>NW_028301713.1:20000000-30000000 GCF_037042655.1 Diuraphis noxia | reverse complement strand
GTAGAACCCACATGCCACATGTAGCCTGCAAATGTACCAACATTGAAAATTGATAAACTCGGTCTGATGTATTTAGTAGATTTCGATTTCTCGACATACCTATATTACCTCGTCATTTTTCAACTGCTTCAAAAATTTATGAAAAAACCGCTTCATTGTAAAACTAAATCGCACCGCTCAGAATATAAAATGTGTGCATCTATTACAGTTTATATTAAGCATAAATGCACAATATGCGTACATCTTAAAATATTATGTTCATTAAAAATTATATATGTTATTGCTTAAATAAAAAACTAACCCAGTCATTATTTTTAATAGAATATAAACTAATTGATTCATATTTTTTATCATTTATTTATTTTTAAATCATTTATTGGTTGGTTGTTAAAAAACAATGACATGAAAATGTATGAACTTCCACTCTACAAACAATAATCCAAGTTATGCAACTTAATGCTTGCAAACTTATGTCATAAAGACCCTTAAAAATTTAATTATATTATATAGCATTTTAATTTCAGTTTTAACGCTCTCTAGTTTATTCCTTCGACGGATCACGGGTCTCATCAATTGTGTCTAGTTAACAGTATTGTTTATTTTATTACCATTTATGAAACTATGCACATGATATTTATATCTTAAATAGTTAAATATGACATAATTCTAAGGTTGGGAATTATTAACGAGTTAAGAAGTTTAAATAAAGTTTAAAAGGTTATTTACTTTTAAGTTATATATCATGTTAATATGTTATTATAACGAGTTAATTTTTTTTCAAGTAATTTCAAACTTGACGAATTTAATTTGTTTCCGTTTTATGTAATAACTAAGTAGGTTATTAGTTAGTTAATTTTTGTCCTAATGTAATCCTATATATAAGAGGGATAATGATTTTAGTTATTTTGTTATATTCAAATATATTTTAAATACAGATTTGTGTATCGATAATCAGTAAATAAATACAATATGATAGCTATAATATTTATAAGCTATTATATACATGTAATATGTAAACATAATATGAGTCATATTTTTCCATTCAATTTTAAATAAGATAAAATATACCAAATATAGTTTTGTTGTCGCTAGAGTATACGATAAAAACTTATTATTTCATATTATTATATTTTTTGCTTGAACTACACCATTTTTGTAGATATTTTAATGAGTGTATTAAACAATCTGTATATAATATATTATGATGTACTCGTATTATACGATTGTTAATAAATAATTCTAGATAATATTATCAACTATAGTGTATATATACTATAGTAAGTTTATAGTGTATTATTATCATAGGTGGCAGATAGTCACGAGCTTTTGTCATTTCAAAAACTCTAAATAGGGTCTATATCATTTAGTTATTATGTTGATCAATCAATAACATGGTATTCGGTTAGCTTAGGTCACCCAAAAATAATTTTATTGAATAATTATGCTTTGGTAGGTAGGTATTAGGTTATAAACTGTAGAATATTATATTTGAAAATAAAATCAAATTGAAAACGCAGTAGAAAAGTTTTACTAAAAAGAAATTATGTTTAAGTTTTATAATGCTCAGTGCAGTTTTTTTTTTTTCAAAACTGAATTTATAAATTAATTTTAACTTTAGTAAATGGCGAGTTTTATAAAGAGACATCGGATTAAACGAATGTAAGTAATTGGATATAACTAAGCTTAGAATTAAATGGCAGTTATCCTTGTTTATATACTTACTATTAAAGAAAAATACTTAGAAATTCATTCTAGGGATATTTTTGTAGAAATAGAACTAAGAAATAAACTAAAATAATTCTTTTCCGATTTTTTATTTATATTACATAAAACTATTTATTATTTATAAAAAATAACATTAAAATGTAATGCTTTTTTATAGCTTGTTATTATTATTATTATTATTCAATAATCAATCGTCAAAAATTCTAATTAATATCATACGTTTTCTAAAAATAATAAATTATTGTAATAATAAAAGATTGAGAAATGTGATAGCTACGAGAAATCAAAATACCTATCGCTTTAACTTATTCCATTTCGAAAAATGACTGATAACAGATGGTCGTGATTGTATAAAAGCCTTCGCTTGTCTATAGTTTTAGCTTCATATAACATAACATATACATAGTACCTATATATGCAGACATGCAGTACCAATGCGTTTGAAGTAACTTCATTGTGTCAAGTAAGGCAAATCACGTTATACAGTACAACACATTGTCACATTTGAAGTTTTGTGTCACGGGAAATATAAGCAATTCGACCTCGTTCAAACATCGTCTGATGGCAATGGTACACCTGCAGGCGTCTGACAATAATATATTACAATATTATAAATATATATATATATAATTGAGAGAGAAAATCGCATTACAATCGTAAATTACATTTTGGAGTGTATTCGACACGTATTATATCGCAGGACCCGACCCGGCGAGGTCGGCGAAACGCGTATTTTTCTATGTACACAGCATAAGTACCTATACGCATAATAACTTAAATAACGAAACATCATATCATAATATAGTTATTATAGATAGCAGCAGGCACTGACTATTCGAGGACGGCCATGTAATATGTAGATAGACGTAGGAGAACAGGAGATGTTTAGTCACGTTCATTGGATTTGCGCGAACTTTGGCATTTGTCGATATAATATATATATTGAAAATATTTCAGTGAGCTAAGTTCACGAAAGCTGCTGGTCATACTTTAGTTGTAAGATATAATATTATTCAATATTAGGTATCAATATACACGCGTATTACATCACTTCATATATTAATTGGGTCTTTTTCAATTTTTTTTTTTTTTTTTTTTTTTTTAACGAATATTAATTGAGTAATACAGAAAACTAAAAATATTCTGCATATTTTTTTATTTTTTGTTATTTTTTAAAGCCCTTTTCTGCTTTTCTTGTAATATCATTAATAATAAATATTATTAAAATTAAAATTAAACATTGCTCATACTCTATCTCGTCCTGAAAATGCTGGTACCATACGTCCTATAATATTATATTACATTATACCTCTTATTATTCAATGTTTTCATTTCAACTCGGAATCATAACCGTGAAAATCTGAAATAAAATATCACCATATTATAGGATAGGTAAACTCTAATATAGACTAGTGTAAGTTAGATCCTGTTATAGTGCTATATAAAAGTAATTTTTTTATTCTATAGACGACATTAATGAAGTAATGTAATATTTTACTAATATTTGTAGTGTGTACTATAAATTATGATATAATATAATAAAAGAGTTTAATACTAACCCTTATAGACTATAGACACTACCCCCTATAACTTTTATACATAAAATATACTACAAAATAAAATATAAATTTAAATATGCATAATATTAATACGAGGTTAAAAACTAGATTTACATAGACAGAATTCGTTAAGTTGAAGTTTAAACGAATATGGGTAAATTATTGAATTTCTCAAAACATTTCCAAATTTCCTAATATACCTATTCAATCGAACTTAAATTCGTTGTATATCAGTCAATTTTTGTTCTACAATCATAGATAAAATGTTAAAATTACTTAAAAATGTAAAGTTGATCCATCCAAATCGTGTTAAAAGTAATCACGAAAAAACACGATTGGACGTCTGTTGTGTTATCTTCAAAATACAGCATATTATTATTATATGCGGGTACACATGTAACAAATTTTTTTTTGAAAAAAAATTACTCGACGACACTTCGTTGATGGTGTTTCATTAGTTATAACTTTATAAAGAGTTTTCAAAAAAAAAAACCGTCTCTGTACATATAGAACCTAAGTTTAGCGATAAAACACCTGATGCAGTTATAATTATTGTACAAGCGTATCACAGTCTACTTGGCGAAGATCGTGAGTAATTGGCGCATAAACTCGCGTGATGCGTGCGGCTTAGATCATCTCCACACGTCGTATTTAACAATTAAATACATGTACTATATATATTATTATGTAAATATAAACATTTTACTTAAATAGTATGTATTTAGGTCTAAGGGGAAATATATCTAATAATAGTATGTAGGTTTAAGGTTTCTTCTTACGCACACGTCTTTAATGCTTATCTCTATTGTTTCTACTTGGCAATTTATATGATATAATATGTAGTTATTTATACGATTTACCAATAAAAATAAAATTGTTCTAATTGTAAATTTTGCGTATGATAATTTTTCACCTTTACCCACAAAATGATCTTAATTACATCACCAAACATTTGACAAAAACACATCATTGTGAAATACCAACATTAATAAGGTTTTTAATTTTAAAACTATTAGTTTTTAATTATAATAATTTTAATTTTCAAGTAGATATTTTAAATAATTAAATACTTACTCACATATTACGTGTGCGTACATATTATATTATAAGTGCAGAATGTATATTTTCACATCCCGAAAAGTATCATAGTTATCACTTATCGCTTAACATAATTAAATATTAAATTAATAATAATTTAAGTTATTTTATCATAAATAATTGTCACACATTATAAGTTATAACATTCCAATAAAAATGCCCTGATATTCTATAAGCAGACGCATATAAAATTGAATGTTCGCCACATTCACCCGATGAAAATGATTAACTTATTTTTTAAACACTTATTATATACGTGCTATTCACTTTAAACAAGCCAATCTGGACTGGAAGGGTATCTGCCCATTATTCTCTAGGTATTGTTTTTTGATTCATTGGTGTATATGTTTTTTTTTTTTTTTTTTGAAATTTTGAATTATCACTAGTGTAGTACCTGCAATTTAACCCTACAAGGCTACAATGATGCAAGTGTCGTTCTTGAACAACAACCACTTTAACATGTTAAAAAATAATAATAATAATAACTATTATTATTTATCAGAAATCATACAAGTTATATGGGCTACTAAAATGTAGATAATTAGTTGACTTTTCTGTTGGTAGATGGTAACTTCTCGTCCTCGGTACTCGGGACCCCCCCAACTCGGATGCGCCGGATAAAATTTGACCAAATCACCAACCGCCCTTATTTTACACTACACACGCGACATGATACTGTGAACCCGGCTTAATAGTCTGTAACCATTTGTGTACGCGTACAAATATAGCGCAGTGGTATATGTGGTAGTAATTTGCAGTCATTATCTCGTAGTTATTACAATGTGCTGTAACTGCGGAATCTACAACTGCTGCACACACTCCAGTCCAAGGATAAGTGTTAAAGTGTCCGGATACGGTGTGTACACAGATAGGTCAGTGTAACGATATAATAATGCATTATATTATAATAAAAATATATTATGCGTGCACTGCTGCAGTGCGCCACGGTGTATCCTTAAATAAAAACAATTATTTTTTTGTATATTTTTATAATATGCGCAATAAATGATCGACGCCACCGACCGTTACACACCCCATTCCCTATGGCGATAATGCTTAAATTATTGCGTATAATATTATATATATATATATATATAGAGAGAGAGAGAGAGTCCACGTGATATCGTTTATTTCACTCGTACACACAACTTGATTTAACGTGTATTATAATATTATGTATATCGTGTAGCGTTTACAGACGAGTCGTCAAGGAATCGTAGACAAACAGATGAATGTAATAATGTATTATGTTCCTATATACATACATTTCCATCTCTCACTCACATTCTCATCCACAGGGTCATCTCTCACATCTCGTTTATATATTACTACACTGCAATAATAGGTATCTATATGATAATAATAATTTACAATATTATATTGTTATTTGCACTCCTTTATAGTGAGACGTAAAGATGAGATTGCAAAACTATAGCATAATCTGTCATATGGTCGTATTATTTTTGTCTGCCACGGTATATAGTGCATTTATAAAGACGAAAACCATGTTTTTTTCGGGTGTTTCAATTCGGCTACTATAAAAAACATAGGAACTTAGGTACTTTACGTTTTTAATCGATTACTTATATGAGTCAGCACGTGGAATAAATGAATGATAAAATACTGTTTATTTTTCGGTGAGTATAGTGCAGGGTAAATAGTAAGAAAGGTTTTCTCAAGAAGATAAAAAGATTTCTTCATTACAAGTGTCAAGTACACATTTCCGAGTTAGTCCTCAAAACATCAATATTAGCGCCACTATTCGTCAGATAACTAAAAATATACTTCATGTATGGAATACCTACATCATCAAATCTTAACTATTGATATGAGCGTATGACTTATTTTATTGATGAATATAATATTGTGTTTATGTTCATACAATTGTTTGGTATTTCTTTTATAGCCTTAATAAGTTAAAAACAAGCCATTTAGATAAATGCATACATATAATGTAGGTAAATATAGTTATCATAAAATGTTATATATTGTTATATGAATCATCAAAAGTCACTAGGTATCAGTGATCTGCAATTACCTATACTGTTTAATTAAAAAAATATAATTGAATCAATATTATTACAATTTATTGATATCATAAAAGTAATGAACTAATGAATAATAACAAATCGGTTTCTGATCGTAATAAAGGAAAATAATCGGAGAAAAAAAAATATTAAAAATGTCTGAATATTATAGATATCTAGGACAAAAATTATTGCATCAGCCGGGAATCGAACCCGGGCCGCCCGCGTGGCAGGCGAGCATTCTACCACTGAACCACTGATGCTGATGTTGGAGATGGTCAATTTTCATACTCTCTAGCCGTAGTATCAATCGTAATATTTTTTATTAAATTTCGGTGAAATACAAATAGTAGTTCTACGTAACTAAAATCTAGAATCATCACAGTAATAATAAAAATAAATTAATGTTCCTCAATATACCTACATTGTCTAAAAATTTAAAATTACTCGATTAGACAATAATTATTTTTAAATACTCTTTTTAAATAAGATTTTATTGGACAGTGGACACAATATAAAGATTCAAACAGCAAAATTAAATTCATCCGTGCAATTGCATGCGTGAAAAAAGTGTTTATAACTAACGACGCGCAAGTTCGTGGTACAAATAAACTGGCAGGAGAAAATTGAAAAGTTTGTCGAAATTTCTATATAAAAATAATTTGTAATAACGTAGGTATACACCACAATCATTCACGTGGGAAATGAACCCGCGTGGCAGATGAACGTTATTATTCTCTACCACACTGAACCATCACAGCTGAAGGTGGAAAAAGAGATGCGTTTCGATGTGCTCTGACCACAGTATTAATTTTTCAATTACAGAACATCGCTCATCGGTGTTTATAATAGCTACACACAACCATGTAAACATTAATAAAACATTAATTTGTCCAATGTTTTTTTTTTTAAAGCTTTCTCCGAAACGAATGAGTTTTGCAATCGAGAAAGTGTGATTCTGCGTCCTGCACAGTTCCATTATACTAATTATTTTTAATCGTTATCACTGTGCTTCCACTAAGAAAGTCAAACGCATACCGAACTCGGCGAATTAATTTTTCTCTGGTCCATCGCATAAGTACGTATAATACATCACTTGTGTAACTTGATTATAATACGAGAAACACACCGCAATGTTATAATAACTAATAAGATTACTTATATACTCACGGCTATTATTTCCATTTGATGAACTCTTGCAGGACGCTTATATTAGGTAGGTATATCATTGTATTTGTATAATAGGTATGGTCACGAGCATAGGGACTCTCGCAACGTGATGCTTTCTAAAAGAAATGCTGACAACTTGCGATATACCTAATTATTGAACGATTAATTTTATATTTTATAATTTTGTAGTATTACACATAATATAATACATATTTATAATATTAAATATGTATGTAGGCGCCTGTCTTGGTTTCTGTAAAAAATATAATCAACGATTTTTTTTTACAAGTCTTATCTATTTACAGCTTTTTGGATTTCAAATTAATTAGATGCGATCGTGTAAATCTTTGACATATACATACATATTAATGGATCTTCTATAATGAAATTATTAACTGCCTAAATACCGATTAAAAACGGTTAAAAATATCCAATCTTAAAACATGTCCAATGCGCACTCAACATCCGATCAATAATACATTAATAAGCAATAACAATATAACATATACACCAATACCATGTCTGTGTGTCGTCTTGATGCTGTTACCTAGGAGTGGAACAGGTTTTTCTGCAGCTTTGGGAGAATTTTACTTTTTAATATAATTAACGAGACCAACACAATGATTAACTTTACTCACAACAGTCACAACATTTATTAATATACCTTTGGGCTTAGATAATATTATTGGTACACTATACGTTACTGCGAGTATATACAACGATGGAGGATGAGAGTATTATTTTATAATTTTACAAGTCCAAAGAAAGGTAAAACGTATACTAATATAATCTATGAAGAGAATTGGTATATACTATAACTTATTAACAAATACACTATAGAGGTAATCCTTACAGTTAATTTTATAATTTCATGAAGTTTTGTTTTTAAGTCGTTGCAGATAACGACGAAAGTGCATTTTAACAAATAACAAATTTATAAATATACAATCGATAGCGGATAGGGATCATAAATCATATATTAAATAAACTTATAAACGATATAAAATATTTACGATTTATAGGTAATAAAAGTAAAAAGGTGATGACTAATAGAACTGTTTGATTGCTTATTATTTTAGTATTAGTTCTTATACCTATTCCATATTCATATTTACATTTTTTCTTCTCCAAACGCTTAATAATATATTTTGTATAAAGTGATATTTCTAATTCATTAGGTATATATATAATTAGAGTGGTATAATATAACAAGCGAAAAAAAAATGTTTTTTTAAAAACTTTACACTTGATAATAATGTTCTATATCGTTCAAAATTTAGTTTCAAGAAAAAAAAAGCTTTAAAAAAAATATTTTTGCCCCGTTCTATCTAAATTGAATAATTTTAGATATTGAAATATTAATAAAATAATGAATAACTGGTTCATATTTAATGTCTTTATTTACTATATTTTCAATACTCATTAAAAAATCATATATGTACTACATAAAATGCACTGACGCCCTGTGACGGATTAGAAAACAGGGTTGCACCAAGTGTATTAGCCATACATCATCGACGTCGATGCGTATATGCCTTATTATATACCAGGGGTGGCCACTAACCTTAATTTTGGGAGCCACAAATTTATGAAACTATTTCGAAGTGAGCCACATTTTTAATAATATAGGTTAATATAATGAAAACACATTTTTAATTGTATAACAAATAAAGGAACATTAATTTTTTACACTACACAGAGCATTATTGTTCCTACATGTACACACTAAGAAATGGGATTTTATTTTCGAGAAGTGCTTTTTATATTATATGAATTAATTTTACTCTATGCTTGGTGTGTCTAGAGCCACACGGGTCGCGAGCCTCGTTGTGGCCACCTCTGTCATATAGGTACTATTATAGTATAACCTAACCTATACCTCCAGCAACTGCGCCGTATATTATGTTTGTAGTATCATTATACATTATTACGTATATGTGTCACCTATAGTTAGCTACCTACTTGTATCGTATTATTTTATATACACGTACATTATATTATATGCACTACCCATTTACCGGATGACAGACGGACGGAAAACGATTTCTGATCATACCAATGTCAAGGACCGTGCACCGCGAATCATATAAATATGCGTATACATACGCAGATATTATTAATTTCTATGCAACCTTTAGTTTTTATCAACAGTACAACGAACGGTTTTATTATGCAAAATCAGTTGTGTTTATATGGCGACGATGACGACGGCGCCTGAGTAAAATGTCTACCCGCAACAGTTTCCTGGTCACGTGACTGACGTTTCCGTGTCGACTTCGTTATCCGTCATATAAAGATCTTTTCGTCCGAACACTCGTCAGCTGTCGTCAATATCATTATCACATGATGTCGGCACCTGTACGGCCGTAATACAGTATAACCGTAATAATATATAATACATATTATATTATCTTGTACACTAATGTTATAACTTTAGGCTAATAACCTTTTGATGTTGAAGCCTTTACCTCAAAATAAAAAAAATAAAAAAATAAATAAAAATATATAATACATTCTTTTTGATTAAAAATTAAAATAATAACTAACAAACTTAGCCGGATGCAACGTATGCTTGATGTTTTGCAATCTATACGTTATTATCATTACAACAACAATAATTATAATCATCATTAAAAATATAAATTAATATATATATATATATATATATGTATGTATCTTACAAGCAAAATAAAGACTTATTTATAATTAATGAACAAACATAAATTTTATATAATATGTATATTATATACTTATTACAGTATTACCTAAACTATAGCTGATGAGAATCAAATAATTAATTATACGATATAATGCATCAATCTCATGCGACTTGTTGTTGAAAACTTTTTACAAAAATTATTTTTTATTATTTTCTATTCACGCAAAGTTAACTCGCTTATTGTAATATATGCGAATCATAAAAACGCAAGATCAGATTTTGACATAAAAAGACTATAACCGAATAATATTAGACTCTCATAGTCCCATGTGATTTTGAGATGATATATAAGTATTGAAATTCTTAAAAATTTCAGATTCTATAACTTACATTTTAACGCCAGACAGGTTATATAGAAACTGAAATTGGTTGGTAGGAAATATCGCAGTTAAATAATAAAATAATGATCATTTTAATTCAATTTTATTATTTCAAGGGTAGATGACACCTCTCAAGTATAATAGTTAAGTAAGAGTAAATAGTTATACGGTTTAGTATAGGTATATTTATATGGGTGTATATAAAAGTTAGGTACATACAAGTGGACACATAGACATAGTTATATATAGGTGCCTTATAAATATACATAGAAGATAACCGTGGTTTGCTCGCAGTGACGGTGTAATAATTTAGCGCGATAATAATATTAATAATAATACTTGATATACGTATCTACGACCTATATATTATCTTGTGTAAAATAACAGATAAGCGTATAATTGTAGCGCTTCACGTCGGATTGTTATTATTTTTTTTATACGCAATATATTATAATATAACGTATATACTTGTATCGCCAAAAAGAGAGCATATAATACACGTGATTATATGTATATTTACCTGCATTAAAATATACGACATTGTGATCTAACGCAGCCACATATATGTATAATAATATATATGAATATCAGTATTTACTCGTTTATAGGCAAATACGGTGATTAGTGCTAGCACGAGTACACATTTCCATTTACGTACATATGCCTAATATATAAAATGTATATAATTGGTCTATATACTTAATCTCATGTCAAAACGAACAGCTGCAGCGGAAATGTGCATAATATATGTCATGTACATTATATATATTATGTATGAATTTAAAGAGTGTACCGGAATATACCCTTCCGAGGCCATTTTATCTCGTATGTACCTACGTTATATTATTATTATTATGTATGGTCCGCGGCCGTTGATATTTCGATTTGGACAAAAAAAAATATTTACGATACCGCGTAATCCTTTACCAATAACGAATTTCATCATGAAAGATGTAGGTATATTTATATAACTATAGCGAGAATTATAGGTACATTGTATATCATAATCGTATATGGGCTAAATTCAAAAACGAAATCTTTATCTTTCACATAATATAATATATTGTATATAAGTATAAGCATATTATATTTAAGAATGCGCGCGCACATATATAACGTCCTTGTACTCGAAAAACATTATTAAAAAATGTATTAAACATTAAAAAAGTAGTTAACTTTTTACTGTTACAGTGTTACACTTAAGATTTTTATTATTATTAGTATTTTAGACTTTAGTTACCAATAAGATTAATAAATATCAATATCACGTCTTTATATTGTCGTTCAATTAATTATCGAACTTCTGGTTTAAGGTGTAATAAAAATTTAATTTAAAAAAACACATAAAACATAATTAAAATTAGTAAACTTTTAATTTTTTTATTTTTGTCGAACGGAAGAGGAACGTCACAGATTTGACGAAGTACCACGTATATTAGGTTTGTTATATCACTATATTTCATTTTTCCATCGAACTTAAAATGTTTAAAATAATATTTATTCAATATTTGATATTTGTAATATATGTATCAACAATTTTCAAAAATATTCTGTTACAACTCATCACTGATCTAGAAATTATCAATTAAATAAATATAGATAGCAAAGTGGAATGTTTATATTCATATGTCCAAATAGTTGATTATAAATTCCAAAAACATTTGTATTATTTAATTTTGAGGTGATGCGCGAATTTCTTTATATATGTAACGTCATGTCGGTGATGATATACTAGACCGCGCACGCCATATACATTTTTGACCATGACCCTATATATTTTGTACTTAAAAACCACTCTCCCCAAACTGATGAAGATTGTATGGTTAATGTCCAATTATTTATATTTAAATAATTCACGTTATTCGTAATTGCATGTACTAAGCAAAAATAATATAACCGAACAACCAGCGGGAATCCTTCTATCATTGATAAACTCAGGATGATTGTCATATTGCGATTTGCCTGTACAAAATATGTAACATAATCGTAAAAACTGTAATAGATAATATATGTATATATAAATCGCATCAAGATACTCAAAAACCTCTCTTTAACTCTACCAAGCCCTCGATACGAGAACATTGCTTCAATTAGTTCATTTTTCCACGATATTAACTTAACAGCAATTCACTATAAATAATATATTATTACCTGTACTAAAATGAAATGTATTATGTATATTTATTTAATTTTTTCAAATGTTGTTTGAATAATGTAGGCTAAAAACCTATGTTGTTGAAACCTCATATAATATATATATATGTATATATTGAATTAATATTAGAAAACATATTTTGGATTTACTTCCAACTTGTAACTTGAACATTTAACTTCTTGCAGTACTCCAGAAATTGATAGATTTATCGAGAGTATACGATAATCATCTCGATAACGATTACTGTATTCTTATATTAGCTTAATGTTAATTTAAAAAATTGACGACAGTGACATATAAACAAATAATATAAATTAATCTATACACAATACACTACGAGCACAAACTATATATAATGTGCTTAATACCTAAAGCTTGGGACTTGGGGGTGTCGAGCGTGTAATGTGTATACGACATAAAAAATTCTGTACCGACAGTTTACTGTAATACACCATAATGATATATTATACCTACTTTGTCGCAGATTAATACCACGGTCCGATTTCAATCACTCTAAACATAATAAATAAATACACCCGATTCGCCTAGCAAAGGTTTCAATTTTTAAAATTGACGACAGCATGTCTTAGTGCTTTTCCGCGGTGTGGAATTCGACCGTTCCCCTAAACCTTGGACTAGTCACTAGTATATAGGTAATGATAATATGATATACTAAAACTATCGTATTTAAATTACTATATTTGTTATTCATACAAAAAAAAAAATGCGACAATCGATTACGAAAACTTTCTCGTTGGTATCCAGATGATATATTATAAATTAAAATCATAAATACAAAACATATATTACATATGTTGTACTTATTTAATTCATATTATGGGCGTGCATTGTACAAACTAAATATCACAATATATATATATATATATATAGCATATATGTACGATGTATATTGTATATATACCACTGCTACTTTACAGCAATGTACTATGTATATACGTAATATAATATGTATCTTAAACTCATCTAAACGACTAAACGGACTTATAACGGATTGCGATCGATAGGCGTCGCCGCGTCGGAATAAAATAAACCATCAATTATGCGTTTAACGTATTACCTAAACACATACATTAGCCAATAAATAATATTTATATATTAATGCAATATATTATGTCTACCTGTGTGTATATGCTATGGTTCTAAAGATATATAAATAAATAATATCCAATACAAACTGGTTCCTATATATGTACTAATTTATTATTATAATTATACTATATATATCTATATATCTATAAAAAGTCTAAAATATACTGGCGTTTATATAATATTAGTGACTTGTGAGGTCAAATCAAAATTTTTTTTGTACGTGATTCGTCTGTCCTGATGCAATAGGTTATATACTTAATTCTAACTAGCATCAAAAATGTCAGCAGGTCAGTGAATATTTTTGGAAAATATCTGCTGTGGTTCGACTGCGTTCAACGTTTGGACTTAAAATTTACCTGCTCAGCAGTTACAATAAATATTTCTAGTTTGAAAATTAATCAATTTTAGAGGAACAGTTCAAATAAGCGTACAATAATATACGTTTTGGTATGTTGAATATTACATTTTCTTCAATATTTTAATTAGATAAATATTATCCATAAATAAAATACTCGATACAGATTTTGTATTAAAATTGATGGAACTCAGAAAAATATTGATTTATTTTCAAACTATATATAGCTTTGAGTGCTTTGACCATCGATTTTCACCAATAAAAGTTGATGAATTAGTGTATAGTGATAGTTATAATACAAGCATATTCAAAAACCCCATGCCAAGTGTGTATTCAAGCAGTGAAAGGAATATAAGACTAAAAATTATAAGTTTTTTCCAAAATGTTTTTTTTTTTTTTTGATACTATTATTTAGCTATCAAAACAAACCACATTTCAATTTAAGGTCATATGACCGAGGCCTAATATATTTAGTGTTACTTTTATATATTACATGGCTATATAAGATCGGACACACCGTATAGTAAGAAAAATAAGCTAGTTTAATACAATAATAAATATAATATCATGTGTAGTAAAGTTTTGCCTTATTCGTATAGACAATATAACGCGTCCGGTTGACAATGAATCGCTTTTATACAAGCATACCTATAATATGATTTTTTAATTACAAGGTGATAACTATTATACAATTTTATGTTTCTTTTTATTTCAACTTTTTTTTTTATTAAAGAAATAATCCTCAGCAACTTGGTCATTGGGATAAGATACATTTTTTTTTTTTTTTTTTTGAAAGGTGTTACATAATAATAATAGAAAAGGTTTAATAATAATAAATGTCTAAATTATATGAGTATAATTATAATAACGTTGTGTTTTTTCAAATGGTTAAATAAGTTTGTCCAGTTCTGTCTCCTGGAGGAACATGAATATATGTCAGGTAATGATTGCAGAACAGGTCCCAATATGTCGTATAAATCGGTGGATAAATTATTGCGATTTCTTGCATCGAGGTATGCAAGACATTCCGTGAGAATGTGTTTTATAGTAAGTTGGACCCCGCATGTCGGGGCTCATATATTTCAACTTTATATATACACATAATATATATGCAATTTTTAAATATAATATAATACATATCATCACAAGTGCTCGAATTAGAAAATAATAAAATATAAAGGCGCAAAAAAAAAATTGCGTTTCTGGTAATTAAAATTTCTTATTGATTAGAATTTAGTTATAGAAAGTGTCAGAGTTCTCCGTTCCCACTTCCAATTTTAGCACTGCGGCCAGCTCCATTTTATTTATGCTGTATGTGCATCATAATTTAATATTATTAAATTTTTTATTGTTTGTAAACTGCAGTGAATGCATTACGTACATATTGATTTGAATGAATTTATAATAACCTGTAGATAATAAAATACTATACAATCAATCAAATCGCAATATTTTCCGTGTTGAGTAGTTGAGTTGAACTAATTCGAATATCTTCAATAACATGCATAAGTGCAGGCATTATTTGACATTAACTTGTGGGATGCAGAAATCTTCACACATCACGGCTGCTATCGAGAGGATATTTTTGAACAAGCCTTTTATAATACCATAACAATATGACATAATATTTTCGAGACTTTGAAACATAGGTATTGCAGATATCTGCAGTTTACGGATGAGATACGATTTCGCGTGGGCGGTCTATGGAACGAACGTTTTCTGATCGCAATCAAGGCGACCCTGCAGGCTCAAAATATAATAACACAATATGTCACTACACACACGCACCCTAATACACAATGAGTAAGCCTATATATATATATTTATATAATTAGATTCGTTTGCGGTGCTCGGTTGAGTGGTAAAAGTTTGATGGTAACGCGTATTAATTAACTTCACGGATGAAAAAAAAGATTTACGTGTATATATATATATATATATATGATTACGCGTCAGCACTGTAAATGTAAAATACCATTCAAGGATATCGTTTAGATATATTTGTAAGTATAGATACTCGAATTCAGGTCGTTTATATTATTATATATAATATATATATATATATATAAACTGTGACGCGGAGATCGAAAATACAAAATATATACCAAGTACGAATTATAGGGAAAATATAAGTGCCTGCCTATAGATACCACTATTGGTGTTGAAAATCGTTACCTGAGTATATAATATTATATTATATAGTAATTAACCCATGTAAGATTAGTCGCAGATAGTCGAGACGATAGTCAGACGACGCGCCTTGACACTCAATTATCTATAGCTAGGTAGTCACTGCCATCGTATGTAAAAAATTTACGGACGCAGAGTCCGACGAGTGTTTTATTATTATTATTATTATTACGATTCAAAGAGAAGGTCTCTATCTGCTCTTTGATATAATATATATATACGACGATTGGGGACACGAACCAATTATGAACATGATATTTTTATATTGACGTTTAGAGTGTGTCCCCGTTACAGCGATTTCGATGTTTTTACTCCTAAAATATATAGGTACATCTAGGTAAGTGGTAACGCTTGGTATCTATATTATTATCTAAACCATGGTAATCGGGATAAGAGTGGCGTTGCTCGTTATTCAATGTAATAACAATGTTGATTGTATTATGTAAGTTCGTAACAACCTAGAATAACCTTACTAGGATATATTTGTTGGTCCACTGGCTTCCAAAGATTATAATATACACCAATTATATTCTAAATATATGAACGAGTACAGTTCTGTACATATAAGTTGCTCGTCCCTGATGATCAGTGTGTCTGCGACGTGTAAAATGTTTCATAAGCTGGATGATTTTTTTTAATATACAACAATTTTTCCAAAATAATATAATGTTGAAGACTATAAAACTGTAATATGAATATGTAAATATGATGTAAATTTTAACAAAAACGTAAAAAGAGCAATACCCGTTAAAGTGGAAATAAATTGAAACTATAATAATAAAAGTCAAATTTATGTGGTATAGGGACTACAGTGTTGAATACTTAAATACATAAATTCAGCTTGACAGCGGGAAAGGGTATTTAGCTGATATTTTTTTTAGTATTTTAATTATTCGTCAAATAATATAATGTCAATCTGATTTTAAAATCAGAAAACATATTACTGTTTTGAAAATGGTCCAATATCTAAATACTACAATAATTGTGATATCCTTATATGGTTTTCTAACACTCTTTAGTTGGAGTGCGCAAATATTTTTTTTTTTCATTGAGTGGTTGACTAATTAATTTTTACGATTAGGCGATTTTGTGATTAATCGATTATCAACAATCTCAGAAAATAACTGATTAATCGATTAAACCCTAAAAAAAGATTTATTTATGTAATCGTGCACATCTACTCTTTAATTAAAACTTACATTTTATATCGATAATTCTATTGTTGTTATACTATGAAATAGATAAGTCTTGTAAATACGTTTAATTTGTGGATAGATTTTTAATTTTATAAAAACATCTTTAACATTTATCTTACCGAGTTTATATTTTTGCCTCTTACATCTTTATAATTTCCATGATTTTGTCTACGCACTATTTTTGATTATATGATACCTACAATAGGATTATCTTTATAATATTTATAATCCTTTGTGTATAGAAGGAAATCAATTTTGTGTTAAAGGTCACGTCAATCGAACGGTTTTTTACTGACTTATAACACAAATAATATAATAATAATGTTATTTAATATACTGTGCAATGGAATAATTACGCGTGTACATTATGAGGTCATGACCGCTGCACGATAATAATTGATTTTCGACGTTTGTCGTCGTATTGTCGAGATCATACAAATACCTACTTTGTACCAAGTTAACAATAATAACCTCGAAACGTTCAGTTTTATTTGCTACATCTTAATAAGTACAAGTCTACAACCTGTAGGTAGTAGGTATAGTAAAAAGTAATATATAGTGTTATACTATCATTACCAAAGCGTCCAAAGCTATAATATTTTCAGTATTCATGCCAAAATTTTATTATTATTACAGTAATAATGAGAATGTCATGAGTGATCAATTTAACGTAAGACACTCATCATTTCAGAAAAAATAGAGTTTTTGAAAATATTTTTGTTACACAATTTTTGGGGAAAAAATGGATCATCCGGTGTAATATATTCTATTGTCATCACTTGTCACTTTTGACGGAGATCCGGCCTCTATGATACCTATAACATGGTTTTCGGTTATTATAAGTGGTTAGAACAATGTTATGTAACTTTTTTTTCTATTAATAACACTTTAGCAGTTTAGCCCATTAGGTTTTTGATGTTATTAAACCTTTTTTCTTTGTTGTGCTATATATGATTTTATGTAGAACTGTAGAAGCCGATCATAATGATGGATTATGAATTATCGAATCAACAGATAGTTAATTAGTGACGACCATAACAATATGAATATTATGTATTTGTATTAATTAATAATAATTATTATTATATACTATTACTAAACGTTGTTATTGTTTTACGTTGCAGGCTTGGTAACGGCCACGTTGGGAGACGATTCGGCATGTGCTGCTGCCGGTGACGAGACGTTCAGCGGCCGCAGCGTGGCCGAAGTACGAGCTGGACACCTGTTGATCCGGTGGGATGGGCCGGCCGGTTACTGTTGGAAGCTATTCCTCCGGTACTTGAACCTCACAGCCACCGAACACGCCACCTACGGGTTCAGTCTCATCCGGCCCGGAAGCAATTCGCCCATCGTCACCGTAGTGGTGAGTACATTTGTCTTTTCTAAGCTATTTATCTATATAATATTTATAATATTATACTTTATACTAAATGTACAAAAGACGCGCGAGACGAAAATTGAAAACCATAGGTTTTTACAATAACAAACTACCTATATAGTCTAAAGCTGATTTTGACCGCGACAAATAAAATATATATATATAAATTACACATATTTTTAACACAGCCATTTGGGTGATCTCGACCAAATACAAAAATGTACAAGTCTAAAATCATAATATATAGGTACAATATTATGAAAGCTATTTTATTTTATATAATCAATGGTACACCTATTATACAAACAAAAGAAAAGTCGTTTTTCGCAAGCCGAGCAATCTCTGCGTGCAAATCATCCCTCTTTAAATTGCGAAATGGTACACATCCCTTTTCCTATCTATAGGGTAAATTTTAAAATCACTAGTGCTATCTAGTTAGCTTAGTAGCTGTGGATAATGAATGGATTCCTCCGGCAAAATATGAGCAGACATAAAATTCGACGCTTTATCGATATAGGTGTATCAAGTTCACGGACAAATCTGAAATCGACATCGATGCACCTCGGTTTGAGATCCAAATCTATGGCCAAAATATGGATTAACCCGAAATATGACTAAAGAACACTAAGTATATTTTTAAACGTGGTTTACATACTATTCTTTAAACTTTTCTGATATCTCTAAAATTAATCTCTGAAATGTTCGTCGAAATCAGACTTGTAGTTTTTGAGTTTATAAGTTATATACATACAAATATACTTACAATCCATGCCTTTTGGTATTATATACATTTGAGTAACAAACAATTAATAACATTGCATTATTCGTTACTAATTAAATGTCATGGCAACGCATTCCATTTCTGTAATCAATGGCAATCTTTTGTAAAAACATAAAAAGAATTAGACTTTCATGGGCCAATTCGAAATTCATGCTTTACGACTTTACGTTACACGTGTTAAACATGTCTTAAACATAAAATGGTTTAGATTTTAGAGCACCGTGCGTATATATATAATGTCTCAGTTGTGTACGTCTGTCCGTTAGTTACCACTTACCAGTTACCAGTACGAGCAGTACGCCAGCACATTATTGTTACGGTTCGTAACTTACGAATTTTGTTATTTAGTTCGTACGATCCGTACACCATAGTCTGCAGTGGTGCACAGAGGTATTTTGCTCTTACATGCGATTAAAAAAAAGTTAGCCACCCACCCACCCAATTTTGCGTTTATACAAAATATTTACACTTATTATTCACTGAAGTTCAATGCAAATTAATTATTATAGACTATAATTTATGTTATAAATGTATAAGCTTCCTTGTGAAACCTGCAGTAATATACACCCACCCCTCTCGAAAACACATGCAATTGCATTACTATTACTAACCTGCCTGGGCGCCACTGACCTTTAGTTATTGTACAAAAATATATACATACCTAGTTACAAATTTACGATTTTTCGTGTTAATATTTTTACATCGATTTTATGCTAAATGTCTTGGTAAGTTTCAAAATATAAAGCGGGTTACCGAGTTCTTTTTAATTTATACCTACGCGTAATTATAGTTTATTGTGTTGTATTATAAAATACGTTTAGATATTAGATGCCGGAAATTTAACACGCACGCAAATCACAGGGTCAGGTGTCCTAAATTGTTTAAATAATATTAAAATATAGATTATAGGTTTATGCATATTATTATCCTTCATAATAATATATTCGGTAATCGGCAACTGTTATTTTCGATTGCATTATAATATTATTATTATACCGGTGATTTTACAATTTTAAATTCTCAAAATGATTAAATAAGACCGTAAGTAGAATTTTGGGTATCTACGAATCCGAAAAGTATTACCTATTACCTAGTCACCATAAAAAATCATAATAATATATTATATTATAATATCATTGATTACAATTATTAATCATTACAAATATTAAATACTATATAATCAATGATAATACACATGAATACTGGACCCAAGTAGGTAGTTTTTTTTTTTTCCTTTTGTATCAAGAGCCAGAGAAGGAACCGCGTTAGCATTACTTCTCCTCTGACTCCCATCGTTTATTGATAACAATAACAACGACAATTATTAGTGGTGGGACAATCCCCCACTCGCTAATATTACAACAATCTTTTTATATCAACAATATTTACAACAACAATTTTAACAACAACAATTTTTATAACAACATTTTTGCAACAAACCAAGTAGGTAGTTACTGTACTCAAATCTAATCAAAATTTCACAATTCTTCATAAGCATCAGTGGTTCAGTGGTAGAATGCTCGCCTGCCACGCGGGCGGCCCGGGTTCGATTCCCGGCTGATGCAGAAATTTTTTATTTTTTTCTGCAAACTAATTTTTTAAACGTTTTGCATTCACGTTCATAGATGATAAATGATAATTGATACACAAATATCTATTGACTACTATAATTATTATTGATTACATTTCTTGCAGTCCCTGTAGGTATTTTTTCAAAATGGAATACTACCAGTTTGACGATAATGGGTTGTTATTATTACTTAATACAGTACAAACGATGAATGAATCACTGCTGCGACTAGTAGCTAGTAGTAAATTTGTATGGAGTACTCATAGTGTTGGAGGTGGCTGTCAGAGTCAACATGACAATATAACATATATTTAAAAATTGTAATTAGATACTGCAATATTATTGTATTTTAAAAATATGATGATTGTTTTGCTCAAGGGTTAATAATGGATACATAGGAAACTAGATGGTATGAAGGTATGGATTTAATTTATAAAAAGGGCTGCAATTATTCATTATGGGACAACAGTCCCAACAGATGGTACGTAGATATTATAGGTACAACAATAATTAATATTTTATAATATAATTATATGACGGTTTATCACTCAATTAAGCTATAAGCTATATTTAATTTATATATTTTATACAAAAGGCCGGATTTAGCTATGTGAAGGTCTCTGGAGTTTGGACTCCGATTACTCTCGATAAAGGCCCACTTATAATATACATATTTTTTTTCTAAAAATAGATGTTCAAGAAATATGCAAATGTTTTTCATCGAAACGCGTTTCTGTCTTTTTTTGTGAGGTTTTAAATTACTAAATCAAACTGTATTTATTATTGTATAATGTTATTATTTATATTTATTATAAGATATAATTTCTATTCATTTTTAAGCATTAAATATTAATTATTTTAGTTCTTGATACTAATGTACTATAAATTTATAAACAACAGAATAATGTCACAAAAATAAATAGTGTTAATATCTATTGATTTAATATTATATTATATATACGTTTAGTCAGTGCTTGATTTGGGGGGGGACGCGGGGGGACGGAGTCCCCCTTCTTTTTAAATTTTTTTTTAGCGTACCCCTTTTCTAATTATTTGAAACGGAACGCTGGGAACGCAACATTTACTATAGAGAATTTGTAAATCATCAGTTTTTCTGATGCAAAATATACCTAAAGGCTATTGCCATAATATTTGTACATTTCAATAGGTACATTAGTGATACGAAGGTATAAAGGTATACTATACTCCGTACCACGACTACCACGAGAGAACGCATATGCTCGTACGCGAAAAAAACGAATTTTCGCCAGCCGTCGTATGCGTCTCTCGTGGTACGGAGTATAGCTGTACGCCTGTACTATAAACCTTATTTACGAATAACCAATCATATAAATCATATGAACATTTATGGACCTTATTTAATATGTAGAATTATGTAGAATTATTAATTGATTGTATATAATTTAATGTCTTAAAAAAATAATTAACAAACAAGTGTGTTTTTCTTTTAATATATGTTTGTATAATAAAATTATTTTTTTGGATTATGGGTGGTTAAAGGGGGGTGTGGGGGGCTTTTCCCCCCACGCTAATGTGACGGTTAATTTTTTGTGGAACGCTTGTTCATCAAACATCTGCTGAGTCCCCCTTCTATTTTTTTTCCAAATCAAGCACTGCGTTTAGTATTACCTAAGTCTAAACATTACCTAGGAATATTATTTAAAAATGAAATACAGTTTCGAATTGTGTAGCAAAGTAAACAATATTTTTGTAAAGGTCCGAGGCCCTAGAGCAGGAATCCTATAGCCCATTATTTGGGCTAGGAACTTCATGTCCTTAAAAATGTTAAAGTGTGTATTTATTTATACCCTATAAAATCTATAAATAAATCCTAAAGATTTGCATAATCACTTAAATATTCTCTTAAAGTATACTTTAAAAACAAACAATTTTTTACTACACTTTATACCAAGAAAATATTTTTAATGACGCCAATAAAATATTATAAATTTATAATGAAGTAAAAAATATAATATATAAAATATTGTGTGTTGAAAAACTTAATAAAATATACTAAATCTATGTAAATTGATATTTATATCTTCAGACTTAAGGTATTTTTGAGATTTTTTATAGTTATTATAATTATTACCCAAATTAATAGTTATATTTATGTACACCATTGCGTGATTAAAATTAACAAAATCGTATCGTTCAATCGTTGGTTTAAAATGTATTGCGACAATAAATGTTCCGCTGACGAGGAAAACGCAACCCACACTAATTTCTATTAGGTTTATATACATAACATTGTTATTATATCAATTGAACGAAAAATTAAATTCTAATTTTAAAATGTATGTAAAATGTGCACTTAAAATGAAAATACAACAAAATATAATATACTAACACGTGATAAAGAGTATAAAATATACAAAAAGAAAAACACTGTCGACTCCTTCTGATTATATTATGAAACAGATTTCTATATCATTAAGTTATAATTTATTTGAATGAAAATTTGTAATCATGCAAATTCCATTGTCCTAGCCATGACATTTACCTTATTAAGCTCAATTATTTATTTAGATGACAGCTTATAATTCTCCACTCTCCTTATTGCAGATTTGAGATTTTAATCTATCAACATTAATAATTTGTAAGAATGTTCCTGATATCGGATCCTATGTTAGGTTATCTACTTTATTTTTCTGTAAAACCATTTTTTAAGGACTATTATCTTTAGTATAAACAATTTAATGACTGAGGAATCACTCATTAAAATTTTGATTTAGAAATATCAACATTTTAAAGCAATGCATCAAGACGTATCAACATAATATTTTTCAGTTATGTAGGGTGGTTTTTGTATGAAAAACAGAAGATTGGACGCTCCGTAGTACAAAAAAAATTTAAGAATTTGAAAATATAGTATGAGTATATTTAAAAATTTAAAAAATAAATAATAATTAATAAATTGTATATTAATGGTAAAATGATGTCGAATGCCTTGTAATATAAAGATTTTACGTGATGTAATAAACTGAAAGAAATTGTAAAAAATTTATTCCGGTACCGGGAATCGAACCCGAGCCTCCTGGGTGAAAGCCAGGTATCCTAGCCACTAGACCATACCGGATTGATGTCAACTTGAGCCAAGTCATATTATTTAACTATCGTATTATATTAAATATAGTATAACATAACATATTATTATTATACACAATATAATTTATTTTTTAATAAAATGTCCATAACAATAAAAAGAAGGAATACAAGTGACATAGTTATTTCAATCATTTTTACGAGTTTATAGATTGTTATAATTCCAATTCAAAGTATCCCACTCCTACAGATGTTAATGATGTGGTAGTGATACCATTGATTATAGAATATCTATTCTATAATCAATGGTGATACATAATGGTAATGAACAGTCTAAATAGTTAAATTAATATTTCAAAAATATTAATAAAGCTGGACGGCAGTGCATTGCTACACTATATTTACAATTATCAATTTTGTTTTCTCTGACCCACGCACGACATAATTTTATATATATTTGGTAGGTATATGAGATTTGCATTCAGCAGAACAAACTTTGTGTCGATTGATTTGGTATTTAGTAAATTTAACTATCAACTAACTTAAAGTTGAGAATATTATCTGTGTTCTTTGTTCTTGCGTTGGTTATTAGGTGTTTACAATATTTAAACTGTAAAATAAGATACATTTAGATGCGAATATCTTTAAATCACTTATTGTAACATTTTACAAATAATAGGTTAAGTCTTACTCACAAAATGCATTAAAAAATCGAAATAGGTAGGTAAATGACCACCGTTTATAGTAAGTAGTTATCAATAGTATCCAACAAAATGTCAAAATCTAACGCACCTAGGAACACGAATAATGTTTTTAGAGTTTGATAACATTCCAGTTGCATTAATCAATACTAAATCTAAAATACCTAGCACAAGGTTGGTTCCACAGAACACGAATTTTTGTAAGGTACCTATTAAATGGTTTCACGTGTTTCATAGTGAAAAAACAAATAAAATATACATCAAATATAGTGCGCTGCTGATGAGCTGATGCCTAGCACATCCTTTTTTTTTTATTTTATTAATGATACCCTCGGCAACATGGGCCATTGGATTTAAAGTGAGACATATATATAAGAAGAAAAAAAATTACATGAATTGTATCTATATCTAAATTATACTAAATTTTGGTTAGCAGATTGGCGGCTGTGATGAATTGTATGATGTTGGTAATGGATTGAGGATTGTTGTTTAATATTTCTGAAAGTGATGATTCGGGCAGGTTGAAGCTTGTACGGGTATATGTTCGGCAATCGGTGAGGTTGTGTTTAATGGTTACTTGAACACCGCGGGTTGTGCATATTGGAGGTTCTTTCCTGGACATTACTGCAGTGGCGTCAAACTCAATTTTTATAGGTAGGGCAAAGTACAAAAATTAATACCCACCCCACACAGACACTTAATTAATTCGCATTGGTTTTTGATATTCGAAAATATTTATATTTGATTTCTCCTTATATGAATTATTTTTATACATCACAATCATATTCTACCCCATCCACAACCACCCTAACCACGTACGATCCACCCGCTCACTTTCAAAGGTCGGGCGTTCGCTCCACCTAAACATAGGGTTCGGCGCCACTGGACATTGGAAAACTGTGGGAGATTTCTGTGTGTCCTATTCTCAGTCTGGTTATTATTACTTCGAATTTTCTATGGATTTCGAAGGGAAATGTCCAATTGTCAGTGTTATGTTTTATGTGGTTTCATTTTGTGTAATAAGATGTCCACTTTTGATGCCATCTTTGTTGACATTCCTTTAGCACATCCTTTATTATTATTTCTAAACACATTTTTTTCAATTTATAACTGCGAGACAAACCGATGTATCTATACCATTCTACTATAATTCCCTAAAAGTTTTGAAGGACAATATAAAGCTTTCATAAACTTATAACCTTAAATGTATAGGTAGGCATACGTGTACTCGCGTCGTCGGTTTAAACAGGAAAAAAAAAAGGTATCACGGTCCTCGCGGTTACATTTCAATTAGGATTAAAATTTTAAATGTCACATGATTACTATAAGTATAATAAATAATAATAATAAATAAATTATGAGTTGTACAAAGTTGAATATACTAACATAATATAAGTAATATATAGGTATAGGTAATATATACACTTACTAAGAGTAAAGGTGTAAATCATAATGCCCATAGGCTGTATAGGTATTATTTTGATACATACAATTATAATATGCGTAGACACGACAAAGTTTCAACATAAATATTTTATATTACTTATATTATATTATACGTATAAGTAATACATAATAGCCTAATAATAAAAATATTTTATTATAAATATATACAGGCAGATATAACTTACTATATAAGTATATAGTACCACCATAAATAGTTAATAGTAGTAGGTTAGTGTTGTAGGTACAATGTACATATTATCATAGGTAATAAGTTATAACACCATTTTACTTAATATTTCATGAACCTGTAATACTGCTGTATAGTAGTTACCTTTATGTATTATGTACAAATATCAAATACTACATTATATTATAATATAATAACTGCAATTTATTATACAGTTAAAATATGTAGGTACCCGTATAATATAAATTATGTGATTGTGATCGTAAAAAAATAATGCAGTGTGTAAGGGGCGATACCAGTTTGTGTACGCTTAACCTTTTTTTGCGACTCGTTTGCGAACACATGCACAACACAATATTAATAATTGTGAATTTTCGATACCTGCAATAAATGACGACGCGTTTGTAATTTTAACTAGGGTTACCTTAGGGTTATGCTTTTGTTAGTAACTCTCTTACATTGTACCGATGTTCAAGATTTATTTTTAATTTCAATCAAAATTAGTATCCTATTTTTGTTCAATATACTATTAAACTGATAATTTGAAAATCTTCTTGGATTACAGACTCCGCTTATATCACAATAGTTGTATAACGTACTGTTTTAAATTTTTGTTGGGCATTTTAAAAATATTTTTTAATACATTTTTTTTTTTTAAATTCTCATTAGAGTTTGGGCCTCCACTTTTCTCTAGTAAATTTTATTTTATATATTATTATACTTAAAATGGTTATTTTGTTTTACTTCTGAACTTTATATCCCTCAATCGTTGATTCATAATTTTTTTTTAAATCATAACACCTCACAATTCAATCAGATCTGTAAATTAACGCCTGATAAATTACCACATAGGCAATACAACGGCCCCTCAATATTCGACAAAAATAAATTGCTGTACCATGCCTGTCCTATAAAAATAATATTATAACTACTCTTATTAAGTAGAATGTCGGAAAGCATTTCATACAACTTTAAATATATACCAGTGCACCAATTTGCAACATGACAGCTTTGAAACAGTAGTGGATCAAATGTAATTTGTCGGTTATCATCATCGTCCAATGACTAGTGGCTACCAAAAAACCTATTGGACATTATTATATAACCTACATGGCTAAATGCCTAAATAGAAAATAAGTATTATTTTGAAGGGCGTTGATATTAAAATTAACTGTCACATGAGACCTGAACGTTTCATATTTAGATACTCAATGTTGTTTTTAGATCTCACTAGACTCAATAGTTCTGTTGAAATAAAAACACGACACTTATTATCGTCCATATTGTTGGTTAAATATAAAATATTATATATTCATCGTTGTCGACATTAAACAATTAATTTGAACATTTTTGCATCTTACATAGTTAGCATAGCCAGTTACGTCTCAGATGGCTTTACCTTTTATAGATATAGCATGTTCCATTAGTTCGATCTTTTGATAGTTGTCTACTTGTCTATTCTTATTTTAATGACTTTCTATGCATCACTGAATTTAATGATACAAAATTTAATTTTTAGGTGGACACGGAAACAGACTTCCATCACTGGACGACAACCATTGCGGGGCAACTCCTGAGCCAAACACCATTGGACGACGTTAAGTATCTCGACATACTCGGCATTGTCACTGACCATGCACCGTTTCGACGATACTCATCAACAGATTCATTAATGACATCTGCATCCAAGTACAAAAAAACTAGTTTGGACATGCAAGAAGTCAATAACAACCATATGCCTTCATTTAGTTCACGCATGTACAAGAAGAATGTTTCACACTTGCCAGACTTGATTCGAGAATGCGAACAGTTGCGTAGATCGCCAGTCAACGAGTTCTCAGACCTAATACCAGTTAAACAGAAACGCAAGATATTCGAAGAATACCTTACTTGCTCTTCAAAAAGTGTGGACAATTTGCATGATCTTTCAACTCATATAACAAACATTAAGTCTAGATCAATGAACAATTTGGATTTAAGAGCCGTGCCAGTGAAAGATATTTGCAGATATTTCGAAAGCAGATTCAATACTAATGAAGCCAATACCATAAAATTCAGATCACTGTATTAACTGAAATCTAGTAAACAATAATGAATTATGGCCTTATGGGTAAATCAATGTTTATTAGACATTGTGTGAATACCTTTAGATGAAGAAAAATGTTCCAAAGATTTATGAAACTATTATAATATATTACTTAATGTATACTCTTAGTCATTAATAAATAATTTTGTTTTTAAATAAATAAATAAAAAACAATCATAAATGTTGTAATTTATACAAATGTTGAGCTAAAAATAATAATAAACATAAATATTTGTGTTTTTAACAATATCAAAAAAACAAATTACGATTAAAATTTCATCTTAAAAATGGAAGAAATTGTATACATTGTAAAAATAAAATTGTAGCACTCTAATAACCAAGAATAAAATACTCCTACATGAGACTTATTTTTTTTATTTAATGACTATAATATTCATTTTGTTCTGCATATAAACTGATCACTATCAATTAAAATATACCTACTTCACCAATAATGTAATAGAGAAACGTAATATTAATTTGTCAAAACTAAAACTTCAGTACTGAAACTATAATTAAATGATAAATATGTAGTTTTAATAACGAGCGGCAGAAACGCATAAATGTATACCTTCTACAGGTACTTACAAGAAAATAATAATAATAATAATAATAATAACAATAATAAAAAAATTTATTTTGCACAATTTTTAAATCCATTTGTAAGCACTGATGGTAGTACAGGTGCTTATCGACTAAAGGATAAGGTATCTGTTGGTTAATGATGAACTTAATTGACTATACCCTGCTAGTCTAAAAAGTAAAAAAAGAAAATTAGATACATCAATTTAAAAAAATTTTGTAATAAACATGTTTAATAATTTACCCGTAACTAATAATGTGTCTTTCGACGCTGAATTTAGTGAATCCTCATACTTGCAATGCGCTAGATCAGACAATTCCTCAAAGTGCTTCTGTCGTTTTCGCACATTCCAATGTAGACATTCAGCCAATGAATCAAACCAGTCAGTTATTTGGTCTTCAGCACATATTGATGGTAAAGAAAATATAGATGTAGTAACTTGTAAACTGTAAATAAAATGTTTGTTAAACTATATAATTACATATATACAGCAAGTACTTATAGCACATTAATGGTAAGCAATTATTTATGCAAACTGATACACATGGTTATCATTTTCATACATATTGACAAAACTGTAATAGGGTGAACGATTAAAACATGCAAAATAAATGAATACATTGTGTTTATTAACCTGACAATTATATTTAACATAATTACAGGTACTTAAATTAGTAATTACTGAAGTCTGGTTACATAGCCTGATCTTTTCCATGATAAAATAACTTACAAAGCGAAAATCAAATTTTATCATGCATATAATATTATCCATCACCAAATTTTATTTTACATTTTTTATTGACCGACCTATCATCCGCACACAACTCTTGTTGATTTCGACCGTCGAATGAAACCCAAGCTGTTGACCTCGCATCCGGACTCAACATAATCTGCAAAAAGTATCCAAACCTGCTATATCAGTAACAATACTGAATTAAAATACCTAATACTTAAAGTTTTAACATAGAATTTAAAAAAAAAACTATTTTTAAGTTAGGTAATAACATTTAGTTTTATCATCATTCACAGAAGCCAATTGACTTATATTTCAATAGACATACTACTAAATTTTTTAAACCAAAATAGCATTTATTTTTAAATTTTAAACACTAAAATGCTAACTAGTAATTAGCTATTCACATTTTTTAACAAATATTTTATTTGCTGTTTAGATAACCATGTGCACCTCAAAAGCATTTAAACAAAAACAAGCCTCAACAAATAACAACTATGTAAAATTCATTCCAAATTTATAAATAGTAAGACTCCATTTCCTTTCCTATTACAATATTACCTATCACCGTGAGTAATTTCTTGCCGATTACGACCATCAAATGAAACCCAGGCCGTATTGCGACTATCTGGTGATACTGTAATCTATACAAAGAAACAAAACAATATCCTAACTCTATAGACCTAGTAACCATTATACTACTTCATAACTTATTAAGTATTTACAAAAACTTAAATTAATTAAAATATGTAAAGAATTCCACACCATGAGCGTGAATAAATTTAATTTATTAATTTATGTTTAATAAGTAATCATTAATACTGAAAGAATTAACCTAGTACACCATAGTGTTACCAAACATGTGAAACGCCGTGCAGCGCGCGTGATCGAACAGCCAAACAAACACTTTCAGTGTGCCTAGTTATGATCATATTTAATTTCTTCAAAACTACAAAAAATATTAAAAATCAGGAAAATTAATGAACATCAAATTTTGAAACGTCAATATTTTCAGAAAAATTAACTCTACAAAATACTATCTTTAATTTTTTTGGAAATAATTAAATTAAAAATATTTTTTTTAAATTTTTCACCAAAACACTAAAATAAATTTAAAAATGAAATAATTGTAGTTTTTATCCCTGTGAATCTTATAACAAGACCAGAATTTTTATTTCCCCATCATTTCATGAGATATCGCTATGGGTAAATCCTCACGGGACACTCTGTATATATATATATATATATATTACTGTATAAAATTAAGCAGTCTGTGGATTCTATTTCTAACAGATATCAATGATTGAAGAAATATTTGAAAATCTCCCTAACGTATTGATAGTTCATATAGTTAAATTTATACTGAAACTAAAAATGATGAATATCAAATAATTTGATAGTCCTGTTATGTTCCTACAGTACGACTGTTTAAACAGTTATTAAAAAAATATAAATTATATGACTATTTAATATTAGATAGTTTAAATAATTAATTTAATACTATGTCTAATTCATTGTATTTTGATAAATTCAATATTTCTAACTGTTCTAAGTCCTTACTACCTATTTAATTGATATTAAATGTCCTTGTTTAACAATAACAATTCAGAAATAAGAATATTCTATAAAAATATTTGATAGTTACATTATTTTAACAGTGCATATTACTAACTATATTAACTAATTGTAAAATTTAAGTTAAATATTAAGAGACAAATATTTTATGTTTATGAACAAAACGAAAAGCTAAGTAGTACTTGGTTATGTTGAACTAAAAATTTCTAATTAATTTTATCACTAAATGTGGAATTCTTTTAAAATAATAATTTACTTTTAATTCAACACCAGCTGGTACAACTATTGGCCTGAAAGACAAAGAATGAGGGCATATGGGTGTCACCATGATGGCTGGAACACTTGGGTGAATCATTGATGCACCCGCTGCAACTGCATATGCTGTGCTTCCAGTTGGTGTAGAGACAATCAAACCTAATAACAAAATTAAAATTGTATTAAATAATTAATTAAGTAATTTAAATATCTTAACAGCTCTGGGATACAGAAAAAGTAATTGCAATGCCAAAAAGTAAAAAAAAATCACGAGATATTTAACACAATAAAATATACATTGAATTTATAAAATTAAAATCTTGATTTCTTTAGTTTCAAGTAATTAAACTTCTATTACACAAGAAAAATAAATTTTAAAGAGTACTGTCAGTGGGAATTATCCAAAATTAGTTTACCATTAGTATTAGTAAAAATTACCTATTTCAAATAGCATGGTTTATGTGAAAAAAATGCCTAGACAAATTTTAATTAATATACATTTTAAGATTTTATTACATAAAACATTGTTATTTTATTTTTCTTATAATGTACTACAATAGTAATTCACAATTGTTATACCTATACTTTATTTAACTTGAAACCACATGCAAGTCTAGGTTGTTGGAAACATATATTCCTGACAAATATACCCTAGGTATGGATGCGGTTTAAGAAACATACTCAACCACATTTATTTTTGTCAGATGGCAGTTAATCAACACCCATTTGCATCCAGTTGAATTGGAAAACAAAAATAAAGGTGGACTCTAAATGAAGTTGAATAATTAAGCAAATTAATTTAATAGTAACCCTATTCCTTGATGAATATAATAAAGGGGTACGCTATAATTTAAAGAAAAATGAAGAGTAGCTCAGTCCCTCTGCGTCCTCCCCCAATTCAACCCCAGTTTGCATCCCCTACTGAGTAAACCATTTGTATGTACTTGTACACGAGTTGGCTACCAAGTACGTTTCATTATTAAAACCAAAGTATATATCTCAACATTTTAGTTTTTCATTTTTTACCCACACATCATTTGATAAGTAGTTGTGATGGTATAACAATGTAAATGTTGATAAACTTTAATAACTAAATAATATAACTTATGAATTTGACACTATTTAATAATGAAATATAAGGAATTAAGGAAACACTGATCGAGTATTTTATTTAATAAAAAATATATTTATTACCATCTCCTTGAACAGATGTTATGTATTTTCCGTCTAAAAACAAGTCAATGTTTGAAAGGTATGGTGATGGTCCGCGGTCAATAACCACTTCATTAAGTACTAATAAATTTGGCTGAGGCTTTTCTTTGTCTTCATTCTTCCTAACAATTATACACCTAAGTCTACTACGTAACGTTAATGCAGCATGTCCTTCAAGTACATTGGTCACTTGCTGTTGGAAATTGTCAAACTTAAAAGGCGTCAAGAAACCAAGTGAGCCCAAGTGGAACGCCATAACTGGTGGTACTGATTGCTAAAAGAAAAATAAGAACATTAGCTCGATAAACAATGTTGAAGAGATATTAATTTTTAAATTACCTGAAACAAAAGACTAGCGTAAAGGAGAGTACCGTCTCCACCTAAGCAAATAATAAAATCTATTTTGTCTGTTAGATCATCTTTGCTATCTTGGAAAGAGTTTAATTTTTCTCGTATTTCCATGAAGCCAGAGTTACTAGAGAGCATTGTGTCTTCCATCACAGAATGTTCCACAAATACTATCATGCTTTTTTCCTAGGGTCAAATAGAATATTTTGAATAAATAATGGCAATTTCCTTTATCAGAATAACCGATTATAGATATTCGTACCTGTATCAGCCATCTGACGAGTTCTATGAATGGTGGTAAAACAGACATATCTCTAACTTTTTTTATCACCAACACCGACAGAGGATTTTTGGACCACGTCAAACGTTGACTGGCCGGATCTTGAGTTTTCCTGGACAAATAGCAAATAAGTTTAAATACACAACAACAATGACAAAAAACCATACAATCGCAGTTATATGATCTGTGGAATAACCAACTTACGTGATCAACGCTGAGGTTTCCATGATACGGCCACATGGTCCAAACTGTTGGACCGGGCTGGGGGCGTTCAGCGACCGCGTTCTCCTGAAAGAAAAAATAGTGTCGGTCAGTAAACGAAGCGCTGAGAAAACATAGACGGACAGAACGAACGGAAGGACGGACGGACGAATCGTCGGGCCACATATGAAAGATATTTTACACAGTTCTGAGGGTGGGTACGCTTACGGGTCAATGTCGTCCACGACGACCGATCTCTTCACTTCGTTCATGACTATAGCGGTGCGTTAAAGATTCCGTTTGACGTACATGTCGGACACACACACCGCCGGAGAAACGATGGGGTTTTAAAACGACGACGACGGGCCGGGTGGTCTATGGGTTTTCGGTATTAACCACTCGGGGAAACTAAACTGGCGAACGAGACCCACGTAACCGCAACAGTGAACAATTAGGAATTGTCAAAAGGAAATCGGGAAAATTCTTGAAATTCATCAGTGAAAATAAAAACGAAATAGTGATAACTGATAAGCACAAGCTTTTGTTGTTGTTGTAGCCGAACCGATGATCACATTGTAACGATGTACTATCGTTATCAACGTGGCCGTGTGGGTGCGCTTGTGCCGCGGTCGTAATGTAAGTTGTCTACAACTAAAATCGTCAACGTCGTATCGCGTACTCAATAGTCAATACTCATGTGGGACTTAAGTTTTTGTTAGTCGCTAGAGCACGCTGCACTGATCGTCGGCAGACGCAGACCGCACCAGGCTGGACGACAGTTAGTACGACACTACGACAGAATGACAGACGGGAAGGAGCGGTGACACACGGCGATGTTCGCGTACGGGCCACGCGATAATAATATTATATTTTATTAAAATAATTTTTTTCTTTTCTATTATAGAAATAACCCTCGGCACCGTGGCCATTAAGATAAGATACATTTTTTTTCTTTTTAATATGTTACATAATAATAGAAAAGTTTAATAACAACAAATGTCTAAAATTAAAATAATTATAGGTAACTATAATACCGAATGGCTGACAAAATTATTATTTTTTAATTGTAAATTTAGCTTTGGCTGTGAGGGCCGTTAGGACCGCATATTATTGCTAGCAAAATTATATACACAATAATAATAATTATAATATTATCGTGAGTGTATGATTAATAGAATTAGTGGGAGGGAGAGGTTTGAACTGTTTGGAGTGCCCTGCTGGTACTGAACTAAATATTATATTTTACCACTTCTGAAATTATTTTTTCAATGAAGTATCTATTGTATTATTTTTGCATGTGCAGTAAGAATATTTTATGATAAATCAATAGCTGCAAGGTGGATTTTGTGGGATCCTTAAGTGTTAAGGGATCACCAAGGATTCTTAATCTCATTTTTACGTCTACGGGATACATAATAATATGTGTAATATAATATTTAATTGAAGAAATCAATTTAGCAACAAACGCAATAGTACCTATAATACAATCTTATGTACCTAAGTACTACTAAGTACCCACTAATAGAGTAACAGCTACCCATGAACGTAGGTATTATCGTATTATATGTATACATTTATACATTATACTTACTACCCTCTATAACTGCTATAACTGTAGTGTATTATACTATTATTGACTATTGCACTAGTTTTTATTTAATATCATAGGCGTGCGCACAGGGGGGGGGGGGGCGGCCTCTGGCTTTTTCTTTAATAAATGCATAGAAATGTATATTATACTAGACAGCGAACATTTTTAGATTTTACAAAAAAAAAAAGTAAAGCTAGTTATAATCTAATATAGTATACATAAAATATAAGTGTGATTAAGTTATTATTTTATTAATTAATCAATTATCATCACACAAGAATCTTTAGTTCGGACCTTTTTAAGGGCCCCCCCTGCGGTCAACGTCTGCGCACGCCTATGTTTAATATATAACCTTCTAAATTAATTTTCCGTCCTCAAATGCAACAATGTCGAGATGATTGTGATGTCCTCGAAATATGTGACCCAGCAAGTTTTAATGCAAATGTCAACACGTACTACAATTAAATTGAATTTAAATATTGAAATGTATTTAAAATTCCGTATAAAACAAATGTGTAGGTACTAGTTACCGATATTTACATAATAATACTATTATAATTTATATCAAAGTCAAGTGCCTACCAATAGGTAGCTATAACAGCATAAATTGTATTTTCTTCTTACATATTAACTACATTATACATAATATGCGTGTACAAGGGTATATAGTTCATTGGCGCATATTAATCTATAAGCAGTAAGCACCTAGGTAATAATAGCTATATATTATTATTATCACATATTATAATATATTATGTAGCTTAGGTAAGTACACCACATTTTATGAATTTATATACCTATATATAATATGTAATAATTAAATGTTAAATTTAAATCTATCAAATCTGAAACAATAAGAAACAGATGCAGGGTTTTGCTAGTTACTTCACTCCTTGTTCAACTTATGTATATTATACATTTGATAATTAACTAGAATAACCTTATTTTAGTTATCACAGTGTATAGGAGATTTTTTTCACATACAAAATTCTTATTATTTTGTGAATTTATTGTAACAAAAATAACTCATTATTGGAATTCATAATATATACTCGTATATATAGGTTTTACTGATTTAGTTAAAAACTTATGCTATCAAATTGTTGGTAGACTTCTACAGAAATCAAACAACTCCCCATTGAAAGGTTCAAAATTAACATAGAATTTTTAAGTTGAAAGAAGTATCCATAGAAAAACTGCGATGAAAATGTATTGTTCTAAACAACATCACTAAAAAGATTTTAGTATTATCGATTTTAAATTCATTAAATTCATGCAAAGAATCTTAGAAAGCTAGAACTGTTGCAAGGTACTTTAATAGTTAATATAAAAACTTTATACAGGGAAACCTCTCTATAACGGAATCACACGGGACTAAACATTTTTCCGTTATAAAGAGTTTTCCGTCATAGAGAGGTAGAAATTGCATATATTATTTGCACTGGGATTATTGACATTTTCCGTTTAATTGAGGGTCCGTTATAGAGTGGTTTTACTGTATTATATTTATTAAACTATAAGTAGTAAGTATTCGTATTGAGTTGAATTATCGATAAACGGTAATGTAGTAATTTCAAAGCCATATAACAGAAATAGTTATATCGAACTTAGCTATAACTTATGAAAAAAGAGCAGTGAGTGAGCATAATTTTATTTGATAAAACTAAAAAAATCAAACAAAATATGTGTGTTAATTCTATATTCATAGTTTAATAATTATAAACTGGTTGTAACTTAGCAGCTACAGTGATACTTAATTAATGTTTTACTATAGTATTTAACTAGTCTAATAAATTTTAAAAAAATTAATGTTTTATGCAGGCACGTAGCCAGGATTTTATTTTTTTTTGGGAGGGGGGGCGAAATAAATTGTTAGTACAATTTTTATACTTAATTGATATATAAAACCTATTGCTATTAAGCCCTAATGATTTTATGTGCCAGTGCACAAAAATTTCGGGGGGGGGGGGGGGGGGGGGTCCAGACCCCATGGACCCCCCCCCCTGGATACGTGACTGGTTTTATGGTTTTATCTATAATATATACATAACCTTATAAAAACACAATCGTACACCATATTATATATATATATTTATTTATTTATCAAATGAACATAATTTTAACATGGGTAGTTTGTAATTAGTACAGTTGACTAGTAACCTAATTATAATACTTATCCTTTTTTATATAAACATAATCAAATAACAATTTTTATCAAAATTATGTTGAAAAAACTTCCATCTTATTAAAATGTATATTTCGTAATACGCTAAACGAATTTAGTATTGCATAAGGTGCTCACCTAAAGTTCCTAATACCTACCTATTTAAATTTTAAAGTTCAGTTGTCTACTACTTGTTTAGTTGTATATTATACATATATATATATATTACAAACGAAATTCTTTATTTTGACTTTTAAGTTTATAAGTAAACAAAAATTAAAGTACTATAAATTACAAACACTGTGTGGCTATCTAATACAGTTGTAATAAATAATAATACTGTCCACATTTATATTTAAAAAAAAATTAAATGGAAAATGTTATTCACATGACAGCAGGACAAACATGGTAAGTCACTATATATAATATTATGTCAGTATAAAGTAATAAAGTATATATATTTATAAACATTATAATTGCGTATAAATTGTTAAATATAAAATCAATGATTTTACCTGTTCTACTAAACATAATAATAGTTTCTGAACAATCGCACTTCTTACATAAATTGTACTGTAAAATGTGGTCGGTAAATGCCAAATGGTAATCACTAATCGATGCATTTTTATCGACGTGAGTACTTTTTTATTATATTAATTCTCTTTTTAGCCACCTGCCAAGTTCAGCGCGTACGGTGTATTATTATATTATAATTATACTTTAAAATTTAAATATTTGATTTGTTCTTTTTTTTTAATTTAACATTCAGATAACGAATGACGATTTTATTATTTTATTTATCTGAGGAAAATGGAAAGTGGAGGAAAATAGTCAAAGTTATTATTATTTTTTTTTTTTTGGAGGAAAATGGACAGTGGAGAAAAACGGTATCTCGTTTTTGGAGGAAAATGGCTTTCGGCCCACTAATCAGGATTCAGGAACAAGACAAAAAAAGTTACCCTTACTTATCATCTGAATTTATTTGTTTCACATTACTTATATTAGTTGTATTTCGATGTCAAGTGATATGTGACTATTGTATGTGTAGGTATATCGTGCAAAGAAAGTAAAGGTGTTGATGATATATTGTATAATACCAATCGGGGGTGAATAAAATATAAAAGACATCGCATTGGGATCCAAGGCTGTGGAGAACAATAAAATGAGAGTTTTTTTGAAGTCAACAGGCCTCTATAACTTAATTTAATAATTTACAATTGTTTTCCTCCTTTTTTGTTTTTGTTTTTTTCCTTTTATATAAATACTAAGAAACTATACTCTCACGCCAAATATCTCTTGAGAAAAAAAATATTGTTAAAATCTTAAATTTTGTATACCTACCATAATTATTTATTATAACTAATGGCCATGTAGCTGCCGGGTTTTATTTGATCAATAAATATATATATAAAAGTATTTTTATTTATTTTATAGAGTTTGAAATAATTTTAATTTTGTAACTACCTATTATAATTATATATTATTTGACACAGATAAAACATTTATACTTATAAATTTAAAAATAAAATGCATAAGTATGGTTATTGATTATATCAGCGTTTTAGTTTTTGCATACAATATTGAATTTATTAAATATATTTGATTCTTGTTTTTTTTTTATAGTATTATTAATTTTAATGTTGGCCTTGATAAATAATATAATTGTATAATTTTGATGGTTATTTAAAAAAAAAAATCAACCACACAAAAATTATTCTGTTGTACTTGAAGTTTTTTGAAGTAGGAAGTTTAAGATCAAGAACGTTTCGTGGTTGTGTTAAATGTATCCATAACGGTTTTGTGTGGAAGATGTATTCTTATTTTAATGACAATTTCATGGTGTGGTTAAATTTAACGGAAATGTGTCGCATAAATTAACATTAAATTTATAACAATGGTGATTTCGTCCTTAAATATAGGTTTGCGTTAATTACCTGATTGAAGCCCGTTTCACGTACCTACATAACTACATAAGTACCTATATAAGTTTTTATAATAAATCTCTGCCGAAAAAAGAATGCCAATCTCAAAAAAAAAAAAATAGGTAGTCTCCTTTTCAATTTCTACAAATATATTAATTGAGTGTTTTACTTGACCTAACTTTCTAACATCTTTGATCTAAAAAACTAACTTATGCAAACTTATAGAATAACAATTCTGATTATTTGCTCGAATTGCAAAAGAAAAAGTAATATAAATTAAACTAATTTCACTTTAATTATGTTGGTATACTACAATAATTGTACTATATAATACTAAACACAATAATTCTAGGTATATACAAAAATAATTCAAGTAAGTTTGCAGGATTTGTCAATAGTTTTGCGTTGGTCATATACGATAAGGGGCTCCGGTTATTTGTACGAGACATATGGATTGGAAGGCATGTATAGGTTTTATATTGGATGGTTTTGCTTGACCCCAAATTTGGATACCATAAGACCAGAGAGGGGTAATAATCGTCTTGTATATTACTGCGTCTCTTAAACACATAATCACGCTAAACGCACGTCGTGGTGGACCATTTGTCTGCTGCACACACAAGGTCAACGTACACGCGGTTTATATAATAACACTGCACGCACACACGTGTATGTCACATACACGAGTAACGAGTACACGACACACATCTCACAATGTCAAGGTCTGTAATATTCATTGAAAGCATTATTTGTTTTTTTCGTTCATTAGCAATCGGGAGTGAACACCAACCAGTGCCGCAATAACCGGGTGTATTGCGTGTGTCAAACACACGGGCCCAGGGCCCCAACCCATAATGGGGGCCCAATGATAAAAATTAAAAAATATATAGAAAGAAATAAAATAAAACTATTTTGTTATAATAATAATTATTAATACAGATTGAGCAATAGATCGGTTTTGTTTTGTACACAACATTATCGTATACATTAACGTTTCTTATGCAGCCTGAATAACCGAAATTAAAAATAGTTTGGTAGTTTGGTTGCAATTGATTAAAGCGCGTCACGCGAAGGAGTATTGAGTATTGAGTAATAACTCAAAATTCCAAAGTATGTTTACAAATTTGGAAAAATTAATTTTATAATAGTCAATAGGTTAATTTTTCAATTTTCAAGAGGACGAGGGTGAGGGCCCATTCATTTATTTTCACACGGGCCCAAAATGGTATAGTTGCGGCGCTGACACCAACCACAATAATACATATTACACACTATTATATATTTATATTAATATGTAACAAATATGAATTATCATTAATAAAGTATAATGATTACAGGGTTAGGTGGTAGGTACAGAATATTAAATAAAAGGTAATTTACCAATAATTACTATACCATTTAAGGAATGTCCTGCGTAATGCAAACTTCTACGTTTCAAATGAGAACCATAATTTTTACTGAAAATTGTTAAGGCACAGTTTTTTGAATACTCTGATGCATATAATAAATCTAAATTAAAATTCGAACGAATAATAGTTACTAAGTTATTACATTATTTATAGGTATGTATACTGAGAATAATAATTAATAACACTTAATAATGATTTTACATTTTTATATCAAAATATTATTATAAAGTAAACCGAGTTTTCAATCCTGTACTTACTTACTATAATTGGAGTGGGGGAAGGAGTGGAAAATGACAGATGCATCAACTTATAAAGTCTTATTAGTCGGGTTTCTTCTGATATTAATGAAGATATGAGGTAGCACGGATTGAGTTGCGGTCTCATCGATTAATTAAAATAATACTGAAGTCAACTGCAATATTAGTTTGAAGTTACGTGAAATAACACGCACGCTCGGTAGACGTGTGCACTGCACAAGTTAAATGCCTTTGATAATATAATATTATGTTTGAAATACGTTTTTTATGTAACGGGAGTGTAAGAGGTATAATAACAATAATATATTTCATGACGATGAATAAAAATGTGCGTAATAACTAATAACCAACGGCCGTCAATATATAATTATATACATACCTGATGGCTGTATATCACTATAGTTAGAATAATGTATATGATATTATATATTATATATAGTACATTTGTCAATAGCAATTATTATATCATTTCAAACAGTTTCAGACAATTAAATTTCACAATTCTTCGAAAATTATACACGATATTATACGCGGTTATAATCATATTAATATAGACATCAAGGTATACATTTTTTTTTCGATGAAATCCAAAATTTACTTTCTTCTATCTCAAGTCTTAACATATTAATGAAGTATACGAGTTACCTCAACGACCTCGCATGTCTCATCGTTTATTTCAGTATTTGAAACTCCACTACTTTAAGTACAAAATGTATAATATAGGTACATAAACATAAGAGTATAAATTAACAATGTACAGCCGTACAGGTAAATGTATGCCTCAACGTTGTATATAATTTGTCTCGGTCGAACGTCAATTTTTTCCTATAATAAACTTTTAAATCATTACCTTCCTATTTTAATATAGACAAGAATGATAACCGTTATTAAAATGTATAATGAACTCATCGGTATACATATTTTATAATTTAAATCTCTAATTTCCATTCTTTTAAGCTTAGTTCACAAATAGTTATAGGTATACCAATATATTTTAAAATTAGGTATAAGAAACGCCGGAAACGGTTAGATGTGTCGGGCGTGTATGTACAAGATCACAGACACTACTGTTTCAGTAAACATGTCGAGATTCTCTGTATTAGGTAATGTGAAGCATATATACAGTATACTTTATACAGAGTGATTCACCTAACAAGCAGCATGTTCACTCCTTAGTCCTCTTAAAAAATGAATATATTAAAATTATGATTTTTAAAAGTTTTAAATCTATTTGATTTTATTGATATTAAATCTAAATCAAAATGCAAACGAGTGATTTCTAGCCTAACCTATATTATTACAATTTAAAATGCATTTAATTATACATATACTAAGCATTGAAATATCCAAATGGTTTTAGAAACATAAGAAATAGATGTAATATTAAATATAATTCTTATTACCATTAAGTTATAAAATTCATAAAATTTTAACAAATTATAAAATTCTACTAAATTGATAAGTACTAATTAGTATATAGATAGATTATTTTCAAATTGCTATAGGTAATAGTTTTTAATCTTTCAAACTGCTATCATCCTTAGTACTTACACAAAATTAAATAATAAGTCAAAACTGCAGATTGTTTAAATTTTTATTTAGATATTGTATATATACATCAAAATCTCAGAAAAGTACTCTACTTAAAAATTTACGGGAAAAAAGGATGATTTTCTTTTGAAAAAAAAAGAAATTAGTAATGCCATGAAATTATAGTCTTTAAAATTTTAAATACATTTGAGAATTCCATATTATGTATAAATCAGAATTTTTGTTAACTCGTTATTAAAGGGGAAACGTACATCAAGATCGGCATAAGTCGCCGATTATTAAATTATAAGATTATATTATAAATTATAATACCATTCACCATACAGGTAATAATTAGTTACCTTTTAGGTATACGTATTAAAATTATTTACGTATTTAAATTGTTTTGCATGATATGTGCAACATATTAATATTACCTATTATATATTAAGCTGCTGCAAGGTGTTTCGTGATATTTGTGTTCCACCGTCAATGACTTTTATTCCATAAAATATTTTTGAAATGTATGATTTTGGAAAATAAAATAACTCTGTTATAGAGATAAAATATATCTAGTACACTTACAATTATTAGCATATTATAATTAAAAAGTGAAATTATCACTAATATTTCCGTAAATTATTCAACCAATTACGTAATTACTTAGGTATGTTTTAAAGTCTCGGTAAGACGTGATTACAGGAGTTTAATATGAAATACGTATACAGACAGTAAATTGGTTGCTGGTGGGTGTGCACGAGGATAAACTGCATTATTGTGGATACCCGCCTGTATACTCGATATTCAAAGCGCCATGTTCTATTGGTATATACAGACATTCTTATTCTTCACAAGTATGCACAGTATACATATATGTGTACGTTAAAAAATTATAATATATGTAGAGAACACACTGTCGTCGATGTGACGAAAAGATTAAAAACGAAAAAAAAATAAAAAAATAAATCTACAAATCGCCTTTGCCCCGATTTTCGTGACGATTGTGAGCGATGACCTCGACTTCACTCTGACAAATAAATATTAAATGATATAGGTACGATGTATATACATGAAGTATATATAATCTAACCATGTATAGCTATTATTGTATATTACATGCACTTAGCTTGATTTCACACATTTCGTACAAATAACGCGCAAACGGCAAACAATACAGTTTTTTAATTTAAATAAAAAAAAAAAAACACACTCCTGGACCCTTATACGTCTGCAATATTGGACGTTGTACACGATAACATTGTGGCTATCGCAATGTCGCAATGACGACGATGAGTATAATATATACAAACGCAGAGAATCGTTTTCGTCGTCAGCCGATCATCAGTTCACGCGAGCCGATCATTATAACCTAATATTATATTGTGCAGATCGAAAATCAATATTATCATATAAGGTAGTCATATTATATTATAACTACAGTCTTGGTAAGCCGTGACCGGCGTGACCTATACGGTTGTGGTCGACAGTTGAAACTTGGAAAGGATGATGACGGGGATTTTTTTTCAATAGGGAATAATTTTTTTTCTATTGACATTTTACATGACTAAGGATCGATAAGTATTTAGTTTTAGAAATTATTTGTTCAATTATTATAGATTGTAACAAATAACATTAAATTATTTATTATTATAAGATCACATAAACGCTGAGATAAACGCGGCAGCGGGTCATGGTGTGTGTAACAAAATTTATCACTAATGATTTAATAGTGACATTATGATAATTAATAGAAAATTAGACTTGATTTTATAAAATATGATGAAAGGTATGATTTATTACAACAGTATGATAATAGGTAATTATTAATGTGATTCTTTGTAAAAATTTACTTATTATATAGTATATAATATATACCTAACCTTATACAGTATTATTGTATACTAAAATCGATGCTGCGCTTCGCATGAAAATATATAAAATTCTGAAACGTGCATTATCTGTTCTAATACCTATAGGTATTCGTAATCAAATCGTTGATTTGTTAGCTATTCTGCTCAAAAATATTTGTCTGATTAATTTTCATATAATGCATGATAGTACATTTTAGATTAATAATCTGTAGTCTGTTCTACCTGTATTGTGTTGTTTATTAGTTATTTTGTAGTTTGATTTATAACTCATGAATTTTCACCAAAAAATAATTTAAATACTGTTATTGAACAATTTTTTTTTTTTAAGACTATTATATACTTTCAAAAGAAGGTCTCCTGCATATTATAAAAAAATTATAAATACACCCAGGCCACCGGGGTTTGTTGGCACTCGTTGGCACGTAGCCAGCAATTTGTTCAGTTAATCTTGCAGTGTTATTATGACCACATTTACTGAAATTTACTAAAATAAATTGCACTATAATAATCGATTGAGCATTATCTAATATAAAAATTGGCCCCTCTACTTCCGACTCCAAGAGCCATTATTGATATATTTTACGCGATAGTAATCTAGAAAACCTACCTACCATCATGCTTTACCAATGAGTTTATATGTTTACAATACGATAACAACTAAAACAAAGCAAAAGCATATATCATTTTATACGAACACACTATTATTATTTGTACACATTGTACACTTGTAGGTGATATGACCTCATGAGTGTTATGCTTATGAGGTTATTACTATATAATATATGATACGAGTGCGAGTCTACTTTATCTTTACCCCTCTTCTGCACTGCGACGAACGTGCTTAGCCATATTCTGAATGAACTGATATTATATTATACGATATCGGTGAATTCGTCGAAAAATTATTGGTGCTTAACCATAGAGTGGTGTATCGATGATGGGAGGGGAGTGGTATTTAGTCCCCCCCTTCCTCCGTAAAAATGAAGGTATTATGATTTATATAATTGAATGTCGAATGTAACGTTTAAATTGTTCTAAATAATTGCAGTTGATTTTATTATACTTATGTTAACCCCCCGTGAACTAACACTGTGTACGCCACTGAAATCGCAGTCTAAAATTTCATACCATTTGATCAATATTTCAAATATAATATGTATATATTCGGGGTGAGGGATTATACAGTTTATCTAACCACCCCAGTACCTAGGTATTTAGTATTTACCATATACACGAACGGTATGTGCGCATAAAACCAGCCGAGTTTTTATTTTTACAAGGGAATTTGAACTATTTAGTATTTTGATGGTCACATTCTGGATTTATTACATTAAATAATGAATGTAGACCGTCCAAAACATAATATATTATGCTATGACCTTGACATAGACAGCGTTTTTTTTCAATATGAATATTTAACTGTTTTATAGTTATTTGAATTCGAAGGTAAATTGCATGTCGAATCTGATCGAAAAACAACAATAATTATACAGTTACACTATAGCTATAGTATTACATTATACGAATCATAGTATTTGTGTGTGTAAAAGCGTATGTGTGTGTGCGTGCGTGCGCGTGTATTGGTGCAGGAATGTAATTTTCAAATTTTCTCTAATACAATTTGCCGGACATTTTAACCTTGTCGCTCTGAATAAATAATTTCCCGTTATATGTATAGTATTTATGTATTCCAATATTTATACCCGGCTATCATACGACATTTGATCCGAATCAGACTACCGGTCACTTCCGTTGGGCTTGGGTCGTATTTATTATTTATTATAATATAATTCATATATTGAGTTAGAGATTATCTATAATATGTAGGTATTGATATCATAATAGGTGTGTTTAATGTTTATATGGATGGATTCATAATTCATACTATTAAATAGACAGAGACCCATATTGTATAATATTACGTGCATTAAGCTAATTATGTGAATGTGATTCATATTGCTAATTAAAACTGTATTTTAATTTTTAATTATCTGCTGCAAAACGATCTTTTTGTGAATCATAACAGTTTAAAAATAAAAATAAAAATATTTAGGTGCATTCGATGATAATTAATACAGTTTAAATGTGTCACAAAAATCATGAAATTATATCCTTTTCAATAAACATGTCATTATATAAATTCGTTTTAGCTATTCAATATCTAAAATAAACAAATTGAAAAACTAATATTTTCTAATAAAAAACTGTATTAGCAGCAAAATGGCAATAATAAATATTTTTGAGACAATGGTCATATTTAATTTATGAGTTTTTATATTTTTGGAAAACACATCATTTTATCAGCTATTCATATACCATGTGACTTAAGTCTGCACACGCCTATGATGAGGAATCATAAAGTACTCCAAGAATTACGGTTCACTAACTGCCTGGTGTCTACAGAATTGTACAGTTAAAATTTAAAAAAAAAATAGCGAATATGGCCGTGGTGTTACGTCAGTTATTAATATAGGTTATATTTATACTTCAAATAAATTAAGTTAATGAAAATTTCAAAAAAAAAAAAAAATACGCATCAAACGCGTAAATAAAAGGCAGTTAGTAATAAGTATACTCATAATATTATAAAGTTTGTATGAAACGAATTATTTACAACATGGTTAATATGATTATAAACAGAAAACTTGATATTTGACATAATAATATTATATTTAACAATAATTCAGTTAATTGTGATGAATGTAAAATAAATCGCTATTCCAATATATTGATTTAGTTCTTTTAAAATCAATTTCTGACCTTATATTGTTATAATGAGGTTACATAATATGCTTAAATGCCAATTTATAGGTTTCACGTTGTACCTACGTACTAAGTACTAAGTAGGTATGTAGTAAATCTGTATACATTGCATTGAATATCTTTTGAAGTCCTGCGAGTTTTATGTCAAATCAACAGAAGTTATAAATTACACAAGTAAAATTGCATAAACTTTCTACGTCACAAAAATTATAGTATTAAGTCAGTTTAGAGCTGGGTTTCGAGGTAGCCACTAGCCCGTAATAGGTATTAAAAGCATCTACATTTTTAATTTACCTAGTTTTTTAAACTTAATGAAAGAGCAATTTATAAGCGATTAAATCGTAGAACCTGCGTTTTTAGCTATTCACCAAAAACATAGAACATTCATATTTTCTACTTAAAAAATTAGTCGTTTAGAATTGTAAATATAATATATTAGCCACTAAATTATTGTTATTTGCCGTTTCTCCACAGCATAAGATCTATATACAAATGAATTAATGATAATTTTAGACCTATAAATATTGATTATTATTTTAGTTTAATGGCCTTTTCCTCATTGTTTTGTTAATTTCATAATACCAGGAAATGTATTATAATGTTGTTATAAAGCAAAGCAATAACAATGCAATTGCAACAGGTCAAAAAAATTAACAAATATAGGTACATACTTGACATACTTCTAATTAAAATTTCTTTAAAAACAATCAAAATATTCAAAATGTATATAATATGATGTATATACATTTTTAAGCGTTATAATCTAAAATCTACCTATAGAAGATTTCTCTTTTTAAACTGTTATTTAAATTGCTTTATTAAAAACATAAACATTAGTAAAGTATATTATTTAATTTTAAAATAGAAATAATAATCTGTTATTGAAGCACGCAAAAAAATTGCATTATTACGTTATGCCACTACATATTTACAATAAATACAATTAATTTAATGCATTATCAATTAAATACTTTTTTATATTTTAGTAAGCATCATAATATTAAAGAATCAAATCTTATTTATTTCGTAATCGAAATGTGGTGAATAACATAATATTTAGAATTAATAATAGGTGATGAGTATCATAGAAATACATCAAATAGTAATTTTATTTCTAATTAATCAAGTGTATATTATATAATGAGTTTAATTAATATAATGCCATTGATTTACCATCTGTATTAATATAGTAATTATGTGAATAACTAAATCTAAATAATGAATTAATTATTGGAATTATTTTAAAATATTAAAACCTTTCTGTTCAAAAGATATGACTCACCGCCAATTTATCATTAAAAATAATATAATGCGTAAACTTTATTCGATATAGTCAATGCTTTATAATAAAATAATAAATTTGGCATCATTTTACGATTGACGAAACATGAACTCTATAATGGTTAATAATAAAAAAATTGATAAAAAAATTTACCATGTCAACTGTTGATAGAATGACGTAGAAATACACAATATTCATCAAATTTGAATAAATCACGCAACTTCATAGGATAGACTATATAATATATAATATAATTGAACTATATACTAAAGTTAAAATCTTAGTTAAACCACAAATTCTCGAGGTTCTGGTAGAAGTACTTACGTCCGTTTCGTCTCGAACGGGAAATGACAACGTGTTTATAAACGAATAGGATTTTTTTTAATTGAAAACAATTTCCCGGAAATTGAACGATGTTTTTTTAACCGGGTGACATATTTTATCCGACCGGAAAAATATTGAAGGTGGAAAAGACGAAAGGTGATTGTTGCCCAGAGAAACGACCACAATATTGTAGAGATAATACTTTTAAATACATTTTTTGTACTTATGAACATTGCGATCGTTAATTATCATAACCATCGTTATGTATTAATTGTACGCTCTAGTGCGTATAGCGATATACTTTTTAAGTCGATCCAGCTGTCGAGTCGTGTCTGTTTCTCTTACAAACAAATATTATTTTACAAATAAGGAAAATTCTGTAAGGCCACTGCGCCCTTTAATATTTCATTCCAGTTAACTGCAATATGCGCCATGCGGTACATCATCCATAGATATAGTATATGTATGAACTATGAAGGGCTGGGCCAAGTTATATAGTATATTGTTCAGCCTTTAATATTATACATTTATACAAAGTTGGTTTTAAAATATTATGTTGTTCAATAACCGCCTTTATTGAGTTGGTACCTATAACTTATAAGTACCTACATTATAGTAACTATAGCGATGTAGGTAATAAAACATTTATAATCACGCGCCTGGCCGTATACAATATTTTTAAAGCCTACACGCATCACGCCTATAATGTTAAATCGTATATAATATTGTGTGTGTATGATATACTCGTTTAACGCTAATTGATGAAAATACTAACTTTATATAGGTAGGTAATCATAATACAGGTCGCGAACGACGACGACGAGTGTGGCAGATTTCACGTATTAAATAAAAACTCGATTCTTTATAATATATTTTAAAACAACGTGTCCTCGGTCCGTGTATATATATGTGTGTGTGTGTGTATGGTAGAAAGTGTTATTTATTGCAGTTCCAATAAAATATAATAAAATAATTCTTGGTTATGAGATGAGTTCCAAATGTAATATACTTGAAACCGTAAGTACCAAGAGTTAGGTATACCTAGGTCCAATGTTCATATTATACAATGTATTTATGTATAAGTATATTTTAGCCCAACTGCGCAGGTACGCAAATCGTTTTCAAATCGTATGCGACCCGTTGGGCGCATATTTGCCATAATAATAAATTATTATCAAATTTGTCACGTTCAACTGCGCATCACTTGAGAACGACGGCCGACGAGCGAGTCGATCAATTGTCTGCAGACTTAACGGTTATCGACTAAAATCGTATCAACGGAAAAGCAAGTAATAACTATACCTGCCTACTTGAGAATTTAAATCAAGTGTCTAATTTAAAAATTTAAAAATAATTGATAATATTATTTATTTATTCAATTCGTAAACAGAAGATAATATTACATAGTACAGGTACCATTAAAATATTATCGTTTGAAATATTATTACAACTCTCACTAAAAAATATTTAAATATAATGGATTGATTTACTTGATTAACTGCAGATTATTCAAAATGGATATTAATTCTTACGAAACATTCGTCTATCATGACCCGTTAAATCTGAAAATAATAACTATAGGACGAAGCAGATAAAAATCGTTGTTTGAAATCGCAATAATGAAGTGCTATTTAAACACATGCAATACTACAATACTGTGACGGATCGCGTAAGAAACAAAATCGCAAAAACTACATTTTGATTAGAAACTATATATACAACATTATTACATTAATTTAATTTAATCGTTTCATAGGACTGTAAACATATATAATATAGCCTTACAATTATCTCAAGTTACCCGTATACTACGGACGGTTATTTTATTATATTATACTTTTTATGATTAGCTTTTTTTTCATTTCAATTTTAATCATATTTATTATACTAACATAATTATAATAGGCCTCAATGAGAACACTCGTTTGAGGACCCTAATATATACGTAATAAGCATGAATATAATACATCATATTTATAGATACTTTCACACATAGTACTAAATAGAAAATTCAAGAAAAAAACACACACACACAGCAGTGATGTACACGAAAATATTAGATTTACAGACCTCGATGCTGACACTTGACTTTAAACCTTATATATATATATATACATGTGTGCAACGAGACTAATAATACCTATATACGACGGTCATTTACAAAGGCATCAGAAAAGCCAAAATTTATCTAGGTATACATCACAACAGCTCCAAAGGTCTAGTTTCGGATACGGCCAAGGGCTTTGTCATTTTCTATATTACACTGCCCATTTTTTCAGTACAGCTCATGTGCCTACATCACACTTGCACGTGCCGTGGATGTCTTCACCTGTATGGCTGTACGTTGCCTCCTTTATATTTCAAAATAATTACGTATACGTTATATAAGTCAAAAATAACTCGAAACAATGTTTTTAACCTTTTGGTCCATATATATAACTGATGAGAAACTGTACATAAGGATTGTCCAGCTATCAGAAAAAAATCAAAGCGTATTATATACTATTTATGTAGGTATTTGATAAAAAACTTAAATGTTTTATTAAATAAAATAATATATCATAACCATCACAAATTAGCCGTTTCACGTGTCTTAATACTCGTAATTGCATGATTAATTCACGGTATTAGTGTATTACACACACAAATGTGGTCTCGGATTAAGGGGAGGATAATATTTTAAATCTCAAACCAAAACACAACATTTCTATCGATTAAATCTTATTTTCCCTAAACCTTTGGATGGATCCACTGTTTATGATTGGCACGTAAATAAAATTATTGTCACCGTGAACAAAATTGCACTTACGGCCACGATCCGGATCGGCGGCGTGGTTTGCGGACGCGCACGGCCGTACAATTCTTACAGTCGTCGTCGATACGGCCGACCGTGGCCGGGTCCCTGCGATTGATTTTGGCGGTGGCCGCGGTTTCTGCCACCGTGGACCGATCGGGACACGTCCCGTTCTCGCCGTCGTCTTCGCGTCTCCGGCAAGACACGCGGATAGCCGCAGACGTGTCGGCCGCACCACCGCCGTAGCGTACGATCGACGAGCCGAACGTTTCTTCGGCGTGTTGTACTTTCATGACGGTTTTCGCCGCGGCGGAATACGTGTTGACTATTATACACGAGACAAAACACGTCCGGTATCGGTCACGCGGATGTGGTCGTCTCTCGAGAAAATGTCTATAAATATTATATGTTATATTTTGAACCCGTTACCGGCTGGCGTTATTTTCCTGACGGATATCGCGCTCGTCGGATATGTCTCGAACCAGACCACGTTGCGATTACCACCGCGCCCGACGAACCTTTGCGCAATCAGAAAGCGCGCCGACGACTGCAGCTGTACACTGCTGTTGTAGTGCTGTGCCGACTTCGGAAGGTGAGTGGTGACGGCTCGCGATGCGCCGCTTCACCCCACTTCGGTGCGGCGCGAACTGTCCTTCTCCCACCGACCGTTGCAGTCGAGTACGTCGCACAAGCACCTCGCCGCCGCCGTCGGTGTATAGGTAACCGTGTCAATAAAATAATTTTATAATAAGTAATGATATTGCGACTCATTATTATACGAATAATAATAATATGATGCTTTTTTTAACTCAGACAACAGGCGCGTGTTTTGGAAATGCAGTTTTGAACAACCTGCAGGTTACCTGTTCAGCTAGTTGTGCCTAGTAATTTATAAACTAGTAAACAATTTGCTCAAAACTGCATCGTAAAAACAATAATATGATAAATGTATAATTTTCGACGACGAAAACGGGAGTACAAGACGCGATAAAAAATAAATAACACCCGAAAATTGCGCACGCTTTCGACGGGTGTCGCACGCTTTCGATTCCGAATTTCAGCGACGACTTAGAGTTGTAGTTACACCACCGCGAGTATAATAATAATACAGACCATAAATCTGTGTGTATTATGAATCGGTCGTAAGTATCATTACTATCGGCTAAATAAAATAGAAATATACAAAATGTCAATACACATTTATAACGATATGATGATAATGTTTTCTCAAGATTATAACTAGGTATTAGGTGTATTTTCAACAGTATATTTACGTAGGTATAGTAACCTACTATTATAGTAAGTAACCATATTTTATATTAGGTACACGAGAAACGGTAAAGTATAATGTTTGATCCGTTACTATAGAATTAGTAAAAATATTAACTTATTAATTTATCATTATCGTCCATATTATAATAATACTACCGCCACACGTCGGCCTTCCGCGTACCACCGCGTAACCTTTAGCGTACCAAGGTTTGAGAACCGCTGCAGATTATATTATTATATTACATTAAAATATAAGAAAAATATAGTGTTATCGTACCAGTTCGACCCTTATACCGACAATGGTATCGCGGAAAAAATAAACACCCCGACTATATACGATGTAATATTTTACATGTCTGCAGTACCTATAACCTACCAGGAATACGATAATAATTTCATAATAACACATACAGTCGAGTCTCGAAAACCTCGAAACCTCGAATTTTTTTCTTGCTCCTTGAAATGTTTTTTAAGTTTGTCGAAAAATACACAAATCGAATTTATTTTTATTCCCCTTGAGATCCGAGTTATCGAGTACACTATAATGTGCACGCGATTCACCGCGGGCTCGCGGATTTTTCGTTCGCGCCGTTGCGTAAGCTGCGAAGACCTTCGGTGGCGTCAAAATTTGCGCAACGGCGCCCGAGGAAGTCGCCAGACGGGCCAAACTATACGATATTATTATTATTATTATTATTGTATCGAATATGTTTAAAATAATATTATTATGTTATATTATTGTTATGCACGGCGACTGACCTTCTTTTCAGCGGGCTCGATCCGCCGGCGCCGTCCGAATCCAATGTCGCAGCGGTGGTGCAAGTCCACGACACCTGTGGCCTTTGACGTAGTTCGTCGTAACAGTTATTGTTACTCCTCATCGCGAACTGCGGCCGATGTTTTCGCGATTTATTTGACGATAAGCAGCCACACTTGCAGCACTGACTGTCCACCACAAAAACTATATATACCTGCAGTATCTCTTCGATGCTGTTATCTTTATCGTATTGTAATTTACGCTAAACGGACGTTTTTCGCGTTTTTTGATTATTTTACTCGCTTTATCCGTCACGAGATTTGAAAAATATAAATAACACACGATGTGAGGACGACACATCCGATCCGCGCAGTCTTGCCCTACGCACTGTTCACCTGCGGCGGCAAGTCGTACAAGGTATAATAGACGCGGTGTAATTGATATCAACGATTATATTCAAATTTATCAAGAAACGGACGGCAAACGCGTTTTCCATACAATATGGATAGTTAATATTATTGTTATTGTCGCGCCGCGTGTCAGTCACGGTGCGTCCGGCACACAATGTTATTATGTATACAAGACGATGACGACGACGACGACGTGCAGGTACGCGTTCGAACATATTAAGTGCGCGCGCGCCCCTCCGGAGCGATGCGATTTCCACCTTGCCCGCGGCCGATCACGCATCGTCATCGCCGCCGCCCGAACCTGGGTGTCCTTGCCAGAAAAATTCAAATACCGAAGCAGAGAACCTTTCACGCCATCGCGGGTCCTGCAGCAGCACCGCAAAGCATTCGATTTTTTTCCCCCGCCCCGACCGTTGCAGCAGACGGCTATTTTCGTAGAAAATGCACCGCGCGCGGGTGACCGTGTGCGGCTCCGGAATTCTAAACGGTTCGAGCGGTTCGTCGAAATGCACCAGAACTTCGTCATAATTTGTCGTGGAGAACGGGTAGTGCGTGTATATGGGACGACCGGCGGTGGCGATGAAAAGTAAAATAAATAAATTCGCCGAAACAATATCGTGTGCTCCAGGAACACTAATAGTGGACCGCGACCGTTTCACAAGTCTCCCACTCTGATCCGTAAGTCGTGGCCTTTGTTTTTTACATCGCGAAGGTCCGCAGACGGGTTTCGATATAGTTCGACTTCCGATCGGAATCCACATTACGGTTTTCCGATGACTGTTTTGGAGTATACCTATGGTATTTCATTACTCTCGATGACTCTTGTCAATACAATATAATATAGAGATACCTATTTAGCTGCACATTCTGAGTTCATATTATTATTCATCGATAAAAATAGTAGGTACCTATCTACAATATAGTATATACGACCCGTGTCACTTTAATAAAATATGTTACAAGTACGTCATTATATCATAGAACCAACCTATAGAGTTGTATAATAGACTTAATGACCGATGACTGTCGAAAGTGTTATAGTCTTAAAGTAATCACGTCGAGTAAATTGATTCATTCAAAACGGTGGCAGCGATATATTTTGGCATTTATGTAGACGATGACGTCTATAGTTCATGAAATTAATGTTCATGTTAACTTAAATTAATAAATTATAGCCGGCTAACTGGAATTCAAATACGGAACTTTAACGTCCACTTTAGTGATCCACGCGTATAAAAATGTATTATTAACGTAGTAATTATTGTAGTATTCTGAAATTATTTCATGGGAATTCATAATTTGCCAAGTATAATTGGCACAATAAAAGGTATTAGTTTTTTAAACCCTTCCGTTGAATAATAATCACAAATGTATTTGAAAAGTTTCCACGCAAGTAAAATATAAAATACATAATATTATAAAAATGCAGCTGTAAAAGATTGTTTTATCCCATAGGTATTTTTCATAATAATAACAAGCAATAATAACAATACTTTTTTTTTATTGATCACAAAAAAAACATCGACAGCAAAGGCCAACAGTTACTGAAAGTTAAAAAATATTAATGAATAAGTGTCAACAATGATGTTTACAAAGATGGGTTATAAATAAAATGTGATGTACAATTTTTTTTTATATAATATGATTATACAGTTTAGAGTGTTTTAAAAAATGCATAATAACAATACTATTGTCTACTATACATCACATCATACTATCACAGATTATATAAAATCTGTTTTAATTTTATATAATCTGTGCTACTATAATGCCAGAAATACATAGATAAAAAAACAATCATTTTTAAAAGTATGCAAAGTACCTATATGTTATTTATTATTTGTAAAGTCTGGCGATTTTTAACCAGAATATATAAAAATATAAATAATATAATATGCACGTTAAATCGCCTTGAACAATTCCGGAACAATAATTATGTCGATCTCGATGATGGTATAAATGTAAAATGTACGTATATAACGTTATACCATACAAATTATTCAAGGGCCTAATAATACTAAGTTTTTTCCGTTTACTAATAAAAATAATAAGCAAAACTATGTTCGTTTAAAGTGTATAATAAAAATAAAAATAAACTATGTGATGATTACAGTTTAATTTATGGTAAGGCAATTCACCTACGTGATGGTTTTGTAATTATTTATTTTACTTGTTTTCCGTATTCTGCAGAATTTAATAAATATACATAGTAATTCTTTAATTTAAACAACTCGAATGTGAAGAAAACTTAAAAAATAATTAAAAATGTTTGGTTACGTAAATTTACATTGATTTAAATTTCAAAAAAATGCAATATAATATTATCCTAAAAATATTATTGTAGGTAACGTACAATATACTCACATGTACATATTATTAATATATTACTATAACACATGCTAATATAGTAATATGCTATGTATAGTATTATATACAATATGCATTATAGGTATATTTAAAATTAAGTAAAATTCATAATTTAAAATGTTAAGCATAAAATATATTATTTGTATATAATGTACCTACCTATACATACACATATCTACCTGAACCTATTGATGGAAATAGTTTATAATTTATTGTATTTTATTAATATTTTAGTATTATATCTAGAGAAGTTTCCATGCTGTATAAACCTCAAGACGGTATATTGACTGTATATTTGTTGCATTTTGAAATCCAACACTTTTAAAATATTACTATTATAGACTTTAGATATAAGCTTATATTGTTAAAAAAAATTAACTGGACGATGTATCAACTATTTTTTAATTGCATTATGCATTATACGTTACAGTTCAAATGTTATATTAAAAATGTAACGCTTTAAAAAAAATAAATAGCTAAGTAACGATCTTGCGTTGCATTGACTCAAATTGAATACACATTTTTTAATCTGCAGCGATTAAGTGAAAAATAATGGAGATAATGCAGAATTCGATATTTAATATAATACTATTCGAGTTGTAAAATGTTATTTTTAACTCTGAGTTAAAGCCACTAAAATTCGGTTTTTGAGTTGAAGACATTTTCGTGTCACAGCGGGAGAGTTAGGTAGTTGTTTATTTCAATTATTAACGCACAACATTATAGGCACAGTGTTATCATCATGAGTATTAAATTATGTAATGCTATTTCAAGTGTACTTCACCGTCGGATAATACGATAATATTATAATTTATAACACAATAGTTTTTTCATAATATATGTTGTACCCTAATATTATGACATTATTATTGTCTTTTCTGCACAGAAATCTACCACCGTCCACCGCCGGAGCGTATACAAAATTATTAAAATCATTTTGTAATATCGATATAAGGATCTGCTACCATAAACACACGACCGCCAACCGGAAAAGTCGGATGTTTCCCCCGGGAAATCGGACGAGACTGGTTATTATACTGCGACACGGCCACACGGGTATAATATTATGGTTATTATAATTCAAATTTTTAAAAGTAAATGATGACGCACTTGTATTCGATGATATTATTGTACGCAAACGACTGGTTATGAAATTTGTATTTTTTTACATTTAACTAGTCTGTCAAAAATAATTTCGTGCTTACTCCTTGAAGCGTTTCATAAAAATAATATGCACGTCACAAATCACAGTGCGTAATACTGCTATAAAGTATAATGTTTAAGTACATCATAATATTTCGGTATTTGGACACTGGATGGACTGATATAATAATAAAATAATATACCATGTCACATGGTCCATGTGTATTTATATGATTAAGTGGTTTCGGAATGTGCTGTGGAATGTTGCACGACCTCGGCCGTTAAATTTCCAAGTGTATACGCGAAAATAATTTTGTATTATAATATGCATAGTAATATACATTAGACAACTATTTAGGGATGCGTGTTTTACGGTACTGCGGTAATTCGTCAGAAATTTTAAATTTTAATCATAATATTTTATCATACACATGTATGATAATAACACATGATTACCACAAAGACTGAAGTTCAAAATATAATACATCTTAATAAAAACATATTTCTGAGACATTTTCCTTAAAATAAATATCAGTTGAGTACTTGAGTGGGCAAGTTGATGAAATGATGATAATGAAAAAAAAGTAGTGCGTCAGACTATAGGTCATGACTTCATGAGTATCGTGACCTATACCTGCCACCTGGGAGTAACTATACGCGACGCGTCAATAATCGTCGATATACGGTCACTATAATACGGCTTGATTTTCAAAAAAAATAAATTTCAACGACCAGATGTTCTAAACCAGCAATGTTTTGAAATAAATTAACAAATCAAATTGAATATAATATAATGATTAAAGTTATTAACGAACAAGAATTTCAGTATTTCACGATTAGCGAAATAATAATATTCAATACCCATAAATTAATATGAAATGAGAGTATAAAATAAAATCATAGGCTGCAGAGCGATTGCACGTTTAATTTTTTAAATTGAAAAAAAAAAATTCATTACGAATTCAAGTTTTATAGATATCATTCTGATTCGATTCGTATAATTCGTAGTTCGTTTGGAAACGAGTGTCGTGCGCACTGGCACTAGTGGACTATGCGCGCACTACATCGAATAAATAAATAATAATAACGAATGCGCGACAGTCGCATCGTCGTCGCGTCGTAGCTCGCACGGGCTGTCATCACTGCCGATAGATAGCGCTGACCTGACGATGGCTTTTCAACGGCCATCTAACGCGAAGCGTCATCGTCTGTTTCGAAAACTTTTGTTGCCGTCACCACTTACACCGGCCACTGTTTAGGTTTTGGTCGTCTGACGGACTCACCCAGGTCACCGGCGATCATCTTATGATCGACGAAGGCCATCTAAGTGACGATGAGCAAAACGTAAAACTGATGATGACTTCAGATACAATGATACATATATACCCTGACGACGTGTTTCACAATTGCATCAGTAGTGGTTACAACTTAACCATTTACTAATCATATGATGAAGCAACTAAATGATCTATACTGATTAAATGTGTTGCGCCAATGGGAACTTCTCCAGAGGATCCCATTGGAATTCTGATGCCCCTCCTAACTACTGATGCCAGATTATAATATACCATAATATTGATTAGAATTTAAACTTATTTGTATTAATTCAATAATAATATATTAATTAGTATTTAAACTTATTTGAATTAATTCAATAATAATTAAACTTTGTACCTGTGACTATTGTGACTTTTCTCCTGACATATGACAGGAACGTCCAGAGTTTCCCAAACTATTTCCCACAATATGTTTTATATGTCTTATATGTTTCATAATTTATTCCATATGAATGTTTACAATAATATTAATAACCATCCAAAATGTTGAGTGGTAGCTGTATTATTAAAATAATATTCAATTAAATTTAAATTTACAATCCTTCGTACGAGACCGTTACATTTTCAAATTAAATTACACTTACATTTTTTAAAATATTTTAATGTGATGTATGGTTGATGGTCGTGTTATACTTATCATTTATTTTATATTTGATCAGTTCTAATTATTCAAGCGTCATAAAAAAAGTTACTACCAACTATATTTTTGAATAGGCCATAAGTACATTTTTAAAGACTTAATTATTAATAATTATAAATTATAATTTCTTCAAATATACACTTGAACAATGCAAAATTGATGTTTGAAACGTATATTTAATATTGTAGCTGCAGTGTATAAGCAAGAACTGCTATACTATTATAATACGTATCAACAAGTATACAGAGTACAAACATATCTTAATAATTATAATAATTTAAAATTGTACATTTGTACCAATATACATACTGGTTGGTTTTTTTATTACAATAAAATAAGTTTAATGTATATTATTTATTATATATTATTGATGATTAATACTATTTTGTATGAATACATATTCTACTTATATATTCTATAATTATTTAATTACGAGTTTAAATTTATATCAGCTCTATAGATAAGACGTAATTTCACTATTGACTAGCTGCATAGTGTATACAATAACGTTTGTAACAATAAATTATTAAACATTTTCCAATCAACTATTCATACTTTTAAATATGTTACCTATTAAATGAAATGTTTTGAATCGGTAAATGTTCTGATTAATCACGTGATAATTAATAAAATACAATCATAAACCGTTTACAATAATATTTTATATAAAGCTTTCTTTCAAAAATTATAAAAATTACAAAAATAATGAACTAAATGTAAATCGTCGGTAGGTATATCACGGTCATATCTCATATATTACCTCTTTTTATTATTTGTTTTATGAAGATAATACATTATGTATTGTACATATTCATCAACCATAAAATAAAAATGGCTATCTAGCATATGTTCAAGAATTAAAGTTTTAATAAGCACATTCAAGGATAAAATGTAAGCATGGTCATAAAAGTTATGATGTATGACTGAGATACTTGGTCCTGGGCTAATTGCAATACCTACATAAATTACAAAATGTATTATAATTACCATTTTCAAAAAAAACACTTTTCAATAGTCTTATTGTGAATTATGTACAGGAGTAGTAAAAATTCGATGTTCAGTATAATAGGTTCTCTTTATTTTTTTTTTTAAACTATACAATAGAAATGACTGCGGACCGTGCCACTAATAGTACAAACAATAACAATCACAGCATCTTTATAATTATATAAGGTACATATATGTATAGTATTGTATATTATATACTTAGGTACATATGATTACATTGATTTAACAATCTGATAAGAAAATTACATACATAAGTACATAACGTGTACATAATGTGTGACCTTAAAAGATATTTTCATACCTAAATAACTAAGTTTCATTGTGTTAAATATTTAAATAATTTGTAAACAAATTATATACTGATGGGATTCGATAATCATCGATTCCCTACGGTATATACATGAAAATACAAATACCTACGAGCTACGAAATACCATCTTGCATAACGCGATAGCCACTTCGCAAATCGCAACTGTTAATAAACAATGAACATGATATGATATATGTATACACACAAATAACGAGGACTCCACCGTAGAATCGGATTATGAGCTTGAATAAATTTTTTAAATATTTGAGAAAATGGTAAAGCTGTTTTTATTTTTTACAATATTGAGATGTTCCTATTGGGTTATTTGTGTGCATACATAATAATTGCACTGCAGTCTGCAGTACACCAAAACCTACTAATATTTGGATACATGTCATTACTTTTATGAGCTATTAAATCATATTATCTCAAATTCTCAAGTATGCGTGAATGTGATTTTTATTCGTCTGATAAATATACAAATATTATTGTACTTAATTAATTTAAAAACAAAGCTATACATACGTCATAGATATAATGAATTTGATATTATATGAATATAATAATATCAAATAAAATTATCTTGAAATTTTCAATAAATATTTAAGTTTCAAGCAATCTTAATATATTATATAGGTACATATTATAACACTCAGCATAAACATACTATAGGTAGTATTTAAATTATATTTACCTAATACGTATTATGAAAACCGTATATAAACAAGACAGTAGGTACGATCAATCTATATTATGCATTATTATTTATTCTACAATACCTACTACATGACTATAATATAAGGAATAAGGAAACTAACTGAAATGGTAATAATAACTTATAGTCAATTAAATCGTATACGGTATACATCTATAAAGATTTCTTATGTAATAAATAATTTATTCAGGAAGCCCATTAAATAATTTTTTTATAAAAAAATATGAACTAAGATTTTTCGTCGCATTCAACAGGTTGAAATTGAAAAACATGAAATATACCTCTGTAAAAACAAAGTCTGACGTTTGCGTTGTGTCTTGTGTGTTGCGAGGAAAATAACTTTTATTTTGTTTATAATAGTGACCGCTTTAGAATATTTTTTACTAAATTACTCGAAACGCTAATAAAAATAAATTTTAGATTAATATTAAAATGTAGTTAAATAAAATATGTTATGTATGTTTTTAATCATTTTTATTGTTTAAATAGATTTAAAACCATTTTAAGAAATATGTCCATTCTGCCTATAGCAAACCATCAACATAAAACGTATGCCTTTAAAAGGTATGTAAAATAAAATAAAATTACTGTATATTATCTATCAAGGTATTAAGGTAAGTAGGTAAGTATCTACTTCCTATAACATTGTAAAATTTATTTGTACAAAAAATATATATTTAGAAAATAATATTATTATTATTATTATTATTATTATTCAAGTAGATATATTATTTTTAGATTGTATTTGTATAGAGAAAAACAACTTTTATTAGTACTAACTAAAAAAGAGCTGCTCATTATTATACTTAAATATTAGCATTAAAAGTTAGTTAAGTATATTATTATATAATACAATAAATAAAAAATAGTAGATGTAATTTCTAAACTTGTAAGTATGGCCAGTATAGGTAGGTGATTTAAAAATCCATTGTACAACATTGTACTATACCATGACACGTGTCTACGAGGGTAATACTATTAAAGAAAATAGCAAGTTAAAAACAATATATTATGTAATAATATTAATATTGTTCAACAGTTTTTTTAATATCTATTTCCTTACTTATAGCTTATAAATATCAATAAAAGGTATATTAAATAATACAGTATACAAACGACGTGGCGAGAGCACCGCTGGTGTAATGGTATCATGCAAGATTCCCATTCTTGCGATCCGGGTTCGATTCCCGGGCGGTGCACATCTTATTTTTTAAATTTTTTCACCGACTAAATTTTTTTTACACGAGGTGTATAGTTTATTTATTTATTTATCCATATAATATATCAATCCGTGTACTGTGTGACTAATACCAATAACGAGGACAAAATAAAAAAATTGATGGCGATTAAATGAGTTTCGTTATGATGGTATTATGTTGTAGTAATTGAAAATATTTCAAGTGCCATTTATAAAAATCAAGATCGTAGTTATAAATTTATAATTATTAATATACCGGTATATTATATTATATGATTGGTACTAGTTACACCATTGAACACTCAAAACTTACAATTCATTGTATTATAGTTATCTGGTATACTGGTTGAAAATGTTATCAGTCAACAGTTTGTAATCATTTTAAGCAGGGGTGGACTGGGAGGTTGTCGGCCCAGGGGGAAATACAACTTAGCGCCCCTAAATATTTTACTATATTATTACTATAATACTATATCAGTTGTGATTTTGTAAACAATATGAATGTTTTATTGACTAAATATATTACAATTTACAAGTTTATTGTTCGACGACCGGCCCAAATTTCATAATTTAGACCGGCCCAGGGGGATATTTCCCCCTAGCCCCCCTGGCCAGTTCGCCCCTGATTTTAAGTGATTGCAATAGGTAGCTAATAGCTAATAATAAAAATAAAAATAAATACGCTATTTCAGGAGAAATATCTCTTGTAGATGTATAAAAAGTAGGTACCTAAACGTTGATTTCCGTCATAAATCAATTCTGGATATCATCATTATACAATACATGATTCCCAAAATCTGAATTTTAATATCTTTTAAAAACTTTATAGGTAGGTACTGTAGAAATATATGGAAGTTTTAATAATTACAACGCGTTCTTGTATTTCTAATTTAATTCTATTAGATATATATATATATTTTTAATTTCCGTTTTTGTTCGGTTATTTTCCAGCATAATCATAACACACAATACACTTAATTATTTGTGAATTGTGATTAGGAATTTAACTATAGAATAAAATTTAATTCGATCAAAAAATGTACAGAAAATGTACAAAAAATGCTGTTATAAATCTGTTTATATTATGTGTTCAAGATTAACATTAATACTGTATTATTGTGTAATTATTTTATTTAATTACTATACAGAATGTGTTATATTATAGTGTACTAGTACTACAGTTATAGTAATTAGAAATTTCAGAGTTTGGATATGGCTGTGTATAATAATAATACTTATGCGTACAACCTATGAATTATACTTTATAGGTTAGGTATGTTATAGTTTTAAACTAACTCATTACCTATACCTGCAAACATATAAATATGAAAATAATATGTTACACTATATATATATATATATATATATATATATATATATATATATATATATATATATATGTATGACGTATTGCCTATGAAAATAAATCTAACCTATTCGAAAGCCACGGTGACGGTGTTATCTCGACGATTCCCCTGCTCCTTCGCCTCGTCAGTCCGGTCATTCGGTTCCACTGCATGCTCATTATTGCGCGCATTTCACGTGTTATTATAACTACGTGAGCTATATAGCACCGATGATCGATCGCGATGGCGGACGCGGTTAAGACTTGCTGTGTGTGCGTAATATAACAGACTATACATGACGTATTCGATGTTTAGACATCGCGTAAGTGCTCGTGCGTGTGTGTGTGTGTGTGCGTGTGTGAGGTTTTTAATAAAAATTTATCGCAGCGACGTAGACGAACGAACACGAGTGTTTTATTATATATATATAGGTACACTACAGCTGGTTTACGTGTTTTGTTTTTTCGACAATGATGCTGTTTGTTTTCTTCGACTATAAGTACAAAACATAGAGATAAGAGGCGAACTTCGAGTGAGCGCGCGCACACGCACTAACACACAAAAGACCATTTAATATAATATTAATAGCCGTTGTTATTGACCACGATATAAAAAAAGCAGCACGCGTACGGATTCACTGTAGCAGAGGCGATGATGGGCGTCAGAGTGCCCGTTGTTCGTTATATTTTCAGTGTTTTCTATATGTATATTACGGGTGAAAACGTTTCGACAATTTATTGTGTATATGTCCAGCGATTATGGTCACTCATCCGACAACTGTTTGATGAGAAGTGTTTTTTGCGACACCTGTTGCATGTAACAGTGTTCGTAATCCATTATACGTCATATCATCATGAGTGCGCATTCTGACAGTTATAAATATTATCGTAAGCTCCAACACTTTCCGCAGTGTTCGGCCACGGGTGTGGAGAGGTGAAGTGATGTGTGATAAACTGGGACCTCGCAGACGGCGCAACTGTGTATAAAGTATTTCCGAATTCGTAGTGCTGATCGAGGAGTGGTATGCATATACTTCCTATCCAACCCTTCAACTGCATAGGACATATCGAATCAATAAAAAATATTTTATACTTTATTCGCCACTGAAGTGCATCACGTGTCTTTAATTTGAATCTCTTCGTTCGTATTATTATAATAATAATAGATCGTATATAGGTACTTGTGCATTCCGAATGTATTGCACAATCATAACTATACATAATACATATAATATCAGCTACTATCTGAATATTAAAATATTGCGTAAAAATACTCAATATGTCTAAATAAATTGATCAGACAACCGACAGATAGTTGATTGACTCAAACCTATATATATTCGCCAATTGCGTCAATATTATTGATATATATTATGCCATATAAGTTTGCACTTAATAAGTCACTACACAGTATATTATATATAGTATATAATAATAATCATAAAACTCTTGTGAAAACTGCCAAGCCATTATTTTTGTATAAAATATATCAATAAATTAATGAACATTCATAAAATTAATGTATGCTTAGATTTAGTTGAACTAGAAGTGTAGGTTCTGTGTGGTAATATAATTATTAATTAAATACTTATTTGTATAATTTAATTGCGTCTATAAAACATAGGTAGGTGTTATATCTAAATAAATGAAAATTCGCTATATTCGTTGCGATGATTCGTTTGATATCGTTCAAGGTTATCATCATCCGTTAAAGCAATTAATTATATTTATATTTTTGTTATTAGAATAATATTTATTTTTTTGAAGTAGAGTATATTATATATGAATCATACATTTAAGGAAAGTCCAAGTGTTAATTACAATGTGCACAATATAATATTTGTATAGAAATTATTGAATGTCATAATACTCGTAATAGTGTTAGGTTTTTACAATACTAGGATAGTAGGACACAGACAGACAATTTTTATTCTCCATAGAATAAAATGCATAATTGTGAGCACAATAATAATAATTATTGTGAAGTATAGGTATGGAGAATTTTATTTTAAATTATTCTCCAAGAGGTTATAATTCAATACATTATGTTGTAAGATAAAATTTGTAGTAAATTATATATGCCACCATGGACAAAAATGTCATAATAGTATTCAGACAATAATAAAGTACTCACAATATTGTTCAGTGCTAAAAAGTTTAATTTATAAAACGCAAATACGCAACACTAAATAGCGCGGCTATAGGTACCATTTATCTCTATAATATAAATATAAACGACAATTAATGTACAATAACATAAAATTATATTTTGAAGCGTATATCATATATATAGGTAGTTAAATTTACGTACAAAACTATATATATATACGAATCATAATTGTTCATCGTTAGTTGGGTGAAGGTTGGTGACAAAATGATTGTCGTTACTTATTATACCTATACCTATATTCACGTGCATATTAATAATATAATATGGTGTTGCATTAAGTTGTATAATATAATACGCTTTATACCGATGAGGATATTTATTATCATGTATATGTCATAATATATACGTGTATAGATATTAATCAAAATTGTAAAGTTTTTACATCGATAAAGGTAAACGCGTCGTATCATATACTGATTATTTGCATAATGCGTTATTATTTTTATATTTATTCGTTATTATTTATTTTAATGGTCACGCATACGATAAGTTAGTATAATGAATGGATATGATGAAAAAATTGTCGCAAGGAAATAAGTGATGACATAATATCATAATAAAGTTTGCACATTTTTCCGCGAGAAATACGTACCTATTTAAAAATACAAACTAGATAAATACATAATAATATATCCTCACATTATATTGTGTTAGATAACTACTTATATATTATTTTTGTTGGAAAATTAAAATTTTTGACTATAGGGCTTTCCAGAGGGAGCTAGAAAATAAAACAAAACAAATGTAGCTGTAAGACCCGACTTCAGACTGGGCCACTGGGGATGGATCATTGCACTAATACGATGAGGGTGAAGGGGTTATTAACAGTATTTGTATTGATTTAATTATATTACCTACATGTTATTTACCCATATTTATTACTATTAGTGTATCTTCTATAGTCCGGATTGTATGCTTAAAATAAATAAACAAAAAGGTTACCTGCACTACATAATACCTTGGTCCTATAGATGGTTATAGGTACATATAGGTAATATAGTATGTGATATATGGGTATGCATATTATACGACTGCAACTCTGTGCACTCCTCTTATTCTATACATATATACACATATAGTCACCTATATACAGTCAGAATGCAGTCTTACCATATCGAGACCAGCGTCTTGAGTTCGTCCAGGTTGAGGTTTTCCAGCGACAGTTTATCGTCGTTGTCCGTCGCCCGCTCTTCGGGTCCGATTTCGCTCTCCTGCAGCGACGAACTCATCGCGTGACGTCGTGTGCGCGAACGATGACGACAATATTATTATTATGTCGCTATATGATTATGTCTAATTCGCGTGCAGTAATATCACAACGAAAACGAATTATCGATAATCCATTACACGATGTACGCGAGCACACAATGTACACGGTTAAAGTGTAGGTAGCTAAATTTGCGCGTGTACAAAGATACGAATCATAATATTATTGTGACGTACAGGTACGACATTATGATATTATTATGAGAGAAAAATCGACGGACGACGTGGGCCACGCGACGCGCAGTAATCGGCGGCTGGCGACGGCGTGAATTGCGACAAACGGCGGCGGCGGCGGCGCTCGTCGGAGAGTGAAAGCTCGCCCGTATAATATAATAATATACGCGTAATATGTGTACACCGGTGTAGGTATAATTCAACATTATGACAGTGTCTTGAGTACATAATATTATGTATATTATGTATATATATATATATAAAGTAGCAGTGATCGAGATGTCTGCACGTTAAAAAAAAAATTTTACACATGATGTATAATATATATATAAGCGCGCGTGCGAGGTCTGCGGGGGACAAGTGATCAGTTAATCCAAATCGTATTCCCCCCACCCACCGACAGACAGACAGACCGGCCTAATAATAATATATAATAGGCACGATGTTATGATAAGCGGTATTTAATTCGACTTCCATCACGACCGTTTTAGCTGCACTGTATATATTATATTATATTTTACAGTATGTGTCTCTATACATGTATAATATTGAAGTTTTGTATATCCTCGCGCCGCAAAGAAAGTAGTGTGCCATCGGGGCTATAACGAATATAATATAATATATTATTATATACAGCCGCTACAGCTTTATATAATGATATTATAACATAAACTGCAGACGGAGAAAGGTCTTACGCGTTATGTACCTATATCAGGTAGGTATATTCTATATCAGCAGTATATTAATAATATGCACGCGTGTGTGTTTGAACACGTTAAAAATTCCTATTGGATTATTATATTTATATACTATATATAACACATTATAATATTATGGTTGCATTCCTGCGCGGTGACCTAGAATATTGCAGATTTCTCTGTTCAAGTCTCCTGCAGATATATAGGTGCGCGCGCGAGTCAAAAATTCAACCTTCGGATTGTTTTTCATATGTCATCACACTCATCATCAAGGATAAACGTGTGAAAAAAAATCCACTATAGTCTATAGTTTTTTACTGGAAGACTAATTCTATTATTATGGTAATTAAAAAAAAAAAAATCGTATTATTAAACCTATACAGTATTATATATAGTGACGAAATGTGAGTCACTATTATATTCTATTATATGAAATTCGTCAGTCATATATATTATGTATCTATATTATGTATACAATATTGCACACTGTAGATCAAAATAAATTACTATTATCATATTATAATATAATAGTTTTCCTGACTTCCTAGTGTATTATGGAGTGCAAACTTAGAAGAAAAAAAACTAAAAGATATACAAACAACACTATTGAGTATGGGACAAGACGTATGGGCCAGATACCTATAAACTCTGACGACACAAGTTAGATGCATCTGCATGTGACTCATATTAATGGTTGTTATATTACGCTAAATTCATTTTAATATTGTGATGCCACCAACACAAAATATTACTGATTTACAATTACTAATATTATAGCAATGACAGAGATAATAATAATAAAAATAAAAATAATAATAAAAATCTATACTATTTTCATTTTACATTTGTCAATAATGTGATCAAATATAAGAAATTATCATAAAGTATTATAAGCATTAATAATCATATGTAATCAAAATATCATAATACCTACATTATTGTCTGCAGTAGCAATTATAGTACTTATTTTTTTAATTCTGAGCAGCGCGATGTATTATAATGGTTATGTATTATTATAATAATGATGTGTGTTTTTATAATTTTTTAAAAAATGTTTTATACTTCAATATTGAGGGTGGTTTTTAATAGCAAAATGGATGTAGATCGTATACTTTGGATGGTTGTGATGGTGTTGGTGGTAGTGGTAAGGTGAATCAACAATTCTCAATACTAAAAAAAGTGAAATTCGCTTTACTGTATTGGTTTCAAGTGTTTACCTCGTCATTGAGTTAAGTCATTGTAATTTGTAATGGATGTATTAAATTTGAATGCAATGATAAATCTTTTTTATATATATGCCTGTATAGAGCTATATCTAAGGTATCTACGAAAAAAAATTCTGACGATGTGATGTCAGCTTCTATTTCTTATGATATTTTATAATTTATGAATGGTTGATAAATACAAGGTTAGTACTTAATACTTATTGCATTTACACCCCTTTTCAATCAAATATATATGATAATAAAAACAAAAATGTCATATTTAAGGGTGCCAATTATAATCAAGTATATATCCATGGGGATTTTGAATTGGTTAGCTTTTCCTATAGATATATATAAGATACTAGATGCTAACTGCTCTTATCGGTAATGGTGAGATTTGAAGCAGGTAGTTGCTACCGAATTATATAAATATATTTTAATTAAAAACTATTAACTTATCTGTCTATTATAATATAAAACAGACGAATCATTATCATTTTAACACCTAAATAAAAAAAATTAAAAAGCGGGTAAGTGGATACCGCTTTGCTGTACATTAGGGGGTGGGGTGGACCTCTGACTAGGGTAGGTTAGATTTGAATGCAATAATAGGTATTATTGTATACGAAAAACGATTCTGAACGGAGATGATTTGTCAGTCTATAGGATATATTATATTTAAATATTGTCATATTATATTCTATTTTGGAACAAATGTTTTATTTTTCTATTAGGACGTAGGTATTTTGCATAAGGCATGGTTCATCAATTTTTCCAAAAACATTGCATGTAGTTATCAGTTATCATAATTCATAATACCTTATATTATTATAGATATACATAAACCTGGTTTGAGGATAAATCGTTATCGTTACGCGATTTCATCAAAATTTAAAACTCAAACGTTTAAAACATTTTTCCTACAATGACGCTTCAAATTTTCTCTATAGCTTTTTGAAGCAAAACTTATGGGAAACTTAGTGTTGACTTTTTTAACCTTAGATATAAATACAAACAATTTTATGAATTTTGAACTACAAAATAATTTTCAAATATTCATGGTTTTGACGAATTTTTGTCAATATTTGAACTTCAAATGCTAATAAAAAAAAAAAATTGTGCCTATGTATTCTTATATTTTTTTAATCACTATAAGAATAACTTATGAGGAACTTTGTATAAAATTTTCAAGTATATTGATTGGGCCAAAAGAATTTTATCGACACATCAAAAAAAATTTTCAGAAAAATTGAAAATTTCAGTTGTCTATAAATATCTCAAAAAAAGTCAAAATATTTTGAAAATTAAATCATTTAAAGAAAATGCCACTAAATAACTGGTAAAATTTTCAAGTATCTACGACTTATATACTTTTTGAATAATACCAAATATTTAAAATCGTTTCAGGATAAATCGTTATCGTCACGCTATTTCGTAAAAATTTAAAATTCAAACGCACTTAAAATTTTTCCTATAATGATTCTTTGAGTTTTCTTTATACCTACTTGAAGGAAAACTTATAGAAAACTTAGTGTTGTATTTTTAATCCTTAGTTATAAACTGAACAATTTTTATGATTTTTCAACTTCAAAATTACTTGCAAATTTTCACGTTTTCGACAGATTTCGTAAAAATTTGAACTATAACGCTTATAAAAAAAAAAAAATTGTGACTAAAGATTTTTAGTTTTTTTAGCTACAATAAGAACAACTCATAAGGAACCTTGTATTCAATTTTCAAGTTTTTTTGGTCATCCAACATTTTTTTACCGACACTTCAACAAAAAATTATCATAAAAATCGAATATTTCAGTTGTCTATAAATAACTCAAAAAAAGTCAAATTAATCTGTATATAGATAACATTAACATAAACATTTTTTGAAAATTTCAAGTATTTACAGTGATTAGTTTTTGAATTACAATCATATGAAAAACGATTTATGGTCGAAGACACACACACAAAAAAAAACACACATAAATCAATACATTCATATCACTCCGTTCAGAATATGTGGCAATTAATTAATATGTCTTTTAAATATATACGCAATTAGGTTTTATAAAATATTGTAACTTAAATCTTTAGTATGAACAATATCTGGAAAATGTACAGAGTACTTCAGCTACTCAACCTGCAAATATAGACGACGGCATACCAACAAATGATAATAATGTAAGATGATTTATTAATATGTCTTTTATAAAGTTACTCAGAAATACCTATTAGCTTTCAATGTATTGCAAATACAAGCTATTAGCTCAAATGAGAGAGTTATCTTATAACAATGGAAATAAATTTAAAAATAAAATAATCAGTTATTATTGGTATTAATTTATACTTTACAACACCAACAAAAAAAGAGGCAAAGGTAAAAATCAGCATTATGGCCCTAAATTATTTTTATGGGTATGATTATTTACGATATTTATTACATTTATATCTTTTTCATCAATACATATATAAAATTATTTAATTTCAGCTATACCATTCCCTTGGGGTACCTACAAGAAGGATGGACATCGCCAAAATTATTAAAGAGAATTCGTTGAAGAACACAAACAATATTAAATTAACCAATATTGTTTAATTTCTTTTTACACCTATTATCCGTCATACCTACACAGTGACTTAGGCACTCAATGCAGGGCTGGATTGGATAGTCTCAGTCCTTCGAGAAATATTTTCTATCGGCCCGTAATTTGCTATAGAAGCCCATATTGGACGAATTTTAGTATTAATAAATAGTAATGAATAATGATCTATCCTGTTTGTTGACTGTATAGTGTATACTATTATAATATAGCTGTCCTTAAGCCGCATTTACACGATGACGGTGACAGTTGATGTTTCAATGTTAAAGAATTGTCATGGCAGTACTGCCACACTATCTAACGCGGCTAGATAGTCGACAGTACTGTCGCCGTGTAAACCCCCCTTTAAAATCGTAACGTGGGCATTGCGGCAAATTTCTCATACCAGTACAACATTTAAGCGGCCCTTCGAGATTTTCACAGGCTAAGATAAACTGGACAAATTATAAAAATATGTGTTGATATGCGGATCTTAACAATATTTAATTCTTTAAAAAATAGTTTTTTGAACTTGTTAAAATTGTAAATAAATTGGTACCTAATTAACAAAATATGAAGTAATTTTAAATGTGTTTTTGGTGAATAATTTAAAGGTAGACCTTTTGAGAATAAGAGTGAGAATGTCATTAGACATTTTGGTATTAACCAACAAACCATCATTGAGTGGGCTCCAAAAAAGAAAAAAGAATTAAGAGAAATTTCAGAAAGAAAAAGAGCTTCTTCGTAAAGTTCCTAAATTGGATTCGTTCTTTGCCTCTTCTAGATCTAATGATATTAGTAATATCAAACATTTTATGATTTAACTCTATAGTGTGCATATAGTTTGACCTATACAAATACAATATACTATAGTTACTTAAAAAAATATATAAAATTATTAAATCCTTACATAAGGGTTAACAAACTTTAATAATTCTATAATTTATAATTGGCGGAAAAAGAAATGACGTTTTTCCTAATTTGGCAGAAAACGGAAAGGTAATTTTTGGAGGAAACCGGTGACACCCGCGAGGCTGTGTATATATCTCTTGAACATTGTATGTCTACACATTTCCGTGAAATGTCGTCTTATTTCTTAAAGTATAAATATAAACTATCATTTCAAATTATTATTAAATTGAAAAAAATATCGTAAATATGTAATAAACATGTTTGTAATTGAAAATGTTCAGTATTACTCCTTAAATATCTGTGGAATACGTTATAATGCTTTAATTTAGTATAAGTTAATATGAAAAAACAGAACAAAGTGATTTTAGTTATTTAATAAATAAGTACCTCAAGTACCTGTTAAGCAGATAATAATATCAATAGTTACAATATAAAACATGTCTTTAAACATTAGAAAACTGAGTTAAAATAACGTAAAAATGATGAAGATATGTGTGAGTCCTCGGTAGTATAGTGGTAAGTATCCCCGCCTGTCACGCGGGAGACCGGGGTTCGATTCCCCGCCGGGGAGGAAAATTTTTTGCGTTTTTTCCATCACTTAAAATAATGATCATAATTTTAATCATAAATTATATTGACTTTTATTACGATTTTACCTTTGTGTGCGTTTTTAGTTACATTATATAACGATTATTTTTTTTATTATAGTGTTTTTAAACTATGAGTTACAGTGAAATCGATAGTGGCGACGGATTACGAGTGTCATAATTCTTAACACACATTATCGTCGACACTTAACATAGTTAAAGAGATAACTTTTAATAACAAAAAAAAAATGGTTTTTAAACTTTAATATTACATTTAAAAAATCTTTAATCATTGTGATACGGTCCATAAGAAAGATTATTAGAAATAAGAACAAAGAATTTAAGTTTAAAGTCATGAGATATAACCAAAGCAAGCGGGTAGCTAATGTAATATGTCGAGGTCCGTTACACCGAATGTCAAAAGCCAACGACTACCATCAAAACAACTATTTGCAAGAATTTATGGAAAAGTGTTTTGTTTTCCGCCTGACCAGAAATACAAATAATGTAAATTTTATTTTGAAACCGAAAACTGTATTATAGTGCCAACAAAATGAACAGCGAAAATAACACTGCATGAGAAAAAGTTGAAATTGTATAAAACTGTGTCTTATATAGTCGGTTACAGTATGCAGCTAAATATGTTCTTTAAAATAATGAGTGCTACTGTAAAAAAGTAATCAATACACTAGATATTGTTTGTTTGGTGTATATAAGATAAATCTAAATCACAGACCTGTAAAAAATACTTTTAAAAAGTATTTGAGTAAATACTCAAATACATTTTTTTTTAGTATTTAAAATACTACTCAAATAATTCAGTTGTATAGTATTTCAAATACTACTCAAATACTTTTTTAAAGTATTTGGAATACTTTTCAAATACTTTTTGTTTTTAAATTAGATTTCTAATTAACGTAATATAAACACAAAGTAAGTTAATAATCAATTTAATTTTATTAATCAATTAAATAAATGTTTATTACATTTTAAAAACATTATGTATTCAAAATTTTGGTCCGTCATACTGCTTCTTTTTTTTGTCATGGTTGCTCCATCCACACTAAATACCCGCTCCACTGAAGCGCTGCTTGGCAATGGAGTATTGAATTTGATGAAAACCTATTTAAATAATGTAAAATAATGTTAATATTAAACACTAATACTAAAATCAATAAATAATACCTATATAAAAAATAAAACTATCATTAAAAAATCAGAAATAGTTCTTACTTTTTTAATTGTCGGTAAAAGATTTAAAATGTTTATATCTTTAGTTGGAGATGTTCCCAAATATTGATCTATTTCTTTATTTAAATTAGTGTCATAGTCATCAGAAGTTTGAGACCAAAACTGAAAAAATGTAGAAGAAGGATCTTCTAAATTCTTTTCAACAGTTTCAATCTCAAATGTATTATCTTCATTGTAGTTGGCAATAATATTTTTTCAGCCAAATATTTCGAATAAAAATAAATTGTTCGGAAAAAAACCAAAGTATTCAATACAAATAAGTACTCAATACAAAAAAAAGTATTTAAAATACCATTCAAAATACTTTATGCTGAAAGTATTTAAAAAGTTATTCAATACTTAAAAAAGTATTTGAATACTTTTACTCAAATACTTTACAGGACTGCTAAATCATAATATGTAACTTTAACAATTAATTGCAGTATTAAAATCAAAGATATAGACAAATATTATGTATATTATGTTATTATGAAGTTGTATTTGCCATCAGTATATCGTGCGGCATCTGTCGAACTCCGTTTGATTAAGGATCATCGACTATCGCCGCTAGATAGCGCATAACTTACTATTTTTTATATTTTATTTCTGACCAAAATGTGTTTAAATGTTATGAATTCGGCGCTTTAACGCATGGCCTTCGGTAGCTCAGTTGGTAGAGCGGTGGACTGTAGCTGGCAAAACAACAGATATCCATAGGTCGCTGGTTCAAATCCGGCCCGAAGGAAATTTTTTTGCACTTTTTGCGATGCTTTTTTCTGCCAGCGATTAATAACAATCTATGTTAATTTTTTTTTTTTTTGCAACATTATTCCATTTATTCGGAAATGTAATAATCAGATTAATAATTGCTATTGCAATATTATATATATATATAATACAATTTATTACTCGTACGAGTTTTTAAATAATCGATAATTTCTAATCAAACTACAGTGTGATTATTTTCCAGAGAAATATTTACCATCTCAAATACCTAAAATAAGAATATTAACGTTGTTGTAAATATTGTTTCATATAATATTTGTTTTGATTATTTTGAAGTTATTACAAATCATTATTCATTACCATTTATCATGTTAGTGACTTTATGATTTTTTTTCTCAAATATCAACGTTCATTTTTAAATTTAATATTTTATATAATTCTTAAGCCGTCGTTACTTCGTTTGTCACTTTAGAAATTTTGTATTTGACCGTACGCTAAAATTATATTTATTGAATTATTGGTCATAAATACTTAAGAAAAAAGTTCATAACATTTTGACACTGTCGAAAAATTTGAATTGTCAAAACCACTAGGTCATAATCTGTGATGTAAATTTTTGTGGATAACGGAAAACAGCTGAACAAATCACAAAGTTATGCTTACAAATATTGTTATTAATGAATTGATAAAAATTGAAAAAAATTTGATTATACCTATATATATATACATAATAACACAATAAGATACTTGTAATAATAAAAATGCCTTTAAAGTTTCTTGATTAAATACAGCCGAGTCGCGATAACGACAGTTAGAATTTTTTTTATTCCCCAAGAACTTAATTTAGATAAATTCGAGTTAGTCATCTCGAATAATATGTATCTTGAAGTGAATTTTTATCCCTCATGGCCTCATTAACTTCGAGTTATCGTGACTAGACTGTAATATTATTATTATATAGATAGACATTAATAGGCATACACAGCTAGGTAGGCATTATTATATCTATATATTCTATACTGATTAGTGATTTAAGCTATTATTGTATTATACGTTTTTGTATCAAATTATTTTTTTTTTTTTTTAATTTTTTTTTTTATTAAGAATAAGCCCTCGATAATGTATCAAATTAATTATACCTATAATATAATTTATATTGCATTTTATAATTGTGTTTTATTTTACAAACTAAGTGGTTACATGTTTTGAATTCAAAGTTTTAAAAAAAGTTTGTTTTTAAACTATACTACCTCATAACAAATTGTGTTGTTTTAATATTATATTATATAAAAATAATAAATTAATGTTTTATAAATTATTAGTTATTTGATAAGTGTATAATTTAATAATCATATAAATAAATTTAGGTATATACGCTAAAGTTTAAACTTTATTACTTTATGATAAAAGTTCAATACAATCAGCTATTATAATTTAAGAAATTAAGAAGTACACAATCGTCATAATTAGTCTTCACGTGAACCACCTTCTAATAATATAGGTACGTACCTACTGAGTTAGGATATTTGTATTTGTTATTCGTACTGATTTTAAACTTTTATTATTGTTTGTTACTATTGTTAGATAACTATATCAACTTCCAACTTGACAATTCAACTTAATTTAACTTAACTCGGGCTCAATAATATAATATTCATTGTATCATTACAAGTTCCACTCACTTCGCAGTGCTAAAAAATTGTCTTATATAAATCTTCAGTAATTTATTTGTTTGCGAGTTCAATTGTTTTGGCATTATATGTAATACGTAGGCTGTCATGACGTACAGTATTCTAAGTATAGGTTGTAGTATAACCATCCCCGAGTATTTGAAATTAAAACTCGAGAGGCCAACATCATTGACTGTGAAATACTGCGAGTCGCAGTATAGACTGAAGTGCATTACGATTAGCGACCATAGAATTCGTTATTACTTATTATTATTATTACTGCGATGTTTATTTAGTGCGTAGGTCGAGACAGAACCCCACGGTTTTTGGACTTTATTTTTTTATATTATAATTGGGAACTACAGTGGTTTCAGGTTTTTGGCTATTGTGTGTTATTTTATTTCTTTGGATACACTACTGTATCAGTGTAAAACTATCGATTGAATCTATTTTTCGAGGTGACAAGTGCATTATATATGCGTATTTTGAGATTTAGAGGTCACTACAAAAAATGAAATAATAACACTATTTGTAGTTTTTTCAACAAATACCTACAAACAAAGACAAAGATCTTTTTATGTGAACAGCGAGCTTGTATACCTTATGGGTGGTAGTGTTTTAGATTTAGCATATCACTGTTGTAGAATATATATACCTACGATTATTATGTCATTTTATATTAACGCTATAACAATAATGTAATTATTCCTTTTTTAGACAGTTTTAATTTTAGACACCTTTATTTAGAGTTATATTTAGAATCCTTGAAAGTTGAGATTCGAATTTTCAGTTTTAAAGCTGAGCGTATATTATGATATCAGCGTCTGTTCGTGTTTTTCATTCTAAATATTGTAATGTTAGGAAGTAGGTATACATAGTACACGCTCTACACACAAATACACAAGCCATTAGTTTCGTTGACAGCTCATTGACAAAATTATTTTCAGCGAGCGAGTATAATGTTGGAGGTAGTTATTATATCATTAAATGGTACATAAATATACTATAAATTATATACGTACAATATTATTAATTATAAAGCACGCGTGCAAATTATTTCGAAATATATAAAAAAAATATATTACCTATTAATTATTCATAAAATCGATGTGCATGAACCTATTTTGTTTAAAGTGATATAAAAATGTATTGACAGTAGTACAACCGTTGGTTTATCGTGCAGAAGTCGTGTTCAATAAATGCCTTTACTACATTCTTAATTACTCCAAAACTCCAAAAGTCTGTATTTGAGTTAGTTTAGTTAATGGTTGGTGCTTAGAGAAAGTATTATAACTTATTGGTTGTCAATCAATATGTTTGACTCCAAAAGTTTTAAGCGAATATGGAGGAGAAAAAATAAAAATAGCTTCTTAACTTTGTTAAAATAAAGTTTATTAATTTTGTATAATTACTACCTGAATAATTTTCAATTTTCAATTTTTTTAAACAATAATAAAATTATATTATTTAAAAATTCATTCTAATGTGTTTTATTTCTTCTTGTTTCCAACTAGCTATTGTATCAAGCGCAAATATTTATATAATATTTGCTATCGAATTTAAATCAAGGAATTTGTATTTAATCATTTTATACTAGCGTGATAAATTAATAAATGACAAAACGAATGAATTAGTCATAACTCATAAGTATACAGTTATAGACGATAATATTATGTATCAAGTATCAACATATGATTTTAACCTTACCTGTCCATTGGATTATTTGAACAGTTAAGGTATTATAAGTTTAAATGTAATAATTATACATCAATAGTTTTAAGTTTAAAAAAATTTAAATTTTATCTAAAGGTAATGGCAATGTCCACCTCTGTAATAATTATAAAAATCGTAGATATAGTAACAGTTCATGTACATAGTTTTGAAATATTGTAAAAATATCGATTCGTGTGCATCTGACGTAAACCTTGGGATGTCAATTTCCCATAAGTTGACAGTATTCTTTCCAACAGTTATTACACGCACGATTTACGCAAACCGTTCAAAACTAAAAATAGTAAAAATACGAATACCTATTATGCAACAAATACCTATGTTTTGTGCAAAATCAGTCGGTTTCTTATTGTTGTCGTTGGTAAATATATTATAATGAAACATTTATGTAAATCCCTACTGCACGTTTGCATGTATATAATGTAGATATAGGTATTCGCTATAAACCATATACAATAGATTTTCAACAGTCAATTAAGTATGGAGATAATATTATTACAGACGAATGTCGAGCTGAGTCGAAAAAATGTTGATAATTAACTACATACAATAATTAAATAATGTTTTATAATTTTTTTATTCGTAGTTAAGCATCAACAAGACAACAACTATGGTTAATGGCTTACAACGATGTAAATATTAGTTAAATAACAATAAATACATGGTTTTATAATTTAATATGGAGAAAAGTGTAGCATATTATAATAATATGTAGGTAAGGCGCAGACCGCAGGCATCTATAATAGAAGTTTGTTTTTTTTTATCGCACACACCTACAATTAACCTATTAGAATGGCAAAAATATTGTTGTAATTAATAGCTGTATGATGAAAAAAACTTAATCATTATGTTGGTACATGCGGGTGGATCTCTTTGTAGTTACTAGTTAGTTAATTTAATTTTGCCCAATATGCCGGGGGCTATTGAAATTTGCATACGTTTAGCGTAGGTACGTTTTTCGACGAGCGATATAAAAAAATATCACGACGAAAGCGAATCATTATTATTTATTCGTTTCCACGCTGTTCATTTCGATTAGATCATTTTGAAGACTTTTACATTTTATGTATCATTATTTTATTTACTTTGAGCCATAATGGTAGCCTACACGATTACACGTGATTTATGAACATAATACCTAAATAGGTATTATATTTATAATGCCTCATCAGTTATTACTATTAAAGATTCACTTAGTCGATAGGATTTATTAACATAACAATAAACATGTCATAATTATACATTTGAAAGGGATAGTACAAGGGATTTCGGCCTTTTTCCGACTTCACGCATCTTAATTTATAGACACACGAGTAATACAGATGAGACAATAACTGAACTTTTTCATGATCATTCATGATTACATTTTAATTAAGCATCCAAATGGCACATGACTCTGATAATGAGTCACATAAAATTCAATATGAAAATAGGTAATTACATTTTAATATAATATATAGGTATACATATAACAAAAACTCTTTATTATTTTAATAATAATTGTAATTCAGGTATAGAACTAAAAACACACACAATTATTAGAAATAAAATAAATTATCAAATGTTTATCATTGAATTTTATATTATTATTTATATTACTTCGACCTTAGGCATACACCTTATACAAAAAGGGACATTCGAACAATTTATCGAATAATGTATGTTTGTAATTTCTATAAATTAAGTTGTAAATTATAAATTGTTAAAAAAATAAATAAAAATTTAGAATTTTGCTCTGTGAAAATACGGGTTCTTATAATAAATTATGTAATTTCATAATATGTAATAATAAAATTTAGCCTATTCAAAATAAAGGTTGTCATTATATGTTGTACTTGTACAAAATACATGAGCATAACAAATTTTAAGTTATACAAATGTATTATCCTTTAGTCTAGTTTAAAGTCCCGCAAACAGAATTGAAAAATATTTACAGGATAATAACTAATGAGTGATAAAGTCTGTTTCCGCAAACACACGGTTTGGATATTACTCACGGGATTTATTATTATTTTATCAATCGAATGTTACATAATCATTGGAAACGTTGTTTTTTTTAATATTATTTTTTTGAGCGCATAGCTGCGGTGGTCTTGACACACGGGTCGTGAGTCTATTTATCGACGAAAAACAACGTAGTAGGTACCTGTACAAACATATTATTTATAATATTCATATAACAATATATTATACGATCTCTCGATTCATAATACCTACAGCAGTATCGTTATAAGTTATAACTAATGATGATAACGCGGGTGAGCAACATATTATAATAATAATAAATAAATATATACGACATTATATTGTTTGCACACAAACACAAAAACACACACACACAAATACAGAATGCAACTGCCGGACGATTTATGATCTAGAGTTATATTATTGTAAATTTGTAATGACGTATTATATATAGGCGTATATAGGCGTATATAGGCGTATATAGCATAATATAACATAAATATCAGACCGAATCAATAATAGCCTCGCGGGGCGCTCGTGATAGCTGGAGTACATAATATTATTATTACATACGTTTCACGCTTCATATAGTATATATGATACGATGATGTATAATGCAATGTAATAACTTTCGGGGTCGGCCTCGAGAAAAAAGTTCCCTTTTGTCGTATAAGTAAGGGGGACTCGCCGATCACCGTTTCAATGTCAGCCGTTTTCGGCTACATGATTCGATTTAAAACGATTTTGTAGACGTTGATTGTGTTTAATGTATTCATATTCTATTCATATTATTACGATGATAACTAATATATAATATAATTCTTATATTAGGTATCAGATAGACCAGGCTGTCCATGCACATCACGATTTTCGTTTTGTAATGTTTCGTAAAATAATAAATAATAACTATCTTACATATTATATTATTATATAGCATATTACATATAACACATATACATTTGACAATGGGAGGTCAGAAGGGGGAGGATTGAAGTTAAATTAAAAACTATTAAAAGCTTAAATATGATTATACATTTTATCTGCGCTGAGTCTTAAGTTGGTCGACAAGCCAATCAAATAGTATCAACTATCTGCAAATACAATAGTACGAACTTTAACCTTAAGAATACTTGGCGTCATTACTTATTGTTATGATATAATGGTATTGATAAACCTACTTCTACGCTTATAATAATATTATCATTGAGTCTCGTGACATTTCGATTTATTGCTTATATTTTATTGATCAACTGCAGCACAAGCCTTTGACGTTATAAATGCGGTAGCGTGTCGATAGGTCAAATTAGTTAAGGGTTTTTTTTATAATTTTTCATACGTTTCAATGCGTCGTGACACTCAAGCATGCCAAAAAATAAACAATGAAATGTTTTTTTTTTCAGTTGTTCCGTTTGCAGCAATCTGTCTCGTGGTACTGCAGTTGATATTGTATTTATAGGGTTAGTATTATATCGATTTAAAAACATTAACGCGCATGTTCGATCGATTCCCGTGGTGCCAAAAGTAGGTACGGCAGTGTCAGCATATCGGGCACATAATATTCGAGTGTGCCGAACAACGTGCAGACAAGGCCGTCCTTGTCATTAAATCAGACTTAAAGGACATTTACGACGAAAACAATAATATAATATAGTGGAGAAATATTCCAAAGCCAATCTGCCCGAGATTCGTTTCATTTCGAGCCGCCGAAAGAATTCAATCGCACGCCAATGCGGCTGGTCATAATAATAGAGAACAAAATACTCGTGTTGTACCTATTGAGTTCTCTGTATACACACGTATAGCCTTGTCTCGGAAACGATTCAAGTAAGATTTGTCCAGCGGCAATCGGTGCACAATGGAATCTGCAGACGTTCTTTGTACATTTTATCGCAAACGTTCAATAAAATCCAATCGGCCGGTTTGCTTCAGAAGCCACTATATATGTTGCATACAGCATACTGCAGCAGCCCACAGCCAACACTTTAATTACCGTTTAATGTTGTGAAACGATTATTATTATTTCAATCGCGTTTCATCGCCAGATCATAAAATTGTAGGTATATTAACAAATTTTTAACGCACTCGGCATCTTTTTGGATTTTTATAATTCCAGCTTCGGTTTAAGCTTTCAAGCACACGCTATACCAAATTAATGTCATTTTGAAGACATACAAATTATTGTTATTGATGAATTCTCGACGAACAAAAGTCCAATGAAATATACCGGTAAAAAATCACAGTGAAAAAAGTCCATCGATAAAATTTCACGAGGTTTTAGACGTTTTAGTTGATGAAATATATTCATATTCATTTGTGTTATTTTTAAGTTTATTTGTTTATATGAATATAATATATGAATAATAAACAAAGTAAAAAACAAGTAAAATAATAATTTTTGCAACGTGAACTTAAGTATTTAAAATTTAAATTTAGTAGATACCTAATTATACAAATAAATATAAGATGTTTTCCCTTACATTTATTCCATTGAATTTTTTTTGAAGGATTTTTTATTACTAATCTTTTTTTTCGTCCAATTTTTTCGTAGAATACCGTTTTTGGCATGGAATTACAATATTTAAATCATTTACAGAGTTACTATTTAAGTTATTTAGTTTTAAAATTGGGAGACACAAAAAATAATCCGAAAAAATTAATTTGAATCAATTTTAAAAATTTCTAAAGCTAATATATACTTAATATATTGAGTTCGAGTGAACTGTTCATAAAATACATTATCAGATATCTACATTTAGATAAACGAATGCTAGTGCATTTTTATAATTTGCATAATTTTTGTTTTTTATTAAATTACATTTTTATTCTGATAATTGTGTGAATAAAATTTCATTTGCATAATCCATTCCAATTTATATCGGGTGTTAATGGAAACATCATTAATAAGCCAAGTTGACTATTATAATATTTAAGTACGAATTTCTTTACTATTCAATATAATAATATATATTGGACAGTGTTATGTTATCCTTAGAGATTCAATCTCATGTATATATGATAGTAGTTGGACGTAATTTATGATCTTATTAATTTGCTGTAGCCACCAACTCAATTTTCCATCGAGTCTAGTCCACCCTGTGTGGTGCATGTGAATAATATCTTGTTATTTAATTAACATTTTTTACCTTACAGAATATTATTTTTTATTGCCAATTAATTTTCGTTGAACATTTCCATTCAAAAGGTAATAGTTTTTTTTTTTATATTTTCTTAAACACTTATTTCGCTCGTTAGTAGTGTTAGTATTGTTAAAGCCAAAAGGCATAGGTGTATAGGTATCTACAGAATTCGTTATTATCGTTGAACAAATATTTAATTATAATAACATTTTATGCATTATACATAGATCAGCCGAATTTATAATTTTTAGCATTTGGAATGACTTAATGAACATTTTGGTTTAGAATGCTTAGATAACGTTTAATATGAACGGTTATAATCGCTCTGGGTAGTTTGGATTATAAACGCATAAAAATTTGTATTACGTAATGTACCATTAAATTATTAATTGTAATATAATTACGAAACCTATTATTATAAAATCATACTTTCATACTCTCTGTACCTACTTTATAGTTAAATATTAGCTACTATAGTTTTTGAACGTGCAGTACCTATACTCACTGCATTTTAAATTATATAGTATATAATGTATACTATTGAAGGTATCTGCAAATAATATGTATTAGGTATTATTTGAATAATTATAGGTAAAAAATAAAGCACGAGCAGTTTGATTACCTTAAAAAATATTATAATGTAATATTATATACTAAATCTATGACTTTTACGATTTTTTAGGAAAATAAAATCACACTTTTTATATCTTAGCCAAAATGTAATAGTTTAAAGTGTAAAGAATAATTCTTATTAGACAGCTGTTAGGCCATTCGAATTTGTCACACGAAAATCTCCAGTGTATACCCGGTGAGAAAGACGAAATCTCAGTTATGCACAATACATACAATACAAAAAAATCACCGTAAAATAATACATTATCTCGTTTCCATCCAAATTTTACAGAGACCAGAAACTAATTCCACATTCTAGACAACCCGTATGAAACAATATTGATTCAGTTGTCAAAAGAATAATCATCTATATTACAAAAAATTTAAAATTTAAAATAGATACTTAATATGAAAATAAAAAATAAAATTATAATCTCTAATATTAACTAATAACAACATGCATATTGGATGCTCAAATATCAAAATAAATATGAAGATAATATAGCCGTCCTGCAGCAGTTTTCGAGTGCACCGTCCTACTTCATACATCATAATAATATTGAAAATAGTATAAAATATGAAAAATGATTTCGCAGGATCAGATTTTGTCGTCGCATGTAAAGAGAATAGTAAAATCGAAATCAAACATAGCTATTGTACTTATTTTAGAGCATCTGATTTGTCTTGTCAAGAGTCTAGGGTTTCGGCGTGATTAATTTTTTTTCGGCCCTATTATCATAAATGACATGCAAACGTGCAAGATGGCAATTTATTATACATATTGTATTATAAGCCCTCTCTCCCAATCAAGGATAATAATTTTACACTCGGAAAGAGGTAACGCATTTTTAAACCATTAACTGAGTTCCTTTTTTCAGTTTTTCCAATTCTAGCGGTGGTCGCGCTTACGACTCGAGATTTCGACCATGTCGAGGCCCGACAGACCATTATTATTATTATTATTATTACGTTGTGTTACTCGCGACCGGGTCGAAATTAAAGAAAATATAATAATATATTAATATAATTAAAACTACAGTACTCGTAGGGTATTAGTGCCGATCAGGTCTTAGCAGATCTTTATGATCTGTCTTGTGTGCGATAGGGTATTTATTTTGTTATTTAATTTCGAGCAACGGAAGAACAATAAAAATGCGATATTGAAACTGAATGCGAAGTACCACGTCGCAGTATAGCACAATATGTAAGGTTATCGAGTCTAGGACTTGCGGCTACTTGATGATAATTTATATACAGGAAAAGTTTGGCTTGTGGAGTTCCAATACACGGACCCTCGTATATTAGGCACAATATTCCTCTACCCCCATCTTGTGCACACCAAAGTTTATACCTAAACATACATACATTTATAACAGAATCATATAGAGCGTAATTTGACTTAAAAATATGTTTAAAACAATTATCTCGATCAATTAGCTAAACTATAGCCTTTTTTAAAAATTTTTTATTAGAAAATAAACAATCTATGCTAGTGAAGCAATACAAGTAAATATGATGACAAAATAAACAGGTGAGACCATCTGCTATTGATAGAATCCAACACACTATTATATAGCCTATTATACATTTTATAATAATTATAATCTCAACAAAAAAATAGCAATAATATTTCAAAATTATGTTTAAAAAATATTGAAATATTGAAAAGAAAAAAGTCAGAAATCAATGATTACAGAAAAATGTCAAAAGTGAGCAAAATTTTAAAAACGATAAAAACCTTTGAACAGTTTGAACGTGCAAAGTTTTGTTTGAAATGTGATCGTATACATATGTTTTTTATTTTTATTTTTATTTTTACAAGAAATATATTTTAATCTATACATTTAAGCACCATAAGTATAAACGAGATGAGAATAAAAAAAAAACAATACGAGGTTGCGTGAATAAGGAGTTAGTAGTAATAGTTGTGTTATTAAGGAAAGTGATGGGATATGACGATATGTAATCCTTTTATTAGAGAATTTTCATGGTTTTCTAATTTAATATAAAATGTTTATAGAAAACGGCAGTTTCTTCTTCTATTGTTTTTACACTTATATTTTTAAATTTCTATAAAAGTTATAAATCCGGAGAGTGTTAAGTGCTATATTATACATGTACATTATATAACGTGATGTTCAAAGCTTAAAGGTTAACGGAGACGAACATTTTATTATCCGCAGAACTCGGCGAAACATATTTTAAAATACAATAATATTAACAAATATAGCCAATAGCCATAATACGCGTTGACGTTTAATTGAGCCCGCGAAAAACCAGAACATAATATATGTTTCACATATAGCGTATACCTTTGCAAGCAGTGCGTCTGCTGGTCCACTGTCACGTGTATATTATATAATTATTATGTAGTATGCACACGTACAATGTTTGGTATGTACAAAAAGTAATATAATATACTACCAGTGTAATGCTGTTGACTGATATTCGACGGTAAGCGTACGGTCACGAATTTTATTCTAAAGCGCTTGGGTCGTTGCGTTATTTTTACTCGGAGTGTATTATATTATATGATATAGCGCAGCTCCAGGTCTCGAGAGGAAAATAATAATAATGATAATAAATAGTGGTCGTCCGTGAGAGCCGATATTTTTTATTAGAATGTTATACACGACACTATACACTCAGTTTAGGAGCGCTATTATACTAGCGTATATCGCGTATATCGCGTATATTATAATTTATATCACGTGTGAACGATTACCAACTTTTTTGTGTGTAACGCACGCGGCACACTATATTATATACCTATGCACACTCTTGTCGGTCTCGCGTTAATGCGTTACTGTGCTTTTACAAGATAATCAAGATATCACTATGATAGATTATCAACTACGTCAAGGCGTCTGCCGTGGTGTATATTTTATAATTCCCCGCGTATATTCTTAACTATTGGTGACAGCAATCGAGTGCAGCTTGTGTGAAATCAGGCACACTTTAACCCACGAGTCTACGACAACTCTGCAAAATAAGAGTTATGCGATTATGCCTATACTGCCTATAGTGGCTACAGCCTGTCGATGGCCATCAATTTATAAATCTATACTAAACGCTATATAGGTTCCCACTAGAAGTCGAGGGCCCACCGAAGTTTTTGTTACACTAGCTATTATATACAGGTAGATTAATTATAATAATATATTGTGTCGGTATATTGAATATTTATCGATTTTTGCGGTTTAAAAAAAAACATTACCACTAAATCTTAAAAATATATTTTGTTTTGTATATTGTCGTATCTATATTTCTCTCACAATCAAACATAAAATATCAAGACTGCATAATAAACGTTGTAATGTGATCGTCGTTCCTAACTGCAGGATAATAACTCTCATGAAAAATGAATAAAATTATAGTAGTATAAATTGCTCATCGTTTGTTTGCTTTGTCATAAACTCATAACCCTTAATGATTGAATTGGTATGTATTATGTATACCTATATTTTATTGTGTAACATAAAAATTAATTAATTAATATTTGATTTGAAATTGATAACTGACAAACCAAAAGCGGTGGTCTTATTTTTTAAATATTATATACTGCTAAACTGCAAGTAATTTATAATAAAATAATAAGCATCTGTGATCAACTGCAGTTACATAAATAATTTACAAAATACTTTAAAGTTAAAGCTCTAAAACTAACTATTTGTGTGCATAATTTATTAAATTAAAATATATTAATCGGCCCACTTAGAATTTATAAGTATTTAATTTACTATAATATGAATATTATATATGATTTTTGAGTTGAGGCAGTCTTTTTCTAAGGGAGGGTATCGAGCGAAATGATAAGTGTAATATATTAACAACTTTTTTTTTGTATTATACGGGAGCAGTGGGTTTTCGTAAAAGAACCGTAAAACCGCTGTCTTCCAATTTCCATTATTTTGAGTGAATGATTGAAATTCGTCTTAACGCGTGTCCCGCGCCTTTCCGCGATTTACGTCACGACTATGTTTATTGAATTAAACGAGAGAACAAAAAAAATAATGTTACACAACGTAGTTTAAAAATAATAATATTTATTTCGTGCGGCCAAATCAATCATTATTATCGACAAGAATCTCATCAATTTGCATTAATTTTCAATAAAACTTGTATTTACAGGGTCGTCGGACTGACGCGGTTGACATACTGTGTTGCCCCAGAACAGTTATAATTATTATTTCTTTATCCCCTTGATTTTTATGACCTGAGAGACTATTAATCCTTGATTTTGTGTACTCTCGATGACTCGAAACAGTCGAAACACGCTGCAACAATACACCGCATGCATATATGCACGTGCATCATATATTATGTGGATAATATATATATATATTTTTTTAATTTGAATTAAGCCTCGGCAACTATATGGCCATTGGCAACAATGGGTTTAACTCTAAATTATTAACATGTTTGTATATATACGATACTATTATTGTTATCGAAGATATTTGTGCGTGTTATACTGTTATGAGTGTTATGTATTCTAAAGCGAAACAGAATAGACTAACGATTTATTTTCTGGATTTATAAAGTTATATTAAATACAAATGTGTAAAAACAAGTTTTCCTACCTCATCTAAACAATACAATATTTATTGTATACGTTTCATGTTTTACATCTCATAATTTATTAGTTCAATTTAATTTAAAATTTAAATAATAAACAAAATAACATTCGCTATAACTCCTACTCCATAACACACACACACACACACACCACATATTCCGTACATCAATAACACAAACACACAGTATATTTATTATATATATAACTATAAATTAAATTGCTATTGTTATTGTTATTTATTTATAACTAACTTGTTGTAACATGTAATATGTTGATACATTTTAATTTTTAATAAATAAAAAAAAAAAATTTAAATAATCTCTTCCGTGTTGGGTTTTCAAATGTGCGACAAGGAAAATGTTACTTTAATTTTATTCTTTAAATACCTGTAAGTGGTAAGTGTAATTATATCATTTTTCGATTAAATTTAGACAGGTGTTGTAAGACGATTCGATTCAAGTACATAGGTAGTTCATTTTATGCAACAGATATTTACTTTATTACTTTTAAAGGCAAAACTTATATTTATGAATTTTCGATGTTTTTAAAATTTTTATAACATTTCTGTTTTAGTAATGCCATAAAAACTAGCAAACTTATACATTTTTAGTGCATATAGTTAATATATTTTTGGTACGAAGTTGAAGTATAAATTAAGAAATCGAAAGTATTAGATATATCAAGAAATATTGTTTTCATAATAATAATTTTGTTAATAGTTTTCAAGTATTTTTAATTCGTGCCAAATATTTATTAGTCGCTACAAATAACTACAAAATTGTCATTTTACTTATATCGAAACCGCTTTTATTTAGAGTAAACCTTCCAAAATGTTTGTTCGTCGCGAGTGCTTAAGTTAAGTATTTTGATTTAATATTATTGTTATTTTAGTGTTATAAGCTAAGAAGTGTTAAAAATGCCTAAAGTTAAATCATTTTATTTTACTGTTTACAGGGTACTTATCAAAATAATTTGGATTATTTTTAGGACCATGTGTTTTTATCGTTTTTAGGGCATTTAAATCTAAGCACTATTCTGTAAGGGCCTTCTACTAGTGTTAAGCTCAGTGAGGCATAGTTATTTTTTCTGATAAAAAAAAAAATACATAACAATACTTCTTATATAACTGCAGTTAATATATTATAATACAGTTAGGTTATCTACTACTTCGATAATATCCACGCGTTGCACAGTTAGAAACGTCATCGAGTTGTGCAGAACACCATACTGTCCGGTGTAGGTTAAATGGCGCAAATATTGTCGTAATTAGTTTACGACGCGCAATAACTTATAGACAATAGGATTAATTTAAGTATTTTCACGGCTATACAGCGGTCAGTGATTGGTAACGAAACGTGTGTTCATTAATATTTATATTGTTCGTGTAATAGTTAAAAGCTATAGGTACAACTGACGCGCTTCCGACGAATGCGGGTTTAATGGATTAGACAAAAAATAATAAATAACAAACAAACGAACCGTGAAATCCGTAAAATCAGTACAACATTATGTTATACACGTTTAAACCAGCCGAATATTATATTATCTATTTTGTCAACGCCGTAATGACGTTAAAGTACACCTCCGCGGTGCGGTCTACCAATAGTGATCATATAATAATAATATAAAGACGTCCACATCGTATATTGGCGATTTTAACCACGCGCATTACCTACGTACGCAATAATAACCGTGTTAAATCGCTACTGCAGCCTTCCGCCGAGTTAGTAAAATAATATATTTATTTACATAATAATAATATATTGTACGGCCGCATCATAAGTGCAATTAGTTTCAAATATGATTATTATATAGCTCTTCTAAACACCCTCTCCTCCTCCAAAAAAAGCTTTCTTCAAAGTAGAAATCGGTGTAAGTACCTATAGATATAGATTACCTCTTAAATGTATATAAAGTGTGTGTTTTTACCTGCAGTTTGAGTATATATTATGTACCTACTCAAATCATCTCCTATAATATCATGTAACCCCGATAGATATGCATAATGCCGAACGATATCGATTCCATCGTATTATCAGATTACCAGTTTCACTTAATATGTTAGGTTAAAATAGGGAACCTACGAGTATAAGCTACAGAAAACTAGAAGATATAAATATAAATGTTTCGAATATGTATTTATCAAAATATATCTATAATATATTATTTATCTTATCTAACTTTCAACTTGATATTGTTAGTTAATATTTAAACCTTTAAAACGTCGTTTCAAACATAAAATCCGTATTTGAATTATTTGGCAATTATTTGAATAAAAAGGTGACACTGCTATCCGACGTAGAAGTAAATAATCCAAGTTATACCATTAAAAAGAAGAAAAATGTTGGAAACATTTGGACTGTGTTTATATTATACACCGATCGAGTTTAAGCCAACACTCCTCTAAATTGTTATCCTTTGAAATTGTAATAGTAGACTGCAGTGTTGCGTCACAACAAAGTAACTATTATATATTATATGGTGTTATGATACAACAATATAATTGTTTAGATATTATATCGATCAATGACGGAACGCAATCTTACGGGTCATTGAAAATCGAATGGTCGAGGAAACCTTAGGAATTCGTTGGATATAAAAAAAAATCTCTCCGTCTGTCGTATAGCCACAGACGATTGATGCGTTGTAACGGCTATTATACAATAGTAGGTTCACCACTGTGACAACACTGACAACCTCCCCGCTTGTCGACAAAATGATAAACGCTGGACTTGCCGGTAAAATAACATAACAATTAAATAATACAATATAATATTATTATATGATCATTATATTACTACGTCTGCCGATAGGAATAGCCGACCGGTTCGCGCCGCTTTGCGAGATGTGTGTCAAGGTTTCGGCATTTCAGACAAAATAATTTTAATTATATACATGTTACATGTATATACATATAAGTCATATTAAATGCTATTAATATATAGTATATCATATGTACATCCCTTTCGTGTCGAGTCAATTTATTATAATATTTTATCACAGATGATAACGATACTTTACCATAATCTGTTATACATACTTCTTAATATTATGATATAGTAAACGATTTAAAACATTTTGATACATAAATTGTTCTGTATTATTATTATTATTTTATTATCAAATACCAAGAAGTGTACATTTTCTTTATGAAAATCATATTTATGAATACTTGAAAATTTTCAGGAATTAAAAAAGTTAAGGGCTTGATTTAAAGCACAACTTTTCAGATTTATTTACATAAATCAATGAAATAAATTCGTGACATTATATTATATCACGTAATATGTGTGGTATAATATACGTGTGAAGTAGACTTACTTATTATAGCATTGTTTAGAGGGAGAGTGATTTTTGATTTTTACAGACTTGTATAGAATTTTGAAATAATCTGTTATACCTAATATGTAATATATGTACAGTATTATCCTATTATTCCTATTTGATAGTATAATATTTGAGATCATGGAAAAAATTTATTATTTTGTAGTAGTTGAGACTTGAGATACTTTCCCCTCACCATATGGATAGGTTATACAACCTTTATTATTTATTTATTTTATATGTTAGGGTATACTATTTAACTATACAGAGACAGACTATAATATTATGTGGAATTATGGACCACTGTACTCAAATAGGTACAATGGTACATGTATACCGTACCTATATATAGCAATCGTGTTGTCCAGGATAAAAAAGAATTCGAAACGCTTTTTATGCTGTGAAGAAAACCAGAAATAAACAACTGAAGAGTTAAAGTTTAAATTGGTTCAGGCAACTGAAAAATATTCATAAAGTTGGAATAACTAAACGACCACGTCGACAACATGGATTTAAGGGTTGAATTCGAAAAAAGCTGATGTGAATAGGATGAAGTTAAAAAATAACACCAAAAATTACAAAATTATTATGATAAAAATATACATATCATAACATAATAGAAATAATATTGGTTCGGTATATTAAGACACTAACACAAATCAGCTAAAGCCTAAAATGGATCTAATTTAAGGCTGCGGAGTAGGGGGAATACTACTACAGCGGCTATAGCAATATAAATTATATATTGTAAAACACGTAGGTACAGTTATCTTAAGTTTTTACATTATTTAAGACACAATTCGTCAAGGTCCAAAATAATAAAATAGACGCAATATTGTAATTTGTAAGTATAAGTACCTATTTGGTTTGATACTTGCAGGGCTTAATCGGAAACTGAGAGTAAGTCCGGATACTTGCAGTTAGTAGCAACCCCTTAAACTTACATACTATAAGTGTTATAGGTACCTAATCCGGTATAGGTCTAACCCGCTAACCGCATAACCAAGCGGACAAAAACGATTAGTTTACTTACAATTCTATAAATAACCATACAAGAAATATCGTACCTGAAGCTCTGCAGTTTGTCCTCCATTTTCATTTTGCCCACCACGGTCATATTGGACTTGAATCCTGTCATCACCGAGTACAACTCCTCCTCGTGAATGCTCATGCTAGCCATTGCTCTGGCCATTCGCAACGTTTTTTCGTCCATGCTTTGGCAATGGTATTTGTATTGTACAAATCACTCACGCGTGCGCGAGGATCGTAGATAATAATAATTTAGAACTATAAATAGATCAGACGGACCAGACAGCGATCGACGAACACTGCGTGGGCAGACGCGACACGGCGCGATGATATTGTTCTTATAATTTTTTAGGTATATGTGGTTACGTGGTTACGCCAAGACGTTTAGAACGTGGTAAATGTAGGTTTAAAGCCGAAGTGACCAGAAACCGCGTAAATGTGCGATGGAAATCCGTCACTGTCAAATACCGGGTAGCAACTGAGTACTGACCGTCGGTGGCGGCGTAAACGGTGCTCCGTCGTAAGCCGGTACAGAATCTGCCGCAGTTCAAGGTGTTCGTTGTCGCCTATAATTTTATTGTTGTCGGACTGCCGTTGCGGTTCGAGCGTCGTGCAGATGGCGCCAGAGTTACCGCAAGACGATAATTAAATATTAATAATATAATAATACAAATTTAATATTATTATTATGGACAGTGGTGTACGCAGGTTTTTCAATTGGGGGGGGGGGGGAGGGGTGAGGGCTTGAAAATAAAAAATCACTCAGTTGTCTCAAGATGAGGTTTCAAAAATTAAGTTCCCTAAAGGCCCCATGGTTCATGAGGAATAAACAACTCCACGATGATACGGGCCTACCATACCTTTCTGCATGGATAACGCAAAAATTAAAAAATTTTCACAAAAAACATCACAAAGCTGACGGAGCACTCCACTATAAAATCGGCAGAAGATCCGTCAACCTAAGATTAAAACCACGGCTACCACAGGATATACTACTTTAACCCAAAGAAGACACCTCAGATTCAGACACGGATCTGGACATATAATTAACCAAAAATTAGTAAAAATTGTAAATACTATGTAAACACATAATCCAAATTGTAGACTTATGGCATTGTAAAAATACTCGGTGTATTGACACAATTAAATAAACAAATAAAAATAAAAAACAAATACCTAAATTAAGCAGACAATTTCAGTCTTTTAGTAGTAATATATCAATATATGTATATCTATAAACCATGGTTGTAATAATTAGGTAAACACACGATTTAAGATATTACATTAAATTGTGGGTAAATATCAAAACAAATAATAATATGTGTTCAAATAAATAATTATGAATAGGTACAGCTACCGAAAATAATATGTAAATAAATAACATGACATTGTACTCTAGTTTAGCTGCCATTTTTAAAAACGGCGACTACCGGATTCAAATCTCCCCATTACCGATAAGAGCAATTAGCAATCTAGCATATTCGTATCTGTATCTGTGGTGATAACTGATAATCATAGATAACATATTCAACAAAATATTTATATAATATGGTGATAATCACGAACTAATCTATAAGGTTCGCGGTGATGGCAGCGAGAGGCCGAAGTTCTGAGGGAAAACGTTCGAACCATGGCCAAGTATATTGTGCAAATAATAATCATCGGTACTCAAATAGTGGGCAAGGCGCTGACCAAAGGTCTGAAACCAGAATATGCCACAAGCCAGAAGGCAGCTCGCAGGGCCGGTGGAGGACTTGTCGGTGCAGCACCCTAGGGTAATGCCATCACATATTGATGCTCTCAAAACTTATTAGGTTTAGGTATACAATTGATACAGTTTATCTTCATCAAACAAGGAGTATTTAAAGCGAAATGTATTATGAGATTATTTTCCAGTCCATTTCCATTAAAATTTTATTATAAATTCAAATTTATTTGTTTATAGTAACATTATATATTTCACAACTAATAATTTCAAAAAAATAATTATATATATACAAAGCAAATGGCAGAAATAACATGCGTAAAAGATAGATATGAATAAATTAAATTATTTACAATTATGCCGTTCCCTGCATAATCTATTCTTTGCTGGCTTGGTTTACCAATGGCACATTTTTTATATTCATTTAAAGTCATAATTTATAAAAAAACGTTGTTTAAAAAATTCTAAATTCTATTTTATAATTGAAGATTTATAAAAATTTTCATACATAGGTATCTAAGGATTGAAAATTGAAAATTTTAAGATTTTTATAAATTGTTGATATTGTAACTAAAAAATTTTAAAAATGAATGACCAAAGTATTTTTATAGATATTTTAAGTTCAAAATTGAATGGAATTAGATTATTTAAACTATGAATAATTTTTTAATTTTTTTGATATAATTTAAAAATATGATTCGTGGGAGGTATCTATTTAAAAGTTTTCAGTGTATTATTATTACACAAAATAACTAAATTCGATATACATTGTTGAATTATCTTATTTATTAAAATGCATACCTATGTAAAAGACTTGGGCTATACATTTTTATTTTTTATTTTTTTTGTTACAGTATCAACTAATTATGAGAATTCTTGTTTTGAAATTTCATTCCTAATAACGTTTTGTACATTCTTCACAAATTTTGAAATTTAAGTAAAATTGCGTTATTTTTTGGTGGGGGGTAGAGGGGGAGTTAAATTTGCGGTGCATGCAATCTGCTCATATATTACAATATTGTAACTTAAGGTTCTCGTAATAATTACTATAAATTATATTATTATACTAGTTTGACTTTTGAATTTTAAATTTGTCCTTGTCGGGAGAGATTGTATTTAATCCTGCAGAAGATAATAAATGGTAGGGAATATATTAAATTAAGACATAAATGTGTATTACAAACAATAATTGAAGGAGATGTCGAAGGATTCGTTACATAGATGGTTAAAAGAAGTGGTCCAAACATGGAATAAATGACTCACATTAATGTGAAGTACATAAACAGGAAAAAATATAAGGATCAAGATGAAAATGTACTTGTATTTTTTATTTAGAGCAGTATACATATAGTATAATAAATTATCATAAGCAATAAGTTTATATTGGCTACGAATAAAAAATATCGTGTAGCTATGATGATTCACTAATGTATCAATATTAGATATAAAGTGATATAAAAAATAATTTAAAAAAACGGAAAATTTTAAGCAAATATAATTTACTCTAAATAAAATAATATGTCTTAAAATAGTTGAAAAAATTGTATTGTGTTAAGCTGTATAGGTATATAATATGAATGGGTCTTTGAACTCTTTAGAATTTACGTACACACAAAAATATTGGTTAATTTATTAATTATTACGTTCAGAAATGTTAGAAGTGTGATAAGTTAATAGGCGGGTAATAAAAAAAAAATATTATTTTGTTATTTAATTATTGTTATAAGACTGGTAACTGACGTTAACATTTTATAACTTAGTCAAAATGTCTCTGATATTTTTATTTTGAAAATCTGTAGATTGATGGAGCAATTATAATCAATACTATAATTATATTATATATTATGTGTACAGTTATTATTCGTGTCACATCCAACGAATTATAATAATTTATGATATGTCTTATACACTCTAATTCAACAATAATTTATAATATATCATATTACAGTGTATATGAGGTAATGTACCTTCATAATAATATTATTGTTGACATAATATTATAAACTACAATATTCAACAATAATATTTTTTTTTTTATAAAGTTTTCCTAACAACTGGTCATCTAAACTTAAGGCTAAAAGAATATAATATTTTGAGATTTTGAAAAAGGTTAACATAAAAAATTTACAAAATCAGTAAGAATTGATAAATTAGAATTTAACAATGTTTTATGAACTTAGAACTAGCTTCAACAATAATATAGTATCATTATTGTTGTATTGCCGGAGGCGACGAGAATCGTATAGCACGTGCTATCACGTACGTCACATCAGACACGTTTCGACTAATTTTACTTTAAACGATGTATTCATATCGATGATAATAATATTATTATTATTGTTGCTTAAATTTTTATTATTATTATTTGTATTGTTGTTATTATTATTAATATGCCCTTCGTGTTTTGATATTTATCTGTCCCAGACAGATGTGCGGATGTGCCCAAACGAGGCACGTGTGTAGGTACGCTTCGATAATGTCATTTTGTGAATTAGCGATTTGGCGACGGCGACGACGTGACTTATCTGTGAAAACGCACATGTATTCCGTATTATAAGCAAACTTATAATTTACCGAAGCTTCGTATTCATAATCAGTGGCACGCCTAGCAATTTTCAATGTGTCTGTGTAGGGATGATGGGTTCATATTTTTAGCGTAAATAATACCTGTTGCTGAATCGTGTGTTAGCAACTTGTTCGAGAACAAGTGTGTGTGTGAATGAGCTGAAGTAAAATCAAGGTGAGCAATCACTACTCTATATATGACTATATGATACACAATTTTGTCTCGAAATACTTTTTAAGTGTATTAAATACTATAGATTCGAAATATGTAATCCTAGTAGTTTTTTAAATTATCTATTTTCATCTCTTCTAAATTTAATTTTAACACGTTCAATGCTAAATGTGAATACTCGCCATATTATAGAAGGGTACCTATGCCTGGCCGATGTCGGAATGCATCCAACGAAAGTTATACAAATTCATATGGTTTAAGAGTGCTCGGCTGATAGTGTCATTGACTATTTTGCATGGCTAAGTATTCACTACCTGAACATTTTTAAATAAACGGGAACAATTGGTTTTTAGTTTCCGTCATTTTTGTGATTACAACAAGGTCACGTGTCCGCCGTTTTTTGCGTGATATGTGGAGAAAGAGACAGAATTCTGTCAGCATTGAAATATCGTCAGTATGCTCATATGAATTTTTTTAATTTATACATTATACATTATTAAAATTATTATAAGTTATAGCAGTGCTTGGCGTCACATATAAAATGCAATTTTATATTGTAATCCAATTTTTTTTTTTATAAATTTAAAAAACAATTGAAAATTGCAGTATGCGATATTCAAAGCAGTAGACATATTATTTAAAAAGGCATTTATGCATATTAAATATTATAATGTCAAATAATTAATACATATATGCTGAAGATTGATTAATACTTCAGGTAAAATAGAAATATGTATTTTAATATCCTATTAGAAAATGTATTTAAAATTTATAATTTATACAAAAGTAAAATAAATAACCGAGATATATCTCTTTATGTTTTATATGAGACAAAACAAATTTAAAATTGACTTGAATGGGTAGGCAACTATAATTACCACCCAATTAGGGTATTTGTTTCACTATAATAAAATTATAGAATACAAAACAGTTTTTGGTAGAATAATATATTCACATATTTTATCACTTTTAAAAATTCATGAAGTAGATATCATTAAATTATTTTCATAAGAGTTTGATATTTTTTTATAACAAATACAGAAAAGGTAATTAATTTAGCATATATTATTATGGATTTACAATAAAAATATTGGATGTGCTAATCGTATACCTAATATTTTATTAATATCACTTAGGCATATTAGTTATTATATTCATGTTAAAGCATTCTAATATTTTAAACAAGTTTCTAGATTAGATTTTCAATGTATTTACTATAATATTTTAGTTATTATATTCTATACAAAAATTTTGCCAAAGTGTGTACGGTACACACTTATACAAAAACGAATATTAGGTAGTTTTTATGCAAGCAATCATACTTTGGAATTTTATATATTGCCTATACTAAGCTCCTTAAAAACTAACCATGTTGTCGTACCTACAATTAGTGATTTAAATTAGTACCATACTACTTTAGGATGATAATGACGTATAACAACAATAAATTTTAAATTTTAATAAAACTCCGATCCAAACGGCAATGCCGTACACACGCGTCAGCTTATTCGATATGCCCAAATCGGTGTAAATTTTAGATAACAAATCATGAAGTCATGACTGTAAAGGGAAACAAATTAATGTAATTTTTTATTTCAACCTAATGTTATAACTTACATAGACACTACGATGAGACACGTGTAAGTTGTCAGAAACATAAATCAACTGTTATTGTTGTTGTTAGCGATGCGCAATGAGTTTAAGAAATACATTATAGTGATACGAGATTGCCCAAATCTAGTAATATTACAAATTTAACGACATAAATCAAGAAAAATTATTATTTTATTTCGAAGATACATTTTATATTCAAGTACGTCAGTAATTTATAAGCTTTACTATATTATTTCTCTGTATAAGTCTTTAAATAGTTTGCAAAATATACGCGATTCTCCGTGATATTATCATATTACACGTGAGTAAACTGCAATATATCTGGACCGGTTGTTTGGTATTTATAACGCCAAAAAAGGATAGGTTTTCAGCCGGCAACATAAAACGAGTTAGATCCATTTTCGACGACCGCATTAAATTGTATTGTACCACTCATCATTACAATAAAATATTTTGTAATGCGCTGCACATTACCAGTTACCATTCACGGTTGTTATTGTTTATGAAAAAAATATTTGTTTTAAATTTTTTGTATGCAACTCAACAACGCATAAATTATACTATGGTATATCTTTGGATGAACGTGGTAACGTTTAAATTTGTAGTAGAAATATAAAATTATTTAGTTATGTAAAAAATACTTGGAATATGTCCATGGGATTTATTATGATGAGTGAATGAGTGATGACTAATCATGTACAAAATACAAGGGTGCCCAAAAAATTATATAATCATGTCGAATATGTTGGTATTTTAATAATGTTTGTTTTTATGTTATATATTATAATGTATTCGTGTTTATAATATAATGTTATTAGTCAGTCATAACGTCAAAGTATCAAATTCTAAAAAAAAAAAAAACAGTAAAAATATTATTATAAGATAACATTATAATTTATTTAGTAAGAATATATTTTTTTTTTAAATTTTTAAACTAAAAAATCGTATAATCTGTAAAATAATGATTTACAATAAGCACAAGTGATTTAAGAATAAGATAGAATAGAAAAGTTAAAATAATACAGATAAAGTCATGAATAAAATTTGAAAATACAATATACAATACAATATACAATCAAGTTTAATCATATCGACTACTAGTGTATTGGTTGATTCATTCATGACGTTTCCGGTAAGCCAAGAGAAAAGTGGTTCCTGTGTCAATCTTAAAGGCAGGTATCTGTTTATTTTGTACACGATGTATGCCAAACTATAAAAACTGAATGTGTGAACATTTTGTCAAACAATTGTTATATTATTATTGCACTCATGATGTATAATATTATACGATTGTCGGATTGTGACTGACAAATTAGAAAGCAGAGTTTTCACACATTTGGTATCTACATAATCGGTGGATTATTTCTCACAGCAATTTTATTTGTTGGACGCTTAATAATTTCTTTGTTTTTAGTAGAATCAGAGATAAAACAAAAACACTCGTGTAGCACTCGAAAGTGATAATTTAAAGAAACATTTTATTTATTTGAAATCTTTTGAAATTAATGTACTTAGCTACTTAGGTACTTATAGAGATTGGTATGCAAAGATATCAAATGACAATTCATTATTTTATAATCAAATTGTTGATTAATTTATTGTGTCTCTAGAAGTACGAGTATTTTAGTTTTTGGACGACTAGAAATTATAACAGTATCATTATGTAGGTCAAATCTTTTAATCTAAGCCAAATTGAAAGGAGATAATAATTATTAATTGCTGAGATAAAATATGTTTTTAATAAATTAATATTTAATAAATATGTTGCAAGTAGGTACCTATATTTTTGAACAATTATCAACATAGTTTGCAAGACAACAAATTTTTGTGATGACAATTGACAGTTATTAAATAATGTATATGATTTTATAATGGACGACATCGGGAAATAGTTGATTAAAATTTAAAAATTTAGAAATATACTTAATACTAAAGATAAGTGAATCGAGACGAATGCTCAACACTTAGCTGTATATCCTGTCAGCCATCTCTACATTTTTTTTTTTTCTATAAATATAAAATGATATCGAAAACATGTGTTGGTAGATAATTTGTTATGCAGAATATATTATGTATTTATACTAAGGCTAAGGTTTTTAATAAACTAATACGTTGACCAATGATTAAGGTGAACTTGACACAATGGTCTAGAAAGTTATTCGAGTTTATGTGAGTATACTCACAAATGTATTTAATCAATGTGGTTATAACTTTATTTGAGGCTAAGTTTTTAATGATCTAAAAAACCTAAAAAAAATTACCTTAAAATGAGTTAAAAATCACTTAAAAATGCCAAATAAATAAAAAATCACTTAAAACTCAAAAAAGTACAAAAAATGCAAAATAAAAACTATTCATTCAAACACGTAGATAATTGACGGAATAGAAGATTTTTATTGTATTACTACAGTTGGTTTTATTATCGATAGTGAGTATTTATTTAACAGATCACTTTTATAAAAATGATGATATTAAACTACGATACTATTTCTATTAAAATTGTAAATGAAAATAAATAAAAATAATATCTAGATTTTAATAAAGTATAAAAAATGCATTTCAAATTCAAATTCAAAAAAAAAATGCAAAATAAAAACTATTCATTTAAATTCGTAGCGAACCAAATTACATTTTGTGCTTAAAAACCTATATCTTGCAGTACCTATATCATAAACAAAAATGCAAACTTTTATACTATCCTAGCCCTATTTAAGTTGTTCTATAATTAGTATAATTTTACATCTAACTGTAATAGATTACCGTTTTATCGGATTAAATATATTAATATATATAATTTCATCGTCGAAAACTAAAATACCACAAATCGATTAGGAATTGAACTGAACTGTGGTGAACTCGTATGAGTAGGTATAGTAAATGTTTACTCATTACCAAATAGATAAGAAAATTCAATCACAGGGGCACAACAATGGTATAGATTTCTTACTTCTACATTTATTTACTAAAATAAATATATATTACTCCCGTCACCCCCTCAAAAAAAAAACGCAATTTGTTTTCAGTAAGTGAGGCCTTGTATTTGGATATTTTTATGAAAGGTGCGAAAATGTTTAATACACGTTTGGCAATCTTAGTTGTACTTCTATAGTATGTTTTGCGTGTTAGCGCATTCAAACATCGGATTTGTATACCTCTATTATAGTATTATACTTGTTGCAAGATAACCGTGACGAGTATATAGAGTAACGCCGTAACGGGGTAAAACCATAAATTAGGTGTATGTCACAATTTATATGCACTCTACTATAGTGAATATAATATAATTTTTATAATTTTACATTAATCGTAGGTATTTTGATATTCGTCAAGGAACCTTACCTATATAAGTTCATCTTATCTATCTCGTGTAAGGATTAAGGGCTCACATTAATTCCCATTTGTAAAGAGTGAACTCATACGCAGAATGAAAACCAATATTAATAATTTTTTGTTGTGGAAGGGTCTGAATATTATGTAAGTTAATAATTTAAATTAATATTGTGTTTCTCTGTACCTACCTACGTAGCGAGTTATTTTACAGGCGGTAAGTAAAAGCGATCGCGGAGTACACGGATAGAAGATTTTTCACCGAGCCCTCGTATAAAACATATGGGTACATACGTAATACGTCACGTTAATCGCCTCCATATACTACGGAGGTGATCGTTGCCAGGCGTCTAAAGAATAACTGCACCTGAAGTCTAGTTGAAGGTACATTATAGAGCGGTTGCCGGCGGTCTACGGTGACGATTGTGTAGTGCGATTCTTTTCAGTTGTTAATAGTACCTATACCTACCTACTGCTTATTATGGGTGTATCAAATTTTGTGGTTTTTAAATCGGTTAAAATGTCAATGTGTACGCGGCATTGCAGACGTCCAGAGGGCAAACTTGGACGGTGTGCCTAGAACATTGCATTGTCGACTTCCTGCTGACACGTCTTGTTGCGATTTATAGCCAGTATTTAACTATTTGCAGTTTTTTTTCCTACTTTGAAATTTGATATACTAAAAGATACTGTTGTTTTTGTTGTCGTTGTTACATATAATTGTATCACTTTCAAACGAATAGCATCATCTATACAAAAAATATTATAATATGTTCTATTATAACATAATTAAAATAACATATATTCGTAAGTATAAATTATATTGTAACAGCATACCCAGTTGGAAATCCTAATTTTATGTCAAAAATTATCACACAGTTAGATTTCAAATGGTAATAAGATTTATTATAACATAATATTTTGTAATTTTGTATTTAAAATTATTAAACATAAAAACAAATGTTATTTATGTCTATATAACTTCTTTTGTCTCCACTAAATTTTAAAATTTTTTATATATACACAGTCGAGTCGCGATAACTCTAAGTTAAAGGAGGGATGAAAATGCATTATTGGAAATATCTAACTAATTAATAGGGGAAGAATTTTCTTGGAAAATAAAAAAAATTCGAGTTATCGCGACTCGACTGTACACGTCTTGTGTCATATATTATATATACGTACAAGCAATGGCGTAGTTACGGGGGGGGGGGGGGGGTGTATTTTTCTAATAAAAATATTAATGATGATTATTTATCAATATAAAAAAACCAAAGAAAATCATCACTTATGAGTAGAAGTTGGTGATTGTTTTCCCTAATTAATATTATAAAATTTATTATGAATGTAAGTTATGACAATTTTACATAGAAATAAAACTTATTTAAAAAAAAATAATAACAATATTATAATACTGAATTATTAGATAGCATTTTACAGTATAGGTATAATTAATTCAAATTTTGATGGGTCCACCGAGTGTTGGACGTTTGAAAAGTATATGGAGTTTTTTTTTTTTTGAAGAATGACAGACACGTTGAACGAATTCATTTTTAATGTTTTTTTTTGATAAGGACTACAAACGCCACGAAATCTTTTTATCCAATAAAAAAAAAATAACAATCCTTTGGCATATTTAATTATACTATTATCGCTAATCGCTGCAAGACATAAAATATGTCTGTGGCAATGCTCGAATATTGTAATAGTATACGTCATAAATTCAATCATCTTCAACCAGACTGTTACCTTGTACCTGGCCACATGCAAATCACGTGTTTTTAAATATTCTTGTGGATATCATAGCAGTAAAATAAATGTTCACGAACATAAGTTGAACGACTAAAAATATAATATATTATTTATTAAGGATCTATCTCGTAACAATATTTTAATAATAGGTAATGATAATGAAAAATACACAGTCATCGAAGGTAATAATAATAATATATAGTCATTGAACGATATAATACTTTTATTAATATAATTTAATGGCTCGACCAGTACGATCTGTATGATGGGTAGTAGGAAGGTGACTGTTTGTAGGCGGATTTGTACAACAGGGCGTCCGGGTAAGCCAACGGCTCGGCCGCGGCTGTCGGGTAAGCGTCATCTGCGACGTGCTGGTATAGACCGCGGCCGGTGCCGGACGGTAAGCGGCGGACAAGGATGGCTTGTAGGCTGGTTTGTAGGCCGGTCGGTAAGCGGGACCGGCGGCAGCAGGTCGATAAGCGGCAGCAGATCGATAAGCGGCAGCAGGTCGGTAAGCGGGAGCCGCGGTAGCAGGTCGGTAAGCGGGAGCCGTGGCAGCAGGTCGGTAGGCGGGAGCCTCCGCGGTCGGGTGACCCTCCTTAGACACGACCGCGTTGAAGCCGTTCTCCTCGTCAGCCGTATAGTCCACCACGCGCCTTGTGCCGTCCGGTTCGACCACCGTATACTGTCCCTTGACGTAGTCGCCGTCCGTCACTGCGTCTTGTAATCGCCCGTGTACGCGTCGGACACATCGTACGCAAAGTTGTATTTTGGAGGCGTGGCTGGGCTAAAGGGCTTACACCCCCCCCCCCCCAAACCACCCAAAATAAACATTTTATATTGGTATTTTATCTTCTGTGATACTGATTATTTTTAAAGTAATCTTTTTTTTTTTCATTTTTCGATGATGGAATTAATACCAATTTGAAACAAAACAAAAATGACGTTTAGTTTAACTAATAACTCGTAATTTGTGTCATAAATATATTTTAACCCCCCCCAGAAAAAAATCATATCTACATCGCTGCGTACAAGAATACTAATTTCTTACACTCGCATTTACAAGTAATTATTGTATTTAAAATGTGTTCATAGGCACTCTTGTATTTAAATACTAATCGTTGGAAAACGTAAAATTTTAATATATCAGCCTACCTATACTCCGTAATTCACGTATAAAATACCAGCTACCGATTTGGAAAATATTTGAAAAGTATCTTTAACGGGTATGCTCTCAGATATGCGGCGGGCTCGGCGCGTATAAAAATATGTTTAGTAAACGATAAAAACTGTCTCCGGCAGGCCGTGACAAACGCTGCCGATCGGACTTTCACCGACCGTCTAGCACGCCTACGCGTCGGACGCGCATTTAATTCGACCGTCGTGGCAGCCAGTAATCGGTATTATTATTATTATTATTAGTAGTATTATTCTACACATGCACGTAGTGTGATGCACACGATTGTTATTACGCGAACGGCGTCGAAATCAAAAAAAAAAAAAAAATCGTTAATTCATAATTAATAATAATAATACGGCGAACGGGCATATACGATGGACATGTAGTGAATATGAAATATTATTATATTGAATGCATATTATTGTTATAAAATGTTTTCACTGAATGATAACAGACTCAATAAATTAATTAATTTATCCCCGTCGTCGTTTTTCGAAATACTCTTCGAATAAATATTTGTTATTTATTAACAATTATTATTATTATCTATTAAAAGTAGTTATATATTATTACATAAGATATTTAACGTTATTGGAACAATAACAATTTTTTTATTGATTAAAACTGTCGTACTAATGAAAAACTAAAATACTTTAATATAAATTGACGACAATTTGTCGTATAATACATTAATTATAGATGTTTATTAAATAAATACAATTTGAAATTCATAAGATTTTCTCACAAATTCTACATTATCCCTTGTTGCAGACGTGGCTATAACTTAAAACTACAAAAGATTTCATAGTTACCTTTTAAACCACAGTAATCCACTCATGTACGAAATCTTTTTTTCGGACTCCGTCCCTGGAAAAAATGGAAATCATCCCAAACCAGTAGCGTATTTAGAAATAATGTTCGGGTCGGGCTATAATATATAGCAACTAACAATAATGATCAAGCTAAGCATTTCTAGCACCTAATAAAGCAGGGGTGTCCAACCTACTGTGAAGACTGGACCATATATTATATGGGTAGAAGTTGCTGTACACATACTTTTTTTAAATAATATTACATTCAAATTTAATGATTAAATTATATTATTTAATACTACAATAAATTTTTTTATAATCTTGGAATAGCGAATAATAAGCAGAAATATTTTTACAAGTATTAACATTTGATTTTTTTAAACTATTTATTATATAAACTATATATTATAATAAATAGTTTAAAAAAAAATCATGAATTAAATTAATACGAATAAATATAATACAACATGAATAAATTGTTAATATTGTTGTCAAATATTATCTTATTTACGATGAAGCGTTTTCTGATTGTATTGTAGCCCCCCCCTCTCATTTAAGGTTTCTAAATTCGGGCCTGCAGTGGGTACAACACAAATACGCACAATATCAATGCAGCAAGTCATATTACGGTGTATTATATGCGTATCATTATTACAGCGTGTAAAAGCATTATAAAAGCATTGTAAAAATACTTGGTGTATTGAAACAATTATATTAATAAATTAAAAAAAAAAAAAAAATTATTACAGCGGCTGCGAATTGATTAAAACCACCTCTAGTAGTCAACCCCGATACCCGCCCGCGCCCTGCACACACCTAACCTATTCTGCCGCCATATGAATAATATTCTAATCGCTCGGTTGTAAATCGCCCGCGAAATTTCGTAATTATCGGCGGTGGCCCCCCGGGCTGGCCATTTCGCGAAAATCTCTCGTCGTACGTAAAATAATATAATAATATTGTTGTTATATACACGTGTAAAGTTAATATGTTTTGCGCGGTTTATATATTCCAATGGCGACGCTATAACACTACATAGGTATAGTAACCGCTTCGATTGCAATAATTATTATTAAATCGGGTCCGCCAAACCTGTACCTATATTATAATATTATTATGTGGACGCGGATATGAGCGCGTTAGTATGATATATATATATATATTATATACATAATATTTTATTATAAGGTACGCGCTAAAATAAATGTACCGTGGAGGAAGTGAAATCACTCCGTCGATTAGATTTTTGAATATGATATGCTTACAGATCACGTATTATTTTCATTATCATTATTATTATTATTATTATTATTATTATTATTGTGGTGATGGTGGTACTAGCATATATCAGCTACCGCTGCTACTACCTACCTATATAGATACCAAACACGTTTTTAATATTATATTAGCCATTAGGCAGGTATAATAGGTATTATAATATTATACTTTAAAATTTATTGAAATTAATTAAATAAGACGCGGGAAAATAAAAGAGCCGACACTGTACACGAGTACACGATACCAGACATATATATAATATAATATATTGTATGCTCTAGTAAATTAACAAATTTTAATTTATAAACATTAAATTTCAAAAAAATGATCTGGATCACATATAGGTATGGATTTTTAAATATATATATATATATATATATATGTATGTATGTATGTATAGTAAGTTTAGGTAAGTTTTATTTCAAAACACTGTATAAATGCACCTATTTTTAAAAAAAAGTCAATACTTTTAAAGATTAACTGATTATCTGTAACGAAAATTACTGTATATGCAATGTAATTCACCAAGCATGATCATAATCTTTTTTTTCCATAATGTGGACGTGTAAGATATAACAATATAAAAATGATCATATTTCACTTCAAAATTAAAATATTAGAAAAAACCAACATCCAACAAGTCACAGAATATGATATTAGTATGACTAGTATGTCATATATTGCTTTTAAGTTAGATAATCAATAATTATCGATAAATTCATTGCATCAAAAATAAATGATAACTTCTGGTCGTTAATTTGATATGTTACGCATTTGTAAGACGGAGACAATACACGTGAGTGAGACACCGCACTTCTTAAATGCGTATAATATATTAATATGGACATATTATGGCTTCCGACGGTTACTAAGTGTTCATAATGGCTGACTATTGACTCTGTCTCGGCCCGCCATTGATTTCGTCAAGCTTTATAATATAATGTATAAGGTTTAACTATTTAAAATTGTAAGCATTAAAAATATTGATTCTTTATGCCTACCGTTATACGTAGCTAACTATTATATATGTATTGCTACATCCCCATTACTTTGAACTTAACATTTTATTTAAATTAATAATAACTAGACATTAATATCTTATTTTAAATTCGTTTTATAGTGTACTTCTATCACAACCAGTGGAATCGATCATAGAATGAACAGTGGCGAGGAAGTTTCCCGTCAAAACGGAAAGTTTCGGTTGGAATCGATAAATCACTATTTATTAAACATAAATACTACCCTTATTATGTCTTATGGCATATACTTATTATTTTATACTTAAAGACATTAGTAAACAAACAGATGAAAACAAAATAAGCACTTTCACTTACTGCCACACAAGTTCTCCTAACCTAATTGTATCAAATATACTCATCACGATTAAAAAATATACGCTGGTCACACACACACACACACACACACACACACACACACAAGTGCGCGCATGCGTTTATAATTATTATTCATCTCAGTCGTTTTAATTATAACACGTACTTGCAATTTAATATCTAAATATTTGTCCGAATATTTTGTTTATTCACTAGATTTGGATTATTCTCCAAATGCAGTATAGGTAATACTATACGCTGTTATACTTACCTTCCTCCAGTCTATATATGTTTAATAACTACTCGAACGAATATCGTCGACCTGATCAGTGCCGGACGAGAAATCTAATTGACGCGTTTGTAAATAATAATATATAATATTATACTGCGAGTACATAGCTGCTATAATATATATATAGCTACGGTGGCGACTACTACAACTACAGCAATAACAACGACGACGACGACGACATCATCGGCGACACGTCCGGAGATTGGATATTATAACCCTCACTCCACACTGCCACGACGTCTGATCGACCGGCACAAACGTTTTTGAAGCGGATGTCTACACGCTGCAGTAGTTTACCATAGAGATGAACGCATAATATTAATTACAACATTGCAATGCATTCTATTGTAGTGCCATCCACGTTAAAACTTGATAACACTTCGTTAAGAAATAGAAAAACAATTTTAAGAAATCCGCACCTGTTGTGTCAGCGAAGCCTAATAGTAATATTTTCGATACTAATTTAAATGAAAAAAATAAAACTATTGATATTGCGTAGTAAACGTTATTTAGCAGCAAATTTATTAGATAGTATCGTGTGTATAACCTATTTAGGTATATATAATATCATAGTGTAGATATCTTGGATCATAATATATACTATCTATATAGATAAGTAGGTAATAGTATCTATTTATTTATTATATATATATGTCACCGGCAATATAGAGAGTTCAGGTATTTTGCAAACTACCTAGCCATTATGTATATTGCCGACCCATTTTAGGCAATATAAATACAACATATAATTTTTAATATTATTTTACACTTAACCTAGGGTTTCATAGAAAAGGGTGGCAGTATTGTGCTAAACATTTCCCACCTGTTCCCGGTTTTTTGAACGGAAAAAAAAAAGAAAAGAAAGGGTTTCATAAAATACCTAAGCATTATGTAAAATGCCAATTTTCTTTAGGCAGAGTAACACACAATTTCTCATGATCTGTTAAAACAGTAGGTATATTAATTTTGATCTATTATTATATTTTTATACATTGATATTATTATTTTATTAAGTAATATTATTTATACATTTTACTTAAACTAATAGCTACTTATTACAACATGTTGTAGAAAAATGGCATTTTGAAGTGCACAAAACATTATTTTTAAGGCGAATGCACTTTTTATTTTGACACTTGGTGTCTTGGTCTTACAAACACATTTTAAAAATATAGTTATTAGTTCACCAGAATTATTATTATTATAGTAGGGTATGAATCTGATGCAATAAAGATTAAGATTCTTATCTTTGTTGTGTCAAATCGTGTACATCACACAGCGGCACACGCATTTACAATAAACGATAAGTATAAAGTCGTCGGTAATAGGTAAATCGCGGATTTCTATGCAGTTGCATATTTTTTTTCTTTTCACATTTTTGGATTTTTGTCAATTATTTTTATGAATCATAATATGTTGATTGAAAATAATAGATTTTTTATTATTAATTAATTTGTAAATTTTAAATAAATAAAAAACAATTCTTACAAAAATCCGCGCTCTAGTAATAGGCGATAAGTACCCGATTTTGTATATTTTGATCATATTTCCTATTCCACTTCTGGCATTATATATAATACCTAGACAAAGCTCGTATTGTGTATATTTCCGAGTGATTTTTGGTATTTTATAGAATGCCTAGGTATTTCGTAAAACACCGGATTATCCATATTACCGATAATAACACACACACACACACATATATATATATATATACGTTACCATAAATACCCGATCACTAGGTAAACCTGGGTTTTACTAGTTAATGCTAAGTTTTACTGCTTGTACTCGGTAAATTCTGAAATTCTGAATTTTATTCGGGCTTTTACTAACCACGTTGTGTACATTCTAGGATAAACAAATTGACTTAGTAAAAGCTGATCAATTCACGACACATACCTACCTTAACATTTAATCGACAAGCTGCGTAAAAATTATAATTATATATTATTAAAACAAACTACTGACAGTTATTTACATTTTTTTTTTATTGAACGTTACAGCTTCGGCAGCATAGGCCATTAGCTTTGAGTTTTATACAATTATATACTTATAAATATTTACATAGAATAGGAAGAAAAAAACAGTTTATACAATATTAATGACTTATTACTATTAATTATTATATGCTTTTTTCTAAATTTAATGCCTTGAGGAAAGATATGATGGTTTCTGGTAGGCAGTCGGGACCGATAATTTCGTACAGGTTGGAAGGTATGTTATGCTTATTTACATTTTTATACAAAATAAATACGCATATAAAATGTCATAATAATACAACATGTGCAAATAAATAAAAATTTAAATAATTATTTCTAACAACCCACCAATTTTACTAATTTTTATCAACAAATAAATAATAATTCTATTTTAAATGCATTTTTAGTTTGTATAAAAATTAAAATAACTGTCAGTACTCAGTCGTTTGTTTTAATAATACGTAATTATAATTGTTACGCAGCTCATCGCTTAAATGTTATGTGTCGTGAATTGATCAGCTTTTACTAATTTCAGTATTTACTGAGTACATACAGTAAAACCTAGCATTAACTATTAAAATCTAGGTTTACCTAATGATCGGGTATTTACGGTTACATATAGTTGAAGCTATTCTGATTTGAAATAAAGAATTAAAAGCACGTTGTAATTTTAAAATTTTTTTAAGATTGTAGTATTTTTTACAAAAATAATGTCATTTGTAACAGCTTAAAATAATTTTGTATCTAGAAATCCTATTTTTTTGTGTTAGCGATACTTTCATGCGTTAAAGGGATCACTCATAATAATATATTTTATTGTCACGCCTAACGATAATCCCACTGACGATATCTGGTCTCTATATAGTAACCATTAAATATGGTTACCAATTATTATTGAATAGGTAGTTGGATAATATATATAGTGTAAAATTTTTTTTTATCAATAATACTGATTAATTGTTTCTTTATTTTCATATTGTTAATAATATTGTGAAGGACAACTTTAGAATTCCGCCAACTTCTAGCACATGTGTTCTGGTTAAATCTAATATATTAATAAAGTTAATTAATGTTTTTAGTATAAAAAAAAATTGTTCTGAAGCTTATGTGAAGGTGATATAAAACATTTTTTTAGAAATAAAAACATAAACGCGCGCACGCACTCGAAAAATTAGACTCACGATTTGTTCGCATATAATTTTATTTTATATTACATAGATTAATAAATGGAATGCGGTAGATACATTACGCCCGATTTGCAAATTGTTTATAGTTAGATACTCAAAAATATGTGGAAGAAAGCTGAAAATAGTTGAAAAATTAATTTTTGAAATTTTTTTTACCATTAAACTTTGGTTTATGGTGGGCTTTGGTTTGCTTAGCGAAGAAATAATACGGCGCTAAATTGAACATTATGAATCAACTATATAATAATTAATAATATTATACTAATCGTAAACTTGTGCTGTAGTTTATTTGACGTCTTGAATGTTTATATATAGAAACCGTGATATTTATACTTGGTTATATTTTGTACAACTCTTATTGATGTAATATACATATATACAAAACGTCAATTTTAATTTATACTTATTTTTATTGCCATAAATAAATTCAGAATCATAAATGGATTAAAAAAAAGTTATAATTATATAGGTATGGATAAACTGTTACGAGTAATATATGCATTAGAAATGTCATTGCCCTTTTCAATGAAAAGCTTAGTTATTTGTGAATAATAATAATATATAGTACCTACCTACCTACGTGTATGTGTTGCTAAAACGCGTTTTATACTTTCTAATCGTGCGATTTACGGATCATACCTATGCACAACAATGTTTAAATTATAGTTAAGTTTTTGACATTTCAAAAATATCATTATCAAATATTATGATATTACATTCTTGTCATAAACATTATTAAAATGTGAAATATATACGCTATTACTATTAAAAACTCTTGGACAGTCTGAAGACCTACTAATACTAATTACAAAGTATACTTAAAATTACTTCAGCCATTATAAAATATTTTATTTATTTCAATAGAAATCTATATTAAAATTGTTAAGGACTTATTTACTATGTTTGTAGTATTGACTGCGCTGCACTGTGTTCCCGGCGAAAGCAGTAGAAACTTAAGTGTTATTACCACAGTTTTCAAATATACTTTCATAATGATGTTCGATCTATATTCGTAAACATGAAAAGTATATACATATTGGGATATACATATCAGTATACCATATTAATACATCATGCATGCGTACATGGCACTTTCGGAAGAAAAGTTATCTCTGCAGCTATTATAGGTTTGGAATTTTAAGTCGAAACTCGAAGGCGATAATTTGTTCGTGTATTGGGTGTGATATGTATCGAGGTTTTAGATTTATTTAAGTGGCCGTAGTAGCAGACAGCAGGTCTCTGGTCTACCGTTTTCTTCCTCCAATAATTACTTAATAAGTGAACAGTTTACGATGGTACTCGTACGTAAGTAATATCCATTAAATTAATGTATTTAATATTTTACACTCTAGTCCGACGCAACCTGCTGCAACTTCTTTGTAAAAATAACAGTTAACGGAAATAGGTATAACGCATATGTGTCTGGCTATCAACAACTGCACTAACAGGGCAGAAGAAAAATAAGAATCGTTACAAGATATCGTCTACACTGTCTTAATCCGTTATATATACAAGTTGTTTAAAAATTATATAGAATACAAGTATACATTGACGTTTTAAATTTCAAAGTTGTTATTCGAGTCAGTATAGTGACTGAGATATCATCAAATGTGACAGCATAAGTATACTTACGGTTAACAATCTTATGCTAATAAAAAGAAATGCCGTGTATGACGCTAACACAAACAAAAAATATTCATTCTATATTGTATTGCCCGTATGTATCGTTTCCAGGTATAATAATTTCATAATATAGGTATATTATACCTAAATATTTCATATTTTCTTCTCAAATTGCTACTAAAAAAATAGGTAGGTAATCAAAAACGAAGTCCAATAATTACTTTTATGATTATCGACAGCTGACAAGCACTAAATATTTTTTCTCTAATATTTGTGGTGGGTTTGGTTTTACATTAATGATGTATAAGTTATATATCATATCGTTCAAATTAAATTTTTATGAGCGTTTGAAATTTAAATTTTTACAACATTGGGTTTTCAGTGTTTTCACTAGATTTCTCATTTAGAGATTTTCTTATTTTGGTGTTACTCTAAAACAAATGACCACAGATACTTGAAAATTTCACTGAATGTTTATATAGGAATTTTCTATATTTAATAAAATTTCAAAATATTTTGATTTGTTTTGAGTTGTTTACTGAAATTTTAATTTTTCAACTATTTTAGTTTTTTTTTTCTATAAATATCGATAAAAATTTATTTGTTGGGTGGAAAAGTTTGAAAATTTAATACAAGGCTCCTAACATATTGTTACAATAGCAGTTGAAAAATTTAAAAAGTACATAGGCACGACTTTTTTTTATGAGCATCTAAAGTTTAAATTTAACTAAATACGTAAAAATCACGGCAATGTTTGAATTATCTTAGATAAAAATTCATAATGGTTTTTCTTTTTAGATCTAAGATTTGAAAATTTTTAATAATCTATAATATACCCCAGACAGATAAACCGTCTCCGCTCAGAATCGTTTTTCGACTTTTCGTATACAATGATAATATAATATCATCGGATTCAAATTTAATTCCATCCATGACAGTAACCCACTTGTAACCTACTGTACATCAGAGCGACATCCACGACTTACCCGCTTTTTATTGTTTAATTTGGTTAAAATATCATGGGAAATCTTTTGATTTGTTTTTATTTTGATGCTGCTACATTCCAAGCATACTAATTTGATTAATTTTTATTCTGGAAAAAAATTTCCACAATTCATTATTACTATATAATTTTTGTTGTGATTGTACACATTTTTTTGCGCAGGTAATGTGTCTAATACTTGTACATTTACAAATTTCACTTTAATATGAACGCAGGCACCCATAACCTACGATTCAATGCCATATCTAAACATTTTACAGTTGTGCGTTTTTTTTTTATGTTATACGTTCATTAAAATATTATAATACTGTTAATACTCACTTATAGTCGCTTATAGGACGGCTGTATACGTTACAGCTGATATCTGAATAGGAATCGTAGACGGAGACGTATAGGACATACATATTATAAATATCTATATAATTAATCTTATCAAACAAAATAATATATATATAGGTATATAATATTTTACATATGTTTTAGTTTTCTGTCACCTCTTCTGGATTTTATCACTCGGTGCGTTTAGTGAAGTTTTTGATAACGAGAGTAAGACAATATAGCACCACCCACATATTTTATGATCGTAGAAAAGAAGGTAGGGTGTTCCATACTGCATGCAATTATTTCATGACAAACATTTTATTCTCATACCTCAATAAAAATAATTTAATAATTTAATAAATACTGCTTAACAAATAGATGTTTAAATTGTTTTTAACCATGTTTAATTTAGGAATATTCATATCTCGCAAAAGCCTTGCATACTAATCATGCTATTATAAACGTCAATATTTATATTAAAACAAAATGGAGTTTTCACCTTTTTTTAGATTTCTGGATTTCTAAATGGTTCTCCATAAATTGTTGTAGGCACAACAACTTAAAAATATAAATTTTTTCACATCATTGAATCCATAATTGAATTAAGAAACAATAATTGTTGAAATTATAATTAACAGTATACAGACGAAAAAAAATTGTATATATTGAACAAATTATTATACATTAACCTTAATACCTTATGAAATATATCATATATATATATATATATAGAATAATTACTTTTATTATGTCTTGTAGAGTTTTAAACGATTTGTAGTTTTGTATACAACTATACTCTAATTAATTTTTGGTCAATATTCTAAACTTAGTTAAAATGATTGTAATTGCCAAATTTTTAAGTCGGTAATTTAAGTATTTTATTTTGAACTTTGTTGAATATATAAATGCTTGGTAAATTGAATTATAGTATGCGAGTATATTTGTATGAAAATTCCAAGTCAGTAAGCAATCATGTAAATTATATGAATTAAATAATACCTAAAAATGTTCAATTAAATATTTAGAATATTATAACTCGTGTATTTTATCAATAGAACGATTACATCGAATTTTTTCTAATTATATTACAAATTTTATATGAATCGAACGTCGTTTCACAAACTTATAGAAACCAAAGAGCAAAATTAATTTAAATTTATCACATTCACCGCCAGCGGCGAATTTATAGTGTTTTTGTTAATATACACATAAAAAATTACAATTTAAAAATTTCGATAATAACTCTATCTGGAAGCAAAACTTTAAACCAACTAAATATACCATGGCAACTATGCATGACGACAAAAAAGTGAACGCGTTAAACTTATTTTCATTTAATTTTACACAAATTTGATTCAGAAATGAAATACAGAAAATAAAGCTTTTTAGAAGCAACAAATATGATGATAGGTACCTAAACGTATACAATTATACAAAGTAGCAGAAGACCGATTTCAAAAACTATTTTACAATTCAACATTCGAATTTTTAATTTTTGATAAAAAATACCAGTAAAGTTGTGAAGGCTATTACACCAAGTTGAATAACATAAATTTAAGTGCTAAATAGAATAGAATTTATTCGAAAGAAATCCACCCATAGGTATACCGACATATTGCAGTCTCCGATTCGGATAAAACATAGTTTTTTAGTAAATCGATGGCCGATGTGTATACATTTTGTTTTGCTTTTTAAAATGCGTTTTATTGCTCGTGTTTTTGGTCATATAATGAATAGGTAATTCATATTATACATATTCACTCAGTGATAACGACTATTTGTCTACAGTTTTTTTTGCGATAAAGATTGACAAATTTGTAAGGAATCTTGTATTAAATTTTCAAAGCTTAGATTTAAAAAGAAAATTTTTTATGAATTTCTAGCTTATAATAATTTGCGAATTTTCGTAATCTTTACGTATTTAGCCATATTTGAACTTTAAATGCTTATAAAAAAAAAATGTGACTATACATTTCTTGATTTTTCAACTGCTATTGTAAAAATATTTTAGGAGCCTTGTATAAAATTTTCAAATCTTAGGTATAAAAGGAAAAGTTTTTATGCATTTCTAGGATAAAATAATTTACGGAATTTTTGTGATTTTTACGAATGTTGTCAAAATTAAAATTTGAATACATGTAAAAAAAAAATTGTGGCTATACATTTATTTTATTTTTCAACTGCTATTGTAAAATTATATTATGAGCCTTGTATTAAATTCTCAAATCTTAGAATTAAAAAGAAAAACTTTTATGAATTTCGATCTAAGATAATTTGAAAATTGCCGTAATTTTTACGTATTAAGTCAATATTTGAACTTCAAATCCTAATAAAAAAAAATCGTGCCTATGTATTTTTATAATTTTTTAATCACTATAAGAATAACTTATGAGGAACTTTGCATTAAATTTTCAAGTATTTTGATAGGGCCATAAAAATTTTATCGACACTTCAAAAAAAAATTTTCAGAAAAATTGAAAATTTCAGTTGTTTATAAATACCTCAAAAAAAGTCAAAATATTTTGAAAATTAAATCATGTAAAGAAAATGCCAATCTAAATAACTGGTAAAATTTTTCAAGTATCTATGACTTATACTTTTTGAATAATAACAAATGTTTAAAATCGTTTGAGGATAAATCGTTATCGTTACGCTATTTCGTAAAAATTTAAAATTCAAACGCACTTAAAATTTTTCCTTTAATGATGCTTCGAGTTTTCTCTATAGCTACATGAATTAAAACTTATGGAAAACTTAGTGTTGTATTTTTAATCCTTAGTTATAAACGAAAAAAATTTTATGATTTTTCAACTTCAAAATTACTTGCAAATTTTCGCGTTTTCGACAAATTTCGTAAAATTTTGAACTGTAAACGCTTATTAAAAAAAATTGTGATTTACGGTTACGATATTTAATTTTTTTAGCTACAATAAGAACAACTCATAAGGAATCGTGTATTTAATTTTCAAGTTTTTTTGGTCGTCCAACATTTTTTTACCGACACTTCAAAAAAAAATTCTCAAAAAAATCGAAAATTTCAGTGGTCTATAAATAACTCAAAAAAAGTCGAACATTTTTGAAAATTAAACTGTATATAGATATCACTAACATTAACATTTGGTGAAAATTTCAAGTATTTACAGTGATTAGCTTTTGAATTACAACCATATAAAAATATCGATTTGGTCGAAAACAGGTCTTGCGTAAAATTTCTCGTTTTTCTGTCATTTTTTTTTTGTTTTTCTCGATTTTTTTGAAAACTGTTGGAAAATGTTTACTTTTGACCTCCATAATGCACCAAGGATCTTCAATTTTACATCGGAAACCACCCCCAAAGTTTGAAATCGAAGCATTATTTCGACTAGTTATGCTGTACACAGACACAAAAAAAAAACACACACACATCATTGTAAAATCTATACATTCATCACTTCGTTCAGAATCTAATAGTAAATATAAAAATAATAATGTCAAAACACTTAACGCAATAATCTCTGCTGTTCAAACTAATTGATCAATAATAATAATAATATATATATATAGTATATACATTATACATATAGGGTTCATAAATTAATAAATAATAATTACTGTATTTTTTTTTAAACGCAGAGCTCTCCGCTTAAATTGTTTATTCGGGTTTCGAATTTCCAGTTCTTAAATACGTATTTCATAGTTTTCAAACAATCAAAAACATTGGGTTAAAAAATTTTAATAAACTTTGTACGCTCATAACCGTTTTAATATTCATGTTAATAAAATAATGAATTGATACTTATAACAAGTATTTTGAAAAAAAATTAAATATTTGAAAACTATGAAGTCGCTATTTTTTTTTTTTAACGTTACAAGAATAATATTTAATCCAGATATAGAGAAGTAGTCATCACAAGGACCCGGATTGGACACTCCCATTTAACACACTTGCAGTGCCTCATGATGACTATAAAGAGAAGTGTCCAATCTGTGACAAAGAACTGTCATTAAACACATCACTCAATAGCAATAATCTAAGACCGTGCTCTATAGTATGCCCCAAGTTAAACGTCCAGATAAATTCACGGAAATCCATCAAAAATTCAAAAAGCACTTAGTGATAAAAATTCCAAAAATATATTCAATTATTTCACTAACATAGGTTTAGCAAAACTTTTGTGAAAACAAGAAAAATAAAAAATATTTATATGTACATATTATACTTTACTAACTTCCTCCACTGTTAAACAAAATGTATCCCCATAGTCTTAAGAACAATATTTTGTAATTATTACAGGCTAATGATCACTCACCACAGAAGTTAAAGCCTAATTAATCCAATAAAATAAAAAACTTCCTAATAATATTAATTTCATATAATTATGTTATCTAATAAACGACACCATCGAATGAAATATGGATGAAACGGATGTATTTCATATTTAAACGTCAAAATGTGTTGTTTTTAATAATTAATTTTAACAGTGGCGGTGTCTAAAAAATAATTCATCGGAGTAACACTATAGATAATTTCCGCGCGATTATAATCGCGACATAAAATATACAATATCAACGTGGTCCATATTATTATAATTAATATTTTTTTATTTTTTGTTTCCACCGCATAGACACCGTCGATTGCACTGTCATACGATGACACTATACAATAATATTAAGATAATAATAAAATTTAAGTCGTATTCTCGGGCAGCGGTCGGTCCTAACGCACACTGCGCGAACGCGTATTATAATACGCATCCATCGTGACCTCGTCCATGTTTATTTTTCAATCATCTTCTCCCATATTTAATCTTTGATTGATTGGGATTTGCTCTGAGTATAGAGGTAGGTATACTGCCGGGCGCTGGCTTTCACTCAGCCTACATATCTATCGGAATTGTACACGGACGAATGTTCTCCTCTATAAATTCGTTATGTTAGAAAGTAAAAAAAAAAAAAAATAATAATAATAAAATAAAATAAACGTTTGCTGCTGTTAGGTTGCAGCTGGAAGACGATTTACCATTGTCCGTTGGGCGCGATTAGCTTCCCATTATCACATATTTCGGTCCGTTCAAGTATCATATTGTATACAATAATACAATATTGTGTTCGGCCCCGTTTGGATTTCACTTTTTATTTTGAGTTATATATTTTTCACACATCGTGTTCTTTTTTTCAGATAACCACCAATATCTTGAAAAAATATATTTCACATAGGTAAACACACTCTGCAGTGGCAGTGCGTAGAGAGGGACAGAGGGTTGATGTGAGATAATTATTACATTATTGGCTCACAGATAAAATGTGGCGGTGGTATATTATTTTTCAAAACACAATTAAACGATTGCGCTTCATTCGCGTCATCTGAGTACTTTAAAATAGGAGTTATTAATATATTATGTTGTTTGGAAATAATATAATATATGAGTAATATATTTAACCATGAATGATTATAAATTGTTTAGCTTGCAAAATTGTGCATTCATACATAATATGCTTATACATATAATACGTGTAGGTACTAAAATTAATATTTTATTATTGAGTGTTAATGATACCTATCATTGCATTCAAAGTGAATCCCATCCATTACAGTAACCTACAGTACAGCAGAGCGACATCCACGACTTACCCGCTTTTTTTTCCTTAAATATATTACGAACACTATCCTAACCCATGCCATCGTTCATCATTGACACACGAAAGACTTAAACGTCAGTAATTTGTGTATATGTGTTGGCTGTGAAAGTGTATATGTATTATAGTTATTACTTATTAATTATTCTTCGTTGAAAATAATAAGCCCCTGTTTATACTACAAATATCATATTATTATCCGTTCCAAATTACTAGCGTTGCCTGATAATGTTTTAACTTTGTTTTGTGGCTATTTACATTTTTCGATAAGCCTATAGAGTATAGATAGCTATGTATGATTAATAATACTATACAAAAATAAATTTATGTATACACTATAGATGCTTATTGGATTAAGAATATAAAAAAAAAAAACACTTGTAGCCCCAGTTTTAACGGTTATAAGTTCTCAATACTAAAATAATTTGTATTAATTTTGGTTTATCCGTGGGATTCTTCATAATATAATATATTCCCAATGGGTGGTCAGTGGCTACATGCCTGTATGACGTGTGCGTCGAGCATGTGTCTATTTAAACTGTGACATGCTATCTTACAATTTCATTAGGTCAAATAATCATCAATTTTAGAATTAATTTATGGTTCGGGGGGAGAAGGTAGATGTGGTGTAGGTAGATAACTCAACGTATCGCGTTTGTAACTAAATTTCGAAAGAACATTATACCTAAGTAAGTATGTATAAATAATACAAATCGAATATATTCATACAATTTGAAACTGCAGGTAAAGAAACGATCAGTTGTGAACTTCTCTTCAGGAACTGGGACCTTAATAATTTTTCTTAAAAAAACTTAAATTTTAGTTTCAGCTTAAAAAACAAAACTAAAATATCAGTTTTAGTTTCTTTTCCGAGTTTTAAATAACAAAAATTTAGGTTTCGTTTTTAGAAAAAATAAAAACTTCGCTTCCCGTTTTCATTTTATACACATGTATGTAAGAAATAAATAAGGTTATATTTCGAATTTTTAAAAATTAAAATATGATATATTGGTATTATAATGTCAATTACAGGCGTAAATTTTGGCGGGTCAATACCAATTTTCAACCAGTTATTCTATATATATTGCTTAGGACTAAAGAGCTAAAGGATTAAATAATGTACTCATCACTGTCCGAACATGTCTGTCATCACAGAAACCGAGATTAATTTTAAAAAACCTTACATAAAAGTGAAAGTATCGGTTCCAGTAAAGTTTTCCTGTATTTAAATTAGTTTAAATAAAGATTTCGGTAATATTCCACTGATTTCAGTTCCTGCTTCACTTAAACGTATGTATTATTGTCTATCGTCATTAAACATTAATTATAGTATAATATACTATTTGTGATCTCTATGATGTTTAAGTTCCGTGCATACCTTTGCTACTTCTACAGATAAAAGTTACCGATTTGAATCCATAATTATTTGTCGCATATTTATCCATTATAGTTCTGTCGAAAATTTATCACCTAGATAAAATCGGCTCATAAAATTCTTGAATTATATCTATACGTGCTGATTATCGACCTGGAAAAAGTTGAAATTTTCGAATGACGCGATGGGTAGGGCTGGCGCTATACCTACGTATATCACTCCTTATATAAATGTGGACCATACTCGCGGATTTCGTGCGGTTGATTACTCACGGATGGTTTATTTAGGTATATACAGGTGTATAAACCACACGTTTGATTATAATATTATACATATTTTACACACCCAGAGTTATTTCCAAAGGAATACTATCGAGTACGCAGCGCTATCGAATTCGCTCAATAGTAAATAATAGGTAAAGTATTTAACTTAAGACGATTTTATAATTTTATTACTCCCGTGCTCGATGTATGACCGTGAATTTTATTATAATATTTACTAATATTTACATTTATCTTCTGAATTATAAGTTTTAATATACATACATATTACATATTACATATATATATAATATATATATATATATTTATGTTGTATATACACAGTACACACTTTCTGCCAATAACGTATACAAGCTTATAATATATATTACACTTTGAGTATAATAACGATCATTAATCAGTATTTATGTAAACGAATGGTAGCGCGAGCTACAAGGCACGCCATAAAAAAGATTTTATAGGAAATTGTGCGAATCCAGTATATTATATACAGGGTGATTTTTTTTTATCGAAGAACATTCATAATTTAAAAAAGTATTGACTTTTTCAAAATATTTTTTTACATAGTTTCAAGTTGTTAAAAAACAAACGTTTTTATTAAAAAATTATATTTTTAAATATTTTTTATCGTTATCATTTTTTAAGTTTTTTACTTTTTCGAATAACAACATAGTTTTAATTTCATATTCCAAAGCAAAATATTTTTCTAAGTATTTTGATTCATAAAAATCGAATTTAGGACGAGTAGTTTATGAGTTATAAGTATTTAAAGTTTAGATTGATAGAGTGGAATGGTACGGGGTTACCCCGCAAAATGTTACCCCACTACTCCGCTTGTCTAAACTTTAAATACTTGCAACTCATAAACTACTCCTCCTAAATTCGATTTTTATGAATCAAAATACTTAGAAAAATATTCGCCTTTGGAATATGAAATTAAAACTCGATGTTGTCATTCAAAAAAGTAAAAAAATGATAAGGAAAAAAATATAATTTTTTAATAAAAACGTTTGTTTTTTAACAACTTGAAACTATATAAAAAAAATATTTTGAAAAAGTCAATACTTTTTTAATAATGAGTGTTCTTCGATAAAAAAAATCACCCTGTAGAATAAATAATATACTTAACGGCGTACGGCGGTCAGATGAATGTCATCTCAATATTATAATGACGACCATTAGGAAGCGTGAAATTTAATCCGCAAGAACTGTGCGAGTGATTCGGTTTTAGAGTGTCCTAAAAACAAATATAATACATTCATAGTTGTATACGTTTACTACCGTAAAACAAACACTGATTGCGTAAAATATTATATGTATTATACGTATAAATTACAATATAATATTATATTATGAGCTAGGTTTTTCGTATTTATACAGTGACGAAGACAATACAATAATATTACAATTGTAAAACAATTCACTTCAATCATAACTGAAGCCGCCCATAAATCCATAGGAAAAACAATAACACACCCCAAAAAAACTCCCGTCCCTTGGTGGTCCAAAGAATGTAATAATGCTATAAAAAACTACAAAAAAGCACTCAACAGATATAAAAAAACTAAAACAATCCCTGACCACATAAATTTAAAAAAAGCCAAAGCCCTATCAAGAAGAATTATAAAACATCAAAAAATTGAATCTTGGAAAAAACTTATAAATGATCTAACCCCCAATACACCAATTAAAGAAGCATGGAAAAAAATACGATTAATAGAAGGCATACAATTCAATGAAACCCCTCAAACACTGACAATAGGAGACAAAATCTACCACTCCTCCTTAGAAAAAGCTGAAGCCCTTGCTGAAATCTTTGAAAAAAACAGCAGTGATGAAAATTATTCCCCCGAATTTAGAAACTCAAAATCAAAAAATGAAACAGATAATCCAATTACATTTTCAATGGATGAAAACCATCCAATAAACACACCTATCAATGTACAGGAACTCTATGATGCACTTTATAAATGCAATTCAAAAAACAGCACAGGCCATGATGAAATACCATACATATTTATTAAACATCTTCCTATCAGTGCCATCTCTATACTACTAAAAATCTTCAACTTAATATGGGAGAAGAGGACTTTCCCTACTTCTTGGAAAAGAGCCATTATTATACCAATACTTAAACCCAACAAAGATCGACACGAAGTTACATCTTACCGGCCAATATCTCTAATATGCACCCTAAGCAAATTGCTGGAAAAAATTGTTAGCAAAAGATTATATTGGACTTTAAAACATACAAATTTTATCAGCAACCAACAATTTGGTTTCCAAAGAAATAAGTCCACCATAGATGCTTTAACTATACTAACAGAAGACATTTACTCAGCCTTCAACATCAAACAACACGTACTTTTAACTTCACTTGACATTGAAAAAGCCTACGATATGGTTTGGCGCCATAGAATACTAGATATACTCCAAAAAAATAATATTAATGGCAATACACTCGCCTATATCTCAAATTTTCTATCAAAACGAACCTTCTCTGTGAAATTAAACGAAACCTACTCCAGTAATCACAATCTCCAAAACGGCATTCCCCAAGGATCAAGTTTAAGTGTAACCCTCTTTATAATAGCTATTAACGAACTTCCAAGTATAATACCACCACCACTCAAAACCATTATGTTTGCCGACGATAGTACTATCTACTGCAAAGGAAGAAATGTAAACACATCTAAAACAATCATGCAAAACGCCATAAATGAAATCAGCAAATGGGAAAAATCTACGGGATTCAAATTTGGCCCAGCAAAATCCAAAAGTATCCTTTTTTCATACAAAACAAATATAACCCCACCTCATATTTACATGAACAATATTCTAATTCCGCCCACAAATGACTTAAAAATGTTAGGCTTAAACCTAAACAATCAACTAAACTGGTCCAAACACATAAAATTTTTAAAAACTAAGACCAAATCAAGATTAAATGTAATCAGGGCCATTTCCAATCGAGCATGGGGTGCTAACAGCATCATCATAATGAGAACATATAAAAGTCTAGTACTATCCGTCATAGATTACGGTTCCATAATTTACGGAGCAGCCCCTGAAGCAATCTTAAAACCATTAGATCCAATCCACAACCAAGGAATTCGACTGAGTATTGGCGCATTTAAAACCAGCCCCATACCTAGCATTCTATGTGAAGCAAATACTCCTCCACTCGAAATAAGACGAAACATGCTCACCTATAAATTTGCACTTAAAAGACTAGCCGACAAGAACAATGCTATATCACCATACCTTTTCAACACTTCACCTCCTTCATTACACTTAAAAAAAAATCAACCAATATCTACACGAATTAAAAAATGGCTTGACACAACAAATACACCACTGCCTAAACTGCTCTCCCCTACGCCCTACATATTCCCCCCTTGGAAAATGAACCTAAACATCAACACCTCAATGATCCAAGAAATCCAAAACATAGAGCCGTCCGAAATCCCTAAACATTTTAATGACATTATACTTAAGAATTTCTGTAATCATAAAATTATATACACCGATGGATCAAAATGCAACGTCAAAACAGGACTAGCTATAATCACAGATGAAGAAACCTTTAAGTTCTCTTCACTGGAGATTAATTCTATTTTCACCATCGAGGCACTAGCGATCCTGAAAGCCATAGAACTAACTGAACAAAATTGGAAAAATACAAAATCTTTCTTAATCGCCAGCGACTCCCTTAGTTCTATTCTAGCTATACAAAACCAAGGGACATCAAATGAAATAATAAAAAACATACAAGAAAGAGCCTCTTCCCTTGCCCCCCGTTCGGTAACCTTCATGTGGATTCCTGCCCACAAAAACATACCAGGAAATGAAAAAGCTGATGTAGCAGCTAAAGAAGCCGCCTCCACCAACATCAATACCCCCAAATTAGACCTTTCGTCTTTCAAGGACACCGCCCGAAACTCCTTAATAAATAGCAAAAAGATTCACCAACGACTCTGGGACCAGGAACTGAACAACAAACTACATCAAATAAAACCTTTTCTGTCACCTAACCCAAATCCTCCCTCAAGTACGAGAAGACAACAAGTAATATGGACACGGATGAAAATTGGACACACTAACATCTCACACGTACACCTAATGAGAAGAGAGCCGAGACCAAACTGCGAACTATGCAACAACGCACCGATTTCCACAGCACACCTACTCCTGGAATGCCCTAATCTATCTGAACAAAGAAAAATCTTTCCACACTTAACATTAAAAGATATTTTAAGTATAGATAATTTTAACCTCCTAATAACATTCCTTAAAATAACTAATCTCTATAATAGAATTTAAATAATTATATATTACTGTTACCTATACCATTAACACCATATACCTGTATTATACTGTACTTCCTTTATTTAAATATTAATATTAAGATGATTGTAAATAACTTGTAAACATGTTTTTCCGGCTAATGACTTTATTGTTGAAGCCTTATCATTAATAAAAAAAAAAAAAAAAAAAAAATAATATTACACTATTACCACGTACATGTATGATTTTTATAAAAACATCGACGGATCGATCAATGACTTTTCACCCCAATGTTAGATTAGATCAACGTTTCTTGCCCTGTGGTACGTGGAAAGTTAATATAGGTGGTAAAGGAAGAAAATATTTTTTCGAAAAACAAATGGAATGGATCATAATAGACATTAAATATCATTTAGTTTATTCGATAAGCGATAAGCGATAACTATTATTATATTTAATAATAATAATATAAACAATAATTGTATTTATTTCAATTTCTTGTACATCAATCTTGTTCATCTTGTCATGATTTCGTAGTTATTGGTAAAATAAAATGTCATACATGTAAAATAATGTATACATTTTTGATAAGCTAAAAAAAAAGATTATTTTGTCAAGTAGTATATGGACATTTTTAAACTGAGTAAGTGGTTTATATTATGATGATTATAAAAATTTTGTGAACCATTAGACTAAAGGCAAAAGAAGTTTTGCTGCAGTGATTGCAAATCGTTATTGTTCTTTTCATAACTATATGTATTAAATATTATACGAAATAAGAATCGGCGAAAATTTAAAATCTATATAATCCGTGGTTTTTATCAATAAAAACAAAACAGTTGAGTATACCCATAGAAATTTTACTCATAGACTGGCCCATCCAATATCAAATGTATTGATAGTCGCATGACGTCATGGCACAGGGATGCAGGATGATTAATATAATATTATAACATATACATAATAATGTAATATACGAGTAATATATATTGTACTATATCTAAGTAACTCTGTAATCGAAAAGTGCCACCTATCTTGACACGGTGTAAACGTGAAGAGGGACAGTTTATGAGTATACCCTTTACATTGTATAATTGTATGGCCATTTCGAAAAATACATTTTTTATTTATCATTTAAAAATAAACACACTAATACAGACATTCGTTAGTAGGCATCACTATCGTGTAAATATGTAAACTAAATAGTATACTTAAAATGTATTCATATTTCCTACATAAGTGAAAACATTCACTCAATTAAAGTACGTAGTATAATTTAGCTTACTGATAGTAAAATATATTGAGCTCATGACACAAAATATGCACCTACAATTATAGTTATTTATCATTATATTACATATAAATATTAAATGTTCGTAGATTTAAGAAGGTGCTTAACACATCCGAAATATTTTAGGAACTGTTAGTTCAAAGACTTCAATACAGGTATAGCATACACGTTTTTTAAAAAATGTATGAATTAACTTATAAATGCGTGATAAAAGCATATCAGATGTATACCTATGTGGCCCATCGCTCGTACCCACCATTTCATCATATTAATTATTCAGAAGACTACGAAATGTGGATAAACACGATCAACGATAGTATGATAGCGTGTTTTCCTGCATAAAAATAATGTAAAATAACATATTTTATAGAGTCGAGGAATCACGTGTGTGAATTTCGGGTTTAAAAAAGGCGTGTATACCGACCTGAAGGATTTTTGACAATTGTACATCGAACTCACATTTAAATATGCCGCGTAGTATCTAAACGCTGACACTCGTGCGTATATATTATATTTATTGTATTATATTTATTTTTTACACAGTTTATGTAATATAATTTTGATATACCTACTAATGGGAACAGATCATAAAAGAAATTAGCTATAAAACACACACACACTCGTGTTTGCGTGTCCATCGCTACACTACGTATTTGTCACTATAGTCGATAGGTGTGGTCCTGTTGCGAATCTGCTGCAGCCCGAAGCTGCCACTGATCTGTATATTTAAAATCGGGCGCGCATCGATTTGCATGTCGTCGGAAAAGGATATTGGGGACACAGTCGACGGGTGACTCAAACATCCTAAACACACACGCACGGTGTAGGTATTATATGTATATAGGCTGCTTAATATATGAGTATGCAGCGACGATAGAAAGTTATAAGCATTTTGGCTGTTTGTCGTAGATATATTATGCATATATAGCATGTTACTACTATAATTGGTATGTCATATTATTAAATTCTGTACCTGCGAGGATAGCGAAAAAACAAAAGTCATCACACTACGCTATTTCAGAAATAAGAATATTCGTTTCATGAGCTTTAAATTGTTTTATTTTATCAATAATTTGAATACTTAATTATTGTTTATATTTTGGTATCGTGGTCGGTTTTAATGTTGATAATAATATTATATTTAGGCATATAATACATGTCATACGAAAACCATAAGTCCGGACTATAATGGGCATTTAACTCTAAAAAAATTGCGGATAGAAAAACACGCAGAATGAAACTGTCGAATAGAAAAGAAATTATCAAAACTTATCATTTTCATAAAAAGTATTTTAAGTATACCGATTACCGATCCTGTATATAATATTGTAGACCCGTGGATTCCGTTTGAAAATCACACTAGCATCGCGTAAGGGACGTGATCTGTAGCAGCTGCAGCAGAAACTGCGATCCCGAAATGTTAATTTAAAAATCGTCTTATGTCTTACGCTTGCATCTCTGACATATATGAATACATTTTGGGTAAAATCAAACAATAAACTTTGTAAGTTGGATTAATTACAGCGTGCAACGGTTCAGTTAAAATTAATCTAGTAAAAATATAATAGACCAATTAAAAATTAATATGTCTATTTTATTAAATTTATAATATTTCAAAGATATAATGAAGTGCTAAGTGAAAACGATTAAACTTTGAGAAAAAAATTATTTATTTTCTTATGCTATAAATTATAATATGCTGTAATTGGATAACTACCTATATTAAATTGTATATTATTATTCAATCTAATATTTTAAAAAAATATGTAAGAAAAATTATGCTAATTTTTAACTAATTTTTACTTTCAGTCATTAAAAAATATGCATATCATTATCGTGTTTACGATGTATTTGTGTTTTTATAGCTTATAATTTGAAAAATTCATAAAATTTCGTTTTATTATAATCGGTAAAATTCCATGTTTGTCTGTTTCATATTAGACAAGGTGACTAGATACACTTTTTTCTCGTTAATTATAGACACAATAATAGTCAATACTGGTGTAACATAACGCGTATAAATAGGATTATAAATTAATATACAGCTACCGATATTATTAATTTCATTGTTAAATAAAATCAAAATAAATACTAAAATTAAAAGACGACAAAATAATAAGTTTTTGGGACATTAAATACAAATTATCATCTGGAACCATATCATAATGATTAGGTTATAATCCTTTTTGTATTATTCATGTTTTGAATAAGCATCGTTAATGCAGCTATAATATTATTTGCATTATTATAAGTTCATATAATAGGAAATGGAAATCATTTCTGAGATTGGCAATTGAAAATTGTTTAATGATGTTATTTTCAAAGAGAAATCTGCTGCGAAAATTCATTCTACCATAGACTATATTAATACATGTATTATATTTTACTATTGAATATTTGATTTTGTCATGGTCCGTGAGTAAGGTATATATTTTTGACTAATGTTATTAGTTGTGCTTTTAAAATGCGTGCACATACACGTTTTTTTTTTCTAACAATCAATATTTGTTTACAAATTTTAGTTAGAAAAATTAATTTTTGTTTACAGGACAAGATTGCGCATCTCTAAGTATTGAATATTAATACACTAAGACGTCTTCAATTTATTTTTCTTTGGATATTGTTTTGTAAATTTAAATAATATTACATAATTTACTTGTATAATAGAGTCTATAATAAATAATTATAATTATTTTTCATGTATATACTATATATGTTTAGTTTATGCTTTGATATTCAAAAGGTGTATATTATATTTAGTCCCTACCGGGTATTTTTATTTGTAAGCTTTTACCTTTCTCGCTGACACTTTAAACATTAACAAACATTATTTGATCGTTTTTCCGTATGTATCTGTGTTTTTCTACTGTTGGAACACATGCGTTTAAAATATAACGGATAGGTGTAATAGTGTTACAAATTTACAATGTATAATAGTCATTTTTAATAAATAATAATATTAATATAATTATACATTATTATAGTCTGTAGAGAAAATATCTTGAACGTTTATCGAATAAGTATTATATTTTATTGATGAACATCTACAACGTGAATATACGAGTAATATTATATTATATACACATAGGTATTATACTGTAACGTATCGCGAATGTTTACGGCACGTTCGTGCACGGTGCATTGTTAGAGTGTTTAAGAAATTATGAATGGGTGGAGAAGACATACCATAATAATGGGTTAATGTGACCTCAAGCGTATTATATATATTTGTGTGTGTGTGTGTGTGTGTGTATGATATCCATTTTAATGATCACTTTGCAACGTTAATACTTATTATTATCCTTAGGTTTTCGTCGGAGACTGTGACAAAAACAAAGTCCAAAGAAAACATCGTCTTACCAAAAGTTTAATTATAAATTTATAACCTCTTCTCTCCCTTTCAGTGAGGTATATTTTAGACAATGGTTAAATAATCCGTCTTTGGTATATTCCTATTTTGTAGAGCAGTATGGTCGGGAACCTCTCCACCATATATCCGGTTTGGTCAATTGGCCGTTGGCCCTCTCGTTGAAAAACATATAACATAATATAATTATTAAATAATATTATAACCATCTTACAGCCCTATAAACAACAGTTAAGCGTTAAAATTAGTTTAATTACGACTTACAAGCGTGAGAATCGTTGCAATTGTATACCTACTGTAGTAAGGTATTTAACAAACAATATATTATTAGTGTCATATTTTCAGGAAAGTTCTCGGGTCAATTATTGTGTTTGTGGATGATACAATGCTGACAACCTCAAACTAGTAAGTGAGGTATGTTTTTGATTTGTCACTTTTAGACTTCAATCTACCACATGGTATGGAAACATATAAGTATAGAAGATCTGTACCAGTGTAAAATTATTATGAAAGGGTATATTGTAGGGCTCAATGTTAAACAATTTCATATTTCGGATTATTAAAATGTAATACAAGAAGTATTACATTTACTACATATCACTAAATAACAGCCATTTTTAAGCTCACATGCTCACACATATACATATTATAACAAATGATAGAGGAGGACATATACAAATTGAAAGATGATAGGTACCTCGTACCTATTACCATTGAGTATAGATAGTATATCCATACTCAATGCTATTACCTATAATATTATTTCAATAAATTCAAGTTGATTAAAAAATAGTAAATATATTATGTACGTATGTATTAACTACAAATTTTACACACATTTAGACTTGATTATTAATTAAGTCTGTTATTTCGGATGGAATAAAGTGAAAAATGAAATAATAACGTTATCCACATAAATCGACTTTTTGTGTTATTACCTATTTATGTTTAGAATTATCGCTCACTTTTAACGGCTAGTTAATTTGTTTTTGTTAATATTAATAAAAATGTAAGTACCTATCCATAACTTATTAAAACTAACATGGAAAATATTCGTTTCGTTGGTTTTCGGTCTGATAAAACGAGGTTTTTGTTACAATAGTATGTAATAATTACGATGAAAACTGTGGACTATGGTCCGTAACAGAAAGTTTTTCTTCGTTTTAGCTTACGACTATACCTACTTGTATACTAGTACAAGATTTTTCACTAATATTTTGTAATTTTTACATAAAAAAGATGGACTTTTTCTTATATAAAATACAATCATTTTTTTAAATATAATAAAATCAATAGGTATTTAATTAGATGAATCTCGATGATTTGAAATACAATCGAGTTAAATGTTGAAATATAATATATTATTTTGGACAGGTTTGTAATTATCATTTATGTATACATATATATAATTATATTTTATTTAAAAAAATCAAAAAAAAAATCATTTATAATTTGTAAAAATAATAATGTTTATAACATTTAGAGGATTTTAGTGCATTATTTGTTCTTCCTCGTGCAATATATCGAATTTACCTTTAGCAGAACTAACCCTGTGTTATTTATTTTATTAATAGAGTGAATTTGCCTATTATCAAACTTTAAGTTAAGAACATTATGCATATTTGCATACGTTAGCTATTTTATGATATTTAAATTGTTACGTATGTTACGGTTCTGTAAATTATTACAGCTTAAAAATTCTTATAAATTGTATACAAATTAAAATATCGTAGAAAACCAACGTAGGGACAAATGTAATATATTTTTAGCTTAAAGATATTTTATTGATAAAGTGTAATTAAAATATATATTTTATTATCATATTATTATTGCCATTATTGTTATGAGTTAAGAGTAGAACTTGTTTTTAAAATGTCTATTTTTTTTTCATTAATGCTGTAGGTTATAGTATACTTAAAAATCATTATTTGTAAAAAATACTTATTAAATATTTCTATACAAATACGAGTATACTTAAATGTTTTTATTTAATATCAATTTAATTTACAATTCAGAAAATAGGTGTCATACTGAGAATAAATGATTAATAACAATAAAAAAAATATCACAAATCTTTAATTGATGCTATTATTATTTATTGTGCTTCAATAATTAACATGAAATCAATAATGAACCGACCTTCACAATATAGTTAGGTATTTTTATTTAATTTATACTTTATAAACAATTAACGAAGAGCTTAAGATTAACAATGAAACGTTTTTTTTTTTCGTAGAGACTAAAACGTTTTATACCTATAGTTTAATGATTACCATAGAAAATATAAATTCATTAATATCATATTTATAGGCGTCGAACCGTTTACAGACGACATACTTATCGTATTCATAATATAGCGTTAAGTATTTGAGTACAGTTTGTATGTGTGTGAGTGTGTATTAAATATGATGTGTACCATGCCTGTAACATTTAAATTTAGAATCAAATACCTGTTATTAAAATGACATCTATTGATATATTACGTTTAAAATGTAATGTTTTTGTGGTTTTTCACATAGGTAACAACATCGTGGACCACGATTCGTGGTGTTTTTTGATTTTTGGAGCGCATATTATTAAATAAATATTAGCTCAATACGATAATTTATGACTAACACAATAATTAATGTAACCTTTGAGTTACCACATAGGTACCTATTAAAATACGAGTGATGGCCTAGAGGTATTGTTCAGTTTTCTCATATTATTGTTACCTAAGTCAGTAGTATTGAAAATATGAAATTAATTAAATCTTCGAAAAGGTTATATACATATATATATACAATACACTTAGTCGTAACTCGTAAATCATAATAAGGATTCAGGTCTTAAGTCTTAACTGTTAAAATTAGTTTTCTAATTATACTGTAAACTTTGTTGTATAAAGAAAAAAAAGATAAAATGACATGGATGTACATTAAATTTACAACGTTTTAAAATACTATTTATCTGTACGAGAATAAGCTAGTTATATAAATAGCTAGTTAATTTTGCATTAAGTCATTCTATTCTATTACAATTAGGTACATCGTAAGTATATCGTAGGTACATCGTAGGTACATAATATTGTTATTTTATTAGTAGGTCCTATAAATTATGATGAGGCAGAATATCAGTGTCCGTCTTTCCTATAAAACATCCAGTCATAAAATAAAGAAGCGGCCAGATGAATCTGCGTAAAATTCTACAGTTCGAACCGTTTTATGATACCTATATAAATATGTATCGTGGCAAATACCAAATAAACGGTTTAAAGATTTAATTTTCTATGAGTAAATATTTATCGTTCTCTCATGTAGTCATGTGTACATATGAATAATTATGTTTGTATAAGATATTAAGATATTAATTCATTAAATTTTATTAATGAACATTTCGAATAACTACGATAATATATTGTAATATGTGAAACTATAAATCGTATATACTGTATACAAGTATAATGCAATTTGCATTTTATTTATTAGCTTAAAAAAACAGCATTGTAAGTTTACTAACATGAAAGTTTTCAAGCTTAATATATTTTTTTCTTTGTGACCAATTTTTTTATAAATTTTTCGGATTATAATCATGGTTATTTATTAACAAAACCATATTTATAATCCTTAAATTAATTAATTAATATAAATGTAATATAATTTAATGTAGATTCTTTAAAAATGTAACGCCGGTAATAACCTTGTTATTGATGACTCAAACAATTATATACAAAAAAATTATAAAAAATCCTTAATTTTCCTTGAAGAGGAAAAATATCGAGTAGCGTGCTATGTTTTTTTGCATTTTATATAACATTTTCTGAATTATAAATTTTTTTTTTTAACGAATCAAATACAGACTTGACTAAACATTGAAACCTAAAGTACAACTAGTATTATTAAGTATAACTTATAAGTCACACAAATTTAAATTTTAAAGTTTATAGAAATTAAGAGTGAATCCGTGATTAGAACATCTAAATCTGAGTAAAAACAAAAATCATAAAAATGTATGCTGTCTATAAAGAGCGTAACTAATGTCAAACGAATAAAAAAGTAAAAACCATTAATACCATATTATATGTGAGAAGAAATATTATAGAAAAAATGTAACTAATTAATATATATACTTCAATATAACGCATAATAATATTATACACTGGATTAAAAACATTTTAATAAAAAAAAACACAAAAATGCACAGGGAAAACGGTCGACTCACGTAAAAAAAATTACTTAATTTTTCTGGTAACTTTTAATAGTTATAAGTCACGATTGGTGAACCGATATAATTAAACGGATTCGGTCTTTTGCTGCTGCTCCGACGGCGGCCAAAGTAAAAAAAAAAAAATACTTGTCCTAGGCGCGGCGGCACATGAAGTGACAACGTCATATTTATACGACGGCGGCAGGTGAGCGTGTGTGCGGTCGGATGAAAATGGCATAACAATAATAATAATAATGGTATCATGGGCGGTATGCGTAGACAATCCGTGGCAATTTCTCCTCGTTAAAAAAAAAAAAAATGAAATATTTTTCGCGTAGGTACTATAAGATATACATATATAATAATATAATATACATGTCGAGTACGGTTCGATGATGGATCCGGTTTTGTTGTTGTTTTTCGCCATTATAGTGTTATTACGATTTTTTTTTTCATGTTATTTTTTTAAGATCGGCGAAATAATAATAATGTATATTGTATAGCAATACAATATATTTTGATGTTACAATATCGAGAGGTGGGTACCTATGAATATTATAAATTATAATATTCACATACCGTAAGCGTTTTGCCCACTTTGACCACCACGTTTGCATAAGTATAGCCATAGATACAAGATACTAACTGGTATATAGTAGATAGATAGGTGGGTACCACAGGCATTTTAATATTATATATTAATGCAACAACAACAGCAAATCCTCACCTGAGCGGCGGCGTGGTACACATCGCCTCCAGAGAAAACGAAAGTCGACCGATGACTCATATCGCACGCAGAACAAACACTATACGAAATCATATTATTACTATTATTATTATATATATATATACACAGTGGTTAATGATACGTGACGGTGTGATATATACGAGTATATATATATATATATATATATATATACAATGTACATAAGTACGTTTGTAAAATAATAATAATGTTATATATATTATACACATAGATATCGCCGCAGGTGTGAAATACTGACAACGTTTCGCTAAAGCAATGTGACTTGGGCGCAACGTTATGATACATTAAAAAAAAAGTGTGAAACTAAAATCGACGCGGAAAACTCTTCACACACTTTTTAATCACTCGTCCGAGCATCGATGATACACCATCAAACTTAAACGCCATCATGCTGAAACGTACGCTGCAGTCGTTCAATGTTATCGAATCCAGTTTTGACCTTTCGTCCGCAACTTCAGTGGGGTGTTTACCAGTTGCCCCCCACGGCTATTATCGCGATTTTAAAAATATACCAGTTGCCCCCAACCAAATATACCAGTTGCCCCCAATTGAATGTACCAGTTGCCCTCACATGTTAATATACACGCTTACAATGTATAGCTCGTAAAATAGGGGAGGTAAATACTAAATATATAATATTTTTATTTTACATAATATATTGAACTTAGTGCATATTTTTGCATATTTAGTTGAAAATATGCATTCGTAACATATAAAATACATATTTCTATTTTTGAGACTTATAAATTCTATTACCAAAATAATAATTAATGCACGAAAAAAAAATTGTTGAAATAAATATACCTATTTTTTGTAACTATATTTTTGTGTGTATCACTTAAAAATTAAAATGCATACTTTTGCATATTTTGGTAAATAAAATGAATATTTTTCAATTTTTTATTGCATACTAGTCTATCCCTGGTAATAACTAATAAATAATAATAGCCTACCTGGTGTAAAGCAAGGGTTTTACCAAAACGTGTAATTTTAGCAAGGATCGAAGATTTAATAAATAAATATAAAAACAAAAATATTAGTAGATTAGATTTTGTAAAATCGGTTAGTAATTATTATAACAAAACATAATACTTTTGAATTTTATACTATTTTTTGATTGTCAAATTATTATATTTTGAATTTTGTACTATTTTTTGATTGACACATTATTATATTTTGAATTTTGTACTATTTATATATGTTGACAAATTATTATATTTTGAATTTTATAGTATTTATTATATGTTGACAAATTATTATATTTTGAATTTTATACTATTTTTTGATTGTCAGATTATTATATTTTGAATTTTGTACTATTTTTTGATTGGCACATTAGGTATTATATTTTGAATTGTGTACTATGTATATGTTGACAAGTTATTATATTGAATATGCTACTCATTATAATTACATTAATTATTATGAATTTAACTCTATAATTTTGAATTTTATACTATTTATATATATATTATATTTTATTTATGATTTGTATATTTACCTCCCCTATTTTACGAGCTATATATTTTATTTGTGCATATATTAACATGTGAGGGCAACTGGTACATTTGGTTGAGGGCAACTGGTACTTTTTCCTTTAGGTAGTTTGGGGGGAATTGGTATAAAAAAGGTACTTTTGGGGGCAACTGGTACATGCCCCTTCAGTGGTGTTTAGATTTCTTCCTTATATTTTGTCAGGAAACTTGAAAATATTATACAGTATGTCCGAAATTAATATCAGACAGGGGAAGGTACTCATATTTGTCCCATGTGGAATGCACGCTGCATATCCTATATTGTATTGAAGCGGGATAAATCAGAATATTTACTAGGTACCAAAAAAGGGCAAACTACTAAGCTGTCAATGATTAACTTATTGATAAACAAACAAAAAATAAAATAAAAATGCAACCATATCCACTTTATAATAATTTCTTAAAACTGTTGCACGTCTCACTTAACATATCAACACACGTACCAATTTATTACAATAAAAATAAGCATCTTAATCGTAATGTGTTTTATTATTATTTACTTTTTTTTTTATGACAGACATATTTTGACTTGTAAGTTTTTGTTATGGTGAATAAACGATACGGGTTCGGGTGGCAGTATTGTGCTAAACAGTTCCCACCCGTTCCCGGTTTCAAGAAGGATTCAAAAAAAAAGACATATTTTGACTGGTTTGTGTTTATACGTACACATTTTTCAATCATTAAATGTTTAATTGACCCACAAATCACAATATATTGTATCTAGATTTGATTCATAATGAAATAATTATATTATTATATGCTTACAATTTTGGTTTAATTAATAATTTGTACAGTCTCATAATATCAATATTATTGTGCAAGTCTTCATAATATTTTGAAGAATGTAATTTAATGCTTACCTACTTTATACGCATTCAAGACATAAAAAAAAAATGTCGTCGACTTGGTTTTGGGGCGCAACCATCGATGGTCTCGGGCCAAAACGTATAAAATATTTTTACGTCTTGACACTCGAATTTCGTTATTTGCACATTTCCGGTATATTTTTAATAATGCACCCAAATACGTGCAGTTGTCGCAATGAGAAACGAAAAGACGTTCACGATTTTATGGTTTTTTTTTTATTATTGTCGAATCGTTGTTATGGACCTTATATCATTGACATTTAATAAATCAGTTGACAATATTATTCGAATCTTCTTAAAAGCGGTTTAGGTTTGGGTACGAGAAATGCTTACCATATATTCGCGTAAAATGACAATTTCTCGTATATCGCGTGATTCGTGTTCGTCGGTATATGACCAGCAGTGTAATAAAATACTATTAAAATTCTCTCGTTAAGACGCATTGTTGTCAATTATTTTATTCATATACTTGGACGTAACACGACTGCAGTGTAGTGTTGCTGGTAGGTACATAAATTAAGGATGGTAAGTACGGTACCTACCTATATCTACCGGGATCTTGCGTTACACCGTGCAGCAGGCGCGTGAAAAATATGTAGGTGAAGAACCAAATGGGTTGGCGCAGTGAAAGTATTCGTCAGAGCCCAGAGGTCAACGACGGGTTGCCGGTGTACAAGATTGTCTTACAAATATCATCAATTACCAAGGACAAACGCGGAATAAAATAAAATGTGGTCTCTGCAGCAGTATATTATGTATATACCTAACTATGTATGATATGTTCACCGACCACGTGCAATCGAAATTAACTTTCCGGGCATATTATTGTACGTATATTTGACAATGCATTTTACAACAACAATAATTGCATTATAATGATGATAAATATAGCATAATATAATCTATACTCGTACAATATATAATATTAATAATACGAGTAGGTGTATTATGCGTCATTCAGGCGCCGGCAGTAGGAATGGGAGATCGAAAAAAATACAAACCATGTGTACATTAATATTAAAATACTATTATGCATTATAATTATTATTATTACGAATTATCATCCGTGTATATTATATACACAAAAGCACAAATCCAAGTAGAAAAACTAACGCTATACGATTGGAAAAAATAAAATAAACTTTAAATTATATGGGTTCGGTTAGGTCGGTATGACTAGTTCGACGATGTAGCTGGTATACGATTGGAAAATATAATACGTACGCGTTCTGCTTACAATACAAAAAAACAAAATCGTCGACCAAAATAATATACAAATATATATATGGGACTGTAGCGCGTTTGTCGGTGATCACGACGATGATGATAACATAGAAAACAGATACAACGACCACAATATTATAATACTACATACTATCTTACAATGTATACGCGGTGCATATAGCAGTATATACAGTGTGCGGTGTACTATAACGTAAAACTAGATAATTGTTCGGATGAGAGAAACATAATCTGTAGGTATGCACGTCGTACATATGATTATTATATATTATATAGAATTACGCATGGTGGGAACGATTCGTTTGCAGGAGAAGTCTCAGAAGTTTCATGAATATAATAACATGATGCATTCATGACCACGTTAGATTCGAGATGGTATAATAATAGCGAAATGGTAACATACATTTAGTTATTATTAAAATTATTCGGAAATTAATACCGAAATCGTCAATGTAGAAAACATACGGAATTACGGAATATCATCGTATTATTTCATCACTATACCTAAAAATATCGGTAAACCTAGTGGTGAAGAAAAGCGTGCGCCAACAATATCATATAGAATAGGGACATATGTGTGAAAAACTGAACAATTAAATGTTGAATTCAACACCGTTTGATCGTGATTTACGATGTTATACGAGAATATCGTTGTTTACGAGCTGAATTTATCAAAAATAAAATTTTGATCAAGACATGGGCGTTCCCAGACATTTTTCTAGGGAGGGGGTAAATTAATTAAAAAAATAAATGAAGATTTTTTATATATTATATTATATATTTATACCTACATTTTAAAAGTAATCTACAATGTTCACTAAATTGGCGTGTTACAGATAATGTTATGGAAAACAAATTTAAAATTCAAGGGGGGTGCAAATGTCACCGACTTGGCTCCCTTGAGAACGCCTACGGATTATACACCGTATTGTATGTACCGAAACGATCGATCGTTGGATTTGTGTTTCAGTCTATAAACTATTTTTTATTGACGTCGACAAGCGTCACAGTATAGGTATATAGGTGACCTACAGACAGTCAATCATGCGAGCTTTTATAAAACAAATAAATAAGTTGTGCGTTGTATTATATATTATTTTTAATATTGATTATATTTTTATTTGTTTTAACTATTTGTTTTCTGGTTCCTATCCGTCTGATATCATTATAACTGTTATACATTGAAACAATTATCTATACCTAATTTAATGAGATCTATTTAATTTAATTAATGAGTTACCTATTAAACATTTGTCAAATCTTAACTTACTATATAGTAGGTAGGTACTTACTTATACGTAAGAACCTAATATAGGTATATAGCTATTTTATATTTTGTGGCCATTTACAATTTTATTATTATTAGTATCTCTGCAGCATCAGCTGTGATCTGTGTGTGTATGGAGATAATAATTGGCTTACAGTTGCGAATGTTTGTGCCACTTATAACTGAAAAATAATACAACAGATATTTTCTTTTAATGATTAATATGCAATTTGCAAGTAAGCTTTGGTACCTATGAATTTACATATTATATTATATTATTCATTCGAACATATAGACACTGACAAGACATATTTACATCAAACATTCAATAATATAATCGTACACCAATAGCTTAAATAATTCACCGTTCAATTTGTGTATTATATTATACATTGTGCGTTGTAGCTCCTATATACTTTCGGCGAAAATTATAATAGTAAAAATGTTTATTACGTTTTGTAGACGGATGAAATAAATAAACATCGATTTTCCTCGGGTTTTTACGATGCCATTAAATTGTTTCTGCTCGACTCTGAACAAGAATAAATTTATGTGTATGATATTCATAATCTAAACCAGTGCAAAACTTTCACACGTTAGGTGTAGCAGTAATGACACCTTACAATAGGTATTTAAAATAAAAATTAACTAAACTGGTTTTTCTACAAATCTTTTTGCAAACAACACTGCTGTTTGCTGTTATACCGATAAATATATATATTATATTATATCAATAAACACTTCCTAAGTTTTAAAGAAGTATAATAAAATTGTATATAATTGATTTTGAATTTCAAAAATCACTGATACATTATTTTTGGCACAATTTCTTTACAATACATAAATAACATCCGGCTCTGAGTAAAAATTTTCGAGGAAAAAATATTATAATTTAATCTAATTATATTAATATCTTGTAACAAAACATTCTACATTTAGGTACAGTTGATTTTTGGTATTAATTTAAATTTAAGATAATTCAAAACTCTTGGTTTAAAGTTTTTAAAACTCGATTCGGTCTATTGAAAATCTCGTGTCATTTTTAGAAAACAAAGAATTTGAACACACAAACACTTGATTATTTGTGAAATAAAATATGGTGCGAATCATATAACTGCTAACACGTGGAAAATTGTACTGTCGAAAGTGTTTGAAAAAATATTATTAAAAAGAATCTTAAACATTATCACTGAATCAAAAATCTTGCCTGACTCCCAGTTTGGTTTTCGCACCAAACATTCCACGATACATCAAATTCACCGTATAGTAGACAAAATATCTTTTTCTCTTGAAGAAAAACAATATTGCACTGGGGCCTTCCTAGATGTTTCTCAAGCGTTTGACCGAGTCTAGCATGCAGGGCTTTTATTTATGCTGAAACTCATCCTACCGTCTAATTATTACCTTATACTCAAGTCCTACCTAGAAGATCGTTTCTTCTCGGTACGTTATGGTTCATCTACCTCCTCACCAAAACCCATAAATGCAGGAGTCCCCCAGGGCGCAGTCACTGCTCCTCTGCTATTTAATATTTTCGTATCCGATCAACCCATACTGCCCACTAGCCTAATCGCTGACTTTGCCGATGACAAAGCTATTATAACCAACAGTCATGATCCATCCATTGCATCCTCGCATATCCAAGAACATCTATCCCTCCTCAAAAAATGGTATAAGGAATGGGGTGTGAAAATAAATGAATCTAAATCTATACAATGTACCTTCACTCTTAGGAAGGGAATATGCCCACCTATTACTTTAAATGAGCAAATCTTGCCAACCGCGCAGAGCACACGCTATCTAGGCATAGTTATTGATCAACGCCTCACATGGTCTCCTCATATTCACAGCAAACTCCTATCTCTAAACAATCGATTTCGTCTTCTTCGCTCTCTCCTAACCTCCAACCACATAAAACTTCCAATCAAGCTTCTAATATATAAACTTTATCTTAAACCAATGTGGACGTACGGAATCCAATTATGGGGCCCTGCAAAAATTTCAAACACTAACCGTATTCAACGCTTCCAATCCAAAACGCTCCGAGCTATAACTAAAGCAACTTTTTACGTGTCCAACCAGACCCTACATAACGATCTTGCCATCTCACCCGTCTGCGATTTAGCTAGAACTTTTTATAGACGATTTAACTTATCTGCTAAAAACCATGATAATCCTCTAATCAAAGGACTTGCGTCGGCAAACATACAAGGAAACATTCAATCCTAGGAAAAGACTAAAAAGGCGTTGTTGTCGGGACCTACTAATTTAGTTAATTGCCTAATTTTAATTAAATATTACTTTATTGTTAACTTATAGAAATGTATATTAAAGCTGACAAAGTGTCTTCACTGGAAGGCTTCTTAAATCTGTCCTTTCTTCAAGTCACTTTATTAACTTATCTATTTTACTTATTGTTCAATTTTATGTAACAGATTGTAAATAAAAAAAAAAAAAACACGTGGAAAATCAGTTTTTTCACTCAATTCGTTTAGTCATAAAAATATACGGATTCAACTGGCATAACTTAAATAAAAAATATGGAATAAAATTATAATAATAACAATTTTTATTTCGTTTTGTATATGGATAAAATAATAACAGAGTAATATTATACTCATTGGAATAAAATTTTGTCTACGAGTATGTTAAGGGTTTACTTTTTTTGCAACAGATTTTCCCCGTCACCATAAATATATTATGTATATGAACGCCATCAATCATTCATTTAATAACATACAACATTTTAACGTTTGAAGTTGTTTTTACCAAATCTGCTTGTAAGCCCCGTGTAGACTTAAGGCTCGTACCAGATCGTGCAGGAAGACACGAAGCGTTGATCAAAATCTCGAGTTATCGATCACCGGCATTGAATCTATATGTTGATACGTAGTCCAGCTTGGTTTAATTTTGACCTACAGCTGTGCAGTGTCACTAAACATTTTTACAGTGCCAAACCGTCTTTCATATATATTTGACTAATCGATTGAATCATCTTTGTAAGCCATCACAACACTGTGCAAGAAACTTATTGTCATCCTATGAAATGATATTAAACATATATTATATTATCTATAACCACTGAACACAACATTTGACCGTCTTAATATTATAGGTACATATTATAAATGGTAAATACAGAACGATTCTTCTTTAATCGCGAACAAGCTACGTCTTTACAGGTAATACAGTTAACTCGCGATAGGTCATAGCCCATAGGTATAACGAATTTAAAGCGACCGGGAAAAAAGTTCGTTACACCTAAAATCGATTTGTCAAAATATTAATCAACGCTCTACAAATACATATTAATTTCCATTAAATAATATACATGCATTTAAATATAAATAAATAGTAAGATTGTATAACAATACATAAACATAACATTATTTTATTCTATGCTATATTATATATTTAGTACATGTTAATTAATTTTTTTTTTTTAATTGAATTTATTTTTGTTGTGTGTAGTTTCTTACGCTTAACCAGATGTTCATTTTTTTTTTAATTGGTTGTGAATCCTCATCAATTTTTAAGAGTGTCTGAATTTAGAATTTTGACAAAACGTGCAAAAGATTTGTAGACAAATTTCATATGAACATTTATTTCAATAATTAATATTTGAAAAAAAGTTTATTAGAAAATCACATGAATTTTTATGGTTGTTTGAAATACGTATTTTTTTATTGATCGTTTACAACTTCGGCAACAAAGGCCATTAGTTATTTTATTTTTTACATTACGTTTGCTTACATGTTTAGATTTGGTTATAAATATTGGTTTGCTTGAGGAAGTTAATTAAATCTGCGTTGAGTTGGTGATTGGCTCCAAGGGCATACGTATTTTAATTATTTTTATTATTTAAGTATTTAAGCCTGAATTTTGATAAAATTAATTTAGATCAATATCACTCAATATTATTTTATAGTTAAAAATGTATAATGCATGTTCAATTTATAAAAGTAAGATTTTTAAATCGAATACAATTGAACATTGTGTTCTTCATAAGCATTTCTCCATGAAACCAAAAATCTTAAAAAATATACGCACAATTATTCATTACCTACAGATATTTGAAGTTTAAATTTGGATGAATTAAAATATTTAAACAAATAATAACGATGTTAGTATATTTTTTTGTATTTCAAATAATTTTTCTTGGAGACTAAAGCTTTTACGTATTTATTTTAAATTTTACTGTGCATGCTTACGCAACGACATTTTAAAAATAGTAATAATTTTTACTCTTTATTCCTCAAAATTATCTTTCCAGAAAATGTGCTGTTGTAAAAACTGAATCATTTTTAATACCTCAAAAGGTAATTATAGACACAAAAAATAAAAATAAAAATAAAAAACATATATCATTTTATCAATATACACGAATACTCCACTTATAATGTAAAATGTCTTGTTCAAACCAAGATTATATTGTTTTAAATGTTATTTATAATTTGTATCATTCATAACCATAAGCATCAGTCAACACTCATCAATATAAAAGACGGAAATATAGAAATATTAAAACAATACTCCTTGTTTTTCTGAATTTTAACTATGTATGATGCAAATAGATTAGTCATTCAAGTATAATTGCTGTTATTGTGCATAAATCATGTTTTAACGTCTTATCATAACGGTATTTACCGTTCAGTCATTATAATTTTGAGCACTATATCCATAAGGTACCTATTGTGAGTCTGCAGGCTACATAATTAAAATAGAAAAATGTATAGTAAAAAAAATATATATATATATTATTACATAAACTATAAAGCGACAATATTGTAATTGAATTGTATTTTAGACCATTCTGTGTCCTGCCTGTATTTGAAATTTGTTGTTGAAACGAGGGGGCGTTTTTAATGCATACTTTTGCCCCCCCCCAAAAAAAAAAAAAAAGTGTACGAAAAAACCTGTTATTTCAATCTTCTCTTAATGAATCGTGATAATTGTAAAAAGACTGTAAGAATTATAAATTTGAATCTGAAGATTTGTCAAGTGAGATTAAAATACTCAAATGGCTATTTATGAACCAAGGCTGTGATTCAATTATAAAAATTAGAATGAATTATGTAAAAACTAAAAATATACAGATGGGATTCCCAATGTATACAGAAATTTTGAAAATTTTTTCAACTATACCTACCAATATTGCTTCTTGTGAGCGTAGTTTCTCTGCTCTACGTCGACTGAAAACCTATTTAAGAGTCACCATGACTCAAGAACGTTTAAGTAATTTGACAGTGTTATACATACATTACGAATATAAAATTGACTTTGAAAAAATTATTGATAGGTTTGATGTAGAAGCTTCAATAAAGGGTCGACGTTTAGCACTCAAGTAAATTGTTTTGTAATTTGCTATCAAGTTATTTTTCACAAGATATAATATGGATATATTATGTAAATCTAAAATGTGAATTATTATTCAAATATTCATACCTCAAAATATAATAGTTATATTAGTTTGAAATATCTCTTAATACTTTAGGTTTTATTTTTAAATTATTATACTTTATTTTAGTTAATTAAGTCAAAAAACTTTTTTACTGAAGTCAAAATTGGTGAAAATACACTCAAAAAAAAAAAAAAAAATTAAAACAAGGTTGAAATTTTAAATTTTTTTGGGGAGAATTGGGTTATAAAGGTAAATGAATTGTTTGTGCCCCCCCCCCCTGGAATCATCCCCAATTGCCGCCCTATATGTCGTATCTTATAACAGACCATTTATTCGTATGATTTGCCATTTTGCATGTTATAATATCTAAACTATTATTTTCAACAGTAGATAAAATTTCTTGTATTTACTAAGCAGATGAAAATAATTCTGAAAAAAAAAAAATTTAAAGGAAGTGAGCAATTATGTATTCAGTCGATATTCTTATGTTTAACACTTTGTTATAAGTAAGTTTGTTTTTCGGTCACAATTAAGATTTCTTCATGTCCCTTTCCAATTATTTATCTCCCCACTATCAACGCTATAAATTAGTATTAAAAGTTAAATGATTTCTGTTTTACTGTGCTACAATTCGCTTAAAAACAAGTTTACTTTCCTCCACGGCCCCGAAAAAACGTCTGCGAGTTCTCACGGAAGATTACATGCATCACTTATAATTGAGACCTAATTTTTAATATAAGTCGTACCATATAATAATATTAAGACTTGTGTTTACCATTAATATTGTAAATTATTGTAATTGCAAATTGTAATGATTGCAGTGAATTGCATTTTTAATTTCTCCATTTGTATACTGCAATAATTGCAATGAATATAATAAAGTTATATTACATAATATTATTAATACTAATAGAAAACATGTAGGAAAAGTTTTATTTTTTTATAGACATTCATTAAACAATTTTTTACCAGAACACTAACCACCAATCGATAAGAAGTTTTATCGTTAGATATTGATCTTAAACGGTATGTATTAAATATTTCTACAAATATATGGAAATCCGAACGTCGTAATAATACGACCTTATATTTCGGTTACCAATTAGAAATTGGGATATCTTTCTAGTTTTATTTTTAGCTGTTTGATTAAGGAGCCTAATATTTTAATATATCGTTAATGTATGATAAAACCGTTTCGCTCTCACTCCATTTCCAAGAATATTTTACACACATCATTAATTTAAATGATCAACTTAGGATAGTTCAACTAGTTGCATTTTACATCTAATATTTTTTAAATTGTTTCTCTTTTCAAAAAGTAATGACAGTTTATTATTTTTATTTTTAATTAGTAATTATAAAGAGAGTATCCACTTAGCTACACTATACCATCAGCACGTTGTTCAGTATTTTTTAATTCCATAGATACTTAACAATAGTTCTGCAGTACATAATTAATATTATGTAGGTAGATAGTTTGTTTTAATATATTTATTATTTATATATACATATAAAAGGTTTATAGGTTTTGAGTCGTCCATGAATATGTATTAGACTTTAAAATAATAAAAATGTATTATTTATCTTGAGTTTGTATTATCATATTGATTTTTAAGTATAGTTTTATTGAATTGCATTACCATAATCTGCAATCATGAAAAAGATAAATGAAATAACTGATCCAACAGATAAAAATTACACTATAATAAATATACACTGATAATTAATTATGTACCACACTGATATACATACAAATAAAGTGTTACACTTTTTTCTAATTACAATGCGAGTGCTTGTGATTTTTACTTATTTTATCATATGTTTGTGACCTACAATATTACGGGCTTAACTACTATAATCTACTCACGTCAATCACATGGCTCTTTACTATTTATTAAAACAAAAAATTGTTTTACTATATAGAAAGTTTGATATTTTGTAATAGTTAATGAAATCCGGATTAGGGCCATGTATATCTATATCCGGGTTGACCTCTGACGTCATTAATAAAATAAAATAATTATTTGGATTCGATGGCGTGGGTGTTTTAAAATAAATATTTAATGTCAATTTTTGAGCACGTTATGAACTATTTATAGTTAAAATATATTTACTCTTACTTTTCCAGTTTGCAATTTTTGCTAGAAAAAGTGTTAAGTAAGCGTTAAATTTTGGTAATGATGATGATGATAATGACTGCGGTGATTAAAAAATCATATTACTAAAAGAAATTGTTGTATTTTATGAATGCATAATTTTTTAATGTAATTATAGTTTCTATTAAAATCATATTATTTAATTGTATATGGGCTGTTTGTAAAACTATTAAGAATTAATTACAAATATTTAAAAAATTATTGTGTGCATCTTTTTATTTTTTTATATTTTATTGTAATGAATGCAAATATATTAAATCTACACAAAACTCATTAGTCGGCAAAATCCAAAGTAAAAGTAAGTCAAGTAAAAGCTAGGCCGATATAAGGTATAAGATATACCTATAGAGAATAGATAGACATTGAATGATAAGGTATAAACAAACCTGGAGTATAATGTACCTATATAATTCATACAACATTGTTCGAAGAAACAAAAAGTTTAACGTGTGCAAAATTTCACTTTTATTGTAATTTATAATTTATATATATACCTATATGCATTGAACAATGGAATTAAGTTATGAATAATCAAAATTGTTATCATCATCATTTACAATACTTTGATTAATTCCAAATCATTATGTAATACAAATAGAGATTGTTTAAATTAATATTCATCTTAATCTAATAGTTTAAGTTCAAACATGAGAATCGAGTAAAAAATTGCATTGCAATTTTAATTTTAAGACAATTATATACTATATCATTTCGTAGCAAAAAAATATTAGGTGTTCATACTTCATAATCAGTATAGATAAGTATTATACCTGTACTCAATATTTGAAAACATTAAATATCTATATCTACCTACCAACTACATCTAGATATCAATTATTACTTACAAATTTACATTTTAAAATGTAACTCATAACTTTGTATTTTATTTCACGATAATGCATTAAAATCATTATGAATGCATCTTGTTACAGCTTGAGTAAATTAAAATTATTATTTAATCATTAATCAATGTTTTTAAACAAATCTCTGATTTGTATTATGTTTAAATTTTCACTCGTAAGTCGCAGTATTACAATAGGTACCAATTATAATTATTACAATATGTATTGTAAATATGATATTATGATTGTTTTATTTTCAGATTAATTTAATAGTACTTATATGTTATATCTATTAGGTATTAAGATAATGGTGAAATGAATTGATTTTTAATGTAATTCAAACGTGCTGTACATTATTAGTACGTGAATCAGACAGAGTTGTAAGAAGAGAAATTTTAAAATTGACGTAATTTTCTATTATTACTCATGGCATAATTTGGATATTACGTATTGTATATTTTATATTGTGACAATGTGACGTACATATGAAATAGTGTTTGTATTGATTGTTGGTTGATTTGATATTTGAACACACTAAAGGCAATAACTAGATACCTATATTATATTTATTTGCATTGTTTATGAATGATAAATAATGTGTTTAATACATTTTAGCATACGCAAATCACGAAATCAAGACGTCTGGTCTAATTTACTATGGGAATTAGGAATTTAAAAAAAAAAAATAATACATTTCTCATCATCAGATGCAATATTAGCGCCCGAGGCTCATTCAAGTCGACACATATATATATCGTTGGTGTAACACGCATTATATATATATATGATAATTATATTAACTCATACTGCAGTGTGATGTGATTAATCGACGCAGAAAAAGTAGTTGGATTATATTATTACTTTTATAATTAGTAATGAAAATATAAAAATACTATTCGATGATAAACAACTTCTATAATAATATTATGTGTGACACGATTACTGAGTTGGGATAAACACGAAAGCGTTAAAAGAAAAAAATCCAAACCAAACTCAACATTTAACATCATCGACGGGTATCATATGACGCGTGGGCATCGACAAGTCTCAATTTTAAGGTGTGAAACTAGGAGCCTGTCTCATAGCAAATCAATCGTGTTTGGAATAATAATGCTGGTTAAACATCGGTGTCTTAAAATAAATAAATATAATTATATTTTCGATTTCTGTTGATGGTCGTTGTTCAGTTGTTATTTATTATATACAATTATTATCGACTATCAGAAATGTGTACTTCACGCGTATTTCTAATAAAATATTACGCTTATAAATACATATAGCAGATACAATATAATATGGCTGCGTATTGTAATTAGTTATGAGTTAAGACTATTTCGGGGCTACTGCAGAAAAACAAGTAGTACAATTATCTCGCGTACCATATATAGGGACTGGGAAGTATATAATTAGTAATTACAATTATTATACGTTGGTATATAAGATATAACTAACCAGCGTGAACGAAATTATTCACCAAACATGGATTACATTATGAGCCTAGTAAATTATAAATTCTATGCTGTTAAGTAGGTACCTAGGTATATATATATATATATATATTTAGCAGCTGGTGCTTAGCCGCAGTTAGTGATAAATAATAGTACGCGTTTTGACAGTAGTTAATCATTTTTCCATAGAGGACTTAAAACTTGTTATATATATTATTATCTGCTACTCGTAAAAAAATATATAATATAAATTATATTGACTCTTGCTAGCTGTTTGAAAACGAAATTTTAGGTTAAAGGTACAGGACGACACGCCTTAATCGCACTCACCTCGCCCATCGGCAATCGCACTATATATTTAATAATTATTATCATACTGCGAATAAAATATATTAACTTTATAATTTCGCCGAAAAATGAAATAATAAACAGCAAAATGAGTACCTACGAAATGTCAAACGGATTGATATATTACAATATTCTATTCTACGTGTATACCTTTATTTAAATATTGCGTCCCGTTTTCAATATTATACCTACTTATTTGAATACGAATAAACGTTATTTCTCACGAAGCTAATGTATAGTATTAGAAATATTTAAGAAAGTGAAGTTTTTTTCTTTTACATTTAAAACCCATTCGTAGTCATAACTCGTATTATATATAGATTCGTATAGCGTTGACAAATGATTATAATTTAATTGATATTTGTTTAGTGTTCGAAAACCGGAATTCCGATCTTATTTCCTTTGATTTATTTCACAGTAGGTAGGTACTCATTTAATACTTTCAAACGTATAAGTTAGATACATTAATAGAATAAATTATTACATTTAAGTTGATAGATTTAACAAAAACTGCAGCGTGTAATATGTATATATAAGCTTTTGGAAAAAAATTAAGATAAATTATGAATAAATCGTTGGAAATCACTCGCTGATTTCGTAGAATTTTCGTTGCCCAATCAAACTTTTGTTTTCATTTCCTCCGAAATATTTTTTTAGAAAGCTGTGCGTATACATTTGTTATAATTCGAAGGGTATGAGGCAATTATTATTACTCAGCGTACAGTATCGTTAAACTATGGTTAAAAAAAGCAAAGACCAATTTAAATTATTTTTTTTTAAATTTTGGTTAGATCGAAAGCGCTCGTCTATATAATATGTGTAGGTACCACCTATATATTTAAACATTTAAACGTAGCTGCATTTGCACGAAGCGTGTTTATGTTTATTATCGATAAAGAAAAAAAATTCTCACAAATATTATTATCTACAAGTACATAATATTATATCGTATAAATGAACATAATAAACAAGTCCGCAGCACTCTTATCCTGTCGGGACTGTGACAACCGGACAACGACCAACTACTACCTACTATTTTCTATTACTTGTTATAACAACAACAAAACCGCCATCAATGTGCGCCAACGAGAACATTATTATAATAATACTCATTTTAATGATATGTAAATGTTTTCATTATTTATTATAATACCTATCCTTTAGGGTATCGGCCGTTGGCACAGCAGCATAATAATGTAATATGTAACCTATAATAATAACAACCATTTGTACATTATACGATGTAGTTTAATAAATAACGTGCAGTATGCCAGTATGACACCTCATTTTCTCCGACTATGTTTTTCTTGTTTTTAATTTAATCGTTCGAAATACTTGCGTAGTTATACTTTAGATTCCCCCAAAATAATCAATTCCACTATTATTCTTTAGGCCACCGATATTTTTGACCATTTGTTCACTCATATTGAACAGTGTTGAAACATTTGACAATAATTTGACTAGTGAAGTTCTGATTTAATGATTATCCAATGGCGAGACTATTGCTATGAGAGTAACCTAATGTTATAAGCTCTGTATATTTTTGATATGTTTTAAATAAAATGTACCAGAAAAACGTTCCAATTAAATATTTAAAATAATGACCTATTTAACAAATCCTAAAATTCATAAATATGTCTTACATTAATAATATAATATTTATATTGTAGGCACATTAAATTATGAAGTATAGTATTGCTGTATGTTTATTTAATGTCTATTGGTCTGCCGTCTGCAAATAATTATAAATTAAAACGATAATGATTCAATAAAATCCAAACATCGGTTACCGTATTGCTGGGTACATATGCGGTGCGATGTGCACATATTAATTATTATTATTAGGTACCTATATATTATGTTCGATTGTCTTATAATGCACTTCCAACTTTCCTCAACTGCCGTTAACATCTTTTGTACTGAAGCGAAATAAAGTTCATTAATCAAATCTGTAGAACATAATACATATGTAGGTACTAGATAATAATAATAATAATAATAATAATAATAATAATAATAATAATAATAAACGGAAGGTAATTAGAATAAAAAAAAAAGTTTTTATGAAATCGAAATGACCGGGCCTGCCATTGCGTTCACATTGTTCACAACAATGCGGAACTCGATGAAGGATTCATAAGTATTAATATTTTGTGGCTAAACGCAATGCGCATAATGGTAGGTACAATATAAAATTCGAATCATAATTATTTTAACATAGTTCGTGGATGACTGTGTAGGTATTGTTGCTGTGTGCACGCGGTGGCGGCGGCGGCATGACCCTCGTTGTAGTGAAAGTGACGGCGTTGACCCGTGCCGGATGTAGGGGCTGCGCTCGCGATGTTCGTCGTATATACACATTATTATACTACACAGTATACACAATAATAATAATATATTATACATTTATATGGCCGGCATTAAACGCGTTATACATATTATATAGGTATTTGTAAATATATATATTTTTTATTATATGTTGCGTCATGGCCATCGCGGACGTGTGGCGCGGTGGTGAAAGTGTGCGAGGTCGCTGGCTGCATGCCGTTGACGTCATCTGCACGCGGTCGTTTCGAGACGAAGGGTTGCACTTATTGGACGACAGCGGTCGTAATAAAAATAATAATATAGTATACCTACGGCGGTATAACTCCGGCATTTGATGTACCTATAGACTATAGTATAACTCATTTTTGATTTTGATTTTTTTTTGGGACAATGCAATAGAAACTACGATATTGTCATCATAAAATTTAAAAAAAATATATAGATCTAACTATTTTCTTACGTTCTAATGTTTTCAAGTTACTTTTTTGAACGAAAGTAAACACGTTGATTAATTCTATCTTGTAGCAGAATATTTCTACTAAGAATTTCAATATAAAATTTAATTTTGAATGATTACATGGTTGTTTTCAGTTGTTATTATAGTCTATATAGGTAGGTAGTAGGTACTTTTATCATTACTAGTTTGAATTCAATTTTTAAAAATTATTTTAATTCAGAAATCAAATTCTGCTAGTTAAGGAATATAATAATATTATTATATTATGAATATGAAAATCTAAGACGGTGTGAGATTTTTCAACTTCAAAATGACTTGCAAATTTTCGCGTTTTCGACAGATTTCGTAAAAATTTGAACTATAAACGCTTATAAAAAAAAAAATTGTGACTAACGATTTTTAATTTTTTTTAGCTTCAATAAGAACAACTCATAAGGAACCTTGTATTAAATTTTCAAGTTTTTTTGATCATCTAACAATTTTTTACCGAAAATTTTAGTGATCTATTAATAACTCAAAAAAAGTCAAACTTTAAAATTAAACTGTATATAGACAACATTAACATAAACATTTTGTGAAAACTTCAAGTTTTTGAATTACAACCATATAAAAAATCGATTTGGTCGAAAATGGTATTGCGTAAAAATTCCTGTTTTTCTGTAATTTTTTTTGTTTTTCTCGATTTTTTTAAAACTGTTAAAACTGTTGGAAAATGTTAACTTTTGATCTGTATAATACACCAAGGATATTCACTTTTACATCAAAATCCACCCCCAAAGTTTGAAATTGAAGCAGTATTTCGACTAGTTATGCTGTACACAGACATAAAAAAAAAAAACACACGTCATTGTAAAATCAATACATTCATTACTTCGTTCAGAATCTAAAATTATTTGTTATTTTTTGAAAATGTTTTTCATAGTTTATAGTAACAATTAACAGTGCTTGTTTATGATTCCAAAACAAACTTAAAAACATCCATACTTTTCTTCCAAATCAGCCCAAAGTATTTCAAATTATAATCTTGCATAATATTATGTGAACGCTCAGCTCCCGTCGCTTACCTGAAGTTTTGTAAACTAATCGAATAGATTATCATATTATACCTATTTGAGTATAAAATATTATATCTCCATATCATTTACCGAACAAAAAAATGACTGGATTATTTATACGTAAAAACTGTCATTGTCAAGTACGAAATCATACAGCCGTGTATCGTGCACGCCGCACCCATTACGTAACACCACGTCGAGCCTGTCGGAAATCCCGCTGATGTACATAAAAAATATAACACGTACAGCATACCCATTCAACGTGCTTACACGACCAGGATATCGTACGTTATTTAATGTACACACGACTGGATTTTTCGTAACAGTCTTGATCTGTGTTGCGCAGCTGGAAAGGGAACAAAAAAAAAAAAAATAATGAATAATATTACATCATAAAAATATGCTATTCGTAATAATATTTCCCTGGATATTGTTTGAACGGATATTTTTAATGATTTTATCATTATTTTACAAAGAAATGGCTTATAAAGATCATTATTTGTTTAAATATTTTTTTTTTAAATTATGTTATTGAGACTGGTATAGCTTTGATATATTTTAGACTATAGTGTGTTGCATAATATTATATACGTACCTAATATCAGATGGTTCATTGTTAAGGTATTTTACTATATTGTTTGGTCAGTTAGAAAACGCTTCATTGTGTGTGTGTTTAAATTCATATTGAATGAATTTAGTTAATTTCCATATTTTGTATTTTATTCATACTCTTATTAGAGTAATAGAGTATACGTTGTTATACTATGACACTTCCCATAGTTATGTATTAATATAATACCTATATTTTGTAATAATAATCTGTGTAATTAACTGTAATATAAAAACAAAATATTTTAATATTATTAGGTATTATATTTATTTTAAGATTTTAGTTATATCACATTTTTTATAAATTCAATGATATAAGAAATATATATTGTATATGCACCTCGTTCTTCCCTTTAGACAGTTCTTCCACGATCCTCACGATATAAACTCTGGTAGATGAAATAATGATAGATTCAAGATTGGTTATTATAAACATTCATTTCGTTTCTAAGTTTAACTATTGTTGACTAAACGATGTTTTTGTAAGGTTTTTTTTTCACGAATAATTCAATAGTCATAGTTATAGGGCTTGTAAGTTCATGCCCTAAAAAATGACTAAATAAGCATGAATTTATGCACTAAAAACTGACAAAATATGCATTGAAATATGCCTTAAAAAGTCCAGAAATATGCATTTATATTTGTTAAAACTTAAAAATCTTAAACTATGCACGAACATTTTTTGAAATAGTATATTATATTAATATGTGTTGATATATTACTTGATACCATATATTAAATATGAAATAATTAAAAAAAAAACAATTCATTGTTATTGGAAAAACGTGTGTCCGTATATAAAGTTAAATTGTATGAAGTGACCATCTAAAAAGTTTGGAAAACGGGTAATGTAGAAGAAAACAAATAAAAATTCCAGAAATCCTTGTCGAAATATTATTGTAAGTCAATAATAATAATAGTAAGTAGAAAAATAAACGCGCTCAAAATTCTAATGTTGCTGACCAATAAGAATGATTACCTCTATATCGTACTCGCTGACTAGTAAGTAGTAACAATTGTTACGTTTAAACGTTGTCGTCTAGGATATTTTTAAATTTAAAAGTCTCTGTGTTGAAAGAGACGTTTTTAGTTCATTTGCAATTCTCAATTCGACTAGCGACTACATACACTCGTAACACATACGCACATTTAAAAAATGGCTGCTTACCATCGCAAAATACAAGAAGTTCAAGTCCAATTACTCCTGATCTTGCATGAAATAGTTGCAGGTATCACGGATGGTTATTATGACAAAAACAAAGACATGCACAACTGGGTCATAGCTCTTCTGCTTGCTATCGCTCAAGATACCATGTCAAGAAATGTCGAGCTGTCTCCAGAATCGGAACCCATGGATGTGGATGAGGTCTCCGAAGAACTATGTTCGACACAGAAGATTATATATATATTAATATATTGATGAATCTATTCAAATGTCTACGGAAAACAGCGAATTATAATAAAATTCAATTTGATGGTGTAAATTTGAAAATAAATAACACATTTCTAAGCAGTTTCAATTTTTGGAATTTTCAAAATAATCATTTAGTATAATAATATTTGTTTTCAAAAAATTATTAAAATTTACTAAATATTAAACAAACAATCGCGCTTTACGTTTTCGATATTATTTTGAGTTAATACAACATATCGATTGTTAGTCAGATATATGTAATAACAGTTATATTAGTACTACTACGCTACTACTTGGAAGTCAAATATGATTTATTAAATTTAAATCAATATTGTAAATGTATAAGCACTATAAACATTTACAGTCAAATAATCTATAGCTGCTAGATTTCGAATACAAATTACCGATATAGTGTAGGTAGCGAGACCCGGTACCTTAGATCACATACTATGGATAGAGCTACAGCGTATTATTTTGAAGCCGATATTAGCGACAAGTCTCTGAATTAAGTGTTCGATATGGGGATGCGTGATTCATTTCGTCACATAATTATCTATAGGCAGTACCCAAGGTCAAAATAGAACAATATAACATGTGGATAAATAAGTGACGACTACATCATGCATGCACATATTGAACACCTAATTCGGTGACTCGTCGCTAATATCGGCTTTAATCTTTTATATTGGAATAATACATTGTGGCGTAATCCATAGTTAGTATATAATCTAGGCCCAGTACCGTTAGTAATAACACAAATATTAAATATTAATACATATATATATTTTTAATTTATTATATTTTTTTAAATAAAAACATCGTCTTTAAGTAAATAAGTATTCTATAGACTCTTTTATATAAAAATAAATATTGTATATATAAACATTATGTACTACAATACATTATGTATTATAGGTGCGCTCAAACTAAAAGTTACAGTTATTCAAAATGTATAATTTCTTTTGTGTACATAACTCTCTATATCATGGTAATAAATTGGAGATTTCAAAGTTTTCTTTATTAAAATATATATTTAATATAATATATTTATATGCATATGTCTTATAACATTGATGTACCAGATCGGTTTAATTTTTTATCCATATCCCTTTAAAGATTTAGTTAAGAAAAATGTCTATACACATCATATTATAATAGTATAGTATAAACATTTATTTATTCTTTTCATAAATATTATACATTTTTTTTCTGTATTTTGCTTTTCATAGCTAAGCCTATATAATAGTATAAGTTACTTTTAACGTATTTAAATCGCTAATGTTGCAGAAAGTTTAGGAAAATAACGCGCTCGGAATTCTAATGTTGCTGGCCGATAAGAACGATTACCTATCGTACTCGCTGGCTAGTAACAAACGTTTTCGTCTAGGAGATTTTTAAATTTATCGGTCTCTGTGTTGAAAGGGACGTTTTTAGTTCATTTGCAATTCTCAATTCGACCAGCGACTACATACGCACATTTAAAAAATGGATACTCATTACCGTAACATACACGAAATCCAAGTCGAACTAGTCCATATCCTGCATGAAATAGTTGTGGGCTTCATGGACGGATTGTATGACGATAACTACAACATGCACACCTGGCTCCTTACTTTCCTGAATTCTATCGACCAAGACACCATATCGAAACTTGTCGAGCTGTTTCAAGAGTCGGAACCCGTGGATTCCACTGTGGTCCTCGAAGACGTTACGCACGACGCAGAATTTACTAACGACACCAATGACCAGGTCGTGTCAATTTTCGTCAGCAGAAGTGCAATATTGTCGAGTGGCGACGCGCCGTCCTTGGAGTTGGGGCCTGTCGAACCCACCCCGATTACCGAGGACGGCCCACTCGACGATGCGGTGAAGAAGACGTGTGAAGCTGAGAATGAAATTGAGCCGGCTCAGGGCATTGAAGAGCCAGACAGCGGTGAGGTCGTAGGTAGGCTGGACCCGCCAGCAACAACCGGAAAATCCGACCAGCCACGAAGGTACAAGACCTCGTGCTGGAAAGGCGTCAGGCGGATTTTCCGACGTCTATGTTGCTGGCGAAGAGAAACCGTCCGCGACCCACGTTAGTCTGGCGGTCCCCTAAGGGCCGAAGATGTCGTCAGGAAGACGGCGACGTATAGGAGGGGAGGATACGGGAAAGAGCACGGAAGGTGCACGGCGGTAAGTCACCCGAACGCGTTTCCCGACCACCAGCGTAGCGACGGGTTCACGAGCGTAGCGCGCTCGGTCGTCGTTGACGCGCGAGACCCTCTGGCGGCTTGGCGAGCGCCCGGCAGTTACGGTCGCGTGGATCGACGGACGACGATGTCGACGGCACGGTGGTTAGTTGAGGCAACGGCGAGGGCAACGATTCCACCCCGACCGTACCTACGATGATGACGACGGCGATGGCGACTCGTTACGATGGCAGTGGCGGACACCTTGGCACGGGGTAAGTGGTATAGAGACTTATGCGCTAGGAACACGGACGTCAGCGGCACCGGACCCGTGGAAACTATGAACGTTTCAGGGTCCGGTGACGTGCGACTTCGTGGCGACGGTCATTGCAGGACAAAGACGCGGCTGAAGGGACGACGCCAGGACGAAAATTACCGATTGTCAAGGATCGCGGCACGTCGCTCGTGCGGCGGTCCGATGGCTCTCGCCTTTTCGTCCCGCGGTAAACCCACATCGGCCGGGTCGCTTGTCCGCATAGCGATCACCGTCCACTCCGCATGCGCCAAATCTCGATTCTCTCGCTTCGTTTCCAACGGTATCCGCCGCAAGTCTGTCGCTAGAGTCGTCTCGCCGTCAACCATCAAAGCGCTAACATCGCGCACTAGCTGCCGTTGCTTGTCGCCGTCGACCGTCGCTCCCGCGGCCGTCTCGGTCTGGCCTCGCCGGCTGGGCAAGGTCGTCACGCGTCCGAGCAAACGCGCCCGTGACACTCGTCTACCCGTGGGACCGGTCGTGGAACGTTGTGGAGGTGACCAGTGGCCAAAACTGTTACAAATCCGCACCCAATCGCCATCCCGTATCCTCCCCTCCTTGTTTTTGTGTCTCCTGACTGACGTATTTTTTTTTTTTTTTAATTTTATAACTTTTTTTTGTGTATATACTGTTGTTGTTTATAGATTCTTCTACATTGTTTGTCTCCCCCCCCCTTTTCGACTAAATCTTGTACATGCAATATTTAAATTATAGTCATTTTGTACTATTTTTTCTCTTTTTTTTTTAAATGTTTCCCCTTTTTGTATTTGGACCATGAGCATTTCTCCTACCCCTTTTTTGACTTTGAAAATCTTTTACTTGTAAAAATGTAATAATTTAGCCATTTTGTGGTAATTATTAAAAATTTATACATATTGTATCTTCAAAAATGTTTTCCTTATGATAATAGCAACTTTGCTATGTTTTTTTACTGTTATAAAATATTTTTTCAAAACTGTGTTCATTTTTTTTTTATTTGAAACATGTACCTATATAAATTTATACATATGTAACTGTTCGATCAATTGTTATACTATTTGAATTTTGTAATTGATTATAAATTTGTTAAATTAATAAAAGATAATTTTTGTATACACAAGCCATGTTAGTTTCTTCTTTTTTCGTATTGTTAAGTGTGTAAATCAAATGTTAATGACTAAAAAATCATTAAAATGTATATTTTCAACAGAAACCTCGTATGTTATTTATACAGAGTTGAGAGTATATAAATCCGTCGACGTTCAGTAAAACCCTTCACGATTATCAGATTATTATATTGTATTCAAGGAAATATTTAAATCATCAAACACTAGACGCTAAGAAAACTGCGAAATAAATTATGTAATAACGTATTATACGAATATGTGTGTGTGTGCCGAAATAAAAAATGAATATCGAAACCAATATTATAATATATAATGTAAGTAATAATCAACATATATAGAGATGTGATAGGTATTATAATATTATAATAATTTGTATTAAACATGGACTCGTGTGTACGAGCACGTCAACTGGAAAAAAACCGCTAAGGTGTTTCAGCTGTTATAATAATATTATGTTAATTTTTTTCGAATCGTTTCCAAACCACAAAAACCATTGTTGTCGTATTAGAATAATAATAATAATAATAAATTTGCGCAAGACTACAATAATGATTGGCGCGCTATCACATTAACGTACCTACATGTTTTAATATCTTATTATTATTATTATTATTCGTAACATTTACACGTTATGTGATAATTTATTTAGATTTTTTTAGTTTTTTATAATTCCATACTATGGTTACTACGACCGTGAGGACTTATTACGTTGGAAATTATAACAAACTGTTTTACGTCATGATACTGCGTTTTTCTTTACTTTTGCTGTCACTCGAGCTGTACGTGCGAGACGAACCACAAAAATAATATGTTTCTTATACTACTATAAACAATATTATAATATTATGAGCATATGTATTACCAAAGGTTTCGAATAAACTGCACACACGAAATTTATTGCTATATGTATACATCGCATGTTAGTATAGAGCATAATAATAGCGTTACGACGATACGTAATAGTAACAATACTCTCAGCTGCTAACTGTGGTAGCATTAATAATTGATGATTATCATACTATTATTTCTATTTGTTCATCGTCCTTATGTATGCTTAGGTAAAATAAACACTGGTAAGCCCGCACACATTCTGTATAATTGTATATAGGTACCCAACACATACGAACGAATAAAATGGTCGCGAAAAAGTGAAATTTAAATTAACGCAACAGTTAGATTTTCCCGCCACCGTCGTTTTTTTTATTTTTTTTTATTTAGATTGTAACTTAAAATTAAAATATCTTGACAATTAATAAAGAACATTCATTGATACTTATATATAAAATGAATTGTTAAAGCTCACACTTTTAAATTCTGAGGCCTGATTACACTATATAATTGTACGTACTACCTATGTTCATTGTGTTAACATTATCGGTTGATAGAGCTAACCTAATTGTTTTGTTTAGACCGTAATGTACTACAAACACTTATTACAACGGTTCTCAAACAATTTTGGATCGCGAATAATTTTGCATTGGTAGTCAAAATAATAGTTATAAAAACAATATGAGTAATATGAGTACAGAATTAGATCAAGACTAATAATTATAGTAATTGAAAATATTAATGTTTGCGGAAGTGGGTGAGTTTTAGGTGATCCCTGGCCCCCATTACATGATTTTAAAAACTTCCCACTAAAAATTGGATAAATATCTTGGGTCGCTAACACGACAAGGTTGATAACTGCTGTACTACTTTACAAGAATAATAATATATATTTCATTAATTTATTAATACTGTAAAGCTTAGTAATATAACATCTTAGTATTATACTTATTATACGTATTTGGATTACATAATACATATTGTATTATACGGGTTAACGCTGAAAAGGCGTACGCGTAAGTCTTTGGCTATAGTTAAAGTATAGAAGAAATGTATTTTAATTGAAACGAGTGATGAGTATACGAGTAGATGCTTAGGATAACTTATAAACTAGACTATAAATAATGTTTCAGTGCGTTTATTTCGTGTTGAACTTTAAATGAAAATTAATCCATGTTGATTTAATGATAGTATATTATAATTATTATAATTGAAAACTGACACTCGACAAAGTTATAATATAATATTACGATTTACAAAGAAGAAAAATTTAGTCGAATTGATTATTTCGATTAATATATGAGAGTTATTTATTATTTATTTTATAATTTGATATCATCAAATACATTCGTGTGAACGTAAATATTATGCCAATATTCAAATAACTATTATTGGTACTTATACCTCAAATATCCTTTGTAGTGAATAAAAAAATCTACCTCCAAATAATCTATAGAGGTTAAAAATTAAGTATCGTTTTTCTTAATAAGTCTCGCCTTCAAAACATTAGTTAATATTTTATAAGCGATATCCTTCTATATTGTTGATTTGTATACAAATTAAATAAATAGTTTCCATTATACGTGTTATTAAAAATATTTATTGTGTTTAAAGCCGCTTCTACGTTTTTCCTTTTATATTCCAAGATTTACGCCAACGGCTATAAACCCAATCGTATCTGTATATAGATACCTACTATAACGACATTTTAACATTAACACGTCCTGTTGCAAGAATAATATATTTATTGGTATTTTTTTTATGAGCACGAATAAAAACTACAAGTGATCGTCAACACGTTCTGTTCTCAGATTTTGGTCGGTTAAGTTTATTACTATTATTTGTGTACCTATGATGCCTTTAGAGATTGTATAGGTACAACGGTTGACATGATTTCGTCGAGCTCCATACGTGAAAGTCATCGCTATATTTAAATTTTCAATTCCTAATTTATTCTCTGATGTACCTATTAAACTGAATCAATCATTTTGATTGGTAACATTATGTTCTGGTGAAATTACTGAATATAATATTATATATTAAATTTTATTAATACATGATGTCTTCTATATTCGCATATATATTATTATATTATATAAAATATAAGTACTTACATAGGCAAAGATAATATCCAGTAATATCCAATACATTGTACTATATATTCTAAAAGTAATAATTTAATACAGATACCTGTCTATATCCATATATTTTTAGATTTATATAGGTACTTACTTGATTTACTTTTTTATTGTAATAATATTTATAAACAAGAATTTCTATTTAAGATAATATATACATTATAGATTCTGAGCGAGTTTAAGAATATGTATTGACATTAGAATGTTGTTTTTTTAGTTATTTTGTAGCCACTTTTTAAGCAGTAAAAGCGTTTAGTCAGTACATTTTATAATAAATTGTTTTAGTAGTTTCATCAAGCGTAATGGGAATTACTCGTACAAACAAACAACACTAAAAAAATCTTTTCAAGTGTTTGTTCAACCATACTCTTCGATAATCGAAACTAGGTGACTTATGACCTTATCGTTATATTATTTTGTACATCTTTTTAGTGATGGTTGATGTATACTATCATTTTTTTATGGCTATTTTCCAGTGGCGTGTTTAGGGGGTGGGCCCAGTGGGCATGTGCCCACACACATTTTTATATAAGTACTAGACTTATATAGAATAAAAATACAAAAATTTATAAATAGATCAAATTTTAGTATGAGGAGGGGTTAAAACCATTCTTGGTGGCCCATCCACAAAAAAAGTTCTGGACACGCCACTGCTATTTTCGTTTTAAATTACTTTGAAAATATACACACATCCATATTGTGTGTTAATAAATTAGGTACTTATTACGTTTTAATTTAGGATATGGTTTTTATTAAAAATTAAATACGAATTCAAATAAGATGGATGCATTATATTATTAAGTTTCCATTTTTCAAAGTAATTATTTCGAGACTTATTAAGATTAAGTAACTCTGAGATCATACGAGGAATCAGCGCGTAAACAATATGAATACAAAATATAATAATCATATAAGATAAATTAAAAATTAGAAACTGGCATTTTCTTTTCTTTTGACACAGTTATTAAGAAATCGTGGATCTTTCTAACGTGTATCAATATGTTCGTATGTTTTAAAACCTGATCAACAATTCCAAGTGACATATACAACACGATTATATGCAACTTTTAGATTTATGCATTTAATTTGTGTGTTCCATAATGTCGTCGATGTAAATACGTGCCTGTTTCTCTCATTTCGACAATATCTGATTATTGTGGTTATTTTAATGGCATTTATTAAATAGGAAAATAATAAATATTTTAAAAAACAGTTGAATTAGATTTTTACACTATCCAGTATTTAATGAAGTATATCCCTGGTCTTATACATTAAATATTATATACAGTTGATTCTTTGGTAGTACCTATATTAATCTTATTTTATTGCGTAATATAATTTTTATTTTATTTGTTATTAGAAACCATCAATAAAAGTAAATATAAGTAAACGGGATTCACTCTCCAAAATCTAAATGGCTTTTCGAGTTAAAAAGTAAAAATAATTTTAATAAAAACGATGGTGTTCTAAATTTCTAATATATACAAACAATAAACATACTATATCTGCTAATCAACTTCATTTGTCAGTTACGAAGTAAACAATATATTAAATAAGCTGAATAAAAACTCTGCATCTGGAGTTGACGATCATACATCAATATTTCTTAAACAAATAGGAGACAATGTGATATTACCAATTGTACACATAGTTAACTATAGCATAACAAATGATACGGTACCTGAGGAACTTAAAGTAGCTAGAATCGTACCGATTCATAAAAAAGGAGATAAAACTGATTTCAACAATTATTACCTATAGACCAATCTCAATAGTAGGAATTTTAGCTAAAATCCTTGAAAAAATAATTAAAAATCAATTATTAGAATACTTGGAGGGAAATAAAATAATATTTACTGGACAATACGGGTTTAGAAAAAAATTTGAAACAGAGGACGATTTAATTGACATTAATAACTATTTACATAGCAAAAGGGAAAATAAAATAAATTTTAATTTCATTCTTGGACTTTGAAAAAGCATTTGATTCACTCAATAGACAATTATTAATAAACAAGTTAAAAAAATTAGGCTTTGATGAAGATACATTAAAATGGTTTACCAGTTATCTAAGTAACTGGCAACAACTAACCACTATTGGATCTCATCACAGTAATCATTGTTATGTTAAAGATGATAGAGTCACTCAAGGCAAAACATTAGGCCGTGTATTGTTGGTAACATATTTTAACTCTATACCTGCATTTTTATTAAAAGGTAAATTATTCATGTTCGCGAATAACATAGCACTAGTAAATTTTGAAAAAATTAGGAAAAATTGAAACAAACTGTTGACATCGATTTATTATATATGACTGGATGGAAAAAAATCTGTTATCACTTATCATAAGCAAAGCGGCTTACATGCTAATACTTACTGTTCGTTCATAGCTTCCTGTTGGATATAACTTTATAATACATAAATGTGAAACTTTAGGTATGACAAATATTGTAGTTGCAAACCAATTAAAATGGTATTATAATTCAAATATTAGTTATTATATTAGAACAGCGGTTCCCAACCTTTTTGGCAGGCGGTGGCCTATTGTTTGCACAAATTTTGTTAGGTGCCATTCTATAAATATCACGAGGAATGTGATAAAAATAAACACTAGCTTTCATTCATAACTGATTTAAATAATTTTATCGAACATATTATTAACAAATTATAATTTTATAGTTGAAAGTAAAAATAAAAAATTCTGTTTTAATAGTGAAAAACTAACAATTAATGAGATATTTGAGGCTGTTTATTTTTGGAAAGTTTGGCAATATTTTTATCTATTATTGAATTATTCGACACATTAGAAACACTATATTTAATATTGGATATACAGATAGTATTCTAAGTAATTTTGTACGTAAGATAATTTTTTGTCTTTACAACTACAATACATTTTTATTCTTAATATATAACTTAATAATTTTTTTCATTTTTGGATGAGCCATGTATGGCGCCCCTTAAATGAGCTCGCGGTGCTCTTAGGGCACCGCGGTGCACAGGTTGGGAACCGCTGTATTAGAAGTTACAATAGATTTTAATCTAAAATGGTCAGAACACATACATAATATCAAAAATAAAATGAGGAGATTAACTGTCTTATTTTACAAAATTCGATTTCTTAAAAAATTAATTATAAGATAAATTTACATAGCACTGTGTAATACTGTAATTCGATTCTATTATACGTCATAACATGTTGGGAAGATACCAACAGAACAGATATCATTATATAAATACATTATATTATATTACACTAAAAATTATTGTAAAAGTAGTATACTCCCTACCACTAAAAAATACCTATCAGAGGAATTATTCAACCATACTAAATATAATATTATCTGTTTATAGATTATACATTAGGCACATTTTAGATAAATCCATACAAAACCATACACTCAAAGCTACAGAAATAATAGATAGAAAAACAGGAAATTACATTAAACCGTCATACACTTTATTGACTAATTCTAGAAACACTCCAAATATTACATAGGAAAAACTGTTATCAACAATTTAAATAATAAAGTAAAGAATCTAATAAAAAGTTTATGTGAAAGTCAACCCAATAATTCCAATGATATAATTAATAAAAATCAAATAAAAAAGGCAATAAATGAAATAGTTAGTGATCTTGATGAGAATGTGTATATGAATAAAATAATAAAAAGTTCTTATGTCTAAACATAACAGCTATTAATATCAATATATTCTATAGTAATTGTTTTGGCTGAATAAATTAATAAATAAGCTGTAAATATAATTAGTTTTTGTTCCATAAGTTCTATACTAGTACAAATTAAATTTAAATTATCTATCTAATGTATTTGCATTTTGTTATTGTTTGTATAATAATAAATAATAATAATAACCTTATATCTGCAGTGATATAAGTGAATATTATGAGTTACTAACTAACTGGAAAATGTCATGTGTTTTCATAACTATTTAGTATTTACCAACATATTAACATATTAGTTATTAGATAGATATTACCTGTGACGCCATTTATGAGTTTTTTAATAGCTGCACCAAAATTTAAACAGGCAAATTTTACACCTAAACCTAAAGCTTTAAATTATTAAATCACTAATGGCATTGTTTAAAGCAACTAACAAGTGAAATGGTTAGTGAAATAACTCTTTTGAAATTATATTTTTCGTGCATAAAACACAATATAAAATAATGATAATTCAAATATAGGTACCAGCAAATATAGTGAAACGAAATCACACGGGAGACAAAAAAAATTCTTAATTTAGAAGGATTCGTTAAATAAAATTACATATTTACAACATTAGTCAATAAAGGTCATGGTTCTCAAAAATAATTCGTTAAACAAAAAATTTCGTTGAATAGTAGTATGGAAGTTACTCTATATAAAAAAATATTTATTCAATCCAAAACAAACTGTAAACTATGTGGATATATCATTATAAATAATAATAACATTAATAACCGATCATATAATAAATAAGAATGATTGAATACTGAAGACGGTTTACCTACTTCATAACATAACTATAGTATTAGTTTCCGTTTTACTTTCAATATATTCAGAGTTCTAATTTTATGCCATTATAGTAAATAAAAATTACAAATTTAACCCATAATAATTTAAAATTTATATCCTTTAACATTTTTTATTTTTTGGCCAAAAATATAATTAGTTTATAATACTAAATTATATTTGACTAAATAATTTTGTGTATACAAATTTATTTTCTATATTTTCAGGATTTTGTACATTTTACAAAACATATTTTTGATTTTTTAAATGTATATTAACAGTTTGATTAAGCATCAATTAAATTTAATATAATATAATAAAAATAATTTTTCTACTGTTTGAAAAAATAAATATATGCACCATAGATGTTTTACAGGTAATGCTAAAGCATGCTCAACATACCCTGTAACTTCACTTATGTAAATAACTAAACATAATATGCCATATTGAGTAGTGCAAAATATGCTGAATTATATATAAATTGCATGTACATTGGATGTATAGTACCTACTGTATATTTTAAGTTTTAATAATAATATACCGTGTGTTCAATTTTAAAGGTAACATGAAATATTTCGAACGCATGACCTTGAATTTGGGTTTTTTTACAGGATACAGGACTTATAAATATTACCTAATTTAAAACTTTCGACTGTCTTAAAAATGTCAATTTTGAAGATATCAAAAAAACTGTAAAGATCAAAGTTAAAAAAATAGAGCAATCCAAATCCAGTGTCAAAAATAATGGTTCCTATTTAAAATATTTTTATTTTACTGCGCTTGCGTAGATAAAAAAAAGTTAAAAATTTAAATTTATCAAAAAAATATGTATTTATAAGTCCTGTATCCTGTAAAAAAAACCCAAATCAAATACAAGGTCACGCATTCGAAATATTTCCTGTTACCTTTAAAATTAAACACATGGTATAATTATTGGTTTAATACAAATTTAGTGCAATCTGTTGAAGTAAATTGAAATAATTTAAAAAAATATGAAAGTTAGGTTACTTATTAATTTTCTGACGATTTTATCGTATATTACGTTGGCCGGTTTTATACACGGGATGTTCTGCAGACTTTCAGACTAAACATTTCAAAAAGTTTGCATCAAGATCGCTATTGATTACATTGGCTGTATCAATATTATCATTTACATTAACCATTAGTGGTACAAGTTAAAATTGAAAATACTAATTATAGGTCGTACCGTTGTCGGGTTGAAAGAATGTACTTATTCATATGCGAAAGGGCACGTCTCTTACCGAAAGCACTTATCAGTTGTCGGATTCAAACAATACGTGTAGGTACGGCACAAAAAAAAAACTAGGTGTTACTGAGGTGCATTTACATTATAATTTATAGCTGACTTCATTTGAATAAACCGCCGTTATAATAATATCGGCACGATTGGAGGATTGCGAATATTCAGATGATGCATTATACCACTGTGAATTGTTTGCATACTTAATATTACTATATAAATATATACCATAGTCCATAATATGTTAACTATATTCGATGACTACACGAAAAACTAGAAACTTTGCTCGATTTTTGTATAGCTCTGCAATTATCAGTCATCTTTAATAAATATCTACAGTGTATTTTAGTTATTAGTTATTGACAAATAATTACAATTATTATAGTCAACTCCGTAAAAAAAATAAATAAATGTTGATACATCTGCTACGGATCTTGGTGTACATAATATATAGCCTTTAGATAAACATAATTCCTCTTGATTTTGTAATAGGCTTGTGTATAAATAGTGATGTGATATTATTTTTCCACGGTCAAACCCAAACCACAAACATAAAAATAATATAATATAATATATAGTTGTGTTCGCGTACCTACTAGTTACTATTTTTCGTATTCTACCACTTACATATTATTATGTAACTCGTTGCACATAGGTACACTAAAACCTCCCAAAAACGGACACCTGCAGCATGTGTATAATAGAAATTATAAATAATAGTTCTTATATGGTTTAACTTCACGTACCAATGCGACATTAATAATTTTCGCAACTTTTTTTATTAATTAGTAATTCCATTAAAAGTTATCAGAGAAAATACCCGTTGAAATGGCTCTAAAAATTATATGCATGAGAAATAATAACATAGTACTAAGTTATCTAGATATCCGAGTTCATGCATTGTCATGTTTTAACATGTGAATAATAATTATTAATTAGATAAAAATAGGTCTAAAATCCTTTGTTTTTTTCATTCGACAGAATACATCGGCTAGATCTACGGAGGATAACTTAAATAATAAAGGATTTGAATAACTGAATATATATATATATTGAACATTTAAGAATATAGTTGTTTATGGAACCGTTGGAGTTGTTTGTATTACTAGAATTTATAAGATTGATTAGAGGCGTCATTATGTTGAGGTCATCTAATTATTGAAGGATTTGGTAAGTATACCTACTTTGTTATTTCTAACATACATAATTGGAGCATTGGTTTTTGTTATGGATTGACTGAAAAAGGTTACACATCAATAATTTTAATATTTTAGTTTTTAAATTCTCATCGAAATTGGATTTTATATGAAGCCAATTTTTGCAACTTAACGCTATGGTACAGTGTATAATTATTAAAATATAGACATCATTGTTCATTTATTCATTATTATTTAATTTCGTGTTAATGCTCGTCAGAATAATTGAAATTGTCATTACCATAAATTATAAAGAGCAATATTATACTATTATAATATTAAGTCATTTAATGGAAGACTATTGTTCCATAAATATTACAAATAAACCATGAGAAGAAATTGCTAAATTAACAGACAAGAAGATAGCGAGTTTTTTAAATTAATTTACTTAACGAACATTATTCACATTGTAAAAAGTTCGTTATACTATAAATATACTTATAAAGGTATGAAGATTATAATATATATATACATTATACATACACCTACTACATGTAAATATTAGGTTAACTTTAATTTAAACTCAGTTTTCGCTATTGTCATATGTGCGTTAAAAAACGTCATTACACCACATTATGAGTATATTGTTGACAGAATATAATTTGTTTACCACGAATATATGTATATATATACATCGCCGTAAAGTTATTATTTCTTAAACATGAATGAAACTCTTCGGCCTTGGTGTGTATTATTATACTTTTTGTGTCAACAAGATTTTGACATGATTAAACCGTAATATTGTTATTAATTTCTAAATATGTACATTATAAATTTATAATACACATCTGTATAATAGATACAATATATTGTTATACATATATACCTAAAATAATATGATACATTGATATACAATGTGGGTACATGCTATTTTATATATTATATTATTTCGTTTTACACATTTGCTTGTGAAATTTTAAACTCAAAATCTATTCAAAATCACAGACAATAATATTTAGTAGGTTCTCTATTTTAAATTATTATAATAATGATAATGTATTATTGTTTATAACAACGTGGGAAAACGTTAATAATTCGTGACACAGTGTATTACTCTGATACTTTGATGTGATGCACTATGAAAATTTAACATATACACTATTTAAGAACCAGGATACAATGGTATAGATGTTTACCGTAGATTGGTTATAATTATTCAACGTTTATATAAAAATTGTAATTTGGACAAAAAATTATGTATATTAATTCAAAAATATGTTAATGTTAGAAACTTGAAAATTATTTCATTATTAGTACAATGCCTCATCTTCAATGTTTCAAACACTGTCATGAAAACCATATAAATTGACTAATTAATGACTGCAGCCTTTGAGATAATTAGACAAGTATACAAAAATATAAAAATGAATAAATACAATATTTTTACTTCATATAGCAACTATAATTTAGAGGGATATAATATTTCATACTCTCATACACGATACACATATAATATATAAATATAGAATTTGAAATTGGAAGTGAGCGACTAATGTGATTTAAAATGTTTCCTTATAAGTTTTAAAGCTATAATTGGAAAATTAATAAATTTAAATATTATAATTATTATATATATATCCAATTTGTTCTTTTAATATTTTGGTAAATTTTGTATTTAGCCCGCGAACTATTCTGATCAATATCTTTGGCCCAGTAAATAATAATATTGTTTTGAATTTTACATACTTGATCTTAGTTGTTTAGTAAAAAAAAAAGAGTACCCTGAATACATATTTCATTAAATTAATATATGATCATATTTACTTGCATTAGTGCAACTAATAACGGTTAAAAATAAGTATATGAATATATATATATATATATATATATATATATATATATATATATATATATATATATATATATATATATATTATTTATATATTATTTTAATAAGCATTTATACCTGCTAATTGAAAATAGTATGAAATATCATTATAAGTAAGGCATGCTAAAAATAGCTGCGTTGTTTTTAATTGATTCATAAATACACGTGAAGATACATTACATTATTTTAATAAAACACAATTATGCTATTAAAAAATATTCTAGGAAGATATTTCTATTACATTTTGAGCGAAACGAATTATGTATTAATGTTACGATGATTTGGTTTTTCTTTTTGTACCCTATTAATTTTTTCTAGAAGTTCCCCAATAGATCATTTTTTTTATATACCTTGTTGATAGTATTAAAAGGTCATTTTTTAATTTTCTCAGTAATGTCTAATAAGATAAAAAATCTGCCAAGACAGTGTAAATGTATAGATAAATCTTCAAAACCAGTGATTACAAAATAATTTATGCTATATAAAAAATTATCATTAATTTGTGGAAATTCTACCGAATTTTTATTAATGGTTACCTATTATAAACATTTAGTGCATTCCTCCTATCTCTTTAAATTGTAGTTTCTGATCGTTTTAACAGAATAATTTTACTATAAGTAATTTAGATAATAAAATAAATTTAAAAATATTATTGTAAAATACTAAAATCAATAGGTACATTCCTCATTGCCTTCTGAATCTAAAATTCTAAAATGTCCTGTTAATACTAGGTAATCTAATCATTAATCTGTACGACTGTACAGTAATTGCGATAAAACTAATCAAATAAAATGATTTATCGAATACAAAATTATTTATAATAATTATTCATATGCAAGTCCTACAACACGAAGTTAGATTTATAAAATCATTCTATCTTATTCGCATGTCTAAAATACCTATACGTAATGCAGTACTATTCAAATATTAGAGAAACATATATATTTTGTAACTTATATTTTCTTCTAATAATCTAACCGAGACTCTATTAAGATTGTGTATTTAGGCCAAATTGCATTATTTTTGTCGAATATCACATTATCGGGACACAAAAACGTATTGTTCATATTCACTCGGTCCGATCATTCCGTAGTTTATAAGATCTGATTATATAACGTATATAAATAAATAAAGGTTCTCCTCATATTATATACATTCATATTATATAAATAATAAGCAGATACTTAATTGTAAAACACCCTGCATCATTAAGATTAAAATTTATTTTTAAGTTTTATACCTAATGAAAAATGAAATGATCGGGCCAAATGCAATATTCGAACTTTACTGTTTTTGAATACGAGTGCCATTCAAACATTTCGGATTAATATTATAGAGTAGAGTTTGATTATGCCCGTGGATTCGGGCAATGACGCACATATCACCTAATAATTAATAAATAGTAATTATATAATATCGTATGATATAACAATTGGCGGGAAAACGGTTATGAATCATAATAAAATAAGTGATATAATCGATATAACCGATATCACGTGACGAATCAATATAGCTGGCATATACCTATATAATAATATTATTATAACTCCTGCAGCGATATTATGATAACAATATTATTTTCGTATATTTTATGACATAATAATAGTGACTCATATGTCCGAGTCCCGAATGCGGATGTCGCAGGTGGTCCGCGGTTATCATCACAACAGCTGTGCGGTAAGTAAATGCCGGTGATAATGAAAAAAAAAAATACGTAAGACAAACGTATGGAAATAAGCATAATATAGAAAAACGTATGTAACGTTATTATTTGTTATTGTGTTATGCACGCAATCGATTTTTATATAATTTCATAAAATAATTATATGACTAAGATCTGTGTCCTATAAGCTCTGCAGTCACCGTGTCTCGCGTACACGGATTTCTGGATTTACCTGGCCGGGTTGCGCAACGACGTCTCCAGCGACGATATTATTAGCGTACAAAGAACCCGGACAGAGCGTCTCATCCACTGCGACCGTGTCCTTCGAGCCTCCACCCGATCCACGCGGCGGCGGGGGATACCTCCGTGCGCGCGCGTGTGTTACGTGATGCGAGCGAGCGCGCGTACATCCGCCCGGCGCGCGGTGCACCGGGCCTGCACCACCCACGACACGACACCGCCGGTTCTCCCTTTCAAGGTGACGGTAGAAAGTTTCGTGACAGCAGCTGCTCCGGGTGCATATTACTATTATTATTATTACTATACGCCAGGTGCAGGTAGTGGAGGTGGCGGTGGTGGGGTTTCGGACACTTGGTGGGGACTCCGGACTTCACCACGTGGAGGACGATCGCCGGACCGGAAGATGGAGAGGGAGGGCGGTAGAACGGAAGCGGGACCGAAGAGAAAGTCGGTCGTCGCCGACTAGACTTGTATCGCGCCGGCCGATTGACACTGGGTCAGTATTATACTAGTGTCTTCAGCGCGAACATCGGACAGTACACTTTTACACTCGTTCGGGACAGTGTCACGCGGTGCAAAGAATATTAAGATAAACTAAACGAATAAAAATTTAAAAAAAAAAAAACAAATTATACTTAACTTAATATAAACGTCCATTTATACAACGCGCAACCGGTTTTTTCGTAGTGACAGTCCACCTGGATACAGTTAAATATATACATGGTCGTAAAATTTGGTGAGTAAATAACGATAAATATATATATATACATATTATAATAATACCTATAACTAGGTTTTATTTAAAGACTTAAGACAAACTGTATAGTTTCTTTTACCATGGCGTGTCTATACATACCTATTTCGTTTCTCGTGCTTCTATATTTTTCTTCCACCGAATATACAAAACTGAACTATACATAAGTACTACACAATAAACTAGAGAATTTAATAGTGTGATACAAAACATCTAGTTATTATTCAACGTTTCTATACTATTACATAGTAACATAATATAGTACAACTCCATTGATTATTGTATACCTACATAACTTTCCGCCTCTGCAGCAAATATATCTATGTATATTATATAGAATTATAAGGTATCGTTTTTGTCTTGAACACACGCACACGCTCGCCTTTGGCTTATTAAACGTCAAAACTATTAAATATATATACAAATGATGGGTGGTATTGTCTAACGGACAAAGCGTCTAAAGCGGTCTAAGCGGTTATTTTTTTCGTTATTAGGTTGTTACACTATTCTTTTTTATTTCTTTTCTCCGTCCTTCAAATGAAAGTAAAACGACAAACCTGCAAACAGTGGGCAGACGCGCACAATAGGATTAAAACGAAACAATAGATATATTTTTTTTCGGTAAACGCTAAGAAAGCCCAAAATTTATTCACCCCTCAGGTTACTGTCAGGAGTACCGGTCCGTGACGAAAATCATCCGGTCGGCGCGTGTTCGCGTAGTTTAGTAATAATTATGGTTATTACCTATATAGGCGCACATAAAATATGGATACTTTCTTCGTCGGAATAAACGGACATTCCACGGAGAAAGGACTGTCGTCCAAGGTCAGCCGTTTAGAAATGCGTTTAAACCGACCGTTACGATATTATTATAAACGCTCCCAAAACAATCGCACTAAGTATATGATATTATTATTATTACTATAAATACTTTATATTCTCCGTTTTATTTCTTTTCGCCCATTTTCATTGATTTCGACCAAAGACTAATTCGTCACTACCATTATAGCGACCGTACATATACCTCTATTCCGGAATCGGTTTCAGAACCAATTCCGATCGTCCAAATGATATTGAATAATCGTTATCGATAGTATATTTACCGCATTAAACCGTTGTATATAATACATAAAATGTATAGGTTTAGAAGAAATTTGCTTTCAGAGTCACTGAACCGCTGTAAACAGTGGTTTAGACATTCGAACGACCTTGGCGGTTTTGTCCTCTCTGCGACATCTTGTAACTATTAGAGTATAGCACAATCTTATTATACGTATAACACAATATGTAAGACGGCAATGTGTCTTTAGAACTATTATTTTATTATAACCAAACAAATTATTTAAAACAGCTTAAAATAACATAACTTATTTCTATAAAATGTAAAAACAAATAATATTATTGTTTGGCATTTACATCCCAAAACATAAACACTACGGGACTAGATATTGAATATTTAAATGTACCTAAATCAATTTGTCGTTTTCAGTGATTACTTATTATTAATTAGTAATTAGTTAACAATGTATTAAAATACTCTATAGAAACGATTATCTTGATAATTTGTTTGGTACGTTATCAAATTACTCACTAATGAGTTTTCATATCACGTAAAATTGAACACGAATAATGAAACGTGTTGTCGTCGTTATAGTAGATAGGTTGAATAGATTTTTAAGCATTAAAATATCTGAAAATCGATTTCTTCTATACAAAGAGGTGTTCAAACTTTAAATTGATTAAAATATAACAAGACTCGTTAAACTTTAAAAATTCTAATTAATTGAAACAATAGTTTTCTTATAATATTATTATCTTATTACTTCGAAAACATGGCAATGTATTATTATAAATTATGTAAATATTAAAAGCCTCAAAGAATATTAAAATTGAATTCGAAAACTCACATTTTTAGAGAAATAATTTGTTTAATCTACTGTAATCGGGATGTTAAATATTTGTGGACATTTCTATATCTGATCAAAGTCTTTGAATTATAACGTGTCGTGTTCAACCCCTTATCGCCGAGAGTCCCTGTGTATCTATATACCTATATAATAAATTATATTATAACCAGTGCCATATTATTTAAAAACATTGTTAGCTACCCCATAATATACTACGTCTCACTATCTAAGTCGTTTTAAAATAGGTGTACAACTTTTAAACTGATAAAAAAATATCGTTAAAAATAAAAGCAAAAAATACTCTATTGATTTGAGATTTTTCAACTGTCGATTTTATTAAAAATATAAATGCCTACTCAAAAGAAAAATACATCATGCATATAATAAAACTGTGCACGATAATGTAAGCATATATTTTCATTGGTCCTCTCCAAGGTCACACGTCATCCCGCGCACACACTACCACCCCTCGAGAAGCGGACACGCACCTCTGCGCGCCGTATCAATAAGCAAAGCGGGTGTGCAACTTTCGTCCGGCGAGTGGGTCACGGTCGGGCCCAACAGCGAATATGATATATGTATACAACGGCGAGATTAGGGGCCATCGCGCGCAAACCAGTTCCCCGGCGAACGCGACGACCAGTTTCCCCTTATTCGACGAACGTCTTAAAAAAATAATAATAAATAAATAAATTAGGTTAATACTTAATGCGAGTCGGCCGTTTCATCTGCGTAGTCATTCGCCAACAGCCACCGCGGTGGTGGCAGTCGTAATAACTAAATACAGCCAATAGGTATTATATAGAATACAGATATTGAATGATGTAGTACGTCAGCAAACTGCCACGTGCGCATCATGCGACGCGCACGCGTACGACACTAGAGTCGCAAAGGTGTGAAATTCGGCACACATTTACCGCACCCATTCAATAAATTATTAATAATATATGTTCAAATGTTAAACGTGTGCATTATAGTAAATAATACGCACAATTTATTATTATATGTATATCGGAATATGAGGGCTATTATAATAAAATTGGCCGTCGAACAGCCCACGTCGAGCGCATATTATAATTTTATTTTATAGAAAGCGACAGCCGGACCATACGCGACCGAATGATAACATTTAACGACTACTGCAACAGCAGTCGCGATGTATATAATACATATTGCTATTATATTATTGTAGGACCTTTGTATGAATTATGCGGCGTTCATCTCAAATTCCAAATAATCGAGTGGCTTCATTTCAGATTTTTTTCAAGGGGAGGACAAAGTCGTATTCAGCCCATAGAACAGTTTGAAATATTTTTAATGCTTCCGGTTTAAGGAGGTGTCTAGTGTCTATACAATATATAATAATCCTTTTGTTACCTAGTTAAAAATAAAGTATCGTTGAGAAATCAGTTTTGATCGATTTGTTAACACTTATATACCTACTTATTAAAATGAAATCAATATGTAATAAACTTATATATATATATACCTACACAATATATATTTTATAATTTTATACAAACTTATTTTTTATTTACGAGATAACACCACCACATTGATAGAAACACACCACTCAGAAATGATTATAATTTATAATACACCGAAATTTACAATAGGTATCTATATATTATATGTATAATATTATGTTCTATATTATTTGTCCTGTCTCATATAGAAACGGTGATACCTACTACCTACACCTTTTACTATTTTATCGTTTACGACTTGAAATATATTCGTTGTTTGATTTGATTTTTAATCTATGACCACCCATATAATATTTTGTGATTAAATATGTAGAAAGTACATCAATCCAATCGTGAAACTTACTTGTGTATTAACATGGTGTTCTACATATAAAATCATTAATTGCACACGCTGAATTATGATTCTATTGCAGAGCTAATAGAGTAGCGATGACTCCTATTTAATCAATAATTTCATGTTGTGTTTTTCGTTATCTTTCAGTTGTACACGTCATATTGAACTAATATATAAGCGTATTGTCATTTAATAAACTTGAGCACGTTTTGTAGAGACTTAAACGAACAACGATCAGTCAGCAGGGGATCGTTATAAAGATTATTTTCCGGATAATACGATCGTTGATAATATATTGAGCATGGATACCAATATTATACTTTCTTTAACAATTATCTAGCAACAATAAAACGATTAGGTTTTTGGAAAATTCTACTTTCGCTCTTAATACCATTCAAGGTCGTCGAGGAAAATTGGTCTTCGATCCAATTTCTGTAGAACATTAATAGTATTGTTATTGGAGATCATGATAATATATTGTCTTGTATCGAATTCACGCGCATCCCATTATAGCGAACCGGTCTCCCTAAGCGTTGTTTTCATATTGGAATAATGGGGAAGAAGATTGACGATCCATTACAGAAGTTCTGCTTAACTCACACACAAATCATGCATACACAAGTGCTCACGTACACACGGTCGTATACATACATGCACGGGCACATACACAGCTATTCATTCAAACAACGTCGGCACTTTCTCTGCATCCATTGCTGACACACATACCGAGTGTGTGTTATATGCTTCTGTAATAAAAATACAAATGGCGAAATGGCACGGCTAATACTTTCTACACTGATATGCCGACTGCAGTTTTGTGTCCAAGTAATACAATACAATAGCCCTTAACTAAAAAATTTAAACGACGAAAAAAAATCTAAAATCTAAAAACGTAATTTAGCGTTTTTCCGTTGCAAATAGTGCGACTTGATCGTGAATACGGTCGTGTATTGCTTAAGGCGAACGTGGTGTATCCGAATCCGGATTCCCGGTTGAGTAAATGTTGTTTTTTGACTTGTGCTGAATTTCACTTCTGCACCATATTACTCGTGTGGGTTGATACCCGACACGACTTGCATATAACATTATATTATGTGTGTGTTAAAAATATTGTATTTCGTAAGTTGCACAACTTATATATTTACGACAACTTTAGGATATTTGTTTTTATACATTTATAATATTATATTGTAGACTTTGTTACTGTTATTTCTTTTTTTATCTGTTCTATACCTAACAATAACGCACAAAGTACCTGTATACATATAATTTAAATTGTGTGTATGAAAAACATATTATTAACTATATTGTAACGTCATCGAAATCAAATAACCACGGTGCCTGACCATATCATAAAGTCGGAGAAATTTCAAAATGACCAACGATATTTTTACATGATATTGATATTTTTTTCGAAGAAATCGAGCAAAAACATAGGACTATATCTATACTACGAATAACGTATCAACTGTTATATTTATATACAGTGGACATATTTGACAACGAGATTTACACGACGTTTACGGCGTATTACAACAGAGAAAGTGATTGCGATTTACATATTCCTTCGTATTACGACGTTTTTTGATTGACTATAATGCATATATTATACACACTTCAGTGTACCGAGGTATATGATGACGTTATATATACACGTTCAGAGATGAATTTGTCATCGGTCGCATATTTCACGTGAAATCTGGTCCTTTCGTTAGGCACACACAGCCAGGCACACAGCAGTCGGTCTCGTTATCGTCGAGAGTCACGATAATTACGAGTGAGTTTTATTTTTCCTCCTGACAAGTGATTTCCGACATTTAATTAACAAACGGTTGTTGCCCTTGTGCTGTACAGTTTCTTTTTTCTTTCCGCCAGACGCATAAACGTTTATACATAATGAGACACGCTCACGGGACGGCGGCATTTTTCGTTTCTTTTTTTGTTCGCGGACCTAACGGGTTTAGTTCGATCTGAAATCTGACCCCATCTTCGGTAACATCGGTATACTGCAGGTATCCGTTTTCGGGCTTCAGCTCACTTTAACCACTTGCAACCTAACACCGACGCACATCGACCAGCAATAGCCAATCGTCTCAACCCGATACCCGAATAAATATATAATATATATAGTAGATAGATATAAATAATTCAGCACAGGAGCTTCACGAAAAACGTCCACGTGCTTTTTTATAATAATTTATAGCCCATTATACACCGTATCACTGTTTACACAGTTGCAAATTAAATATTTCATAAAGCATGCGTTGCCAAACCACGCACATTATGTTCGGTGCGCGGAAAAAACTATTATTGTTATCGCGCTCAAGACCGATTCTGAAAGGATGATATTATAATAAAAGTAAAAGAAGAAAAGTAATTGAGCAATTTTTAAAAAGAAAAAATTAGCCGGCATCAGTCGGCATCGCATGTATAATAATAATAATATATAATAATATATAATAGGTAATAATCTACTCATCGCTGAGGAGAATAATGCGACCGAGACAGAGACGTTTTGAACGGATTCTGTTGCGACGGACGTCCTTCCATTGTCCGCCAGACGCACTCATTGTGCATGCACATGGCGATGATGGCGTCGTTATTGCGCCATCGTCATCGTCGTCGCCGCAATTATTATCGCCAAATTAATTTTTTTTTTTTAACAGCGATAGAATAATAACAGTCAGAGCAGTAAAAAAAAACCCCCGAAAGAGAAAGTGTGATATTTTTGTTTTTTATTAAACAACGTCACGTGTATTACGAAACTGCAGTGGTCTGTTGACGTCCACCCGCGGTTTCTGAACGGGACTAACGATCCGGATGTGTTGAATCACGTGTAGTACATTACCACTATTTATTATAATTTAGGTAGGTACGTTCTTCTGTGATGGTGTGTATATTGTATTCTATTCTGTTATGCACGCACGTCATCGCGTAGTTGCAGAAAAACAATTCAATAATATTACTATATAGGCGAAAGCCGCGTTTCTTGTCTCTAAATTTTCGCCATATTATCATTATTGCTATATTTTAATATTTTTTTTTTGTAAACAGTTTGTTGTTATCGTATATAAAAACGTCAACAACGCGACTTGATTAAGATCAATGCGGTATGTGCGAAAAATACGTCTTCAACTCGTTGTCAATATATATGTATCATAAACAATTCTGTAAAAATTACAAAAAAAAAAAAAGGAATTTGATTATATGCCCATATCGCTTACTCACATTATCGTGTATATGTCATAAGTCACTTAGGGGAGATATATTAGTAAAGACAAATACTATTTGTTATTTTTTAAGAAGATAAAGAACATTTTCGGAACATGTTCGTGTGGGAGTCTAGAGTCCTATAAGTTCACAGATTGTAATACAAATTCATTAAATATTTAATACTTACAATACATATCTCTCAATTGACTAAATGATAAACTAAAACATCAATACAAAAAATAAATTTTTTGCCTATATTTTTTTGACGTTTATAGGTATTCATTATTATGTATACAATTGTATAATTAAACAACACAAATAAACAATAATATAAAACTACACAACTGAAATTATCAATTATTATTATTATTATATTATTACTAAAACAATAATCATCTTATAATTATTAATTTAATAATAGTAATGCAATAACAATCCTATTAATGTCATATGTATATATGTTAAGTTTATTATAGGTATTCTTAATATTCTGTTCTTGTAGAGTTTCCAAAAACGTGAAATATACCTATGCCATAAATACAAAGTGTTTAAAAAGTACGTTGACGGTCTAATGTGAAATTTAGAACTGATGTGATGTAATTAATGAGATGATTAAATATTTTATCTAATAAATCTGCAGCAGTGTTATTCATTAGACATTGGATATTTGGATGAAAATATGCAAACAGTAATTAAAGCGTTTCCTGCAAATTGTTTGAACACCTTGCGCCTTGTATACCTAATACTATGCTTGATCATATCCTAATCCACTTCGATACTTTCGGGCCTATACGGCGGGATGTACATCGCAATTGCAAAAATATTGGTATTGTATTGGTACGGAGCACCGGAACCGTGCTTCACCCTCAGCGTTGAGTATTCATTTGCGGGATATAACGTCGTCGTATTAAAGTCTCCGTCGCCGCCCCGAATTACTCGCGCCAAATTTAATGGCGTGCATGTAATTGAAAATTAACGAGCCGAGTTTAATCTCCCGTCCGTCCAGTCACGTCCGTACGGTTAAGAATTAGAAAGTAAACACGGACGCGCATCTCTTCGTACGCGCGCGCGCGCACACACACACACACGCGCGCTCACTACATGCAACCAAACATACACACATACATTCAAACATACGTAGACACGTCGGTAATAGTCAGTGTGTGTGTGTGTGTGTGTGTGTGTGTGTGTGTGTGTGTGTGTGTGTGTGTGTGTGTTAATCTCATCCGTTTCCGTTTTGCCGAAACCAATGTTCACATCACCGAATGCGCGTTGTATCGAGTCCGTGAAAGCGCCGTCCGTTTGGGCTGAAGCCTCTATATTATATAGGTACACTTACACATTATATACGACTAAAGTATAGTAATACGTACGTTGGGCATGAAATATTCGCCGGTCGATAGCCGGGTGGTCATTGGTCGACCTGCCGGGTGGCCGTCAGTTACACCCGGGGTGCCTATACATATTATTATAATAAATATCATATACTATACATACGAGATACTAAAAAATTATAATATTGTAGCAGACATTATAATATGATTATTGATTAGGTTAGGTATTGTATATTTTATACACGCGCGGTATGTGTTCGTTGGCCATCAATAAATTTAATAATGCTTATAAGAACACCATGTATCCACTATCCGCCCAAATGCAAAGAAATATTTATTTTCAGTTTTAATTCCCATTTTCTATTTTAACGACGTTTTGTAGTGACATGATATCTGATTAGGCGTCCAAATCGTTTGAATTATTAATATCACGTTGATTTGCAGCGATGTCTACCCATAACATCACTACTTACATATAACTTATAATGTCTTATATCTATATATTGTATTACACCCAATTAAATATATTATGTCCAATAACAAAAAGAACCCCGTTTTCTCAACATAATAAAAACATGTATTGTCATCGTGCCTCGTGAGAATGTGAGGCTATATCAATTATAATATATATCATTCATCATTATAATATTATAACCTCTAGATTTACTATGATAACATAAACGATAGTTCACGAACAACTGCAACTTAAAAATAAATATTCCATCGTCTTGTTTAATTTAACAGTGTTACATTGTCACCTAAATAATTATTATATAGGTGCCTATAGTGCAAACAAACCACGAGTTGAATCGTATAATATATTGGCTTGTATTTTCTGACGTAGCTGTTTATCAAATCTCATTGGATAAAATGTTGTTTAAGCTATTATTTTTCCACCATAAAGAAGAAAACCCTAATTATATTATATCATAATGTAAAATGTTATAAATTATAATTTATTAATTAACTAAAACTATACTTTTCTATATTGGTCTATAAACAAAAATATGAACAAAATATTTTATTAGGTGACTTAAATAATAATTTAAAAAAAATGATTGCATACATTTGGAACAAAATATGATTTACTTAAAGGATGGTTCAGTAGTGAATTTTTGAAAAAATCTTCTCACTTTCTGACTACTGATCAAGTTGATAAAAATATTGAATTTTCAGTGTAAGAAATTACTAAAAATATTTCAGGAGATCAAGGATTTTTTCTTGTTCATGTAAGGTAAAAACTCCTTACCAATCAAGTAGGTGTGCTTGTTTTAAAAATAATATGATATGTAACAGTCGATGTCATAATCAATTTCCATGTAAAAATAAATAAGTAGGAATAAAATGTATTAGAATACCTATAGTTCATTAATTACTATTTAAGTTAATCAATTAATTAATTTGTTAATATTTTTGTTCATACAACAATATAAAAAGTATAGTTTTAGATTAGTAATAAGTTATAACATTATGATATAATTAGTTATCGGAAAATAACAAAACAATCTTGTTGCATAATAATTACTGCACAAAGTACACAATATATACGTATAGTCCATTTCATGAAATGGCCGAAATGAAATGTCCATATAATGTATTTTCGTCAAAATTCACGATCTAGACAAATTTAGCTATCTAGATATCCAGTTCATGAGATGAATGATTTCACTATGTGGGTGCGACATATCTACGAAAATATTATTTTGTTGTTGTATACGCTCTTTTGTAAATCACGTGTTATTTAATTTTGTTCGCGAGTAACTGTGTTCCATTATAATGTACTCGCCACAATTCAATAGCATTTTAGCAATAATATATTATTATCTATGTAGTATTGACTGCACCGTCGCGCGTCGTGTGAGGGATCGACGAAACGGTTTTGACCTTGCTAGGGGTGCGGCAGAATAAATATTTACATCCTACTGACCCATATTCATAGGCGTGCACGCGGTTCATTGATCTTGATCTTGGAGAACAGGTCCTTTTTACACGAACATTGAAAGTAATTCGATACATATATTTACACACTCATCAGTCATCATATAGGTATAAGGTATATACATATATATCTGATTTAAACCGGTTCTAATCGAAACCTTCGGATCGGTGTTTCTTTCTATTTTCAACATGTGTATATTTTCTCCCACGGGCCATTGTTTCTGTTTTATTTTTTAATATTAAGTATTAATTTTACCTACACGCAAGACTATAATAATAATAATAATATTAAAGATGTGGCAAGTGTGTGGTGACGAATATTTTCTGTGATGTACACTCGCCGTTCGCGCCGACCAATTATTATTACTTTAATATAATTATACCTATATTGTTATGTTATTATTATCATCGTTGACCCACCCAATTGACAACAATCGTTCGAATATGCCTAATGACGGTCGGGAGATAATAGTCTCGGGATGGGGAGGGAGAATAGTCGGGATGAGAACCTCGGGCGCCGCTCGTTTCGGTCACGATTTTTTGTATGCGCGAGTCCATTAACAAATTTAACGGATAGCAAAAAAATTGTTTTTTCCCATACATAATATTATAATATTATTATCATGTTACTCGGAAGATATTCATATAATATTAAATATCTTTCTGTATTTTGTTTTTCGGTGTGCCCTATCCACACGGCCACATCGTCAATACGTTTATTTTGTGATCCATTATTCATGGGTCCAATTTAAACATGGAGGTTGCTCAACCACATCCTGGGGATATCGCCGTTCTAGCCATTCTCATATTATTGGTAACAGTTCGAAACCGCCTCGAAACATATCGCTGTCAAATGTCTACTGCCTTTTTAACTATACGCTAGATTAGTAGCTTACGGTTTTTTTCTTTTTTCTTGATCAGTGCTCAATATCATTCGCTTCTTTCCGGGAGAGGGGAGAGTTTTAGTGATGGGTATGTCAGTGATAAGCTGATGCGATGATGATATCAGTGTGTACAGTACTATACACGATAAACGCCATCACTGATGGGAAATATAACACCGAAGGAAACGATAACAATCATTTGTGAAAAGATCTCCACCATAATGACGCGACTATAATACTATTATAAGGGAGGACGCGGCTCGAACGCACATTTGTAATAATACATTTAATTATATACACGTGAACCGCGGTCTCTCTCTCTCTCTCTCTCTTTCTCTCTCTAATTGGCGTTCCAAAGACATAAAATATTTGAAAGTGCAATTGCAACGGACGCACATCTATACGATATACACACACACACACACATAAACATATATACAACAAGAAGTATAATATTATAGGCAGGCAGGACGTATATATACATAGATCCACCCATCCACCAGCCCGCCCACCCACGTCCCGAAGACAGTGAAAGCGCCTTACTTTCCCGGGCCCGGTCGACTCGAGCGCCTCTAGCGGCCCGCGTGTTCCAGATACATATTATATATTTTACGTTTTCCAAACACGCCGTTTTGCCCCGCCTCCGGCGCGTCCGATTCCGATCGTTCCGGATGCCGCGCGCAGACGACCTTCACCCCAAAAACGTTTGAGATCCGGTCTCCGAATATTATTGTAAAATCGTAATATTGTATTTATAATTATTTCATATTAAATTATGTATATGGCCGGCTGATTGAGATACAGCGCTGTTTGGATGTATTATATTTGACAAAGACTTAGCTAACAAACATAACACCCCATAATGTTTAGCGAAATTTAAAATTGAGATAAAAATTTAATAATATACATTTTGTCACCCGTGGGAGGAGTGGGCGGGGGTGAAATTTCTAGCTACTGTGTATTTGATGTTCTGTGTTATGATTGCATAGTTGTTTTATTTATTATTTTTTTTTATGACATTCGATTTAATATTGTTTACAGATCGTTCCGTCGGGTTCACTATGAAGAGATGCCTGAGGCACCAAGTGTACATCGTGTTGTACGGAGCTCTGCTGTTCATACACGTGAGTATAATAATATTATTACAATATCGATTTGTTTTTGTGTTTTATAGACCCCCTCACCTAAACCTATAGTGTACAATATAATATTATAAGATATTATAATATAGAGTTTTCATTGACGCCCGTGTTTCATTAATAACAACAAATTATCACCTGCATGATTCATATTTTTTTATGATTTTCAATATATATTTTCACGACATGCAACATTAATTAACAATTTTTAAATACAATGTACTATTCACAATTTAAAAACAAATACATAATATTATTGTATACGTTATAAATTTGCGTGCAATGAATGATTATTTTTATTTACATGATTGTTTTTACAACGTAGAGTTTAACGTTGCATAGGTAGTTATAGGTCCATGTAAATTAGCTGTATCGAGAAAGTAAACTATAATAATTTTTGTTATATAATAATAAATCAGATGGAGTAATTTTAAATTTGCATACCAAAACATTATTTTTTTTCTTAATCGGGTTAAACTGTCGCTAAAAAAAGTCTCAAACCCACTTTTCAATTTTTATCTCGTAATATGTATATCATAAGGAAAAATGTATTAAAGTAAAATGGTAATAATATGTATATTGTATATAATAAGTGAATATTTTATAACTTAAACGACTCACAAGATCACGCCATGTATTATTAACTATTATTGATATAATGCATTGCTATATTTAAATCAGCCATCAACGTGTATCGGTCGAAGCGCTAATCTTCTTTAACATAACAATAATAATTAGCATTTTACCGACTTGCCCGTAAAACACGAGACGCGCGTTTTCATCATTATCTTGATATTATGCTACATATAACACATAAAACACACAATTACGTACAAAAAAATTGTCAAGCCACACGTGCCTTGTAATTAAAATAATAATAATAATAATAATAATGATATTACGTAGGCTGGAGGCATATGATAATATAATAGTAGCCGGGGTTTTGGACACAGGGTCGAGTGAGTCTACTGTAACGTATAATTTCGGATACGTATTGTCGTTACCACTATATTATACTTTTTTAAATACTTAATACATTGCTCTAACGATGTCGTACAAGTCACATAGACTTTAGAGTGGCTAGAATTGTGCGAAACGCCCTGTCAAGTGACGACGAAAAATTCTGATTGTTGACCTGTATCAGTTATATTATTATATTGAGAAGCAGCATATTATACACAATTTATCATAGAAAAAATCAAAATTATGTTTTATTTAAGAATAGGAACAATAAATGTTATTTTCATACAATCTTTTTATTCAATTTGTTACAAAACAGAACAATAAGAAAAACTGAAAAACCGATTGAATAGTTGATAAAAATAAAATGACAGATTAGACAGACTTCAGAGGACCCTTATAATTAGTGGAATATAGTAATATACTACGACATGATAAAAAATAGTTATTTTAGTTATTTAGGCTAACCCACTGTTTTTAAAGTCTTTTATTTGAGCTATCAAAATTAAATTTATGTAATTGATATTAAGAAATATGTGTACACTCTCCGACTCTCTGAATACCTGTCTTATAACATGGTGTTAGTAACGTATCTAGGATTTACCAAAATATATACATCATACCTATTATTGTAAATTAATTAAAATACGTTTACCTTTTTATAAGGCCGTAAAAACACGATTATCTAATTAAAACAATCGGCTAATCAAGACATTCGTATAGCGACATATGTATGGAAAGATAACACTAATAATATAATTAGGATAGTAATACATTTTTAAACTATTAATAGGTATATAACAAAATAATTTATATAATATTAAAATTCTGAGTTATGACAAGTACTAAATGAGGACACTACTATATGCTTAACCCCTCCCCCACAGTATATATACGCCCTTACGTGGGCCTTGTATTTAAATGAATTACGAATTATTACACTGTAGTACTGTATCTACAATAATAATGTACTATGACAGTAACAATGATATGATTAATAAACAATAATCTTTCGGATTACAGAGCACCAGTGGCGATGGTAGCCTGGCACCGGAAAACAACAACGCGGCGGCGCTACCGCTGGAACACAGATCCGGTGGCGGTTACGACGTCGGACTGCCGTTATCGTCCGGTGGCCAGCTTCAGGGGCCGCATGACGATACGTGGCCGCTGCAGGCCGTGCCGGACGCCGTCAAGATCAAACACTTGCAGGTGCAATGCGAGAAGACGCACATGCGAGTGAACATCGAATTCGACAGGCCTTTCTACGGAGTGATTTTCTCTAAAGGTGCGTATTTAATAATAATAATAATATAATAATAAATAATATTTATGATTGTTATAATTATAATATTATGGGTGTACACCCGTTTGCTCGGAATTCAAAAATTTGTCGACGGCCTTGGTTGCAGGAATGGAGACGTGAAATTTGAGTTGGGGGAGTGGGGCTTACAAAGCATCATCAGGACGTAATCGCTGGGACATTTCTGTCAGGAAAAAAACATTTTTTATTTTTTTTTTCCAATTGAAATTTTCCATTACGCCGTTATTTATTACGCGATCTATTTAAATTGTTTTAAACGAGACCCAATATATTATAATATCATACTAACAAAACCAAAGAAGTAAAGTCCGTAGATAGTATACCTATATTATTTGTTTTTATAAGCACACGATTAATATAATAAAATTATTAGAAATTTATAACAATATAATTGCTTCAGTAAATTGTGTAATATTAACAATCATTTATCAAATATTATACGTCTTCCGGGATCCGGGTACATGAAGGATTTAGAAAACAATTTTAAACGCAGTTGGGATTTCTTCGACGATACGAAAGATCACCGTTATAATTATAGGCATAGATCTATAGATTCACAACGAGGCATATTGACCTGCCTTCACTCCATAACTCCATCTGGCATCTACCATGGTCCAATAACTTTAAAACGTACAAAACAATATATTCAAATTTCAATATACATAATGGAAATATCAAGTACCTATTATAAAAATTCAACTTTTAATAATATATGAACAACGAGCATATTATTAACGTATTAAAAATCACAATTTTAATTTAATTTTAAGCCTAAGAAAGCCTAAAAACTGTTATGATTTTCTAAAAAAGGAATGCAAGACTACTAATCATTAGCCAAATTGACAATTTTTGCAAATGAAATAAAGTAAAAAGTCGTATAAATGTCAGTAATGATATATATTGCGTATTTCCGTGACGGACGGATGCTATGTTGCGCAGCACAAAAAATATTCTAATATTATGGCGGCGAGGCGCGGCGGATCTATTACAATATTTAACACAATAACCACAACTACAAGATAGTATAACAATATTTATTGTTTAAATTATTGTATTAGAAAAATGGTCGTTAAGCTATTCGACAAAATGAAAAAATAAATAAATAAAATGGTACAAAAGTACAAAACTTACTACCTCTAATATAATAGTTTGTCATATTTTTGTTACGCGGAGGCCGACGCCGCCGTACACGTCATCTCTCGCTTGACCCGTATTTAAAGCCCCTATATACATCTAAGCACACCGCTGACCCACTAAATGCCCGCGTGTGCGTATTTTTAATTAATATTTATGAAACTTCTCGCGCAGCCACTCTCTACTGCATACAAGCGTGTACAACTATATATTATTATTATTATTTGTACGCTGAAAGTCGCATACTGCTGTTGTAGTTATTGTTGGTACATATTTTATATATATATAAATATATTTTTCGTTGTTGTTTTTACTCTAATTGACTGCTGCAGCTCGTAAATCGTAATTATCGGTGTGTGTATGTGTACCGTATTATTATATTTTAATATAATACATGCTTTTCCAAAGTGGTTTCCTACAGTTTATTAATGTAACTACGCACGATGATGAGAGACTTCCCGCGGTGCCAGCTATTTGACAAAAAAGAAATCGTTTACTCCACATCTCACTCGTATGCGTATCACACATAATAATATGTTCGTATTAATTGTATACACCAAATACACCATAAAAGTGTACATTATTAAAATATGCCTAGCCCAAACGTATAAAAACCGCGGAAAATACGTAACTAGTAAAATGCGAAAATGCGTTGCCGTTATTATACAAAATGTAAAATCTTTTTTCTAAATCGGACAAATTTTGGACCTCAGTGTCATAATGTCCAATGTAGTGTGTCTTTTTAGCTAATTGATTATTTGTAAGCCACATTTTACTCACCCTCCCATCAAACTTTACCTTAATATTATAGAATAAACTCCACCTAAAAATTCAGACACGAAGATTTTCGATGACGGAAGGTATAAGGGGGGGGGGGGGGGGGTAAGAGGGTAAACGAAAAAAGAAACCTTAGACCACGCAATTATACACGTAGAACATAATATTAATAAAATATTATGTTTCGTAGACTTGCCCGATATTATATTGTACTGTTCTCATAATAATTCGTCGTACAGTGCTTATAACCTTTGCAAGACGCACTGACGACACTAATAAAAATAACAATAAAATATTATAGACGTCGACTAAATGAATCGTAACATTTTCGCAGGTTACTACAGCGATCCTCACTGCGTGCACGTGAAACCCGGCACCGGTCACCTGAGCGCCACGTTCGAGATACTGTTGAACAGCTGCGGCATGACGTCGTCGGGCGGTGCCAGCGGCGGGGCAGTTTCCGGTTACGGGCAGACGCCCAGCGGCAGTTACGTGGAGAACACAATCATCATCCAGTACGACCCGTACGTGCAAGAGGTGTGGGATCAGGCGCGCAAGTTGCGGTGCACGTGGTACGACTTCTACGAGAAGGCGGTCACGTTCCAACCGTTCCAGGTTGACATGCTGCACGCGGTCACCGCCAACTTCCTCGGCGACAACCTGCAGTGTTGGATGCAAATCCAGGTGGGCAAGGGACCGTGGGCGTCCGAGGTGTCGGGCATCGTCAAAATCGGACAGACCATGACCATGGTCCTGGCCATCAAGGACGAGGAGAACAAGTTCGACATGCTGGTGCGCAACTGCGTGGCTCACGACGGCAAGCGAACGCCCATACAGCTGGTCGACCACAACGGTTGCGTCATCCGGCCGAAGATCATGTACAAGTTCCAGAAGATCAAGAACTTCGGGCCGTCCGCGTCCGTCGTGTCGTTCACTTACTTCCAGGCGTTCAAGTTCCCCGACTCGATGAACGTGCACTTCCAGTGCGTCATCCAGGTGTGCCGGTACCACTGCCCCGAACCCAAGTGCCCCGGCGACTACGCACTGCCACCGCATGCGGCCGACGCCAACGGTGGAGACTATGCGTCCCCCGGTCTCAACTCGATACACCCCAACGGGTACGGACCTCCACCGCCACCACAATTGGCCGATTATCCCGCGTATCCGGACCCCAGACACCCATCCGGACCGGCTGGTGCGTACTCTGAACTGAAACCGGAAATAGTGTTGCCGAACGCGGCGTCGCCGTCAGCCAGCAGCCCGAAACCGTTGCAAAAGGAGGTGGACGCAGCAACCGCGGCCGGTGACGACCGAAACGACGCCCACAACGACGACGACAGTCTGAACCTTCCACCACCTCCGTTGCCCGGCCACGGTGCATCATACGCTACGGTCAAGCGACAGGGCACGGTCGGTGGTGACGATCAACAGCAACAACAGCACATGAACCTCGTGTCGTTGGGTGGCCGTCCTCGGTCCGTCGACATGGACGCCGCGGCCAAGCCACACCGACAGCACCGTCGGTCCACCGGCGACCCCGAGCTGGACGTCAACACCAGCCGCGTCATACAGGTGGTCGCACCCGGTGACGTCAACTTCGCCTTAAACGTGCCCAACAGCGGTAACGGCACCAACGGCGCCGGCAGTAACGGCGACACGGTCGTCATGTCCACCCGTACCGGCCACTCGGCAGACAGCGTGTGCATCAGCGTCCCTTCGTTCGTCGCCGGTCTGGCCATGCTCCTGTCCGTGTTGGTGGTCGCCTGTCTGGTGGTCACGTTCCTGTTCTTGCGGGTCAGGTCCATGAACAACGCGAAGGCGATGTCGTGCGGCGCCCCGCCGTCCGCACAGGGGCCGTACATGCACGGAGCGGCGTTCGAAGCCGCCGAGTTCGTCAAGATGGCCAGCTCGTAGGGCCACTCCGGCCACGCTGTGGGCCACCCGTCACCAGCTTAAACAATAATTTCCCGACAACCCAAATGCCAACACACCCGCCCCACACACCAAACACCCCTCCTTGACGTTATAACCATATAATGACACGTAATTGGAAAATAATTACAAAAATTAATATTTATGATTATCATCATCAAATATCACGAACTGGTTCGTGGTTTTAAGTATGCCAAAACGAAAACGACCATCGTGTCATTTCCTGCGCGATTACAATAAATTATTATTACGCATTTTTTAGCCGGTCGTAAAAAATTATAGAAAAAAAAAATGATAAAACATAACGTGTAGGTGTACCTATGTGTAAAATGTTCATATCAGACACACGACCATGCGCGCAGAATACGGCGCAATACACCACATTTTGCAGCACGGGTCGGGTCGCAGACGTTTACAACATATTTTACGAAGTTCCAAAACGATAATACAACGTCTGTTTAAGTTATTTTATTTATTTATAAGCACATCTACTGTAGTAAGCAGTATGACGAATGACGTACGAGCAATGCTCGAATTAGATGATAATCGTATTAATATTATAAAGTTGTAAAAAAGAAATAAAAAATAAAAAATCGTTTTCGATATAATTTTTGTGCGAATGAGGCGCGCCGGCGGCTGCTCCGTCAAATACCCAAAGACCTAACCTAACCTTACGATCCCACAACTGCCAACTGTAATAATATTATTATTTTTTATCCATTTTGTGAACTATATTATTAATATGATATATTATAATGTCGTAATAACCATTTTTGTCAATAGTTGTTATAATATTATTATGGATTGATGCTTTAAAACGTGCGACGACTTCACGATAGCAACGATAATCGGTCGTATAGTGGACACTATAGTCGCCGAAATATCATAACAAATCTTATATTTCCAACACGACAATTATATAACTTATAATATTATTATTATCATCATACAACATGTACATTATTATTTTTTTTTTTTATCTTTGTAAATATTATATTTATGTATAACATTATAGTCTTAAAGATATCATATATATATATATTATTTTATAGCGTTTAAAACAATATTATGTATACAACGATCGCATATAATATATAACTATAACAATATACCAGCTTTTAATTATCGTCGTTGTTAGGTATATTATTATTACCGTGATGATAATAACTAATAATACCTACGCATTATCATACGAGAGTATAATTATGTAATATTTATGTATCAATATATAACATAATATTGTGTTTAAGAGAACTATAAGTCTAAACCATTATAATAATATTAATAATAATAATGATATAGTTTATATTTATAAATGTATAGTGTTTGTAAACACAAGTAATGCATATCTTAATATTCAGTTGTGTCTGGACCTAAGACGCCATGCACAGATAATGTAATAATATATATAAAAAAAAAAAATGTAATCAAATTGGTCGTGAATATTGTGTAAATATGTATGTCATAATATTATAATAATAACACATATAATATATGAAATATATATATATATTTATCGCGACCATTAAATAATATTATATAATTATCTATTATTATAACATATGCTATACTTTTATAAATAAATAAATAAATATTTTTTTTTCAAATCGATTGTTTAATGTAACTCGATATTTTTCATCTATAAGAAAATCTATGAATATGTTTTTGTAAATTATAATAACAAAGACGCTGAAAACCTCACGAAAAATCACTCAGATACATATTATCGACTATCGTATACCTATTATATGTAATATATTACCTATGTTATACATGTATGCAAAACAATTTTAAGTTTAAACGAAAACACGCGTTTCAACTACTACTAGTACCTATGTTTTAAACAGAAAATGTGTTTCTATTGTTTCTAAAAACATCTTGGATGCATTTCTTTATGTTATAAATGTCGACCAGGACGATTGGTCACATTTTCTAGAAATAAATAGCCAGTCATGACCATACGATTCAACATTGAGAATAAAAATCTAAAAAATAATATTCTTGTCAAAAATACAAATACAAATTTAAAACGTTCGTTCGGTACAGACAAAAAAAATATCATCGTCATTCGTATATAAAAATATTATTATAATCATATGCTGATAAAACTAGTAATATACTATGCATACTCCTAGATTTTTTTCCTCTGAAAAGAAAACCGATTGTGAAATCATGGCTATTATGTTTGGGACATAGTACAGTAGAAAAATATCTAGAAGCCATCAGGGTAAGACTGGGTAACTGTGCTACCATGCAATATTATACACAGAAGGAGTTGACCATATCATGTCATCATACAAAATAACCTGGTTTTATTATTTTTTACATTTTTTTTTTTTTTTTAGGACATTTATTTAGAACACCTTAGTAAATCGTAACAGACCAACGTGATTCATTCCTCTCAGCTTATTAACTTTAAACACCTATAGCTAGAGCAAGTGGATTTTAATATTATTTTTGAGGAAGCCCACGCCAATGCTTTTCAGTTACCAACAAAATCAGTTTCATTCATCAGAGAATTGAAAACATAATATTTTGTTGGTCGTTTTTAGAAAATTTCACTACAAATTTGTTAATTTTTAGTGTACATTTATTTACAGATTTTTTAAATTGTATTTGTATATATAAAACAAAATTAGTAATTCAAAAAATTTTGTTGTAACAACGTTTAGAAATGATATATTATTTCAGTTCCCTTAATTTATCATGTTTAGTGATAATCCAGTAGATAGCGCTATCATAATCGAATTATCTAAATAATAATATCAGAAAATGTCTCGAGCGTTGTTAGGTTAGGTTAGATCAAACCTAACCAAACCTAACGAAACCCAACTGAACAATTAGCGACTCGTGACCCGTGACTATAGCGAGCAACAACGCCAGTTTTGGGATAACAATAATAAGTTTTTCTACTTATAGCAATAGAAAATACGTAGCCAAAATTTTTATTTTTTATTTTTAAGGGTTCAAATAACTAAGTAATTTCAATCAAATGTGAAGTAATTCGTTAAAATGATAAAAATACATTTAAATATGTAAATCGTTATGTAAGACCTAATTAAAAAAAAAAAACGCGTTCTTCATTCAAGCTTCCAATTCAAGCACTGCACAATAAGGTTGTACCATTATATAATTATGATGCAGAATGCACATTATAAATGAATACTTTTAATTTTGGAGATGTTTAAATGTTTCATCATTAGTAAACAAAATGGATATTTTATGCATTTTATATCGCTCTCAGAGATGATTTATAATAATAGGTATGCAGAAAATACAATACTATGAACAATTTATTAAATTACAACCTTATTGTCACGTGTTGGGTTGAACGAAGTAATTCGTGTATCTTCATTCTTCAATACTGTGCAGTAATGGTGTCATTCAATATAAACCTGTGGGATGCAAATAAATCTACAAATTAAAATCAATATACCTAAAATGATTTCTTAGAAGAATTTCTCAGAATGATGATGAAATTAATTTTGGCACCTTTTAAGAGCCTTATAATATGTGGATATCCGTGAAAAAATGATGCAATAAGAATTATTTTCGGTATTTGATGAAAATTTTAAATTACAAATATTATTTTCGACTATCTATAGTGGTGTAAATCACAAACTCTCCTTACATTTTTGGTTTTAATGGCTACACGGCGTTATATATAGGCTATTTAGGTACATCCCGGTTGTGGGTATATTTTATGGTATCAAATAGAATATACATTTTTAATGATATACCTAGTGGATTTCCGATCCTTTACTTTCCCAGACGAGTGTACGTTTTCTTTATATTGAGAATGAGATTTATTGTAAGACTAATACTAAAAAATAATTGTGTATTATATATAGAACCATCGTGGTTAGAAAACTTAATATGCATTTTGTGTGTAATTTTATAGAAATAAATAGAACTTTAGCTAGGTAAGAACCACTTAAGACCAGACATGGTAAATATTTTAACATTTATAAAAATCCTATGCTAAAAAATATAAAGTTTTGAAATAACAAAAAAAAATGCAAATAAATATTAAGGGAAAACTCACTTAAACAAGCTTAAAAAAATAATATTGTGCATTATTTTGGTTGTAAATTTTACCATTATAAATAATCAATTGAATTAGGTTTTTAAATCTATAATAATACAATATTATTACATTTATAATAATAAAATATTATTATATTTATAACAATAAAATATTATTATATTTATAACAATAAAATATTATTATATAATTATAATAATAAAATATTATTATATTTATAATAATAAAATATTATTATATTTATAATAATTAATTTATGGGTAGCTAATGGATTTTATTCCACAAACGGCACAAACTTTAATAAATTAAAATTTTATGGACAAATCAAACAAATTGATTTTTTTTAACCATGATTATGTTTTTGCTCGCGTCACGTGGATATTAATACCATCAAGATATGTTATCGTATTTTGCTTTAGATAAAATTTAACTGAAAAATTACCAACAGCCAATGTTGTTAAGTAAATGTATCGAATAACTAACCACAATGATGTATTTTATGTTTGAATGTGGACAGTGGTTACTGGTTAGAGTCGTAAAAACCAGTTGTTTTCTGGTGTTCCTAGTGACTTTTTGCTGTTAAATCTACTCATATTTTCTTTCTTATAAGTAATAAAAAGTTTTGTATGCAAGGTATAAATTATGCATACAATAATTTTAGAATGAAACGTTTTTGGACAAAAGAATTTCATTAATAAACGAAGGCAGCAGAGTAGTACCTATTGTGCAAACAGACCCTCCTCTGCTGACGGTTCTAAATCGGAAAAAAAAGGCCAAAAGAATTGTAATACATTTTACTTGCAGTGAAAACTATGAGTATCAATAAATCAGTATTTTCAACTTTTCAAGTCGAGACTATGTGAATATCGCGAAAAAAAAACCGACAAAATGTTTTAACAGTGAAAACATTGATAGCGAAAAGTAAGAAATTATTTTTGCTAGTGGGTATAAATTTAATTTTCATAATATAATAAGTAATAATAAACATTAAAATACCATAAAAATCAAAATACTATACACAATTAAATTTAAATTTAATATTATGATAAATTATAGCCTATACGCAACACCTCTTCAGTCTTAAGTATTCAAGTCTGACCCTATTTTCATAGTCATTGACTAATTCTTTAAGAGTATCCACTTTATTTATTATCTACTATTATTATTACTTATTATATTATTAAGGTATATACCCACTAACAAAAATAATTTCTTACTTTCCGCCATCAATGTTTTGGCTGTTAAAACATTTCGCGATTTTAACTCGCACCCTTTCAGTCACGCAATTTCTAAGAAAAACGCTTAACTACAACATAATTTAATATTTTAACTTTTTTTCATATTCTAATAAATATTAGAAAACACTTACTTTAATTTTTATATGACTCTTTTAATAAGTATTAAGTATTTCCAGCAGTTTTATCAATTATTTTAATAACAGTTTGTTAGGTATTAACCCAAACATATACAATAGATAGGAAAATTCACTTAAAACATAGAAGTTATTACAATTTGTCATTATTAACAATAAGAAGAAAAGGCCTACAACAGTATATTATACTCATTACTTACCAAAACTTATAAATACCAAGGATAATTAAACAACATAAAAATTTAAAACAATTTATAACCTTTTAATTTACATTAATAAAATAACGAAATGCTAAGATACCAAACACTTTTGTTTCAAAACAATATGCTAAATTAAATAAAACAAAAACTTAGTACATATTAATAATATTTGTGTTCAACATGAACACTTATATACAATTGGAATGGAGGTCTAGGCCAAATTTAAGTTTTCTTGTTGTTGTTTTTTATAATTCATGACTATTACTTATACAGCCTGATATTTCAGTTTTAACTGTTTTAAGTCATATAAATATATAATGAACATTTAGTTTTCTTTCTTCATTCTATTGCTGGTCATGCGGTAGATGATAGAATCACGACCTGGATCCATTTGGGCAATGCTCACTATAACAAAATAGTTTAGTATTAACAATTAATACATTTAAAAACTTATCATATGCACATATTTAATTCATTATTTTTTCAGTTTTTCAACCAAATAAACGTTAAGAAAATAATTTAATTTAGTACTGGTTTATATTGTTAAATAAAACATGATTTTTATTGTCTTAAATTATAAATCCACCAATTTTATAATAGAAATAAGTTCCATACAATTGATACAACCGATTATCAGGGTATTAACTAGTATGGTAAGACAAAATATTGAATATTTTTTCACTTTAATAATATAAGCTAGTAATGTATCTAAGATTTTTTTCAAAGAGAGAGAGCGGAAATTTGATTTATCATATTCAGTATGTATATGTATAATAATTATATATATATATATTAGTATTAAAATTTAGTTTTAACTAACCTAACCTTGAGATACACCACTAATCCAAGCATTTATTAACATAAATGAATGTCAGTATGTAAATTCAAAGTTAATTTCAAATTAAAAATATAACTAGTTACAAATGTTGAACATTTAATGTCTTCTTATGTTATAATTTTTATAGTAAAAAATTGTATAGATTTTTTTGATGCACAAGAATACTTGAAATTTTTGCTAGAATTTATTTTCTGATATTAAACTCTTTATAAAAAGAAACAAATATTACAATGTATATGAATAGTACTCAAATATTATATTATTATTATACTATATGAAAGTATTAGATACCAATTAAAAGAACACTAAGATACTTTACAACACTCCTATTAATGTATAATATTATAATATAAATAAAAAATGTATGACAATATTATACTAAACAGTCTAATATTTACCATATAAACATAACTAATGATGGTAACTAGATACACTAGATACCTACAATTTGTAACTTGTAAATTGTATCAAGTTACATTATGTATTTTAACTTTAAAAAAAAACCCATAATTTAATATTTTAAAAGCAATAAGATACATATGATTTGATAAAATAAATTATTATAACTATTATAGTTCACGTTTACGGTAAAAATTATAATTATTTTTTAGCTTATGATAATTTTAAATGGTAGGGAGACAAGACTAAAGAGATTATCATAACATTTATAACACAATAAAATAATTATGATAAAACTAAATAACTATATTTATTATTTATCTTTATGGATTAGGTATACTGAAGTGGATAGATAAATCTCAATGATGTTAAACTGATGAACTTTTAATGCCTTTAATTTAAACTAAGAATGGATTTAAATTTAATAGAAATATGTCTGAAATAAACAGATTCACGTGAGGAAAACTGGAAAATAAATAAATCATAATTTCTTATAAAATCTAGAAATTAGTAGAACTAATTGAATAAATATAATAGTTACAAATTTATATATGAAACGTTAATTTTTACAATCAAAAGGTTTATTTAGTGTGAACATATACAATGGATAAAGCTACTGCTTTATATTTGAAGCCAACATAACCCAGAGGATTTGGATCAAATATGCATGCGTATAGTTTATATCGCCCATTCACGAACATAATTTGTACAACTTATTGTTACTATGAGAAATTTGTATCACCACTGGTTAAGTGATATAAATAATAAATATACAAAAGAATACTGATATATAGAAGTCAGATTTCATGTGATAATATCTGCAGTAGCTCTGTCCATAGTACATAATTTAAAATGTTAACCAACATTAACTTAAAACTTAAAACCTCTGTAAAAAAATCCATTTTACAATTTATAGAATATATCATTAAGTTTTTTTTTTGGCTACTGAGAGGGACTGTAAACATCAATATTTAATCAGGAATTTAAAAACTTATTAAATATGTAAGTCTAATAAAATAATGCTTTTTTTTTTAAATAATTTGAATTTTAGTACTAATATTAAAAATATTTTATTCACTATTAATAAAATGAAACCAAACATAATACTCACATGATATGGCTAAAAGGGAAAAGATAAATATAACAACAAACCACAGTATGAGATTGAATATGACTGGAAAGTCATTTGATACAGGTTCAGCAACATTGAGATCCTAAAAATAATAAACAGGCATAATAATATATTATATATTATTATATAATAAAATTAACATCAAAGATAGTTGTTTATAAAACAGTTTTTACCATTTCCAAGCTACTAAGTTCACGTTTGTTTCTATGCAATTCTTTTCCATTGTTGGCAATAGCAATTATTAACACCTAAATAACATTTCATTAAGATATATAACAATTATATTATGTTATTATCTAAAAAGGTTTAAACAATTTTAACCAGAAGTAAAATCTGGTAAAATCTATATATATAATAATTATGTAGTATGTTAATTAATCGAATACTTCTTCCAATTCAAAATATAATGCCAATAATATTGAAGAACAGTTTTTTTTTAAAAATAATTTAATAAGTGATATGATATATATGATATATATATATATATATGATAATTTGTCTCCCTTTTACCGTGATCAAAAACAAAAATTTAAAAGCTATTAATCTTTTAATGAATGAAAAGAATTTAAATTTTAAAAATACATCATAATATTTTAAATTTGTATGCTTTTCATGTCATGTTGATCACTAATGTCTATCCAATAGGGAAATAAAAACGCAATACTAGTTGGAATTTTATGAAATATTTCTTTATTTTTTTCATTAAATTGTTCAATATATCTATCATGAACTGCATATGCCAATTTTATATGACCATAATGCTTGTAACAATATTAGTCATAAAAACAATTTGAAAAATATGTGAGATATTCCTAGCTATACGTTAATTTCATCAAAAGATAAAGGGCCAAAACAATTAAATTATGCAAAGCAGTTTAGTTGAATATATTGAACAATATTTAAAAACAAATACAAAATAACTTGGTCATAAATTTATTAACTTATAATTACTTTTAGGCTAATGACCTGTGATGTTGAAGCCTTTTAATCCAATAAAAAAATTAAAAATTAAAAATAACTTGGTATTATAGTTCATTCAATTAGAAGCTGAAATGTATTTTTTGTGCCTTTTAAAAAAAAGAAAAAAAATGTGTACAAATTCTTTTTTACCAAGAGCGCTTACTTTATGCAACCTAATTTTTGTAATGATTATTATTTATTTTTTTATTTTTGTGATTGTATCAGAATGAAAGCTTTGTTTTTATTTTCAAGTTAAAACTATTATTATTATACCTTTCTCAATATGTGTAATTTATTTAAACAAAAACTAGTATTGTACCTAAATTATATTATTATTTTTTGTTTCTGTTTTTATATGTTTAGATTATTATTATATTTTCATGGTTAAAAGACTTATCCTGTAAAAATATTACATCAAATTTCAATGATTAGTATTCTTTATTATCACAAATTAGAGTTACTGACTCCTATTAGTTAACATGCTGTATATTGATTTAAGTTAATAGATACCTCATTATTGTAAATTTCATTGTATGATTGGACCAACGAAGATATAGCTTCATTCAAAAGTTTTTCACCTTCAATAGTTTCTTCTGAATTAGGTTCATTGATAGAAGTCAAAGCTTTTACACCTTGCAATTGAAACCAGTGTAAATCTGGTACATTATTTTTCAACATACTCTCTTTGACCTGCAATGGATATGGACACAAATGTTTTAAAACAAATTAATGTCGGGTTTTGTAAACAAATGCCAAACATTTTATCTACAATCAATAGTTTGACAATCATCTTTTTAAGATGATTTAGTGGCCCATTAAATAGATTAATCAATTTGTTTTGTAACTCTGCATAAATATATCAAATTGTACTTACACCTTGTCCTAATTGATGCAAGTTGTAAATTTCATTAAAAAAAACTTTATACTTTTCATTGTATGAATCAATGTGTTGAGGTTTAATACTAGGATTCAGTTGAAAATTAGGATGGAATACTTGATTCTTCAGCTAAAAATTATTAAGTGATAACGAACAATAGTAAAAATTACAAATTAAATATTTAATCTCACAAATTCATCATTGGTTAGGGAGCCATGCATAATGCTATATTCTTTATTGTCGAGTCTCTCCTTCATTCTATGTTCCACAGTAGCATACACTTCATCTAAGGTTTCATCCATGATTAAATCATGATGATCAACTTTATTTAGGTCAAAACCGGGATTATTTGATCCTGGTATTTCAAGGACAATTACAGCTTCAGGTAATGAAAATGGATCTGCCACCATTAAGTTGCTCCAAGTTTTTACCTAATAGAACACATTTTAAAATAATATTCATGATTAATATCAGGCAATCATCTGATACACTTTTTTATTTCTTATAAAAACTGAAAAAAACAATGCATTTAAATAGCTACTTGAAATATTCAGATACTTATTTTTATTTTATAGCTATGATAAAAACATCTATCTATTTCAGCATTGATATAACTACACAAAGTTAAGTAAGGGTTTTATAAGTCATTTTAGTTATTGTAGATAACTTTGTGAGGGAAAAATCATTATTATTTATACATAAATTATTATTTTAACAACATAAATGCTAATGTTTTAACAAGAAACTAATTACATATCACTATTTTTATTCAATTAATAGCCACAATGACATGGCTATGATAAAATACTGAATTCAAAAGTGTGACAAGTAGGTGAAATCTCAGTGAACCAAGTGGTGTAACTAGTGTAACTTTAAGAAATTTAAAGATGTGAACTTACTCCATTCGAAACAGTGAAGCCCAATGTTGATGATACAACATCAGCCAACTCAGTAGCACGGAGCGGCATGGACGACTGCCCGATCTTGACGTTTTCTGGACAGTTGAGGACATATAGTTGGTGGCTATGGACACTTGCTAGAAAACAACAAACACAATGAGTTGCTAAAATGGATGACTAGGTCACTGGGATTGTAAAACAACAGACAAGAGTTTTGGCTAGGAACATCGTCTGCCTGGGCGTGTCCGCCGAAAAACAAACCGTACTCACCCAAAGTAGTGGCCAGAGCGATGATCGTCATCAGACAACTCATGTTTGTTTAATGCCGAATCGCCGTTGGGGTGAAAGACGAATAACGCAGACCAATTTGAGCAACGTTGGGCGTTAGTAGAAGAAAATAAGAATTATTAAAAAGATAGCGTTTGGACTAGGGCACAACTCGCGCAAGGCAAATAAATAATCAAGTAGGTATCAATTATCAAACTATCAACCTGTTCTTACCATTGGCCAGACAATTTGAGATAACAGCTCGCTGATAATGTTACCACAAAATAAGTAACCGGTAAGTTACCGCCCGTCCGCGCAGTGTGGCCGTTTGAGTCAACAGCCCGGTATTTGTTTCAACCGTGGTCACGGATTAATATTAATCCGTGACCGTAGTTTCAACAATCGCTGCCAAAACAACGCAGACCTTAAAATGGTATAGTAAATTGAATGATGTATATTGGAAATATTACGAATATCTATTAGGTAGGTATCCAATAATATTTTAAATTCTAAATATTGTAACATTCCAACTTTTTTCGGTCCCTAAAGGCTAGAATTTCTTATTACGATTATATTATCCTTCAACTTCGAATTACTGACGATTTACTTTGTAAAAAAAATCGTGCCTATGTATTTTTATAATTTTTTAATCACTATAAGAATAACTTATGAGGAACTTTGCATTAAATTTTCAAGTATTTTGATAGGGCCATAAAAATTTTATCGACACTTCAAAAAAAAATTTTCAGAAAAATTGAAAATTTCAGTTGTTTATAAATACCTCAAAAAACGTCAAAATATTTTGAAAATTAAATCATGTAAAGAAAATGCCAATCTAAATAACTGGTAAAATTTTTCAAGTATCTATGACTTATACTTTTTGAATAATAACAAATGTTTAAAATCGTTTGAGGATAAATCGTTATCGTTACGCTATTTCGTAAAAATTTAAAATTCAAATGCCCTTAAAATTTTTCCTATAATGATGCTTCGATTTTTCTCTATAGCTACTTGAAGGAAAACTTATGGAAAACTTAGTGTTGTATTTTTAATCCTTAGTTATAAACGCAAACATTTTTATGATTTTTCAACTTCAAAATTACTTGCAAATTTTCGCGTTTTCGACAGATTTCGTAAAATTTTAAACTGTACTCGTAAACGCTTATTAAAAAAAAATTGTGACTTACGATTTTTAATTTTTTTTAGCTACAATAAGAACAACTCATGAGGAACCTTGTATTAAATTTTCAAGTTTTTTTGGTCGTCCAACATTTTTTTACCGACACTTCAAAAAAAATTCTCAAAAAAATCGAAAATTTCAGTGGTCTATAAATAACTCAAAAAAGTCGAAAATTTTTGAAAATTAAACTGTATATAGATATCACTAACATTAACATTTGGTGAAAATTTCAAGTATTTACAGTGATTATTTTTTGAATTACAACCATATAAAAATATCGATTTGGTCGAAAACAGGTTTTGCGTATAAATTCCCGTTTTTCTGTCTTTTTTTTTTGTTTTTCTCGATTTTTTTGAAAACTGTTGGAAAATGTTTACTTTTGACCTCTATAATGCACCAAGGATCTTCAATTTTACATCGGAAACCACCCCCAAAGTTTGAAATCGAAGCATTATTTCGACTAGTTATGCTGTACACAGACACACACAAAAAAAAACACACATCATTGTAAAATCAATACATTCATCACTTCGTTCAGAATCTAAAACGAGAATTTTTATGCAATATCGATTTTAGTTTTGGGTGTAACTCTTTGTTTTAGTTTATCGATAATCCTATTGTATAATAAATAGGGGTGGACTGGTCCAGGGTGCTATACACCAAATAGCACCACATGTATTTATGATCCGGGCTCCCGATTATCATTGTCGAGCCCTTTTTAATTTAACTCTTATTGTAATGTATAATAGAAGGATAAATTATAACTGAAATTGACAATACTGTTATTATTATATTTATAATAAGACATTGTATCACTTCTAATTTTAGTAGGTTTAAAAAAAATGTACGGGCCCCTAATTAATTTTGCACCCCGGACTAAAAATTGCTAGTCTGCCCTTGATAATAAAGATAGATATGTATTTCGTTAAAAGAGTAAATAAATTATTGAACTGATTATTGTAATAAATATGAATATGGTAATTTTTGTATTTTATGGTAATAAATTTCTTGTGTATACTATTGAAATGTAAATACATTAACTTTAAGTATAGCTACCTACAATATGGCTATATGTATAGTATGATAATATTATCAGGATCTTAACTCTTTAGTAAAATATTAATATTAAAATATTAAATATTAATGAACCCCAGTATAAAATGTTTTATCATCAATGGTCGATAACTGATGATATACCTACCACTATTTAACAAAAGGTTCTTGATACAATACGTCAATACTTACATATATCCCTAACATACCTATTAGACCACTTTTTCAGAAGTCCTATATATTAAGTCTTACTATTGCAATTGCATTAAAGTCTCTTTATGTCAAATTATATGCTACTGCTACTCGTTCAAATTTTAATTTAGATGTTTGAACATTAACTACTGAATAAGTTAAAATTAATAACGATGGTTTTCATTTGAAAAACTCCAATTTGTTTCACCACACGACACTGCTTAAATATAGTTAAATGATTCGAAAATTTCAAATACTCGAAAATTTGGCCTTTAATTTACATATTATATCTAAAAAATCGAAAATCAGGTTTTGGATACCTAAATTAATAAAGGAAAAAAAGGAGGTGAGCATGCTTTGTAGATCACCCTGTATACGATAACCACTTATTTAATAGTCCATTTTATTTTTTCGTTAAATAGATGACAAAGATGAAACGAGAAGAACTTTTTGACGCTTCGAGAGGTAAGATGACGCTATTGTGCATCAAACGACACGAATAGACCCGCTACAGCGGCCAATTATTCCCACTCCGGCTTTCTCCTACCAGTTGCTACAGTTCAAACCCATTCACTTATAGTACCTATACCTACCCATAGTCCCATACATACTCGGTTTATTCAGTTTACAGTCTACTAACCAGCACTCGGCAGTATACCTTTCATTAGTCATCACAGTGGACCGTGTCGCTGCCGTATATTTATTTTAATGGTCACCAATATCATTTTATTTATGCACTCGACTTCTTATACGTATAACCCGGTATTGGTACATAATATACGACACGCAAAATGTACCGAAATATTTACAATCAACTAACGAACCCCACGTGAGAACTCATCAAATCGCGTACTACCTGTATAACAATAATAATATATACACCTATTGTGGGAGAGAAAAAGACAAGAGAAACTACAAACATAGGTAAGTACCTGCATACTAGCTATGGAAAAATATATTATGAATATTGTAACATATTATAATATTCATACAGTAACACTTTAATAATACGTGGCTGGATGAAAATAATGGGGTGGTGTATATGGACTTTAACGGTTTCCGATTCCTACGCATAGATGATAGATAGGTACACACGGTGACAAACAATGTAATACGACGAGTATAATATTTTATTAAATAGTTCATCTATTATATTATAGCAAGTTAACTGTGTACGTCTGTATCTAGTAATAATACTTAATAAATAATAATAATAATAATAATAATAATAAAAATAATGGATGAAAAAAAAACCAGTCGCTTGTCTCTGGGAACCGGTTGTGTCGTGATTCAGCCACGACCCCCTCGAGCTCTGCTCCTATATCCAACCGTGGCCGCTTACACGTCTTAACTGCTCTAACAAAGACATGGTTGAAAACTATACACGAGGGAGATCATTTGGCTACAATAATAGACCTAAATCCCATTCGACGTCAATGATGGTGATTAGTGACATTGAACGCGTAAAATGTATTTATGTAAAATAATGTCTGTGGCATACCAAACAGATACACTGTGGGTAGACTTAAACGATATACTTCAGGAAGAGTGGGAAACTGTGAATTTACTTTCTGTTTAAGAAAAGCTTTCAGCTAGGAATCGTATAGTATTACAGTTGATTTTATTACGTATTAGGTATCTGCCCTAGAATAAAATATTAGCTAATTAACTTACAATAAAGTATTAGTTATTTGATGAACAATTAGGAGTTTCAAAAAAAAAAAAAATTATTACATATATACTGCAGTATAATATTATGTTTTTAATTTCGGTTTAGAAATAATTTTAAAGTTATTGAAGATCAACGAAATAAACACTATCAAACAATGAAGCTCTTAAGTTATAAAATATTAATAATAAACTATAATGTGTATTATTATTTTGACATAATTAAGTACTTAACCTTTTTATATATTATTGTTTCATTGGTATTTGATAGCATTTATTGGTGCAATACCATTAAAACCATTATATAATTACATTATAAGTATAGGGACTAATATCCAATAAGTCTATAATGAAAGGTAAAATAAAGCACGAAAGAGAGTTGGCAGTGTTGCATAAAGTGCTTGACATTTGCGTGATTTGTGTGTGCATGTCGGTAATAGATACGGCGATGTTGCATAAACACATTTTTGTTTGCAATACTTACACATATCCGACTAGTGCATCCTTATTCGTAAGTTTTAACATTTAATATATCGAATTGATCAGTTTATGATTCCTTTATTAATTTAAAATCGTATTAAATTACTAGTTAGGTACCTATTATCAATTATTACCTACCTAATACTTACCGTTATGGATTAATACAAATATACAATTAATAATAGATTAATATATAGATTATAGGTATCATCAAAATTCTATGTTTAGATAAGTATATCACTGATGTAATTTAATAATTAGGTATTTCAATTTCAAATGATCCTAACAACTTTTGGTAAATAAGGGCAAATATCGTTCATTTAAAACACACATATTTTGTTGGTTCAACAATTTTAGCCTGAATCGATTTTTACATAAGTCATAAGTGCATTGATTCTTGTTAATTTTTTTGCCTATGATAAACTATAATTAATTGATAATGTTTAATGTTAATGATAAACAATAATGGTTCTCGCATAAATAATATATATTGGTTTTTGATAAAACTAAATTATTTTGATACTTTTTACAAAACGATATTTGAGATTCAAATTATTTTTATTTGTTAGATATACTTGGATAGTTGATCGTTATCCCAAATATTGAAAATTATTTTATTAAATTATTAGTTACTGGCGAAACTCTGAGACACGTGAGACTCGCTGAGAATGGGTGTCAAAGGTGGGGTTAAGGTCGTTAGAATTATAAAAGTCACGCCTGTAGGTCGGTTGAAAAGTTAGAGGAGTTAATTTTGGTAGTTGGAGTTTGTTTAGTTACAAGGATTTGTGATGAGGCTTTTGCTCTTTGGTGGTTTCATTTCAAATCTTCGGAAAAAAACGGAAATGTTTGTAAGTTGAGTTTGACTTTCTAGATATATCTCATGCTCAGAGAAATCGGGTTAGAATCACGGGAAAAACGTTAGAAAAACGGGCTTGATAGTTGATACAATCCAGTCTTGTACAGTTGTGCTTTTATGAAAGTCGAACAGTGCAAATCTAAAAAACCGTATTTGAGTGTTTAGAAAGTCAGACACTTTGAGTGAAAATAGATAAAGTTCAACTTAGTCACATAGCTAGGCAAGCCGACTGCTAGGTGATTTTCTTGGATCGTTATCCCAAACACTGAAAATATTATTTTATTAAATAATTTTTCATTAATTTAAACTGAATTATATATCTGAGTTATATGTGTTCGTTAATTTTTATGTAGTGAAAACTCAACATGAGGAAATGATATTCAGACCTATTATGATAGCGATTTTCCAGTGTAAATTACCTATAGATAGTTTCGATTCATTTAATTTATTTTAACACCATAATATAATAATTTTGGGCAAAAACAGATTTTTTGCGCAGCAAGTGAGTTGATTCTCGACACCTACTTTATGTAGGTATTAGTTTATTTCCGGGTTATTAAGAGGTTGATTATATTAGACATTTATATATTATTATATTAGTACTAATATATAATATAATATAATATTATTAAATTAGTACGAATTGATTCCCTATCGTTGTATATTATAACAATAATATAGGTATTTCTAATCAATATATGCATTATATTTATACAGCAGTATTATAGATACATGTATCAAAAATAAAATGACATCAGATATATCATGTATCACGATACTTTTTTTCGAGTATCATGACCAACCCTGCAGTTAGTGTCATAAAAAAATTTAATATTTTTAAAATATCCCATGTCGGCGACTCGCCAAAGGTTACGTAGTTTTAAGCATGATGGTTCGTTATGAAAATAACAAAAACTAATATTTTATAAATTATAATACTGATGACTGTTGTAAAATCAAGCATTATAATACAAGTGTGATTACCATTTTCAGATTTTCTGGTAGATAGAGGTAGCTAAGATAGATAAGCTACTCTAGCAGTGGAAAATATACAAATGATGTGTACATTATTATGCAGTCATGCAGATATGTATGCGCGTGCAATAATCGTGATTCGCTTTCACTACTCACCACTTATGAAGATTATTCATAGTTTTCCCGATGTTGGTAAACTCCGAAATCATAATAATATTATTTGGTAACATATATTGAACTACATTCGTAATGTTGAGTAAATTATCCGTGAAACCAAATTCGTTCTATAATCTGTTGCAGAGTATATGTAGGTACCTCGTAGCTCAATAAATTCGGCGGTGAAGATTGCGTATGGGGTGTAATAAAATAATAATAATGTCATAATAATAGTACCTATAGGTAGTTGTGGGTAATATGCGTCGCTTTGAGGCACTTGTACACGTAATAAATAATATACATGTATATTATATATCATATAAAGGTACGTTGAATGTTCGACGATTTTGTTCTCTATGAATAGTAAATAAATAAATTATAGTAATAACGATGACGGCAATAACAATGTTTGGCAAACATACATGGCGTTATTATATTATATTATATGATGCAAGCAAAAAGTACAATAATGTTAAAGAATTTTCAAAACAAAAAATAAAAGATAAACAAACCTTCGATCACCTGACAGTAATGTTATTCTTTTAACATAATTTTCTATTACAATGCGTCAACAATGGTCAACGAATAAAGAAATTACTTTATAATATAGATACAAAGCCTGAGATAATACGAGGTAAGGAGTAAGGACATTACACTCGATTTGTTGGTTTTATTATTTAATAATTTTAAAGAAAAGATTAGTGAAATTGTTTTTACTATTTATATTCAGATTACTATCGTAAGGTTGGATATGAGTTTATGACCAAGAAAATAAGTTTAATGATTAAACTTTTCAACTTAGAAAATGAATTAACTTAATATTTTATAATTTGACTCAATTTTATACAAATTATATTTCTAAATAAATTATAATTTGTTAGTCAATTTAAGTTGATATTTAACCTTAGTTTAATCGGATAGTTTTACTATTTAAGATCATACCCTTCACGAATAGTTCAGCTCTACACCAAAATACTAATCTTTTATACTATAGCATACGAGTATATGTAAAATTTGAAATTTAATGGTTTTAATCAACATACCTTAATATGAATAGTTATCTATATAATTACTTGGATTTTTTTATTTAATTGGCAGTTATTTTATAAAAGTTATGTGAAACTAATTACTCATATTATTATGTTATGAGTTTTTTATTTACATATTATATGAAAACCTAGGTAACATAAAGATTAATATGGGTTAGGAAAGAGCCCGGCAGACCACCATAGCCAGAGACGCGACGGCGGAAGACGGGACCTAAACTATTTATAATAAAATATAAAAATATGATGTGTATAATGTGATAGTAGTGAGTGGGAGACTGGCCCACCATTGCTAATAAGGTTTTGTATTGATTATTCAATAGACGATGGGGGCCGGAGGAGAAGTATTGGCAAGATAGTTCCTTCTCCGGACCTCGATACCATAGGAAAAAAAAAAAAAAGATTAATGTGGGGTGAGGGTTAGTCCCGAATGTCCCGATATTTCTGACGGGTGATTGTAAACTCGGCCCGAGGGAAAAAAATGTTTAAAGGGTCTTTTGTAAACTAGGCCCGTGTTTTTTTCTGGTAAAAATTCTTCAGGTGTAAACTCGGCCCGGATAAAAATGTTTTTATATAATTTTCTTATAATATTTTTAAGAACCATTTAGCATTACTCAGAGGACACCACGAGGAGGCGATTCTCATTATCCCGCAAAAATTATTTTCATTTTCGTATTATTATTCATAGTATGAAAATCGTTATAGGTATAACTGTAAAATGTATTTATGTAAATTTGTAATTGTAAAAAGTGTAAAAATATAATGTATAAATCTAATTTTTTAAGTAAAAAGCCATGTGTTTAACGTATTCACTTACTGATATTTCCTTATTTGTATATTTTGTAAGTGTTCTTTCTAAGAGTTCTCTTTTTTTTTTTTAGTTTTCGTATTCTGAAATTGGAATGATGCATCTAGGCTGTTGATTTTAATGTATGTTCTGTTTGTATTTCTTTTAATTTCGCAATGATGGAATATATATTGGGGTGAGTGGAATTGAAACTTTAATTAAAATACGCATGAAACGATTCACATGCATTCGTTGTTTAACACGTATCAACTGATGCACAGGCCCACTAATAAGGTGGAAATATAGCATCTTCTCCTATGTATGTATCGACTTAATAATCAGCAAATTTGGTAACTCGATTATCATCAGGTTTCAATGCCATTAAAGTTGTAAAAAAGCTGTTCATTTGCGGTTTATACATCGCCATTTTATTTCACCTGAAGCTAACGTACGAGTTACCTTAGAATATTTAAAATGTTCTAAAACTAAAAGTGGTTTTCCTCGTTGGGATTCAAGTGATTCAACTATGCGTCACTATCGTCACTGTTGTAAGAACACTATTGAAACGTCATTTCAAAAGTCCAATACGAAAATGAAATTATTTGTCTCAATGTTTAAATAAGTTAACAACAAATTGTTCACGATAAGATATAGATAGGTACGTTATTTATTATTTTCAGATTAAATTATACGTCGTGCTTATTATATTTTGTCGGCAAATATTATCGGGCTGAAATTACAACCGACCTTTTTTGGGCGGTACTGGTTTGCGCACAAATACCAAAAAGACAACTTGTTTGGGCACAAAACTACCGCTCGTTTGGGAACAGTTGAACCGTAACCAAGCACATGGTTTGGACACAGTTACCTTTTAGCCTAACCTTTTAGACCTTAATAGTTTAATACCTAGCATATTAATATTTGTTTATTTAAAAGTAAATTATTAAAGTACTTACATACATTTTCCTTCTCATTTAACAGACTTAGGCCGTAACTGGCAAAAAAATTCGGGGGGGGGGGGGGGGGGGGGGTCCAACATTTTTTTAAATATAGATACTAAACACTTCATTTTTACGTTAAAAATATAAAATTGTATTATTATCATTATTAAAAACATAGGTCATTATTATAATATTCAATTTACATAAACATAATAGTTGATTGTTTATATACATATATAGACTATTTAACTATTATTCACATTACAAAAGCACAAATCAAAAAAAAAAATAAAATATAAAATACAATTTTTTCAATATTAAATTTACAAAATAATTATTACGGCGTTGAAATAAAATAAAATGATAAATTAAATCTTATTTTAAATTACTGTTTTAACAAAAATATACAATTATTATTTAATACAATTTATAGTTTATAAACTATATTCACCGCTAAAATTTTTCTACTTTTAAAAATTTCGGGGGGGGGGGGGGGGGGGTCCGGACCCCTGGACCCCCCTCAGTTACGGTCTTGATTCATAGGTATGGTTAAAAATGCATGTTAATACTTGCTTTTTAATAATAATAATTGTTAATAAATTTATAATATGTTAAAAATGCATATAATATAATACTTGTTTGTGTAAATTTTAATTTTAATTTTAATATAATATGATTGGTAAACATGTCTATTATTTTCCGTAAAAACAGTTTTCCATTATTTTTATGTATTTCATTTGGTCTATTTCGCCAGATCTATATCTTGTCCATAAGTTTATGCGATGTTCGACTGATTCTATTGACTCCTTACTCCTTATTTTCGTGTGCGCAAACCAGTTGTACATTTAATATAACTGTGTGCGCAAACGAGTTCCGATTTTTCAGGTAAAAATTGTAGAAAGTGCGCAAACAAGTTGCAGCCCCTTTTTTATTACCTGAAATTTCCGAGCCGAGTTTACAATCTTCCTATTTTATTAGGTACCTAAAATTTTTGGGCCGAGTTTACAACAAAAAAGGTAATCGCGGGCCCAGTTTACATTTGCCCACTTCTGACCGCGCTTAAAAATAGACTCCTTTAAAAGGTCTTTCTAAATGTACCTACTAAAGTGCATTGAGCCTTGAAGTCAAATAAGAATCATTCGTTAACAATAACTTTGAAATGTTATTCTGCTGTTCAATTATATAAAATAATTTTATTAAGTATTTTTAGGTTTTATAAGAATATTATTACACAGATACAAAAATTATGTTTAATTTATTACATTTTTTATTACATATTATTTTATGTGTAGACTGCAGTATTATGTTATATGAAACATAATTGATTATTTAGGAATGCTCTGGGTAAATCCTAAAGAACAATAAAACATAATTAATATTTCTATACTATGTTGATACCTAATGTTTTATTTTAAAATCAAACTTTTTTACTTAATTATTAAAAATGTTGTTATATTATTATACCAATGGTCGGAAACTGGCAGACAGCGTCTGATACGAATCCGGACAGTAGGAGGCAGAAAACTGGACCGTCAACATATCTTTTTTTTATTATTATTAAAATAAATTTTTGTAGAATTTACAATCTATACATGGTATAATAAGTAAATTTGGTGACAAAATAACAAAATAACATTAAATACAGAAAAGGAAGGCTCCCAGCAGTGCCACCTGACAAGAATTTAGGGTTTTAATTTTTTAATATTTTCTCCTTAGTTTTTTTTTTGTTGTTGTCAATATGGCTTAAAAATTTTTTGGTATTCATATAACTATTATAAAAGTTTAAAGATTTGACAAAAGTTATTTTCGTTGGACCTCAATAGTAAAAATTATTTTAGCTTGTATAGAACGCTCAAAATAGTAGGTATCTACTTTTTATACATGATAGTAATATTAGTAAGTACCCTTTTGCCATTTAAAGACACTTTAAGTTTTGAGCATTACCTACATCTAATACAATCAATTGAAAATAAATACACAATATGATGTTCATACACAAAATTATGAAAATGTATATTGCTTTGAGGATATCACAGATCACACTAAACAGTAACAGTATTAACACCTTATATTACCTTAACTCATTTCCGTCGATGAAAAGCAGCTTACATGATTATACAGTGCATGTAGCTTAGACGTTAATTTAATATACTAGATAATAGGTAGATAGGTAGATATATGCAGTTAACACCATTGTATATATTTGTATGGACAGAACAAATTTACAGCGCAGCTAATGAGAATAACTGAGGCCTACGATGTATACTCGTACTTATGACTTATGTAACTGTATAGGTATATAATGTATATGATTTTAAAGAGGAAGATAAAGGTAATAAATAATATTATTCGAGTTACTGCTGTCACGTTCATTGTAAATGCTTATAGCAAGCAGCTCATTAAATGTACCTACCAGTACAAAATGAGTGAAATATTATTTTGGTCGATTTTTTTTATTTTTTTATATTGTGATAAAGGTTATACACACGATGACTCATGACGATCCTTTTATGCTTTTTAGTATACGACCCATGTACAATATACACATAGTATGGAGGACTGGCGTACGCATATAATACTTCATATAGGTACCTGTATAATAGTGTATAGTATATAATGTATTATATATATATATATATAAACTCAGTTCTAGATTTTATTATGTATAGGTATGTTCGTTGTATAATGGAAGCCTTCGATCACCTTGGGCAGCTCGTTCAAATAGTTTTTCATTTTATAAATAACGTTTGGACTCTATAGAGTTATATATATATATACAATATACATATATAAAAGCCAAAACCCCTCAAGGTCAATACCCATCCATTCAAAAAATATACAACAGATAACGGATGTTTAATATAATAATTATGAATTATAATAAACCACTTGTTGCTGCGTAGAGGGCATTCCTACAGGGTAACCTATATCTAAGTACGTAAGTACCACAAAGCTATCCGAACTGAAGGTGATTCGATTCAACAGAATTTTATTACATAATAGGTAGGTATAGGTCAGTTGATCGATTTTTTTTATGATAATTTTTGTCCGACCACCAAGTGAATTTGGTAAATAACTAATGTAATGCGCTGACGCACTTTTAGTCTTAAATTCTTGATTAAACTGTTTCGGAATCAGTCTATCACACAGAATTTACTCTTGGAGATGAGACATTACAGAAATTCTGAGAAGTAGTATATAATTTCGAGTATTTAGGCACATAGCAATAATTGTATACTTATAATTTATATTTATATCAACTAGTGATGTTTGAAATTAACATGCATTATTTACAATTAATACGAAAAAATAACCTTTTAAAATTAAAAAATACACAAATTTTATTAAAACTATCAAGGTGAATGTGCATATTTATATTAAAGAACTTCATCGTCAACAAATATGTATAATTGTATTATGTATATAAACTGCATTTCGGAGAAGGTGTACGTTTATTATTGATTTATTCAAATTTAATTATAATATTATGTATAATAACTAATAAGTTGGTATTTAAGTCTCTTATACCTATCTCTTTATATGTTTAATACTATAGACGATTCTGTATTTTTAAAATTAAAATTAAATAAAAAGTACATGACATGCCTTATATGATAATTTTACATTTAATTTTTAAAAGAGGTTTGTTCACTCTGAATTTTAAACTAACGGAGCTAATCGTGCCGAGTGTAAAATTTGCTATGTTACGCACTTGTAAGACGGAACTACACTTGCTGATATAAAATCCTCTTAAGGTGTTTACCTATTGGGCATTGGCTATTAGTAACATTGTAGTACCTAACTGTAGCTGTGTCTTTGACTTATATATAATCATCACATTTTCCTGCAAAATATAAATGATCACAAGTTTCAATAAAAAACAATTATTCCCAAAAGATGGATTAACTTGAAAATTATAATATTAACATTATTTTTTTATTATTTAAACATTATTGACAATTAACATTATTATTACTCTATATACATACAAAATAGCGCCTATCTGTAGTAGTGTATCTGGATTTTTTTTTCAGTTGGGGGTATAAATATTTAAATGTAATGTGTATAAAATTTTGACTCCGGGAGGAGAGATAAACTCCCATTTCCCCTTTTAGATACGCCACTGGTGTCTACTGTCTTACACACTAAATAGCACACATTTAATATTTATAACAGAAAACCATCGTTTTTCCAAAATTGTTTGGTTTAAGGCAAAAGTGGACAAGTGGTTACATTTGATGATATTGTATTATTATGTAAGCTTAAAACAATAGTATTCGTAAACAATAATAAAACTTATTTTTAATCAAATATAAGTATAAGTACTTACCATATATTGTTACCTAAGGTTGTAATTTTCAACCAGATTTCTTACTAAATAGCAAATACTAAATTGAGTGTTAGAGTAGGTATTGTGTTCGTTAAAAAAACTACTATAAGAGCAATATGGTTTTATAAACCATCTATACAAGCCCTGCTAATAATAAACAAGCTGTGGAAAAATAGTTCTCAAAGTGAACTGAATTTTTATTTTATTATTCGCAAGTAAAAAATATATATTTAGTATTGAATTGTAAAAAAAAAAAAAAAAAAACTTGCAAAATAATCATTTATTTACCATTGGTATCTACCATTTCATTTGTAGTTTTCCTGGACTTTCCTATAGTGAATTTATTGTACCTTTATATTATATATTATAATAAATTCGTTCAGTGTCTCCATCACACCATGACTTCATAGTAGTGGGGAACAAAAAAACGATATGCCGTCGGGATAAAATATGTATGGTCACTATAGTCTTCGTCACCATTACAAACGATCAAAGTCCTCCCCACTCCCCCTTCATAAACATTCATGATGGTAGGTGGGGGTGGACTACGTGGTACTGACAACAGATGCTTGTGGCTCGTCGACCGTCGCTTTGTTACCGTACATATTATTATTTATTCCCTAACACATAAAAATTATTGAAGGGGTTCAAAAGAAAATCGACCTAATTAATTTTGTTTTATATCATCTGCATACTTTTATTTGTAAATTAATCATTATAATAGAACTAAAGAGTATAATTTTATACAGATACACAGATATAGACGGGAATATCTTAATAAATATTACATATTATAATCCCTATCTCAAATTCTCAAATCTCAAGGACTCAAAGTTCATAAAAATTGAGAAATGTGAATATTGTTCAGAGACTCGAGGTATTGATTGTTTTAGAACACAATATATTAGTTTATCATTAAAATGTATTAATTTGGTTTTTATTATACAAATATAGAATTGTAGACTATGCTTGAGTAGTACACTATATAAGTAGGTTTATGTAATGATTTAAAATAAAATATATTATACCAATATTGTGGACTCGCCTTTCTTAAATATCAAACTATTTCATAAATGTATATGTATTATGTGTATTTCATAAATGATTTACATTCAAAAAATGCAATTTATTAGAGTAAAACTTACTCAGGATTAGTGCCTGGCATATTAAATACCAATGAATAAGTTACCCATTCTTAAACTCCGTTAAATGTAAAATGTGCAGATTTCTAATACAGTTTTTTCAGTTTTTTGGGTTGTTCTGACTATGGGTAAATATAAGATACAGGCCTAAAATGATGTACTATCAAAATAACTATTTTATTTTTCGTAATCTCATATCCCCATACAAACCCAAAACATTCGTTTTCCATGATCCAACTATAGTTATACCTGTGTGAGCCTCTCTTTAACATACAACTTTTAAAAAATTGGCTTCAATTTGCACATTCTCTCACGGGTATAGGCGGATTATACTTATGTACTAAATTTCAAAACCCTCACACACACAAATCGCATTTTATTTATATAAATGGATGCGTTTGTGTAGATATTTATGTATATGAAAAATTGAGAACTATGCGATACGAGAAAAACACTCGAGACACGAGATCGAAGAATGTCAATTAAGTTAAACGGTGACAAACTTAATCGTCACTTCATCGACCCAGAAATAATAACGTTTTATATCCGTGTTATACATATATATATAATAGAATAGGTACTAGGTATCCATCCATCTAACCCCCGGTCGTGATCAAAGCGGTACCTATGGGCAAATGCGTTTTTCGCAGAAATTTATAGTAGTATTGTATATAATATAGTAATAGACTAATAGCATAATATAATATATAGGACATAGGTACTTATTTAACCTACCGAGATTCATACCGGTATACATGTATAGTCAATAGTTTAAGTGTACAATAATATATGATACGCACACACGTATTATTATTAATAAAAACCATCTTGGCGCGACAAACACACACACTCACTCACATTGTAGTTATAAATATTGTAGGTCGGACTGTCGAGAGCTAATACGGTACACCAGCAGCGGTGTGTGCTACGTGTGAACCCATATGATCGCTTATATCTATTATTTTTAGAGACTGCACTACTCACGTGTCTCCGGGAGCCGGTAAATCGAGATGGGAATCGGTTTGAATATTATGTCCTCAATTTTTTTCAATCGTCCCGCAAAACGATCGCTGTCCCGATCGTTACAATTATTATGTAATAGTGGACGGGAGGAAAAATTCAATATGCTTATTTCACTTTTTTCGAGTTAGGATGAAAGTCTTTTTGAAAAGTCAAGAATGGTGATCGGTCTTCCCCTCGCTTTTGTGCGTATAGTGTACTTAGTGTAAGGCGTTATGTGTAAATATATAATTTCATCGTAGGTACACAATAAATCAAAATGAATCATCCGATACTAGATACCTGGACTACTTGGGCATCTGATCTTATGCCATATGAGTTTTTCTTTTGCGGATATTATGTTAATGATACTGCAGTAGTGCAGTGTATGTATCTACCACACGCGGATATACGCGGAATGAATTTGAGTTCCGACTGACCGACTGTTGTTCGTGTGACCAACAGGAGTCACGTGATATAAAAATGATATTATGGGACATGGGTAGACATATAGGTAGTAACCATAAAATAAATTCTGAACATTATTCTTTTATTTGAAGAACATAATATATATATTGCTCCAAGCTTAAAAACTAGAATAAAATATTTATTTGAAATCGGATGAATCATTTTGAATAACCCTATATGTTATGTACATTGTACAATATTGAATACTTATATGGTAGGTACTCTTTAGGTACTATATGTATATTATAATATGTATTCTAATATGTGAGTACAATAATTTAAAACTGCGGTGTGTTATAAATATGTATATACACGATATACGCCTATTATGAACACTATAAATACTTTTTATGTGGAGTGAAAGCACGCGACGGGAGGGATGGGAGGTAAGAAAAAAATATGATTAAAAAGTATATTTTTATTACTTACGTTCATTTATCGTCGTGTTCTATAGCTATACAAAGTGTATAATATATAAAGCGTGCGCTCGGTGGGCAACCTGTACCTATCTCTTGGGCTATAAAATCTAAAAAACAAAACGTCTGAGACCTGAATGCCCGACGCCTATATACTAAGTTTAATGTATAATGATATATATTATATTATAGGTATACTTATTCTACATGCCCACGTCCACATTATTGTTATCCATAAATGATCCATTAATATAGAGTATAATAATAGTAGATACCTATTCCATCATCAGATGCCAGCAACGAGCGAGGAATCCGATAACATATTATTTTCGTGCCATATTTAAAAATACGAACACGGAGTACTTATATTACTTCATACCATACATTATGCAATTTAATAAAAAAAATATCGTAAAATTAATAACGTTATGACATTTTTTTTTAATCTCCCTCATATATCTTATAAGTTTTAAGCACCTACACCTACACGCCTAGTTGAATTATGTTACCTGCATACTTTTGAAATCGAAATCTACTGACTGTTGAGATTCATACTTAAAATCTGTTGAGTGCGAGATGAGTCTAATACGAATAAACAATGTAATTTTTTATATTTAAATAGGTATTTATATATTAAATCCATTCGGTTTAACTTGTAACAATGTAACATATAAGTACTATTGATTATTATTGATTATTTTACATTTAAATAGAAACAAAAGCGATACAATAATATCCATATTATTTACGATAACATAAAAGTGAAATTTCGTTTATTTTATTTTTTTATAACATTTATTATACATTATACCTACAAGTAATTTATTTACAAACACGTTCAAAGCATACAGATTTTATGAAGTTCAAAAGTGGTTAGGTTAGGTTCTTTAATGCTTCTGAGAATTGAGACGTGACGCATAATTATATATTTTATCGGGGTCCATGCTATATTAATAGTGTCAAATTCTATATTTTACATTTTTACGTGTGTGGATACTCTATAAAAACCTCTAAATAAATTAAGAGGAAAATTTTATGTTTTTTTATAGATCGTAAAAGAGGAAGAAAAAAAGTTAGCAGTATAGATTTATAGAAATGTTATTTTTTCACTTACCAAATACGATCGTAAAATGGTGATGTTAATGTCTGTGGTTTTTCAAAACAAAAGTATTTTGCGTTTTGTTAACTAGTTCAGACGCTCATCAATTTAGTGAAAATAATTTCTAATGGCCTGATTTGAATTCAAAATTAAATAATTTATAGAAATCGTGAAATAGACAGTCCTAGAACAAATATAGTTCCCAGTATAATCGGCTACCTATTATCAATGGACGCAATAGGACAAATAATAATCAACGCTTTCTCGGAAACAAAATGCTCAAGTTTGAATTGTTGTTTGAAGTGTTCAAATATAAGATTTCATTATTGCTATATAGTTACTTCATCTATATTTTATTTAAAATAATATACTCGACATTGCTGATTTTATTTTAACATAGTTTACCTCGTCGTCGGTATTGTTAGGAGTTTTTGACTAACGTTCTTTTAATATGAGTTCTAACCTATATTGTATTTTCGTACAAAAATAATCTATTATATAATTATTATTATTACTGTTCTATAACGTCATCAAAACTCATTTTAATTTATGTTTTCCTCGGGGTGCGTACAATATAGTATCTAAATATTTTAAATCATCTATGTGATACAAATAGGTACAAATTTAAATGGCTACATTTTTAATAGTCGAATGTATAATGGTAAAAAATGTGCATGCATCTAATATTTTGTTGACAAAAGTATGTCGCATCGTATTTATTCAGATTCATAATAATATGTAGTATGGTGTAGTATAACTGTTCCAAATCAGTTTAATTGAGAATAATGATATAAAACAGTTATAAATTACAATATATTATATAACAACCAGACTCCATATGAATAAATGAATACATTTTCAACTCGTTACTTTTCCCTTGCAGCTGACCTAATCGATATGAATTATAACAAGGCACATTGTATAAAATTAATAAGCAGTAACCCTTCACCTCTATATTTTGTATTGCACCACTAAACACCTCAATAATGATTTTTTTTTTTCATTTACACAAAAAATTAAACAACTTTAAAAAATACATACAATGTTGATTGTGTTAGGTCCGTCGTCAGTACACATAATAATATAATATGTGTTGTGATTAATGTATATTAAGGTTACCCACGCGTAATGACTGTATACCATCTTCGCATTACTTGTATTTTTTTATACGAATTTCCATTTGATATTATCATTTTTGAAGGACAATATATTTCAAGTGAATTTTTGTATTTAATATTTTTTTTTTCATCCAGATGAAGACAAACAAACACGTTTTCAAGTATAGATACGCCGTATAAACTTTTTAAAACGTATTGTAGCTGAGGTAGGTAGAATCTCAATAACCATCACTAATTCGTTGATCGTATGATTTACCGATTTTTCGCATAAAATTAAAATGATGAATATTGATTTAAATCGAATAGAACTTTTTTTTAGATGCAAACATTTGAAACTAAATACATTTCGTCCTCGCGCGGGACCTTGAAGAAAACTATATTAAGTTAAGATCGTAATTAGCACTGAAGATATTATACTTATTTCTGGAATACATACCATAACCAGATATTTTTTGTCGAAGTTTTACACTTTGAACGTAAAGATTTGTATTTCATTCCAAGGTTTTCTTTTTATATTTTTTAACGATTTATGAACTCTTTTATTGTGTGACTCAAGGTTGTTTAAAATGAGGCCATAATGTCTTCGTGCACTTTATCATGACAATATATAGTTCAGATTTCTTTGAGAGTCATGAAATTACTAAATAGAACTAAATAAATATTTTAGGAATTAAAAGATATGATTTGAAGGAATAACTCAACTAAAATTTTCAAACGTAGGATACCTCAGAAGTCAGGAGTATCACTTTGGATTTTCAGAGTGATTGCATAATACTATTATGTTTGAACTAATCATTTTTTCTTCACTTAACAATAGAAACTAATTAATTCAAATAATTAAATGCAGTGTATAATATATTATATATTGTAATGCACTATCATCATCAGGATATTACGGTAAGTATATATATATATATATATACTTAGGGTTATGCCTCATGCGTTTTAAGGTATATTATATATATATATGTCTGTGTATGATAATAATATAAGATTATGTTGTCGTTACAATAATAACATTATTTTATTGCTTATCATAGATACTACATAAATGTAATAATAAATAATAATATTAAATACCTTTCACCGGAGAAACGTATTACGATTTATTGAATTTTAATCTATATTGATGGTGGATAATGGAGAACGAGACATATTTCTAAAAATACCGATAGAAGACACCTACCTAGTACCTATAATAAGTGAGATCTAACAGTGACATTAATAACTGTCCTACTGAATTATTGTACAGCACTAGGTATATATACAAGAAATAGACAACTGTTCTACATTGTGCTATTTTTCAAATGTAATAACAACACCACAATCTTAACAGCAAAAACATCACAACCTATATTACTATTATATTAGTGTAGATATTAATATAATGTATACTAATTATAGTAATACGTTGTTTGTATACTTAATTGAACATTTTTTTTTTAAATTTTTTTTCTTTTAGAAAAATATCATAACACCATAATGATATTGTATATAGGTAATGTTATGTTTATTCGTCTGTACATTAAATTGCCATATCGTTACAAAAAAGTTTATAAATTTATATAGGTACTGCAAACAGTTAAAGATCAAATACCCACCACTCTCTTAGATGGAAATAATTAATGCACGATATAATATATAACATAGGTAATATGATATTTTATTTATTATTTTCACAACTTTATTTCTTAGTTTCTGTGCTTAATCGATGCGTTCTTAAAATTAACTGCCCGCGGACCACAATAAAGATTCCACATGACTTCCAAGCGATTATTTGAAGTACAAAATAAATGCCATTTGCTTATGAGGTTCGCGTATCAATAGTATATACAATAATAACTATTAAGTGTTAATTCTTCAACTGTTTTTTATTCTTTGTAAGTAAAACTAACTAGTGAATTACATTTTATTTTTCTCTCATTATTATTTATTTTTCGATTAATAAAGCAATTTGATATAATCTGTAGTCTGTAGTATGTAGGCTGTAGTTTCTACATAGTAAATTTATTTAGCGCATTAAGTAATTTGGCTCATATAATTAATAACATGATTGAGGAAGTCACTCATTATATATTTATATATAACACCTCCGTGTTGTCTTCTGCCAGTAAGGAAACTATTTTTTTATTTTTTTTATTAAAAATGATTGACATAACTTATCCGGCTTAACCAATTCATTGTATTATTAGAATTGGTAAATGGTATATATCCAGAAAATAAAATAGGCGAGTTACAAAAACACATATTTATCGAGCATGTTAGATTTCTAAATTTCTTGATGGTATGGAATAGAATATTGTGATATAATTGATTGTATTAAATCATCACCTATAGAAAATGACTATATCTAGAAAACCAGTGATTCAAATAAAGTATTCTGATAAAGTAAAAATAAAAAAATTATGTGTTTAGTAAATTTAATTAAATAGAAGCTACAACTGATATTCTTATAACTATTTATATTGATAACCAACAGTGGTTATAACTAGTAAGTACCTATAATAAAATCGATACTTACTAGTTGTAGGTATCTAACATAAACCTAAAACTCAAATATTTGGGCTTTATGTGTTAAATAGTATTTTCAAATGAATTCCTAAAATTGGTAGTTATTAAGGTGGTTAGATATTATTCATACAGATTTAGGTAATAGTATGTCACACATTCATTAATGTAATATAGTTTTATTAAGTAGGTACTTGTTTATTTGTAATTCTCCATAGATATTGTACAAAACCTATACCTATAATAAATCTATATAGTGCTATAATAAATACGATATACCCATTGCTCGAATTAAGGAAGCTTCTCTACTATTTTTTTTTTTTGTATATCCCAAGTATTTTTGTTTACTTGGACTGTGAGGCGGCATAAACTAACGCTCAAGATAATTTTAATTAAAATGCGGAGTTGATTTAAATTGTTGTCAATGATAATAATGATATACCTTATGAAGTAATGAATTTTACATTTTTTTTTTTATATCAAAAATATGTATTTTTTTCTTTGGTTTAGAATAGGTGCCTTGTTATTTTTACTATATACCTAGTTTGTTTATATGATATCACAGTTGTTATTTGGCTAATGCACAGATATGTTAAATATTAATTATTGAATTATTAAAATAAATATCAGCGTTGACAATTGACATGGGTATAATAATATGCTTCATAGTTCATGAACAATCAAGATATTACCTCTGATAATGTTTGTGTTAAATAATTTTGCACTTGGACCGTAGATTTTGAATCGTTGGATTGAGTTCCTGTTCTTAATTATTTTGAACTTGAGAACTGTATATACTTAAACAATAAGAAAATCATTTATAATGTTATAAGAATATGTTTTTTTATACATAAATAAGGTAGTGGACAGTGGTTGTAAGTTAGCGAATTTATCGATGTCATTAAACATTTTTATGTTAGATAACAATTAAAACTGTTTATATAATCTGCAGAAAATATTGTTTTCATACATTTCTTTCTCATCGGAAATTCAACTTAACGTTTATAATTGGTAGTTTGGCATTCAAATTTATATTTTTTTCTTCCCACTTAGATACCTGTATAGTCGTTATAAGACGCCTCTTCGTTTTGTTCGTCATTCATCGTATCAAAAGTATGATACCCCGTGTGGGCTAACTCACAATTAAGTAGATTGTAATATACCTACACATTTAAAAATTTGCGCATTTCACGAATTTGAATACATTATGCCGTACAGTACTGCATATTGTATCGAGTAACCCAACCTAACCAATAACAGCTGGTGTGCGTTGTTGTTAAGCACTTGAGAAAAAGTATTTAAATAATTTATTTATCAAAGACTTTTTACATTTTTTTAATTGGGTTTGGCTACTCGTTAGTAAAAAAAATTGTATTATATAATCTATCTTTTTAATTTTTAATATTTTAATGAATTTTATACACATATTTTAATATATATTTTGTTAGTAATTTAAAATTAAGCAATAGGTATTTCATCTATACGGGTATACTATCACCGCACCGTGTTTAACGCGTTACAAGTATTTTATAAATTAATTTACAGGCGTGAATGATTACATCCATTGTAGTGGCGCTTTAGAGATATATTGTTCGAAATGAGAAATAATAAATTATCGTTACTTGTCAAAATTCCAAAATTAAATTTAGTTTAGAAAAAACTAACAAGAAATCAAAATAATATAATAACAATCACATAATAGGAATGTTGATTCCTCAATTTATTTTAGGTAGGTATACGCCCTCAACTTCCGTGAGATCCGTCATGTAACTGTTTCACTGTATAATATACGCACACAACGTATATTATTATTAGTACGTATTACGACATCGAGATTTTCCGCAACAGTCGTTCGTCCAACACTAATGAAAATATGCATACAATACACTATACACATTATAACATAATATAATATATTATATTATGTTATATATTTAAATTATATTTTATGTGTATGCTTACGACCTATACACGCTTATATGTATGTTATGTGCACACCGGATGACGTGTAACGCGGTTACAGAACTATATTATATATATATATATATATATATATATATGCATGCTATTGTTTCATAATTTTTTCCTTCCGAAAATTTCTCACCCGCGAATTCCACTGCAATTCATTAACGAAATCATTACCTGTATAACACCAAATTAAAAATATATTCTCGATCCTGAAGTGATCTCATCTCTGTATAATAACACGATATCTTAGTAACGTCATAATAATATTATCTTTGATCCGCGCGCCAAGGCTGGCTTCCTAATTTAAATTGTTAATTCTCTTTGTTTTTATTATATTTATATCTTTTCATCTGTTATTCTCTATATAGGTAGCTGTACTCAGCAACATTTGCCGTAATTGCTGCGTTAAGATGTTTTATTTTTTTTTAATACAAAAACTCATAAATTTAAAAAATATATACAATCACGATATTACAAAATATCTTACTGTAAACTGTCCGACTGCATATTTTGTTAAGTTATGATCCCGAATACAATACTGCTATAATTATTGCGATGAGTTTTAAAAGTAGGTATAAAAGTATATTGTAATATTATTATTATACTATTGTTGAACTCCTTACATTACTAAGACAAAAGAAAACTGATTTTGTAATCAAATAAATTTAAAAAAAAAAGAATGGAAAATGTTTACGTCGAAAAATGTATCAGAAGAAGTTGTCCATTTACCCTCTAGCTCATAATATGGCGCGATAGTAGCGACTGTGAAATGCTTCTATACATAATAGTGCCTCGTACCTATACAAATATACAATATATATGTTATAATGAGTTTTTTGTCTCCACGACTGACGAACACTGTAGGCAACGAATGAAAATCATCAAGAATTTACGCACGCAACCGTATCGTGTATAGTGTATATACCTACTAAAATATATGTATATATTTATCATAGTGTATATGCAACATTTAGGCTGAAGTGCTGAACTGTATATATATATATAGCTATAATAGTGGAATAATAATATTATTATATGCGGCGGATCGTTGTGCTTTGGTCCGTAAAAAAACGTATGACACTTTTTATGCTTCCGACTGTGATCATTACCGTTGTTTTTTTTGTTTTTGTCTGAATAACTCGCGAAAAATCGAAGCGCTATATTCTTGCAGCGGTTTTTCTACCTTTTTTCGTACCAATAACTGTACATCCGTTTAATCGATAGAGTCGATGGTACTATATACGTTGTTATAAATGTATATACGCATGTGGCGTTATAGGTTCGATTTATCGAATCAATGTCAATATATACATTTCTAACGACTATTGCGGATGATTGTTGACATCATTTTTTTTTCTAAAACATTCATTTTTTATGTACAGTAATATACGTATAAGTGTACACATATATAAATAGAAGGTGATTATTTCATCGTGAAGCAGTCTATTTCCAGTTATTTCCTCAGTAAATCTATGTGTCTTTGAATACATTTATTTTTACAGAATTATAGGTAGGTACCTGATTGAATTTCAATAAATGTTCATTAACAAGAGAATGCAACACTCTATTATAAAATATCCTAACTAGGAGAACTATTTGATTTATTTCCACACGAATTTGCACGTCGTACGTTTGTAAGACGGCGACAACACATAAGTAGCATAAGACAATGATATATGGGTACCTTAAAACACAATATAAAATAATAACATAATAATAAAAAATCGAAAATAAATTAAGCACTTTGTTGAACTCTCGCTGAAATAGGTACATTAATCTAAACAGAAAATAGATTAGGTAATTCTTAATAATCGACTTAGAATTAGCCTCACCAAACTCACACACGGACACCTTATGGCAAAGACAGATCAACCCCTATCCCCACATGCAATGAAAACTACTCCATCAAACATATCATCGTCTACTGCCCAAACTTCAATGAAGCTATGAAAGACTAATAACCTATGTAGTTGATGCTTAACCAATAAAAAAAATATATATATTATAATAATATTAATACGTCCAAACGATTTATTTTGAATACCTGTATCTACAGTTATATTCATTACAATTATAGTTAGTATAGTGTTACAACTGATAATTAAAATCAATTATTCTGCATATTATTATTACATCCGATGCAACAATATTAATATCGAATAGGTAACTACTACGGTGTCTTTTGTATTAAATTTAAATTCCATTAACCATATATAGGTATAGTATATACATTACCGAAACTTTTAGTAGTTGGATTAGTCGAATTTATTCGCTATGCAAATTATGTAAGGTATACCTAACCTAACCTACGCACTGTTGTCGTTTGCAGTTATCATGTAATATGACATCTTTAATACGGTTCACGTCATTGCTACGATCGAATTGGCAAACTGCAAACTGCAAATGATTTACAGTTATCGAACGGTTGATTCTTTTCGATTACATCATCATCTACTTGACAAGACATCATAGGTTTAGTAAAGTATTAGTTGGTAATTTGGTATATATAATGTTGTACATCAAGTCGATTAAACAATACGCATACAGAAACAATCGATTTTAAGGGACAACAAGATGCGTTCAACAGATAAATAAATAATGTTTATTAAACCATCATTTCATCGTTCTGACATATCAACGTAGTATTGAATTTTTTTTTATTAAGTTAAAACTGTCGCTTGTAATTCAGGAAGTAATCGAAAAAAAGTAGTTTTGTTCGGGTGTGTGCTACGGATAATATATCTTATATTAGTACCAATAGGTATTATATATGTCGCATCCACTTAATGTAATTGTATTTTTCATGAAATGGATATCCATTTCATGAACTACGATCATATCGTGTAAGTCAAATTTTAGTTCATGAAATGGGCATATATTTTGTCCATTTCATGATATGAAAACTCTTATTTTACACTTTGTGTAATATTTTAAATTAATTACATCAACAGATAACTTTTTGTGAAATTGAAATCTTTAAATTTAAAAAAATTCTAAAATCTCTAAATGCAACCACAGTTTAAAAAATGTAATTGCAATTATTGTCAATCAGAACAAACATAAACTTCACCAACTCGGAACTCAATATGGTTTAGTAAAAGGGTGGTACAATTCAGCAAGTTTAAAACCCGCGACATCTAATTTTTTTAAAACTACTGAAGTTAATAATGATAAAGAACTCACATTATGTGAAACAGTTTCTCATATTTCTGGGGGACAAGGTTTTTTAAGTTGTACTTGTAAACGCCAATGTCATCAAAACGATGTGCTTGTTTTAAAGCTTCTGTAAAGTGTAACAGTCGTTGCCATAACACTAATATTTGTAAAAATAAGTAATAATTCATTATTTATATAAATAATATTATTATGATGATAATTATAATTATTTATATTTATATAATTTATAATTTATTTTTATTTTTATTATTATTATAAATAATTATAATAATGTAATAGATTAAAAAGTAAACTTAATTTAAACTGATTTTATTTTTTTCATAACAAATAAGAGTTTAATATAATATGTAGTATTTAAAGATTTCAATTTCACGAACAATTAGCTATTATTGATGTAATTAATTTAAAATATTACACAAAGTGTAAAATAAGAGTTTTCATTTCATGAAATGGATAAAATATATGTCCATTTCATGAACTAAAATTTGACTTACACGATATGATCGTAGTTCATGAAATGGATATCCATTTCATGAAAAATACAATTACATTAAGTGGATGCGACATATACACCGCGTCGCCGCGAGAGTAACTCTTGCGAATGTATAATAATTGATTACCTAATCTATTTTGGTATCGCATCAGTATAGAGGCACTTTTCTTTTAAGTAGGCGAGTGAAAAATTAACTTGACCCTTGCGAAGTCAATGCCAAGAACGTAAAACTATAAGTTAATATATCAATACATAATATAGCGCTTAAAGTCTAAAGTTAAAAATTAGAAAAATATATTTTATTTAATTCATTTTTTCTAATTCCCACTTGTGTTACACATAATATTATAAGTAGTGACTGTGCAATTTTTAATCTTTCTTTAAATTATATAACCAAAATATTTTGTTTAAAATGCATCTTATTATATTTATATTATTCATCTTAATGCTGTTATTATCATTGAAGTGGTTTAAAGTGTTTAATTAATAATTATACTTACGTTTTTTAGTTTTTATCAAAATGAATTGGTCTAAATTGACATCTATAAATCTAATCATTGACCATTGTGTTATTTGTACAGAGAGATTAAACAAAAACATGATTTTAACTTAAAGTATTCTGTTCCAAATTAACTAGAAAAAACTGAGTTGTTAAATTATATAACCAAAATATTTTGTTTAAAATGCATCTTATTATATTTATATTATTCATCTTAATGCTGTTATTATCATTGAAGTGGTTTAAAGTGTTTAATTAATAATTATACTTACGTTTTTTAGTTTTTATCAAAATGAATTGGTCTAAATTGACATCTATAAATCTAATCATTGACCATTGTGTTATTTGTACAGAGAGATTAAACAAAAACATGATTTTAACTTAAAGTATTCTGTTCCAAATTAACTAGAAAAAACTGAGTTGTTAAAATAGATTCTTTAACTATTCAAAATTATTATTGAGTTAGGTAATTAGACATTTCATCGACTTTAAAACTATAGCATTAAGCTAAAAAGTATTTCACCAAACAACTACTGTTTAACTACTTATTGTCCACATTTTATTATCATGCTAATGCTACATTATAAATAATTCTTTTGGGTAATTACTATTTATTTATTTTTAGATGATCAAGAATCAGCCATTTATTGTAGTACTCATATATTATTAGCAGGCATTATTTACTTCAAAATTTAATAATCAATATTTTTTTTCAATATTTAATTATAATTACTTTAATAATGTATCACGCAATTTATACTCTGTGCATATTATTATAATAAATATAATGTGTATAATTATTATACATAATAGGTACCGCATTTAGAATTATGTTCAAAACTATAATATTAAGATTTCCGCGCCCATTTTTTAGTCATATTTAAATATTAAGTACCGTACTCAATTAAAGTTAATTAATATTAAAAGCTAAAATTAAATTGAATTTCCTGCTGCATATAAAATTATAGACTTTATCAGTGTTGGTTACTTTTTCTATCCGTTTGAATGGGTATAGATATAGGTTAGGTACCTATACTGTAATACTGTAAGGAAATTACTTAATAACTTTTTTAAAATTTTTTGATCGCATGAATTTTTAATTATAAAAACTTCATACAACAGCCATTTATAAGTATTATTAAATATAATTTTTTTTAGATGCCCCAAACTAATTATACATTGTATTTAAACCTAATTATACTAGTCTGGAATAAACAAGATTGTAAACTCTTCGTCAGCAAACTTCCCATACCTATTAACCTACCTATTATTCATAATTATCTACGTACAATATTATTATAATGTAATACAAAATATTATTAAAAATAATAATATAAACATTAAAAATACGGAATATAATATATATTATGTATATATATACGATATACTTGGGTGCCTGTATTGCGGCTATATAGACGTAGTGTAGTGTTATATTATTATAGTCTATCAATATTATTGATTGTTCGCAGAAAATGACGAGCGAGCGAAACATACCACATTTGAGGGACATATTCGGCGGGGTCGATGACGACGACGACGGACTGCCAAACGAGCTGCGGCGGTTGGACGTGAAGAGCGACGATCGAAATTCGTTGGGTGGCGTCAGTGCGGCCGGCACCGACAGCGCCATATCGATGGGCTCGGCCAGCGAGGAGGACTTGTTGCCGGCCAAGGGGTCCAAGAAGAAACGGCACAAGAGCGGCGGAAGCCGGCAGACCAAGTGCGCAGCCACGTTCGAGGACGACGTGAAGCACCTGGAACGTCACCTGTCCATGAAGAAAACCATCAGGAAGAAAATCATGCGAGATCTGCAACAAGCGTTCGTCGAGGACCCGGACGAGTTCAAAGTGGAAAACATACCGCCGGAGCAGCTCAAGGCAGAACTCAACTCCAGGAGTCTGAGCTTCGGCATGCCTGGCAAAAAGAAAGGTACCTAAGATAGACTGCACCCAGGCCCCCCACATCATATTTTTGGCTCTGGTACAGAACTAAATCCGGACCCCTCTTAAATGACAATTGATTTTTAACATTTTTCTAATATACATATATCTTAGTAATTATTTCTATGAACGCGCTGAGCCCCAGTACCATGTGTCCTCCTGACCCTCCCCCTTTGTGGGGCCCTGCTTATACCTAAAAATACCATAGGGCCACATAGGTGTCTACTAGTCTACTATCGTCTAAGGCGCCGGGATTACGTGTCCGTGGTAGATCAATAATGCTTAGCCTGTGATGGCCAATCAGCAAACAATGGCTAGACCAGCTGTATAGCAAGTTTAAAATTTGAATTAAATACCTCCTAAGTTTTAGGTATGATTATTTTTTTTTCATCATGTGTGCAATAAGGCTTAACTGATTTCATAAATGTGCCGTTAAATGGAATTTTTTTCCATTCCGGTATTATAACGTACTTTATAATGTTTGGCACTATATGGGAACTCATGTTTAGAAATAATATTTAAAAATGTGTACTCAATACTGCACAGGTTACTACATTTTGATATATTTTGATATATTTTATTATATTTAAGCATATTATTACGTAGGTACCTAAAAGTAATACAATAATTATAAAATAACATAACTTATAACTATAGTTATAATAGTATGCGAATAAGGAAGTAAGCAACACGTTTAACTACACATGATATGATTCGTTTATTTTTTAGTACCTAGTAATATATACCTACTTTCTACTTACCTGAATTGATCAGGGGTTTCTTCGAAAATGCCGAAGCGTAAGTCTGGGGAATGGTAAAGTCCTACAAATGTAGTGTTAACTTCTACAAAAGATAGCATTAACTCCTATGAAAGATAGTGTTAACTCCTACAAAAAATTAATATCACTCGTATTGCTGTAAGAAATATCAGTCTTGCAATATATTAACACATTAAACAAAAATGGTTTGAAAAATATGATACAAATGTTAATAAAACAATAGTCATAACTCATAATCATTTACGTTTAAAACAAAAATTAAATTAATCTATTTTTGTGGCATACTTTGGAGATAAACTCTAAACGTAAAATTTCTCCTTGTATATATTTATTTTTTTGTTTATGTATGAATTAATATTTCGAAATTGTTTTTGTCTGTCTGCGTTGTGTTGTATGACTGCTTCTAATTTTAATGTATGTTTCGGTCTGTACATCTTTCAAAACTTTCATGAATAAATGGAGATTTGGATGATGATGATAAAAACTACTATTAAATCTTGAATGAAATGATTCACATGCATCATAGTAGGTAGTTTCATTAGAAGACCACAATTTTGGAGGAAATAATGAAAACGAAAAAATATAATTTTCAGATAAATAGTCGCAATATTGTTGGACTTTATCGTAAGATGGCATATTTTCTAGCAAATCAGATACAAAGCAATCTTCAATATTTCAAAGTTACGATAATTTTTAGTTTTTTGAGCTTTTCAACTTCAAAATCGTAAATTTAAGTAATATTACCATATTTTTTAAAGGGAAAAAATGTCTACATAGGAGATTACAGTATCTTTGATTTTCAGGTAAACATTTTAAAAGGTTATTAGTGTAGGAGTTTACATTTATTGATGATTCAGGTAAAAAGGTTATTCCTGTAGGAGTTTACATTTGGCCGGAAGTCTCCCCCTAACCTTTTGGCTTTGTGAACTTATATTCTAGCTTGTGAATGACTTCAATATCTTTCATGATCACTAATTAAGTTTCAACCGAGACTTTTTTTTATATAGTTATGACATGATCACATGATATAATATTCGTAGGTAGCTGAAATCATAATTTTCAAATTATTACTATATCATTAAAAGCCATTAGGACGAGGTAAATACCTATAAAGGTACCTACCTCTTTTATAATTTGATATGAAAGTACCATAAACGTACCTATGCGTTATAAATTAATAGGTATCTAATGGCATAGATACCTATACTTTATAGTTATAAAGTGGCTATTTTGTTTTCGTGTTTCTACAGTCCACCTAATAATTTCTTAATTTGCCAATTACGTCTTTGCTTATTATGTCCATGTAACGGATTTTATAATACATACCTAATATGTTGTAGGTAATATAGGTATAACTCCACCATATAGTTATAGATACTGAATGTTAATTTGTAAGATTATCACAATCACCTACAAGTTGGGTGTTAAACAGATTCATTATTTTTTTATAATTAACATAATAAATAATATATATATTTTTTTTATTACTTTCAGGAAAAATGAAGTCAGAATCGAATTTTCTAGACTTTTTACGCGGAGGAAACGACTCAACAATGGCCGGCCGTCGTTACAACGCGGACGAAAGCGATTCTGGACACGGGTCACCGACCAGAGAACTGGACGATGACGAACCTTCGATACGGAAACCAAGCTTTTGGAGACGTTTTACCATAAAGGGCGCGAGGAACAAGCGGTAGGCGCGAATACCGTTTGAGCGCATAAATAACACTGTGATCCTTAAAAGTTAAAACCTATTATTATTAATATCATTATTTTAGATTTTTTTTTTATATATATATCACGTAAGATTGTATGTGCGTACCTATGCGGTCTATTTTCGTCTTGTCATCATGAATAATGCTAATATCTTTCATAATCCGGTGGACAGTCGTTGATGTGAACTGTTCAAACCAATCTAAGTGTCATTAGACTACTGATATCAAACCTTTTCCATTTTATAAGTACAGATTTACGATTGGATTTTTTTCTACAATAGCCTATGATGTATTTTGATACAAAATATTTTTCTATAATCTTTGTATGTATGTACGTAGGTACTTAATAAACATGTAATATTTAATTCAATTTTTGTATATTTTTTTTTTTTTTATATAAACATTAGTAAGTACCTACTAAGTAGTTTGTTGGTCCATGATTCTGATCCATGCTGATTTAAGAAGTTAAGTATATTGATTACAAATTATTGATAAACAATTTTCAAAAACATAAGGAATGATTATATAACATATTCAATTCTTTGATACACTCGAGCAATAAATTTATGTTAAAAACAAACACTTAATAAAATCTTATAATTAATTTAGTTCACCATTTTATATTATTGTAAAAGCAAAATATTGTGTAATTCGTTGTAGAACTAAGATAAATGTTGTGGTTATAGATCAATTTCAATATAGTTTTAACTATGATAAACCATTTTTTTTTTTTTTTTAATGTAATGGGGAAAGTTTTTTCTTTCATAAATTGTAGTCATGTACTTAACAAAATGAATAGCATATAATAAATTAAAAAACTTAGTTATAACACAAATACAAAAATGATATATTTTGTAAGATACAATAAATAAATCTAAAACCATTCTATTGGTTTAATTGATTGGTAAAAAAAATTAGTGTTACAAAAACTTGATAGAATACCTTGACAATATAATATTATAAACATTAAAAAATATAAACAGAAATTTGATCTATTAACACCAAAACAAATAGGCACAAGTTTAAGAATCAGGCAAGATAGAACCAAATTATTACATATACATATTATAATATGTATGTAAATAATTGTTTTTAAAACTATAATATCAGTTACGGAGACTCATGAACCAAATTCCTCTGTGTCGGAATCAATTTTGTTAAATTGAAATAATCCTCTTCCGTCCATTTGTAAATAATACTGCAACAAGATAACAATTTGATTATCATTTAATAGGATATAAAATATAATTAATATATTTCTCAGTATAATGATTTTAAGTACATATTATTACCTGTAAATTACATGTTAAACAATCCATAGTATTAATATTATTTATATGGCACAGAAGTATAAATAGTTGAATTAATGAAATAAATATTAAATTGTAATGTACATTTTTTTTTATAAAAACAAAAAAATATAATAAATTGGTTGAAAATTATATATATACAAAAAAAAAGATAAAATACATTTATCATTTACAGTAAAATGTCATTATAACAAAACCACTATAAGAGTAAGTCGGAATCTCTTTTGTAATAGAAAAATAAGTTGGAACTATGTCAGGCGTGGCAAACGCATGGCACGCAAAAAAATTTAAATTGCGCTATTCATAAAATGTTGCTTATAAAACATTTATAAGAAACAAATTACATATATTTTTACAATTATAATATTCTTGGATAAAATTGATAAGGTATGTTTCTATATTATCACTATATTTATTATGTTCTGTTGAGTATTTACAAACTTTAGGCATATGAAAAATTGTCAAACACTTGATTGCAAAAATTTTGCACTAGACCCAAAAAAGGTTTGCCACCCCTGAACTAGGTGATTCCATTATAAGAAGATTTTACTCTTCTTCATTACATAACTAATTTTATCGTATAAGTAGGTATGCAAAGAAATATGCAAAATAAATGACGTAAATAGCAAAATCATTTAAATCATTTTTAAAAGTTAAAGTTTGTGTTTTATGATGAACATTTTGTTATTAGTAGAAAATTGGTCATTACATTATTCTCAATAAATTAAATGTTTAGTCGATTGAAAATTCTTTTAAACTCAATGCAGTATTTGTTGAGATATATAGCTTGAAAAATATTTAAATCAAACTTATTTTTATCCCTGTTAAAATTCAAGTTATAGAGACAACTGAAATTAATATAATGCATGTCAACAAAAGTATTATCAATAAGTAGAATATTAAAATTAAAATTCTGATGTTTCAAATTGTTTTATTACGATGACAATATACATACACGTGTTGTATCCGTCTTAAAAGTATGCAACATAACAAATTTATGCTAAGCAGATCACGCTAAAAAATTAAAGTGAATTGATCTCTTATAATATTTAAAGGTAAAAACACTATCTGTGTTCAAATGTTGGGTTTTAATGATAGCTCAATATTTTAGTATAGCATAAATTAAAAATGCTCATAACACACTTAAAATTGAACTATTGCAAAAACCTCATCATACGAAAACAGATAATGATCTTAACTTTAAATTTTATAAGAAGTCAATTCTTTTTAATTTTTAAACTAACAAAGCTAAACGTGATCTACTGAGCATAAATTTTCTATGTTACGCACTTGTAAGACGGAGATAATATATGCGGGTAGGCGTCTTCTTAATGTGTCTAGTTTAAATAAATGATAATGGAAGTATTAAGACTAACACATGAAAAAAATAAAATGAATAAAAGTGAAAAATCATATTGAACATTATATTTTAGTTAGTTATTTTTATCTTTGGTTTATCTATTTTTATTATTTAGTTGTGTTACTAGTTAATTTACACCAGTATTTCTACTATATAAGTATATATTATATTAAGTAAATTTTAGATGTATATTCCACCACAGTTCTAATGTGTAAGTTGTAGTACACAAACTAATATTATACCGACAAAATATTCTAAAGAATATAATACTGTATTTCAACAATTCTGAGTATAATACTTACATCGTGATGTTTCCACAAAGATTTTCGATGGCTAACCGTGAAAAGTGAAATACCAACATCACGACAATATTGATACATAGAACCTTCAACATCAACACTAACTGCACTTGTACATTCATCCAGTATTGCGAATTGTGGTTGATGATAGAACAATCTAGCCATGGCAATACGTTGTTTTTCTCCACCAGACAAAACATCCATCCAATCAGCAACAGTATCCCAACCTTGATCTCTTTGCAATAAATATGATAATTGTACACGTTCTAAATGATTGGCAATGTCTGAATCGGTTTTTCTACGACGCTGCATTTCCTCCCTTAAAAAAAAATATTACAAATCAATAACTATGATTGATGGAGACTCATCTATAACAATATAATGATTTTATAGTTTATAATATTAAATAAGAGGATTTAATTTATACATACTTAGTGTGCGGATATATAACTTGATCCCGTAGTGTACCTAAAGTCATATATGGTTTTTGTGGAATGTAAAAAAGTTTGCCCTTTGGAGGTTTTGTTAAGGTTCCACCAAAAAGAGGCCACAATTCACCAAGTATTCTGAACAATGATGATTTTCCACAACCATTTGGCCCACATACTAATACATTCATGCCTGATGTAACTTCAAATGATAATTCTTCAACTAGTATATCACCATTTGGTGTCACAAGAGGTACTTTATCAAACTTAATAATGTTATCTTTAGTAATAATACGACCAGAGTTTGGTACAAGTTTCTTTTCTTTAAGCGTATTATTATCAGTCAACATAGTTCGTACATAATGTCCTTTATTAAGATCTTTGAGTACAGTCATGATTTCAGTAACTCTGGCAGTGAATCCAGCTAAACGTGTCATATCACGGCCAGCTAACACTAAGCGGCCAATAGCTTCAGCTAATTTTACCAACATACGACCCATTGTATAGTAATTCTGTAATTAAAATATTGAATATTAAAAGTACACAGAGCAGCGAGTCTCTACTTCTTTGTAAAACTTAACTTTAAATTAGTTATGATTTCAATGAAATATAAAATTAATAATGAGATTTTTTAGAGTAACATAGGTATTTGTTGTTTTGTTGTTTAAATCAATTATTGATATTATTGATATTTGAACCTTCATTATCTAAACTTAATGGGACTGCAAATAGTTTTAGAAACGTGAAAGTTCAGATGCTGGCATAACTTTAATATGTTCATACATATCACAAAAATACATGTATAATATTATGATATTATGTTGATATTTATAATGTATTAAACATAACTACTTAAATTACATTTTATATTTGTTCAGATAATGGAGGATTCATATAACGTTTGGATAATGTATGTCCTACTGTACTTATTTTATTGCAATACATAAGTGTTTTATTATAAATTGTTAAAACTGTACTTACTCGAAAACGTTCATTTTGTGAAAGATTAGATAAAGGCGATGTACGTTTCATAAAAGGTATACTAACAGCATAAAATCCTACAACTGTAGCAATGTCTAGAAAATATAAAACATTTACAAATATAATTTTAGCTAATTTTGAAATTATTGTATTATAAATAATTTTGACTTACATTTTCCGATAATATTATCAAGAAAACCCATAGATACTTTAAATTCAAGGAATTTTCTTAAGTGAGCTGTCTAAAAATATTTAAAAATATTATTTTTAATAAATATTTTTTTAAATATACATTACAATTATTTATACATTTATCATGTTATTAATAAATGTAATTTAAAAATTTAAATTATAGGATTATATATAGAGGACTTAATTTAAGTAAAAAATACTATCAAAATAAAATACAGATCCATCAATTAAAGCATAAATCTTTTAACTCCTTAATTCAGGAAAGACAAACTTTTCTCAGTAAAAATAATTTATAAAACAATTAATTTCACAACATATAAGTTATGAACATTAAATAAAGTATACTGGATGATTCTCTAATTGTAAGACATTCCAAGTACAAATATTTTTAATACCTACATCGTTTGAAATGTTACAAAACATTTTTTAAATAAAATATAGTGGAATATTTTATCTATATATATATATTTTTTTTTTTAAATTAAATAAAAATCAAATTTAGGACTAAAAGTTTATGAGATATAAGTAAATAAAGTTTAGATGATCAAAGTGGAATGGTATGCAGTTACTTGATTTAGTACTCTGTTTATATAATTTTTTAATGTTTAGATAATTTAATTTTAATTCTTTGAAATACTTTAAAAAAACATTTGACTTTAGAGTATGAAATTAAAACTAATTTTTGTCATTCAATAAAATAAAGACTTACAAAATGATACAGATACAACTTTAAACATAAAAAAAATATATGGAGTAGGTAGAAACTGGGGATGTAATTTTTTTTCCAAAAACATTAATAGTTTTTGAAATAATGAGTGGTTCATGATAAACAAATTACCTGGTATTTTAATAGGAATAAAGTTAAAAATAACTTTAGTATTACCTAATTTTAATGATTAGAAGAATTAAATATTGAAACATACAAAAAATGTGATAAAAATTAATTTCTGATAATTTATTAACTTACAAACCAAGTATAATACTTACTAATTTATTAAACGAGGCTAACATAATAAGTTTTTCCCTGTTATTGCCATTGTAGAAGGCTATTTCTTCAGAATTAGTGATTAACCTGGAGTTAATATATCGATATTCACCTTCTAATTTTTGTTCTACTACAGTCATTTTACCAGTTGGCCTACGAAGGTAAGTTAAAATAAATCCAGATACCATCAAATAACCCAGCATTACAGTAGGAGTCTGAAAAAAATTGTTATAACATATCAATTTTCAGATTAATCTTGGAATATATTTTAAGTTGTTACTTCAAATCCTAATGTAGATGTCAATTTGTAAACATATATTACAATGTCTAAAAATGGTTTACAGACATTGGAATATAAATCAGTGAACATATCACAGAACTTATCGACATCAGCTGTTAATAACTGATCAGGATTTGATATACGGTTGTCCAAATTATTTATCTTGTAGTAAGTATAACCTCTAAAAATCATAAGCATGACTTTTTGTTTTTTTGTAAAATTTTAGTATAAAGCTACCTTAAATATTCATCATATAAGTGATGTGACAACCTAGATCGAAGTCTGAGCTTTAATTCTCCAATACTCCACTGTAAATTTAAAAATCATGAATTAATAAATTGTTAGACCCCCAGTTGGTAGATGTATATTTATATTTACCTTTAAAACATTATTGACTAAAGAAATCTGCAAAATGATAAATTATTAAATACTTTCAAATATTTACTTGAACAACAAATTCTAGAAAAATAAGTCTACTTACAACTGGCATTCCGGCAAAAAAGTATAACAGTTGTTTTTTAAACAACGCTGTGTTCATACTTATAATTGCTGTTTCGACAACTGTTCCAGTCTGTATCATCCATATGTCACTATACGATCTGGCTATTAGTGATGCAGCAACAAGTATGAGGAACCCAAATTCTGGAGATGTAAAGCCAGGAATAATGATTTTTAAAATTTGAAAAAGTTGTTTAAGAAAGCGGCCATTGACATGTGCTCGATTTGCATTCTTTGTTTCTGCTGATTTCTATGCAAGCAATAATATTATTAGGAAGTGAATATATATTGACAAATAATTTTAATACTATATCATTCAATTTAGTATTAATTCGTAGAATTTTATTATTCAACAAATCAAATATTTTAAAGTATCATAGTTGTCAACATATTTTGCAAAGTGTCGTTTGTCAATAGTCATTTATTATTTTAAATACTTGTTTCAAGTGTTCTACTTCAGATAATCAAGCAATTAAAGTTGTCATTTAAAATTCAATAGTTAGTAGTACATTTCACAACAAATATATACAGGGAGAGGGCATTATTAAGTATTAGAAATACAAGTGTTTACTATTTACTATTATAAGGATCATACCTACTTTATGATATTATGATAAATGTAAATCTTGGGCTGTTTAAATAGAAATTAGTATGCATATATATATATTTCATTATGTATGTTTATTGTAACAAAATTATTTGCAACCATTTTTATTTTTATTTTTTCTATAATGCAACAAGTATAGATTTTATGAATATAATATTGACTATTTTTTAAAACAGGATTTTGTGGGATGGAGTATAAGGTGAAGTTAATTTTGTGTTTTAGAAGGATAAAATACCTACTTGATTATTGGACTAGATTATACTATATGTGATCATAAAAATAATAAGTAATTATCTATATAATAACATTAAATAGGTTGGTTATTTATAACAATGATATGTTTATTATATATTATATATTATACTGCTTTCGCATTGCTTCTGCGGCGTCGTCGGTTAAAAATGAAAGAAAAAAATAAATCCAAATATTATAATATAATATATATATTTAAACATTTATATGTTTAATAAGTCAACTTAGTAGAAAAAATATATCTTAAAACAGTTAAAATTAAAACCCACATAAAGAACTTCAATAATTCAAGGCTAGTAGTTATACATTGTAGCATATGAGTAAGGATCTACATTTTATATATTTTAAAATACCTAATATATTTAAAAACAGGTTAAGCCTGTTACATAAATGTTAATAATAATAAATTCAATTGATACAATCATACCAAAATACATGGTATTTAATATTATCTAAATGATTGTTCAATACACACCTAGATGCATTATAATATTATGATATTAAATTTATTAAATGATCCATTTAGGCAGTCCCTAAAATTGTGTGTAGTATGACACACTTTGTGTAGTACGAATAATTCAGTGTGTAGTACAAAATTTAAAAGTGTGTTATAATAACCTTTATAATAATATTCTATAAAATTTTAATATAACAATATTAATTCAGGATATAAAAAAATATAAAAAAAAATTTTTTTTAACAAAAAATCTATTTCACTAATTTTTTTTAAAGAACCTTTAAATTTGTTAAATAGAGGTTCTACTTTATTTAAATAAAATTATTTATTGTAAACACATATTATCATTAATTGATAGGTAGTATATGTATAATTTAGATTTGACTAATTTGGGACTATGTGTGACGTGTGTAGTACAAACATTTGGATAGTTTAGGGACTGCATTTAGGATAAACAAAAACAGAACATAAAAAGTTTAAAAGTATTAATACCTGAAAAATTATTGTTGATAAAAATTTTAAATTTAGTAATATATTTTTTTTAATCTAAAATTGTATATGGTATGAAGTATAAATATATTATTTAACACTATATGTCTATGTCTTACACTAAAATATGGTCAGGATATGGTCAGGGGTCAGGGCTTAAACATTTTTATTGAGAGATTGAAGACCAAAAAATAATTTTAGAAAATTAAGATGAAAGCATTATTTGAAAATAAATTCAGATTGCTACAATATTAAGGTTCAACCTGTGTCACAACAGATAACATGAATGAAATATATGAGGCTAGGTATTAATAATTGAACTAATTGACTGAATGTTACTTTATTCTTAATTACAATTTAACGACTAAGTATATGTATACATTTAACCCATAAGATATGGGTTATTAACTACTAAATTGGTGTTTCAATATTTATATTTATATGCAAGATGAAAGCAAATTGAGGTTGTTTAACTCAAATAAAACGCATATAATATACAGGTGATTTACTGAGCATGCTAACACAGTCACCTCCGATTTTCTTCATCAATGGAATTTTTGGAATTTTTAAATATACTTAATGATCACATTCTAAAATTTTTGAGATTTTTTGTACAACTTGAGAAGATACAAGCTTCTGTCTTTCAAACGAAAATCAATTCATGCTGTAAATTATTCAACTGATAATTTTTCTAAAAATGTTTATAACTCATTACAACAATTCAAGAGATTACTTTAAAATAAATACTTTACATCATATACCTAAGAACATTTGAAGAGATTTATAAGTGATTTAAAATATTCTAAACTGTTGGGGTATTTATTTTTAAAGCTACCTAGGTATATTTATAATTTCAGAATATGAAACAGGATATTTTATTTAAAATGTCTATAGTACACAATGATATTTTCAACAGTTAGTAATTAGTGTACAGTATTAAAAAATCATAAGCTTTAGTTAGAAATATTATTTTTATCCATTTAAAATACCAACATGCTATTTCTTATTACAAATGTTTTTATACGAATGTACAATGTTCATGTATGAATATTGAATTTGAATATTAATTATCATTTTAAATTTATGATAAGAGGAACACGGTGGCAACAGTTAACCCACAAATAACTGATGCACCACTCCATCTAAACTTAAAATGTTATACAGTGACCTCAATATATTCTTTACTAATAAATTCAACATATTAGTTAATTCAATGATACATGAATAAATAAACATTTAAAACAACACTTAAACATGCATTTAGAATTTGTTATTAGTAAAATGTTATTACTATTGCTCTGTTACTTAGAATGTAAATTGCTAAGAAAGGTTATGTTAATTCTATAGATATTGTATGTATTAAGTAAATAAAAAAAAACTGTTATAGAAAAATAATTAATTAATTTGTAACTAAGAAGATATATTATTGAATTTAAAACATTGTGAATATTTTATTATTTAATTCATAACTACCTATATTTATTTTATAAATTATTATAATATATATTGTTTTAAATGTGTTTATTTTCTGATTTAGCTAATAAAAACAAATTAATACAAATAAAACTAATAAATTAATTTAAAAAACATTTTATTAAGTAGGTAGGTACTCTAAATTATTTAACGAAGTTTAAAAATAATCTAAGTAGTTCTAGCGGTAGTTAGGTATGTTTGATAATATGCAAACTATTGAAATTTATAGCTACTATAATAAATTATTTTTATAAATAATATTTGAACTTACATCAACTATAAGATACTTTATATCATTCTCTGGAGCTCTCCTAGTAAAAAAATCGGTAAATCAATAAATATAAACAAAGTTATCAAAAACATAGGTATTATAGGTACATTGATGTTATACAAATTATATTAACTAAAATATTATGTACCTTTTAAAAGTCTTCTTATTCTGGAGAGCATACTTTTTTAACAGATAAACCAACAAAGGCACTCCGGCAACGGCACTGCCGATTAATGCATTTTTTTGAGACACGTATTTACTTAAAACTGGAGCCATGATTCACACGAAGGAGTTATTCGTATATTCTTAGATACGCCATGAAAAAAAAAAATCAAATATTTTAAAAATGTTCGGTAGCTAAATGAGTTTTAAAAAAGTTAACTAAAATTTAAACTATAAGAAAACCACTAGCGGTTGGTACTCACTGTATACTGAACAGGCATACGTAATGCTGTGGTAATGCGTATAATAATAATAATAATTGATTATGGACGAGGGAGATTGGAGATTGTTGTGCGGCTAATAATAATTTGAAATATGATGAAATTACACACTAAGGTAACAGTGGTGGTAGTGGTGACCCATAAGTCATAACTGTGACGAGTCCGGAGTCAAAAACTAGCGGTCTCCATTAGCTGTTGCGTTTTGTCCAATCACTAAATCTGAAAATCGAATGCAATAGGTACAAGTTAGTCAGGTTCCACCACTACTGAACATGTTAACGTTAAAAAACAACTATAGCATACAACCTTCAAAAACCTAGACATTGATAAAAACTCGTAACTACTTCAGCGTCACTCGACAGCCCGCAGACTGTTTGTCTGTTTCCTATTAAGTAGGTAGGCACTATACTCGGAACAGTCGGAACTACAGAGGCATAAGTAAAAAAACAGACAAACAATTGACTGTTTAAAATTTACTGTCGCTAATCTAATTCACTAGACGTGATAAAAATTAAAAAATCTGCGAAATAATTAAATTAATTACCGTTACCGCAGAAATAATATGTTATAACTTATTATAAAATTATTATTATTCTGTGGTAATAGTACGCTCATGTTTTATATGTGACTACTGACTGATAAGAGATAACGAACGACCGGCATGAAATAGTTATTATAGAAAGGGGCATAGCAATCACACATACACGGTCGTCTACAGGTGGCCAAGCCTTTTCGCTACCCATAATAATTTTAGTTCGATGCTAAAAATAATTTAATAATATTATAGGTATTAGGTTATGTATTGATATTTCCCGATATAATAAATTATTTTATATTATATTATATTATATTATATTATATACTACATTATTTTATTTTTTTGATTTATTAATACAATTGAAACAAACTTAATATTATATTGTTTTATTTCGTTTATGTTAGTGTTTAAATGTAATTGATTGCAGATTAGATATAGTATAGGTACTTTTATAGGGTGAAATTGAAAATTAAAAGTTCATTTCTTAATAATCTGCAGTAAAAACTTTTTTTATCATCTTATATACCTACATGATATGATTCCCAAACGGCTAATAAATAGATATTTTCAATTTTCATTTTTTTTTCGTTTAAATATCGATGAATAAATGTTCACTTGGTCAAAAATTCATTAAAAGGTTTCATATAATTTCTTTACAACTACTTTTAGCTTTAACAAAAATTTTTTTTTTGAAACCTGTTACACTATTTATTGTTTAAACATAATTGAATTACAAGACGTGATGTTATATTAACGTTATTATTTTTTGTTTATTAAATTATGAATTTAATACCGCGTTCATGCCTGATTTCTTTATATGGTATTTAAGTCAAAATCATGGGTTTACATCTCAGCGTAAACCCATTTCGGCGCAAATCTCAATTTCATTCCTTTTTCATACTGCAGGTTAAACGAACTGTTTAATGTTGCAATATCATTCAAAATGCGCATAGATTTGATAATGTTTACTATCTAGTATCTGATATATATCGTACAATTTTTGCAAATATGAAATGGTTAATAATACCTATAATAAATGTTTATAATCAGTAAATTTATAATTAATTAAAAATACAAATGACTAATAGTATGTTTAAAAATATGTGTTTACAATTGTTTAATGTATGGTACTATAGTTCTAATATTATATTGATTGTTGTTCAAATATTTTTAGTGTAGTGAACAGCAAAAATCTTTTCACCGAAACGGCCTCGTAGAAATGTTAGAGATTAACATCAATTATAAGCTTAAAATATACTATTGCTTATACCTAATAATAGTATTTTGTCATCATAGATATCACCCGTTAGAAGCGATTTATTTGTTTTAATACTTTGTAGTCAGTAGCTAATAGGTACTAATATTGATTTACGATAGTATTGTCGTCTATGTATCTTAGTAGGGGAGATGAATTAGTGACCTAAGTAACGTCACTCAGACCGCGTCAAGTACAAGCATACACATTTGTGTTTTTAAAATTTTCAAGGCTGGGCATTTTAATTTTGAATGAAATTATTCAAATAAGGTATGTCAATTGTTAAAATTAAATATTAATCAACATTTTGAATACATTTAACATTTGATAGTATTATTAGGTGTATACTTTTACTGGATAGATTATTTGTATCAACCCATCTAGATACGTGCCTAACCAACAGTTAATGTGGTTCAAATGAAATCTGTTGAAGTGCGTATCGACAACCTTGTTAAATTTTTTAAATAATTGTTAAATTTTTACTATTAAAATAGTTAATTTTGTTAAATAACTACTCGACGTGACGTGTTGATGTGATGTACATTTTTCCATTTTATTGTAATACCGTCAAATGGGGTGAATAGAAACAGTTTTAAACTTCTAAATATTTAACATATAGAATAATGAGTGATACTTTAAAATATGGGTCTCTGTGAGTACTTTAATATAGTACCATTGATTATATTTTATACTTAATACTTGAGTTTATATATATTTTTAAGTGTTTTGTTTCTATTTACCTGCCGAGTGGGGTGAAAAGAAACATGTATTGTTTTTATCAACTTTTGCAATTTAAACTCGTGGAAGTTGAATAGAAACAAATAATTAAATTTTTTTAAATACTTATTAAATAATTATTCAACATAAATAATTAAGGTACCTACCTAGTTATCACAGTCCTTTTCTGTAGGTAATATTAAGTCTATAATAATTAGAAATTATCGTAAAATAATATTTTTCTAGATAGGTTAAACATTCACAAAATGGTGGTATCAGTATGGTAGAATTTTCAAAACATTCTAACTATTTTTGTGCTGTTATAGCCACGGCAATTTTTTTAATTTTCTAAATTATTTTTCAGTAATAATTTGAAAATTTATCTATTTTCCTAGGTACAATTTGAAATATTAAAAAACGATTCCCGAGAAATTTTTCTAACCTAACCTAACCTTGATCAAAAAAAAAAATGTCACCAAAAGGTTAAACCTTTTATAATAATAAGATATTTTCGATTGTTAATAACTTTTTTTTAACTATTAAATTTGATTACTTATACTGAAAGTATACTAGGTTGACACATTTTCGGTCAGAATTGTTTTTCGTATGGTACACTAATTTATTATTGAATTCTAATACAACATACCCATTACAACGACATGCTCGAAAACTACTGTACGGCAGACTGATATTACCATCTGTTCACCTTTTTTGTTCTATTGACAATTACTTAATGTCAATAAAATCTTATACGTTGGGTCAAAAAGCTTGAAAATTGTATACAACATCTACGTTCTCTATAAGTTATTATAATAACAGTTGATAAATATTAAAAAGCCATATTATTATTATATAAGATTAAAGTTAAATTTTTGACAAAATTTATCAAAATCTCGGAAATTGTCGAATTATTTTGTAGTTAAAAAATAATAAAATGTTCAATGTCTTAATATCTTAATGTCTATAATGCCTAATAATAAAATAAATTAGGTACTTTAATCGCAATAATATTATCAAATGTACTTATATACTGACAGTCCGTCTTCGTTCATTACCGTTTATTCATTATTTTATTTTTGTCAAAACAATTGTGGTTCTCTTTTCAGTATGACTTACGACCTTTGGTGGCCACCAGCCTCAAACGCCTTCTGATGGCGACATGGCATTCTCTTACCACTATCGCTGGGTGAAAACCTTAGGATACATTTCTGCATGGCCAATAGTATAATATTATTGTTAATTTGTAATATTTCATGTTATAATATTATCAAATATATCATAATTTTTATGTAGATTATAGATAGTAGATCTACATAATAATTATGCGTATCCGATATCCACGGTCCACATATTTTATATTATTTTGTAAATAGAAAAAAATATCACTATTAAATCCATGTAATTTAATATATTATAATTTTTCACAATATGTATGTTGTATTATATAATTTATAAAATGGTTACACTATTTTTTAACTGATTAATAATCATTCACACAATATTTTAGAAATAATATTATTATACTATATAATATTACGTTAGCAAACTAAAACTTACTTTTGTTCAAGTTAAGGTATTTAATATTTATATTATATTATATTATATAGGTAGATCGTAATTGATAAACCAATAGTATAAAAATTATATAGGTAGGTCTTTATAAAACACTGAAAAAATAAATAATTAAAGTAACTAAAATTTGTATTCAACATCGTATAGATTTATAAAATATTATTCATTCATAAGTCCATTAAATATAAATAATAATGATATATATTGTTATATAATTTCATTAATATTTATAAGTTATAGGCAAAGATATCTATGCTATATAATATTATTATGATTATTTTTACTGGTAAAAGGCAAAAAGAAACAGTTTTAGGAACTACTTGTCTTTTTTAAATTCACGGAGGAAATTAAAAAATGTCATTAGTTACTAAAATATATCGCTAGTCCAAACATTTATAACTCATTGCACTATTGAATATAGTCAGAGAAACACAATGGCGCTTATGATTTTGAAAGCTTATCCAGTTAACTTGTTGTTCAAGTGGGTCAACCCATATAATAGATTTTGTCGTTTTTTGCCACTTTTGCATTTTACCAGTATAACTATTTGCTTTTACATTTTTAAATTATAACAACATTTATAATTATGATTAATATATTTATTATTATTTATTACTTATTCGTAACATTGTTGTGATATAGGTATTTAATAGTTTAGGACGTTTAGGTTACATGTAAACATTTTGCATGACTACTAGTTATAGTCCTTTCGAATATTTAGAGTTCATATTGTTATACTCCTTAAACATAAAAATAAAATACATATTTCTTTTTTTTTTTATATATAATATTAAATTAATATAAATAATCATAAAAATAACCAAAATCGTAACGGTGCATTGTGTGACACTGTTATTGTTAACATTTAAAAGTTAAGACAATACACGGTTTACTCGTATATCAAAATACTCTTATTTCTTATTATAAATACTCTTAAAATATAATAATATAATGCTCTTATTTTAAATAGTGTATATATGTATCTATTAAAAAAAATGTATGTATTATAGCCATGTAGGAATGTATATAAAATTCTTATGGGGATTTAATCATTTAGAACAATATTGTTCTAAATTATTCGTATAAAATATTGTCTGATGGTGATAGTGTGACACATACAAGTTAAGTTGGTAAATTTATAAATATATTTAAAAATTGTGAGTATAAAAAGTATACATTTCATTAATATACATTAAATGATTATTATGATAGGTATCAAACAAATTATTATATAATGAGACTTATAGATATTATACATTATTTCATTTCTACAATTTTACCATATACACTGATTATGAAGTATAGATATTCAATCTACATATCCTATAAAGCAGGTGTACAATAATAAATTAATTTTTTTTAAAACAAAAAAATGTATTAGGATTTTCAATATGATTTGAAAAATAATAATCTTTGTCCAATATTTTTAAATATTTTTTTAGCACTTAATATCGAATGAAGCATGTGTTAAATAATTATTAATTATTATTTATTACTGATGATAAATAGGACTAACGTCTATATGCCACATAAAACATAGTTAAGTAATATGTGAGTAGGTACCTACTTATTTTATTTATTCATTAAAACTTGCTGAAATAACTAATCAAATAAACAAAGAAATTACATTTAGTTATCGATTGTTTCCAAAGTAATTAAGTAACTATCATTAAGTAAAACCGAAGACACTTTTGAATTCAGCTTTATAATTTGATTTGGCTTTATTTTTAAATTAATCAATAGTATTTTAAAAAATGTTTAATTTTTTTTACTAAACACAAAATTTCTGATTTTAAAACTTTTATATTAGTAGCGTAAACTATATTAAAGGTATCTTTAGATTTGTACTTCTATCTAAATGCATCTATTGCCTCATTTTCGTTTAAATATAGATATCAACCAAAAAACATAAATTGTTCGTGTTTATACTTATAGATAGATTATAAGACAATAATAGTATTAGGCATTAGCATTAATAATGGGCGTTTCATAATTAGGTTTTATTACTAATGCTGAGAATTAAGGACTTCTAAAATTGTCATATTTTTTCTAGGACGGTCGTAGAACAATAGGTATAAATATGTTACATAACATTAGGAAGCTATAATTAAATTTTTATTTCACATATTTTTGCATATTTTGTCATACTCGCATATAAAATATGCATATTTGAGTAGGTAGGTTTATAAGAAAAATCAAAAATATATTTTTCAATCTGTTAATACAACAAAGTTTTGAATTTGGATAAATATATAAACATATAATATATAAAATATTTGATATAAAGACAACAGTTTCACTATTTCGAAGGCGAATGGTAAAGCCTCATATATTACACACAAATACTTAGGCATGTAGAATATTAATTTTAGTTGTCTGCCATAATTTGTCAGTAGAAACACTAGAAACTTATCGTGTAACACTGTAACACATCCACGAGGTATATTCGTCAAGTGTACGACAAGTAGATGATGAGAGCAATTAATTTTTATTTTATTAAATTTATCAGTTTTTTTTTTCTTAATATCTGTATGTTTATTATTTATCAATTTTTTTAAATATTTTTATTTCAAATAATTTTTTTTGTAGAGCATCATATTTAAAGTGCATATTATAGGCGCATATTTCAAGATTTTTTAATTTATTCTGGTGGATTTGTTAAATATTGTATAGACGTCTTATTTGTTTCAATAACAAATAAAAATGAATATAACATTATTTATATAGTATGGCTATCATAATTAGAAAAAAAAATGATTTAAGGTCGAATCTGTAATAAAGAAATAGAACACGATTTATATATAATACTAACGAAAAAATGAATTTTTAAATAGGTACCTACTCATATTACAACTATAGGTCGAACATTGTGAATATAGCGATCAACGATATCTGATAGTAATAATAATGAACCGCAAATAAACCTTCTGACAACTCGTCACAGTTTTCAATATAAATATTCAAAAGTAATTAGATTTATTATTTCATTTTTGTATATCTTTATAATATAGTATGCCTTAACGATATTATTAGTATTAGTGTTACTATTAATTTATTGTATATTATCGATTAATACTTAATATTGATTCCCTTACAATATTTTAATCATTCACTCTTTTTTACGGCGTTATGTATTAAAGATTGTGCGGTATACATTCATTGTAAAAATCTCCAGAGTTTGTACATGTTCCTGCTTATATATGTATACATATATATTTCGTATCGTTACCCAATGAAATGTAATGTATGAGCATGCGTTTAATAATACTGTATCTTGGTAATGGACTGGAATCGTGCCAACTTGCTTTTATAATATTATTTCATTTTATTTCAATAGTTAGATATTAAATATAATAAACAGGTATTATACACTCTTAACGTTGTTTGTCTTAAGAAAAAATAAAAATAAAATATGGTTTTTAAGTTGTTTGCATGTGACAAACTGCATTTTCAAAAAATTTAATGTTGTATTTTAAAATAGCAATTTAACTATAAAAATTTATAATTATTATCATATAACCATTGTATAAAATTCATTTGTAAAGCTAGAACTTTTGAAAGCTGGTTTTACGCAACATTATAATATTGTGTCTCAAAACATTTTTGGATCTCGAGTGTCCATTTGATATTATGCAAATAATTTATAAGAACAAAATAAATTATTTTACTTAAGTATTTATTTTGTTCACACCGGCGTCTAAAATAATCGAAATAAGATTATTATTATTTTTCAATTATGTATCGTTATCATTGTCTTTCGAATTAGGCCACTGTGCAGGAATTTCTTTTGAGCATGTAACGTCCTTTGGTGGATCCAGAACGATTTTCTACGTAATTTGGTAGAGACATACGTCTGCGTCTTACGGCCGGACTCAAATTATATTGAACCTAAAAAAACATCAATGGTTTAATTTTAAGCAACTGCAACGTGAATAATTTATCCAATTTACTTTAGACAATATTTTATTTCAATTCGTGTTCTCTATTATTTGGTTCTATAATATAAGATTAAAGGAATACACGCGCGCATGATGACAGGTATTTCTACTAAGTCATTAGAATTTATTTTATAATGTCGTAATTGGAAAATATTTTCATAGGAACTAAAATATTGAATTTTTTTCTTTCCAATAAACAGCACTTGGTTTTTATGGATCAAACGATTTGCGACTGTCTAGCCTTAAGTTAAAAATTAATAATAATAATAATCAAACGAAATAAATGAACACTATTTCGTTGCTGTTTTGTGTTATTACTTCCTACATAAGTACAAGGCCTTCATATTATCATAAGACAGATAATTATAATAATAAAGTATAACAATTATTAAACTTTAATTTATAATTATTTGATTTTGCGTGTGTTATCGACAATGTAAATAATTCAGATATTATTATGCATAATAAATGCATTATGTATTTATGTTGTGGATTTTTAGGAAATATTCGTTTGTTATAACAACTTATCATTCATCCACTTTTTAAAATATTTTATTTACCATAAGTGTGGTATTTAAAATATAAGAAGATATTTTATAAATATCTATAGTTACACAATATTTACGAAATATTTAATTTAATTTACAATTATTTACCCATTGAAATATGTTGGTGACTAATGGTATTTCAAATTACATTTTATAATTTAGCATCTTTTCTAATTTCTGACAAATACATTTTAAAAGCTTTGCTTTTCACTTGTCTTTTAAAAATTGAAAACAAATGTTTGATGTTTTTTTTAATATTTCCTTTTCTTAAGTGCATTTTCATAATGTGTTATATAATTCGTCGGTGAGCACCAGAAATACTGTAAGTATTTTTTTTTTATCTTTTTGTTCAACTTATTTTTATTTAACCCTGATATTTGGGTCATTGGCCTAAATATTTAACGTGGCAGACATAAATGAGAAGGAAGTGTAATTATAATAATGATTATCATTTTTTAGTGTTATTACGTGACTCGAACATATTAAGCTTCATAAAATTATTAGAACCTATCTATGTATAATATGTACTAATATATTATAGACTTTATATGATAGTCTACCATTTACTATCATTAGGGCTACCTATATTTAATTGACATACATTTTGAACTGCCAACTGGATATAGGCGATGTAGGGTAGTTCAGCATACTAGTTTAAAGTAATAAGTTTGGTAATTTGTATTTGATTGGTTTCAAATACAAATTTGTCTTCAAAATTTACAATAAAACCGTAAATCTGAACTTATTTAATTAATTACCTTTGCCTGAGCTAGGAGTTCCTTAAACACCTGTACTATGTTTCTATTTTCTTTTGCTGAACATTCCATGTAGCCACATTCCCAATCGTATTTAGATATCGCTTCGGTAACTTCCACTGGTAAAAATCGTTCCGTGAGTTCACATTTGTTGCCTACAATGACTATTGGAATTTTTGGTCCTCTCCTTTCAATTATCTAATACAAATGATTGATACAATTAATAAAAAATTTACCGAATCGTATTATTGTTTAAAAAAACTGTTTTCAAATTAAGTACTTGTTCCTTAAAGTGTTTAACTTGATCCCATGTGTCTTCCCTGTCTACACAAAATACTAAAAGAAATGCATCAGCGGTTGATATAGATAACTCTCGCATGGCTGGAAACTGATAAGCTCCTGATGTGTCCAAAATTTCTAATGTCAATCGTGCTCCATCGGGTAATTCATAATCTCCTATAAACGACATAATAGCAGTTATTATTATTATGTAAAGTATAAAAAAAGTCAATAAAAGTATTTTTCGCATTATTATGTACACCTTCTAAGTAATATTATAGCTGTTAGCTGATAATATTAAAAAAAAAAAGTTTAATATAAAATAAAGTCTTTTTCTACGAATAATTATGAATACTGGGATAAATTATTTAGTTTTCGAAAATCCACTCTTAATCAGGCCCGTGCGCAGGATTGAATAATGGTAGGGGGGGGGGGGGTCGAAAAAAAATGTATAAAATAGATACATCAATAATTAGCAAATGTAGTATAAATGTATAAAACATTTATATTTATTATTAATTTTGTAAGTATCTATATTAAAAGTTATGCATTATTACAAATAAGATTATAAAATATTACATAGGTATAGGCAGTAGATCAAAAATGAATAACATGATTTTTTTGGTCGTGGTTGGTGGGGGGGGGGGGGTGTTGAACGTGCAGGAACGTCTTGAGTGTACGTACCTGACGGTGTTGCTATAGTTCTCCGATGGGTGATCACCCGGGGGTTTTAGCAACAAATTCTTGCAATAAACATACAAAAATGGGTTTCAACCAACCCCCTCCCCCAATATACACACACACACTCACACAAGTGGATATGATTGTACCAGTATGCTTTATATTATCTACATTCTAAAAATTATAATTTTTAACTATTATAGGATCGGGTTTTGGTAAGAATTGTTGAGCTATGAATTTAAGATCTATTAATTATTATAAAGCATAATACCGATTTGAACAGTGTAGCGCCAATTTCCTGTAATTTAATGTTGCATTGTGTATTCACAATTTAATCTTTAAGGACATTAAGTATAAGAATATAATACACGCGTTTCATTAATCATTTTAAATAATTAAAATGTAAATAATTAATTATTAAAAGCTAAGTCAGTTTGGTATGGTTTGAATCCATAGCTTTCATATAATATGCGAGTTTGGCAAATTGAACCCAGTAAACTTACATAATTGTTGGTAAACCGACGAGAAGTACAAAACTAAGTCTCACTAAAATACTAAGTAGTTATAGTGTCATACGTGGAAAAGTTTGGCTGGATGGTTATCAAAAATTTAATTATGTACCCAGGTAATAAAGTGACAAAATTTAAGAGCTTTGTGTTTTGATTAGGTGTAAATTATGTTAGTTTCATATTCCATGAATAATTCTATAATAACTCAGTTAATTTTATCACACATTTCTTTATGTTATAAATAGGTATAACTTCGAATCCCTTTGAGCCATGATGCCAGGTTGGCATTACGTAAATTAAAACATTTTAAAACAAGTTGATACTGATAATTTGATTTCACTATAACTTCAAAACTAAATTTAAAATTATCACTTTAATTTTGTTCACATCATTTTTTTTTTTTTTTGTAATATTGACGAATAATATTTATAAACATAAAACTCTTAAATAAAATGTTATATAGAAAATAAGAACTTAAGTCTATCACATTACCTATATCGTATATACGTCGTATATTTGGGATAATCGGTAAAAAACTATGTAAAATATATATTAGGTGAAATGAATGAACCGACTACACAGTTTTGTGTATCAATACTCGTGAAAATTAATTTGCATATACAACAAAAACGGAATTTTTTCGTCTAGTTTTAATATAAATGCCATTATGCCAACACAATATTTGTTTTCTCCTTCAGACTTATGTGTAACATAGATATAATGCATTCACGTAAAATTGTTTTTTTTTTTTTTTATAATTTTTGAAGTGATAGACAAGTAAAATCACATATTACAAAATAGTTATACTCTACATTAAAACATTTTGCAAATTTAAATGGATATTTTATAGTTTTTTGATAATATTTAGACACACCGATATTATGTCATTGGTACCCTCAAAAATATTAATTTCTATAATTTTGATAAATATAGTTTTACTCTATGAACTCTAAAATTACTCAAAAAGATAAAAGTAATTGATTTTGCGTGAATACCTTTTGTCTATGTTTTCCGTGGACCATAGAGAGAAAACAAACTTCACTGACTTCATCTGAATTTGTGTTTTATAAAGACATTTAATGAGATATATTATCAATTTATAAGTTAATCATAGAGGTATGTGTGTAATTAATACGATCATACCTTCAATCAACTTAGTTTTCTAAAAACAATGTACGAATAATTTAATTTGACTATGATTTTCCTGGTAGTCATATACAGTATAATATTTTATCTCAAGTTTTGAAAAAATTTCTGATGACATATTTTATTTTTATTTTTTGAAAAGATAGCATTATAGCGCTATTGCATCACCATCTAAAATCTTCGATTAAGGTCAGAAAGAATACGCCTGACATGAAGTAAAAGAAGGAATTTCAAAATGTTGGTTTTCAATTTTCCGTTCAGTTAAGGATAGATAGTACGATTTATGTTTTGGAATATTTAGACGCAATATTGTTCTGTTTTCATTTAGAAACCTGAACTCATAAGGTTAAGAATTTTTATTTATAATCGATAATAAGATAAATTTTTTTAAATAAACATAAAGTGTGTGTGTGTATGTGTCAGATGTCGACCAATTAGTACATAACGTCCCAAAAAGTCTCACTAGGCACAATAAAAACGATATAGGCACAATATTCAATTGATGTAACTCATTTAATCGTCTAATAAAAAAAGAACTTTTAGTGTCTTGAAACACGATGCTTCTACATGCGTCGGAAAGTTTATTATATAATTTAATTTTTACGACAAGGCAAATAAACAATTGATGCAGCTGTGTATTCTATCACATCGTAGGTAGATATGTTGCATAAGGTAATCTTATAAATTTCATATGTCCCTATAAAAAACTTTTTTAATGTTATTTTATCTATAACTCCTTTTATTGCTTATAAATATGAGCGTAGATGGTATTATAAGTTATATGAATCATTTTGTGTGTGTTATTTATTTAAAAATAATAATTTCTTATTAATAATAACAAATTACAAGTATGATGGTGTAGGAGCTTATGAAAAAAAAAAAATAGTAAATTAAAAATCAAAGAGCTTAAAAAAAAATTGGATAGAATAGTGAGCGGATATCAGTATTCTTTTCAAAACTCATTTACCTAAGACTTTGAAGTAACACATTGCTATGGAATACCTACCTATTATTTTTTTATAAATTAAAGTATAAATAAATAACTTTACATTCGCGAGAACGAGACATTAATTTAGAAAAAACTATTTTATGTAGTGTAATTTTACAGCTTACCAACATTTTCACGATTTGCGCAATTAAGATTATTTATGGTTTTTACAGGGGAAAAAAAATGTTATTTAAAAAATTATTTGACAAAAAGTTAGAATATATTAATATTATTACTTTGAATAAACAGAGATTTTTAAGTAAAAAACTCCTAAAACGTTGATGAAATAGGTAATAATCTATTCACTCACCTCTGTGTAATTCCTCGATGGTCTCCTTGTATCGGTCAGGGAACTGGTCGTAAAGGAACTGCTTAATGATGGACGTCTTACCCACCCTAGCTGCGCCCATCATTACCACTCGTCTGCGAATTTTCATTGTTGTACTGCCGCTACCACTGCCCCCACCACTACTGTTGCTGCAAGTTGACTCCCCGCCCATTGAAGACAGTCGGATGCGTTCTTGTTGTTGGCCCGGCATTGTTTTTCGCTCTCTGGAACCCCAAATACACCTACACTTTATTCAAGAGAGAATAATAATAATAATACCTCGCGGTATGCACTTTATGTAGTTTTAGAGATTTTTGATTTAAGTCTCACCTTTCACATCTCAAAGCATAATATAATATACATTATACAATACTAACGACTACATATTAAGGTTATTATATTACGAGTATTATACGAGGTCTTTAATTTAATTATCATTCATTCGTCATCCTTTGCACAAATTCACATATACAAGTCTTTTGCACTATATATAGGGTCGATCGATTTCTTTGTTTAGTTCGGTTAAATATTAATAACACGATTCGTGCAATTATTATTAGTTATTAGCTTATTACCTTTAAATAACCGTTATAATTGAAATATTATTTTTGAGCGCTTAATCTGTATGCTCTTTGGTATGTACTTAATTTATTTGAAAATGTTTATAAAGTTTTCTAGATTCGTAGGAAAAGTTTCTTGATCATTATTATGTCTTAAGTCTATATCGACTACGGTCTACGGGTATTGACAGCAGTAATAATAAAATGGTCTTAATTAAAATGAATAAAGAATAAACGATAAACTTTTACACGACAATAATTTAAGAACCACCTCTGTCCTTCCTTAAGACATTTGCTAAATGATTAGGTGTCTGAAACAGCGAGACGTATAATTGATTCATCTCAGAAGTCAGTGAATCAATGTGGATCATATCAATTCACTTTGAAGTGAACAAAGCTTGTGTGCATCGTATCAATTAAAGGTATATTTATTATTTTCTAAAAAACTGTATATTGTTATAAACCCCTGATAATGTTATAGCTACATTATAATATTTCTTTATGATATTATCATAAACCATGGTTTAATCATATTATTATGTCAAGACTTTTAAGCTAGAAATAATTTTGAGTCCCAAGTATTATGGTTTTTAGATTTTTTATACTATAATATGTTAAATTTTATTTATTTTTAAATATAAATATTCTAACAGTAGGTTTATACACTTATATATTACTACAATACTACATAGGTATACATATATCTGTGGTTTACTTTATAGTTTTGGAATTTCGGTGACTAAATTTCTTTACCATCCTTTATTTAATGAAATATATTTTTTAATTTGTGAATCCAGAAAATTAATTTATTTTATGTTCTCATTGGCCTTATTGATGAATTATTAATAAATAATAATTAATGAATTAATTAATATTTATATCTGATATTGGCTTAAAATTATATAAGTTATGAAATAAACATATTATTATAACTATGAATAACACTTTATTATAACCTAATAACAATATTAAATTGCACAGTAACAACATAATATATTATATTTATAAACTTTATTTCAATTTTGGAATGGCTAATGGCGGAGCTTTAGATTTTACAGGGCCAATGTCGAGGTATTATTTATCATAGTGATAAATCATATCTAATATCAATATTATGCTTTTACTAATTAATGTTGAAATAACAAATCTATGTATTTTTTTGGTTATACTGTGTCAGAGACATTGAATGTTTTAACACCATTCATCAACATAACCATATATTTCAAATTATCACAAATTAGTACAAATTAGTCCAAATATGATATTTAGGTACCATTCATTTCATCATTTATACATAAATATATTATATATATGTATATCATTTTTTTATGTGGAAGACATAATTGGGATTATTTATTATTTATTGGTTTCATAATTGGAATTTTTTTTTTTGCTGCTCGTATTCAAAATATATTATATGGCTGATACATTTTAACATGAATTTATTGAATCTACACAGTGAATTTATTAACACTGGGTAGACTGTTTTTGATTTAGGTATTAACCGTTTATTTAGATTATAAAAAGATACGCGTAATAAATAAAGCTAAAAGCTAATAAATTGTAATAAAATAATTTCTGGTTTATTTTTTCGAAAATTATACAATAGTTCAATTTCATTCAGTCAACCCTCAATACATGCAATTAAGTTTGTATGTATCTACTGTATTAATGTGTAATAATAATATAATGTAATAGGTACCTTACTTGTAGTGAAATAAATATAAATTCAATTGTACGATATAAAAACAATATGAAACGTTAATATAGAATACCTGGATTTAAATATTTGGAAAAATAACTTTTTTTGATACTTATATAATAATATTTATAACTTTATGTAATAAATCACAGATGTTAGGGGAAAAAAAGATTGTTTTTACGAATGCACATGTTAGTTGTTACGAAACAATCTAATGATGAGTGGAAGACATTTTGAAATGTCATATGCTGGTGACTAGTTTGCTCAATATTTTACTTCAAATTACAAATTTCCTAGTAAAATCAAATGCATTGTTTTTTCAAATAATTCCGAAATTTTCAAGATACTGAGCATGTACTTCGAATTGTCGAGTTTCCAATTATCGAAAGTTTAAATTGTCGAATCTCAACAAAACTATTAACTTAAATTATTCTATAGGGAGCCTATATTTAAAAACGATAAGATATATATTTTTTTAGGGGGACTAAATCATTGTTAAAGGAGCTAATCCTTCCCTAGTACTCCCTATAATTACATCACTCTGAAACACATTAAAAAAAATCATGATTTTACCGCTCATAAAAATTTAAATTTTAAACGTCCATGAAAAATACTTGCTAAATATGGTCAATTTATTTTATAATAATAATTTTATAAACCACATTTTCTATAGTGAGCAAAACATATAATATGGAACATTGTATCACATTTTCAAACCATAATGTTGAAATTGAAGCTTGAGTATAGGTACTTAGGATTTAGGTATTTAATGTAGATAAACAACAGGACTTTATGATTATGTAAATACTGTATTATAATCAAAGTGTAAATTAAACACAAACCTGGACTGCGTGTCTACATCGGGGACGTACCTACACATTACTCTGTATAACGGTCTGTTGTCTGTGAATGTCTTTAGGTACATCAAAATGTCCTATTTATATACCATTATACACTTTAACTAATCTATATCTGTGGAATATTGTTTACATGCTAACTTTTTTATAAATATTTAACTACAAAATGATTCACAATTTTGACGAATTGTGTGTTTTATTTTCAATTTTTAAAACTTCTTGACCGACCTCGTAAATTTAAAATGTATATAATTGTTTTCAATAATTAATCGAAGTATACAAGTACCTGATTTTTTTTACTTTTGAACTCCAAGATCCAAAATTATAAATAATTATATTCAATTTGCTAGCAAAAACCACCCTCAAAGTTGAAGATTTAAGCCTTCTATTATTGCTCCAAAAGTTGATGACATTTGTAACTATAAGTATATAAAAAGCAATTATTCTGATAGGAGATGGTCTGTCAGCATACTTTATTTCGAAGGATATTTATTTGTCTATATATTAAATATATGATTAAATATAAAAATATACATTTTATATTGCTATTTGTAATTTATTTTTGCAAAAAAATCGCTTATAATACTATATAACAATAATAATTAGAATAATACAATAATATATTATTAACTTATAAATCAACAACGATGTATCGTTGAGAAGAGGTTCGTGTGAGTACGTTCAACATAGTATAAATAACTTAAAAATAAATTCTAAATATTTTGAAAATTAAATTTTGTATAGTAAAAATAATATACTTTTATAGTATAATTTTAGTATTACGCCGGCGGGCATCAGTAACATAAATATAGCAAAGAGTTGAAAAATGTTTAAAATAATTTCCATTGTTAAAGTAGGAAGATGGAGATTGCTGATTATTAATTTGAGTCTTTGAATGATCTATCTTGTGAATATCTTGTCAGTTGTTATTGTATGGCCATTTTTAAAATGGATAGGATAAATTTAATAACAGCTAGATGCTATTATAATCCTACAAATAGTAGATAGTGTGATGTCGTTTGTTTAACTTTTGTTTAAGAATGGTTCTCGTTTTGTTAGCTCCTTAATACCTATTGTCACAGAAAGATTTGTATACCTAGTTATTTATAACGCAAATGAAGATAGGTGGTGGAGGTTTGATTTGGGTAGAGAGAAGTTCGTTGGATATTGGTTCTTTGTCCATTTCAAAGTTTCAACAGTCTTCTTAACTGGGCTCAAGAATATTGAACAATTATTTTGTGAACATTTTTTTTTTAGTTTTGTTATTATTTGTATTAATTGTTGAGATTGAGGTAAAGTCAGGTGAATTAATGTCCTTAGATCTTGTGGAAGTGATCCAGATATAGTTGGCGTCTGATTGACTGAGTGAATATTAAATGGAAGATATTACGCACTCTGGTCAGTACATACTCTTTGAAAATAACTATAGCAGAAACTTAGATTTTTGTGAACGGTTGATTACGGTTTCGTTAATTGTGTTAATCGTGATTCATGGCTCAATTATACCATTTAGTACAGCTACCGTAGTGAATTATTGATAACAATTCTTTTTAATTAGTAGATTAATTAAAATTAAGTTACGAACAGATAAAGTTTTTGATGGAAACACGTTTTAAATGAAAAAAAAAAACCAGGAGGTTTTTTATGAACACCTAGTATGAAAAGTACGGAACAAGATAGGACATGATATATCATGGCCGCTCCGTAAGGTTACCATCACGGGAGCTTTTATAATATTGATGAATTTCGCAAAAAAAAAATTTGAACTTAAAATGTTTATAAAAAAAATTATATGATTATTTCGATTTTTTATGTGTGGTAAATATAACGTTATATATCCTTAAATTAAAACGGTTAACCAAAAAATTATATTAGAATTTTTTAGACATATGTAATTTAATAATTAATATTCAAAATATTTTAGGTATTTTTTATTGATAAACGTATTTGTTCGTAGTCATTTGAAATGTTTGACATTTTTGATCTTCTTACTCGAAAACAAAAAATTTTACCGTGCATAAGTTGAAAGAAAAAACTAAAAATATCATTCTAGATAAGAGTTTTTGTTGCTTAATCACAAAAAACAACAAAGTTTAGTTTGATAAAAAAATTGGTGTTGCGTAAGTATTCCCGTTTTTCGTAACTATTTTTAGTTTCTCCCGATTATTAAGATACCATGACACATAATATAATTGTAAAACCTATATACATTCATCGCTTCGCACAGAAACTAATATTAATGATTCCATAATGATGTTATGTCTCGTTTGAACTAAATGAAATAAAATATAATTTTGTTCTATTGACGATAGATAAAATTATAGTCGTAAAAACAGAAACTAAAAAAAAGGGTACTAAAAAAAGAACTCATTATAAGGAAATAATATTTATTAGAAACATTGTCATGTCTCAGATTTTTCAATGATTGTCTCACTTATTATAGGTAGGTACATAAAAAAGAAAATGAGAATTCATACAAAATGTCATAATATTCTTTTTCAACTTTTTTTTTTCATCTTTGAAATCTTAAATGTAGAAATTTGGATCTTATGTGGCATAGGACATTAGATTATACTAAACACACATAATATAATGTATCTGAATTCCGTTGCGTGGTAAAATAAGTATACCTAGTATAAATAACATAAATGAAAATGGGTTATAAATTTAATTTAAATATCCATAAATTTTTACATGGAGGAATGAAACAGCTAAGGTGTTAAATCTTATATTGGTGTAACTACGGATAGTATATTATTTAAATCCACCATTTATACGTATGAAAATAATATTTCCAATATATATTTTATCCTTTTTTCATTTTGCTAAGCTTGTTTGTGTTATAGGACCTTTTGACAATTCTTATACACAGGTATTTTCTGTTTTTCGATACTTCTATTTCCATTTTAGGACTGAAAGAAGAAGGTATTACAATATATTTTCATACAAAACCGTTAAACTAATATATTTACATTTTATCGTAACATTTAGTCTCCCTTTCTTGTTCTATTTCAACAAGAAATCACCAAAATATGCATTGATTTTACAAAAATAAAACTTAATTTTTCAAATTATATGTGGTATTACTCAACCTACCCTAAAAATTTGGCACGATAAAAAAAGGTCGTTATATTTAAATGAGGAATCAATGAAAAAAATAGAAGATATTTTAAATAAAAAAAATAGGTACTTAATTATCTATTAAGTTAGGTACGACTGTACGAGTATACTGTTATATAAAATCAAAGCTTTGTACAGTAGGTACAAAACACTCTTATTATATATTACGTAATAACATTAAATTAACTACGTTATATTGTCTTATATTATGTTATGTAATAAGTCTTAACACGATACATTGTGAAGGAAAACTTTTCGAACGTTCAATTATTGTAGACAAATGTTTACACAAAACGTGGCGAGAGTATTTTATAATTTTATACGAGTAGTTGTTCGATTGCTAATGTTTCAAAAATTATAAAAGTACCTAAATTATAAAATCTATACAATTTTAATAATATAATTAATGTTTCATCAAGTTTTTAATTGATTGATGACATTTGTTTTATCTGGAACCAGCTAATCCATAAATTATAGTATTTATTTTAAACGTATGGTGATACTTACTATGATTACATATTTCAGAAAGTAGGTAAGTCGTTATGAAGTTAAATATAAAAATAATATTATAACTGCGTAGTGAGAACGAATTATTTTATAGTTTTATACTGACAATGTTTATAAAGTTGGCTGAAAAATATATCGAAAAAAGCAATATTATAAAATAATTATATAGGGCGTAGAAGTACGTTTGAGAGTATATTTTTAAACTTTAATAAGAAAATATACGCAATATTACATAATATATATACAAAGGTACCTAAAGGCAGTTTTTTTGACATAATGATTAAATAGTATATTGTGTGGCTGCAAGGGCGAAGGTAAGTGAGCTATATTTATGAAATCGCCTTCTGCACGAGCTAACGAGCCACAAATACTAATTTTTTTCCCGCCTCTGTCACCTCCGAAAACACTATCGATATTAGATTATATAATAATGGTGATCGCAAGAAAAATCCTCAATCAACCTTCAACGATCGAGGTAGCATTAGGAGAACACAATACACGCATGATTCATAGCTTCTTCAAATCCATCGGTATCGACTCAAAAAATGTAATATTAAGTTAAAACTGTACAACCAACATAAATTTAAATACATAATTCTGTAAGACTATTAACCCCATAAGTATTATGTAATCACTAATCACATAACTAAACTATTCATTAAAAATAAAGTAAATACAATCGCAAGCTAATGACGATCTAGCTTTCGAAAGCCTTTATTCTCATTAAAAAAAAAAAAAAAAAATGTTGATCTATAATGGACAATTGATTTTGACGTTCTCGGTAGTTATATATTTATAGATTCACCTTAGGGGCTGTTTAATCATCAGCACGTGAGTAATCCGGCTACCAACTAATATTTGATATATGTTACATAAAACATTAAACCGTATATATTGTCTATAAACGTTAATCTGATTTGGAACTTTTCCGATCGCTGTTCGATGGAGGATTAGCACTTTTCCATCCACCAGGTAATGATTGGAAAAAACTGTCCTCTGAACGGTAAAAGATCATTTTCTTACGCTTCGAGTTCAACCGGCATCAAAAAGCAAAAATTCAGTGCGGACAAGAAACCAAAATATGTACCTATTTTGATTTTAGTTATCTTATTATAAACTATAATAATTAATATTATTTTTTTCTCGTTTTTTACTTTAATTACGTTAAATCATTGTTATACGTCAATATTCATTACGCTCTACGACTACGTTTGTTTATTAAATAATATTATAATATCAAGAATAACTATACAATCAAATAACTCAGCGTGAATACTGAATGCGCATAACCGTTAGTGATCGTTACCTAAATTATAATTTTTGTGACGTCATCTTATCTTCCACTGTCTTGTGTGGCCTTGATAATATTATAATATTAATCACAGATACTGAACCCATATGGCCACATTAAAAAAAATAAACCGTCCGTGTTTGAATAATAATGAAACTATCTCGTATCTCGTGGATCGCTATCCCGACAATTTGTAAATAGTAATTCAAACGCGCTGCTCTCGAATAAAAGATATCTGTCAAGTTTGTCATCAATGTCAACTTCTGTGCCTCCGTCATCAACTTAGCTCTCGAAAAAAAAAGTAATTTAAATCTATAAATCGTTTTGAATTTCTAATTCAAAATAAAAAAACCTTTTGAAAGCACAATGGATCAAGATTCTGCAAATAACAGTTCGAATGACGCATTAAAATCCGCCCTCCCATTTATGTTAGAGGCATGTTGGACTTTACTGAAGTATTCTAAGAATGTATTGACTTAATAGGTGTAGATAATATTTTTGTAAATCTAGTACAAATATTTAAAATTGGTCATGACGTCACAAACATTCAAATATAATAAAAAATGTAATTTATACTAGAACATCATTGCATCGTTATTATAAAACACGTTTAATTTGTTGGTATTTTAAAATCTTGAATAATTCTAAATGATATATATATATGACTATAATATGTAAGTATATAATACCTAACCATAACAATTATGTAATACAATACATTTATTGTTATAAGCAGAATATTATAAATATCACATAAATCAGAGGAAATAAAATATATGTATATAAGGACTATAATTTAAAAAAATAAAAATGTGTCACTGCTTTTTTTTCTACATATTCTAACATGGTAGCTAGAGTTCAGGTTTTATAATAATTATATTATAGTACTCTCACGGGACGAACGAGCTTTTATGTTAGGAATACCTATACATTTTATGATTTATGTGAGTAAAATGTTCATTATATTATTTACATTCGTTATTTATTTCAAATTTTTTACATTACATTGTCATTGTTATAAAGTATTCGGTTTGAGAAAATGTTTTATAAATTTTTCTAGGAGTTTTTTATGTTAAATATTCAAATAAAATAAAAGCTTCATAACTCAGCCAACGTAAAATGTTTTCACTCAAATTTTATGGCAATAATTGCATACAATTTTGAAATAAAATATATTATAGATAATATTACAATAGCTATGTGTACGTCCTATTGTTTAAATAATGGCTCATATACATTTTATTTTTATTCATTTTCATTTTTTCCAAAAATGTTTAAAATTATTTTTATTTCAGCTAGGGCTGCCTATACCCAAGGTTATACCAATGTTAAAAAAATAATTATTTTTAAAGCATAAATTCATATTTAAACGATTAATATGGTTATAATAGTTGGTTTAAACACACGAGTGGACTATACTTTTATATTAATTAAAATATGTAGGTACCTAATACAGTAATACCTAGGTTTAGCTATAATTCTGACCATATTAATTATCTACCTACTATAGTTGTAGTACCCGACTCCTTAGTGGTTAAAAGATAACCATATATTTTATCTATGCGTGTTACATGCAATATTCTATTTAATTGTGTAAGTTTAAAAACCAAAAAGTATAACATTTGAATACTTCGCGTTTGTGATGCTCTAGATCAGTGGTTCCCAACCTGTGACCTAAGGGCACCGAGAGCTCATTTAAGGGGCGACATGCATGGCTCATCCGAGAATGAAAAAAAATATTAAATTATATATTAAAAATAAAAAATGTATTGTAGTTGAAAAGACAAAAAATTATCTTACGTACAAAATTACTTAGAATACTATCTGTACATCCAATATTAAATAATATAGTGTTTCTAATATGTGTCGAATAATTCAATAATAGAGAAAGCAGATAAAAATATTGAAAAATTTTCCAAAAATAAACAGCCTCAAATATCTCATTAATTATTAGTTTTTCACTATTAAAACAGAATTTTTTCTTTTTACTTTCAACTATAAAATTATAATTTGTTAATAATTTGTTCGATAAAATTATTTAAATCAGTTATGAATGAAAACTAGTGTTTATTTTTATCACATTCTTCGTGATATTTACAGAATGGCACCTAACAAAATGTGTACAAACAATAGGGCACCGCCTGCTAAAAAGGGTGGGAACCGCTGCTCTAGATAAATGATGTGAAAAAAATAATTAAAATACGACGGTAAATAATTGCAAAAGAGTCAATTTTCCTAAGCTGTACGATAAATTATATTTTTGGTCATGTTGTTGGTAGAATTTTCGTACAAATATTTAGGTGGGTCTACCCTAGAATAGGTGACCTGTATATTATAATTAAACGTGATAGAATCAATGTTTTTGAAAATAAATCCCTGTTAACACATTCATATTAAGTTTGCATTGGGGGAAAAAATAGATCCAAATAGATCCCCTCTGAATATTTATTTAGATATATTATTGGTTTAAATAAAAAAATTATATTAAACCATAATACTTACTTTATTTTCAGTAACACATTAACCCTATAAACAACCAAAAAAATATTCGATTTCCTAAAGCGATATTTATGATTTATTTGTAAGTCATCCTATAGGAACCTAAGACTATATGAGTTGAAAAAATAAACTAAAAACATCATTGAGAAATCTATTGATATAATTTTTGTTCAACCGGTACAGTAGTTCCAAAGCTTACCCTGCATCAGGAATGCATTTACAGTTTTATATATTAGTATAGATTTTGCTATCGATAAAAGAAATATGTGAAACTTTTAAAATAAATTTTATTTCTCCAAAAAGTATTTTCAAAAAAATAAAAAAATGCACTATTGTAAAACTATTAGTTTCTTGGCTTGATCAGCTGAATCTAAAAAAAATATTTGACTTATAAATTCTAAAAGCCTTTTAGTATTGTTTATTTAGATAATAGTTCAAATATGGCCACAATAACCACGAATTGTTATGAAAAGACATAAAACACATCCCTATCTGAACATTAAAATAAGGCGAATTATTCTAAATTTCTCAAATGTTTTAGGAAAGAGTACTGAAAGTGTGTAACTTAATATTTATACTTGTACTTCTAGTCAAGAATATTTTCGTATAGTAAAATATTTCGTTTATTTTATAGCTAGTGTTATGTTAATATAGTGCGTATGCCGGTTCTAAAGTTTTTGTAGAAAATATTATTAAAAATAATAAAAATAATTTCTCATAAATTTTAGTATTTTTAGGTGGTTTTTATCCCATGTTTATACTTGATGATATTATGAATATGAATTTCAATGTATTTTTGAACACAACATTTAATTGTTTAATTTCTGGATGTGATTCCTTATTATATTTAAGGATTACTATTTTGTATTAAGTACATAATTTTTGTAAAATTACATTCTCCAATGACATTTATATAGGTCTTACTATATATACCGATAATATACTATGTATAAATCATATAATTACAATATTATATAAATACATCAAACGCGTAGATATTAAATACCTAATAGGTAATTAAATAAGAAGTATAACAAAATTATAAATTCCAATTAAAACTAAAGAATATAAATATATATATAAATTATATTTTCATTTTATCTTTTTAATATAAGGAAAAATACAGTTTGTTATGGCCGTTATATGACGTTATTTAAGGTTGATATATGAAAAATGATTTTATTCAAAATACATTTTAAAGCCATTAAAACTCTATATCATGATTTGACAGTTACTTATGATTTCTGAAGAATTAATTTTGGTAGTACGGAAATTGCTTTTATTTTTATGTATGAAACAATATTCAGAGAAAAATATATATATATATATATATATATATATATTTGTGTATACAGTATACTTGCTAGTTTATAATTAATACTGCTAAAATAATAATTTTCAAGCAGTAAAATAATTTTTATCTAAAAAGCTGACATACGTTCCCATTTTTTTCGCATTAAAAAATTCAATTGAAACAATAAATACCTTTATAATATCATCCTCATATAAGTGTACTGTACTTATTATTATAGTTATTATTTCTGGTACATTAATTGTGGATTATAATATATTTTTATATGGTTAGTTAATGAACTATAGAAAACAAGTAAAATAATTTGAAATTTGCTCGGTCTTTTTATTGTTTAACTAGATATATAATTCAACACACAGCCAAAATTATTAGTTTTCACTGACAGAATTTTTTTTACGCAGTTTCGAGAACCAAGGAAGAAACTACTGTTTGAATTGCTTCTCCTCCGGCCATCATCATTTATCGTTGCAACAAACAAATTATTTACAACAATAGTAACATTTGGATGTGTCCTAGTGACCTGAAAGACTTTCCATAGAGTATGTTAGTGCCTGCCAGGAAGCCAGGCTTGGAGGGCTTACCCTAACTGGAATCATGCATGATTTCAATAAACTTTCGTACAAAATAAATACCCATTCATAAATTGAATACTTTCTCATATTGTAAATAAAGAACCCAACCCTGGAAAACTGTAAAGGAAAAAAGTCAAAGGGGTGAATAGCTATATAGTTCTTACTTACACCTTATATACTTCCTTGTAAAATATCTAATCTAACACTTGCTAAAAAATTTCTACATAATTAATGATCCGATCGTATTTGTTTAAATTTTAAAAACAGCTGTATAATTATATTAAGTATTATTTATTTTCTTATTCTTATTTTATTTCATATATATTAATTTATGTTTTAGAAAACTTTAATTCAATATTTAAGTGTTTAATGTATAAGAAAATACTATTTAAAATATACTATAACAGTAAAATGTAGTGAAATATTGTTGTCTAATATTTATGATAATCGTCATATAATATAAGTATGGAATTCTCTTTATCAAAGCTACCACTCTACAATGAAATCGTTTGCTATTATGTGAGAAACGATTTTCATTATACTAGACTCTCAAGTATATGTAACTAATTAAATGTCAAATAAATGATTAAGTTCTTAAAATAAAAATAAAGTGTTACTTTCATCCTTTGATGTGCTGTTACTTATGTTATTGTTCTTACACAAATTAAATATATAAATATTTATTAGATACAGTACTCGGAATTAAAATCAACTATAACTACATGTCTACATAACTTTTCTCTTCTGATTCTATGCATACATTTATAACAATAAAAAAATAACAAATAATGAAATATTATAAATTAAAATAAAAATGTAAAATTTATGTTAAAATAAAAAATTAACTAATGAAATTTATATTTTACAATCAAAAATTTACTTTGTTTCCTTGATCCTCTGCAATGGTAGAAAACAAGTTTTTATTCTAATATATTATTATTTTAGTTGTAATATCGTTTCTATGTAACCATACAGTACCTAGGACAACTTTATTTGATGACCTATTTTATTGGAAATATGTTTTGTATGAACTGCATAACATTTAACGATTGATCTTGTTTTGCAATCTTACGCAGTCTCATACATTACCGATGGTTTATATAATAATATGAATCATGTATGATTCGAGGCATTATACTTATTCACACATGAAGAAACAACATAAATTGTATATTGGACAACTTAAGTCTGATGTGTGAAGATATTATATTTTATGTTGCTTTTACCAAAAATATTAATTTTAATAAATTCATAACTAAATAACAAAAGGGTGAGCATGCTTTTAGAATCCGTTGATATCTGATTTGCTGGTTTTTTTTTATAGGTACCGTGGTAGTGACGCCATCGCTATATTAAACGATGTAAAGGAAAACGTGAATTCGACCGAAGAATATATTGTGAAGTAAGACATGAACAAGAAAATGAAAATTGTGGAGACCAGACACACTTAACTATAATAAAAACTAAAAAGACATTTGTTTTTTAGTGTTTTACCTTATCTACTATATAGGTATAATATATTCCGTCGTCGTCTTCGTCTTCATTGAAAGCCACCATAAATTCGGTAATGAATATTCAAACACTCGAAATAATGAAATATCTAAAAGTGAAAGGAGTGTGACGAATGCGATGATATGACCCGGTGATAATATAGTAGTCTGGAAGTGAGAATTGAGAAAACAAATGATGTACCTTTTAAGTTTTAACGCAACGATCTTGTTTAAAAGGTCTAAATGAATATAAATGCAACTTTACCAGTTATATGAAATGGACTATTGAAAATCAATTATAATTTTGTAGGTAGCTATTGCATATGTCTTGAGTCATTGAAATAGGTAATTAAAATGCGGAAAGACAGAGAAGATTCTTACCAGGATAACGTATTTTGAATATTACTCGTATATAGTCAAATTATTTGACTTGTTTTTTTTTTTTTTTTAAATATTACCACTAGAATCAAATATTTTAATTCAGATATAGCCCCATAAAAAATGTGTAAAAACAGGAATATAGGTAGAATTCATTTTACAGCCTACTATACAATGTCTTCCACAATTAACCATATGTCAAAACTAAATCATAGGACAAAATTATTAAAATCATTTTTATTTTATCATAAACAATTTAGGTACAACATGATTATTATATGAAAACACGTATTTTCTCAAAAATAATATTATCATTTTCGAAAATTGGAATTTGGCATTAGTTTGGTATATCTTCCATTCCCCAATATTGAGAGTTAATCGTTTACTCATCATTAATTCCCCAGGTTAAAAAAAATGTCGTTTGCTCACGCATCGCACGTTATAACAGTATATCGGGTAGGACCCCCATGCAATCATATTGATACATCTATAATAGTGTTGTCTAACATTTTTTCCTTGTTGGGCCACAAAATATAAAAGTACGCACAATCTCAGTCTCAATCTAACAATATATTAATTTTGTTATACATAATAGGGTTAAATATACACAAAGGTACATTTTGACTTTTATTGATTATTCACTATTCAAAATGACACAATTGAGGTGCACATTAGATTTAGTTTGATTAGTACGCTTTTTTAAGTTTACTGATGATAGCGATATTAAATTGTAAAATTTCCATTTTAAAATGCCCGACAAAAATACAACAATGATTACCAAATTTTTAACGAAAAGTAGGCAATAAATTACTTTTTCGTTGAAATATAGAACAGCATTCTGTATTATATATCGTGAAACAGTTTCAGTTTTTAAAGAATTTAATATAAAACGACATTATGAATCAAAACAAAAAAAAAAATTTGGCTATTTAAAAGCCAATTTATTATTGTATATATAATTAAATATTAAACAAAAGCTTAATGTCGTATATATCATTTAATTAGGGAAATTATGTGTTACTAAATTAGAAGTATTCAAAAAAGATATCCAAGCCCAAAATGTTTAAAATGTATTTAAAAAAAACAAAATCAAATTAAAACAAATGTTTTACAAGTGAACTATAAAGTAGCGAATGAAACTAAACTTCTAATTGATGGAGATTTTATAAAAAAATTATGTATTTTAACTGTAATTATTGAATAAATAATATCTGAAAAATTAAAACTTTTTAGTGAAATAAGTTTATTATGAAATATAATCAAACCAGACGAGTTTGAAATATAAGAAATAATATATTTACTCAGCTACAGAACAAAGCACGAGAGTTCAAAAATTTTTCGGTACCGCTGGATGAGAGTACCGATATTACCAATACTGCCCAGATTTTAATAATTATTTATGAAATTGATATTAGTTTTAATATAACAGAAGGGTTGGCTTCTTTACTTAAGTATGCATGGTTGAACAAAAGAGGCTGATATATTTTAAAAAGTAGATTTTTGTCTTCAAGATCTTAAGTTTGATTGGGTATATCTAAGTTGCATAACAACAAGCGGCACTCCAAATATGATAAAATAAAATATTGGTGTTATTGCTATAGTAAATAAACTTTTAAAATTGAAAAATATTGAACCTCCTAGTAGTCTTAATTGTATTATTCTTTGTGAAAAAGTTATAATAGGTCTCGAAAATTTTATGTCTGTTGTAACAAAAACTTTTAATTTTATTAGGTTTCGTGGTCTTATACTCATAGACAGTTAAAAAGTTTTCTTCTCATAAAAGATAAGTACAGTGATGTGCAATACTATAATCACGTCTAATGGTTAAGCAGAGGAAAGGTTTTGAAACAATTTTTTGATCTATGAGAAGAAATTGAAATTTTCATGATTGACAAAGGAAAACAAAATTTTAAACTTAAAGATGACAATAAATGGTTGTGGGATTTGCTTTTATTACAGTTAAAATAGAACATTTAAATATTTTTAGTTTAAAATTATAAGGACCGGGAAAATTCATATTTGACATATATCATTTTATTAAAGCATTTGATGCAAAATTAAAATTATTTATTAATCAAATTGAGCGCAATGATTTCAGTCATTTTAAGAACTGCTTACTATTTAAGAATAAAACAAAATCATTATATTCAATTGTACATATATGTCATACAAATTGCAATTCGAAATTTTATTTCGATTTTCAGATGTTAAATTACCGAAAAATTGTTACGTTTATTTGAAAACTGATGAAATTGATGTCGACACTTCTTTTCAAATCCAACTTATTGAGTTTAAAACAAATTTATTTTACTGAGATGAATTTCGAAAAATTATATTTAAAAATTGTACTCAACAATTTCATACGAAAATTTTCCTGCTTTGAAAGAAATTATGATGAAAATTGTGACTATATTTGCTCAACGTATATTTGTAAACAAATATCTTCATGGATGAAACAAACTAAATCAGTTCATACTTTCATAGATCGTTATACTTACGCATAAACACTTTCATTCAAATTTGAGGATTGGAACAACTAAATTCCAACCAGATTTTTCATTATTAGTAAACGAAACACATGCTCAAATTTCAATAAGTGTAAAACATTTTAATATATTTTTTATTTTTATCATTACTATATGTATTGTCATTATATTTTTGGATTATTTAAAAGAATTTTTAATTTATTTATTTTTGAATATTTTATTTCGTATACAAATTTGCAACAAGCCACATGGAATACTTTTACGGCATATTTATTGAAGTATTTGTAATACAACTTTATATTTTATTTTATCGATGACTTGAAGTTGTACCTATAAAAGAAGCTAATTTTGATGAAACAATGGTAGTTATACACATATTTCAGTAGCGGGCGCTGAAATTATTATTGTTTAAAATGTTGTCAAAACTATAGTAGCGGTTTACTTAACAAAAAAAGAGTTAAATGAGGTGGAACTATCTACGTGTGATGATACAAAAAAAAAAAAAAAACAAGATGACACAATGGTGTCTATTATAATAATATATTAGGTAGTCATCCCTGCGCATCTAACGAGTTTAATTATATTATACGTAGGTAAGTATCTGTTCATTATCAAACAAAACAGCGCAAATTTCGAATATTATTGAACACATTGAAATAAACAAATATTCGCGTAGGTACAGCTCTATGTCGTTGGAATTAGTGACTATAGCCTAAGGGTATATAATGTGTACCTATATGTGGTATAAACATATCAATATACTTATAACAGCACAGCTATGCAATCAATATTTAGATAGTGGAATGTTATGTTTTATAAATATATGTATACACTTATACAGTTTTAATACTTTAACACATCAATAGTTTATGTTATCAGATGCACACATACATAATTCAAACTGTATATATTATATTAATGTCCATAGTGGTATATTTATTACATTTTATATTATAACTATTAAAAATATTGTTGAATACTCATGCACCGTACATCAATGGATAAATATTATTTATCACAAAATAATATGAACAAGTACATTTTACTATATTAATGAATAGGTGCTGAAACAAGTGGTTACTGGTTGTAGTTGGAAATCAATACCATTATATATCATACATATAGTCTAGTACATTTCATTTCTATTCTAGTCATATTACTTATGTAAATATTTAATTTGTTACTTGCCTACTTATTATAACTTTAATTCTGTAATTTTAAATGTCTGTTTATTTAAAATCTCATTTATATTGTATTAATTATTTAAATACGTAACTATAGGTTGATTCACTTAAGGTTACTGTGGCTCACCGTATTCCGTATTCATACTGCCAATCTGGGCAACAGCTTCCTCTTTAAAAATCAACAAAATCCAAATCCTCCAAAACAAATTTTTAAGAATATGTCTCAAAGCACCACGGAATAGACAAATCCACAACAACACATGAATCCCCATTATCCAAGACTAGATAAAAATACAATTCCAAAACTTTCACGCAAAACTCAAAACATCCGATGGCGCGTGTTTTTACAATCTGGGAATCAAAACGAAAAATTGGTATTTAAGACCATGTCTACCACAAGATCTTATACTAGACCAAAGCGAAGACGAAGATCAACCATAATTTACCACCAGAAATACCAACTTTAAAATGTTCCTATATACCTTTCACAATATCTTAAACTAATTATAATAATAGAATTAATAATAGAATATTGTAATTTGTAATTTGTAATTTTACTTGTAATAACATGTAATATACTGAGATATTTTAATCTAAATAAATAATAAAAAAAAGATTAATTTAAAGCTATTTATACCATAATACTACTTAATTTTACTAACATCTAGTGATGATAAAATTCAAATAAATTTGCGATTTATTTAATTTAGGCAAAAAAATAATTGACTTACCGTATTGGTATATTAGCTAGTGTATTACTAATTGAAAATTAAACAACTTATAACGATACAAACTCATAAAATATTTTCAGATATAGGCTGACAGGCCGTTTCTGTTCAGAATCGTTTTTCGTATCTAATGATCTATCATTAAATTCAAATTGATGACATAATGCAGCAGCTAGTGGCCTACACAATGTTGAGTTACACTCGGTGCCTATACAATAAAACAGAGCGAGTATCCCGATTTTGTTTTTATTTAGGTTTTGAAATTCTAAGAAAAATATTCCATTGTATTTCTATTGTTAGACATAGTTTGACATTTAGCTTTAAGATCCAAACATATAATTCTACAGGAAATAACTGATGTACGTTATTATGCGTCTCTGTGTTTTCAAATCGGAATAAAAGTGAAATACAAATTCGGGAAATACAGTCTACCTCTGAGTTATTATGATATAATATCAATGAAACGATTTAATTTAAAGTTTGTTTTTATTGATAATTTCAATAGAAAATTATTATTGTAAAATTATTTTACTGTCATTTGTGGTGCATAATACTTAGGTATATGAATGCAATTTACTGTTGGTATTGATTATTTATCACATACTTTGCGGAGTACCAAATCTATGTTATATTAAATAACAATAGATACTTTTCAGACAATTGAATACATTAATTTTAAAATATTTTTATTTTTTCCTAAGAAACCATAATAGTGTCGATTGTAGTCATAATTGATATTCATATTGTAGGAATTCAATTTAATTTTAAAATGTCTATTATATGAACTGTTATTAAAGATAGATACAAAGTTTGATTTTTTTTTTTCATTAACCAAATTAATAAATAATACGTTACGATAGTTGATAGAATTCTATTAGTTTTTTTTTTTAATTTTAAGAAAAATACACAAATTGTACCCTTGGGTATTATAAGAATATGTTATAACTTGTAAGTGAGAATTTATAACATGAAACCAAGTGAGGGAAGAACTCATCAAATGAAAGCACTACCTATTTGTTTTTGTTTTTTTGATTGTGTATTAAGTAAATCAAGACACTAATTTTAAAGTTTCGTTTTGAATGATTTGAATTTTATTCACATTGGATTTTTTTGCATTGCCCCTCGTTGTATAGTCCATAAGTCCACAGAATTGTATTATTAATGATTTTTTGAACTCATAATCAAGTATTAAGTAAATAAGTTTTATAATATGATTTGTTATGTAACGACGACATGAAGATATTATCAATAATGCTAAAAAAAATATAGTTTTATATTTTAATGTTGATCTAATAAAATAAAGAAACAGCATATACCACGCGGCATTAATAAACATGTAGAACGAAGAAGAGTAATAAATTCAAATATTTTTATGGTAACATTATATTGATGTTTATATTATACGATTCCATTTAATTCTATAGTCAATTTTTGGTGAAGCATGATTGCGTATTTTATCCTTTTTTGTACCGAAAAATCATAGCAAGACTGTGCGCACCAAAAACTATTAACATAATAAATTGCGCATCGATCCATTTTTATCTGATAAGATCATAAGTCATAACACGATTAGGTATGCTTCAATTGACATTATATTATGTGCATATAACATTACATATACTATACGCATTATATAACAGGTACATACATGAAATATGAAAATAATATGATACCTATATGTATTATATCAATGTATAATAATTTGATCATATTCATAATATTTTTCAAACAATATCGACTAGAAAACTAACATCATTATTTCATTTCAATATTACAAATAATTTTCATCCCCGAAATTACAGGCATAAAAATGTATTATAAAATAATCATAGTTGGTCTTGATTAAATATTTTTTTTAACATAATAATTGTATACGACATGAACAATGTTTTTTTTTTTTTTTTAACAAGTCGTATAGAACATTTAATTGATAGTTTTATTAAGTTTATGTTTCTAATTACTATGTTGCATATGTGCCTTTTATTATGTAAGATAAATTATGATAATATTTATGAAAGCATAAAATATATAAACATACAATTTTTATGGAAACCAACGCAATGATCATGATTTGTTGTCAATACTAACCCTGTAATTGTAAAAGAAATTAGAGAATAATACAATTGTGAATTAATAATTGGTTTTTTTTTTTATTAAGAGCTTTCAATATAAAACTATTATATTCCAACAATTAGAGATTAATACAATGTGAATAAATATATATAGCTCAACAATAAGATAAGTGAATTATTTAAATATAACAATAAAAACAACAGAAGAACAAAATATACTGTTGACACAGATAATAATAATAATATGAAAATTAAATTATCAAAATAATCTAAAAGTAATAACAACGATTAGGGATTAGATAAAATAAAATAAAATAATTGGTTCTCCAGTAGAATGTGGTGAAAAAAAATATTATAAATACGACCAATTTTAAATTTTGAACTGTTTATTTGATACACATAATTTACCTGTCCACATAATAATATAATAACGTATATTATGTATATTATTTTGTACTTAATATACAAAATATAATTTAGTGCACACAGCGCAATTTTATTATATTATGAATTTATCCGGTTAAAAAGGAAATGTTCACAACCGTAATGTACCTTTAATTTTTCTGGTTTAAAAATCAAAGTGAGTTTACCGTTACTATTTATTTATTTATTTTTTTATTCACATTTTACTTTATATAAAATTTGAAAATAATTCTACAAACATACACTCACGATTCGTAAGTTATGTGATTTATATCTGTTGTTATTTTATTTTATTATTTTGGTGTTTTATGATTCAATATTTCAATGTATAAAGTCTATCAAATTTTCAACAAACATTTTGTGCGTGTCTTGAAGGATTTGAGATTGTGAATATTGAATATTGGTTATGTATACCTAACCATAAAACCGAATTCTATAATATTCTATATTCAATTTCAACTTTTAAGAATACACAAAATAAACGAGACTGAAAAATACTTGTAGAGAAGTGTACTAATCCGTAGGATACATTTGTTTGAACATCAATTACATATTTAGTATAATACATTCCTGTTTATTAGCTCACAGCTTGGGATTTCTCCTTGACCGTTTTTAAATTTTTTTCGTTACACAATTAACCTAACATTGTTAAATTGTCTGTTATACTTTGTTTTACTTCGAAAATAAGTTAAATTTGTATTTGAAATGGATTTGTTAAGAATAACGAGGTGAAAACTTGCATAGATATTAATTATGGTTCTTAAAAGTTATAGAAATTTATTATAAAACGTTTATAAAATACACTTTAACATACATTTTAGTTTATTATATAGTTATAGTATATAGTCAATTGTATAGTATTTAGGTAATAGCGATATTGATGAAATTTTGTAGTATAAGTGTAAACTAAAACATATTCATAGATTCATAGATTCATAGATTATCATAAAAACTCTATTATAGGATAATATTACTATAAAATTTTAACGATAATATGAAAATTATTATTATTTGACTTGTGAAACTTTTCGATTCTGTGCTATAACGCTGGTAATGATTTGTTTTTAGCATAAGTTTGTTTTTAAAAATATTTTTAAGGCAAAATTGCTCAAAAGTTTCATATAGTATAACATATTTCATCGATTGAAGAGTAGCACAGATGGTATTATTTAAAATGATATATATTTTTTTAAATTACTAGTAGTTTCCTATAAAATTGCGAATAACTTTTTTGTGTATAGATATTATAGGTATAATGCAATATCTGGCATCTGTAAATTGTGATGTTATAAATAACGTAAAACAAAACATGAAAAATATTGTGGTTTGTTAAAGAAAGTTTCAAAAGAATAACTTCAATGACAAAACTTCAAAATTTCGAAGAAAAAATAAAATATATTTTATGTACTACCAGAAGAAGTTTCAAAAAAACCTCTAACAATCTAGGTTATTACTTATATACAGTAGGTATGACATATTCAATTATTTACTCGAATGATTTGATGACTATTGATAATAATAAAAAAAGTTTAAAAAATCATAAATTCCTCATTTATATTTATACTCGTGATGTGTATTAATGAAACAAGAACCTATGATATCACTTTGATTAAAATAAGTAAATATGTTTAATTTAATAATTATTAGTTGGATTCTTATACCTAGCAATGTTAGTTATTTTATTGTGTTAAGTAATAATATTTATATTTGACATTTGGAATAATTTCAAAATTACGTATATGGTGTATTAAATTATATTTTCTATACTCAATGTAATTTTCAAATTATTTCAAATTATTTAAAGCTATTTATACCACTAACCTATTTAATATTTACACTATTATTTATAAGGTACGTTGGTATTTTTATTTTTTATTGTTACAGCATCAACATCATGGTTATTGGCTTACAATTTGATTAAATAGTCATTGTACATAAGGGATTTTTACAATGAAGTTTAAAAAAAAGTAAATTAGGTTAAATTAAGTTATACATTAAAAATTTTTTTTTTTTTAATGTGATTATTTTTTCTGTGACAGCATAGGTCCTGTACGTTGGTATTAACTTATAAGTTAATTACGATATTGTATATATCTATCTATCTATTTAAATATATTGATACACTATAATAATAATTAATACCTAATATTATTTATGTGATAATGATGTCAAATTTCAAGTTCAATCTATCATTTTACCTACTTATAGTTAAATTAATTACCTATGTATAGTTTATTTATGTATTATAAATGTATAAATATTAGAAATAGAGCATAACACAACATTTTTGCTCATATTCGTTTTTCATTTATGAGGATAATTTATTTATCATTGAAAACGAATTTATGGCATCTATAACAGTGACCTTATTCTCAGTGATCAATTAAACTTGAGATCGACTATACAGTTGCAGAGTGAATTCCTAGGGTTTTTAAACTCGACAAACTTCTGCAAAGGAGTTACATAATATACTGATATACATATATTTAATATTTTATTCACTATAAGTAAATAACACAATAAAGTGAATAAGATATAAATAATAATTTTATTTGATCAATTAAACAGCTGATAATTCTGATTAAAATTCACTGGTTTGTTCCGCTGTAATACTCTTGAACTAGATAGTTTCTATTTTAATATAACTAGAATAGTAAAACTTAAAATGTAAATTACAGTAATATATTTTTAAATACTAAATATTCATCTGTTACCTTTTTCACAATGTGTTAATAAATACTCAGGCGAATAGGTATTGATTTAATATTTTGATAAGCCTTAAGAAATCGTCAAAACTTGGAAATTGATGTACAAAGGTTAATATTTGTACATTACATTTGTGCGCTAAGTGTCGATTTGAATTTCTTAAGCAGCTTATAAGTGTTAGTATTTTATTCGAACCGTGACGGTAGGCAATGACCCGTTAAGTATTATGTTGTACCTACTAATGCGTTGTCAACATAACAAATGGCACACAGTGTAAAGCTTATTAAATGTTTAAGCAACAATATAACATAAATTAAAAAAAAATGTTTTAACCACATTGCCATGTATAGACATAAAAGCTGTACTAATTCTGAAGTTTATGATTATTCCAGAAAACGAACATTTATTTGATGAGCAATAAACCATATATTTACGTATTAAGCCGTTTGTGTTCTAATTTATAGTTGACGATTCTAACCTTTAAAACTGCTTACTTTCAAATCTTTAATCATTTGAAGTTTGCTCGGAGAAACTATTATAGGAAAACGTGTTAAAATAAATTGATGAAAAATCAAGTACTTTCCTACAACTGAGCCTTTTATGATGGTGTTGATTATCTCGCTACTTGAGTAAATTTCCAGGTTTTTGATATAAAAATTCCGAAATGGCCATTTTATTGGTTATTTTTTAACTCATGTTATTATTTTCATAAAAGAACAGTTATTTTGTCGAGTTTTAAATAACAAACACTTGATTATGAGTAGATTTATTTGGTTTTATTGAGTTTTGGAGCACTTAAAATTAAAACATCCTAAAATACATCAATTGTATTTATAGATGAATACAAGTGTATACTGTATAGTATACCTAAAATACTACATATAATATCATATTATAATTACTTATACAGAGGTTCCTAATATAAGTATATAACATTAAACTATCAATTTTTTTTTTACCTTCCCAATCTAAAATAATATGATATCATGATTTCAACGGGATTATTTTAATACTAATAGATATCATCAATCATAATTCACAATATTAACTTATAATTAAATAAGGTAAGTTTACTTTTTTAGAGTTTCCAATTATAGTGAAATATTTAAATATTTAAACAGGTACCTACCTATAAATATTAGACACTGATGTTATTGCTTCAATTTTCTTGAGTAAAAAAATGTATTAAATACAAATTCTATTATCGGAATCAGTCGTCACCAATATTATATATAGGTACAAAATGCCTAATTATTTCATGAATTCAAGTAGTTATTACAACTTACCTACTAAGATTTGTTCGTTGTACAGTGTATTAAACACTGTGATTTGTTATCATAATTTGAATTGTATTATTGATAATTGTGATTATATGACTTTTAATATGCTTGGTAAATTTAAATATCAGCACTCTCAAACTTTCAATTATTTGTCATTATACGCATTATATTAAATATACAATAATATGATATTGCACTCTGTGCTATTATAATTTAGCTGAATTTTTTGAAAATGGCGGCTATCAACTTAAGATATCCCCATTATCGATAATAACTGTAAGGTTTGTTCAAATCTAGTTTATGAACTATGTGAGTGATAGCATAATATTATTAGCTGGCAGTATTTCAAATTTTGATATCGGTATCCGATATTTGTTAACTGTTGGTATCTACAGTATTACCGATAATACGGTATTTTTGGTATAACAACGGTGATTACCGAATTACACCGGTATTCTGAAATACCGTACATACCGCCAATTCTAGCATATATTATACCTAATAGTTATGCATAATATGAACAGACTACAGACATATTTTGTTTTCTCATTTAAACATAATTTATAAATAACATTCAACAAACAATTTTAATCCACGAATTAAATAAAATGTGCATAAGTATTAGATATTTTAGATTCTGAACGAAGTGATGAATGTATTGATTTTACAATGATGTGTGTTTTTTTTTTTGTGTGTGTGTCTAGCATAACTAGTCGAAATAATGCTTCAATTTCAAATTTTGGGGGTGGTTTCCGATGTAAAAGTGAAGACCCTTGGTGCATTATAGAGGTCAAAAGTAAACATTTTTCAAAAAAATCGAGAAAAACAAAAAAAAAAAAAGACAGAAAAACGGGAATTTTTACGCAAAATCAGTTTTCGACCAAATCGATTTTTTTATATGGTTGTAATTCAAAAACTTATCACTGTAAATACTTGAAATTTTCACCAAATGTTTATGGTAGTGCTATCTATATACAGTTTAATGTTGGACGACCAAAAAAACTTGAAAATTTAATACAAGGTTCCTTATGAGTTGTTCTTATTGTAGCTAAAAAAAATTAAAAATCGTAAGTCACGATTTTTTTTAATAAGCGTTTATAGTTCAAAATTTTACGAAATCTGTCGAAAACGCGAAAATTTGCAAGTAATTTTGAAGTTGAAAAATCATAACATTTTTTGCGTTTATAACTAAGGATTAAAAATACAACACTAAGTTTTCCATAAGTTTTCCTTCAAATAGCTATAGAGAAAACTCAAAGCATCATTATAGGAAAAATTTTAAGTGAGTTTGAACTTTAAATTTTTACGAAATAGCGTAACGATAACGATGTATCCTCAAACGATTTTAAATATTTGTTATTATTCAAAAAGTATAAGTTGTAGATACTTGAAAATTTTATCAGTTATTTAGATTGGCATTTTCTTTACATGATTTAATTTTCAAAATATTTTTACTTTTTTCGAGATATTTATAGACAACTGAAATTTTCAATTTTTCTGAAAATTTTCTTTTGAAGTGTCGATAAAATTTTTTTGGCCATATCAAAATACTTGAAAATTTAATACAAAGTTCCTCATAAGTTATTCTTATAGTGATTAAAAAAATATAAAAATACATGGGCAAAATTTTTTTTTATAAGCATTTGAAGTTCAAATATTGACTTAATACGTAAAAATTACGGAAATTTTCAAATTACCTTAGATAGAAATTCATAAAAAATTTTCTTTTTAGATCAAAGATTTGAAAATTAAATACAAGGCTCCTAACACATTGTAATAATAGCAGTTGAAAAATATTAAAAATACATAGGCACGATTTTTTTTATAAGCATTTAAAATTCAAACTTTGACTAAATACATAAAAATTACGGCAATGTTCAAATTATCTTAAATCGAAATTCATAAAAGTTTTTCTTTTTATACCTAAGATTTGAAAATTTTATACAAGGCTCCTAAAATATTTTTACAATAGTATTTGAAAAATAAAAGAAATATATAGTCACACATTTTTTTTACAAGCATTTAAATTTGAATTTTGACAACATACGTAAAAATCACGAAAATTCGCAAATTATTTTAAGCTAGAAATTCATAAAAAATTTTCTTTTTAAATCTAAGATTTGAAAATTTTTAATAATCTATAATATACCCTAGACAGATAAACCATCTCCGTTCAGAATCGTTTTTCGTATACAATGATACCTATCATTGCATTCAAATTTAACCTACCCTAGTCAGAAGCCCACCCCACCCCCTAATGTACAGCAGAACGATACCCACTTACCCGCTTTTTTAATTTAATATTATAAATAAATGGATCGTCTTTATCGGTTGTTAACTGAATGATTGTTTTCGCACACGATGGTAAAAATCTTAATTGAACACTTCATCCCTCGACATTTGAATTTAACAAAATAAAAATAAATTTAGCTGGAGTAGCATGATATAATATAGTGAGTACTTAACAAATTTACAACTGACTGAATAAATACACTGGAATATTTAATAGCTACTTATATCAGTCTTAAATAAGTGGCTACACAAATTAACAACGTGTAGCCAAAACTAAATATTCAATAAACAAAATGAATAAATACTTTCGACATAATGGTATGATTGATTATTAAATTTATAATTCATTATCAATAGTTATATACCTAAGTAGTGCTAAACGTATTTAAAGCAGATATTTACCTACTTAGTTTTATTATAAATTATGAATAGGTACGTATTTGGATATTTGTTTAATACATAATTTTTTCTTATAATCCGTTATGAGAGTCAATATAAAACCCAATACCTAATATTTACTTTTTGGTAGGTACCTAAACGTTTTATTTAAATATTGTGTTTAGAGCACGCCACACCCTCACGTGTCGTCTCCGTATTACAAACGTACCTACAACATGACAAAAATTATTTTGAGCAAGATAGAACCACTCAGGTTAATAGACCAAGTTCAGCACTCAAATGTTCATACTAACAAAATAAGAGAAAATTTAATTCGCAACATCGTTATTATATTCAAATTTTAAATAATGCATTTTTAAACAATAAGAACTTTTTTTGTAATTATAATATTATCGAAAAACTAAAAATAATTTTACACAGTAAATTTTCTACTATTATTTTAGTGTGAAAATTTGGTGGCTTGGCTTGAACTACAGCCTGCAGGGTGGTTCTGTCACGTGCGTAACAATTTTTTTTATGTTGTAAGTTTGTAAAACGAAGATAACATTTGTAGGGCGTTCTCTTAACATCGGTAGCGATCACCATATTAAACAACATTAAATCTTTAATTCAAGAAATTTAATTTAGTTAGATTTTACTTCATAATAGAATCTATTTTATATTTTTATTCATCTTTCAAATAATAAAATTAACATAATAATACTATAATACATATTAACATGATATAATGTAGAGCTGGTATAGCTTGTCGTGTAATTCCTTAAACATAATATTATACACACAATGTGATTAATAATAAACTGTTGTAGAATATAATATATCACTCCTTCTCCTTCATAAATAATGAACAAATTTAATGGATCACCCTTGTGTAATTAAAATATACTGCAGTACATTAATTATTATAGCACAACATTTTTAATATAATATGCCTTCATTTATGTCAAATCAAATATGTTAATGATTTTTTAAAGACAACCAATGCCAGTATAAATCTAAATGAACCCTCGACATCGCATTGGGTCCCAATGCTGTGCAGAACAAAAAGATGATTCATTTTTTGAAGTCAATAGGCTTCTATAATTTAATATAATTTAATTTTTTTTGTTTTGTATATAAATATTAAGAAACCATACTGTTATTGTAACCCCTTAAAAAAAAAAATGCCGTTAAAATCTTAAACCTTGCAAACATAACACTACTGTAACTAATTGCAATGTAGCTGTCGAGTTTTTGTTTGATCAATAAAAAAAATCTAAATGAGCATAATAATGTTAAAACAATAATTTAAAGTAAAACTTTTAAAATTTAATTATTTATAAAATTACTTAAATTGCAAGAGATTAATTAAAGTTTTAAAAAAATATGAACATTTTTATATAGGTACCTTTGATTATTATATGCTTAAATAACACTACTAAAAATTATCCATACGCAGATAATATAAATCATAAATTATATTTTCGGTATAATTATCAGTTCTACAGTTCGAAAGTTTCAAATAATTGGTGCTGAAAATTGCTGTCTTTAATAGGTTGATATGAGATATGAATAGGAAATTAATTTATACTTTAATGTACATTTAGGCGAAAACTTTTTTTTAATTGATTTTTATTTCACTTTGAAAACTTGCCCATTAGCACTCACAAATGTACATACACACTTTTTATGGCATACGCCAATTTAAAAATGCACCACGTTTTAATAATTTTTAAACAAATATTTGTTGTGTATAATTAAGAATTTATGTAACTAATAAATAATTCACACTAAAAATAGTAATGCATTTATAAAAATATATAATATAACTAATTTATGTGCTGTGGAGATAAACTATGACAGTTTTTCTCATCAATATAATACAAAATAACTTAACCAAAACCTGAATTCGTTATTTTGAACTAATACTAATGTCAGTGGCACTCAATGTTACATCATCAGTCATCAGCCTTTATCCATTATTCAAAGGTTACCTACATGCATTACCTACCTACAGGTATTGTATTTATATACACTATACAGATTGTATGATTTATTCCTTAAAAAACATCACCGACCACCACATCTAAAATCTGTCATAATAATATAATAATATTACTCTTGGTATAAAATATATATAAAATCTAAAGTCTTAACGTAATTTAAAAGAATAAAGTTCAATTTCTAAAAGAATAGCCAGCTGTAAATTTAATAGTTTTGAGCTTAAAATATTTATGATTGGTAAGCTATCTATTTGGTTATTAAAAACTTAATAATCTGCAGATTAAACATTCTTTAAAAAGTAAATTGTTTTACATTTGACATTCAAAATATTTAAAAAACAAAATAATTTTTTACATTAATAAGACTTAAAGGAAAATGTACATGCAAAAAAAAATATTACGAATGTAAAATAAAACGACTACCTTTTAATTTTACGCACGTGAATATTTTTGATTTAGTAAAAAATAAAAAGTTCCGTGTGCAATATAGTTATTTAGTTTGTATAAAATATTTTAACTTTGAACCTTTTGAACTTTCTACGTTATTTTCCTTTGAATAATAAAATTAAAAAAAATAGAAAAATGACACAAAAAAAAACACTACTATAAATAATTATTCAGTCTACAAATGTAATATTGCATTGAAGAATTCTAAGTTCGATGTAAATATGTATAAAATCTAAATCGTAAATTCGACTGAAGAAGACACATTTATATTATATACTCATTGTATAACAATACAATACAGTCTAACTTCACATAAATAATATAACTGAACCATCCTAATATAGATTATTTAAATGCCTATATAATTTATTATTAGAAGTTATTATTATTGTACATTCCATTATTATTTAAAATGGTTTTCATTATGTTAAAACTTAAACAGAATAAAATAAAGTATATATGATTCAAAATATTATAAAGATGTTCTTTATGAGATTCATTTTTAGCTTACGAAAATCAAATATTTTTTTGTTTTTATAATATTGGGTTACCATTGGTTCCAGATACTTGACTAGTTATTGGTTTAAATTATGATTGGATATAATATTTTTGTAGTGTGTTATTTTTAGTCATTTAATCCAGATTGATTTAGCCCGTGGACCTCCAAGCCTTTTTTTACTCTTCTTAAAATAATACATATTTAGTAGTTTTAGCGTCATAAGTGTGATGAATTTAAAAAAAACTAACTGGTAGATGGAACGGTGTTGGTACTAATCTACGTATTCTATAATGTGATAAATTGTGAATTATATAATAATAATAGGTACATTTGCTATAAAATAAGATATGAATAAAAATATTATTTTCTTCCCATCCCTTAGTGTTTGTAAATGTGTAAATTGGCTCACCAATTTCTAAAGGATGGACAACCCTATTTTAAGCTAATCAAGCTATAAGGTTAAAAATAATTAAATTAAGTTACAGCTATTATAATTATATAAGAGGCAAGTGTATGATTGAGGTACTCTAATTAAAAAAATACTGTACGCATTTTGACAAAATACAATTGGGAGTATTTTAACTGACGCAATACGGCAACGATAGATAGATCTATTAAAATAGATAGTCAGGTTGTATCTAAATGACACATATGCGATTGCTCAGCTTTTAAGTAGTTTTGACCAACTGGCACTAAATTTTGCACAAATATTATTTGGGATCCCGGACGGGTTGTTAGAGTATTAGAATGTTAGCCACGGGTTACGCTATTACATATAAATGGCAAAGTATCAATATCACTGAGGATTATCATTTTTATGTCCAAAATATTGGAAATATGATGATTTTGTTATACTTTGAAAAATTTATCTAAAAAATTAATTCTTCGTATATTCTCTTTAAAATTAAAAAAAATATGAAAAAACATTCAATGAATATTAAAATATGCAAACTTGAAAATAATATTGTATGTAGTTAAATGGTACATGAGAACAATGACACGGCAAATTGATAGTAAATACTGTTGTTTGTGTTTCAAAAATATTGAATGCGCAATTAATGTGACTAACTTAAAAATAGTTTTTTGAACAAAACTAAAATAATTATTTAATCATAATGGACGGAAGGTTAAAAAATATTGTATTTGTACCTGAATTTGAATTAAAACGAATAATAATAATTGAAATTTTAATCTCTGGATTATTTTCAAATACCTATGTAATAAAAACCTTTTTTCGTAAACTTTCAATGTTTATAATGAATGATCTCAATTTTTAAATCAAAATCGCTTAAAATTCAATAATGATATTAGATAGATAATATTATAATATGCAAAAACATAAATTTCTGGACTTTGTATATTATCATCATTCGCGCAGGTGGATTGCCTATTTTGGACGGTAATCATCACTTAACCTTAATTTATCTCCAGAAAACTCAGCTTAATACAGATAGTGTATTTTAATATATAAGAATGTATTTTAATCTATGATGGTAATAATTGGTCAATTTTAATACTAAGTTGCAGTATAAAATATTGAAATTAAACTGAGCGGTGAAAAATGATTAAGTATACCTACTTAATGGTTGTACCTATTATGGTAGCCATTGCCCATTAAACGTTTTACATCTTTTTTTTTTTACAAACAACAAAACAATACAAGAATCCTTAAATGATTATAAGACATAGTATTAAATACACTTTTTATTGCCTGTGCTGGTATAATGTATTATTAGTGTTAAATCGTGCTAAAATTAAAAAAAAAAAAAATCGTTGCGTAATTTAAGTATGTGATAATTAAGTAAAACGCAATAAACAATTTAAGTACCTACAAAAGGGTAAAAAAAATATTGCTTTAATTTTCCACCGTGATAAACGTAATGAAATTACTATACATTTTTAAGTCGTTTTCCTTTGCACTTTGACAAAACACAGTTTTATTATATATTATATTATATTATATTGTGTATTATGAGACGTATCATATGACCTACATAAACAGCAAATGGCATTGGAGCGTCAACATTTTAATTGGAATTGCTTACCCATCCAATATACACAATATATAGGTATATACAAGTTACAGATCGTGGCCTATAAAGTCTTCATAAATATTTTGTGTACGATATGTCTGTTTTGTATGACGCAATAAAAATAGAACTGAAAATCTCGTCTCTCGACCATTATATCATACCGCCATCCATTCGATCGACTTTTACGGCTTTAAATTGTCTGCAGTTCTCGCCTTCGGGCCGGATAAAACTCAAACTACGTTTAACGGTGAATCAAACGGTTTGTTTGTATTTAGCAAGTATGAGTATAATATTATAAAATGACAGCCAATTCTGCAGATTTGTTGTGGTTCTGCGTTTATATAATAATAATACACAATAATAATATGTAGACTGCTCGGCTTAGAAAATTGAAGTATTATAATTGCTGCCACGTTTATTATGTTGTTGTTTATGTTATTGTATGATATATAAAAGCGGGAGAAGAAGACAAGTAAAGAAGATACAATATTAGATTAATTCTCTGGAAAACTTATTAATTTATTTCGATATTATTCGCATAATTGAAATATTATCAATATGAACAGTATGAAATTATATATAGACGATATTATACATACTATACAGCATGCAATTATGGTACAGCAAAATGCAATGTTATTCATTTAATGGTTAAACACTGATTTTCTCGAAAAAATTTTCCAAAATCGTCAATATAATTTTCTAGAAAATAACCGTTTTGTGTTTACCTATAATATAAACTAACATTGATATATTGTATTTAAAACAATTAATAAATATCTAGCCATTTTATACGTCTAACTGTGTTTTATTAAAAATATTTACGATATTAAAATATACATTACTTTTAAAAAATCACTTACACAAAATATAAAGTAATACATGCTTAAAATATATTATATTGAATATTACCTATACATATTTTTTAATGAAAACCCAGACATATAAATTAGCTATTTTAGAACAATAACTTACTTACAAAATATGATATTATTGGTTCTGAATATTTTAAATAAAATTAGTTTGAAAATAAATTATTAACTAAAATAATAATATTATAACCTTTAGTATAAAAGATATGATTTTAGATTGAACGTTTACATTATTTCCAATTCGTGTTATTGATACAATTCAATTTTAGTATTAAGCTCGTATAAACTATTTAAAATTCTAGAAAATTCCATTATAGGTGCTGAATATTTTAAATAAAATTAGTTGGAAAATAAATTATTAACTAAACTAATAATATTGTGGCCTGTAGTATAAAATATTATGCTTTTAGATTGAACGTTTACATTATTTCTAATTTGTGTTATTAATACAATTCAATTTTAGTATTAAGCTCGTATAAACTATTGAAAATTCCAGATTCTAGTACCTTATTCGTATACTGAAATTTCGTGATTTTATGAATTAATTAAAGATCAACGTTTTAATTAAATTTATGTCAATTATGGAAACTATGTACAATTTATATACAAAAAAGCTTGGAATATTTTCAGTTCAAAATCATTTCATTACCAATACATTTATCCAATATTATATGTTTTAAATATGAACAGTATATAGTATACAGTATACAGTCATATTGAGTATTGAATACTTAATTGTTGTTAAGTATTTTTTGACAAGTGTGATTTAAATACTTTATTCCAGAATATTAAATACGTTTTTTACCAATGTATTTAAACGATCATTATTTTTGTTCTGTATTTTACTATTTTAAATATATGTATATTGCTCTTAAAATATTTTTTTAATTTTTAAGAATCGCATCAAATACGCTGATGACATAATAGCTAAATTAAATTAATATTATACCTATCTAGATGAAGTTTAAATTGACGATATAATATAGATATGTGACATCTTCTGAAATTCTCATATCAATTTAAAAAATGTATACCTACATTAAGTATTTAATTTAAATATTTATTAAGAATTGTATGTATACACTTATGGAAAACGTCGAATATTTTAATACATAAAAAAAGTACTAGTTAAGTATCTATTTTGAATACTTTTATAATGCGTATTTCTATTCATATATTTAAACACTTTTGGAAGATAGTATTTAAAATTTAAATACGTATTCTTGGTACGATTTGAAACGATTGACCATCATGTTAAAATAAAATAACCTAATTTAATTTAAATTTAAAACTTTTATTTTTTGAAGATAATTGAAGTGATAATACAACATACAAAATAAATATAATTGTATATATTTTAAATTTGAGCACGTATTAGACATTCATGTTTTATACACATTATCAAATATCAAATATCAACATCACTTATCAACCAACAAATAATTTTGAATAAGTATATTGATTTTTGATTGCTTTTTTTAACAATATTTTTTAATATTTATTACAATAATAAAAATACCCACGGTGACAGGCCATTGGGAAACAACCTATCTTACAAGTACTTACTAGTAGACTTAATATTATAATTCATATTATTATTTTAATATTATATTTAAATAGCGCTGAACTCAGTAGATTAGCGGAAAAGTAATATAATTAAGATGGCAACTAACATATAAAACATAATTTTCAAATTTGATTGAATTGTGGAAGACTGTATGGATACTTGAACATACTCTAACATTATCTAAACATGATATACTCGTATTTTTAAAAACATTTGGGCTCTTTTACAATATGTATGGACATTTTAAATGTTTCACTATTTTTAGTATTATTTATTTCTTTAAATGTCTATACCTGGTCAAACAGCTTGACAATTATTTAATACAAGGGTACTCAAAAGTTATTCATGCTAGAGTTTATAAAAAAAGTCAGGCGTTGGTAACCTCTACTCCTATATTCATTTTTTATGATTATTTGAAGTTAGAATTATGAAAAAATTAGATATTCACACATAAAAATACGATTTCTCTTCAAACGATTTTTGTTATTTTTCGTTGTACAAATATATTATTCATAGGAACTAGACATTTTTTGTCGTTACATTTTTTTTTTTTTTTATTACTTATTTACTCTTTTATTTTTAAAATATTTAAATTAATTTTAAGCTGTATTCTCGAACCTATATATTAAGTTTTCATACTCTTCTACATCACGTGACTAATGACTATAAGTCAACAACAAATAGTAATGCTACATTGAATAACATTGTTATTATTATTATAATATGTTGTGCATGACTTATTTTTGGAAGAAATTAGTTCAACGTTCAACCAATGAAATTGGTATCGTATAACTTAAATACGAATAAATTATAAAATGCCCTTAAAAGTAGGGACTGTGCACAGTTATTACTCAAAGGATGCAAATTCTTCCATACATTACACGTGAGCTACTCAATGACAAAGTACACTCGACTACAGCTTCTATTATACAACCTCCCAGTTTTTTATTATTATTATTATTAGTAGTAGTAGTAGTAGTAGTACTTTGACAGCTTGGATTAGCACCGCTGGGTACACATCGAGATACAATACAAAATAGCGTACTTTTTTGTTAAGCATATTAAATGTTAAAATAATTTCATTTTTATATACACATGATGCGCTTTCATTATGAGTACGTATTGTTTATATTTTGTGGTTTAAGTGTATACCTATCTATCTATATATATATTATGTTAGACGTATACGTTTCATCGTTTCAAAAGGTAATACCTTACAGCTAAAAGGCAAATAATCGCGTTCGTACCTACTGCGCGATACATACGTATTAAAAATAAAATATTATTTCAAACATCTTTGATTTGATTCTTGTGTAAAACAATATTGAATAGACACTCGATCAGCTGATCGGATTTATGTTTACCCACGATGTAGAGAAGATAGCTTCTCTACATCGTGTGTTTACCTATGATCTGAAGTCTTAACCTAGGAAATGAGGGTCTTATACCAATGTGATGTTAGACCCTTGTTTACTCATATTCGAAAAACGTTTACTGCTACAATGGTGGGGTACGCTGAGCGGGGTCAGCTTGTTTACCATTCGCTATTTCACATATGCCACGCCCACCCCGGGCACAGTGTTCAAGGTCACAATCCGCTGATCCGGCCAATAATTCACACCGTGTCATACTCCCTGATTCTTGTGATCTATTCAGTGTCCCGTGAGAATTTACCCACTGCGATATCTCACAAAATAATGGAGATATCAACATTCTGTTAACGAAAATTAAATTTTGAAATCTCAATATTTTAAGAAAATAAACTCTACAAAATGGCTATAGTGAATTTTTCGGAAATAATTAAATAAAAAAACATATATTTAACTTTTTTACCAAAACATTAAAATAAATTAAAATATGAAATAATTGTACTTCTTATCCCTGTGAGTCTCATTTCACAACCAGAATTTCGATATCACCATTATTTCGGGAGATATCACAATGAATAAATCCTCACGGCACACTCTGTATATTATATAGACTTATGAACGTATAGTATCACCTGTTTAGTTTACCGTAAGTCCACTAAGTCCGTAATAATAAATATTATAACAATATAACATTTATAGCGAATTAGACCAACAGGCAATAGCCAATATTATCTACATAATATTCATACTGAGATAACTCGTGTAGGGAAATTAATGCCATTGTTGTATGCGGGCATTGTAAATAATGCACACACTTATACAATTATTAAAAAAATAGTGAAAATCTAATTGCATTTTGAATCAATAATAACAATACACACATTGTGTTGTGGTTTTATTGGTCATACTTGTACGAAATAATAATACGCAAATAATGGGTACCAGCGGCGTATTTAAGAATAGTTTAGGGAGGAGATGACCCATTGAATATCACACATAAATGTAACATATTATAAATATACTAAACACGATTTAGTGTCTACAATAGTTATATATATGTAAATTCTTTAATAATAGAAAAAAAGACCGGGGGGGGATCAATCCCCCAAATCCCCCCCCTCGTAAATCGCCGCTGATGGATACAGTATATATAATGTTTATACGTATAAACATAGTTGTTTGTTGGATTTTGGAAGAATAAAATCATTTGAATTGAAGTATGTGGAAACTGTGTCTTTGAAAAGTTAAACATTGAAGAACAACTTTGTCTTCGAGAATTTAACTTGAATGTATGACTACCATAGTAACTTTTCAAAATTATAATCAAAATCTAAAACTTGTAGTCAAACCATTTTGTTTGGATACTTATTAAGATATATTATATTTTAATATTTTTTTCTAGATTTACTTATCCTATGGCAAGGTGTCAAGGATAATAGTTCATAATTTACAATGGAATAGTATCTTAACATGGTTATTTCTTAACGGAGTATAGTAACTAATACATTAATAAATTAAAAAACTTAAATATTATATTTAGGGAGTAAAAATATCTTAAATGGTTAATCTTCTGAACCTAAAATTAAGGTGATTATTTTACTCAGTTTTTTGCACTTTCGATTAAATTAAAAATTGCTCGATGAGTTACAGAAGCGAAAACCTTACATATTTAATATTTTAAACATTAGGTATATTTATAAGTATTCAATAATTGCGACATATCTCAATCATTCTTTCGAACCAAGTGGGTGTCGATATTTATATCTAAAGCAATCCAGAAGTAGTTGGTTAAATACAATGACTTGTCTATTTTACTAAAAACATTAATTTATTTTATTCCAAATGTTATTAGATATAGTTTTTCTGTTCATTTTATTCTAATATTCTAAAGAAAATCAGTTTAATCAGTCTATCATAAGGAGAAAATACACTAGTATATTATTATATAGTTGACTAATCAGTTATTATTGGCTATTTTTGTGAAATTATTGCACTTATATTCCTAATAATAAAGCATAATAAATGCGATTAATAAAACTCGTCTCTAAATAAATGTAATATTCCATATAGGTAAATAATCAAATTACACCTGTAAAAATTTAAAAATAAAATCACTTTGAGTAATTTAATTAAACGCTAAAACTCGATTAGTAGGGTCACATTAAAGTAAGCAATTATAACCATGTGGTTGAAATCATCATCTTAAATATGATACTTAGAAATAAACTATTTTCCGTTAAGTATACAATTATAGATTCTGAGCAGAGTGAGAAATGTATTGGTTTTACAATGATTTTTATTTATTTTTATTTTTTATTCTGTATACACTTTTCCTACCTCTAAACTTGCTCAATAATATCAAGTGTAGCATCTTTTCTGAAAAATAATGTTATTGAGCTGGTACATTAAAAAGGTAATTTTTTGATTTTCGAAACAGTACTCGAAATAAAAGCGGTTAAAGGAAAACAAACGTACGATTTCACGATATTATAATATTAGATAATTACGGACGACGTTTTTTTTTATTTTGAAATTATAACAATATAATTAATATAGTATAACATATCCTAGACTGATAAACCGTTTCCACTTAAAATCGTTTTTCGTATACAATGATATTACATCATTGAATTCAAATGTAATACCATCCATTACAGTAATCCACTTGTAACCTACTGTACTGCAGAGCGACATCCACTTATTTACCCGCTTTTTCACATTGAAACTACTCAAAATAACAAAAAAAACTAAAAACCTTATAGATTTATCTTCGTAATTTAAAATTTTGACGTATACTGTTTATACCGATTTATTTTGAATGTTAGTATTTTACTTTGGTTATACCTAATTATTTTCGATCGGATTTAGCAGGAATGAAAATTTATTTCTGATCGAACTGTTATAGGTGGTAAATTGGAACTCAACCCCAAAGCAATAATAATTTTTTTAAGGCTTCAACTTTTTTAACTACTTATACAACAATGTCTATAATATCTATAGTTCTAGCAAAAAAAACTCTAAAAATATTCAAGAAATGTTTTATTCAAAGAAGAATGAAATACATAAATTTAATTCTGATTGAATTTTTAATCATTGGTTACCTACTTATACATAATAAAATAGATTTGCTCAGTTCTAAAATTTTACTTTTATTTTTATTTCAGAAATGGAGCCGAAAATGTATAATGTAGTTGAGTTGTTCAAATTAGCATTTTAAATAAAAAGCTAAAAAAGTTTTGGTGTTAAAATAAATATCTAAACCAGTATTTTATCATAAGTTCAAAATTCAAAAAAAAATTTTTATTTAAAATTATATAATTAATGTACATTTATAAATCAATATAGGGGGACGAGGTGGCCGAGTGGTCTACCGCGTCGGCTGTGGCTCAGCTGGACCGGGTTCGATCTTCGACCATCGGGCGGCATTTTTCTCCGGGCATGTCACGGTGTCCGGAGAACAAGTTCCGCCATCCCCCACTCCGGGGCATGGCAGAAACCTACGGGTGCCCCAATAGAAATTCTGCCAAAACTCTCACCCACGTGTAAAACCAACCTACAGTTCCATAAGAACCTACAGTACTACCCTCTTCCCAATGGCCTTAGTTACCGCGGTATAATAAAAAAATAAAATCAATATAACATGCAGTCTAAGATTATTTGAATTCAATTATAAAAGGAAATTATAAAATTTATAGTATAAATTATTAGGTACGTACATATTAGAGCATACAAGTATTATTCCGTTATGTTCAAAAAAAATTTCGAATTTAATTAGACAAGATTCGAAACAATTTCTTTTGTACTTTCGCGTGAATAGATTATCAATTCAATCAATGTCAATAAGTTACAAAAGCTCCACCGCTATACTTGGTTTATTAATCTTAATTCTTAGCATCCGCTTTATATAATAATATAATATAATAATTAATAAGTAAACAATAACAGTAAACCTACAAAAAATTATTATATATATACATCTATGTTGTAAAGGAAAATTAGGTATCATATCTTATATCGCTGATGTAACTATTGCATGTTAGATACAGGTCTGGAGCACATAATATAGTATATGCTTTCAAAAGAATATATAATTTGTTCATGTTGAATAAAACATTATGTAGATTCATTAATATTATAAAATATTTAAAAGTTTATAACTAATATTACAAATTCATGAGTAAAAAAGATTCATCTTTGTTTTGATTTGATATTGTATAGAAAAATACAGAGTATATGTACCAAAAAAAAGAGATCAAATAAATGTTTTACTAATAATTGGATATTTTGAAGGTTTCTACTATACAGGAAAAAATCAATCTTGGAGAGACATGCATGACAAAGCCGTGCCTCTCTTGGTAGGTAGCACATTTCTAAAAAAACCCTAAAAAATATGAGTAGAAGAAATAAAAACATAAAATTTAAAATTTAATAGAAATTTGTATTTTAAAAGTGTACAACATAAAAAATATAAGTTAAGTTAAAACATTATACTTAACATATTATAAGTTCCATAATTCTAAGGAGTAATAGGTAGGTACATAAATGTAATGTGATTCGAATTGAAATTAAAGTTAAACAATAAAATTAAATGTTAAAAGTTAAAAGTTTAAAGTTGATATAAAATAAAGAGCCAAATTTATTTTTAGTATTATAATAAAAATAGGTATTCATTCTTAAAATTGAGAAGAAAACTGTTATATCATGATGTCTGTGTGTAGGAGTTACCGTCTTATTATATACTAACTCAAACTGGAAACACCACTAACAAATTACACTCGACAAAGTGACGCTGTCTATAAATATCCTAAATTTTATAATAAAATGTAGATACCTATTGGGATATATAAATATTATTTATTTTGCAATTACTAACATTTAAGTAGCTAATTATCAATGTTAAAGTTCTATTATTATTTGCATACTTTCTATTAAAATCATTAAATTTATTTCAAACAAAAAAAGAGCTCTTGGAACTTTTAAAGCTTTTTATAAACAATCAGATAAAAAAGTTAACATGAAAAGAAGCATCATAGTAAAACCAATACATCTAATGGTTCTCTTAAAAACATATTCTTAAATAAATAAATAGAATGATATAATGAGTAGTAAATATAAAATCGCGAAGAGCATCGAATTCAAGGATAGGATAATATTAATTTGTGGATACATTTATATCGTTTAGTAGATATTTTTAAGTATAAAATTTTAATTAAAAAAATAATTTGTTTTTAAAGAAACATTCAAAATAACCAACGTTAACTTTTCATTTCAAGAAAGAAACAAAAAAAAATGTATATTTGTCAGGTATCGTTAGTGGTTATTAGAAACATTTAAAACTAGTAACTAGAAGTATGTATCTATCAAACTTAAACTGTATAATAATAATACGTACAATAATGTACAATTTTTAATAAATATGCTTTGAAAATTAAAAAAAAAACATTTGCTGTTCAATTTTTCCTAAAAATATATTATCTTGATAAAGGGAAACGGTCAGTTTTAATAATGTATTGAATTTGTATATATTTTTTAAATATACATTTTTGCTACTGAAATCTCACTGCCAAAACTATTGATTTTAAATAATACTTAAAATAATTATACCTTTAGCGCTTGTGATTTTTTATTTAAATTTTGGATGTTTTATTTTTGAATCAAACTATTTTGTTAAATAAATTAAAAAAATATGGATTATGAATTAACGTGTAGGTAGTAACTTGATTTTTATTGGTTTCTAATTGTTAACTTCCTACTTAATATATTATATTTTTGTTGTATCCTGAAAACGTTTCTGGCTTTTCTAAGACTTATTTTTTCAATTTCACAATTTATATAAAATTGATATTCTGAGATATTGTATAAACTTTATAAATAATTGTGTTATGTTAGGTTAATATTTAATGTCGTTTTTGTAGTATGGTTCATATTTAAATATTTATAAGTTATCATCAATCATCAATTCAAGATTTATAAGAACTAAACATTTTTTTTTAACTTAATGCGGTGAATTTTTGTACAACAAAAGAAAAATGTATTATTTTAAACATGTATTTTTTTTTTTTTTTTTTTGTGAATTCGTTTATTCAGGTTAATTACAAAGTATCTAACCTAGTGAATAAAAATAATAAATATTTCAATACTTATCTAAATTATTGCAGTTGTAGTGATTTCTCAGAAATATTTTTTTATAGAAGTTCTATGTTACAAACAATGAATAACGAAAATAAGTTATATCAGAATATTTTAGCTGAATAAATAAATATCAAGGAAGATATCAAACTATTAAAGTTTTAAACTTTGCAATTCCATTTATCTTGTATTAATATTTTCCAAATATTATATAGATATCATACAATGCAATCAATGCATTATTTCTTAAAAATGTCCGGTTTTATAAATTGAGTATTTTTGATATTGTGAAAGATAAATTGTTTTTTATTTTTTGACAAAGCCATTGGCGTTGTAGAAGTATACAATAATGGAATAAAAGACTGATGTTTTAATTTAAAAAAGTGTAATGTTTAGCAAATTAAAATAAAACTCAATTAAATCTGTTACCTACTGTCATATTTGATTAAATTTAGTTCGTAAAATCAGTAGTTATAATAATATTATTCTTATGTGTTTTTATTTATTATTATTGGCAGTGACTTCCTTCATTTTATGGAATAAGCGCCTAAATCTATTTTTTTTACTAATGCTTGTTTGTTACGTAAAGTAAATTATGCATCAGTATTTTAATGATTCTTTGTTTTTTTATAATCATAGGTTACTTTTTCGTTAATTTAATAGTAATACTTAAATGTCGCATACCCCTGAAATAACTTGTTTTATTATGCTTATTTGCTGAGTAGAACTTAGTTAATACGTTATTACATTCTATATTTAAGTAAATTATAATGCATACATATGTTTAACAAAAATTATGGTGTTACTTATTTTGAACTGGGCTTATTATATTTGTCAGGACCAAAGAAATCAAATATAATACCTCGTGACCATAGCTGGTTTGACATAAAATTATATTTTATATTTGTACAATAAAAAATATTAAGATTTGTATCAGTGGCGGGGGGAGGGGGTAATATAAAGACCTGAAAAATTAAATAACTGTTGGTTTTAGTCAATATTTAATTTTTTTTTTTTTAATAAATACGATTTATAGACGATTGTGCCTCACGTAAGTATAGTATAATATTTTTTATACTATCATATTGAAAATAAATATGATCATATATTTTTTTTTAAGTAGCCAATTTGTAAATCTAGTTTTTAAACAAATTTTGATGGTAAAAAGTTTGTTAAAGTAATATATTAGTTTATCATAATATTTTTAAACATAAATATGTTTTGGAAGATATTAACTTAAAACGTAATAAATTTGTTCGGAATATTAATTTACTGACATACTTTATAAATTTTTTAAATTATTTATTATCCTTATAGTTTTCCTATAATTTTTCAAAAGTTTAACTACTTAAAATCAATTTTTTATGTTTAATTTTGTCAGGGTTTTCTGTTACATCCACATCCTGTACCTAATATTTAATATATATTATCAATATAATATATATCATGTAGATTATATAAATTTTTACCTCCTATTTCCTATTACAATATATTATATTTACCCTCTTCCGATGAAATGAAAGACTCTCAACTGTCACTGCAAACACATATCGTATAGATGGGCACGTATTGTAAAACTGATATGCACCATTAAAACGATTTACCATTAAAAACAAAACAGACTTTTACTTCGCTTTGACTGAACAAATTGTATAAAATCATATTATTTAACGTCTATAATAATTCTCAATATTTTATAATGGTTCGAGCGAGTCGTTGCTAACTTACGCGTTAGGCCATCGGTGCACTCTTACAGAGCTTTTCGAACTTATATTTATCAAGTCGTAGGCAGTACCCGTAAAGGTGATGTAAGCGTGTAACAATATTGGTTTCCTTTTTATTATATTGCACACACAAATGGAAGTGAGGAAAACTGGTCGTAGTTCAATATTGACTCTATTACAGAACGTTCGCGTACATTAATTACACTATTACCTACAGATAGTTAAATCTAAATGTATTGTATTTACAGCGCGGGAAACAACGCACATTTTTCGTTCGTATTAATATGTAATGGTATTTGGTATAAATAACTATGTATACAATTCGAGTAATATTGCGATAATATATATAATATTTATACATTATGAATAGTATTAACAAATAACAATTACTAAACAATGTCGACGATACGAACATTACGAACTATTGAATATTTGCTAATGCTCGTTTCATACAATGTCTATTGTGATGTACAAGCAGTTTTCAACTATTGATAGGACAGGTATAGGTTTAAAAATAAATGATTACATTTTTTTTTTGAAAGTCAGTAAAAAGGTTTTAATTAATGCAATACTTTAAAAAAAATCTAAGTTGAGTCTTAGCATTATGAATATAAAATTAAATATAAACTATTGTATCAATTATGATTATTATAGCATGATTTTATATAATTTGTTTTAGAAAAGTAAATCCTGGCATAGATAGTGTGACTACAGATTACACGAATTTAATACATGTATTGTTTTATATTTCATAGGCACCTAATTATATAAACATTTTCCAAAATTAATTAATCAATTATATCAATTATATTTTATTAATCCATATGAATCATTCTTGCCGTGTATTAAATATTAATATTTCAAACTATAAATGTAATAATATTAACTTAAATACCTATGTGCGTAAATTTTTGCTGTGATCGATACGTAAATATGATGTCATATCTGGTATTATAGTACATCGACATCGCCAAAATGTTTAAATTATCTAAATATTAATAAAAGGTCCCGCGCACGCGCGTGTGTATGTGTAAGGTTTTCACAGCCGTGTGTATCGCACTGATGCTTGGTTTTGAAATTAGCTACAAAGCACATATATGGGTTTCCTATACCCAAAGATTTACGTTTCGAAGCCAATTTTCGAAAATTTGAATTTTAAAAAAGGACTCACACTGGGATTTTGGGAAAAACAAACATTTGGTTTGGTTGTAAAGGGTTTGTAATTGGTTACAAAAAATACAAATATTTGTTAGAATTGAATACAATTCTATACCTATATTTGGTGAAAACTTATCGAATGGTCGTGTTAAAAATATGACGTGTGTAATCATTACATTTAACGGAGTTATTGAGACAACTGGATATAAATCCACTGATGGCATTATTTAATATTAATCACAGACAGCAGCATTATATTATAATTAATAATATTACCATACATCTACTTAATGCATCACGTGCGGGTCGTGTCAGTATTTGATTACGGTTTAACTGCAGTTTAAGCCGCGAGTTTTAGTTTAAGCGTATATTTTAAGTATTTAACATATTATACGAAAAACAGCAGCAGCTGCGTGCGTTATTTCTATATGTATATTACATACTCACCCCGGAGACGAGGAAACCGAGGAGACAGCAGCGCGAGTATAGTAGTAGTAGGTAGTAGTAAGTTGTAGTATTCTGCGGACTCGTGGGGTGGTGGTGTTTTTGGTGGGATTTGGGGGGGGTGGAAGGTGAACGTAACGCGGCGGCAATATTAATAAGTTCAAATAATAAGGACGAACGAACGAGCGAACGACAGAACGCGCGCGAAACAAATGCTATACGAGGGACGGCGAGCGCGCGAACGCGAACGGCTGCGGCCAATTTACTGGAAATCCGAAGGGAGCAGCAGCGGCGGCGGCGGCGGCGGCAAAAAGCTCCACCACCACCACCACCACTCTACCTCCACCGGTCGTCGGCACAGCTGGCTCAACAACCGTTACGTTGTGTCAGCCCGCCACGTCCGGCGCCGACGACGACGAGGTGACCGTGACAATCGCTGTGTTTTCGCCGTAGTTGTATATATAGGTAACGGTGTGATCCGTTTAACGAAAGACCGGCATACCGACGTTTTTTATTTTATTTTTTTATCATTATGCTTCTCACACCCGATTTCAAGTCAAAACGATCACAAGTTTTTAACTCCTTTGAACGACAGAATGTAACGATTTTAATTTCACATTCTGAAGTAGAATGTTATTCGGAGTATTTCGATCTATAGAATACAAATCTCGGACAATGAGTAGTATAGTATTATTATTATATACTAGTTAAGTATAAGCAGATATTTAAAGCTAAGAAGAGTGTGCGGATGGTGGTGGACACCATTTTGTGAGCTACTCGTGAGTCCCTCACACCACACTCGGCTCATAGATACTTGAAATACTTATAAATCATATACAACTAGTCCAAAATTCGATTTTTATATACGGAATGTTACATAAAATATTCTATTTTGGATCTAAATATTAAAATGCATAATATTATCATTAAAAAAAAAAAAAATTAAAACGATAAAAAATAATTAAAACATATTCTTTCAAAAAACGTTAGAAATTTTTGATATACAATGAGCGTCTTACAACAATAATATATCACCCGGTATTTAGGCGCCACCTTGTCTGTGTTATTTTACGCACTCAAAACAATCGTACGTTATACAACACAAACGACTCGTAGTATGCACCTCACCGCGGCGTTCAGGGTCGAGGTACTTAAATACCGCCGCCGATTGGTGGTGTGGTTTGGTAAACAGAGCTGGCGGGTCAGCGACTGCGCCCGATAAAACGCCTTGATGCAGTGGTCGGCGGCGGGGTGGTTGTAACCGCGTACACATCGTCGCCGTCTGGAATACCTATGTCCTATACATTATTATTATTTTTTTTTTTATTCCTTTAAAGCCTCAACAACTAAAGTTATTAGCTTACATATTTAAATATTACTTCTACGTTATGGTACAATTTACAATACATTTTACAATATTACAATATATTTATTTTTGATATGTGCAATGTAGAAAAGGAAAAAAGATCAAAGAAAAAATATAAAATTATATAAAGTTATACAGTTTGGTTACTTTTAGAAAGGTTAAAATATTGTTAGAATTTTCATAATACATTATTATTATATATACACATGACGACTGGTTTTACCTACACAGAGATGGGTAAATTCAGCGGCGGTGACGTTGCCGTGAATATTTTTATATTTTATAGGGTAGCCACCGAAATGTGTCCAATCACGGTTATTGTTTTATACGTCATATTTCGTTACATGCAACAAATATGAAATAATAGGTATTATGATAGTATACATGATGGACACTTATATCATATTTTAATGGGATAACGAAAACAAATAATTATAAATAAAAAGATAGAATCTATAGCTGACACAAGGCGCAAGATGCTAAATGTGATAAGCACTTACTCTAATTATAATTGTAATGTATGATATTTCGTAATTTAATGATTATAGATTATTAGAATAAAGTTAACTGATTATTTTTGAATACATATTGATTCTTAAGTCCGTGTTTTATAAAACCAAATATTTTTAAATATAATGCCACATTATTTAAAAATAATATCTGAGCGACTGAGCTAGCTATTGTATCAAGAACGAGTCGATAATCGAAATGCTCTGTTTGTTCTTATATATATATATATATATATATTATATTTATACAAATACATCTATTGTTGAAAAGGGTATTGCCAGTACATAGTGATTGATATGTTTGGTTCATCTTACCCTTACAGGGCTTACAGTATCTAATTTGTTTTTATATTCACGTTGCACATGTGTACACACCGTACACATCACCAATGTGATCTGAATCCTATTCTTTGGCTATTGCTATTTTCTAAAAGTTTTTTTTTGTCTTTTAAATATTTCATCTGGAAACTATAAATCATTATTTGAATTCCACCGCTTTATATTATTAGGTATATGTAATGCGTGTTAAATGCCAATAACGATTTTTATTTTTTAAATAATAGTAATGTGTTAACTTTTTTGAAAATATTTTATTATTAAATTGATAATATTATGACCATAACATGGTCTAAATAGTAAAAGTTATGTTGAATATAGTTTTGTATCAAACATAATGTTTATAAATATTAATTTGTACATAAAGTCTGAGTACGTAATAAATTAGATGTTGTTATCTTTTGTAACACGCCAACATATTATGCACATTGTTTTAAAAACTATCAACTAGGTTAATAAAACATTATATAAATGTATAATTATAATTATAATATATAATTCTTTGTCAGAAAGTTTTAGTAAACCAAAACAATAATTCGGAAAATAGAATTTAGGTTAGGCCATAATCAATATAATAGAAATGAGAGGACAAAAAAGTTAGTTTTTCGGCGATGATGTGTTCACTGTAAAATAGAATACTAATTAAGTGGTATATTTTAACTGTATGTGTTAGTTGCTATTCGTTGGATGCAAGTTACGTATACGATAATACAAGTGGTAGATTATATTTTTTTAATGTTGCATTAAAAACAGGCATTAACAGTGGAGTTTTCCACCGGTACACGGTGTTGGTAAACTATGTATTTATCCTCAAACACCATCTGTCACCCGTATCAACTGCGAATGCGATACACCGTTGTGGTGTTGTAAAGCGTATTTCAGTTGTATTCGATTATAATATTTAGTTTTTTATAGACAGTAAAACTTTAGTTACAACATAATTTTGGTTGTCCTTAAACATACGGTCAATATACTCTTTAAAACAGGAAAAGTAAGCGGGGTGCGTATGCTTTATAGAAGATCGAGCCGTCAAGGGGATATAATTCAACAACTTTAAATTGTCTATAATTGCCAATGGTCTAACCTGTAATCAATTTAGTACCCATTGATTAACCTTTAATCGGTTTAGTGTTGAAGAATAAACGAGGCACATCACACATGGGATGAAGTACATACTGTTAATTGTTTATAATTCTTTTTTTAATGGGTATTTACTATTTAGACGTGGCTAATCAACGAATTCGGGTAGGTCACAGTTTTTTAAAAATGTATCATCGTTATCGTTAAAGATATCACAATATTTTGAATAGAAAATGCGTTAAGAAAATATTATGAAAATATAAAATACGGATACCGGAAAACGAAGTCACACATCAGTGATGTACCTAAATAGCCTACCCAAAGCGCCGTGTAAAAAGGAAACGATTGATACGTAGCCGCTAAGCGGTATAACTATAATTATATTATGATGCTATTATAATATGAATTATTATATCTATTTTTTTGTTTTTTTGACAGAGATGAAGGGGAGGGTATTAGTTAGCATACGAGCTTTGCATATTGTTATCGCACACCAAATTTTAATTTAATTTGATATTAAATACATATATAAAATACAAAACGTATTATGTTATAGATATATTATAATATCATAATAATATATATAAAACTAAACATTTTAGAACAGAGCTCGTATTTTACACTGTTAAGTATATCCTATAGTTAACATGGTATTAATTTACAGAACAATTCATTTTAATTAATAAAAAAGAAAAATCGAGGAGTGGATGTCACTGTACTACACAGCAGATGTTATAAGTGTGTTAATGTAATGGATGGTATTAAATTTGAATTTAATGATATAATATCATTGTATACCAAAAACGATTCTAAATGTAAATAGTTAGGTTAGCGTGACATTCTATGATATTTTATACAATATTAATTATATTGGTATTATTTCAAAAAAAAAACCATATAGGCACCTATAAATAAAATTCTAAATTAATCAAATCAGATTCATTATGTACCCGACTCACTCAATTATTCATAGTATGTACAATATACTTTAAGTATTAGCATAAGTCATTAAAAACATTAAATATTAAAATTCGATTATAAAGAATACTAGAAATTTCAAATATCCATGAACAATATTTTTTAACTACAACAATATAACTGAAATTTTTATTCTTGGTTATTTAATATGTGATTTCGTCAAAAATAGAACTTAAAAAACTGTGTTTGTATAGTCTTTAGATTTTTTGTTACATAATTAACAACATATGTGAAACTTTTTTAAAAATTTTCATTGCTTAGCTATACAATTTGAATGTTTTATAAATTTTTAACTATTAAATAATTTGTAAATTTTCAATTAAAAAATTTTATAAAAATCTGAACTTTAAACGGTTATATAGTGAAAAATTCAAATTTAAAATTGTTATTACTGGCTTAAATGAGGTAAAATAATTTGAAATAATATCTAGTATAGGAATTGATTAAATAAGCAAATGGTATAATGATATAATGGTTATCAGTATAAGATAAATAAGAAGTACAATGTAAACTGATTTTAATTTTCTACACCGCAACATGATTAAATTGAGAGTATTCATCTTAAATATTTGTTTAAGCATATACCATAGACTATATTATGTATTACACTATGTAGTATAATATAATGTTATAACTTGAGCCCTTTTATTTTAAGCGGTGTAAACGAGAAGATAAATTGAAGTACCAACTGGTACACTTATTGAAAGAATAATTACCAGAATTGAATTACGTTCTCCATTGCAATTATTCTGGTGGAATGTGTAATTAAAGGAATTCCATTTATTGGACAAGGCAATATTTTTATATTGTATCGTAGTATTAGACATTAGATACTGAAATTCCTAATAAAAGTTTTTAATTGATTTTAATATTTCATTTAATATAAACTCAGATATTATGATTTTTATATAGGTAGGTAATCTAAGATTCCAGTACCGACGAAAATCTAAAAATCGACCAGTTATTAAAAATTTTGATTTTGATTTCAATAAGAAAAATATTATAAAGAGAATTTCTATGACCACGTGGAAAATGGTCTACACAAAAGTAATATTACATTTAGTACATCAAACTAATTCATATGGTGTACCTAATGTTGAAAAGTTAATGGATAATATATTAGATAGGTAGATAATATTAGATTATAATCTGTTATTGATATTAGGTACCAGATATATTATCGAGGACTTGAATAATATCTAATTCAGAGAGTCACCCCATTAGATGACCCATAGGCCATAAGTCACCTTGGACATGCATACAATTTAAAATAAAATACATATATTGAAATAATTAAATATTACCAAAATGTAAGTAGATTCAGTACAAAATTGAAAAAAATTATTGACATTCAAATTTCTACATGCAGTTATGATGAGATATTTTTTGTTAGTTGAATGTTAAAACCTAGTTAAGTGATGCTGAACTTAAGTTCGATTATTATAATGTGTTCTGTCTGGGTCAGAGCAATAAAACGAGTAACTGTTTTAAATAGTTGATGGAGTATCTTCGTGAGTAAGCATTTTGAGCCCGTTATTATAAAACACAACCCTATAGTGTCGAACAACTGTTTATACTGCTTAAGTAGGGAACAAAATGAAAAATGTATAATAGATGTTTTTTATACAGGGTGTTATAAATTCACAGAAAATATCACGTGGTAACTAAGATAAAATATTTTTTCTTATTTTGATACTTAAATTATTTTACAAATGCTCGTTTAATAGACCACATTTAACAAATAGTTGTATATTTAGGTAAAATTATAAAAGGAATACAAACAAAATATAGGTATATGTATAAATTTCCGAAAATTGTATTAACCAAGGAACGTACTAAAATTATTCAAGTTAATAGGCATTTAAATTAATGAGTAGTTCAATGTTTATAGGTTATTATTAGTAGGCCCCAGATTTATATTATTACCTATACAACAATGCTCTAAAAAGGCATTTTAAGTACAATTATGACCTTGAAAAATTAGTAAATTTTTAGTCAATTATTGAGCAAACGAAAATATAAACTTATCAAGATAAACGCGTTTACGGTGTAACAAATTGACCAATCAGTTGTTACTGGTTTAAGTTCTGGACGAATATTATTATTATTTTATAACAGCTGTTAAACTAAAGATATGCCCAATTAAGTTTAATCTAAAATATACATCCTGCATAAAATGTGCACTAAAAATTAACAAAATTATTTAAAAATTATAAAAATTATTGCTCAAAAAACGCAAAAAACTGATAAAAATGAAAAATAAATGTTTAAGTTTTCATTTCTTTGATGTATGAAATAGATTTTTAATTTAAAAGCGGTAACAAATAAAGAAATAATCAATAATAAGTAGCTAGTTTTATCTAATAATTAAAAAATTTTCGATTACATTTAACTTTTAAAATATAGATTACTGGAGTTCATCAAGATTGAAGCAATATACCAAAACATAGATTTTAAAACTTTACACACTTAATGAGTACATAGGTATAATTTATTTCAATAATTTATCATCACGGTTTATTATACAACCCATTAAAATCAGTGCATATCTTACATCAATTACTACGTCCCCTTCTCTGCAGTATAATATTGAGTTTTTAGTTACTTATTATAATATTTCTAATTTCAGGCCCAACTGAAAAATGTTGTTGAAAGTTGCAATGCCTATTGTTATCAATATAACAGAAATAAAAAAGTAAAATATAAACTATTCGAAAAAAGAATTTCTTTACATAAATAAGTGAACAAATTCACAAAAGTTTATTTTCAAACCAAGCCTTAAAACAAAACAATCAGAACAGCACTTTATAATTTTAAGTGTACTAAAATGGTAATTTATAAACTGCCTCTGGTTTCAATACTATGTAAGTATACATATTTATCATAAATAGAACATTCATTTTTATATTGAATTTAAAACTAAAATAGAAACTCGTAGTTTTTAGTAGATTTATTAGCTATTTTGTATATTATCCACTACCCTTAGTTGGTTTATTTAAACTCGGGCACCTATTTTTTTTTTTTTTTATTAAGAAAAAGACAATCTATACACATAATCTGTACGATAAGTCATTATGATAAAAAATTAGAAATGAACATAACATGATTCACATAATAGGGGAAGTCACCCACTGGGAATACCCCTCACACAAATATTTAGGTTTTATTATATTATATTATATATCTAGGAGTAGCAAGGATGATTGTATAGTAAGTACCTATTTAAAAAGATAGTAATATCTACATTCTACCTATTGACCTTTCTTATGAATAAACTATGTTTTTAATTAGTGTCAGATTTACTTACCTGTATAAAATTGGAATAAATCTTGAGCTTGTATTTTTGTGTATTTTATTGGATCCGTGCAACTTTACATTATCATTTACCAAATTAGTAATTTGCCAAAACTTAATTTTATTTCAAAACATTTTTGTTCTATTATTTATCATGTATAACATTTTCTATTTTCTATTGTGTAACACTAATGCAATTAAATAATTGACATTAAATATTTCTTAAACTTTCTTAAATTGTGCATTCAATCTGTAAATATATTTTAAACAATGGATGCATTGTTTTAGTTTTGATTATTTTTTATTCAAATAGGACATGGTTTAACATTAAGTTTAAATTTTGTTGCATTTTAACATTTTACCCATTACTATTAAATAAATCATTTTCTCGAATTAATGATTGACTTGGAAGAATTTATTTTAATGAACAAAAGTTCTTTTAAGAATTAAGATGTTTATAAACAATCTTATAATCATATAATATGCATAAATGTTATTTGACAATCAATACAATACTTACAAATGTGGCTTGGTGAGGCGCGGTCGTACGCTCAATCTGCGGCAACGCACTGAGCGTACGTACCGGCCGCAGTTGCTAGCTCCCGGATGGGTGACCACCCGGGATTTTTAGCAACATATCCTTGCCACACTTACACAAACACATGTTACAACCCTACCCAATTAAAAACATACAAACAAACATACAAAAATAATCCCTACCGTACCACCCCACACCCAATGGCCTATGTTGCCGCGGGTTCTCCTTACAAAAAAAAAAAAAAAAATACTTACAAATAATACAAATCATTATATTATAATGTTATTAAAATAATCAATTAACATAGTTATAATATAATTAAATTTTTATTAATTATATTTTTAATTATTTATTTTCTATTTATTGAAACATCAAAATGATACAATAAGTATATTATTATGTGATAAGTGAGTAAAAAATATGACAGGAAAAAACGGTTGAAAGAAGGCACTTTCAATTTTATAATTTTCAAATAAAAAAACTATTTAGGTAATGGTTTCTTAATTCAAACAACTATTAGTTTAAATAAAATTAAATGAAGACAAATTATAATCAATTTACAATACTTGAAATAATCAAATGTTTTCTTAATTTATTTAACTAATTTAAATGTTTATATTGTAAAATTTATCAAAATATAATTACCTAAATGTTTTAAAACAAAACTATTTAACATGTTAAATTATTACTATTTAATTCATTTAAACTTGGTTGTTTAATGATTATGTTGATAAATATTAATTTATTTTGTCACATAAAACATTTTTATTTATTTACATATTATAATAATTATTTTAAATTTAATTGAACTATAAAAATATCCAACCTAAGCATATACAATGTTATATTAAATAGTAAACATGATTATTGTAGAAGAAATAGATATATTTATTTATCTTTTAGTTATAAGGTAATTTCAGTAGAAATAAAATACGAGATTTAAATAAATTAGTAATGAAAAATATACCAACACTCAAAAACTGTCGAAAACAAGATAATTTTAATAAAATAAAAATATAAGGGTTATATGATGTGTTTGCAATACTAGAAAACAAACAAAAAAAAAAATTATAAAGATTATTTATTTACAATTATGTTAAATAATTGAATCATATTATCCACCTATTTTGCTTTGATTTCTTTCTTCTTTGCAACTTCTTCTTTTTTCTCTTCTGGTTCCCTTAATTGTTTCTTTTCATCATCACTGTTAGCAATCTTATTGTTGATTAAATTGTGCAATGCGATAATGGTCCTAATAGTGGTTGCTAAATATACAGCAAGCATGTGATCGTTTACTTTAACATGCATTGCGGCAACCAAAGTATCCTTTTCTACATCTGGCAACAGATTAAATATTTCTTGCAGTTGATAAATAATTTGGTGATTAACGGGTAATTTTCCATCAACAACTTGTTGTAAATAATCTCTAATATCGACCATTTGTTTATAAAGACCTCTAGCACCAAATATTATGTTGGCTACACGTTGGCTTAAGGAACCACTAGTGGAGTCTTTAATATCTCTAAGTAAATGTTCAACACCAACCTCTTCAGCTTCTTCTGCTCCAATTTCACTAGCAATGTGTTCCAACGTCTTTGATGGCGGTGATCCATCATCATGAATTTGCTCCACAACACGGTAGGCTTCAGTAGGTATACCAACATCCTTGGGTTTAACATCAACAATCACCATGACAGATGTATTATTTACACAGTACTGGCGTACTAATTCGTTCACAGCGATGTCATTTTGGTGGAGTTTAGGACCAGTATGATACCAACCAACGACTTTTTCTCGGGCATTTACTTTTTTGAACATACCATACATATTTTCAAGATAGTCATGATCGAGGAACCACACAGACTTGTCTTTATCATCTTCATCAAATGGAAGTGCAAAACTATTAGAAATATCGAGCACTTTGTTTTGCTGCCAAGAACCAAGTAATACACCTACTACTCGCTTTTGATTGCCGATCTTTCCGAGCCGGGTAAAATGATCAACAACACTCAGCAATACCAATGGGTGAACCACCACTTTGGTTATAGGCGATTCATTTGACGACATTGTTCTGGAAAAAAAAAATTGAAAATTACTTACAAACATAATGATTCTTAAATTCAATATTATTAAGTTGTTAATATTATTTAATATAACAATACCAAAATATAAAATACATTTATACAAAGAACAATAAATATTTAACAATGTAGGTACAATTACTGAACTAAGTTTTTTTTATCAACACATTATTAAAACATAAAAACATATTTATTGACAAATACCGTGAATATAACGATGAGCATATTTAAAAAACTGAACTTACTTATAGAGTATTCAATGTATGCGCTTATTCAGAATTTATTTTTAAAAAATAATAATCTTGTTATTAATTTATATTTTTTAAAGTACACTTAGATAAGTTAGAGCTACTAGAGTACTAGACACTAGTTACTACAAAATACACTAATTCTCTCAAGTCCTTTTTGATATTTGATAAAATGACAAGCATAATACACAGAATAAAACAACAATAACCTCAAAATTATTGTTGTATAGTACGCTATCTACACTGTTTGGGATAAGAAAACATTTGATTTTTGAAACCGAAAAACTCCATCAAGAGGACAATCATTATCACAACAGTGATTTCAAATTTAATAAAAATATTATTCTTAATTGATAATATTCATAACTACACTACAAATAATTTATAGATACAAACACAACCATGAAAAAAACTACGTTGTTTAACAGTTCAGAAGGTAATTTAATTGTTATTTCATGTTGGATATTATTTTAGCCGTTGTCACCGGTTGGCGGTTATTACTTATAAGTTATAACGTATTATTTTTAAGGCGAAATGAATAGGCAATTATAATTGAAAGATTACACAAGTCTTGTGTATATAATAATATCACAACAATATGTTACAATAGTAAGTCATATTTTGTATGTATAATAATATTATACTATATTTTAATATTTATATAAGTAATATGTAAAACTAGCTGATCCCCGTGCTCTTCGTTGTCCATCAAAAATATCGACTCTATATGATTCAAATTTTTTGGTTAATTCGTCGTTTATACCACACTAGAATTTTGATAAATTCTTTCTTAGTGGTTATTATTTACACTTTGAAACAAAACTACTGTCTAAACTTCATACTCATATCTTCAGCGGTTCCGGCTAGATGATTTTTCATTTTTACCCCTCTAACCCCTTTAGAGGGCTGAATTTTGAAAAATCCTTTCTTAGTGCGCCCCTACATTGCTTAAGGAACCTCTTTTACAAAATTTCAAGTCTCTAGACCCAGTGTGGTCTGGGCGTTGATGAGTGAGTAGGGGCGGTATCTTATATGTATATAGATATATCCATAATATTATATCAAACGATTTGAAATAAAATAAAGTAACAATACACTTAAGATACCTATACTAGTTAATAAGAGATAATATGAAAATATCTAATATTATTATTACCATCGTTTATTATTTTAGAACATGACTAGCTTAGTCATATAATTATGGTACTTATCACCCAGAAAAAAATGTTTTAATATTAATGAAAAACGACTATGAATTTAATGGAAAATGGGTATGATTTGGAGCCTATGAAATTTACTCATTAATTTATGAATATAGAATCTTTTAAATTAATGAAAAAACAAACAGAATAATAAATAATAATATATTATTATTTATTATTCTGTTTGTTTTTTTTATATTGGTTTGTTACTATTTTAATGTATTGTATAATTGTTGAGCTAGATTTATTGATAAAAGCTAAAAAAAAAACATGACTAGCTGATGGTGTGCGGCGTTTTTCGTGACGAATAAAAATTATTTTATTTTCTGTAATTAATGATAATATATTTTTCGTTTATTATGAATCAGTCATTCGCATCATCTCGCTATTATATATTTTTCAGATTATTTGTATTTTTATAGTAGGCAGTATAAAATAAAATTTAACTTAATCGTAAATTCCTAAATTAAAATATTAACTTAAAATAATTTACTAATCGTAATAAATTATTAGGGTTGAATTAAATGTTTTCATATAAAAATGTATGATAGGTACATGATATATGATACACACCACGAATTTTTATATTAATTATTCTATGGTATTTAATAATAATTAATTTTGACGTATTATTTGACCAAAATAATGTTTAAAAATAGTTAAAATTGCATGTACTGTCACATTGTTGGCCTATGAAGTTTATATACTTTATAAATTATAAATAATGATGATATCTCTTCCATATGTTATGATTATGTTTACATTCAGTAACGAAGTAAGAAACTCAAACCATTTACAATTCGGGTAAACTCGTATTCACGCATAAATTGTACAATGTTTAATAATGTATAAATATTTCAGATACAGTGCAGCTTTGTATTGCTGCCTTCCTACCTACTGTGGCTAAAAAATCACATACACACCTTAAAATCAGACTTTTGTTTTTCTTAAGTGGTACGTTGAAATTCTTGAATATTTTTCTAGGACTTAAATTTACATAGCAATATTATGTTTGTATTATAAGTAGTGCAGAGATTTATTCAGCATTTTCATATCCCGTTGTGTTAGTTGCCATGCCTCTACCCTCACTACCCCTTAGATACATAAAGAAGGTCTATTCTTGATACCTAGATAAAATTAATTCTTGCACGTTATTTTATTTAATGTAATGTAGTGCAATGAGAAAAACACATTGTTCATAGAATAATAAAAACATTTTATTCCAATGAATATGATCACAACACCTTTACAACTATACAGAAATGTGACATATATTATGTTGGTTGTTTATATAAAAAAGAAACTCTATGGTTCTACTAAGCATCGAAAAGAGCATTGCAATAATATTGCATATTATTGATCAGTGACCCCTCCCGTGGTCTCTGAGAACACATTTATTCGCATGTGGCATTGCCACTAAACCAGCAAAATGTTTTTATTTAAATCTCTTTTATTATTATTATATATTTATATAGTTATGTTGTCGGAATGATAAATAAACAAGTTAGAAACCCAATAATAAATTTTAGTTGCATAGTGTCCCTAATAGGTAGATACTTAAAAATATCGAATACAATTATTATTGTCGTATGGGTCATATCCTTTTTTTTATTATGTAGGTATTTAAGTGAAATTGAAATTAATTTAAAAAAAGTTGAATTAATTCATGAGTGTTAAACTGCCATCCTCTTATTTGTCACTCCCGTTAAAATATCTGATCCTTTGTTCATTTAATTCACAAATGTTTTTAAATAGGAAACCTAAAGCTAATAAATCGCTAGAAATAATTAGGTATATTTTGTTGTATACCTAGTTAAACTTAAATAGTTTTATGTTTTCCCAAAGTCTTTCGTAAATGTTTCGTTAGATAATGACAGTTTTGTAGGTTAAGTTCGGGTTAAGAAGTGTATTACCTACTTTCAATGACTGTACGCAATGAATTTTTTATAATGTTAAATAACGAATAACGGTTCCTTTTTCGAGAAATGACGTATAACTTACACTTGCGTGTTATATATTATTATGTTATATCGCATACCGATTGCTTTGAAATTAAAAACCGCGAAGATGTATTTTAATGAAGTGTACACATTTCACTAATATACGTATTACATATTATAGGTATTGATAAATTCTCATTACTTACAATACGATAACGGTTTATTATAAAATATAAATACCATACAATATATAATATAATATACAAATATACCTACCTAATTTGGAGTGGAGGGAGATAACATATACATTTTAATAATAGTCAGGTTTTTACGGGCGCCTCTAGGTGGTATTATGAGTGGAATCCTAACTGTTACGCGTGTACACGTAACTATAACTACATTTACCCAGCGGCTGTTGTTGTTTTTGTTAGTGTCGTAAAAAACAGTGCCGACTGATGTTTGTGTATATCACTATATCAGTGTTATATTACTTCATTACTACATATTTATAGACAATATTATCATTTTATAAGGTATTTAGGTTAGCGGGTTTTTTTTTGCTCGCAAACATTTAGACGAACATTTTCTTACTATCCTATGGCTGGTCTTGTGCGGTTCGAGACACGAATGTAACCGAGTGATGCGTGTTATGACGTGAATCGTGGTTATTATATTATACCAATATTCTGCAATGTATTAATACTGTACAGTGTACATATTATGTATAATGTACTCGTGTAACATAATATTGCATGAACAATAGTACAATATAATTACTATGTAATTACGTCCTAATACAGCATCCGACTGATGATCCATCGACCACCGTAAGTCTATCCTATTCCTTCTACAGATTTAGGGGCCTATCTTATCCATATGGTCATCATAATCAACACTAATGAAGTACCTTATGCGTAATGAGCTAACGACCATTGATTAATACATACATATTTTTTTAATTTCTGAGTGGAGCGATAAATCTAGTATTATAATGTTATTATATTGAAGTGTGTTTTTGTGATCCCTTTAAGATTTAAATTTTTTAGTAAGTATAGTCATATATATATAATAGAAGTATACATATATATATATAACGTATACCTGTATTATATATATATATATATATATAATAGTTTATACTTTTTTATTTTATTTAATATTTATATTACATATAGGAATAGTAAGTTGTTGTTGATAATAATGACGTTGGCACTATATGGTATTTTTTGATAGTAAGTTATTAATGCTTTAGTAAGTATACTTTTTATTTAAATATACTTTCAGTCTGCAAATTATACATAATATCAGTATTCAGTAGTTACAATTTTATAGTTTATTTTTTATAATATTTTAATAATAGCTAAAATCGTACTAATAACGACTAATAATATTAATACCTAATTATATAGTTCCACAATTATTTTCTTCAGAGATATTCTCATTGTTTTTTATAACTGCCCATAATGGTTTATTATTATATCGTGTGTTCACCAATTTAGGGAACACTGGATTTATCGTCAGGATTATGTTAGAATAAATCGAATTTTTTTTTACAAGTTAGTGTTATATAAATACACATTTTCAAATAAATTTCAAATTTTTAACCTTCTCGAGTCTCGGTACGCGCATGCGCAACGCAACTTATTTTTTTAAAATAACAATTGGTATTTTTGATACCAAATTCGGATATACTGAATTTTTTTAAGTAGTTTTGACCTGTTAACCATGGTTCTAAAACCAAAATTGACTGAATGAGAGCCATACATTTTTAATAAATAATACATTTTTACAATTCATTATAAAACCATTTATAATTATTTATTATTGGTTACTTTTTGAATTTATATATATATATTTTTATACGTAATATAAATAAGATTAACTTCATACGGATATAAAATTATTTAATTAAAAATGATTACAACTGTATACGTATTAATTTTCAAAAAGTAACCAATAATAAATAATTATAAATGGTTTTATGCATTTTATAATTGTATTACATGGCGTACAGAGTTACATAAAAGGCTTAAAATAATAATAATAAACTTTTTTTTTGAAAATAGATTTTATTTATTATGTCTTAACTATTATCGTGCTTCAAGTCTTACAATTTCAACTAGGCTATTCGATGATTTAACAATAGTTATTGTAGTGTATAACGTAGCTAATATTCATGTTGTGCTATTACGTGTATATTATATGGATAGGTATGTTTACTGTATACAAAATATAATTATCATTTATACTAAAGCTTCTATAATATACTTACTATAGACTATAGTTTATAATATAAGTATATATAATATATGTATGAGTAATAAGGAATACACTGCGTGGCCATCCGGTACTCCGTAGCCTGCATGTTATGCACAACTCTCCATGCGGCGGCCGGAGCCAAAACCGTAATGATACGGTGAGTGATGTCAAAAAAACATACTTATATTTATGTATACGTATGTATATAATATATATAGGTATATGGGTATACCTACATAGTGGTTAAAAAAATACCATAGTAATAACGTTATGGTAAACACGAAGAATTTTCCGCATTGTGAGGTAACATCAAAAATATATATTATTATGTCACACAATAATATGATGATCACAGTAGGAAAAGGCGTATTTAAATATATAGGATATGAATTGAATTGTTTCGCAGACATTATTACATCATAATATGTACTATGGTACCTACGTTAAAAATAATTGATCAACGAAAAGAATAATTTTGATTGTTTCATTGAAGCACTATAATAGGCACAGATATGACGTAGGTATTATAGTATTCACTATATATTGTTATAAATACTTACATTTATCGACACGAGCAAAACGTTGTAAAACGTTTGACCACAAAATAAATTAATTTTTGACCCTATTCGGCTAAATATTGTCACATAATATATTTCCTAAACGTGACACATTTTTCTTTACCAAAATATAAAATATAATTATACATATCTGAACATTATTTATTTATTTATACAACATTGGCTTAATAAAAAAATAATTTATAATTACTAATTGAATATTCATAAAAATAAATCGTTAAATTAATGAAAATAGAAAATATTACTAGATATTTTAAACAGTCGAACTTATTAAAATACTCTTAAACAATTAGGTATTATACGAACTGAGTTTAAATTATTTATTTATTAAAAACAATATGTATATAATAAGTAAACTTCACGCGTAAATACCATACTATAAATGTTTTTTTTTTTTTATAAATTAAATGTATCTAGCTGTATATATAGTTACTAAACATTAAACATAGTATTATGAACAAAAACGATTCTATAATTGAATCATTTTATTATAACAGCGGTGCATTGTCATTGTGTGATTTGTATTAATTTTTGTCGTTTGTAATGAATAGTGGTTTTTTATTTATTCAACCTGAAAATATTATACTTATAGCATCACTTTTATATTTCAAACTCCAGGGAGTACGTTATATTATAGTTATAGAGTAATAATTTTTATGAGGCAACCGTCTATTGACATTATTATTGAGAAAAATAGTAAACATTGCGTATTTTACTTTTGGTCTCTGTTCAGTGCCCTTTCTATTTTAGCTTAATGTGACAGTGGGCTTATATTAAAAAAATAAATATCTGATGTATAAGATGCATGCTATCATATAAGCTATAATATGGCTTGTACTTACACCTGACCTAGCAACATGTTTGTTTGTGTTATCCCAGATTGCATTAAGACTAGTGGGAGAAAGAAAAGGTTTGTTTATATTTTATAGTAGGTTAACTTTTTCGTATAGAAATCTAAGAGAAGAAATTGTTTGAATGTCGTGGTTATGTAAAACATAGAAATCTCAAGTGCTTTTGAATATCAAAAATATTTTACAAAAGTTTTGTTTCCTTGAAAAATTTAAATTGATCCTAAACCATGCTTTAAAAATATGAAATGTATCCTAACAATTCTAAAACATCGAAATATTTTAAAAATCATATTTTAATTCATATTATCAAGAGCCTGATCTTATTATGTATGTAAAACTATATCCAATTAATCATAAAAAAAAAGCTAATGCATGAAAGTCCTAATAATGGACACTGTCGTTTATAAATGATGTGTATTAGTAATAATTAGTACGATTGTCTATTGAATTAAACCAAACACGTTTTGTTAGTAAAGAAGATTGCAATGAATACGTATTTACCAGATAGACACATATAATGGTGATTTGCAATGAAATTTACTAATATAAAAAAGTTAAAAATTGTTAAATGTTTTTCTGGTAATGTTCAAAAAACATGCACCAATGAATTGATGAAATCATTTTAACGCGTTTTACTTTAATATATATAGCTAGGTACTTATACGAGTCCAGTTATACGTAAGATATAATTAAGGTTTTCTTTACGTTTCATACAATTCTAATAGGTTTGAATGAATCGATTTACTTATTATTTTTTGTCGATGAAACGTGTTTTTTTCTATGTAACGGGGTCGTAAATATAAAATCGAAAATACTGAGTCGTATCCCAGGCTTTCAATACTCTATTTCATTTAATTCAATGTTATATAATGTTGTTGATCATTGCGAGTAACCTAGATTGGTATATATGCGTATAATATGAATATAATATACATAGTTACCTACTTTATGAAACACTCATTTCATGTTTTAATTTTTAAAAATGGCAGATGGCAGCAATATAAAAGTCTAAAAAAGCTATTATTTAACCTCTTTTCTTTCAGTAATAATACATTATTTATATTATGATTGTATAATAAATTATCTATGTCATTATAGTTGTGTTTATTGTCAGTTTTTTTTATTAAATCTTTTTCAGTTAGATTATTCTATAACCAATGTTATATAGTGCTAGCCAGTGGTACAATTTTGTTTCTAAATTTTTCTATAGAAAGAAAACTTTTATAAAGCATTTAGTGACACCACTAAAAGTAGTTTAAAGTAGTATTCAAATATTACAATAAATATTTAGAAAATACATATATTATGTACTTATCTAGATTCTAGAAAGTAAAGAATAATGTTTTAGTATGTTAATTTTCACTGCATATAAATATATTTTTCAATGTACTAAATCGTGCATTTAGGTTCAACTGTTTTTAACTATAGTTCTGTTATTAACTATCAAAATAATATTATTTGGATGTCTAACAAATCTCTAACATTAGGTATATGAACATGTCTTATAATTATACTAAATTAAATTTATTTGTGGTGGATATTAGATGTTTTCATTTGTAGTTTTTTGCTTGAAAGAAACACAAAACAATTACCATTAACCAATTAGTTTTAAATTCAAATTTAGAAAAAAAATTCTTATTTTTCTTTTTTAAATTAATTTTCCCACGTGAATGCTAATGAAGTATTTAATTTAGGTGGATTCTTAAATCACAGGTAAGCATTTAAAAAAATGTTTACATTTGTTCCAAACTATAAAAAAGTATGTGTTATATTGGTTTGGTAATTAGGCCTATATAATATATAATAACTAAGGAATTCAATACTCATTTTGATTCAGTACCTAAATTTGTAGTTTTTCAGACCCAGAAAATTGCCAGTAAATAATTATTCAATGATATTACTATCGGACTACTAAAAATAAAAACAATTAAATAAAAAAATATATTTAACTAAAATAATATAGTAAAATAATGTTTGTAAAAATTAGTGTAACTATCATAGTGATATTATAATGTCTCTATCAATGTTTCTTTGTTGTACTCACAAATAATTATCAATTTATTGTAAATACTATATTCAACGTAGGACAATATTGAAATGAAATCTATCCAATATAAATAGTAGGTATAGGTAGGTAATTGAAATGATCTCGAACGCGTTTAAGCAATTACTGCACTGTCTAGTATTTGAAATAATAATTTGTGATTAATGCTATTTTCATAAGGTAAATACCTTATGTGTATCAATTTTTGTTCTAATTATAAAATTTTCGAGTACCTACCCAACTAGTTCACTTTTTGTTTTCCACTATAGGTTCCACAATAATAATAGTAATATATCACATTTAATACAGTGTTTTTCCGGGAGTAAAAGAGAATAAAAACATTAAACAGATGACCAACTCATAACACGTTCACCTGACCCAACCCAACCGGTCCTCGACATTCGAGTCACGGTACTCCTGCACAGACGTAATCCAAACGTACGAATGCCATATAGTGGGGCAGCTGAAATGGAAAGCGATTCCGTCGTGACGCTTCAGTATTCGAATAGACATAATGTTTGATGGACAAAAGCAAATTAGATAATAATAACAAGGTACTTGTCGTAATCAGTTAAATATCCGCGTGGTTTGTTAATTTTGTTAAATAAATTGTAACTTTTGTATGTTAGTACGTTTTATAAACATAAATTTTAAACTTTTATCAAACAATATTGAGATTTCTAATCACTGTAGTTGATTAAAAAAAAAAAAAACGGTTTATCTATGCTTGATAAATATAGCTGCTCATAATTTACTATACTATTAGGATGACAACAAGTCGAAAGACCAAGTACTTCAAACTGTCTCAAAATATGAAATTTGGTCCTCATAATATCAGGTAAATACAAGTCTAGTTACATTATATGAAAATTAAATATGATATTAGATGAATATTAACACCTAACTGTTTATATGAATGTCGGATGTGTTTAACAAAAAACTATTCATAGCCAAACATTTTTAAAAAAAATGTGAATAGTTGGTAAGTTTGCCGAGTCAAAAAAACGATTTGTTGTTAAAACTTAAAATTAATATCTACCTATTGATGAATCTTTGAAATTGAAAATATATTTTTAGCATAGTTTAATGTACTTTGTAAATAATATTATGTTCAACGTTTTGTTAAAAATTTTCCAATTACTTATATTTATTTACCGTTATTTTTCTGCTTTTCGCAATAGATTACCGGTAAATTAAAAATTCTTCAACTTCTCCAATTACCACAAGTATTATGTTAAATTTTTCATTTACAGAAGTCTCATATCAAGTCAAAGTATTTACTCTCCTTATAATGTGAATTATAACTTCTATTTTATTAATTTTTAAGTATCTTTGATTACATGTCGAATGTCGATATAAAGCCATGGTTTCTGATTTACTGATTGTTTGAGGGTACACTATTTAAAAATATAATTATAAATGCTATATATTAATATATTGCTAATATCATGATTAAATACAGTCAATTAAAACTTCATTAATATTTGTAAAAATTAAAAAATTGACGAGTTAATGTATCAAAATTAATAAGCGATATTAAATTTCAGTACAGTAAAAGGAAATATTTTGACGGCAAACGTAAGCACGATAATATAAAATTATTATTGTACTTAAAAAGGCACCTGTTGTGAAAATATTGTTTATTCAGGATAAGGTTTATTTATTTTCTAATCATAAATGAGTATATTTACTATATTTAGATAATAAACACTTATTCGAATGAATTGTTGGATATTGGCCCATAGAAAAGAAGGTCGGACATTATGATGTAAACCAACTAAGATAAACACTAAATCTGGTTACTGATCCCCGACAACTTTTATTTCGCATATTTCCCCTCTTCGAATTCAACTGCTATACGGGTAGACATAAATGTACTCTCACTCTATGTCACCAGTTGCAGTAGCTATTGCGTAATGTAATTTTATAAGAATCAAATTGAATGTATTGCGAATTATATCCGGGCAAGAAAATCATGCATAATTTGTCTATGCATAGTTATACCATGCTACTAACTTGTTTTTTGATAATCGTGTTTGCAAGAACATAAGTCACGGGCTCAAATCGAAAATATTGACTTCGATGACCCATTCTTATTTTTTATGGCGTTTTAATTATTTCCATATCAATCAAAAATCTTCAAAAGCAAATGCTCTTCACAATCATACAAATATGCATGCTTTAAGTTTTAAACAATACGAAATATTACGTATATAGATTACAGATGTATTGTTAAATCTAGTATATATTATGGATAAATGTATTTACATTTTTAATTATTACAATTTAATGAACTAATGGTGTTATTGATCGGCAAAAATGTATTGTACAGTAGTAAAACAGTTAATCTTTATTCTTTACATAGATACATTAATAGTTAATCATTTTATTAGAAATACGTCATAATACATAAAACTTTTATATTTTACAAAATTATTATTAATTCGCAATTTTAACACCTGCGGTGTTGTTTCTTTAATTTAAATAAATACATACTCAATCACACTGTAGTAATAATGGTCGTAAATAATCTTTTAACTATTATAATATTAGTAGGTTCGTTTAAATAGCATAATGTATCATCCTAAATCAATGATTGATATCAATAAACTTAAAAATAGGTTGACGTATTATATTTAAATGATAACACATGAGAAAGTATTGGTAATTTTAATTTTATTAAAAAAACAAATAACTATTATAATGGGTCTCTTTAAAAAATAATCGTAGAAATATAACTGTTTATAGAGCTTATTCAACCACCGCCCTTGCACTGCAATTAATAAACTATAAGATGCATGCAAAACTGTAGTAATAAGATTGAATTTGAATTATGTAACTTGTAACTCCATTCATAAAATTAAAATATAACGACTAGTATCCCTGTATTAACGGGTGTTTTCACTTTCAAAAACGATTTCGTGGTCGAAGGTCGATCGCCTACGGAAGTTCATTAACGTTATTTGTATAATTGCTCTTTATCATCAACGGAAACGTATTTTTCTACCTGATACACAGAATTCACTTGTATTTACTTTCTCTATGCGTTGCTCTAGAAAAAAAAAAACAAGGACAATTAATACCAAATTAAAAATAATAAATTGTAAAACTGTAATTTAATGTTTTAGTATAATTTTCGGGTGTACGAAAATAGTTATAAATTATGATTTATAATAGACGACTTAATAATTTAATAAACCTATATATATATATTTTTTAATTCTGAAGGACAAATTGGTGTTTACAGTGGAGTTCTTTTTTTAATTTGTCTAATTTCTGTTGACACAAATGTGCATATAACTGAACTCCACGCAGAATTTTTTCTTGAATGTGATGATATTAATTGTCATTGATTTAAAAGTCCTTATTTTTATTACGTTTCGTGTGATTTTGTTGTGTAGGTTGGAATTTTGAAACGCTTGTGTTATTAAAAAAAGGTTACCTATATTAAAGAGTTGGTCATTTACATGCCGTAGCTATATTTTCGACAATGTTTTAATGTTGTATCAATGTTCAATCTTTTCTATATTTATACCATAATTATTATGTATCAACATTTCATGTAGAATTTTTTTAATTCTACGTTATGAAAACGAGTTTTTACTTTTTATTATGTAGTGTAGAATATTGTGTTATATTAAAACTCAAATGTAGCTCCACCGCATTTTATAATATTAAACTGTAAGAATGTTATATACCATATTATAATAACGTAGTTATCTATACTACATTATATTATTTATTACTAAACACAAATGCACGTAGAAATTCCGAATATCTAATATCTCTGATATTTTATTAATGTGATTTATAAAATTAAATTATTAGTTAATAGTTATTGAGAATATTCGACTACAGCTACAATACAATATAATTATTATTTAGTATATAGCACTCAATTACACTTTTAAGAAGTATAATGTTATAATATAATGTGAAAATTCATGTTTATAATAATTTTATTTGGAATAGCTGACTAGCTAGTTGCTCACCCAGGTAATATACATATTATAATATTATATTTTATTCAATGTCATTGTTACGATGGTAAATTTAGTAAATTTTACTAATCAGTATAATCATTTGGTGTAATTACTCTAAAAAATTGTCTACTACAAATAAATAATATACCATCTACTAATAGAAAATCATAAAAAATTACTTTAACTTTTAAGTAAAAATTGATTTATGATGTGTAAATTACTATGAAGTACATTTACATAATTTTAAAGTTATGATCGGATGACTAAACAGCATTATACCTAATTTAAATATGCCTATGATTCCAAGTTAGATCAATTAAATAAATCTACACAACATTTATGATTAATAATTAAAGAATAAATATGTTTATAAAATAAAATAATATTTGTTTGTCTAATGGTTGGTATTATCAATTTGAACTGATTAATAATTTTATTATTTATTAACAATACACATGTTTGAATTTTACTATTTAGTAATTATATTAAACTTTTTAAACCCAACGAATTTGTATGTCAATCTTGTATGAGATTATTGTGTGTAAACTCATAAATAATTAATAACGTGATGAATATAAATGTATAGTGGCTGCAGAATATAGCGTTCTTGACCGATTTATTTTTGTTTCATCAAACTGTTTATATAAAACAAACACATATTTTAAATTTTAATAAATATCTACGGTAATCCGTTTTTTATGTCGAGAGAAGAAGGGTTAAAATAGGACTATGAGCAAACATATTTGTAAACGTTCACATAAATAATTTTAATATTATTATGGTTGGCACTTTGATTAACAAACAAGTTAAAGTTAAAGTTATAGAACATAATAATATAACACCTAAATGTCACTTAAATCATATAAATCAGATTCCTATATGACTCCTATGTAAATGCTGATGTTTTTCTTGACTTATAAAGCAATAATATGAAATAATAAAGGTGCCTAAGTCCTAATAAAGAGTAATCTACAGAAATTAAAAAAGATATTTCCAGATTATATTAATAATACTTTTTAATCGGTCAATCAATAATCAATCATTCGTAATATATTTTTAAATTTTTCTGAAATTCATAACAAGCACGTCTTGTTAACATTTTCAATCGATTCTTTTAAATTATAAATACCTACCCTACTCAAAATTGTTGTAGCATTTCTCTTATTAAAATGATATAGGTATATACTATATATATATATATATATATATATAAATAGTAAGTGAGAATATATTATACAGATAGTATTTAAATACTAATTAGTAATTACATACATTACTATTAATGTGAAAAATAAAATTACATTTGTTGTTATTTAACTCAACCAGTTTTTAAATACAGTAAAATCTTTAACGGACACCTCTCAATTGCAGACACCTCCAAATAACGGATGGAATTTTGGAAACGGTGAAATGTGTACTAACTGTATTTCTCTTTTTAATAACGGACACCTCCAAATAGCGGACGACATTTAAGTGACCCGTAGAGTGTCCAGTATTTAGAGGTTTCACTGTATTATCTATTTATTATTATCTTGGGTTTTTGGCTAGCTAAGCAATATTGATGTAGTACTTAGTACTAAAATTATGTTTTTTCCGTGAATTTTGACGATGAAAATGACAAGATATTTTTTATATTTATATTTTTTAACATCTAATTGATTAGGAATCAGGTTTCTTAACAGAGGATTTTTTTATTTATTTTTCAACGTAAAGAAAAGCTTCCAACAACCTGTATTATATAGATCTTAGCACTAATATGATTTTAACCAAGCTAAGGCTATAAATATTTTTTTTTGAATGAGAGAAAATTTTATTTTAATAATAAGTCAAACCTAATAGCTAATGTCTAACTATAAAGTTTGATAGTTACTATACACTAAAATCTATATATTATATATTATATATATATAGCAGCAGCATAATTCCAACGATGCTTAAAACAATGTCATCCATATGATGTGACATATTATAAAATCTGTAAATATTTAAAAACGTAGCTTTAGACCTAAGACATAGATAACAATAAGAGATCTAGAAACGACTTGTTGTAAAATTTAAAATATAAATAGACTCTATAATAGATAATAATACACCTGTTAAAAATATTCTGTCCGTTATTTTATTTTAAGTTATATAAATTACACGTGTGTACACATAATCGCAATATGACATTAAAAATAGTATAATATATCATGTCAATCTATAAGTGCAAGAAAGAAAAATAGCTCGTTGTACGTATCATTTGAGACTGTTGTTTACAATGAGATTTTAAATGCTTATTGTTATAGGTAGTCCGTAGACAGATACCTACTTCCTTTTTGAGTGTTAAAACTGTTCAACAATATCAGATTTTCTTTTCAAGGCCTTTAAGTGGAAATTTAATACAGTATTATTTTTATTGTTTACAGCAATTATATTATCATTATATAATATATTATATATATAATTATATATTATTTATATGTAATATATTATATTATTAACAATAGATAGCTAATATAGCTACATAAATAAAATAATGCATTTGCCAAATGTAATACCGGTTATAATAATATGGATTAGCAAAATCGTATTTTTAAGGTTATTATGAGATCAACATTTTTTTTTATACAAATTGGAGGCCTAGGTGCCTAGGCCTATAATAAATAAAATTATTATGAATATAACTAATATATTATCGTTAAAGATTGAACAGCCATTGCAGTGGTATGCATCGATTATTATATTTGACTGGCACCTGTGATTCATAATTGTTTAACTAGTCTAAACTATGGTTTTACTACTTTTCTAAAGTTCTCATAAGAACTATATTAATATTACTATGTACATAGGAGTATTTTCAAACATTAATGATGATTAGCATTTAAACTACTTTTATATCTATTTCTTATTCAATCGGGTTTTTTTATATCGATCATAGTATTAATACCGATAAAATATTTTATGTTTAAAAGATTTATCAAATAAACAATTCGTTTATTGTAGCTGTATTTGTATATAGTGATTTTAAATAGTAATAATAATTTTATTTTAAATTAGACAATAGAAATTTTTATATTACATAAATAACTATTGTAATGATTAATGATTCGTTATTAATAATGTACATGTCTTTTTAAATTATAATTTAATATAATGATTACATCTTACATCTAAAAAAAATTAAGATGATAGTTTTTGATTTCATAATATTCTGTTATTATTATAATTATTATCTTTTTGTAATGATCTTCACGATTTAATAGTCGGGCAATGAAATTCGATAAGTTAAAAAAAGTTTTTATAGAATATTTTTTTTTGTCCCTTATCCTACATTCGTTATTTAATTAAATTTATTATTTCAAATATGATTGTGGAACACAATTTCGTTTGTATTTACTTCGCGACTAATACACCATTCATAGGCTTAAATATTTACTAAATAGTACTAAATATAATTTAAAACGCTATAGGAACCTAGGTAATAATGAAAAATATATTATTAAAAAACTAAAAATTTCAAAATATACCTATGTATTTAAATTTGTGATGAAAATAATAAAAGTATAAAAATGTGTAGCTGTTGAATAATCTTTAGTTTTTTTCTCTGAATGGTTTATTACTGTTTTACTTTTGGTAGAAAAAAAAATACAATATGCATTGCGCAAGAATATTATGCGACTAGAGCGATTCAATCTTAAGCCATCACTATACTTAGTGATTTATACATATTATCGACACGATTGTCATCTCGATAAGTGTTTGATGTGCTTTTCAGAATGACAATGAATTTTTTATCGTTTTTAATGACCTGAATTTTTTGTTATTAAATCTCTTCTCTTATTAATATTACCCACAACACTTCATATTACCCTGCGTGTTATTGTGTGCATATTCAGTCGCAGTCGTCTCGTAACTCTTGTAGGAGCTTTTGTAATCAGATGTAACTACATCTTTGACATTTCACTCTGTAACCGGTACACTTACAAAATAATGTTGTCTTGTGTGTAAAATATAATAATAAAATACTAATACGTTAGGCACTTTCCAACAAAATGTAAGCTGCATTATAGGGCTCTTGCAAGTCTCCGAACGAATAATTAATGGCTAATAAGTACTGCATTTTATTATTTATCAAACACTTTCTTTCATAAAATATATCAATCATTTTACAATCATAGCAATAATGTCTTTTGGTTTTGCGCACTTTGCAAAATCAGTTAATAAAAAAAGTTTTAGGAATGTTAATAACATGGCTAATATCTTATAGGTACCTATAGGCTATAGTGTTATAGCACTGTTATTATTACGCGTAACAGCTGTAGAGAACTATTATTTTCTCATCGAGACATTAATTATTTAGAAATATACCGTAATATTAACTTAACTACCTACCTACTATAATATATAAGTATAGGTACGTTCTTTATTACTCCGGTGTTGTTTTATTCTCACTGAGGTTATAAAGTAATTTGATATTGATTTACGAGGGTAATAACTAATATAGTGAAATTGAATTACTTCAATAAATAGCATTGAAATATATAATTTTTTTAAGGAATTTTATCGAATAGTTGAATAGTTTATTAGTTTATATAATATTTATTTAAGTATATACGTATGCGCATTTCGTTTAAAATGTATCTGAAACATAAAACTATTTTGTGTTAGTAACTCACGGTAAACGTACTTAATTAAATATATTTGCAATGATTATGAGTTATGAAAAATATTACATTTACATGGTCACGGTAGAGAAGTACTAAACTATTTCAATACCTATTTTTTGGTGGAAATAACACACTGTTACATATATAATTGAATACTATGAATATAATGTTAGATTTAACGAAAAATCAAAATAGTAAAATATGTGAGCTTATTGAAATATAGCTAAACATTTACTTTAAATAATTACACATATATATTTCATTTTTAAAAAGTCTTACCTGGGTATTAACATCTCTACTCAAAATTGATTGAAATATGTCTATTGTCTATATAGTCTTATTTATTTCTACGATATAAAATGAAGGTATTAAAAAAAATATCCCAGAATCTATTTAGAATATATAATGTATATTGTATATTATTATGATATTATAGAGGAAAAAAAGTTAACTACGCATAAAATAGGTTGCTTTTTTCGAGTAGGCAATAAAAAATATTTTTTTTTGGAATATTAAAACTACACGTGCGAGCAACGAGCATATTATAATTTGTATGGTGTATCATATAGATTTATTCATGTCTAGGAATCGGGAAGCGAAAGTGAAAACTGTTCGCCCCCGGTGTTCCATCATTTTGAAATGCCTCATGGTGCATGCTGGCTGAAGGTACCTATATAAAATATAAACATGCGTTACTTTCTAACCGCCGCTACTGTTATTTTAGTCTACCCGTATAATACCCCTCAGGTCCACACGGAGGCATATAAGGAATATCATGTTGGAGAAAGTCATTTGACTGCGAAATAGACTCAGAAGAACTTGTCATTTCAATCAAAGAGTTTTTATGACAAAAAAAAAAAAAAGATCAGATGTAATTGATAACGATAATCGCAAAATATGATCCAACGTTGAATATTATTGTGTTAAGAAATAAATCGTCGAGTGATAGGTATAATCGAGTCATCGAGATGATCGTTAAAACGGTTATGCAGGTTGGTAAAATTAATTTTTATACATTTATTATACATACAGGTTATCGCTAACAATTGCAGTGTGTGGTAACCAGCGGTTATATGACATATTTTTGAAATTAAACGACACTATAAAAGACGATTTTCAGGAAGTAACCGAAAAATAATTCAAGAAAAAACAGTGAAATTAAATTTAAATTTGTTATAATACAATATTTCGTTGATCTTTTTTTAATCTTTCGGTTCAAAAGAATATTTCTGTATATAATAATGAAATAGGTAGGAACGAGTATCTATATAGCAGAAATATCTTATGTCAAAGTAGTTTGGGTTGGATTAAAATACAAACTTATTCGATGTAGATAAACATGATATTATTCCATAATTTGATGAGAATATTATTGAACTCTGCATTTAATGATATAGTTAGTGTAACAACGAGACATGAAAATTTAGCAGTAAAATATAACCTAAACTCGTATTACTCATATATTTAATATAACAGTATGTACTTACATTATATTTTGTGTTTTTAATAATAATATAAAATTAAAAAAAAATTAAAATTACCTATAAAACTATAAACGCGCGGCGAAATTCGAATGGCCTACAAACCACCATAATACATATATCGATTTATCTACCTACACTTGTAAGTAGGGATTTCGATGAACGATAGTATTGTGTTACGTAGTTCTAGAATGTATTGAGACGTAAAAAATGTATACAGTTTTATATTAATTTTTTTTTTTAAGACTTGCGTGAATGTGAGAAAAAAATATAATAATAGTTTCGACGAGAGAGAAGCATAAAAAAATAAAATGACGTAGAGAAGGAATTTCAAACGCGTTCCAGACACGGTGAGGTATGTCTGTGTATGACCACTGCAGTGTTTACATCGGTTACGCGCGCACTGTTATAAAAATCGGTTACCGAAACAATACCATAACGTCATTAGCCGTCTGTCGCGTGCGGACCACAACAAAACATTATTGACCTTCTGTATCTATAACACTGCTGCAGTAGCAGCAGTATCCGAATGCTGTTGCACTTCTTATCGCGTAAGGTTATGAACCTTTTACGGGTGAAACTACTTTCTCGCAAGGTAAAATCAGAAATATTCAATTATTACAAGCACGTGCGTATTTTGATACGTATAGGCACGAGAGGAAAATAGTAGTTCATTTAACTGTAATAATAATTTTAACGTTGCAGGCGGAAAAAAATATGAAAATCGGGCTAAATATTTGTACCTAAATTATAATAACAATATAATAAAAAATCGTACCTGTACCTCCTACGTGATAAATGCTATGCTATTATACATCTGTCGATTACACCTACCTGTATTCAGTGTATATATTGTATACTTTTATTTATTATGTTCATTTTGAATAAACTGAAAATTTTAGACATAATAATTACCCCAAGACCATAAGCATAGATGAAGTAATATTCCAGGATTTCCAGGAATTTTGAAAATAATATTCAATATGGCTTGTACAATTATAATTTTATAATTAATAAATTTGCATTGTCTACTTTGTTTACACAAGAAAACTGTTTGATCTAATTTTAGATTGATAATGTTTATTAACCAATAAACATGAATAGATACCCTATAATACGGTAAACAGTTTAAAAGGTTTTATTATGTGCTGCCTATAATATCCACCACTTATAGGTACTTAAATTATTATAAAATATAAAGTAATGGAGTATATTACATTTATACAATTTTCTTTTGAATAGAGTTGAATGGAAACCAATGGAATTACCATTCCATTCGCACCATATATACGTATCACGTACGATATTATTATTAAAAAAAATATATATAGGTACTAAAATATTTTTGTTATTTGTCACATAACTTATGTCAACAGACTGCATTGTAACTTAGTAGAATATTAAATGGTACTTTTCTATGATGATATTTTTCACGTTATTCTTTTCACAGACATTTTCCATTATGTCAATACGCCATAGAAAAATGCCCGAGTTGTTCACATGGTATTAAGTAAAATTGATTTCTTAAATATTGTTATTTGTTCAACGTTCCGTTTTAATTAAAGCACTTTGTAAAATACATTCAATAATTTTTGATTAAAGCTAATAATAATAAAAAAAAAATACATTATTTAGAAATGTAGCATATAATATTTTAATATACACAAAATCAATAAAACATATCCCATAGATAATAATATTTGGTCAGCAATGACTAACATTTTCCGTACAATTTTTTATTTTTAATAAACAGTGAATAAAACATCAATAGCTTACAATAATTATAAATTGTTTTGATATTAATCTGTGTCTATCTAAATTGTATAATTTGTTAAATACCAGTATTATAAATATTGAATCCAACATCACATCTATTTTATACTTTTAAAACTGATTTTAAGGAATATTACTTTTTTATACTAAACAAATATATTAAGGTTATCAGAAATTATACATTTTGACATCAACATTTTCAAAATACTCATCTAATTAATGGTTTACAGTAAAATAAGGTTGGTTTTTGTTTGAAAAATACGTTTTTATACTGATTTATATCACCCCAAGACACTACAGCTCAACGCTAAACAAATCTAAAGAATTGGATGTGCTAACCTTATTAAGTATTGACAGGTACTTAAAAAATGTCTAAAATCAGATTAATAAATTCATTATTAAAGAAAACTGTGGGTGTTTATTAATTTAACATGATGGATGAATGACTTAGTTAGCACTCAGTATATTTTCAAGCTTTTAGTATTACGAACTAAGATAATTTAATAAAATATGTAAAAATGTAGTTTATAATATGTGAATGATTTATTAGTTAATCATAATGTTAAGTTTTTAAACAGTATAATTTATCACGGTTTTTGAGTTATTTTTTGTTATTTTTTGATTTTAAATTTAAAATTGGAAAGAAAGTTGTAAACCACAAAAATAGCTATGATAAATTACTAATTCTAGTAAGTTTTTAATAAAATAAAAAATGTTGTGTCTCATAATCAACTACGCAGTTACATAAAATTGAATTTTTAGTAACACTTACAATTAAATTTCAGTATCATTTGTATATTTAGTGATAAATAATAATTAATTATAAAATAAAATATTTACTTAAAGAAGTGTTTAATTTCCGTATATTATAGAAACTAATATAGACTTAATTTTACAAAAGGTGTTGTACACTTTTCATGCCTCAATTTAATCTAATTTATATTGTATTATTATTATGTATACATTTTAAATGGAGATTCCATTCATTAAAAAAATGATACCAACGTACTCTAATATAAATATTGGTTATATAAATACAAATAAGCATAGTTGAAAAATTTTAAATATGTTATTATGTTTGAAATACTTGGGATAATTGATTTAAAATAAGATGGTTCATTAATTTTGTGTCAAATTACCTTGCAAATCAGGTTAGGTTTACTATAAATAGTAATAAGTATAGGTAGATAAAAGTAAGTGATATTGAAATCAAATTTTAGCTATCATATTAGTTACAATCCATTGTGATTTAAATTGTAAACATTAATAATAGATAAATTATTTAAGTACCGGTACCTGATACCTTCATATTATCAATTGACAATTATGTACAATTGAACATAGAATATAATTTAAAATATAGGTTTAAGGTTGATTTTATTTTAAAGTCTATAGACTTTTAAAATGTCAACATAATATAAATATTAGAATATAAATTATTTTTAATTTGCTTATTTAATTTTTGTTCTAGATTTTTATCTGAATGACGCTTAGCAGGGACCAGGTTCTGTCTGGACGGTGAGTTCAATAATGGAAAAACTAAATCTATTATGAAAATATTAAGTAGGTACCTAGTATAATATTATATTTGATACACTATAGTAATAACACTAATTCATATTATTTTCCATAGTTGTTTAACTTACGAATATTTTTCCATTTTCTAATACTTAAAAACTACTCATTTTCAAACTTAATAATTGAATAACTATTGAACTATTTGCTATCTAGAAGTAAAACTCATACTTTGGTCCTCAATATATTGTAATATTAGAATATATTTTGTGTATTATATTGTTTTATAGTAAGTATGTTCATTGAACAATAATTTGAATATCTTATAAGCTTTTAGTGGAATTGCAATTCATAGAGACATATCGATTGATATTTATCTATATTTCCGTCTTCCCCAATTAGTTAAATAAGTACCAACTTTAAGAATACATATGTTAAAAATAATATAAAATGTACTATTTAAATATTTAATTTTAGTTTTCACATTTTTAATATTGGTATGCCCGAATTTAGTAGATTTATATGACACTCAATGTCGAAACGATTTACTAAAATATAATAAGCGCTGTGCTTATAAATAGGCACCTCTATATGATTAAGTGACAATAAAATTACATAAAATAACTCATCAGTCATCATTGAACCACCACATATAGTGACATTAATATCGTTTTTGGCTCATACAATTTTAGTCCAGGTAAATTTTCTCATTTATGTTTAGATTTTAAAATACTTCCCAAAATATAATTATTTTTTAAAAGCAGTAGTATGTTCTACTTTATATTATTATTAATTAAACCTATTTTATTTTTTGTGCAACCTACCTACTATACCTTTTTTTCATTCATGACTAGGTATTTTTACGAAGTTTTAATCATTTATGTATATATCTGTTAATATCTTGATAATATATCATAATGGAAATACAATATTTAATTTAATACGATTTAATGCAATTAATAAAAACATGAACCTGAAATAATTGGTACATTTAACATTTAGAGTATTTTAAAGCTGTTTTCATGGTAAGAAAATATAACTGATTTAAGGTTTTTATACAACTATATATTATATTGTTTCATTTTATTTTGGTTATACAACGATTAAATTCATACAATGTAGAACTTTCGACTTTTTAATAAATTATTTGAAAATATTTAAGTTTAGCTATTAAAGATTGTGAATAGTGTAAAGTGGAAACGCCATTATTCAAAATTAAACATTTAAGTATATAAATCTTGATCTAAAATTACATACAATGATCAATCTTTGTTTGTTCTATAATATTATTAACGGAGAATTTCGTTTTTATTTTACTTATAAAAAATTATTTTTTAATATTTTACTGAAGAATAACTTATGCACAAATTTGTATATTTTTCTAAATATAACTTGAAGATTAATGTAGGGAATCTAAGATATTCCTTACGGCTTTAGTTTAAGAAAAAATAAAATAAAAAGTAATAATATTTTCTACATGTCTCTAACGAGAAGTCATACAAATATCTGAATATAAAATATTTATATTAAATGCAACATGCCAACATATATCAACTAAAGAAAATAACAGTATTATGCATTCTTATAGTTAAATTTAAATTTAATAAAAGTATTACATTGGTATTTGGTAAACGCTGTTCGCTGATCAGTATTACAATTAGTGATAAATACTGATAATAGTTACATTGTTTCTCATTTTATGGAGGAAAGATGTAATTAAATTTGAGTAAAAAATAGTTATTGTACGACATTACGAGTCATATATTATATTATATTAGATAAATATATGAGAGGATGATAGATTTTATCCGATCGAATAGTGTTGTTTTCAATAGTCAAACTGTAGGTCAACTTAACTATAACCAGAATAACATTCCTTGAATAATTCGCTGAAAATCAATATTTTTTTATGACTTTGGGACAACAATAGTTACTTAGTACTTATCAGGATGCCTAATGCGATTTGCGTGTACTTAATAAGAAATCAGCATGTTTATAATTTTTTTTTCATCTCCAGGAGGTATGGTCCGAGGTCATGTGGCTTTGTGCATAGCGACGCTCGCGACGTTTGTGCGGTCAGGCGCAGCGGGCATTCTCGAATGGGGACGATCCAACCACATAGAGGTCAACATACCCTGGTTACCATGTAAGTTTTTAGATTATCTTTAATTACCATACAATACTGGGTAGTATAAACAATCGTTGATCTTATATTTGAATGAATCAATAAAGTGAGTAATTGCCATTTTCCCTTCAAGTATCACTATTCAGTAGCACATGATTATCGATTTTGTAGATATATTAAATTTTAGTGAACCATTAATATTAATCTATTTTTATAAAACTCAGCAGTAGAATCACAAATTGATTTTTAATAGGTTGTAATTGTTTTAGGTTATTATTGTCACATTTAAGTATTTAACTCATTAAAGTAAAATGGTTATGATAACATACGAAAAATAATAGGTAACTAAGAAAGAAATTGGTTTATAAAACATCAAGCTATTGACATTTCATTTCATATTCAATAAAAACTACGTATGAAAAATTTAGTTTTTACAAATCTTGGTATTAGTACATATAAATTTGTTCTATTAAACGAAAAATATGGATATTAAATGTTACAGAGAACACATCGTTTGACGTTCTGGTTATCTTTTTACAAGATATTAAATTGTAAAACAATACTAAATTATTGTATTTAAAAAAGAACGCTGAACTGAGATGAAATTATGCTTGCTAATAATTGAACTGCAGTAGTACGAGGTTTTTATTTTCTTATTCATAGCGAAACAATAGTGAAAATATAATTAGGTATATTCTCAAAGTACCTTCCTATCACCTAAATTTGATTAAAATATCGTATATGAAACTTTTTAAGTAAACTTCTACACAAAAGAACTTTCACAAATATCGTTGAAAAACCAATAGGCAATATAATACTCGTATATACAATAGAAGCTTTACTCCGAATCTAAAATACTATTGGTAACCTATGTCTCAAAGATGTATATTTGTAAAAATAAATTTAATACAAACTAAAGTTTAAATTGTAAATACGTATAATCTACAAATAATAATATACTTAAAAAAATGGTTATTTTTCTAAGAAATATATTTTTTGAGGTCATTAACATATAAATAATTAAAATGTATTGTCTAAAAATCTACGTTTGAGATTTTTTTACGCTAAAAGTACTAAAACAATAACTCTAGATGTACTTACTGTTCCAATACTACCTATTTAGTGAACATTATTTTAACTGTAATTCATGGTAACACGTCATCTGCGTAACTATTTCAGTTATACTGTTAACAAAAAATGTTAATGATTTATATCAACGTGTAAAAATAAAAATAAAACTCTTACATGATGGGTTCGAACTTTCATATTATTTACTAGAGATTTTTTTATTAGCAGTAACGTTTATAATATGATTTGTGTATATGTAAACGATTTATAAAGCATTATGCTAAAAAGTATCAGCAAAATTTGAAATACAAAGAAAACAATTTAAACCTCATTTCCCAACATTTGTGTTTCTTTTTATTAATTGATAATGCGTATGTATATACGTGAAAATTTATCATTCAATTAAATATAAGTTATTCGGGTAGCTAAAGTAGAAATTTAGATGCAAAATTGTTCTGAATTCATTACGTAGTGTAATAGCCTTTATTCCTGAATTATTTACCACTACATAAAACAATTATCATATTTTAAAATGTGTATAAACAAAATATTGTGAAATATGTTGCAACAATCAACGTACATAACTAAATACATCAATAATTTATATACATCATCCTTCCTTCATGATTTAAAATCTATTTTAGATATTAAATGAAATTCAGGATTAAATTAACATTATTTTTTGAGTTCAATATAAATGAATAATAATTATTAATGATGGCAGTGATTGTAAATATTTATTTTTTTTTTAAACTGCGATTACCAACCATTCAAGCACGTCTTCTATAATTTATTTCCCATGTACCAATAATGATCTTAGCTAATCCAAGCCATTATTTTACAATCTAAATAACATGTTATGAAAATTAAAATCTTCAAAATACATGACAAAATATATAATTTTATATAAAATGTACATTCAAATGTTATATAATACTATATATATAATTTAGGTATAAACTTAACTGTGTAAAAGACAGGCCAGCTGATATTGTTCAATACAAACAATAATAACAAATATATTTAGCTTCAGCCAGTGGCGCCGAAGTAAAAAAAAATATATAGGACAAACATTTAGTGTTTAACCCCCCCCCCCCCCCCCATATCAGGAACAAAAAAAATTTGTATAGACACAACTCGCAATAGAAATTTAGAAGTTATAAATAACTTTCGGGATGACCGCTTTTGCGATCTATACCATACTTATACTATCTATCCGCATCACGATAACAAAAAACGATTACATCACTTACATAAATAATTTACATTTGAAGTTTGATCAATGATTCTGTATTCTACTGTTCTGTAATACTATAAAATAATATATTCTCCAGGATAATAATATAATATTTGCACTCCGTCACCACCAATTTTATATGTAGGACAGTAAGTTGTCCTTCATTTACATAGGGGTTGGCGCCACTGGCTTCAGCGTAAGTGAATTTTTAAATTAAAATCGTTTGAAAAGTGAATAGTTAAATAGTATTATAACTTTCATTCGTTATTATCTATTTAATACATTTAAAACGATATTATTACCTAATTGAATTACTGAATTATTTTTAGATAAATATTTAAAATTGATTTGAATTATTATAGTCAAACAATCATTATTACACTTAGGTTAGATTGGTTTGCTAAAATAATACTAATTAATCATAATATATAAATAAATGTGAACAATTATAATCAATCATATAATATGGGCAATGTTAGGTTTTTTTTTATTATTTATAATTTTTTACAATAAAATAATATTAAAATTTCATTTTTAGATACCATATTTCCTTTATTCAATAATAAAATAATTTCGGGGGACGAGGTGGCCGAGTGGACTACCGCGTCGGCTGTGGCCCAGCCGGACCGGGTTCGATCCTCGACCATCGGGCGGCATTTTTCTCCGGGCAAGTCACGGTGTCCGGAGTACAAGTGCCTCCATCCCCCACTCCGGGGCATGACAGAAACCTACGGGGGCCCCAATAGAAATTCTGCCAAAAACCCTTACCCACGTGTAAAACCAACCTACAGTACTACCCCCTTCCCAATGGCCTTAGTTGTCGCGGGATAAATAAAAAAAAAAAAAAATATGATTTAACTATAATTTTCAGTTGAAAACGAAACAAGATGTTACGACGAACTAGGGTGTTTAAATATAACCCGAGATTGGTATCATCTTATATATCGGCCATTCAATGTGTTTCCATTAGCGAGACAAGTCATCGACACACGATTTATATTGTACACGAGAAAAAATCCATTACAAGTAACTATATATATATATATTTATATAATTTTAAGTTGAAATTTAAAATAAAAAAATGTAAATTGGATAACGCTCTATATGCACATTTATTCGTATCTAAAGAATTCATTGTAATGGATGTGTTCAATAATATGAAATTATTATTTTTTTAAAACAATCATAATCGAAGACGGTTAACTTTTAATATAACTAAGTTATAATAATAAATATACTTAAAAAGTTTCAGGTGCCCATGATGAATATTTTGTTTAAATGTCTAATTTCGTACAAATTTTAACTTAAAATGTCAATTTATGTTTTTTTTTTTTTTTTTTAGGGTCAAATGCTGAAAGTACAATCGGAGAAAACAATACAGAAATCCAATTTTGATCCCAAAAAACCTACAAAATTTATTATACATGGTTTTATAGACACGCCTCTGAGCAATTGGGTCAAGGTAACAGTTAAAATAATATAATAATAATAGTGACAATAAAATCACTTTTAATTATTCGATTTATTCATAATGCAATTAGTTTATGTTTATTTTTGAAGACGAGGCCGTTTTTGTAATCGGATTTTATATCGTTATAATTTAAAATTATTTCCGATTCCTATTTAAGGTAAAGAGATACTTACGAAATGGAACTAATAACACCGATGGCTCGTCCTTGAGATAATAAAATCAATCGATTATTTCAAGTTTATAATTTATTAATAAATTCAGCTGTTGAAAAAAGTCCTTTAGCTTTCTTCTTGGCGTTTATTAATTTATTTTTACAATAACACTACCTGTATACGGAGATAACCCAATAAATATACAAAAACATAGAATGATTTACAATACTGAATTAAATAATTGTTTGTGAAAACCATATCAATTGATCGTTATTTTAATTTATCTATTTACATTGGTTTCGTCTATATAGGAAATGAGGAGAGAACTTCTGAAACATTCTGATTGGAATGTAATTGTAGTGGACTGGGCTGGCGGATCGTTGCCTTTATACACGCAGGCAACAGCCAACACGAGGCTAGTGGGACTAGAAATCGCCTATTTCATCAACTATTTAAAAGTAATGTAATAGGTTGAATTAGTATTAAGCACAGATTAATGGATCAATTGAACAGAAATGAAAGATATTTCGTTTTAGTACGAATTTATACGAATTAAAACAACATCAATAAATGCGCGTATAATATTGTTGGTAGCCATACCAGTAATAAAAAATAATATAAAAAATATAGATATGTTATTTTATACGAATATATATATATATATATATTATAAGAATATTTAAAAAAACTAAATTACCTTTTATAGCTTATTATTTTTAAACAATTGAATATATTATTATTATTATTCACTATAATGTTTGTATATACTTGTAATACATTATTGAATCTATTTTTAGGTATATCATGCTGTTTTAGTAACGTAGGTACGTTTGAATATATTAGTTTTGCATTCTACTAGAAAATTAAAAATTGATATTGTTGTTTATATTTAATTCTTACAAGTTTATAAATAATCTCCTACTATTAAAAAAGTTTGCAGGATCTTAGCTTGCTCGTTACTATCCAATTATAATTTCGAACCTTACTTAGTCTTGTTCTTGTTTAAAAACAATGTAGTTCTTAATTTACCGCATGGTACACATACCTATACCTAGATACTTGTTAATCGAATCTAATTATTTTTATTTACTATTTTTTTTTTTGGTATGCATTTTAAAAGGAATTATTATATCCACCTATCTGATTTTTACACATAAAATATAGATTAACTCTCAAATATTATTATCAAAAAATTCAATTATTACATGTATACAATAATATATAACATGTGATATATTTATAAAGGTTTTATACTTATATCATTACATACGTCATAATGTTGTATATTATTTAACTATTACAAAATATTAATTTAACCGTTAATCGAGTTTAATCGCAGATTAACAACTGTATAAAGTAAAGAAATTATTTATAAGCAATTACAGATATTTTAAAGAAACTGATATCATGGACGGACAATAAAATTGATAATTAAAACTCTGAAATAAAAAGTATGAGACTCTAAACTATAATAAAATACATATAATGAATTAGTTTTTCAATATAAATCTATATTTTTTAAATTGTCAGTGGCACACAATTATTCAAAACTTAATGAAATTCATATTTAATTTTGAATTTTCCTTATTTAATTTATTGCATAATATTATTACGGCGATAGCTACTATTTATGTTTTTTAGTTATATAACATGCATTAAGCTATATCAGGTTTTAAACAGTTTTTTAACTGTGCTATCATAATTTATGGTGCCGACTCGTCACACAATTTCGTTCGCTTCGAATTATTTTTAATTTAATAAACGAAAAGTGTTTGCATACTCTAAGTGCTAAAAAAGAAATGTCAATAAATGGTTGCAGGTATATTAACATTATTTAATAATAAATAAAAACATAAGAATACCTAGTAATAACAACAATTTTTTTTTTAGCTTATTATTTTAAATTTAGCTCAACAATTACAATACGCAATCAATATAATAAGTAGAAAAAAAAGAAAACAGTAGAATAATAATAAAATTAAGTAATTAATAGCTAAAGATATAATAAATTATATAAACAAATAATAATAGACTCAGATAATAAAGTCAGCCTCCTGAATAAAAGAAATAATAATAATAATGACTTGTTCAGAGTTGGAGTTTAAAATGGAATGGAGATTTAAAGGAAAATAACAACAATAATAATAATAATAAAAAAAAAAATTAAAAAACTTTTGTTTTTAATATAATTGCCACTTATACTATTGGTTCGTTATTTGTGTTATTATAATTCTTTTTTTTCTATTTGAAACGTATTAGGATAACGTGGGGTTAAATCCGAAACATGTTCATCTGATAGGACACAGTCTGGGCGCTCACACTGCTGGGTACGCCGGAGAACGGATCGAAGGGTTAGGACGAATTACAGGACTAGATCCTGCCGAACCATATTTCCAAGGAATGCCTTCACACTCCAGATTGGATCCTTCCGATGCGCAACTTGTGGATGTTATACACACCGACGGGTCTTCCATATTTCTATTGGGTAAGTGAGGTGCACTTTGGAATAATGTTTGCGAGTACACGACTCTATTATAATTATAATATTATAGGTAGAGAGTTTTTGGAAAATGTGTTGAGATGTCTGATGTTACGTCTTATTAGTTACTGTGTGTTTGATTATCACAGTGAGATGATATAATAACACAATGTATGAGTTATTTAATATCTCGGTTATTCTTACGTTATTCGACATATCAATCAGATAAAGTATTCAAAATCATGAGTTGAAGGGCTCAACTATAATAAATGTTGTCTTGTTGTGGTTAATCGTGGTATATCATATTAAAATGTTAAGGTACATGCGCTTATGCCTGTGCAGTTTACTCAGGACGATATGACACAATAACCGAATTAAGTACCCATAAAAAAAAAACGTTGGTGTAAATATTTCTATGTTAAGTGTTAAAAAAAATAGAGTAGATAATAAACAATTAATTGAAAATATAATTTCATCATATTAAATGATTTTTTTTATTAAGCATAGAGCTGAGCTAACATTAAAATACGGTTATCCGCGTTGAGTTGGATGATTACTCGTCGTCACTGCAATAATAGTAAACAGGTAAGCAGTGGAGTAAGCAAGGGGAGGGGCTTACAGGCTTCATTTCCCCAAATTTCTAGTATTATTATTACTTTTTATAAAAATATTAATCAAGTATCAAATGTTCTCAACTATTAAGCAAGAACGTAAATTTATAATGTACGTCTTACCGGATTAGCTATTGCCCAATAACTAATAATAGATATACAATATACATAGTATACATATTATACGTACCAAGTAGGTTAAACTCATTTTTGCAAAAACATTGTATTTGTATACCAATTTCCCTAAATTGATCAGTAATTGTTTGCTAAAAGAATGGACTACTTGCATAAAAAACCTTGTATTCAATTACCATGAATATTTTATATATTAAAATTTTTTTCACTACGAATTAACTTTTTACCGTCAAAATTTTATCTTTTGAATGCTTTTAATAAATTATCATGTATCGTAAATATTTTTTAATACCTAATACCTAAGACCTAGGTATAATAAAAACTCATGAGAAACACATAATATATAACCCTTATATTACATTTTTATGCATTTTGACTGAATAAATATTTTTTTTATCGGAATTCTTTTGGAAAAAAACTAAGATTAATCAAATATAATCTAAGCGAAGACGGTTTAATTGTGACTAAACAATTTTAACAAATTGTCTCATATTAAATTTTCTCCTTCCCCGATTATTTAAAAAAGTACTAAAAATTATCAAAACTACAACTAACTAGATTCATTTTGCTTCCAAAACCACCGAAGTTTATGCTCCAATATTTTTTTTTGTTAGAAAAGTTGGGAATTTAAAGCTGTACAAATATTTTAAAATATTTCACCTAAACGTTTTAAAACAATTATTTAACTAAAAAAAACAAAAATAAAATTGTAATTAATTTTCAAACTCCTCCCCATTGAAAACTCCTGCGATTGCGACTGTATACATATGTACATATTATAATATGTATTAATATTTTATTATTTTTGTAATTGTATATTTTACTTTTATATACAAACAATTAGAATGTTTTTTTTTATACGAATAATTGTGACAAGTGGTGGAAGTGAACTTTTTCAGTCGCGGGCGACGTGCACATCTGCAGCCTTCCTGCACTAACCACACATAGTACATACCATTTTTTTGTCACGCCTCCAGCCCTCTATACGTTCATCGATCGCAAAGGTTATCCAGATATTTATGGTATAACTAGAATATTCTACGAAAACAATTTCATGAAGAAATAAAAAATGTCTACACGTAGTGCAAGAAGGTTATCTATATTATGAATATAAGATGTATCCAAAAGTTTATGTTTTGTGAGGATCATGGGCCATGGCAAAGATTTCCATCATCTGGTTGTGCGGGGGATATATCCAGAACTTTTTGGGGTTTCCACTTAACCACTTGGCACTCTTGAGATTTCCATTTTATTTCCTGGTACTATGGGAATTCCCAAATTATCGCTCGTTGTACACAGAAAGGTTGCTTTTAAACGCTTCTACCGTCATAGAAACTAAACTTTCAGTGCAGGCATGACAAAAACTAAAAATTCAATATTTTTTTGAACACTTTTTTCATAAAATATTCTCTTTCCTGACGGTAAATCTGGTCTGCTATAATATTATAGTACAATATAGAATCATTTCTCTTAAATTGTGGATGGTAAGAGTTTATTACCGTATTGTGAACAAATATCCAATAGATAAAAAAAATCTAAGATTAAAAACCAATGAGCATAAGATAACAATATTGCTATTGCTTTAAATTTTTAAATAATTACGAAAAACTTATTAAATTATTTAAATGGGTGAATTATTACCATGTTCAGACTATTTATTAAGAATTATAAATAATAATATCTAGGGAAATATAGAAGTTTTTTCATGAAATAAGAATATATATTCATTATGAAAATTTCATAATCAAATAATCTTGTAATCATTATCTTCATTATTATTTATTTTTTAACATACATTTGTCTTATCCTTTAGTTTTCTAACCCTAAATTTTGTATTTGGTGGATATAAAGCAGTTAGTATTAAATATATTATAATTCAATAGTTAAATTCAACAACCAAGTTATGATACTCGCATTTCCCATAAACTTGAGTAGAATACACTTTATAGTATACATTCAACGTTAATATATATAATTATTTAGGATACGGGATGAGTGAACCTTGTGGCCACATAGACTTTTATCCGAACAATGGTAAAGAACAGCCTGGTTGTGATCTAACAGAAACTCCATTACCGTTAACTCTCATCAAAGAGGGAATTGAAGAAGCAAGTCGTGTTTTAGTTGCTTGTAATCACGTAAGAGCTATAAAACTGTTCATTGAGTCTATAAATTCGAAATGTCCGTACGTCGCACACAAATGCAACTCGTATCAAAACTTCTTACAGGTAATAAAAAAAAAAATGTTTACATATAATTTTATATATACATTTTAGAACAAAACTGCTTGTTTAATTTTTATCCAAACATATTGAACGCGTTCATTAAATTTTATAAATACACAATAAACAAAGTCTACAGAATACTGGACGTATTTTTGTGTCACTGCAATGTTATGCACTTTAAGAAAATATTTGTGTACAGAATAAGTCTTCTCAAATAAATATAAAAAAAAAATGTTTTATTACGTCACGATCGAGGTGTAATTCGGTAATTTGCATATTTTTTATAGATTGTTTTGGATATGATATTTTATGTTACGAAATGTGCTCAATAATGTTTGGAATTTGCCAGTAATGTTTACATATTATTATAATAAGTACATATTACGTTAAAAGATTTATGCTCAATCGGCATTACATAATTATTTATCGGTTAAAGAACTAAGAATGTGTTTTACCCATAAGAAATGGTTAACACCGACTAAATTCTGAATGGAATTAATGTGCATTCGCGTTATGATTATATTTGATTTAAATAATGTTTAAGGGTAAATGCTTCTCATGTAAAGAGAATGATACAGGATGTGCCATAATGGGCTTAAATACAGTAAGACCAAACCATGCCCCAGGTTCCAAGTATTTCATATCTACTGGGAAAGATACACCATATTGTAGTACGTATATTCACAAAGAGAATATTTAATTTTTATCAAACCTGATGTTTATTTTAAATTTTTATACTCAACTATAATTAATTAAAATGATAATAGTATTGTAATCGTAATCTTCATCGTTTTTTTCACTTTTGGTTTCTTTAAGATATTAACCGTCGACCTGTTTTATAAAACCTCAAAAATAATTATTTTTAAATTTTAGTATGATATATTTTAAGCATAAAATACAATTGTTGCTCTGCTAAAAATCAAAAATTGTATATATATATACGCATTGATTTTAGTTAGAACCAAATTATAAGAAATTGGTATAGATACATATCAGCTGCTAGGTATTATGCTATGGTACCAATTATACTAACTTGACGTTAATATTATGCATCATTAAAATTCAATTAAGCGTAACCTTCTAAATATAAAAGTTAAAAGTTAGATCCTGAAATGAATTGATAATTATTATAAGTTAATATTAAAGAGGATAATATTTATTAAAATTCATACCTAGTGCCCACTAGTACTAAAATTGTGTTTTTATTTCTAAATCTGTAGTAATAAATTAGAACTGTTGATAATGATCAAACGTACGTCTTAGCAAAAGTACCTAATATATTTTCGTTACAATTAATACAATTACATTTTTGAAAATCATCATTAACATGCAGAGTATTACTATTTACAGGATTTTGTTTTTTGTTTTTTTTTTTTTTATGGCACTTAAATGCCATTACAAAATACGTACATTTATTTGAATTACATTTTATGATTTGTAAGTGCTTATTATACATGTTTTATATTAATGATAAAATAATATGTTCAATTTTTAGGACGACAATACAAGGTCATGTTAGATTTAGCCAAGCCACCTAGGGCAGAGTCCTGGGTTCAAGGTTTTATGAAAGTGTCGTTACATAGTGACAACGGAGTTATCAGAAACCTAGATTTAACCCCTAAGTAAGACGACAATATTATTGTTGTGATCACAGTATAATATATACTTACAGTGTTATTCGCAAATGTTATTAATGAATACTCTTTTCGGTGACATAGTGGTTATGAACGTATGGAGCACGGTACTAGCCGGAGCTTTGTGGTCACCCATCCGGATGACATAGGACAAGTGAAACGAGTAGAGTTCTACTGGGAGTATGACATGGACGTGCTACAACCCAGGTCCATATGTTTCTTTTGGTGCAACGACCATCTGTACGTGTCTAGTATCGGTGTCACAGAGGCCGAAGATGACGGAAACAGAGGGTATGACGATCTTAAAATTAATATTCATGATTATATAAAGTTATAAGCACATTTTAGGATATATATTATATATTTATAAATATATAAAATGTATATAACTACATGTAAAAATCACTGCCAATTAAATAGGTAATGATAATACCATGAAGATAGTATTTTTTTTTTTTTATTCCATTGTCAATATAATTACATTGAAATTAAATCATCTCGTAGAGTCATGGTTGGTGCAAAAAAATTGATGTAATCGGTTATTTTATAGGTAGAATATACCACGGTCTACAGCTGAATCCATGAATACAATTTACTACATTTTAAATAATAATCCATAAAAATTCGAATTATTTCAATGACCTTAAATAACATACTGTAGTTTTGTGCAACACTATTTTATTGATAGGAGTTAATATTAATTGTTGCTATTTTCTTTTAGAATAGATCCTACCTTAGCTAAATTTCGTACAATGTACAAAATGCGTGTCGCGATCTATTGAATAAGCCAAGTAACACTTGTTCAAGATTTTAGTTTTCCGGAACAAATAAACATGATAAATTAATATTAAATAGGTAGTCACTGCCCATTGAGCTTTAATTCTTTTTTAGTTAAAGCTGGTTTTTAATTAACTATCTAGATGTTTCATATTTTTTAATAACCTAAATAATTAAAACAATGATTTCATGTAGCTACATTAATAAAATATAAAAACTAAAATAAATAGGTACCAAGGTATTATAATATAGGCGTGTAATCATAATTTTTCTATACTGTACAATAATTTACAAAAAATAGAATTGTACACCCATAGTATACACGACTATAGTAATAGCTATAACAAATAACAATATATGAATACTAAAACTGAAAATATTACAAATACATTGTAAATATATATTAATATTAATATATTATTAATATAATATTAATATAAATTGATGATATAAAAAAAGCGGGTAAGTCGTGGATGTCGCTCTGCTGTACAGTAGGTTACAAGTGGGTTACTGTAATGGATGGAATTAAATTTGAATCCAATGATATTATATCATTGTATTCGAAAAACGATTCTGAGCGGAAATATCTGTCAAGGATATATTATATATTATTAAAAATTTTCAAATCTTAGATTTAAAAAGACAAATTTTTATGAATTTCTAGCTTAAAATAATTTGCGAATTTTCATGATTTATACGTAGGTATATTGTCAAAATTCAAACTTTGAATGCTTGTAAAAAAAAAAATTGTGAAATATATTTCTTTTATTTTTTAACTGCTATTGTAAGAATATAATAATATAATATAATATAATATAATAATAATAGAATCCATGATTGCCATTTAAATATGTATAATTATTGTTTTATCTTTAGTAAAAGAGGCATCCAAGTGGATACTAAGTTGTGCAGCCAGGGTCCTAGAGAGTATGCTGATATTGCTTCTAGGACTTCAGCCGTGTTCGTCGACAAATGCGATGACCAAGAACTTCTAAACTAATGAAATAGTTTATGTATATAGCACAAATATTATATCATTATGATTGGTTAAATGTACATAAGTTATATAAATGTATAATGCATTATCGTGTGCACTTTTGAAAATATTATGTACATATATGTATGATAGATATTCCTTACCTACCTTAAAAATGTTATACATTTTATATCAAAAATTTAATGTTATAAGATATTTTGTAACATAATATATTATAATGTTTACTGTATTATTTAGATATGGTGTTGTTATTTTTTTCAAATCAAATAGGTACCTTATTGTTGTAAATATTCACTCTTCCAGGGGGACGTTAACTATTGAAAAATATTAATTCCTCACGTGGATATTATTGAATTATTCGCAAATAACTAATTTTGTCCTTGATCACTTTTTTTTTAGTTTTAAACAACCAAAATGTAGACACATTATAATGTATTTCAAAAAGTATAATACTACAATGTGTATATTATTATTAAATAACAAGTAACAATATATAGGAACCTAATGATAAGTTAAACAATTGATTTTCTCCTACAAAGTGTTATAATAACTATTATTAGACTTTTAATGAGTAGAACGTAGGTATAGTGACAAATTGTGTAACATTTCTTAAACCAGTCATTAAATCGTGTATTGATTTATAGAGATGTTGGTTTTTATTTCCTGTTTAAGACCTTACATATACAACTAGAGATATTCTATTTTATTGTTTTAATTTAATATTATTGATTAAGTACCTACGTACGATAATAATGTTCAATGTTTTAAGACTTTCATAAGAGAAAGGATTGAAATATTTATGGCAAAAATTAATTCAATTATCCTCTACTACTAATACTAATACTTATAGTATAATATAAAATAATTTATTTTAGATTCTGCGTATTGCGAGTAAAACATTGATTTAAAAAAAATTTATTTTTAGTATGCTTTGGTTGAGTTGATTGTCTTATTAACAAGTTTTATAAAAATTATATAATTTAAAGTATTTAACATATATAACATATAAGTATAGAACGTATCCAGTTCCAGCTCAAGCTAGAATAGTGGACTAGACAAAGTTAAATTCCCTCCCCCTAAAATAATAATATTATTACTATTTTGAAAATGTCATCCTCTACTCCCCTACTCTGTGTAGGCCTATATCGTCAACCCTTTGAGGTTGAACGGCATGAACGTAATACCTAAATAATAAATATATTTTTTTTATAATATTTATAAGAAGTTTCGGGGATAAAAGCCAGGAGTTGAAATCCTGCAAAAAATAATCAGTCTAGAACTTGAACCTATTATGAAAATATTGAAACTCAACGAAATCTGTGTTTAAATATTTAGGAAAACTAAGCTGAAACCAATATTTTCAGAGTTTTCATGACCATCGCCCCCCCCCCCCCAAATATGTCCCTAGGATTTTCCATACTTTTAATATCATAGTTAGTTTTTAATACGACAATGAACTTTAGGTAAAACAATAATATTGATAAATAATTATATACAGATTATAGTACTATGTAGTATGTACTGCATTTGGTTTATGAAGATGGCCACCATTGAGTCATTTTTCAAATTAATTGTTGGGACCCTTTTGATTTTTTGTATTAAAATTGGACATTGGTCAAAATCATCAGTATTAAAATTAATAATTAATTTTATCGAATCGAAAACTTTTTTGATTTTCCTATGAACCATAAACCGGATCAGATAAATTTGATTTTTTAGAAACCAAAAAAAAAAATAAAAATATGAATTAAACGACTAGAATAGAATTATTTACTACTTTCTTCCATACGGTATTATTAATCAAGATGCTATATGTATTTTCTATAATTGATTTTTTATTGCGTCCAAATTAAAGAAACCTATAAATGTACCTACTTTGGTACTTTACTTAGATACAAAGGTATTCTATATAAAAACTCATTCATTTTTCAAAAAATATTAAACGGACCTTGGATTCATTTTTTCAACTATTTGACTGTATATAATATATATGCATAATATTATACTTAAAATAATGTTTTATTTTTTATGTACATAAAAACAAAAATCTAAGGACTGCAGCAGTATATAAGTTACATAAACAATAAATGTATTATAATTAATGATGAATTTTTACAGAACAGAAATTATATTATCATTGAGTTTATCATAATCACATATGAGACATGAGTTTTTAGGTACTAAATTCGTGTTAATTTTAAAATACAAATAAGACATCTCTCTGTGCTATGCAATATAAGTACATAGGTACATACGTAATAAGTAATAACTAATAATGTTTTCTCCCAATGGCCACTACATACGAAGGTATCTTCAAATAATAATAATAATAATAGTAAAAATAATAGTGTTTGTGTTTTTAAAAATGTTACGAACGGTTTATGTTGAATAAAAACAAACATTCGGACGTGGGCGTGGTTCCGGTCTATAAATGATCTGTCGGAGAGAAGTGGTGGCCAGAAGTATAAATACCGTGTGCTCAGCTTTGTATGCGTTTTCTTTGACACTTCAACAGTCAAGTGACGGTTACGTATTATTATTTTTTCTTTCGTTTAGCTCGCTCTAACAGAGTGATAACAACTAGTTTTTCCATTTCAGTTTTCGTTTAATAAAATATTTTGAAAAATGAGCAAAATACCAGCTGTGGGTATAGACTTGGGTACCACTTACTCGTGTGTGGGCGTGTGGCAACATGGAAAAGTGGAAATCATCGCCAACGACCAGGGAAATCGGACGACACCCAGCTACGTGGCGTTCACAGATTCGGAAAGGCTGATCGGAGATGCTGCCAAAAGTCAGGTAGGTACACAACAAAATAGACGTTAAACGTGTTTACGTTTAAATATTAAAAACAGTAATGATTACGATGTTGATCGAAACGATAAAATACGACCCTTGTAAATACAATCTCACCCCCAACAGTTTCTCTGTTCTCAACAAACTAATCATATTGTGTTGCATTTATATTATACACATAGGTACGTATCCGAAATCCGAATCAATGGTTTAGTAAATTAATTATAGTCAAAATCATAATTTTGATTAAAGATTGAGACAGTTAACAATATATTTATTCTACGATGATCAAACGCTTTGTAACATTTAAACAATAATTTCAACACGACTTTGGGTAATAATAAATGATTAATCAAAAACAGTTATTATTAATAATATTATGTTATATTTAAACAGCATAATCAATATTTATAGACTTCCCTCGAAGGATTTTCAGTAACTATCATATTTTTATTTGCCTATTACTTACATTCATTAATTTTAATAGTATGTAGTAACTAGTAAGTACTTTAGCAGCTAAATATTTAAATAATCTTAAAAATGTTTTTAATATTAATTTCTAAACACTATTCACATTGCAATATTAAAAAAAAAAATTACATAAGTAATTGTAAAATATGAAAGTAGTATATAATACGCTATTGTTGTAACGAATGAATTATTTACTGTAAATTTTATTTTAAAAAAAAATTACAGTTAGTAAATAATAATTTGACTTAAATTTAAACTGAAGTCAAAACATTTTCAATATTAGAAATTAAGTTATATATTTTGTCGGTGTTTTCTTTGGTTTGGCCATGAGTTTCAAAGAGGTTGTCAGACATTCTTCTGCTTTTTCTAGTTTCCATGTGGTTTCTACAGCAAACAAGAAGGAGCTCGACTGTAAGGGATTCCCCACAAGATTGGCACATTACAGGTTACTTTACGTCCATAAAATGCCAATGGGACATCTTTGATTTAGCTATAATGTAGTTTAAAGTGTATTTTTATGAACATTAATCGAATTAATAGCACATACCACATACTTATCATGGGTTTATTATGTTTTCATAATATTATAAGTATAATATGATGATTTTTTTTTTATAATAATAAATTGTCGAGTGTAACTGCTGGGTAGCTACTCCCCTCGGCCCTCACGATTTCACAGTCACCTTGTACATTTCTCCTCATATGCTTATTGTAACTACTATTACAGATTGTATATTATATTCTAATAAATGTTTAAAAAATATGTATAATAATAATAATAATAATTAACGTGATACATGTATTTGTATTTCGTGGTAGATATTAGATTTCTAAAATTTCGATTCCTCGACTTTTGTGAGTAAAACCTGACCATTTTTAAGAACACCTTCACGTACTACATTCTTGTTTAGAATTTTTTTCCAGTGGCTGTAATATTTCTTAACTACAATAGCAATACAACATTGTATGTGCCTAAATTATTTTATAAAATACATGCATTCAAGATGTATTATATTGGCGCATAACCGTTGTATAAACGTCATCAGATTTGGCAAACGCGAATGCTAACCCACGTATCTAATTATTCTCACCCACAACGACATTACACCACTGGGCAGATATAAAAATATCCCGATGACACATGGCACTATGCTACCAGTTTGATTTTATCTGGAAAGGGTTATTTCTAGAGTCGCGTGTAACGTATTTTTAGACTGACCATAAATAATAATAGTAATAATATAATATTATTCACAGAACAAATTCAAAACCACTAGAACTGTATCCTCGAAAAAATTACGACCTTACCCGTTTAGGCCTGTTTACAGCCATTGAATTACCAAATCGGGCGTTTGATGAACACACACGCACACTCGATATTAGCTGTAGGTACGTTGTTTGTGTGTCGTAAGAAGTGTGAGACATATTATCATAGTGTGTGTGTGCCCATAGATGGAGGCGGACGCTTAGACAACGATGATTCATCCAAATCCAAACCTCACTGCGCACGGTCCAATAATGTTTCCCTCCATAATACATCTAAAAAATAATGAACAAAAATTAATTTGACGTTAAATGTTTTTAAAACAAGGATTATACAATTATAATATGGCCATATAGATTGATAAAAGTAGATGGAAAAATTACTAATTTAAAAATATAGTACTGAAATTTCTATGGATTTGTGTAGAACACGATAAAAACATAAACATAAATTAAATACATTAATTTATTATGATCAAATTACATGAACAAGAATATGACAAAATTTTTTTTTTATAGAGACATATATTATTTAGAAAGAACGTCGCTTCTATACCTAATAATACTATAAAGTATTAAGGAAGTAACAATTACGAGATAAACATGTACATTTATATATTTTAAATTGATGACTGTTTAAAATCAATAAATGTTCGATAATAATCGTATTATTCGATTAAATCGAATAAAATATTTGTGTATATTAGGAACGTACTGTAAAAATATAAAATTTGTTTTGTTTTGGAAAAATAAACAAATAAAACAGTTTATGATACTTTTTCTAATTTCAAAGGCACTGTGTTATAGTTATTACTACACTGTATTTTGCGACAATACTTATTCGTGTTAATATTTTATCAATTATTGTTTATTGTTTTAGGTGGCAATGAATCCACGGAATACGGTTTTTGATGCCAAACGTTTAGTAGGTCGTAAATTCAACGATCCAAAAATACAAGAAGACATTAAACACTGGTCGTTTGAAGTGGTTAATGAGGGTGGTTTGCCTAAAATAGCTGTCGAGTATAAAGGCGAGAGAAAAATATTCGCCCCAGAAGAAGTCAGTTCGATGGTGCTTACGAAAATGAAAGAAATCGCTGAAGTCTACCTGGGTGGAAAGGTAAACAGTGCGTTTTTTAATTTGCTTAATAATAATTATATAATATAGTTCAATGAAGTTTTTCCTTTGTTATTCACTTGTGTATTTTAGGTTATATTTAATTAATTTGATGTACTTATACAAGATTGATTTATATTCCATTTAAAAAATGTTATCGATCATTTTTATAAAAAAATTAAAAAAAAATTAATTAATATACTAGTAATATTTTATAGCATTTGATAAATGTACGTGATCACAATAAAAAATATGATGCTAAGCTATAAGTCTAATATTATATAAAAATAAATTGTGCTAAGACTATTTTAGGAAGAATAAATGCATAGAATATATATAATGCATAATGCGTCTAAGTCCATAGAATACAATATAATTCATAAACATAGTGGATGTTTAAAAAAATCTCGAAAATGTTTCCAGAGATAGTATAGATAAGCCGCGTTATATAATTTTACTTAAATAATAGTGACATAATATTTATTTTTTTGGTTCTTGAGGTGATTTATATCCACCAACCTTATTACCACTCTGTAATCAGACCAATGATTGTTTTTGGACCATTGATTGACCATTGGTTGTATTAAATTTGATATATCATATTATTTGTAAAATGACTATAGTGAATAGTGACCGTTATGAAGTACCATGGTAATAAATAATTTATCGTACAGGTCACTGACGCCGTGGTCACCGTTCCGGCGTACTTCAACGACTCCCAAAGACAAGCCACCAAAGACGCTGGAGCCATTGCCGGACTAAACGTGTTGCGGATAATCAATGAGCCCACGGCTGCTGCTCTGGCGTACGGTCTTGATAAGAACCTGAAGGGCGAGAAGAACGTGCTGATATTCGATCTGGGTGGTGGTACGTTTGATGTATCGATCCTGGCCATCGACGAGGGTTCGTTGTTCGAAGTCAAGTCGACGGCCGGCGACACGCACTTGGGCGGCGAAGACTTCGACAACAGGCTGGTGACGCATTTCGTCGAGGAGTTCAAGCGGAAATGCAAGAAAGACATCAGCGGAAACACGAGAGCTCTCCGGCGGCTGCGAACGGCCTGCGAGAGGGCCAAACGGACACTGTCGTCGAGCACCGAAGCGTCCCTCGAAATCGACGCCCTACACGACGGTGTTGATTTTTATTCGAAAATCACCAGGGCCCGATTCGAAGAAATGTGCATGGACTTGTTCCGGTCTACGCTTTCTCCCGTGGAAAAAGCACTGGCCGACGCGAAAATGGACAAGAGCAGTATACACGATGTGGTACTCGTCGGAGGTTCGACTAGAATACCAAAGATACAGAAAATGTTACAGGTGATTTTATTGTTTATTTTTGTTTTAATATTTAAAAACAATTGTGGAACAGATGCATTGGTGAAACTAAGAGAGAGGGGGTGCCTTGGGTCTTTAGCACTCTCTAAGAAGTCACCATCTAAAAAAAATTGTTTAAAAAGTTGGGTCTCATTAAGTCACAAAAAACTTGAAGCTTAAGCACTCACTTGTTCAAATGTCTTAGTTGCGGTGATGACCAGATGTTATTTTAATAATGTCGTCATGTAGTGGCGGTTTTACGCGGTCATGTTTCCCATCTCCCCCCCCTTGATTCAGTAATATTTAAGTGTTATATTACATAATGTCTAAATTCTAATTTAAGTACTCATATATATATACATATACACCGTGATTCTTTTATCAAACATCACTCATTATTTCAAAAACTATTGAATTTTTTCAAATTTTGTTTTTTTCAAAATGTTAAAACCATCTTGTTCTAGAACTAAGAGATTTTTTAAATATTTCCACCCTTATATTTATCAGGTTAACCATTATCAACTTTTGATTTTCAAATGACAACCTATACTTAAAATTTCATACACTAAAAAGGCAATTTTTTCAATGAATTTTCACGTTTAAATTTTCATTTTTCGTTAATCCGTTTACAAGATATAGCCTCCCAAAGTTGGGTGGTTTTGGGTGTTATAGGTGTATGTTAGGTGGTATTTACACACAAACACCATATACGTGTTGTTTGATAAAATAGTCACCCTGTATATATATATATATATATATCGAATTGCATATATTATATAATACATGCCATATAGGTACATAATATAATGACGACAATCAAATTCAATTTTGGTCATATTAGGTATACTTATTAAAATGTATAGGAATGTATTTACATTCATTTCCGCAACAATAATGTGTTCGCTGTTATATATAATATACTTAAGCTAGATTACCACTCATAGGTAGTTGTTTATTTACAAATTTTAATTTCTTCGTACTTCCTACTACTGTCACTGGTTGAGTTGATTGGTTATCTCAATAATACCGTATTTATATGTATTATATATTTGTATTAATATTCTCGTCTTCTCGTCGCAGGATTTCTTTTGCGGTAAATCTCTAAACCTGTCCATCAATCCTGACGAGGCCGTGGCTTACGGAGCTGCCGTCCAGGCTGCCATTCTCAGCGGCGATACCAGTTCGGCTATCCAAGACGTACTTTTGGTCGATGTCACTCCCCTGTCACTCGGCATTGAGACAGCAGGTGGCGTAATGACCAAACTTGTAGAACGCAATTCTCGCATACCGTGTAAACAACAACAAACATTTACTACATACTCCGACAACCAGGCGGCTGTCACGATCACGGTGCGAATTTATTATTATTATTATTTTTTTTTTTTTTGAGGGGAACCCGTGGCAACATAGGCCATTGGGTGTGGGGGTGGTATGGTAGGAGTTATTTTTGTATATTTGTTTGTAGGTTTTTGAGTTAGTAGGGTCGTAACACGTGTATGTGGCAAGGATATGTTGCTAAAAATCTCGGGTGGTCACCCATCCGGGAGCTAGAAACTGCGGCCGGTACGTTCACTCAGTGCGTTTTCGCAGATTGAGCGTACGATTGCGCCTCACCAAGCCACGAATTTATTATTATATGATATTCACTTTGTTATACTCATACGATTTAGTTGTCGTTGTATTTTTTTCTCGAGCCGAGTTTAACTGTTGTTTTAGGTGTTCGAAGGTGAACGAGCAATGACCAAGGACAACAATTTGCTGGGTACATTTAACTTGACGGGAATCCCCCCTGCACCACGTGGTGTCCCAAAAATTGAAGTAACGTTCGACTTGGACGCCAATGGTATTCTCAATGTGTCCGCCAAGGAAATTAGCACGGGAAAATCCGAAAGGATTACAATAAAGAACGACAAAGGTCGGTTGTCCAAAGAAGATATTGACAAAATGTTGAAGGAAGCGGAGATGTATAGACAAGAGGATGAAAAACAAAAGGAACGCATTACTGCCAGGAACCAATTGGAGAGCTACGCATTTAGTGTCAAACAAGCGATCGAAGAAGCTGGCTCAAAATTAACAGAGACAGACAAGAAAGCGGCATTAGACAGGTAACAAATCCACTTGATCAGTATTATGTAACTTTGGGAAAATTCGCTGTAATTGAATAATTGGATACTACTATGTTTGATGTTGTAGCTGTAAAGCGGTGATAATGTGGTTGGAAACAAACACATTAGCTGATAAAGACGAGTTTGAAGATAAATTAAAAAACCTGCAGAAAGAGTGTTCACCAATCATGACTAAACTGCATCAAGCCGGTGCAAAAGGACCAAACGTCGAAGAAGTCGATTAAACCGTTAGCATTTTTTTCAAAATGTGTTTGATGTGAATTGTTTACAAATATTTTTAAAGATTTAATAAAATTGAATTATTTATTTGAGATACACATAAGATGTGAGTAGGTACTGCACTGTTGAATACTGTGGTCAAATATCCATATCATATGTTATAAATGTTTTTTCAAATATTTTATAGAGTATAATTTATTGAATACACTGTTTTTTTAAAAATACGGAAAACATAATATGCGATTAGTATCATTGTAGTAAAACTTATGGGAAAAAACCTATGTAATATTTTAACCAATTTTCTATGCACAAAATAATTTAAAAAATGCTTTGACTCTTCTTAAACTATTTATATACATTCGATATTTTTATGTTTGATTTTTTTTCTATTAATGTCATGAATTTTTTTTTAGTTAGATCAACAAGCTTGGAAGCATTAAACATGGTTCCTTCGTAAGCTTTTACCATACATTTTTAAAAATATTAATGATATATTAGCCTGGTTTTTTTGCTATAAGCATTTGAAGTTGAAATTAAATTGAAATTTAGATATTTAATATAAGAAAAATGATGGTTTTAGTGATTTTGTTGTATCTAATTCAAAAATAGTTTGTGTTTAGAGATTCAAAACAGTTACGTTATAATGATGATACACAAAATAATATTTTTAAAACATTTATAGAATTATTTCATGCTATTTCTTATTTATACACGAACAGATGAGTTCTATGGCAAGTTAGTTTTAACCCAAAAGTTAATATTATGCTTTTTAAATTTGGATCACATACCAAAGGATGTGCACCATAGCCACCTGTACCAATTCCATCAATGAATACCACCTGTACTCGAACAATGATGGCCACCTGTACTCGGGCTGTAACGGATACCACCGTACAACGACTCTGTGATATCGTATACCATGACAATCGACTTACAGAGCTTTATTCACAATTCACGTGCAGGTTCTATAATGGCAGCTGTGATGCATCAGCCGGTTTTCCTTTTTTATTTTATTTATTCTTCCTCTTATTACTGAATATTATTGAAACATTTTTACTTTTGGCCCATAAGATACCAAGTATATTCACTTTGCTAATCAGAATTGATGTTAAATTTTTTTTTTAATGTAAAGAGTGTCAGAAACATATACAAAGGACAAACAAATTTTTAAATAACTAAATCCGTGAAGCCATAAGACCTATGAGAAGACCGCTCAGAATTTAAAAAAATGCCATATATTACAAGAATATAATTCTTAAATATCCAATAAAATTGCCTTAGAATATTTTAATTGAATATTTTGCTTATTATAGTACCTTAAGTTTAATAATATGGTATTGTAGATAACTACTATAGAATTTTTGCATTATAATATTATGTTATATTGTCCTCAAAGAATTATTAAATTTTATATGAACACAATATGTATTATATTTTAAATACTAACTTCCAATGTCTATTCATAGTAAAGTCCTAAGCGATTATAGTATTATGCCATAACGAATATGTTTTCCTAATCATTACTGTGTAAATATGTTAATCCATCTATCAACCATATTTAATATCAAAATGGATGTTTCATTGTCCTTTATATCCTGAACAACTACAGGAGTGATTTCAATAAAAAATAAATATATTCAAAGATATCTTGAGCCTCGAAGGGTGTTTATAGTTCACTTTTTAGGTTGTTAAAAATCTTTTATTTTTAATTTTAATATCTATATGTTAAGAAATCGAATCCCAATATTTTTGAATACTGGTAACTTTCTTGTCGAAGGGTTCTATAAAGTAATTTGTAAACGACATGTTGTATATTATGTTAATAATCAGCATATTTAGTAGGTATTGTTTTTTTTTTTTTAATTTTCATAATTTCCAAAAGTGTCGAAAAAAATGCATTGATTTATAAGTATATATACACGTGTTATAGATCTATATTGCCTATATTTATAAAATAATGAACAATATAGTTATAAGTATTTTGAATATACAATTTTTGTTTCGTCGATATCATTGTTATAACATTAGTTATTAGGCAGGTATTACCAATGTATGATAAACGGATCCACAATGATAAATAGACTTGCATTACTATTATATCTAACATGTACGATATAATGATTTAATTATGTATGCGATAATCGTATCAGAATAATATCAACAAGCAATATATAAATCAAAATTGACTTTTGGAGGGGAAAAGTGAGTTTCTTATTTTAACAATGTTCTAGCCAGGAACTGATACCAACCACACTCTCAGATAAAATTGAAAAAAAATTAAATAATGTATTTGTGTTTTGAAAACAAAACCGACGTTAGCACTATTTCTCCGACACTTTGAACGTTTCCGAAGTGCCAAAAAATTTTCCAAGCCTGCCACCTCCAAAATACATTTTAAAATATCCAAAGTGCCTGATTCGGTAGAGCCCTGGTGTAGTGTTTTCGGGTATTGTCCATTTGATCTCCGCTACACTGTTGGCCCAAATCCACGAAACGGATTTCCATATGAATCTGTGGAAAATCAAAAGATACACGTCTTAAGAATTCTGTGCAAAACCGCGAAACAAACGCGCTTGTATCCTTACTCGGTTTCCCAATTGGCGTCAGTGGCGACGATGTTCCAATTTAGATCATCCGTTAGCCGTTCAACCGTCAAAAACGTCTGCTCCAACATGGGGTTATTCCTTGGATGACCGGATACCTGGAGACGAGAAGAAAATGCATACAACGATTATAATTTGGTTAAGTATTTAATTTTAAAAACTGATCCCCACCCACCACCACTAAATATTTAAATCTTAAACGTATTAGTCTATAGAAAAATATAATTTTAACGTTTATATACCTATCCAATATTAAATATATCGAAAGTTATATAATTAAATTTATATTGTTAGTGTAATTTTCATTTAATTTTCTCTTTTGTATTTCGTAACTCCACAAGAAGTAAAGCAATTTTTTTTTAAATAATATATTTTTAAATGAGACCGTTTTGAATATTTAATATCACATAATATTACAAACAGATTACTTAAAATATATTTCCTAAAATACTATTCATATAAAAATAATAATATCCTTCATCATCGATGAATCAAGCACTGGGAGAAGAGAACTGCAAAAATATTTATACATTTTTCAAAAATATAGGTTTATCAAAATTAATGTAATTGAAAAAAAAAAAAATTGTACATAACATATTTTACATCCCCCTTTATACAAATGTCTCCCCATAAAATTATTAACTTATAATTACTTTTAGGCTAATGACCTGTGATGTCGAAGCCTTTTATTCCAATAAAAAAAAAAATAAAAAAAATAATATCCTTTAATAAAATTAATAATTCAAATTTATAAATAATTAATATAATTACATCGTATAATATGTACGAAACTTTTACATACAACCTCATTCGTAGTGAGCCATAAGAATATAATAAAATAAAACGAAAATGGATAATAATAAAATAATGCAATGAAACGCAGGAAAATGGTAAATTGTATGCAAATAAAGATATTTTTAGTGTTACATAGAGCCATTAACATAAAATTAGATGGAGAATTACTTTTTATATATTGTATTAAAAAGATTGAAAACTATTCACTTTATCTTACTGTATAGTTATTCAAAAGTTATTACTGTTATTACTATACTAGTACTTTCACTAATATTGTGAAAAATAATATTATTTAAAAATCGATTTGCAAAAGTTTTGTATCTTCTATGTTTTTAACTTTCTTGTATATTTTGACATTATCCACGAACAGAAATTTAATATAAGAATCAACAATACTTATTGCGTATATAAAGATAAAAACTTGTGCCTACGCCAAAAGTGCTAAACCCTCGATATGTTAGCACACCGACAAATCTAAGCTTAGTTTTGTGTCATTGCAACTTAGTATTGCACAATCGATGTACGTATGCAGCAATACCTATGAATTATACCTAATGATATAAGAAAGAAATTTCTAAGAGAAATTTTTTATAGAACAATATTTTATCATTTGTTCTAATCGTAGATCATGTATAAATATTATTTGTAATCTATTAAAGGGTTATGGAAACGGTAAAGAAATACATTACAAGACCATCTAAAATTTTATTTCTAGAACGAAAGTCACTGTTTTTATCACGTGCATTGGCCATATTGTATTCGTATCGTTTCTAATTTTTTTAATAACAATTTCGGAGCCGTAAAAACATTGTGAACACCCAAAAGAACTGTGAGATGAAAATTGTTGAATACCTCTGTCTTAAGTAAAAAAGTAAGCCATTTTACAAAACAAAATCTGATTTTTAAAATTCAAGAAATTTCTGAAATTATTCATCTCTCATATTGTATTTATACGGCTATCATAGGCATTACAAGGAAATTTTTGTCTGGGGAGGGGCGGGGGAGGGGCTTGTATTGTATCAGTAGCACAAATCTTAATAGGTAATTAATATTTCAAACTAAAGTATTATTAAAAAATTGATGGGCTTACCCCCCCCCCCTTACCACGTCTATATAATGGCTATTGGTAATAATGCGATACTTACAAATTTCGCTTTAACCGTTTGGCCCCACGTGGCAGAGTACGGTGGTTGTTCAATGCAGTCTCCAAAATTGTGACGCCCCATTGGAGTGTCATAAACGGGAGACGGCAGTAGCGACCACACTACGGATTTCAGGTCTTCTGGTTCAGGTCCGGGGTCCAGTTTGACGTCATCGGCCAGTAACGCCTTGGCCAGTTTCGAGTACTGTTTCAGGTAAATAGGCAACGTGTACGGTCCGAACAACGTGGACGCACCTTCATAACGCTGTAGCTGTGTACATTTAATAATAATATATTATTATTATTGTTATTTTATAGTGAACGGGTTTATATTTTTAAAATTGTTTTCCAGGTAATCGCATTAAATTCTCAGAATACGTTGCATATTGTTGTGAATTGAAAAAAGAACATCGTTACTTGTTACGTAGTTAATACCTAACTGCTTATTGTTTGATTTTTAGTGTAATCTATTTTACGATATAACAGTAATATTTCATATTTGCATACCTTATAGATTAATTGCACATTACGGTGAACACTGATCAGTTACCATCATATATGTATTTTGAAGAAATGTGATTTATACATAAGCACATATACGCGTACCTAATAGTATATTAGAGATAATTTACAAGTTTATTCGATTGCATACAATAACCCTTCCTAATTTTAAATCCCCTTGACTATAAAACAATAAAATATAACGAACAATAATTATCGAATACGTACAAAGTAATCTTAAACTAGGCATCTACTAACTTTACTACTCAAAACATCAATCAAACTCTTTACTATTTTTCATAAGGCGATTCGAGATTTAAATCATCGAATTTTATGTTCATAAACCATACGTAATTATTTTAAATGTAGATATAAACTTCAGAGTTGAAATCAATATTGGTAAGTAATATTGTTATAGTTGAATTGTTTATGTTTGACTGTTGTGTCACGAGTACCTACATAAAATTATGAAAAATATGCGCTGTTATTAATTATTATCCATTGGTTCGTACCTTGTATTCTTCGGGGGTGGTTATGTAATCAGTATATGAATTACAAAGTCCCGCGATCACTACTGTACACCAAGAGCCGTTGCAAAGGACGTCGCGAATAGCTTTTCTCACACGTCTCCCCGACATGGTCGTGAACTCGCCCGGGACACAAGCTATGATAAACGGTCCAATAGCGGCCAACTGAGTGGAAACTATTGTCGGTGACCAAGCCAAAGGATAATTAAACTAAAAACAAAAATAAAACAAAAACTAGTATTACCACGACTGCGGTCCAACGGCCGTATTATAATATAATTTTGGTACGATAATATCATATTTCTGGTTTCACTAACTTCTCCGGTCGATATCAAAATCGATTTCTCCGCGTGGCATTCCACCTGTTCTACACTAGGCTTGGGCACGAAGTTCGTCACCAGATCCCAGAGAGGGTTGTTCGATGATTTGGAACCGGCTTCGAACGAAAACAAGCCCGGACCGTCGATGGTACCCGAAGAAAACGTATGGCCCATCGCAGGTTTGCACCCCTTTCCTTTGACGATGTTACCTCCAGGAACTTTATAGTCTACTTCCTCCGTGGTCATGTCCATGAACTGGTGTATGGACTTAATCGGTCCTTTGATCTCGATAATCGGTTTTTCAGCCATCAGTTCCTTAAACGACATATTATAAAATTATCTTCATGGCTAGAGGTGAGAACTATTCTGCAGTGTATTAATTATATAAATATATAACTAATTTTATGAGTTAAACAAGGGCGTGTAAATGACGAACAAAAATGTTTTTTTTTACTATAATATCATTTGAATAGATAATATCTATCTACATAATATAGGTACACCTATTAAACAAAAATCGATAAACTCACATACGCTTTGTCGAACAGTCTTTTCGCGATTATTTTGGTGCTCTCTTTCATGTCGTCACCCGGTCCAGAAGCGACGCATAATTCGTTGGCGTCGCATGAAGGTCCGGGAATGTCACAAGGCTTTCCCGATTTCTGACACCTAGGACCTTTAATGTTGGGTGTCACGTCTCCCAGATTGGACGAAGCGAACGCCGCGACAAACGGACCCTGTACGAAAAAAAGCGACACGTGTCCATTGGTCATTTCGAAAAAATTTAATCGCCAGTGTAAACGTTTATTAACCTACGGGCATAGGTGTTTGAGGTTTTGGAAAGGGATTTTAGGATAGGTAGGCTGAAGATTTTTACGTAGAGACGAAATTGTTTTCGGGTATTCCAATGTAATGAAAGCTCTTCAATTTTTTTTGTTTTTGGAGGAGGAGGAGGAGGAGTAAAAATTAGAGGAGGCTTAGTTCTTATTTGCTATGCCTGCAGGACGTACGCCTGAATGTGATACTCACTTTGCCTATGAAACTATCGGGGTTCATCTTTTGCTCGAACAACACGGACGCGTATCCAACGTTGTCCGACGAAATTAGCCTGTTGGTGTTGTTCATGCTAGTCGCATGTACCGCGTACCAGTTGATCACGCCCAGTGGCATACCGTACTCGCTCTCAAACTTCAGTTGCACCATAGTCTTGTCGACGTTATGTTCGTATCTATATTATATCATGAACATCGCGCGATCCGATTCGAAAACGAAAGGGGGCACGTACCATGGTCAACATTATTATACTATACCAATAATAAATACAGTAACGGATCCAACGCTCAATTTGTTTTAGGGGGGGGGGGGGGAGAGGGAAAATGTTCAAATTAATCTACGAAGTCAGTACATAATTAGTACAATAGTACCATCAAATATATTGTACTTTCTGATATTTAATAATAAAATTAAAGTTTAATAATCTTATGCACCTATAGTGTATTAGCAACTAAAAATATTCATCTTCTAAATAAAGTAAATTAAGAGATCATACTTATAAGAAACCTGGTAAATATTTTTTAATTAATGCCATTTAGTGTAAATCAGTATTTATATTTTAAAGAATTATAAACGATACTTATTCTTGTATTATGTGCTAGGTTGTCAATCGCAACCTAATGACTGTGTTAAAATATTTAAATTGAATTCCATGTGCATATATTGTTAGAAACAAAGACGTATGAGCCGAGTTTCATCAACATGTCAGTCCAATCACTAGAACTATGATAAGAAAATTAAATTATAACTGATGTTCACTACTAAATAAACTGGGAAATTTTATTCTGAAAATTGTTATTTCGTAATGTTTACAACAAGCTCGCATGTATAGATACTGAATTCCGCATCTCTATATGGAAATACGAATATATGTGTTACATCTGTTTCCATGTGTTACGCCATTACATGGGAAAACAGGGCTATGACTACGATATTTGAGAGAAGAGAAGGGGTCAAAATCCCTCTTTTCCGCCCCGTCATGGATCCATCACTGAATACATAAAATAGGTGGATTATAAAAGTACGATAAATTACTATGTTAGACCAGTGTTCGTCAACTTTTTTGACTCGCTACCTATTGATTTTGTAAGGAAATGTTCATAGCTCGTGTCGAGTTAGTTGGCCAGGAAGAAAATAAAGAATTTAGATGCTAGTTTTATGTAATTTCCTGTACATAAATATGCAAAATACATTTCTTAAAAATTGCTTAAGTTTGGGATCACGAGTAAGCTAAATTATCTGATTTGCTATGTCAGTAGACATTTTGACTGTTGTTATATCTACTGTAAACAGCTGTTTAAACATCATTCGCAATTTAAATTTTAACTTTTTTATCTTTCAAAAAAAAAAAGACGTGAGTGTCCCAAAACTGGGTCGCGACCCACAGGTTGAAGACCACTGTGTCAGACCGTAGGCGCCCTTCAATATCTATACCTAATTTAATAATAGATGGTTATGGAAAATATTGCTATATCTCGTGTCTAGTCTTAAAAAGCCGCGTCATCAAAAATGTCACGTGCCTCCCTCTCCGGGTGGCCGCGTGTTAAAAGCCCGCGTGTTGGGGGCTGCAAAAATCAATTACCTTCGCGTTTTTGTTATTTATTAAATCGTTTCTCAGTAAATTATTATTATAATTATTACTATTTACTGCTTGCAATATTGATTATTTATTTAACAGTAACATTAAACAATAATATTTTGTTATCTGCATTTAATAATTATTGGTACCTACGAGTGACTATTGCATGACGTATGGTATGAAATAAAATAATATATACTACTTACTGCGCGCGTTCGACTTCCGGATTTAATAAATATGACTGAGGACTTCTACTGATCGATATTCCCATTAGATCACCTTTATTAACAAATATACGTCCATAATCTAATTTGTCGTGGGCCCGTAGAATACTCTATTTATAAAAATCATATCAGTGTGAGTATACAAAAAGTAAAGGTTTATGCAAAGACTGCTTAAAAAAAAAAAGTATGATAATAATAATAATATTTTAGCACATCATATTTAATTATACGGTTATTTCATTAATATTTAAATGGATATGATATAGATGCCGTACTGTTTCCATAATGAATAATGATGCTTTAAATTTTCTAGTAACAATAATGATATTATATGAAAGCCGAAGCGTGACGAAAATCTTTAATTTCTGGTACGCACAAAATCGAATTTATAAACATGTCTGAAAGAGTCAAATATATTTTTATTCCAAGAGTATATTATATTTCCTACAAAGAAAAAAAAAAAAAAACGAAAAATAAAGTCGAGCGAAGTATTTTTATTTTCCTTGAAATGCAAGCCATTTGTAAAACAAATATTACGATGAGTGTTTTACAAATACGCGTATATTATGTGAATTCGAATATTACTTATTTTTTATGTCAGACTCACCAATGTAATACCTTTTACTAAGCAGTTTAAGGTTTGTTGAACATAACCCAATGTGCTCAAGTCAAACAACATATGTAACATATAACCTCCCGGCGTTGAGTGTGTGTGCGTTGATGAAAGCATAAGGTTATTCGTGTCGTACAAGCCCGGTAGCTTCTCCTTCAATTTTTTCAATACCTTCAAATCGTATTCGTCGTTTGATTACATTGCAATATATTTCATCGTCAATCAAACTATTACGACAATATAATATTATTTAGTAGATTCTCGAATAGAAAGAAAAAAAATAGTTGTTTAAATTAAAGTAGTCACATATACAGTTTAATTTTCAGCTGTTTAGTTTTAATAAATCGGCTGACAAACAATATTGTTCATCGTAAAAGTTTTCATCGATATCCATTGAAATAATAGGATTTTTGTAATAAGTATAACAGTAAATTAAGGAATACCTACTGTTTTAGAATGGTAAAAAGTAGTTTTTATAACAAGTGTTTTTTTTTTTTGTTATTACGAGTGATAGTGACAGAATGGTGTTGACTTTTACATTTTTTTCCTTTGATCCTCTAAAATGCTATCTTAGCTTAAAATTCGTTTCATGCGCCCTTGATTCATAATATGCTAATTTTACTTTGTATTTTGTGGTATTTTTAGCCATTCTTTGCTATAAATTAATTTTAGTTTTTTTAATGTTATTTTTTATATTTTTCATATTATATGAAATTGTTTTTAGTTTTTGTTAAATGTGAATAATTTTTATGCAATTTTGTGTTATTATATTTTTTAATTTCTTTTTAATAACTCCGTGTATTTTATGTATTAATTTTTACTATAAATTAAACTTAAAATTCATATATTATTTACAATTGTCTATTCATTTTATAGTTTATATTTTAAATTATTTTGACACTAGTAGCCCGTGTTGTCGAAGCGGAAATTTTTTTGTGTATACATTTCAAGATCAATAAAAAAAAAAAAAAAAATACTATTGAATTAATTTAAACTAATTTATTCACTGTTTTATATAAAATATAAATAATATTAATAAGCCATATTCTAAAATATTAACGGTGTGGAGTCTAATATTACAAACAACATGATGTAACTCTTCTGATGGAAACTATGATGGATTCTATAGATGGATATTGAAGAAAAAGTTGTACCTCTGATATTTAATTTTTTTTTTCGAATTTATTAAATGTACGAATTGAGAATCTACTGTATTATTATAGTTTATAATATAATAAAATAATAATTTTTAAACAGTTTTAAATTTTCTACTTACATCTTTTTTAATTTGGTCACCCATCATTGCGGAATCGATGCTAACGAATGCTATTCTAGATGTCGAATCTTCAATTATAAACGCCCTAGAAAACTGTCGCAAATGGATACCTTCTCCGCTTTGTTCCATTTTTCCGTATCCCAACTATACAGTGTAGACATTAAAATATTATAAAATAATAAATATATTACATCACCATGTGGGGATTAGCATAATATAAGTAATGCATTAATATGCATTACATATTATGCCATCAACGTTTTCATATAACCTGTTTGATAATATTATTATAATCTAAATAATCTAAGATCAAAAGTAAACAATTTCTAAATGATATTACACAATCAACGGTTTTAATAAAATAGGTAAAAAATAAAATAATATTATAAATTTATAATCATACACATCACATAACACCCAAGATATAATATTGTATAATGGTTGTATTAATATTTAATTTACCGACTATTAGTTATGTTATTATGAGATATTTAAAGGTGAAAAAATCAGCATAGGGTCGTAGCCGTATCATTACAAAAATATAATTTTGTCTTCGAAGTTTTGACGGTAAGCCACTTGGCTGTTAAAAATACGTGTAAGGAATTGTATTACTTTGTTCTCAGACAATTAAATTTATAATGAATCAAATTTAAATCGTACACGTACGTTAATAATCAATAAATTATAAATCATTGGTTTATTTTACGCTGTCATATAATTAATCTATTATACTTACTGATAATAAATTTATCTATGTGTTTATAGGTAACGCATTAAATATGAGCTATAAATGTACTTAATCCTTACAAAAGTTATAAATGTGGACAGCGGGTCAACCGCGGGCTTTGCAGGGTAATGACAATCATTTAGGTAACACGACCGACACCGACAAAATATGAGTCGTGAAAACGTATAAAAATGAAAATATACAACACTTGATAATATAAGCTTTAAAAATCCTAATCAAATCAGAAAATGTATGCATAAAATAATAATTAATAATAATAATTCCAATGATAAATTATTTTTAATGATTCCTCGCAAAACCATTTTGCGCATTTTTTTAACATCAAAATACTGATGGAAAAATTGAAAGTTTATAATGAAGTGGTACTGGCTTCAACATATTACGTATAACACATAGATACAGTTGAATGATGCATAGGCACGGTTTTTTTTTTATAAGCATTTAAAGTTCAAATTTTTAATAAATACGTAAAAATTACGGCGATGTTCAAATTATCTTAGATAGATATTCATAAAAAATTTAATTCAAGGTTCCTTATAAGTTTGTCTACCTTTATCAAAAATTTCCACCGGAAAGTCAAATATTTTAATAAGTAATAATAATCTGTTATATATCCTAGACAGATAAACAGTCTCCGCTCAAAATCGTTTTTCGTACCTATAATATAATGATATAATATCATTGGATTCAAATTTAATTCAATCCATTACAGTAACCCACTTGTAACCTACTATACAGCAGAGTGATATCCACTTTATCGCTTTTTAATTTAAAAGATATTGGTTTTCGATTGCTTTGATTTTTAATTCCATGTATGACATATTAGTCAACTGTTTCTGTATTTTTACAAACTTATGTTTACCATTAGTAAATACAATATTTATTTTTATTCCCTTGCCGCTTTTAAAACGAAAAGATATTATTACTTATAATATAAACTATACCTCCAATAAATAATTCACTCAAATCGGCTGTTTACTTTTTATTTAAAAAGTAAAGACTATTATGCTCATTATTATTTTACCAATTATTACTTATTGTATCACTGTCTCTATCAATATTGTAATTGTCGAACTATAATAGTTATACTGAAAGTTCTTAATAAAAAAAAAAAAAAAAAAAAAAAGTAAAGACTAAAGTATACTTAATTTTGCTTATGATTTATTTAAAAATTTTGAATTAACATATTAGACATTATAAAATTATAAACGCCTCTTATCTATATTTTTGATAATTTTCGTATAGTACCTATACAATTTATTTATTTATTTGTATTATGGATTTACGACTTTAACACCAGGGTAGGGTTATTTGCCAACATCGTTTTACAGGTATTTTATGATAAAATAATGGCAACAATATTTACGATGTTTGATTTACTGATGTTTAGAACATTAAAATTTGAAGACTGAATTATAACATTGAAACATAAAAGTGATATTGTTGTCGCTACGGTTTCGTTGAGAGCTTCTGCGTAAGAGATTAAGAGTTATGCGTATCGATTCGATTTTTGGGCATTCCTCAGACTGGGCTCAGAGATCTATAATATCATGTTTAATTGTCCAATTTGAAACCACAATTAGTATTGCATGCTAATATTATTATTTGACTTTTTGTTAACTGATGCTAGTTATTTTAATTGAATCAACATTTTTATGAATTATAATATGGACCTCGGCTATAGTGCTTAGTTATAACTTATAAACTTTTAATAGTTATATTTCTTAAAGTCATAAATAAAAATAAATATGAAAGTGTTGCAAGTTCAGGGTTATAAAAATATAATTATAAATTTAATTTAAGTAGCATATTATTTATCTTAAGTCTTGTTTTACCAAATTGTATTCAACATTTTGATTCATTAATGATTAAGTTTGATATGAAAACATTTAAAATAAATAAAATATTCGTTGAATTGACTTATTATAAAATACAAAAAGTAGGTGTATACATATGTAAATTTGTTTTTAAAAATCAAAATATTATAGAAGTATTATTATTTTAAGTATAGTCACAGTGAGGTTTTTAACTGACTGCTTAATAAATGCAATTATTATCAATTCGTTTTTAAAATTTGTTATAATTGCTGTTTTCCGGGTGAGAAAGGTCAGTTTTACTATTGCTTCAATTATCTGTGCAACGATTGCAACAAGATAAATGCAATTTTTATTTAAACAATATAATGTCTTACGGTATGTAACTGTATACAATATGTCGTCAAAATCAAAATCAAAGCAACACTCACAAAGGTAACACCTGCTGCAGGTCCAGTTACATCGGCCATTCCAATACCGATTTTGTACAATGAACTGGCTGCAGTGATCCATAGCGAAAACACGAATATAAATCTAAGTTCTGAAACAAATAAAATTCATAGATATTAGGTATTCTTCAAAACTAAAGAGTATTTTAAATCAAAATTTTAAGTCAACTCAAGTACGTAAGGATTAAAGAACTAATTGTATAATGGTTAATATTCGAATTTTGTATTAAATAGAATATGGTTATTGTTTATTATTATTATTAATTTTTTTTTTTACATTTGGTGTTCCTATGTAATGCATATTTTACTTACATAAATTTATAATGTAAAATATTTTAAAACGTATGTTTGTTTTTTATTGAGTTCAAGATTAAACTATTAAATTAATAAACATAAAAGAGCTTGAGAAACAAGTGATGTGAAAAAATACACAATAGGGACATTTTACACTTTAATTTTGTCCGTTCAGAATATCAGATTATCATAAAATATAATTAATTTTATTAATTTATTTATTAGGGGAACCCGGGGTATCATAGCTCATTGGGTTCATAACTATTTTCGATTAACCTCAGTACTTGTCTATAACATCCGATACATTGATTCGAGTCGATTTACCTAAAATAAATAAAGATAAAAACTAACGTTAATTGGGTACACATACCCAGGTGTATTAAGATTGTTAATTTCGTGCAAATTTTTAACTTTTGGGTATTTTAAACCAGATTTAGTATTATGTTTATGCACATAATATCTGTAAGTATAATATTATACTTTTTGTATATATTAATAATAATAAACAATGATAATTGTTTTTTAAATGTATTATCTTTGTTAAAATTAAATAACCACGACATGGATTATGTTTTTGGTGGGGAACAATGTCTAGGTCATTTCATGTGGGATAAACTTACATGTGTTTGCTTTTGGTATGACTGTACGAGTGTGTGTGTCATTGCGTATCAGTGATTGTGGTATTATGATGTACAAAAAAAAAAAAAAGAGGAAAGGAATTAGATTTCAATCTTTACGTTAAATTAATGTTAAATAATGACAGTTCCACAGGAAATATACATTAAACTCCACACACGCAATACATTTTAGGTATATTATGTATTATACATATTATTTTTTAACAAATATTTTTAATAAACACCTAAAAAAAATCACACGATGGATCGAATATTTACTTGTATATATTATACATAATATACGGTGATTAGTGATTCTTTTAAGTTTTAACAGTGAACATTCATAACTATCAATAACAGAACAATAATTTCTTTTAATCTTCTTTTCGGGAAATGTAAGATAGGTAGTCACATGATGTAGTTCCAAAATATAACTACATATATATATATATATATATATATATTGCATAAATACAGACTGTCCCACGGAGATCTGACATCCTGACAAATGATATAACTTTTGCTTTAATCAATATTTTTTAATATTTTTTTAAATATAATGCATAGACACTTACGCTACACTATCAATTTTTATTTTCATTTTTTTTTTTGAAAATAAAAAACTAAAAATTGGTAACAAAATGTTCGAAACATTCAATATAGCCAATTTGTGAATCATATTTTGAGAAAAATGTATCTGGTAAAAAAATGTATTTAAGTTAAATGGCTGATTTTTACAAATTTTTTTAATATAAATATATCCACGTTAAGTAAATTCCGAACTAGTTTATTTTAGAAACATTATAATTCCAAAACATATATATTTACCTAGGCGCATATGGTATTTAAAAATGTCCACATAAAATATTATAAAAATAATTTATATTTTTTTAAATTTTAATATTTCTAACATCATAAACCATCATAATTTACTTATAACGAGAATATTGATATTTAAAAAAATTTTGAAAAAATCAGCCATTTGACTTAAATAAATTATCTTACCATATATATTTTTCTCAAAATAAGATTTACAAATTGTCTATATTGAATGTTTCCGACATTTTTTTTTATTAATTTTTAAGTTTATTATTTTCAATATTAAAAATTAAAAATAGTTTTAAAAAAATGTAACGTAAGTGTATATGCATTATGTTAAAACTTTTTTTTTTTAAATTAATATTGATTAGAACATAAGTTATTTTATTTTTCAGAATGTCAGATCTCCGGGGGTCACTCTGTATATTGTAAGTAAAATCAATATAAACTTATTTTGATATTTTAACCAGACTACCCTATATGTTTTAAGCGGTATGATGGGTGGTAGTAACCTACTTGGCAAAATGTGTATTACACATAGATATATACTCAACTAATCAACTCAACAATATAATATTACTAGATTATTATTCCCAAATTTGGTATCTATATAGGAAACATAGAAATAATTAAATAAATCTTCAGTTTATATAATACAACTATAAAAATAGGATATTGTTTGCAAATTAAAATTATGTAGTAAATCAATCAACCACGCATAAGGATAAAAAAAAAGGCTACACAAAAATGTTAAAGTTGTTTAATGTGTACTTATCTCTACAAAACCAAAATATCGGAAAAATGTATACTTCCCGTAAATAAGATAAATTGATATTTATTTTATAAGTATATTTTTATCGATTTACGTACGCATTTTAGTTCAAAGATAAGAGGTACAGTAGTTGTATACTTGCAGTAGGATGTATTGTTTCACGATAATCACGTATATCGGTATATATATTTCTAACAAATAATTAATTGTGCTTAAATTAAATTCTCCAGATAATAACAATATTTTTAGCTTTGTTTGAAAAAAAAAAATCAACTAACTTATATTATATCATATTTTATTGTGGAAGAAATTGACACGCGTGTGTCATATTTCTACAGTATTTATTGATTGATAGTAAAATATAATATTTTTCTGATTTCCCATACAACTATTGTATGGGAATTATTTTGACTATATCAAATGTCACGGAGAAAATAAGTCTTGTATAAAGCTTTTTAGAATGTGTTCAAGAAAATGACAGATGAATGAAGTTGAAATACAGCACAGTGATGAAATATCGACTACAATAAATAACACCATTAATATATTATTGTTTCTATCCGGCGAGCTGATATTAATAATTTAAACCTTTATTTAAATTTTGAGTGATGACTCTGTCGACTTCAGGAGTTTATCGACAGATAAAAATCTTTCTACAGGAAACCATGGGACGATTAAAGTACGAATCATAATCACTTTAATACAATATTTGTATTACCTACAATATTATGTTGTACAAAAATTGTAACTAAAGCACATATTTTGTGCATAAAAGTGTATTTATTATTTATTATGTCAGACATATTAGTCTCTAACCACCATTCTAATATTAATTATCCTAGTAAAAAGCTTAAAGTGGCTAATATTTTAATGTTAACATGTGAGTTAGTACTTAGTGGAAAACTTCAAGTGGAAATTAATACATCTTTATAAAATATAAAATATTAAAATTTTAACTCCTTAATATACCATACACTGTTAATTAGTTACACTGTTCTATAAGATATATTTTTAAGACGTATTTTTAAGCTCATTAAAAAAATATTATACGTTTAGGTTTAATTTTTAAATTAACAAATAATTAAAATATCCTGTTATAAATATCTAAAAAGATTTTAAAAGTAACAAATATAATTATTCATTTATATGTACTTTTATATATATATATATATATGTATTTTTTTTCTAGTGTGATTAAATGTAATGCGAATGGCCTCAGATGTCGAAGCAAAAATTATTAATAATTTCAAGATCAATAAAAAAATCTCTCAAAAATTAAATTTCTTAAATTTAACATCACATCATCGTTAATGACTATAAGTAAATTGTAGATACATAATTTCTATGCAATATTATATTATGTATTAAATAATAGCTTATCAAATTAGTATAGTTGAATTTTTAATATCTAAAGTAATATTAAAGTATCTGACAGGCAACTTCTCTCATCATAAGTATACAATCTTAAACATTTAAGTCAGTTTTATAAATATCCAGCGACTTTGCTATTAAATTCATTATACAAAATTAGTATAGCTAACAGAAATGTACAAAGCTTTGTGTTTATTGAAAATGTTTTTGAAACGACGATATTCAAATTTTCAATTAAAATATCGTCTTATTGAAAATAGGAATAATATATTAAAGGATAATTATTTGAATTTTTTTATTTATTATTTACTGCTTTGTTGAAGCAATTACCATTATATGATGAACCTTATTAAAAATATGATTTATTGTAATATCATGTTCTATGTCATTATTTTTTCCTATAATTTATTCAAGGTCTAAACTAAGTTTTATACATTTATTGTTTCTACTTAGGCATCAGTTAGTGCATTTATATTTTCGCTTGTTAAAATAATGTCAATAGCATTAACTATTTATTTAGTAATGGACAATGTCCTGATGTAATCGACTCACTTTTGAGTATTAAACCAAATATTGTTCTACTGCTCTAAAATGATACTAGCTGTCAAGTATATTATATTGCACGGTGTTTGCACTTTCCCCCCAACTTGATAGCATGACATCTATATTCGTACTTTAAATTTCGACCAAAATATGGTTCATCCTTAGTTTTCAGACAATTTCTAACAACATTTTTTTTTATCCATATGCATGTCATAATATTGTAGTTTCTGATTTTTTGAACAGTTAATTTTTTCTTTTATTAATCAGTTATCAATGATTTTTAATTCTAAATAAATTCAACACAAAATAATGTTGAATAACGCAATTGTAATTTTTAAAATGTACTGTAAAATAGCTATTAATTATCACGGCTAATCAAATCTATTTTATTTATGCTGAATAATATATAAATTGTTTAAATTTCTACCTACAGCCAAAACTTTAAAAACTCATACAAATGTATTAAATAAGAGTATAAGATAGTTTTAAAAATAATAATCTCTTTGAGGATTTATAATGAAAATAATTATAAGTTAGCTTTTGAAAATGCAAAATCTATGGACTCATAATTTTAGAGTATTAAGCGATTAAAAAGTGATTTTAAATAAAACAAAATATGTAGGTAGTTATGATTAATTCGCGTGATCGTGTTAAAAGAATGTTTATGAATGTGTAAGCATTCAATTTCAGGTTCTAAAACCATAACAAATTATAATATTCTAGATATCTACTTTACATGATAACAGTTAGAAAGCAAAATAATGTGAACTATATATTTCAGATATAGCAATCTCATTATATTATATCACAAATGTCATTATTATGATCACTGATGACTGATTATACTATTGTCAAGTATATATAGTATAATATACATTGTATCCTATCACTGTCAATGTTAAAAAAAAAAAAAAAAAATGATAGAATTCGATGTTTCCAAATTAAAATTTTATCGACTTGCCAAATAAAAATAACTTAAAACTGTATTTGGGATGAATAATAATATGACTCTACAGAGATAATAACATTTTAATTTGAGAAATAAATTCCTATGTCCTTGTGGTATGAGTATCCGAATGACGTCCAACGTTGGCAGATACCTAATGAATATGTATATACCTATGAAATTAAACACACGTATTTTCATGGTTGCATTTAATATTTAATTTAAGTGTGTTTACGGACATGACCGTTTTGAACGATGAATTCGGAAGGAGACGATTTCATAGTATTCTGAAATATTATATTATGTCGATCGAATTGTTGGTTACAACAACATGATTGTCTTGTTGTAATTATTACTTATTAATTTTTGCACTTTTCTTCCACGTAACGATTAATGTGTTACGTAGTTATGTGTATCATCGTTCATATTCGAATAATATTTATCTACTTTTCACAAACTATTATTATAGTATCGCAATTCACAACCTTAACCTCTTCACAAAACCGGTTGAATAATATGAGAAATGTTCTCTTCGTAAGAATAGTCGGCTAAATGTAGTTTTGTATGTAACATTCCGACACACATACACGAGCATCATTATACAATATATATACATATATATATATATATTAGTTTTAATAAAGGTAAAAATAGAGTTAAAACGTAAAGGTATCTTTTTTTAATTTCTTTATAAGACGATTATTATAGGTAGATAGACAGGTAAAAAAGGTCTTAGGTAATTCTCAAAACGAAGGTCGTTTGTAGATTTTACACTTTTTTACTGGTGGAGATTTAATTGTCTTAGTTTATTTTTTATTTCTCCGAAGACGAAATAGCAATATTAAAAACACTAATATAATAATTATTAGCGATTAACAAGAGAACAATAAATAGATAGTTGTCTATGTTAAGTGGAAGCCTGCAAGTTGACCTGTTATTATAATAATGTAAACGATTTTTTATAAGAATTTTATAAAAAAAAAACTTATGCATTATGTGTGAGTGAAAACGAAGAAAATCGTATTCGGTGTTTTTCGGATTGAAAATGTTCACGGTTTGAGTAAGTTTGACCTACCTGCTGCTTGCGCGTTTAATACCCATTAAAAAATAATCTTGTTAAATTATAATTAATGTTTAGTTAAAATTAAACCTACCTTACTAAGTTATTATTTAGTTACTTATTGCATACCAGCTGGTTACTACCCATTTATCAAGCAACAAATTCCAAACAACTCATGAGTGAATAATACGCTGTATGACAAATGGAGCACCTGGTATATAATTATAAAGTCTTAAATAACTTTAATCAAGTTTTATTTTTGAGGACTTCAAACGCGTAACTATCCATAGTGTGTATTTGTCTGAACATCGTATTTATTAAACCAAAATAATATTGGTAAATTTAATTACTGGATTACAGATATTATTATCATCGACGTACAATAACCGAAATACCTACGTTAAATATTTATTTGTTAAGCCATAAGCACATACCTAACCGTCATAGTATTACGTAAGAATTCGTGTTCGAATCAATTATATGTTATTATACGAATGACGAGAATCGGGAGCTATTAACAACAAGTTGATTGTTCAAGACTAAATAATAACTGTACATAAAGGTATTAGGCTAGTGTACTACTAAATTCTAGCTTACTGTACAATTAGGTAAGTAATTAATAAAATGATAAAAAAAAGAAAAGAAAAAGTGCTGAAATCGACTTACCCATGTCTCCAATAATTATTTCCTGTATAGTAGTCGGTTGAACAAAAATATTAAACTTCCATGATTTCAATATGATAATATTATATTTGTTGTTTATTTTACGAGTATAACAATTTTTTTTTAAATTATTATTATTTTCTGTTATCAGAATAATATTGTATTTTAAGCACACGGCAGCAGTAATAACATGTTATAACGTCGACAGCTGGTTTTGATCTACCACGGCACTGTCGGCCGGAGATCCTATGATCGATCGGTAGTCGAGTCTGCGAGGTCGACACCCCACTTACAAAATATTATAACAGAACACACGTATACACAAATCATGAATTAAACGGTTTGCGCTCATACCACGATGACACGATGGTATCGTGTTTTGGTCAATGGTCTTTTTATTTATATGTTACTGTCCGTAGTTTTAGTAGGTATTTTATAATATAAAATTATATTATAATGTCCTATGATAAAATAGTAGGCAGTGATCGAAATACAGCCCAATGGTGTTTAGGTGTATAAATCGCGCAGAGTATTATAATATCAAAAAAAAATTATATATAATATTATTTGTGGACAGATTTTATTTCAGAATTGACTTTATTCCATTTAAATTGTCGATATGACCTTGAAATTTTTTAATTTCAATACGTTCCTAAACTATATAATAATATTATTATGTACTATTTATAGATTATATATAGTTGGCAACTAGACGAAAGTATAACACAAATTGTTGTTTCTAAAATTTTTCAGACGACTGAAATTTACAGTTTTTACAATTTACAATTTTACAGAACTAGTGATTCCGATATCCCCAAAAAACGCTTATCAATGAGTCAGGAATCTAATTCACAATTCCATATTGTTTAAACACAGTTTATATTGTTTAATGCACCAATATGTTATGCTTAACACATAGCATACTCGTATATCTCAAGTTCATGAATGTAATGAATTTTCATTTTTAGTTCAACATACGGAATAATAACTAGACGATCGTTTTACCACTATTGGTACACTATAATAATATGTCTACTACTATTGTGAACGAGTCGATTGAGCCCATCTGTAATTATAGTCGTCACTCATGACCTCACACATACCAGCACGACAACACCAAATATTTTTAAGAATTAAATAAGATCTCTTTTGAATATATTATTATAATATTACAATAATATTGTCATTGAACAAGGTATAATTCATGAAAAGCACGACATGATGATTATTATTTCCATCGTTTCTAATAACATACAATTATGTTTTAAAATTGGCAGGAACGGCTCAAGCGAAAATAGTGCACTAGGCAAAATCAAATTTTTCCACCCCTAAAATAATAGCATTATTAATACTGTTTCGAAAATTCCGTCATCCACTAAAGGGCCGCCATAGGCGTGAGTCTATCATGCCAACCCTTTGAGCCTGAATTTTAGTAATTTTTGTATTTTAAACCCACCATTTTTTTCCGTTATAACATTGTGTCAACAGTATATTATGAACACATTATATAATATAATATGTGTTACAAATTTATAATGTAGGTACTGTAGTAATAAATAAAAAAAACACCAAGAATAGTATTAATACATTTCTTAAATATGAGTGTACTCTTACCGTATTGGTTTTCATTTACAAATCGCCGTTTTGTGATAGACTTTTAAATCTATTACGCATAGAAAATTGTGTTTGTGATTTATAATGTTGTCTTTATCGTTTTAGATAATAATGAACAATATAGTGAATTGATGATAAGCCAGCCGAATTTAAATGTTGTTAACTTAATTTAGGCAAGATGACCTCATAGTCCAGTTAAAATTTAATAAAATACAGTACCTAATAATACACTTTTTTTTTAATTTTGCAGTGTAAAGCAAATAGTCTTAAATGGTTCCCGCGGTTGTTAGAACACGATATTTCTTTATTTATCGAGTACCTAAATGCAACGCACCGGAATCTGGTCCAAAAAATTATTGCTACGATTTACCGTATATGCGAGTAAAACCGAAATGTCTTAAATTTTTGTAAGCCCTCCAATAATCCGAAATCATTATATCGATCACAGTCCTATATTATAAGCGTATAAAATTATAAAATAATTAATGTTAATATCATATTTTAATATGTACTCAATACATAATTTAATTATTCGTTTTATATATTATGGATTTTTTTTCCCGAAGTCCATAATTGTTTTTTTTTTTTTTTACCGATGCATGTTTATTGCACACACAACATTAGAACTATTCTAATACACGTCATACATGCATACATATTATATTTATGTGATTAAAATTAATCAATAAATAAATAATTTTGATATAGTTTGGTGTGCATAAAATTACAAGTTATATTATCTATTTTACTATCAATAATGGCGTTTATAAATCATACGGCAACTTTTTTTTTTCATACGAGTTGCATGCATGCATATCGGAATGCGTGCACTTTCGTAATATATATAATATTGTTTTGCTTATTTTCGTTGGGTCTATGTGCAATACTTTTTTATTTATACATTTTAATCATTTAAGTATATATATTTCCATTCTATCAGAAAAATAGTCCAACTTTTTAATTGATAATTAAATATAAATATCAATTTTAATCGAATATGAACATCTTAATATTACTATTAGTAATATGTACATTGTACTTACCTACGTATTATTATCACAAAGTAATATGTAAACCAAGGCGTAAAATGTAATATATTATGTAATAATAGTCATATTAGAACAAAAAAATTTACGAATCTAATCCTTATTCATCTTATCGAATTTGAACGCTCTAGAAAGATAATTATCCTATAGTAGGATTCCTATTCGACGATGCGTTTAATTTAATAATTCAAATATGAAATAATTGATGGCCTCAAAGTCTCAATCAATTTGTTTGTTTATTGACAGTGACATTTTGTTTATTATAGTAACTCAATTAATGCCACAACGAGCATGAAAAAAGATTTCTTATTAACTTACTCACCATATCAAGATATATTATTTACATAATATTTTCGGCCTTTTAACAAAATAAAAAAGATAGTATTTTATTTTTCTAAGTAAATGTTATCATAAAATATCAAAATCAAAACTAGATACATATGTTCTAATAGTATTTTTTTCTCATAATATGTTGTTTGCTTGTTTTAAAATATTATTCTCTTGTACTTATACTTTACTGTCCCTCAAACGTTCATAATATTATATATATAAATAATATTTAGCTATTACTATACAGTAAAACCTCACTAAGACGGACCTTCGGTAAGATGGAAACTCCGATATTACGGAACATTTTTTTGGTCCCGTTTCAAATTACATGTAAGTTTATCCCACTAAGACGGAAATCTTGCCAAGCCGGATATAACATGATTTTCGTGTAGTAAATTTATTTTCGAATTATCGATACCCATAGATAATCGATATACGAGCGGCGTACGATGACATTAAAAATTAATAAAATTGATATGTATACGCTATACAATATTATTATCCGAGTTGCTTGGTTCAGTATCAAATCGTATATCGTTACGTTCGTGTCGTTGCGTTTTCCGTCTATCATATTTTAACATGTCGAAAAAAACAACTCTTACGCTATCGGATAAAGTAAAACTAATCGAGTTAAAGCAACATGAGAATCTTTCAGCGAAGGGACTCGTAGTGAAATTTAAGTGTGAAAAAACGCAAGTGTATGAGGCAATAAAAAATAAAGACAAACTAATGGAGCAGTGGGTGCGTTGTAAAAATTCTGGTAAAAGTAAAAGAGTGGTGTCGGTGGTATTTGAACAAGTTGAACGAGATTTATACAAGTGGTTCAACAAATTTCTGGGTCGAAAAGTTTGCCCGTCTCCGGACCTATTCTACAAACAGAGGCCACTAAATTGTGCAAAAAATCTCGGCATCTTAACCCCATCAAGACGGAAACCCCGTTAACACGGAAACATTTCATGGTCCCATGCGATTCCGTTGTCTTATCGAGGTTTTACTGTATTATAATATACAATGTAACTTAAGCATAAAATACTCTCCGAATTGAGAAAAAAAATTTATTAGGTTAATCTTCGAATGGATATTGCTGTACTGTTGTAATAATAATTTGAACATGACAATATCTTTTAAATTATTCATGTTAAGTCAGGTACTAGATCACTTGTATAATGGATACTATCAAAATAATATAGGTACATTAATAATACATCGTTGTCACAATTATTTTCAATTAAAATTAAAATGTTCATGATACGTTTTTCTTTTTTCATACTTATTTCTTCGTATTTACTTGCACCGTCGGATCTCAAATGGCTTCCGTCTATTGTTTGCTTATTTCCAAACGGCTCCCATCAAAAAAGTCTTACGAACAGATAAATTCTTAAACGGCTCCAGTCGTTACTTTACCTTACAAAAAGGTATAATTGTAAGTATAATTGTACTCTACAATAAATATTGGGCATATGCACATCTATCTTCCAAAACAGCTTACACAATAACTACGCAATGTTATTTCGCTCCTCTTAATGTTGTAGTTATGTAGTATATACAGTTTCTGTGTATCATATTTTTAAATTTAAAATTTATAACACGAAATACTGAAGATATAGGATATATTGATAACATTGAAAACCCAATTTAGGTACAACCTGGAACGCAAATTAAAGCTCAAAGTCCTTTTACGATACCGAAATTGAAAAAAAAACAAAAGCTCGTCGTAAAAATCATTTACGAGTTTTTATCAAACAAAATAGCACGCATGAATTATATCAAAAAATTGTGCCCAGCAAATTTATCCGACATTATTTTGTATTTTTATTTATACAAGCATTTTTAACATTTTTTTAAATGTTTTTTAACGTTAAAAATTAAAAATTAAATATTATACAATAAACTTTTTTTTAAATAATTTTAATAATTTACTTAGTGTTACTTATTTACAAGCCATTTTTAACCACACCTCTTTTAAGATAGTCCTACGTCAATATATAGTGAGAAGGAATTTGTGTTGTAAAAACCGGAGCTATTTAGGAATTTACATGCTCGTTAGATCTTTTTTGATAGGAGCCGTTTGGAAATTGACTTTTTTGTAGAATGGGACCGTTTAGAGTAACAGCAGCCGAATGGGTTACCCCCATTTGCACATCGTTAAAAGTTATAAAAGACCATTAAAGTTTATCAATGAGAAATTAATTCGGGAAAATTGTTGTTTTGTATAATTTGCCACATCATTCAAGAAAATGACGGATATGGTCAAAATAATACAAAGGATGGCTGTATTTAATTGAAACGACTGGATAAAAATGAGTTCTATAATGCCACCCGCTAGGTATCATAAAATATATGTCAATATATCCCCAATTAGAGGGTTACACATTTTGCCGGCTTTTTATTTCGTTAATTGTAAGCTATAATTATAAATTTTCCAATATTAAAAAAAGTTCAAATTTCTATTTGGATGATGGTTCCCTGTATCAAATTTAATTTTCTATAGTTGGTTGTCTAGTGGTCAATAGTTAAAATTTTCCAGTAACCTATCAACTTTAAAAAATAATCCGAAAAACTGGAATTTCTACGGAAAATCGGTTTTTCGAGAAATTATTTTATGTTTAAACTCAATAATGAAATCAAATTATGCCCACTTAATGATAATTTAACCAAATACTCATATACAAACACATGAAATAATTTTTCTAATATTTTTACTCTTTTTATGCTATTTATTGTTGTTTCAAACGTTTGACTATTTACTCATTAAATATTTTTGGAACTTTGCCAGTATTAACATCAACACCTAAAAGGACGCTTTCAATTTTATAACGTCTCAAAACTTTTTTAAGAAACAGAACCAGGCAAGAAAGATTAGAGAGACTAGCCCTTATGAGTGTGCACAAAGATATTAAAATTGACTTAGGTGAAAGTTATTGAAAGATTTTCAAATACTTCAAGGAAAGTTAAACTAGTATAGTAGTATTATAATACGTTATATATTTTTGATAAATACATTTATATATATAACTTGTATACTTAAGTACAATAAATTATAATTGAAGTATAAATAAAAGATAATATTATAGTTAGCAAAATTTAAAAAAATGTTCATGTACATTTTCGTTATTAAAATAATATTTTTATAATTTTATATTTCATTACATAATATAACATATTTATGCTCTAAGCCCCCTGAAAATACATACATATATATATTGCTGACTACAGCCTTGCATCTCACTCGCCCATTAAATATTAGATTTTATTATATGAGTCAGCGTATTGTTAAAGCGACACTTAAACAGTAGGATAGCCGTCATTGGGTCTTTAAGATAATATTTTGATATTATCATCGATCTTAATTCCGAACTTTGACTACAATATCATTAATTTATATGTTGATAAACTGTTCCAGAAATAATACCGTCTTAGGGCTCAATAGGCATACAATAATAATGTACATACATACTAACATAATACTTAGGAACAATTCTCAGTGATTAACTGAGTACGGTAAAAAGTATACTAACCATTTTAACCTTGGAGAAATTGCTTCTAAAATTCAGAATGCGCTCAATAAAGCTTCCCTTTTGGGTATCATCATCGACATCATCATGTGGATTCCCGGACATTCGGGTGTACTAGGAAACGAAACTGCCGATGAACAAGACTCATTAGCCGTTAACGATAGCAAAACCGTGTTAATAAACCAAATGTCTTACGACCACACGCAAAATCTCATATACGCATATACAAAAAATAAATGGTTAAGGATCTGGAATACTCAAAATACCAAACTTAATGAAATCAAAAGAGATACCTATCGTTGGGTAAATCCAAAGCTTAACCGAAAAGAAGATACAGTACTCAACAGACTTCGCATTGGACACACCAAAATCACGCACGGATTCCTGATGGCAAGAGAGGAGCCTCCCATTTGTAAAACCTGTGGAAATATGTTTAAAGTCAAACACATAATTTCCGACTGTCTATTGTACAACCAAAAACGAGTTGAGCACAAGATATCATACAACCTGGACTCCACACTCGGTCCCAATCCTAAAAATAACTCAGATTTATTGAATTTTTTAAAACACTTCCCATTTTATTTATAACTACTCACCTTTGTAAATATTGTTGTAAACATTTATTCATGCGTATCTCTTAACTTTTCGTTACTAATGGCCTTTGCTGTCGATGTTTTTTTGTGATTAATAAAAAAAAAAAAATACTTACGAACGTAATATACTCGTTCGTATCAATCGTTCGTATTATATAATTTCAAAATATTATTGCAAATAAAAACCATATCTTGAAACACGAATAATGCACACTCTATAATATTATAATATATAAATTATTATCGTGACGTGTTAGTATCAAACAAAGTCACTTGGCATTATTATTATTTTGTAATATAATAGTATTGAAAGTGTATATTATTGTTTCTTCCAGAAACTCCATGTAGGTGTTCAGAAAATTGTTATACGTAATTACCTACTTAGGTTATTATAATATAAACAATAACTAACAAGTATCATTATTATTTATTATAATAATTTTATTATCAGGAAATATTCACGCATGGATGGTTTGAGTAAAAAGCATATTATATTAGCTTAGTCATTCATATTACCTATATTTACTATATTCTCATTAAGTAGGTATTAAAGATATTTTGATTTTAGTTATTTGAGCGAAGTTAATATGATTTAATAATTAAATTTGTTCTTTGTAAAAAGTCATAAACTTTGTCAGAGTTGTGACTCATATTTATATGTTAATTTTATTAATAAATAAATGATAAATATTTGAAAAAATAACTGAAATAATATAATAATTATTTCAAAACGACACGATAGTCCTATCAAAATAGTAAACGTATTCTGTGTATTAAGATATGTAAGAACATATAAATTGGAAACAGTGAAAAAATAAAACAAATTGTTCGATTATATTATATTATAAACTAGCTCTTTAGTTCAAATGTCAATGATCTATTTACATTCCTATAGTGTAAACAACGTTTTGAAGTAATTACGTTTTTCATAAACTAACTGCGTATTTACTCTTCGCAAGTTTATTACACTTTTTCTAGTTTGTTTGTTTGTTTTTTTTTTTTTTTTTTGGAGTGTTAAAACTTAAATAGTAAAGTCAATTAATATGGTTTCATTTAAAGCACGCGTTATTCAGATTGAATAGTATCATATAACTCATCGTGACGTCATATTCAAACTGTATCAGCATTTTGATATTCGATGGGAAACAACGAAACTTCAATAAATATAGTTTAATACAGATGTGAATAAATGAAATAAATAGTGATTGCATTAATACTCTGGTACTTACACATAATAAGATTGATTGAGATAGATGATGGATGTATATACCACAGGGTCATTACTTATCTATAAGCAGAGTTACAAGCAACGACACCTTACAAATTAGGTAATCAATAGTTATTATTGCAAACATTCAAATGGCATGTATAATATTTTATTTTTAATGGCTGTTTTAAATTGAATTGTAAAGTTATTTTGTTTTCGAACAAAAATCTTTCTAAATAAAATTTAGTTATTTATGACGTTTTTTCATATTTATCTTGTTAAAAATTCTTATCTACTACCTAGCTGCTCCTTTCATTTTATTTTACCTAGGTTAAGAATTATTTATTTATTTTTTTATTAGAAAAAATACAATCGGCACAAACATTTTGCAATTATGAACATTGGCTTTAATCGAGATATATCCTATAATATAATTTAATATTATATAGTTTGAAAACATAATAAACAACAAGATTTTGATATTTCCACGGACAATAGCATTTAACGTACCTAATATCAACGGTGAAGAAAATCTCTGCACCATAATCATTCGAAGAAGACGAACGGGGACTTTGTGGTAGAGTTTGAGTGTAAAAGGTTATTGAAGAGAGAATTCGAATCATTAATCAATAGATAGCTAAGCTATCATAATGTATAGAAATATGGTAATTTATTTACTGTAGTTACGAACATTTTAATACCGAGTTGTAATTGTTTTATTTTAAAGGAATATGGCGGACATAGTAGAGGTGGCATATTGATTCGTTAGATATGCGAAGAATGCATTAGAAATGAACCATACAGTTTTAGCTATGATTTATATTTATAGTTAATTTTAGAAAATTTCTACGGCAAGAACTAAAAAATTAATTAACATAGGTCGTATTTTAATCAAATATTCCCTATATTTGTACCTACTTCGTTTTTCTTAAAATAAAGTTATTATCTATTATTGAACTAGTATAGGAGTTTCTTCCAGTCAATTATTTGCCAGTTATTTGAGTAGAATAATATGCCATAAGTAATCCCTTATCCTTACTATACAGATTGTATTTTTTATCACATGGAAATAATACTTTTTTGGAATAATTTAGGCAGTTTCTAATTTGTTATATTCTATTAATAAAGTGAAAGTTCTATAATATTAATATCTTCTAATTCGAACGTGGTAGAGATCGTATTATAATATTGTTCAATTGTTAAACTGTTAACAAAAACATATTCCAAGAAAGGCTTGACAACAAGGTCAAAATTCTTAACAGGATATACTACATGACACTGATGACGAAACGCTATAATTTTTCGTTTCTCTCGTAATTATGGTAATCGTCTTTCCTAAATCATTATGTAAATTTTCAATTTTCAAAAGCAAGTGATAATATTATAATACTAAATAATATTATGAAATATTACGAGACGTGTGTTACATAAAATGATAGTAGGTAAAATTAAATCATTTTTTAATAGAATGGATCTTCATTTATTACGTAAAAAAGTATTGTAAAAATATTTGATAAAATACATTGATATTAATTTGCTTGAGTGGATACAAAATAGTAATAATAATAATTTAAAATTCGGATTTCCTGTTTTAATTAAGGTGACATTTACGATAAAAAAAACAATCCACGTTATGATTGCCAAGCTCAACGATTTTCAACAAATAAAAAGGCGGGTAAGTCGTGGATGTCGCTCTGCTGTACAGTAGGTTTCAAGTGGGTTACTGTAATGGATGGAATTAAATTAAATTTAATGATATTATATCATTGTATATGAAAAACGATTATGAGCGAAGACGGTTTATCTGTCTAGAATATATTATAGATTATTAAAAATTTTCAAATCTTAGATTTAAAAAGAAAATTTTTTATGAATTTCTAGTTTAAAATAATTTACGAACTTTCGTGATTTTCGTGATTTTTGTATAATATGTTGTCAAAATTCAAACTTTGAATGCTTGTAAAAAAAATTAAGTCTACGCATTTATTTTATTTTTCAATTGCTATTGTAAAAATATGATAGGAGCCATGTATTCAATTTTCAAATCTTAGATGTAAAAGGAAAATTTTTTATGAATTTCTAGCTTAAAATAATTTATCCATTTTCATGATTTTTACGTATGTTGTCAAAATTCAAAATTTGAATGCTTGTAAATAAAAATTGTGACTATATTTTTCTTTTATTTTTCCCCTGCTATTTTAAGAATATGTTAGGAGCCTTATATTAAATTTTCAAATCTTAGATATAAAAGGAAAATTTTTTATGAATTTTCGTGATTTTTACGTATGTTGTCAAAATTCAAACTTTGAATGCTTGTAAAAAAAAATTGTGACTATGAATTTATTTTATTTTTAAACTTCTATTGTTAAAATGTGTAAGAAGTCTTGTATTAAATTTTCAAACTTTTCTACCAAACAAATAAATTTTCTATCCATATTTATAGAAAAAAAAAACAAAAAAAGTTGAAAAATTAAAATGTCAGTAAACAGCTCAAAAAAACAAATCTAAATATTTTAAAAATTTTATCAAATATATAAAATGCCTATATAAACATTCAGTGAAAATTTCAAGTATCTGCGGTCATTCATTTTATACTTTTAGAGTTACACCAAAATAAGAAAATCGCTAAATGTGAAATTCAGTGAAAATCCAATGTTGTAAAAATTTAAATTTCAAATGCTCATAAAACTTTAATTTGAATTTCCGGTGGACTTTTTATTTGTGATAAAGATCGACAAACTTGTAACGTATCTATGGTCATTTGTTTTATAGTTACATCAAAAACCAAAATCGATTTTGTCGAAAAATGAGTGTTTGCACTAAAAGCATTTTAACTGCCCCAAAACGTGATGACAGACACAAAAAAAAAAAATAAAAAAAATAAAACAAATAACAACACACATCGTGGTAAAATCAATACATTCATCGCTCCGCTCAGAATCTAAAATTAAAACTAAAAATAAAGCTGTCAAATAGGTGTTTATACGTTGCGTAGATCTCAGTAATGAGATGATTTGGTATGAATTTATTGCTGATAATCGTACCTACCTACTTTTAATATGAAAGACGATTCGAAGTGGAATTTTGTAGACTATTACCAAGTATTACCTGTCAATATAAACTATTTTATGATATTTTGTAATTAGTAATTTATTTTTCTGTTATTAATATAGCAGGTTTTAATAACTTTCATCAAAAACAAATCGCAATATAATTAGTTATTTTATAACATTACCTTTCTGTTATTAATTTAAAAGTCAATAGGTATCAACGTATTGTCGATCGATGAGAATATTTTCGATGTTCAAAAAATGTATAGTTTAAATAACATGTTTGAAATTCTATATAGAGTTAAGTAAATACAACTATTATCAAGTCCATTCGAATAATATTTTTTGAAACAACAAATAAATAAAATTGTTATTTTTCAATTAAACAACCAATTTCGTGAAAATTTTAATTTGAAATCTCAACGAACAAAAATATTTTTGAATAATTATATAAGAATAATAATTTTAGTATTTGATTTATTGTTATCATTCTACATCAAATTCAATAATAATTACAAAATTTAATTTAATTGGTTAGTTTTTAAATCATGTTACATATATGCATTTGATTAGGTTAGAATATTTAAATTGTTTGATTCGTTATTGTCTACCAGTTTCTAACATAAATGTAAGCTTTTATATGTTAATGAATTCATATAGGTAATTAATCAGAAAATAAATAATCAATTCGTATAAAACTATTTTACATAGTCCATGAAATATCAAAATATTTTTATCATTAAACAGAATATTAAACTCAATGGTAAGTTTATATACAATTGATCCCACTTAAACAAAACCCAGTTTATGAATATGACTAATTAACTATGGTAAATGAAGTTTCGTGAATATTCAGCGTCGTTAGCGATTACATTTTAAACTAATATCAACGGTTGGCAAATTATACTGACCCTACATACTTCAGGGGAATGAACATTTTAGATTAATGAACCGCCAATTAAAATTCATAGTTTTTTTTTTTTTATGTTAAACGACAGTTAAACTGTAATTTTTTGATTTGCAAGTTAAAAAAAGTATATAAGTTAAATTTATTAATACAAGTGTTAGAATTATTAAAATAATATAAACACACACACACTAATATTCATAATATTACTTTTTCTTTGTGAGATATTCGTTATAAATAAAATAAATATGGTTAGAATGTTTATATGTTTATCACTATTCATTTATATTCATTTATATATACATGTATGTAATCATACATTATACTCCATATACATTTAGGTAGATCATAGGTACACGTTTTATTTTTAATATGTTTTCTAATTAACTGCCATTTATGACGAGAATATAACAACTCTAACCACATGATATGATACATAATATAGATATAATAAGGAATGTATATAAGAAGCCATGTGATTTTCTGAAATTTTGTGTTAGGGTATCAACACTTGTATTGTTTTGCCATTTGGAAAGATACTTTTTTTAATATTCATATATTAGTACTCGTTTCCGGTATCAGATCAACGTAACTGAAAACGCTGCTGTTTTTAGCAAATTAAATAATGCCTTGTGTCAATTTAATGCTGTCTAAAAAAAAATTAAATGGTATTTTAAACATTTAGTACAAGATCTGCTTTAAACAAAATAAATGTAGAGTTTATAATAGTTTTTGATTAAGAGAACAAAAAGTTTTGTCATGAAAAGATTGTTCTTATTTACCAATGAAAAACATGACATTAGAAACTGTTTTAAATCTAAAAGATTACATTGTTTTGTATAATTATTAATAATATTTATTTATAAGTTACTCTTCAATCTTAAATTTAATTTTAAATTTGATTTTTCATTTATAATTCGTGGCTTTTAAAATTGTAGAGTTACGTCCCTATTATTATCAGATGTCTTTTATCTCTATTTTTAAAGACTATTCACAATACTGGAAACAATAAAAATTATATTTATTATTTTCTTAATATAAAACAGTTATAAACTTTCAAAGTGGCTGTTCGTTTTTCTCTTTTCATTTAAAATCATTACGTGTGAAATTTTAGTTCTTAAAACAATAAAATTAATTTTCTCTTTAAATGTATTCATTTTGTTTGGTTATAATTGAAATTAAAATAAACGTTACTTTTAGATTCTGAGCGGAGCGATGAATGTATTGATTTTACCATGATGTGTATTTTTTTTTTTTTTTTGTGTGTGTCTGTCATCACGTTTTGGGGCAGTAAAAATGCTTCGATTTTTGACTTCAGTCCTCGTTCGATCAGAAAGTGAATCTAGTTGGTACTTTGGGGGGTCAAAAGTAAAAAATTCTTAATACTTTTTTAAATAATCGAGAAAAACAAACTAAAAATTAAGGGGAAAACGAGAAATTTTACGCACACTCATTTTTCGACAAAATCGATTTTGGTTTTTGATGTAACTTTAAAACAAATGACCATTGATACATGCAATTCTTACCGAATGTTTATATAAGTATATTCTATCTACCATGCAATTTTCTAAAAATTTCGACTTAAATTGAACTATTCATAGGCATTTTAAATTTTAAATCATTATTAGTTTTTTTTAAATTAATATCGATAAAAATTTATTTGTTAAGCAGAAAAGCTTGAAAATTTAATACAAGGCTTTTAACATATTGTTACAATAGCCTGTTGAAAGGTATAAGAAATTCATAGTCACAATTTTTTTTTATAAGCATTCAAAGTTTGAATACTGACAAAATACGTAAAAATCACGAAAATTCACAAATTATTTTAAGCTAGAAATTCATAAAAAATGTTTCTTTTATATCTAAGATTTGAAAATGTAATACAAGATTCCTTACAAGTTTATCAATCTTTATCATAAATAAAAAGTCCACCGAAAATTCAAATTAAATATTTATGAGCATTGGATTTTCACTGGATTTCACATTTAGCGATTTTCTTATTTTGGTGTAACTCTAAAAGTATAAAACAAATGACCGCAGATACTTGAAATTTTAACCGAATGTTTATATAGGCATTTTCTATATTTGATAAAATTTTCAAAATATTTAGATTTGTTTTGAGCTGTTTACTGACATTTTAATTTTTCAACTTTTTTAATTTTTTTTCTATAAATATCGAGAAAAATTGTTGTGTTCGGTAGAAAAGCTTGAAAATTTAATACACGGCTTCTAACACATTGTAACAATAGCAGTTAAAAAATATTAAAAATACATAGCCATGATTTTTTTTTATAAGCATTTAAAGTTCAAATTTTGACTAAATACGAAAAAATTAAATTGGCAATCATAATGTGGATTGTTTTTTTTATCGTAAATGTCACCTTAATTAAAACAGGAAATCCGAATTTTAAATTATTATTATTACTATTTTGTATCCACTCAAGCAAATTAATATCAATGTATTTTATCGAATATTTTTACAATACTTTTTTACGTAATAAATGAAGATCCATTCTATTAATAAATGTTTCAATGATTTAATTTTACCTACTATAATTTTATGTAACACACGTCTCGTAATATTTCATAATATTATTTAGTATTATAATATTATCACTTGCTTTTGAAAATTGAAAATGCACATATTTTTATGAGTATTTGAAATTTAAATTTTTACAACAATGGATTTTCACTTTTAGCGAAACTCTAAAACAAATGACCGAATATACTTAAAATTTTGACTGAATGTTTAAATATTTAAATTTGTTTTGAGCTGTTTACTGACATTTTAATTTTTCAACTTTTGGTTTTTTTTTGTATACATTTCGTAAAAAATTTATTTGTTCGGTCAGTAGAAAAGCTTGGAAATTTAATATAAGGCTTCTAACACATTGTAATAATTGCAGTTAAAAATATTAAAAATACATAGGCACGATTTTTTTTTTAAAAGCATTCAAAGTTTGAGTTTTGACAACATATTATGTAAAAATCAAGAAAATTAACAAATTATTTTAAGCTAGAAATTCATAAAATTATATGAATTAATATATATATTTAAATTATATTTAAATGCAATGATAGGTATTATCATTGCATTCAAACGTAACCTACCCTAGTCAGAAGTCCACCCCACCACCAAATGTACAGCAGAGCGACATCCACTTACCCGCTTTTTTTTTAAGTTCACAAGAATTATACAAATTATTGTGTTTAATTAAATATTTACAGATTAAATTAGTAATTGATTAATCAAAAAAGGTTACATAAAAAAAAGGTTAACATAAAAGCAAATTTGAGCAAAATATTGTGAATATTTTATTAGAACAAGTGACCTATCCGTGAAGCATTTAAAACGGTGATGTAAAATCTTTAGTTTTAATATGCGTGTAATTTTTTTTTGCGATTTGTGTACATTCCTTTGATATTTTTTAATTCAAAGGATACTGTTTTCATGTAAATATATAAAAGTATTTATTGTTTTATTGTTTTATCTTTAAAGTCTTAATTTCAACTTTATAATTTTCCAATCCTTTTTTTTTTCATATTTAAGTACAGCTTTAGTTTAAATTTAAAACCATAAGCTTTTATCGTTGATACTGTAAAATATTTATTTATATAAATTATATTAGTTCATAAGAAATTGATGCAATAAGTACAAACATTAATCATATAATATCAGCATTTATTTTAAACTGCAGTATACAAATTCATGATATGATATCAGATATGTTATAAATATTAATTAATTGCATTTTTAAGTAAAACTATATGCAAGTAATGTATTAAATTTACAATTTTTATTAGTTATCATTAAATATCAAAATAACTGAGCTAAAATATTATCGGTTTATTTTAATAACATCGAACGGCGTTTTAGCTATGCAATTTATATGCTCGGTAAGAAAAAACCGTGTATTCAGCCCAAACACATTATATTATTTATATTAATATAGTACACTAGATTTAATGTTATTAGCATTTAACACGGATAGTTTAATATTATAACTATGGCTTTAAGTTTTTGCATGAAGAATTAAAAATGAAAATATTTTAAAATTTATTTACATGGTTATACATGTCTTATTGTAACTTGTAAGCGATAGCTTGCAATGGATGTGTTTATAGTTCAATATTTACATGATAATATAAATGTACGCTCAATATAATTCAGTATACAAGCTTTTCGTGAAGACGACTTTTAATAAATTTATTATCACATATATAAATTGTTTTATGTATAGGTACATCATTCATACAGATATAATATTAAATTATAATTATATATAAATAATAATATTTATTATTTACTTAATCAACTATAATATTGTACAAGGATACTCGTGTAGTATTTGTTATTATTTATGATTTTAACACATTTTAAAAACATTTATTATTGATAAAAAATAATTTATGAGCAATTCAAATTTGAAAACGTGATATACATGCCATTATTAACTAAATTCAAGGAACCACAAATTACATTCCCGGTTCACTTTGAAACGGATCTATTTAATTTTATGCTGATTGCATATAAAATAAAATAAGGCTGCATTAGTACAGTTAATATTAATTATGCCATTTGCCAATCTTAACTCGAATAGTTTTTATTATTTTGCATGTGCCTTATAATTGTGAATAAATAAATAAATCTTTCTTGGAAATAATAAAAAAATAATTATCAATAGTTTATGTCATATTGTCTTCAAAAGACATTAATATTTTATACTAAGCAACAAAAAAAAAATTCTGCAAATTTAATATTTATTACAATTTTTTTTTATTAATTTCATTGTGTTAACACATAGAGTGTTTTTACAATATTTTACAAATTTTAACACTGTATATAAATATAATTCAATAATAAATAATAACAATTTACTATTTGTTATTAAAATCATTAGTTTATTGTCATTGCAATCCCTATTCTATTAATCTTTATCATAGTATTATTATTTTCAGTACCCTAGATAAAATATTTTCATATTACCACTATGTACATATATATATATACTATTATACATATACTAAATTTATTAAGAATGAAAATTTGTATACCCAATACCCATTACCCATACATTTTATTATTTATTTTCAAATTTTTCATTCGTTAAATTTAAAATTAATAAAATATTTCGTCGCTTTTTCAAAATTACTTAATTTGCTTTTATTATTATAACACAATAATTTTAAATTATTTATATCTGGGGTACATAATATATAGTACATATTCTCTAGTAAATTATCGTGAACTAAAACATACAATTAAATGCCCATGTTTTAATTCATTTCCCATTTAATCAATCATAAATTGTTAATGTAACATGTTTTATTTAGTTAATAGCACTTCATAAGTACCTATTATAAAATGTATTTTGTATAATTAATTGGATTTTTAATATTTATATACATAATTTTACCATTGAGCTAGATATTTTCCCACTGTACCATACACAAAAACATACCAATGATTCGTCAATTTTCCTTGCAGCCGAAAAATTTCAAGTAACACTTATAATATGTACATTATGTACTATTCAAACAACGTTTTTTTTTTTCACTTAAACGTATTACTCATTAATTGAAATATAATATGTATGATTCATAGATTTTACTTGTAGAGGAAAGATGGCATGTGGTGTGCTATGGTTTTTTGTCTACATATTATATCATTGACCTCACACACTAATAATTAGCAATATTATACTTGTTGATACGATAACCGCGCCGAGTATTGAAGCAAAGAAGAGATAATATTCAATTTACAAAATCATTTAAATAGTATAAGTTCTTCAAAGAGTTTAAGCGTGTTATTCAGTCTACGCCATAACTGTTCACCGCCATCGTGTAATTTAAATAATATAGCTTTATCTCTTGAAAGCCAGCCATTAAGTATCTTATTAATGTGACGTTAGACAAAAAATTAACTCAGTTACCTACTGCAAGAATTTTTTGATGATAAATATCATGAGTAGAATTATAAATTACTTGTGGCAGAAGTTCCCAAACTGTGGATCCCTTTCATATTTTTGGAGGGTCACATAATATTTGAAATATTTATATATCCCAAAAATGTTAAATATTTGATATTAGATTATTACGTCAAAATTTAAACATTCCTCAAGATGGGTTGTACCGTGAAAAGTATGGGAACCTCTGCTTTATGGTATGTAAGAAACGTAAACATAAATGTACGACAAAAATCCCGGTATTAATTCACATACATAAATACAAAATTTCAAAACATGAATTGTAAATTCGAAAATATTGACAGTTTTGGTTAAAAGTTTTTCCAAAATCATACATTCGTCAACAGGTTGCACGATTGTCTCATCATATAGGACCCTCATTACTTCAACGACGTAATAAATTCCATATTAATTAATAATTATGTTAAAATAGTAAAATACATTATGTAAAATTATTTTTTTTTTTTTTAAGGTACATAAATAATAGTATACATTATTTTTCTTCTATGTGTTTGTGAATTGCTCGTGACATCATTTCTATTATAGTTTTTGGTACTTGGTTATCAAAAGCATATTTGGCGATTATTTTTTTTGTTCTTGGATTTCTATAAAGGTACCAATGGTCTTTTATTTTTACTATTGAAATTTAATTCGTTAAGTTTGCTGCGATATTGGCTCTTATAAATTAAAATAATTATTATTATAGCTATAATAAATAATAAAATATCTTAATGTGACAACTAGCTTATTTATTATATGTTCTAGTTAGGTAAATTTAACATTTTGAATTAATTATACGAGTTTTAATAACAAGTATTATTTTTCTTAGAATTAAAATTACGGAAGGAAATCTAAAGGCATTTTTGATTTTAGTATGAAATATTCATTAACTACTATTTAAATTGAAGTAATATTTTCAATTTAAATGTTTTCGTACAAATATCTGTACACTACTTAAATTTGATTCGAAAGTTTGATCAATATTTAACTATTTCTATTGAATATTCTTGTGCATTTCTGTCAAATTATATGATATACTATGAAATATACCTTCAGTTAAAACAAATTGGAAATCATCCAAAATTTTACATGCCCTAAAAACATTTTGGTTTCAGTAGTTTACTCTTATTTTACAAACACGTTGTATATCATATCAGAAACCCACTTTGCCAACTCAACCACTTCTACCTACCTGGGTTCTAAGTCTTCAAAACCAACCACCCTGATGGCTCCGCACACGTGGGAGCTTCCATCATAGTGAAATCTTCCATACTATTCTATCCTCTCCCACAATTCCAAACGGATCACATTTAAGCCAGTGGCATACATATACCACTTAACAACATCCTCCTAAAAATATATTATGTTTTACATGAAAATATACACGGAGAATAAATTAACTTAGTTGTCACTTTTTTTTTTTTTTGTTAATATCAAATTATTTAAATTAGTGTCAACGTAATGTCGACAATGCCGTTTAATGACTTGAGTTTTAGTTAAAGACGTGAAAAAACCGTGCAACTATAGTAGCTCGCAGAAAGAAATTTATTTTAAATGTTGATTTACCTACCTACTGGATGGGCGACCACCTGCTGTTTTTATTCGCATCAACTCCGCTAACATGTTAACCTTGCTAGAAATACGTACCTTGTTGTATGGGAACTTCGAAAATCAATATGAAACATTTAATCAAAGATAAATGTCTACAGTGGTTTAGAAAAATAATAATTGATATTGTTTAGTTAAGTATATTGTAATTTTGATTAGGTCTATTTACATTATATAAGGTGAAACAGTGAATTCTGATGATTAAAGAGCGCTATGGTTAGGTATTAAAGCAAATGAGATAGACTAGTTGATCGTCAGATTAAATTTCATGATGTTTAGTTTTACTTTATCAGTAATCATTGGCACGTGTCCTGTGAATCAACGCGTTTTTGCCATTATGACTTATAATACCCAATTTACAATTTATTTACAAGGTGAGTTTCTGATGGGAACTATATGAAAATGTCTTTAAGGTCGGGCTTGAGTATTTCAGCGAAGTGGTTGGAAATTTGGAATTGTTTTCTTTGCTTATCGTAGATTCTATATTTGGCTAAAATATGTTTAACAGTGAGTGGTGTTTCGCCAAGGAGAGGGGATCAAAAGGACCCATTGCACTGGGGCCCGGACTTTCAAAGGGTCCGGAGTTCATGCAAATAATAACTTCAAATACTTAAATATATACAAAAAAAAATGTTTTAAAATTAGTTGTTATTTAAGAGGGGCCCGGATTTAGTTTTGTACCAAAGCCAAAATATGATGTGGTGTATCTTAGTATCTTACAACATATACAAATATGGGAGGGTGGGTTTCTTTCTCCATTGAATGAGAGTGGGTGAGGCAAGCGTGTCTCAGTTTGAGATTGTTGATAAAGGTCTCGTATTTTATTGAGATGTTGACGGGGAAGAGAAGAAACACTTAAGTAAATTTCTTAATATCATCTAATTGGCCATTTCATTCCGTTCCACTGGACACAACAGCAATGTGTCTATATTGTCTTATTCTGTGCTAAAACATATAAACTATAAACGTATTGTAATTTGTGTTCAATATAACAATAATATTATCATTACAGTTGTATACTTATCTGAGTACCTGATGTCTCAATGACTGACTTAAATCTCTATATAATACAATATTAACCACCGTCCGTCGTTTACTATTTAATATTTAGTATTTACCATTTTACCCTATATAAGTTATGATATTTACTCATTTGTATTTTATATGCATACCCGGCCATCAACTTCTTGGGTTCTCTAATCTTCTTGTAGTCCCGTTCAGTTGGCTGAGTAAAGTCAAATAAAGTCTGTGTCGTCGATGCAGATGATGTGTTTTAGCCTTTAGGTTATAAAATATTATAACTTTGATGTCGATTGTTGTTTTATAAGTTTTGAATTTATATTTACATATATAAATGCAAAAGTAAAAAGACAACCACAATGATCGTTAAAGTGAATATGTACTCAGTGTCTGATGAAATATGTGTTACCAGTTACCACGCGTGCAGCCAGATCTGCAACATTAAATGATATTATTTACGACTAGCTGGATGTCACGCCCGTCGATGTTCAAATATTTTTATTCTGTGAGTCGCTGTTCAAAATAGTGAGAAAAAAAAAACACTACGAATGGTGGTTTCGATCCAATCAGTGACAGGCGGTTCATGTTTGCCAAGGTGCAGCAAATAAACGATAATCAAAACCATTATAATATACGAGGATTCTGCGTTTGATTGTCACGCAGACTGTTTGAGGTTTGCTCGTAAAATCGGCATCCCCTAGCTGGACTTAAGCTGAAAGTAAAATTAAACAAATTAAAGTAGCAATATTTATTAATTTTAATAAAATATACAAGCTACAAAATCAATACGAATCACCAACGCTGTTTAGAATGACAAACTTTGTTCTAAGACATTTTATTAATGGCTAAAATCGTTATTTGAACTAAAAAAATTACTGATGAAGTTACAATGCTTATAAATATTCAACCCAGGTCTTCGATAGCGTCTTAATTTTAATTTTAAAATGCTTTAATAGAGGATCGAGGATCATAGTGCTATACGGTCCCAACTCCACTCAATACGACATACTATAAAATTAATGGATTCTTCTTTTTAATAAGCTATATATAGTAGCTTATTTTATGATAAAGCGTGAAATATTAATGATTTAAATTTTAGATATTATGATTATAATGTAAAATAATTCTTTCTATCGTCATTGAACGGGGGAAATAACTATAATAGAGTAACAGATAATGTTTATAATATGCCACTAGTTTTAGCACGTACCTTATATAGTCCTTAATTTTAGGTAATTTATATTTTGTTCCTTTATATTTTATTAGTTGCATCAATATTTTTAATATCTTCCACCTTATCAGCCTAATTCAAGTTACATTATTAACAAACTTTAAAACTTTATCATGACTGAATATTTTTTTCAACTAATAGACAACCAGCTTTTTTAATTTTTTATGCAAGAAATTTCAGAAATTAATTTAATCATCTGACTCGTAGTTTCATTTTCCTCGACGTTTAGGCATTTAAATAGTAAGTTCTTAAACAATAAAACAATCTCTTTCAGTATTTCACACTTAAACTCATGTACCTACCTATACAAGATCAACACAAGTATGTAATTATATTATATTATTATCATGATTCATGAATATTTATTACTAGTTTCGTATTAATTTAACGAATTATAAATTAAGTTGTATTAAGTCTGATAGCAATTTGTTTGGTTTTTGATGTCAACATTTTCGTTATATTGACTTATTATAATAATACATCACTGTAACGCAATTTGCTGCCATCACACTACCCGAGACCATCTTGCCTGTCTTATATTATACTCCGTCTATTAATATAAAGTCTATGGTAATAGACTTTATAATTATACAACTTGTTGTTGATACTTATATAACAAATAAAAATATATAATCTGCAACGAGCAATAATATTATCTTCAACTATTACATTATTTATGGATAGTTAGGATGTCAAGACATTCAGTGGATGAATTATTTCATTACTGGGTATACAACTACTGGTCAACTAGTATAGATTGGGCACAGAAAACATAATTGAAAATTCTTTAAGCCACCTCTTAACACATAAATACATAATCATATCTATGATTTATCAATTTTCCTTGCAAAAGAATAATGTCTATGCAAAATTTTATTTTTATTTGATAGCTTTTTATAAATTAACTATGTATGTTTACAATTATATAGTAAATATACATTCAAGGAGACCCGGTTTTATGGTGTATAAAAGTATTTGATTTGAAATTAAGTTAGGTAATAAAAATTTAAAAACGTAATTTTATTTTTCATTCTGACTTTAATGTAGAATTTATTAGAACTAAAACGAATTCCAAGCCGAGGTTGTAGCACAGTTATTGTTAAATAGGTAATTATATAAAACAAACAATTTTTGAAGTGAAACTTCTTTAAGCAGCCAGTGAGAAAGAAGTTAGATCACGTGACCGTTACATTTGAGTGCCCCGTTCGACTGTTCGTTCGTTTGTATTGGTTACAGTAATGTAGGTTCTTGAAGGAAAATTATATGATGTAGCTTGTCTTGATGACAAAATATAATAATCGATATAGTTCCTTTTTTTACGAGACCCTTGCTTTAACCACTAAGTTATGGAGGAATCAATATGATACCTTTTTTTTTCACGTGTCATCACTATATGGAGGCCAAATTGTTTTCACATGTATTTACCTCCATGTAATATCGTTTATTAAAAATCAATAATATATACTACTTAGTTATGCTCTCTTCAGGTCGATAACTATTTTCCTCAGCGTGCTCAGATGTCTTTATATGGAAAATGAGCATCACGAAAGCTAACATTCATTGGTAGAATCACATGGAAATAGGCGGGGCAGGCTCCACATTATCCCTTCGGTAATCGGTATGTAGTATATATATACATGTAGTATAAGGTAAATGTGTATAAAATCATATTATAATATTGTTTTTGTTTTTCATTTAATTTCTCATTTCAGTATCACATATGAAATTCTATGAATCCAACAACTACGAAGTTTAACTTCAGACACGCGTGCTTGCACACACACAGTTATTTCATACATCGAAAATTCGGAGTGAATAAGTAGACTTTACGATTAATTTAAATCTGTTTTCAGAATTCTTTACATTTCATTACACATTAATCAGCATGTTTGTCAAAAAACATGTCTAAAATCATAATATATAGCACGTGGGTTTGATAATGACAGAAAATTACCGGGCGGGATTCCCTTAAACACATGATTAATATTCGTATATTTTCACATTCGTTATTCGTGTGGCTAAATATCAAAGGGCCCATTGCTGTAACAAATACTAAATACTAGTAGGTATGTTGTTAATATTATATTTAACCAATAAAACATTGGTAAATGTAAACTTGTAAACTTGTAAACTTGCAAAAATAAACAAAATTATATACGAGTTTATATTGCATACATGTTCGTTCAACGTGATTAATTTTTGTTGTATTATAATTATATATAATATTACAGTTGACATACGTATCATTTTTAAAACTAATTTTAATTAAAAACTGGAATGTTGGTAATTAAATCCAGATGATATTGTGTTAGGTAATTATTATATTCGTTGGTCCATTGAATAGGTGCACTCTGCGTGAATTTATAATTAATAGTATGTATATTATGTTTAATACTTATTACTGATGAGAGAGGTTCAATAATATATTTAACACTAGAACTAAATTCTGGTTTTTATCTTGTCAATATCATATTGTTTATTATTACACACTTTAACAATATAAAATACACAGTCATTGCAATTATTGTTCGCTGAAAATTAATCTCAAAAAATATTGTGCTATTTATAATAATATATTGCAAGCATATTTACAACACTTTATTATTATATACGTGTTTTGATGTCTTAAAGTATTGTCTAAGCTTTTCTATTTTCTATTCATCATAAGAAGTCAAAACTATGTAGTACGCGTCTAACTGTATAAGCGTTTAACAAAACTTTCCTTTAACCAAAATCAAACTCGTATAAATAGGCAATTATAAAATCAATTTTAATTTATTTAATAAATTCAACGACATTTGGAGGATTTCTCAACCACGGGTACAAGAAAAATATAATGTATAATATTCTCAAACCGGTATTAAATATTGTATATGCATGTATACATACTAAAATTTAAAGAAAAAATGTATACATATAAAACAAGTGTTTTGTAGCAATAAATAATACCAGCAAATATTAGAATAATATAAACCTTATAAACAACGGAAGTGTATAATAATATGATATATGAATATATTATCATAGCATAAATATTCTAGTTTACGCACCATTATCGATAGAAGAGCATTCGTAGATGAGATAGTACCGGTACCCAACATGGCCTGAAACCTGGTATTGGTAGGAGTCTCGGATATCAATATTAAAGGCTTATATCCATTCAACTATTCTATAGGAGTATTGACTCTCATTTCGATCAATCCTTGAATGTTAAAAATTATTTCAAAATTGCTAACGTCCGTCGTCTAAAGAATTACGTTTAAGAATCAGACCAATTAATCCAGGGGCGTATTTAGGGGGGAGCTACAGGGCACTGTTGTCCCGGGCGTCTGAGTAGGAGAAGGCGGCTAATTTTTTTATAATTTAAATTTGTATTTTGAATAATGATTAATGAGGCGTATTTTTTTTGTTGCCCCTTGGTGTCAAATTCCTAAATACGGCCCTGAATTAACCAACATATAATAATTATGTTCAGGATGAGAGATTTTCATAGTCAGCTATCAAATCAACTCGAGAAACGATTTTGAGAACTGATTAATCCATTGTGTGTCTATAACATTGGCAAGCAACAACCTAACAACCTAACCAATCAATGAGCATTCTCAACATGATATAGGGCGCGAGAATCAACTACGCTGGTGAATCGAAGTTATTGTCGAGTTTCGTGCAATCAATAAACACATAACACGTAACTATTGACTACAATTTTATTATAATCAATGCATGGAGACGACGGTTAATAGAGAAAGAACAAACAAGATTCACGAGTCCTAAACTTTGTTAACACGTTGAATACTGAATGCGCTGGTACGATTTCGATTCTGATTGAGGGAACACAGATAATAGTGGCAATATGCCTTTGTCTTACGCGCCAAACAATGGCTTAGCAAACCGTCGCTTTAACTGTTGTTCACAATGTAATATGATGTGTGTGGGTCATCGGGATTATTATTCGCACTTACATATGTTGTCAGCTAACTTATGAAGATAATCTTCGTGGATTATCACGATTGGTTTTCCGGTGATATTTTGTTTTTTAGTTCTATGGTTAGCATAATATAGAGTCCCAGATGTCTATACATCCTTATTATATCTAACGTGGAAATTAATTTTATTTATAAATTGTTGTAAGTTCTCGTAATAACGCATACAACGAATTTTTTTATAAAATATCATATTAGGCAGATACAAAATAATGTGATGTCAGTTTGAAATGTTTATGAAATCTAAATCTAACACGTCAGATTGGTTATACGTCGTCGTATACAATACTCCGTGTGCAAATTATTATCTACGTTTTTTTGTTTTTTATTAATCACTATAGGCACATTCTAATAAGGGCAAATCTAAGTTCCAGTGAATCAGAGAAATTAACATAAAATCGATTTCATTATTCATACAATATTAATGTAAAACTAGTTATATTATAAAACAGTATGTTTTTGTTACTCGTTTAATTCTGATTAATGTGTTCTCATATATTTTTGAAAATTACTCTATCATGTCATATACTTATTTACCTACATGATTTGACTTTATTTCGTAAAGTTTTTAATTTTTAATATTTATATATTTATATATAATTATTGATTGCGAAGATTAAATTATTTTTAAAATGTAAATGTAAATTAATGATATTATTAAAGTTGAAAAAAAAAATTAACATATTACATAGCAGCATATATATGAGGTAAGTACCTACTTCGGTAATAAATCAAAATAAAGTTTTTTGCTTTAGTCTAAAAAAAAAAATTATTATTATTATTAAATCCAAACGAGTTGTCCGACTTTCCCGCAGACTCTCGTGATGCGCAAGACTGTATATCAGTCGACACGACTACGAAGATTATAGGTAATAATAATAATAATAATATAATAATATACTTATATCACTAATATCATTTACAAACATCATCGTTTTTCACCGCAAATAACGTATTCGTTTCCCCGATTCCTCTAACCTTGTCTGCAGAATCGCGGTCCACCGGTCAAGGTCGATCCGGAATCCAAAACAAATTATTATTATCATCATCGAACTGACACTCGGCGACATCACAGCTCCAGCGGTGGCGTGTTATATAATAATAATAATAACAATAATAATTATCGTCTCCTCCTACCCATCCGATTCGCGCACGTGGTCTTCGGCGTCGGCTACTATGGTCACCGGCCGATGCTGCTGCTGTTGCAGTTTAGTTTGAGCGCCTCTCGTGTGTTTCGTGTACAGTATGATTCGCACGCGAGAGTCGTACGGACCACCATCGTTCGGTTGTCGTAAGTCTTGTTTCCAAAGCGTTCAATAGCTGCTCCGCTCCAACCAGTGCTCTTTTTAGCAGTGAGTACGTCCTACTTATTATGCCTATGCCTTAACATTATGCGCACAGTCGCGTCATACTAGTGCTATTATATTATAATATCCATTATTGTCACTTAAGAATATTATGGTTTATTCGCCGTTTTAACAACGGAATGATATTTCAACCTCTCACTCTTCATCTGTCCCAACCTATATCAATACATCGTGACCACCTATTATTGAATATAATGTAGTATTATCTATTTCTTTGATCGTGTAGGCTTTTTAATTTAATTGTATACTATTGTTACTGTTTTTCATTTTATTTTCCTTATAAGCAACCTCATCTATATTATATTAAGTAATTTTTGAAACTAATTGTGATCACAGAGTTAAAATTATAAAAAAAAAAAAACCCCAACGGAATATTATTAATGTTGATTATATTGCACGTTTATTATGTCATACGTTGGGCACTCAACCTTACGGCTATAACTGCTATAAGCGGTTTGTGTAAGTTAGATACTTTTTTCGGTGATTAAATCATATTACCTACGAATTACACTTTTCAAAATTGTAATAAGATTGTTATTTTATTATTATTTTCCATTTGGTAAATTTACATTATTTTGAGTTAAAAAAACCCTCATTACGATTAAAGTTAATTTTTATTTTAAAAAAACATTATGAGAGCTCAATATTCCTACTATGTTGTTAAGAGGACGCTACACCCGCATGTGTTGTCTCCGTTTTACAAATGCGTAACATAGCAAAATCTATTTAGCGTGGGACAACTGTTCTCCCTCAATATTTATAATAGAATTTTCAAAATTTCACAACGCATAGGTAAGAACTTTATCTGTGTCATAGCGTCGTTATTTTTTTTGATAGCACAAACCAATAATTTTAAGTAATTTAATGAAAAAATAAAAGTATTTTCTTAAGCTTATAACTTTAATTATATTAATGTTATCAAAAAAATATCGACGCTATGACACAGATAAAGTTCTTACCTATGTGTTGTGAAATTTTGAAAATTCTATTATAAAACAGTTGCTGTCCCGCACTAAACAGATTTTGCTATGTTATACGTTTGTAAGACGGAGACAACACATGCGGGTGTGGCGTCCTCTTAATATATTATACCTATTATAACTATGCAACCATTAATGACATTTTAAAAATAATATTTAAATAATTACCAAAGTTTTAATTGTGTTCTTTATTTTTTTAAATAACGTATTTTCCAAATCACTATTTATGAAAAACAAAATATTCTTGTCGAATAGATATTACCTACCTACTTAAATTATATACTTATAGTAAATAAATAAATAATCTATTTGTTTTCAAAATATAAGTATAAAAATATATAGCCATGAGTTATTTAATAACTTTACTAGGAACAAAAAAGGAACTTAAATTATTTCAAAATTATTCAAAATGTTCGTTCTAGTATAACTTGTCATAGGTATAAGTTAAATTATTCCCCAACATTGGCTATAAGTGTGTGTTTACTTCAACCGATAATATTCATACATAAATAAAATATATCTTCATTCAATTACCAGTGCTCAATAATACTGTATACCTATTAATTAGAGATGTTACGAACTGTTCGATTTTCGAACCGAACCGAACTCTGGGTGTTCGGTTCGATTCGAAAATCGAATTGGAAATTCCAAATAATCGAACCAAACCAAATATCTAATATTTCCGTTCGATAATCGAACCAGAGAAATAAAAATAAAAGTCGATGGATTAACGGCTAAAATTATAAATTATAATTAAATAATTAATAATTAATAGATTAATATTAGTTGTCTAATATTTGCTTGTTTTAAATATTGATGTTTTCCGCTTTTTCTTATTCTTATCAGTTATCATCATATTAATAATTAAAAATTAAAAATCTCATGCATAATAATTATTAACTATTAAAGTATTTAAAGTATTTAAGTAAATAGTTGTAAAATCTTTATTCAATAATTCTGAGGTATGGTGGCTAAATGATAAATAAATAAATAAATATTAAATAAAATAATATCCAATTTAACTTTTAATGTTCGATTCGAGTTCAATAAAATATTTGAAGAGTTCGGTTCGGTTCGGGTTCGATTAAAAGTGTGTAGGTTAGAATCTGTTCGAGTTCGTTAATTTAAAGAATAGTTCGGTTCGGGTTCGGTTCGACCTTAAATATTATGGTTTGTAACATCTCTACTATTAATATATACACATATAATAAACTACACTATAACTGTGATAAAAATGATTGAATGTACATATACATATAGTATACGAATATATATATTATACATACATTTAATTGAAATGTTTAATCTAGTTGAAATAAATATTTTCAAAGTTAAAATCAATTTTTTATTAGTTATTACTTATTGCCAATATAATATTAGTACTAATATAAGTATTCTATTATACCATTATTACCTACTGGGAAACATTTTATGTAAATTAACTTTTTCCGTAAATTTCATTGAGAGGATAATAAATTATACTGAATTAAAACTACGTAATTGTCATCATATTACCGAATCGAAAACAACATGTTAAGAAGTAAGAACTCTGCAATATGAATTCTAATGTTTGCATCAGGAAGACATTGTGTTTGTTGTGGTACAATTAAACGTTTTAATCCAAATCAAACTAAATAATGTATTTTTACTAGAAGCCATTAAAAAAAATTATATTTGCTTAAATATTGCCAAGAAGGCAATAGAGTCCATTTTAATTAAAACAATTCTTCCCAGTACCAAAATATTTCTTCATCCACAATTGATTGTAATAACTATGTCACTTTTATGTTTATACCTAATTATTATATTTTTTGGCTTCCAACTATATTTACATTTTAACCAATCATTCATAAACTGTAAATAATATTAATTTTAAAAACTATATTATTTTTCTTTTTTTAATTATTTGAATTCGCTAAATTTTTTGAATTCAATTCTTAATCAGGTGTCTGTTTTGAAATCTGCAAAATATATTTTTTCAAAACTTCGTTATCTGTTTATTTTTTAATTAAAATATAAAACACAATGTTAATGTTTTCATAATTGCTAGAGTTACTGTTTGTTTATTATCTATATAGTATAAATGTAAAATATTATGTTAATATTTAGTATTTTAAATGGTTAAATTTGTTTTGAGAACTAATTCAATTATTTCCCAAATCAATTTCCAATAATAAGATAAATATTGTTATGTATTGTAATGCATATTTTTGATTCACTTAAAAAAAAAAAAAATAACACTATGCAATAATAAAATCCATTTTAAATATTAATTTATTAGAGTGCTTATGACACACCAACTAAAATTATCTAGAATTTATCCTCTTGCTATAATATTAGCCTTATGTTAATTTGAATAAATTTTAAGTAATCAACAAAAAATTTTGCAATACTATATACTTCAATTTAATTGTAGTGGTATACAATTAAATAATTAGTTACATAATCGTGTCCATACATTAAAAAATTCTAGTATAACGTACATTTTTTTAAATCTACTAAAAGATGTTTATTATTAATTATATTATAATTATAAACTATTAGAAATAGTGATTTTCAAAATTATTTTACTCACATTTTCACGGTATTCCTCATTAAAATAAATTAGGCACCATTTATATTTTTAGAAACTTTATATTTCTAATTTCTGTATTATGAATGTGTTATTAGTTTTACAATAATATGATATGCCTATAATAGTGAGTGGCTTATTTTTGTTTTGTTGACTTTTTATAACAGAAAAAATTATCTTCTGGTAATATCAAATTTATGGGTTCTGACAACAAAACTGGATATAGTTTATTATTATTATTTTTTTTTTTTTTTTTTTTTTTTTAAAGATGGTATCAAAAATCAAAAACTCCGTGAGTGTAGCCCGATTGACTAAAATACGGATAATTTAATTTCACGCAAATGGTTTCTTTTAATGTTTTACAGATTTTTTTAGATTCTTAACGCTCCGATAGATATCAATACATTTTATAATGATTTTATATTTTTTCTTTAGTATCTGTTACCAACTTTTGGGGGATATAAATTGCTTTAATCATTAATTTTGACAAAAATTCCTAATAGCAAATCGGAACTCATTGGTCCATTGGAGATTCAAAAGTAAATAAATATAAAGAAGAATTTCTTTTATCACACAATATTTCAAAAATATTAAAATACATAACAAAATTTGTTTGTAAAAATTGCGAAATATTTTAAGGTTTAATTGTTGATAAAAAGCATAAAATCACGATAATTTGCTTATTATTTTGTAATTAACAATGTATAACATTTTTAATTTTACTATCTATGAATTAGAAATGTGATACAAAGTGTACCGTAAAAAATTTTTACAGAAACTTCAAAACATCAAAAATACAAATTAACAATAGTTTGAACAATTTTAGTTATTTATTTCCAATAAAAAATATATAATATTATACATAAAAATACCTTGATACATTTCATTTATTTAATCATTTCAATTAAAAATTAAAAATTAAAATAAATAAAATTATAAATTATTTGAACCACGCTTATTGATATTATAAATCTACGATTCGTTGGTATTCTTTAAGAATTTAAAAACAACTACCTAGTTACATTATAACAATGATTAGCTACTATTCGGACTACCTACCTCAATGGCAATGTACCTTTGCCCGACATCAACTAAACATAAAAACGAAGAACTCTACTATTGTTATTCTTAAAATGAATGAAAGTCAAATAAAATAAAATCGTGTCGTTTCTAATGTTTCTATAAAGAACCTTAAAAATATATTTTATGCTGGTAGAAACTAGAAATGCATTTAAGTTGGTATGGTATTTTAAAATCTGCACCCAGAAATATACCTTTTATCATAGCAATGATTGTAATTATTTATTTCACTACTAACCTACCTTAATATTAATAAACACTGTAAGTGCTTAGAATAGTCGTGTCAACAGCTAATTTTTTTTTTAATTGTTAGTAATTTTTGATCTTTTAAGTCATTGTTTTCTTTTATTGATCTGTTTGATATTTCTAACTAATTCTTCCCATTCTTGCACACCCTCTGAGTTATTATTTCATTTTTGTCTTACTAATTTTTTTATACTTATTTATTAAAAGAATAAATTAGAAACATAGTTTTTTAAATTAATAATGCATTTTACAGGACTTAATGCAATTTAAGACTTTTAGTGCATCGAATCACATCCCTATCATAATTATTTTTATTTTTATCCACCAGCTGTAATGTGTATACCTACACATAAGGGAGTTCCTAATGTATTAATTAATTATATTGATATTGTATCTGATGATAACGTCATAACAATAACATTTTTATAATATTATTTAGTTATCACTTATCTATACTATTCCGATTTCAATTTAAAATATAATAACATAACATTTGAAATTGCCAATGTTCTGTTATTTTCTAAATAAAATATTGTAATTAGATATTTTTTTTTTTAAATATGAATTTTCCAAATATCTTGTAGGTTGCAACCTATAACTCGTTATATAGATTTTTTCGTTACAGGATATAGTGGCATTATAATGATTGTGTTATTATATAATCGATCTTAACTTTGAAAATACATAATACTAAAATCAATACTACTTATAAATAATTATAATTAATATATTAGAAATAAATCGATTCAAGATACATCAATTGTTCATTAAAAACATTATGTTATAACGCTTGTCTGTGATTTATATATTTTTTGGCTTAATATAATGTTATCAAAAAATAAAAATATTACCTTTTTAAAGCCAACCATTTAATATGCAACTATTAGCTAGGATAAAAAGAAACTTTCTGAACAAAAAAAAAGCGTCTTAAAAAAAAAAAAAATTAATGACATACTTAAATGTGAAACAGAATAAACGTTCCGTATGAATCGATTAAAAACCCGTTACATAATTGTTTATTTTTACGTTTAAAATTTTTTAAGAAGAGGTTTTATAAAAAAATATTAAAATAAGTGATTTTTAGTAATTAAAATAATTTCCCAAGTTTTAAAATCCTTGAGACATAGCAATAGCATATGCAATTTTTATCTACCTATTTGTTGTTTTATTATTACTCGCGTAACATTTGACGTATTTTGTTTTCATTGGCAAACATTTTGGCAAAATGTTATACAAAATGAATGGTATAAAAGCATTGAATTTATACTAAATTAATATGAATATGACTCATTGTAGTCATCACACATTATAGTCATAATATATAATATAAACAATTAATTACAATTTTGATTACTGATTAACGCGTTTAGGTACCTTAGGTATTTGAGTGTTTGTAAATAAAGTTCGTGTATTGAATAGAAGTTTAATTATGGATTTTAAATTACAAATATGATAAATAATTTATTATTTTGATAGAAAGAAGCTGCCAAAATATTTTGACTAATCCACGTCATCAATACAAAGTTATGTAGTAAATTCTAAAATAATTAGGAGATTGTGTATTTGGTTTATCATATTACAATCACTTCACACTTGATTTATTAATTTTTCTTCGTTTTAAATGTAATTAAAATAAAGACGTGATAAAATTATGTTAATAAGTTAAATTGATACAAATATATAGGTGTAGTATATTATGCAATGAGTATAAATCATAATAATAAATATAGTTAGTACAAATTATATAATGCGTTCAAGTGTTACTAATTTCACACTGCTGTAGGCTGTTATCATATAAAAATGACTTAATATAACTAATTATTTTGCATACAAAATTAAATATTAGTTACAACTTGTTCCATCTATTAATTGTAATGTTGTTATTTCTGTGTTATGTATATGTTCGCCTTGTGGATTACATTCATAAAATATTTTTATCAATTTATTTTTGGTGTAACATTATTAATAACATACGTGTGCCTATAGATAACGGACGATCCAAGTGACCACACTGTCTGTTATTATACTAAAATAAATAAAAATATTATTATACCGTTCAAGGTTTTATTTTTATAATAATGTGTTTAACCACTCAATTAAACTTTTATCGTCGATTAAATCACTGGATGAGGTGGTGAGAGGACACACATTTTTATGACTCTATAATATAATATACACTCTAATATACTATTTAGGTAGGTACGCACGTATTAAAGTTAAAAAAATACATTATACGAAGATCATAAATCTTAAAAATTTTGATTATCTTTTAATAATAATTTACGATGGTTTTTTGGTACCAACTACCTGTAAATAATTACTTTTCATCGCGAATATTTATTCACCATAACATGTTCACGATGCAGCGATATTAAAACTTCAATAGAAATGGTGCCAGTTTTAAATCTTGTACATTGATTTCGAGGTTTGAAACGACAACTCACGGTCGTCTAGATCTAACATAATATTCCGATTTTAGGTGGTTATTACTCGTAAAATAAATACTCTATGAAACAATATTCTTTGAAACCACTTAAACACTTAAATAACTGAAAAATGTATTAACAAAAAAAAAATATAACAATTAAAAAGTTTTTTTATTGAGTTGTAAAAAAATACACTTCTGTTGAATACTAGGTGTCCAAACTGATAGTGTGTGGCCGAAATAACCTACTAAATATTTTTGTCCCGTACCTAACTAAAAAGTAAAAGCACTCTATGAATACGTATATCGTAATATACTCATGAATGGCAAAGTTTATTATTTACAGCTGTATATAGATACTTACTATGAAAAAAGAAAACCAAACGTGCGAACTTGAACTAAATGAAATGAAAACATGAAATAACAATTTACATTCGGATACGTTCAGCTATGTGATATACACATGCGGAAACAAAATAAATTAGTTTAGTGCATTTGTGTACCTAATAATATTGTACGTAATAAGGGTTTCCAAAACAAAATAAAAAAATCTCCATTCCACGAAAAAATGACATTTTTTTTATAGGTTTCTTACACGCCGAAACAATGAATTATTCATAATAATATGATGAAATTATGAATTAAATTTAAAATAACAATCATTTTACTAGTTACAAGTTTACAACATATATACAATAACTTAGATTCAAACTCTGTGCGGTTTGTTAACAGCTTGCATGTTGCCTACTAAATGTAATAACCGCATGTAAGAGTTATCCCGAGAATATCCGGGATAATATTAGGTTTCCACGTCGTTCATCTCTCAGAATTATTCGTATAATATAATATGTAATATGTATTAAGGTCCACAGCAGTCTTATCTTGGCGTTTAACAATTCGTTATTATTTTTTATTACGCTCGTCCACGTCCACGAGATAGCGATAAAAGAAAATACATAAAAAGTGTTTTAACTTTATTGTTATTTTTACAAAACAACCGTATTCATACAAGATCGCCAAAACATGTCGCAAGTAGGTACCTATATACCACCTACCTATATACACTATTATGTCAAGTAAATAATAAAATAAAATGTGTAAAAATCTAGAAATCATATTAATTATCGATTCATTAAAAAATGGTTAAATATTTGTCGGATCAAAAAACCGCCGTGAGTGTGACGTTGTGACCGCCAAATCGAGTACATTATGTCAATTACTTCATCTCGTGGATTATCTTTCTTCTTCCTCATGTTTATTATTCATGTTCTAGTGAGAAAAATTATAGAAAAACCATTTCGTTAAAAATACATTTTTAATTAGACACAGATAGTTTATTATTCAAAACAACTATCCTACTGTAGTTATACTAACTGATTATAATATTATATAGTCATCAATCTAATACGGTCGTAGGTCACCAAATACATGACGGCCTATTATCTCATGAAGTTATACATATTATTGTTGTATTAAACTTACCAGCTTAAAACCACATTTTTCACGAATTAAAATTATAATTTCAACATAATGCTACAACAGTAAACTCCGCTTTTAATACTCGCGCAGATAAAAGGTTCAATCGCTTATTAGATTCAAAATCGCCTGAAACGGTCCAGATGTAATCAAATATATAAAAAAATTGATTATAAGACTTAAATTGTATAGGAAAAATTATGGAAAGTAAACTTTTCTGTTGGTTATTACTGATTTCTAACCATACAAGCGGTCTTAAACCGGTGGTTCACACCCCAAATTTGGGTCACGTAAGCTATAAAAATGGATCACTACAGGTCTTCATTTTTAAAAATAAAAAAATTCTAGACTATAAAATTATAAACTATGAATTCGGATATGTTATGAATATATTGAATAAACATTTACAATCAGATATTATAATGACAGTTAAAATCTCTACTAACATAGAAAATTAATTAATTGAGCTTACTTGTGATCCCATACTTACACAGATGTTGATCAAAACTTCCTTTGATAGTGTTTTTGGCATACTCTTGCATGGGAAATTATTTGAAACTAGCAACTAGAGCCTTTTTTCCCCTCATAACTGACAAAGTTGACATAGGTCGTGAAAGTTTTTTTTTACAAAAACAACTATTGTGACAGTAGTGTTGACGACCACTGCTAACTATTATACTATATAATATTATGTACAACAAATTTTATCGTAATTATTATTGTATATATGTTTGTATTGTATTTATTTAATAATAATATGTAAAAATAATGTTAATATTAGGAAATTCATTACAAATTGCTTTGTTTTTTCCCTACTTTGTCTACAAGATTTAATCGATTATAAGACTCACTTTGTGCCGATCCCAATGTGAGTCTTATGGCCGCTTCTACTGTATTACGTAATATTTTCTTAAAACAAATAGTACATTTAATTATACATAATGCTGTTATGTCACTGTAATAATATTGTATTGTACCTATGAATCTTGAAACTTTCACATGAGATGATGTGTCTATACAATAAAACACAAGGCATGATGCATTAAACCGGCTCTGTGGGCCGTGAAGTCAAACACCTATATAGCCAACATATAGTATTTCATTGAATAAAAATACATAGAAGTATTGAAACCATTATTGCCTTTGCCAATATGTTTAGAATTGATCGTGCTCTAATCTGTGAAACATATTATTATAGTATTGTTTTAGTCATATGTGAACGGGTTCCTTGGAATGATACGTATACACCATTTTGATAACTTGAAAGCCTCGATAACTCGAACTTGCCCCTCGAAGTGTATGTAAGTTGTGTTTGAGGTACCTACATACGACTCGAAAAATACATAAGTTGAATTTATTTTTACTCCCCTTGAGATCCAACTCTTACTCGATTATACATGTATGCATATTAGCATATTAAATACTACATTCATTCAAGTTTCTTTTTTTTTTTAAATATATTTTTTATATGTGAGTTGTCGAAAATGTTACCAATGTAAACTTGAACGTGATACATTTCGTGTCAGCTTATTAAAACGCTCAACGGCCTACGTTTTGATACAAAAAAGTAACATAATTCGTGTACTGCCATAAAATAATCTCAAGTTTTGTGAAGAATATTGGTACCTTATGATCTTGATTTAAGATTAAAAAGTACCTAAGTAGGTTTATATTATTATATTAAATTTAAAAGCAGTAAAATATTATAACATTCACATACATATTCTAATTTTTAAACAAAAATCGAGGGGTCTAGGTTCACTTAGCTGGGCTAAGCCAATTGAGCCTCCTTCTTTCCAATTCACCCAATTTCCGACGATGACATAATAGTTAAGAAAATTATTTAACAAAGAACATGACATATATTTGTACCAAATAAAATATCATGCATCATATAAGAGATACTTATCAAAAATTTAAATAAGTTTATTATTAGAATATGATCATAATATGATATTGTTGTTTGTACATAAATATGACACATTTTATTGGATAATAAAAAAGTATAATTATTTTATGATAAATTTAAATGTACCTATTTATTGTTTAGAATAATATTATTATATTTATAATTCAAGAATACATATGTACTAAACTATTTTTAATAAGTTTATGATGCTATAATGTGCTACGTGAATAACATATTTTGGAATATACGTAGAGATTTATTTATTTATTTTGAAGTTGAATTATTCACTTAATTTTAAATATAAAATATTTTTTCTTATTATGCTTACAATAATTAGTTCAGTAGTATTTGAATGGTTCTTTTTTTTTCTAAAATTACTACCAAAATACTTTTGGACATTTGATAACACGATTTCCGTACCCGTAGCCTGTACAATAAACCCGCAACACATTTTAAGTAGGGAAATATTCTTTTGTATCAACTTCACTTTTTGAAAATGTCACAATACTGTTGTGTGATTTTATTCTTATGCGGGAACACTATGGCCGACGGTGGTGAGCCCACAGTGTTGTCAAACTCTATCGTCGGTTAAAACTTCGGTACTGAATGCTGCCTAAATAAAAGCAGTAGGCAAAAAAAAACTACTACACTTATTCTTTTCCAGTGATTTACTAGATAAATTTACTGAAAAAAGTGTATTATAGTCTGGCAGTTAGATAATTATGGTGGTTTACAATAATTAATATTTTATACTTAAAGGGCAGGTATGTAAAATCTTAATTCGTAGATATAGTTACTAGTGGTCTAGTTTTTTTAATTATTATTTAATAATAATAACTTTATAATGGTAAATATATTATTATTATTGGTACATCAATTTTTTTTTAAATGTATTTATTAAAAAGATTTTCTACACTATGACTTAATATATTTAATTATAATATTAATCTCAAAGCTGATATCTTATTTAATTTGTTCTAAACAATATAAATTGCAAATGTTTCAAAAGTTCCATAGCATTAGTATATTTATTGTTTTTAATCAAGTTTTCTTTCTTTAAACATTACATATAAATTACGTAGTTGGAGCAAATTATATACATACCATTATTTATTTTTCCCCTCTTTACAACACTTAGTATACATACGACACACCTGTATATAAAAAACCACTTTTGCATTAACCTATATTATTAGGTCTTATTAGATGATAGTATTGATACATCAATAAATTAGATTGTACCAATAAATTGTAGTTCTACAATTTACTAAAATCAATATTATGGGTACATAATGAAAAAATATCATTTATTTTAAATGAAAACACAAAATCTTGTTTAATCCTAAAACACAATTTTAATTGCATACTTTAACAATAAATCTTTCGAATGATGTGCAACATAATATACAATATTATTACTATATTTTATTCAATACAATAAATAGATAGGTATAATATTCGGCTCACTGAAATATTGATATAAAGTGAATATTTTTCATAAATTCTGAACATCATGATAATATACTCTGTAAAATAAGTAAATATTTAAATAGGTAATTTTATTAGAATGTGGTAGAATTAATTTTGAATAGGTGATTTTAAAGTTAAAAACTACAGATAAGAAAAATTTTCCGAGATATTTTGCATATTGTTTTCGTGTCGTTGAACACCATCACCGGTAGCTACGGTTCAATATCGTCATCGATCATAAGACCTATAAAGTAGATAGGTAGCTATTTTTCCTTCAGCTTTAACAGCTCAAGGTAATAACAGGTTATCAAACTATAATTTTACTATCAATCAATTAATTATTATTTATGTTATTTGTGTTAATTTTAAAGCGAGTTCATATTGGTATCGTTTATATGTACATAGTCATAACTTATATAGATTATATAATTTAAACCTATTTTGTAAAATCACTCGATCGATAGACACCGATGCAAAGGGTCTTATTGGTTGAAAACAAACAGTAATATGTACCGAGCACATAACTGTTCTACTTATTTAGATTTAGAACTAATGAAAATTTGGTATTTATAGTCAGTTTTGCTGTTTTGAGTTTTAAATCGTTGTGGAGCGTGAATTTGGATAACTACCAAGGTGAAAACTGACAATATAGAAACTGATTGACTGAAAAGCTATTATAGATTTGAATTGGTTTGGCACAGCCTCATATTTGAACTGTACGAGCAGTCCATATGGAAAAAAAAAATTATTTTACGTACTAGTATACCAAGTTAACAACATATGTTATAAAGTTCCATAACTTTATAATTTACTCTCTACTCAACCCACAACTTTTACGAATACATTTAAATTCCAGCAATGCTGGAAAATTGTGGAGTATGTGTTCACTGACACAAGAATTTTACAAAATAAAAAATCAGTCTGAGCGGAATGTTCATATTTTTAGCAGTAGATATTATATACGCTCAAAACATTTTTTTTATTATTAATCACATTGTTTGTTACAAATACAAAAGAATTTTGTTGGAAAAAAATAATTTCTTTTTGTTTTGATATCTTGTCAAATCATATTTCTTAACTTTGAAGTATACAAACTAAAATTCAGAAAACTTTTTTCCTGGTCGTGCCTAAATCGTTATCGGACGTATAGTCATGCTTTCAAGGAAGAAGGGAGCTACTACAAGAGGAAATCCCCAACCTTGACAACATTATATGATTCACATGAATACATGAATAACCTTGGTAGTAAAATTAACAGCTCTTCATTACAGAATTTCAGATGTACATGCTAATGTATCATTGTTATTGAATGAACATTAACAATAAATTTATGAAGAATTTTAATTTATTTTGAACTTCTTTTTAATCAATGAAATTTGCCACTGTATGGCTATATTAATTCTAATCTTTAAATACTAACTCTCACTATAAACATATGATTTTAAAAATGTAATTTTATTTAATAGATATAGATTAGATTGAGTTACAAAATAATAACCATATAAGTAGAGTTTTAAATTTAATTTTGCTTTTAGCAGGCATCTAGGGTCTTATTCAAAGGTTTGCCAGTCTCAAAAAGATAGTTTTAGATTTTGAGCTGAGCGAGGAATGTATTGATTTTATAATGATGAGTGTGTTTTTTATTTGTTTTATGTATGAAAACATGTCTATCATTTCGTTTTGGAGCAGTAAAAATGCTTCGATTTTCAAATTGAGTACCTTGTACCTTATTGTTAGATCAGAAAGTGAATCTAGTTGGTAATCTGGTACTTAGGGGTGTCAAAAGTAAAAAATTCTCAATATTTTTCTAAACAATCGGGATAAACAAACTAAAAACTAAGGAAAAAATGGAAATCTTTACGCACAATCAATTTTCGACAAAAACGATTTTGGTTTTTGATGTAACTTTAAAACAAATTACCATAGATACATGAAATTTTCACCGAATATTTATGTACATAAGTATAATATATCCACCATGCAATTTTCAAAAAATTTCGACTTAAGTTGAACTATTTATAGGTATATGCAATTTTTGATCATAGTTTTTTTTTAAATTAATATCGATAAAAATTTATTTGTTGGCTAGAAAAGCTTGAAAATGTAATGCAAGGCTTCTTACGCATTGTTACAGTAGCAGTTGAAAAATATTAAAAATACATAAGCACGATTTTTTTCATAAGCACCGAAAGTTCAAATTTTGACTAAATACATGAAAATTATGGCAATGTTCAAATTATCATAGATAGAAATTCATAAAAGTTTTTATTTTTAAATCTAAGACTTAAAAATTTATGACAAGGCTTCTTACATATTTTTTCAATAGCAGTTGAAAAATAAAAGATATATATAATTTTTTTTTTTATAAGCATTCGAAGTTTGAATTTCGACATCATATGTAAAAATCACGAAAATTCGCAAATTATTTTATGCTAGAAATTCATAAAAAAATTTTTTTTTAAATCTAAGATTTGAAAATTTTTAATTATCTATAATATATCCTAGACAGATAAACCGTTTCCGCTCAGAATCGTTTTTCGTATACAATGAGATAATATAATTGGATTCAAATTTTATTCCATCCATTACAGTAACCCACTTACAGCAGAGCGACATCCACGACTTACCCCCTTTTTTCATAGCGTATTTCACAAAAATTATTTTTTTAATTTAATTTTTTATCAGTTTAATATGTAGCTGGAATTTTTCTACCATAGCGTCGAGAAGAAATGATTAATAATCTTTTAAAGGTTTGGCGTTTGACTGGAAAACGATTGAGCTTGGCGCTTTGAATTTAAAGAGATGACATATATAGATGGATATACTTATTATATATTTTAAGAGATAAAAATGAAATGTCGATAGAGAGTGCTTTCAAAAAAAAAAAAATATTATTCTCTTTTTAGCAAGCTCCATAATGTGACTTATCAAAAATTTCCTTGACAGTTGTTTTATTAAAACAAATTATACAAGAAATTTTCAACTCAACTCGAGATTGTCATCAACTTAAAATGTATTATTCATTGAAAGTGTTTTTCATTCATTTTCACATTTACTGGCTTATGAAATTTTTACTTCACGATCATAAAACAAAAGTTATACTATGATAATATTATTAACTTTATTTCGTGCGTAGACTATATTTTGGTGTCCATATTATACTTACTTATGCTTAAATTAAACCATTGTTTCATTTTTAAGGTTATATTTTTTTATAAATCTTTTAAAAGTATATATTTGTGCTATTATTCTAAGATTATTCATTCGTGCACATTGTATATATTTATTATGAATTTGTTAGGTTTTGATGGGAATCTGCTTTAAAAGTAATTGAAAAAATATTATAGCCCAACAAAGTTTCAAAAAAGACACAGCAATAATAAAGACAAGTTATTTATATTAGATTTACCTTAATCATTATATTTCAATATATTTCAAAAAATTAATACACTTACGAATACCGAGTTTTTATAAACAAATAACATTATTTTTTAGTTTTCGTTTGATCGAACTACACAATCTTTAAATAATAATATTGACATATTTGTCAATATAATACAAAATTATAATACGAATGACTTACCAAAACATATATCCCATAATCTCATAAAAAATTAATTTCTCCTGAGAATTTCAGTGGGAGAAGGAAAAAGTTTTCCTCATAAATATTATCGATTTAATTTGAGTATGAGGTGCTGTTGTAATAGAGGGTTTAACACAGTGTATATTGGTTAAGATTTGAAATTCCTATAATTTTGTTTATGTTTTCATTTTTACAAATATTTTCTTGTTTTCGAATTTTCTATATGTTTTTTTGAAAAATTCACGGTAAGCATTCATTGGTTCAGTCATTACTGTTGCGTAATGCACACTTTGTTGGGAAAATCACAACTGATGATTAGGTTAGGTTAACTCAAGTTCAATGGTTTTTATCGCAGCGGACGCATTTGTGATTGACTTATGGATGCTGCAGCATGTTCACATAACTAGAGTCTTATTTTATCATAGTTTTGATAGTTAAGACATTAAGGTGCCTGTTTGGCGTTTATTGGTTTAAGGTGCATCGAATTTCAATCTAAAATATGCGTTTTATTAACAAAAGTTAGTTAAGCTATCTTACGAAATAGAAAGCAATCTATCCGTCTTCTTCACTTATAATTGGTTTTTCGTATGGTTAAAATAATTTATCAGTTTATTCATAAAATATATATCACCATTTTCTAGACACAATATAATTTTAAAAATATTAAAGTTCTTTTGATACTTTCATTTCGAAATTTTACATTTTTCACTGTTTTAGTATTTTTTTGATTTACATTGGATATTTTTCTTAAGTCAAACATTGTATTACTAGACTCTTTATAAGTTATTTTTTATAGCAATTAAAATATTCAGAAATATCAAAAATACATATTCACAATGTTTGTTATAAACATTTGAGATAACCAACTTCATCAAAATTATAAAAATCACTAATAGTTTTATAATTAAATCATTGAATTTTCATTGTTAATTGCCCTAGGCTTCGCGAAATATTACCGATAGGTCGTAATATTCATAAACTAATAAGGAAACTATTTTTAAATAAATATAGGAAAATAATTTTAGTCATAAGTTCAAGGTTGATTTCTTATATCATATTTTAGCTTATGCCACTACGTATATTATACATTTATACGATTATACGTACATTGATATTGTGAAATATAACTTTTGTAGATTTTTTTTATTTTTAAGTATACCTAAATATTTTGATTTCAAAATATTCTTTATATTTAATAGAATAAATGCATACACGATATTTATTTATTGTAAAAATACTCGTTTTATTGACACAATTAAATTAATAAATAAAAAAAAAAGATATTTGTTATTCAGTATTGCATTATATTAAAATTATATGATACAATTGCTTGTAATAAAAACAATTATTAGTATTATTACGTAATAATACCTACCGTATTATTATTATGACATATAGGTAGGTACATGATTTTTTTTTAATGAAGAGTTTAGCGTTTCTAAAAATTATAATATAAAATTAAAACAAAAAGTAGCGATTTTAAATAATATTTTGATGTAAATCGAAAAAATATTAAACCTAGGTTTTTGTCATTATGCACATATTTCCTATTACTTTCTTGAAAGTATTCAAATATTAGTTTTTCAAATATTTTGTCGTATGTTAAGTGAACCAATTCAAATCGTTCTAAAAGATATAAGATAATATGCTGGTATTGATTTATACGGTAATAACAATATTAATAATTTATTAATTTACCATATATAATATTTCATATTATAATGAAAATTACTATATAATATTATATTTAAACATAAATAGGTTCAACATACCGAATGCAATCAATCAAGGCATATAGTCAGTTTTAATTTCTAGACAAATTTATATTTGTGCAGCAAACATCCATTAATAATTTATTGACTCAAAAAATAGCAGCAATACTCAAGAGACGTTAATTTATTGTCATTCTTAGGGAATAAGTTCTATATTTAAGATATATTAAATAGGTTAGTTCTAATAATGTGTGTATATATATATATATATATATATATATGAAACAGGGACATACCTAATAAAAGTATTTATCTCCTGTTTATAACTAATTTTTATTTATTTTCCAATTTGATGGGAAGCAAATAAATATTGTAGTCTTGTAGACAAGATCAGGTAAGTGACCTATCTAATTCTAAACCAGTAATACACTTAAATGACAAAATTAGTTTTAGAATTATTAACATCAATATATTTTCACAAGTCTATAACTATTATAGTTGGTTTATACACCTTACGTGTTGAATTGTTTTGGTTTTTTTTACATAAAACTTGACACATAGAAATGTTATAATGTCAATGAACACTGAACAGAGAACGTTTTAACTATTCATAAATGAACAGTTTGGTTAGATTAATATTTACTAAAATATAGATAGGTATTTTTACATTTATCCATGGCTCATCCACATTTTATACTTACTTTGATAGTCACAAATATGACACAATTCATTTTACAAATATAATTGTAGGTATATAAGAGTTATTAACGTACACCTAAAATATAAACTAGTCAAGAAAACGCACTCTACAAACGTACTGAATTTCTGGTTTCTAAACGTATTTTGTTACTACTACGCAATAGACATTAGACAATAATGCCATATCCCCATATTATACAATTAAAATATATATATTATATGTATTTATCAATCGTATCTCCCAACAACCGTAACTATGCACAGTAGGTAACTAACGGACAGATATAACACAGTTTAAGATGTTCAAAACTTATGCTTAGAAACCTAAAGTATATTCTGTTTCGTTTGCAGTTATACTTATAATAAAATAATTTTCTCGGATTGCACTGTTTTGCAATTTATAGTTCATTCGGAGGGTTTCTGGAATATTCATTCATAATAAATATAAATAACAAAAGTCCTTTATAGTGATTATTAGATATACTATAATTTTCATGATAATGAGTATATTATAGACCACGTAAAAAAAAATTGAATATCAAAGAATTTGCAAGAAATGAAGCTAAAAATATTTTTGATATGGAGGTGCTTAAATGATGCGTTAACACTTAACAAATATTGATACTTAATTTTTTTTAATACAATGTGTTATTCAAACGTCCAATGTTTTAATGAAGTTGGAGATTTTTAGTAAAACTAAAGAATATACCCGAAGGTTCAAAAAAGATTTATGATTTACCAATAGATACCTACCCAATAACCTCATTTGCCCTCTGGCTTAATAACTCGATTAAGAGTATAAAATATCGAGGTTCTTAATTTTTAAATAGTGTTAAACTACGTTAGTGATGAAAGCTCGACCAATCGTTACTAAAGTAGATTACAACATGTTTTTCAAGGTGCAAATATTTGCGATTTATTTTCGCTGGTTTTGACCTCAAAGGAGATATTTATTTTGTGAATATTAGGTAGTAAAAAGAGAAAAAACGTTGATACAAACAGATGGATCAGTTATTGGCTTATGATCAAAACTCGTTAATCGCCCGAATAAAACTGTTAATAGTCATATTGATGTAATTTATGTGCCAAGGTCATTGAACCGGTTTAAAAATAACTAAACAAATGATACCTATACTCATACAGCCTCATACTAAAAACATGCTTTGAAGTTCGTTTTGTTATTTTATATGTTATTTTGGTCAAAGGGTTTTTTATTACTCTTAAAAATGCAAATAAATGATTTTGATAATTTATTTTTGTAACGCTGGACTTTGTATGTGTTATACTATTTTTTATCTTCCTATATGATACCAATAAATTGTACACTTTTATAATACCTACATAAAAACATAAAACTGAATTTTGGGAATCATTCTTGTATGATTTATTGACGCTTTTAAAATTTGAATCATTATTGATTGATATTTTTAGGTATTTGATAAAATTTAAAAATACTTGTCTATAGTTTACCAACAATATCTATATACAAATATAGTACTTTATTTTTAATCTTAAATGAAATATTATTAAAGATAATAACTTAATAGGGTAAGCACGGTACCTTATCAAAAATGGTTACATCAATAAAAAAAGATTTCATATAATATTATTATATATATGTGATGTATATAATTATAAAGATAATGCAAATTATGTTGACAATCCTATATTAGATGATTAAAAATTCAGTTAAAGTTTAAACATTACCTCGTCACGTCTATGTCAAAAGTTTAATTTCCGATGCCAGTTGAAGCGTAAAAAAATAGCCTTTTTTCGACCACAACGAAAAATGCTTTTTCCGGAAAAGTTATTGTGCAAAACAAAATAGTCAAAATGCATGAATATATCGATACGTTTTCTCTAAGATTATATTATCTAATACCTATACTAAACAGTTTGGTGAATCTAGACACGTAGAAGGCGACGGTTTGTCTAGTATAGCATAAGATCACAGATATTATGTATAAAAAAAAAAACAGAAGATGGTGCCTGCAGGCGACCGTTTCTTTCCTCGATAACCACTCTAAGCAAACGGTTTTTGTGTCACTGTCACCGTGTTATATTGTGAGATTTGTGACGAAATCTTAATCCAGAATTCTATTAGAATTTTCACGATTCTTGATCATCGCTTCCGGTCTGCGTCACTGCACGTTTTCCCGAGAACTTTACGTCATGACGGTAATAGACGCACATCAGTGACGTATCTGATTATTCACAAACAAAATATATTATATCATATTATTGTTATTACTGCTGTGTTATTGTACCTATAAAATAATCGTGATTTACAATGCATCTAGCATTGTGATTGAGCGTAATGTAGTACGTATTAAGGTTTGTAAAATAAAAATAAAACTTCGATAAAATAATCACGTGATACTATTTACTAGGATACCTTCCAGAGTCTCGACTGATACTTTTTATATTTGTATATTTATTGGTGAACTTATAATACTTGCGTTAATATGTTTGCGACATAAAATAAATAGTTATCTTGCTGGAAACCTTTTTTTATTTAACTCATAATTAGGCACTTGACGGCGAACGTAAAAGCATTTTCGTTCAGACGACTGCGCGACTAAGTTATGTGATTATGTAAGTACTTTAAATTCTTATATATTTTCGTTGTAAAATTTTACATTTCCCATTTATCATTACACCGTATGTATACGGTTATTTTTTGTAGTCAATAATTGACACTTATTAATACCAGATGAATAAAATACCACTGGAGTACGAAAATTCCGACTACGTCTCTAAAAATATATCTATGTTAAAATCAATCGAGTATTTGAACTATTTGAATAAATATTTCCACATTAGATTTATTTAGTATTCCTTAATGTCGTGCTTATTTCAGGTTGAGAATCTGTGATCACTATGTCCAGCGTTCTACTAAAAGGAGTACTCTGTAAGTTGTATTTGACCTTATTTTAAACCAATTCAAAATCTGAGTTAATGTCATTACGTAAAATATAAAAGTATGTTATATATTGAGTTTTTCAATATTCCTCTAAACGTAACTAAAAAACGTAATAATATTTCAATGACCTTATAGTTGTACACGAGATTCATCGTGCTTTGAATTTAAAACATAAGAATCGTAAATCAACATTAATACACAGGGATTTAATCATTAAAGTATGGATGGGCGATTGTAAACTCTCCCGATGGTAAACTCTCCCGGGTCTACTCCAGTACTACCTGACAGAAACGTGTAAACTCTCCCGGGTTTATTCCTGTACTACCTAACGAAAATATGTAAACTCTCCCTGGTCTATTCCTGTACTACCTGATGGAAACATGTAAACTCTCCCTGGTCTAGTAAAAATCATAAAATAAATTTAATTTACATTTAAGTTGAGTTTAAAAATAGTCAATGGCAGTCAATCATATTATATAATAACAATAATAATAATAATAACAATATAAATAATTAATGTCTTTAGCTGCTATGAGCTATAATATTATGGTCAAAATACAATAAAAAATAAAATTTCAAAAAATCTAATATACATATAAGTTTCTTTTAAAAATAGTCAATAATAATAATCATGACATAAGTTACAAATATAAAATATACGTAAAAATGTTAAAATTATTGTATTTGATAATAAGAACATACAGATTTTAAAAAAAATAGGGAATCTATTTATTTTTTCTAAAAAAAATGTTTTAACATTTAAAACAACTCGGGAGAGTTTACATACTTCCAACAGGTAACTATAAAGTTAACCCGGGAGAGCTTACACATTTACTTCAGGTAAACATAATATTAACCCGGGAGAGTTTTAAAAATCGGGAGAGTTTACCACCGCCCGTTTGGATAGTATGATATACAATGAATTGTTTATATTAAAAATACCACATTCTACTCCGATGTTTCTTATGGTTGGATTATTGGATTGTTGTAGATTTGGTTTTTGGGTATTAAGAATTTTAAAGAAAAATTTCAGTATAATATACTAAAAAATTGACATTTCAATGATTGATAATGTATATATTAATTATTTACAACTTTAATATTATTAAATAAATGTTCAACATCGTTAATAAATGTTTTAGGTACATTTTATAGATTGATTCAAATTTAAAATTTAATGTATAACATGTAAGGTAGGTATTTGGCACTATTCTACTCAGATTTGAACGTTATGAGTTTTTTAATTGGAAATTATTGATGTTCAAAATATAAATTAACTAGGTAAAATAGCGTAATATACTGTACCTACAATTAAATTTATCATAACACAAATATTAAGAAGTTTTTTTTTAGTAAACATTCCATTAAAAATAATAAATTTACAAAATATATTACAACAACACAGTTACAGAAATAAGTTTTTAAATTTCTAGAAGATGATCATAAATTTAGTATTTAAATTTCAAGAATTTAAGAATTGTTTAAAATTACGTAATTTGTACTATCAAACCTACCTGAATGTATCTAAAGGCCAAGACTAACCTACATTATATTAAGTTTAATAATGGAATAATATTACGTCATTCAATTTTTTTTACGATAATTTTAAAGTGGGCAAACTCGTTCTAACTGTATTGGTTATTATTTGTTACCCAAAAATCAAACAAAAACTTATAAAAAAACTATTTTTACGTTTTTTATTCATACAAGTTACTTATAATGTATTCATAAAAACAATAAGCAAACTTGATTAAAATTATTTATGTAAACATAAATTGTTTGACCGAAGTAGAAACTTATTACCTACCTATTTTGAAATTTGATTCAGAGAGGAAATTATTGGATTTTTGGTCATATATCTAACAGATCACGACATCATCTGCGTCTTAAAATTTCTTGGAGAATAACTGGGAATCGCCATTCACTATAGCGGCTAAATTTTTACAAGCGAGTTCGAGTGGGTGGTTAAACTGCTGTGAAAAAGTTATAATACAATTTTGATTCTTCTCGTTTTGTAATTAGTGACAATGGGGGCTTCATCAATTTCATTAAAGCGATGTATTGGAATTTTTGGATTTTGTTGATATTAAATTTAACTATAACACATCTCTTAACTGTAAAACCTATTCATAATTTAACTAGTTTAAGTGAAAGTACTTCATGCCTACTCATATATATGATTTAATAATATACATATAAATCGTATTAAAATATTCGATTAATTATTATATTGATTAATCGTGTACAAATTAATAAAGTACATAATTTGGTGTATAAAAAAAATATGCGATAGGTAAGTTGGATTAAGTTAGGCTAAAATTTAAAACAAGCAACATAACTATTGCACAAATGTGAGTGCAATACTACAATGCTACATTTGTTATTACTAATTATATTACCATAAAGTTTTCAATAGTATACTCTTAAAAATTGTTTAGATCAAATCTACATTCAGAATAGTTTTCCTGTCTTAAAAAACATCTAACACCTACCACAATAAAAAAATTACCTTAGTACTATCAAAACATTTATAATGCACGATTTTGGATAATGTTTTGACTGCATTAAGTAGCATACATTAGTTCATTTATTTATCAACATTTTTATAAAATATGTTTAAATATATTTTATAGTGGCGTGTTTAAAAAAAAAATAGTGTGACGCAACTTTTTAAGGGAGTAAAAATGCTTCAATTTTCATTTCATCATCTTTTCTGGTAGGAAAATGAATCTAGTTAGAAATTTGGTTGGTCATGAAAATAAGTTACATGTTCACATGCCGAACATAACTACATTTAATCATAAATAAGACTATAACTAAAGTGTGCCTGTCACATGGTAATTTCCGGGCCAAAATGTTTAGTCGATACACCGCTGCTGTAAAGTGTAAACAGTTATTTATTAATTTTAACTTCGCAAATAAATATAACAAAGATAAAATAAGAACATGACAAAATTAAATTAAAATACGTTTAATGTGTATATATACAACTACATGGTTATTAGCCTGCGTTACATATTAAATTTACATTAATTTCTCACATACTTGCTTAATTTCTACTTATTACCTATAGGTATTTACTATTATAATATTATATCATGTAAAATATGATAATACCATAATATGAATTTGCATATTGTGGATATGTGTTAATCTACCTATCGAATTCATATAAGTTATTAGTTGGTAGTAAAACTTATGATATATTGCGGTTTATTGGTGTCTGTGGTTAATTTGTCACTGGGAAATACCACTTAGTGAATTTGTGATACAACAAGTTAGTAAAACTATTCTTGAATATAATTTTGGACTTTATAAATATTCACCATAATACAAATTTAATTTAATTTAAATAGCCAATACCAACCCATATTAATTACCTTGAAATATTATATAAATAATATATTTAAGATATATTTTATACGTATAAGTATACAAAAACCTACAAAAATGCATACCTACTATTACAAAATAGATAGGTACCTACCATCGGTGTTTCAAATTTTATTTTATACATATTCATTGATCTTTAGTTCACCTATATCGTAGTGGTCCACTCGTCCACTTATAATATTGATTGGCAATCATAAACAAACATAATATATTATAACATGGACAAAAGTCAACCAATCAAATATGGAGAACTCCGATATGGGCCGTAGATGAAAGAGTTGCGCATACCGAAACAACCATTTCAATAACTGTGATAATACATATTTATTTGATCATAGTAATAATTATGGAAATAACAACAATATACTCTTGGAAGTAGTAGCTGTTTATGTGTAATTATTCTTGTAATTTAAAAGAAATAATGTAATAATAAAAAAATTATACATTTTAATTTAAATGCACAATATGGGTAACTAGTGGAAGTTCAAATTTGTATTTTTAGACTCATAATGATTTCACGACAACATTTCTTGTTATTTTTGGGCTTGCCCGTTACTATTGTAATATAATATAAAATAAATAAAATGCTATAAATATAATATAAGTTATGATAAAAAGAAAAAGTAAATTACGATAGTAATAATGGATAAATTATTCTATTCACGAATTAAATTAACTTTCAAGGATGTGGTTAAAAATCAAAAAAAATAAGTCATTTGATTTAATAAAATGTGACTAAACATTATTAAAGTAGTATGTATAGCAATGTATATGGAATCCTATCCTATAACATAAAAATTACAAATAGATCATACTAATTTTTGATTGCAACACAATTATAATTTCTTTAACGATAAGTAAAAGTAATAACTAATATATTATTATTATATTTTTTCCTATGAATAGACATTTTTCCCGACACCGTAATCTACACTTTATGTCATCAAGATACAATTTTTAAGATTTTGTACTATAATAGGTAGTACAAATAAGATATAATTGTGTTATTAGACATAGACAGTTATTTGTATTGTCATTATTATTGCGTAAGAACATTGTGACGAGACATAGAGGTATAGAACCTTAGTTTAAGGTAATAGAGAAAAAAACTGAGATAATATTGTCACTTAGATTACAATAGTAGGTATGTTTACGTATAAACTGCTCACATATTTTAGTTGGTTAAAAAAGTTAATTGATAGATTTTGTTTATATGAGTGTTAATTGAAGATTACAGTTTGTAGTCATTAATGTGTGCTGAGGTCAAACACCATCCAGTGTAGCTCTCAGATGGGTCACCACCCGAGTACTTAACCCAAATTATCACGTGTTTCTCAACCAACCGTAACCCCCACATCCCATCATAAAATTCTAAAAGCCATAGTTTCCAATTTATAGTTACTTAACTTCCAGAGGTATACTAACTTTTTCATTCTACGTCTCTTTCATCGCACAAAATTTTAGTTACTCTCAAATTATTATTTACACAAAGAGAAAATATTCTTAGGTTAAATTATTTATAGTTATATATCTTTGATTGAAAAATCAATTATATTAGGATAACCAATTTAATTGTATCATGCATAAACATCAACATTTTATGTTTCCTTTTCTGTGTTACGACACCAATTTTAATGGCTGTCAATTTGCACCATTTTTTTAAAGTGCGTTTGTAATTTGCACCAAAATAAAGATATGCAATTTGTACCATCCTCAGGTAGTAAGAAATAGGAATTATAATTTGCACCAAAATTAAAATCGATTATTTTTTCGATAGTATTTCGATAGTACAAACTTATAAGTTTTTATATCCTAATATAAATTTGGCTTAGTTTTTATTTATAATATAGCCGAGCTTATACACATATTGATGTAAGTACTAAGTTTATATAAAATTGTATAATTATGAATATAAAAAAAAGTTGGCCAATTAAAAAAATTATATGTTATTAAATCGTATTATTATTATTATTATTATTAAAATTATTATTGTCATTCGTATCAGTCTAGTCTCGACGTCTACGAAGATACCGAGGAAAAATCGAATATTCGATAATTGAACAAATAAATAATCATTTTGGTGCAATTTACAAATTCTATTTTCGACTACCTGAGGGTGGTGCAAATTACATACCCTTATTTTGGTACAAATTACAACCACTATTTTTGGCTACCAGCAGTGGTGCAGATTATATATCTTTAATTTGGTGCAAATTACAAACTCCCATTTTAATAAGTATCTCTAAGTTAACCAAAGATTATTCATACTATAATTAACGTAAACATTATCTATTACCTATAAACTTAAGTACCGTTAAACAATTATTTATTATTAAATATTATTTTTAGAAACAAATTAAAATAAAGAATTAAATTTATCTGCTTTAATTGATTTATAGGAATTATATCAACTAGGATCAGTTTTCAAGATCATCGACACGGAAGAAAAGTCAATCATACTTACATAATTTATATTGTTGAGAATTACGACAAGAATGATGGTGAACGAAACAAATGAAAATAAATATAACTATTTTAGTTAAAATTTAAGGATTTTAACTAAGAAGATAAGTGATCTCAGTTTTTGAACACTTACCATAAACTATTTAAAATAGTTGAGAAAAGATTCATTTGTAAAAACCCGGCATGAACTAATTAACTTAATCATACATATACAGGTGAGTTAAAATAATTGATTAATTTACTATATAATATATGATATTATTTTTACCACTCGTAAAAATCATTCAATAAATTATTTTGTCCATGTCCATGTTATGTACTATATTCTTTATATTTCATAATGTATATGTCGTAAACTCATAACCACTTCGTAAAATCAATCTTTATATGAAAAGATGACCACTTCGTGAAATGAAAACACGTTTTTTACACTTTGGGATTTTCAAAAAGTGAACGACCATTTTTTGTACTGAAATACAACATTTAACAACTTAATCTACCCTTATAAATCTAACTTAAATAATTATATATAGTAATAAAGTTTATTTATATCATATTTATTTATTAACCGTATTGTAAAATTTTTTTTTATTTATTAGAGCAGAAAATTGAATTGTGACAACGACTGTTACCTATACATTTTAGACTACCTTTAAAACAAACACATCTTTTGGTTTTACGAGCAGTTTTACACGAACAACTTAAAAATCCCTGACCTCTAGATACAATTTTAACAGTTTTGACAAGGTTAATTATTTTTGTTTGTTAACTTATTCAGCAAAATACAATTCATTTTCCTGCTCTAATAAATAAAAAATGTTTACATACAGTTAATAAATTAATATGATATAAATAAACTTAATTATTATAGTTAAATTTATAAAGGTAGAATAAGTTGTCAAATGTTATATTTCATTACACAAAGTGGTAGTTCACTTTGTGAAAAAAATTACACGATGAATTTGAGTGACCATTTCGTGAAATATTTTTGAATTTCACAAAATGTAAAAAACGTGTTTCCATTTCACTAAATAGTTATATTTTCATGTAAGGATTAATTTCACGAAGTGGCTACGACATATATACTATTTTCTATTATAATAATAATCTATTACCTAGGTTTAAATTTGAATTGAATTTTCAGATGATACGATCATTTTGATTAGGGTTATCCCTCTACCTTAAGTAGTTTAGATATACTCACCTACATCATAGAAAAAACTATTCAAAAAATAATTTACCAGAACTTAATATACAGAGTGATCCATTTAAGTGGGTATACACTAATTATCTCAACAAGTTTTAACTTTTTTTGATTTTTTTTTTTAAACTTCTAAATTTATGTTTTTCTAAATCTGTATAATATATAATTGTTATTACCCTTATATTTATTAGTGAAACCACTATCAACTTTTGATTTTCCAATGATACATATAATAAAAATATCACGAATTAATAAAACCATTTTTATAATGAACTTTATAAAATTTTAAGATTTTAATGTTTTTCGAGATAATTAGTATACTTACTGAAATGGATCAGCCTGTATACTAGAAAATAATATAAAAGTAGACAGGATATTCTTTCAAATGTAACAGGCTTGAAAATACTGTTCATTTAATTAAATACCTTGGAGTGATGTTTGATAAAAACACGAAGTAGACTTCACATAATTTATTATATTGATCATGAATTCATGAAGAATTTACGATACAGAAGTTTTTTATGAACTAAATTTTTTAAAAGACATCAACAATTCTACGTCTTGGAAACAGTCTATTATTAATAATAAATTATGCTATTGTGATTTGGAGAAATGCATCCAAGACTACATTAGATCATATTATTAAAATAATAAACTCCTTATTGAGATTTATACTGTATAAACCTTATGATTTTCATGTATACAATCTTAACAACCCTTTTAATATTAGAAACCTCAACAGTGTATCTATGGGCTGTTGTTAGCTATATTTTTAATTTTTAATAAAAATATTGTTCTCCATAACATAAATATCAAACATAACCTAAACACTTTATAATATTTATATATTCCATTATATATTTCAGTAATCCATACGGAATTCAGTTTAAAAATGTTTGTTTATATCGGTATTCGTTTATATATTAAGCTTAATATTAATTTAGTAATTTGTGTTTGTACACAAATATAAAAAGTATCTATTAAAACATATTTTAAAAAGCTCAATTTAATTCATATACAATTATTAGAAACCTCAACAGTGTATCTATGGGCTGTTGTTAGCTATATTTTTAATTTTGAATAAAAATATTGTTCTCCATAACATAAATATCAATCATAACCTAAACACTTTATAATATTTATATATTCCAGTAATCCATACGGAATTTAGTTTAAAAATGTTTATTTATATCGGTATTCGTTTATATATTAAGCTTAATATTAATTTAGTAATTTGTGTTTGTACACAAATATGAAAAGTATCTATTAAAATTATTATTATTATTATTATTATTATTATTAAATTATTATTTATTATACTTGTACAAACATTATGAATATTGCTCATTATTATGATTATTTTAAAATAAAATGTCGTTTTGTGTATAATATAATCCCCAACAAAACCTAACGGTGATAAAAAGGCAAGCTCCGTACTCCTTCCCAAAAAAGTCAACATATCAAAGTAGTGAAATCTACATTGTGGCCAAGTCTGCTATTTTTTAATTCGTAACCTCACCGAACTCCTACACATAAAACAGCAACACTCCTCTTTTATTTGTATTGTTTACATTTTTGGACAATTTCTAAATGAGGCATTTACTAGACTTGGCCGCAATTTAGATACCTAGATACCACTACTATGATTCGCTGTATTTCTTGAGAAGAAATCTAAGCCACATCATTCGATAATGATGTTTTATGCCTTCATTCAAAAACTGGCCAACAATAAAAATAAAAGAGGAGTGTGGCTCTTTAATGTAGGAGTGCAGTGAGGTTATGAGTTAAGAAATAGCAGACTTGGCCACAATGTAGATTTCACTACTTTGATAGGTCGACTTTTTTGGGAGGGAGTTTGGAACTCGCCTTTTTTTCACCGTTAGGTTTTTGTTGGGGATATCATTTATTTTTGCGGGCTTCAGCGTCGTGGACAACGTGTTATTATTTTTATTTTTTTATACGTCGTAGATTTTCTCTTGTAAGACCGTTTGGGTTTCTGTTGAGGAGCTAAGAGATTGTACATTTGAGCATTGATCATTTTTCTGTCACATGTTCGATGTTAACTCATCATAGGTGACTCACCACAAGCCACACCAACACGATGCGTCGCGATTACGATACAGTCGTGAATATTTCAGTAACTTCTTCTTTGTATTATACAAAATAATGATAATTCAGTGATAATAATTCCATTCAATTTATAAGAGTCCATATGCAATTTTTTATCAATGTTTTCTTATGACGTTATCACGTAAAATTATCGTCCTTAAACGGCTTAAACCAACGAATATTATTACAATATTCTGTATTTGAATAATTATATTATATTTTGTATTAGAATAAAATAAATTTACGAAAACATTGTTGTGTTTTTTAAATATATATAAGTCAACTACAAACAATTTTGTATTACCATATTGTATTTATGTTTGAAAAGAAACGTTTATGCGTGCTAAGCGCGCCACTTCATATGTTTAGAAATACACTCTCTCTAAAGCCACATAAGTTTTAAAAAAATTTCAATTTTTAGATTTCTTCATTTAGTTACACTTTAAAATCTACCTTTGTGCTAAATTTCACTTTTTACCTATATGGGAAGTGTCTTATAATTTTGATGAGTGAGTGAGTGAGTCAATAACAATATTGCATATTTTGAAATTCTTCCATTTTTGAATGGCACAATATTAATGGCTCATTTTTTTACAACATCCTAAGCTACTCGAAATTAATCTGTGTTTTAAATTTAAAAAGTTTATGTGTTAAAAAAACTGGGTGGATTGATTCGTGTAAAAATACACTGGCATTGCTGGGACTTGGCCTGGAACACTAAAGTGCGCTCAAATATTATACTAACATAAGCTGTGTTCACACATTAAACATTTTTCTTTAATCCAATTATTTTGCTTTCGTAAAATATTTGATAAAACGCAATTTATGTTCAAGACCATTCAAAAACTCGCATGTAATAAGGACGACACGAACTTATTGGTTTCTTGTTGGCCTCGCATGTAATAATAAGGACGGCACGAACTTATTGGTTTCTTGTCGGTCGAACATATAAGCATTTGAATGAATGACAATAGTGACATTGTAACACTTCAGATTTGTACGATTTGCTTTCGCATACATAAAATAATGCATACGAGAAAAAGCAAACTAAATATTGTAATAATGTGAAATCGGCTTATCAATTTTTAAACTTTAATACCTTTACTAGTAATATGTTAAATATTTAACGTTAATTTTAAGATGAAAATTTACGAATAATTATATCGTATTAATAACAGTTATAAACAAGATTAAATTGTCATTGACAAGTTTTTAGGATATTTTTGCACTTTTTTTAGGTCATTTTTCATATTTTTTTAGGGAATTTTTATGTGTTTTTAGGTCATCAATATTTTAACTTTAATAATAATCAATATTAATAATCTCAGCATATGGCATGAGCTTTATAAAAATTATTGATTATTTACAATTCATATTTTGGTTTGATGAACTTTTTTTGATGAGTGGAGTGAGGAGAGAGGACAGAATAAGAAATGAGTATACAAGAGGTAGTATAGGAGTGGCTTCAAAAGTTGACAAATTGCGTGCAAGAATAGGTTGAGATGGCTAGGACATGTTTTAAGAAGAGAAAAAACTGAAGCAGTTTCAGTGACAAAGATCATGAATGGAGATGGAAAAAGAGGAAGAGGAAGATTAAAAAATAGATGGTTTGAAATTATAGAGTGTGATATGAGAATGACTGGTATTTGTGAGAAAGATGCTAAGAATCGTAGAAAGCGCAAATTGAGGACCCGGGTTGTCGACCCAAAATAGTTGGGAGAGAATGCGAAGGAAACAAGAAGAATATTTTAGTTTGGTGAACTTTAAATAATAAACAGGTTTGTAATGTACAACCGCGGGACAATATTCTTGAATCAACATACAATACTTATATATATATATATATATATACATATATAAGTATATAGGTTAGGCTAGTATATATTTGACGAATTCTTTGAAAATGTAAATAGTATCAGTAATCATCGTATGGATTTCATAATACAGATACCCCTGGGCTCTGGGCCTATAGATGAACAGTAAAAAACTTTATTCGATGTACCATACACTATAGCATAGTGCCATAGTATATTATAACAATGGTTTGAATAAGATTAATATCGTTATAGGAATCTTATTGTAATCAAGCCTTGCCCTGGTTGGTGGATAGTGCTATGAATGTTCAACAAAATTGGGAATTTTCGTTTAATCGTAATTTCTTGAGGAAAACGTTTGATGCGCAATTCTAACCGTTATTTTTAAGTAAACCTTAACATAGAATTTGGTATAATACGTATATAAATTGCATGATGATGTACCGAGTTGCGTTGTAGAGTTTGAACATGAAAATGAAAACGGACATCTGTATGGTTGCCATCGTAGCCGTAGGTAACAAATGTACATGAATTGTATAAAAGACAGTGTTATTGTTGTTTCAGTCTTCAGCTGCTGTTTTTTAAGCATGTAAAACACACTATAGCAGATGACTGTTTGACGAAAATATGAAGATTAAAGATTTCGCAGTTTACCTTTGATACAACTCAACGACCTTGGACATTTTGTTTTTATCTTTCCTTTTTGACTTTAATGATTTATTGAAATCGGTTGAATACGATATTGTAAAACTAGTAGGTACAAAAGTTTTTTATATATAATATAATATATCTTATCGATTATTTATTTTAAATTTTTATGACGTGCATAAATTAACCAAACAAAAAAAGAGTTCACATACTCATTATTTTTCATTGAGTTTTGAATTATTGGCTCAGAAGTAAGTTTCAGAATCCCTTCACGCTTATTCCGAAACTTTGCTCCATCTGCATTCCTGTTACAAGCCACAAAATACACACGTAACTACCAAATTTACCACATGATGTGGCTTACCTCATTTTGTAACCCTGTCGAGTAATAATTGTTTTTTTTTTCATTTCGTCACTGTAAAATTATGACTAAATAAAAGCTTAAATTTTACCAATCATTATTGTTGTTATATTACTATTTCAGCACTTTTTTTTCTGTATTATTGAATTGCACCTATATGGAGCATACGTCCATTAACAAAATTAAATAAATAAATAATTTTTGTATTATTATTAACAGATATAAAAAAAAAGTATCCTCATTAACAGAATCTTGCATAAAACTGCAAATAACTCTAGGAGTCTCGAGTTTTTAACCGTTAACAAAAATATTTTAACTTCAACAGTAATAATTTATTACTAATAAATTAACAGAACATTACTAGTTAAAATGAATTTAAACATAAATAGCATTTTTTTCTTAGAGATCTAACCTTAGGTGCCCCAGTTCCTATATATACATAGAATATAACATATAGCCATGTATGTTATAGCTCATATAGCTTAGCTAGTGCCTAGTACACTATTGGTGTCACACATCAAAGGATTGAAAAAAGAAACTTTTATAAGTAATTTTCCAGCCTTATAAGGGTACCTACTCATAAACTTTTTAATAGTTCTTGGAAAATATTTATAACTTCATCTTCGACTTTTTATTGTTTTTCCAAAACTTGTTACCTGTTATAAACAAATATTAGAATCATGGGAAAATAAATAAACAATTATTCAAATTAAACTTTCCCATAAAGTTAACCATATAGTTAAGAATGAACCAAATATTGTGAAACAACATGAACTAAATGAACATTTGTGCATATATACGACCACTATGCATCGAATAATACAATTTTATTTATATCATTTCTGGAACATCAAGCATCTAAAATACGATATTATCGTTGATACTCAATACTTGCACAAAGACCCGAGTGATATTTCTCTCATTCAAAATATATTTTACAAAGATTCATAATAAATCAACAGTGAATATGTAATAACACAGGTAAATAGCGTAAACTGGTATAAACTTTGATACCCAAAATTCGTCGTATTTCATTATAACTAAAGACGGACTAATCTATCTAAATATTATTTCTCACTGCAAATTGTAGGTCTACTTTATTTTTGCCTGTTAAGCCTAATAAATCTATATCCAAATCTAATAGAAACTTTAAGTATTTTACCCTTTTACCTATGTATGGAGTTGCGCGTCAGTCACAAATAGTGAAGTAAACTTTTAAGTATCACTCCATCGGGTCATAAAAGTAAAATAAATTTACTGAAAAATCTAGCAATGGTTCCTAGATTAGATTTTTTTAGGTACTCCGAATTTAAAAAATATGTTTTACATGGTTTATAAACTTCCATCATCTCAATAAATAAAAAAAAATTAATTTTAATATTTAATAATAAATTAGAATATATCTTCATCTTAATAAAAAATTTTCTTTAATCAATTTTTCAATATTCGAAGTAAAATTTGTAATGTCGGTTTACAAAAAAATTGTTAACCTGCGACTAACATGGAAATAATCAGTGCTTTAAGTAAGCACACTCACAATAAAATTCATACATTTTATGAGTGAACTAAGCTAATATTATATTAATTTATTGTATTTGGCAGAATTTCATATGTGGGTAGGTTGGCTTTCACTGATGTTGTTTTTAGTCGTATAAGTAAATTATAAATTTATAATAAGTAAAAAGATCAATAAGTAATATGCATGTTATGTATTGTGTAAACAATAAGTTATTTTATATTTCAATAAGTATCCTACTTAAAAACTTTCACATAGTTTTAAAATAATTTTGACAAAATGTTTTACAACGAGGTGTTTTATTTATTATATTTTTAATTTACTCCTGTTAATTGATATAATTGTTTGAAGTATAAAATTGTTGGTGCCATAACATGATATAAATGGTTATCACTCCACACAACAATAAAATTTGAAGTCATTATTTTTTCAGCTATTTAACTTAATTTCACCACTAGATGGATATGAACATTTCAATAAAATTGTTTGCTTTTTCGTTCCGAATCTGGCTGTCCGTACATTAACGTAGATAATGGTTTTATTTTCAAAACTACAAATTAGGTATTAATTAAAAGATTAATTTTTACCATATTTGGGAAATGACATTGCATGCGTCACATGTTTTTTTATGTAAGTACGCGATCTAAGACAAATGAACATAGCCGGATAGTTTGGATGTGAGTGAGACTGAACATAAAAAAATAATAATAATAAAATAATCAATACAAATTAAAACATAATATAAAAAAAAAAAAATGAATAGTTATACCTACCTTTTTTGCTTCCAATTTTCTTCACATCCATTTGTCCCTATTCGGTAGGTACGACATCTACTAATAACAACTATAATAACAACTCAACGACAAATAATAGAGTATTCAAAATTGCTAAAAGATGATATAAGTTTATTAGACTTTTGGTCCACTTTTGATACTATGGTATTGTACAAATATAACTGCAAAATTTAAGATTTAGATATTCTATCAAGTTTGTCATATATAGTATGCTCAACTATAAACACAAAATATACTTATACATATTTTCCATCCGTTTATTGTCTGAACATTAATTCAATTTTTACCAAAATACTACTCATAAATTAGGTGTTATAAATTATAATTGATTATAGTCATTTCGGATTTTTAAGAAACAGAAAAACAACAATTTCAGCTCATATATTTTTATTTAAAGTAATCAAAAAACTAGTATGAATTGAATCAGCTATGGTTCTGTTATACTGTATAGGATAAGTACTTTCTAAAATTAAATTTCAAAATATTAATATCAGGAAAAAAGGTTATTGACAGTAATATCGAATAATACTTCAAAACAATATATATTCATTAATCATAAAAGATAAATATTTTATAACATTTTATCAAAGTTGGTTATAAAATATTGTATTTTATCTAAATTGTTTACACTTCTAAAAATTAATAGCAAATGGTCAGTCAACAAACTAAACGAATTATGATTTTAGTAAATGTCGGTTGATGCGAGGATATTTGATATGATAGAAATATTTGTTTGTAGAGGAATGGGGAAATCTATTTCAGAGTTCAATGGGTAAAATAAGGAGGACAGTTAACTCACTGTGGTAGAGACGAAAAGGAATTAATTCATCGTAAATGAAAATAATATAAGCTGCTGTAAGTAGTAAAATTATATATATGTTACGGTCGATGACGAAAATGATGATGTTTACATTATTAAATCCTAGTCAATGTCGAAAATGACCTTGTAAAATACAAATTTACGTAAATGATGTAAGTATTATTTAACTATTAACGTCAATCCCCAACTCCTGTTGGACATTGTTGTAAATTGTATAATTACCGTGATTATCTAACAAATTATCAAAGGTAGATGATTAATTATTTAATCGATTTTTTTTCTATATCGTATTTGAGCTATTTTAGTATCGTTTGGTTTGACATGCTTGATTCGCAGTTCAATAGTTTACCTATTCAAAATTTCGCAGTTCGCCAATACACGTTTCATTTAGTTTTTAAATATTTACTTTTTATTTACGTAAAATATTAAGTATGGATGTAGATATTGAAAATGTCATAACAGCATGCCTTTCGAAAATAAATAATTAATAACTAACAATAACCAATAACTAATATTATATTATATAATTAATATTTAAAAAATATATACATAATAAATAATTGTAAAATAAAATTATGTGTATTTTCAGTCATTTACAACAATAAACAATTATCTTGGAAACCGATGTCATTGACCGGTAGTTTACAAAAGTAACCTAGCGACTTGGCTTATTACGTTAATGCCCGGTTAATGACGTAGGTAAATGTTCAATTTTCGTCATTGACCGTAACATATTATATATGATGTAAGGTTTTAAGTAGTATAGTCAGTAAAAAATATAATTATACTTAAGTATTTACTAACTTATAAAAAATTTCATATCCAACATTGTAATATGTCAAAAACTATCAAATCATATTGTTTAAAATAAATATATATACGGTGTGTTCAAATTTATAGGTAACATCAAATACTTCGAATAATTTGATTAGGAGTTTTTATACTGCATACAGGTCTTATGATAAATTAAAAATTATAAATATAAATATAAAATATATAATTATAATTTATAATTTTTAATTATTTTTTATCGGCGCATGCGCAGTAATATAAAAATTTCTTGAATTGGAACCACTATTTTGGATACCGGATTTAGATTGCTTTATTTTTTTTGAACAACTTTGATCATTACAGTGTGCTGATATCTTCAAAATTGCCATTTTTATGACTGTCGAAAGTTTTAAATTAGTTAATTCGTAAATATCGCATTTTTCAACGTTCTGTCTTAATTATTACACATTAGATATCATAATAATTATTTTATTAAAACTACAAGATGTATTTGTTATTACTATTATCAAAATGTATTATTAAAAAAATATCATTACAATTCATTCAATGAACTGTTCAAAGCTATTGTCATTATTTTCAATACATGCTTCCTTTCGTTGCAGTAGTTCTCTCTGTGTAGCTGTTACTATTTGATCTTCGGTGAGTTCACTACACGCAATGATCATTCTGTTTTTCAAATCTTCAAGATCAATTGGTGGATTAGCATAAACTACTGTTTTTAAATATCTCCATAAAAAATAATCTAATGGTGCAGTTATATCAGGTGATCTAGGAAGCCATTGTACTGGATCATGTGTCCCCATCCATTTATGACCAAAAGTTTGGTTAAGGTATTCTCGGACAATTATTGCATTATGGGCGGGTGCCCCATCTTGTTGGAAAAATAAATACATGTGTATATCTAAGTTGAATTCATCCAAGAATGTTGGTAGTGTTCGACAAAAAGTCTAGTTACCTCCTACCTGTCAGAGTACCGTCATAAAACTATAAAAGTAAGGACCTAATATTCTACCTCATAAAAGCCCACACCAGACATTCGTTCCCTGCACATACTGAAAGTTTGAATCATTTGTCCAATAAAGATTATGATCTGACCAACAGCATTGAAAAATGCCACATTTACGAATTAACTAATTTAAAACTCTCGACCGTCATAAAAATGGCAATTTTGAAGATATCAGCACACTGTAAAGATCTAAGTTGTTCAGAAAAAATAAATCAATCTAAATCCGGTATCCAAAATAGTGGTATCCAAAATATGAAATTAATCAAAAGTGTGCTTAAACATGATTTAGTAAAATTGTTTAAATGAACCACAAAATTAATCAATATTTATGCAACCCGAAATCGATTTATTATTTAACAAAACAAAAAATTTAAATGTTGTACTAAGCTACTGTGTTGAAATTATAATTATGATTATACCAAGTCTAGCACAAAATCGATTCAGTTTTGGTTTATTTATATCCTATAGCATTTCTTTAAAGTAGCAATTGTTTCAAATGATGAACAGACAATTTTCCATAAGTTTTAATACTCAGTTAGTGTTATTCAAAAAAATCTAATCCAGTAGGAATGCGCTAAATAATATTATATTAATGCCTAGTGATAATATATTAATATTTATACGCAGAAAAACATCAAAGCTTTAATACGGAATGAAGAATTGTCTAATTGCTCACATTTTTTATATTAAAACTATAATTATGATTTTGGTTTTAGTCTTTTATCGTTGTGTTAGTTTTTATTATAGAATATAAAATGATTTACTTTACTATCTTTCTATCATTCAATGTTAATAAAAAAATACAAAAAATGCCCTTTCAGAACATTCATTAAATTTATGGTACATTGTTTGTTTTTTTTTTATTTAATTTTTAGGGTTTCTCAATAGACAATTATTATCCATTATCATTGTCAAGTGACAATTTTATCTAAGTGACCATAAACATACGTTATCGAGTCAATGCCCTCAAATAGAGAATATGATGTAAATGTGAAAATAGATTATTATCAAATATTTTCGACAGGTAGCAAAAATAAATTTAATTCAGAAAAAACGAGTATTAATGCTGAGTAGCTACCCCCTCACGATTTCACAGTCAACTGTACATTTCCGCTCATATGCTTATTGTAACTACTATTAAAATTGTATATATTCTAATAAATGTTAAAAAAATCTCAACAAAATATAATAATCACAAAAAAAATTTACTATTCAAAAGGGTTTTTATATTGTGATTAATAATAATTAAAAGTTTAATGTATTTGCAAATATAAAATCAATCCTAAATAATATTTTTTAATTAGCTATTATTTTATATTTTTTTTCACAGTTGAATTTATAACCTAACTTATTTATATAAGTACCCACAAATCAACATTTGACTTTAAAAAATTACATATAATAACTGTTTAAAGTGAAAATAGGTTATATAAAAGTACTATAACCGTAGATAGAGATACATATTTTACATTAACACAACATTTTCTCCAATACTAATACTAATACTAATACTAATACAATACTAATACTCGTTTGGATCAATAAAGCAGTATACTTTTATAAATTTGTAATAACTATAGCTTAGCCTATGAACATACTGTGTACACGCGAATTATTAAGATATTCCATTAAATATCAAAAATTGAATAATACTGAAAAAATTATTTTTCAAAACTTTAACACGATGCACAATATTTTATAGCTTCTCCTTTAAATGTAACACGTATTGACGTATAATAGCGTATTCATTGAATACTTGAAATTATATATAAGTTAATATTTATTTGTAACTTCTTGAGTTGCATCACCATTTTTAAATTATCACTTTATGTGTAAACATTATAATAATATAATTTATGTATTGCTTTGTGTCTGCATGTCTAAGTTTCAATAGTTTCACATCACGTAATGTAATAATGTATCTTAATATTATAAGTACGTGTTAGTTGCATACTAAAAGCTAACCATAGCCGCTTCGTAAGTTTTTACAAATTATTTTTGAGCTAGTTTTATTTTTAGTAGGTACCTACGTAATAGAAAATCTAAACGTGTTTCACTCCTAAAACAGGTCACTGGTCTTGTGATTGTTTGCAGACAGCTATGGTCGATAACACATGACGTTTAGATTATAATTTTAAATACTTATAAACGCATTTATTATTGGTTAAAGAAAGGCGGACTGTAGACGTATTGCGACTCTGGTAAACAAATAAATCATGCGTGTTAAATTAACAACTTTCAAAATTGATAAATCAAAAATCTACTTTCGTTGTTAAGAATGCATCATTTGTTTGACGAAAAAACGTTATAGGAAAACATGAATTATTTATAATCAATAATGTAACATCAATTGTAAATATCTATTTTATCAAACCCAATATATTCTGAAAATTACACGATCGTAAACGACTACAAAAACCCACAAGTAAAAAATGGCTAAAAATACCTATAGAATATCATGGCAGGAAAATATCTCTTACCACTCGATCAATGATGCCCTATTTATAATTTTGGCGTCGGTGGTACGTTTCATTGATTTTCATTGTTTCAGCATAATACACAGCGACCATGTCACTGCAGAATAACCTGTACGACAACGGCGGTGGTGGCGGGGGTGGCGGTGGCGGCAAGAGTGGTCAGCTGAATTTGACTGCGGAAAATGCGTGGAACAACGACTTTATTATGCCTAAACGGGATCCTCTGTACATAGTCGTGCCCATGACCATCATGTACTCGGTGATATTCGTGACAGGCGTCATAGGCAACTCGATCACTTGCATGGTGATCGCCAAACACAAATACATGCACACGGCCACTAATTACTATTTGTTTAGTTTGGCCGTGTCCGATCTCATATTGCTAGTGTCCGGGTTACCGCAGGAAATGTGGTCCATTTGGTCCAGGTGAGTGATTACGGTACAAACATTTGTAAAAATTAAAATTAAAAAATCTTCTGAGTTAGACTTAAATAAAATCTAATATGAATTTTATGACATTATTAGATTTCCGTATTAGGTTTTGTATTATTTTATCAACGAAAATCTATTAAAAACGATATTGTATGATGTGATCAATCGTTTTGATGTTAGAACTGTTTCAGTCAACTATTTAGCCTGCAGGTTTCCAACTTAACAGTCTGAACTGTAAATCGGTATTAAAAATAACAAACTACTGAGTCGTAAATAGGCAAGGGTATTAAGTAACATTCTGCAGTTTTTGGCGAAAAAAGAATATATATATATGTGTGTGATATATAAAATGCAAGATGTGGGTAGGTATGGATGGTGATGTCCAGAGTGCGATCTGATCTAATTATTTTGGCAAAAGTATAACCAAATCATAACCACGTCTGCAATCATAAGTTTTATAGACAGAATCGATTATCGATTATTATACCTAATATAGTACAATCGTAAAATTATATTATATTCGTAGTTTTAGTTTTTTACAACAACGATTTTACAGAAAGTGGTATGGCACAGTATTCGCAGATTTTGTCGATTCTTCTAGATATGAAATATATACATCTTTTGTTACGATGGATTTATTGAAAATTGAAAAAAGTATACATCGATTGTGTCATAAAAGTATTATAACAAAAATATACACTTTAATATGTTTAGGTATTTTAATTAAATATACAAAATTTGTTAGTGTTAAAAATAAATCTAACTAAATTGTAAAACAAATACAAGAGTAAAAGTTCTTATTTGTCTTAGTTAAAATAAATGATTGGAAATTAATGTTGAAAAAATCAATCTAAATCTTAAGTACATCTTGAAGTAAATACGTTTATGGTTCATTAGTAAATTGTTTTATTTTTGTTAGTGGAAACTTACTGACTTCACAAATTATCGTTTATTTTTCAACTTGTACACTTAAGTAAATTATAACATTTTTACTCTTTAGTACTTCCAATATTATTCGACGCAATTGATATATTTACCTAACCTTTTTGAATAGCATATTATTTTTATTTTTATCTCTGATTTCTGGCGCAATTGACATGTACTTTGGTGAGGATACCGCATTTTTATTATATATACATTATTAAATACTTCTGATCTTTTTTCTGGACGTAGTTGAAACATTAAATAAGAGTGATATTTTGAGAGGATATCCTGTAATGCGTTGAAAATAGCATATGTATTATTATTGTGTCATGTTTCTGACGGTGACTACCTACGCTACGTTATAATAATATTATTATAGTCCGTGTTGGTGATGAATTATAATATCGAATTCTATAGCCAACCAGGCATAGACGCATAGTTAACTTTGGATAAAACGCAATGTTATTACAAATCTGCTATCACTCAGATGGAAATATGAAAATTATCAGTTTTCAGGTGCGTCGTGATTCTTCGAACGTAAAAGATTTGATTCGTGTATGCTGCATACCATATGTATTATGTATGATATATTAACCACCATCTTTGTATTATAAGCTGAGTACTATATTGAAGCCTGAAATTCGTTATCTAAGAATTGTTTATCTTTACAACATTTATATGGATTCAAAATTCTTTGTGCATACCTACAGACTAAGGTTAGGTATATTAAACGCCATATTATATTCTACATATTATTTATCTCTTTGATAACAAACTGTTAACTAAAATGTTGACACAAAGACGGCGATCTAGTAATTATATCTGTATCTGCAGTGATATATTAAAATGTATTATACTATAATATTTTTATACGATTCGTCGAAAGCTATAATAGACCATTTGTGCAGAGAGGCTTCATACATTGTAACACAACTACAGGGTGATTGATTTATCATAAAACACTCATTATTTCAAAAAGTATTGACTTTTTCCAAAATATTTTTTTACATGGTTTCAAGTTGTTAAAAAACCAACGTTTTTATTAAAAATTATATTTTTAAATATTTTTTATCCTTATCATTTTTTAAGGTTTTACTTTTTTGAATGAGACAAGATAGAGTTTTAATTTCATATTCCAAAGCAGAATATTTTTCTAAGTATTTTGATACATAGAAATCGAATTTGGGGCTAGTAGTTTATGAGTTATAAGTATTTAAAGTTTAGACAAGCAGAGTAGTGGACAAACATTTTGCGGGATAACTCCGTGCCACTCCACTCCGCCAATCAAAACTTTAAATAAATACTTATAACTCATAAACTACTAGCCCCAAATTCGATTTCTATGTATCAAAATACTTAGAAAAATATTCTGCTAAATTACTAAATGCTATTCATACTAAATTAAAACTCGATGTTGTCATTCAAAAAAGTAAAAAACATAAATAATTATAAGGATAAAAAATATTTAAAAATATAATTTTTTGATAAAAACTTTGGTTTTTTAACAACTTGAAACCATGTAAAAAAATATTTTGAAAAAAGTCAATACTTTTTGAAATAATGAGTGTTGTTTGATAAATCAATCACCCCGTATAGTGACACAATTTCAAAAGCTTGCCCTTCAATCGTAATATCATATTATTCCTTATTTACATTATATTGTATTTAAGATGAAACGATCGAGATGGTTCACATGCTTGGTACCTAATGGTACCTACACTAAAATACTAAGAAGGTATACACTACAACAGGTACTTGGAAATCCCAGTAGTATTGATTAAGTGATAATCAAATTAAATATTTATTACATAAAGTCATTTAAAACTAACCTAAAGTGTCTATGCGTTCAATGCCGTCACTGAAGGAACTATAATTTAATTGATAGGAGACAATAATTAATTGAGGGCTCAGATTTTATAGCATATTTTGCTAATATTGTAGCCAAGATGCAGATAAAAATAGTTTATACTGAATTATACATTTGTTTTGTGCACCAGGGACTTCAAATATAAAATTATATTTTCAATTTTTTTTTTTTTTTTTATACATATTTAAAAAATGTTAGGCTTTTAGTTTTATAACATGTGGTATGAAAAATAAAAAATAAATAGTAATTTTATATATAATTATATTTTATTTGAATTCACGGGAAAAATATTAAATACTCACACTTTTGTTCATATTAAAATCTGTTTTTAAGTAGTCTGACGAATTCGCCTATCGAATAGTAAACAATTATGACTCCTTATCGATTTTACGGCTCGTATTTTTGCTATTATTCATGTCTTTAAGGCATATTATAACGTTTATTTTAATATTTTTTAGGACATATCACAGTACATATTTCAGTTATATTTAGTGATATAAAATCTGATCTCTGCTTATTGCTCTCTGTTTCTTCTCAATTTGATATTATTGTTAAAAATCAGGTAATCTTTTGTACATTTATCTCCGAAAGAGAAATTACAATTGCATAAATAACAAATTACAAATTTTACTGACGCCCGGCTCGATAGAATTTTGTTGCCCTAAGCGGAATATAATTCAAGGACTTGGAATTTCACTCTTATTGTCAATAGAAATTACGTGTAATCATTAAATTATTATAGATGAGTATAGTTTAGTCTTTAACATAATACCATAAACTGATAGACATTTTAAACTGCCAATACATCTGTAGTATATTTTATATTGCTATCCATTTTACATTCAAAGAATAAATGCAATTTATCTGCAAATGATGATGTAAAATTTCAGTAATTTATTATTCGACAAACTTCTAAAAAGACATTTTTGAAATTTAAGAATTTAATCTAATTTTTAACGAAGCTTACTTTTTCACCTGAGCTGAAAAAAAATTAAATATTAAAAATATACTGTACAAATTATTGTATTGATTTAAATATTTTGTTTTTTAAAACAATTAACTAGTATATTCAGGAACAATGATAATATTTGATATTTGGGTGGTAGTATACCATTCACGGTATTGCTATTTTATGACAACAGAATTAATGTAAATAAAAACAAATAATACCATTGTTCCCAACATAATTTATACCTATTCATAAGCTACATTATTATCTGACAAAAATAAGCTATTTTGAAATAATATTTAGCCAGTAACTGGTGAGTAACTGAAACAAAAATATTCTGCTCGAAATATAAACACGAATCTGTATAATCTTCAAATGTCAGTCTACATGGTAAACCTGCAATGATTCGTATTCAATAAACGTGTTGACGATAATTTACAGATATCCATACGTATTTGGAGAGATATTTTGTCAACTCCGAGGGTTGTTTTCCGAAATGTCTGCCAACGCTACCGTACTTACTATAACCGCGTTCACGGCCGAGCGGTACGTGGCTATTTGCCACCCATTCATGGCGCAGAGCATGTCGAAACTTTCAAGAGCCGTAAAACTCATCATAATCATATGGCTAGTCGCAGGGTTGTTTGCTGTACCCCAGGTGAGTTCCATTATTTTCAAATATAATATCAGAAGATAACACTTAATGCCAAATAATGAGAACGGGAGCAGCACGATATTGTCAAGAGACGACAATATTATGGTCATGATTATACTTGTCATCGTGAAATATAATGCAATAGACGGACGTAAGTTGTGCACCTGTGCTCAACTAACAGAGGTATAATTGTAAATTGCGCCTCAATAAATGTTGGGTATAAATTATTGTATCCAATAGAGGTCATTGTCCAATTTTTATGTATGTAGCGAATAATTATGACCAGATGTGATTTGAAATATCTAATATTATTTTTATAATTGCGTTTAGCATTATTTAGGGAAATGGATCGTCGGAAAGTACCGCTTATATAGTAATTTACAAGAAATAATAATCAATATATACAAATATACCATCGATGGCAATAATCCGGAATTACGAAATTAAGACTATAGCTTAAAAAAGAGTTACGAACTACGGTTGTACTAGTGTGCGTCTATAGTGTATCACTCCAAAGCAAATATACCAAAAATCCACAAAGATTCTGTTCATATCGTACAATTAAAAAAGATTTTTTTCAATATAAAACAATTTTCTTTCATGCTTCCATATTATTATATGTTGCTAGCATTTGTCAGTCATAGGTAATAATTTTAGAAAAATTTATAGTTAAGCCAATATATTGGTGATTCTGAGTTCTAAGTCGAGTCAACGTACGGTCACGTATAAAGTTGTTATCCGCTGGTCATTTTTTAAGCCGTTTAATTAATGATTTAGATCGACAGTTAAAAATTAACCGAAGCACTGCAGTTAAGAATGTTAAGATTGATCGAAGCGCTGTATACTAATTGAGTCCCTGACTCCCTGTACCCGAACGGGAAAAAAAATAATAAACTAATAGAGTCCCGGGTACAAACGAGACATATACTAATTGAGTCCTAGGATTATTTTGAGTAAAATATAAAATCAACCATCCACAGTACAGACATAGCGGAAATTATGCCACACAGCCGTGCCGCACGTCAAAATTCGTTCTAGATGGATATACCTATACATATAATATACGTATAATTTTTGTTTATATTTAAATTATTTAATGCTATGTTTTATTCAGCTCATCCAAGCATTTACCAATTTATAAACATTTTGTTGAATGTACAATACTAAACATATATAAAAATTGGAAGTGTTCATATAATGTATACCTACAAGAAATTATCTAAAAATAAATCAGTAATCAAATGCAGGTGTTACAATCGAGACAACAATACCTAACTAGATTTGAATACATACAATGCTTATCTCATAAATTTTTACCAACATAAAAAATGTTATTTTATAGTTTATATTTATTTAATTTATACAATTTACTTGTAAATCATTTTAACCATACCTGTAGAATTTTTCATCACAGACAGTCCTAAATCTGTAAAAATGGAAAGGAAATTTTTTTTTTAATTTGACAGAACTTAGTAGTATTAAAACAGGACTCAATTAGTATTATTTATACATAAAATTCTACTGGACTCAATTGATATATAACCTAACCCTAAAATAACCCAGCGCTCAATTTATCAAAAGTTTATACTGGGACTCAGTTTGTATGCAGCCGAACGAAAGGATAAACTGCAACGTTTGTAGAATTTATAAAACGCAAATTAAAATTTTTCTGGTCAAAATATATTATTTTTTTTAGTGGACAAGACATATTTCATTATAATACTACCTATGTTATTTTGTAAAAATAACTTTCTCTAAATAAGGTTGACAGTATCTCCTAAAGTTTTAGTATTATTACAAAATCCACTATTGTTGTATATGGTATTTAATTTTCTCAGATAATCTTTGTATACCTACCCCTATTGTTATAAGCCTACAACGTTTTGGGAAAATCCCTTTAGGTTGATAATTAATTGTCGTTGGTATCTAATCGGTGGATCATTTCAACATACAGCTGGTTGTTTATTTGTTTACTTTGTAATTTTATTCCACATAAATACAAAATTAATTGTACAATTTAATTTAAATTATCATTATCATGTAAAAACAAGCCAATGGTCACGTTACCGAGGCATTTCCCTTAATAAAAAAAAAAAAAAAACGAATTAATTATTTTGGTTGAATGTTGTTGATAGTTCTATCGTTTGTCTAATATAATATTACGATTATAAATTAGAGCTAATTTAACGGTAAATTTATATTACTTCATAGTATTGTAAAGGTGCTTAACTTGTAAATTTGTATGATTTATTATGACAGATTTGTGTGTTGTAAAAAATAATACAACGTAAAATAAAAATGTTTTTTGCTATATTAAAAACGAGTATGAACCACTGCAGTATTGTAAGCAAAAATAAAGTCTAAAATAATATTATGCTGTATATTTGGAGCTCCTATTTATTTTTTCCACTGATAAGTATTATGCTCTTAACGAGTTATATGATGAATTTATATATATTTTTATCTACTTCAAAGTTCATACAAAGTTCATTATATTTTTTAATTCAGCTAAGTATTTATATTTTAATTACGTAGAGAATAACATTTTTCTTAATCCAGAATGAAAAATATTGGTTAGTAATTTTAAAATACTTATTGTTATTTTAAACAAATAAATCCACCTACCAAAAATTATATTTAACTGTCAAAAACATTTATTTTAGAGCAATTTAATAAAATTAATCAAACCCACATTCTTATGTAGTTGCTTGTAATTCATGGCTCGTGACAAACATTTTACATTTATACGACACATAATTTAAGCTACCTAGTCGATGTACATAATAATATTTTAAGAATTTCATATACAAATTACATATTTTAATTACATTTTGTAATCACTGTGTTCAGTGAAAATTATCAGTACAATTTAAAGTAATTTATTCATTTCACAGTTATTTCGAAAAAATTTTTAACGATATCTTATTTTTAGTAAACACAGAAATATTTTATCTTAATATATATAACAGCATATTTTTTCATTTTTAATTATAAACACTATATTAAACATGTTAAGATCAAAACAAAGCATTATTTTATTTATTATATTGGTAAGACATGTAGGTTACTTAATTTTTTAAAATTTGTAAATTATGAATATATTATAAGAATACATCAAAATAAAATTTAATTTACGGCGGCTTAATCACCCATTCATTCATTTATTTATTTTTTTTTTATGTACACAATAAATATTTCATTTTCGTCATCAATATGGATATACTGATTCAAAAATATGTAATAAGAAATTATGTAAAACCTCATAATGTATCAAATATGTTACGTTAAAAAATCTATTCATTATACCTAGTAAATTTAACTTCGCATAATATATAATAAAAAATTACTTTTTAAAAGCCCTACAATTTAATTAAAATATATTTTAGCTTGATACAAAACACATTATAGATATTTATTGATATGAGAATTTGGGAATACAAAATTCATTTTCTACCCTATATTGATAAAAGTACAAGCATAATTATTCTCATAAGATTTGAATTGAAACACATGACTTTTAGGGGTTTTGGTGAAAAAATTTATCACGATAATTTCAAAAAATATATTGCACTGTAAAATATTTACAAAATTTACCTACCTAATAAATCCTGTATATTATGTTTTAAATATTTAAACTGATTAATATTTTTTTTTTTATTTATTATATTTTAAAATAAACAATATATTACATGTTATTACAAGTTTATTAATATAATTAAGAATTTATACATTAAATATGGTGTGATCAGAAGATACGTGATGCGTATGTTAATTTATTAAAAATTGGGAATTGGATTTTGTTTATAAGGCATGTTAGAGTAGCTAGGAGGGGGTTTAGGACTAATTTTAACTCGTTAAGGAAATTAGTGACGATTTACAGAGGTTGATCGGGTGGTGGAATGTTCGCTGTGGCTTCGGCTTATAAGGGCTTTTATTTTGGATTTGAGCTTAGCGCGTCATGTCCTCTTGTGTGAGATGCAGGTGGTACATCATGTGTTTGAATGTGCTGATGAACTCTTTCTGTCGTTCTGGTTTTGGATTTAATGTGGCTTAATATTTTTTTAAAGGTTTGACATCCTTTATAATTGGCAGTGTGGTTTCCCCCACAGCTTGCACATTTTGCTGGTTTCTCCAGTTTTTTTGTGTAATTTTCGGTGTAGTGTTCAGCTCCAAATTTCACGCATCGTGGTTTGTGGAAACAGTAGTTGTGTGTGTGTCCATACTTTTAGCAGTGCTTGCATTGGGGAGGGCCAAGTTGTTTCTGTGTGTATTCAAATTTTACAATTGAGTTTAATATTTTAGTGATTCTGAATATTTCACGGTGTTGCGAACTAGACTGATGTTAAATAGTAGAAGTGGCAATTTGTTCGCACGGTATTTGTAATGCTGATTACTTCATGAGGTCACTTAGACAGTTTTCGATATCTGTGGTAGGAGTCGTATGGTGGAGGTGTCGTAGTACGACACGGAATGGTTGAGAGGATCCGGGGAGATAAGAGTGGTATCGTGATCGGCGTCTATTAGATATGACTTAATTATAGCCATGAAGTTGACCCGTGTGTTTGGTCGTATGACTAACCTAGATCTGATCGCTTTACATGTGTACCTCTTTGGGCCCACAAATCACAATGCGAATTAGGTCTTTGTTTAATGTACTAAAATCGGTTACGCGTTTGTTAGGACGATATTCGGAAGTTTAATATTACTTTGTTTTGGTGAGGTTTCGCCAGATTGTGTAACGAATTGAACTTCATTTGTTACAAAGACGTTGTCTTATTCATCCGTTACCTAGGCTTGGAAACGATTTAGTTAGGTTAGACGAAAAATTTACTTTTTTTTATCCTCATGATTTGATTAGTTAGTAGAAGTCGACGATAGAGCTCTCTCTTTGATGAATTTTCTATCGTTTTATTTTTTTGAATTTTGCTCCTGTTTACAATGACAATTGGTGAGACAGTATACTCCATTTGAGCGTTTTTCATGACTCGATTAGGAATAACTGGTTTGATACGATAAGCATTTGCATTACGGAACTCACGTGATATTATCGTTTTAGCTGTCCGAGCCCGGGCTGATTTTTTAACTTTAATTGGGATTCAAATTTTATAGATTGGCGCTCAGTCTCAGAAAATATTTTTAACATTGAGATTTTCTGACCGTAAATCCTAGATGGTTTATTTACTAAACCGGTGTTCTGAAAATCTGACACATGTTTACTCCTTTATGTGTTTATTCTATGCATTACAGACAACGATTAAGTAATACAATATTAAAAATAATAAATACAAAATTGGTATTATGTATGCTGTATCCAAAATTTTTTTTTTATTGATATCAAGAACCCGGCATAGGTGCCTATTAGTTATTCAACATTTTACATCTTACATGAAAGCTTTTACGATTTTTTATCAAAACCTATTATTCAAAATTTTTTTTTCAATCAACGTTTACGATTTCAGTAGTGACACTTTTATTACTAGGAATAATATTGAAAATACAATAGTACAAATACAATCATATCACCTGCATTAATTTATGTAAAATAATTTACCTCATAGGAAACATTTGCCTCAAATCGATTTTAAGAGTTTTAATTTTTTTGTCAGAATTAATTTAGTCATAAGTGATTAACTTACGAGTTGTCGACGATTTGACATCTATTTGAGACTTGCAAATAAAGATTTTATTTTCTTATTCATTAAAATACAGTTGATTTCTTGAAAATATGCGTAATGTAATAAATATTTTATAATGGCCGAATTCTACTGATAAAACCATTATGAAACCATAAACTTAAGTTAAAAATCTTTTTTTATTTAACTCGACAGTGGTCAAATTCAAAATCGTGTGATAGGAAAAAATAACAAGTCCGTTTATTACCACTAAAATCCGTCGAAACGTCAAATCCTCAGGCGTTGCAGTTCACCGTCTCGTCGTGGAACGGTTCGTCAGAACTGATGCAGTGCAATATCCGGAGCATACCACTGATGGACACAGACATCGAACTGTCAACCGTGTCGTTCACGCTGTCCACGCTGCTGTTTTTCTTGCTGCCAATGACACTGATAACCGTACTATACGCACTCATTGGACTCCGCCTTCGTCGCTCCGACAAGCTGAAACGCACCATCACGGTACGATCGACCCACGGTGAGAAAAAAATTTCATCACCTGAGTACAGGGCCAACTCGTCGCCAAAAGTCCTCAAAATGCTGGGTACGTACATGAGCGTTTCTATTATATTACGTTCTAACCTAACCGTTGCATAAATATTAAATATATATATATATAGGTATTATGTACCTATAATTTATCTTACATTATACAAAGGTATGTATCCATATCAGGTATCTTTATTTTTATTTTTGTTACACTTCGTCATTTGTCTCTAACAAATATTTTTGGATTTTAATATTGTCATAGACTATACTTGTAATGATCTAAGGATTATAGTTTACTATGTCTTATAGCGATAATGATGTAATTACGAATATCTTTAATGAGTACTGACATGCATACTAAACTAATACACGTTTAACAATCATTAAGAGGTTAATATTTTTGTTTGACAAATTTTGAACTTGTTGTCGAATAGTCAATTGATAAATACTTTCAACTTAGGTAGTAGTAAAATGGACCAAATAATGACATTGATTAAATTCTAACCAAGCCTTGAGGCGACGCAAGTTATTAAGCTTTATTTGTTATTTAATTAATCTAACGTTGTTTTGTAATATGATTTATTGCTTTGTATTTTATCTACATTTGTATATTAGAATTTTTAATATATAAATTTGCCTGTTTGGGTGCTTATAAATATTTATTAATTATAATTGATTTTAAAATAATTCTTGATTACTTACAACGCACACACAGTTCAAGTATAATACCAACCAACTATATAATATTACTGTTTTCAGTTTTCAGTTATGTCTACATAATCACATCTTAAGAGCTCACTTTTGTCCACTCTTGTTTCTTATAAATTGAATCTTAATCTAGTTTTTATTAATTTGCAATCAGTTGTTTTGCAACATAATTGTTTTTGGACTACTAAAACTTACTGGCTAAGACTTATTGAATAAGATTTAACTAGGTATATGAAAAAAAATTTCAAAAAAAAATTCTCATAGATATAGGATTCTACCAGGATTGTTATATTAATTGCTTAATATTATATATATTGGAACGAAATTCGTTTGCAGTGAAAAAAGACTTTCTTACCAGTAACAATACATATAAAGGTATTTATCTGTTACCATATAATTTTAAAATTTTAAACGATACTTTAACACACCAATATATGCGGTGTTTTGTATGGTCACCATTTTATTTTTTTCATTAACTACCTATTTTATATCGATCTGTGTTATGGTAGGTATAAAAACAGTTTCTTCTTTAATGGGTTTCTTTTATTGTTAAGATAAATTACGGTAAATCCTGTATAGTTATATCTAACAACTAATAAGATTTATAATGACCCCTAGATTACAGCCTTTATTAACAATTTTTAACCAACTATACTGTTCGTGTTATGTCCAAATACTATTTATTTGCTCGTAGCTATATGAATGTATTATATTTTTTATGGTTTACACATGTTTTCATGCTAACAAACCCGTCATAAATTCACAAACTATTAAATAAATGAATTGTATTACGGATTAAAATAGGTTTCAGGTTTTGAATACAAATATGTTTGTATGAAAACTGATAAAAAATAATGTTATATTCTTCCTGAAACTAACTTATTTTATGATGAAATATTAAAATGTAGATTTTAATAATGCATTCCAAAAAAAAGTAACACAATCACGATTCCATTGCATCTAAAATGAAAAAAGGATAAAAAATCTTTTTCGGAGTACCCATTACAGTCATATTGAAACTATTTATTATATATTTGATATTTATACATCAACATTTATAAAAAAGAATTTTAAATCATGATATACAAAGTCGAAAAAAGTTTATAATAACCCATAAAAAATCACGAAAGAGAATTAATAAAGCTTAGTGAAATCTATATAAAATATATCGTTTTAAATAAACAAAAAAAGACTGAAAATGAATATAGCCTTATATAAATATGATACATCTCACATGTTTTTGTATATGTAGTACATATTATTTTATATCTAAGTTTTAGCATAAAAAAGCATACCAAATCTAAAGAATATCCAATATAAATTCAATAAAATTTACAAATTTAAAATTAATACATACATGTTAAGCAAATATATTTATTTTTTTAAGCATTAAAATTGAAATCAATATTCACTCTTAATTTGTATGAATATAATTTTTTCGTCAGTTTTGTAATTATAAAATTCTTAACTAATAATTGTTCAAACATTTTAAACAATAATATATGAGGTCATGTTTTCAGTCCAAAAACTAACTCATTATTTAAAGGCAATAACTAGTACCTATGTTAGTTTAGTTTAGATATTTGAATAAAATTTAACAATTATAGTTATTTTCTATTATTTATTGTATATTAATAATTATTTCACAACTACTTTAGGTTTAAATTAAATTAATTAATTACTATTTTATATATAGGTACCATGATACTAAAAAACTATGGATATTATATTTTATATTATTATTTTTTTTTTTGGATTTAATCAAAATATATTTGAAGAATTTAGTGGATTTTGATTAGGTAGATACCTAATTCAAAAATTATTATTAGTAAAACACAAAACAATTAGATAATTTAAAATAAAATTTGATAAACAAGTTTTATCAATCAATAAAAACATAATATTACATTTTGATTATCAATATTTAAAGTTGTTTTTTTTTTTATAGAATTATTGAATACAGTTTTATAATAAATTAATATCTATGACCATTAATCGATGATCATATTACGATAATATATCTAAAGAAAATAGTTGACATTGAAAATTAAAACTGTAACTTATTTTAGTTGGTAGCTTGATAAACAAATTCTAGTATAAACTTCAAACCATCAACTATGATTTTCTTCTAACAATTTAAATTATTTTTAAATTATTACTATTATTATTACCTATGAAATAATAATATCTATTCGGTTATAAACATATTAACAATATCATATTTAATTAATTAATATTTTCAATATCAATATGGATTATGGGTAGAAATTTAATTACCTATATTGATACTAAATACTTAAAATAATAATAATGATAAAAATAAACATTTCTCCGTAAAATTTGTATTTTATGTGTCTACATTTTATATAGTGCACAAAGTGCATAATCTTTCAAGTCAATTTGGAAACTAATTTTTACCATAAAACAACGGTTATTGTCAAAATAAAGTGCTTTTTGTCTTAAGAAAAAATTTTATGTAATTTTATGAAGAATAATAAAACGTTGAACGATCTTATTTTAAATTAATTTATATTTTTTTTTTTTATATTAAGAAGGTAAGTAAATTTAGAGTAGTAAAACATTTGAGTATCGGAATTTAAATACTTTTCAAGTACTAATTTATTGTAATTAGGTACTGAACACTTTTTTACACTTGATTATTTATCGAAGTAGGGAATTCAAATAGACTATCATGATATTAAATACAGATATAATTGAATACCTACTATTTAATTTATTTAGTAGGAAAGATATTTCCATATTGAGCCAGTGAGATCACTTTAATTAAAAAACAAAAATCGATAACGATTTAAAAGGTGAATGGTATAGTTCTATTGCTCTAACATTGGTTAGAATTGTATACTTTGTTACAAGACAATTTTTTGAATAGCTACGTTGAATATAAGTAATTATTGTCTGCACTTGATTATTATTCATTATATTACAGTATGATATAGATTATTTTCTATCAAGTTAAATCGTTTATGTAGTTTAAGATTATAATCATCATCAACTAAAAAAATACTAATTTCTAATCAAACTTCATATAGTAATTACTATATACTTTTAAAAAAAACCTGTGTATGCAAGACTGTGAGTAAGCACAGGCGTATGAAGTGACATTTCTTTCGTGGTCTTTAGTTATATCAGGCTTTTCTAAAAACAAACAATCTCAGGACCTATTTAAATCGGTATGTTTTAGGTTTCAATTCCGTGTTATAAAAATAATAATTTATTTGTTTGATTATTTTCGTTTATTCCATAATTATTTGAATTACTCTCATTTCATTGTAGATTAATTTTAGACATTATTTTTTTTAAATATTCAAGTTAAAATAAAATTACCATTGGATTTATTTTATGTTATATCAGTATAAGTAATATTGTATATTATATTATAGCCTGTAATCGTTTCGATATTTATAATTATTATTACCATATTATCTAACCGATTGTTATCTTTAGATCAAATGGAGAAGGGAAAATATATTTAAACCTGTAAAAATATTTGGTTGTATATCGGGATTTTTAAAAATCAATCATCTCGTTGTATTGAGATTTATTTAACATTGTTAAAATAGCTTTTGGGCATGGGACTTCTTTGACTTTCGTTATAACGGGATTTTTTGTTGTATCGATTTTCATTGTAACAGGAACTTAATTATACTAATGGTTTCATAATTTTCAGTGGCCGTCGTGGTGGCGTTTTTCATCTGTTGGGCGCCGTTTCACGCACAAAGGCTTATTGCCATATTCGGGTCAAGTCACGCATCGTCTGGCAACTTGGACGCGGAAGATATACCGTTTCTGCATCAGCTGTACGGTATTTCCACGTACATCTCCGGAGTGCTGTACTATGTGTCCACCACCATCAATCCAATACTGTATCACATCATGTCACTGAAATTCCGAGGAGCTTTCAAGGTATGTAGGTAGTCACCAACGTAACCACTCGGGTCCTTGACGCGGGATTTGTATATTATAATATATTATGAAATGATTCAATACCGATGCCAAGAGTATATTAGCTGTGTAATTAAGTAGCTATACCTATAATTACACATTAATAATGACTGTGAAGTGGGAAATTCAATAATATAACGAGATTATTATTATAAATACAACTATGTGTTATCCACTGTTATTACCTAATAAACTAATAATAATTCACTATATAGTTGCTAAACTAATGAAACAACTAATTAGTTCCATCGACTAAAATAATGATTTCAACGTACCTCATAACATTGGGTTTATATTGTATAATATTATTTAAATGTTAATGTTTATTTAATATTAACTTTTGAGAAAATTTTTAAAAAATAATAATAATAAATGTACTAACTTACGTTTAATTAATTTTAGGATGTACCAAACGCAAAATGCAGATTACCTATCTCAGTGATTTTAATATGTATGTTATGCTCCATTATGCTACGTAAATATGTAATTTTATGTACTCTGGAGATGGAACTAGGTATACCTATTCGCTATGCTACTGTCATTGATCACTCTTCCTTAGGTATAGTTCAATACCTTCCTATACGGGACAGCATACAATATGCATGGCTATTTAGTATTTTTACAACTAATATTCCACAATTATATTTATTATTTAGTATTTTTGAGAACTTTTAAAAACAAAATAACCATATTTGACAATTTAAAATGGCATCGAATATAATATTATTGTATACTACGTTAAAAGTTCTGGAAACACTCAATAATTGCTACCAAAAACACAATCATCCAAAAAAACAACTATAAACTAAAAGTTCCGTACTCTGTTTATGTTTTTTCTTGTTTGAATTATCTATACCTAACACCTAAGTAATGAATTGTTGTTTATTCGCTACTTGTATACAGTTTCAAATGTGTAGACCCATGTAACAAATTATAAGAGTATAACCAATTGAACAGGTACCAGATATTTTTTCTCTCTAAAATATATCAAACAACCATAATATAAAATCATTACCTTAATGACTGAAAAACTAGTAACTCGGAATCAAATAAAGGTTCAAAATATAACCCCTCCCCCTCCCAAACACAATTCCTGGCTACGTACTGAAACAGTATATAATTTTGGTACCATGATTAATTATTCATACTATGACTTATTATTCTTCAATGAATAAATTATATAAAGCTCTTTTATTTTTGATATTCTATCGAGTATAGATAATGTGCATATTTTATGTTAAAAAATGCGTTATTACTTATAAGTTATAAAATGTGCTTTTTTATATAAAAATAAATTCAAATGGTGTACAGTCGGTTTTAACACAAAAAATATATATGCTAACTAAACGTATGACAAAAATTGTTAATATTATATGATAATTTATTAGTTTAAAAAATACACTCATGTTAGCAAATTTTCATAAATCATTGGTTTTTTAGAGTTATTACGTTCCAAATTAATTTAACCAAAAAATATTGAATATATAAAAAATTCTAAACAATAAACTACTTGACTTAGATAAATTAATTTTACCATAATTGTTCTTATAATCAGGTTCCAAAGTAAGACATTTTGAATTTATTCAAAAAAATGTTTGTGAATTTTTAAGTTTTTTATATTCAGTATTAAAAAATAAAAATAAAATGTCTATTAAATACGTAGCGCAAGTGTCAATGAATTATATAGAAAAAAACAATTTTTAAATATTTAATACAACCAAAGTTATTCCATGTGTCAGATCTTCATGAGACATCCTGTTCCTATTGTTCATTGCTAATCTTGAAGAGGTAGTAATAAACCGAATTATTTATGCATAGTTTATATTTAAATTATTACAATTTATAACATTATAATATTATAATGAACCTATATATTTCATGTTAGATGTTTAGTCATTATAAAATTGAGCCATATATTAAAAAATGTAACCAGTGGATCTTTATATTTGAAAATGTTTATAAAAAAAGTTGTCAAGTAGTTATTGGCACATAATAAAATATATAAAGCTTTGGCCTATGAAAATTATTCTTATCTTTAAAACTCTTCCTAGTTCTCTTTTATTAAATTTATTATAGCTTAAATATAACATTTCAATGATAAACCTTGTCAACAATGTTATTTTAAAATTTTAATATTTTAAGCCACTATAAAATTTAATCTATGAGTTATAAGTAACTCATGACTCCATTCAAAATCATTTTGTTTTGTTTACTTATCACTTAATCAGTTATCATACATAAATGTATTTCAAATTTTAAATCATCATTATTACAAACCACAAATAATTAGAAATTATTTAAACAAATACAAATTTCACTTAAACGACTATAGTATAATCTAATAATGTGTTTTCACTTAAAAACGATTAAATATAAAAGCTTTTTGTTAACAAAAACAAGTTATGAATAGTGAATTAATTTTAATAACAAATGGTGAATACATAATTGTTGTTTTAACTTGAATCAATCAATATTTTGCAATATGTAAAACTTTGAAGAGGCTGTTAAAATATTTTCGTCTAATAATTCAATATCCATGCGCAATAAACAATTCATAAGTATTTTTTTTACTACTTGATCGCGAATACCTATATCTGAAATCATAATAAGAAAAATGATCATCGATACCGAAACTTAATTTAAATATCAGGTTTCAGCTAATTATAAACCTGTTGATGGCAACAATGAATTATAAACTTAATTTGAATTCTAATACTTTTTTATTTTACAAAACTATATTATATGGAATAGTTTATGCTTTTATTGTAATAAATAAATGGTGCTTAGGAACTACGAATATGGCGGAATATCTATGTATTATCTTTAATAAAATATGGTATACGTTTCGTTGCAGATTTAACCAAAATATAGCTATCTCTTACTAAGCTAATATTAAAGGTAATTTAAAAATAAGTGACACAAAAATATATTATATACGAAACTGGGTTTAGTGTGTTAAATCTGTTTTCTACATGTTCATCATCTTTAGTCTGATCGTAGTCAGCGTTACACTGATATCCAGAGACATTGGGCGCCGATAAATACTACTAACAAATGTAGGTATCTACTAATTTGGCAATCTACGATAAAGACAATATTATTATTCCTTAACTGACAACTTTAGATATAGATTATTTGTTATACATCGTTACATGGTCCGTTGAACCCAAGTAAATAAGTATCGTGCCCACGCTGTTTATTTTCATTCGAGGACGTATATACTACCATTAAAATACAAAAAACATACTCAAATATTGTAAATAAAGTTTAAAAGAACCCAAAGAAAAATTATGGGAGAAAATAACATCGCATATGATAGTATTTCTATAGGAAGTAAGTTAAATTCTTCTCACATTCGATTCTATTATCTGTTGCGTAATAAAAAAAACTTAAAACATGTAATTTTCAAGGATCTAATTAATATTTATTATTTTACATATTTTACAAGCATAACCATGTTTTTTGACTTGAGTCATAAATGTACAATGGTGACTTTAACTGAATAAATAAATCTGAAAAACTGAGACGGCCAATAAAAGTAAATGTCTCTTCAGCAACCTGACCGTGAATACTGAATATAATGTAACTCGCTTTACATAATAATATAGTATTCTTTAAATTGCTTAGGAATTGCACAAACCTTCTCACATTCAACCATGGAAAAAGTTATGTGGTAAAAAATTAATACTTAAATAATGTTTATCGGTGAATATTTTTTATACTTATGTACCTATTATACGAATAATAAATAATCATACAAATAAAATTATAAAATAACACGATAACAAAAATTTTATATATATATATATATATATATATATATATTTTTTTTTTACCTAAATCATAAAAAAAGAAATTTTTAATAAGTTTAACTTGAGTATGAAATAAAAATTAACTTAAAATATTTCAAATAACAAATAAACAAATTTATAACGAAGTTATATTTTTTAATGTAACCTACACAATAAAAACTATCACTGGAATTAAAACTACTATATTACTATGATATAATATACTTATATGTTTAAATAAATTATAATAAGCTAAAATTTTAACTTTTTTATCACTATAGTGTTATATTATATTCTTTTTAATACTGTTAAAAACTTTTTTCATCATTATTCATATGAAATTGCTATATTTAGATAAAAACTGTATCTAAAATAATACCAAGAATGAATTATCCTGAGCTTTGAAGTACCTATGACGTATAATACAGTAGGTACTATAGTAATAAATTAATAATATTACAATAATATAAACGTGCAATATGATGCTCATCACAAGGCAGTAATATAGTTAAAGATTACCTATTGGTCCGCGTTATTTTTAACCATAAATCAAATAACATATTACATTTTATTATTAATATGAGAATCATCTGCATAATGTTTCGCAATTTTTTATACGATATAAGTGATATAACCACAGCGTGCACGTTGTGGTTATAAATAGATTTTTAACTAATCGACGTACTTTTTTATAAATTATATATATATATATATTATATGTATATATTAACGATTTTCCTACTGTAGAAATCATTATCATTACAAATATTATGAAATAAATTTTAAAATAATTACTAATCTACTTATATCTAATTTATCTATTTATGATTGCTCGAGTGAACAAAAGGGTTTACACAGTACCTACTTAACAAAATACAACAGTTTCCATTTAAATCATTTATCATTTCTGACGAGCAATGTTTTCCAACACAATATAATTCATTTATTTTGTAATACAAACGAATTTATATAATACCTTAAAATCCATGGACCTTAAGAGTTAAGACCCGTTGCCGAAGAACTGCCTATTATTATTTAGTATACACTATAGATCACAGATGTACTTGTTATTAATATGAACAAACAATTAATCAAACTTATGTCTAATTAGGTTACGTTAATGTGGTTTATAAGTTTCTACACGCGACGAGAAAGCTATATATAATTGCCGGTTTTATAATATTATACTGCTGGTTTATACTATCAACAGCATTGAAATGCGCGATGTCTTCTGATGGTATTACGATATTCTAAGAAGAATTTTTAGTTATTATGAAAACATTATATATTAAATTATTACTTGTACATAAGTAGGGTATCTACTCTAATACATATTGTAATATTATTAAAACACACCAGCTGTCATCAATTGTTTGATATTAATTTATGACGTATCTATACTCATTAAATATTGTTTTTCGTTGACTTGAAACTGTACACAGCAACACTTAAATGCAATCATGCAATACGAACTTTCGTTAATAATTACTTTGAGACTTTGAATGGAGCGATGAATGTATTTGTTTTTCAGTTTTACAACCAAGTGTTTTATTTTTCTTATTGAGTGTGTTTGTGTGTATGTGATCACGTTTCTTTGTCAAAAACTATTGCTAATAAAATTGAGTTGTATCTAATGTATAGGCAACAGTTGGTTCAACCTTCTGTACAATAAAATACACTGTATTATAGACAAACAGATAGGAATATAAAGAAATTATAAAATATCCTTAAGATAATAAAAAAGCCGAAGTGTTAAACAATTTGTTTCTTGTCTCTGCTTAAAATCATCCTTCATAGGTACACAATTATTTATATTATTTAAATATTGTATTTAAACTTATTACAGTGATTTACTCAATGACAATATTCCATCGATATTTACTATGCTCCCGAGTGACTTCCCCGTTTTTTTCTTTGAAGTTTTAAAAGACTCTGCAGTTAAATGTTATTCACAAAATCGAAACCAGAGCGAATAATTATAATATATTTTTAGCGAAAGAAAAGTTCAAAACTTTCAGACAGAAAACTTTTTTCAATGTTTGTACTTTCAAATAGTGTTTGACGAACTTAACAGAACGCACATTTTTGTTTAAAAAAAAAAATCACGTAAATTGTTTAAAGCACACGGTAGATACAATACTTTTTGTTTAGCCAGAGTCTTGCTTTGAGATAATTTGTTAAATGGAGCAGGCTAACTAAGTTCATAATTTTGATATATCTGCTGATAACGTGTGATGTTTATAACATTTTATGATAATTTTCATTTTTCTGTGTATCAAAAAAAAAAAAAACACATAGTTCTTACTTATACCTAACATTATCTGATTTACAAAATGTCAAAAACTACTTAAATTTAGATGATTATTGTCAGGAAAACTTTAAATAAATAATAAACAAAAAATATATATAACATTTTATACTTTTGCATCCACATTCATACAAATTACAATTCTAGTACATGGTTATACGCGTTTTGCATGATACGTTCACAGAATACTGAACACACTTTTAAATTTCTCTGAATTTTGGGGATGGCTGCAGCTACCTTTTTAACGACCCCTACCTTCGGGAAAAATACACTAAGGATAAACAGTATTAAATTTTCAAATGTTTTAATTCTTGGCATAAAAAAATGTAGTTATATTTAGGATTTATTTTTAAAAATAACGTAAAAAGAAGGTTATAATGTAGAAGCATGGACAAATAATTATTATCAATTACGAGACTACGACAACACAATAACTTAAATTTTAATATAAATATTCTATGCTACAACTATCGTTAATAATTTAGACATTTTATTAAATTATCACGTTTATGGAGAAACACTGTAATACTAACTCATACTGCATTTAAATTATACAACAGCTTTTACTCAATAAAAATGTTTTGTCGAGGACGCCACTATTTATAACATTCACGATACGGGCGATAAAGGTACCTAGTATACCTACCTACATTATATTATTATTTATCTACTGCCATGTTTTTACAAAATAAATATACACGGAATGGTGTGTTTATACGGCGGACGACGAGGTTTAAATTGTACCTACATACGAGTTGTCGGTCAACTGATGATAGTATTAAATTTACATAAATATATTATACAGATAATCAACGTTATTCTTTTACCTCTTGCGCGAGGACATTTCCGGATCACAACTCTACCCCGCTTAACATAATACATAAATATATATTATAATATATTCTTCTTAAATCCATCAATCTTTGGTACCTATAACAGTGATCACTCTAAAAGACTATTATATTATCATAATTCATATTTCATAAGCGTACCTACGAATGAAATAAAACAACGTCGACCGTACAATTACCTCAAGTAGTCAAGTGTAAGGATTATAAAAACCCGCACAGCTCAATTCCTAGCAATTCTTTTGTTAATTGGACGATAAAAGTTATGAAATAATAAAAAAATATACCAATCAAATAATGCATTTCTCAACTGACCGTTTTGATTTATAGATGAGCTACCTAAATATTATGTTCATGTTCTCCTCTAATTATTTTTGATATCATTAAATGATATGAGAATTGAGCTTAAAATCAACAAAGTGCAGTCATCAATCATCAAATAAATTTAAATTGATTTCTAAGTTATAAAATCAGTGTATAATCGCAAGGATAAAAAATATTTTATAAATATTGTGAGGCTATTTGTATTATCTTATGAATGTTTTTAATTGTTGAGTGGTTATTCTAACTGTTTTATTTTTACACACGATATATTATTACTATATATTATGACGTACGGTAGCATAGCACAATTTAAGTAGGTTGAATACTTGTAAGAGCTTAACTAAAAAGCAGATAAAATATTATGTTTTCCTCCCCAGGAATACGTAGGTATTTTAAGTATATATCAATCAAATGGTCAGGTGGCCAAAATTTATAAACGTATAGTATAACATTTTTATTTTTTAATGTTAATATATATACAAAACGTTTAATTTACAGTTTTGGAAATAATTCGGACCTTCCCTCTGCATCACTCTTACCATATTAAACCACAATTAACAGCTAAACAAAATACGATTAAGTGGACGCTACCCATGCGTGTATTGTGTCCATGTTACAAAAGTAAAACATTTATCCGATTAGAGTTCAGCAGAACCATTTTGTGTTTTTTAGCTTAAAATAAATCATTGTGAATTCGCCTATATTATTATCAATAAGTAAAAAATAATATGATATAGTAACATTATCTGCGCTCGAGTGTCGAATTTTTTTGATATTTTAATATTTTAATAAGATGTATGAATGATTATTTAGAAATATCACAAATTAAAAACACTCTTACATCTTAGTTAAAAATTAAAATTAAAAAAAAATCAATGATTAACAACATAAAATTGGTTCAGATAAACTAATATTATATGATACATATATTACATGTTTTATGCGTTTTCAAGATGAAGACTACAGTCCTCTCCAGTGCTCGAATACGAAAAAACTAAGTAGAGGCGCTCCAATAGCTCAATCCAATGATTAAGTATAATATTATTATAGCTTTCACAATTATTATTTAAATATACATTTCATTAAAAATTATTTTGGAACATTAGTTCGTGCCGTGTTCCGGTCCAAGTAAAAAAAAACTAAATAAATAAAAATAGTAAAAGAGCTCCGCCTACATGCGCACCACTTCCCGTCAATATTCGAGCACTGGTCCTCTCAAGTGCATTCGCACGCAGCTCTATAATGATAATATTCTATTGTTATGCACATACGCATATACAATAGCAGTTTAATCCGTTCACTTGTAATTGCGATGTTAACAGAGAAACAGTGTTTTTTGTTGTGTACTGACAGGAAACGGTGTTACGGTGTTGTGGCGGCGACAGCAGCTGGAGTGCCGATGGATGGACCGGAAGCAGTCAACGGCGTCCGGGGCGCTGGTCGCGAAGGAGGCTGCGCAGTGACTCGTCCGAACCGGCCACCGACGACCGCCGACCAAAGTATAGGCGCGTGTCCGGGCGGGCGACATCGTCCGTTGAGCTGCCCGCCGACGACGACGATGAAGTTGTTTGCAATGGCCGAGGTCATCACGTCGCCGGCGCCGGATTCACCGACTGTTGGCGGCGGGCGCTGACGGGATCGGCGGCGGGCGGAAATGCCAAACGACGCAACGACAGCAGCTGCAACAGTGTCGGAAGTATTGGCGGAGTTGATGGCGGCGACGGCGACGACGACGACGACGACAATACCTCTACTACGTCCATGCAGCTTGGTGTGGCCTGCAGCCGTGGACCGCAGACGGTTAAAGTGCCGCCGGCGGTAGCGCTCAGTAACTGGGCCGTCATCAGCAACAGTAGCCTCAAGGATGTAGACGGCGACGACCTGCGCGACGAGCTAGTCGGTTACGTGGCAGACGCGTCAGTGGCAATCGTTGGCAGCCAAAACGGCGTTGCCCTCGAGTATTACTGAGAGACGATATAGCAGGGTTCGTTCGCTCATAGGCGCAACTAGGAGGGCCGACTCAACTCAACCCCCTGCCCAAATGTAATGTATTGAATAACAAGTCAAGGAAAATGTTCTCGTCGATGATATACATGTACAGTATTGGCCGAGGACCGTGCGAGTATACCGCAAGACTGTTTCTCAAATTTGGCTGATGCTTAGATTTGTTGTACCATGTATAGGCTTATGTCTTGTGCTCGTGTGGAAAAATATCAGCTTCGTTTTTTTCAAATGAGAACCAACCTTTTTTTACTGTAAATCATTATGCTGTCCCTATAAGTATAATATATTTAAAAACTCCAACATACATTATTATAAGAATAATTAAGGTTGAACATGCTTGGTAAACCGTGTGGAATAAATATTGATGAAATCGCATATTTCTTACTAGCCATCCACAAATATAACAACTCAGTAGGAGGGTATTTTCATTGCAAATTTATAAGGAGAAAACACGAGGGCTGCAGGCATACAGACATACAGGCTTTCCCCAAAAATTCAATCCTAGTTGCGCTTGTGGGTTCGCCCCTCAGTGGTATATTATGTTTGTCTTAAATCTATTAAATCATAAGTTGCATGTTTGTATAGTATATCACATTGAAAAGTACCACTTACCTACCTGATGTCAGTGTGAGTGTGTGACTGTATCTGGTAAAACATATTTATTTTCCAACATCTATTATTGTTTTTCCCATAATCAGTGTATACAAACATCATAATTACAATACAATATAAAATTATACATTATTTTTTTGTGCCATTGAAGTATTGTAGCGTTGTCGTATTAAGTTATTATCATTATGATTATAATTATATGTAATCCCCTTAAAAAAAAAAAATTATATGTAATGATGTAATACTACACACTGTTATTTTTTTTTAACATAAAGGCTTCAATTACTAGGATTATAAGCTTAAAATTACAAAATAACATGGGGTTACAATATAGAAGGTGAAATTATCATTATTATTATTATAGGAATACAATGAAAAATATAATAAATATGTTTACAGTATTTTTTAGTAAAAGGCAAAATATTTTTTCGATTTGAAAGGAAACCGCAGTTATAAAAAATTTCATACTTAAATAAGAATTAAATTTTTTTTTAATTATTAATGAATTCCATAATAAATCCATTTAATATAAAAAAATAAACAACATACTTATTTACGTTTATTTTGCTATAACCAATAAGTCATACTCACATAAAGTGAACATTATACAAAAAGGAGTTAAACAATTATAAAATGTAATTAAAAAATGAAAATTCGTAAAAGTATAACAACACAATGTCATATACGCATCACTGGTCATTACCATTAAGTGCGGTTATTTATAGCATTTTCCACCACACTGTACCAGTGCATATTTTAATATTCCATCGGAAATATTAATGTGCACTGAGTGGACTTTTTTATGTTTCACCTCAATGCACCACGCTATAGTTTTTTGCACCCAGTTGCACCCAGTTGTATAGTTTTTGCATCCAGGAGCTCATGAACCTTGTTATTATCATGATAAATACCACAATACCATAGATATTAAAGGATTTTTTTTTCAATACCCATTAAAGATTTTAGTATCTTTATATATATCTGTGATAAATATAGGTTTTATGTTTTATCTACACTTGCACCAACCCGCGGTAGGACGATTATCAATGAACTTTACCAATGTCACCTTGGTGCAATGGTGCAGTATAGTGAAAAATTCTATTAGAAAAATGTGCCAATAAGTGATCCTATAGGATATAAATAACGGCTTCTAATATTATATTACAGTGGTTCCCAAACTTTTTTTGCTCTTTTTGAAACAATGAGTTTACATGGTGCCCCTCATAAAAAATAATAATAAACCAGAATAATTTGTAATATATATTATGAAAATATTTATATAATTGTAATTGCAATATGTTATAAGACATTATTTATATATAACATTCTACGGCAGCGCAGCACATCTGCAAAGACACAAAGTTTAGGAACCGATTTTATATTATATTATATGATTTTTGGCGTATGGTATTTAAGTATAATATAATCATATACCATACTACTGTATTGGCTACCACCTTTTTTAGTGTATTAGACGCACCTATAGGTGCTATATACAACGATTATGAAAAAATACGGAACGCTAAAAATTTAACATAATCAATTTTTGTCAGTGACACAGTTGACGAGGTATAAATATGATTATAATATGACCAACTCGTGGGAGGCTACTCCAAACACAAATAAACTTAAGGAAATCAATCCAGGCATGAAGAAATAGTCATCACAAGGTCTCGAATTGGACACTCCCATCTAACGCACTTATACCTTATTAACAAAGAAGACTGCCCGGCCCGCATGCGACAAACAATTGACAATTAAACATATTACTCTTGAATGCCCCAAGTTCAACACCTCCAGAAAAATCCTCGGAAATCCATCATCGATGAATCAAGCACTTGGAGAAAAGAACTGAAAAAATATATATAATTTTTTCACAAATTATAGGTTAATCAAAATTAATGTAATTAAAAAAAAAAAAATTGTACATAATATATTTTACACCCCCCTTAATCCAGAATAATAAAATTTTTGTAAAATGTTGCGAAAAAAATAAAACTTGAATTATTTTCTTTATTACAACTTGAACATAGTCGTGACTCTCATTTTGATTTTATACCATGTAAATGAAAAATTGAAAACAGTGTATGTTTTTAAACGATTTTAAAATTTAATATATCAACAAAAATATAAAAAGCAATATTTACTCAAAATCAAAAAACGATTTAGTCACTTACGTTTTAACATCGCAGTTCGCTTTAAAAAACTATTGTGTTGAGGTTCACAGCGATTTCAGCTACCATTTCTATCAAAATGATCGCCATATTTCTCAAACATACACCATATTTATTCATGGACGTCAAGTCAACTTGATCGAATATTAAGGGTAACAATTTGAACATACTCGTTTCCAAAAACATAAATATTAACATTTATTGAGATATTCCATAGTATTCATTTTTATAGTAAAAATGACGTAAATCCATTAGACGCATTGTTAGATTTTAGTGATTGACTTATGACGTTTCATGACAAATTGACAACTACAGTGCAATGTACAAAACGAATATTTCCTTGATAAAATAATTACCAAACAATATAATTCTTTAATTTTTAAGCCACATCAAAAGCCACTAGCTATTTGAAATTATATTCGGCATAAACGATAAAATAAACAATGTTCACTTTTCATACATTTTGAAATCACATTGTACTATTACCAAACTGAAGCGTTCTAATTCCCATATTTTAATTTATTTCACTAATAAATTAACGTTTCATTTTTGTAAACTTACTATTTCTACGTATAAAAATCCAATAAACTTATAATATTTAAATGTTTCACTTAAAAGATCAAACATAAAATTATTGTATATTTTGACTATTTATAAATATTATGAATAATAATTACCATAATAAAGTTACATTTCATCGCAAAAATTAAAATTAAAAATTAATCTAAATACCTTGTACGTAATAAATCGATATAAGATCGCTTTTTTAGGAAAATCATCACGTATTAACAACACCGTTGGTTTTGATGACATCATTGTGCACTAAAAACGTGATTTTAAATTCCAAAAAATTTTCCTCTATAAAAATTAAAAATCATAATAATATTTACGTAAATACCTACATGGGACAAAAAAAATAAAATAACGGTAAAGAATGGACAACTCAGGACAATATATTAGAATACAATAAATATAGATACAACACTATTTTTAGAACCTTTAATATATGTTATGTATAGACTGCCTTTATACAATAATTGTGAGCAATGTATATATTGGCTGTACTTACAAATCACTATTAAGTTTATCTTATACAACTTAAAAAACTTGACCATTGTCTCAAATAGAAGTTGGCTTTAGGGGACTTAGTATCTCTAAATTCTAAATAAGCCCTCCTCCACAATTCAAAAGTTAGTAGGTACTGAATTCGCCCTAAAAATCTAGGTTGTTAGCGACTATATGTGGATTTTACTATACATTAAGTTATTTATTATTGAATGGTGGTGTTATGTTTTGAAAAGGCCGTGCATAGACTTTGTGAACATTTGTATTATGTACCTATTATTCATAATAGGTTATAAATTATAATTGTATAACTATATATTTATAGTTATGATATTTTATTATAAAAATGTTTTTATTAATATTATTTATTATATATTTCTTTATTAATATATTGATGAATCAATTCAAATTTCTACGGAAAACAGCAAACTATAATAAAATTCAATTTGATGGCGTAAATTTGAAAATAAATAACACATTTTTAAGCAGTTTCAATTTTTGGAATTTTCAAAATAATCATTTAGTATAATAATATTTGTTTTCAAAAAATTATTAAAATTTACTAAATATTAACCAACAATTGCGCTTTACGTTTTCGATATTATTTTGAGTTAATACAATATATCGATTGTTAGTCAGATATAAGTAATAACAGTTATATTAGTACTACTACGCTACTACTTGGAAGTCAAACATGATTTATTACATTTAAATCAATATTGTAAATGTATAAGCACTATAAACATTTACAGTCAAATAATCTATAGCTGCTACATTTCGAATACCAATTACCGATATAGTGTAGGTAGCGAGACCCGGTACCTTAGATCACATACTATGGAGTATGGATAGAGCTACAGCGTATTATTTTGAAACCAATATTAGAGACAAGTCTCTGAATTAAGTGTTCGATATGGGGATGCGTGATTCATTTCGTCACATAATTATCTATAGGCAGTACCCAAGGTCAAAATATAACAATATAACATGTGGATAAATAAGTGACGAATTACATCCTGCATGCACGTCATATTGAACACCTAATTCGGTGACTCGTCGCTAATATCGGCTTTAATCTTTTATATTGGAATAATACGTTTTGGCGTAATCCATAGTTGGTATATAATCTAAGCCCCAGTACCGTTAGTAATAACACAAATATTAAATATTAATACATATATTTTTAATTTATTATATTTTTTTAAATAAAAACATCGTCTTTAAGTAAATAAGTATTCTATAGACTCTTTTATATAAAAATAAATATTGTATATATAAACTTTATGTACTACAATACATTATGTATTATAGGTGCGCTCAAACTTAAAGTCACAGTTATTCAAAATGCATAATTTCTTTTGTGTACATAACTCTCCATATCATGGTAATAAATTGGAGATTTCAAAGTTTTCTTTCTTAAAATATATATTTAATATAATATAGTTATATGCATATGTCTTATAACATTGATGTACCAGATCGGGTTAATTTTTTATCCATATCCCTTTAAAGATTTAGTTAAGAAAAATTTCTATACACATCATGTTATAACAGTATAGTTTATTTATTCTTTTTATAAACATTATACATTTTTTTCTGTATTTTGGTTTTCATAGCTAAGCCTATATAATAGTATAAGTTACCTTTAAGGTATTTAAATCGCTAATATTGCAGAAAGTTTAGGAAAATAACGCGCTCGGAATTCTAATGTTGCTGGCCGATAAAAACGATTACCTATCGTACTCGCTGGCTAGTAACAAACGTTTTCGTCTAGGAGATTTTTAAATTTATCGGTCTCTGTGTTGAAAGGGACGTTTTTAGTTCATTTGCAATTCTCAATTCGACCAGCGACTACATACGCACATTTAAAAAATGGATACTCATTACCGTAACACACACGAAATCCAAGTCGAACTAGTCCACATCCTGCATGAAATAGTTGTGGGCTTCATGGACGGATTGTATGACGATAACTACAACATGCACACCTGGCTCCTTACTTTCCTGAATTCTATCGACCAAGACACCATATCGAAACTTGTCGAGCTGTTTCAAGAGTCGGAACCCGTGGATTCCACTGTGGTCCTCGAAGACGTAACGCACGACGCAGAATTTACTAACGACACCAGTGACCAGGTCGTGTCAATTTTCGTCGACAGAAGTGCAATATTGTCGAGTGGCGACGCGCCGTCCTTGGAGTTGGGGCCTGTCGAACCCACCCCGATTACCGAGGACGGCCCACTCGACGATACGGTGAAGAAGACGTGTGAAGCTGAGAATGAAATTGAGCCGGCTCAGGGCATTGAAGAGCCAGACAGCGGTGAGGTCGTAGGTAGGCTGGACCCGCCAGCAACAACCGGAAAATCCGACCAGCCACGAAGGTACAAGACCTCGTGCTGGAAAGGCGTCAGGCGGATTTTCCGACGTCTATGTTGCTGGCGAAGAGAAACCGTCCGCGACCCACGTTAGTCTGGCGGTCCCCTAAGGGCCGAAGATGTCGTCAGGAAGACGGCGACGTATAGGAGGGGAGGATACGGGAAAGAGCACGGAAGGTGCACGGCGGTAAGTCACCCGAACGCGTTTCCCGACCACCCACGTAGCGACGGTTTCACGAGCGTAGCGCGCTCGGTCGTCGTTGACGCGCGAGACCCTCTGGCGGCTTGGCGAGCGCCCGGCAGTTACGGTCGCGTGGATCGACGGACGACGATGTCGACGGCACGGTGGTTAGTTGAGGCAACGGCGAGGGCAACGATTCCGCCCCGACCGTACCTACGATGATGACGACGGCGATGGCGACTCGTTACGATGGCAGTGGCGGACACCTTGGCACGGGGTAAGTGGTATAGAGATTTATGCGCTAGGAACACGGACGTCAGCGGCACCGGACCCGAGGAAACTATGAACGTTTCAGGGTCCGGTGGCGTGCGACTTCGTGGCGACGGTCATTGCAGGACAAAGACGCGGCTGAAGGGACGACGCCAGGACGAAAATTACCGATTGTCAAGGATCGCGGCACGTCGCTCGTGCGGCGATCCGATGGCTCTCGCCTTTTCGTCCCGCGGTAAACCCACATCGGCCGGGTCGCTTGTCCGCATAGCGATCACCGTCCACTCCGCATGCGCCAAATCTCGATTCTCTCGCTTCGTTTCCAACGGTATCCGCCGCAAGTCTGTCGCTAGAGTCGTCTCGCCGTCAACCATCAAAGCGCTAACATCGCGCACTAGCTGCCGTTGCTTGTCGCCGTCGACCGTCGCTCCCGCGGCCGTCTCGGTCTGGCCTCGCCGGCTGGGCAAGGTCGTCACGCGTCCGAGCAAACGCGCCCGTGACACTCGTCTACCCGTGGGACCGGTCGTGGAACGTTGTGGAGGTGACCAGTGGCCAAAACTGTTACAAATCCGCACCCAATCGCCATCCCGTATCCTCCCCTCCTTGTTTTTGTGTCTCCTGACTGACGTATTTTTTTTTTTTTTTTAATTTTATAACTTTTTTTTGTGTATATACTGTTGTTGTTTATAGATTCTTCTACATTGTTTGTCTCCCCCCCTTTTCGACTAAATCTTGTACATGCAATATTTAAATTATAGTCATTTTGTACTATTTTTTCTCTTTTTTTTTTAAATGTTTCCCCTTTTTGTATTTGGACCATGAGCATTTCTCCTACCCCTTTTTTGACTTTGAAAATCTTTTACTTGTAAAAATGTAATAATTTAGCCATTTTGTGCTAATTATTAAAAATTTATACATATTGTATCTTCAAAAATGTTTTCCTTATGATAATAGCAACTTTGCTATGTTTTTTTACTGTTATAAAATATTTTTTCAAAACTGTGTTCATTTTTTTTTTATTTGAAACATGTACCTATATAAATTTATACATATGTAACTGTTCGATCAATTGTTATAATATTTGAATTTTGTAATTGATTATAAATTTGTTAAATTAATAAAAGATAATTTTTGTATACACAAGCAATTTTAGTTTCTTCTTTTTTTCGTATTGTTAAGTGTGTAAATCAAATGTTAATGACTAAAAAATCATTAAAAGGTATAATATGTCTCACGTTGTACGATATAAGGTATATAAAATAATCATCTTAGAGTGATTTACTACATTATTCATTTTATGAATGACTCGGAAACATTGGTTAACACAATGTCACCACGTTGGTAACCGATTTTTACAAAACAGTTTAGTAAGCATATGAAGAATTTTACATCAATGGTCGACGCTCTCAAGTACTTGGGCATTCTCAAAATTATCTTGAAACAAATCAAGAGGTAGGTGATATAGATGCTTATAAAAAACGCTACCAAAAAAAAAGTAGTTTAATTCGTTTTATTAAATATAAGAAATTGGTTTCATAAATATTTTTTAAACGTTTAATAAAAAAAATTAGTTTCGACTAAAAAGTAGAAAATAAAAAAATAAAAAATAATTTTTTTTTAAAACACACTTTCCTATAAAAACATATTTAAAAAAATATAAATATATATAATATATTAAATTTGAACTAAAAAATATTTTAAAAATTGTACTAAAAATACAAAAATAATTTTCTGTACTTAAAAATAATGAAAAATTGAAAAGTGTGTGGTACATCATACAAAACATTTAAAGCCGAGCTAAGTCTCACATACACTTCTTTGTTCAAACCTGTTTATAAGATAGTGACTGTAAGAGCACCACACACTTTTAAATTTTTCATTATTTTTGTACTTTTAGTACAATTTTTAAAATATTTTTTAGTTATATCTAATATATATATATATATATATATATATATATATATATATATTTATATTTTTTTAAATATGTTTTTATAGGAAAGTGTGTTTTAAAAAAAAAAAATTTTTATTTTTTTTAACTGTTGATTCATGTCAAACCAGAATATTATATTATAATATTCATGCCATTTGTGGTAACTGATAAAGTGATAACGCCTATTATTTATTTATATTATGTGGATGATAATGAGCTTTGATACTATCACTATGATAGTGTGATTCTTTTATTATTGTTGCAATGCAAATTGTGGCTATTAAATTATTAAATTATTCGTGATCCGAATTTATAACTGTTTTGAACTTAATTTCTCGGACTGTTTTTCTTTAATTTCGTCGCACACTCTGAACAATTGATGCAACATGGTCGATTACAGAGAGTTCGACTTCCCTGCCGAAATATGCTGTTCACCCAGTCCGCTGATCGCTATCGCCGGCCTGGACACGGTCAATAATGCCATCCACAGGTCCATTTGGGACGCTTTCCACAGTCCAGTTGGCCGAGACAGCCGAGCCGTATTGAATTTCTTTCACCTCACGTCTGAGTACAAGTTTCCTTCATTGAGCGAAAAGGTATATGACATAATAATTCACCGCTTTCTACCCTGTCCGAATCAAAATAATCTAACCAGCCGTTTTACGTCTCATTAACTTCTCTCCCACTTACTACATGATTTATGTTTTTTTAGCGTGTAATGCCTTACATTCCAAAAGGTATATTAAAAAAGAATTGGCTCGAAAAACATATTCGTTACGATCCTGCCGTTGTTGTCATTTTCTACGACTGTGATTGGAATGACGAATCTTGGAATGAAAAAATCAGCGAATGTTCATCCAGAGTTCAGTCAATTAGGTTGTTGTTTAATATTATATTATTAAGCTTTTAGTTTTGTGATCGATATCTTAAGATTTTTGATCAAATTGAAGTTATGTTTTTCATATTACAATAAATTTACTACTTATCTTTTAAGAGAAAGTTAATTTACAGATAGGAACTTAAATTGTTAATTATTTTAAGAAGCTGTTATTTTCCTATTGCTGTTGTTATGTATTTAATATATTTACATAAAATTCCAAGGTTGTCTCTGGAAGGAAGGAAATCAAGAATTGTTGTGGTGTTGATACAAAAATTAATGCCTGTTGTCGATGATAATATTACTACTGAGAGAGCTGCATCACTGTGTGACGCTTGCACTTTGAATCCAAAAGCTTTATTTATACTTCCAGTAGTAGACAATATCCATGGCTATGCTATAAGGTAATAAAGCTTTAGAACACTTGTGCAAATATATTTTTGATAAAAATTTTGTATTTATTAATTATAAAACGTAGGCTGGAAAATGCATTTTATGATCTGGCCCAGAATTATTACCAACAACAAATCAGAGCTGTGAAGTCTAAACTAGAAAATTTAAGCAAAACCAGTCATCAATTATTGATTGTTCGCTATTCATTCAAAATTGGATTTTATAATGAGATTAGACAAGACCATCATAACGCTCATAAGTGAGTCTGCCATTATACTTTGAATTTCTTACATTTTAATTTGTTATGTTAAATGTTCATATTTAGGCACTATCATCAGTGTTATATGTCTTTATTAGAAATATGCACTTTTGATACTAACATCTATGAAATAAAAGTTGTTGCTGCGTACATTGTATACAAAATAAGCAAACTGTTGTTTGTAATGAAGAGGGCTCGAGATGCATTGACTCAATTTAATTCTCATATAAATGTGTTTAAATCTATGATTGGACCACCAGAACTGATGTTTGAACACTATTCTTGGTTGTCTAAACAGTAAGTTTTCACATGCACTGTCCAGGCAAGTTGAACTAATTTCTTTTGTTTATAGATTTTCCATGTTTGCATCATTATTTGATGAAACAACAGCTGAAAGTTCTACAGCTACTCAGGCATTAAATCCAGGATTTTTCTTTAAAGAAGCTGCAGACTATGCAAAAAAAAGAAAAATTAGTGCCTATAATATTTGTCAGGTATAACTAAATCATATTATGTACCCTTTATTTGTTTAATATTTGAATCAAACATTTCTTTTTCGTGAAAATTTCATATTGTTCAATGTTTATAATTATTAATTTATAATAATTCATTTTCACTATGTTTAATAGACTTAGTTTTTATAATGTCTATGTATATGTGATATTAAAAGTTGATTTAGAATTTATTATTTCTTAAATTATAGTATGTTGAATATAATATAATATAATTATTTATTTGAAAAGAAATATTTTTAAATTGTGCACAATACTTAGTTTTTTAATATAAAATGTTACTATGTTATCTAGGATGCAAATGTTTACCCCTCCAGTAATCCATTAAATGAATGGAATAATATAGAATTTTATGGTCAAAGGCCATGGCGGCTAATGAAAACTCTCAACAACTTAGATTTTAATACAATTGAAGCAGATGGTGTTCAAGCTTTAAAATTTTATGAAAACACCCAAGTTGATCATTCTGTAAATAATTAAATCAGTTAAATAGCAAATTACCATTTATCTTCAACATAATGTTTGGAACTGTATATTTCTTTTTTTTAGAAAGCAATTATCAGCTTCTTAGGAAACGCAATGAAACAGTTCAAACACTACAAATGTCCTAGAATGAGAAATTTGTTAGGTATTTTTCTTAAATATGTATATTAACTTTTTTTTACATTTAAATGTTTTTTCTTAATTGATTTCAGCTGTACAGATGGCTGATGAATATTACAACGCAAAAGATTATAGCAAAGCTCTTACGTAAGTACTCTAATCAATCTCATTATATAGCTGAATAAACTAATTAACATTTTATAAAAACATGAAATCAGTTTATGGAGCCACATGTTATGGGATTATCGAGACGAAGGCTGGGAAGCAATTGCCCATGAACTAGTAAACAAATGTCTAAAATGCGCCTATTTAACAGCAAATGTACAGAATTATGTAGAATTAAATCTAGAAGCCCTGAAATATTACAAAAATGTTGATATCCAAAAAGCTTTGAGCAATATTGGTTCAATCATACAAGTGAATATAATATGACAATAAATAATTTTCTTAACTTAAAATACTTATGTATATTTAAACAAAGTGTTATAATTTTTAGAGGCGAATTCCAGAACCTGAAAAATCACTTGATGAATATGAGAAAAATTTATCGATGGAAGAGTGGCAAAAATGTGACTCTCTACGATCAAAATCTGTACTAGAAATTGATATGTCAGTTACAATTTCTACAGTCGATACCAAAGTTATTTTAAAAGATGTTTCATGTGATGGCATTGAAATTGATATCTTTATAAAGTATTTTATTAATATAAAAATAGTTTTAAGTCTGTTATACTGTAATATAAATATATTTTAAACTGCTTCAGGGCTAATTTTCCTATACTGGTGCAATTTTCTAAACTGATAGCCTGTGTTACCTGTATTGACAATGTATATGATGTTGAGGTCTGCACAGATAGCAGTAAACTTATCTATGGAGAATCAAAAACTCATACTTATTCTTGCAAATTTGTGCCCTCGTCAAATGACGTTGGAAAAGAAATCACTGTAAGTATTATTCACCTATACTAGAAAAAATATTGTGTTTTCAGGATTAATCCAAAAATTATTAAAATCACCTTGCCTAATAAACTATCTTAATTATACCTGAACCAAAAGTTTTATTTTTGATGATAGTTGAAGCATAGAGTTTAAAATTGACCTTTTTCTGTTCAGTGGATAGTAAATATTTTCTCTGATCACTCCCATACTGGAATATGAAACAGTGTAGAGAATAATAAGAGATAATAATAGAGATCAACAAAAATATATCATTGTAGATTATCGTCTGACACTGAAAATTTACACAATAGTCCTAATATGCCGCAGTCAGTGTTGGGGTAGTTACTTTTTTCTTTGGTAATCAAATTATATTACTAATTCCTTTTTAAAATTTTAACTAAATTACTCTTAAGTTACTTTTTATGAAGGGAAGTCATGTTACAGTACTTATGAGTTTAAAAGTAACTTAATTACAATAGAATTAATTTTTTTTTAAGTAACATTTATTATGTCAAATGGGCAATAAAAATTTATAGAATAGCTATAAAAAAAAATATCACAGTCAAGAATATTTAATTTATAAATAAAAATTCTAAATATTTATATGATATTATGTTTAGTATACACATATATATTTACATAATATATCAATAATTTTTGATAATATTAAAAGAAAAAAAAATAACTAGTAGTTTTGTAACATTACTACGAGAAAGTAATTTAAATTAGGTATAAATTAATTGTAACAATTTGTTATTAAATTTCCATAAAATTACTTAAAAAATAATTTTGTTTCAGTAACATGTAACCTAAGTTACTTCTAGACACTGGTCACTGTAGTATCCATAAGAGACAAAAAAGAGTTTGTGTAGTATGTGTGATAAATATATTTCAGTCTTGGACAAAGTTCAGCCCTCAACTGAAATATCTAACTTCCCATTCTTGCTACACTAAATACTATTTAAACACATTAATTATTTATGTAGTAGTATTTTTTTTCTTTCAAACTCCTCACACTTTGCTACGGTAGCGGTAACGACTAAATGAAGCCGGAGACATTTTACCGCTATTGTGGGGGCACCGCCTACACAAATAATTTTACTACTACCACTGCAGTGTGTGGTGGTGACCTTTAGAATAATCTATTCCCACATATGAAAATTTTCTGTGTTTAATTATTTAATTAGATAATTATTGAGCTATTTAAATATAAATGTAATCTGCTATTAAATAAAATTTTTGCCCAAAATGTTAAGCCTTTTTTATTTTTTTAGGTTAATTCTATTAAACTACAATTGGGAAATGAACCTGATTTTCCAATAGTTTTGAAATACTATAATTCCATAAAAAAAACTAAAAGTTTTGAAAAAGAAATGAATAATTTCAGGTATTATACAATTATTAGTTAAGTGATGTTACAAACGCTTATTTTTACTGACAAACCAAACTTTAAAAAAATTTAAGATTACCTGATTACAATGTTCAATGTTTTACTCAACCAGACATTCAAATACATTTTCATTATTTATTGTTCTTCATCAAATTTAGAACAATGTTTGATTGTTTAATCAAATTATAGGGAAAATCTTAGCTTGTAACGTCACAAATAAGTCATGATAATTTATCATTAATTATCAGTTGTTACTTATTATTATTTTTCATTTGAAGTATTTTAATCATTTTAATCCTTGTTAAAGTCTGTCTAAGACTTCTGATGATGAATTTGAACGAATCAAACAGATTACATCAGCAACTCTGAAACCGAGAAGTTCTAGACTAGGCATGGAAATTAAACACAACAATCCTGCACTATTATTGGAATGGTATCAAGTTTCTGTATGTTTGACAAATTTAGAAGATCGGCCTGTTAGTGATGTCTGTTTAAATTTATCACTCAATCGTAACAATAATGAAAAGGTTGAACACTCGAGTAAGTATATAATAATAAACATGGAGAAATAATTTTTTTCACACAAAAACATTTATCAATAATTTACAGTTGAGGTATGTGAAGATCCAGATAAAAATGTCTTCCCGTTGCCAGTAGATTTTAAATTAGACAACATGCTTGTTGGAGACCAGAAAACTCAAACTTTCTATGTTCGATTTTCAAGTTTAGACACTCGTTACTTTCAACTTATGGTTAGTATAATTTTTTGTTTTTATTTTGTAATTGTAAACAAATCTATATGATAAAACCCAAATAAAGGAGTTATAAGAATTTTAAAATTAGAGACAGTTAATTAAAAATCAGCTAGATAATTCTTATAAATATGCAATATTGTATAGTGCATGTCTTTACTACTCAATTATATTTATGAATGCTTTCAGTTTTTGTTAAATAAATTACCAAGAGTCTATGTTTTAAAGATTAGATTTGGTTAAATAAGTAAAATAAACATAACATGAGTATAATTAACTCATATTTACTACCATAATTGATAGTGTTGAATTTTATTTTTTCTGGTCTATTAACGAGTTTCATTTTATAATATTCGTTGATATTGATCAAAATAAAGTATCTTACATCTAAAGTTTCATTAAATAATACTTAAGTCTATACACAATTTACATTTTAATAATAATAAACATTACATAAAACCTGGTACATTTGTGTCGATATAGCTTAATACTATTTACTACAATATTATACTTTTACTTAAAAAGTTTGAAATGTTATAAATGTTACATATGGCTGTTGTTGTTTTGTTGTTTTTTTTTTCTTTCAAATCGGAAATGCACTTACTTGCTTATACTAGTACTTAAGTGGATATCCACTTATATAAGTTTTTTTGGTTAAACATTTATAATTAAGTTTATTTTATAATAATTTTCCAACCTAAATATATTCAAGTTGTTGGTTACTTATTACTAACATTATGATACCTAAAAATTAAATGTATGGGATATGATACAACCAGTTGTAAATGTGTCGTTATAAACTTATAACTATTATTACTCTAATATGAAATTACTTGTACCTAACAGAGGATGTTAATGTTTAAATATTTTGATGTTGGAAAACTTGTCACCTAAAAATAACAAACAATATCATAATTTTAACAAATTTCTTATATAAAGTGTTATTATTTTTAATTGATATATTACCCTAAATTTTAATTTTTACCATACTAAAAAAATTCTGGGGGGTTATATCCCCCCTCCCATTAGTATACCATTGGACTTCACCCATATAGTTTTAATTGAACTCACTGTTATTTTACTCAATAATTTCAATAACATTGTTTTATTAATTTTTACTATGGTATGGTAATTGACAATTGTTATTTCAGATAAGCTATTCAATAGAAGATGACAACAAAACTAAGATTGCTTGCGTAAAAGATGTAGAAATTGTCATAGATGTGAGCATTGTATTTGACATATCAGTTACTTACATGTCTTCCAAATTTGAACCTGTATCTAAGGTGTATGTTGGTGAACCATTAATAGTGGTTCCAAACATAAAATGTCTTTCCCCATGGCCAATAATTATAGAGAATACATCTTTTCAATTGGTAAACGTTCTAGTAAATTGTTTTCATTTAAATACAATGTAGAACTTTTATTTTATTTTTCAGGCTAAACATGTTAATATTTCAACTAGTTACCAATCAGTACTAAATGGAGTAATTTTAGAATCTGATGAATGTGCTTCAGAAGTAATATGTGTATCACCCTCTGAATTAAGTGAAAATATTTTAGGTTGTTTTACTATAAATTGGAAAAGGTAATAATAAATATTATAATTAACTATATATTTTAAATTCAACTCATTTATAACTTACAAACTATGTAATATGAATACTAATTTAATGTATTTTATGTTTCAGAACTAATGTTGACAATGAATGTAAAAGTGGATATTCAAGTTTAGAGTTACCTAAAATTACAGTTGAAAAATCAACGTTTTTGGTTGGTTATTTCATATGATATTATTTTAATTTTAAAATAGATTTATGGATGGATAAAATTTGTTTTTAGGTAGACATGAAGTTACCAGCTCATGGATGGTTACACACGCCATTGAGTGTTGTATACTTTTTACATAATAACTCTGAATCACTACTTTCGTTAGATGTATCAATGGAAGCCAACGAAGCATTTATGATGGCTGGACATAAAGACGTATGTGTATTTAAAAAACATATATAATATTATAATCATACATATTTATATGTAATTTTAGTTGAACATCACAGTTTTGCCTGAAAGCACTTACAAGTTGCACTATAATCTCTATCCTCTTGTTGTTGGAGTTTCAACATTACCAAAAATGCACATTGGCTGTACTTCTGAGCCTAATGATTTCAAACATATTTTAAATGACATACTACTTAGATCTTTACAAACTCAAATATATATTATGGTAAGTCATATTGTTACTTTTTAAATTTTCAATAAACCATGTAAAATACCAAATAAATTTGTAATAGGTGCTTACTTTTCTTTACTAAATGTATCATCTGGGTTTATAATTTTCAGCCCAAACACTTACCAATACACACAAAAGAAGTTTCAAAATAAAAAATAATGTTCCTTTTTATAGATTATTTTTTTGTTCATTTTGGTTTATAGTCAATTTTTTTATTTGTCTAAACATAGAATTCTAAATTTATTTAATTTTTAATCTTTGTGTTATTATTGTATTATTAATTAAAATATGTTACCTACTTATAAGCTATAGTACTGTTCAATATTTATTTATTTATTTATTTATTTTAAATTATAACGATTGTTTATAATGTAATAATTAAAACGATTCAAACATTTTAAAAAATTGTATTAAAAATCTATTGTTTAATATCAAAAAATACATAACTATGTTGTATTTTGTTATGTAATAATTTATTACTTAAATTGTTATGGTAAACCTATCAATCTTTTTAAAATATGTTTTATTTACTGTAAAAATATAATTGTATAGCTATTTTTATTCACCTAAAAAATACTGATAATTAAAACTATACCGTGTGTTCATTTTTAAAGGTAACAAGAAATATTTTGAACACATCACTTGGAGTTTGATTTGGGTCTTTTGTGCTGCCTATAGGACATATAAATAAATCTGTTTTTGATAAGTTCTAATTTTTAATTATTTTTATCGGCACATGCGCAGTAAAATTAAGATTTCTTGAATAGGAACCACTATTTTTGAGACTGGATTTGAATTGCTTTATTTTTTCTGAGCAACTTTGATGTTTACAGTTTTTTGATATCTTAAAAATTGACATTTTTAGGATAGTCAAAAGTTTTAATTTAGGTAATTTATTTCTTCAACAAGATGGGGCTACCACCCATAATGCAATAGTTATTCTATAATACCCGGTGGTGCTGAACGCTATGTTAAGGTCGGGTCATTGCCCGACATATTTTGAAAATTTAGGATAGGGCCACTTCATACTGACCATTATTCTCTCCTCGGTATGCCATTTTTGCCGATATTAAGATGCTGGGCCTCTTGAAATATTTTTTGCCCTACTAGATTTATAGGAATTTGGCGCCACTGATAATACCTACCAAACTTTTGATCATAAATGGATGGAGATATTTTTTTGTTCCAGTACAATGTCCCTCTAGATCATCTTATGTAACACTGTTGGACTATTTTTTATGAGACATCTAGAAACAGTAAATATCAAAGTTGTTAAGAAAAAATAAAGCAATCCAAATCCAGTCTCAAAAATAGTGATTTTTATTTAAGAAATTTTTATTTTACTGTGCATGCAGGATGCAGCATAGTTAAGAATAAGAATTTATCAAAAATAGATGTATTTATATGTCATGTAGGCAGTAATTATAACCCAAATCAAACTAAAAGTGATGTGATCGAAATATTTCCTGTTACCTTTAAGATTGAACACACGTCATAAAATATATATTATATATGCATGGTAAATTAAACATAAGTACACAATACATTAAAAATGTGTAAACAAATGTATACTATTAAAATAACAAATCCATAAATTCCTTAAAATATCGAAAGTGAAGTTTAATTTATTTTACAATATAAAGATGCAGATTTATTTATATTTTGTATGATTTTTTTGTTAAAATTTTTTATGTTTTGATAAATATTTTTGCTTAGTTGAGTGCTTATAATGATGTTTTTAAGCGCTTATTTTAATGATTTAAGTGATCTAAGTACCGAGCTCTGCTTATTACCGTAGAATAAAATGTTGACATATTTTTAATCGGTGCCACACGATTGCGCACTTTTTACCTTTTTGTCCTTTTTACTTGAAAAAAAATAGCTCGATTACGCACAAAAACTATTTCATTTGTTATAACAAAAAAATACCATGTTATCAATACCTTGTACTTATATACATAGGCGTGCGTGGACCTTTTTGACAGGCTGGGCCAATTCAATTATGATTTAGATACTTAAAGAAATACTTTAAAATATTTAATCGATTCAATTTTTTCAATTTTCAATGTACCTATTTAATTAGTTATTATTATTGAAAATTGTAATTTGTAATTGAATTATTTAAGTTTCATGATAAAAATTTATCAGGTCACAATATACATATTCAACAATTACAGTACGGCTCGCAAGTCGCATGGTGGCTCAAAGCCCACCTGACCCACCCCTTGCGCATGTCTATGTCTACATACAATTACTACAGCTAGTGGATACTATATTAAAATAATATTTTATTACCAATAACTGATTGGTAAGTGTTTTCAAATGTGTTGCTTTTACAACGTAATTAAACTATACGTATTACATTATATTAAAAATGTTGGAACAATTTTTGAATTGTATGAACTTATAATTTGTTTTTTTGTGAGACGCACTAAGCATCAATATTTCCTACTTGGTAAACATATTCAATTATTATTGTTACAATTTTACTATTGTTATTTTCTTTAAATCCTATACTATAAAATATTTGTTTTTGCAATCTAATTGTGTTTGCTCAAATATAAAAAGTAAAAAGTGCGCAATCGTGTTACGCCCGTTTTTAATTTTTATACCAATAATCATAATTTTTAAGAAAGGAAAAAACATTAAAAGTATTTTACTGAATGTATTTTATTATTTACACGTTTGTTTAAAAAATTGAATACAACAGAGGTAACTATTTTTTATAAATCATATTATTATAATTAACATACGTAACATATACCTATTGTATATAAAATTTCAAATGTATATAAATATATATATCATAACAAAATTAATTCAGTGATGTGATGGCAATAATTATTGACATACTATATTACTTGATTTACGCACAAGTGAAACAAGTAACTTGTTACAAGTTTAAATTACTTGATTTGTAATATTATATTCTAGTTTCTAGTATATTATATTATTATGTAGAAAGACATTATTACTCTTTATAAAAATCGATAATAGGAAGTTAATGTATTACACTATATGATACTCATAATAGGTATAGTAACTATTAATAATTCAAATTATTTTACACGTTAAATTAGGTAGGTATATAATATAATATTAATACACTTAAAATAATTATTGAAGACAAAAAAATATAATGGCAACTAAGTTTTTTGAGAGATTATGAAATATAATTCTCGTTAAGATTAAGTACAACTGCTGCATAATGCATGCACGAGTATATTATGTACACTGTAGTATGAATACCTATATCTATTTTCAAAAAAAAAAAACAGGTAAAATCTATTTACCTCTCCGAAATAAACGATAATTTTACCAAATAATTATATTATATATAATGCATATATATACTAATACATTATTTTAAAAATGTTAACTATTTTCCAGAGTAATGTGATCCAATGTTAGACGGGGGTCCTCTCATGTGATGTGGCTGATGTTTGGCGGTGCCCGAATACCGACTTCCTGGTCGCGAGTGCACTATCGCATAATGGTCGCTATTGGTGGACATGGACCGAGTCGAATTCATTGTAGAGCCACCTGATACGTATCCCGGCTTGCCGTTTAATGAATACCTGAATTTCAAAAAATAGTTATTAATGGTTTATCGGAAAAACATTTCACAGATCGAGGTAGAAAAATCAACGATTGCAAATAATATTCACAATCAAATCGCATTTCGTACTATTTTTAGGTATTAGTTATTTTCATATTATGCTTAAAACTGCGACAGTTGATGCTTGCATAAAATGTCCATTCTAATATTGTTAATAGAATATGGTACCTAATCGATCGTCTCATTCACGGAGGCCTGCGAACTGGAAGGATGCAGTTGGCCTCCGTTTATAAATTTACCGCTACCCTAATGTACCTGCTTTTACCGTATTAATTAACGTAAATATAATATTATTTTATTTTTATAAGGAAACAAATATCAGGCTCCTATGTAGTAATAAAATATGGATTATTGATTTGGAATAAGAGAATTTAGGCTTCGAGAGGGTAATCCCATACCCGAAACCCATCAAACATTGTTTATCGTCGTCGATCTTTTTCCTTATACCTATATACGCTATTGATAAGGGTGTCGAAACTGGTGCGTATTTAGTACAAGAACGTGTCTTACAGGAAAATTTATCACGCAATATGAAATGGTCGGATTAAAGATCAATTTTCAAAATTACAGTCATATAGAAGCTATATGCATTTGAATAAAATGGTGATATTTGTTATTTTTACAAGTTTCAAAGTATTTTTTATAGTAAAATGAAAATGATTAGAGCTTTGATCCGACCTGAAAACGTTCTCCTTTCAGATTGAAAATAAAATTATCGAAATTCGACATATCAACGAGACGTGAGAGTTTTCTCCCCGCGTATTAAGCCATTTTTGTTGATAATATAGGTATGCTACAAATTGTACAGAAATGCAGTAAACTGGAACCGACATCGCCCTTGATATAAAAATATAATATCGTGATCGTTTATACTTGGCATATACCACCGGGACATCTGCTTACCTAGATCCGTACTGCGAACCGTGCCAGCTGCGGTACGGGTCGTAGTCTTCGATGATGCTGGGCTCCTTTTCAATGATGTCGGTGCGGGCGCACGAGCACGTCATCGCCGAGCACAGGAACACGTTGATGACGAGCATGATGAGGAACATGAGCCCGAACGCTATGCACAGGTATAGCAGCCACGGCGGACGGATGCCCCCGTCGGCCGGGTCGTCGCACAGCGTCAGGCTCCGGGCTGTCTCGCCGGGCTCGAGCACGAACACCGTCGTGCTGGCCGTCAGCGTGCCGTTTTCCGACGGCGAGTCCACTGCGAACTCGTACTTTATCTGCTGCTGCAACTGCACCGCAGACACGCCGTCGCAATCGGGTTCCGCGCACGCACCCCGGCACACCTCGATGTCACACTGGAAGTACAGTTCCGGGCTGTCCGGAAACCGGAACATCGAGGCCAGAGCAGCGTCCGCGAACCCCGACTTTGGATCGTACTTGAACGGCGTGATGACCTTCGTGTTTGCCGGGCAACTGCAGCACACAACGATCATAATTAATTAGATAATACCTAACATCGTTAGGGTACATCGTCGTTTTGGTTATAATTATAATAATTATATTACATTATACCGTTTGAAAAATAGAAACAATTAATTCGATTACTTCTCCCCTCCTCACGTTCCTCGTGGAAAAATAAAAAATCTTTTTTTCCCAAGCAATGGATAGCAAAGTGCCGGGGCACGGGAAATTCAGAAGAATCAGAAGCATTCTTCTAAACGAATTTTGTACACTGTCAAGTGCCTATTGTATTATATATAGTAATCAAATCGGCTACTGTCCAGTGTCCAATGAAAGTTGCTAGCAGTTGTTATAACTATATATTATGTATAATTTTTTTTTTGTTGATGGATTTTACACGACATGAAAATGTTTCCGGTTTGATATTATCAGCCATTAACTATATTTAATTGTTGACGATATACGAAGAGACCGTGTGTTTTGAGAAGAAACGTATTATATTGCAGTACTCTCTCAGGGCATTGCGGCTATTTGACAAATCGAAATAATAGACAAGTATACAAAAGAAAATCCCATCGAACGCCATCTTCTTAGAAACGCTCGAGCAGACGTAAGCGAGTTAAAAAACAATCACGGTTTACTACGTTAACCACTAATTTCATAGTCTTTGGAAGTTGTAACTAGAAAAACCACATAATTGTGCTACACGCGGTATATACAGCAGGAGATCTCTTTTGTAGCCGACGACAATGTGCAGTTTCGTTAGGGTTCACTTACCCGAGCTCATTGATGAGGTTGACGCTGTTGTTCCTCTTATTGAACGCAAAACAGTTCTTAACGCGTATTCCATAGGCACCTGTGTTGTTTGAAACATTAAAAAATACATATATATATATACATATTTTTAATCTCTTATAATATAGTTGCAGGTATAATTTACACGAATATCGGGGACCTGTCCAATGAGTGATCTACCGATAAACTGGTAGGTATCTACGAAAAAACGTTGTAGGTACGACGTGTGATCTACCGATAACAGATAGGTACCTATATTTTAACGAAAATATAATCGCGGTTGCTTATAACGTAGTGATTACGGCCCACGATCACATGAAGATAGTGACGAAACTTCAAATGATGAAAATTAAACTCCGGTAGAAAATAACCAACGAAATTATGGAAATAGAATACAGGGACCGTAGTTATTTGGTTTGTGTTGTAATAAAGACAACGAAAATTGAACGTCGATTTTTCATTTTAAAAAAAGGGATCGACAAACGCTTATACCAATCATAGAAATAAGAGAGGTAGAAATTGGTCAACGGTGTATAGCGATCAGCAGCGAGCATAATATAGTTCTCTGAAGGACCATGGATTTATTTATCAAACTGTAAATCATACTGAAAATTTTGTGGGTCCAAATACTAGAGCTCATACCCAAACAGTAGAGTCGTTGTGGAAGTTAGTCAAATCCAAGTATAATATAAAAGTAAATGGTGCATCTCCACTATTAGACCGAAAACTTAAAGAAGAATGGTTGCGGTCATGCCACCCGATACAAACTAAAATATTTGATGATTTTTTATCAGATTTAAAATATACTTTTGCAGTATGAATATTATAAAAAGCAAAATAATAGCAAGTTAATTACATACTGGACCAGCCATGTATTGGAAGATCACACATTAAACCAGCCGTTTATCGGTAAATCACACATTGGACCGGTCCCGAATATAGTTATAATGTAATAGATAGGTATGAACAAATATGGTTTTTTTTTTTCAAGCAACTTATATATTTTATAATGTTTGTTCTACTTCATTAAATTAATCAAAATTTTGAAATATTAATAAACTATAACGCGTGTTTATTATTTAATAAACCGCAAATTGAGAGTAAATGTTGAATTTGAATTTTGAATTGTTACGAAGCGTGTAATTTGTAACAAAAACACTTTCACACAGCGTTAGAAAAGTCTATCGCAGTATAAGAATCAATAATATACCTTTAAATCAAATTTATTTATATACTGATATACATTATAGCCTTATTCTGAAATATAAAAATAAAGTTGTTAGTTTGTTACCATTCGAAAAAATCAAATACAACTGCGTTTTAAAATTGTTGAATTTTAGTTTTTTCGAAATTCCATATCATTGATCAATGATTATTAAATAACCACGTGTGCAATAAAATGAAATTACACCTTTAATACCCGATACAATTGTATACGTTTTGGCGTTTTGGGGACAAACTTTTTCGGAATTATATTTGGGACCAAATTAATCACATGAAAAATTTCTAATCTACCTACCTAGGTATTCGCAAACAATTTATTTAAAGCTTCAATACTAATAAAATATTATTTTCTTTTACCATCGTGTCTTGATATCTCAGCCCTTAGTGTGTAAGGATGGCTGTAAACAACTTCCTGAATTCTTTTGCCGTTCTCGAGGAATTTTAATGATACCAACGACGTTTCGTTTCTGAAAATAATGTAATGTTATAATCTCATTGTTTTTTTTTTTTTTTTTTTTTTTTTATCAATAGTAGAATCTAATCGGTAAGTTCAAGTCCATAGACATTAGACATTACTTACTTGGAATTCTTGAATCCTGATTTGCCACATGTGATTACGTAATACTTATCGTCCGCAAGTTCTAGAGTTCTGTGTATTCTTATAGCAATCGGTACTGATCTTTCTTCAGTTTTCTATTAAATTAAATGAACATATTATTATATTATTATAAATACAATGTGATAACCTAATAGTAAAATATTAAGCATCGTATTATGGACAAAACGGACCTAGTGAAATAAATAATAATCAACTTTAAATAGGTACCTAGTATATTCTACATTCTATTTAACCACATAATATAATACATTTTAAATTGCTAAATAATGTGTTTTTATGATGTATTATTGGTATTCTTCATTGAGTACCTAACATTTAATTTGACTTAACAGTTTTGCAGGATACATTAAAATATTGACCATTTGTAGTAAAAAGTAAAATGTTGATTGACAAAAATCAAAATCTTATTTTAGTTTTGTTCAATACTGTATTCTATATATTAAATATACTAATTAGGTTATTAAGCCTATTTATTTAGAGTATATACTGTTTATATATACCTATATTTTATTTTATAATTATATATTTGAAAACTGAATTTAGACTCAATAATATTTTTTGAATTTGAGACTGATTATTTATATATTATTTATACGTAAATAATATAATATATTACACATTTAAAACTTTTAAATACACTCGGTTAAATTACTTATTGTACACTTCTATTAGTGTTAAGATGCTCCCAATATATTACATGTAAATATGTATGAAGAATTTTCATCATCTATTGTATTGCTTTTACATATTACAATATAATTAGATTTTTATGGGACTGCAATTGTATATGGTACATTGGTACCTACGTATGTGCATTAATGACAAGTCTGAAGTAACAACCTACACATCAAACATGATTCAATGAGAATAATGGCCCCAAGATCTTATAAGTTAAACAACAAAAACTTAATTAATTTATAAATTCGTGAGGATATTTTTCACTTAAGTCACTCAAGCCGCTCCATTATAACATAATTTAGGAAAATTCGTATTAGATCTGTTAAGCTTATTGTACTTTTTTATATATACATTCTAAAAAATTTAGATTTTTTTTTTAAAATTTTAGTTTTATAATTATTCCATCAATTGTTCATATTGTACTATACTGAAATAGATTGATTAAAAACTCTTTTGTAAAAATAGATTAAAAATTTTAAAAATGAAAATAAACTATTTTATTGTAAACTATAACTATTTTTATGTTTATACCACATATCCATTATCCATATATAGAGTCTAGTTTTTAAATCTATCATGAATATAATAAATTGTGGTTTCAAAGATGTCAACTTTATCTAAATAATATAATCAGAACATAATACCATATCGTGTTCAACCATATCAAAAAGATTAACATTTTATGCTCACGGATTTGTGATAAAATTTATATGTATTTAAACAATTTAATCGTTGATTTAAACGTATATAGTTCTATTTATAATACTCCTCACAGTTATGCACCATGATTATCCCTACCGAAGATATTTTAATATGTTGTAAATCCTAAATAGTTAAATAGATTATTATAATTTTATTTTCATGTTAAATGTTTTGTACTTTTATGGGCCTATATTGTATTATAATTTCATTAATGAATCAGTCACATGGACGTTGTTTATTAAGTAACTGTAACAAATAACAATTGTCCACAACAAAAAAAAAAAAGAAAACAATTGGTCATTCAAATACGAAAGAAAAATGTTTATGTACATATTAAAATGTTTCAATCGTTTATTAGACATGCTCGCGTAATGAATAATTTTTTCGTCACCTCCACGGATCATCTGTCCCTACCGTTGCACTTTCCCCGTTCGCTCGATGGCTTCGGTGTGTTGACTTCGCTGTGGCCCCTGGTTGACTACTCGACCGTAACCAACACGCTATTATTTTATTTACACAATTTTCGCCAAACAGACACACATAACATAATTTTCATTATACCTACTTTGCACAAATAAATATTATTTTAACGACCGAGTTTATTTATTATTGGTTATAATAAAATTATAAGTTTATAACTTATAAGTTATGACCCTCACCCTATATTATATTAGGTGCCTACTAATTATAGTGACATCGGTCAATAATATTGCCATACTAATATAATATCTTGATAACATCTGCTTATCATATTAGATGTTAGCAGTTAGATACCTATAAGGATATAAAAAAAACAAACAAAATATAACATCTGCTTATCATATTATATGTTAGCAGTTAGATACCTATATATAAAAAAAAAAAACAAAATCGACAAGAATCAACTGTTTAAAACACTAAGAAAATTGGAAAAAGTATATAATATATTAGAGTAACTTGATAATAACAATAACAATCGTCACTCGCGCGTTAGTAAATATCTACAAACATAAATATTGGCACAAAATGATTTTTTAATCTGAACCGATAACATATTGTAACGACTAACTAAGGTAAATCATACACTATTTATAGTGCTAGTATACGAATTTGTTAATTTATGAGTCTACAATTCAATATATTAATCAAAACATAAAATAACTATATAATATGTTTTCTCAGAAAATCTTTTATGACATTCATGCGATTCAAATGAAAAACCTAAAACTCCGTTTGGTAAAATAGGTATAATATATATGGCCACCATATGGAAATACCATTAAAAAAAAAAAACTGAAAGTAATTTATTACTGCAATATGCCAATATATATATATTATATAATTAAAATGGTCTGATATAGATGAAGGTAATTCAAAATTTAACGAATAGTTGTGTAAATGCAAATATATTAAATAGTCCGCCACTTTATTTTTTAAATACACATATTATCTTAATATATTCAAAGAAAAATATTAATATTAATATTTTTAAAAAGAAATAGGAAAATAACATGTATCATTATTTAATGTAAAGTCAGTGTTAAAACCAACAAAACCACTTATTTTGTTAGGAATAATTTTAACACCATTTAGAAAAAGATTTACTGTTCCTCATCGTCAACTTACTAAATCCTAATGTATATTTAAATTAAATTATTAAAAACGAGCATATTATTATGTATTATGACACATAATTGTTTTTAAATACACATACATACTACTTTCAGACTTAATCCATATAGGTATATTTGCTATTTTAAAACAGTTGTGCCCTGAAGTGATGATACGAGTTTTCAATTACATAATATCTGTATACCAGACACAATTAATGTTGATTTATAATATTTTAATTCGAGGCATTTTATACATATATACCAGGTGATCCATTTAACGAAGACATTTCTTAAAAGTTAAAAGCTATAATCGTGTTTGAATAATTTTTTACATAATTGTATGTAGGTAGTTAAAAATAATATTTTTATTTTTCTAAAAAAATATATATTTTATCTCTATATTTTTTTTAAATGGCAATATACCTTTTTAATTCTTTATTCCAATATTTTAACTTAAAATACTTATAAGTTATAACTATGATAAACTATTTATCTAAAATTTGATTTTTATAGTCCGAATTTTTCAAAATAATATCTTGCTCTGAATATCCAATTAAAATGTATTTTGTAATTAAAAAAAAAAACATCTTAAAAATAGTTTTCTGAAATAATGAGCGACGATAGTCTTACGTTAAATGGATCACATCGTATAATATTATAGTTAGTGTACAAAAATATATGTGGCTCGTGTAATATTTTATTTTGGAGTTATTACCTAACTTTGGTACACTAGGATCTTTAAGAGGATACCCACACCTATGTGATTTCCATCTATTCTTACAAACGTTCGACATGGAAAATTTGTTTTCAGGCGTTCCAATTTTGTGTATTGATTTTTAATAATAATCATCAGACCTATTATCAATCTTAAAGATACGTACTTAATTTGTGTTTTTTACGGTATTTTAATTTCCAAGCAATAAACTCATAAATTGTTTAAAAAATACTTGTACCCAAGTATAAATGTAGTCAATGTAGATATAGGAAATAAAAGTAAACAATATGTACAAATATAAACATACTGTTCAAATATATAAATGTTAAATAGGAATAATGTGAAAAAAGTATTTCAATTTAAAATGAAAAGAGTATAATTATTGGTGTAACTAACTATTCACAAACGGAATTGGAAATGACAAGTTTTTTTTAAAGGTAATGTTATTTTCGTGAAAGACGAATAAGTACGTACCTATATATATTATATTTATATGTGTATTAGCGATTACGATACTATCCAGTATTTGGTCATGCTCATGGAATTAACGTTATAGAAGCCAAGGTACAATAATTGAAATGACAACGACAGAGTGCTTTATTCCTCAAAATCAAAATGTCAAAAACCTGTTATAATGGTGTTCCATACAAAAACTAGTATTGCATGCGTAAAAAGTGTATTTTACAATATTATCATATTATATTAAATCGCGAAGTTTGTAATTTAATTTAGACCCGGGCCGTCTTCGAACTCTTCGAAAGACGGGGGACATCTGTCTAATGCACAACATACCAAATTAGAATAATCGTTCAGATATTTTACTACAGTTTACAAACGCTCGTAACTTGTTTTAAAAATAAAATATAAACAAAAACCTTCGTGGGGTCCTAAATAATAGTCTTACCTTCAGATCACATAATATGTCAAATCACTATACCTATTATTAAAAATAACAGAGTAAAATTTATTATTCTGGATGTAAAATTTGGTCTGACGCTAATTTATACGTAAGTAATAATATAGAAACCATTACCTATACGATTATGACGTTCTCTTAAAGCATAATATTATAAAATAAAATAAATATTAAAATAAACATTTATAAGCAATTTAAAACAGTATATATAGGTAATATGCAAACACTCAACCTTACGTAACCTTTAGTTTTCACCACCTTACTAAAAATGGTTTTAAGGACACCCCTAGTACAGACGGAACTACGTAAATATCTACTTAAATAAGAACTGAAAAAGATTGTATAAATTCGACTTGTTAATTTTTCTAAGTGCTCAATATTTTATGCAGCTATTTAAATATGTTTTACTATCAAAAGCGGTATAATAAAAATTAATATAATAACCAATTTGTTATTCAAATTATAGTTGAAACATGTCAGATGTCAACGTACAAAATGATTTTATTGTAATTTAAAAATGAATAGCAAATATCGTTTATAACTACACGCGCTTTTAATCATTTAAACTCAAAATTCATTTTACAATTTCAACGGATGAAAACAAAATAATTTCGTAGTACCTTATTCATTTGCAAATAGGTAAAATATGATTTTGTTTATGACTTAATATCCAGTCAGTGGCCCAATCATGATGGTTAATTACCTATTAGTTACATAAGAATTCAAATTTTATATAAATTATAGAAGACTATATAGTGGACCATTATTTTGCGGATACCATTATGCCATGTCTGAATTTCAAATAAATATACTTATATATTTACCTAGAAGAATATAACAGTTGCGATGGTACTTTACTAAAAAAAAATGATTTTTTTTTCTCGAACATGTTGTATTATTGTTAATGACTTCAAATCGTGTAAACATAATGTTTATTCATAAACACGGTTATTTACCGAGAAAATGGTTATTCATATAGTGATAAAATAATCTCACCTTGGGTTAAAAGTATACAGGGCGATTCTTTTAAGTGGGTACACTAATTATCTCGAAAATTATTTACTTTTTTCAAAATATTATTTTACATGGTTTTAAGTTGTTAAAAAACCAACGTTTTTATTAAAAAATTATATTTCTAAATATTTTTTATCCTTATCATTTTTTAAGTTTTTTACTTTTTTGAATGACAACATAGAGTTTTAATTTCATATTCCAAAGCAGAATATTTTTCTAAGTATTTTGATTCATAAAATCGAATTTAAGACGAGTTGGTTATGAGTTATATGTATTTAAAGTTTTGACAAGCGGAGTAGTGGACAAACATTTTGCGGGGTAACCCCGTACCACTCCACTCTGTCCATCTAAACTTTAAATACTTATTACTCAAAAACTACTAGCCCTAAATTCGATATTTATGAATCAAAATACCTAGAAAAATATTCTGCTTTGGAATATGAAATTAAAACTCAATATTTTCATTCAAAAAAGTAAAAAACTTAAAAAATGATAAGGATAAAAAATATTTAAAAATATAATTTTTTAATAAAAACGTTGGTTTTTCAACAACTTTTGTAAAAACAACTATTGTAAAATAATATTTTGAAAAAATTAAATACTTTTTGAGATAATTAGTGTACCCACTTAGAAGAATCACCCTGTATATACGACTTAGGCATAATAATATTATTACACCAGTCACCAACCATACAAATAGAAGTATGTAAAATCCTACACTTATAGGTACATGGACATACGGTGCATAATATATACAATATATAATAAAGTAAGACCTCCTATATCATATTATTATACGTCTTACACGCACGTCACGATATCTATATAAATCTATATATGTATATATGATGTTGTTTTGATACGTCTGCTGTCCGTGTACCGCTTTTCCGAGGAAAATGTGCGCGACGACGTGATACCATTACCCACACGTCGTTCGTAACAACAATCGTAACACATAATGCCGCAAAAAAAAATGTGCACCCACCCGCCGTTAAGTCGTTTATGCCTTCTATTCGAGGCGTAGCTTACCGTGAAATCAGGCGCAACAATTTTCCCAGGTATATTACATTATTATTATTATTATTATTATTATTATAAAATAATCTAACACAATAAAATGTATGGTACACAATAATAAATAAATTTTATTATGACGTATGTTTTATACACGGACGACGATGATGGTCACATCACTCACATCTATACTCATCAGCTGCCTCCCCACGATATGTCATAGACTCGTAACGATAATAATAATAGCGAAAAGACTAGCGGTAGTCGTAGTCGTCAATAACTGAAGGTGTCTGCGGACGACAAACGGTACACAAATCGATGTGCGCTAAACGAACATGATAATAATAATAACAATATGTAATTGTAACCGTGCCGGTGCATGGGCGCATATTACTGTATACAATATAATATTTTTATGATTGTCGATTATATCAAGTCCACATATTAGGACACATTTTCGATATAATGTTATTGTAAATTTGTAACTCATATTTATAACTTGTTAATAGTTGTTACGTTATGCATATTTTATAATTATTGCATTAAATATACAATATACTTATTTTTCAGTATTATAGTGGTGCATTGCAAATGTACGCATGGTGGTAAACGATTTAAAATCAAGCAAGCCATAACATTTTTAAGCCCCTGTACTAAATGTTTTTGAGGGTCCTAAATCCTAATCTCCTAATGTCCTATGCGAAAGTTCCAATAAGATACAACCCATAAAAGATTTCTGTACAATATATTATAATTTATAATATAGTAATATACATTTACATCGTAAAATATTTTTAAATAAAATAAGTAATCCTATCAAAATTTCAAAATTTCAAAAATTACAAATCAATTTCAACGGGTCCATATTATCCTCCTAGTCGAACAGCGCCCCCTCCCTTGTGAGGACTTTGGGCATTTACAATAAAACATCATTGATGATAGTATTACGTATATATTATAGCTTATCTGGTAAGTTCAGTATACTTGTTAGCTGCTATTCATATTATATTATAAGAGTACACTTATTTGAAATATTTATTTCTGTTGATCAAAAAGTAACGTCTCAAAGTAAAAGCTAATTGTGCAGGGTATATTTAGATGGAATTCGACCAAGGGTGATATAAGAAAAGATTTTTAAAACCGCCTGAGGGCGGAGAGGGAGTCGTTTAACACGAACAAAAGGGTTGCCGGTTTAGTTTCACCTGGCGTTTACCTGCAGGGTTTGGGACGAGTTTGAATATCTGTGCAACCTCATAACCGTCATGAGGTGGGAGAAGGGGATAAAAACAAAATATTGGACATTTGTGAAAAAAAAATTGTTAATCTACAGTTTTGATTATAGGTATTTGGTTAAATTTTGTAAGTATGATACTTTATTTTAATTCATTATTAATATACCTAGTTATTTAAATATACTTTTAAATATATTAAATACACAATTTATAATTAAATAAATTAAAAATAGTTAACTTAATATAAATGTATTATATTATTTGTGGTTAAATTGAAATTGGAAAAATATCAATATATTTATAAACTTAACAGTATTATTTGGATAATTAAGAGAACAAACGAAAATAAAAATTTAGATCTACTAGTACACATTGTTTTTTGTTATTATTGTCTTCTGAGCGGGTGATATTTTTATAAACGATTATTGGTGGCATATGATTATGTGAGACATAAAGAGATTGGCTGGTTGGATTAAATCACGTTGAGTTACTTAAGAGGACGCTACACCCGCATATGTTGTCTCCGTCTTACAAGTGCGTAACATTGCAAAACTGTTTCGCGCGGGGAAAAACCGAGAAGGCTACAGTTATAACTAAGAAACGAAATTTTCACCACATAATAAGGAGAACATTTACTGTGCAACGATGTTTTCAATTTTTCGAAATCACAAATAGAAAAAAAGTTCTTATTGTTTCAAAATTCGTTAATTTTGCGTTTTTCAAAGTCGGATAACTTTTTTTTCAGTTCTAATATCAAAAAAATAAAAACAACGTTGCACAGTCAAAATTCCCTTTTATCTGTGATGAGAATTTCGTTTCTTAGTTATGACTGTAGCCTTCTCGGTTCTTTCCCGCGCAAAACAGTTTTTGCAATGTTACGTACTTGTAAGACGGAGACAACACACTCGGGTGTAGCGTCCTCTTAAAAGCAGATTGTCGATACGAGTTCAGAAGAACACATATTCGTATAATGTTGTTATAAAGATGTGCACAATATAATTTATTTACTTATTAAGCAAAAATTATGCGATTTTGTAATACGTACGTTGTTGATGAATATGCCACAGTAATCAGTCGATCCTTGGGTGGCCAGCAGGTTGATGCCAAGCGTGGTGAGCTTTGTGCCGTTCCCGTAACTCAGACAACCCGACGAACGATAGTCTCTGGCATGCACGGCACCTGTGGAAAATGAGAGGTTTTTTTTTTAAATTATACAATTATTATTTCGATTAACCGTGACGTTTATGATGCTTTTATTGCGTGGGTATACGGTAGGACCTCGAACACTGTTCTTCACTAATATATAATAGAGTACCGCCTATGGGCAAGTGCAGTGGGTAGGTATATATTATTTTTATTATTACATACTATAGCTAGGTATATTGAATCGTTATATACTTTACGTGAACGTATAAGCGAGTAAACAACACGTATCTGAGTAAGTAGGTATCTAAGCTATATGAACTTTTCAGGAGGGTAAAAAAGTTGGTTTTTATTTTAACTTAACATTATATAATGTCATTTTTCGTTAAATTAACAATATATTTATTTATTTTTTGTTTTTGGTGGGAAAATATAATTTGATTATGATTTATGGTTAATATAATCGATTATTGTAAGGAGATTTAGAATTTCTCAATATATAAGTACGTACTTATTGTATAGGTATTACGTTTTTATGTGATCAACATAATATATAATGTTCATATATGAATACTGACCGTCCACGTGTGTTTACATGTCTACGTGTGTCTACATGTCTACGTGTGTCTATATACATAGGATTCAGATACAGAGTTCAACTTTTTTCTTGTGATATGGAGAAAAATTTTTACCTCACATTCTATCCTTTTTATCAACACAAGCATAACATTTACAATGAATTCTACTTACTTCTTTCCACAATTATTTAATTATAGGCATTAGTGTTGATGGCAATATAATGAACTAAACTAAACTCACTAATAAGTATTTGCATTATTATTATATATAAACTTACAATATTATAATTACATAATACGTCATTTTTATTTGTTTACTTTAAGTAAATTATTTACTTAAATTATTTTACTCAATATTTATTATGTGGAGAATATATTTTTATTTTAGTGTACACTGTATACATTGTGTACATAAAATAATCTATATGTATAAAATATATTGGCCAAAATATTTTAGTTTTTTTTAGTAAACTTAACATTATAATCTATAAATTGGTTAAAATATTTTATTTCGTTTGAACATTTAAATCTATGACTTAAATTTGAATTACTTAGGGCCAGTTGTACCGTCTACGGTTAAACTTCGATTACGCTTAATCAGCTGATAACAGATATTTAACCGCGCAAATTCAGCCGATTAAGCTCCGGTTAACTTTAATCAGAGACGGTACAACTGGCCCTTACAATGTTAAAAAGTAAAACAAGCACAATTTTTATTTGAACACAGTTAGCTTTAAACACATAATATAATAGTTTAATGATATGAATGATGATGTACAAATAGATGGTTAAATATGTTTTTTTAAACATTGAAAATATTTTAGACGTTTTAAATTTTGTTATATATGAAAGTATTTTTGATACTATTTAATGACTAATGGATAATGAATAAGTATAATAACCAACTTTTAATACCTAATATTGAAATTAAATTATAAAAATTGGAAATAAAATACCAGGTAAAGAATAAATCACATAAAAATTAAATTTGACAGAGGAAAAATGATATCTGGTTCAGATCTTACCCATATGGTCATATAATTGTTCTTTAGCTTAAAAACAATGCAATAAATTGAACGCGGAAATAACAAAGATAATATTATAATATTTAGATCCCACGAAAAAGGTGTGGAAAAAAGTCCTTGGTGAAATTTGATGTTAAGTACCTACTACTCTATAGCATAATCATTGCCCATTGGTGTCAAAAAACAATGAAAGTATTGATTATTGGTTCACACCTTTCTAGTTGAATAATCACATACAATTTATAATTTATACTACAGTGTTATAATTTTCTGTTTATGTGTATTGTAAATATTGTATACCTAATGATTTTGCTATTCTACAAAAATATATTACGTAAATATTAAAAAGTATGGATTAAATATTATGGCCATGCTGAGTTGTATTAATTTAAATTTGAAAGCAAATATAAAATTATTAACCGTGTATAGAATACACTATTTTGCAATACAGAAGAATTAACTATAATTCCTGTCTTTTTGGCCGAATTTCAATATAATATGATCATCATATTCAAAATGCCTTAAATTGCTATAGTAGAACCTATAAATTAATTAAATTGCATAAACTTAAGAGGACGTTATACCCGCATGTGTTGTCTCCGTCTTACAATTTCGCGACATAGCAAATTTTACATTCAGCAGATCACGTTTAGCTCCGTGAGCTTAAAATTTAGAGTGAATTGACGTCTTATAAAAATTAAAGGTAACATTATTATTAAGAACTTCTGGTAGGCTTTTTACTATATTTTAATTTTAAAGTTAGTTATAAGTATTTTAAAATACACAAGCAATTTACAATTTTAAAATACTCATAACTCGCTTTGAAATTAAAATATAGAAAAAAGCCTACCAGAAGCTATTGATGATAATGTTACCTAATACCTTTTATAAGAGGTCAATTCACTTAAAATATTAAACTCATCGAGCTAAACGTGATCTGCTGAGTGTAAAATTTGCTATGTTACGCACTTGTAAGACGGAGACAACACATTATGCGGGTACCTATAGCGTCTTCTTAATAACGTGTCATATAATATATTGAAATGAAGTGAAATTAAATTATATGATGCAAACACCTCAACTGTGTATTATTCAATATCATTTGACTTAAATTCAAATAATTAAATTGTTTCATGCTAAAACGGGCACTAAGTCAATTTAATAGGAAAATTAAATAAAAATATCCTATTAAAAACCATCTACGTTAAATAGTTTCTAATTAATAATAATAATATATAAATATTCTCTACGTAGCACTTTTAAATCATAAAAAATACTAATACGTTAACCATTTCGGTCGGAATAAAAACCATAAATACAATGTTCTTGAAAATTAAAAATTATAGGAGATATAAAATGAATATGATGTAAGTTGCAAAAATATGAGTATTACAAATTACATAAAATATATTACAATGCATTATGGTAAGTATTTGTAAGTATATTTTTTTAAATTTTATATACTTATTTATAGGTGGGTACAAGTTAAATGTATAAATTATGAACCTATACATAGAAAAAAATGTATAGGTAGTATATATTGTATAAAAAGTTTTTTTTAAATATTTGTTCAGCGTTTAATAATTGCTTTTACAACTAAACAATTAAATAAATAATGATTAAAAAAAAAATGAAATATATAAGTATTTTATATAAAATACATCTGAGGAGAGGTTGGTGAGCGTGTAAGGAGCAAAGCCTTTTAGTATCATGGTTTATCTAATTAATAGATACGTTATATACAATTATAATTAGATTTGAGATTTGAATTATTTACAATAATTTTATAGCCAACTCTCATTAATATAATTTGCGTTTATTCTGTATTTATTGTATACGCGTAGTAGATGTTTTTAAAGTATATTTTAAAAACCATTATTTATTTATATTTTTGCTGAGGTAGCGGGGAAATTATAACAATAACATGGCCTCGTCAGGGATTTTAAAAAGACATTATTTTTGAAAGACAAGACTATAGGTAGGTAGGTATATTGTTAAGTTCTATTCAATATTGACAAAGAAGAAGGTTTATGGTGACACGGTCTTTGGTAAAAACTTAGTAAATACATAAATTTGGTTTGCACTCAACAACGTGTTATATAGATAATAATATTGAACCGACCGATTGGTTTCGTAATCCAATATTTAATTTCTGATTGTAAAGACTAAAGGTGTGCACTGCATTCCGTGCCATGTTTAAACACATTTTATGACCAGCTGTTCATAATAGACGTGGGATTCGAAGGTAGCAAGCAACCGAGCAAAAATAAAAACGTTCTTATGACATGTTACCGTATGTAAAACATAAAGTTTATTAGTACACGCATTTTAAACACCATATATACATGTATTGTTTGGTTTTTCTTTATGCTGAATTTAAACTGCTTTTAAAGTAAATTTTATTCTACACTAATGGTTTTAAATGTTTTAATCAAATTAATTTTAAATATTTAAATATTTCGAACATATGAATTGCAGTTTTGAATGTTGACCGGAAAAATGTTTTATTTATATTCGTACCATATTATTATAAGTACCTGTACTATTTTAAACACCTATGTCCTATACGACTAAATTGTTTAAAATCAGAAAATACCTAAATTATATTTGGATACCATATCAATTTAATATGCACTTTTATTTATTTTTGTGACACATTTTATAGACTATGGGACAATTTAATTTGACTCATCGTTTTTAAAAAATAACGTATTTACCTAATTCTTGCAAACAATATGTTTTGTTATAGATAAAATATAATTTACATTACAATTGAATACAGTAACTCGTGCCCTTAATTACCGGCAATTGGCTTATTAAAACGGTCGTATAGCATGCAACGGAGTAATTATAATTTAATAAACGTGAACAAAAAAAAACAATGTCAACTAACCAACAAAAGGCTGGTTGGTGGTGACTTTAATCGTCATGTATCCAGCTTTGCATGTCGCAGTAACGGATGGCATAAACTCTTCTTCCACGAGATTTTGCCCATGATTAATATGCTGTAAAAAAAAAAAAACACATGAAATAATAGCACGCACAACAAAATGTAATATACATTATAATGATTTAGTGTTCGGTATTCTTAAATATTTTGTCGTGTTCGCGATATCTTTTTTTTTTCTTTTTTTTTATTAAAGTAGAAAAAAATATACAATCTGTATAACATAATACAATAAGTAAATAAATAAATTACGATTTTAGTTTGGAGTTAAGCCCGTAATGAATATTTATTCATATTTTACATAATATGATATGGGTACAGGCAAAATTAAACGGCGAAGAATTCGTAATAGTATAATATTGCAGTGATTAAACCGATGGAGATGTATTATAACCTATTCGTTTGGCGTTTTTGAAAGTTTCGTTATTTTGAATATTATTATGTCTAAGTCTTTGTTGAGTAACAGTCACCGGTGGTTAAAAAACACTGTAACCATATCTTAGGAGTTTCGGGCCATAATGCATATACATGTGGATTGTGGGCGTATTGTGAATCAATGAGACTGTTGTAAGACTAGATTTTTTTTTGTAATACATGCATACATACACACATATATATATATATATTTATATATATAGGTGGTACTGCTACGTATACATATTATACACCAGGACTTCGAGGTCAAGGACCTAGATACCGATAAAGCACGATTAAACAAAAATAAATACGATGATGATTTTTGCATGTTTCGGTCACAGATCAAAAATCGTGTCGGCCGTTAGCTCATCCACCAACATTGCAGACATGCGCGTTATGTGTACACATCAGCGTTTATGTACATATAATATATATTATAACGATAAACCTTTAATAATAATACAATAACTATATTCTATATACACACGCGTCACGCATATATATATATATATATATATATGCGCTCAACGCTGCACACGTAGTACATAAACACCTATAATATACTTATAATAATGTACCTAATATCTATTGTGCGTGCGTACTTAGATAATACGATGTACATATTACATACGACGGATTACTCAATTATTTGCTAGTACGTCACATATAGGTAATACGTTTATAATATTATTATCAAATCTACAGCACAGCGTCATTCCGTCTGATAAAAAATGACCGATAAAAAACTCGTCATCACGCGGGATGTTGATAATAATACCCATCTACCTACACACACACACACACACACACACACACACGCACATGGTATAATATAATAATATATTGGATAATGATTTTACAGAAGACGCCGCCGTCGTCCGCGTTTTGTCGTCGTCGTGGTGAGCGTGCGGCCTTGGTACACACCTGCACACTGCATACTATACAAAATGAGCAAAATCACACAGACACACACAGACACACACAATATCTCTAGCGACTCGGTTGACCACCATTTAAGGTTTGTCCGCGGCGAACTCGTGTAGGTGCGCAGACTTGTTTTAATAGTCACGAGGGCGCTGCCGCCTTGTATACAGCACGCACGTGCGAGATACGACTTGTCGGGGTTAATTTTATGCGTATATTTTATTCCGCATAGATATATCGTTTAATATATATTATACATATACATAGGTACCCATACGCGATGTGCAGAGATCAGCGACAGTCGGCAGTGGTCGTGTAGATATAACAACACGATATGACTATGCTGCATTCGCGATTCGTACGGTTTATTTTTGTTTCGAACACACACACATCATAATAAACCGGGCTAATTACGAAACCCGCTGTATATTATCACACAGGTATATTAAATAGTTACGTATATATATGCCTTGACGAACGGAATACAATAAAATATACGCACCCCATCGCGATCGTTAATTAAAACCGTCTCTTAGACGCGCTTAATTAGACCACTCGTGAGTTTTTTTTCTCGCGTACCGATATATTATATATATATATATATATATATATATATATATATATATATATATATATTATGCCAAAGCTGGTAAGTATAATGTGCAATGTATATAAATATATACATGTGTGTATTAAGTGGTTTCGTGAATCTTAAAATCATTATAATATATACATTAAATAGACCGAGATATTATATGATTATAATATAATATGTACATGACACTGCAGCTTGCACAAGAGCAATTCCGCTGCTGACTTTACAAGCCGTATGTATATATATATATAATATATACCCGTACGTGATAATAGCCTGGTAATCAGTGACCGATAGGTGGTCCAAAATGATTTGATTTTTTTTTAATGTACATCAATCACTCGTGTGCCGAGCTCATTATCGAAAATCATTCCAGCGGCTTGTCAATGTAATAATAATATAATGTAAGTACTGAGTACTGACGCGTGTATAGGAAATACCACCGCGGCCGATGAAATCCGCTACAGAGCACGTTCCATCGTCAATATGATAATAATATAAGATATAACCATCACTAATAAGGTACACAAGATAAGACGATGGGCCCATTGTAATCGATCGTGGAGAGCATATTATATATACATAGATATTATATAAGTACTGCAGGCGCATGAGTAAAGATCATAAATTATGATGGGAAGAGCGATGTGGTCAACGATGGAATTCTCAGAGTCACGATAGTTAATTGATAAGTTGTCTAAGACTAATAATAACATAGTATATAAATACATCTTTTGTTCTGTATACAAGTACATAATATAGCTATACTACAAATTATAAAGAATAAAAAAAATATTTGGAAGACTTGAGCCGGAAATCGTTCATATATGAGGAAATCGTTATTATCATGTTTATGTATAATATATTAATATGTGAGTTAAACTCTTTCCAATACAACTTAATAACATATGTAGACAGTAGATCTGTAGGTACACGACTCATATTATATTTATAGATAACTCATACTATATTATTTTATTTATTGGAAGGTATAGGTTAAGTTACCTATAAACTTACAAGACAATAAATTAATAACAAAAATACACAGTGCAGATTTTTACAATTATAGTGACAAATAGACAATTATGAAAATAATACATACTTAAGCATGATATCCTGTGTTTATATCATTAACTACTGCATTGGATTATATTATTATCTCTACCTATTTATTCTGCCTACTCTAAATATGATTATAATGTATTCGAACTTCGAACGCGTGGGTATTTCTGTGAGTAAGTCTGGATTTAATATTATTATAAAATCAATAAAAAAATATATAATTTTCGGCATTATTAAAAAAAAAAAAAAAAACAGTGTTATTGGCATAAGGATTTTTTGATCTAATAAAATATTATATTCATTATATTCGTTATGAATTGAAATAAACGAATGCGTAATGCGCTTCGTGAAATAGACTACTACCTATAATGGTAATGTCATTCGTAATCATTGCTCGATGTATATACCTATTATATATAGATTATAAGTAGTCGATGAAAACAATTGCATAAAGAATCTTATACAATATTCACAATATTGTATAGTCTATATACAATGACTATCCTTACATGGAAAGTCCAAAAACGACTGTTGTCAGCAATTGCCCGGGACTTCTCTTTAACCTTGGAAAAATGAGTGAAAAACACCTTCCACGGTCATGCATAATTATTATTGCAAACCATCTCATGCGTTATTGTTCTGGTGATACCCCAGTGTTCCTTAAACGGAATGCGATCTCGCAACTGCATCACTCTGTATACTATACATTATCGGTGCATCATTATAAATTATAATGCATAAAGAACGAAGGAAGTAGGCACATGGTAATCGATCATTGATCAGGAATGCGCCTTTCATTTTAACCAAACCACGGTAATTTAATTATTATCAATCATTGTAATGTATTATCATCACAAGGTAAATAATCATCAAAGAACAAAGTACCTACCCGTTTATAATCATATTATGTACTTGTATTTTTAACTTACTTGATAGAAAAATACATTCAATACAATTATTATATTACATATTATGTGCATATTATATTAAAATAATTATTTATTGACCTATACGAACCAAACATACACCTATTCTACATATAAAAAAAAAAACGAAGACATTTATAATAATCGTGTTTATATATAATTGAATTAAATGGTAAAATTTTTTACAAGAATATGATTTATTTACATATTTATCATTTCAAAACAACACAATTTTGTAACAAGTCGTTTATTTTCGATTAAATCAGAAAATTATTTTTCACATACTGGAAGTTAATATAATTCCAGATACCTACTTACAACATATTATAATGGATTTTAAATCGTTTTAAAAACACATGAGAAAACGGACGGTCGTGCGTCGTATACCTAGTATTGAGAAAAGCCGTTGATAAAAAACAGCTACTTTACGAATGACAACCAAACATATACATCGACAGAATTGATTTATATTCCTACGGTTTTAAAATATGTACATTTTTAGAGGTTGAAATTATGTGTATGCCAAGTCCAGAAAACTTTACGTCATTTACAGAAATAACAGCGACCGGGAGTAAAAACCTCCGTGGAATTGTTTATTATTTTGAAATATATTAATATAATCGTTACAGTCCACTCAACGAAGATGGATCCATGTGTTTTTTCAGTGTCAGACGTCACAACGTCCATAAATTAATATGTATTTTGTTTATTACCTATACTCGTAATATATGAATAGGTATACCACTATATATTTTGTATATTCGAGAAATTTAATCGAATAAGATATTTTGATTAGTTGGTAAATCGAATAAATTACCTATATAATAAATGGCGATCGAGGAAATTATTTAAAACGTATTTATTGTATTTACTACTTTTTAAAACTATTTTACTGAAATACATTACTGTTTAATACGTTAGGTACTTAAACGAAAATTGTACCCACATAGTAGTATTTAATGGGAAAATCGAACAATGTTATAACTTAAAAATGTATACATAGTTAGGTATTAGCAACTAATACCAAAAATAATTCCTACGTTTAACGTATGAATAAAATGATGTTTGTTTTGAAATTCACAACTAGCAATGTTTTGTAACGTCGGCCTTCATTCAATTGATACATTTGATTAGCCCGATTGTAAAACTGTATAATATGTGTGATATTTCCTACTTTCATGGCCACTGGGCCCACACACTAACATCGCATTATTATTATTATTATTTGCCATGACAAAAAATAACAAAAAAACAACTGCCCAAATAAAAGTCGTTGCAGCTGGTGACCAATATCGTATGGTTTAAAACAGTGGACACTAATAAGTCATACCTAATACGTCAGATTAGCATACTGATGAAGGAAATAGGTATCGCAAATAACAAAATAAAAGTATGGACTAAGTAAAAGAGAGATATTATCAAAGATCGATGTAGGTAATTATTATGTATTAAATTTATTGAGCAATACGTTTTATATATTCTAGTGTTTATGATGTGACTCGTTATTGTATTGAAATCGACTAAAAAAATAGTAATAAGTAGATATTAATAAAAATTTAAAATTAAATCCATTTTTTTCTATTGCATATGTATCATTATTATTATATGATTCACACACACGCGCATATCAAAGTTGGATCCATGATTAAACGCTCCGAGTCATATACCTACCATATAAAATACGTAAAGTTTACGATCCAATTTTATTGTTACAAATGTAACGATGATAATAAAATAATAATAATAATATATTGTCTCGGAGAATGCTTCGACGTAAAGTTACACGAGCAATATACTATTATATTATATTATATTGCAGCAGTATAATATATTATCTATAATACTCTCTGGTATAGTAGAAGATTAGAACATACGTATAAACATAACCGCGATAATAGTAAATACTAAATAGTCATATATAGGTACTTATTTCTTCTCCACCTGCGCACCACCACCGCTGCCGCCGCCATCATCCGTCCTTAAGTATGGACGAGTTTAATTTGTTTTTTCATTATTATTAGTTTTTACCGCCGCCGATGACGAATCCGCTGCTGCACCAGACTTTAATCATTTGTCACGGGTCCGCCATCGCCGCCGACACACCGTAAGGCGTAAGTACTTACAGCTATCTCATATCCGGACGCGCGGGCGTTGTATCTTATATTTATATATTATAATGTTTTGCACTTCATGGCACACGTTGCATGTAATATATTATGGGCAAGTATATTTCTATATCGACGAGAGTCGAACTGAGACGTTACTCAGATCTGATTACGTATCCGCTGCCGAGTAATATACTTATATATATACTCGTGCACACTGCACAGTAGCGTCTACGTAAAGGGTACCAAGCAGTGCAATTGTAATGGTTTCACCAGGGCCCTACACTGATGCATATAACTACTCATCTGGATTATTAGATCGTTAAATGAAACGTTAGGTGTGTTGGTGGCGTCAAATTTGTAAACAATTAACAAATACAATAACGTCAATAACTAATATACGAATATACCTATTATAGTTATATATATATATATATAAATACCCGTATACTCTTACATTTAGGGGTCCTATAATTATAACTGCAATCCAGGTTCGTGGAAAACCTGTGGACGCCACTGCTTGTACATATGGTGTACAGCCGAGTCGTGATAACTCGATAAATACCCAAAAACTTTTGTAACGCTCATAAAACGTATGAGCACATACATGATATTATTTTCTTGTCCCTCGAAGTGTTCTTAATTTAGTTTAGTATTTGAGTTTATAACTCGAAAAAAAAACACGAATCGTATTTATTTGTGTTTCCATCAAAACTGCACCTTCTTATATTATATTCTGCAACATAGCTAAGGTGACGTTTTAGGTGCTACTTCAGGCAGATCGCTATATATCGGTGTGTGAGCCTGGAAGGTGGCGAAAGAGAAATAAATGGTCTAAAAGTGTGGGTGTATAAAAATATTTTGATTTTTGAATTCAAATTTCCATCTATAATTTGCATTTCAAAATGTTCGATTACATAAGAGTATTATGATGAGAAAAATATTACAGAATATTATTATGAACAAAATATTAATTATAGTTATTTAGAGTATGTACCTATTAATTTATATTATGTCGCAATAATTTCTAATAATTTCATAGATATAAATGTTTAATTTAATAAAGACCATATTCAGTTAAACAAAGATAAACCTATAATATCTTAGGTATATTATTTATATTTATATAATAATTGAATCCAAATGTTTCTATAAAAGATTCTTCAACCACCTAAACGTTCATTCGAATCTACTTATCAAAAAATTAGCCTCCGCTACCATATCAGGTAATCCCCCAAGACGTCTAAAGCGATTGGTGTCGTGATTTGTTATATAAAAAAAAATTTAAAATTTAAAAATTTTAAAAATAAATAAATAAATATTATTTAAAATAATTATTAAGTAGGTAAATAATTAAGTAACCATAGAAAGTGTCATCAATGGGTGGCTCCTTTTATCAAATTATTTTCCTGTGAATGTACTCTTGGCACATATTCTTATTGTATTAATGATACAGATTGTATATTACTTGTGAAAAAAAAAATATTTATATAACATATAGCCCAATTTTGTTCAATTATTGTCATTTTATTTATCGAATCTGTAATTGAAATATTATTACAAGTTTATACTAATACGTATTCTCGTTCGATTCAATTACACTAAAGTTGGCTCTAAAATTAATTTTTTCTCTCAGTTAAGAAGTGAATTTATGAACATCATACATATAATTCTACACTTTTACAGATATAATATTATTAAGTTATTTAAAAATATAAAGAATTTAAAATAAATGTAATACCTCATATTTTACCTATAACAATTGTTCAATGGGTCGTGGGAGACAACCCCAGTGTTTATAGAATGTAGTGGATTTCCACACCCCCTGCAGGAACGTGCGTCGTGCATGGTTGCCAAGAGTCATATATGAAATACTGGGATAGTTGAATTGCCCTTATTACCTATAAATAAATGGTTAAATTGCACTTGGATTGAAAAAAGGTAATGGTCGTACTACACTCGGGTAAAAATCAGGTAGGTAGTAGTTGAACTGCACTCGTTCAAAAAAAGGATTAAAATGGAAAAAAACGCGGAAATTTGTTACGAGTCGAACATGTATAGTGAAAATCCTTTAAAAATATTACGAATCTTATGTTTACGAACGCTATACTTTTCCCACCTCATATTTAGGCTTCGGATACGATTTCTAATCTTAGAACTACTATAATGCATGTAAGTCCTTCTACGCGAAGTTTAATGTATTTATTGATGTTTTAACACAATTACAAATCGATATTTATATTTTAATGCAGAACACTGACACAAGTTCATCAACAACACGGCACCAAAAAAAAAAAAAAATAATTATATTGAACAATATATTGACTTATATACTCAAAAACGTATTACCAGGCTAAACTTTTGAATATTACTACAAAAAATGAATGGAATAAAAAAAAACTTTGTAATAATGGCAATAATTAAATTTGAAAATTTGAAAATTAAAAAAAAAGAGTAGTGATAATAATTTATATGTATAATATAATAATTATAATATGCGTATACATTATAAATGTATATATAATTAACATAACGTAATTATGTATAAAACAATCATTTTTAACTACACCAATGATTAAAATCATTGTCAGTCCTAAGCCTGTAAGTGTGAAGGAAAATTAGTGTTTATTAAATGTTTAACTCCCTCAAATGCACGATAATTTTATTAAATTACTCTTTTTGAGCCCAAGTGCAGTTCGACCAATACCTGCTTTTCATCAGAGTGCAGTTCCATCATTACCTTTTTTAAACCTAAGTGCAATTCGACCATATCCTGTTATACAGAGTGACCGGTGGGTGTGTGTATACAAGTGTTGCAGGTATGGGGTTGTCTGTACTGTGCGTTTGTATTGGATATTAATCGTTTTTTTTTTTAGTTTTGTTCTCACTACGGGCCGAGACCAATGCGCAGGTTATAACGCAACGAACCATGTCATTATATTATTACCTACAGTGTGTTCTTGTTATTATTATTATTCTGGTTGTTGTTGTTGTAGGTATAGGCGCATACGTGTGTATTGGTACCTACGTATATTAAGCGCGACATGTGCGTGTGTGCAACTGTGTGGATAACGTACACTTATTCGACTTACACAAGCAACGCACACAAAGATGCCTATATACATATATATAGTACCTATAATATATGATATATATAAGAACCATCTGCGACGAGCGCGCGCTTGCTGGCACACATTCATTTCACTCATTATTATGCAACGCGCAGCGGCATTTCTCTCTCGCTGGCCGCGGCGGCGTGTCTTACAGCGGGACATTCCATTTATTATCATTATTATTATTATTATTATTTGTCCGCAGCCGCGGTACGCTGTGTATATACTATATGCGATGCATATTATACGAATATAATACACCCTAAGCTAGACACACTATATAATATGTAGTCACTAGTCACTCCATCTATGTAACATGGACAAAAATGAATGCCTGTCTGTCTGTTTCTTTGTCGTCCATATCGACTCAAAAACTACTGGACCGTTATCAATAAAAATTAAATCGATGGATTTCTAGAAACTCTGTGCACTCAACACAAATGAGAGTTTTAAACTTATTTTTCAACCTCTATATTATATTATGTTACTATATATTATGAAGGATGACTCAAACGACAAACATGAACATTTAGTTTTGACTCACGCATATCGAATATTTGTTCGTTTATTTTAATGATAGCCATTGGCCACAGAATACAAATATAAATTATAATGAACTAGTGATCACTATGATGGTTGGTCATAATTTTCTACATCGTGTTATATTTTGTCATTCTGGCAATTGAAACAATTATTTGAATTATCCTACCAATATATAAATGTAAAATTGAGTAACAACTACTATATTTAAATTGGGGAAAAAGTGTATGGTTGAGGTAAATAATATAAAGGTATCAAAAAATACTCGATGACATTTTCCAAAAAAAGAAAAGAAAAAGTATCTAAAAATATTTCAACTGAAGCAAAACAGAAACGATAAATAAATAAATTATAATAGATATATAATATAGTCGTATAATACAGATATCATAATATTATATCCGAGCGGATACAGCTGTTAGCTGATTTAGTTAGGTGTTACCTATAAGGCTATAAATAACAGGTAAATTACGTATGATGGCTGAAGCTTATCAAGTCAAAAAATACTCGGCCAATTTTGGCCATTCAAGAAAGATTTACTTATATCATAGTTCATAATATATTATACGGTTGAGGTGGCTTACCAGCAATTAATAATATTGTTAAAATCACAAACGCGCATATTCGTTTATTATTACCGCTTATAATTGGTACACGTATAAGAAATAAAAAAAACTATGACTATTGTTACAAAATGCCTTAAGCGGTTTACCCATCTCGCATTCATTTATCCTCGGACAACGTATAGTCGGGCAATACAGCTATACATATTATAGTATTATGTAATATAGAATAGTGTCATTATATTATTATATACTGAACGTGTGCGTATAATACGATGTCGCTCGTAGAATACCAAAACGTAACGATAATAATAATAATAATAATGATTATTTATCGAACAGCCATAAAAAAATCATCGCGTCATCTCTGAAACGCGGAATTCAAATGAGAATGGCCAATATAAGATGTTACGCGACACAGACGGCGCTGGTCAATGCGCGAATAACGACATATATATTATTATTCTGCTACAGCTATTGCGTTATATAAGACACTTGTAACTGCGTGTAGTTTACACTTGTCACTTGGTATTATGTATATATACCGTGGTATATAATAGGTATCTACCTATATGTATGTATACAATATAATATATATGCACCTATATAGGTATTATGTAGATTCTAAAAGTCGCACGATTTAAACTCGTACACGGTGTACGGTACACCAATATTTATCTCCGTAAATAATTCAAGATTTAATGATAAACATTATTATATTATGACATTATAAAAAATATAGATTTGCTTATTTTCAATACTTGAATAAATAATTAGGAAGTATATTAAAATGTCGTAATTTAATATTAGTTATAAGTATTATAATTGTATTTATTAATTTTCAAATATTCTCGTTAGCTTTTTCTTATTTTATAATTTATTTGTTCATAATTGATATATAACTCTCTACCACCACCACAAGCATGTGCTTAAAGGCGGTAGTTATTTATGTTTTTAATATAAATAAAAATATATATATATATATATATTTATATATACGCGTAAGGGGCCTGCCTAATATAACTGGGAACGCCCGAACGTGCCATTTATTATAGAAAAATACATAATTACATCTCATACACTCATAAAAATTATAATGATAATAATATTTTGGAAAAATCGAAACTTGCAGGACTATTCAAGTTTTAAATATTAAGAGGACGCTACACCCGCATGTGTTGTCTCCGTCTTACAAGTGCGTAAAGCTCGGTCCAGACCAAGGAAAATTTGTCGGGAACATATATTGCTGACACTGTCGTCGACAAATATTTATGTTACCGCTTATGACGGGAAATCAGAAACATTGTCGACGACATGTCGGAAACACTTGTTTTCGACAAATTTTTCTTTGGTCTGGACGAGGCTTTATATAGCAAAATCTGTTTGGCGCGGGACAACTGTTCTCCCTCAATATTTATAATAGAATTTTCAAAATTTCACAACGCATAGGTAAGAACTGTATCTGTGTCATAGCGTCGTTATTTTTTTAATAGCGCAAACCAATAATTTTAAGTAATTTAATGAAAGAATAAATGTATTTTCTTAAGCTTATAACTTTAATTATACTCGTATTTATGTTAGAAAAAAAATAACAACGCTATGACACAGATAAAGTTCTTACCTATGCGTTGTGAAATTTTGAAAATTCTATTATAAATATTGAGGGAGAACAGTTGTCCCGCGCTAAACAGATTTTGCTATGTTATACGTTTGTAAGATGGAGACAATACATGCGGGTGTGGCGTCCTCTTAAGAATTTTTACTTAGCAGTATATACTAAAGCTGCAAAACATACAGAGTGATTCACCAAGCATGTTCATCTTTATTTTTTCCTTTGATAATGAATTTAATCAAATTATAATTTTTGGAATTTTTAAATAAAATTAAATAAACACGAAAACAATTTTTTCAATTTATTTTATTTTTAGTAACTGGTGATACAAACTTCTGTTTTCGAAAATAAGAACTCTCTCCCTTTTTTGCTGAAAATTATTAAGTGGAAGTACCTAATTTAAAATTCGAATGATTGTACGAAAAATGTAGTCCTTACTCCTTAAAAATATTAAATAGACGTAATATTGGAACAAAATAATTTTGTACTTATTATGCTTGGGCCATTTTTACACATTATAATTTTGATGGATTAATATTAATGACTAAAAAATGTTCAAATCATATAAGGCAGTAAAGGCCCCAAAATAGTATAAACCCATTACCGTGGATCTTTTATCGTTTGAACATCAAAGTTACATAAGTCAAAAACTACTCTTACGAATTTTTCAGAAAAATTATCCACTGAATAATTTATTGTTAAAAAAGGAGGATGTTCATTTATAAAACATAAGTTTGGATCTCCGCAGAACTTAAGAAGTACAAAAAGATCTTAAGAATTTGAAAAAATAGTCTTTAAGTATAATTAAAAATCCAAAACTCAAATTTTAAATAACTGCATTATTGAGGAAAATAAAAAGGGAGTGAGCATGCTTGGTGAATCACTCTGTGTAGTGTGTATATTTATATTATTTATAAATATTTTATGTACCTATATATAATAAATAATAATATTATACATAGTAGTATATAGTACACAAACAGCTAATTAAAACGAGAATACTTCACAAGTTCAAGACTCTCCTATAATAATAATATGTGTTAAAAAGTATTTCTTAACAGAACAAAAAATACGTGGTAATCAATTACTTCTGTTTTCCCATCACGGTATCACGTCACATACCATGTTATATAAGATACACATGTATGATTAAATAATACGAATTTTTGCAATGTTATGCATTTTTAATTTTCAAATAAAAACATTCGGTCGTAAAAACTAAAAATATACTGGAACTGTATACTGTCTACACTCACAGTCATCAATAATTTGTATATAATAATATTATGTACCTATTTATAAGTTTTTATCCATTGGCAGTTAACAGTTTAAATTACTCATGACTCATGAGATAATTTTTTTGCGACATAATTTCTTGGAATTACTGCGCTACCATTGTAACGTGTAATTGTCTGAAAAATTACGTTTTTAATGACGGCCATAGGTTTATAAACCTATAATTGATTGTTTTAAATATTACGTTGAATTATTTTGATACTCAACCGTTGTCTGCTGCCGATTAAAGATTATCATAAGCGTATATTAAATTGTAAATTTGTAAAGATTTATCAACAATACAAATCCCTGTATCATATTATATAGTATATATAATATATAGTATATATATATATATATATATATATAAATCTACCAACCCGTAATCTAAAGTATTTATTATTGTAAAAATATATACAGTTTACAAAATTTTATGAATTCCATTATACTATAGTAGGTATTTACTTATTAAGCCGGAAAATCAATGCCAATGTTATATTTTAAAATCATCGAATTATGTTACATTATTATGTAATTATGTTATGTGTTGTATTTAAATTTTCTAAACGATAATTTGTCATCTTTGGTGTATATCATCATCATCGTGTAAAACTTACTGAAGGTACACTCCACCCAATGTGTATATATATATCAAATAAAATAAATAACAATATTCCTTTTCTAGTGGTTTATCACGCGGATTTTCAGCACAAATTAAATTATATTTATTCTTTAGTTCTATACAATATTATGCCTTAGCACGATTTGAGAGAATATGTGAGCAAAGCGTATTAGTTGAATATTCATTATTCATTTCAAGATAGTAAACTTTTATAATAATACAATAATTTAAAAGTCTTCGGTAAAACGTTAATATTATAAAAACGTTAACTATTATATTTAAACATGTTGCAGACAGTGTTTTCTACAACGAATATCAGGTACTCATACGAGTAAAGCGTATAAGAAAATAATATTCTAAATGCATTTAAAATGTGATATAGGTGTAAATCCGTTTCAATGTATTTAAATATCGTATTAAAAAAGAAATATTTCCCATTGTAATCGTACTCACTATCTTAGTTATACACAGAACGATATCAGACCAGCTTATGTGTTGTCAGTGTTTATGGCGGTTTAAAAAATATTTAAAATAATGTTATGTATAGTGCAGGAACTGTGAACCACGCCGACTAGTAATCGGACTATCGCGTTATACATTATTACTGTTATTTGTATAAATCATGACGATATTTTTTAATATGCCAAACTGTATGGTATACAAACAATGATTCATAACGACGCAGTAATATATGCACACGGACATATTATTAAGACAGATGAGGAGTGTTATAATGTGCGTATTATTATATTTAGATGTCACGTCAACGCCACTATCGCCGCCGACGGGTATGTGGTATTTGTGACGTATACCTACTAACAGGAAGACGTATCGTTCCCCTCAACCCTATATAATGATAATAACTAGTTTGTCATAATAGCCGACATTCCATCATTGCTATATTTTACGTATACAAAAGGATTTTTTTCACATAACAAGAACCGTAAATGGTTTTTTTTTTTAATTGTTATTTTTTTTCCAGTGTGACGTGATCACAAATAATATGCGTATTATGATATCGATACGTGCAAGTTTGGTGATGCAAGTTTAAACTAGTTTTGGATTTTTTACACGTCCCGGAGGTGCCTATTCATAATATATGTAAATATTTCGTTTGAATGTTTACCTAACTTATACCGCGGCTACGCACTCATCGTGCCATGGAGGTATATTGCGCGGCTTCCGCTGCTGTATATACTATGGTACATATATATATAGTATAATTTCCTGTTTCTGAGCATACAATTTCGTACCAGTAATAATTGTGTTGGCGGTCATTATTATATTGTTAGACTCGTGTGACATAATTTACGTATTTTGTTGGCATGTACGCGCTAAATAAGTATAATTATTACGATTGTTAACACTTGTAGACAAATTTATTTTCGTAAATTAATTTGGAGACTAAATATTGAATTAATGAAGCCATATTCAGGCATACCTACACGTATATTATGTCCGTGTGTATAATTATACCTAATTAATATTATACGTACTCACATGCCAATCAAACGCACTCTCCCGTTTGAAAATAAATAGTTTTCAAGTCTGGGAGCCACGCCTATAGTGTTTTGTCAAAATTCATATATTTTTTATTTTTTCATATCGAATTTCAAAAGAAATCAATGAAATCATACAGAGGTACCTACCTACGATTATGTGATTGAACTAACTGGAATCTAACAAGAGAACCATGGAATGTATATTATTCCTATTTACAATGATAACAATAATATCTACTTTGAAATATTGTATAGTTTGAATACACATAATATATATCTATTATCTATAAATATCATTATAACTATGTGGAATAATGTATTCAATAACTATTCACAGATATTGAATATTATACGATGAATGATTTCCAATCATTTATATTACATAGCACATTTTGATAACTAACAATAAGCTATAAATCTATATAAGATAGGTAGATAATCTTTTAAAATGCCCATGTTCAAAAAATATCCTAAATCAAAACTGTACAAAACCGTAATATCATTATTGAAAAAAAAATTTAAAAATCGAGAAATTCTAGAGAAATAACAATTTTTGCTGTATAACAGACAACAGAAGTCACAATATATTTTAAATGATTCTTCTATATAAACTTAAGCACCATAATAATTATCTTCTTATTAAGATTTATATAATATTTTGACACTCGCTGGAAATACCCGATGGAGACCGAAAAGAAGGTGACATAGAAATGTTTTAATTACTGAAATACAACTAAAATATCAAGAAATGCGTTTTTCTAAACACAATGTTTAAATTTTAAAATTACCTGTTAACAATGATTGTACTATAATTTTATTATTTTTATCTACCAGAAAGTTTCTCAGGGAAATATCATACCCTGTGATACCCATATCAGTTATCTACATTTGTTTCAGAGGAATGCTATCTCGACGGCCATGTTGAATCAGAATTCAATTCCTAGAGCTAGTTACGGTGGAAATTGTTTCTTTAATTAATAATCCATATAAACGCATATTAAATAGTACCTAACTGAAAGTACTTAGGTATACATTATAATCCTAGCCGCAGTAGATATGATAAGATCGATAAACCAAAGCTACAACCTAAGTAGATGTTCATTGTTTTTTTGTAGACCGTATAATAGTTACTAGTTACAATACGCTATACTCAATAATAATTCATAGCAATTTACAATATATTATAATAATACAACGTATACGTCTTCTAGACCTCGAGGCATACGCCATGCAGCTAAAAAATCAATATTCTATAATATAACCAATGATAATATGTATTAGTAATTGGAAGTATTACGACCATAGTCTATATCTATAGTATTAATGAATTCTATACTCGTTTAAACATTTGATAGGTACTGTTTTTTTATTTATTACAATTATTAATCTACAGCATATAATTAAAACGAAAAGTAGAACATAATATTATATATTTTATACAAATATATGAGTAAAAATATTATGTAAAACAACTTTGTAATGAAATATTGTTTGAAGAAAACACTACGATTGCGTGTCATTTTAATAGATTTTTTTATGGAAGATGATTTCAAATACAAGACCTTTAATTGTTTATGTATACCTACTGTGTAGTAGTGCCGTCGCGTAATTATGGCGAATTCGTATAAATGAAAAGTTACTGATATATAATATTTATAATAACAATTTAAACTAAATTTTTTTGGAATAATATATGATATGTACCAAATGATGTATTAAGATCGTTTATCTATAATGTAAAAAAAATGTGTTTTTCTACTCGTCACAATTAGTTTATTGTTACGCATTACGTTTACGTATATAAAAAAAACAAAATATTTTTTGTATGAAATTTAAATTTAAATTCGTGTGTACGTATCATATAATATTATATGCATGTTATAATTATACGTCTAATATATTGGTCGTTTGATTAATATGTATTTCTGTTTAATGATGTTGAACATAAATACAAAAATGTGATATATTCTTAATATCTTAATTAAGGTAATTGGCACTAATTGCATTTATGTTTAACCATGTGAACTTGAAAGTAATAACTACTGGTTTATTTTATAAATTATTAAATTATGTATAAATGAAAAACGTGTTTTAGTGTACCTGCGTAGACTTTTCTTCAATTTATATGCTTATTATATAGATCCGTCATGCAACGTGATGTACTGCAGAGTGCAGGGTCATTTGAAAAAAAAATATATAATATAGCTGTACATAAATTGTAAATATTTGTAGGTACACACTATGTCATAATATACACATGCACAATATTGAATAAAAATAGTCTCTTACAAAAGTAAATTTGTTTTAGTAGATTTATATTGCAATGATTGATTGAACTATATAATGGTTACAATATAAAAATGTCCAAAAAATAAAGTTGGAATTTTGTAAATGTTCACGTTTCGGAAGATATTTATCTTGGTACAAACAAACGTATCTTTTCACAACTGCATTTTTTCACGATATTTTAGATTATAAATTGCTGATACAAATAAATGGTTTGAAAATGCAAAGAATAAATTTCAATGTATAATAGTCTATAAGGTCATGTAAAATAAAATTAAATTGTTTAGGTATATCGCGATATACATCAATACGTCCTATATTATAAGTACACAATATACCTAATACGTATGTCCTAAATTGTATAAAATACTTAGAATGCAGTATCGACAGCATTTCTGACATTTTCTGTCAAGGTATTTTTTATGTATGACCATTGACCATATTAGGATTTTTCAAATTTCAATACATATTTTAATCTTAATAGGTATTATCGCTCAAATCAATGACGAACACTAAATTATTAAAATATTAAATAAGGGGGGGGGGGGGTTGTAAAAAAAATATGATATTATAAAACGTTTTTATATTCTTATATTAAGTAATATTATCTAAGAGAAGTTGAATGCCCAAATTCTAATATATGTGTACACCACTGAGTCATACAATATGTTAAAACTATAATATTATTATGATGTAATACACAGTAGTTTCGTAATTTAATTTCTTTGATCTTATTGAAATTGGATGATTTTGTTGATTCGAAAATTATGTTAGTTTTTTCATATGGACTTAAGATGGTATACTCTTAAAAATGAAATTTATGTATACAATAACTTAGTTATATATAATATCCAAAAGAGTTTTATCTTATAATCTATATAATTGTTGGTGTGTTGTCAAGTTTAATATAAAAAATGTATTGTGCGTAGGTGTTTATCTACGACATTTAAAATATTTCACTAGTAACAATAATAAGTATATAATGTCGGTGTAACGAAGCCGTTTATAATATATGGCCATATACCTAGGTAAGTTACACAAATATAATTAATTTGCAATAAGATTAATGATATAAATTATAGGAATAGGTACCTAGTACCTACCTATACCTATAGGTACTATCATTATAACTTTATACAGCATTATGGTTCTATTATTGGGTTTTCCTATATTGTATATGATATAAAGGTCATTGAACAAAAGAACTTTTGAAACATTCGACATTTAGTTATTTACATAAGGTAAACTATAAAAATAATAAACAGCTGGCATTAAATAGGAACAGTTTTACATTTTCATGGTAAAAATATGGAAAACACGCATTAAATAGATTTAAAACGTAAGATTAAAGACATTTTTTTAGATATTATTTCTTTTGAAGATAGTAGTTGAGATAATCTATATTGTAACTATTAAATGTATAAATGTATAATATTATTAAAATGTCAGAACATACGCGTATTTTATTGCAGATAAAATAATATTTCAATATCAAATTTAATTTTAATTTTTAGATTATATGTATGATATCAAAAATATAATTATTAAAGTTTTAGTAAAAACGAATTGTCACCAATATATGGGTACATCAAAATTGTTACAAACATAATACAATATATATATCTACACTATATATATATGTCATAAGTTAAAAATTCAACAATTTTAGAAAGGAAAGAATAAATTGTCAACAATTGACATTGTACTTAATAGTTTTATTTTTACCGGTTATCCAAGTAGGTAACTTCATGTGGTGACTATAAATATATTATATCAGGTACATTCATAATATAATTATATGAGTCACGAAATGTTACATTTTTTAAAAGAACCGATTATAGGAACAGATTATGGCATCATGTCAGTTTGAGATGTTCTTTATTTCAAATATATTATAGCTATATTTAAAACGATTTTTCTTACATGCATTCATGTACCTATATAAAATATAATTATAAAAATCATGACTCACGGATATGCAGAATCCGATCAATAGGATCAGATAAACCGAAGTTGGTTTCATGGCGTCGGCGGAGACTTTAACGAACGTCTTTTTTATTTTCCTCCAATATAATTATTATATGGAATAGATTACTCTTATTTTGTATATCGTTCACAAAATAATATTCTGATCGCAGTATGTTATTTCGAATACGCGCGTTTTACGAGTGTATAAACGCATTATTTACGTTGCGTCAAACTGGAAAAATCGAATTACATTTGATAAGATAAAAAAACACAAGCAATTTACATCAGGTGCGACCTGAATGCGAACGAGTGACCACGGACCGACGCAGTGAAATACTGAGGACAACAACGAAAAAACGAAACCAACGCGACACGCAACGCGAGTAGGCGAGTTTGGTTTGGTGCACCGATGTGACGGTGCACGGTGTGCGGGGTGAAGTAGAACCTTGGAATGAGTAGAGGTGTGGAGGTTGACTGAGCGCATGCGCCACCTTAATATATACCTATACGACTGTACCTACCATATAATAATGAAATGTATGATTGTTATTTACTTTTTATGAAAATTGTTTATTTTTTACTCGTAGATGCGCGTATATTAGGCAATTAAATATATTGTGAACGAATTACACGTAAAATGTATAGAAATAAATATACATCTTTAGATATACAGACGAAGAAAAAGTCAGAGAAGCGACGATGACTGGTAAATATAGTAAATATATAGATACCCGCGTCCCGCCATAATACCTATACTGGTTGCCTGCTGCAGGTTCTAATATTATAGTACCTAATAGTAATATAACCAAAAGCAGTAGATAATTGGGTTTAACTCGTGGGAGAAAACCAATTTACTTAACGAAGTATCTTAGATCTGAAAGTATGAAAATCTCAAAAATTGTTGGGTACCTACATGTTAAGAATGCGATGAATGACTTAATGATTGTTTTACAAAGTTATTTTAGTTTTGTATGTAAATTATAAAAATAAGTTTTTATTCTACAATAACAATAATTAGGTATAATATAATATACCTAATAATTATCTTTGTTCGAATATTTAATAAATTATTTTTACTACTAATATGAATAATTATGATATGAAATACGAATATTGATATATTATGGAAACAATTACAAAATGATTGTAGAATATATTATTATTACAGTGTGTAGTACCTACTGTAGTGCGTATATTATATATGTATATATTCTTGAGATCCCGTTCAATAAACTCATCCGGTCGCTTATGCATAAGTGAAAGTATTTCCTTGAATGGAATAATTTATAAAATGTAAACAAATACTAATGCGAAAGTGCACAGTAAAATACCAAAATATGATAAGCAATTTTTTTCAAATACTATAATAGCAATTATAGTATGTTATATGTATTACACGTTATAATTATATGTTTAATATTTCAATAGTTTTTTCAGTTTTCTAATTTTTCTTATTCACGTGACGTACCTTTATAAATATATTTATAAATTAAATTTTACATACAAGTGAATATAATATAGTCACTATACATTAAAAATTATAACATAAAAATTAAAAAACAAAATTAGTTCTTATTTACTATAATATGTATTAGTTCGTTTGTAAAACGAATGTATTCCACGCTTCGCTTAAAATTTAAAAAAATATAAATAAGGTATGATAACTCTTAACGATCTTATAAAAATAAGTCATTAAAATATTTATATATTTTATGTTTATTTTCATTTAAATATTATATTCATAGTTTTCTGTATTACCTTTATTAAATTTATATTCCGTAATTTTTAACTCCTAGGTATATGCCTTATATAGCATAAAATAAATATATGCTTCTCATACATATTAAAGTAATAAAGTGATTTTATATCAAACTGTAGTTATACAACATGTCATATTGATTATCATTGATCTTATAATAAACTTGTCCATTTTTTTCCATCATGAAAATATATGGCATTCCAGGGCTTGATACATTTTTAAATATAGTTACGTCTTCATATGAGCCACGGTTGATGAACATAAATATTGGTATCCAACAATCCGGTGATCTAATCATTCTGTATTTCATGGTAGGCATAGCTAGTACATTTACTTGATTGTTAAAAAGAAGTATTTTATCTCGATTTTTTATTCTTTTTTGTCTCAATTTCCAGACATTTTGTTTATTTTTATTTTTCGATTTCGCTACTAGGACAGTGAATTTTTAATTTTTATAGGAGATTTTTTAGTATTTCTAATCATTTCTAAATATTTATTCTTTAATAAAAGTTATTACCACTATCCGAGTGAATATGATTCTTCTTGTCGTAATCTAGACCGTTGCTTTGACCTTTGACGCTTCTATTGGTATTTTGTAAAGATATTAAACTATAAATTTTATTAGTTCTAGAATATTTTGACCCGTCTTTAAAATTGTTGTTTTCGTATTTTATTGAGTGGGTTGTGTATAAAACTTTATTTTGTGACTGCTTAGAGTAGTTACGTGTATCCTCTAAAATTATAAATACATCGTGACATTATTATAACTGGTCATAGACTCTTGATGAATTAAGTGAATCTTAGTAAAAATCTAAGTGGATTTAGACTTTATAAATTAGTATCCTAAAAAGTAGAATATTAAAAAAATTTTTTTAGGAGAGGGTTTTAAAAACCTTCTACCTTTAATATAGGTAGTATCTAAATACCTATAATATAATGTATAAATCTATGATACACATACCAATATAGTATGTATACTAGTATACTGCGGTCTTGTTAAGTATTTAAATATTTCTTAAATACCTTAAAATAGTATTTTCGTTGTGCTTCAATGATCAATATTATCTAATTTTATATTTTAAATTCTGTTTTTAAAATTATATTTTTAATGGTGCTATAAGAAATTATGAGTTTTTAATAGATAAACAGATGGCTGAATATTTAAAATATAAATATTCTAGTAGAAGCTGAACTTGGCTCTAACTAATTACTATAAATTATAACGTGTGATATATAAAATTCTTGAACCAATAAATTTAAGTGTAGCAGTAGAATAGTAGATATATAGCAATAATACCAAGAGAAACTCCGATATCCGAGTGAACATAATTCTTTCTTTCGTAATCTAAACCATTACTACGTTTTCCGGCACTTCTATTGTTGATTTGTGAAGATACTGAATTGTATATTTTATTGTTTCTAGAATAGTTTGATTCATCTTTAAATTTGGATTTTGTTGAGTGTGTTATGCTTATATCTTTGTTCTGTGACTGCTTAGAGTGCTTAGACTGCAGAGACTGCATAGACTGCATAGACTGCATAGACTGCATAGACTGCATAGACTGCATAGACTGAATAGACTGCATAGACTGCATAGACTGCATAGACTTCATAGACTGCATAGACTGTATAGACTGCATAGTTTTCATAGATAGCTTAGAGTAATTACTTGAATCGTCTAAAATTACAAATATATGATAGAATTATAATTTTTCATGGCTTTATTTAAGTAAATCTTAATATCTAAATAATTTTCCACACTACAATATTAAATAATTATTATTTATATGTATTACTTGAATAATTGTTTTCTGGAGCTAATATGTTAAAATGAAATTATTGGTAAAAATATTATATTGTAATTATAAAAAATAGCGTATTCATATAACTTATCGTGTATAGGAGGAATCCAAAGAAATGTCCTGTATCCTTGTTTAATTATATTATCTATATGTATTGTTATTTATTAATCATTTCACATATTTTGAGAAAATATTAATTAGATACCTAAAGACGAAGAGTCCGATATTTTTGAATAAACTGATGATCGTGAATGCATTCTCGACGTTAACGTTTTTGAAAACTTTGATGATACTAAAGACGAAGAAATGTATTCATGAATTTCCAATTGTTCGCCTATAAAACCGAAAAAACTTAATATTCGTTCATATAAATTAATTGCTTATAATATTATACTATTCGCTCTAGATTTTTCAGTAGAATTGTGATGTGTAGATGGTAAATTTGAATTATTATCAATTTTGCTGTTATATAATTTATTTTGAAATTTGATTATATGATCCTGGCTCATTTGTATTTTACAATTATATTCTTTGTTATGTCGATTTTTACAAGATTCTGAACAAAGTAGAGCAAAATAACAACTTGGACAAATTTCCATAGTTTTCAATTGATGTTGCAAACATTCATAACATACCTGACTTTCTTCCTATAAAAATATTTGCAGATATATAAATTGTTTTTAGATTATAAATTTAAAATCTACCTCAGTGAGAATAATTGGATTACGAGTTGTTAATTTCATATATTGTAAACACAATGCGTATGTTTCATTTTTCTTTTTTTCTTTTAAATTCTAAATAATTAATTAATTTTTAAGACGAATCTTAGATCTTAAATATAATATAGGTATTGGGTACAAACAAATGTATTATTTTGTATAGTTCTAAATGTAAATAACTGAGTATTTGACATATTCGCGATTTTTGCTTGATGTATCGACATTATAATACCCAAATTCAGCCAAAGTAACATTGCCATTTTCTCATCAGCTGATAATAAAGAATTTTTAAAATCATTTCTAAAAATGATTAATTCGTTAAATTAATTAAACATTGAAAATAGTTTTAAATGCTTAGTCATATTTCATAATATTAAACAAATATAATAGGTTAATTTTATGGGGTTTTATAAATCTATAGCTATCAATTCCACCGAATATTAATTGTTTATATGTTGATTCCACAGATTGTTGCTTAAATGATAACCAATGTAACATACTACATAGAATTAATTTTTTTGTAACAGTATAGGTACACATTTTAATCAAAAGTACACATTTTTATTTAGATTATCTTCGAACATTATCGACTGCCATCCACAACGAGAAAACTTGTAATATAAACATACAAATTATTTTAGAAAATTTATGGGTACCTATTTCATATTATAAATTTACAACCCAATTATACATTTATTATGAAGAAGAAAAACAATAAAAGACAACGTTCATTCAAATAAATAATAAAATAATATATAACTCCTAAATACCTATCGATTGCTATATTTACAAAATAAAATAGAATATTCCTCCCTATTCTAATTATTCATGTTAATTGTATTTGTCAATTTATTATCAAACCTACTCATTATACAAACAATGTATAGATTGTAGATTACTTCAAAAAAAAATATATATATATATATATAAAATAGAATTGTTAGTTTTTAAATAATAACAATTTGATGTCTTATGTTAATGTAATAATGTATTAAAGAAAGATTTATATAAATAATTGAGATAATAAAATATACAAAGTATATTTTTTTACAATATTAAATTAGTTGGTCATTCATAATATATAATATAAAAACAAAATAATACAATTCAAATTGATCACTATTTATCAACTTCAATAATATTATTTTGTTATTCTTAATTTCCAAATTACAGTTATATAGTGCAGTATTTGAATGGAGCGTGAACTAATAAAATAATACATTTATTATGATAATAATAATAACATATTATATTTAAAAAATATCGATTTGTATAACAAAATGTAAATTGTAAAAATGTAAAATTTTTGTAAAAAGCTTATAACCTGTGTAGTTGATGCTTAACTAATAAAAAAAAAAACAGTTATATTCCATAAAATAACATAAATATTGATGAAAACCTTTGATTTTTTGTTGTATTATTATTAAAATAAATAGTTCACAAATATTCAGCAGATTTAAAATCAGCGGAATCAACATGTAAATGGTATCAGATGGAATCGATAGATTTCTTACTATTAAAATGGCCATTAATTCTGCTCAACTGATATAGTTATGTACCTATAGATCCAATGTTATAAATTTATATATTAATATATTACATCAGATAATCTGCCATTGCCTATGGTCTATCAATATAATAGTAGAGTACGAGCGTCATTGTAGGTATACTTTTAGCATACTAAACTCCAGGACCTAGGTTTTATATGTTGTATAATATGATTATTTGTAATACAGCTAGAAATTGGATAACAAAAATAGTATTTCATACTTACAATTACTTGTGTAAGTAGGTACTTACATTAAAGCAACAGTAGCTCTTTTTGAATATATTTTATCTAAGATTCGTCTACCAGAATTTCTTAATTTCTCCTTTATTTCAGCGACATTTGAATAGTAGGATGAGTGAATTTTTCCGCTGAGCCTAATAAACACAATTTAAGAATCAATTGCAATTTTTTTTTTTAACCAAATAGAATACTTTTTCGATTCAGATAAACCGGAATAATATTCACAAATATTGCCTCTGAATTTCTTAACGAAAATCTTAACAATCTTTAAGGGATTTGAATTTGCTTTTAACAACAAATCCAATAGTTTATTTAGTTTTGTATTTGATAAGTTAAAGTTATAAAACGGATTAAGTAATAATGACAATAAAGTCCCGAAACCATAAATGTTTTCTTTTACAAGTGATCTATTTTTTTCCAAAAACATTTTGGTCAAATGTAATTTTCCTGTCAACATAGCCAAAGCTATGGGTTTAAAACCACAATAAGTATGACTTTTCTCCGTTATATCATAAAGTATAGAAGCTAATTCTTTTTCTGATTGCTCATCGACAATTAATTCTTCATCTAATTCATATATATTTTCTTTTAAGCACAAAATGTCTAAAGGTGTCATAGAAGCATTTTTTTCATTTTCTTTTTTACTCCATGGCAACTTATGTCGAAAAATATTAAACATAGGCTAAAAATATATCAAATGGTACTATAAGCTTTAAAGTATCTATGAATTTAGAAATATAATGTAATACGAATTTGAAGTAATTACTAATGCTTTGAAATTTGGGTTGACACAATGAGTAATTAAAACTCTAATACACTGGACAGCGCTGTAGTTTGTGGGCATTATAACAGCCATATGTAATAAATTTAATTTATAGTTCTAAAATATAAAATAATTATTATTAAATGTATAGGTACATTTTTATAACTTTCTATCAAATTGAACTAGTAAATACCTGTTCGGATAAAGTATAATTTGGAGATCCTCCGGCTTCAAACACGGATTTTAAAATTTTTGAATTTATAGTCAATAAGGCTAAATGGATTGATGTTTTCGGAACGGCGCAAGTTGTTGCTTTAGCGCCCATATTAATCAAAAGCAGTATTGTGTCTTCAACGGAGTCTAATGATGTTCGTCTAAAATGTTCAGAAATAATAAAAACTTATTATATCTTTATACCTACTTGTTAAGTCGATAATGATAAGCAATATAATTTATTATATCTATTGACACTCGTATATCATAGTTTACTTTTTCGTAGATATTTGAATCGGTGTTGAAATTGTCTCTACAACATTATCATCGATTTCTGTAAACTATTATAAAATTGTATATAATTTATGAATAAAGTCGTTTTTTTTTCATTTTTGAATTTATTTTATAGAGTTTGTACAACTAGGATTGAAAATTGTTCATCTCGCATTTGCGCACGTGTTTATTTTTATTAAAAACCCTAATTATTAACCTATATACCTACCTTGTAAATATTATTACCTATAGGTAATTTTTTTGTAATATATGTCAGATGGTTACTCATAAGATCACCCCCTCCCCCACTGACAACATGGCGTTATGTCCTATGTATATAATATGCTAACAATGTAACGCTCCCCCTCCTGAAATTTTTTCTAGAAACTCCGACAGGTACAAAATATGAGTTTGTTGGGACCTTCAATATAAAGGTTATTATAGGATAGTGATTCAAGCGGTGTCATTATAAACGGTTTTTAGAGTTTAAAGCTAATATTATATTATATATAGTTAGATAAGTATACGTCTTATTAAACTATTAAAGTTGATAAAGCGTGCATATCTATAAGCTATTCAAGATGAAAAACATTGGTTTTACATTGCAATTCTTACTGATGCTGTAATAGATATATGCAGTGAAATAAAATATTTTATAATAGCTAATATTATTAATTCATTATAACCTAAAAACACTAAAAGTCCCGAAAATGTATACTCCGAGAGAAGACTAAATTTACTGGTTATGATCTAATTTTGTCTTAAGCACAACAGTATTGAAATCCACAGAAGCTCCGAGGAAATGTTAATTTAGGTATTAGGTACGTGTTATGAAACAGCTTGATACCTACAACAGCCATCACACACGGTAATATACTTATTGGAGTATTTATAGTTAGGTTAGGTTAGCCTACAAAACTTATTGATTTTCATTAAGTCAGTAAAATATTATTTAGATACCAAAATCTAATTATTTACCTTCATATTTTTTAAATTTTCTGGCTGAAAGAAGTTTATTTTCTGTATGTTATTTAATGTAAAATGTTGATCTTCTAAAACAAATATTCAGTTTAATAATTATATAATAATGCATAATTACAAAACACTGTATAGCGTCTATAATCAAAATAGGTGCAAATAATGTTTGAGATTTAGTGGGGTTGATGCCTTACTATAATATTTAATAAGTTAAAAAAAAATGTAGGGTATGTTTTGGGGGGGGGGGGGGAGTAGCTCCTAAGCCCCTTACCTATGAGCGCATATATGCTGCACGTACAAGTTTAGTAGGTACCTATTGCAGACTGCAGTAATGTACGATAAGTGATGGCAAATTCCTACATGAACAACATTTTAATTTCTATAAATAGGTAACCATTAACTAATAATAAGTTATGATTTTATCAAAGGTACTTACCATTTATGAAAGTAATATTAGTAATAATATAATCTTCCAAAAATGAGATAGTAAAATAACTACCAAGAATGTAGGAATAATGAAATATTAAAATTTAAACCAAATTATTGAAGTACCTACACCTTTATAGGTATCTATCTAATAAATCAATTGATACAACTTACCTTTTATAAGATTAAATTTTAAATCGACATGAGGTATTAAATATTCAGTCCAATAGTATATGTTATTTAATAAACATATGTATCGCATAATAGTTAGGTTTAAAGGAGTAAACCCAACATCATTGTAGCATTCTAGGTCAGCGCCATGATTAATTAAACATTTAATAACTTCATGTTGGTCATTGGCCTTAAAAAATGCAGATAGGTTATAATAATGGTTGATATAAAGTAGCGAAAATAAAAATAAAAATGTAAAATATTACAGAAGATATCATGAGACGAGTATTCCCTAGAGAATCAGCTACGTCCAAATCAATATCATATTTTTGAATAATATGTTGTATGTTTTCTGGGTTTATATCTAGTTTTGTCAACAACTTTACAGCTTCTAACTCATGGCTATGCGAGGGCATGAACATGTTCCGTTTCCCACTCCAAACATCGTCAATATCATATAGTAAGGTCTTCTAAAAGTACGTAATATAGGTATACAGAAATACATTGTATTAGGTACTTGTTTTTTTTTATTGTTGAAGTCTTAAAAAAGGTATCTACTTCACCAAATTGCTGTTGATAAACATGTGCCAATATCATTTTGTCTAAAGTGTTGTTATTGTATGCTAATATTTTCGAAAAATCATGGTCGTCATTTTTATAATTTTCAAAATTGTTTTCATTTGATTCAATATTGTCGTTTTTATTATTTATAATGACCCACGAGTTATCATTTAGAATTTCATATTGTTCGTTAATACCAATGCTAAACTTCGATAAAAACTCATTATTTGACTGCGATATTCCTCTGTTTGGTATTTTCTGTGTGTGTAAAAAAAATACATATAATTTTAGTAACGTAATAAAATAAAATAATTTTAATTAGAATATCATTCATGTGTGTCAGTTTTATCCAAAAGCATAATTCAGATTTATTTAGTTAAAAAAACAATTAGGTTTTGTACATAATTATAATAAACATTGGTCTTAATTTAAATATATTAATTTCTAATTATATATCTACTAAATAGTTCCTTTTTATCAAATTGACCAAATCATAGCCACATATGAATCGGTTCTCTTTATTTATCTGTTTGTCATTCTCCGATGTTTTACACTTATTGATGAATTCTGTATCAAATACTTTGGAATCAAAATATAAACTGCTAAAATGACTTGTGTATGGACATGAGTAATTATTATTAAGATATTTTTCATTGTTATCTCGTATATTTGTAATTGAATGTGGTGGCTAGAACATGAATCAAGTACCTATATAATGACTTTCACATTCTTTGACTAAATATATATATATATATATATACCTAGGTATTTAACTAACTTGGGTGAGATCAATGAGGTGTCTAAATTGGAGCAATTTTATTTTGGTAGAAACATTTGGTGAATATGAAGGAACTAAACGTGTTGTCAAATTATAACTTAAACGAAAAATACGAGTTCCTATCCAAAAACCAACTTCTTGAAACTGATCAGGATACGTCATCACACCAGGTCCAAAACGCATGTTATCCTTAAATAGTCCCTGTAATTAATTTTGTAAGTGTTATATTTTATTCAAATTGTCATAATTATTTATTACCTCAAATATCAAACCATTGCCATAGGTCATACGACCATAACCATGTATCTGATTTACATAAAAATACCCTTCATATATTTGTTTTTCATTTTCTTCTACCCACATTATTAAACCTAGGCCATGGTAACAACCTCTTACAACGGGACCTTTGTAAATTTGAGTCAACTGAAGATAAGTAAATTTTTATGAAATCAAATTACTCAAATATTTATAATAAAATAACATGATATTAAATCTTACTTTTTCATGTTTAATAACATCAACTGTGTCATTGTTAGTACCCTTAAACCAAAACGAATCAAATATAGGAGTAACAATAGATTTTTCTTTAATGTTCATTACAAAAGTTTCAGAGAATACAAACAGGCAATTTACTATTATAAATAATAATAAAATAAATATGTACAAACAACATTTTAGAAAACTAGTTGCTATTGATATAAAATTAATATTAACAAAAAGTATCAATAAATATAAAAATTAAAAGTATAATTTTGTTCAAAAATGACAACAGTATTATAATTTATAAGTCTATAATTCTTCCCTCCGTTTTTGTATTTTTTCTTCAAGTATTTTGTGTAGCTTTTGCACATTTCTACTCTCTTTTTTAATTTTTTGTTCAATATTATCATGTTCATTTCCAGCTGCTAGATCCACATGAAAATGTCGAAGTTTTAATAATCGTCGTTCATACTCTTTTAATTCATCCTAAAAGATCTTAATGTGAATAAATCATTCAATATTAAATTTAAAATAACTAATTATTTCTTACATGCAGAAATACCAGTTCGTCTTTGCTAAAATTTGTTTCTTGAGCTTTAATCCAGATTTCTTGTACTTTAGGTTCCACAAATTCTTCACTATTTGGACCAGTTAATGATAGCCGATGAAGACGATCAAAACTATCTTTTATATCACGTACTCGATTTCTAAATAATAAAGACAAAAAAGGATAAGATATATATATATATATATATATAACTTTTAAACATTTAAACAATGTGTTTACAAAATTAGTACTTATATCTCGATGAGGTTAACTAGAAAATAAAATGAGTTTTTGTGTGCAACAAATTTATAAATAATAAGCTAAGCTCATTAGGCTAAGACAATGATATTCTGTTTTTGAAAAATAAGTAAGAAAAAAATATGTATATAAATTATACCTAAATACATTTTGTAACATATTTCAATTAATAGTTCAATGAATGTTTAGATTGATATAATTATTATGGGAAAAAAATCTTATATTATGAAGGGATTCAACAATCCACAAATACAAATTAAATTTGCTCTTTAATGAATGAAACTGAAATTCACAAAAAATTATACATTACATTTTTTTTTTAAACTTTATTTTAAAAACACACAATCTGTAAATTAAGTTTACAATAAGCATGATGCGGATGTACATTTTTGGCATGTGACGCATGAAAAAAGAAGCCACCCAATAGCGACACTTTATAACAGAAATTTGTTTAAGTCATAGATTCTTTTTTAATTTTTTAATTTTAATTAATTATGGTTTAAATTACGACACCATCTTCTCTTTAGCCTATGAGGAGGATTACCAGAAATGGAGTCAGAATTTAGTGTTGATATTAGGGGGTTAGGGTGGTTGGTGGTTAGTCATGAACGAAATCATTTATATAGTAGCTTTGCAGTTTTGTCAACTGTGTTAATTCTTAGGTCGGTATGAAGAGTGTGGTTCGAAATATAGAATGGACCATTTGTAATAATGTGAAGAGTAGTGGATTTTTTTTATATTGGATTTTTTAGCAGTCTCCCATAACTGGACGCCATATGGCCAAATAGGCATTAATAGAGTTTTATATATGAGTAGTTTAGTTTATATGTTGAGTTTTGAGTGTTTACTAATTAAGTAGGAGAGAGATTTCCGCCTAGCGTTTAAGAGAATTCGTTTGCTTTTAATGTGGTCTGCCCAGGTTAGGCTTTGGTCTAATATTAAACATAAGTAGCGAGCGCTCACATTAAATTTAAACTATCAAAAATTATGCCTCAACAACCAAGATAACACTAGTATCAAAATTATAGGAAATCACACCCAGATATAATTTGAAAATCCGTTTGCCCAGACTGGTAAGAACAACTCACCGAGTTTGTAAAATATCATTAATAATATTTTATTATCCCTATATGGTATCATTTTCTACAATTTTGGACCAACTAATGTCTAGTAAATTGTCTCTTAGTATAAACTAAAATATTTGTAAACCTGATACAGTATAATATCAGTAATATCTAACAATCATTCAAAGATTTGATAATAATTTTTTGTTATTGTTGTAATTATACATTATTTGCTTATGTATAGATATTAGGTATAACATATTGTCTTTTTTTCTCTTTCAATCTCTCTAAATATACATATTTATTTACTGCAAATTTCTTTGTTTGTGACTGAAATCTGTAAAATCTTGAGATTCATGTAATGAATTGAAATCATCTTTTAATCCTTTTTTTGAAATTGCTAAAAATAATAAGTTGAATTGAACTTAATTGTATTATCTCAATCAGTAATATTGTTGAGTTTATAAAATATATTTACCTATAGGTATATCATTTTGCATGTGCTCAATTTCATTTGTCAATGAATAAAATTCATCAATTTTTTTTTGGTGGCTTAAAAATTCATCTTTTAATGCTATTAGCTCAATATCTAAAAGTACATGTGAAATTTTTTTAATAATTTCAATTAAAAAATAGTAATTGTTGGTTAACTTACTTGTAAAACCAGATTGTTTAGCTTGGTCCCAAAGTTGATTTAATCGTTTATCATGCAATAAATATTTATCAACATCTTTAGAAGGATCGCCAGAAACACGATCTTGTGTTTCAAAATGAGTATGATTAATTTGAGATTCATTCACATTATCATCAAAATGATAGCTCAACTTGTATCTTTCCAATATGCCTTCAAAATAATGATTAGTTGTCAAATACAAAAAATGTATACATTTTTACAATCATAATGAAAAATAGATACATAAAATAAAATATAAAAAACTATACTACAAATGAGCTTTAAATTCATTGGCTCTTTTAGTTTTTTGGGTAGTACAATCAATAAATATCAAACATCAAAAAATATTTCATTGCCTATACAGTGAAGCGTCTTAATTAAATAATTATAGTATGATTATTAAAAAATTTAATTTAATTTTTTAGTTTGAAAAAAAGATATTTTTTCTAGTAAATCTAATTATACAGAGATATTATTAAAAATAACATTATTACGAAAATTAAAACATTCACAACAGCATGTATGTCAATTAATACCAAACCAGAGGTATATTGTTACGGGTACACAGGTATATGCTGTATATCCGTCAGAAGATTTTCAATTTTTGGCGTATACCCAATGTAAAATCTAATTTTTTTTTAAAAATTTTACAGGTATAAGTTCCTAAAATAACCAGAAAACCAAATAAGATTTAAAATATATTTAATTTAGGAAAAAATCGTTTTTCATTATGATGTATTAACGAATTATTTATTTATTGAAGTAGATATTTAAAGATATTGAATACCGATGAACCCAACATTGAATACAAAAAATATTTGTGGAAAATTCTGTAGATTGTATAATATTAATATTATTATTTAACATAATGTTTCTTTATGTTTTTAATATTTGAGTTGATTTTGTCGTTTTATATTTTTATATTATTAAAATATTAATAAAATAATGCTAAAAACTATGAACTAATTCAATTGCAATAACGTTATATACGATGATATAATTTGATCGTAATATAAGTTACTTATAAGTTCTAAACGTATTAAGGATTAATTAATTTTGTTCAAGCAGTGGGAGATAAAATTGTTAAGCAGAGCAAAATAAATTTTTTTAGGTTACATACCCACTTTATTAGTATGTATACCCATAAATACATTTACCAATACACTACTGGTCCAAATATAAATTATATCTGAAGACTCATACAATCTACCTATTAGTTAATGAACAGTTACGACACCATAAAAATGTAATTTTACCCAAAAGTTTTTTTCGGACAATAGATTCCATTTCACCATCTTTATCTAAGTTTTTGGTTTTGTGCACCTTAAGTTCTCGCTCATCTTCATCATGAATTCGCAATTCTGATAGCAATGATCTCAATTCTGGTTCTGAACATCTCTAAAAATTAGAAACACATTATTTTGATTTTAAAATAGGCAAATTGAATCAATAGTTTTCATTGAGAACAATTACCTGTTTAGCTTTGCTCCAAACTAAATTTAGTTTATTAATTTTGAATGGTTTATTAAGTTGTCGAACATTGAATTCTGGTTCATTGTTTAAAGATAGTTTTTTTTTTAACGTTTCGTTTTCGTCTGAACGTGAATATGCATTTACATAATACCATAGTAATAAAATAATTAATACTGTTATTTTTCCCATGGTTCTTGATATTCAAAAAGAACGAAATGAAATGCAATATTTGATAAGTATCAAAATTTTTAATATAACTAAAAAAACCTAAAAATGTATTTTATTAAAATATAGCCCACCATTTACAGAACAATGAACGAAATGTTAAATTTAAAAATATTATTGTCATTTATTACAATTTATAATATCATAGATTATTATTATTTTCATGGCCAAAGATTAATGAATTGACTCACCAGTCACCAACTTGTGGATATCTACGAATTAGTAATTACACCAATTTGACGGAAAGTGGGGATTACCGTAATAATAAAAAAAAAATTTGATAACACGGTTGATAAACATTAAACAATTTTTAACATGAAATTTAATTTGGAAAGTATAACGAAACAAAATTATTCTATTTAGTAATGATTCTCGGTTTTTAAGTTGTCCATTCGAGTTACCATTGAATTCATGTTAATGTTAATTTGTGATTATTGTGCAATTATGCGCTGTCAGTATTGCAAATGCTCAATCGCTAAGAAATATGTAAAACGTACTAAGATTACTTTCAAAACTGATACAATTACCGAATTTTAATTTTTCAAAACCCTCAAGGCTAAGTCCTATTCGTGTTAAAATGACATTTAATTATATTATAACATCATGATGTTTGAGGATAGCTTGATATGGTTTGTGTCTGGTGGACTATTGTTTACTACCGTTATACTGATCATTGCTTGTATTTGCGGATGTCACAAATCAATACCAAAGTGAGTCATATTTTATAATTATGTTTAAAATTACAATTATTAAGTTTGATCTTACCATAATAAGTTGTATTTTATTTATATTAAAACGGTATAGGTAGTAGATATTTGTAACACATATATAATATAGTATATGGTACAACTTGTACATGATGATTCAACAAGCATACTCATCTCCAATTTACTTTGAATAACAAATTTTGATATTATTAAGTTTACTTAAGACCATATTTTCAAATACAAGAATTTTAATTCCTTGTAATTTTAACAATATCACTGCTTCACTATTTACGATCTGAAACCTGTGTAGTGTGTATACGCCGTGCGTATGCTACATCAACATTTTTTTAAATATAAATTTTGAGATCTGCATGATTTAACTATTTAAGTCATAAAATAATGTGAGCCACCGAACCACGATTTCCAAAAATTGTATAGTTACCAGTAAATAATAATATTATATAATACAGGATTGTGATAGGTGTATGTCAGGAACAGTGAATGATGTAAACATTTTGGAAGTAATAGTTTGTCTGGAGCAGTGAAAGGGGTTAAAGATATCTCAATACTTTAGATACTCTTGGTACTCTAGGTTTGCCACCTCTGCTATAGACAATCAATATGATTATACAGTCAATGTTGAAATATGTATGTGATACTTGGTGACTGCTAAAGCAGATGAAGAAAAATGTCTTATTATTAGAGAAGAATAGTGGGATGAGTATATGAATTAATGTTAGGGAATTAAATATACAAAGTAACAATGTGTAAAGAAGTCCAAAAATCATAATCCTGGTATTTTACCTGACTCACCTTATGAGCAATTCAAGTGATGATGGCCATGTTAATTAAAACTGTTGTTTTAATGTGTTTGGCTTTGGCGCCATTGTTAAAAATTATAGTCTTTAGTTAGTATATATGTTTATGTTTGGATAATTCATAATGATTCATTCAGATTTACATTTAGATATAGTCAAATTTTTAAAATAATATCATCTGCTTAACAATGTACTGTACCTATAAAAGATTTGTTGGTTCCCATTTTAAAAAGGCGGTTTGCATTGACATACAACTTTCTTTAAATGGTAAAAAATATCAATGTAGTTATTTGAATATATGGCATTTAAGTATAGATATATGAAAACAGCAACATTTTAACTTGAATAAATTCATTATAAATGGAAATTGAGGGTGAGCATGCTTCAATATGTTTTTATTAGAATTTAATTTGAGTAATTTTGCGTTTAACACTTAACATTTATTTTCAAATATACTTCACTATTGTTTTATATATTTATAGTATCTATAATTATTTAACAGTTTTCAGAATACTTAGCTTTTTATATTTATTTTTAGATCAGATACCTATTTCACTTTGTACTTGTAGTTTGTTATTGAATTATTTAATGTATTTTGTCTTGTGAAGAAATATTGTTCAAAAGTTATGAAAATGAATGTTTGCACTTATGAAATGATCCTATAACATTATTTCTATTGTTTGCTTACAACACCTAAAATCTTTTTAGTTTTTTATAAGTTGAAACTCAATATTAATGCAATTAAATTATTTTATTATTTTTTTGGAATGTAATTTTTTGTTTATTTTTGTTTGCTTGTATCACAATAGAAATGAATTACTTGGTCTTGCTGGCATGGTAAAAATTACCAATCCTGATGTTGGGCCAGAACCAGTTAACAGGAACTTATCAACTAGTCCATCCCCAACAAATAGTACCAAAAGGTTTTTATTTTAAGAATTGTGTTTACAATTTCATTAAACTTAATTTTTAAATTTATATTTTGACAGGAGTTCAGCTGGTGCTACTTTGTCTTCGGCCACTAGAAGTCTTCCTGATTTACCTGTTGAAACCCCTAGAGGTTCAGATGCTGTTGCAACTGCTGTTTGGTATGGTGGTGATACAAATTCCGAACTGTATGCTACTGTTGAAGAAAATAAAAATGTCATCAAAGGGGACTCTTCAAAGTATGTCAATAACACAATGTCTCCATCAAGTGGCACTACAGCATCCAAAAGTGAATGTGTATATGCTTGTGTAAACAAGGAAAATCCATATGACAAATTAAAACAAGAACATCCATATGCTAAAGTTGGTGTGCATAATGTAAATAATCAGTATCCTGGTTCTCAAAGGTAATTAATTTTTATTTACTGTTAAGTTCACATTATACTTCAAAAATATATATTATTTTCAAATTCAATGTTAAAGATCAGAGAAAGTCAGTTTGAGTGAGTCAATAGAATTTGATGAAGTTGACAGGGCTCCCAATCAAGATATAGCAGCGGCTAGTGTAATTGCAGGTGACGAAGCTGCTAGTATTAACATTCCTTATATGACTCCACCAGTAGGACCAATAGAACATCCATTGAATGTGCAACCAAGACAGGGACATTACAGCGGTGATTCACATGATTCTAGTAGTAAGAATGCTATAAGAATAATTGTTTAAATATATTTTTTTAATTATAACCAATTTTTAGAAGGATACACAAGCATCAGTGTTCGAGAACCATTATCAAGGATCATGTCCAATGCACGAAATGGCAGTATACCATCAGATCCTCATTATGCTTTTGTCTCAGATGACTCTGGTATGTGATATAGCTACATTTAAGTATAAAAATATTGTACTATAAATATATATTTCTTATTTACGCAGATGAAATGTATGCTGCTATTATTGATCCAAGCAACAATGTATACACTAGTGGAAGTGAAACATATGCCCAGATACCTAGTGCAAATAATATACCAGTTGCTTCATCAGGTCAGACATATAAAGCTTCTACTTCACACATTAATGGACCTGAACAAACACATTCCAGACAGGGTAATTTTTTTCATAATTTAAAAATGTACAGATCTCTATATTGACATATGTATACATAAAATGAAAATGTTGTAAATCAATTTCATTTGTAGATTCTTCATCGAGTGCCGTGAGTTCTAATTCACCTAAGCCTGAAAAACGACCAGCTAATTCACCTCTACCTAAACCTCCAGAATACCTAGACGAGATGTATGCTAAAGTGATGAAAAAACGCAATGATTCCCCAGAACAAACTTCCCCTGTTTTGCCCCCTTTATACGATGAAGGTATTTATGATAGATTGGTTGAACCTAAAAAGACACAGGTGTCTGATGTTGATCCTAATTACGAAGAGTTACGACCCACTAGTCATGGTTATGCTCGGATAAAAAAAATTGACAAACCATCTGAACCAGATTATGCAAGCTTGACTAGGACAATGGCTGTTGAATATGTTGAAAATGATCCTAACTATGAAAGTTTAAAAGTGGACTTGAATGAAATTAATCACAATTCGATTTATTCAGAAGTGAATAAAAGATAGCTTTTAGATGAACAGCATTTTATTTCATGAGTAAATCTAGTGTGAGTTCTTTACTTCTTTTCTATTTTTTTTTTTGTTAATTTTGTACCTGACAAATATGACAATTGTTTTGTATATTTTGTTCAAATAACTTTTATTTATTTAGTTAAGTACTGTTATTTTTAAAATTTACAATAACATTTATCATTTATTCAAACATGTGTGTTCATTATTGTTGATGGATATAAAAAATAGCTCAAAATTTTTAAGCTGATATAAAAATTATAATTATCAAGAATGAAATGGTGATAAATTATAATTTATAACCTGGTAACCCACCTAAAAACTATTTAATATATATATTTTGACTTCCATAATGGTCTCTAGGATAATATAAACTTATTTTTTCCCATTTTAATTTCTATATACACTAAACAGGATGATTTATGTATTGCTATTATTGCTACTAATTAATAGAGTAATTATATAACTATAATTAATATTATAAAACAATATAAATGCATCTGTAATTATTTTTTTCTAATATAATTTATTTTTATGACTTAAGAAGCACAAGGATGTTTTAACAAAACTTAGCTATAATATCAAATTAGGTTATACAACCACTGACTGAAGTATTATTATTTTTTTAAAAATATTTTTACACATGATCTACTTAACAAAGTATATGCAAATATACTATTATAATATACCATTCGAAATACTTATTATTATTTTTAAATTTAAGCAAAGATTTTACATGTTAAAACTTAATATATAAAAATGTAATCTAGGAAATAGTTATGTATGAATAATATTATATAATTTTATTTTTTTTACACAAGCCCACTATTTTTTACTTTATAAGACAGTAGTATTTATATTTTTATAAAATAGATAGCTCTTACCAAACATCTTGGTAGAACATGTGAGCGCGGCGCCGTCCTTTTTATAGTTGTGTTCCAACTGCTATAACTCTGTACCCACCCACCTCTGTATTATGCTGTGCATACAGACCGTGAACAACACCAGTACTTATTGTACAAACGAGGGTTGAGATTGTCAATCAGTTTTTTTTTTATTTGGAACACACTTGTATGATATTAAACACTAAATTAATAGATTTGTTATTATTATTTTATATTCTCTAAAATAAGTATCTTAGTTTATGTATAATTAGGTTTAAAGTATTATATACTGTTTATTTTGAAAACTTTTTTTTATATTTTATATGTCAGTTGAATTAATTGTTTTTATTATTATTATTGTTCTAAGCGTATGTCTTATGTTAATTTACTTTTATTTCTTATTTTTTACTGTAAACTGTTATATTGTTGATAAAAATAAGTATAAATATTAATTATGCTTAAGAATTAGTTAGTAAATTGTGATTGTTTTGCTTGTAAATACTTTTTCTTTCATTTATGTAATTTTTAATAAATTAACTATTATTTGAATTACATACACTATGTACAATATATATGTGTAATAAAACAAATTGATTTATTGCAATACCAATATGTAATAATTAAAATTATTAATTAATAAAATTGTTAAATTTCTTATCTATTTTTATAAACCTTAATTATAATATTGTGACTAGTTTAGAAGACAAAGGTTTTAGTATAATACTTGTAAAAATATGTAATGTAAAAAAAAAAAAATAATAATAAAAGGTAACTTAATAGAATTAAAACAAACTATTCTTTTCTTTTTAATCATAGAGATCCTGGAGTATTCAATACAATATTGGCTTATCACAGAATATATATATATTTAACCTGTTAATTTAAGTATCTCATTTGTTTGTCGTTAGAATTTCCATTTGACTAGTTGGCACTTTGACGTAAATTATTTTTTTTGGTCTTGCGTCATTGGACATTTGCACAAAATCATCCTGATCTTCCCATTTCCTTCTTTCGCGAACTTCTTTGGCACGTTTATGATCTAACCAGTTAATTATACAAGATGCTGGTACCCATATCAAACCAGTAACTAAAATCACTGTGCCTACAATATTATCTTTTAAGAACCTTAACATCTTATTAATGTTGATTTCTTCAATTATATCCCAAAAACGTTCTACAACATCTTGAATAGTTTTCTCACATGCACCCTATCAAAAACCAACATAGGAGATAAGCATTTTATTTTTTTTACAAAAATATTAAATAAACTGTATAACAGTACTTTGTTACAAAATCCTTGAATACACGGTGTTCCATCCGGTAACACATCAGGTGGATCAACTGGATAACATGTATCGTTTAAATTTATACGACAACATCGTTTGCATGATTGTAGTACTGAAAACAAGAGACTATTATGATTGCCAATTTTATTAAGATTAAATACATACTATTTTAGAAATTGCATATCTCAAAACAGTGATAAATTATTTGTAACTTACTAGTATCACACATACAACTTTGTAATCCTTGTGTCTCACAAAAAGGTATGCATTTACCAGAACGACATTTACCCCTTTCAAGACACCCAGTACCATCAGGCATAGGTGGACTCTTAGGACACTCAGCTCCAGTACCTGTACAACGAGATTCTTGCTCACATGTGGCAAATTGCCCTTCACGACATTTCACTCCAGATGCCATAAATTGACAATTTTGACAACAAGGCGAGTTTTTATCACTAAACAAAATTAAACACAAAATTAAATTACTGTATAGGCATACGTTGGGGGGGGGGGATCTTAGTCACCAGAAAAAACTTCCAAAGTATTTCATAACTTAACTTCGTAAGTATAATAAATGATATTAATAAGTGGTAATTAATATCAGATATAAACTATGTTTAAACCTATTAATTACTACATAATATATTACCATAATATATATTTCAGTACCTGCATCGAGCACCTTGAGCTCTTCTGAGTTTACAGTTTTTGTCACAACATGAATCATTATCTTCAGTACCTAAAAGGCCAGCATCACATTCTTCATTTCCTTCAACTCTAAGATTACCACAAAATGATTCCTCTGGTTCAGAAAAACAACGTGCTGATTTGGCTTGTAATACTTTACGTATAGACCGTAAACTACATGGAGAGAATCTCTGAGAAAATGAAAATTTTTTAATAGATGTAGATAAACAATTTATTTAATTTTTTATTTAAACTCACTTTGTTGTTAATATCGTATCCACTAACACTATATGTATACATAAGAAAAGATCCTCCCTGGCTAGCTGTAGGACTACATTCAGTTATATCTGGATCATGTTCAGATCCCCAATTGTGACCAAATTCATGAGCAGTAACTAAATCTGCTTCTCGTGTAATTACTCGTTGACCATAATGATTACGGCTTGAACTTAGACCAGAATTAAGATATAAGGTATACCCATTTTTAAAATACTCTGTTAAATTTAAATTTGTAATCATAAAAATGTATTGATTTGAAAAAATATATTTTGAATTATTAATTCTTCCGTCACCTGGTGTACAAATTCCACCAACTGAATTACGTCTAGGAGAACCGACATAAGCAAGTCCTAGAATACCTCCTTCAAATTTTAAATCGGTAAATAAATGGGCCAAGCAGAAGTCTTTATGGCTATATTCACGGCTAAAAACCTGCCACCAGCAAAGCAATAGTAATAGATAATATAGTTTTATTGTTGATTTAAAATAAGCAAAAATAGTAATGCATGTTTAATAATTGATGATTTCCAAACATATTAATTTAATAGTTAAGTAAATATCAAATTAAAGTACCAAAAAAATAAATCTACAACATTGTACTCGAATAATTAATAATTAATTATAATCAATGATTAAACATTTGATATTAGTTATTACTTATTATTATAAAACATCACTTACACCATTAATTATAGCAAGTGGTAAGTACAAAAGCAAACATCCATGAGGTAAGATATTGTTAAGAGTTAAAGGGATGTGTTACCAAACTGAGCATTAAAAAATGTAACTATGTAAATAGTCTTATAAATTAATAAGGTTGTATGAATTATAAAAATCCTTAGATTAGTCCATATAACTAATAAATCACCAACAACATATTGATATATAATAAATACCTGTGTATTATTTGAACAAGAAAAATTCAACAAATTTTATTAGTATGAATTAAAGATTTATGAGATTATTTTGTGCAGTTAGTCTTATTTTCCATCAGTAAAATTTGTCATAAATAAAAATATTCACCAGGACTACATATGCCGCCAATTGCATAACTTCTAGGTGAAGCTATATATGCTAGACCCAATACTGAAGATTGTTTTGATCTGAATGTTTGATGCGTAAACAGATGCGCTAAACAATACTTTGATACATCTTTTGATTTAGAAAACTCCTATTTATTGATATATGATACATCAATAGTAAAATTAATGATTATATATATTTAACAATTAAATACAGTAAAACCTCCCTTAATGGACACCTCCAAATAGCGGACATTTTTCGGTAACGGAAACATTTTAACTATTATTATACAGGGAAACTCTTAAATACCGGACACTTTTATGGTAATTTGATTTTGATTTTGACAATTCTAAAATATAGAATAATCATGGACTACATTTACAAAAATCTATCTAACTATTATAGTTTTGAGTTAATCTTATCTGTCCATTATCATGTCAATTATAAAACATTTTTCTAGCTTATGTTCTGTGAAGTGACGTTACTATTTCCTACTCGTATTTAGTTGAGCTTGTGATTCCATTACATACAAACGTATTAGTAAACGTATTGTCTCCAACGCAGTTGAATTAGAAAATGCCTTTATACACTAAATTATTATGCATCAAAGTCTAAACAAGTCAAAGTAACTGAATTTTTCATATAATTTTAAATCATAATATGTACAATTAGTATTTGCATTAAAATAATAGAAATATAGAAATAACATTGATTATAAATATAATATAAATAATAAAATATGTAATTATTAATTTCTCTGAGTTATTTTGTTATTTTCAAGAATCTCCTCTCTGAATGACAAAATTACGGCGAGCGAGAGTGTCTGGTATTTAGAGGTTTCACTGTATTTTACTTTATTATTTATAAACTATAGCAATATGGTTTCAAAAACAAAACGGAAATCAATATAATGAAAATGTTGAGATGGAATTCATTTAACAGACAGGATAAGAAAAATTTTAAAATAAGGAGTTAAAATAACCATGGAGAAAATAAGAAAGAATAAGAGAGATGTTTTGGAAAATTAAATACTAATTACTAATAAGTAAAGAAGATTCAGTATAAATAAAATCAGAGGTGGCTTGAGAAAAATAGTATGGAGGTGATAAAGGTAATTATGGTTTGCATTGAAAAAAAGACAGCAATATAGCTAAAGCCTAAAATACTAAATATCAAATAGAAAGTTGTTTGAAGTATAATAAGATATCTTATAAAGTTATATGAAATAAAATACCTCAAGTAGAGAACGAACATCCCATTTTTCTCGAACCATGTTATAATGATCTTCTGAACTTCGCACTTTAGTTGGATCACTATGTACTGTTATTTTTTTAATAACAAAACCCATACCACGAAATCCATCAGATTCTTGACGTTCCAGCCATAAAGTATCATTATATATTTTGTGTACACGATCAATTAGACTTATCTAAAATATGTATATATATATTGTATGTATATTATATATTATGGTTTTTAAGTTCATTAGTTGAAATTTAAAGCTATGTTTTAAAGTAAAATACATTATGTTTGGATAAATCAAAATGTTTTTCAAATAATGATAAAAACAGTAAATATTTGTTTTTTAAGTTAACTATAACTCTGTAAAAGTGTACACAATATTAAATGGTAGCCAATTTTTATTTTTATAAAAATAGAAAACTGTCAAATTAGACTAGTTAAATTTGTTGAAATACTTCATATTTTAATACATACTAAATAATTTATAGTTGTTTTTGTATCACTTCCTCCCATTTCTCTGAAAAATCTATAATCAGCAACTAAAAGCAATGGGCAACGTGTTCTAGTTGGTGTTATCATATAGTCATAAGAATCAGCATCTCGTTTAGAACGTGTAATGGTATTTAAATGATCATCGTCATCATCTACAGTTTCTACCACTGAAAACTTAGTAATATTAGTTAAATCAAATCAAAACTTAGCACGTTCAAAATGCAAACCGGCATCTTCTTTGACATAAGCACATGGCTTATGTTGATTTAAGTTTGAATTTTCCCAACTTAATCGTACATCTGATGCCTTATAAGTTATCATTGTTTTGTTATCTTTATCGACCATATGTCTCCAAGATGGCTAAAATGAAAAAAATAAAATAAAATAACAACTACTGTACATAAGAAAAACTGTTTTTATATACTTCAATGTGATAAGTTTCACCAGGGACATCAATGATAGCTGTCATAACACCTTCATCTAAATGTACACTAGCATGTGAACTTTTCTCTCCAAATACGCGGCCATCATAAAAATGTTCATGATCTACATTTAACAGAAAAATTCAAAAAATAATATGTATATTAAAATTTATATAGATGATGAAAATATATAGATTTAGTAAAATACACTGAGAAATATGTTTGACAAGTTAGTAGAAAACAACTATAAGTTATAATGTTTTAACATACCAACTGCAACTGGAGTTTCGTTTCCTTCAGCATCTATACTTGTGGCTTCAAACTGATGATGTAATAATCCTTTTTTTGGGGTTAATATTAATCGAAAATCTCTGCAAAAATACTTGAATGAATATATTTAGCTATAAGTGGCCATAGATTAGTCCTAATGTTACTTAAGTTCCTATAATTCAAGTCCTAGGCCCTAAGGACGATCTTGATGAAAATCTATCAACACTTATGCTCTATGTACACTACAAAGGTACACATAGTTAATTAATATAACATATTACCTTCCCAATGTGGTGAATGATACTTCTTTTACTTTGTTTAATGGATGTGGACTATCATTGACTCCACGTTTCACTATGTTATGAGAAAAATCAGAAGCATGTAAGGTTTCAAAATGGGCAAGGTTTTTATGAATTGTACCTAAATAGAAAATTTAAAGTTAATAGTAGTATTTAATTTATACAAAAATAAAAATAAACAAATCATTACATACTTTGAACATTTCCAGTTATAAATAATAGAAGTAATTTTAGTATAGACATAGGTTTTTGCATGGTAAATGATTTTGATATCAATTCAATTAATTGGATAGTTACAGAAGAGAAGACTTTTTGTATGAGTATAAATATAAATATTTTGAATATTCACCACATACTATGGCATTCATTTGGTTAAACATTATTAAATAACAAAATAATAGTGTTAATATATTATAATTATACAATAAACTCAACTAATAAAAAAATAGGTAATGAATTCGCATTAGTGTAAGTGGCTTATGTATACGCGTAGGACGTAAAATTAAAAATATTATACTAAATAGTAAACGCGGAGAGCCGGAGACACAAAAGACAAAAAGCAAAAGAAAAAATTTAAACAATAATGGTATTACGATTGTTTTAAATGTATCAGTATTATCTATATAATCAAAAATCAAAATGCATAATATTTATTATTATTTATTTTGTCAAATCCATAGTTAATTTATATCTAAATCTATAGATAAATATTATAAAATCATATAATCAAATATCTGTGGTTAAATCAGCTGTTGGTAGATAACACAGATATAGATAATAAACTAGATTGCTAGGTTCCCTTACCAACCGTATAAATGTTTGAAGCCACACATCCGCCATTACTAGTAGGTCATTTGTATCTTATCACATTATAATTTTGATAACACTATTTATCACTGATTGCGATTGGACTGTTTTAAAATGTAAAGTTTAAAAATGTCTTTTATTTATGTTTTATTATGTAGGTAACAAATTATATTATTGTTTGACCTTTGTTAAAAAATGTATAAATTATTATTGTCTAATTAATTTAAAATGTTGATGATGATTTATTGAATAATTTCATGTTATGTTTATAATTTATAATAACATAAACCACGATTATCTTAAATCGTGATATAAACATATAAATTAGGTAAGTGTGTTATAATACTATTCTGTAGATACTATTTTATTACCATTAAATTAAATTATTATATTATTATTTGTTAATAATACTCAGGTTTATTAAATAAAACAGTTTCTGAACTAAGTATAAGGTCTATAAGTATTTTGACAAATTAAAACAATATTAAATAAATAAAAAAATAAATACTTTTACATGTTGTAAAATAAAATTGTTTTATGAAGCTTTTGTCTTTTACTAGCCACCTTCATTATTGAAGAATTTAATATCTTGCTATATGAGTGTAATCTTATATTTAAATATGTGTGTGTAATGAGGTTGATTAATTTAATTTTGTGAGGTCTTACATGTATGTCTGTTTCATACCAACAATCTATTATTTCAGGGAAAAGAGTTGAAGATAATGCCAATGTATTTTGAACCCAGAGGATTATTTTAGTACCTATATTCTTTGACAACAATTGCTGTTTATCAGAAACTACAGATTTAAAATATGTTTCAGTGGTTTTAATAACTCTGAAAACACTTTCCGATGCTAATTCTAAGCCTCCTCTGTTCTTCATTCTTGTGAGAGTTTTGAATGATTCAATCTCTGTGGTACAGTATGTATGATCTTTCTCATGAGAATCATCTGTCACAGCTTTGATGCATTTTTCACAAGTGAGTTCAGGTAATATTTTTTTTATTACATATCCTGCTATATAATAAAGCACATTGTCTGTCAATGAACTTAACATTGGATTGTTGCAGTTGTCAGATATTAATTGTACCTGTTCCTCATTTTCTAGTACATGTTCGTTTTTTTTTATATTTCCATCTTAATGAAAACAAAGAATCTTCATGAGAAGTCAATAAAGAACAATTGCCTGTTGATTGTTTGATTGAAATATGCAGTAAAATACTTCTTAAGGCATACTTAAACTGTAGACAGTTATGATTATCATTATGTCCAAGACGTCCTCTTACATGACCAAAAAACAACTCAATAGCATCTTGACTTAATTTGTAAGTTAAAATATATAGAAAACTATGATTGGCAAGTAATTTTTTAGATATTTCAAATATTGATTTAATAGCAGTTGCAAACCCAAGAATAAATGTTTTTCTCCGACTTTTCCATAAATCTACTCCATCAACAGTTTTTAAAGAGTATAAATACTTGATTAACTGAGTCATTCGATTTTCAAGGTAAACAATGTTGTTAGCTCTAATAGGTTGTTTATGTCCTTTTGCAAATGGATTTCTTGAGTTAAGAAAATCAAAAATTTCATCAACAACACGTATAAATTTAATTGTTGGGTCGCAATTTTTAAAATTATCTGATGTATTTTTCAGATACTGCAGTGAATCAGCTACAGAACTGCTCAACGTTTGTACAGCCAACTTCACCTTCATGCTGTTTGCATTCCAGTTAATGTGTGATGTGCTCAACTTATTTGCAAATTTGAACCCAATCTCACTTTGAAGTTTACTAAGTTGTTCTATGTATCTCCATTCTATTAAGTTTCCATCTTCATCTTTGAATGCCTTGAATGTACCTAAAGCATTTCTTGCCAACTTAATGTTATGACAAGCATCTGGCGTAAAGTAAATATTTGTTGTATTTGGATCAATATTAAAATCTGGTTTTAAGTGTTCAAAAGTTTGATTTAAATTGCATCCTAATATTTGGAAAGAACTAAAATTGGCGTATGCACCATCGCATGTTACACTTAATACATTTATACCATATTTTTGACATTCTGACACTCCTATACGAATTAACTGGGCCTGAACTGATGATTTTACTTTATCTACAAACCAATAACCTATCGGCCATTTCCACGATTTCTTTAAGCTTGATAACATAAATACCAAAACTTCAGATGCTGGTTGTTCACTGTCTTCTATTGTTAAATTATTTCCATAGTCACAATATCCAACATATCTACCCACCATGGAATAAGCACAATTAGTATTTCAAAATTTCAAATATAATACAAAGTAATAATGAATACCGGTTAGTAGCTTTATCCCAATGTACTTCTTTCTTTATGCTCATAGAGTCTAATATCAAGCAACAACATTTATCAACATCTTCAAATTTACCTATTTCCATTAACACATCACTTAAAAATCCAGTATTTACATTTACGTTTGAAAGCCAGTTTCTAATTGCACTTGGATTCGGCAAATGTATTGAAGACCTGAACATTTATTTTATTTTGGAAATGTGAAATTGAAATTGTGTAGAATAATATTTAGTATAGCATCACTTATTAGTTATTACCTTACAAAATCATACGCTTTAGGTGAATAAAAGTAAAGTGTAGTAGCAAATTTTTTAACATCATCACTGTATCGTTTTCCTGAAGGTGGAATCTTACTGTTCCTAACCAGATCTTCTAGGAAAACACTTGTAAAATTTTTACCTATTATTTGTGTTGTCTCAGTATCAGTTGAAGACTTTATTGTTTCCATTAGCATCTAAATAATGTTATTTATATAATATTTAACAATTATGTATTCTGCATTACTTACTGTTTTGTGTATTATTTTATATTTAATTATAATCTATGTGTAAGATGCCATAAACAGCTATTATACATTTATACAAGTTTAAATATTAAGTATACTATAAAACAAACCTCAATGTTGGTTATTTTATTGTTTTGCCTTCTAACTTTTTGTTGAAGAAGCTTAACTTTTTTCCTCAATCCTCTTTTTATAGGAGTTTCAACTTTTTTTTGTAGACGTTTCCTCTTAAATTTCTTTATTGGTGTACAATCTAAATTATCAATTTTAAAAATAATCAAACTAATTTCAAAGTTCATAATATCATTGAACACGAGTATTAATTAGTAATCAAGATGGCAATAAAGGAAAAAATTAAAAATAAATTGTACTTGTATCTAGCGTTTCCATAATACGATCTGGAGGTGGTGATTTCTGATCAAAGAATTTTTTATTTTTTAATGACAAATCCAAAATATCATAGTTTTCTGAACTTATCGGACTAGAACATTGTAAACTACTTATTGTTGACACTAAGTCAGCAATATATGTAAAAAAAAATTATTATTATTATTATCAACCTAATAATTTAGTACATGACTTACTATTTTCAGTGGTCTGATCTATTAATTTTGGAGAAGGTGATTTTGTACCAATATAAGTGTGATCACCATATGTCAACTTTTTTTTACTCACAGGATCTCTATTGAAGATACTTGGTACCGACGTTTCTTTCAATAACTTTCTAAAGTATCCATGATAAAAGTCATTATTTGTAAAGTGTTTACTGCAAATTTTGCTATATCGAGTAGGAACAAAGTTTTCTCTTTGTATAGCTTTAACCCACATTTGCTTTCTCGTCTCATCAGAAGGAAATCTATTTTATAAAAATTATTTTCTTAAATTATATTTTCATTCATTTAATAAATGATATATATAATATATATTTTTTTTTAATTACCCAAAAAAATGCAATTTTCCTGGACTATTGGCTTTTCGATTACCACGACTAGAGCAGTTTTTAACACTACACGTCATAGGCATTTTTAACGAAAATGTAATAATTTATTGTTTGTAAATATAATATAATACAATATTAAATGCTATTGACTACACAAATAAATTACTCTTAAAACTTTCATGTCAAGAAAGTAAATATTTTGTTTATCTAGTATAACATTTGCAAGTATAGACAGGTCTGTACAGGAGTTAACATATTATGTACAGTGATTAAACTCCACGACTATTTTCTATGAAAATTCAAAATAACGAGTAATAATAGTTTTATTGTATAAATAATATAATATATTATATAGGTACTATATAATATGTTAAAGAACAACACACTAGTTTTCACAAATAATTCCTTTATTGTTTAAAATGTTAAGTCATACATTTAAAAAATTATATACTACATAAATATTTTATTCAAATAAATGTATTTTTTTAAATATACAATCATAATTTATTTTGACAAAATTACAAAAATGAATATCAATAACAAAAATAAATTACATTTAAAATATTTTAAACAAGAATTCAAATTTTGGTGGAATTTAATATTTATCATTTATACATTTGACCTACTCAAAATGGCGGATAATAACTTCACATGTTATCACTAGTTAGCAATCTAGTTTATTATCTATATCTGTGGTAGATAATGAAATAATGTTGATAAAATATTAACTGATAAAGTGATAACGATTTTCAATTCCCAATATTTCAAATATGGCTTTTTTAAATTTAAAACAATTCAAATTATTTATCCATTCTATGAACTATCCACGATTTGAGCCAGCAACAAAATATAATAAATTTTTTTCATCTGGAGCTGTTCTTACATCTAATGGTATGATTGTTGAATGTCTTATTCATGTCTTTATTGATACAATTTTAAATTTTAAATATGAAATACAGTATTTAGGTTATAATATATTGTACTTACCTACTCAAATTTTTTGTATTCTGAATGATGTATGTTTCCACAAAAATGGTCAAGACTTTGTATAAATTTTAAACGTGCTCTTACATATTATTTTCTATGCTTACATTCTCAAAGATGTTTATTTTGATATTTATCTTAATAAATTAGCGAGACACACATAAAATTCTCTAGGTAACATAGCTGATAAATACTCTTAGTGTTTCAAAATGTAAAAAAAAAAATCAATTTTAAAATGATTATTATAAATTTAACTGTTATACATTTTATTATTTCAGAAAATATTATTTATCCAAATGTTAAAACATTCAAGCACCAGCATATTACTTTAATATCATTGAATAGACCAGATGATAAAAACACATTAAATGTGGCAACTATAGATGATTTAAGAAAAGTTATTTCAACTTTTGAGAATGACCCTTCATCGACAATTGCTGTTCTATATGGAGAAGGGGGATCATTCTGTGCTGGGTTTGACCCTGGTGAATTGTCCGAGCCACCACAAGTATATGATGATTAAAAATAAACTCTTGATTTAATTAATTTATAAAAAATTGTTCATTTTTCCTAAAGGACTTTTTGCAATCATATTGTAAAAAGCCAATTATAGCTGCTGTTTCTGGGTTTGCATACAATATTGGTTTCGACTTGTGTTTGTGGTGTGATTTGCGCATTGTAGAAGAGAATGCTATCATGGCAATCGATAGAAAATTAAATATTTCAAATTCAAAAATATTTATCAAAAGGCTTTTAAGAACAATAGGTTATTCAAGAACTATGGATCTATTATTAACCGGCAGAGATATAAAATCAAAAGAAGCATTTGAATGTGGTCTTGCAAACCGTGTTGTTGCATGTGGATCAAGTATGAAAGCATTGTGCCCTGATATACTGCATAAACAATTAATATAAATTATGTGTGCTCAATTTACTACAGGTGTTGGTCAAGCAGTAAATATGGCGTTTAATATTGGTAAATTTCCACAACAGTCAATGAACTACGACAGAAGCTTAGTACACGAAATTACATCAGAATAATTTTGTATTATACAAGGTTAGATAGTTAAATGTTCAAGGACACAATCAGTACCTGCCCTACTGTCTTGGACCTTGGGGGTGATAACAATGCACCTTCGTTATATCCCATGCTAGACCCTAGCATGGGGTTTATGAATCCCACATTAATTTTCTTATATATTAAAAAAAAACAAATACCTAATTTTAATATTATAATATATAATATATTATACTTTAATATTTTACTGTGAACTGAGTATTGTAATATGGATTAGTTAATTCAAATTTTTAGAGTCTATTAACGTGATCAAAGAGACATAACAAGGAGTGTACTTTAATAGTTATATCACAATTTCTTAATGATTTCATCAACTAATACATCATGATTATGTTCTCTATTTTTTAAAATCACTGTTTTTAAATTACCAGTTATTTTCAAAGTAACAACGCACTTACCATTTGTGTAACCAAAACTCATTTGTTTTCTCTAAAATCTAAATTCATAAAATGTATAATTGTTAATCACAACATTTTTTTTCCCACTTTGTTATTCAAAAAAAACATAAATATTTACTTCCATAATATTATAACAAATTAAATAATCTAATATAGATATTTTTCATTATAAATGAACTAAAACAATTAGTTAGTTTCATAAATATCTTATAAGAATTGTCTTTCACAAGCTTCGGCCTAACAAAGCTCTCGGTCATGATCAAATCACAAATAAAATAGCAAAGAATTTATCCAAAATGTCAATTTTGTTCCTTACCCATATATATAATTCTATGTTACGCTTGTCATTCTTCCCCTCAACCTGGAAGCATTCAGTTATTATCATGATCTCAAAACCAAACAAGCCTAAACATCTCACAAGTTCTTATCGTCCAATCAGCTTACTACCTACATTTGCCAAACTTTTCGAAAAACTAATTTTACATAGAATCTCGCCACTAATTGACCAACAAAATATTTTACCTAAATCTCAGTTTGGATTTCGTCGTAAACATAATACAACTCAACAAATCCACAGAATCGTTGATAAAATTTCATCCTCTTACAATTTTGCCCTGCGGTATTCCTCGATATATCACAGGCCTTTGATCGCGTTTGGCATGACGGACTTCTTTTCAAACTTAAGCACTTTCTCCCTTCACCTTACTTTCTTTTAATTAAATCCTATCTTGATAACCGGTCCTTTTCAGTACGCCACAAAAATGAATTTTCTACTATCCAAAAAATTAAGGCAGGTGTTCCTCAGGGTAGTGATCTCTCTCCTATACTTTATAATATCTATACCTCTGATATGCCCACTTCCAATCAAACTCTCCTCGTCATATTTGCTGACGACACAGCAATATTTGCTTCAAATAATGACTCAGACACCACTTCACACAACTTACAATTGCACTTAAATTTAATTGAGTCTTGGGCTAATAACTGGAAAATTAAAATTAATGACAATAAATCCGCTCAGGTAAATTTTTCCCTTAAGAAAAAAGAATGTCCCTCACTCAAATTTAATAACGAACCAATTCCTCTTCATCAATCAACTAAATACCTAGGTATCACTCTAGACAAAAGGCTAACCTGGGCAAAATATAAACAAAATCAATAAAAAATACAAGAAATACAAAAAATAAATACAAAAAATAATATATACAAAAAATATATAAATATATATAACCATACAAAAAATAAACGTAAACAACTTAACTCCCGCCTCCATTTACTCCGACCTCTTCTAAAATCAAAAATAAAATATTAATTTACAAATCTATCATAAGACCAATATGGACCTATGGTATTCAAATATGGGGCCCAGCGAAACCAGCTAACATCCGTCCCATCCAAGCCTTCCAATCCATCTCATTAAGACTCTTAACCGGTGCTCCGTGGTATATCACAAATTCAGCTCTCCATAACGACCTAAAACTTCCAACAGTTAATGAACTTGCTAAAAGCTACTATAAAAAATTCCATTAATAACAGGCCCTGTGCGACCAATTTTAACAGTAAGTACAAATGTAGGTAAACACTAAACACAGTTTAAGTTATTATTAATTTTTACTTACCTATGCTCTAGTTTTCTAGTTTTATTAAAAGTGAATCTGTACTTTGTATATTTTTCAGGATTTGACGAATGTATCTAAAGATGTATTACAGTCAGAAATAGATGTAGCAAAGAATTGTATATTGCAGTCTACTGATGAAAATTATATAACTTTAAATGATGTGAAAAAGGTTTTAACAAAACAGATTTTCCCTAATTTATATAAACTATTTCAAGTTGCTTTAACAATTCCTATAAGTTCCTCCACTTGTGAAAGGAGTTTTTCGGCCATGCGTAGAATAAAAACTTGGCTTCGAACTTCTATGCTGCAGGAAAGGTTCAACTCCTCAATATTATATATTGAAAAAGAAATTTCTAAATCTATTAATACTGAAACAATTGTTAATATATTTGCACAAAAAATAGATATATACAATAAAAATAAAAATTATTTAGTAGCTATTCAATATTTTATTTATTTTTTTGTTCCTATTACCTATATATATATTTGGTGCCTCAGCTAAAATCTGCAAGTAGGAGTAGCTACTACAGTTAGTAGGTGGAAGCGTCAGAAGTGACTAAAAATATTTGTTTCCGCTAATGAATAAGACAAAAATGTTAAGCCCCCCCACAGATGAAACCAAATATCCGCTTATAGGGGCGGGCGATCAGGGGCCCATAAAATTTCAGGTGAATTATAATCACCGCAAATTATGAACTTTTAAAAATGGTAATCTTGAACCAGAGATTCAATGATCTGGGAATGGATGTGATAGATATTAGAAACAGAATTGGGAGGTATACATATATACACCTCTAATCTCAAAAGAATTTGGACCAATCGTGCAACGTACATAAATTGGTTCAACACTCATGTTTGAAATACTTATAGAACTAGATCGTATGTCTTTTCGTATACCAATAAGGACACCACCACCTCTGGTACATAAACTAGTTAAGTTATAGCGATCATATCTATATACATTATAATTAAGTAATCCAAGTTCACAATTAGGAAAATTTTCTGACAACCATGTTTCAGTAAGGATAATGAAAGAATAATTTAAAGCTGATACATTACGTATAAAAGTTGAAAGTTTTTTTCTCAGTCCGCGGCAATTTTGATAGAATCCAGTTAATGGACAGGAAGTTGAAGAGGACGAGATTCGTGTTTTGACAGGATAGCCCCAACCTTTGGCGATCCATTTTCAAAGTAGATGCCCGTGCAGCACGTGACAAGAGCGCAATAATTGTTGTCTTTCAAGTTGGGTCTTATCCTTGACAAGATTGAAACCATTTTGAAATTGAGTACCTAACCTCTTATGTCCATTGTACTGGTACAGCAAGGATTTTGCTTTATCTTTGCTAGCACGAACTAGCTTCAATGGACGAGTACTATCTGGACGTGGTTTTCCAATCCTTATAAACTTGACATTCAATATTGTACCAGTATGATAGTTATCAATTAATCAAGTAACTGTGGGTCAGCGTGCAGACGATAAATCTCTGGATCGTTGAATTTTAAAGGTAAAGTATATATGTTACGGTCATTGTCGGTAATTCCGCCAATAACAGTAATGACTAGGTGATACCTATCAATGTATCAGTAATGCCGGTGCACACCAGTTATTGACAATCGGTGTATATTTCCACAATTGACTGATAACTTTAGTCAATGTCATCTATCGGTATCACGACTTAAGATATATTTTGAGTCGTGTTGCAGTATCGTTATGAAGTGTGTGAAATTATAATTTTTGATAATGGAATTAGCTTATATGCGTGAAAAATTCAATAAATCAATTGATTTATTATTGCTTAAAAAAAGTGATAATAAATCATTTTTGTATCGAGGAATATAAACGACAGCTAGAAGAAGTAAAACATTCTAAGACTGCTTTGAATACACCGGGTTTGAAGAAAATTCCTAAAGTTTATAAAAATGTTCGTAAGTATGATATATTAGTGGGAAAGATTATCTTATTAAAAGTGTAAAATATAGTGCATCCTATCTCATTTATACTATATAACCAACAAGGATTTATTTGATGTTCTAAATACATGTCATACTTCTATTGGCCATGGTGGTCGACATAGGATGGTGTCCGAACTCAAACAAGAATAATGTAATATTACAAAAGAAGCCATTATGACGTATTTGAAACTTTGTATTCACTGCGAGAAAAAATTGTCAGATCGGAAGATCACCATATGAAGCCATGTTTGGTTACCCAGTGAGATTAGAAGTTGCATCAGTTGGTTTTCCGTCACATCAAATCGCCAATTTTAATACTGAAGAAGACATCGAAACTATTATAAACATTCAACTAGAAAAATCACCCGATGATGATATAGACCTAGGTATATTATTTATTATTACTTATTTAATCAACAAGAAAAAATACTTTGTGCTCATGAAGAATCAGCGAAATGTTTAGAAAACATGCTAAAAAGATGATAAACACAAACCGCAAACTAAAATCTATAAATGTGGAAACTACTGCTTGAATACCAAACCCAAAAACGAGAATATTATAAAAAAATAAAAATAAAATTTTATTTATACAAGTTTAGGTCCCCGGAGAGTGGTTACTTAAAGCATAAATATACACTTACAGAAATAGTTCAAAATGACGAAAATTTTCTTGATTTAAAACAGACGAAAGAAAGAGTGGAAGAAAAAGAAATTACTCTCAGAGCGGCTGCCGGGCATAATATAGTATTGCTGGGCATCAGGGATATCAAAGATAATAAAAAAAGAGGTATAAATACTTTAAAAAAATGCATGTAAAAATATATGGAATGATCAATTACCCATTAATTTTTCAAAATGTACGCGAATAATTTGCGTAGGTATACAATGAATAACATTTTTAATACTTTATTTTTATAGATTTTATATTACAAATGTAATTTTACAAAAAATTATCTGCAAGTTACAAAAATATCTTTTATACTATAAACAATATATAAATATAATTATATATTTATTTATTTTTGTATAATTAAGAATAAAATTTAAAAAGTCCGTGAGGCGTGTATGTATGTAGATAGGTATTTTATTAGTATGGATAGCTCATCATGCTTTTGATTGTCCATACCTTATGGTTGAATAACGTGATTGATATATCTCAAGTGGGTACCAAAACGTTCAACATTATCGACTTTCTAGTCATCAACAAAAAGATAATTTAAATAATTCTTTATAAGTCTAAATATACTTTGTATAATTTTTAACTTATTATTTTTGGGTGTTATTTATCTTAATTTTCAAACCTACATAAATACATAAATATACATCCAGCAAAGTCTGACAATTAACAAGTTTAAAAGTTTTAAGTTAAAATCAAAATTCAAGTTACATTACAAAACACTTATTTTTTCAGATGTTATTTCTTTCTAACAATAAGAGATATATTTTTTATGCAATAACTTATGAGTTAATTAATTTTATCGTCATTTTAAGATAATTTTCTTCCAAAAAACATAAATTTAAAATAATATATTTAATTTAGTAAAAATTAATTTAATGACAAACCAAATATTAATCCGAATATCAAATTTAATTTGTAAATGAAATATGTTTTGAATAAAATTTTTTTTTAAATGGTAATAATATTCTACATTGTTGTATATATATTATAAACAGATAAGTTATAGGGGTAACTAACAGATAATACATAATTTATAATATATATACAATAACGTATAATATTATTACCATTTAAAAAAAATTTTTATTCAAAACATATTACATTTACAAATAAAATTTGATATTCGGATTCATATTTAGTTTGTCCTTAAATTAATTTTTATAAAATGGAATGTATTATTTTAAATATATGGTTTTAGGAAAAAATTATCTTAAAGTGACATTAAAATTAATTAGCTCGTAAGTAATTGCATAAAAATATAACTCTTAATGTTAAAAGTAACATCTGAAAATTTAAGTGTTTTGTATTGTAACTTGAATTTTGATTTTAACTTAAAACTTTTAAACTTGTTAATTGTCAGACTTTGCTGGATGTATATGTATGTATTATTGTAGGTTTGAAAATTAAGATAAATAACACCCAAAAATAATAAGTTAAAAATTATACAAAGTATATTTAGACTTACAAAGAATTATTTAAATTATCTTTTTGTCAATGACTAGAAAGTCGATAATGTTGAACGGTTTGCTACCCACTTGAGATATATCAATCACATTATTCAACCATAAGGTACGGACAATCAAAATCATGATGAGCTATCCATAATAATAAAATACCTATCTACAAGCCACACGGACTTTTTAAATTTTATTCTTAATTATACAAAAAAATATATATAATTGTATTTATAAATTGTTTATAGTATTAAAGACATTTTTGTAACTTGCAAATATTTTTTAAAAATATATTTGTAATATAAAATCTATAAAAATAAAGTATTAAAAATGTTATTCATTGTATACCTACGCAAATTTTTCGCGTACATTTTGAAAAATTAATGGGTAATTGATCAATCAATATATTTTTACATGCAATTCTTAAAAGTATTTATACCTGTTTTTTATTGACTTTATTGGTATTTTTAATGTTTACGCATGATATTAATAAGATGATTAAATACTAAATGAAAATTTTTTATATTTTATAAAATTGATGTATAGGAAGTTTAAAATCTTACAAAATGGGAACTAATCTTAAAAATAACAGTCCCAATCATAATTATTCTATTTGCAGCATAAACGTATTCTATCATTTCTCTGCCATAGTTTTTCGCTAATTCGGTTTTATTAATAACCTGACGATCTGGTGACTGCACTGGTACATGTGGTACGATATCCATTATACTTGATACTGTTTGTAAAGACGTTGGTGTATGAGTAATGTTTGAACAATTTTTGTCAACCTAACCATCACAAAAATAAGGTATTATTAATAAATGATGGTTAACTTAAATAGGATAAACACCACCAAACAAAAGTCATCATAACCAGTTACATTATTTTGAAATCAATATACATTAAATAAAAATAATGTAGGTATTAGGTACGCTATCTAAGCATATATTATAGGTGATATTATTAAATTATTCCTTTATATATATATATATATATATTTATATATATACTTCACCTTTAAAATGCAACGGTCCAGATATTTTTCGTCTGCACACTGACCCACAGTTAATTGATTAGTTGGTAACTCTACTGGTATAATATCCTCCGTTCTAGATTCTGTTTGTATCAATGTTGGCTTGCATATAGAATTCCTATAAAATTAAAAAAATTAAGAAATCATACAGTATACCTTCTTATGTTAATAGTTTATGAAATATATTGATATATAATGAATTATTTTTTAATACAATTATACGTTATATGTTAGTCAGTTATTTCAAAATTATCAATTACACACATTTTGATATTTCAAAAATAATTATGATTAAATTTGTAGAATATAAATATAATTATTATGTGGACATTTTTTTTTGTGTCAGATAATTAATAATCTTTTTGTTATATTTCATTAAATTGATGTATAATAAGTTTAAAATCTAACAAATTAAGAACCAATTTTAAAAATAATAGTCACTTACCGTTGCCAAATTCCATTTGCAACACAAACAAATTTTAAATTTCTTGTGCCGTGTGTTTTCACTACTTCAGTTGCAATAGCCTGACAAACTGTCAATTTCACTGGCACAATATCCTTCATACTTGATACAGTAGTGTGTAATGATGTTGAGGTAGGTATAATGTTTGTACTATTTTCGTCATCCTAAACAACAAGCAATAATGTATTATTAATAAAAGATTGTTAAATTAAGTCAGATAAACACGACCATACAAAACTCATCATTACTAGGTAAATTATTTTGAAATTATTAAAATTTAATTAAATATCTAACAATAGGTATAATACGCTAAGTGTGTTATTTGTAATTTTATGAAATTATTGCTTTACCTTTAAAATGCAACGGTCCAGATATTTTTCGTCTGCACACTGACCCACAGTTAATTGATTAGTTGGTAACTCTACTGGTATAATATCCTCCGTTCTAGATTCTGTTTGTATCAATGTTGGCTTGCATATAGAATTCCTATAAAATTAAAAAAATTAAGAAATCATACAGTATACCTTCTTATGTTAATAGTTTATTAAATGTATTGATATATAATGAATTATTTTTTAATACAATTATACGTTATATGTTAGTCAGTTATTTCAAAATTATCAATTACACACATTTTGATATTTCAAAAATATTTATGATCAAATTTGTAGAATATGAATATAATTATTATGTAGACATTTTTTTTTTTGTGTCAGATAATTAATAATCTTTTTGTTATATTTCATTAAATTGATGTATAATAAGTTTAAAATCTAACAAATTAAGAACCAATTTTAAAAATAATAGTCACTTACCGTTGCCAAATTCCATTTGCAACACAAACAAATTTTAAATTTCTTGTACCATGTGTTTTCACTACATCAGTTGCAATAGCCTGACAAACTGTCAATTTCACTGGCACAATATCCTTCATACTTGATACAGTAGTTTGTAATGATGTTGAGGTAGGTATAAGGTTTGTACTATTTTCGTCATCCTAATCAACAAGCAATAATGTATTATTAATAAAAGATTGTTAAATTAAGTCAGATAAACATGACCATACAAAACTCATCATAACTAGGTAAATTATTTTGAAATTATTAAAATTTAATTAAATATCTAACAATAAGTATAATACGCCAAGTGTGTTATTTGTAATTTTATTGCTTTACCTTTAAAATGCAACGGTCCAGATATTTCTCGTCTGCATACTGACCCAAAGTAACTTGACGATCTGGTGACTGAAGTTGTTCAACATCCTCCATACTTGATACAGTTTGTAATGGAGTTGATGTAGGTATAAAGTTTGTACTACTTTCATTAGCCTAATCACCACACAAATAAGGTATAATTATTATTGTACGATTAGAACTTATGTCAGATAAATCCAACCAAAAAATATTCAATGTGAGTACATAATTAAGAATTTTTATATTTTATAACTTACAAATTTTGTTCATACAGTTTCTTTTATTAAATGATTTATTTACCTTTAAAATGCAACAGTCCAGAGGTTTTTCGTCAACACATTGACTTACATTAATTTGATGAGCTGATAACTCTACCGGTGCGGTATTATCTGCAGTACTCGATTTAGTTTTTAATGGCGTTGGTGTTTGTGTATTTATGCTATAAAATTATATTAATTAAATAATCATCCGATTTTTCCTTTTATTTTTAGCTTTCACTGACATAGCATTGTTGTATTGTATTAAAATGTAATTATCTTCATTAATGCAATACTTATTGCAATAATATACTTTAATTTTATATTAACATGGATTATTATGTTCATTAGTTTTTTGTTTTTTAATTTACGAATTATCTACAACCTTAAAAATAAGCGTGAATCATTTATTTAAATTAAGCAGTTATATTTGATCCGATTTTTTATATCTCATTTAAAAACCATTTATGGTTTAACGGTTTGCACAAAATGTTAAAATTATGAAAAATATAGAAAAAATAACTCGTCGACTTTAACATATGTTAAATACATTTTATACTTCAAAAATCATGTATTAAAAAATACGAGCTCTATTTATGATGACGAAAGAAGTGTTCTTTTTAATATAGGATATCAAAAAAGCGATACTTCAAACACTATATTAATATAAATATTCTGAATCTATTGTATTATTCTAATTTTATTTTTATTTTTTATTATTTAAAGTTTTCCTGGCAGTAATTTCAATCAGCGATCTAATTATCATATGATAATATTTACTTGTCATTGTCTGCGTTGTCGGTATTCAATTCATGTATCCTAGCCAAATGGAACTGTTTATAAAGTAACATTGAAATTAAAATAACAAAAACGATACAGCTGTATAGGGTAGTATTCCGCTTCTGCTTGGAGTCCTGATCTTCAGTTTCAAAATCATCAGCATTTTTATCGTCAGTCTAAAAACCATACACATTATCAATATTAATTATTACGACGGTACGCTTTCGTCAAATATACACGACTAAATAAAATTCAGCAGTATAAGATTATATGTTTGAATCATTGGGTCGTACTGTACAATAAAATATCTTTTGTACTTCATTAGTTGAAAATGTTTATTAATTATCATCTATTATTACTATTGTACGTATCAGAACATTTTTGACTTACCATTTTAGAATATAAGTTTGAATGGTGGCTACAACTGCGACAGTTACGATTAAGATCCCCGCAATCTGTAGATGATCCCACTGCAGGATCCCGACCAGTTGGTAACCTGCACTCAGGCACAATAGTCTCCATGGACAAATCAGGTTTTAAACACATAAGGTTTTGCATGGTACTAAAATTAATAACGATTTAAAAAAAAATTATAGTTTACAATTATTTTATTATTATTATTATATAAATTTCATCTTTAGAATAAGCTCACTGTAAATTTTGCAATAATTTTATTTTTTATACAAGCACAATGACCCATATTTCTGAGGGCTTAATTTTTATGATTAATTTCCTATACCATAAGTATGTTAATTAAAAATTATAAGTTGCATTTTTTTTAAATATCAATTAATCAAAAATGTTTATAAAATCACTAAGTAATGTTGAATTACATTCCTCAGAATGTAATTCCTCAACTATTAATTATAAGTTACAATATTTGAATACACCAATTTACACTAGACATCGTTGTACCTACGTATTCGGCACCGTTAAAAAATTATTTTTATACCATTTATTCAAAATTATTGCTATTCAACTATATTCGATCATTATTGACCATAGCATTATATTTACCTGTAAAATCTTGTGGGGTTATGTTTCCACATCTCCATAAATATTAATGCTATAATTATCAATAGAAATAGACATTTTCTGTAAACTGAAGTCCATCCACATCTGAAGACCTTAATATCATCTAATACAATGGGATATTATCATATTATTATCTATAGATACCACTTTGGTAATTTGGTAATAATTACTAGTAATGTCATCACATTGCATATCCGCCATAACGCCGACGTTACTGCTAAGGACAACGGTCTGAGTCTCAAAATTCCTTCTACATTTTTCATCACGAACGGTGTGTACATCGTTATCACCGATTAAATTGACCTAACAACCCCAAGATTTATTATTATTATTAATCTCTCAATCATTACATCTCGCAGGATTATAATATTTTAAGTTAGTTAGTTTTTACGTATTTAAGTATTTATAAAAAAAATTTTAAATTGTTTAATACGTGTAAGTACACTGTTTAAAATAGTTTATTGTTTTATGAAGATTGAAGACGCATTATTATTATTATTAGAGCTAAGACAATTATTTAATACCTATAATATATTGATATTAAAAAATTAATTTAAAAATCACCTTAGTAATTTGGTTTTCAATAGAATCAACGTCATTTCTCACTGAAATACTTTTGCTTATATTAGTTTGTACGTATTCGTCAACAAAAATGGCACGTTCTACGTTATCTTCAATTGAGTCAACCTATAGATACCATATACATCATTTTTATTAGTAATAAGATATAAACATGACTACATAAGATATAAAAAAATTGACTTAAAACGCACCTTGGCCATTTGCAGGTTATGTCTAATTCCATCGCCAGACTCCATAACATGCGGTTGCTTCACATCGGTCGGCGTGACATTGAGGATATAACTACTGGGTACGTTGATTTGTATATTACATATCTTGCAAACTTGTTCGTTGACCTAACAATCAAACCATCACATTAATTATTTTTGGAGTTATGTACCTATTATAATATATATTTCACAATTTACTTTATTCTCTACCGGCAATTTCACACTTTGTTGGATTTTCGTGGGTGCCAAAATAATGTGTTTTACGCCAGAAACGTTTCTAGCATACTTACAGGTAGATATTGATTCCTATAATAGTTACCCAATAATTATTATTAATTTTTCAGACATTTTATAAGTATTATTAAATATGCTTACCACAATACTTCGTTGATTTAGTACTACTGTTATAATCATTGCAGTGGAACAATTGAATCCCAATGAACCTTTTAGTAACATCGTTATTACAGAGTTACGGTAAGGCACGTGTATTTGTTGGATGGGATTTCCTAAGGAATTTATCACTTGATGTAGATGGAATAGTGATACATTTATGTAACGAGACTCAGTTAACGTTTTTTTGTCGTTATTTGATTTTGAAATACATTCAGAACTAAAAAAAAGAAAATCAATATATTTGTCTCTTCATTCAAAATCTAAAATAATTATTACCCAGCTAAATCAACCAAATTAAGTACAATTGTTGTATTCAATTTGGATACATCGTTTTTTATAGCATAAGTGATTCTACAAATGCAATGTGACCGACTGGACTTGAAGTTCATAAATGTGGAAGATACTTTTTTCTGTGCATTACCGGATCGCAATAATCGAAAAGCATCAGCAATATTTTTTATTTTGAATACATTCAAGTTCTTGAAGTCAACTTTTCCTTTTTTATTTACCGTAAAATTCACAGTTTTTCTAAATTATATAAAATATATTCATAAAACATTATTATGTGCTTCTTTTATTAAATTAATTATTTTGAATAATATTTTTTTTACTGTTTCTTAATTTAAAAACTCACGTAAATTCCGCATTTTTATTGCGTACATTTTTTGTCGGTAATAAGTCGTACACAACTTCATTATAAATTTCTATGTACGACATCTCCATTTCCAATTCTAAATTGTTTTTGTTTTTTCAAAATGGTTAAAAACTTTAAAGAAATATTTAAATTGAATTTGCTAATTACCTTCTGTATTTTTACTGTTTGAATTTTCGAAGATGTATTCGAAAGAACGAGGGATAATACCTCTGTCCAATGTTGTGCCATACATAGTATGAGTTTTACCACTTCCAGTCTATAAAATTTAACCAGTTAGTAATTACGAGTATGTGCTGATAAAAATTATTTAAAAAAACAAACAAAAATTAATTATCACCTGTCCGTATGTAAATATCGTGCCGTTCATACCAGATAAAAACCTGAAATTACATATTTTTATCAGAATCAATTTTAGTGAATTGAATTTACAAGTTATGTAAGTATATGGATACATTTTTTATAATTTAAATTAGATAAGAAACCGGTAAATTTTATATCATTTTTTATATTTAATACATCAGTGTCCGCACACTTAAAATAGTTTTTATTTAAAAATAATTGATGTTGAGAACTGGAGATGGCAACCATATAATATTAGAAACAAATATTAATCTAAGATTCTAAAGAAATCTATTAAAATAATTGAAATTGGTTCAGTAGTTTCTGAGAATAACCGTTAGTGAAAAATTAATTTCATATTTATATACCTATATAAATTAGATACAAGGTAAATTTAATTAACAGAGTTTTGGTACTACATCTAACAGTATTACAAAATAATTCACGTTTTTGATACTTTTCAGTTATTTTTCTACAGCGGTTAATGGTTAATCTACCAGTTGAATTACTGAAAATTAACAAATAATAATTATAAATAAATAAGATACCAGATAACTATTAAATATTATATGAATATTATGGTACATTGACGTGTCACCGTCAGCTTCGAAGATTATCTCAACTAATCATCAACTGCGAATCTATAATATAATTTAATGTCCTGTGTTGTATTTGGCAACCCTCATTAATGTTTCTTACTTTAAACATGCAAATAGGATTCCCACGAAATAACTTGTTTAGGAATCACAAACGATATAGCAGCTTTACCAGAATTGTTAGCAGGGGGACGTGGGAGTGATCAGAATTGTCGTGTTCTATCGCTGAACAGAGTAGAGAAGACACTCATCCTTGATTTCCACTATATCAACTGCCTAATATCTACAATATAGTTACACAGAAAAATAATATTTACTTGTCTAGTATTGGAACGGCCACATTTTTGAAAATTGAACTCTGCGTTGTGTTTTCGTCGAATACTTTTTTGAATCTAATTTAAAATGTGTAACATAAAATAAAATCATTACATTCTTTATTAAACATTGTACCAAGGGGCCTTCAACCATTTTAGAAAGCAGGCCCTAGGAGTGTCCTGTAAATTTCTCTGTCCAAATTCAGAAATAACATTATATTACCAATATTGCATTTCAAAAAAACTATTAAAAAGATAAATGCAATGCTTAAATTGTGATGGTGAGCCTCGAATAAAGATAAGTTGGACTGCTAAGATTGGTTAATGGCCCCTATAATAATATGTAATATAAACTTACTTAAATTCTTCCTTTTTTTTGTATATGATACTTAAAACATCTGGCTTTTTTTCATTTTTGATTTCATACTATATATTTAAAAATATTAATTGTATATGATACATATAAAAAAAATTAACACAATATTAGGGTACCTTAACAAGTTTTTCATTTTGAATATCCAATGGCTTTAATCGGCAGTAAACTTGTATAGCTTGCGTCTTATCCATTTTAATGTATTATCCGTAATTATTATTAATTATGAGGATATATATTTTTAACAGAGAAGGTATATTTAAATATATTTAATAATCTAAATACTATAATATAAAAATATAATAAATGCGTAGGTTAGAATTCAACAGTTTGGTTGCCAAGCAAAAAGATAACGACAGCCACTGATTAATTTTATTAGCCAGTAAATAAAGAATAAAAAGTTAATAATAAACATTTTTAATTTTATCATTTTTTATCATTAGTTTTTATGAAATTCTTCAAAATTGATGGCCCTCAAACAATTTCAAGATTCTTAATGTCACTCCATCAAAATCGGCAAACCCTTATATTATAGTGTCGTATTATTTTGTAAACAGTTATTGTTAATATAATATTATTGAATAAACAGGTGAGAATATTTTAGCGGATAATTATTAATATAGGTCAAGCCACGACGCTATTTATGCAGAGTCGACAGTAATTTTTTTGCTTTTTATCATCGTAGTACGCGCGCAGGCATTGTATAAGCTAGGGCTCTAGGTTTAGTACGTGTATTGATATACACGTGTACACGTAGCCCGTACCTTAAATGATTGATCAAAGTATATTTCTTATATACTGGTCCATTTGGCAGTGTATATCACAAAAAAGCATTTTTTTTCTTTTAGTTGCGTGTAATTGTCCCATTATTTGGTAGTAATATAATACGTGATCTTTTTTTAATTTAATTGTTTGTCCTTCAACTTTGCAATATTGTAGCTAAAAATAAAATCAAAAGCAAAATTACGTTCACACTTCACACAACATAATGTTACAAAAGCTAAAGATCTTCAAATCTAACGAAATTTAACTGTTTACCTTATTAAACTAAAGACAAATTTAAGGTACTTAGACACTAAGTAATAATCTATAAAATATCGCAAGATAAATATAATCGCGAAACCAATATATTGCATGACAAAAAATATCATCGGTATAAAATATAGCAGCAATTAATTATCATTTAATTATAACATAATATTTTGGTTACGATATATTTTACCAGCAATATTGTGTTGATAAATACACCTATAAATTATAATTAAGCATAATTTAACACTTACAAGTTTACTGTTCACTGCTTCTATGACATCGTTTGAATCACGAGCAGAATATGGACATTTTATTTCCAATAAATAATGTTCACCAATAAGGCCATCTATAAAATAAGTTGAATATTACAAAAAATGTATCAGCAGCCACCCTATGTTGGGGGTTATTAACCAGATTTATATATTTATCATATTTTAGACTTAATTTTTATATGTATATTATTAACTTGCGATTCAATAATTTCTTATTTTTAAAATATAAATTATAATTCATATAACTAATATTTGGTAGTAAAATAATAATAATGTTCTGTTACCTGGGCTAGCAGCTAGAAATGGAAATTCTGGATCTATAATCAAACCATTCTCATAAACTTTTTCTTTCGACAATTGTTCAAATTTTTGACGAGCTTTAGTCTCCATTTCTCTACCGTACTATACTGATTTTGTTTGTAGAGTGTCAGAAGCATATAAAATATTATGAACTACATTTTGGCAGCTAGTGTTTGACCGCATTTTACAAATTTGACCAAATCTTGAAGCTGTTGGTCGTATTTTACGTTCGTTGTACCACATTTCACTGTTGCTTTTGTCTCGAGTTTCAAATTTAATTTTTTTTACATCATCTCGACCTAATTTTTCTAAAAACTTACTTTTTTTGTTTTCCATTTCTTCTGATGAAAAAAATTCTATTAAAGGTTCAGCCAGTCCATAATGTTCGTCTTCTCCTTCCGTTTTAGATTTTTGAACTTTTCTTTTTTCCGGAAATAACTGTCTTCTTTTACTGGTATTAAGCCGTATTCTTTCACTGTTCTTCAAAAACTTTTTTCTAAATATTCCTGTAATAAAATAATTGTGTCGCTAACCTATTAAAGTTATTATTTTATTAAATATAAATATGCATTTTACCTGGACTGTATTTAGTAGATGTTTTATGAATTTGTCTTAAATATTGTTTGGAATTAAATGATACAACTGCAACTTTTACTCTCGTATTATAATTACCTCTACTACTAAAATTTAATTGTTTTCCGGCAACAATCATTTATCAAAAACTGCTGTTATTATTTTCCATACAAATGACGACCACGACGTTTGGTAATAATGAAGAAGGCTTGTTTGAATAAATTGACATCAACCAGTGATGCAGTACGAACTCATAGGTAATGGTAGAGCTTGCGGAAGTAGTTGGACAATAAATACATATATCGATTTAAAATTTTTAAATAACAGTCTTAGAAATATGAGGCAAATGATAAAATCAATTGAACTAATTGCGTTCAAAGAAATTTATATAACTTTGTATCAGTTAAAAAAACATGCGAATAAATTGGAAAACGAGATAGGTTTAATTGTACAAATGGGTAGACAGAACAAAAAGGTGAAGCGATCTATTGAGTTTGGGGGTACGGTATTAAAATGGATGTATGGAATAGCTGATGCTGACGATGTACGAAAATATGATAGTTCGATCAATAAATTAGAAAACGATCAGATAGATGTTATGCGTATTGTTCATGATCAGATATATATATTAAAAAGCACAATAATTAATTTTAACGATTCGGTTACATCATTTAATGAAAATAAGAAATTATTTGATGCAAATATGAAAGAAGGCGAGACAAAATTGAACGAAATGATTATTAAGATATCTAACGAAGACAGAAAAATTATTATTCTGAGTTCGATAAGTCATATAGAACACACTATATTTGAATTGGACATATTTATAAGTAGGTTACAAAGAGTAATTTCTAACGTTCAGAATAATATAGTAGATGCGTTTATAATAACACCTGACCAATTGCTATCGGAAATAAAAAATATAGAGACTATTCTCCCGGACGATTTGAAAATCCCTGTTAAATTTGATGAGGATAATATTCAAGAAAATTTTGTTGAAATAATACGGCTTACAGAATGGTTTTAGAGCAAAATACCTTTATTATAAGTTGTAGAGGAGAGTTATATCGGGTGACGTATATAAGACTCGATTTTTGATATTTCATTCTCAAAATCGATAAAATCGTTTTGCGTTTTCTGGTTTTTTTTTCACTTTTTTACTTGTGAATAATTGGTATAAAAAATTAAAATATCAAAAATCGAGTCTTATACGTCACCCGATATAACTATTCTCTACAACTTTTAATTAAGGTATTTAGGTCTAAAACAATTCTGTAAGCCGTATTATTCCAACAAAATTGGCATGTTTTTGTACGGTGGTTTCGCTGGTGTGGCGTCCTCTCGTACCTATGTAATAACGTACGAGTCGTATAAAATATAAATTGCACATTATTTTGAGTGACTTTTATTTCATTTGTGTGTTGTACAAAATTATATGAAATTTTTGTTCACGTATGTATTTATTGTAATTGTTTCATTAATTTATAAAATGAGTAATAAATGTAAAAGTTGGGTGTGGCTGTACGCTAAACGTCAAGGCAATAAAGCTTATTGTGATTTGTGTACGGAAGATGAAAATAATGAATTTTGTTGTATTGGTGGAAAAACAGGATCTTTGGGTAGACATTTGAAAAATATACAATATGGTATGAAACCACTCACCACTGTAACACGAAGATATGTACTATGTACTTAATAATTAATATACATATTAACATATAAACCACTTAAAGAATTTAAAATTGTGTAGGGTTTTAATTAGAAAAAATCTCCATTTTTCGTGACAATAACAATGTCGGGTAAAATTAATATTTAAACACGTATAAAAATAAATCTGAAGAACGATTTTTAAAATTTTTTCAGAACTAATAGATTGATATTCTAATACTAATAGAAATTAGTACAAATTATAATACAAATTTATTAATATGTATAAAATTATATTAAATTTTTAAAAGTTTCTACTGAAAATTTAAAATTTATTTCGAAAATAACCTTGAGAAAACATGGAATTTCTAACATTTTGGAAGTTCTACTTTTAGCTTAAAAATAGTTAAATTTGTTTGAAACTTTCGTCAAGTCTGTACATTAGTACGGTTAACGTTTTTTGAAAATTTCTTGTTCGTAATACCATTACTTTTGTATTTACGACTGATTCTAAAAACGATTTGTACGAAAACTTCGTATCTAAAATCGAATACGAATCTAAAATCGTTAAAAAAATTAAATAAATCATTGAGTGTACAATATTTAATAATAATCTTATATATTCGTAATCAGGAAAAGGGCCTAGTTTATTTACTGGCTCGGTGGTCCTTTGCATTATATTTATTAAAAAATTTATATTATTTGAACTTTCTGCACCAACCCTAACTAGGTGTGGTCCTAAATAGTTTAAATAATCTACTCTATTAATATTTCAAAACTTTATGTCAAATATTAAAAATGTGAGGTAAACTTTAACAAAACAAGGTGTGGAGAAATTAAAAATAGGTACTTTTTTTTTATTTTTCAATAATAAAGGGCTCTCTCTAGTCTCTGGTCGTGAGCTGGATAATGCCGATACCTTAACCAGTTCAACTATGACTTCAAGTTCTTCAGAAGTACAAAATTCGGAAATAGGTGCACTAATACCTAGAAAACGACGACGAACTTATAAGAATCAGGAAGACGATCGAATTTGCAACTCCGATAAAACAGAGCAGATACATCAAGCATTAGCAAAAATGATAGCCTTAAATTAAATGCCTCTATCTTTTTGTTCAAGTGAAGGATTTAAACAGTTTATGACAGTTGTCGAACCTAACTACAAAATTTGCAAGGAAGGAGCAATAAAATCAAGATTGAAAGCATTAAAATCATCAGTAAAAGAAATAATTAAAAAAAACTTGAGAGATTCTATAAGTATAGCTTGTACATCTGACTGTTGCGTCATCGATATCTCAACAAAGCTATATTACAGTGAGTGCTCATATAATTGATAATCAATGGTGCCCGAAGTCGTATTCACTTACTACACATGAAATGGAGGAATTTCATAGTGCCGTAAACCTTGCTCACCAATTAAAAAATACATTTGATAAATTGGAAATTGAAACAAAAATTATGGCTGTCGTTACAGATAACGCAAGCAATATAATAAATGCTGTTAATTCACTGACGAATGTATCCGAAACATATGATTTAACCTGCGCTGCTCATAGTATTCAACTTGCGGTCAATAATGGATTACAACAAGATGGCATTGATACACTTATTCAGTTAAGTAGTAAAATGGTAGGTCATTTTAAACATTCTAATTTGGCTAAACATGCTTTAAAAAAAATTCAAGAGCAGCTGGGATTAAACCAGTAGTCTAATACAAAGTTGTAAAACAAGATGGGATTCTGTTTATATGATGTTAGATCGTCTTTATACAAATAGATGCGCCGTAACAAACGTCTAAGCTGACCGCAGTATATCTAATGTTGTAATTGCAAAAAAGTTGGAAATTTCAGAATGTGACTGGACAAAAATGGAAACTGTAGTAGCTTTGTTAGAACCATTACAAGTTGTAACAACAGTTTTTTGTGGCGAAACACATTCACCGGTATCAATGGTTAGACCTCTCGTTTCAAAAGTGATTGAAAAACATTTGAAAATTAATACATATGATAGTGAAGTTGTTGTCAGTTTTAAACAGACAGTGGTATCACAACTAATAGAACGTTTTAAGCTTAATAATTTAACAAACATCATATCTTCAAGACAAGTAGCATCATTTTTAGACCCAAGATATAAAGATTTGGAACATGAGGAAATCGAAGTAAGAGAAAATATCCGTTGCAAAGTACAAAATTTACTGGTCGAAACGAATACTTCGGAAAATAGAGTGGGTAATGAAGTTCCTATCCAAAAAAAGAAGGGAGCACTTGAATTTTTATACGGCGATGAAGTTCATGAAGTCAATGATGTTTCGATGCAATTTCAATGTTACCTTGAAGAACCACAACTGAGGTACGATTTTGATCCATTTGAATGGCGGAAGTCACATGAAAAAAATATCCTCTGGTAGCAAAGGCAGCAAAGAAATTGTTGTCAATACCAGCCACATCGGTAAGCTTAGAAATATGTTTTTCAACTGCCGGGAATGTGGTTACTCCCAAAAGAAATATTTTGGCACCAGAAAATGTCAATATTTTAGTATTTTTATATCAAAATCGTCAACTTATGTTATGACACTTTCAATATATTGGGTAGGCAGGTATTTTTTTTGACAGTTATCTTGTGACTTTTTCTTTATAAATTTATAATTTACTCATAAAAAACCTCTGAAATTTATTCTCAATTATTGTTTTTATAGTTAAAAAAATCATCTTTGTTATTGTTTTGTAATTTACATTTAATGAAAATTTTCATATTTTGTTATAATTAAAATGAATATTGTTATTGTTTTGTCGTATTATACTCGTATGTTATAATAATATGTTTGTATTAAACTATTAAGTATAAAAAGTTAAATATAATATTATAATTATCATATTATATACGGTGTTCCTATAATCATATTATACAAAATGTCAAGATAATCCCATTTATGTTTTTAATTTTTTTTTTAAATATATGTATAACAATTTTCAGGTTCGTAAAAAAATGGTATATTTTTATAAATGTCTAACTTCAATATTTGTATGATAACATGGGGGGGGGATAATGTAGGCACGAACTTTTGGGCTCCCCCTTTTGAATCTTCTTTGGATCAGGATAGACGGACATTAAAAGCACGGGCTACGAGCACACGGATTCTATAATACACGGGTACATATAGTCTCTAAATACACGTGTACGAATGTATTTTAATTACACGGGCTTTAACACCGTTTTGTTAAATACACGTGAAATAGAGACCTCTAATTGTAACCTCTAAAGTTTAATAATATTGCAGTAATAATAATTTTTCAAGTAGGAAAAACTGCTATAAGTACGTATATATTACATAATTTTCCCCCGCCCAATATATGTGATTTTAACCGATCGTTGTTAGAACATTTATTTTTTCTCGCCCTCTGAAAATTACACAATCCACTCTACAAGCATTCCACAGCAATACCAATAAAATTATAGTATTAGTATGGTATATTACAATAATATATTTAGGAAATAGAATACAGCCCCATACAATCATCCAGAATACAGAAAAAACTCCCACATTTTATCCATTATATTATAACTTATTAATGGTATTATTATTGCATATTCTTATACAATAAGACATCGTTTTTACTTATATATATATATATATATATATATATATATATGGATATATATTATATTCAGGTTTTTATCTGGTATGAATAGCACGATATTTACATATGGACAGGTGATAATTAATTTTTGTTTGTTTTTTTAAATAATTGTTATCAGCATATACTCGTAATTACTAACTGGTTAAATTTTATAGACTGGAAGTGGTAAAACTCATACTATGGATGGAACAACATTGGACAAAGCCACAAAGGTATTATCCCTCGTTCTTTCGAATACATCTTCGAAAATTCGAACAGTAAATATACAGAAGGTAATTAGCAAATTCAATTTAAATATTTCTTTAAAGTTTTTAACCATTTTGAAGAAAAAAAAACAATTTAGAATTGGAAATGGAAATGTCGTAGGTACATATAAATTTATAATGAAGTTGTGTACGACTTATTAACGGCAAAAAATGTATGCAATAAAAATGCGGAATTTACGTGAGATTTTAAATTAAGAAACGTTATGCAATGTGATGACATTACTATTAATTATTACCTAATTACCAAAGTGGTATTTATAGATAATAATAATATTGATAATATCCCATTATATTAGATGATAGTAAGCTATAAGAAACAGTAAAAAAAAATATTATTCAAAATAATTAATTAAATTAAAGAAGCACATAATAATGTTTTATGAATACATTTTATATAATTTAGAAAAACTGTGAATTTTACGGTAAATAAAAAAGGAAAAGTTGACTTCAAGAACTTAAATGTATTCAAAATAAAAAATATTGCTGATGCTTTTCGATTATTGGGATCCGGTTATGCACAGAAAAAAGTATCTTCCACATTTATGAACTCTAAGTCCAGTCGGTCACATTGCATTTGTAGAATCACTTATGCTATAAAAAACGATGTATCCAAATTGAACACAACAATTGTACTTAATTTGGTTGATTTAGCTGGGTAATAATTATTTTAGATTTTGAATGAAGAGACAAATATATTGATTTTCTTTTTTTTAGTTCTGAATGTATTTCAAAATCAAATAACGACAAAAAAACGTTAACTGAGTCTCGTTACATAAATGCATGACAAAATAGATAGGTATGTCAGCAACGATACGAGTTTTGGTCCTGTTAGCGCATCCCACCATAGTCCCATATAGTTCCCAGCCATAGTCGTGGTTCGCCTCATTTCATTGGCCGTTAAATTACCCGCCAAAAATACAATTTTGTAATATTAAAATCATGACGAGATAATAATTATGATTTATGAATAATACGAGCTTTTTACTATGACAAATTACATTTTATCATTTTCTTGTATGACGTCTGACGTAATTTCTTTTTATGTTATTCGTCGATATCAATGTATTATGATATTTTAATATAAACAAATACAATCAATTTGCGAATTATTTGTTGTTAATTGTTTATATTAGATTATATAAGTTGATTGTGTTTATTTTATTCTGCATAAAACGATTTACATAGAATAAGTAAAATACTCCTATATATATATATATATATATATATATTATATACATATAATATTTACATTTTTACACACAAAATGCCAATTTGTGAGTTTTTTGGATGTGATAATGGTAGCAAAAGAAAAAGTTTGGTGAAAAATCCTAAAATTATGTTACATCGATTCCCAAAAGACCCAATTTTAAGGGATTGCTGGGAAAAACAAATACACCAATATGGCCAAACAGATGCAGATAGGAAATCCATAAATTTTAATTCTGGTAAAAACAAATAATTTTTAGTAATAATATTTACTTTAGTATCCTACTTGACTTCCATATTTATTCAACATTAAATAATTATATTTAGCGGTTGTTTGTTCTTTGCATTTTGCAAATGATAGTTATGTCATGTCTTCCGGAGTAAAGTGTAGAAAAATATTAAAACCAAATGCTATTCCTTTGAAGTAAGTAATTTAAACAATCAAATTATAAGTCAAAAATTTAAAAAATTTGAAACATTTAAAAAACAAAAATTTACTAAATAAGATGTAAGTATTGAAATATATTATAATGTAATATTAGGTACCTAAGTTAATTGTTAATGTAAGTAAGTATAATAATTAATATTATATAATATAAAAGAGTTTCCAATTTTGAATTTTTATTATTAATGATTTCCATAATTTAGTAAAATTTACTATTTAGTAAATAGTAAATAGTAAATAGTATTTACCAGTACCCGACCATACGGAATTTAATATTTATTGATAACATGTGATAACATGAAACGACCTAGAATATTATATTCACCAATGAGAAGAGGCGAACCAGCTAATAGACGGGGGGTGGAGTGGTTGGCGAACACGATGCGTATCAAAAAGTTGCTGACATACCTATCTATTTTGTCATGCATAAATGTATCACTATTCCATCTACATCAAGTGATAAATTCCTTAGGAAATCCCATCCAACAAATACACGTGCCTTACCGTAACTCTGTAATAACGATGTTACTAAAAGGTTCATTGGGACTCAATTGTTCCACTGCAATAATTATAACGGTAGTACTAAATCAACGAAGTATCGTGGTAAACATATTTAATAATACTTATAAAATGTCTGAGAAATTAATAATAATCATTGGGTAACTATTATAGGAATCAATATCTACCTATAAGTATGCTAGAAACGTTTCTGGTGTAAAACACATTATTTTGGCACCCGTGAAAATCCAACAAAGTGTGAAATTGCTGGTAGATAATAAAGTAAATTGTGAAATATATATACATATATATATATTATAATAGGTACATAACTCCAAAAATAATTAATGTGATGGTTTGATTGTTAGGTCAACGAACAAGTTTGCAAAATATGTAATATACAAATCAACGTACCCATGCAGTAGTTATATCCTCAATGTCACGCCGACCGATGTGAAGCAACCGCATGTTATAGAGTCTGGCGATGGAATTAGACATAACTTGCAAATGGCCAAGGTGCGTTTTAAATCAATTTTTTAACATCTTATGTAGTCATGTTTATATCTTATTAATTATAAAAATTATGTATATGGTATCTATAGGTTGACTCAATTGAAAATAACGTGGAACGTGCCATTATTGTTGACGAATACGCACAAACTAATATGAGCAAAAGTATTTCAGTGAGAAATGACGTTGATTCTATTGAAAACCAAATTATTAAGGTGATTTTTAAATTAATTCTTTAATATCAATATATTATACGTATTAAATATATATATATATGGATATATATTATATTCAGGTTTTTATCTGGTATGAATAGCACGATATTTACATATGGACAGGTGATAATTAATTTTTTTTTTGGTTTTTTAAATAATTTTTATCAGCACATACTTGTAATTACTAACTGGTTAAATTTTATAGACTGGAAGTGGTAAAACTCATACTTTGTATGGAACAACATTGGACAAAGCCACAAAGGTATTATCCCTCGTTCTTTCGAATACATCTTCGAAAATTCAAACAGTAAATATACAGAAGGTAATTAGCAAATTGAATTTAAATATTTCTTTAAAGTTTTTAACCATTTTGAAGAAAAAAAAACAATTTAGAATTGAAAATGGAAATGTCGTACATAGAAATTTATAATGAAGTTGTGTACGACTTATTAACGGCAAAAAATGTATGCAATCAAAATGCGGAATTTACGTGAGTTTTTAAATTAAGAAACGTTATAATAAAAATGGATTTGTTGTAATTATTTTCAATTTGTATGCTTATCATGCTTATTGTCCAAAACACTGGTAAGTTATTAGTGTTTTGGCCAATACAATTTAATATTGAAAATGTTTGCATATTGCTTAATTTTAAATACTACTAGACTACATTTTTCTACCATAAATATAGAAAGAAAATGGATAAAAGAATTTTAAGTTGTACAGACAAAATTAAAAACATAAATTATTGTAACCAATATTTTGCTTTGCTCAAAATCTAAAATTCATTAATTTTTTTTAAAACGTATTAAAACTTTAATTTTAATCTCGTCATTAAAAATATACAATACTTCTCATAAAAATATGTTTTTAATTTATATATATATTCTATAGAATATAGATCATTTGAAACGAAAACACCCATCGACTTTAAATACGTCATTTGTAAATGAGGGAGATCCAGATTCCGAATTACAAACTGTCAACAATTAAACGGCCCCGTCTACTTCATCAATTTCTTCTTCTTTACTTAATAACACTTTAACAACACTAGAACAATATTTAGAGCCTCCCATGAAACGTCAACGCCATCTTAGACTGTATGGTTCGGCAAAAAAAAAAATGAACTTAGTGATGCTGACAATAAATCTGAGTTAATAAAAATGATTGTTTCTGATTATCAGCCTTTATCTATCGTAGACAATATTGGTTTTAAAGAATATACAAACATTTTATAGCCTCTATATGTATACTCCTCCGAGTAGAAAGTTGTTATCGACAAAATTATTACCTACTGAATATGACATTATAGTTTCAAAATTAAAGAGTATGTTAAGAACTGTTCTCAATGTATCAGTTACTACAGATATGTGGACATCCGACTCTAATAAGGCCTATATTACAGTTAGGTACATGCCATTTCATATTCGGTATTTTATACTCACCAGTTCTTGCAACAAGGGAAGTACATGATTTGCATACTGAGGAGAATATTGCTGCTTCACTTAGACTAATTTTCGATGAATGGGAAATAAATAATAAAATTTTCACTGTAGTGTCCGACAACGGAGCAAATATTAAAAACGCTATTAACCAACATCTTTATAAACATCATCATTCATCATCCTTGTGTGGCAGATACGCTAAATTTAAGAGTTAATGAAGCCATAAACAACAATAGTGAACTTAGTCAAGTATTACAAACATGCAAAACAATTGTAGGACATTTTAAACACAGCACTTCTCCTAATGAAAAATTAAAAATTTACCAAAACCAAATGGGTCTACCTCAGTTAAAAGTCAAACAAGATGTGTCTACGAGGTGGAACTCCAAATTAATCTTGATGGAAAGACTCCAAATTAAGGCTTCTTTGTCCGCTGCTATAACGTTACTTCCACGTGCACCAAACGGGTTAACTGCCGTAGAATGGGAACTTATAAAATACTGTATACCACTTTTAAAACCATTTGAAAGTATCACAACAGAATTATCTGGCGAAAAATATCCGACATTATCGATGGTTATACCACTTATACGAGGTCTACAATTTACACTTGGAAATATCAAACCAAAAACCAATTCAAGACAATTATTAAAGACAGCATTATCAAATTCAGTATCCAGACGATTGGGATCATTAGAAGGAGATAAAATAAGTTCAAAATCAACATTTATCGACCCAAGATTAAAAAAAACGGACTAATAATTTTGACTAATAATGTAGGTGTCTAAATATATTTTTTAATTTAAATAATAAGTAATAACTAATAACTAATAAGTAATAACATACTTATACTTTAACATTTTGTTTGAATCAACTTAATATTATATATACTATTTCTAAACACTGCAAAATGACAACATCGATTTCAAAAACATGTATGATTAAATTTCGCGTTCAACAAAATGCTAAATGATGCATTTAAATCAAACAGATTTTGAAAGAACATCACCTTTTCACAACATAAAGATATAATCAATCCAATATTAAATTATAATAAATAGGGCTTGGATGTTATTACATTAAAGACTAAATGTTAAAGCTAGACTTAGAGACCTTAAAAACTTTAAACACAAATATGAGCAAATATGTACATATACAATAGAACAAGACAATTTAGACTGAATTGATTGAAAAATGTATTCTATTATTATTTGTATTATCAATTTTTCCTTTTTTGAATAATAATTGTGCCTTTTGCTCAATGTCTTTGAACAAAAAAATAAATAAAAATAATAGTTCGATAGGAGGTCATCTTTAGCATGGAGTGTAAAGCCATTATCGCTTGGAAGTCACACAATATTTACATAACATCACATTTGTGTAAGCAATTTAATTTTTGAACTACATTTTTATGAATTTTTTTTCTTTAATAAGTAAAAACCATGTATAATATACAAAATAAAGTTTTATATAATTATTAATATTATAATATGAGTTTTTAATATAATTATAACAACACTAAAGTCCCAATTATGACATCAAACATAATTATCAAGTATTTTAAATATGTCAATTGCATCATAAAAAAATTATTGTAATATATTCTGAGTGGTGAATAGGGTTATAGATTTTAGACCGAGATCGAAAACTTTTTTATTTCCATTTTTGTTCTTAATTTTGTAACGTATTTAGAAGTATTTTCCGTATCTGTCAGGTAAGGTTAATGAATGTAAAGATATTTGAAATGTGTACAATTTTGATATGTAAGGATCAACATTCACTGATATAAAGACAAAAAATTGTTGTAATATTTAGTAAATTTTAATATATTAAAATTAGAGAGCAATCAAGGTATATGCATGGTAAATTAAACTTAAAGCAAATTTAATTGTTTTCAAAAGATTATTCTTTTTTTTTTATAAAAGTATCTACATTTATAATATTCAATGTATACAATATTAAAATAGTAAGATACATATCTAGTTTGAATCTAAAATAGGTATCTAAAGAAATGTAGTTTGTGAAAGCCATCAGTTTAATAGATATATGCCTAATAAAAACATGCTTCAAAATGTAAACTTAAAGAACATTGTTTGTACTAGAGGCTAAAAGCGAGTTCAATTGAATAATAAATTATTTGTATATTTACTAATTTGCTATATTTATTACATTATTAAATGAGACTAATGTTTTAACAAATTACTTAAAAATTTTGTTGAAGTATTTATATGCTCAAATTGGTTAAAAATAGTTGATTTGGTGTAAATAAATTTGTAAAATATAACTGCAAGTCTTTAAAAATTTGTATAGTTTTTTTTGAAAAATATTATATTTTCTTCCAAAACATAAAAGTATATCGCTTGGAATTTAGATTAAATTCATGTCGACAGTTGTAATATATCTAATTAATAACGTTTACTCTTTAACATATACTAATTCTCGTTTATAGAGAAGATATACGAGTAACCCTCCAGCACACCTTTAACTTTTCCGTTTATAGGAAAGTGGTAATATTTCGGAATCGTTATTAGTTGTGTTTATACAAAATTAACCGTGTGTGACATAATATAGAAACTAATACATTAATACGCATTAAAATTTTAATGTCAAAAAGTTATAATTTCAATAATTTTATTAACACAAACCAACTAAAATCCATACATGCAAATACACATATTTAATAAGTAAATTTTTGAATTCTATGAAATTATTAATCATGAGTCATGAATCAGGAATTAAAGTAAAATAATGTTAAATTTAAATAGGTACATTAGTGAATCTAGATATTTAGATGATGAAATATGTGGCACTTATCATTACAATATCAATAAAGAGAATATGATTTCATAAAAAAAAATATGTCACACTTTTGAAATTATATTACAATAATATATTTAGGAAATAGAATACAGCCCCATACAATCATCCAGAATACAGAAAAAACTCCCACATTTTATCCATTATATTATAACTTATTAATGGTATTATTATTGCATATTCTTATACAATAAGACATCGTTTTTACTTATATATATATATGGATACATATTATATTCAGGTTTTTATCTGGTATGAATAGCACGATATTTACATATGGACAGGTGATAATTAATTTTTGTTTATTTTTTTAAATAATTGTTATTAGCATATACTCGTAATTACTAACTGGTTAAATTTTATAGACTGGAAGTGGTAAAACTCATACTATGGATGGGACAACATTGGACAAAGCCACAAAGGTATTATCCCTCGTTCTTTCGAATACATCTTCGAAAATTCGAACAGTAAATATACAGAAGGTAATTAGCAAATTCAATTTAAATATTTCTTTAAAGTTTTTAACCATTTTGAAGAAAAAAAAACAATTTAGAATTGGAAATGGAAATGTCGTAGGTACATATAAATTTATAATGAAGTTGTGTACGACTTATTAACGGCAAAAAATGTACGCAATAAAAATGCGGAATTTACGTGAGATTTTAAATTAAGAAACGTTATGGCGAATATGCAATGTGATGACATTACTAGTAATTATTACCTAATTACCAAAGTGGTATCTATAGATAATAATAATATTGATAATATCCCATTATATTAGATGATAGTAAGCTATAAGAAACAGTAAAAAAAAATATTATTCAAAATAATTAATTAAATTAAAGAAGCACATAATAATGTTTTATGAATACATTTTATATAATTTAGAAAAACTGTGAATTTTACGGTAAATAAAAAAGGAAAAGTTGACTTCAAGAACTTAAATGTATTCAAAATAAAAAATATTGCTGATGCTTTTCGATTATTGCGATCCGGTTATGCACAGAAAAAAGTATCTTCCACATTTATGAACTCTAAGTCCAGTCGGTCACATTGCATTTGTAGAATCACTTATGCTATAAAAAACGATGTATCCAAATTGAATACAACAATTGTACTTAATTTGGTTGATTTAGCTGGGTAATAATTATTTTAGATTTTGAATGAAGAGACAAATATATTGATTTTCTTTTTTTTAGTTCTGAATGTATTTCAAAATCAAATAACGACAAAAAAACGTTAACTGAGTCTCGTTACATAAATGTATCACTATTCCATCTACATCAAGTGATAAATTCCTTAGGAAATCCCATCCAACAAATACACGTGCCTTACCGTAACTCTGTAATAACGATGTTACTAAAAGGTTCATTGGGATTCAATTGTTCCACTGCAATGATTATAACAGTAGTACTAAATCAACGAAGTATTGTGGTAAGCATATTTAATAATACTTATAAAATGTCTGAAAAATTAATAATAATTATTGGGTAACTATTATAGGAATCAATATCTACCTGTAAGTATGCTAGAAACGTTTCTGGCGTAAAACACATTATTTTGGCACCCACGAAAATCCAACAAAGTGTGAAATTGCCGGTAGAGAATAAAGTAAATTGTGAAATATATATATATATATATATATATATATTATAATAGGTACATAACTCCAAAAATAATTAATGTGATGGTTTGATTGTTAGGTCAACGAACAAGTTTGCAAGATATGTAATATACAAATCAACGTACCCAGTAGTTATATCCTCAATGTCACGCCGACCGATGTGAAGCAACCGCATGTTATAGAGTCTGGCGATGGAATTAGACATAACTTGCAAATGGCCAAGGTGCGTTTTAAATCAATTTTTTAACATCTTATGTAGTCATGTTTATATCTTATTAATTATAAAAATTATGTATATGGTATCTATAGGTTGACTCAATTGAAAATAACGTGGAACGTGCCATTTTTGTTGACGAATACGCACAAACTAATATGAGCAAAAGTATTTCAGTGAGAAATGACGTTGATTCTATTGAAAACCAAATTATTAAGGTGATTTTTAAATTAATTCTTTAATATCAATATATTATACGTATTAAATATATATATATATATATATATATATATATATATATGGATATATATTATATTCAGGTTTTTATCTGGTATGAATAGCACGATATTTACATATGGACAGGTGATAATTAATTTTTTTTTTGGTTTTTTAAATAATTTTTATTAGCACATACTTGTAATTACTAACTGGTTAAATTTTATAGACTGGAAGTGGTAAAACTCATACTTTGTATGGAACAACATTGGACAAAGCCACAAAGGTATTATCCCTCGTTCTTTCGAATACATCTTCGAAAATTCAAACAGTAAATATACAGAAGGTAATTAGCAAATTGAATTTAAATATTTCTTTAAAGTTTTAATAAAAAGAGTTAATAAAAATGATTTTCTGATTATCAGCCTTTATCTATCGTAGACAATATTGGTTTTAAAGAATATACAAACATTTTATAGCCTCTATATGTATACTCCTCCGAGTAGAAAGTTGTTATCGACAAAATTATTACCTACTGAATATGACATTATAGTTTCAAAATTAAAGAGTATGTTAAGAACTGTTCTCAATGTATCAGTTACTACAGATATGTGGACATCCGACTCTAATAAGGCCTATATTACAGTTAGGTACATGCCATTTCATATTCGGTATTTTATACTCACCAGTTCTTGCAACAAGGGAAGTACATGATTTGCATACTGAGGAGAATATTGCTGCTTCACTTAGACTAATTTTCGATGAATGGGAAATAAATAATAAAATTTTCACTGTAGTTTCCGACAACGGAGCAAATATTAAAAACGCTATTAACCAACATCTTTATAAACATCATCATTCATCATCCTTGTGTGGCAGATACGCTAAATTTAAGAGTTAATGAAGCCATAAACAACAATAGTGAACTTAGTCAAGTATTACAAACATGCAAAACAATTGTAGGACATTTTAAACACAGCACTTCTCCTACTGAAAAATTAAAAATGTACCAAAACCAAATGGGTCTACCTCAGTTAAAAGTCAAACAAGATGTGTCTACGAGGTGGAACTCCAAATTAATCTTGATGGATAGACTCCAAATTAAGGCTTCTTTGTCCGCTGCTATAACGTTACTTCCAGTTTTAGTACTTATAATAAAAAACTGTGTACAGAAGGTTCTTGATCTGGAATTAATTCCTATTTGTATAGTTTGCGACCAGGGAACCTAAAATCTTCGTATGTTCTTTATATTAAAAGGGGCAGAAGATAATCCGCATAAAACAATATGTGGTTAAAAGTTGTTTTTAATATATGATTTACCACACCTCATAAAAAGTCTTAGAAACAATTTATTAAATGGTGATTACTGATTACATTATTGAAAAAACAAAAGCCGTTACACTGAAAGATATCAGAAAAACATATGAAATTGACATTAAAAATAAAGCACGTGCAATGTGTAAAATTACACCAACCCACTTGGCCCCAAATCCATTCCTAAAAATGGCGTGCAAATTAGCAATATAACTATTAAGTCACTCAGTTTCAGCTGCGATCAGGACATGTAAAACAACAAGAGAGCTCAAATCACCCACCGCAATTGATACTGCACATTTTATTGATATAGTGAAGAACATGTTCGACTCTGGTAATAGTTAATAGTATGATCCAAATCCCAACAAAAGACCGATGAGTGATCGTAATCCACAAGTGTTATTTAATTTAGAAAAAGCAAGACAAATGTTCAAAAGTGCTGTTAAAAATATGTCATAAAACAAATAAATCTACCATTCCACCGTGTATAACTGGTATAATTTAGGCAACAACTGCGATATGTCAACTTTATGAAAGTGAAAAGATTGATAATATGAAAAATAATGAAACGGGAAAAGGATTTTTTTTAATGACGAATAGACTTACACAGGATGCATTGGAAAACATGTTTTCAATAATTCGTTAAAAAAACGGGTAAGTGTTTAAAATATTTATAACTATATGATAGTATGAAGGCCAGTGGCGGCTCGTGGGGTTTATTGAAGGTGGGGCACAAATATTTACTTCCTTTTACACTATGACAACTTTGAACTTTCCATCAATTCATGTTGATTTTTTAAATAAAATAAAATAAATTTGTTGATACCTTTGATACGAGCCGTCACTGCATGAGGGCGTAATATTGTTGACTTAAAATAAAATTAGTACCCATTATAACACATTGGTGGACACTGGACAGTAAAATATTGTGGCAAAACCATTGTGTACCTACTGACATATTATAATTCTAATAATCAAAGAGACTAATAAATTTAGGTAGTTTGTTATCATTATTTATACATGATAATCATATATGTATATAGTTATATGGGTTATTCAGTATTTTAAATTCTTATTATTTTATTTTATGGTAATTTTTTATGTAAAATTCACATCACTATTAGTGATTCGCTAATTTTAACGATTAAGATTCTACTGCTATAAAAATAGTGATAAATTTGTATCGACTTTTGAAATTAGGTAATGATAAAGCAGTAGCTGTCCACGAATGAAATAGTCTTATTCATAGGCACGTATTCATATTTCTGTAGATATTACGGTTTTTTTTTTATTACGTATAATTATTGCACTCTTAAAATAAATAAAGATATTTTATAATATTTTAATTTTAAATTAAAGTTTATATAGTAATTAGTAGAATTATAGTTATTGTATACTGAAATATTTATGTATAGGTATAACAGAAATCCAACAGTAAGAACTTTTCGGTTCTGTTTTGGCCATATACGTTCATATAGCCTGATGAAATGTTCTTCAACGTGTATAGCAATGGCGAACCAGACAATTATAATTATATCACTGCATTGAATGGCGTTGAAGTACATACAACTCCAGAATTGAAAGAAGTAGCTCATGAACTACCGGAAACTAAGGATTAAATTCAACATCAAACACTACGGCATCGTCAAATATTTCAAGAAGTCCACTTTTTCCACAAGTGACCACTCTAGAGACGTGTGCAATCACGTATTTTTCTGGATATTTAGTAAAAAGAATGTTTGGAAAAATATAAATGTAAAATTTGTCAAAAACAATTAATTAACGAAAACAAAAATTTAGAAGACACAAATCAAATATTAATTTTAAATAAAACTTTTAACGGGACTTTTAATTTTATTGAGCAAGCACAGAGACTTAAAGCTCCATCTAATTTAATAATAAAAATTACAATAATATGTTTAAATACATTTGAAGAATACTTTGATCAAATCAAAAGTGAATACAAAATAATGATACAACTTAAAGAAAAAGTGTTACAACAAATTAACTTTCTAAACATTTTCAATTCTATACCATCGTCATGTCAAGAGCACTACATCTATATTATTGAATTACTTTTAAGGACTAAAATTTTCAAAGAATGTAAATGGGAAAATGAAAAATTGACTGGCTGCAGGAGACAGACACAAACTGTAGCTAAATTACGTGTCTTACAAAATAAATAAATATCTATTATTACTGTGGAATTTATATATTTTCATCAGAATAGAATAATCAGTGTGTTTCACTCAAATGGTAACACGAAATATTTCCGTTCGGTGACCTTGGATTGAATTGGGGTTTTTTCGAGGAGCTATGGAATACTAAAATACACATTTTGTGATCATTTTCGAATTTTTAATTCTTTTATTGTGCGCATGCGCAATAAAACTTACATTTTTTCAAATAGAAACACCTATTTTCAACACCATATTTCGATAGAACTATTTTTTTTAAGCAACTTTGATACACAAACTTTTTTCCTATCTCAAAAATTGACTGAACTACAGCAATCCTAAGTTTAAACAAAAAAAATTGTTGCTAAATTTTCAATGTTCTGTATTTTGACATTTTATTATTATTTTTGGTTGGAAGCAAGATAAATGGAAGGGCAGGCGTTTATAGGTTATTTAAATAATTGCGTCATCCCTGACTTGGGGAGATGGCTGGGGAGGACCGTCCCGTGGGTGCCTCTGACGTTCCACATGACACAGGCACTCACGGGCCATGGTTGTTTCCAGTGGTACCTCCATCGTATGGGCAGGGCCACCAGTCCACGTTGCTGGCAGTGTGCAGACGACTCGAACACCGCCGAACACACATTATTCCAGTGCGTCTACTGGGAAGGATTTCGGGAAGCTCTAACCTCCCGGCTAGGTCGTCGTCCGAACACCATCGACGTGCCCGACATAATGTGCGGTCCAGTGTTCGAGACTCTGCCGCTGGACCCAATCGATAGGCAAGCGGTTCTCATAGAAGCCGAGGAAGTTTTTAAACTTTTTTACCGTATGGTGGAAAACATCCTTACCACGAAGGAGGATGAGGAAAGGCGTCGTCAGGCCACAGAAAGACCTCCGAATTCACCGAACTAATTAAAATTACGCATACCTATAGTTAAGTTTCAAAAAAATGTAGCCGAAGGCAAGTTCTCTACTATTGTACAACATCCATTGTAATAGCTAGCGAACGGGAGACTGGCCCGTCGCAGCTACTAAATGTGTAATTGGTTATTTTTATCAATAAACGATGGGGCTGGAGGAGAAGTATTGGCACCATGGTTCCTCCTCCGGTTCTCGATACTAACGGAAAAAAAAAAAAAAGGTTATTTAAATAAAGTTAAACATTTTATTTTTATAATTAAATAAAAATTTAATTAATTATTTCAAAATAATTCTAATTGTATTGTGAATCAGATAGCACAAAATAATTGTATTTATAACGTCTTTATCGGCTGACTAGTGAATAACACTATGTAGTTCACTACTACCTACCTTCGTTTATCTTATTAAATGGGTACCTACTACCTACCTATTTTTGATTATTAAGTTATTTCACTGAAAGTTATAAATTCATAATTAAAATTTAATTATTCAAACCAAGAATACGTTCGTATTGGATACATTTGCATTGAATTCTGGTTTTTTATTGTTTTATTTTAATATTTCCGCATATTTATAATTCACAAATGGCTAGTTCTAGTGAAAAAATGGATATGATATTAATTTTTAATGAGTGCCATCGAAATTCTCGCCAAGCTGCACAATTATACGCCGAAATCCCAATAGATATCAACCGGCACATAATTATTTTTTAAGGCTCGAAAATCAAATCCGAACTTATGGTTCATTTGGAAGTAGAGGTAATCGTCGTCACAGTGGCGCCGAACTTCTAAAAATGTACTCAGGCCAAATGAAAATACAACGGCCCCAAGCCACCCAGCGGCCACAAGCCTACTCCGTCCCCTGCGTCATTCCATCAATTCGAGCACAGGTTAACTCCTTATCCGGAATCTCCCAATATGTTTGCTTATATTGTTAATATATAATGCAATTTGTTAATAACTTTTACATTCCATAAATATCATATTTTAATATAATATCTAATTAGTTACTAAATGTATAAATTAATAAATATTACAACTGTTAAAATGAACTACAGAATTTGCCGGTATGTATTGGTAATAGATATATTTGCAATAGGATATATAATATTAATAACAATAAAATACATTTTAGTGATTTTATTATGAAATAAGTTTCATATAATCATAAGTTATTACTTGTTAAGTATGTGAAATTGTTGTTTGACTATATCATATATAAATATATATATACACTATATAATATATTATATACACTATATAATATATTATATACATGTCTTAGATGAATTAGCTTCAAAAAGTTAATAATTCATCATTTCATCCTATTAAAAAGTTAGCAATTTGACAAGAATAGAACTTTTTGAAGCAAAAATATCAATGACCTGAAACATAAATAAATATTATTTAATTAATAGAGTATACGCATAATGTAAGAATAAATTATGATTATTCAAGATAAATTTATAATAATTACCTTAGAAATATCAATTGATACATCATGTTCACATGATATGACCATAAGATTTTGTAATCGTTTTTGATCCATTGTTGACCTCAACCGAGATTTAATTATCTTTAATTTTGAAAACGAGCGTTCAACTGAACAACTTGATGTAGGGAGTGTTAAACATAGTTTTATGATAGAATATAAATTTTCAAACTCTGGTTTCAAATTAGTTTTATTGATTATTTGAAAAATATTAATTAAGCTTCCCATATTTATAACACTATCTAATTCAACTTCCTCATCGCTCTCATCTGAATTACTGTTTTCATCATCTGTTGTATTGTGTAGACATTTTGGTAAATTTTTTAGTAATTTGTGGTCCAAATCATTGAGAATTTGTTTGAACATCATGTATTCACTTCTTACTTTATCTTGACTAAATCCATACATTTTACATAATTTCTCAAAAGCATCTTGTGGAACTACTGTTTCATCTTGCATTCTTCTTAAAGAGAGAAGGCCGATATCTTTCAATATAGATATTGATTGACTCTGAAATTTGTCATGAAATTGTTGAAGGATAATGTCAATTATCTTAAAAAATACAGTTACTTTGACCCTCTGTACAGGATCTTGAACTGTTTCATCAGCAGCTAGTTCACCTGGTCTCTTAGGAACTTTCTTTTTCCGAATTCCACTTGACCTAGCATTGTTAACCTCAAAGTCCCCAAAGTGTTCTTCTGAAATGTCAGAAAAAGCATCATCAGTACGAAGTTTTTTTATCCTGGTTTCTGTTTTTGTTAAAAGACTTACAGCAGCTAGTATATCCAAGTCACAGGATTGCAAAACTTTACTGAGTGGTTCAACAATATCAAATATACTCTTAAATATGAATGCAGGTATTATAAAACGCGAAGACTGAAAATAATCGAGCAAACCACTGCATTTAGAACCAGTTTTATAATCGGTGGTACCTTCATGTGTCTTTACTTCACTCAACATGTCCAAAATTGCTTCCAATGTCTCTAATACTGTGGTTAAAGCGAATGATGTTGACATCCATCTAGTTGTACCAACCCGTTTGACAGCTCGTATTTGTTTATGGGGATATATTTGAGATTGTTTTTGTCTGTATAAATCTGCTCTTTTCTTACTACAATTTATGAATGTGTATAGTTTTTCCAAATTGTATAAAGCTTTAGGATTAATTTCCAGGATTCGAGCTTGCAATCCGTTATATGTTCCTCGCATGTTAGCCGCACCATCATATGATTGGCCTACAAGGTTATTTTTCCAGTCCAAATTATTTCTTTCCATCAATGATTTAAACTGTTGAAAAAGTGCTTCACCTGTAGTATTTGATGACTCGATTAACGCTAACAATCTTTCATGGATTTTTCCATCAAAAATGTATCTAACAATGAATGAAAGTTGCTCTTTATGCGACACATCAAATGTTGAGTCTATGCATATACTAAAAAGTTCAGCAGAATTAATTTGTGATTTAATTACTGATAATACATATTCAGCAACAGATTTAATGAGTAAGTTTTGTCTTTCCCATGAAATAAAAGAATATTCTTTTCTTGCATTGCTCTTCAAATTACTTATGTGTACTGATAATGTAGGAGAATGTTGTGCTAATAAAACTACCATATCTTTGAAATTTCCTTTCAACTCATTTTTCCAGCATTCATCATGTCCTCTAAAAGATAGATTGTGTTTTGCTAAAAATATAGTTATCTCTATTAATTGTTTTACAACATCTCTGTTGAAAGAGACTTGACGATTATGTTCTTCAGTTAATGATGGTAAAATAGGTAAACAATGTGTACTTAATTTAATTTTTAGTGAAGCCATAATATGAGTTTCACATACTTCATGATTGATTATACACATTAAACCATTTTTCCAGTAGTTGAAGCCATTCTTTATCCAAGCATCATTTGATTTGGCACTATAAAGAATGCAATACAAACAAAATATTTTGTCAAGCTTTGGTGAGTATGACAGCCATTCCCTATTCACATAGGTATTGTCAATTAATTTTCTTGAGTACCAAGAGCAATGAAAACTTCTGATTGAAGTATTTTTAGGAAAACATTTGTTTTCCAATTCATATATACTTGGCTGACATGGTCCTAACCTTAGAACCATATTTCGTAACTCTGGGGTCCATGATTTAATTTTAATAAACCTAGCAGGATCATTTTCAAATACAGTATTTTCTTCAAACAACTTGTTTTGAACTGTTGAAGTTACAATCTGAAAAAAGTAAAAACAATTGTAATTTGAATTGTTTTTATGGCATATATTTTAAAAGCAATGCTTATGAGTTATAAAATATTAAGTAGGTACCTAGATACCTAGTACCAGTAGTACCTACCTTTATTCAGGCTTTAGATAAATTTAGTTTATTATTCTCATTTCTCTGAATGCATTGATATCGTGTGTATCATTTGATTTGCCATATTATAAAAATGTATTATTAAACAATGACTACTATTATTAAATAATAATTTTACATTTTAATTAATTAGCGTTTTTTTAATAATAATAATAATAACTTTATTTCAGAAACACAAGATACAATTTAAATTTTAAATAAAACATTTTTTCTGACCCAACCTATAAGTAAACTTGTTTTAGGTATGGTGAGTCTTAGTAACAATTGAATGTAATAATAAAAAGAGATACAATGAATAACAGGTTAACTAAATATTATGAACTAACACATTTTAAATTTAATAAAAGTTTGGAACGAGTCGAAATTAATATTTTTACTACGGAGTAAATTTATACCAGTATTTAAAGGTGACAATATAATACCAAAAATCTTTTAGAATTGCTTAGCTTAATAAATATAATATAATATAATAAATAAGATAAGATTTAATCCTATATCTTTTTCTTCTAAAAACAAAGTTTTGCTAAGTATAATAATACTAAATATATTTTGAATTGTTTTTAATATTCCTACCAAATTATCAAAATTATCAAAATTTGCAATTTTTGTTTTTTAAATTAAACAAATTATTGCCATGCAATGTTTGAATAATTATTTACCTCACTATAATCTGGTTGAATTACTTGATCACTATCATTCTCAAAAGATGGATCATCTATTGCTGCTTTAACCACTTGATCTACAGAAATTTCCTAAACAAAATGAATAAATATTTAGAAAAAATATATTATGTTGAATGAAATAATATTTGTATACTAATATATTACACATTACCACCTTATGGCTTATAACTTATAAGTTATTAAATACCTACATTTTTTAGATTGAAAATTTAAATAATTCTCAGACATATTTTTAAAATTAAATAAATTATTGCCATGCAATGTTTGAATAATTATTTACCTCACTATAATCTGGTTGAATTACTTGATCTACAGGAATTTCCTACTCAAAATGAATAAATATTTAGAAAATAATAATATGCTGTTTTTACAGTTATGCATATTATACTAATATATTTTCAGATTAAAATTTAAATTCAGATTTAAATATTGATCATTAATTTCCTACAAAATAAAATACTTACTCTAGAACAACTAGATTTGTGATAAAACATATCAGAAATGTTTTTACACTTCCCAGCTTCCTTCTTGAGTAACTTTCGTTGTTTCTCTCTATTTTTGTCAGCCCCTCCGCGGTATTTTCTTTTGCCTTCCATTTTTAATAAGATGTAATCCTTATACGATATAAGTAAAAACAAATTTACTAAATAAAGTTCTTTTATCTTAATGTCTTAAACCAATTTTGCATATTCACTCATATAAATATGTTTTTATAAATTTTAATGATATTAAAATAAAAAAAGACTTAATTATTTTTTTAGACATTTATATCTTTAAAAATAATTTTATTTCTTAACAACATTCAAATATTTAATTATTTGCTACTTACCTAAAACACTGTAAATAAAACTAAAGACTACAGTAATCACGCCGATTCCGATATCTTATGTATATGGTGGACTGGTGAAGTCACCAACAAAGTTAAGTTTTTTAAATATTCGTCAAAACAATTAAATAAATATTAATTAATAATAATACACTTGAAAGTAAATACGTCCCAACATTCTGTTGTATCAAAAATAATTAAGAAATAACAGGCAATAACAGCTATATCTAATGTTAAATGACAATGGGAAATTCTATTTTTGTCTCAATTAATCACGACGTTGAAAATTATGTTCAAAAAACCCATAATCCATATAATAATATGGTTTCGAAGAAACATCGATGATGACGATAACGTAATGCACCGTCATGTACTCATTTGTTCAACGTACTTAATGGCTAATTTGATTCATTATTTTTATATTTAATTTCTGTGGCTATTAGTATTTAACTGAGATAGAGAAGTCTCTGAACTACGAACTAGGTACCTTAATAAATAAGTATTAGTTTTAATATATATCCCTTATTTTCATCAAGTAACTAAGTGTAGTTTATTATGTTGATTAAAATATTGCAGACGTCCAGCCCCCCTCTGATCGCCGGCCCCCTTTTAAACATGTGGTCAGGCCGTGGCCTGACCTAAACATAGGACTCGGCGCCACTGCGTCGTCAAATACCACAAGTACAGGCTGAAGTTAACGAAGAAACTGAAACACAAGTATTGGCGTATGTTCAAATTAACCCACGATCATCCATACGTCATATTGGAAATTAAGTTGGAATTAACCCACGCAAGGTACATTCAATTTAAAAAAAATTTAAACTTCATCCCTATAAACCGGATTTAGTTCACCATCTTCGAGCGGGAGATAGTGAACGTAGATTATTATTTATTGCATGGGTAGGTACTGGTAAAAATTGAAGATAATCCTTAATTTTTAAAGTATGTTCTTTGGACCGATGAAAGTAAATTTACCAATAATGGCGTGATAAATAAACAAAATAACCGTTTTTGGGCAAGTAATAATCCACATTAGGCAATTGAAACTAATTTCCAAACAGTGTGGGGAACCAATGTGTGGTGTGGAATATTAGGAGATTCCATAATAGGGCCCTACTTTTATGACGGAACCTTAAATGGAAGATATTTAGATTTTCTCTCTAACCATTTACCACCAATGTTGGAAAATGTTCCTTTAAATATTCGGGAAAACTTGTTTTTTCAACAAGATGGTGCTCCGGCACATAATGCTATTGTTGTTAGACAATACCTTGACGAGAAGTTTGGAAATAATTGGATGGGAACAAATGGACCGATAGCTTGGCCAGCGCGTTCACCGGATTTGACACCACTTGATTTTTTTCTTTGGGGTCATTTAAAAACTGTAGTTTATGCTGACCCACCAATTAACCTTCGGCATTTAAAACAAAATATCACCGAAGCATGCACAAGACTGACCAAGGAACAAATAACGGCAGCTTCTCTAGATGAAGTCAAGCGCCGCTTACAATCATGTTTACTTAACAACGGGGAAAACTTAGAACAATTTATAAGGTGATTTGTATTATTTGTAATAATATGTTTAAAAATAAGTAATTAAATTTAAACTTAATTAAAAAAATAAAATGTTTAACTTAAAAAAAAAAAAACTTTATTTAAATAACCTATAAACGCCTGCCCTTCCATTTATCTTGCTTCCAACTTCCAACCAAAAATAATAATAAAATGTCAAAATACAGAACATTGAAAATTTAGCAACAATTTTTTTTGTTTAAACTTAGGATTGCTGTAGTTCAGTCAATTTTTGAGATAGGAAAAAAGTTTGTGTATCAAAGTTGCTTAAAAAAAATAGTTCTATCGAAATATGGTGTTGAAAATAGGTGTTTCTATTTGAAAAAATGTAAGTTTTATTGCGCATGCGCACAATAAAAGAATTAAAAATTCGAAAATGATCACAAAATGTGTATTTTAGTATTCCATAGCTCCTCGAAAAAACCCCAATTCAATCCAAGGTCACCGAAAGGAAATATTTCGTGTTACCATTTGAGTGAAACACACTGTATACTGTATACTACTTGAATTTGACTTATGTGTAATTTATTTATTTTATTGTTTCTCACTTGTAAATATTTAAAAATGTGTGTAAACAATAAATAAAAATACTGTTGTGTGCCGATATAGCTCCTACAAAATTCGGCGGTTTTGGCTATATCGACACGCGGTGTATAGGACTAGTAGGTTACCCAAAATGATTACAGACTTAACTCAAAATTAATTGATTAATAAAAAGACTATATAATTATAACCTTCCGAAAAGTGTCGTTAGTTCACAATGAATGACAAATAATAATAATAATAGTATAATTAAGAGCGCCCCAATAGTTTATAATGATAGACAAAATATATATACATAAATCGCACTATTACAACAGTTCCAGTTATAAGGTCATATACAACAACCATACAAAATACATAAAATGTTGCAAATTCTAATAATAGAATACAGTATACAACAAAAGAAAAACAACCAATTACAACCTGGTTCCAATGGCACCGCCAATACACCACCACGAGGCCACAACTATGGATGCTGGAACAATCCGTCCGGCCCTGCACTTGCACGCTTCTCCACTGCGCATCGCCAAAACGAGAAAGTATGTCGTCGATGCCCACGAACGACAGCAAAATACCGGAAAACAACAGAAGGTGGTTGTAAGTGGCTAAAGGTGCCGACAAGCATGATAAATTTAATTTAATTTATCATGCCGACAAGACAGTGGCGATATAAGATATAACTATAAATCGCGCATCGAGTTTTCTGGACGCACCACCGCGGTACGCAGCACGATTTAAGATATCTTTAATCGTGGTACGCAGCCAGACGGCGAACGGAACACAACAGGCCATAGGCACAGAATAGAATAATAGGTGTCGGCGGCACACCAGTGTTGCCGTTTTCGAGACTATAAAATAAGTTTTAGTGGTAGACAAAAAAAAGCTAAATATGGCTAAATTAATTTTTTTTCAGTATAAGCTATAAAAGGCAAAAAAATATTTTAAAAAGCTAGAAATGGCTAAATTAAGCTTTTTAAATTTCATCTACCTATAAAGGCCAAAAAATGTCAACAAAAAACAACGGAAAATGTTGGCAGGTATATAATCAAGGGTACCTACCACGAACTAAGATATTATTATACAGGACTAGAAACGTCATGATCGGCGGAGCGCGAGGGATGGGTCCGCAATTATTGTCTAGCTCATGACGAAATAACAAGGTATGATCACAATTTTGTGATACGCATCATATCCCTATTAACAGAAATAGGAGTGGGAGTTATCCTCGGCTTTTCATTGGTCCTTGGTATTACGCTTATAAAACATGTGCATTATACAATCAAAAACTCATAAAAGGCGCGTAAAGTATAAGCCAATCAAATGACGAGGATTACTCCCACCCTATTCTGCGTAGACTGAACGAAATTCAGTTTGTTGTGATCATACCTTGTTATTTCGTCATGGTCTAGCTAATCGTACACATCGATCTCGAGCGCCATCTATAGTACTAAATGTTACCAAATTACCAAGTTAATTTTTTATTTGCCGCCCAATTGATGTTCTAAACTTAAATCAATTTATGTTTATAATTATTTACTTAATTTACTTAAATGTACATTTTCGTTTATAGTTTGCTACTTTTTTCATTTGGAATTTTAAAAGTTTATGCATATTATCTATTTTCATATATAGGTACCTAATACATTTTAATTACAAAATGCGTATGTGTTCTGTGGTAGGATGTACAAGCATAAAAAAAAATTCCAAAGTATCTTTACATAAAGTACCAAATCATTTGAAATTAGATTGGAATTCTGTCATAAAAAAATCATAATCAATAAATATTTAAATTTACATTTACCTATTGTTTTTTGTTTACTGCTAAATTATTATCAAATTTCGAAAATGTATATTATCAACATTAAAATGAGTAATATATTTGACTGATAGAGTGCGCCAAAAATCGATGCGTACTTTTTTTGAGTCCATTGGGTTCCCTGTGATATTTGGTCGTTTCCAGTCGTGGTCCTGTATATCTTAGTTCGTGGTACCTACTAGTTCTCCCGGAGTGTGATAAGAAATGTGATAAAGCATATACCAAGGGGGATACCAGGTATCCAATAGTGACATCAATACGAAATAAGTTACGTCAGTGATGCCATGCTAGGGGTACTCGTCGCTACGCTCCTCGGCGCCGTCGCTCCGCTCCGCTGATCGAAAATATCCCTCGACTTGCTGTGCAACACCATCTCAAGTTGGTCACATGGTAACCATAGGGTAACCGCCGCATAACAACTCTTATCACTCCGGGAGAACTGGGGTATCACCTATTATCAATTCTCATATTATGTATTGAACCTTATATCTTAATTCATAAATCATGATTTACCAATTATAAAATGTTAATAAAATTATCAGATATTCAGGTTATAAATTACGTGGTTACTGCTCACTTTAGATCAAATTCATGTATATGATCTAAGCTGCTCACCAGTCACTACTATCACTATTATTTTTTTTGAATTAGCTGCAGCTGGACAGAATCATAGACATATAAAACAACTAGATAGCCGACTACGGGATAATATTTGAAGTCAGCCGCCATATGCCAACAGGGCAATGTTTACAAAATCGCATGGTTGATAAGAATATTTATTAATGATAACAAAATTAATATAAATATTTGTACTGTAGTATAATATGTACTTAATACTACTTTATGTAATTTAATTTGTAGTTGGCATTTTGACTATAGAATATGAAAAGAAATTCGTTTTTTCATTATTTGAATTATTATTTATTATCACTTATCAATATAGGTATCTTATCTATTGAGTTTTTATGTAAACATTGCCCTGTTGGCATATGGCGGCCCGACTTCAACGTTCTTATGGGAATGTAATTCACAGTCGGCTATCTAGTTGTTTTATATGTCTATGGACAGGACGTATAAAACCATTTTAGCTCAACAATTACATCTTATCACTATTATTATTATTATTTTTTTTTTTTTTATTAGCTATTAGTAAATACTATAGAAGTCTGTGGTAAATACTATGATAGCTCAACATTTACAATTCGATAAAAAATTATACATTACAATTATGGTTTTAAACAAGATAAAATAATAATCAATCACTATTATTTTTATATATCTTATCATTTTAATGAACTATAGCTAGAAAAAGCCAAGTTTCAATGAAAAATAAGCTAGAATAAAGGCTATTCGGCTATTGGCTAAAAGCTATAATTTCTAGCTAGACGGGTTTCTAAATAAGCTATAGATCTAGTCGTAAAATGGCTAAAACGGCAACAGTGCGGCACACCCTACGGCGACGAACGGCACGGCGCTGGACTGCCGAAGAGGGGGTAAGCCACCTCGTGAGCTTCGGCATCCGAGGCGCAGCTTTAGGGACTTATGTCGGAACTACAGTGGCGCGAAAACATTACGCGTCCGTGTTCGAACAAATACAATTTAACTTAACTCTTTGGCTTTCCACACACGAGGCGATTGACACGCGACGCGATTTCATAGCAAAGTTAATGGTTTATGGTGTACTAATAATTGCGTCTAGGTATTATAACTTATAATAAGGTATATAAAATAATGTTACTGGCATTTTAGCTTTGTATTTACTTGAGTTAAATTAGTATATAAATACAGAATAAATAACATCTTTCCAATTATTTTTAGAGCACTCTTTCTTAATTTTCTAACCTCTTTTATACTCTATTCAGTTTAAGTTTACTTCTATCTAAAGCCGTGATATTACCTATAATATACGCTTAGATAGCGTAATACATTATTTTTATTTAATTTATATTAATTTCAAAATAATTAACTGGTTATGATGAGTTTTGTTTGGTGATGTTTATCTGACAAGTTAACTAACGTTTATTAATAATACCTTATTTGCATGGTGGAAAGGTTGACGAAAATAGTCCAAACATTACCTACTCATACACCAACGTCATAACAAACAGTATCAAGTATAATGGATATCGTACCACTTGTACCAGTGCAGTCACCAAATCGTCAGGTTATTACTACGACTGAAGTATAGCGAAAAATATGGCAGAGAAACGATAGATTATTACGTGTATGCTTCAAATGGAATAATTGCGATTGTGACTATTATTTTTAAGATTGGTTCCCATTAGTTATACAAGAAATGAGGTGGAGTGGACAAGGCTCTGCAGAAATAGGGAACGCGATAATATTTTTTGGTCAATGTGACAATCGCAGACAAGGAGGTGCCGGTTTTATCGTTAAAAAGAATGTAGCAATTAAAGATTTCAAAGTAATGAACCCCTGAATGGCTATTATCATAATAGAGGGAAAATTCTTTAAAAGCGCCATCTTAAGATAAAAGTGACGAGGAAAAGGAGGAATTTATTCACTGTTAGAATTCACATTAGAGGGAATTCCCACACATTTTATTACAATCTTATTAGGTGATTTTAATGCTCAAATTGGTAAAGAAAAGTGCTTCAAAACAACTACCGGATTGAATAGTTTACATCAGCTATCAAATAACAATGGACGCCGACTAATCGAATTAGGTATAGGAAAGGGTTTAAAAATAAAAAGTACGTCATTACCATATAAGGAAATACATAAACGTAACTGGAAGTTTTCAGTTACTAAAAACATAAACCAAATTGATCATGTATTGGTGAATGCGAGATTCAGCAATAGTGCACTAGATGTAAAGATCTCTTCCGCGGTGCGGAATGAGGATCTGACCACTTCCTAGTTGTAGGAAACTGAAGAAAGCAAAAAAGAGAAAAAAAGAACAAACAGAAACAGAACTCTTTTGTATACAAAAACTAAATGACATAAAAATTTGTAAAGATTTCCGTAAGAATATAATAAATGAGATTAATGAAGAACATATAGGTTACGGAAATAATGATATCGAAAACTTATGGTCAGTTATAAAAATGTGATCCGCAAAACGATAAAAAAAAAGTTGGGATACGACGTTTTATGAGGAACCCGTAGTTTAACCAGATATGCGAAAATGCTCTACAACGCAGGAAGCAAACGAGTGAAATTGGGTTAAAGGATATTCAAAATGAAGAAAAATTCTATAGATATAAAACTAGACTAAAAGAAACAAGTAAAATTATAAGATGCGTAAAACGAAAATTTATCAAAGACATAGTAAGAAGTGCGGATCAGGACTATAAAAAGGTTACACTGGGAAGATAAGATCAAAGAAGACCTTATTTTTTTTAATAAGAAATTGATACCAGGAATAGATTGGAAGGAGTTAGCTTTGGATAGGGAAATATGGAGGCAGATTTTCTGGACGACATGGTCTTAAAGGCCGAAGTCACGGAAGAAAACAAATATCATGCGTAAACATTAAAAATACCAATTAAGTCAATAAAAAAACCGGTATAAATACTTAAAAAAATTCATGTACAAATATTTTAAATGGAATGATCAATAAATTGCCCATTAATTTCTCATAATATGATGAAAAATGTACATGAATAATAATTTTCATATGCAATGCATACAATTTATTTACTACAATACAATTATAAATTGTATTTCATACGTGTATTATTACAAAAATTAATTGCAAGTTAAAAAAATATCTACTATGATCAATTATAGGTATAATTATATATATTTTTAATATAATTAATAACCAAATTTAAAAAGTCCACGAGGCGTGTATGTATGTAGATAGGTTGTTTATTACTACGGACCTAATAGTTGAATAATCTGATGGATATATCTCTAGTGAATAGTAAACCATTCAAAGCTGTCGACTTTTTAGTCATCAACAAAAAGGTAATTTAAATAATTTTTTGTAAGTCATATAATTTTTTACTTATTATTTTTGGGTGTTTTTTATATTAATTTTCAAACCTACATAGATCCATATTATACATAAATACATACATATACAATATACATCCAGCAAAGTCTGGCAATTAACAAGTTTAAAAGTTTAAAGTTAAAATCAAAATTCAAGTTACAATACAAACCACTTATTTTATCAGATGTTACTTCTAACATTAAGAGTTATATTTTTATGCAATTACTTACGAGTTAATTAATTTTAATGTCACTTTAAATTATTTTTTCCTAAAACCATATATTTAAAATAATACATTCCATTTTGTAAAAATTAATTTAAGGACAAACTAAATATTAATCCGAATATCAAATTGTATTTGTAAATGTAATATGTTTTGAATAAAATTTTTTTTTTAATGGGAATAATATTGCACATTGTTGTATATATATTATAAACAGATAAGTTATAGGGGTAACTCACAGATAATATATAATTTATAATATATATACAATAATGTATAATATTATTACCATTTAAAAAAAATTTTTATTCAAAACATATTACATTTACAAATAAAATTTGATATTCGGATTAATATTTAGTTTGTCCTTAAATTAATTTTTACAAAATGGAATGTATTATTTTAAATATATGGTTTTAGGAAAAAATTACCTTAAAGTGACATTAAAATTAATTAACTCATAAGTAATTGCATAAAAATATAACTCTTAATGTTAGAAGTAACATCTGATAAAATAAGTGGTTTGTATTGTAACTTGAATTTTGATTTTAACTTTAAACTTTTAAACTTGTTAATTGCCAGACTTTGCAGGATATATATGTATGTATTTATGTATAATATGGATCTATGTAGGTTTGAAAATTAAGATAAATAACACCCAAAAATTATATGACTTATAAAGAATTATTTAAATTATCATTTCGTTGATGACTAGAAAGTCAATAATTTTGAACGTTTGCTACCCACTTGAGATATATCAATCAAATTATTCAACCATAAGGTACGGACAACCAAAAGCATGATGAGCTATCCATACTAATAAAATACCTATCTACAAGCCACACGGACTTTTTAAATTTTATTCATAATTATACAAAAAAATATATATAATTGTATTTATAAATTGTTTATAGTATTAAAGACATTTTTGTAACTTGCAAATATTTAAAAAATTTATATTTGTAATAAAACATCTATAAAAATAAAGTATTAAAAAATATTATTCATTGTATACATACGCAAATAATTCGCATACATTTTGAGAAATTAATGGGCAATTGATCATTCCATATATTTGTACATGCAATTTTTAAAAGTATTTATACCTGTTTTTTATTGACTTTATTGGTATTTTTAATGTTTACGCATGATATTAATAAGATGATTAGATACTAAATGAAAATTTTTTATATTTTATAAAATTGATGTATAGGAAGTTTAAAATCTTACAAAATGGGAACCAATCTTAAAAATAACAGTCCCAATCATAATTATTCTATTTGCAGCATAAACATATTCTATCATTTCTCTGCCATAGTTTTTCCCTAATTCGGTTTTATTAATAACCTGACGATCTGGTGACTGCACTGGTACATGTGGTACGATATCCATTATGCTTGATACTGTGTGTAAAGACGTTGGTGTATGAGTAATGTTTGAACAATTTTTGTCAACCTAACCATCACAAAAATAAGGTATTATTAATAAATGATGGTTAACTTAAATAGGATAAACACCACCAAACAAAAGTCATCATAACCAGTTACATTATTTTGAAATCAATATACATTAAATAAAAATAATGTAGGTATTAGGTACGCTATCTAAGCATATATTATAGGTGATATTATTAAATTATTCCTTTATATATATATATATATATATAATTATATATATACTTCACCTTTAAAATGCAACGGTCCAGATATTTTTCGTCTGCACACTGACCCACAGTTAATTGATTAGTTGGTAACTCTACTGGTATAATATCCTCCGTTCTAGATTCTGTTTGTATCAATGTTGGCTTGCATATAGAATTCCTATAAAATTAAAAAAATTAAGAAATCATACAGTATACCTTCTTATGTTAATAGTTTATGAAATATATTGATATATATTGAATTATTTTTTAATACAATTATACGTTATATTATGTTAGTCAGTTATTTCAAAATTATCAATTACACACATTTTGATATTTCAAAAATATTTATGATTAAATTTGTAGAATATGAATATAATTATTATGTAGACATTTTTTTTTTTTGTGTCAGATAATTAATAATCTTTTTGTTATATTTCATTAAATTGATGTATAATAAGTTTAAAATCTAACAAATTAAGAACCAATTTTAAAAATAATAGTCACTTACCGTTGCCAAATTCCATTTGCAACACAAACAAATTTTAAATTTCTTGTGCCGTGTGTTTTCACTACTTCAGTTGCAATAGCCTGACAAACTGTCAATTTCACTGGCACAATATCCTTCATACTTGATACAGTAGTGTGTAATGATGTTGAGGTAGGTATAATGTTTGTACTATTTTCGTCATCCTAAACAACAAGCAATAATGTATTATTAATAAAAGATTGTTAAATTAAGTCAGATAAACACGACCATACAAAACTCATCATTACTAGGTAAATTATTTTGAAATTATTAAAATTTAATTAAATATCTAACAATAGGTATAATACGCTAAGTGTGTTATTTGTAATTTTATGAAATTATTGCTTTACCTTTAAAATGCAACGGTCCAGATATTTTTCGTCTGCACACTGACCCACAGTTAATTGATTAGTTGGTAACTCTACTGGTATAATATCCTCCGTTCTAGATTCTGTTTGTATCAATGTTGGCTTGCATATAGAATTCCTATAAAATTAAAAAAATTAAGAAATCATACAGTATACCTTCTTATGTTAATAGTTTATTAAATGTATTGATATATAATGAATTATTTTTTAATACAATTATACGTTATATGTTAGTCAGTTATTTCAAAATTATCAATTACACACATTTTGATATTTCAAAAATATTTATGATCAAATTTGTAGAATATGAATATAATTATTATGTAGACATTTTTTTTTTTGTGTCAGATAATTAATAATCTTTTTGTTATATTTCATTAAATTGATGTATAATAAGTTTAAAATCTAACAAATTAAGAACCAATTTTAAAAATAATAGTCACTTACCGTTGCCAAATTCCATTTGCAACACAAACAAATTTTAAATTTCTTGTACCATGTGTTTTCACTACATCAGTTGCAATAGCCTGACAAACTGTCAATTTCACTGGCACAATATCCTTCATACTTGATACAGTAGTTTGTAATGATGTTGAGGTAGGTATAAGGTTTGTACTATTTTCGTCATCCTAATCAACAAGCAATAATGTATTATTAATAAAAGATTGTTAAATTAAGTCAGATAAACATGACCATACAAAACTCATCATAACTAGGTAAATTATTTTGAAATTATTAAAATTTAATTAAATATCTAACAATAAGTATAATACGCCAAGTGTGTTATTTGTAATTTTATTGCTTTACCTTTAAAATGCAACGGTCCAGATATTTCTCGTCTGCATACTGACCCAAAGTAACTTGACGATCTGGTGACTGAAGTTGTTCAACATCCTCCATACTTGATACAGTTTGTAATGGAGTTGATGTAGGTATAAAGTTTGTACTACTTTCATTAGCCTAATCACCACACAAATAAGGTATAATTATTATTGTACGATTAGAACTTATGTCAGATAAATCCAACCAAAAAATATTCAATGTGAGTACATAATTAAGAATTTTTATATTTTATAACTTACAAATTTTGTTCATACAGTTTCTTTTATTAAATGATTTATTTACCTTTAAAATGCAACAGTCCAGAGGTTTTTCGTCAACACATTGACTTACATTAATTTGATGAGCTGATAACTCTACCGGTGCGGTATTATCTGCAGTACTCGATTTAGTTTTTAATGGCGTTGGTGTTTGTGTATTTATGCTATAAAATTATATTAATTAAATAATCATCCGATTTTTCCTTTTATTTTTAGCTTTCACTGACATAGCATTGTTGTATTGTATTAAAATGTAATTATCTTCATTAATGCAATACTTATTGCAATAATATACTTTAATTTTATATTAACATGGATTATTATGTTCATTAGTTTTTTGTTTTTTAATTTACGAATTATCTACAACCTTAAAAATAAGCGTGAATCATTTATTTAAATTAAGCAGTTATATTTGATCCGATTTTTTATATCTCATTTAAAAACCATTTATGGTTTAACGGTTTGCACAAAATGTTAAAATTATGAAAAATATAGAAAAAATAACTCGTCGACTTTAACATATGTTAAATACATTTTATACTTCAAAAATCATGTATTAAAAAATACGAGCTCTATTTATGATGACGAAAGAAGTGTTCTTTTTAATATAGGATATCAAAAAAGCGATACTTCAAACACTATATTAATATAAATATTCTGAATCTATTGTATTATTCTAATTTTATTTTTATTTTTTATTATTTAAAGTTTTCCTGGCAGTAATTTCAATCAGCGATCTAATTATCATATGATAATATTTACTTGTCATTGTCTGCGTTGTCGGTATTCAATTCATGTATCCTAGCCAAATGGAACTGTTTATAAAGTAACATTGAAATTAAAATAACAAAAACGATACAGCTGTATAGGGTAGTATTCCGCTTCTGCTTGGAGTCCTGATCTTCAGTTTCAAAATCATCAGCATTTTTATCGTCAGTCTAAAAACCATACACATTATCAATATTAATTATTACGACGGTACGCTTTCGTCAAATATACACGACTAAATAAAATTCAGCAGTATAAGATTATATGTTTGAATCATTGGGTCGTACTGTACAATAAAATATCTTTTGTACTTCATTAGTTGAAAATGTTTATTAATTATCATCTATTATTACTATTGTACGTATCAGAACATTTTTGACTTACCATTTTAGAATATAAGTTTGAATGGTGGCTACAACTGCGACAGTTACGATTAAGATCCCCGCAATCTGTAGATGATCCCACTGCAGGATCCCGACCAGTTGGTAACCTGCACTCAGGCACAATAGTCTCCATGGACAAATCAGGTTTTAAACACATAAGGTTTTGCATGGTACTAAAATTAATAACGATTTAAAAAAAAATTATAGTTTACAATTATTTTATTATTATTATTATATAAATTTCATCTTTAGAATAAGCTCACTGTAAATTTTGCAATAATTTTATTTTTTATACAAGCACAATGACCCATATTTCTGAGGGCTTAATTTTTATGATTAATTTCCTATACCATAAGTATGTTAATTAAAAATTATAAGTTGCATTTTTTTTAAATATCAATTAATCAAAAATGTTTATAAAATCACTAAGTAATGTTGAATTACATTCCTCAGAATGTAATTCCTCAACTATTAATTATAAGTTACAATATTTGAATACACCAATTTACACTAGACATCGTTGTACCTACGTATTCGGCACCGTTAAAAAATTATTTTTATACCATTTATTCAAAATTATTGCTATTCAACTATATTCGATCATTATTGACCATAGCATTATATTTACCTGTAAAATCTTGTGGGGTTATGTTTCCACATCTCCATAAATATTAATGCTATAATTATCAATAGAAATAGACATTTTCTGTAAACTGAAGTCCATCCACATCTGAAGACCTTAATATCATCTAATACAATGGGATATTATCATATTATTATCTATAGATACCACTTTGGTAATTTGGTAATAATTACTAGTAATGTCATCACATTGCATATCCGCCATAACGCCGACGTTACTGCTAAGGACAACGGTCTGAGTCTCAAAATTCCTTCTACATTTTTCATCACGAACGGTGTGTACATCGTTATCACCGATTAAATTGACCTAACAACCCCAAGATTTATTATTATTATTAATCTCTCAATCATTACATCTCGCAGGATTATAATATTTTAAGTTAGTTAGTTTTTACGTATTTAAGTATTTATAAAAAAAATTTTAAATTGTTTAATACGTGTAAGTACACTGTTTAAAATAGTTTATTGTTTTATGAAGATTGAAGACGCATTATTATTATTATTAGAGCTAAGACAATTATTTAATACCTATAATATATTGATATTAAAAAATTAATTTAAAAATCACCTTAGTAATTTGGTTTTCAATAGAATCAACGTCATTTCTCACTGAAATACTTTTGCTTATATTAGTTTGTACGTATTCGTCAACAAAAATGGCACGTTCTACGTTATCTTCAATTGAGTCAACCTATAGATACCATATACATCATTTTTATTAGTAATAAGATATAAACATGACTACATAAGATATAAAAAAATTGACTTAAAACGCACCTTGGCCATTTGCAGGTTATGTCTAATTCCATCGCCAGACTCCATAACATGCGGTTGCTTCACATCGGTCGGCGTGACATTGAGGATATAACTACTGGGTACGTTGATTTGTATATTACATATCTTGCAAACTTGTTCGTTGACCTAACAATCAAACCATCACATTAATTATTTTTGGAGTTATGTACCTATTATAATATATATTTCACAATTTACTTTATTCTCTACCGGCAATTTCACACTTTGTTGGATTTTCGTGGGTGCCAAAATAATGTGTTTTACGCCAGAAACGTTTCTAGCATACTTACAGGTAGATATTGATTCCTATAATAGTTACCCAATAATTATTATTAATTTTTCAGACATTTTATAAGTATTATTAAATATGCTTACCACAATACTTCGTTGATTTAGTACTACTGTTATAATCATTGCAGTGGAACAATTGAATCCCAATGAACCTTTTAGTAACATCGTTATTACAGAGTTACGGTAAGGCACGTGTATTTGTTGGATGGGATTTCCTAAGGAATTTATCACTTGATGTAGATGGAATAGTGATACATTTATGTAACGAGACTCAGTTAACGTTTTTTTGTCGTTATTTGATTTTGAAATACATTCAGAACTAAAAAAAAGAAAATCAATATATTTGTCTCTTCATTCAAAATCTAAAATAATTATTACCCAGCTAAATCAACCAAATTAAGTACAATTGTTGTATTCAATTTGGATACATCGTTTTTTATAGCATAAGTGATTCTACAAATGCAATGTGACCGACTGGACTTGAAGTTCATAAATGTGGAAGATACTTTTTTCTGTGCATTACCGGATCGCAATAATCGAAAAGCATCAGCAATATTTTTTATTTTGAATACATTCAAGTTCTTGAAGTCAACTTTTCCTTTTTTATTTACCGTAAAATTCACAGTTTTTCTAAATTATATAAAATATATTCATAAAACATTATTATGTGCTTCTTTTATTAAATTAATTATTTTGAATAATATTTTTTTTACTGTTTCTTAATTTAAAAACTCACGTAAATTCCGCATTTTTATTGCGTACATTTTTTGTCGGTAATAAGTCGTACACAACTTCATTATAAATTTCTATGTACGACATCTCCATTTCCAATTCTAAATTGTTTTTGTTTTTTCAAAATGGTTAAAAACTTTAAAGAAATATTTAAATTGAATTTGCTAATTACCTTCTGTATTTTTACTGTTTGAATTTTCGAAGATGTATTCGAAAGAACGAGGGATAATACCTCTGTCCAATGTTGTGCCATACATAGTATGAGTTTTACCACTTCCAGTCTATAAAATTTAACCAGTTAGTAATTACGAGTATGTGCTGATAAAAATTATTTAAAAAAACAAACAAAAATTAATTATCACCTGTCCGTATGTAAATATCGTGCCGTTCATACCAGATAAAAACCTGAAATTACATATTTTTATCAGAATCAATTTTAGTGAATTGAATTTACAAGTTATGTAAGTATATGGATACATTTTTTATAATTTAAATTAGATAAGAAACCGGTAAATTTTATATCATTTTTTATATTTAATACATCAGTGTCCGCACACTTAAAATAGTTTTTATTTAAAAATAATTGATGTTGAGAACTGGAGATGGCAACCATATAATATTAGAAACAAATATTAATCTAAGATTCTAAAGAAATCTATTAAAATAATTGAAATTGGTTCAGTAGTTTCTGAGAATAACCGTTAGTGAAAAATTAATTTCATATTTATATACCTATATAAATTAGATACAAGGTAAATTTAATTAACAGAGTTTTGGTACTACATCTAACAGTATTACAAAATAATTCACGTTTTTGATACTTTTCAGTTATTTTTCTACAGCGGTTAATGGTTAATCTACCAGTTGAATTACTGAAAATTAACAAATAATAATTATAAATAAATAAGATACCAGATAACTATTAAATATTATATGAATATTATGGTACATTGACGTGTCACCGTCAGCTTCGAAGATTATCTCAACTAATCATCAACTGCGAATCTATAATATAATTTAATGTCCTGTGTTGTATTTGGCAACCCTCATTAATGTTTCTTACTTTAAACATGCAAATAGGATTCCCACGAAATAACTTGTTTAGGAATCACAAACGATATAGCAGCTTTACCAGAATTGTTAGCAGGGGGACGTGGGAGTGATCAGAATTGTCGTGTTCTATCGCTGAACAGAGTAGAGAAGACACTCATCCTTGATTTCCACTATATCAACTGCCTAATATCTACAATATAGTTACACAGAAAAATAATATTTACTTGTCTAGTATTGGAACGGCCACATTTTTGAAAATTGAACTCTGCGTTGTGTTTTCGTCGAATACTTTTTTGAATCTAATTTAAAATGTGTAACATAAAATAAAATCATTACATTCTTTATTAAACATTGTACCAAGGGGCCTTCAACCATTTTAGAAAGCAGGCCCTAGGAGTGTCCTGTAAATTTCTCTGTCCAAATTCAGAAATAACATTATATTACCGATATTGCATTTCAAAAAAACTATTAAAAAGATAAATGCAATGCTTAAATTGTGATGGTGAGCCTCGAATAAAGATAAGTTGGACTGCTAAGATTGGTTAATGGCCCCTATAATAATATGTAATATAAACTTACTTAAATTCTTCCTTTTTTTTGTATATGATACTTAAAACATCTGGCTTTTTTTCATTTTTGATTTCATACTATATATTTAAAAATATTAATTGTATATGATACATATAAAAAAATTAACACAATATTAGGGTACCTTAACAAGTTTTTCATTTTGAATATCCAATGGCTTTAATCGGCAGTAAACTTGTATAGCTTGCGTCTTATCCATTTTAATGTATTATCCGTAATTATTATTAATTATGAGGATATATATTTTTAACAGAGAAGGTATATTTAAATATATTTAATAATCTAAATACTATAATATAAAAATATAATAAATGCGTAGGTTAGAATTCAACAGTTTGGTTGCCAAGCAAAGAGATAACGACAACCACTGATTCATTTTATTAGCCAGTAAATAAAGAATAAAAAGTTAATAATAAACATTTTTAATTTTATCATTTTTTATCATTAGTTTTTATGAAATTCTTCAAATATGATGGCCCTCAAACAATTTCAAGATTCTTAATGTCACTCCATCAAAATCGGCAAACCCTTATATTATAGTGTCGTATTATTTTGTAAACAGTTATTGTCAATATAATATTATTGAATAAACAGGTGAGAATATTTTAGCGGATAATTATTAATATAGGTCAAGCCACGACGCTATTTATGCAGAGTCGACAGTAATTTTTCGCTTTTTAACATCGTAGTACGCTCGCAGTCATTGTAACCTCTAACGTTTAATAATATTGCAGTAATAAATAATAATAATTTTTTTTAGTAGGAAAAACAGCTATAAGTACTAATATATTATTACTTAATTTTTCCTCGCCCAATATATGTGATTTTAACCGATCGTTGTCAGAACATTTATTTTGTCACGCCCTCTGAAAATTACACAATCCTCAAATCCACTATACAAGTATTCCACAGCAATACCAATAAAATTATAGTATTTATAATTTATATAGGTACTATATATTACAATAATATATTTAGGAAATTGAGTTGTACTCCATACAATCGTCCTCGTCCAGAATACACAATAAACTCCCACATTTTATCCATTATATTATAACTTATTGATGGTATTTATTGCATATAGTCTTATACAATAAGACATCGTTTTTACTTGTTTAATATATGGATATATTTGAAGCTCTGCACGTATAATTATATTATTTAAGCATTAAAAAAAAGTATTGATACATATATTTATCAGGTATGGAAATTATTTATACATATTCCATATTCAGATTGTAAAAACAATATTTTTTACGCGCAGTTCAATAAAAAAGGTAAGTGGATGTCGATGTCGATCTATGGTGTACAGTAGCCAGTGTGTTACAAGACGGTTACTGTAATGAATGATATTAAATTTAAATTAAATTATGTAATATCATTGTATACGAAAAACGAATCTGAGTGGAGACGGTTTGTCAGTTTTATTCGTTGGGTATAAATGCATCCAAATTTAATACAAGACTTATAATATATATTGTTACAATGGTAGTTGAAATATATTAAAAATACATAATAAATATTTTTTTATAAGCATTTAAAATTCAAATTTTGACAAATTTATCAAATCAAAAATTTATAGAACACTTAACCTTTCTAGTTTAGGATTGAAAATATAAAACAAAGTTTTTCGTAAGTAGTTAATTCACCTAAAAAAAAAAATTCTAATACAAATCTATACAAACATAGTTTTATTTATAGTTATTTAAACTTCAGTTTTGGATGAAAATACATATTAAATAACCAAGAATAATTATTTATACATATTTATAAATGTATACTACCTTTTATAGATTCTGAACGGAGTGATGAATGTATTGATTTTACAATGATGTGTGTTTTTTTTTTTTTTGTAGGTAGGTCTGTGTACAGTATAACTAGTCGAAATAATACTTCAATTTCAAACTTTGGGGGTAGTTTCTGATGTAAAAGTGAATATCCTTATTGCATTAATGCATTATAGAGGTTAAAAGTAACATTTTCCAAAAGTTTTCAAAAAGATCGAACTAAAAAAAAAAAAATGACAGAAAAACGGGAATTTTTACGCAAAACCAGTTTTCGACCAATTCGATTTTTTTATATCGTTGTAATTCAAAAACTAATCACTGTAAATACTTGAAATTTTCACCAAATTTTTATGTTAGTGTTATCTATATACAGTTTAATTTTAGCGTTATTTATAGACCACTGAAATTTTTTTCTGAATTTTTTTTGGCCCTATCAAAATACTTGAAAATTTAATACAAAGTTCCTCATAAGTTATTCTTATAGTGATTAAAAAATTATAAGAATACATAGGCACAATTTTTTTTTATAAGCGTTTATAGTTCAAATTTTTACGAAATCTGTCGAAAACGCGAAAATTTGCATGTAATTTTGAAGTTGAAAAATCATAAAAATTTTTGTGTTTTTAACTAAGGACTAAAAATACAACACTAAGTTTTCCATAAGTTTTCCTTCAAGTAGCTATAGAAAAAATTTTAAGTGCGTTTGAATTTTAAATTTTTACGAAATAGCGTAACGATAACGATTTATCTTTAAACCAGGTTTATGATGTATATCTATGATAATATAAGGTATTATAAATTATAACAACTACATGCAGTGTTTTTGGAAAAATTGATTAACCATGCCTTATGCAAAATGCGTCCTAATTGAAAAATAAAATATTTGTTTCAAAATAGAATATATGACAATATATTTAAATATAATATATCCTAGACTGACAAATCATCTCCGTTCAGAATCTTTTTTCGTATATAATGATACCTATCATTGCATTCAAATCTAACCTACCCTAGTCAGAGGTCCACCTCTCCACCTAAAGTACAGCCGAGCGACATCCACTTACTCCCTTTTTTTTAGTATTGTTTTAATTAATTTCCGACTTCTTATCAAGGATAAATATTATGGAATTGGTATATTATGATCAGAAGTTAATCTTCGTTCGACTAATAATAGTTGTATTCTATATTTTTATGGTTTAAAATACGATGTAGTCGATGTACAGAAGATAATATTATAACTCATAAAATATCATATTATTCTTTATATCATGATATAGGTAAAGTACCTTTCCATACTTACTTTTAATGTGCTTAAGCTATGCATTTTATTAATTAAGTTTATTTTTTTTAAGAAGAAGAAGTTAACACATAGAAGTACACATAAACACGAAAATTATTTGAGGGTGCTAATTTTAAAATTGCGGGTGCTAATACCCACTAATCTCCTCTATTTGTGCCTATGACCAATGTTATTTTGAACGCGTTGTGATCACATCGTGATTTATAATTTATAATAGTACAATGATGATCGATACCATACATAATACATAATATTTTCGCCATTTTCGTATCTACACATTATTTTATAGTTTAAAGTTTTAGCAATTATTTAGTAATTGTGTATAATAATGAATAAAAATAAACCAAATGGAAATGGTGGTGCTTAATAATCTATAAGTAAACAGAAATAAAAAAAATGCATGATGAAGCTAGTTCTTCTCATAATATATTATACATACTTTATTTTTATTTAAGTGTTAAGCAAAAAAGAAAATGAAGTTATTCATTGTTATATAGATGTTGTATTAGTCCACCATCCACCGCTGGTGGATGGCCTACCTGATTAGCTGTAGCTTGTATCATATACCATCTGGCTTCGTCGGATTGCCTATCTTGGTTGCTAAAATGAAAATTAATCAATTTTTAATTGAAGTGACTCACTTGTTAGACACTCAAACTTTAATTTCAAATTTACATTCTGTGCATACGAGAAAGCACCGGACATACAATGGGGGACTGTATTATTAAATTGACGATTTCGTGGGTAATGTGAGATTTCTAGACACTCAAACTTAATTTTCAAACAGTATCGCATTTAAAACGAGAACACCGAGCCTCATCATCAATTCTTATCACAAATACTAATCTTAATAACCTCCACATACTTTCGATTGAAGTGATCGTGTCCACGGGGGGTGCAGGGTATGCACCTGCACCCTCTGCAGCGATTTCAAATAGTGGCACCATGAATTAAGAAAAATTGTTCAAAAAAGGGGGCTAGGGCCCATTAGCCCCCTGGGTACGCACCAGGTTGCACCCTCTGCGTCAAAGGTCTAGACACGCCTATGAGTTCCAACGACATTGTCTCCAAAATCGGTATCCACACTACCACAGGCCTCCAAGTTTTACTTAGAGCTAGTATAATATTATAATCTATAAACCTTGACTAGGTAATCAGTTGTAGGTATCACGCATAATTATTTTCTGTAATTTTCCCGGTGCTTTTGAAAACATTGGGAATTTCGACGTCCAACAGCTCGCCATCATTTAGACTCATATCTGATTGAATTTGTATGGTGGAAATGATATACCATCATTCGATAAAATTCTGATGGATCTTAAAACATACTACCCTCCACAAAAAAAATTATTAACTACACGTTTTGTTTATTACGTTATTTTTAACAGATTTTTTTAAAGTATCTACCCATACATTGTTTTGTAATAGATTTTTATAAAAACATATTATTTTTAGATTTGTTATGTACATTTTTAAATAGATTCCTGTATGGAGGTAGTTGATTCTAACAGGTAGTCTTAGAAATAATTTGGTAGTTGGATAACACGGTTGATGATAATAGATAGTCTTGGAAATATTTTGGTAGTTGAGATAACACATAAGACGATAATTAAATATCATTGTCAGTGCTATTTACTGTACTCAACTGTTCTAATTATAAGTTCAATTTTGGTTTTTACATAGATATGATAAGTGACCTTGTAGATTATTAAAAATGTTCAACTGTAACTAGAATTTATTGTATCTCACAGTATTGAATGTAGATATTGTGATATCACAATAGTAAATAATAAAAATACCATAATACCAAATGCCTAGTTGTAGTCTGTCTTAGTTAATAATAATTGTAAATTAAAAAGCTAAAGTTGAGTAGGTGCTTGATAGCCATTCACTGTCTAGAGTCTATGCTGTATATCATTTTTTTATTTTTTTACAATTATTATAATAAAACTAACAATAATAATTGTTGTTGTGTTTAATTTTATAATTAATATAATTTCAAATAATTGAAGTGCGTCGATAATGATATTATTATATAGCCAATCATAGGCTATTTTTACCAGGGGATTAACGATTAGTATTTAGTAGATTTTTTTTTAAACTCGGTAAGTGTTACTGTAATGATGTTTAAACTTTTGAGTCTAATTATTGTTTTAATGTAAATTATTAACATATGTATATAAGTATAATGTATTAAAGCAATACCAAATACATTGTAAAATTAGATTATGTCTTTAATCTATTAAGAAATTGTACTTACCATCTTCTTATTACTCTAAATCATCTGAAGTTTTACTGATTGTGTTTAAGTTTGTGTTTCAATGGGCACATAATGATTGCAATTATAGAAGATATTTTTGTACAGTAAAATAGAAATTGCTGATCATTTGTTTTTTTTTTGCGAGCATGGATTCATATAACATTGTTGGTGTGCTAGGACGTGGAGCTTTTGGGTGAGTTTTCCTGTACATATAACGTTATATCATTTTATCTATAAATATTACATTATTTAGAGTTGTTGAACTGGTTAGAGACTTTAATTTAAAGAAATTAGCAGTGATGAAAACCATACATATAAAATCCATGTCAACAGAGAACGTCAAGGTAAATAATGAAAATATGTTGCATTTGTAATTTGAATGAACTCACATTTTTTTCACAGGAAGCTATCAAAGAAATTCAAATTCTTCAAATGTTAAACCATCCAAACATCATCAGATATTATAATAGTTTTCAAAATGAACAAAGTTTTCATATTATTATGGAGTATGCCATACACGGAACTCTAGAAAACTTCGTTAATAAATGTTCATTGACTTCAAATTATATTGCTCAAAATGTAATCATTTATAGAATTATAATTTAAAAAATTAATTTTTATTAACTTATGCCTTGAAATTGTTTTAGTGTGTATTAAATATATTAAGTCAACTTACAATGGCTGTGGATTACATCCACAAAATGAAGATTATACATAGTGATATTAATCCAATGAATATATTATTAACAGGAAGTCAAGGCACAGTAGTAAAACTTGGTGATTTTGGTTCGTCTCACATATTAACTAGGTACACAATTAATTATTTTATTATTACTTTAACAATATAAAGTTATAATGAATTTAATTTGTTAGTGACAAAATTATTGGTGAAAATTGTTGTACTCCATGTTACATGTCTCCAGAGCAATGTTTTGGAAAACCTCTGAGATTAAAAAGTGATATATGGCAAATTGGTTGTGTTTTATACTATTTGATTACTGCAAAACATCCTTTTTATGCAGAGGTAAGTAAAAAGATAATCTTATATTTGGTGATCTTAAAATACTATAACTAATTAAACTATATGTATCAAAAACATATTTTATAGAGTTTGGCAGATACTATATCAAGCATTGTAGAAGGAGTTTTGAGTATTTCAGAAAAAATGAACTTTTATGACAGTGATGTGATAAGACTTTTGTATGAGTTATTAAATCGTGATCCAACAGTTCGACCTAACGCATCCGCTATACTTTCAAATCCATATATATTACCCTTTGTACTAAACAGCAATTGTCAATGGTTTAAATCTGGTAGGAAATCCTTGACCAAAAATTATTAGGTGAATTCATTGACATAATTTTTTTTTTTGTTATTTACGTATATAAATAAGTAAGAAGTAATTATTATTATTCTGTTAAAATGCTTAGATTTTTTTTTTTTCATGACATAGTTGAAAAACTAATATTTAAAAATTGAAGTTTGATTTATAATGTGTTGAATTTTATTTCAATTATAAAAAAGTCTGGTGACTTCAACAAATGTGTACAATGTTATTTAATATTTTTCTGTAATTTTGTGTTTACTAATTAAATAAATTAGAAATAATGTTTATTATCAATTATCTAAAAATATAAACTTATTTAAGCAATAGATTATTAATGTATCTATAGATGATAGATCTTAAAATGGTACATTTTTTGGCGACACACACTTTAAATTCCTAGATATACCTCATTGTTTAAAATGAAGTGGCAACTTTTCAGTAAATTCTTTAGGTATTTTTAGATGTTGGACTTATCCATCTGATATATATGATGTATATTTGTTTTGAAAAACATAATATTAATTGATAGTTTTGGTATTGACATATAGTCATTGGCCAAATGTGATTGAGAGGGCTTTATAAAAAATTGTAAGTTAATCGATATTTTAAAGTAATATTTTGACATTTGTGAATTGTGATGCACTTGAAGATCGTAGATACTGACAAATAAAATTTTTTTCAATATTCTTGATCAATGGTCTAAACCAGAGGTTCTCAAACAGTGCAATTATTATAGACAAGTGGTTAAACAAACAGTCAATGACTTAAAGTACTGGGGTTAAAATAAGAAAATTAATTCATGAAGAGCCTACTTTAAAAAAAAAGGTAATTGATATTATTGTGGCAAGACAAAACTTATAATTTCTAAAATTGGTCGTACCATAAAAAGTTTGGGAATCATTGGAATATACATTAAAATTAGAAGTATCTTATAAAATAATTTTATTTATTATAAAAATTGCACAGATTTTTTTCTAATTATGTATTTACACACCAAACAGACTAATAAAGACAAAACAATACAACATTTTTTTTTCTGTTTGAATCAAAACATATTTTATGTTACTGGGTAGGTAATGTTATTGCTCTATGTCTTCTCACCTTAATTAAATAAAAATTCATGTGAATATATAATGCAATTATCTTATTATTTTTCCAAAATATTTAAAGTACTGAATGTATGTAATGAATAATAAATATTTTTTGCATATTAAATTTGTAGTAACAGTTAATTAGATGAAAGATTGAATAATTTGTGCAACATTTTTAAATAATGGTGCTTACTCACATTGCACTTATTGTAGCAACTAGTCTGATTGTTGGTCAGCGTCAGCCACTTCTTCAATGGACAATTGTTATCCATTTTCAGTTTAATGGATATGGTGTTAACAAAAAATCATTCATGACATTCTATCTTGTTTTGATGTAGTTGATAATCCTGGTTAACTTATGTCAGATGATGAATTGTACTTACAAACAACCACTGTAATCACTAAACTTTATCAAACATGTAAAATGATATGGCATTGTTTGTTTAAAAGGTAACACCCATGAGTGTTAATGTATAACGCTTCTCAACACATAAACTTATTAAAATAAAAGTTGATATTTTACTGGTAACCTATTGATAATAGGATTCAAGAAAATAATTAAAATTAAAAAATAGACCAATAGTATGTGTATCTGTTCTTATCATTTAATGAACTGATTAAATATTAAATATAATATATTCTTAAATTATAACTGAGAAATCAAGCATTCGATATAAGGATTGGGACTTGACATCTTTACTCCATTGGTGTTGGTGCTTCATCATCATCATCGTCATCATCATCAAATTCTTCAATATTTTCTTCTAATAATAACGTAAAATCATAATTTATAAATATAATAAATTGAAATTAAAGTTCAATAAAAAAATTGTATATTATTTATTTACCTCCATTTAGTGGAACAGACTTTTTATTTTGGTCTTTATTAGGAATTTGCCCAGCTTCGAGCAACTTGGTAAGATGTTCAACTTCTTCTAATGAAGATGCTTCAGATATCGCCTTTCGAATTCTCCACATATCTTCTTGACTATGACCTATATTAACAATAAATAAATAAATATATTTCAATAAAATGTTTATTTTTAAACAATTTAAATAAATTTGTAATATAAATAAAGGATTAATTTTCACAAAACAAAATATTTAAGACACTTGATAACAAGACACATAAATTCATAACATAAGAACTAAAGCAAAACAAGAAATCACATTTTTAAAATTGTACTTTTTGAACACAACCTATTTTTATAAGAAAAATAATTACTACATATATTTTTTACTCGTACCAATGTTTAACATTTAAAAAAAATTTTCAAAGTATTTATCACTATGTGAATATCTAAAAATAAAATCATGATACAGGTACTTGATCATAATATTGTACTCTTAATTAATTTAAAAACAATTTAACTGTATATTTACAAAACCAAGTTAAGTCTTCTCAAACATCAAATAAATTATAAAATGTCAACTTTATTCAGAGGCCATTGTACAAACATGAGTTGTCTCATAAGCATTACAACATGGCCATTTTAACATTCAAAATAATGCATTCATATAGTAATTTGAGATAGTATCAAATTAAAAGGATTGAATATTATTTAGAATCAACCTTGTATTTTAAAATTATAATATCCAAACTTCATAAATCATAAGCAAAATGGATTATTCTGAATGAATAAATTGGTATGTAGTTAGGGCTGCGCCACACTAGAGCGGTTTTGATGCGCGGTGAAAACGCAAAACCGTGGCATACAGCAGTGTCACACGGTATAATCGCGCTAGTCTGACGCACTCCATTACATGGTATACGTTTTTCTTGAGTTTTTGACGCGCGTCAAAACCGCTCTAGTGTGGCGCGGCCCTAAGAGGAAATAACTCAATAGTTTAGGTACAATGTCCTCAACTCAAACATAATTTAATGAATTAAGGCATTAATGTAAATTATTAAATTATAAAACTACTACAAAATTGAACCAAAACAATAACTGTATAAATAAAAGTAAATTCAACTTTATATTACCATTTGCTCTTCTGGTTTCAAGACCTTCTCCAGGAACAAATTGATTAGATTTCTTAACCAACTTCTTTTTAAGTTCTTTTCCTTCTTTGCCTTTAAATAATGTTTTAGCTGCTTCATATTCCTATAAGTTATGTTATGTTTACTATACGCTGTAAATATTTGTGAAAAACAACAAACCTTCAATTTAACTTTTCTGAAGTCCAGAATCCGAACTTGCGGAATTTTATGTGCTACATATAGTCGATAATGCTCTTTAGATGCTACTGGGTTATGTAAAAGACTCAACATTTTCAATTTTGGAAGTGAAGCAAGAGGATCTAAATCTCCAAGTTCTTGAATTTGATTACCTGTTAGTATTAAAGATTCAAGATTTGGTAGACATTGTTCTAAGTTATCTGATATACGTCTGCAACAATTATTTAATCAAATTTAACAAAAATTAAGACCAATTCAAATTTCAAATGGTAGACAAATAATCAATTATTTAATTGGTAACATCAACACTAACAAAAAACCAAGAAAATAATGGTTACATAACTGTACATTTTAATCATATAGCAACAATTTAGTTTTTATTAATTCTAATTAGGTAGGCATATATTACAAGCAACTATAACTTATAATGTTCAATAAGGGAAAACATTTAATATTTGAGTTATTAGAATCTTAATAATGTAGTACTAATACTCATAGGTACCGCCAGGAATTTTGTCAGGGGGGTGCATCGTGCATTGTATACTTTGATTTCTAAATAATGTTTAAATTATTTTAGTTAAATACATAGAAATAATTTTTCAAATTAAATGAAGATACAAAATTATTTTTGTTTTTTCGACGGATACTAAGTTTTCAATAGATAATTATGCAAAAAAAATATTTTCAATACCATAAAATTTTTTTTTTAAAGCCAGGGGGGTGCAATTGCACCCCCTCGCGGCGCCCTTGCTTATACTACCGACATTCTTATAAACAGATAATAAATATGTTAGTTTCTAGAATAGGTAATGGAATTTTAAATTGGTGCTGTTCAGTGATCAAATTTTTTACATTCAAATGTCAAGGGAACCAAATTAAAATTTAGTTAGCACGAGCCAATAGATCAAATAAAGTTTTTAATGAGTGTTACAACAATTGCAATTATAATACATAATAATTTGATATTTAGAAAATTAGAAAATTATTTTTTTTAATTATATTTAATATCTATCATTTAACTTAGAACACTTACACAATAGCATTGTTATTAAATATTAGGTTTTTCAATCTTTTAAGGTATGCAAAACCATCAATTTTTCTGATATCATTGTCTGAGAAGTCAATTGTATCAAACTGATCAAGTGTTGCACCCGTGTTTTCAATCAGTGGTATTTTGTAACCTAAAACATTTTGTATTCGTTGAATTAAGTTTGAAACAAAGATATAAGTAGGTAAATACGTTAATATGTTATAAGAAATACAAAAATTGTAGGGAAGTGATGACTTTCAGTCACAATGTAGTTAATTGCTTACCTCTCAAATCCAATTCTCTGTCTTTGACTGGATTTATGAATTGGTACGAATTCATGATCAATTCTGTTGTAAGTTTGACCATGATTCTAGACGAACATTAAATATCCAGTATAATAAACTTCACTCAAGTTTCGAATTAAGTACAGCTTTCGAGTTCAGTTTCGAATTAAGCAACAAGCATACATTAAACAACTTTACTACTTTGCTTATATTTTGTTAACAAATAACTATTCAACATTTGTCATTTATATTTTATAATAATAATAATAAACCGACATACATGACGCTTGAGTTCAGTGTTTCACTTTCTTTATTCACGCAATCACACGAGGTTCAGTCACTCACCAACACACGACCGTGGTTCATCAACTGTGGCCATATATCTCTGGGAGATTATAAAATCGTAATCAATTTTCATACAACACAAAAAAGTTAATTTTTATTTTTCACTTGCCGGAGTTGCCGCATCCGTGGTTGTTTTTTTACGCGACTAGTTTTACTCCGATCATTTTATGTTTTGTCCGTTGTCGTAAAATCGTAATTCCAAATTACAATTCAAATTCACAAATTGTGTGTAATGGAATTTTAATTTTAACTCGTGTTCATGTGTGATTAATATTTAATACTCGTTCAGTAATACTATTGTCTTTTCGGTTTTATTAGCGTAACGATTGACTACAAAACCATGGCTAACGTGTCGTATCAAATCGCTCATTTGCTCGAAAAAGTAAGTGAAACCGTTTAAAAATCTTTAGACTGCCCATTAACAGTTGCTAGTTACCTGTTGGTAAATGCTGATCTCTGTGCTTGTGGTTGTTTTAGATGACTTCCAGTGACAAAGACTTCCGGTTTATGGCTACCAACGATCTGATGTCAGAGTTGCAGAAAGACAGTATTAAACTAGACGATGATTCCGAACGCAAAGTAGTGAAAATGCTGCTAAGGTTGCTGGAAGACAAAAATGGTGAAGTTCAAAATCTCGCAGTTAAATGGTAGGTTTCAACTATTGATTATTAACTATTAAGTGCCTGTGTAGGTATATTATATTCATATTTCATTTATATAACTACCAATTTTTGAAGCATTAGCATTATAAATAAGTTATTAATATAATAATATAGGTACTGAAATTTGGTTGGTTGAACTTAATAACTATTCATAGCTTTAATAAATTACATTAATAATTTTAAAAAATAAGTGATATAACTTCATTGAATCTTAATCTACTTAATTTCAGTTTGGGTCCACTTGTTAATAAAGTAAAAGAAAACCAAGTGGAAACTATTGTTGATGCACTTTGTACAAATATGATATCTGAAAATGAACAATTGAGAGACATTTGCAGTATTGGATTAAAGACTGTTATAAGTGAGCTGCCAATCACTAATACTGCATTAGCAGCAAATGTGTGCCGGAGAATTACTGGAAAATTGACTAGTGCTATTGAAAAGGTAATAGTTTAAATATTTTTCTTGGAATACACAATTAATGAAGTAATTTCATTTACAGCAAGATGTATCTGTACAGTTAGAAGCTTTAGACATACTTGCTGACTTACTATCAAGATTTGGATCATTATTACTAGATTTTCATAGTGGTATACTAAAATCATTATTGCCTCAACTTAATTCTTCTCGCCAAGCAGTAAGAAAAAGGTAACAACTGAAAACATTTAATACATTCTTTTTATTACATTTTAAACAATTTTTTAGTTTGTGATGACCATTTATGTCATACCTAAGTAGAATTATTTTATATATATACTAGCTGACCCGGCCACACGTTGCTGTGGCTAAAGTTTTTGTTATATTACATTATAGTAAACAATCTAAGAGGAACAATAAGAGAACATCAGTCACGGAGTCCACTATGCTTTTTCACACAGATGGTATTTGTAAAAAAATATGGTGATCTCCTTATTTGACTTTCTACTACTATAACCCTTTAGTACAATGAAATTATTTACTAACAAAGACGAAAATGTTGATGTTGGTATACAAATTCACTGGATTGAATGGGAGAAGGGGTTGTTTATTAATTAATTTATTAATTAATTTATTAACTGAAAATAATAATTTAATCGTTTAAATATTAGAAAGAGGAACTGAAAAACATGTTATCATAGCACATTGAAATAATAAGTGAAAAGTCAAAAATAATTTTCAATGGAGGTTAAATAAAAATAATATAAAAATGTTTGTATAATTATTGAAAAAGTATGGGGAGCTTTGTGCCATTTTCTCATTGATATATTAATTAACAAAAGTTTGTGATATTACTTACATGTATAAATTGAAATTATTGTTCCTGTGCTTCTACTGTGGCTATGTCTCGTTCTCTTATTTATTAATAATAATAATTATTAATAGGTTATTACGTACCTATGAGAAAATATATTTTTTTTTATTTGTAGTTTATTAGTGGTTTTGGAAATCATAGAGCATAGTAAACTATTGAGTATGTCAAATTAATATAAATATAATGTATTCATATAATAATAATTTTAATTTAACTTAAAACTAATTGGTGCACAATATTTTTGGTTGTTGGCTGTATTAACAATTCATATCTACACGTATTATGGCGATAATTCTCGGAACAATTCATATCTACACGCCACCGACGATAAAACACATACAATAGAAAAAAGGTCAGGTTACAGATAGATATTATCGCGGTCGGCCACGGAAAAACCCGAAATACACCATGCAATCATACAAATTTATTAAAAAGTTAATTAAAATATTTAATGTATTAAAAAATTTGAAATAAAAACTATCCTATCTTTTAAGTTGGACCAAATTACACGCGGTGTAAAAAATTTCATCAAAATCGTTTAAGTGGTTTAGGAGTCCATTGAGGACAAACATTGTGACATGAGATTTATATATATATTAAGATATTTTTTTTAAATCTATTTTTAAAAAGTAAATATAAATATGATTATTGTTCAATTAAAAATAGATGACATTTTTATGTGTTAGCAAAATTTCTCACAAAAACATATTTAAACAGCCATTTATTAAAATTTATTATAATCAATGTTACACCTAAAACCCCTAAAATTATTCAAACAAAGTAAAAACACTTGGGTAATATATTCTTTTTTAGCTCTTGAATAGCATTGATCTAATTATAAATAATAAATAATTTAGTTTATCTATTATGATAATTTATCTACATATTAATTATGAAGAAAAATACAAACATGATTGCACAAACCAGGATGGTTAACACGTTTCCTAACAATATGCCATATAAATGTAATCAATAATCATTATTATTAGACATAAGCAGAAAATTGAAATGTGGTAATATATATTTATATATATTCTGAAATCAACATCTACACTACATAATTATTGATATATTTCAGTAAAGGAAAGATAAATGGATAATTGTAACGGTGTACTGCACATCATACAACGAGTCATATATTTAAAAAATATTAAAATTTGTTCTGAATTTTAGATAGTTCAGATCTTAATGATTTAAAAGAAAAAGAAAAAAGTCATTTAAAATTTATTTAATAAGTGTTAGATAGAAAGAGAATTTGATACCCACCTTTATGCTAAGCAAAAATTATGTGATCAATGACCTGATCAATTACTTAGTAATTCGGTACTCATAGTTTTTCATTTGATTCAAATAAAATCTAGTGAATGATAAATAAATTAATAACTGTATTGATATCCTAGAATATATCTGTTCTATAAGTGTAATATATCATAAATAATATTTATTTATAATATAATGAATATGTATGATATGAATATTCAAATATATATTTAGTTGTTAGGTGTAGGTGTGAATAGTTAAAGTATCTATAGAATCTTGTTTTTCTTAAAAGGTACTCATGAAGGCTGAATAGGATTTTGAGATCCATACTTTGACTATAACACCCTGCGTGTTTTATGAATTAAGGGTCTAACTCAATCAAATTCTATAGCTTTTCCAGTTTTTAATTGTAATATTTAATTAAAAAATGATAAGGATAAAAAATATTTAATAATATAATTTTCAATAAAAACATTGGTTTTTTAATAACTTGAAACTATGTAAAAAAATATTTTGAAAAAAGTCCATCCTTTTTTAAATAATGAGTGTTGTTTGATAAATCAATCACCCTGTATATAATTTTGAATTTGAAAAAAAATTAAAAATACAAAAAAAAATGTTAAAATTATGTTTATTACATCAAAAAAATTGCAATTATTCCCACTACGTCACAGTGTAGTTTCAAGATCATTATTGTAGCGTCACTGAAAAGTTAATAATATAGATCCAAATTAATTTACGGCAGCCTGTGGCCATATGGCCTCTTATGAATGATATGGTGCAGTAGCCAGCGGTTTAAAAATTATCAATACCTAATTATTTTTATACAGACGCCGCTGGCTGCATGGCAGTCAACGTGTTAAGAGGATGTGATACTCGCAGTGTTGTCTCTGTCTTACAAGTGCTTAATAGAGCTTCACATGTTCTGTTGAGCATAAAAATTATAAATTTATTTGTTTAATGTTAAGTGTTATATACTGTTTTAGGTAATTTTAATATTATTATAATAAAATATTATTTATAATTTATCATTACAGAACTATTGTTGCGCTAGGCCATCTAGTGTTGTCATGTAATCAATTACTATATATCAAACTTATTGACTATTTAGTTAATGATTTAACAATACAACAACCAGCAGCAAGGTCTAAAACATCTATACAGTGTATAGCAGCTATATGGTAAAACTTAGTATATATTTTTAAATTTCTCCATTTGAACTTATGTATATTTTATTATAATGCAGTCGTCAAGCGGGCCATCGTTTTGGAGTTCATGTTGATCGTGTTGTCCCATTAATACAAGGACCTTTAGTGGAGAATTCTGCAGAAGATGATGAATTACGTGAATACTGTTTACAAGCCTTTGATGCTTTTGTTAACCGTTGTCCCAGTGAAACTGCAGCTTATACTAATGATATAATTAAGCTATGCTTGGAGTATTTAGCATATGATCCAAATTATAATTATGATGACAATGGTGAAAATGGTGATGAAAATTGTATGGATACTACTGATGGTGAAGATTTAGAAGATGAAGATATAGAAGATGATTATTCAGATGATGATGATATGAGTTGGAAGGTTCGGAGGTCAGCTGCCAAATGTTTGGAAGGTATAATTATAACCAGAAAGGATTTGATTGCAGATATGTATAGAAATGTATCAAAATCATTGATACAGAGATTTAAAGGTAATCATATTTTTTATATTTTTGTCGGAATAATAATTGTTAAATATATTTTCACTAATATTTTAGAAAGAGAAGAAACTGTTAAAAGTGACATATTACATGTGTACATGACATTGTTGAAACAAACAAAGTTGACTAGTAGTAATACAACAGCTGATATGGCTGATGAGGATTCAGCTATGTACCTTCTTCAATCCCAAGTAAGTTAAATAATGATAAAACAATAGACATATTATAAATAATTTATTATATAAAAAAAATGTGTATAGGTTCCTGCAATTGTTAGAGCTATACATACTCAAATGAAAGAGCGTAGTGTTAAAACTCGTACTGACTGTTTAGCTTTGTTGAAAGAACTTGTCATTGTTCTACCCGGTGCTCTTACCAACCATATAGGAACTTTGATCCCTGGAATTCAATATTCTCTAAGGTATTATTTATTTATATTTCTCATTTTTATTTTTTTATTATTTAATAACTTATAATTTTTAGTGACAAAAAGTCTAGCAGCAACATGAAAATTGATACATTAACATTTATTTATTGCGTGTTGACATCACATGCTCCTGAAATCTTTCATCCTTGGGTAGAACAATTAATTCCACCCATTATAACTGCAGTTGGTGATCCATTTTATAAAATCACTGCAGAAGCACTAATTGTTCTACAGGAAATGGTCAAAGTCATTCGTCCTTTAGGTAAAAACAGAAATATATATATATATTTAAATAAGTATATAATTTCATAATTTTATTTTGTTTCATCAGAAAATAAATTAGAATTCAATTTTATGGTATACGCTGTACCGTTGTATAATTGCACATACGCTCGTTTAAAAACATCAGATATTGACCAAGAAGTAAAGGAACGCTCAATTTCTTGTATGGGACAAATAATATGCAATTTAGGTGATGTTTTACAAGCTGAGTTGCAAGTGTGTTTACCTATATTCTTGGATCGTTTGCGCAATGAAATTACTAGACTTACTACTGTTAAAGCACTCATTAAAGTTGCTGGGTCACCATTGAAAATTGATTTGACTTCTATTCTGGTAAAATTTAATTAATTTACAATTTTTGAATTTACTCATATATAATATTAAAATATTATCTTTTAGACTGACGGTGTATTAATTTTGGCATCTTTCCTTCGAAAAAATCAGAGAGCATTGAAATTGAGTACTTTAACTTTACTTAATATGTTGCTAAATAATTTTCATGCCGATTTTTCTGCTGATTTACTAAAAAAGGTAAGTCCCTAAAATAATATTTTGTATTGTTTTATATTTGTAAATATTATTTTAACTTTTACACATTTCGTTTTAGATACTCGTTGAATTACCACAGTTAATTAATGAATCAGATTTACATATTGCTCAGTTAACACTTTCTTTACTTACAACAATAATAAAAATCCAACCGTTGGCTATGTCATATTCTTCTAACATAATTATGCCAGAAATTATGACTTTAACTAAATCTCCGTTACTGCAAGGTGCTGCCTTGAATGCTATTTTATTATTCTTCCAATCCTTGGTTGCTACAAATGTTCCACAGTTTGGTTATCAAGAGTTAGTAACACTTTTAATATCACCATTGATGGCTCAGCCAGTTGGTACTCCAGCTCTAACTTTACATAAACAAGTATTATTTAATATAAATAATAATAATTGGTTTGTGACACTAATAAACAAATAACATTAAAAATATTTAGGCTTACCATTCATTAGCCAAGTGTGTAGCAGCACTAACAGCCACACAGCCAACTCAAGCAATGGGTATTATAAACAGTTTCATGTCCGAATTAATTAATCCAACAAACGACCAACAACATATTTTTTCGTTGCTAGTAATTGGTGAAGTTGGAAGACACATGTATGTTTTTTTATTTATTTTTATTTTTAATATTACAATTTTTATGTTTGTCTAAATCAATTACAGAGATTTAAGTTCTGTAGTTAACTTGAAGGAAACTATATTGCAATCATTTTTGTCAAATTCTGAAGAAATAAAATCATCAGCAAGTTACAGCTTAGGTAGCATTTCTATTGGAAATTTGGAACAATATTTGCCATTCATATTAAGAGAGATTGATTTGCAACCTAAACGTCAATATTTATTATTACATTCCTTAAAAGAGGTAATTTGTACTTAAAAATATAATTTTTAATATTTAATAATCATTGGTTTGGTAACTTTTAGATTATCACATTTGAGTCGTCTACACCTAATGGTATTGAAAACCTGAAACCTTTTGTCCCAGCTATTTGGCAACAACTGTTTAAACACTGTGAATGTACAGAAGAAGGTTCACGTAATGTGGTTGCTGAATGTTTAGGAAAACTTACATTAATAGATCCATACAATTTATTGCCAAACTTGCAATCATCACTATCCTCTTCATCTGCACTTATGAGAACCACATTATTGACGGCTGTTAAATTCACCATATCTGATCAACCTCAACCAATCGACATGTTGCTTAGACAGAATATGGATCAGTTTTTAAGTGCTCTTACTGATCCAGATATAAATGTTAGACGAGTAACATTAATTGCTTTTAATTCAGCTGCACATAATAAGCCGTCGTTGGTCAGGGATCTACTCGACACTGTTCTCCCTAAACTATACGCTGAAACCATTGTGAAGGTATTTGTTTATATTTTGAATTTAAAATTCAAGAAAACACACCCATGTGCGATGTCTCTGTCGTTTTACACACTTTCAACAATGCAAATTTTTGTTCATCATTTGCAATAGTGAGATATTAGAATGAATTTACCAATTATAAAATTTATTATCTAGTGCCCCTGTAGGCTTTTATTGATATTATTTTTAAGTAATGTATGATCTTTTTGAAATCATGTGTGTAACACTGAGACAACACACATGCAGGTGCAACGTTCCTTTAAAAATTAAATTTTTATACTAATCATGTGAATTTTAGAAAGAACTCATACGAGAAGTTGAAATGGGTCCATTTAAGCATACTGTTGATGATGGGTTAGATATAAGAAAGGCAGCTTTTGAATGTATGTATACACTGTTGGACTCATGTTTAGACCGTTTAGATATATTCGAATATCTTAATTATTTGGAGAATGGACTTCGTGATCATTATGACATCAAAATGCTCACATACCTAATGGTTTCAAGAATGGCTCAAATCGTACCAAGCGCTGTATTACAAAGTTAGTTGCTTAATTCTGCCTTTAACCATTAAATGATATAAAAATATTTTCTTTTTAGGATTGGATAAAATTGTTGAACCTTTAAAACAAACATGTTTATTAAAAATTAAAGCAAACTCAGTGAAACAAGAGTTTGAAAAAATGGAAGAACTTAAGAGATCTGCTATGCGAGCAGTTGTTCATCTACAAACTATACCCGATTCTGGTAAATTAAATTTTTTTTCAAGAGTTTCTTTTTTTCTAATACTAAATAAAATATACATTTCTAATATATTATATTCTAAGTATGTATTATAAGAGTAATTTTGAAAAATTTGGTATCTTCAAAATAATATACCTAAATAAATAAATAAATTTCTTTGTGTTGTAGTATTATTATTATTAATCTCTGATATTTATATATATATATATTTTTTTAGATAAAAATCCACATATGAGTGACTTTGTATGTCAAATTAAAAACACACCAGATTTAAGTGCTATTTATGATACGATTCAAAGAGACTCTTCAGGGTTGGTGTCCGATAATCATATTACACCTATGGAAGTTGGCGAATAATTTCGATAAATATTAGAATATTTATATCCTACTACAACATTAATTCATTTGGTTTCTACTGATATGTTTTTACAAAAAGAAATCAAAAACTTTGTAAATAATAATTTGTATGTGTATATGCAAGATTTAATTTATACATTTTCTGTAAATCCTTTAATTCATTTATAAAAAAATAATATTAATCTTACAAATAATAAATATAACTAAATTTTTGTTTTTTTTATTCATTTAAATTATTTAAATAAGTTAGTGATAACTGTTATTGATAGTACCATTTGTTGTCTGTAGTATGCATTGATGCGAAAGCTTTTCGTATAATATCAAAGTATCATTTCATTTGAATTATATTGTATTTCACAAAAACAAGTATTGAAGTATTAATTACTACTTTTACTGTAGTTTTTCTATTTCTGAGCACTCTTAGAACATTACACGCAAATACCAAGTATACTGATTATCAAGTATGTTTTTAATAATAAATAATAATACATTTATCAAAACCAAACTCAATAATTATATGCATATTTAAATTTATAGATTTGTTGTCTCAGGTCACTAGTCAGTACATAAAGTTGACCACTTATTTGAAAACTTAAAAGATTCCTCTAAAATAGCTATATTAAATCCACTACTAACTACGATTTCAACTATTGCTATATCTTCAACTGAGTGTGAAAGATCATTTTGTTATATGAACAATATAATAACACTTTAAGGTTAAACGCTTTAATCTCTGAACAAATAGCGTTATTAGTTGTGTTGGACCACCCGTTTAATTGTTTTAACCAGACCAATATGTAAAAAGTTGAATTAAAATCGAAAAAAAAAAAGAGGAAAGAAAATGACAAACAAAATGAGACAAACATGTGAATTTTAATTTTTATATATTAATAAAATATTTTTATGTTTTTAATTTCTAAATAAAAAGGAATATTTTTTATTGCTGTAAAATGTGATGATGAATGGTGGAGTATAGGAGGATTTGCCCTTCTCCCCCGTCATAGCAATTTGACGTTTAAATTCTAGAGGACGTATATTTTTTTATACTTTTGCATTCTTTTATTTTCTAATTCAAGCACTGATCATACATTATCTTGTACAAAATTCCAGAAGCTATTGGTTTGGTAATAATAGTATTTGGTTTAGTTTAATTGAACCAAGTGACATACCCTTTTACAGTGCTACTCACGATGTAGCATGTAGATAAAACGGTGTAGTCACTCGAGCTCAAAAGTGAGTCCATATCTGACTGCACTTTGGTTTGCGCGCCTTCCGCCAGGTAGCGCTAAAAAGGCCGATCAACAACCGGCTGCTATAGAGAAGGCCGTATTATAATGCCGTTTTGCGTATTATCCACGGTAAAGTTTTAAAATTTCAGACTTCAGTATTCAATATTCATTCAAATTTATAATAAATATAATCAAATATGCACTTTATAATATTATAATTTATAATACTATTTAATACTATTGACGTAAAAATAATAACTAAAGTGAAGAATGGAAGGATTCTCTATTCCTCTCTCGAGTCACGACCACTTTTACTGGAAGAACAATATGCATTGGTAAATAAATGCATTACTTTGTTACCTAATTAGTTACCTTTTTCTTTGTTATTTTTTCCTTAAAAATAACTTAATAAATCTAACAATGTTAATATATTTTTACTGTTGATTAAACTAAAAAACAACCCAGGGACATACAGATACCTCGTAGATATGGGGGTAGATACATAATATTATGTACAACTAGTATTTTCTTTGTTTAATCTTTAATTTAAAAAATATAAAAATTATTGAATAGATACCTAACCTAGTTTTGCTAATTTATTAAGCTGTTTTCGCTTCTTTTTTTTTCAGCACTGATAAAATGCATCCTACAAATTAAATAGAATGTTACTACAGCTATTGTCAATTCTTTTTTATGGACATGGTCAGAGCATCCTATCTTCACAATGTTACTAGATGATTCTAGCTCATCTAAAACTGTGTTGACCATGTTTTTATGTAACTTTTCTGATTTAACTGTTTGTACAATAGTAAGTTCAAGCTGAAAATATTAAGTTTGTAAATGTTAAGTTTCGTTAGAGGTATGTTACAGTACATAATTAAGTATACAAAATATTATTATTATTTAAAACAAAACAATAACTATCGGGTAAGTGTTACTTGTGGTGGATGGAACATGGCTGGTACATTCTTCACTGCTGATTTTAATATTTTAGTATTACTTAAGTAACCAGACTTGCATGCGGGAACAAAACATTTGTTGGGCATATTAGCACAATATGAAAAATGTTTAAAAATAATAAGTTTTACTAGTTTTAGGTAGGTGTGGGTTATATTTCTACTATAGGTAGTGTGGTACTATATAATAATAAAATATAAATAAACAATGTTCATCAATTTGTTAATAATATGTATATTATTCAAAACAAATATACTTAAATAGACAATATTGCTTATAAAATATTTTCAAATCGGCCTTCTTAGCTCTTCCTGGTGGACAATTCTGTAACTAAACTGCCGTAAAAATGGTACTCATTTATTTCTCATACGTATCATTGATAGTGACTACACCGTTTTATCTAGTATCTACATCGTGGTGCTACTCATAGATAATATACCTAATATTATCTATGCTGCTAATACCTATGGCATAGATAATAAATGAATTCATTTATTATCTATGACCTATGGCAGCGTTTCTCAACCTTTTTTCATTTACGTACCCCTTTACCTCTCACCACTGCTTTATGTACCCCCAAATGTCAATTTATTATATATCCACACACAACACATATATGATATTATGAAATAAGTTCGATGATGGACAATTTAAAAATAATATTTATTAATTAATTTAATTAGCCATACAATGTACGTATATATATATAAAAGTAATATAAATTTTACAATTTAATTTTAATGACTCTTGGGCTTGTTTGCTGGCACATAATTTTTTGAAATCTGGCTCCTCGGATGATAAGTAAACTCGTAAATCTGAACTCACAGAGAGTCTATTACGATACTTATTTTTAATGTACGTGTATGACGAAAAGGCCTTCTCCACCAATACAGTACTCGTGAACGGTAGCAGAACATTAAATGCTTTGTTTGAAAGCTCAGGATACTCTTCTTTTACGTCAGCCCAAAAAGCGATGAGAGATTTTTTTTCAAATATTACCTCAAGTGAAGAATTCGTCTTCAGTTCAATAAGTTTTTCTTTTTCTCGTACTGATAAAACTGCAGATTCGAAATATTTTTCACTGAAAGGGAATGCTATCCAGTGGTCTCCTTTTTCACATTTTGGGAAGTATTTATTAAAACTCGCCTTGAGTCCATTCAAATGTTTAACAACTTGGACTTTGATATCTTGCGATAGGTTTATATCAGTTTCGCAGAGAAAATCGTGAAGTGTTTCAAAAATTTCTGGTTGGTTATTCTCAATACACGACGTCCAAAACTCTAACTTTTTAACAAAAGATTCTATTTTGTCAGTAACTTGGAATATTGTTACTGTTGTACTGTTTTGAAGAGTCAAATTTAGATCATTTAATTTCAAAAAAATATCGGATAAATATGCAAGTTTTTGAAGCCATTCATGGTCATTAAACTTTAATGAAAGCTGAAAAGGATGGTCTTCAAAGAACATTAGTACTTCATGTCTAAGTTCAAACAAACGAGTAAGGACTTTGCCTCGTGATAACCATCTAACTTCAGTATGAAGAAGGAGGGTTTTGTGAAGACTGCCCATGTCTTTGCACAATGCTGAGAATATTCTGGAGTTCGTGTGGCGAGACTTGATGAAGTTCACTATTTTACAAGAATCATCCAGAACGTCCTTCAAATCAACAGATAAAGGTTTCGATGCGAGAGCTTGTCGATGAATGCAACAATGAGTCCACTTTACCAGGGGAGATACTGCTTTGACACGTGCAAGGAGACCAGAGTAACAACCTGACATAGACTTGCCACCATCAGTACTTAAGCCACAACATTTTGACCACATTATTCTCTTATCGATGAAGTAAGAGTTAATAGCATGGAAAATATCTGCACCTGTTGTGCGTTCAGTAAGTGGATGACAAAGCAAAAGCCCTTCTATGCTTTCATTTTCTTTCAAATACTTTGCAATCACTAACAAAACAGCTAATTGTGCAACATCAGTACTTTCATCAACTTGAATGGAAAATAATTGACTATCATTGATGCCTTTTAGTAGTGTCTCCTCAATGTCATTAGAAATATCTTTGATTCTACGGCTGACAGTGTCATTTGATAGTGGGATAGAATTTATTTTATTGATATAGTCTTTTTCGAACATACAAGAAACTGCTTCTTTAATGCTTTGCAAAATCAAATTTTCACCGATGGTGTGATTTTTACCACTTTTGGCAATACGGTAACTAATTCGAAAAGATGCTTCAAGAGCATCTGCATTAGCACTACCTGAAGATAGGTAGGTGTGCATATTGCACTTATTTTTATTTTCTAGTAAACGTTTGAAAAAAGTAACATTTTTGTCCTTTAAATCTGAATGTTTTGTATTCAAATGACGAGTGAGTAGTGAAGGCTTCATACTACCATTAGATAGTACTTCTCCACAAACAACACATTCAGGTCTAGGAACATTTTCTATCATAACGAATGAAAATCCTTGTGACAAATAATCTTCACTATATTTCCTTATCTTTACCGGGAGTGGAACAAGAAGTTTAGTATCACTAACCTGTGGTAATTTTTTCATAGGATTTTCTTCGGCTGGATTAGTAACCGATGACGGCACGTCTTGAGAATCGGTTGGTTCTGTAGTTTTCTTTTTACTAAAGCTACCAGTTTTTAACCAATGATCCATAGTCGAAAATATTATAAAATATCAAAAAATAATAATTACGAAAGATTTTTATGTACGTCGTATGTGACACGGACACACTAAAATCAAGCGACAGACTAATTATTAGAATAGATTTCGATATCAAACTAACAGAGAGTGATGTATATGAGATAAAAATGGTTAATGGGTTTTTAATAGACAAATGATTGACATTGTATTGAACAACGTTACGTAACCCGATAAGATAAAATCCAGCGTCTAGCTGTGCCACATTATTAAATATTTAACAAATTACAAACCATTTAAAATACACCAATTGTAATTTTTTCCACCATTACGCTTTTTTTTTCACGTACCCTCTCATACCTTCTTACGTACCCCCAGGGGTACGCGTACCACAGGTTGAGAAACGCTGACCTATGGGTATTGATTTGATTATTTATTATACCAACCAAGGTGGATATATATATACGTATATATATATATATATATATCGGATACCCACCTTGATACCAACCGCGAACTACTGGCTTGTGATACCAACACTATGGATAAGATATCAAGACTCAAGAGGAAGCTACTCGACATTTGTTGATTCTGTTTTACAAGTCCGTAACATGGTAAAGGTTACACTCAGCCGATCATATTTACCTCCATCAGACGCACAGACATGGGGGGGGGGGGAGAGTGTTACAGGTGTATAGTAATACAAGACACCCTCAGCTGTGGTATACTTTATATGTTTAAATGTTTTATCGAGATACAAATACAGTGGTCCTATTGATATTTGATTTAAGTTCTGTATTGATTATTCCTATCCGAAAATGAGTGAAATTTCGGAGTAATATTAAAATATGTTATGTCTTAGGTATGAATAGTAAAGATGAATTAAAAAATTGTTTTGAAAATCTTCGAAAAGATGCAACTTACATCAGTCCTGATAGGTATACAAAACGTTCGCTTCGCCAGGGCCGTTTTCGCTTCGCCAGGGCCGCATCGCTTCGCCAAGGCCGCAACGCTTCGCCAGGGCCGCAAGCCCAAGGTGTGTCCATTGCCAGTGTCCCTCGGATACAGCAGAACACACCTTGTTCCTCTGCGAGAACTGGAACGGTCTACGAACCGACCTCTCTGAGCGCCTCGGGCATCCACCAACAACAGCTGATGTGCCCGACATACTCTGTGGTCCTCTACTCGAAGACCTGCCAGCAGACGGCCATCAAAGGGCGTTTGTACTCTGCGATGCTGAAGAGACTCTCAGACTCTTCTACAAGATGGTGGAAAACATTCTCACCGTCAAGGAAGAGGAGGAGAGGGCTCGACAAGCCACAGGAGCTGAAAGATGAAGTCAGTACGGGATTCGAAAGCGACGGGCTAAGCCGGCTTGAGAAGATGTCATCAGTACGAGATGTCTAGGATGGCTGGCTAGTCCGGTCCGAGAAGAGGCGTCAGAACGTGATGTCTAGGGCGGCGGACCCGGTCGGCCCGAGAAGATATATGAAGGGATAAAAATATTTAAAAAAAATATACTGCTGTATAAAACTGCTGTGAGGGATATAGCGGGTCAATCTTGCTTGTCCCTACTTACGATGCATTATTTTGTAAAGTCATAACAGGATTGGGGTATTCGCATATATACCAGGTTACTGAGGAATGGGTATCTCAAAACTGTTATGACTACTTCTACTTGTATAAATTTATGACTTTTATAAATAAACGATGCTGCATGGGGGCTAAGCAATGTGAAAACAGTTCGGCCTCCATGCAGTGATTTAAACAGGAAAAAAAAAGGTATACAAAACGAAATTATAAATAGTTAGTAAATAAGTTTAGTAATTAAGAAGCTTGTTTCTAAAATGTTTTACAATCCTGGCAGATGAAACAACTGATGTAGCTGGGATAGAACAATTTTTTTTAGTGTGTTAGGTCGTTAGGTGTTTTGACGAAGATACTAATAAAGTAAGAGAGGATTTTCTTCAATTTGTAGCAGATAAGTAACAGATATGAGTGGAGAAAGTTTTACTTGAATGTCTTGGATATTTAGGAATTAACTTAAATTAGGTATCTCAGAGACCGAGGGTATGATATGGAGCTTCTGCTATGCAAGAGCTATTCAATGGAGTGCAAGCAATAATAAAACAATCTTGCCCATCAGCATTATACATACATTTGTTATGGATTCGTTGTTTGGTAAATTGGAAACTAACACGACACGATTTATTACAATATATATAATTTATAATTTATTACAACGGTTTATTCATAAAATACTGTAGTTGATGCACGGTGACATTAACACTTAAGATTTAACACAACATAACAAAATAAAAATTTTTAATAAAAAACGGGCTAAGGACTAACAGCGTTCTACGCTGCCCGTTGGCTACTACTTAAAAAAAAAAAGTACAATTACTAAGTATTTATTATTAGTGGGGAGATCAGACAGAGTGACCACCATCCACATAATTTATAACACATTGTTGTAGTCATTCATTAAACTTAGCTATATTATCAGCTGATACATGTTATGTAAAATCAATTCGTAATGCTGTTGGAATTATTCAGTTTGTAGTTTTTTTTAACACGCCTAAAAGACGGGTTATTCTGCAAAATTCTGTCTAGCGATTGCTTCAGATTCAAAAAAAAAAAAAAAAATTAAAAATGTTATGCCTAACAACTAACAAGATGGGTCGAACGGCATGAAGCGATATTATTTAATATTTTTGGAACTTTTTGATTCAATAATTGACTCTTTAGAAAATATTTCAACAGATAGAGAAACATCTTCAAAAGTAAGCAATATACTTTTCTTTTTAAAACAAGGAAAAACTCTACTTTCCATACACATTCTTGCAAAAGTGTTTTCATTAAGTATGCCATTAACTCGTCAACTTCAAAAACAATAGATATGGATTTGTCCATATCAATGGACCTTGCGGATAATGTTGTTCGTTGGCTCGTTGCGTAGGTGCTAATGCTGCAGAAGAATTTAAAATAATAACATAAGTGATGCTGAAAAAATATGTGAGTCATTGAGGATTACAATTTCAATACCCCGACTATAGTTATAAACCGAACAAATCGTTTAAATATTTCAACACTTCAATAGAATCACCTGAAGTCTATTTTCGGATTTAAATTTTCATACCTTTTTTGGAAAAGTTTTGTGAACAACTAAACGACAGATTTTTGAACCATAAGTTTACTTGTTTAATAAATGCAAATGAGAGAAATTAGACTGAATTTAAAGAGCTTTTAAAGACATATTCTTCAGGTATTAAAAACCTGATGAAGTATCTGCAATTGGCGAGTTTACAATAATATGGCATCAACAGATGAAAAACAAAAACCCTTAAAATAATGCTACGGAAGCTTTCATTAATTGCAATGAAGAAATATTTCCTACTGTTCATCGACCTTTACTTTACCAGTAACCACCGCAAGCAGTGAAAGATCTTTTTCATCATTATGGTGTTTAAAAACATATTTGAGGAACACAACTGGTGAAAATCGCTTGAACGGTTTAGCAGTTTTGCCAGTTTTGCATATTCATTGGGATTTAGTTGTAACCACACTACCACAGACGAAATAATTATAGATACTCTATAGCTTCAAAAAGTTGAAAGTTAGTTTAATTAAAAATACATTTTTTTTTTAAAATTATTATTAATTATAATTATTAAAATAAAAAATTTTAATATAACGTGAAGTAATCAATTTTATGTGTATCGTTTTGATTTTGAATAAAACCCCGCCCCCCTAAGAAATTTCTAGCTACGCGCTTAAGCTCTGCTGTTAGTGTAAAATTTGTGAGAATTATTGACCTCTCATAAAATTTAAAGATAAGACTAATATCCGGCGCATCGCACATCGCATATACTTTTTATTAAATTTTAATATTAAAACAAGTTACGAATATTTTAAAATTTTTTTTTTTATTAATCTAACTTAAAATACTCATATTCGTTAAAAAATTAAACTATAATAAAAAGTCTAAGCGATACACGGATAATGATCTTGCCTTTACATTTTATAAAAGGTTAATCCAGTAAATTTTAAACAAACGGAACAAAATGGCGTGATTTGCCGAGTGTAAAATTTGCTATATGTTATACACACTTGTAAAACGGAAATAACAAATGTATGCGTAGCGTCGTCTAAAGATGATTAAAAATATCTGTCTCTTCTTTTTTCGCACATTTGGTAGTATTTTTATTAAGAAGGTCCTCCAGAATTAAACTCTGGATATCAAACTTGCACGTTGTAATTTTAAGGCTTATTCTGTCCTTGTAACCAGGTAACTGCTCAGCATTCAGCTGCACGGTTTGGATTCGAGAGGGTAGGTTCCTAGCAATTGACTAAGTCACTACTATAATATAATGGATGTATAAAATTTGAATTAATAAATAAGTCATTGCATGCCAAAAACTATACTGAATGGAGACGGTCTGTCGGTTATATATATTCCAAATTTATTTTATTTAATACATATTTTATATTGCCATTAGAGTAATTTAGTTTACAATTTTTAATACAGTATTAATAGACACTGTCAGTACGTGTTCAACTTTCGGACATCCAACACGTGTGTATCGCTAGTGCGCATTTATCAAGCTTCCGATAGCGTCTTCGTAGCGCCCATGTTTTACAGATAATATAGAACATGCGTCAGGACCAGAGTTGGGCATAATTTTATCTAGATAATTATTCGAATAATTTTCACAACGATTTATTCGAATAAAATATTATTCTATAAATATTCTCTTAGAATACAATTATATTCTACTAATAATGAGCTCCATACAAAAATGTATAAATAGATTAGACATTTAGATATTATATGGGAAATTTATCCCAACAGTCCAAAACGTCGCAAAAACTTTCTACAAACGCACACACTCCAAGTTCCACAGCCATCGTAATCCTCTGATTTTTGAGCTATCTACCAACGCTATTCCTGGTGACCCCAGAAGGCTTCTAAAACGAACCTAGTGTCGTGACTTACTAATCTAAAATTGTATATACCCCTACCTCCCCTTAATTGTGTAATCCCACCCTCTCTTACTAGCAAATTAAAATCCTATAGCCTATAATCCTAACCTTAAGTGCCTCCAATGGGCGGCTTCTTATCTCCAGCCACTCAAGCCATGTTACCCTCCATCACATGCACTTATTGTAAAACAACATTTACAGATTGTGTATATTTAAATAAAGGATAAATAAAAATAAAAATAACAAAAAAAATTTGGGATATTTGCGTGTTTAAAATTACCAACCAAAATTTATCAATTAAGTAAACGAAAATTAATCGAATAATATTTTATTCGAATTAACCGTTGTGAAAATTATTCGAATAATTATCTAGATAAAATTTTGCCCAACTCTGGTCCTAACGCATATGGTCGGCCAGGGCCCGCTCCGTCCCGGCTGGCCGTCCGCGAGTGTTTGTCGAGCCGTATCGCCCTCAAAGATTCCTTCGGACGGCCGCCCGTCGGGCTGGTTTTGCCACCGTGCCTATCCGCGTTGACGTCGCGTATGCGTTTATTTGTTCTCCCACGCCGCCCGTCGGTTCTGCGTTCAGCGGCCGCGCGGCAAACAACCACGCGTTTTTAGGATATTGTCCGCGGTCCCCAATTATCACAATTCGATGCCAAACTATATGGTATATCCAGGGACTGAGCGAGGGGGGCAATCGGGGCAGTTGCCCCGGGCCCCACGATTTTAAAATTATAATCAAGGCCCCGCAGTTCTTAAATGATATTTTATACTGTTCAGAGATTATAGTTAGTTTGGATAATATGTAATGTGACTGTTATTTATTTTGCCCGGGGCCCCGCAAATCTTAGCGCCGTCCCTGAGTATATCTTAAATCGTGGTTACAACAAAACGCGTCCTAATAATATTATATTGACTTGATATAATCGACAATCATCAAAGTATTATATATTGTATATGTATAGTATAATACACTGAACTAAAAACCATAAAGTGTTTAGATTATTAATGAAAAAACTGTATACCTACTATTTTTATTGTAAAAAACTGGCTGTACAGATGTGTAATAAATTCATCATTATTACTTAATATTGGTTTTAAGAAGAAATCAGGATATTTTCATAAGGTAAGATGTAAAAAAATATTTGCGTAAAATTATTTATTATACGTAGGTACTTCGAATACAGATCATTATAATTTATAAGTATAAAACAAAATAACATAATATTATATAGATCTTAAAAAAAAATTAAGTTAATAATACAATACTTTAGTATATTTAGATACATATCCATTTAATAAATAAAATTAGTTTTACATTTTTAATAAATTCATAATAATATGAATACCTAGATACGTTTTTTTTAAGTTGTAGGTATAGATTTAAATCAAAAAAGTAAATATAGCAAAACAACATAATGCTTTAGATGGAAAAATTAAATTATTTTATGCAAAATATGGTATGCTATGTATATAAAACTATGAAGTATAGATCATAGATGTATAATTTTTTACATTAAAAAATAGCACACAAAATAACATATTTTAGAAGTAATAGAAGTTGGATAAAAACATTGAAATAATTAAATAAGTTTTAAGACAAAACTTAAGAAATTTCATATAAAAAAATTAATCAAAAAAATAGTCCCGCGGTGGTGTTCGTTCGATACACGTATATTATTTATGCGCCCCGTGCTTTTTAGTCTTTTTACGATGTATTTCGCTCGTGTTTATTCCTTTTCGCTCTTTCTTTTGAAATTAAAATTAAGATACGTATCATTGTATCCAGTTTGTCTTTCTAAGTATAGAAGACAACTATAAGATCAATACAGACACTGTAAGTGGTCAAAAGTTTAATTTTTCTTCTAAACTAAATTATTTTACGTCATATAATACAAATGTATTACAGTATTGCATAGCACACGCCGCGCACACACACAAAGCCACCGGCCGGCCGATGCCTCTTAATCGGAAGGCCGTCGAGCAACACGCAATGATTGACGTTCAACTATTTATCTTCAGCTATATTAGTGTTTTTATAAATTATCTTCATAATGACCAGAAATAATACTAACTCGCAATCAAATGATAATATAACTCAGTCTATCAAAAAAAAAAATATAAATAAATAAAATAATAGCTCGCGATTAAATTAACCAACACAGCTGATGTCTGGCAAACGGCCCAACGGAATAAAAGACATCTGAAAGCATCAAATTCATCAAATTCACAAAAACAAATTATTCAGAACCACTATAAAACACTACACAGTTCTCACCCAAAATGAAAATGAAAATAAATCAGGAAATCCTGTAGATGCTGATAGGTATATCCAGAACATGATGCCGAACACGTCTTGATCAAACCACAGAATAGATTAAATCCATTATTCTGTGCTAAGATAGTGTAAAATATTAATTTTAAGAAATAATAACTACAAACAGTTGTAACTTTAGTCGAATTTTACTCAAATATTATGGCTCGGGCCGTATAACGTCATCGGATATTATTTTCCCCGGCCCTGGGAGAAGAAACCCGGAGATTATAATATAATCGGTACCCTGGCGACTGACAGTCATTCCTAAGAAAAACTATGAAAAATAATATCTCAAATTGAATATTTTTGATTGTTTCTTCGTTGAACTTTTATTCCTAGTGCCTACAGAGTATACAAGTATATTACTTCACAATAAAGTATAAAAACAAAAAACACGTGTTTTATTTTTTATCTTCTCGTGGTAATTTTTCGTACGCCAGAAAATCGTATGATACAACATACTATACAGGAGTCTCTAGGCGTATCTGGCGTCTGCATGATACGTATAGATGTGTAGGTATAGTTGACTATATATATATATGTTTACCAAAGGAATATTATTCATATAATTATATCTAATAAATAACAATATATTTATTTTATCGTGTTACAATATATGTATGTATATATATTACGTACAACTATATAGACGTTTGCAACAATAAATATAGGAACTAAGAGAAAATAAAATATGTTATAAAAAAAAAAAAATCACTTATAAAAGTTAATATCTATCTGCTCACAAGACGCGTGGATAATAATAAAATAGAGATTACGTTTAAAAAAAAATACACTGCAGTCTTTCTTGACGAGTTTCGCGCACTCCGATTATTTTTTACTAAAACATATTATTATTATTATATTTACCTATAATATGCGAACGAACGCGGTATAAAAAAGGAACCGTTCAAAAACACGACTGCGTACACATTCAATAATATTACATTGTACAATATTATTATTATGCGTGTGCACTGTGTGCGTATTAAATATTTCATGAATTATGATCGTATATTATGGTGAATTCAATTCGTTATTGCGCCCGCCGTGGTACTATTTACTATACAGCATAGTTGTTTGAACGATAAAAGTTTTGAAAATATCCGACTTGTGTGTATTAATATTATTATTATTATTATTATTACTGATATTGGTGTGTCGTCCGCCGAGTGTTGAACTAAAAATTATAATATTATTATACGCGGCCCTCTGCAAATATATGCCAGGAGTACAACACACGATTCGCACCTCGACGGCGGCCGGAAGTGTCCGGCGTGGTGTGCAGTACCCACCCATACGTAAATAATATTTTTGTTGTGTACGAAAATTAGTTTAACAAAGCCCGAGAAAGAGACAATTAAGCTTTATATGAATAATAACAATATTATGTTGTACGTTTGATATTTCTGTCTAATAATTGTACACACACCGCGCGTCTCACTGAAAAGAAAAACACGTGAAAAATGCAAGTCGGATTTTTCTGTCTTTCGCTGAACAACGTTACACGACAGCGCATGCGTAAATTCCCACCCCACCTGTCCACGTTAAAAAGCTTCCGAAGATCTCAAATCCTTCACAACTCACAATTTCGTAAGTATATATGAAATAATAAACTTAATACGAGTTCATTGACCTCCCCCTAAGATTTCTAACGTAAGATTTACGCATACTTTTGTCGGCCAGTGACATCAAATCGATATTATTATATTATATGTAGTGTATCGCTTCACTTAGGTAGGTACATTATATACTACACTACAATGCGTCATCACCAAGCGTGTGAACGCGAGTAGAATAATAATAATAATAATAATAATAGTATAATATATAATTATCGTCAGATATATTACCATTATGTGGGTGGATACGTATTAAATCGTAGTAAGATAAATTTTCGCTGTCGTTCGCGTTAAGCAAAATAAACACTTTTCCACTGAACCAGAGAGATACACAAAACGGCGGTGGAGAAAAACAACGAAAAAATAAAATGAAAAGCCAGTTAAGTTATGAATGACCCCATGTATATAAGGTAGGTGTATGTATATATATATATATATATATAGCAATTATTGAAAACATAGTTTATGTATTAGTATTATTATATGAGCGCACGGCGGCGCGTGCAACATGTATAATATATATATATATATATATATGGTAGCATAGTAACTAGAAGTAGTAGTAGTAGCAGTGGTAGTAATATTGCTAGCAGGTATAGTATTATAGCATAAAATATAATAATATAATATGATATTATTATAGATTATTTTGCGTTAAAATGACGGCGTGATAGTGTGTCGTGTAGACGGACACTCGGCGCCGTCACTGTAACGCACATTTTACTGGTGTGTATATGTATTATATAAATAATATTGTTAATAATAATGCGCGGCGATTGGGGGAGGGGGGACGATTTTCGGTCGTTCTGCTGCTGCGGCGGCGACGGCGGAGACGGTGGTGGCATTTAGGCCGCGATGTACGCCAAGTGGAAGGCAGTGCACATCATGGTGACCACGTTACCAATGCCCACGAACAGGTGCACTTGCCGGAAAGCCTTGTGGATGGCCATGTAATGAGGGCAGTCGACCAGCGGGCCCAGGTCGTAGTGGCCCACTTCGTTGCCGACGCCCGCAGACTTCTCGATGGCCGTCTTGACGGTGATGAGTCGCAACAGCGGTGGCACCACGTACAGTCGGATCATCAGCTCCAGCAGGAAGCACAGGCTCAACACGAACAACTGTCCGGAAAAATATACGCGAAAAAACGCTATTATTTTTGTCATCGTTAAATTAATATATTATATAATATTATTATCGTTCCAGTTATATGCACCTGCATATTGCTACGGGTACAATTTGCTTTAAGTTATGAACCCTAATCAGCTTATAAATAGTTATAAAATATGATGTGAGTTTTGGGTATGTGTATAATCTATAGATCGAGACGTTTATCGGATATCTGAGTTTAAACTACATCACGCATAAACGGGACGAGATTTTAACTTTTCGAGAAGGGAGGTATTTCCCAGGACGTGGATAGTTCCTCGAGACCTCCTCGTTCGTCTTATATGAGACCTTAATCCTTGGAAGAATGTCTTTTTTGAAACGTCTTATTTTATATATTCATAAAAATATAAATATTATGTTGATTATGGAAAGAGTCCAACGTATAGTTTTGATGTATGCCAGCTATGTGCTTAAAATTTATTTCCTCCCCTTATGATTACTCTTCCGTGTTGCCGTGTTGGAATATTAATGCTTAGCTGCTTTTTATAGTCACGAGGTTAAAATTGTACATGATGGAAAATCATTACCTATTCTCTAACAATATTATTTTGAATCAATTTTAAAGCACCTTCTCGTCATTTGATTCCACATCCCAATGTTTCATTTTTTTTTTTTTATGACAAAAACCAATCACTTTTTCGTTACATCTTACAAGTTAAATGACCCCTCCTTTTCTTTTCTTAAAATATTAAATTAATTTATCTTTAAATATTACTGAGTAGTTGTTAATTTATGATAGCTGTACAGTGTTTATTTATATTATAAATAAATAAATAAACATCTGCTCCGCGGGAGTTATTATTATATTTGAAAGTCAAAAGGTAATATTATGGTATTTAATTTAATGCATTTTTTTTTTTTCATAAACTCACTCTGACTGTAGGTATACTGTATTATTTATTTATTTAATCTTGATCTTTACGCGTTTTCCAGATATCGTAAGGTATCGGCACGATCGTATATATCTGAAAAACTGCTTTCGAATTCAGACTGAATGTAAACGCCTACGCCTACCCTATGAGTTACAACATGAATATGAATAAGATGACTTATATATGCATATGACTGCGGTTGTCAAGTATTGTTTATCACGAGTAAATCATAAACACGAACACGCATATATTATAGGTATAATATTTCATTGTATATATCGTATTAAAGATGCATTGAAACTGCGTCTAAAAGGTTGGTTTATTGAGGTATTATACAATTATAAAACTTAATACGTTGACAAAACCTGACTTGACAGTTAAACGTGAACACATAGCGATAATGTATTATTCTGGTAACGAGTTATATTACTCGTTCAAGCGAGGGTAATGCAGTATAGTAGGTATAAGTATTATAACATATTACCAATGTGACGGGTAAACAAAGAAGATGGTTCCCGAGTTCCCGAGTACAAAATAAAATTGTCTACAATACGCTTCCACCCCCCTTAGAGAGATCAGAGAGATAAAAATGTCGCGCCTTGAGGAAAATCTACTTTTACATCAGTCAACAATACATCATTATATAATGACCACTCGTGCTATAATGTATGGTACCTACGACCTATACCTATGTACATGTGCGTGTAAACAGAGATTCTTGTAGACGTATCGGGAGCACGATATTTATTTAGTGGTATTTAAAGTAGGTGCAGTGTTGTTTAACTACTGATGACAAATAATAAAATTTGAACGTAACCACCAACTAGCTAGGTATATATAATGGAGCATGCCAAAAATCCGTTCGCTATACATTCGCGATGATAATATAATATACTGCTGATATACCATTTTATCATTTTACCAATAATATATAATATATGTTAATATTATATTATAAATATACCTATATATATTTATAATGGTATATCACCGCGAGTATATGCTATATATTAATATATGTATATTTCATATAATATTATAAATTTATAAATTATAGGGTTTTTGGTTACGTCATAATTATTTGGCGAACGTACCTATATGTTTTTCAGAATTACTATTATTGTTATATGTTGCTATTATTATATTTTGTAAATCGTGTTTACCTGTAAATACGTGTGTACGTCCCACACATTGGCAGCGACGTGCATCTTGCCGAATTGGATGAGCGTGATGGCGCTTAGCAGACTGTTTAGCGAAAAGTACTTGGGAAATAGAATCTTTTGGACGTCGCCGAAAGCGTGTCTGGCCAAGTTGAAGTACAAGCTCAACCCTGAGGACATGAACACAAACAAATGAATAAATAATATACTCTCTAGTTTAGTGTATATATAGAGCAGGTAGTAGGAGTACCGCGAGGAAAGCTATTTCAAAGCTCTACCTTTGTGCAATTTAGACTTTAACAGATATTTATAGTGATGTTAATCTTATATACATTTAATATTATAAGGACATAACACACGATTGACTTAAATTCAATTATTTGATTACCTTGATAGAATTGGGTATTATATTACATCATTGGCGCCGAAGTCCTAAAAATCTAGTAGGGCGAAAAATATTTCAAGAGGCCCAACATCTTAATATCGGAAAAAATGGCATACCGTGGAGAGGAAAATGGTCAATATGAAGCGGCCCCTATCTTAAATTTTCAAAATATATGTCGGGCCATGGCCCGACCTTAACATAGGGTTCGGCGCCACTGTATTACATATTATTTAGGACGGCGCCAAGGCGGTGTGAATAAAAAATCTCACTTCATACTTATTCCAAAATCCAAAACAATAAAATCTATTGGACTTAAGCAATATTAATGGCCAAACCCAAATATCTCAAGTATTTATACTTGATATAAAAAGAGCTACCTTGTTTATATAATAAATTTGGGTCCATGAATTTATTGAAATATATTATATTATATTCCACATTTCATGAATACATTTATACTTCTAAACAATATGCTTGTATCCGAATTCCGTGTGAGTTAGAGATTATAAAAGTTTCAAAATGTGTCAAATCGTTTGTTTTCTGAGACCATTATTTAAGGTACCTAGTTAATGTGTTGATTTTCGCATCTCACACTTTTAAAAAAGTCGTAACAGTTGAAAACCGAAAAATGAGCATCACGACTATATACCGATTCCGATGCCAATAAATTAGGCGGCTAAATTTATAATGACTTTTCGTCTCGTTGCTCGTATTATCTGCCAAAAACCTCGTAAACAAGGGGCAAATATAGTCATCAAGTGTATGTATATAATTAATGCTTCGTATGCCCAAAAAGCGAATCGCCGTCCTAGTCATTTAGTCATCCCGTAGATAATAGAATTGCACGCGTAAGCAGTAAGCACAGTTATTTTTGAGACTCAAAATATTAAATATTATTTTCAAGAGTTTGCTCTATAAGCGTATAGTCGAGTATATTTTAAAAAATGAGTGTACATAACCATCTATCCATACATTGTAGTCAACAGTCAAGATATTATTATAAATATCATAACATTTATAAATAACACTCATTTCACTCTCTTATAATAGTAGACAAAACTCAAAGTTCAAGGGGAACGAAAAAATAAATCACAACCTTAAAATATTAACTATAATACAATATTATAACGATGCGTGTGAATTACGATAGGTACTTGAATAATTTACTTGTATAATGATAACGATTTACACGTGTCTATACTCGTATAAAATATTGCATTGCCAACAGTCTAATATATATAGGTCGAGCTCATTGTTTTGTCTAATTTATGATAAAACCGGCGTTTAATATATACAATATTACATAGCCTATGTGTGGATATAACATATAAAAGTTTTATGTGACAATAAATTCGAATAGTTATTGTTAAAAATTACCCATACATTTTGTCTACATTAAAACATTGAACGCGGAAGTGCAGTTTTTGGATAGAATATACTTGGATATAAGAATATAATATTATAATGATAATTATAATCTATACAAGTATAGGTAGTAGGCAGTTAGGCACGTATTAATATTTGAGCGAATCGAAACTACTGTTAAGAAATCAAATCACAATCGCGAGACGATAGACTTTTTTCACGCACGAGTCACGTAAGCCGCACGTGGTTGTAGGTATCGAACGGCTGCGGATATAAAATATTATTTACCTATTAATGTTAATTATTATTATTTTTATAATTACGAACTATAATACTAAGTGTTCGACAAACGAGTGCACACGTGCCAGTTTGTTATTATTATTATATTTATCGTCGACGGTTAAAATTTTTTTCGTTAAGTAATATTTTGTTTTCGTTTTCGTCCTTATATAATATTATGTCGGGGCCGTTTATAATACCTGTGACTTGCTCTACTATTTACTCACCGGAAATGAATGTCATCCAGAACTGGGCGCCCACATGTGTGCAGAAAGCGGCCAGATAGACGAAGTTGACGAAAGTCCTTGGCTTGACGCTTTCACCGTTGGCGTTTGACGCTTTCTTCATGTCACCGGGTAACATTGACGCGGCGACCAGAATGACGGCCAAAGCCATTATCACGTGCGCCGGTTGTGTGAAGAACAATACCCTGAGAGATGAAAAACAATCATAATATAATTGATTTAATATGATAAAATAATAATAATTGGATACTGCATAAACTTTACAGCTAATTCGACATGAAATTCTGAGATATAAACAATTAATGCGATAGGCACCTTTACACAACACTTGTTACGCCTATTATTGGTATACACATCATTATTATAATTTTTCGCCGTCATTGTAATATGTCCGTCTGCTCATTATCATCTGTGATGAGTGAATGGATAATTTTATTAAGTTTTGTTGAACAGGTTTAACGTTTGAGATGGTTAGGAAATGATTTAAGAAGAGAAAAAACTGAGGCAGTTTTAGTGACAAAGAACACGAGTGTGGATGGAAAAAGTGGAAGAGGAAGAACGAAAAAAATATGGTTTGAAGTTATAGAGAGCGATATGAGTGATATAATGACTGGTGTTTTGTGAGGAGGATGCTAAGGATCGTAGTAAGTGAAAATTGAGGACCAGGGTGGCCGGCCCCAAATAGTTGAGAGAGAAGGCGAAGGAAAAGAAGATTGATCAGGTTTAACTTAGCCCCAGAAATATTTTATTCTTTATTTTTTATGATCATGGAAGTATGGATACAGAAGGATTGTTAAAAAAAAAAAAATGTATGTGTTTCTCTTGCTATCTATGTATCTATAAGCTATGTATAAGTTATACTTATAATAATTGTACTTATGTTTTAATTTATATTTTTCCGAGCATATATTATAAATTTTTTATACATAACATGCAGTATAAGCAATTAAATATATTATCGATACATTTGAATTTTGAAAAAACAGTATACCAAATATTTTGGAATAATTTCGAAAAATTTCGACAATTTGGCTCGTAGAAACTAACTCAGCAGATGTTTTATATTTTTGTTTTAATTGGCATTTAACTATGAGTATTATTAATAAAAGTTTCCTTTGAAGCTTAGTTAATTTTGCGTCACATGCACTCTTGTGGTAATGCTTTCAAAAGTACCACGGTCCGTAAACACATTTTAAAAATAAATATTCTTCAAATCAAATAAATAACTAAATGCATGACAAATTTAATATTTATTTTATGCTTTATTGCTATAACGTTGTTTATAAAAGGAAAATGTACATTTTATTAATAATTATTGAAAAAATAAAATTAAGTAATAAATTTCAAAGCACGATTATACTTATTAAAAATAAGGGAAGTGACTTTTAATAACATAAGCATTATATTTAATAGCTGCTTTATTATCTACACCAATCGACCTTATTGCATAATTATAAAATAGTTATTGCTTTTTAATTTAGTAATATTTGTTTTTTTTTTATAATGAATAACTTAATATGTTTTTTTTAGACTACCTAACTTTTAATCTTTTATCCAAAAATTAATTTGACACTGTTTGACACTTTTTGGCAAACAATGTTAGGCAATAGGTTAGTCAAAACAGTTATTCACTTAGAATTTTACTTTCTTTCCACCTACCCCGTCAATACATTTGGTACTTGTGACCTCGAAGTTCATCCATTATCAACATTGGATGTTTTTGATCGGCTATGCCTGTTGCCAGTTGAACATTTTAAATATAAGCATATCATTTAGTTATGTCAAAAATGTGTAATGAAATTATTTTTGTTTTGAGGATTTATTGACAATAATATTATTGAATCATTCAATCTAATTTTATGTCAAGGCAGTTCAAGGCAAAATTAGTTTATAGAAATTAAACTGTATCGTTTTAAAATAGTATTTGTTACGTATTTGAAGTTTGCCTATTATTGATTAACGAGTTATTTTAAAAATCACCAATTACAATATTAGTAAATTATTACACTTCGTCATTGTCAATTTTTTAATTTTTTTTTTTTGATTTTACTTTTAAAGGACAAATATTTAAATACAACATACATCAATTTATTACCATTGTAAAATACGAGCTATCGCGTTGTTTTGAAAGAGCAAAGTGTAAACAGATCTTGTTTTAAATTCCTTCAAATAAATAAAAACATATTTTATGATTTTCAATGTCGTTTATTATGCAGTGAAATATTATTATTATGGAACGGTCCTATCTAGCTCTATCTACGTCATTATAATAGCTATTTGGTTATATATTTTTCTAAATATCTAAGTTTACAGAATACGGCACGATAATATTTTTATGTTAATTAAATTCGTGTTCAAACATTTTTCTTTGATAAAATATATGTGTGTGCACGGCGCACATAATATAAGCACACGGAGTACCTATTTGTGCTATTTAATTGGAAATAATTGGAAACAAAGGTGTAATATAATATGACACGAAATATAATACGCTCAACGATCCATTCAGAATTACCACACGAGATCTCGGAAGGTAAACAATTTATTACAATGTAAATATCGGTATTGTGTCCACGACGTGTCACTAATTTTTCTACAAATTTTCGCAACCACACACGTAATGGTTACCCACGAATACTCTATATTGGTCAACTCGATTGGATACAACTTTCTACCGCACGTCATCTTGTTTCTAAACGACGGTCGTGTATTTCAAATCTTTACCTCGAAGAATCACAACGTCCATAATATGTTATATTCTGATAATTATCATTGTCTAGACCTTACACGCAAAAATACATTTATAACTCCACAACATAATATTATATCCTATCGAATCACGCTCAACGTACGATGTATACGCAATAATATGCTCATCATTACATACATATTAGCAATTATGGCCCATTAACGTAGTACGATGAGTTATTTAAACAGGCTAAACAAGTTTGATCGAACCGTGAGTGCATAACAATATGATTTTATTGAATCGCCGAGACGATAAATGTTAATGAAAAATGAGCAGACAGTGATTTTCTGAGAACACCGTAAAGCCTTTCAATCAAATGCTAGTTAATTTGGACATGAGAAACAGAATAGGTTCTAGCACGATTATCGACCATAATTAATAGTCTAATCTTTAATTTATGTTTCAATATTTTTATTCATCCGAAAAGTCTTTCAAGTCTGCATGCCATGGCCACAATATTAGCGGAATACTTAAAAATCTGTGCGTAATGAATATAATAGTAAAACTAGGAAGGTACATGATAAGATAATTTCTGTGCTCGTCACGAGTGATGAAGTACACATTTTTACGGATTTTCACGGAATACCACCAACGACGGCGGTGGTAGTCCACCGTTCCACCATTAAACATATTATTAATTTTCAAACACATAATTAGGTACATACATAATAATATTATTATTCGCGTCATGTCAGCAGAGTCTTTTTCCAAACAAAATTTTTTTGATTTTAATAAATACACATGATAGTAATATAGTATTGCATTTTGAACATCATGTACCTACCCGTCCCAGAGCTCCTATGTTGAATCTAGAGAGACAGACGGGTGGACATATTTCGTGGTCTTTATTATACCACTTGGAGACATCTTACGTCATATTATTATTATTATTACCCACTATTAATTATTAAACTATATTAGTACTATGCTCACTTGTAAGCCGGCGATTTCTTTAATTCTCCAAACAACGACGAGCACTTTTCATAGATGTTTCTGGCGAAGGCAGTCAGCACGTCATCGGGTTTTTTCGAACCGGTCATCGAGTGCGCCTTGTTCTCTTTGACCAAATACTCGTATGCGGCTGCATGGGCTGCTGGCACCCTGAACAAGTGGTGTGGATGTCCGTGTCCGTGTTCCGACTTGTGGATGGCCGTTCCGCACATGGTCGTCGTCTTCGTCGTCGTCGATATAATATTATAATCTTTAAGGGCGGTCGACGGTCGACAAATTGGACGACAGAAACGAGCAACGTAGTGTAGAAAATCGTTCGTCGGAAAAGCGTGTTTGTTGAACAGTGTTCGAAAAGCGCGGTCGACCGCGGCGTGGTGCAGTAACCTGGTTACAGTTTGTCTGTCGGCGAGTGCGTATCGGACGCGGTCGTGGTTTGCAGTGTAAAGGACCGCGTACAGCACAGGACCCGTCTTATATATAGGCGGCGGCGGCGGCATCGAGCACTTGGCCTACGTGACCGACGCACAGGCGACGTTCACACCGCGTCATCGCATTCGGCAGCGCGCCGGACGTTCGCGTGCACAACACATCAACAACAACAATAATAATATCATATTAAAATACTCGTATTGTACAGACACAATTCCGTACGACCGAGTTATCGTCACCCTTTGAGAACGCGACGCTGGCCAATGAAGTCCCGCTGTTGGACACGCGTGCTGTGGGTTTTGCGTCGTACAGCTCATCACGACTAAAAAATACAATGTTATAATACCCATGACGACCCTGCCTACCAGACAGAACCCACAATATGTGCGTATAATATGCAAGACTGGGCTTTACTCTTATTTTGTTTTAACTCGATCTGGTTAAGTATGGGTATTATCCAATAATAAGAAGAAGCCAAAAGTCAATACGATTTTTGCAAGTTGTTTTTCGTTTTTGTTTACAATATTACCCGAAATATCATTGGCACAAATAAGCAACAGTACCAAGTCCCCCCCCCCCCAAACCTGAAGATTTTACACCCCAATGAAATATATGAAAACATTTTCATCACTACATCAACATCTCCAGGCCTTCCAAATCTTAAACACAATACTTGCGTCCATAGCCAAAATATTGTTGACATAAAATCTAATTGATCGAAAAGTAATAATAAGAAATGAATTGAAATTAAAAACAAAATAAATGAACTTGATTTCTTAAAATTAAAATTTAATTTATTGATTTTACATCATTTAATTAAAAAACGAAGTTAAGTTAAGGGTTTAGGTTAAAAAGTTGAAATAAAATTAACTTTTTAACTCAACTTCAACTCGTCAATTCCCTGTCTCGATTAAAAAAAAATATATATAATAATATGTTATGGTGGATAACATAGTATATTCTCACAGCAAAATGAATCCTAATAATTAATACTAGGTATTGTAATATTATTGTCGTACAGGTACCACAGCTGATCACAACAATTGGCCGCCGTGGGCGATAGTTACATTATGTAGGTACCGTGCCCTACTGTCGGGGTCGCGCGTGGCGCCAAACCACTATCGTTCCTTGAAAATACCTTATTATGGATGACCTCTTCTGCACAAACGTATCTTTATGATATATAGTAGACGACGACTTGGAATCCGACATACGAGCGTATTATTATTATTTTTTTTCTATTGGCGACGCCACAGTCGTTTGGAATCTCGAACAATTTTTGTCACATGTGCGTACGTGCATTATTGCAGCGTTTGAAGAGACAGTTCGGCGAGACATACCTGCTTATAACTACAAGGCCCCAATTTTAGTGCGAACACATTGTCTTGAGAATGCTCCAAAACATTGTTTTCTGAGCACATATTCGTTTCACACATCAATATAGTTTTAAAAATGACACTATAGTTTACATTTTTTTTTAACTATTTTATACTTGAAATTTTTAGAGATTTATCAATACTTGAGTATATTATTAAGAATGAACAGTAATTTGACTCAAATGTTGTTTATTTCGATTAGTCATATTATTTTTATTACGTATGTTTTATATCGACCAGATAAATGTGGCGGTGGTTGCACAATAACTTTACAAAGCGACAAACGAAATTTTCATCTCGAGCAAGCAGATACAATAATATATATATATATATATATATATATATATAAGGTAGTTTTATCTACTTATTGTATGCATCGAGATAACGCCAAATTTCTTAAATTTAAATAATACAATAATAGATTTTTGTTCAATAATTTGTACCTATTTTAAACTAAATTAATAACAATTATACGCAATTGTTTTAACAGTTCCTCGAATTTTCTATAATTTTCCAATTATAGGTATGTATGTATATTGATACGTTATCGGACGAATGAACGTGATGGTGAGTGGGCAACCGCGATAATATTTTCCGTTGGCGTCCGTCTTACAAACGGTCATTGCCTCCCATCTTATGGCGGTCCGATTAGCGACAATTTATAATTGAATCATTTTCACGTCTGTGGAATAAGTGAGTATTGGTATTATATAATTTATTATGTCATATGTATATAATATTTAGTGTTGTGCAGTGAGATACAATTTTGGTGACGCTAGTCTTAACTCTTATTGATTCTTGAACAAGTTCTATATTGAAATTGATATCGAATATCAGGTCAGGTCTGAAAAACGAATCACACCCTTTTGTTGAAGGCTGTTACGAGTGCCGGTTCTGCTCGTAAAGGTGTAGTTAGCAAGATGCACATGTACCTTATGGCTATAGCCTATAGGTTATACGACCATATTATCATTCACAGGTTCTTAATAGAAATAATGACAGTTAAATATTTACATACATATTATGCATAATATCTTTAATCCGTCTTACAATTAATGTAAAACATAGGAAAAACTGTTTTATGTGGAAAAGAACCAAAAAGGCTACAGTCATGACTCAGAAACAACATTTTCACACCATAAAAGAAGACACATTTTTATTTTTTCGATATCATAAGTAGAAAAAGTTATTCTAGTTTGACAATCTCAAATTTATATTTATGAGTCGGAATAACAACACTTGCAAGTTGCAGGTGGTGTAGCGTCGTTTTAATACCAGATCAAAGCAAAAACAAAGTTATTGTAGTTATATAATAATTATACATACTATTATTTTAAGCGATGATAATATTACTTCTAAAAAAAATATATATTTTTTTTTATTGTTAACTGGTTATTGTGTCACTAAATATTTTAAATAGCACTCGAAAAAACAATACACGTCTCTTACTTGTCATGTACTATAATAATACCTGCTGTTCAGCTTTATTGTATGTATGTTATAATAGATAGTGGAATATGGTGTATTGTTGTTGACTTTGTATCATTTATCGTTTGGTCGTCTTTTGCAATATAGGTAACTAAGTACCTAGTATAAGTGGTAGCTATCATAAATAATAAGTGCAAGTGCCTTTTTTTTTACCATTTGAACCGCGAGAACTGGTAGAATTGCATTTGCATTAGGTACTCAATACTTACATCCACCCGGAATGAGTGCTACTGTCTATACCGCATAATGATTTATGTTCACTCAAGTCTGACCTCAAACTACTCAAACAATAAAAAATTTAAAAGAGACTTTAAGTATTAAAAGAACATTTTGGTTTTACTACCTATCTGGTTGGAGATATAATGTTCTCCGTAATAACATCTAGAACTACTCGATTTATGAAATAATATTGTAAATATAGGTACGGGTGTAATAGTAGGTACCAACATATACTCTTAGCACGCGTGCAAATATGCATTCATGATCATGACATATAGGTGAGTGGGACCACTTATGACATAATTATAAAATATGATAGGCAAGATATATTTTATTAAAACAAGTAAAAACACACGGATATACTATAATGATAATAATATAATCATGTGATTTTATAAAATAATTTGTGTACTTTATACATCATGTTTTACAATGTTTCACAATCGCTTTGCTAGATTATAACATAGGTATAACCTACATAATTGAGTTCAAATTTATATCAAAGCTTATGCCTTTTATGAGTTTATATTTCTACTAATAAGCCACCTTACTATATACTATTTCCTTATCATACCTAAATTATTGCCTATTTTAGCATCACATTACAATTAATGTACAATTACTAATTAGGTATATTATCTTATTTAATATAAATATCAATCACTACCTATATAATTAAGAATTTATTTATTTTTCTATTCATTAATTATTAATCAAAATAATAGATTCTGTTAAAAGTATAACGATAAGATAATACTGGAGTTATTGTTATAGACGATAGATTTCTCACTTTTTCTAGAACAAATATATAATATATTAAATTATTCGTAACCTATCAATTAAAAATTTTTTAAAGCTGCCGTGTCCGCGTGTATAATTTTTTAGTACCTATATATCAACTATAATTTAAAATTTAAAATTACGAAAATTAAAAATCACACGAAATTAAACTTAAACAAAATACATAAACATATTAAATACCTATTTAGTATTTTAACATGCAAATATATAATATAAATAATACTAGATTTTTAAATTCAATTTAATCATAGTAAATTTGATCTTTATTCTAATGCAGGGATTCTCAAACTGTGGTACGCGTACCCCTCGAGGGTACTCTTATTTATGGCGTTAAACTTATTTATTTTACTTATAAAATTTATTAACTTTTATACTTCCACAATTTTGTGGGGAAGCCAATTCCTGAAACAAAATTTATATTTTAGTAGGCATTTTAGGAGATAAATATGTGTTTATATTTACCAAAACATGGGTATAATTTTTAAGGTAGTTACGTAATAGTAAGAAACTATTAACTTTAAACACTTTCCTGATTATAAATTAAATAATCCTTTATTCCTGTATTTTATATTGTTAACTAATCACAATACAATTTGATTTGCATAACTTCGAGGACGTCAATTTGTTGTTTAATAGTCATGCGTATATACTTTATTAATGAAGGAGGTATGAGTGCTAATAAATATACACAATATACGTCATACCTATACGGAAACAAATTATGTTATGACGACTTCAACAATATTGTAAATGGAATTACAGGAATACAATATACCAGAATTGTATGTTGCAAATTAAACATGTCTGTATTATGGCATTTAAAAACAATTTAAATTACTGAAAAAGTTTAGTGACATAGTTTTTATTAATTAAAGAATTAAATTAAGATTATATGTTAACTAATTATAATTAATAGGCATCTATAATCAACATTTTCTATTAAAAAAAAAAACTGATTATTGACGTATTATTGAAGTATTGTAGTTGTTGTATCTATAAAACATGGTAATTATGGGTATCAAGTATATGGGGCTTCAAAAATAATATCTTTATGCTGTGATATATGTAGATAATATAAGCCCATGATTGTCCAGTCTTCAGTGTTTATATAAAATGATATTCATATAATATTGTAAACAATACTCCGAATTATAGGATAGGATTATAACTATTAATAAACAAATTAATTTTAAAATATTGTAATAGTTCTTATAATATGAAATATATTTATGTTGAGTATCTAGGTATTGGCTATTGTGAGGTATGGTGTACTTCAGGAATCAGATACCAAGGTACGTGCTGTACACAAAACAGTTAACATATATAACTTAAGACCGATGGTTTAAAATGATGGAGAGTACTCCTATTTGATATTTCTGCATACGGACTAAAAGATGATCCATTTAACGTAAGAAACTCATTATTTCAGTAATCAGGGACCTTTTGGAAATATTTCTTTATCATAAGTATTTAAAGTATTGATGAGCGGAGTAGTGAACCAATATTTTACGGGGTAGGTATTAAAGCGATATCAGTGGCACACTACTAAACAAAACCTTTAATATCTACTTATAACTCATGACAACTACTCGTTTAAAATTCGACTCTTATGTATTGAAGTACCATGCAAAATAATCTGCTTAAAAATAGTTTTTGTAAAGATAAGTGTCTTACGTTAATTCAATCACTCAGTATAGTAGGTAATCCTAAAAAGTACTATATAATATATATACCTGTATATAATAAGATTCAGTATTATTTGAAATCCAATATATAGTTTGAAGGTATTCTTAAATAATTTAGTTACAAGCGTAACAACAGCCTGCAGTAATAGACAATTAGTGTATAAAGAACAGTCACACAGACTTAGTTAAACCTTGCATAGTTTAAGAAAAAATGTTTTGTTTTGACTATTTTTCTACCTGTTCTATTACATTTTATCAATATTATATTCCTATGTCATTAACTCAATACACATTTTAGTTCCTTTTTTCGATTTAAACTATTTTTAAGATTCTTCTTTTTTAAATCTCATTGGCAATAGTTAGTCGATAAATATATTTTTAATAGGAACTCAAATTTAATACTATTTAAATATAAAAATCAAAAAGAAGGTATTGATTACTTTATGATAACACACGTGTATATTATTTACTGTATACAGTATATACCAATAATACATATCATAATACCTATCACAGTATCACATATTATAATATATTTTGAGATTATGTTTTATGAGAATCGAAGAAACTAATTAAGTTTATTGATTTGAAATAAATAAAATTAATTCTATATCTAGTATATTTTATATTAAGCAATTAACATGTTACATAATTTATTGTAAAACCTTATTCTTTTTATATTAATTGCAAGGATATCAAAACAATAATGTTTGTTTTAAATAATTTACGTTTGGAAAGGTTGGAAAAATATAAGCAGTTAAAGGGTATAGATTTTGTAATCTACTAATTTTGGGGTAGGTTGTACATATAAAAATAATTGATAAATATTCATTTAAAGTCTATTTTAAGAAATAGTTTAATACAGGCTATATACAATTTGTTAACAAAACTATATTAGCTATTTCATTGGTGCAGGTTATCAAATTCTGTTATCAATAGTTGCGATAAATACTCAACGCCTGACTTAATATTATTAAAATTGTCGACTAATATATACTAATTAATGTATGATGTATGAATAACATCAAAATTTAAAGTGGTAAAGTGGTGAAATATGATAGTTATTGACAAATAAGTAAATGACAGACTATAGTGGACGCAATTAGGTAACCATGCAGTGGATTTTAAGGCACTTGTGAACATGTGCTTACTATATAGCTTATAATATACCTACAAATACAATGAATACATAATTGATTATAAGTGTAATTTTTAAAAATATTAGAATTGTAGGATTTGTCAGTAATACGTAGATGACCCATAGATGGGTAGGTAGTTACTTTGATAAAACGAGATCTATACACACGTTCAAAGAGCATTCACCTGATAAGAATTGAAAAATAAACCATAAAACATAATACTTTATATTATATAGGTACTAGGTAGATGCATGTTTAAAATTTATTATAAAGTACATATTGTTCAGAATATAGGTAATCTTATTGATTTTGTGTTGTAACTTAGTGTTCACTTGAAACACGATAGTTCGTCCATAGTATTTCCATACTTAGGAAATGTAAATTGTTCACATTTTTAGGGCATAATATATACTATGCCACTTTGGTACTATACATATAACTATAAATGATTATATAGATTAGTTACATATTTTAAAAATCATTCATCTATTCCTTAATTTTTACTAGTAGTAGTAGGTATTTTTACTATATAAATATGGGAATATTTTATTCAGTAAAATAAATGATTTGCGTTAAAAAAATTATAAATAGGTAGTTAAAATGGATTTAAAATGATTTTTTTCTAAAACCAAAGCTATTTGTAAGTACCTTCTAATAAGTATCAATTTGAAAATTTTACAAAATTTATATAAATGTACAAGGACATGTACAATGTACAAGTGTTTTATATTAAAAGAATCACTCTGTATGTCTGTATGTATATATAATGATATAAATATTAGGTATAATAATTATTAATTAATAATATTTAAATAACATAGGTTAGGTTAGGTCATAGGATGGATGGAACAATTATGTTCGTTCAAATTAATTTCATGACTCGGACAGTCTAACCGTAAGTCATATACCTTAGAAAAATATTAATTATAGTAATAAATAATAATTGAGGGACATTAGAGACATATTACGATTTTTATTGGTGAAGTGTAGTATAGGTACTAATTAAGAAGACTAAAGTCCGCATAAATATTTAAATATTCATGTTTATAACTAATTAGTAGTAATTGCTAGATAAAAAAATATATATCTAACAACTTATTTATTTAAAATAATACTACTTGAACTTATTTATTCCCTTACTTGTCACTTACTATAAATTGCACTTCTTTATTACTTTGAGTAGCATTATTTTTATTGATACATTCCAAAACTTAACACATTTAAATTAATATATGGGACATGGGTATTATAAAAAAATAACATTATAATTTATGTGAAGAGTAAAACTATCTAAAATTACGATTGTATAATTTAATATATTTCATTGTTAATTTCTTAACTTAAATTCGATTACAGTCTGCTATGAATAACATTTCATTTTTTAAAAATAATTTAAATAATTTAAAAAAATTAATTAGATCATTTAAAAAGATTAAAAACTAATAATTTAAATGTTGTATAATATTTATTCATTATAATAATTAATAGATATTGATTATGTTTTGAAATATCGAATGAAAAATAGCAGTAGGCGAGTACTTTAACTCAATTATTTTATTTCATGACTACAATGCGTTTTTATCGCACTTAATTATTTTGAATAACTATTTTTCATTAAGATAGAAACAATTAATAATCTATGTCATGTCTTTTAATATAATTTTTATCGTTTATACTTTACTCATAGATCTTATTATTATTATTGGTCTATAATCAAAGGACTTCTAGAATTCAAATCTTAATTTGTCATCTCCAGAGTCATTCCATGTCCAGACATAGTAAGTATTGTTCAGTATACACTATAATACATATTGATTGCTATTTAACAAAAAATATAATATTTAAATGTTGCTATTTTTAAGATTTAGTTTGTTTATTTCTGAGTCATTATATTTAACACAGTAATTAAGTTAATTTGTACTTATTAGTTTTACTTTTAAAATTATTTTTATTCTGTCTTACCATCAATAAAAAATGTATGTTAAAAGTTAGGTATAGTGTTTTAAAATAGTACATGACATTCATAAATTTTAAAAATAAAAATAATATTTTATCCAATAATATAAATAACAACTTATTGTTCAGAGCATAAGAGGTGATAAAATACGTTGTAAAATGTTGGTCGAACAAATATTTGATTCATCAACTTAATAACAACATTCATTAATGAGAAATAAAATTAAATAACTATTTTTTGATCTTGTAATAATTAAAGAATAGATAAGTATTCTCTGAATTATTTGTACTCAGGTATTTTAAACAATGTTTTTTTTTACATGAAAAAAAAAATGACATAATGAAATTTGTTTTATCAGAAATGTATCACATAAAGCATTGTTTATACTGAGTAATAATTCTATGTGCGTGTGTGTATATTTTTTTCAATAACCCCCGCATTTCGTTAGAATTTTATAGTAATTTTTTTTTTATAAGAGTTAACTATAATGGTCAAGGTTTCATCTCTGGAAATAATTCACGGTTTAGAGTTAGCTCGAAATTTAAAAAAAATGTATGAAAACCTAAAATACCCATTGCTATTATTTGGTTATTTCAAAGAACACATAATATTTAGTATTTTATATGTTTCAATTAATGTTGTTAAAAAAAGTCGATTTTGAAAACAATGTTAATTACGTGGTAATATTATTAAAGCTAATATAATTACTGAAGAAAATTTTGGAAAATAGATGCATATTTCAATAATTACATTAGACTCTGATATGTAGTTCAATTTGGCTCTACCATGCAAACACATCAATTAGGTAGGTACCCAAGGGCACCGACAAAACTATTAACCGGTGGGAAGGGGGCACGTGGCAAAGTTGAATATCTCTAATAACACAGCACATAAACTGATATATTATTTACATATAATGTATATAACGCATTTTTTTGTTCTTTCAAATGATAAAACAATTAATACAAACTAAAATAGAGGGGGGGACATGACCCACGAAATTACCAATTAGACCGTTATAATTTTTCTATTGTATAGGTACAGCTTAAGAAGTCCAGTGTCAAATATTTGAGTATATTGTTGTATAGACCTGCAGGCATGTCAAATTCAAAATATCAAGTGGGCCAAATATAATGTATGTGCCCGTACATACAAATAACAAAAATAAATATTTAAAAAAATTCTTATTCGATATTTTGATTACAGTTCACCAGAAGATAAGACAGTATAAGAATCTATGATAGTTGTGACACAGCATTAATATTTTATTATTTTTATTATTATATTATGTTTTTGTTGATTAATATTGTTAGCCGTGGACCGTAAGAATTTGAGCTGAGAGTCGCGTATTTGACATGCCTGATGTAGACTTACGAACGCCAGCTTTTGAACACGGGATTTTGTACGTCTCTTTTTAGCGAGTAATACGAAAAAGTATTTTAAAAGTTCTTTTATTACAAGAAAATCCTCGTTACACTCTTAATGTAGTGTGGAAAAAAACTTTGAATAATGCAGATTAAAATAATATTATAACTTACAAAAAACAAAATAATCAACAATAATAGATATAGATGATGAAACTCTTTTCATGGACATGAATGATTTCGATGTCGACCGGACTAAAATTGGTCTGCAGAAATCTCTGATTTCATTAAATTCACTACAGATTTATTTTTTAAGTGTATAAAATATAATACATAGTGTTTTGTTATAAGAAAAATATATGTATGTAAAAAAAAAAAAAAAAAAAATGTTTTTTTGAAAAACTGAACCCGAGTTCCGAACTATGCTCGGTTATACCCAATAACAGTTTAATACATTTTACCCATGCATAAAATATAAGCTTTGTAAATATTATTAGGCTAGTAAGTAGTAATACAGTAATTATATTGTATATTAGTTGTTTCGATTATGTGATGCGCTAGCAATATTTTATGCTTAGATTTTATTAATGGTATACTTGTGTAGGAATATTATAAATTAATGTTTATCTACTACATTTACGTTTTTCAACTAGGTACCAAATAGACTAAAAACTTTATTTTTAAACTTTTTATTGAAGTAGGTAAGTAATTAATTACTAAAAACTTAAATTTGATTGTTAACAAAAACCCGAAACAAAGTACAGGACCTAATAAGTAATGTACAAATATGTATATAATATGTACATTTAAATTCTCAATAAAAGATAGGTTAATAGGTAGGTAGTAGGTATATAATACACAGTACCTCAGTACCTACATATTTACAGTACAATATAACATGTATTGCTATTAGATAATATTAATTATTATTTTTTTTTCGCATGGCTAGTAAAAAAAAGTCGTAAATTCTTAAATTTGTTAAATGGGTAAGAAATTTCAAATATTTATATTATGAAACTAAGAATTTAAATATTAAAGTTACAATTACATTGTTCACATTTTATCAACAATCCTTGTTTTCTATATTTAAATACCTGTGCAGTATTTTTTTAATATTTTTTTTTATAGGTACTTTTAAATTATTAACTATTCTTAAATTTATCATAAACTAAAGACCCGAAAAAATTTGAGAAATTTTTTTACATATTAAATTATAAAACTTTAGGTACATATACAATTACTATTATTGGTTTTTAATACCTACTCGTGATTGTTCTCCAAATATGCTCTTTGTTTACTCTTAGATTTCGATGAACTATTTACACTATGGGTTATGACATTTTTAAACTATTCGGATTCTTTTGAATTGTTACGCTAATAGATATTAGTATTTAGTTTTATTATATTATATTATACAAATATTCGACATACAGAAAGAGTGGAAAATGCAATAGATACTGCTCAAAAATGATCATTAATATTCAGCATTTCAAAGATTCTTTACCAATTTCTGAAGTATCTTGTTACGAACGAATAACTATATGAAACTCATGTGTCTTCGTGGAGTTTCTGACAATTTTTTATTGTCATAGTATTACAGGTTACGGCAATCCGGTATCAAAAACAATCAGTGATTTTCAATTTAACGAAATAACACAATAAAAACAAAACGATGGTGATTGAAAATAAACATTAATCGAATATAACGGAATAAAAGTTTCAAAAAGTCAAAAAGAAGCAGTTTTATCGTAAATTCACACTGGGGTAATATATCGTTATCCGAAGTACGACGAGCTCGCTGTTAATTCTACACTGCCGTAATAATGGAACTCAAGAGGAAACTTTTAACCATCATACTAAATGTATATTATATTATACATAATATATCCAGTCATTAACGTGGCGTAGGTAGTGGGATTATATTTAATTTATTAAGATGACCTTCTGACAGGTGGAAGTACGCCGTTTGATCTATAATAGAGATTATTGTCGCAATATATTATTACTATTGTCCTATATTATGTTAATTCATAATTATGTGCTCATAATTTCATATCTACGCCAGTTAATTGATGTGTTGGAATTTTAATCAGCCATCATTATATTCACGATTAGTTACGTATATACATACATATACGCTGTATATAGTATATACTGACAGGATGAAAACCGGTCCAGTGTAATTTACAATTATTATAGTATAGTTGTATACGTGATGCGTATCACATAATACGCATTTATGGAGGCCATAAAGGTCCCTCGCATGTATTGATTATTCAAAACTAAAACGCTTAGATAATTTTGCGGTCTTTTAAAGTTTGGTGCCCCATACGTTACCGCATCACAGCATACTTATGACGTCACGTGGTTAAACAAAAACCGTCGTAGGTATAGTATTTAAAAGCAGGTGCATAGTGAGTGTCATTGATGGATGGCTTCTCACAACCTGTGTATTCATGTAAATATATGCTTAGGTTAGTATTTTGTATTAATGTTAAACTGTATATGTATGTACTATGTATCTCTCATCTCATGTACTCATTGTGCCTCATAGGTACAGATTGTATATTTCAAATAAAGAAAAAAAAAAGCAGGTGCACTTAATTTCCATATTAAGTATTTTACGTTTTGACGTAGTATGTCTGTGATATACCTTGATGTGCAAGCGTGTAACCATATTTAATACAAATCGTAGATAAATAAAAATTGAATACTTGAATGTGAAGATTCACGTCATTACCGCTCTCAAAGTTTAAATAAAGTCGAAACTAGGACATATATAGGTACCAACTAGAATTATTTTTCTTCAATAACCATGTAAGTAATTATGGAATTATATACAGTATTTTTGTCATCCACAGTGTCGAAAAAGCAGAATGTACATGTATGAATAATATTGGTCCTTATTCTCAGAGGCATCCGCACAGGAATGCTTTATAGTGCTAGAGCTACTCCTCTTGTGCGATGTATGTTTTCTTCAATAAAAATGTATTATTTGAATTTATTATATGAAAAGTAGGTATGTTTTATTTTGAATCACGACTTAATAAACTATTATTGAAAATACGATTGGAGTAATTTCATTATAAATTATCATTAATTGTCACGAGTAAATTACACTCAATAATCTACATATGCAGTATGCACTATGCAGGTATGCTGTACGTATGCAGTATGACACGATTCAGCCAGTATGCACTGACGTTGCATATACTATATATATGTCATAGGCGCATAATTGTTCTCTCATGACTGATATACACCGGGGATAACTGATAATTAGATACTCACACTCAGCTTTCAGCTATTAAACTCAGCTTTCACTTTTAAACTTACAATAAAACATGGTGGTAGATATGAACCAGGGTAACACAGTAGCATAAATTCAGAACTAACTTAAACATTTACCCTCTTTTTACATTCTCTTAAAAAGCATCTCAATAACTTTGCCTAGTTTTCTTACCTGAAAAAATAAAAAATAAAAATGTTTTTATAATTTTATCAATTAAGTATTAACAGAAGTGTTCATGGACTTGTTTCAAGACCTTCTTAATAAATTTAAAGACAGATACCTATATTAAGTTTTTAAAAAACGTTTATAGCAGGTACATCGTATATAATATACTTTTAACTAAGATTAAATATGGACTGTAAATAGATTTATCTGTGATGTTTAAATATAAAACTTGACAAAAAAAAAATATATATATATATATATAAATACACTTTACAAAACATATTATGCAACATGTAAAATTACAAAATGTTTTATGTATTATGAATGTACGCTTATTGCATTATGATATTGTTGGAATGGACGTTGAATATATGCGGTGTGTGTCACGTACCAACAATATTTTACTGAGCAATATTCTATATGCTTTATTATTACTAATTCATTTTGAATTTATATTGTTATATGATTTTGAAGATTAATTTATCTTGAGTGTCTAAGCCCCCATAGCCTCCCTAGTTACGCTTATGAAGTGCCACCGTATTAAATTAATCGACGTCCTGATTTACCCTGATGATAACTGATAACTTAACATTCCAATTCAAATTTTAATAACTATTTTATATTGAAAAAAAAAATCAGACCTGCATAAGAGCATCAAACTATTGCTATATTAACATTAGAAAACCAATTTGCTCTTTAGAAGACTTACAATTAGAAATATTCAGTCAGGTGTATTCCCGACGAAACGAGGTTCACTATTATGCCCAGGTAGGTAGGTACATCAGTAGCTAGTATTACAATTTAAAAAAAAAAAATTGTATTCATTTCTCTAACTCCTATTATATTGTATGTTGATTGTCCTTCAAAGAGAGGTTTCACGACAGTCGTTTCCTTATCATGACTTGTCGCGGTCGCCGATTCGAACTTTCATTATCGGACGACTATTCTACTCGACTTTATACGTCGTATGTGTATATATAGAGCTCGCAGAAAGGACTGCGTTTACTATTTACTTATTTTGTGTTACACTTTTGGTTGTTTGGTGTAGTACGAGAGAAAGTGTTCATATTATGGAATATTTTGTCGTGATACGTGCGGTGGTGTGAGCGAAGTGAAAACAGTCGTTTTGTTAACACCTATACGATAATATACTAACGGCCTACTGAGTAACAGAGTAACTGACCTAACCCAATGGTTGGCTAGTAATTAGGTTTTATGTGACATCTCTGGACTTTCCGGCTAATGAACAGGAAAACCTAACCCGCGTGGACCATATAAGAATATTATTATAACAATCAGGGAGTGGCGGCGTTATCTGCAGCAGTTGTTATCACGGGAGTCGAGCGGCCGCCGTCGCGGTACGCAAGAGAATTTCGTGTCTACGTGCCAAGGTCGTTTGCCAGGCGTAACTGAGCAGCGACCGCGACCGCTCCGACGCCGATGCAGCGTACACGAGACATGACTGACCTCATGTTAGCACTCGGTTGACCCACTGCCGCCGAGCGCACGCGCATCAAAACGTGCACAATTATAATTATTGTTATTTATATTTTACAAACGCACCGACGAGTGTCGTGATCAAAACATAATAATATACAACACGCAGATAATATTATTATATTATGTACATGTTTAGGATGCCGGCGGCGGCCAGGAGAAGATACGTTATTCCGAGCTTCCTGATTCAATTACTCTACACGTACACGTACGCAGCCGCTCGAACATCCTGATTAATGTAATAATATTATTTTAATATAGTGTTGTCGCATGTCGACCTACCCGGTCGTGCGAGTTGCATTGGCCGTGGTCGTTACTCGCCAATTTCCAAATGGGGGATTTAAACGCGTCATAAAATTATATTATTATATTATTATTGCTCGAGTGTACCGTTTTCAAGACGACGATAAATAAGTGTGTCTATATATTATAACATTATGCATGTAGGTGCCTATATTAATATAATGTCCGTTCGACACTTCCGGTCCGTTCAGTGTATCCACTGTCTGATAACATCATCTACCTATACGACACACACATTACACGCGTTGTGTTTCGTGGTGTTTCGTCACGTTTTACGTGCGCACTCACAATTATTGTGACAACTATCCCGGTAGCTCGTGTGCAGACTGTGAGTGGAATGGAAATTCTGATTCGCGATTTGCAAATACAAGCCAGGGCCCTTTTAGTATATACGTCTTATATCGATAGATCCGAATCACTAGAGTTTTACTCTGAGGAACTTGTATTATAGTAATAAGTTGGGCAGTTAGGTTGATATTATCATCGTAGCCGACGATCAAATGCGCACATTTAAATTCGTGTTAGCCAGTACTTAGTGGCCAGTGGGCGTATAATTGAATAAGCTGTTCAAGTTCAAAAGCCAAATTAAACAAGCTCCTCGAAATAAAAATACGAAATGTCTGTTTCACTTTCAATAGTATACAATCGTGCAACGATACTAATGATAATACATTTTATACATTCAGTATTTAGCTCGATTTTTTTGTTATTTTTAAGTTTTAACTTATTCCAAACTTGATGAATCACATAAATAACTGTCAGCTGGTGCCTATAGTGCCTGCCTATTGTTTTTGAGCTCATACACACACGCGCCACGCGCGCACTCGCGAACACACACACACACACACACACACACACACACACACACACACACACACACACATATAGTTACCTGTCGATGACGAGTCTTAGAGATGATTTTATGGCTTATATATATGTGTGTGTATACATCATCGGTACCGATTGACGTAGGTATTGAATTTTATAGGCTATAGCCAACATAGCTGGTATTTTTCAAACATAAACCACATGATTATTGTTTCATAAATAAAATTGTAATTGTATTATGAATTAAATCTAACAATACAAATCTCCAATGGAACCTTTTGAAATTATAATTCGACATTAAAAATTAACTTTCAATAAACTTTAAAATGAGAACTATTTTTTTGTTGGATAAATGTTTTTTTTTCATCTAGACCATGCATCACAATCATCACATGCAGCTAAATAACCTAACCTGTAACCTGTAACCTGTAACATTGTACATACCTTACCTAATTAATGTTATTATATATTATTATAATTAAGTTTTACTTTTGAATATTTAATGTTTAAAACATAAAAATAATACAATAAATACAGATAATATTATTAACGTTATTATATTATGTATTAATATGATTCATCATATGCATTAAAATTTGATATAATATATAGGTAATAGCTGTGTATTATTTCACATAATTAATTTTAATAACTTGATTACGTATATAAATACACATAAGTAAATTCATGTTTTTTACATAAAAAAATTAAAAAAACATTACATTTATTTACAATATACAATCTATTTAAAGTAAGCATATCATATATAATATTAAAGTAGGTAATGACACAGACACGAAGGAGATAGAAGTTAAACGGAACTACCCGAATTACCCAGCAGTGAAACTTTTTGACGAGATTTTATTTTTTATTATTGTTTTTTGTATTCTAAAATTCTTTACTTCAATTTCTCTTCAGAATGGTCTGTTAAAATAACTTGTTTAACATGCAAAATAGTTATGTTAAAAATATTTAAAAAATATTCAATGTATAACTGTCACAAACATTTAAATATTTTTTTAGGAATACATTTTCAAGTGATTACCCACAAAAAAAATTGTTTGAAAATCTCCAGAAATAAAATATGGTTTAAAAAAATGTACATACCTATGTATATAATATAATATATGTTATATATTGTATACAACTACACTTTTAAAACGAGTAAGTTATTTAATGTATTTTTTAAATTTTCTTTGATTGAATTCGTGTATTCAGTTTTTAAAGGTAAACCGCCTATCATTTCAAACTTTCAATATATAGGTACTAATAAGTTTATTCAATATTAACGACCACCACTTATATTTACGTCTTATATTTGAGATTTGCGTGAAATGGAGACCCAGTTTTTACGATTTTGTTCTACGTAAGAAGACATTGAGGTGTATTAACACTTTATATAGCAGTGTGGAGGCCTTGAAGTCAATATATTATATGAGCGTTTGAAATTTATTATACAAATTTGTTCAGCTGACGGATATAGCGAGTTATGCGATTTATCGACATTTTTTTTTTTTTGTAAAGCGCCTACGTGACTTGAAAAATAGTGAAAACATGATAGTTATCACATCTTCTAACAGTGGTTAGAACTCACTACTTAGTATGGTATTAAGTATTAACTACTATACCTACCTACATAGTGCGTGATACCTTCATCGCTGATTAATTAAACAAAATAATACCGTTATAACTATTATTGTACCTACTTTTATCGAAGTGTTGGTATAGCTCCATGATTTACTAACGTTAGCATATAATTATGTTTTGTATTTTTTTAAGAGTATAATATTTATTCTATTTGTTTATTCTGAATATTTATATTTATCATATATTATATCATGTGGGATGAGCTTGTAAATGTGTATGTCAATCATTAGGCATAACCTATTGACAATAAAATATTTTAGATACTATATTTAGCGTGGAAAAATTTTTATTTTGAGTATAATGCATTTCTTAAAATATGTATTATAATATATAAAACATAAATTATATAGGTAGCCAGGTTTCAAGTGTTGAAAAGTAATTGTTTATATTATAAGTTATGGACAATGGGATACGTATGATATAATATGCAAATATGTGCATTAAAAATTCAACTGGGATAAATTGATATGTTTGTTTCTGCCATTATTTAGAACGAGTTTATGCAATTGTATACGATACGCATTGTTGATCATTCGCAGCGTATTGCGCATTGTATTTTTCAACAAAATAATCATCATATTTAATTAAAGTATTAAGTGAATTATATAAAAATATTAAACTAGTGAATTTTGTAATTATATTTTTATATTATGGTTTTTTGTCCTGTAAATGACGACTTCAATTTGTGAAGTACTGAGACGGCACAGAGTGACTGCCAAACATGCGAAATGACATATATATATATAATCATATACGTATAATCATATATGTAGGCAATATTGCGTATTACTTAATATTAATTTATACCTTATTTACATTTCTATTTTGTATTTCTTATATTTGTATGTGTACGTTTAGTTTTGATATAATTACGAGTAAACTTATTATTTACCAAATGAAATAGAGTCAATTCGTTAAGATAAATGGTTTTTAGAATATCGATAATATCAAAAAGAGATAGAAATAAAAGAATTGGGAGAAGTGGGTATTCGAATTTGAAGGGAATAAAGGAATCGTTGTTTTTTGTTCATAAGACAATAAAAGTGTCACTACACTTATAATTTATAATTAAAGAGGATATTGCCGTTACTGCAATTACATGCATTATATACAATTGTACAGAAATAATAAATAAGCCATTATATTACATAGGTACCTGAACGTTGCACCTAGTGCGTTGTGCTATATACTAAACAGAGTAATATGGTGGTGAAAAGAGCTCTTTATTTAGTGTTACTTTAGACGTATAGTAATTTTAATAAATGGACTTAATCCATGGTTTAAAGATTTATAAAACTTTTGTTGTTTCTAAGATTTAAAACCACAAATATCTCTGAGAGGTTGGTATAACGTATAAAGGTTTTTAATGTTTTATGTGAATTAATGTAGGTATTTAATATTATATCTGAAAACACACATTATATGCGTATAATTTCTATTTTCCAATGATCTTTACGACGATAAACCTGGTTACTATAATAGAACACGCCAGAAATATTATGTAGGTAGTAGGAACACAGTATTATCTTTCATAATCTTTATCTTTATTTTTACAATGTACACAATTCATCATGTAAATGAAGTATGTCATAATAAATGCCATCACGTGTGCCAGGTGAATGTTTTACGTTTATTTAATGCATGCACCAATTATTGTTCACTTATAAACTGCAGTACCGCTAGTACCTAATGAAACAATTTTGTTTTATGCGCTGTTAAAATGTTTAATATACTCTTATATTAATGTGAGTAGCTTGTACTAGGATAATCAATGAATTACGTTCATATGTAGGTACATAGTATAGTACATTATAATTTGATTTATGATGAGAACGTGTGTACAGTTCCACATCATAACTGTTATATACGTATCATGGGTGTAAATAAAAAAAGTAAAACACGTGTCGCCTTTTGCTGGCATGGCAGTTGCCAACAAATTTATTTTATGCTTCGAGGCTCCGACCATGTTGTATGCTCACTCACATCTCGAGAGTTGTGGTTAAGCCCAATTTAGGTAACTAATACAATAATGTCATGTCTGTTTTTGATAAATTATTAAAAATTTCTTAGTTACCTACTTATTTCTGTTATTCGACGTCTATGAATAGTGAATGTATTTTTAAAAATCTGTTTTGTTCCAATTTATTTGAATATAACTACAATGTGTTTTTCAAAATAATAACAAACAAGAAAAAAATATTGTACGTGGCTCGGGCTGGGGACTATCGGTCTGTAGGTTATGTTAGATATTTAGATGTGATATAATTGGCAAACTTGAAGACTTTGATTAAGTAGTATATTTTTGACGAATGAAAGGCATTCTTCATGCGTGTTTATCTAAAAATAACTTCTCGAAAAAATAATATAGTTTATTTATATGCTTAAATGTATAATTAATTCAATGAAATCGCATTTTACTTAAAATTGTCCTTATAAGTTTTTACAGTCAAATAAACTGTTGTCGCTTTAGATTAATAAAAAAAAAAATACAATAATTAATCCTTTTATCATTGTTTTTAAATACAAAGTCATTTTTAATAAAAGTTATTATATTTATTACTGTACAATTTTGACGTTTAATTAAAATAAACAAATCAATATTACAATAATATAACTTATTCGACTATTTGAAATATAAATATTTTGATATACCATGAACAAACTTTTCAAAATTATAATTAAAATTAAAGTTAACTAAATGTAAGAGTTTATTTTTTATATTTTGTAATAGTACCTACTTTTATTTCTTGTGTTTATGCCTACCATAATTCGCAATACGTTAAATACTGACGTAGGTCAGTATATAGTTTGTAGTTTTTCTATTATTATTCTCATAATGTTTGAATCTGAAATCGCTGCTGATAGCGATAAAAAATTAAAAACGTGTATTGCTACAGGGGAACTAAAATCCAATACTGCAATTATTGACACAACTTTACCTATTTATTAAAATGGTAAATAACATGTTTGATTCATGCAATAGTAAAAATCTTTATGATTTAAATTTTCTGGAATGTATCAAATACTGTAAAAAATTATTTATTTTGTTTGTTATTGGAATTGTGTTTAAAAGTTTAGCCCGCTCAATAAAAATTTAAAATCTATTGACAATTATATACATAATATAAACATCACTATAGCACCCGATGGATTATAAAATATATATTGGCTTTATTAGATGATACTTTTAAACATATTACCATGGTGATGTATAGGTTGATAATTTTCGAGTTTTTACAGGTCAAATTTAACTTTTGAAGTATTCATTACTCTTATATTATTTCCTGTACTTATAAGTCTAACTTCAGTCTACAACTTCTCATCATTGCTTCGAGAATATCATCCAATATGTTCGGGATTCTTTCAAAGATGTGTACTTTGATTAAAAAATCAGGTCCACAAACCATTCGCCAGCTATCGACAGTAAACTTCGATATCCAACAGAACAGACCGCAAACCCCAAGACCAATTGGATTTTCCAGAGCCAGGTAATTTCTTGGACAATTCGAGTACGAACCAATATTTATAACGACAAAATATAATAGCTTTTGTTCAATAGTTAATCATAATTATTATTATAAAACATTGTTGAATGGGGGAGGAGGTATCTATAACTGTTGAATTGAAATTCAATACTCAGAGCTATCGTTCTCAGTATAATATTTATTTTTAATTATACAGATATGGAGGAAGAAATGCAGTCACTATGTTACCGGGTGGAGGCATTGGGCCAGAGCTGATGAGTTATGTAAAAAGAGTATTTTTTGAAACTGGCATGCCAGTTGATTTCGAAACAGTTCGGATCGATCCAAAAAGTGATAATAATGATGATCTGGACTACGCCATTATGTCTATTCGTAGAAACGGTGTATGCATTAAAGGCAACATTGAAACAGAAAGTCAATCACAAGCTATAATTTCACGTAATGTTGCCATACGTAACGAACTCGATTTATTTGTGAATGCCGTACATGTGCAGTCATACAATAACGTACCAAGTCACCACAAGAACGTAAATATTATAGTTGTACGTCAAAACACTGAAGGTGAATACGCAATGTTGGAACACGAAAGTGTACCCGGCGTGGTCGAATCTTTGAAAGTTATTACTAGAGATAATTCTACAAGGTTGGCTCGTTACGCGTTTGAATTAGCAAAAAAAAATGGTCGCAGTAAAGTCACGGCAATCCACAAAGCTAACATTATGAAATTATCAGATGGATTATTTTTGGAAACTTGCATAAATATGTCATCGAATTATCCAGATATCGATTTTGATCATATGATTATTGACAACTGTTGCATGCAGTTAGTGTCCGATCCTCATCAATTTGATGTGATGGTTATGCCTAATTTGTACGGTTCAATTGTGTCAAATGTAATATGCGGCCTAGTTGGAGGTGCGGGAATGATGTCGGGAAAAAACTATGGTGATCATTATGCAGTTTTTGAGCCAGGTACCAGAAACACTGGTTCGAGTATTGCAGGTACTAACACAGCTAATCCAGTAGCGATGTTAAATGCGTCTGCCGACATGTTAGAACACTTGGGTCACCAAGTGCATTGTAATAACCTCAGGACTGCTATATGTAAGACACTCAATGAAGACATGTTACATACAGCTGATTTAAATGGTACCGCAAAAAGTTCTGATGTGGTACAAAATATCATTAAACATATAAAAACAATTACGGGCACAATCTAATCTTCCTATTCATTGAACTTGGCAACTAATAATTAATATTAATCTATGGTTTGATAGACTTATATATTAGTTACTAGTTCATTACAAAACATAATTTTAAATAATTGATTCAACCCTAAATACTTTTTGCTTGTTTGATACATTCTTAATCTTGTTTTAGTTAATAAATTTTTTGTAGTGGAGTTGCCTCCGGTAGATATAATTAATCGATTTATAGTTAAAATCACAAAATTTTTTGAGTAATTACACCGAATACACGACACTCAACTTAATTGAATAATAAGTCAATGCCGATTGATTTATGGTCAATTAATTTTCGTAAATAATATTATAAAAGTTTAAATAAATAAACCGACACATGTTTTTGAACTTCAAGGGAACGATACTATAATAATATTTAGATTTCTAGTTTACGTACAACTATCGATAAATATTAATTAATAATTTAGGTGTGTTATCGAAGACAATTCAAGTAGACTGTCTGGGCAGAGTTAATGAATTTAACTTCAAAAACTTTTTTTGTAGTAAATATCAGAAAAACACCTGGAAGCAATTCAAGTAAAAATATGTTTCTTAACTATATTTTGAGCACAATTCGTGAGTTACCACTGTATAATTGTTTTTATTTTAATGTGTAGAACATTAATTAGTTATTTATTTTATTAAATAGTAATAAAGGTAAATAAAAAAAATATAATTTTTTATATAAAAATAAAAACAAACTTTTATTCACCATTTAAACTACACATTTTCTTGCTAAAATATTGAATTGTTAACTATATTTTTTTTTTAACATCGCTACTGGATTAGCTGTGTTAGTACCTGCAATACTCGAACCAGTGTTTCTGGTACCTGGCTCAAAAACTGCAAAATGATATTACATTTGACACAATTGAACCGTACAAATTAGGCATAACCATCACATCAAATTGATGAGGATCGGACACTAACTGCATGCAACAGTCGTCAATAATCATATGATCAAAATCGATATCTGGATAATTCGATGACATATTTATGCAAGTAAAAAAAAAATATAGTTAACAATTCAATATTTTAGCAAGAAAATGTGTAGTTTAAATGGTGAATAAAAGTTTGTTTTTATTTTTATATAAAAAATTATATTTTTTTTATATACCTATATTACTATTTAATAAAATAAATAACTAATTAATGTTCTACACATTAAAATAAAAACAATTATACAGTGGTAACTCACGAATTGTGCTCAAAATATAGTTAAGAAACATATTTTTACTTGAATTGCTTCCAGGTGTTTTTCCGATATTTACTACTTTTTGAAGCTAAATTCATTAACTCTGCCCAGACAGTCTACTTGAATTGTCTTCGATAACACACCTAGATTATTAATTAATATTTATCGATAGTTGTACGTAAACTATAAATCTAAATATTATTATAGTATCGATTCCCTTGAAGTTCAAAAACATGTGTCGGTTTATTTATTTACACTTTTATAATATTATTTACGAAAATTAATTGACCATAAATCAATCGGCATTGATTTATTGTTCAAGCTATTAATTTTTCTTTATAATGCAAGGTCGGGCTTATATCTTTCTGAGTTGAGTGTCACGTATTCGGTGTAAGCATTCATAATTATTTTTAATTAAAAAAAAAAAAAATTTCTTGTGATTTTAACTAGAATTTGATTAATTACTTATGTCTATTGGCGGTGACTCCAGTACAAAACATTTATTGACTAAAATAAGAAGAAATTCGAGATAATAATATTTTAATAATCTTTTTGAAACAAAAATTCACGATAGGTAATTCTAGGGTCAGATCAGGAGGTGATACATATTCATAAAGAAGACACTTATAAAAAATCATATTATGAATTTAATAATTATGAAAAAAAGGTGACGTAATACTATATAATTATGTAGTACAACCAAATTTTTAAATTATATTACCAAAATTCAGGTAGGATATTTTAGGTAAAATAATTTATACTGTGGCTTAACTTTAATAACACTTTTGACTTATTATAAACTACCCTATGTAACCATATGTATACCATATGTAATTATTTCTAAAAATATTTAAAATGTGCTCAAGTGTTCTATCGCATATCGTCAGAAGCATTTAACATCGCTATTGCATATAAGCTGTGTTATTACCTACCTGAAATACATTAACCAGTGTTTATGGAGTTTATACAAACTACATGGAATAGTTTTCAATAATCGAGTGATCAAAATCGATATCTGGGTAATTTGGTGACATATTTATGCAATTTTCTAAAAATAATATATATTTAAATACTTTCATTAGAAATGTTTGAGTCAGGCAGACCATAATAATATTATCTACGAATCCTGAACTCGGACAAATCGAAATGTTGCGTCTACAAAATTAGCTGAATGTTGCACGGTTCATTGAAATGCACAAAATTCATAATTGTTAATTCAAAAATATATTATTACGTATATAAGGACACCTACACAACCTCAGTCAACTTGCGCTGAAAATCCGGCACCATACTACATTTCTGTGTTAACACAGACTATTTTAATATTTGTAGGAAAATAATAATTTATATGAAATAAAAATACATATCTAATACATAAAAATTGTTATCATTTATTAATATTAAGGTTCACGATAAATATTCACAAGGTTCTTACTTCTCCATTTAATGGATTTTATTTTATAAGTCATAATTTAGTCATGCAATATTATAAACAACATGCCGAAGTGGAAGCTGGAAACATTTCGTCAGCCTATAGTTCAATTTTGAGGTCAACATTTTCGCATTATCGATTTGTTTGCTCATATCAGCAATTATAATTGGAGAGTGATTTTTGAAATGCAAATGCAAAGTGTCTTGTGTCAGACTAAAACGTCATGTCTTTTATAAAAATTAATAACGATACTGAAATACAAAAGTTTATTGGTGATGAATAAAATGTTTGAAAGCCAATAAGAAATGAGGGGGCGTTTCGAGTGAATCAAATTTTTAAGATTTTAGATTCTGAGCGGAGCGATGAATGTATTGATTTTACCATGATGTGTGTTTTTTTTTTTTTTTTTTGTTTCTGTCATCACGTTTTGGGGCAGTAAAAATGCTTCGATTTTTGACTTCAGTACCTCGTTCGATCAGAAAGTGAATCTAGTTGGTACTTTGGGGGGTCAAAAGTAAAAAATTCTTAATACTTTTCTAAATAATTGAGAAAAACAAACTAAAAATTAAGGGAAAAACAGGAAATTTTACGCACACTCATTTTTCGACAAAATCGATTTTGGTTTTTGATGTAACTTTAAAACAAATGACCATAGATACATGAAATTTTCACCTAATGTTTATATAAGTATATTCTATCCACCATGCAATTTTCAAAAAATTTCGACTTAAGTTGAACTATTCATAGGCATTTCAAATTTTCGATCATTATTAGTTTTTTTAAATTAATATCGATAAAAATTTATTTGTTGGGTAGAAAAGCTTGAAAATTTAATACAAGGCTCTTAACATATTGTTACAATAGCAGTTGAAAAATAAAAGAAATTCATAGTCACAATTTTTTTTTATAAGCATTCAAAGTTTGAATTTTGACAAAATACGCAAAAATCACGAAAATTCACAAATTATTTTAAGCTAGAAATTCATAAAAAATTTTCTTTTTAAATCTAAGATTTAAAAATTTAATACAAGATTCCTTACAAGTTTTTCAATCTTTATCACAAATAAAAATTCCACCTGAAATTCAAATTAAATTTTTATGAGCATTTGAAATTTAAATTTTTACAACATTGGATTTTCACTTTTAGCGATTTCCTTATTTTGGTGTAACTCTAAAACAAATTACCACAGATACTTGAAATTTTGACTGAATGTTTATATAGGCGTGTTATATATTTGATAAAATTTTCAAAATATTTAGATTTGTTTTGAGCTGTCAATGGACATTTTAATTTTTCAACTTTATTAGTTTTTTTTTCTATAAATATCGATAAAAATTTATTTGTTCGGTAGAAAAGCTTGAAAATTTAATACAAGGCTTCTAACACATTGTAACAATAGAAGTTCAAAAATATTAAAAATTCGTTAGCACAATTTTATTTTATAAGCATTTAAAGTTCAAATTTTGACTAAATACGTAAAAATTACGGCAATGTTCAAATTATCTTAGATAGAAATTCATAAAAGTTTTCCTTTTTAATTCTAAGATTTGAAAATTTAATACAAGGCTCCTAACATATTTTTACAATAGAAGTTGAAAAATAAAAGAAATACATAGTCACAATTTTTTTTTATAAGCATTCAAAGTTTGAATTTTTACAACATATTATGTAAAAATCACGAAAATTCGTAAATTATTTTATGCTAGAAATTCATAAAAAATTTTCTTTTTATATCTAAGATTTAAAAATTTAATACAAGGCTCATTATATATTTTTACAATAGCAATTGAAAAATAAAAGAAATATATAGTCACAATTTTTTTTTATAAGCATTTAAAGTTCAAATTTTGACTAAATACGTAAAAATCACAAAAATTCGCAAATTATTTCAAACTAGAAATTCATAAAAATTTTTCTTTTTAAAACTAAGATTTGAAAATTTTTAATAATCTATAATATATCCTAGACAGATAAACCGTCTTCGCTCAGAATCGTTTTTCGTATACAATGATATAATATCATTGGATTCAAATTTAATTCCATCCATTACAGTAACCCACTTGTAACCTACTGTACAGCAGAGCGACATACACGACTTACCCGCTTTTTTTTTTGCGTCCGATAAATTATATTGAATAGCTTATTCGGCCAGTAGGTAAAAACCTACTCTAACCTAACCTAACCTAACCTATGATAATATTACGATTGTATAATATAATATTATTTGCGTTATTTTTACAACGATGACTATGTCAATAGTGGTGAAATTTGAACTTCTAACAGAGCACGACTACCACTGATTTAGGTCGATGAGTGTGATTAATAAACTGATGTAGTGATGTGCTAATAGTTATAATATACATAAATCACAATTCATAATATACAAGTCACTCGTGTTTTTAATTTTCAAAAAAATTTAAAATTGAGTTATTGATGATGATAAAGAACAAAAAACTCACGCAAATTAAAAACGTGAAAACCAAAATAATAAATAACTATCTCCATGAGGCGCATTGGGATAATTTAAAAACTATTGGGCACATTTGGCTATGTGAAAAATATGCACTTCTTTCACTCTAATATACTCGGGTGATTACAGCTGATCTCGGATGCACTTGGGAAACTCCCGAACTGAGAGCCGATTGTGATTAATTATTGTGGACAATTGCCGAAATAAGTTGAGTTAAAAAAAATAATGATAATAATAATAAGAAATAAAGAAAAAAAGGTACCTAGTAGGCATAGTTAGTTGTGGCGGAAACGAATAAGGACCCTTACAGACCGAACGGGTGCCACCTTCGAGCGTTTTGTTAGGCAACCGCTACCGCGGTTCGGTGCGTTGTGTTGCTCGACGACCACGGCACACGCGGAAACGCTTCCGTCAGACCGGCCAAACAGTCGGGGCCTGTGTAGGTACGAGCGTGGCCGCTGTTGCCATATCGATGTCTACTCGCACTATAACTGCACACGACAATAAACTTTAACACTATACCTATAGACTATATTACAGTTAGATGTGGTCATAATAATAATAATAATAATGATTACCTAAATAGTATAGTAGTTACCTATAACATAATATATATATACATCTCGCCGTACAAGAAGTAACGTTATAAGGTACTATTATTTTGCCGACAGACCGGCCGCCCGCGGCGCGACGAAATTTTCGATCTGGGCCAAGTGTGCTATGAAAAAAAAAAAGCCGGTACCTACCTACATCGGCACGCTGCACAAAATATCAGCTGTACAAATATTACACACCGACACCTGGGTGGCCCGCGAGGTGTTGGAATAATAATAATAATTATTATTATTATTACCGCGATAATGATCGAACTCGCGCGCGGTTCGTCGAACCGATGCAGGTGTATACGTCATCGTGCCATAACTTATTATTTATAATGATACCTATAGTGTATAATATTATCATTATCATGTTAGGTTGCGAGTACTTATGTAAATGTTATATCGCGGAGAACTATTAACCCGTGATAAGAGCCCCCGAGCCCGTTCTAACACGTGATTAGTCCGTCGGGAATTGTTAATGTTACATTGATATGTTTTACCCTGCACAGTCGCAGTCTATACGGCAATAATAACAATAATACAACTATTACTATTATTATTTTATAAAAAGTATACTATTATTGTTAGCATAATATTTTGGCGTCCGTCCGCCGTAGCCGATTGTTGTAGGTAGTCAATAAACATCGTATAGTTTCGTGCCGGTGATCGTCGGTGAAAATGTCTGTCATCGACGCGACCGCAGTACCTCCCGCTGCGTCCACAACCGTCGGTCGAGAAGACGGTTCCGACAATTCCGACCGACTGCGACAACAGCAACAGCAACAATATCAACAACAGCAGCACCACCTGCACGGATCGGCGACGTCAGTCGGCGCCGGAGGAGTGACGTTCGACGACTTGGAACGTCGCGGATCGCGGACACCAGACACGGACGCCGCCGTATCCATCGTCGACGACGGTGCCACTGATCGGACGCCGCTGCTGACCCGGAGAGTTACGTATCGCGACGAAGACGGAAGCTGTGACGACCGCGGCGCAGATAGAGTCGTCGTCGACGGGCAAGTAAATCTCGTCTGCATTTACGTACCGGTCGCTATAGTATAATATTATAATTTAAAATTCTATATAATTAAGGCCTCAGAAAGACGAAAATTAAAATACTTCTAGAGGTTCGATTTAAAAGATTAAAAATTTTTTGATTTGTGAATAAAGTTTACTTTCTATCGGTCGGAGTGGATACAAATGTTTTAACAGTTAGATAAAATAAAAGATATAATATAAAATATAGATTAAAAAATAAGAGAATTTATGACATTTAAAATGTTCTCATTCGCGTCAAGACTTCGTGAATATTCAAAATGTGCTCCGATCGATGAAATGTAGTCTTTTTTGTGCATTCAAACATGTTTACGTTTTTTAAATCGGACCTTCCGAAATAGTTTTTGTCAGGCGTACACCCGCGTACCTAACTATATAGCTATTTCACGTCGATAAATTGATTTTGTTTTTTTTGATCTAATGATAAAGTGACAATAATAATATATGCATGCTGGTGCGTTAAATGAATTATGCGGGTGATTGGTGGGAAGTATAAACGCACCATATTATAGTAAAACTATAGGACACACGCTTAGGACTTATCAATTTATCATGATAATTTTCTACACACACGAAGACGAACAATGGCCGCAAAGAACGAAAGAATTGCCTAAACACAACTCCTTAAAAATGATACATTTACAGTATCCTTAGTCACGGACAACGGTAACCATGATGGTTTGACCCGCAAAAAATCAACCATTTCATTCGACCAAGTCTGTAATATTTACCAAGCCGAAATTTGTGGACGCCATAGAAGATTTTGTTATATTATGTAGGTAAGCGCGATGCTCGTTGCACACATTTCTGAATCCTCTTGCAGCCAGTCGCTTGCAGCACGTTCGTATATGTTTTGAGGGTTTACACCGTACCACGGAATTCCATTTCAAGTTTATATTTCGTACACGTCAAAGTCACCGCTGCTACTGATTTATAAATAAGCTGCGAATTGCTCATTGCTGGCTAGGCATTTATTTATAATCAATGCTGAACTGCTAATGCTGCTACATAAATAATTATAGAGGCCACGCCGCACTTAGTGTTGTGCTATATTGGTTACCTATCTAAAGTCACCACAGAATACATTCTACTATATTACGTAGGTAGTTGAATAGAATAATATAAAGGTATTTTATATAAAAAGATTGTTTATTTACTTATTTGTCATGGTACATTGTCAAGAGACCATAACGATTCCTAGCTGTGTGATACCTATAACAAACAGTGATAATGATGGAAACATTGCACTCATAAAAACTGTATAACACCTAACCGTTAAGAAAAAAAAATGTTAGTACCTATGTATGTATAGTACGAATAAGTTGCTCATTTTATTGACACGTGGCCACGTGTCCACGTGGGTATGAATAATAGATAATAATGTAGATGGTAACACTCATATACGATTCTCTTTCTATCAATGATTTTGTACAAAACGTTATGGATGAAATACGCTACCGTTGCTACCATCATTTACTAAGTATTTTCGTATGTTTAATTTAAGACGCGAGATAGAATATTATAATTTATAATACACTCATACATGAGCGGATAGGCCATTTTTGGCCTACCGGAAAATTTTAAAAAGGGGCCCCACATGAAAAAGAATTTAATAATATATGATATTAAAGGGCCCCATTACTGAAATACGAAGGGGGGCCAACCGAGAAATTCTATCCGCCCATTCACTCATATATTATAAAGTTAAAAAAAAAAAACCGGGTAAGTGGGTATGATAGGTATCATTGTATACGAAAAACGATTTTGAATCGAGATGGTTTTTCTGTCTAGGGTATATTATAGATTATTAAAAATTTTCAAATCTTAGATTTAAAAAGAAAATTTTTTATCAATTTCTAGCTTAAAATAATTTACGAATTTTCGAGATTTTTACGTATGTTGTCAAAATTAAAATTTGAATGCATGTAAAAAAAAAATTGTGACTATGTATTTCTTTTATTTCGCAACTGCTATTGTAAAAATATATTATGAGTCTTGTATTAAATTTTACCATATAAAAAAAATCGATTTGGTCGAAAACTGGTTTTGCGTAAAAATTCCCGTTTTCTGTCATTTTTTTTTTCGTTTTTCTCGATTTTTTTGAAAACTATTGGAAAATGTTTACTTTTGACCTCTATAATGCACCAAGGATATTCACTTTTACATCGGAAACCACCCCTAAAGTTTGAAATATCATTATTTCGACTAGTTATGCTGTACACAGACACACAAAAAAAACACACACATTATTGTAAAATCAATACATTCATCACTTCGTTCAGAATCTAAAAATTGATTAGTTAATAAATTATGAATACATATTGTTTAAAATATCAAGATTTTATAAGCCTTTTGTTCGAAATTTGATTCTTAGGAATATACCTGCAGCTTTGGAACTTAATTATTATGGAGTTAAAAATGTATCTATGCTGTCGTTTAAAAAAATATAAAAAATACAAACAATTAATTTCTACTGTATATTTAGTATGCTATAATGCTATATATAATATTATTTATCAGTATAACTTTAAGTAACAAATCATAGTTATCTGCAAATTATATAAATATATAATAGGCATTATAGTTTAAGATAAATAATATTATTATCTTCAATAAGAAAATTCTATGCTACCAAAAATACATTTTATCATGGATTAATGTCATTGTTATTTTATATTAAAAATCTCAAACTATACACGTAATTTCTGTAAATTCTGACATACCTGAAACTAAATTTTTATAATATGGTTATTTCAGTGGTATTAGAAGTATAGAAGTATAAAATGCTTATGTATTTTTATAGAAATTGCTTTATTATAGTACGAAATAACAGTTATTATACAAATTTAATATTTATTCTAACATGTACCTATATGGCTATATAGGAGCAAATTAAAATGTAAATGTTTACATTTTATCTGCCTTATTATTGAAACAAATATCAAAATAATATTATGCTATCATAATAATACTATATACACTGTACCTATAATATTTACCTAGATCTCGTTTTTATTTTTATTTATTAAAGTTTGATCGGTAATTATTATTTTGTTTAATAAATACGGTGACGTATTTTATGTTTGAGATAATTGTAGATAATAGATATTAAATTAATGACTTAGGAAGTCCTAATTGGGATAATGTCTTACGATAAAAGTGTAAAATATTGTAACTTTTATCAATTAGTTGTTGAATGCTTTTTTTGCGTAAGATACTGTCGATACTGACTACTGGATTATTTTATTAACTACAATAAATAATAATGCTCACACACAATCTTTTTTTTATTTAAATAAATAAGCCTCAGCGTCTATGGCCATTGGCATACAAGAAGTTTAAGGTTAACAATTTTTAAGGATACTGTATTTACATATTACATAAACAAGAACAGATTATAAACTATTTATAAGATTAGATTTGATTAAAAAAGTCAACATGTGACTTATGGTATATCTGGATGGATAGCTTCATTCGATACGATATTTGATACCACACACAAATTATTATGATTTAAAATGTGTAGTCTTAATTTATGGTTTTGTTATTTATCATATTTTACATAATTGATTTTTATGGTTGAACTAAGATCAACCTAAACTTCTAAACTATATTCAGATGAAATAAGGTTTCTATTTTCTTAATTCGTAGAACATGATGAGTATATCTTTATTTTTTAAACGCTATTTTCTCAACCAATAGACAATAAAGATTTATTAGTTGTTGTAATCATATCATAAATTATAACTTAACTTAAAGCCTTTTATAGGTATTAACTACATACTATGCTAAGTAGTTAGTCGTATGAAAATTATTTGTATTGATCATTTTTTTTTTTTTTAGTTAAAAGTTGAAGGTACAAAATCAATCAAATTTAATGTTGTATAATTGTATGTAAATACGATAGGTATAATACATATTATAGATGTTCAATGGCAATGAACTTTAGATGTGTTTCCATTGAATATAACATAATATATAAACAATATTCATCCACAAATAATAATAATATATATATATATATATATACTGTTTTCAAGACCGGTTTGTATAATATTGTATATGTATACTTGATACAATAATTCGTGTTTGAAATATTATTTATTAACTACTTTATTAATACCGTTTATTCATTGCGTATATAAAAATAATTTGGAGTAGGAGGCGATGACACAAATCAATATGGAATTGTATAATGCGTATATTTTAATTTTAATATTATGTATAATGTGCTCGTACAGCATTAATGACGTAACATTATAACGTATGCTAACATAGTAACATATTATATTATAGACAGGTATTATAGAAATAATGGTACATAATAATATTTGGTTATATAGATAAGTCGCGTCGTTTTCTGAGATTCGGAAAAAATATCGTATATTTTGTACGATAATTTCAAATATCGACCTATACATATAGTGCATTTAAAAATGTGTTAATCCTGACATAATTTATTCTATTTTGTTGTTATAAAAAATTTGATTCATTCACCGATGCAATTTTCCAAAATGTTTTCGTTTAAATTATTTCGGTCCAAAGTGTAACCTATTATTTTCTATTCGTAATTCATATAGTTTTTGATTGGTGTTCATATTATCAATCAATTTAATATTGTGGTTAAGTATATTAAAATATTAATATATATTATTATTATTATTTCATTTTTTACGTATAGGTTATTCACTTTACATGTTATAAGTTATAATAATATAATGTCAATTGTATTGACTTTTTTGTATTAAAAAACTCAAGATGTTTATAATCTGTATACGCATAGCACAATAATATGTAGATTTTATCATAAAATATATTTTTTCATTTTTTTTTCTTGAAATATTTATACGAGGAAAGAAAAATCCAACGGTAAGATTCGATCAGTATGCCGTGTAGTTATTCCGGATAAATTATAGTGTTGTAATTTTTCGTTATTTTGTAGTGATTTCCATTAAATGCCATGTTCTTCGTTCTAACAAATGAAAAATAATACACGATTATTTCACCAATCCAAACCTTAAATCTGAATATGATAAAATTATTCTGTAGGTAGTGGGTAGTTGTTTATGGTAGTAAGCGAACAATGGTAATGCACTTTTATGTAGATTTTAAATGTAAGATAATGTAATTTTACGAGTAAAAATCTATATTACAATAATTTCAAGTATTAGACTTTATATCGAGAATCTCAAAAAATGAAATTATTGTATAAGCTGGGTTTTTGTCATGAAGAGGAATTGTTTTGATATATATAAGTTGTAATTCATAACTTTGTTGTGAAATGTAATAGGTACTTGAAAATATACCTACCTACGTGATCAAAATACTTCTGGAATAATGTATTACTGTACATGGCCATGAATTCGAATAGGTACGTATTTTATAATTTATATTACGTAAATATTTGCATTGCGATGTGCCGAGTGTCTAGGTAATGTGCAAATGTGCTTATGTGGTGTACCTACATAATTTATTCGGTGTCATGTTATAATGGAAAATAATTGTTGGGTAGTTAACTTGCACACTGCAGTGGATTACATAGGTAATAATATTATACATTTTTTTTTATAATAATGCAGTTTGAATATAAGTCAGTAATTCGTAGACATTTTTTCATAATATTTTATAGTTATTGATTAAGTTGATAATGTTATAAAGGTAAAAAATAGTATTACCTATATCTAATTTTGATACCCACGATATTGTTTAAAATTAGGTAGGTTTAATAGTTTTAGATTTTAGAGTTGCCATTTGATTTTACAATATTTGTGATGTTTTTTCGTTTGTTACCATAATTTAGGCCATTACAAATTATTGAAAATTGGAAATATTAATATAAAACTAGTAGTTTCAATTCTTGTTACAATTTAAAAATTAATAACTGCTGCAGGTACTTAAAATATTCAACAGATTGCATGTATTAGAATTTTACAGTCATGGTATATTTTAGGACATTGTGATTTTATAACCATATACTTAAAATTTATTTAAAATTCAAATATTTTTGTTTATAAGACAAACAGTTAAAAATATAATGCAATGTTTGTAATAATATTTGCTGTTTCAGAAATTAAAAATATCAAGAATATTTGGTTGCATTTTTTTATAAACGTTTGAAGTTCAAATTTTGTCAGAATCACAAAAATTTCCAAATTATTTCGTTGTTAAAATTCACTAAATGTTCAATATAGTTTAAATTTTAAAAAGTTAAACAAAGTTCTGCATAAATAAGTCTTTCAGCATTTTAAAAATATTAAAAATAGACAGGCATATTTTGTAGTTTAAGACATTTGAAGCTTTTTTTTTATTTTGCAAGTTTTAATAACAATTTTTCCTTTTAAGATTTTAGTTATGTTGTTGTAACTACTATAAATTGTAACTTAAAAATATTAATCGTAGAAACTAAAAAATTTTTCGCCATTATGTATATTATTAATTTTTAAATTATAGTTTTACAAAAATATGTAACGAAAAAATCTAAAAACTATACATTTTTTTTATAGTTATTTTAAGTTCAAATTTGGATGAAATTACACATTAAATAACCAAGAATAACAATTTTAGTTAGATTGCTGTAATTTAAAAATATTATCCGTGGGTACTTGAAATTTTTAGAGTAAACTTTATATTCTAATTATGATAAGTAATGTTGTTAATGACTGAGTAAGTCGGGTAAATAATGAATCTGATTTGATTGATTTAGAATTTATTTTATAGGTACCAACCTAAATTTTTTTTTTGAAAAAATAACAAAATGATTAAAATAGAAAAAAATATTCTAGACTGACAAACCGTCTCCGCTCAGAATTGTTTTTCGTATACAATGATATTATATCATTTAACTCAAATTTAATACCATCTATTACAGTAACCCACTTGTACAGCACAGCGACATCCACTTACCCGCTTTTTTTTTTCTATAAATGAATTCATAATAGGATATTGACCAAATCAATAGCTTACTTTAATAGATAATTATTATTATTTATTACCCTATATAAAGTGAAAACAACACAACAAGAGTCGAAGTGTGGTGTTTAAAATCAGATAGGTACCAATTATCTTAAACTAACGTCTCGTGATAACCCTACTAATTTATACGACTATGTTTTCACGTTAATCTTTTATTCTTAAACTTGGTCGTTAAAATAATTATACTTTCTCAGTAGAATTAAATTATATTCTTTATATAAATTTCAAATTACTATAATTTCTTAACCTAAATTTTTTTTAGAATTACAGAGTATTCGCTTTGGCGCACTATCAAATGTAATTTTTTCCTGTTCTAAACTCTTTTCATCATAGTGACTAATATCTTGGCTATATCTATATTTTATGGTTCATGACTACATGTTCTGCGATTTACACACGATAAAAACAGAACTATATTTCAATGTTTAGTGTTTTATATTGCTCGATTATAGTCAAGTCATAAATATATGATTAATTGAAATAATTTTATAAATATATTATATACCTAAGCGCCATTAAATAATATAATAGTCATATTATGGTATTATTTATATGAATTAATATGTACCTGAATAGCTACATCAATATTTAAAGGTGAGAAATACGATCTGGGAGGGGGGTCCGGGTGATCAGTGGTGTAGCGAAACTGCTAATCAAGAGGTGGTAGTCTCTGAATTATTTAAAGGTTGTAGGTGGGTGGTTAACAGTAAGTTTACTATCAACTAGTACTTTTGTGTTGACCGTGACAGATAATATTTAAAAATGAGAAAGTCGATGACTTTTTCGAAAGTTGTGTGGATGGATAAGTGGTTAGAATATAAGTAGACTTATCTCTGATAATTATTAAGTTCGCTATATCACTGCAAAAGGTAAATTCTAGGTTGGCTATTGCATATTTATATCAATAATATATGTAGGTATATATATATAATTATTCTAAAATAAATTTGGTTTCGTCGATTTGGCTTTTATCGTTTTATTTTATACGATTTATGGACATATTATTATTTCAATATGACACGCCTGTGATGACTATTAGCTCCACACTCCGGTTAATTATTTTAATATTATTTCAATTTGGAATTTATGCTGTTCCATCAATCCGTCATATAATTAATATCACGCTATTTGTAGGTATAACGGAAATTATTGTTTCATAGATATCTCGAGATAATATTGTATTAAGTCATAAATGTATGACGTATTTACGAGAATAAGGTTAGTTATATAATTTTCTTATGCCATCCATATGAATATTCCAGTAAACTGTTTTTAGAAAAAAAATTAATATATTAAATACTTTACACAACCTAACTTAACATTAAGTTTTTACTAAGCTTTAGGCGAAAAATAATTTTTAAGTGCCAACTTCTTAATTTAGATACTGTTTACACTTTTAAATTGCATGGTCATTATGTACACTATACTCGTACACTATTTTATTGTGATGTAAAAATACAAATTATATTTTAAAAACTCCACGTGACTATACTTATAATATTGTGCAAAATACATTATAATTTTATTTATTATTTACCAATTGAAAAATGATTTTCATATAAGTAGAGTGATGTAAAATTAGAAAACTAAAAAAAAGTGACATCGCTGATTGCCTTGTAAAAATTTAAAATATATACATAAGTAAATAATAATATTATTTAAAAATGTCAATTTTTGATTGTTTTGAAACTTTCATTGAACTGTATTTAAAATAATGTTCATAGATTCGAACAATGTTGATAACAGTTTACCGCTATTATTTCAAAATTTAAATAATATATAATTTATGTCGTCTATATTGCTATATATTATATATATACATAATATACATAATGGAATTATAGTACATATTTTTATATTAAATGAGTAACTGCGATAAGACCTTTGGGTGATGAAATATAAATCATGAGAGTAATAATAAACAAGTTGCATTTATAGGTATTTGCACAGAAAATGAATAAACTGTTTACAACATAAATATGCCTCTAATTTTTTTTTAAACTTAGTATGGCCTACGTAAAGGTGAACTCACAAGGTTATCACCAATATTGAAGGATAACTGTTATTTTTCTATGCGATCTTGCACTCGTCGCCACTGTCCTGGCGTGGCCTTATAATGAATAATCTTTATGTTCCTGGCTATTCGCAACATGATTGACAAATACGATATACTGTCGATGAATAAAAATGACTAGTGAATACTATATTATATTTATTGATTATGGATTAAGGATGACAAATTTTAATTTAACTTCATAAATATATAGTTACATAATATTATGTTATGTATGCTTTGCTGGATATTGAGCTTTACCAACGATTATTATTATTAATTTTATAGTTTTATATACATACCTAATTGTTGAGCTTAAATGTTTATCATACTAAAAGCTGATGAAAAAAAAGTCGTTAAAGAAAGAAAAATTACAGTTTATTCAACTTTATTCCAAACGTATTTTATTCAAATCTAATCCAGAACAGAAATGCTATTTGTAGATGACTATTAGATGATATTCTTGTCATATTATGCTGTTTACCAAACACTGTGCATATTGTGAGCAATATGTTTGAACGTTTTTTCCCGATATACAACAATTCAGGGTGAAAATTCATATAAAGTTTGGTCCTAATATTTCACTTACTTTCACTACATACTAGCACGTTTGGACCCATAGATTTCAGATTTCTCTACAAACATTTCAAATTTCAATACACATAAAAACCAATTGGGTGCATATACTATTATATACCTATTAACGTTGCCCAGAAGACACCAGTACACCACAAAGTTGGCTCAATTGTTCCCCAAAAACATGTTTGCAATTTTAATTTGTAAGTATAATCGTAGTTTTTAGTATACTTTATTAATATTTTCTAATATTTGTAGATGTGAGTTGGATAATAGTTAATATTTTTAACTTTATCATATTTTCTATTTATTGATATATGATAAATTTATTTTTTGTACAATTCAATAAATTTTTCAATTTGATCATTTTCTTATTACTTTAATTTTTCTTTATTTGGTAGGTATCTTTAATTAATTAATTATTTTTATTACGTAAGCAAGTTATAATGTTACAGTTTTGTGTCCAAACACGTATTTCATTATACGCCATACTAATGTGTTTCCATAAATTTGCACAATCGTATTCACAATAATTTTAGACAAAAACGTAAAAAACGAAAAATTTTAACGTGCCCAACGTGCCCAACGTGTCATGCTCATTCATATTTTGCATCGAGTGATGATGACGATTAAAATGTATCCTAATCAAAATCCACGAATATTTAAACAATTATACAATACCTAACCTAGGAGGCTGGGACTAGCAATAATTGTAACCAAAATCGTAATTACTAATTGTATGAGATAATGAGTTACAGATTTGATTGTGCTGTGCACTAATGTTAGACAAATATTTGAATGGATAAACATGTGCTATATATGGCATAATTGGCATTATGTGTGTTTATTTATCATCTGACAAATACTATTGTGTGCTCATGATCCCAAATGTATACGTTTTAATATATTTCCATTAATTTTATTGTAGGTATTAACTGTTTTGAATTGCAATTTCTAATAATTTTTTACTGTTGGTTTATTTCTGTATGTAAATTTCAATATATTTTTAATTTTTCGAAATTTCAAGAAAATGTTATGGTTTTTTATCTTGATATCTTGATACATGGTTCTCTTATGCATTTATATTATTATTATTATACATCAATATTATACATTCTAAATTACAAATTATAACTGAAACAAAAACTTGATTAATCATGTAAGTATGTTAAATTGTTTTTTTTATTCTTAAGTCTTAATAATAAGTGTTATAATATTATATTTTAAATTACAAATAGGTACCTATGTATTATATTATCACCCAGCTATTAACTTTAAATAATTAGATGTAATAAATATTTTTAGTATTCTATTATTTATGCAGGTAATTTAATATATATGTTTGTTTAATATATGTATATTTATATATGTATAACAATTTTGATGTCTTTTTCTGTGATTTCAGAATATAGTTTAAATTTTTAGGAAAATTGTGTAATTTCCTTTGAATTTTTTGTGTTGCAGGAATTTTTAAAATGTTTATGATTAATAATTTCGTCATTAGGGAGTTACCCGTTTCTACCAAAACAATATTATCCGTTTCCCTCATAGCCATTTTCCACCAAAAACGAAAGTTGCGATTCCCGTTTACGCCAAAAGACGTTTTCGGCAAAAAAGTTTGGAAACTAATATGTAATTTTTTTAAGCCTGACCTATTTAATTAAATTATTTATAGTATTAAAATTTATATTTTAAGATAATATAATTATTACTTGAATTTTAATTTGAAATATCAAAATATTTAAATATAATGAATATGTGATAGGCAATTGTATAATATTTAAAAACTCTAAATTAATTCTGCCTATATTCGACTAATATATTATTATTATCTTCTTGTATTATAATTTATAATGATACGAATATGTAATATTTTTACATGGTTCTCAAATAATGATTGGCTAAACATCTTTTCACAAAAATAAATTTTGGCGGAAACGAGAATCATACCTTTTTTGTTTTAGTGGAAAACAGCTATGCGTAAAATCAGAAAACCAATTTTTTGTCGGAAACGGGCCCCGTCGTCAATATTGTGTGAGCGATTCTGTTAATTGTTGTACATGCGCATCATCTAAGTTATTATGTATAGAAAGAAAGATTCTTCAAGCATTCTCACTTCCTTTTATCTTTCAACAATGCAATTATTCAAATTCAGCTTATTGGATTTTTTTATAGGTTAAAATACTATAATACTAAAATACTATATCCCAGATAATTTTTATATATTTATAAAATGTAATCCTGTGGCAATAGAAACTTATATATTTTTTTTTTAATTAGTTTAAACGATTTTTTTGATAAACTTGTTAAACTGATAAATCGTAGAGTGTGGACAATTGTGGAAAATGGGAGAGTTTACGTGAAAAATCAACCGCTCTGTATAATAATTAGTCCATTGGTGTAATAGAGTTGGGTTAGAGCTAGCCATATAAATGTAAAATTATGTATTTTTCGAGACGTCACTCAATTATTCAATATGATTACTCTATCGATAACGTAATAAGTTGAAGATTTATGTTTTATTTTTACTCCAACGTTATTGTTTGCATCTCATATTGACAGTATAGTAGACAAAGCATTGCGATCATTAGGGTTTATAAGGCGACATGCAGTGTCGGTCATGTCAGTAAGATGTTTGTTAATATTATATACTTCTCTTGTTAGGTCAATTGTAGAGTATGGGTCTGAAGTATACTAGTATGGTCTACAAGGACCAAATGTGACATAATTAAAATTGAACGTGTTTAGCATCGTTTTTTGAACATGATTTCTCGATCTATGAGCATTTTTCATGAACCCCGTGACTATAAACCCGTCTTAATAGCAATCAATTTATCCACCCTGAGCGAAAGAAGAAATATGAGTGATATTAAATTTTTAAATAGTTTAGTCTCTGGTGTAATTAACTTACCAGACTTGTTATCTAGAATAGCTGGAATAGGTTTTCAAATTCCAGGTACAACCCGTCCACGTGACCACTACTACCTTGCTCTAGTGACAAAAAATTATTTAGATGATGATTCTCTAAGGAGAGCTATGTCTTTAGTTAAACTATTTTTCTAATTTAGGTTTTCGATTCCGCGCATTATTTAATTTTCAGAAGTCCACTATGTAATACTGTATAATTTTAATTTATTGATACTCGATGTGTTATATATATATAATATATATGTTATAATGTATATTCATTAATGAGTAACATATTTTAAAAGCTGTAAGGCGTTTAAAAATAAAAATAAAATAAAAATAACATAATGGTACCACGAAAAAGCTTGCGGACTTGTCGATTAATTGGTTGCAAGCGTAAAGCATTCTTATCCTAGAATACATTTAATTCCGTTGATTTTATTATAATAATATTCAAAATACTGTATAATACCGCATCTACGCGTAATACTATGAATGTATATATTTATAATGGTGCACGTGAGTGGCTGAATATTAATGTTTCGTATAGATAACGACGCGAAAATGTCGGTCACAATAATACCTGTCTACAATATAAGTGCCTACGCAATACGTGCATTTGTCCCATATACAATATACATACTTATATAATCAAAATAAAATACATATACATCTACGTATAAAAATTATAATATTTATATATGTAGTATGCATGCTAATAAACGCGTGTCACGGAAAGCATTCTTCAGTGGTGGTGATTGTCGCTGTTCAAACCTGACTCTTGACGACCGTGACAAACACTATCGAATAAGTTTTTTCTTTAAAAAATATGGTACCTACATAGGTATGTACGCGTGACAATATAAACTATGTCGAGGCGGCGATGGTGGTCTAGGGTTCTAAAATTTCATGAAATTTATTTTTTTGAAATATTTTATTTTTATCAAAAATAATAAAAAATCATTTTAATCTAACTCTAGAATGGAAATGTTATTGAAATATTTTTTTACATATCTAGTACAAAATTACATAAAATGCATATAAACATACTTAAAAAAGTTGTACAACCAAACATTCATCGCTCACTGATTATAATATTTTTAAAGACAAAAATGATCAATTCACGACTTATATTCGAATATTTTTTACAAGACTGCCTTTTATATCTAATCTAAACCGTCTGGCGATCGCGTCTATATACATTATACATCATAATATGTAAATCAAATTTTTTTCACAAGCTAGTGGTATATAAATACACATTTTCAGATAAATTTCAAATCTTTAACCCTCTCGGTACGCGCATGCGCAACGCAACTTATTATTTTTTAATAGCAACCGGTATTTTTAATACCAATTTCGGATCTACAATTCATTATAAAATGCATAAAACCATTTTTAATTATTTATTATTGGTTACTTTTTGAATAAATTTATTTTTTATAAATTCATTGTTAAATTGGGAACACACGGTATAATATATAGGTACGTGTATACGTATTCGTATTTAATATATCATACCTATATTATATGCGCGGGCATAACAATTATTTAGAATAATATGTAATCGGTGCTTTTATTTCGGTCGTCGTCGTCGGGGGATGGACTCCGTTGCATATTATTGTTAGTCCAACGACAATAATGATTTATATGTACACGCACAACATTATAATATCGTAAAAACCGTTTATTATACACGTGGTGGGAAGAGAAATCGTCGCGGGAAAAATAACACAGTGTATTACTGTCGCAGCGCGCGGCACCACTCAGGTTAAAACGAGAATGCGAGCATCGCCGCCCGTTCATTCGACTGTCGTCCGTCGTCTCGCCTGCGCCACCTTCACCGGTGGTCATCATCGTCGCGCACCTCTTCCGTCGTCGCCGAATTCGATTTATAATATTGTTATTTACACCTCATTTACCTGCCCAGCTAAACGTTTTTTTATTTTATTTATATATTTTGTCGTTTGAATTGTGTTTTGTTTTTCCGTCGCTTAGTGTACCTACCTATATATTATCATCATGTTCGATTAATATCGCGCCGTAGCGTGTGCCGCTCGTGGTCCAAAGTATTTCGTTATTTCGCGTTTTTCAATATAATAATATTCTTTTTCTCTGCACGGTTTTAATTATATTCTGATCATATTATTACATCATTATAATATATAGGCACGTATAGGCGTGCTGTTATACTGTAAAACTGACCGAAATCGCGTTGATCATCCCGCGTGGATCGTTTGAATACAACTGCTATTCGAGTAAGTCTTTTGGCAATCTTTTCTTTTTTAGATAATATATAATATAATTATTGACAGCTGCGTCAGCGCTGCAACCCGCGTGCTGCGGAGCGTAAGTTTTTCTTTGGGCATGATTTTATTTTTCATCCAGACTAGTTAATTTTTAAGGTATTTCAGTGTTAAATATTTGTGTGTGGACAAAAAACAAATTACTCTATTCGAAAATACGCTACTTGCCTCTCATAAGTTTCAAATATTTAATATGATATTATATATATCATATATTATCAACAGTTTAGTTCATAAAAGTCTTATAGGGTTGTTGTATTTTCAGATTTAAAATTACAATTATTTTAGATGAATTTTTTTATTACACTGTACATCACGCTAAAATACAATGCTGTACATGGTTAGCTAAAAGTGATTAAATCATTTTTACAGTGGCTTAAGAATAAATTATTTTAAATAAATATCAATATTTTAACGAGAAACATTATCAATTGTTCTGTTGATAAACGAACTTTATAAAACAATTATTTTACATTTTCTAACACAATTTAATTCATTTGTTTTACTAGAAATCAAACTTTATATTACCTAATTTATTTGTGTGGGTGATGTAACTGTATTATTATAGTATAAAAATAAATAAATTTACTTTAACATCAAATTAATAGAACATATAAGAAAAGTAAAGCAGAGGCATCTATATTGCAGTTTGCCAGTATGACATACATGTGGTTAGGTTGTGGTAACAGTGTTCAATAAAATTTGATCAAAACTATTAGCTAAATAATAAATAGTAAATAATAACTATTTTAACTTTTTACGATAAAAAATAATGCATACATTTTTAACATTAAAATAAATTACATTTAACTTTACATCGATATATTTGGACCTAATTTATCCGATCAATTCTGTTTCAAAAAAAAAAAAACGATGGGAATTGAACTACAAATTAGTTCATAAATTGATGATACAAATATTTAAAAATAATTTATATTGATTAAGTATATATGCATATTTCGAAGAATTCTAATGGTTTTTAAATTTTGATTTTGAGAATGTCTATTGTAAAAAATATTTTACTTATTATTTTAAAGATGGATAATTGTAACATACCAATATTTTTTACGTATTTTAAGTACATACTAGCAATGCGCAATTTAATATTTATTCTGGTTTCCTGTTATTATGGAATTTTTTATTCAGATATATTATACGTATTTAGACACTAATTATTTGCCTTATACATAATAGTTAAGCTACAAGCAATTAATATTTTGATATTAAGTAAAGTTATGTTATTCTTTATGACGTAACTTGTCATTAAGAAAATAACCTGTATTATTTTTCCAGTTTGGAATTTGATTTAAACTAGTGACTGTTTTAAGAAAAAGTTAAATGATTTATTTATTTATAGTGGCATTACGGATTACTTTTTCTTTCATTTGACTATGTTTGCTGTTTATAAAGATAGGTAAATAGAGAGTTTTATGTATCCGGAACGAGTGTCAACTTTTTCATTTGTAAATTTACTCTCTCCTTAAAAACAATAAGATTATAAATAATGTAAAGTTATGAAATAAAAATAAAAGTTCATCACATTATGGTACACTATTAATGTATAATATACTACAGTTTAATTTAGCAATTATAATATTAAATGTATTTTCTATGAAAATTGTATCTTAAGTTTTGATAATAAATTATAAATAACTACTATATGTTTGACAAAATATTTTTTTAAGCTTTTATTTTATTATATAATTATTTAGTTGTAAGCCTACTAGTAGTACCATATAAATCTTTAATCTGAGAAAAAGAGCTTATCGGTAATCTTAAGTTATTTATACTGAACAAATAATAATACTTTGGTAATACGTATAAAATGGGTATGCTGATACCACAAACAAATTTTGGATAGATTTTATATATTTTTTTTTTATGTTAAACAATTAAAACAAAATATTAACCCGAACGAGATTTTTTGTTTCATATAATCCCTATTTCTTGATTGCATGCCGCAGGAATTAGGTATTCCTATCTATGTTATTTTACAATAGTTTTACGTGCCTAATTGAATTAATAACGTTTCTTACCTTATATTATGGTATTATATATAAAATATGGTATTGTTTAGCCACTTTTATTATTGTTAGATATGTTAAATTGTTCCAATTTGTTATACTAATTTCGTTATATTTGACTTGTAATATGAAACTTAATTTATTTAACACAATATTATCATAACATACGTAACAATATTAATTCATAACTATTGTATTTCAATCATATATATATATATATAGAAACATTTTCATAAAATATACAGGGTACTGTGATTAAACCAGTCAAACACTTTTTCTTAAGTCTGAATTCTAAGAAATTAATTGACTGTGAAAATTAATTGATCACTTTATATGACGTATTAAATGTTTTAATCTACCTATAGTAAGTGATATTTTGTATTAATAGCTGCGCACATGTAAATATTGTTTGTTAGATTTTAAGGGAATTAAGTATTAACACTTGTATAACAGAACTTATATTTTAAAACTACAATTAAAATAATACCTACATGTTTAAGAAATTCTCGCACTTAAATTTTTTTTTTTTATTGAACTAAAAAAACATCAACAACAAAGGCTATTAGTTTTTTGTTAAGATACAATGTTAAGGATATTATAATGTTTATATGATGCTAATTACATATGGTTACTATTTAAGTTAATGTTACAATTTTTTTTTTTTTTATCAATATGTTTAAATTTTGTTGTATAAATCCGATCCTTTGAGGAAGGCTATCATGTTCGATGTGGTCTCGTTGCTCGGTCCCAGAGCTCCATACAAGTAGGGTGGAATGTTGTATTTCTCCAAAACTTCTGAATATTGATAACACTCTGTTATTATATGTTTCACAGTTAGTGTAACCCCGCAGGCTGCACATTGAGGGGGTTCTTCTTTGACCATGAGGTGTTTATATGTCATCCTTGTGTGGCCTATTCGGAGACGATTTATAATAATTTTTTCTCTTCTGCTGAGATATTGATTTTTCCAACTTAGGATTGTGTTTTTTATTTCATTGAGTTTGGTCCGTTGTTTTGACCAGTGCGTTTGCCATTTTATTAGTGTATTGTTTTTAATTTGGGTTTGGCATTTAAATTTTATTTATTTTACAATATGCACTTCTTTAAACAGTACCAAATTTAAAACATAGTGTAAAAATATTTTAGGAGACTATAGTTTTAATTTAATGTTTTTGTAAAATAATTAAACATTATTTTATATGACGTATTCACATTTTTAATATTTTCTAACAATATTATGATTGACAAATGGGAGTAAATATAATTTTAAAATTTGTTTTCACAAAAATTAAATTATACATTAAATGAATGATAATTTAGACTAATTAAGTAATGAATGTTGTCTATTAAATTATCACACTAAGTACTTATTTTGGTTGATGATAAATTATAACACTGGTCGCTGATCAACTTGACACGAGTGGTATATAAGATCTTTAAAAAGTAAAGTGGTTTTATTTAACACTTTGAATTTCTTTATAATAGGTATTAAAACGGGATTTGTTAGTTGCCCTTAACTAAATTCTTAGATAGCCAGATATTTTTTATCAATGTTTAAGAGAAAAAAAATATTGCAGTTAAATTAATATTACCATAGAATTATTTTTAAAATACCTGAATAGAATAATTGTATATTTTGTTTGTAAATTAAAAACAACTCAAAAAAGTATTAACTGATGTCATTATAATTTAATTAAGGCTACGTGCATTAAGCATAAAATATCCCAAAAGCTTATAATATTGAAATATAGAACATAGCATATATTATCATAGGCAACCACCTATGATTATGATTTAAATTTAGTTATTTTATTTAATTAGGTATTTGTTACAAATTTATATTTTAAAATTTAGTGCCGTTTAATATCTTTTATATCGTTAAATGAATTAATATAGGTACTTCATTGAAATATTTCTATTTGTGTTCTGTCATTTGAAGATAAATACATCATATGATTATAGTTAAAACAAGGAGGGTAATGTTTATTTATATAATTAAATACTTACGATTATTACCTAGCTGTGGCTCTCAGCCTTTTTCCTTGAGGTCCCACTTTTTAGCTATCCAGTAAGGGTTTTTTTAGTCATACTGTTAATATTGGAAATGGATGATTTTAATGTTTATTACGCTTGTATTACACATAATTGTATTTGATGATCTATTTAGATACCTATTATATTTTTAAGAACAAAACGAAAAATAATTGATTTTCTTATATTTAATTTTTTAATTTTTACATAATTATTTGCAATGTATTTTATACTACGTAATAATAATTATAATAAAATATTATTTACCCCGAGTAGTTGGAGCTGTATCATAAATAATAAAAAAAAAATTAAATTTTTAAACAATTATTATGATTGTTAACATTAATCTTTATCTTACAATATTTTATCTTATCTAAGAATTACTTTTGATGAAGTTGAATCTCACGACTTCCTGAAATTTTTTGTACGATTTTCAGATTGGAAAATATTTATCATGGGTTTTATATGATACCGCAGTGGTAGTGGTGAATTTGAACTTTATTCTTGGGGGAGGGGGAGCAATATCCTATTAACATTAGGCTATTCGATATTATTATTACTATTCACTATTCGCCCTTCATATTAGAATACCAATTAATATCAACCCATTTAGGCAAATAAAGTTTTTAACAACGCATAATGACAAATAAACCCAAAGTTCTTAGGGAGGGTCGTTACCATTGTGCGTCATTCCTAAACGCCACACTGCACAATACGTCATTAATACATTAATACAAAATTGATGTTTTCAATAATTTATATTACAGGTTATTACATTATTATAAAGTGACAACATCGGCAACATGTTACAACTAGATATGCTCTTTAGTCTTAATAATATATTTTGCTCAAATAAAGAATGTTCTTTGTTTCTTGGTGATTAAATGAAAAAAGCTAATATGCACGCTTGAAGAATAATACATATAATTAATATTACAGTAGTGCTAGCTGAAATCTAACTCTCAAGATAATAATAAATATTATACTGCGTTTATATTATTATCCAACCTATACTCTTTTTCTAGTATAAAATAGGTAATCATATTAAATAGAGGTGTCTCAGATCCCTGGTAGCAAATTTGAACTTCAGGGGAGTCAGAAAAAGGAAAAATTCCTTGGTAATACTTAAAATAATAAAGAAAAACAAAAAAATATATGGATTTTTTTTAAATGTTGATATTATTTTATTAATTAAGTAATAAATATAATGTGTAATGTTTTTCTAATCACAAATGAGTTCAATATGATTTATCAAAATTTAAACTATGCTTTGATTTTTTTACAGTCAACATTTTATAAATATTGAACTTGTATTTAATAAAAATCTTACATTGTTTCCAAATGTTAGATATTGTTAAGCATATTGAGTTCTAAATTTAATAGGTACCTACTCACAATAAATTACATTTTAACGAATTAATGTATTACTTGAAAGATTAAAAAAATGTGTATTAATTGGATTGCGTGTTCTATGATATAATATATTATATTCAATTTAAAAATAATAATCATATAGCTGGTACTGCAGTCTTATAATGTTTTGATGATATAATTATTAGCTCGAGAGTATTTGAAGAAGGTATATACGTAAGTTATAATTTATTTAATGTTATAATCCTAAAATTGTATGTATATTTTTTAAATATTCATGTATTTTATAAATGCTATTTTATGTGCGCTTACATTTTGAAATAGCTCCATATAGTCCAAATTACATGGTTTAAATCTGTTGTCTAAAATAAACAAATTATTATGTACGAAACTCTTGCTAAATATTTTACGGTTAAATACATACTGCAGTTAAGTGTGAATTTATTATAGAAGTTCCGGAGCATATTATGTATATAATCATCTGCGTGACCAGTTTATTAGTCTGCAAAGGTGCAATTGAGTAGGTAGAGGAAACTATAATTTTGATCGAAATATATGATATTATCGCCGATACCTTTACTAATCGATAAGTGGTGATCACGCGTATTTTTTACTCCTAGATTTAGTTATTGTCTTCGACCCTAATCGTTCTCAATTAACCTGCATGTCTTGCAGTAGTGTGGTGAATATATTTTTTTTAGTTAAGCTACAAGTAATATAATTTTAAGATAATACCATTATAATAATATAGCTTTCTCCCCGTCGGTATATTACCTATCTATAAATCATTATAATATTTTATCATCCCGACAACTGGACGGCGGCCAAGACCTTCGAATTCACGACGTCCGATAATTTTGTATTATTAAAATACTAACCCACTTTCCTCATTTTTTCGGTGCCGTTTGAATACGCATAATATAATTTCGTTTAATTTGTTTACATATTTGTATATCGAGAGTCCACCACCGTCCGAAAACCGCGCCTAATCAAACGCCATCACTGTACTCCATTATAATATGTATACCTATTTATGTATTTATATGCTATACATAAATATATAATACACTCTCGTCCTTAGTGCACATTTACATTTTATTTTTTACTGCTTATGTGTATAGAGAGTAGAGACGTCGACAACCACGGATATCCGGCCGTGGTAACTAGATCAGCAGTGTCCATTATACAAAATTTACTGACCAAATAATAATCGCTTCGGCCGAATTCCCAAAATGTATCACATATACCTATAATACACTCTAGCATCTCTATTAGTGGGAATGACGTTGCGATATATAATTTACATGCCACCATAACAATGCAGACGCGTTTGGAGGGGCGTGGTGAGCATTTACAGACGGATGAGGTTTATAACTGAATTTTAGGGGAGATTTAATTTCTAAAGGCATTAAATGTAATATTTTTAATTATTCGAAAAATTCAATTAACCACTACACTCAACCCCCCCCCCCCTCAAAATATATAAACTATTTTGTTATCTTTACCATGGATATTACCTAATGACTATTGTACAATAAAAATAATACACAATATAATAGTATAAAATATATAAATTACAGTTAATAATAATGAATGGATAATATCACTATATAACAGTAAAAAAATCAAGTGCAGGTAGTAAGTACTTTTTGATTTTAAAATTTTTTATCGAATGCATTTGGTAAAATAAAATATTTTTATGCATGAAATGTGATTGATCGAACAGAGATCAAAAATTGTAATAATTTTCAAAGTTTCAAAGTTTCCTAGAAAATGATTATGTTTATGTCTTATGTGCTATGGCTTACATCGAGTATTCCTATACAATAATGTTGTATGTGTATATTGTTATGAGATTATGAGATTATGTTGTGATCATCGACCCATGTGTAAAATATTCATAACAATGTCTTAATTAATGTAATAAATTCCAATTACAAAGTCTTTTTGTTATGTTATACACATTAAGTAACAGCAAAATGAAGATAATTCATTTTTAATTGTTTTTTAAATATTGATTAGAACAAAAGTTAGGTATTTAATTTTTCAGGTTTTTCTGTTACGCCTTTTATATAAAAATAAAAAGTGAGAATTACTAATATTAACTACCTATATGCCAATAGGCTATGATGTTACTAACAAATAAAATATGTATTACAGTGGTGATTGTAAGCTTGTTAATTGTTATATCATCAATAATCCTTACATATTCGTATAATATGTATAAAACAATATGTTAAAGATTTAGTAACAAATCAACATTTCATATACAGAGTTAACTGCAGAAATTAATACATTTGATAGAAAATAAAGCATTATATATTTTGTTTCAGTATGTTTGATATAAAATAGAGATTAGGAATTCAACAATTTATTTGATTTATATTGAATGTGTAGTTTTTTAGAAAAATATAATATAATATTTTGCATATTAAAAGAAAAAAAAATCGATGACAGTACTGGCGTCTAGCGGTGACCGCAACCGCAAAATCACTATAATAATATTATATTGTTTGCAATCGTTGTCCACCACCACGTTCTCTCTTCCCATCTCTCACGAGTATATAATCTATTCTGTGATATTACTATTATAAAATCGTAGGGCCTGTTTGCTGATAGTATGTATATACAATAAAATGCATGGATACAGTATGGTGGCTATTTTCGCTTGTTTATCGCGCCTGTAGTCTGTCGTGTTATTAATACGTGACTATAATATACAGTACAGCCAAAGAAAGACAGAAAGTGTTTTTAATTTATTTTTTATATATTATAATATATTATATTATAATGTGTGTAGGTCCGTGTTAACACACCACACCACACCTTCGATTTTTTTTTTTGACATAATACCGTTATGACTTTGTTTGAAAAATACAATACTCGCTTGTAATCTATGTAAGTAAACAAATATTGTTGTATATAATATGATTTTATAATTAATATTAAAACAAACACCAATCAAAAATTTGTATAATATTTTCCATTACTATGATGTAGGTGGTCATCCGTTGTTTTACATATTAGCTCGAATTATCGTGTTAAACGTGGTCTTTTGTTTTTATTTTTATTCGACTTCTAAACATTTTTTTTAAATTTACTATTCATTTTATCACTGTTGATCGATAATAATATTACAATAAAATTATATGCGATTAATAATTATAATGTGCAATTGTTATGTTATCGAGCTATTCAAAATTATTGCTTATTTTCATAAAGACATCAAAATAACGACTAATAAAATTACTATATTAGTTACTAACAGCTGCGTTGTTATACATACAATATAATATACAAACTAAAGTTTATCACATAGTTTAGTACAGATAGTAGGTGTTGTATATTTATACGATAAACAAGAAAATTGAAAAATATAATTGAACTTAACACAGATAAACTGACGAATAGGTAGATACAAGTAACTATTGAAGTCTATTAATCAAATTAACCATTTAGTCGTTAGAAGTGATCATAACATTTTATATAATGAATTAAGTAATTTCTATATATAGCGTATATTATATATACAATTAAGTTTATATGCAGTGTTTATCTCATACCTATACTTTCCCGTATATACAGAGTGTCTTACAGTGTTTGCCAATAACTATTTTTCAATTGGTAGGTACCTACTCAAATATTTGTTATTGGCTTACTAAAATCCCAAACGAAAAATCTTTAGAGCCAATTATTCTATAGACTTAATGTTTGCTTGCATTTGAAGAATTGAATTATTAATTTCTATTTAAAATCATAACCGAAGTTATAACGTTTAGGAAAGTAACGAGTAGAACAGTATAAAATATGTACAATATATTATGTCGTTAGGAACTGACACATTTGTCGTTTATTAACTATAAATACAATTTAAAAACAATTGATTTTAATGAGAGTTAAAATTAGACTGTATTTACCTATTTTAAAATAAAGTGTTGAACATATATTATTTGTATTTGTAATACACTTTATAATATTGTCATTAAAATGTCTAATACATAAGTGTTAGAAACGTTAAAAATAATATAAAAACGAACTAGATATACAAATACATTGGTAAGGTGTATCACTGTATTTAATACTAAACTTAATAATAATAAAATGTTTGTTGTCATTCCCTTCAAAAAGTTAAATTAGAAAAGTGATTTATGTGATAGAATCACAAGTATTTTTTAATTTTTGTTATACTTATATATTTTGTAAAAATAAATTTAATGTGTATTTTAAAATTATACAACTAGATTTTAATATATATTAATTTTTTTTAAATTTTAATTAAAACTTGATTTTGTATATATATTTATAATTCGAAGATAATACTATAAATATATTTTCAAATAATAATTTATAAATTAAACTATACTGAAAATATTTAATTTAATATTAATCGTATAACCAAAATTGAAGAAAAAAAACAGGTGAAAATAATATAAGATCTTCTTATCATTTTGAGTTTATGGTGCTTTTTAAATAACTTGTTTATCCTCGACTCTCATTGAAGGTCAAGTAGTCTTTAAACACTTCAAGGAAGTGGCATTTTTGGTAACATTTATATTTGTGCATATAAATTGTATCATAATAAACGACAATTATATACAGAGAGCTCTTGTAAATTGGATAGATCTTGAAATAAGATTAATACATTCACAGACCACATTTCAATATGTATTTAGTTTGATAATTTAAACACTTATTTGCTAATAAAACTTGTAAAATGCATGTAATTAATTTTAATGTAAACAATTTGATATTTTTAGTAAATATTTAGGTAATAATTATTATTTACTAATTGAAATTAATTAAGTAGAATTCACAATTACCTATTTATATTATGTTGTTATAAAACTGATGTGTTTTTTCTTTTAACTTTAAATGTATTTTTCAATTATAATGAGATGAAGGGAAATAAAACAATGATTATAAAAAATCGTATCGTGATCCATTTTAAATAATTATGATAGCGTATGGTCGGGTAAAACATTTCAGATATTTAGTGGCGAAACTATTTGTGTAAACTGGTGACATGATGATCATTTTTTAGAACAAAAATCTATAATATTTTGACAGTGTTTTTTTCTTTTTATTTTACTAGAAAATCAGAAATTATCTAATAGGATTTTTAATCATTTTTTTAAAAATTTGATTTTTATTCTTAAAGAATAAAAGAAAATTATTATTTCTTATGATAAACACCATCCTGGTAAAAAAAAAAAAAAACTAAACTAAACCGTATTTGGTATTATTCTGTTTTTATTAGCTAAAAACACTTAAAAGTTAAAATATAAAATGTTTTGCTGAAATACAAGTTCAAATTTTAATTTATTTGATGTGAATAATATAATATGATAAAACTAAAATTTATTTAAATAGTTAAATCTCTAACCATTTCAATAAATTGATTAACAATTATATATTTACGTTAAAGATTTGATTGCGGTAAACGGTGTTGTTTATTTAAAAGTTCCAATTCATCAAGAGTCTAAGATTTGTCATTCTAATTCTCAACCAAGTTTTTTTATCTAATAATAATGAACAATACTCAATTTTATAAAAGAAATAATCAGATGCTAGGTGTTTAATAATTAATTTACTCAAACACATAAATATAGTTTTATTTGAACAAGTTGAACATACAGCCTGCGAAGAGTTACCAATAAAACAGTTAAATTTAACGTTTTAATATTAAAATATTTCAACAGTTTCAAACGAGAACTCGAGGATAATAGATATTTTCTGACTAATGTACGACATTTTGTACGGTTCAAGGAGGGGATCATGCTCATCACACTATAGGTACGTGCCTGCAGGCTTTCACCGACAGTATTAATTAGCTTGACGATTAAGAGATGCAAATTTGTATTCTGTTAATTGCTGTTAATTAATTTTCATAAACGTAATGTTAACTCTAACAATATTGTTATTAGATAAGCTAAGAAGTTGGACGGACGTGTCCTGAATCTGTCTACAGTTATATGAATAGATATTTTCACATTATATTTGTTGAATACAGGTACACTTATTAAGTACATAGTTTATATGAAACAACTTTAATTTAAATGTACGACATAAAACGGAATGTGTATTATGAGATATGATTGAAAAAGTATAGTTAAAACTATTGTCAATTGTATAGCCAAATGGAATATTATATTTTCAACATCATGAGTTTTTGTATGGATTTTACGATTGATGCATACGTTTTATTAAAACTAATACAAACTATAAAATAATTAAATAGCGGATATATGATTACTTTTATACAAAAATTAATAAAACAAAATGTTTCTAAATATTTTTTTTTTTAATTATATGATAATATTAACAATAATAATAATTGAATATTTGTAAAATTGCAATCATTATGTAACAGTTTTATTAGTAATTCATTTAAACGAGTCTTATCGAAGTTTATTATTAGTATTTTATACCTATATGTGTATTGCCTATTTGCCTATACATATATTATCTAAAATTTCTAATTTATCGTTATTTACTGTTGTGATTAAATTTAAAATGTAACACATGTACCACATCATGACATACATAATATAGGTAGAGAACTATATAGTTTATTTAGTGAGTGTTTAGTCGGAATTTCTGGATCACTCTGTGTTTATATAATTATATCTACGTACGGTATATAAAACTGCATATCTACATGGTTTCTGTTACCTTCTTTTAATATAAAATACCTATTTGTAAAATGTTAAATTATTTACCCATAGTCACTTATTATAATATTATTATACAACTCTACTACGATAACAATAATGCATCTTATTGTCTTTTGAATCTGTAATTTCGAATAAAACTAAAATTACCTTTAGTATAACTATTTATATTTTATAGGTGGTCAAAAGTCCTCTGAAAATCTTTATGCGAATGACAATTATTAGCGAAACGTTGACGTTTCCGGTCAAGGTTAGTGCCTAATGTTAATTGAAAAATGTCTGTAGAAATATTTGATCATGGATTATTAAGCCCAATGTCGAATACAATAAATTCTGAATACACTATGGCACGATCTAATCATTGAACTAATCGATTTCAGATTGTTTGATTACGAACTAATTATGCTTAAGTTTTGAAAACCTAATGATGTACAGCGAACTTTTCTGCTTTTATTATTCAGTTTATAGGTACGCATAATTTATCTATATGGTGTTTTAATTTTAATTTATTGTTATAATAATAATAATAATTTTGTTTTATTAATTATTTAATTTAAGGCATCAACAACGAGGTTATTATCCGGCGTTACATTTATTATTATTATTATCAAGATACCTATCTACTAATTATTTTGTTTCAATTTTCATAAAAAAGATGCCTGACCTCTATTGTTCATTTAACTGAAAACGTTTACTTTTCTCTCAATTATGTTTTTATGGCTTTAAGTAACGATTTGATATACCTATCAACTACCTACTTTTATTCGTCTAATTGCTCTATTGTACACCTGAATATGATTTTTTTCTATAATTCTGAATACCATAAAGATGATTTATAATGTATAATATTACTTACTTACCTACTTAATATTGTATTCCATAGTATTCCATAGTCTATAATTTAAATATTTGTTGCTACTTTAAAATAGGTAATACTAATAGTTTTGAAATAATTATGAGCGAAATAATGTTCAATTTTCATTTTTTTTTTACATAAATGTATAATTAAGTACTTACACGTCTTGGTAGGGTTTCAAGTTCAGTTATTAAACATCATATAATATTTTATTTTATTTTTGTATGTCTATAAGTCTAATGGCGTTGTAAATATTATAAATAGAAATCAATGGTGATTTTCTCTATAATGCTTCCTCGATGTTGGTGGAGTGGCTCAAGTCGCTTAAGATGAACAACTTACTGTACAAGTATTATTATGATAAATTTTATCATAAAGGATAAGTCTTGAGTATGACTATATATTTTTGATTTTTATAATCAGGTTGTTTTTCATTAAAACACTAAAATCTAAATGTACTTTATTACTCATCAAGTGTTTCAATTATCTTATTTTGGTTAAAAAAAAACGCAGTTCATTAGTAATATGCAATAATAACATTCATGACATTGTCAAAGTCAAACAAGAATTGCAAAACATAAGTTGACTTTTTATTTTTTATATCGTTTCTGTCTTACGAATAATTACCGAATTATAATTTATTCATGAACACAATAATATTGTCATCCAATTACACACACACGACATAGTTTCTGCTTGTTATTTATTATTCAAACATTAAAGTAAACAAACATTAGGTACACTGTCATCACCCTTAATTTATAAGTCTTTAAACATTATAATATATTGATATACGATACCTAATAGTTTAATTAAAAATTATAATTCGTCGTATTTATTTTTGTAGAAATTATAATTAATCAGTGTATAGGTTTATACATTTATATTATTTGGATTTCTTTTTTAATCTAAGTGAAAAATAAAAACTAAATAAGTGCATAAGATACATTTCAAGATGAATATTTGAACCAGCCAAACAGAGTTGATAATGAAAGTCAAAGGTTATTCGTGTCGCCGTTTTCATGTGTGGATAATTATTATAAAATTATACGTAACTAAAATATTGCATCGAGTTAATAAAGCATGTTTGAGCTCCACTGTAAATATATATTTGCTAAGATTTATTTGCTGTTATACTTATACGGATCTGAATGAAAATAATCTCAAATAATACTGAATAAATATAGTACGAATGACTTATAATATTGCAGGTGCGTTGTAATCTCGAATCTCGAGCACAACAGCAACGTAGTTGTTGGGTGGAAGCAAAACCCCCTCCAGGGTTGTGTCATCGTAATTAGTATAGATAACAATATGGAAAACAATTTCAATATATATTATTCCACTTTATTATATATTCAATATTATAATGCTTATCGGACCAATTCCATCGGTAAATATTATAGTCGTTACTGAAAAATGGAACTTGTTGAACGCCTTTTCTTGTCTCGAAACTAATAATGTTATATTTTAAATTTCGATTGTTGCATGACGTAGATATGACTGGTACGCTATATTAGCAGTACGATTGTGCGCATAGTTTTCCTTCTATCGTTATAATATATCGATGTTCTTTAGTCTTGGTCATAATCATATTAAAATAATAACATAACTATAATACATAGTGGTTTGGTTGAAGTTATACACAGTGAATTTTAGATCCTAATGCACCATGGAAAACGAATTTATTCCACTGTAAGGAACGATTTCGAGTGTTTTAATATTTTCCGTTTTGTATTTTTTTTTTGCGCGACGCATGTTCTAGTCTTTAAATCCATTCTCGATTTATGCATGCGAGTTTTTCGTGTTTGTAATAATATAATATAATTTTTATTGACGTTTACCGTATATTTACGGTTTTTTTTGTTTCAAAATATTACTTATATCTATTATTATAGTATAAACGGTGATGTGATTACGATGTGCGCGTGTTGTTCAACAATGGTGCAATAATTATTATTATTGTTTTGTGTTGTTTTTTTTCAGGTTAGGCGAAAGTTCCAAGTACGGGTCCGTTAATGAAGACGTGTTCATGAGCACGACACCAACGATGACCGGAGCTTTTGTACGGCAACCGTCAACCGGTTCCGGTAAAGTGTACTGCATACACGGCAAACCGTCCGGCTGTTGCGCCACTTTGGTCTCGACCGAGGACAGCAATTCCAACCACGAAACCCCCGACCCGACTGACGGAAAATCGTCCATCACAATCTGTAAGTACCGCACAGTCTACGTCTTAATTCAATATAATATCACACATGTATATGTTTTATAATATACGTCATACAGGTAGGTATATAATAACGTCTATAGGGTCATTAAAAGAAATAAGGAATCGATAAACGTGCGGAGACGCGATTCTATTAAATTTCTTCACTTAAGTATTAATAATGATAACCAACATAATTTTGGTTTCATAGAAATAAACAATTTTTTTTTTTTATTGGTCACATAACAAAATGGCATGAACGATGAATAAATTATATAAACTATAATTTAGATATTGTAATACCAATAAGAAATGGAGTTTAGTTATATGAATAAATTTAGGAACAGTTTCTGGTAACAGAAAATATCAATAAAACATATAGTTGTATTCAGAATAACACTTTATTATACTATTGAACGTTTTATTAAAATTTAGTGTTTATTGTATAATGTTAAATAGAATATACAGTTACACAAAAAGATTAGATTAAACGAATTAAACAAAACTATAATGATAATTTAGAGTAATATAATAGGCATAATATGTTTTTTTTTTTTTTTGTTGATAAGGTTTTTCATTGAAACACTATTTTGATAATGAATAAAAAGCCTACATATAAAAAAAAAAAAATTAAAAGTGTATAATATTATACTCTAACCAGGCCAACTAAACCATGCTACATCCTATGCAACAATTATGGCATCGTGTTTGTGTATCGTGAAGCACCTAAACGACTGAACCGATTTTATGCGATTTGTCAATTTTTTGGGGATGACCACCCTAGATTATCCGCGAATGTTTTGTGTAGGAAATTTCGGAATTTATAATATTTAATTTAGCTGTATTAAGTTGCTATATTCATTTGTTTGATTTTCATCAATTTATTTACATCAAACATTATACAACACCATTATGCTTGCAAAAAGAATTTTTTCTTTAGTCATTCCTAGTCCAATATATAGAAAATTAAATTAACAGTAAAATAACACAAAGTTGAAGACCTGTGAAAAAGTAAAGTATCATTAAGGCTAAGTTGACAAATGAGTTGAAATATTATAGCTCGCAGCAATATTATAATTTTAATTTATTTAGTTGCAAGTTGCAACATTAAATTTTAAGTTATTTCAATTTAACGTTCTTAGTATCTTAGCGAACGATGATTAATAATAATCGATTTACGCTACCATAGCAACCTCATTATACTTTTTAGATTCTAAGCATAACGATAATAATTCGTAATTTTTATTTTTTAATTATATTAATAAATACTCTTTCTCTCTTATAATACAAACTATATGATATATTATAATATATACCAGATGATTTACCAAGAGTAATCACCCCCATTTTTGTTTAATAATTATTTCCATTCAAGTTCTACATTTTGGAATCATTTAATACACGTTATGGTTTTTTTTTAAATGTTTTTATTTTTGTACTACTTAAAAAGCGTCCCGTGGAGATGCAAACTTTTGTTTTTCAAGTGAGAACTCCCCTCTCCCCCCTTGTCTGCCATAAATTATTTAATGAATATTTTTTTCAAAATATTGATGAATCTGATTTAAAATTCTAACTAGTAGTTTCTCGGTTATTATATAATATTGTTAAAATTCCTAAAAACCGATTTCGAATAACTGCACCATTAAAAAAATAAAAGAGTGTGATCATGCTTGGCGAATCATCCTGTATACACTATATATTATATTGATACTATTATATTTTATACTTATAGCAACTATATAGATATTAAATGTAATGAATTCTCAAAAATTAAAAAAAAAAAAAAAACATTTATATATATGGCCATATACCTACCAGATAAAGTTAGGCACTATCAAGTAATAGCATCCTTGAAGCTACTACTATACACGCTCAAAGTTTAGTCCGTTGGTATATATATATATATAATAAATAGCTAAATAAACGCAAATTAAACGAAAGGAAAGTAATTTCCATGTTGATATGTTTCTTGTGATATTTCGAAACGAAAACAATCATTATTATAATTAATAATTATAGTGTGACCGTGTAAGCCGATATTATAATATTGAACCCTGCACACGCTTCACTCACTTTAACAATATGAATCGATTTTTATAATTAACAGTCAATGAACACTGTCATCCAAACCGAGAGAGTACATCGAGCAGTGAGAAGGCTAGACGAAAACTCATATTTGCCAGCATACTATGTCTTCTGTTCATGGTCGGAGAGGGAATCGGTAAGTTTTGACGGGAATCATTCATACTTAAGAGGACGCTACACCCGAATTTGATGCCTTCGTCTTGCAAGTGCGTAGATAACATGCAAATTTTATGCACAGCAGATCACGTTTAGCTCCTTGAGTTTAAAATTTAGAATTGATCTCTTATAAAAATTAAAGGTAATTAATTACTATCGAAGGCTGCTCGTATGCTTTTTACTATATTTTTATTTTAAAGCGAGTAATGAGTGTTTTAAAATTGTAAATTGTTTGTATACCTTAAAATACTCATAACTCGCTTTAAAATTAAAATATAATGAAAAGGCTATGAGAAGCCTTATAGATAATAATGTTACCTTTGATTTTTATAAGAGGTCATGATTCACTGTATAAACTTTAAACTAACGGAGCTAAACGTGATCTGCCGAGTAAGACGGAGACAACATATGCGGGTGTAGCTTCCTCTTAAAACATGGTGCGTGACGTGCTTAACAATATCATATAATATTCTATCGATTCGCATCGTACATTGTTAATGTTTCGTGAACGTAGGAGGCTATTTGTCGAGCAGTTTGGCCATCGCGACGGACGCATCACATCTGCTCACGGACTTCGCCAGCTTCATGATATCGCTGTGCGCCATATGGGTGGCATCGAGGCCGGCCACGCAGTCGATGCCGTTCGGATGGTACAGGGCCGAAGTGTTGGGCGCCCTCACGTCTGTTCTCCTCATCTGGGTGGTCACCGGCGTGCTGTTGTACTTGGCCGTCGAGCGCCTCACAGACATGACCTACACGATCGACGCCGACATTATGCTCATCACGTCCGCCGTCGGACTGTGCGTCAACTTGGTGTGAGTACACAATATAATATTATATACATTATACGTGCAATACGCGATGTTAATTATTATCGTCATCACCATCGTAAAATTTTATCAAATTCATCATCGATATTATCGTGCGACGTTCGCCTATACATCGATGATCGATGAAATCGTTGAAATATGAACGATCGTGATTGTGGCGGCTACGGAGCTTAGAAAAACCGTAACTCAACCACATACCTACCTTTAAGACGTAGAACACCCGAGAAGTAATCAAAACGATATGCTAATTATATATATTTAGCCCCACAGCAGTCGATCGTTCTCGTACCGTTACTCTCCACGCATCAATATAACGATCAATAACGATGAAAATATATCGTATGCAAGAAAGTATTGAGCCCCTTAATTTTTTTTTAATGACGTTGCATACGAGATAAAAAGACAAAAATATCTCCAAATACACCCCACAATAACCACCTTAAAAAGAAAAACTTATCGATTCGGCCTTGTACTCGCCACGCATTTATTTAATCTCTTTTTCCCGCAGATAGTGAGGTATGATATATGCATATTAAAAACTATGATACAGTCACTCTAAATTCTATATAGTATAATATTATAAATTATAGGTTTGGGTTTGTGATATATTGTTATATGCATATCACAAAATATCAAAAATATTTATACGAAAAACATTAAAAAATAAACAAAAATTAATATTAAAAAAAGTAATTTGTATAAATAGATGTCCACTACCGTTGTGTTATCATATTTACAATTATTAATGATCTTGCAAAAGAAAAAAATGTGCCAAGATAAAATCAATTTATTTGAAATACGCATTCAAGAAACTATATGCATTTAGTGTAGTTTGTTAGTGCATATAAATTCATACTTGAACAACGTATTATGTTTGCTATTATTTTAGTATTGAAATTAGTGCCAAGCCAACGCAAACAGTGAAGTCATAAAATGGATTTTTAAATGTTTAAATTGGGAGTGTTCTTTAGACAGTTGTATTTTTTATTTTGAAAAATTGCTCAATATACTTTCAACTATGTTCTAAAATGTTATGATATACAGACGACTTTTTACTTTATTTCACAGAAATGTTTAACTGATACTTTTTTTTTACTCAAACACGTAAACATAAATTATACCAATAGAATTAATCTGCTTATCATTATAAAGCGAGTAAAAATGCTTATAACTACCAATAGATTTTAGTCGTAGAATCGTTCCATTTGTCAAACTTAATTTAAAAGTATTAATTTGTATTTAAGTCCTGAATTGACAACAACGTATTTCCAGAGATTGCAAGAAAAATTAATGAACCAATCAGGATCCACTAAATCATGACGTCTCACGTCTAAGAGACCATCATTAACTCATTATCGATCAGGGCCGTCTTTAACCTTTTTGAGGCCTTAGACATTGGTGTTATAATGAGGCCACTACGATGGACGACCGACCCGGGTCGATTGTATTATTATTATAATGACTTTATTAGCAATTACCCTTCGAATTTTCTAGAAATAAGTTTATTTATCGGTAATTAATATTGATTATTGGTTGGTGATTTGGTAGGAGCTAGGGGCCCCATTGATCGCGGAGCCCCGGGCATGTGCCCAAAGTGCCCAATGGAAAGAAGCCAAAGAAGGTGCCTGCTATCGATCCAATATATTTCTTGTGATCGCTCGTGTATGAATATGATAATATTCATAATGTATTTAGTTATAAGCTGTGATCCGATTTTAAAATGTCTTTCGCATGTTTGGATTATTACAGAATGGGTTTGACGCTTCACCAGCACTCGCACTCTCACGGTGGAGGCAGTCTCGAATCGCACAGCCACGACGAGGCGACCGGCCGGAGCACTTCCAACATCAACGTAAGGGCCGCCTACATACACGTCCTCGGAGATATTATTCAGAGTCTTGGTGTGTTGATTGCCGCCGTTATCGTTTACTTTAGAGTGAGTATAAATGGCTGACACTATAGAATATTTAGACCGAATACGTGCCAACCAGCACGTTTTATGTTCAACGCCCGTCGAATATTTAACGCATATAAAATTCCTCGCCGGTATTTGATTTTTTTTTTTTATCCTCTTATCTAACTCGTCGAGCTATTATTAAACACAGGTAGTATTACTGTAATCATTATTACACAATGCATTTTCTAAAATTGTTATCAGCTCGCGCACAATTTTGAGTTTCTGTCCATAAAACTATATTATGCTGTTATAATGCTGTAAGTAACTAGGCACCTACTCGTTTTATGTTACTGATCCACAAAATGTTAGATACCAAGCGATATGCGCGTACCTATCTATAACACCCATATCTATACAGTGTACGACTATCATTATAACGATTATATTCCGACACGTAGTTACATAATTTTATATTATTTTCGATAACCATTTATCCACCACCCTCTCTTCCTGCCACATGTATGTATTGTGTGATAAAAATTTAAAAAAAAAATTTGTTTTACATAATTATTTAATACCGTACGTCATTCCTGTATACTGCAGCAAGAAAATGACGCTAATGCCGCGCAATGTGTAAATAGCACGAAACGCGTATAAATTCACACGAGCAAACTTATTAATTTTTAATTAATTCAACAAGGACGGTTTGTTTTAGATATATTTGATTAAAGTGAATTCATAATACATTTATATTCCCTATCTAACGTTTACCCATATCATGTAGCGTTTTAATTTCAAACACTTAATTTAACTAGGTACACATATTATACGCATATATAAGTGTTATACTTAGGTACGTTTCGGGGTTTGTAATGTACCTAAATAATAATGTACTTGAATACGCCACGCAGTCTGCCTAAACCTTGTACGCGAACCGAGGTTATATTATATAATAGTATTGTGCCAATAAAATATTATTAATAAATAACTCACGGAATTGTCAATGGTCGACTTAAATATTATTGTTTTCTGCATTGTGAATTTTGGTTTTTCATTACGCATCATATTATGGACACCACGTTAATCATTCGATCGTTCAAGTTCATTTTATATCTAGCCATATTTAAAAAATATTATGTTTTTAAATTGTTTGATGTTTAGTGAAAATATATCAAAGATATATAATATTTTTTTTAACTGATCCTTTATTTATGTCATACAAATAGATGCAACGAAATTTACCCAAACATATGTTTACCTTAAAATTTAATCTTTAGTACTTGAATGCTGAATGCTAAAATATGTCAAATTAAGAAATACATCTATATTTCTAAATCACACATCGCCAACCGTTGTTGCATAATTAGACGTAGAGACGTATACATATACTAATAATTGTTTAATTTTTCAGCCTGATTGGAAAATCGTGGATCCAATATGTACGTTTATGTTTTCCTTACTAGTGTTGGTCACCACATTTAACATACTCCGGGATACTATGATTGTGTTGATGGAAGGCATGCCGAAAGGAGTGAATTTCGTAGATGTCTTAGAGACATTCATGAGCATCGACGGCGTAGTCAGGGTGCACAATCTCAGGGTGTGGGCCTTAAGCCCGGATAAAATCGCTTTGGCGGCCCATCTGGCAGTCAGTGAGTATAATCATAGGTGCTGTTTGTGTGCAAATTATGCAGTGATAAGCGTCTGGGTAACGGTCATTTATAATGCAGACAGAGAGGAGACTTCCGAGTGTCTTAAAATGCGATTAGTTATTATTTCCTCAGTGACCGTTTCAAAGAATTGCCATTGTATGCCATTGTATATATATACACTTATTTGTTTTATGCTGTACAGCGATTTTCAAATGATTGGGAGTTGCCAATACATTCAATTTTTAATGCTATCGTAATAAAATAGTTGCCAAAAACCTTGATGACGTTATAAGGGTTGATGTCCTCAAAAAAAAAAAAAAAATTAAAAACCACTGATATGCACGACATACCCCTATCAAAATATTATTATCACATTATATTTGTTTATTAATTATCTGTGTGTGTTCTATGTATACAGGGCCCGGCGCGAACACTACTACAGTACTAAAAGAAGCTTCGCGCAAGATGTACAAAAAGTACAATTTCTTCGATTGCACGCTACAAATCGAAGAATTCGAAACTCAGATGGAGAACTGCAAACAATGTCAGCCACCCAAGTGCTGATCAAACGATTTCAGCCCATCCACCCCTGGATCCCTTAAACCCCCCCCCCCTCCAACCAAAAATCTTCACCTAACTTGTTTATTATAATTTCCTATTATAATATTATTATAGTTTATTTCATTGTGTATATAAAATATATGTTTTAACCATCGTTTCGCTCTACCGCGAGAGTATACTAAATACCTATATGTATTTATCACCCACGCGTATATTATTATTGTTATACATATTATTTTTATGTGTATATTAAATATAAATAATATGTATGCGATTAGTATGCATCATAAACCGTAGTAAATGTTAGTTATTTTTAAATGATAGTTTTATTTAGTTAGTGTTTATAATTAATTAGTGATGTTATATAAAATTATAATTGAAATTTGTAATTTAAGACAAATTTAATGTTTTGGTTGTATACTTAACTTTTATTGTATATTTGCGACTTGTGAATTCGGTAAACAATGCTGCAATGAATGCATTTGTCAGAACTTATTGTAGAGTTCAAAAATCTAGTAAAATATAACTTATAAAGTTATAAGTAAATCTAATACCTATACCTAATTTTAACAATAATTTAAATAATACGATCTAAAAATTTTATTTTATAACAATATGCTCAACTGTTTATTTCTTATATTATTATTGAATATACCCCTATCAAACAGATTTAAGTTAACAACATCTAATAGGTATAAATTAATGTGAATAATTTAAACTCTTGTCATATACTTATTGTAGTAGGTAGTCACTAGTCAGTGAAAACATAAATACATTTTAAATCCGCTCGTCTGATTCTTATAATTGCATACTGTGATCAATTTATAAATTAACAAGTTCATTGAGTATTAAAATGTGATGAAAAGAAGATTCTAGCATAAACATAATATATGAACAAATCTATTTGTTATTAATGTAATATAGTACAATATGTATAAATTCATAAAATAACTATTCAATTTGTATTAATAATTTTAAAGAAAATAAAACTGTATCATACCACATTTTTTATATTTCAATTTATTTACAAAGATGCATATTACTCATTGACTTAATTAGAAAAAAAAATCATTGTTTTCAATTATAAAATTAGTCCTGTATTATTTTAAAATATAAATATAAATTATAAGCCTCACACGATAAATTTCAGTGGAATTCATACATTTTTTTATTTTATTATTTTTATTTTTATTTATATAAATTATTAATTAAATACAAATATTAACGACAATCTTTTTAACATACGCTTCTTACTGGTGATGAGGTAGTGAGATTTAACAAACAAAATTAGTCAACTAAAATTTAGAAGTAGCAATTGTTTAAAATAAAATTAATTTGAAATATTCTAATGACAGGAATACAAATTAAAGCTAAAAATAGCAATAACAAATAATTAACTATAGTGTAATTCTTTATACGACCAGTTATAAATACTAGATTTATTACAATATGCAGTGCAATTAAAAACATCATTTTTAGTATCTAGATATCAAATGAAACTATATAATCTCATCAATAAAGCCCAATATTAAGAATATTTTTAATAATAAAAAGCAATTTCACGCATCTCATTAAGTAATTATTATTAAAGTAACATTATGTACAATTATCATTATTATTATTATTATTATTATTTTTAACATATTTTTTAATTAAATACCTTTTACACAATATTAGTATCTGAAATAATTATATATTTTTTTTTGCAAATAGTCCTTAAAAAAGCTTAAAAGCTAAAAAACAATGCAGAGGTTCCACGATAAAAGGGGACTTCAAAAAGGGTTCCACGGATAAAAAAAAAAAGAAACGCTGCTCTAAAGTTATATAATTATAAATAAATAAAAAACTAATAAGACTATAGTAAGTTGTTAATATAATACAAAATATAGTTATGAACGAAAAATAAACTTCAGTAGATACTGTAGGTATTAAGATTAACACTAAACTGATCGTTTTTAGATTGTATACAATTGAGTGTAGGAAGAAAATATTTAATGTTATTGCACCTATAGTGTTTAAATTCCAAAAATACTCAATTGATACATCTTTATTGTAGTCCATAGCTAAAATCTAAAATATTTATAGTTTTAAACTTGAATTGACAACAATGATGTTATGCAATAATATTATATTATCTGTTTGTCTTGTACATAATTATTTTTTTTAAATAGTCTACCTACTCGTATAAAAAAATATGATCAAGCCAATCGGTATAGGTACCTACCTACATCATTGTAAAACCAATACATTCTTTGCTTCACCCAAAAACTTAAGTAATTTTAAATTATTTAGTTATCAAATGTAGTACATATCATACAACTAGGTACTTATGTACCTACTTAAAATGAGAAAAACAAAATGTGCGTTTCTCGTAATACACAGAAAACAAAATGTACAGTAAAATCAGCTTACCTTATTGGTATAAGTGCAGGTGACAATATTTTGTATACCGTGGTACATCGCAATAACAACAACCTGGATATGATATTATATTGTACCTATAATATATGTACGAAATATGCAATACACCTGTCGCAACGGTCTAGACACAGACGGGCGGCGACGCGTCTGATGTGCGCCGCACGATCCGCCACAAACGCTGTGGACCAGTTCCAAAAGGACTTGTCCGAAACCGCGTCAGTCGCCTCACCTTCTGCGTTACGTTTGCACTTCTTTTGCTGCCGCTTCTTTTGCGCCTCTGCCGCGGAATCGACGGGGTGGCCGCCACCGTTATGAGATCGGCACCAGGCGGCTGCGGATAATCGCGACTGCACCGCTGCCAAGGTCCGCCGACTTGGTGCGGATCATCGGAAGTCATCTAAAATTAGGTATAGTTTTCGTCGGACGACGGTAGTATTCCCGAAGCCGGTTTTGCAGTCGCGTATTGAACGGAAATCAGAACTATTTCTAATGAGCTGTATCAGCTGACGACGGCGACGATGGTGCCATTTGATGCACGCGTTGACGTGGAATTTCCAAAGATTTCGAGTGACGGGCGAAATAAAATGCTGAGCCCTGAGCCCTTGACAGGCATATAAGTGGTATTTATTATCTGCGTGAATCTGACTGCTTCAGTGATTTGAATTTTTCTCCGACGTCCGTCGAAGTCTTGTAATAATATTTTCTCCCATACTATAATATTTATTTATACCTAAACACTCATTCTCCTATACAATATGTATGTGTATAAAACAAACAAAACAATCAGCGTGTAAATATTGATGTTGGCCATCAGCAGTATTATAGGTAGTTACCTACTTATAATTGGATGGCACTTTTGTTTTTGGCGTTTTGTCTTGTCCATACACATTTACCGTATATTATATATTATAACTTTATTTTAAAAACAAACAATTTATTATTCATTCACAACAATAAGCCTGTATTTAAATATACATATATATATATATTACATCACAGTAAAACATGTGAGAAAAGTAGCAACTCAATTACAACACTTTAATAGGAGATTTGTTTAGTTTTGATTCTGAATTTAAATTATATACTTTTTTTTTTAAATAATCTCATCTGAAATCAAATACGTTTCAGTGGCTTGATTACAAGTTTTTTAGAACAGGCTTTTAAACAAATAATATTTCCATTTATTAAGTTATATCATATATAGTTACGATTGAATAACATTTATCTTGCAAATACATATTTAACATCAAATTTTTAAAGCCCAATAAATTAAAATTTATGGCTTTAAGTCATATTTAGATAAAGTGGTTATCTTTTGTTCAGAAACATATATAAAATATTTGATATGTGAGTGGATAAGTTGATTATGGGTAGTTAATAATTATTTATTATACAATGACTCATTATAAAGTGTAAAATAATTTTTAAAAAAGTTTTGATCAATAATCACATGAATCAAAAAAAAAAAGCAAAAATGTCGAAAATTCAAAATAAATATTATAAATAGCACAAAAAGAAATAAAATATTTTGAATATTAAATCATGACTAGTTATTTCAAATGGGAATATTTTGGGAAAATTTCGAGTTTACACTGTATTTTACCAAAAACTGGTTTTGTCCAAATCTTGGCCTTAAGAGGACGCTACACCCGCATGTGTTGTCTCCGTCTTACAAGTGCGTAGCATAGCAAAATCTGCTTAGCGCGGGACAACTGTTCTCCCTCAATATTTATAATAGAATTTTAAAAATTTCACAACGCATAGGTAAGAACTTTATCTGTGTCATAGCGTCGTTATTTTTTTGATAACACAAACTAATAATTTTAAGTAATATAATGAAAAAATAAATGTATTTTCTTAAGCTTATAACTTTAATTATATTTATGTTATCAAAAAAATAACGACACTATGACACAGATAAAGTTCTTACCTATGCGTTGTGAAATTTTGAAAATTCTATTATAAATATTGAGGGAGAACAGTTGTCCCGCGCTAAACAGATTTTGCTGTGTTATACGCTTGTAAGACGGAGACAACACATGCGGGTGTGGCGTCCTCTTAAGATATATTATTTATTATAAATTAAAATACTCAATTATATTAATGATCCATTTTATAGAGCTTTTTTTTCCTGTTAGAACCAACAGCAGATGAGGATCTGTTTGCACAATACTACTCCTCTGTTGCCATCGTTTATTGATGAAAAATTTAGATAGTCACAATACATATAGCAAAATAACATAGGTACAACTAGTCTATAATCGGTCTATACTTCATTTTCTCGGCCCGATGTCACGCGCACCCGCCGGCCTGGCATCTCGTTCTGATTAACCTGATTACTCAAACGTTTGGAGCGGCTCTTCCTTCCATCTCTGCTAGCCTTGCATTTTGCTTCTTGCAGCTGAGTATACTTCTAACCATATCATAAAAGGCCTGCGTGGCGCAATTTTATATAGCTTACCTTAGTTGACCAATTGTCAATAGTTGTTAATACACCTTGATACACGAACTGTTTCGATTAGTTCTACCAATAATATTGGTACAAGCAGGCTGCTTATCTGTTTGTAGACAATTTATTTAATATTTAATTGTTTTTCGTAAAACTATTTTGGTAACTATATACTTAACATCGATTAGATTTTATTGACTCCGCCAAATTTTCATGCCAGTATTTGATGTAGTATTTTTTAAACATTTAATAGAGTATAATATTATTCTCTTACGTATTATCATTAAATTATGTTAAGTTTTATAATAACAGCTAATACCCATACACTTCATTGCCCGATAAAAATACCAACTCTATATATGATTCAAAACTTGAGTTTCATTCATCGTTTAATACCTGTAACTTCTAGTTAGTGAGGTTCAAAACTTTCTACCTGTAGCTTCTAGTTAGTGAGGTTCAAAACTTTCCGTGACAAATTCCCGTGGATTTACCTTATCTCAATCTCCATTAGAGATTTTTAACACAGTCATTTAAAATACATGACCAAAATGTTTTAACTTTGTAAAAGTGAAACAATTTTTGAAATTGGTACCTCATAAAAAATTGCTAATTTTTATAACAAACGGCCTCAACAAACAATAAACTGGTAAATTTGAAAGCCAGTTTTAAAATATTTTAACGAAGAAAAAATAAAAATTTAATGGAAAAAAAAACCCCCAAAATCGAAAGAGGGGTACAGGAAATTATTTTCAATTTAATAACAATGCTCATTAACTTTATTAATTATGAAAGAGAGACGAGTACACAACTACATTGTAAAATGTGGGAAATGCCCCTGAATAATTAATATAGATATAGATACAGATTTACAAAATTCATCTGAATTACTAATAAATATGGATTTGAATTAGCAATAAAGTTAGATAATCCATCCTTATATTATATTACTATCCCCATAATGGAATGTTAATTCTCAAAAACAGACATTTTAATTAAACTTAAAATCCCTATTCGTGAATATAAATCGAGTTGGAATCTATTCCTATACATACCAGCGCATTTCAAATTCCAAAATTCGACATGTATGATAAACTCAAAAAAACATACATGGTATAGTAAATACAAACAATAATGAACATATTAAAATAATTTAAAGCATACCTAGGACTCCAACATTGCGATCCCACAATAACAGATTTATGTTACACACCAAAATTTTCCTCAGACATTACTCTAACGTTCAACACCAAGATGTGTATTAGAAGCAATTTAAAAAAAATTACCTTTAGAATAAATAAATAAATACTGTTATTTCCAGTTCGTAACGCAAGTTAATAACGGAAAAACGATTACAAAGCAAATTGGGGTAAATACTTATGCAATACAAAATTCACAATCGACATTATTTATGAAAAAAAGAAGTAGGAAACTCAACAGTGATTCAACAAATTTATATTAAACACGACTTATAAAAATAAAGTTACCTTGTGATTATGAATTAATAAGAAATGAGAAAAAATTTTTAACTAAAATGTACCTATGCGAATTAGGTAATACTAATTACAGCGAGACGTCTCACAAGCTCCCGAGTTAAGGAAACGGGAACTTTTTTTGTTTGTATAAGTCTTCCTCTTTATTAAAATGTTTTCGGTGAAAATTATTAATAAGTAGGTGCCTATATATGTATTTGCACAACCATTTACTTAATTTGTGAAAAAACGCATTCAAATGTCGAATGACTAAATGCGTAGTATTATATTCTAATTATATTGAATGACAACAATTTTACTTTACATATTTTTACATATTATTTTAAGAATTAAAATATACTTAACATTTTATAAATTTATACTAATCAGATTTTGATGGAATTTTTTATATGTTTTATATTATTTTATTATATTATTATATTATTATTTTTTATATTATTTATATTATTTATATTATTCATACAATTCAAATCATAAATTATTAATTGATAATAATATAATGAAATACCTATATTTTAGTCCTATTATAATATTATTATACCAGATCAAGTTAAAATATTATTCGTGATGGTGTCTCGATATTATTTCTACCTACCTAATAGGTATACGTGCATTTTTTTATAAGACCTAACTCATGCACTCGTTTATAATATTATTCTTATCTCGCTTGTTATGTAATGCATAGGTATTATATAAGTTTTATACCTACACAACTTATAATAAGTAATATGTCGTATACACATAACTCCCCAGCATATTTATTCTCTAATGATCCTGATCCAAATTCTGTAGGTATGTAGATATCTAATATTATATAGTTACCTATCGAATGACCCATTGGCATTTACCCGCGTGTGGTTTATTGCGCAGAGATTATATGGTATTTGAATTTGTATAGCGGATTTTCGATGGTCATATTATCCTAATCGAAATAATGTCCAATTATATTTAAATGAAAGCATTTAGGACACGCATGAGTGTACCTGTATTATTTACATAGAAACAATTATTGTTTTATTGTACGTGTCGGGATTTAGAATACACGGTGATACATATAAATGAGATATACTAAATTTTAAATGGTTGTTAAGTATAGATTTAAATGTAAATCAAAACATATCAGTAATTTGTAGGTTGGTTATCTACCAATCAATCGTATTCTATTTCCAGTAATAAGTCCATTTGTAATAATGGCATAAACATTTCGGTAGGATTTAAGTATGATTATCAGCGTAGGAATGATTAAAACATAATAATATAATAGGAAGAGGTACCAACACAGGAGTTGAGGAGTAAGAGGTATATTGTTTAAATATTATGTATTTTATTCTGTCACTCGATGATTTGAGATGAAGTGCATATAAAGAACTCGATTAAGAATACTTTTGTAGGAATGTAAGCAACAATGCGTGATCTTATTTTGTATTTACAATTTAATGCGGTGATGGCCGTTAGGTTTAGCGGCACAACTGTTTCAGAAAAACCACAACATATCGCTAATGAATCACGAGCTCTGCGCACTCTGGGGCCGACGTTAATAACTCGTTGGAAGTGACGGGGTCAAGTTGAACGGAGTTGTGCAATGTAGACGCACAGGCGTCATAAATTTGTAGATATTATGATATTATTATTATTATTATTATTATTATCGTGTCATTTGCGGGGCGGCGTACCTCATGAAACGTTCCCGACCTGTTGCGACTCATTACTTTTCGTTACAGATAATAATTTATTACACTATATAGTCATATAGACATTAGATATTTCAACTAGGTACTTACCTATACGTAACATAATTTACCATTTTATGTAGACCTACTACGTGGGTGACGTGTCTACATATATAGCAAGCAATAGCTACTGGCCTACGTCGATGAAAACCAAAAACAGTACGTGAGTAATAATAATAACCATAATTAACTTGCACAACGACAACTACAACTCCAGTAGCAATTCGGCCGAAGGTCCTGCTGGCTACTTACGAGTATCACGCGGTGTTTGACTACAGGGACGGCGCTACTTTTCACGGGCCTCAGGACAAAATAAATTACAAATTATGCAGGGTTTTTGATCACCTTACAAACACTCCAACATCTCAATATCCACCATATGATTTAGCTATTATAATATAAGTGGGCCATACAATACAATTTTAACCAGGGCTTCTCGATAAAGTCGTTAAATGGCTTCGTTAGGAGCAGAAATTTTTTTAAAACCGGTGACCGGTTATCGTTTAATTGTGATATTTTGGTAACCGGTAATCGTTTCTTCAAAGATATTTCAAACACTATCATAACCATCAATCGTTTAAAAACCGTTGATAAGGGTTTTTGGTAATCGGTTACCGATTAAAACCGGTTTTTAACGATTGATTGATTCATTTTTTTCAATTTTTTAATCATATTTTTAAAACAGTTTATTTAGGCCATTCGTGGGTTGATAACATAACTATTATTATTACATAATCAAAAACTTAATATGCTTTACTTTGGTCGATTTCCTTCAATAATTTAAATATTTATTTTTTCAAACTGCTTTAAAGTTAAAAACATATGATCGAAATAATGACAGTCTTAATAAATCAAAAAAAATAAATTACATAAAAAATTGTTATTGTTATAACTTTCTTATTTATAATTGTAAAAAACCGAAAAAATAAATAATTTTTCAAGATAATACCCCAAAACCTGGGCCTGCAGATCGAGCATTCTACGCTAGCCTTCGGGCCAACCTACAAATAACAAATGCAGAACCAGGAGGGTTTGCGCTTTGTACTTATACCTATACATATATAAATATATATTGTGATATTCACTTATTCACAACAGATAATCAATACTCGGTGGAAAAAAATTGAAAAATAGCTGGAAAATTAAATTCAACTTTAATGTAATCATGACATAATTCAATTTTTAAAATCCACGAAAAACCCGTTAATTTTTTGGTTGGGAATAGGTTTTGATTATAAAACCGGGATAGAAAATACGAAGTAACCGCTTTGATGTTAATATTTAGATATTTACCTTGATTACCGATAAACAATAACCTCTTTCAGCATTCCAAAACTAAAAGCAATTATCGGTTTTCGGTTCTCAAATTTACGGTTTTTTACTGGTTTTAAGCCCTGGTTTTAACAAAACACTTTCCTTTGAGATTTGAGTTGAATATACCTAAGTCCAAAAAAGTATTTCTAAGACCCACGTTTAACTGTCAACACTTAAAAAAAAAAACTAATACCTAATAAACTTTATCTCTAAGTTATTATTATAAAGGTGGTTATTTTAAACTCGATTAACAGTTAATACCCGAGTGGTTATTTTATTAATCCTTCAACATTATATAAAAGCCGGAAGACGTCGTAATTATATAATATAATATAAACTTCGTCACGTTTTCGGTACTTTGTGAGGACACGTGTAAACAGGAAAGAAAAGATCTTTGCGAGATACATCCTATCTAGGTATACAAAACTGTACTTCCATATTTTTTTTCTCTATTCCAGTTTTTGTTTCTCTATACCACACATGTGTTCTAAGCAATCTCTACGTCCACGTTGTCTACTACTGGTTTTTACTTTTAAATTTTTTATACATTTACGCCATAGCGGATTTCGTGTGGACATTAATACACGTTTATTCAGTTTATTGTCACTTTTTGTGATCCTCTATTTAGATAAAGCCAAGTATGCATAGATTATTGTTACATAATTCTAAGCCGTTCACTGAAACGGTACACTTTTCACCGTCACATGTTTTCCATGTACCTATTTCACAATATGATTCCGACACTTAATCGAGTTAGTTGTATAATAATACTTGATATCATACGATATTATATGTATAAAGCTATTTGTATAGAGGTACCTATTCTTACTTACATATAAGAAGATTTTTTTTTAAATAAACGATTAGAAAAAAATAGTGTTAATGTGATTATAACTGATATAGTAACTATCAAATAATAATACATTATAACACTAACCTATATAATATATGTATAGTGTATATAAATAGGCACTATATGTGCCACTATAGGTACACAAAAATGATAAATTATAACGATTTCAGTTGCTGCCTTGTTGTTATTATCCATGGTTTTTTGTTGCGTAATATTAATGTTCGTTTCTAAAAATATTTTTTGTCAGGCTATATTATAAAGAAAAAATAAAACCAAAAACTTACTAGGTACCTACTACCGATTATTATGTTACGTATGAAAACAATTTTACTCGTTATTTATTATTATTATTATTTTTTATAGATATCCTCTTACGACGAGAGACGAGAATCATTCAAACAGTCTTACAGTTTGCGAAAGGCATTACACATGGGTTATTTCGTTTGCGTTCGCATTCGATTCAATAATACGAGTCACGAGATTAGTTTATTATAGGTGCTGTACTGCTTTATAAATTGCAACTACTTTCGAGCATATATATACGTATACATGTAAATATATATACCATATACGTATATACAATTTACGGAAATTCATACCATTCGACATACGTCCATATTCGATATACCTTATAGGTACATTGGTAAATATAAAATGTGATAATCCGGGTTTCCAGTCGTTCTTTTGACTTAGACCGAAAAACAAAAAATAACTGTTTATTACCCTACATGTTTTATACATAATACAATAAAGTACATATTTTTATGTTTTATAGTACAGGATGATGTAAGTTCTATCTTGTAAGCATAATAGTATGTATAGATGACCATTTCGTGAAATGGAAACACGTTTTTTACACTTTGTGAACATTAAATTTTAGACTACCTTTAAAACAAACACATCTTTTAGTTTGACAAACATTTTTACACAAACAACTTAACGGGAACGTCAAGTTTAATTACTTATATATCCATATTAACCTCGAGCCCATGTCAAATAATATAATAAATGTTTAAATAATATCTAAATTATTCTATACGACTATATTATACTGCAATTACCAGACTATCTGAAATGTGTTGATGATATTTATTGGTTTTAATAAAATTCATAATCATAATGATAATCATAAAGAATTAACCTTGCGTGAAACTGTCCAAATTTTATCTGGAGGTCAGGGATTTGTAAGTTGTTCGTGTAAAAGTGTTTGTCAAACCAAAAGATGAGTTTATTTTAAAGGTAATCTAAAATGTAACAGTCGTTGTCACAATTCATTTTCCTGCTCTAATAAATAAAAAATGTTCACAATACGGTTAATAAGTTAATATCATATAAATAAACTTTATTACTATACATAATTATTTAAGTTAAACCTATAAGGGTAGAATAAGTTGTTAAATGTTGTATTTCAGTACACAAAGTGAACGACCACTTTGTAAAAAAATTACACGATGTTAAATTTGAGTGACCATTTCGTGAAATACTTTTGAATTTCACAAAGTGTAAAAAACTTGTTTCCATTTGACGAAATGGTCATCTTTTCATGAAAAGATCGATTTCACGAAGTGGGTACGACATATACATAAATTTAGAGCAAGGATTTGTTTGAATTTAAAACAAACCACTTATAAGATAAAAAATCTTAAATGTGCATAAATGTATGCTCCAAAATGTTCAAATATACATGAAAAAAATTTATTTTCTGAAAATGTAATTAAAATAATAAATTTAAAATTATGGAATGCTATTTTCTTTAAAATATTTGTGTTTTGTTGGTAGTTTTAATCAATAAGAAAATATTATTAAATAAGAAATATATTTGGGATGATCATTTATACCTAATTATGTCATTAGTATTTTTAATCTAAAAATTATAAAATTATAATTTTTTATTTGCTATATTACAATAGTAATTATGTCAAAAACATATAAAAAAAACAAAAGAGCACTGAAAATGCACTTAAAGATGGAATATGCAATCAAAAGCATAAAATAAGCTCTTAAAATAAAAATAAAAATAGATAAATATCGAAATATGCATCATAAAAGTTTCATTATTTAAAACGTTATGTCATGAAACAAATGTTGTGCTCACTTAGCATATCATATGATCAACCAGGATAGGTTGCAAATATGCATACAAATCCACGCTCCATACATAATTTATAGAAAGCAATAAGTACCTACATTTTTCGTTAAAAATACAGCCACACAGCGGCCGACTTCGTTTTCTATAACTGAATATCATCTTAAAACTGATACATGGTTAGATAAACCACTGGTTCTTATAATTTATTATGTACGTAGGTATAAGGTATAAGGCTTACGCGTGGATAAAATAATAACAGTTGATTCATTTAATTTTAAACAACTCTTAATGATATACTTTATTATAATAATAAATATAATAGTTTATCGATATAGAATGATAAAATTATTCACTATATATAGTTAAGTTAAAATATGATAATTGTTGTGAATATATATTAATTTAATATAGGTAAGTTTGTAACGTTGTAACTTTTGTACGATAAAAGCACACAATATATAACTATAAAATACATATAGTATCATATTATTCATATATCATATACATCAACATAATATTTAACATATAATAAGTATGAGATCGTTATTTTTCATGTTGTGTTTCCTTTAACATACAAAAAAAAATCGTAATAGATGTTATAAATATATTATAAAAATAGTTACGCATGAAATTGTATAGAAGTGTAGGGGTTTTTTCATCAAACGCAGTTATCCTGCACAAAGTCAGTTTCGTGTAGTCACGTCAAGTGTAGTATTGCGAGTGAAAATTTGCGAAAGCCCGTAGGTATTATTGCATATTTTATGACAGAATTCATAAAATATTTACGAGTATTTACCTTAAGAAGTTAGTCGTTTTGTGTCGTGTCTTATCTTGCCGTACATCGCGTCAGTGAACATTACATATTATTGTTATTATTATTATATTATACAGGGGGTTCAGCAAGGACGCTCGCTCCAGCCCCGTTTTTACTTAACAATGAATTTATTTAAATTCTAATTTTTTGAAATTTTAAAATATATTGAAAGACCTTACTATATTTAGATACTTATTGTATTGATACTAACTTCTGTTTTTCAAATGAAAATTATAATTTAAATAAATTTATAAATTAATGAAAATGTGGGGGGTGGGGGTTGAAGCATGATTTGTAAATCATCTTGTACACGTGAAGGTAGGTCGGTAGGTGTATTATACGGAGCTGAAAAGTGCATCAGCCGTGGTATATATGATATATGTGTAATATACGGTGTGTGGCTTACGAAACCTACAACGATCTATATTACGATCTTGTAATATTATCATATTATCATATTATTATTATCTTGCTAGCAATAATAACGAGGGCCGTTCTCACGCACATTCGGCGACGTTTGACTTCAAATTTTGTTTAAAGCGTGGCGGTCAACGCGAACTGTAGGAATCCAATTATTTTGTTATTATATTATTATCACCCGTATACAGCCATAGTGCCACACACACACACACACACACACACACAAGTACTATATTATCTCGGGGCCGGGATAAAGCCCGAGGCCACGCGCTCATAGGTACCTACCACACACTCGCGTGCAGTCCTTCGTTTTTTTTTTTTTTACCTCTTTCTTTCCTTCTTTCGTCGTCTTGCGAGAACTGCATGCTGCAGTAGGCCTCCCGTACATGTTATTTTTTTATGTATAAATACGCGCCGGATGATCGTACGCTTTCAGTGTTTCAACTAGCGTACGCTCGTCCATACATATAATACAATACATATTATAACCGTTTTTCTACAACTGCTATACCTACATATATAGTACAATACGACGGACATATTTATAAACTAGCACTCGCGCATGCAGTCAGTTCGCAAAAGTTCTGAACGTAAAGCTAAAAATTATTATTGAGAAGGAACGCCGATATACTACTGCAATGTCACCCTACGCGGTAAGTTTATGACAACGATTGAAATCAATGTACATACCTTGCCATGATGTATTAGTTTATTGGCCTAAAAAATGTGTTTTCGCATTCACTAAAATTTAAAAATTTAAATTCGTTTCATTTTCTAATAGTGCTTACTATTTTGTATACGAATTAGGAATATTCATTGCGTTTCGATATATTATACCTATATTTCATAAAATTACAAATATATATTGAATAAATTGCATTTGTCTAAGTATTTTATTTTTTCAACATATATAATTAATAATTAGATTCAGAGGTAATGATAATATTGAAGATTATCGATTGTGAGCTTAAATAGCATTTACATTGTTGCTTTTTAATCACTAAAAAATTAATGTAAATAAAAACAAATAATAGGTATAATTTTTCCTTGAAAATTTCCTACTTAAATCAATATATTTACTTTTTTAAACACTTTTTTTACATATCAGTTTCTGTGATATATTATGTCGAAGTTGTGAGTAGATGATATACAATATATTAGGTAATAGGTATGTATAGTGTTATACAATGTATATAAATTATCGTTGAATGTACGTGGAAATTATTGGTGTTTAAAGTCATGGCGGTCGTGTAGGTAAACTGCATTTTGTTTAAAATGCATAAAGTGGACACTTTGTACGGACATGTGAAAATGTGCATTTCAGAACGCGGATACTTTGAACTTTGTAGGCACTATTAGTTATTACATTCATAAAGTATATATTATTATGTAAACATATTAAGTACATAATATATTGTTAAATAGTTTGATGAAATTGAAACATAATTTAATTTGTATTATTATTATTAAAAGTAAATTAGAGATGTTATAAATAGATAAATAGTGTATTATAGCCTATATAGGTAAATAAAATTTTTAAATTTACAAGTTATCTGTTAACAACCTAAAATTACTAGGTGTTAAAATATATTTATGAATTATAACTGAATTATATTTTAAAATACAATGAAAAATGTTTCTATTATAAATAATAAGTAAAAATAATCAGCTTTTTTTTTAAATGTAGGTACAGATTAAGCAACAACCAAACATTACTTGGTGCTGTAATATAATAATTCTAGTCATAATTTATTCTATCAGATAATATGTAGCATATGATGGTATTTAAACCTATATTATTATGGTTAAAAATTTAGCTTATAATTGGTCGTGACTTCCTATTTTTTTATATTGTAGTTAAATACCTAGACTTTATGCATATATTGTCTGATATGTATAAAATAGTACAATGTGTCAGTGTTTTTCAATAAAAAGTGTTACCCGACCATATAATGCGTTAGCGTTCTTAATTTTTATCTGACCTTATAAATCGATTTTTGTGAGTGTGTTACTATTGTTTTGCACTGCAAATAAGTATACGAATCGCCTATTGCACAAGTCCGTGTGTCACGTATTTCGAATTGATTTAAAATAACATATAATATAATATTTAGGAACATTGTAATACATAAAGCACTCGTCGTGACATTTACATAGTTGTGTATTTCCCTTATGACTTTGCTCTTTTTTATAGCAGCTGCGGTCGCTGGTCGTAGTCGTCATCACCACATCATCACTGCTGCAGATGACGTCGAGCAGTCCCTTGTCGGTGTACGGTTACGGAGCGGCCGCTCAGTCACAGCCCAATAACTACCGTCACAACAAATACTACTACGGACGCGGGGCCGCGGACGACGAACACGCAGCAGCCACGCCTCCAAAATACAACTTTGCGTACGATGTGTCCGACGCGTACACGGGCGATTACAAGACGCAGACCGAAGTGAGGGACGGCGACTACGTCAAGGGACAGTATACGGTGGTCGAACCGGACGGCACAAGGCGCGTGGTGGACTATACGGCTGACGAGGAGAACGGCTTCAACGCGGTCGTGTCTAAGGAGGGTCACCCGACCGCGGAGGCTCCTGCTTACCGGCCCGTGGCCGCGGCTCCCGCTTACCGACCTGCTGCCGCGGCTCCCGCTTATCGACCTGCTGCCGCCGGTCCCGCTTATCGACCTGTTGCCGCGGCTCCCGCTTATCGACCTGCTGCCGCCGGTCCCGCTTATCGACCTGCTGCCGCCGGTCCCGCTCATCGGCCGTCCTACAAACCAGCCTACAAGCCATCCTTGTCCGCCGCTTACCGTCCGGCACCGGCCGCGGTCTACCAGCACGCCGCAGATGACGCTTACCCGACAGCCGCGGCCGAGCCGTTGGCTTACCCGGACGCCCCGTTGTACAAATCCGCTTACAAACAGTCACCTTCCTATTACCCATCATACAGATCGTACTGATCGAGCCATTAAATTATATTAATAAAAGTATTATATCGTTCAATGACTATATATTATTATTACCTTCGATGACTGTGTATTTTTCATTATCATTACCTATTATTAAAATGTTGTTACGAGATCGATCCTTAATAAATAATATATTATATTTTTAGTCGTTCAACTTGTGTTCGTGAACATTTATTTTACTGCTATTATGATATCCACAAGAATATTTAAAAACACGTGATTTGCATTTCCAGGTACAAGGTAACAGTCTGATTGAAGATGATTGAATTTATGACATATACTATTACAATATTCGAGCATTGCCACAGACATATTTTACGTAGTATAATTAAATATGCCAAAGGATTGTTAGTTTTTTTTTATTGGATAAAAAGATTTCGTGGCGTTTGTAGTCCTTTTCAAAAAAAACATTAAAAATGAATTCGTTCAACGTGTCTGTCATTCTTCAAAAAAAATAAAAAAAAAACTACCAGAAATTGTTACGCAAAGTGAGTCCATATACTTTTCAAACGTCCAACACTCGGTGGACCCATCAAAATTCGAATTAATTATACATATACTGTAAAATGCTATCTATTAATTCAGTATTATAATATTGTTATTATTTTTATTTAAATAAGTTTTATTTCTATGTAGAATTGTCATAACTTACATTCATAATAAATTTTATAATATTAAGGAAAACAATCACCAACTTCTACTCATAAGTGATGATTTTCTTTGGTTTTATTATATTGATAAATAATCATCATTAATATTTTTATTAGAAAAAGTTTCAATTATCTTAAGCTTTTGTGTGAAATATTTCATCATCACATAGTGAAATATTTCGAAATGAAACGTTTGAAATGAAGTATTTCATATCCCAAACACTACGCTTGAGTTAAGATTAAGATTAACCGCATACCACAACGGTAATACAATTTACTATAATAGCTATTTGTTTTGTATTACATGTCTTTGCTATTAAGGTATCGTCATAACTTGTACGATACATCCACAAAGATTATTCAAGATCCAAGACAACTTACATTAATTAGATATTCAAATGATTTTAGTCAATTTTGTGTTCTTCGACCTTGTCGTGTTAAGCAACATATTTATTGTTAAACCGTCAACTAAAGCCTAAAATAGGTGCTCGTCTTTTAAAGCACAATAAGACGATATTGATTTGAAGTTTTCTGAGATGAAAAAATCACACCAATTAATTTATAACGTATTAAAATACTTGATGATCATCAACAATGCATTGAGAATATTTTATTTTAACAAATTGTTGTTAATCAATGATCAGAAGGTAAAGTACGGTAAACCATTCTTTAAGTTTTTTAGTAGGAAGCATACTACACTAAAGAGCGGTAAGTATAGCGTACTACACGATAAGTGGCGTACTTATAAACTTATTTTGAGGGGGGGGGGGGTGTCATAATAATGAAATAATTTTATAAATTAGTATTAATATAAAATTATTTTTATTAATTTATTGAGATCAATTAAACTATTACAGGATCACATTTGTTTTTTCATTATTCTTTATAGAATAAACAAACTAAAATTATTTTATTACCTAATACCTACTGATATGTTTAAAATTTTACGTTTTCAAATATATATATATATTTTTTATTTTTTTTTTGGGGGGGGGGGTGAAAACCCCCATCACCATCCTTTTAAATATGCCACTGTATATGATAGTATACTTAGGTACCTTTTAAACTTAATAGTTAAACCAAGAGAAATTCAAACTTTTTCATCTCGCGGCTCCTTTGTAAGTGTTTATAATATTTTGACGGGTCCCAAATTATCATGAAAAAATTGAAATAATACGGATACAATATGGCCGATATGAGTGATAATAACAGTTAATTTAGTACGAGAAATAAAACTTCAAATGGTCGCGTGATGTGTTTCATTTTCATAATGATTATAAATAATATTTGTATTACTATTTACAAAACTACATTCATGTTGGTTTCCGGTGCTTTGACGTGGTGCCCTTCGCTGACTCTCGCTACGTCTCTTGATACCACGTTGCAAAGTTTAAATATTCCGGGTTTAACCCATTTTAAGCGGTTCTTAAGGGACCTTCTGATTTATTTGTGTGTATGCAACAGAAAGAAAAACAAAAAAATAAAAATATATATCCAAATGCATCACTTCAACAAATGCGACAGCGGTAGTTCGTTATGTATAATATAAAACACATATAACTATATTATACTTATATATAACTTGAATATTTTATTGTAAAATAAGAAACGCATATCTTACAAGAAATCTAAAGACCATCGAGCAAATAAACAATGAGTACCAAGATTATTATTAGATTATAAGATCATATTATATATATGACATAATATTTAAACGTGATTTCAGTTTAGAAAATTGTTAAATTCAGCTCCAGATAATATATGGTGTAAAATTATGTTACACGCCTTATTATGTGATAGGTAAATAATATTATTATAATGTTATGAAGTCTGACACGCGTGTAGGTCGTTGACGAGTGTTTGTGTGCAACACAATATTTATGTATTTGGCCTTGCTATATACAATAGAACATTATTATCATCATCCTCCGTTATAGTATAATCGTAATATATGGTATACACCCCGGAATTCGACAGATCACGTTGCCACGACAGCCTCCGGGTCGTACGTCCGTGCAATACCTATGTTAATCGATTTCAAGTCACACAACAAGCATATAATAATATTATATTAGATACTTTTATTGTAAGATAGCACAGAAGTTATTTGTAGGCAAACACGACTACATGAGGGAGTGAGGGACACATATAAGACCCGGTTCCCGTGAACTCTGAGAAGACCTATACCCATATCTACCACGATTATATTGTATACCTGACTGCAAGATGCATAGTATAATAATTCCTATGTACAATATCCTTGATCCGTATATAGACCTATACCATCTAAATATTAGATCCGACTACAATGCCACAATATTTACGCATTCAGTTTACAACACAAGAATAAATAGTACAATATATATAACCAATACTAAAATTAATGAAAGACGAAATTAAACGCTTACAATCACAACAATATTTTTTCTAAAAATATAATAATAATAAATATATAAGTTAGGTATTTATTTTTTATTAATAGTAGCTTTCGATATACAACTACTATTATAGCTCGACAATTATATGATTAGTTATTATTAAAGGGCGGATGTTTATGCTCCAAAAAACTTTAATATATGCTTTAAAAATGTTTAAACTATACTTGATTAAACATCATTATATGCCTAAAAAATGTACAAAATATACCCAAAAATATGGGCGTCACATTATACAGTCGTATAATGACGAACAATATGCGTATCATTAATAGCCCACCGAGAATTTACCTCCTGCAGTGATATAGCGAACTTGATATTCATCAGAGATAAGTCTACTTATATTCTAACCACTTATCCATCCACACAACTTTCGAAAAAGTCATCGACTTTTTCATTTTTAAATATTATCTGTCACGGTCAACACAAAAGTACTAGTTGATAGTAAACTTACTGTTAACTATCCACCTACAACCTTTAAATAATTCAGAGACTACCACCTCTTGATTAGCAGGTTCGCTACAACACTGATCCCCCCACCCCCAGATTATTTCTCGCCTTTAAATATTGATGTAGCTATTTAGGTACATTTTAATTCATATAAATAATACCATAATATGACTGTTATATTATTTAAATTTTAATGGCGTTTAGGTATATAATATATTATACAGGATGATTCATGAGGCGTAAAAGACTCATTATTTATAAAAAATATTTACTTTTTTTTTCAAAATTTTAGATACATGCTGTTCTAAAACTATATGAATGTTTAATATTTTTCACCCTTATATTTATTAGGTAAACCACTATCAACTTTTGATTTTTAAATGGCAACCTATATTAAGAATATCATAAATTAATAAGGCTATTTTTTTAATGAATGTTCACGTTTAAATTTTAATTTTTCGTTAATCCGTTGACGAGATATAGTCTCCCAAAGTTGAATGGTTTTGGGGTGGTGTTTGTGTATAAATTGGGATTTTTGTACTTTATAGCGTAAAACATAATACACTTTTCAAATAAATTCAGTAAGTACGATAGTTAAGACTAAGTTGTGCCCCAAAATAGGTAAACATATTTACACAGGACAAACACCACCCCCAAAACTATCCAACTTTGGGAGACTATATCTCGTCAACGGATTAACGAAAAATGAAAATTTAAACGTAAAAATGTATTTAAAAAATAGCTTTATTAATTTATGATAACTTTAGTATATGTTGCCATTTAAAAATCGAAAGTTGATAGTGGTTCACCTAATAAATATAAGGGTGAAAATATTAAAAATTTATATAGTTTTAGAACAGCATGTATCTAAAATTTTGAAAAAGTATAGTTTTTATAAATAATGAGTGTTTTACGCCTCTTGAATCACTCTGTATCTTTATAAAATTAAAAACGGTTTTTATTTACGGACAATTGGTTCCGTGTTTAAATACAGGGTGATCCATGTAAGATGTTTTAAACTAATTATCTCAAAGGGCATTAACGTTTTTTGAATTTCTTAAATTTTAGGTTTATTTTTTTCTAAAACCGTAGGTATAATTTTTTAATTTGTTCACCTGTATATTTATTTTTGAAACCACTGTTAACTTTTGATTTTCAAATGGTAAAATAGTGTCATCGTTTTTATTTTCAGTTGATTGGTTTATGAAATACAGCTCCTCAAAGTATTATTTGTTTTTACTATTTTTCCAATAATTAAACCTAAATTTAATATCGCTGAATTCAAGGTAACAAAATAATCCAATTAGTCGATAAATTTATAAATAATTAGAGTTCAAATACAATATTAATCTTTAATTAATCGTTATTTATTTCGTTAACTTGAATTCATCGATATCGAATTTCTCACTGGCTCTTGGTCTTTACAATTATTAGAAAAATAATAAAAATCACTTATACTTTGAGGATCTCACAAACCAATCAACAAAAAATAAAAATGTTAACACGTAAATGTATGAAAAAAAAATGGTTTTATTAATTCATGATATTTTAATTATATGTTACCATTTGAAAATCAAAAGTTAACAGTGGTTTCAAAAATAGATATACGGGTGAAAAAATCATACGATTTTAGAAAAGAATAAATCTAACATTTAAAAAATTCAAAATTCAAAAAACGTTAATGCCCTTCGAGATAATTAGTGTACCCAACAATTTTGAAAATGCAGAACGGAGAGTAAGTCGGGGAGCTGTCCCCCTAACCTAACCTTGTATAAGTCGCGTTTTACTCTTGACATCATAAAATCACATCTTTCGTATCTAAAATACATGTGTGGTATTTATTTATCACGACTAAAATAACTATAGGGAAAAATTAATTTAAAGTATAACTAAATATTAATCAAAGAATATCCTTTAATTTATAATTAATTATACCTTAAATTAATTTTTCCCTATAGTTATTTTAGTCGTGATAAATAAATACCACACATGTATTTTAGATACGAAAGTTGTGATTTTATGATGTCAAGAGTAAAACGTGACTTATATTTAAATACGGAACTAATAATTGTCCGACAACAATTTTAAGACCATCGAAATTATTCTTTTTTAAAGCACTTTTTATTCTCATAATAAAAAAAATAGAAAAGTTAATATAGGCGTTGAGTGTTAACTTAGTCCTTGAGTCTCTAAGTCACTGTGTATGATGGATATTTTATGTAAAAAGAAACAGTAGATACGAATATACAATCATACCTTATATCATTGCATTCAAATTTAACCTACCCTAGTCAGAGGTCCACCCCACCCTCTAATGTACAGCAGAGCGGTACCCAGTTACCCGCTTTTTTTATTACTTTTTTACATAATTCACAAATTATTTCTTTTGAATTATAAAATTAAAAACTTAATATTAAACTCTAATATAATATTTATTATTGTTTTTTACATTATAATATGTACAACATAGAAGTATATGTATACATAGATAATTAAATTTAAGAAAAAGTTGAAAAAAATACTTAATTCTATTTAACGAATTCCTCCATATTACGAATTTTTTTGGTTGCTTATTTGACTTCATTATATAGAAGTTTCACAGTATATATTGTAACGGATCATTTATTACCATATAAAACGGTCCTTCTCGGGACAAAAAGAAACCATCGTAAGGATTAAGTGTCGAATTTGAAATCCTTCTAGTCATCTTACATTCCCAACAAACACGGCTATGGATAGAGGAGTCAGGAGACCGTGACGTAATATAAAATATTATTATCACAACTAAAACCCCAAAATTGTAGCGAGGCACACCGTACTGACGGTAAATACAGTTACACACGGCGGCACACCTAGCTGTTGTTTACAAGTAGGTGCGGGACACTGTATATAAACCGATCACATTTATGGAGCATTTCATTCTTTCGCCAACAACGGCATCAACTCTACCTTCAACATCAACTTGAAATAAACGACGAATTGAGAATCTATAACGGATTACTACAGTCTACGGAAGCGAAGACACTCGTCAAAACGAGGCCGTTATTAGGACTCAGCACATATACACTGCATAGCCGCAAACCGAATAAGAGACCTGATCTGGTCTCTGGCGGGTGCGATATTCACTCGACGACATAGTACCGAATCTGAGAATCGATGCACCGTGTCAATATGCAAAAAAAGACCACTTATAAGTATAGCTAGTACACAATAACACTAATCAAAACGTCCGAAATCCTCGTTACAAAATTATAACTAATAAGCAATAACGATATAATGTTCTTAAAAATAAAAACGTCCGTAATGCTATAATATAATGCTGGCCGAAACAAAGACGACGAATTCACTCGCTGGCTGGTAATAACAATAAACATCTGGAGCTTTTCAATTTTCTCGGACTCGAAAGGTATTGAAATTTAGATCATTTGCAATTCTGCGTTCTTCTTATGTTGTATTATCCGCACGAAAATTTCAAAACTTAAAAATGACTCCGATCAACCAGCAATTTAATTTCAACATCGAAGATAAAATAATTACGACGTTGTACAAAACGTTTGGTGTAATTTCATCGATTCCGGTATAGTGGAGGCGTTAGATGACGTCACCGATATGATTGAGAATCCCGATGAAAACGTTACCCATGAAGCTCACATCGACAACGTCGTAGCAGAAGTCATCGGATCCGACGTTACTGGTTGCTTGTGGGGATCCGTCGTCCGCTGCGACTTCTGAGTACGGACCGCTGAGCGACGCGGTGCAGGACGTGTAAGAAGAGAGCATGCCGGCCATGGGAGCGGGAGTGTTCAACATCTTCGGTGAGTGAGTCGGTTGGATGGATCAGTGAGCAACACTCGCGCTCCACGCCACCGGAACCAATTTCCATCGGCTACTCACGAAGTTGAAACACCCCTTGACCGAATGCATTAGGAAGGATGACGGCGACGTTAGGTAGCGAAGAATAGGGGAAAGGGCCCGTATGGTACGCGGCGCACGTTCTTCGGCCACCCGCGGCGCGACGGGTTCGTGGCCGTGGCGCGCACGTTCGGTCACCACTGACGGACGAGACGCTCTGGTGGCTAGACGGGCGGGCGCCAGGCTGCAGCTTTTTGGTCGCATTGAGCAACGTATGACGACAACGACACGGTGACTACTAACGTGGGCATCGAATCCGTCACAACGGACGACGGTACCATATGGTACCAATACGTTTTTGGCGCGACTCGTTGTACTTTGACAAATGGCGAGTGGCATAAAGACGATGTGATAGGACGTCGGCGGCGTCGGTTCTGCGGAAACGGACAAGATTTCAGGTCAAGCGGAAGCGTGACTTCCTGGTGGTAGTCATTCATTGGACGAATATTTGGCGGAAACGACGCCGCCAGGGTAATATGTTTTTTACGGCAGTGAAAATGTGCCCGAATGAAGTCGCATACTAAGCATGCTGCAGCAGGATGGAAATAATAGAATTCCGATGGCTGATCATTAATTCGTATAGGTATGTAAAAAATATATATTATAATGTATGGTAAATAGTAAACATTTTTCACGATATATCGATAATATATCGTAGAACAATATCGATTAACATGATATCGAGTCCATCACGTTGCTAACGAAACGTAGGTGCATGTTTATTAAGACAATAGATCAATCTAATAATTCTTGTTTTGAGGTTTTGAGAAAAAATTGTATGCGCATTTTTATCTTGTGTAGCAATATGAGCCCAGTTGAAGGATCAAACTGCCAAAGAGTTCTACAGTAATACATAACATATTTAACAAATTTTATAAAATATGAAAAAGAACTTTTATTTATTTAGTTTCTAAATACATACTCAAAATAATGTCGTGGAATAAATATGTAAGTATGGATGTATGATACAGGTGAACAAATTAAATATTATAAGGTTTTAGAAAAACATAAACCTAAAATTAAAAAATTGCGTCTCTAAATCACTGTGTATGATGAATATTTGATGTAAAAAAAAACAATACGATTGGTAAATTAGATATTGCGTTTGTGTACTTATAAGATCCTTATGAATGATTTAAGTGGAGGATTCCATTCCTTTGTTACACAAATTGCATGATTATATCCGAAATTAAATAATTTTATGTATTTATTAATGAAAAAAGTAGATATGTAATGAATATCTTAAATAATTATACCTGTAAAAATAGTAGGTACAGAGCCATAATACTGATTAGATTTTTTGCATGTTTTTTTGTTGGTCCTGCAAAATATAAATGAATTCCAATAATAAGTGATTATTGTACAAAACAATTTATCTGAGTTTACAGTACATGAAATATTTAAAGTGATGGAAAACTGTAATTAAAAATATCAGTTGTTAATTGAAGTATGTTACTATATTTAAAAAAATACCTTGTGCATAAAAAGGTTTTCCATGTATTGTAGTTTCAACTCTAATAGTTGTAGGTGTCTTGCGCATAATTTCGTGTTCATATTTAATGCCCGGTATAAGTTGATGCAGCAGTGCAACCGGGTTTATGGATGTTTTTTCTAACTCTATATTTATCATCGGGCAATGAGGCTGAAATTGATGTGTGTAAGTTTAAAATTTTAATATTTTTATAGTAAAATAATATATGAAGTAGGTAATAGTTCTAAATGTAAATCATATATTATTCTTGATTTATACCACATAGTTAGGTAAATAATGAGAAATCTCAAATAATGGTTGAGAGAATTTTAATAATGTGTTACCTGCGGTGGTAATATTTCATTATTCGGTAAATTCAGAGTTGGCATTTCAGTACTTGAACATTGCACGATCTGAAAAAATTACATAATTACAATTCTTAATGAAATACGCAATAATTTTGATCATTTACAAGAATAAATACATAGGAAATTAATAAGTATTTCTCAAAAACATTTAAAAATTTAAAAGACATTAATCAATTATGCTCATCTTACTGTATCGGATAATTGATTTTCATCGTATATATTTGATTGAGCAGCCGAAGTACTCGGTCCATATCATGCATCTTGTTCGCTCTAAAATTTTAAGTAACAATATTTTATAAAACCTGATAGCGTATATAAATGGATACTACGTTTACTTTTAAGTTTTAACTCCCCATAATTGTTAATTGGCTTAATATTAGATTAAGGGTCTTAATATAATATGTTTAATTAAAAGACAAAACTAACTTAAATGCACATATGAACTTATTTGGCATAATTATATTAATTTGTGTACCTTCAAATTTTCTCTTGTTTTTTTATACAAATATTTTCTTAATAAACACTCAATATAAAAAATAATATATTAATCTAAGAAGTAAGTTCCAAATTTAAATTATAAATTATATTATACTGTCTATACTATACTATTTTTTTTTTTTATTATTCATCAATTAAAAACTCGGCAGCTACTTGGCCATTAGTTACATTCAGTAATATTATGTTTGCAAGATTTAAGATTTTAACAGAATTTTTTTTTAAGGGGTTACAATAACAGTATAGTTTCTTAATATTTATATACAAGACAAAAAAAAAAGAGGAAAATAATTGTGAATCATTAAATTATATTAGAATATAGAGGCCTGTTGACTTAAAAAAAATAATCATATTTTTGTTCTCCACTGCAGCATTGGGTCCCAATGCGATGTCGAGGGTCGTATCCAATCCGGTGTTCTATCGTTCTTGGTGGTATTTGGTATTTTAGGCATTCTGTTATGATGTGTTTCACTGATATTTGGACACCACAAACTTCGCATGAGGGGGTTCTACCTTAGCCATTAGATGCTCATGTGTAAGTTGCGTGTGTCCTATTTTCAATTTGTTAAGTACCGATTCTACTTTTCTGTTTAAAGAGCTGTTATCCACCTGAAGGTACTACTTTTGATTCTGTTAAGTTTGGTGTTTTGTTGTTTCCATGTATTGAGCCATCTGGTGTTGGTTATATAATTTATGTATCTTTTAAGGTCAACTTAGGTGGGTCCAAAATTAATTTTACATACAGAGCTTGTTGCTGCATATTTATCAGCTAGTTAATTTCCTTCAATAACGATGTGTCCGGCGACCTACATTACTATACTATTATATATCTTTCAATTCTCACTATATTAAGAATTTTAATGAGCAATGTTCACAAATGTTACATATCATGATAAATTGAGCAAGATTTTTAAACTGGTATAAATATATAATTATATAAATACAAATAATAATAAAAATAAAAATATATTAAATTGCATGTGGTCGATATTAAGTTCATTTTATGGTGGCTAGGTGATTGGAATAATGTAACAATGTGTATAGCAGTCGAATATCGTTCGGCGTCGCAGGCTCCCGGATGGGTTACCACCCGGGTTCTTTGTGGCGATATCTGCCTCACAAAAAAACGCATAACGACGTAACTGCCACACAAACCGAATGGCCGGTGTTACTTATTGTCGAAAATATTATTGCGTAATAAACTAATATTTTGAACCTCTACCATTACTACATAGTGATTATCCTTATGTTAAAAATAATGGTGTAAAATATTTTCCCTATAAGTTGTATTATACTTGTAACTTGTAAGCGATTTATAGCTAACAAATAAATGATATCGGAGCGAGGTGTGACACGGTGGTTGGCAACAGTATCTAGCGTGTTCTAAGGTCAAGAATCAGCCGGCGTAGCTAGCTGTCAGATAAGTGACCACCCGAGTTTTAAGTGACGAAACAATATACAAGTATTCAAAGCCAACCGTACCCTCATCCACAGTAAAAACCCGTTAATTACCATAAGATTAAAGTCTTTAGCTTTTGAGTTAGGTACCCAAGGAATTTACTTGGCTATGAGTAAAATAGTGTTTGCTCAATTTTATCTGCAAGTCGGCAAAACAAAACAAAAAAATAATATTTCTTTGAATTAATAATTTTTATTAATTCAAGTAAAATATATAATAGTATAGTAATTTGAGGTTAATTGCTATTTTCCTGAATTAAATCTCTAAATTTACAACATCATTGAACATATTATATTAAAATTAAAAAATTTAAATATTCTTCTAGTTTAAATCATGATGAAATGTATTTATTTTAAGATAATTTAACTGTTAAATTCTTAAATTTGACGTCTCCTATATTTTGTTTAAGGCGAAATTCACAGTTTTCCTAAATTATATCAAATATATTTATAAATCATTATTAGCTAAATTAGCCAACGTTGCACGGAAAAACTCCTTTTAGGTGTGAAATGCTGTGGAAGCGATATCTTTTTAAATGTAAATTATATAATATTTTAGAATATTATTGGTAACATTTTTGTGTGCAAAATATTTTTTTTATGCAGACGTTTTTTCATTTTCATAATACCTCCTTGTATACAATATTTTTGGTTCTTCCTTCGGGAAGCGGTATTACCTGCAGACTATCAGGAGAGCTTACACGTTAATAAGAAACTTATAATTGGCCATGGTAGAAACAGTTAACATTCCTTAAATCCACTCCTGCCACTTTCCAAGACTGTCTTTGCGCTTTGTTAATTGTCATTGTCATATGGCAAAACATACCTTAACGCGAAACTGTAGCCGTTTGAATTTAAAGTGGTAGTCAGATGGAGTCAAAGCAGGTATTCTTGGTAGACAAACTTGTTTCTTCCATACCGCAGCCTGTAAAGATAGTTGCTTCAATTACATTTTTATTTAAGGTCTTAACCCGAAGTCGTGTAATGTACCATGACACCGTAAACGTACATGTATTTACAGACACCGTGTGTTATAACAACGATTTATAATAAAATAGCTGATCCTCAACTTTGTTACCCATTAAAATACTCGAACGAAATCATCGAAAACATATAATATATATATATTTTATATGTATGTATAGATTATGTATTTCTTCAACTTAATTAATTATTTTAAATAATATTTTTTTATTTTAAAAACTTTCCAAGTTTACCATTTTTATTGCTTATATTTTTTGATTTGGTAATAAGTCATATGCTAGGTATGTCATTATATATTTCTATGTACGATATTGATATTTCCAATTCTAAATTGTTTTTTTCAAACTGGTTAAAAACTTTTAAAAAAGAAGCATATATTTGAGAGTTAATATCCTCCAAATATTTGAAAATACGGCATCGATGGTGGTCCCATTATTTTGTAGCAGATTCTTATGGACCATTATTCAGTTATAAATTTAATTTATCTGAGAGAAAAGTATTCAGTCACTCTGATTTTTAATCATTTATTACTATCTTAATTATTTTAATATAATAATAAAATATTTTTTTTTAATATATTTGCTGCCTGTCCCATTATGTTCTATGACGGGACAGAGTACGCCCGCCGGTCGGGTGCCTGTAACTGTGCTAACGGTCACGCTTTTCGTTACGAAAATACGAAATATTTTTTTTCGGTCACCACGTCAGTCTTGCAATAAAAGCTATGCAATCGATAAAAATACCAAAAGTTGCATTTTTTTATGATTTTTTAAAGTTCAAACTTTTACGACTTAAAAATCGACGATTTCTCATCGAACGATTTTCTTACAACCGCAGTATTATTATTATTATACGTTCTAAATAGTTGTCATAAAATGGTTTTATTGATAACGAGTTATATTCTACTCTTGAATATTGCAGAATTCGGCATTTGTTTAATTATTACTTGTTGCTTTATAGACTTATTAATCGATAAACGTAACTCATTAGGAAATCATTTAAAACTTACATTGATATACTGAAATACTAAATAATATATATTTTTTTAATCTGTTTTCTATATTTCATCAAAACTACTCAAATTCCCAAAAATATTAATGTCAACGATTCAACACACTGATGGATTACGAGAGAAAAATTCATAGATTGGTCTAGTTATATGTACCTATATAGATTGACAAAACACAGGAAGACGATTGAAATCGAAGTGATCAAAAATTTACCCGACAATACAGCCGAATACTGTTTATTAGGAATTCAATACAATCCAAGAAGTGTACATGATATGATTATATTATACCTATTTTTAATTTTTTTTTTATGTATACAATAATTGTTTTACATAATACACGTCAACTGATATTTGTAATTATGTAGTTTTAACGATTTTTATTTTTCTATGTATGATGGCTATTATATTTTACAACCATTTAGGTGATACATAATATTACAATATTTAAGTTATATTTCTTAATTTACAATAATAATTTAGGTAACCCGTGTTAAATTAACTTATATAGAAGGAATATTTTACGATAATATGAACAGTGTTGAATCCAGGTATACTTCAGGGGGGGGGGGCGAAATCCCCCCCTGAAATTTCTTTCACCCCCCCTGACAAATACAACTTTCTGACTTTCAACAAAATGTACTTATTTTTTAAATGCACAATACTAATTTAAATAAATAATTAATAGGTTTCTAATTTATTTTGTAATTTTTTCAATATTTATAATTTCGGAGTTGTAATAAATTATAATAATACAATTTATAATATATGACGACATTAGATTAACCTTAGATTGATTTAAAAATTTAAAAATTTAAAAATTAATAATTTGTTTTATAACTTTTTAAATATTTATAATTTCTGAATTGTAATAAATAATAATAAATAATAATAGGTAATACGATTTATAATGTGCGACAACCTTAGATTGATTTAAAAATTTAAAAAAATTTGTTTTGTAGTTTTGTAGTTTTTTTTTTTTTATTGATCTTTATAGCTTCGGCGACATGGGCCATTATTAGCTTTACACATAATTTACATTATACTATTACTTAAAACTTACATGTTTTGGGTGACAATTTAATTACAATAATAAGGGCTGTTGACTATATTTATTCTAATTAAATGTATTTATCTATTTTGGTTGTCCTGAGGAATGACATGATTTTTTCGGGCTGACAGTCGGGTCCGATTAATTCGTAAGTTGGTTGGCATATTTAGTTTTTCTCTTTCTTCTTCATTTGATCGGCATTCTATCATCAAGTGTTTTACTGAGAGGGTTACTCCGCATGTGGTGCATTCTGACGGTGGTTGGTTCTTCATGAGGTGTTCATGTGTGAGGTGGGTGTGGCCGATTCTGAGTCGGTTTATTATTATTTCGGTTAGGGGGGGGGGGAAGGCTAGAGCCACTCCTGATAGTTCAACGGATAATGGTCTGTAGGGTTTGGTCAGCGTAGACAAATTCCCTACTATAACGCAACAGTGGGAATAAGTTTGTGCAGTCAGAAAAAATCATTAAAAAAAACCCTGTTAAATCAATGGTATAACCAATGAATAATATAGTACCACAGACTATATTTTCATATAGTCTGTGATATTATGGTGCAGTTTTCTGATATAAAGATACAAATTTCACAATTATCAGAAATGATCTATTATAATTTATAAATATTGTACGCCAAAAACCAATTGTTAATCAATATAATTTGCAGCAACCACTTGGTTTTAATTTTTACTTTCGTCCAGACTTATTTACTTTGAAAGTTAAAGATAATCATCATAATAGTTTTCACTTAAGAGGACGTGATACCCGCATGTTTTGTCTCCGTCTAACAAGTGTGTAACATTGCAAATTTTAATATTTTATACTCAACAGATCACGTTAAACTCCGTTAGTTCAAAAATTAGAATGAATTGAACTCATGCAAAATTTAAAGGTAAGAATATTATTTAGACGACCTCATGAAATTTTTACTATATTTTAATTTTGAAGCGAGTTATAAGTATTTTAAGATGTACAAAATATTTATAATTTTATATATTTTATAACTTGCTTCAAAATTAAAATATAGTAAAAAGCTCATGAGGTCATCGAAATAATATTATTACCTTTCAATGTTATAAGAGGTCAATTCTTTCTAATTTTTGAACTGACGGAGTTAAAAGTGATCTGCTGAGCATAATATTGGTTATGTTACGCACATGTAAGACGGAGATATCAAATGCGAGTATCACGTCCTCTTAACTTATATAACCAAATAAGCAAAATAATATCGTGTACATTACGACTTTACTAGGATATCAATGATTTCTAGGGGGGGGGGGGGGCAATGTTAGGATTTTAGGATAAATATTATAATTTTACTACCTAGGTGTTTTAAAATAATAAGTAATAACCTTTTTTATTATACTCGTATATAATATATTATATTTTATTATATTACAACTTATTTTATACTTTAAAATTGTTGTAGTATACAGTAATTAGTATATTTAGTATATAGTAATTTATCTTAAAACATTCAATTAAAAAAAATATTTTGAAAAAGTCAGCGGGCAAATGTCCCAGCTTGCACCCCCCTGTGGGCGCCTATGGTATGTAATTGTAAACTGTCAAGCTAATAACTTTAACTTTAATAACTTTTAAGCTAATAAATAAAAAGTTATATAATGGACCTTAAAATTACAAACATTTTTTTTTTCATTAAGTGACCCTAGCTCTACATGTATGATACATTTTGTTTATGTTTATTTTTTAGTACCTACTGAAAATAAACAAATTACTTTTAATAAAAAAATTGTTGGATAAATTCAAAATAGCCTATTTGTGAATCTGATTACAAGAACAATTTTGATGGTAAAAAGATTTATCTAAGTCAAGAAGTTTATTTTTTGAAAATTTAATATTTTTTTTGGTTAAATTAATTTGGAACGTAACAACTTTTTTAAAAATATGATTTTACAGAATTTCTGTCATGAGTATATTTCTTAAATTTTATTTTAACTGATTCTAACTAGAAATAAATCAGCTATAAATCTACACATCTTATCTCTCATTAATTAGTTATTACAAATAATTAGGGTAGCGGAAGTCATTATATCAGACTAGGTACTATAATATCTGCATGCATTTCCAAAAATAAATGTTCAAGTTCCTACCTATAGGACAGAGGTGGCGAATCCACTACACGTTTTTCAAATTTTAAAGGCACGTGAAAAATTATGCTATTCTTAAAATTTTGCTTTGAAAAAAATTCAAAGAAATAAATTATTAACATTTTAAAAGTTGTAATATTCCTATATGTAAAATTGATTATGTTACTAGGTATATTTATTAAGTATCTTTTTAGTGTTTATAAACTTTGGGTACATTAAAAATGATCAAACCCTTCATTGCAAAAATTTGGCACTAGATCAAAAAAGGTTTGTCACCCATGCTATAGGATATAATAATTATAATAATTGTTGTAAGATTAGAATTATCAAAATTAGGCTCTATGAAAAATAACCATTCTTTTTGGATAATTAAATGTGATCACATATTCACATCAGCTCTTAATTTAAATGCAAATATTTGTGACCGTAGTCAGTGGCGTATTTGAGCTTTCACCTAGGAGGGGGCGATATTAAGAGGAGTAAACCACCCCCACCAATTAAAAACATTTTTTTTAGACATAAAAAACAACGCATTTTTATTATTTATTTAAGCACTTTTATTAAATAATTTTTATTTACAATACAAAATCTATATTTCTTTTTTTAAGACTTGTGAATCGATCAATTACATCATCATTCATCAACATTTATTTCTATAGATCTATGAATGTTTAATAATGCCAACCCTGTAAGCCGATCCTGGCCCATTTTTGATCTCAGCCAAGTTTTTAACCTATTGACAAAATAATATAAAGTAGCAGATATGGCTAATATAAGGATATAAATAATAAGAAGTGCAAAAGCCAAAAAGTGGATGTGTGAAGTCGAGGAGAGTAGTAAACGAAAATAACAAAGAGAGAATATAACTACTATTACTAAAAACTAAATACAGAGCGATTAAGCATATGCCACATTCCGAATAATTAAAACATTTGTTTCAAGGTTGTTAGTAAGGCTTTATACAGTCGAGATAACTCGAAAAACTTGACAACTTGATATTTTTTTTTATTCCCCTAGAACCTCGTTTACCCTAAATTCGAGTAAAATATCTCGACTAATACATATTTTGAAGTAAAATTGTATCCCCCTTCAAGTTATCGCGACTTCACTGTATATCAAATATGTAAATATTATTGCATTCAAACCAGTCGAACACATTTTCATAAATATCATAATTAATTATTTCATAGATAAGTATCAGATAAGTTATCAGTTTATCACAATGACTAAATGACCCATCGTGACCATTTAGGTAACCATTTCGACAGGTGACGTTCCGTTCCATCATTCGTTTGGCACGACTACGTCACCCAGTCCTCGGGCCAAATGTTCCATCTTTGCGTATCGAAGAGCAATCACTAATCAGTAATCCTGATTTCTCATCCAAAAAATATTATTTATTTATTAATTAAAATATTTAGATACACTTATAAGTTCAACAATCATAAAATATTATTTTCAAAGATCTCTCGGAAGGGGGGGGGGCGATCGCCCCCCTCAAATACGCCACTGACCGTAGTTAACTATTTTTGTATTAAATTTAATATGTAATTTGTTTTATTGAACTAAAAATAGTCAAAAAATTATATTATTACCTGTTTTACATCATGGACGCTAATTTAAACCATTAACAAATTTAAGTTAAAGATTTTAAAATCTTATGTATAATTTCATATTCATATTATAAATCTGATCACTTCTTAATATAAACAAATAAATTAATAATTAGTTATATTTTTTTTGAATATTTCCAACTAAAATAAATACATTTCACCTTTATACTAATAAATACCAATAAGATATTAAGACATGTACCGGTGTATCTATCTTTCAAAACAATCAAAACTCATCTTTTTACCACATTCAATATACAAAAGATTAAAAAATTAGCACATTGGTGTTAATAGATGATAGATTAAATTTGTTCATCCAAATTATAACACAACAATTAAGAATGAAAGGTCTACATAAGAAATTTTCAGTACATACCTATTTAATTTTTTTTTTGCTCTGAATTTAACCACAAGTTATACTTTATAGAGTACTTTACTTAAACTTAATAAAAAAGTATTATTAAGTACAATCCGCTTGAAAATGATAGAAATATTTTCAAATTTTTATCAAATATACAAATTACAGAATGATCCTTTTATCATGAATCACTTTTTTGAAAATAATATCTTCACCTTATTTGATGTTCAAAAAAAATAAAAATTTTTTAATATTTTACTAAGATTTTTTCATTCTTATTCTTTTTTTAAAAAAAAACTAAAAGCAAATATTAATTACAAAGCAGTAAGAATGTTGAAGCCACTCTATGTTGCCTATGCTCTTAGTTAATTGGTTTTTAAAAATAAACAGTATCTATGTTTAAACTAATTATAATGTAGATACCAATACTTGTTTTATTAATTTAACTTAGGTAACACAAATTTTGATTATTAAAAATACATTTATTTATACAAATACCTACTATGAAAACTACCTACTACAAAAAAAAAAAAAATCATACAAAATAAAGAATAGTAGTTTATTGTAAGAAATGTTTATAAAATCATGTAACTAACGATTCTTTGAAAATTTTTTATTTATACTTGAGCTGATTGAACTTTCTGTGTATTGTCATCATTTTCATCACTGATTTTTTGTTTCTTTATCATTTCTATTAGCTCTTCTGTTGCTGATTTTTCTTCCCATACAGGCTTAGATAAAATCTCAGATGGAAACTGTGTAATGTTTAATGCAGGATCTTTGTTTGTAAAAGGACTCCAGACTCCTTGAATAGAAGGGCATTCTGTATGCCACATTTTTACATACCTCATAAGTGGTATACCAGATCGGGTGGTGTATAAATTTAACCACTTGATCGTTTGTTGTGCAGTGAAATTGTGACAAGAGATTACTTCGCGTTCACCATTCAAATATTCAGCAACAAATGAAGGTGACTTATGACGGCGAGGTTTCAAGTATAAAGCTGTGCCTGGGTGATCTTGTGCAAAACTTATTAGATCTGTTTCGATGAAATCACGGACTCCACGACTAGATCCACTGCTCTTACAAAATCTTAATGTGATTCTTTTCAATTGACAAATATAACGCCCAATGCCATTCTGAAGCGGAACTCTGGGAAAACCTCTTGGCGTAAAACGACTGCTCGACATTAGAGATGTGTCGTACGCGAACGAACGGATCAAAAATCAAAATGAACGGCTCAAAGCTGTGAACGAACAATCCGGATTGTGAAATAATAAAAAGTCGTTCATTCGTTCAATTTCGTTCTCGTTCGGATTGCATTGCTATCAACCACGGATATAGATACTATCTATATCCGTGCTATCAACTCAAAATTCTTAATAATGACTGTATTACATGTTCAACAATATTTCGTTCCAATAGACATTTGTTCCAAAAACTTTTGTCCCAAAAACTTATTGGAACAAATTTAATTTGATAAAGAGAATATTGGAACAAATGATTTTGTAGCATATGGAACAAATAGCATTGGAATAATTGGTTATAGGATTAATTCAACTAAATATATAAGAACAGCGCAGCTGCGCTCCTCGGCACCATCGCTACACTCCGCAAATCAAAAATATCCCTCGACTTGCTGTAGGTAATATATAGGTAATATAATATATATTATATATATTATAATATATTATATTATATTAATTATATTATATTATATTATATTATATATTATATTATAATACCTATAATATATAGGTAACCATCGTACCCATAGATATATACAACAACTTACTAGATAGCCGTCTTTGTACTACAGTAAGTTAGTAGTGGCCGATATTGAAGTGGAGATGGGATGATTCGGTCACTTGACATTGAAGTCGGCCGCCATTTACAAAGCAGGCAATGTTTATATTTATTATTATCATGAGGATACTGATAATGCTAAGATAAGTAATATCAGTTAAGATTTCAAATTCAAATAAAAATAATTTTAATAATATTGATTTATTCTGTTTTCTGGGCAGGTAATTAGGAAGTAGGTACAAGGTACTAGCCATTAGGTAATAAATACTTTAATACATTAAATATTATTATTTAATATTTTAAATTACAATAAATAATATTTAATATCTGCCAATTTGCCATTATGCCAGTCTCATGTTCAGTGCACGGATATTCTAATAGACAGATACGTGGTTGTTGTCAACATTTTTTTAAGTGGGAACTTTTAGACTTTATCTCTATCTGAGATGAATCAGATTATTATTTGTATTTGATGATTTGTAGGTTTCCCCTAAAAGATCCCAATAGACCTAAACATTTAGCGTTATATCAAAATAAACATTTTTATTTCCTTCCATTACACTTAAAGTAAGTTTTAATTGTTTAATTTCCTTAATTTTTTGTGAGATATATTTCAATTTATCTGTAACTATTTTCTATTGGGACCTAGCATTTTTATCAAAATATTTTCAATTTCACTAAATACATTTAAACTATTAACTATTGTGATTGGCTATTTTATTCATCTAAACTTGTGTGTTTTATGGACAACTCAGATAAATAAATAATTCTTAAAATGCTAAACTATGTTATTTTTAACTAATGATTTCAGTTTCTCAATAGGTATGCCATTGTTCTCTAGGTTCTTTACTACATTTTTAAAAGTTTCAAAATTATTTGCTAGAGAACTGTGGTATTTAACTAAGTTAAACATCTTTTAATAAGAGGTCGGGGGGGGGGGGGGGGGGTCACTCGACATTAATTCTTTATACTAGTTAATTTTTGATAGAGCTTTAAAAATTTAATTTAATACATAATCATGTTCTAAATAATTAAAACATTTAATTTAATACCATTATTGATTTATTTAATTCTTGTATTTTTAGGTAATCTCTAGAATTTGAATATAATTCACAACTTTGTTCTAATACTTTATTAATTGTATCAGAAAAATATTTTTAAGGCTTTCGCTATTATCACTATCATATAAGTTCTGGTATCACTTTTTAAAAGTATTACTCTTTGATTGATTCTATGAAATATTTTTAATGAATTAACTAATTGACAGATAGTTTTGTAATAAGTGCTCACTAGTTATTTACCTACATTAAATTAATTGGATTAAATGATTTCTATGTTTCTATATAGTCAACCAATTAATAAATGTGCAATACTCAAACTTCAATTAAAATTACTGGTTTATTTGTTATTTTATTAACATCATTATGTTCTTAACATGTGTGTGGGTGGGTATCTGAAAGACACTAATACATGGGTGGTCACAGAGGCTTGCAGGTCGCATGCAGCTCTTGAGTTAATCTCATGCAGCTCTTAACACAAAGTTTTGAGTAAAATTAATTAATATAATATAAAAAGTACTTCTCAAAAGAAAAAATCTCATTCCTTAATGTAAACCTGAATAGTAATGTCCTTTGTAGTGTAAAATATATATGTTCCTAGATGTTTTATAAACATATCTTAACAATGTTGCTTGTTTTGAATTAGCTTTTATTATTGTGGCTCCTAAAATTAATATTAGTGACCACCCCTGCACTAATACATTTCGATGTAGGTATTACATTGTGATTCTTCCGCACACCATAGGTACAAACTAATCTCAAATAACATTTTTATTTAATATGATCAGTTTAATATGATCACCGGAGAATCTGACAAAAAATGCTCAGAATGCTGGCCAATAAATTATTAACTTATATTATCAATATATTAATACTAACTAGGGATGGGCCGATATCACTTTTAACTGATAAACCAATATGTTATGCAGATTTAAATCCGATAACCGATGTATTCAAAACTTTGAATTTCTATCCAAAAGCATGAACCGATATTATAAAATACCCGATAATACTTACTGATAAGTACCAAGTAGTAATTAATAATACTGTAATAATCAATATTATTGTATATTAATATATTGTATAATGATTAAAATTAATAATTAATAAATATTAAATATTAAATAATAATTAATTATTTAATTATATTATACAATTAATATTTAATACAAATAGAGTTAACACAGTTGTACATAAATAATAAATATTAAATAATAATTAATTATTTAATTATATTATATTATACAATGAATATTTAATACAAATAGAGTTAACACAGTTTTACATAAATAATAAATATTAAATAACAAAGTTAAAAATTTAAAATGAAGACTTTTCTTTCTTGTTAGTTGATAATAAATTATAATTTATTAATTTAAGTTATACATTTATAAGTTTTAACTATAGTCTATAAGTATAATTTTAACTTTTTAATAAAACAAATAAAAATTATAATAAAAAAACAAATCACATAATATTTAAAAAATAATAATTTTCCCTTTTTCAGTTTGTTTAATGTTCAGTGTTTAATTTTTAATACAATCTAATATTTAATCTATGTATGATAAATTTTTTTTTTCATTTAGGGTCAAATATCGGTTTAAAAAAAAAACCGATACCAATAAAACCAATATTGCCAATATCGGCCGATAATCGATATCGGTTTGTATATCGTCCCAGCCCTAATACTAACACAACACTCATATATAAATAAATATTAAGAGCGATCTTATGAGTATTTTAAAATTGAAATTTTACTGTGCATCTTAAATTACTTATAACATGCATCAAAATTAAAATACAGTAAAGTCCATAAGATCAGTTAAACAATACTTTACCTTTAAACGAATCGATAGAAAATTAGGGCTATTGGAAATTAAAGTGCATAGTGGTGTCCTTGGAACAGTTTAAACAATGAGGCATTTCTTTCTTTATTCCCATTCAAAACTATTGAATCTATTAATAATGCAGAAGAAAAACTTGTACATCAATTGGTAACACTTTTATTAATTTAATACATTTTTTGTTATCTTATAGGTATAGGTATACATTATCAATATTAACGGTTATTTCAGAGTTATTATATAGAACATAAACCAAGTAAAGGAAACAAATGTTAAAAACTTTGTTAAAAGAGTATTTATCAAGATATTTTCAAATGACTTCAACATTTTCTTGGACAGGTTGTTGTCAAAATCAAGCACTGCAAAATCTAATTATTGTAACTAATATAAAAAGCAATTTAGTAAAATTTATATCTGTTTCAGAAATTAATAATTTTAATAGTACTAGACTTAGATACAATAAGTACTAGACTTATATAGAATAAAAATACTAAAACTTATAAATAGATCAAATTTTAGTATGAGGAGGGAGTATAACCATTCTGAACTTAATTTTTGTGGCCCATCCACAAAAAAAGTTCTGGACACGCCACTGTGGTATTGTTGTTTGTAATTCCTTCATATCTTGATCTTGTTAGTGTGTCCCAGATGTCTAGGCATAGGTCAATTAGGTTTGTGGTGGCACTTTAAATCCCTCCTTGGTTGCGGATTCAAAATGATGATGATAGTCTTAACAAAATTTTTCATTTTTTACCGGGCTTTCTAAGTGCACTCTCAGCAAAGTCCATGAGCTGAAATTGGGAAGTATGTATCATATGAAAATTACAACGCGACAAAATATGGAACATTGTTTTGTGACATAACATTCAACGACTTGACAGATATGGATATTATTGGTGCTATAACATCTCCACAATAAACATAAGTATTAATATTTAATTTCACACAAAATAAATGCTATATAACATCTCTGAGAATGTTTTTAGCACACAGGAATTATACTAGGTCTAAGTGAAGTAAGTCAATAGAATTTGTTATAAATAACCAAGTTTATTGTAAAACTATATGAACATATAAGTTGAAATAGATTGATAGAAGTTAAAAATCTTAATAACAAAGTAATAGGTACAGCACTTAATATAGAAAGACACCTATTACAAACATTAAATTAATACTATAATTAAATAAAATTACTTAACAGCTAAAAGTTAACATAACTTATAAATTAAGGAACAGTTATATATATACCCAACTATGAACAAATACCTAGGTACCTGGTACCTACTTAATAAATTAATTTAATTTTAATTTTTTATACTTGTTATTTCATAACATAAAAAATGTATAGTGATTTCATTTCTTCATGCGATCTGTTCCCAAGTAAGGTTTTAATACATCTTCAATATCCAAAGCGTGTACTTGCATACCTTCTCGAAGGCATTTTTGATATTGATCAAATTTTTTGGCACATCTTTTGTCATCATAATCGCCCTTCATATAACATTCAGTAAACCAAGAATTGAAGCATTTTTGATATTCATCTTTTATTTTATTGCAGGGTACATGTAAGCTATCCATATTTCAGTTTCAATTTTAATATCATTTGATTTCCAATTTAAATTAATAAAATCAACTCAAGCAGATTGGTGAGAAGTAATTAATAAACAATAGCTAAAGATTAAAATTTCTTGAGTAGTGAATGGTGATTACTGTCAATATAGAATACTGAATAGTGAATACCAACACCAACACTACTAGCTATATAGTAAACTATCGGCTGATTCGGCTGCTATGAATAAATCGAATTCTGATAATATTACCTCTATTGACCGCTCTATCTGAGTTTATCATAGGACACAGATTCAAAGAAAAAGTAAATAGCATTAGCATACGCCATACAGCCATAGAGTAATTATTACTCTATGATAAAATAAATAGTTTTTTTCATTATCATTATTATGAGACGGTTTCTGATAAGGAAAAATTGCCATAATTTGTTTTTTGTTCCATCGTAAAATACATTGTTCCATGGTTTTATCCACCATGGTTGTCCCGACGAATAAGAAACAACAAATAATCACATAACCTGAAAGAAATCTACCACTGTTTCGGACGTTTCGGTTCTTTTACTTTCACGTACACGTTTTCGTGGAGTGTCTTCTCGTAGGACGTTTTTTTTTTTTTGAATCGTAACCTAAAGTAAGTACAACTATTTCATATTGTTCACAAACACTGTTATTCAAAATTAGGGTTGCATCGTTTTGATGTTTTATCGCGTCTCGGGTTGTTAATGATCTCTCGTAATTCGTACCCAAAATCCAACCATACATTGGATCTGCATCTCGTTTTAGAACTATTTATCTTTCTCAATTGAACAATCCCCATTATCCAGACAATATTGAGCAGGAAAGTCATCGTTCCACGGCGCATTTTTGGTTTGTAAATCGAATGTCTGTGTATTTGAATTTGCATGACCAGGTTGACCAAATCAAACGTTGTCGACAATGCAGCGACTGTGATGGCCTTAAAAGCCATTTGTAGGGATCACATCATCGTTTCAATACGATTGATGATTGACTATTTCAAGTGCCCTATCCATGTGAACGGCGATGCTCAAGTTGACTAATTCTCAGTGATCAATCATGAAAAATGGAACATCTTTCACTATGTACCTGATGAATTATATTTAATTTACACCTTAATATCGTTCTGTTTGTGTCTAATCTCTCTCAAATTAAAAGCCTTTTTAAATATTTGATCATATTTAACTATTTTCAAAATGCATAAATGATATTATACTGCCTCAGACTGAATGTCATGTCGAATGTTTGGTCTTCTATTATATTTAATAAATGGATAGAATAAATGGATGTCTTTTGAGTACTAAAATAATAAATGAATGTATATTTTTATCTTTATTAATTAATCTTATTACATAGAATTTAAATTAACGTTTGAATAACTGATTTGTTTTTCTTAGCTTCAATAAAATCCTTTATTAAATTGTATACGTTTTTCTAAATATTTTGTTTTGTTTTAGATAATCAAATATGACCAACTCAAAGGGTTATAGGCATGGAACTAGGGACTTGTTCTCCAGAAAGTTCCGTAGGCATGGAGTCATTCCTTTGTCAACATACATGAAAGTGTATAAAGTTGGTGATCGAGTGGATATCAAGGTAGATAAATAAATTGAATTTTAATAAGTATTTAGAATTGTTAACATTGCTTTTGGCATTTTTAGGGAAATGGAGCTGTACAAAAAGGCATGCCTTACAAAGTCTATCACGGTAAAACTGGACGAGTATTCAATGTATCTAAACACGCTCTTGGAGTCATTGTCAATAAAAGAGTACGCAACCGTATTATTGCAAAGAGGTAAATAATAATTCTTAAATTAAGTAACATCTTAAATGTCATTAACACAAATGTATTTGTTTAATGTTTACTAATTGTACAGTTTTAAGTCCCTACAAAAAATACCTATTACTAACATATTATATATTTCAAATCATCACAATTTGTATTTATAAATGAAATTAGGTTTTTGAAAAGTTTTTTGGTTTAAACTTTTCTTCTTTATGAACCACTATATTAAATATAATTTGAACTTTAAACAATACTAAATTTGACTTTATACCGCCCCAGACTGAATATCATGTTGAAGGTTTGATTTGAGTAATTATAAATTATTAATTAAAGATTTTTTTTTTTTTACTATACAAAGTATATTATACCTAAATCTTTAAGCTATTTAAAATACCTAATTTATTTATTGAAATAAAATCTATTAAAATCATGGTGGAGTATACAATTCCAAACATTTTGTGATGACATTATACCGCCCCAGTCTGAAACTCATGCTGAAGGTTTGATCTGATTATCAATTTTTTGTTAAATCTAAAAATTATTAACATAAACAAAGGATGTTAAATACATAGATTGTGTATGTGTTTATAAAATAAAATGTGTATCTTCTAATTGTTAAAAAATATAATATGATGACTTAATACCGCCCCAGACTGAATCTCGTGTTGAAGGTTTGATCTGAATATTTTTTTTCTAAAAATGTTTACTACTTAATTAAATTGTAATGTATGTGTTATTAAATTAAACTTGTACCTAGTTAATTTAATTAATATAAAAAATTTAAATTTAACATGATGACCTTATACCGCCCCAGACTGAATCTCATGTTGAAGGTTTGATCTGAACTTTTTTTTCTAAGTATTTAAGATTTAATTTTTATATATGTGATGACAAAGCTTATAGGTGGTTAAGATAAAATTAATATGTATACAAATATATGACAATGACTTTATACCACCTTAGATTGAATTTCTTATTGATGGTTTAATTTGAGTAGTTTTACAATTCAAGATTTTTGTTAACTATCTTAAAAAAAAAAACATATTCCTATTAAAATTAAATAATATTTAATCTCTAATAATAAATATAAGATGACCATGTAAAATATTGAACATTTTATGATGACATAATACCGCCCCAGACTGAATCTCATGCTGAAGGTTTATTCTGAATGTTAATTTAAGTTATCCTCCCAAAATTTTAAATAATGTTAAATAATATGATGTGTATGTGTTTATAAAATAAATGCTATAAATATTATTTAAAAATGAAAATATTGCGTGATAACTTTATATATCGGCCAGACTGAATCTCTTGTATGTTTGATCTAAATATTTGTGTCTAAAAATTATACCTACTTTTCTCCTTCTTATAAGTGTGTAACATATAGTGGTGGGCATATCTGGATTTCAAAAATCCGAATTATTCGGATTTGTCAAATCCGGATTTCACGGAGTATCCGGATTATTCAAGTAAAATTATTATAGTAAAATTACTCAGTGTTAACACGTTTGATGCAACAGAAATACTATTCCTACAAATATGTCTCCACTCTCCACTTGATATTTTTCGATAATTTTTATTTGATAATTGTAAAAGAACATGTCCGAGTAAACAACTATATCGATAACAATTATTGTTGTAAGATAAACTTAACTTATCTTCAAAAAACCTTTTTCAATAACCACCCAAAGGTCATTCAGTAAAGATTAATTAATTGGGTATACACTATACTTGTCTATTTGAAATGTATACATTTCGAACGATTATTATGATATGAACTTTGATATAATATAACATTTGTTTAAATTTTCATTATAATAAAATAATTTATTTTACCATACATTAAAAATATTTGTAAGTCTGAAGTCACATAAAAAGCAAATCCATAAATCCGGATAATTCGGGAAATCCGGATAAGAATTTGATTCAAATCCGGATTTGGATATCCGGATATTCAGATATTCGGATTTCATGCCCATCTCTAGTAACATACCAAATTTTACGCTTAGTAGATCATGTTTAGCTCCATTAATTTATGATCTAGACTACTAGAGTGAATTGACCTGTTATAAAATTTAAAGGTGTAAGTGTGTGTTAATTAGATCTCATGGGCTTTCTATTATATTTTAATTTTGAAGAGAGATAAGTATCTTAAATTTGTTAATTTTTCTTACATCTTAAAATACTTATGATTTTTTTAAGATAATGTATCTAATCCATATAAAAATGTAAAAAGTTGAACATTTTATGATGACATTATACCGCCCCAGTCTGAAACTTATGCTGAAGGTTTAATCTGAATGTATGTCATTTTACTTCATATAACTTCAAGTTATATGTTAAAAAAAAATTAATTATATGTTTATTTTTTATTTTTTGTATAAAACCACCCTTATAATCAAATAATATAAAATATCAATATGCTATTTTACTAAATATTTAGTTAACTTTAAATAATTATAAGATTAAATAAATAGGTAGGTCAAGTTAAGTAACATATTAATTGATCCTTAGAAGTTTAAGTTATAGTACAATTTCTTCCCAACATTAAAGAACTTGGCATCTTTGGTTGATATATTAATGCCTCCAGTTTTACAGGTCATCATAGTCTATATTTTCTCTTTACACATTTTGTAGATTTTATCTAGTGTAGGACTTAACTATTTACCGGGTTGTCTTTGATCCATCCCATCCCATCATAAGTGTGTTGATTGTTCACCAGATTGGCCAGTCTAAATAATTTTAATTGGTTGGTATTCAACTGGTTCTGGCCACTTCCTGATCTCTCTCTCTTTCTCTATATATTTATAGGAGTTTTCATCTATCAATCATTTGTATTCATTATTTAAACTGCTCAAGACTGAAGAATATGATGTTGACGATTTGAGCTGATGGTCAAATTCAAATTTTTTTATTATTTTAGTAATTTGGCTTTTCTATAATGTATACAGAATAATCAATTTACATTTTTAGAAAACATATGTTTAATACTGAACCAATAATGATGACATTATACCGCCCCAGTCTGAATCTCATGTTGAAGGTTTGATCTGATGATGGTTCAATATTATACAGATTTAACTCTTGTTTTTAAAACATAACCTGGATAATATTTTGTTGTTGCTATCTTACAAGTGTGTAACTTACCAAATTTACTTTCGTAAGTTCTCATTTAGCTTAATTAAATTTATCTATAATTAAATTTAACGGTAACAGCATAGTCTAATAGTTTTGTTGGAAATGTTTTTAATATTTTAAGCAAGTAATTTGCATTTTTAAATTTTAATATTCTACACAACTCATTTCTAAATTAAAATACTGAAAAAACATTTTCAACAAAACAGAAAATGCTACTTTTGAGTCTATTAATTATATATATTTAACTTTGTACTTTTGACATGTAAGATAATACAAGCGGGTCACATATCATCTTAAGTATAAGTTTATAACATGATGACATTATACCGCCCCAGACTGAATATCATGTTGAAGGTTTGATCTGAGTAACTATCAATACTGTGACGTTTTTTGTATGTTATTAACACAATTTAATGATACCAGTTAAGTGTATGAATTTTATATACACAATATTCAGCAAAATATATACAATTATAAATTTCAGAAAAGAGTAATATATTTTAATAAGTTTGTTTTATTAAGTTATGTTTAGTCAATAATAGTCTGTGTATTTTTGAGTTTTAATCTGTTAATAATTAGAGTATAATTAGTGAATAGGAAGTTCTGGAGATTATATATTATATTTAAGTAAAAAACATTAACTTTGAAAAATTACAGTTTCATGTATTTATTCTTTATGTATACTATAATTTATATGATCTTAAGTTGCTTGTGTACTGTTGGCATAGTTACCCAGGTAAACTGGACGTTACTCGACCATTGAATATTATCCATAACATTAAATAAATGAGGTTGTAAATGTTAATTCAAATTCGGTATCGGATATAATACTGTACAAATAGTGATGAAATTATACCGCCCCAGACTGAATGTCATGTTGAGGGTTTGGTCTGAATATTTGTCAACTCAAGTTATTTAAAATTGTAATTTAATTTATAAATGCCACATACTATGATGATTTTATACCGCCCCAGACTGAAAATTATGTTGAAGGTTTGATCTGAGTAACAATGCAATTTAAGCTTAATTCCAATTTTTGTTTCTACTTCTCTAAACTAAATATTACAGTGTAAGTTAAATGTGATTAAAATTTGTTCATTGTGTACTTCCACTGTACTCATTGTTATGATGATTATATACCGCCCCAGACTGAATGTCATGTTGAAGGTTTAATCTGAACATATTTATACCTATGTTAAATTTTGATGGCTAAAATGCTAAATAATTTTATATGTGTGTGATTGCAAAAGTTATTATCCTAGCATATTTATTTTATTATATACTTATCGAGATACTTATTTAGGATGTCTTTATACATCAATGCTTGAAAATGTATGTATATTTTTAAATTTTTCATTCTTAATTAATAATTGGCCTTCTGAGTGGCTAGCTTGCATATCATTAGTTCCCTTCTTTATGGATTGATAAAAAATATATATATATATACTTTTGTTTTGGCTAGTTCTTTCAGTATGACAACTTATGCAATATTTTTTAATTATAAAATTTTTTGATTTAGAAACTTATTATGTCATTTATACTTAGACTAGGGTCGTTCTTACAATATTTGGTTAAAGTTTACAAACACTTTTCCGACATTGTAAGAAAGGCCCTTATTATAGTAAGTTTTAATGTAAATCTAACCCGACAAAATATAATAAAAACAGATGAATATTTTTCTTTTAATGTCTCATAGTTTTATAGGCATCCTTTAAAATAGGCATTTATTAACTGTATATAAAATTCCTGGATACCTAAAAAAAATTCCAAAATGCTAATGGTTGATGAATGTTTAAGTTGTTTGATATAATATATTTAAATTTATACATTTCTTGAAATAAATATATCATATTAAAAATTAAATTGTATGTACCTAATCAATGATTAAATAGATTGTTTTATTTTAATTTTATAGGATTAACATTCGTATTGAACATGTTAACCCATCAAAATGTCGAGATGATTTCTTGAAGCGTGTCAAAGAAAATGAAGAAAAAGTTGCTGATGCTAAAAAGAAGGGAATTAGAGTGTGCCTTAAACGCAAAGTAAGTTAAAAGTTATTTTTTCAATAAAGATTTAATATCTTGTTTTTAGATTATTCTATTTTTTTTATTATTATGCAGCTATGATTTTATAGTTAAATATTTTTAGATTTTGAATGTAGTAGTGAAGCTGCTATTAGTATATTTAATTATATAATAAGTAATATTTCAATAAGAAAATATGATTAGGAAAATTAATACTCGAATAAGTGAATATTTGCATTTTATTTTTGAAGTAACATTATATTAATTATTAACATATGTTTGTTAACATATTTTGTCTTCTTAATTTATTAATTTACCTGTATTATTTTATAAAAATTAGAATTGTAGAAATTAAACAAAGTTAGCTTCTCTTTAAAATGTTTTATAGATTGGTTTAAATAAATTATATCCATAAGTAGCTAACAATTGATATATTATTGATGAGATTATAATATGTATTTGTTTATAAATATTTTACCTATATTATTGCTATATATTTTCATTGTAGAATTAGTTTTAAATGCAATGAGCTTTAATTAATTTCATTAAACTGTGAAGCTATATAGTATATTGTTCAAAAAAAAGGATACAAATGTAATTAGTAGGGTACTAGGAAATACTAGTAAGTGTAACACAAGTAAATAATACAAAAATGTTCTCTTTCTGTTTCTCAAAATTCTCTTTACAAATTATATCGAAGTTTGAATAATACCTTTAAAAATTTATAAACATACTAACACTTTTATTTAAATATTGTTTTGATCATGTATTTAATTTGTTTTTAGCCTCAAGGACCTCGACCCGGTCACATAGTAAGAGGAACGGATCCAATCAGTTTAGCTCCTCTACCTTATGAATTCATTGCTTAATTGCTGCTTTAAATATAAATGTCGATTTAAACACATTTCTCGTTTTTTTTTTCAATTATTAAATTCTTATTTGACACTTCCTGTTAATAATGTTTCGTTAGTCCATGTAAACAAATCTGTCTCTCCTTAAACCATCTGAAAAGATTCCGGCATTGAAAAGCATCAGTAAGCCGCATTCGTTCCATTCAAATTTTATCCCTGTAGTTAAATCCTTCCCAGTTTCCCTACAATCCGAGATTTCTCTCGTTATCGTGTAAAACTGTTGAGGACTTTGTATATGGCAAACGATACGCTATTATGCAAGATTCTATACAAACAGCACTATAACAGTGCACGGCAGTGCAGACGTGTTCTAAACTTGCACAACATTTTTTGCTCTTTATACGCTTTCGCTGGTAAAATCTATTTAGGTTTTATACTTTAAATCATTTTCTTTAATTTTTTTATTTGTACATGGTTCTTATTCATTACATTTAAATGTAGGTACTTTCATTTTTTCGCGAAAGCAACTTAATATTATTCCGTTAGTGACGACAACGTCTAACTCATCAGTCATTATTATTAGACGTGAAATCGATTGGGTTTACTTATGGTTAGATTCCACGTCGCAATTTGACCCATTATTTGTAAGTATTATAGTTATTCGTCATTAAAATTAGTGAATTTATATATTAAAAGTTGTTAAGGAACAACATTTAGTCAACATCAAGGTGCACAATCTCCGGGTGTTATTATATAACGCATATATACATAGTAATGTCTATCTCTATTCCTAATTCTTCAGTGTAAAGAATAAATAATCTGGATGGATATTTGATATAAACGATGATTGATGATAATAGATCGATAGAAAGAACACCCACATTTAAACTTTTTAGATTTAAATAACAGTACGTGTTCAAATTTTATACAAAAATTATTTTCTGAGAAATGTTTTTTCTTAAATCTATGAATAATCGACGGAAGTTATAATATTGAAAAGTTAGTTTTATGTATCTAATAATTTAATTAAAATTGAAATATTAAACATTAAATTAGAAATAATATTAGGCATGTGGTGTTTCTTTCAGCGTTTTAATTTTATTAGTTTTTACTAAGAAAAAAGTTCGTTATCAAACTTACGTTAGGATAGGTTAGTTTATTTTAGCTTTTAAATCATAATTTATCTTTGGTTGTTTTTCAAGGCGATTGGTTATTATACGATCTCAAAATTTAAAAATTAATTTAATGAAAGCGACGGTTATTAGAGTAATCACGACTCGTGCATGAAATATTTTACTGTGTGGGTATTTTAGTATTTATTATATAATTTTATTCATACCACGTAGTGCACTACTCAATAGTAATGTTAAAAACATTTGATGACAATTTCAATTATTGTGTAGTTAATTAACAAACATCATAATTAGATTGTCGTTTACTGTAGCTAAAGAAATTTCATATTTATTACTGATGTTCTGTAAGTTAATCAGACTAAGAAATAAATTTGTGTGAAAAAAGAGTAAGTCAGTTTAATAGCACAATATGCTTAAATGAGTTGGAATTAAAACGAAGTTTTTAAACCAATTTTTCTTGTTTGTGTCTGATAGATGAGCAAGCAACAGTGCCATTTAAACCTAATCTAATTACTTTAAAAGATGGGTGGCCTAAATGTTTTGGAAATATGAAATAAATAATTGGCTTAATGTTTATTAATTTTAATATATTAATTCTAAGGTGCTGTCGAAAGTTACTATTTTAGTAGTAAAGTTCTATCTGAAATCCGTGTTCCTTGCAATGATCGTTATTTGCTATTATTTATTAATAATTGTTAGTTAAAAATAAATTACTTTTGAGTTATTGCGTTATTTACATTTTTTATTAGCTTTTAACCGATAAGTACTTATAGCTCAACATGTTATAATTTATAGTTGTATATTGTATATTTATGTGCTGCGACAGTCGGAAGTTACATGCCATCGTAATAAATATAATATACGTAGGTACCAACCTTTTGCGAAGGTATTGCAAAAATGCATACTGTCTTAGTAACATTTCGATCAGTAACCGGGAAAACACCGCGAGTATCACATATTTTCAAATGGAATGTAGACAACATAGCTATGCAAATTTCGTGATTAAGTCATGTGTTCATGGATTTTCGATTTATAAATTGGTGAACGCGATAAACATAAAATCCTTAGACTTACGAATGCGGGCTGAGGACGTTGAAGTGGTTTTAATCGAGTTATGAACATTTATTCAGTATAGAGCTGTAATATCGTTTGTTCAGACTTCTAGCCGAGTGAGTAATTAGGATAAGCTTAGATTGTAAGGTTTTTTTATTTAATTGTTGTTATGGGGACTATTTGTATGGTAATATTTAATTTTGGTTATGATAAATACCTACATAATTTAGGCTGTAATACCATATTAACAGTATTACTGCTGATATTTAATTTATTTATTTGAAATTCAAAATATTTAATTTGCTGACAATTATATTTTATTAAGTATTTAGAAAGTCGATTTATCATTAAAGAACAGTGAAATATTTGGTTGTTATATTGATCGAAAGTAAAAATATCTATTTTATATTTTCATAATATTATAAAAACAAAAAGGTGCCTTACTCATTTCAATTTAGATAATAATTCAATTTTTTTTTTTACTATGCATACTTATTCTATAATATAGGTACCTACATGATCAAAAATCTTTAAAAAGATCTTTTTCATCCAAGTTTATAATATTCAAAGATCTTGGATATGGTTTTTGTTTTATATTTGGTAGATAGATAAGTATTAACAAATTATACTGATAATTGATATAAGTGTTACTTATGTTTTTTATTTATTTTTTGTGATGTGATGGGGTGAAGGGGTTTTGCACGTCTAGCCAATCTCCCAACACTTGTATTACAATAATTTATTGTTCGTTTCACCTATTCATAAGAAGTCCGCGTGAGAGCATTTTAAAACTAAATGGTTGTATGATATGGTAATTATTAAGTTATACCACAGATTTATAATAAATAATGTGATATTATAAGAATAATCATGAAACAAAAATCACCTGGATTCGACTTAATCACTGCCAAATTAAACATGTATCAATTATATTAGGAGAGAAATATAAGTATTTCCAATATATTATATTATTTAGCTTCAACCTACATACATTACACAGCATTATAAATATTCAGTGACACTCGGGAGGGGAATTGACCAGGGCACAGAACAAGTCTATAGGTCTTACTTATATTTATATAGATATTAATTATTATACATTTCTATCCACCAATTTTTTATTATTAATTAATGAAAGCTTCATAACAATATAAATGCAAGTTTTTACTTTATATTTTTTTAAATATAAAATCCGTAAAAAGGTAACGATTTTCTGGTTGTTTCTTGCACGCTTGTTTTATGCTTTCCATGCTCGAGTTTATATTATGTACTTAAGATCTATATACCATACAAAAAGAGTAATAAAAAAATGGACACATACTAGTTGCGGACGAAATTATTCAGGTCAATATTGTAACATAACAATTGCGGACACGAGTTTCATTATCATAGTACTTGTTGCGTACAAAGTTTTTTTAAATAAAAATCAGGTGAGTTGCGGACACAAATATTTTCCTTCACCACTTTTTCAGGACTTAGGACAAGCTACCAAAAAGTTGGTAGGTGGGGTTAAAAACATTTGTGTCTTGCAAAAGAACAATCGTTATTATTAAAATGTTGTTAAATAATTTAATGTTTTTATTTTGTAGCAAAAATTGTTTATAAAATACTTATAGATTATCGTCATAGTATTTATAGATCTTTTGGTAAAAATTTTTTTGAAACAGCCTGTATATATGATATTCTACTGATTTCACCACGTGAATATTGCAAAATTTGATTGCTAATAAATGCCTCCTTTTCAACAGTTATTTTTGCTCGTTTTAAATTTCGCACTGCAGAACAATTCATTTTCGTATAGCTACTAGTCTGTACTTCATTTAGGGCCTCGATCAATTAATATATATTAGGGTGACTTCGATAAAACATACCATTAAGTTTGGCATGAAAACTTTCACAGGCATTAGTGGTTCGTAAAGTAGAAGAAGAAAATTCTGCCCATATTTCTGGAGGAAACATTGCAGAATCAGTATTTATATAGTTCAAAAAAACATAATCTATAAAATCGTGTATAGCAGTACAGTCCGCCGGAAGCGTAGACATAAAATCAACGTACGTTTCCCCAGCCCCCCCCACTTTTATATTATAACAATTTTTTTATGCAATTATTTAGCACGAATTTGCACGACTATTTTTGTAATTTGCACGATCTTAGATTGTGCGTAAAATCTAAAAATATCCATGGGGGGCTGAAGAAATATTTCACCAGCCCCGCCAAACATAAAAAAAGGCAAAACAGAATTAATTCCTGTGCCAATATTTAGCACAAATTTGCACAAATTTGCACGACTAGACCCGGAATTCGCACCTCACTCCCCCGCCCTACAAATCGAATTTTCTTTTTGGCGCATTTCCCCAGCCCCCTACAAAACTTAAATAATGTGATTTTCAAACTTTTTCTTGTCCCAATATTTAGCACGTAATTAGCATGAATTTGCATGACTAGACCCGGAGTTCGCACATCACTCCCCCGCCCTACAAATCGCATTTTCCCAGAGTATCAAATATAATTATATAATGTGTATTTTTTTTTGTATGTGTATTAAATTCATCATTTATGATGCCACATGTTTTACGTTGCTTTTTGAAGTATGATAAGAATTTATATTATTTTAGAAATAGCTATTAATTCTACTATAGGGCAAAATTGAATAATTAAATTAGTGATATCTAATTAAACAAAAATAATAATATTAGTACAGTGACGAAACAGCTGTCACATTAAAAAACTCCTATGAAACGTGATTCTTGTAGAATAAAATATTAAATAAGTAATAATTATATAAGTAAAATATTATAGTTATAATTTGAATTAACTATATGAGGTTATAGTAACTTGTACATCATTTTATTGTATAATATATTTTTTTTTGTATCTATCTTATGAACATTTTTAAAATATTAATGTAACTCTAAAACAAATTACCGCAGATACTTGAAATGTTGACTGAATGTTTAAATAGCCATTTTATATATTTGATAAAATTTCCAAATATTTAGATTTGTTTTGAGCTGTTTACTGACATTTTAATTTTTCAACTTTTTTAGTTTTTTTTTCTATAAATATCGATAAAAAATTATTTGTTCGGTAGAAAAGCTTGAAAATTTAATACAAGGCTTCTAACACATTTTAACAATTGCAGTTAAAAAATATTAAAAATTCGTAGGCACGATTTTTTTTTATAAGCATTCAAAGTTTGAATTTTGACAACATACGTATAAATTACGGAAATTACGGAAATTCGCAAACTATTTTATGCTAGAAATTCATAAAAAATTTCTTTTTAAATCTAAGATTTGAAAATATTTAATAATCTATAATATATCCTAGACAGATAAACCCCGTTTCCGTTCAGAATCGTTTTTCGTATACAATGATATAATATCATTGAATTCAAATTTCATTCCATCCATTACAGTAACCCACTTATAACCTTCTGTACAGCAGAGCGACATCTACGACTTACCCGCTTTTTTTGTTTTTGTTTTTCTCGATTTTTTTGAGAACTGCTATAGAAAATGTATACTTTTGATCTCTCTTATGCACAAAGGATATTCACTTTGCTATCAGGCACCATCAACCACCCCCCCCCCCCATGTTTGAAATTGCAACATTATTTTAACAAGTTATGCTGTACATAGACAAAAAAAAAAAAAATCATTTTAGAATCAATAGGTACATTCATCACTCTTTCAGAATCTAAAATTGACTATTATCTTTATTATAATAATTTTACTATTGTATTGATTGTTATCATTATATTATTACACCAGTTAATTATTATTATTGTATAATAGCTTGATTTAAAAAACCTTGTTAAATGCTACAATTTATAATCGTTTATTAGTTGTGTAATTAAAACATTTTTACATACCATTTTTCATAAGCCGGACAGCCTCTCTTTCTCTTATTGTTTCGCAAGCCATTCCTTCATCAAACATTAAAGAAATAGCTTTTTCCTTAGTAGACGATGTTTTTTTGTGGTTATATGTTCGTTTTCATAATTACCAATATACGTGCAATTAATTTATTATAAAATTACACTCAAGAAATATAAAAATGCACACTGCAGACCGTAAATCGATTTCTGTCGACTGTCATCGGTCGCAATAACAATTACAAATGAAATGAATAATATCTAATGAAAATGTATAATTAGAACTAATATTGATAAAAAGACGCGCTAAATAATATAATATGGTCGTGATACTATCATGAAATATATATACGTACAACAAAACATGATTATATGATTATGATTTGATACTCTGGGAAAATGCGATTTGTAGGGCGGGGGAGTGATGTGCGAATTCCGGGTCTAGTCGTGCAAATTCATGCTAATTACGTGCTAAATATTGGGACAAGAAAAAGTTTGACAATCACATTATTTAAGTTTTGTGGGGGGCTGGGGAAATGCGCAAAAAAGAAAATTCGATTTGTAGGGCGGGGGAGTGACGTGCGAATTCCGGGTCTAGTCGTGCAAATTCGTGCTAATTACGTGCCAAATATTGGGAGAAGAAAAAGTTTGAAAATCACATTATTTAAGTTTTGTGGGGGGGCTGGGGAAATGCGCAAAAAAGAAAATTCGATTTGTAGGGCGGGGGAGTGAGGTGCGAATTCCGGGTCTAGTCGTGCAAATTCGTGCTAAATATTGGCACAGGAATTAATTCTGTTTTGCCTTTTTTTATGTTTGGCGGGGCTGGTGAAATATTTCTTCAGCCCCCCATGGATATTTTTAGATTTTACGCACAATCTAAAATCGTGCAAATTACAAAAATAGTCGTGCAAATTACAAAAATAGTCGTGCAAATTCGTGGTAATTACGTGCTAAATAATTGCATAAAAAAATTGTTATAATATAAAAGTGGAGGGGGGCTGGGGAAACGTACGTATAAAATCATCTGTGAAGCAGTCATCCACTTCGTTAGGTGACAAAAACGGTAGACCAAAAAATGTTTTTAAAAAGTTCCCCTTTTCATCCTCAGTACTATATACTTTAGATAGACCTAATGACTGTATTTTTCTGTACCAAGCTTGTCCGAGATGGAACCGACATCCTTTTATTTTGCTCATTGGCCACACTAGACGAACAGCTGAGTGGATAGATTGTTCAAAATCAATATGAAAAATGTTTGGTAGTTGTGGTGAACGTTGTTTCAAAAACTTAAGTGCTGTACAATAATCAGTAACTGATTTGCCCACCAATAAACAAAAAAATAATGGTACGTAAATACTATTTTTTACGCCATGAACCACGAATAGTTGATTAAACAGAGATGGATAGCTTGAAAAAGTACCATCCATCAAAACAGCGTCACACTTTTGAAAAAAATTAAAATTTTTTATCGTAGAGAAGCACACAACATTTTTATTACTGTCAATGTCAATAATCCATTTTTCAGCTCCCTTGGTGTGTAATTTATCTACTACGTCGGGAACCATTGCATAAAATTCTAAAAGTGTCTTAGGTAATATTGGATACTTACTCATACGAGCAGTGTGAATATTCTTTCGGATTAAATTTATATCTTTAGTGTCTAATATATTTAAATCATCTGGTGTAATCTCAGAATGTATAATTTTGCTGGGACGTTCACATAGCTGCTCTACCGCTTTGCGTTTGACACTATTACTTAACTTCTGCCGCACAAGTGATCGTTTCTCATCGGCCTCGTGGTTCTTATGTTCAAGATTTTTTTCTATTTGAACACCTTGTGTATTACATTTTAAAAATGCATTACATCTTTTATTTGTACACGCCCACCGTTGAATATCATTTTTCATTATGCGATGTAAACGGAACTTAAACCCGTCAATCACACGTAACTCTTTAAGTTTTTCGCTATACATTTTTATGATATTTACGAAAATAAACGAACAGAAAGACTACAGATATTAAGCGCGCGAAATGGTTGTCGATAAACTGATTAAACATTGCGATTTCAAAAGCACCGACATAATCTTAATCGTTAATATCAAAATTTCCCGACGTCCACAATCGCTATATCAAAAATAATAATAGGTAATTTGTCCGCAATTAGTATCTTATATTTGTGAACCTCAAACCTGTGCCATTTATATATCATCGCCGAGGGAAGGCTATAGCGCATGGGTTCATCACGGCATCACCAATTAACCGGTTATTGATGAGTTCGAGTTTTCTCAAATACGTTGCGAAGACAAAATGGTTAATTTCCGTGTTCCTGTTGTTGTTTTGACGCAGCTCAACGTTCTACCAATTGACATTTAGCGTAATATATTATACAGACGTGGACTGATTTTAGAACTCGTCTTATGAAAAACAATTGATAAATTACCCATATGCGTATATTTATTTATACAGAATATAATATAATATTATCTCGTATAGTGTAACGAATAAAATCAAGTGTCATTAATAACCTACGTATTATTAATATATAGATACCTACCTGTCTTATCTATATTGTAATTCGTAAGGGAGAAATATTATTATAATTCAAAATAGGAAAGCAGATAGGGATTATTTTAGTACCTACACACCTACGCCACCTACGGGTTCCATCGATTACACTCAACCAACGAATCAGTTTTAGTTTAATATTCCAAGCGGGGCTTTGTAGGGCTTTATTGGTTTTGTTACAATGTGATGATTGGATGTGTGTTTTGATCATTTTGAAAACGTTTTTCGTAGTAATAGAGAAACGTGAAAAAGTTTCTCGTGTAACAAAACCGCACAGATTGCAAATTAAACGCAGATTGTACTCGGAAAGAGATAATTTACCAAATTTCTGGAATATAGCAAAAATAGAATCCATTAAATACGCAATATCTACCTATAAATATAATTTCCAGATAAACTGCAGCTAGCGTGACTTACAATTTTTTTAATCTACATATAACTATTGAAGAAATTTGCTATACAATTTGTCATTCGATATTGTATTATTGTTGCCTGTTGGTATTTACCTAAATTATGTTTAATGTAAAACGCTACATAGGTTAAATTATTCATAATTTTGTATTTCATAATTTCTTTTGTTGATTAATCCCTGTTTTTAGTATATAGATTTATAAAATGTTAAAATAACGTAATAATTAAGAGTAATCATACTTTTCGCCTGTCAAATAGTACTTACTTCATAATTATAATGTATTTTAGGACCCCTGGGCGTACAGTGGACATACAACTTCTTTCATCGTCGGTCAGTAATTGTATACCTATAATACATATCTATATTTACTAGTATTATCATTATTATTATGTAATATTCTGGAATAATAATAAAAAAAAATATAATTTTTTATATTATATTATCACGTTATAATAGTATGTTTAGGTACGTAATTAAAATATAGGCTTAGGCTACAATATATATGTACATTATCAGATATCCAGAATTCAGATCTTTATAGTTACTATGTAAGTAGTGATAAAAAATTTCACGAAACAAAGATTTCACTTTCGATAAATAAAAGTTATATATTTTTGTAGTTTTTCATTTAGTGAACTTTTTTAATATTAAAACGATACAAAAAATTATATTCTCGATCCCCTCGAAGAATAGGATATTATGATTATTAAATAATATATATTTTTCACGTAGAACGCATATGAATTGATCTTGAAAATATATAAATAATAATAACACAATATTTTTTGTGGATCAGTTTCATTGTTTCAATGTAGCATATTATAACACATTACCAATGCACACATTTTGATCTCGTACTTTAAACGATTTCAGTCCCTCGGTGTAACGGCAAACGTGGAGTTGGTTCCTGGGTCAATTAAATGTGTACGAATTGGTTCCCGAAAAAAAAACTTTCCAGTATATAACTGTTCGAATTGGTTCCCGAATAAAATTACTTATTTACTATAGATACTACTATAGATACGTATATGTACAATCGATAATCTTGATAATATTTAAAAAATATATAATATAATAATATTTAAAAAAATTGCTGAAAAAGAAAAGTTTATCGATGAAAATATTAAAAAATTGAGAGAGGGCCAAATTTCGAACCTACAGTTCGTTAAAAATGTGTGTTGTAAGTTCATACCACACTAATTTTTTTTCAAATATTATTTACCTATTAATACTTATTATTACATTATAATTACTTATTTATTACAAGCACAATTATTATTATTGACAAATACGTATATAGCGTATATTATGTATATTAATATATTATACTAAGCAACATTTTTAACCATACCTAGGTATTCCAGATAGCGTTTGAACTATTCGAACTTATTTGAATTCTAGACAGTCCTAAGTCTGAATAAATGGGAAGGAAATTGTTGCTTGTTGAATATATCATAATAATTTTAAAAGTTAATTTAACAAGATTGTATTATCATGAAAGCTTGCGGGAACCAATTCGTATGTTTACCTGTAGACAATCCGGGAACCAACTCGTATGTTACCTGTAGACAACCCGGGAACCAATTCGACAATTGGGAACCAATTCGTAGTCGTCCGGTGTAACGCGTGTACGGTACACTCACTTTAAACTGACTATATAATATAGAGCCAGCTTTAGATACGACCGACGAGTTCGACGGCACAGTGCGCCAAAATCAGGGGAGCGCGTGGTTGTCTGTCTATATGTCCAAAAAGAGGGTAAAGGGTGCCAAAATATAATACTTGCACTGGGTGCTGAAAAATCTATAACCGGCGCTGATATTATATTATATATTTATATATTAACCTATATTACGCAGCCCACGGCGTAGGAATAATGTGAACAAATAATATCAGAACATTATTTTGAAGCTGCGCTAGAGACTTATTCTCGTATAGACTTCGAACTTTGTGAATTGTGCAGTACAATACGCTACGACGTTTTTGTCCTCATCCCTCTCTGTCTCACGGTCTATCGTATTATATGATATTATACAGCGTGTTTATAATAATAAGACTTTTTGACGTTATTTTGCTCTCACTACTAACTACCAGCTGTAAGCTGCAGTACCTAGTCATCGATCATCGGTAACGATATTTTATTATTTCAGCGCAATGCACAATATTTGAAAACTTGTCATTTAATATTTACATTTTAACTTAACAGTATGCCCCATACGCATGAAAATAAATTGTCTTGCGAGAAGCTTTTGTTTTTAAATCGTACCTATATACTTTAAGCATGGAAAAAAATTAACGACAACGGGAGAACGATCACCAAAACCCTATTATAACGTACCTATTATTAAGTCGTGCGTGTCTCGCTCATTATTTTTTTTACGATGCCTAAAACGGTAAAAACTGTACGTTTGACATATTAGGGTAGGATTTAACACCCGTTCGCCATTAGTTATTTGATATACCTATCTCGTATGACCGATCAATGTCTAAAATGCTTTGGACAAAACATTATTTCTATTAGTATTTCTATTTTTACAGTAATAAAAAAAAATGGTGCTATTTATTTTGTACTATTATACGTGTATATAATTCATTAATCTATACTATAGCCATCCGTTTTATTCGACGAGATAATGATTAATGATTATAATAATAAAAATATAATAAGAAGTTTTTATTATACTTGCTACACGTCAAGTTATGAAGTCTACAGTTCTACAGATATTTTATGCAATGGTTTGTTGAAAATATTTCGTTCATCATTTTATACGAATGTTTAGAATGTTTTTCCGTGTTTATGTTTATAACACGTTTTGTTCTAATTAGCAAACAAATATATAATTTTGGAAACATAACTAAAGATTCTCATTATTTTTTTTATTTTTTATTCCTGATAAACCCAAACTCGAAATAAAAATAAAAATATATTGTTGTGATACTCATGTTTCTAATAATTATAGAGATAGGCAAGAGGCATCGGTAATGACAAGAGTGAATATTTTAAAATGTTGACTACTAATTCAGAATCTTCATTACAAGGAAGTGAAGGGTATTAGCTGTTTTGGTCTATCTATAATGATCAATATAACAAAATACAATTTGGTGTGCAAAATCAAAGTTGTGGCGTCTAGATAATACACTAAAATGTAGGTAGTGCACTAGTGTTTAAACTCCACTATTACTGAGTTTTAAGAGTACAATATTTTTAAGATGAAGTCTGGTTATTTTTATACAGTATAATATTATTGACTATTGAAGAATTTATAAAAGTACACACCGAGAAGAATTTTACTTATTAGTAGGGTTCGGAAGTTATAGGAGCAAAAAAAGGTAAAATATGCAAGAAAAAATTATAAAATATGCATTAAAAAATGTGAAATATGGAAAAAAAATGTATTTATTTATTAAAAAAGTGTATAAATTATTTTGTAATATACACTCAACCAAAAACCACAATCATAGTGATGAAATCATAGATTAAATTGACAATATTATTGTTAATATAGAGCCGACAAGATGATATTGTTAAATTTATAGTATCTGATGGTAACGGTTTATTTACCAATTAAATTATCAAGTCAAACATATATATATTATCAATCCAATAATCTCCATTGATCAATTTAATAATATGTATTTTCACTGTGATTATATAATATTGTAAAATAGACAAATAAGCATTGTTATTTTAAGAAGAATATGTACCATGAAATTAACAAGATAGTATTATCAATCAGGTAAATAATACATTTTTTTGTATATTGAATTTGAATATAAAATAAAAATAAAAAAAAAGAGAAAAATAACCACTGTATTCTAAACAAATAATAATAACATGTATAAGTATGTATAGGTAAAATCCATCTTTAATGAAATAAAAATTAAAAACAACTTGAATTACTGTACTCAATACAAATTATAATAACATGACGTATAAGTATGTATAGGTAAAATCCATCTTTAATGAAATAAAAATAACATATAAAAATTAAAAACAACTTGAATTACTGTATTCTATACAAATTATAACATATTATAAGTATGTAGGTAAAATAAAAATAACTTTATAAAAAAACTAAAATATATAAAAACAACTTGTATTATTATATGGTAGCCCTATACCTATATAAACAAAATCTATTTAAAAATGAATATTGTATTAATTTTTTAAGTCTGAAAGAATTTGCCCCAATGTGTGACAAGCCTTATCATATTTTGTGTTAATATCATAAAAATGTTTTTGAATAAACAGCCATACAGTATATGACTCAACAGGATATTCTAAGTTAAAAATATGAAATATCTTAAAGCATATGTCTATTGCAGAAATAAATGAAAACATTTTGTACTTGATGGAATCGAAAAATATAATAATTTCTTTGGGCTTGAAAGTTGTTCCGCAAATTATTATGAATGGTTGAATGGGGACATTGTCACTCCGGCGACTTAAAATGTAATCTTCCATTTCAACAACTGAGTTTTTGAAAACCATGAAACTATTTTGGCTATCTTTGATGGAGTACTTAATTATACTTTTTTTTCCAGTATGATCCTTAGTCATTTTTTTTGCAGTAGGAACCAACAATCCATGTAATAAATAAAATAATACTGAATGTTTCCCATCTATAAATTACATAATTAAATTAATAATTTTAGTACCTACCTAAATTTAAAATAATATAATTACTTTCACTAATATTTGATTTATTTTCTTCATAATATTCCAACATTTTTTTACTTTCGGTATCTTTTATTTGTTCCTTCAATAATTTAAATAAAACATCAAACTTTTCTTCTATTGCATACTTGATATCAGAACAATTAGAGTACAGAGTCTTGAAGTCAACATCGATCTATAAAAATAAATCATATTTCATTGTTTTGACTATTTAACACAAAAAAAGTAACTTTATTATAATACTTACAAGTCTATATCCAAGTGGCTGTGTATAATGGTTCCATTTTTTGAGAATTTCTGAAGTACCAGTGGAATTGGCTATTTCATTTAATCTATACTTTGTAGTTTGCTTCCACAATTTCTCAAGTATTGGAAATGAAATGTTTGAATCATGCATTATTTGCTCAAGTATATAATTAATATCACTTTCAGGTTCTGAAAAAAAGGTTTCATTTTTATTAAAACATATTCTTAAAACAACATAAAGATAGGATCAATCCAATATTAAATTATAATAAGTAGAACTTGGATGTTGTTGCAATAATTAAATGTTTGAAAAGGTTATATAACTATACTCGTATAACTAATATATGTATTCTGAGTGTGAATGGCTTATTTGTTAGGTTTTAGGCAGGGATTGAACATTTTTTTATTTCCATTTTTATTCTTAATTTCGTTTAATAACTTATATGGAAACATTTTTCATCTCTGAATTTGGGGCAATTTAAAACTTTAAATTTTATTTTAATGATATTTTAAAAGTGTAGAATGTGTACAAATAATTAAATTATACATACTCTCAAATTTTAACTAATGACGGTAATGAATAAAAATATAACCTTGAACCTCCCTATTCTAATAAGTAATTACTAAAGAAACTATTTAATATCAAATGATGCAAAGAAGTTTTCACGTAGCCACGTAGGTCATTTTTCCTAATTTTAATATGTTATGCCATCACATAAAATTTGGTATATCCTGTATAATAATTAAATATATATTACCAAATTCTTGTTGATCATATCTATTATGTGATATAGTTTTCACTGACGATTTTTTAACTACCGGTACAAGGCCACATGTCCTTAATGTTCTCATTGAGTTGTAGTATTTTGCATAAATTTTACCTTTTGGATTTTTGTTTACCCCTGTATCCTTCATAAAATAGATATCCTAAAACAAAATTAAATCAATTCCAAAATTATTTATAGCTTTTCGGATAACTATATCAATATTACCTTAACTTCTGATGGAAATATTGCAACAATATAATTTGCAATATTAGAAGCAAGTTGAACAGACATAAGAATTTTTTTTGTAATTATATGGCTAACTATCAAATCTACTAATAAAGTCCTGATATTATTGTTAAATTTATTATGTATTTTGTAATAATCAGTGATCATTTTCCCTGTACTGGATGACTTCAAAACTTCATCTAAGTCTATTGTTTTTGATGTATGTTCCTGTATGGTATTCTTTACTTCAGAGTTCACATTTGAACTTACAGTCTTTTGGTTTGTTATAGTGGTTGTTTTTTGCCACTCTCGCAACTCATGAGTAAACAAAACTTTAATGCCAATAGGAAATTTGACCAACAATTCATTAATATATTCATTTTGAAAAACAGATAAAGTTTTCATATCTATGAGTTCACCTAAAAAAGGTATTTTTTAATAAGAAAATAATGTTTGAAAATAAATATTCAAAGATGTACTAGGTACTAGATATCACTATATTAGTTTTCATATATAAATATTACCAATTAATGTGTTATACACACACTCCAACTTCCAACTTGTTAACAAATTTAACAATGGCTGCAAATCCTCTACAGGAAATACATAGTCCTGGTATAGTTCTATGTTATTTATATTTGATTCCTGTAGATAGTATATACAATATTATGTTTGATTTATGAATTTATGACATGCATTAGAATTGAGAGAAAAAATTAATTAAGCTTGCCAACTGATCAGTAGAATTAATTAGTTCAAATGTTGATAATTCATCAATATTTATTGAGGCCATATCTGAGGTACTGTTGGTGCTTTCAGCCATTTCAAGAACAGAATATAATACTAAATTAAAATAATATACATATTTACAATTATTTCTTTGGATACTTAATATATTATAATTAAAAAAAAAACTTATTATACTAAAAATTATCATTAGGTATTTTAAAAAAATTCTTTTAAACGTATCATATATTTTCCAGATGCAACTGTTATAATATTAATTGGCGGACCACTAAATTCATCTATTCCATGAATATTACAATTATTAACTATAATATTTTTATCAACTTCAAATGCTTCAAATTTTACATGGAAATCTAAAACCTGAATTTGTTTAGACAATATAAAAATTTTATCTGTAGAGTTATTCACAACAATTATTTCTGAAATCTCATACAAACACATTTCATCAAGAAATTTAGTCAAGTAGTATCCTCTTTTATATAATGTTCCTAGATAGTTAACTTGACTATAGCACATGTAAGTAGTTAATGGTTGATGAATAATTTTAGAAATATCTTCAAAATGAAGAGTAGATATACTGTACTTAGGATTAACAACAATATTTTCAATATTTGGTTGTAAAAGAAAATTTGCAAACTTAAACTGAAATTTTTTTGCCAATGTAAGGGTTATATTTTTCCGAGAACAAGTAGAACGAGCATACATTTTTAATTCTCTGTGTTTTCCTTCAAACCTAAAGCACCAATAATTTTTAGGAGGACCTGAATATTGTATAACTGTGGGGTAATGGGTTAAAAAGTGATGCTTAGGCTTTAAATTATCATTAAAAAGTGCAACATACATACGGTTATGTTGTGAAATTAGTTGTTTTAGATATAATACTTTACTTTGATTAAACTTTGAGGATTGAAGTACATCAACCATTTTCAAAAGAGTTAAAAAAAAATTCCATACTTCACATTCATCTGGTATAAGATCTCCAATAATTAATGAAAAAAAATGTATAAAAGTCATCATCTCTCTAGCACTCATTTTAAGATGACACCTTTTTAAATGAACATCAGTAATTGGAGGAGAAATATTTCCCACCTCAATAGGTCCATAATTAAAATTACTTTTTCTATTATTTAATGTGGCCAAAGAAAAAATTTGAGCAGTATTGATGTAATATTTTATTATATGGCACATATCATAATGACATACCCCTTCATAAAGATCATGCATAACATCAATACAAAAGTTTTGTGTTACATGGAAACTGTCAATTGTATTCATTATGGAATCTTTGTATATACCGGTTTCAATAAAACACATTTTAGCAACATCATCTGAATAATTTTGAAATGTACGCATGGATGCAGGGTCTTCTTCGTACAATTCACTAGCTATAGATTTATGAACTCTACAAAATCTACAATAATAGTTGGCTGAAAATGACTTACTAAATTCTAATAAGCTATTTAAACCTAAATTGTCCCCTAAAACCAGGCCAAGTATAAAGTAAACATGGTAATCACCGTGTTCAGTAGAAATTGTTATGCCTTCTCTTTCTATTTCATTTAGTTCATTAATGAAACTTTTAAAACATGGATTGTTTCCAAATTCTTTTATATCAGTTGATTTGATAAGGGCCGCCAAAAATATGTTAGATAGTTTAGAATTATTAACTGAAAAAGGAAAATTGTAATATATAGCAGCTATTGATTGAAACGTCGCATGCGACCCCAATGGGTTGTTGATTTCAAAATCATCTATATATATAAAATATGGAAACACTATTTTGCCCTCATACTGTTGGATTTTTTCCTTCCATAGTTTTCCTTGTACAAAATTTGAAATACAATCATCGTCGCTATAAGTATATTCTAGAAATTTGTCATAAAATATTTTAAAATTATTTTTTTTTTCAAAAAATTGCTTAAATTGTTTTTTTATTGGTAATAGAGTTCCTTTGGTAACTTTTTCATCATAATTAATATTCCCTGTGTGGTCAACAGGAACAATAGCATTATTAATATTAAACTGATACATATTTGATATTAGGTTTCTTTGTTTTAGCCAATTACATAAACGGTATTCTGTTGAACAATATAAAAAAGGATCTAGTAAAATTGTTTCAAATTTATGAAATTTGGACAGTAGAACAGGATCATTTATTTCATTTTTAACATGTTTTAATATTGATGCCATAGGCTTTAAAATATAGTCTTTAATTCCAGCTTGAATAAACACTACATCACTATTATTAAAGTTATTATTATTGTATAAACTTAAAATAAACTTGACAGTAGACTGATATAAGAGGTTAACTTCATTGTCAAAATTCAATATTGTGACCGGATCATCCAAAACATTTTCTTGTTCACAATCATTTATATCATTTAAGTTGTGTGTAAGTGTGTTATCCACTTCTGAATTATGTACATTTTGTTGTATATTAGGAGAAACATGAACGGAAGTGTGTTTTTTTATTACATGTCTTTTAAAAGAAGACAAAGCATTAAATGATTGTGAACAAAATTCCTCACAGCAAGTGTAGGTGCTGTTAGGTTTTAATACATGTATTATCTTATAATGTACCACTAAAGCATCTAAATCTTGAACCTCCATTTTACAAATATAACAAATCATCTTCTTACCTTTAAATATGTTACTTAGTACTTACTTTGCTGTTTCACGGTTCAATTTAAGTATGTTCACAGCCCACAAGTAGGTTAGAAAAATTCAAAAGTATAAATTTGAAAATCACTGTGTATTAGTAACGTGTGTATAACAATTAATAACGATAGAATAAAATAACGCGGACGCCGGTCGCCGGGACGCATGCAATGGCGGGTGACTTATGGAACAAAGGATAATTGATAATAATCTTTATCATTTCAAAAACAATTATTGTTGAATCAATCAGTCTGATTGTGATTGAAGAATTCATTTTTAGCATCCAAAATATGAAAAATGAATAATCTAATACTTTAAATAATATATAAATAGAATACTGTGTCTATAGATAGCCTGTGAGTGATAAGATAAAACGATAAGAGTGGTTATACAATATACAACGGTTACCCTGCGACCCACAACTTGATCATACCACCCCCCCCACCATGACAAAAACCTATATATACGCCACTAACGTACGTCGTACATATTACTACAGTCGCAGCTACAATATTTTCAAATTGATAAAATAATATCATTAAACTGAACAAGCCTTTTTATCATGCTGATAAAATCTTTTCAATTCAACAAATGTTGTATTGTTGAACATTAACAAATACGCATTATCAATATCACCAATGATTTTTGGTTGAGTGTACACGTAAAAGAATTATTAAAATATATATTTAAAAAAATTGTATTATTTAAAACTCTTATAATATATAAAAAAATAAAAAATATGGCGTGTTACCGGTTGACGTTTGAGATTTAATTGAAACTGAAAAAATGTAACATTATTTAAAATAAATTGGTTAAGAATGAAAAAAAATTAATTTTTGTAGAAAATATTAAGCATGCATACAAATATGTGAAAATCTATGAAAATCGACGAAATATGCAAAATATGTATTTTTAATTTTCAATTTTTAAACTCAACATTGTATAGTTCGGATTTCTAGCTTGATCTGCTATAATTCAACATCATACAGAACAATATGCAACTCCTATAACTTCCGATCCCTACTTATTAGTAGTTATAACAATATTGCTACTTATCTCAAAAATATTCTTTTCTTCAAATTTGATAATTGTGGTAGGTATTTAAACTTTATAAAATTATTAATTATCAAGATGCCACAATTTTGTTTTTATCCTGCAGTGGGCAGTGGTGTTTTGCTATATTCTTCAAGTCTCAATGTAAATAAATCTGTCGAATAGTAAATAGATAATATATTATAATATTCTCGGATATTACATCTTCTAACATCGTTTAAGCATATTAAAATAGTTTTAAATTACTATTACATAGAAGGTGGATCACAGACGTGTACAATTTCCTATGTATATGTATATTGTCACTATAGGTTAACGGGGGTGCAGTACGAGAATTACCACGGTCAAACATTTTGTAACACCGCTGTACCAGCTATAACATATATTTTAATTTGAGTGTAGTTCGATTGTGACGCACTCGCGGACGATGTTCACTGCATTGCTAGACACTTGAAGAATTTACGAGTACGGCGAGTATCATAATATATATTTATTGCGTTCAGCATATTATTGTATATACGATATACATAATAAATATATATGTATGATATAAATAGGTATAGAGATTACGCTCTGGGAAACTATATTATTATGATGTCGTTTCACTTTCTCCATTTGTAGGTAAAATATATAGGTACATATATACATAATATAAACCAAAATGCGCATAATGACCACGGTAGAATTATTGTGTGACATCGGCATGTCTGCGAAATAGATATTTTGGACAAGAAATACACGCCCTTCGAATTACAAGGGTTGTCAAGTGGGATTTTCTCCAATAAGAAACGTCTTACTATAATACCTATATGGCTATATTATATTATATAGATATGTACATAGGGTTCTGTGTATATTATTATATACCTGCCTACTTATATTTACACTAGACAGATATTATTTATCATAATGTATATATGCATAGAGCTACAGAGTCATAAATATCGTAAAAAAACTTAAGTAGGGTTTTTTGGATTTAACTGCTAAGTAAATTCTATTTGTTGTGGTAACCACTTGGAGATTGCTATTGCGTTGCTGCACTATTAGACACGATATAATGTGACCAGCAGCTATCCTATATTACTATAATAGGTATATGTGCAGTTGAAACAGAGTGTGATTCTTTCAACAAATATCTGCCATAGAAATATTAATTGATTTTTGACATTTTCGTTTTGGAACTTGTTATAGGTATTATATTGCCCTTATTATTTTTTCCACCATAGTTTTTCTTGGTGAAATTTCTATATATGCTTGTATTTTTAAACTATTGCTTATAGATTTTTATTTAATAGTCAGGAGCAGAATAATAATCGTTAAGAAAGACGTATGTATTGACAAATAAAAAAATAAAAATTGAATGAATATATTATAATATATATATATGTAATATGTATGTTTAATTTTTATCAAAAAATAATTTAACTTTAACGACCTACAATAATAATTTGCTATGTTATAGAATTAAAAATTGATAGTAGTTATTTTACAAACAAATAAATATAATGGTGAAAGAATAAGAGTAAGTAATGCATAATTCAAGAATTGCTTGGATTTTTAAGATTGTATGTGTCTTGATAAATTGTTTAAAAAGAAAATGTCAACAAAAATTAGTAGTTTCCAGAATAATGAATGTTAATTTTTTGAAAGCAATGACATGTATAAATGTATAATAAATGTATATTTGTATAAATACGTATAAAAAGTGTATTATACTGAATTGGCATTATCTTATAAAACTACATCTAGTAATTGAATCCAAAACTTAATTTTCTCGAAGATTTATAGAAATGAAGTAATTTTGATAGTTTTGGACGGTGAGGAGTGCTAAGAGGGTTATAGGTATACCTATAGGCTTAACCCCTTTTATGAGTAATTTTAATGTATAAAGTCTCTAAAGTATTTTAACTTTTAAGTCTTAAATACTAATTGTAGGTTAGATCATAACCGTTATCAGACAACAATAATAATTGAACCATCATATTTTATCATTAAAAACTAACCAATAAAACGGTACCTTATCATATCTTCGGTGTAGGTAACTCAAAAGTTTCCCATCCACAGTTTCCAAACAGTTCCTGATGAAAAGATTTCATGAGTTTTAGTATATAATATGTATTGTTTTAATATTTGACGAAACAAATTTATTATTATTTTATAAATTATAATATCTATAATTTTTATCATTTTTGTAACTTAATTTTCATATACAATTTAAAAAAAAAAACCCAACTCATTTAATTACTTCTCTTTTGAGACATTCCTAAGTCTTTATGAAGTGAAAAGGAATTTGTGTTGTCAAAAATGGGATCCTTTTAAGAACTGACGTAATTTTTCAATGGGAGCCAAATGAGCTATAGACTATTATTTCAACTTTAACATTTTAATTTAGTAAAACAGATAGCAAAATTCAAGAAAACGGTAGCATACATAGGCATACTACTCAGATTATAATATATAATATATTTTATTGTGTTTTAATTTTCATTTATTTAGAATTAATGTGCATTTTTAATTTAATATTATTATATATTACAATATAACTAAGTTATAAGTCAAAAATATTAAAAATGTATTTTATTATAGTTTTTGTTATAATGTTGGAGGAGTAAGGTTATGTACATTAAAATGAATTCAAACAATAGATGATAATTAAAGAACAGTTAGAATGAACATATTTTAATTACCCACACATTTGTAGGTACAACAAAATGGCTGAATTGTATTAAACGCCCGTTACAGCTTAATAAACTTTCTTAAAATATTCCTATATCATATAAATACTTTAAAACTTCACGTAAGAACAACTTTTTTTCAAAAAATTTCGTTACAAGTTAAGACAAAAGTAAATTCAAGTAAGTTTAATAGTATACATATTGTATACATTATACTTATCAAATTAAATTACTCGAAATTATTTTTATTAATAAAATATTGAAATGAACTAATGAATCAGGTGAAATAATATATAGGTATTATTCAGTGTGTCTATGTATACAGTATTTACATATGAGTAGTCATTATATATTAGTTTAACCTGTTTAACCTTAATACTAGTAATACTTCATAATTTTCATGACTGTATTATATAAATATAAACTGTGATTTCCATTTCAAATAAAATCAAATGAACAATACGTATAAGTAATAAGTATGAACATGACGTGAGATACTGGAAAGGTGGGCTGTACGACAACGATGTACCGAGATAGCCTATCTAAGACGCCGTGTGATCATAATTATTATTTAATTATTGAAACACGTCTAGTATACATTTATAAATATATTGATGTATTGTATATGCAAGATAAAATTGTATACCCACTTAAAACACGACGTATCGTACCTACCGACGTATGATTTGGTATTATTTTATTCATAAATATAATTAACATTTTTTTTACAAATTTGAATTTCGAATTTAGTAATGATATATATTAGAATGGGAAATGGGATAAATATTTTATCTCTGGGTCATATTAAAATGCATTACGATTGGATGGTGATCGCGTTGTATTTGCATGTGCTGTTGATTTAGTTTCCTGTTTTCATCAGTCCCATGTCTTATAATCTATCCGCTTGTAGACGCCGAGGATAAAAAACAAGAAAAGAAGATATCGAAAAGACTACCTATGTGCGATAACTCATACTTTATACTTACATTAGAAACATGTGTTATTAAAGTAGTTGCTTTTTAACTCAATTAACATCCAAAAAAAAATTTAAGAATAAATATGAGACGATTGGTGAATAACGAATGATTTGTTTTATTGTGTCAAATTCGGTATATATATATATTATATTATAAAATAGGTAGGTATCTATTATACATTTGGATGTTGATTGTTATAATTACTATAGTTAGTTTTGAAATATATAGTTTATCCTGTTGGCCAGTGGTGTATTTAGGATTGTGTCGATTAGGGTTATACGTTAGAAAACACTTAACTTCCCTAAGGGGAGGGGTATTTCATTTACCATCGACATCACAATATATTATAAATAAGAGACTTGGGGTATCTATCCCCCATATCCTCTCCCCCCGTTAATACGTCAGTGCTGTTGGCTGCAATATAGTATGCTGGTAAATCATCATTGCGTGTATAAGTTGTGTCCTTAAAATAAATATAAAATCAATTATTGACTTTATATTCGAACTCCACCACTATGCATTTATTAAAACCACGACTCCACATAAACGTTCTGATGATTTACATTCAAACTAATTACACACGTGGGCGGATAATAATTATTCAAGAAGTATATATTGCGAATTAATACCTAAGCAGATTTTAACGTGCTTGTATAAATAATAATATATCACTATTCGAACAAAGCTCAGTTGGGATTCGAACGAGCAGTTAATATACCATTCAATTAGTCCGTAGATGTTTCGCGATATTGCTGTTCACCACATATAGTACGAGCACACGTTGCGTAACAAACAACAACAACAACAATTGTTATTATTATTAGGTAGTTATATTATATCCAAGTGGCTCCACTCACCCCGACGTCAAAGTAAAATTTATTTTTTATTTTCTCCGGCAGAGGTCATATTATATATTATATATATATACACGCGTCACTGTGCACATCACACGTGGTTCTTGCAGGGGTCCTATTTATAATACATTATTATTAATATTACGTAAAATACGTATGTTTATGTATTGCATACCACGGCGTTATGATGTAATACACCACCATCATATCCCTATGATACAGCATGCATATATTATAGTTATTACTGTGTATGTCATACGCATACGGCATACCGAATGATTCTTTAATCACTGAACACTCATTGTATCAAAAGTAAAATGTATGTTTTTGAAAAAAAAATGTTTACATGAATTATATTAGGGTGGTCCTTATTTTTTGAATTGAAAAATTCAATAACGAGTACCGACCCCAAATGTTGATAGAAAATAAAAAAGATATAGAAATATATACTTTATTTTTTTTACCTTTAATACATTTTTAAGTTTTTTTTGTTGGCAACTTATAGCTTAAATTTCTTATTCCAAAGCAGAATATTTTCCAAGTATATTGCATTCATGACGAGTAGTGTACATGAGTTATAAGTATTTAAAGTTTCGATAAGCGGAGTGTGGTTAGATACTCCGCAAAATGTTGGTCCACTACTCCACTAATCTGACCATAAGACACTTAAGACTCATAAACTTCGCGACTTAAATTTGTAGACGTAATTTAAAAAAGTAAAACTGTGGCTATGGATTTCTTTTACTTTTCAACTACTATTGTAAAAATATGATAGGAGCCTTGTATTAAATTTTCAAATCTTAGATTTAAAAAGAACATTCTTTATGAATTCCTAGCATAAAATAATTTACGAATTTTCGTGAATTTTACGTATTTTGTCAAAATTCAAACTTTGAATGCTTGTAAAAAAATTTGTGACCATTCAATTATTTTATTATGCAACTGCTATTGTAAAAATATGTTAGGCGCCTTGTATTAAATTTACAAATCTTAGAATTAAAAAGAAAAACTTTTATGAATTTCTATCTAAGATAATTTGAAAATTGTCGTAATTTTTACGTATTTAGTCAAAATTTGAACTTTAAATGATTATAAAAATTTTTTTTAAATTTCAAAAAGTAAAACTGTGACTATATAATATTTATTTTATTTTTCAACTGATATTATAAAAATATGTTAGGAGCCTTGTATTAAATTTTCAAGCTTTTCTACCCAATAAATACATTTTTATCGATATTAGTTTTAAAAAAAAAACTAATTATGATCGAAAATTGCAAATACCTATGAATTGTTCAACTTAAATCAAAATATTTTTCGATATTTTTGAAAATTGCATGGTAGATAGAATATACTTACATAAATATTCGGTGAAAATTTCATGTATCTATGGTCATTTGTTTTAAAGTTACATCAAAAACCAAAATCGATTTTGTCGAAAACTGATTGTGCGTAAAATTTCCCGTTTTTCTCTTAATTTTTAGTTTGTTTATCCCGATTATTTAGATATACTATTGCTTTTGACCCCCTAAAGTACCAACTAGATTCACTTTCTGATCGAATAAGGTACTGAAGTAAAAAATCGAAGCACTTTTACTGCCTGCCCAAAAACGTAATGACAGACAAAAATAAATAAATAAATAAAAACACATCATGGTAAAATCGCTCCGCTCAGAATCTAAAATATGACTAATACATTTTTTTTTTGTAACGATGACTTGAAATCACGTGACAAAAATGTTTTCAAAAAACATCAGTACTTTTTGAATATCGAGTGTACGTAAATGAGTTATATCCAATAGGTAAATATTATATTATACTGTGTATGTGAATATGTTACAATACACATTATATACACTGCCATAGACGTTAGGTAACATCTGGCATTTTTTATTATAATGTATATACATTTATAGGTGTACTAATCATATGCCAAAGAACACGTGCACGTAGGACACACACACACACACACACATATATATTTATATATACTCTTAGGCACGTGCAGTGATGGATTTGCGCCCAAACTATAAATGTGCACGCACTATACAACACTGCAGCAGCCGTAGAAATAAAATATGTCCGCTGTCCAACTATAATACTATAAAATACGACGATAATGCGCGTGCAGTGCGGCAAAGATACAGAAATCGCGAGTAATCGAGTTTTGATAATAATATGTATAATATACGTATAATAGCTGTCCTCGTGATTTTTGTTGTCCGTTAAAAACACCAACTCTATATAATATTGTGACTCAAAACGTGTGTTAAAAATTTGTCATTTATAACACGGCGAAGTGATTGTGAACTTTACCGATTGTTCAAAACTTTCCGTGACAAATTCCCGTGCATATTCCCTTCCTTAATCTACATCAAAGATTTTCGACACCGCAGTCATACACAACTATACAGGTCTACGTCTATTCAATTATATTCAATCATAATGACTTTTTTTTCTAGCGTTTTGTGTAGGCCACACGTCTTATCGTTTTAATGATTTTTCCCACTCCCCCCCCCCCACAACCACCACTCATCCGACAACCACCATAAACACGCAACTTTTGAGCGGCAACCAATTATGTGTTTATATTGCTGTTCTCGCGCAGTATGCATAATATGTACTCGAATGCCAGCGATATGATTAAGATAATTAAAGATGCCTTCCAAACTCTATTAGTCGTGATATTTTCGTTAAGAGGACGCTACACCCGCATGTGTTGTCTCCGTCTTACAAGTGCGTAACATTGCAAAACCTGTTTGGCGCAGGAAAGAACCGAGAAAGATACATTTATAACTAAGAAACGAAATTCTCTCCACATAAGTAGGAGAATTTCGTCTGTGCAATATCGTTTTTTATTTTTCGATATCACTTATACAAAAAAAATTCTTATTGTTTTATAATACATTCATTTTGTGTTTTTTAAGCATGAATAACTTTTTTTGTAGTTCTGACATCGAAAAAATAAAAACGATATTGCACAGACAAAATTCTCATCTTTATAAGGTGAAAATTTCGTTTCTTAGTTATAACTGTAGCTTTCTCGGTTCTTTCCCGCTCGAAACAGTTTTTGCAATGTTACGCACTTGTAAGACGGAGACAACACATGTGGGTGTAGCGTCCTCTTAAGCGCAGGTACACGCCGAAAACTTTTTGCGTCTCATTGAAACAAGTTTAAAAATATTACGTCGTTGCAGCGTATCCACTATCCATACATTATATATATATATATACATATATTTCGTATGATACCTGCACCGGACGATCTCGAGGCTACGCACACGTAGGTATACTTAAATTATTTACAAGAAAATAGGATTCACCTGTTTTGAAAACTATGTTTCTGATAATCTGATTCCTATATATATTATACTCTCTGCAGGTTTTGAGTGTTTTATTGTTTTTTTTTTTTTGTTAAGTGCAAGATAATAAATAATAATATACACTCAATGTTAACAGCGAGCACGTCATCATGAAGTCGTACAGTATACACCAATTACACTTACTGGTGATGCGGCTTATATATATATGGCGTATAAATCTTGTCATTCGTTCGTGCGAAAAGTGTTTTGTACTTTTTACTTTTGACGGTCTTTGCAGAGGACAGCGGAATCGCTAATGCATATTATGCCTAGAGGAGGTATCTGCAGCATACATATACTTCAACATTTAACGCTATAGTGATTAGCGTTGTACACGTTATGCTGTAGTCGGAAGGGTTCTTTTTAGGGGTTTCCTATGTATATGACGTATTTATATATATAAACATATACTGCGCCATCTCGTCCACCATCTCTATCGATATACATATATAGATGTGACATATACAACATACACGACGTGTTACTCTCCTTTTTGTTGACGTTGTGATTTATATCTCTAAACAGTTAGGTAGGCGCTTATAATGATTTGTACATACTCGTGTGTTGCGAGAGTTGCAGAGTATAATAAGCATATTATATTATTATACACGTAGAATCGTGCACTTGGGGTCACCGCGTCTCCATGACTCCATCCTCGAGATATGATGGAGTTCAAAAATTGTATATAATACATCAATTTTTCAAATTTTGACTTGCACTATATTGTACACATCGGTAATCGAGTACATTTGTATTGGGCTTAGGTATGTTCATGATAAATTAATTAAATGTTTAATTACAAATTCAATTTCGGTAAATAAATTATACTTAATTGTTTGATGTACAAAGAGTAAAGTTACTAAAATATATTCAGTTTTTGAATTTTAAGTCATTTGGTTAGTGTTTATAAAAGTTCAAAAGTCATTGAGAAAAGTAAGGTAATTTGTTGATAATGGTTAGGTAATAATTAATAATAACTAATGATTAATAACCTAACTTAACCTATCCTAACCATCAAGCAGTTTTAAATTCAATGAAAATAATTTACTTAAATTTATAACAAGTCCGAAAATCAAAGATTTGGACAAGTACGTTAAAACGAATGAACTAAAAGCATGTAAAATAATGATAAAGAATGTAAATACTAATAGGAAAAAATTGATGGAACACACGCGCCCAAAGACTCTACGTCAACCAACAGTAGTACCTATAAGGTACCATTTGACGCTATTTCGATATTTTTCGGCTAATAGGTATGTTAGGTTAGGTACGTTCGCTACAAACGATGAAAGAAACATCACGAAATTACATTTATCACGAATATACCTTTCTTTACCCTATATAGGTGCACACGTGTAGTATTATTACGAAAAAATATAGCACACGCGTTCGCCAATAAATCGCCCACCTACTTACATGCAGAAAACGGTCGCGTGAAAAAACGAAAACGAAAATCTTAAACGAATTATAGGTACTTGTTGAAATTCATTAGTTTTATTCATGTATACGACGACCGCGAGACTTTTTCAATCCATTGCTTCCAAAAATGCCATGTTTTGAATAAGAATAAAAATTTCTCCGATGCTTGTAATTATTATTACGCTACGTGCTTTTAGAATAATTGCTTCGAAAAAGTTTAGCGCTAGGGGAATCGCCGTACAAGTTAAATTGTATATTATCAAACGTTTGTTGAATACCGCGTGGCATGGAATTAGAAAATAAACCGTAAAGGATGAACTGAGTGGGTGAAAAAAAGAACAAAAGATGGAAGAAACCGTTTTGTTGTTTTTAATATTCTTAAGATACGTTGCACAAAGTAGTTGTGCTGTAGTAGCCGACTATACATAACTATATAATAGTGTTGAAAATATCGTGTGCAAAGAGACACAATAATAATAATGATAATAATACACGGTAACCTATAAACATTTAAATTATAATATTACTATTACAATTGTATAATCATATGCGTTAATTTACAAGTTACAACCATATTATAACTATGCACATTTTATTTAATACAATTGGAAGTCATCTACACCCGGTACGAGTTATAAACGCAATGCGTGAATACTTTATGCGCAACGCTTCACAACAATGTAAGTACACAATAATGGCATACATGCATATTGTGTATTATATAAAGTGTTCTCATCCGACTCATCCTATTATAATATTTAATATGTATTTAAAATCTTTTGGCAAGAAAACAAAATGTGGATTAATATTTTTTACTTTTATACATTTTTACAAAATTAATGTTCCTATAGTCAGACACGGGAAAAATTATTCTGGGTAAATACCTACTCGAATACTTATAAAAAAAAGTAATTTGAATATTATATTGTACTCGAATACCTATAGTTTATGAAAATAGTTGTCAGAATATATTTCAAATACTTTTAAAAACACTATTATGATATTTTTTTTGTTTCCGTACCTTTACTATTGTATCAAATTGTGTTATTTGCGTCATAAATTGTTTTTTATTTTCTCTATTAAAAGTAATATTTTTTATTAAATTCACACATTAACAAATGTGTAGGTACCGAAATCCTGCAAGCCCATAAACAAACCATAGTTTTTGATTTTTTTTTTTGTCGACGGGTTTGAACCCAGAGGGAATTATGTACTTTTAACCCCATTAACCCTAAAGTTTCAACTAGATTCACTTTCCTACCTGAAAAGATGCTGAAGCAGAAAGTCGAAGCATAAAGCGATGTCCAAAAAAATAATGGTGGACACAAAAAACACACTTCATTGTAAAATCAATACATTCATTGTTCCGCTCAGAAACCATAGTGTATACAAAGTTTCACATGAGTTAGAAATTTAAAAAAAAGTTTTGTTCTAAATCATTCATTCGTTTTTTATACGTGTAATTGAAATTTGAACATTTTGGTTTAAAAACGCTCTTTATAATAATCACGACACACGCAGACGTATATTGAACACATCCGTGAGTATTTAAAGAAATACTTTGATAAAATTAATACAAAAAGTCTTCTTGCTTTGTATGAATAGGTACTAAAAAAATAAACAACATGAAAATAATTATTCCTTGCTTAAACGTTATAGCCTAATCAGCCTATTGCAGAATATTAACTGTTTTACACATTACACAATGAACATAATGAATCCATATATTGCGTTTTAATTTAATAATTCTCATGTTTTGTTTTTGTTTATGAAGTAGTTCTATACAAGTTAGTCGTGCTTACACATTTTTAATATTTTAAATGGCTATACTAGTATTAACATTTATGTTAAGAACTTTGTACCTATTTAATTTTCAAATTTTTTAACTAATTTTTTTTACAAATCCATTAAGGCATTGAAATGTTTTTCTTTTAAACGTATTTGTCCGAAACCGGTTTTGGCCCACAATCGCTGTAGGAGACCAGACAATTATTTTGATACATCTTTGAGTAGAAACGCTGGTATGAAATCAGAGAATCTCTGTTTCCGTCTTGAAGACACATTACACGAAAGACAACGAGAGGATTTGTGGTAGATTGTTGGACCAGGACGTCGGGCTGCGACTGAGTCTTCATGGGTTCTCGTTGCAGGGCCACGTCGACGAAGATGTGGTGCTCGATGGTGATAACTATGGTATATGCAGCAGCAGGAGCAGCCAAGCTTCATGAACAGGATCAGGAACAGGTAGAGGTCGAGTCTGAAAATCAGTCCTTGCCAAAGGACCTACAAGGTCGAGGAAATACTGCCCGCTTCCGTGAAACCGGTACGGACACGTTGTGTTCGTTTGGTGGGTAGGCTGTCGGACATACGGGGGTGCCAGGGAGTGCTTAGCACCCCCAAAATTTAAACTAACAACCCCAGCTAATTTTAAGCTAAAAATATTGTTTAAAGTGTAAATTTGCGTTTATAAGAATAAGTTAATACCAGTTACTGTTATTGGTAATGCATTATGCCACAGACATACATACTTCATATATACATACATACTTCATGACTGATGTATACGGTATTGGCTATTTGGGTTTGAGATGTTATTATGTTTTTTACTTATTTATAAAGTATGTTATCTAATCGGCTGTTTTAACTCAGGTTTATCTATTCCTATTTCTTCGGCAACGTGCGAAAGATCATTTCTTCCATGTGCCGTATAAAAAATTGGTTACGCACTAGTATGGAGCAATCTAGATTTACTAATCTTTCATCTCTGTATATAGAAAGAGAACTGACGAATGGATTAAAAAATGAAAATATCATCGACAAATTTGCAAAAAAAATCTAGAAAATTAGATTTATTATAATTTCTTTCTAATTTGTTAATTGTTTTAGTTTTTGTATTTATAAATGTACAATATATTAAATAATAAAAATTTGTTGTTAACTGATTTCATATACTAAAGGAATGTATTCAGTGATGGTTATAATATATAAGACAGAAAAAACATTGTTTATTGAAAACTAATTACCTATATTAAAAAATTTTTTTTTTTTAATTTCATTATTTCTAATTTTATTTGAAAATAATAATGTATGTTTGATATATATAATCGTACGGGATGGGGAGTATGGAGGCGAAGCCCCCACGGGTCACTGGGACACTTTAAGGTAAAACATTTTAGCACTCCCTAGTTTAAGACTTAATGTGCTCCTATTCGGACTAAGAAACTCAGCTGCAGATCCAGGCGTACCCTGCACGTTGGACTCAGATATAGTGACAGAAGAAACTTTTAGAGTTGACGGTGAAACTGATTGAAGGGTGAGAAGTGTGGCGGTGGCAGTTCCAATAAGAAGCGTAGTGGTTTCAAGAATTCTGGCCAGCACGCATTATTAGGTAATGGAAACCCGTTGTTTAATCTTATAGGTATGCTGAAATTATGAAACAATTAACAATTAACATGGATATGGTCGTTAGTTTTTGAGTTACACTGAAACAATAAATCGAATTTTTCAAATATTCACATTTATTTTTTTATTTTTAAGACGCTTATCAAATTACTACGAATTTTCAATTTTTACCCCAAAAAAGTACCAACTAGTTCACTTATTTATCCACAAAAATGCTTATGCCGAGAATCGGAGCATTTTTAATAGGTTTCTCAAATGTTGACGATGGATAAAAAAAAACAAACATCATAGTAAAATCAATACATTCATTCGCTACGATCAGAATCTAAAATAATAAATTGCCTATAGTTATTAAATAAATTAAAAAATACCAAAATATTTCAAAACACACATTATTTTAAATGCAATCATTCAATTAATTCTGCCGTCAGTAGGATTCCGTAGCAGTACTGCAGTGGTGATCTTTAAGTCGGAGAGGCATTGAAAAAAAATCAAGCATAATGACAATATTAATATTGATAGGTACTCATCTATTTTAGATTATAATATATTAATATCACACAAGAAATAAACAAATTAGGAATGCTTATTCTCCGTCCGTGCTAGCACACAATTTATGTAGGTACAACAACAACTATCTATTAACAACAAGTAAAGAACTTAATATCAACAATCACAACTATATTATGCACTTGTAAAGTGGTAACTAACGGAAGGATGTACACGGCGGGGATATAAGAGGTATTCTAAACTTATGTTCAGGAACTTCATTTTTTTTTTCTTGTGGCATCATTATTACGAGAGGATCGAACTGTTTGCACGTTGCTTGACCCCCGTGTAACATGGTTTAAAATTAACGCGATAATATAATATACAATGCTGGATGACCCTTAAAGAACACGAGGCTACTTTCCTCAGCATTAAGTTTAGAAACCTAACCCAAACCACGATAAATGGAGTGTGCAGTAAAATATGAACGGCTAGAAATGTCTCGTAGCACTACGATAGTTCACAATCACTTTAAACTAATTGTTGTTGAGGAAGTTTGGGTGGAAGAGAAGTGGCACACAATGCGCCGGAAAATTATATGCCGTCTCATATTTATTTTTATAGGTAGTTAATTTATATAGTTACTATAATATATGGATGTTTACTGGAATATTGGTTTTCTCAGTGTGTGTAAAATAGTATTTTGGTTTTATAATATTGCACAAAAATAGTGCAAAATACTGCCAAGGTTTGGTATTAAAATTCGAAAATGGCAGTGCTGGTAAAACGGAAGTGCTCGTAACTAATATATTAAAAGAATACTATAATGGTATATATAACAAAAAGAATGATTTGCACGATTATTGAAATATAACATATTATTAGGACATTAAAATTTAAAATTGATCATGTAAATTATTTGTCCATATATAATTCTATGTATCAGACGTTGTATCATTGTTTCCTATGATGCTTTGCTGCAGAGCAGTAAATTTCCTTAATAAATTATTGAAACATTTAAAAATATAAAACTATGAGAAAATAATTTGGAATCTTATTATATCATATTCCATATTCAATATTAAATTATGTGTCTGATCATCACCATCATCCTCAAAAGAACTAAACTGTATCATTATTCACTCTATTAAGTTACATTTATCTTATTTATTCTTCCAATTTTTAATTTTATTTTGTATTTATAAATATATCGAACGTGATTATAACAAATACCAAGTAATGATGTCAATAAATCTCTCCATCAAATGTACAAACGAAAAAATATAAAACGATAACAATTACTTATAGTATGTAACAAATAATTGTAAATACGCAAAATCTAATGACAAATTAGATATACATCACATATCGCATATAAATCTGACAGTTTCTCACATAATTTTAATACAAACTTTTATAATTAATTATTGTTAAATCTTTGGCATCAAAACCCTAAAAAATACGTGTGATCACTTTCGTGGCCGTTAATCAAGTGACCAATTAACTTGGTAGATCGAAAACTTTTGTGGGGGGGGGGGGGCGAGAAGTCGATCTTCCAAAGCAATGGACTGACGGAGCACAATCAAGTCACACAGGTGAAAAACTGGTACGTTAAAAACACATCAAATGCGTACTGATTTCTGTAGTGTGTATTCGTCTGTGCTTTATTAAACTCTCATTTTGAGAAAAACGCTGTTAAAAAACGTTCCACTCGTACGGATTTTCTCCTCCGTTTTTCCAATACAAGGGATCGTTAACAAACCGAGCGGTCCGTATACCAGCGAGACCACTCAAGCAGTCGGTAATAACCAAAGACCAGTCAAGCAGTTCGTATACCGCCGATCACTAAAGTTGTGTAATATCGCCGACTCGGGCTAACACATGCTTCTGCAGCATTCATAACCGCGAATCACTTGAATATTTTAGTTTAACCCCCCCCCCCCCCCCCCGTACGGTGATTATAAACATTGTTCGTTCATCAATATGTGTTTCCTATTATTTGTGTATTAAATCTGTATTCGTACTTTTTTAAAATTGTATTCGTTTCCTCAAAATTCTATTTCTTAAATAGTTTTATTACTGAACCGATTGAATCTATGAAAATATTCAATTTTGGTTACTGAGGCATGTAAATATTATGTTTCCTTTTTTTCGCCTAGTGTATAAGATTATAAATGTTGTTTATTGAATAATTCTGAATCTTGATTGTAAAATATGTTTCAAATAAAAATATGAAAAAATGCAACACCAAGTTTTAAGTCAAATTACTTTTATTTTCAAGTAAACTTACATATGTATTTTATCATACTTTATAATATAATGATAGTGTTAAACAAGTAAGATTTTATGGCCATTCAATAATATTCATCTAGTCGACGCAATTAGTTTTCCTTCTGTCACCCGCTTAATTATAGCGATAATATTCATACATATACGCATAATAATTGTATGCCAAAGTTTCAAAAAAGTTTTTGTATTAAACGAATATTTGCAGATCGTAAATCTCACCATCAAATTCAATTTATTCGCTTTACCATATTTTTTCGTAGATGGATATAATATCTCTGTTGATATTCACTCAGGTTAGTATAATAATATATTTTTTGGTACATACCTATCTACCTACATACCTGCCTACCTATCTACCATTATGCGAAAGAATAAATACGATTAGACCTTCCCAACTCGCAGTTATTTTGTCATATAATTAACCTAACCTAACCTCCCATGATGTGCTAAAATCCGATTTATCAGCAGGAAACGCTACAAAAAACGTTTATAGAAAAAAATTCTGGATTTTGGTTTGTCATAGGTTCAAATTTGATTATAGTAATTAATTATCCGAACATTATTTATTATTTATTAAACTTCCTGTTTGGTACTCATAAGTACTGTTGGTAAATCATACACATGTACTCAAGTATACTATTGTGCATTTATCACGTTTTTATTTCTATTTTTTATAAACCCCGACCCCGAGTTTTGTTTGAAAAGTTAATGGTGAAAACTAAAAAAGTAATACTTAAATTAGAACCCCTTCATTAAAAGTGACACTATTGAGGCCCCAGTTTGTCTAATTGTACCACTGAGCTAGATTGATGCTGATTCCTAGTAACTGAACTCTATTCTAAAATAAAACGTACAATTGAGAAAAATATAAAATTTTTGAAATCCGAACAATTTACGATGTATGAAACCACAATACCATGGAATACATGTGTACTGCATTTCTTTTCGTAGTAGAGAAAATGCTCTTATCATTGAATTTGAAGGAACTTTCTGGTAAAAAATCGGATCTACTAGTTTTTACCTTTGGAAGGTCGAAATTGGACGTTCTCAGTAAACTTTTAATATACGAACATTTGTTAAAATTTTAATATTAATATTTAAAATAATTTTTTAGTAGTAAAAATGCAGACCTTTTTCGCAATGATATTGGTTTCCATCGTATACAAACGATTTGGCACTGAAATTAAGTATAATACATCCATCACCTGCAGGCTGCAGTGACTACTTAATGATGACGAGATTCACTCGACACTGGACACCTGCAGCTGCAGTGCTTGACGGCTTTTAATAATATTGTGATTTTTTTTATTTAACGAAAACTTATAATATTTTTAGAATACTTGTATAAATTATGTGAAACGATGGGAATGATAGCCATCATAATTAGGCAACTCTTATCACTCGAAGTTGTGTTGCAAAAGTTTCTTTTAGAAACAGATATTACTTGCCTAGCGTTAATTTTTGTTCACGCTTGGCACACATATTGCATAGTGTGTAGGTATATAACGCTTTAAAAAGAGTTTGGAATTATCAACATAGTAAGCACTCTCTTGAAATAGATACCTATGTATATAATATATCATCTGTTATTAAACTTTGATGAGATATATGTATGAAAAATGTCTGCGGGGTTTTAAATCAATCGACGTTTTATTTACCAAAACTATACATAAAACAATAAAATGTGAACTCGAAAGTGTCCTCGAGGGCTGAAAGTATTTTCGTCGAAACTAAAAATGTAATTATATAACATTAAAACTTGTCTGCACAACTGCTGCTCTTGTAGGTTAGTTCATACTTGATGAATCATCAATGATGATATTTCGACGTACTAATCAGTTATAGGGATACCGTACTACTACTAAGGGGAACGAATAATAATAATAATCGACTGTCTTAAACTGTAGTACCCAATACAACGTTATGCAAGTAGGTACCTAGTTAATTTTTTTAATTTTGACACCCCAAAGTATCAACTAGATTCACTTTCTGATCCAACGAGGTACTGAAGTCGAAAATCGAAACACTTTTACTAGGTAGTTTTACTGGTCCTCCCAAAAACACACACACACACATCATAATAAAATCAATACATTCCTCGCTCCGCTCAGAATCAAAAATCATACAATTTTTCCTGACAATATTCCTTAAAACAATATCCAATGCTTAATCCTATGTTAGTAATAGAACCCTTCATAATGATTTTAACATAATGATTATTTCTGTTCAAGCATCTAAAGCATATTTTAAGTTGTTCATACGATTCCATAAAAAAATATTTAATCATTCAATTCTTTTTTAGACCAATCCGATACTCTTAATCGATTGAAAATAAATTGATCAAGAGACCTTTTGACTTATACTCAATTTTATTGAAAAAAAAACAATACTTGAACTTAGATATTGATTTTTTTTTGTTTTGATCTTTTAGATATTTTTATAGATAACTTAATAATATTATCATTAGGTCCTTATATGATATTAATAACTATTATAATATTAAGGGTGATATCGATCGATAATTTCTGTAAGCATGTGAAGCTCATGTAATTTTTTTTCACACTGCAAATTTACTTACTGTATTCTTACTTAATACGGATCATAAATAAAATAATAAAAAATCTGAAATTAATTTGTAATCAAGTAATTAAAACATTTTATGAAATTTTCAAATTTTAATAGCTTAAGCATGAGTAATTTTTTTTTTATAAACATTTCAAGCTCAAATAACTTCAACTTTTTTTTAAAGAGAAATATATTAAAGAATCATACGATATGGTATTAGGATTAGGATTAGGATAATGAATAACATTTACATTCGAAATAAGAAAGCTTTTTATTTTTATTTATATATTTGTTTTAACATTTTTTAAAATTTGTTGTCTTATGAGTTTAGCAAATATCTGAGCCATTGTTTTTTAGTCTTTCGGGTATGTGTGTGGAAGTGAATAATTTTGTAATTAATGGATTAGTATAAAAGTGAAGTTTTGAATTGAATTTAACGAAGCGTAACTTGACCAGATCGATAAGGGTTTTAATTTGTAAATCTTTTTTGAAGGGTTTTGTTAGTTTCATACCAAAGGACAAAGGTTATAAGGCGTAGGAATATTGATTGAAACGCTTGTAGAGTTTTGGTGTTGGACAATTTCCACTAAAAAAAAGGTTTAAATTATTTTCAAATAATATTATTGGTAGAGACTATGATTGGTATAATAAGGTAAAAACTTATCTTATGCACTGTTATGTTGTATATTATTATTTGATTTACTCAAGACAATTCTAAAAATATTCAGATTAGTTAAAGCTATATTCATACCACGAACTTATTCATACCGTTTTACAATACGTCGGGGTACCTTTAATTTATAGCAAGTAATATAGTTTAATAATATTCTAATTATTTAATTTTTTATTGATTTTTATTAAATTTGCTACTAGGCCATTAGTTATAATTTACATTATGTGCATATATAATATAGTTTATAGCAGCTAGTAATATTTTACATGTATTTGAAATAACTATACTGTTATAATAACTGTATTGCATAATAATATGTAATTTGTTTTTGTTAACAATAATTTAGTTCATCCCATAATATTACTAATTATACACAAATAAATTACGAATAGCAGAATGGATTGGATATATTATGGTTACAATATCAGAGATAGTACAGGCTGAGAGCAGTGAGAGCCGAGACGGCATGTCTCCGCTAATAGTAGAATGACTAGAATCGTTTTTTGTACCTATGCAATGATCTATTGTTAAACCCAAATTTAACACATCCATTACTCATTCCAGAGACTTACAAAATAAAACGATATATATACTTGAAACCTACTATACAGTAGAGCGATTTCCCCGGTCCGTATTAACATAAATATATTTTTGGACTAGATTCACGTTTTTGTTTCTGAGCGATTTTTCGTGAGGTTTTCGTTGTCATGGTTACTTATCAATAACATCATATTTATGATTCATAGATTTTTCTAGTAGAAGAAAGATATCGAGAATCGTGTGATGGGGTTTTTTTTTTTTATTACATTTTCCCCATTGTTTCAAATCCTCACTGAGATGTCAATCGCTTGTTCAATCATAATAAGATGTTTGAAAATTTATTTTTATAAAAACAGTATAAAATATTATGTACCACACGGATGAAATGCATTAAATTTCAAACATATTCTAATGATGGGTCGTACTTGATAATAATAATAATAATAATAATAATATAGTAATATACAAAAAATATTTTAGTGTTTATATTATTTCTTTAATTTATCTGTATTATATATTAATATGTATAGAGATAGACGCTTATAGTATTATTACTATTATTATTATTATTATTATTCATCTGCACATAACGACATACTTATATAATATTATAATTGCCGCAATCTTCAAGTTCGATTTAACGACTCATAAACGCATTCTTCATAAAAAAAATAATAAAAAAACAATGTTAATGGTCAGTAGTTTGTACTTAAAAACATTCATCTACCGACTACCAGACGCAGTAGCTTATTTTAACAAGAAGATTTATAGAATTTTCAACCACAATGTTTTTCCTTAGAGGCTTAGAACGTCGCGTAGTTGTCTTTTTGATAATAGTAGTGTGTTAATAACGTTAAAAAAAAAATCATTTTTAATCCCATGTACGGCTACGTACCTACGTATACAACTATTATTGTATTAGGTCGATGCTATTTGGACTTAACCTAATAACCGACGGCTTGATAAGTTTATTTATTTTAGATTCCGAGTGAAGCGATGAATGTAATGATTTTAAAACGATGTGTGTGTTTTTGTGTCCGTCGTGACTTATTGGATCAGTAAATATTTTTCGATTTTAAACATTATGAGGATGGATTCTATTTTTCTATGTAATATTCTTTTGCATTGCCACGCGATTAAATATTAATAGTAATATAATAAATTCAATGACCAATACTCAGCCGCATTATCAATATTAAAATAAATTACTACCTATATCTTCTTCTTCTTTGCCTTCACCTTCGCCTTCCTTCCAACTATTTGTGGTCAGCCACCTTTGTCCTAGGTACCTATAAATCATATATATATATATAATATATAAATAGGTATTTAAAAGCAATATGAATATTATACCATATTATTTTTACTACACTTTAAAAATGTATAGATAAGTACTATTATTTAATGATTCAGACTGACAGGCTACCTTCACTCAGGTTCATTTTTTGTCTGCTATGATTTATCATTGAATTAAAATTTAACGCATTCGAAATATGTACAGTGATCTAGTAAACCTATTCTAACCTACTTTCCTTCTTTTTATTTTTGGTTTAGCCTTCGTTCGGCTAAATACGTTACATTTACGCTACCTAATGGAGATCAAATTATGATTTTGTCATGGTATCGGAAGAGGGTTGATTTTTTAACATACACAATTTGATAATTAAAAATGTATTTAATGGTTTTCGTTTTATACCTATGTATGAGTTATTAAAAATATTGAAAAAAAAATGGATCTATTGCCCTCTCTCTAGGCCCCGCCCACCGTTTGACCACAGGGGTTCAATTAATTTTTTTTTTAATTTTCCCCAGTGAATATATCAAGCATTCTGGATTTCAGTATGACTATAGGGTGGGGAGAGGGTCGAAATCTCTTAAATCTCTTATTAATATGCAACCCGAATAATATTATTATACATTTACAAGCTATCCGTATAAAATTATATGATAATAATAATTATAATAATTATAATTATTATTATTATAGCGGTTTTGTGTACGAATCTCAGGAAATCTTGATGCCGAATTTAAATTTCAATAGAATATTGTTCTTTCCAATCTAAACGTCAAATACAGCTGTACAGGTTTAATCCTTTTTAAAAGCCTTGAACATAGATATGAATATTATGTTATTATTCATTACATTTGATAACAAAAACTTTAGCCTACAGCTGTACATACAATCTTCATAATAATATTATGTTAAACGAATAAAGTAAAAACTTTTGGAAATTCGTAAATCGTAATATCGAGTTGAGTTGTTGAAATTAAAATAATAAATAAATAGACGTTTTATCAAACAGTTTAAACAAAATTAACTTTAGAAGTTTAGACTAAATGAGTGTACAGAAAAAATATTTGCACATTAAAGTGTTAATGGTTTAGTTACTATAAAAAGTTAATAAAAATATTTAACTAGACGATATACTGAAGTTTAAAAACACAAGAACTCAAATCTCTTCTTAACGACACACCATAATAATGGTTGACGGTTGAAAGTGAAATTAACAACGGCGATTAACTCGTTTTTATAGTGCTCATATTATAACATAAAAACGAACGACGCGTTAAGGTTTTTAGGTTAAATTTATTATTTAACAGAACGTTATATGACTTAGGATTATTAAAGGACAAAAACGTATGAATCGAATACTTGGTCTGCAATAAGTAATTGTTTTAGAAGAAAATTGTTACTATTGTTCAAAGATATTATTCTCTTTCAATTTTATTTGTTAGAAGCCACTAAAATTATAATAGTGCGATCTGCGTCACTATATCGTTTTCATAATCTTTTTATAATAAAGTTACGTAATTATTTTACTGTGAATTTTTGTACAAAAACCATCATAATATATGGCCTAAAATCTAAGTAGGTTCCCTACTTACTACCCCTACTAAGCCCTACTAAGCTACTATTCCACAAACTTCAAATCTCGATTGATACCTAGCAATTAAATAATTATAATGTATTTTTTTGTTTTCATAATAGTCAGTTTAATGTTTAATGTATTTTATACTTGTCTTATAGAAGGTACAAATTATACTGCGTAATTATAATATTATAAACGAAAAACCTGGTATTTAGTTACCAGTCAATAGTTGCATTGTAATAGACTTTTTTTGACGTATCACGTGTTTGAATATCAAACAAATTTGCTAAAGTTTATAAAGAATGTTATAAATGTGTACTGTTCGATGTGACTATCTCCATCAGGTATCTTTATCCGTATCATAAACCACTGTGCATGACAATAGAAAAACAAAACCGAAGTCAGTTACTTACTCAAATATGTCAATAAAATCTATTCAACCCGAAACATATCAAACACTTTCTAATAGGTAATTCAAACTATGTTTATAATGAACATTTGACATTTGAATGATCGATACTTCTTGGAATATCATACTTCCCTTTTAACATTAAAAGTTTATTTTACTCGTAGCGTTTAAATTGGTTTGATCTCATTGAAATATTTTAAAATGTGTTCGTACTAACATGCAATATTAATCTCGTACGATAATATAATAAATATTCACTTTTGTAAAAAAGATTAAAATTAATAAATACAATACAATATATCGTCAGTTTAAATCATAGTACATTCGCAGCATGCAGATTAATATGTTATAATAAAAAAATTATATAATATTTTAATAATAATAGCATTGAATCCATAGTAAAAAAGCGGGTAAGTCGTGGATGTCGCTCTGCTGTACAGTAGGTTACTGTAATGGATATTATCATAGATATACATGTACCTGGTTTGAGGATAAATCGTTATCATCACGCGATTTCATAAAAATTTAAAACTCAAACGCTCAAAACATTTTTTCTATACTGACGCTTCAAATTTTCTCTATAGCTATTTGAAGCAAAACTTATGGAAAACTTAGTGATGAATTTTATAACATTAGATAAAAATACAAACAATATTATGAATTTTGAATTACAAAAAAATTCGCAAATATTCATGGTTTTAACGAATTTTTGTCAATATTTGAAATTCAAATGCTTATAAAAATTTAATTTGCATTTCCGGTGGACATTTTTTTGTGATAAAGATTGGAAAACTTGTAAGGAATCTTATATTACATTTTTAAATCTTAGTTTAAAAAAGAAATTTTTTATTAATTTCTAGCATAAAATAATTTGTGAATTTTTGTGATTTTTACGTATTTTGTCAAAATTCAAACTTTGAATGCTTATAAAAAAAAATTGTAACTATGAATTTATTTTATTTTCAACTGCTATTGTAATAATATGTTAATAGAAATTTGATTAACATTCGGTGAAAATTTCATGTATCAATGGTCAATGGTCATTCGTTTTAAAGTTACATCAAAAATCAAAATTGATTTTTGTCGAAAACTGATTGTACGTAAAATTTCCTGTTTTTCCGTTAATTTTTAGTTTGTTTATCCCGATTATTTAGAAAAATATTAAGAATTTTTTACTTTTGATCCCCAAAAGTATTAACTAGATTCACTTTCTGATTTAACAAGGTACTGAAGTTAAAAGTCGAAGCATTTTTACTGCCCCAAAACGTAATGACAAACACAAAAAAAAAATATTCATGGTTTTGACGAATTTTTGTCAATATTTGAACTTCAAATGCTAATAAAAAAAAATTGTGCCTATGTATTTCTATAATTTTTTATCACTATAAGACTAACTTAAGAGGAACTTTGTATTAAATTTCCAAGTATTCTGATAGGGCCAAAAAAATTTTATCGACACTTCAAAAAAAAATTTTCAGACAAATTGAAAATTTCAGTCGTCTATAAATATCTCAAAAAAGTCAAAATATTTTGAAAATTATCATGTAAAGAAAATGCCAATCTAAATAACTGATAAAATTTGCAAGTGTCTACGACTTATACTTTTTGAATAATAACAAATATTTAAAATCGTTTCAGGATAAATCGTTATCGTTACGTTATTTCGTAAAAATTTAAAATTCAAACGCACTCAACATTTTTCCTATAATGATGGTTTAAGTTTTCTCTATAGGTACTTAAAGGAAAACTTATGGACAACTTAGTGTTGTATTTTTAATCCTTAGTTATAAACGCAAAAATTTTTATGATTTTTCAACTTCAAAATTACTTGCAAATTTTCGCGTTTTTGACAGATTTCGTAAAATTTTGAACAATAAACGCTTATTAAAAAAAATTGTGACTTATGATTTTTAATTTTTTTGAGCTACAATAAGAACAACTCATAAGGAACCTTGTATTAAATTTTTAAGTTTTTTTGGTCGTCCAACATTTTTTTACCGACACTTCAAAAAAAAATTCTCAAAAAAATTTAAAATTTCAGTGGTCTATAAATGACTCAAAAAAAGTCAAAATTTTACAGTAAAGTATTTACAGTGATTAGTTTTTGAATGACAACCATATAAAAAAATCGATTTGGTCAAAAACTGATTTTGCGTAAAAATTCCTGTTTTTCTGCATATTTTTTTTTTGTTTTTCACGATTTTTTTGAAAACTGTTGGAAAATGTTTACTTTTGACCTCTATAATGCACCAAGGATCTTTAATTTTACATCGGAAACCACCCCCAAAGTTTGAAATCAAAGCATTATTTCGACTAGTTATGCTGTACACAGACACAAAAAAAAAAAACAAAAAAAAAAACACACATCATTGTAAAATCAATACATTCATCACTTCGTTCAGAATCTAAAAAATTAACTCACATATTATAACCTCTATATTATATAAAACGGATAAAAATATATTTTACAAAACAAAAAAACAAGTATATATTGTGCTAACATTAAATTATTTTTACAATATATTTAATTTTTTTTTGTTTTTTATTGAAAAATCAATCGATAAAAATCAAAATAAATTCCTGAAAGATGTTGATGTTCTATCATTTAGCTCGAAAACTTGACTATAAAACATAATAGATATAGTAGATAGGAGTATGTATTGTATTAAACCATAATGCTTGTACAAAACCATACAATTATATTGTAATAATATATAGAGATAATAAAATAAATACAATTTTTTTTTAAAACTTGAATATTTAGGTTAATCGATAGTAAAAACTTAAAAACAATAATTGTCTTAACAATTTAAATCTTGTGAAATATAGTTGGTCGTTGGATCTAATATAATGAAGTAGATACAAAGACTTTTTTGTTTTTACAGAATACGAATACGTAGTAAATAAAATACGGTTCCCAATTTAAAAATAATTTCACTTTATATAGTTAATACAAATACTCAATATATATGATTTACACGAACCTTTTTGTTTCGGAGTCAAAAGGATTTTTAAATAATAGCAATCTTTGCTTACTTTTAATGAGATGGCCAACCCTTTATAAATTCAGTAAGTTATGCATAATTGCGTATTGTTTATTCAATATTGTATCATAAGAGTTATACTAAATATTTAGCAATCGGTATACTGTGAAAGTGGTGTTTTTCAGTTGGGATATACACGTATTGTGAATTTAAACATTCAGTATCGAATACAAATTCACATAGGTGGGCATTAACTAGTCAAAAATTTAATTTTGTTTAACTTTCTAACTTAACTATTTAGTTTATTTTCTGGTGAACTTATTAAATTAACTAGTTTAATTGACAGTTGAAATAACTCAGTTTCTTTAAAAATAACCCATCAAGTTAAAAACATTTTGAAAATTTTTCTTTTATATGCAAATTTTAATATACAATTAAAATTAAAAATAATAACACAAATATTTCTGTTCTTTTATTGATAAAACAATTTTGTACCTACATTGATAAATTTTATTAGATTAGAATGATTAGATATATACACAATCACTATTTACGTGATATACATACTAATTAAGAAAAGTAATAAATTACCTATTTTTAAACTGAGTTAAATTAACATTTTTTTTTTCATTTTGAATTTTAACTTATTAAGTTAAATTTATAATTTGTTAACTGTTAACTTTTAACTAAACGATCACGTGTCCTCTTAACTTGTTTCGAGTTAATTATTTTAATTAACTTTCCTACCTTTGCTGAAATGCAATGGAACAGTTTTAATAATATGCTCAATGATGGTATCTTACCCACCCAGATTATAATCAGCAACAAAAAAAAATCCCGATGGTGAATTCAGCTAAATTTCCACCTACGCCATTACGCCAGAGATATAAGAAGTGCGAGTCGTGACCCAAAAGTGGGTTGCAATTATATTTTTGATCTAAAATTTGGATTGGATTTTGTTCTAATCGAAAAAGTTTTGTTGGGTGGTTTGCTCGTTATGTTATAGTCGTTTAGTAGGATTGTAATTATAATTTTATTATGATATTCTTATATAATACATTGATATCATTTATTTATGTGTATAATTTTGCACTGACTACGGACTATAAAAGCGCACTTGCGATAAAATGTCACACGTGCTTCGCTGTAGGAGGTCAAACACATGCTGTTATTACTTTTTTGTCGATGTTCAAATTAAATTTTAATACCTATGAATAATCTATGACGATTATGAATGTATAGCAGTGATGTGTCATCATGATGGTGCAGGTCAAAACAAACAAAAAAGTTATTATATTTAGTGTGTAGCTGCGGTTCGTAAAATTTTTAAAATTGTTATAGTACCTCAAAAAATTTGGAGCCTTTGATCTGTGCTCTTACGGTGCGAGTCATTTGGTGGAAGGTAATTTGGTCGAAGGTTTAGTGATCGAAAAAAAGCGATCGAAATGTTATGTAATCGAATCGTTTTTTGGTCGAAAAACAGATGGTCGAATATTTTATTAATATAGTCGAAATATTTTGTGGTCGAATGGGTTTTTCGGTCGAAATAAAGATAATGATTATCTGTGCCTTTGGACCCACTGAGATTTTTTAATAAACAAAATAAATATTGTAGGTATATTTAATTTTTTTTTACTTTTTTTTCTAAAAATAAATAATCATCTAGGGTAAACTTTCACAGAATAATATTATCACATAATACTATAATAGTATCACTGTGTATGGTTTAATAATAATTATTTTATCTACAATCTAGACTATACGGGTACTACACTCGATAATCGAGAATATTCGATAACAAGTAACATTCTCCTTGGTCCTCCCCGTGCATTACGATACGTATTATAAGCTGATCCAGGTTATAATTTATTAGAGTATTTCAGAGAAATAGCTCAAAATTTTAAATTTAAATTACTTATCATATTATATTATTTATACTAATACTTACAAGTAATACTAAGTACCTACCAATTATTTTAATATTTTACTGCAACCTTTTTTTTACATAACATAACACCTATTTAAGTTAATTTTTAGTTATTTACTTTTGAGTTTTTTTTTAAAATATTTAACTCAAAATATATATTTTTCGACCATAACATATTTCGATTATATAACATTTCGACCATTTAAATTTTCGATATTATATTTTTCGATCAAAAATTTGTCCGACCAGATGACTTTTTGATCACATTTTTCGATCACAAAACCTTCGGCCACTAGATTTTTGGCCAGACAACCCCCACCCAACTTGAGTTTCTAAAAAATTCTGTAAGTACATTCTATATAATATAGTGTACAATTTGTATAAATTGTTAATACTACTAATAATTTTCGAGATTAAGTTTTGATATTTATGTATTAAAATAATATGCATTTACTTATCCTCATGTATTAGAATAATAGAGAACCTATATTGTATGGTTTTTTTTTTTTTGATCTTGCGTTGAACTATACCTACTATAAATATATCCATTATTTTATTTGTATTTTTTTTTAACAAAAAATTTTTTCGATAAAATAATGCACCATTGTGCTATACATTACTATTTGCCTTTTTTGTTCGCATAGTTATAAATATATAAAAAAAAAACTGAGTATAAACTATATAGTATAAATTGTGTCAAATCTTTATGAACATTTATTTTAATTTTAATTGTATGTGTTTATTTAATTTTTAGATTCTGAGCGAAGCGAGGAATGTATTGGTTTTACAATGATGTTTATTTCTTTTTCTTTTTTATTCTATATACACTTTTTCTCCCTCTAAACTTGCTCAAAAGGATCAAGTGTAGCATCTTTTAGAAAGGAAATTTTCATAAGATGGTACTATAAAACGGTCATTTTTCGATTATCGAAACGGTTTTCGAAATAAAATTGGTTAAAGTAGAAAAAAGTACGATTTTACGATTTTATATTAAATAATTACGGACGACGTTTTTTTTTTTTTTGAAATTATAACAATATAATTAATATAGTATAACATATCCTAGACTGATAAACCGTCTCCACTCAGAATCTTTTTTCGTATATAAGATATTACATCATTGAATTCAAATTTAATACCATCCATTACAGTAACCCACTTGTAACCTACTGTTCTGCAGAGCGACATCCACTTACCCGCTTTTTTAGAGTGATAGTTTTTGAACTTATTTTTGTATCAAGGAAAGATACACACAAACTAAAAAATTACTAAAGGGTAAACAATAAACATATATTTTTTTATTAATAATAAAGTAATATTAAATTATGACAAAATTTTTTTTTAATTATGATGTAATACCTATATTGCTTTGAAGTAATATTAAAAGGATAGTTTTCCGTTTATATTTTCTTATAATAATTCTTATAATGTGGAGCAAAATATAAAATATAAGCTTTGGTTGCTTTTTTTTCCATAGATATTTTTTTGGTCAGTTTAATTTTTATTTCAAAAAATTGGCATGATTGTGTTCGGCAAGTCTACTTGTGGCTTTTTTCCAGTATGAAACGTTTGAAGTTGACAAGTGTGAAGTGACAACAACATAAAGCAATAAACTGCAGTTTCAATCGCTACAGATTGTATTATTGGAAATTGTGTTGTTGTGGGTTAAAAAAATAATGAGTCTTACTGGACGTGGTTGTTAGTTGAATATATATAAATTTGTGTGTGTGTGTGTAAGCGTTATATAATATAGTGCAATAATATCTTTTTTTCTATTTTTAACCAAGGTTTTCATTTTATTGTTGTTCAATAAATAATATGTGCTGTAAATGGATCTTTATCCCGTATTAGTTTTGGAGTTTTGACTGATATTATTATTTTCTCAAATAGAAGTATAAATGTTATCTCTTATCTGCTATAGAAGTGAGTGAGCATTTACTGAGGGATAATACCACTATGCCAGTATATTACCACTGTATTGCTATAGATTCTAAATTAATGATTAATTTTTTTTTTCCACCGAAAGTCTGTATAAAATATAAATATTTAATATAGTTTGTAATAATATATGTAATATATTACATTTTGTAGACTTTAATTTCAAATTGTAATAAGGAAATAATTATTAGCTATTTGAAATGGATATTAGAAGTCTTACTCGATTTCACTGCAAAATTACCATCTATTATATTATATTTTATTTAAAATTAAATGTTTATTATAAAATCAAAATATATTATTATTTAATATTTAATCTTTCGACTTAAGTTGAACTATTTATAGGCATTTGAAATTTTCAATCATTATTAGTTTTTTTTAAATTAATATCGATAAAAATGTATTTGTTAGGCAGAAAAACTTGAAAATTTAATACAATAAGGCTCTTAACATATTGTTACAATAGCAATTGAAAAATAAAATAAATTCAGTCACAATTTTTTTTTATAAGCATTCAAAGTTTGAATTTTGACAAAATACGTAAAAATCACAAAAATTCACAAATTATTTTAAGCTAGAAATTCATAAAAAATTTTCTTTTTGATTTAAAAATTTAATACAAGATTCCTTAAAAGTTATTCAATCTTTATCACAAATAAAAAGTCCACCGGAAATTCAAATTAAATTTTTATAAGCATTTGAAATTTAAATTTTTACAACATTGGATTTTCACTTTTAGCGATTTCCTTATTTTGGTGTAACTCTAAAACAAATTACCGCAGATACTTAAAATTTTGACTGAATGTTTATATAGGCGTTTTATATATTTGATAAAATTTTCAAAATATTTAGATTTGTTTTGAGCTGTTTACTGACATTTTAATTTTTCAACTTTTTTAGTTTTTTATTTCTATAAATATCGACAAAAATTTATTTGTTCGGTAGAAAACCTTGAAAATTTAATACAAGGCTTCTAACACATTTTAACAATAGCAGTTGAAAAATGTCATTTCCAAAAGTGTACCTTGTCGTTGAGGAGTAAGTCGCTACAATATACGAGTTAAATTTGAATTCTACGATAAATAATGATATACGAAAAACGATTTGGAGTGAAGATGAACTGCCAGCCTATATAACTATAAGTATGTTTTATAATATATTTTATATTGCTATTAAAGTAATTTATTTCAGTATTATTGGAAAGGCCAAATTAATTCTTGTTGAAAACATTTCGTTCGAAAGTGTCATTGTGTATTTGTGTGTATAAAATATAATAATATAGGTACCTACGTTAAAAGTTTCAAGCACCCACGATTTTTATTTTTAAATTACAACAAAATAACTGAAATCGTTATTTATTGTTTAAAATTCTAATTTGATTCACATTGGAAATTGAAATGTTTATTCTATAAAATAAAACTATGTTTATATTTTTCTAGATTCTCTGGTTACATAGTGAACTACTTATGATGAACTTAGTTGATATTTTCTAGCCTTATAGTTATATAAATTGAACATTTCATACATTTTTAACAACAAAATAATTTTAATATGTGAATTGAATTTTGTCAACATTTAAACTTCAAAAAAAATACGCTACGTATCTTTAATATTTTTTAAAAGCTATAATAATATTTTATGAGGAACTTGAAATTTAATGTTAAAACTTTTTGACCGAGCAAATATTGTTCAACGATATTTATAGAAAAAAATTAAAAAAAATTAATAAATAATAACCAAAAAAAAAAATCAAAATGTTTTTAAAATATTACTATAATTTTGTCAAAATTTCAAATAATTATGCTTATTCGCTTTTGAATTAATTCCAAAAAAATAAAAAAATTACTATACATATTACGAGAGAATATTCATTTAAGAATATTTATAAAAATACAATATACCAACTTCATGTTTTAACTATAGGTAAATATTTAAGAATTTTTAACTTCAAATAAATCTTCACATTTTGACAATTTTAACAAATTTTGTCACAACATATTGACTTTAAATGTTACAAAATAATATTGTAACCATGCATTTTAATTTTTTAAATTCACAACTTAAGAGTTGTCCGTGTAATACATTTTCAAGGCTTTTAATCAAGCGAAATTTTATCAACACTTATAGAAAAAAAATGCCAAACATCTTTCCCAGTTCTTTTTAACAGTAAAAAGAACTATTTACATTTTACACCCCAAAATACTAACAATAAATTAGATACAATTTGGTAGCTGAAAATCTAAGCATTTAAAATGCTCCAGAAGGCAATGGTGGACATAAAAATAAAAAATAAAAGCTAAAAAACACACATCATTGTATAAAATCAATACATTCATCGCTTTTCTCAGAAACTAAAATGTGTTAAAAATCCAAGCCACGAGATATATCCACGCTCCATATTATATTTTCTTACTCATAAAAAAGATAGTATTAATAAAATAAAATCACACACATTTGTGTTGTATATTTATTAAAAAAAAATTTGTTTAAACTAAATAAATGAATATTATTTTTTCTACGTCTTACTCATAATCGTATTATTATAGGTACATCGTACCGAATTGATGATCAAATATAAAAACAAAACAATAATGTAATACATTCAATTTTTTTTCGTAACTATATTTTTCTTATGTTATAAGACATAAATATAGGTAGCAATACATTTTACTAGTGCTTAAACCTGGTAGGTACCCCTAATCACGCTCACGACTTCTAACAAAATATAGTTTAATTACAATTTACAAATAATTAACGAGAGATCAAAATTAATCGTTTATAAACAATGTGAACAATTTTTATTTAAGGACCATCACCTTACACAGTAATAAGCAATTAAGGACAAATTATGGGGATATGTATTTACATAAAAATAAAGTAGTGTTTGAATGTATTAAATTTATCCGTTTCTTATTAAAACGGAGAAAGTGTAGGTAATAATAATACAGTGGAATAAACTGAATTTATATTTTTCTTAGATTAATTTGTATTAATAATATATAGGTACCTATTTAATTATTAAATGAAAATGTTTTTTTTTTGTTTAGTATAAATACAAACGGAATTCAAGTACATTTTTTTAATCTAAAAACGTTTTCTTTTGATAAACATGTACTTTTGTAATTTTTTTTACCGATTTCCGTAACCGTTTTTCCGCATACTTATTATATATATATTTATGGTATTTGTTTTTATAATTTCTATACCATTTTTTCATAATCTTTGAAATGTTATCTTGTCATTTATAAGGATTTTTATCCATAATATTTCATTCTTTCCAAAAAAATAAATGTAATTTGTTTTTAAAATAAAATATACTAGCATTGTTTTATTTTTTGAGATACTCTGGAATGTTTTTGAAAAACATACATGGAAATCAAAATTAGTTGTGATCTCATATTCTTATTATCAGTGTTGGTGGAAAAACAATATTCATATGACAATCAAGTTACACAGGTATTTATTCTAAACCATATCAGGTACAAGGTACCTGATATATTAGATATATGTGTCAAATTATGACGTAAATATTGTTGTAATAACTGTGATAGAAGTTGGAATGGCATTCTATTTAAAACATATATAACAATATAAAAGGTATAAAATCAGAGGCTGGTAGTAAGTAGATGCATCGGGACTCATCTATCAATCAATTCATTTTGCCCAAAAAAATGAATTTCAATTTTAGATATTGAGCGGAGCCATGAAATTAAAATGTATTGATTTTACAATGATTTGTTGTTATTCATTTTTGTGTCATCGCCGTTTGGAGTAGTAAAATCATGCGAAATTTCTATTTGAACAGTCGTTTCTGGTGGTCTAGGATCGCACAAATGAATCTCCTAGAGAGTAAAAAGAAAAAAAATGTACCATATTTTTCTTAATAACTGGGAAAAACTTTGAATATACAAATTATATATACAACAACGATTTATTATCTAACAATTTTTATTATTTTGTCATCATTAAAAAATTTCAATTATAGGTACTTATAAAAACTTTAAACATTCCATTGTTGCTTAAATTAATATTTTCAATACACGTTAAAATTTTCAAAATGTATATGATTTTTAATTTGAATAGCTTAAGTTTTAAAACACACGATTTCTCATAAAATGTTAAAAATGCTAAACAATTGAAAAGTACATTATATGTACAGTATTTTTTTTTTATAGATATTTAAAGTTAGAATTCCGATAAAACTGAATAAAGATATATAATATTTTATATAAAAAAAACAATTTAAAGTATTTTTTTGTATGTACCTAATTCAAAAAATATTATTTGTAGAGACTTTGAAACTGTTTGTTACCTTTAACGTATGTACATGTACGTAGAAAGTTAAGAATAACAGCGTTCTATGGTTCGTTGGTATTGACTTAACTTAGTAAGTCGTTAACAGTAATGGCATTATGCGAAATAAAATTTGAATAATTAGTTATTACTATATGGTTGTAAAAAATAATAATATTCGTAAAACTTAAAGTTTAAAATATATTATGTGTTACTTCGCGATTGTAACTTTAACTTAAGGGTATTTTAGTTGTATAGAAATTAGAAATTTATGGAGGGTGTGATGTGAAATAACTGATCAAAATATTGTTCGCCGCGGGTAATAAGTCGTAAAGTTCTGTGTTTAAATATTTGATGCTGAATAAGTCACAGAGTTCAAAAACTGACGATATTCTGTTTGTAACTTCATAGAGACACACCGCAATGGTAATAAGTTATTAAGTCAATCCAATTTGAATAATCGCAAATGCTTCAATATAAGTTTATTCAAATAATATTAGTACTTTTATAATGTACTCATTTTATTCGGCGTTACTGGAATAAAAATTCAATAAAAGTATGATGGTATATAATCCGTTTACATTTTACATTTATATTTTATGTACTTTATTTATCTTGATTTTCAACCCGAATTATTGTCTTTTCTGTTTGTATGTTTGTTTCAATCTGAAGTATAAATAAATCAAAATCGAGTCCAATATAAATGTATATGAGGTACTTTCTTGTATTTAATTCAAATTTCAGACGACCTAGATGATATTCATATGACATTAATATGTCTTAATCTATTTATCTGTCTTAAATCTTAATTGCTAATATCCAATTAATATAAATTGTATTTATACGAATATTTATGTACTAATGTAATTTGTTTAAATGTTTTTTATATAGATAATGACGATAATGTACCGTAAACATCCATTTTGATTGGGATCAGTGTTATTTTTTCAAATTTAATTTTTAAGAGAAATATACAATCTGTGTGCTTGGGCACAATAGAATATGTGAAAAGTGAGAATTTATTACATGAAATCACAAGAGTAAAGAAGCCATTCAGTGGAAGTACTACCTATTTGTTTTTATTTTTTAAATTAGTTAAACAGTGTTACATCTATTATAATAGTATTGCGTTAGAACCCCTTCTTTTTTAAGTGTTTCAGATTATGGGTTTTTGAATTTTACTTGGAATGTTTTATCATCGGGTAATGACTAACGACTGTATAGGTATAAAGTCAGAAATTTCTCGTTTGATGTTAAACCGTTTTAGAATGTAGAGAATTCACTATATCCAAGTTATGTTGTATGTTTTTTACATGTATTGTATCTACCTATGGTACTCTTGTTCCAGAACTGCGAAATGTTTTCAATTTTTGCGCATGTATATTGCATACGCAGTCGAAGGCATATTTTAGGAAGCAATAAATATTGTTCACTTATTATAATTTTTAAAACTCAATGAAGTATATGTTGACCTATTTTTTTTTCAAAGACATTGCTCATGAAGATTATAGAGAACTTGAATTGACTTAGGTACACAATTTTGTAGAATATTGAGTAATGACATATTATAAAATACAATAATTATATCAAGTCACAATAGCTTAAACTGGTCGATAGAAGATTTGGTAAAAAGAAGATATAATTATTGATTATTACGGACAAGGGTTTTCAATTTATTTCCTGCTGAACGTTTTGCTTATAGTTTAGCCTGAAATAAGGTAATATAATAATCTATATATTTTTTTCTATTTTTTTCTTTCTCGCATAGTTCCTCGTCAACAATTTTTTATAATTTAAGCATTACGATTTTAGAATATACATATAAAATGTAATTAATAATCGGTTTTATTCTTATCTAGCAGTATACATAATATATTACTAGTGAATCAATAGTGAGCTGATGATTGGTCCATTAAATATTATCAAACCACGAAATTAATAAATTTTGTATTCAAACCAGCATTTGTGTATACATAATACCCAATAATCATTGTTTAAAGAAAGAAGTTAAAGTTGAGCTATTCACACTATTTAATCGCTACTTCAGGTAATCAATGGATTCACATAACTGGTCATGACTATAGTCAATAATAAAATAAATAAAATGTAGTTGCTTAAATATTTTAACACAATTAAAACAAACAATGAATAAATAAATATAAAGGCTGTTTCATTGACCAAATTTAATTCAGAATTTAATTGCAGTCCCATTTTATATTACATGTTGTTATTTGTTATCGTATTATTCACACTTCGGTTGATTATAAAGTATATGATCTATCATGGTTTACACTTGTAAACACAAATTGTACTTTTATACCTATACACTTTGAAATGTTGTTTGTTATATAGCCATATAGGTATAAGTATAGATTAAATTGTAATTAAAAAATACTGTGTTGAAACTGGAAATGGTTGAGAGTAAAATAATTACTACATAATTTAAAAATAAAAATAATTACAACCTTTATAGTATTCAACTATAATAAAGTTTAAAATTATTAATTGACAGTATAATGATAGTTACATTTTCATAATTAGTTTAGTTTACAATTTTTATTTTTTATTTAGATTTAAAAACAACCACAAAAATCATAAATTATATTCCTATTTTTTTTTTTGCTCTGAAATTATGTTACTAATTTGCTACATTATATTATATACTATATTTCAATTTATTATATGAATATATGCCTAATGTAAATTAAATTTAAAACAAAATAGAATATTTAAGTATTTATTTTGATAAATTATTAAAATTGTAATTGCATTCAGACATGTATAGTTGGTTTTTATTTCCTATATATAATTCACATAAAGGTATGAATTCGTTTAAAATAAACTTGATATTTAGTAAAACTGTTGTGTTTTGGTATAGATGTTTCTCAATAATGTATTATTACTAAAATATACTAAAATATAATAAAACTAATTATATATTAAATACTGCTATTAAAACTACTATAATTTAATAATTCCTAGGTATGTGTGGTAAATTCATTTCCTCACAAAGCTTCACCATTTTAAATGCAAAAATAAATTTAATATTATGGAAAATTGATGATATAAATCTAAAAAATGGATTCTACTTAAATTCAAAAAAAAAATCGTTAATCGTAATACAATTAAAATTATGCACTTCAGATCATGCTTATCGTACCTATAGTACCTATTATAAATATATTATATTACCTTTAGAGTAATTATATCTATTGACTTCAATTACAACTTATTTTTAAGGTCCGAGTAGAGTCATACGTTACTGAGGCATACTTCTTTTGAAACAATTTTGCCAGCATAAAGTGTTTTTTTGAAAATTAAACCACATCATTGATCACTGTGTAAAAAACAGTTTTATCACTCTTCTGAGAGACACTAAAAAAAGATAAATGAATTTATATTTAAACTTAAATATTTTATTTATTATACTAAAAGGTTCAGACTTTTATATCTTTTATTCAAGATATCACAAAGCTTAATATAATTAAATTAATTAATATATTTCCTTGACTATAGTAATTAGATATAAATTTAGTGTAGTATACCTATCTCTCGATGGTACACAAAATAATTTATGAACAATTAATACTATTTTGAATAACTTTATTATACATAAAACAAACACATAAAAATACGGGTCTCTATGAATCGCTTACAAACATATCTCGTCTCTCACTCGAAACCCGCACTGTCCCTCTACTGTGGTGCTTACGTCCTTAAATATTATTTTACAAAGTGCTGCCTCAGCTCATTTGCTTCGTTGGCCTAAAATTACGCAATTTAAACATTTAGCTAAAAGAAGTAATATTTATCTATTATCATTAATTGGCACATGCCACATACAACAGTATACTTTTAAAAATAGTAAAAATTTAACTTATTATTTCGTCCACAAATAGTATAAAGGTATTTTGTAAATATTAAGTTAATATAAAAATGTTAACATGGTAAATATTATCGAACTAATGGTTTTAAAATTAGTTTTTAATACCTGCATAACATTTATAGTACTACTAATTTTTAATTTTTTTACCCTGATTCATAATGGAGCAAACCAAACGCCTGAATGTTATTCACTATGCACATTTTTTATTGTAATCCAATAATATGCAATTCGTGTACCTCTGTTTTATAATTTTATTGTATTATAGACAATATAAACAACAAAATTGGTATTAGAAATTGATCGAATGCATATAGAATATAGATATAATCATAGCTCATAAACAGCAACTAATGATAATATGAAATGTGATTTGCAATAGGTCGTGGGTTGGTGCTGAAAAAAATAAAATATTTTCATATAATTTTTGTGTATAAAATAGTAACATTTATTATAAACCACGTTTACTAGCAGTTATTTTATTTTTTTACAAGTAATATACAATCTGTATCATTAATACAATAAGAATATATACTAAGAGCACATTCTCAGGAAAATTATTTGATAAAAGGAGCCATTTATGACACTTTCTATGGTTACTTAATAATTATTTTTAATAATATTTATTTTATTTTACTTATTTATTTATTTTTTATTATAACAAATTACGACACCACTTGCGTGTCTTGGGGGATTACCTGGTATGGTAGCGGAGGTCAATTTTTTGATAAGTTGATTCAAATGAACGCTTAGGTGGTTGAAAAATCTTTTATAGAAGCAGTTATTTTTAACGATTATACTAGACTAAAATTGATATTTATTGGAAAGTTGATGTAAAATACAATATTATTCCAAGCACTACATGTATACTATATACTATATAGATCATTATTAATTTTAAAGGACTTATAAATTAATATTTTGAGCAATGTTAACAAATAAATAATAATTATACATTTAACTATTTAAGTTTCTAATAACATAGTTAATATGAACTTACAGTGTAATTATAAGTATAAATTAAATATTTAATATATTTTATGTGAAAAACCTTTTAGAAATGTTAATTAACTACATATATTTTTATATTTAGTTGTACACGATATGCTAATTATTTATAGTACTTGTAATATGGTATAAATTTGTTAATAATTTTACCTATAATCCAATGTTAGGACAAAGAGTTATTTTTAGTTAACTATTTCTTTAAAATTTTAAACTACCGATTTTTTTTTATTTAAATTTTCCGGTGCGAGTCATTTGGTCGAAGGTTTAGTGATCGAAAAAAAGCGATCAAAATGTCATGTGATCGAATTTTTTTCGGTCGAAAAACAGATGGTCAAATATTTTATTAATATAGTCGAAATATTTTGTGGTTGAATGGGGTTTTCGGTCGAAGTAAAGATAATGATTATCTGTGCCATTGGACTCACTGAGATTTTTTAATAAACAAAATAAATATTGTATATTTAATTTTTTTTTTACTTTTTTTCTGAAAACAAATAATCATCTAAGGCAAACTTTCATAGAATAATATTATCACATAATAGTATCACTGTGTATGGTATAATAATAATTATTATATCTACTATCTGACTATACGGGTAATACTCATAGATAATAAAGAATGGATAGGCCATAATCCCATATCATATGTTCTCAAACAATTTATTAAAGTAGATGCTTTTTTTCTAATCCATGATTTTTTTTCCATGAAATTTTGTATTTATTTCTAAAATATTTTTGAACATTTTATTTAAATTATAAAATATTTAAGAGTGAATAGTGCCCGAGTGCCATAGTGGATATAAAGACCAATTCTTCAATTTAATTTATATAGTTTTCAGGTATTTGTTTATGTATATAAGTATAATATTATAGACAATATAAATATGCACATATAAATATATTATAAAAGTAAGTGAAATTATAATAAAAATTAAAATAAACAAAAATAAAATAAATAAATGTTAAATTATTCATGATAAAAAAGAATCATTTTTATTAATTTTGCTTTCGAAAGGCCAAATTTAATGTTTTGATCATTAATTTTCCTGATTTAATGAAATAAACGGATATCTAGATATTTTAAGGCAATCAATTTAATTAATCGATCCTGGTGTGAATTCAAAAATGACTCTTGTTCAGGACACTGGGAAAACAAATTTGTATAACGTTTATACAAATTCACTTTAATTTTTGTAAATAAATAAAATAAGTGGCGGGCTAAAATAATATTAGATTTTCAATAAGTGATAACACAAGTCGAGATAACAGGCACCTTTGTGAGACAGAAGATATCTGCTCTCTCGAAACGCGGCACCTAATGTTATAGCCGTGGCCTATCCATTCTTTATCATCTATGGTAATACTACACTCGATAATCTAGAATATTCCATAACAAGTAACACTTTCCTCGGTCCTCCCCGTACATTACGATACGAGTTATTAGTTGATCTAAATTATGATTTATTAGAGTATTTAAGAGGAATAGCTCAAAATTTAAAATTTTAATTACTTATATTATATTATTTATACTAATACTAACAAGTAATACTAGTATATATACCTACCAATTATTTTAATATTTTACAACAATTTTTTTTTTAAATACTATAATACCTATTTTAGTTAATTTTTAATAATTTACTTTTGTGTTTTTTTTTTTAAATATTTAACTCAAAATATATATTTTTGACCATAGCATATTTCGATTACATAACATTTCGACCATTTAAATTTTCGATCACTAAACCTTCGACCACTAGATTTTCAGCCAGACAACCCCACCCTTAATTTTCATATACATGATACACGTTAGAATCACTTGGGGGAGAGTGAGAGGATTATCGGAATATTAGTACGATCCATAGAATTTATAACAAAAGAAATATAAAACGCAGAATAGTGGTAATTTTTAAAATTTAATTATCTGGGTTCCTAAAATATTTACAATGGCTTATAGTTTTTATAAATCACCATGTTCAACAAGTTAAATTTGAATAATATGTTAAAAATACAAATATAATGTCAACAATCAAAATGAACAAGAAACACAAATAAGTACATATAAAGTAGAGGGTATTTAAAATAAACATAAAATATACAATTAATGACCAATAATAACTATTTCCCACACTTTGCTATATTATTTAAAAATGGTCTTGTTTCCTTTATTTAAATATCTCTCACATTCATTGCGTAATTTGTCTTGTAAATTATTTTTTATTTTTTATTTTTGAACTTTTAGGCGTTAAGGTATTGTGTATATTTGATTCAAAACGGGTTAAAATAATGGTTATCTTCACCCTCAGATACTCGTGATTTCCCATCGATCATCGGTAAAATTAAATAAAAAATAATCGTTCATATTTTATTACTTAATTTCTACATACAATTTTGAGAAACCATGATTATTGTGTATCGTTCCAGTTTTCAGAGTTTATAAAGATCGTACTAATTGTCCCTTTACCAGAAAGAGAGAGAGAGAGAGATATGTATAAGACAAAAAGCTAAATAACTAAAAAGTAAAGAAAAATAATTGGACAATTAACGAACAAAATGCAAAATATTTCATTCCACCCCACAGGGATCCAACATTTTGAAAAGTAGCAGACTTTAAATAGTTTATTTAACTAAATTCAGTGTTGTAATTTGTAAAATATATATTTAAATAGTATATTTATAACACGTATTTTAATACCTTGTAAAAACAATATTTGAATATAATCAAAAATACTACAGTATAATTTATAGATACTTCCAAATACTTAAGCATTTTTTAATCAATTTTTTTACTTTGAAATCTATTTATAAAAACTTTATTTGGCCTTTTTTTACTATATATACATTTTGTTGAGAATTTCAAACTGTGTCATTTGCAAGTGTAACATTACCCATCTATTTTCCTTATTTGAAAGTTTATTTGAGTATAAGTCACGCACAAAAAATAAACCGTTTGTGAAAGAAATAATTAAATTTACTTAAGTATCTCTCAAAAGCTGTTTCAAATTGTTTTAACCAAATATATGGAAATGGTTTGTGCTTCTGATATAATAATATTTACATTTTAGACTACCTACGTATTTATGCATATAAATTAGAATTAAGTTGCTAGAAAATTGTATTATTTCATATTATAGATTATAAATTTTTATGCATTATTTGCAAATGTTTTGTATTTTTAAATGTATTTATTAGCATTCAAAAGAAAAATCTTGAAGAAAACACATCGTAATTCATCTAGAGGGATAATAAATTTACTATAAGTATATATATATATAATATATTATACATTGCAGTTTTTCTTAAAGATAATATTATATTTTGTCATATTTATTTAAAAGCTTTTATGAAATTATTGAAGTTTTTCAAACTACAAAAACATATTTATTTTTTTCTAATGAAGCTGCATATTGTGTGAATTGCACCGGTGGTGTCTCATTTATAAAACTGTAAATTTATCTACCTAGCTATTATTATACTTCGTCGTTGGAATAAAAATTATTGATCATATGATTTGTCATCATAATTGAATACCTAGTTCTTGTAAGTAATATAATAATATAGTAGTTTATTTTTGAAAAAATGCTAATTTTAATAAAATATTATACGTATTTCTATTCTTATATAAAAATAAATGATTCAATTTCAGCTTTCGTTTGGTGTGCATGATTTTTCAATTAGTTAAGTACCTATCAAACTACTTCAAAATATAAATAAATGTAGAAATATCTACATAAAAAACGGTCGTTTAGAATTTATGTAGTCTTTTAAATACGATACCTACAGCCTACATAATGTTCAACACGATAGTGATTAGTGATGTGTATGCTGTCATGGCGCGGGCTAATTAAAATATAGTTTGTTAAGTTGATTGTTTAAATATTAAATACAGAGTTGCGATATTTTTCGGTTATTTTATACTGGTATTTTGCTGACACAAACTCTCCAACTGGGGAGAATATTATAATATTGGTGAAATTCCCTAGCACCCCCACGGCCAGATCTTGGATGCGCGTCATATTTTTATTGGCAAATAATGTTTATTGAAAAACAGATCGGAAAGCGGAACATAACACACACACACACTCATCAAAGATAGCCAATAGCCATATGGATATTATAATAAAACATTGTGAGAATAAATATATTTATATAAATAAATCGACGCTTGATCTTCCGAATTGGAATTTCCCACGGGAAACACGTTTTTGTAAGCTTCTGCTGGCAGGCATTGTGGATAATGTTTGGTGTATCTATTTGGACCATTTATACGTATACTGTACATATCATATCGTAAGATATTGTAATGTTATGTTATATTCTATACACTTGACGGTTTACATCAAATTAAATACCAAATATTAGACATTCTATTATACCCATTCGCATGGTGTACATACAAACGTTAAAACATTACAATGTATTTTATATGTGTATTATTATTATACAGCAGTATTTTAAATATGATCATAGAGTAGGTACTTTTGACGAATATGTGCAGAGTATGGCGTTTTATTGTTTTTTTAAAATAAATGTGCAACGATTTTACTCAAGTAGAAATTTTAAGGCGCCTTCATCCGCCAAAAATCCATGCGGTGGTGGATTTATCTTCCGTGTACACTTCAAGCTTCTATAATTTCTTTACTTGATGGAGGTGCTTCACTGTTTTCTTCTTCACCGTCTGTGTCAATCGGGTTTTTTGAAGATTCATAATCGCATTACTGATTTCTTTTTCTGTTGGAACCCTTACAACTTCGAGGTGTAAGTCCACGTCGATCCAATCTATTCATGCACTTCTTCAAGTGTATGACTGATTTTCCAAGGAGACTGTGTTGTAATAGTAGGTACATGTCGCCAAATAATCAGAATTCGTTGTTAATCTTGGCCTTAATTGTTTCAAACAACCGATATGTTATTTTAATAGTCTGATTGGTTTTAAATGTTTTAATATTGTACGGCCAATCCATTCCTAGAAATTTTGTTTCAACAACGTGATTATTCAATTATTGTATCAACTTTCCGTATTTCTAATAATAAGCGACTTCTGCTGTATTTTAATATTTTATAGCTATTTTCAATAATAGTAATTTGTTTCTTAGATATATATTTTATTTATTATTATTAGATTTTAGTGTAGGTATTAACTATTACAGTTCAACAATTAATTTATTTATGCAGATTAAATAATTATTTATTGTTTAATACCAAGGTAAATAATAAATGTCACGAGTCAAGGAATTTCATTAAAACGAACAAATAAATTACAATATTGTAAATATACCACTTTTTGAGTACAAATAATTGTGCAGAGGAAGCTATAAGGTTGGCATTTAGCAGTGTGAGGTGGGTCATGTGTAGTGGTTTAATGCGCAAAATTGTTGTGGAATGTTTTTAGAATAAAATAAGAGAACAACATTTCCTTCGGTGGTGGTTTAGATGAGCGTGTACAGCACGTTAGAGTGATTAGTGGCTCTATAAATAGTATACATGCTAAGTTTTTCAGTTGTGCCGGAACCGTCACTGAACGAAAAAGCTTGACCACAAATCCAAAGTTAGACTATATAATATATTGTATGGTATATACACACACATTAGTAGAAATGTAGAACTAGTACTAGTTTTTAACATTGGTCGAGTTATTTGCGAAGACCGTGCGTGCAAGTGTACATCAACGTTCATCACTTCGACCATAGTCCATATAACTGTCTTTTTCCTTACCTAGCTATAATAAACTAGACAGTTTTCCACACACACCGAGCTGGATGAAAAATAAATGATCTTCATAACTAAAGTCTGTAGGTACCTATACTTGTATTACATTCGCATCAGCATGAAGAAAAACACCCACAAACAATAGCTTAAATGGTATTATATATCCTATAAGCAAATTCGATTTCATAAAAAACTAGTAAATTAGATAATTTTTCACAATCATTTCCTTCCTATATCGGTATAGAATAAAAACGTGAAAAAATAAAAAAACTAACATCATCAAAGTAAAGGATCTATATACCAACAATTTTCTGCCAAAACGAGATAAATCAGATTACTGATGTTTCTACCAAAGAAAAAATGTTAGGTTTAGGTTCTGCAGATAGTAAAAAAAAATCTAATTTCTGTATAAAACCAATCGCTTTGATCACAAAGCATAAAATTCTATAATGATCATAAAGTGTGTTTAACGCTATAATTAATATATAACTTATGATATCTTAACTTATAATATTATATAATCCGATAATCGACAAAATTGATAAATTTATTAGTTTTATTCAAAAATTCCAAACAAAGGCACATGATATAATATTCTTACAGAGACAAAATATTATTACTTCCAGACCCAGTAGATTGTTGTGTGCTGTAATTCACTACGACTGCTTCAAAATCATTCATAATATTATGAGACGTTTCCCAACTCTTATGATACATCGAAATGAATGTTTCCAGAAGTCATAAAATATACGGTTACCTAATTTAATAACACACTTGCCAGAACATCAGTGACTTTTTCACACTCATTGAATGTTCACTCACCTGTGTATATTACATTTATTAATTATATTACACAGGTGATTCACCAAGAATATGCTTCCCTCACTATTGTTTACTTTTAGTCATTTAGTTATTTGTTTTTTTTTTTTTAAATTATTGGAAATTTGAAATTTTGAAATATATTTTAATACCATACTTTCCATTCTAACTATTGAAATCTGTATTGTGGCGATATAAACTTCTGTTTTTAAAATGGAAACCCTTTGTTTACTTTAAACTATTAACTAGACAATTTTTTTCTTCACATTTTGATGTTAATACTTAATTTAAAATCTCAATTAGGAGTTCCTCAGTTATTATAATTTTTATACTAAGGAAATAATAGTCCTAAAAAATGTTTTTATACAAATATAAATCAAATATAATATTGGATCTAATATTTATTGTACTTAGACCATTTTTACAGGTTATAAATTTAAATACATTAATATTAGCCAACTCAATTTTCAAATCACCACATCCTCCATATCATTTAAACCCATTATCATGGCATATTATCTATATTATTTTATATTATTATTTCAAATAAATGTTTAAAAATATCATTCACTAAATAATTTTTAAAAGAAAATTAGGTTTATCATTTTAAAAACTGTTTGTATTAGCACAACACTTGTATTAAATACAAACAAGTTCAAGAATTTCAAAATATAGTTTTAAATTATATTTGAAAATTAAAATAATCAGAATTTTAATAACTGAATTAATATTTGAAGAAAAAAAAAATGAGTGAGTTTGGTATATTACCCATTATAGGTATAGTGTAAATCTTTTAAAGGTAAACACTCGTTTTATTTAAAGGTTTCAACGATTTCAGGAAAAATTTGGCAAATATGTACATATTACATTATTAATTAATCAATAATATCCCACACATGGATATTTAATGGCAATAGATAACCCACAAAGTATGTGGAATCACGCTCACAATCAAACATAAATTCGAGGAATGCGGCCAGTACGAAAAACAAAGAGAAAAAATCAACATAAACCTTATTAGAACAAGTCTCGGTTCAAATCCTGACAACGAAATCAACAAAGTAGAATTTTTCGAAATATTATTAAAATATTAAATCTAATAAAAGATAAGATAAAACCAAAAATTTTAATGTACATACAATATACATAGCTAAATTGTATTTTAAAATAGTATAATATTTGTTTTTATTTTCTTCTTTTTGTATTTTTCTCTTAATTTTTAATTGAATAAGTTATTATTGATGTTAATGTATGTACAAAAGCAATGCTACAATGCTAATTACTTTATAGTTGCTGAAGCAGAAATTTATCGTTTCAAGACTAATAGAAATTTTTTTTTCTTTATTCTCACAATAATATATACTTTATACAATCTGTACAATTGGTGCACAATAAACATATATGCTAAGAGCTATAATAGATGATATAAGAAGCAACCCACTAGTGGCACTTGACTAGGAGTTATTTAATATTTAATTAAATATAAATATTATATTATTGTTATTATTATTATTATTTTTTTTTTTTGGTTTAAAATAAATAATAATAATATGTTATACTTATGTATACATTTTTATCTATTAGCGAATAACCTAATATGAACTTTAGATATAAATTAAGGCAATAGACTGAGTTTATTTCGGTGAAAGAACTTATTATCTTCACGTAGGTATCATAAAATAAAGTGAATAATACATTTACTTTTAGAATTTGAAGCCAAAATAATATACTTATTTGAATTTTGAACAAAAAATATACTTTATGAGAGCATATTCCATATTCTGAAACAGAATATCTGAATATTTGTCAGAAGAATTTTTTCGTACCTATAAAAATCGAATATTGAACGAAAATTAATTAAAAATTACTTGTATTGTTCAACTACTTGTTCGATGTTTTTGTATCACCAATGTTGAAATTTTCAGAAGATATTGTCAATGGTAAAAATATTTATTTTTTCCGACATTGTTGCGTTTACTAGAAATTATTTTCATATTCAAAAACGCATTAATATGCCGAGTGACCAAAATATAATGACAGTGCAGTATAAATAAAATAATCACCCTGCAATATTCATCATTATCTTCATCATCACAGTATACACATACGAAGACGGAGAAGGAGACGAAACGTCACGATAAAGTGCCAAATCGGTGAGCTATAATTATTGTTATACGACGATACTCGTGAGTATAAGGCCACACGTGACATGTAAGAAATTAATATCATTTTACGTCAATTCCGAGAAAAAGTGGGTGTATCCGGACGCGAGCGTCAGGAAATCGGTCGGGCGCGTGCCTTCGCACTGTGTCACAGCATCACAGGCCACGGTCTACGAGAACTTCCGCGGCGCCTCTCTTATAATCGTTTGACGAGCTTGCAGCACACACCGCATTATAATATTTTAGACGCATTTCGTTAAAATATTATATTTTAATAATTGGCACAATTTGTGGAGGGGGGAGCTTAAAGGAACTTATTGCCCTCAAAAAAATTGTATTTGAAGTATTTAATCCTTCATTAGTTATCTCATCTGCATAACTTAATAAACTTTGTTTGAACAAACTATTTTGTAAAGTTTAATAAAGATTCATTATTCTCACTGTGTTTTCCATAGTAGACATAATATAAGTTTGATAATAGTATTTTAAATTAATAAATACACAATACATTACACTGATAACATTTCAATTTGTTTTGTATATAGTTTATACTCGACAGCAATGTTTTTTTTTAAATATAAATTTGCAATTTCCAATAATGTGTTACAACTTACAATTATAATACTTTTTTGTATAAGTAGTAAGTACTGAATGTTGTAATTTGTTTTTGTAAGAATATTTTTCATTTTATTTTTATAATTTGTTAAATGTAAGAAAGTGTACAAGAAAATATGGATTGATACATTTTTTTTTTTTATTAGCTTTCAGTTTAACTATTACAGTTCAACAATAATTAGGTATATTATTATCGTTATATATATATAAGTGAGATAAGAAATAATATCTACCTAATTATTATTAGGCAGATACAAAGACACTGGTTAGGTTATTATGTTATAGGTATTACATAAAGTAATATACTTTAAAGGTATTTGAACAGGAGGGTGTGGGGACAGAGCCTGCCTCGAGTCTGTTTAATTTAGATATGGAAAGTTTATCGAAGTCAAAAACTGAAATTGAGTCTACGATTCTAATGATATTATAAGAATATAAATACTAAGATAATCACGTGATATCTTCGATATTCATATATTTTCTTATATAAATTACCATTAAAAAATGACGTAATATTGTATTGTTTTTAAATTATCCACATTAATGTTTTCTGTTTATATTCTCGTATTTCTAATTTCTATTACTAGCATGAGTTTAAGATAAGATGTAGATACTCTGCTCTATAATTAGTCAAGTTGTAGAGAGCAATGCTAGATTTCCCTATTGTACTTTTATAATATATTACCTATCTCACCTGTATATTGTATAACATTTAACTGTATAACAATATTAAAGGTACACATATTTTTTTTTTATTGGTTAAGCATCAACTACATAGGTTATTATTAGCTTTAACAAAAGTATTACATTTTTACATTTCTATACATTATATACACACAAATTATTATACTATTAGTCTGCTACATGAGGCTGTTGGTTTCTATAATTCGCATGCGCCGCGATACGAACACACTATTATATTATTATATCGGTGTGATCCCGAGAGCACCCGGGGAGCGGTAGAGCATAAAAAAAATATTCTTTGTAAAATATTATCACGATACACTTTTTCACAACTGCGCCAACGTCTTTTATGAAAATGCAATACACATTCATCATCTGGCTTGTTTGTACACCTAATATATATATAATATATACAAAGCAATAAGTTAATCAGTATCATCCTTATTTATATTTTAAACGATAAATGAAGATTTCAGAGTTCAGATTTTTAACAAAAAACTTTAAGAAAAACAAATTAATATGTTTAAAAGCAATTGATTTGCTAGTAGTTTTTTTTTTTTTTAATAAACAAATTCAAATCGAGTAAAAATCATTACAATTAGACAAGTAGTTTATAAAAATAAAAATGTTTCTAACTTATATTGTAATAGGATCCACAAAAACAGCACTATATTTTTTGTTAACAATAAAAGGCTACAGACTTTTAAAAACAATCAGTTTAAAAATATATTGATGAAATAATGAATGATGCTTATTATTAGTTATTTGTTCTAATATTTGGAAAATTAGTTAAATTTTATTATTTTTTTTTTAAATGCCTACTTGAAAACACTATACCTATTAGGTACTATGAATACTTGAATTAATAATTAAATTAATTCTTTGATCGTGATACGATAACCAATGTACCAAAGTAGGTACTAAAAACAAAAAAATTTATTTTTAACGATTTTTTTTAATTATCGTTACTTATCGTTTACAACTACGACTGCCTACAATATTCTATGAAACACAATTCAGTAATCTGATAAGTATTTATGTTATGTACATAGAAGTCACAAGTATTGTATGACTGTCAAAAAACAGATTCTTTGTAATGCGTATTTGCATCTCAAAAATCAGGGACTTATCACGAAAAAAAAATTGCTGTGATTTTTCTATAGAGTACTGGCCAATAGCCATATAGCACATTATCGAAGAGACGAGAATGTTGGTCACGAATCACACGTCAACACTTTCAGTAAAGTATTCTACTTGTGATTATGAAATTAAAATGTATAATATTATGTATCAGATCATCTCGTATTACAATGTATTTGGGTTATAAATACTTCAAAACCATATAGGTGCCTATATTATTATACATCTATAAATTATAAACATTCATAAATAATAAAATAACACTGAAACCGACAAACACATAAATAACAGGTAAATGTACTCGGAAAATAATATTGCACCTAAGGGTTACCAGTATTACGGATCACTCCTGTAACAGTATAATTCGAATTAATTTATTAATTCAAACGCCCAATTACAGTTTTAAATAGGTATAAGAATAATAACAAAATGTATTCAAACGAAAAAATAAATAAATAACAGAATAATAATAATAAAATAATACTAACGAATATGTAGGGAATAGCTACCTAATGTAAAAATAATTCAAGCACAAAATCTAATAATATTTTTGTTAAAAAGACCCAATAGAGATAAAATGAAATAAATAAATGTACCTATCATTGGCTAATCTCATGGTTCAAGAGCATTGAGGGTATAATAAATTAGTTCTTCATAATACATTTTGATTATTTTTGTATCTAAACATTATAAAGAGGACCAAGTTTTATATTGAATAACGTACAGATTTGAACAATTTAGTAATTTGATTGTATTCAATATCCATTGACCAATCTATTACATCAGCCATAACGGAGCTAAAAATCCAGTAAAGTTAATTAAAACGGTTAGGCGAGTTCCAACTAGTTGATGTAGTTTGTGTGACCGAGAAGCCACCCGAAGTATAAAGCCACATAGAACACATTTATATATTATTATTCATAATTAAATAAATTTGATGTATTAGTCATGTATTTAATGTATCATTAATCATAATATATTACCTTAAGAACCTTAAGAACTAATTACCTTAATATATTAACTTAAGAACTAAAATTATAAATGTTTACAAGCTATAAAATACACTTTATCTTTAAGACAAACTCAATTAAAACCAAAAATCAACCATACGAAACCAAGAAAAAAATGTATAGAAATACCGTTTAATAATTAAAAATCTCAAATACAAATAAACGTAATGGTTCGAATAGTTTTTAGATATTACGATTCGTAATGGTACATACTATATAATATAGAGTTGTGCATACTATTATAGCCACTATATAATTATTAGAAATTATTTTTACTAAACATAAGTTAAACAATTGAGTAGTATATTTTTGGGGATTACGGCTCAATTTTTACAGGAAGATCGGATGCGATATAATCCACAAGCGTTACATTCATACCCTAAACTTTTTTTCAGCTTCATGTAAAAATATGGAGCCAGAAGCCCCGAAAACATACTACTAAATTGGTTTACACTAATCTATAAAAAGCGAAAAAAAAATTATAGAGGTACGCATATCCTTCACAATATTCTGTATTATTATAATATTCAAATTACCATCTAAAAATATAGCTACGTACCTAGGTGTGTTATTTTTAAGTTACTAGCAAAAATATTCTATTTTATATCGTTTCTGATTTCTGTTACAATAATTATCACGAGTCTTAGTTAAGGGTAGTAATAATTTTGGAGTTTCCTTTTGGTCGCCGATAAGAGAGGCTCACCTCAGAGTAGATTTTTATTTCGTGACTATTTTTACATCGCACAAAGTAACAATTATTATTATTAACTCTAGGCCGAATGCAACTATAATTATTAGTATATTTGATATCGGACGAATCACGATTTCTAACAACCCTCCTGTGGTGGACGAACTAAGAGGCGCGTGTGATAATATTAAAATACCATATCATATCATTATCATTATTATTATTATCAACACGGGCCGTACGAATCTGTACCGCGGTACACGGACAACGCGGCGTGTCATCCCGAGCGTACGCGGGACGGATACACACGCGCGCGCCCCCGCCCGCCGGCGTGTGGCAGTGCGGCACACGCAATCGCGCCGCGCGCACCGACCGACGAGTCCGCCGCCGGCAGCCGCGTCGTCGTGTGTCGCCGCCACGTATTATATATATTATTTTGAATAATAATATAACACTACGCACACGCCACGGACACTCGCGCGTTCGTCGTTCGCGCCGACGACACGCGGTGAGATTTGATCGCCGCCGCCGCCTCCATTTCGCCGTCGCATACGATACGTCATTTTCTTTTAAATATTATTGAAAATTACAAAAAAATTTCAACATTATTCACATATTTTGCACATTCGCCCGTCGATCGCCGTGTCATAGTCGTCATCCATTCGTAAGTTAAAAACACCGTTCGCGACGTAACACGTTCGTAATTATATAATTATTTAAATATTAATATTCTGATTTTCGAAATTCTATCGCCTCCCCCCCCCCCTTCCTAGGATCGTCTCATATCCGCACATCATCTACTGCTGCAAACCCGTATTAACGTATCTACCCGTTACGTAGAATTTAATACCAAAATATAATAATATGTTTTGTTAAATTGTTGCACAGGTAAGTGTTGTCGCTTATACTGAATATTATATATTATTTATGTTACGTATATACTATACATAATACTTGATAATATTATTATTTATTATTATTATTGTTACCTATGAAGTGTGCCTACCCGTGATTCGTTATAATATGATTTAGATGATGCATTTCGTGGGGCGACGAACACACGTTTGTTATTAGTTTTTTTCTTCAACTTTTGACTTTCATATTTCAATTTCTCACAATATATACCTATGTCAATGTCACATATTTTATTACAGCCTATGAGCATAATACTTATATTGCTTTAGAAATTATTATGATGTTATAGAAATCTCTTTTATCTTACGTGAAATAGATACTCGTGTAGTCGTGTGACATAATAATAATATGTACATATTATATTAAATTACTATTATATATTTTTTTCTTCGAGCTATCGGAGAAAAGTAGTAAATTATTTAATACCTATCTATGAGTAGTTCAACAGCTTGAATAGTTTTTATTCGTTATATATTTATTAATTCTTATAAATTTGATAGTTGTGTAGTACCTACGTAAAGTATGTAGTTATAGAAAAACATATACCTCTGTAGTTATAATTACATTATAGTTATATCTACGTATTGTTATTGCCTTTGACCCCGTTATTTTAATAATTTAATTATATGATAGGTTTTGAAAGAAAAATGCAAACCGTATTACCTATATATATTTTTTTTATATTTATCAATTAGAGATTTACTGATAACAAAAGTAGTGACTTCAAAATTTTTGGTTTTTAATGGTTGTTTTTAATAGGTAAATTGCATTATTCGATCAAAAGATTTTAATAAGCAAAATATATGTCAATAAACTTCCAACGTCTGAGTATCGTAATAGACGTCTTTTAACACCAATATATTTTTTCTTATAATACTGTTATAATATAAAAGTCAATTAGTAATCTCTTATTTAACATAATTAATAATTACAGTAATGATTTAACATGGGTTTCTATTTAAATAATTTTATATAGCAGGTACACATAAATAATATATATATATTTTTTTTTATCAATTGTTTATGGCATCAACTACATGGTTATTAGCCGGCGTTACATATTAAATTAACATTAATTACTTACAATACTTACATAATTTCTTTCTACTTATTACTTATAATTAAGGATTTACATTTTAATCTAAGTTAGAATATTTAAATCAGTTGACGCAGTTCTGTTGAGTTGACGAAATTGAGGAGTTTATTGGTCGTCTCGGGAGTGGGTGATAGCGTCTCGTATAGTGTATCGGGTAGTTTTAGTTCAATGCGCCTATAAATAATAATTAATTTAACGAAATATATGAAAACCAATACAACGACAAATTAATAAATAATAACATTTACCAAATAACCAAACATACGTATTATATACAAAAACTGAACATACTCATTGTAATATACTAATATTTGTAATATTGTATACTAAAATGTATAAAAGTATTTCCGAAAAAAATATGAAATCACCAAAAATGCAACAATGCATATAATGATATGTTAGTTATTATTTTAACACAAATTCACGACATTAATTAACCTTGTGTTTTTCATTAAACAAAAACTTACTACCCCAACTATTAGCAAAATGCATTGTATTTATACACAAATGTTTAACTTATAAGTTAACATCGATTAGAGGTTATGTATATCAGGGGATTTGTTTCGAATACCTATGTAAATTAACTTGGTTAATCTTATCTTTAAACATTGATCAATATAAATGATTATAATGTTGTAAGGTTGTTGCAAAACTGGCAATAAAGCGTTACGCTTCAAACGCTCAGTAAAAAATATTTATATATTAAGCAGTTTAAATATATTATGCATCATATTATATTACTTTGGCTATTAATAATATAAATATTATATTTATTGTTATTTATAATCAATGGGAATATATTATGTATATTTTAAAATTATTTGTAGTATTTGAATATCATATAATATAAATGTATTATATTATATTATATTATTTTCCAGATCCTATATGGCTACGTAGCAGTGACGTATATATAAATTAATTTCAGGGGGTTACCCCCCCCCCCCTTAAATACGCCTCTGCTACGCGAATAATGCGTTATCTAAGGACATGCAGAGTAAAAATCAACTTAAACTTTAAGTAATCGAGATGTATGTCCAAAAAAATATCTAACTATTTAAGTTATACTATGAAACCAGGCATCAAAGTAAAATAATATGTTTAATGCTGAAAAATGTAATTAAATTATAATATTATAGAATAATATATTAATACGCGTGTATACGTGGCTTTTTACCAAATATAATAGAGTACGTGTTATAATATAATATTGGCATTAAATTTTATTGAGTATAATTTACATGCTTTTTCGTGGACAAATAATTTATAAAGTTTTAAACTCAGTGTGAATAGATATTTTATTATACCATTTATACCTGTACTTCAGTATACTTGGTTGTACCTATTATTTTTGTGTCACAATATTTCTTTATTTAATATGATTAAAATCTTTAAGCACGGCTTTTTTAAATTGGACATTTTCCAATGATAACAAGCATTAATCGTGTAAAAATCATTCATAATGTCTTATTGTAGGGTAAAAAAGATACTAATTTTATAATACGTTGTATAAATACGTATTATTTTACGCGTTGCTATAATATTTAAGTAGGTACCTATATGCTTTTGTCAAAGATAACAATAAAATGATGATAACCTTTATTATATTTTATTATTATTTTTTGAAATTGTTATACAAATTATAATTAAATAATAATATCAATAATTATAATAAAATTGTGTAACTAAAAAGAAATACATTTTTTTTCGACCATGTAAAATAAACTGTTTATTCTGTTTATAACAAAACTAACCGCATAAATGTATTATATATTTTCGAGTTTCGTAATCTACAATTTTGAAATGATGGGAAAACATTAACCATGCCCGTTAGTACACTTTTTGTTAAAAACTGTCAATAAGATCTAAAATAATATTTTATTATTTCTGTTTATATGTCTTTGTGAATAAACAACTAATGACTTGAATGATCCCACAAAAAATGGCACCATTGTTTTCTTTATTTTTTTTTACAAAAGAAAAAGGTATATATAAATACCTATCCCAAAAAGCTAGCTTAACTTGTTTTACAATAAATATAAAATGTAGATGTATTATATTTATTCAAAATTATTTTTTTAAATAAGAAAAAGGCAAAGATATATTTAATTATTCGTATATTTATAATATTATTGATGCAGCCAATGGCCTCTGCTGCCGAGGCTTATTTTAAATAAAATAAAAAAATATGATTGATTATATAGATGGGTACTTATAAACCTAAAATCTTTACTAATTATTAATCAGGTATGAGGTAGTATTTTTCATCATGTGCTAATTTAATATTAAAAATGCTTACTTAGGATTTAACTTGTTAGTGTGTAACGATTTGATATTTATTTGATTATTTTCAATCATGAACAATTATAACATTTATAACAAAGTCGTCATAAACAAATTGATGTTTCTGAAAAATAAAATTTAATAATTTTATTAAATAAAAAATTATTTCTCATAATATTAAAATTTTTTTATTTTTTTGCTTGTAATTTAAATAGATTTAGTCTATTCTATTTTTCCGAAGTTATATAAAAACGAATCAAATAAGAAAGTGTCATAATTTTCATACTAAATATTTCTGAAAATAAGCCAGCTGAATCATCCATAAAAGTACAATTGTACCCAAGGAAATATTATATTGTATATTGTATTTCGTTTATCCTGTATAATTACCTCTTTTTTAAAACACTTAAATTACAATATGTATTTATTTTTTTATACAACAATAAGTAATATCAACCATCGATAACTTAAATATTAAATACTTGGAATTAGTTTTATACACTGATATTCACTTTTATTTGCCAATAAAATTATTCTTATAACTCGTATGGATTTAGAATTACATATCATACTGTATTTTATTTATATTTCAACACAGTTTGTGTAAGTTTTTTAATCGTTGAATCTTACAGTTCTTTACCATCATATGATATCTCTATGCATAAAAAATAATAAAATAGCAATAACTTATAATTTATATTTACATTCTATACCTTTCAAATTTAACTATTGAGATACATTTATATTTTACACTTTTAAGTTTTAACTTATTAATTTCTTAAAGTAGTTAATACGTTTATTAATACATAGGTAGTTAGATGAATGAAAATCCACTGAACTTTATAAAAAAAAAGAAACTATTAGACATTTTATAAGCAACTTTTTAAATGCCGTGAACTGAGTATTTAATTATTAATAAAAATTTTTTGTTGATAACCAAATTATACTAATTATTGTATTAAGATTACTCATAACAATTTTATCATATTTTGGATTATTGAATAATAAATACAGTATATTATATACCAATATACCTTATATGTTATGTATAATAGGTACACTTATTTTTTATCAACATCTTAGAAACACTCTATTTTTAATCAGTTGTAAACTTTTAATTTAATTGCAACTTCTAAATTATCAAATAAAATATCATATTGAAATATTAAAGAAATATTATTTAATATTTTTTTATTCAGTTATATGTTTAAAATCATTCAAATTAAAAAATGTCCACCTAAAAAACTATCGTACACCATTTTCAAAAATTAATTCTTCACGTATTGTGTCACTTAATTTAGAATGACATTTTTCTACTATGTATACTTATTGGTGAAGTGAGTTCGGAAAGATATTTTAATGCTATTATTCTTAAAGTTAAATATTAGAAACAGGATAAAAATCAATCCAGTTGTAGATAAGTAAAAAATTCTATTGTTGAGACCTAGGAATTTGATAGCATATTGTAGCAGATGCCTTTAAATTAAAAAAAAAAAGCTCGATTATATCAAAATTGTTATTTTTTTTTCAATAATTGTTGTTATAATATATAAGCAATTTCATGTTCTTCTTGTTTCTTTTCGTTATTTCATTGATAACATTAAGCAAATTGCCTCTTTAATATTAAGTTTGTGCTCAGGTTTCAACTTATTACAGAACTGGGAGGTTTCACATGAAAACTTTTTTGAGCCTCATAACTATTCTGTAATCCTATAAAATCTCTAATCCTTAAGTAAAATATAAAGAAAAGTATATTACAAAACCTCATTTTAATTAAAAAAACACATTTTATTACGTACAATTTTTATAATATAGTGACATTTTTAAATAAAAATTAATTATACAATTGAAATACTAATTACCTTTTAAACTATATAAAATAAAGTAGCATTTGAAACAAAACAATTCATAAGTAATTTTTATCTAATTTTTTAAATTTTTTTAATATTTAGTAATATTTAATTAAATATCAAAAATAATTAAATCAGAGTAGTATTGTACTGTATTTTTTGAAAAACACTTGTTCGTCATTAAATTGAGATTTATTATATAATATTCTATTTCATATTTTTAAAAATATTTTTGTATGATATTTAAAATATACCAATTCATATTATTAATTAACAATATTAATCTTATGTTTTAGAAAAATTATTCACACGTGCCTTATTAAATATTATGAAAGGTTACTGAAATGGTAATACTAGGTATTAACACTAAACGAAAGAGTTATTTAAACGTTTTCTGGAGTTGATCTTTTTCAAAAAAGTGTAATAATAAGGATTACACATGGATGAATCATGTGTGCAGATAAGACAACGCTTATGTTATAATACAATTCACTGCTTCTTAATGAAACTTCTAAGTATTAAAAGCTTCCTTTATATACTTATATTCTGTATATTTTTACATGCATTAATATTTTTACAGTTTTTATTTGATAATTATAATTACTTTTGAATAATATACTTTTAAATGAGAAATTCTAACTTTCATAAAATTCAAATTATAAATTCAAATTAAAATGTTTATGAAATATAGAGCCATTCAAAATCCTACAAAATAATTTTAAGTTTTGAAAATATTTATTTAAAATAAGTTTTAGATAACATATTATAATTTTATGTTTATGAAAATCCATTTAAATTAAATCAAAACTTTTAATTTTTCACGAAAAATTAAAAAAAAAACGTTAATAACTTTTAAATATATTTATATGATATTAATGTAAAGTATGGTTAATAACTTTTTCATCATTATTCTTATAATAATTAATAATTTATCATAGGTATAGTAATATAATTTATATTCTTAAATTTATTATGCTCAATTTTAATTTAAGCCTTTGGGACACTGGAATTATTCATTCTAAATCAGTAGGTAGATAAAATAATATGATTTTTTTTTTATCATGAACATACGCGTAGGTTGTATTTTTTTCTTTCCGTACCAAATTGCATTTATTATGATATTGAAACCGCTATACATTATTGGTAAGTAAGTGTGCAGTGTTTTGTAAGTTTTAAAATACGTATATAAATTTATATATAATATAACTAACTTGTTTTTGTGACTGCATTTGCCTTTAATGCATTCAATTTTGATCACTTTTCAAAAACATATATTATCTTTTTAATTTGTTTTCGATAAAATGTCAAACATGCAAAATGTTATTGGTTTCGTTAATATTATCACTTAAATTATAGTAATATAAGTGAAATTTCTTTTATTCCAATTATAGTCAAAGATCTTACTACGTGGGTTACTTTCCGACACATTATTTGTAAATTTATATTTTATAATTATCTTTTTTATTTCATAGTATTGTTTACAATATATTTCAAAATGTACACTCACAAACTAATTTCACTTCATTTACTCGTATATAACAAAATAATAATCATGATAATATGAAAAACACTTTATTCCTTTTTCACAACTTTCTCAAAATGTAATAGATATTTCTGAAATATTAAAAAAAATAAACATTTTATCTCTTAACTGAGATGCATATAATATTCTATAAAGTTGTATAAAATTTTTTATTTTATTATTAGGTACTTGTTTTTTTTTCTATTTTGTCAGTCGCTGGTTGAAATATTATGATTCTTATAATCCCAAGACGCTTCATAGGTATAATAATAATAAGAAATGACTCTATTTTTTAAAATTATTTCCACCAATTTATGCATAAAATTATATTATTACTCTTAAGATCAACGTAAGTAGTCTTTTCCTGCACCCATATATTTTTTTACCAATGTAATTATTCATACCTATCGTCTTAAGTTAAGTTTTGTACAGTTTAAGATGAATGTAGTTTTACTTATCAGTTTAAATAGTAAAGATGTAAATCCACAGTTTTTAAATATATACATATATTATATACCTATGTTAGGTTAGAATTAACCTATTAATAGTAATGTGTAATATGTTAATTTTAATGTTGATCCGGGTGTTTGGACTAAAAGTTCAATCAAATAGGTATTACCTCACACTACAAGCCCGATTTTAAAATCGAAAATCTATTGGAACAAAATCAATTAAATATGTAGGTATATAATTAGCTAAATATCGTTTGCTTAATGGGTAAATACCTACACATAAAAATCATTATTATAAATTGAATTAAGTAATGACAATTGTAAGTCTTTAACTTTTCTTCGTTAATTTCTACTACACATAAAATATGTATGCCGAGTAAAATAACGTTTAAATCTTTAAGATGGCTTTAATTAAAACTGTATCACACAATAAATAAATTCAAATAAATCAGAATATAAATATTTCAGTTAGCGGGAATAATAATAAATTCTAAAATTTACTGAAACTATAACTACAGAATTCCCCATGGGCCATGGTGTAGAAGTATAGCCTAAATTGTTATTGCGAAACATTCTAATTAATGTGGAATGATAAAACATAATAAAAACATATTTATTCTTTAATTATAAATTTTCTGATATTCTATTAGATTTTGGATGAAACGACGACTGTCTTGGTTTTCCAATTATGTGTTTTTTCAAAAAAAAAATTGTGTAGACCTGAAGACACTTTTATAGTAAAAATAAACTAAAATCTCTTCAATAGCTAACTTTAAGGATGATTCCTGATAAGTACAGTTTGTTGAATAAAGTTAATAGTTAACTTTAAGGAGTCGAAACTAAAAATTTCACAGTTCTTTTTTAGTAATAGTTGATAAAATCGATTTTGTTATTTTGTTGTAATTTAAAAACGAAAAACCGTAAGACTTGACATTTTCACTAAATCATTTTTTAGAGATTGTATAAGTTTCAAAATACATTGGATCTTGTTAAAATATTTATAGACATTTAGATTTTCAACTTTTTATTTGATCATTTATAAATGTTTATAAAAAAACAACCGTACAGGTTGGTCAAAAACTTGAAATTGTAGTGCAGTACAAGATTTTTTAAGAATTCAAAAAAGTTGAAAATTTATCATATTTTAATGCATATTTTTATTGACATTTGAAGTTATAATTTTGACAAAATTGGATACCTTTTTAAAAGAAAAATATTGATTTTAGTTATTATGTTTTAATTCAAAAAATATTATTTGTAAGGTCTCGAAACTTTTTGTCACTATACATATTTATGTATTACGTATATATTATTATTTACCATGTACACTATGCAATTTGCAAAATATTTAGACAAAGTGTAAACTATTTATACAATGAAACTTTTTACACCGTTCTACTGATCGTTGCAGATATGGACTTATAAGTAAATATAAATAATATATTTATATATTATAATATGATATTATATCATCAAAATAATTTTAGGTAAATAATTTTTTTTGGCGATGTTTATGGAAAGTTAATTAAGTTTAACTTCTACAAAATTATTATGAATATAAATTATAAAACTCTCTAAAAATAGAAGCTGACAAACTGTTTCCGCTATGATTCGTTTTTTGTACACAAAGATTTTTCTTTGTAATCAAATTTAGCATATGCGTTTTAGTAACCTGCTCTAGACGAGAGTCACTCTAAATATGCTACACAGCAGAGTAACTTTTTCAATTTTTTTAAAAACTTTTTATCTTATTAAAACATTATATTATCTTCTAAAAGTTACAAGAAAAATTTTTGCGTAATATTTTTCAGAAAAAGTTAGAAGTAAATAAAGATAAATATATCATCGAAGGTCCTACTATAATATTTAAACCCCAAGTTAATGCTTAAATAATTGGACTTAGATTCTATAGTATTTTCACCAACATTTGAGGCCCTTGGGATGAAAGTTATAATATAGTTTTTAGAAAATATCTATTCGCAGATTAAACAAAATGTTAATTATTTTATATCAATCTCAATTAATGAAGTTATAAATTTTTCAAAACAAAATTATGCTTAATAAATTTAAGTAATGAACGGTTCGTAAACATTTATTGAAATAATACCTGCTGTGACTTATCCATTGTTCTATCTGATTATTCCTTATACTACGGTGTTCCTCGAGAATTTAATTTACTTTTATTAATTCATTGTTCTATATTTATGAATAAAAGTGACATTATGACAATTAAACAAAGTTCATAGGTTTTGTCATGTTATTTTTGAATTTTCGGTAAACGGAGTTCCGATTAAAATCATTTTTTGAATGCAGAAAGTAATGCATTCAAACCAAAAATATTAATATACAATCCAACATTTACTCGAGTGATAACTTTTTTTTTAGTAATTTAATTTAAAATAAATGTAAAATAAATTGTATGCAACCTAATTTCACGCGAACACGCCTCTGAGACATTGTAGGCTTTCTATAGAAGCGTATTAATTATAATAATATTTAATTTGTATTTAATTATGTCAATAATGCATTGAATAAATGATTCATAATATTATAATGTGTATCTGTGTCTACTACGCACACGATAACAGTATTATATGATGGGTTTATTATTAATGCTAGTTGTTTAGGAATTATTAAAATTATATAATTAGGTAAGTATTATATTGTTATAGAGTATACACACGCGGTGCTCCATGATCTCGGTGATCCATCACTAGCTGGTGTCTGACCTGTTAGCTGTGCCGAGCCGCGTCACGGGTGGTGATAATAATAAATTATTACTTATTAGGTATATAGTTACTTATAGCAGGTCCAACCTTTAAATATTGTCGTGGGATGGCCAATGGCAGTTTTTAACCAAACTGGATAATATAATAACTGCTGATAATGGTGGTGACAGTGGCCGCGACTGCTATAAAATCATATAATATATAGCGCTCCGTCTACTGGAATGTGCCGAAAAATCTTTGGAATCCGGCGTTGGCGTTTTATTCCATTTGAGTATATTAAATTTTGGATGGTCGCCCCAACGTGTTCGCAGCCCACACTGTCCATCGTATTTTATATACACGAACGCGGTGCGCCCCCGTCGAAAACTATATTAAACGGTATAATATACGTCAGTTCGATTTGTATCCGAAAATATAAAACCTATATATTACATATATATGGGTTATTTTATATAATATATAGGGACTTATATTTGAACGATATACCTGTATATATATATTATATGCCACGGTGGATGACAATAATATTCCCACGGGAAAAGTGCATTCGTGTCCACACGCACATCCCAGGCTTCACCAACAGTTCAATTTCCCTTTGCTTATAATATCTGTTACTAGAAATCTGTGTCCAAAATTCGACGAAATTCGTTTTATTAAGTTACTGCCATCGCACGAAAAACACATGATATATAGGTGACGTGTATAGAGTGATTCACAAAGGATGCTCATCCTAGCTTTTTATTCTTCATATTTTTCTGAAAATTTTGACTATCAAAATCAAAATTCAAAAAAGTAGTTATTGAGTTATTTAACGATGTGTTTTAAGAGTAATAGGTCCATAGTCATAATAGGTTTGGAAGATATGGTGCTATGGTGGTTTGAACATTTTAGTAATTAATAACATTAATCTATCAATATAAATATCAATATAAATATCATAAAATACTCAAATATAATAAGTTTAATAATAGATCCAATATCTATTCGTATAGTCAACGTTTTTGTAAAACCATTTCTATGAGATATCTTCAATACAAACATTTTAATATCTGAGTAACTATTTATTTGAATTTTAAATTAGTACTTAAAACGTTTGAAATTTTCAAAAAAATTACCCACTTAATAATATACAGTACAAAGAGGAGGGGGTCCTCATCGAAAACAGAAGTTTCTGTCACCACATGACACTCCTTGAGTAGTATATCAAATTTAACAAGAATTTGAAAACATCATCTTTAAGTATATTAAAAAATGTAAAGTTATCAAATGAAAAAACTGGGGTGAGCGTGCTTGGTGATTAAATCTGTATAATATGTCATTCATACAGTGAACGTGTTTACCTTTATGAGGTACCAGGAACCAGCCATATTATATTATTAACTTCGAATACTTTTACGTATACCTGGTTTTTAAGTAAATACGAAGTTTCATGTAAAATTAGCTATGGTATTATTTCCATATCTGTATTTTATTATTTTATTTTATATTTATATTTCACATATGTCTAAACTGTAATCATTTTTACTATTTTATTTTTGTTTTTAACTTTAAGTTATCTTTCTTAATACAACTTAAGATTGTTACAAGTTAACTCTCTACGTCACCAGAAGCTTCGGCTTATAAAAGTAGATAACTGTATTTTTTTTTTTTTATTTAAGCCTCAACAACAAAGGTAGGCTATAAACATTAATATTTTTTTAACACAAGTATCAAGCATTAATAATAATAGTATAAAAAAATGAGATTGAAATATAATATCTAGATTATATATTAGTTGGTATAGTTTAGTTAATTTTAAATAATTAATTAATTTTTCTATGTTGATTGGCTGTGGACTTAGAGCTTCTTCCAGGTTGTCTTCTATATTGAGCTTAGATCTGATGTCGGTAAATTTACGGCAGTGGCATATTAAGTGTTCAACCGTGGAAGTTTCGCCGCAAGTTTGGCATTGGTCAGGTTCAGATCTGTTCATAAGGTGTTTATGAGTCACCCATGTGTGACCTATCCGGAATCTGTTTAAATTTACTTTCTGGCGTCTATAAATAATAATAATAATAATAACTGTATTTGTATATTATATAAACGCAATAAAAAAAAAAACTGTTGGTTCGCGATTTATTTTGCGATATACTATACATCGTCTATATCTATGCAAATAGATACGTGCAATGATCTTAGAATAATAATAAATTGTCGTCATAATTGTATACACTCGATATAATAATATTATTAGGTATATGAAAACATTGTGAAATACTGTGGAATTGAAACTCAGAAATACCGTTCAGATATTTTGTATGGAACTTATATAAAGTTGCAACGGAACATTCAAGTATACTTTTCGCGATTAGTAATTATTACAACGCTTTTGGCCATAACTGTAACTTATAAGCGATAAGCAATTTATTTACGCTTGATAAGTATGAAAATCATGAATCACACAAACGACATTTTATTATATATATGTGGTCAATATTTGAAACTTGCGTTAATGTACGTTAATGTCGTATATCGTTTTAATATCTGCACATTTGCACTGTATAGTTGTGTAAATTAGCCCGCGTGAATTTACCATATGCGCTTCCAATTTTGATATATTACGGTTATCTAAAATTATCGTTTTGAATACACAGCTAGTATACTATAGTACGTTGTGTAATGAAACTAGAATTACATGTTTTCAAAGTGAATTTTCAGTGCTTAAAATTAAAGTAGCGTATTTTCGTACTGTGTAGTATCTGGAATGTCAAAATGCTCCGGAATGTTCGATAAAAAATTATTTTAAAAATAAACTAAGAATAGGTAATCCAAAGAAAGCATACTTTATAATGATATGAGTCATTTTTGTTTCCTTAAAGTATTATATTTTGTGGAGCGTAAATTTCGATTTCTTAAGAATGTATTATATATTATGGTAATAATATACAGGTGTTCAATGAAACGTGGTTTCTAATCTTCCAACGCGTATTTACTTCAACGGTATTGCTATATTATCAATATTTAGGTATGGTATTATATTAATTATAAATATTACATAGACAAAAAGGTAACCCAAAGGCCAAAACAATACCTTCAATAATACCACACATCCGTCGAATTTAATGTAATTTTGGTTATAATAATATACAAGGCATATTTCAATATTTCCTCGCTGAAAATAATCAAAGAAAATGATAATGCCACAAAGCGGTTTAAGTTACAGTTAAGACTATATTACTATCGTTAAATATACGCTATATTGCCTATATTTATATATCTTACTGGTAGAGACACATATTATACATTAAATTTATCAAAAACTAACATCGTGGAAGTAGTTATAAGAAAATTGAATATTATTATTAAACATTTTAAATACAAATGTATCCAGTACCGTGCGTTCGCGGAAATCCTAAACCGAGTAATATCGTTAGAATCCGCAATCAAATATTTAAATCAGATTGCAAAAGTAATCGAGGCTAATCTAAAAATAAATAAAAAATATAAAAAACAATTGTAAAATGAAAAATAATAAAACACGTATTATTTTAAAACTTATTCAGATTTCAGTCGTCTGAAAAATTCGCTTAAAAATAAAATAACTAGAATCAAATCAATAGCATGAGGTAGAAAAAACAGGTAGAAATTCGTTACACGAATTTTATATATTTTTATGTTTTATATATATAGTAAGATAGTAAAATATCAAATATTTACGTACTATATGTACCATACTAGAAAAAATCAAAAATATTATAAAAATTCAAAAGAAACGCCAAATTATTTTATTTTTATACTGTTGGATATTTTAATATTTTATATTGAGATGGTTTTTTAGAACATACACTTACATGAAAAAAAAAATACAAATAATGCTCTTACTAAAAAGAGAAAATAAAGGATAAAGACAATTTTGCGAATTCCTAAAAAAAGAGGAAAATAAATTTTGATCATAGTGGGTCATTTATATACCTACATATAGCCATTTACCTATAATACCTATTTAGTGTTTGAAATAAAACAAAAAACTTTTATTTAAATTACTTTAATAGTAATAAATAAGTCTAAAAAATCATTAGAAAATATTAAACATAATCAAACTATGTGGAACAAAAAAAAATTATATTACATACCTATATATAGTACGAAGTAAATGTCATAAATGTAATACCCGTTCCATCCGATATTTTTTTTTTTTGTTTATTGTTAAGGTTCATAACAAAATCATTTCAAATTTATAAGATTTTGAATTTTCATAGGTATTATTTTAAGTATTTCGTTTTTTACGTTTTAACTTTAATAAATTACAATATACATTTTTAATTGCATATCCCGAAGCAGAATATTTTTTTCCGGAGTTTTGTGATACATACAAATCAAATTTTGAAAGAGTATTTAATTAGAATTAATGTCAATATTAGTAAAATAAGTGGCACATGAGTACCTTTCAATGAATGTTGGTTCACTACTTTGAATGTCTAAGCTATAAATACTTGGACCTATTTAACCACCCGTTCAATATTCTTATATCTAAGTATCCTCAGAAAAATATTTAATGAATATTGAATTTTGAAATATGAAATCAAACAATGTCATACCTATATTATGTTTTCTAATTAAAACTATACATTATTGTTTCTACGTAATTATTTTATAGTCAATATTCATATAGTATACAGGATGTCCCGTGAAAACTTACCCATTGCGATATCTCACGAAATAATGGAGGTATAGAAATTCTGATTTTATAATAAGATTCACAAGGATAAGAACTACAATTATTTCATATTTTAATTTATTTTAATGTTTTAGTAAAAAAGTCAAAAATATATTTTTTTATTTAATTATTTCCAAAAAAAATTAAAGATAGCCATTTTGTAGAATTTATTTTTCTAAAAATATTGACGTTTTAAAATTTTATATTAATTTCCCGATTTTTAATATTTTTTTTAGTTTTGAGAAAAATTGCGAATTATTTGACACCGTAATGTTATCAAACATGTGATCCACCGCGCCGCGCGCATTCCCATTCGGCCGGCTGAATACTTTCCGTGTTCCTAATAGTTATACATTTTTAATCATATTTTATTTCTTCAAAACTAGAAAACATATTAAAAATCAGGAAATTAATGAAAATAAAATTTTGAAACGTCAATATTTAAAAAAATATATACTCTACAAAATGGCTATCTTTAATTTTTTGGAAATAATTAAATAAAAAAAATATATTTTTTAATTTTTTTTACAAATACATTAAAATGAAATAATTGTAGTTATTATTCCTATGAATCTTACTATAAAACCAGAATTTTGATATCTCCATTATTTCGTGAGTCTATCGCAATGGGTAAATTTTCGCGGGACACCCTGTATGGCGGTATACTATATTAGTTATTTGTTGTTCGCAAATATTAGTACCATTAGAAACCTTCCTGGTATCATAACATTTTATTTATTGACCAAAGTCTTTCCTATCATTATGGTTATCACAAAAAAATCGTCCAAAATTGTTTTAAATTTTAAATTTTACTATTCTAGTGATTCGAGCGCTATAGGTTAGGTATACCTTAAAAAAACAACATCAAAATAAACTACACACCAAATTTCATAAGATTATTTATTGTAATCTCCACGTTTTTTTAACATTTATTTTATGAGCTTGAATTGTTTGGCTTACATTTTGAAAACAAGTATGATAATAATAATAATTTGGTTGGGCACTCTTTAAGAAAAAATGTTTCTTAGTACTTTCTTTCATATTTACGAGCTTACTGTAGATTCAGAAAATTATTAATATTTTATTAAATAACAACCAACCCCCAGAGGACTAAAAATCTTATGCTATTCAATTGAAACGTTTTTAAACTAAAAAGAACTGTATGTACATGCAAAACATAAACATATTTAAATTTATGTACCTACTATTTGATTCCGTATCACGTCACAAACTCATAATTTATGATATTAAATATTTAAATATACATTTGTATTCTGTGCACGACATTTGCTAATACGTTGCGAGTTGTCGGTCCGTAAACCATATATGATATAAACATTCAATCAAGTAAATAAAACATTTGTATACTTAAACTTAATAATAATAAAAGATTACATTATTTTTAAATATCGTGCACAATGTATCTTTATTAAAAGTATAATAGTTAAAATATCATAGTATAGGGCATAGGCGTTCGCACGAAGTATTCGGGGTATGTAAAAGCATACCCTACGACTCTATAACAAAGGTTAGGTTCATTTATTTCTCCTCAAAGACCTTTTTTTCTTATTGAACTCAGTGTTTATAAATGCATAATTTAATTTTTGAAAAATTCCCTTGGAAGACGGAATAATAGATAATTGTAGTGATCACGTCGCCTACAGGTATCAGTAGTCAAGGATGATGTTGGAAGGTGACTCTTGAGTTAATTTAAACAACGTTGAATTCTTCTTAGTTAGACTGATTGGTTATTTATTTTGACAAAACATATATTTATTTATAAATATGAAAGCTGAATTTTATTCAACAAGTTAAGTATTCTGAATGATTAGAATAAATTCGGTTTGACTCGAATATTTTCTAAGTTCAGAATATTATTTATAGGAATTTTTCTAAGTCCAATGTAATTAATTTAAAGAATAGACTGGCGTGAAGGTGCTCTGGCTAATCTGGTCAAGTCGCGTCTGAATACAGGCGACAGGTCGACGGTCGTTTCGGGGTCTCTTATATAGTACTACCCTCTCCTCCCCATAGTCTACTTGCTCTTGTCGCTGTTCTCACGGATGTGGTATAATTATCTAGACTGACGGAAATGTTACTCGCCCACATACAAGCCAAATGTGCATCCCATGCAGCTGCAGACCTCGATAATTTATATTATTATTACGTAAAAATATATATTATGATATTACATTATAAAATTGGTTCTTGGAACTTTTGTATTGATGTATAACCCCACACCTTGTGTACCCCTATCAATGATCTTTTATAGTCGTATGACCACATGATATCGTGTTTCCCTAATGTTAATGATTTCCACGAAATGCTGTCTCTCTTACAATTACAAAGTTCGTCGCACCCTACCCTAGCTTGGTTTGGCTGGTACCTAGTTGATCGTGAACTACACAATGCGGGACGCTAGTCCATAGCATAATTAAAGACGTTATGGACGAGTCAAAAATCGTATGAATATTTATTAATATAAATTTACACACAACATTTATATTGTAATGGCAATAATTTTATAACTGCGCGTTTTTTATTTTTTGTAACCCTGTAAATGAAGTCGGTGTACGCTAGTATAGCTGTGTATGAAGCACTCCATATATACTTAGTAAATTAGGATATTATAATTACAATTTAATTCGATACGTATATGACGTATAATACCACCTATAGCTATTGTGTTTTTTTTTTGCGGACTAAGCGAGAGTAAAATACTGAAAAAAAAAATAATATTTTTCAAGTCATTCACTTAAAACAATTAAATATTTGTAAATGTCAACAGTTTTTGCAACTCAAGAGATAGCATACGTATCAAAAGAATGAAAAAAAAACCAAAACGAAATATATTAAAATTAGAATCTGTATTATGTAGAATCTGATTAACGCGAGATAGTCATGATTGTATTTTACAAAAGATAACCAAAAGATATACGTATAGGTATATACTTTTTTCAGTTAAAGTATTATTCTTTGGTTAGGTTAATTTAATAAAATTAACGTAACATAATTATTTTAAAGTGATGGATTGTAATAGGTTACTTAAACAGGTATCGGAATCATAAAAAATAATTATTAATTGAAACCGTTTGAATAATATCATAAAATTCAATAATTACCACACAACTAGCATGTAAAATCATGAAATAAGTCGAATATTTGTATACGTATTATATATATATTATTATTTTAATGTTTATGTAATCTTTTATTTCCTGCAGTTGTGTAACGTTTATTAGTCGAAACAGAAAATAATTAATTAGCTATAAGCCATAAATCCAATTTTAGTTTCCAAACATTTCCATACACTGCACTAACGAAATTATGATAGGTTTATGCTTGACATCGGAATCGATACCTAGCCACGACAACGGTCGATAAGATGTAAATATATTATGTATACAATGACTGATCATTATTAGGTACGAAGTCACCAAATCGGCCCGACAAACGATATTTGGAAGTGTAAGCAGTCTCACGACTATTATAATAGTCGTTAACATCGCCATCGCGATGCACTCAATTGAATTGCGTTAAGTAAATGGCCAACTTACGGTGCCTGTTCGTCGCGTCTTGATTGTCAAACACGGAGACGAACAACGGCTTTTGTATAAATTAAATCGCATAAGCAATAATATACCATTATTACGTGTACAATATAATACTATTAAGTACAAGTGCGTCGTGAACGCAAACGTCCGTCGTCGTATATAGTAACAATAATACGGTCCTATAAAAGCGTTCCTCATCACTTTTGCAAGCTCGCAACCACTCGACGCCACGAATACAATATAATGTTATATATACCTAGGTTAAGGTAAACATAGGCCCGTTGATACAGCCGACGATCCGGTCACTCGCGATGTACAGATTTTCTACGGTAAACGACTTATTATTCGTTTCACACACGCACGTACCACGCGCCATTCACTAGTTTCTTTCAGCGACGATTGACCCGCGCGGGTTTTTATTTCCCAAATCATTTAACCCTGAATGCCTGTGCAGTGAACGAGAAACTATGTTCGATTTATTTTCGTTTCGTTTTTTTTTTTCTCATTTTTAGTTTTAACCACTTTAATCATATTGATCAGCATTACGAATGCTACTTTAAAAATTAATTTTTAGACACTATGGTTTTTTTGAGTTTATAATAATGATATAGGGTGTGAATTATTATATTAATATGTCATAAAATATTACACCATATTAAAAATACTGTTTTTTTTTATAATTTAATAGGAAGTTAATTGAATCGAAATTTTTGACATTAAGCTCATTAAGACCACGACAAAAGCTACTTAAGGAACTTTTCTTTTACTGAGACAGGATAAAATGCTGCATAATATCTGAATTATAACATAAAATTGCTATGCATGCATTTAAAGCACTTATCAATCGAAATAATAAGTATGGTACTTAAGTGTTAAATTATTCTTATCTTTGAACAATTATTGCCTTTAAAAATATGTAAGTATGACTAGTGTTTTTAGTTAGTAGAACAAAATCGTCCAAAGTAAAATGAAAAATAAGAATTACATTAATGATTATAGTTATAACAAGGAAAAATATGAAAGAATAGCTTTAAATTCCATTGGATTTGACCATTCGGATATATATACATATACATATCTATATTTAGGGTGACGAGAATAGATTTGTTCCTATGCTTTTAAGATACTGCTTAGATCCAAGCTCTATATATTTATTTTTGTTAAGACAGGTTTTTCTATAAGTGGACTGAATCTTATGATAGCCCGATCTAATTTTTTACGCCCCGACTTTATAAAAAATAATATTATATAATACCTTTGGGCAACGTGCGTGAACTTGTTTTTTGATGTGGAAGAAATGAACAAAAATACATTTTGAGATGTTAAAAATTGTATTTTTACACACTTTTCTTAAGGTCGCTTTCACGTCTGTTTGTCTGTTTGTCTGTAATCAAATATTGTGCGCTCGATTTGAGGCACTTTTTGACGATGAAAAAATCTGAATATTGGTATAGACCTTGGTCTTGGATGACAATACAATAATCCGTTGTCATTTTGGGACACGGACCTCCAGGTAGGCGATGACGGGTGTGCAAAGTCATCTCCAAGGAAGTAAAGGTATAATAATATAATAATTTAACCATAACAACTACCATCTACCAAAAATATAAAAAAAAATTTTTTAAAACACACTTTTCTAAAAAAACATTTAAAAAAAATTATATTTAAAAAAATAATGATAAATTTAAAAGTGTGTGGTGCATCATACAAAACATTTAAAGCCGAGCTAAGTCTCACATACACTACCTTGTTCAATCCTGTTTATAAGATAGTGACTAGGAGTATATATGTCAAGTGTAAGAGCACCACACACTTTTAAATTTTTCATCATCTACTTTTTCAACACCCATACAAAGAGGATTACATATATTATATTGTATATCATATATATTATTCAGATAATACCCAATATTAAATCATATTTTTATATAAATTATAATTTAATATTAAACCATATTTCAATATTGATATAATACCTTGCATCACTACAATTTACTACTCCAGATATGGTTTTTAATTAATTTAATGCACTAAAGCTATAACACAAAATATGCATATATTTGTAATGCTTTTAATTGTTCGTATATTGATATAATTATATAGGAAGTCACTCACTTATACTTATTTTAAGTTCTAAAGTATTAAAAGTAACGAAATGGCTTAAAGTTATTTTAATGCTGCTGAAAATGTATACATAAATTAAAATATATTTGAAATAATAGCAATTTTGGAGTCGTAACTATTGAAATAAATATTTTAATTTTTTTGCATGACGTTACGGTTGTTTATTTTTTACTACGTAGTAATATTGTAATATAATATAATAATAAAAATTATGTAATTTATGAATTTATAGATACAAATTCATTTGAAAAAGAATTTGATGTTTATGTTCAATGTAACTTACGTATGTAAACTATTACAATATGATTATTTACATTTATATCATTCACCTAAGCAAAACCGATTACCTATTCGAATATTACTTATTTTATTTATTTAAGTTTTTTTACTTATCACATAAAATGTCTACATTTATTATCATTTTTAAACTACTCATGCAAAAAATAGTTTTTTTTTTTTCATTTTCCTTGTTCATTTAAAAGTTCGAGTTATTATATTATGTTGGACCTATTTATTTGAAAAAAAAAATGTAAGACTAATATTATACTGAACTTCATATTAAGTATTTATAGAGTTATAACGACTGTGTTACACGCCGCGGTAGTTCGTTTCCGTCTTCAAGGGCACTTACAAGTGACAAATAACTTTTATACTTTTAAACATTAAAATAATAGTAATACTATTGTGAGAATTCTGTAGTGTCACATACGTTTATACTGTAGTGCACAAGTACTGTATAAATATTTGAACTACAAATATTTGTGTGACAATTATGTACTTATAACAGTTATAACAATATCAATATATGTATATATATTATATAAGTATACCTATATATTAAATTATAGCTAGTGTGTTCAAACTTCAAACCAATCAAATTATAAAATTAATACAAGTACGTGTGATGTATCCTTTGCGTTTTGTATTCGACTAGTTAACATACATCACAGTGACCAGTCGATACTTACAAGTTACAACGGATATAATATGTAAAAATTAATAATAACGAATAATAATTATATTAAAATCAACATAATATTATAATCAAATTATAATGTTTGCGTATCTCACATATAATTAATTTCATAGGTATATTTATGGTTGAATGGAAATAGAAACATTTAATTTACATAAATGCATAATATACGAGTATACCTACCTATTAAAAAAAAAGAAGAAAAATGTATGTCTTGAACACAAAATATTGATAAAATATAACTGCGTATTTATATAGATGAACTTATTATTTTAGGAGGTATTCCTTTATTTTTTAAATTTACAAAGAAAATTAAAACAAAGTATAAATAATATTTTCAGCATTGTTATAAAAATAATCCATTTTTACAAGATGGTTTTATGGTGGTTTATGATAAATATTTGAAAACCTCTACCTACATTGTCTTTTATTCAAATATATTTCCTTTTCATAAGATATGAAAGTAAATTAATACCACAGTAAATAAAAGTATTTCATTTATCCTTAACCGTTTAAGGTTTATTTTAATAAAATTTAATGATATTTTTAATAAACATATAAATTAAATTAATGTTTGTTCCACAAGCCCAAATTTATTTTATTCTTTAATTAGCTCTTATAAATGATTATCAATATACCTAATCTAAAAATAATATTATATAAAATATTAGTTTATAATATTATGAGTAGAGTATAATTATAAAATATTCTCGTAATATTTTTATATTTTCATTATTTAATCAAATCTATGTCCAAATTTAATTTGACGTTGCGTACATTTGTATGTATTTACTTAAAATTTCTTTCAAAAAGATGTATCAGTCCAATATATGTTATTAAATTGAGACCATTTTCATTTTACATTGATGATTTGATTTACCTAAGTTACTAAACGCTAAAATAATGTGTCTTTAGTTATTCGGGAAAAAATAATTTTCAAGTTCCATAAATGTCCGACACTTAGATTTTTATGCTTTTGTGGAGTTCTGTTTAAATACAGACATATTTTTAAAATAAAAACAACTTTTTTTACTGTAAATTGTTAAGATACCTAATTATTTTTTTAACCTTGATATATACGTCATAAAATACAAATTTGAACGAGTAGTATATGATAATAGTCGGACACAAATCAAAAGTAATTATTTAAAAAATATACCTAATAATCAATAAAGTCGAAACGTTTTGTACTTATAAAAATTGTCTTCCGAATATTTTAAGTACTGGGAAAATAGTACATAATATATTTAATATAACTGATACAGCATTTTTTGAAATTATTTGTAGGTACGTATTGTTTTATTTATATAGGTTTACATATTACATATAATATATATTATCCTTATATCCTAAATTACAGCAGTTCCCAAACTTTTTTTATCTCGCGGTGCCCTTTTTTGAAATAAGAGGTTTATATGGTGCCCCACATATAAAAAATAATAAAAAACCAGAAAAATGTATAATATATACTATGAAAATACTTATTTAATTGTAATTATACATATGTTATAAGATATAAATTATATTAAGATTTAGGTATATATTTATCTGTATATATTAAATTAATGGAATGAATGATAACATTCTACGGCAGTCCGGCGCCATTGTAAATACACTACGGCGCACAGCTTGGGAACCGCTGCAATATTGTATAATATGCCCATGAAGTCGAATAACTCTTTTAGTAAGTATACTTAAATATTTTTTGAATCAAAATTTGATAAAGGAAGGAAGGATGAGTTCGGTGAATCGTAATATACATGTCAATGAAGTTTTCTATAAATTTAATTAATTCCATACAGTACGTACTAAACAAATCTGAAGCCATGATCAAAATTCCAGGATTAAAGCCTAAGTATCAACATTAACAGTTAATTAACCTAGTTATCATTTTCATACTCCATTAAAATTATACGATTTAGTAGTTTTATTGGTGATTTTGATAATCTTTTATACAAAAGGTTTAACTGAAACTTTATGTATTATAATACAAATCATAAGTTTTAAACACATTTTAAGAACTAAAATTTTTCAACAGTCTCAAGATTTTAAAGTATAAGTAAAAATATTTTAAGCTTATATAATTTTAATTTTCTGCACAAAGAATTAATCTCAGCTTCCAAAGAAAAAGTAAGTTTATATCATACAAATTAAGTTTTAAAAGTTGAACTTATTTCGTGCTTTGGGACTGGGTAGCCATTGTAATAGTACCCACTGTTATTTAGATAGATAATCTAACTTAATCACGGCTTCAAATGTTTTCCTAGGCGACTATACGCATCCCTCAACAGCCACAATAGTGCTTGCCTTTTGACCCGGAAATTGGAAAACGTAAAATACAGGACTATATAGATTAACAATTTATCTGAGAGTGAACGAATTACTATATCATTATAAAAATGGAGCTAAATTAAGCTTTTTATATTTGAAATAAAAATGTATTTCTATAAACTATGAAGAAAACATTTTACATTTTGAAATTGTTTTTTTATTTTATTATTATTATTTTTAATTGGATTATTTGATATATTTGTTCATTATGAACTACACCTAAAATATGTTGATTTGAAAGTCCAATACCTAATTTAATTTCAACAGATAATCCAATTGTTCAAATTAAGTACAATCAACATATAATATTATTATATAGAAATATTTCGACATTTATATATGAATTCAAACTTAAATAAAATATAAAATGTTGAAATATTGATTATACTCAACTAATATTAATAAATAAGTAGATACTCTTAAAGTAAAATAAAATAAATAAGAAATAAGAATATAAATACTATACATAATAAGTTATCATAATATGATTCAAACATATTTTGTATAATATTTACAAGACGAATGGTTTTAATATTATAGATGTATTTAAATAAATGTAATAAGTAGATAATATCATCCACTCCCATTTGTGTCGATTGAAATTGGACTATTGAGTTGGTTGGGAAACGTGTAATGTGCATCATAGTATATCAAATTTCAGTTTCGCAAGGGTATAAATAAAAACATGCAACTATACAAGTCCTGCAGTAAATATGGTCATCTCATCCACTCACGATGTATTATTTGATTAAGAACTAAATCAAATTCTGATTTTTTAAACTTTTAATCATACTTAAGGGCCATGATTTTAAATGCTTAAAGTTCTATACCATTATAAGAATGACCTGTTCTGATACTAACTAATTTTTCTTGATACACAATTATGAAAACTGCTGTTTTTGTTAAGAACAAAAGTCTAAAAATTTTACAGGGAAAATAGTAATTCACATTTGAAAAGGAGAAATTGATGTACACAATACACTAATTTAATGATATAAAATTTTAAGTACGAAATATTTACACATTTTAAACTATATTATCCTCTATAATACTAAAAAATTACTTATAATGGAAAAATTAAAGTGAACGTCATACTCGATAAATCACTTTGTACGTTATTTGGAATTCGTGATGAGGTTTATAACAATTACCAAAAACTGTTTGTCTACTGTAAATGTATATAAATTCATGATAATTAGTATTATATACTTCGAGTCTCCCCGAATATAATTTTCACACACTAATCTTCAATAGAAAATAGATTTAAAATAATACATATGCAATATTTGTTGTGGATTCAAATATATATATAATTTGTTTTGGGTATATATTTTAGATGGGACATTATTTTCTGAATGATATCGTTAAAATCGAGGTCGTTTTTGTTCCGCAACTGTGAGTATGTACAATGCGGTGAAACACGATTGAGCACAGTCCCTATTTTGAAAAAACCCGATTGAGCACGGTCCATATTTTTTAACAACCCGATTGAGCACAGTCAAATAAATGCAACGTTGCCAATTTTTTTGTCCGACTACAACCAGCTAGACTACACGCGTATTTTGAAATACTAGTACTATGAAATGGAAATATTTGTCAATCTGTGTGCTTTACTAGTCGTGGTGATTATTTTCAATCGTGGTTTCCCATATTTTGAAAAGCGGCACGAGTTTAATCGATAAATAATATACGAGTCGTGTAGGAAATTAGGATCGACGTAATCGTAAAATCAAAATAGGTACACTCATGCATTGTCGATTACGCCAATTAAGATTATCTGTACGACTGTAAGATTGGATATTATTTGTTATCTACATAATATAATATAGTCATATAGAAGTGGGCTTTTGTATTGCCAAAATGGCAAAATATAAGTAACTTAGACTCAATATTATCAGGCGTTAGTGGTTAGTGTCGTTCGTCGTTACGCGTTAGTACGTTACACCGTTTTGTTTTAGATAACTTTTTTTATATACATAGAACGCGATGGACATTAGTGAAATAAAAGTTATTTTATCCGAGAGAGGAAAAGAATTAGCCAATGTTGGTGCTTTTAAGTACAGATTTATTGGATTAATTAAAAAAGGCGAGTTATTAAAATGGCGGTGCACAAAAGATACATATAAAAAAATGTGGATATTCCTACAAAACGTATGTGTAGAATATACAGGAAGTCAGTTCATATTAAAAAAATTACACGTTGACTTTGAAAAGGCAGCCCACCAAGCCGCGTATGAAGTTTTTGAAAATGTACAATTAATAGCTTGTCGGTTTCATTTAGGACAATCATGGTGGCGAAAAGTAAGAACAAAATAATTTCAAATCAAAAAATTATATATTAATTGTATTCTTAATTATTATTATAGATAAACAGCGATTCTATTCTCAGAATAGCCTATAAAAAAGAAAACGACGAACTAGGAAATTGGCTTAAGAGTTTTTTTGGATTAGCTTTTCTTCCTAGTCATGAAGTAGCCGATGCATTCGTCGAACTCATGAGTGTCTGCCCAAATGATGAAGTCTGCTCAGAATTTAGCGATTATGTTTTCAATAATTATATAGATGATGAATCTTCATTTCCCCCAAATATATGGGCTAAAGAACCTATGTTTGATCCAAGGTAGATCATCCAAAGTCTAATTATTAAATATAAAAAAAATGTCAATTTAATTTCTATGAAATGTTTTTTTTTAGAACAACAAACGCTGTTGAAAGTTTTCATAGAACTTACAATTCACAATTTTATAAGTCTCACCCACACATACACTTGGTAATTATAGTTTTACAAGAAACGCAAGCTGAAACGATGACAAAAATTCGGTCAATTGAAACCGACAGTTATAAAAGTATGAGTTTTATTGAAATGCAAAAAATTAATGCAACTATAATGGCTTACGATGAATATTTAAGAAATAAATGTTCTAAAGATTTACTAAAATATTTATTAAAAGTGGGAAATAAGTATTTAGGGATACCACTTTAAAACGTTGACACATAATACATATTGTATAGCATAATAAAAATATTCAAATTAAATATATAAATTAACTTTAAGACTTTTAACTTTAACTTTTTTTTGTATAGGAGATGAATTATATATATATATTTATAGAACAAATGAACTTTTATTTATTATTTTATTATTAACGTTTTTTTACACACACTTTTATTTAAAAATTAAACTCAATTTATTACATCAATAGGTAAATTAACTTTTAGACTAATCCGTATAGGACTTGAATTATATTATATATATTTATAAAAAAATGAACTATTGTTTATTATATTATGTAATTATTATTTTATTATTAACTTTAAGACTAATCTGTATTGGACATAAATTATGTATATTGTATATATTTGTAAAATAATTTAATTTTATATTTTTATACACTAATTAATAGCTTGATCATTATTATAAAATAATTCCTGTAAAAATTTCAATTTTTTTTTTAAATTTTTATTTTTCTGTGTGAAATGGCAACGTTGTACGTATTTCTATGCTCAATCGTGTTATATTTTGGATTTCTATTGTTTAATTGTATCTATGCTCAATAGGGTAATGAAAAAGGTAAACTGTGCTCAATCGGGTTCCAGCCTGTACAATGCGCATATTATTATATAAATCATCGTCGTCATTATAAAATCCAAAACATGTGATAGGGTCGAGAAATACAGTTTTCATACGTAGTATTATGGGGCATTATTAATTTTTCACCTTAATACCTTATCAAATTTCCATTCAAGGTTGAAGAATTTCGGGCTAGCGGACCTAACGCGTAAATACGTAATGGAGCGTGTCACGTGTGATCATATTATAGCAAATTTGTAATAATGCTATAATTCATCGACCATTGCGATAATTTATACCGCAGAAAAGTGAACTTACTTGCTTAGAAAGCATTGCATGTGGTCGCGTCAATGCATAGTTGCGACTTATGACTCATTTACGAGATCATTTTCGAGGACATATTATGTATTTTAGTACTTACGCTCGATCATTGCAATAATATTATTATTTCGCGCCAACAACCGTTTTTATGGCATGTTTTATTTTCGCCGGGTGTTGAAACAAATGTATAAGAATATTATGTGCGATATAATATTTTCATTATATTGTTAAACCACGGATTGTTAACGACCGGTTTTTTTATCATAATATTTTGTTTGCAATATCACTGCCCAGGTACGTTTTTGATTTCGTGCCACCGCGGCGATGTGTTTGAGACTTAGCGTCAAATCGATTTCCACGCCGTACGAAATTGAAGTAAACACAAGCGACCGAGAGTGGCGTGAAATACGAAAACCTGTACAACTTGGATTTTATAAACAATAATTATTTTGCATACGCCTTATAATTACATAAATACAAATAAACGAAGCGACAATAATCCACAATAATACATCACATTATTATTTTGTATAATTACTTTAAAAACCATTATACTATACAGTGGCTCGTGACTATTTTACGAACCAAATTTCAGCTAAGCTTTTACGGATTTATCTAGGGAAACTCTAGCGAACAAATCTAATAATTGCGTCATGCAAGTGCATGATAATAATTAATAATTTCCAAATAATGCACAATACAACTACGGCCCCGCCGAAGTGTGTACCTACGGAATAACAGGAACCCGTGAATAATAATTGCATAGTTTAGGTTTATATCTCGGTATTATGCAGCAGGTGTCAGGTGACACAGTCTTACCTCGTCCTGCCACCAATCAGCTCCTGAACCGTAAACCTCGAGAAACGGATGACAAGTTTAGTCGTGTCCAAGTTCGGATGAAAGTGAAGATAATGTTTACAATCATTATTTTTGCTCCACTGAAATTTCGTCACCAATATTATGATGATAGTACGCTGCACCCGTGAACGATAACGATAAAACTCCAATATTGGTCGTCGGATCGACAATCGAAATGTAACGAACGGAGTAAAATCCTATAAAAGACCGACTGCGTATTTCAAATGCAATATTATTATGACTCATCGTGAATAATATCACATGTACCTATATGTCATATAATATACGATTATCGCAAACTTTATTCGTCTTACGAATGGGCCAAGCATGATTCAAAAATCATCTATACTCAATCATATAATAATAGTATACAAATATTATAATATAGGGTTCAGAGAAGTATATTCTGATGAGGTGGATTCTGAATTGGGGGGGGGGGGGAGGAGAAAACGACAGGCAGGATGGCATTTTTTTTATCAGATTTCGTAATAATTCATCGATTATGTAACAACGAATGAAAAGGATTGTCTTGAGGATCGGTGATGATATTTTGTAGTAATAAAATGATGTGTTCAATATTTTTCTCTGTTTAATTGTTTAACATATAAACAATGAATTGTAATTTATAATTATAAAATTTTGACATACTATTTGCTATTTACCAATTATGTAAGGCGTGGAAAAAAAATTAAAACCAATTTGCAAACATTCTGTACATACAATAACGGATCTATCTCATATTTATTGATGAATAAAACAATACATGAATAATTTCCACCCTCAGAATAACAAAAAAAATAAAATAGTGTTGATATATAAAACATTTTTGACTTAATCTACCCGTATGTACTTGTATAATATAGAACTTTTGGTATCATTTAGAAGTTCAATAAATTATTTCTCAAAGTATAATATTATAATGGATACATATACTTATATAACATATAATTTAATTGTTACTATTCAAAATATCAATTTAATTTTTACATAGTTATATAGTTATTTTATCTTGTCAAAGAGTTTATGCGATGGTTGTTAGAAAAGTAATTTCAAATTTCATGGAAAGTGAAGAAGATCATTTTATATTGTATAAAATTGATGAGAAATTAATGTATTACTATAGTGCTGTTGATTTTTGTTAGTAAATTGTGTTTATTTTAGCGTATATAATGATTTATTGAAGTTTCAAAACTTGGAGCTATTTTTGGTTATTTACACTGCTTTCGTCTTTTATTCTTTGAAAGCGCCACCAGCATATTTTCACCAACGTCTCTACTATTCAAACCGTGGAATAAATGTGATATATGTTCCTTAACAATCACTAATTGAGTATTGTCAATTATGTATTATATTAATATATAACGTTGGATTTATAATTGGTGCGACGATTTTGAGGTGTTTTAAGTCAATAAATTACATAGATGTTTATTGTCCATTAATGTGGCTAAAATAGTAGAATATGGATAATTGATACGAATTTTGAATTTTGATATCATAACATATAATATTAATTTGCCATATATTTATAAGAACATTTAAAAAATTGAATATTCTACAATTAATAAAATTACAAGTTATATTAAACTTTAGACCATATTTTGTTTTATATTTTGCTACAAAACTTTTTTCTCCAGGTGAAATACAACATTTTATAAAATCTTTTTCACTTAAAAAACACCTGGCATAGATTTAATTACAGCAGAGTTGCTCGTGAACTTTCAAAAAAATCTTGATCCATTTAACTCACATATTTAACTCCATATTAAGACTTTCCTACTTTCCACTTCAATGGAAAATAATTTTAATACCAAGACCAGGTAGTTTCTAGACATTGTATCGTCCTACAGTCCAATCAGCCTTTTGCCCTTCTTTGCAAAATTAACTGAAAAATAAAAACAACATTTCAAAAATTATAAACGACAAACCATAATACTTAAACACCCAAATTGGCCTCCAAAACAAGCACTCTACCTTACACCAAGTACACCGCATAACCAACTCTATTTCCTATGTATTGAGAAAAAAAAATATACTGTTCTGTTGTTCAATTAGATCTTGCCCAAGTATTTGATAAGGTATGGCACTCCAGGCTTTTACTTAAGCTAAAGGCGATTCTCCTTTCTCCTTATTTTTTTATTTTTTAAGTCGTACTTAGAAAATCGTAATTTCGTAACACGTGTAGGCTTAGCCATCTCAAACTTATCTCCTGACTTAACTGGTATTCCCCAAGGTGCAATTTCGTCTTCAGTCCAATATAATATATACACTTCAGCGGGCCAACCTACCTCCACCACACCATTGTTGCCGAATTCGCAGACGGCAAAATTATCTTCACCTCACACGATATATATGTTTATATATATCCCGCAAACTATCTCCCAACATTTACAAACCCGCTTAAATATGATGGAATCGTGGTATTCTAAATGGAAAATAAAAATCAACAATGAAAAGTTCTCGCACATCGAGTTTAATCTTAAACAAAATAGAGTCCCCCGCAGTAACTCTAAACAATAAAATCATCCCTCAAACACATAACGTCCATTATCTAGGTCTGATACTAAACAAACGTTTAACTTGGGCCAAGCATATAACAAAAAAAAAACAAATCCAATTAAGCACCAAACGTAAATCTCTCTATATGCTTCTCGGTAAAAACTCCATAATTAGCCTAAAAACAAACTCCTATTATGCAAAACATTAACCAATTTGGTCTTATGGTATCCAGCTATGGAGTTCTGCTAAGAAAACAAACATTAATAAATTACAATGTTTTCAATCTATAACATTAAGTATGATTACAAACGCGCCTTTCAAATCACACACTTCACTCCGATTTAAACATCAAAACAGTCCCAAAGGTAACAAAATCATCCTACAAATTATTTCCCTCCAGTCTAGCAAATCGTTCAATTTCTATAAATTCAATGTAGGTAATAACATATTACATAATTTGAATATTTTATGTTATTAGATATTACCTATATTTCTAAATTTATTGAATAAACTATAACTTGTAATTTGAAATGCAATATCCTGCAAGTATTTGATTTTATTTTTCTAAAATAAACTAATAGTTTTACGTCTCCATTAAAGCACACCTAGATGTTGGAAATTAAACCACTTTGGCAGTTTTCTGTTAACTTTTGATTTTTAATGGTGTTTGTTTTTAAGCTGTCACCTTGAGTAATATCCATGGGCCATGGCAATGTTATTGGAATCCACTATTATTTACCTTTCTACAAAGTATTAACACTTCACCGATTTGTTTAAAAAGTATTGACTAACTAAAATATCAAAATGGTTTTTAATGAAATGGACTAATACAAGTTCAAAGGATGTTGACTTTGTTTCATATTTCAAAATGTTAGTAGGTTATTAATTAAAAAACATTTTATTAAAGTTATGAAAAAGTTTTGTAGTTGTTTTATTAATAATTTCCTGGTTAATCTTGCTGTACAGTTGTAAGATATTGCTTACAATTTTATAATAATAATAGTAATTGATTTGTAACAGGTACCTTTACTTTAGACTTAATAGTGTGATTTTGTTAAGTTTATATAATACCTTGTTCATCTGATATTTGTATATCCATTATGTAAGCCTTGTACCAAATCAAATTAAAATAAAATATTATATGAATACTGTCTGATACATGATTTTATTTTATCGATTTATTTTTTACGTTAATTTGAACTGGAGAACTGCCAAAGTTTTGAATTTTTAACACGTTACGTTTTAGGTAATACAATGTATATAATATATTGTTTTCTACGATAAGTATATAAGTGATTGTTTTCAATAAGAATATAATCATTACTTTAATTTACAATAACTTTAATTATATTTTTTTGTAGATATTATGTTCAGTATAATACATTTGTATTGTACCTATACCTTACATTAGGTATTTCATAATTACATAATTACATAATAACACATTAATAATAAATTATGGACGCAGGTGAAATGTTTCATTAATTTTACCAAAAAATACTAACTGATCACTTAAAAATAAAACCTTTTTTTTATTTTTTTTATTGAAGATAAAAGTGTATTTACAGTTTATACATACAGTGTATAATAAGTAAGCGTGGTGACTTAAAAAGAAAAAGAAAAAAAATAACATTAATTACAGAAAATGAAGGCTCCCAGCAGTGCCACCTGACAAGTGACAAGAAATTAGGGTTTGAGTTTATTTATTTTATTATTATTAAAATAAAACCTAAATGGCGAATTAGTAGATAACTGTTTATTGACTCGAATACCTACGTTTTACAAAATTATATTATTTTTATATATTTCCAGGTTAATAACTGACACATATTTTTGGTTGTATCATATTATATTGTTAATTATTAAACATCATAATATGTACTTTATTTATTATAAAAAGAAGTAATAATAACGTTGCTTTTTTCACTTAAGGATCGTGCAGCTCTTTGTTGTAGATATATTATTATATTATAATATGTTTAAATATTCCAACCTTAATACTGACACGTGCCATACCGAATGGTTAAGAATTAGTCTTTGTCTTCAATAAAAGCACAAAATGTTTAAACAAATATACATTCAAAAATGAACATTTGTCTTATGGTATTTTAAAGTATATGATTTTTCATCTTATTTTCGACAATACGATCCCTGTTATTGATTTTCTCGTACATTAAATTAACATAAAATTGTCAAACAGATATTTTGTACCTCTAAAGCTTCATTCTGTTATTTTAAACTATTTAATATACCTTGTTAGTTGTCATGTTATATACGGCATGCACACATCATGTAAAATAAAATAAATGCTTACCCGAAAAGGTCACGTAATACTAATAACCAATTTGATATATTCAGACAAAAAATACAACTAAAATATTTTTTAAATTAATAACCATTAATTTGTTGATATACTACATAATATAATGTACTGAAAAACATAAATGTTTTCAAAATTTTTACTGCACAGCCATTAGCCATTTTATGTTTCAAAATATCTCATGCAAATGGTTTCTTAGCTTTCAGATTTATCTTGAGAACAAAAAATGTATAACGTTATTCATACGGTTATCTTTAAGTTTAATCAACATATTTGTGTATAAGTGTTTTCTTTAAATCCATTGATATTTACTACTTATCAGTCTTATTATCAGGCTTTTATAGTTCATAGCACAAATATTTTGAGTCATAATATTTATAAAACGATCATTCCATTGAACTTTTTCAGTTAACAAGTAATTTGGCTATATAGATTTTCCAAATGTTTTCAAGTCATTTGCCGTTCAAATAGAATTGAATTCACATTACTTATCTATACTACGTTCATAGTACCTGTTAACAATACGATTCGCAACTTTATATTAAGTTATTGCATTATTTTGCATAACTATTACTTTTACTGATCGGATCGTTTGGCATTTATTACACACAACAGCACACATATTTTATAGCTTTTTTACATGTTAAACATAGTTTAAACAATAGTTTGAAGATATGGTATTTATCGACTTTTAATATCTAATTAAGTATAGCTACCATAAATTAAATTACAGTAAAATAAATATATCCACAAATGCTATTAAAAATATAAAATCTATATAATAATATTATTTTTACGGTTTTATAAATATAAAAGGTTGAATAAAATACATTTTTTTTTTCATTAAAAAATACACAATACGTTGCTATTAATATTCTGATCTATTATCCAATAAATAAATTAATCATATAATAATAATATGATATACCATCAGTTAAAAAAAATAAATAGTTAGACAGTCATTAATGTGTAAAATGAAAAATTTCAAGTCAATATGTAGTATTTATGAAATTATCAGTCCATTTGAATAATTTATCGCTCTTAAATTATATTTTAAACAAAATTATTTTTAATTTAAAGTACAAACGATAAATTATAGAATTATTATTGTGAAATAACTACATTTTTATAACATAGATCATGGAAATTATAATAAAGTGGGTAATTTGGTTCTAGCTTGATGATAACACACATTATCGTGATTAATTATACAAATGCAATTACAGCTAAATGACAGTAATTAATAGTATACACAATTGATATTAAACGATTTCTAAATTATGCCTCCTAGAGGTAAACATACAACAAATTAAATGCTGGAGTTATTTTTTTTTAAACTACAATCAGTCATTACTGAATAATTATATGTTTAGATAAATAACGTAAAACATTCATTTTGAATGAAACTATAATCGAGATCAACGCCGACACAGTATTATATAAATTACGATACTTATTATAAACATATTGAGGGTTTCTTGCCATTTTCTAAAACGTAACTGAAAAATCGAAAACAGATCTGAGCAATTTTTCAACAAGTGTTAAATGTATAATGCGCATAACTACATTAAAGTAACTAAGTAAATATATATATATATATATATTATATATGTACTTATAAAATATTTAAAAGTTCTTAGAAGACTTAGAAAGTGTTCAAAAAAATTACTTTCGTCGCTGATAATCTAAAATTCAATTCAAAATATGTACTGAAACTTAATCGTTAAAGATAGTATTCAATTATAACTAATAATCTTCTTTAATTTTTATATGCAAATAAAATGTAAAAATGTTATAGCTCTTTGATCCAATAACACAGTATTTAATTAAGCTGTATAATATTAGATTAGTATACAGTTTTAAAATCAAAATTAGACTTTTACTAGATAAACAAGTTCTTAAAAGTCTTGATTATATACTTTTTATTTATTTATCATTACTTTAACAGCATAAGAGTAAATTAAATTTTTACATTTAACAGATTTTTATGTACCTACCTTTTTATAGATTTTTAATTTATAATATCAGTTGAACTTTACCGAATATTAATATTTACCTTATTTTCTCATCCAAAAAACAGTACCTACAGTTATTGTGAAGGGGCCATTATGTATATACATAATATTATCGATGCGTATACCTAATGTAAAATATTATTAATTATTGATCATTATTATATTATACCGTTACATAAGATATTTAGTTATATATATTTGTTATTTATATAATTACAATTTTTTATTACACGTATAAAACTTTTACTTAAGTATAAACATTTTATTAAAAAATATATTTAATTTAGTATTTCCATAGCGCACACATCCAATTTACTAAACTTCACACTTTCAGAATTAAAATGCGTTTTAATGTAAAAAAAAAATGAAGAAGCTTTTTCAAACTCACCTCTTTCAAACAGTTCTAAAATCCTTACTTACATTCATGCGGTCAACAAAAAAAAAAAAATAATAAAAAAAATAGACTGCAAAAAAAGAAAACATTTTAAAGAAAGTTCTAAGGTTTTGCAATTTGTCATCGGTGAAGTCCAAAAGGTTTTTATCACCAAAAAACACAAAATATTACTTCTTTTTCTTTCATGATACATCAAAAGTCACTTTTACTTCAAACAAATAATACCTACCAAATGTTATTCAATGTTGAGTTTTTAACTATAGTCAAATTGTACGTATTATTTGAGATAATTCATACAAAGCATTAACGATTAGTTTTTAGTAACAAAACGTAGCATATGAAAAAATAGCTTAATAATATAAATGATTAAGCTATTTATAATATAAAATATACTTTACAAAAAAAAAAAAAACTATACATTTCATTGCGTTTTAATGAGCACTTCTAGTAATTATTACTTTTATAAATTAATATTGCATTTGACTTATTAATTATTATATCATTAAGTATATTATATTCTCATATAAAATCAACACATGTCACGTCATGTGATATATATTTATAAAAATATGAAAATAAAAGTTATAATTAGTTTAGGCCATCTGTTTATTAAATAATAATACATGATTTAAATATATGCCCAAATTACATCCTAAATAAACAGGGAAAAAATCATATTTTATGAAATTGTCAAAATAATAAATTATTGTAAACCATCAATCATTAACGTACAAAAAGTAAATTTAAAGATAATATGCTAAGTTTTTTAACTTACCGTGTAGTCTAATTTATTATTATTTTGATTTTTTCAGAGTTTTTTTTTTTTAAATAATTAACTAAAAGCCTGTCTTATTATGTAGATACTCATTGTATATTATATAATATATACACAGTTAAAATATATCATGATGAGTTTAGATTTGTTAATTTATATCCATATTCCCTACTATTAACTATTACAATTTATTTAAAACAATGACTTTAACCTTGTCCATGTTAGTATGTGTTCACGCCTGTTACTATATACATCTACAAATTTTTTTAACTTACTTTTCAGCAAAACTTTTTTTCGTATTGTATTATAAAAACTGTAAGATAAAGCATTTTCAAATTGTATTTAAAAAATATAATAACATAACTAAAAGTAATTTTTTAAAACATTAAAACACGATTATTATGAATATATTATATTACAAAATCAAATTATTTTCTGGTACGCTAAATGTTGAACTTAAAACAATATTATCGCCAATATACCATATTTTTTCAAACAATTTTTACCGGATCATTAATCTAACTTATGATGAGAAGATCAAGAGTATACCATTTGTAGGTACAGTCATATACTATGTGTTTTTAATTATATTACCTACCTAATAACTATCTAAAAGATTTCGAAGAAAATTAATAATGTTTTTGTAGTACGTATTATTATATCATATTACATTCGTTGAGGATTAAATTTAAATAACCTCGTGTTTCGAAATATCAAACACCTATACATATCATGTTTACACGTTATAGGTAATATGCAATATCTGATGGTTTAAATTTCAACCATCATTTGAATGAGGGCCTTTTTCATAAACGTATAATATTATTATATATTATTTTTTTACTATTCAAACAATATTCTGAACAATAATTCAGTAAGTAAAAATGTACAATAAGTAATAATAACTATAATAATTTATAATTGTAAAAGTCGTGAGAGACGTAAAGAGGAAGTATTATCCATTGGTAATAGGTAATAACTCATTGAATTGTTAATATTTTATCAGTTTAGTAAATCACGATTATAATAATCATTTTGCGTTTTAACCAGCGAAGACAAAGTGAGAGCATATATTTTTTTTTTTATTGAAGAATTATTATTGGAGATTAATTTGCAATGAAAACGTTTTCCAAGGTCATTATAACAGTTTTAATTTGTAGATTTTTGTGTAATCTACGTTATTTAAATCCTAGTAATAATACAAAGTGATATTTCGGAAAGCTTAAATTTGGTGAATATTGGATGGTTTGATAGGATTTAAAATGTATATACTTAATACCGTAATATGACCATATAACCAACGGATCTGTTTACAATTTTGTGCAGTTGTAGTTTTATTCTGAAATTTAATTCGGATTTAAGAAGATGCAAAAAATATCCAGTTTGGATTTAGTTTTTTTCTTCTCCATTTGAAGGTGAGATTTTTAAATGAACCATTGGTCCGGCTTTCCAAAATATTTGGTTTTTGGTTAAATTCGTGGTAACTATTGTATGATTTTAGAACAATTCACTGGGCATAGAGCAAAAGTAACTTTAACTAATAATATATTATCGTTGGTTTTTAATTATAGGTGTATACTTTATAGTTGTACAAAAGTATAATAAAACACAGATACTCTATTGTAACTCAGTGTGTATGTACAATGTATTTAACACTTTTATTTCATTTAAAATATATTGGCACAAAAAACGGGTCCTAATCATTTTTTTTTTTTTTTTTTTTAAGTAGGTACTTACTGCTTTGTGATAGGTCATCACATCATGATTACATTAGGTGAAGCAATTATTGAATTTCAGTAGAATAATTGATTATTCATGTTTATAATTCACTTACTCGATCGTTCGATTCCTTTACTAAAACAAATAACTCGTTACCAAAAAAAAAAAATATATATATATATACATATAATGTATAAATTAAAAAAAAAAACATGATTTCAACTCGATCGAACCCTAAAAAAATAATCATCCGAGCTCTTAAATAATGAAAATATATAATTATCTACTACACTTTTCAATGATTGTATTATACTGTGCGTATAATGACTGAATCAATTTTGTAAACATTATATGAGAAAAATGCGAATAAGCAATCAATCCAACGTGATATTAAAAAAAAAATATATATATATTAAAAACATAAGGCGACGTTGATTAAGTTTGGCTATCAATAATTGCCATTAAAACAAGAATGTTTATTTTTGCATAAATAAAATTATGGTTATTATTTTTCTTGATGATGATTTATAATAATAATTAATCAAGGGAATACTATTTCATCAATTTAAAAATCAATACATTTTAAATTAATATCTAATATTTTACCCAGAATGTCTCTCAAAAATGTATGAATTAAGTCTTTAATAAATCATACCAAATTTCAATTGAATTTGTAATATATTTTTAAGAATTTTTCAATAATTAGTTATATTACAGACATAATCAAAAAAAAAAATTATTAACACTTTAAAAAATACCCGAAAAGAATTTATGGTTTGAACTTTAAAAAATAAATCGAGAAAAACCAACAAGTGTAAAGAAATAGATAGATAGTTTGTTATCTTTTCTTGGCGCTTATTAATGGCTGAAAACAACAAAGAAAAAGGTTTTTTTCAAATTAGGATATAGTACTTATTATGTATCTAATATATAAGTTACTCCATCATTATTTTTTCAACTTTTATAAGTTACTTTGATCTATATACTATACTAGCTACTTGTTTGTATACTACAGTTGATCCGTATATTTAAATTTCATTATTCTAAACCGATATACGACAATTTTTTCAACTTTTTTAAGACCGTTTATTCATTATTGCCTTTATTTAAAATTATCAAATTATGTACTAATTTTTTTTTTTTTAATATCAATAAAAGCCTCAATGACTAAGGTTATTAGCTTAAATTATTTACAATATTAGTATTACATTATGATAATATATGATGTTTAGAAATACTACAAAATGAATTGTTTGAGTATGCAAAAAAGGTAGAGAAAAAAACACAACATAAGAAAAAAGAAAAATTGAGTTTTTGACCTTGGAGTTTTCATGTTGCGGTCCAAGTGCTTCATATAGGTGATTCGGTATGCTTAAGGATATTCTAATATCTACAAAATTACGAAAGAACAGAAAGATATGTTTGACGATTAGATCTTAACCACTGGTTATAGGCGTAAATTTGGCTTGCTAGAAGGGGGGGCTAACGCTAAGATTATAATTTATAATTTATAACATTAGAAATTTATAACGAGGCTATATTATTTTTTAGGGGGCTAAGCCCCCCTAAGCCCCCTAAGCCCCCCTAAGCCCCCCAATTTACGCCTATGCCACAGGTTATACAATTGGTCAGGTTCTTCCTGTCTAGTGAGAAAACAATTTGTAAGCCAAAAATGTCCAATTCTTATCTCTTAGTTTGTGCTAGTACCATATTATTCAACTTGTTAGTGGTTCTTTTACTACTATAAAATACAATTTATGCTTTGTCAAACTAAAAATGAAAACAGTTTTTTTAAATTATATTTTTCAAACAAAACTAAAGAAAATCTCGTGATTTATCAATTCTGCTGACATCGAATTATTATGATGTTACCTACTTTAGTGAAACCAAATAAAAACTTATTTCAAATATACAATGGAACTTCGATACGTCGAAAATTGAAATGTATGTGCATATGCTTGTGTTTGTATAAATGTATAATATTATATTTATATATATATATATATATTAGGACAAAATATACAATCTATATCATAAACGTAAAAGTGTATGTGGCTTAAAAAAAACAATAGATTCCATGTTATTTTTGATGCCATAAAAAAATACATTTGATCAAAACTTCAAGACACTTATCTATGTGTGAAAGTACACTCTACTAAAAATATTATATAAATGGAAAAATGAGTATACACCTAGTTGCATTTTTTAGTATTATAATCCGTAAAAAAAAATAAAAAAATAATAAAATAAATTTCAAAGCCCGAACTCAAATTTTCTGAGGTTCTGTCACTGGACAGTCTCTTCTTCATGTGTGACATGTCTTCTTTAAATCACTCATCATTGTTACTTATTGTTTTATGTGTAAACAGATTGTAATATATTTTTAATAAAAAAAAAAAAAAAAATCCGTAAGCTGCAGTGGATTGAAATTATTTTTTTACGCAGATTTACATTTCAATCTTTAATTAATCGAATTACACAGTATTGTTCTTTTTTAGTAATCAATATGTTATTATTGAGTTCTAATACTTTTGCAAAATATAGTAAGTGTATTTTCAAAGTATTACAATTATTATTGAATGAATTACATACAATTTTTTATAACCCGTATTGAAATATTATTATTACTTATTAGCATTTACAGTTTCATACAAATATCTCATTAGTTATTGTTTTTAATAGTTAATTGGTTTTATGGTCAACATATATTTATATGCTATATTTGTAGCTATGTTTTGATAATAATAGCTTTGAATTCCCTTTGAAAAAACTTTTTGGTTTGTTGAAATTCCATAAAAATATTCTTATTTCAACTTATGAATAAAAATAAAAATATTGCTTATAGGGTGGAAAATCAGGTTAATATGTAAATTATAACCACAATATTATAATTTATTTTTATTTTTTTTTACTTTTTTTTATTTATCTAATTGATTTTCTATGGAATTATTTGATATTTTACAGTTGAAATGTTTCAAACTTAATATTTTTTTCATTATCATCATTATCAATATCATTAAAATTCCTACAGTCATTCATTTTTTAATGTTTTTTGGACTTCATGGAAATATCATTTTTATTAATAACGTGCTTATTTGACTAAAAATTTACAGATATTAATTTATAACAGGAATTTAAGATTTGTTTGAATTCGAACAATTATATTTTTGTGTAATACATAATTTTGACTTAGATTTACATATTTTAATAATAGTGATGTGCTTAATTCGTACAATATTCTTTAGACGGAAAAAAGAAACGTTTAGTTTAGTAGCTTATAAAATCACACACATAAATACCATTTCCAAAAACGATTAGTTATTGATTATAAACAGAATAAAATAAAATTTGTATTACAAAAATTGGACAGCAAGGTTGTTATAACAATTCTAAAGAACTCATAAATGTATTCAAATCATAAATTACCTATAATGGAAAAGCTATTTAATAGTTCAACTACAATGTGAATATTTTTTAATTGATATTTTTAATCTGTTTTTTTTCTTACTATAATGCTACATCATACATCTACTGGTACCTTACGATTAACGGTGTACCTAATAAAGTGGAGTACAGTCCGTACTCAATTTATTGTATCACAATAATTTCGTATGAAAACATTTTTAGATAAATATGAAATGTCGACAAATAGATAAAATTATTATTGTAGTCAAAATATGTAGTTTCATCCAATATTCAATAAAACAACAAATATATCACCAACCAATTGTTTTTATCGTGATCATACTGCATACCTCATTTCTTGATTCTATACAACAATATCTCAATACCAAAATAGTCATGTTCCTTGCACTGGAAAAATATGTAAATTTTTTCAATCATTTTTTCTATATAGGTACATTTCAATGCTTAGTCGTGCGTAAGTCATTATACTTTTGAATAAATCGGCTTTGGTCTGTTTCGTTATATGTCATAGATTTAGTTTTTTTACATGCTATAGTTTTACATGACGTGCAAAACAAAAAAATATCTGAATGATATTATGTAATGGTATTCATGAAAGCTATAGAGTTGGGTTGGTAGGCATCACAAACTCCACCTCTTTAATTCGCAAAAAATAAAAATAATGTTAAAAAATATAAGAAAACAAACGTGATTAAAAATAGATTATTAAATTTTTAATAAATTCATTAGAAGTCACAAATTGAAACAGTAAATTTCTGCAGTAAACAGTCAACAACTTTTTACATTAAGACAGAATGTCATGACATGCATGTGATCTATTAAATTTACATGGTTTACCAAAAATTAAAACAAAATAGTATACAATTTAACTGTTTATGTTGTTTTTATGTCATCAAAAAAAGTTATAAAATAAAGTCTCTTTTTTCAAGTCATTGCCATTAACCTTGTATTGTTGTGCAACAATAAGTTGATAAAAAAATACAATAATTATTATTTATTACCTTTAATATATATGGGTACTATTATATTATATGTAATAATAATATAATATATATATTACATTATAATATTATTCTCAAATGCTTAAATAAAATTTAAATACAAAATTTTTAAAGTAAATTTGGTAACTAAAAATAGAATAATAACAGTAAAATATAAATTATATCTGTCTTGAATCACATTATTGTGAAATTAAAAAAAAAAACTAATAATTATGACAAAATTGAGCATCCAATCGTCTTAACATTGCACTTTAAAAATGTCTGAAAAGTAATTATAATTAGATAATTTGTTACAATGTTATGTAGAAATGATTGGACATTACCATAATCTGTTAATCTATTTCTCAATTAAATTGTACGCGTACAAAATACGTAGTACTGGTGCAGTACATTACAATTACGATGTATATCGTATACAGCAAAGCAAAGTATCAAGTGTTTTAATTTTCAGGTGATATGGATGAAATTTTCACCAAGTATTACAAAGTTTTTTTTTTTTTTGATAAAATCGGCAACCTCGTAAGCACATAACATTGTTATATTATAATAATATGATACACTAAGTATCAATATTTTTCCAAAGGATCGGAGATAATATTTGTTCATCTTGAACCAAAATTAAACTTTAAACTGTTTCTTGTTCCGTGTATTATTATAGCTACCTATTGAATTTCGTAAAATATTTTCATTTATTCTGTTTTATCAACATTAGATTCTAGGCTAAGATTACCAACAAAAACCCATCACATATAATGTCAATAAAGACAACTTTTTGATTACATACAGTAGCAATATGCATTAACAAAAACCTAAAATGAGTTTTCCTTGTGTATGCTTGTGTAACTATAGAAGTTACTGTGTGAAATTGTAAAACTAAGTAAGCAAAATGAGAGTAGGTATTCGTTTTACACACCGCGTAGACCATTATATAATTTTTAATATATGTGAGAATATCTATGAATTATTATATAATATGTAAATAATAAGTATATTATACTGTTTTATACTGTCTTTATATTCACGTTTTTTTTTTTTTAACTTTTAACTTTTAAAGCGTAATATGCAACGATTTCTTTTTAAATAATAAACTATTACCCCTTAAAATAAAATCTTTTATTATATTTTGTTAATAGTATATAATTTTATTTAAACATTTTACGATTATTCCAATTAACTTTCAATCATCTTCATTAATATTGAAAACAGTTTGTAAATATTTAGTTGCAGAATAATAGTGATTGAAGGTTATGATGAGAGATAATAAGTTCATCAAATTTTGAATAGAAAAAATAACAATATTGATTACTGATTAAGTATTCATAACAGACAAGTGGATATTAAAAAAAATTCACCCATTAAAAATGTTTTTTTGACATACCAACATTTTTTGACCATACCCATTAATAAAAAACAATTATGGATTACAAAATACACCTGCAGTGTATAATGTTTGTTTTATTACATTTAATTTTTTTTACTATAAAATTATTCATATTAATAGTTTTTATTTCAAACGTATTATCACAGACTGGTCGTAGCGTTAATTAAATCCTATTATAAAAGACTCGAAATCTCAAATTGATATGAATCTCATTTTGAAACTTTCAGAGCTTACTTAATAAATATTCTCGAACTTACAGATTTTTAATATATTTTACATGATTAATTTTTATACAATGATAAAATAAATAATAATTATATTTAACAGAAAACCACCATTCAATCAACAATACATTGTATTTTACACAGTTGGGTGAGTTGGTACATGTATTCAAAAAGTACATCGTCTGAAACACGACGAATATTTTACGTGGAATAAGACGAAAAAGTATAATCTATATTAGTATTATCCTTATGAATAAAACGAGAGCACGTTCTAAATCACAGTTTATTTGTTTTTATTTAGATAGTAAATATTCTACTGGGTTTTCTTGTATCCTGGGGTCATATAATCTCGTTAACTAAATATGCCCCATAATGTAGTTATAAGTCTTAAATTTACGTTGATTGGGGCTTACTAATATTGAGACGAGAAAATTATAATTCCCTTGTTTAAAATTTTCGTGTTTGGTTATCGAAAACATGTATATAATAATTTCATATATTTAGTTTTAGATTACGTTTCGTAATTATCTACATTTTTCATGAAAATACACTATTCAACATTTCAATATTCAATAGCATAATATACACCTAAAAATACATAACAACCAATGAATGTAGTTTTTTATCTTTATAAAAAACGGTTATTATTTATTTAATTATATTGACGGTTTATATACGCCACAATCATAGAATAACATGCGCATCGTGTGGAAAAATAAAAATTTAATTTGAGCGATATAGTAATAATTTTTACGGAATAAAAAAAAGGAAAATGTATCCAAGGCACAAATTACTGACTCTACACGTGTGTATATTAATGTGGTTATTATTTACTGAACAATGAAGAAATCGAAACATGATATAATACACAGACATTCTCGGTTATTTCTGGTACACAATTTCGTTCCACATTAATTTCAATGTTTCTCAATTATAGTTGCGTGGATAACGCAGTATTGTATTAAATTAAAAATAATTATAACCACAGACGCCCATAATAGTAATGCAAATCAATTAAATCGAACACCTGAAATCTTAGAATCAAATTTACGCGTTGTTAATAGTCTAACACTTTGAAATGTGTGTGCTGCAAGTTAGTCGGTCATAATATAGTATTTGGGGTATATTATTTCGACAACTACGATCCAAATAACCGTGAGCTCTAAAACATTGCCATGTACCGTGTTCGAACCCAAACTATAATTAAACGCGAGGCTATCTTCTAAATTCGTGTGATACCTACGCAATTGATAAACGATTAATATACGAGGATTCTCGTTTGAGAATCTGTAATATATCAATAAACAATGGTATCTAAAACATTATTTAATTCAAGTTAAAATAATTCAATACTGCAGCTCAAATATTAATTCATTATTATAAAATTCATTAGGTACTATAAAACTATGCGTTTTTATTAGTAACTTAAAAATAAAATTTAAAAAAATGAAAATGAAATTTAGTATAATATTAAATAAATATGTTACATCTTACATAATATTTAACATATACTTATATACATTAAAATTTACAATACGTTACGTGTTTGTAGACTTTTATCCTAGTAGGTAAATAACGTTTATTTATAAGGTTAAGTTTTCGGCTAATACTTCGAATTCGAAGACCAAAAGATAGACAATTCGATTGAAATTCTGTCAGATGCTTGACAATCCATTTAAGGTAAATGTAATGCTTACAAAAATAGTATGCCACTTAAAGTTTATACCCTTCGACAAGAATACACATCTTTTGGATCTCGTATTTTTTATCGCTAACCCTTTAACACTGGAACAAATTTTAGCTAAAGCATCAAACCCCGTTTCCGGTATGCTAAATATCTATTGTCATAGTATCACATTCCTCCTGAATGCGTCTCGTGAAGGCAATTTGAGTACCCAGAAGTGGTAAATTCCGACAAATTTATTTCTAAAAAATTTCACACAAAACAAAGCATTATATAAGGACATGAAGAATGAGTAAGGTTGTAATGTCTGTACAAGTGTGGGTTTATAATGGATAGCGATGACATAGCTCATAACATTTACTAGAAAATAAAGCCGTACAATATATATTATTTTTTGTAGTATATTTATAAACGTTTTAAGTTGGTAGGTACTTAAATATTATACCATCTACTAGAGAATATTTCATCGAGTTTATGAATTATTGTGTTTAGCTTTATATTTCTGTACACAAAGTTCATAATAATACCTACATGATAAGATGTTAAGCTTCAGTAAAAAACAATATTGTTTTTTGAAAATAAAACTGTACTGTAAGTAGTACATGTATGAAAATGTAATTAAAACACTAAGACCAAACAAAAATATTAATGGAATCCCTGTCAATATGGCTGTTATAGTCGTAAATTGTCGGATATGTGTCTTCAAATAATATACACGATTCCAGGATTTCTATTTAAACTGATAAACAGCGTGTTGATCATAAAATATAGCATAATTTGTTACCTATACATTTAGTTTTATTCTTTAAACGATACTACGATATATTCAAACAAACTACCTAAAAATGCAATATTTTATTATTATAATAATAATTATGAGTATAATATTATTAAACCATGATAATATAGTATAATATTATAGTGTATAATACTGGAAAATGAAAACATGTACCCTATTTGCCTATCTATGACGCCGTGTGACAATAATAGAAGCATAATAATTATTATCAAATACATAATATTGTATTCCATGATCTCAATATTTTCATTCGCGATGCTCACATCATATTTAAAGCATTTAATGATATTTTTATTTTTGTTTCACAGATCCCAATGAGCATGGATAATTGCGCGGCACTAATCGTTCAGGACCAGAAGTACTGTTACTTCCGAAAAGCAGTGCACTTTTGGGCGCAACAGGCACTTTTGCCAGCTGTTGTGGCCGTTGGTGTGGTGGGTAACATGCTGTCCGTGGTCGTACTCACCAGAGAACCGATGAAGAGCTCCACCAGCACATATCTGACTGCCTTGGCTGTATCCGACTTGTTCTATTTGCTGTTTGTGTTTACCATATCCTTTGAAAACTATCCGTGGATAGTCGAGGCCGATTACTACATTTACTGGAAATGGTATCCTTACGGACTATGGCTTACCGACGCTGCTAGTAAGTTTATTATACTCTACTTATATAAAATTTTATGAAGTAACTATAAATCTTGTGCTTTTGTGATATAGTATGTATATTGCGGTGTTCAATTAAATGCATTAAGTGGCATTCTTATTTTTCAAAGCTGTGTTTTTGCTTTACTACATCATTTCTACATATATTTACTGATAAGGATATTTTTACAGTATAAATTTATCAATACATGTTCGTTATTTAAATTTCCAATAAAAAAAAATACCCTAAATTTAATTTCGCTTTTGTTCTCATCTAAAATTTAGAAATAGCGTCTCATAAACCCAGTGCAGTCGGTAAACTTGATAAACCATACTTAATCTAACTGTACATTAAATAAATCATTAACTAAAAATAAGTGTTTTCGTGTTCTAAAAAAAATCATTCAGGTAATAAATAAAGATAATTTTAGTTAAGCTACTGGTTACCATCAAGTATTCAAATTGTTGGGTAAACTTTAAAGCTAAGGCCGTAGGTGGGTTGATATGGGACGTGTTTACATATATATATATATCAGTATATTATGATTGTTCAGAAGGTACCAAGAACAAAACTTGTGCAAAGGTACTCGCTTTATGTATGTATATTGGTCCTGAATAATCACCGAAACTACTGACTCGATTTCCATGTGGTTTTATTGTACATTGTTAATAATTCTTCAAAGTAGAACAAAGTGTGGCTATATAATATAGGTAATACCGACCTAACTCCTTCTTTCTAAAACTAAGCGGTGAATAAGGAATGAAACTTTGGCATCATCTCTTTTGGTTTTTATAGTTAATTAAATTTTTATAAGAACTAATCAGAGTGAGGTTATCTAAATAATACAGTAGTCTATAATATATGTTGCGTATTATAATATTATGTATAATAAGTTTGTGTACATTTGAAATAATTACTATTATTCGGTATCACGAGCCATAGCGCAGATAATAAAAAGCGGGTAAATGGATGTTGCTCTGCTGTACATTAGGGGGCGGGGAGGACCTCTGACTAGGGTAGGTTAAATTTGAATGCAATGATAGGTATCATTGTATACGAAAAACGATTCTGAACGGAGACGGTTTATCTGTCTAGGATATATTATAGATTATTAAAATTTTCAACTTTTAGATTTAAAAAGAAAATTTTTTATGAATTTCTAGCTTAAAATAATTTGCAAATTATCATGATTTTAAAGTATGTTGTCAAAATTAAAATTAAAATGCTTGTAAAAAAAAGTGACAATGCATTTTTTTTATTTTTCAACTGCTATTGTAAAAATATTTTAGGAGCCTTGTATTAAATTTTAAATTTTAAAATTAAAAGGAAAATATTTTATGAATTTCTAGTTTAAAATAATTTGCAAATTTTCGTGATTTTTATGTATTTTGTCAAAATTCAAATTTTGAATGCTTTTAAAAAAAAATTGTACCAATATATTTCTTTTATTTTTCAACTGCTATTGTAAAAATATGATAGGAGCCTTGTATTTAATTTTCAAATCTTAGATCTAAAAAGAAAAACTTTTATACATTTCTATCTAATATAACTTGAACATTGCCGTAATTTTTACGTATTAAGTCAATATTTTAACTTCAAATGATAATAAAAAAAAAATGTGGTTATAATATATTCTTATAATTTTTTAATCACTATAAGAATAACTTATGAGGAACTTTGTATTAAGTTTTCAAGTGTTTTGGTCATCCAACATTTTTTTACCGACACTTCAAAAAAAATTCTCAAAAAAATCGAAAATTTCAGTTGTCTATAAATAGCTCAAAAAAGTCAAACAATTTTGAAAATTAAACCGTAAATATATAACAATAACATAAACATTTGGATAAAATTTCAAGTATTTACAGTGATTAGTTTTAGAATTACAACCATATAAAAAAATCGGTTTGGTCGAAAACTAGTTTTGCGTAAAAATTCCAGTTTTTCTGTCACTTTTTTTTTTGTTTTTCTCGATTTTTTTTAAAACTGTTGGAAAATGTTTACTTTTGACCTCAATAATGCATCAAAGATATTCACTTTTCCATCGGAAACCACCCCCAAAGTTTGAAATCGAAGCATTATTTAGACTAGTTATGCTGTAAACAGACACAAAAAAAAAAACACACATCATTGTAAAATCAATACATTCATCACTCCGTTCAGAATCTAAAACTACCTATATTTAATGAAATCAATTTTATTATTATTTATAATTTTATAAATCATCATATATTATGTGTTAATATAATATGTGTTTTCATTAAGATAGTGTTTAATATATTTTATTAAGTACTAAGGTTTTTCACAAAGTGATATCTTACTATCTTATTATTTTATCAAAAAATAGAAACTAATGAATACCTTAGAATAATAATAATTATTATTCGTTATAATATAAAACAAAGTCCTAACACCTAACCAAAATTATATCAAAATTATGAAAATAATTATTTCGAATGACAGAGGGATGGATTGTATCATATTTTCGAATTATTTTTTATTTTTGTCAATTTGTAACGGCAGGGGTCTGAATCTTATTCGCGGGAGCTTTGCCCCCACCTCCGCCATCCCAAATTGTTGCGCCACTGTACACGGGCTCTATATATTTGGCCGCACACCCAACCAATATGTACCAAGTTGCGGCACTGAGTACATGTACTCTTAAAAGAGTACTAATGGTAACCTTAGTTATTCTGAATTTCGATGGATTTATAAACTCTAAACTCTGTATAAATAACAAACAAGGTTTCTGTTGAAAATATACCTTTTAATGATTTTTTAGTCAGTAACATTTGATTTACACACTTAACAATACGAAAAAAGAAGAAACTAAAATTGCTTGTGTATACAAAAATTATCTTTTATTAATTTAACAAATTTATAATCAATTACAAAATTGAAAATTCACATATTATTACAATTTAACCAACAGTTACAAATGTATACATTTATATAGGTACATGTTTCAAATAAAAAAAATGAACATATAGTTTTGAAAAAATATTTTATGAGTGGCAAAAAATAGAGCAAAGTTGCAATTATCATAAGGAAAACATCTTTGAAGATATAATATATTTAATTTTTTATGAATTAGCACAAAATGGCTAAATAATTACATTTTTAGAAGTAAAAGATTTTCAAAGTCAAAAAAGGGGTTGAGGGAAACACATGGTTTAAATACAAAAAGGGGAAACATTTAGGGGGAGATAAACAACAACAATACATACACAAAAAAAAGTTATAAAATTAAAAAAAAAAAAATACGTCAGTCAGGAGACACAAAAACAAGGAGGGGAGGATACGAGATGGCGATTGGGTGCGGATTTGTAACAGTTTTGGCCACTGGTCACCTCCACAACGTTCCACGACTGGTTCCACGGGTAGACGAGTGTCACGGGCGAGTTTGCTCGGACGCGTGACGACCTTGCCCAGCCGGCGAGGCCAGACCGAGACGGCCGCGGGATCGATGGTCGACGGCGACAAGCAACGGCGGCTAGTGCGCGATGTTAGCGCTTTGATGGTTGACGGTGAGACGACTCTAGCGACAGACTTGCGGCGGATACCGTTGGGCACGAAGCGAGAGAATGGAGATTTGGTGCATGCCGCAGAATGGACGGTGATCGCTATACGGACAAGCGACCCGGCCGATGTGGGTTTACCGCGGAACGAAAAGGCGAGAGCCATCGGACCACTGCACGAACGATGTGCCGCGATCCTTGACAATCGGTAATTTTCGCCCTGGCGTTGACCCTTCAGCCGCGTCTTTGTCCTACAATGACGGTCACCACGAAGTCGCACGCCACCGGACCCTGAAACATTCATAGTTTCCTCGGGTTCGTTGCCGCTGACATTCGTGTTCCTAACACATAAATCTCTATACCACTTACCTCGAGCCAAAGTGTCCGCCACTGCCATCGTAACGAGTCGCCATCGCCGTCGTCATCATCGTAGGTACGGTCGGGGCGGAATCGTTGCCCTCGCCGTTGCCTCAACTAACCACCGTGCCGTCGACATCGTCGTCCGTCGATCCACGCGACCGTAACTGCCGGGCGCTCGCCAAGCCGCCAGAGGGTCTCGCGCGTCAACGACGACCGAGCGCGCTACGCTCGTGAACCCGTCGCTACGTGGGTGGTCGGGAAACGCGTTCGGGTGACTTACCGCCGTGCACCTTCCGTGCTCTTTCCCGTATCCTCCCCTTCTATACGTCGCCGTCTTCCTGACGACATCTTCGGCCCTTAGGGGACCGCCAGACTAACGTGGGTCGCGGACGGTTTCTCTTCGCCAGCAACATAGACGTCGGAAAATCCGCCTGACGCCTTTCCAGCACGAGGTCTTGTACCTTCGTGGCTGGTCGGATTTTCCGGTTGTTGCTGGCGGGTCCAGCCTACCTACGACCTCACCGCTGTCTGGCTCTTCAATGCCCTGAGCCGGCTCAATTTCGTTCTCAACTTTACACGTCTTCTTCACCGCATCGTCGAGTGGGCCGTCCTCGGTAATCGGGGTGGGTTCGACAGGCCCCAACTCCAAGGACGGCGCGTCGCCACTCGACAATATTGCACTTCTGCCGGTAAAAATAGGTAGATACATCAAGCGAATACGCACTCCGAAACGATTTGAAAAGATTTATCGAGACGGTCTTAAATAATAATAATTTTTCATTTGAATACAACGGGCAGAAGCTACGCAAGTTTAAATAACAGATTATATTATAATTAAATTAAATCGAACGGGTTAATATATAAACGTAATAGGTAAAATAGACAGAAAAGGATATAGTATAAGAAAAAAATTTTGAAAACAACAGAACGTAATAAAATATAATATAATGATAATAATGTTATTATCTGCAGTTAGATCGTAAGAATATGAGATTATAGAAAACAATAAAAATAGTATATTTTAGAACTTTAAGTGATGCGTAATTTATCATATATAAAATATAACAGGTGTGGCGAACCTTTTTTGGGTCAAATGCCAAAGTTTTGCAAGGATTTGACAATTTTTTACGTGCCCAAGGTTTGTAAACACTAAAGAGAACATAATAAATATAGTGATAATATAGTAACATGATAAATTTTGCATGATATTATAGGAATATTATAACTTTAAACATTTTTATAATTTATTTATTTTAATTTTTTACAAGCAACATTTTTCTCAATTTTACTTTCTCGCGTGCCATTGAAATTTGACAAACTTTCCGCTTTTGGCACACGTGCAGTGGGTTCGCCACCTCTGATATATGAATATGAGGTATTCTATATTTAGATAAAATTAGACAACAGAAAGAATAAATAATTTCATATTAAATTACAAATTATATAGTTTTATTAAATAGAAATTATTTTTATAAAAAAGGTTAAGGGGAAGATGTCCTACTATTGTCATGCTATTATATCGAAATGCATGGGAAAAGAAAATTGGTATTATTTTGAATATTTGATTAGGAATTCTCGAGTAAAATTTGTGTATATGGCAGAGAGAGAGAGAAAGTGATAGTAGAGTTTTAACGTTTTAAGATATTCATTATTTTTTTTAAAGGGCTCAAAAAATTAAAACTAAATATTCTAGATGATGTAGAATTGTCCAATTTAACATCAAACCTTTTCGTATTTCTTTTTATTTGGGCAAATAAAATCTAGTCACAAAATGAATAATGTAGTAAATCACTCTAAGATGATTATTTTATATACCTTATATCGTACAACGTGAGATATACCTTTTAATGATTTTTTAGTCATTAACATTTGATTTACACACTTAACAATACGAAAAAAAGAAGAAACTAAAATTGCTTGTGTATACAAAAATTATCTTTTATTAATTTAACAAATTTATAATCAATTACAAAATTCAAATATTATAACAATTGATCGAACAGTTACATATGTATAAATTTATATAGGTACATGTTTCAAATAAAAAAAAAATGAACATACAGTTTTGAAAAAATATTTTATAACAGTAAAAAAATATAGCAAAGTTGCTATTATCATAAGGAAAACATTTTTGAAGATACAATATGTATAAATTTTTATTAATTAGCACAAAATGGCTAAATTATTACATTTTTACAAGTAAAAGATTTTCAAAGTCAAAAAAGGGGTAGGAGGAATGCTCATGGTCCAAATACAAAAAGGGGAAACATTTTAAAAAAAAAAGAGAAAAAATAGTACAAAATGACTATAATTTAAATATTGCATGTACAAGATTTAGTCGAAAAGGGGGGGAGACAAACAATGTAGAAGAATCTATAAACAACAACAGTATATACACAAAAAAAAAGTTATAAAATTAAATAAAAAAAAAATACGTCAGTCAGGAGACACAAAAACAAGAAGGGGAGGATACGGGATGGCGATTGGGTGCGGATTTGTAACAGTTTAGGCCACTGGTCACCTCCACAACGTTCCACGACCGGTCCCACGGGTAGACGAGTGTCACGGGCGCGTTTGCTCGGACGCGTGACGACCTTGCCCAGCCGGCGAGGCCAGACCGAGACGGCCGCGGGAGCGATGGTCGACGGCGACAAGCAACGGCGGCTAGTGCGCGATGTTAGCGCTTTGATGGTTGACGGTGAGACGACTCTAGCGACAGACTTGCGGCGGATACCGTTGGAAACGAAGCGAGAGAATCGAGATTTGGCGCATGCGGAGTGGACGGTGATCGCTATGCGGACAAGCGACCCGGCCGATGTGGGTTTACCGCGGGACGAAAAGGCGAGAGCCATCGGATCGCCGCACGAGCGACGTGCCGCGATCCTTGACAATCGGTAATTTTCGTCCTGGCGTCGTCCCTTCAGCCGCGTCTTTGTCCGGCAATGACCGTCGCCACGAAGTCGCACGCCACCGGACCCTGAAACGTTCATAGTTTCCACGGGTCCGGTGCCGCTGACGTCCGTGTTCCTAGCGCATAAATCTCTATACCACTTACCCCGTGCCAAGGTGTCCGCCACTGCCATCGTAACGAGTCGCCATCGCCGTCGTCATCATCGTAGGTACGGTCGGGGCGGAATCGTTGCCCTCGCCGTTGCCTCAACTAACCACCGTGCCGTCGACATCGTCGTCCGTCGATCCACGCGACCGTAACTGCCGGGCGCTCGCCAAGCCGCCAGAGGGTCTCGCGCGTCAACGACGACCGAGCGCGCTACGCTCGTGAACCCGTCGTTACGTGGGTGGTCGGGAAACGCGTTCGGGTGACTTACCGCCGTGCACCTTCCGTGCTCTTTCCCGTATCCTCCCCTTCTATACGTCGCCGTCTTCCTGACGACATCTTCGGCCCTTAGGGGACCGCCAGACTAACGTGGGTCGCGGACGGTTTCTCTTCGCCAGCAACATAGACGTCGGAAAATCCGCCTGACGCCTTTCCAGCACGAGGTCTTGTACCTTCGTGGCTGGTCGGATTTTCCGGTTGTTGCTGGCGGGTCCAGCCTACCTACGACCTCACCGCTGTCTGGCTCTTCAATGCCCTGAGCCGGCTCAATTTCGTTCTCAACTTCACACGTCTTCTTCACCGCATCGTCGAGTGGGCCGTCCTCGGTAATCGGGGTGGGTTCGACAGGCCCCAACTCCAAGGACGGCGCGTCGCCACTCGACAGTATTGCACTTCTGCTGACGAAAATTGACACGACCTGGTCATTGGTGTCGTTAGTAAATTCTGCGTCGTGCGTTACGTCTTCGAGGACCACAGTGGAATCCACGGGTTCCGACTCTTGAAACAGCTCGACAAGTTTCGATATGGTGTCTTGGTCGATAGAATTCAGGAAAGTAAGGAGCCAGGTGTGCATGTTGTAGTTATCGTCATACAATCCGTCCATGAAGCCCACAACTATTTCATGCAGGATATGGACTAGTTCGACTTGGATTTCGTGTGTGTTACGGTAATGAGTATCCATTTTTTAAATGTGCGTATGTAGTCGCTGGTCGAATTGAGAATTGCAAATGAACTAAAAACGTCCCTTTCAACACAGAGACCGATAAATTTAAAAATCTCCTAAACGACAACTTTGTTACTAGCCAGCGAGTACGATAGGTAATCGTTCTTATCGGCCAGCAACATTAGCATTTCGAGTGCGTTTATTTTCCTAAACTTTCAGTAATATTACCGATTCAAATACCTCATACTATCATACTACAATAACCTATGAGCAGTAACTATAAATGCAAATATTTTTTATTTCTATCATAAATTTCAAAAAAATATTTCTTAAATGTTCAATAAATCAAAATCAAAAATTAATCTTTTTACTTATCAAAATGTCAAGTATTTTACATTTTTAATGTTGAACCCAATGACAACATTTATTAGAGTCTTATCAAAATCAATTCAGTAGTTTTGTAATGCATTGCACGTTACGATTTTTAATTTTTTTTAGCTACAATAAGAACAACTCATAATGAATCTTATGAATGACCTAAATTTTCAAGTTTTTTTGGCCATCGAACATTTTTTTTCCGACACTTCAAAAAATTCTCATAAAAATCGAAAATTTCAGTGGTCTATAAATAACTCAAAAAAGTCAACAATTTTTCAAAATTAAACCGTAAATAGATAACATTAATATAAACATTTGGTGAAAATTTCAAGTATTTACAGTGATTAGTTTTTGAATTACAACCATATAAAAAAATCGGTTTGGTCGAAAACTAGTTTTGCGTAAAAATTCCCGTTTTTCTGTCACTTTTTTTTTTGTTTTTCTCGATTTTTTTTGAAAACTGTTGGAAAATGTTTACTTTTGACCTCATTAATGCACCAAAGATATTCACTTTTCCATCGGAAACCATCTCCAAAGTTTGAAATCGAAGCATTATTTTGACTAGTTATGCTGTAAACAGACACACACACAAAAAAAAACACACATCATTGTAAAATCAATACATTCATCACTTCGTTCAGAATCTAAAAACGTAGCATGGTAATAACAATATTTAATTAAGGTAGAAAATATAATATTGTAGGTACCTTAATATTATTTCAAATTAAATTATAAATTGTTATTTTAATCCTCAAATGAATTTATGAACCATATATATATATTTGTGAATGGGGATCAGAAAACAGAATATTATTTTCAATAATGTATGGTCTCTCGGGATGAAGTAGCCTAAAGCGCTTAATACATTATAAGAGTATCTTGGATAAATTGTAATATAATTGGTATATAATTGTGATATAAGAGGATAGAAGAGATGATTTCTGCGTATTGTTTAATTTAGCGAAAAATTGGAAGCCGGACAAACTGAAACTTTCGTTCAAAAAGTTCATGAGCTCATTATTTCATGTCACGTGGTTGTATGTTATACAACTGAAAGTTCGATTGGGTTCTTTTGGATTGAGGTTTCGAACAATATTCAACAAAAGACTTGACAACCATCGGACGAAAAAAAAATGTTATTAATTTTTTTCCAGTAACACGCGTCTTTTGTGTGTGGCCAAAGTAGAAAGAGAGATATATTTGTCGATGTTTCGGTGGTACCGGTCACGAGCTTAATCAACGTGTCTATTGAAAACGACGAATCTGGGGGGAAAAGACTTGACTCGCCGTGGATTTTTTTATTAGTAAAAACAAAATGAATAGGCCTCGGCCTCGCACTAAGGGAAACGACCGCATATATACAACCTTTTAAGAGACACTCAATGGAGACGCCAAGTCGCGTGTGTGTGTAAGTGTGTGTACAATAAATTGTGTATGTCGTAAGCAATAAAGGTGTGAAAATAATTGGACACTTCTCGCTTATTGTTACGCACACACAGCGAACACCATATTTTCGCCTATTTTCTGTAAACACGCGCGGATATATTTGCTGCAGAAGTATCAATGCGTGCTTCATATACGCAGTGATTCCGTTATTTCGCAAAATCTGACAACGAAACAATTAACGCTGGCAATATTCTGCCGTTTTGAAGTATTCGGCCCTGGGGAAATGCCGGTAAATATTATTATTTATAAAGAGAAACAACTAGAAGCACTAAAATTACTTTCTTCGGAACGGAGATACGCACTGCGTGCATTGTATCTGCACGACGTGAGTGTAATACCTATAATATAAAATTTTTTGGTACGTACAGCGTGGATTCGTATGAAACAGAACTATTTATAAACGTTTAGTGTGAAATTTGCAGTTTTTCCCATCGAATTTGATATTCGTATTGTATACTCAAACAGCGAATAGTATAATAGGTATGCAATTATACAAAACAACAAAACACGTAAGTACCTACCTAGTGATGATATCGTATCACATATTTAAACAACTTAAAATGACCGTGTTATAATAATAATTATTATTATTATTATTATTTTTATTTTTTTACTGATCTTGAAATTTACAAAAATAAATTTCCGCTAAACAACACGTGCCACATTTTTAGTAAAATGAAATTATATGATAATAAATACGGAATATATCTTAAATAATTTTACAATATTTTAGTTGTGACTTATAGAAGGTTTATTATTTTTATTGTTTTGAAAAATTCTATTGTTTTTAATTAATTTTCAGGGTTTGGACCTAGACTTATTCCGATGTCGTGGCTTATGTTTAGTTTTTCTCTTTGTATTTGGTATATTCTGCATTCTTCAAAAATGTGTTTAATTGTGAGTGTAGTGCCACTTGTTCGGCATATTGGTGGTTCGTTTTTTGCCATCAAATAACCGTGAGTCAATTTTGAGTATCCAATTCTTGCTCGATTCAGTTTTTTTTCGTTTGTGGTACTACTGGTACTAATGTTTGGGTTTCTTTTCAATCTTTTTACAGTTATTTTTTTAATATGGTTAAATTTGTTTGTTTGGATGTTCCATATGTTTTGTCTAATTTGTTTTCTTACGTCGTAGTGTACTGTGAAATATTTATGAATTGTGCATCATTTGAGTGGATAGCAAGTTCGTCTTGTTTATCTGCCCTTTCATTGCCATCTATTCCTATGTGTCCAGGTATCCAAATAAGAATTACAGTATTGTTTTATTTTTTTTTGCTTCTTCTAATCTGTTTTGAATTTGTATTGCTATGTCATTAGGATTAAATTTGTTTTTTACACTTATGAGGGAGCTTAACACGTCACTTAGAATAATATGTTTTTCATTTTCATTTTTGTTAATGAACTTAATGGCCATCAGTATGGCTACTGCTTCGGCTGTATAAATAGAGCATGCTGGAGATCATTTGAATGACGTTTGTAGATTTTCTTTTACTAAGGCTATTCCTACCCTTTCATCATTTTCGGAGGCATCAGTAAATATTTTATGGAATTCATTTAGATGTTTAATATTAGGATAATGCCGAACGTAAAGGGCCCGTGTCAGTGGAAGCGGAGGCTCCTCTCCTCGGTGGTCGAGAGCCAGTTGTTGTACGCGGCTCCGGAGTGGGCCACCCAAGTGTCAAAAATCGCAAGAACTACGGCAAATCTGATCCGGCTCCAGAGGGCAGCCGCCCTGAGGGTGAAACGGGCCTGTCGCACCATCTCCGATGAGGCATCCCTGCTCCTAGCGCAAATGCCACCGGCCGATCTAGTGGCACTAGAAAAGTCGAGGATCAGAGACCGGCTAACCGCAGCCCTGGACCCTGGGACTATCCGCCCATCGAAAACTGCCATCAAACGCGAGGAGAGTCGGGTGACCCTCACGCTCTGGCAGACGAGGTGGGAAAACAGCGGTAAAGGCGAGTGGACTCGCCGCGCGTTACCCAGCGTCAAGAGGTGGATGGAGAGAACGGTGGTGGGGGTGCCCTCGTCGTACCACATGACCCAGGCGCTGACGAACCACGGCTGCTTCCAGCAGTATCTGGCGAGGATTGGTAGGGCCCACAGTGCCGCGTGCAACCACTGTGCAGGGAACTCTGACACAACAGATCATACACTGTTCGCATTCGAATGCTGGTCCGGGCACCGCGTGGAGCTAGAATCTCGGCTCGGCCACCAGCCGACCGCCGCTGACCTCCCTGATATACTGTGCGGGCCGGACTTCGACGTCCTCCCCGCGGCCCCCGAGGAGAGAGCCATCCTCTTGGCCGAGGTCGACGAAACGCTCCGCCTTTTATGTAAGATGGTCGAGTCCATTATGAACCTCAAGGATGAAGAGGAGAGAGCTCGGCAGGCGCTGGAACGAGGACGGCTGGAGGGGATGACCTGAGTGAGACTCCAGGCCGGCGGACCGCAGCTCAAGCAAATTTATATCATGGAAATGTTAGCTCCCCGAGTAACACTCACTGGCAGTTGCATACACACTATAGCAATCGCTGAGGAAGGACTGTCAGACCGTGGGGGCACGCCTAAGGGCGCAGTTGTTGTTCAGCTATATATTTTTTAAACAATAAACGATTGGGGCCGGAGGAGAGGCAATGTGAGCAACAGTTCCTTCTCCGGCTCTCGATTAAACGGAAAAAAAAAAATATGTTCAATATTACTATTTAGAGTATTTTTGTTTATATTTGGTGGTGTGTGTTCCTTGGACAGTGAGTTTATGTTGTATGTGCTTGTCCACGAGGGGCTTAATATTTTTTCTTTTTTTATTATTTGAGGTGTTTTGATATAATCTTGATTGTTTTGAATTTTTAGTGTTATTTAGTGTTAGATATTTTGTTTTCTGATGCTGGGTTATTTTTTAATCTGGATAATATCGCTGCATATAGAAGTGCCAATTCAGTTCTTTTTAATTATTATTACTATTGTTGCAGTTATTTATTTGGTTTTACATAGCATTTTTTTTTTTTTGTAATATCGTTTTGTAATATTGTTGTGATTCTTTAGATGTTGTATTTTTTTACAAATACGATTTGAATGGTAACGATTTTTTTATTATTATTAAGAAAAATCCAAGTTTTCAATGGCCATTGAACGTTACATGGCACTACATAAAGTAGGTATTATTAAAATTACGAAAGGTAACGATTTATTAACTTTAGTGACAACTACAAATACCTTTAATTTCCGTTATGTTAATAAACTCATTTATTAATACCTGTAAATAAGAGTTAACAACCTGCTACGTACCAAATCGACATAATAAATTATTCATAATATCGATTGTTCTAGATATTCAATCGCGAACACTGTCAACAAATTAATGTCATATTTTATTGGATTTTTAATTGGACGTTTAATTGCTTAATTATGTATTAATATATTATAAAGTGATTTATTAGTTTATTACTAGCTTATTATAAATACGAATATTGTTATTTTTTTAAGTAACAACATATTTAATATTATTTTATGATGCTTAAATTTTGATTATTTTTAAAATATTTATTTTTAGTGTTTTTATAATGCTAAAATTGTATATTATATATATATATAATATAATTACAGCAAGCGCTTAAAATCTTAATTTTTAATTAGCAATTCTAATATGTCAATTTCGGGAGTATATTTAATTTTAAGCAAAGACAACTTAGTATTAATTCCTTTAAACTGAACTAAAATGTATTGATTTCGTCGACATGTTCAGAGAAAGATCCTGTAAATTTATTATTAAAATATAACTTGTAAGATTAATTAAAATAATATAATTGTTTAAACATGGTTGTGCATAAAGCTATTCCTTTTGTTGACTTTCCTTCTCCACAGTTTCTCTGAAGTTAATCTGATTAAAATAGACAGTGAAAAATTATGAAAACACAAAGTTTATTTCACACTTTTTATAAACTTCGAATTTGCAAATTCTTAATAAAATAATATAGTGTTTCTTATGTAGATTACAACCAGTTTATTAAAATAATTTATATTTATACCGAATAATTTTAAAGCATTAATATCAACGAGTTACGACATAGTTGTATTATATTTTATAAAATGTAATTTTTGTAGGTTAGGTATCTACACAACTAAACGTCTCTAAAGATGACAAAATGTTGTTAAAAAGTACCTAAACTATTAAACATTAATACTTTGTGTTGAAATGTTTATAATATAATTGATATGTGTTGTCCAGTCTCCTAAATAATAATAAAAATGTATAATAAAAATCACACCACAATTTCTTTTTTTTTTGAATCTAATTTAATTTTTTCTTTTATTTCATTATTATCAGATAAAACATAACTATAGAACAACGGTTTACATTCAGCAAAAATTTTATTATATAAAACATAAAATGAAGAATACATTTTAAAAATAATTACAATGTCATTAATGTGTCCTTCGTGATTTCTCGTGGTTGTAAAATGTGTCCATGATTTGAAACGTTACAATTTCTAATATCTTCCATTACGACTATAAAACTATATTAGCATACTCTAAGAGATTTCATTTACCGGAACTTAAGCTTATAAGCTATTTATGGAAAGATTACAAGAAAATAATATTGCATTATACAACTATAAATCTATAATAGATTTATTTACACAGAATCCTAAATTTCTATGAACTTACAGAAATGTATATATATTCTTTTTACTATAAGTAATATCACAAAATTTTTCCAATTATTAATAATATAATTTTAATTTAAAATGTTATTTTACTAAAATATTTAACAAAGCCTTTAAAAGCTAAAAACAAATTTAAATAGGATTTAAAAATAAAGTGTGGATGAAATAGAAATATACAGTTATAAAACAACTTCAAAACATCTTATGATGTATTTTTAATTAATTTATATAATTATAATTACTTGTGTAGATACTCAATATTGATATAGTGTTTGATTTTGTTTAGGCGAAACTCAAATTATAAATACAGAAGTAATTATGAATGTACATTTTCATTTATCAGTTTTGATTCTAAAAATTGCATAGTAAGGTTAGATTAGTTATAAGGGATCATATTCATTGCAGCAGTTGTGTACCTTTTACGTCTACATTTAAGCGAAATAATGAATGTATTGATTTTATTATGTTGTGATATTATTATCTTTATTTTTTCAAATTGTCTTCTAAATTTAATACAAGATACATCTTAAGTAGTTCATACTGGACCTAAAAAATTTAAAAATGTCAACAAACGGAAAATAATAGCAATATAATATTTTTCAATACGGATTCGTTGGTCTAGACTCTAGACTATAAAACGGAATTTCTGCTACATAAATTAAAAATGCATTACAATTTAAAGAGTATACACATGAAATGTAGAATAGTCTCGCTAATAGAAACATTAAAAAATAAAAACAGATATTGAAAAACTGAAGTCTACCTAGTCGGGCAGTGCACAAACTATATTACCACGGTTTGAGGTGTGGTATATACGTAGTTACGTATCGTATGGTATAAGTTGTGACCGAAGTAATACATACTTAAAAATATCTTACCTTGTACTTACGCGTTTGGACTTAGCACCTTGACACGTTTTAATTATTTTTTATATTATTTAATTTTTCTGTGTTACACAATTTCTTTGCTTCAACTTTTCATAAATTACCTATTTGTTGACTCATCTAGACTTCTCTGTCAGAGAATCGTCGTTCGTTAGGCAAGTAGTTAGTTTAAGGGTTAGGTAAGGTGTGTGTGTGTGTGTAGGATATATAATTTTATAAAATGTGTACGTAATAATTGTGTCTCTCCTAGCACATTCGTCCAATGAGTAGGTATATATTATATTATGTAATAATAAATACGAGTGTGTGTTTTTCATTATAATTTCATCTCTTAACCGTCGTCTAAGAGTTTACGTTCGGATCTCTCAGCGGGTACACATAAACAAATACAACTAAATATATATATACACCGATACGTCCACGTCAAAATTGGAATGTTTGTACAAAGTCTCGCAGGTATAACTTTTGTTGTCTGACAGGGATCGATGTATTTATGGTGAGAGCAGAAAAAGTTATTCTTTTTTTTTTATGTATAAAAAATAAAGACTTATCGTTGAGATGTCTGAATTGGCGAGATATCCCAAAACTTAAGACAAAAAAATATCTTTTCTGCAACCAAACTGTTAAAATAATAATAATGATCAGCTTATCTATGTTTATATGTATAAGATATAAAAAATTTATTTTAAAATATATTAAAGTTTCGAAACGCATGAAAGGAATATTAACACCCCTAACTGAAGGAAATAATACGATTATTTACCTTGAATTACTTTTAAACAATACAAGGCTTTCTAAGGCTAATATGATTACAATGATTCGATTAATTTTGTAATGATGGTTATTCGCACAACTGCACTACTACACGTCAATATCAATCAAAATCGAAATGTGTTTATCGAAAACTTTAGAGATAAGCTCCAAAACACACAGCGTGTCTCTGTGAATACAATTTAAAAACTTTTCGAACCGATTTTATGAAAATTGTAATCTTTTAAAAATAACTGTATAAATAAACTAAAGACGAATTTACTTTTTTTAAATGTTTTTCTAATTCTATATAGGGTTTTTATAGGTTTAAGTGTTTTATATGAACAGTAGTTACACTCACTAAAGCTTAAATGGAATTGGCACGAAAAAACAAACAACCACATGACTGAATAATAGTATTTAAAAAAAAAATATCTCCTTAAAATATAGATACCGGTTGTCATCAAATATAATAAAATATGTCGATTCAAATATTCATAGCCTTATACACGCGTGAAACTATATAAATTGGAAATTGGGAGGGGGCAAACATTTTTTTTTCAGAAAGTTTATACAGACAATTTTTGTACACATTATTAGATATTATCCATAACACCCAGTTATGACCACCCTGGCCAAACCATTTACATAGAACCATTAACATGTAATTAAATTAATATAAGAATGCCATATTATATCATACTTAAAATATTTAGTCTAAGTCTTTAAAATGTTATGTATTTTAGAAACACCAATATCATTTGCAGTTGAGACGTATACATAAATGATAATAATAATAAAAGTTAATAGTTATAAATTATGATATGTTTTTTTAATAATAATTTGTTATAAATATTAATCAACAACACACTAATTGTCATAATTATATAATATTTACTGTTTTATATAATATTATAATTATAATTATATCTTCCAAATTACGGTAATTTTAACTCTTCCAAATAATATAAATATGCTTGAGATATATCAACACCTTTACCCAAATATATTTGTGTCGTATTACTCTTATTTTGAGTACAAAAATATAATCAAATTAATAACATTGATAAACTGATAAATTACTTTTTTGGTATTTAGATATGATACTATTAGAATCTATTATTCACGTGATGTAAACTCTTTGCAGTCATTTTTCGGTTAAATTAATTATTCAAGTACCTAACGACTTTGGTTTCATACTCAGGACACGTATGATAATTTTAATGTTTTCAAGTTAGGAATGGCTGAACCTCCACTTGTATAGTTGTATCAAGTATTATGTGCGAAATATGAACAATATCACTCTTTTTGTCTCTGTCAAAATCTCGCGATGTAATATAGTCTTGTCGACTTGTTGCTCAAACAGAATATTCTTCCTTGCCAAACGATCCACGGCCCTCTGTAATAGTTGGCTCAAACGGTTTATGTAATATGAATTCACACAAGAGAAATAAATACACCCGGTCCACTTTATCAAAAGCCTTCTAGAAATGTACATGTGCCATGTAGACATAATAAGCTTGAAACTTTGTTCTAAACTTTAGAATATAGATAATTTATTGAAAACTATGATACAGTTATAAATTAGTAGAAATTAAATATTATGATAAAAAAATAACTCTATGATCTGAGGGGGGGGGGGGGTGTATTGTATTATATTATATTAATCAATTCATTTTAAATAATAGACTTAATTATAACTGAAAATGTAGAAATTGGCTGATAACCTCTTATACGATATGTTTATCTACTAGATTTGTAAGTTGAAGAAATGGAAGATTTTTCCTAAACATTTGAAAATATACTAGTTGAAATTGGAAAGCGATAAATAACAATAGTATAATGCAGTAGAGTAACCAGGATTTTTCAATGGGGAAGGGGACTAAACACAGTAAATCATAATCCGATGCCTTATACTTGGTCATTATTATAATATCTCGTAACCGTAATAACCTCTACAAATAATTAATAATACACAAAATGTTTTTTCTAATACGTTGTTGCTATATTTTATGATATAGGAATGATATACACAATAATACTATACGTCTTAAACTTGACATTTATTTAGTATCTTACGTAACTATACATATTATCGTAAAATGTATAGCTTACAATGTCGATACAACTGTTATATTTAATTAACTATGCATGTACATTCCATAATTGCGCAATGTTTTCCGAGGAAAAATTGTTGTGCCCCGAGCAATAATATCTTCTCGCCGCTATAAATAGCTCAAAAAGTGGTCAAAATATTTTGAAAATGTTATATCATGGCGAATAAATATTTATATATTTTTTTTATTATTTTAAGGTTTCAAATACAAAAGTTTATTAGCCTACAATGGTTTACATGTTTAGTGGTAACATTTAGTTAAAGGGAATTTGATTTTTTTACATTGAAAATTTATAAGTATAATTTACATATTAATTGTTATAATGTGGCGTCGTTGATCCGTTGTCTTATATATTCGCCGTGAGATCGGCCATCTTGATGAAATTTGTTATGGTTTTTTCTTGTCCTGGTCCGAGTTCGTCTTTGAGTGAAATGGTGTTTATGTTTGCTTTTGTTCTGACGTTATAGTAAATGGGATATTCGAGGAATATGTGGTTAACAGTGAGTTCACAGTTGCATGTTACGCACCTGGGTTCGAGCTCTTTACGCATAAGATAGGAATGTGTAATTGTAGTATGTCCAATACGTACTCTGGTGACCATGTCGTGTAGCTTGACAAGTGGGTCTGGCCATTTTTTAGTTGATGGTTTTATTTGTCAATTTATTGTTTTGATTGGTTTGTTTTTCCCATTGATTCTGCCAGAGGATATAAAATTTCATTTTCAGGGCGCGGATTACATCGTCACTTTCTGATCAAACGAGGAACTGAAGTCGAAAATCGAAGCACTTTTACTGCCCCAAAACGTGCCACAAAGAAAAAAAAGAAAAAAAAACACATCATGGTAAAATCAATGCATTCCTCGTTTCGCTCAGAATCTAAAATATATGATAATAAATACATCAAATTATTATGTGTTACTTGATATTTTTCACTGCACAGTTATGGCAATACCCAAAAACATATTGTCAATGATTCTTAAATTTTTCTTGAAGATAATAAACTAACTATCTACATTTTGTTAAGAAATTTAATTTTTTCTCTATTTCTGAATATAATCACCGGGTTAGTAAGCCACGTATTTTATTCAATAGACAAACGAACGTAATTTATTTGTAATTCATAATAATACGCATATAACATAAAATGACGTCCATAGCAGTTCGGGAACAGTTCAGCCGTATTATATGTTTGTGCGCGACCACGTAATAGCGTAACATAGGAGGTCCGTAACAGAGTGAAAGGGTTACATTTAAATTTCCCCTTCAGAATAAGGCTCAATTAAATAATATTGTTGGCTGTATACAAATGTGGATTTCACAGCGAGGCATTTCATCTAGATGTGTGCTATATCCATTATTTACTATGCGCTGCAGTTTTCCGAGGGAAAATTGTTGTGCCCCGAGCAACATTTGCCAGGTTCTTCAGTTTTTATTGCTCTTATCTTGCACAGTGCAAAAACAGTGCAAACATGGTACCTAAAACGTATCAAAAACCACTATTGAAAAATTCATATTTTGTTTATGGGTCATAAATATTTTAAATGACAATATTACTTTCATTAAAAATAATCTTTTCTCACATTGTGACGGCGATGCAATGGAGCACTGCACGAGTGCTCAAATTTAACGTGTTTTTTACGTTTGAGATTTGAAGTGTCAAAAGTGTTCTATTAACAATTTGCAATTCATACCAAATATGTGCTATTATAAGCAAATTTAAATATGATGAAATGCGTTGAACTAAAAGTATAATGATGAATAGAAGTATTGAGTATAATATGGCCTAATAAGATTGTTTTCTGATGTCAGTCTTAATGTCATTACAGTTAGAAAACAGTTGAAATAATAATTTTACACATACGATTGTGTTGGCCGCATCGCCGTGTATAACATGTACGATGTACGAATATAATAACTAGAGCCCGGATTTGTATGTTTTTGCATATTTTTACCTTTTCATTACTTTTTTATATTTTTGTTAATAATCTTAACGAATCAATTAGAATTAATAAGAATTCACTGCTAAATTTTTATTTTGCATATTTTTGCATATTTGACCGTAAATGTATATTTGTTGCATAGTTCAATGAATGCGCTGTCGCGAAAACATTTTGGTCGGTAGGAGTGATAGGACATGGGATTAGCGATACAGTTTTAGCTATGTTAATTTAAAATACATATTATATAAAATATGATATATATATATATTAGAAATAGTTGAGGTAATCACATAATTATCGTCGATAACTTATCGATGTAATGCATTTAATTTATGGAAAATATACCTTTAACACCTATCGTAGAAATATCAAACTGGGGAACATGGATAGTCGCTGCTATAGTGCATAGAATATTTTATAAAATACCAAAAGGTAATTGAAATGCTCAGAGAAGACGACGCACAATGTAACAAAAAGTACTTGATATTATTATATATAGATCGGTTGTGAATGAATTAACATTTATATCAACTCATTTGTCATATATTCTTGGACCTAAAGGGGCAACATTAAAAACAAAAGAACGGCTGATTAGAAAAAGGATAATATTCCAGGAATACGTAAGATAACACTGATATGGTCATTTTGTTATTAAATGATATTTTCTCCAAAAACAAGGACCTAAAATTATTATGTAAAATTAGCAAAGTATTGCACGGGAAAACGGATTCAGTTGAATTAGATGAAACTATCAACAGCTCTTTTAAATTTGCCACAATAACTTAAGTTAATTGTGAAAGATCATTTTCGATACACAAGCATTTACTAACGACGGAATAGTCTTATCGAAGAAAAACTAGAATATCATTTAATAATTATTAATTTTAACAATAAAGAATAAAAACAGATTTTGCGTAGCGCATTTTTTATTTATTTTATAGGTAACAGAAATATTTATGCATTTATTTATACGTGTTCTTATTTATAAATTTATATTTTTTCAAACTTAATACAACTTTGAATTTTTAAATATAAATTTTTTACTGCATATTTTAATGATTTTTATTGCATATAATATAGCATACTTTGATATATTTCATTGCATAAGAAGTCGGGCTCTAATAATAACAATTATTATAAATAAGTACCTGAATATTGTTTTAAAATACATATTCCAAATTTAATATTTATATACAAGAGAGGGTTTCTTAAATATATTTTGACTGTTTTTTATAAATAATACATGAAAGAATATGATTTTCATCAAATTGTAAATAATTTTCAAGTCTTAAAATGATACTGATATTATAGAGTTGTCTTTGATGATATTTCAGTGAAGGTTGTAAGACTTGTGAGGTTCGTGCTCATTTTAATTCACATACATTTTTGTGTTTTTATTTGTTTATTATTATTTAACTTTAAGCCTGAAAGTTACAAATATATATATGGGTAAGAAATACAAACTCTTCTTAGTATATATGTATTATGTTGATATATATACAATTATCAATAGCTACTGCAGTTAACAATTGTATCATATATATAGTTATTATTTACTTAACTATAATGAACTTAATTTAATTAAGAGTTAAATGCAGAGTTGTATGAAAAAAAAATGATAGATATCATCGTCTCTGATAAATAAAAAGTCAAATAGATTTAACCGTTTACATTTTTTTACTAAACGTGATGTACTTTAACAAACCTAAACCATGGATATAATGTCATCCCTAGTAATCGCAGCTATAACTCTTAAGACTTATCATACCAAATGATATACATTATGAAATTGAATGTACATATTTTCATATTTGGTATAAATAGCAATAAATAAAAGATCAAATGATTAACCGATATAATGAATCACTGCGTATTTTTAAAAAACTAACGATATTTAATATTTTATCATCATTAGTCAATAGTACAATATATATACTGGATTATCTGTATTGTGAATAAAATCAAAATTAAAATGAACGCTTGTTGAAAAAATGACACGAATCAATAACTTAATGTTTTTTTTATTATATACGTTTTATTTCTAAATATACACAATTAAGGTCAATATTGATAATCGTAATAAATTATTGTTGCCAGAAGTTTAAATAATTATAATTCCTAAGTAAATTAATAAATTTATCAAAAATTTAATCGGGATAGTTCACCAATTGCGCTTAAAATGACCTTTTCATGTACCTACCATCAATTGTGCTCAAAACATTTTAGGGTCGATATACCAATTGCACTCTAAAAATTTTAAGGTCGGTATACCAATATTACGCTCTAAAAATTTTAGGGTCGATATACCAATTGGTTTATGAAATTATTGTGTTCTAGAATGAGGTTATTAAAAGGTTCATACCAAATTAAGTTTATTTAAATCAGGTTCACCAACCTAATAGAACAAACGGGTTTTTAGTTGATTATTTTCAAAAAGATTTTAACTCTTAAAATTATTAATCAGATAAATAGTATTTAATTTTTAAAATACTATAGCTTAAATTTATCTATTCAACACATACTACTTACTATTCGTACAAGTAATCAATCTTTATTTACTGTTATAAATATAAAAATATAAAATGTAATATTATTAAATTTGTAAATATCTAATAATAATTGAAAAAAATTAAATTAAAAAATAATCAACTAAATAGATTTTTAATTTAAAGTATAGGTAAAATGGATAGTGAAAAAAATTCCACAAACAATAAATGTCGAATTTAGTTTCTAACTTGATATTGCAATTGAACAAACCCATAATTATACTTCTAAGTTATAATTTGTAAATAGTTAAATCGCTTATACTCAGAACCCAAACGCTACATTTTTACTTTGATATTATATATTGTGTCATTAGCGCTGCCAACAAAATAAAACTTAACATATGAGGTTATAGGCGTACTCGTATACTAATGCAGTATATTAACTAATTCATCATATGCATTTTTTAATTGCATCATATGGTTCACATATATATAATTGAATAACATTACACTTTTACAAAAAAAACGTAAGAATTCCACTGATTTACATCGCATTCGTGTTACAATATATAATAATATTATTATTCTACATTTGTCTGCGGATATCTGCAGATATATCAAGATTCAAGATACTTGATAGATATAACTAATTTCCTATTTGTATTTATATTGTTATAAACTATAGTGTAAACATATTGAATTCAGTAAAATTGCTAGTTTTTTTTTTATATCTGAGAACCCGGAGATGGGGTTGATTTTTACAAAAGAAGACGGCATGATCAGCTTATTCAACATTTTTAGCTTGCAATAAATAGTCTATCCTTCGATGGATTTTAATTTTTATATACATATTATAGATTTTTCTATATAGTAGATTATAGATATAAATATTATTTTTATAATCCTTAGATCGGTTCAATGACTGATGGACTTCCAGTCTCCACTAGTGATCATTATTATTATATAAATATAATATTATACTTATGTTCATTGTAATTATTTAATTTCGTTTACACACTTTGATAATATTATTATTTAATTTTAAATGGTATTATCATAATATTCAAATAAACTAAGGTACGTTTTCAATGTTTTCATTCTTCATGCCATGTCAAATTCCATAACAATATCAATACGTATAGTGTAGCTGATATATTATACAATTTTAATAATTTCAAATCCATTCTTATATGACACAGTGAGTTTTGAACTTACCTTTAGTCAAACATGACGTATGCATTTTTAAAAACCAAAATTACTAATATATTATAAAAACCTACCAATGATTACAAGTAGGGAAAATCAATTTGCTGTATAGTATTATAGGTTTAGGGCGTACCACTTTAATGAGTGGGTTATATAATATAATGACATTTAAATTGATTATATTTATTTTTAATTTAATTAACAAAACGATGTTGTTGATAGTTTTTTTCTAACTAAAGTTTAGAAAACCAAATATTTGTTGAACGCATACTTTAAAATATTAACTTAATTAGTTAACTCAATTTTTTTTATTAAATATCATACATTATAATTCGAAATAGGTAATGTAAATATCAGAAAAATAACATATACATATAGAACTATATAAGAGATATAGAGTTCACCTCATTTTTTTTTTAAGAATAAACTATATTATAATAGTTGTTTAATCGTCAAGTTATTTTTTACTTATTGTATTGCTAATATATGGAAATTAAAATAAGTTACAATAAGCATTCGTGCATAATACATTATACAAAGGCCTAAAAATATGAGGAGAGAAGTCACCCATAAGTAACAATCAGATACGATCGATGACAGAAAGACTTTACTATATTATACAATGTAAATATACAAAAGATTAGTTTGAGATTAGATAAATAATACTAAAAATATAGAAGTTTTTTGATTTATGATTATTTTGTCATATTCTTACAAATTATAATACTAATAGTACTATAATATTTAACTAATGGCTATTTCATTTAAATAAATAAAAAATAAAATGTTCGATTATTGTGAAGCAAAATTAAATTCATGTGTGAGCCTGATTTACCATAACACTTAATATTTCAACTATATCGTTTGAAAAAATAAACATTAAGCACCTTCCATTTATTTTTAAGGAATCTATTAAAATAAATTTTTTTTAAACCGTTCCTGTAGTTTATGAGTTAAGAGATGACAAACAGAGAAACGTTTATTTTTATAAATATATTTTGGGGTATCAAACTATTAACTTTAATGGTTTTTTTTTCACACTGTTGAATAAAAATGAATGTGTATTCCTTTAGACTGAATAACTATTGGACCGTTTTCAATAAAAGTTACCTATATGACAAAATCCGATTGATTCCTTGAGGCTTAAAGAGTGTTTATAGGCTTATAGCTTTTTTTTTTTTTTTTTTTTAATCAAATACTTTTGCAAACGATTTTTTTTATAGTTCATAATTTTGATCTTTTTTTTTTAAACAAATATTAATCTTATAACAATATTGAAATATCATCTCATTTTATTATTATTATTATTTTTTTAATTTAATAGTTTTCACTAAATTCAGTAAAGAGTTTTACATTTTTAATTATTATTATAAAAAATGTAAGCACGAAGTACTATTATTTGAATAAAATGCTAACCAAACCCTATCATGTAGCTCTCTATTGTGAATTTGTGATGATGTTTATTGTGAAAATATTTTACACAGATTTACTATACAAATATAACAAAAAAAAAAAAAAAAAATTAAAGAAATATGTAAACAGTCGGCAAGTGATGTTGAAAAATTATATTTGACTCTTTCTAAAATCCAAGTGAGGACCGGTGGTGTATAGAATATGACGTGAGCACTGGAGTAGCTGTAATTTCTTAACAATATCAAAATACAATCGGGTGTGAGAAAACCACCTACCGGGTTCTCTAAAATTTGTTTTTTACATTTTTAACCACCTGATCACGTGACCCTTGTTCGCAGGTAACACGTCGGTGCTGTTAACGGTGTCGTTCACCGTCGAACGGTACATAGCCGTGTGCCATCCTCTACGCGGACGAGTGTTGTGCACCGAGTCCCGGGCCAAGCGTGTCATCCTGATGGTGGCGCTGTTCTGCATCGCGTGCACGGCCACCACGCCGCACGAGTGGCACATAGCCATCAACCCGGCCACCGGCAAGTTCCAGAAGAGCAGCACGGAACTAGGCCGGAACGACATCTACAAGAAGGCGTACAACTGGTTTTGCATCGTCACGTTCATATGCGTACCGCTGCTGGTGCTGGCCGTGCTCAACTGGTTCCTGATCAACGCGGTCAACCAGAGCCGCCGGAACCGGACGCGGCTCACGTGCCAGGTAAACAACAAGTGCGGCTGTAGTCTTGTATGCGACGTCCGACTTGTACGCCGTCGGTCGTGTACAATGTTGCAGGACTTGGAAGAAGTCGAACTCTGCAGGTGCGAGTCGGTAAAACATGATCGAACGCAACTCGACGACTGTGGATTGGCCTTCTTAATAACGATCCGATTGAGCAATTATAGAATATTTTTACCGACGCGTTTCTGCGCTTAAACCGAAATTTCGTAAATTATTATCTACCTATACTACATATCCATAGACTTAAATAATTGGGAGAGGGGCTCAACTGACGGCCTATTTAGGTACTATTTAAAATACTATATACCTATATTCTTTTGTAGACCAGTCATTGGTGACTCCAGGGGGTCATTTGCCCCCTACTAGAATTTTAAAATTGTTTTCCAAAGCATTATCTGTAACTCGGAAATTTAGTAAAAAAAAAGATAACTTTTAAAATGTAAGCATTAAATGTATACAAAAATCTTTTTATTTTTAAAATTAATTCTCTGAAAAATATCTGAGGATGTCCGAGTCAACTATTAAAAACTTCATCAAGTCGGTGCTGCAATTAATTAATGATCGTCGAAATGATCACGAATTAGTTTTATCCGTGATAGGACAATCCTATTGACCGTCAAACGCGACGAACTTCTTAAAATACTGGGCTGAGGTCAAACATTCGTAACCGGCAGTTGTTGTGAAGATAAGTAATTGTAATTCCCAAATTATTATAGAAATAATTCAGTTCAAATTTTATAGTGAGTATTTGTCGTTTGATCAAACCTATAGTGACTATACAGTGGCGTAATTATGGAGAGGTATCCCATCCTCCCCCATTTTTAAATAGCCATAATTAAACTCCCGTATGTACTTGAAGCTTTAAAAGATTTTAAGATTTTAAAATAAGAACTTCATCAAGTCGGTGCTGCAATTAATTAATGATCGTCGAAATGATCACGAATTAGTTTTATCCGTGATAGGACAATCCTATTGACCGTCAAACGCGACGAACTTCTTAAAATACTGGGCTGAGGTCAAACATTCGTAACCGGCAGTTGTTGTGAAGATAAGTAATTGTAATTCCCAAATTATTATAGAAATAATTCAGTTCAAATTTTATAGTGAGTATTTGTCGTTTGATCAAACCTATAGTGACTATACAGTGGCGTAATTATGGAGAGGTATCCCATCCTCCCCCATTTTTAAATAGCCATAATTAAACTCCCGTATGTACTTGAAGCTTTAAAAGATTTTAAGATTTTAAAATAAGAAATAAGAATTCATGGACATTATCATAGTTAAGATTTTTTTATATTTTACTAGTTTAAAACTACGATACCTTAACAATTATAATATATGACAAGATAATATATGTACGGCTCATGGTTCAAACATAATTTTATTATATTACCATAATTTATCTCATTTAATCTTTAATTTATATATATTAAATTAATATAGGTAATATTGTAATAGGACGAGAGTATAAACGTATACCCCTCCCCAGAAAAATTCCAAATTATGCCACTTGGTGACTATATTATCCATAATTCATAACAATAGTCTGACTATTTATTATCATCATCATAAACAAGCTAGGTGTAAAATGACCATGATATTGTGATATTTTTGAAAATGCAAACCGCACTTGTATCATTGTAATTTTTAGAATTGTTTAAAGTGATAAATTACAACATAGCAATATGTGTTTAGCTCAATCAATAAAAGATTTTCTTTTGTATTTTGAATCCTTTGTCCACTTGCTCGATCGTGTGATAGTTGCATGCTTGGGAAAATCAAAGTGAAATTGGGCTGCGTATATTACATTTTGACTTTCATGTGACCACTGTAGGTACAATAAATATATAGGTACCTATAGCTATAATATGGACTCGCAGATGGTTAAACGGTTCTAAACCTGAAGAAAACATTGTGGTTACATTTTCACCTCGAATATATCGTAATATTATACAGGTGCAATGATAAAATGGATGGCCTAGTGGTAAAAATACATTTCGTCGGTTGTTTAAGAGGTTAAATTCGTTAGTGTTTATTCATATAAGTAGTATTTTCGAATTTGCAAATTTCGATTTATAACCAAATGCTTTTGGTTATTATATATTTGAGTGTGTATTTTGTTTATAAAGTCATATACTTAAAATACTAATATATAGAACAGTGGGGCCCAACCCGCGACCCGCAGACCACAAGTAACACTCGAAGGTATTCTGAGTGGCCCGTTACAAATTTTTAAATAAAACAAAATATTCTAATACAAGTAAAATTATATTTATTTATTTTATAATAGTAATGATAATAATAAAATTAAAATATATATATGTATATATATTTGGTGGCCCGCTTGAAGATAATAGCTTACCAAAGTGACATGTTGAACAAAAAAGATTGAGCATCACTGATATAGAGTCTAATTAAGTATATCTCCGTCCTCTCGATACGTGTAAACCATTTACCAAAGATTTCACACAGATCATTTTGTCAAGATAGGCTGCACAAAATCACCTGCTATAACAACATGCATACGTAGGAATATACAGTTTATGCGATTCGCGTATCGGGCTCACGACTTCACGACCAATGGCTATTATTTAGGAATTAGTATTTATTTCATTTCTGCCGTGCGCTATCGAACGATTTATAATGGTTTATTCTTTTTGGCCGAACAAATTGAGAACATTTAAAATTCGTAATGAACTCGCCATCACACACCCGAAAAAAACTAATATGTGGTCGAAAACGAATTTACGCTCGACATTGCACCAAATCATTTAATTGGCTATCGAAGAACTTAGCTCGTTTGATTCATTCCTTTTTTTTTTGTTTTACTTCCGTAGCTCTTTATTAACTATAAAGACGCATTTACGACTTCTGCTTCATAATGACTTAAATACCGTAGACTAAAAAACGACTTTCACCGCTTTCGCGAGTCATCAAACTTTTTGTATGTATTTTGAAGTTGATTTACGCAATTTATCTGGACCAATACAACAAAAATCGAGCAAAATTGTTCAATTAAAGTTACCTATGAAATATGACAACGCCTAAAAAAATATATATATAAATTGAGCTTTCTTGGTCGTTTTTCAACGTTTCTATAGTATATAATAATATAAATATAACACGGATATTGGAAAGGTTTTAAAAATTCGAGAAAACCTTGTAAAATAATAGCGTAACATGTTATAGTTACAACTCTTTTAATTTTATACGTCCACGAACGGTTTGCCCATAATTTTTAAAATGTAAGAATTACGTGCCATGACCTTTTAAAAATTTGTACGCAACACAAATTTCCAAATTATAAATAGCAGTGATGCATTGAATGAATAAACATACTAAACAAATACTATACTTATGTATTAATTTGAATGCTTACCCACCTGCGATTATATCTTTGTACCAAAATATATACAATACTAATATTATGCGTTTGTTCAATTTCCTCATTTCCAAATACACTGTAGAGTCCTATATTGGTACAGTTATGCTCCTATTGTATATATCTAAATTTAATTTTACAAAATGTTTTAGGATTAACTACATCGTGTACAAATATTTTATTTAAGTTTTCATGAGTATATGCCATAGCATCAATTGAGCCATATTATGCAAAAGCATTAAATTCATTAAATCCTACCACCAAATATAGTTTTTTAGGATTCGGAACCTTCGTTCGAATAAGCCACCGAGTAACTATAATATTAAATTATAAAATTAACATTTTTATTACTAAGTATAGACATATTGTTTGATTATCTGCAAACGTACGAGTACCAGCAATAGGTTATCCGCAGTAGGTAGATTGATTAAATATAAACGCACTCAAATCGAAATAAGTTCACCTCAGCGAACTAAAAACCAGCAAAACAAATACACATACATTAATTAATTAATAATACCAAAAATAAACAATACGTAAGCATGCACAGATTTTAATATTATAAGCTCTTTAAATGTAAAATCATTATCCGAGTTTTAATTAGAGAAAAACGTTAAGTCCTAACACATTGTACGTTTAAAAATAAAATGCATGACAATAATGATGCACCTAATACAGTTTAAAGGGTGCAACTGTATTCTGCAGTATAATGTACGATTTTTTTTTGTAACATTAATTTATATACCTACAAGTAATTATTGTTCTTAAAAAGTCGCAACCCAAACGTTTGCAACAGTAAGTTTTTATTTCCACGGTGACACGATGCGACGTTAATGAAATTGATGAAATCGGCAGGTATGAAACAAAGCAAATATTTCCGTACAGTGTTTACATACATTTTCACAAGTAATTGATACCGCAAGCTACTGTTTAGTATTTTCTGCATATTCCAGACAGAGATTTTTTTTTACGCATCATTTTATCCTGTATCTATTACGTACATCGTCTATATTCCACTTCCACATAATATATGTATACAATGTACGCAACCCTTCGTTCCCTATACAAATACTTATATAATACTATTCTATTATTTTTTATTCATGAACAAAAAAAAAAAAACAGAAAATCTAAAAGAATAATAAACTGATGTGAAGCATGATCCTACATTCGCCCTTGTAATATAGATATCAACTCAGGTATAGGTACCTAATAAAATCATATAAGAAGTTAAATAATTCCGAAGCATGGTATTAGCTATTATAGCATGGTAATATAGTATTAATTGGCTTAACCTATTGGCTATTAATCTCATATCCATACGCAACGATTCCTGCAGAAGGGGCCAAAGGCGCCATTTCTGCTCATTGGTATTTTTCAATAGGTACTATTATTAATTAGATGCCACACACATTAATTAAAACAAAATTTTATAAAGATCCGTTTATGAGGTTATATGTAAGTTTCTATGAAGGTTATGCTATTTTAGAATGAAAATTGCTCAGTTGCGCATACACTTTCAGACATCATTTGTATTTTTTTTTTTATTCTACAGGACACTTTAAACATACAAAGTTTTTTTTTTCAAAACTTAAACACGAACTCATAACACATGTTGAATTTTATTATGATATTTTGTGTAGTCAATTTAGCGTCCAATTGTATTTGTATTCAAAAGCCAAAAACGTGCTCAATCATTGGGCGCCAAATATTCCCCATAGCAACCACAATCACGTCTGCTTCTTTTCCTAATCCCAAGCGATACAACATTTACAAACAGCTTCGAATTTGAATGAGATTTCCTACTTAATTTGTTATTATTTTTTGAATTTCGTTTTAGATAATTAATTTTGACTATGAAGGATTGACAAAAAAAAAAAAAATAGAAGCATTATAGGGGTTTCGGATGGCTGAGCCAAGTGGAGTATAGACTTAATTCAGTTTCTACTGTATACCTTCTAAATTACCACGATCGTGTGCGTCCTGCATTCTTCAATCACTTTAAGTGGCCATATTGAACTAGCCAGTAGGTTGAAATGCACGTGAAAAGATATAAGACCAATAATTAAATAACCCTATGGGATAGTAATAATAAAGTCGTTTAATGATTGATACAAATCTATACTATAGGTGGGCATATTGTATTATACCTACAATATAAGTATAGAACATGGATATATATTTAATTATTTTTATGATAATATTATAATTACTCGTCTGAGTTTAAACATGAGAAAAGATTTTGTTGTATTTACTCGTCATCGCCATTTTATAACTGGAACCAGTAATATTATAATTTTAAAATTAAAATAGCAATGATAATTGTTGTGATTAATGACAAATTTATAACATAAGAAAATTAATAACGATAAACATAAGTACCTATATTAGAATTTAATAACTCAACTGCTTATTTCTAGTATGCTATGAATGCGGCTAATGCATAACTTTGATATAATATTAATAGAACTAAAATATTCAATCACATTACACCGTCGACCATTTCAAAAGTCTATAACATACTATTACATTATAGATTTTTACAAACTATAATATTTCAAAATATTATTTCACAAAATTTTTATTATTTTAAAGATACAGCAACTGCTCCATTTGGTTATACGAAAAATAAAATATATTCTTTTAAATATTTGGATCTAAAATTACACGAACGGACCTGAAACAAATAGTTTATGTTTCTAAATATCTAATATTTATAATAATATCCGCCTTAGAACGATGCGTATAGGTATACATTTTAATGAAATAAATAAATCAAACGCTTTCAATATAATAAATATTTATATGTACCTACCCTTTCAATCGTTGTGAATAAAATATTATATTTTTATTTAATTTTTATAGTAATTAAAGGTAAAACTTATCGTCCACGTACATAAAAAGCGTTGATACATAAGCATACTTCAATGGTCTGTGAGTAAGTTACCTACTGTAATAATAATAAAAAAAAACTGGTAGATACTTATATGTTATTATATAATTTGCTCACGCGGGTGGTTTTCAAGAAAACATCTACTGACCGTTACCGTTTATTTTATGTACAAAAAATGGTTGGAACATTTCCCGATTTTTTTCCATACGAACACTTTTAAAGTAATTTGTACATTTGGTACGAATCCAGATTGTTATCAGCGTAGGAATACTTTTCTGTTTGTTTTTTTTAAACATATTACATATGTATAAAATAAGCATACGTGTACCTATGTATACATATGTATAAAAATGGATTATGTATATGATGTAATGTAATATATTGTAATATATATATATATTGTAATATATATATATATTGTAATATATTCAACCCTATATAATATAGACCACCACATGGGAAACCTATCTATCTATATTGGTACATTGGGAATTGTTTTTAAAAAAAATACAAAATGTGGCTTGCGAAATGTATGCTTGACGTTTGTACCTATATGTGTCCTCTCAAATTGGCCATAAAAAAAAAACACATCGAAAAGTTGGTAGGTGCTAGTTAGGTACTATCTACATCGGGTAAGTTCTATACTCGGGTATTGCTATACTATTACACTATAGCAATTCAATTGCAGTAATAACGATTAGTTTGGGTGGATGTTTTGCTTTTGACTTCTATATTTGTACAGTGGGCACTTGTTTGCGTCTATGTGTAAGCTATACGAATAGACCCGTATAGATAATAAAGTTGCCATTTACAGTTTGGTTAAATCGAAAACCAATAATACACTGAACAATTAAATTGAAATATTATAGTAACAAATAATTTTCTTGGATAAAATACTACTTCTCACCGGTCGCTATACTAGTCAAAACATTTAAGCATACTGTATCATCCTCGTCGACCACATCATATCAAATAGTATGTGATCTTTATTTGCGCACGGGGTGTTGTATAAATGTTACTTTTCTTTTTAAAAACAGTTTGAAAATAAACTGCATACATTTAGTAGGTAGATTACAAATATATTTTTATCTGATATTAATAATAATATGTTATATAGGTCAGTTCTCTGAGGAATTAGTGAGATATTTAAAATAGTGAAAAAATATTGTTGGCCCGGGAACGAAATATTGTGTGCTAAATATGCTATGACCTGTAAATAAGATATATTTTTTAGTGTAAGAATTTTGTATTTAATTTCATCAAATTTAAATTCAAAATGTATAGAAATCTCGTATAATCGTATTTTATAACTACCTATATTGTTTAGATATGTTTGCAGTTTTTTTTATTTTAAATGATAATATTTAATATTTATTATAATAATTACCTGCCTACTGTTCTTAGATCAACGTTGTGCCTATACGGCTATAATATATTATACCTAATTTATTACTCTAATAGCTAAATTAATATTAGAACTTATTATTTTTAGTAAAAAACCTAAATAAAAACGTAATTTAAAAGTTTAGAACTAAAACAGTTATTTTGAAAAACATTAATATCTATTAATAGAAAAAATTATCTTATTTAAATTTAAACAGAAATTTAAAAAAATGTATGAGCCATGATATTATTATTAGATTACATAAAGATCAGGTACCTAATATACTACTTTTTATCTATTCTAATTATAAAGCTTGGGTATAGAGAACCCTAAAAAAAAATAAAAACTTAAATGGACGCATAGTCATAAAGATACTGACTTTTAAAATTGAGGTCTACAGAAAAAAATAAAATGGGTATCTAAAAAAATATTTATTCTATAAACCATGAAAATTAAGCTAAATTATAAATTGTACTGTACTACTGCAACAAAATATAACAGCTAGACGTTCTTAATGAATCACTCTGTTTATAATCAGTAATAGTCGCTACGGTAAAATGTAAATGAGTTATCATTATTCATTTGTACGAAAGCATATTTTATATGGACTACTGCAGACATACCAAAAGAGTTTTAAGAAGGAAAAAGTTAAAAACGTTATTTTAAATTAAAATATCTATTATCAACACTTCATTCAAATTTTAAAATGGAATAATTTAACATAATATAACATAAGTCATAATATGTAGTATTTCACCTCTTATACGTAAATACACTCTGTGCACTACTCATTACATTGTACAATATACAAAAAATTCAAAATATTTTACAAAGATCATCTTTATATCTTGACTGAATTAAAACCTATAGTTACCACAGCAATTATTTTAATATATTAACTTAAATTTGTTTTAAAAATATTAACTATTAATTATTACAGTAGGTAAAAGACGTAATGAATAGGATTTTAATATATTATTAATATGTAGACGATATTAATATATAACATTACACGATTTTACTTTCATACATTAAGATGAGATTATATTTAATGGAGTTGAAAATTAGTATAATTAGTAATTACTATTTTTTTTAGACTTTTATTATTATTTTAAGCATATTTATCGATATAGTTTACCTACCAGCTATATATACCTAATATAATATTTTAATGGTTTCTATCATGTACCTATAGTTAGATATACTATATATAGATAGTAGGCACTTTATATATTATATTCATTGCAAAACTACCTACTTTTATTGGATTTTTAGAGAATATTTACATTCTGTTTTAATTAATAATTAATATTAATTTTCCCCATTTATTATGTTTTTATTGTTATTTCTTAATACATTTCTTTTTAACGAGTTATAATAATTATTGATTTTTTTATTTTAAACTAAAAAAAAATTAAATTGAACCTACCTTCTATTGTACCCATCTCTATGATATATTTACCAATCAAGAAATACCTATACTCTATGTTTCTATGGTCCTATCCGTTTTTCGTAGTCTAAAATATACAGTTGGATGAGATTCTACTTTAAATATCTCTAAATATTTTATGGCATTGGTTCGCGATTACAGATCAATAATCGCTGTTTAATGCTTGCCACTCATAATTTATCTATTAATTTACTCACATATTTATTAAATGTGAAATCGTATGCTCAATTCTGTATTCTGAAGGGAATTTAGTATGGCGATATAATTTGCATAGTTTATCAGTTTTACAGTTAAATTATTTTGTATTTATTATGATATAGTATATACCATATTAAAACACTTATTCCAGACAAAATGCCTCGTAAAGCACATCAAAAACGGTTTTTATTCCATTGTTAGGGCGTGCGTGTGTACAAATAGATATAATTCAACTACATACCGAGCTACAAAAAAATAAAATACACTCACATAAAAGACTGTTGTGTTTTGTTTTATTATGTATAACTATATTTGAATATATTATTTAAAATTTTTTGTGATAAAATTATAAATATTTTCTATGTCCATTGAATGTAAATTCACACAAATACAGGGTGTCCCACAGAGATCTGACATTCTGACAAATGAAATAACTTTTGTTCTAATCAATATTTTTTAAAAATTTCTTTTAAATATAATCCATAGACACTTGCGCTACATTTTTAGAATACATTTATTATTTTTTAAAACTAAAAATAACAAACTTAAAAATTTACAAATTTTTTTTCGAAATATTCAATATAGCCAATTTATAAATTTGATTTTCAGAAAAATTTATATGGTAAAAACACTTATTTAAGTCAAAAGGCTGATTTTTTACAATTTTTTCGTTAGGTAAATTATAGTAATTTATAGTTTATACATCACATATTATTAAAATAAATACAATAAAAAAATACGTAGATTTTAACATGCACTTATTTAAAAATGTTCTTATAAAATATTTAAAAAAAACTTTATTATTATTTGAAATTACAAGGTTTCTAACATAAACTAGATCGTAATTTACTTAATGAAAATATTTAAAAAAATTGTAAAAAATCAGCCATTTGACTTAAATAAGTGTTTTTACCATATACATTTTTCTAAAAATCAGATTTACAAATTGGCTACATTGAATATTTCGAAAATATTTTTTATAAATTTTTAAGTTTTTTATTTTCAGTATTAAAAAATAAAAAATGTATTCTAAAAATGTAGCGCAAGTGTCTATAAATTATATTTGAAAGAAATTTTTTTTAAATATTGATTAGAACAAAAGTTATTTCATTTGTCAGAATGTCAAATCTCTGTTGGACACCTGTACCTATATTTTACGAATCATGTATATATAGAGCGAATTATGTGTAAAGTGAAGTAGGTATACTAAATAGTTCATACAATCACAGTGTGTATCACCCAAAATATATTATCTGAAAAAATTATTGCATTTTGTAATTCAAAAAACCTCCGATAGTGATATAAGAGGAAACAATTGATTTTAAAATAATTATATTAGCTATTGCTATTATAATAGCTTTACGATGCATTGACAGAGACACTATTATTTAAAAAACAATGTGTCAAATCGTTAAACTCGCTATTTTTATAAAAGCATAAAACGCAACTTTTTTAACGAGTTTTAATTACTTACCATATTTTTACGACGTTTTCGTTAAGAACATATAAGTGTAGTTTATTATCAATAATAGTTATTTATAATATTTAAGTTTAATAATAATTTTAAAAAAAAATGGTTGTCAGCTAAATTAAAATTAAATATCTTTTTTCATTGTTTAAATTATTCAATCGCCGTGTTATAGGTAACAACGCAAACATAATATTTTTCGTATACATAATGTACCTATACAATTATGAGAATCAGCATTTACTTTATATCATAGGTAAGGTATACTTATTTTTTTTTATTATAATTATATACCTATATAATTATTATTATCTTCAGCGTGAATATATTATTATAATATAGTCAGGAACTATGACACGTGTTTTTTATTTTACCCTATGACGTTAATAACAATAATAATAATAATAATAATATTAAAGAAAGTAGTGACGAAAAACTGAATATGAATATGTAAAAAGCTATTAATAAAATTTAATGTTGCTATTCTTAACTACAATTGACTAGTTCTACGCGATTTGGATACAATACAACTGTATGACGTTTTTATTTTTTATTTATTCACATCTGCAGCATCAAAAAATAACAAATAAATAAACAAAAGTTAAAAACATGCGAGTTCGACGACTAAATAAGCTGGGTTTAACGTTATAATCGTTATAACAGTTTTCAACCATCTCGAAACCACAAACCTCAAAATGTTTACCAAACACTCGACGGCTAGTATTAATAGTGGCACATTATATAGGTACCTACTTATTGTACGCCTTTTAAAATCCTTTATAATCATATGTACACACACTCTCAGACACGTTTAACAGTATTATGTATACATTTATTTATACATTATGTAATATACGATCGAGAACTATTACAAAAGTTATATGTTACATATACATATGTATATGTTACAATAAACATTTTGTAAAATGCAAGAAAGAATAAATATAGTAGACAACCCACGCGGTCTGTCCTCTCCACACAAATACTTATTATTACATGATGGTTGGTTGAATGTGGAGGGGGTGGAGAGGTGGGTTAGGCTGTGTAAGGTGTAACCTACAGTAGCTGCAGTAAGTACCTACCTTGAATTTAAAAAAGGATTTTTTTTCGTGAAAGACGTGGTGCTATGGAAATGGTGACCTTATGTATACAAATTTATTAGGTATTCAGAAATACACATACGTCATATATATTCGTACTGAATGAGGGAAAGAATGCTAATAAGACACTGAAGCGGTAAGGAGGCACGTAGTGGTGAAAACATTAATCTTATCGATGAATTAAAAAAAACACACACACACATTTGAAACCCACGGGTGATCATATTTTTTGTTACACTATTATATCCTCCACCGCGAACTCCTTAATCGCGGTCTCGTCATAATAATGATGATGCCTATGATAGGCCAGCAGCGAAGGGATGTAATTATATATTATAATATCATATAATATACCTACTTTATACCCCCGTCGTCGAGACATTAACGAGTAATAAAACTGTGGGGGACTGCGATAGTCGCAGGATTTATAATATTCCTTATATACATATCTGCTGCAGTTTCTCACTCCAATATGACGTGTTATATATAGGAGGTGACGAATTTGTACGTCGAAACTGCGTTATTCCTTGCGGACTAACTTTAAAACTTTCTTTATGAACCTGTCGTGGTTTTTCCAAAGAAATTAAGTGATGAAGGCAATACAATTAATCAACTGTGAATATTTTAAGATCTGGCAACGGTACGGGTTAGGTTATGACGAAGATCTAGACGAAGGAATTCAAAGAATTATGTCAAGAATATAAAAGAGAAGAAATTGATGTCAGTGTCATCGGCCTACTTGACGAAGGGTAAAAGAAAATATGGTTCACCCAATCGAGCAGGGAAAACTGGTCACTTATGAAGACGCAGGGAGCAGCTCAAAAATCCAGAGAAGAGTGCAAAATATTACCAAACTCTGTTTCACAAGTTCTTTATAAGATCTCAAATATAAAATTTTAGAAGTACGAAAATCTGGAGTTAAAAGCTGAACACAAGGAAAAATCCGAAAGACGCAATACAAAATCAAAATATTTGAAGGACTATAGGTTAGTGGAAGTTAAAGTCACATCAAAGCTCTTAAAAATTAAAAAACAACAAAACTGCGGATGGCGTTGTTCCGGAATTCCTCATGTATCCACTAAAAGGAATATGCTTCACACAAATCTTTTCATTCGTTAAAAATAACAACATAGTCTCAAAATTATAGCGTAAAATCTAGTTATTGTGATATTATAGCCGGTTAAACCTGATGACGGCCCAAAAAGCTACATACCGATATTGTTTCCATCAAAATATCAAATATTCAAAAATTATTTGAAAGATTACTCCTATAGCAACAATTCAAACGTGAATTGATGAGAAGATTAACAAAACGAGAGGGGTTTAGGCACATAGAAGCTTTAGTGATGAATCCCGTCGTTTACCAAATATGTATACGGTGAATAGATATCAAAAGAGACTACCTATAAAGTTCTATTTTCATGTAAATTATCAGTGCCTTACAACCCTATATCCCAATTCGGCATTATTACATCGCCCCATATGAAATACAACACAACAAAACAAAAATGACATTAACTGCTTTAAAAATATTCTCAATTAAAACCTACGCTGATATTAATTTTAGATTCTCGTGGAGCGATGAATGTATTGATTTTACCATGATGTGTGTTTTTATTAATTTTTTTTTTTTGTGTCTGTCATCACGTTTTGGGGCAGTAAAAGTGCTTCGATTTTTAACTTCAGTACCTCGTTCGATCATAAAGTGAATCTAGTTGGTACTTCGGGGGGGGGGGGGGGGGGGGGTCAAAAGTGAATAATTCTTAATATTTTTCTAAATAATCGGAATAAACAAACTAAAAATTAAGGGGAAAACGGGAAATTTTAGGCACAATCAGTTTTCGACAAAATCAATTTTGGTTTTTGATGTAACATTAAAACAAAAATGACCATAGATACATGAAATTTTCACCGAATGTTTATTTAAGTATATTCTATCCACAGTGCAATTTTCAAAATATTTAGATTTGTTTTGAGATGTTAACTGTCATTTTAATTTTTCAACTTTTTTAGTTTTTTTTTTTCTATAAATATCGATAAAAATTTATTTGTTGTGTAGAAAAGCTTGAAAATTTAATACAAGGCTTCTAACACATTGTAACAATAGCAGTTGAAAAATATTAAAAATACATAAACACGATTTTTTTTTATAAGCATTTAAAGTTCAAACTTTGACTAAATATACTTCGACAATGTTCAAATTATCTTAGATAGAAATTCATAAAAGTTTTTCTTTTTAGATCTACAATTTTAAAATTAAATAGAGCCCTAACACATTTTTACAATAGAAGTTGAAAAATAAAAGAAATATATAGTCATTAATTTTTTTTATAAGCATTCAAAGTTTGAATTTTGACAACATACGTAAAAATCACGTAAATTATTTTATGCTAGAAATTCATAAAATATTTTCCTTTTATATCTAAAATTTGAAAATTTTTAATAATCTATAATATATCCTAGACAGATAAACTGTCTCCGCTCAGAATCGTTTTTCGTATACAATGATATAATATCATTGGATTTAAATTTAATTCCATCAATTACAGTAACCTACTGTACAGCAGAGCGACGATATCCACGACTTACCCGCTTTTTTTTAGATACAATTTTACTTACTTGTTCGTTGTATTACATTTTGTGACAGAAAAGTAAATGATTGTTTTTTTTTCACACAAAAGAGAAAAAGTTTGTTTTGGCGAGAAAAAATAATATTGCGATGATATCTATAGTTCGATGGAAGAAAAAGTTTATTTTAGTGGATAAAAGGATCACTTGCAGTAATTCGTTTTGTTAAAATTGAATAAATTGTATTTATGTTCCGAAACTCGGCAGATTGGTAATCCGCTGGAATCAGTTGTTCCTAAATACAGCAGTTTTTCAATTTGCTGTAGGGGAGGTAATCAATCGGATTGCTTTATCAGGAATCGTAAAATTTCCGGCTGGATAGTAACAAACCCGATTGATTTGATAAGAATTTACGCGCCAAATTTGTATTACTGATAACTTTATGATTTCAATTTAATTTTGTGTATTATTGTATTTCTAGTTTTTACCATAGGACATAGATACCTAAAGTAATTCCATCAAAATTGAGTTTGACTCGCGTTTTGTATGTAGCGTTTAAGGCGTGCGCAAATAAAAAATTGTATTTTCCCACTTTGGTCATGTGTAGAAAATAAAATGATTTTACTTCACACATTAAAACCTCATATTTAAATAACAAAATTATATTAGTATACAATTTAATTCAAATTCATTATGGCCATAACTATTCTATAGTTACTTCAATTGAACTCCTAGTAAGCCTAAAATGACTTTTAAAATCCAAATCGTCATACATGCTTGTGACTAACATAAAATTGGTTACACGTATTTTAGAATTTAAAATCGACAAGCGATGATGAAGAATTTTTTTTTGTTTATCTAAAGACTTATTTCTTTCATGAACATGATTTAAACCAAAAAACAAAACAAATAAGGGCGTATTATTATCCATTTTAAGAATAATTAAAAAATCAACGATTAATAAATTATTATTGATTATTTTATTAATTTATTAATTTATTAATTTATTAAATATTTAATAATTATCTAACTGATAAATTTGATAAATGATTTTTATCATAATCACTCATTATTATTATTAGGGCATGGTTACGTAGGTTAACCATAAGTTTAAGTTTAAGTGCGTGGTTTAAGCGCAATAGAAAAATAATGTGTTCCTAAATTCTAATCAATCCACTGGATAAGCCGCTGGATTGGGTGATGAATTTAGGAACACACGAACTAGCAGAAAAAAAATTGGTAAAACGTACACGTGGTCTACCTTGTACAATCATTAAGGTGTTATAGTTAATAGTTATATATAGGCATATACACTACCACTTGCGCAGACTGTACTGCGCATTTCAGTGCACACGTAGGCAGATGAATAGGCGAGGTAAAAAAGACAATAACCACTGTCAAGTGCGTTGATTTTTTCAAAGGTCGTAGTAACTTTATTCATCCTTTTCTTTTCTCTGTTCAGTCTTTCCATTGTACACCGTAGGTATACTCATACACACGCAAAAATGATATAATTTATACAAAAATTTAAAATTTGGTTTTTCTTCTTTGTATAACATTTATAACCTATCGATGTAAGCTATGGTTTATGTCCCATTTACGTCGATGATAATTTTATCATACGAAACTTAAATACAACGCCTCGGCGCAACACTAATCATAAAATATACCACGTTGTAATCCCGTAGTTATTCTTGCGTCACTCAGTAGGTAGGTATAGTATATTATTATTGCTGTAGAATTAAAACAGAATCAGAGTAGAATTAATATTATCGTCAATAATCCATGCGGTGACATTGAGGTGGTTGAGTAGAACTCAATTGGTTAATATATAGATAACTTGTACCCGCTATAATAGTTCCTTACCAACTTATATATAAAGCTCTACATAGGTATAATACTACACATTGTCAGTTTTTATTCAACTTTTTCAAAAAGCTATACCTAATACCTGAGTAGGTATATGTAATTATAACGAGGTCCAAAAATAACGACAACATAAAACGTTTTGGGCTTTCCTTGTTCCTCCGATAGGCAATTACTTTGATGATGACCTTATGCAATTATAGTATTTAACCACTCTACGTAGTAATATTGCGTAGTATACCTACGTATCATTGCGCAGTTCTTGCCTACATACACACACAACATCATAACTTACATTTCCTGGGACTGAAATTTTCAACAGGCTGACGATGTTGCCATGTCGTGTGCAAAACAAAAGATAGAGTAAAAATGAACGTTTATATTTATTTAATATTCTTCTGCCAAAATCTTACAATTACTTGCCTACCTATACCAAAATATAGGTATAGATAATTTTTCCCTCTCCGTCAGCTATTCTAACCAAATTTTGCGTACAACTACAGTTGATATCTTTTCGACTAAACACAATGATATTACCTATGAACGTCGTACAGTATAATACTAAAATAGCATTTTCAAAGTCCAAATAATTATTTTTGTGACTTTATCGAAGGTGAATCCGTAAACATTTATTATTTTATAAACAGTGTCAACAGAGATACGGGGAAGAGGGGTAGTTATACATTGCGGTTATTTGGACTTTTTAATAAACACCATAATATTATTATAATACTATATTGGGGTCCGGATTCGAACACGTCCTCCGTCTAATCTTGCTGGCCACCAAGTTCAAGAATATATTCATAAAATTCATAATGCGTACCTACGATAATCAGTTATTAGCTGGTGTATCCTAAATCTACAACGCAATTGTTATTTTCAACCCTTATGAAAAGACGGCACATTTTAATATTTTACGAAATTATTACTGCAGCAGCTTACAATATCTCATCGACGACGCAGCTCGTAGCCTCGTAGGTATAAACGGTGAAGGACATAAACGCAAAAATAACTAAATGGGATAAGAAAAAAAGGACAAACTCGAGTTGGATCCCATATTTCAAAAACAGCACGAGTTGGGTCCCGGTATACTTTATGGAGTACTACATTAGTTGGGTCCCGGTATATTTTTTGGAGTACATGAGTTGGGTCCCGGTATATTTTATGCAAAGGTGGTCAAGTTAATGAAAATAATTAACTAAAATAAATTAAAATTAAAGTTAAAATATAAAATAAAATTAACTTAACTCAGTAAAAAATTGTATTAATTTTTTTTCCAAGTCATAATTAAGTAATACATTTCACGAGTATTTTGTTTTGTATAAACATTTATCAAGTTAAACTTTACAGTTGTAAGCATAAAACTTAAAATTATTATTATAGTACATACTACATTACTACTATTTACTAGAAAGTTATAGCCTTATTATAGGCCACATCTATACATAAAAACATCTATACAATAATGATAATTAACTATAATATACAATATATTCAGTGCTGGTGGAAGGCGTGTGCGACCGGCACTGACAATATTACCATTTACCGCGGACCCAATTCGAGTATTATCAAATGATACCATGGACCCAACTCGTGTTTTTTTTTAAGCCTTTAAGGGATCAAATATCTCGGGACCCAACTCGCGTTTTCCAGAAAAAATAGTCGTATTATGCATAAGCGCCAAAGTCCTAGGTACATGTAACCAATTTATTAAATTTATATTGATTTGCATATATATATATTATTATGCTTTAATATTGTTATTTTTTGTTTTTATAAAATCTCAATCAATTTATTAAATTTATATTAATTTGTATGAATACCATAATATTTAACAATTTATTATTGATAATTTTTTTTAATATAATATAATTTTTTATAAGATATAACAATTTTTGAATAAATACTTATATAAAATATTAATTTTGAGGCAAATGATATGTAATTTTTGCACCTTTGGCGCTTATGTCTCATATAGCTGGTACAACTTTTAGTCGTCCTATATGGATGTGATAAATTATAAACACGTACAAAATTAACTATAAATATAATGTTCGTATTGAATTTCCTGCAACTGCAGTTATTATCTCGTAAAAGTTTTCTTGCAGTAATCACTATGCGCTACGAACCCACTCCTGTTCAGAGTTAAACGCAAAATATAATTTGACGTTTTCGGTTATACCTGGGTGTTATCTATACAGATTTTACAAAACCCGAGTAACCAATGGCAACCATTTACAGTAGCATACGTAGGATTTTAGTTAGGTTAGGGTTTTACATGAATAAATAATATACATTATTTCTTGCAGAACAGTTTTTATAATTAATAATAGTTATAAATATATTATATTAAATTATAACGATTTATTTTATATTTATTAAAAATTACCAATAATTGATCGTATCTGTGAATTGAAATGGCGGTAAGTAAGATTTTTGTTGTAAAAAGAAGAAATTTCAAAGCGGGAGTAAGAACCCTAGATCCCTACCCTTACGCCACTGACTATTTATCTGCTTACGGACAACCATTAATTGCTTCTACTACGATTCTAATCTGTGATCAATGTATATAAACAAAACATTTTATCTATGAGCAACTGCAACTCTTTAAAATTGAAATTCCTTTCTTATTGCGCCCCTACGTGGTGGTATAAAGGTAACATACTACCATAAATTATAAATATTTCCAGTCTCTAACTATATTATAGACCATAATTTAGGCTCAAGTGGCTCAACGTTGATCAGGTCAATCAGTCAGGACATGTTCGATTAAAATATAAATTTGCTATCGTGGTATAAATAAGTAATTAGTGACAAGATTTTACGGTTGTGTCAAAATGAGCGCTCAGCACTGTGCAGGACAGTGATTTGGTATAATTGGTTACTTGGGGAGGTACCAATTAGTTAATGACGTATTGTCGTTGAGAAAATTTTCTGTTACTTTATTATGTACATTTGAGCACTTAATACTCCTAAAAATAAATATAATGATTTAATATCACAGTTGCTTTAAACTTTAAAAAACGAGCGGATTAATAAAATATGTCTGAGATGAGAGAGTTGCATTGCAACAACGGATATGTTATAAGCCCCATATAGGCTTATAGCAGAGGTATTCAAATTGTGCGCAGTGGCTGCAAGGGCGTTGCAATTATTAATAATATTACGAGAGCCGTGGCACAGAAGAGTGAAAAAAAAAGACGATGACGATTATTGATATATTGTTATATTCTAATATTCTAGCCGTAAAACATTTCATTTCTGTATTTTATGCATAGTTTTACGTTTTTATCTATCAATAATATAATATTATGGATGTATAAAGAAAAGGAACGGAAGGACGAAAGAACCTTGAAAAAAAAGTTTGAATTCCTTTGGGCTATGGTATAAATGTATATACCGTTTTCCTCGACTCATCCATCCTGCAGGATAATGGTTATATTATATAATACAGTGACGTAGAGCGGCGTGATGACACGTTGTTTTGTATTATATACAATATATACCTATTTTAATTATTATTTTGGAACAAAAAATGATATTTCAATAAAGGCCTATTTTGCACTGACATTGGGTTAATCTATTCTGCGTATACCTTGCCTATCCATCATGTTGCATAATAGTATTATATGCATTAATATTGGCGAAAACTGTGCGTTCTGCCTTAAGCTACAATAATAATTCTTATAATAGAATGTACAGATAGGTTATTAAATGTATACCGATGACGGTATTTTCAGTGTTCTGTGGTAATTACTAGTATCGTGTAATTTCAGGTATTCGCAGACATCTTTTTTAGAATACCGCGGATATACCGTGATTTGGCAATTGCTTACCTACCGGCTACCGGTGTTACCGAAAAAAATAGTACAAAAGTAATTATTAACTACCGAAAATATCGTAGGACATTCTGTCCGCAGTGGCTTGATGAGTGATATGTTAACTGCGGGCAGCAACATATTTTTAGACCCCCCCCCCCCCCCAAAAAAAAAAAATAAAAAAAAATAAGTATTATTAGTCTTAAGTGCCAACATTTTGTCAACATCTTTTGGTACGTCCTAATAGTTATCCATATTATCTTTCATTATTAAATTATACATTATTACAGTTAACAGGAATGTTGGTCCACAAATATAGTGGTAACGCGGGTAAACGGATACCCCCCTCAAAATTTGACGAGGTTAATTGCCAGTTTGGGACCTATGTTCGCCACGCTATACTGGACTATCCACATTATAGTGCTGGGCACCCACCTGCAGTCTTATTATAAAATCAGAAAATCTATTTTTGGTGTAGTATTTAAACCGAGTACGGACATAAGTGGTCCTTAGTCATATTTTGGAAACTATTTAATAATATGTTAAGCAAAAAAGTTAGGAAACTCTGATCTAGAACAGATTGTAGAACGATAAGCTGTTTTTTATTAAATTCCTCGGAAACGATTTATTATACCGGATACCGCGGTATCAAAATTTGAAATAACGTCAGCCCTAGGGTACTTACCCGAATGTTGCAATGTATTAAAAATATTATTAATATCTTAATAAAACACTGTTACTGTGCTTACTTTTTATTATCATTATTATTATCATCATCGTGGTATAATATTATATTTATCGGCCGGCCGGCGCGCGCTGTTCGCAGGGTAACGTGGTTTGGAACAGGCAACGGCAGGAGAACAAAATGACCATGACGCTGATCGCCGTGGTGATCATGTTCTGCGTGTGCCAGACGCCGACGGCCGTGATGATGCTGACGGCGTCCGTGTACGAGCCGCCCGAGAAGACGCCCGCGTACTACGTGAACCGCGGCCTGCACACCATATTCAACTTCCTGATGGTGGTGAACGCCGCGTCCAACTTCATGCTGTACTGCGCCATGAGCCGCAAGTACCGGCGCACCCTCATGATCACGTTCATGCCGTTCCTGGCGGCCCGGCACGCGCGCAACGCCACGCTCCGGTCGTCTGTCAGCTACCCGCGGTCCGGCACCATGGTCCGGCGCAACACGGAGGTCACGCAAATGACCGACATAATCGGCGCCGCGGCCATCGGGCCTGCCGGCAAACGCGAACCGCTCATCCGGGCCGGCACCAACCACGGCAGACATGCGGCCAACAACAAGCAGCAGCAGCTGACCGCCGCGGCCGTTCTCTAAGCGGCGCCGCGGTCCAATTATTAAGCCGGGTTCACCGCGTGGCCAGTGTCGTGTCGTATATTTCCGATAATCGGCCGTGGTGATCATAATAATATTATTATGATGATATTATGGTTACCAAATAACCACGGTATACCAGCAGAATCCCGTGTTGGGCCGAGCTCGACGCGATACTGTAATAGGTATAGCTGCTGTAGTTAACCCGGCTTCTTTACATATGCAACTTACTATACTGTCCTACTTTTACGTCTTTAATAATATGATAATAATATAATGACATCCGTCCCACTTTACAATTATTAGGTATTATTATCATTATTATTATTATTTAATTTTACTATTACATACATACACGATCTGTACTGTAGGTACGTGCGATGATACTGTGCATGAAAATATGTTTACGTCCACAGTAATGTAATCAGAGGGGGGGGGGGTTAAGTCAAAAATTGGCAGGTAAAAATAAGACACATATTATTCTTATTTTTTTCTGTTAAGTGATAAAATTATAAAATATATCAACTAAAATAGAGAACCCTATAGGGTTATTATAATTAGATATATATTATGTAAGTACAATCAAAAGCATGTCATTATTAGTAAGACCATATAGGCATGCGCAGACTTTGTTGTTTCAGATGTGGATTTTGTTTTTTTTACCACCTAACCCCTTAAAAAAGTTGATAAATAAATAAAATAGACATACAGTACATGATAGGTATAACGTCAGTCACCATAATATTTATGATAACATTGATGAAAAGTAATTTCTAATTTTTCCAAATGACCTTCGTTGCGTTTCTTTTTTTGAAAATAATATCCAAAACATGTAGGCACATAGTTTAATATAACATTGTATACCTACATAGGAAGTGTTGCTTATTCACACAAATCGAAGCACCGCGCGGTAAGGTGAAAAGCATAAATTATCATAGGTAGATGACGATGTACCATCATAATTCATAGGTGTGACTATATAATAGTTCTTAGTTACGATAATATAATATTCTATAATTATATTATCAATCCCTGTCTGATTGAGCAGTGGCATGTCTGAATGACTTTTAAGCTTGAAATAAAACAAACATTAAAGGACCACCCACCTATAATGAGGAACCCAAAATATGAATTTGTATGATCTTGATAAATACATTTATTTCAGCGAATAACCTTCATTGTAATATTTTTCAAAATTTCAACGGTCATCGCATACCTACGCCCATTTTAGTTTTAAGATTATTGCCTTTTTCTGGTCGCTACTGTCATAATATCATCAAGTAGGTAATCAGGAGCCGTTTCCGACAAAAATGTGATTTTTGTTTCCGCCAAACTGAAAAAGGTTCGATTTTCGTTTCCCCAAATCTATATTTTCGACTTAATATTATTGATATGGAGTTTGAGTACCCATAAAAGTCTATCTGTAGTGCTATCGATCATCGATGTATGTTGGGATTCGGGATAAACCATTTGATATTGAAAATATAATTGATTTTACGAGTAGTAATGCACTAATGCTTACCTATAATTATAAGTAAATATAAATCGATCTAATTTATATCACGTGTAGATATAGTGCCTATGTTATCAAGATCAAAATAATTTCATGCACATTTTATTCACACATTGATAAATTAAAAAAAAAATACATAATTTCTAATGTTCATAACAACGTATCGTTCTAAATAAGTGTTGAATAATAGGTATATGGTACAATTATTCGAAGTAATATTGAATTGTCAGAAATATTTGACTCTATATTTATTAAATACCTACATTAATATAAATATAATCAACTCAAATTCAAAATTTTATAAATTTAATCACAAAATTAAGTCAAAAAATGTTTTGGGGATCAATGAGAACCGCCTCCTCGTAGTGGATACAGGATGAAGATCCCTAAATGGTTCTCAAACTATAATTCAATACAGGTAAGTAGAAACAGATTTGACGGAAACAAAAATCGAACCTATTATTCGGTTTGGTGAAAACGACTGACGTCCAAGTATCAGACCTCCGAATATGTCGCGTCGCACACGTATACTAATTTTTCTGTCAGTCCATAGACGCAAATCGCAAGGGGCATATCCCCCCCCAGATGCTCCATTAAAAATATACGAATTTTTAGCTGTGTGAAATCGAAGCCACTTCGACATCATCCACCCATTATGCCCGTCATCGATGAAATGCAGATCAAGTGTCGTTGTTGTGACCCAACGCGCGTAATGAAAATATAAAAAAAAACACATTTTCTTTTTCATAACATTCATATTTCTCATCCGAAGAGGAGAATTTTAGAATCATTAAAATCATTTCAGGTCAGAGCAACAGCAGATTATAATATACAATTTCGGTAGAATAGTCACGGGCGCTTGTATCTATATTATTATATAATATCCTTTTATCCGCCCGAAAGTGGAGCTGAACACGATTACTGTCGGCGCCAAAAGCAGTAATTATTATTAGCTAGTAGGTTTATAATATACATAATATTATAGTGACGCAAATTACCATCTCCTAAGTTTTGAGCTGACGCAGGCCCACGCGTGCACACACATGTATATAATATATAAATATATAGTATACATGAATTCCATAATATATTATTATAACGTAAGTTTAAGGTTCGTTCTTGCTCGTTACTATTACATTTTCTTTCTTGTTTTCTCATGCTTAGGTACTTAGGTTGTTTAGCCAATTAATACTACATAACTATATATATTATATTGAGTTTTATTAGCACGTAAAATAAACATATTACATATTATAAAGATTGACAGAGTGTAATAATCCCCGAGATCTAGGAACCAATGAATTTAACTCCCGTCGATGCACATTGCGGAGCCCTCCAGCGAAGTGCCAAGAAAAATTATAATTTATATCATGACGCTTATATACAAGTTTAAAAGAGATATTTAAACAAGATGAAGCGTTACTCCCGCAGGCGTTTAATCGTCAAAGGAACGGCATAAAAATAAGAGTCCGAATCAACGCAGATAATGTTCTGTATACCTATTATACAGGGTTATCAAAATGATTCATCAGATATAAAATGTTTGTATAGTTTTAGCTTATAGATTTAGTGCAGCGGTTCCCAACCTGTGAACCGCGGTGCCCTAAGGGCACCGCGAGCTCATTTAGGGGGCGCCATGCATGGCTCATCCGAGAATGAAAAAAATTATTAAATTATATATAAAAAATAAAAATGTATTGTAGTTGAAAAGACAAAAATTATCTTACGTACCTACAAAATTACTTAGAATACTATCGGTATATCCAATATTAAATATAGTGTTTCTAATATGACGTGTCGAATAATTCAATAATAGATAAAAATATTGTCAAGCTTTCTAAAAATAAACAGCCTCAAACATTTCATTAATTATTAGTTTTTCACTATTAAAACAGAATTTTTTCTTTTTACTTTTAACTATAAAATTATAATTTGTTAATAATATGTTCAATAAAAATTATTTAAATCAGTTATGAATGAAAACTAGTGTTTATTTTTATCACATTCCTCGTGATATTTACAGAAGCGCACCTAACAAAATGTGTACAAACAATAGGGCACCGCCCTGCTAAAAAGGTTGGGAACCGCTGGTTTAGTGTAATAATAGTAGGTACCTATGTACATTGAATAAAATAACAATGTTTAAAAATATATTTAATTCTATAATACCCACCTTTATAATTAATGTCGTATGTGGCTTCCCTTAGTCACACAAACTACATAATACCTATAGTCGGTACTTAAATCCTGGTGTAATACGATTGCACATTTTAACCTTTTTATGTATCATGAAAAAACACAAAACAAATGAGCATTAAAAATTTTTATACTGTTTGATTATTTGGATTTAAATAAATTAACTGTTTAATAATGTCACTAATTATATACTTTTACTTACTATTAAAACTTAGTACCAATTAAATTATGTAAAAATTTTAAAATATCTATATTAAAAACTAATATTATTCGTCTTAAATAATAAAGAAATAAATTTTAATCAAAACAATAACATAATAAATCGTTGGAAATATTGATTAAATAAAAAACAAATTAAAATATGAAGTTCATCTAATTTTATAATATCGGTTAATTCAGTTGCCTGAAATGCTTGAATACTCAAAAATCGAGTTGTTTTTTGTAGGTAAAAAGTTAAAGTGTGCTATTGTGTTACGCCCCTTAAATTCATTCTACGCGTATTCATTGGAATAACTTCTAAAATTTGGTAACTCATCTGTGTTGATAATTTGGATAATGATGATACACTGATACAGTTACAGCAGTATACCTTTTTGAATAATACAATTGCAAACATTTTTACTGGCCAACTTTCAAGTAATCCTATCGTATCGATTTGTTACCTACATGATACAATAAATTATTAGTTTAACCACTTAAAAATTGTTTAATATATCCTCAAAAGAAGTAATGTCACGAAGAGTAAGATCACAGGTGACCTAGGGAGCCAGGTGCAAAGAGTCAAATGATTTTGAATAACCCTGTAAAATTAAAAACTACAAGCTTGGGAGTCAAGTTATTAGTGCGTTTATTTAAATGGTTTTTTTTTCAACAGCAGGTGTAAGAAATCTCATTTGCCAAATATTAATGATATATAGGTACCTAACGCATACATAATATATAACTTTCCTACGTACCTACCCATTACCTATAGGTATTTTATTAAATTTTAAAGGCAAATTAGATAATTCTAATCCAAATACAATTAATATTGATTATTGAATGATGTTCCTCAGTTAATTTTCACAAATTGAAATGATACATATTACTTACCTAACAACTATTAGGTACCAAATGGGCAGGTAAATATTACAAGTTCCAGCTATTGCGGAAATTATGTGAGTGCGTTGCGTATCGTTTGCATAATTTATAAATTGGAAGTCATTAAATAAAAAAAAAAAACGTACCTACCCTAGTACCTATGCTTATTTGCTTGTATGACGTATTATTATTAATTCGTATTATTTCCATTATTAAACTTATACCGCATTATCATCGTTAGGTATTATTACACGCAGGTATAGGTATTTAAATAATATAATGCATAGTTATACATATGTTATATGGTTTGTGTTACTATTCATTAAGCCCGTTTTAGGTTTTTTAAGTATAAACATATAAATATAAGTATTATAGTACATAGGTGTTATATATTATTATTATTATTATTATTATTATCGTCATAGTTTCTTTTTGATCCACCACCATTATATTGTATAGATACGTAAATGTAAATAAACTTTATTACTTCCCCTCGTTTAAAGAACGATTATCTTGTGTGAATGTGTGTTTTTAAATATATACAAAATATACATACATTTTACCCGTCTGTTAAGGTCCGTTTTAATAATAACTGTCGACCAAAGCGCCGATCTGTCCTGCATGCATATATTATACGCGTATTATATCGTAGTTTGCGGTTTTGTATTATTATTACTACTATACCTATCGTGTATATAGCGCGTTCACGTAGCGGTGTAGTGATACCATATTATATTATTATTATTATTACGGTTATCTGACCACCCTCATCCTTTTAACATACGCCCCCCCCCAACCTTTAAATTTATATTACTCGGTTGCTATAAGCCTATAACGTAGTGGACGAAAAACAAAACCGAAAAAATCCTTCACCCCCCAACAACCCAACTGCAGTAACATATTATGTTGTATTTTATACGAGTTTCGATGGTTCCTCTCCGCCCTTGGTGTACACTACACTTGTACTCCACAATACGTATAACATAATAATTATATATTATCATTGTCGTACTCGGCCCAAAATAGTCGACTGGAGGAATGGCGTGCGCGTGAACTAGATTTTAATTTTAATATCTGGCAACAAAATCCGTACACGACGACGTTTTTCGTTTGCCATTTACCGTTCGCTATTTTTACACTCTTGAAGCAAACGTTAAGTAGGTACCAGGGTATATACCGACTGGTCAACGTATACATCGAACGATTTATTTCCGCCTCCAAGCCGCACGCCTCTCTCGTGGACTGTCGAAACCCATCCAATTATTTAAAAAATAATACAACATTATATAATACACACCAAAGTCGCTCCATCGTTACATTTTTGGGACGTGCTCTGACCAGCTATATTATACATTTAATAATTATTATGATATTATATCTAGTCCCACCGTACTGTGCTAGTACCTAATATATATTACATTATTGTACACAGTATACACTATTAGACCGCCATAAGTGATAAGTTATTGTAAATTATAAATTTCATTATTATATAATATAAGCATAATTAAAAGGTTACTATAATTTCATAAAATTATTATTATTATAATTAATATTAATGTTATTATAATTCGTCTTATAGATGTAGATATAATATAATATGTACCGACTTATTGTCTTAGATAATTTAAGATATATAAATCAGAATAATATTGTAGCAAAGATTGATTTTAAAGTTACCTCTAGGTACCAACATAATATAAACATCATCATATATTCAGGTACTGATGTAGGTTCTTACCTAACTTAGTCCTTACCCTGTATCACCTATATTATTATAGACGTGAGTCCTGTTGAATATCCGTTTTAATAATATAATATAATAATATAATATAATAATTATATATTATACCATAAACATTTAAACCGGCTGTTTCATTATTTTTCCGATACCTATTACCTTCCTATTGCAGTGCAATTTTAGATGAATTAACGTTTAAATTATAAGAAATACGAATTAGATTTTACGAAATATTTCGCGGATTTTTTTCATGGTATTATTATATAACTACTATATCCGACAGGCGAGTGGACAGAATCGTAAATCAACGTCAAGCTGCAAGACGCCGTTATAATGTGGACCATATTTTTAACAGTACTCTTCGCCGAAACGTCGTAACAAACACATTTGTCGTGTGGTTTCTGTACACACATACATAATATTATACAGTGACCACTGTGAACTGTCGCTTGGCACATGTTAGGACCGAATGTTATTTTTAGACGAATACTAGTGTAATATAGGAATACAAAACGAAAAAAGTTTTTTTTTTTATTGCCTATGGACAAAAAATAAATTGTAATAAAATTGGACGGACATATAGCACTGTCACCTATTATAGTTGTATACATTCATAATACAATAAAAAGTGATAATAATAATTAGGCGTAAGTATAATAAATTGTGTCTAATACTTGTTTTTTTTTTTTATATATTTATTTATCAATTAGTTTGGAATGTCTAAGGAATGTGTCCAATTGATATTTGTTAACCGAGGCCATGGTCTTCAAAAAATGTTTGAGGCGTTTCTTCCTGAAAAATAAAGGAACAAATAATTATAAAAAGTAACGCATAATATGTTTTAAGTTAGATAAAACAGGGTGCAAAAATAAAAATACGTAGAAAAGGATTTTCTAAACAAAACAATTAGTAAATAATTGAAGATATAATGGATAGGGCAATAGTTTTAATATATTATAAACACTGCGTGCTCTTATAAACATACCGTAGCACCAAAATGTTTGCTGACATTTCTTGTAACGCCACATTTATTGTATTAACATAAATTTAAATAACTATATTTAAATAAGAACAGAACTGTTAAATAATAACCAATTAACCCTCAAACCTTAAAACAAACATAACATACGTGTTATGATCAAATACACTTGTTGGTAAAAAAAATAACTAATATCACTTAAAACCAAGTCAGTAAAAAGCGCATACAGCATAAGCATGAAAATTTTATTTTTATTTTTTCAACATCATGTTAGTTAATACATTAATAGAAATTAATTTTTTGAGAAAACGCAACAATATAAAAAAAAAAATAATGAAAATTAAATAAACTTACAGAATACACTTATGTTTACAGATAATAAAAAAATGGGATTTTATTTTTTAATATTATATCAGGGCGTCATTGATAGAAACCTGATATTTTGATAAGTTATTTATTAATAAAATTGCATTTAGCGACATCTCTTTACATCAAATATCCAAGACTAACATTTTATGAAAGACACATTGTTTGAATTTATATTAAAATATATGTAAAAAAAAAAATCACAATTATAATTGCAAGTAAATACAATTATATGAAATAAAAAGTATATTGGATGCTTTCATAGCAGGCCAATCTCTTTCAGAGCGCCTTCGACTGCCTCCTCCTACATACAAACACATTAATATTAGGTAATATCCCAAATAATGAAAAGCATCTAATAACTGATAATCATGCAGGTAATATATTATTTATGACAGAAATCAAGTTAGGTAATATGGATAGCCATTAAATTTTTTTCAAAATTTATGCTACGAAAATAAAATAATAAAATTGTACTATATGTGTTTATTAATATAAATCAATCATAAAAAATAAAACAAAACAAGACCCATTATACTACTAATAAACCCAAGGAATTCAAACAATGTTGGCTAAAAAAATATACTTAAAATACTAAATACATGAACCTCGTAGTACTTATATAATAATATATATATATATATATATATATATTTTGATTAAATTATTTTTGAGGTTAAATTGTAAATATATAAACATAAAAGAAAAACATTTTAAAAATCAATACTTTTTAAAAATATAATATGAGTGATAAAAATGATTTAATTTAAACATTATATAATTATAAAATGTTTGTTTGAATAATGTATAATAACCAAAAATAAAATGAGCTGTTAATCGTATAATAATAATACTAGTAAACTAGTAATAGTATGGTTTTTAATGAAATAAAAAAGGTTTATTGTAGTTTTTTTAGGTAAAACATTTTTAGTCACTGTAGTAATAATAATAATAATAATAATAATAATAAAATAATAGTAATAATAAACAATATCACAAACAAAGATTGGTTTTTATTGACATAAAATGTGTTGCTGATTAATAATATAAATATTAACTTATATTGGTTTGCTTAATTACTATTATAACAATTTTGAATTTAAACGATGAATGTATGAATAATTTTATATTAAAATTGCATTTCCTTCTAATAAATAGTATGAATATTGTTATGAACAATGGTACAACATGTTAGTATGATAATATTAAAGATAAATATTTAAACATTATTGGACTAGATAGTTGTTACAAAGAATATTAGACAAGAGTGACATGCAACATTTAAATTAATTATATTTTATTTGGTTATACTTAGCAATTTAACTCTGTGACATTAAATTTGTGATGATCAATTATAGAAACAGTAATTTTAATAAGAGTAGCATGAAAAATATTTTGAAATATTATGTGTAATGTAAATTAAAAATATAAAATTTTTTTAAATTAATATGCTTACACTTAATTGTATAAATAAATTCATAATTTAGAAAGAAACTACACATATTCATTTTTTCTGTTTGAAAAACGCAAAACATTCCTAAATAATACAAAAATCACAATTTAAATACAGTTTAGATGTTTCATTATAAGAGTATTTTAATCTATTATCAAACAATTAATTTCAAAACATTTTACATATTTTCTTGTTTGTATTCTTTAATATTTAAATATAAAAAAATGTTCAAGTTTTTAGAAATTGTTATATTTTAACTACTAAAAACACTTTTTAAAATTAATACATTGGAAAACACAGTCAAAATTGCATGGACAATGATATTGTTTTGAAGTTACATGATAGATATGATAGATAAACTTACTGAATTGAAAACATTTAGTGTACAATGTGTACATGCATGTATATATACACCCACATGAGTTATTTCGTCTTACAAGTGCGTAACATAACAAATGTCACGCTCAAAATCTGCTAAATCTCTAAAATTTGTTATGTTAGGCACTTGTAAGATGGAAACAAATATGGGTGTGGTTTTCTCTTAATATTTGAAAATAAAAATAAAAATAAAATAAAAAACAGCTGAATAGATGACATTTTAAATTCTTAAAAGTTGATTGAAAAAAGGTTAATTCTTTGAAAAACTATTCAATATTTGTTACTTTAAATTAATTATTTTTTTTTTTATTTATTTATAAATTATACTATGATGCATAAAGGTTTAAATTTCATATAATAATATGTTTTATTTAAAATTGACTGTATAATTTTAACTGTCCGATTAATTTAACTGTTTAAAGTTTTTTATTGTTAAAGCAAAATGTATATACAGGTGTCCCGTGAGGATTTACATATTGCGATATCTCTCGAAATAATAGTGATATCAAAATTCTGGTTTTTTGATAAGACTCACAGGGATAAGAACTACAATTATTTTATATTTTAATTTATTTTAAAATTTTGGTAAAAAAGTTAAAAATGTATTTTTTTATTTAATTATTTCCAAAAAAACTAAAGATAGCCATTTTGTAGTTTATTTTTCTGAAAATATTGATGTTTCAAAATTGTATTTTCATTCATTTCCCGATTTTTAATATTTTTTTTAAGTTTCAAGAAAAATTGCGAATTATTTAACACCGTAATGTTATCAAACATGTGACCCACCGCGTCGTGTGCATTCCCATACGGCCAGCCGAATACTTTCTGTATTCCTAATAGTTATAAATTTATAATCATATTTTATTTCTTCAAAACTAGAAAAAATATTAAAAATCATGAAATTAATGAAAATAAAATTTGGAAACGTCAATATTTTTAGAAAAATAAACTCCACAAAATGGCTATCTTTATTTTTTTTGGAAATAATTAAATAAAAAAACATATTTTTTAAATTTTTTACAAAAACATTAAAATAAATTAAAAAATGAAATAATTGTAGTTCTTATCTCTGTGAATCTTATTATAAAACTAGAGTTTTAATATCTCCATTATTTCGTGAGATATCGCAATGTGTAAATCCTCGCGGGACACTGTATATAACATTTTTTATGCTATTTATATCCATGAAAATAGTGGAATTATGTTAATAAACATTTCTTTAATATTGTAAAAGCAGAAGAAATTGCATTAATACAATTTTAAAAATAAACTATAAAAGAATTATTTTATACACAGATATTATAAATTAAAAAGAGTTAAATTGCTAACTATAGGAGATAAACTATTGAATACATAAATAAGCAAACATTTTAGTTTGTTAAAATAGTTAGCTAAAATTATAACTAAAATAAAAGCATTGGATTATAACAATAAAAATAATATAGTTTTAATTAGTTTTATAATAATGGTAAGTATAGGTTTCTACAGAATATTATAATAAATTAAAAGTATTAATTATTAGCATAATAAAGGCATTATGGAAAGCAAGTTCTTTAGATAAACAAATATATTTTACAATATTATATGTGTGCTTAAAATAATGTTTTTTATGTTGTACTCTACAGGTTAATACAAAAAATAGATTTAATTATCTTAATAATAAATTTGGCCAACATATTTTGGTAAATTGTATGTAGTTTAAGCATTAAAGCATAATATTCAAAATTGACTATTATTTTAGATGACTAGACTGAATTTTATAAATATATTTATATTTCACTATAAGTATGTATAGAAATTTTAAATACATGGGTGTTCTAAATGAAAATTTAAATCATATAAATTAAAGATAATAATATGAATTTAGTTTATTTACAGTTAAACTATAAATTATGGTGGAATAATAATAATAGTTTTTAAATAATATGAGCAAAACAGTTTTCTATTGAATTGGCAAGATGTATCATAGTTTAAAATATAAGAGTCCTAGTTTAAACCAATGTTAAATTAAATATGTATTACTTTTTGTCTAAAGACAAAATTGACTTAAATAATTGTAGTAAATGAAATTAGTTAAAGTTCTAATGGAGTATTTCCATAACTAACCTCTTGCAAGAGATCCTGAGCTGAGATAGCCTTGAGTACATTTTTCTTACTAGTCTCCTGTATTTCCCCACCTAATAATAACTCATCCAGTATAAAATATGCCTTTTCAAAGTTGAATATTATATCCAGCTCGCAGACCTACAACAAAGAATTGACATTAGGAAAAAAAAAAAAAATAGAACTATGAAACTTACACTACCAAAATATTTGTCTAGTAATTCAACATAGCGGTGAATGATTTCCAAAGTAAGAAGTTCATTATCATTCTGTTCAATAGCACAACAAAAATAAAGACTTGCATACCTGAAAATAAGTTTCAATTAAAATATATATATATTTATTTTTTCCAATAACCTACCTTTTATAAACAATTTTTAATTCTTTCCATTCAAGAAAACTACACATTTTAGGCTTTCTGGCTAAAATTGTGGTTATAAGTTCTCTGGTAATTTTCTTTTTCACCTTGTCAGGATGAGCAACATACCATTTTTGAAGACGAAGCTTGCCTTGACGACTGAATAGTAACATGAAATGCATCTAAACAACAATATTGAAACATTATAGAATTATACAAAAAGTTATAAAAATAGAACCTCAGAAATAGGTTATACATATTTAGGATATGTACCTAAAATTTTACAAGCATTATGTGTGATAACTGACACACGCTTAAAACAATATAAAATTATCTTCAAATAATTTTTATTTCTAACGAATAGAAGTCAACATACCACAACAATTTTCTTGTTTACAAAAACACTAGTAAACGATAACCTTGTCTTCGGTTTAAATTGCCATAGGTAAGTGAAAAAAAATAAAGGTGACACGAAGTATTGATTGTGATTTATTAATTATTTCATAAGGTACGATCCAATAGAGCAGATTTAATATAAAATAGGGAGGAAACAGATAGCTCAGTATTTATAACAATATGCACGTTACGAAAAACAAAATCATAGGTCAAAGGTTAACAGAATTTCGATATCTGAGTTCAGAATGTCATACTATGTAAATTATTTCTCATAATTAGTAGAAGATCACACACATAACACGTCATCTCCTCTAGTCCTCTACAAACACGAAAATGCGATCGCAGCTGCTGCGGTCCAGCAATTGCGAGATAGCCGCGCAGGAGATTACGACGACAACGACGTTAGTGGTTCATGCAACATTATTTACGACACTCGTCCGAATTGGATCGAAGATCGAACGCGATGATTGAATATTATTTCTGAGGGGTAAGACACGGAAATAATGTTAAAACCTAAAATTGGGTTTTGTTCTTTGTTAGTTTATCAATATTATGGCATATTCAATGGTCGTGACGAGATGCAAGTCTTATAATATTACATTACACACGTAGTATGATGATTTATGATTTGTATTTATTAAGTACGCTTTTCACGTATACTCACCATATTGTCCAGTGAACACTATTTTTGATTATTCGTTAATCATCATGTTTAGGTGAACGCGTAGTTAATATAAACGCGATAATGCAATACGCGTTTAATTACGACCTAGTTGAATGTGTCATCTTGTCAAACACATCAATTAACACCTTAATCGTTATTATCGCGTAGCACACAAGCGTCACAATCACAAGCACGACGCACACGAAATAATGAGAATATTTTCTAATCTGTAATTTGTTTATCTAAACTACGCCTTTACCGTCCAAATATTGGTAAAATGATAAAACGACAATTGCCAATCGTCACTCTCAAATTACTACCTATATTATTATTAATATTATCAATTACAGCTGACGTCAAGGCATCACGAATCGAGATTCCATTGACTAGTGGGTACTGGGTAATGGGTATGCGGCGTATGCCATTGTTTTAAAAAGGACAATTCTTTATTTTTTTTTTTTTTTTTTTATTAATCTCAAAAGACCGCGGCGGCTCTGGCCATTGGTCTACATTGCATTACAATATTACAATATTATTATTAACATTATTAACATTATAAATAAACATAAGTATTAACATTTATAAATATATATACATAAGCCATAGAGGTTATATTACCAATTCTTTATTGTTGTGGACTACAGTGGCGTAATTACGGGGGGGGGGGATTTGGGTGTCGTATCCCCCCCATGACCTTTTTTTTAAGATTGATCAACTACATACCCATGTACTTCTTTATCTAATAATATTATTTTTTTTTTTATATATAAATGTAATGTATATATTGAAATCAAATACCTCGGCGAATTAATATTATTATAAATAGCCTATATTTTATACTTTATAGAAATAATACAAAAAAAACAAATCCTTTATGCTAGTTGTACATAAATACTTCGTACCTATAATAGTTCGTTTTAAATGCAGCCACGCAAGTTTATAAGTATCACTATTGCAATATGAATATGTTTTGTGTAAGTTTTGAGTTTGTTTATGCATTGTGTAGTGGTACAAAAATAAGCCACCGAGCAGTAAAGTATTATTTTATCGTGGATCGACGACGATCGAAAGACTAATGAGTAATGACTATTGTCATATCTGTCCTATCTTATCCTATCCTAATATTTTTCCGTAGTGCTATTGAACTAAAAATAACTTATCGATTTGTACACTTAATCGGAATTTATTCCATGCCTCATGTGTACATATTATATTACTATGAATTCTGAAAGGTGCTTATAATAAATACTTTTTATTTTTTTTATGGGAGGGGGGTATAGCTGTATAGGTAAAATGTTAAAATATTTCATCCCCCCCCCCACAAACATGGCCAAATTACGCCACTGGTGGACTATAGTACTACACTATTAAAATTTTACATTGTCAATATCTATGTCACTAGCCACTACAACAAGTACAACAGGCTACAGGTACAACTTTACTTTACTCCTGCTCCTGCACCATCCACGGACAAAATATACGATGATAGGCAATAATTAATAACCAGATCCATCATCATAACATGATAACATTGTGTAGATTTTTTTACTAAAAAATTGTAGTAGAGTAGGTACTAGAGTTAGAGTTAGAGACGTTAGGGTAGTGACTAGTGGAAAGACTGGAGCGTCGCATCTCAGAAATTCAAATACAATACTAATTCCATCAAACAAAATAATATCATAATAGGTATTTTAACTTTTAACATCAATAGAGATATTCATAAATCATAACATTTGTTATTGATTCCGATGCTAATTAATGATCGGCCGATCGGCGAATAAAATTCCTATCCCAAACTATTATTCCAGTGGTAGGAGTTTCAATTTAGTATTATTTAGATGATTCAACTCCTGCCTCCTATCAGTAAAGACTAAAGATGTCAGTTGACAGTTGACTGTTCACTGTTCACTCAAAAGAATTGAATTACCAGTTCAGACGTTCAGTACTTATGAGTTATGGTTCACTGGTTCTGCAGTGGTTCACTCGTACTCGTAGTCGTAGTTCGTACCCAGACATAATCACCAAGTAACTAATAACTATATAGTATATACTAAAATTTTAGTTCGTGGACATAATAATATGTTACAATAATATTGTATTATTGTATTACAATTAATAATGTTTAAAATTGTGCCTATTATAGTCTTAGTTCAGTGGTTCAGTCTAAATCTAATAGAAATAATAAAATATCTAAATCGCGTTGCCCAATGCCCATTGTCAGTAGAAACTACAATACAATTACTCACTAATAAGTAATAACCAATTGGTAATAACTATTAGTAAAGGTACTAAGGTAGCCACACACTGCAGCGGTGGCGGTAAAATTCTTTTGTCTTGGCGGTGCCGCCGCGGTGCGCCGGTGCTTCCGCTTCCGCTGCAGTGTGTGCCGTGTCGTGTGTATATAGTATTATTAAACGGAGTACAGACGCGGAACACAAATCCAAAACGGTCACACTGGACTACGGTCAGATATGAACCATTGAGTTATAATCTTGAACCTTGGTAATAAAGTAAACAGTTTTCAATAATACCTCACGTGACTAATGAACTATTTCGTCATGGCAGCACTGGCAGCTAGAAAATGGCAGGCGGCAGTGCGGCACTGCGGCAGCCAAATACCAAGCAACCAAGCGTGGTTCAAGCCTCTAACACTACACGCTAGAGTATAACTAGTAAACTACACAGCTCGAAAACTGAAGCCGCCCAGCCGGTTTTCTTTTCTTTGTTTCATGTCTTCATGGCGGAGTGTCGACTGTTGTCAGTTCTGCTGTAGAAGTGTATACTTATATTGTAGTTTATAGTATATATACTATGTACTGTACTAGTGTTGTTGTTGGTTTTGTGCTTGGATGTTCGTCTCCTAATGGCTGCCTAATGTCTTTTTAGAACTTGTTTGACTAAATAATTTTTAGGTGTTTTGAGACATTCAAACTTTTATTTTTAATATTAAAAATATAATTTCAACTTATTAATAAAAAAAGTTTTATATTTCTTGGTTTTTTTCGTGTAATTTGTAAAGTGCTCGATTCGAATGCAGTGAACACATGTACACTTACAGCATACCATTAAAAAGGACAGCACAATATACACTACCATCATCTAACTATTCTATGGATGGATAGATTTATATTTGATAATTTGTAGCGCTACGTTTTAAAAATGCATAAGTGTTTAGTGTGCGGTAATTCTTCTGGAAAGACCAGGATTACTCGTCCTGAAGTATTGTATCATGCGTGAGTATCTATTATTTCTATGAATTAATTCATTCAAACTCGTGTGAAAAAAATTGTTCTTGATTTTTTGTACTATATTATTTACATGGAACATTATACCGATGTAGAATAATGTGGGATAATTTAAAACTGGTTTAGCATTACTAATTTCCATTTGATGTTTATTTTTTCCCTAAACACTAACAATTATTTTATTTATTGATATTTGATTTGTTATAGATTTCCTAAGAATGAATATAGAAGAAGGAAATGGCTCAAAGTATATGGATTTGATAGTTGTAGTGACTGGAATCGCATATGTAGTGACCATTTCTTAAAAGAAAACTATAGGCCAGAAGGAAAGCGATTTTTAAAAAAAAATACTATTCCCCAACCATTTCGAAATTTTAATGGAACTGGTTTTCCTTCTAAGTAATACTCTTGACAGTATATTTATTTCTCGATTTATTTATTTTCATTTTCAATGATATTCTAATTTTTATAGTTATGCTACTCAAAGTACTGATATCGAAACTGGTAATAATGAATTATTAGCAAGGGAACAAAATCTTTTAAGGTGAGTTAGTGATATTTGTACGATACAAAATTTGGTTTGTACAATTATTTATAGATTTAAAAAATGTGCTTATTATGATAAGAGCGATTACATAAAATCAAATTTTTACAGGGATGAACGTAATACTGTTGTAAATAGTTTTGAATCACCAAGACGGTCATGTAGAAAAATTAAGCTAACCACAACTAATGAGGATATGAGTTATGAAAATATGCCTAGGCTCCAAACTGAACGATTTGAGAGACAAATTCCTACGTTCATTTCTAATGACAATATTCAAACCAATAATAAAAGAATTTTAGTACCAGTGTTAACAACTACTAAGGTAATAATAATATATAAGTATTATATAGTTAGATTTTTTTTAGTTATTATAAGTTACTTAAGTAACTTTACAAATATTTGAAGAGCACCACTGTCGCTTATTTGTAAAATATTTTTCAAGTACAAATGAGTTGCAACTGTTTAAATAAGTATCTCAAGGTTTGATGATATTACCATTGACAAGAATATTAGGGATGCAATATCTCCTGGTTTAGCCAGAAGTGTATTGATGATACAATGATGTATGGCTTTTAATTAATTAATTTTTTTTTTTTGTGTGTGTATAAGTTGTTGAAATCATGCTTTGATTTTCAACTCCAGTTGTTTTTCTCATTGGGAAATGAATCTAGTTGGTGCATTGGAAAGGTCAAAGTTTGAAATTCCCAATAATTTTCAAGAGCGCAGAGAAAACCGATAAAAAAATAAGGGTACTTAAAACGGGAAGGTTTTTGAGAAAATCGATTTGAGATAGGTATTGGTGTAACTCTAGGTATATAAAACAAATAACCACAGATACATGACATTTTTCCTGAATAATTATATAGGAATTTTCTATACTTGTTAAAATCTTCAAAATATTTCTTAATTATTTATAGACAATTTCGGTTTAAATTTTTTTTTTTTTCATAAATGTAATTACAATTTTTGGAACAAATGCACTTTACTACGCCCCTCACAAATTTCAAATTTTTTTTTTTAAGACATGTTTTTCAACTCTGATTTTGAAACTGTTTGAATTTTTGTGTGGAAACCATTATTTTGGAAGTTATAGCCTTCCAAAGTTTGCGATTTTACGTTAATATGCATGCGCTCAACATCAATTGCGCACAATTGTAATTGGATTACATTCTATATTATTTTATATCAATTTCACTATTTTATAACAATCGAGTTATTATTAATTTGTTAGTTAAATTATTTTTATGATAATAAAATAAGCTCTATTAAGTTTTTGTATTACCTATTCTACATTTTATCTTTTAAGTCTAAGTAATTGTATTATTTAAATTTTAGATAATTTCTTATTATTGTTATTACTATTTTTTTTTACATAAGTAGGTGCTACTACCTATTACACAATAAATAATAATAATTTAATAATTGATTATTAATAAGAAAAAAATAAAATTTAAAATAGAAATACATATAATACAATATATTTATTATTAATCATTTATTTTTAAAATATAGTTATATAAAATATTATCATTAATTAAAAATTATCATTAGTATGTACTGTATGTAGAAATAACTAATTGTTCTACAGAACTAGGACTAAGTCTTTGCCTCCTTTTAGTTACTATTTGTCTGGCTTTAGAGAACATGCACTCAGAGCAAAAGGACGTTGCTGGAATACCTAGATATTTCATGGCAACTGGTTATAAATTTGGGAATGCAGTTGGGTTAGAGCTCCACCAAGTTAATGGATTTTATGTTGGAGAAATCAATGGTAGTTTTAAATACTCCTGTATCTACAAAAGTCAAAAAATATTTCAAAATTAAAATTAGTCTCATTTTAATTATCACAAAAATTAATAATTAACTTCACTTTTCTCAAAACATAATCAAACTGGCCCTCTATATGTTTTTTAGTGGCTCAATGTGGGTTCTGTTGTTTCATTTGTAATGTATCTATTGGTTGGTGGTGTTCTAAGAGTTTCAACTTCTATTTTAAGTACCTATCTCTTTTGCTGCATCTACTTCATGTGGTTCCAACTTAACAATTTTAAATCTTGGATCTATAATTGTAGCTAAAATGTATACAAGGTGTAGGGTGGAGTCGCCACCTATGGCCACGTTAAGCATTTTTTTTGTGAATATATTGTACTAATTGTAGTTATGATCATAGAAAAATCCTGAAATTCAAACCAAGTATACTTTATAACATGACTTATACTTGGTTAAAGTTTCAAGTCTCTGTAAGTAATAGTTAGGAAGAATTTTCAATTTAACTTTTAATTTCTCATTTTCCCCTATTATGGCCAGATCAACTCCGACTATGGCCAATGATTTTCCCCACTTATGGCCATAATATTTTTTTTAAATTTATTTATTAAAAGATAAATGATCTAAGTACCAAATGTAGTAACTAATAATATATATTAGTAAAATATTAAATACAGAAAACTATGACTGAAACACAAACCATTTATTATGATTTAAAATATAATAATAACATAGTAAACAACAAAAACAACCTATTTAACAAAATATAGTTCATATAAAAATGTAAAAAAAAATAATAATAACAGTCTTATAATATAAAAACAACTGATCCCTGCTTAGGATATATAACACTAGCTAGGTTATAATAAAAAATAAGTAGGTAAAACTTAATGAAACATTGTAATAAAAATTAAAGTAAATAACTTTCTGGTAATAAGTAAATCACATTTGTTGATTTTTGGTTATAGGTTAGAATGTAGAAAAACATATTATAACAGTCTTATTATATAAAAATTGAACTCTGCCTAGGATATAATATAACAAAAACCTAGTTAGGTTATAATAAAAATAAGTAAAACTTAATGAAATATTATAATAAAAATTAAAGTAAATAACTTTCTGGTAATAAGTAAATCACATTTGTTGACTTTTGGTTAGGCTGTAGGAATACATATTCAGTCTTAATATCTACTTTTTTCAAACACATCAACTACACCTGGAAACACTGAAATAAGATGTCTATTTTGAAGACGAAGTTCTGGAGATGGTAATTTGTACAATATGTTGGTTAAGTCAACTATTGATATATCATTTTCAATAGGTACAAACTCAGTGTTTTCCTCATTGTTTGCTTCGAAACATTGCACTTCATATTCACTTTGGCTAATTATACTAACTACTGTGGCGACATATTTGTATTTCAGTTTCCTTTTTCCAATTGATTCAAATTCTATTAAAATATAATCACCAGTATTTAAATCTGGTTGATCACTTGAAACTGGTAGAATCTGATCTGAACTTAAAGGCTGAGCTAAAGGTTCTTCGAAACTAACATCCATTTTTGAATTCCAACTTTTTTCTGATTCAGAGCTTTCAGTATCAGTAACGATTTTTTGTTTAATATTTTTATTAGCTTTAATTTGTGCCCTTGCTATTTTCTTTCTCTCTAACTCTTTTTTTTTTTCAAATGCTGCTAATTTCTTTTCTTCTTTTTTTCTCTCTTTTTCCTCTTTTTCATTCAATTTAATTTCATGGAATTCAACCCACTTGTCTGACGTTATTACACTAGGTGTATATTCTTTTTTTCTGGTTGTTTTAGATACAGGTTGTACTGGCCACTTTATAATATCATTAAAAACAGTAGTTAAAGATCGTTTGGTTGGAACTATAACTATAGACTCTGGAGTCGTATTCTCTCTAGGGATGATTGGGTTTTCTCCTGTTAGGTTGTCTTCTGCATGACTACTTGAGGGAATATTCAACCACATTTCTGGATTAAGATTTAGATTTGATGTCGATGTTGGTGTTGTTATATCTGTGGTAATTTCATTCTCGGGGTCGTTTACATCATCCATGATTTGTGACCACAATGTAAACAACATTGATGCCTTTTCATTTCCATCCCATTCATATTGTCCTCTTTTAGTTCTCTTAAATTCATCTAATAGGTTAACATCAATTTTTTTAATTTTTGATTCTACAAATTGTAGGTGACACTTCATATTGTCGGCATTAATTAAAGTGTCATGCTCTGGTACAGTTCTTATAATAATTTTAGTATAATCCACATTATCTGCATTGTAAGGATATATGCCAGTTGCACGAAATCCCGACTTGATATTACTAGCCATTTCTTTATCATATATAATTTGAGATAGAGCCGTTGGTACATCAAATTTAGATACTTCCTTTTCATTGTCAACACGCCACTGCTTCACTATTTTCTTCCATCTTGATTTGAGGGGGCCAAATACAGCAACATCAAGTGGTTGCAATATATGTGTTGAATTAGGATACAATGCAACTAATATCAACCCGTTTTCTCGACAAAATTTACTCAAGTGTAAACTGAGGTGAGACTTGTGACCATCCAAAAAAACAATTACTGGTCGAACAATATTTGATTCGTTTATAAATGGTAAGAATATATTAGCCATATATTCAAAAAATGTTTCTGAGGTCATCCACCCTGTCTCAGATTTTCCGATTCCCCAACCAGATGGTGCGGATTTAACTAGTGTTGCCGGAATCCTTTCATACTTGAATATTGTGAGAGGAGGTGCCCATTTTCCTAAGGCATTTGTGCCAAAAAGTGTAGTTACATTTTCTTTATCAGAGTTTGTATGCTCATCATACACATTTCTGCCTCTCTCTCCAATAATTAATTCTCCCTTTGGGGCTAAGTTAAAACAAGTCTCATCCATATTAAACACTCTGCTGGGATCTTCTAGTATAAATGCATTTTCACCCAGTACCTCATACACTTCTTTGAACCAGTTCCTAATTTTATTTTCAGTTACTGACCCTCTGGCTCGATTTACATATTCAGAATGTTTCTGAGATAAAATTTTATGACGAGATAAAAAACTGTAGAACCATTTTTTCCCTGGACGATTATTAGAAAATGGTGTGTCTAAGTTTGCTTCATCAACGAGCTTTTTTACAGAACTTAATAGACCTTCACGTCCTACTGGAAATCCCATTCGACTACACGATAAAAGCCATTTAACTAACATTTGTTCTGTTTCTTTACCTAATACTGATGTAACTCCACTGTGACCAGTTGATTCTTCTGGTGATTTTCCAGATAACTTATTTCTTAATGTGGTTCTAGGAACATTAAATGTCTGACTAGCTTTGTTTTCACTCATTCCATCATGTACAGCCTTTAATGCTAGTTGCACTTTTGACGGGGAATACATGAATCGTTTAGGTTTTGTAGTTGGTGTTGTCTTGGATTTTTTTATTTTGGGTGTCATTTTGATAACCTAAATAAACAAATTGGTTACTTACTTTCTTCTTAATTGATTTATGTAAGTAACTGTTATGGTTATTAAAGGTAACAGAGATGTTCTCAGTTATGGCCGTAGTATGACCATAAAAGGAAACAGTAGTGTTCCGAGCTATGGCCATAGTATGGCCATAGGTGGATTTTTAAAGAAATTGAGTTCCATTAATGGTCACTTGAATACAAGAGACATGGATTTATTTTAGACCCTGTTACATAATCTTACGTAATTTAATTGAATAAAACTTACCTAATGACGCAGGAACAAATATTAACAAATAATTTGAACATTAACAATAAAATATTGATAAAAAAAAAGTCCTTAACAATTATGATAACAACACGGCATAAATACGATAATATAAAATTGGTAAATATTTTTACAGTGTTAACAACATAATATATTATAATCCGTGTTATCAAATGAACTTGTTCAAGTTACTGAATAATGGCATATATATCTGGACGATTTAATGAATAGATTATACTATTTACAAGGTAAACAAAAACGACCTGGCCATAGATGGGGTATTGGCCATAGGTGGCGACTCCACCCTATACATTATTAGTTTTACATACTTGAAATTTTGTATTTATTGATTAGTGCACACTTCTTGCAAATGATATTCTACTGATTAAATCATTATTTTTTCAATTTGGTTTCTATATACTTTATTCAAAATAAGAAACATAATCGGCGGCGACCAGTTTTTGTTGCCAGTTGTCAGACCACGCCTATTGATATCTCCACTTAATCGACCATCTGTTCGTTTGCTGAACCGACACGCCGTGCCGATGAACAACCACCGGTTCACTCATAATGACAGGCGTGATCAAAATAGTGTACAACAATGTATTTTAAGTTATTTGTTCACAATGCTGGTTGACAATAGACTAATGCGATGCTCTAGCCGGCAACGTTTGTCTAGTATCGTGCTTTCGACGAAACCGCCGTCTATGTTTCTTATTTTGAATAGAGTATAGTATATAATATTAGATTAACCATCATAGATAAAGTAGGAATGTTTTCTTGACAAAGTTCCTTGGTGGCTTCAAAAATGGGCTTTAGCACTTCTACATAACCTTCAATTAGTTTCCAATCTCTTGGTACAAAACCATTTTTTTTTTATTTTGTAAATCTAATATTATTGCACTTATTTGTTCTAGTATACGGTCAAACATTAAATATATACTGTTCCATCTGATATCAATAGATTGAATAAGTTTATATGATTTGGTACTGTGGTTATAATGTGAGACATTTCTTCAAAACATCTCCCATATTATTTTCTTTTATTGCATCATTAATTGCTAACTGTAATGTGTGTGTGCTGTACACAGAATATAATGCAAATGTTGGTTTTCATTGAAGTATGTAAATCCACTGTTAATAATTCTAGCATTATCAGTCACTATGTAGATTGGAGTTTTGGAGTTTTCAGTATCTATGCTTCATTTTGAAACCATATTTTTAATTTTTAGAAATATTGTTTGCCCAGTGTGTTCTCTTGGGTAGTATATACAGCCCAAAGTTTTGTTTTTCAGCTCAAAATGTTTTGTTAGATAATGCATGAGTGACATATGAGGCTGCTGAGATAAACTTGTCCTAATTTCAAAGGTAAACAAAATTGATTGAACGTTAATTAAATCCGTATCAATTTCTGTTTTAAGTTTGGATACTTTATTTAAATAAAGCTGAGGGATCTCTTTTGTAGACAAATATTTTCTTGTTGGATGTTGGTATCTGTATTCAATAGTTCCCATAAATTTCTAAATCCACGATCTTCTACTATTGAATATGGTTGATTGTCTATAGCTATCATTTCTGCAATTTTTTTTGTAATTTTAGAAGCAGAACTATTTGGTGGAAAAAATGATCTTTTCTTAAATGCATTTTCCGAGGCATTTTCAATATTAAGTTGTGTCTCTTCAATTTTATTTTTATCACTTCAGTTTCTTTTTTCTTCAACAATTTTTCTTCCATATATTTTTGGTACATTAAAAATTGTTTTGGATGTGTTTTAAGGGGCCTTTTTTATGTTGTAGTAATAGACTTAGGAGTTTGAAAGATTTTATTACAAGTAATATACTTGGATTTATCTGGACTAACTTTTATAAAAAAATTATTAAGTACATTTTGTTGAACATAATGTGGTGTTTCTTCTTGGCCATGACTTATTATAGGTGCATTTTCCACTAAAAGACTTCTATCATCAGGATTATCAATATCTTCCCTTTCCCCATCAGTATTACTGGTGCTGGCCCTGGTTTTTATTAGGCGATCAAATACATTAGGTATATTAGTCATCCTAAAACAGGAGTATAGAGTACTTTAAGTTCTGTGGTACTATTCTAAATTTCAATGATAAAATAATTGGTTATTGTTATTATATAATTATTATTTTTAAGTTTTTAACATTGTATTAACTTTTATAGCTTGTTATAGACTAAACTTCAAAAAAATAATGATAATATCATTATATTAAAATCTAAAATTAAAAGTAATACAGGTATTATAGGTACCTCCAGTGAGTTTTAATTGTTAACTAATATTTTTCTATTTAGTATTTTCCTATCATTGATTTGTACTTTTGTAGTAATTTGCTATTTTCTTAAAAACTAAAGACATTTTAGGGATAAATTTTTAATAATTAAATATTTACAGTTAATTATAGTAGGAATTATAGTTGAATGAAGTATTAAACAAAAAATTAATTAATAAAATACATACACCTAAATAATTGTTAATCATACAGTAAATCACACTTATCATTACATTTATATTTGATAATTTAATGAAATAGGTAAACTGAATTATTATTATTAATACCTAAAATATATTATGTTATATAAATAATAAATATATAATATTAAAGTAAATTAATGTATTTTAAAGGTATTTCAGCAACCTAACTACTTTTAACTCTAAAAAATCACACTGACATTAATTAGTTGCCGCCTACCTAATGTATTTTTTATGGTTATAACAGTATACTATTTATAATAACAATAATGATTAGATCAGCAATGATTTAAAATTTAAATATTATCTGTAATGCAATTTTACAGTATTATATTATTATTATTAACAATTAACATGTAAGTATTGCAAATAAAATAAATAAAATCTGTTCAATATTTTTTAAATGCATCAACATTCTCCTACATTATATTAATTTGTTAATATTAAATATAAAATAACTATGAAAATATACCTAATAATTAAAATTAATATACTATTAATTATTATCTACTCACTTTCAAAGTTGAACGCCAAAAATCAAAACCATTATTGCGCTCTTTTGTGTTATCTTGTAGCTTATAAAATATTATTTGAGTATAATATGACTGACAATACAATCAGTACATTTTAATAATATATAAAAAAAAAATAGTAATAATAACTATAATTATTCAGAAATGTAGAATGATTAGTAAAATGTATAATGTAAGATGTAAGTAAAGTTGTAAACATGTTTTTATTATCAGCGCAGTCGCGGTATCGGAAACAAGCATCTATTGACAGGGAATCCAAATGGCTGCAAGATGGCTGACTTCGTTATCATTATCAGTTATCACAGATTTTACTATCACTGAGTATCACTTCATTCTCAAAATAATATATTTCTTTCCCTTACTTTATTTCTACCCGAGTTGAGTTGTATTCTAAGTAGTGTGTTCTAAGTCTAATTAACCCGTCGTACGGCGCACGGGGTAAATAATTACCCCAGACATTTTAAAAATATTTATAAAATATATAATACGGTATGTGGATATTTGATCATCTCAATAGCCTCAAATATTACATCTAAAAGTAGACTTTTATTGGTCATATGTTGTTTATGTACGTTATGTTTTATCTAGAACGTTATAAAGTCGTTATCGGCCGTATCTCGAAATTATTTGCCCCGTGCGACCTTCTAAATTGTAAATATTATTATTATGTAATTACCTATGACGACAGCTATTAATTGTTATTACCCGAGTTTTTTGATTTATTACAAATTATACGAAATATTCTTTTTTAAAAAAAAAAAAAAAATGTTTTTATAATCACTCTGTATAATTTAAACTCTCTTTTTATACCGCCAACATATTTTATATTCTACTGAGAAATGTAAAATAAAATGTTTTCATAACAACAAGTTACTATTACCGAAAATAGTTATGTACTAACCATAATATAATAATTAATAACTAGCTATCTTTGAGGGGTAAATTTTTACCCCATGCGCGTAAATGAGACATCTAAATCCGTGCGCCGTACGACGGGTTAAATATACTAATTCCAAGTTTATTATTCTCTAGTGACAGTAAAGTATCTAATTGCTCTATCTTATTTTAAACACTGAACAGGTTTAATGAACTCACTACATCAAATACTTCTGAAAATATTTGTGTTTGAACGAATTATTATCAAAAATTACTAATTGTTAAAAAACTTGTCTGTTTAATTAAATGTATAATACTGTGAAAGTTTACACCACTACTCGAGTTAAAAATTTTAAATTTTTTTTTTTTTATAAATTTATTAAGGCTTCGGCATCAAAGGTCTTTAGCCTTTTAAATGTTTTATTCATCCCCTTTCTTTATGTACTAACCTGGAATATTGTTTTAAATTGTATTTTGTTTATTTTTTTTTTATTATTATGGTTTTCGTTAATTATGTTACGGAGTCCTATGGATGTCACTCTCGGGATATATGGATTTTTCTATGTATTATGAAGGGTATAGCTTATAAATAATTAACTGGAATATCATCATTTTTGATTATTATAGAATATTAATAAACTTGAAATTATAAACAATATAATATAATATATGTATTATAATTAAGCGGTGTAGTGGACAAACATTTTGCGGGGTAACCCCGTACCACTCCACTCTATCAATCTAAACTTTAAATACTTATAACTCATAAACTACTCGTCCTAAATTCGATTTTTATGAATAAATATACTTAGAAAAATATTCTACTTTAGAAAATGAAATTAAAACTCTATGTTGTCATTCAAAAAAGTAAAAAACTTAAGAAATGATAAGGACAAAAAATTTTTTAAAATAAAGATTTTTAATAAAAACGTTGGTTTTTGAACAACTTGAAACTATGTAAAAAATATTTTCAAAATTTTTGAAATAATGAGTGTTCAATGATCAAAGATTCACCCGGTATATATTTTTTTAAATAAAGTGATAGTAAAATCTGTGATAACTGATAATGATAACGGAGTCGGCCATCTTGCAGCCATTCGGATTCCCTGTCACTAGACGCTTGTGTATCGGAATATTACCATAGATTTTAATTTCTACAATACATATAATAAAAACAAAAATAGCTACCTATATTATGAATGTAGATACACTGCCTCTGTTGGCAATAAACAACTTATTAATGTTTTGGTCGGCGAAGGGTGAATGTGTAACGGGCGACTAGAAAAATAACATTATTTTTATAAATAATACATAATGTGCCCGTAACAGATTATCACTTTCAATCCTCAATAGTCAAATTATTTCTAAATAATCATTATCAATTTTTATTTTAAAAAAATAACTTTTGAAAAATTGTACAAATATTTGGTTTCCGAACTATCGTGGCCAGTAAGTCTGGTTCGACAAATATTTTCAAGTTTGATTTTTGAACAGTAAAATATGCTTAAACTTGGTTTGAATTTTTTTCATGCAGAGTTTGAATTTTGAACCTAAGATTCGAACAGTTCGACCCATCACTAGTAAAACAGCTTCAAAATTTAATAAAAGGCTCCTTATATATTGTAACAATGTTGGTTAGAAAATATTATACTATGAACGACTAATTAAGTCTGATGTATAATGAATCTCACTTGACTAATTTAGAATTTTTTTATAGATATCTTCATTATTTTTTTTTTTTTGAAATTATAATAATGTAATTAAAATATCCTAGACTGAAACTGTCTTCTCTTAGAATCGTTTTTTGTTTACAATGAAATAGTATAATTTAATTTAAATTTAATACCATCTATTACAGTAACCCACTAACTACTGTACAGCAGGTGATATCCATTTAGGTACTAGTGTTTTTATAATTAATGTTAACATTTTGGTTTTTATTAATAGTCACAAAATATTATTGTTTTGATAAATAATAAGATAGTCTAGGTTATTAGTTGTCAAAATAGATTGTTAAATTTTATTCCTCGTTTTATTCTTAGTCTGATAATTATTCTAGATAATTAAGCCAGGTCCACACGATGGTAGTTACTCTCGTGATAGTTGTTATCGTGATAGTACTATCGAATACTATCGCCGTGTGAACATGTCAATAGTAACTATCGAACCATCGTGAGAGCAGCTCTCATGCTATCATACATGTATGATAGTTGAGAGCTACTATCACGATAGCGACTCTTGCGAGAGTAACTATCATCGTGTGGACCCGGCTTTAGGTAGGTTACCTACATTCTTTGTTTTTCTTTCTTGTCGCTTTAATTGTTCTTATCGCTAATCTATAATTGTTTCGATGAGTTATTAGTTAATATGATTTATAACAAATTTCAACAATATTTATAATTATATTTACATTATTCAAAAAAATAATGAAACTATGGCAAGAAAAAGTGGAATTTCCTATCTGTTGTGTAATTCTGATAATTCTACTTTAAATACTGAGGGAGAACAGTTGTTCAATTAAACTAAAAGTTAAGTTAATAAATAAAAAAAATGTCACATTGTTACAATGCTATATCTATATTATTATTTATTATTTTATTAGTACATACTTAATTAATATAACATATTAGTTGTTATTTATAAAAATAATTACGAAAATATCCCTTTTTTTTCCCAACAATATTTTCTAATATTCTACGAATTTTAAATCAACAAACTGTTATTTACTAAAATATATTGTAGATAAAGCGAAAATTCAAAATTAACTTAATTGGTAATATTAAAAAAGTAGAAGTTGATTTTAAGTTAACATAGATATAAATGAGTTAAGTTAATTAAAACAGCGAACTAGTAAGTTAAGTTAAAATTAACTTAACTTTTAACTTATTAACTCGTTAATGCCCAGCCTTGCCCTGTTCCACAGTGAAATTACTTTTATGGATAAAAAATATAGCCTATAAGAATTTTGGAAACAACAAATACACATTCTCAGATTTGTATAATTTGAGAATTTCAACAACATAAGTCCCATCATAACATGTGTTTTTAAAAACGGAACATATCACCAATAATCGCAGAAATTGGCAATCCCCAACAAGTTAAAATAATTAAATTTTCTTATACCTACTCATAGTAGTTTAAAATTGTTTTGAAATTCAGTTTTATTCAAAAATTAATATCAATTCTACATAGGTACTATACTTACCTGTAATTAGGTACTATAGTTAATATTGTAATATAAGTTAGTATATTTTATTAGTTTTCCATTAATTATTATTAGGATCTGACAAATATTGTTATTAGTGAACTGTGTTATTTTAGATTCTGAGCAGAGCGATGAATTTATTGATTTTACAATGATGTATATTGTGTCTGTATTATTTTTGTGTGTGTGTGTACACGATAAGTTGTCGAAATAATGCTTCCATTTTCCGATGAAAAAGTGAAAATAGTTGATGCATTGGGTTTTGAAATTCCCAATAGTTTTCAAAAGCATTGTAAAAAACAAAAAGAAAATAAAGAAAAAACATGAATTTTTATGCAAAATCAATTTTTTCGAAAATTGATTTTTGATTTGATGTAACTCTAAAATAAATTACCATATATGCAATTTTCACTGAATGTTTATCCTGGTATTTTCAAAATATTTGAAAAATATTTAAGTTATTTATAGTTAAAATTTTCCGTTTTTTTAGTTTTTTATTAAATAAATGTCAATAAAATTTTATTCATTGGGTCAAAAAACTTGAAAATTTAATAAAAGGCTCCCGATAAGTTTTAATAATAGCAGTTGAAAAATATTAATAATATATAGGCACGTTTTTTTATGACCGTTAAAAGTTCAAATTTTAACAAAATTAATTTAATTGTTAAAAATGTATAAAACGTTTAACTTTTATAGCTAAAGATTGAAAATTTAAAACAACGTTCCACGTAAGTAGTTAATTCAGGGGTTAATTCTGTGGCAAAAAAAAAAATTAAAAAATATACATACACAGTTTTTTTACATAATATTTTTATTTGAATTTGGATGAAATTACCTATTAAATAATTAAGAATATCAATTTTAGTTAGGTATATTGTTGTAATTTAAAAATATTATTAGTGAGTACTTAAAATTTCTAGACTACTTATACTTAATATTCTAATTGTAATAGTTAATGTCGTTAAAATGACTGATTTTATACTTTATAAAAAATTGTTATACCTACTATGAATGACTGAGCCATAATGAATTTGATTTGATTAATTTGGAATTTATTCTAGACAAATCTAAATTTTTTTTTTAAATGTTAACAATATAATTAATATAGTATAACATATTATAGGTAAACTGACAAACCTTCTCCACTCAAAATTGTTTTTCGTATACAATGATATTATATGCCTATCATTGAATTCAAATGTAATATCAACCATTACAATTACCTTACTGTACAGCAGTGTGACATCCACTTACTTACTTGTTTTTTTAAATTTTGATGATATTAAATCATTTGTAAGAATAAGTCTGAAGTCATTATTTCAAATGGCTTTATAATATGAATATAATTTAATATTATATTTCACTCGTGTGCATTTAGACAATTTTGAGCTTGAGGGAGAGATGATGTTGTGGCAGATAAAAGATTTATGTTTATAAGGATTTCCATCATTATTAAACCAGAATCCCATATTATAGGCACATATAGTTTTGACAGCGATAAGTTTATTTGCAATTGAAAATCATTGAGTTTTTCAGTGGTGTTGCTAAAATGCTTAAAACTATTGTTATCAGATTTTCTTTTATTGCCTAATTAATGCTAAAATTCATCTACATATATCTTTATTATTAACAACCAGATAAAGTTTGGTTGGGCGTATTTGTTTTAAATAATTTATTATACATTTAAAATTAGTATTTATTTTATTATAGCTTAATATTAAAAATATATATAGGGTTGGTTTTTATAAAAAATCAAAGTATGGTGGACGTGGAAAGATTGTATCTATATAATCTAAGTGAAATGCAGGTTCTTATAATAATAAACTAAGTTTTTTGAAATAACTTAAAGAGGGAAGGGTAAACAAATAGTTAACTCCATGTACCAAATTAAATATTTCTGAAAACCCTTCTGTAATATTTCTAATTTTTAAGAGGTCACAATACCTGCATGTGTTGTTCTGTCTTACAAGTGCGTAAGGTAGCAAATTTTACGCTTAACACGAGGACTCTTGGGTTTTGTTGCCTTGCGGCTATAACCGCAGACATCACATTAGCGCTAGTCGAGAGCCGCAGAGATTTACAGTCGGGGTACTTCGGTCTCACCAGCTGCTTAATAGTTTCAATTTAGCTATATTAGTTTAAAATTTGAAGAGAATTGACCTCTTATAAAAATTAAAGGTAACATTATTATCTAAGTTATCTAATAGGCTTTTTTTTGTATTTTGATTTTAAAGCGAGTTATGTGTATTTTAAAATAATCATAACTCGCTTCGTAGGCATAGATATTCCCTAACAGTAGTTCATCTTACAATTGTTTAACATAACAAAAATTGTTTTGTTCGGGAAAGAACCGGCAAGGCAACAGACATAACTAAGAAACAAAATTACTATTACCACCTTAAGAGGAGAATTTAGGTTGTGAAATATTGTTTTTATTTTTTTTATATCGGGACAACAAAGTTGTTTCAAGTTAGAAAAACACAAATAATTATGAATTTTGAAACAATTAGAATTTTTTTGTCTAAGTGATCAAACAAATAAAAACAATATTCTACGAAGATAATGTTATCTACTATATTATTTATATACCAATTTGGAGTCTTACCTACCTAACCTGTGTGGTTCCATCCAATGAAAAACAGTTTTAAAATGTTAATAATAAATCGTTTTAGTGTTCTGTATAACTAGATTGATATTTTTTTTGTCCTCATTTAAAATATCTAATTTAATACTTGATATTATACCATAATGATCAGTTATACTGCAGTGCAATACACAATAATCTGTAAATTGACTTTTTATATTTTTAATAAACATATTATGCTCAATTCAGAATTTTGAATTCTTGTTACTTGGAGTCAAGTAGGTATATGAGTTACACGCAGAGTTAAAACATAAAATGTTTAAATAGTCATTTGTTTCAGTATCTTTATTTAGTTACCTAACAATGTTATGTTAACAATTATTTTGGTTTAATCTGAATTATAATATAAAAAATTATAATTTAGAGATTATAAAAAAAGTTTAGAATCAACATAAGATGATTTATAAATAGCAGTTAAAAAAAATATTATGTGACTTCGAAAAAGAAACAAAAATTAGGTTACAACCAAATATAACATTTTTCATTAAGCTAAGTCTTTATTAGCAAAAATTGATAGACCATCTAATTTATTTTGAATGCATAGGAAATTAAAGAATATCATTTTAGAGGATGTTGATTGTCGGCCCACTATTTATTTTCTCTCTCTGGTCCACTTGCAAAGCAACACATTTACGCATAGTCATTTTTTTTATGCAGGTATTTCAGTATTTAAATCATCTATTATGAAAAAGATCAAAAATAATGTATTTAAGGATATGACCTGATAGATATAATACAACTACCTAGATACGTCATCTTCTTATCTCTCTAACATAACAATCATATTTTTATTCAAATAGTATTACTGATTTAACCATGATTCATAACTTACAACTTTTATCAAATACATAATAATATTATATTATTAAAGATATCGTGCCTAACATAATTTATAGCTAAGAACGAATTATTAATGAAGTAAATAAACTAATTTAATAATTATAAACAATAAAATATAACATTATAGCCCTGTTAGAAAAAAATATACTTGTATTTCTTATGTCAAGTCTGTATGCATTAAACTCTGTAATCGAAATAAAAATTGACTTACGAATGACCCAGAAAAAAAATCTCCCAGACTACAATATTTCTCAACCATATGAAAGTGGTTTTAATATTTAATTACTAATATGTATAGTATATTTAGGTAATATAGGTATATTATACTTCTTCAAAAATTAATATATTTTATAACATTATAAATAATTTTAAATAAATTTATAATATATATTTAAATAAATATTTTGAATGATTGAGGCAATATGGTATAAAATATAGATTGGGTAATAATAATAATACATCTATACTCAGTAAATTTTTAATTGCTAAAAAAATAGTATAAAAAATATTTTGGTAATAACTAAACAATCACAGTTAGTTATTGAATTGAAGTTGTTTATTTATATTTATACATACATTTATTAAACATATTATTTTTATTTTATAGTACTATATTTACTAATTTTTTGAATTATAAGTATAATTTATAATATACCTATTAGTAAACAATATTTATATAAATCATTTTCATGTGACTCATATTGTAATCTGGGCATTTCTTTCCTAGGATTAGGGATTTATATTCCGGGATTTATCAAACTCATCCTTGTATAGCTCGGATTCCTAGATAGATCTACTACTATATATCTAGAGGACGAGAGCATATAATATAATTATGTGCAACTCCTACAACTTCTGAAGCCTATTAATAAGGTCAACTCACTTCCTGCATGAAACGACTTCATAATTTTAGTAGTCCTCATAATATGGTATCATACACAAGTATTAGATCCCCGACTAGATCTGTGAAGACTGTTTCAATTTCAAGGCATTTATGAAGTCCAACATATAGGCTCAACTTTTATTTTGTAATATGAACCCTTCTCTCTGAATCTAGCTTGTTCTAATAAGTATGCTTTCTATTAACTGTTGGATTCTTTTGACAAGTTTAGAGCTACCTATTTCATTTTTTCCTGTTTTTTGAATGCAACCATCTTATTTTCTTTAAAGTATATTTTTTGGTTACCAAATTGTATGATATTATTCTTCAATTCTAGCAGGTATGTTTTATCTGGCTGTACTAAGTTCAGCAGGAATTCTAGTAGGCATCCAGTCCAAGTGACTCGTTTTCAAGCTCTTCAACTCTTTTTGGAAAACTTTTGGAATATGTTTTTTAGCCACAGTTAGGGAATATCCACAAGGATATCTACTGTATATAAATACTATATAATGGCTCAGCAGGACCTATTTTTAAGAATGTATCTATGTCCTTTGTGAATGAAAGTTAGTCTTTCCTGAAGTATGATTGAATATAATTGTAGACCCATATTTTATATGACTGTGTTTAAAATCTTTAATAGAGATTAAGATGGGGTAAAACCATTACAATTTGTCATTGGAAGTTTTGAGTATTACTACACTAACATGAAGTGACCAATTTTAACATACATTTTTAATCATTATACAAGTTTATAATTTTAATGGGTAACATAGTTCTTAGATCAGCGAGTTAACTAAAAATTAATATTTTTTTTTTACAAAAGAAATAAAAACAAAGTTATCTACCATAAAGAAAATAAAGACAGTGAAAACAATAAGTTTCGTCAAGATCATGGGTACTTACGGTAAAGACCAAACAGTATAGTTTAATATTAAATTAATGGTAGAGAACTACCATAAAGCTATAGCCATGGAATAAAAATTGAGTAAAAATAATTTACTAAATAGAATATGGCACCATTGTCATCACTATAAATTTACCGCCCCTGAAGCATAGCTCCTTTAACACCGAGTTAACTCTTTGAGAGGCAATGGTTAGTATGCTAACCACTTTTATCACCTTCAATTTAAAATTTAGAGTGAATTGACCAATTATAAAAATTAAAGGCAAGATTATTACCGAGGGCATCACATGGAATTTTTAATTATATTTTAATTTTAAACAGAGTTATGAGTATTTTTAGATATAAAAATAATTTACAAATTTAAAATACTCATAACTCGCTTTAAAATTAAAATATAATAAAAAGCCCATGAGGTACCCTCGGTAATAATCTTGCCTTTAATTTTTATTATAGGTCAATTCACTCTAAATTTTAAATTAACGGAGATAAACTTGATCTGCTGAACGTAAAATTGGCTATGCTACGCACTTGTACGACGTAGACAACACATGCGGGTGTGGCGTCCTCTTAAATACCAGAATAAAAGCATTTAAAAAAGAAAAAATTAACTTATGTTATGAACAGTATTTTGTAGAGTATTATGATTTTGTTATTTAGAAATTGGCCTCTAGTCATAAATTATATTTCTATATTCAAAGGTATCCCAAATATATAGATTATAGAAAAAATTCAAACAAGATTATTGAATGTTATACTCAATGTTTTAATAATAAAATATGTATTTACTTCATATTATATTTTAATTTGTACTTAACCACTATTGTCAATAAACCTTAACTGTTTCTAACATTTGTATATATTTTTAAATGAATTATATATTTAAATTTTAAAGGACTACACTTTGGGAAATGGAGTACGCTGTTCTGTTAAAAGTTGCCTCAACAGATATTCAAAAGATATTAGTTTCTTTGGCTACCCTAGTGATTTCACATTGAGAAAAAAGTGGATAGAAAAGTGTGGTCTAGAGTTAGATCCCACTAAAAAAGTAAAAAGTAGCTTGAGAGTATGCCGTGTACATTTTGACAATGATTGTTTTGTGAATTCTGAAAGAAAAAACCGATTAAGACCTGATGCTGTTCCATCTCTATTTTTAGATAATGGTAAGAAACAAATAAATAATTTGTTATTTTATTTTGTCTTAACTTTTGAATTATTAATTACTTATTTTCATTATAATTTAGCTGGTTACAAATTCTCTCAGTTTTACAAGTCTTTTGTATCTACCCTAAAAAAAAAAACGTAGTCCCTACTTTTTGGTATTTTTATTGATAAGTGATTTATCTTGAAAATAAAATAAAATATCTCATTATTAATTGGTTGACAGTTGTTAATTATATCAACTAATACTCCATGTTGCTTAGCCCCTTTTGAATTTTGCTTTTTACCAGACAACTAGAAAATTTAATACCCTATGTTAGTAATTTTTTTATTTCATATTTAAATGTTTAAATGTTTGGACCATGTTTTTTTATGTCAGTGTACAGATTGATATTTAAGCATGCTCACCCTATTTGTATGATTAAATTATGCATATTATATACAAATTCTGATTTATAGAATTTTTAAGTGCATTTGAAGACTATTTGTGATTTCTTCATTTCTTAGGATTTATTGTCCCACTTAAGATGATCCTGTGACAATACAAACTTATGTTTTTAAGTAGGTAGGTACTACCCCTGTTTTTCATCATTTTTTGACACAATTTTTTTTTTTAATTATGATGTAAGACTAAATCAAGATCAAATAGAGTTATATAACTGTGTATTAAGGATGATATTATGTCTATGATAATAGATTAAGTAGATGTGAGGACCTGAACATTTTAAAAACTTAGTAACTACTATTTAACTATTGATTTATAAATACAAATAATTTGTGAAAATGATCCGAGTATAATATATGCTGCATCTAATTACATTTAGTTTATATTTTTATAAATCTATTTTTAAGGATTATTCTCCTCAGTTTATACATTTTAATAACTCATAAACTATTTATAACAATTTTGATTTAGATACATCAAAATTAAAAAAAAAAAAATTTCTTAACAGTTTGAAGTAAAAAAAAAGTTCTCATTTGAACAAAAGAATTTTAAATCTTCACAGAACATGCCTTAAGTAGTACAAAAGTTATCAGAAATTTGAAAATATGGTCTTACGTAATATATTTAAGAAATTTAAATTCAGAATTTGTATAAATGTAGTTAAAGAAAAAATGGGGGGGAGGGGTTGCATGGTTAAAAAATCATTGTGCAGTGTAATAATAATATATATTTAGGATTACCTAAAAATATATGATGAAAATAAATATTAGTTTAATTTCTAAAATATGATGTATATTTTCAACAGATATAATAGAAGCAAGAAATAAACCATCACCTGTTAATAGTGGGCTTATTCGTGTAGATAAACGATCATCTGTCAATAATGGATTTGTTCGTGCAAATAAACCATCTTGCTCGTCATCAAATTATGTTGCAAATGTGGATTCTAAACAAACTTCCTTATTGGTATACATAGACTCAACTACACGTTATGCTAAGGTTTAAATTTAAATTATTAATATCTAGGATTATATTTAATTATAAGAACAATACAGTTTTATTTTATCAAGGCCATTGGAGGCTTTTAGCTGCAAAATAATCTTCCTTCCATTTCTCACATTAAAGTAGTCATCCCTAGATGTCTTGTCTTATTAACTTTGCAACAAAAAATATTTTATCTAATTAAAAACATTTTACTTTATTTTAAATTAAAAAAAAAAAACTATAAAGGAACTATACAGTTAATAATTAGGGCTTGGATTTTAAAGCATAATAAGCAGCCAAAAAAAAACATAAAATTAAATTTTAAAAAGTAAAAATAATGCATGACCAGAAATTAACATGAATTAGTTTTAAAATTGAATGAAAAAAATTTTAAAAAATAATTCACTACCATGTATTTGGCGAGATTTTTAGCACTGAAACTGACTATTGTCTGGCAGATTGTTTTTATACATAGAAAACCATGCGCTGTTACCATTTAGTCTGTACTGTGTTCCGGATTTTCTGATTAATGAAATGAAATTTTAGATTCTGAGCGGAGCGATGAATGTATTGATTTTACCATGATGTGTGTTTTTTTTTTTTTTGTGTCTGTCATCACGTTTTGGGGCAGTAAAAATGCTTCGATTTTTGACTTCAGTACCTCGTTCGATCAGAAAGTGAATCTAGTTGGTACTTTGGGGGGTCAAAAGTAAAAAATTCTTAATACTTTTCTAAATAATTGAGAAAAACAAACTAAAAATTAAGGGAAAAAACGGGAAATTTTACGCACACTCATTTTTCGACAAAATCGATTTTGGTTTTTGATGTAACTTTAAAACAAATGACCATAGATACATGCAATTTTAACCTAATGTTTATATAAGTATATTCTATCCACCATGCAATTTTCAAAATATTTCGACTTAAGTTGAACTATTCATAGGCATTTCAAATTTTCGATCATTATTAGTTTTTTTAAAATTAATATCGATAAAAATTTATTTGTTAGGCAGAAAAGCTTGAAAATTTAATAAAAGGCTCTTAACATATTGTTACAATAGCAGTTGAAAAATAAAAGAAATTCATAGTCACAATTTTTTTTTATAAGCATTCAAAGTTTGAATTTTGACAAAATACGTAAAAATCACGAAAATTCACAAATTATTTTAAGCTAGAAATTCATAAAAAAATTTCTTTTTAAATCTAAGATTTAAAAATTTAATACAAGATTCCTTACAAGTTTTTCAATCTTTATCACAAATATAAATTCCACCTGAAATTCAAATTAAATTTTTATGAGCATTTGAAATTTAAATTTTTACAACATTGGATTTTCACTTTTAGCGATTTCCTTATTTTGGTGTAACTCTAAAACAAATTACCGCAGATACTTGAAATTTTGACTGAATGTTTATATAGGCGTTTTATATATTTGATAAAATTTTCCAAAGATTTAGATTTGTTTTTAGCTGTTTACTGACATTTTAATTTTTCAACTTTTTTAGTTTTTTTTTCTATAAATATCGATAAAAATTTATTTGTTCGGTAGAAAAGCTTGAAAATTTAATACAAGGCTTCTAACACATTGTAACAATAGAAGTTAAAAAATATTAAAAATTCGTAGGCACGATTTTTTTTTATAAGCATTTAAAGTTCAAATTTTGACTAAATACGTAAAAATTACGGCAATGTTCAAATTATCTTAGATAGAAATTCATAAAAGTTTTTCTTTTTAATTCTAAGATTTGAAAATTTAATACAAGGCTCCTAACATATTTTTACAATAGAAGTTGAAAAATAAAAGAAATACATAGTCACAATTTTTTTTTATAAGCATTCAAAGTTTGAATTTTTACAACATATTATGTAAAAATCACGAAAATTCGTAAATTATTTTATGCTAGAAATTCATAAAAAATTTTCCTTTTATATCTAAGATTTGAAAATTTAATACAAGGCTCATAATATATTTTTAGAATAAAAATTGAAAAATAAAAGAAATGCGTAGTCACAATTTTTTTTTACAAGCATTCAAAGTTTGAATTTTGACAACATATGTAAAAATCACGAAAATTCGCAAATTATTTCAAACTAGAAATTCATAAAAATTTTTCTTTTTAAATCTAAGATTTGAAAATTTTTAATAATCTATAATATATCCTAGACAGATAAACCGTCTTCGCTCAGAATCGTTTTTTGTATACAATGATATAATATCATTGGATTCAAATTTAATTCCATCCATTACAGTAACCCACTTGTAACCTACTGTACAGCAGAGCGACATACACAACTTACCCGCTTTTTTTTTTTATTACTATTGCCTAATAAATATAATATACAAATTTCACTGCTAGAATAACTAAAAAAAGCATTTACACAAAAATAAGTAAAAATAGATTGATTTATTTGGAATGAGAATGATGTGAAACAAATTTATGTATAGAAATTAGAATTCTATCTCATATATAAAAATAAAGCATTTGCTTTAAAATTCCAGCCTTATAACGTATGCATTAGATATTGTTAGTTTATAGATTCTGAGCTTCTGAAATTCGGATGAATATATTAGTATTACAATATTTAATATGGTTTTTATACTTGTTTTTTTGTAAAATTATATTTAAGTTTAATGTATTACAAAAACCCACTTATGTTGTTCTTAGAGCAATTTTTAATTATTTAAAATACTTAAATTTTTAGGATGTATTTATATTTAATAGTGATGCACAACAATATTGTATTTTGATATTTATATGACTAAATTATCGAATATTATATCGACGATTAATATCAATTTGTTGAAATTTGTATTTTGTATTTATATACATTTTGACAGTGAATCAATGTCAAATAACTATTAAATACTAACAATTAGCAATATGATAAGACCCCTACGGTAAATGTATATATATGTAACAGTTGTATTTATACGTTTAGTCTTATTTTTTCCGTCGTCTACATTGAGTCAGAATATCATCATTCATTGATACAGTAGAAGCCGCTTATTAGGAACACTTTGGGACCAAGGTGAAATATGTCTGTTAACCGATTGTTTTTAATAAGCGATTAATGTATACATACATTTGTATGGTATTAAGAGTGTCCCGTGAGGATATACCATTTAGCCGTAGAAAGGGACTTGTTGCCTGTACAAAAACTAATTTTTTACCGTTTTATCTTTAAACTAAAAAAAGCTATTAAAAACCATGAGATTAATGAAAATAAAATATTGTAAGGTCAAAATTTTCAGAAAAATAATTTCTTTAACTTTTACCAAAAAATTTTATGAAATTAAAAATAAAATTCATGTATCCCTTGTATATGTAAGTCTAATAAAAAAAAAGACATATTTATAATGTATTTATTATCTCAAGAGATATTGTTATGGGTAAATCCTCGCGGGACATCCTGCAATATAAGGCCAGTCTGTTCCAGGACAATTTTTTTCAATTTTTTATTTCTTTTTCTTTTTTTAATATTCTCTTTCTCATGTAAACCTTGTAAGTCTTGCTAATATAAAAAAGGCTCAGCCTGTATATTATACAATAAAATAATGCAATTTGATCAATTATCCGTGTTCCTAATAAGCCTTCTACTGTATTAAAAATGAATTAACAATTATGTGTTGTTTTAAAATAGTACCATTTCATAAAGGTTGTAGTGATGTATGGAAATATTTTGGCTTTCAGATAGATAGTTATAGTAACCTATGGTAAACCAATGATAGATGAAAGTAAATAATGTTCCTGTAATTTTAATTCAATATTTAATTTTTGTTTATAATAATATACCTAAAAGAACACTTTTTAATGTAATAAAATCAATTCAAAAAAAAACTGTCAATACAATTTATATTATATTATATTCAGTATTCTTTTTACTTTTACTTCTTAATTTTACTAAACTATATTGATACGTAGTTACGTAGTTTTTCGATATCTATATAAATGAACAGATTTCAATAATTGAAAATATATATCGTTATGCATCACTATATTTTACTAATAACATTTTAATGGGTCTGGAGAGTCCTATTGTCAAAATTTTTTTTTATTGTGTTGATATACATGCCCCTAAAATATGATAACATTTTCAGCTATAATCACTGTTTACTTTGTCTGTGGTAATCGCTAAGGTTTGACGTGTTTTTATGAGCTCGGTGATTTTTGCTTGTTTAAACAATGGAAGAATTGAAGAGTCAAAGAATTTGTATTAAATTTTGCGTAAAAAATGAAATAAAGTGTAACAAAGTGTGTGAACTGTTACAAAAAGCCTATGGTGAGTCTGTTATGAAAAAAACAAGTGTTTATGAGTGGTATAAGCGTTTCCAAGATGGCCGCAAAGACGTTGAAGATGACAAACGCTCCGGTCGACCCAGCACGTCAATAATCGATGCAAATGTGAAAAAAGTGGAAAAAATGGTTGTGAATGATCGCCGAATCACAATTAGAGAAGTTGCTGATGAAGTTGGCATATCGATTGGTTCATGTCATAACATTTTTTCAAATGTTTTGGGCATGAAACGAGTGGCAGCAAAATTCATTCCAAAACTGCTGAATTTTGACCAAAAAAACAATCGCATGAAAATCGCTCAGGAGCTGCTAAATGACGTCAACGACGATCCAAGTTTACTTGAAAGGGTCATAACTGGTGATGAAACATGGGTGTACGGTTATGATGTCGAAACCAAAGCACAATCATCCACCTGGAAGCATTCAACGTCACTAAGAGCAAAAAAAGCACGTCAAGTTCGATCAAATGTCAAGGTTTTGCTTACTGTTTTCTTCGATTTTAATGGCATAGTGCATCAAGAGTTCTTATCACAAGGTCGTACGGTTAATAAGGAGTATTACCTTGAAGTTATGCGACGTTTGCGTGAAGCAATCCGAAAAAACGCCCCGATTTATGGAAAAACAATTCATGGCTTTTGCATCACGATAACGCGCCTGCTCATTCGTCGTTGCTTGTTCGTAATTTTTTGGCCAAAAACAATACCGTAGTCATGCCCCAACCTTCATATTCACCAGATATGGCTCCGTGTGACTTTTTCCTGTTCCCAAAGTTGAAGAGACCCATGAAAGGACGGCGTTTTTCCTCGATTGAAGAAATAAAAGCTGAATCGCTTAGAGTGCTCAAGGACATGCCAAAAAGTGAATATCAAGAGTGCTTCGAAGATTGGAAAAAACGCTGGCATAAGTGTATTATATCGGGGGGGACTATTTTGAAGGGGACCACATTGATGTAGACGAATAAATAAATATTTTTTTGAAAAACGAAAATTCCGGGTACTTTTTGAACACACCTCGTATACAAAAACACTTTTTTCAAAATCGTCCTATGGTAAATTACGTCGTTTTCGCTTACAATGGCAGTATGTAATATATAGGTAGTTAATATTTAGTATTCATTTAAAAATTTAATGAATTTTAATATTCAAGTATTTAATTTAGTATATTTGTAGATGATTTTAAACAATTACATACAAACAATTAGTAATAATGAGTTTATAGGTCAATGTTTAAGAGACAAATGTACAATATTGCTAAAACTGTTACTTACAGGAAAGAACTATTCAGGGTGTAGTGACTCCAAATCGATATGTAATATAATTGAAAATAATATTTATGAAATTTGTTTTATTTTTTATTTGGTATCACTTGTACCACTTATTGCTTCAAAATCCATTATTTTGAGTTTTTCAAGCATGTGTTATTTTTTATAGTTTCAATATATAAAAAAAAAAGTAAAAATATATTTCTCTGACACATTTCTCCTTTTTATGTTGTGAAAATATTGTTTCTTACTTATGACTGTAGCCTTCACAGTTCTTTGCTGTGCATTACAGTTAGTGCTATTTTACATTTTTAAGAGGGAGAGAATACATATTGATGTAATGGCCTCTTAAGAAAAGAAAATTTAAATTCAATTATTATTATAATTATTTTATTACTATTGTAGTGATCAATATTTGTATAGTAAACTCTGTAGTCAAGGAATAGTATTCAAATTCAAATACAATATAATAACATAGTGAATAATAAATAATTACCTTTTTTATATGAATATCAATTATATATGAAATACCTATGGATAATAATGGATATTATGATATTATTTAATTATAAATTTATTAGAATATTTTGTATTAATAGCCTTACTTGCCAATGGCCATTGCAAACCTGGTTTAAGTTATTTTAGATTAATGATTTGTTATTTAAATTTAACATTATATTTATATATACATAAATGTAATTATTTTATATTAATATTTTAGGATTTTCAAGCTTACTGTTCTATACCAGGATGCATAACTAATACTATTGAAGAAGTTGAAGATATTTCTCTTTTCGCACCAACAATAGTAATTTTTATAATCATTTATAAATATTATTTTAAAATCATTTTTATTGACTGCTCATTATTGTTTTTATGCTTATTTTATAGGAATGTATAAATGAATGGAGTTCAATTTTAGGCTTACAGTTGACTATACATAGTATTGTCTGTGAAAGGCATTTCAGAAAACAAGACATACTTTATCCCAATTTATTGGTGGACGGTGTTAATCAAAAAGTAAAATCATTAGCTCCTTTTTCTTTGCCGGTACCAACTATTGCAATGAAATCAAAATCTGATGTGCTATCAGTATCTGATGTTGTGCAATCAGCATCTGATGTTGTGCAATCAGCATCTGATGGGCAATCATCATCTGATGTTATGCAATCAGCATTTGATGGGCAATCAGCATCTGATGTTGTGCAATCAGTATCTAATATTATGCCATTAGAAACGAATGTTGTGCCGGTATTGACATCATATGAAAGTAATTCCAAAAGACAAAAAACCAATGAACAGTTGTCAACAAAAAAAATCAAAATCGATGTATTAGGTATGTAAAATATTCTTAAAAAAATTGTATGTAGTTTAGTTATCCAAAAATTATCTTCATCGTTTAAAAAATAAGAATTATAATATTTTTTTATACATTTATTTATAATACTTCAATGTTTAACAGATGAATCAAAAGTCACTATCAATGAAAATGAAAATAAAGAGTATTATGCAGTTACAAACAACACATGTCAATTTAATTCAACTTGCAATATAGATGCAACATTAAAATCAAATCCTGTAATACCTGTTGATTTGTCAATAGTTAAGATAGAACCATATGATAACGACGATGATGATTCACAAACAGATTTGGAAACTGAAACAGAAACAGAACAGATACTTCCAACGATAAAACCAGAACCAGTTGAAGATTGTGATCCACTTCCATTATCTTCAATTGATGATTCTTTATCGATTTCGATTAAAAAACTTCAGGACATTTCTTCTAAAAGTTCATTGTCCATTACTTTGGAACCTATTGACAATCCTAAAATAACAAAACCATCAGTCAATTTACCTTCTAAAACGTCTGCCAAAAGTTCCATGTCTATTACATTGCAACCAAAATTACACAGTAACCTCTCTTCAACTGCAAATAACAGTTCTTCATCTGTTAGTTTAATACATAGTCTTCCATCCACTTCAAGTGGCTCTATGTATAATACATCGCAACAAATTCTGTTACAAAATGAACAAAAGACAACTTCAGCCATAAGAATGCCACATAAATTGTCTTCTAATACTATAATTTATCCTAAATCCATTGACGAGCAAGTTATATTTTTAAAACCTATTTCTCCCTCAAATCAATCTGATTTTTCTGAATCGCCTAAAATCAAGAGTCCAGTAATTTCAAATTGTATTTCATTAGCCGGAAAGTCACATACCTATAATACCAATTCAGATTATAGTACAAACACCTCAGATTGTATAATAATTGATGATGATACTGAAGGTTTTGTGGAGGAAGATAACGGATTTATCTATGAAATTTCTAAAAGTGTTTTACTCCCTAGTGTATTTTGGAAAATAGTACATAATAGTGCACAAAATTCAACAGCTTTTTATCAACGATGCAGTTTTTCTGAGACTGTGAAAAATATTATCTTTAATAATAGCCTCTGGCCTACAATACAAATATTTGGAAAAAAATATGAATACAATAAGCCTATCAAAACAAAGAACGAATTACAAAATCTTATAGAAAAAATTGATTGTGTTGAAAAATGTTATGGTGTCGAAGGACTTGTTCATGACAATTGTATAGGTTATTATGAAAATCAGTTAGAAGATGTTCGTTCATGTTCTCCTTGTTTAAAGAAATATCAAGAATTGCACAACATTGCTGAATCTAGAATTAAAACCATTGAAAGTCTTAAACATAATGTGAGTTGACTATGTGTTTCTTAATCCTAACGTAAGATACTCATTATTTCAAAAACAATGGTTTTTAAAATAATGTATTATTTACCATTTCCTTAATTGTGAACTGTTTAATGATAAAATACATTTTTAGTTCCATTATCTAATATACAATGTTTTTCGAGTACTTGGATTTTAATATAACGAGCAGTTTATGAGTCTTATAAATAGAGCTAAGATTTATATTATATGCAATAACAAATTGTAAAATATGCATTTTATTTACAAAAATATACTTAAACAAATTTTTATTATTATTTATTATAATTCATAATTTATTATTATTACTTATTACTGAAGTTCATATTATTACATTAAATATTAGTTTAATTAGATGTAACTCGGCACTTCACTTTGGACTTTCGACAAATTGGACACTGTTATTAAAACCATTCAAATTATTAATTATAAACGTCCGCACATTTACGCAACACATGACATACTAATACAATTATTCTGTGCTGTCTCACTGTATAACAATTTGTAAGTAATTCTATCAGTCGTCCGACCAACAATAAGGTTACAAACGGATATTATCCGACCTAAGATAAGATAGGTAGTATTTATGCTATATAATTACGACAATTCAATGGATAAACCAAATACTATCTGTTTCGTAAAGTACCATTTAAAATTAACAATAACTTATAAAAATTTAAGTTAAAAAAAATCAAATTCTCAAAAATCTATGAATATGCAATTATATGCATTGTTCAAAATATGCAAAAAACAATTAGTTCTATTTAAACGAGAATAAACAAAATTGTGGACAAATCTGACATCCAATCAATTTGGACTTAAAGAAAAAAACATGCAAATGCATATAAATCCTAAACCTACTTTATAAGTTATTAGCATTTAAAACTTAAATTAATGTAATTGGAGTGATACAGATATACCATGTAAAATGTTAGTCTACTAATCTCCTAATCTAAACTTTATAACTAAATACTAATGGTTTATAAATTATAATGAACAAACTACTAATTTTAAATTTAATTTTTATAGATCGTAATACTGAATTTGAATGAGGAATTAAAAATCTGTGTTATAATTCATAGGAGCAAAAATAAAATAGTTATTGATTAAAATGTCTTATGCTAACACTATAAAATATTGTTTTGTAGCTAATAAAATTATTTAAATGAAATATTTTTTAAAACATTAGTTTCTTGAAATAATGAGTGTCTTAAATTAAATGGGTAACCCCTTATATTTATTAAAATAGTTATGATTTTAATTATATTTCATTTTAAAGATATCTGAAAAGGCGGCAAGACTGTTAGAACTTAAAGAAACTATGGGAAAAAATAGAAGAAATCGTAGATCTAGAGAAGAAATACCCTCATAAATGTCATGACACCACATTGTTAATTGTATATATTCATTGTATTTGCTTATTTTTAAGAATATTTATTAGACATTTGTATTTAATTAAAAACTATAATTTATAGTAAACTATTCATACTGTTCTCACTTTTTAAATAAATGTATGATTCCTGTTGTAATATTTATATATGGTGGTTTTATGTAATTTAAAACAGAATCAAAATTGTAATCTCTTACTTTCTTTTAATTTGTTTATTCAAGTTCAAACACATTAGGGAGATAAAAAGTACAGTTATAGTTAATATAGTTTTACAATATATTATAAACCGTGGATCTAAATATTGAATATTATTCATACGAAGAAGAGAGAAGCATCATAATGTATACTATACAATACATTTTGCATGTAGGTTTAACTATTTTAACAGAGGAGGAAAAAGTCAAAAAATTTATTTGATACAATAAATATGTATAGGCTTAACCTATATCCATATTCATTATCAAATCAAATAAAAAACGATGCATAGTATATGATCTAAGCATAGAACAACCATTATAAAAGAAAGGTACCTACACATTATTCATTACAAATTTTGACTTATATTTAGATCGTTAACATAATACTAGCATTATTTTATTATAGGTATTATCTAGTGGCTAGTTATTGGTATATGCGATATTGAACACTTTTTGACTGCCATCTCTTATAACAAAAGGTGATATCGATAAATATAATTTTTTTTATTATTATTTTTTTTCCTATATTTAATTTATTTCCTATTGTTTATTAATTACATGATATGAGTACGAGTATATCTGACCAAACTACCAAAATTAAAAATAATAAATCTAAAAAAAATATCCTGGTATATATATTATACATGTACATTGAACTTATGTGTTGCATGTAAAAACAGATCCCTATAAGAGGTCGTAGGCAGTGTATGAACAAATAGGACCCAGATCATCGAGTTCCTAACCATACATATGGTAACAAACTAACAACATGGATTTAGTTATCTCGATTCTCGGGATCAAATTATCGGGGTCTGTCTATACCACGGCTTTAAGTACAGTTATACAGTACAATATACAGTTTGTCAATCTTAACCACAAAAAAAATTTCAACCAGAAATTCAAATTAAATTGTTGTGAGCGTTTGGAGTTTAAATTTTTACAACATTAGATTTTCACTAGATTTCTCATCTAGTGATTTTCTTAATTTGGTGTAACTCTAAAACAAATGATCGCAGATACTTGAAATTTTCACTAAATGCTTACATACATATTTTCTATATTTGATATTATTTTTAAAATATTTTGATTAGTTTTGAGCTGTTTAGTGACATTTTAATTTTTCAACTTTTTTAGTTTTTTTTTTCTATTAATGTCATTATGTCAATAAAATTTTAGTGATTGGGTTAAAAAGCTTCAACATTTAATATAAGGCTTCCAACATAGGGTTTAAATAACAGTTGAAAAATATTAAACTTACATAGGCACAATTTTCTTTTATAATCATTTAAAGTTCAAATTTTGACTTAATACTTAAAAAAGCGGGTAAGTGGATGTCGCTCTGCTGTACAATAGCTGGTGGTGGGGTGGACCTCTGACTAGGGTAGGTTAGATTTGAATGCAATGATAGGTATCATTGTATACGAAAAACGATTCTGAACGGAGATGATTTGTCAGTCTAGGATATATTATATTTAAATATTGTAATTTATTCTATTTTGAAACAAATATATTATTTTTCAATTAGGACGCATTTTGAATAAGGCATTGTTAATCAATTTTTCCAAAAACATTGCATGTAGTTATCATAATTCTTAATACCTTATATTATCATATACCTGATTTCGTAAAAGTTTAAAATTCAAACGCACTTAAATTTTTTCCTATAATGATGCTTCGAGTTTTCTCTAAAGCTACTTGAAGGAAAACTTATGGAAAACAGTGTTGTATTTTTAACCCTTAGTTATAAACACAAAAAATTTTAAGATTGCAAGAATTTCTTGCAAATTTTCGCGTTTTCGACAGATTTCGTAAAAATTTGAACTATAAACGGTTATAAAAAAAAATTGTGACTTACGATTTTTAATGTTTTCTAGCTACAATAAGAACAACTCATAAGGAACCTTGTATTAAATTTTCAAGTTTTTTTGGTTGTCCAACATTTTTTTACCGACACTTCAAAAAAAAATTGAAAATTTCAGTGGTCTATAAATAACTCAAAAAGAGTCAAAAATTTGTGAAAATTAAATTGTATATAGATAACACTAACATAAACATTTGGTGAAAATTTCAAGTATTTACAGTGATTAGTTTTTGAATTACAACCATATAAAAAAAATAGATTTGGTCGAAAACTGGTTTTGCGTAAAAATTCCCGTTTTTCTGTCATTTTTTTTTGTTATTCTCGATTTTTTTGAAAACTATTGGAAAATGTTTACTTTTGACCTTTATAATTTACCAAGGATATTCACTTTTACATCGGAAACTACCCCCTAAGTTTGAAATTGAAGCATTATTTCGACTAGTTATGCTGTACACAGACACAAAAAAAAAAACACACATCATACATTCATCACTTCGTTCAGAATCTAAAATGAAAACTAAACATTTATAACACTATAATTTACAAAATAATATCCAATTTTCTTGGTTTTTTAGCTAACTCGTTAATTATTTCCTCTGTGTCAATGTGTACATTTCTGTGACAGCTAACATGGTTAATCCATTCAATCGATTCTATATAATATTGGATAAGTGAATTATATTCGTGATTATAATTTATGACATAATATAGCCAGTGGCGTATTTAAGGTTTTTCCGCCCATAGGCACTTTCCAATAATTCGCAGCCTTCCTCCCCCCCCCCTCATACTTGCAACAAATTAATTATTACGTACAATAAAATTCCATCTTTATTATAAGTTATAAGAAATCGAACCCGCATTGAATGCGCGTGTTTTGTTATCCATGTGCTCGTACTGAGTTGCGTATGTGTATAATATAGTTGTAGGTACTACATGTAGATAGATGATTAATTTTGAGCGAATAAAAATTAGTTGAGTTTGATTTCATAAAATGAAAAATACTTTTTATAATTTTGTGAAGAAAAATCGTTGAAATTTGCCGCCCTCCAATGTTGCCGCTCTAGGCCCTGTGCCTAAATACGCCTCTGTCCTCTGAGTTGGGTAATTTCATAACCATTAACCAAATAATCTTATATCAGTATATAAGTCAATGCATTAAAATTAAACATTAAAAAAAATGCTCTAGGGGGGATCTATCCCCATCATCCACCTCCCATAACTATGCCACTGGCTGTACGCCTGTACCACAGATTATATAAAATTATAAAAAATTATAAATTATAAATATTTTATATAATCTGTGGCACGGCTTTAGGCTATCTAAAGCATTGCCATGATATTCTGTGGTAATACTCTATCTCTATGTAACCGTGCACAGATAATAATGTTATATGTATTGTGATAACATTGTCTTGTTAACAATGTTAACATTGCCTGCTTTATAATTAATGGCGGCCGACTTCAATGAAAAGGGAACTGCTATCTATATTCCATAGTGTATGTTGTTCTGTATCAGTGTAATAATATTACATATTATGTTAGCTATATAGGCGCTTCAGCGGTGGTTGCTCGTAAGTCGTTAAGTCGTAAGTTCGTTTCTTCGTTTGTCGTTACTTTATGTCATATCAGTTGTATACTTGTATGTCGTTTCCAATAAATTTCCGTTCTCCTGGCACCAATTAATTTTCATTCCGATTCGCTTGTTTTAGTCCGAGCTTGCTGCTTGAAATTTAAATATTATCAAATGACAAATGCTATACGTTTTATGATTTATAGTATAAGTAATCAGTAATCACTCATTCGTATTGAATATTATGTATTTATGTGATATTATTAAGCCTAAGCCGATAATAATTTCAGCCATAGACATGTTAAACGAGTTATTAACGTTTTGAATACATTAATGTCATTTTGGTCCTTAAGACATTATTTTTACTGCTATGACTGGATTTTTCTTGTTCAAAGTGATACCTAATTTAACATTCACAACCAGTTAACGGCCATTTGGATCATGGCCATACATCCGTGTCCGTATGAAGATTGCACTTCTACATTCAGTCGTCCATACCGTTTACAAATTCATATTCAACGACATCAAGGCATCAAACAATTTCAATGCACCCAATGCGATCGCGGTTACCATCGACGTCAGCACTTGCAGAGACATTTTGCCGAGGCTCATCAAAATCATTCGAGATTAGAACAACCGTTGTTTTGTGATCACTGTGACCGACCGTTTAACACAGCATGGGGTCTCCGCAGACATCAAGCCAAAATAAAGACACCTAAAGTACGCAATAGACCGTACAGCTGTGAGACTTGTGGCCGAAGGTTTTTCAACATCGATAATCTCCAAGTCCATTCATTTAAACACAAACGTTTCAAATGTGACATCCCATCATGTACACTGTCTGAACACAAATTCAGTTGGTCATTTTATCAACGACACTTGGCCACTCACCACTCTGAACCTTTTGAGTGTCATCATTGTAACGAACAATTTATTCTTAAGTCTCAAATAAAACTGCATGTTAAACAACACATGCCCAACTATGTTTGTACACAGCCAGGATGTGGTAAAACATTTGCTGAGTATAGGTATATGTACAATCATGTTCAAATGTGTCACAAAGAAAGAACACACAAATGCAGTGTCATAGGATGTGATTGGGTATTTACTCGAAAAAGTCGTTTAGAAAATCATATTAAAGTCCATCAACAAAATGGGAGAATTGTTCCAATGGCAAAAAGATATAGAAAAAAAGAAACAACATATATAATGGCAAACAAGCTGGCCACATTGGCCTTAAAAATCAATTAAAATTTTAAATTATATTTATTTACATGTATTAATTATGTATGAATATAAAAATACTAATCAAAAAGTTTTGATAAAAAGTCTGTTCTTGATTCAATATCTGGTATACTGTTTTTGTTTTGTAAAAATTCTTCCTCTGGCAATCTTTGCCGAACATTAAAATCGACATTTGATTGTTGATATAACTTATTCTTTTCACTTCTAACAATATTAGAGGAGAAGTGATTTGCTTCCCTTTTTACTTGTGATACTTCGGCACGTAAACGATGTTTGCGTACAGCTTTTTCATAAGCTAAGCGTTCATTTAAATGGACCCATTTGAACCTGAAAATAAACATTAGAAAAATATGAAATATGATATACCAAAATAATGATATTGTGGGCATTTATGTTTGATATAAGACACAGTTACATGCAATATTAATGAACTACTATGCACATTACCTAGGTAAGTATTTTAAATTCCACACACTGTCAAAATATTTGCTACGCTTTCTGGAATCGATTCGCTTGCCATTGAGTAATTCTGCGACCTGTTTGGCCACCTTTTTCCGTTCAAATTCTACCCAACCCTCGGTGAAATGTTTGGCCGGTCTTTTTTTTAGGTTCGCTGAAAACAGTACAAATGTCGATGAAAATTAAAAACTATTAAAAATGCACCATCAACTATAATGATCATGTATTAGTGTATTACGATTCGAAGCTGGCTGTAGAAACACTCTGCCTATATCACCGTATTGACCCAACAGTTCGCGCAGTTTAGTTACATTCATGTACTTCGGTATTGACGACAAGTACACGATACCTTTTTTTCGAGTTTTAGTAGCCGAGTCGAATGACAGTAACGATTCGGATTCACAATCTCTCATTGTTTGATGAAGGATACGTAGTGTTTGAAAATCGTGAAGCGATGAATAGAAATCCTGAATTTTTGATAAGCAACTTGTTTGTTTAATTTTGATACTTTAAGTTACTATTTGATGTTTCACGTTCACATTGCACGTTTGCAGTTTGCACTTTACACAAGACAGTAATATATTATTAAATACATATACTATATAGTGATATAAACCGTTTTTATTTACTGTCTGGTTTCATGCACATAATGAATATGATAAGTGATAAGACTCCCTAACTGTACCCATCCCTAATCAATCACTGATTTTCAAATGATAGGGAAACAAATAATCAAATAATGGTTGATTATCAAAACCTTTATATTTAAAACCACAGTTATTTCTTAATACTTTTCGGATTAAATGATTTTGAATGGTGGTTTAATATACCTAGTACTGGTATTAAATATTTTATTTCTGATGATTAAATAAGTACTAAATTTATAGTTGTTGTATTATTCTATTTTAAAGTATCTCTATAAATAATACGAAATTATTTGATTTATTTCAATTTTTAATTTACATAAATAAAAATAAATTGTGCTCTGAATGTGCATCTGGTTTTTAGTATTACACCAATGTCTAAAACTGTACTTTTTTTATCGAGAAAAGCTATGTTTGAAAAAGAAAATTATTTACCTTTGTGTGTGTAAAACCTGCAGTTTTTGACATAATCGATGAAATTTACTATTGCTACGAAAGTACGAAAAGTAAAATATTGTATAAATTTCAAAATATTTTGGCTGTTTTGTGTTATTTACAATTTTTGTGACTAATAACTATAAAAAAAAACTGCGCATATTATGTATTTTTAAAATTAGTAATTACTACAAGTTTCTTTAAATACAATTTAAGAGAAACTTTGTTTATTAAATGTTTAATCATTAGCTATTAAAACTGATGTACAACGTACTTTTATGATATAATATGGTTTAAAACTTAAAAAGTTATTAATGTATTTTCTAGCGCATTGGACTTCATAATTTTTTTTTTTTTTAATTTGCCTTTTATTAAAAAAAATAATTATAGCAAGACTTCATAACTATTAATTTTGTTTTTAGTAGACGTTGATTGTTAAGAAGATGTCAGCCCAATATTAGTTTTCCTTCTTAGACTTAGGCACAACATTGATAAAACGTTTTCACCTAAACATTTTCTTATGATTTTTGAGTAATCTTTGTGTAAAATCATCTTTTTACAAAAAAATGTTGGAGATAATATTTTTGAAACTATGACATCTGTTATATAATTTAATTATTTTTTACTTAGTATTCGACTTTCTGTAAATTCTTTTTGTACATTTAAATGATGTTTAAATTATTTTGAGACAATATTTAGACAAATCGATGTTATTGCCTATTTTAATAATTCTATATTGATTTTGCTATGGATGATTTTACTCTAAGATTATTCAATAACATAAAAAAATTATTCCGCATAAATATATTTTGTCTATGCGTGGGGCGAATGACTAAACGAACTACGTTCACGAAGACATCAAAATTAATAGTATAAATAGTAAATACCTATACTGTATGTAAATGTCAAAATATTATAAAGAACATCCATTAAAAAGTTGTATAATTTATTGTATTCATCACAACGTCATGCTTTTTACCGGACCAAACAAAGTTTCCCTGTTTATTATTTTAATTAATGGACTGTATAAATGTTCCTGTTTAGTGTTTATTATATTTTTACTTATAATACAGCTATACATGACATATTTTAGGTATACATAGGTGATACATAGATATGCAATAAATAATAATTCCAGACTCCCCTCCTAAACATTTAAAAGTATTTTATAAAGAGTTTTTATATTTTAAATGTAAAAAAGCGGGTAAGTCGTGGATGTCGCTCTGCTGTACAGTAGGTTACTGTAATGGATGGGATTAAATTTGAATGCAATGATAGGTATCATTGTATACGAAAACGATTCTGAACGGAGATGATTTGTCAGTCTAGGATATATTATATTTAAATATTGTCATATATTCTATTTTGAAACAAATATTTTATTTTTCAATTAAGACGCATTTTGCATAAGGCACGGTTAATCAATTAGTGTAGTTATCATATAGTTATCATAATTCATAATGCCTTATATTATCATAGATATACAAATACCTGGTTTGAGGATAAATCGTTATCATTACGCGATTTCATAAAAATTAAAAACTCAAACGCTCAAAACATTTTTCCTATAATGACACTACAAATTTTCTCTATAGCTATTTGAAGCAAAACTTATGGAAAACTTGGTGTTAAATTGTATAACCTTAGATATAAATACAAACAATATTAAGAATTTTGAACAACAAAATAATTTGCAAATATTCATGGTTTTGACGAATTTTTGTCAATATTTGAAATTCAAATGCTAATAAAAATTTAATTTGAATTTCCGGTGGACATTTTTTTTGTGATAAAGATTGGAAAACTTGTAAGGAGCCTTGTATTAAATTTTCAAATCTTAGGTATAAAAGGAAAATTTTTTATGAATTTTTAGAATAAAATAATTTACGAATTTTCGTGATTTTTACCACAGAACAATGTTTTTACGTATGTTGTCAAAATTAAAATTTGAATGCATGTAAAAAAAAAATGTAGCTATATATTTCTATTATTTTTCAACTGCTATTGCAAAACTATATTATGAGCCTTGTATTAAATTCTCAAATCTTAGGTATAAAAAGAAAAACTTTTATGAATTTCGATCTAAGATAATTTGAAAATTGCCGTAATTTTTATGTATTTAGTCAAAATTTGAACTGTAAATGCTTTTAAAAAAAATTTGTGACTAAATATTTCTTTTGTTTTTCAAATGCTTTTGTAAAACTATTTTAGGAGCCTTGTATTAAATTTTCAAATCTTAGGTATAAAAGGAAAATTTTTACGAATTTCTAGAATAAAATAATTTACGAATTTTTGTAATTTTTACGTATTAAGTCAATATTTGAACTTCAAATACTAATAAAAAAAAATTGTGCCTATGTATTCTTATAATTTTTTAATCACTATAATAATAACTTATGAGGAACTTTGTATTAAATTTTCAAGTATTTTGATAGGGCCAAAAAAATTTTATCGACACTTCAAAAAAAAATTTCAGACAAATTGAAAATTTCAGTCGTCTATAAATATCTCAAAAAAAGTCAAAATATTTTGAAAATTAAATCATGTAAAGAAAATGCCAATCCTAATAACTGGTAAAATTTTCAAGTATCTAGGACTTATACTTTTTGAATAATAACAAATATTTAAAATCGTTTCAGGATAAATCGTTATCGGTACGCTATTTCGTAAAAATTTAAAATTCAAACGCACTTAAAATTTTTCCTATAATGATGCTTCGAGTTTTCTCTATATCTACTTGAAGGACAACTTATGGAAAATTTAGTGTTGTATTTTTAATCCTTAGTTATAAACGCAAACATTTTTATGATTTTTCAACTTCAAAATTACTTGCAAATTTTCGCGTTTTCGACAGATTTTGTAAAATTTTGATTTATAAACGCTTATTAAAAAAAATCGTGACATACGATTTTTAATTTTTTTTAGCTACAATAAGAACAACTCATAAGGAACCTTGTATTAAATTTTCAAGTTTTTTTGGTCGTCCAACATTTTTTTATCTATAGCCGTGCGTGGCAGGAAGCAAATAAGCAATTAATATTGAAATCAAATCGTAGATAAGCGAAAAGAGTGAACTCAAAAACACAGTGTGTCCAACCGGTCGGAACGATTTTTGCGGTCGGACCGTACTGTGCCAGCTTTGGACTTAGTAGTTAGTCTGTACTTTGGACTTGCGCCTTACACACGGTATTTTTAAAAGAACCGTGGTAATTATAAATAGACCATCGGATTCTATTTACAAACTACGAAATTTATTTGAATTTCTACAGGCCGTCGTCTTCTGTGGTTCTGTTATTAATTATTTATGATGAACGATCTTCGTCAGCCCGCCGTGGTTCAACCACCTGTACGCCGCTATCTTGTTACCAATAAGACGCTGTCTTGCGATATGTCGATTCTCGATAGTGTGCACTGTAACTGTATGCACCCGTAGTGGCGTAGTGCAGCAAAGTGTAATTCAACCTGTTCTTTCACCTATTATTATTATTATTACTATTATTGTTTGTTGTCCATCATCAACATCATCGCTTTTCGTTACTATTTGTATGATGTTCTCGAGTTTACATCTTCATTTTTCGTTTTATATCGATGTTCAGCCGTAGTGAGCTGTACTGGACACTGATGTAGTACAGACGTCTAGTCACAGTATTTATTTTCATTTAATCTATTGTTTCCGTTTTGCGAGGATATATATTGGGCTTCGTTCTCATTTCCCTAAAGTATTTGCTTAATCGTTTTGTTTTAAAATGTATAAACGCAGATGATGTTTTTTGTTCAAAACCTAATCGTATTTGATGTAGTTTAATAAATATCAACTTACTTACTCTGCGGTATTTTTTTTATTTAAAATGAAACACATTTTATGGACTTTTTTACTTATATCTTCTTCATATGCTGATGGTAATATTTTTAAATGTTGATTAACCTACCTAAACATTTATATTAGTTTTAGGATAGATATACATACCTATTATTTAATTATTTTAACCTTTAATTTGGCAAACCATGAAAAACTATACATAAATGTACATCCACTTGCATTTAAAATACATTATTAAATTTACTTTTAAAAGAATTATTAAGAATTATTTGAAACGCGTGTACCTTATTTATTTAAATTGAGTTAATAATCTATAAACTAAATTGGTTGTAACTCTGGTTTTTATTTTACTTTATTTCTTATTGATTCCATTGTACAGTACAATCTTAAAATATTTTAGGTCATTACTTAGATAATAAAATTAAACTAATAAATAATAACAATATGTAAATACATTTTTATATTCTCATTTTCTTAATAATTGAATTGAAAATCTTTTTTTCATTAATCATTACTTTATTTAAATATAAATATGACATGAACACGATATACCTAATAACCACAAGTATTTTTATTTTTATTTTTGAAAATTACTAAAAAATGATTATAATTTCTGAATATCAGTTTATTTTTTACATATGCCATTTGGCTTTTGTTTAATAAAATATATTTGGTTACTTAATCAAAGTTAATACACATCTTATAGATTTGCCAGTATTCAATAAGTATATGGACAATGAAGCTCTTTCTGAAAACATTCCAGTTGGTCAATCGATTTACAAACTTGAAGGCGTTGATTCTTTTGGAAATGAAAATGATCTACTATATGGTATAGAAGGAACTGATCATTTAGTTGTTGATTCTAATACAGGAGTTGTTACTGTTGCAAAACCTTTAGATCATGAGGTAGATATTATAATATACCTATTATTTTAACTTATTCAGAGTTACAAAGTTTATACATTCTTATTTAATGACATGATGGAGATACAACTGTAATTTATTTAAAATATTCTTTATGTTTGTGTTTTAGGAAAGTGATACAATAAAATTTACTGTAACTCTTCAACAGAAAAATTCTGCCGAGGTTGTTAGACTTCCTATATCTGTAATTATATTAGATGAAAATGATAATGTACCTATGTTTGTACATACCCCTTATGAAGGTATGGTGAGTGAAGAATCAAAAATTGGCACTACAGTGTTTAAATGGATCCATGTTGAAGATTTAGATAAAGTGGGTGAACCTCTCGAAGTTAGATGTGAATCAACTGTCCAGGTTAATTTTTTTTTTCATTTATTGTTATATACACAATCTGTACCTCAAGGGTACTATAATAGTATTAGCTAAAATACAAAGATTATTATACATGAGTAAACATGATAAAAGCAGCCACCTAGTGATGACACTCTTAAGTGAGGTTATACATTAATTTAAATGTGGTAGGCGGAAAAAATGGCCACGGAAAAAAACCCAAACTGAAAAATACACCCCAGAAAAAAAATCCACAGAATAAAAGCCCAAGAAAATAAAAGTGCAATCATTGTAAATTGTAATATTTTGTAAAATGTGGTTGATTGTTGATTATACAATGGATTTACAATCATATAATATTTTTATTTCTGTGATAGAATAATACATTTTTAACAGAACAGAAGAACACAATTTTAAAAATACAAAATATTCACGTTTCTGGACTTGTGGTAATATAATAATATAGATTGTATTGTTAACTATCACACGTACAAGTCTACTGTTGAATTAACAACAAAACACTTATTAAGGGTTAATTAATAATCATTTACTTGGATTAATTTAACTCATTTATTAATACAATTATTAGAATCAATATTTAATACAAAATGATTTTGACATTATAGCTATTTTAAATATAATTTATTTAGGTTGAACTAAAGTTAATTCAGCTACACGCTGGTGTTACCTTTAACTACCCAAATCACATGATTTACTTGTAAATTAACTTAACTGTACAATAATGATAATTATCTATAAAAAGCTAAATTAAAACAATACAAAAATTAACTGAAGTTAAAAGTTAAAAAAAAAATTAATTAAATACTATGTATATTATTTAAAATATGTATCTATAAATAAATGTAAATATATTATGTATAATATATTTTTTTGGGCTTTTTTTCCGTGATGTATTTTTTAGTTTGGGTTTTTTTCCGTGGCCATTTTTTCCACAATTCTTTAAATGTATATGCATTTTTTTTTTTTAAGCTAACATATCTCCACACCAATTACGTTTGTTTATTATTTAAAATTAAATATACTACTAACAAATAATACAAATAATACCATAAACTTTAGATGTAAATTATCACCATTACATTACCAATAACATTGTTATTTTTGTTAATTTTATTGTCATGCTTACCCTACCTATATAAATGCATTATTTAAATTTGTTTGACTACTTAAGCTCTGACACCAACTAAACCATATCAGATAACATTGTTCCAATCACTTCTCAGTAATAAATTACTTTTGTGTATTAAATAGTAACTACAATACTTTTTGATGCCGTGTTTATCCTTCATAAACTCCAACACCGTCATTCTAAGTACAGTTACAATTACCATTATGGCATCATTCGTATAAGCATTAAAAATTGTTAATTTATAACATAACATAATATGGTTAATGGAGGTTCTATATATTTTGAATTTCAATGAAAAATAATTAGCTAAAATAATTATATTATAATGATTACATTTTTAGGTATACTACATGTTTTCAAAATATAAGTTTAATATTTGAGATATTTTTTTTAATGTCAAAATTACATCTCATGTTTGAATAAATAAAAAAAATTACTTTATTAATATTTTAAATGAAAATACTTAATGTGCTATATAATTTTCAGAATGATGATGGATGTTTGAAATTTAAAATACAATCCTTGAATGTCAGTGAAAGTTACTATTTGGGAGTTTTAGTTGTAAATGGAGATATACAGTACTCAGAAACTCAGTTTTACAAACTGTTATTAATTGCTAGTGTGAGTAATTACTGATAATATAATTGTATGAAGTATTTATTTGTTAATTTAGCTACATAACAAATACTACATTTTTTATTTACTTTTTGTAATTAACTATGAGTTATGAAATTTTTATCTCATTGACAATAAGTATTCTACATCATATTTTTGTTTAATCAAATTTAATTAAATGGATTCATATGCATAAACTTAACTGAACACAAATATTTTAATTAATAAACATTTAAGCAACATAATCTAATATATATAAATTATGTATTTATTTTTGTGTTTCTTTTAATTTTAATATTTCTTTATATTAAATCTTGTAATTTTTAGGATGGTGTACATGAAACTAAAATAAATTTAGATATACATGTTAAAGATATTCAAAATATGCCTCCTATTTTTCATGGATCTCTAACTACTGTCATTAGTGAAGATGTATCAGTAGGAAGTCATATTTTAACAGTAAACGCAAAAGATGGCGATAGAGGAGATCCAAGAAGCATTGTTTATGACTTAATACAAAGTAAATTAACTAAGTTATACTTTTCATCTAGAATTACTTATATTTTGACATATTATCTAAATACATTTTTAAAATAATAATTATCTGTTTATTTACAGATCCTATGGATTATTTTTCTTTAGATGGTTTATCAGGTAATTTAAGTACTGCTAAACCAATAGACCGAGAAACTCTATCTAATAATAATGGTATTATAACATTAACAGTTCGAGTAAGTATATATAATATGAAAATTATTTATAAAATTATTGATTACTATACATCAGGTATGTCAAACTCAAAGCATTAAGTGAGCCAAATATATTGAAAAGCTTACGATTCTGGTCATAAATATTTGGCCAAATTTAACAAAAAAAAATTCTTACAGTGTATCAAAAAATAATGTAGTATAACAAATAAACCATTTTTTAATAATCTAAGATGGTTGTGAAACTGCATTAATATTTTATTTTTTTATTTTTATTATATGTTTTTGTTCATTAATATAAATATCTGCAAACCTTAAAAAATTGAGTTGAGGTTGTAGGCCACTTGTTTAACATACCTGCTATATGGTAACAGGGGTTTAAGTAAAAACATTTTTTTTATTTAGGCAAGAGAATTCTTTAATAGCTCAGCTTTAGATGACAAATTAAGTTCATCTACTGCTATTATTACTATAACTGTTCAAGATGTTAATGATGAACCACCAGTTTTTAATAAGCGTGACTATTTTATCTCAATACCTGAAAATATAGCTCCAGGAACTCCTTTACCCAACCTAAACATGAGTGTTACAGACTCGGATATAGTAAGAACATATTTAATATTTAAAAGACTCATGTATTTCATTACAGTTTTTCTCTTAGGGTGTAAATTCAGAATTTTCATTACGATTGCACGATGAGTCAAAATTGTTTGTTATAGAACCAACCAAAGCTATTGGTTCAATAGATGTTGGTATAAAATTAGCAAATAATGTTAAATTAGATTATGAAGATCCTAATCAAAGGAAATTTATTGTTTTGGTAATACAATTTTATATTTATAAATTAAATAAATATCTATTTAACAATTTTTAAATTTATTTTGTTGCTTATGATAAACTAGGTAATAGCAAGTGAACCAAGTGAAAAATATGATTTAACTTCAACAGCTACACTCACAATTCAAGTAACAGATGTTAATGATAACCCTCCAGAATTTGACAACAATGCCTATACTCTTTTAGTAAATGAAACAGCTACACCTGGAACTATAGTCGGAATAGTTAAAGCTACTGATAGAGATAGCAATCCTAATATTGTTTATAAATTAAGTGGACCTTCGGCTGATAAGTAAATATTTTTGTTCTTTTATTAATTTTATTTAGCACATTCACAGTCACTTTGTTTTTTATATTATTCATATACCTGCCTTAGAAAATCACTTAAATGCATGAAAATTCATAAAAAAAAAAAAAATAAACTGTTTATTAACTATGTCAAAATAAAAATGAACTGTGAACATATCAGGTCAGTCATACTTCTAATTTTATTTTGATACCATTGAAAATATTACTGACTGAGTAGTAATGCCTGATTCTGTAGTTTAGTAAATTACTAGCATAAGTGACCTCCTACATCAAAATTGAAATACTGCTTTTACAGTAACTGACCGCGGACGTATCTTGGAGAATTATTACCATTTCTATTTTAAGACCAATTTCACTTATTTTATTTCAATGTAAATATTTATTATTTTAATTTCTTAATATAAACCATGTTTATTTTAGATTCTATGTAGACAAGAGCACTGGTGTAATATCTGTTTCATTTTGTTCAAATGTCGGGAAAGCGCCATGTCTAGATTATGAAACACAATCAAATTATTACTTAACTTATATAGCAACTGATGACAATGGTAATGGACAGTCAAATTCAGTAACGATAATGGTTATGGTAACTGACAGTAATGATAATCCACCAAGTTTCATTCAACATTCATATACATGTCTCATTGATGAAGGTGTAACTACATTTGAACCTCCTCTAATTGTTCAAGTAAGCTAAACATTAAGTAATGTATTTATGTTTACATTTTTTTCTACTAATAAAATCTAATGCATTAACCAAATACATTAATTAACAGTTTTATAATATAATAATCAAGGTTTTTTTTCTTTTCTTTTAACTAATAAATAATATTTTGATTTATGATCAACTAATTTATGTACAAATGTAAAATTTAAAATTAGAAAATAATAAAAGTAAAAACAGATTCACTAGATTATATTCTTACTTCTATTTTGATAATGTCGATTCACACTAATATTAACCATAACAAAATCAAATAGATTATTTAGAACGTACAATTTGGTGTGTTTGTTTGACAGAGACAATGTATGCAGGTGTAGGTGGTGGTATCTTAAAATTAATTAATCAAACTAATTTGTTTTTAGGCAATTGATGCAGATAAATCATCGTCAATCATATATTCAATAATTTCTGGAAATGAAAGAAATTTATTTAAAATAGATCAAAGTAGTGGAGAAATATTTATTTCATCTCCTAATGGACTTCAAAGATCAAAAAATAATATAACACTCATAGTAACTGTGAGTACCTATATTATGATGTGTGTTTAGTTACATATTAGCTTAGCTAAAAGTTGGTTATTTGATTAATCTAGGCAAGTGATGGGGTTTATAGTGATGAAGCAACTGTGAACATTGTTGTGTTAGATGTTAATAACAATAGTCCACAATTTTTATTGGAATCTTATAATGTTTCTATTCTTGAAAATGAACCTATTGGTTTTAGTGTTATTAGAGTTGAGGCAATAGATGAGGATTTAGATATGAATGCAAATCTTACATATCACATACAGGAGGGTTCTTTTAATCATTTTGCTATTAACCATATAACTGGACTTATTTATACTTCATCAAAACTTGATTTCGATCAACATTCAAATTATGCCATTAAAACATTGTCAATTGATAAGGGCACGCCTGCATTAACTGGAAGTACTACAGTATTCGTAAATATAATAAATGTGAATAACAAAAGTCCAGAATTCACTCCAACAATACAGCGAACAGAAGTACAAATTTTAATTACTGTTAAATGTCTAATCTGCAGTGTTATATTAACTATAATTTTATATTATGAAAAAATGTTTAGGTGTCTGAAGATGTTCCTATTGGTACTGTTATATACCGCCTTGTTGCTCATGATCCAGATACTAGTGATGAAAATGCATTAAATTACTCTTTGGATTCTTCAGAGATCACTGGGTTTAGCAGCAATGGAAATCAATTGGATAATAATTTAGAAATTAAAAATTGGTTTAAAATTAGAGCATCTAATGGTGATGTTATAATAGCCAAACCTATTGACAGAAACATTGCAGCTATTGTTAGTCTATCAGTCGTAGTTACTGATACATCTGCTCCAAATGTTCAACAATCTACAGGTTAATCAATTAAATATAATTTAAAATGTTAAATATTAAAAAAAAACACCAGAATTTTCAGTAATGTTCTAATTATTTTAGATTCTGAGCGAAACGAGGAATGTATTGAATTTACCATGATGTGTGTGTGTGTGTTTTTATTTATTATAATTTTTTTTTTTTTGTGTGTGTCCGTCATAACGTATTGGAGCAGTAAAAGTGCTTTGATTTTTGACTTCAGTAACTCGTTCGATCAGAAAGTGAATCTAGTTGGTACTTCGGGGGGTCAAAAGTAAAAAATTCTCAATATTTTTCTAAATAATCGAAATAAACAAACTTAAAATTAAGAGAAAAACGGGAAATTTTACGCACAATCAGTTTTTGACAAAATCGATTTTGGATTTTGATGTAACTTTAAAACAAATGACCATAGATACATGAAATTTTCACCAAATGTTTATTTAAGTTTATTTTATTTACTATGCAATTTTCAAAAAGTTTCGACCTAAGTTGAACTATTTATAGGCATATGCAATTTTCGATCATTATTAGTTTTTTTTAAATTAATATCGATCAAATTTTATTTGTTGGGTAGAAAAGCTTGAAAATTGTATTCAAAACACCTAACACATTGTTACATAGCAGTTGAAAAATATTCAAAATACATATGCACAATTTTTTTTTATAAGCATTTAAAGTTCAAATTTTGACTAAATACGTAAAGATTACGGCAATATTCAAATTACCTTAGATAGAAATTTATAAAAGTTTTCTTTTTAATTTTAAGACTCGAGAATTTAATACAAGGCTCCTAACATAGTTTTACAATAGCAATTGGAAAATAAAAGAAAGAAATTGTTAATGTTTTTTTATAAGCATTCAAAGTTTGAATTTTGACAACATATGTAAAAAACACGAAAATTCTCAAATTGTTTTAAACTAGAAATTCATAAAAAAATTTCTTTTTAAATCTAATATTTGAAAATTTTTAATAATCTATCATTTATCCTAGACAGATAAACCGTTTCCGCTCAGAATCGTTTTTCGTATACAATGATATAATATCATTGGATTCAAATTTAATTTCATCCATTACAGTAACCTACTGTACAGCAGAGTGACATCCACAACTTACCCGCTTTTTTGTATTTTAATAGTATAAATATTTTATTGATTTTCTATTGTATAATTTCTGTTTTTAAGTATTAATTTAAGCTTGAAACTCTGTTATATTTCATTAATTATAGATGTTTGAATGATTATCATGTTTCTAGGAACACTAATGGTAACTATTATAGATATAAACGATATACCACCAGTATTTAAACCACCGTGGTCTAAAGAAAATCCGTATTATACTATATCATGTTCAGAAGAACAGCCAATTGGTACTGTTATTGAAAAATTTATTGCAACTGATGATTCGGGAATTGATTACTATGAAATTTTACCTAATAATCCATACATTGATGTTAATCGAACATCAGGTAATTAAAATAAAACTGTAAAAAATCTAAAAAAAATATTTAAATACATACATTTATCATATAAGTTTATGTGGTCATAATTTTCATTGTTTTGTTTTCATTTCAGGAGTTATGTTTATTAAACAAAAGTTTGACTTTGAAACTATTGAAAATATTAATATTAATTTGATTGTTTATGATACTGGTCATCCTCAACTTTCAACTACTGCTACTATATTTATAAAAGTTATTAACATAAATGATAATACGCCAGTTTTTAATCAGGTATTATATTATATTTATGATTCATACTCAATAATAATTTCTTAATTTTTTTTTTTTTTATATTTTATTAAAAGAAAAATATATACAATCTGTATAAACAATACAATAAGTAATATATTTATTTATTTTTTTTTAATGATTGAGGAGGTCCCTGGTCCAATTTCGCTTTAGACAACGTGGAGGGTTATCGGGGAGAATGACGGATGAGAGATTGAAAATGAGTGGATTAGGGTGGTTGACTGTGTTATTGTGTAATAATTTATAGTAGTGGCTAATTTTTAAAATAATATTTGTGATCATATTTGTTTTAAAAATTATTATACTACTTTAGAGTTCTGATTATAAATTTATTAATGATTTCCAGATTATAATTTACAAAATCGGGTAAATGTTTTATAATAACTGATTAATTAATAATTTTTTGTAAATAATTTTAAATAACATTTACAATTTACTTGTGTTATAATTATTTTGTTTACATAGATCAAATACATGAATTTGTATCTGAATCATCTATAGTTCGCTTAGTTGCTTATATTTTCAAAATATATTATAATGTATAGTTTTCACACATTAGTCATTACTATTCGCTAATTCAAAATTAATATAATTATGTATCATACAAAATATTAATACTTTATTAATGTACAACTTTTTCAGACTGAATATAAAGCAGAAATAGATGAAAATTCACCAGTTGGAACTTTTGTTACAATTGTAATCGCTACTGATGCTGATAAAGGATTGTTTGGACTAGTTCGTTACTCCATTATTGGACATAAATATGGTTTTATTATTGATCAAGACACAGGAATTGTAAGAGTTAATGATTCTAGTTTTCTTGATCGTGAAGTAACATCAGAGTTTATGTTAACAATTCAAGCTAAAGATGAAGCTCCACCTGATTTGACCAAAACTGCAATAGCCTTGGTAAATAATTTGATAATACAATAATAAAAAAAATTAAATATAATGAGGTTTTCTTCAAAAGTTTTCATTACTATTAATTAGTTCTGACTTAAGGCATTAAATAGTAAACTTGATAAATACAAATGATGTATATTATGCTGATTATTTTATGTTTAGTTATTTATTAAACTAATTGATGTGAATGATAATCCACCACAATTTGACCCAAAAGATTATTCATTGTCTATTATTGTATCAACTCCTACAACACCTCTTATGCAATTGAAAGCCATCGACAAAGATTTTAATTCAAAATTGAAATACTCTATTATATCAGGAAATAAAGGTTTGTAAAAATATAAATTAAACTATATTTATGAATGTAATTATCTTTTTATGAATTGATTTAGATTTATTTACCCTTGATAAGAACTCTGGATTTTTATATTCAGCCATGCCTTTGAATGGTAAAAAAGGTATATATTTGATTAAAGTTGATGTCTTTGATGGCGTCTTTCGAGATCAAGCAAATGTTAACATTACTGTATTAGATGTTAATCAAAATCAACCAACATTTGTTCATCCATCAACTAATAATTCTACACTATCTATTCCAGAAGTAAGTTCCTTTTATTATATTTTATATAGCATTAAAATATTTTTTGTTTTGTTAACACGTTAACTACCATGCGGCTGCCGGCGTCCGTATAATAATAATTTAGACCGCCGGCTGCCTCAACATATCATTCGTAGGAGGCCATATGGCCGCGGGCTGCCGTAAATTAATTTAAATTTATATTATTAACTTTTCCGTGGCGCTACTATAATGATCTTGAAAATATGCTGTGGCGCAGTGGGAATAATTATAATTTTTTGATGTAATAAACATAATTTTAACATTTTATTTTTTGTATTTTTAATTTTTTTCAAATTCAATAGTATAATATATACTAATACAAATTTATAATAACACTGAAAATTGTCTTTGACGTACCCATGATCAATATTCTTGAGGCCGCCAGCGGCTGCATGGCAGACAACGTGTTAATATAATTATTATTATTCCATTATGTTCATAAATAATTAAAATGATCAATATTAATTTAAGGATGTTAGTGTTGGAACATCAATTTTAACAGTTTGTGCTGAAGATAATGATTTTGGAGAAAATGGCAGGGTGACTTATTTTTTCAAAGTTGCCAATTCAAATGCTCAACAAACTGATGCATTTACTATTAATACAGAAACAGGACAGATAAAAACTCAAATTTTACTCGACTATGAAACTAAATCATCTTATCAAGTACTTAATAAATTATAATTAATACATCTCTTTCTATATTGTATTTAAAAAAAATAAAATCAATATTTATAATAAAACTTATTTATTTAGTTGGTATTAGTAGCACGTGATCAAGGATCACCAACATGGCATGAATCTTTGAAACTCCTCACTGTAAATTTAATTGATGTTAATGATAACAAGCCTCGATTTCCTGTATACAATGATCATAAACCTTTGTATACGTTTTATATAAAAGAAAATAATAGACCTCAATATAAGATTGGTAATATGTTTATGTTGGTACTAATAAATTATATTAAAATAAGTTCATTTTTAAAATATTAAAATAAACTATTGTGATTGTTATATTAATACCAATACATAATATTATTAACTTGTATTTTTCAAATTTTTAGGTCAAGTTAAAGCAACTGATTTAGATCAAGATGAAAATGCCCGTATTTATTATTATTTAGTATCAAATATACCAGTTCCATTTATTGTAGATCGTCTTGATGGAACTATTTATGCAAACGATACATTAGATCGAGAAAAACAGAACTCATATCAAATTATTGTCAAAGCTTCAAATGATATTAGTTATCAGCAAAAAAATGTAACTATATGTACTTGTATTTTAATTATAACATTATATCGAGTCTTGGCCTATATTACTTAACCAATTTTACTATGTATTTCAGCGTTTCCCAACCAACGGCACATTGATCTGCCGTAAAGCGTCAATAGGTTTACCGCCAAATATCATGATTATTAATACTCTTACTTTTATTAAATTTTGAAAATAAGTTTAAATAATTATAACGATTCTCTTACTCTATTATAAGGGTGTACTTGTGAACTATTCAAATACGATGTAAACCAGTGCCAAATTTCTCACTAGAACTAGATTTTTATATCTAACATAAAGATAACATAATCATAATGTAATGTCTCTATTTTTCAACATAAATTAAATTAATATTTTTAATGAATTAAAATATGATTTTACATGGGTTTTCCTAACCTAAATAAACACTGTTTTTAATTTGTTAGTAATCAATTGATTATGCAACTTTATGATTAAAGCCTGTAGTCCTTTAATTTAAAAAAATTATATTTTTATTAAACATATTTAAGTCAATGTCAGTATGGTACGGCTAAACATGTGTTAGGACTAGTGGACCGTGAGAGAAAAGTTTGGGAAACACTGATGTATTTACAGAACTTAATCTATTAGTTATAGATAAATATTCTTAATCTATTAATTGTAATTCACTTGTTAATTACTTAACAGATTGAAGAAGAAGAGGATTATAGTTTGGCTAAAGTATTAATTTTGGTAACAGATGAAAATGACAATGCCCCAGTTTTTCAAACTAGTCATTATTATGCAGGTTAGTTAATTTTACTAATTATCTTTATTGTTCTCAAATACTTAATTAGTTATACAGGGCGAATCTTTTATCGTTAAAGACTCATTATTTCAAAAAGTGTTAATATTTTTTCAAGTTTTATTTTTAAAACTTAGATACACACTTTTTTATAATAGTAAACATTTTTATTGTTTTCACTTTTATATTTAATAGTAAAAAAAAACTATCAACTTTGATTTTCAAAGACAACCTATATTAATAATTATTGTACAAATTAATAAATCTATTTTTTTTAACCTAACCTTCCCATTTAAATTTTCAACATACATTAATCCATTGGGCGAATTATAGCTGCTCAAAGTTGGGTGGAGTTCAGGTGTTACACATAAATAGGTAATACATAATCAGCACTGTCGTGTTGGAACTGGAATTTTTATTTTTAAAGACCAGTAGCTATAATAGCAATAAATTTGATATTGTTGGATCTACGATTGATAATCATTGTACTTTGTGCCTATTATGCCTTGGGATTGAGTTATCAAATCTATTATTTTTAGCTTTTGGTCTTTATAACAAGTTGATAACTATTCTTATGAACAGTACCGCAATCGCCTTCACTGGGGTGAACTATATGTTACCCTACCAAATGGATATTATAAAATACATTTGGCGGCTAGCTTTAGCTTACTCTACGATGTACTTGGTGAATTGATTTGAAAAGTGTTTACCCGAAACATGAAAATCCTAAATGCTGTGGTATCTACTGTTTAAGTATAACACATTTACACACAAATACCTACCAAAAACTCCCAACTTAAAGCAGCTATATCTCATCAACAAATCAATGAAAAATTAAAATTTGAATGTGAAAGTTCATAAAAAAAAATAGCCTTATTAGTTAATAAATATTTTTAGTATGGGTTCCCATTTGAAAATTAAAATTTGATAGTGGTTTACCTTATAAATATAAAATAAACATAAGGGTGAAAATATTAAAACTTTACAAAAATGTAAAAAAGTATGAGACTAAAATTTAAAAAAAAAAATTGGAAAAATGTCAATACTTTTCAAAATAATGAGTGTTCAACGATAAAAGAATCACCTTGTATTTACATAATATTTGAACAGCATTTATTTTAAGTTATTATTTTTTATTAAATTTGAATAACAATTCATATTTTTTATGTAGGTATTTATTTAAATTTCAATACTTTTTGAATTTTTAAGTTAATGATAGCTTTGACATAAAAAAGAAAATAATGATCATTTTCCATTATATTTAATTTTTTTACATCTGTATAGACTAAACTAAACTAAATTACATTATATTATAATAATATAATACACATTTATGTAAATCTAATTAATTTGTCTACTGAAAAAATATTTTTTTTTTATTAATTTTTTTTTTATTAATTTTTTTTTTATTAGAAATAAGCCTCGGCAGCGGAGGCCATTGGCTAACACAGTTTACTTGTTTAGTAGGAATTATTATATACATTATTTATATACACATATTACAACATAATAAATTATAGGCTATTATTAAATAATGTTGGTCTTGATCAAAAAGGGCATCATGCGACTTATGTTGTCTGGGTGGAGGGCTTCCGATATTATATTTGATATCCCAGCTTCATGTTTGTCTGATTCAAAGGAACAGCATTCAGATATAATATGATTAATTGATAGGAGTGTACCACAACTGGCGCAAATGGGTGGGTCTTATGCTGCGTGTGTCCTATGCGCATTCTGTTTATGGAAATTTCCATCTTTCTTGAGAAGCTAGTTGGGGAATGCCGAAAAAATATTTATTATAAGATGTTAAATGTATTTATTTGTGTTGTATTACTTCTACTAGGAATCAACAATTTTTATTGAACAAACTTTAGTTTAAATGATAAATAAATTAACTAGTAAAAATACATAAGTGTGGAATACACAACAATATAAAATATTTAATTTTCAGGAGTAAATACTATGGCCAAGGTTGGAGATGTTGTACTTCAAGTAACATCAATTGATCTGGACTATGAAGAAAACAGTACAGTTGTATACTCTATAGAGAATACACAATTATTTAAGCCGGGATTCAATAATTTAACATTGTCATCTTTACTTAAAGATCCTTTTTCAATCGATCAATCAGGTCGTATTTCTACAGTTGCATTCTTAGCGGAGTATAATCAAGGGAGTTTTAACTTACAAATAGCTGCCAAAGAAAGTGCACCTCCCTATAGAGTTGCATCAACAATAGCCACTGTAATATAATACAATTTATCAAATCCAATTGACTATTCTAATTAGAAATTATTTTTTTCAGATATGGGTGTATGAAACTCACCAGTTAGTAAAATTAATAGTGTCACGCGCTCCTCAAACTGTTAATGAAGGCCGAGAACAGATACTTTCTAGTTTAGCAAATGTGACTAATATGATTGTTGTATTGGACGATGTTCGTTACCATGTTAACCAATATGGTTACATTCAACCTGATTGGAGTGATGTGTACTTGCACTTAGTTGATCCTACGAAAAATGATATAATATCTAGTTGGGAAGTTCTAACTATAATTGATGATAAATATGACTATTTGAAAGACTATTATCATAATTTTTCTATTGAAAATGTTGTGGTATGTATTGCAATAGATTAATAACTGGTTTAAATAAAATTAAAACTATTTGAGTATATAAATTTTGAAATTACTTTTTATCTCTTAATTAATTTATTTTTAAATAATTATTAAATTAAATTATATTTATTAATAATTTGTAATTACTATATAAATCTTATCTTAAAATAGGAGTGATTAATTGAAATCTGAAGTTAAAATTCTTAAAAAGTCTTGATAATCTTAAACCTTTCATTGCAATATAATAATTATGAAATTATATTTTATTTTAGCCCGCTTTGGTTGTTACTCAAAATGAATCTTTTGAACCTACTATAGCGGCTCTGGTAGCTTTATTAGTTGTATTGACTGTTGGATGTATTGGTGTGTTAATCATTTGTTGCTGCTTCAGACATTGGTAAATTAATTTAAAAAAAATGATTCAATGACATTAAATATATCACTATAATAACTAATTTTAATTATATACACATATTTTTCATCAGGATGTTTTCGGATTTGGACAATAATTCAATAAAGAATGATATATTGATAAAAAAAGCTGTGATTGATGATCTCAGTACTACAGAAAATCCTCTTTGGATTGAACAGTAAGAAAAAATTTATTATTAATTAATAATTATAATACATATTTTAAATTAAATATTATAACTAAATTAGAGAAATACAGAAATTTGATATGTGTACATCAAACTTGAAAGCAATGATAAAGTATTACAATTACAAGTTATTTAATACAATTTTCTTTTCATAATAAGATACTATTCAATCATCTGTTTTTTCCATCTTATAAGTGCTTAACATATCAAATGTATACGCAGAAGATCATGTTTAACTTAATTTAAAAATTAAGGTGAATCGACTTATTGTAAAATTTGATGGTAAGAACACTCCGTATTTATATGTTATTTGTTTTATGATAATTTAGTAGTTAAGTGAGTTATGAATATTTTTAATTTATGCTACATTATATACCCAAAACTTGCTAAAAAAAATTTACTATTAAAAAAAATATGCATATAAACAGATAATGTTCTTATCATCAAGACATCAAGTTTATTATTAGATTAATTATTCATTCTAATCTTTGAATCAAAACGATTCAAAACGATCTGAGCATAAATTTGGAATGTTAACTTATTTAGACTGAGACGACAAATTTCTGAGTAACATAAATTATTTATGATATTGTTAAAAATATTATTTCCTTCATTTATTAGAGTGTACTAAATCTAAATAACATTTGCCTAGTACTGGTGTTCGATTAATATTTTAGATGTACTGAATACAATTGTTTGATATGTTTTTACCCCAAAAATTGTTACAGATATAAAAATATGATTGTGAAACCTCAGCTCAGTATCTAAAATTAATGTCTAATGAGTATAAACTTTATTGTTATGTTTTCAGAAAATTAAAGTTATATGAAGAACAAGAATTAACTATGCAAGTTTTTTGTGATCTAGAAAATAAAGAAATTCCAATAAGCCAAGATAATATTGTGGTACTTAATGCTTTTTTGTTATTCAACAATTTTATTAATTACTTTAAATTTTTCAGGGAGATAATACTTATGCAACAATACGGCGTCCTTCTCGTCGTGGCTCCATAAATACTTTACTGACGATGACACCTGGTGAATATGCCACTTTAGGAGGATCTGTCTTACCATTACCCCCCGATGGGGGCACTTCTCATAGTCAACAAGTAATATATTCAAATATTATTATTAAATAATAAATACTTAATTTAATCTGGTTTCATTGTGGATGGTAAGGTTTTCATCAAATTAGGATAGTCTAATCTAATTCAAATAGATTGGTTCACAATATTTTTCTCATTATTTTTAGGGTATAAGATGTAGAATTGTAGAATAATAAGTATTTGTTTATTATGTGTTTGACAGTTCACTTATATCACACAATAAACAAATAATGGCTTCTTTTTACTTCATTAAGTTTATCTAACTGGTTTGATTCTTATGAAGATTTATGATGGTTTTCTGATGTCCTGATTTTTTAAAGTTGTCAACTCATAGAGTTTAATACAATTAGTGTAATTTAATACTTGATAATATACAGTGTTTCTAAATGACCTGTTAACCAAGTTCAGGTCCTAGTAGACCATGTCCCGAGGTCCTGGTGTTCCCTTCGTAATATTTACTATTCACATTATACTCCTAATTTTTTTTTAATCTTTCAGTATTTTTCTCCGAACAATGGGCAATATCAAAAATGTCCAATCAGTGATGGTATAATGATGTATTTGATTTGTACCCATTGTTCTTCTCCTCTTATGTTGTTTGGCTAAATTTGTTCTTTATGCAATAATTTAATAGAAAAATATTCGAGAAACCTCACCAGTCATTAATGAGTTGTGTGAAGGAGACCCAAGTTTTAGTTAATATCTTACAATAAAACTTCTAATATAACACTATTCCATTATTGACACAAACAGACAAATAGCTGTGTTCCTCATTTACACAATTTTTTATAAAAGCCAAAAAAATATATTTTTACTTTTATATTTAATTTTAAATAGTTAAGCTTAAACTCTACATTTAAAAATTTAAATGGACAGTAAAGAAAATCCATTGTAATACATTAATATACTTAAACTTAAAATCAACCAATCAGTTCAAAAGTTATTAATTAAGCGGCAGTAACATCTAAATTATTTTATTACCCGGATTTTATTGGAATATATAATTCATCAGTAAAACTTACATTAAACGAAGTCTTATAGGAAACAAAAAAAAAAATTGTTGTATAGAGCAGAGGTATTCAAACTGTGTGTGTGTCATAGCTCGCAAGGGTGTCTCGAGTGTTGGCGAAGGGAGTCGCGTCAAAACGCCAAAAACCGACATTAATGTAGGTCTTGTTATATTAATATAAATATTATTTATAGTCATTACTCATTATGGAAAAGATAACAAAATACATGCGACCATTTGAAGTTTTATTTCTAGTACTAAAGTCACTGTTATTATCACCCATATTTGCTATATTGTATCTATATATTGTCTTAATAATTGTGGAGTTGTCAAAATATTGTAAACATACAAATGAGCTGGGGATAAAAAAGTTTGAATACCTTTGATATAGAGGAATTCGTTAAATTGAATTTACGCATGAAAATCAATGAAGGTCATGGTTCTCAAAAATAATTCGTTAAAAGAAGTTTGTTATATGGAAATCTCACTGTATTTACTATTTATATAAATTTATGGTCAATACTTATTTTTAAAAGTTCTGTGATTCTACCTAGTACAGACGTACAATACATGATACTTGTTATTATGTCCTGTGACCACTGACCACTACTGAGCTTTTAAAAAAATAAAATTTAAGTTATTAAATTATTGGACTAATTGATTTAATTTTAATGGTCATTACAGTGTTTTTTTATAACGCATTGTTAAATCTTTTTTTTATTAGGATCAAATATTTTATTTTTATATTGATTGCCTAATCTTCTTTTATTTTAAATGTTATATTATTTGTAGTTGTTTGAAGCTTCACTTGGGTTTCAAGGATCTACATTCCAGGTCCCAGATTCTGCTTTGGACACTAGTAATCTGCTGATTAACAACTCTGATATATAACATAATATTTATAAATTTATATATTATTTTAACAAATTTGCCTGTATTTAAGAATGTTAGAGAAAATTCTTTAATATTTTAGTCACTTATACCATAGATTAAATATACTTCATATTTAATCTATGCTATTATTTATTTTATTTAATAATATATAACGAATATATAAATATATACAAAGTAGATAGCTTTTTAAAATATTATAATCAAATATATTTATATCATTTTACTAAGTCAACTATGATTGAGCATATTCAGATTTGTAGCTGGTCCAACTATTATTAAGCATAACTATAGATGATTTTGGTTTTTACATTAGATGGTATTTAATTGCAATTTCAAATTATTTGTAGCAATAATATTAAAATGGTAAATTATGTGATCATCAAATTATTATATAAGTTAAATGAGTAATTGTTTGTAATTATTCGGTATGAATTTTTTTTATCAATTGTGATATTTCAGTATTTTAAACATTATTTTTAGTACTAGATTTAAAATTATATATCTATAAGAATTAATTAAATTCTATGCTGTGAAACTATTTATGTATTACTAACTATTCATAATTTAACTTATTTTTGTATTTTTATAGTTTTGTATTATTTAAAAATTAAATGTCAACATTTTTTTAAAAATATTTTTGTTTCGTGTTTTTTTATTTAATAATATATTAAGATTAAAACAAAATTCTCATTTTAAATACTTCATCCAAACATCAACCTATTGGATGGTAGATGTTAATATAGGTACTTTTACAAATGTTTTGAAATATCAATGCTCAGTTTATTGTAAAAATTTAACTAAAAATATGTCTACCATCAATCTTAGTAAGACTGGCAAAAATAGTAGTAATCATGTGGTTACAACCATGGGCGGTTAGGTTAGGTTAGGATAGGCCTACCAAGCATTTACCGTTGGGCCTCCCCCTTCATAATGGGGCCCTCTAATATCACGTATTATTAAATTTCACGGTATGCCAAAAATGGTTACAACACTAAAAGAAATAACTATAATTCATGAATTTCAATCATCTACATGCTACATCCCTTTTATTGTTATTATTAAAGGACATTTATAAGTTTCAATTATTTTTCAATAAATTTATGGAGAGAAGTTGAGTATCTCGATTCAGAATAGTATACTTGTTCAACTTTAGAATTTAGATTATATTTATAGAAACATTTTTTTGTTGAGATTTTTTGATTTATGATTAACCAATCTTATGCAAATGTTATTAATATTATTATTTAATAAGATTAAAAACAATATCAATTATAAATTCAAGGAAAATGCAGAATTCTTAGCAGTCAACATTTTTATTACAAATCAAATAAAGACATTAAAAAGCTTTGAAATTATTTTGTGTGAGTAGCTTGTGCCTTTCTCATTTGCAATAAAATGTTGCTAAGTTCTTCACGCTTCCTCTTGGCACGAATGTGTGTTCCCAACTAAAAATAAAAAAAATATGTGTATTATTTTCAGTAAGTTGAAAAAAAAATCAGAACAGTAAATAGATGAAATGTATGCTTACTCGTCGTTTCAAGAATTTCAATGCACGCTTGTCTTTGGATACCTTCAACAATTCCATGGCTCTCTTTTCAAATGGTGCATGACCCATAACTTCCCTTACAACATCCCTGATAAACTTGTTGTGCTTAGTCAAACGCTATAAGACATAAGAGCATAGAGAGCAAAATATAGCTTAAATATAAATAAATATAATATAAGGCAGGGTCATAGTTATAGAAATTAAATTACATTCTACCTTGGTTATAGGAAGTTTATAGGACAACATAGTATTTATTTTATTACCCATGTTAAAATTTGATGAAATGATTATCTTGTCTTAAGGGAAAGATTAATTAAGTAATTACTCATCTAAGACTAGTAGCTATTAATTATGCCTTGAAATTCAAAGTGTAAGTAAATACAAATAACTTAAATTAATTTAAGATTCTTTCTGCATAGACTAATGATTACAGATTTATTTCAAACATCAATCATTCATATTCCAATAACCAGTGATGTATTTGTAATTTTTTTCTAGTGTATACGCTCAGCACTTAAACATATATTGAGGGGAGAGAGGTGGGGAGCTTAATCCCCTCTCTCTCAAAAAAAAAAAATTTCTCACCAAGCCTAAAATTAATTTATGGTGGGTCGTGGGGTTTACCACCTCGTCTTCGCCCCCAAAAAAAAGGTTATTAGACATATTTACGCCATGCAATAGGATAAGATGGAGTTAGACCTTACTTTTTATCACAAAATTTAGTTCTGTTTGCATTGTATGTAGTAAAAAAATTGATCTTATACATTTTTTCTAACAATTATAACAATAAGATAATATCGGTATTCAATAACAATTTTTTAAAGGTATACATGGGTATCCCCATGGGTACCTGCGTATCTCTAGTAATTTTACAGGGTATACGCTAAATCAGTAAACTAGTGGTAGGGTATACGCCATTTACCCTCCAATAACCCAAATTAATATTTATACACTTCTATCAGTTCACTACCTACCTATCTAATTTTTAACATGTGCAAGCATGGAACTAGATATATAGATAATAACAAGAGTAATTGCTTAGTTTTATTTTTATTTTTTGCATTTTATTATAGAATAATGATAATAAAGCATTAAATGTATTGTATAATACAAATTTATCTAAAACAGGATAATTTGTTAGAAATTTCTAACTTATATTGAATCTTCAATTAAGATTCAAATTTAATAAGACTAGAGTAAAGATTAGTAAAATACAGTCAAGTTGTGATAATTCAAAAAACTTGACAATTCTTATTTTTGTTTTTATTCTCCTAGAAAATTAATCCCCTATTTATAAGTTAGATATCTCTAATCAAATCCTCCTTCGACTTAAAGTGACTACTATATCAGCAAGATATTAGGTAGTTTCATTATTTAAAGCAGTAGATATTAATTGCATTTTTTTTTAGAAAAAACATCATTGTTTAAATCACCAAGTTTCTGCTCTCGCTATATTTTTCGAACTCAATAGTGAATAAATATTGATTAAGTGAACTTAAGCACATACTTGTTAAACTAACCAGGAAGGTAAAAAGAAAAAAAGTGACTTATTTTAATATACAGAATAATATGTAGTACTGTTACTCACGCCTTTAGTGCGGGCTTGTCTGAGCTTTTCACTTTTGGCTGACAGTTCTTTACCACTGACTTTACCGACCCTTTCGATTTTTGTGGTCTTGTGACCACGTTTTAAACCAACCGCTAGCTCATAACGCGGAGCCATTGTTCAGAATCTGTCACAAAATTTTTAAATATCTATAAACGCAAATTTCAAAAATACTAAAAACTGAAAGTGACTGCAACATAAAATGGTTGATATATGAATAACGTAAATATTCACCGAAAATATATTAAAACAGTAAATAGAGATTACGATTCAATATTTAAATCAATTTTTAGTCTTACCTTAATTTCGATGTATACGGATAAAGTATGAACGAGGACGATGTGTTAAGTGTTTATATAAAAAAAGAAGAAAAGTAGCTAGTAGTTGACGGTACGTAGATCGCTAATCGCTATTCCCTAACAATTAATAACAAGTAACAACAAAACACTGTTTTTAAGGTTATACCATTACTTAGTGATAAATACCACTGGTTCGGTCATCAGCTTATAAGAATTGATAACAATTGATAAACACTTAGGGGACGGGCACGGATAATAGATATATATATATATATATATCTATTATCCGTGGGGGACGGGTACAGTTTTCCCGATTTTGATAACAACTGATAACATCGAACCTGATAAGAACGAAAAAAAAGGCTCTTGCCAACCTATAAAAGTTAGCACAAATCCGAATTCCCGCATCGTTAACCAGCAATTATATAAACGGTATTATACGGTATATGATCTAAGGATAAACATTACGTTATCACGAATGGATATTCAAAGGAAACAATTTTTTGTGTCACCATCGAGCACGCAGTTTGCCACTTCAGTACTCACTACCACGATTTAAGATATATTTAGACAGGGACGGATTGGGCCATCGGGAAATCGGGAAATTCCCGATGGGCCGCGTGCTAACTAGTTGACGGGGCCGCTGCATGCGTTACCAAACTACGGCTGTAACCTGTCGCAAATTAAATTTTAAAATTTATAGATTTTCATAAATACGATTTTAAATTTTATTCATATCAATTATTGCAAACTAGAAAGCAATAAGTCAATAACCAAAATATGAATAATAAATATTACCAAAGTCTATGACGCATAATATTATTATATTGTATAACAGGATAAATTTAACAAAAACTGAATAATAATTTAAAGTTAGAGCAATAATTCTAATCAAAAATAAAACAATCTCCGTGAACAGTAAATCTACAAATAATCTGATATTCCGTCTTCGTTTTGTCGCCTGTCGGCGGGTAACGACGACGAATTTTAACAATGCAAGTCGGCATGGAACTGTAGTCTGAACAATAAAAATGTTTTTATTTTAAATTTAGATTATTTATAATATTGTAATAAGTAGTATCGAATTGATATAATTATAAATATACATATTAGTTTACCATCTAAACACGGGGCCTCTAAAAAGTTATTTTCCCGGGCCGGTCCAAAATTCCAATCCGTCCCTGTATTTAGATATATTTTAAATTGTGCTCACTACTCACAGATTAGGTCACAAAAATCCGATTGGCGATTACTATCGATAAATCTACATGTGATATAGCAGGGGTAAATATAAATAAATAATAACTCTTGTTGAATATACTTATTTATTTAATTTTAATGTTTTTTATTTTTTTGCAACACCAAAATATTGTTAACCAAATTAAGTCACTGCATCCGCAGGTTAACGTCATTGTACACAACACGACAATAGATTGAATACTCGAGTCGGTAATTCTTGATTATGGACTGTGCTACTTCTGTATAGGTTAACTTAAAATGCAAATCAACCATGTACCAAAAATGGTACACATAACAGTTGCCGGTTAACCTGTTAAATGCATGTAAGAATTCAACCTTGAAAAATAAATATTAGTTAATACATTTTATTATTTCTTATTTAAAATGTTTTTGCTATGACATCACTTCACATAGAAGTACTTATATGAAATATGAATATTATATATTATCAACATACAAAATATATATTTATATAGCATATTTTTTAAAGTACTATTATAGGTAGGTATAATGTATAATAATTATTATAGTGCATAGTATTGCATGGTTAACTACTTTGTTTATTAAAAACACGCATACATATATTTAAAATAATTACAGTTGTATTTAAAAATTAAAATATAAAATTATTATTATTATAGATATACATTTAAATATTTCAAGTCTTAGCCATTTATATGTAATATATATCAGAAATTCCTAAATTAATTTAATTTAGTATAAACAAATAATGTTGTATTTCAATAAATATCTACAATTTATATAGGTAATGAAAGTAATAGATCATAATATATTATTTTAACAATGGTAGTTTTTATTTATTACAATATAAATAAGTTTTAATTTTTGAATAACTCTATTATAAATTCAAGTAGATAGGTATAATTATAACTTTAATAATATGAGTTAATAGTTTTCACCAATATTTGTTTTAAAAACATAAAAATAGATATTCCTATATGAACTGTGAAATTAATATTAAAGAGAGATGTTTTTTTTATAGCTAAACCAATTTTAAAAGTTTAGATACTTAATGTCAATACAAATGTTAACAACCGTGCATGAATTCGATTATAAAGTAGTATTTATAATATGTATATTAAGTTGGTATAACACAAGATACTTTATAAATTTTATCCAATCGTAGGTATACAGTTTTTAATTTGTGTAATGTGGGTAAACCTGTGTTATTAGTAATATTTGATAATATAATAATATTTAAACAATTAATTATTTAAAAACGAGCAATCCTGATAATTTCATATACTCCTATTAAACGTTTTACAGTTTTGAAATTTTAATGCTTATATAAATTAAACAAATTGACTAAAATTAATGGTACTTTAAAAATATTGTTATGTGATACATAATAAAGTAAATCTGAAAAACTTAAGTTTTTGTATATAATATAATATTATAATATAATATATAATTATAATATAATTATATTATATAATATTAATATTAATAATATTAATTAATATATTATATAATTATATATTATATAATATAATTATAATATAATATATTATAATATATATAAGATCACCGTATATAATCATAACAAAAACAGAAGCAAACATTGTAAATTAATTTTTGTAATTTCTTATAATTTTATTATACGGTGTACAATTATATATACTCAAAATATATATATTATGAAAACAACAAAATAATTATTTATGTATATTATTTAGTATTATATAAACGAAATGCATACCTAAATACAAAGTTGTATTCTCACAGACACCTCCGTTGGTGGGTTATTTGTCTATAATATTATATATAGCGTTTGAGATACCTATTTAATATTATTACTATCGTTCACGAAATAATTATATTCTTAGGTTTTTGCGGGAACCGATAAGGTAACAAGCAGTATAATAAGCGTTTAACTATTATATTTTTACAAGTCGCCGATACAGCTATATAATATACATATCATGGGCGTTCTCACAGGGGGTGATATGGGGGATAGATCCCCCCCAAGGCTCTTTATTTTCTTACATATTAGTGATATATATTATGTCTATTTTTGGTTACCCTTACGACTTATGTAACAATTTCTTTCATCCCCCTCCATTGAAAAATCCTGAGAACGCCTCTGATACATATAATAATACTTGCTGGCTGCAGCAAAAAATACTACCACAAAATAGCTTTTTGGCTACAGTTTTATCACTACTGACCTAATTTATTTTAAAAACAAAATATATATATAGTTGGTAGATACAAATTTTTGGTTATACAATAATGAAAGTTCATCACATTATGTTCACTCAACAATTATTATAATAACTGTAATAGTAAATAGTTAAACGATTGATGTTCTTAAGATGAAAATTCTTAAAAACTATATAATATAATACGTCATGTTTTTTTAAAAAATTTATTTAAACTTTGTCTATTCAATTAGTTTTAAAAATTATTCAATATAATATAATAATTGTTTACAATAAAATAAAAAATTAAAACAATATATAATTAAATAAAAAAGCATATATGGTTGACGAAAGATAATTTATTTAATATGATATTTCTTTGTTGATTTGGGAAAATTTATATAGTATCGAAAGGGATATTGGAGGAGTTTAAAAGGGACAGTAGACGGTCATGATGTATTGATTTGATAAGCTGGGAATGATGAATAGTAAGTGACTGATATCACAGACTATTGGATAATTGTGTAGTGTGCAGAAAGGGGAATCGTTCAGTGACAGTTTAAAGGAATGAGAAGGAAGTCTTGTGTGGCCAAACCGGAGACTGGAGAAAAATATTATGCATTTCCTAGAAAGATTGAGGTTGTATTCCTAGGTGTTGGGATGGTTGGAGAGATATTTCTGTACCGGGTGGTAAAGTAAGGAAGGAGTGAACCCCATTGTTCGAGCCAAAGATTGGATGTGCAAGTCCTGAAGATGAGGATAAAGTCAGACCGTGCAATTTTAATACATGTTTTATACTATTGTATACTACCTAAATAGATGAGTTTGAATGTTATACACACATACACCTATATATGTATATATTATAATGTAGGTATCTCGGTATCTGGTATAAATATATTGATTACTATAGTAATTGAATACATTTATTGAATCCCTATCGCATATTTTATTTAATCTATATAGTTTACAACCAAATCATAAATAATATATTTTGGTATCTGTTTAATTTTATAATTACAAGCTATTTAGTTATTATTAATTTCGTGTCTTATTTTGCATATCATCATGTTAAACTTCCATTATTATTTAATAAGATTATCTGTTTATAATTTAGTATTTATAACTACCGAAGAAATCTATACATACTTTTTAATATGTATATATATATATAAGTCTCATCTTGTTTTAACAATCAACAATAAAACAAATCTAAAATAAATTAACTAATAACTGTGTATACTATATTCAAAAGTTAACCTTTATGGTCCTATTTATATAATAATATAATAATTTAAATAAAGTAAAAGTTTGATTTAGTTTTTACAATTTTGCTTAATTAATATCATTTTTACTCCAGATATATTGATATATACAGCCATTATTCCAACCACTATAATCTTATTATAATGTATTTTACAAGAATTATAAAAAATTTACTCTAGGAAGTGATCATATTTTATATATTTAAATAAACAAACAAATAAATAAATCTATTTCAGTAATGCGTATTGGATATTTCTAGTTCACTTAACATTTTTTATAAGTATAACTTTAATTTGTATACTTATTTGTAAAAACTAAATGGCTAAATATTTTTTGATTAGTATTTTTTATTTTGAAATAATCCAATTTTAAATAGTTTAATGATTTAATTATTCATCAATTATTTTTAAATATTATAATACATACTTAAATTAAAAATTTAATTTGTAATTTTTATTGTCACAACTGTTTACCATGGTAAAATCATTTATCACCTTCATTTTGATAATTAATATTTTAACTATATTTTTCCTAAAAATGAAATTTGTTGATTATTTAGTTGTATTTGGGTATTTCATATTTTTAGTTATGTTGGAAATAACTGTATTATTTTATAATTTTACAGGTAAATGAATCTTTCTATTTAATACTTTATGATGTTGAATTGTTTTCAAGGTTTTCAAATATTTCAAATCTAGAATGTCACAAAATCTTCGTTAAAAGATATTGTAGGTATTATTATGAACCATGTAAGTAGGTGCCTACCCATCATGATCAAAGTATGAATCAATAATAGTCTTTAAGTTTTTATACATATTAAAAATGTCCATACTTATTAATAATAATAATAATAATAATAATAATAATAATAATAATAATAATAATAATAATTACATACAAATATCATAAATGCTCGTGTTGGTCAACCACATTTTCATTAACAATGAGGACTATAAATATACACATATATTCATATACATAATAGGTACTGATAACTTTTTAATAATATAAATTATAAGGTAAATATTTACAGGAAATTGGAATTTAATGTTTATTTTTTATTCGACACATTTATACGCATAGATTCTAGTACTTATTCTTTATACACGATGGAGTTATAATATGCTTTTATATAATATATAACGAGACCGTATATACATTTATTTATACACTTCGATTTTCAAACTATTATTACGAATAAATCAATAAATCGATAACGAAGAATTTGGAATTGACATATTATTATCTATTTAGCTTAGGTACATCGTACATACATACATATATATAATAGGTATATATAAATAAATTATGCATATAGTTATACGCACAAAGCCACGAATATGTAATATGATATTACACAAAAGAGCTATTGATTGTATCCATATGTATATAATATATTTTATACATAATAATGGGAAGTCAAACGATTTTCATTTTCGTTTTCGTTTTTTTTTTTTTATTCTCTTTTGATTATGAAACTACTGTCGATAATGGTATAATATAAAATATTATAATTTATAGTATTATATCCTACGGGGTTTATGGCGTATATTATGATACATACAGGATGATTAACCAAGCATGATAACCCCCGTTTTATCTTTTAACTATATTATGATTTGATCACAATTGAAATTTATTTAGTTTACCGTAGGTATACCTCCTAGTTAAAAACAGTGGCGGCGCTAGGCGTGGGCGGTGTGGGCCATTGCCCACGGCCTCACACCTCAAAGGGCCTCGCGTTCTATAGGGTTTTATAATTAACCATAGAGAAATATGACAGAAGTTAAAAAAATTTTTAAAAGGGCCTCTTTAAGTCTACTTCGCCCACATGTAACTTTTACCTCGCCACGCCACTGGTTAAAAATACTGATTTTCAAAGACTTAGGATATCCTGTTGGTAATTATTATTCGATAAGGAGTATCACATATTAATACAGACACGTCATTATTTCCAAAAAAATCATTACCTTTCAAAATCTATAAAAAATCGAGTATGTTTAACGTGGAGGTTGTTACGTTTGACAAAAAGATAACACGAAGAGTGAGCGTAGGTATATCTTGGCGGATATCCTTATCGGACCTACCTACACGCGTTTTATAGTACCTATTTATAATGGCAACCGTTTGTTTTACACGCGTGTAAATTGTAAACGTTCATACAGCTTTCAGTGTCTCACTTTATAGTTTATGCACACTTTTAAATAAACAATATACGCATACAAATCATATATAGGTAGGTACTTCTAATGTGCACGCGTGTATAAATCAAATTCATTTGGTGTATACATATACACGAATACTCGTTTAACATATTATTATGCGTACGATTTGCACAAAAGAGCACGAGCGCAACCCACACATACACACACCACTCACGAGGCAACAGTTATTAAATTGTTATTCTTTGAAGACGATACGGCGTCAGTTCTACAGAGGTAAGATACAGTGGAAATCCAGCAGCTGTGCATAATATATATTTTAAATACGTATCATCATACGCCATCGCTTATTATATACACATAGGTACCTACCAGAAATAATATAATACCATAGAAATTCACAGTAGCGATGGTGTTGCTGCATGTAACATATTTTATCCCCGTAAAATATATAAGACGCGTGGAAAGATCTGGCAAAGAGATTGGTCATCAAACGCGATATATGTACACGCATATTATTATGTAATAAACATGAATATATACAAACACAACGAATATAGCGTTTCCAATATGTTTATATATATATATATATATATATATATATAGGTGTGCACGGTACAATATTTTTACAATACAACTAGTGTGTGTACTACTGCAGTGTACTAGTGAGCTACGGTGTGTGTCAAAATATATTTAAATATTTTGTACTTAGTGTAAACAGGGTGTTTCTGGAAACGGATGAGGTCATTAATGTATTGTACTTGAGTACCTACCTCGATGTTTTTTCTATCTTAAAAATCTGAATTTATTCAAGTTCTTTATAGAATATTATCTAAAATGCAAAAATTAAGTCTCTATAGTTGTATATTTTGCAAAATTCTTATAAGAATAGATGTGTCACATCGTTTTTGCGCTTATCAAGCGTTATCCAAGTTCGAGTCAATGACTAAAAAAATGTCGTGTGAAACATCAAGTATGAGAATACCACAAGATATACAGTGGTGATAGTTATTTGTTGTCATTTAATATGCATGATTAATCTGCACAATGTTTTATATAATTTTATTTACTAGAAAAAAAATAATGAAATCACAGTAAATACTTATATTAGTGATATCATTGATTATAGAATAGACTATTTTATAATCAATAGTGATATCATCCATTTCAAAAACACCCTATATAAGTATATTATTTTCTACGTATTGAAACGAATTTATCGAAGTAAAGGTAGGTATTGATCTCAAGATTATAATATACGACGTCTGTGTACTATGTACATTGTACCTATTTCATAAACGAAAGAAAGATACTACGAATAGTTTATTTTTTTGATTATTTGCAGCAGTTATCTTTTGGCCTGAGGGTCTATATTGTACGCCGAAAAAATGCCTGTTGTACACGGGAAAAACTCTTAAAATAATTTCTTTATAGTTTGTACGGAGTACCTACTATAAACTCCTGTCTCATATAAAAAATAGCAAAAACTTGTTTACAAGTCGTAGTTACCACTTATTGAAATAAATAATATATATTCATTATGATAAACTGAACGTAAATTATTATTTTTAACTTTGAATACTCGTTATTATGATCCAAACCAACTGTCACGTTTTTTATAATAATATTTTTAAATATTTTATTCAAGTTTGAAGAAAACTATTTGTATAGGTAACGCTGTTACATTTTTCCGAAACGGTCTGATTATTATACTGGCACTATTTTTATTTGATTGTATATTGATCTGTCTGAATGATAACCACTGCAAAAAACCAACCAGTACAATGAGTGTGGCATAAAAGGTTAAAAGGATAAAACCTAACCTTCTGTTCATAACACACAGGCTGATTACTGGTTCTTTTGATTTTTAAAAGAAAAATCATTAATTCTCGAAAAACATTGAAGTATTTGCTAATATAATTTTTAGATTATTTGATGTACACTGAAATATAATAACAATCATTATACTATTATATCGATATGATGACAAAAGTGCAAAAAATACAACATGCACTCTGACGTAATTATAATGACCACAAAACAGCAATACAGCGTCTATGCGAAAAGATTATTTGCGATTTATATACGTTATATATTGTAATATTATATTTACTATGCGATGTGATTCTCTGCGTATGTGCGTTAACCCCATTTTTCTATTTCTAAAACGCAATTATTCAAAATATGAGTTTCGGAATTTTCGGAATATTCAAATACTGCACCTACTCTATTGAAGAATGAAGATCATATTTTTATTGAAACTCTTGAAATTTTACGTAAAGGTACTAATAAACAATTAGTGTCTTCTGTAGAGATATGAACTTTTGTAGTCTTGTTTTTCTAAAGACGACCCCCATCCCCCTATTCCACTGTAAATAATTTTCCCAATATTTTTATTTTTTTTGAAAATTATGACGTGTCAAAATCGAAATTCAATCGATTATAGTTTTTGAGTAGTGTAACTTTTTGTTTACTTAGGACAATAGGATTACCACGGACTTATATTATCCTAATGTTTTGGAAGACAATATTATGCAGGACTATAATGGTAATTTGAAAGTTTTAGTAATTTATTCTTATCTATCGATGATTATAATTTATAAATATTGTTCAAGTATAATAAATACTAGAAACTATATTATACCTATATCTATTTTATATTTTTATCAAATTATTTTTCAATAAAAACTGAAAAATATTACTCATTCGAATGATGAGAAATAACTAGGTATCTATCTACATAAACATTTTGAAAACAATTATCTTCTAAATAATTTACAGTTTAAAATGGTTGTTGGTCGTCATTTGAAAAATAATTGTTTTGTATCGAAACAAACATTCGTTATTAAATAGTACAATACAATTTTCCTGAATTTTTCAATATATTATCATGGTCTTTTAGTATAATATTATTGAAAAATTGCAAAAGTCAGAATTTGAACGAATTAATTATTACAAGACAAAAAATGTTATGTGCATGCTCGGTGAATCACTACTCTGTTCATTGACGGGCGGACGTACTATGACGCAGTATTTTATTTTATTACGATATTAGGCGATATCGTCAACCATAAAATAAATTCGGTGGGTGTACCTAAAGTTGTCGAATCGATTTCAACGATATCCTCCAATTCAAATCTTTTCCTCGCCGTATATACTTCGCCCCATCTTTTATACATTAAACATCAGTACATCACACCGTGCGACGATGATGTAAGTAATCGTATATATAAATATAAATATATTTTACACAATGTTATACGGGAAATTAGCCGCCAGTTATTGCCGCAAGAGAAGCACTATTTATGTAACGTGCACAGTCACCCGATTTATACGCATTGGTATAACACAACGATATTGCTATTCGATATCAATAAATATTCTAATAAGTGAAAATATTGTACGCGGATCTCGTACGTGAAAATCTCGAATTCTTGTCACGCCTCGACAGAGGAATTTTTGATTAAATCACGATTGTGTAAGTATTTTTACGTATGCACTCTTTGAATCTGGTGTAATAATTATTTTATATAACTGTCGAAGTGTATGTATGTAGCTGTGCGGACTAATACAAATAATAATAATAATAATAATAGTCTATGACCACTGATATTTCTTAGTCCAGATGATTATTTTTTTTAAAAATATTTTTATGAAACAGTTACTGTGAAAACCTGTACCTACACTATATAACGCACATCAATTTGAAAGCTAGGTTTGACTTTTTTTCGTGTATAAGTCCGTACCAGTAATTACAAATGCCATCTGTAATATTATGATGAAATCTGATTCAATTATTCTTGTCGCAATAAATTGTAAAACTTTTGGAGACAACTACGACGAAAAAAAACAAGATCTTTTGAGGGGCGTATATCGATTGCGCCGAAATGACCTTTTTACCTGTGAAAAATCTATTGATTCCGCCGGCTATCGACTCCGCCGAAGTTTTCTTTTTATTGATTCCGCCGGTTAATATTTGTAAATTATTTATTTTAATGAAAACAAAATATAAAAGGCTTAAATTAATATACAATTAATTTTCAATTCACTAGTAAAAACACTCGTAGTCTTAGAGCATTACCTAAATATATAACTTGAATTTTGAATTCTCCAACTATACTAAACGTCTTAATCTCCCCTAACATATTCTATAATAATATACGTATAGCTATCGCATATTATCGTGTCGGTTTTATCTTAATCAATATAATCTATAAAATTGTATCGAAAAGAGACATATTTTATTACACGTAGGTACATCGGTATTATTAGAAATAAAAGTAAATATTGTACAATATGTTTTGTGTCCAAATGATCAACATTTAGTGACAGTTGTAGTCTTGTTCGCGTGTTGCATTATACATATACCAGATATCTCGACACCTCGTGTTAAAAATGAATTTTGAAATCGTTATTAGTGAAAGAAAAAATCAATTAATATCATATAAAAGTTTTAAATTTTATAACAAAGCGTACTATTACCTATTTATTTTATTTGTACTAAATTATATTATTTTTGCATTTTTGGCGTTTTTAAAATAAATTGTAGAACATTTGATTATTATTTACTATTACCTATTTATTTTATTTGTACTAAATTATATTATTTTTGCTTTTTTGGCGTTAACTAAATAAATTTTATATCATTATTTTACTATTTTAATACATTTTACTTACAAAAATGTTTGAATTATTTTTTGAAATATTTATATTTAAACTTTAAAAAAATTGATTTAAAAATACATAGTCGGTGGAATCGATAGCCGGCGGAATCAATAAATAAAAAAGTTCGGCGGAATCGATAGCCGGCGGAATCAATAAATAAAAAAGCTCGGCGGAGTCGATAGCCGGCGGAATTGATATTAAAACGGCGGAATCGATAAAACCCCCTTTTGAGAGTTACTAAAGGTCGTGGTCGGGATGGAATATGCCGGGTATAATATATGGGGGGTGGAGGTCGCTTACACGGTAGATAGAGTATCGTTAGTCGTGTTTTGACGATGCAGTTTTCAGCAACCTGATTACCGGTTTAACTAATTAGGTATTAGTTTGTTCGCTCAAACTGGTAAACAATTTGCTCAAAACACGACTATTGTTTGGGAGCATTATTATAATATGTATAACATTGTAGTCCACATTGTCAATATGATAACAATATGTCGTAATTAATCGTAATATAGAATTAATTACGTAGGCTAATCGACCAGCACGAGCCGTCTTATAGCTATTTGACGAAAAGATCTTTGAGCGACGAACAGATGGACGTGTCGCACGTGCGGGCCGGCGTGTTCGGGTCAGCCGACGTTTTGGTGATTGGCTTGCCGCCAGAGGGCTGCTGCTGCGACAGGTGTTCGTGGTGCTCACCGTCGGCGGTCGGCGACGCGTCGGCGCTGTCACCCGTCTTCTTGGCTGCCAAGAAACCCTCGATGGCCGTGCCCAACACCTCGGCGTTCACCACCGAACCGGTGGGCCGGTCCCACACTACGACGTCACCACCGTTGGGCGCCGGTTTCTTGTCTACGGACGACGACGACGACGACGACGGCAATGGCGGTGGCAGTGGCGGCGGGGACAGCGGCGCCGCGCAGTGCTTTTCCGGTTTGCTTCCGGACGACGGCTCGATCAACAGTGACACTTTCGGCCGTTCGTCGGCAAAAGTCACGACGACCGGTGACTTTTGTACCACGTATTCACCGCCGGTAGTCAGACGCTGTTCCACGCACTCAGCGTCGGCTCCCCGCTGTCCCCCGGCCATCGAAACCACGGTCGCCGTCCTGGTGGACATTTTCCTGAACCAGTTCCTGGTGCTGTTGCCCGCCGCCGTGGCCGCCATTGCCGCCGCCGCGCCTATGTTGGCCACATCCACGCTGTTGGACCGAGCTGCTCGGAGAACGTCCCGGCGACGGTCACCGCCGTTGAATTCACCGGCCACGGCCGTCGGGAGGCTGTCTGTGGTCTTGCTGCTGACCTGTTGCCGCGGGCCACCACCTTTGGTCGACTGTAACGCTTTGGTTGCCGTCGACTTCAACGAGTTCATTATCGACTGTAGATCGGTGTTTGTACACACGATCCCGGAAGATTGTGTTGCAGCCGTGGTCGCGGGCTGCAGCGTCGAGTTTGGAGGTAGCTCCGACGCCCGCCGCCGAGCCGGTACGGGTGCAGCAATTTTATCGCAAACGTCGATGTTAGAATACCTCCTGGCCTCCTTGAACCTGGAAAAACACGATTACATTTTTTCTTATATTATATTATTTTGTTTTTATAAATATATTATACTACTGCTCTAGGGGTCAATCTATGAGAGTTGTGGTGAGCGGGATGATGGTGGATCGGTAGTTAAGATTAATAATGATTAGAAAATATAAAGTACGTGGAAGATGTAAAATTTACTTCAGTCAGCATCATTTATAACGCGCGGCAGTCAACTATAGTACACCGTCAACAATACTTCGTTATAAACAAATAATATAACCAATTGCTTAAACCGAATTTGATCTTATGCATATTACAAAAACATAAACTGAATTTTATCTAGTCCTTGGAATTAATGCCGTTATATCTCATATTACATCGATACGATAAATCAAAATCCATATCGCCGTACAGTATACTATCTCCATACTGCCGTATTAGGGAATTTGGAAATTTAAATACCAATTTTTTTGGAACATAGCGTATACATCACAGCCGTTGTTTAGCTCTAAACATTGTTTTTGTTTTAAATTATTATACAGCAGCAACATTCGTTTCGTTAGGACGGCTCATATTTGTTTATTTGAGTATTTACGGTGCTGCTTATAATTGTTAAAAATATTTGGTGACGTTGACGATTTATGTAAACCAGTATGATTTTCGAAGCCACTACACTTATGGTTATAAGTCACGTACCAGGTTTATTTTTTTAAACAAATATGTAGGACGGCGCCTTGTGTAGGCAATTTAGGTACATCACGGTGTGGGAGAACGGTTTAATATGCTACATTATTGTAGTTATTAATTTATCATTTCTTAATAAAATTGTCCATTTTTTGGTTAGAAATTACATAAGCTACTTAGATACTGATTTCAAATGGCAGACGAAGTAGCCAAGCTTATTTCAAAAGGTTTCTGACACCATATATCCATAATGTCATCCTAATCCTCTTATCTTTGACCAACATCCATTAGCCTTTTAGAAAATACTACACGTCGCATACAGCATAGATACCTCTTTAATGGCCGTCGTTATGGTATTAACTTAGGTTCCGTCAACAGAATACCACATTCTTCACGCGAAGCGAGCCCCTTATCAATTATTCATATCATTAATTTGCCGAACAAATTTACATATTATACAGTTTTCCTGTGCATAAAAATAAAACCAGATTTCAAAATATATGCGATTTTTATAACTTAGAAAAATATAAATGATTTATTAGAGAGTAAAAAAAATGGTTTATTTCCGTAATTGGAGTGTCTTAAAAAAAATAAAAAAAACATTTGCTGCTACGACAGTCTTTGTACATATTATGGATAAATTGTAACGGACACTTTTCTTTCAGAGAATCATTGTACGCAGGCTGCTAATAATAACCAATATCACTACAAAAACCTAATGTAAAAAAAAAGAAGTAGATAAACCTTATGTTGTACAGTTGTAGATGCCAACTGTACATTTTCATTGCGTAAGCCACTGTTTTAATCATGTGTTAAATTTGAATTCAATGATCAATCATTGTGTACGAAAAACAAATCTGAGCAAAGACAGTCTGACATGTATTATTAGATTCTGAGAGGAGCGATGAATGTATTGATTTCACCATGATGTATGTTTTTATTTTTTTTGTGTCTGTTATCACGTTTTGGGGCAGTAAAAGTGCTTCGATTTTTGACTACAGTGCTTCGTTCGATCAGAAAGTGAATCTAGTTGGTACTTTGGGGGGGGGGGGGGGGAGTCCAAAAGTAAATTTTTTTTAATATTATCTAAATAATCGGGATATACAAACTAAAAATTAAGGAAAAAATGGGAGATTTTACGCACAATCAGTTTTCGACAAAATCGATTTTGGTTTTTGATGTCACATTAAAAAAAGTGACCATAGATACAAGAAATTTTCACCGAATGTTTATATAAGTATATTCTATTTTCATTTTCCATAATGATTGCAAATAATATGTATGATAATTATACAACACCTAGGTATGATGTCGTTTTTTGGATCTTTGGCGCGGCTCCCTTTGCAAACTTGCGACGTCTCTGGGAGCTGTGTGATGCACAATTTGAATATCTCTGATATATTGGAATTACAACAAAGTAATTAAAATCACATTCTTTCTTATATAGGTAAATATATTTTTTTCGTCCCAATTTTAATTTAAAGTTTCTGTATAAAACAAAATGTGTAAAAATAATTTTTTATATTTTTTGTTTTCAATAAAGGAACCTTGTATTAAATATTCAAACTTTTATATATATTAACATTAAAAAAAAAAAATTATAGTATCAAATTTCGTGATAATTTAAGTAACATTATAATGTTTCAAGTTTCTACAATTATTAATACTTTTTGAATAATAACAAAGAAACCAAAATCGTTTGATGATGAATAATTGTTATTTTACGCATAAATATCCAATTTCGCTAAAATGTATATACTATTTAGATGCTTATGTAAAATAACCTAACCTAACCTAACCGCATCAACCACAATTATAGTACCGCATGTACCAGCCACTTCTGTCTTTCACGTCGTGTAATTATTAATAGTTACTAATCTACTAATAATGCTAATAAATAATAGCATATTATACCACGGTACCTACACCATCGACGACGATGTAAGGATTCGCATGAGCCTATTTATTTTTCTCGTTAAACCCCGCGATAACCGCGATCAGTATACATGATAAATTTGTTATTATTATGTATAGACCGAATAGTGTATAATAAAAGCATCGCTCTGCCTGAGCCACCACAATCGTTTACACATTATTACCGCCTTATCGCAGCCATTAACCACCCCCCCCCCCCCGCATCATCATCTTACCAATCCCCCGAACAGATTTGTAGAGTTCGGTTTAAGGCTTTAATAATTATATTATTATTATTGTAATACAATAACCATGTAGGTAAGGTAGGTAGTAGGTACACAATGCGCGCATCGCAATATTATATTGCCACAACAAATATATACCTACGCTGTCCGCCAAAGTGAAATATTTTCTCAGCGAGTTTATACTTTTTTTTTTTGCTTTGTGTTCAATTGTCCAGAAGAAATAAAAATATTTGCGTTCATTCTCTTTGTTTGCAGTTTATACTATTCCGAATGTATAAAAATGGTTTTCTTAACTGAAATATTTTTTTTCCCGTTGAAAAGTTACGGGTGAAAAATATCATGCTATTATTTTATCGCATGCAACCCGCGTATCAAAGAGATTGCGGTACGTTATGCTTTGCTTTTTTCTGCGTGTTGACAAAATGGTATATATTTTCCACAAGATTACAGATTTATATCCCGCCACCATCGTATATGTATATAGTAAGTAAGCAGAGGGATAAAATGCGTAAACATTTAAAATTTTTACATTTCTATGAATAAAGGGTTGAGGCTCGTGAGAGACATATTTACTTTCGTGCTGCATTCTTACTGCAAAATGCGTAAATTTCTGAAAATATTCATTAATTATTTTATTGGGAGTATTAAACTAACATGGTAATATCGATTTAGTCATTTTTTTCATTTCGCGTAAATTATACTTCCAATGATAATTTTGTTTATTTATTGAAATTTTATGATGATTTTATATTATTTTTCATTTTTAAATATAATTTTGACAGTTTTTCGTATAAAAACGAAAATATACATAATATATAACATGCTGTTGTACACTATACGAGAGAACGTAACGGAATCAAACTTGATAAAAAGAAATAAAAATATTATTTCTCTTTCGAATTTTTGAAATGAATTCCATGTATAATGTATATAATATATATAATATTTAATGTGTAATGTGTATATTCCATTTTATGTATAGAAACTTTGAATAGAAAACGTTGAAAAACTCATTTTATATTTATATATATCCGAACATCACACTTTCCGTGTTTCCTATACATTTGTAAATAATATTTTTACATGGAAAACTTTTAATGACAATTAGACTAGGAATTTTTTTTATATGCAATAATTTAAATCATAAAACAATATAAAAGATATTTTAATTTATAGCCAGAATTAGTAAGGCATATAACAATATATTATTATACATTCGGATATACCATATACCTACTTATTAAATATTAGTCATTGATTTATAATATTATCGTTGTCAATAATCAGTTAATGTGATATTAACTATACACGTAAACATAATTTTAATGAAACATTTCACGTTTTATTTTTAAAGTTTAGGAAGATTAAAATACATTTCTGTCTGATTTCGTAAATGCTCTAGGCATTATTAAATTAGATACATTCCAAATTTTCAGATTCTGAGCGGAGCGATGAATGTATTGATTTTACCATGATGTGTGTTTTTTTTTTTTTTTGTGTCTGTCATCACGTTTTGGGGCAATAAAAATGCTTCAATTTTTGACTTCAGTACCTCGTTCGATCAGAAAGTGAATCTAGTTGGTACTTTGGAGGGTCAAAAGTAAAAAATTCTTAATAATTTTCTAAATAATTGAGAAAAACAAACTAAAAGTTAAGGGAAAAACAGGAAATTTTACGCACACTCATTTTTCGACAAAATCGATTTTGGTTTTTGATGTAACTTTAAAACAAATGGCCATAGATACATACAATTTTAACCTAATGTTTATATAAGTATATTCTATCCACCATGCAATTTTCAAAATATTTCGACTTAAGTTGAACTATTCATAGGCATTTCAAATTTTCGATCATTATTAGTTTTTTTTAAATTAATATCGATAAAAATTTATTTGTTAGGCAGAAAAGCTTGAAAATTTAATACAAGGCTCTTAACATATTGTTACAATAGCAGTTGAAAAATAAAATAAATTCATAGTCACCATTTTTTTTTATAAGCATTCAAAGTTTGAATTTTGACAAAATACGTAAAAATCACGAAAATTCACAAATTATTTTAATCTAGAAATTCATAAAAAATGTTCTTTTTAAATCTAAGATTTGAAAATTTTTAATAATCTATAATATATCCTAGACAGATAAACCGTCTTCGCTCTGAATTGTTTTTCGTATACAATGATAAAATATCATTGGATTCAAATTTAATTCCATCCATTACAGTAACCCACTTGTAACCTACTGTACAGCAGAGCGACATACACGACCTACCCGCTTTTTTAAATATTGTTTTTATAGAAAAATTAATTTTATGTTTCGCTTCCAAAAAATTATTCTGTTTACATATCCTAATTAACTGAATTCAATCAAAATCTGCAAAAAGTACCTTGCTGCTTAAAAACAAAATAATGGATTTGCGATTTTCCTTTTTTGGTTTCTGTTATTATTAGGCTATACAAATTTAATAGTATGATTAATGATAATCTTGAAAATTTTTTTAATATTGAAATTTGTGTAAGGGTATACTGTTTATATATACTTTTTTTACAGACTATTTGAGGACCAGATTTTTTCACGTATTTCGAATTTTTTTTTTTTGTATGTTTTATGATTAAAAATATAAAAATTAAAACTATATATTATCGTGGAACTCAATTTTCCTTTTGATATTTATATGGATTTTATGGTATACCATCATTACTACATATTACAAGCATGTTGTATTATGATTACATTTTATTTGAAGTGTTGTCATAATAAATTTTTTAAATTCCTGATATATATTCTTTCAAAATTAATGTCATTGCATTAGATACGAATTTGACATATTTTGTTATAAACACCAATTTGGTTAATTTTTAAATTTCGTCATTAAACAGTGAACGATAATATAAATTGAAATAACATTATTATTCTTGATATATCTTAAAATCATAAAAATAATCTAGAACTTAAATATAATCCCGGCTGTAATTTGGATTACACATTTGTTCATAGTCATCTTTGTGATGCAACCAGTTATAACTATATATAATATGGTTTAACTATATTATACTTAATTAACAGTAAAATAATTTTATACAAAAACATGAGAATAGATTGGGATAGTGAAAATCTCTGAAATTAGCACCGTAAATGTATAGAGTAAAAATAAATTTATTGAACTATTTTTTAAATTTAATTTGAGGAGGTCGATGTTCATATATTTCAGATCTGTAGATAATATTACATACCAAATAAAGATATATTGATAAAGAGAGTACCTGTGTTTAATAGGCACCTTCACAAGTGTTTTTGAAAATACATATTTATTTAAATAAAAACATTGGTGAGTAATATTATACATAGAACTCCCAAAAAGTTTTCAATATAAATGTATAAAGCTGAATATATTAACAATATAATGTTATTCATAACGTTTTTATATTTTCGTAAATATATACCCATGCTAACGTTGTCGGTAGGTATATAGTTTTTCTCATTGGTAGTTAATAAATTCAATTGACGTTTATAAACTTCGCTTATTTGAAACACAATTGTACACAATATAGTAGAATATATTAAATATGTATAAAAGGAATGATCCATTTAACTAGGTAAAGTAATTCTTTTTGAGGATATGAAAAATATAATATGATTTTATATAGTTATAAGGTTTTAGAAATTTTACGAGGTACCGGCTTCGTGCTATTCCCCCCACGACTTAACTAAATTGCATAGTTAATATAAAAGAACAATATTTTGTATTAATTAATGAAAATTAAATATAACGATAATTTTCGATCAATATTTTCCTTTTGGTTGTATAAAAATAATATTTAGACTTTCATTAAAATGTGATCATTATAAAAATTATAAATAAAAACAATAGTTCCTGTACTCTTTTAGGTATAGACTAAATGATAGGTTAAGGTAGGTTATAAAAACAAATCATTGATGGAGAAAAAATGATTGTAAGTACATAGACGGATAATTTAATAGGTATATAAAAAATTATAATTGAATGGTAGAGTGGATTGAGTATTAAGTGAAATTTTTCAAATTGTTCACACCTGTATCCATAAAATGTACCTAAATTTATCATTGTTATCTCCTTTAGCAGCTTTGTATCTCCAAAAATAGCGGTTTAACTGGCTCACAATAATAATTTTGATATATATGTGTTCCTATTTATACTGTAGTTCGCTTTCTTCCGTACAATAATAAAGATTTTTTATAAGGAATTCACTTAATCCTTCAATTATACTTGGGTCAAGTACATCCATAATCACAATACTTATAAATTATGATATTATATTATTATAGGCATATACTGCGAATTCATACACACCTGGACATTTGCTTGTTTTCACCGTCTATCGATTGAAGTTCGTACATCTTTTCCTTGTCCTCGGTTTGCCACATCTTCATCCTGACCTTCCGCGCCGCCTTGATGTCTGCTATGTCGTCCATGATGTCCAGCTGCAAGTTGAATTGGCTACCGGTGGGAGACGGCGTGGCACCACCGGCTGAGTCCCTGCGGTTCACCCTCGGACCCTTGCTGGGGAACGCTGCAATCGATTCGCGCCTGTTGCGGCCGAACAATGGCATGGGCGCTTTTGATATCGTGATGACCGAATGTCGGCGACCCGGGGTATAGGGCCCCGGTGCCTTGGTCAACGTGGCTAAGAAAGCCTGTTCCCTGGCAGCTGCACCTGCCGCTCCCTGATCGCTCAACCTCCGCACCTGCAGCAAAACCACCACACAAAAAATAGGTACAATATAGCTGGAAGTAGAGTATCCAAAAGTATCTGCCATGGCTTGCATGTAGCGGGATAGGTGATTAATTTTTTTTTTAAGCATAACACACCCATGGTGAAGAACTTCTCAGTGATGATTTATTTTTTATTTTAACCTATATTGACAGCTTTAATGTTATAAAGTTACAAATTACAAATACATGAACAAACTAGAGCTAAAATCGGGTGCAACTACTCCGTTATCTCTTACAAATAGGGTGACAGATCGCTGTATACTATTGCTGGTTTTATAGTATATGTATATATACGCTGGTACATGATAACTGAACGTTTGGTTCTGTCAGAGAGTATATGCATATTAACGGTTTTTTTTAAAGATGCCTTCTTATGATTCTTTCGAGAAATATTTTACTGCCCTTATTTTTATTTTTCCATTTTCATATATTATAACATGTCTGTTAGTGAAACTACTATCGATTTCTTAGTTTCTAGCGGCAACATATATAGTTATAAATTTAATTTCATATAATCTGGAGCTATATAATTTTCTAAGAATGTTTTGACAACTATTTAAAAATCAAAAGTTTTTAGTTAGTGAATATAATGTTCGAGCTACTGACAAATAATGAATACAATACAATATAAAAGCTAGAGTTATGCAGATAATACATTTTCCAAACAACAAACTTGAAAAAAGTTAACATTTTTTAAAATATCAAGTGTTCACTGTAAAAATAATCTCTTTTTTTAATATATTATTATTATTTTTAGGTTAACGATACATTAATTAACTAAGGAAATTTAATGCTTATCTGAATGTAAGTTTTTAGGAAACATATTAAAATATAATGAAAGCAGTCGAGAACGCATGGTTGTGATCAAAATTTATTGAATATTAGCTAACAAACAATTAATTTTAAGATATATTCTTCTAATAGACGTAAAATAATCCACAAAATGGATAAAAAAATAAATAAATTAGAGTGTCAGCTTTTTATACAACGATATTATAACATATTTTATCAGATTAATGCAATCTTTTATCATAATAGGTAAATATTTTGTTTTTAAAAATGTAGTGACTTCCACAGTACTCCGATCCAAAATATCTAGTCCAACATATATTATTATTATTTTATATATAATGTGTTGGATAACCGAAATGTAGTCTTTTAATTTTTTTCCGTAGTACCTAACCTATACACACTACTGTGTTAAACAGTTAAAATTCTAATTTTACCCATATAAAATCTAGTCTATTCCTAAAAATTTTCATGCACAGGGATAATATACTTGACTTAATAATAATACTTGCACGCGTAGGTGCACGAAACTAACTACCATTATTATGGCTGTTCCATTTAACTAAAATTCATAAAATCTCACAAATAATCAATTTTTGGTCCTCCTATCGTCTCAAGTTTTCCAGAAAGTCTATGAATGTTATTGTCAAAAAACTTAGGGTTGGACACACAGACGTATCACATTGTTTCTTAATGGCCGAATGAAGGCACTCCAACTTGTACTTCCTGCTGGGATCATATTGCACAAGCAAACTTATATTCTCAACATCAAACACATTTTTGGCAAACCGTTCGATACCGCTCAGGACAGAGATAATTTAAAAGCTTCCAGAATCATCTGTAGAACCACTCAATTAGGAGTTTCCGTTTTTATTTGTCAAAGGTATATTATTATGCATGATCCGTATGCAAATCAATATATTACCTATTCAGAATTCAATTTTTTATGTTTTATAAAAGCTATTACAAATGATGGTAATATTATATACTATTATGATTTATACATTTTATCTACATGTAAAAGTCTTGAAAACTAAATACATCAATTTGAATTTAATTAGTTTTAATTATATACGAATCAATAATGTAAATATACAATTCGTAAATATAAATTTATTACATTCAATAGTGTGATTGACTCATCACCAATTGGTATAGAATTATATTACATAATAATTTTAATTGTCTTGAATCATTACTATATTTTCATATAGATTATATATATATATATTGGAATTTTATAAAAATATTCGTATTTCAGCATATTCGTTTGAAGAGTATAGCTTATTTAAAAACATATAAGACATAGGTATACCAAGAACATAATATCTATGGCGTAATTTAAACAATCTTTTTGTTGTTGCAAACATACATATATATATACATCTATATACATCGTTTAAGTAAGTCAGAAAATGCTATTAATAAGTTCCCTGATCTGCATGATGAACTAGTATTATAACAATAATCTAAATGTAATATTACTGAATGCGAAAGATAAATAATATCACCGTTACAAATAATTTGTTCAAAAATAGGAACTTTTTTAATCAAAGTACTTCAAACGATGGCTGAGGCAATCAAAACTAGGTATGTTAAGTTTTGGATAATAATAATATTAATATTAATTAACAAATCATTATTTACACCAATTTTATATTAGAATTATTTTTGATGCCGTATCAAATATGGTATCATTATATACTACACCCATACATATTTTTAAGCACTTGAATTATAAATAAATACAATAAAATGGATGGTATAATTTGCAACACAATCAGGGAGATTGAAAATCATGATTTTAAAATATTTGAAGTTTCAATGTTAAAAAGTTACGTGGGCTGCGGCCCTGCGGGACCACATAACTATTATACAACTACACAAGTATCCATTTAATGATAGTGAATCTATTAATTAAATTGTAACTTTTAAGCCTTCAGTCTCAGTGATTCGGCTTCCGAAGCTAAGCTAAATCCAATACAAATTAAATAGTGAAGGTATCTTAATAATATTCCTATGTAAACACATTGAGCTGATCCACAATCCATATTAATTCAATTCGATTGAAAAAAAAAAAACAAAAATATTTGAGCTTTTCAAATAATATTTTATCAAATAATCATTATTTTAGTTATATTGTACATAAACGTGATTTTGTGAAATGATTTAATGAAAGTAATAATTATTTAGTAACGAGTAATCTCTGCATTTTCAATTTGTGTCAATCTACATTATCGATTCTTAAAAAATGCATATTTAGGACAGGCTTTTTCCATATTTTACCTCTAGGCTAATATAAAAAAATGGTTAGGTATTGAAAGAAAAGGGATAAGACACGCATCCTATTTATTTTAAAATGCGATACGTTAGTTATCTATTTTTCATACCTTATACTTACATAAAAATGTATTACAGTTCAATTTAAAACTATTTAAAGGTCGAAGTAAAAAGAGCATATTGCTCCGGTGTCACTGATTTTGAAACATTATCTATAATCTATAATAGGACAAAAAAGAAGGCAAATAAAATTTAAATTGCCATTATATTATAAAGTTAGTATAAAAAAATCGATGAAGTCTGTGTTGATTGTACCTTCCTCGGCGTGTTTCAGTAAAAGATGACTCGACGATATTTTGTCAAAAGGGCGTTTACCACTAAAAATCGAAAAATACGTTTTTGACAGAAAAATTTTCAGAAAAATCACGAGAATAATAAAACGGTGGACTCATCTATGGAGAAATATGATAGCAATACCGAATGCAAGATATACAGACGTCCTTTTAAAAATTAAAATAATCTACACATAATTGTTGAAAGGGCGTATACCACAAAGAATGTATGCTATAATAATTGTTTTTAAGTTATAATCTACGCAGTTTATATTTTTATAACAATAATAATTGTGATTGTTGCTGTTTATATTATATTACCAGATTGAACAATGTGGTTTTATTAGGTTAAACGTTGATCATCATTTGTATTGATAGCAATTGATAACAAATTTCCCTCTAATTTGATATTATCAGTTTAACAATAAGCTTAAAAGGACTTACACCACTATTATTATATGTCCATAATATGTAATTTATAAAATTAAAATTTTTAAAAGCACCTACACCACATGCATTTAAAGAAAAATGAATATATCATTAAATACAAATTTAGTTTAAGCAATTTTAGTGTCGCAGAGTCTCATGTTTAATATAATGTATAAATGAATATTTTATCTTAAAAATTGAGTATTTAATCAGTTTTATTTGTTTCTTGAAAAAATGTAAAATTTGGTATACGCCCATTTAACAAAATACTGTCAAGTTGTCAATTGTGTTAAATTTTAAAGATTTTAAAGATTAACATTTAAATAGCTGTTAATATTATTCGAATATAATACAAACACATTCATTCTCTTGTCATTATATTGTATGAAAAATAATTCTGCAAGTTTAATCACATTTTTTACGATTAACCACTGTAAATAAAGTCCTAAATTAAAAATTAAACAAAATAAATCTGAATGTTTTGATTTTAATATTCTATAAATATATGTTGCAGTGTTATGTATAGTTCAGATACATCAGTACTTATATTATTGTTAATTCCATTTAGTATGGTTAAAAAGAAAAAATGTTTACGCCATTAAAAAAAAAAAAGATTTTTTTTAAAGTTACTTGACTAGCAGTTATTCCCGATGTGCATTGTGGTGTCGGTAATGAACGTTTCCGCATGTCTCTAAAAGGTGATAGAAAAAAAGGATCCTGAGGAGGAGTGTCGGGACATCCTTGCCCATTTCCGGCCACATCATCTATATCTTCGTCTTCTTCATTAATACAGTTTTCTTGATCTACCACAATTACCGGCTCGGATTCCATTTTTGTTTAGAGGTTTTCTGAAAACGAAAAGGAAATTATAGAATTTAATAATTAACTTACATGTACGCTAAAATAATGAATATAGCTTATGAAATTATTAATTTAAAATCGATTAAATTTAAAATGCTTTTGGTACTCACTCAGGAGGATAGTATTTATGGTGTAAAGAGATTTTTAAATTTAAACGATTCAATAAATATATAGCAAAACAATTTCTTGGGAATAGTGAATTTATGAAAGGAAATAGTCTAAGATATTTAGGATAAACTAATCCAGCTAATTTAATATTAAAATGTATATATTTTATTTTTGCAATTATTTTGCAATAAAATTTAATTTATATTTGAAAAATCTCTCAAATTTAGTTGGAATAGCATAGTCTGTTTAATAGTATAATAATATTTGTAACAGTTTCAGTAGAATTTGCTGTTGAAAATTCCATAATCTCAATACAAAACTTCAATACTTAATGCACGATCGCGGTACATCCTACTTTCAATATATTTTATTTGCATTTAAGTAAGTATTGTTTTTCCGTTATACAAAGTTGTTTCCTTTAATTCATTAAACACATTTTAACGGTTGACTGATTTATATTATTTATATTCATTTCTGACTATTTATTTTTTTTAATACCATTTATCATTGTACTGTATGATATAATAAGTATAATAACGTTTTTGAAATTTCACTTCAGGATATATTATGGCCAAATGAAACGACATGTTTGTTACGATTAAATAGTATTATTTGTATTTCTCTAGGTGCGTTGGAAAACCGTGGTATAATAATAAAAGCATCTTAACTAGAGGTACTTTACCAACATGTTGGTTTGACGTTTATACAGAATTGTTACATCAGAATTTCATGATGACTAGAAAATTTTACTACACTATAATGATATCAAGTGAATAAAATCGACCTTAAACGCTGTGGTAAAAAAAAGGTTTTACTCAATTTTTATTTAAAAAATATTACTAATAATAGTAATTATTATTTCTATTTTATAGTTTTCTGTTTAATTAATACTTTTAGATTATACATCATTAAAAAGAAATTTTTATCTAAGCATATTATTGTGATTTGATACCATGATAATTTTACTCGTCAGTTTTGAGTACAGTTTAAAAATGAAATATTCCGTAAAAGCACGACGTACAGTTTTGTTCGAAACAATTCAACATTTTGACTGAATAATGCTAATATAATGTATATTTATTGAGTGAAAATAAAAATTCAAATTACTTAGCAGCTTACTTAAATTTAATCATCTGCAAGTTTAGTAAGTTCTTATAGTATATCTGATACTGGTGAGGATAGATTTCAAATATTGGATAAGAAAATATCACTAACACAGTAACACGCTGAAAATTGCAATACTAAAAATAACTTTTATGGTGACTTACAAAGAAATATTAAGTGTTCATAATATTACTTAATCGAAAAAAACAAATATTCTGTAAACTAAGGGGGAATACATTATTTTATGATTCACTTTTGGGTGGCTTTGTCGCTCGAGTCATGGCAATGTAAATATTACTCGAGTGTATTGAAGTGTATCATAACAACTGACATCTGCAACCATACGATTCAAGTTTATTTTTTTATTTTATCGGTACTGCTGGAATTATGTTTCTTCAAATAGGCGAATAAAACAATTTATTCAGCAATCCATGCTCTTATTCTTTATCTTTCATTTCGGATCGATTTAAAGTTCTTTAAAGAGCTGGCTAATACTTCGAATAACCGTAGTCTGTAATTTAGCGATATTTGTTGTCATACAAGTTTTCAGTAGAATAAGATTTTTAATTAGCGACGGAGAAATGAAATATAACGAGAAAACTGAAAAAATTTAAAAACTTATCCTAGTATTATAATCCAAAAGGTTAAAAGATTCGTCAACTAATTTAATATACGAAAAAAGCAAAAACAGTGGCTGTTTGACGCCATAGATAATTCCGAGTGTTATTTAATTGTGTTTCGTCAGTGGTAGTTTGATATTAAATTATGCCGACATCGTAGATGTGGTGAAGCTGTGCCGTTTTTCGAAAAATCATTACGTTGCATTTCACGCACGGTCATGGGTGTACACACATAACGACCCACTTGTATTATTATTATTATTATTACAGGGATATTTGTAAGTCCACAGAAACCAGGATATATATTATCGTTAGTTGCAGTAAGATTATAGATACTTCGGCCATTGTTTAATATTTGAGAGTTGAAAATTGCAGGATTCGAAAAGGTACCTTTGCCGATTTGTTTTTTGTGTGAAAGTATATACAATATATACCTCCACGTATTTACGATACATAATATATGTGAGAATAAGATCCTTTTTATGTATTGTAAATAATAATATATACATGTATATTATTATTATTATTATTATTTGTGTGCAGTCTTGGGTAGTATTCGGAATACTTTATTCCGAATACTATTTAGGTATTCAGAATACTTTTGAAAATACTTTTCCTAAAAGTATTTTATTCAGTATTCAGAATACCTTCGAAAGTATTCCAAATACTATATTCGGAATACTTTAATAGTATAACAATATTTTTTTTTTAGGATTTTAGTATTTTAGCATCTACATTTGCAAAATGTCAAGCTATTTGGAACAAACAGAACCGTTCTAGTCAAATGGCCGACATAGTTAAAACCAAATTGGATGTATACTTAAAGACTCCTAATGATACCCGTTAGAATCCCTGGTTTGATGCTATGAAATTTCTTATTATTCATTTTAAAATGAGCCCTGCTAAATTTTATAAGATATGTGATGCTGTTAAAGTTAACCGTTTTTCTAAAGCCGATATATATTTTTTGGACAAGTATTTACTAGTAATGGAGCCTCTGCATGTGTGTGTGTCTAGATGTATTACACGAGTAAAAACATATGTATTTTGGTTACTTATTGCCATCTATCACATCACTCAAACAAAAATATGATGATATTCTAGCGGGAAAAAAATTATTATTTAGCGATTTCCTTGTTATTTTGTTTAAATAAATACTTTTTACATTCCTTATTTAGTATGTATTGTTTTCAACTGTGCCTGTCCTGGTAAATGATTTTATACTTTAATAATATTATTAATATTATTCATAGAAGATAATAATTGCAGATAATTATTATAAATATTATAAAAAATTATTATAATATAATATTGTGAATCATAAATAGTTATAGTTCGGTGTATTATAATTTTAATTTACAAACAATATATTATTATATATTTAAACATTGGCTATAATTTCCCAAAAGCAATTATTATTTTATGAATATTTATAACAAAAAATATTTTAAAAGTATTTGGAATATTTTTATAGTATTCTAAATACTTTATCCAGAATACTAATTTTATGATGTATTCGAATACATATTCGGAATACTATTTTTCATGAATATTCGAGTATTTACTCCAAATACTTTTAAAAAGTATTTTACCCAAGACTGTTTGTGTGTGTTAAGCACGCATAAGGATTGTGTGTACTTTGACTTTGTGCTTGTTGGAACTCAGTAAATACAAATAACCCACTCTGACGATATCTGTTTAAAAAAGATTAAAACGTTCGAAAAATGTTGACAATTCATTATATTATAGACTTCTATTTCGTATTTGATATAAATAAACTCAATATGATGTATAAAATAAAGTTTTCATTTCAGATAGAATGTAGAGCGAAGTCTTTATGTCCATATTATATATGAAAGCGTATTGTGACTGGATTCTGTACAGAAACAAATATTTAAGTTTACTATGAATATTATATGTGTTTGATATACCGATATTAACTTAGAAACATATTTTTATTCTTCTAGCAGACAATCTCTCTCAAATGTCCAAACTACCATTCATTCTAATCCTGAATTCCTTTTATAGCATCAACTTTAATATCTCAGCCTTCCATTAATCTAGTTATTATAATTTGTAATGAACATCACATTTGAGTATTGCTTTTTCATTTCATTCTGTATATCATCTACCAATGATCGTAATATGTTAGGTCATAATAGAAATTCTCTGAAATTTCAATAATAATAATAAATTGAAGTCTAACTAGACAGTGTCAAGACTCAAGTCACTAGAAACCGTGTACCCAAAAAGTTTAAAATTAATTATTTTGTGAATTGGGAAGGTAAATAACCTAGTATAAAAATTATTACCAGAAATAATAAAAATAAGATTGATAAGAAGTTAACTAAAAAAAATTATACTATTTCAAATAGATTATACTGTATTACGTGAATGAATTGACTCGTAATAATTTATAATAATATTTTTATACAATCCTCGGAATAAAACTAGGAGTACGGTTAGCGAACTTAACTTTTTTCTTTATCAGGAAAGCTGTTTATGATCTTGTATATCTTCTATAGAAATAAGAAATATTTACGAACACTTGTAAAATTAAATTTATAATTTCACTTATCACCTGTATCAGAACATTATCTTATAATATTTCCATCGTAGTATTTTATGAAAATAATACAAATAAAAATACTAAAATTCTGTTAAAAATTAAAAAAATTTTTTAATCACTGGATTACTGTTATTCAATATTTATTAAATATTTATTTAGTGTTTATTAATATTTACCATGAACCTTAGAACGATTTAATCATAGTGACAATTATTATTTAAAATTTTAGATAAATTTAACCCTAAAAATCACCTAGGTTTTTACCTACAGATAATATTTTTTTATATACATAGCAGTTAAATGTTTAAGAGCATAATCAGTAATTTTTAGCACGTAGATATTTCTTCGTCCGGTCGTGGAACTGAAAATCACGTAGATTGTATGTAAATCACAAAGTTTCACAAATTCTGTCTCTTTAAATAACGTCATCTGTTATAACCTTCAAGTGGTATGATTTCCTTGCATGATAATAAACAAGTTAAATAGTAGCCACTTAGTTTACATTTATCCATTAACTGTACAATAATATAAATATTTCAATAACATAATTATGTACTGTACTCTTATTTTTATTGGTACAATACTTTAATATAATTGGTAAATATATTATATCGAAAACACACACTGCCTCCTGAATAATTGTATTCACAATAATATAATATACATATATATTATAAGTCTATGTATATGTATGTATATATATATATTAAATATTATATAAGCGCGCTCACGTATTTGTATAAAACAAGTTAAGAAAGCTCACTCTAAGTGCGTTGTAAATTTCCGGTTTCCAAACGTATTTCGATACAACACAATAGACTATAATACATTTCATACACATTTTGTTTTTATTATTATTTGTTTATAAAGAATATTTACAACCTATGCTAGAATAGCACTATGGGCAAATATGATGATATAAGTACATTTTAACTGTGAATAATTTAAAGAGGATACCAACTAGTGATGGAACTCAACGCGATTTATTTATTTTTGGTTACCTAATAAATTTCTAAATATAAAATTAAAAAATAATTATCGGGTAGGTAACCTTTAGATTTTGATACTAATTTTGTAAACTATTGGAAATTATGAGTGTACAATAAGTAATTATCTTTTAATAAATACATTTTAGATTGGAGCGATGAATGTATTGATTTTACCATGATGTGTGTTTTTTCCCACCATGCAATTTTCAAAAAATTTCGACTTAAGTCGAACTATTCATAGGTATTTTCAATTTTTGATCATTATTAGTTTTTTTTAAAATTAATATCGATGAGGAAAAATATATTCTCAATGGATCAGAATAAGAAAAATTTGGCCAATCCTGTTGAAGATTATAAAATCTACAGTGTAGATTATAATATTACGACACTACGACGTGATCTAAGGTTTACCTCAACATTTTTATAGTATTATGAATTAATAAAATAAAGATTGTATATTTATAAGTACTTAAACATTTCTTATTTAAAATATAAAATCTAAAACGCATAAAATAATAAAACGAAATAGAAAATTCTAACATCGGCGAACCATTATTATTAATAAATAAATTCCTCCTCGACAAACGCATGATGCTCTCCCGACCAAGCCATGATAAATATACTAAAAATTGCATCGATATGGCTTTCTGTCGATGTAAATATCACTAATGTACCTCAACCCAAACACTAACTACAATCTTATCAAACTAGAGAGTTTTTTCTTTCACACCTTTGTATAATAAATGTTTTATATGAATTAATGAATTTATTAATAAAGTATAAAATTCTAATCCTTTCGATACTGCATATGTTAGTATAATATTGGCGATCCAGTGTTATACTGGCTTTAGACAATAATATAGCTGACTGTATACACATCATTCAAATTTGAAAACAACGTACCGGGTGTTCAATATAACACGTGCATTCTTTCAAAAAGTAGGTTTTAAATATTTTCTGCACGATTTCAAGTCGTTAAAAATAATTTAAAAAAAAATATATATATTTTTAATATTTATTATTCTTATTAGATTCTGAGCGAAGCGATAAATGTATTGATTTTACCATGATGAGTGTTTTTAATTTTATTTTTTATTTTTTGTCTATCATCACGTTTTGGCGCAGTAAAAGAACTTCGATTTTTGACTTCAGTACCATCGTTCGATCAGAAAGTGAATCAAGTTGGTACTTTGGGGGGTCAAAAGTAAAAAATTCTTAATATTTTAAGTTTAATAGTTAAATTTAAATTTTCGACTTAAGTTGAACTATTCATAGGTATTTACAATTTTCGATCATTATTAGTTTTTTTTAAAAATTAATATCGATAAAAATTTATTTGTTGGGTAGAAATGCTTGAAAATTTAATACAAAGCTCTTAACATATTTTTACAATAGCAGTTGAAAAATAAAGAAATTCATAGTCACAATTTTTGTTTGTAAGCATTCAAAGTTTGAATTTTGACAAAATACGTAAAAATCACGAAAATTCGCAAATTATTTTAAGCTAGAATTTCATAAAACATTTTCTGTTTTCTTATTTTGTGTAACTCAAAACAAATGATTACAGACACTTGAAATTTTCACCGAATGTTTTTATAAGTATTTTATATATTTGATAAAATTTTCAAAATATTTAGATTTGTTTTGAGCTTTTTACTGGCATTTTAATTTTTCAACTTTTTTAGTTTTTTTTTCTATAAATGTCAATAAAAATGTATTTGTTGGGTAGAAAAGCTTGAAAAATTAATTAATTAAATGTTCAAATCATCTTAGATAGAAATTCTTAAAAGTTTTTCTTTTTAGATCTAAGATTTAAAATTTTAATACAAGGCTCCTAAAATATTTTTACAATAGCAGTTGAAAAATTAAAGAAATACATATAGTCACAATTGTTTTTTACAAGCATTCAAATTTTAATTTTGACAACATACGTAAAAATCACGAAATTTGCAAATTATTTTAAGCTAAAAATCCATAACATTTTTTTTTTAAATTTAAGATTTGAAAATTTTTAATAGTCTATAATACTTCTATGATATATCCTAGACAGATAAGCCGTCTGCTCTCAGAATCGTTTTTCGTATACAATGATATAATATCATTGGATTCAAATTGAATTCCATCCATTACAGCTACCCACTTGTAACCTACTGTACAGCAGAGCGACATCCACGACTTACCCACCTTTTTTTTATATATATATTTATCCCGTATGAATTTACTTTGAAAAGAATCCTTAGGTGCTAATAAAATCTTAAAATTCAAACAACCTAACTAAGTGCAATACTTATGAAGTAATGACCAACAATCGAACTAACTAACAAACGAACAGACACAATAGGAAAACCTTTAGTGGTGTTTGAAAACTTATGTTAAGCACTAACTAAAATATTGAAATGTTTTTAAAACTATCCTTACATAAAGCTTATCATGACATTTTATTTTGATAATTTAAGAATTACGTTGCTAAAATAATTAAAATTAAATATTATGCATATTATATTATATTTCAAATATAATTGTGGAACACCTTTTATCCTCTTTGTGTTTGTCTATCTATCGGGTAATATACGTAACATAGTTGACATTGTTTGTAGGTACTTATTAAAATATTAAATTTAATTATTTGTAAAGTTATTGCACATATTTACGATTGTTTGTATTGAAATTGTATAACAGTTCTATTCAAAATAAATTAAAAAAATATCAAGACACGAGTATTTGAAATATCTTCATTTATATATTAGACGCATCTTTATTTTTGAAAATATAAAATAAAAAATATAATTAATTCAAAATGGCTGATTTGTTAATATAATTTTAAGACATAATTGTGTGATTAAAAAAAAAAAACGTTTGTTTAGATGAAGTGATTTGTTATTAATAATTTTTGAAAATACCAACATTTTTTTGAAGAAAGTTTTTCATAAACGTAATTACTTTTTCAAATATTCTTTTTGGGAATTCCAAGCCCGTATTATGGAGGGGTAGGGGGCCAAGTCCCCGGGGCCCACGTGTGTAAAGGGCCCATAGTCTTTTCGACTTAAAATTACATCGAGTGATAATTTTCACTTTTTATAGTACCTATAAGAATATTTGTATTTATAATTTTTTTCTTATTTGAACTAACATGCGATGGGGCCCGTCGACCGTGTTTACCACCTATATCATGGTAAGTCGAGACACATAGCGTCATAGCCAGGTTTGTGTATTTGTAAATATTATTTAAAAAAAAAAAATGTTTTTAATATTTGTATTCTCATTAATTATCATATATTATCATTTATTATTATTATTATCATATTTAAATAAAAAGGTTTAAATTTGTTTTATTGTATATTTATATACCTACTTTTATAATTCAAAAAAATTGTTTTTATTGATGGAGGCTCACAACCGTGTATTGGCCCCTGGGCCCCTGAAGGTCTTAATCCGGGCTTGGGGAATTCCCTGACATATTATGTATATGTACGAGTATATTAAATCATTCATTATTATTATTCTTTTTATTAGAAATAAGCCTCGGCAGCGAAGGCCACTGGCTGACGTTTGACAATTAACAATGACATAAGATTAGTTATTACAATGATTTTGTCTGTACATTACATATTATGATTAATTTTTTTAAATAAATTTTCGATTTGTATATCTTTGATGAAGCTTAGAGTATTTGGGATGTTCAGGCCTAGTGATTCGTATAGATGTTCTGGGATGTTATGCTTATTTCTGGCGGCTTCAGTTTGTCTGCATTCAACAAAAATGTGTTTGATTGTTAGGGGGACTCCACATGATGCGCATTCTGTTTGTTTTTCTCGGTTCATTAGGTAGCCGTGTGTGTAGTGAGTATGGCCTATTCTTACTATTCTTAGTCTTGTTAATATTACTTCGTCTTTTCTATTAAGATTAGCAATGTTTTTCCAACGTTCTGTTGTACGCTTTATTTCTCTGAGTTTGGTTACTTTTCTGCTCCATTAGAATGACTATTTTTCTTTAATTGCAGAATTAATACATCTTAGCGCTTCATAAGTGCAGAGTATTTCGCTTATTTTTGCCATCATATTGTTGGTTGTTTCTTTTGCTAGGTAGAAAACCATTAATTATTAATTATTATCCATATTATTTTCATTATTTATATCATAGTACGTTTAACTAGATAGTAAATATTTTTCTTTTTCTTACTGTCAGGTCTTCTTGTCACACCTTGTATCCTATATAAAATAGTATGTAATATTTTATTTAATACAACAAATGTTGGTTTAATACTTTAATGTTACACACAATATGCAACTTTTTTTTTTTAATAGCCTCAATGGTACAATATAATAGCCAGTAATAAATAAATATGCCAAAATAAAATAATATTATTTTCATAATATTTAATATTACATTATGCATTATTATTTTTCATCAATACCATTATTTTTATTACTGAAAAAAGTTGTCTTATTCAACACAAAAGAATTATATCGGAACGTACACTAATAATTATTAATTGAGTATATTATGTAATATACAGAGTGATTCGTCAAGCATACTTTTATAGTTTATAAATAGTATCTTAGCATAATAAGTAGGTATTACTCTAAATATTACATTTATATTATATTTTATACATACAATTATAAAAATCTATTAGCTTTAGTAGGTGCATATAGTTTATTACGTAGGTAACTCAAAAACTACTCACTTGGAATGGGATTTAAGTGTTTCATAGTTTAAACAATAGCGGGTAAGTAAGTGGATGTCACTATGTTGTATAGTAGGTTACAAGGAGGTTACTGTAATGGATGCTATTATATTGAATTCAATGATATAGTGTCATTGTATATGAAAAACGATTTTTACTGGAGACGGTTTGTCAGTCTAGGTCCTTGACTAAAAAAAAAAAAAAACATTAGGTACCTGTTAAATAAATTTCAAATTAATCAAATTAGATTAATTATGTACCCGAATCACTCAGTCATTTATAGTATAAGTATATACAATTAATTATAAAGTTTTAATATAGGTATATTTAATTCGTCCTTTTAGCCATAATTATTAAATTCATCAACTTCACTTATTGTTCAAAACTTCAAAATGTATGTAATAGATTGTGGAAATAAAAAATTAAGTACTAAAAAAAATATAAATCATTAATGATATTAGCTATTAATATTAGAATATACTCTAGAAATTTTAAGTACCCACGAATAATATTTTATTGTCATTTATAACAAAAAAAAAACTAAAAAAATTTAAAATTTCAACTATCTATAAATAACTTAAAAGCATTTGAAACATTTTTAAAATTGAATCTTTTATAGAAAATGACAGTATAAACATTTAATGTACGTGTACAGTAATTAGTTTTAATGTTACATCAATTGATTTGAAATCACACGTCCGACTTTGGATTGTAAAACTTGGATTTTATAAGTATTCGAAAATAATTATATTATTTCAGTACACCAACCAAAAATCATAATAATTCCAAAAATTAAAATTTGAATGAATGATAAAGGAAGTTGGAGAGGTTGGTGAACCTCTATGTGTACATCCAAAACAGCTCCGAAACAAACGTATTTTAAGATTTTATTCTTGAAATTGAGATTCGATCATTGAATGTTCAATGGTTTGTAGCTCTAGCAGAATATCATAAAATAAAAATATCAAAGAACATAATATTGTATTCAGGCGAATGAGCCATGGACACGAGTTCACTTCATAGTAATTCACATTATTTTACGATTATTTGAGTAATATTCATAAAAATATTTGCATTCATTCGCAAAACATTCAGATAATAGAAAATCAATAGTCACTCAGCACTCTAGCATACATTACTGGTGGACCATAAAAGGGTTTTAAGTTGTGGTTGGATTATCATTTTTTCTCCACCAATACTATTTATTATTATTTCCTTGTTCATCAAGCTACAGCTAGAATGTTGTTATGAAAATATTGGAAATGAGGTCTTCAAGTATATACCATAATATTATTAAGTTTCAAATCATACAAGAGGTGTATTTAATATTTATTAGAGATGATAAGTTGGTGGTAAATATTCAATGAGACCCACAAAAGTTGTGGAAAAAAGTTGTATCAAAAGCGCTTAATTTTCATAGTAATCAATTTGGAAAAAAATGATATATTTTTAAGGTTTATTGAAAAATGAATGAAATCGAGTATAAATTTATAAATTTATAATATTATACAAGCTATATATTATCATATAATTAATTAATTAAGTTGAATATTAAATTTAAAATTATGTTATCAATCATATCGAGAAAAAATGTTAAATAAAGATGCGTATAATATCGTGTCAATTGTCTGACGACTGTTTATCAGGATATAAGTAATATATACACTATCGAAGTTTCATTAACGGATAAACTATAGGCAAATTGTAAGCACATGTTTATATAGCCTTAAAATAATTATAAGTGTCTCTCAAAATCTTTGATGTAAAAAAAAAAACCAGACAATCTTTAAGGTTCTCTTGTTTTGCCACACGTTAGAAACAGTGTTTATGGCGTGTATGGACCGAGCATAAAATCAATAATCCTACACACGTGTGAAACAGAAACGTTGCAAAAATATTTATTTTTGTACACTTTTAGCGTTAACTGCCCTTCCTGCCTGGTTTTAAACAGTCGAACGCTTAGGATTTTAATAATTAATTAATTATTGTATTATCTCGTGCAATGAAATTGCATACACAAGACGCCGGCACATCATAATATTAATATTATAGATAAGACTGGGTTATTGGCGGACCTATTACAATATTAATATTGTGCGGTGATCGTATTGAAGCCTGACCGGTGTTGGATGACTTCATTCTACTATTTTAACAGCGCAGAGCTGTACTTTATTCTCAATCCATTAGGTATAGTATAAAGTATTATATTTTATTATGTTTTCTCGAGTGCGTCAAATTATTATTTCAGATATTGTTACAATATAATTATAATATGATTAATTAAAATGATAATTACTGTTTTTAATAAATTAGAGTAAACACCATTGAAATCATTTAAAAATTTACAAGATATCAAAATCATAAAACCGAAACTATACATCGTGTTTCTAGATGAGGTTCAGAATTTTCAAATCTAATAGATTCATAATATTATATTATATAATATATGCAATACGTAGATATTAATAGATATTGATCGATTTAAATTTGCACCGATTTAAATAAAAAGTATGCATATTATTATTTTTCAAATGATTTCGTTCAAGTGAAAATCGTTTTTTACCTTGTAGACAATATTATTAACAGAATAGTATCGATACAATATAGTATTACACAATGCTTATATTGAAGCGTGTTATCGACTAATTCGTTTTATAAAATTTATACTATGCCTATAAATAAATCATGTGTTCTACTTTGGTATGTCGTTTGTTCATATTACAAAGGTTTATTTTCACTCGTTTGTGCGGTCTTATTGTCCCTCTGAAATCACGTGGAACATGTTAGATATTTATTATTTATTTCGGCCCTAAATAGATTTCACACTATGGAACTGTATGCCGCGTCCTGTAGCGTGTATGCCAGAGTAGGAAATAAATATGATTATGCGATTTTATACATGTGAATTGGGACTTTTTAAAAATGGGCTATGTTTTTGTTATATTCACCTATTATTGTTAATATATTTCATTCGTTATTTCCAATATACACGTGTAGTTCAGCGAAAAACGAGGCATGTAAACAATTCATCAAAAAGGTAATAATATACCATTTTAATAAACTGATACAGTTTGTTGTAAAAAATAAAAACGAATATGTTAGTTTTTTTGCGAAAAGGATATATGTCATGATACAGACTAATCAAATATATGCCTCGATTGAGTTGATATATATATATATATATATAAATTTAAAAAAAAAAAGTGCAAATATTACTTCAGTTCATTAAATCGAGAAGAAAAATGATAAACCATCCGAGGGCACCTTAGTGATTAATTGGTTAAAATTTCAACATAGTTCTGTTCATTTATTATGAACACATATATAAATGTATTGTATATGTTTTATATGTATACAATATCACACACACACACAAATACAGAAGTGGACTATTTCTTTTGACAAATCACTTCAACCCCACTGATCCACCCCATCACGCCAAATACTCTCACACCCGCCTCTCATTGCCTTATAAGTTTACCCATTAAAAAGCTTTTTATTTCAGCGTCGTTACATAAATTATTTCGAAAATGTTTTAAAATTAATATACAATATTTTTTTTGGTACTACAAATGACAATGCATTAATTTTATTAAGAGAATGTACAATATTTATATTTACATACTGATAGTGTAAAAGGTACTGTCGAAAAAAAAGCATTATTATTTGTACTATTTTACATATTATATTGGTATAAAATGGGGTATTAAAAAATATAAAAATATAACAGCTGCAATGTTTTAAATTGCAATTATTTTTAATCGTGTTTTGGAAAATGTTATTAAGATATTCAATCGAGTTAATTGTTTGCATACGTGGTTTTCTCAAACTTTTATTAAATTATTGTTTTATTCTAACATAAGGATTTTTGCTTTTGTTTTACAGTCTGGATTTAATGTTCACGATATTATAAGCTAGATCCTTAATCTAACGAGGCCACATCAACCTGTATTCAAATAATATAATACAATGTCACACGAGAACATTTCTATGAAAATAATGAATGCCATATAGCTTGAACAATGAACATTATAGTAAAACAACGTAATTTGAGTTAAGCTTAAAGAAGAAATAAATATATTACTTTTTAACTCGCACATCAGGCTATTATTATTTCACTGACATAGGTTCTATTTATGATAATGATAAACGTAATTTATTTAAAACTTTTTTTAAATTGAAATTTTTACAATGAATAATAATTAAAAAGCGTGTTTAAGAAGTATCAAATTTTAAATAAACTATAGTGTATAAAATAAAATTACACAATTAAGTAATTATGCATTTTTATTTGCACGAAACCTGATATTCATATTTTATGATTTAAAATTTGATAAGGAATATTAAAGTTATATATAAATCAACGCAGGGTATGTTATTATCATTTGAATGTTTTAAACTAAATTTATAAAACTGTGAAGTTGCTGATTAGAAATACATTGAGATTGATAACTTTTTGTCAATAAAATTTGTTTTGTTTGCATTAAAATAATAGGTACATAATTTCACTTAAGACAGTAGGTTATTCCTGTGTAATACAATCCGTATTTATAATCATCAGACTAGAACTTTATACAAGACGCATTGTAATTTGAATAGAAGATTAATTTTGAATTATTTTAATATGACAAAAGTTTTTAAAATTTCAAAGGTTGTCAAGATTGACATTGCAATAGGTTTTCAATGTCACTTTCTATTTATTTTTTTTACTCAATTATTAAGTAAAATAAATTATTCAATAGCCATAAAAATAATGAGATATAAAAACCAAACGTACACAAATTTAATTTTGAGTAATCGAAATAAAGATGTTTAGTTGGAACCATAAATCAAGAGTTATAATGATGGTGATAAATGTAAGGAAAACAGTAAAATGTTAAGCCGAGAATTGTTTTGAATTCATTTTTCTTCATTCCATAATTAAATGGTTATTTCTTTAGTTATAATATTTAAGTTATGGTTAATATTTCTAGTAGGTTACAATAAACTTATTACATAATATTACGTTATGAATAAATAATAATATTTGATATATAAATATATAAATATGGTTTATGATCTAAAAAAAAAAAACAATATGACGATTATTCATGGAGAAATTTAAAAGTAGATCGAATTGTGGGCGATGGACATGACGAATTTAAATTATATAATAGTATACTAAACAACAATAGTTTAGATTATAAACTATTATATTTAATGAAATATAATATGAATTTTTAAAATATGAATGATATTATATTGTTATGTATAGAATAAAATTATTATTATCTTAAAGAATTAAGAAGAATCTTTATTAAAATAGAAATTTAATTTAGAATTCATTATAATATTTTTGCCTTATTGGAAACATGAAATTGTGCTTGATAAGTTTAAAATTAAAATACTATAGTCATTATGTTTATCAACATTTTTTTGTACTTGAAGTAGGTATAAGTATTGTAATTAAATTATGATTGCTTTGAGAATATAGCTAAATGTATACCATATTTTGCGCTCTTCACATATTAATTAAATCTAAATCATTCGTGAAAAACACTGACATTTATTAACAACAATCATCATACACATGTGTTACACATCCTTCAAGTAATGACAAGTCACATAACTTAGGTTAGGTAACCTTCAAGATCCGAGATACATAATTTTGATTCTGAATTGTCATGGAATTTAGATGGATACAGCAGTTTAACGAAAAATATATATAATATCTAGTTTGTAATTTTGTAGAAATGTTCATGAGTACCTTTTCAAATAACCGTAAAAATCAACAAAATAATTTATGAAGAAACTGGAAAAACCAGAAATTCTCTCCAAATGTTTGTATTAGTATTATCTGTATACGATAATATTTTTTAAAATATTTTGATTTTAGATTTTTATCTTGCTTTTTATATATTATGTTTTAGGTATATTTTTATTTATTTTATTTCATTAATTTTTAATACAGATTAATGCATATACTATATACATATTATAATGTTGTGTATAATGGACCCAATTAAGTTAGCCCGTGTGGGCACCAATAGCCTTAAAAATATTATTGTAATGACTAAACATTTCAAAGCTTTTTAAAATCTATAGGTACTTAAGATAATTGAACACATAGAATATAAAATGATAGAGAACTAATATAACAAGAACTTTACAATTTAGGTGAGAGATCAACAGCTTGTTTTAGTAGTCACTCTGTTAATTTTAATTTTAATACAATACAATTTAAATAATTGCATATTTTATCATAAATATTTTAAATAGTAGGTATAAAGAAAAGAAGAATGCGTTAGTTATTAATAGTTAACGATGGTAATATTATTCAATTTACTTCTGCTGTTAAAATTATGGTAAATAGGTTTAATTTGATTATATTTTAATAAGAAAGTAATTAATGTTTTGTTAAAAGTTTTTATACTCTTAAAATATTTAGTTCCTTGTCCAAGTTATCAACATGAAAGTATCTGGTTTTATATAAGATTATTCTTAGAATATTATTTTGGTTATTTGTTATTCTATTTAAGTTGTTTTTATTTTTCTGCGCTACTTACAATAATTACGCTATACATCTGTGTTGATTTACAAAAATAATGTAACTAAACATTTAAATCGAATTAATTCACCCGTAAAATACATCAAAAATTTATCAAATTATATCATCTCAAGAAATTAAATTAACGAACAACTTAAAAGCATATAAATACCTAATACATGATATATTTATTATATAGGTACATAGGTATATTATAAAATCTTTTATGTTACAAACCTGGAATGTACAATAATGATACTAGGAGTAATTTAATTCTCAATCTACGTCTAGTTCAACGATTTTTCCATGATTATAATATTCTCCATTAATAGCGATTGACGAAATGATATTATACATATGTTACGACGATTGGATTCCTCCGAATCTCTGCAGCAGGCCAGCAACGAATGCGAAAAACAAAATATTATAATAATGTTAGGTACTCGTCGGACTTGTTTAGTTCAACCGTAAATCACAGGTTGTCATTATTCGTTTCAGAGATGATATAGGTACAATATATATGTCCTACATGCACTTTAAATTATATAATCCCGGGTTATAACGACCACGTTTCCGATGTTGACAGGTATTCACAGAAATCCAATAATTCACATGTGCTTGTGCATGCAAGGATTAAACATAGCTGTGATGTATTCAACTGTGTGTCTGTATATTTGATGTGTTTTTGAAAACCTTCATCCCGCCACGAAAATACCCATCAAAGTCAATTCAACACTGAATGGATTATTCGAAACTGTCATACGTTGGGTGCACCGGACAAGCACGGAGATTTAAAAAAATAAATATGATCTGTATCATGAAAAAACCCAATATAACGTAATACTAAAACAATAAACTATAACTAGGTAATTTTTTACATGCTCTGAACACTGTAAAATGATTAAAAAAAGCGGGTAAGTCGTGGATGTCGCTCTGCTGCACAGTAGGTTACTGTAATGGATGGGATTAAATTTGAATGCAATGATAGGTATCATTGTATACGAAAAACGATTCTGAACGTAGATGATTTGTCAGTCTAGGATATATTATATTTAAATATTGTCATATATTCTATTTTGAAACAAATATTTTATTTTTCAACTAAGACGCATTTCGCATAAGGCATGGTTAATCAATTTTTCCAAAAACATTGCATGTAGTTATCATAATTCATAATACCTTATATTGTCATAGATATACATATACCTGGCTTGAGGATAAATCGTTATCATTACGTTATAATTTGCAAATATTCATGGTTTTGACGAATTTTTGTCAATATTTGAAATTCAAATGCTAATAAAAATTTAATTTGAATTTCCGGTGGACATTATTTTGTGATAAAGATTAACGAATTTGTAAGGAATCTTGTGTTAAATTTTCAAATCTTAGATTTAAAAAGAAAATTTTTTATGAATTTCTAGCTTAAAACAATTTGCGAATTTTTGTGATTATTACGTATTTTGTCAAAATTCAAAATTTGAATGCTTATAAAAAAAAATTGTGACTATGAATTTATTTTATTTTTCAATTGCTATTGTAACAATATGTTAAAAGCCTTGTATTAAATCTTCAATATTTTCTACCCAAAAAACAAATTTTTATCGATATTAATTTTAAAAAAAACTAATAATGATCGAAAATAGCATATACCTACGAATAGTACAACATAAGTCAAACATTTTTGAAAATTTCATGGCGGATAAAATATACTTATAAAAACATTCGGTGAAAATTTCATGTATCAATGGTCATTTGTTTTAAAGTTACATCAATAATCATAATCGATTTTGTCGAAAACTGATTGTGCGTAAAATTTCCCGTTTTTCCCTTAATTTTTAGTTTGTTTATCCTGATTATTTAGAAAAATATATAAGAATTTTTTATTAAAAATCGAATCACTTTTAATGCCCCAAAACGAGATGACAGACACAAAAAAAAATATTCATAGTTTTGACGAATTTTTGGCAATATTTTAACTTCAAATGCTAATAAAAAAAAATTGTGCCTATGTATTCTTATAATTTTTTAATCACAATAAGAATAACTTATGAGAAACTTTGTATTAAATTTTAAAGTATAGCTCTATAGCTTCTCTATAGCTACTTGGAGGAAAACTTATGGAAAACTTAGTGTTGTATTTTTAATTCTTAGTTATAAACACAAACAATTTTATGATTTTTCAACTTCAAAATTACCTACTTGCAAATTTTCGCGTTTTCGTAAAAATTTGAACTATAAACGCTTATAAAAAAAAAATCGTGCCTATGTATTCTTATAATTGTTTAATCACTATAAGAATAACTTATGAGGAACTTTGTGTTCAATTTTCAAGTTCTTTGATTGGCCCAAAAAAATTTTATCGACACTTCAAAAAAATTTTTTCAGAAAAATTGAAAATTTCAGTTGTCTATAAATATCTCAAAAAAGTCAAAATATTTTGAAAATTAAATCATGTAAAGAAAATGCCAATCTTAATAACTGGTAAAATTTTCAAGTATCTACTACATATACTTTTTGAATAATAACAAATATTTAAAATCGTTTGAAGATAAATCGTTATCGTTACGCTATTTCGTAAAAATTTAAAATTCAAAAGCACTTAAAATTTTTCCTATAACGATGCTTCTAGTTTTCTCTATAGCTACTTGAAGGAAAACTTATTGAAAACTTATTGTTGTATTTTTAATCCTTAGTTATAAACACAAAAAATTTTATGATATTTCAACTTCAAAATTACTTGCAAATTTTCGTGTTTTCGACAGATTTCGTAAAAATTTGAAATATAAACGCTTATAAAAAAAATTGTGAATTACGATTTTAATTTTTTTTTAGCTAAAGGAAAACTCATAAGGAACCTTGTATTAAATTTTCAGTGGTCTATAAATAACTCAAAAAAGTCAAAAATTTTTGAAAATTAAACTGCATATAGATATCACTAACATAAACATTTGGTGAAAATTTCAAGTATTTACAGTGATTAGTTTTTGAATTACAACCATATTAAGAAAAATCGATTTGGTCGAAAACTGGTTTTGCGTAAAAATTCCCGTTTTTCTGTAATTTTTTTTTTATTTTTCTCGATTTTTTTGAAAACTGTTGGAAAATGTTTACTTTTGACCTCTATAATGCAACAAAGGATATTCACTTTTACACCAGAAACCAGCCCAAAGTTTGAAATTGAAGCATTATTTCGACTAGTTATGCTGTGATCAGACACACACAAAAAAAAAACACACATCATTGTAAAATCAATACATTCATCACTTTTTTCAGAATCTAAAACACATGTCATTGTAATGTTGGTCTTGGTATTATTTTATTTTTAATAACATTATTATTGACCGTTGTTCTTTTTATGTACAATTCAAATACATATTTACAATTAATTTGTTGAATTTAAGACAGTGTATTTCTGCGCTTCATTTGAAACATTGAGGTATTGTGAGGCTAAAACACTACACACCAGTTGCCATTGATTCAATAAAATAAAAAACATATGTTTAAGTACCTATAATAGTTGTCTGTTATTTTGTTATTTAGCAGCTCTTTGACATATTACATTATAACGATTTGGCTGGACAATTAACGACATTTTTTGAATTATAGCCTTCTATATTATGTCTATATACCTATATAGTAGCCTAAACTTAACACGAACACTAATATAATATATTTGATTATTATTCGATTACAACTTCATACGCAATGCGTCATCCATATGTGCAACAATATGCTTTATTAAAATAAGGTGTATGTTTGTCTTAATAATACTCCCCTTACCTTGCAAGGCTACCTAGTACTTAGTCAGTGGTGCAACTAATGGGCTTAGCCCCCCCCCCCCATGATTACAATTAAGTCGCACATAAAAAAATGTTCCTTATTGCTTTAGATATAAGCCCCCTATGGTTTTTTTTTAAATAGATAGTTTTGTTTGGTAGGCTGTAGACCCCAAAATTTTAACCCTAGTTGCGCAGATGTACTTGTTCTACTATATATATTTATCAATAGAATTTACCTAATATAACCCAATTGAGCGCTAAATGAAATCATTTTTTACAGCATTATACAGTGATTAGTTTTTGAATTACAACCATATTAAGAAAAATCGATTTGGTCGAAAACTGGTTTTGCGTAAAAATTCCCGTTTTTCTGTAATTTTTTTTTATTTTTCTCGATTTTTTTGAAAACTGTTGGAAAATGTTTACTTTTGACCTCTATAATGCAACAAAGGATATTCACTTTTACACCAGAAACCATCCCAAAGTTTGAAATTGAAGCATTATTTCGACTAGTTATGCTGTACACAGACACAAAAACAAAAACAAAAAAAAACACATCATTGTAAAATCAATACATTCATCACTTCGTTCAGAATCTAAAATAATTATTAGCGGCCATTTTCTTGTAAAAATATAATATTATTATATGTGTGCATATATACGAGTATTATTTTGTATAATGTCATACTGATTGTCTCCAAAAAATGGTGAATTAGTTAATCAGACGCCCCCTTATGCTCCCAATATAATTCCTTATCAGTGTCTATTCTGATTAATTTATTCTGTGGTATTTATCAATAACTTTCCGATTGGTATTAGGTAGTTTTTTTGAATATTATACGAGAATCGTGAACTCATAAAATGTATCATATAATCCTTAGAAATTACCAGGAAACCACGAACTGCTGACGATACTTGGAGGGGGGGGGGGCAATTTATAACAACTTTATAATATTAAGTAGGTAAATATAAATTTTAATAATTAAAAAAAATTAGTACATTTAAGCATTTAATAAATAATTAAAATTCGATACAAATATAGATATGATTATATACCTACATGATTAATTTATCATAATATAATTATATAATTTTGTTTGTTTGTTGTTATACGCCATATTGGAACTATTGCATTTTAAACTACAATAAACATTTTTTTTTTTTTTTTTATGTAGGTACTTTTAGGAGTATTCGGCACTGTATATATATATACAGTATACACTAATATGTGAATATTTCAAACATAGATACGGTTATTTATTTAATGCATATTTAAAAAAAATACGGAATATTTCAATAATATTGGCTAATAATCGCATTTTTTTTAAATAATTCAAAAATGCATGCTTTTATTTTTGTAATGTTTTCTGTGATATAAAAAACAAACAATACAAACAGGAATCAGAATGTAATATTATAGCATTCTATCGGTACCTAATTCACAAATCAGAAATGATTACTTATAAATCATTATTAATATAATATGCATTACGTTAAAGGCATATGGAAAAGAATGTGTTTTTATTAGGTATAATGCCACTATCATTATATCATTATTTTATTATTATGAACCTAAAATAAGATTCAGTAAGGTTCCAAAAATATAGAAAAAAAAGAGTTTTTGAAAAATTCATTGTTCATATCCTACACTCGATACAGTTATTAAGAGTAGGTAGAGAAATTTTTAAAATAAGTTTCAGCTTAAATATCATAATTTGTAAAGTAGGTATACATACTTACTTACTTCATATTATACTGTTATTGGTACCTAATTAAAGTTATGACGAGTAATCAGTTTTATTCAATGCACTTAGGTTATTCTGAAAATAAACTGGTGATTATTAATTTTTAAGATTTATTCAATGTTTGTAAAAAATACTTAAAATCAGAAACTATGGTAGTTAAAAATGATTTGATAAATAATATGTTCATGTGCTTAGCAGATTATCATATGTAAAAAAAATGTCATCAATAAATATTATTTAAAATTAGCACCGTACCACCAGACGGTGCGTATGTTTACTAATGGAAAAAAATCACTCGTTGTATATCCTTTACTCTCTAATTCTAATGGTATTATACAGCCATGGAAACATAATACCACTGAAACCTTTTTTTTGTAACATTAAGTTTTGAACGCTCTTTTCACTATACATATACTCATATACAGTACGTCTAGAATCTAGACTATAGATAAGCTAGTAGATAAATAATATTATATTGGTTCACACCTATTATAATAGATGGTTCGACGAATGAATAATGCGTTAATATTACATTTGGAATTAGTGTCAAAAATACGATATTTGGATTTATTGCATGAAGACTTATACAAATCGTTGTACGAATTGTGGTGGTAAAATATTATCATATTTTTTATTTCACCTCGCGAAGAAAACAATATATATATATAATATATATATATATATATATATATATATATATATATATATATATATATATATGCGTGTGTAGTTCAATAAAAATGATTTGTCAAAATCGTCAATCAGTCATGTTCTAGAACTCTAGGAGAAAGAATGTACATGCAGTCTGAAAGGGTACGAAGTGTCATAAATTCAGTTGACAATTTCGTTTGCGTCAGTGCACATTAATCGCCCATAACTACGAAAAATCGTAACAAAATACCAAATAGCGAAGAGAAATATTGAAAAAGAACTGATAAAAATATTTTTCGTCATTCAGCTTGAATGGTTGTATTACGAACAATTCAAATTTTAGAAATGTTATTTAAAATAAAATGCATACGCACAAGGAGTGTGATTCCATAGTTAAATTGAGCCTTATTATAATGTAATATAATATAATACGCGAATCGCGTACTTTCAGCTTAAAATAAATTCAAGTGGATGATTACAAAAATGTTTTAGGTAGTTTTAGTATGATGCAGCTACCAATTAATTATTCAGAACTATAGTTATATTTCTTCTTTTTTTATTCTTGTTACAGCTTCGACTACTTTTAATTATAATATACGAGTATACGAAAATAGCTTTTTATTTATGTCATGAAAATGCATGTAATCTTATGACAGTTTTGAAATAATTACATTATACACTTATCAATAGTCATAAGAAAAAAAAGAGTTTTCATTGGTATTTTATTTTCATCATTATCAGGAAAAACATAATTTTCTGATCTTGTAGAAATTTTATATATAACTGTATAGTTATAGTGTATACCTATCCACAATATTGCTTAGTCATGTCTTTTAATATAAAACTTGTTAATTGGAAGAACTTATTCATTTTGTAAGAAATACTATATTCTTTCGCAAAATTCTATAGCATGATTTGTAGTTAGAAACCGAAGTTTTTAATGTCAATTAAAAACTTTGTTAAACCCGGAAATTTTACTAGATTTTAGTACTTAATAGAATATGAAACATATTTTTATTTACATTTAATGATTTTGTGTCCTCTCCAATCATTTTTAAAACCAATTTCAAAAATTATGGTTATCTCCCTATGGTATTGATATATTTAACTGTACTTAATATAAGTTTACCGTATATTATAATATTTCAATGTAATAAACCATTGTTATTTCTTCACAAGATTTTTTTCAAAAGAATCAATTTACACATTTTAGCGATTTATCCATTTTTGTGTATGATCTAAGTTTTTTTTATTAGTTTATCAATTTTTAAAGTTATTTATTTATAACCAATACAAGAAGGTCCAAAAAAATATCAAACTGAATATAGATGGCCTACACTCAAAAATGTATCACCCAAGGTCACTAATAACAACTGATAAAAGCTTTACTTGAACAAGTATATGATACAAAAATAAAGTTATTTAATACGTACAGTTTTTATAGTGTTATTTTATCTATTTAGTGGGTGATTAAAAATATTAAAATTGATGATTATTTATTCAATATAGACATTTCATTAAATTCAAAAAACGGTTTTCCAACAGGATATTAATTAATAAACGTTTTGTAGGTAGGAAAAAAACGATGAAATCATTTTTAATCGTTATTTATTACTATAATTTGTAAAACTTATCGGTACAAACTATGGTTTTAACCACGGTTAAAAATAAATAATAACACAACAACAAAATATTGTTTTAAAATACTTTATTTTAACAAAACCAACAAATTACGAATTGTATAAAAAAAATAGTAGTAAAAAATGGCTTTGTATTAAGAAAAAAAAAATTATTATTATACTGAATAATTCATACAGAGATGAAAATTATAAATGACAAGTTGCAATTTTAAAACAATATGAAACAACCTGTTGTGACATAGTTTGTTTTGAAGTGTAGACGTATTTTAATTAAGCTAATACTTATATAATAAAGTGTATACAATTAGCTCAAACAGATTACTTAAGAAATGAATGGGAAATGCGACATTTCCAAAACTAAATATTTAAAATATGCCACTTCAAGCATTTAACTCTATATATTATAATACTTCATTAACTTATAAATGATAAATTATGCAACTTTCTCAATAGATCAATAATGATTATTAATTTGGTATTTGAACAGAAATGCAAACTTATTTGCCCATGTCATATTTACAAGTCAGACATTTGAAATAATTTTTGCTAAATCAAATAACTTAATAATGTTACGATTTTTATTTGTAATTGTTACTATTATAGTTTTATGGTCCTAGAAACTGTGATCAAAGACAAATAATAAGACTTTATCCTAAATCTATAGCACGAATGCCGGAAGTGGTACATTAGCCAAATTTCAATGGCACGTTAAAACTGATTAAAAAATTAAATATTTTGAAGAAATAATTTTATAATTTTATATTTATAAGGAAATGTCTATATAAATAGAATAGACATTTATAGACTTACATTAATAACTTAATATTAATGATTATTGTACTTTCATTGTAACGTTTTATTTTTATTACAATTTTTTGTGCCTATAAAAGTTTATTCTCTACAAAGAATTTATAATAAAAACGAAGCAAAGAAAAACTTTGATCGATGCACCTAAGGTTGCTTGTGTTTTACTAAAAGTCTGAAAATAACAAACCATTATATACAAACCAACCGTAAAAATTTAAAATCTTTTAATTTAATGTTAAACTATAATGATTATAAAGTACCTCGGAAAGCCAGTGGACGTTAAATAAAGTTTATCGATATTTTTGTTGTATCACAATAATAAAATTCCTAGATTCAACAATGACCTAAAATATAAACTGTATAGCTTTTAACAAAATAAACAACAAATAAACTAATATGATCCAAGAAAAATATAGGAAAAATGTTCGCTAATACGTTACAAACCTACCTCATATACAGAGCGCGTTAAGTACAACGGCTTAAATTCCACCGTATAAATGGACAAAGCTGACTTCAGATGTATCAAATATCAAAAAACAATTTAATACGTAACCTGACTTAGGAAAAATTATAAAAGTATATAGATAATTTTTTTTTAAATTGTGTAAATTATGAATTATACTTCAACGGCATTGGTATGTATATAGTAGGTACCTCTACAAATAATAAAAATACCTATGGTAACAAGATAGACAACGCGAATAACAATAATACTCTAAATTTCCACCAGCTAGCATTTAATACCAAATACCCTTCACTATTGTGTATGACCCATGTCACTTCTACTCAAATATCAGCTCCTCCTTCAAACTTAAGCAGCACTCATAAATTCATTGATATCAGTTATCATTTCCTCTTTACATTCCTCGGCCATCTGCAGTTGAATTATATCAAATACTTAATTTAATTTACTTTTCCCAGTTCATACTCATATTCTAGTGGAATTCTAATAGTTTATTAAATTACAGACACACACACTTATTATGTTGCTAAACGGAAAAGGTTCAACAAATTACCGAAATTGTAATTAAAAATGTTTAAAAAATAGTTTAAAGATGAAGTGTCAGTAATCGATAATAACATTATTTTTATAAAAATGTTGAGTTTGAATTTAATATTTTTATGAATTATGCAATACAATTTTGTTTATGTTTAGTGAATTTTGCAATATTATAGGTCAAGGTATGACTACATTCAAATGCAAGGTAAAAAAATAAAAAAAATAATTTATAACAAAATCCTTTTTAATTCATTGTATTTATATAATCAACTTAAAACGGTAAAAATGTCTTAAAAATACTATATTGAATCGAGTTTTCATCATAATGGATTTCTGTATCTGACGATTTTCAATGCACTAAAGTTTATAAATTATAATAATAGTTCACTACTACTATATATCCTGCTCCAATGTGAAGGATGAAAGACGAGTGCTTTTCTGTTAACACCTTTGAATCTATTTCCACCTTTCAATATATATATTTTTGATTTTCAAAAACTTAAATTTGAGACTTGTAATTAATAATTAAGTGTCAGTAAAAAATATGTCCAGTTAGTAAATATATTTTGAAATATATTAAAATAATAATTAGTGAATGACTATTTAAAAAAGTGTACTAATGTCCTAATAAAAGGCATTCAAAAGAAATTGGATTATTATAATTATTTTTTCATTAATTGCTTAAGGCATCAACAGCGACAAGCTTATTAGCCAGAGTTACATTTTTTTTTAAATTTACATTAATTGCATTAAATTTTGATAATTATAAGTATTAATATATTATAATAATGAGTAATATTTATTTTTCATTTTATTTACAATTACTGTACAAATTTTATTCAAAAATTCTTGAAATTCGATGATTTTTCTACACATATTACAATTTAACAATATTAATAGTATTTAGCGTGTGAATTATGAGTTAATAAATATAAAACATGTCCTATAAGATTTTTTTATTACAATTGTAGTATAATATAAACAGAATAATTTAAATTTAAATAATTACAAAAATATTAATTGTTTTTATAGTTTTTGTTTAATTCTGATTTTTTTAGTTTTTGATATTCAATTTTATATTTTATAATCCTGAAATTCTTCAATATATATATATATATATATATATATATATATATATATATATATATATATATATGTTACGAGATATTTGACAATTTGTTTGTTTTCGTTTTATTTTTTGTTGTTAAGCTACTCAATAATTATTTTTTATTTTTTTGCATTACAGTTTATTAGTCTATAAAATAGAACTTTACTAGGTAACTTAACGATACTTTATTAGTCTATAAAATAGAACTTTACTAGGTAACTTAACGATACTTACAGGATTGCATAATACGAAATAATTGTTTTTAATTGATTACTCTTATTTTGTTATGTGAATAAATATATTGTTATTATTATTGTTATAAATAAAAATTATGTAAATATACATTATTAGAATCTATATAATATATTATAATGTTTAAGATACACTTAAAAATAAAAATAATTTATTTTTAGTGTATTTATTTAGTGGTTATTGATCCATGCATTACACGTATTTTTTCTAGTTTATTTAATAATATATAATATTAAGAAGAAACATATTAAAATACAATAGAATAAAGATTATTTATAATTTTATTTATTCAACAGTTTAGTTCATGGAAAAAAATCAAGTATTCATCGGTCGATCGATTCATCGGGTCCAAATACTATACAATGATGCTTGGAGAGCTTGAATTGGAAGCATTGTAGTTATAAGCTTTCTATTTTTCAATAAAAAAAAAGTTCACTTAAAGTTTAAATAAAACCAAATGTAAAAGAAAAAAATACTTTCTGTCAAAATAGTAAATACGTGACATTATGACAATAGTTCTATACATATTCTATTCTGATACGCAATACGAAAATATTCGTCCATATTGAATGGGTGATAATGAACTCAGAAAATGAAACTCAAATTGTTTTGCGAATGACCGTGTGTAAAAAAGAACGGTACAGATTCTCGTGTCAGGGTTGACCTACGTGAGTATTGTTACAATGGTCAGAATTATATATGACTTTGGTCTTTGGATTATAGAAGGCTAGAAATTCTGACCATTCAAGACACTGAGTTATTATGGTATTAATGTGTCTTGGCCTTTTTTTTTTTTTTGTTTAGCTGTTAGCGTATTTTCTGGAATGCACTGAGAGAAAATTCTAAAATAAATATCTCCCAACATTCATATCAGTAGGAACCGTATAGAGGAGCTGTATCACAAGATAAATGAAAGTATTCATCTATTCTGTGTCTGTATCGCACTTTTTTTCAATCGTAATATTTTAGTTCTTTGTAATTAAATACTAATAAAAAATGAAAAACTAAATTTGGTGGTGATCTCGTATTGTTTTATTTTATACCGAGTACTTATTCCTTTCAACAGATATATTCCGCAATGGTTTTTTCAAGTAATATTATTATCCCAATGGAAAATGATTATAACATTATTATAGGTACATGAATGTCTTGTTCGCTATAAACTTTTAATGGCTCAAACCGATGACACTACTGTAGCATAATATTATACGGTGAGTAATATCGATGCTATCAAAGCAATAGTTGTCCTACGTAATTATCCAGTTCCGACTACGGCGGCGTGAATATTTATCTTTACCATGGGTCTACGCTGAAGTTTCCAGACGGACCCCCACCCCCCGCAAGAGGAGGGTGAACCTGCTTTCCGTCCGGCCGCCGAGAACAAGGCCAATGAACAATAATTAGTGGTTCCATGCACTCCGACGTTGTCGTTGCCCCGCGGTCCCGTAATATTTACGTATCGCGTCGCCTTTCAACATCGGACGTAATATTATTATAATATTCGATCACGGGATCAATACGGTGCAGTGCTTTTGACATCGGTGGCATAAAGCTTTTTATTATCGTGAGTGCGAGCGGGGCCACTCGGTCGGTATTTTATAATTATTGTCAGTGTTACTGTTTGACGTGCGCGGGTGCTTGAAAACAGTAACGGGCAACACGGGGCATAATTATAGTTTAGTTCCCAAACGATTTTTTGAAATTTTTTTTTTCCAAAATGTGTATTTTTTATGCTTTTTGTAATGGTACATTAAAATAAAGTCGCTCGAACTTCTTATGGAAGTTATGTTCAAAAAATTTCGAAATACTCTATTTTTCAAAAAATAATGTTATTGAATTAAAAATATCAAAAATTTGTAGTTTTGGAATTTTTTCGACGAGTGTCGCAAACTGTGTAATCATTGCCCACATACTACAACATAACTTGCTCTGTGACCTGCTTGAGGTGGTGTTGCATAGCAAGTCGAGGGATATTTTCGATTTTCGGAGCGGAGCGATGAGTGCCGCCAACTGTGTGATCACTGCCCTTTTTGAAGTGTCATAACTTCGAAACTAAGCCCGACCGACAAATTTTGATTACACCAAAACTTTTTTATATCATTACACACCGAATGAAAAAAAAATGTTCAACATTTTTAGGTATTAATATTTTTAAATCATAAGACATAAACACAATTTTCGGAAAAATCGATCATTTTTAAGTTTAACATAAAAAGTAAGTAAGATGATAGACCAATCTTGATTTTACCGAAACATTAAGCATAAAAATATTAACAATATAAAAAAAATAAAAAAATTCCAAAAATACAAATTTTTTATACCTATTAAAATTCAATAACATTTTTGAAAAATAGAGTTTTTTGAACATTACTTCCATTAGAAGATCGAGCAACTTTATTTTAATGTTCCATTACAAAAAGCATACAAAAACACACATTTTGCAAAAAAAAATTTCAAAAAATCGCTTGGGAGGTAAACTAGAATTGTTCCCAAGACGGCTGTAAACCATATGTTTATAACCCAGTAGTGATCGCGCTCGGGCACGATTCTACCGGACACCGAAAGTGCATAGGGCATTCAGTTTTGGTATACATGAGGTGTCAGATAATACAAGACGTCACATCATCGTGTACATATTTAGCCCAGCGCCATCAGTCAACGTCGAGGGTCGCAAGATCAGAACGGGCAAGCGTTGGAAGTTATGGTCATAAGGACAGTCGAATGGTCGGCGGCAACCAGTAACGCGGTATCACGAGAGTTTTATCATTTATTATTTGTAAGCAAAACAATTGTGATACGTGTGATATCATTATTTTGCATTCTGATTTATTATTATTACCTTCGTGGTTTTTGTGTTATTATAATTTATATTATGTTTTTTTTTTTTTATTATTTATAAAGTTTTCCTGACAATTGGTCATCTAAACTTAAGGCTAAAAGAATATAATATTTTGACGTTTTGAAAAAGGTTAACATAAAATATTTACAGAATAGTAGGTAATTATTGATATGTTCCTCCTCCGGTTCTCGATACTAACGGAGAAAAAAAAAAAAAAAAGGTAATTATTGATAATATAGAAATTAAACAACGTTTGATAAACTTAGATATTATGTAGACTGTCTCGAATAACGAGCAATCGGTTCAATATTATATTGTATAGTAGGTGGGCGCCCACACCCTTAAATACAATAGTATGATATTATAATTATAATTATTTATTTTATGTATAATGTATTGTGTATTCTGAATCTAATACAGTCCACTTTTTAATATTGAAACTAGACGAAGTTGTTTTATTATATTATTTGTACTAATAACCTATTATGTATCTAGTTGAATAATTACAGTACACTACACAACAGTAATATTATGTTTAGAATAATATTGTTGTGAATGCCATGTGAAATCAATACTAATGAGTAATGATCAAGTATGGGTTGATTTGTATATTATTGGTGTAAAACAAGTTTCATAACTCCCTCCCTCACCCTCCTTCCATCATGTCTGAATTTCTCTCTTTAGTTTCAATAATTCATCGTCTTCAAGGTTAATTAGGTCCCAAGGGTCCTATACATATGTTTAACTGACATTCACAAATATTAGTTCCCAAGAGACATTGGAGTAATAGTACAGGGTGACACACTGGCACATAAAGATTCATAATAATATTAATTACGATAATTTTCTGGGTTGTTAGTAAAAACTAACGAATTGACTACCCTCCTGTATATTAATTCATTACAAGAAACTTTTAAAATTAAGACATAACTGAAAAAACTTCGATTGAAAGAAAAAAATATTACTATTAAATAATCCATTAGCCATACAAAAAATCTAAGAATAATACTTCTTATAAATTTAAGACGTATTTATTAACTGTGTCATTTTCACATGAGGAATTAAACTTTCATATTCACATTAATTTAAAATGTAAGTAGATAAGAGGTAACTGAAAACTAAATAATCAAATACACCTGCTTCCGTTTACATTTGCAGTAGACCATATATAAATAACAAAAGTCATAAACGTGTACTACTGCACTTTGGGGGTATTTGAAACTTACAATGGTATCAAATGTGAAAAGTTTTCAAGTTTTCAAAAAATCTTCATTGCACTTCTGCTAAAAATAGTTTTCTTTTTCAAACGATAAAACTGATTATATTAGTAAACATTGTAAATAAGCTAAAGAGTACTTTTGATGGAATTATACGTTCACAAATTATATTCAATTGAATTAAATGTGTTTAGGTCAACAGCTAGAGTAAAAATAGAAAAACGAAAAACAGCAGATATAAGTAACGGTACAAAACCGGAGAATTTAAAACAAAATGTATACATTTTAGATCAAGGTATACGTTCACGTTTTATGTTCCTTACCAATTAAAACTTATCGCACTTATTCCAAAAAAGTGTTAATAAACGCTACTAGTGTGCACGCAGAATAGTGAGCAGATTAATATGTTACATTCAATATGATAATTGTAATAATCGAATATTCAAACAGGGCAAGTTAAAAACGGATCAATAAAGCTCAATATAATATTTGTTAGTACTTATCAATTTAGTTTATTCATATTAATCCACAACTTGGTAATTTGTATAACAGCATAATGGTATTATACATAATGGTATTAATGACCATATCTATTGTGTTTAACATAAAATAAAATATAATTACGAGAAGCTATTATACGTTATTAATTTATTATTTAAACACAATACGAGATTAACAATCGCAAAAACGACGTCGTGGGACACATAGACTTGAAACCCGTGCCAGTATTTTGTATTATCATATATTTTTTTTTTAATTTAAAAGTTATGATTAATCATTCCGTTTGGAAAACGATTTTGAACAAAACTTGGGTTGAGCAAATACTATTAAGCTGTTCGGAAAAACGAGCGCCTTGCATAAATTTTTAATTTCACCCCTTCCCACCACAACCCCACTCACTATCTTTAACTATCGAGAAACGGAAAAAAATGTCGTTTGCAGTTAAGTACAACCAGTGTTCGATTTTCAATCTATATCAACTATACAAGGTCTGTATGAAACGTTTAAAGTACTCGTTATGTACAAGGCGATTATATTAAAACTAAAAAAAAAAATTCACCTCAAAATATTATTCTATGATATTATTATAGAATGTGTGCTAATGTTAAGATTAAATCATGTATCAAATATAACATTACACTTTACACACACGGCTGAAAAATTAAATATCATTAATGTAGGTACATATATGCTGGGAAATCGTGTGTTAACGACGGTCGTGTCTACTATCCAGTTATCTTTGGTAGTATAGTAATTATTAATAATATAATATCTTATACAGCTGTCCTTCACCAACTCTAATTCCCTGGACCGATTTTTGTCCCTTATTAAAATCCCATACTTCTAATTTATAGCTCAACCAATGGAACAAACTAGCCATCAATTATGCATCTTGGTACAAAAATATTTCACCATCTATACACTCTCAACCTTGGTTTCACAACCTCAAATTAAATCGTAACATAATTACTTCTTTTTTACGCCTAAGATTTGGACACACTCTACTACCCTCACACTCTTATAAACTTTCTCTCAATCCTTTATGCATGTCACAAATCCACGACCCCACCATCTGCGATGTATCTCGTATACTTTTTAACTGTCCCTCTCTGGCCTCCAATGCAATATCCTTTTCGCCCTAACTCACTCTTTTAATGTCCCTTTCGACACCCAATCCATTTTCTCCTCATCAATTGTTCCAATTATTACCTCACTTATATACTTCTTCAACCAGGCTGGTTTAAAAATGTAATTTATTTGTCATATATTTTCTACCATTAATTTTATATTCTTTTATTATGTACCTACCATCATTGTAAGCATATAATTGTCGAAACTAATTGTTAACAAAGTCTCCTTTAAATTAAAAAAAAAAAAATCATGATATAGTATTATGTTTGCACTGTTATATGTGTCTGTCAATTGATACTGTTTTGAAAGTACTGGTTTGAATATAGGTTGTTAAGGTAGAATATCATGAAAATTGCATTATTTATTTCGTCATTAAATATTATTATTATTATTGTTATACTTGCGATTTTTATCAACAATAATGTTGAATAATATTATTTTACAAACATTTACCGACGTTATTATACAGTTATGATAGTAAATTGACGGTCCGGTGGCACATTATTTCGACATCAAAGGTAAGTACTATTGTGATGCACATGTATATAGCAATATAATAATATTACTTATATTATATCATAAATGAATGACAATAATCGAAATCCATGGGACGGCCGACGACCATCATTGGCCCGTTGGTGGGAATCGCCCGAAGACGAAAATAACGAAATAATGTGGGGAAAAATTATCAATACACCAAATGCGATACAAAATACGAAACTATGGATAGAACGGTCTTTAAAGCAGCCAAACGAAAATACCACTGGTAAAAATCGCAAACAATCCATTGCCAAGAAATCAGTAAGTAAACAAAATAATTTCATCGTGACATATAATATATAAATACATAACATCACTATCAATTTAATATTGTGTCCATGGAGTGATCAAAAATCATAATTTTTTAAATCTTATCTAAAATAATTATGGTTTAATTGGTTGTATTATTAACTACTTTACCTTTTAATACTAGAATAATATGCAAATAAGTAAAGAATAATAATTTATAAAATCAATATACTATTTATTTTTTCTCTGTCATTGAAATAGTTAAAGCATATTGTATTAAATCTTCTTGAAAATTGCGTACCATATTATTATTAAGTGTAATTACGTTAAACGACTAAAGTTGAGTGAGTTCTGTGCTTTGCTCCGGCAATATATGACTTTAAATTCAATTGTTATTTTTAATATAATATTACAAATACGCGTATTGTGAAAAAACAAAATAATAATATATTAGTTTTCAAATAATACTTACAACAGTTTTACGGTGTGTTTTTCTATCTACATCCACATTTTTTTATTGATACAATGAGAATACTCTAAAAGTTTCATACAAATAAATCGATGGATTAAAAATTGCATGAATTTAAAATTCGGTTTGAAGTTTTTTCAGAATATAGAATTAATTTTTTTACATCGACCCAATTTTTTTACCTATCTTGATTTGCACTTCTTTTTTATTTGTTTATTAGTTTTACCGTGTTGAATTCATAGTAAAATAGACGAAAATAGTAAGTTAATTTACTGCAGTAAAAATATTAAATTATAGAATAAGTTAATGCTCAATATAATATACCTTTATGGTGTTCAAACATATTGGCTTGAAGAAGTTATTATTATTTACTCATCAATCATTTAGTTCAATGAGGCCCATTAAAACTTTGATTACATTTTAATTGATAAAAGTTTACAACTGATTGAATTCAAATTTTAATATTAGTTTAAATTAAAATATGATTACTGACGATATTAATGTTTTATAAAATTATCAAGAGTGATGTATACAATAATAAACAAAAATATGTCAATTAACGATTGTATATTGTAATATTTATTAATATTGTTTTTTTGTTTTTATTATTAAAAGTCAATTTTTATTACATGATTAAGTAGCCATGATGTTATTGGAATAAATTGGAAGGAACTCAGCAGTTTTTCCTGACTAAATTTTATACAAAATCGTAGTCCCACGCCTTTTTCAGATAAGATAAAAAAAATGTTTGTTTAAGAAATAAAATTACTATTTTTAAATAATTAATATAACTAACCTACATAAAATTGAAATATGCACGCTATTTAGTTATTTAGATTTATACAGTGAAACATAAGGTAAACCAAATTATCGTGAATTAACATGCTTTGAAATTAACTAAATTACAACCGAATTCATGAATAATTTCCGAGTAGTAGAATTTCAAAATAATATGATAATATAAGATAATATACCAATTATTATGGGTTTCACTTAAGTGCAGATTAAACACAATAACTATGGTTTTGTGGTGGAAATAAAAATAAAATAAAAATATTATCATTACCATTGCAGAATCAAACGGACACAAAAATGTCGGATTGTAGCTATATAAAAATAATATCAAAGTTTTATTTTTTTAAAGATTATTTACACTTTGTGTCTTTACCATAGTTAAATTTTAATTTAATCTCTTTTTATAAAATATTGTAACAATTATAAATAATGTATACATGTTACATGACACCTAAGTACGTATATATAATATTAACTGCAGACTGATACAATAATATTAGCACTACATCAACATGGTTATTGGTACATATATTTTAAATTTATGTAATATATATGTATTATTAAAAAACAACCTTTCCCAAAAATCAATAAATGTACATATGTATACATATACAATATATAGTGAGTATGGAATTTTAAAACAATTTACTTTAATGGCAATCAAAATATTATGATTAAACGTATGGAAAAATTAAAAAATTAAATATAATTAATTTAATAAACTATTATTTTAATGCCTATTGACAAATTAACTCTATCAAAGTCTTGGGATGACATGTATCTACATTTTGATAAAATTATTTTAATGCTTAATTTAAAACCACTACATTTTGATATTTATCTACACAATTCGTTAGGTATTAAATACTCGTATGTAGGTATTGATTCAATAATTGTTTTTTTAGAATTACAGAAACTAAATCTCCTTAGATTAATTTAGTATTCCATTCTAATGGGTAATTTTTTATATACACTGTTGATTCATTGATCTCTTTTTTTACACAAAATTTTATTTTATCAATTCAACGTTATTATGGTTTTTTTTTTTTTGTATTAAAGTTTTTTTTTTAATTGTTACCAACCAAACATGGTATTTTCATTATTAAAATAGTCAATGATTTAGCTGTCGTATTGACACAAGCTGGCTCGCTAGTATAAAATGGCTGTTGTGGCTCACTCAAAATATTATTCAAGAATTTCCCTTATACCTCACAAAGTGAGAATATTACTCAGACCTATATTATAGAGCACAAAGCCCTGTAATACAAGTCACGTAAACAATGCTATTTATTTTTGTATAGAACTACGGAAAATCACTCGTTTTGAAATTTTTGTGGATTGTATTTCAATAACAGTTATCAATGAAATAATATCGAATAAAATAAAATAAAATCATGATTTACAAACACATACAATATTTATGTCATATAATTATACATTTTTTTATGTATCTTTTACCTTATTTTAAGATGATACGCTTATCTATCTATTGTGTTTTGTACAGTCACAGCATTTATTCACAAAAATTAATACCTTACTTAAGTTTTTAGCTATAGTATTAGAATAATCTAAAAATCTGAATAATAAATAATATGACAGGTGTTCATATTACGTAAACGCGTATAATAATATAATACCAAGCGATGACAGATATCTATATAGGAGGAATATGACATTTTTTTTTTTAAATTTCAAAGTATTTTCAAGATATTACTGCGAAGCAGATAGTCCGAAAAACGACCAGTTTTTGCTACAATAGTTTTAAAATTTCTAACCTAAAGATATAGACTTTAATTTTAAAATGCCTGTAACTTGTTGATGGTTTTTACAGCTTCAAAAATTGTTGACCGAAAAAAAACACAAACATAATTGTAAAATCAATATCTCCCTCGTAATCTAAAAAAAAAACAATTGACGAGGTATAAGATAACATAGTCGGTCTTGGATAGTTCGTTCTCTACGACTTGCTTTCCCCTATCGCCATTCTGTTTTTGCTAGCCTAGCCTTTTGTAAAAAAATATTATAATCGTATTCCACCGTTGTTTGTCATAATTTATTAGGAGGTCAACATCATATTGTCTTAGTAATTTTACGTACAAGCGTTTACCACGTTTTTATTTTCTCTGATGACACAAATATTATATTACAAACAATAATAATTAGCAGATATTATGATTGTCGTTTCTGCGAGTAGGTACACACTACAACCGATAATGTAACTTAAAAAATAGTACAAAAGAGTAAACCTCCCAGCACCACACTCTCATACACGCATCAAATAGACGAATTAATTTTGGATGGTTTCTAGGTAACCAACGCAATCTTTTGTAGTCCATAAAAGGTAACACGTGTTTCGGGCTAATGGATTACCGTGATATTTTAATTACTTTAGAGGTCACCGACGTCGTGTCACAATTAATTAAGATGAACTGTTACTTGTCCCGGTCAGCTGAGCTGGTTAAAACAATACAACAACAATAGGAGTCTATTATACATGTCGCATTAACAGTTTTGTCTCGGTTCAGTCCGAAGCGGAATATAATTATACCTACCCATGTAATCTGCGATCGTGTTGAATACAATTAATATACTATTCGATATAAGTGGCATACCTAGCTCAGGCCGGATTTGTTGGACCCCGATTTAAACTTATAGGTATCCTGACCATAATAAAATCTGTAAATATTTTCAACACCGCTTGAATAGAAAGACAATCGTAAAAAATAGAGGTGGTATCCCGATGTGCTATTAAGTCTGCTTTGTGTGTTGTTTCTATAGTTTTTTATGTCCTTTTTTACTGAAATTATCAAACTCCCTTATTGTTTTTCGATGTAACATGTTGAAAATATCGATTTTTTTTTTAAGTTTAAAAACATCGGCGGGTACCTACTTCGATTGTATAAATTTTTCTTTAATAAATATGCGCAATAATCAACAGCTCTGATACAATAAATCACGTTTGCTTAAAATTTCATTTTGTTTATAACTACGATTAATTATGTATTATTGTTTATAAATATTTTGTAACTATTACAATTTACAATTACCTGAGCGAAGTGAGACGAAAAGCTAAGAGTTAAAATGTGTGTTGTATCCATGATTTATTTAAAAATTACAACATTTCAAGAAAACGATGGTAAAACTATTAAATATTATAAAAATTCACTAAATTATTTCTCAAAACATTTTTTATACTAATATATTTATATCATTCATTTGTTTAGACAAAGCTGATTTCATATGTGTAAATTAAAATATTAGTTAAATTTGTCATGAATTGTAATTTCTAAGTTGCGCCATAATACTATTTTATCAACATATTGGTAATTAATTTATACATGAATTAAATTCCACAAATTTTATATTGATTATCCAAATAATCTTTGTTATTATTAACAAATACTAGTTGATTAAATTTTTATTATGTAATAATATGTGGTCATCAATATAATTTCGGTTAACCCGTTAATTGATGTATAGTTCTAAACTAATTTACATTTTAAACAGCTTATACAACAAACATATGCACGCGCACACACGTATATATTTATTTAGTGATCCATTATAAAAATATGTGTTTAAGCGTAAAATATTATATACACTAAGAGATAAATTTATAAATCATCAATTAATGTTAATTACTTTAGGATTGCACCGAAATCTGCAAAATCAAACCTTGTCTGTGTTTGAAGCTTAAATTAGTTATTAAAACCAACACGAATCGTTTAACGGATGACGTGTGTTGTTTGTACGATCGGTGGCTTTGTGGACCGCTGGCCACTAACTTGGAGTTTCACAATGCATTGTTAACACTCATCGGTGTCCTCAAAAATATCCTAAATGACTTAAACTGTACGGCCGGAAATCATGGTCAACTGGAGTCATTGATAAAACGCCATAATGAATGCAAGGGCGAGTATCAGACATTGTTAATGCAATTGGACCAAGCTAGTATTCCGAGTCCCTAGGAAATTGACTGATATATACCGAAAAGACGAGGAAAAAATAAAAACTAATAAATAAATATAGGTAACTAACGTTATATTATATAACTTATATAGATTTTATTTTTATTACAAGTAGTTAAGCAGTCATAATCTTGTTTTTTTTTATTTAATTATTTTGTTAAGTTTTTCAGTATAAGTAGATAGTAATCATATATATAAAAAAAAATCAATTAAACAAGATATTGTTCACATTTAAACCAAAGCGGCTGCGTGAATTATATACACACAACTCACACTTAAAATTTGGAAAAGAATATCAAAAACAATATTATTAAATACCTATCATCTAATATTCTTTTAGGTACTTGATTTTTATTTTTATTTTTCATTTAATTTACATTAAATTTGTTAAATTGTGATTGATGAAGGATAACTAAATTACCAAATACCTAATAATTACCCAATCATCAGTAACGATTAAGTAAAAATCCTTTTTAAATAATCAAAGAAATATTTCATTATGACCAATGATTATTTGAAAATTACTCAACAAATAATTTAAAAAAAAAAAAAAATCCACGTAACAATAATTGATAATTAATATTATTTTTTTTCAAATGAATGGATTTTTAGAAGAACACACGAAAAGTAAACTTTTATCATTAAATGATGATTAATGATTATGATGTATAAAAAAATTTTAATTAGTATTTAGTGATGTAACTATTAACATTTAATTTGGAGTTTAATTTTTAATTACAAAAAATTATTACATTTAAATTTATTTCTACAAAATATAGAAACCATTCTACATAACAGTTTTTTCCAAAGGTTATCTCATTTATCAGTAATATAAATTAAAATATCATGTTTTCAAACCTACGATATTATAGTTTTAATTTATTATTTTTATCTTAAAATTTGTATTTAATCATACAATACTGATTATTTAATAGAAGGAGAACTCACTGTAGAAGATTTTAGTCATCATTAATAATAATAGTTTTTTGTAATAAATGTAAATTGATTCGAATTCAACGATAAATATTAATTCATAATTTAAAGAACAATTACAATTATTATGAACAAAGAAATAAGTAGGTTAGCATCCATGAAATTTTAAGCATATTTTATGTTAAATTATTGGTATTTTCGTGGTTGACCTTATTATTGACAAAAAAATAGAATAAAATAATTGAATATACTAACAGGTCATATAGTTTTAAATTGTATTTGGTAAGTATAAATAACCTTAAATCAGTTTTTAAAATGACATTGTGTATGATAAACGTGATGGAAAAAACTTTGAAGTATGTACAATTGGTATTATTTGAATAAATTATATTGAAATAATTAAAACCGTTTAAATAAAATAGTTGTTTTAATTATTTTAAGAATATATTTTCGTTTAAATTTGAACTTCGTCACTCAATACTTCATAACATAAAAAAATGAACCATATATTTTAATAAATTATTTGAATATAGATAAACTTGTGAGGAACCTTTAAATACATTTATAAGGTAATACTTTCAAATATTTATAAATAAATACCTGCATATTTATATTTAATACGCACAAAAAGAATCAAAATATTACCATAGGCGCCCGTAGGGGGGGGGCAAGCTGGGGCATTTGCCTGGCTTTTTAAAAATATTTTTTTTAATTGAATGTTTTAAGATAAATTACTATATACTATACAACAAATTTAAAGTATAAAATAAGTTGTAATATAATAAAATATAATATATTGTATACGAGTATAATAAAAAAGGTTATTATTTTAAAACACCAAGTAAAATTATAATATTTATCCTCAAATCCTAACATTCTCCCCCCCCTAGAAAAATTTCTGCGGGCGCCTATGAATATTAAGAAATCTATACCATTTCTATAAAATATCGGAATATGCATTTCGTGAAAACTTCTAATTCCTACAATATTGCCTTATGAATTACGAAAAAAAAAACATTCGTCGAAGACTGGTGTTCGGAAAATATTTCCATTTAACTGTTCTTTTTACTTTTTTTTTTTAAGTAAAATAATTGCTGTTTTTTTTTTTTTTTATTTTAAATAAGCCTCAACAACAAAGGTTATTGGCCTTTAACTTAAATATTTTTTTTAACAAGAATAAGTCATTAACAATAATATATACAAAACAAAGGTAATAATATGAACAAAAAAAGATTGAGATATATCTAGGTTAAATAATTTGGTATAGTTTGGTTTGTTTTAGATAACTGATTAATTTTTCAATGTTGCTTGGCTGGGGACTTAGAGCTTCTTCCAGATTATCTTCTATGTTGAACTTGGTTCTGATGTCGGTGAATTTTATTGCTGTTTTCTTCCTTTGACTATAGTCAACTATAGTCAAACTATACTGAATGTACTGCCAAGAATTCAGAAAACACAATTATTTCAATTATTTTTTAATATTGTGGTAATTTGACTGCTCTAAGACACACACGTTACATATTATTATTCTTGTAAAATTAATATATTCTTTACTTAGCCCAGGATTCTAAAACATTTGTCATCAATTAGTCAACATTAAACTGTTAAACGTTATTCAACTATAGTCTATAACTCTAAGTGGGGTACGATCGTTTACATTCATTATTTTCAATTATAGGAATAATTCTATAAAATAATATACAACGATAATAATAATACTTAAATATTATATTAAGATTTAAGATATTTAAAAAAAACTATTGTAAGACCATAATAGTTTCTACTAAAAGTAATTTTTCTTTTTTAAATTTTATAAGCAGTGGTGGAAAACATTATATTATATACAAAAAAGGCGGGTAAGTCGTGGATGCCACTCTGCTGTACAGTAGGTTACTAGTGGGTTACTGTAATGGATGGAATTAAATTTGAATCCAATAGGATAATCTATATCCTGAAATCACGTATAAACCAAATTAATAATAAAAATAGAGACCTTTATATGTATTCTAAATATTTTAAAAAAAGCGGGTAAGTGGATGTCGCTCTGCTGTACATTAGGTGGAGGGGTGGACCTCTGACTTGGGTAGGTTAGATTTGAATGCAATGATTACGTTACGCTGGTGTAACGTTACACCAGCACCCGGTTGAGAAAAACGGTTTTTCTGGCGCTTGGTTTTGGTTATGAATTCCAACTTCATGGTTACGAATGGTTACTAATCGGTTACTAAAGCCTAGATTAGGTTTGAACTTTCTAAGTAGATTATTTCGATGTAGCGGGTGCTGGCATAACGTTACACTAGCACCCGGTTGAGAAAAACGGTTTTTCTGGTGCTTGGTTTAGGTTACGAATTCCAACTTTGTGGTTACGAATGGTTACTAATTGGTTACTAAATCATGGAACCAATTTAAAATAAAAAATCTTAGGTTGTGGTGCTGGTGTAACGTACCTACTTTTTATTTGTGATAAAGATTGAAAAATTCGTAAGAAATCTTGTATTAAATTTTTAAATCTTAGATTTAAAAAGAAAATTTTATATGAATTTCTAGCTTAAAATAATTTGTGAATTTTCGTGATTTTTACGTATTTTGTCAAAATTCAAACTTTGAATGCTTATAAAAAAGAATTGTGACTATGAATTTCTTTTATATTTCAACTGCTATTGTATCAATATGTTAAGAGCCTTGTATTAAATTTTCAAGCTTTTCTGCCTAACAAATACATTTTTATCAATATTAATTTTAAAAAAACTAATAATGATCGAAAATTTGAAATGCCTATGAATAGTGCAACTTAAGTCGAAATTTTTTGAAAATTGCATGGTGGATACAATATACTTATATAAATATTCGGTGAAAATTTCTTGTATCTATGGTCATTTGTTTTAAAGTTACATCAAAAACCAAAATCGATTTTGTCGAAAAATGAGTGTGCGTAAAATTTCCCGTTTTTCCCTTAATTTTTAGTTTGTTTTTCTCAATTTTTTTGAAAAGTATTAAAAATTTTTTACTTTTGACCCCCCAAAGTACCAACTAGATTCACTTTCTGATCGAACGAGGTACTGAAGTCAGAAGCATTTTTACTGCTCCAAAACGTGATGACAGACACAAAAAAAAAACACACACACATCATGGTAAAATCAATACATTCATCGCTCCGCTCAGAATCTAAAAAAGCTGTAGAAATAAAAGTATATTTTGTTTGTTAAATTTTCTTTTACTGGGGATAAAAATATCATATGATTGAAAAACGCAGTATGCAATTCTATTAACATATTCCCGAAACCGATGACATGTAACGATGTAACACACAAAATGTACGGGTGGGCACCGGTACAGTAATTAAACTTATAAATGTCTGATAAAGCAAAAAAAAAAAATTGCAAATATAAATCATTGAAAATTCATATAACATCTATTTATATCAAAAAATTAATTATTATTTTAAAATTGTTACATCTATAACATTTTAAAATAAAACTTTTTACTTAAAAATATAACTTGAAAGTGGTACATTAAGACTTTAAAAATAATTTATTGATTATTTATTTATAAATTATTTAGGTACCTATAATATATTCTATGCCTGTAACACATAATTTAACAGATTTAATTAAATTATAAATTGTTAAGCTATTTTCCTCACTAAAACAGTTTTTTATTATTTTCAATTGGTCATAATTCTTATATAATTATACATAAATAATTTTACATGTACTATTAAGTGTCGTATATTCATTAAAATGTGTTAAATAATAAATAAACGATCTTATAAGTTATAGTTTAGTTTAAAAAAACACGATTATGGATTTATTTGATACAGACAAAGTGTTATCCAAACATTAAGTTTCCTATAACCGGGTTCAGGAGGAATAATCAAAAATTGCAAAACATTTTTTTTTTAAACGTATCAACTTTCAGCAGTATATATACTATTTTTCAACATAATCTCCGTTCTTATCTTTACTTCTTTTTTATCTTGGTAACATGGCACAAATTTCTTTTGTTTTTGTACAATCTGCAGTTATTCACCTTGTTGATGACTAAAAATTCCCTTCTGAAACGTTTTTTTTTTTAAAATTTGTCTAGTTATCCTTGAAAATTTTCATAGATAAATAGACAATGCATGGGAAAGTGTGTTTGAAGTTTACACCAATACCGAATAGTTACTCAAAAATTATTATTACAACTTATTACACTTACTAAATTTATTACCGAAAAGGTTTGAACTTACGGAAAGTGACTATATTTTTATCAAAATTGTATATGGCGTAGAATGACGATTATAATGAAAACAATATTATCTTCCCGTGGATTAACAGTTTTTTGATTTTCTTGTATAAGTAACTTACTTTTGTAAAATCTTTGAAAATATTATATACTATTTAGTTAGTTAATTAATATATTGAAGTAAAAATGATATGTCGGACAAAAAAAGCAAATAATCGACAAATCAATATTTTATTCTATGTAATTTGTATATAGCTAAGGATTATAGTTTAATGCACTAAACAATTTGAACAAAACATTTATTTACAAATGTCAATTGATAAAAATAAATAATTTGCTACAGACAAAATGCAATAATCTTTTACGTTATAATTATCACACCGATGTTACACAACATTTAAATCATATATAACATAGGATTACGCATCATTTCATAACTCAATGTCACAATTTCATAACGAATAGTTTAAAACGAGTTATATCTTTAATTAACATAACTTAATTAACCAATAATATTCCTAGTTAAATAGAAAAAATAAATAAATTGAATTACGTATAATAGATAAGGTGCAATTAATTTAAAATAAATATTTTTTTCGATGATTTTTTTTTTGTATTATTGACTATTATTTAATAATATCTTATTAATAGGTACGAGACTTTTAGATTTTATCATGCACTTTTTTTATTACTTATATAATATTATTTTATCAGTTGATAAAAAAAATTATTCAAAATTTTAAATTATGTCAATGTTTTTGTAAGTGACATAAATATGAAAGCTTCATTGTATTATGATCTAGTATTGAGTTAATTTTTAACTGGTTTAATACGTTCTGTAAAATAAAAAAATGCCACGTTTAAGCTTAGACACAAATTTACCAGCTTCAAAAATTCCCGAAGAATTTTTGAGCACATGCACTTCTCTTATTTCAAAAAGTTTAGGGAAAAGACAATCAGTGAGTATAATAATATAATAAATTCTTTTTAAATTTTGAACATTTTTTAATACACGTATTTACAATAGCTGTGTTTCAGTTACCTTGTCATACACTTTGATTGAATAGTTTATGTGACTAAAAATCTTAATTAATTCAATAATATTTAAAATGAAAATAAATTATGTTTTGTGATCTTTTTAACTTTGGAAAATAAAACAATACTAAATAAAAATAATAATTCCCTTATTAATTTTTAAAATTGTATTGCTTTGTTATTTTTTAGTTAATTGTATACAAACAAAATTTAAACGAATAAAATATTATAATGATTTTAATTAGTTATGTGTTTTGATTGCATTTATTTATAATGTCAAAGAATAATAATTAATAGAAAACTGTTGCTTATTTATAGTATTGCATATCAACAGTGAACCCGGGTGTAAAAATGACAGTTGGTGGATCCAATGACCCATGTGGATTTATTCAAGTAACAAGCATTGGGAGTTTGTCACCAGAAGAGAATCCCAAACATATTGAAGTTATAACTGACTATATACATCAAACTCTTGGAATTCCGAAAGAGAGGTAAGATTCGACAAAAAAATAAATATAACGCAATACATTTTGTTCATTTACATTCAAAATATGTTATCAAATACAATTATTTATTTTGAAAACATGATAGATATAGATCAAGTATCGGAAACACGATTAGCACACTAATTGATTAAAATATAAAATTAAGAGAATGCAATACTGTTTAAAAATCATTTTTGTTTGTTTTTTTTGCTTAACCGTTAGCTAGTCGGTATGGTTGATAATGATAAATTCAAACGGTTTTTAAAAACAATGAGTGGGCCATAACTCAGCCCTACCTCCCCACGAAATATTCAATACCTGGCGCCTATGCGTCGTCATTGTAATCGACCGATGTACCATAAAAGTATCATACAGTTAAATGTAACATAATATTTATTTTATTAAATTAATATTAATTGTATTTATATTTTATGACTAACTATGCAAACTTACCACAGAAGTTAATTTTTATCGTCTACCAGACATTATGTTACCCTGGTATAAAATGACATTAATTTTTTGGTCAAATTATTTAAAAAAATTTCCATGATTTAAAATATGCATGAACATCTAAAAGCATAAAACAAACATTAAATAGCTGGATGTCGATAAATAAACCACCCTGTGTACATATAATTAATTCGCCTGAATTTAATTATGTTACCTCTTAAGGCGTGCAAGGCGAGCTGCGTTGTGATTAATTATTATTATTTTTTAACGAATAAATCGTATACAGTTCATGAAGTACGAGAAAAATAAAATAATATTCAACAAAATGTCAATATTATAGTAAACTAAAACAAAGATTTTAATGCTCAATTTTTAGTTTAAAACTTTCAAATTATATAACACAAATGAAAATTGTTGGATTTTCATGAATCTGACCATTGTGTTTTAATCAAATATAACGATAACTGTGAGTCATGTTTTTTTTTCTATTATACATGGTATCTACCTATCTTATTTTCAGTACACATCAAAAACTATAATGCAACATTAATGATTATACAAATTCGTGTAAATCGCCTACTAATTACTATATTTTTGTTTTAGGCTTTTTATAAACTTACAAGCAAATATTCAAGCAACTACCGGTTATCTTGGAACCACCTTCCATCAACTATTTACTGTTGAAAAAGGAAAACGTCTTTAAATAAAATAAAAACGTTTATACTTTGAATGATTTTTAAAAACATTATATTGTTATATAAAGAGGTATTTACCAAGCACGCTTACCCCCGTTTATCCTTTTATAATGCAATTATTCAAATTCTGATTTTTGGAATATTTAAGTTTACTAAAAGACGATATTTTCATGGACCTTTATTTCTTATACCATTTATGTAGTGTCTTGATAAACTTAGTTTTTCAAGATAATTCTTATAACCATGGTATTTTATTAAATATTGAATAAATTTAATATTAAGTTTAGTGTTTTAATTTGGAGTGCTCATCGATTTTTATAAATTATAAAATTATAATCTATTATTATTGTTTGATAGTTACTATAATTTCAAATTTGTAAATCATCAATATATTATTTTAAATCTGTTATCACGGACAATTATCCTATTCATTGAACATTAAGTTTGTCAAAATTTTTTTTGTTTTGAATTTTGGTTTATTATTATTTACAGTATTCTTAAAAAATAAATCTGTTTAATAATAAATAGCAAAAAAGTGAATTTCAGAAGAAAAAAATATATAACCAAAATATAGGCATCTTTCAATTTATTGGTGTAATTATAATTTAGGTTTTGGGAATTAGGTCTTTAACTATAAAGAACGTAGTAAGCTCATAGTAGTGCCTAAACGTTATTTATTTCAAAATATCAATGTTATTTTTGTCTTTACTTTTTTCAAATTTCTGTTTAGAAATTCTATACTATATTATTTATGTTCGTACCTTTCATATATTATATATGTATTAATAATTGCGTATGCATTATGTATTACCTATCAAAAGATGAAATATAAATTGATTGATTTTAACGAGTATAATTTATTTTAATTTTTAAAATCTCAGGATAAAAAATGGTTATTTTTTCTTATAAATATTTGTGTTTGATTAAAAACATTTGCTACATGCCTACATTAGCTTGAAATTATTCAATTCAAATTAACTGTTCTTAATGCTGATGAAAGATTTAAAATTGAAATACATTTTAAAGACACTACTCAAATACAAATTATTTAAATAAAAATAAAGTTATTAAGATATTAACATCATAACTAGGATCTATTCAAAAGCATGAACTTTTACATAGCTGTTCAAGCAAACTCGATGAAACCTTTGGATAATGCAGACTTCCTTAACACGTTGACTGCCATACAGCTGCTGGCGGCTCAAGAATATTTATCATGGGTACGCCAAAGACATTTTTCAGTGTCATTATAAATTTGTATTTGTATATATACTATTGAATTTGAAAAAAAAATGTTAAAATTATGTTTATTGCATAAAAAAAATTGCAATTATTCCCACTACGCCACAGCATATTTCAAGATCATTATTGTAGCGCCACGGAAAAGTTAATAATATAAATTCAAATTAATTTACGGCAGCCCGTGGCTGTATGGCCTACTACGAATGATATGGTGCGGCAGCCGGCGGTCTAAAAATTATCAATACCTAATTATTATTATACGGACACCGGCGGCCGCATGGCAGTCAACGTGTTTATATCATTGAATAATAGCGTAAGTTGTAAAATTTCATTTCAGAGCATTGGAATGAAAATTCTGATCGAAACTAGGTTAATACCTATCTGAGAATACTATCAATTTCACTTGATGTTTATTTTTCATTTTTTGTTACATTTGGAGAAACTATGTTGCAAAACCAAAAAGCACTGTAAATACTTTATTGTTCTGTCCAAAATAAGACTTTACGAGCCTTTCATCAACACAAAAAAGTGTTAACATATAACTGATAACTGATAAGTATTAAAACATGTCACTATATCGTGCATTCGTGCCTACAACCAATTTGTACATTATTTTTATATCATATTATTATTTATATTAATGCATTTTCTATAAAATAGATTGTACTTTCTTAAAAAAACAGGTACTATCTATTAAAATATTCGTTGTTATTAATTTTTATTTTTCGATATTGTAACTTACCTAGGTATTCAATTAATTAATTCTGAATTACAAATTGATTTTACTATACTAATATATATTTGAATATTTCTATACCAGGTATAATATCGTAAATTATATTATTTTAATACCTATATTTAGATTATTCAATCATCTTCAATGCACTTCAATAATTTAAAAAAAAATTTAGAACTCAAATTGTATTAGAATTATTATTAGTTTATTAAATTATTGAATTGATTTTGTTAATATCTCTGTTTGGATCTTAAGAATACCCATTGCAGTTTGATGAATTGTATTAAAAATTACTTTAATGAAAAATAATGTGTAATACTATGATATGTACATTGCATAAAATGATAATCGATAAATGCAATATATATATATATCAATTTTAATTAAAACATATATTAAAAATGATGATATTTGGGTAGGTACATCTAATTGATGAGTACTCTGTACGGTTTACAATTTATTAAAATTAATTAAAATACGCCGTGACTAGTAAAATCAAAATCATAAATCGCAAGTTAAAAAATAGGTACAATGAATCAATTAGAAAAATTACCTATATAACATTATAAATACTATAGTAATTAGGTATTATAATAATAATTTGTTTGGTTAGTATATAGTATTGGATTAATATTTTATATTAACATTTATTTTGGACAAACTTGACTATCTACACATCTACACGAATGAATAAATTTAATGCAAGTACGGAATATATAAAGACAAATAATGATTTATTATGGTGACTAAAAATATTGCAGTAATAAAAGCCCGAGAAAGAATAATTATTTTGAAGTATACTTACAACGTATTATTACCGGAACTCTCTATTATTCTAATGTTGTCACTGTTATTCTAATAAACAATTGTATAGTTGGAAACTCATTTGGAAACAATTAGAGAGACGCGCCTTTTAGTCTATACATTGTACATATGAACATATTAATATACTGAAGTTTATTTTACACAATTTACACAATTAATTTGTTTTAACAATTATTAGGACATGTAAATAAACACTTAACAGCCGATTTCAGCACTTTTAACAACATAATGGATCGACTGAAGTTGTTGTTGTATGATCATCGTGAAATATTAAGCCGATTATTGTCATAAATAGATGATTACCCGTTACTGTTAATTTTGCCTAACATCGTTATCAAAATAGTGCCAACACATAAGCTTTCTCAATTAAAGTCCGGTATGATAAACACTGCGGTATTGGTAATACTAGGTACATTATGGTACATGAACCACAATACCACATAGTATGGCTCAATCGATTTAAAAAATGATATTCATATGGTAACTTTATAAACCATTTCAGTTAAACCGTTTGAACTCAACTACTTAACGGTGAAAAAACCACTTCTTGGAGGTATTCCGATGCACAGTGATCTGTAATAAGATATTAATATTGTAAATAAAAAGTCTTTTATAGATATTTCAAAAATGAAAATACTAAGCTTATTATACAGAGAAGTATATGTGAATAATCATATTATATATCATTATGAAATACGCCTATTGCTCGGTAGGTATGATAAATATAACTTTATCCTAAATAAACGTTTTAGCATTAACATATTATTATTTACAACAATGCATAAAATAACATTTGTGAATAAAATAAATAAATAAATAATTATTGGAACAAATCAAATATCATTTTTCAAATAAAATCTTTAATTTCACAGTTATATCAATTTTCATTTTTAAATTTTCATTTAATTTCTAAATATCTATTTAAATAATATGATCATTAATTAATTTAATATTTTATTTCAATACAGCCATTGAGTCACATATTAAATTTTAAATAATTTCTTATACTTAGAAGGCATAATTCTAATTAATTATCATCATAGTATTTTTAATCACATATAAATTAAAACATATTTCTTCGAAAGTCCTGTTTTTGTCTACAGTTATCACAATTTTAATTTTATTTCATATAAAAACATCATGAAGCACTAAAATGTCTCCAAAACTTTTATAAATCGATTGAAAACAATGTACACAGGTGGTACTTTAGACTAATAATTTTCGCATAACCTAAGAAGTTTACTTTTTAAAACTCCGAAGAGTTTCGAACACCCTTTAAGCTTAGATACATTTTCTATAAAAATATCTTGAGCATAATCATCTATAATCTTCACAAAATACATATTCTTTTATTATTAGGTACTTAATTTATTCAATTTTAAACAATTTTATTTGCTAGAGTAGTAGAGTTTATGTATTGTTAATTTTAATAAATTTGATATTATTAGTATGCGGTATTTATGTAATTGCATATTTTTTATATTTTATTTAGAGTCTAAATCTCAAACATAATATTACGGTTTTGTATTATTTCTAATTTTATATTAATTATGCATAAAGATCATTAGTTAAAGTGCCAACAGAGTGTTAATTCTTCAATTTTATACTTTTATTTTGATGTATAAATAAAATATATATTCAAACGTTGGAATAATATTATGCGTAAAGTTTCATAAACTTTTAGACACCGAGTTTTATGGAATTTCCACAGAACTCTAAGTCTCTGAAGTCAACCATAAAAACCGAGCTCACTGGATTTTGTACTTTTATTAAATATGAAATAATTAGATATGATGGAAATGGAATTTGCAGAAGTAATGAAAGCATGTGCTATTGTTGTTGACTATATACTTATATACGGGTATCTTCTGGGTATATAATAATATATTGTGCATAATATAAAAGTCATTTAAGTTAAATTCGATAGAAAACCTTAATAACGGCATTAAAGTTTTGCTAATGAGAATTTCAAATTAAACATATTATTAGAATAATATGATATTATCATATATGAATGTTAATTTTCGCGAGACAATCTAAATTTATTATTCATACATTATAATCAATTAATATTTGTAACTTCGTTAGGAAGGATTGAATGGGTGTTGGCTAACACATAGGCCACGTTGCACATGACATAATATTATATGTATTATAATACATCGATTTAATTTTGGTGTACAGCCATTAACCATCGATATTTACGATTCATAATAATATTATATCCAATGCCATCGATCATGTAGAGAAAAAAATAGAGTAATATAGATAACATAGAAAAATAATAATATTCAAACTACCAGCCAAGATTTTAATATTAATATGTATATGGATATAGACTCGTAAATTCATACAATCCGATGGTAGTACTATATAACATATAAGTGGCGTTGCCGTCTTGAAGACGCACCAACAAACAATTCTAAAACTTCTCCACTGTGGTAAATAATATCATAATTTGACAGTCGACAAAAGAAAATAATACGAGTTTGAGCTTTGTTGAACATTGTGGTTTGAAATTAAAAGTATGTGGTAAGTTATGCGATGACGGGATGGACGGTAAACGTTAAACGAAAACAAATTATATTTATAATAGTAATATTTTTATCGACTGACATTAAAATACATTATGATATGCGTCTACTTAACATTATATAACCAAACAGAACGGCTGTGGTTGTGACTATTGATGTACAATTTCAGAAATCTAATATTCAAAAAATTTCTAGAAAATTGAAAATTTCATTTTATTTTTTAATAGAACTTACTTTTTTACGTAAAGCGTGTACAAATCAAAAATATGCGCTGCATTTTGAAGTATACAATGTAACCATTTTCATCATATTAAAAATATACCGTAAAAATTGTATTAATCTAAATATCTTTGTTTTTTAACATAATTAATAATCACAGAGGTATCTAATGATAATATTACTTAATATTTATGCGGTAATACATTACAGCATTCGCAGTATTGCTATTTTATCATTTTATATTTTTATCACAACAAAATCAATGTAAATAAAAACAAGTAAAAACATTTTTTCTTGGAAATGTCGTACTTGCATCTTATAAGCATATTCATGACATAATGGTGTGGCTGTTTGTAGAAAATACGTAGCAAGGGCGTCTGTGTGCTTTTATGTGCCCGTCGGCGCTATTATAGTTGATCGGACGCGATGATTGATCGATGATTAAATTACAGCTTACAGCCAGATTAATCATCGATATGCATAAAAAAAATTCCGTGTAGAAAATATAACATCCATCGGCCTCGTTCTCGCGGAGAATAAAAATACAAGAGTGATACAGATAAAATAGAAAAATATTAATATCCAAACTACCGGCCAGAGCATTTTTTAAGAATATTTTTTGTGTCCAATTGGACACATAGTGAAGTTCAGTGGACAGTGGACACCCAGTGGAATAAGATTTTGCTAACTTTGTGTCCACGATAATAAATAGTAGTAATTAATAACTATCATATTTATATAGGTAATTATTATTTTTTAGATTCTTCTTCTTATATTCTACTTCCGTTGTTTCGATTGTAAAAGAGACTAACTAGAGAGGCCATTTAGTTAAGAGAAGGGAGTTTTCCTACTGGTGAAACTTATTTATAAGCGAGGAAGATTGGGCACGTAGTGGCTATTCTAATACTTTAATAAAATAATATGTAATTATATTTATTTAGGGTGACATATTTTTAAAGGATATTATATAGGCGTAATGCGTCTATATATTATTATCATACTCATGGAATGGACGAATGGTTACGGTCTAGACATAAAAATGTTAGAATGTCTGCTCTGTTCGTGGAAAAGGCGTCTGTGTGCTTTTATGGGCCCATCGGCATTATCTATTTATCGGAACACGGTTATTGGCCAGCGGATAAGACGCGTGCGGATATTTATAAAGAAATTCGTCATGTTGTTACTGTGAAATAATAATATGTTGAATAATTAATAATTCTATGTAAAAAAAAAGAGAATTATTATTAATTCCACGAAAATTAATTTGCCCGTCATTTAATTGCATTTATCAAATAAAAAAACATTATAAAATATCCACCACACATTATATTGTAACAAAAACTCATTATTTCAGGCAACAAAGGAAATAAATAAAGTTTGCATTATTGAATTCTCTGTGTGTATTTAAGCTTTCTGCATTATTATTGTTTTATTTACTTCAAAGCCGGTTGCACATATATACTTATTCTACACGTTTCCGATTTTATAGCATGCCAACCGAGTGCTTCACTTGGTTTATACTGAACGCTAACATAATAATGTTGCTTTGAGTTAAGGATTCATCTTAGTCTTTATTAACTTCATCAAAGTTAATTTCACTAAAAGCTATAAAATTCTATGTCGTTTACAAGATAGAGATACCGGGTATATGGTATTCATATCGCTCACTTACCTCAATGTAAATCAGTAGTATTGTACCAGTTTTTATTTTAAATTGAAAAAAAAGAAATATCATATTCATAAAATGATGATGAACGGAACTCAAGAGGTTTAAAGATGTCGATCTTATTGTTTTTAAACATTTCTACAAGGAACTTCATTAAACGATCACAAAACAATTTTCAACTTTTGGGTATTATGAATTATTAAAACGTTCAATATGTTTTTAATTAAATTATGAGTAAACTTCTATTAAATAACGTCTATTCTCAAACAGACATAATAATAAAGATATGTTTATACTTTTATCATAAATGGAGTACTGTAGCCTACATTCTGTAGGTATAGTTTAATTTTATAAGCATATGTATGTTTTTTATTACCTGTAGTAAGTAGTTATTTTTGGAAGCGATTGTAAAGTAATGAACTTCTTCAGATTTATTCACGTAGAATAATGTAAAATTAAACAAAAATTTCAAATCATCCATCTGAGTACCTATTTAATTACAAAATTTAAATTAGTTTTCAACAAGAAGAAAGGAAAATACAAAAACTTAAAAGGTTTTAGTGAAAAACTATACACTTTACTCTGTTTACACAATTTTAGTGTACAACAATAAATCGATTTTTTAAATATAAATAGGTATAAAAAAAATTAACAGAACAAATTTTACAACAAATAACTATCAATTATTTATTTATTTAATGAGCGAAATACAGACCTGCAATACACCACCGATTTTCTTCATAGCAACTAAAACACAACTTAAATTCAATTACTTTTCGTCTGAAGCTAAATCAGACGATAAGGCATCTGAACATTTTTACAAAAATCGTTTCTTTAAGTGTGTGGATCTATTTTATTTATTTTTTCCTGTTAACTTTAGTATAACTACCTCCCATAAATTACCGCAGGTTTAGCCTATTTTTGAAATAGCAAAATAATTTAATTTCAGATATTTCTGAATGCTTAAAAGAGTGTTCACTCTTGTCGTTATTCACCCCAAAAACTTTAAATTATTTACTACATGGTGTGTTACATGTACCTATAGTGTTTGGTCTCTGGAACAAAATTGGAATATTATATTATAAAGTTCTATACTGACCCAATCTAATCACTATATACTTTGGTATTTTGACTTTTTGATTAATTGATGACTATCATAAATTACAAAACAAAATGAGCTTTACACATTCTGATCATAATACTATAGTTTTATGACTGTACTACAGTAGCTTAATTTTTCAATTATGCTAAAACTCTAAAACTAATTAAAAAACTTATATAAATCAAATTTTTGTCACTTTTAACAAATATAATCAACAAAGCGTTACAAAGGAATTACTAAGTTGAATTAATTTTATGACCTCGTAATGATGTAGATTACACTAATTAGTGAACCGCAGTTTTAATTATATTTGTAAATTATAATTTTGAAAGTTAAGACAATTAATAATTACAATGTTGTTGATTAGTATACTTTCATTAAATCAAGGGTAAAAGAAATTGGTGTATTGTTGACAAAATTTAAACAATAAATAATAACTGTATGTGATATGAAGAGAATATCAACAATATGCAAAAAAAAAAAAAAAATGATAAATTGTTGAGAAAAAATGCATTCATCAGAATTATCTCATAGCAGACCTACATAATTGCATTGGTTTTACAACACTTGTTGAGGGTTTTTAATGTTATTAGTATCACAACTCTGTATTTACTAAAAAAAGTAAATTAATGACATTAAATATACTTTACGAAAAGATCACCTCATGTTATATTTAAAAAAATTTCGATTAGGTATATATTATATTATTAAATATAAAAATGAACTTATGGCTGGTTTTACTTAAACTTTTCAAATTGTTATTCTTAAGTTTTTATATATTTTATTGCTATAAATTATTAATGTACTGAAATGTTAAATGTACATAACACAACATGTTTATTTCAATGTTGGCTTATACCTAACTAATGGACGTTTTACTCCTTACCTAGTAATATAATAAACTTTGAGATTAAATGGAACATCATACGTTATTTTAAAAATATCATAGACAAAGGATGTGGTCTTATAAATAAATTATGTATTCTAACCACCAGAAAGTTGTTACTTGTTAATGTTAACATCACCTTATATATAATAGTAGGTACCTAAGTTAATATACCTAAAACAACTTTTAGTTATAATTAAAATTACATTACACAATGAAATTTCAACTTTCAATTATTAACACTGAAAATGTAAAATTAAAATGTATGGCATAGTATGAGAATAGAAAAATTAAAAATGTATTTATAATGTTCTGAGTTATGAATAGGATCTTTAATAAGAGTAATTAATTCCCAAACAGGAAACGGATTTTCAATGACAAAATGTTGAATTCTTCAATATAAATAGTTTTTTTATTTAAAGATAAAGAATAATTCAACGTCCAAAGTAATTTCAAAAGACAACTCAAACAATTGACCGTTGGCTAGTCTAATGAGAAATTTAACTGAAATTAAATTACGATGCTCATTTCAAAGGTTTAAAAGATAAATTAAAATTTAAGCGTTATAAATGTTCGATAATAATTTTATGAATAAATCGGAAATATATTATAGAATATATATATAGTATTATAAAAGTATAAAAATATTTCTAACTATTTTACTATACAGATAACTCTTTAGTCCCAAAATTCTTAATGTTAAATGTTAAAACGTATATAATTTTAATTTACAATTGTATACGTTAATTTATATTTTATAGAAATTATTAAGCATATTGTAAATAATGGATACTACATCTATAAAATGTTGGCTAATTTTATATTTTTTATTTGTACATTTTTAATATCAAAATAAATTGTAAAATCAAAATGTATATTAAAACTCATAAAAATCACTAAATAACCATATCAGTTAAATTAAACAATATTATTTGTGCTTGAATGTAAATCCACTGTTATACAACACTACACAAAAGCCCTATACTAAGTTATTTCATTCAAATTAACTTAATGGGATTTCATTCAGAGTATTCAACAGACAACAAACAAGTAAAACGCCTTAACAATAAACCTTTGACATATACGAGTCATGTCTCTAGGTACGAATAATATATCTATCACACACAAACGCAAGTTTATAGTATTCATTTTAAAGCTGCTTTAGAAGTACACAATTCTAAAGACATACAAATATGTGTCTATGTAATATTATCTTAAATATACACCACATACATTACAATTATATAGTAATTAATAAACTGCGATTTATCGAAAAGAATAAAAGGCGAATCATTTTTTTGCATCACATACATGATAACATATTATTATAAATTATAATTATAGGTACTATTTATATCTACTAACTCAATATAATATTATTTCCAATACATCGCAAATTTCCAAATTATAATAATATATAATATCTGAAAAGAATAATTATTATGTAATTATGTTTTATATTCAACAGTATACTTTATATAAATTCTAAACCTAGTAGGTTAGGTTAGGTTAAATAGACGATAAATTGATATTTGGCTTTCACACGATATGAATTATATTGAACTATGTAACATATTTTCGTTTAGTTAGATTAATTTAATATTATTACTATAAATCTTCAATTTTAAAACAATAACTATTTGGCTTTTTATGCGATTATAATATTACTTATGTGTAAAAATGCATGATAAATAAATTATAATAATTATTGATTGAAATTTTACTTAACACAATTCTTTCACAGTTTTCTTGTGTTTGTTTTAATAACATTTTTTATTTTTATATAAAAAAAGTAATCACTAATCAGTAGTAAAACTTTGAAATAATATATTAATTTCTTAATGAGTCGACTGAAATAAGTTTAACTGAACATGTCTTGTTACACTAGTATAATGCATCTCAAAAAATATCAATTATAGCTAACCTTATGTTTGGTAAACCAAATGATTAACTGCAGAAAAATCAATTGTATGAAGAATGAACATTTATTTTTATGTTTATATAGGTATGACCTTAAATTTTCATGGTTTTTAAAATTATATAAAACACGATTATTGTTTTTCAATGATGTTATTATGACAAGATATCTAATGTTAGTTTTATTATTTTATTTCGTGTTCCTAGGTAGTCAAAATGTTTGAACAATTTGAAGTGATTTTATCTTCTTTTTTTTAAACAAGATGTCCATTAATTAACATGTATTTGTATTTCATCGACAATTTCTAAAATTTTATTTCTTCATATTACCATTAATAAAACTATCATCATACCATAAAAATGATATAAAGTTAAACTAAAAAATGTTGGTAAGCGATCGTGATATTTATATTAGTTGGACTGGTAATAAATCTACAAATTTTGAAAAGGTATATGAAAAAATAATCAGAATCAACTATTATGCTATAAAAATTCTAAAAAATATTCAAACTTTTAATTTTATCTATAACAAATTGAAAACAAAAATATATTTCCAAGTTATATGTGTTATATGGAAATGATAATTCATACCTATGAATACAAATTAAATCAATTATAATTAAGAAAAAGAAGATTCAAACTTTCGTTTTTTTATAGGTTAGGTTAGATTAGGTTAGGTTAGGAGTTGAATACGAAAAAAAGTTTGAAACGAAACTAGATATAAACAAATTACTTTTAAAATATTCACTAAGCTAGTAATTTTTTCAAACATTCAAACTTTCAAAGGTCGGCAAATGTATTGTTATGCATAAAAATTTTTTTTGAAAGTTACAGCATCATTCATAAACAAATATTATAATCCACAGTGGACGTATATTAAACAAAAATTTTAATTAATTAATATAACTAGGATACCGAATTGTACTAAAAAAAAAATTTACCCTTAAAATGTATAATTTAATGTAATAATAAAATACAAAATTAAAAAAAAAAATCCTTTAAAAATTATATGCAACATATAATACCCTAACATTAATAACCTAACCTAACAAAATATCTATTTTTATTATTCAATTGTATATTATAAATTATGTATTGTTTTTCTGACCGTAGTTGTGCATAATATACCGTCACTTCTGTCTGGTAAATAGGTAAATATAAAACATATTAGATTAAAACAAATATGATAGAACTAAATAAATAATAGGTTCCTATCTATTTCATTTATTTTGTTTCAGTAGGATAATTTATGGTATATTTTACCAAATGCTATCCATTCCTATAAGATATATTAAAAATATACTTGAAATATAAAAATGTCAAAATAAACTAGATCAAAAAAATATATATTCATGTTTTGGTACAGTATTGATTTATATAACAAATTGTGAACTTTGAAAACAATGTCTAGGATATTCAGAAAAAAGCGATTTGCATATAAATCCCCATTTTCATGTTTAGTGATTTATTAGTTTTAAGTTTATAAAACATTTTTCAAAAATTTAAGTAGTAAAATAAGTCATTGGGGTGTATCATTATAAGGGCAGTCGCGCTAAAACAACCTGTAGGTACGAATAAATAAAAAAAAGTTATTTACCCGAATATATTTCCGGCTATACTCCATTTTTGCAATGGAAACATCGATTCTCATTAGACACTTTTTAAAGTATTTTTCAAATGTAATAAAATTATTTTTGAAATCGTGTTACAAATAATTACAAGTAAAATGCGAAAAAGATAGTTTGATTTCAAATCGTAACATTTTTTTATTTACACATCGTAAATTCGTATGTATATGGACCAAGCAACATATGAAAATGGGAAATCAATAAATAATACTCAGTCTGCTACTCACAATGCTTTCAATTTCTGCGTAAGCGAGATAAAAAAAAAAAAAAACGACAACGAGAACGAGAACTAAAATGGTGACTGGGAAAGAAAAGCTCTAATAACAGGAAGCAATAAGTATTTCCGTCGAAAGATCGATCTTATAGCAGTTGTATAAGCTTCCAATCTACCCTTCAAATAAATATCGTTTCGAAGATGCCGCTGTGCAATGAATTGTTTTTGTGTCTTTTTCGTCTCCACTTCTACTCCCTTTCTCCCCCGTCGCCCTCATTAATTTTCTTGTACAAAAACTATGATATTATTGCTAATTGAATTGTCGGACATAAAGTTATATAACTTAAGCTATAACTTACAAATAATAATACAAAACGGCCAGACAATAAATTACCTGCTCTGGTTTAAATTAAACTTCAAGAACTAACTAAATGTTTTTTATCGTTTGTTTGACACCTAATCAATATGTCTGCTTGATTCTAAAATTAACGGAAAAAACCTAAATATTTCACGACCAATGAAAAATTATCGAAAACATTTTCCACGAAAAAAACATTGAAAACAAACATAGCAGCACTTAATTTAATGAACAAACGTTTTACCACAATACCGCCATAAACGGAAATTATTTATTTACTTCTCTGCATTAATCTAAGTATTTTATTTTTCTACTCTAATTCAAATAATTTTGACATAAACTAGTTCACATAATCGATGAATATTGATATAACAAATTAAGTAGGTATAAAACAAAATGTTATAGTCTGTGAATTACACGATTTTATATTAAAACCACGTTATTAAAAGGGTTTAATATAAGCTACTGCATTGTTAAACGTTACAATAATGTAGGTATCGACGATACCGTATCATAATATTATTATATAATTATTTTAAATAAAGTGACGATAAAAATGATCAAACAGATGGTTTTAACATAAAATACATAAGTTTTGATAATTGAGTTGTTTAGAAAGTTACCTTATTTCAAGCAGAAAATAACGAATGAAATAGTTTATTTAAATACAGTGAAACCTCTAAATACCGGACACTCTCGGTCGCTTAAATGTCGTCCGCTATTTGGAGGTGTCCGCTATTGAGACGTGTCCGTTAAAGGAGGTTTCACTGTACTTTTGTACTGATTTCAGTATGTGGTGTATGGGAATTGGTAGTGTAGTTGAAAACATACAACTAATCGTATATGGTTGCATACAATGAATGTTGTATTACATTATGTGACGAAGTTGAGATAAATTTCCTGACAACAATACGGTGATGGGATACCAACAGGTAATAAGTTTAAAGGTAAATAATGTAAGAACATTAGAAGCAAAGTAAGAATATTCTGTTCAAGTAATCAGAAACCAGAGTGTTGATAGTGGTGTGTAGCAATCGTGTTATTTTAAACGAAATAAAAATAATAATTTCAACAAAATAAGATGTGATTAAATTTTAATAGTTATATATATATAAAACCAAACAAATCATTTAATAATAAACGCGAGCTCTGTGATCTATAACTAGAAAATAATCTATACACTTCATACCACACAGGACACAGCTTACATATTATACGCTTGAGCGAGCCTTAGAAAATATATGTTATTTAATATTTCAAAAAATAATGAAGAACTAAAAAAAAATATTAAGCAGAAAAAAAACCATAACAATGCATAACATATGTAAAAATACGTGAGCAATTGTTGTTGTATTTTACATTTGTGTGGTGCATATAGCTAAATATTATAATAAGACTGAGTTTTCTATGTAATGGAATAGATAGGTAACTGAACTAAAGATAATCTAGTAATATTATATTAGCGCTGTCTCCTTAGTATAAATATAATATCCAGTATTCTAGAATATTTTAACTGCACACAAATACACAATATTATATTATATAATATTACTAAAAAAAAAAACTATGTCAATTTTTCAAATTTTCACCTAGGTATACAAAACAGTCAACAGGTAAGTATTAATTCTGATACATACTGATACCGTTGTATATAACTTTAAACAATGTTTACATACATTCCACCAACACACATACCAACCTTAATAGGTACCTTGTAACTAAATAATCTCACCAAGAAACATTTAGATGTTTTCACCCCAAAGGGCAACCCTACACATTCATATATTATTTATTACACTAATAGCGGTATATCGTACATATATACAACTGTTGATGGTCTTTAAAATCAACCACGCTTAAAATGTGGTTCGGGGAAACTACACACCATTTTTTTCTCCTAAAAGTATGAGCCCATCTATCTTTTTGCTTTATATCGGGCCCAGTTTCTTATCAGATGATTATTCCAGTGATATAGGGCAAACTGGACTTAAAGTGACGGCTGTTTCTAGTTATTTCTACGATAATTTATGTAAGCTATCTTTCATAAGCATTTTGTTTATCCAATTAATTATTTTCTTGTATCAGCAATTATAAATGACGTAATGGTTAAGACTAAACTTGTATAACGTAAAAATAATGAATTACATTAATTTCATTAAACTGCAACGTTAATTACAAATCCAATTTTAATATCATACTCTGGTTGACAAATTTAATTTATAATTGAGACTAATATGAGTGTTGTTGAATATATTGTGCTGCTGTTGGCGAAAAGTACGTATGTGTTAATATGTTACCTAATAATATATTTTACGTATTTTGTATATCACTGTGAATATAATTTGGATTTATACCTACTAAACCAACTCACTTTGAAAGAAAAACATTTTGTGGTTCGTTAAACATTTTTTTTTAAATAAGACATGACCTGTAAACAAAATACTATTTTTAATTGTCTCACCAGATTTTACGGTTATACCAGTTTTCCCGTAGATTCTAAGTACCTGCGTCAAAACTTTAATAACATTGTTAATAATTATTACAGTTCGGCGATCGTTGTCGTCAAGCACGCCGTTCCGTTATCAACTATTGCGCTTTATCCGGGTTCTGTGCTTCTTTTAAAGTGAAACGCATTCAAAAATGACCAGCTGAGTTCCACCGATCCTTGTATACCTATTTTGGCTTCCAGGAAATCTGACCATCTGTGTAAATAGATATTTACAACAGATTTTAATTAATTCTGTAAGACCAACAACGCGCTCACGCCTGTCAGTGCGGGTAGCGTGTATCGCCGTCTTATCGATAGGTCACCAGTGAATATATATAAGACATCATCATTACTAATAGTTAATTAACGACTATTTTTCAAAATGAGGCCTACACTCAGCAAACTCCGCAACGATAAGAGTAAATCTAAATACTATCGACTAAACAAAAGGCTGATAATGCATGCTCGTCGCGTACACAGAGTAATTCCAGTGACGTCTTCTCTAATTCAGAATTGGAAATGTTAAGCAACGAAAACAACGCTAACAAGTTCATCACCGTTACCAGCAATTACAAACAGTACGTTTGTACTGATCAGTACGATCGTCTCTCTCCTCTTCAAGCTCTCAAGAAGCAACGAAAAAATAAATAAACCAGTTTATACTTCTATTAACAGGTACTCCGTCATGGATACCATTGAAAACAATGGAAATATCCCAGACAAGTCACAACAGATAACATTAATGACAACAATAATGAAAACGACCAATCTCAATGAATCCATCTCCTCCACCAATCTTTGTCAGGAACATAATAAGCTACTTTTCCACAATGAACTAATCAACTTAATCGGTCTTCTGAATTTTACATGTAAAACTACAGCGAATAACTTTAAAATAGAGACTAAAAATTCTGATTCATATAGTGCGGCTATTAAACATCTAAACACGAACAGTCTTTAAATTCACACATATCAATCACAAGATCAACGATCATTCTGTGTCATCTTTAGAAACTTTCACCCTTCCACGCCAACAATAGAAATCGGAATAGCCGTCCAAGAGTTGGGTTTTTCGGTTCAACAAGCCACCAATGTGTTAAACAAAACAACGAAAAATCCTCTACCGCTATTTTTTATCGACCTCAGACCAGTGGCGTAGCTGCAGCCCCCTCAAAAAAAAAATCAAAAAATTATTTCGATGGTCTATGATTTCACTAAAAACGTCTCAAATTGTATTTTTCAAATATAAATGGAAAATTCATTGCTATTTTTATTATTTTTTTTCTACTTTTTTAACTTATGGAAGAACCTTTAGGTAAACCACCGGTGTGTAAAAACTAATCAGCCCTCTCCGAAAAAAAAATCCTGGCTACGCCACTGTCTCGATATGGAAAGCCACTAAAAATTTAATTCAAATTAAAAACCACAGTTATCCTCTAAAAAAGTAGACGGCTCATTAGCTATATCCGATGAGAAAAAAAGCGAATATTTTTGGTATTCACCTTTCAGACATATTTATACCACACTCTAATATATCTCCAACCCAAACAAGCTAAACGAAATTGAAAATTTTTTAGACACCCCCTTTACCAATGTCACTTCCCGTGAAACATACAACGCCCAGAGAAATAAAACATTTTATACTTAACTAAAGGACAAAAAACCACCTGGTTACGATTTAATCACTGATAAAATGGTAAATTTTCCTAATAAATCCATAATACTCTTCACTTACTTATACAACTCAATACTAAGATTATCATATTTCCCACGTATCTGGAAGCTTTCTACAATAATTCTCATATATAAACTAAACAAACCCAAAAATTAGGCATCTTTATTTCGACCTATCAGTTTACTACCGGTGTTAGCCAAATTGTTTGAAAAAATATTACTCCTCAGAATCCAATCGGTAACCCAAACCCAAATAACAATTCCTGACACTCAATTCGGCTTTAGATCCAAACATTCTATCACCCAACAAATCCATAGGGTTATTAGATAAAATATCTTCCTCATTCGAGGAAAAAAATTACTGCCCTGGCGTCTTCCTCGATGTATCCCAAGCATTTGACCGAATATGGCATCAAAGTCTACTTTTTAAAATAAAAATAAATTCTACCAGCACCCCTTTATTTAATAATTAAATCATATCTCTCTAACCGTTCATTTGTTGTTAGACAAGGTAATTCGTTCTCCTCCTACTTCAAAATTCTGACAAGAGTCCCTCAAGGGAGTGACCTATCCCTACCCTCTACAATATTTTCACTGCCGATGGCTGCATCTGAGTTCCGTCCCGAGAACCTTTTTTTATACCAATTCCGTCCCTGTTAAAAAAAGGTATATACCAATAATTCCGTCCCAGTTAAAAAAAGGTATATACCAATTCCGTCCCAGTTAAAAAAAGGTATATACTAATTCCGTCCTTAATAATTTTCATAATTTAATCGTATATATATATTTTGGCGTTTTTAAGAACATCTTAGCATTATATTTTAAGCATTAAAGAACTTAAATAACCGCTCTTTAATTATTATAAATTTAGTTATCTTACCAATTTTTATATAATATGCTTTGCATTGTTTTCGAATGCACTTCCATCGTTCAATATCGTTATTCAACTCTTTGTGAAAACAAAATTTAAATTAATTTTTAATAATTAACATTTTATCTTTTTCATTGTACATATATTGTAGACTATCCATTTTTAATATATATTAACGAAGCGCTGACACGCACAAATAACGACTGAAAAGTTTATTTGGTTCAATAACTGAAATCATATTATCTTTATTTCTAATAAATTAAATAATATAATAATAATTAAATAATAAATAATTTAATAATATGATATTATTAAATTCGATTATTTTATGCGATAACTGATATCATATTATCTTTATATCTAAATAATGTGATATTGTTAAATTCAATTTTTATAATTGGGACGGAACTCGGATGCAGCCCTGCCGATATACCAAGCGCTGATAACATCCTAATTGCTACATAATATGCTGATAACACAGCAATTTTAAGCGACCATAGTAACAACATTATAGCAGCTTCTAATCTCTAATCACATCTTATAAAAATAGAAAAATGGGCATCCAATGGGAAAATCAAAATTAATGTCAAAAAGTCCTTTCACTTTAAGAAGAGCCTCCCTCCTCATATTTTATCATCATGTAAATATTTTGTAAAAAAAAAAAATAAATCCAATTTGCTTATTTTGCTTATGTTACAAATTGTAAATATTCTATTAAAAAATATATATATATATAAAATATATGAATAATAATTATATAATTTATTTTTATTTTATATGACGTACAAAGTTCAAAAAGACTTCTACCAAACAGAATAACAACCAGTAGCGTATAGTATAAATCTTATATACAGAATGTGTGGTTTAAATTTATATGAAATCCTTGATTATTCTATTTCAAACAAAAATCCGTAGAATAGAGTAATACGATTTTTTGCCCGAAAATTGTTAATTGGTGTATAAAAATAATTGCACTTCGCATGAACTCAATGTTCCATTTTTTTAGTATATAATAATTAATAATATTGCTAAAATGCACTATAATTTAATACATCTAATTAATCAATAAAACTTATTTTTTTAATATTAATTGAAATTTAATGTTTGGTCAACTATTTTCTACTGGGACAACTACATCAGTTATACTATTATTTCAGTAATGTGAATAAATACTATTAACAATGATTTTTAGACATTAGTATTAGTTCTCGGGAGCTTGGATTTCATCGTTGTTGTGTCATTTTTTGGATTGCTTGGCACGAGGAACACAATATGTGGTTTTAAGTGTGTATTATTCCAGCAAAGAATTTGTATAAAGAATTATTTTTAAACGTTTTTGGGTCGTTTTCGATCTATTTTTAGGAACATGAAAAAGAAACCACCCTAGATTAAAGTATAAACCTGGCGAAGTGTGTATATTATCATCACTAAGTTGATCGCTGTAATGGACGTGTTAAATGAATTCGAATTAAGTGATAAATAGTTGCGCACAATACACAAATCACCAATGCTGAGCGGATACTGTCAATCGAACTATATTTTCCAAGGATATTTTATTACCTACCTATTTATTTATATTATTACTGGCCATTTATTTGAAGTACGGTATGTTGAAGTTAAAACAAAAAAAAAACAATAATATAACAACATCGCATATTATATAGTATTCATTATTATTAATGATATACGTATGTTAAGTGAATTACATTATTGATATTGATTTTATAGTGAATATTGCGTATAACAGTGGGAATATGTTTGTAATGTAGTATAAATAGTTTAAGATTAATCTAAATATCTTGAGAATGTCACAGTGTGCTGTGTATAGAAAATACCAAATTAAATATTTGTTGAAATTTTCAATTATCTGTTGCTATTCCTTTCTGCAGAAGTAATTTTAAAATTAAATATTTTATAGAAAATTATAATCCAATCAATGTTGCAAGTAGCATATTTCAAGTTTCTATAATTTGAATACAGCAAAAAGCCAAAAAGCAAAAATCGTTTGAGGAAAATTCGTTATTTTATTTTTGTTTAATTAATTTCCGTTCATCAACATTTTTCAGATGCGTTTCCGATATTTTAGTATGTTGTAGGTTTAACTTTTAAAATTGGATGTTCAAGATTAAGCTATATAATTCGAACACTTTTCATAATATCCAAAATTCCTAAAAGATGACGACAGGTCGACAGACAATAAAAAAAACCTTATACTCATCTTTGTAATGGTATTTAATACAATCATTGCAGTCAATCCAATATACCTACATAATATATATAAATATATTACTTTCATCGTTGTAGTAAAACATATCGTAATTTTGTAAACTGAATTTTCATACTGAATGATTACCTACATAATAATAACAAATCAATTTTTGACTGTCCCATAGTTTTTGTCGATTTGTAGATTTAAGTTGTGGATAATTGTAATTTTTAATCTAGATATACCTACGTTTTGTTTTTAAGTGTTTACTATTTATTTTCATGTAAAATATTTAAAATATAATAAAAACTAAATTAAAATGCTAAAAGTAAACGTTTAATCTAACACTCGTTGATCCATTTTTTTTTTTTTTCTATTGAATATTAATTAAATTATTATTATTTTGCAATATCAAAAAAAGTAAAAAAATAATTAAATATATTTTAACACCATTTTTTTTGTCGTTTTTTATTTTAAACCGCATTTTTTAAGATAATTAAAAAAAAATTAAACTGATAAAATCCGAGTCCTGAATTATTATAAATAGGAACCTATACAAATAGTTAAAAATATAAAATAAACAATAAACAAATAAATATTAACCTATAAGATCTATACTAATATTGTACATTATATTTCGTTTCAATAGTATGATATAATACATACAGCTACACAAATAAATAAAAACGGTGTTGGGCTTTGATTTAAAACTAAATAATTAAATTGGTTGAATAAAGGATCATTAACAACGATTTTTATTACATAAAGTACATATATTTTACGATTTTAAAACACTGGAACACCGGAAAATAAGAAAACCGCAGAGGGATTATATGGCTTACACATTAGTGTATACCTACCATATGTTACCCTAAAAATATGGTAGGTATAATAAATGGTCTAGAAACTATCCACGGCCTTTAAAACATTTTTATAAATCTCTCTGGTAGCGTTTTTATGGTTCTTATACCAACTGAGTTAGTTTAATATTTTAAGCTTTTCGTTTCGGTCACTGTCTGGTCACACTTAGTGCATTATTCTGGAAAAAGCATTTTTTTAAATTACATAATGGATTAAAATTAACTATAATTAAGATTAAGTTCTATACAAAATAACACATGTCATATTATTTATTCCAACGTTTTAGTTCTTAAATGAACACAATATATTATTTTGTGCTACTTTATGTTTTTGTTCGTGAAAAAAAACTTAACATATTTTATTAGGTAATTACCATTAAATCGTTTATCACTTATTATTAATATTTACAAAAAAAAAAAGTTAAATAGACCTGTTTTTTCTTATATTTTAATATTACCCAGGATATTAACGGTTAAGCCACGTAGTTCTCACTTACACAAATTTGCATTTGAATAAGTTTTTTTTATTAGATTCACATTATGTTATTAAATCATTTTTGGTAAATCGTTATTTACAATTAATTAATAATCAATTATATTGTGCACAAAAGGTTTTTCAAAAATGTTAATAGACTTAAAAGCAATAAAACAACTTAAAGCATCCTTCTGAAGTAGAAAAATTATATACATTTATAAGCACCATTACATATTAATTTGTTTAATTTTGTTTTTATATCATCGTAATATACTGTTGTAAAAATCATTCATATCAATCATAACAAACGATATTATGTACACAGATTAATATTTTTTTAAATTTAAATATTTCAATAAAACTATTCATCATGTATTTGAATTTTTAAGTACTTGCATATACATATATATATATATATATATATTTAAACGATATTTTATCAAACCTTAAAACTTTGGGAAAAGTATCGTATTCCTTAAGTATAAACCGTGTGAAGTTAAAAACATTCTCCAATGTGAAGAGGAATCGGTAGAAAAAATAATACTGTTATATAGAAGGAGGTAATTATAATATATGAGATACCTACATAAAAGGTATACAGTAACCTTTTTGAACATTTACATTAATTCAGAATTTCAAACTGCCATGCACAAACAGCACGACAATGGATGCAATGGTTTTGTTTCTCGCAGTTTAGCTATGATGAAAATAGTGTCATACATAATAATACAACGACACAAATATTCGTAATTATTCACTTTGGCTAAAAAGAAGAGTAATGTGTTTAATCTCATCAATATTTTGTTCACAGAGTCTAGAATAGTTTAGCATAAGTATTTAATGTATAAAATTCACCAAATAATTCTAAGTAGATCGTAAATTATGTCTAAATATACGTTTATATCACTTAACTAAATTAAACTATTCAGTCGACACAACAAAATGTTATTTCATTTGCTGATGCTATTCTTATTTTATTTACCTTTTTAACATTCCTGTTTAAATTATTATCATTTAATTCAAATTTCTCAACGCGATAATATAATGTTAGCATTAGTCTTTAGTTTTCACTTTTCCTCTTAAAATATCAATTGATATAAATAATATTTGTATGTATTCCAGAATGTTTATAAAATATACACCCCCGATATTCTAAAACTTACAATTTTACAAAACATTCTTCAATAAGTTATAGTACATAATATTATATTATAATGATATTCATTTATATTTGTCTTATTTGCTTTTTTTAAGGAAATTACTATAGTTAATAGATTTTTAAATAACAACCAATATATTTTATATACTGAGCATTGTAATAAATGTATTGGTTTTTCAATAATAAGTATGATATTTGATTTGTGTGTTTAACCAATGGAATAGTAAAAATCTCCAATAGGTATTAAACTTTGAATGCAGTTTCTGGTAGAAAATTCGATTAAACTTGGTACTTTGGGGTTACTCTAGGATGTTCAATATTTTTGATTAGTTTTAAATTTTGAAAGTTTAAACTTATAACCGGGTATGTTTCGTATTTACGATAAAGTAATGCCATTACAGGCGTTCTGATAATAAATCATAGATGACCAGTTAAAACATACTAAATGATAGCAATAATAGGGAAAATGAGTGTGGTTTATGGTTTACAATGTTTACATAATAGATACCCGAGAATAATTTAGTAAATAATTCTGAGCTAACAAGTTTTCGTGCAGACCGAAACTTACATTTTCCATATCATAATTAATGTATTATAAATAATCAAAAGCCATACAATTTTCACTATATCCATAGCATGATTCCAAAAGCAAATTTTTCTTGCAGACTAAAATACACTCATACTCAACCAATTCTACTACATGCAATACTTATTTGGCCATCCAATATTTCTAATAAAAATTGGAAAAAATTAGAAACAATATAACATAAGTTTTTAAGACGTATTATTGATTTAGTTCTTGCGACAATTCATAAAATATCTCTTCAGAAAGAAATATCCACTAATTAAAACAACAAAAAAAAAAAACAAAATAGGTACCTCATCATTCGAAAACATCATAAACCATATAATACAAAGGATAACCACAGCCCACAGGACTAATAGATTTAGATCCAGACAGATGAAATTTTTAATCATGATTAGCAATAACAATCCAATGCTAACATGTCAAGTACAAATGACTTTGAACTTTTTGTTAGGAATCTGGCTACAAATAAAATACACTAAGTACAAAGTACAAAGCAATGGAAACTGACAAAGATTCATTCCATTCACAACATTTAAGCAGCCCATATTATTTCAAACAAGTCGAATACCCAAATCAATCAGTATTATAGTACTGAAATTCCGTCTGCATCATCAACGCCGATTCATCTATATCACCATCGACGAGCTGACACATGATCAACCGACACGTTGATGAGAATATCGACCCGCGAACCGTTGACGAGTGGCAAGATTATGAAATAACCGTTTTTATGGCAACCGTCCTAAAACCTGCCGACATCGTTAGCGCTGACGACGTTCATTAGCCATGATATCGAATTTATATCACTATTTATTCGAAAACATTGTGTCTAGACGATATTATACATTCTGTTGAAATTTCCAAGACAATATTATTATCATTCAACACGCGATTTGTCTTTAGAAACAAAACATACACGTCATATTAATAGGAAAAAAAAACACGAATAACACATTATATCCACTAATATTATATTTTATGTTATTGAAAATCAAAAAATATCTAAATTATTGGTGAGAAAATATTTTCAAATTTACAAGACGCACCCATAGTTTTTTAGTATCTATCAATCTATTTTATAAGAATATTGTTATAATATAGTTGTGTAGTTAAAAAAAATATGCCTCGGTATTAATTGATTGTAAATTTGTATTACTATGCAAAATAATCAGGGAAATCTATCAATACACAATTAATATACCTATAATTATTGTTGCAAGATTTCTAATATCTTTTAAATATACTACCATTGGTATTTATATAGTTAAAGGTACTAGGATTGAGTGGGACGAAGATTGAAGATTTGTTTAAACTACGGCCACAGCAGTGATAGGACCGATATTATGAGGTGGGTAATTAATCAATCACTCGATAATTACAAAATGGAAGTTTAAAAATAAAATAAGATTTGTTACCTACAGTTATGAGTACAAATCAAAAGAATCTAAAGACAAAAAAAAATAGGAAACTCTTAAAACAAGTTCAAAAAATAATAATAATAACAATATAATAACTAAATTTCCATTTGAGACTAATCTCAGATTACACAACAATACTAGATATTTATAATTTAATAAGTATATAGTATATAGTGCAAAGCTATATAGGATACTTCCCTTCGAGTTAATAAGTTAATATTATCGTTTATCTATCTTACCATCTGCACTTAATAATAATAAAAATAATAATGCACACAAATATTATATTTATTATTTATTTATTTAAAAAGTATAGGTCGGACCCAAGTAAAAATCTGTACAAATATGCATATACAAACAATATACATAATATACATGTATTATACAAATTAAATAAGATACTTTGCATGCACGAATAGGTACCTAATGAACAATTCTAAAAAAAAGTTTGTTAGTGGTTTTGTTTGTAGATATTTAGGAACAGTAAAAAATGGGTGAAATGACATAATAAAAAAAATAATGTATTTTTGTAAGATAAGTTTAAGATAATTAATAATACCCTTCGTTAAACTCGTTATTTATAATAATGATCAACGACTACTGTGTTTGCCCATTAATTCTTAACGAAACAAATGATTGTTTATTTATTTTGGTCTTAACTTGTAATCGTAGTTAAATCTTAATTAATGAGTAAAATGTTAAGCCATTTAGTGGTAGGACCTACATCTAATTGCACTAAAATAACGGTTCTAAATTATCGGTTTAGTCTTAAGGCTAAAAAGTAACTTGGAATTCTCATTTTCCTAATAGATACTTTTCAAACTAGTTGGGAAAAATAAAATATTATTACTGAAAAATTGACAGATAATACCTAACCTAACGTGATAATAGTATACGAAAATATCCACCATGTTCTGTAGTTTAAAATTATGTATTAATTTTTATTACTATCGTGATCACAAAGATGATGTTCGAGAATAATTGAATAATTAAAACTATGCTATCACATTACATCTACCTATTAGATTATTGCAACTCTGTGGTTAACGTGTTTATAAACAAAATGTTCGTAATAAAAACATTATGAATTAACAGCTGATGAAAAAATTTTGAAGTTATTGAATAGTTGTTTTTAATAACATAAAGTAAGTATTTATTCCTAAATGTTTTCTAAGTCAGAGAAAATTCATGATCCCTTATAGTTTGGACTTAGGTGACACATATTTCAGCCACCCGGTCAAAAGATATTCCAATTATAGTATAACTGGTTATATTATCAAAGGTACCTATATCTATTCTAACAGGAGTAATCGAATTTGGCCGAATTGATTCCAGTTTGAAAAATGTATTTTATTAAGTTGAGCCGAATTTGTTCCCGTTTGTGTACAGGTAATTTTTAATTTTTAATGATTGGTACAAAATATAAATTACATAGTATAAAATATAAATGTACCTACATGGCTACACTCTATAATCTATAGTATAATATACAATAAGATGGCAATATATTATTTATACATTGGAAGTTTAGCAAATTATCGGTGATACCCCGATTAATTAAGATAACGATTGAGATATATGTACATTGTACTTTTATCGCTGTATAGTATATCGTCTATAATATCCTATATACGAATGACAATAATGTTAGTGAGCAGTGAGCACTGTACAGTCTCGAATAACACATCGTATAAATTTGTAGTTTTTATTTCCCATTTTAATTTTTAATTTTTAATTTTTCATAATAATGGAGTTTATGTTTAGTGAAAAGGGAACTAAGTTGTTGATTATTGACAATTACAAGTTTTGATTCCAAAAGAACCTAGCTGATGATAACATACAGAGGTGGATATGTACAAAACGAAAATGTAAAGCATGCAGTGGCGTAGCCAGGGGGGGGTTTTGGGTGTTTAAACCCCCCCCATTGACTTTCAACATCTAATAAATTATTATATATTTCATTAATTCTAGTACCTACTATCTATGAAAATATATGACATAAAACGTTTCTGAATATTCAGAGAACTCGTCCAGAAACGACAGAAACCTGATTGATATTTGATAATAATAATAATATTATATTTTTAATATTATCTGCACGAGTTTTCAAAAACACTGTGGTTATGACCACGATTAAAGATATTATTTATGGTTATTATCTTTTTCCACATTAAAAAGATTGAAAACATATTTACGAAACACCACATGTGAAAATAGGTTGAATGGTTTAGCAATGATGAATATACATAATGATATAATAATAGACCCTGATGATGTCCTAAATAAATTAGCGACTAAAACAAGAAGAATACGGTTGATGTAAATATTGTAATGTGATTAAAATTTTGTTTGACATTAATAAATAAATGCTTTAATTGAAATTTGAAGTACAATACAATTTGAAATAATTTGTTTTATATATACCTAAACCGTAAACCCCCCCCATTGAAAAATCCTGGCTACGCCACTGAAAGCATGCCTACGTTAAATTGGACGGAGATTGTTTATGTGTATGTAAGTATTTACACATAACCACGAAAATGAAGGCGGTGGTAAGCTTGTGCGACAACAAATGACAAATTCACTAAAAAGAAAATGTGACGAAATTATTACAGAACGACTACCTAAAATTATACGCGGGGAGATAGCTTCAAACAGTCATAGTGAGTTACTACTTCAAAATAAAATTAACAGAGTCCGTAAAAATTTGAATGCTGCTAAATTAAGAACAATTCCCAAGTTACCTTCTAATCTTGAGAACTGCATAAAAGTGTTAATGGATATTAAATATCGAAGTAATAATACTAGGAAACTTACTAGCAAACAAGAAAAAAATAACAAATACTTGGAAAATTGTATGAATGAGTACATTAATGAGAAGCTTACGTGAATTGAATACTTTAAGAAAGTTTTAAATTTACAAAATCAATGATTTTAAATTATTATATTTATTACATTTTATTATTTGTATTTTGTACCTACACCTAGTGATGACTATAGTTGACTTCCAAATCAACGATTTAAAATTTTTTTTTTTATTATTATTAGAATAAGCCTCGAAGGCCACTGGCTGACGTTTGACAATTAACAGATTTAAAATTGTATAGGTACCTATATTATATCATTTTTTTTATAACCTTCATTACGCCCATTTTTAACCAAACATACTTTTAAGTTGACAGTCCTAAGCCTGTAAAATTGAGAAGGAAAATGTGCGTAATTAAACGGTAACTTATTCGTCTCAACTTAATAAAATACCTTTTTCAAACAGGAACCAATTCGGCACGTGGTGTTGGAGTTCGGGAACCAATTCAGTACCAGCCATTCAAACCTTTTCATTCTACAGCTCATTTGTGTATTCGCAATATTTTTACGGCTCCCAAATCATTATGAAAAAATTGAATACAATATATGACCAGTGTGGGCGATAATAACAATGGCATTAATGCTGGAAATAAAACATCAAATGGTCGCGTGAAGTGGGTTCATTATCGTCTCTATAATCGCTGTAATGATTATAAATAACATTTGAATTAATTAAACAAGACCTACATTAATTTTGGTTTCCTGTGCATTGTCACAGCTCCTATACGCCAACCCTCACGACGCCCTTGGGAGCCCCGATGCACAGTTTAACTACCTCTAGTCTATACAAATAAAAACGTTATAAATAAGTTTTGGAATAATAATCGGCTATTACCACGTCTTGAAGTATTTATATTTAAAAAAAAATAGCTCTGCTCATTTATCGTCATTTTACAAGTGGCCTCTATTATAAATGCCTGCACAGTTGAGATAATGTTCAATTCGTTTATATCATTTTACCAGTCTTATTGTACAAATATATTTGACTTCTATATCTACCACTTTTAAAGGATTTAAATCCTGTTCTTTATATTCTACTCATGAAATGTATACGACATACTACAAGAACCACACGCAAAGATGAGCTCAATTTTCATCATAATCAATGTGAACTTCAAGCACTGGCTCCGAAAACCACTATACTAAAATCATGAAATCGGTTCATCCATTTATCGTAATTGCAAAGTTCATTTAATTATATTAATGTCATTATATTTAAACTATAGCAACATATCATAATAACTTATAAAAACTATATTGCTTTATATGATTTAAATTTAGGTTTGTGTCAGTCGTATCACGCATTAAATACGCTAATAAATCGCTTGTTACTGATGCGTATAATATTTAAATTCAGATAAAAAAAAAAAAAATAATAATAATAATTTATGAGATTGTGAAGTGATACCAATACTCACTTTGTGAATCATCTGAGAAAAAATTCACTGTAAAGGTAAACACAATACTTGACTTGATTTTTTTTAAGGAATTATATTATATAAATATATACCAGATAATACCTATACTTATTTTATTCACCGGTTGTATTTTAATCGTCTGTGAGGATATTCAAATGTTCTAAGGTACTATACAACTATTAACTGTGAACTAAAGGACTGATATAGTGATTGGACAGACTTTTGTAAAATTTGTTATGTGACAGTCTTATTTCTTTAACTATGCGGTAGATATTCTATTGGAATAAGCATACTATTATACATAGAACAGCTCATATTAAACTATTAAGTGGATCCATATTTAACTGTTCAATGATCAATTGTTCTTATGAGTACATTATAATAGTTATAGTTAACCGATCTCTGCTGAAAATTGTTTTGCAAATGCGATGGTTTATAATGATTGAAACGAATGACGAACACACAGTATCTATACCCAACCCGTTTTTTTATAATTATAAATAGTAGTAACTTAACACAATATATCTTATTTCACTGTTAACAGTAAGATTTTATAAATCAGAACAAATTATTAAATTTAAATAGTGGGTACCTTATATAATATTATTTGTATAAAAGTAACGGTAATTGTATATAATAATACCTACATTTACCTAAACGTGGGCTATACGGCTATACCTATTTAAAATACATTCGTTTCTTTAGCTTATTAATTTTGTTTTTAATTAAGAAATTAACGAGGTATTCAATTCAGATTAAAGAAAATTTAAATAATTAATATTTTCGTATACAAAATATAAAAATTTGTAATACACTTAAACAATTTAAAAAATAAGAAATTAAGTTAAAATAACAACATTTAATTATAATAAAATTAAAAACACATTATAATTATAATTAAAAATAATATTTTCGGACGTAATAACAATTAGGGTAGAATTGTTAAAATTAACTAAAATAAAATAAATAAATTAAGTATACCGTGTGTTCAATTTTAAAGTTAACAGGAAATATTTCGAACGCATGATCTTGATTTTGATTCGGGGTTTTTTACAGGATACAGGATATTTTTTTGATAAATTTAAATTTTTAACATTTTTTTTATCTGTGCATGCGCAGTAAAATAAAAATGTCTTAAATAGGAGCCATTATTTTTAACACTGGATTTGGATTGCTCCATTTTTTTTGAGCAACTTTGATCTTTATAGTTTATTGATATTTTCAAAATTGCCACTTTTATGACTGTCGAAAGTTTTAAATCAGTTAATTCGTAATTATCGAATTTTTCAACGAATAAATTATAATGATATTTTTTTATAAATTCGAAGTAATAATAAATACAGATTTTAGTTTTACTAAAAATAAATTGTTATAATAATACCTATATATGTGTAATTAAGATAGGGCGTTGAAAAATGCGATATTTACGAATTAACTGATTTAAAACTTAAGACCGTCATAAAAATGGCAATTTTGAAAATATCAATAAACTATAAAGACCAAAGTTGCTCAAAAAAAATAGAGCAATCCAAATCCAGTGTTAAAAATAATGGCTCCTATTTAAGAATTTTTTATTTTACTGCGCAAGCGCAGATAAAAAAAATGTTAAAAATTTAAATTTATCAAAAAAATGTGTATTTATATGTCCTGTATCCTGTAAAAAAACCTGAATCAAATTCAAGGTCATGCGTTCGAAATATTTCCTGTTACCTTTAAAATTGAACACACGGTATAATAGCGACCGTATTTTCAATCATAAATATTTGTAACATCGCAATGGTAATCGCATTTGCCGCTTTCAACAAGTAATGGAATATTAGTAGATACAATTCTGGATGTTAAGCGAGTTATAATAAATGGTTCTAGAATAACAAATAAATAGTAAAACTTTTCATATACAATCAAATACTATTATACACTTCAATAATTCAACTGTAAACGACATTATAAGAAGATTTTTAGCTAGGTACGTGTCTAAAATCATAATTTGATAAATGGAATATTATTATATGTAATGTAAATTTTCAATTTGCCTGATAGACTAATCACAAAAGTATATTTTTAAAACCCAAAAACGAAGTAATAATATTATAATACGATTAAATTAACAATGCTAATGGTTTATAATTTAAATGGTAACTTTAAGGAAATTGATAGTTTACATAATATATAGGTACCTAACTAAAAACTTAATTACACACAGCTATGATAATCAATTTGTATAATAGATGTTAAACCCTTAAACCTGATTATTATTTAAATAATTGATATTAGTCAATCAGAAAACATTTAAAGATACTCAATTATAATATAACATGACTTTTCCATTGTTATGTATAATCGGATTCGTAAACAAAACAATTATAATATTTCGAAAATTCAAATAATCATGATGCAAATGTATCCTATTACTTCATTCTTGGGCATATAAAATATTTAAGAAATTTCTAATTAGACATATGTAATAATGGTTATAAGTCAGAATCATCTATTATAGTTTACATTAAAAGCTAATAAAAAAAATTAATTTAAAAAAAAAGTCAGAATCATGTGTTTTATGATTATTAATACCTATTTATACAACGCGTAAAAATGATTGTGTGTTTTTTAGTACTTATTAAACACGGTCTTTGTAAAGTACAAAAGTTGTGTTCACATATTAGGTGCTGTTAGCGCTCTTAATGGTTTTTGTGTTTGTCAAAACTGCAAAAAAATTAAATAAATAAATAAACAAGCCAAAAAATTGTTTCAATAATACAACATCTCTGCCATAGTATATGTATATAGGTTTATATAGGTTAAGTGTGGTAAACTCTAATAAACATATTATAATCAAATAAATTCAAATAACTTTTTTGATTTTGAATAAAGCGATGAATGTATTTACTTTACAATGATATGTGTTTTTATTTTTTGTATGTGTATCTGTCATAATCTTTTGAGATAGTAGAAAAGCTTCGATTTTCTTCAACATCGACTTTTCTGATAGAAAATCAAATCTAGTTGGTATATTTTTTTATGGGAAGGAGGCGGGCAAACTATAAAATCTCCAATAGTTTAGTAATAATATAGGTTTATATACCGTCTCCGGGGCATGGCAGAAACCTACGGGGTGTCCCAATAGAAATTCTGCCAAACAGGCGTCCGAACTAGGCCTTCGGGCCTACTCCCGAACATAGCGCCATACGAAAAAAAAATAGACCGTCTAAGCTCAGAATAGTTTTCCGTATACAATGATTATTGACTCTCTAAAAGTCTAAACACCTGATGTAGAGCAGAGCGTTATTTTTCAAAATTATTTATTGTATAATGAATTAAAAAGTAATCATAATTTGAAAAATGTTTTCTGAACAGGAGTTTCAGTTATATAATGACATTTATGTATCCTTAATTCGATAATTTATCATAAAACGACAGCAGTTTTGTGTAATATTCCTATAATGATGGGTTAATTTTTTGTCCATTTGTAAAGATCCATTATTTTTAGTGATACTTAAATAATTTCGGGAAATAAAGTTACTAGTTAAAAAGGATATAAAAAAAATTAAATCGATCTACAACAATGTTTCAAACATTTAAAATAAAAAAAAATAAATAAAAAAATAAAAACAATACAGGTGGTATCTCGTGATATACCCATTAACCGTAGAGAAGGACTGGCCGCCTGGATAAAAAATAGTTTTTATCGTTCTATCTACGGACTAAAAAAATTATTTAAAATCATGAGATTAATGAAAATAAAATGTTGAAAGGTCAACATTTTCAGCAAAACGAACTCTATAAAATAGGTGTCTTTATTTTTTTTCAAAACTTAAAACAATAAAAAATAAGTTTTAAATAATAAAATGCATGTGGCCTTTTTTATATAAGTCTTATAAAAAAACAGATTTATGATATATCTATTATCTCAGGAGATATCGCAACGGGTAAATCTTTGCGAAACACCTGTATTCTCCCAATTGCCAGAATTCCGAAGATTAAATAAAATGTATTTATTTAAAATAAATCGATGCTTTGAGTTATGGTATTTTTTAGGCTACGTGTATTTGTGATGGACATGTGCAGTGGTAATTTATTAAAGGTTGATTAGTATGACTCGATAATGTTTAGATCGATTAATGTTAGTTGGGATATGAACCAAATGATCCATTTTAACCATAATATTATTATATTATTATAGGGCATTTACCTAACCACATATGAAGTGCCGGAAGTTAAACTCTGGGAACTCCGGTGCAAAAAAAAATTTAAAGCTTCTCATAAAAATATCCCCTATGGTATTTACCAATATTATTAAAAAATACAAATGTATTATTTATTTGCGGGTCCGGCACGGCAAATTGAATGCTCTTAGCTTGATCCCTTTAAAAAATATAAGTCTAAAATGATATCCAATCATAATATTAATACTATTTTACCATGGAAACAGTACAATACAAATAAAAAGATGATAGTTTTTTGTGAGTCAATATTTATGTTTGAAATGTCAACAGCATAATATTAAAGTAACCTATGGCACAACGGATCTGGCTGAATTTACTAAAGTGTTATGAAAATCTGACGAGAACTGTAGGTTCACACGATGCTCATCCGTCTATGGTCTATGATTTAACCTATACAATATTTATTAATTATAGCCATAGACATAATATAGATGGACTGCGCGTTTAGCCCTTATCATGTCAGCAATAATAAACTTAGGTAGACGGTAAATAGTCATTTTTCGATTTTTTGATTCCAGTTATAATAGCGTAATATTATTATCATAGACATAATATAGATCATAATCTAATTTATACTATATACTTATAACAGATAATAATATTATATATTTATATCATAGAATACATAAAACATAGCATTAAGCATAATATTTTATATTATTAATTCAAGTTTTATTAGTTTGTTAGTTTTGGTTGTTGATATTTTGTAAAACAGTGGTAAAATGGTAAATATATGTTCTATTAAAAGCTGTAGAAACATTGGTAAGGATGATGTTCATATGCATAAGTAAGTTAAAAATTATAGAATTTTAATAACTTTTATATTTTTAATACATTTAACTATTTGACATATTATGTTTTTAAGATTTCCGAGTAATGAACAAATTGCAGTGGTATGGACTAACACAATTAAAAAAATACAACCATCGTACATGCCTTTAAATTTTTTTTGATTCTTAAAAAAATAAATAGTAAATATTTAAATAATAATTAAGGTATATATTTTACATCTTACATGTCTATTGTCTTATCAGTTATCACTTTTATTTACACAAAATAATACCTTGGAATAAAAACAGTAAAAATGTTTTATCCATGCTATTTTACCTTCTCCGGTCTTGTTATTTAGGCTGAATTTATTGATGGCGAGGGGGGAGGAACGCGCAGTCCATCTATATTATGTCTATATACAGTAGAACCTCATTAATCTGGACCCCATTAGTCCGGACTTCGCTTAATCCGGACAGTTGTCTAATATTACGAAAAATACGCAGTATATGCCGTAGATTAAAATAAACATAATAGTTATCACATTTTAACAGAAGATGAGATTTTTGAAATCCTCACCACTGCAGAAAACTCTGAAACGGGTGAATATACGAACAAGCTGAAGTAGACGATAGTATCAAGTCTAAGCTAAAACTTGGTGAAATTAAAGACCATCTAAATATTGTCCTTAAATATGTTGAGATAACGACGATGAAAACATATCTGTATATTACGAACACTTGAGACATTTGCGTGAATTATTAATACGATAAATAAATGCGAAAGGAAGACAACAAAAGACTACCAGTTTTTTCAACTCAGATAATGAAAGTGTGCCTAAATATATAATAATTATGATTACATGCATTACGTTGATATGTAATGTTTTTGCTGGATCTAATATTGTGTTGCATTTTTGCAATATATCATATATAGTAATTAGTTTAATATAATATTCTTAAATCTATAATAGATACATGTCTTTTGGTTATTTTTTCTAATCCGGACTTTCATTAAATCGGACAACCTAGAGCCCTTGTCCGGATTAATAAGGTTCTACTGTAATTATAGCTGATCGTACACGGTGTTGCCCATGACTAATTAAATAATGCCTTATTTATTTTTATTAAAAAACATATTTATATTATACTGATAACCTACGGTGTATACAATTTAAAGTAAATCTCCAGCAGTGCAAATAACACTTAACATTATTACCTATTACAGTTCTAAGATATTATCTATAGTCTTTTTAACGAGGTACAATGTTTTAATATTATGTTTATGTGATTTATGATACTTTGACGTTCATAGCATCTGAGGATTTAATTAATGTAAAGCGACGAGTTACTCTGATTGTAGTGAATAGCGATTGAGCAATTTTGTTGATGCATCAAAAGATATAGAAATATTACAGACAACCTTCTCGATAGACCATACAAAGTTATGCGACGTTGCCATTTAGCATTTACCATAAAATTCCCAATTATTTCATACGATAATAATTACTTATTTAAATAATTAAAATAATACAAGTAAATGTAGTCGTGAGTTAAAAATTTAACACTATTCCGTACCCATATGGTATTAGAATTGTTATTAAATTTATATAACTTTCAGTATTTATTTCCGATTCGTCTTAAATATAAGTTATAACAGTACAGATTCAGCATTTTTACAATTTTAATTATTGGTCGAAACTGAAACCTTTCATAATTAATTGTATTTTTTCAATTTCATTGGCTGTTTGTTATTTTATGGAATTATGTTCTATCGAATTAATTTTAGTCTAAATTTCTGTTTAAAATATCGTTTTGAATGTCGTGGCAGCAGTGCATTATGCTCGATCGAGTTTTACCGTCAGTGATTTATCCGGTTTACGCGGTTTGGTAGGTACGTACTACTATATCTAATATAAAGTGTTATGCCATGTGGCTTTCGGTTAAACGATCCTTGAACGATCCTTCATATTATCACCTTATTACAGCAATATCAAATATCATCTTTATAGCACCAACCCGATGTCTAAAGCGCCTGCTGTTAGTTTCATGAAGACTGTTTGGCTTTTAAATAGGTTGGGTGCACATCGATCATCGTCTTTATAAGTTCACAAGGTTTCTTGTAACTTGTAAGAATTTCGTCAATTTTTAAATACGCTTCTACGACGAATTTCTGACATGCTTTTGGTAGATATATACTTACGATCTAAGTGTATATTTATTCATTTAATTTGGTTTTATTTTATTTTATTCAAGAAGATAATAGTATGTATAATGTATATTGTATATATTATTCAATGTTGTATAGGTTTGGAAAATAGAATCACCTTATATAATACACTTAAAAATAAATATTAAATACTACTCACAGACATAGTTTAATAAACAGATAGTACAGGTATACCTATATAGGACGAAAACTTTTACTAATAATTGTCGGAGGGTATATTGCATAGTGATCACATTCAGACGTGAGTACGCTGTTTCGGTGTTACCTGAGCTCTCACGGCGCACGCACACTAGATGTCTAGAATTCTAGATGATACAATAAATTGTGAAATATCTAAAAGCGTTGTAGTTTTTAATTATTGTACCTACGCACTACATATCGTTACCACAACACCCGAGCTACCCTACCTTTTATAATATACTCCACGGTATAACGTCTTTTTTTATTACTATTATTTAAAAAAATGACCCTCGGCAGCGTGGCCATTGGAATATAAGATACATTTTTTTTTTTTTTTTAATATGTTACATAATAATAGAAAATAATAATAATAACAAATGTCTAGACTAAATTATATAATTATAAGGTTGTATTATTCAGATGGTTCAATAAGTTTGTCCAGTCCTAGTATAAGATCTATTGTGCATTTTAATTGTTTCATATTATTATACATCGCGTATATTCTGCGACTTACTAGAAAATATTATTATGCAGCGTTATTATTGTGCCCGGCAGGTGATAGGTATATTGCGAATCGCAAAAATTTCTAATTTTGTGGTATAAATTTATAAAGACAAAAAGGCCGCGAATAGTGGATTCCTTGTCTTTGAACAGAAAAACTTTTTCTTTATAAATGTTATAAACTCTTGATGAAATTTGTGGTAGGTATATTGCAAATCGCGAAAAATTGTTAATTTGGTGGTATAAAATTATAAAGACAAAAACGCCGCGAATAGTGGATTCCTTGTCTTCGAACAGAAAAACTTTTTCTTCTTCTAAAAAAAAAAATGTTTTTTCTTTATAAATGTTATAAACTCTTGATGAAGTTTTTAAATTTATTAGATAATGAAACATTTAAATAGACAAGCGAATTTTGGTCTCCAGCAGATTTGTATATAGAAAATAGAATTTAATGCTTATATATATATATATATGATATATCCATATGAAAGTATACGAAAATATAGACTGCAGTAAAACTTTTAAAAGTTGTTCTCTTTTAATTTGTCTTATAAAACAGTTGGAACCATATAATATACACGTCACGGTTTTAACATTTTTTAGTTCGTTTTTTACGATTATTCTTTAACTACTTTTAAACTTCTAAGCTCGTGTACAAAATGTAAGTTATATATCAATATTAACGGACCAATAAATATATTATTATACTAGTATGAAATTATCTAATTCATCACAGACCCAATATTAGAATAAGTAGACAATATCATATGTAATTAATTAAATCATTTGTAACCCGATGGTTTATGTTGCCGAAGGTATTTTACCAATAAAAAGTATCTGCTAGATATATCTTTAATTTGCGTTTAAATTCACGTATTATACTCATAGAAAAATGTCTACACATAATACACATATAATATTATGTATATTATGTAAATTATGGTACGCGGTTAATAATAATATATGGTACCTATAAGATTCTTCCTGTATTTGCAGTTACGCACAGTAAAAGGTTTATTATTAGAAACAATTGTATTGTTTACTCTGAAAGACATTTTATTGCCTTTTTAATGCTTTATTTGTCAAAATGTGTTTATTTCGTATATAAATGCAAATACACAATTTTATTTCTTCTAAATGTCTGTTTTACCTACATAAATACAAAATACACACAATACCAACATTTCACCCGAATAAATTGGAACCATTAAATTTAAATGGAATGGATTTGTGGTAATATTAACAATCAGCTGATAAAGGTTATAGTACATATTTGAGTATCATTTAGCGTTACCCAGAGAACACCACGGGGAGGCGATACTCTTTGTTCTCCAAACGTTTGTTGGTTTTTTTTTACAAACGTTATAAGCTATTTGTTTTCGAATTTAGTTTGTATTTAAATAATGTCGTTAATATATATTTATTTCACATTCATTATAGAAATATATATTAAATATTTTACGGTGATCGATAAAAAAAAAAAATTAAATTAAATTACCCCGTTGAAAATTAATCCAATAGAAAAAAAATGGCGTAAGATACATATAAATAGCCATAATAGCAAAGCAGTCCATTAAAAATAAATTCATTGAAGAATTGCTAGAAAAAATTTATGCAATTGAAAATGTGGCTAAAGAAATAGTTAATTGAAAGTTAACCAAGTACAGTGACCCCTGGAAGGTAGTCATGGGTCAGCTGAACTATGTCAAAATTATTTTTATCAAACGATTAACGATTGTTATTATATTGACTATTTAAATAATTTATTGATATTTTTACAATTTTTTTATCGTATAACCCATTTCTCTGCTATAAAAATGATTTTATTTGAGAAATAATTTTATTCGATATAGTTACAAAATATTATTACAAAAATGTCTTTTAACTTAAGCTACACATATTTAAGGTAATGAAAAAAAAAATTAATTAAAAATCAGTAAGTAACGCTGAGTATAAAGAAAACATTATATATAACACAAAAAATCAAAATGAAATAATAATATTAAATGCACAAAAGTTTATACGTGTTTTTTTTACTGCTGTAAATAAACTTTAAATTCGAAACACAAATTTTGTAGTTTTTTATTACATTCTGTAAAATTACATACCTGATTAGTTAGATTTAATTTGTATATTAATTATCATCATTTAAAGGATAGATGATATAATATTATATATGAGTTTAGGTGTTTTAAGCTCTGAATCAAATATTAGGCCATCTTTTTTCAATTGGATTAATTTTCAATCAATTATTTTTTACTAGAAATTTAATAAGAACTTGGCTATTTTTACCTGGAATCATACTTTACACGATAATATAGTTAAATTAAAATAAAATGTTTTATAAAAATGTGTGACTCACATCAATTTTAAAAATAATGACACTCACAATTTTTTTTTTAATACCGTTTTATGATTTTGTACTTAATTATTATACTTGATGTTTTTAGTATTAACATTTATTAATTTAAACTTTTGGTTGAGTTTAAGTTAGCATACTATTTCTACAACTTGGTAAACAATAAGTATAAACGAATAAAAAGTATATAAAATATAGTATGATATACTAAAAAAATTGTATTTAATTATATAAAATATAAAATTATATTAATAAGATTTGAATAATTTATACACATTTTTTATAGTAACCTACAAGTAGTACCTAACGTTATAATACCCATTAAATTGCATGCTCGTAGAATGAGAGTAAAAGCACTATCCTAAAAAATTTACAGTTTTTCTAACTAAAATATATTCACAATAATTAGCGACCATTCTAACATTAAATATTTAAACACCAAACTCATCTTCCAAAGATAAGTCAAAATTGAAAAGTTTTATACACTGATTATAAATACTTGAATTATTTTTTTATAGTCACAAAAACCATAGGTTAGGTTTTTCCTGAATGAAAATTATTTCAATTTAAAACTTTGGATCCTCCGTTCTTTATTTAAAATTAATAAATTATGATTTGGCTATTGATAAAAATAATAAAACAGTTAACTATTCATTTTTATTTCTTTTAAAACCTAAAAGCATTAGATACTCTTAAATATAATTGTATTTTATAGTTATATTATGCGCTTTAGACTTCATACTTTATATTTTGTAATAACAGTATATTCCATAGAAATTCCGAAATTCCGAAAATCTAACATTCTTTCCGGAAATTGTTTGAAGTTAAGCCATCGTTAATAATATTTTATAAGTTGGACGATTTAAAAATAATTTATCTTGGCTATACTTAGTAATTAGTATATATATATATATACTAAGTATATATTATTATTAAAATCATTGGAATCTATTGATCGTTAGCTTGATGCGCATTTAATTTTTTTGTTTATACCAAAATAACTATATTAATAGGTGAATAATGTGGATATAATATTATAATTATGTCAAAAGCTAGGAAGAATTAGAAATATTTTCTTCAGTCTTTTATTTTGCTATCCACAAAATTGAACGTGGAACACGTACGTTTTATATATCGCCAAAGAGTATCACTTGTATTAATTTGAAGCGAAATGTCTTCTTTTATGTTTATTCCTAATCAGCATCTGTATCCAATTTAATCTTTGAAAACACATCTACTATTTTAAATAAAATATTATTTGAAATCAATCATATTTAAATGCAAATTTATCGTTACATGGATATCCTAAGTAATATTAAGCTTTCAAAAAAACATTATTGTTTAATAATGTGATATATACAGAAAAATTATGAATGTAAGACTCTATATATTATATAATAGCATTGACAACAACTAAAATATAATTATTAATGCTATCTATTGAACTAAATTCATATTATTACTTCTTATGAATGACTATTCAATTACCTACTTGTGTTTAATGTAATAAACTACTCGATTGATAACATTAAATATTTTCATTTATCATTGAATTCATCACTATCATTTTCGTGCCTATCTGCTCATCTATAGACATGCAATTCTGGGGTTTTTTTTCACATAATAACATATTATTATGTGCTTATAATATTATCATATTATATGCTATAAAAATAAGTAATAATTTTTGTTCTTAAATATTAAATATGTAAAAATGTAAAATGTAATTTTAAATGTCGTATATTAAGTTTATTAAAATATATTAATTATATGCGTAATTAAATTATAACTAACTTTTATTAAAAATAAAAATAAATTAACATTTAGTGAAGAACACGCGAAATATTCGATTGAGGCTAATTATATATTATAATGTATATTATAACATGAACTTATAAATATATTCACAAAATATTACAAAATGTAATTACAATTTAAGAATACTACTTACTTTTCTGTAATGTTTTCTAGGTAACGCTATAATTATAATACTCTAAAATGTACACATTTTAACTATTGTCAACTGTTATTTTAAAATAATCAAAAATATGTTGGGAAAAAAGAATAGGCTGATTACACATGGACGATTCGGGTGAAACAGCTGGTATGTGTGATTTGGGTAGAAAAAGGTTACCTTTGGACCAAAAATTGATTTTATAATAAAATTATTATTATTTTTCATAGAACAATAATACCTAACAAAAATATGATGAGAACCACATTAAAAAAATATTGGCAAATAAAACAATATATACACATAATCTTCTAGCAGAATTTGATGTTTATTTAATTAATTAGTAAGTATTATTAACGTTCAACATTTCTGTAATTTATTCTATTCTAAACATTAGAACCGTTTCAATAGGTAACTCAAAGCATTTAATGAACACTATTGATGGCTTAGCCATTAAGTACTGTATTGCTTTCTGATATTTATCAATTTTGAAATACAATATATTAAAATATTTATGATTATTTACTACAATAATATGATAATACGTCCTGTTCACACATTTTAAAACATATATTTACAATTTTTTTTTTTAAGACTTTGAGACAATATAGTCACGTATATACAAATACGGTCAGATAAGAAAAAAATATTGATTTGTTGAGTATAAAGTACTTTAATAGGTATTAAGGTATAATAAATAATATACGTCAAATCAGGAAAGTTACAGTCCCTACAAATCCTATCAATCTTTCTCAGAACGATCTTAACGGCTGACATAAGTTAAAGTACACATATTATAATTGTTCGATTTCAAAAATGTAAAGATTTTTGTTTTGCTGGAAAAATTTACTGTAAACAGGCTTGATGGTACATTCAATTTTTTTTATAGTTTTTAATATATTTAATATAAAATGTTGAAAAATTGATTTAATGTAAAGTTTCCATTTCTGTCAACAATTTGCTAAAATTGAAAAAGTGTTCCGTCCGATACAAGGTAACCCCGTTTATGCATTCAAACATTTTTACATTTTTTTTAATTGATCCCTTGAAAGTATATACATAGATTTTTGTCAGATTTATTTACATCTATTCCACGACCAAAACTATTAAGTTTTTTAAATATTTTTATCTAATAACTAAATGACATAAACATCCATGTGTCAATATAATATGTATGGTGCGGGTGATTGGAGGGGACTGGGCACTAACCAATGATAATTCACTTCACACACCAAGACGACCAGTGATCGCAAGAAACGAAAGAATATTACTTAAGCATAGCTCCTTAAACATGACACGTTTAAAGGAACATTAATGAGCTCATAAATTAAGGGCATAATACCAATATCAGAAATCGTTGATAGACAATTAATCATAACATGTCAATCATAAATCACATCTTTCACGTAAGTATACCAAATTCGTGACCACCAGACATCAACGTTGTAACTTGAATATGCATATGGCATACCTACTTATAAAAATTCTCATATGAAATAGTCCAATATGTATTTAAGTGCAATACGCAGCAAAACCGTCAACTTTTATAGTCAGTAAACGGACTATAATCGTCTTTTCGTCTGGCGCACTCTACAGCAACAGTTAGTGCAGATTATGATTATTACGATGCTAAAGCCTGCAGGGTATATATACTTTGAAGCAAAGGTGAGCAAGTTAATGGAAAAAATTAACTTTGGCAAGTTAAGTTAATTCAATAAAATTGCCTTCAGTTAAGTTAAAAGTTACTAAAAAAAATTAACTATAGATAAGTTAAAAGTTAAGATAGAAAATAAAATTAACTTAACTCAGTTAAAAAAAAAGTTACTTTTTTTTCAAGTCACAATAATCATAAATAGTCATAAATTGCCCTAGTATTTTAATTTATAAAAATATTTACCAAGACGCTTATCAGTATTCTAATACTTACTAAAATTTACTAGTGAAGATTAAAATATAATCTGATTATTATGAATTGATGATATTATAACATCAGAAAAATAAATTACCAAAATCGAAAGAATAAGTTTTCTGTTGGTTCCACGTGATATAAAAAAAAAATGAATATTAACTTAACTGCACCATAATGATAATTAACTTTAAAAAATTAAGTTAAAACGATAACAATTTAATTGAATAGGTTAATAAGTTGAAAACAAAAATAATTAACTAGTTAATGCCCACCATTGCTTTGAAGTATTGAAACCATTGCCATTATTACGCTTCTTTAAATACTAATAAATATTAATGATAGTAATAATAATAATATTGATTAAAAATATTAATAAATAAAAGTTAGTTTTTCTATTATTAAAAATTAATATTAAAGATCTTCAGAATCACTACATTCTATATTGAAAACTACAATATTCGTTAGGATAACGAAAAATTAATAAAAATCAATACTTTTCGAATAGTACAGACAAAAATAATAAAGTTTTAATATGGAGGATATTCCAGAAAATGTAAAATGTTCAGCAGTAAATTTTAGAATATAAGTAACTAATTATGCATTGTTTTTATTAAAGAATAAAAAATAAAAATGCAATCTGTTTGAGCAAGTTCTCGTAGAATTTTTTTCTATGGCGTGCATTAATATTAAAATTATGTATATTCAATGTTTCCGAATACATAATATTTTTAATTACTTTAGATCTGAAGTAAGCGGTCACCCATCAAAAAGGTTACATACAGTTGCGGTCACTCAAATAATAATAACTAAGTATACTAAATAATATAGTATAATATACTTAATATAGTTTATATAATAATTAAATATGAAATTAATATTTCGTTTATTTATTTAATTAAGAAAAATGTATCAATCAACATTTTCCTTCCCATTTATATCGAAAATGTAACATATTTAGGACTGTCTACACACTATTATTTATTTTGTATAGGTAATACCTATTAGGTATGGTTAAAAATGTTGAAACTTATGTTTAAATTATTCGAATATTCGAAACTATGATCGGAGTATACAATTTAATCTATTTTATTTATAAACGCTGTGTACATTATATCGAAAAATTGTTTCAATACACCAAGCATTTTTATGGTGCTTTTACAATGTTTTAAAATATTATCAAGTTAATTAATTAAGGTTTACAAATAAGTTTAAGGAATCATTTAAGTTTGATTATGAGCCTGGATATTCCTCTTTTTGGGTTTCAACTAAAACATCGTGTAGTAGCCGTAGCTTTAGTCTGCGATTTTTGGTTCTTTCCCCAATATTAAAGTGAAGGGCACCTTCTATTGTTGTTAATTTCTAATGAAATTTTTTAACCGTTCATTGATCCATGTGGTTAGGTATGGTATTCCAGTAACGTTGTGGATTTGTGTGTTTCGCATATCCCATAGGGCTTTGAGAGCTATTCTGAGAAATTTGTTTTGTATCGTTTGTAATTTTGTTTGGGATATGGCTACCCATATTGGGCATGCATATGTAGTTATATAATGGTCATATTATTGATGTGTTTATTAAAAGTGCGCATTTAATATGAAATGTTGAACTGTAATTTATTAAGGTGTGTAAGATTTTTTTTAATTGTGCATAGGATTGGTTTAATTTTTTATTTATATGCATTTTTCATCAAGGTAAACTCCAAGATATTTAATTAATTGGTCTTTATTATTCCATATTATAAGCTGATTTTGATTTTTAATTGAGTTGGATTTGAATATTTCTTTAAGGTAAATATTTTCATTTCGCTCTTAATTGAGTTAAGAGCTAATTTCCATTTTATAAACTACTTAGTCTATGAATTAATGTAAAAATGTTTGATTTCCGTAAAAATTTGATGATTTTTATTTTTATTATTTAAAAATGTACAGACTTTGACAGCTAAGATTATTATTCAACAATTTTTAACATTTCAAAATTAGTAATATTTACAATGTGAATAAGTATAAAAATATAGGTGATAATTTTTGTGGTTTCATCTTTGATACGCAAAATTAATAATACACGGGAAATTAAGAATATTGTGCATCGTTAGAATACTGTATAAATGAGGACATACAATATTTATTTAACTGCAATATTTAATCAATATTATACTAACCTATCGCCATGGACTATAGTTAGTACCTACCTATTAAAATAACTTTATTCCACAGTCTTTAACAGTATATAAGTAGATACTAGATAGGTAATTACTTTAACTAAACTATAATATTATGCACCAGAGAATCAGAAAATATTAATTGGTTCATAAGAAAAAATTAGATTATTAATTTTATACAGTATATGGATTCCTCATTTAAGATAAAATAAAATCAAAATGAATACAAAAAATATTCGATTCATAGGACATAGTAAGTCTATAAATTAATATAATAATATGTACCTACTCTAAAAAGAAAGCCGCTTTTCTTTGAAATACAATTATTGGCCTCATATTTCATAGTATTAATATTATTAAAAATTACTGCATTAGCTTCATTATATAGGTACTACAGGCGTACAATTATAAGGTGATGTACCGATAAACTATATTATTTACGCCAGTATATTAAAACTGTCGATAAATCAATATAATAACTTGTAACTGTTATACTTGTTAGCGTAAATAAATATACTAAAAATAGGTAACATTTATTGCACGTTTTATATAAAAAAAAAAAAATGATAATATTAGCCTAATAAGTAATAAATAACTTAAATAAAATAATAACTTGTATAATATAGTAGCAGGTATTAGGTATGTGTTTTGTAATTCGTTCATATGTAGTGTAGTATGTATTAGTATTCATATCGTATTTATCATAATTTATACAAAACTGAGCATATAGCTCTAAAACTTTCGTTTTGAACTTTAAATAAGAAAATCTCCTTTTAAAAGATTTTTCCTAACTCTTGATTTGGGTAAATTTGCGTTGAAAAATATCCGTTACTTTAATAATATAAAAAAATGCATTAGCTTACATAATAGTTAAATTATTGTAATAGAAAAATATGTGCCGATCATATTATTATAATGTGGGCGCGTGGTGTAGGTATGTAGGTACCAAGTGCAAACTATATTGAATAAAATAAATAACAACTAGACTTTCTTACTAATAATATTCAGAACCTGACGTCGCACGCGAGGATCGGGGATGATCGAAGCAGTGATATCTACACGTTTTAACAATGTCTACTATAATAACCGCGCGATATACGATATGTCAGCATGAACTTTACGCCGCACATATTATTTCTGTTATTGATATGACATTATAATATTAATATATTTATACCTATAAATTTTAATTTACACGACGAAACGATGTGCAACACAATACATAATTTACAGCTGCGCACATCGTACTTTTTATAACACAAGGTATTCATATTAACATTAAAACAGACAATAAATAATAATAATAATGTGCGCTCGACGTCATCGACGATGATGGTGTGCCCATAATGAGCAGTTTCCGAGACATCGTCGTCGATATAGGTAGGTTATATACACCGTAAGTATTCACATATATCTATGTAAATCCGAGAGACTTTATGTACCGCTGGTCCCACGGGCCACAGGACGGCTTTGTCGAAAACGCGATGCGCAATATCTCGGTAAACGGCAAAATAATAATAATATGCCCATAATCGTACATTATTATGCAGCCGAGAAAATAAGATCGATTTCGATGAGCCGAGATTTTCAACGAATAACACATCATGATATTACTTTATCGGAGTGTATCTGTTTATATACGTATCGGTGAGGATGTGGGGCGTTTGAGAAGTCATACATATCGCGTGGTATATTATTATTCTATGATTAATTTATCATAGGTATACCATCACGGACTCTGCAGGTTTTCCGGGTCAAGTGACTTATAACAATACTACTCCGTATCGATATGCGTATCGGATTTTTCTTCACGAAAATCTAGCGGGATTGTCTGACGAGTGTGGAGGAAAATGCAGTAGACTAACAACTGTATAATATATAGTGACGATAATGATGGCTATATTGTTATGTTATTACTTATTATAATAATATAATATAATATATATATATATATATATATATATATAATATCCGATTATATTGCTATGTAGTAGCAGATAATTATACAGGGTGATTTTTTTATCATGAACCACTCATTATTTCAAAAAGTATCAATGTTTTTTAAAATATTTTTTTACAAAGTTTCATATTGTTAAAAAAACAACGTTTTTATGAAAAAATTATATTTTTTAATATTTTTTATCCTTATAATTTTTTAAGTTTTTTACTTTTTTGAATGGCAACCTACAGTTTTAATTTCATATTCCAAAGCAGAATATTTTTCTAAGTATTTTGATACGTAAAAATCGAATTTTGGACGAGTAGTTCATGAGTTATAAGTATTTAAAGTTTAGACAAGCGGAGTAGTGGACAAACATTTTGCGGGGTAACCCCGTACCACTCCACTCCGCTTGTCTAAACTTTAAATACTTATAACTCATGAACTACTCGTCCAAAATTCGATTTTTACGTATCAAAATACTTAGAAAAATATTCTGCTTTGGAATATGAAATTAAAACTGTAGGTTGCCATTCAAAAAAGTAAAAAACTTAAAAAATTATAAGGATAAAAAATATTAAAAAATATAATTTTTTTATAAAAACGTTGTTTTTTTAACAACATGAAACTTTGTAAAAAAATATTTTCAAAAACATTGATACTTTTTGAAATAATGAGTGGTTCATGATAAAAAAATCGCCCTGTATATGTAACAATTGAACTAACTTAATTTGTAACAATTATTATAATATGCGAAAACCGTTGATATACTCACGCGCGATAAATGAATAATAATGATATTATTTGATGGGACGACGAAGGTTTTCCAATTTTCCGCAATGTTAATAGTATTCCGCTTTTATTTTGGACCTTTCTTCACTTTTCCCGCAGCCGTTGACGCGACCGTCACGCGCACGACGACGACACTTGTTGATGTCTGAAACACGGTAAACGAGCGCGCGCGAAACGCGAGTCCCGACGTATAAGTACGCGCAGTGGCCGCGGAGAACACGGACGATGTGTAAACGGCTGAGGGACGTCCCTCCGGCCGGTAGCGATACTCACGTCTACTGTACAGCGGCCACCGCGCCGCCGTCGTGCTCCCAGGGAAAATCGGCCGCCGCCGCCGCCGCCGCCGCCGCCGCCGCCGCCGCCGCCGCCGCCACCGTCGCGGTCGGCTTGTGCAATATGTGTGCCGCGCACCGCAACGAGACACGCGCCGACACGACAAGCCACTGTCACCGTTTGGCGATTTTTAATAATATTTATACTGCATAAAATATTATCATACACTATTTGCGGTATGTCGTGCCTACATTATCATAATATACCTAGTACCACCCGGTATGTGGTCGCACCAGCAACAGTAGTAGTAGTAAATGTTTAGGCACAAACGGTACGCCGCAGTGGCGCTGAGATCGGTTGTAGAAAAATGTATTGTTTCTCGGTTATACTGAGTACAACCACTCCCCCTCCCCCCTCCTCGTCACCCATAAAACAACGAACTATTATGCAAAATTGTCGATACAAAACGAATACCGTTTCACTAATAGTGTTCTGTTGGTCATAATAATATTATGTTGGGTACTTTATCGCTTATGAAACGTAATTGATTGCGGTAAATCAACATCAAATTATTCTGTATACTAATTACTTGGTAGCGCAATATTAATTTTGAAATACGATTCAAACGCGCGCTGATTTCATAGCAATATTACTTATACGCGTTATGCCATTATACTTTATACCGCGGTCGAAGTAAAAGTCATACACCTAGGTACTAGTTACCTATAACGACAAGACGCGAGGATTATCAAAGTAAAATACATCGACGGTGACGAGCGGTAGGTATCCTCGCTGACCGTCGTTAACTGGGAGTCGCGTCCAGATCGGATCTCAGATCGTCGTCGACTGTTACGAGACCTCTGACAAATAATCGGCAGCTCGTCGTGCTTGGTAATGATAATAAAACTGTTATCTTAAAGCCAGTGGTGTGAAACATGTTTCTTCCTGGTGGGTAAACCGAGAGATACTTTACCAACCGACGTACACTAATATACCAAATCTGTCTACAGCTTTACGAGTACCTAGTCGATCATACAATAAAATATCATCACTTTTACAATATTGAAATTCGAAATATATAAAATTTATACCCACTATGACCTATAACAGCTTTATACTGTTGGATCCGACATATTATATACACTCGTAATACACTCAACATAATCACTCTACTGCGCCTTTATTAGGTCAACAATTTTTGATTATAATATTCAATAATTTGGTCACCTTACACTTCTGGTCCAATTCATTCTCTTGAGGTGATTCAAAACTGATTCTAGACACACTTATAAGCATCAATAAGGGATATATTCAACGTTTGCCTCGCACTTCATTTTATGAACCTTTATTATTGCATTTAAACCTTTATATTCTTCAAGAAAGAATTGTAAAACATGATATTTTCTTTATATAATATAGATAAACTATTAAATAAATATAATATTTACTGTCTTGATCTATTGTCAAATTTATAATTTATAATTTCCGGTCATATGACTAAACAGACAGATACTTATTATGTGCTATTTCAACGCACTTCATATCGAAAGAACGCACGTTTAATTTAATCTACGCAGCATATAAATAATTTTAATATTTATATTTTTATTTGTAATTCTGTTAATTCATTAAATTTATATCTTAGTAATTTATTCACTTAGAATGTTATTAAACCTTCACGGCAACCATTTATATATATATTATGTATTTACGCCAATTTATGTTCCACATACTATTGTAATTGGGCTCGCCCTTTTAATTCATAATAAATAAATAAATTTACCAACAATTTTCTTTTTTGAGTGTGGGAGGTGTGAAGCTCCCCTTAGCTTCTAAGGACTTTCACCACCGAATCATTTGAAGCACGTGTAACGTAGAGAATTTCGAAGGACACGTGTGCCCCGGAACCGTGGCGTCACCATTATTATCATCATAATCGTTATTAAATTTTTATTTTTCTCTCCGTCGCCGTGCCTGCCTCGTTATCTTCCGTCTATATACCGAACGTAATAATTAAAAGTATTGAGCGTACTCATTGTACTGCCTCCACCAATCTTCACCCTCCATCACCGAGCTCTTGAAACTCACCCCTTCCCCTCGATCACGTGACGAGGACAACCAACACCCCGCAACTATTTTGCAGGTGGCACACGCTTGTCGGACACACCGCCATCGTACAGTGTCCAACAGACTACGTCGCCACAACCCTATTCTATTTACCACACATAATGTATAATAATATTATGATAATATTATCAGGGAGTGGGCCGCCGCCCACCCATCCTCTTCGAACACTGTCCGCAAATCCAGAACCCTACACGATTACGTTAGAGTGACAGTTTAATACTATAATTTATATACCTAGGTAGACAACAATAAACTGTGTCATTACCACTTACCTATACACGCCAACGAAATTCACTCAAACGAGGAGTGTGAAAAAACACTATTGTCGTGTAGTCCGTACGCGGAAAATAACGCCACACACGCAATATAAAATGACATCGATTAGACCACTTAGGTACCTACTATATCGTGTAACACTTTATAATAGGTGGTACCATTTTCGTCCAAAATAGACTTTTCTTCGTCTAAAAATAATTAAATTGGGTATATTCGCCCACGGTTTGATATTTTGGGAACTACTGTCTCAAAATTATTTATGTCTCATAACATAACGGATTCGGCTAACGGATATTACAATATTGTTAGAAAAAAGGTAATATAATTATATAATAATATATTTTATATAAAAGTAGGTAGTGTTAATGTGTTATCGGTAAAATTAGAAATAACTGATAATCTTATCAAGTTCTATTATAGCAGGTATGTCATTTACTTATTTGTACCTCTTATTTACATTGTTTCATTATGATAAATTATGAGTACAAAACTAAAAGACAAAATTTGCTCGTTAGAGAAAATGTTTGACAAGAAATGAAACATAAAATAAATATTTATACAAAGATAAAAATAATGCATCTACTTCTGTATTTTGAGAACATAATTACAATGAATATTAAAATAAATCAAAATTTGATATTTATTTAATATAATCTTCGAATAGCAATTAAAGCCAACTTTTAGATGAAAATCTTTAAAAAATTTCTGTTTAATTAAAATTTAAAAATTCCTGAACAAAAAAGAATTATATTCGAAGAAATCGTTCAAAACTCCAGAGGTCATATTTAATGAGTTTATTAAACTAATTTTAAATACAATGCTTTCCAAAATGTTGAATATGAAACCATGGACAAAAAGAATGCAATTATTTTGTTTTTTGTGAAAAGAGAAATCTACTTTTTAATCACATTTGGACAATTGGTCAAAAAAAGGAAATCCAATTATTGAGCAAAAGGGGTTGCACCCATTTATAATATTATGGTTGTTTGCGCATTTATACACTTACACATTTACACATTTACTTATTTACACATTTACATATTTAAGTACACATTTACACGAAGTTTATTATGTTTATTATATGCTATACCCGCGATACGAGGTGGCTGTTCAATGATTTTTCCCCGGATCGTAACGAAATGCCTATCAGTTACCCAGTGTCCATGTAGTATTGTTGAAATGCTGAAACAGAATTAATGGATTCGAAAATAAATTTAATTTAATGATAATAAAGCAACGTGTACGTTTTTAGCATAATCGTACAGTTGGTGCACCTAGCTACTGCGTTTTATTATTTCGTCCGACTTTTTTTTTTTAAGTTTTATTACTAAATGTTAGTAATGCAACGTTTTATTTAATTTATACCTACCAGTGAACTACCGTACCTTCCTAATAGTCTTTAACTTGTTTGCAATCGATTTCGTTTGAAAGTAATTTGATAAATAACTGCAATTTTATTTAAAAATATTTCAATTTAAACGACTCATTGAAACTCAGATCAAGAGATTTTTTTAAATTAATTAATAATATTATTAACATTCGGCGTACAATAATAAAATCATTTTTTTCTAAAAAAAAGCATTATTGAAAAATGCATTTGTTACGTTTTACTAAAATAACCTTCCCATTCCAAAGACAGTGTCTTCTAAACTCTAAAGGAATTTCTTAATAAAATTAAAAATACATTTCGTTAGACGTCATAGTAATCGTATTGTATGTGATAACTACATTATGAAATTATGTAAGTTCAAAGTTAATTCTTATTTTTAATTTATAACATGTTAACATCAGAGAAGTCAATCAGCTGTATAGTAGATTTCGAGAGTACCTTATCATAGAGTAGGAAAGTCACGCCATGTCGTAATTGATGTGCTAAGTTTAAATTGATAAATGAAAAATATATAAATAAATAAATAAATCATTGTATACGAAAAATGAATTTGAGGAAACAAAAGTATATTAGTGATAACGTGTTCTAAATATAGTTTAGTAGGTACTTAAAAATAATTCATTAAATATTTAATAATTATTAATTTCTTATAATATAGTTATTGTAAAATAACAATAGTTTACACAATACACATTTCCGTAATAATTTATGATAATATCAGGTATTAAAATTCGTCAAATACTATTCAATTTAAATATTTTGTATTGTACGATTCACTTAGGATTTAGTATATTTGTATTATATGCACTGCAAAATGTATATGGCTACAATAAAATAATTAAACAAACATGTTTGTGTCAACTTTAATAACAATAATATTACACAATAATATGTCTTTGTAAAAATGACATTATGATATGCCTATTCAATATAATGAATTTTGCGTCTTAAAACTTAAAAACTTAATACGGGCTCTAAGGTATTTTTGGGCGTAGGTATAATATTTCTATTATATAAAATTTGATATAAAATTATACATTTGATAAAATATTAAAGTATAGATATCCGACCGGGAAAAATAATATTAAGACGAAAACAATAGCAACGGTTTTACGATTGAGATATGTTATTATTGGCCTATTAGATATAATTCAATTGGCTGTCGTTACTTTCAGTAAATACGTATACTAACTAAATGAAAGGCACTAAAAAAAAATTTGAAAAAGAGTAAAAATACTGAAAACCAAAAAAAAAGAGTTAATAATTTATATTATTTTTTTTTTTTGAGCTAAAAAATAAAATAACTGAGTTTAATTGGCATAATATATTTTTATAATTATGAAACACCTAGCCAGCATAACTATAGGAATTATCTGTAATATCAATAAATATGATATTACAACACTATACATTAATCGTCGACTTTATGTTATTCGAAAAAGCATGTGATTTAGTATAATAGCTTACTTTTAATATGTTGGTTAAGAGAGGTTAATCTGACAATATTTTGTTAGCATGCTTTATGTCTGCTGTCTGCTTAGTATATTTTATTATATTTACTTACTGTTTGGATAGAAAGTTTTGATTGTTAAGTATTAAGAACCGTAAATATAATTTAAAATGTAATTTAGATTACGTTAAATTTTTATATGTTGACCTTAAGTTATTTTTTATCCAAAATTATTCCTTGAAAAAATGTATACTTCCTAGTTTAGATTAGGTAACACAACATCATTATCATAAGTAAAATATAAATGTTGGCTTATGAATTTAAAAGTTATTTTACAATTGTTATTTTTTCTAGGTATCTATATCAGCTGTAACCTAACCTTAAAAGTTAATTTTTTGTTTTATCTCTACAGTAAAAAATATCATTGTATTTTAAAATTAGCTTTATATTATCATTTAATATATAAGAAAATAAGAAATAAAATAATAGAAATATATATAATATGATAGAATATATTATGTTTTAAGAAAATTAACATGATACTATAAAAAATGAAGTAAAAATTATTATTATTTCTAATCATCGGTATATAAATATTATTACTTTTATTTCTATTTTTATTGACAAAATTGTTAGAAATGTATTTATTAATTTTACTCTAAGAAATTAATACGCATGGTTATTATAGATTAGCAAAAATGGATGTATAATAATTTTATACATTTTAAAAATTTAAATCTGGTATAATATGGTATATCCAATGAAAATCTATTTCCATAGTATAAATTCCTAAACCTAAGCTTTAAGCACTATAATTTTGTCTAGATTTATAGTTGTTTTCTGTAATATTATTCTACTGTTTGTATCTACCCTTTTCAATGTTAATCATATAAATGAATATATAATCACTTATGTATATTTTGTTAATATTGTAAAATAATAATATATTGTACCTATTTAATATTTTATTATTATTACTTTTTTTTTTGTATAAATGAAAAATTAACTTAAGGTATGTGGATTAATTGAATCTTGCAGCTATATTTTGTTTGAAATTTCTGTATAAAAAAAAAATCCAATAATTATTGATTATTTTTTTCACTTTTTTCTCATAATTTGTTGTTTGAATGAATGTCAGCGTTTCTTAAGATCATACAGAAATAAATAATCTTTTTTTAGTTAATAATTTAGGTAACTATTGAATTTACTTTTTTTTTAAGGGGACATTAATATATGATTGAAGATTATTCCTTTTTTTGCTTATAAGTACTACTACTAATTGCCTATATTTCAATCTGTATTGTATTTGTTTTAGAATATTCATTGTTTGACTTAACATTAGGTAGTTACAAATATATAGGAGCGATTTATATAGTTGTTAGTAGGTACCTGCTTGAAACTTATAAACCATAATATTACTAAATATATTAAGTTAGCGAATAAAATTATTTACCATCCTGTATTATATGATAATATATCATTTATAAATGTAAATTTCTTCTTTAATATATTTCTCAGAGATAGGCACATAATAATTTAATTTTGAACTCAGTTTATATAAAGTATATAAATAGATTAACTGTACTTTATAAGTTATCATCCATATATATTTTTCTTGTTATGATAAAATATTGCTTATAAGTGTAGAGTGGATTATTAGTTTTTTTCATTAAAAATTTCAAAATACAATAAATTTCAAAATACTGCTATATTTTTATAAAAAAGTATTGCAATATATAAAAATAGTCTTCTCACTGGTAATTATAATATGTCTTATTGAAAAATTTAAAATTGTCACTGTTTGTATATTATTTTTATTTTTATTTTTATTTTTTTACAAGAAATACATAATTTATAACCTATAACGGCGTCTGGTTAAAAATATATACTTGCACATTTATAACTAAGTGGATAAACTTTGAATAAAAAAGCCAAATAAAACTCACTTATAATATGAATATATTTAGTTCAAAATTATTAACTGGAATTACAATACAGCGGATCACGACCCCATTTATGTTTGAGACGTCTTTGAGGATTACCGAGAATTGTGGAGACTATAAAAATTTGATAAGAGGATTAGAGTTAGGTTAAGTCAGGTCAATAATTCTCTACCTTAAACTAACCGTATAACCCTATATTAAATTTTCAATACTATTCACTCACAAACGAACCTGTTAATGTAATCACTTATTAATCAAAAAAAAAAAAAATATTCAGAAGTTTTAAATATTATCATTTAATGACATAAAAAAGCCTAAATATTTAAAAATTATATCTTGTCCTGAATATTATGGTAAAAATTTTTTTTGAAAAAATTAAGTTTCAACAATAATTAGTTTTTGAATTACAAAAAAAAAAAGTAAATATTTTGTCAAAAACTGGTTTTGTGTAAAAATTTAAAATTCTAGTTTTTTTTTGTATATTTTTTTCCTAATAGTTTTTAAAATTAATGAGTATATTTATCTTTTTTGGACTGTCTGAAGTGCCATCTAGATTCATTTTAGCTATCTACAACCATCTTCAGAATTGAAGATATTAATGCAATAAATTACGAAATCTCTCATACTTATTTTATTAAATTAAAACAACAAAAATATTACGAATACCTACTTTAAATGTAGTGAGCTATTCTAAATATATTCAATGTATTTAAAATCTGGATATTTTTAATTAAGTAATGGATAAATTCTATACTACTCCACCGACCACCACGAAAATAATATCGTCCAATGTGCACGCTGCAACCATCTTATGCATAAGTATAAATTAATTTAATTTAAGTTAAACTTTCTCTTGATAGAATAATTTTATTTTCCCGTGCAGTTAATATTCAAAAGAGTATTATTTCATATACAAATTATTCAAAGAAATAAAATAAAAATCAACAAAACTTTAGCAGTTGGAAGTTGTATATCATTATTACGAATTTAAATAACTTTTTTTCATAAATATTTATTTATTACATGAGAAGGCATGTTTGGTTTATAGTATATTATATATTTTGTATAATTTGAATGAATTAAATAAATCTCATGTTTTATATTAGTTTATAATTTAACACAATATTATTTTTGGCCTCGTGATTTACTTCGCTAAATAATAAAATAAAATAAAAAAAAATAAAAAAAAATAATAACCAGTTTGAAGTAGTGTCAATGGACGCTCCCTTCAGTTAAGCCTCCTAACCTTGTAAATAAAAAAAAACAATCTCACATTTACTTATTGTTTTATTTTTATTACAGATTGTAAATTTATATTATATTAAATAAAAAAAAAAAAAAAAAAAAGGTAGTAATGTGAAGCAAAATTTGCTAAGGGGATGTGCATTAAAAATCTGAAAGTGATAATTAACGGCAATTAAATACTATAAAGCTATAAGGTTTATAATTAGTTTTTAGTAACTATTCATCTTTTTAATAATATAATTATTGAGCATTTCATGAATTATACTTTAATATGTACAATATGGTACATAGTAAGGCACGTCAAATTAATATAATAAACAATCAAGATATCTACTACTATGAAGTCTTCCTGCACTGATTTGTGATCGTTCTTCGCACCTGTTATTTGTAAAAATACTTTTTTTGACCAACTAAAAATAAAATAAAAGCACCGATATGTGCATAAATCTAATATATTGAATCTTGGATTTTGGATTTTGTAGTTGTTTACCTTTCTAGTACATTTTTGCTGTGGTTCAACAATTAGCAAAATAAAATTGTGAACAGTAATATATTTTAAATTATAAATAACCGATACTATTTTTCTATTCAAAAAGCTACTTGGCGTTTATCAAATAAAAATCTAATAGAATAAAAGCTTAATGTTTACTTGCCATAAATGCAAAATGTCGTTTGTATAAATCATGAACACAGGGTATAAACTGAAAGTTCTATAATCGTTAAACTGTGTGTTATAACTTATAACAAATCAGAAACATTTAAGAATTATCATCAAAATGTCAAAAAAAAAAAGAAAGTCTGACAGTTCCATTCCTAGAATACTAGGTAAGTAATATCATATTATACTTATACGCTGTCCAGTGGTGATTTGAAAATGGCATAAAACTCAGCAAACCACGAGAACTTTTGAGAACAACGATGAAAAACTGAAATTATATGACTGGATCTATTCCTTGCATCACTTTTATCTACTAATGAATGGAAATAAGTGTAGGAAAAGCATTCGCAAAGATAGGGATTATAAATGAATATGAGTAACAATCGAGCGCCCCATGCAGTGGCGTTGCTAACCACATCAACCGATAATCCGAACACTGGCGCTAAAATATGATTTCATCTTTATATTCAAAACGGTTGTTTTCGAGACCACCTTCATCTATGCACACAATCCGAAAAGGTTGAAAAAAGAATGCATATGGAATGCTTTGAATTAAAGTATGGTACTGATGCTATGTGATATTATGTATGTGGGCGCCTATATTAATTATTCAACAATTACCTTTATTGTTTCTATTCATTTGAAATGTATTTCCCTGTTTGTTAAAATGGCTGTTGAGTTATGATGTTAAATTATGTATTATGAAACTTTTAGGCATCAACGTGAAAATTTTGATTTTGTAGTCAAATTCTATGTTTGAATATTTAAATCAATTAATTCCATGTTTAAAAAAACGGGTAGATGTCACTCTGCGGGTAAGTCGTGGATGTCGCTCTGCTGTACAGTAGGTTACAAGTGGGTTACTGTAATGGATAGAATTACATTTGAATCCATTGATATTATATCATTGTATACGAAAAACGATTCTGAGCATAGACGGTTTATCTGTCTAGGATATATTATAGATTATTAAAAATTTTCAAATCTTAGTATAAACGGAACATTTTTTATAAATTTCTAGCATAAAATAATTTCCAAATTTTCATGATTTTTACGTATGTTGACAAAATTCAAACTTGTGCCTATGAATTTATTTTATTTTTCAACTGCTACTGTAAAAATATATTAGGAGTCTTGTTTTAAATTTTCATGATTTTCTACCCAACAAATATAATTTTATCGATATTAATTTTAAAAAAACTAATAATGATCTAAAATTGTATATGCCTTTAAATAGTTCAACTTATGTCAAAATTTTTTGAAAATTACATGGGGAATAGAATATACTTATATAAACATTCGGTGAAAATTTCATGTGTCGATGGTCATTTGTTTTAAAGTTACATCAAAAACCAAAATCTATTTTGTCGAAAATTGATTGTGTGTCTAATTTCCCGTTTTTTCTTTAATTTTTAGTTTGTTGATCCCAATTATTAAGAAAAATATTAGGAATTTTGTACTTTTGACCCTCAAAGTACCGTACCAACTAAATTCACTTTGTGATCGAACGAGGTACTAAAGTCGAAAATCAAAGCACTTTTACTGCCCTAAAACGTGATGAATGACACAAAAAAAAATACACATCATTGTAAAATCAATACATTCCTCACTTCGCTCAGAATCTAAAATAATTGTATAGGCCTTAATATGATGAGAATATTGAATATTGATACCTCGATGAAAGATGAAAGGCAGCCTTTTCTGTTGCTTAGTGAAATTCTATTCTGATATCATATAAATGATTCCTTAGATCAATCATTTGTCAACAATTGTATCTAGATGAATACCTATTTATTATTAATATTGTTAGTGCCTTTTGTATTTGTGTATTGTATATAATATTATAGTAAAGATATTCTGTTTTTGAAATTTGAATAGTAAAAAGGTATATCGATATGTGTAGACTTTTGAAGTGTCCTTTAACGTATCAGTAAGCTAAACCATTACTAATAAAATCTAAAATCTATTTATCATTAAATTAATATAATGATAATGAATATGTCCATTGTTATAAGACCAATAACTTATCTATACATTTGTTAAGAATCTTTAAACAAAAGTAAGTTATTTTAACAGTACAATGTAGATCTGACAAAAGCGTATTTTTTACAATCTAATTTTTAGTTTTTTCTATTGATTACTTTTATACGTTGTTTGAATGTTTGACCAAACTGTAAAAAAGTCTAGAATTCTATCATAAGTTTCCATTAAAAAGTTCCTTAAAAAGTCAAAGCATTTCTACAGCGTTATTGCAGTAGTTAAAAGTCTTAAAATGTGATCTATTTAACGTGGTTCACTCTTATTCTTGATCAATTGATGTATTTTTAAAAAAACCCATTAAATTAATATTTTTATGACAAACGATATCCAGTGTATCTTTTTTTCTACAGGAGTTTAATTATTAAATTTTATAATTTAAAACAAAATTTAATAGAGCAATGCGCTCTGTTAAATAAATCACTTGGTAATTGGAAAGAGTATAATGAATTTATTTTTATTTTTAAACACTTTTAATCTTCATAATTATTTTTAAATTTCTAATTAAAATGTTTAATAAATAATAAAAATCTTTTAATAATTGATTATTCCAATTTCCAAGAAATACATACAATATTATTATCATATGGGTAATTATTTTATGAAGATTATCATATTATATTAGTATAGTAAATGGAAATTTATTTATGCTGCTTTGCTTTTTATATTTTTATTGATATGGTTTAAAGATTCCATATTTTACTTTAAGAATAATAAGATTTTAATAATATTAGAAACCAAGGAACTTAGTAGGTATGCTAATAGCAGCTAGGTTACAGTTGTATCCACCACATCATTGAGTTTATCACGAGTAATGGATGCATTAAATTAAAATTCAGTGCATAACAAAAATAAATAAAAAAGATTTTGAATGCAGGTATATATTATATATATATATATATATGTATATATATACATTTCTAAAGAACTTAAGTACTTATGATACTTAGATATTATTATTTTTATTTTATTTTATTAATTTGGTCGTTTAAACTCATTTTTGCTGAAAAAGTGAAAACATAAATAATATAATTAAAAAAAATATAAATATATATAATAAGTAAATATAAATATTATATACTAACATGTAAAATGCACTGAATAAGTTTTGGACCTTGGTGTGAAAATATTAATACCTAACCTGGGGAAGTTTGGCACCTAAGCCCTTTTCTTGAATTCCCAAATTCCGCTTATGCCATGCCACTGCTTACGAGATTACTTGAGCAACTGAAAGGGTTAAGAGTAATTCGTAGCAAATATTAAAGTCTGAATAATTAAGCGTTATAGTATTTAAATCATAATAATTTCCTTTAAAAAATTAATACACAAACTACACGATACTTGTAGTATATCCTATACATATATATAATATTATACAGCTGATTAATGTAAATGAACTAAGGATCACTTAGATAAAAAATAAAAATAAATAAATAATAATAATAATACAGCAATACCTACCCTTGTGCATGTCTCAAAGAAGTCTTGAAATTATGTAAAACATTAAAATATATTTTTAAATATTATCGCAACCATGACGCAATAAGAATTGATTAATAATTGAAACATTTAAATAATAAAAACGTATAAATATTTCCTGTGATTAAGTTGGCTGCAAAATTTATTGGATCTTTTAAAATTAACCGATAACGATTTGGTTTAGCGTACAACAATAATACAAAAATTATACGTTCCTAAATGCACAAGTTTAAATTTAAAATAATACAATTATAAGTAAATAAAACAAATAAAATACCCTTTAGTCACGAAAAATTAACTAAGATATAAAATATTATATTTAAATTGAAAATACTATTGCATAATATGCTTGGAATTATTGCAACTAACAATATTAACATATGTGTTTAGAAGTTTTGCATTTGAAAATTAAATTTATTGTTTATTTCTGGACCACAATCTTAATGGATTCTATCGCATAAATCTTTATTTACCAAACCATAATCATACTATTTTATGGAACCATCCAAGTAGTAAGCAAATGTATAATTTATTATTACTTTGACTTTGAACTTAACTAGTTTTCATCGAAGCTAAGTTAAAGTTTAATTTGCATCAGAGTTTGGATGCATAATATGTGATATGCTGTCAATAGTCTTTAATTCATTCTACTTTGTTTCATTGGTATTTTTTATAAGTGATAATTTTCCTTCCAATTAGTATTATTTATTTTTATTATTATCCTCTCGTTTTCCGTGAATTGTTCCATCGTAGATACGTATATAATAATTAGATGATTAATACTTTAATAAAATGATTAAATTGCCCTGGTAATCATCATGCAAATTATTTATAATTTTTTTTTAACCCATCATATTCATATTTTATAAATATTTTTTTTTATAATATTTAAATTTAAAGTATTTAAAACAACTTTCACTTTTAATTAACTGTTTAAACAGGATTAGATTTTTTATGAGCACACTCGTACTGGAATTACGATTCATACTAAGAAATTAAATTTCCGTTATTTATTAATATTAAATTATATACCATAATTTCATATACGAAAAATGTAAACGCATTAAAAATTAAATCCTAAAAAAAAAATGTTTTAATTTTACAATTAGTATATTTTATATACCTTTTAAGATTATATTTATGATTATAAACGCGTTTTTTTAAATTACTTTTAAAAAAAACCCTTAAGTTTTTTTATATGGTATTGAATTATAATGATTAATGAGTTATTATGATCCTGCAATCTAGTATCAATAAAAGTAAAACAACCGTAATCATCTTTAAATAATAAATACTTTAAATCAATAATCATGCACTTATGTGTATGAGCTAATCAACCCTGATAAAATATCATAAGAAACTCATAACATTAACTCTTTGTCAAGAGTTTTGAACACTTTTTTTATGATATGTATCAACATTTATAAAATCGTGAAATATTGGACAGTTATACAACGAGTTAAGTGATTATTTGGGTAGAAAATTATAATTCAATGGTAAACATTTGTAATTGTAATGTAAGTCTTCAACGCATTCCTAAAAGCTTCTAATGATCTCACATAATGATTTTCATAACTTATATTCCAAAGAGCAAAATATGTTGTTCTCAACACAAGTGAAATTGATTGGAATATCGGTTTAGCGTTATTATTTGTATTTTGACTGATTCCTAAGTTTGAATATTGTATTTACAATGCAGCTAGCAAAAGATTCATGTTAGAAAGGTTTAAGTTTAATTTACTAATTTAAGTTAATTTTTTCATTAGCCTGATTTAAACCACTATTTAACGTTAATATTTTGATGAAAAACCGTTTTTATTATAATATACATTAAATACTAATAGTATCTTTAACTATTTGCTACACTCCACTCAACTAAATATAGAATGCATAATAGTATAATATTTTAAAACATAAAATTAAACACTTCGACATCCCTGACGCCTGTACGAAACAATTGGACCATATTCCAACTACCGTAATATATAATCTTATATTTAAAAAATATAAATTTGTATAACAAAATGTAAATTGTAAATATGTAAAATTTTAGTATAAAGCTAATAACCTGTGTAGTTGATGCTTAACTAATAAAAAAAAAACATAAAATTAGAATTGGTACAATGTGCTTCTAATCATGTATCCTCTAGCTTGTTTCATTAAAGTAATAGTTAATAATTATTTTTTCTATTATTAAAAAAAAAACTAATTATTACACGCCCAATATGTATATGTACTATAATACATCTGTATACTACGTCTTCGTATATTATAAGTACTGTTATTATTGACAGCAAAAACTGAACAATTACAATTTTCACCCGTTAGTGTGAACAATTATAAATTATAAACACTTTTACAGTGGCATTGTAAAATTGTAAAAAAAAAAAAATACATAAACAACTATTTATAAACCCATTCTGTATAGCTTAAATAAAATAAAATAAGTAGATATTATGATTACTATGAATTATAAGTTAAAAATATTAAAATGTAAATACAAATATTCTAATGAGTTTTTGGTTTATAATCATACTTTTATTTTATGTTTTTTATTTTATTTACTTACGACAAACGGCAGTTAGTTTAAAGGTAAATTGTGATAAGTAGAACTTAATGTTAGTTATGAGTAATGGTAGTGTTTAGAGGAGATTTTATACGTCTTAATACATCTAATAATATAAAGATAAATAAATTTACGAAAATGAATTTAGTTAAATACCATGCAATTACTTTGACATAAATATAAATATATATATATATATATATATATATATATAATATATATGTATATATTCTTTGTAAATCTTTTATTGACTATTTTTTGGACTCAATTGGTTTTCTCTGATACAGAATATATTATGCATTATTTTTTTTTTACTTGAATGCTTTAGTTAATGTATTGGAGAAATTATTCTGACCTCTTATGTAATTTCAAGTTGTTGATTTCATATGTTAATTTTTGTTGAGACTTAGAAAAAATCCCTCACACTATTATCCAGAATTGGTGTCTGGCAGTAATTTTATTATAGTTTAATTGCTGAAATTTTAAAAACTTGGATTTTTAGAGTTTTAAATATTTAGTTTTTAAGTGATTTTTTTAATTACATATTTAAATTAAATTATAAAGAATTATTAAAGTTTTTAATTTTTTATGAAACAGTGTTAATTAAGTTAGCTTTTGAATTAAAACTCAAGTTATTACTATAAAATAAAAAAGTATTTTACAATATTATATTTCAATTTAAAACCAATAAAAATGAATATGTCCCTGACAAAAAAAAAATCAAATTTAGTTTAAAATTATAAAAATACTTCTATTGTTAGGTTTTTTGACAGTATTCGTAGATTATTTTTGTAAACCCGCTATTTAACTGAACCTAATCCTCTGCAACATTACCTTTCGAAATTGCTACATTTTTTGTCATAACCTTTTTTTATATTTTTAGTGTTGATGATATATATATATTAGTTAATAATGAAATAGTTACACATAAAAATTAAAATACAAAATATGTAAATTCGCAATTGCTTTTGTTAAGTTACTAAATCCAATTCCGAACTCTGCTGGCAGTATGATTAAATACAATATTTACTATTAAAAGTTGCTGATCATACGACGTTCTTGCTCACTTATTTTAATAATAAAATTCATGGACGTGATTATGAAGCCGATCTTTGTTGGGCAAAAAATCGATTATAATAATTGTTTTCTTTAATGTTTCATGAGACATCGATTATTTTTCTCTAGCCGCCTGGTGCGCCCCGTTGCATATACGCACGCTACTACGCTGGTCGTTGTGAGTTTGTACATTAGTCGCCTAGGCAGTGGATGTATCGATTCAACTTTAATTTTCATGACCCACGACTCCGTGCCGTAAAACGATGCCATACAATTTTATTCCCGAGGGAATAATCCGACAAGATAACAACCGCGAAAACCATGACGGTGACGAACCGGAAGAAACGATGCGATGTCCGTATGTCACACGATTTGTCGGTGGCGTACAATTTGATTAACAAGCGAAACGCCGTAGAGTCAACATTTTCCACAACGCCGGATTTCAGCTGGTAGGTCTTCCTCTAGTCTAGCGTCCACTGTAGTGATCATATATGCTCATTACGTCATAATATTATCAGCTGCCAAGTTTGAACATATTATGACGAAAATTATGTTGGTGAAAAAAAAAATATTGAATGAAAATAATTGCTACTTATACTGCGATACACGTTTCTTACCACACTTGAACTTGTTCCATAAAACAGTGTTTATATTTTTAATTTAGCGCCAAAAATGTTGCTGACAATTATAGTTCCATGACGTTACCGACACCAGAGGATTCAACTGCTTCGTGGTTAGATGTATGTATATATGCGTCAATAAATACATTTTAAACGTTACAACATGATCGTTTAGCGGTGAATTTTTGGTAGGCCGAGGATAGTTATCAAGTCGCAGATTTCCTGGACGAAGCGTCACGTATACTTCACAACGAAGAGGACTTTTCTGACACATGTCACGACCGGTTACGATCTGAATATGATCAATGGAAAAAAATTCCTCACTTAAGGTTGTTATTTCCTAAATTCATAGTTTATTATAAATATAAGAGTTATTACGATTTACTGTACATTTTACGAATTCACGTAGGTTACCCCTACCTACTATAAAAATAACTTGCATAGTTAAAAAATGACATGATTTTTTCTCGTAAATATTTTAAACTAATTCAATTTATTATACTATATCGGTAGAATATCGAGAAAATAAATATTATTTCGTTTAAAATTTATGTGTAAAAATTAAATATAGTTTTACACTATAAAATAATAATATAATTGCGAGATTGTAAATTACTACTAATTACAAAAAATTGAGGTGAGTTTTCACAAATGGTGTATTTGACATCTATACAAATAATGTTATATATTCAGTAAACAATTATAATATACATATATGTGATTAGTTTATAAATCAAGTTTTCCAACACCCAGAATATTTACACAAAATTAACTGCAACACAGCTGATAAACGTTCAATATAAGTGGAGAGGAGACATTTTTAGTGTGAATAAAATATATCATCACATTGGTTATACAAAATAATCATATTTAGTTATATTATTGGTTCCAAACCAATAGTACCTAAACCAGAAAATATTTTTAAATATTAATGGTATTTGTTAATTACAAGTTATAATGTGGTATAATTTGTAATTCATTGTAATGCATTTAGTTTTGATGAAACAAAAACAATTTTTCACTGTAACATTTACACACAGTTTCATTGACTCATTGTAAATAAATAAATAAAAACAACAACTATCGCAACTATAACTTCATTTCAGAAAATTTCATTCAGAAATGTTCTATTTAAATTTTAATAAAATTATATAGAATACTTAGAATAAATAAATATAATTTTAATAATGTAAATGATTTAAATTTGTACTTAAATCTTACGCAAGTTTATTTATAATTAATCACAAATGAATGTAATTTTTATCTATTTACAATATGTTTATGATTGTCAATAATTAAATTAAATTACAACTCACCAACACAAGCTATGCTTTTAGAGGAGTTTCAAATTTTTGTATTTTATCATATAGAATAAGATATAATTAATAATTAATATATTCGATCTTATATATACCACCTGTACATGTTTCTTTTTTAATTTAGAAAACCACTACTACTATAATCACTCTAGACATAACGATATACACAATAGTATCGTTTCACCGCTTTACCTATACTTAATTTATACCTTAAAATTACACTTGTTTCTCACTTGGATGTATTGAATATTAATTATTTAAGCAATTATCAATTATAACGTACATGTACCATTGTAAAATAACAATGAAACAGACCCAACACATGATGTGTACCTAAATAGCCTATCTATAACGCCGTGTGATTTTAATAGTATAATTAAATCAATACAAAGTCAGGTATACAAAGTATAATACATGTTAAAAATTTAAAGCAGTATGAAAATATTCATTCAATTGTTAGCTTGAAAAAAAAAAATTAATGTTTCTTATATCTTTAAGAGTAATGTAAGTTCATATATTAGTAGATAAATTTTTTTTTTTTTTTTATTAATGATAAGGCTTCAACAATAAAGTCATTAGCCGGAAAAACATGTTTACAAGTTATTTACAATCATCTTAATATTAATATTTAAATAAAGGAAGTACAGTATAATACAGGTATATGGTGTTAATGGTATAGGTAACAGTAATATAGTAGATAAATTATTTATCATAAATACCTATGATTAATAATTAAATACTATTTTTAAATTATTGCTGATCATATTAAATGATATCCGTTCAGAATAATGAAAGAAACAATAGCGAAGTAATAGTAGCAAAATCCAAAGCAAAACACAATTTGCAGCGGATAAATTAAAAAGGTATGTTATCAGAGATAATATTATCTGAACACAATTTATTTAGAAATGGTTTGTTGGAAATATTGAAGAATAAACAATAATATTAAAGTAAATAATAATAAAAGTTATGTGTGATGAACGCTCATATCATAATTTGTATACGATCACTGGTAAAATACGATCGATATTCGATACTAAAAATAACTAAAATAAAGCAAAGAAGGAAAATGCAGGTGCGTTTATTTGTAAAATAGTGTGGCGTGTACCTATTCGAGAGAGCGGAGAGTGCAGATCTTTTCAGAGGAATTTGAGATTATTCTTTTGAGTTCTTTTGTTCTTTTTCCCCTTTATAAGTGAATATACAACCTTTTTGAAATAAGTATAAACGATCTGAGGAATTGTGTGGCTTGAATAATTTATCAAAGAAAACCTACGTGAATCTAGCCTATCCACATGATACATACCGGATAATGTATTAAACCCGTGGCAATAGTTGGCAAAATATATTTATGTTTTACAGTGAATCAATTTTTATATTGTTAAAAAAATTATTTTGTAATTAAATTTTAAAACATAGCTAAGATTTATATCTTAACTTCTATCTAATTACTAACTGCAACTGTAGTCATAATGTGCATCACCTCTTTTTCTATTTTATGTGAATAATTATGTATATTTTTACATGAAAATTGGACTTTTTTACTTGCTTTAAATTTCGTTATTTTTTATTGACACCATTTTAGTTTTTGCCAATTTTACTTTCATGATAATTATTTCACCATCATCAGATCATCATCTACCTCTATTTTGGCCTAGATTTGGTATTTATATATATTATTATTTTTTCCGTCCAAAGGTTTTCACAGTTTCACTTAATGGTTTTTGTGCCACTGAAATGTAATGCTACATTGCATCGTATTCACCATGCTTCTCATTTTCAAAATCAATCAAACGAATGGCGGTAACATAAATACAACTATTTAAGTATATTAACCATTTCTTTGACTTGTACCAATTTGTCCATCACAATGTTCAATAAATATACTATAGTCGCAATAAATCATTAAATTGTATGTTTGTATAATACCTTTTCTATGGCATAGAAAGTGTAATACACTTACATAAATTAATGAATATTTAAGAAATACACCAGTCGTGATGACATATCACTTTAATCTTAAAAGCATAATTAATTTAACTGATAAATCATATAAGTCTTATTAATATTTTAATATATTTATGTACTTACATATAATCAAATATCAAGGTCCACAAAGATATCATATCACTGTGGGCATTATTACAATGTCTACTGTATGCAAGATAGTTAAAAGCTTGATATAAATTTAGGTTTAATAATAAAAATATTAATCACGTCCTTCTTCTCTAATCGTGTTGCTAAAGTCACTATTTCAATTTATTTTATTTTATTTCAATTACAATATTATTTTAAACACGATTTGGGTTTTAATTTATTACTTTAGTTTCATTTAATTTATTAAGACATGACAAGGTTTAGTAAATGCATAATAAATTATAATAAACCATAATATTTTAAATATGAATATTATTAATGTTTGACATTGTTCGTTGTTTTTAAGAACTATTTAACTCAATAAGTATTTATTTTTAAATTTTTAGAAATTATTAATATATCTTTAAATTGAAAATAATATATCCAACAACAGTGAATACAATACATAAAGATAAATATTCTAAGTACTCGTATTATGGAATATATTATAATATGTCCCATTTCTAATTAAGATAGTAAATGTTTCACTTTAAAAGTACCCTAGTTTTATCTAATAATTGATCCAAAAGGTATAATTCGAAATAAATATGTAACTGTTTAACCTTTTTTACTCTTTTACAAATTAAAAACAGTTAAATTCAAATTTATTTTACCATATAACATATGCAACATAGTATGCTTCAAAATCTGCTAAAGATACTATCCTTAGTCTTAATTTAAGTATTATTATACTGTGTTCTAAAAACAGTCAAAAAATAATTAGTACCGCTAACAATGTAATAATTTAAAATTATAACATGATATTATAATTATATTTTATTTTATCTAAAAAACGTGAACGATTTCAATGATAAATTCTCCCTAAATTATAATGTAATGTATATAAACTATTATAAGCTCTTAAAAATTTCATAAAATAGCAAAATATTGTCGATACTATAGAATACCTGAGTACTTGAATATACATATTATAAGAAAAACTCAGAGTTACAGTATTAATTATAAAATGTCGTATAATCAATTCTCTTCCACATATAATATAGTATAGAGATAAATAACAGATGAATAGCGACCTAAACAAAAAATAGGTACTCGGAATTAATCTCGCCCTGGTCAATGTTCTGACAGACAACGATCGCGACAATTAAAGATACTAATTATAAACTCGTGAAACATATGTGTACGTACACGTGTACCTAATAATTTAATACTATTAATTACTATTTATAGAAAATACGTAAATACATTATGAAATTTACAAAATACTAGTAATAATTTATCGAATACGTACAACAATTATTATTATTTATTACCTCACAGTACTATAGTATTATTTTTTATTCTTATTTTATACTCCATTAAACGTATTATTGATAATATCCGTTAATAACTTATTATACCTAATATTGAGATTAAATTTATTTGATTTGTTCATGAATCAGTTGGGTTTCACATATTTTTAACTCCAAGCTCTCGCTGTGTATAAAAATTTTAAGACAAGTTTTTTCTATTGATTTTCAGATAGTCTACGAATACATTTTAGGTTAAATGACAGTCCCGAACCCAACTTACAGACCCTTGATATGTATACTTAATGTATACATATCTATACCTAACTGATGTCAACATCGCAAATTATACAGAGTATATGATATACATATATAGACAGCACATCAAGGTATACATATATAAAAACTAAAAAGGTTAGGTTAGCTATTTATAAAAGGTTCAGTGTCAAAGTTTGTACTTCACTAGAAATAAATTAAAATACTTAAGTAGGTACTTGAATGTTAAAAGTTATTTTCATTAAAATATATTAGAAAATTTCAAATTTCTGTGAAGTAAATTAGTAAAGGTAACCTTTGTATCTTATTCTTTCCTTAAACTCTTATTTTTTTTAGTATAAAAACTACATTTAATGTAAATATTTTAGATAATTCATTATTACTTGAATGGCGATATAATCCTTATAATTTATAAAATTATATCTACATTAATATATAATTTTTATATTATTATCATTATTATTTCAAATAAATAAATATACTCTAAATTAACTATACTTTGATGCAAAATCTCAATAATACCCTTACGACTTTTACACTACCTACCTAATTATTGTTAATGATTTAAATTAAATTAATTTCACACGTTTTTATTGGTCATGTACCAAATATGCACTATATATTTTACATCAATGTCTCAAAACAATCATAACCCAGGGAAGTTAATTGCTATTTTAATACAGTTTTGTTTGTTGATTAGATATTGACAAAATATCAATTCTGCATTTTGTTATTCGATTTATTTTAAGTTTTCAAAAATTATATTTAACATTTTAAATGTTCGAGATACGATATCAACGTTCACACTTCAGGTTTCTTTATAAATCTATGTTAGATAATAGAAAATAAAAATCAATTTTCATTTTATATTATTATTTAAATATTTTATTCTTTTTTCAAAGTAATTTAACTTTAACTATATAATCAGACATTTTAATATAAAAACTTGTATTGGCAAACAATTTATTTGTTTCATAAAAGACCACAGACATCGAATATCTCAGTGTAAAGTTTATTGTTTGATCATTAGAAAACAGTTTAATTATTTCACAGTGTTTAAAATGATGAATTAGATTTCAAAGCTGCTGATTTCAAAAATTAAATTTATAAAATATTAAAAATTGGATGTAAAATTGCAATAATTAGGTACAATACAATGTGAATACATGGGTATTCGGGGTATTCCTAAATTCGTAAATATATTTAATAATTATTGGAAATTAATTTAAAATTGTAGAGACCTTCAAACATATTATACAACAATACCTACGATACTAATGTAATAATATAATTTAATAGGTATTTTGTTTTTTTTTGTTTTTGAAAGAACTATAATATAAAATTATAATTAAAATAATTGAGTTCATGAAATTTTATTCATGAACCATATTAGTAGATTAGGCAATTTTTTTTTACAAGCATTACAATCATTTCCAACTTTTTATTTTTACTGTAGTGAATAATTTTATACATAATTTTAATGTATTCAAAAATACAACACTAAGGTACTATTGTATTAAATTTACGTCACAAACGTCCCGTGAAACCAAATTACTGTTAAGTAGGTAACTACATATATAAATTACTTACTATTTAGAGTGCATTAAATCATCAATATTATGTTACAACTTATAAATTTATGTATTATAATTTATAATACTCCCTAAACTTGCATTGTGTGTTGAAGCGTTCATATTTTTAGGTACCTACATGTGCACAAGCTATTTATGGGAATAAAATTAATTATTCCATTATTTCACAATAAAAACTACAAATTTGGTTTCTTTTTGTCTATTTAGTATCTATAAAACATTACTCATAGGTAATAAATATAGTATTAGTGCAGTGTCTATTACATTAACACACTTTTATTTGAACGCACACAATATTTTTTAGTAACTCACATTCATGCTATAAAAAATATTAAAAATTACAGAATAGTTGGAAAACGAATTCAATATTCAAGTGAAAAGAGTGCGAAGGATGATGATAAACAAAGTTGCCATATTGACAGTAGACCGTCAACCACCAACAACAGGGATTTTGATTTACTCCGCAATCAAGTTATAAAGATCATGACGGAAACTTTATGGCAACGAATATTAGACAAAACTAGAATCAAAAGTGTATGCCAAAGACAATCTGTGTTAGAATCACAACAGAATTCTTCCGGTCGAATAGAGTCCGCATTAATTGTTTCATCTATACTGCCAGCAAACAGACCGTCAATAATGTTTAAATCCCGTTCAAATTTAGAAACGGTTAGCCAAACCAGTAGACCTGTATGCCAACAACAAAAGTAAATAAATAAATATATATATATTTATTAATGGGTTGTTTTAAATAATTTATTCAAAGTCATTGTTCGAAGAATTATTTCCAATGCTATTCACTTAACTGCCATTTGAATAACTTAAATTTTTATTTTCGAAGCGTCGTAACTCGTAAGTCATAACATAGAATATACACTTAAGTATATAATATTCTGTTATTTTTATTATTTTTTATACAAATTCAGTCTAGAAATCAATAGTTATATAAAGTTATATACGATATGACTACTATTTGATATGGATAAATTAAATTAAATATTGATTATATAATTTTATTTCTTTGTCAGAATCAAAGGATATTAGCATAGTGGGTCACCAAAAATTAAAAATTCCAAAAAATAGGCTGTTCCAATAATTATAATAGAATAGAATATTTAGTAATTTACAGTCGTAGTTATTTTGTTTTTTGAATAACAGATAATACGTTTAGGTTTTTATTTGCTTCAAATATCTTAGTGTTCTGTTTCATTTTTTTCAAGAAATTTTTTTTCTTACATACCTGAGGCAAAGTTGGGTAAAGTAGCTAAATATTTTATGAATAAGTTGTCAGGTTTAAAAATTGTCTCTAAATAGACTTTCTGGATAGATTTACTATAAAATGAATCTAATTATGTGCACATATTAACTATTTAAATTAGAATAATTGATACTCTGATACCAATATTTTATTTTATAAATATTTTGTTTTCATTTCCAGTACCAAAAAATATAATAAAAACCCGTGGCCAAAAAGGAACATTAATGTTTTGCCACCAATCGAAACACATCATACAGTAAGTTATCTAATTCTTAATGCATCATCTATTATAGGTGCTTTGCAGTATGACGCACTAGACACCAACAACAATAATACTATGTAGGTACCACTTTTCATGTTTTGCGTAAGCCGTACCTATATACTTAAAAATATAATTGGAATTTAATGTATACGTATCAATAACAATATAGTAAATTTATAAATAATAATAGTAGAATGTAGCTGGTTCGTTATGACGTAGGTAGGTAAGGTACTTATTTGTACCGATATTCAACAATTTAAATAAATCTGACTTACGCATTAAAAAAAAACCCCCCACTTTGTAATATAATGATAATCATATTATAGAAGTTACCTTTATGTATAAAATATAATATATTATCAAGTTATGAAGTTCATTAATATTCCCATAACAATTTTAGTTTACATAGAAATCATTACTGAATCACATAATACACGTATACCTTGCTCTTGGGTTAGGCTATTGAATCCATTCAAACTGAATAATGAACATCATTAAACTATGAGACAGCTTTAGTAATTTAGATATTGGCCGCTTTATATGAGGTACCCTTTAAAACCATAATGCTTACAAACATTCGGTTGATTAAAAACGGTTTCATTTAATTTACGAAGGTGATGAAAATTTTAAAGCTACCTACAGTAGTAAGTATATGAACTATACATTATCTAAAATGATACATAGGTCGGAACATGGATTTTATTTATTCTATACATCTACTTTATATTCTATATTTCTATAGAGCTAACATTTTTATTTAAGTAGGTACTTACTTGTGTTTGCTGATATAACAGAAAAACGACAGTAAATGTATAATATTTTACACACCCAACACTGTTTTACACAATCCCATAGGTATTTAAAAGCTGTAGGAGAGCACAATTTTATTTGAAGGTCGTGAATAATTCATATCAGCTGTTAAAGCACGTTAATACATAACTATTGTAATCATGTAAAATATTGTGTTGTTTTTTTTTTGGACAAGTCATTATTCATTCTTACAATATGAAAATACAACTTATGAATTTTGATATATTATGTAATATATTTAACCACAACTATTTTGGTGAATTTACTATTCATTTTACGTATTAATAAAGCATGTTTTATAGTGTAGGTAAACTGTATACCAAAACAAATACATTTATTTAGTATAGATAAATGGCTATCTAAGTAGAAGGCACTTGTATTTTCCTTCAACCTCGCGTGACTATATTGTATGAATATCCTTCAAGCCTAAATGAACGCCATTAAAATAATTGAATCAAATTGTATTTTTCATCATTAATATTAATCAAATTATATATTAGGAATTCTACTATACCTATACTTACCTAGTTCTTTGTGTATAATAACTGTGAATAATATTTTAAACTATTATTTTTAATAGATTTCAATCCATTTCAATGACTTGAACAAATGTTATGTCATTTATCGATGATATGTCACACTACCTAACATCTATCTAACATCTACTACATAACTTTCTTTACATACAATTGAAACATCAAAAACACTTTTCATATCAAATATTACAGTACACTCACATGAGGTGTAAATAAATTATTGAGGAAACTAAAAAAAGCTCATGCATAATATTGTACAATTAATCATTGCGATCGGCTATATTTGTACATAGAGTGTAATGCGTATTAATATGGCATTATATAATAGTTATTTATAATATTATTAATTATTATACTTGCAGAAGATAGTGGACAAAAAGAAACGCTGGTTTTCAGCCGTTAGCACACCTGGTAGGAACCATGCATTACCAAGACCAGTGACTTCGGTTGCAACTCATGTCAACACTTCGGTAAATAATTAATAATAATAATATATTATTATACGTACCCGCAAGCAGTCGCGTGCGTGAAGTTGGCTCACTCGACATCAACAATTTATTCAACAATTTTGTACTCAATTTGCAACTTGGTTTTCAGAATTATCAAACCGTTTTCAAGTCTGATATAAAAATAATAATAATATTGGAGGGGGGACAATTTCACTCAATCCCTGTCATATATAGCTCATAGCTATATATAGTAACTTAAAATAGGTACAGACATTTTCAAATATTTAAAAATGGGTTTTCAAAATCTTCAAATCATTCCTCAGCTCGATGTAAAAGAAATAATATCAAAACTCAGATGATTCCAAAATTTTACAAACGTGTCGCGTATGCCTACTCAAAGATGTTCTAATGCCCCCCCCCCCCCAACTTCAGACATTTCAAATATCCGTATATTATGATTTTCATAATAATTAATTATAAACCTATAATTACAATTGGTTTTCTTTAAAAAAAAATAAAAATAAAAATTTTCTTAAGCTAAGTTTTGCGCGATGTATTCGCGTTAAGACTTAAATACATTTATTGAACTACAGAAATCTGATTCGGTAGATTGTAATGTTATGCGTGTGATACTGTGATATGTGATGACTGATGAGTATATTATCTGATAGGTAAAAATCTCTTTTATACACCAAATAAACTTCTTGTCATACACTACGACGCGTTCGTATTTCAATAGATTCAATATTATAATATTATTTGTGTGTACAGGGAATCAAAAATGTTTAGAGTATTACCTCCAAGTTTATATTTTTTGTTTTGTTTTTTAGATAAACGTGTGTTTTGACATATCTATCGACGGCAAGAGCATAAAAGGCTTGAAGAAAAAAGGTTACTGTTCACCACCGTGATTATGCAGAGGACGTAAAAATATTCCACGATTGCGTTTATCTACAAAAATCTTCTATATATACGTTTAGAAAAAAAATTTGTTTAAAAATATAATAAAAAATACAAATATTTTTATCAATACACTATTATATCTATATAATATTACGATATATCCCGCGATGGTATAAATAATATTATATATCGTGCAATGCAGAACACCGCTTCCCGCATATTATAAAATATATGTGTATCAACACAATATTATAATAATATCGTCGTCGGCTACCGTCTTAATTTTTTTTTTTTAAGTTTTTTCCATCTCCTTAAAAAACGAGCGCGTAACCGTACGCGTTCAGCCGTGGCCCGTCACCGACGACGACGTTGCCGCCGCAAACGCCACCACCATATCCTATATTTACGATTTATATTTACTCTTCCCCGCCATGATTCGCTTACACCGCCACCACACCGCTTCCGCTTCCATGGTGAACTTGTGTGGTGTGTGCGATGATTTTATATATATATATATATATATATATATATTTTGTTTCCCATTTTTATTTTCGTGCACACCAACTCGCGTACGCGCGCACGCCCGCCATAAGGTCAGCGCGACCGAAGGTGAGTCGGTTTGGCAGACAAATAATAATTATCGTTTGATTGTGCGCGCGTATATAATATACGATATTATAATATATCTATGCGAGTGTTTTGACGTTATGGTATCGTTATAATAATATTGTATACGCGCGATAATGTCGATAGAACACATAATCATTGCACACGGCAGCCGTACCAGTAGTATAGTGGTCCTACGACTAGAATACTGCGAACTAAACAACAGCTGTAGTTGCTATACGGTGGCATTCGGCCCGGCGAATATCAATCGGTAGAGTTTTCGGTCGGCGATTTTTGATTTTTTTTGATTTTTATCCCGATTTTTTTTTGGCCGAGATCCGGCGATCGCTGTACGCGCAATACGGCAGCCCAAATATCGTTGTATACTGCACGCGCAGTATTATATAGGTACAGAGTGACTCGTATCGCTGTCGTTCAACCGCCAACCAACATGAACGTCATGTCCCTCGAGAGCTCAGCAGCTGTCGTCAAGTAGTCGCCAATAAACGGTAGTACTGCGAGGAGAAGCTGCAACGTTGTCGGTGGTCCAGAAAGTTCATCGCGTCATAATATAATATACTTAAATAATATTATACGAAGTGTGTGTGTGTGTCGTGTGTGCGTGGGTACATGTGAGCCTCGACGAAGGGATGTATTTCACGAGGTCATCCGAGATGAACGAGTACAAATACTCGAAAACCGCGTCGATGCTTGATAAGCTCGTCCACGTGATAAGGATTTTCGGCGTGTTCACAGCTATCGGTAAGGCACAGCGTTAATTTATTAACAATTCGAATTCGTTACAAGTACATCACGACGTTTTTTGAATTTTAAAAAAATACTTCAATGGTTGAATTTGAATTTTTTTTTTATGCTCAAGTTATAAATAATTTTCAATCGTCAAATAATTTTAAAATAATAATGTTATAAAAAAACGATTAAATCTAGAGAGAAAAATACTGTTCAAAAACAAAATAATAATTACACTGTTTGTTTTGTACCTACGTCTACTTTTCGAAAATCCTTTAGCTGCTATATCTGCATTGTTGTTCAAACTTTCATGCTGATAAATAAGTTATATATATATATATATGCATGATATAATTAAATAGATGAAAAATGATAGATATTTGATATTAAAATACATTACTATTATGATACACTGTGTATCATACACACATAATTATTATTTATAATATTATATTATTTTATAATCTTTCAGTTATGTTCGGTGTAGGTGTCGACATCGCGATACACCACCATGAATTTGGACTTTACATCATGTAAGTTTATAACTGTACATATTTATGTTTAAACGTTTAGTCTATATACGATACACTTGTCTTATAATACTTACACTCGCAACTAGTGGCGTTGTCATAGACGGAATTCAATGAGAACCATATGATCCTCATCAACTAGTGAAAACTTAATTCCATAATTATTTTGAGAATTGATAACACGTTATCTGATAAATCATTTTTTTTATTTCTAAGTATAGTATCTGATAAATGACTAATGCAAATGATTCTATATTATTAAATGGTAAAACTGTTCAAATCATTTTCTTATTGCATTAGAAGTTGTAGCTAATTCTTATTTTTCTTTCACATTAAATTGAAATCAATTTTCACAGAGCAAAAAAAAATCCAAAATTATTAATACCTATCAAAAAAAAAAAACACCTCCGAACATGTGGAAAAGACAAACTAAGCATTCGAATACAATATAAATACAAGTGATCCTGAAAAATATTTTTGATTTACTATAAAAAGTATTTATTATAGTTATATAATAATTACAATGTATTCCTTTTCTTGATTTTATAATATTATTTAAACGTTGCAAATTACATTTGATAAGAGATTAAAATAATAACTATCCTTGGAGTATTAAATTTTGAAACCTTAAAGGCCGGTTCTTACAATATCCGGTCAAGTGTCGGCTAACGGTTAATCGACGATTAGTGGGATTTTATAGACCCGGTTAATAAGTGTCCGTTAATTTTAACCAGACATTGTAAGAATAGCCCTCAGTGTGTATTATAATGAAACAATATTATATTATAAGAAAAATACATAAAATAGGCCTCCCGATAAATGTCTCAAAACTGAACATATTATATTACCAATTGAAAAGTAATAGTATACATAAATTACAATAAAACCAAAAATTCTGAAATTTCTGAATATTGATATAGATGTTGTACTAAGTGTAAAAATTACTCAAAGCCACACCAAAAAACACATTTTTAATCTAAAAAGAGAAGACTGAGGAGAAGCTAATGGACTAACCTTCTTAAAAATAAACGAATATGAAAAAACCCCAATATCAGAAATTATTTGAGTTTTTGCGAAAAAGCTCCTTAACATCTTCATTTATTTTGGGCAAAATAATTATTCAATTTCAAAATATTTGAACTGTTATTTTATTACCTACTATATAACTACTAATTATTATATATTATTAAATGATATGCTAAAAAATAATAATTAGTTTACAGTTTAGTGTTTTTAATTAACCGTGCCAATTACTGCACCCCTCTACTACGACACACAACGAAATCAAAACTTTAATTTATACTGACATTTTTTCGTTGTTGTTCGAACACATAAATACTATTGTTGTTGTTTAATGTTCTTCGCTTATATTTAGACAATTTGTTGAAGAAGTATGTTGACTAATGGGACTTTCATCATATTAAAAAAACACCATCAATGCTGTACACAGAAGGTCATTTTGCGATAAATATATTAACGGTTTTATTGTTTTTTTTTGTATTGACATTTAAAATGACGTATTATACCTACTATTAAAAAAAAAATACGACTATTAAACAACTGACGTTGTTGTAGCAATACTACTTCAGTCTACACTTAAGAGTCTACAGGGGATAGGCACAAATAAAAATATGTATTAATAAAAGTATAACTATATATTAAATTAGTACCTGCTAGTAAACTAAGACTCTTTAGTATCTACAGAATTTTTTTCGATCACTGACGGGTAACTTTTTTCGAACGGCTTCTCCGTAAATACATTTCATATAGTTTCTTCGTGTGAATATTGAACTGCAGTAAGACACCGTAAATTTTAAAAATTTACACATTCACGTTTACATATCATATTTTTTTTTTTTTCATTGATCTAAAGACATCTACGACAACGGCCATTAGTCGTAAACGTTGATTACATTTTTTTTTCAAGTATCATAAATATATTGTTTAAATTAAATTGTACAATTCATATTTTCTTAAAAAAGACATATCATATTATCATACACTATTTCTATAAGATTATTACTGTATTATTTAATCCATAAACTAGGTAGTTGATTACTGCAAAAAAAAAAAACTTTTAGTCTCAGGCGTTATTTTTATTTAAAATAGCCAATTTTCAAAAATGGTCATTTCTTGAATATGACCTTTAAAAATCAACACCATTAATATAATTAATTTAATTTCATAATAATTATAATATATAATTTGATTTAGTTTCTACAATTTATATCTTACATATTATATACATTTAATTATACGCTATGATTCTTGTATGTACAGGGTGGGGCAGTGGGTTCTGACGAATTTTAATTGTAGTTTATTGGTCAAGTATTAAAAACAAAGTAATGAAACAAATTGTATTTTATTCAACATAAAGATCATTTTTAATTGTTATAAACAAAAATCTTAATTTTTAAAAATTACATTACTTAAGTGACCGCCTCCATTTTGTATACAGTCGGTTATCCGTTTTTTCATATTCATAACTCTCTGTAGGATATGCACATCGATGGCTGTAATTTCCCGTTTAATGTTTTCTTTTAACTCTAGTAGTGTATGTGGTTTATTAGTGAATACTTTAGATTTCAAATAACCCCACAAAAAGAAATCAGGTAGTCAAATCAGGAGAACGTGGTGGCCAGGCAATATCACCATTCCAATAAACGTCGTAACGGCAAAAACGCGCTGATTCACAGGCCATGTGTCTATGATTACTGATAAATTAAAACTGAACATCATAAACTTTAATCTGGCGACAAACTAGCTTATCTTATCTACTTTAGTACCTAATCATATAATGTATATAAAAATCGAAAGTTCCTTGCCTGATTGCATTCAATGTTAAGCTACCTAGGTTCTAGATAGTTTATAAATTATAAATTATAGTATATTATAATTAATTATTATTATTATTATCAGCATTAGATAATATCTAATATTATTGATATTATCTTATATTGTTTAGGTGCAGTAGTATAGTACAAACTCTTTAACAAACCTATTACCCAACCCAAAAACCCACAATAGCCTCTCCACACACAATGGCCTATGTGACCGCGGGTTAATTAATAAAATAATAATAATAATTTTTTTAATAAAATAAAATATAATATACTTGACTCACATTAGACTCTTAATATACCCATTTCATATTGCTATTTGAACGATTTCTTATATCCGACTATCCAGATGTCAAACACATTAAACTATATATGATATTGGTATAAATGTATTTAATAGTTATAATTACATGAAAACATCAAGCAGATTACCAGAATCTATGAATCTATATTTAAATTAATAACTACTTCAAATAATTTCTAATTTCAAACATACATATGTCCTGTTTCCTGAATATTTATATACAGTAAAAATAATATTAATTCAAGTGATTTATCAAAAACAAATCTTTTTTTTCTCTAAAATTTCAGTTTTTATTTGAATAATTACTCTTGAACAAACCATAAAAAATATTATATTTCACATTTAGAACATAAACCATTTTACCTAATGTTGCCTTGAGCATGAAATTATATTATATAAGATATAAATAACATTTATATTAAAATTTCAGACATTTTAAGATAGTTTGAGTCATCAGTGGGTTTCTCACATCAATATGATATTGTCAAAATTCATTATATTTAGGTTTTATATGTACATATATTGATGTTGAGTCATTAATCCTCTTAACGACAGAAACAGAACGGAATTTGAGCAGGTAGATATAAACGAAAAAATAGGTCAGCGCAATGGAGATGGGGAAAAAAAGTTAATGTGTTTTAAAACAAAAAAAGAGTGCTCTTTGTGAAATATTTGACATGCCCAAAAATTATATAAAAAAGATAAAGTTGGATAATTAAAATCTATTTTTATTTTTATGTTTAAATTATAATTAAAATACTAAGTATCTAAATATATAGTTATCAATCTATATATGCTATATTCAAAGATAAAATGTGACTTTTAGAAAATATATTTATCACTTATATTATTATACCTACATACATCTAAATAACTGATGTATGCAAAAAGCCTGAGCAAAATGTTTTCACTGATTATAGAACAATAAATTACCGTAACAACTTTATTAATGTACCTTACTCTTTGAATATTTATTAATTTCAAACCAAAAATATAATTTTGTGCACCTATATTAACTTTGGTTATTTTAGTTTTAAAACACGTATAATATTTTTATTAATATTGGTTCTAAAAAAAAAACGTTTTATTAAATACATATATTCATAATCCATATCGATTTATATATCTATTAAATCTTGGGCATATGTTACATGATATTACACAAAATACAAGTACCTAATAAAATATATGATATTTATATTCTTATAGTCCTAAAATTTTAATGCATAATACCATAGTACATTATTATATAAAAAATAAAATACAGCATGCATTAGCATGCGCTATTTTCAAGAAAGCATATTTTGTTTAACAATATTCAAGAGTTTACGCATAATTCTTAACCCGATATTTATCATACCTATGCCAAAAGTATGTTATTGTTTATTTTTAATACCTACCTACCTATATTATAACGTGTAACTATATGACACCATGTAAGTGCCTATTGTAAAAAGTTTCTATTTGCCTTTACAATTCGCCACTTAAACTACCAATGTTCAATCATATTTTACTGCTCTTATATAATTAATAACCACACAACATGCAGTATTTGTTATCAAAATATTTAAGTCTTCAACACTTAAAACATTTTTAATTTTATCTCAAATTTAATTATTTTTTCATAAAGCAGCGAGCTTACTATTATCGTACTATTATGTCTTCATGAAAATTTGCATATTTCAATAGATTGAAATATCGAAAAGAAACTATACCTATATTGGTTTCAGAGTTATACATATTATAAATATTTATATTTCATACTTTTCTAATATTACTATTTCTATTTTATAATATAGACATATTTTGATCTTCGATGTGTGGTAAAGACTACAAACTACATAGCATATAACATAATAATCTTAAATCATATTATACTAGTATATGGTCTAAGGTAATAATGTGTACCTTTATTATATATATTTATGCAGTACGACGTTTCCAATTTTCTCGAATAGAAATTGATCACAATACTATTTAATATGTAGAAATTTGTAAACTATCATAATACTTAATAGTTTTATGAACTACCAAAAAATTAAAATAGTAACTATTTTTTTCTTGTCTTTTTCAGGCTAATGTCATTTTTGGTGTTTTTTTTGGAAATTACTTGGGCAGTCACATTGTTCCTAAATGTTTGCATAAAGTAAGTTGTTGCATTATTATGAAATAAAATATAAATTTAAAAAAAGTTAGATTATTTGATTCAATATACATTACAGTCGTTATAATAGTATATATTATGTATTAAATACTAAATAGGTATATAATAACCTTTTACATGATAGTAGCTACATTTATTTTAGTATAGGTACTAATCTAAACATCAATTTTAGGCTTTCAGCTACTTAGTTTTTTATACAATATCAAAAAATAATAATTTATAATATTAAAACACAATTAATGAACAATATATTATATGAAATGGATTTATATTGAACGGTCATCGAAAAATCGAGTATGGCCGTTTTCGACCAAAAACGTATCCTTCCCTCTTCGGCTGATTCACTTTTTGACCAAAACAAAGATTTATATTATAAATTAAAAACAAAATATAGAAAATTATTTAAAATATAAGAATATTTATATATTAATATTATTTTTTGTGTTAATATGTCACAATATAATATATATAATATTAAAATAATAAAATACAACTTTTGTCAATGAGTATAATATTATAATATATATAAAAAAAAACTAATAGGTATATAACTGTTGTGAATTGTGATTAAAAACATGTGAAATAATGGCAAATATTAGTTATAATAATAATTAATATTATATACTTTATATATATATTATCAAATTATTAAAATTATAAGTTTCATAAAATGTTATGAAATTAAATAGGAAGGTATAGAAAATTATTTAAAATGTAAAAATACCAATATATTAACATAGTTTTTATGTTAGTATGTTACAACCCTACTCATATGGTTCAAATTGATTTATAAATTATAAAAAAAAAAATGATTTAAATGATATAAATAAAATATAATATAATATTCAATATACCTAATAGTGACTCTCTACAATACGTATAACTATCGGTATTGCAGTTACATATTATGCATATTCCTATATATTATAGTAATCAGAGTAATCTCCATCATAATCAAACACGACGACCACTGATCAAATAATTAATGACAATAATTATATATATATTGATATTATATTTAATAATTATTGACAAAAATTGTATAGGTATCATTATTTTATTATTTTAAATTTTTTATACAAATTTTTGTTTTGGTCGAAAAGTGAAGGGTACGATTTTAGTTGAAAACGGAATCACCCGAAAAGTCAGTGATAGAAATAAAATAAAGTATCCTACAAAAACGCAAAAATCTCAAGTAGTTACCGGGGTGCTTCATTCCAGATATTATAAATACATATAGAGTTTGAGGTAGGTACTATTGCCTAACTACCTATCATACAAAAGCGCTAAACATGATATACCTATCTTAATCAATAAATATTTTAAGTTAATTTTATTTGAACATTTATCACCTATTGATGATTTTTATAGTACCTACTTAATACTTACAGTCATTTATATAATATATATATTATGAAATAAAATATTAATACCCCTATAATTTTTGTTTATTGTAGGTATATTAAAATGTTATATCATTGGCACGAATGACTTGTGTATTTTTAATAACTTAGGCAGTTTTGTGGTTATATCATAGGTATAGTGTTATATATAACCCATCACAATATTATTACGAAAGGTAATGATAAGCACGATGCGTTGGTAATATATTATGAGTTTATATGTTCTTAAATTAATCATTCAGCCACGTGAAGGTCAACCGTCCAATCATGTAGTCCAAATTGTTATGAGATTAATTATTTAGAAACATAATGTTGATACCTACAATGACTGTTGACTAACAAAATCGAATATTAGATATCATTTTATCGCTCAATCACTAAAATAATGATGTTTCTGTGAAAATTTATTTTAAATCTACCATTAACCTTTTCCATGTGGTAGTCGAGAGGTGGTAGTTTTAGATACATTATTCCTATAGATATTAGACTGTATTATTATGTGCATAAAATGTATTTAGTTTTAATCTTTAGAAAAACATGCAGTTTATTCTTCATTTGATGTTATCAACGTTTATTTAACTATATTTTTATGAACAAATTTTCGATAATATTATATAATATTTATATATCTGGTCTTTGTAGAAAAAAATAAATTTTAAAAGCACTGTTATATACTAAAACTATTCATGAAATTAAGTATTTTTATTGTGTCCGAATGTATCAAGAAGTAAAATATTGTAAGAAAAGTAATCAAATAATTTTTTAGACAAAACATGGTTTCTCGTAAATATACATTTAAATAAAATACAAATTAATTTTAAGATTATTAAACAGTAAATAAGATTTTAAATATTATATAATAAATTTTTTGAAGGTCTAAAGTACAAGACGTATAATACACGAAAAAATGTATAAATATGTTATATAAACTATTCGACATATTTCTATCTAGTAAAATAATTGAAAATAAATACATTTTTCATTAATTTTAAGGCGAATTCCGTTTAAACATCACAAGGTAAAATCCGTTATTACAACATTCTTTGTTTACTATCACGAGCTATAATATATAAGATAAATATATCATATATACACGCACCACACACGTCAGGTGTATGATGTATACAACTGATACCTATATATTTATGAAAAGTGACATATTTATTTACAAAATACATGGACAATAACTACCATTTTACCATTTTACGTTCCATTATAAAACAGCAATGTTATTGATATTATGCTATCAGTTGCATAATAGCAAGCATGCACTAATAATTCTATAAATTAATAAAATATCAGTCAGTAGTCGGCACCAATATATTATTATAATTATAGTCTGTTATTAAGTATAACTGTATGGAGGTGTGTTATTTTTGTCTTATAAAAGTTCACATATAAATGGGAAAATAAATTCGTACAAGAGCCATACATTACAATAATTTGGTAAAGCGACTATATCGATCTAAATATAGGTAATCAAATATTAAATATTTTTGTTTTCTTTACTATCATATCGATAAACACCTGAAAATTTTGTAAAAAACAATAATATGTAACGAAAAATGTTATGCAAATTATAGCTATTAATAATAAATAATAATCTAACATTGATAAATAAACGCCACAAAAACAAACAAAGGAGCGGTGTTGCGGCAATTATTTATCAAAACGAACTTTCTGAGAGGGTATATCTAATGATTGTAGCACATAGGTACACAGCGGAAATACTTGCTATAAGACCTTATCCTATACAATAAGTGTCAACCTACAAAATACAAAAATATATCATTTTAACAGACTCCATGAACTCTATATCTAATAACGATAATGTTGAAAATAAAATAATCAACTCGACTAATAAAATGCGGAAAAATTAATAATGAAAGAGTTAACGTACTTTCCAAGCAAACAGCAAACAGCAAACAATCTACATCTATGTTTCAATATAAATTCAGACAAAGATTAAAAAAAAATTATTTACAACCGATTTAAAATAAATAATAAAATAATTAGTTAAAATATTACACTAAATTAAATGAGATAAAAAGAACACCAGAAAAATGGAATCATCCAATGTCTCTCAAATAAAGAGACGAAATTATACTAAGTCACCTTAGAATAGGACATAAGCACTATGACTATACACATTCCCATCTAATGAATAAAGAGCCACCAGGAACATACCATACATGTCTATCGAACTTCAATCAATCACATCATAGCAGCATACAAAGACACACTAGAGGCCCAAAAAAATTCGACATCCCTCAGCATCTTCACGACACACTAGACAGTAGACACCAACAAAGATAACATTTAAAAATTGTATTATTCATGAAAGTTATTAAATTGTACAATTTAGTTTAAATAATTTAAGCATAAATTACTAGCCAATGGTCTTGTTATCGAGACTTCAATTTAAAAAAAAATCAAATAACGTATTATTAAAACCACAAACAATCAAAAATGTGATAACCTCTTTTAGTAGGTATGTGTTTGTGTGTGTTTTTTTTTGTGTCTGTCATCACGTTTTGAGACAGTAAAGGTGCTTCGATTTTCGACTTTAGTACCACGTTCGATCACAAAATGAATCTAGTTATGGTACTTTGGGGGTTCAAAAGTAAATTATTCTTCTTTATAATTATAATAAATATTTTTCTTAATAATTGGGATAAACAAAATAAAAATTAAAGAAAAAACGGGAATTTTTACACAAAATCAATTTTCGACATAATCGATTTTGGTTTTTGATGTAACTTTAAAACAAATGACCATAGATACATGAAATTTTCACCGAATGTTTATATAACTATATTATATACACCATGTAATTTTCAAAACATTTTGATTCAAGTTAAACTATTTATAGGCATATGCAATTTTCGATTTATTAGTTTTTTTTTAAATTAATATCAATAAAAATGTATTTGTTGGGTAGAAAAGCTTGAGAATTTAATACAAGGCTCCTAACATGTTTTTACAATAGCAGTTGAAAAATAAAATAAATTCATAGTCACAATTTTTTTTATAAGCATTCAAAGTTTGAATTTTGACAACATACGAAAAATCATGAAAATTGTGAAAGAATCATTTTAAATTAAAAAAACGCCATAAAAAAATCTTGGCCAGGTGACTGCCTATACCTATATAAGGTATAATATTACAGTGGCTTAAATTGGGCTAAATTGTTAGGGTTGTCGGTTAGACAGACTTTTAGGGGACTAATCCCCTCATACCCCCCTAAAAAGTTTTATATTGCTCTAAATATAATATTATAAGTAAAAGGTACACAATCTCAACAAAATTATTTTAACCTTAAACATATTATATAGTATCTATTAGTGACTGGTATGTATTATAAATATACAATATAAATAGGGATTCAATAAAATTAATTACCGTCAATAGCTATGTATAATTTTCTTAAACAATATATGAATACATAAAATACAACAGTTCTTTTAATCTAGACTCTAATAAATAATTGTATCGAACTTGTCCAATAATAATATTATATTACCTGATAAATTAATTTACAGATCAAATATAAATTGTTTTATTTGTCAAAATATTGTAGTTTTAATATAATGTAAATCAGTAATATATTTTAACCGCTGCATACAAATCAAAAGTTGTATATGAATTTAAAGTAAAAATAGATGCTTACTTTCGAGTTTCGACTTCGATATTTTTATAAGAAATTTGTCTATTTTAGCAATTCTGTTGAAATACTTTTAATTTTAATCTATAAACATAAAATAGTGAAACACGTTTTCACTATTAATATTCAGCTACCATTGAGATTCGACTCTGCCGATCACAATAAATACATATTGGTAGGTATATTAATAGAAAATGGTCAAAAACAAAACTATAAGAAAATGTGGAAAGTATATAGTATAATAATAATTCCAATGATTCAAAACAAAATGATAAATTTGTTCTTAAAATATAAATAAGTCAATTAATTAAATAATTATTGATATTTTAATTTTTTGAAAACTGAAATCGTGATTTTCGGGGTCGCAATGACACTCTTGCAACTCTATAATATTTTCAGAGGTCGCAAATGCAACCCCATGCGACCCCAGTTTACGCCACTGTAATAGTATGTACCGTTCCGTTCTGCTTATATTTTGAATAATAAATAAATACCATGATACCTATTTTTATGCAATATTTTGTAACCATATTATTTTAATGTATGTTACAGAAATGAATTCAATCCAATATTCAATTTGTGGGAAATAGTACTGTGGTTGAGGCTTTGGAAAAAATCACTGCTGTACACTATTTTCTCACTAGTGTTCTTCTTATGGCCACACGGTCTGTGGCTTTCTAACATAGCAGGTAGGTACCGCCTATACCTATATATATGAATATATTATTATTTATTATGTTAATACCTAATTTTTTTATTGATAACTGCCTTGGCAATTGGGACCATTGGCTACAATATATTATACATAATTATTAATTAGGGATACATTATAACACTAAGTACAAAATAATTGGAGACATAGTAATTCAAAATAAAATATGCCTAAAAATCTTGGGAGTAATATTCGATACTAAAAACACTTGAACATACCGCATCAAGACAATGAGAAAAGAAACACTACTTAGAATAAATATTCTAAAATCTATGGCTTATACACCTTGAGGAGCTCACTCCATACCTCTCTTACAAGTATAGGTACAAAGCTTTAATTCTTTCCAAAATTGAATATGAATCCTTTTTATTTCACAATTCTAAACATAACAATCTACAAATAATTCACTCTATGCACAATGCAGGTTTAAGAATTTCATAGGCACCTTCAAAACAAGTCCAAATAACAGTATTTACAATATTGCCGGAATGCCATCTCTTCAAATCCGTAATCCGTAGATTACAAAATGATATCACAACAACACCCAAAAGAGCATTGAACAAACTTAATATCATGGAAAACATTAAAGATGTAGTAAAACCCACGCTGGAATAATTACTAAAGACAATTCCCTAGACCCCCCTTTGGACAGCCGACATAAACATTAATTCAAAAATGAATATAAGTAGGTACCTAATATTATATATCCGGCTTCCACCAATTTATACCACAGTTAAAGATATACTATAGAATGTAGATACCTACCTACTATAATAGATGTACATATTATATGTATTGTAGATACATGTTGTATCTTGTATATTATAATCAGAGATTCGTTCCGCTACAAATTTCTTCCCCTCCCCCTCCCCGAGTAAAAAATGAATTACATAAATGGTTTTCAATTTTTTAGAGTAAAATTTAATCTTGTTCTTACAGCAAATATATTATAACACGATTGAATAATAGGATAAACATTTTAACAAATAAAAATAAAGAATTTTTAACACAATTTCAACAAGCAAGTAATATGGCATCAATATTATGTAACTTAAAAAGATAAATTATTAATAATTGTATTCTTTAATTGAATTGCGGAAAAAAAATCCCGGAAAATAAATCCCCAGTAGCATTATACCGGGGATAATATAAATAATTTAATATATAATAAATTATATATTAAAAATAAAATAAATATTGTATATTAGGTATGTTAACAATTGTTATTTTATAAAAACTGTCTTATACCTTAAAAATACAATAAAAATGTATAAAAAAATATGAACAATAATTAAATATAGGTAAATAGTTTACCGAGATACCGAACTTTATAATAATAATTGTATATAAATAATATAATATGTGACGATACCGAGGGTTATAATAATAATAATAATAAAATATTTTTTTATTTTTATTTTTTGTTTTATTATGTTTTATTCAATCTGTTTCAAAGGAGAACAATAAGAATAATATTGATGATAGAAGCTAAGATAAAAATAAAAATAAAAATAATATAGGTATACAATGGCAGATTTGGCGGATTGTAGAGGTCTCCCAGTGGAGGTACCTACTACGACATGAGTGAGATTTTCTTAGGCTAGGTTATTAGTACATATATTCACTTGGGCTAGCAGGTCACGACACCACTGCCTTTTTAATCTTTTAGTTGGGTTCCCTGGGATAGAAGCAGATGATAGATCAGAGATTAAGGGATTTGTATGGTGGGCTAGGCGGCTATTATATAATTAAATATAAATTAAATTTATTATAAAATAACAATTTTTAACATAATATACAATATTTATTTTATTTTTCATATAATAAAATTTATAAAAGGGGGTGGAGTGGCCGAGCGGACTAAGGCGTCGGTTGCGACGCACGCAGTCGCCGGTTCGAATCTCGGTCACGGGCGGCATCGCTTTTTAGGCATTTCGCGATGTCTGGAGAGAGAGGCCGCCGGCCCCCAACCGGGCATGGCAGAAACGCACGGGTGCCCATTCAAAATTCTGCCAAAAAAAACCCACGAGTTAAAACCATACAGTACCTTCCCCTACAGTTCCCCAGGCTGATGACCTCAGGTGTCGAAGCCCTAACCATAAAAAAAAAAATAAAAATAAAAATTTATAAAATAATATAATACTACCGGGGATTTTTTTCCGACTACCGTTTTAAGTATAATTATGTATATTATTATAAAAATGTACTTATTCTAATGATTATAAAATTAGCTCGTTTCGAAATAATAAGGGTTAATAATCATTATATTATGTTGTATAATGAATAAACCAATAAAATGTAACTGGATAAATGTGAAATTGAGTTTTGTAAGTAAAAGTTTTTTAAAGTAACTAACCTAATAAAATGTAGGTATATCAATAGATTAATTGCGATCTGCAGAAGAGCGTTTTAATTTTCTTTTGTCATGAAATCAAACCCCTATACAGCGACTCACTCCTCATAGTCTGTCGTCAGTGCTTATCACAAAGTTTCCTTCTACCGTAGAGTATAAATATAATATTGTATAGGTACGAGTTGATACGTTGTTAAAAGTTTAAGACTACCTATGTTTTAAAATTATAAATATAATATTATTCAACACATATTTTTATGTAATTAAAATTATGCATCTAGAAGGTAGGTACCTACAATTAAAAAATATCGATCGTATTATACAATATCATAATTCATAATATTTTATAAAATAGGTTCGTATAGGTACATTTATACAAATAACACAAAAGTATTACAAATTATAAAAATAAATCAATGAAAAAAAAAAACATTTGGCAATAACACATTATAAGCGTTATATTAAAAATGTATAGGTAATTTTATGTTAAATGTATAAACATTTTGAATCGTTTGAGAACAACTTACCTGCATATAGCATATTTACTGGCTTACTGCAGACAACCCGTTGGGAATCGCAACCGTAGTAGTTACTAGATGATTTTCGTTAACAATCAAATTTAGAGAAAGTCAGGACGGGATGCGATAATTCGAATAAAAATCATCGACCGTTTTGATTATGAGAGGCAACTAACTATAGTAGTTACTAGTTAGTACTATGTAGTAAGTATTAGCGCTATAAAGATACATGATACATGAATTTTCAATTTTGTCCTTCAAATACAAAAATTGGTTTTATTTTTGTTTTTTTTTTTTTCTGTTTGGTTACATGGAAGAAAAAACATTTCCATATTTATTTTTAATTAATTTGATTGTCACGGACAAATTATAGTTTCCCCTTAAAAACCTCATTATCAGAGGCGTTCTCAGGATTTTTCAATGGAGGGGGATGAAAGAAATTGTTACATGATAAGCCGTAAGGGTTACCAAAAATAGACAAAATATATATCACTAATATGCAAGAAAATAAAGAGCCTTGAGGGGGATCCATCCCCCATATCCCCCCCCACCCCCGTGAGAACGCCAATGCTCATTATGTTACTAATTTACTCACGAGTTTAAATTGGAACTCGTCTATTTTTTCACGAAGTAGCTCTGGAATCATTTGTTCAAACGTCAAGCGATTTTTTTTTTTAAACCTATCGACTAAACTACGTAAGCACCTGTATAAGGTTTTAGGTTTAAAGCAACTGAGCAAGAGAGTAGGATAACACCCGTGGCACTATATCTGCACTGTTTTTATCGCGATTTATTTTTTTTTAAAGGAACCTCTCACTGGTCTTACTCGACGTTTTGTCATCGTCTTGACCGTGTTGTGTTGTTTACATGACATTTTGGTTGTTGATTTTCGAGCATCGCTGGCGGAAGAACAACCTTAACCAAATCGCTCATAAATTTACTATATACATATTTACTTAAGCCGAAACACGCCAAACACTGTAAGCCTATCCTCCGCAGGTGGATTTGTCCAATAGGTACCCACTACCCAACACGTCCGTGAATCCACTTATAACAAATTATTATATCTCAGCACGAGGTATCTAACTTATGATGGTTCATTTTTTTTTTACTGTGTTAAGTCAGGTGATACAACTAGTTTTACATTTTACATTTAAAAAATAGTGTCGCCCCGGCCTCAAGCCCGCTCCCCCCCCCCCCCCATCAATACGTCACCGATTACAAGGCCTACCTATACAACTTTCTACAGCGTGTATATAGAATAATGATTTTATATAATATGATAACATAAGATTATTACTATAACATATGATGTACAGATATATCTCGCCGCTCGTGTCCCCGTCAACGACAGACTCGTTTTTTCTCACTTTTTAAACCGCGTAGGTGCCTACCTACGCATTTTTTTTCCAGATTCAATGTGGTAGTAATTTTTATTTCCTACAACCTAGATTTTAGATCAGACTTGTTTTGAAAAATCTCGTCTAGCTTTTTGCGATACTCTGCTCGCAGCACAAAAAAACAAACTCCACAAACCGTCTTGTTTATCGATCAAAAAAAAAAGTCACCTATATTGACGGGGACACAAACGAAACGGCCGGCAAACCGTGCATCCATACTTTAATACTTGCCTATAGTATTCATTGCTTGAAACAACTTCAAATTAATGTGTAAAATTTGTGTGTAACGTTTATACAGGTGCCATGCTGTTGTGGCTATCTTTTTTGTACATAGTCATCACGTTCAAAGACTTCGTACAGAAAAGTTCAGACTTCGTTATTGTGCCCAAAGGACAAGCGTCCACGTCGTACGATCAGTAAGTGAGATAGAAACTGCAATGTGGAACACGTCGTGTGTGTGTGTGTGTGTGCATTGTACACAATAATGGTTTTTTCTTTCGGGAGTTTTCCTCCCCCCTCCCGTCACAGATGCGAAGATTTCCACTATCGAGCGCTGCGAAATATGAAAAACTTTATTCTAGTATTATTATAATACATTACCTACATACCTACTGCGGTCGACATATCATAATACAATATACCCATTATAAAAGAAATTTCCCTCGAGTTTAGGTGTAAAAACAGTTTTGAAATATATAAAAGCGGATAGATAACTAGGTATTGAATTCTGTCTTCTAACAAATCCGTATCCTGCAATCGAATGTGAAGGGTTTAAGTATATATTATATATATTATTATATTAAAGTCAGTGTCGGACAAAAACACTCTACTCTGATGATTAGATTTTTTATAGATGATAATATTATGATAATTTTCAGTTAATTGTTCAATATCTACCAGTAAGAGTCAATTTATTTATTTTTTATAACTATTTCATGGTTGTAATGTTGTACCTACTTATATAAAACAAAGTTGTCTATATATCACTGATGCAGAATATCAGTATTTTATAGCTAACAAAAATAAAGCTAAACAATATTAATCATGAACAACGGTTTAATTTATAATCACAGAACATGATTTATTTCACTTGCAAGTTTTAATTCACATATTTTACTATACTATGTTATGATATAAGACATTGTCTTAATCCTTAGTATTGTTAAATTTAATGAATGTAGATTTATCAATTTTAAGTTAAAAATATAATTTTAGACTTAGTGCAGTAAAGTCAAGTGAGAAAATGTATTATGCCTGATATGCCTGATATGGTATGATATCTCAGATTAAATTTCACTGCAAAAGATGTCCCAAATCAAATTCATGAAATGTTTATACAATATTGTGTGGTTGAAGTTTATAAGAAACAATAAGACAGTGTGGGTGTATTAAAAAAAAATAATAGTTTAAATTTTAAAGTGGTGGGTACCTACACACTTAAGAATTTGAAACAAAATCCAAATAAATCTGTGATAGGTATGGTACAGAAATTTGTTTTTAAGAAATGTGTTACTTTTTATTAATCATTGATTTAGAAACATTATAGTACAATAAATGTGACTTACAGAACTAAGATTATCATACCCCCATTGCAACTTTTTTATTACATTTTTTCATCATTACATTTCAACAATGTTAATAATAATTATGGTACTTATTTTTATTTATATAGCTATTAGTAATATACTATTACAATGGTACTTATTTAAAAACAAAGAATCACAATAATAATTGAGTCAAATTACAACTAATTGGGCATAAGTACAAGACTATAATGATAAATAAATAGGTGTAAATTAAACACAATATATAATATATATGGTGTGCAATGCCCATAGCTAAGATTAAGGTATCTACTTTTAGAAACAAAATGTATTAAATACTCTTACTAATCTTAACATAATAAAATGTTTGATGCGAAAATAGATTACATATTTTAGTGTTAGAATTATCAAAGTACAAAAAGATAATATGGTTCAAAATTATAAAACCAAGCACTTAAAATTATTCAAATATGGAGTTTTGAACACACTATTAATAGATTAGCAAGTCACGAAAAGAAAATATTGGGGAAGGTATAAATTATCCATATTCCTCTATTTAAAAAATAAATATATTATATATGCATTAGAATATCTTATATTTTATTATAATTTATAAGTTTATAATTATTTTATTTGTCCAGGTACGATGACATAACAGATTTGCTCGGAGACTCTATTCATGTATCATTGTCTGCAGACAATCTATCCGAATTGGACCAAGATGGAATATTAGAACTATAATAATATTGTTGTGTACAAACATATGTGTTAAGTTTAATAATATATTCTGTAAATAGATTTTCATTTAATATTTTATGTTAAATAAATAAAACATAATTTGATTTGTTAACTATATTAAATTTGTTTGTATTTTCTTTTAAAAATTTTGTTTTTCTTAAATAACTACACAATATGAAGGGAAAAAAATATAACATAATTATTATAATCTCCCACACTAAAAAAAAAAAATTATTTATATAATGTGAAAATAGGCATTATAACTATAATACATAATAACAGACAAAAAATAAATAGCCCTGAATGGAATACAAAATCTAATCATTTCATTTATAAATTTATAATTGAATCCATTATACATATTATGATAAACCACAGCTTATTTAAAAAAATTTTCTTGGATTGTCAAAAAATGTAATTATTTAAATTTTTTCTATAATCTATTTAATTAAAAAACTCTCCAAATACAGTTATATATTTTTACGAAATTGGGATGAAAATTAAAATAGATAAACAAGGTGTAAAACTTAATACACAAGGTAAGACAAATAATAGTTCAGAAATTAAATATCATCAATATCATATCACATTCATCTTCTATTAAAACTGAATGCTAAATATTCATGCAGACCATTAGCGTAACAAAATAAATAGAGAATTCTATTAGAAGTCCAAACTATTTTGAAGTGAGCAATGATGGAAATGTAATATGGGTAATACATTAATAAATTTAAAATGATAAAATAATATTACAATTTCCTAGAATTCATTAAAAACCTTTGCCACAAAAAATTGTTACTAAAGAATTACATAATATTATACAGTTAATACTACGATTTACAACATCAAAAACTGGAAAAATGGACATTACAATATTAGTATTTAATACTATGGCGTCATCCAGATCCACTGGAAGTGACACAATCAAGATATGTAATAAATCTATCTTTGCTAGATTGTAATGTATTTAAGAAAATAATATACTAAACAACAGATACTCAAAAGTATTACAAAATAAAAATTAATATACATTAAATGTTAACACATTAAAAATCTAATCCTTTAATTTTAAGTAAATAGTCATTTGAATTGTCAATTTTATATTTTTGTATTTAACGGTTGACACTTAATTTTTTTTTCTTGAAAAAATTTCTTTTTGTTAGAGTGCGTTGCAATGTAACATCTTGTATATTAACATCAATATTTATGGATTCATTATCAGAAATTGAGAGATTACTTTTATTATTATTTTTTGAATGTTTTTTTGCTTTAGCTTGCAGCCGTTTTGCTTTTTTAGATTTACCAGAATTAACAGACTTTGGACTGTTTTTACTTATCTCTCTGGCATTAGGAGTTAATGTCGATGAAGGTTCAGACTTTCTAGATGTAGATTGTCTTGACTCAGTATTTGATCTAGAAGTAGATTGAGCAAATTCATTACTTTCAGGTTCTGGTGCAGTAGATATCTAAAACATAACCAAATATAAGTTTGATAACTACAACTAATTTATTCTTTAACACATTCACCTCCGTACGTATATTCCTAGTCTAGTGCCACACGCCGCGTAACTGTTGACAACATATTACGTGTGCCGATCACGGATCATCGTATATTCTAATACTTAGTTTCATAGGTATTATAACAACTTTTTTTTTTAATTTTGATTGATATGAAATATATTATGAAATATTTTAATTAATATTTATTGTTTTATAAAATAAATACTTTTTTATGATTCCAAGAGTACTGTAGTTATTTTCAATAAAACTTAACGAAAATACACGGGAATCAAAAAACCAACTGCAACGCATTGTTTATTAATACTTTCTGAATGGCCATGTTAAATATTGAAGCAGTATCTCTATGGCCGAATTATTTATAAACATATCTAAATACGAGTGCTAGTGACGATTACGGATCGGCGACGGCCGTCAGCACGCTACTACTAGCGCCGATCCGTGATCGGCGGTGGCAGTGAACGTGTTAAAACAAAAATTAACATTTTTTGTAGATTATAATATGGTATAGTATGGTACACTATGTTTGGACTTATGACGTCCTTATAACTTGAAGCATATGATATTTGTGTTAAGTCTCTAAATGAAATGCTTGTTGTGCACGTATGTGAAGCAAAATGTCACATATTTATCAATATGGATTAATATATACAGGGTATCCCATAGAGATCTGACAAATGAAATAACTTTTGTTCTAATCAATATTAAAAAAAAAATTTTTTTTTCAATATAATTTATAGACACTTGCGCTACATTTTTTATTTTTTTATTTTTAATACTGAAAATAAAAAACTTAAAAATTGATGAATTTTTTTTTCAAAATATTCAATATAGCGATAGCCAATATGTAAATCTGATTTTTAGAAAAATGTATATGGTAAAAACACTTATTTAAGTCAAATGGCTGATTTTTTACAATTTTTTTAAACATCAATATTTTCGTTTAGTAAATTATAGTAATTTATAGTTTATACATCACATATTATTAAAATAAATGCAATAAAAAAAATAATTATATTTTAACATGCACCTATTTAAAAATTTTCTTATAAAATATTTTTAAAAAACTTTATACTATTTGAAATTAAAATGTTTCTAACATAAACTAGATCGTCAGTGGCGTAAACTGGGGGTCGCACGGCGTAGCATTTGCAACCTCTGAAAATATTATAGAGTTGCAAGAGTGTCTTTTGGCGACCCCGAAAATCACAATTTCAGTTTTCAAAAAATTAAAATATCAATAATTATTTAATTAATTGACTAATTTATATTTTGAGAACAAATTTTTTATTTTGTTTTGAATCACTGAAATTATTATTATATTATATACTTTCCACATTTTCTTATAGTTTTGTTTTTGACCATTTTCTATTAATATACCTACCAATATGTATTTATTGTGATCGGCAGAGTCGAATCTCAATGGTAGCTGAACATTAATAGTGAAAACGTGTTTCACTATTTTATGTTTATAGATTAAAATTATTATTACTTGTTTTACACATTCGTTTATTTTTTGACACTTGTATTTATTTATTATTCTGCGAACGATGCAAAATTAAAAGTATTTCAACAGCTTGCTAAAATAGACAAATTTCTTGTAAAAATATCGAAGTCGAAAGTAAGCATCTATTTTTACTTTAAATTCATATATAACTTTTGATTTGTATGCATTAAGTTTAAAGTAGCGGTTAAAGTATATTACTGATTTACACTATATAAAAACTACAATTTTTGACAAATAAAACAATTTATATTTGATCTGTAAATTAATTTATCAGGTAATATAATATGATTATTGAACGAGTTTGATACACTTATTTATTAGAGTCTAGATTAAAAGAACTGTAGTATTTTATGTATTCATATATTGTTTAAGAAAATTATACATATTCTATTGACGATAATTAATTATGCCCTATTTATATTGTATATTCATAATACATAACAGTTACCAATAGATACTATATATGTTTAAGGTTAAAATAATTTTGTTGAGATTGTGTACTTTTTACTTAAAATATTATATTTAGAACAATATAAAACTTTGTAGGGGGGTATGAGGGGCTTAGCCCCCCCCCAAAGTCTGTCTAACCGGGAAACTGATTGCAACCCTAACAATTTAGCCCAATTTACGCCACTGTAGATCGTAATTTATTTAACGAAAATATTAATATTTAAAAAAATTGTAAAAACTCAGCCACCATTTGACTTAAATAAGTGTTTTTACCATATAAATTTTTCTAAAAATCAGATTAACAAATTGGCTGTATTGAATATTTCGAAAAAAAATTTTATCAATTTTTAAGTTTTTTCAGTATTAAAAAATAAAAAATAAAAAATGTATTCTAAAAATGTAGCGAAAGTGTCTATGGATTATATTTAAAAGAAATTTTTTAAAAATATTGATTAGAACAAAAGTTATTTCATTTGTCAGAATGTCAGATCTCTTTGGGACACCCTGTATAAAAATATAAGTCAACAGTTGAATGTGCGACAGTTTGCCTAACACATGTATACATCAGTCATTTCAGTCAGAGACTCGTCACTTATTTGTGCTTTAAATTGTTTATACAGCTGAGATGGGTATGGCTCCATCCAAAATATATTATGATCTAAAGGTATAACGCTATAAATATTAATTAGTTTTATTGTATAACCCGTTAATACTTACAGTACTATGAAATTGACGCCAGGTTTCTGTGCAATAACTTGATTCATGACCAATATCATTACATAAATTGCATTTGACTCTGATCATTGATAAGCAGATACTACAACTATTTGTAAAATTTTTTTGCCAACTTCCGCACTAAAACAAATAGTAATTTAATTTAAAAAATTTATAATTGTATAGATTACTAGACACTAGAGAGTAATTGTAAATAATTTCAAAGAATAGGAAATATGATTAAGATGTGGAAAATCACAGTTTACCATTTATATTATAGTCACGTAAGTTAAGGACATAAAGTAATGAGCACAGAATGGTAAAAATGCAAAAGTAAAATGACAATGATCAATGCCTATACTTAATATAAGATAACATATTTTTATAAAGTATAGCTGAAATTAGGGATGGACATGAAATCCGAATAACTGAATTATCTAGATGGGGATTTGAATCAAATTCTTATCCAGATTTTCTTTTTATTTGACTTTAGGTTTACAATTATTTTTAATGTATGGTTAAATAAATTATTTTATTTTATTACAATGAACATTTAACAATAAATTAATAGGTACTTAAGTTTTATGATATCATTAGTACATAAAATGGGTTCAAAATTTGGAAGTCCGAAAATTATGTTATAGAATTAAAATATTATTAGTATATAAAAATGAACCATTGAACAGCGAAATCGAGTTGAAATCGAATTTACTAAATCTGGATTTGGTAAATCCGAATAATTATAAGTAGTAAGTAGTAACATACAACAATACCTTAAAGATCTTTTTATAATACATTTTGGATGATAATTATTAAATGGATACATTAATCTTTCAATACAATTAAGCTATAATAAAAAATTAAATGTTAAAATAAAATTTTTTTATTAAAATAGTATAAAACTTACGGATAAACATATTTTTTTATTACAACTATGAAAATTATGTCCTTCAACTCCACACATAATACAAATTGGCGGTTTATATTGATCCTTGCAATTATACCCAGTATGTCCGAATTGTCTACAAATATTACATCTCATTCGAGGTGTATTTGAATTAGATTTATATATATCCATGGGATCCAAAGACCAATCAATGGGATCCGAACCATATTTTTCTAAATTTATAAAAAATTAAAAATATTACTCATTACTCATAATTAACACATTTAAATAAAAACATTGGAATTTACCTTTAATTTTATTTAGCTCTTCTTGACAGTCATAATTTCGCTTTGATTTTTGAATTTTAGTATAAAATTTAACCATATCTGGAGTCCATGTCTTTGGGCACCTATACCACAAACTACATTCAGTTGGTTTTCCAATACGATATTGTTTCAAAATTTCACTTGCTGTCATTGGCACTGCTCGTTCATTATTCAAAGATACATTTAGGGAAACTTTATCAGCATTATTAGTTTTAGTATTCATTTTATTTAACCCACTTTTCTCTTTATATTCTTTTAACGCATTAGTATTTTTAATAATATTAATATACTCTTCGATACTTTCAAAGTTTTCATTTTTTTTCTTCTTTTTCTTCTTCTTCTTTTTCAAGCTTGTTTCAGAAAATTCGTTATCAACTATTGTACTAGTGATACCTTTAGAAGTTTCAATGTCATCATCCTCATCTAAAACAAGTGTTGGTATAACACTTTTTTTACATACCTCGGACAAATCAACGGTGGAGTTGACAACTACGTCGGCTGGATCTTTGAGAAACACAACTATTTCACCATTGGAATTGAATTCTACACCGTACTTTGGGTCAATGAATGGCGATTCTGATGTTCCTGAAAAATCGTTATGATGGATAATTCCATAAATTCGAGCTTCAAGTTCTGATTGCGTTTCCGATAGTTCACTAGAACTATAACTGTTTTCATCAAAAAAATCTGAGTCCATTTTCCATTGTTTTTAAACTAATAAATAGAGATTGTGATTCTACAATGTGTACTACAGCAAGGCTATAATGGTAAAAAAAAAACATATCCCTCTGTGTAGCTTAACGAAATCTGCATCGATTTCACGATTGAAAACGAATCATAATTGTTAATAATTGTGCATGGTTATCGATTGAAAATATAATATTATACAATTCTATGTAAATGGTAAATCAAAACAATACATATTTGTAACAAACTAACAAACGAAAGTATACCCACAACTAGAACACCTGACTAGACAGTAGGCACTAGTGACTACACAGTTAGTAGTCAGTACACATTACAAATTACAACTTGTGTTGTTATGGTTTGAGGCTTTCAGATTTCATTGTTTCTGATAAAGAGTTTTCATAATAATAATAATATTCCCATTTTATTACGTTCTCATTATTCGAGGTTATGTTATTCAGCCATCAGGTTAGCCACATCGACGATTTGAGATAATTATATGTATTTAGTGGTGATGAAACCACAGAATAGATGAAAGAATATCCCTTGTAACAGTTGTAACCACATCTGCTAACCAGTAAATGTTTACACTTTTTATCGGTTATCACCATTTAATATTTTCACGATTTACGAATCACGACTCACGAGAGACCAGACAAATTTTTAAACTTCAGTTTCAGTAGTTCAGTACTTAACATCTTCGCTACTCCAGGAACTTAACTCAAATAACTCATGACTTAAGAATAATATAAACGCTACAATATTATTATTTACCAAAAACATTTTCCTAAATTTAATTTCTTAAACACTAGGCCCAAGTTTGACAATATGATGTCGACGGCATCCAAGTGCGTGGAAAGTTGTATCCGAACGAAATTGCAAAATCGATTCAATCCAAAAGTGTTGCAACTCATCAACGAGTCGCACATGCACAATGTACCAAAAGATTCGGAAACGCATTTCAAAGTCGTTATTGTATCTGATGAATTCGAAGGCATGCCCTTGATTAAGGTATAGGTCTAAGAGATATATTCGTGTATAGCGACGGGACCTGAAAAAAAAAAACTAAATATTGTTACAGAGACACCGTTTGATAAACACTATACTGACGGATGAGCTCAAATCCGGTGTACACGCTTTGTCTATAGTGGCCAAAGCACCGACCCAATGGAAAGACGAACCCATCGAAAGTAGTCCCAATTGCCGAGGTGGTTTTGGAAAGTGAACTTTAGAACTATTTAGTCCCAAAAGAAGGACTCGAACCTATTACCAACTATTATAGATCAATTTTATAAATTTATAAACGTATTATTCGTATTGTACATAATATTACATCTATAAAAACTTGACAATTCATTTGAAAATATATGAAACATTGTAAAGCAAATGTCAATAGTAATAGTATGTTCATATTATATTTCTCTGTTGAAATAATTTTTTTTTTTTTTTGAGAACCATTAAATATAAATAGATATTATGTTTTCACCATAGATAATATAACAATTAACAATAGTTTTATTCAATATAATATATTTGAAAAATTATTTTGTACCATGCACTGATATTGATTGTTAATTTTGATAAGAGCTATATTGCTATATAATTGATGGCTGATGTAAGCTAATAGTCATTTAGTTTATACAACTTAAAAACTTGTAGCCTTGTCACTTTATGTCAGTAAAACAATTTTTGTCTAGTTATATAAGTAAACCCAATCATATTATAATTAGTGTCAAAGTACACATAGTGACTCCAGACATAATTCAAATACTATGGCAGATACTGTAGGAAAGGTGCAAAATTGAGAATACAAGTTTATGGTAATACCTATATAAAGTATTATTAAATTATGATTTAATATTTTAGGTGATTAAATGCAAGGCAGCTGTTGCTTGGGAGGCAAAGAAACCATTAACTCTTGAAGATATTGAAGTAGCTCCACCAAAGGATAATGAGGTTAGAGTAAAAATTCTTGCCACAGCTATATGTCATACCGACGCATATACCATGGATGGTCATGATCCAGAAGGAAATTTTCCTTGTATTTTGGGTCATGAAGGAGCAGGAGTCGTTGAAAGTGTTGGCCCAAATGTCGTAGAATTCCAACCAGGTTGTTATTTTATACTATAAAACATTTTTCACAGATGTTGATTTGCTAAAAATAATTAAAATAATGTTTTAGGGGATCATGTTATTCCTTTATACATCCCACAGTGTGGAGAATGCAAATTTTGTTTGTCTCCAAAAACAAATGTGTGCAGTAAAATTAGAGTTACTCAAGGTCAAGGTAAAATGCCCGACAATACTTCTCGGTTTACTTGCAAAGGACGGTCTTTGTATCATTTCATGGGATGCTCAACTTTTAGTGAATACACCGTGGTAGCAGATATTTCATTATGCAAGGTAATATATTATTATAGTGACATAGTGTAATAATTATTAATAATTATTGATATACCATACCCGTTTGTGTTGTCTCCATCTTACAAACCCACATCATAGCAAATTATACGTTTTGAATAATTCATTAAACATTATTATGTTTAATTTTAAAGTGAATAGACCTTTTGTCACACTTAAAAGTAAGAATATTATTTAGTCGTTAATATAATAGTATTTTTTTTATATTTCAATTTTAAAGTGAGTTATAAGAATCTACTAGGTAATAGTAAATTATTTGTAAATTTTAAAATAATCATATCTCGTTTTAAAATTGAATTTTAAAAAATATTTGTCTTTGATAATATACCTACAATTTAGTAATAGGTAAATTCACTCTAAAACCAAATACAAAATATAACATAAAGTTTGGTATGGTCAATGTTTGCATTAAGGAGAAAACAAACGCATGTGGGTATGGCGTCCTCTTAAGAACTACTGAGTGTATATTGTATAGATTAAATGAAACAATGATTGTTATAAATTAAATTTTAACATATTAACTATTTTAAATCAAATAATAAATAGAAATAGAAATCATACAATTTTATAGCCTAATTAAGTAACTTAGTTAAATTATATTTTTAGCTCTAAAAAAATTATTTCAATTCTATGAAAATATTTTTTTATTATTTATTATGAAAATAATGTTAATTAATCATCAATTACTTATACTATTTTATCTAGGTTGATTCTACTGCATCTTTTGACAAAATTTGTCTTTTGGGATGTGGTGTTTCAACTGGATTTGGAGCAGCTCTAAATACCGCAAAAGTCGAACCAGATTCAACATGTGCCATTTTTGGGTTAGGGGCTGTTGGATTGGCAGTAATTATGGGTTGTAAAGCCGCTGGTGCTAAGAAAATTATTGGCGTGGATATAAATGAAAGCAAATTTGAATTAGGTTTACATCACATTTATTAGATGAAAAGCTTCACAATATCTTTAATATTTAAATTTTTAGCTAAATTGTTTGGTGCTACTGATTTTGTAAATCCATTGAAGTATGAAAAACCTATTCAGGATGTTCTTATTGAGATGACTGATGGTGGACTTGACTATACATTTGAATGTATTGGAAATGTCAAAACAATGGCAAGTTAAATTTAAACATATATCACATTTTTCATAACAAAAGTAATTTTGTTTATTTTAACAGAGAGCTGCCTTAGAAGCTTGCCATAAAGGTTGGGGTGTATCTGTAATTATTGGCGTGGCTGCTGCTGGTCAAGAAATTTCCACAAGACCTTTTCAGCTTGTTACTGGACGTACATGGAAAGGAACTGCATTTGGAGGTATCTTTTTGGACTATCTGTATATCATAAATACAATGGTATTATTTAAAATTATTCTTTCAAGGATGGAAAAGTAAAGAAAGTATTCCCGAATTAGTCATAAAATACTTGGATAAAAATCTCATGTTAGACGAGTTTGTAAGCCATAAACTTCCTTTTGAATCTATCAATGAAGGATTTGAATTACTGCACTCAGGAAAAAGGTAGTTATTATTTAAAAACAATAATATTAAATGAGTTTTATATAAAATTAGTTGCATTTTTTTTTTCAGTATTCGTACAGTTCTCGAGTTTTAGCAAAGAATTAAGCTACAAAATTAAGTAATAATAAATAGTATAAAATGTGTATCAAATAAACAATTTTATAATTACAAAACAAATAGTATATTTCTTTACAAATAATTCACTAATCATTATATTTTTTAAAGTAAAAACCAAGGAACAAAAAAATATGCTTATTATAATGCTCTACAAGTTAAACTACACATTTAGCATGACACTACTATCATACCTATTGAACTTGTTAATTATTTATGAAAATATATTATAATGTTAATAAATAAGTACATTGGCTGCGAGGATATTAAATGTTCTACCGTTTCAATAGTATTCTGAATAATTAATTGGTTTGAGTTGATTGATGTTCCAAATACCATGAATACTTACTAAGTACATCTAACATTAAGAATTTTCTTTGTTTTCATTTATACATAAAAAAAAAAGATACCTCAGTAAGTTTAAAATTGTACAAAAATTATTAGAAATCTGAATAATTTTAAATGACTATTGCTTACAATTTAAAACAAAATAAAAATTGCTTTGAGGTATAGCATATATAATAATGAAGATGAAACCAGCGATCATTTTTTTTACAAATTAACATGGTTACAGGGTACAATGCCAATTCAGATCATTCAGCATCATTCACATGTGTTAAATACTTCCAATTGAAGTCTTGTAATTTGCTATTCAATGCACTATTTCTTTATCAGTTATACAATTAAATTATTTGCTTTTGGGCAATATTACTGCGTACTACTGTACTAGCAAGCCGTACTTCAAAATTTAATTATTCAATTTTCAAGAAATATTTTCAACACAAACAAGTATATAAAAGTATATACAATTATCATATACAGTGAATGTGTTAAGTAAAATAATTTTACATTTCTAAAATTAATACTTTTTTTTAATATTAACTAATTGTGCATCATTATAGGATATCTAGTTAGATTCTTATGCAAAAGTACAAATGTTTGTCATATACCTATATCTAATTCTAATAAAAAAAAATGGTTGAACTATCTATAACAATCAAAATTTATTTTTTTTAACAGAATATTTTTTTAATGTTTTAAACTGCCAACATATTATTTCATAAACATTAGCTAATAAATGTCCAGCTATTAATCCAACTGAACATGGAATTGGCCATCGTTGCCATTCGGTTTCCCAATCAAATGGTATTACTGCTGCACCAATGAACCCTCCTAGAATTGTTGCTCGAAAATTATTCTTTTCAAATACTTCAACAGTACTATCAAATTCTGTTTCAAAACAATCAGTTAACAGTAATGGCAGTATATTTGATCCTAACTGAATGGCAGTAGGTGTAATTATGAGTGCTGTTACGAGTACAGAAAATACAAAAGTTTGTTCTTGTTTAGTAGTCAAGGGTGCACCGAAGAGAATTGAAAATAAATATGATACACCCACTGCTAGCACAGTGGAGACTATAAACTGAAATACCCATAATATAGGATTGGCTTTTGGCTTGACTTGATTTGTTATTCTACTAACTAGATAAGAGTGGCAGGCAAATTTAGCAAATTCAATTGTGTAACATGTAACAATAATGATCATTGAGTTGCGATCGATTAATAAATTGTAGTTTCTATCCAACAAGAGCCACACAAACAGACCCAAATAGCAAAATGAGCTGAAGCAATGTGGTATGAGTTCCGGATCCTTGTTCGCTTCTGTTTGAATGAAAGCACTTGGCGCTTTATATTCGGATGGATTCGAAGTATTGATCAAAACACTGGACGATTCCAATTTTTTTATAACGTTTCGAACGTTCTTCTTAGCCATTGTTTGATAAGTAGACTGATTAAAATCGATTAATTAGGTAATTGGTACTCACAGCGTATCACGTCATAGCAATGCATACGAAAAAATCGGTCATGTTCAAAGGCGTATTGACATTTTATGGACGTCGTCATAATATTATAGGTTTGTTCTGTCTTCTGTGATTTTTTAATTTTTAACCTGCATAATATTATTAGAAATTAGAAACGCGATAAGTTTATCTTAATTTATTAATACTTAGGTGCCTTACACGTACAGTCTCAATTCCGCGCAGTGACTTGAAGCACAGTCAAAAGGAAATTTAGGTAAATACTTAAAATACTACATAATAATAAGAATATTAACAAAAATATAACATGCAAAATAGTGAAGAATTTGTGTCCGAGAGTCGTTATCAATTAATATCGGCTTTTTAGAACTCTCTATTATCATGAAAAGCGAGGTTGCCGGAACACTGTGCACACAAAACATATCTGAAAAATTGGCTCGGAAGTTAAGGAGTTAAAAAACGAAAAATGTAGACGAAAACATCGTAAAATATGTAAAAAATTATTAAATAATTGAAAAACTTTACACACTTATTTTATTATTTATATTTATATGAAATATGAATTACTGATATAACATATATTAATATAAAATATTTTCTTTTTACAGTAGTCATCCTTCAAAAGTTCAAAGGAAAAATATTATATTCTCAATAGATCGGAATAAAAAAAATTTGGTCAATCCTGTTGAAGACTATAAAATCTACAGTGTAGATTTTAATGTTACGACATTACATCTACGTGATCTAAGGTTTACCTCTACATTTTTATAGTATTATGAATTAATAAAAAAAAAAGATTGTATATTTAAGTAGGTACTTATACATTTCTTATTTAAAATATAAAATCTAAAACGCATAAAATAATAAAACGAAATAGAAAAATTATTCTAACATCGGTGAACCATTATTATTAATGCATAAATTCCTCCTCGACAAACGCATGATGCTCTCCCAACCAAGCCATGATAAATATATTAAAAACTCCATCGATAAGGCTTTCTGTCGATGTAAATATCACTTATGTACCTGAACCCAAACACAAACTACAAATTAGAGAGTTTTTTCTTTCACACCTTTGTATAATATATGTTTTATATGAATTAATGAATTTATTAATAAAGTATAAAATCCTAATCCTTTCAATACTGCATATTTTAGTATAATATTGGCGATCCAATGTAATACCGGCTTAATAAAAATAATATAGCTGACTGTATACACATCATTCAAATTTGAAAGCAACATACCGGGTGTTCAATTTAAAACATAACACGATCATTCTTTCAAAAAGTAGGTTTTGAATATTCTCTGCATGGTTTGAAGTCATTAAAAATATTTAAAAAAAATAAACTTTGCTAGGGAACTAATATCAATTAAAAAAAAATTATAAAAAAAAAAAAAAAATCAGTATATATAAATATAGCTAGTTTCATACAACCTCCAGTTAAGTGCCATTAGTGGGTGGCTTCTTACTCAAGTACTCATGTATTCTATTTTTAACCCTTATCAAATATGCTAATTATGCAAAATTGTACAGATTGTATATATATTGTGTAAAATAAAAAAAAAATAAATAAATAAATAAATAAATATTTATTATCCTTATTATTTAATGTTATTACTTATTTCAATGACACTTACGGTTTTAATTTAGTATTCGAAAGAGAAATATTTTTCTGAGTATTTCCATACATGAAAATCGAATTAAGGACGAGTACTTGTGAGTTTTATAAGTATTTAAAGTTTGAATAAATGGGGTGGAGTGGTTCGCAGTTACTACGCAAAATACTGATATTATATTGGTATGATTATTTGCTTATTGGTATGTCTAATGATATGTGGTGCTATTAAATTGCATACTCATAGCGCCGTGTATTACTTTTGATTATTGTACAACGTAAAAATATTTTTTGGAACACCAAAAATATGCATCAGTACTTCTGTTATGAACTTTACTATTTACATGTTCTTTAATGCATTGATGAGCATGTTTCCAGGTTGACATTGCGAAAATAAAAATACTGTTTTCATTACTAAAAGCCAAGCATATAGTCCAATAAAGTTCTTCACAATTGTATGAAAGCCATAAACGTCGTTTAAAATCTTCGTTAAAAAAACTTTATTTGAAAAAAATTTAATTTTAGAGTGTGGTTGATAAATATTTAATCTACGAAACAAGATATTTTATCCTTCTTGCTGGAGTATTTCACGGCTGAAGTTTCTAAACAAACGTACTCTGTAATTAACTGCAGTCTGCAAAGAGAAAAACACTTGGAAAAAAATTATATAATTTAATAAAAGAAAAACTATAATATATACATTATAATACTACGTGTAGATATTTATCTAAGCTAAAAGTTTTCTTATTAATGTTTGAATAATTTCGGCTAATAAAGCTTAAAGACAGTGGCGTATTTAAGGGTTTTCCGCCTCTAGGCACTTTCCAATTCGCCGCATTCCTCCCCCATTCACCCTTCCTATAATTATTCATAAAACATATTTAAATATACAATTTATTATTTATTATATATATTATTATTTATATTATAATATTATACTAAAAAAGATACATTGAGATACATGTAGATATATAGTTGATTCATTTTGAGCGAACAAAAATTAGTTGAGTTTGATTTCATCAAATGAAAAATACTTTTTATAATATTGTAAAAAATAATTGTTGAAATTTGCCGCTCTTCAATGTTGCCGCTCTAGGCCCAGGCCCCGTTCGAACTCTTTTCATAAGTTACAGACAGAAGAATTTGATTTTTTGATTTTTTTCACTTAAAATCTCGGCTTTTAATATTGTTTAGTGCAAGGTTTTTCAGCGTTAATATTTTATCACTCGAGAATCGTGGTTATAATGTAAATAATTCATACTATGACATGGATAAAAATATTTCAAAAAAAATAATATGATTTACAAGTTATATGTTATAACTCATCAGTAATTATCAATATATATTTACAACATAATTACATTAACCAAAATGAAAAAATAATTGTTAAAATTTTTAAAATTTATTTTTATTTTTATAAGAAATGTACAATCTGTTCTTAACTAGAACAATAAGCAAATGTGCATAGGGTATTTACATACTTGAGGGAAGAAGCCACCAATTGGTGACACTATACCTACCTATTTTGTGTTCTTAAATTTTTAAGTTAAGCTAATTTTAATCTTGAGACAAAAGGTCCCGACACCATCTTCGCTTAAGCCGTCTGGGTGGATTACCTGGAATGGACAAGGTAGATAGTAATTGTTAAAATAAATAAGAACATCACGGCTGTAGGACGTCAACTATGATAATATGATAGTAACTCTAAAGCAGTAAGGCTTCTTGCTCTCCAATCCCTTCTAATTTCTATGTTTACATATTAGGTTATTAAATAAACTAATAAATAATAGTATAAGTACATAGTCGATTTTAATTATTATATTGTTTTATATCGTTGATTAATCTTAATTGAATAATAATCTATTTAGGCAATATGACTTACTATAGTGTGTCATATTATCCGATGTTTGGAACCTATGTACGTAATTAATAAGATATTTAATAATACATTTAGGACTATTATTACTGGAGCAACAACCTAACCATTGTTTTAAGATAAAACATGAGAACATATTTCAATATTAAATTGTGGTTACAAATAAGACTGTATTACCTAAGATATTAAACAAATATTTGATTAATCTAAGTTGGGTTTTCAACATTTATTAACAAAAAAATATTATAAATAAAATACTATAACCTTTTAAAAAAAAAATTTGTGACAACTGACGAATAATTCGTGATTGAATTTTCAAAAGTATTTGATTACTAATACTAATACTAATACGTCCAAGACGGCAAGACAGTATTTAAAATACTTTCCAAATGTTTAAACTAATAGTTTATTTAAGAAGTATTCTAAATACTACAAAAGTATTTAAATACATTTACACAAATACTTTACAACACTGCCACTGTAACAGTGTAACACTGTGGTATTTGCACTTTCCGGATTTTGATTTATCAATCTCAACTATTTTACTTTTGCCTAATCCTTCTAATCTAATCGCCAAGTTGACGTCGACACCAATCCCCTTAAAATGTACATTAATTTTGAAATCCCTAATCCCCTCCCCACATTACTACAAGTTTTTACTTAAAGGGTTTAGGTGTCGAGAAATAACAGGAATGTAATTAAACATTAGAACTAGTTTTTAAGCAAAATGTAATATTATTCAATATGTTATGTAAAAATGTACATGTTATTATTATTATGATTCGAATAAATAATTATGGTGTTAAAGTACAAAATTATAATTATATTAAACTCATCTAAAGTTGGCAATTTATACATTATGTTAAAATGAATAGTAAATAAAATCAATAAAGAGTGCATATTAAATAATCATTGAAAGTTTAGTGTTGTTAGTTAGGGCTTTTTTCTTTGACTCATATAGGTAAAGACTAAAGGCAATTCGCCTAAATGTTGCAATAGTATAACAATAATATTATTGTTTATGTTCAAGGAGTCAGTAGGCAACTATTGTAGCAATTTCAAGTGAAATTACAGTGAAAACTCTCTATAACGAACCTGAAGGGACCATGTGATTTTTTTCGTTATTGAGAGTAATTAATAGGTTTTAAGTCAAACTAACCATTATAAGTGAACTTAATGTTATTTAGGTATTACGTAATATAGAGATTTTCGTTGTAACGAGTTTCGGTATAGAGAGTTTTCACCTTAGATCATATACTAGTAAATGATCTAAGGTTTTCACTGTATTAATATTATTATTGTAAAGATAATATTATTCATGAACCCATAAACTGTTTGATAGGTCTATGATAATATCGGTATCATATATTTTGATAAGAAATAGTTGGCCAGTCGCCAGTTTCTATAATAATAATATTCCAGTGTTTTTTTTTTTGTTGTTATTACTTATATATAATAGCAATTAGGTATTATGTATTAAACTATTAACTATTTGCTTAAACTCCACTGTCTGTGTTCATTTATGATGTCAGAAATTACCACATATAAGAATATAGTATTCGTCCAGGACTTAGAAGTCAGTTTCAAGTCACTACTTACTATCTTACTATATTATAGTAATCAGTTTTAATCGACACCATCAACATTTTCAAATGGCAAAATGAAGAGAACATTCTGTGGTGATGATAATGATCGAGAACCCGACAATTCGTTGTTGGATTTACATTTTCAGTCTGACAAATGTGAAAATGAATTGTCCAAGAAACTTAAAACCATGACTGAAACTACTGCAATGGTCAAAAATGATAATTTATTAACGATCCATGAAATTACTGAACCGTGTGACAATGTCATAGCACAACAGTATGTAATCGACTATAGTGAAGTAACTGAATCACACATCAAAGATGGTAAGATAATTGTTTTATTTTACTAAAATGATATTAGCATAAGAGTAAGGAACTGTCATAGGCTTGAATTTGATGCAGTTTGTTAAGTTAACATATAGTTTTTAATGAATTATTGCATTTTAGATGTGCAAAATGACACTAGCAAAACAACTGAAACACCTGAAAAAGAAACTGATGATATAGACTTATCCAACAAAAAGAAAGGCGAAATGTTGTTGGAAGCTATAAGTAGCGATGATGATATTGCAATGGATAGCGAAGATGATGGCGCTCTGGTATTGTTCTCAATTATAAATTTATAAATAATTTTCAAAAAGTCACTGTACTCAATTAATATTGACTTTAGGTTAGTGATGATGGTGAAAATCATAATGAATACACTGATGATATAGTTACAAATTTTGATCCATCTTTGTTTCAAGCAACACCTTTGCGAGTTAGTAAAATATGTGTTTTTGTTTTACTTTAATGTAGTATATACCTACTATAATTTTGCAATATTTTATTTTTTTTCATAGATTATCCAAGATCCAGCTTTATCATTATTTGAATATATTCATAGAAAACTAGGCAATGATTCTAAGTGTAGTGAAGTAGCTGAACTCATAGATTCTTTGGATTATTTACAATCAAAAATTATGGATATCAATGAAAAATGGATTATTGCTGCTGAGCGAACTGTTATCATTTTGCCCAAAACGTTAAGTCACATTCTAAATATACCAGGTATGAAACTAATTTTATGTTAATAAAAGAATTTCACAAATAATTTATTAATAATAAATTATAAAATTTATTTTATTTTTCAGAATATTGTCATAAGTTATTTTCTTTGGTGAATGTAACACTTGATTTTAAGTCTGCTTCAAAGGAACATGTTTCAATGTCTACATTAATTCTCCGTCGTTTAAAAATTGGCCTTCAACTGATCGAAGCACTCTGCCATTACAATGAAGATTTATCAGAGCATTTGATTAAACACCATACAATTCACAGTAAATTAATTAATCTATTTTTTGTTGAACATATGAGTTTGTCTCTTAAGTTAAATATATTGCGTGCATTAGATTCTAGTCTTAATGGCTTAGAACCTATACGACTTTTTTTGTGTGACAAAGTTTTTGATAAACTCAATGGAAATGAAACCTTACTCAAAATACTATCAATACACCAGAGGCCTCGGATATGTTTTCTAGTAACTAGTATTTTAAGGAAAATTCATTTTTATGAATTGTTAAATAAGATTAATACTGACACAAAAACTTTGGATTCTAATCAAGAATTGTTATTGCAAGAATGTTTGGCAGAAATAACTACTACATATATTAAAGCTCCAATTTTAATGGGTTGTCCTAAAAGGTTTTTACAAGCTCATGCACAGTTCGAGCTTACTCCCGCATTAACTCATTTTGATGTTTATCCAACTATTTATAGATTATTTGACGATTTATCACTAATTAACGGCTTAACAAAACTACTGGAAAACCCAAATTACAAGAATTATCGAGAGGAAAATATAGTTAAATTTTTTAAAAGTTTAATAGACTGTGATCATGGACTCAGATATTTGGGCTGCAGGCATAAAGAGTTAAATAAGTTAATCAATGTTTTAGACAAAATTAATACTCATTTCAAATTAACACTTATTTACAAAGTAAAAGTCTTAACTCTTGTGGATTATTTAAGCTATTTTTGGGAATGTAATTTAATGCATAATTTCAAATTAGATCAAATGGAATCTGTTGATTTTCTTCATGATATATTTTCGCTAACTCAATCTACAGTTGGTAAAAGCGCTGTTGTGGATGTCTTGACTATGGGAAACAACTTAGATGTAATATTAAATTTTTTTAAATATATAGAACAATCGAAATCAAAAAACGACGATTTACATGTTACATATTCATTGGATTTAATGAAGATTGTTTTGGAAAATGCAGATAATGTTAGCTATTTAAAAAAATATGGAACATTGATATATGAGCTAGCATGCAAACACAATTGCTTTAATGATTTAATTGATTGGACCTTTCCATCAACTAGACACTCTGCCTTCTTCTATGATGATGTCGGTGAACTTTGTAGTATTGTCAAAAACAATAAAGATAACTGCTTAAACTTCAACAAAACATTGATAACTAGTTTAAGAATTTTAAGATACTTGGGATTGCCTAATGATGAAACAGTATTTAAAGGAGTAGAAGACTTTATTGAACTAAAATATAAATATATTACTTTACAAATGTATTCGTATGATATGCTAGGGACCTTATTAACCATTGTCGACCATATATGTGAAGATTATAAGCAACCATCAGTAAATGTTTGGAAATTAACTGGTAACAGAGCCAAGAATATAATATCCATTATTCGACCATCAATGATGTTGATTAGATGTATGATCACATTACTAATACAGACCCGGAAAGATGCATTCAAAGATTTATCACCTATCAAAATATTATTGAAGCTATATAATTTAATGCACCATGTTCCTGAATGTTCTATAATTCACGAAGATGCCACCAAAGTTTCTAAAGATATCTATAAAACACTTGAGGCTTATGTAGAAATCAAAATTGGATCTTTGATGGCTAATGAAGTAATCGTCTGGACATTATCAAGTCCATCTGTTTTCTTCCCTGGTTTGTTACTTTTAGGTCAATTATTGCCTTTGCCATTACCAATTCAAACTATAAAACCTTTAGAAGAATCAGTTATTACAGCCATGATATCTTTTCGTAACATTTGGGTAGATCATTTAGCTACAATAAATAACAGTTTAATTGAGCTTATTACTGTTTTGAGTTCAAGTAGTTTATTATTACAACCTTTGAAATGTTTATGCATTAATGTTGCCGATTTGAGCATATCCACGTGCTTGTTAGTTACTCAGGCGCTATTAGATGCACTGACAAGTGCTAATAATAACAATTGTTTTAACCAATGTTTAAATTTACTAACACAATTATGTGACAATAAAAAATCTGCAACAATCAAGACTGCAGTGCTTCAAATATTAAATGATGAAAAATTAAATGAAAATTACAAAAAAATTATAAACAAAATATGTGAAAATATTCAAATAAATGATCTAGGAAATTCTATTTTATTTATTCAATGTTTATGTGATGCTGATATCATACTAACTGGTAGTAATTCTGAAGAAAACTTACCTAGAAATAGTGTTCCTAATAAATGGTTTTATACAAATATCTTAAAAGCACTTTTGAGTTCATTTGAATCTCATTCAAAGTTATCTACATTATTTGTAACTATTAAAACGTGCATTGTGATAATAAAAAACGATTATGGATTTTATCAATTCAAAATGGTTTTAGATTCATTACCTAAGCTTTTTTATAACATTTTTGACAATCTATTGCAAAACTGGAACAAAGAAGATGTTCATTGTTTAAATACCTTAATGTCTACTATCGAACTTTTAAACTTGTGTATTAAAAATGACAATAATACAAAGAGAAAATTATTTATGAACTCATCAATGTTGAGGGATTACTTGAATTGGTCAAATTATGGTAAAGATCATCCTTTATGTTTGCTGAAAGAAATTATGCAAAACGATAATAACTTGACTTGTTATGAACATTTAGTTCATCTATCAGCATTTTTAAATAATGACCAAGAATCAGTAGAAGAATTTGCTAAGCCACAACTGACTACAGTTGACTTTTTGACTCACACATTTAAAGATAGACCTTTTTATGTGGTAAACAATTGTAACAATAACTATTCAAATCCGGGTATTGATTTGTACACTGATGGTTTTGATAATTTGGCAGACTGTAACATCAAAGAAGTTATCTCAGATTTACCTGATTTTAACATCAAAGATAAAATAAATGATTTGTTTAAAATTGAAGATTGTGTTAACCAACCAGCACCGATTGTCCATAAACGAGAGCCTGTTATGATCGAAAAAAAAGAAAATACTATAAATACACCAGGCAAGGTTTTACTTGTATTTTACAACTAGAATTTTAATTAATAAATACATTGTATTATTAATCATTTACAGTTATCACTACTACGCCTATAGTACGCCATAAAGTATTTAGTAGACTTGGAACGATACAACGATCTGATGCATTCCGAAACCGTTCTCCTAACACATCTAGGCCACCTTCTTTACACGTTGATGATTTTGTTGCGATGGAAACAAGAAATGCTCGACAACCCAGATACAAGTTACCTGTTCAGCCCATTCAAGTAATTAAACATAATATAAAATTATACAATATTAATTCATATATGATTTATGAGATTAATTTTAAAAATATTTTCATGGATTTTTATTATACATTAGGATTTGAATATAAGACTGCGTGAGAGACAAATGGCATATGAACGTTCATACAACATATTAAGCCCATATAAATCGCGTTTAAGTAAGATTTTAATTTTTAATAATTGTTGCTTAAACTTTTTTTTTAATGATTTATCATTAATAAAAATGTATTTCTTATGATATAATTCTAGGTTTGCATAACTGGCATGCTCAATTTAATGCCATGGCTCATTTACGTGCAGATTATCGTCAAACAATGAGTAGTAGACATCTAGAAATTCATAGGCATTCATTAGTTGCAGAGTGGAGACAACTCAGAGTAGAGGCTGAACTTAGAAAAAACTTAGCGTACTCTAGGCGATAAATAATAACGTCATATTAAGAGTCTAAAATAAGTTATAACTTGTATATTAATATTATAAAAATATATTTCAATCAATTAATGTACAAATAATTTGTAAAACATTCAATATACAATAAATAATACATTATATGATTTTTTGTTCAATGTCATCAATATTTAATGAAAAGTGCTCATATTATTAATTTAGCTATTATAAAACTGAATTTTAGAATTCTATTATTATAAAAATGAGCACAATAAAATGTAAAAAAAAAAAAATGTTTACAACACAAATTCTAAAATATACTCAAATAGTTTTTATTTTATTATTTGTGGTACTCAGTGGTGTATCCGCAGAGGATCTAAGGAGTTTACAACTCCTTATGGTTTTTTTTTAAAAATATAGCTATTTTAAGTACTCATTTTTCAGTTATGATATCTTTTTTTGTTATGATCAGCTCTTCCTCCAAAAAACTCCTGGATACGCCACTAGTGGTACTGATACATAGTTATTGTTGTTTCTAATACTGTACTATATTGTATTTTGTACACATTATTAACTTTAATATCTAATTCAAATTAACTTTTTTATACAACATAATGCAAATACAATAATCAATATCATGTTCTTACCTAACAATAAAAGTATGTTAAACACTGTATGATTACCCTATTTATAAATTAAAAATGAAACCGTTTACAATACATGTGTATACTGTACATATTATTGTTTCTAACAATAAATAGTAATTATAAAATTATAATTTATTGATATGTTTAATTTACAACAATCTTAAAATATTTATAGATAAATATAATTAAAATTAATCAAACAAACAATGTCAGTAATATTGAGAATAATAAAGTGAACACAACACTTAGGTGAGCAATAGAAATTATTTATTACTTATTATAGGTAAATCAAATAATGCACATTTACTTTTATATGTCAAAATAAAAAACAATTAAAACGTCTGGATATAAATATAATTAAAAAAAGATTGAACCAATAAGTTCAATATATTATCTGTTTAAATTTTGTTTTTATTTTACATTTTTTCTTAACTTGTTGATATGCATTTGGTAATTTGATGAAAAATAAATGTTTTTGGATCACTTATTAAATAATTTATACAATCAAATTGTTGGGATAGTTTAAATTGTATAATACAATTTTATAATATATCGGTTTTTTAATGGTAATCATATTTATGTTGTAAGCACTTATAGTTTTTAAACTTTAAATTTTGAAATATAATCGAGTCATAAAAATATCATATACTTATTTTTAGAAAAGTTTATAAAATATAATGAATAGATTTTGAAAAATGTTTACATATGGTTGTCACAGACCAGTTTTCACAGATAAAATATTTGATTTAATTATTGTTCAATTTAAGATGATCTATGTAAATAGTATCATACAGGATCAGAATAATTATTTTATGGTAGTATTTTAATTTAATAACAATAAAAATATTTATTAACTAAGTTAGCATTAGATATTAATATATTATAATAACATTAATAAGTAATAACACAGTAAAAACAATAAAATGTATTATTTAGCTAACTTTCAAATATTTGATTAATAACATATTTTTTCAACAATTAGAATTTTTATAATACCTAATTAACACTAATTTATAATGACATTATTTATTGCATAGATATACACATTAAGTTTAGTTCCAAAATGATATAAATTGAGATCGAAAGTATTATAAAGTTATTATTGGCTAAATAACAAAGAATAGGACAGATGTGCATTATTTTACTAAAAATAAAGTGCATAGAATTAAAAATTGTTTTATGATATATAAAATGGATAGTTCAATAACTTACTAAAATCAAATTAAATGTATATGATTAAATACAATTCTACCTACAAGTTAGCTACCTACCACCACATTTCACTACAGTATCAAATAAATAGCAAATGAAAAATTAGTTAATATGTTAAAAAGTGTCTTTTATGTCATGGGCTTATGAGTAATAACTAAATAAAATATCTTCTTTATAATATGTAACAGTTCATTAAAAATATAATTGTACAACAAATTATAAAACGATTGTTAGTTCATGACATTTTAAGGAAAAAATTCTCTTAGTTCACTTAAAGATAAATAATTAAAAAATGTGTGTTATTATAGGGGGACAAGGAGGAATATTATAGAAAAGGTAATTCTAATTTCCCAAACAGGAGATAATGAGTAAAAATTTGATACTGAAATTGAAAATATTCTCAAAATCTAAATTATTTAGAATTTTGTAAAAACATTTGGGGATGGTGGGCAGCATAGAACATACAATAAATAAAACCACTGACGTATAAGCCATTATTGTAATTTAATGGACACTAGATTTAGAAAACTATAAGATTTCTATTCATGTATCACAACAATGAAATGTTTGGTTACTTTATTTAAATATAATGAAAAAATTTTTTCGTTATTAAGCAATACAATTGGTTTGGTAAATACAATTTTTTGGTTTATCAGCCCACTGTAGAAAACCAATTTTAAACCTCCTTAAATAATAATGGTAACAAGTGAAAAATCTTATATTTAATAACAGATTTTCATAATAATTAGTCATGGTAAATAAATACAATCTGTTTTTGTAAATAAATTAAAAATGTAAATTTATCTCTTTATTACAAACATATTCTTAATAAATAATGTGAATAAAATTCCTTGCTAAGCCTTTACATATAATATACATAAATTCTTATCCCTGATGACTAAAATTCATTATAAAACATAACATTTTGTGTATTGCAATTTCAAATTTGAGAACTTAGTTTGAAAAATGTCTAATAAATAGAAATATAAAATAATAATATATTTAAAAATAAAACAATATTGTAAAAATAAAGAAATAACCAGTTAAAATTGTAAATATGTGAATAGTAATAAGTATTTTAAAAAGTAGTATAATTTTTAATGATATGGCACTATGTCAGTCTAATAATTAATATCTGAAAATAAAAATAATTATTATATTACTATTAGATTTTTTATAAATCCAAGTATCAATATAATTTAATTATACAAAATAAGTAATAAGTATCCATCCTAAATTTAAATCAAAATCATATGCTTTTAAAAACTAATAAGTATTATTAATTCCAATAAGTCAATATTCAGAATTTCTCAATTGAAAATAAATACTTCAGTAATAACAATTTACCTGTTAAGGGTTCCAGATTCCTTGTTAATAGATTTGATATCAGATTTTGGATCAGGTGAATAGGAACTCCACGAGGTTTCAGCACAAGTGACTAACTCTTTTAAACCACAATCATTTAAAGATTTACAAGGAACAACAATACATGTATCTATTATATTGTAAGCACTAAAAAGCAAAAATATAATAAACAATTATAACAATATAATGGATCTAAGTAAAATATTGAAATTGTATGTTATAAAAATAAAATTTATCCAGTAAATGATGTAATATTTTATAGTTTTTTTAAACTTTATACCGACAAATATACCTTATAATTAGACTATCGATCCAACTGGTCATTTTAGTTTTTGTACGATCAATAAATTTGTGTTTGGTATCCAAAACAATTGAATTTTTGAAAGCTATTATCACATTTGCCCAATCTTGAAAAGATTGTTTATAATTTTGAGCTTTATTTAAAAAGCTATAACAAAAATAATAATTTTTAGATTAAATAATAAAAATTAACTGTAATTATTTACCTCATTTGACTAGCAGAGATAGATGAATCTTTAATGGTTTGCAATGGGGTAACTAGGAATTGAGTATATGCCATAGTTACATTTTCATAAACTAGTAATACGGTCCATATTCCTTGTGACAAAGGCATTGGTAAAATTGGTTTACTAAATGTTATCTAAATTATAAATGAAATAAATTTTACACACTACTCACAAAACATTGAATAATAACTACTCACCAAAGCAGATTCCTCAATATTTATTGATGTGATATTAACTAGTTCATCATAAGGATTTAACCATAAAAATGTAACACTAAAACTGTGTTCACCAGTAGCCCACTGGTGTATTAATGCTGGCTCTGTGTAAGGACTTATGAGACGGATAAAATTCCTAGACATTTGTTCTTTTTTATCGAAATCTGAACTTACGACAAAATTCTGTAATACATTTTACTAAAATACATATATTTTCATGATAATTATTAAATTTTTAAATTACCAATAGTCTATTAATTGGATCTCTGTTATGTATAATTATTCCTTGTAGCTTTGGCCAACACCAACTTTCAAGTAATACCTTGGTAGAATTATTTGAGAAACCAACTTCATATTGAATTAAAAACCCCTGATGAGATGATAAAATAAAGTATTTATTTTACATTATTTTGAACTATTATCAAATTAAAATTACTTTAAATTGATCTTTGTGGTGATAAGTGAAAACTTGCAGTAACTTATCAAGACTACGAATTTTACATGTTGTGTGTGAAGTAGTAAGATATTTTGTTGCAACTCGAGCAAGACTAGTCCCAACTACAATCAGTGATTCATCAGGTGTTGGATATACATCCTCATAATGATATACATTTTGCCAATAGCTCATACGGTTTTTAAAATCTAATACATAAAAAGTTGGATTAGGTCACAACATTTTTTAGTAATGTTAAAATTAGAAAATTACGTTTTGCTAATTAAGAAAAAAAATTAATATTAGATATTGCAAAATAAGGATATTATTTATACATTTTAACAAAAAACTTTACCTGAAGGGTATTCTCCATACAACCAAACTTCTAGCGTGTCTATAATAGACAAGTTGATAATAGGTTCAAATTTACGAGCAAAATAAACTTGTTTCTTTTCTGTGTTCTGTCAAGAAACATAAAATAATGTCAAGATATGAATTAATTTAAACAAAATAATTTTTGATTATACTGTAGTATCAGTGGTGAGGTGCATGAGTTTGTATGACGGAGTAGATGTTGAAAAAAAAAGTCAAAAATAATAATGATACCTACCAATGTATTTTAGACTTTTAGAGAATATCACTCAAGAAATAAACAAACTGTAAATTAAAAACCAACCAAAATAACAAGTTTGCAGTGAAAAAAAAATATGAACGGTGAGTCGTGTTTTTTAACACAACAATAATTCATCAACCTCAGTTTCCAATTCTCACTAACACTGTACCCAAAAAAATAAAATATTGTATTATATTTATTTTTATACTGAATTTATAAATTTGTAAGTATAGAATATTTAGATGTTAAATGGAATTAGGCGCGTTAACAAAAAAATATTTGGGGGGGGGGGAGGGTTATGGTTGTACATTTTCGTACTTAATCTAACCTAACAAGAAATTTACACAATTAAAATTATAGTAGTATTTATTTACCGTAAAAACCGTCGTCATTATTAAATTAAATATTTAAATAATTTTTAAAAACATGTATTTTTATAGTATAAAATCTAATAATTACTAGGTGGAATCCACGGGTGCTTTAACAATTTATACTTTTTAGCGTCATCAATTGTATTGTTATTTAAATAGAAACCTATGTCTTGATTGTGACTATCGAATAATCCCTCTGATAAAGAAACAAAGGAAGAAACTAACCTTTCGCTTTCTGTGGTATTTACAGTTATATTTCTATCCTGTACAGTAATTAAATCTTTTTAAAATTTTTTGACACCTAAGTTTAATAATGTTGATTGATTAGAATTCTTTTAAAGTTTTACCACGCACATTCAAACTTACGAACAACAAATACACGTTTAAGGTCAAAGACAACAAGACAAATGTCAAACATATACTAAATTGACAAAAGACATTTCAGATATAACATTATCGTTATCGGCTTATCGTATCTGCACTTCCGTCAAACTTTGTTCTTTGTTGCTATTGTAATAAAAATGATATTGGCTTGTATCTGGGTTTCATTTGAAATCTGTATTTACTACATATATACACATACATTCTTATTAAGAATGTAATTCATATTACGATGGCAATGCGGGAAATTAAATAAAACCAAACTAATAATAAAACTATTTCCTAACATTTTTTTTTTTGGGCGGGGGAGGGGGTTGAAACCCTAGAACGGCTAGAACCCCCCTTGTATACGCGCCTGACTGGAATGATGAATACTGACAGCTCAAGTTGTGTACTTGCAACTAGTCTATTTTAGAAGGCTACAATAATTTAACAAAATAAATATTTTATTGTGACAGGATGTCGCACTCGCATATGATGTCTCCGTATTACTAGTTTCAATAATGTGCAGTTAGTTTTGATATTAGAATGAATTGACATATTATAAGTTTAATAGTAAGATAAAACCTTACATAAGGTTTTATTGATATTTTTATATTTAAGTAAGTCATGATAATTTTAAAACATAGTTTCAAAACGGTTATAGCTAACTTAAAAAAATATATATCAATAAAAGCTTATATGGGATCATAGATAATATTTTTCTTTTAAAATATTTAATAGGTCAATTCACTTTAACATCAAAACTAGCAGCACGCAATTGAAACTAATGAACGAAAATTAGGTATGTCTTACATGTGTAAGATGGAGAAAACACAAGCGAGTGCAACGTGATCTTAAACGTATTAATTAAACTATTTGTTCGTGTTCTAAGTTGGTAAACGTCTTATTGACACCAATGATGCTTTGCCACTGCTTAATATCATTCTAAATTATATTACCTTAATGCGGTTCCAGTCATCAAATCGAAAAACATTTGGGCTACAACCACACCAATCAACAACATGGCGATATTGACATTTGCAGCCAAGCCATCTTTTCCAATTGGTTACGTGTAAATTATTATCAATATAAGTTCCACAAAAAGGAGAATTTCTTAATACAGTGTGAAAAAATGACTAAAATCAAATAGAAAAAATTATAATATTTAATATTTAATTTTAATTAACTTTGATAAAATATTGTTAAAAGTACCTCAGCTGGTAATAAAGTGTACTTGAAAAATTGTGATAGGCCAGAAATAAGAGTATCGCCAGCCACTAAATAATCAACAAAAGGTCTTGATAATGCTAGCCAATCACTACCACCATCCCAAATAATGCCTTTTGGTAATTCTTTTTCACCTACACGCCACATTCTTGCTTCACACTCTACAAACGTTTTGTCAAGTCCTTGTTTTTGTATAAATTGTTGAACTTCACGGCCATGAGATTTAACAAAATTATGTTCACGATTCATAGTTAAAAACTTTACCAATTCATCATTTGACCTAGTATCATTTATAAATATATTAATAAAAATGATTGTTATTCCAAAAATTCATAAATAAAATTAATTTTTATTAAAATATATACTAACTTGATTGGAAAATCAGATTCACTCAGATTAATAACGAAATCCCAATCCCAAGAAGACTCTACAAGGTCTGTCATAGCATCCATCAACGTAGTTAATAATGAAGCTCCTCCCCAGATGGTCGAATGCCTTCGGCGTGATAACCGAATATTGCTCAGTGCTAATTCAATTTTTAATAATTCTTTGAACATGTAATCATGCCTCTGCAATTTAAAATAAAGCATGTGAGTAAATTTACACAATATAATTTGAGATATTAATAGTCTTACAGCATCTACATGTATAAAAAAATAATGATCACGATGAAATAGTGCTTTTATTAATCTATACACTTGTCTTACAGCTCTTCCATTTAATGTTAAAAGAAATACAATTCGCACAGGAGGTATATTATTATGTTTAAAATTTGATGAAGGTTCTGAAGCAACTTTAGCAATGAATTCTAAGGAAAAAAAACTTATTAAAAAACTGAAAGATCAACATAATAATAATAATGTACGCACTAGAAACACCAGTTTTAAAAACATTAATAGTATAATGTCCACCACACATTTGACTATGATTTCCTGGACATTGCATATCACAAAATGTATCTGGAAGTTTTAAGCCCAATTCTGGAGTTTCATTACCACAGAAACATTCAGTACTGTAAAGATTTATTATAGTTGTAAAAATATTAATTAAAAATTCATCTTTCAACAATTTTTATTAAAATATATCAATTAAATGTTACCCATATTCAACTCCAGCATAGGCAAAACCAGATTGAAGACAAAGATCCACACAATTGTCATGAGAATTAATGTGAATAAGTGTAGTTTTATAACCAGACAATAATTTAATTTCTTTGCCATCACGGAAACATCCTACTATTTTATTTAGTTTTATATCTAATGATAAATTAAACAACCAGGTTAAATAAATAATAATACTAAACAGATAACAAAACTCAAATTTATAAAATGTCTTAATACCGTTAGTTGGACATTGATGTGGCAGTCGTTTAGGATATGGAGGATTTGTCTTCATTAGACACGATATGTTTGCTATGATTTGTTTACAATTTTCGGTTTTTGCACGATGTAATGCTGATACACATTCACGACCACTTAAATCACAAGGTGGCACAAAACCTAATTCATTTTTTCCTAGTAATTTATAATTATCAGTCTTATAATTGTTGTGCCGTTGTTGAAGTGCTTTATTAAAGTATTCATTTGATGGTGCACTATTATCTTTGTCGGGTGGCAATTTATTGCGATGATTACTACCACTCGGGACATTGTTATAACTCGACTCTTCATCGTCACCAACACCATAATCAGCTACATTCCTTAATCTGTTTAATGACTAAAATAAAAATGTTATTCTTATAATTATTTATTATTTTAAAAATGTACAAACAACATTACTATAAACTGCTTACATTAGGCGACAGTTCTTCAACAACTGAATATTCTTGAATGGAAAAGAACACAAACGCTAATATGACTTGAACGCATAAGATGATTGTACCTCCAATGCAAAATAAACGGTATCTTTTCAGCCATTTAATATCCATGGTTGACTTTCTCGTTCTCCAGCTTTAATGCTTCATTGACTCCAACTAAATAAAAACACATAATTTTCTTAATTTATGACTACATCTCAGTACTTGGAGAAGATAACAACTAAAGCAATAAAGCAAACTCAAAATTATAATTAAGTTGAGTAAGTATAATCTTCATTCTTCATGACTTAAGTCTCAAATTTAAAGCTTTACTTCGGCTCTGATTATAGTATCATTCGTTATCAATAATGTACAAAGAGGTTATAAACAGTTGTTATTTTCATGGCTAAATACTTTAGCCATGGTTATTTTATCCATAGACATAAATTTAGTTTTATGTATAATAATATCTACTATGATATTTTTATCACAAGTCATTTAAGGTTCATTTTGATATTATAGTCATAGATATATATATACTATGATTATAGTATCTTTTTAATAAACCAGATTAGTGATCACTAATCACCAGCTTGTTTGCTATTGAGTATTGACAATAATTTTCACGAATCTATGCCTACCTATATTGTTATTGTATAATGTAATGTTTATTTTCGATTTCGACTTCGTATGCTTCATAGTTCATACCTTCTATATAGCTGTAGATATTAGTTGTAATTTGTAGTCACTTGAGTATTAAAAATTGTTGACTTTTTATCAAAGACTTATAATTGGTTGATGAATAATTTTTATTTTTCAAACCACGACCTTAGATTATAAATTTATATCTCGACTAATTAATACCTGAAAAAGTCAATTGATTTTTGTATTTTAAGTTAAAAGCATTCCATTTCCAGTTATTACACCTATAATTATGACGAACTTCAACTCTCACAATAGAATTAATTCAAAAAAAGTCTGTACAAAATTATATCTATTTGTAGTTGTTTCTTCTTTTCTCAGTAGAGAAGTTTACTCTGAATGGAACACTAGAGATTATATGAAACGTGAACATTCACTGTTGAAACCATACCAAGGTAATAATAATTCATAAAAAGTATACAAATTTATCATTCTAATTGATCATTTTTCTTTCAGGGTCTGGCATAACAGTACCAAACTGGGACTTTATGGGTTCTACTATAGTGACAGATAAATATGTGCGATTAACACCAGACTTACAAAGCAAGTCTGGTTCAATATGGAACTCTATAGTATGTATTTTTATTTTGAATCTAGGAAAAAAACATCAAGTAAAAAACGCCAAAAATGTTTTTTTTAATCTTAAAATCACAATTATTGTTTTTAAGTTTAATAATAAAATAATGAGACAATATTATTATAAATAATTTGGTGAAAAACTTCGAATAAATAATAGTTTTGAAAAAAAAAAAATATAGAATATTATAATTATTAAGGTATAGTAGTTATATAAAAAAAAAATATATCAATATCCGTATAGTATATATTATGCTAATACCTATAATCTGTTTTATTTTCTCATTATAAAAATGTTATTTACCTCGTGTTTATCAGCCCTATGACTATTATGGACTTTTCCAATTTGAGGATGTCCAATCTCTAAGTCCATGTACATTGTTCCTCTACATTTTAATGAACATTCTTTTGAACATCTCCACGTTATTCGTTTACATCCTTGATGTTTCATTATATACGTATATCCACTCCAACAAATTTTATTCCCACCTTTATTTGACTTTATTACTTCCATATTTTAAAATCCACGGTAATAAATATAACGTATTCACGTCGAAATGTAACTGACATTTAGGATTGACACAACGTGTATGAAAGTTTCAGTTTATACACATACTCCTATCATTGATCATTGTTATCCAAAGTCATAAATTGTAAACCTTTATTATACCCAATACTCAATAAATTATAGGATTATACGTATATTTTTGTATAAATATATATATATATCCTATCTACGACAGTTATTTGGAATGGGTTAGATAAGACACTGGCCTTTAATTGTTGTTACCTATATAATTCTTAAAGTTTTGAACCGACGACGCCTTGGGAACTAGCTGTTTTCACAAAACTTCCACGGCGCAATACTATAACACGAATACCTATACTGTATACTTAACTATACTAATGATATTATAGCTAGGTACTATATTATTATACTATACGATGTTGATATATTTTTTTATATATAACTACTATACCTTAATAATTATAATATTCTATATTTGTTTTTTTTTGAAAACTATTATTTATTTGACGTTTTTCACCAAATTATCTATAATAATATTGTGTCATTATTTTATTATTAAACTTAAAAACAATAATTGTGATTTTTAGATTAAAAAAAAACATATTTGGCATTTTTTTCCATGACTTTTTTAACCCGTGTCGATTTTTACCGTGACGTTTTTTTCCGTGTCATTTTTTACGGTTTACCTTTTATTTTATAGTATGTTTAACTTAATTAATCTGGTTATCAATTATTCAGTCATACAATCTGATTGCTCTTAAAATAAATTCAAATACTTACTGATAACTGTTGTTAGTTTCATCCATTTCATTTTTTTCTTTAGCCTTGTTATATTAATAATTGGGAATTACAAGTACAATTCAAAATCCATGGAAAAGGAAAGGACAGTCTTCACGGCGATGGCATGGCTATTTGGTACACCCGAGAAAGAATGAAACATGGACCAGTTTTTGGCAATAAAGATTTATTTGAAGGGCTCGCTGTTATTGTCGACACATATAGTAATCATAATGGAGAACATAATGTATAACTAATAATTGTTTTTGATTTGTCCATATTATTTAATATTTCTATTTTTTTTTTTTTTTTTTTTTATGCAATAGCACCAGCATCCTTATATTTCATCCATGATTAACAATGGATCTTTGCATTATGATCATGATCGCGATGGCACCCATACAGAATTGGCAGGATGCGAAGTTAAAGTCAGGAATTTACCAACTGAAACTCATGTTTTAATAAGATATACTGGAAATACTCTAACTGGTAAATTTAATTAATATTCTTATTATTCCTGAAGTTAAGTAAATAATTTTTATTAATTTATTTGAATATTTTAGTAATGACAGACTTAGAAGATAAAGCTGTATGGAAACCTTGTTTTTCTGTTGATGGCGTTGAACTTCCGACTGGTTACTATTTTGGATTTTCTGCAGCAACAGGAGACCTGTCAGATAATCATGAAATTTTAGCTGTTCGTCTATATGAAGTAGATTCTGATGACCCTGTTAGTATTTTATTCCAATATTGTGTTAAATATAATTTAGTTTTAGATTTTGTCCATTATTCAATATTTCTTATAATATGCCTGTGTATCTTCTTATTAGTAGCCAAAACTAAATTAAATATTTGTATCGATAACAAAAATAGCCCATGCAAATAAGTTACAACAATATTAGATAGTATATTTTTATTTTTATTTACAATTACTTGATAAATTTAAAAACCTATTATTTAATAAGAGAAGAGTTGGTTTTCTATATTGGTTTGTTTTTATACATCGTCTGATGATTTACTAAACATTTTTTTTTTTCAGAATGAAGCTCTTAAGGATCGTTCCAATATAATTCCAAGTGCTAAAATATCTAGTCCACCAAGAGGTAATTTTTTCAAAAATTCATATGTTGGATTACATATGACAATAACTGTGTTAAATGTAAAATAATTTTTCTTTTCTAGAACATGTTGAAGATACAAAGAGTCCAAGTTGGAGTGGTTTAAAAATATTTTTTATTGTCTTATTCGTTATTATTTTAATTGCTGCTTTAATTGTTGGCGGTGTTTGGTATTGGGAGTATCAACAAACTCAATCACATAAAACTTTTTACTAAAAAAACTAATTAAATTGTAAATTTAAACAAAAGAAAATTATTTATTTAAATTTTAACAATGCCATAAAAAAAAAAAAAAAAACAATAATCGTATAAGTTTTTATTATTAAAGATATAAAAACAAATACATTTATACCATGTCTTACTTGTTTCAATCTAATTTAAGTCATAATAGATTCTTATTTTTATGTATTGAAGTATTGGTTTTGTATAATATATACGGTATGTGTGTTCCATTTTTAATTCCATTCATTCTATATTTTAGTCATTAGATTTTAGACTGTTGTACTATAGATTAAATATACACCAATACACATGATCTACTTCCCATACAATGTATAATACTGATAATTAATTATTAACGTATATTTTTTTTTAAATCTTTTAAAGCAAACTTATTATTAAGACTACTTATTAGGTTATGAAAACCCAACCTTTATTATAATTTTTAATAATATAATAAATAGCTTGCGATACTGTTGGGATAAGACTACATTAGTTTTATTGTTTTATACAATGAAATACTGTCATTACAGCATTTCCATTAATGTTGCATTAGCTGGTACATACTTCAAATATAACTTTAAAATACCTATGTTATTAGTTTAACCATTGTAAAATAATTTGTATTTGTTGGTATGTATCCTTGATGAACATTTATCACAGTTAAAATGTATTTTATAGTAAAAATATGTTTGATTTTTACTTACTATTTGTGTATTAAAATGTATCACATGCTTCATGTAAAATTGTATAAATATGGTTGCAGAAAAAATAAATAAGGTACAATTTTTGTTAATTCAGCATTATAATTTATTTGAAACATGTAAACATAAGGAATTAACTTTTGTCAGCTGATTTAACTGCAATTGTAAATCTTCTAATCGTCTATCTTTCACTCATACCATTTCTCTAAATAAATAATATTTGATTTTAAGTTTTAATTTTTAGTATAATTATGATTTACAAATAATTTTAAAAAAAAAACAGAATTTAACATGACAATTTAAGGTTAGGTTAGGTTTTAATTGCATCAAAAAGTGCAAAAATAATCTAACCTTATGTTCCATATCATTGATTTTATAGTTAGATTTATTTAATAATTTTAGGGCCGTTCTTACACTGTCTGGCTAAGTGTCGGTTAATGGTTAAATGATGGTTAATGGGATTTTTACTGGCAGAATTCTGCCGGTTAAGTATTTGTAACTTTAACCGAACATTGTAAGAATGGCCCTTACAACTTCTTTGCTGAGATATTTTTAAGTGCAACATTCAGTTTCTTATGAAAATAAAACAATATTATATTATAAACACTAAATTCATAATTATGTATACTAATGATACCTGTAACTTGGTTTTATTGCGTTACTATGATATAGTAGACAATTTTGTAGTTTTAATTGTCTAAAACACCAGTATGGTTCGATTTTTCTAAAATAACATTTAATGTTATTTTTATTAATCTTATAATATGGTTTTAAAATTACCTAAGAGAGGCAATTTTCCAATATAATGTTTTTTATAGGACACTACGCGAGGGAGATATAAGCTCTGTGTTTATTGTTCAAGAAAAAGTGGTCATCGAAAAATATCTTGCCTCTGAAAGTTTTTTAGTTTTCCATGCCACTGTTTAATGTTCAAAAATGTCAAATACTAGTTTTAAAGATTTTAAAAATTGATAAGTAGTATTCGGATTGTTCGTTGATAACTTTTCAATAGTTTCATGCTAACACATTTTGATGACATTTAATAAGATTTATTATGTAAGATATGACTATGATATGATTTGTAGGTTTTGAAATCTACTTTTCTATTTAAAGTATCCTAATTTGAAATCCTATTTCTCATTGAGCTAGCTGGTACATAACTGTGATGGTCTACTAATATTGGCCGATAATATTTTATTATTTCAGCAACCATAGCTATTACAATAATTATCCGTTGTTAATTTATAGAACACATTGTAAGTAATAATCGTATCTTAGCTGCATCAGAAAAATCTTTGAGTATGGTTTTTGTTTGTAAGAGAAAATTCAAAAGACCCAATCCAATGAATGATGTAACTTGAATTCATTGGATCAGTGGTAGCGAAGTCCTAAACATGTAGTAGGGCCAAAAATATTTCAAAAGGCCCAACATCTTAATACCGGTAAAAATAGCATACCGTAGAGAGAAAAGTAATCAATATGAACAGACCTTGTCCTAAATTTTTAAAATATGTCTGGCTATAACCAAACCTTAAATAGGGTTTGGCACCACTACATTAGATTATCATTATTAAATGAATCACCATGTAATAACAAAGGAAAACTGTATGATTGATTTTCACAGCTTGAAATTACAAAAATAAAATAACAAGAATTTATAAAAAAGAAAGTAAAAAATTATATTAATAAAATAATTATTGACAAAAATAAAACTAGTTACTAGGTAACATATAATTTTATTTTTTATTTTTTTTTTGGAAGATTAAAAATTATTTTTAAAATTAGGAACAAATAAATATAATATAATGAGACCTTAAGGAAGTCTTAGCAAAATATCTAAAATTAATATTTTCAATTATTGACATTATCATTATTGTTAGATTCATCAGAGCACGAGAAATCTCTTTCTATAAATTCAAATTTAAATTTTTTAATGCCCCTTGATATCAAATGATTACGATTTTCTTTATTATCAGCAACTTGTCTCTTTAAATTTTTTTTTAAATTCTTTGCAATTCTGACAAATGGCATAATTTTACATTTTCTGTCATTCACACTTTTTTTATCAACAATCTTCATAAATTCTTTATACATTTCATTGTTTTTGTCTATAAATGGTATTGCTTCGTCAATTGTAATGTACTCATTAGGTTTATATGCATTAAGTTCATCATCAAATAATATACAATTATTTTCATTTATAGGACTACGCATTAAATTATTATTTTGACTTGCTGGATTACAAGAATGTGGGTAGAAATGAGATGAATAATGTGATTTATTTGAAATATTTAAATTAGTGTCATTGCTATCTTTAAGTTCATACTCTTCAACATCCATGGGAATGATCTTATTATTTATAATTTGTGCACTTGAACTTATAGGAGTAAAATTGTTAACACCATATCCATCAATTTGAATATTAGAATTAGGAGCAGAATTTATATTGATTTGGCGGTCTACGTAATCATCAGTGGAATCATAACAATTGATACATTCTAATGGTGCATTGGTTTGAGTACATTTGTTTTTACCATCCACATGATCAAATGATTTGGTTAATATTTCAACATGACCCATAAACTGTTCATGTTTTTCCAATAAATTAGTTTGAGTAGATTTTGTTTTTGTTGTAGTATCATTGAATGTAATTGATTGATCACTACTACTAGTGGTAAGTTGAGAATTATATAAACTTTCATCACTGACATATTCTGTGGAAGTATCCATTGATGAATAATTTGTTTTTTCACAAGCATCTAATGATTCAACAGATGATTGATCATAACTTGATAAAGACTCATTAGAATTGTCAGAACTATCATTACTTATTACATCTGAATATTTATAATTTGGAGTATATATTTGTATTTCGTGGTCATATTGATAATATTCATTTTCAAAGTTGTTAACAATACCATCATTACCAATTATAACAAAATCATCATCTATTTTAGATTTAGCTTTTGATTCTTCTGCATTATCTAGCGTTTTTGTCGGTGATTGATCATGACCAGTAAAAGCAAAGATAGAATTTTCATTATTTCTAATAACAGAAGACTCTTTGCTTGGTATAAGTTTTATTTCTTCTTTATTATTTGGCAATTGAGATGGTATTAGGCAATTATATTTTAAATTATTATTAGTTCCAATATTATTACTACTCAAATTGTCTTTACCACTAAAGTTTTCTTCATCATTCAAATCTTCACTATCGCTAAAATCTTCAACATTGCTAAGATCTTCTTCATTACTTAAATTTTCCAAATCATTTAAATTTTCTTCAGTTCGCAAATGGAGTTCAACATTCATATTTTCTTTATCCTCAAAATGTAATTCATCGTCCAAATCATTATCGCTTTGTGAATTAAATTCATCACTCAAATAATCTTCATCCTGATAATCGAGATCTATACTTGATTCATCTTCACCCAGAAAAATTAGTCTATCTTCTATACTATGCCAATCAATTTCATCTTTTTCAACCTGAAAATTTATTTTGTCATTTAAATCTTTTTTTAAATATAAATTAATTTTATAGCTCAAATCTTCTTTAACCTTCAGATTGAGTTCATCACTAGAACTGTCTTCACCCTGAAAATTTAACTCTTCATTCAATTTGTCTTCACCTGGGAGATTGTGTTTATCGTTCAAATCTTCTTTAACTTTCAAATTAAACTCAACATTCAAATTGTTTCCAACTTGTAAATTGAGCTGATTGTTCAAATTCTTTTTTATCTGGACATTTAGTTCATCATTTAAACATTTATAACTTGGTGAAATTTGTAGAGCTGAATCTGAAAATATTTGTTGATATTGAGTTAAATAATTATCAGTAATATTATAATCTGTGCTTAAAGGGTATTTTGATTTTCCATTAATTAAGTCAATATTTAATGAAGGATTTGATTCTTCATTCCTATTGATATCCCCATGCTTTGATACTTCATTAATATTATCAGTAGTTAACGATGGTTTTGTTTCTTCTTTAATGACTAGTGATGCAATTGATGATTGATTGTTACAAATAACAGTATCACCAGAACTTTTGTTATTCATTATATTTTCACTGTTTTCTGTAAATGTTGTTTCTTCTTTGAGTCTGACAACACTACACGAGGAAGTTGATGAATGGTTATTATCAGTATTGGCAGAATAGGTATTACTTATAACTTCAGAATAATTGTTATCTGATGAACGTTTGATTAATTTAGTCGGTGGTTGATAAAATTCAACTTTACATTTATCATTATTTTCATCATATTCTTCTTTTATTTTCACATCCGGATACATATTAGTTGGTGTAATTTGAAATTCTTCTTTTATTTTTACATCCGGATACATATTAATTGGTTTAATTTGAAATTCTTCTTTTATTTTTACATCCGGATACATATTAATTGGTTTAATTTGAAATTCTTCTTTTATTTTCACATCCGGAAACTTATTAATTGTTGTAATTTGAAATTCTTCTTTAACTTTTGGTAATTTAGCTGATTTATGATAACTAGTAGCAGAATTCCCAGAATCCATAGGCATTTCATTTTTAGTATCTAAATGTTTATGTCCAAATTTTGCATGTTTTTGAGTATTTTGTAATCCAGAAAATAATTTATAATTATCAATTTTAACATCAACAGCAGGTGTATTTGATGTTTGATTACAAGAAGTAGGAATACCTTTACAATTTGGATTGTTTATCATTTCTGAATATTCATTTTTTATTATTAATTTATTTTTTCCTTTAATATTCTTTTCTTTAAATGGAAATTGTTTGTACTCATTTTTAAGACTGTAATCTTTTTTATTAAATTTTACCTGTTTATTCGCAAAACATTCAAAATCTACTCCATGTTTCATTTTTTCATTTGGATCTTGTTTTAATAAATCACTAGGACTAGCAATACGATTAACAGTGTGATCAATGTTCTGAATTTTTAAATATTTATTGCTCTGTATATCTTCTTTATTATCAAGTGATACTGACGAAAATTTATTAGAATCTGTATTATGCTCTATAATTTTGTCATTTATTTTATGATTAATACATTGATCTAAAGCTGAACTCTTCATACACGGTTTAACATCCCAATCAAAAACACCAGAGCTAGTACTAGGTTTGCAATTTGTTGTCGCCATTTCAACATCATGGCGATCGACATATTCTGTTGTATTTTCTTGTTTTATTTTTGTTCTATTTGTTTTAAATATCCTTTCATATTCTACTTGATTAAATTCAGTTTTTATTTCTTTTACAACAGTGTCAACTTTTTCACCTTCATTAATTTTCTTTTCAGCAGGCTTTCGAACAGTCATTTTTAGCTTTTTATTTTTATTGGTTTTTACAGTGCATAAAAAATTAACTAGTGAAAATTTATCAGCTTCTGAATGACTAACATTACTACTGTTGTGACGGCGATAAAAATGACTATGTATACAATCTCTTTTCACTATCATTGCACATTCATTACATGAAACTAACATTACTTTATCAAGTCGGGGGACTAAGCCAAATACAGGAAAGTCGTCACTAGATAAAGTAATAGTGTTCTCTGATTTGGTCGGATTGTTTTGCTTTGAATCTTTGTTGGAAACATTGTTCAGTTTTTCGCTGAACACAGACCAGGGCTGATTTTGAGTTGTTTGAAAAACAGAGACAATGTCTTCTACAACTGGTTGTTTCTTAGGAGACGGCATTGTATCCTAGTTGTTTGGTCTAGCTGAAAAAAAAAACCCAAGTATTAGAAAGTAATTTATTTTAATTTTGAATGAAATAAATTTTATAGAAATAGGTAGGTACATTAAATTAATTCTTTTATACATATTATAAAATATTTTACTTTTTGAAAATCCACAACACTACTATACTTTTACTAATAAACTACTAATAAGCAAATCCCCAACACAAGTATTTGTTAATTGTTGGATACTTAAGAGGAAATGATACCCACATGTATAGTCTCCGACTTACAAGACCATAACTTAGCAAATTTTACGCTTGGCAGAACACGTGTTTTTACATCTTAAAATACTCATAACTCGCTTTAAAATTGAAATATGATAAAAAAGCCTATGAGGTTGTCAAGATAATAATCTTACTTTTAAATTTTTTTAGAGGTAAATTTACTCTACATTTTAAACTACCAGAGCTACACGTGTTCAGCTGAGCGTAAAATTTGGTGTTACGCACTTGTAAGACGGAGATGAAACATGCAGGTATCACGTCCTCTTAATGAAAATATATTTTTTTAAATTAAATTAAAAATATCTTATTCAAAAAATATTATGAAAATACATATTCATAGACTCAAAAAATGATGTACATGTATATGCATTCATATCTTCACATATGTACAAAATTCAACACCATACATTTGTGATTAACATACAAAACCAAATAGAAACAATGATTAATATTTTACTAATATACAATATAGTAAACTAACATTCAGCAGAACCAATTTTGTGTTATTAACTTTAATCATACCTAACCTTTTATTATTGTGAATAATATAGAAATATAATATAATATAAATATATTATATATTATACAGGATGATAAACCTTTTTTTCTTTAATAATAAAGTTATTCAAAATCTGATTTTTGGAATCTTTAAATATAATCAGACACTATATTTTCAAATCCTTGAAATTTTTTTTACCACTTAAAAAGTGTCCTGTGGCGATACAAACTTTTGTTTTTCAAATGAGAACTCCTCTTTTTTACAATAAATTATTTAGCAGTTAATTTTTTTTGAAAATTTTTATGGATTGAAATTAAAATTCTTATAAGTAATTTTTGAGTTATTAAACTTTGTGTTCTAATGATAAAAGGTCCATGGTTCAGGTTTATAAGATATTTGGTCTATGGTGGATTTGAAAATATTAGTTATTAATATTAATCAATCAACATAAATTATTTGTAAAAACGACCTATGTATCATAAATACTAGTTCCAATAGTAAGTGTATGTTATACTTTTGTAAAACAATTTTTAAGGATAATTACCCTTAGTACAAACAGTTTAATAACTAAGAAACTACTCATTCAAATTTTTAATCAGATACATCAAAATTTAAAAAAAAAATGATTTACTAAATAATTTAAGTAAAAAAAAGGGGTTCTCATTTGCAAAACAGAAGTTTGTATTGCCATAAGATATTCCTTAAACAGTATAAAAAATCTCAAGAATTTCATAACATGGTCTTTGAGTATATTTGAAAATTTAGATTTTTTGAATTTAAATAAATTCATTATAAAAAAGAAAAAAAGGGGGAGCATGCTTGGTGAATCACCCTGTATACATAATAACATATAACATTTCATCAAATATCAAAGAGAAAAATTTTATTTGTGTTTGTATTTTGGTATTTATATGATATTTTAATTGCTAAGAAGTTATGAATGTGTTAAATATTACAATTTAAATAAACACACCTTGCTTAAAAATTTATATATAATACCTAAAAACCAGCATACAAGCACAGATAATGTTTTTAACTTATGCCTGGTCATAAATTAGTTTACTTTAATATGAAATCTAGTATTAAAAAAATTAGGTCTGCTAAACATACATATTTTGTATAAGTGTATCACATACTTGGAGGGTACAGAGTTCTCTTAATATTATAATATATTTTTTTAAGAAAATGGATAGTTTAAAACTTTACTGTTTGTTATATTATATTATATTCAAAATCAGTATATCTATGGGTTTATTTTTATGTCAGGAGCCTCAGGACAAATATATAGTATACCTATATGTTATAATTTACATTTAATCAGAATTTAATGTTCTACCAATTAACTAAATGATTTAATTTGTATTGACATTTTAACTACACTATAACTAGATAGATGTAAAATCATCAGAACATTCAGAACAATATTACGTTATATACAAAGGAAAAACTAATTATTGTTAAATAGTAATTATTATTAGTTACATAGGAAGTAATTTTACATGATGACTTTCAACGATGAGAAATCCATGGATACTCACTTTCATACTGAATTTTTTTATTTATCAATATAAATTAAAGTATCCGTATGTTGAAATCATTATAAAGCTATCATTTAAACATGCTAATTGCAAGAAATAAATTACTTAAGGTAATGTCATGACCTAATAAGAAATAATATTGTAATTTTGCTACTCAACAGTCTTCACTCTTCTAAGTATATATTATGTATAGAGATATCAAAAAAATATATTTTAAGAAAAAAGTTTTTTTGGAGACCCTGAGTGTTAGATAAATGTAATGTAGGACACATAAAGTAACTGGTATTGCATAGTGTTCAACCAATAGTTCTGATCAGAGAATTGAATCTGTTTGGTGACTTTAAATTAATTAAATGAATAAGAAGATTGATGTTCGCTTTCGTGCTAACTAGCATTGGCACACAAGGGAAATATTATTTACAACCCTTATTCAGATATCAGTATAAAATTAAACTTAAAAATAGCAAGCTGTGCTTGGGTTCACCTAAAAGGAACTTGCCCTATTTCCTCCCTCCCACACCACTAACACGACCTCGATGACGAGGCTAGTTTTTGTTGACAAGTATTTTTGCATTGAAAAATTAACATAAAACTACCTCCTACCCAATAATGCAGACACAAACATACCAACCTACCTACTTAAGTATTTCCAACATTTTTAAACAAACAAGATAAATGATAAAATTTAGGATATTTAATTTATGGAATATAGCAAGGGATTAAGCGAGTACTACAAATTACTTAAAAAAAATAATATATTACTATTAATTTTTTATTCTAAAAAAAACGGATAAATTGTATAAATCAAAAATCTAACATTACATTATTTTTTTGATTAATTGTTAAAAAAAAAAAAAAAAAAAAAAAAAACATCATATTATTCTATTGGTGATGACATCAATAATTATTTTACCAGCAATATAATAATATGATGGTCAAGTAGTGCATCACTATAGACACGCCCATTAAGTAGGTACGTATCAAAATAGTGTCGTCTTCTAACAATAATATTATTATGATAATATTAGTTTATTAACTACTATTGAAGGGGCACCTACCATAGTGCCATTACATCATACACGTAAATACTATGTTAAAATGAAAATATTAGGTTTCCATCTTAAGTGAGCATAAGAAATATCGCAACCACTGTCAAACAAGCGAACTATTTATAATATTATGTTATTCAGTACGTAATAGTATTAAAATATTATGCGTACACATTATTTTCAACCCCTTTACATAAGGCTTTTGATACTCACAATATGTGCTAATTTTTCTCGTCGCTATATGTATATATATATATATATATATTATATATAAATAATTTCCATATACATAAATATATATATATATACACATATAAGTGTGTCGGCCGTCCTCTACATCGTGCTCAACGACTCAATTGTGTCTAAAACGATAATACGATGTACGTCGGCGCACGAGGAAAATATTGCATGGATTTTCATTGTTGTTGTTGTTATAATTATTGTTATTCACAGATTCGATCGTCACAGCCGTCATATTGACATGTCTGTGAGAAAATCTCAGCGCCGGAGAGAGAGTTAGTGGAAGTTCAGTACTTGGTGAGAAATGAGAATGCGTGAGATCACTGATCAGCTGCAAATTGCGCGATATGTCTTTGTATCTTTGTGCACGAGCGTGTGTGCAATGCTGTGTCTGTGTGTGGCGTGTGCGTGCGTGTGCGCCGTGCGGTTCGTCGATGATAGTACGCTGTACGTGTGTGTGCGCACCGTCTGGATGTGAGCGTGTGTTCGTGTGCGTAGTGTGTGACTCAGTGAGTGTGCGGTGTGAGTGTTACTGACGCACTGGCCACTGAGCTACTGACTACTGAGGCAACGTGTGCTGCTGTGGCGCCCAGGCCCCACTGCTACTGACGAGTGAGGCTGCAGCATTGCTGAACCGCGGCCCGTGGGTGGTGGGCGGTAGCGACCGGTGATGACGGTACGATCGTCGGTCCTGGGACGCGATAAATAAGTGCCAGCGGACGGTACAATAAAATAAAAAATACATAAAAATTGTACAAGTCGATGTTTAATTATCGACACGATTATTCAAGATACCATCTTAAAATTTTAATCATGCTCCTCGAGCCGCGGTCCTTTTCCCTTGATAAAATCGCAATTTAAAAAAAAAAAATATAGCTGCAGGCACGATTTTTTATTACAGTAAAAATTTGAAATGTGGCTCTGCAGCCAGAGCCCATCGATAATATTATAATCCGGCGACTGGCGGGTGGTTGTGAATTGCGATTTGCGATACGTGTCCCTAATGATTTGTAAAATGTAAATACTTTAAAATATTTTGGTTCTCTTCAGTCTTTACCCCGTCCAATTTCCACTGACAACTTTGTCAATTATCATTTGTCAGTAAAAAAATAAAAAATAAATCGAAAATCGAATTCGTCAACATCGAAAGCAGATATCGATTCGATTAAAATATATTGTGCATCGGTTTAAGTGTTTGGTTGGTATTTCTGAGCTGACGATTATGGGGGAAAACTACAATCTTACAATCTTGTGCTATGGCTATATTATACACGATTCAAAAAAATATGTGGTAAACTGATAATCAATGTGTCGAATATCTTAATTCTTGCCGTTCTTGGTGGCAATCGGTAAAAAAGACTATGGAAAAAATAACATGGAAAATAGAACAAAAAAAAATCGAAGTAAAAAGAACAATATTTAAAACATATAAATATATTATTTATTAAAATCTAAATTGTATAATTTCATATTTTTATATTATTATAAATCATTTTTCGTAAATTCGTAAAAATAGAGTAACTAATCAATAATTATATCAAATTAGTTGTATTTTTTGTCAAACAACTCCAGGAAATATTATTTTTACCCTTCTACTTTTCACTGCCTTCATAAGATTTAAACATTTTCATTCCTAAAAAAACGCTGGTAAGCCGTGGATGTCGCTCTGCTGTACAGTAGGTTACAAGTGGGTTATTGGTTACTGTAATGGTTGGAATTAAATTTGAAACCAATGATATTATATCATTGTATATTTGTATACGAAAAACGATTCTTAGCGAAGGCGATTTATTTGTCTAGGATATATTATAGATTATTAAAATCTATCAAATCTTAGATTTAAAAAGAAATTTTTTTATGAATTTCTAGCTTAAAATAATTTGCGAATTTTCGTGATTTTTACGCATTTTGTCAAAATTCAAACTTTGAATGCTTATAAAAAAAAAATTGTGGCTATGAATTTATTTTATTTTTCAACTGCTATTGAAATAATGTTAGGAGCCTTGTATTAAATTTTCAAGTTTTTCTACCTAACAAATAAATTTTGATCGATATTAATTTAAAAAAAGCTAATAATGATCAAAAATAGATTAAGTTAGATTAAGTTAGGTAACATGATAAATTGAATATCGTGTCTTCCCACGTCGCCGAAATCCAATTTGCCGACATCCTGTCGGCGAATCGGAAAAATTAAAACTATATATTTTATAATTTTTCGGCAAACTAGACTGTCGGCGAAATGGGAATGTTTTTAAAATATTTAAAAACCGGTATATTTGTCGGCAAACCGAGTTGTCGGCAAAGTGGGTATGAACCGAATACATAACTCAAATGTTATCACATAACTATAATTTAATTTGACTTTACCGTGTACGACTTTTAATTTTTTATAAAAGGTAGACAAAATCATGAAAAACCTTGTACTTATTACATTTTCTAATTTTAGATACAAATATAAATGTTATTTATAAATTTAATATAATTATTAAATAATTTTCAATTTTTCGTAATCTTTCGTAATTTTCTGATGCACATAAAAATATATTGTGGATTTATGTCCAACTTTTGTTTCTATTTTTTTAATTTCTACTAACAAAAAATTGTGACGAACCTTTTATATCTTTAAGTTTTTGACAGAGATTTTTTTTTTTTTTGAACATTATATTAATTAAAAATAAACCAATAAAATCTAAAATTTCATATGCCTATTAAAAAGCCCGACATGAGTCAAAATATTTTGAAAATCTCATGTTATATAATATAAATCTAGTATAAACATTACACATACATAACTGAGTTACGCCATAAACTAAAATCGATATTGCCGAAACCCAATTTTGTATTAAAATTCCCGTTTTTCTTAATATTTTTGTTTTATTTCTTGGCGCTTTTGAAAGTTGCTGGGAAGTTTAATCTTGACCTTCTTATATGTCCTTTGTTTATTTGTACAGAATTTGAATAACAATTAAGTAATAGTATAATTTTTCATTTTGTTACATCATATAAAAAAGTGCGATGCATCCCACAGTTAAAAGATAAAAGAAGTCTTAATAATGCTGATGAATTGTTATAATTGATGGAACATTTAAAGTTTTCAGTGGTATGATTTTAATTCTCTTAAACTATTAAAAGGTTATATCCTATATTTGTGTAATATTTGCACAGGTTTTGTGCCTCTAAGGTTAGGTTAGGTTAGGATAGACCCCCTCTTCGGGCGTCGGGCCAATTACAGTCTTACATCTCTATATCTTAATACTATTGTAAAATAAAAAAAAGCGGGTAAGTCGTGAATGTCGCTCTGCAATACAGTAAGTTACTGTAATGGATGGGATTAAATTTGAATGCAATGATAGGTATCATTGTATACGAAAAACGATTCTGAACGGAGATGATTTGTCAGTCTAGGATATATTATATTTAAATATTGTCATACATTCTATTTTGAAACAAATATTTTATTTTTCAATTAAGACGCATTTTGCATAAGGCATGGTTAATTAATTAGTGTAGTTATCATAATTCATAATACCTTATATTATCATAGATATACAAATACCTGGTTTGAGGATAAATCGTTATCATTACGCGATTTCATAAAAATTTAAAACTCAAACGCTCAAAACATTTTTCCTATAATGACGCTTCAAATTTTCTCTATAGCTATTTGAAGCAAAACTTATGGAAAACTTGGTGTTAAATTTTATAATCTTAGATATAAATACAAACAATATTATGAATTTTGAACTACAAAATAATTTACAAATATTCATGGTTTTGACGAATTTTTGTCAATATTTGAAATTCAAATGCTAATAAAAATTTAATTTGAATTTCCGGTGGACATTTTTTTTTTTGTGATAAAGATTGACAAATTTGTAAGGAATCTTGTATTAAATTTTCAAATATTAGATTTAAAAAGAAAATTTTTTATGAATTTCTAGCTTATAATAATTTGCGAATTTTCGTGATTTTTATGTATTTAGTCAAAATTTGAACTGTAAATGCTTATAAAAAAAATTTGTGACTATATATTTCTTTTTTTTTTTTCAAGTGCTATTGTAAAACTATTTTAGGAGCCTTGTATACAATTTTCAAATCTTAGGTATAAAAGGAAAATTTTTTATGAATTTCTAAGATAAAATAATTTACGAATTTTTGTGATTTTTACGTATGTTGTCAAAATTAAAATTTGAATACACGTAAAAAAAAAATTGTGGCTATACATTTATTTTATTTTTCAACTGCTATTGTAAAAATATATTATGAGCCTAGTATTAAATTCTCAAATCTTAGAATTAAAAAGAAAAACTTTTATGAATTTCGATTTAAGATAATTTGAAAATGGCCGTAATTTTTACGTATTAAGTCAATATTTGAACTTCAAATGCTAATAAAAAAAATACGTGCCAATATATTTTTATAATTTTTTAATCACTATAAGAATAACTTATGAGGAACTTTCTATAAAATTTTCAAGTATTTTGATAGGGCCATAAAAATTTTATCGACACTTCAAAAAAAAATTTTCTGAAAAATTGAAAATTTCAGTTGTCTATAAATACCTCAAAAAAAGTCAAAATATTTTGAAAATTAAATCATGTAAAGAAAATGCCAATCTAAATAACTGGTAAAAATTTTTATGTTTCTACGACTTATACTTTTTGAATAATAACAATTTGTTATTAACAAATATTTAAAATCGTTTCAGGATAAATCGTTATCGTTACGCTATTTCGTAAAAATTTAAAATTCAAACGCACTTAAAATTTGTCCTATAATGATGCTTCGAGTTTTTTCTATAGCTACTTGAAGGAAAACTAATGAAAAACTTAGTGTTGTATTTTTAATCCTTAATTTATAAACACAAAAAATTTTATGATTTTTCAACTTCAAAATTACTTGCAAATTTTCGCGTTTTCGACAGATTTCGTAAAAATTTGAAATATAATAAACGCTTATAAAAAAAAATGGTGACTTACGATTTTTAATTGTTTTAGCTACAATAAGAACAACTCATAAGGAACCTTGTATTAAATTTTCAAGTTTTTTTGGTCGTCCAACATTTTTTTACCGGCACTTCAAAAAAAAATTCTCAAAAAAATTGAAAATTTCAGCAGTCTATAAATAACTCAAAAAAAGTCAAAAATTTGTGAAAATTAAACTGTATATAGATATAACTAACATAAACATTTGGTGAAAATTTCAAGTATTTACAGTGATTAGTTTTAGAATTACAACCATATAAAAAAGTTTTTTTATTTATTTAATAAAGTTTATTTATTTTCGATTTTTTTGAAAACTGTTGGAAAATGTTTACTTTTGACCTCTATAATGCAACAAAGGATATTCAAAGCATTATTTCGACTAGTTATGCTGTATAGTGTATACAGACACACACAAAAAAAAACACACACATCATTGTAAAATCAATATATTCATCACTTCATTCAGAATCTAAAATGTGAAATATACGAGTTCTTTGAAGTATATTGGAACTGAAAAGCATTACAAGTCTACAACCTAATCTGGGGAGTCATTTCAATATTTTTTTTTTTTGTTGCTAAAATGTTCTCTGGCCATTTAAAACCATTACCCGACCACAATCATGCACCCATTTTTTGGTGGGTGGGGAATACTTCATCTTCTCCTTTCTGCTAACTATTTGTCATATGCAATTGGATACTATTGTGCTGCGGCTCCACAATGATCTGTTCTCCGAAATATTTTTTTTAATAATAAGTATAATAATAACGTTATTCTGTAAATTTTGTTATCAGTCTTTGTACTCGGCTTATTCTTGTAATACTATATTTCTGTTATCCATTTTCTCTGATTTCTAAGATTTAGGTCGACTATAATTATCAAATCACATTTAACATTTTTGAAATGAAAATACTTATTCGATTGTAAACTAGACCCCATAATTTTCAACTATAAAATATAATAAACACGACATAATTTAATCTGAAAATAATAAATAACGTATATAATTTATCTTAACAAACTATTACATACATTTATTTAATTAAATTTTGTGCAGCCATAAAGAATTAGCACACTTTTTTTATATTATGGAAATGAAAATGAAATGAAATCATTTTTGATGATACTGAAATTTCCTCCCCTTGGTTTCTTTTGAGTTTTTACCTCTGAAAAAACTTGCCTGTAAAATAGGCCAAATGTTAACTACTAATACGAATAACCTTTTTACCTGAAATTCAAAGATTTTGCTATCTCCTAGAACATTTTTATTTAAAAAATAAATAGGGTACTATCTTACACTCCAACATTTATTTGAATACACGATTTTACAGAAATTGAAAAGCTCAAAATGATAACTTGGCCAAAAATAATAAAAATAAAAATATATTATTATAGATAAAATACAAACACTTGAATAGAACGTGTTTATGTGCTGTGTATTATGTTTATGACAGTGCTATGATGATTTTCGAACATTATGTGCAACTTTAAAAATCTCTCTACTTTTCAGCTAAAAAGGTAGAATGTTTATCGCAAGCGTCTGTAGGTTAGGTTATAACCTATACGGTATACATTTAATATATAATTGTACAAAATATTTTTCGCAATACCTATTTCCTATTCATGGTCTTAAGAATCAAAATATAGCATTTGTTTTTGTTTTGATTCTTGACAATAATAATTATACATACAGCATATTATTTTTAAATTTAATGAAATTTATTTGCAAAATAATTTACGGTTCTAACCAGTTACAACTTACAGTTGTGATTGACATTAATGTTGGTATTAATAATGCAAAAAAAAATACTTGATCGACGTGAAAATTTGTGGCTAACGGTTGTAATTTTCATTTGTGCCAAAATTGTTACAGACAAATCCAGCAATTTTCAGTTCAAATATTCGGTTACCATTTTTGCATGCTATAACGATATTCAAGATCGCTTTGTATTGATTTGTTGAAAAATATATTATCTGAATTTAAGGTACAACAATATTGAGACTATTTTTCTAAATATTATATTTTTAATATTGGTATTACCATTGCAAGATTTTTTCTATTCTTTGTTTTTTAGCATTATTTTGATTGTTTATTTATATAATAGGTATTTTAGTAATTGGTTTTTAATATTTCATAATTTATATCAGTATGTTAAAAATTAATTCCACTTTTTTTTTAAATTATGATTTTTTTATCTAACCTAACATTAGGACAATCACTATCTTTTGTAGGTGTTAACACTATGTCTATGTAGGAGATTATCTACAATTGTAGGAGTTTACCAATCCCCGAAAAAGAAACAGTGCAGAATTTACAAAATACCTTTTGTAGTTTTGTACATTGGTAAATTTGATAGAGTTTAAAATCATCCATTAGGAGCTAATTATATAGGTATAGGTACTAGTGGTACTACACTAGTAAGTTGTTTTTGGGAGTCTTTTAGATACTATAGTATTATAGTAGTACTATATAATGGGTAGGTACTAAGTAGTAGGTAGTCAAGGTTAGGTCACACTTGGTTATTAGACTAAGTTATTTTACTAACATTTTCCATCCCATTTTAACAGACACAAAGGCTAGGACTACCTATCATTGATCTATTTAGACAAATGGTATAGTTAACAAGGTTATTTTGCAATTTTTGTTTCCATTAAAAATATAAATTTTATGAATTTTTTAATTTATAATATAGATAATAAAAATATATAATGTCAATGATCAATATCGTATAGTGTATACATATTTACCGACACAAAATTACAAAAGTTTAAACAATGTTTTATTTATATATATATATACAGGTCTCACGAGAGGATTAATCCATTGTGATCTACTGCAGATATCTCCTAAGATAATAAATATATCATAAATCTTTTTTTTTTATTAGACTTATATAGACAGGGCTACATGTATTTTATTTTTTAATGTAGAAAAATAATTTTTTGTTTTTAATTTTTGAAATAAAGATAGCTATTTTAAAGTTTATTTTGCTGAAAATTTTTTTTAGTTTATAAATAAAATGGTGAAAACTGATTACTGTCCGGGGGGGGGGGGGGGTGGCATTCCTCCTCTACGGCTAATGAGTATATTCTTACTGTACACCTTGTATATATGTTACCGGAAATGTTGACATTTAGGAAATGATAGCAATTCCTAGGAAATGTTGACAATTCTTAATAGTGGGAGGAAATGATTTAATTGTCTAGTACATTAGTACATATTATCGTTTCCTAACTATATCAGGCAAAGATGCCAATTTTTTATGAACATTTGAATTTAAAATGTTCATGTCATTGAATTTTTACCCGTAAATTAACGAATAGTCATCAATTGATTTTTGATAGGTATTTTGTTGAAATTCAAAAACGAAAAACAGTACCTACTCTTGACATTTTCATCAAATACCTATTTATGCATATTAACATTTTCCATAAATGGTAAGGTGTTCAAACTATTTTGACTCTTTAAGAGTCAATTACACATGATGTATTTTTAAAATGTTGTAAATATTTTTTCAGTTAAAAATGTACAAAGTTTTTCTATCTTTATCATAAAAAAAGTTCACCGGAAAGGTATACGCTTACACAGCAATGGAATATTTATGACTTTTATAAATTATTTTAGATTCTGAACGAAGTGATGAATGTATTGATTTTACAATGATGTGTGTGTTTTTTTTTGTGTATCTGTGTATAGCATAACTAGTCGAAATAATGCTTCGATTTCAAACTTTGGGGGTGGTTTCCGATGTAAAATTGAAGATCCTTGGTGCATTATAGAGGTCAAAAGTAAAAAGTTGACTTTTTTTGAGATATTTATAGACGACTAAAATTTTCAATTTGTCTGAAAAATTTTTTTTGAAGTGTCGATAAAAATTTTTTGGCACTATTAAAATACTTGGAAATTTAATACAAAGTTCCTCATAAGTTATTCTTATAGTGATTAAAAAATTATAAGAATACATAGGCACAATTTTTTTTTATTAGTATTTTAAGTTCAAATATTGACTTAATACGTAAAAATTACGGCCATTTTCAAATTATCTTAGATCGAAATTCATAAAAGTTTTTCTTTTTAATTCTAAGATTTGAGAATTTAATACTAGGCTCATAATATATTTTTACAATAGCAGTTGAAAAATAAAATAAATGTATAGCCACAATTTTTTTTTTACGTATATTCAAATTTTAATTTTGACAACATACGTAAAAATCACAAAAATTCGTAAATTATTTTATCTTAGAAATTCATAAAAAATTTTCCTTTTATACCTAAGATTTGAAAATTTAATACAAGGCTCCTAAAATAGTTTTACAATAGCACTTGAAAAAAAAAAGAAATATATAGTCACAAATTTTTTTTATAAGCATTTACAGTTCAAATTTTGACTAAATACATAAAAATTACGGCAATGTTCAAATTATCTTAGATCAAAATTCATAAAAGGTTTTCTTTTTATACCTAAGATTTGAAAATTGTATACAAGGCTCCTACAATATTTTTACAATAGCATTTGAAAAATAAAAGAAATATATAGTCACACATTTTTTTTATAAGCATTTACAGTTCAAATTTTGACTAAATACATAAAAATTATGGCAATGTTCAAATTATCTTAGATCGAAATTCATAAAAAATTTTCTTTTTAAATCTAATATTTGAAAATTTAATACAAGATTCCTTACAAATTTGTCAATCTTTATCACAAAAAAAAAAAATGTCCACCGGAAATTCAAATTAAATTTTTATTAGCATTTGAATTTCAAATATTGACAAAAATTCGTCAAAACCATGAATATTTGTAAATTATTTTGTAGTTCAAAATTCATAATATTGTTTGTATTTATATCTAAGATTATAAAATTTAACACCAAGTTTTCCATAAGTTTTGCTTCAAATAGCTATAGAGAAAATTTGAAGCGTCATTATAGGAAAAATGTTTTGAGCGTTTGAGTTTTAAATTTTTATGAAATCGCGTAATGATAACGATTTATCCTCAAACCAGGTATTTGTATATCTATGATAATATAAGGTATTATGAATTATGATAACTACACTAATTAATTAACCATGCCTTATGCAAAATGCGTCTTAATTGAAAAATAAAATATTTGTTTCAAAATAGAATGTATGACAATATTTAAATATAATATATCCTAGACTGACAAATCATCTCCGTTCAGAATCGTTTTTCGTATACAATGATACCTATCATTGCATTCAAATTTAATCCCATCCATTACAGTAACTTACTGTACAGCAGAGCAACATCCACGACTTAACCGTTTTTTTTTTCATACAACTATTACTATGCTAGGATGACACAATACGTCTCCGATCAGAATCGTTTTTATTTTTTTGTATGCAATGATTTAAATTTATATTGCATTCAAATATAACACATTAATTACAACAAAGGCTTAACAGTGAAAAAAAATTACAACATGCTTGACAACTATTTAAGTATTTTCAATAAATAAATATTGTAGTAAAAATTTGTAAAAAAAAATAAATTTTATAATTTGTAAAATTTACAGTGTAACGCTATAATAATGTTTTGAAATACTGCAATATTTAAAATTCAATGACAGGCTGTAATAAACTACAATGTTAAAGTCTAAAAAAAAAATCTCCTCTATTTTATTTAATATTTTCTATTAGAAATGTGTTAATGTGTACTAATACTACTAATCATCATCTGATTATTATATTAGTTAATCGTGTGTGCAAAAATCACCATCTTAATTTACTATGTTGTGTTTGTGCATTGATTTGTTTGTGTGCCAGAGCATATTTTAAGTAGTGTTTATTGAGTGGTATTTTGCTAAAATTTTCTACATAGGGAAACCAACCCTTTTAATTTAGGTTTATCTAGTTATCTAACTATAACTATAACATAAAATATAAACATTACCAATTTTTTTGAATAATTAAAGCTCAATAAAATAAGTATAGTAGAGTATACCTTAATAGTTAATTATAGGTAACTAATATACCTACCAATATTTCCATAGTACCAATGAATATTACATATTATACTACTTACAATATAAATAATTGTATAAAACTATAAACATGATATTAAGAAATATTAAATAATTTTACCTGTAGAATCACGACGTATCCAGGAGTACAGAATACTAATAAAAATTACGAAAACGGTAAACCTTAACCATATACTATAGATGGACTGATTGAACAATTCCCATTTCGCCCATGTAAACGATTTTAAGCGCATAATATATAAGCGGCGAGTCTGTGACTGAGATGCTTGATGTGCGCAGGCTTGAGGCGTATACCGTCGCATATTTAGTTATTGGCGTATATTTTTTGTTTGTATCAATTCGCTTAGATAAATTTGTGACACATGCGTACATTTAGCATCTCTGCCAGACTGACAGCGACTTGTCGTTGGTTTATCAATGCTTTAAGTTATCGGACACGGTTCCATCCATCCATGATCCATAGTCTATAACTATAATAGCACTGTTGTACGGTCATGATTATAAGAATCATGAGAATTATTATGAAGACGATGACGATGGACGACTTACCAAGAAATTGTTACCGTTGTTAAAATTAACTACGTGTACTATTTTTGTTTCAATAGATGGTACCTAATAAATCTATGAATAAATATCAAAACAATCCTGGTAAAGATTGAAAGATATAATAAATTGCATGTATAATGTTTGGGCCACTTCTATATTGATTATTTAATCGTATATTCTTATTTATCTTTAAATACATTAATATACTATAATCCGTTAACTGCTGATGTTATCCAAGAGCTCAAAATTGTACCAGCGATAGCGTTTGTCGACAACACTTTAATGCCCAATCAGTAACTGCACCGCTGCAGAAAAAAAACTATTTCTATTTATCTATCTTATATTTGATTGATTGGTTGTTAATTAGTGGGTAATTATAACAAATTTATAAGAATTCAAAATTATTAGTTACATCATCATTCATCATTTAGTATTATATATTTTGGTAAAATTGTGAGTAGGTAATAGTAGGCTCATTTTGTTTTATTACATAATACATAATAATTAATATTATATTGTATAATATTGTGTTGAGCTAAAAGGGCTGAGATTATTACTATGTTTATGATTTACACTCATGCGTTTCTAATAAATGCAAAATTATTCTGAAATTATTTTTACCATTTAAATTATAATCTTAAGAACCCACCAACACTTTTATTTCAATACGTATAGCTTATCAGTTCAATATTTTTATCGCTCTCTTCTAATAGTTGCTGAGCACCTAGATATTTAGCTTAGTCACCACCTAATCATTTAGTAGCCTGAACTCAGTGGCAAATCTAGGATTTGAATGCTGTGGATCTGCCACACTTACAGAGAAGACATTGAGTAGAAACTTCAACCATAAAGACCAAAAGACCTGTTACTTATATGTTTAATAACTTTTTAATCCTTTTTCCAAAAAGTACCTACTGAACATTGTCGTTTTAAAACGCTTGATGAAATTGGTGTTCTTATTTGACCACGAATAGCAGATATCGGATGCAGATGATTAAACGATATATAATGAAAGTTGCAACTCGTAGAACGTATTATATTTGAGCCAAAATTGTCTTTTTTACCTCTTACATCTACGTTTAAACGGTTATAAAAGTTGCAATTCGTCGAGAAGGTTTAAAACTTAAAAGGCGCTGATGTCGTGACTTGGTTCGATAAAATTAAACAATTAAAAAAAAATAAAAATGTAATATAAGTACATTGTACATTTTTACACAATACCATACCTAATATGTAATCGATCATATCTGAATGTGTTACCGCTGAGTGACTTCTCTCTTCATACCCTCAGGTCCATCGGTCCTTGTATTGCGAATACTATATACAGATTATCTATATTTCAATAAATAATATGTTTAAAAAAAAAAAAAAAATGCGTTAGGTATTCATCCAGTGACTACTATACAATAAAAATTGCTCTATTGTTCACTTTAAAAAGTTATCAACCCCAATTAAAATGTAGTATATTTTTCTTGGGTAAGAGCAGACCTCATAAGGCCTACGGCTACGGGACACGGGCTACGGTATAGCCGCCAGCCGGTGAATTATAGATTGGCAAGATCTATAAAAAGATTAGATTCTCTATAGGTCTTGGAATATTATGCTTAGAAAATAGAATTCCTTTGGGAAATCTCCTGATGATAATGGTATCATAGTTCACACCGGTCAATGGTCATGGTTCTATTGCTGTTTTATGGTTCATGGCGAATAGTGATTACAGATAAGCAATGGTGAATGGCGATAACACACCACAAATAAACGATACAAAATGTCAAAATGTTAAAAATGTAATTGAAGGTGAATTAGTGAAACGAAAATGAGTAATAACTACAATTATTGTCTACTGAATATTCATTATTATGATGATATCTATTTTTTGTGACTCAGTCCACTGACTACTTCTAGACTTCTAGTACTTAGTATTTTGTAACTTATTTTAATTAAACAAACATTAATTCCGACCAGATTATAATAACGAGTTTTGTTATTTAATACCATCAGGGATTTAAGTTTATAACTTTTTGATAAATAAAAAATCATCTCAAATACCTAACTATGTTTTTGGACAATAAAAATATAATATTGTTGTCAACTGGATCTTTTAACCCACCAACAAATATGCATTTGCGAATGTTCGGTAAAATTTTTTATTATTTGTTTTTGTAGAAACTGTTAATTATTTTTTATATGATATTGCTTAGAAATTGCTCGAGATCACTTAAATCGTTTGGGACATACAATTTGTGGGGGGTTGATATCACCTACTCATGATTCATATAAAAAGAAAGATCTAGCACCATCGTCACATAGGTGTGCAATGATCGAGCAAGCTCTTGTTGCATTACCTTGGGTGAAGATGTCTGATTGGGAAGTAAAACAAAACGGTTGGACAAGAACAAGACAAGTACTGCAATATCACCAGGTAAATATTTATCCATTTATTTGTTTTCATGCATATTGATTCATCTCCTATAGCTATAATAATATTACAGAATCATCTCAATATGATAATAACTTCTAGACTGGATGACGCAATAAAAGTCGATACTTCATTATTCCCATTCCAATTTATTGATAATATCAATGTCAACGATTCAAATCAAAACAGAGCAGTGAATGTAAGACTTTTGTGCGGTGCTGATTTATTGGAATCTTTTGCTGTTCCAGGCTTATGGAGTGATGATGATGTACGTGTTATTGTTTGTTGTAGACATTAGAAGTTTATATTTATGTTCTAAATAGTAATCAATGCATTCACAAGTAATATTTTATTTTAAAATAGTAATAAATCACAATAATGAATTCAATGTATTGTTTATAGATAGAAGCTATTGTTCGAGATTATGGTTTGGTCGTTGTTAGTCGTTCGGGATCCAATCCTCATAAATTTATCTATGAATCTAATATTTTAACTAAATATATGGTAATCTAATATATTATATTAATGTCTATACACTTATTTATAACTATTTATGTATATGAATGTTTTTTCTATTCTAGGCAAACATAATTGTTGTAACTGAATGGATAACAAATGAAGTTAGCTCAACAAAAGTACGCAGGGCATTATCTCGCAATGAAAGTGTAAAATTTCTTATTAGCGAGTTGGTTGAATCTTATATTAAAGAACATGGTCTTTATGAAACTCTGAATAAGTAAGTTATATCATAATATGTACTTATATATTATACTGGATGATTATTTTTACAGTTCACATTTATTAACAAGAAAAGTATTACAATTTTTAAAAATATTTTTTCAAAACCATTACATAAACAAAACATTTTTAGAAAAAATTATATTTTAAAATTGTTATTATTATTATTATTTTTTAATGTTTATAAAAACTTGAAATAACCAATCTAAAAAAAAATGTTTAAAAAAAAAAATACTTTAAAATACTTTTTAAGATAATGCATGGTTAACTGTTGAAATACACGGGTGGATATACACCTGACCATAGTCAGGATTATAGTAGATGCCCGACCATGACCCGACTAAAAGTAGGATCCCAACTATGGACGGACTGATACTAAAAGTAAACACATGATCATATTATAATTTACAGTAATAATTATATCTTCACATTTTTACTTAAGTAAAATACTTAAATACTTAAATTCTATCATGAAAGAAGATAAACTTAAAAATATTATTTTAAACCATCTAGAGGAAATTTCAGTTTCTTTAGGTATTTTTATGAAAATATACGACAATGGCTCGTGGAAAATTCATAAAAAAAATATATTTTTTTTTGTAATTTTCAAATTCGCTTTGAAAGTTAAAGAACGGCTTGAATTACTGACCAACTGCTAAAATTTTATTTATTTAATAATAATTTTTTATGCTATCAAATCACTAAAAACTATACTAATTGCGCCGAGAGAGTGCAAGTCAGCCGCGGATCCAAATTAAGTCGCTCCGCGGTTTTGAGTTCTAATTTCTCCCACCAAGTGGACTGGTCGTACACCGTCGATGCGCGAACTACGATGAGTTTTGGTCGCCGCCGACTTGCGCTCTCTCGGCGCAACTAGTATAGTCATTTTTTGTAAACTGTAAACTGTATGACATATGTGATTTTATTTTAATAACACTAGTCACTAGTGTTAGGATGTACTTATTGTATATTGTGTAATGTTAAATATAAATATATTATACATAACACATGAACAGTGGTGTATTTCGGAAAGGGGGAGTTTATCATGTCTAGACACCTCCCGACTTTAATAAAAAGGTCTAAATATTGTTATTAATCATTTATTTTATAATTTACTATTTTTATTTTAGTTAGTTTATTCATTAAATGTTGGTCGCCCTATTAGAAATCCCCCAAAATATGCTACTGCACATAATATGACATACAGTTTACAGTTTAAGAAAGTGACTTGTTTTTAGTGATTTTATAGCATAAAAAATTATTATTAAACAAATAAAATGTTAGCAGTTGGTCAGTTATTTAAGTACTACTCTGACTTTCAAAGTAAGTTTGAAAAAAAAGAAAAAGTTGTCATGATTTTTCCACGAGCCATTGTAGCACATTATTCAGTAGCTCATTAAAAATACCCAAAGAAACTGGAATTTATTCCGGATAGTTTACAATATTGTTCTATTAAGTTCATCTACATTCATGGTAGTACTTTCAAGAAAAGTAAAAATGTGGAGATGTAATTATTACTATAAATTATAATATTAGTGTCAATATGGTTGTGCATCTACTATAAGTCAGACCATGGTCAGGTGTATATCCAAAGCATTGGAAATATCATCCAATGTAGCTAGTGTACCCTTGTTACCTATTTGTTTAACACTTATGTTTATCTTATTATTTGCTGCTAATTAATGAATGGAAACAGTAAGTACTCAACTAATGATATATTGGATTTAAACTTGAAAAGTGCTTTCTTGTCACCCTCTCCTAGCAATAAAGCTCTTAAAAAATTTCAAATAGATGAAAAAAAACTTAATATTGATGAACCTGATAATCTACCGTGTACTGAAAAAAGAGTTATTAATTGTGAAAAAACAAAGGTAAGAAATGTAGTTGAAAGTAAAGAAAATTTCACTAGGGTTGCTATTCAAGTATCTGAAAGTGGTATTATTGAAGTTATAAGTGATATAGAAACTATGGTTTGACATTAAATTTACCATGTTTAGAAACAATGTGCCAAAGTTATTTGTTTTTTAGTAGTAATATTGTGATTTTATTGTTAATAATTAATTTTTATTTATTCTTCCATTAATACTGTGGTTTTAGATTTAACTACTTACCTGTCAAAGTATTGCCAAATGTATTAGGTTATGCTGAAAACTGAGTGTGATCAGTGATTTTATATTTTTATTACGTATTTAATTATTATAAAATATTATAAAATAACATTTAGTTCATATTAAACTAGATCTTATGTATATATTAAACAATAGTTCGTCAGATTTGAAAAAAGAGTATAAATTACTTTAAAATTTCTAAAATAGATACTTAGAGCTTTTACTACTCAAAAGAATTTCCAAAGAAAATAAATATGATTTCAAACCTATATATTTCTTTATTTTAAAATTTTAAATGTAGTTAAATATACAGAGTGTCCCGCGAGGATTATAATAATGGTGATATCAAAATTCTGATTTTATAATAAGATTCACAGGGATAAGAACTAAAATTATTTCATTTTTAAATTTATTTTAATGTGTTTGTAAAAAATGTAAAAAATATATTTTTTTATTTAATTATATCCAAAGATATTACAGATAGCCATTTTGTAGAGTTTATTTTTCTGAAAATGTTGACTTTTCAAAATTTTATTTTCATTAATTTCTTGATGTTTAATATTTTTTCTAGTTTTGAAGAAATAAAATATGATTATAATAATTTATAACTATTAAGAACACGAAAGGTATTCAGCTGGCCGAATGGGAATGCGCGAGGAGCAGCAGGTCACATGTTTGATAACATTATGGTGTTAAATAATTTGCAATTTTCTCGAAACTAAAAAAATATTTAAAATCAGGAAATTAATGAAAATAAAATTTTGAAATGTCTATATCTTCAGAAAAATAAACTCTACAAAATGGCTATCTTTAATTTTTGGGAAATAAATAAATAAAAAAATGTATCTTTTAATATTTTTACCAAAATATTAAAACCAATTAAAATATGAAATAATTGTAGTTCTTATCCCTGTGAGTCTTATTACAAAACCAGAATCTCAATATCACCATTATTTCGGGAGATATTGCAATGGGTAAATCTTCATGGGACACCCTGTATTATAATAAATTTAATTTCATTAAAATTTTTAAATATCTGCATATAAAATTGTATATGCCATGCATTGATACTTGATTATTACTATCATTAAATATATTCATACATTGTCAATTTAAAATATAATAATTATATTTAGTGCTATGCAAACTTGTCAATTAAAATTAATTTTTGTCTTTATTTTCATTTTGAACCATAAGAATTTATGTTTTGTTTTTTGACATTGTAGAATTCCAGTAATTTAATCTTCAATTCTAAAGACATTTTAATATTTAATATATAATTGTCTACTTTATAAAATATAATTTTAATCATTCTAAATCATTTAATAAATGCAATTTTTCAAATAAAAATATAATAATGTTGATGACTATTATGGGTTATATTGTGTGTGTTTTGATAATTTTAAATTTATATCTATAACTATAAATATTGAGTGGTTGGGATTCTTATTTAAAAATTATATTTTTTAGAAATTGCAAGATAATGCCAATTGGTGGTAATGTTTCTCATTTTTTTTTGTAAAAATACAACATTATGATTGATTATTTATAAAAATATTTTACCGAGAAAATAAGTATGTAACATTAAAAACAGCTTCCAAATGATTGTAACCTGCATAAACATAAAAATATGCGAACAGCTTTCACTTAATAGGGTATAGCACTAAAAAAACTGAAATAATATTTTTTTGTTTTTAAATGTTTTTCATCTTTTACATGGTATTTGCAAAGTTAATATGAGTTTGAGTATAACTGAAAGTCCATAAAATATTACCTAGTAATTTACTTAAAATTGTATAATTTTAATATAAATTATTTATTATGTCTACTAAATAATTATTAGGTAAAATTGATTTAGGTATACTCTACATCTTATTATAATTTGTACTTATAGCTTAATAGGTGACAAATATTTGTTTTTTTAAAGTTATATTTAAAGTTCATTTTTTAAGTCCTTGGTGATATTAATCACTTTATTTTATTACTATTTAAAAAAAATAATATTAAATTGCAAAATAAGATAAAAAATCTTTTCAATGTTGTCATACATTTTTATTTAGTAAAAATGTAACATACTGTTTAATTAGGTTATTAGTTTTAAGTCAAGAATGTATTTGTTTAATAGAACAAAAACATTTTTTTCCTCTCCTTTAAAAAAATAATTAAATATACATCCTTGTTCTTGGTTATGATTTAATATTATTATAAGAAAATTATTTGTATTAATTTAATGTTTATTAATTTATGTGTTAATAGAACTTTGTTTATTGAAACAAATAAAATTGTAACAAAGTTACTATTTATCACGTTTTTAAGAAATTTTGAAATGTATAGGAAAAATAATTATAAAAGTTATACATAAAAACCAGTTTGAAGTAGTGTCAATGGACGCGCCCTTCAGTCAAGCCTCCAAACCTAGTAAAAAAATCTCATATTTTCTTATTGTTTAAATTTATTACAGATTGTAAATTTATTTATATTATAAAATAAAAAAATAAAAAAGGTATACATATTGTAGAATGGTGATGACTTATGGACAAAGAGTTATTTTAGTTTTTTTTTTTCTAATGTAATAATTTGGTGTGTGTGTGTTTATATAATTATAGACTAGTAGATTGTATCAAAAGTAGGAAATATTTTTAAATTATTCATATACTCCTTAATAAAAATAAAAATGCTGGTACCAATTGAATTATTTAATGATTTAACTTTATAATAATGTTTATAAGAAACTACGAAAAAAAAATGTTAACAATTACTGTTTTATTTTTAAATATATTACTAGTAATTTTATAGCATAGATCAATAAAATTTGAATTGGAAATTGTAGAAATTAATATTGTAAAATCAAAAACTGATCAAATGCATGATGTTTTGGTTTTTTAAAAATAAAATTGATCATATCTAACATTTTCTTCTGCATATTATTTCTGACAAATGTATGTACATATATTATTTCTTAATCTAATTATTTTTTAGCTCTCTTTTAGTCAATAATATTTTGTTGTGTCCGTTTTTGATTTCTCAGTAAGCAATTCGTATCATACTATAAAGAAAATTAATTTAGGAGGTATTTAGTATCAGTTTTTGTGTCTGGTTGCAGATTTTGAAATTATTATTTTAGACAAAATAGGGGCACTAATTTGGTTTTTCGCCAGGGGCATTACTAATTCTTGCTATGGCCCTGGACACTAGTCCACTGCAGATTTTGATGATACAATAGTTATGTATCGTACACTACTAACATAAACAATGAATAAGCATGGTATAATATAAGTCAATTATAATACAAAAATAGCAAGGTATTAGATACTTAGTAATTAGTATAAACCATAGAAAAATTTAAAAAAATGTGAAATTCATTAGGTATGTATATTATTTTTGATAATTTAAGTCAACTCCATATTTCTATAAAACTTTTTCGAGTATTAGTTATTATCCATCCCCCTTCCAAGTTAAAAAATAATAGAGGGGCTCTGTCCTGTGTACTCCCTCCTCAATTATTCTAGCATTTAAAAATAAAAGATTTTTTATAAATTAAAAAATTGGGGAAACTAATATATTTCTTGTTTTGCCCATAATTTATTTGATTCAACTATATTTTTTATATTCATTTTTGTTTAAATTATTATTTTAGGAAGCATTCAAATATACAAACAATATTATCATTCTAATCAGTATAATGAGTGCTTTGTCTCTAATTATACTTAACGCTTGGATCTGCATGTAAATACCATCTCCTATAATTGTACCCATCCTTAATAAATGTTAATGATCTTGCTTAGTCAATTATCCAGGTCACCTGAGTAGAGAGTTATGTGCCTAGAAAAATCAAAAATCTCTTAAATTTAAATGAATCCATCATTAATTTTTAAAAATAGTGTCACCACTGAATGACTTTTTTAGTTTATTCTATACCAAGTCAAATTTGTAGCAATAACTTCCAGAAAATATGGTTATTGTGAAATTTTAATATTTATAAATTGCATACCTTTGATACCTAGGTAGATTTAGAACCTATCTAATAAAATGTAAACAATTTATTTAACTAATAATAATTATTTATTTTATTTTTAGTTTATTGTTTTTAGTGTTTTGTTTTTAGGTTAAACAATAATCAGTTATTATTAGTTTTATATTTTAAGCATGTAATTATTTGTTTCAGGTGAAAAGAAAGAAAAAACGTTATCATTAAATCAGATACCTACTCTGTTTAGAAATTTAGTAATCAATCAATTAATTTGTTGTTTACTAATTGTTTTCTATTAGTTTAAATTGAATATAGTTGCATGGAGATTGCTGCTATGATTTTGCCTGTTTCTATTATTAGTGTTATGATGTATGAATAGTAATTGTATTAAAATTATTTTACATGTACTTACATTTTTGTTATTTAATAAATTATTTTCAGTGTGTTATTTTGTAGTATATTTTTACTGTTAATTTAATTTTGTTCTATTTTACTTTTAAAATGTAAGTATTTTTCTATTATAATTTGTGAGTTTTCCTGAAAAATTAATCGATTTATTGTAATGTTAAAAAATATTATTATTTTTAAATTTATTTAAATTTTTACTATCTACATAAATACAAGACCTTTGATTAGGCAAGTAAGTATATCAAAATGAACACAAAATGTTGGTAATTATACTATTATATTCTATTATTAGAGTACCTATACCTACTACAGTAGTAGCCATCACTTAGCTTATAGAAGGTGGGTACCTACTAATTTAAATTAATTAATAAATACAATATTTTTGTAATTCTTATAGCAGTTATAACAATACAATAATTTACAATACAATATTTTAACCGCACATTTTATATATGATTTATGACTTAAGGATGTTGAAAAGTTTTACGCTAGGTAATAGTTTTTTCCTACGGGATGAGTTTGACTTAGTTTTTTCCTTATCCTTTTCTAGCTAGGTATTCAAATCTCCTAGTATCTATCGAAAGCTAATTTTGCTCTATCTGCTGAAATGTCTATTTTATTTTACTAACTAATTCCAAATAGTTAGATGCTATAATGTCCACAGTTTTACAAATGAACATGTAGACATAAATATTTTACATTACTCACTATAACCGACTAACCTAACTGGTTTTCATTTTCATTGGCATAACCAGGATTTTAGAGGTCAGCGGGATAAAGTTACTGGCTGCAAACGAGTTGTGTCCCAAATACTGAATTGTGACCCCAGGTTTTTTATGTTATACGACGTGTACCCTTGGATTTTTTAGGTTACATGAGTTTTGTGTAACTTAAATAAGAAGTATAAAATAACTACACAAATCATTTTAGTATAATAGGCATTAGTGTATTACATATAGCCCATATAGGTATAAGAAGAAAACTGAGATGATAAAGTTTTTTAAATTTAAACCTTGAAATTTGTCTATTATATTATTATAGGTATACAGGGTGATTTTTTTATCATGAACCACTCATTATTTCAAAAAGTATCAATGTTTTTTAAAATATTTTTTTACAAAGTTTCATATTGTTAAAAAAACAACGTTTTTATGAAAAAATTATATTTTTTAATATTTTTTATCCTTATAATTTTTTAAGTTTTTTACTTTTTTGAATGGCAACCTAGAGTTTTAATTTCATATTCCAAAGCAGAATATTTTTCTAAGTATTTTGATACGTAAAAATCGAATTTTGGACGAATAGTTCATGAGTTATAAGTATTTAAAGTTTAGACAAGCGGAGTAGTGGACAAACATTTTGCGGGGTAACCCCGTACCACTCCACTCCGCCAATCTAAACTTTAAATACTTATAACTCATAAACTACTCGTCCAAAATTCGATTTTTACGTATCAAAATACTTAGAAAAATATTCTGCTTTGGAATATGAAATTAAAACTCTAGGTTGCCATTCAAAAAAGTAAAAAACTTCAAAAATTATAAGGATAAAAAATATTAAAAAATATAATTTTTTTATAAAAACGTTGTTTTTTTAACAACATGAAACTTTGTAAAAAAATATTTTCAAAAACATTGATACTTTTTGAAATAATGAGTGGTTCATGATAAAAAAATCGCCCTGTATACATATCATGTATATATTTCATAGGTACCTATCTAAATTTGAGCAAATAATAATCATACTGCACTGAGAAGAAATTGAAATATATTTTTTTATAAACTCAAATTGGGGTATTTGTACATTACAATAGATGATTAAAGCTATGTAATACATTATATTTTACATAAAAAATGAGAATATTTTATCTGGCCAAAAATTATGTTTGTATTTCCTATAAATAATTGTCAGGTTATTATAGTAAAGACCTATCCTAACCTATCTTTACTATAATTGTGTTTTTGGTCTAATTAATGTAAATAAAAAGTTTAAAATGAATACACAAATAATTATTGTCAAAATAGATTTAAGTACCATTTTTCCTGTTTTGTCCCATAATTTTCCAATCTAAGTATCTTATATATAGTTATATCAGTTATTAATGTAAACCTCACTATAATATTATATTCCAATATAATCATTTTTGTAGGAAAAACGAAAACGTCATAAAATGTCAATAAATATTTACCGTCCCTTTAAAGCACTAAAAAAATTACCACCTTCAACTAATGGTACACTTACTTCCGATATATAGGCTTCAACAAATACACAACTGCTGAATTGCTAGTGGGCTTTTAAAAAGTTATTTTCCCATAGCTGGTCCGAAATTCAAATTCATCCTTCGACCCTGATAATACCTAATCATAAAATACAATGTATGACTGGAGAACGCTGTACCGCCTGTACCTATAAGAATAAACATTTTCGTAAATTGTTCACTAAATTATTTTTCCGGAGACTTTAGCCCTAGCGTGGTCGTGAGGGGCATTTATTCCGGGATTTTTTTTCTAAGACCATCTTTTCTGTAGACCTATTTGTGACCTGGTTATCTGACTGACCCACGTACAGACGTACCTACTCATACAATAAATTCTGGGCATAGCCGTTTTCGACCAAAAACGTACCCTTCCCTTTTCGGCCGATTCACTTTTCGACCAAATTTAAAAAAAGTCTATTCCCTTTTCGACCAAAATTGTACCCTTCCCTTTTCGGCCGATTCACTTTTCGACCAAATTTAAAAAAAACGCCAATTCCCTTTTCGACTAAAATCGTACCCTTCCCTTTTCGGCCGATTCACTTTTCGACCAAATTTAAAAAACATCGATTCCCTTTTCGACCAAAACAAAAAGTTTTGTAATATGATATGTAAAATAAAGAAAATAATTGGTATATAATTTTTGTAAAATAGAATACCTATATATTAGCATTATTTCTATGTTATGTTAATATGTCATAAACTACAAAACTCAGACGACGCGACGATAGACCACAATTATATTGACCTTATATCATTTTTTTTTATATAATATATCTTATATTTTTAATAATATTTGCCATTATTTTACAACAATCATACACCTATTAGTTTATTTCTTAATATTATATTATACACATTACTATTATACGTTATAATTATTGACAAAAATTGTATATTATTATGTTATTCTTTTTATAAAATATTATGTACAGTGTGACATATTAGTACAAAACTAATGTTAATAATATATAAGTATATTATTATAATATTATAAATATTTATTTATATATTTTACACATCTTATACAACTTATACTTTTAATAATTTTCTGTAAGTATAAACTAAACTCTAAAGTATATTATTATATTGTATATTATTTTCTTTATTTTACATATCATATTACAAAACTTTTTGTTTTGGTCGAAAAGGGAATTGATGTTTTTTAAATTTGGTCGAAAAGTGAATCGGCCAAAACCAGGGTACGATTTTAGTCGAAAAGGGAATTGGCGTTTTTTTAAAATTTGGTCGAAAAGTGAATCGGCCGAAAAGGGAAGGGTACAATTTTGGTCGAAAAGGGAATAGACTTTTTTTAAATTTGGTCGAAAAGTGAATCGGCCGAAAAGGGAAGGGTACGTTTTTGGTCGAAAACGGTCTCGCCCTAAATTCTATGGAATTTTAAAAATAGCTTGCTTTTACTACCTATTAACCAGTACCTATATATAAATATAATTTTTTTTTTCAAAATGGATTGATTGGATTGTTTGTCTTATGACAAATAAATATTTTTTATTTTTACTTTTTCTTAAAATTACTAGGTTTTATATAAGAAACCATAACACACATTATAACATAATGTTTATAAAAATTAAACTGAATAAAAGGACAATTAATCACAGTAATTTGGTGCCTTGGTAGGTTTGTCGGTATATTAAAACACGTAGGTAGGTATAATAGAAATCCAGTCAATTAGCACGTTCGGATAAAGTATATGAATTTATTTTAGTATATGAAATTATTTGTTTTACTTATATACTGTTACTTTTCTGTTATTCGACGTATTACATTATATATTCTGCAGATCGCTTGTATAATATTACCTACCTAGGTAGTAGGTACGTGCATACGGTACCCCATAAATCACGATAATAATTTCTCCCCAACACGTTTTCTGACCACGTGGAAAATGGTGAAAAAAAAAATAACAAACCAACCGGCCGTAGTTAACGTAAACATTCGGTGAATTCATTTTTGTTGTTCGGTAACGAAATTTTAATCACTGCGGTAGCTATGCACTTATTGATCGTCTCTTGACATAATATATGCTGGGCATATAATAATAATATGACTAAGCGGTACCTATACCTATACCTACCTACGAAATTTATATAGCTACACGACACAGTAGGTAGGTAGGTGTATATATTATCATAATACATATTACATATCCCTGTAGTCTAATAATATATATTCGTTACGCATATGCGGATGGCTATATTAAGTATATATATATATGCGTTTTCGATCGTACGAGTCACGACCACCCTCACACGTGAGCCAACAGCTTAGCTTATTTTATAGCGTCAGTCGTCTATACGCAGGTGATGTGTATAATAATACGACGTATATAATTGTTATTAGGAATTATGTGGCCTCGGTCACCCAACCCCAATAGCCGAGTGTGTCGTCGTGGCAGGTGCAGTGGTGCATTATTTATATCGTATTAGAATAATGTCATAGGTACACACTACACGACCACGACATAATTATGTGTGAGTCGTGAGTGGGGAACCGGTGGTGTATATATTATTATATAGTGTATTGGTAAAGTTGCAGCCATGGGGTGGGGATGGGTCTGAGGGTCGGAGTGTCGTGATCGCTTATATTGGATTGCTGTGCAGGCTACCTACCTACCTACCTAAACGAACGACGCGGTTAAGGGGAAGAAAAATAAAACGAAGGGTTGGGGGTATAGAGGAGATAATCGCGTAGGTACCTTTGGTAGGGCTTCGCGTGCAGTTCACAATCACCGCCGCCGCCGCCGCCGCTATGCGACCCCATAATGCGTAGGTATATTATACGTACGGTGCGCGTGTGTATGTCGTACCTACCAATAGTGTTTTAATCTAAGGGTCACCCGAGTCGTCTAGGAGGTGCGCTCGTCAAGATATTATACATCTATCATTTTAATCACGGTGTAAATCAAGAAAAAAACTTTGTATTATTACGCTTACATCGTGTCGTTGTGCGGTTCGGAAATACGCGTTTTTTACACGCTTAAAACATAATATAGGTAGGTAGGTACCTACTAAAACTTTGGCCAACAACGGTCGTGCACAGCTCCTCCACAACCTGCTACGATGACAACGGGCCGTCGTATTGGTACCTACTACCTACTACAGGACTGATCGTAGTGAATTATTATTATTTATAATAATAAATATTAGGTTATACCTATACGACCTACTAACTCTATATTATTATGGTATAATAATCACGACGGGTACCGAAACGCGGTACTCATGATAATATACCAACACTGCATAATATGTTCACGGTTCTGCGGTGATTGAAGTCGCGTCTTCGGCAAGGTTCGGGTGTGAACAGGTTACCGAATTATGTACCTATACCTACGTTACATGCACGATTCTATATTAGATAATGATAATATAGTTCATACGTCGTAATATTATTGCCATCGCAAGCGTGAAAAGTGAGTCATTGTTATTATTTTTTATTCATATTTTAGATACTTGAATACTTCTAAGCGTAGGTGTCATTTTTTTTTTTTTTTTTGTTTGTGAGAGTTCGATATTCAAGTTTGATGGTAGACATATTTATCATGTTGCAAATTGGATTTAGTTAGCACTTTTGAGAGGTCAAGATTACAAATGCCAAGTACCTACTTGGCAAAACTATTTTCTTATTTTTTTTTTTGTTATTAAAAAAACACACACATATATATAACTGCACATGTAGATAACATTTTATATACATGGTATAATTTTTTAAAAACAAATTGGCTCTTTTTGAGCTATTTATAGACAAGTGAAATTTTCGATTCTCTTCCAATTAATGTCAATAAAAGAATTTTTGCGTGGTCAAAAAACTTAAAAAGTACATTACAAAGTTTCTTTTAAGTAATAATTAATGCTATACAATAATAATAAAAATACAGAAGCACGATTTTTTAAAATCAACATTTGAAGTTTTTGTCTTTTTGATGTTCAAAATTCACCAAAATCATGAATATTTGTAGATTATTTTTTAGTTCGAAATGAACCTATAAAAATTTCAACAATTTTGACTTTAAAATGTATCAGGTACCTATTAAGTTTCTCATATGTAGTTTATTCTAAAGTCAGAAAGTCAGAAAATCTAAAAAATAAATTATACACTTAATCTTTTTCATAGATATTTGAAGTTAAAATTACAAAGAATAATTGTTTTAAATTTTTGTTCAAAAATATTAATTGTTTATATAATTTGGACATGAAGATTTTACGTACCTATATATTATTTTATATTATGTACATAAATTTAAAAAATTTAAATTAATTTGAAGCTATTGTCTATGCCCTATTTATTCCATGAACTATTATTCATAACATTCTATGCTAAGGTGGTATTGACTAAAAACTAAAAAGTCAATAAAAATAATAAATAATATAAATAAGTAATTAAATATGAATAATATAATAAATGATATACTTTCGTCAAAAATTAAATCAACCATCCGTTGTATAATATGTATACCTGCTTATAGTAAAATAAAAAAATGTAATATATATAGTACTTTTTTAAACATAGGCGGAGTTATAGATATATATTTGCTCAGAATCGTTTTTCATACATGCAATTATTTATCATGACATTAAAATTTAACATACTCGGCATCAATAATTTGTGCAGCAGATAAGTAGTGTGGTTAAATGCTTTCTCTCTTTTTTTGGTTTTATTTCACTCGTATAAGAGACTGCATGTCGACATTTTTGCGTAATCATAGAGTTGTATTATATGTAAACCAATCATGACTACTACTATAAATTATTCCGTGATAAATATTTGAGTGTTAATCATCAAAGCTATATTAATTATAAAGCTTATTTTAATTGATATCCAATGTTTTTAATACAACACAATATTACACTGCAGAGATTGTACGGTTTCTCCATCGAACGTGGTATCCTACATAAAAGCTCATTTCGGTTTGATATTTCACCTGCAATGTACGATTTATTTCTTTTGTCACTCTGTTATTTATGGTCACCTCGTAGCAGAATTGTGTGGGTATATTGTATATTGACATATTGTATTTAAATTTTGTTATACTACATTAAACTCATTATAGAATATCAAATCGAAATTTGAATTAATTTCAATACCCCGTGGTGATTTAAATCAATAAAACAAAGAAAAATCATCAAGAGGTTTCAAGTCGTATATAAATTGAAATCCGAGAAAAAATAATTATTCCCTTAGCAAATTATTATGGAATCGGTGAAAATTAGAGGAATGTCTTGAATATTTAAAATGTTATTTGAATCGATAAAAAAAAATATAGTTTTGATACTTATGTGTATTAATATCTACCTACGTCTAAAATATATACACATTTCAAATTTAAAAGATTATTGTTATCTTTAATTTATTAAATATTGCATTAAATACGTAACTTCAATAACTGTGCATATTATTAAAATACTACACTATAAGTATTGTTGATAATATATGATTAAACGTCGCATAGGCCGTACCTTATTGGTATAGTACCTACCTATATTATAGACAGTATACACAGCAGAGATTTATTTAGATTAAAAATGTATAATTTTGTTATAGTTACTACGTGTTGTATCTTATACAACTATTTTGATGTAAAAGGATAAACATTTTTTTTTTTTTATGTATCCTTTATTATTAATATTCACATGTCTCAAGTTTTTTACGTAACAATCATTTTTATCAACGACTGACTGAGGGTTGTTATTAACAGTTGAGACGTACCGACTCAGCTATATTACAGTGTTACACTTTATAATATATAACACTACGTAAGCTACTTAAAAACGATTTTAGAGATATAATATTTTTTTAATTATTAATAGATAATACCTACTGTGAAAAGATTGGGCTAATGCTCGTTTACAGTTTTTATGTACGAGGGAATTCTCTCCATCATCAAAAATGTTGAGCGGAATTTTGTCCATTTACCGCTCATATTTTATAATTATTGCACCGAAGATTATACTTAATTTTAGTTATATGTATTTTTTAGTTCATTATTACGGTGAATTTAATTTTCATTAAAATTATTTTTCGCGTTAGAAATAGTTTTATATTTTCCTAAAATGATTTATTTAGACAGTAGGTTTATTTCTCAGAGGTACCGAACCGTGGCTTGATCATTTTTTTTTACATCGGGAAAGATAACCAATAAAACTGCAAATTACACTTCAACAGCTTTTTTTGGATGGGGGAGAGAGTTGTAATATCAGAAAAGCCTCGTAAGATTCCGGCATGGACCTGAGTTTTAGTCCTGAAAAAATTTAAATTCTGTTTGCGCCTATATTTATTTATTTAATGGCCGAAGCATTTTTTGCAGTCTTGTAAAAGACACTTTTGAAATTATATTTAAATACAGATACAAATACATCCATTCAGAAAGTATTTAAAATACGTTTCAAACACTTTTAAGAAAAAGTATTTAAGATACAAATACAAATATTATTGGAATGTATTTAAATACTTTTTAAATATTTTTTTTTATTTTACTTAGAACTAGTCAGTTCGTTAAATTAATATTATTTATTTAAGTAATTGATATTTAAATTTTGTAATTCCTAATTTAAAATTTTCACGATACATTTAATTAGGTGGTTATTATTAGAATTAATATTTATACCATTTTTTAAAATGTACTCTGAACAATCAAAATAAGTAACACTTGTTGTATTATAGCAATTTTTTAATCATTCAGTAAACACTTGTTAATGAAATATTAAAATGTTGTAATAATATCACATTTACAAACGAACCAGACATCGGAAATTGGAAACCGGGGTTCTCAACATTTATCACCGAAAAATTATTACAAACAAAATACTATGACAATTTAAAAAAAAAAATATGTGAAAGTATTTGGTTTTCAAATACAAATAGGTACGTGCAAGACAGTATTTAAAATGCTTTCCAAATACTTAAACCAAAAAGTAGTTAAAAAGTATTCTAAAAACTATAAAAGTGTTTGAACACATTTACTCAAATACTTAACAACTACAACACTGCTTTTTTGTTACACAATGCGTATATTGTATATACCTAGTAAATTATAAAGATAAAATTAAGCATATTATGCATAATATGATGATAACCGTCATCGATAATATTTCCGTATATGTTTAAAATATACAACTAAAACTTAAAAACTGACTGCAGAGGACTTATTATAGGTCCACTGAAGCTATTCAATTACCTATTGGCTATTACTATTAGTCTAAACAGTTATTCACCAATCTACTGACATAAGGTATTAAGGTGTATTCTACAACTGCAGCTTGATTCTTGCAACCTTAAATGCAGGCTTATAGACACTGGTATAATTTTGAGACGGGATGTTCGAATATTTGCATATATACATACCTAATAGGCACTTACTTACACTGTTTGAAAAAACCTGATTCTCTCAATATGGTCTTAGTCAAAACAGATGTGATAATGGTAAATGGGTAATATAATATGAAGTTGTTTGGCCGTATGGTTAACTTATAATAGCTACAGTTTAGCTTCTACACACTATGTCGATGTTTTACAAAATGGCTGAGATAGGTTAACGCCTATACATGATATATACACTGCGCTTTAACCAGTGCCATTATCGTTATGTATACGAAGTGGATTTTTATATACCTATATGACTATTTGGACTAAATTGTGAAAGTGTGTTATAGGGTTGCAGTAGTTGGTAATTACATTTATTTTTAATTGCCCATAATGTAGAGCCATAAGAGCCGAGGTGAACATTTCTCCGTAGAAAAATTTCCACCCTAGACCGATACAATAACCATATATAATATAATAGGTGTCATAATTGAGAGAATATATATTATATATTTATTATATTATACTCCACAGTCTATACATAGCTATAATTGACTGATTTTCCTCCCATTGAATTAGTTACTCTTCACGAGTTATTCTTACTATGTTATTTACAAAGCGAGCTCACAGGGAAAGTAGAATAAGAGGCACTTTAAATACCTATCTAGTAGTTTTGCCTCTGCAAAGCTTTCATTTTTCTGTTTTTCATTTTTTTTTCACGAATCTCTACTATAATTATATAATCTGCATATCAATCACGATTGCAATATATTATGATGATTATTGATTAGGTACCTAATGAATGCTATTATTTAGATTTAAAAAATATAAATTTGATACGTAAATATAACATCTTATATCTACCAATAGAAATGTATTTATTTATTTATTGTCTGTTAATTTACTATTAATTCTTCGTTTCTAGATTTAAGTTGGGTAATTATATATTTTGTACAGGATATACTAGATTTCTGTGCATAATATGAATATTTATTAATCATTTTAAATGCCGAGTTGAAAAATTGACAAGAACTATATACGTTTTTAATGCAAGATATATCGGTGTGTTTCTCTATATCTAATATCTATCATACATAATATCGCTATAAAATATAATATACCTTATAACAGGGAGCCTATTAATTTTTTCGACGAAAAGTTAGTTAATGTAGGCACCTATCAATAGGTCATATATTAGGGGTTCTAAATCAGCCATCGTAGGATATGTTTGTTTTGAATGATTTGGCAAGATTAAAAATCTTTTTAGATTTCTTCAATCTGTTGACTGTTGTATAATTATACATATTTGTACCTTCCTACATTGTTATGATAAAATGTCATTCATATTTATATTTTTGTTTAATAAAATAATGTTTAGATCAATAATTTATATTATTTTAAAATTAGTAATTCTAGATTTTAAATATTTATGATACACGTAAAGCTGTTTTAAAAAAAAAAATTATTTCAATTTATTTCATTTACCTATTATTTATTGTTAAAAATAAAATATAATATTGTTACGTTCTAGGCTGTGCGTCATATTATTATGCAAAAATCAATAAATGTGTCTCTATATTATACATAGAGTGATATCTAATATGCACCCTATTAAGTTTATATGAATGGTTAATAATTATTTTCAATTGTATCTACGACCTGAAAATCATATTATTAAAGCGAGTTCTATCGTTAGAGTTAAACATTGTATAGGCAATTAAACTATATTAGTGAGTACTGAAATTACGTTCTTGTATCTTGAATATTATTACACACTTACATAAATTCGCAAAATTATGTATATATTAGATATTATGATATTGCAATGTTGTGTGTATAGTAACATTTCAAAGTTACATGAACTATAGCATGCTATAGTGATTAGATTTTGAGATTCCCACTATTATGAATATTACATTTAGTAGGTATAAACTAATACCTGAATTATGCAATGCAAATATATTACTCATTAATTAATTGTTGTTTAATATTTTCCCATGTTGAGGTAATATTTGTACAATAATGGTCAAAAAGAAAATTCTCAATTCACTAATTGATAATATATTTTTAGATAAAGGAAAAAGGAACATATACAGATATTTGTAAAATAAAAATAAAAGTACAATCTTATATATTTTATTTATGCCATCTAATAATATTAAAACTGTATCATAAATTTGAACATTTAATTTTAATTTAATTTTTTTAATTTAAGCCATGGTTTATTTTCCGGGTGTTTCTCATTCGGGACTATTATTACCACACACCTAATATAATTTCATAATTCTGTTACAAATTATGAAATTCTACAACAGGGGCAGATTTGAAGTAACTGTCATTTCGTTTATAGATTTTAGAATCTCTATACAGACAAAAACGCGGTGCCTTAAACTTTAGTTCAACATAATGCCAACTAATTACATCAAATTACGTTGTGTATAAGTAAAAACAGAAGCCTGCAGAATATGTAGGTGTACGACATTGTACACAGTAGAGACTTATACCATGCATACAGGTATTATTATTGGATTATAGAATAGCAAGGGGCGGCGGTTTCTTAATTAAATTTGCAAGCGTTGAAACGAGTCACTTTACTACAGTTTTCATTACACTACAGTAACTTGGTACAATTTTTCAGATTACATTTTACAAGCTCTCTGAATATTGTCACATAATTAAGTGATATATGATAAGTGCTCTCATTAGTATTTATATAATATGTTTAGATAGTGTTGTACCTATTAGCAAGAATTATTATGTTTAGACTTAGATCTCCCACGATGGGCGATAATTGGTCGGTGACGAGTTGTTAACTTATTATAATGTCACCTGTTATTTAATTTAAAATTACTATGCCACTTACAATTATTTATTCGAAAAAGTGGTAATAAAATACAATTTTTCATCGAATTCAATCTTGTAGAGCAGTAAAAATCTGAATATATAAAAAAAGCTTTATACAATTTATTGTTTTGTTCAACTGAGGAATATTTTTAGAATTTTTAATAAATTATGTATAACCAGTCACATTAAAATTCGCTAGTTTTAAATACTGTGAAGAGCGATGAATGTATTGATTTTACAATGAGATGTCTATTTTTTGTATCGGCCATCTTTAATTTCATAATTCACATTTAAGGACAATAAAAAAGCTTCGATTTTCTTCAACAGGATCTTTTCTGACAGGAAAGTGAATTAAGTTAATACTTTGGGGGGAGTTAAAACTTCTAAATAGTTTTCAAAAACATAAGAAAAAATAAACAAAAATTAGGAAAAAATTTAATTTTATATAAAACCAGTTTTCGAAAATATCGATTTTGCTTTTCAGTGTATTTGTACATTACCGTAGATATCCATGCAATTTTCATCGTATGTTTATAAAACAATAACATTTTTGAAATATTGCTAGGTACCTAATCTTTTTGCGTTATGGATTTGTAGTTTTATAGGCATAAGAATCTTTTTAGTTTTATAAATTTAATTTTAATTATTGTCTGTAAAAATTTTTTGATTTTGTCAAAAAACTAGAAAATTTGATACAACTTTCCCATAAATAGTTAATGGCAAAAATTTAAAAAAAAATTGAGCGTAAATCCATAGTATCTTTTTAAGAGTAAGACAAAATTCATTAAAATTAGGAAAATTGGAAAATTATTTCGTATTAGAAATTCTCAAAAATGTTTTCTATTTATAAAAGATTTTTAATTTTTATACGAGTTTCAAGTGGCAGGACGCAGGATTTTTCAATGGGGAGGGGAGGGATAAAAGGATAAAAATAAATAATTACTCAGTCGTCACAGGTTCAAAAGGTTAACTCGGCCATCGGAATAACGATGCTTGGATTGACGGATAGTGTTGCTAACAACAGTTCAATTGTTATCATAGATTATAAATTTATATTGACTGTGGTACGGCTTAAGATAGTATCTTTAATCATGACTCCTGACTATGGAATGTATAAAAATATTATTTATGAACCTTAGGAGTTTAGCCAGTTTAGGACAATATGGTTTGCATTGTTTGTAATAAATAGGTTAACACACGATTTAAGAAACTATATCAAATCGAGGGAAATATAAAAACAAAAAACAATAATACGGGCAATGCCCCCCCCCCCCATTCTTCAGCCAGTTAGATCCCCTCCTGTGGACGCCACTGTGAGATTCCAATCAAGTTTTTAGCTAAGTAACGTTAAGTTACGAAATACAGGGTGTCCCGCGAGGATTTACCCATTGTGATATCTCACGAAATAATGGAGGTATTAAAATTCTGGTTTTATAATAATATTCAGAGGGATAAGAACTACAATTATTTCAGTTTTTAATTTGTTTTAATGTTTTTGTAAAAAATGTAAAAAATATATTTTTTTATTTAATTATTTTCAAAAATATTAAAGATAGCCATTTTGTAGGGTTTATTTTCCTGATAATATTGACGTTTCAAAATTTTATTTTCATTGATTTCCCGATTTTTAATATTTTTTCTAGTTTTGTAGAAATAAAATATGATTATAATTTATAACTATTAGGAACATGGAAGGTATTCGGCCGGCCGTATGAGAAATATGAAATGGATAATATGTGGCTAATAATAATTTAATAATATTTAGGTAATATTATATAAAAAAAAAAAAACAATTCAATAATAATATAACAGTTTATTCGAGTAAATGTATATAAAATTATGGCAGCATAGCCATATTATTATTTACTCGTATAATAATGTTACATTATCTTAGGCTCGTCGTCAAAAATATTCCCTTTGGTTTGTGATTAGAATTGGACCACAGTAAATTTTTCTAATCGTCAGAAGCGATAAAAAATAGCTTATGACGAAATAATAATATTGTTGACAGCACCGGACAAACCAATCGGCGCGACGTCAACAGGGCTCGGAGCGTAACACAACAACACACGCGGCGGGTGAATGACAACGACGACGCAAAGCACTATAATTATTATTATTGTCGACGCGAAATACCTACCACGGCGGCCGAGTGTACTATATTAGAGCGTATAGCGCGTAACTTTAAACGGGGAAAATACGCAGAAAATGGCGAAGAGCCAACGGCGGGTCGCGGGCACGGTAGGTAAACCTACTAGAATGTTGAAATACGTGCGCTAACTGCAACAAAGTGCAAACACGGGGTCGGAACTCGGGTTGTTATTACATTTTTTTATTTACGTATTTTTATTTTTTATTGTAAAGCTTACAAAATATAGATGAAGAAATATTTTAACTCCTATAAACCATAGCTTGAACGGAGTAGAGAGTTGACAACAGTACCTACATATAGTAATGCTTAAATGTTAATTAAATTAAATTAAAGGATACACCTTTTTACTTACAATTATAGAAAAGACACAGCTTTCTATATAAATATAAATATGAAATGCAAAATGCAAAATGAAAATGTTTTACATGGGATTGAAATTACAAAGAATGAAAATACAATAAAGAGTAAACATAATAAATAAACATAATTAAGAATAAGCGAAATAGAACCAATGTCAAGTTAAAAATCTTTTTCAGGAATTAGTAAATTTGTAAAATAATATTAAATAACAACAGACAATTAAAATAAAAACAAAACTCAAATAAATACGGACTTTTATATTTAGAAGTAATCAAATTAGAAAATATAGCCACATGTAAACATCTTTTTCCCCATTATCTAAGCCACTATGAATATTTTTTTTTAATAGAGTTGGCATCTGGTTAAAATAGGTTGGGACAGAATAGTCTACAAAAGATTGTAAAAACACACGTAATATAATATAGGTATATAATACATACACTACACACGTGGTGGGCAAATGACCACGATGCAAAGCACAATGATTGTCTACGCTAAATCCATCATTATTGGTTAGTGATGAAATAAATTCAGACTCTTGTCTCTAGCAAATAGAAGAGTTGAAGCTAATTTAGGGTTTTTGCACAAGCTGATTGGCGGACGTGTGGATGCTCACTCTCTTCTTTCTCTAATACATTTTAAAGTTCCTTATCACTCTACAACTACAAGACCTAATTCTACCATTGTTACACATGCGGCGGGTAGGTAGATGTTAGACTACTTACATTGTTAGTGTTTAATATGACATTGAAATCAGAATTTACTCTTCTTCAGGCGTAAATCTGGAGTCTTCATCAACCACGATGATTATACTTGTCTATGTATTAAAGCGTGAGACTGCTGATGGTCTGCTTATCGCAGTGAGACCATCCAGCAACGATTTAAGGTATACGGACAGTCTAAAACGTCCAAGTGATTCACTTTTTAATATAATTGAAGTTTTTAGTTAAAACTTTTTCACACTTTTGTTAATCATCAAATTTGAAAAAAACATTTTTTCTTAATACCAGACATTTTTATGAGAATTCACTATTATTTTTTATTCTAGTAGGTTCCGATTTTATAAATTATATGATTTAACATTTCTTAAAGTCACGCTTCTTTAAATTGAACAATACTATTTAAAAATGTGAAATATATTTTATTAATTTATTATCAATTTGTGTCATTGTATAAAAAATTATTATCACCCACCCACTTACCAAATATTACAAGTGCTTCTTATTTAAACCAGTTACCACTGGTGGATGACAAGTAACAACCAGCAACAAATTAATCATAAGATATCTAAGTAAAAGTAAAAGTTATTAAAACTGTTAATGCCTATCGTGTTGAATGATACATATTATTCACTTGTTACAGACAACATGCGGTTAGGAATAAGTCTGTCAATAGTGTTAATAGCGTGCTTGGTGCGTGTGACGTATAATTTGGAATGCGAACAAAATCAAAATGGACAGTCCATGAGCTTTTTTAAGACGAATGGCGATCTCCTGTTAACTGGTAAATATATTGTAGTAAATATTTATGCACACGTGTCTAATTTACGCGATTAATTAATGTGTTCCAGGTTTCTTTGATGTTTACGACGAGAAATGTTCAGGCCCCATGTCCACGGGTATCCATTCAATGGAAATGGTAGCCACCGTTGTACAAATACTAAATTCAATTCATTATGTCCCAGGCATTACATTGGGTATGTAACAAATGTATAATAATATACAATACTATGGACGGAACTTAAATGTCAATAATAATGACATATCATGCTCAATAGCAGTGGCATAACAAGAATTTTGTATGGAAGAAGGAAGTGTCAAGTCTCATAAAAAATTCCTATTCAATTTTCCTTCACTTACACTTTTTGTAAAATCATTTTTTCAATATAGATAATATAGACTAAAATAAATACGGCCAATCGAAGAGCCCCATCTCTCTGTCCACGCCACTGGTAAATAATTTATTAAAAAAAAAATGCATAGTCATTCGTTATGATGAATATCTGTTTTTATCTACGATTTTAATATTTTAATGCGCATAATAAAATGATTTATTAGACCATGCGATAGATATAAGGTATATGATTCAATGTATATGAAAAAACATTAAAGGTGGTAGGTATATTGAAAAAAAGGATTTATCATAAGAATTAGCTAGAGATATATAATATATTAATAATTTACATTCATTGTATATAGGTAAGTAATCAGGAAACAATAAATCGAATCCCTTTTAATTTTGTAAATAGTGAAATGACATTAGACTTGCGTTGTTAGAAAATCAGTACACACAATAAACAACATTTAATTCCATAGCAATGTCGGTTTCGAGAAAAATGATTTTGATTCCTCCATTGAAGTTTTGTAAATACCACTATTATTGATATGTAGCCAATAAAGTTCAATTAATATTATGTCTCAGTTGCTGGCACGACTACGAAAGGCATCTAAATAGAAGATTTTTAATACGTTATCATAAATTATTTAAAGTATGTTTGTTTTAAGACATTTTTACTATTTCATCAGGATTAACTTTGTACGAAGTGTGTTCGTATCGAAGTTCAGATCTTCAAAAAGCATTGATATCGTTCGTTGTCGACAAAGATTGTAATAACTCTACAATACCGATTGGTAATTTTTACAACATGTGCTCGTTATTGTGGATTCGAGTAACATCCACGCAGCAAAAAACATATATTTTTTTTAAACAATTAAATTAAATTTTAGCCATATACACCACCGAAGACATACGAGCCAAAATCAGTCCATCAATTGGTTTGGACGTACCCATCGTAACGGCAAGACCTATTATTGACATCGATATCCATGCCGAAGCGGCCGTCAAGTTTTTAATCGTAAACAATATTAGCGTTGCGGACGTATTAATTGCGCAGGATTTGGATGTCGCTCAGAGGTTTGAAAGTGTGGCCAAAGACAACGGATTTTGTTTGAACAGGACAGTCTTAGCTCATAACATGGGGTAATCATCTTGTTTTTATGCATCTGCGCGGTGAATTCGAAATTTTATTATTCGTATTATTTTTTATATTTTATTTGCAAAACGGTTGTTTTAGGAATTTGAACGACTCCTTTGTAGTCATTGTCATGACGAACACGATTATCATTAAATCAATCATAGAATCGTCCTCGACCGTTCATGTATCTCATTTCATTTTAATACCACTGGACGGACCGTTACCGCCTAAACCAGGTATTTGTTCGGACGAAAAATATCCACGGCCAAAGTGATTTCCGGTTTAAACCAACCACGGTATTTTTGCAATTTCAGACTTCAAGTACGGGTCGTACGTGTTTCAAGCATACGGAAGTTGCCCGTTCGTCAACAGCAACAATAACAGTGTTGCTGCCACTGCGGCCCCGGAACAGTTGCAGGCGGTGTCCACGCAATTCGTGCAAACGGCCGTGGACGTGCTGCGCGCGGTGGACGCGTACACCGGGAATGCGGGCGACGACGGTGTTATAGACGACGAGTGCGGCAGGAACTCTTCAGCGGGACCGTGCGGCCCGGGCGCGGGAAACCAGACGGCCACGGGAGCAGGATATTACGGCGTCGAGACGGTGGGCAGAGTGTTGGACAGGCTACTGTTGCTGGACGGCAGCGGTGGCGAGTACAACGTGACATTGGTGCACGTGACCGAATACGGTGGTGATGGCCAGACGGTCGGCAGTTATGCACAGGACTCGAACGGAACGCGCCAGTTGTGGTTGCGGCGGGACGACGGTGGCGGTGGTCAGCAACCGCCGTACTTGGGAAAGTGCGAGGCGGACGGCTCGTGTCCGACGTGCCGGATGCGGCCTACGCCGACGGCCACGCCCGTTGCACCGCCGTACGGATTGCTTTCAGTGACGTGGAAGGAGGACGTGTGGATAGCGTCCACGCTGACCGTGTCCGCGGTGGGCGCCATATGCGCTGCGTGCATAGCGTCGTTCGTGCTGGTGCGCGTGTGCAAGAAGGACGTGATGGAGGGCAACCCGACGTTCTCGTTCGTGCTGGTGGCCGGCACGCTGCTCATGTACGCCAGCGCCGTGCCGTTCGCGGTGCAAGATACCGCTTCCGGTTGGCCGCGGCAAGCCGTGTGTTACGCCAAGCTGTTCGGCACGTCCGGCAGCTGCGCGTTCGTGTTCTCCGCCATGCTGGCCCGGAGTTTGATGATCGCCGCGTGCGACTGCGACTCGAGCTTCATGAGCCACGTCAACGGCTACCTGCAGACGTCTCTGTTTGCGTTCACCGTGGGCGTGCAGCTGGCGCTGATGCTTCAGTTCGTGGCCATACACTCCGCCGTCGTGCCGTCGTCCGACCTTTGCCGGGTGTTCGTCGACGGTCCCCTGTTCCTGGGCTCCATGTCCTACGACGCGCTTCTGCTGGTGCTCCTGTGCATCACGTCCCCGTTCGTGTTCCGGTCTAAACGAAATTACCGGGAAGGCGCGTGCTTCGCCATCGCAACTTACCTGGTGTTCGCCGTCTGGCTGTGTTGGACCACGGCGTACGCCGTCCTGCCCAGGCAGTGGTCTGACATGTGCGTGATGGTCGGCATGACGGCCACCGCGACCGTGATCGTGGTAACCGTGTTCATACCGCGCACGTACATGATGATGTTCGGCATCGTCCGCGAACAGATCACCAGCTCGCTGCCGTCGCTCGGCTACGGTCACGGCGGCGTTGGCTGCGGCGGCGCCAGCATCACGGACGTCAACTATAGGTCAACGCAGGCCCTGTACGATTCGGTTCACGTGGCCGCGCCCAAGTGCCAATCGTCCAGTTTCAAAGGCCAGTCCAATCCCAACTACTATTCGCCGGCGGGGTCACATATTCAGTCGATCCCCAGGAGCCGGCCACTGACGCCGGTCGACGAGTACGACTCACCCGCATCGATCGACAACAGGATAACCAGATTCTAATATCCAGTCTCGTCCGATTTCCGCTATAAATTATCGATACTGACGTAGATCCAAAACATTATACCAGCCTACACCGAGCGCGACCGGTAATACCCGATATTATTTTATTTGTATCCGGTCAGACGACCTTTTTGACGACTCGATTGAGCACGATAAAAAAAAAACCAAATATTGTCAGATTTTCACTAGTGACTACCTGCATATTTTGTGTAGATTAGGTACTAATAGGTAACTAACATATTAGTTGAAAAAGATTTTGTGATCGATCGATGTGTACCCACGGAAGTTGAAAATTACTGGGATAGTTAGGAAACCAGAATTGTATGTACAACGATTGCACTAAATTGTGATTAACTGTCGTCATTTTATTTAGGTACCAATACGATGTTAATAAGACTTGGTCGATAAAAATTTTTTTTGGATTTGATTTTCTTTCGAGTCATTAAGTATCTGATGCATTTGTTCAAGAAATTTAAATTTTTACTTTTTTTAATATTCTATGAATGGATTTTTTCAACCTTCATTTATTTATTTTTTTATAAATATATTATGTACGGTATATTTTAGGGCAACAAATTTTAATTGTGGCATATTATAATAAATTAACTGATGCAGTTAATGATGTTCTTAATATGTAATAATATATGATTAAAAACCAATAAAAGATTTTTATTTATAAATTATTTATGTTCAAATGTATTTTATTTTTTGATAGCAATCGTTGCATCTACTTTCGTGCTTAATCGTGTTGTTTTGGGGTTCTTATTGTTTGATCGCCACTATGCTCAATCGATTTGTGAAATAGGTCAATCGTGCTCAATCGGGCTCCAGCTAGATTGACGATAAACGATAATACCTCCAAAATTATTATTAATTCATTATTTCTTTGTTGTTCGTTTTCCATTTTTCATTTTCTAAACACTTCGATCATACCTACTATTATTATTATAACGTGCTTGTACGTATAGCTCTACTATTATAGTTATTACCTACCTATCTATTTATGCACTCAAAATTTACTCCGTTCACTGAAGCCTTGTTCTCATATCTTAATTTATGTTTATGACTTATTATTAAATTAATTGAATTGATTGTAAATATTCGTTGAACAGTAATAAAAAAAATCAAACTTTGATCAAAAATAAAATAATTTAATTTCATGTTTATAAAATATCTGATTTTCATGCAATTATTTAGAAATATGAAACTTATAAAAAAATATGAACTATGAACCAATATTAGGATTCACGCGATTGAACGCATTACGAAACGTCAAATTATTTAGTTAGAACTTATTCTGAGTCAAGTGTAAAAGATTATGTATTTACATATACATATTCGAGGCCTACTGGCTATTATCATAACATTAACAATTTGTCAATAAATTGTCTGCTTTTAAAATGTACACTATAATATTAAAGTTTATATTTAAGTGTCTACTAATTAGATAATTGTCTCATTGGTTTTGTAGTTACACCATAGTGTCCTATCTTATAGTCGTGTTCTAATATGATTCCTGCTTTCATATTACCTGATCATTGATGAATCGGTGATGCATTGTATCGTAATAGTTTATGTGTATACTTAGTGTTTGGAAAAAATACCCTTCTATTTAGCCATGAACGCATTCAATCGAGAAATAATTTTTACAATTTCACAATTTTTTTTACATTTATTTAACATTTAACAACTTTTTATGTAAAATCTTTGATGATATTATGGATTTTTATGTATCATAATAAAATGTTTTTTTTCATGATTTGTCTCTGTAATTATTGTTTTTGACGTTTTATATATTAAAGTAATCCTTGAAAGTAATGAAATAAATACACTTTAGAGAGTTAAGTTAATTTATTTATAAATGAGGTACTTCGTATAGGTACCTATACGATGACAGGAACTAAATTGAACGAGAAAATTGATGACATTATGTCTGGTAAGGCATTTTGAGAGGACTGCAGTAAGGAATTAAGGTTTCACTACCTGCGTTGTGTTGAAAGTAAAAGACAATTAAACGAGGTATGCCAAAGGTTACTGATTATCTCGTTAGTCGTTTGTGAATAGGGTATAGAAAAGAGAGTCATTAGGGGAACAGGAAGGGCAAATAGGTTATATAAATAGACTGAAAAAAGAATAGTTTTTTCGAGTGTGCAAAATAGCATTTACAGTGTCTTTTTAAAATATTCAAATAAAAAATAAATAAGTAAGATATATAAGCAATGTATCTTTTTTATTTCAAATAACTTTTTAATTAATGCCCGAAATATACGAGTATATACCGATAAAATTAATGCAATATCCTACATGATCTACTTCTGCATGTGTACAGGTAACAAAGTTTTAAATCTTAATTTATTTCAACTGCAATTGAATTCCCAAAACTATAATTATTATTTAGCTGTTTCATAATTTTATTTCAAACACTAATGAAAGCGATTTTATTTTTTATACTAATGTGGGTTTACCCTACACACAATTTTATAAGTCAGTACGAACAAAGTACCTCACTGATTTGTTATCGACGGTTTAGGTGACAGTATTGACCAATTTCTATCAGGAACGACCAATGACTAGTTGTTGCAATTATTTTCTATTATAATTTATAGCACCTAAATGTATATTATATAATATATACTATTATAGTAATAATATCATATATAGTATATTATTTTTTTATCATATATTTTTAAAATACCTATGTCATGATTAACATTTAAAAGTTAAAATAATCATACATTTTAAGAGTTGGATACTTTATGGATACTTAATGGTTTTTGATCAAGGCCATAGATATTAAAACAAAATTTAAATAAAATACACATTTTAAAGGATTAGAGACTATATATTAATTTTGATATTGTTAATTGTAATTTGAAAATAATTAAATAATAATAGCATAGGTATTGAATGGGTTTTCAATTTTTTTTCGTATATACAATATCAGAGCCGCGTTTAATGGGTGGAAAATTTTATGGTGTTTGATGGGGTGGCAAATTTTTGAGGATCAACATAAAAAAAAAAAAAATAAGGGCAGCATATTTTAATTTGCACCCGGTCGGCAACATAGCTTAACGTGACAATGCAAAATACAGTTAGATACTTTAGATATTTTGATTGATCTGTATAACTAGATTTAAAATTTATTTTACATTATACATAAACAAAAAACTGTCTTATTTAATAATTATAGTTATTAAGTAATTCACGCTTAAGTTAGTGAGGTTTTACTATTAATGCATATGAAATTATTATAGAACTTTATCAAAAAAATAAATTTTAACTTGTTATGCAATGGTATTTTGTAGCTACTGTTCTTGTAAAAGACTCACTGAATGGAACAACTTAAATTCTACAGTTTTTACCATATTGATTTTTTTCATTGAAAATCTTAATCCTTTTTATCCTATAATCCTAATGTTATTTCAGAACATGTTTCCTATATGATTTAGTAATGTGAACGAAATACTAAAATCATCAATAGTGAAAATATTACATAATTATAAAATAAATACTTCTTGCCATGCTTTATGTTTATTAGTTATTACTTATATACAATTAGTAACAATGTACATTTTGTAAATACAATTTCAGTTATTATTCATCCGTTTCGTCGAGTTTCTTATAAGCGATAGGTTTGCCAAAGGATGGTACAATGCTTGTGGACTTATAATTGGGAATAGATGTATCATTGTTAATCTACAAAAATAAATTGAAAACGATTAGTGCATAATTTGTGGTAACCACATATCGTCTATCAAAGATACTTTGATCGTATACCTACCTTCTCAGTTGTGTCGTTCGAAACTTTACTTAAAAACACTAACATACTGCAGTAAGATATGTTTATGATTCCTACAGTTCTCATTAACCACGGGAATCCAAGGTTTTTCACGACTTGACCACCAAAAATAGGACCTTAAATCATAAATCACAGTAGACGTTAGCTCAAGTAAATAATATGTATGTATAATTATTAATACAGGTACAATATTTTCTATTATACATGGTAATACAATTATACAATTTTAAATAGGAATATAGAAGTAAGTACCTACACAATACTATTTAAACCAATTCAGTATTATATTTATTTATTTATTTAAAAAAAATTAAATGTATAACAAATAATCATGCCATTATGAAAACTGTACCTATTACTTACCAACGGAATATGCTAGACTGACCGCTGTTTGTTGAAGTGCGTATACCGATCCGTAATGTACGTTTGGATGTCTCGTGTCCACTAGATTTGCCAGCATGGGGACCAAAGCAGAGTCTACTATCCCTATACCCAGGCCCAATCCAAAATGTGGGCAAACAAGCCCTATTGTTGTTCTGGCAGCTGGAATCTTTTAAAACATTATGTTACGGGATGATAAATAATATTTAATCTAATACAGTATAAGTTATTAGCACCATTAGTTAGTCACCTATTTTACTAACACTGCTTGGTAATTATTACAAACTGTTAAATTAATTACGACGTAAAACTCACCATTATGGCAGATATGCCGACTAGCAGAGTTGCTAATATAGCCATTCTCCATTGCCCCATTGTGTACGACAATGTGCCAAAGAAATTTGTGCCAATCAAATAGCCAAGACTATCTGGAATGAAAACCGTGCCCAACTGCCATTTCTGAAATAATGACAACGTTGAAATAGCATCTAAGGTTTTCATCAAGTTCATTTTACTTCTGGATTTATGATTTGAATGAGCCAAATTGGTAAAAACGGTTCTAAAATAGCCATGGCAGATGATGTTAGACAAATAGAAAAAATGATTAACAGAATATACCCATCTTTTAAAAGATCTTTCCAGTTGCCATTGTTAAAGTGAGACTATTGAAAACAGAAAGGTTAAAACAATCGCAATTACGCAGTAGGTTTTAAACTAGGTTCTTATGATAATTGGTGTTGTTATACATAAAAAATTAAACAAACTTTAATTTAAAATGCGAGTAAAAATACAATACAATAATCTGATCATCCGGTCCTTAAATTAATAACTAAGACAATTTATTTGTTTGTATAGGTACATAATAACTAAATTATAAAAATAATAAAATACCTGATGTTTTTCATTACTTGTTTGTTTTAATTGCAATATCTCCTTGAATGAATTTACCTAATGAATAAAACAAAGGAAAATATGCATATATTTACTATTCGAACCACAAGATTAACCAAAGTCGTCAAATAATATTTTGAGAGAAATAGTTAAATAGTTAAAAGTAGGTATACAATAAAGACAAAAGTTAATATATAAAACCACGGAATTGTAGTTATCAAAATAGTGATTAACCAAACTCCGAAACGAAGAAGGATGATCATTTGTTATATACATATAACAATTGAAATGGAAGAGGAGGGAAGTAGAAAAAGCTCAAGAATTTTCCGAGGAGTATAAAATGTTATTTTCAGAGGACACAAAGCTGGGGCATGGTTTAGGGGTTCAACTAGATGATAAATGAGGGAACAAGTAGTTGAGATAATGAGAATGAATGAAAGCTGAATGTTTCTATAGGTAGGTGAAAGAAAAACGTCATATATATCTAGTTGATATTAAAAAAAAACTTTCGGTTCAAAATCATATTAATTAAGTGTTAGATAGTTATAAAATTGTATGATGGGAAAACCGATTTGTGTATCTTAACGAGTAAATTAAAAACATAATTATTTGTTATTTGGTACGAAAATGTGTGAAGTTGAAATTAACATTTTTGTAAAAACCATTTTAATTTAAATAACTCATCTATTCATCTATTCAACGACAATGTGTATATAAATTATATATACATATATCTAAAATAACGAAATCGTTTTACTGTTAATGCATCAATGTATCGTGGTTCTATGTTTGCATCATATTATATAAAAATAAGTATTGATTATCTTTAAAATTAATACGTATTTTATTTATTTTTATTTTTATTAGGTACAATAATATATGTATGTATATATGATATTTGTGATTGAGTAACAATATAGATATTAGATACTATTATATACATATTTATAGATTTTATTGTAATATTTTATTTTAGAAATTATAATATATTATGTGAAATACATACCTTTTGTACGAGATTAAAATTAAAAACGTAAAGTTGTAGACCTGAAAAATAAAATGTTTGTACTATGATTTTTATAAATTGTATGCGTATGTATAGTCTATATAATTGTTTGTATTTAAATTTGGTTTTAAACAAATCAAACCATTTGCGCTTTAAAGCTTGTATGTATAAATAAAAAAAATTACAGCTTAAACCCTTAAAGTTATTTTGGTAGGTGGTCTACTTTAGTATCATTGTTTTTTCTAGCTAGTTAACGATTTTAAATACCTATAATATATACCACGTATTTTAGATGATAAAGTTATTTAAATTTTTTTAATCACATTTACGTAAATACGTAGATGTAGTAATTATGTATAATACAATTTTAATTCTAACATCTATGTTTTTAATATGGAATTCAAGATTCCTCAGAAGTTTATTTTTACTGGAATTTTGACGTAGGTATAGCTTATAGCTTATACCGTAAAGCAACATTAATTTTTATGAATGACTAATTTCAAAATCTAACAACATTGGACTAAAGTACTGATTTTCCTCAGTATTTCTGACAATGATTGATTTTTTAAAACTTTGATTAACTGAATTTTAAATATCGAATGATTTACAGTCGGGCAATTTTTCAGAGCTGTCATACAGAAAATTATTTTCCGAGGTATTAAAATTACCTAATAACTTCAGCTATTACTAGTTATTTCGAGGGGTTCTAACTTTCTTTATTATTTATAAATAATATTTCTTTACATTTATACATTATTCTCTAACTTACCTAAATTTAATGTTATGGCACATATTATCACATTAAATGGTGTCGACTTGTCAACAAAATAGTAAAGTATGCCACCAAACGGATAACCAACTAATACACCTAAGGCAATGCTTCCCATGACTAGACCCATTACTTTACTGCGTCTTAAGTCTGATATATGATTTTGATCAGCAATTAAACACATACCTAGAATATAATTTGTTATATATAAATATCCAATGTACACATATCTATGTTAACTCAGTAGCAAGGTTTACCAGAAACACTGATCAATGCTGAAGCAGTGCCTTGAATACTTCTAGCAATTAGTAACGAAATGAAAGTCTCTCCATACGCAAACACTGCATTATGGAAAAAAAAAAATAGGTGTATACAACTAAACAACTTGGTTTTTTGACGTTATTTGTCTATTAATAAATTGGTTAATACATTTAAACAAATAACCATAAATTATTAACATATGCATTTTAATAAATTTTTCAATAGTTAGTATCATATCATAATGGTATTAAAAATGTACAATCTATATTTTCTTTTTATATTTATATTTTTAATAGTATGATATTATATAAAATTATAACATCAACATTATAATACTAGGGTTTATTTCTTATTTTGTGGGTTGTGTAGGTGTCTATTATTTTATTTTCATAAAATTGAATCTCGAATTGAATACCTTGTTAAACTTAATTTTAGTATGTTATGAAGTTAACTATCAGCTAGTTATTACAGATAAAATAATAATTGTGTTATTGTAATTATAATTTATCAATATTTTTACTTAAACTAGATGTTCCTCGGAAAAAAACTCCTCAATTAGCCTAAAAAACAAACTGATATTATACAAAACATTACTAAAACCAATAGTGGTCTTACGACATCTAACTATGGGGTTCTGCTAAGAAAACAAACGTCAATAAAATACGTTTTCAATCTATAACATTAAGTATGATAATAAACGCGCCTTTCTATATTTAAAATCATACATTTCACTCCGATTTCAACATCCAAACAATCCCAGAAGTAGCAAAATCATCCTACAAATTATTTCGCTCTCGACTAGCAAATCATTCAAACCCTTTGATCCTTACTCTTGATTCTATTAACATATCTAGAAACCCCCTGAGAAGGTTAAAAAGAAACTGAAATAGAGACCTAGTAACAATGTAAAAAAAAAAATTCAAATAAGCTATAAATTTAAGTTCCTCATTACATTACTATTACTGTTAGGTAAAATCCTTAAAATCATGTAAATTCACGTAAAAACACATTTATACCGCACATAACATGCTTACTGTAAAACTACTCTTACAGATTGTATATTTTCTAAAATAAATGTTAAAAAAAAATGTTTTTCTAGGGCCGAAGATTTTTAAATTTATAAATTTTAAATTGTATAATGTTTGCATACAGTTTATTAATAATTTAATATAACTATTGATTTAATACTGTATTATGAACTCTTGCTTCCTCATACCCAGAGACTTGGGAAATAACTTATTTCTGTTATTTTAATTACATCATAGCATTAATCTATTATTAAATAAATACCTACTATACTAGCTGGGAAATAAATAAATTTGATTTTCGTTATGATAAATAAAAAAATAAAAAATGAAATATATTTTTATAAAATTCATGTTTAAAATTTTATAATACATAACTATATTGTCATCCAATTATTATATATTTGTGACGTCGTTATTGACTGTTGCACAAGTGATCAGCTATAAATACATATTTTGTTTTGTAATTTATTATCTTTCAGATATTATGTTTATTGTAAATTTGAAGTCTATATTACAAACATTTTATAAATTAGATTGATTTAAAGTATCTATGTTACTTACAAACTGATACTATAATCAAAAGAATTGATCCAAGGAATATAGGTAAGTTGTATCCGACGTATGATGTTAAAATTCCCACCAAAGGATTCATTAACAACTGGACTATAGCTTTTGAAGATAACAAGACGCCTATTGCTTCGTTTTCATTTTCTAGTGTTTGCAATTTCATTTTGATCAATGAACTAAATTTGTTCGAAATCGTTATGGTATAAAATAAATATTAAGTAAAATGTATACTACATTACCTAGGAAGAAGTGGTTGATCTATTCTAGTTACGTTAGTTATAAAATCCGTTGTGTTGTTGATCCATTGTACGTATAAATGTTCTGGAATAATTGGCACTGTAATATATTTTACATAGGTTTAATATGTATGGCTAGATTAAAGTTAAATCAAACATTTATAATTATTTTATCTAATATATGATATGAAAAATAATTGTGTAGGTAGGTACAAATGGAATTCACTGTGGCGTTACGGATGAATTAATTCAATCTTGAATGTTCGAAACTATTTTTCAACAAATTTAATAAACTGCAAATTTTGTCATAAATCTAAATAGATTCAGTAAAAGCTGAACATAATATAAAAAGTTATTTTTCTTAAATATATTATTTTAAAGAATTGTTTCATAAAAAAATTAATTAATATGCTTCAAATTTGTTTTGAAGATTTAAATATATTCAATAGGTAGTACCATAAATTAAGGAATATTGCTTTGTTTTACATTAAATGTAAAATATAATGAAATTTATATTTTGAAATCAAATTATAATAACTAATTTAGTTGAGTACGGTGAAGGTGGTGTTCAATGCTTTGGTATTTTTTTCTATTTGCATAGATGTATAAAAATTAATAAAATTAAAAAAATATTTTGATATATAATTTTTATAAATATGCACATCATTTTTATATAACTTCTTCCATTGAAAATAACTGCGTGTCAGCGAAACTAGTATAAAATAATTACAATTTTAAATAATACATATTTTTCTTTGATAAATATTATGAAGTTTTGTTGAACGAAAACACAGTTTTTTATTTATGCTACGGATAAACGCATGCGTATGTAATACTTTGGCATTATCAGATATGTATAGTGTTTATTGCTAACTACATAAGAACATAATTATTTATATTAGCTCACCAACAACAGTCAAAAGTACATTGTCCAAAAACATTGATAAGTAGACAACAGAGATCACACCCAAATCGCTTTCCATAATAAATCGTGATAAGAAAGACCTGTAGATTTTAAACGTTATTATAATATAATAGGTATACACAGGCGGGAAATGACTCCAGTAATTTTAATTATATAAAAATTTAACACAACAAATTGTCAACACATAAATATAGGCGAAACATGTACTAACATTTTGAATATGTTTATATATGCAACTGAATTAAAAAAAATATATTACTAAAATATGATCACATTAGAGCCTAAGTGTTGCGCATAGATCGAACAACATGTAAATGTACTTCTGTATGGTTAAGTGTGCTTAAACTGGGGTTACTTGTTTTTCAAGAGTAGCTAGAAAAAATGATTTCCTGTCCACTGGATACTGCGTTGTCGTGGTAACATTCAATTTTATCGTCGCACATGCTATTTCACGTTCCGTTTTTTTTTATCTTTTGTCAACACCAATGGGTTTTAAATTTAGTACATGGTTACTGATCTCTGAACTTAATTTTTTTTTTTATTATCTCAATGTACAACAGTTCACAGATTTAGATAATTAATAGCTTTGTTTACGAATTATTACAATAATTGTCATTGTTTTCAGTAATATAGGCCATTACAATAACTGAACCACTGTCATTCGTACATAGAAACTATTTATAATTTACGTCTCAGAAAGTGCAAAAAAATAATATCTTAAACATCTGCTTGAATTTTTTAAATATTTAAATATTTTTTTAGTTTATTATTAATTTATAAATAAATTAAAAAGCACCTATTTCAAAATGTCTAGAAGCAATGAATGTTATGACTACTTATTCAAATATATTGTGGTTGGAGACGCTGGTTAGTAGATATTAAATTATATCAATGACAATACTTAGGTACTATAATCATAAAATTTCTCAACATATTTAATTTTAACTTTTTACAAAGTGGTATGAATATATAGACACCTCCTTCAAATGTGAAAAACAAGAAATAATATTGCTTAGGTATTACAATTTCAATTACACTATACATTTTCATTTTAACACATATTTTATGACTAATTTATACTGATAATAATAACAAAATAAAATATGCAATTTTAAATTTATAGATTTTTGAAAGAAAATAGTCATATCTACGGGAAGTATAATTATTTTTATTCATATCATTATATTATGTGTTTTAGGTGTAGGGAAGACGTGCATTACCAGACAATTCTTATATCATGAATTTGATTCTAAAGAACTGACGACTATAGGTATACATTTATATAATAAATATTCTATTATAAACATTAGTTTGAATTTGACCATGAATGGTTGATTTATAATAATATAATATATTTATGGTGGCTTGGTGAGGCGCGGTCGTACGCTCAATCTGCGGAAACGCACTGAGCACGTACCGGTTGCAGTTGCTAGCTCCCGGATGGTCACCCATCCGGAATTTTTAGCAACATATCCTTGCCACACATACACAAACACGTGTTACAACCCTACTCACTTAAAAACCTACAAGCAAATACACAAAAATAACCCCTACCGTACCACCCCTCATCCAATGACCTATGTTGCTGCGGGTTCCTCTAACAAAATATATATATATTTATGTGTATATTTTAATATAAAATACTAATATTGATATTTTTCGAGAGAAGTTTAATTTTTGTTTTGGACGCATTATTAAATTAATCTAAAATAATTATCACATCTTATGCGTATACTTTTAAATAATACTCTGTCAATATCAATGATAAATTTATAGAAAAAACCGGAACAGTTACTCTGCTATATAGTCGCTGTCGCGTTTAACTATTAGTTATTGATTTGGTGCCTTAACTAAACTAAAGAATCGTAGACGAGTGTAAATAGCTGAAAATTAATAAAATACTTAGAAAATTACATTGTGTATCGTAAATAACGATATACGTAATGGTATAAAGTATCAACATTTCAAGTCATATTAACAATGTCTTTCGAATTAGGTACAAAAAAAAAACTTAAAAAATAATTTTACCCTTAATTACCTAATACCTATTATTTTATCGAATTTGAACTTTAAAATTCTACATATTGCGAGTTGCGACTGACTAGGTAACATAACATTTAAAGATTTTCGTAAGAAAAATATGAACTATTAGTTATTCAATATTAATATAGGCGTTATAGATATTACATTAACATATCTACATTGGACATTTTATACGTTTTTAACTACTTAATAATTTTTAAATATTCGTATTTTTTGGTTTAATTTATTTTAAAAAATATGACTAGGCATGTATTTTTGATAATTAGTGAATATGATATATATATAGAACAACTGATGAAGATCCTCATATTAAAACAAAAATGCTATCATACATAAATAGAAAAAACATTTTTTTTTTAAATTAATTTATATCAGTTGTTTTGATCTGCTTGGCAACATTATTTATGACATATTTTCAATTATTTAACTATAATTATAGGTAATATTATTATATTATTAAACATAATTTTGTGTTTTTAATTATTTTGTAAATATTAAAGGTTATGTTAAATTATTACTTTAGGAATAGATTATGGCCATAAGACGTTGTCACTCTATAATAGAAAAATCAAAATAGCTGTTTGGGATACTGCTGGTCAAGAAGCGTTCAAATCCATAGCTAGATCATATTATTCGGGTGCTGCGGCATGTATATTAGTGTACAATATCACTAAACGCTATTCGTTTCAGCACGTTAGTGAATGGTTAAGAGAAGCTCGACTTAATTCTGGTACCAGAATGATGTTCGCGTTAGTGGGCAACAAAACGTAAACAACAAAAATAATTTAATAACTAAACAACTTTAATTAATTTAAGTGAGTTATTTTGAATTAATAATTTGATAAATGACTGTCATAGTGTCATGCACAATATTTTGTAAGTGGTCCTTTTTTCTTCCCTGTTATTTATTGAGTTCATTACTAAATAGAAATTTGTACGGTCCAACCATTTACCTACCAATACCTATTGTTTTTCTAAAAAATAATTTAGGTTTATCTTTATTTAGATAACGTTTTTACCATTCGATTATTATATTTATATTGTTTTCGTTACATTGTATGTATTATGTATAGTGTATACACTAATACTATACACTGCACATGTATAATGTATAATATGAACAATAAAGAGGAATAATATACTTGCAGCATGGAGCGTTATAGTTGATAAAATGGTCAATGCTTTTTGTTTTTGATATTATGTTAGCTATAGGTCCCAGGAATATATGTATACGTATGGACATGTACCTTATGTTATAAGTTAAAAATTAATATTTTATAAAATATGTTATAAAGTACTTATGTTTCAATTAATGTGTCAATAATAATAACATGTTTCGTCTTAAGAGTTTTGGTAAACCACATGTGTGTGCAAATAATCATATTTGTGTTTTATTATTAAATTTGCCACTTTGACAGTTATAAATGAGCTTCACTTTTAAGGAAAGTATTGAGACATTCAGCTTAAAACTACATCTGTTTAATAATTTTACATTTTCTAAACTTAAATTATTTTTCTTTTACTAATGAAACTACTCAGAAAAATGAAAACTTATCTAATTGGTTCTTCGTAATCGTATTTGCAAAAATGTTTAAACTAACAATTAGCTTTGATTTCTAATCGATAAATAATAAATATGTATTATATTTTAGAATACCACGTGAAACTTATTATATCAAAAAACAAATTAATAGAAAAATAAATAAAAATATAAAATAACGGGAGATCAATAAAATCTGTGCTTTGATCATAGTTTTTAAGTCGATTAAAAACTTAATTATTTTATTTTACTGGAAATAATTATTAAATCTTCACGAAGAATGAAAAATCGTGTCGGTTTAAATTTTTGAAAATTACTTACAAATACAATATCTATTTTTGATTTTTATCATTTGATTTTAAACTTATTTGTTATTATATTACAGTGATTTAGAAGATAATAGAGAAGTAGAACGAGTTGAAGGTGAACACTTTTCTTACAAAAATAGCTTATTATTTTTTGAAACTTCTGCCAAAACGGCAAGTAACGTGTCAGACGTGTTTGAAGAGTTAGCAAAACATTTATACAAAAAAGTCTTGAGTGGTGAAATTGATGTCAATAGACCGGTAAGATAAATTTTAAATTTTTTTATATGGTTAATTGAAAAACTAGTTCGAGAAATATTTAAATACGATCTTGTGTGTCAACAATATACATTATACATTTTTTTGTTTAAGTTAAAAAAACACATATTATAAGTTAGCTCGCTATTTAATCAAGTAAAGATTTATTAAAACTTAAAAGCTCATAATATGATAGATAGGTACATAGTGTGTAGCTATATAGCTAATAACAATCGATGTTCATAAAATAAAGTTATATGGTTTCATTAGGTATCAGTAATTTATAACCTTCTAACTTGTAAGACTTCTAAAAGTTAAGAGTACTAAATATATGCTTTTTCTACCTACTTAAAATGTTTTACACTATATTGTTTAAGATAATATGATTTAAATATTCAAGTTTACCATAAATAAGGTAGATATTATTGCATTCATATAAGGATTCAATATTAATACAGCTCGCCTCTCGCATTTCATAGCGAGAGTGGGTAGAGATGACTTTTCCGTCCTTTTTCGTAGCTATAATATGGGTAAATTAATTTTATAATTTACTCGCAACATGTGGTTTATTTTTCATCAACACATAATTTTGAGTTGGTAATACATTAAAAAAATTTCATTAAATGCTCAAAGAGATTTAATATTGAAATTAAAATATTCAACAGGATAATTATTTTTTTAAGTTTCTAGTGGTTTTCGTGGAAAACTTGTGAAAAATACAAATATTTGCTTAATAAACATACCATTAATTATTTTGGGCGAAAACTCCAAATTTGAGTGGATTATAATGGTTCAATAATAATTGAACTAAAATTAAAAAATATAATAATTTATCTATAGTATTATTATTTACTGAGCCAACGTTTTAACTAACTTTTAACTTTTAACTGATAACTGTATATAATAGTTTTGTATCTATGGACAATACTTATTGTTATTGAAATGAAAATATTTAAAGTAAATAAATCATTAACTGGTATTTTAAGATTGGATATTTCAATAAATATATTATGGTTAAATCGGAAAAATAATTTTATATAATTGCAGATATCAGGAGTTAGACTTGGCCGTAAACGCAGCAAATCGGAAATAGTGAAAAACCATGCAAGTGACTGTTGTACGTTTACATAAAAAAAATAAAAATAGAACTTACCTATACAGTATACTAAAACTAGGTAGTGTTTGTCAAATTATATTTTAACATTTGTAACATAATATTATTGATTTTTAATTTTCAATTACTACCTACCTACAACCTACGTTATCTAAGGTTATTATTTATTATTATTTTTTTCCGTTATTAAAACAATAGTTTTTTATTTAGACGTTTATAGCTATTACTTAACATAGATATTGGATAACATAATAAAAAAAAAAGTTATGATTTGTAAACAATATTTTAACCTTAACTACTCTACTAACAGAGATATATTTTTTTGTTTGCCTAATTAGGAAGTTCAATTTATAATATGTATCTTAGAAGATATTTTCATACCAAAAAAAGAAAAATTTTATTCATAATTTATTCACATATTATAATTTATAACTAAATTAATTAAATTTTTTAAATGTGATTCTATTACAAATACAACAAAAACTATTTAAATACAATTTTCTATTCATATATTCTGATTTTTATCTTTATGCTCATAAAATATTTGATAAACAAATAATATGTTTAAATAATAAATATGTTTGATATATTGTTCTTGTAATATAGTAATTTATTTATGATAAGTAAAAACTACCTTTTTACAATTATTTTATAGTATACATTTTTAAGAAATTTTTCATCAAATTAAAAACATTTACCTATAACAAAGTATTCCTTAGTTTATTTTTGGCTTCAATGTTTTTTATAATAATTGATTGATCACATAAAAGTGAAAATATCCAATTTATATTTTTTCAATTTTTTTTTGTTTTAATACCTACAATTGTTTATTAAATTTAAACTAAGTCTTCAGTTAATACTGTTAAAAGCTAAAAAACGAAATAAATACAAATATTACATCACTTGAACATTATAAATATGATATATATTAAATATTTATTTCATTATCATTAATTTAATATGTATTAACAGATAAACTATTTTTTTTTTCATTTAAGAAACTTGGTGAGAACTATTAGTTTCGAAAATTACAATTACAATAAATGTAAACTGTTAAAATCTATTTTTTTTGTGTTGATATAACGGGTTTAAAGGATTACTCGTATATTAAACTATAAGTTTTTTATGTGTTTTGTTCAAAATTATGTATAAAGTGAATGTTATCGACCTCAGTTTATTAAAATGAAGTTAATGATATTGCCGGTTATAAAAATATTAATGTATGTACTCGTATTCAAGTATAAAAATGCTCATAATACTTTCTATCATTGTATACTTATTAGTAGAATCCGGTATTTTATGTTTATATATATTGTTTTTAATGTGCACCAAGAAGGGATTAAAACACGTCCATAAATTATTTTAAGCTCAAAATGTACGTAAAAAACACGAACAACAATATTTAAAAGAATAATAAATATTTATAAATAGAAAAATATATAAATATATTTAAATATTTTAGATAAGGTATTTTGAAAAAAAATTGTGCAAAAAAATATTTATTCTAAGTATTTAATAAAAATTTTTTACAAGTCCTAGTGATAATAATATAATAAATATTTTACTCTAGGTTCGTTATCATTTTTAAATCAACTACTTATTTTTATCGTTTAGTATCAGTTTTCAGTTTTCATCTAACAATAACTTATTACAAACTATATGCTATATATTTATACTTATAATTTTTTAAAAATATATTTTTGCTAAGACTTATAACTTCGTATATTTCTATCGCATCTACTATAGTTTGTTGTAACTACGAATGATAGTAGTAATACGTAGATTATTAATAATTTTAAATACCATTACATCAATAATTCAATCATTTAAATATAATATTTGATTTATTAGGAATTTTGTTTTGTTATTTTTAATAAAAAATATATTATTAGTTAGAAGTTAAAAATTTAAATCGCTTGTTAAAATAAGGAAGAAATTAAATAACGGGTATAGTTATTCAAGCAGCATATTAAATCATCTGTATTAAATAGTGGGTATAAATATACGTGTGTGTAAATATATTGTAATGTAAAACAGGGAAATGTTATTAATCTTGGATGAATGAAAGGAATTGTGAACATAAAAGGGTTACGATGTTAATTTTAGATTCTGGTAGGTACTTTAAAATTATAGGCAGATATTAGGTATTGTCTAATAAGTTAAATTATTTTAGGGGTAATTTTAAAACAGGTAAATTTTTAATGTTATATAACATTTCAATATGTATAAATTAATTACTTATTCAGCTATATTAATGTTTAAACTTAAACACAAGGAATATAACTATATTATAATGTATAGGTACATAAGTTTCTTAAGCTCCATATATCACTTTTCCTTCTTGTTGAAACTTGTAATGTTTCGTAATTAGTGATCTACCTACTTGTACAATATTCAATTATAATAGCTGCAAGACATGTTAATAATTGTTTACTATAAAAAAATGCGTATCAACGTTTACGCGTAGGTGTAAGTGTAATGAAACTTCTTTTGTAGAAACCAAATAAATAATAAAAATGTGGCTAAATAGTTAACGCTCTGCTAATAAAATTTAAGATATCTAGAAAGTTATTGTTATAGGTGAGTAAGTGAGTTATACTTGAATTCGATGATATAAAATCATTGTATACGAAAACCAAATCCTAAGTGAAGATGGTTTGTCATCCTATCATATTATTAGTATGTAAACTTAAGTTAATATACTTTTTTATTAATTTACAGCCACACCGAAAACTATTTATTTTTTTCATTTTGTGACGTTCAATCTGTATCTATCCGTTTCAATATAAGTCAGTAGTCACTATAGAGTAGTAGATAGTATAACAGAAATTACAAATTATTTAGGTAAGACAAAATAACATGAGTTATACACGGATAAGTCATGCTATATCCATATAATACGTTTAAATATCGAATTTCGTCAAAATTTAAACTTTAAATGTTTATATAAAGATTACGTGGCTTTAGGATAAACTATTTTTTTAATTTCAGTAAAAAAAATTATGAATATTTAACTGTAACAATTTAAAAAATGTTTGAACTTTTACCTTATTAAAAATACAATCATATCTAGAAAATGCTAACATAAGATAGGTATTTGAGTTTACGAATGAGAATATTCTTGTTTTTCGTTTTTTTCGATTATTTTGAAAAACACCAGAGCATTTTTCTCTTGTATCCATAATATAGGTATTAGATAGTACAAAATACATTTAATTTGCTATCAAGAAAATTTTCAATAATTATTAAAATCGAAGTATTTATCTAATATGAGAAAAGGGGAAAGTAGATAACCGTTCTGATGTACAGCAGGAGTCGAGTATACCACATTATTCAGTAGGTCATAGTAATGGATGCGTTTAAGTTGAATTCAATGATAAATCATTGCATAGGTACGAAAAACGACTTTAAGCAGATACCGTTTGTCAGCCTATAACTAAGTAAATATAATACTATAATAATGGTATTTATTATAATACTAATTTATTTTACTATTTATAAAATATGGTGACTATTATATAAACTATAAATAGGCAATAGACAATAGCATACAATTAATCAAAATGTCTTAAAATATCATAATGTGTAATATAAAATGTAATAATATACGTAAAAATTTCAAACCTCCAAGACAATAATTTTTGATTACAATAAAATAACTAAAATCGTTATTTAAATATCAAATGTTGCCCATTGGAACTTCAAATGTTAATAATAAAAAAAAAAAATCAAGTTAATAATTTTTTGTGGTGTAATGAACTAACTTCTATAAGAAACCAATAATATTTTCAAGTGTTTTGACCGAGTGAAATTTTTTTATCGATATTTATATAGAAAATGCATTCATCGATTTGCTTTTGTAATAAACCTGCAGTCTAAAAGTTGTAAATTAAAGAATTCTACTACTCTAAAAGGGTTACGACAGAAATTAAAAACATTATTGAAGAACTTTTAATCTAAAAAATATATCGTTTACATTTTCGTAAACCAAACAGTGAACCTGCTAGTTTATCATGTTAAAATTATTACCTCATACAGAAAAAAAAAATAAGAGTATCCCACAGGGTTTCGACAACCTTTTGGCGGCTGGGTAATTTAGTTTCCATATTTTTCACCACTTGGAGTACAGAAACACCGTGGGGTGTCTTGTTTACAAGGAAAACTAGTACAAGTTGTACATTCTGTAAAATATATTGTATATTATATATATTTTTTTTATTAACACAAATTTATCCTCGGCGACATAGGCCATTGTGTTACAATTTTGGGTAACATTGGGTTATTATTTACATCAACAAATTTACTATTTATACAGTAATTATATTTTATTTTCTGCTCTGTGATAAACTTGAAGGTGGCTGAGAGTAATGAACTGTTGAGGCCGAGTGATTCTGACAAATGTTCTTGAAGGTTTAAGGCCAATCTTGGTTCGGAGTATAATCGACATTCGGTCGTTATGTGTTTAATCGTTAGATCGGTGGCGCATGTTGGACATATTGGGAAATAATTTTTACTCATTAGATGGCTATGAGTGATTTGTGTGTGCCTGATTCGTAGTTTAGTTAGTATAACTTCGAACTTTTAAGAAGCGTATGTGGAATGTGGCCATATAAACACATCTTGTTTTATTTCGCCGAGTTTCTTGCGCACAGGATTCCAATTTGCGTGCCACATATTGGTACAATGCAATTTTATTGTAGGTTTTAAATCTTGTTTGGTTACGAGTTGTTATTATATTTTATAAGTTATAGTTGTTGTACTAACTACTATTAATTTAGCAAAATAATAAGTTTTAATTTTGAGTCATATATCATATCCTTGTAAGAAAATAATAATAATTATAAGTGAAAATACATTTTTATTACTAGATAATTACAAAACAGAAGACTCATTTTGTTCACCCTCTGCAATATTATGTGAAGTATAATTAATGTATAATTATTGGCTGTTGTATTTAATATTGCCCTTGTTTTCAGCACGAAACTACATTAGTTATAATATGTATAAAACATTTTCAATAATAAAATAAATATTTAACATGAAATTTAATAATTTTTATTTATAAAATTATAGAATAGGTTAGGTACCTATAATAAAATCAAAAAAAAAATCGGAGATAAATCATGTCTTAACAATACGTTAACCTTCAACATTAACGTTAATGGTTTATTATAATGTGACGTACATAGTAATTTATATTTGAAATGTATTGAGTTAAATAATATTATACACTATTATTTACTTTTATTTACAAAAAGTCGTTTAGTCCACAAATTACTACTTTGCCATTTTCACTTTAGAACATAAATCACACGAGTGTGTGTCACGGTTCAATGATCTGGATTAACTTTCAAATAAAACTTAGTTTATACTGCTCCTGGTCTCCCAGAGTTCTCAACCCCTTTGGGTGAGGTTGAATCAATTTTGAATTGCTTGGCGAAAATTCCGCCTTATCGCCCGCCACCATTCGTCGTTTGTCATGGTGCCTTTCACACGAAAGACACCAATAGGGTTTTTTTCTATTAAGGCAATTTCTATCTAAAAGCTACACACCAACAAAACCACAGGAGCAAAAACTAAACTAAAGCGTAATATTTATGTGGCAAGGTTAATAGGGTAAAACAATACATACATTCAATAGAAGAATGTCACGAACTCAGTGTTATTGCGAACATAATGTACGGTTTTCATTTTAATGAACAATACAAATTCTTTGTTTATATAAGATTTTTTTATTTGTATTTAAATTATAATAGTCTTTGTATATTAAATTTAGCAGTCATAATATTAATAGCCAAAAATTAAAATTCAACAAAATATGTTGGTAATATTTCAACCTTTCGTTTCTTCTAGACATTTCTAGTAAGTTATTTATAATATATACAGTGCTATGTTGAGTCAAGTACTTGGGAATTACGATTCTCGCTGAGATTAGTTTAGTAGTTACTAGTTAGTTAAAAGTTAAAGGAGGTTAAGGAGAGGTTGATCGTCTGCAGGACTCCTTCAGCCATGACTATTGTCTAGTAACTTCACATATTTAATTAAAACACGTATGTGAAAATGGTAAGTTATAAATTCAAAAATGCATCAGTTTTTTTGGGCTTTAAATAGGTAGGTATTTTAAATTTTTGATTTTTTTTTATGCTTTTTTCGATTTATGTTATATTGGTTGATTAATAATCATTTATTAAACACGATATAACTGAGAATTATTAAAGCGTAAAGTTAAAAAAAAAAAATTATTTTACATTTTATAACTATAACCAAATAGTCAATTGTCATTGTACATATAGCAAAATAATTATTATTTCTTAAACTATGGACCATAGACCAGGGGTCACCAATTAATATTTTGCGCGGGCCACATTAAGAACTCGAAAAATTCTCGCGGGCCATAGAAATTCGAAGTACCTACATAATATTTATTATAATATGCTGGTTGGCCAAAAATATTTTATTTCTAAATAAAAAAATATACACTTATTAATTATTATGTAACTTAAACTAATGAAAATATAATTAAATTATTGGCTTTTTCTCTCAGTCTGCGGGCCGGTTAAAATGCATTCGCTGGCCGAACACACCATCTTGCCCATAGGTCACGGGGATGAGATGGAAGAAAGTAAAAAGCCTGTGGTTTTTTAGTCATGCGTATTACGTGGTAATACAAGTATTCTGTGTCATAATCATTACGTATTTATAATATTAGTATCTAAATTATTAGTATTGATTATTAATATTATTTTTATAATTTATTAACACCATATATCTACATCGCGGAAATAATAATGATAATACGCATGGATGAAAAAACTCTATATCCTCCATGATAGGTATTCTCAAACGAAAAATTATTTCTCTCTTCAACAGTTTGACCTCGTCCGCTGGTTTCTTTCTCTAAGCGCTGTCTATTAGTTAATAGGTCTATGGTTTAAGCATACGTTATAGCCTTATAGGATACCTCTCAAATCATCGCAAATGGTTAGGTAGGTACTTACGGCGAGTGAATAACTGCGATGTTTTGTCGGTACCTAATCGTCGGTAAACGATTTTCTTCCCGTCCGTCTGTCTATCGTCCGAATGACAAAGATGTCCGATATTGAACCGTTTTTGAATTACGGTCCGCCGATTGCGTATAGATACCGTAGCGATGTACTGCAGTGAAACGAGAAATATCGGTGAAATAAAATCAATGATCAAGTATGAGACTTCATAATACAATTATAATTATAGATATAATAAAACTTATGACATCCGGGCTGACCGCATCGTCAGCTGCCGGGCAGTTCGTAAAGGTAAGAAACACATCGGTCATCTATATAATTTAGTGCTAGCGGTATTTCAAATTTTGACAGTCGTATATCCAGTATTTATTTACTACTGGTATCTACGGCAATCATAGAAAATACCATACAATTGTAAATACCAGAACTCGGTGAATTTATAAGTGTTTTCAATTTTTTGGGAATAACGGTAATTACCGAATCCACTGTATTCTAAAATACCGAAAATACAGGGTATATACCTGTGTTTTTTAAATACCGAGTATAACCATTATACCTAAAATACCGTCAACCTGAACCTATTTATGTATATCAGAGGTGACCTACTTGCAACTCGCGTTTTATAAAAAAAAAACCAATATTACTTATTAACAATAAAATTATAAAAATTATAAAATGTATTTTTTAACATTTTGGCATTGTATTTATCTATGTAATTCGTGGACGTATACCACCCCTGCTACATATCATTATTTATTATATTCACCGGTAATAAATAAGTATAGGGATACAACGTCTCTACAATGGTTATTTAGAATTTAACTGACGTGTTTAAATGTTAAAAATATGATAACGTAATATATGTACTTTAAATAATAAATAACTAACTGATACTCCTCAGGGCCGGATTGGGTGGTCTCGGAAAATATTTTTCAATCGACCCGGCATTTGCTATAATAGCCCATATGGACGAATTTTAACATCAATAAATAATAATGACCTTATCACGTCAGTTGACTGTATACTATTATATAGTATTGTCATTAAAATCGTAACGTGAGCATTGCGGAAAATTTATCATACCAGACAAAATGTTAGCGGCCCTTCGAGATTTTCTCGCATGCTTGACTGGCCTATCCGGTGGATATATCCTTACTTAAACTCTGTTTAATGTAATCTCTCTCTCTCTCTCACACACACACACACACACACACACACACACACACACACACACACACACACACACACACACACACACACAAAATTTCAATAAGAGTAAATATTTATTACACACGAGAATTTTTTAAGGCATATTTTTATGGGTTGGTAATAATATAACATAAAATTATTTTAATTCCAAGGATACAATAAGGATTTAATATTGATTTATTATGCGTTTTTATACCTAGCTCTTTTATGACTTTAATCATTAATCCTGTATAACGTACTTATTTTATACATTATGGGATTATTAATAATTCTAATTTTATTGTTTAAATTAAATAATATTGGATGTCTTTTAAATTTTAATAAAATGTATTGATTTTGTAATAATATTGTGATAAAAATTCCAAATGTTTATACAATTTATAATTTTTAATTGGTACAATAGGTAAATACTTACGTGTTTGTATTATTATTTTTGTGTTTTTAAAGATACTATCCAAGTAAAATCCTTGTATATAACCATTATTCATTAACTATATAATATGCTAAAAAAACCACATATATATTATTATTTTTTAAATTCATATTTATAATACAGTCTTAGACAATATTACATTATTGCAGATAAGGTATTACGTTATATTTTGTATATATTAAAATTCCATACAAATATGAGCTCGAATTATTTAAAATTTTGAAGAAAATGAAATGTTTTCATACCTACTTTAATCAGGATATTCTTATAGAAATTTAAGTATAATTTCAGTGATATCGTGAAATTGACATAAACAGTTGATAATATATAAGGATTAGTATTTTGATCATTGTAACCCAATTACACTTCAACCTTGTTACATATTATAATCATTAAGATTGGCAAATTTCCAATTAGCATTCAGTTTTATTAATACCATTAAATATAGTTGTAGTGATGCAACTTGTTATATATAAATAAAACTTGTATGCCTTATATGTATACTATCTAGTAAGTAGGTATGAAGAATGTGAGTATTCTAAGAACAGAATTTCTGGTTTTATTTGATTCAAAAATATAATAGGTACCTAGCATGAACCATATTATATTGTGTTCATAAAATGTGTTATAATATTAAATCTAGATGCCAAATTAACTAATTCATTTATTGATTTAGTTAAACTGCCCAATATTTTTTAAGTGTATATTCTTTTAAATGCCATGTATTATTTAAATGTATACTAATGATATTAATAATGAACAATAAGTATTATTTTATGATATTTCTTAAAATATTTGATTACTTGAGACTCAAATATTAAAAAACTAGCATCAGAAAGTTGTATAAACTTATTAGTTATTATGATTTAATGAATTAAAAACATTGATGATATTGACTTGTTAAACAGTGTAGTTTTTATTGTTTTATATTGTTTCTATAACAGAGAGTGGTAATTATATAGGGACATATATATTTTAATATCGATAAATCATTGGATTAAAGAATCGTTTCGGACTATTACTTAAATACATATTTGAAAAAAACGGTTTCATGTGACGTGGCACTGATCTACTACAATACCAAGTGACTATATAACGTAAAAAAAAAATGAACATAAGAACGAATATAGGGAGTTAGGTAAAACATTTAGATCTCTCATCTTATCGTACACAATAGGTAATTATAATCATAAAAATTTAATTAAAAATCGTTGGTAATTTTAATCCATCTTATTTTTTATGTTGTCGCGTGCATATAAAATAGGTAGGTACATTAGGCAATATATTAGTATTTATTAGGTGCATATGCCATTACGCATATATTAATAAATAAGATCAAAATCTTGGAAAATCTAGATAAATATATAAAAAAATTGTAGGTATTATATATTTGATAATTTTATTTAAATTACATTAATAACTTATTAATGTTAAAAATATATAATAATTGACCCAAGTTATATAAACGAGTTAAAAATAAATTATATATATAAGTATATATAATATACATAAAAGAGACTGATTTTGAATATCTGAGTGTTACCTTTTAATTTAAATCACTTTGAATAAAAGTAAATAATTTTTAATTGAAATAAATACTATTCATATTTTAAATAGTAATACATTACTACAGTTGTTGGCACTAAATCATTTGGGGAATCAAACTAATTTTGACTAATAATAACACGAGAAATTTGAATCATGAATATTTTATTTGTATACAAAAGGTAGGTATTGTAGTTATAAATAATAATGTAATGATGTGATAATATGATACTATGATTATTATATTGTTTGTGTTGGTAGACACTAGACAATAGTTAGTTCGTCTCGACGACCCATCGTGTGTGGAGTAGCCCGATGTCGAGTTCTTATTTATATATTACATGTTTCTTTGATATATTTTTATATTTCGTCATACGTTAATTTTTTATTTAAATAAAGGTTTTTGTGCCGCTGTGCAATAATTAATTATATGCAATATTAATTAATTTATCATTAATCCTGACCGTGACGCCCCTACAGTATTTGAATTTTATGTAACTGTTGTCTGTTAGTCGTTTGAAGTATAACATTATATTTATTATAGGCCGTAATGTAATAAAAATTACCATGGAAACTATTTTAAATGACGGAATGATAGATACAATTTTTAAAATCAAAATAATGCAAACACGTCAGATTTTTTTTTATTTAAAGGTTTACAGGCTTCAACTGCTATGGTTAATAGCCGACATTTTTTTTTTTTGTCAGATTTGTTATAACATATTTTTAACTCTTATTTTTATTGTATCAAATGATAGAGTTGTAAATTTCTTGTAAAAATAAAGTAAAATAACTTAACACAATAGGTTATCATATAGTTTCTACGTGAATTGTTTTTCAAATGTATCGGTTATCGATTTTTTATCGATAGTATTATATCGGAATATTGGTAAAAAGTAGTATCGTCCCATCCCTCTACATATTAGCTCAGTTTATTAGTTTATTTTATGTATCACACTTTTGAATTACTAATTGTATGATTTATGAGGAATAATATTAATCTATATAAATTATATTTTGTTAAATAGTTTCTAGTTTAAAATAATTACGGGCTTAGCATTAAGATGCAGCAAGTGCCAAAATATTATACTTGTTGATTAATCTCATATTTTATAAATTGTGAAATTTCATGTTCAAATAAGCCATAAGGTATAAGTAAAATTCGACATATTGTTACCATTTATTTAATGATTCCTTTATAATAATAAATTATACTCATTAATTTAATTTAATCTGAGAAACGTTTATAACAAATGCAAACCATTAGAAAAGGTATCATGTTGTATTAGTTTGAACAATTAGGTTTAACAAATTCGTTCGGTAGATATCTTAAATAACGGTGGAAATTCTGAGCACGTACTAATTATAAGTCTAATAACTATTTGTTTTATCGTTCACAATAAATTCACAATTGTTTGTGTATTTTTGAATTATTTTAACTTACGTTCAACAAAATATATACATTATAATTATAGGAAAAAAGAGATTAGACGACATGGTTGGGTTTCTTAATGGAATTTTTCTCTTAATAATATCATAAGTTAAAAAAGTTCCAAGCTGATTGTCGGAAAACAACACAAATTGATAAAAGGGTTTTGGAAAGGTAAAAAATAAATTTTTAATATATTTTAAGTGATTAATATGTGTCTGGTCTCTAGAGGATTTTGAAGTGTTTTATATGAAAATTTAAAAATTGTACCAATGTTTTCTAATTGCACGAATAATAAATTATATTAGTACAACATTTGCATCTACACAAAGTAGGTAAAAATTCATTTTTTTTTTAATCATTAATTAGGTTACGACTTAAATAGGTAACCATTAATTAATGTTATCTACAGGTAGGTTTTAAAAGGATTCATATTTGAGTTTGATTTTTTTGTTCGTTACGAAATCCTATAAAATCGATAAAAAATACAAAATAAAATAAAATATTATATTTTATTCTTTAATATAACACAAGGTTTATTATTCTTATTTATTTCTTATTTCTCTTTTTTTTATCCTTATTCTTACAAAAACGGGAACCTAAGAATATGTCAAACATATTTTTTATACACATATTTCAAGTGAAGTAAGAATCTAACCTAACCTACAATTTGTTTTTGCAAAAATCAGTTCAACAAATTTTATTAGTTATAAGAAAATGAAGAATTAATGTCATTATATATTCTATACGTTTTAATAAAACATCCATACACTCATCCTATTTCTAACTTGAAATATTTTCCCAGTTCCTTCCTGATATGATAAAAAATGTTCTAAGTGTGTATTACTTTATTTTGAAAAGTAATCTTGAAGAGTATCAAGATGAATACATTTTAAGAATTTAAAATAATATGTTATCTATCTAATGTTATCATTACATCGATGACGAATGTTGTAATTTAAATCAGTGGCGTACTTAGATCTGAATTTTTTTTTGGTGGTGGGGGGGGGGGTTAATTTTTAAATTATTTTCGCTTTGGATGACCTGACACCTGAATATACCAAAACATATCGTAAATTTAAATAAAATACTAATTTTTATTCGTGATTATTTTTAATTGATATTTTTTCCAAAATTTAAGTTTTATCATAATAAAAAATTCATTCTAAATACGTCACTGATTTAAATAGCAATTATAATTTTGGAATATTTATGTCGTAATAATTAATAATATGACCCAGTGTTTTAAGTCATTTTATTGCATAGATTTTAAAGAGTTTGCAGTTAAAAAAATAACGTCTGATAAAATTTCTCATATCCTTTAAAATGTCTAATATAAACATAACAAAGTTGAATTTATCGATTCAAAACATCGTATTCTAGATTATCTTCTTCTGTATCTAACTCAACGTCTGAATTGACGGTTTCGAAGTCTTTAGTAAAAATTTTCGTTTACGTTTCTCTGCGTATATTTTCCTTCATTTAAAACTATTAAATCAGCTTTTCTTTATTATTTCTTCAATAGATTTTATCAAACAGTATATTTTATTTTTATCACGTCAGTCGTTAGACTTTTTGATTGTAGTTAAATAATGTGATAAGTAAGCGTATGAGTATCAAATTTATCTGATTAAATTAAATGTTAGCAACTGTTCTCGTTTCGTGGTTTTTAGCGAATAGTAATTTTTTCACTTATTGTTATTAAGAATTTTAAAGTTTTTCTAAATTATTTTTAATTGTAATGATTGATTGTATTTGGGCGCATATCGATTGGCCAAAATTACCTTTTTATCTGTAAAAAATCTTATGATTCCGCCGGCTACCGACTCCGCCGAAATTTTTATATATTGATTCCGCCGGCTATCGACTCCACTGAACTTAATCGAATCGGTTTTCATATATCTTAATCAATATAATCTATAAAATTGTAAACATATTTTTTTACACGTAGGTACATTGATTGTATTAGAAATAAAAGTAAGTATAATTATATTGATGAAACATCAAAATTTAATCCAAAAATGTGGGCGTCTTCTTCAATTTCTTCCTAACAAACTACAAACTACTTAATGCTCAATTCGACAAAGCACATCCTAATATATTTTTGTTTCACATGTATTAAATTTAAAGATTCAAACTGATTCATATTATGTAATAGAGGGCTCGATAATAATAAAATAAGTAAAAATAAAAATTATGAAAGAAAAAATAAATATATAGAAACAAGTTTTGAAGAATATTTAAATACAAAAATTGATAGATTTAAGTAATGAAACTGGCTTCAAAGCACTATTCTGAAAAATATATCAATCAATGTTATTATTAAATTTTAATTACTATTTACTTTTATTTATTTTATTTTTACTATATTATTTTTGCTGTTTTGTCGTTAGTTAAATTAATTTTAAAACATATTTTTTTTTTTGTAAGGAGAACCCACGGCAACATAAGCCATTGGGTGTGGGGTGGTACGGTAGGGGTTATTTTTGTATGTTTGTTTGTAGGTTTTTAAGTGGGTAGGGTTGTAACACGTGTTTGTGTATGTGTGTGGCAAGGATATGTTGCTTAAAATCCCGGGTGATCACCCATCCGGGAGCTAGCAACTGCGGCCGGTACGTACGCTCAGTGCGTTTCCGCAGATTGAGCGTACGACCGCGCCTCACCAAGCCACATTTTACTATTTTAATTAATTTTATTTAAGAGAATGTTTTTTGTTTTTGTTTTTTAAATGTTTATAATTCAATTTAAAAAAAATATGGTAAACTGGGTGATCTTATACCTGTCCTACACTATTGATTAAAAATATAGTCAGTGGGATTACATAAACAAATAACCACCGAAATTGATAGCCGGCGAATCAATAAATAAAAAAGCTCGCTGGAATCGATAACCGGCGGAATCAATATAAACAAATATCGGTTGGAATCGTTAGCCAGCGGAATTGATGTTAAAACGGCGGAATCGATAAAACCCCATTGTATTTATGTACAAACCTAATTCGTAACCGTACATGGGAAACTCACAAATAAATAATAATCAGATAAGAATTTTGTTTTAATTCAATTTTCATAACATTTATTATTATTTTAATGATGTTAGATAAATGTTTTTATTTTTATTTGTATATCAATAATTATGTTGGGTATAAATAATTTAATCTTTCATATAATATGTAAGTATCTATTTAAAATATTTATTTTATATTTATGTTTATGTCCACAATCTTCAATTATTTTTAAATTTTCTCAAAAATGTCATCCTGGGCAATACTTGGACATGCCTCACTGTCAACCATCTCCGCTCATATTAGTTTTTCGTATTTCCGATTAATTATTAAATTAAAATTTTACATATTATTTATTATAGTGATCTAATAAATGAATAATAAGAACACTTGATACATTACTTACAGTAGAGAGATTTCTTTTGATTTTTTTATGGTGCATTATTTGATTTAAACTTTACTCTTTTAGTAATTGAAAAATATAACTAAAACGTTTTTAGTATTTTTTGAACAATAAAGTTTTTTGATTGCATTAATTAGAATGGCAATGTAATTTATTATTCTTAAAATGTCTTGAACAATTAAAATTTTTTTTTAAATAGTTCACAAATGGTTTGGGTAATATTTAGCTACATTAACAGATTGAAATACTCTATAGAATTATGTCTTGATTTACCTTTATTTACCTAAATTTAATTATTCGAGTTCCTAAAATAAATCTGTTAACTTATTTTAATATATTTAAAATTTTAAAATTTATTTTACATAAGGTTCAGATAAATTTTTGACTATTGTTAAATTATTTAATATGGTATCTTCGTTGCATATGAAATAATTTTCAAAGTATTTTAGATCTTTTTGTGCTATTCATTGGTATTTTAAATTCCCACTTTTATAGGTTATTTTCGATTTATGTCTGATTAAATTATTGTTGTTCAGGTAAAAAAAACGAACTAAAATTGGGTTTGCGTAAGAATTTCTGTTTTATTTAATTCATTTTTTCCCTCATTTCGAAAATAATAGGATTTTTTTCATCACCAAATTGCTACCAGAACCACCCTCAAAGTTGAAAACCTAGGCATAACTACTCTAAAAGATAATGGACAGATAAAAAAATGTTAATTTAAAAATAATATAGGTAAAATTATGCGTACGATATTTTTTATAACTACGTATTTGAATTTTAAATTTTTCCAAAATATTAATAATAATATTATTAATATTATAATATGGCATTAATATATAATAAATGCATTTTTTTAGTTTTATACTGAAAGTTCACAATAATAATAATAAAAAAATAAAATTTTTTAGTCAAAAAATAATCCAGTTGAAAAATAATCTAGAAGTATAAAAGATATATTAATATATCATAAAATATACTTGGTAATTTATAGGCTGACAGACTGTCTTCGCTCAAAATCATTTTTGAATATTATGTAGTGGAGGTTACCATCACTGGATGATTTCTGTCATCTTGTGCTTTATGTGTTATTTTTATTATGTATGCAGTGTTATGTCTGTCATATTTTTTACTTATCGTGTTATGAAATACAGATTCTAAATTTTCAGAAATAATAATAATAATAAAAAGTATCATGTATACAATAATAATAACAATAATAATATAATTCTAATAATTATTGAATTCAAATTTAATATATATATATATTATAACGATTTACTGAATTACGAGATAATAACTGTACAGCATAGTAATTTCTTTCTTTATATAATATTTTTCATGAACCTAAGTAAATACAATAAACACAAAATTTTACTTATTATTTTCGAATAAACTGTAAAGAGTGTAAAATATAACGGTTTATTAAACCTAATATGATTATAGTATATTTTATATTGTGAAAGCTAGGTCTATTATTAATATTTCAATAATTGGAACATTTTAAATGATGGTAGGTAACAATATTACTAATTTTGAAAAACACTTAAAATAAATAAAAATAAATAAATCATAAGCAAAAAATATAATATGTTTGATACAAATTTGACCGTGATATTCTATTTTTGTAATTTTTTGATTATAAATAGATGTATAGGTAACTGAATTCATGATATTTCTAAAATTATAAATTTTTAAATATTCTCCACTTTTGTTGTCTATGCAAAGTTTATGCATTTAAATTTTTTTTATTGTATTACATAAAAGAATCTATTTATGTTAATTACCACATTCAATTCATATTTGTTGTTATAGTTTATTATAATTGGTAGTGTTCAATAATGATGATTATCTCAAAATGTAGAATAAAATAAAAAAAAAAATTTTTGTAATACGATTTTAAGTATTTGAGTATTCAAGTTTTTAAACAGTTTTTCTCTCTTTATTCAATCGAAGAAACTGAAAGCTGTGTTCATAATAGGTAAATGGGTAGGTAAAATTAACATTACCAACGTAAGTGTAAAATACATAAAAAGTATAATAATTTAATACAAACAGAAAACCAAATAAAAGCTTTATGTTTGTATCGACCTATTAATCTTAAAATGTTAATTATATTATTATGTGCGATTTTTATTGCAATTAGATTAATTATAATAATAATATAATAAATAATACCTATGTCTATTATTATTGTGTGTGAACTATATTTCGATTTTTGGTTAAAATTTATTTTACGTTTATTTTGTCAAAATAATAAATAAAAGAAATCGATCAAATTGTGTGAAGAAAGTAAGGACTGACGTAATTTTAAAGGTATTGTGCCTGTGATGGATAGGGTCAACAGACTACAAATGCAGCAGAATTGAAAAACCCACGTGATGGGCTGAGTAGCAGCGGCGGTGGCGAAACGGCAGAAATGAATTAATTCCGCGAACTGTTATTTGAAAATAAATAAACGAAAACTTGACGAATGTAAACCGGTAATAAGTATAATAACCCACTTATCATTTTTTTTCAGGACCGGAAATATTACGATTATTTTCAAGCTTACCCACTCTACACTACAAGCCTATACGACGTTTACCCCGCACAGGCAGTAACTAAAGCATCCCCCCCCCCCAAACAAATAACTTTGTGGTCAATTGGTCAAGCGGAGGAATAGAGCAACTAATTTGGAAATTATAAATTTCGTCCGCTCTGGACGATCGCCCAACGCACGCACTCCAACCGCCTACAGTGAGGTCCGCGTTCTCCGTCGGAGTAACTTACGAGTTGTGTGTGTGTGACGGGGTGTGGAACGAGGCACGGTACGTTAGCTAAATGCCGTACGAAAAGAGGGTAAACGGAAAAAAAAATTCGCTAAAAAAATATAAAAATAAAGCTTCTGCCCCGCTCGTCCCACACAAACGGTCGACCGCGGGTTGGCGAGGGTTGGGGGTTGCGTGGAGCGAGCGAGCGAGCGATCGGTGTTGGGTTGTGGTGGAGATTGTGGAGGAGCGAGAGAGACGTGACAGTTGCAGTGTTTGAGCGTCGGCGACTAGGGGATGGGAAAAATTATCCCTGGACGAGGATGCGCGCGCAACGCTTGTGTCACCCGTGGCAACGGGAGGATCACCGTCGCGTGCTTCGCTGCTACAGCCGCAGCTTGAGGACGAAGCCCGATGGAGTGGCCGGGCGCGTGGTTAGCGTATATGTAGCCGGGGTGATGAGGGGGAATGAGAAACGGTTCGCGCCTGGGCGGGCGGCGGCGGTGGCTGACGTGTCGCGCGCTTCGTGTCTCTCTCTCTCGCTCACAGACGCCGTCCCACCACTCCCCTCCGCTCGCCCATCACCGGTCCGGCGATCACTCTCTCTCATGCCTTCGCTTCACCGGCAAACGCACCAACACACTAGCGCGCAAGCACACCGTACCGCTCGCCGCCGCCGCCGCCGCCGACGACGACGACGACGACGACGACTGGCGCGCGCGGCAAACGCAATGATCCCAGCGCCGAGCTGTGCAGTACACACAGCGTAACGGTCGCGGCCAGGCGCCCACTTGACGTACGTTCCGGTCGCGCGCGCCACACGCACACGACACACCGCCGCACGAAATTCCGCGCGCGATCGACACAATTGTAATATTTTACTGTCGTCGTCGATATAATAATATATAATTTAATAACTATTACCAGTTAATAATTGGCAACCAAGTCACCCTCTCCCACCCACAACTACGACCGACCTGCGCCGTCATACGATAATTACATACCACTTAATATCGTCGTGTCATATATCGGTGAGATTTTCTTTCACGCCGGCCGGCCACTGCGGGGCGAAAGTAACACAACCGGTCTAGCGCTACAATTATATTATGTGACGTGACATCGCAGTAGGCACACGTGCGTTAGCCCACGCGTGTGTTTCTGCAAAACATCATCCGTTTCGCAATAAGCACCTACCACAATATTATTACGCCGCACGTGCTATAACGATATTTATATTTACTATTGTAACCATAGACAATAATAATATCGTCATCGCCGCCGCTGCCGGACGACGATTCCGATCGCGTTTTCCGCTATACTAATTTACGGTGACGGAGAATCGAAAAATCCGCATCGTCACCACGCGTAGTTTACGCATAGCCGTCATGCGGCAGCGGCCGTCCAACCACGTCCACCGCCGTCCACGCACCGGTCGAGGCGCCGCCGTCGCCGCCGGCAATACCGGTGTCCGTCGTAGCGCCGGCCACAACCACGACGGTCGCTGTCCGTGCGTCTCCGCTGCAGCCACCGCACCACCACGTGCCGGCCGCCGATTGCTGCAGTCGTTCCGTGCCCATTAGAGACGTGTCCACACACAAGTAGGAATCCTATTTTTTATAATATTTGTTGTTGTTGGTGGTGTTTGGTTACGAGACAGTTTGACGTCAAAATGTCATTGCAATCACGAAGGTGGTAATTTTTTTTTTTTGGTGGGGAGGTCTAATTTAATGGATCAACTGTCTCACGCAGCGTATCTGTACGTTTAGATCCGTCGCGGACTGCGTCGAACCTATACCTATATAGATTACCGGAGATATTTGTTTTTTTTTTCATAAGTACTTAAAAGTTAAACTTGTATCAGTCACATAATCCCTATTACAGTACCATACTATATTACCACTTTAAGCGATACATATAATACAAAATATACACAAATTTCACTACCTAGCCTTACAGAAAAACAATAATATTCTAGTATACTCATGCTGTGAGTACGCGGTTGCTGTTTTTACGAAAAAGTACGTTTTTGGTACTTGACTGGTTTAAAAAACAATCAAATTATATTGAACATAAATATCATCATTAAAACTAATCAATTAGTTTTATTTATTTATTTATTTTTTTTTATAGTGACTATCTTCCCAATTCCCCCATCCTCCCATAATGGGATTGGCTATTGGACCGAGAATAGGGGCCCGCTGAAATTAATTTGTAATTTTGGAAATTTTAATAAAAATACTTATTTTTCATTAAATAATATTTTATAAGGGCCACAACAGTATTTTGTATATGTACCCAAAATTGAATGTGTGGCGGCCGGCGGGAGTCTGTACCTATTTATTATAATACATCATAACATGTAATAACTATCTATAGGTGTATAAAAGTTATGTTATATTGTTATATCCGCAATATATCCGCAATATATATCAATATATGATATATATAGGTAGGTTACCAATTGACCATAAAAAGCAAAACGAGTTAATAAAAAACCGATTTATCATAATGTGGGACTTACTAACAATAATATTATGACTAAAATCTGGATTCTAAAGTAGTTTTTGAATTTATAAATGATTTATCTTATTTTTATTGAAATGTGATTTTGAAAAAATTTTCTGATTTCAAAATATTTAATAAATGTATTATTATAATATTATATGCTGTTGTTAAATTGATATATAGCTGTGTAATTTATACGTTTATTAAAGGTGTAAACTTTCATAGTTTTATATAGGTAGTTAAGTTAATATTTGCAATTAATTACCTTCCTATATGATAATATAATATAAGAAGTAATTTAATAAGTAACTTATTGTAAATAATTTAGAGTTAAACCCATTGTTGCCAATGGCCATAGTTGCCGAGGCTAAATTCAAATAATAATAAAAAAAAAATATAAGAAGTAGAACTTATTTAAATTATTTTTTAAAGAAAAGTACGAGTATACCAAATACTTTTGTAATATTTTATGCAAAAAATCAAATGTATAAAAAAATGTGTTTATGGTTATAATATTGTTATCACTATTCCTCTACATGATATACCATAATATATTTTGAATAAAATAATAAATCACTGTTTAAATAAAGTTATAAAATATTACACGATGATATAACGATTAAAATGTACAGGTATTAGGTTATGCATCAGAATTCATTGTAAATAAACCATGTGTAAATTATAAAATTATATACTATATGCACTATCTATACTTGGTTATCACCTAGGTCAATGTGTATTTTCTTAACATATATAATAATGCAATTATTGTAGAAGTATGCAATATTAGTGCGCCTATATATTATATCATTATGATAACTAGTTAATAAATTATAGTAAAAATTTCATTAATAACAGTTTTAATCAAACTTTATATTTATATTATGGTAGGTATTATAATTTGTGACGTCAATTTAAATTTAAAACTATTATTAAGTTACCTATACCTTTATGTTTTCTTTACGATAATCTTCTATACGTAATTGTCTGAGTCTACAACAAAACTTTAATAAATGATAAATATAATATTGCAATGTACAATAAATATAATTATTTTTTAATTTTTAACGCTTCTAGTATAAAACTATAATTATAATTATAATACAGAGAAAAAGAATAAAACAAGTTACAAGCAGGTTGTGGGTGTGTGGGTTACTGATACAATTCTTACCTTGGAACTTTTTGAGCATTTTTACCGCTTCCCAAAAAAAAAATCAAATCAAAAACAAATAATAATAATAATAATATATAACTATCATTAATGTGAATTATTAACCAGATTTATCGCTCCATTTATAATCTAAAATGAAATAAGTTTGTGAATTTAAATACATTTAAAGAGTTTGTGTGATTGAAAATATCTACTCAGTTTATATTATTTTGTAATCCGAATAATTGGGCAGATACCTATATAATATGGTTTAGATTCTTTATTGGTGGATTATCCATATTTGAATTATGTTAAAATGTCACATGTTTATGGCTAAGATTGCACTTTATCATAAGTTATTTGTTAGTACATATAAGTTTTAATTTTTAATGTTTTCCAGAGATTCATAGGAAAAGTGAACTTCCGTCAATCTCTCTTTACACTATATTGTCTTTATACCGTTGCACTAGTTGCCATTCCAATCATTTCTCCTACGTATGATGTCTTCTTCGGAATTCCCCTTACTTTGAGTCCATTGATTCTTCATTCCATTACGTTGGGTATGAAGGTGTTATGTCTTATTAAACGTCCATAAGTTGTTTACTTCTTGATCTAATTATTAATTATAGATATCGAGATTATACTATTTTCTCTTTAAAAATTTAAAGAATAACTGTATTGGCCTTCCTTTCAATTTAAATAATATGAAATATTATCTTACACGGCAATATTTATATTCCTTAAGTGTTTAATAATATATTGACATATCTTAATGGTTAGTTATTAATATTTTACTATACATTATTATAATGGTTAAATTTATTGAGTGCAAGACTAGTGTATATTTAATTTATATTTTTATATTCAACAATCAACATTTACTGTTATTCATTTTTAATTTTATACATAAATGATTTTTGAAGTAATTAAAACTCTGACAGTATTTATTATTAATTAGGCATATCATGATAATATAGTAATTTTGAAATTTCAGTTTTACTTTTTCCATTGAATTAGCTTTTTTTTTAAATATATGTACACATTTTTTTATACTATATAATCATAGATATATCATGGTGTAGATACATTTAACCGTAGACCATATACTAATATATAATATATGATCTAAGCGTTTAACTAAAAGTTTCAAAAATAGAATGATAATATTATATGGAATTCATACTAAATAAAATAAATTTGTATTAGTTTACTGAATGTTACTGAGGGTGACTTTTATCTTCACGTCTTCATGTCCTGTATATAATATACATACATATTTTTTTCACACATATTATGCTTATTGTGAAAACAACTACAGATCAAATACAGATTATTTTAATTCAATAGATGTTTTTTTTTTAAACATTGGTTTATTTTATTAAAAAGAAAATAATTTAATTTCGTAATTTATTTTAATACAATTTTTTTATTGAATGAAACTCAGATCCAACATACAATTTTTTTTATTCTTTGATTCATTGAATATTTTGATCGCAATTAATTATTATCAGTTATTTATTTTGATCCTAACTATATATTTACATCATTCTGTCAAAATAACATCTTTATTTAAATTCAAAACTCAATAATGGTTATTGAAGCTGCCACAGTGCCAGAGTTCTTATTTAGTACCTACTTAATATGAAAAAAAAAAAAAAAAAAACATTGAAATAGTTTGATAAATAAAAAAATATGTTTTTTAGTGTATTTTTTCCATTTCTAGTTTATTTTTTGAAATTCAAAATATAAATAATATATTCATTTTTAAATTCACAATCCGATTCTATTGACATAATTTTATTTTATTTTAAATTTAAAGTTTGAAATTTTCCTTGATCTATCTGCTAATTTTTTTATTTGTTTAAAGTTGTACCTAATGATTAATTACGATGAAAAATTAAAATAATGGTCACGTGTATTTTTTTTTTTTATTAACCAAATATTTCTATAACCCATTAATCATATTAGTATGGTTGTATAAAATATAATAGAAAAATAAAACTATAAAAATTAAATGTTAAAAAAATACATTTATTTACAGTAAATACCAAATAGTTATAAAAAGTGTACAATATTTAAAAATAAAATGCTAAGTTTATGTTTGAAGAGATGAATTGTTTTAATATTACTGAAGTGGGTGTGTTGTAAAGTATATTAAAGGAGCTGATTAAGTAACGAGTAACGAGTAAGGGAAGAGTAAAACTGGAAACAAAGGTGGTGACAAAAGTCACAGATAAATATAAAATATAATATTCCTCACTGTGATGGATGTAATTCAAATTTCATCATACTTTAATCGTAACATTTCATTTGTGTATGAGTTTAAACAATACTTATTTACTTAAATAGTTTAGTAGCGTGGTACTTATATTATATTATTTACATTCTAATTAATGATAACAATATTTGCAATAGTTGTATTTTGAAAAAGGGTTAAAATACTTAAATACTTATATTCATTTTTTTAAATAATATTGTATAATATAAACCGTGTATTAAATTGTATTTATGTACCTACAGTCTACACTAAAGGTAGATTTCAAACAAAACAAATAATGCAAATAATTTTTTTTTATTTATTTCTCTTTTATTTTGAGTAGGTTTTCTTGAATACAACTTTTGTATCATTTTGTTAATATCTAATACCTATATTATATAGTTTCATTTCTGATTATCAGATATTTCATTTCAGTAATAGAGTTTTGCAAAATAATGAGTAATTATTATAATATAATATTAAATTCAATGTATGTGAATAATAGATATTATATAATAGATTTAAAAAAGTTTTTTATAATTATAAACTATAAAACAAAATTTTTTTAAAGCTTTTTGAATCAACTTGTTTGCCAGTCAAAATGAAAAAATAATTATTAAATATAAGAATGTTTAAATACATTTTTAATAACTCAATGTCTAATTTTTTCAAAAGATCAAATATAACTTAATTGAGTAAAAATAAAAATAAATCAAATTTGAAATTTGAACTAAACCACGAAATCAAAAAAATAAATGTATACGTTTGCAGGTATGTGCTAATCAGAAGTTTCATAATTATGTATCGGTCATTAGTTTTTGTTAAATCTAAATGGTGTACCATGCACTTTTATTCACACATTTTTTATTTTAATAATAACTTTATTCATATTTAGGTTTATGAAAATATTAAGCAATACATAATCATATTATACATTTTCAAATAATTGCATTTTTAAGCAATTTAAGGAGTTTCCAGGTCTGATACAAACTTTTCTAATGAGTACCATCAATCTTACTGTATATTGTTAAGCAGATAATTTTTATGTATAATATACATCATGATTCGAAGTTTAATACATAATATACATATTATATAAAGTTTAAATTATAAACTTTATGTAACTACGGATAAAATTCCTTGAACTTGATTGGTTTAAAGATTTGAGAGCTATGGTTATTTGAAAAGTATAGTAGCTTATATTAATATATAGTATTAGTAATGCTATAACAATACCATAATATTATATAGTAGTTTATAAAATTATAACTCAAATAAATTATGTTGAGTTTAATAAATACTAGTCTCAATGCATAAAAGTATATATTTTATATTTGATTTAAAACTATTATTAAGGGTTATAATTCTTAATTAGTAAAGTTCAATAACTCTGAAACAACTCGTATGTATTCCGATTTAGAGATGCATCAAAATTTTCAAAAATGCATCTGACAAATAATTTATAGTAAAAAGGGTAGGTTTCATTTGAAAAATAAATTTGTATTGCCACAAGATATTTTTAAATTGTATAGAAAATTTAAGTATTTGAAATATGGTCTTCAAGTGCACTAAAAAATCAGAATTCGAATAAATATTCATGTATAAAAGGGAGGTAATGAATATGCTTAGAGAATCAACCTGTGTTTGAAAGTTTTCCATTGTTTGTTATTCATATAGTATACTAATATAGAGCGTGATGAGTAATTAATAATAATTAGCTTTAGGTAACTATTTTTGTGATTTTTATTTCAGTGGAATTTTTCACTGTAATTGTTGTAGGTACTTAAAATAGTATGCAAACATTTTTAATTAAAATATGTAGTTAATTTGCGTCGAAAAGACAGTGGATTCTGTTGAATACGTATATAATATGAATCACGTAAATCTTTAATAACGATGCACTTAAACAATATGAATTCTGGCATTTTAATTAAACACGTCGATTATTGCCGCAGTTGCGTTTATGCTCAAACTGAGTTACTATAGCCATTCAACTTTAAACCATGAAAATAAATAAAATATGTACTATAATGGCTGCTGATGTACATAAACATGTTCATACCCTTTATTTTCTACGTAATAAAAATAATAATATGTATACGTATACATACATTTGTCTTTTATACATCGGTGATGCGGTAGGTATATCATAAGTTTTTTTTTACCACAGACTTTTAAAAAATATATCACGAAATCATCTCAAAACTTTCTTCCGTTCATTTCTTTTGTAGTGCTAGCTACTGTCTGTTCGTCGTTTGATCTTGCTGGATTAATATTAAGCGAGAGAAAACATTTTGAACAAAAGTGTTAAATACGATAATACATTATTATTAAAGCTACGACGTCGTGGTTTTATTAAAGTATAATGCCATCGTAGGTATATATAATATTATGCGGCACAATTTCAATTTTCTTCTTCGGTTAATTGGATGGATGTACACGAGGACGTGAATGGCTTTAATTAATACTCTTGAAAAAACTAACAATAAGTCCAATAGTCTTACCCATCGCATTATCCCGACCGTTCTTTTAAAACAAGCATACAAATCGATATCCTGCATATATGTACAGTCCAATTAGTAGCGTACTGGTCAACATATAATATTGATATGTCCTGTTTTCTACTCTGACCACATATCGTGCAAAAACCATTTACCACCCGGTGCTTGTTGGACTAATATAATATAATATAGGACATAGGTAGGAACTATAATACGACGACGTGCAAGACAAATCGAAATATTCTTCGCTGTAACAATATTTTTTTTTTTTTGCGTCAGTCAATATTCTTTGTATCGGTCTATAAATAAAAACTGATGTGATTACATAAGTATTTTACTGAAAAGTTTTTACTTGAATACATACCTCCTAATGCATACCCACCTATAGATTATGTAAGTTTATTATATATATATAATTATTATGTAAATTACGTATTTTAAGATAGTTGTTATAAATAATATTATCGTGTTATCCAATGGTTTTAAATTATAAAAAAATTACATTTAAACAGAAATAATCAATTCTTAAGTATTCTAAAAAAACAATCAAAAACTGAGACTCATTTTAATAAACGAATTGCATTAAATTAAAATTATGGAGGGGTAGTTTAGTATAGTATTAATGATTATCATTTAAAATGAAATGTGTTGTAACGGTAAATTGTTGTATGTATAAAATTAATTTTCAGCATTATAGTAATATGCCTAGCTGCTATTATTTTGTAATTATCGTGAGCTATTTCCAACCATAATGAGTGCAGTTAATAAACTTAAAAATAAATTAAAACTGATTAGTCAGCACATGGATCAGTATTTATAAATGGACATTCAATGGTTGAATAAATGACATTGGTTATTTTTTTTTTAATAATTTATAGTCATACATTTCTCTATAATATATTGAGTTTTAAAATAAGTTTCACTCGTAACGTGGTTGTTTAATAATTAATACGTGCACCATCCAAGTGTATGTATGCTGTACCGGTAGCTCGTAGGTACTAAGATAATAAACTATCTCAAGTTTAGACACAGAGTAGTAGCAGAAAGGTATTTGAAACACACACTACTTTGGTAAATGAGTTCAGCCCAAAGTTTATATAATATTGATATTGTTAGGGAATTTTCCGTAGTGTCTAAGATTACCCTAGTTTCAAATGGTCGATAGCAGTTCAAAATGATTAGATGGTGTATTTTTTTAAACTAGAAAATTGTACTATCTATAAAGTAATGATGTACAATAAGCACAACTGATTAAAGAATTAACGAGAAAAGACAAAATAAGGTGATGTGTAGAATTGAAAATCTCCATAGAGTTCAATTTTAGGATACATTTTTTATAGAGAAGGAACTAGTTTGATACTTTTACTTTAGTATCTGCATTATGTGTAGGCATTTACGAGTATAATGGTAGTTGATGACATTAAACATTTTGTATGTTTTAATATTGTTGACTCTTATAGTGAGTGACAAAATATTGTTGTCATGTATAAAATAAATTTTGAAATTGAAACTCAAACACAATATATAAATTACATTTTCATTTTTATGTTTTCAATGTGTCATGATACTGACTGATTGATAATAAAAAACGGACCAGTTGAACTCGACGTTTTATTTTTATCTGAACATAAATATTACGCAGATATTCTGCAAGTGTACAGTTACTTTGTCAAAGTGATATCCTTGATATCCTCTCTAAATTTTATTACAACATTTTATAGTAAAATATTTGACGACACTCGTGTATAATATAGTTTGGTCGTAAATTTCAGTGAGAAATACTTAGTCAACTATTACTTTATTAGATTGATTTGTAATATTATGATATTATTATGATACCTTTTTAAGAATGATTTGACCAAAGAAAAAATTTAAATGCTATACAGATTTGATTATGATTAATAATTATTCAATATCCATTTACAAATTGTAATTAGATACAATCTCTATCTAAAAAACAATAATATATAGGTACTTTTTTTTAGATCATTGTTTTTATAGCTTTATCGTTAAAATATATTTTTATAACATAATATTATAAACTGGATATAATCCACTTAACCGATTACGGTAGAAGATATGGCGTCATAATAAACTAAAAATCATTATCCTTGGTAATTATTACGGCATATTATTATAGTGGTATGAAATAAAGACATTTCTAGAGTATTTACACTTAATTAAAAGGTATTGAGAATATTCACGTAGTTAAAGTGTCATTTACCTTTTATTAAAATTTATTTTAAAAGCATATTTATATGCTTCAATTTTTTTATAGAATAATTATCTAGTCTGATTGTACAAACTAAACATCAAGCGGATACTTCGGAATCGAAAACCATGCAGTATTAAACATTTTACAAACTCGAATGCAATATTAAAATATTTACAATCAAACGAAAAATTCAACACATTTTGAAATTTAATTATACTTAGGTAAACTTACATATTATCATTATTATTATTATTATTATTATTATTATTACTATATAGTTTAGAATAAATTATAATAAGAATAATATATAATATTAATGAATAAATTCATTATAAGTACTTATACTTTTGAAATAAATTAAATCGTAACTCATTAGGTTAAGCCTTATACATAGTATAAAACATCGATATATTTATCTTCTAATATGATTGGTAAACTTTCGAAGATTATGATGGAGAGGAACTCACTCAAGGAAGGATCCTTTTTTAAAACGAGTCATGATAATTTCTTGAGAAGTTCTATTTCTCAGTAAAACACGACGTGTTTATTGACCATAAAACTGTAATCGTCAATTCAATGTTGCACAAAAATGTGAGTGTATGTCGTAAATTGGTTGGTTTCGATACAGGAATGCTAATATAAGTACATTATATATATATATATATATATATATATATATATATAATATATATAAATGCAGCGGTCATTTTATCGTGCCCTAAAGTTGCAAACTGAGTCTCAAATCGAATGAAAAAAAAAAAAAAAAAATATATATATATATATATATATCCATTTTTCATTGGGGATTTATTATAATGACAGTGAACACTTTATATTACTGATATCAGGTCCCACTTTAAGACTACCCACCGAGAATTCGTATCCCTCAGGATTCACTGAATTAATATCGAAATGCTGACCGGGAAGATTTGTTCACCTCCTTGAATGGAATAGGGTTAACAACCCAATAGAATAACGCTCACGCTAAACAAGGCTATTGCTTGCCAATATAATATTGATTAAGAGAGATATGAAAAGAAAACACTGATCGAATAGATGAAAATTATATCATATGTTGTGCTTAGAGGTGTGCTAAAAAAATCAAATTTGTTCATTGGAAATTATAATCGTTGCATATCGCATATGTGCATAATATAATAAATTTAAAGTTTTCAATTTTTTAATGGCCACCAAAATTATAAAGGCTGGGAAATCGATTTACATGGATATAATAATATTAAAACTTTTTTTTGATGTAATATAATTAATTCTTCGCGTGTATAAACATTTATATAGGTTTTTTTTAAGTTTAATATGATATGGAATTTTTTGACTTGAATCAAATGATCATATTATTTTCATTACAAATTGTTATATCCTAACAAAAAAACTACACGTTATACAAGTTTACCTACCCGCGTTAAAAAAAAAAAATCTGTTCACAAACAGTAGTTATAAATTGTTTGAACGATAAATGAATGCGTTTATTTTTCTAGAAATGTATTCCTTACTAAAGTGGCGCTCTCAGAACCCACCATATCGACAAGGAAGAAATCATTTTTATAGCGGTTTTATGGGAAAAAAATAAAAGATTTTTAACATAAAAGGATATCTCTACGCAAAACGGATGTCTTTATATATTATACTTTATACATATATAATATTATATATAATAGGTATGACGTCTGGTTATTAAATATTAAAAGCTTCTGAAGCTTCTGTTTGATGGGCCGCAAATTACACAAGCTGTCAACCGTTTTGAAAAGTTATGCGCGGTAAAAAAAGGGTCAAGTGAGTAACATTTTTAATCGTCAATCCTTTTAGTTTACTAGACGGGGTAGAATACATTTGAAGGAGAAGCTGTAATATTTTTTTGAATTTTCATGTTGTGTTCTCGCCCGTCGTATAGAGTATAATAATATGTATGCAAAGAAAAAGTAATGATAAAAAATATAAACATTACGTGAGTCCGGAGCAATAATTCTGAAAGTTTGTAGGTTACACCGGATATAAAGTGTGTCCGTTTTGTTTGGACAGGTTTACTGAGCTGTCGTTAGTATTCAACGTAAGTATGAGTTTTTTACAACTTCTATGCGTTGGTTTCAGGACACTACCTACATAATACGTATATGTAAACGTGCTTCACCTCAGATACTAAATTAGTTTTTATCTGCCAAATTAGTTTTCTCAGTTAGCACACTGATTCAACTTTGAAATATTAAATTGAAGTTTTCAAATAATAGAATACCCGTATCATCACATTTCTTTATTCATTCCATTTTCTATACGAATATAAGTGATGTTATGAAATTGTTTGAGCTCGTCGTGGATAGATACTTTTGAAATAAATAAGTAGGTATTATTGAATAGAGAGTTAAATTCATTTTTTATTTTAGATTCTGAGCGGAGCGATGAATGTATTGATTTTACCAAGATATGTGTTTTTTTTTTGTGTCTGTCATCACGTTTTGGGGCAGTAAAAATGTTTCGATTTTTGACTTCAGTACTTTATTCGATCAGAAAGTGAATCTAGTTAGTACTTTGGGGGGGTCAAAAGTAAAAAATTCTTAATACTTTTCTAAATAATCGTGAAAAACAAACTAAAAATTAAGGGGAAAACGGGAAATTTTACGCACACTCATTTTTCGACAAAATGGATTTTGGTTTTTGATGTAACTTAAAAACAAATGATCATAGATACATGAAATTTTCACCGAGTGTTTATATAAGTATATTCTATCCACCATGAAATTTTCAAAAATGTTCGACTTAAGTTGAACTATTCATAGGCATTTGAAATTTTCGATCATTATTAGTTTTTTTAAAATTAATATCGATAAAAATGTATTTGTGAGGCAGAAAAGCTTGAAAATTTAATACAAGGCTTCTAACACATTGTAACAATAGCAGTTAAAAAATATTAAAAATACATAGGCACAATTTATTTTTATAAGCCTTTAAAGTTCAAATTTTGACTAAATACGTAAAAATTACGGCAATGTTCAAATTATCTTAGATAGAAATTCATAAAAGTTTTTATTTTTAATTCTAAGATTTGAAAATTTAATACAAGGCTCCTAACATATTTTTACAATAGCAGTTACAAAATAAAAGATATACATAGTCACAATTTTTTTTTACAAGCATTCAAAGTTTAAATTTTGACAACATGTGTAAAAATCACGAAAATCACGAAAATTCGCAAATTATTTTAAACTAGAAATTCATAAAAAATTTTCTTTTTAAATCTAGGATTTGAAAATTTTTTATAATCTATAATATATTCTAGACAGATAAAACGTTTTCGCTCAGAATCGTTTTTCGTATACAATGATCTAATATCATTGGATTCAAATTTAATTCCATCCATTACAGTAACCCACTTGTAACCTACAGCACAGCAGAGCGACATCCACGACTTACCCGCCTTTTTTATATTAATTAACTAGAATTGTAATATTATTATTTGAATTAATTGTATTTGTCCATTCAAATAAATACTATTACTGTTAATTAAATTTGGCCATAATTTGGAAATTACTTCATATTTTTTGTCGCTCAACCAGAAAATGTTTTCAATTTAAAAATACAATTATAAGGAACGTTATTTAATTTAGGAAAAAGGTTTGATGTAGACAAAGCCTCAACAATTAATGATTCAGTATTTAAAATGTAACATCAACATGACGAAAATATAAATTATTTAGTCCATGTTTAAATTTAAACTTTTTTATGGTTGTGAGCATAATTACACCACAATGAAAAAATAATATAAAATTTTTTTTTTTAATATCATAAAACTAAGATCAAAATATTTTGTGACAAATAATTAGTTTATATTAAATATAATTTTAATCTGTAATAATTAATTATTTACCTTTTTATACTTTAATTCGATAAAAACCATAATTATTTATTTAAATAATATGGTATTGAATTAATTATTATATTATATTTTTTCCAAAAAAATGTATATCATCAAGTTATATAATATTTTAATTTCCTTAGATCAAATAAATCAATGTAATATATTGGTTTCAAAACGATATTTTAATATTTATTAAATTTTTCTGTGAATACTTGTTTTTAGAAAAGTGTAAAAAAAGTTTCAAGAAACTTATCTATCGGTTAGAAATATCGTCTAGTTTATACAGGTCAATGCATTTATTCTAAAGTATTATCAGAGGGGTAGTTTTTTCTCCCTAATTCCCTTAGCGTAGGTAAAATTTACTGACCATCATCAAAAATATAAAATAATATATTAGCATGTGTGGTTTTATTAGTTTAGAATTGATTTTTAGGTAACGGTTACCTATTGCTGTTATCGATTATCAATTTAACTTTAAAATTTAGTACCTATCACAAATTAATATTTAAAGATAAGTTGCATAAAAGCGAGCGAAGCTAAATTGATAGTAATATTTTATTCTATCCTATATACTCCTATCTAAATCTAAATTATTTTGTTGTTTTGTGTATTCTACATAATAAATTATTTTAGTTTTGATATTTTCAAGATTAATAAACATCTTTAAAGTTAAACTTTTATAAACAAGAAGAGTTGTCTAAGTTACTTTAATTGTTAGTTATTTAAGTAGTGTATTTCTTGATGACGTCGTATTCTTACAACATAATTATTTTATTTTATTTGAATGTAGTTGATACATAAATAATATTATGACTTCTGAAAAAGGTAATAAATGACTGATTACTATTTTTAGTACGTACTTAGATACTTAATTACCTACGTCATAAATTGATTTCTAATTTAAAATCTATGCTGGGAAGTTTTAAATAACTCATTTACCAATCAATAATATATGATCGTGAATAATATTACGTTAATAATAATTGCATTTAAATAAGCAGACATATTTTTTTTTGAACGATTGAATACAGAAGTTTATTTACTAGTACTATACTGTTATAATTGTGTAAATTTATGATACCAAAAACTATTGTTATTATCTTTAAATTTCTTTAAGATGAAAATAAAAATAATATTACGAGTTTAATATCTTTGATACGTAATGTACCGAACATTATAGGTACTATAAAATATTTAATTTTATGTTTGGGTCTGTCGGAATATTATTAATATATTATGATCATTAAGCTCGGCATTGCATGTTTTTTATGCCACTACAATTATTGGTATAATATTCGTGCCATGATGTGTTTATAAAAAATAAAATAAAAGCACATTTTTCACGAAACAAAAAAATATATTGTAGTTAAAACGTGTTACACTCGTCGAGACGAACCAGTTTTTTTCGTACTCTATATTTCCTATCTTGTTTTATACCTACTTATTCGGTACTTATAATATATCATATTATTAGGAATGTTATTTGGCTTATTTTTCGTGAGATGAAATCGTCTTATCTGTACGTGTTATGATAAAAATTATTGTTATTAATTTTTTCTTTATCAGACTAAATTTCAACTAACTGCAATATTCAATTCTGCTATCTACGGGGGCGATACTCATTTGATAAAGTGACTTATCTACAGAACATCTATTATTTGGAATTTCCCTCTTCAAAACAGAATGGCTTACTTATCAATGCTATACCTAATAATATGATAATAATTATATTTAAGTATTTAGATTTAAATTCGTTTGCGGACGTTTAATGGATATGTTAAATCACAGCGGCCGGAAAATTTTGAAATGCGCCTATACATATATTGTAAAATGCTATATAGATGCCTAAATGCATTAATATAAACCCAGAGTGCAAATTATCTCCCAGATGTCCCTATCTCATTTAACTCTGAGGGCGTTTGCGTTATGGAAATCTTGCAATCAAGGCATACGCAAAACATTCAATTAATTATTAATTGATAGATCCGAGGACTTTTCATTTGTATTTTCGCGACAAAACCATCCAGTATCGTATGTTATTAATTATTGTTATGTATAATATGCATATATTATATATCTGCCGCGTCTGGATTTCCTCCCTGTTCAATTGGTTTCTAGTTAGTTTTTTATATAATTATATACAATGATGGGTGCAACACTTATTGCACGTATTATTAATATATACATGACCTACACGATAATTCTATACCTTTATGATGCGGTTTAATTGACCATGGGTTTTTAATGTGTACAAATTTAATAATGATAATATTATACGGAGTGTTCCACAATGAAATTCTTTAGGTACCTATGTAATAATATTTCATATTTTAATATTATTATTATTATTATTATTATAAAGGAGAATTTTACGGGTGCGGTTCTGTATTACTGCCGATATTTAAATTAGTATTAGTAAACCCTCGTGAAACGGGGTGCATAATATATTTTATGTTGGAATAAAAAAAAATAATATTTCTTGCATCGAAGTGGAAAAATAACCAGCAACGTAATAACGTATGGTATGGACATCGTAGCCGTTACACACAGTGTAGTGTTTCGATCGATGTATATTTTGCTGTATAGGCCATCACGAGAGGCAATCTAATAATTGAGAATGGTTATGTTTTACCATGAATTTAGTGTTGTAGTGATAAACCTAGTTGATTTAAAATTAAAAAAAATAGTTACAATAAATAAGGTTTGAAACGCATTGTGCGCTAGTCAACTATAATAGATGCGTCAAATATAAAATTATTTTTAAACCTATCAGAATAAATTGCTATACTGATGTAATCAAATATATCGGTTACCTAGCTACCTACTTATAAATCAATTTAAGCTTAAATGTCTGAAATTCCAATGTGGAGTTTTGGTTAAGTCGCGTATTAACTAATGACGTATATTGAATTTTGTAGACATCGATTTCGCAGTTTTCGATTGGAAATTGTGTATAAAACCCGTTCTTGGACGAACTCAGTAAAAATAACTATTTAAACTCCCAATAGGACAAGTGACAATGCAAAAGTTTGCAAACAAAAAGTAATTGAACGAGCCTATCACCAAGATTGATTAATCTTTTATAGTTCCATTTTCTGTTATATACGACAATTGTTAAAGTAATTGCAATCATCTACCGTATACCTGCTGCTAAAATTTTGCTCTTGCAACTGACTTAAAAGCGCCAATACGCGTATACCCTACGGAAGACGATCCCAATTTTGAATATTTATATATTATATTAAAAGTCTATATCTAGCAATAGCTCAGTGATTACTAATTATCCGTAAGTTTTTTTTCACGTGCATAAAAACAAAAAAAAATAAAATAGTTTTCAATAAATTACCAAATGAAATAACAGTGATAAACTGATAATCCTACGGAGTTGAGTTAGCAAGAAAAGTATATATTATATTCTCTCGTTTTGTCACTATCACCATTCTCGTTTTGTCAGCTCCCAAAACACCGATAAAAGTTGATTAGTTTTTATAACAGGCCATTGGAGACGATTCTTGGTTCGAGTTATAAGGGTAATTGGCATCAAATGACATGGACTAATACGTCCCAATTACTGATTCCATGGTAATTATTATTCTCATTAGAGGTAGGTACTCAGATACCATATAAATGATGTGCCCCATAATTTACTAGGTATTTATTTAATCTCAGGTTTTTCAATTGCAATATGCCTACTTTGTTGTAACTTCTAATTTACATAAAAAGGATTTTTATTTAAATACATTATTATAGTTGAATTAAATACGTATATGGCTAGTAATATCTAACAGTAACAATATATTATAATGTACAGGAACATTGGAAAAAATTAAGAAAAATAATAAAGGCATTCGCTAGTCTAATTACAATGGGATTAACGTATTTGTTTTTAACTTATAATATCATTAGCGACGCAAAACTCGATTTGATTATATTTCATCGAAACGATAAAAAAAAACAAGGGATGTTTTTGTGTAATTTTGTGGTAAACGATTAGAAATATTTTAAGGAAAAACGTAGTAGGTACGTTATTCTTGTATTATTGATGATTCGTAGAATCGCGAAACATCGATTTTTATGTTATCGTTCTTATATATTATTATGTTTTTTTAATGTTTTAGTATCCATTAAACAATTATTTGTCATAATATATTAATATACGTTACATGTAACTATTAAACTCGTATCAAATTTATAATAGAATATATATTTTTTTTTAAAGTTTATTAAGGCTTTACCAATACAGGTTTTTAGCCTACTTTAATCAAAATTTATACAAGAAAAAGAAAGGAATATATATATGTGTACATTAAATTTTGGAATACATTTTACTACATTATTATATATAGAATATTTTATATCACTAAATATACTTTACTTATACTTCAGTAATATTACAGTTGTGTATTAATTGCCTATATTTAATAAAACGAGTGTAGTGAATTTATTGTATAGGTACAGTTAAAAAAACCAGTCACATATTTTTGTTTATTTTAAATTCTAATCGAATACGTATTTGTTTTAATTAAATCTACACACGTTATAGTTAACACTGTCACCCACTGTATGAAAATATTATTAATCAAGACACAACAGACAAACACAAAAATAATATGAATACATTATTTCGAATCCGTGTCGAGTATCCACTATACATAGTTCTCACCAAGAGAAACGGTCGGTGATAACGGAATAACGTCTTAAATATTAATCGATTTGCAATATCATCGTTAATATTATATTACAATATACAATTTATGACGAAAGTAAAAATATAATACCATCAGTATATAAATGCCCAATTGTCAATAGTCGTCAGACAACTTAATGATACATCACGACGAATATATAGGTACAGATATTTGTACCTAGGTACATGATGATTGACGATTACACATCATATCGTTGATTATAAATATTAACTATAGCTACACATAATTTACAATCAATGATCGTGTAACTATGACTTAATCATTCTAAACAACGATGTGGTAAAGTTCCGTTGTGACCTGCAGTAGGTCCTATCTATAGTGTATCATCGTTTTGCCAAAGAGTTCCATAATATTATTATAATAAGTAGGTGCCTATACCTAACCATACCACGACAGTACTTGGTATCGCTGTTAATCCGACGTCTTTAACTCGGTTTAATTTAACTGTTCGTACGCGCGTGCGGTCATGTTCGGTGGAAATAAAGATAATCGCAACCATTCTCCAAGCCTTCTCCTCCGTTTATTGCGGAAAACCTACCGTCATCGACAGTTCTCATTGTTTCGGCGGCCGCAAAACGACACCCGGGGGAGTGCACGCTCGCTATGCGGTTGGCTCCGGTTCAGTCCACGACCGTTATCGTGTTTGAATGATCACGCGTCTAACTCGTGCACGCGCCTGTGTATGTGTGTTTATATACAGGGTGAATTACCAAGTATGCTTACCCCTATTTTCCTTAGTAATTCAGTTATTTAAAATTTTATTATTGGAATAGTAATAATATCAGTAATATTAGATTATTGAAGCATATTTGCACGAAGTAGATACTACTGGAGGAGTGTTTTATGGGGTTACAAACTTCTGTTTTTCTAAAAAGACTGGAAGAGATTTTTTTATACCATAATCCATTCAGCGGATCATTTTTCCAGCCATCTTGACGTGTCAAAATTTGAACGAGTAGTTTTCAAGTTATTTAACTTTGTGTATTAGGAGGAATACTCATATGTGATAATGAGTTTGGAAGATAAATGGGGTAGCGATTTGAGAGCACAGTATTGAATTCTAGGTGCAAATATCAAATATAAACTCCATCTATTTTATAAATTTTGGATTACGTACACAAAGTTCTTAATAAAAAAATGATCTTCTAAAGAATTTACATTAAAAAATCAAAGGGAAGGATTTCTTTCACAAACTGAAGTTTTATAACTTTACAGGATGCTTCTCAAGTGGTAGAAAAAATCTCAAGAATTGTAAAATAATAAGGTACCTATAAATTCAGTATATTTAAAAGTCCAAAAACCAGAATTTAAATTAATGTATTGCTTATAAAGAAAAATCCGTTGTGAATCATCCTGTAGTATATACGATAATAATTTGATACATTATTATGTTTTTCTGAGAAAATTATCCCCACGTGCCCTGCACAAGACGGAGACTGCAAGGAAATATTGTGTCAATGATGTAGAATCGTCTACGTATACATATTGCATAATATAAAGCAGCGGCGGAAAGAAATTGGTAAAATATACTGTGGACAAGGAGAATTTAATTAAATCGATTCGTGCGCCAAACGATATTTCATTCGGTTGGACCTCGTCGCTACATTTTTATATTTATATTATTAGGTTTTTATTTTTTATCTTTTGTTTCTGAATAAATCGCACGGGTAGTATTGTTATCTTTTTTCCATATATTTTACAGGCGTGTATATTAAAAACGATCATAATATAAATTGCAAGTTTACGACGCTTCGTGGGTTACTTTCTTATAATATTATTAAATACGGAACGAGAAATTTTATAGCAACGATATTTTGTTAAATTTCTGTATAATTTTGATTTGTTTTGTGAAATATGTGAGCTTCAAGATTATATAGCTACATTCGATTTCCATCTGATATTCTTTTACATAATTTAATCAACAACTTTGTTAAAACTTTCATTATTTAAAGTTACTTTTTCTGTTTAATTTTTTTAAATATTAATACTTAATTGTTAACACCCCAGGAATAGAAAAACAAATTATGAAATGTGAGATAATATTCTTATCTTATTAAGATGCTTATTCTTACAATAACAAAAAAATCTTTTCAAAGTTGAAAAATAATTTTAAAAGCATTTTTTAGTGTATTTTAAAAAAAATTGTTATGAGTGCATTAACAAATTTTATTTAAAAATGTTTAAGTCATTTTTCTTGTTTTTTTAGAGAATTTGAATCCGTCCACTACTTATAATTAGAATTAAGAAGTTGCACAACTGTTTGTAGGTACTTTAGATGTGATTTACTGTATAAATATATCTTTTCAAAAAACTTTTATGATATAGGTACTATTAAAACAAATCAGTTATAAAATAAATAATATTTTACTTTTATAAAATTTTGTTTAAATGAGTAGATAATATTAAAAATATTATAAATTGAATATTTTAACTCGGAAAATAATTTTCTATAATATTCCAAATTTAAACTAATTAGACACTTGAAGAAACTTTTAGTTTGAACCTTAATATAAAAGTAAATTACAAGTACCTACATTAAGGCATTAAGCTTATGGTTATTTTTACCTAGTGAAAAAAATATTTATCTTATATTCACATTATATAAAATAATAATATTATAACGAAAATTAATAACAAAATTAGGTAGCTTTTAATCCGTATATTATATAATTACTTTTACATAGTCAATAATGCTAAATATTTAAATAGATCTTCGTATATGTACGTTTCAGCATGCATAAAGAATAAGGCAGTACTTAATTCGCTTTTACAACTTTTTTTTCAACTTAGTGTCACAATATTTCTGGAATTCTAATGAAACTTATAGTACTTCTTAGCATAAATCAACGAAATACATCAAACTTAATAATATGCAGTTTTTAGATCATAATATTATACTTATGTATATGATATAGGATATAGACTATATAGTTACTGCTATCCTCGTTGGAAATCCAGAAAAATAGTGACACCAAATTGTCTCCTTTAACATATTTACTTTAGGAAATAAACTGAAAATTAAATTAGTTTTATCTTAAAAATATTTTAAGTATCTAAGACCTAAGAGAGGGATTTATTCCCCATAGATCGCTTCTTTTTGTATCCATGCGTGTAGTCAATATAATTTACAATGGATGTTATTTTAATCAATACTTTTATTTGTAGGAAAGAACATAAAGAAATGAGTTCATTAGTTGGCTGAATAAATTAGTGAAGAGATATCTCCGAATCTAACTCTGATATCAAAATGTCCAAGAAAAGCTACAGGTATTTCAATTAATATTTTAATAACTGTAATTTTTAAATATAAAGTTCAATATATTGATTTAATTTGAATGAACATAGGGGAATTTAGGAAAATATCCTGAATGTGTGGCACTGTGTACACTAATGTTTGAGAAATTATAATAATTTAATACTATATGCACAATGTATAAATAAATAAGATGAGAAATCCTAAAATAAAAACCTGGAAGCATTATTATTTACAACTTTTACTATACAAATAATGAGTCTCTTTGAATTTTACAATATTCAAATGTTGTAACAACAATAAAAACTAATAATACTCTATACCATTATGGTTATGAAAAAACTGGTTTAAACCTGGTTATATATGGTGCATGTAAGTAGGACAAGGTATTATGAAAAGCTCATTTTAAAACCTTGTCATATCTTCTGTACTATATTATTATTAGGCTATATAGATACTTAATACGCGTTTTTATATACAACATTTTATTTTATTGGACCCTGGTAAAATAATACATGATGCTTATGTTAATACTGTTAACTTATAATAGATATTTGAGTGTCTAAAAAAGTCAATTTGTATTATTTCTAAATATTTTTAAACATAAATAACATACAATGAATTTTATTTATTTATTAATTTAAGTTTTACTTAATATAATATATAGAATACATGCTCTATAGTAACTATATACCTATAGCATACTAATATAATTTATGTTTTGATGAAGACACCATTTTCGAATAGTATAATGTGGTAAAATGCACTATTAATATATACGTATGTACAATATTAAGTTGAGATATTGAGTTTTATGTAAAATCTTGTTTTCAAATTAAATAAACTACGAGTAAATACGTACTTAACTGATCCTGGTGACCGAAAAATATAAAAACGATTACATTTTTATTTATGATTTTTATACCAATTAATAAAAACTAACAATTCAAGACAAACATTTTCAAATATATTTCGTATAATATATATGGTAAACATATACAGATACAACAGATAGGTAGATCGTAGGTACGTACGTGAATAATGCCATCAATATATTTTAAGTTATTATCAGTGCGTTAACTATACTTCTGAGTAAGTGGGTACTTAAGTTTAGACATAGAAAAATGGTAGTCGAAACGATAAATTTGCATATAAATTTAACACATTTTCCAGCGGTGATAATTTAGAATTAGGGAAAACTCGAAGTCTTTATACCCAGTGTAATGAATCGCTTTTGGTAAAATTGACTTATTAAATTTTTTGAATTAATTTAACTCGTGAAGATAATATATTACATGGGTATACATTCGAAGCTAATTATTATTTTTACATAATTTTTGTACAGTGTAATTCACTATATAATATACACGCTTATTTCCATTTTCCCTTTAATTACAAAACTTATTTGAAAACGGATTTTTGGAATTTTTAAGTTTACTAGAAAAATTTTTTAATAATATTACATATTATGATTTTTATACCATTTGAGTTCCTCAAAAAAAAACAACTTACTTGTTTATTACAATAAATTGAAAATTATAACTATAATATGCTACGCCTAATATTAAATAATGCATATTATTTTGTTTGTTCGTTGTGATTTTCAATATAATAATACATGTAAACATTTTATTAATAAGTGTTCTTACTGATTTTCTATGCTTCTGTGCATTCATCAATTGGAAACTTAACACTGGTTGGAGAACACAATATGTTTTGAATATTCAGTATGTACAAAGCTAGAGTTTAATACCAAATGAATTTGATTAAATGTGTTGTTTTAGATTTGAAGATTTAATGTAAAAATTAATATTATCGTATTAGGTATAATAATTAAATTCTAAATACCTCAATAATATTGATACCTAAATATTTTGTACAATAATTTGTTCTTTTTCATTCTTATTTATATTCAAAATTTAAGTATATGGTTCTTTCTACTATTATTATATTATGTTCAAATATTTTATCATAATCGTTAGCATGGCAAAAACTGTTCAGAATATTTTCTGAGATGAACCGATGCTTCGTGTTGTATACTAAAATTCTTAGGTTAGCCTCTATTTTATATATTATAGTTCAGCAGGGCTGATGTAATTTCGCTAATTTTCCACTATAGGATTTTTTTCTTTAGTCTTTGAGCCTTGGTCTTAATGACTAATGCAATTATCACATTGTGAAAAATGAAACAATTTCCTTTGTGTCATGTTTTATTGTTAGGTATACATTTTACGTAATATACATAACGCTACCCGAATATCGTTCATTAGTGAGTATATTCGACGGAATTACTAAAATTCACGAGTTTTTGATAATAAAAAATCAAAGTATGTTTAAAAAACTTAAGCTTTGACAACACAATTTTAGGATCCAATATTGAAAACGAGACATATGAATAAAAATAATTAATATGTTTTTAGTAGGGTGAGTTATTATTAAAGAGTAAAAAAACTGTAACCCTAACCGATTTAATGATGTATTGTAAATACGTTTAATCAAATAATTATTTCATCTAAATATACTTATATAAGGATAAGGTAAAGGCAAATTAAACTGTATTTCTGGCTATAGTTGCACACGTTGAGACTAACAATTTTATCATTAAAGCTCTCCGTTTGCTTGTTTAAATATATACCTATATAAACAATTATAAAATATTCGTTTTGAATAAACTACGTTCATAATTTAGTTCTATAGTACATTTATTATTGAATTTTCTGGTGTATTTGACAAAATATGTACCTATATTGCAAACCTGAATAACATAACAGTATTAAGGAACTAATTGACAATTCAGGAAATGTTGTTTACTTAACTAGGTAGTCACCAGCACTTGTGAATTTGTAATTTTGTTAACGGATTATTTCGTCGTTATTATTGTTTTTATCAAAACACCGCAACTCCATATTTTATTTAAGGTCTTAAAATTATATGAATTCCTTCAAACATGCCTAAGAGAACTGACAAAGTAAATAACATGTTTCTGTCATAAATAATGCGTCTATCTAATGTAATACTGTAAATAAATATATTCATTGGGATGCATTTTTAAATGAATTTTAGTTTAAATGTTTGTTCTTAGAGAAATATACATATATTATCTACCTAATAAAAGGTGTCCGAGATAGGAATCTTAAATCTAATCTAACCTTAAAAGTTTAATACTTTCTCACATGAAGATAAATATTTTTTTTGATATTTTATATCTCCTTGAATATTTTGAAATCAATTATTATTCTATCGCAATATTTTAAATGACAAACATTGTTGAAATTTTCGGATCTATAAATGAAATTGAAAAAATGTACCTATAATACTTATATAATATTAGATCTATAGTCGAACAATGTAATTTTATTTTGAACAATGATTAGTGATATTTTAAATATCAAATTTAGTAATTAACTATTAACTATTTATATCAATCAATAAACAAATAATATTTTTTGCTTAGGGTATAGGTAAATCTCTTCTACAACTTTTTTAAATATTTTTTTTGTATTAATTATTTTCATTAAACTGGAAGACTACGTTCGTTTAAACACGGTATTTTAATTAAACTGTACAAATTCCATACCACTTATTATTACGTTTGACTGCACAATAGATATTGAATATAATTTTATAGTAGTTTAAAAAAATATATAAAGTAATTTAATTAGTTTATATATTTTTTTAAACTACTATAAAATTATATTCAATATCTATTGTGCAGTCAAACATAATAATAAGTGGTATGGAATTTGTACAGTTTAATTAAAATACCGTGTTTAAACGAACGTAGTCTTCCAGTTTAATGAAAATAATTAATACAAAAAAAATATTTAAAAAAGTTGTAGAAGAGATTTACCTATACCCTAAGCAAAAAATATTATTTGTTTATTGATTGATATAAATAGTTAATAGTTAATTACTAAATTTGATATTTAAAATATCACTAATCATTGTTCAAAATAAAATTACATTGTTCGACTATAGATCTAATATTATATAAGTAATTAATTTAAGTTACTTTAATAGTTTAATGAGCAGAAATTACAATTGTTCGAAAATATTCATTTTACCGCCTATAACTCATAAGTAGTCGTTACTTTATTACATTTTGTTTGAGGAATGGTTGTTGAAGGATGTGAGAAGTGAATCTTAGGTTGTTTTCAACAATTCGAAGTCACCATTCTTTTATTTCTAAAATTAGAGCACTGTAAATTATTCAGCATTACGAAAGAAAATATAAATATACATAGGTATATATATTTTTTTAAATTTAATAAGCCTCTGCGTCTATGCCCATTAGCATACAATAAAATATATTATTTTAAGGAATATTATGCATTTTCATTTGTCATTGCTAATTAAATTTTATGATGATGAAATATTATAATTAAGAGTATTTATTATTACGAGTTATACTAATATATGCTGCAAATAATGGAAATAATAGGTTAATTGTATTCTCCTTAATTTAAATTTATAGCTTTCATTATTTTGACATATTTTATAAGAAACCAGTGATAACATTTTTATAATTTAATATTCTTCATGGTATGAATAAATTAATTTAAGAAATTATTTCAAAAAAGCATATTTTTTATTTCATATTGAAATATTATTTCAAGTTCATTTGCATATATATTTTTGAGTAAACAAAACTTGTTAAATTATAAAGCTGTAAGTTATTGAGTGGAACAATGAATGTATAGAAAGTATTAGATTAACAATCTTGTTTTATGATCAAAGTGCACCGAGTGCAGTGAGGAATAAAATCATTTTTCAATTACGTTTTCAATATGAATGAAGTGAAATGCATCTATTAGTTTCACATTGATATATATTTTTTAAAACATTCTGCGAAGACATGTTTTTTATTGGAAAAAAGAAAGAATTATCCTACAACTTTTTGTGGCATTTTCATAGCTCATAACCTAGTCTCTTATTAGATTAAAAGAAAACTCGTTGTTTGTTTAGAAATATCATGAGAAAGAAAAATGTACGTATTCAGCTTACCAGATATCAAAAAACCTTAGGTATGTTATAAATTATTTTAATGAAAATATTAAACTAATAAGAATATTATAGTAGCTGTATCGGTTTTTTTAGGAAACATTTTACGACCGTTAGTTTTAGGATGAGAACTAAAATAGATAAAATTTCAAAGTTTTCATTCGCTTTTGTTACAATTAATCTTTTGTATATGTAGCTAAGCAGTAATATCGATATATATTGTTTTACATTATCTAAGACGAAAAAAATAGTTTCTTTACAACCTATCCTACAAATTACATGTTATACAAAATATATATTCAGTTCGTGGTTTGGTATGCATGTATTTTTTCTTCTTACATTTTAAAATGACAAACTTTGGCACATATTAACTAATGGCTAGACTAGTGTCTATCGTGTAACTATAATATATGTGAGGGGTTATAATATTGTATAAATGAGTGAGTTGGTATTTTATAATTTACAATATAGTATATGAGCCTACTTACAATGCAATATAATATTATAAATTATAATAATGATTCTTAAAATGTTTCTATTTTGTATGTGAGTAATGGCTATAATAAGATAAAAAAACAGATAGGATACAGAAATCGGGTGTTGGGAATTTGTTTCGCTTTGTTCATTTTTATGGCAGAACAGTGTTGTTTATTATTATTATAAACTTGAAAGCAATAATAAATCATTGTACCCAAAAAGATACTGAGAGGCATTCGGTTTCCTATATTATAATAGTGTTAATATTAAAGGGTGTTTTTTAAATATTCAATTGCTCATAAAATGAATTTATATGAGAATTCCCCTAGAGAATTTCCAATTTTATGTTGTATAACAATAGTAATAAAAGTTATTACACTTATAAGTTACCGATACAAGTTTCAATTTTAAAAAACAAGAAAATACATTTTCGAACGAAAATGTTATTCATGTACTACAGATATGTACAGATTTAGTTATCTACTTTTAATTTTAAAATTTGTCTGACAGACGATTTTCAATGAATATAAATTAAATATTTTTGAGTAAAACATAGAAATATTTTAGTATATATTAATATATTAGGTATTTTATAAGATTTTATTACATATCCGTAAAATCCAGTCGAAAAAAAGATAAGACAAGATATGCTTTTGTTTAGCTTTTAACTTTTTGAAATTTCTAAAAAATGCTTTGCTTGGTTTACTTAGTAACAAAAATAATTTATTCAAACTTTTTAAGTAGGTACTATTTATAATTTCCAATTCATTACATTTAAATTTGGTATAGCTCCTTAAACCTAAATTGATGATATTATAATCATTATAATAATAAAAAAAAACTGTTATTATAATGGCATTAGTGTAGGTACATTATACATATTATTTATTAATTTATATTATTTTAATTACATGCGTTTATTTGAACTTATTAAAAATTATACTTAATAATATATTTTAAATTAAAAATATTATATTTGGTTCACACTTAAATGAGTCACATTCTAACTTTGACAGGTTATCAAGAACTTTTATCATGAAAATATTCTATTAAAATATTTTTCCAAGATTAATTTCAATTATAACGAGAATAATAATAATTAAAAATTTTCCATATTTATTTAAGCCCTAAAACTTAGCACTTAAAACTTATTTTGAATGAAGGATCGGTTGACATAAAATGTCATATTTTATAGAGTAGGTTAGTCCATTAATCAAATTATATCAAAGAGTTTAAAACAAATTATAATTTAAAATTGAAATTACTTACGGATATTGTGATAGTAATATGTATTATAAGTAACTATTTATTTTATATAAAAAAATTAATTCGTTGAGCATAAATGCTCATACATTGTTAAGTAAAATAACTATCGCGTATGAGTTTACATAAGATAATATTAGTTTTATAAGGAAATTGATAAATAATTGACTAAGATTTTAGATGTATGTTTAAGACCAAATAATGTATGTAAATTCAAAAATAGTTGAAGTTCGCGCAGTTCACACTGTTTCATCGTCAATTTTCCACCTTATTGCTATATCACGAGCTTATGGTCTCTTAAAACGTGTTTTTGACAAAATAATGGAATAGGTTCTGACCTTGATGGCTTAGGTATCCTAGAAATGGCTTCTTTCATGGCATCATGCACAATCACCCGTTTAGCTACTTGCCCGCACCCGTTTCCTAACCACGAATTGGACGTAGATGATTTGTAAAATAGAAATCCATTCAACTCCAGATCACATTATTCTCACAATATTATTATTACTATCGCCACCACCATCATAATCATGTATAATAGGGCCAATGGAACGATAATATGAATTAAAGTGACAATTAATGTCCTGTGCAGGTATTTCCCTAAATAACAGAGGCATTTCAGGGCCGTGTGTGATCTGTGAAAGGGATTGTTTTACATTTGATGCATATACACTGGTAATGTGACAGAATGAGAGAAACCTTCCACTAATATTTGTCCCTTTCTTCAGGATTTAATTTAACACCACCCAAAACAGCTACATTACATCCTCTGGACTCACCGTGGACCTTTCGTTACAAAGTGCGTGGGCGTGCATATACCTTTTATATTATTGTACCCTTGTAACCGTATATCGCATATAGGTTTTTGGACGAAATCCTAATTGTTAACCACGGTAGATTAATAGTAAACGGGTTTAAACTCCGAGTTTGATTGGGATAATTATTCGTGTGTATAAGCTCTCCAGCTCTTTTTCTATAATATATTATTCGTAGGTACGAAAATAATATCGAATTATTTATGAATAAATAACATACATATACTTTTAATTCTGTGTTTTTCTATCTCTCGTTTATTTATTTATTTTTTGAAAATTTAATACCATAGTTCAAATAAAACCAATTGAAGTGGACGTCAATAAATTACTGTTTATTTTGCTTGCAGTGTTCGAAATCATATTTTTCTGATACCTAATGAAAGTAGTTGGAAAATACGAAAAGCTTTTAATATGTTCCAATGTTTTAGTACATAAACTATATAAAATCCAACATTAAAATAATGTAACCTACTTTAATAAAACGTCAATGTCAATTATTATACATTATTTTTTATATAGGCTTATATTTATCTTGTCAACTACTCACCAAAAATATAAGTAGTGTTTACTGTGTATAATAATAATTATTATCTTTAATCAGTATTACTCTATAGTATTCATATTCATAAAATATGTTTCTTATGTTAAATAGTATTTTCAACAATTAAAAATACTTAATTAATTTTTCGCTATTCATTTTAATAAATAATTTTTAAATGTTTTTGCTTTTCACGATTTTAGGCTGAAAATCTCGTATTTATTGACAACGAGTAAATATATTAACAAAACAAGTTTATTTTTCTTGAGGTCTAGGTCTAATTTATTTTACTGTTTGGTCGGGCTATTCATGATTATTTTTTATCTGTGAATGCATTATAGTCTTATTCAATTTGAAGAGAAATTAAAATATTTTTACTGATCGATTATACATTTATATCAAAGGTTTAAGAATTTAAGTGTAAAAAAAGTACAAAAAACGAAGTATAGTAGGTAATGATGTTTGTATAGCCGTTTTCGAAATTCAAGTTTCACGTTTTTAATAAAAAATATATTTAGTGTTTTTGTCTGTAATATAAAATATAAGTAGTCTTTGAGTGTACTTAACTAAATATTATTTTCACTTTGAATGATTTTCAAAATAATAATTCGCTTTAAATTATTATTGTGAAATTGTGAGTAGTTTTTCTGTTTATAAACTGGGTTTTAATCGCATATAATATTTATTGGGTACCGATATTTAATTATTTTCGTAAGTAACTTTGGGATTTTCATTTATATAATAATATTATTATAATGAATAGTATTATAAAAGTATTAATTAATATTTTAATTAATGTATAATTTTTTTTTCAATTGTTTTTTTAAGCTCTTAAGCAAAGGTTTTTTCTTCAAGTGTCATTTTGTTCATTTGTTCATTAGTATTCCATCTCAAGTAATGCAATAGTTTCAGTAAATTAGAAATGTATTAAAAACACTCAAATATTATTGTTGTTATTTTTTTAACGATTAAATGGAATAAAACCGAACTTATTAATTTAATATTTATTTTGTGTAACACAGAAAATTAAAAATGTTAATTCTTGAATAGAATCAAATACCGTAAACAAAATAAAAATAATAATACAATAAATCAAATTAAATTTAAATTTGAATTATAACACGTAACAATAAATTATACGCTTCACGTCAAACCACTAAATAATAATATAAATAATGAAAAAATGAAAAATGGTCGAATCTGATATTCAATCATCCCCGTTAAGCACTTTTACAGTTTCGTGAGAATATAGCATCTATTTGATGATTTATTTAATAATTATTTCTAGATTACTATTTTTCAAAGGTTTAATCATTGTGATTTGTGTAATGTAATGATTTTTTTGCGTTTCTAGTGTAATTAATTTTATATCTAAAATTATCGAATTTTGTTTCCAAAGTATTCAAGAAATTGAATTGATCACTGAAAGAAGTCTAATTGATTAATTTTTGGTAACTATTTTTAGCGTTTTAGTATCTACATATGTATACGTACTATTTACAGGCTTTTGAATTTGAATACATTTTATTTTTTCTCAAATTATTTAGGTACTAACAATAACTAATTATATAACTATTGGAATAATTAATGTATCATTTGTTTAGATTTCATTCGTATTTTCAGAATATTTTAACGCACCATCATCGTTAAATATTTAAGAAGTCTTTTTTCCCTTTACTCTCGGTGAAAACATTTTGTATAAGTTAGTTTGCTTTCCAAAACTAATACTAAACATACCATTGATATTATATTAATATATGAATTATTTAAGTATTCATTTCCAAAAATTATTTTGTGATTATTATTTGAAATTAATACAAAATTAACATAAAATCTTTTACTTTTACGGAACTTAAAAATGGTTAATTGTTTAACCAACTAAGCCATATCGTTTTAAGTATATAGTTATACATAATAACGTTAAATTCATACTTATCAAAAATGAGGAAGACTTCATATGTGTCAGTTGTGGTACACTCTTATTAATCAAACACATTTTACCTGAATTTCGTTCTATGAAACGGGCAAACGAGTAGCTGGGAATATCAAATATGATTTCGGAAGCTCTCTATTCAGATACCATGATATGTCACATGATTGCCTTTTTAATTAAAACCAATCTTATAAATAGTTTATAATCTGTTCTTGTCTATGTAATTTGTAAATACTGAATCCTTAAAAACTATTAACTTTAAACTCCTTGTATCCCAATGGCCATAGACGTTTATTTAATTAAATCAAAAAAAAATACTTAATACTTATCAACATTAATGATCAGAGTTGACGAATAAATTATGTATTATTTGTAGATTGTATGTTGGCGATGTTTATAATAATTATCTGTATTGGACTTATAGGTTGGATATTAATTGAATTAAGTGTATTATTAGCTATTGATCAATAACCTACCTATTTCCATTGTTTTAATGTTTTACTAAACATAAAAAATGTTCATTATGTTGTTTGAATGATTAATTACACTTTAAAAATATATGGGTGTGTTCATTAATTGTTTGATGTCAATTATTGATATATATTTACTTTGCTTGGACCTCAAAACTTTGATGGCGTTATTCGGCTATAATAGGTTTATTAATCATATCTACAATAGTATTTTATAGAAACTTATATGTATTATGTTCTCGATACAACCTGATTAAAACACAATTTGCATAATATTTATTTAATTATTATGTAGCGTTTATTAAAATATTAGCCTAGTAAAATAGGTAAACTGAATATTGATTGTACGGTTGACAAGATCGATCAGTAATTTTTATGGCAAAGTCCTAACAAATATATTGATGCCTGCAGTCTGCTCTTTTAATGTATTTATATATTAAATGTATACCTATATATATATATATCGACACTCCGAACGATATAGTGATGTAAACATAGTTATTTGATGAAAATTGAAATTTGACCTAATTCGTACTTGTCATATACACATGTATATCACTAAAGTAAGTTTGTTTTGCCAATCAGCGGGATCGTGCCAGTTTACCAAAATTTGAAAACCTAAGACCAACAGTATAATATTGTTTTAGGCAAAATAACACTGTGGATATGTGTTGATTCAGTGGTTTACACGGATCATGGATAGTAAACAGGTATATAACTCAAGTAAACCGATTTCTCTTTTAATAATAATATTTATATACTGTAAACTCGGGATATTGGAATAAACTATTTCAGTATAGAAAATAATGGTTTTTGCAATAGGAATTGTATTGCTTAAACGGTGAATAACAGTTGAACGTTTAATGCACACTATAGTGTACATTTCGTAATATAAATATTAGATTTTATACGTAAGTAATAATTGCCAATTGAATATTATAATAAATATAGCTAGGTACCATGATTAATGTGTAAAAACTTTAAACTATCGACAAGAATTGTTTTGGCATTTATTTATTTTGCTACCAAAGTTATATGCTATACCATATTTGAATAATATAATGGAGACACAATAATATTATTGAGACGATTTATTTTAAAAATAATATGTAACATTGAAAAATCATATACGAACCCAAAAGACTGACTCTCAACACCCATATGCGCATGCTCAGCCCTCTAATATCGAGAAATAATAACACCAATCTAAAAGTCAAACTTCTAATTTACAAAACTCTCCTGAAACATATTTGGTCTAATGGCATACAGTTCTGGGGTTCAGCAAAAAAATCCAACATCAATAAAATCCAAGTATTTCAAATCCTAGCTCTTCGAAGACTCTCCAATGCACCACTGTACGTCTCAAACCTAACATTACATAATGATTTTCACATGAAAACCATCAATGAAGAAGCTCAATTCTTCCTAACCTTCCGCATGTGACTTCTATCACACCAAAATCCTTTTATTAAAAGCCTCCCCTCTCTAACTTTCACAGGAAATCCAAGGCGCAGGCTAAAAAGGAAATGGTATCGTGACCTCCTACAATTACCAAGTTAAAATATATAATATATATATGTATACACACACACAATTCCAACCATCAATAATTAAAAAAAAATTATATATATATATATATATATATATAGGTATAAATAATTCATAAGTGTTGCTAGTTGACAGCTCTTAATCAATTTCTCACGTCCTGTCTTCTCTTAGCACATAAGCTTATTGTACATATTTGTATAGATTGTTTATTTCTAATAAAAAAAAAAAATAATAATAATAATAATATGTTTCAAGCTTTATAAAGCTGAATTGACATTTGCAGTTTGAGCTGATATTTTAGCATAAGTTTGAAAATATATACGTAAAATACAATTATTATGTATCAAGTAGGGGAATTTAAATCGACGGATTAATTACAATTGATATTAAAATAATATAATAGATTATCAATTTTAATTTAAAAATCAAACAAGAAGTACCTATAAGTCTTTATGTATACATAACCATTAAGATATCATATATAATTATGAATATATATTATATTATAAGTTTAATTTGTTGTTGGTATGTTTATCGAGTAGCGTAGTTTTCTTTAAAATTAATTTTTTTTTTTTTTTTATTGATCTTTATAGCTTCGGCGACATGGGCCATTAGCTTTATACATAATTTACATTATACTATTACTTAAAATTTATATGTTTTAGGTGACAATTTAATTACAATAATAATGGCTGTTGACTATATTTATTCTAATTAAATGTATTTATCTATTTTGGTTGTCCTGAGGAATGACATGATTTTTTCGGGTTGACAGTCATCGGGTCCGATTGATTCGTATAAGTTGGTTGGTATATTTAGTTTAAATTAATTATTGTCGGGTATATTTCATAAAAATTATACAGTTTCTTTAAAAACAATAAGTTATTTCAGTTTCATTATATTTGTTGATAAAAAACATAAACTATATAACTTACACACAAAGTAAATAATTATAATTTCTCACCGTTTAATTTACACTTAAACCAATGTATAGTTTGTTTAAATTATTTTTATGGTAGAGCTCATTAAATTTTATTATTTTATAAACCGTAAATACAAATTTAAAAATGACTATTTGATGTTGATTATTTACAATATTATACGTAGGAAAAGTTTACCAATATAGTAACTTCAAAGATGTTATAAATTATAGCCTTGTAGAAATAAACAATCGTTTCGGTCTTGGCTGGTTTAGTTCAATGTTTATGGATTGTTTTTTCAACCAAGATTGAAAACCTGTTAATATAAACCAGAATTTTGTTTTTACTAACAAAAATATTGTCATGCAAAACATTTTCAATAATCTAAACCATAAATGTTTACCTATTACTATTATATTTATCTAAATGATTAAAAAATTTAAAAACAGCAAATTGTAACCCTTTTCATAATAATGTAGAAAGGTACTAATATATTATGACTCTATCATAATAATTTATTTAAATAAATAAAATATTGTCATCTTTGGATGTAAATGTTGGCGGAAAAATACCAATTATTGATGCCAATAATGCTATTACAATTAAAGTCATTTTTGGGTAACTTGAATGAACATGTTGAAACTCTAAACTCAATTATAAATTATTCTATACCATTAGCACTAATTTTTTGGATAGTTATTAGACTTGAAAATACAAAGATAATTATTATTTTGCATATATCTTCATCTGCTTTGCGTCTTTTACAAGTTCCCGTTATTGCGTCGTTAAAAATATAGTAAATAAAACTTAATGTAAGCCTTGAAAGTATCTTTTTTTTTAGATTTGTATAGTGATGATTAACGCTATTGATGTACATTATACAAGATTTGTAGATTCCTGCCGAGATCAACAAATATTACATCTATGAGGGGCTGTATTTCACGGAGGTTAATTAATTTGAGAGGGTTGTTATTCTTATTTGATTGAAACTATGTAAGGGAACGATAGATCTAAAAGGTGTGTTAATATTTTAGCCACGTTATCTTGGGTTTTAAGTATAGACGTATAGGCCACGAGAGAAAGTCTTTGAGAGTTAGTTTCTCGAAAAGCACTCAAGTTAAATGGAGAATCATCGATTTCCCACTCGGCCCATCTAGGTTATATTATATACAATACACATACATACATATATATATATATATATTATACACTTCTGAATTACGCATTGCTTATATGCGCTTTTCTCGTCGTCTTGGAAGTCATAATTTACAGCTTTTAACATAAACTATTACCTAAATATTCATAATATACATTATAAAACAAAGAACCACGAAAACACACTTCACTATTTGCGCCCATTATCTGTTTTCGCGTTGTAATGTGCTCTTCATTTTACATAATTCAACTAGAAATAATGTGGCAATATTAAAGAAAAAGGACTTTATATTGTTATCTGAGCCACTTTGTTCTACTTGTTGCTTTGAGTGATAGAAATGCTTTTAGTGGACGAAGAAAGGAAACGATTTGTTAAAAGAAACAACACACACACATCTAGGTACTTAACAATAAATTACTTACCTAATGTAGCGACAAGTGACGTGAAATATAAATTCACTCATAATATAATATTATCATACTAAAATTGTTGAAATCTTGATTGAATTATTTTGATAGCTACCTATCTGAATAATTTAGCTGCACGTCATGAGAAAAGAAGATTAATCAAGTGGAGATAGGTACTGTTGTTAAGATTGTATATCATATATTGTTAAATCGTATCATTCCAGCGAGTTAACTTTTATGGGTATAATACGAGTAAATAATAGCAGTTGTAGGTACGCATTACATTATAAAATAAATATTAGTTAAAATAATATGTCGGACAGTAGTTATTTGTCAAATGAATTCTGAAACATTAACAACACCTATATGGTTTTAGCGAATACGCGGACTCTCGTTTTTATTATGATTCGTAATGAACATAATACCTACAATGATTCATAAAGCTTATATTATCATCACGCGTAATAATAATATTTGCGCAACGCATTCAGGTCATGGCACTTGACCGTCCTTGCCACATAATATTATAAACAACAGCGTTAGATACCTACTCGTCATATAAAATATAGACAATATTATTTTTATACAAAATATATACAACAATAATATTGCCTTATAATCTAATCGTGATTCGATTATGAACGATCGGCCATGGGATTATAATACGGGATCAACCTAATTGCAATAGAATCGAATAGGATATTATTCTGGATGTTAAGACAGCGTATTTCGAAACAGCTATAGTAATCGCATAAACATGGACACGATACACTCGTCCCTCGTGTATGATCGATATTTAAAATAGTAGGCTCCTATCAGCTTCCGTCTTTATGCGATCTAAATTCATTATACTATTATCATACAACATTATTCTGCTTAAATGTTTGCCGCGAGTACCTAATACCTATAAAGCTATTAAGTATTTTATAACACTACCCAAATAAAATGTTGGGCCCTTGTAGGACAGGTACTAAATATATTTTTGGGCCCTATACAATACTTTCAATAAAATGAAACCCATTACAAACAATGCGGGAATCACATACACGATTACTACTTAATATCAATTTTATGTCATACAATTGTATTTATAAAATAAGTATTTCTACCGCAACATATCAAAATGAATTGCCTTTTGTATTCTTCGTGAAACAGCCTTACCCGTTTGGGTGTCCACAAACTAATTTGTATAATATTAAGATTTTCATCTAAATCAATTTTGTTTTTCAATCATTTATAATATTGGGACCTAACATCCACGGTTTGTACGATTAATTCCACACAAAATGGAGTAAGTATTCATTTCACACCATATCTTGATCATACGTTAAGATTCTAAAAGTTTTCAGTTAGGTACCCAATACCCACAGAAGCAATAATTTAAACTAAAAAATAGCTTAGCATCGACTAAATGTAATTAAAATCGAATAAGAAACTTTCAATAATATTCTATGAAGTGAATAATGAATTACAGAACTTTTGTTCATTGAACTTTGTGAATTAATTTGAATACTTCACTGTAGTTTTTCATTCTTTTTTTTTTAATCGATGATTTAGAATATTTGGTTGTATAACTATAAATTTTAAATTTAAATAAATTACCTTCTAAATGATTAACAATAAAATTTATTATTTATAGGGTTACCTATATCGTATAACACAATATACTAATGTTTAAAAATGTACTCACAATTACTGTATCATAAAATATTATGATGGCTCTTAAATATGTTTTACCAAGAAAATTATGTTTTGATTTCCTTATTTACGTTAAATAGTTTAAGTGAATCAATGATATGATTGATTTCATAATATGTATCTGTATTATTATCTTACATAACTGACCAATATCATTTTTTTTAAACAATAAAAACCTAAAATTCCAGTTATAGACTTCTCTATCACGTGTTGGTAAGACCACAGATTATATAATAGATATTATATTATAATATTATATTATATTATATTATATAATAGATAGACTATACAGTTAGACGATTTGGCATTTATCATGCTTTTGAGTATATTACCTATATATATTTTGATAGTAGTATTCTATATCAATATTATTCGATTAAAATGTAGTTAAAACATAAAAAAATTTCATAATCTGCCACGGTAACCTAGTACTTGGTGCTAATAATGTCTAATTGAATCAGCAGCGTGTCCTAATAAACATCTCGTCGGTTTTTGTTAAAGACGCATCGCCACTTGTGTTATTTTACGAAGTCATACTGTGAAGTAAACAAATTTCAAAACCTATGTAAAAAACCAATTACAGTCGATTGTTCACGTCTTAAAATATAATTAAATAATATTTAAACCGGCTGAACGAAGGATTTGTTTTAAACTAAAAAATAATTCACTGGTTTAACTGCTATATAGGATGATGGCGCAAACTTTCGATTTTTATGACTATTTGAAAAGTTATAATTTTGACTTTTGTAATAGGGTCGATTACGTTTTTATAAATCTAAGTATAAAATGACCACGTTTAAATGTATTATATTATCATCTTGATCGGAGCCATACATCGTTTTAATATTGGATCTGTTTATTATAAACGTTATATACGAAACCAATGAAATATTGCCTCTAATGTTGAATATTGTCGAACATCGTATAATGATAGCTACTATGATATGGAATTTTCATGAATTCAAAATTATTTTGTTGAATATATTGGCATAATATTAAGGTCAAAACCTAACATATCTACAACTGTTCAATATGACGGACGGTTTACATGTTATAATTATTTGTGGGGATAGTTTTCTATCGATAACATTAGTATAACAACGACATTGATATTCACTTATATATAAAAGCGAATGCGAATCTATAGGATAAATGCGAAGAGTTTGATGTTGATGTATTTTTTTTTTTTAAACCTGTACAAAGTTTCAGATTTTGACGTATAAAGATGAACTACGATATTTTTATTGTAAATATTGTATAATATTATATTATGGTTTATGGGCAAGAAATATGAAATATACATTTTTGTTGTCGTTGTTTTGAAAGATGGGTTTTTTTTTGAATTTAAATTGAGTTTTATGTCATATGCATATACGTGTTTATGTAGACTAATGGAGTTTGACTGGTGTCATGTTATAGTGATAGAACCTTTTGTTTGTAGTTTTTTGTGAATGTATGATATAACAAAATACATATTACAACATAAAAAAAAAAAATTTTTTTTATATTGGTTTATTATTTAGTTTTTAATATTTATTAATTATTTAGTGTGGTTTGTCTAAAAGTTTTGTTCTACGAACCGTTCTAAATAAGCGTTAAAACTAATTATATACCTGGACATTTTTTTAATTAAAAGAAACAAAAGATTCATAATAATATACGGCACAATTATGTGTGATATTAATGATATAAATATTTTAAAGAGTACAATCAATATAATATATAATTTTGCGATTTATCTGAAAAATAAAGATAACATAGGTGTCTAATCAAGTCGTCAAAGCGAAAATAATGTGATATCAATTATCACAGATTTTCATGAAAAAAAAAATTAAATTTTGAGAGGAATAGGTTCGTATACAAAAAAAAAAAAATAGATAGTATTTCAGTTAAAATATTATGTAGACAAACATCGTTTGATCTAAAATGTCACGTGTTATTAATTAGCATAAAATGTTTTGTTTTGGAACAACTTAATAAATTTGTTTATTTTGCCGAATCAGCAGTAATAGTTTTAATTGATTAATTGTTATTTCTTTCTGATTGGAAGCTATAATAATACAAAATGTATTACATTGACGCCTATATATTTCATATTTTTTTCAGAATGGCTCTTTTTTTAGAGTACAAATTAGATAGTGGCTATTTTTATATTAGTATATTTTTATTATAATACCCAATCATATTAACATGGTTATTTTTTAGTAATAAAAACTGTGGAAACTATTTACTGAATATCAATCAATGTAAAATGCTAGGAAAAACAGTTTTGATACCGATTAGGTTGTAATATATTAATATATAATATAATATTCAGTGAGTTACTGGTAGATAATCAGATCTAGTTTATATAGAAATGTTTCAGTACTTTAAATTAATTGCGAAAACAAAAACAAAATAGGAAAATAATGTTTTAATATTTACGCAACAAAATTTTAGACAACAATTTGTATAGTTTAAAAATATTTGATTTTTTTATTATATATATTTATATTTGTTAATATGAAACGTTCGTAATATTTTTGCTCTTTTTAAGCTATTAAATTTTTTTTTTTTTTGACCAACATAATACGATACAATTGTGAGTAAAAAATTTGGTAACATAATACAAGATTCCTTGTAATTCGTAAGTTTTTTTTGCTGGAAATAATACAAAAAGGTTAGCATTCATTCACATACCTTTTATACGAGCGTTTTTAATTCAAATTTTACGACATAGCCGACTACCTATTAAATAAACAAAAAATAACGGTTTTAGTTATTTGAAACTTTTTGCCATTATGACATTGTATATTTTTATCTTCTGTACAGTATAAATATAATTTTCAAATTATATTTTGATTAATTTGATTCTATTTATACCCCAAACTTATTCAGACCGTTTGTATGGTATTGATTTGTAAGTAAATAACAGCAACTAATAATGTTTAAAATAATAATATCATAATCATATTATATATTATTAATAATATGTGATTTATTTTTAGGAAAAATTAGATCAATCTATCATTACTTTAATAGAAAAAAAAATTAATAATAATTATTGTACAAATAAATTCCTTAATAAATAACCTAATGACCCCGACGAGAATCGTCACTATCTATACAAAAATGAAATTTTAAATTTAAATATATTATTATCCATTACAGTCACTCGTCCTCAATAATGATTAGGTACAATTGACACCTACTGTACGATTTATTAGATTTTTAACAGTAATTTTCTGTCCATTCAACAATGTTTGATATATTTCATTGCTGAATTATATACTAAATGTTAATAAATGTTGAGTTAATCCAGATCTGTAAAAAAATGACATTAGTATATGGTTAGGAAATATTTGTGAGTAATCATTAAATAGAGTGATAGTTATTGAGATTTATCAATTTATAAGTATAGTATATTTTATCTTTGTTATGTTAGAATTGCATACAGATACCTAATGAAAAGGAAAACAGCTAGGTAGACTTTATTTAGAAATATAAATTTCGATAAATTTGTGCGTTCGACTTAATTTAATTATCGACCTCCACTTCAAACTTAATTGAAAATATCTACGGGAATAAATGAAAGAAACATCAAAGTGCCGTTCCTCTGCTGTAGATTGGATTTGAAAATGAAAAATAGTGAACACTGAGTTCAATGAAGACGCTAAACAGGTTGATGCAATAACCGTCACGAGACACATTTTGAACAGTGTGACATTAATATACTGAATTGTCAAATACACTATGCTTTAGTATGGGATTTAAAGAATAATTTTTTTTTTTTTTTTCATTGGTTGCTGTTGAAAGGAAACAATTGAACATTGTTATATTTTCTTTGTACGTTTTCAAGCCTATTTAGGTTTAATTATTAAATTATTATTTTATTTAATATTGTTTTTTTTTTTTTTAATATTAATATATCTATTTTTACGGAGCAAAATTTGTTATTTTTTTACCACGGTAATAGCACGGTTGGCTGCATAGTTTTTAGATATTCAGTTATTGGAAATTATGTATGAATGTTTATAATACATATTATAAAAGTTATGGGTTCTAATTGTAAACTATCATCATTACTTAGAAATATTTTTAAGATGAGAATATCATAAATGTATTAATATTAATTTTTATTTACATGTATGATGTTAGAAACTATTTATTTTATAGAAGATTACATAATTATTATTATTTTGGTTTACACTGATCCCAACTAGAAATAGTTAGAAAAAATCATAATAAACTTCGGATTTTTTGTGAGCTGTTGTAGATTGTTAGATATGATTCGAATTGTACATTATATTATCTTATCCTTACGATATTTACTATTGAAAATTACAGTATTTTAATTTTTTGTGATATGTATATATAGGTACCAGTTATTTGATTATACTATTGTCAATGTTTTGGGCGTAGTATTAACTACAATCTGTCTAATTTAATCTTATAGTTTTGTACCTTTTTCGAAAAAAGTAATAGAGCTACTTCTCAAAATAATTAACCTCCATGCTGCATTGATTGGGTTTATTGTTTGTTCAGAGTGGTTATTCGAATACTATAACGTAGATAGTTATAACATCTGGAAATCTTGACGATTATATTATGCATAAAATCGCGTTTTGGTATCAACTATCAAAAATTAAATTTAGATTAATATTTTAATTTTGAGCGCTAGATTGTTTATCTAAAACTAAAAAAAATATATCTAATATGCAGTTTAGCATTGTATATGCACGGATGCAAAATCTTAAAATATAAATATGTATTTTTTTGGATCTAAGTTTAATTTAATTTTAAAATGTAATAAACCAATAATAATAAGTGATTATGAATAATATCATACCCATAACGAATAAAAAAGCATAATTCGCAGAATGAATTAATTATCCGCCCACAGGAAAAACAATTATTGTTAATTAAAAACCAGTGAGTTGAAGACAAATTATTATAATAGCTATTAACAAATTTATTTAATTATAGTACCTTTACATTAATAATGGATGCATACTAAAGCTGGTTACGAAACCACCGCCTATTTTTTTTTTACGCTTTTTTTGGATAGCCAGGTTTAGTAAGTTGATGCAATAGTACTATTCAATTAGTGGAACTATGTGATTTTTGAGATTTTACTTAACTAGATTACAATACGGTTTGGCTACTTTATAATTTTACATATCGTTGGGTGTAGTGGAGTAATTTTATACGTTAAAAGATTCATTTGTTTTAGCTTGTTGAGGTTTGAATTTAAAACATCGATTACGGTTGATGTTTAATATTTTAGCATTGGTACACAGTTGGATTCCTTATTTCCTAATTGCATTGATGAAAAATTTATTGATTGGTAGTTTAGTGTTATATTTTGTAGTTTAATTTTGCGTAATTGGAATCTAAGATATCAATGGTCGTGAAAACGTTTAGTTAAGAGTTTGTCATCTAGTGTTGTACCCATGTGAATACGGGGCATTTCGTTCCTGTATTTATAGCAAGAATTAAGTATTTAACGGAGAAGTTGTGCAGTTGGTAAAAAAAAAGCATAAAACTAGTTCACTTCAGACACTAACTATATACTGAGAATAAGTAGAAGATATTTTTGCCAATGAAACTTAAAGGTGGAGTGTATGGATTTAGGTTCTTAAATTTTATTTTTCATACTTATTTCCTTGTTTCACTTTTCAACGAGGATGAGATGTTCTTGAATAATTTTAAAAGAATTTATGACTTTTTGCAATGTCTCCAATATCAATAGCAGATAGGTACTTAACGTGGGTTAGTATATTAAACAAAATAAGATCGGTGACTGTTAATGCATTAATTGATTTTGATAAAGAAATGGATGATTTGTACGACTATGTATAGTATTTTTAATAGGCGTCTAAATAATAATGGACGTCCAAACGTTGTCGAACGCCATTTTACGATAGTTATGGTGTCAAAAATAGTGATATATATTACAAACATACATCATATAAAACGAATAGGGAAATTTTCAAGACTCCAATAAGCTTAGATGATTAAACCAGCTTTTAATAGGGGAGGTGCAGGTGCAAACGATAACGTTTTATGTCCAACGTTTAAACATATATATGCTTTCTCCTAAGAGATTTAAAAAAAATATATAAAACGTTACAAAGATAATCTTTATTCTTATTCTTTATTTGTGTAAGTTTAGCATGACTTTTGATATACAAAATTGGAATTACACGTTGTAACTGATAAAAAAAATAATAATAATAATAATATGATGGTGATGAAATTTGAAGAAAAAAAAGAGAGTTTCCCGGTCCATTAATATTATATTATCAATGGTGATTTTTACTTGTTCGAAAACCGTGTAGGGGAGTTATGTATAGTAGCGCACGAACGCAGAATATTGTGTACTGCAGTGTTGTAGACGAAGATAAATTACTCGCACGTGTAGCTGTATAAATAATATAATATATTATAGACGATGTCAAAAAATCACAATATCACACAGACGCGGATTTCGAGGTAGAACGTTACAATATTATAATATATTTTATTATAATATTGTGAGTAAAAAACTAAAAAAAATAAAATAAAATATCCCATTTCACGGACTATAATATAGTAATATAGTTATATAATTATATAATATTCAACATATCTCTACTATTGTTGTTGTCGTCGCGATTGGACCTAAACGATGATGATATAATACAATTATTTATTATGTGGCTTGGCCTGGCGCGATCGCTGCATCAGTCACGCGACGTGATCGAAAGTATACACACTGGCAGCTGCCACTAGTAGTTCCCGGATGGGTGACCACCCGGGTGGTTCTTAGTGGCAAAACTCTGTCCCACATACACGTGTGTTTGACCAATAATAACAACTCCGGCAGTAAAAAAAAAAAAACCTACCAAGAATACACAATAGCTTGTGTTGGCGCGGGTTAGTTAATAAAAAAAAATAATAATATATATTATTTTCGTCGCGATTATTATAAAATAATAACGTTGCATAATATTATTCGTATAAATTTATTATTGTTGTTATTATAAACTATCATAATATCCATTATGCGATGATTAACGATCGAGCGGGGTTCGCTGTTTTTTCTTTCCAGGGTTCGGACGGGGCTTCGGACGGGTCGCAGTCGTGCAGCAGCTGTTGCGGTTCAGTGATTGACCTGACCACGATGGACCTGGACGCTGACGAGGTAGAGCGATGGCTGTGCGAAAAAGCGCCACAAGACTTGGTGGACCGCGTGATCCGGGCACGGCTTCAACACCGCACCGGGTCGTTGACGATAAACCGGGCGAAACGCGGCTCCATGACGTCTGAAATGTTCAACACTTGGCTCGCGTCGTCTCCGATCAAACGGTCGAGATCGCCTAACAGGTATAACGAAACCATAGTCATGTTATAATGTCAACAAGGGTAGTAGGTACAAAATATGTATGTGTTGTATTTAATGACTTTATTTTTTTATTTAAAATGTTTTTTTATAACATTTTATATGAGATGAATTTTGACTACAGTAAATAAAACTTAGTGCGAATCACTCGAGTGTTGATTAATTACAAAATTTGGGCACTTATTTTTTTTTTTTTATTACAATATTTTGACAAAATTATTAAATTTAATCCACATAGGATTTAGATAACCATTTTTAAAGCATTATAATCTACCAATCTAATTAATCTAAGTATCTATCAAGATATAAATATTTAATCTATTTTATGCATCACAAATTCACAACGACAACATCAGGTACATTCAGGCACATTTGTCCACATCCCTCGGGACGCAAATGGCCTGCAGCCCAAAATATTAATGCCTGCGCGCTTCTGCAATATTGTTTCTTTCGTAAGAATCGACATGGACCTTACTCGTATTTTCGAGTTGTTTACTCCACGTTTTGAACTGAAAAATTCCATTCTCCACTGAACATTTTATATTCTCATGTAATTTTAGTGATTTCGTGTTAAAACATAGAAAACGCTGTAAAAAAACACAAAGTTTCCTTTTATGGTATATATGTATCATGCTCTTGGGGATTCGTCTGTTGACATTGTCTCTATTGAAATAAAAATAATAATAATAATAATAATATTCACCTACCAGAGAAACAAAAAATCGGACTAGACAATTTCACCACTCCTGCGCAGAGCTTTCGTCGGAAATTAAGTATTTAAAATTCTTTTTAAAAGTAGGTACTTTAAACAAATTCACGGGATAGTGTAATAATTTTATTATACTCCAACAATTGTGTACCGCAGATGCTAAGGGGAGTTAATAATTATTGTCTAGGGGAAAAATTTTATTTATAATTTACAGCGAATTCCTTTGGTTTCACCTACGTTGTCAAAGCTTTTCATTACATGTTTTTTTATGAGAAACTATTATTCTTATACGTAAATTAGGCTAGTGTATGAGTGACCTGATAATCGTATATACATAAACGCGAGCATTATACATACCTAGGTAGTTAAGTAAATAGTACATTTTTATAGTACTTATGGGTGAAGGGCGGGCGTATAAGCTTATAGTTATATACGTACACATAAAAGTTTGAGACTTTAGTGTTTTTGTTATTAGTAAATCTGCAGTAAGTCTGTTGGAATTTCTGCAGCATCAATTATTCCCGACGAGGATTAGGAACATTGGGCTGTAAAAGTTATTGCTGAAATTAGGGCCATTTTCGTTGGACAACTTTAAGCATATTCGTTTCTTGCCATATAATACCCTAAATGATTATGAATGGCATATGCCTACGAAATATTATTTTTTTTTTTATTTCAATCTTACTATATTGTTATATGTTGAATATTATAATATTCCGACGAGGACTGCAACAACTGCGTACGCCATAGAAGTCTAAACTTGTAAAACCGAAAAGTCAAATTCCGTTTATTGATTTTTGTGAACTTGTCAGCAAATAAATTATTTTGTAAAGTCGTAAGAGTGGTTGGAAGACAAATCTTCATTGATTCCAACATCGTCTGACATCGAATGAAATCCAAAAGAGTCGTGATAGATGTACAATTTTATACAATATGGGTTATTGATGGTTTTCCAATTCGAAACATATTTCGTTTCTTTATAATATTTTGATTAGCCCGTCCCACACACACGCAATCACATTCTTATTCGCACATAATATCAAAAGTCCCTAAATATATATTTTTGTGTATTTCAATAATAATATTTTAACCTTAAATAATAATAATATTTTAATTCAGGCAGAATTAAGCATCTCGTGAAAGTCAAATAAAAATGTTCAATAAGCAACAAATTAGCGAAATATTATTATTGATATGCGTTTCAAATTTCTTCACTATTAAGTGTATCAACCATATTTTGCTAAGATTTTCAACTGGCAGGTATACGGTCTATATATATATTTTTTTAAATACATTTCTCGGATGTTGTATACATAATATACAATTCACTATCTCAATAAATTCACAGAAAATGTTAAAAATCAGGGAACCAAAGTGATATAGAATTCACCTTCTGGATTTCCATCATACCTTGTAACTTTAGTCAAAAATTCATAAAAAATTGAATATAACAAGTGAATAGTTCAGAAAGTGAATTCCATGAAATCATAATTTTATGATTTTCCATAATTATATTCATAATTTTTGTACTCGAAATATACTTATGTAAGGTTGATTTTATTTTATATTTTTCCTTCCGTCGAACTGTTTGATTATAAAATATTTCAATATCAATTGATAGGTATCTAAGAAACATTAATTTAAAAACATAATCATTCAATTAAATTTATTAAATTAAAAAAAAAAAATGTTACTTATTGACACGAAGTGTTATGTCCTCGATGAGATACCTAACAGATTTAAAAAAAAATAATGAATGCGTAATAATATATTAATAAGTCCAATCTACGTTATTTAAGCCTTTAAATATCTAATAGGGATTTAATAATAATAATAAATCGCCGTTTGATTTTCAAAGAGATAGCAATCTTTTTATTAGTAAATATCTCAATTTCTTAAACTTTTAAAAGTTTAACTAGAACACTGTATTGCTTAAATATTTTATATTAATAAATATCTTAATTTCTTAAACTATTAAAAGTTTAATTACTTGGAACAAAGTATTATTGCTTAAATATTTTATAAAATATATGATTTAAAACTTTTAAAATCCAATTTGCCATATTGGTTTTGTTTACAGCTCTCGAGGATTTTCAGATATAAGTAATTGTTTTACTTGAAACATTTATGATATGCAGTCCTCGGCTTACGGGACCTTTTTTTATTAGGTTAAATCTTTTAAACTAATATTTCTTCGGTCTGATGTCTTCACATATAAATTAAATACATTTACTAACAATATTTCTTATATCAATAAAAAAAAAATTAAATCAATTAAAAAATGTATTTAAATAAATTATTATAAAATTAATTTAAAAAAAACAATGATTACACTACAGCTATGTAATTATTATATTTAATATAAAATAAATTGTTTATGTATCTATGGACATATTATATAACTAGCACGTGGATTTCTTTTTAAAACTTTGATTACAAAATGTTGGCACGTGACCAAAAAAAAAGGTTCACCTCCCTTGGTATATATCATTGAATGTAAATTTAACACATACGTTGTTACATTGACCCAATCAATGACAGTTACATCCCACAACTACAATAAAACTGCTCAATCAATTGGTTACCTACTTTCACATTTTTTTTTCAACTAATTTTTCATTTTCTTCAGTCTAAATACTATCGTTATTTAATATCTCCCCCTCGCCAAGTTGCTAATTACGTCACTGCTTGAATGATATTTTGTGTTTTTCCTTATTTCCGTTAATAGTAGACAATAAATACGTTTTAAAGCATTAACAAAACATTTTAAGTTTATTATAATAATTAATTTATAACATGCTTGTTATGAACTAATCATTGTAGTGACCAAAATATGGTCCTTTTATCTGGTAATAATGTTACAGTAAGCAGCAAGTGCAATAAAGTTACAAATATATTATATACTATTTGTTTGAGAAAAAATCATTTCTATGTTCTATATTTTTTTCGCCTAGTATCTAAATTTAAAATATTGTATTGTTACCAACGGGAAATAGGTAAAACATTACCTATGGGCTATGGCTATGTTCATATTCCAAGACGGCTATATTATTACAATTTAAATAATGTTATTACGCATTGCCTACCTATATTAAGCTATAATGTGTATAGTCGTGAGTTTATAAGGGTAAAATTATGTAAATGTATACATATTTTGCTTATACTATCAAAGTATATATACCTAGCTATCTTTATATTTGATGGTTTTGTATTGAATATGTTTAATAGACTGCATATTTAGCGGTTGGATGTAATGTATATAACAAATTATTTATCCAAACAAAAACCTTTATGATTTCAACAGAGTGACACGGAGCAGTGGTGAATGGAGACATCATTTGGGTTTGTTAGACGAAGGAGAGCTTTTCATGGAGCTCATCCGGGACGTGTCGAACGAATTGGATATCGACGTCCTATGTCACAAAATACTTGTGAACGTCGGTATATTAACCAGAGCTGACCGTGGCAGTCTATTCCTAGTGAGAGGCAGACATCTGGTGGCCAAACTGTTTGACGTAACTGTAGACACGGGTAAGAATATTTTGTTCGTACTTTATTACGTAGTTGATTTGTATAGCTGAATATGATTTTTTTGCTGATAAAACTTTTAGTACCTATTTCGAGTATCGTGGCTTTCGACTAGAATTTAGTAGCAAAGGTTTTTTTTTATGACTATATTGCGTTGGAAAGGTCATTTCTGTAAAAGAATTCGTTCGTTTTATCTTATTTTGATTCTAAATAAACAGAGTTAAATTTTATTTTTATACATGAGTAAACGTATTCTTATTGCTCTTATTATTGCAGTTCTTTGAATTTAAAAATAAATACATTTTATTGTGTTGAAAAATACGCAGAACTTGGTATATTTATATCGTATTTTTGTATAATAGTATATTATATCGATCTAGTTTTTTTATTTCTGATTCTTTCCTCCGATTTCAATAATCTTAAAATTGCTTTTTTACACCAGATTGAGTCATATTGAGTTGGTACGAGAGTACACCAAATCTGTTGAATTTCACAAAATGAAAATATAATATAATATGAGCGAATGACGGATAAAACACCAATAAAAAATTGTAAGTTTAAAAATTATTAAACGTTAAAAACAGTTCATATCTTTATTCGGAGATACGTTTATTTCAACTGATATACTAGTATCAGTTTTTAAACGAAGTAAAAATTATTAAATGAAAGAAACAAATATAATTAATAGAAATCAACATTATGGAGAAAAAACTACAACATGTACAGCTGGGAAAAATAATCTAAAAAAATTTCATTTGTTATTATTTTTATACTTTTTTGAAAACTTTAAATGTTTTTTTTTTTTTTTTTTTGGCTATTTATTTTAAAGTATCTAATGATGTAATTTAAAAAATTTTTTATTTCATTAATTTTCCGAACGTTCATATTTTTGAATAAAATTAAGGTTTAATTTAATTTATTCTAAAAGCATATTAATGCAAGTATCTTATGCAATATATATATTATATATATAAACACATCAAACACAACATATTGTACTAAAGACAAAAATATTAATGAATGAATATGATATTATTATTAAGTTTAAAGTTATTGATGCATTTATATAATTATATTATATTGTGTAATACGAGTTTATAATTTTATAAATATAGATATTTTTTTTATTGATCTTTAAATCATTAATAATTTCTGCTTCGACATCTGAGGCCAATCCCATCACATAATGAGTATACATTTTATTGAAAACCAAAAGGGGAGATAACGATGAATAGGATGCTCATTAAAGTATATTTAAGTGAAACGTAGTTTTGGAATATTATTATTATCAAAATTGTTTTAAATGTATATTACGTTGCTTGAATCTCATAAGGATTATAATCACTATAATACGCATTTCAGATGATTATTGTTTGGTGTGTACTATACCATTAGGTATACTATAGTCATACCAAAAACGCAAATTAATGGTTTCTGCATTGTAGAAGATAAACGTTCCCTCGACATGTTTATACGATTTTAAAATAAAGCACATTATATTTTCCAAAGTTAAGGGGAAATTGAGGAAGATGCATATTATGTGTAAATTACTAATTATATAAATTTACATTGTGCAAGTAAAACATAATTATTTATTGACCATATTTCAATTTACAAAAAAAAAAAAAATATTTTGTTTTCTGGAAAAATTATAGGAAACAATTAAAAAATAAAATTTTATCCATTGCAAGTTATCTACACATAAATAATCGTATCAAATCGGATGATGAAAATTATAACTGATTTGTTTTATATGCCAACGTATATGAAATAAAAACATTTATAATAGTGGTTGTGATAAAAAAAAAGTGTATTTGTTAAAAATTATATTATACGTATGCACAAAAATGTTATATTTTCTGTCAAATAAGTAAAATATTAATGAAAACCTTAATTTTTTATCAATTTATAATAATTTATGGAACACAGCTGATTTTTAATAACTGAAAATTCCGATAACACGTATTAATTTATTAGTGTGTGTGTGTGTGTGTTCGTTTTTATATAATAAATAAATAATAATTTTAATTTTTTTTTTTAATAAAACTTAATAGAATATTTTTTTTATTGAACATTAAAACATTGGCTACTAGGGCATAGGTTATTTTTATTGAGGTTTAAGTTAGGTGGTATAATTTAATTTTCTGTAAGAAATATACTATGTTGGCGTTTGATCTGTGAACGGGTGATCGAGCTTCACCACTTTTGAGAGAATCATTGAAAAAAATACATGGAAAATAATAGTTAAAAAATCTTGCATTTTTCAATAATAAATAATACATTTTGTAAACAATATGTTTACATAAATTGCAATGTTTTTGCATAATATTTTAGCATTCAAATAATAAAAACAGTAATAAGTGTTATATTATTGGTATGTGTAGTAACTTTTAATAATCAAACTAACTTAACTTAATTTTATATAACGTGCGTTGAAAAGCGTTTAAGTGAATTTTACAATCAACATGCAATTACCTATATTTTTATTTAATAAAATCAACGTAGACAGAATCTTGTGTTCGAAATGGTTTTTAATAACAAAGTGAATTTAATATATTTCGTATAACATAAAATATAATGTGACTACTACCTGTGACCTATTGTTATACTTGTACCCAAACTGATATTTCTCTACTGTTATGAATGACATTAAACAACCACAACAGACATAAATGAAAAAAAAAATGGTTTTACACTCGTAAATGTCTGTCGAGTCTGTGTGATTTTTTCACCTGTGTAATTTAAACGTACAGTTATGATTCACTGACAGGTGTATTTAATAGGATAACATGATACAAAAATGATTTTTTAATAACGAAACTCGTTTAAATTCGTCTATAATTTAATACACTTATTGCATGGAATTAATAACGATACTTTTTTTTTCTTAAGTAAATATACAATCCGTGAAAAATTACACAATAAGCATATTATGTGATGAGGGTATTTTTTTTACATTGATTACTCGATTGAGAAGTCACCCAATAGCAACACTTAACTTGGAGGTAACGATATGTTTTAAAATTTATAAAAAATTAAAATATAAAGATTCCGATTCGTTGAGCTTCCCCAGTCATGGTAATATTGGTAACTATTGATATAATATAATATGTACACTGAAAACGACAAAAAGACTTTTTATAACTGCATTTTGTGTAATATTTTAAGAATACTACCATGATATTATTATATAATGTATTGATCCAAATAATGTCAATTTTATGCAAATGACAATTGTTTACATTTTAAAAATATTATCATCCTTATTCTAATTTGCATCGATAATTTATATTGGTATTATAGTGACAACCAGAATAATATTAATGAGCTCCAATTGTTTTTTAAAATTTTTTTCAACTAAAATCATAAAAATTAAATTATGTGGTTTGTTATTTATTTCTATTAGAAGTAAAATTAATTATTTTCTTTCTCGTAAATAATGATTAAGCTTTAAAATTGAGTAATATTTTTGAATTGCCTATGATTTTTTGAAAATGTAATTACGTAATTATTCGGTTTTAAAATTAAACAATGACAGCAGGTACCAATTAATGAAATATTTGAACATTTTAGTGTTGACGGAAAGAAAAATACAAAGATATTAATATAATATTACTTTAATATTAAAATAATGTATTTAGTTTTAATTTAGACTTTTCAAATGGACAATAATCCTATTATATACGAGCTTCTAAAAATGTCATATTAGTACCTATTAAAATAGAATAGATCATTTATTCTATTATAGATAAAATGAAGCAATGTTTATTGTCCTAAAAAAAGAAAATTAGTTCATGTACTCATGTTGCACATAATGAGTACACCGAGTGTTCACCAAGTGTACACTTTACAGTGTAAATACATTATACGAGTGGAGCGGAATAGTTGATTTTTTATTCAACCCGAAACGGCGTATGTACTTCTTCTCGTTAGCTTTTGTGTTTGAATATGTGGTACAAAAGTCCTTTGAGCAGGGAATTTGAAAGGCATGTTGATATGTTATAGTTTTATATCAAATGAAAATAAACGAACAAACGAACTTATAAATGGCAATAATTTGTTAAATACTGCATAATTCGAGTAAACTGCATTTTTAATAATGCAGGTACCAACTACCTATCCACTATAAACGAGATCAGTGCCTAAAGTGTTCGTGAATTATTAATGAAACGTACTCACAATAATAACCATTCAGCATGAAATTACTGCAGTACACGATACACCGGTTTCGACTTAAATGTAAATTATATCTACAGTGGATGCACTTTAAAGTCAAGTATTATAATTCGTAAGCGAGGGCGAAACATTTGCACGTATAAATAATATCGAGACCGATTGCTGCTTTAATGCGTTACCACGCTGCAGCAGTAGTTATCGCCGAGTGGTTAATGATAAATTATTGTCGTATAACAATATTTATTATAGAGCTAAAGGAATTTTACCGAGGAAATATTTTTTTATCGGTTATTTTTTATAATATATTATTATATTTTTCGAACGCGTCGTATTAATAATAATAATAATAATAATAATAATAATAATTGTAAACTAATTTTTCAAATGCGTCTTTATCTCGTACAGAATACATAATAATATTTAGTTAAGATAAAAATGCAAGACCACTCCTTAAATATGATTCTCTTTATACGTATTATTTTTATTTTATTTTTATAGTCGGTTACCGAAAATATAGCCACTATAATATAATATACACACAACAGACAGTACAAAATCAATAGTTATACCCCAGTACCCTACAAATAATACATTCGGACGACGCTAGTTGAAACAACAAACAATAATAATAAAAACCACACTAAGTACAAATAGTATTCGGGAGATTGTGTGTAAAAAAAAAAAAAGAAAGAAAAGAACACTCAATTGTATTAAAATAAAACCGTAGTTATTGATTAGTGTACCAACCGAAACTATAATTCGCATCTCCGACGTCACTACACTACTACGGAGAACCAATAATAATTTCAATTCTGTTTAAACAACTCTAATTCAATTCGTGCGGATTATTATTTAAGTGACAGAACAATATTGATTTGCGAACGTAAAAATCATTTAACCCTCAGTCGTAGAACGTTTATTGAAACGATAAATTATTACCGAACAGTTTAGGAGTATAATAGTAATTAGCTATTTCGAAAAGTGGGTAGCGATTAACTCAGTTACAAATTAGTGTAACGAAATTACTTTTTAAGTAATTCGACGGTAATTTGATTGCATTTTATTGCTAGTCATTTATAAAAAGTAAAATGTTTGCAGTGTTGGGTAAATTACTTTTAAAAAGTAATAGGGTTACTTTATTCGTTACCATAATAAAATTGTAATGAAATTATTTTACTTTTCAAATTGAAAACTCATTACTTTCTCGTTACAAAAAAAAAAAATTGTTTTCATATTTCTTGACAATATTATCATTGTGCAATGTGCAGGCAGTAATATTACTAGAAATACATATACCTATAGTAAATACTAAATAGGTATAATTTGAAAAAGATGCACAAATAAAACAATATCATTATTTTGTATTTATCTATGTTTTAAATTAACTTATGGTGTATGTTCAAAGTTTTTGTCACTCATACGCGACCTTTTTTTAGAACAAATGTCCCCTGCAACACTAAATAATCGCTCTACAGAAGAACTGGATGTTTCTGGATGGTAAAGCTGTGTTGTATTTAATAAAAATATTCTTTACTGATGCCATTGAATTCAAAATTGTGAGATCAACTGTATAAGGAACTTTAAGAAATCTTTCAATTTCTGGATATGGTTCTTCAACGACTTCATCATTGAAGAGAAATTCGCCTGGAGATGATATTGAACTAATTTCATCATTGATATGGGCATTTGGAGTTTCATCAATTTCTGATTGTAATAGATCATTTGCTTCATTTTGTTCATCTCCGCTTATCCACCTTGGCTTAAATTTTGGATGTGATACTGCTGCTAAAATAATTGTACCTCTGGTCCACACCTTGGACACAAGTAGCAGCTAATGCTTTGTAGCAACCACCAGTTACACTAAACTCTTCCAATTGTTTGTAGAAGATAGCCCATACAAACTGATTTGTCTCCAAGTAAAACAACAAGGGCTTTTACCAAGGGTTCCATAACCTATATAGAAAGCCAAGAATTACAATCTTCTAATACTTTATACAATATGACATTGATGTACGAAAATATGAAACACCAATGTTTATTTAATTTAAATACTTTTTTTATAATCACTAATCAGTAATCAGCTATTGTTATTTATTATTTAATAAATTGTTAATTATATATGTATATATAAAAAAAAATGAAATAACATTAGTGTAATGGTGGAAATTGAGTTTTTATTGTTTTTAAAATGACTGTGAATTTAATTTCTCGCTTACGTAATTTACGTCCATATCCAAATTAATATAACGAAAAATACGTGAAATACGACGGCCACAATTGTTATACGGCACTGGTTTTTTGAAGTTCCGGCGTGGTGAGTGAAAAATTAATGGCCCCGCTACTCAAGTTTGTTATCGCTCTGCCATCCATAAGTATAACAATGAATACATCGTACAATAAATAATCTAATAATTCGACGAAAAAAATGTGCCATTATTACTATAAAATACCTATCACAATCCGTCGTTTGTTCGTGTTTAAAATTAATTTTCATAAGTTTTTTTTATATTGTAGGTATTTCTTATTATTCCATTTTATATTCTGAACGAAGTGATGAATGTATTGATTTTACAATGATGAGTGTTTTTGTTTTTTTTTTTTGTCTGTGTACAGCATAACTAGTCGAAATAATGCTTCAATTTCAAACTTTTGGGGTGGTTTCCGATGTAAAAGTGAATATCCTTGGTGCATTATACAAGTCAAAAGTTAACATTTTCCAACAGTTTTCAAAAAAATCGAGAAAAACAAAAAAAAAAAAATGACAGAAAAACGGGAATTTTTACGCAAAACCAGTTTTCGACCAAATCGAATTTATATGGTTGTAATTCAAAAACTAATCACTGTAAATACTTGAAATTTTCACCAAATGTTTATGTTAGTGTTATATTATATATACAGTTTAATTTTCAAAAATTTTTGACTTTTTTGAGATATTTATAGATCACTGAAATTTTCGACTTTTATGAGAATTTTTTTTTTGAAGTGTCGGCAAAAAAATGTTGGATGACCAAAAAAACTTGAAAATTTAATACAAGGTTTCTTATGAGTTGTTATTATTGTAGCTAAAAAAAAATTTAAAATCGTTAGTCACCATTTTTTTTTTTATAAGCATTTATAGTTCAAATTTTTACGAAATCTGTCGAAAACTCGAAAATTTGGAAGTAATTTTGAAGTTGAAAAATCATATAATTTTTTGTGTATATAACTAAGGATTAAAAATACAACACTAAGTTTTCCTTCAAGTAACTATAGAGAAAACTCGAAACATCATTATAGGAAAAATTTTAAGTGCGTTTGAATTTTAAATTTTTATGCAATAGCGAAACTATAACGATTTATCCTCAAACGATTTCAAACATTTGTTATTATTCAAAAAGTATAAGTCGTAGATACTTGAAAATTATACCAGTTATTTAGATTAGCATTTTCTTTACATGATTTAATTTTCAAAATATTCTGACTTTTCTTGAGATATTTATAGACACCTGAAATTTTCAATTTTTCTTAAATTTTTTTGAAGTGTCGATAAAATTGTTTTGACCCTATAAAAATACTTGAAAATTTAATAAAAAGTTCCTCATAAGTTATTATCATAGTGATTAAAAAATTATAAGAATACATAGGCACAATTTTTTTTTATTGCTATTTGAAGTTCAAATATTGACAAAAATTCGTCAAAACCATGAATATTTGCAAATTATTTTGTAGTTCAAAATTTTATTAAAATTGTTTGTATTTATCTTCTTTTTTTTAAAAATATTTTTAGAAGAATATATTTACAATCTATTTTTACAATAATCAGTAAGTATGATGACATAATTTTATTTATATGACATTGAATATTAGAAAAGGAAGTCCCTCAGTAGTGCCACCTGACAAGAAACATTAAGTTAATTATTTGGTATATTTTTAATTGTATTTATATCTAAGGTTAAAAAATTGAACACTAAGTTTTCCATACGTTTTTCTTCAAATAGCTATAAAGGAAATTTGAAGCGTCATTATAGGAAAAATGTTTTGAGCGTTTGAGTTTTAAATTTTTATGAAATCACGTATAATGATAACGATAACGATAATGATTTATCCTCAAACCAGGTATATGTATATTGTATATCTATGATAATAATATAAGGTATTAGGAATTAACTAAATGCAGTATTTTTGGAAAAATTGATTAAACATTCGTTATGCAAAATGCGTCTTTATTGAAAAATAAAATATTTGTTTCAAAATAGAATATATAACAATATTTAAATATAATATATCCTAGACTGACAAATCATTTCCGTTCAGAATCGTTTTTCGTATACAATGATACCTATCATTGCATTCAAATTTAACCTACCCTAGTCAGAGGTCCACCCCACCACCTAATGTACAGCAGAGCGATACCCACTTTCCCGCTTTTTTAATTTAAATTTTTTTAAATTTTTTATTGTGTATTATATGTATTTGCGACGCTAAAACGCAGCCTATGGATATCGTTCAGCTAATTGTGGTAGTCGCGATAACAGAGGTAGCCTTGGGTGGTAGTTACGAAAATAGCCGTAGTCTTGTATAACAGGAAAGTACCACTTTGGTAGTTTTAGATAACAGTATTGTAATGTTGTCAAAAAACAAGTTAGTCTTGCATAACAAGGAAGTATCAAATTATCTATTAACTAATAGTGGGCATAAGCTTAGATTATTAAAACCTTTTTAAGTTTAAATTTAATAAACTCATTCTTATATGATATGATATTTAAACTATAGATAATTTTGATTTAACATAACATGTCTTAAAAGTTAAATTTTAATAAGCATTAAGGGAGTGCTGGCTGCTATAGGTTAATAATTTTTATTGAATTAAATAGATAGGTAGGTACCTACTTTAAAATGTTTAAAAAAATTTAGTTAGTGTAATGTATGTATATATTTTCTAATAAATAATATATTACCTATATTAATATAGGTAGGTTGTACCTATAATAGTACCTTGATTAATAGTTGGAGGTTGAGATTTATTAGCAGGTCGCATTAATGATAGACAGTTGTTTATTTTTATTTGATACATTATCTTCATCAAATGCACGTTTATTAACATTTTCTGTGGTAACTTGATTATCCTTTGAATTGATTAAAATATCAATATCATGTTTATCCTGTAAAATCATCATTATATTAAATATCACTATGAATCATCATATTATTCATAATTAATAATTTGTATATCTATGTAAATTACCTAATTATTATAATTAATACATTTATTAAATAATAGAAGTGTGAATAGTCAAATCTTCTTAAACTAATCTAATTATTTAAATCTGCATTGACAGTTAATGCCTACTTAAAATGAAAATATTCCAAACAAATTTTGGAAATAACTATTAATATAGAATTATATAATATATATAATATATAATATATAATACAATAAGAGAGTTTATAAAATTATAAAAAAAAATGTATCTTATCCCAATGGCCAAGTTGCCGAGGGTTATTTCTTTAGAAAAAAAAATAAAAAATTATAAAAATAAACTGTTTCTTATAAATGCCAAATGGCTATAATTATTTATAACAGTGCAGTGTAAATATTTTGATTTTATTTAATTATCTGAAAAATAATGTTTTATTATAGACATATTATTTTTGTTCAATTTGTAAAAGGTATAGGTACTTAACAATTCGAAACAATAACGCGTTATTCAATAGAAATTACTTATTAAGAGTAATTTCCATTGCATTTTCGTTACTTGGAAATAATTCTAATGAAATTACGTAACGCGTTACAAGCAAAGTAACGCCGTTACAGTAACACGTTACTTTTGTCACGTTACTACCCAACACTGTATGTTTGTAGTAAAATTACCAAACTATCTAGTATTTTCATATTTCTACCTTATTTTAATTTAATAAATTTATTTTACAAAGCAATTTATAAAATGTAATTAAAGTTCGATTTTTTCGTTAAATATAATAATGTACGGTTTGATCAAAAAAAAAAATAAAAAAATATTCTTAACTATTAGGTGGTTATATTATGTAGATTGAAACTATAAATTGTTGATTAGAAATTTTTTTAATATTATTAAACAATATTACGTCTTCTTTGTTCCTTGAATGAACATTTTATAATAATTTCATATTTTTCATTGACGTAATTATTAAGAAAATGTATTGATAACATAATTATTACATAAGTTCTACAGATATTTTTGAAAATAAAAAGTAACTTTTTTATCACAAAAGTAATGTACTTCCAGGCCAAATAGAAAAAATAAATAAATAAAGAATAATTTAATTACAATTTTGAAAAGTAATTTGTAATGTAGGTAATTTAATTACTAAAAAAGAAACTTTTCAAACATTGGTAACCAGCCGAAACGGTGAAGATGTTGTTAAAAACTTTGGTCTTTTTTGTTGCTATTCACATTTTCTTAATAATTCGTAAAAATCAATAAATGAATATTTTCGAGCTTTTTTACCACTTCATAAATCTGAAACATGTTTCCTAAACAAAAATTAACTTAAAAATATTATTTGTGTGATACTTAATGTGATAAGAATATTTGATGATAGGGTATATCATATAGCTTGGCTACTTAAGCTTACTGGTGACAAACTAACTTAAACCAACACTCCTTTTGATTGTTTTATAGAGTTATATTAAACTGAAATACGCCACAATGCCATTTTATTTTTAGATGTAGCCGGGCATTGATTTGGGTGGTTAGTTTCAGATTCTGAGCGGAGCGAGGAATGTATTGGTTTTACAATAATGTTTATTTCTTTTTCTTTTTTTTATTCTGTAAACACTTTTTCTCCCTCTAAACTCGCTCAAAAATATCAAGTGTAGCATCTTTTCTGAAAGGTAATGTTCTTGAGCTGGTACCTTAGAGAAGTCAGAAGTTTTTTGTTTGTAATTCGGTTAAAAACATTGGTAAAAACTTGAAATTTGGGCTGTTTACTTATATTAACCTAATTATACATGGTAAAATTTTCAAAACATTTAATCGACTTTTTAAATCTAAGATTTGAACATTTTTAATAATTTATAATATTATATTCTAGACAGATAAACCGCCTCCGCTCAGAATCGTTTTTCGTATACAATGACATAATATAATTGGATTCAAATATAATTCCATCCATTACAGAACCCACTTGTAACCTACTGTACAGCAGAGCAACATCCACGAATTACCCGCGATTTTTTGTTGTGATTTTTATGGATAGCTGTACCGCATGTTATGGTAAAACTGTTGTGAGTAGATAATTTATGATAGGCATTATTTTAATTTTTGATCCGAGTTGTTGTTATAAAATTTGAATGAGGACGCAATATTAAACGAACGATTTGGTTTCGATTTTTTTTTTTTTGGATTTCGTTTACGTTCGATTATTTTTATTAATCATCATTTACATTAAATTGATAGGACTTTAAGGAGCTAAATAATAGAATGTTAATAATCCGCGTTCAATTGAATGTCTATAAATTTTCATTATTTTTAATGTAGGAATCGTAGACTTAGTTAAATGATATAATATATATATATATATATATATTTTAAATATTATTACGCTCCATTTTAAATACCATCCTAAATTTATGGTTTTTGAAATGATAATTATTTATCAGTTCTCGGCCGAAATTTAAACAAAACAATTAAACAACACCAATCTGGTAGTTTCTGGGTTATTTGTCTATATTGTTATTTTGCCAAAACTGAACAATATAATCTAATACATAGTAATAATAATCCTATCAGCTTTACTAATTTTAGATAATGGTCTTTGACTGCGCATGCATGAAGATTAAATTATTAGCGAGTTTCAATTCGGATACGCCGCACGGTTGACAGATGTCAACCGAAATTATCGGATAATAACTGATAAGTGAAAGTTAATAGTTAAAACAATAACGGTAAGCTTAGTGGCCACCACCACATCTGTTATATCATTCATATACATGACAATAATAATACATATATCTAAAAGCACTCTACCACGTGGTTTCGTAATATCACTCTATCGCGTAAAAATATGAATAAATATTGAAACTTTTAAACGATCGTCATTTTATGCTATACGTAGACTGAATAAGAAGAGCTCTAGGGGTTCGGTTTTTTTTCTTCTGTTTTTCGTTTTATCTCACGATTTCTCTTTGGAAATTTTACGACGCAATGATCGACGTGCGCCTGCAGTAGAACATAATTTAATGAAACACTATCCTCATATCATACCTTTTGTATTATACTTTTATAATATTATATACATTCATATAGATATGTAAACTTTTAAAACGGCTATTTCGATGCGTATATAAAATAATACACATTTCCAATTTTACAACGTCAGAATTTATCCGTACAAAATGGAAACAAATGAAATAAAACGTGAATAAATTATGATAATAATATGATATTGTGTTCCGTCCGTATAAATTATATATATATGCAATCTCGGATGTAAGAATATATTGTTGTAATAAAACATACCCAAAACACGAATTATCTCATCCTTGTCTCAAAGGGTGACGTTTCTGTCTGGCCACTACTGCGATCATTCATGATCTTGTTATTGTGTGACATGGTTTTAATACACATCGGAGACAGACTTATATTATTCTTTAGTATAATACTACATACGTATAGATAAGGAACACCGTAAAACTCGTTTCCTTAAATTAATCTCGTTTCATTGATTGACAAATTGACCCGGATATGTAAAAAGTTTATAAGATCCTCTAACCTATCTTTGGCATTAAGGTATATTAATTTAATCGAACAGTTTGTAGTTTTTATATCCTTATTATGGACGTTTTTCAACGAAACATGGCGAACGAGCTTAAATCATTTTGAATTCGTTCAAACTCCATTCTTAATGGAGTTCCTAATCTAGAATTGCAGTATATGATGGCTATAAAAATCTGCAGTAAGCTTATATTACTACTACCTAACTACTAACGTATATTGCCGTGGAAAATATGTTCGTAAATGGACAGCGAATATAGTGAGCTTAAGACAATGGACTATTATTATATAATATTATAAACTTTAATAAAATCGCTGACAGGCCTTATGTATTATGGAACACAATAGAATGCCATAGCCTATATGTAGTATATGTATTGTGTATACAACAACAATAACAACAAAAGTTGAAATACTCAAATATCAAATTGGATACCTTTACTAGACTACTCTTTGAGTATATTATAAAATGTATGAAAATTTTTATATTATTTTATTATTCATAATTGCGTGATGTAACTATTGCAGATTTGATAATTAAAAACGTGGATTGCCCAACATTTTTAATTTTATTATCTGTGATATATTTTATTCCCTGGTATTGACAATTGGTAAATAAAATATAAAAACGTACGAAACGTTGAAAAATATAGATAAATATAATACCCCTCTAATGAATGGTAGAAAAAATATCTGGACGGAATATATTGCAGAGTTTTTGCAAACTAAACAATAAATAAATCAAACCGTTTGCGATCGGTAAATGAATAATATACTTTCCAATAGGCACCTTGCACCTATACACCTATACCTACGTTTAGATCGATAGACCAAAATTTTTGTTTATGATGGTTAAAATATTCTAAGCCTCGATTTGTCAATATTATGCAACGAAGTTAATTTATTTCATTAATAGTTGTCATTTGGCTTGATAACCAAAACTCGTGATGTAAAGCGTTCAACAAAATTGGATTTTCGTCGAATACAAGGAATTTTAATTAACATAGAACCACTATCGTTTTATATTCTATGTATTGTGGATTGTTTGCTTATTATCTTTTATTTAATTTGCTCGTGTATAACGTAATCCCAGGGGATGAAATCGTGGAACGGAACGATCAATTAAATGTGGCTTTTGTCTGGAGGAAATTCTTCCTTCCGACGGCGGACAAAGCGATAATCGTTGAATGTCTTTCAAGGCTTTTTTCATACATAAAATATTACTATATTAAGTCGAGAAAGGCTATTTAAAATAATGGTTGTTTTACAAAATATGTCAAGCTCATTGTTGGCACAATCAATGTACAACGTGGTGTGAATGAGAAACCCATCAATCTGAAAACGTTCAATTTAAGCTTGAAAATCATGTATTAAACGTGGACGTCGACCAAATACGATATTTTTCATTCAGTTACCGAACCAAAGTGGTATATACTTGTGTCAAATATATATATAATATATATCTATAGGCTGCCTTGTGCAACAGGCGTCAATCAAACCTTCAGGTATACAAGAGTTACTTTTCAATTTTATTCTTCGGAAAATGTAATGTTTCCTTTGTTAACCACAAGCCACTACGTAACACGAATGGCACACAAAATGAGATTGATGGTTATTGATTTCTATATGTTTACCTTGTTTAATGCGAATAGACTTTTTTTTTTTTTATCGAGACTTAACAATATTATTGAAATTATATTGTATCGTATTTTTATTTATTTATTTTTTTTTTTTTGGACCTCCAATCTCCGAGAATACGTTCGTTTTACACGACAAACATAATGGTATAAATTATTACTATTATCATTTCCCCTCACGTTTTCGTATTTACACGACTAAAACAAATATAACGAGTACGATATTATACATAGTTTAAAATAATAATGATTGTTGTGTATTCATATCATCATACATTTAAACTAATGGAATATTCTCCACGTTATAAAAATATGTTAATTAAAAGCTTATTTTTTAAACTTAATTATATTTTAAATTAAAATGTTTGAGATATTAAAGACAATAATATACGCAATTTTAATTTCGGAATAGTGTGTACAATGTATTTTGACATTAAAACTAGTTATGAGTAGTAATTTATTCACCCAAACTACACACAAAAAAAATAAAAAAATAACTATTAAAATAGCGTTAAATTATTATTTATTTATTTATTTATTAAAATATAAATTACAGAACTGTATGAAATAAAAAATAAAACTGTTACTATTGTAAGTAGTTATTTTTTTTATATTTGTTAATAATATAGTCTATTATTAAATCTATTATAATTTTAAATTCATAAAAAGAGATACATAAAAAATTGAAAATACGCAAAAAAACATTTTTTTTTATAGATGAGACTTATTATAGAGATACAACTAAATGTAAATCTTTTTTAAATATTTGTATTCATATAATTATCATGATAGTAATATAATATAAATATAATTATCAAAAAATTGTGTCAACTCGTATGTATCGTATACATATAACCCGATATCTATACGTCGATATAAAAATGTTTACTCTGTGATCAACCTTTTTAAAAATGTAATATATTAAAATGATTTTGTCAAGAAAGTATTAGAAACATGTTTCTGAGCATAACCCAAAATCCAATAATTTCCATATATTTTTTTTTTTTTTTTGGCATCACCGACTTTATGATAATTAAATATAATACAATACATTTTTGAAAAAAAAATTAAGTATGGATAAAGGGCTATAAATCATAAATTAGATAAAAATCTAATTTCTTGTGTCTCACGCAGGGAAAACTTATAACATTTTTACCAAGCCCCTTAAAAGGCACTTAAAAAAAAAAAAATTGGTTTCGCATATTATTATACCTTTGACTCTGCTGTAAGCCTAACATGGTGTTCTATTATTCTACCTTACCATCGAATTATTATTCATATCATTCTCTTAAACATTTTATAATCAGTAACTATACTTTAGCTATAGGTACACGTATCACGTATGTATTTGTTTACATTATTACTTAAAAATATTTCGTATATTTTACATACCAAAACAATCGTTTATTGTATTGTAAATTATTTTATCATCTTCTCGAGATATGTACATGACTGTTCGTTATGAATAATACAATCATTAATTATATACATTTTGCGCATACTTATGCAAAGTATACATTCACAAGTATCTTTTTCCAAATTTAAAGTAACTAATTAGGTACGTTGTTAGAAATCATGGATGGAAGAAGTGGCGAGTAGGTCTTAGCACGTCTTATTTGCCTACACTGGCTAAATCTTACCATCGTAAATTATGTATGTTTGATACCATGACGTAATATAATATTATGCTGTACAGAAAATGTTGTCTGGCTCTTTCAGTATATTCACGTTTTGACGATAAGTGTCCCGGATGGGAAATGTCACCCTACCCATTCGAATCGTCGGAAATCGACAATAATAATATAAAGGAATAAAATATTTTATTTGATTCGACGTTCTACAGCGTCAGAGTGCGTAGTATTATGTACTCTTTAGAAGTCTATATTCAATTCGGTTTGATTACGAAATTTTTAAAAACGATGTTTTATTATCAATTTATTTGCCAAACGCAAATTAGGTGTGGATGACGATCCGCAAACTAATAGTGGCTTTTCAAATTTTTCCTACCCAAGGCCTTTTTAAGGTACTAATATGTAGCATATTTTTGTTTATTTTAGCTACACATATAATGTTACCTATACTTACGAGTTACGATGGTATATAGGTAGTTGGTGTTATTTAAAAATACATATTTTATACGCCAAAACAATTGTTTATTTTATCATTGTAAATGATTATTCGTTAATAATAATACAATAACTATCGATGATATTATATATTATATACCTTATAACAGCCAATTCAAAGTGCATACCCGAGTGTCTTTTGCCAGAGTAAGTTAAACTTTGAACGGCGAAGGTGGTTTATACCTGCAGAGTGTAGGAGGTACCTATATACTTATTGGGGGACGAGGTGGCCGAGCGGTCTAACGCGTCGGCTGTGGCTAAGCCGGACCGGGTTCGATCCTCCACCATAGGGCGGCATTTTTCTCCGGGCAAGTCACGGTGTCCGGAGAACAAGTGCCGCCATACCCCCACTCCGGGGCATGGCAGAAACCTACGGGTGCCCCAATAGAAATTCTGCCAAACAGGCGTCCGAACTAGGCCTTTGGGCAATACGGAAAAAAAAAATATACTTATTTGTCTATTACGATGTACAGAAAACGTAGTTCATCACTTTCATCATGTACATCCGTGTTTCGACGATAAGACGTTATAGAGGGGAAATGATATCACCCTAAATAGTCGACAATAATAATGGTATAAAACATGATAATAATATTCGACGATTCAACGCGTCGTATATCCTACTGCATCGTATCATTCGCCGTTTATTTACAACTCTTGAAATAATTATTCGTTACGATGATTGGTAAATGACCAAGTTTCAAACACGATGTTCCAATTATTATAATTTTTTTTTGTCGAACTTTGACGTCATTCGCAACAGGCACCTAACTTAAACTAACCGCTGTGACGGTGTTAAGATCGATCATTACATATGACGTGAACTATTATTGACGTCTTGTAATTTATTGTTGCGAACGTACCATTATAGGTAAAATATATCGTTCGAATTCATATTATTAGAAACTCGTAGTAGGTAGATACCGAGTACAGGTGTGCCTACACATTGTGTGTAGACGGAATGTGAATAAATTATGTGTTTAAAATTTAAAATTGAACATTATGATAATGATATACATTCTCAGCGAAGCATAATGAGATGGATATTGGCTTTACGTTAAGATGGACGTTTTCATTTCCTTCGGAAAAATAACCACTTTTCGCAGCGTTACAAGTGTTCAAACATTTTACATATTATAAGAAGAGAACGTGTCAATACAATTCATCTTGAGATTATAGCGAAGTCACAGCAACTACAGCCGATGATACCGCAGAATAATATATGAAATATATAAAAATATAAATATATTATACCTACATTATAATATTACTATATTTTATTTTATATATAATTTTTAATTTAAAAGAAAACCAATTGATTTAAATAGTTACGAATTTTGTAATTTAAAATAATAATGTTAGTTATAATATATCAATATGCCAATATACTTATTAAAAAAATGTATCCTAAGAAATAAAACGATTAAAATTATAATAATTAAAACCAATAAAAATATAATTTGTTTATATTATGATCACAAACAAATTATTCGATTTAAATTAATGAATACATTTTTATATAATACATCATTTCTAAATATGGTAACATTTCATTATAAAATTTGTTAATAAAGGATATCACACAATCAGTTTTTAGAAGCATTACCGTTTACGTTTAGATGTTTGTTCTTCTAATGAAACCATTATAAAATAAAAAACAACATGTCTAATCGTTAAGAAATTTAATTTACACTTATAGTTTTGTTTACATTTTTATTTATTGTTAAATAGGTCAATGCTTATAACGTCCATGGAGTTGAGCTTAAAAGGTGAAGCTATATAAAATTTAATTCGTGATCAAAATAATGAATTATTGTTAAGTTATGATTGTGACCATAATTAAAATGACGTATTTTACTATTTTGAAGTATATTTCTATGTATGTCGACTATTATTCCCCACTATAAACAAGTAGCCGTAGATAATAATTGAATAAAAACGGCTGGCTAATCGAACTTTTTAACGACTATAATGTACGATATATGCATTTTTGGTATCCAATGTCCAATAACTTTATACTTAGGTCCTACCTCTGTTCATATTATTGTACTTTTCTTTTGCACTACATTTTAATCATTTTATTCTTGTACATTAGTTTTTTCAAAATACATTTTGTTTCGTTTTAAATTACGAATTAAATCGAAACTCGTTGCTATCCTAATAAACGTTGATAATTTAAACATTTTTATACAAACATTATAAACATTTATTTATATTATAAGCTTACGTCTTCGCGCATTTAATATAAGCTGCTAAATTTGGAACAATATAAACATTCATTTTTATGTTGAAAATGCCTTCACAGCCATAACATTATGTTTTTAATAAGTCACCTATAATAGGTAACGTTTAAACACATAACAATATATTTATGTATAGTACTTACCTACATACATTTTATTTCTAGATTTCTTTAGATAGGTAAACCAACTTATCTTTTTGTTTACTGCCAAGTGTTAATTTTCATCTTTGACTAAATACCAACAATGTAATTATAGTTTTGATACGACTACTTTGTTTGGACCTATATCTGTACAAATTATCTATTTGAAATTTGACAACATCATTATAGGTTTGATTGAAACACGTTTAATGTTAGTTGTGAAAATATAATACATTTATATTAAAGTTTACCTACTTATTATATATAGGGTATCTGATTTTGGTCATCTGCAAGACTTACCGTTATTTTACATTAAAGTTTTTTGAGAATTCTTAATCAACTACTTGAATATTATCAAAATTCCATATTTTTCAATCGGAAACAATACCAATTGTGGTGAATTTTTAATCCATTTTTCGTGGAAAATTTAGAATTATCCGTTAGACATAGAAAAAAGATTAGAAACTAAAAACAAAATTAGTTAAAATGTTTTTTCTATGTGACCTCGACAAACGTCGTTGTCAAATGAAATATAAGTACTCACTACTTAATAAGTCCCGACTACCGAGTAATTATATCGTATTGTAATCATTGTTGTTATGTTTACAGAACTGAGCGAAGCTGTCGACAAGGCGAAAGAGGAAGAAATTCAAATACCGTTTGGAGTTGGGGTGGCCGGCACAGTGGCAGAAACAAAGCAAGTCGTCAACATCAAAAACGCATACCAGGTAAAGGGAAACAAGAAAATCCTGTTTGTGATGACAAATTGAAAATAAACTTTTCGAAAACGAATTGGTGTTAACATTACTAAGATGGTGTGTAGGTTTTCACTCACTAGAAGCTAGATGTTGATACCACATTAGACGTATAAGTCAAAATAAGTTCTTTTAAAGGTAGTAATTTTTAATTATTTTGGAGTTAATTTAACATCCATAAATGTTTTATCATTACACAACCAATCATAGATTATTCTAATTCCACTTATTTTCAAAAATAACATGTAGTACCTATACAAATTTAAAAATATTTTATTGTGTTCAAAATAAATTTTATGTGATATCAATAACTGTCGATCGGAGTGTTGAATTAACAAAAATTTTAAACAGTTAAAATATTGTAATTCTTTAGAAAAAATTTATCAAGTTTTATTCCCATTCAACGGAGTTTGAATCCTTGACTATCATCCACAATTACTACCTAACGAATGTCCTACCTACATTCCTACGCCTACCTAACGGTAAACCATTAGACTACCTATCGGGGTTGTATTTTGTATGAAAAATATACTATTTAAACAAGTAAAATTATGGGACATGGATTGTATTTCATTATTGGAAGTTGTATAGAACCCGCAAAACACTGTTTTTCATTGTCACAATCTTCGCATATTCCACATTTTGTGTTAGGTACATTACTAATGATTTTACCTATATACATATAATATATTGTATGCATATAATATATAATAAATGTACCTATATTATATTATAATATATTAATTTTCCTACTTTGGAGGTGATGTATTTACTAGTCTCCAGGATTATTGGACTCTCCAAAGTCATGTACCTATTTTATATTTTTAATTATTTAACATTTGTAAATACCTATATATATATAAACGGGGTGATTTATGAAGCGTAAAACACTCATTATTTCAAAAAGTGTAAATGTTTTTGAAAATATAATTTTAAATAGCTTCAAGTCGTTTACAAAACAACGTTTTTATTAAAAAATTATATTTTTAACATTTTTTTATCCCTATAATTTTTTAAGTATTTTACTTTTTTGAATGACAACATCTAGTTTTAATTTGATATTCCAAAACAGAATATTTTTCTAAGTAATTTGATATATAAAAATTTAATTTAGGGCGAGTAGTTTACGTGATATAGGTATTTAAAGTTTAGATGAGCGGAGTAGAGTGGTACTGGGTTACCCCGCGACATATTTGTACACTACTCCGCTCATCCGTACTTTAAATATTTATAACTCATAAACTACTTGCCCTAAATTCAATTTTTATGAATCGAAATACTTAGAAAAATATTCTGTTTTGGAATGTCAAATTAAAACTACATCATGTTGTCATTCAAAAAGTAAAAAACTTAAAAAATTATAGGGATAAAAAAATGTTAAAAATATAATTTTTTAATAAAAACATTGTTTTGTAAACGACTTATGTCGAACGATGCTATAAGTTATATTTTCAAAACCATTTACACTTTTGGAAATAATGAGTGTTTTACGCTCCATGAATCATCCTGTATATTATGTATACAATATGCTATTTTTATAACCTGCATGTCAGGAATTAAGACAATTTTTAACCGCAAATTATTTAATTTAACAAGCAACTTCATAATTCAAAATCACATTATGTAGCGATTCAGCGATTGTTATTATAAGCATAGTAAGTAGTAAATCTTAAAATAAAAAATTGTTAAAATTAAAAAAAGCTCTGTTGTTGTTTTAACCACAAATATTATTATACTATTTAACAATTTATCAAGAGTAAAATTAACATTTATATGATTATATTAACAACAATTGCTTGTCAGCTATCAAAATATTGGATGTTAAAATGACTAAACATGGAATTGTTAAGTTATTAACGTATATAATTTTAAAGTTATATAACAAAAACTTAATTTAATCGTTAATATACTTAGAATACATTTTTTTCTTCATTTCAAATATAGAATATGGTTAACAATGAATATAAGTAATAGGTGTTCTAACAATACGTAGTGTAAGTCTCAACATTCAATACAACAATCCAATGTTGTTATTTAATATTCAAATCACAGTTAATTTAACATTTAGTTACTTAACAATTGATTGAATCTGAATTTAACTCCAATATTTCTATGTGTTGTATACAACGGTGATCGTCATCTGACCAAATGATTAAAAAATATAATATATCCACAGTCTTGTAAATGATATTTAGAAAAAATTATTTAAGTTCAAATAAAATTACTTATTTTGAAACGTATTTGACTAGGCTCATTAAAAAAACATTTGAGTACAGATACAAACATTTTCAAATTTTGTATAAAATGTTTTTTTTTTATAAATCAACTGAACCGATTTTCAGGTGTTAAATTAACTTTTTAGAGAATTTTACACAGAATCATTTGGCGGAACTTTAAAATTCCCGATTGTTTTCCGTATCCAAATAATTTGATTTTTAGTTAAGTATTATTCACAGTATTACAATACTACAATATTATATTCACAACCAACGATCTCAAATTCCTAAGGGATACAGAACTTCATAAAAAAATTGAATATAATATGCTATAAATATAATGTACCTACCATATTTAATGTAACTCATCTATTGCTTATATAAATACTATGTAATTTTTTTGTAGCCAATGGCCCATAGCTGCAGAGGCATTTGTTAAAATAATAAAAAAAAAATATATTATATTCTCAATTTTAAAATACAAAACGTAAAAACTTAATAGAATTATTAAAATATTTGAAAATTAGTGTTTGATGTTAAATAAATAAAAATACTTCGAAAAACCATTTAGAATGCGTATATGAGTACTTAAAATGTTTGAATATTTTTACTCAAATACAGTAAGGTTACTAGAGTACTTTACAACATTGTATTTACCGCAACACAATTATATACTATAATGATTAAGGTTGGGATTTTGATGCTCCCTAAAACGTTGTATTTATAGAATGTAACAACTATTTGGATTTCTCAAACGATAAGTTATATAAAAACTAAAAAGTGTTTAAATTATAATAAAAAAATAATAAGAACTTAAAATATTAATTATGAAAAGTTATTCAATTCGATGTTTTTCTATTTGTTAACCAATTCTTTCTAATCTTAATTATTCATAGCAACAGTAATCCGATCTGTTTATTATTATTGTTTTTATTTTTGTTTGCGTACCTAGGTACCTAATTTATTTCGTTATTTTAGGCAAAAGTTTAAACATAATGAAAAGCACAAAAAAAAAACTCAAAAAATACCCTAAAAAAGAAAAAAAAATACAATATAAAGTTTTATCAATGTAGCCGGTATAATACATGAACAATGTACTACAAGTGAAGCACATTTTCCATTTTATAAAGCTGTATTATTAATCACACACACACACGCACACAGACAAAATGAAAATGCGTCGAAATCGCAGCTCTATTTATTATCGTACGCCATTACATCGGACGCGCGCGTCGGTAGAGTTTTAAGCGAGTACAAAGTGCTTTAGTGAAAACAGAAAACAAAGAAGAAGAGACAAAACAGTAATACCTATAATATTATGTAATATACACCACAAAAACTAAAAAGCAGGTGACGAACAAAAACCTATAATGAATGATCAAATTGCATTATTATGTACTGGCCCGCTGGGATTGCTGATTGAACGGATGATCACAATAATTATACGACAATTAATAATTGTATTTCCACGAGTTGGTGTTCATCCGGTACATTATTAATTATCCGCAATTATCAATGTCAAATTCGTATTTCGAATCGAATTTATTGTAGGACGTGTACGAGTTTTCGGTAATCGCCAGCGCTTGTACAGATATTATTATTATCGTGGTCGTCCGTCGTTTACGGTCGTGCGTGCTGTATTTTATAATATATTACATGAAAGTATAAAACGCAAATTGGCACGGCTTCAAAAATTCACTGAATGAACAACGTAAAAAAAAAAAGGTTGCAAAACGTTACTATATATATAGAGAGAGAGATCTATATAGTATAGCTTGACCAAATTATACGTTTCCAAAACATCAAAGTTACAATAAACGACACAAATTTTATATGTTTGTATTTTATCTTTTCGGGTGGTACCAAATCACCATTATTTTCAATCACTGTTACTTTTATGGTTTTTTTTTTCTTTTGCATTTTAATTGGTTTCATAAATTAACTTTTAATAATTCTTACAGTAACGATAAACAATATCATCATACTATAAACATACTGAAATTTTGCTATTTAAAAATATGTATACAGTACGCATTTAAATTTAAATAGTTTTTAAAATTTGGTTTGCTCATTATTTTTAGTTTTGCAGTAAGGTACAGTACCACTAACATTTTCAAAATTTATTTGTATGCAATCATAAACATAGATTTTCTAAAATACCTAAAATATATTTTGTAATATTTTGATGGTATACTAAAATATGTTAACTACATTCAATTTTTATGTATTTATTGACATTTTGTATATAATATCAAGAAAATATAACCATGAAATAAGTAATTTATATTATTTAATATACGTCTGAAAATTAAATTCCATGCAAGACAGTGTGAAAAGATTGCAATGTTTTTATGTTTTTGTAAATGTTTACGTTCTATTATTAAAATATTGATTATTAGCTTTAGATCAACAAAAACACTTTATCAGAATAATTTGTTATATTTTACACGTTTCAGCTCAAACATTCGAAAACACTATTTCTAATTTCGATTATTTTAGTTTAGTGTTTATTATCACATTCACCATCAAGAATGGCAAGTACGTATAATGATTTAGAGGGATAGAGAATAAAGTGGAGAACTTTTCAAGTACTCGGGAAAAAAACTTTTTAACATAATTTTAAGGAAAACTATACGCGAAAAGTTCTTTTGTAATGACATTAAGTTATCTAGTCCATAAATTTTTAAAGCGTATTATATTTCAATAATGTTTTGGTCAAACTTTTTTGTGTGAAAAAAAATGAATTTAACTTTTAAGTAATTTTTCAATCTAAGAAATATGGTTGCCGTTTACACCTTTATATACATTTATCGAGTTATTTAATATCAATTTCGTTTCAAATAGCTTACTGACATCTCTTATTTTGTTAAATTTATTTATAAATTTGATTTGACTTTATACTAACATTTGGAAAATCAAACTTAAGTAGTGAGTTTGGGTTGCCTCTTATTGTCCGAACATTGAAAGTGTTTGAAAATATAGTTATTAAAGTATGAAATTTGAATGAGTACCTATTCTTGGTGAATCACAGTGTTTAGTTGCAAACATTTTATAATTAGATATATTATAGAATATGCATAACTCGTGTAATGTTATTATTATTCTTTGTGAAATTAGTACTATCAAATTGTTTTTTATTTCGAAGAATGAAATACAAATAACAAATATGGTTCTTTAAGTATTGGGGATTCCTATATTGTGTCCAAGTAACCATAATAAAAGTAATGTACTTCAAATAAATTGGCTAATATTCAAGATGTATACAATAAAGAACCAATGTAATGACATCTAAATGGCAAAAGTGTTTTGTTAAGTTAGTAACTTATATTTAATGTTAGGTGAGTATTAAAATAATGTATTAGGCTTATGACGACTCAAAATCATTACAGTGTGCATACATTATTTTACTCCATAAAATTTTTTGTCAATTTTAACTCAATAATGTTTGATATATTATAGACCATCTTTATTATCTTTAGATATTTAAACGCTAAATCGGTGACCAAAATGGAAAAACGTCTTGTAGACTGTTCTCGCCTTTTCGGTCCTCCACATAGGTGTAGGTAACTGCTAATATAGAATAGACTTCACTCCCGTCATTGCAGACTGAACTAGCGATTATTACTGCACCCGCCAAAACTAAGGACGGTGTATTTTATATTGCATTGATCAATCCATGATATTTATAATCAATGTGGTAATAATTACCACGATAAAACTTAAACCAAAAAAAACTTTTTCATGTTGCCGAACTCACAAAGTAAAATTAATAATAACTTTAACGTTTTCAAGTGACGTTTTTACGGAAGTTATCTCTTATGAAACTTTTCGATATATTTTCAAACATACAATAATAGTATAACATCAAATGAAAAATCTAAAATGCAACGCTATATATTATTGCGGACAGAGCTAGAGAGGATTAAATTTTTGAACATTTCAAAATAAAAGTCAAACAATAATAGATACAACACAATAGTTGTAGACGTAGAAATGTTTAGTGTATATCGCAGCATAAAGCACAAATAAAATAAAATATATCTACTAAAAGTAATTTTCCTTCATATCCTGTTTGATTTCAATAAGTCTCACAGATATTGAAAATATTTGTCTGTATTCAATATCCTGCATGTGTATTTCTTGACTTTGAAAGCTATCGTAATATTTTTATATTATTATTTATTACGATTTTACTGTAATTATTAAAGCATACATATTCGTTTTATTTTTATAATATTATTGATTAGACTAATATATTTATGCATGGACAATTTTATGCCATGTCATATATTCTATACAACGCCGATATATACGAACTTGATATTTTCTCCATGTTCTCTGTTTGCAATATATTTTATAATCCTTTTCTTACACCCACATGTGTTGTCTACGTCTTAATCATACAAACGATCAACATCGAAAAATATTTGTGTTCAAGAGAATGCGTTGCTTAATTTTATTTTAAGGGTAAGGGATCGACCTATTAAAATTAATTTCAAGAATAAAAATATTATTTCTGTGATGTCAAAGGTTTTTTATTGATGTTTTAATTATAAATCGAATTGTTATACAACTAGGTTTATATTGTTTATAGGCATGCAATTCGCATATAAAATAGGAAATTGTCTAATTGATTTTGATAAAATATGTAAAAACATGATCGAACATAAATACATATAGCTTGGTACAAAAAATGATTACCAATATTGAAGCCCCGTCCCGTTGTAGGCTATAGGATAAATAAGTTATTCCTAACTATAAATGCGGTAATAAGTAATCCACCCTTAAGTTAAAATTAACGACACAAAGCAGATTTTGTTAGACACAAATTTGCAATTTTATGAGCAATATAGTAATATAAGACGGAGACAAAACAATATACGCCACAAGCGTGTAACCTTTTGTTAAACAAAATCGACTGAACGGAAAATAAACATTAAGAGTTGGAATTTGTTGGTAGATCTAAATCGAATATTTACGTAATGTAACTATATAATCCACATTTGTTTAACTACCAAAGAAATAACTATTGGTATAAAACCGTCGGCAAGTTTAAAAATAAGGTTGACGACTGTTTGTGCATATTATACTGCATAGTATAATCACGGCGTGTAGTGTTTAAACTATTAAATTGATAATTTTTTTAATTAATGCGCCTTTATGCTTAGCGTGTGTTAGAAACCTCGATTCTAAGTAAATAATATTTTACAAACGGCACTATTATTATGGTATAATCAATAGGACGGAACGCCTCCAATGCCACTGGCACACTTACGTGGAAGTTCACGTCTACAAAGTAAACAAACTTTCTGGATATGACCGAGTGCGGTGACGTGCACATGAAATACACACAGCAATACGAAAATTTTCAAAATAAATTGTTTGAACATATTATATATTATTATATATGTTAACAGGGATCGGGACTTGGAGCATTTGCTTATTTTTATGGATCGACTTAAAATGTAGCAGAGTACTATGGAAGTGTATGCCATGTTACAACACGTTCAATTATGAAATATAAAAGTGCTTTTTTTGCACCTCTCTTCATCGATTTTTCAAGAAAAAAAATTACTTATTTCCAGTTTTTCTGATTATTTTTGGTAATTTGCATAATATATACATACGATGACGTATACGGGGTTACTTCTGACTCAGAAGTTCTGAGTAAATCTACTACACGCGTGCATCTGGAACACATCATATTGTTTAGTAACTATATATTATATATTTAATTATTTCGAGTTTGATTTAACATATTGGCCCGATAGATTATTATCGTACACGTTTCGACGCATATATTGTACACTCACATTGTATTGTAAAAAGTGTTTAGTGAATTTTTCAGCTGTTTGACAGTAGCACGTTTTGCAGGGTCAGCGTTTCATTCTCATATTAATGTTTAGCATTTTCGTATTAAAATATTTATTAATGAATCGTTTGAGCAAAATAAACAATGTTATAAATTATAATACATATATACAAATAATACTATCAAAATATTCTAACAGTTATTTTAGATTCTGAGCAGAAATGTATTGATTTTACATTGATATGTATTTGTATGATTTTTGTATCTAAACATTATTTTTATAGTGTAAAAAATGCTTTGATTTTCCACGTTCAGGACGGTTTCTGCAGGTAGAAAATTGGATTTATTCTGTACTTTGAGAGATCAAAGGTAAAAATCCTTTATATTTTTCGGAAATTGCAAAAAAAAAAAAAACACGAAAATTAATAATTGCTAGGATGTTAGTATTATTATTAAAATAATTATTTGGTAACCTAGTAAGTTACCAAACAGTTAGACTGTCTTCACGAATCGTTTTTCATCGCATTCAAAATGATTTATCGTTGAAGTTTTTTTTTTAAACGTATCCATTACAAATCAGTCTGAACCACGTCATAAGTACACCGAACAACAAAGCGATCATTTAAACAGTGTTTTAACTATTTTTTTTTTTGTTTGTTTGTTTGTCATCTACACAACTTGGACCAGTAAAAATATTTAATCTTAAACTTCGAAGATGATTTCTGGTAGAGCGAATTTGATATATTTAATGTCATTAGCTTAAAAAACAATCAATGAAAACCAAACAAACTTATCGGAAATCTGAAATTTTAAACCATTTTTTAACAAAACCAATTTCTCTACTTTGCTGTTATTCAAAAACAAATAACCATATTATGTTATTATCCTTGTTATAAAATTTTGAACATAATGTGTTTAATTTGTATCATATAATATTTTGTTTGATGATTAAAAGAATATTATTATTATTATTTGTTAAATTAGATTATACGATTTGGTTTTATTTAAGAACATAAGAATTGGTGTGGTTGTGCCCGCGTCAGGTCTTAGTAGTGTTCATCTAGAGTGTTAGCGATCATCTACGTATTGGAAGCATTCTATATGGACTATTATAATTACGAGTATAATTAAAACATAAACTCTGCTTATTGTGCTTATATTTTAATTAATTTATAATATGGCTTAAGTTTATTGCGAATTCTTATTTAAAAAAAAAAGTAAATTCAAATATTATCATATTTTTAGAAACTGAAGGCGCTATTATAATTTTTCCAAATTAGTAAAAAGTTGCAAGCAAAGTTTTGGAAATTTAAGCCTTATAATTCAAATTTCGACGTATTTATACTTAATTTATCATCATACCACAGCCCTAACATGTTTCTCTGTTTTTGAAAGTGAAATATTTTTAATTAAAGGATGCTAATCAAAACGTTGTTATAATGTTAAAATATTCAACGAGCTAGAATTTCATATAAATTTAAAAAGTGTAGATGCTTTTAAACATTTTAATTGGACATTTATCCCGTTTAGGTTTCTTCATAATTTTGCATACCTAATGAATGTATTTAATTTTATAGCGGATAAAAATGCGTTTGCTGTAAGAAAAAATGGATATTATTCGTTATACTAGCACAGCATAGCTATACCGAAGAACGAAATTAACCGATATTATATTTTCTTGTTAAATCAAAATGTAGGCTCCTAAAAGACACCTACCGCGTTCACAATATTATATCGTTTAAGCTATTGGAAAAAACAATGATATAATAAATGTATCTGCAGCTATACAAATCACATACACACATATTTTCGTTTTGTTTTCGATGTCGGATAATGAATCGATTTCGAAACAACTTATGCCTACAACTGTTAGGTGAATCTCCTTTATTTAGCGGTCTATACAACACAAAATACAATAATAATAATAATAATAATGACTATACAGTATAGTAGTTAAAACCGATAATATTATATTATGCGTACTCGGTACATATTATAATAGTATAGGTGTACCATTTTAAAGAAAAAAGCTTTAAACTCACGTTTCACACGTTCCAGCTATATAATATAGCACGCCGTCACGCAATCGTAATAATACTATTCCGAGTTGAATATTTTGTATTATTTTGTCCACGGTGATGTATGTACATTATATTACATAATGCATTATATTGAGAAGTACGAATTGATCATATAATATTTTTTTGGTTAGGTATATCAAAAATGTCGAGTTCGATATAATATATAATAAACATAAATATACAGTTAATATTAAAATATATAGCGTAAGCATGTATTTTATTTGGTCGTGTTCAGTTTATTTAATAAACTAAGTCTACTCGAAATTATGAGATTTCTGGAAAACAAATATCTGCATCACAGATATAATTATTATATTATATTAATACTGGCTGAATGTTTATCCGTGTGCAGTTTTTGTTAGGTATAACTATTTTTTATCAGTTTTTATATTACAGGTTTAAGTAGCAACCAAAAACAGATAAACATACTAAAAACAGAATCACTAATGACACGCGCCGCTGTGATTATTTCTTGAAAATCGAAATGTAATATAATATGTTATCGACGAGATGTTGAATATAGGCATTAATATAATTTATCCGATACATATCAACTATTAGTGGTCTCATTAAATGTATTATTATAATAATTTTAACTAACAAATATAATAAACAACATATCTGTAATATCTTTATGATACATTTTTAACAATAACTACTTAGATAATTATAGCAAATAGTGCAAATACACTGTTTAAAGCGATGCATGCAAAAATATATTTTTCCCATTTTCATTAATTTTTAATCCTTTTAACCACGAGTGGTTGAATTATGAAAATTTTTTTATTAGGGGTTTTCAAATTATAGAATGAAACTACTGTCTAAATTTCATACTCATATAGCTTCTGCGCTTCTAGCTAGGTGATGATGAATCAGTCAGGACACGTTATATTATATAATAATATTACCTATATAGATTATACCCCGGATGGTTCACTGTTCGTTCTCTTCCTCTACACTGTATCATCTTCCAGTATTGTTCGCTTGTATCTAAAATTCTGATTCATAATTGTTATAATTATTTATATATTTTATTTATTGAAATAAAACAAACATTTTGTTGAAACAATTATAATTAATAAATGAAAAAGAAAAAAATGTATTGAAATTCTTTTACGTCATGTGTGAATGTTAAATGGAGTCTATCCCGTGACGACACAAATTTGTTTTTTTTTAAGCATTCAAAACAATATTATGGCATCTGATGTGTACTACAAAAAAACCAACTGAAATATATACAGAACTATACCGGATAATTCACCTTTTTTGCTCGTTCACATTGTATATCGTCCAACGCATTGCTGTGCGTTTATATTTTACATTTATGAGGGGTTTTGGAATTGTTAAGTCTGCCACATATTTTAATATTTGCAAGTAGACGCTCGGATTATTTTGTGTCGCGCGTGAGGAGTATGAAGAGTTACTTGAGTTATACGAAGAGTGTGGCGTACAAACTTGTTTTTTTTAAACGTTAAAAAAAATATATTATTGTGAAAACCCAATTGAAAAATCAAAATTTCAATAGATGACAACCTATGTACATAATAGAACACCGACGGGGTTGTGCTGGTCGTTCGGTGAATCGCTTTGTACACGTGACATATGTAATATATATATATATACGCGTGTGCGGTCTACGTACTTTTTATGACCATATCGCCCATGACTTATTTTATATGAATATTATATAGGTACTTACACGACGATAGTAATTATTATTCGTGTTTGTGCAGGACCCGCGGTTTAACCGGGAAATCGATCACATGACGGGCTACACGACCAATTTGATATTGTGCGTGCCGATCTGCAACTACGACAACGACGTGATCGGAGTGGCTCAGATAATCAATAAGACCGACGGCAGTCACTCATTTACCGAACACGACGTCGAGGCAAGTTCAATAATAATACATTTAAAAGTGTCTAATATTATTATAATAATTGAATACAAACGACGACGGACAGTCGTCAATACAACGGTATAATATTATAATATTAAATTAGGCGTGTTCTTATTGTGGTCGATGTTATTGTTGTCATTGCAATGTTGTACGACTCGATTAATAGTATTTGTCATAATTGTAATAGCAATAATAAGCAATAAGATGACTGTAAATAACTTGTAAACATGTTTTGTTCCCGGCTAATGACTTTAATGTTGAAGCCGTATCAATAAAAAAAAATAATAATAATAAGCTGCAATATAATATCTAGTTAAAATAATTCACGTCCAATTTTAATATAATAATATTATTATGTATACTACTTATATACACCTAGATATAAATTGTACTGTGATTGTTTTAAAGATTATCACTAATTTTCACGAAACATTTGAACGTTTTTGAAATAATCATTTTTTTTTTTTTTTTAGTGGCATCATACATTTTTTAATCTCTTGTTTATTCCTAGCAATGCAAATTATTTTCCATGGAATCTCGATATTATTTTATTATAAAAATAGAAATTCGAACGACTAATGAACAAGCTACAAACGTATAAGTGCCTATTTAAAATTTATACAGGTGTAGTGTACAGGAAAAGCTCTCTTCTACGCCCACGGATGATTACTACCTATACAACCTGTATGACTGAGTCCGGTCGACTTGATTGACAATATTAATATTAATTATTTCATATTAAACCATCATAATTATCATGGAATTATTGTTTTGTGCGCCTGTTTGATACATGTACCCGTCACGGCTGGTCTTTCTCTTTTAATAAAATAAAAATAAAAAACTAACAACACCAACGTCTCAGCTTGTATCTAATGACTCTCGTTTGCGTGTGCAGATATTCCAAAGGTACCTGACGTTCTGTGCAATCGGAATACAAAATGCTCAACTGTTCGAAAAGTCTATACAGGAATTTCAGAGAAATCAAGTAAGTGATATATTCTCTAGTTTTCTACAACATAAAATACAGGTTGATGCATATCGCACGCTACTGCAGCGACAGTATTTATAGAATATTGTGAATGATGAAGAATTGTAATAACAAAACATATTTTCGGGTTTTATATTTTATCGATATTTAAATAAACTATTAACTTATACGTCGAGTATACTTGAACAGTGTTGAACACTTAAAATTGACAGAACAAATGAAACATTTTTTTACGTTTTTTTCCACTCTATGACCACAAATATTATGCGCCCTACGATTTTAAATTTTAAAAATATCATACCTTATATATTATAATATACAAATACTAAATCGGTTATTATAGATATTAATCGACGGTACATAAGTATTGGTAAAAAAGACCTATTCCGCATTGAAGTGTGAAATTAAAAATCGGTGATATCGCTCTAAAAAATGCATAAAACAAATTAGAGAAAAAATTTTAAAATATTTATATTTTCAATATAAATTGGCTGAAATAATTTAACTTACAATCAATTATAAATTCAATAACTGACAACTATTAGGATTTTTTGAAAATAGTTTTAGTGTTTAATCTAATATTTAAAAAAATCAATGTTTTGAAATTTTTCAAGAAAAATGCATAAGATTATGTAACTGAAGTGAGGAGTAATATTAATTTTGTACAAAATAATCACAATGCCTTGCTTAGTCATAATATACTAGATACTCATATAACTATTTTGTTATACGAAAATATACTAAAAATAATGTAATGTAATGTACTTTAATTTTTTGTCAATAGGTCCTTAAAAATAGTTTAGAATACAGTCGACTCTCGGTAACTCGAAGTTCAAGAGGGAAAAAAAATTTTTTCTCAGTTAATTGATCCCATTCATCGTTATTATCATCAGAAAAGGGTTCATAAGGAATATTTTCCGTCGAAGTTCTAAAACCCGATTTTGTAAAACAGTTTACGATTGTTTCTTTTTTTACGTGTCGCCATGTTTTATCGCATAGCCGTATAGCATCCAATAAGTTTTTTACAATTTGATTGGTATCATTTATAGCCGATACAATATTTTTTACCATTTCTTTCCGGTAAAATATTTTTAAAATTATTCATCATGCTTTGGTCTAATGGTTGTAATATAGATGTAGTATTAGGAGGTAAAACTGCACTTTAATATCATTAAAAGTCGAAGTTAAATTGTGTGCAGTACAAATTTGGATAAGACAGTTAGTGTTTTTATTATTTGAAAGGGAATTTTAATTATTCAAGATATCGAAAATTTTGAGTTACCGATAGCCGACTGTAGTATTACTAGTATTTTAGCACAAATACAGAAATACATTTCTTACCATTATACATATATATAATTCTAAATGTTTACTAAATCGATATTATGTGGCTAAAAAATAAAATTACTTAATATTCTATGTTTTAAGTACCTTAATAACAAAAAATTCCTCGAAAATATTATTTCTTTCACACGATTATATAATAGTAACTGCTTTAGTCTCATAGCCCACGGCGCACGGCGTTTATCCTTTGAAAACGAAACAATTTCTCGTCGCATTTTGTATTTTACATAATATTTTTATTTCAATTTAAACCAAAATGAACAATTGCTTTTCACTGATAGTTTCGTAGGTAATGATATTTTAATTTAAAATATTATAATATAAATGTAGAAAATTTACCAGGTCGATGCATTTTTAAAGGATACATCATAGTAAAATAAATTGCGCTAGACATTTTTGGATTATTGCTTTTTTCAAATCCAATTCATATATTTTTCCATAATATATAACGAAATATACATTAATTTAGTTCTTTAAAATATTCTCTGCTCGAATGAATATTTTTTTCATCTTCTAATATTTAATTTGAATTCATTTCTTTATATAACATGTAAGTATTCAAAAACCCATTTTCTTATTATTATTTTAATTTCCATAAATTAAAAATTTATAGTAATTGAAATTTTATCTTTTTAGAAACCTACATTTAACGATATAAAAAAAATAATAATATTTATATATATTATATATGTATATATGAATAATATTAGTTTAACACTTGGAGTTTGGATAATATCTGAATACAAATGTATACAATTTTACATAACAATCAATAATCTAAAATAAATCTACGATTTCGATTATTAGTGGTAAGAATAATAAATATAATTGATTAATGAATTTTAACAAAACCAATAAATAAATGAATGGTAAATATAATTATTGAGCTAGAAATATTTTTATAAATCTTGAATAAGCAGAAAGGTTTATTTTAAATCCATTCCAAGTCTGTGATTTATAAATTGTGTAAAATACGTGTTTCAAAATGAATAAATTATTATGGGATCAGTACTTTTTCCCGACATTCAGTTGCCCGACATCTTAATTGCCCGACACCATTTTCCCGACAATACATTTGCCCGACATTACATTTGCCCGACAATATCAAATTATATTATAAATAAATAAATTTCAATAAAATATTATATTACACCATGTTATTTACAAATTAATCTTACATTTAAAATTATACAACTAATAATATAACATTATAGGTACTTTTTACAATTTAATGTTATGAGCGATTCCCCTTAGAAATGATAAATTTGATCGATTTCCTCTGTCATTTATAATTATACTAATACGTTTTTCTCTTTCAGCGTATTCTCTTCGAGTTGGAGTATGTGCCCTTCCACGAATTATATCTTCGGTTCTCCGTTCAATTTGAATTTGCTCTTTTTTAATTTCATCAATAATTGTGTAAATACCAACATGACATTTTCCAACTATAGTTTCAAAACGTCTGTGCCAACCTTCTACTCGATTTTGAGTTCTAGGAATTCCTAATTCCATTCGCTCAAACACGGACCAAAATTTTGGTGGAAATAAAGGAGCTGTGCGACTTACATTACCTCCTCTCATTACCCTTCTAATTCTACCATGCACATAATTATTTTCAAACCACTGCACTATTTCAGAAGCTTCTTCGGGAATAGTAGATTTCAGTTCATCGGATGCACCTGGTATTTCGGTGGGTGGAAGAAAAGCAAGAGCAATAATTTGACGTAGTTTCAAACTAAATTCTTCATCTTCTCCATATTTTTTACTAGGAGAATTTGCTTGAATTTGACGCCATACACTTTGCCCTAAATGAAAAAGACAACCTATACAATTAGAGTCAGGATATTCACGTTTTGAAGCATTTATAGCCGCTTGCTCAAAATCAGTTAAAATAAATTGAGGGTTTAAATCTAATTCATTTTCGGCTGCAAAATCATTTAAATTTTCAAAAAGGCGAGTATAACATTCTTCTGTTTTACTAGTCATTAAAGCATACACGAGAGGCAATACTTTTGCATTTTCTCCTGTTCCTACTAAAGCATGGATTGTATATAATTGTCGAAAAAGTGTCGGAACAGTTTTAAAAGTACCGTCCATGATCCAATATGAACTTTTTTTCAAATGTTCAACGTTAGATTTAGTTGTAAACAAAAGTATTCTCTCATTGTCAAAGGTTGCGTCTTTTGCTAGGAAAATTTGTCCATTAATAGTTCTAAGGGGTAATGGCACATCTATATTGTCAATAGAAGTTGGTTGGATCGGTAAATCTTTTCTGCGTACTCTTTTTATAATTTGACGTAAAGCATGATTATTCGGTAACGATGGTTGACTTAGACTAGAAACAGCATTGGTTTCAACTTGTATTATTTGTGCAGGCGTGTCATTAGTCTCACAAGCCTTTCGTTTCAAATTATGAACAGCCGTGATAATATCTTTTCTAGTAGCATCGGGGCTATGGTTGTGCTCTTTTTTATTTCTTAAGTTATGTTGTCCATTAATTAAAATGGTACAAGCATAACCACCACAATGGAGAGTTTTTCTCTTTTCGCAGCACCAATAATATAAATCATCTCTATTTTTGTCTTTTGTCATTATATAACCATCGACAACAAGTTTTATACCACCTCTATTTGATAAAACAGTTTCACAAATCTGTGCCATTTTCCGATTTATATTTAAAAAAATAATTGAAATAAAATCAAACTGGATAAAATCAAAATTATAATATTTTTACTAAATACTAATACTTTACGTACTAAATGTGTACCTATAACGGCTATAACTGTACTGTAGGAACTGAACTATCAAATGTCGCATTAAAAACCTACGGTAATTTTATTTGTCTATCGCAGTATCGCCTATCGGTTTATTTGGCAATTAAAATCTTATCGTGAATAGCATTATAGTTCGTGACCGAAAACGCAATATCATTTTACTTATCTTACTTTTTCACGCATAGAACGACATCATCCGCATGATAAAATATACGTCTGATTTTGGTTTTTTTTAATTATTGTATATTAATAAATAATAATAATAATATGGATTGTATATTAGTATTACGTACAGTAAAAATATGTAAAATATATTGTCGGGCAAATGTATTGTCGGGTAAATGTAGTTGTCGGGTAAAGGTAGTGTCGGGTAAAAGTATTGTCGGGCAAACATATCAGACCCATTATTATGCATAACTTATATTATTGTGATAATTAAATTAATTGTTATTTGTGTATTGATTTTGCATAAGCTAAACAATTTAATTTCTTAACATCACTTCATAATGTATGTAAAGTTTTGTAAAGCGTTTCAACTACCACGGAGAAATTTTCTTATAAATCTTCCGACATTGAAGTGATTTCAATAGTTTGGTGTTATAAACTTTTAGCCTTAGTGTTCAATGCCATTATTTCATGGGAATAATTTGATTACTTAGTTATTTTATTAATAAAAACTAATTCTTCATATCATACCTACATTTTTCCGTTTTAAATTGCGAGTATTAATATGTAATAATAATTATCATTAAATGTATTGTAATATTATATGGGTTAAAAAAAATGTATTTTATTCCAATATTTTGGTCACTATTGCTAAGTATGTATAGGTAATTGATGTTCGACAATATTTTAACTATTTGTGATGTATTCGTACGACTTTTCTAGATGTTACTCAGTTTGGCTAGAAGCATATTCGAAGAACAGAACAATCTTGATTGTCTAGTATCGAAGATCATGACCCAGGCCAGAGATCTGATCAAATGCGAACGTTGCGTCGTCTTCCTGCTGGACTTGGAATGCGAAGAAGCGGTATGATTTTTTTTTTTGGCAACGTTATTTTTCAATTCATATGTGTGTGTGTGCGTGTGTGCAGTTGTATGTGTACAGTTTATTTCATTCCTTTATAGAGCCATTTGGAACACTTTGGAGCCAAGCCAGGGAATTATTCGCTGGAAAAAAAAGCGTCCACCAAAAACGTAATAAGACCACGAAAAAAAATATATATATAAATAAACACACAATAAGAGTAACCATACTCATTATTCACTTTGAAATTTGAATGCGATTTGATGTGTTTCACTTGTATTTTATAGAGCACCGACACGTTGGCCGAAGAGGTTGCCGTCACTCAAGAACAGCAAAAGGTTAGTAATATTATCGCCACACCGAACTATTATGATAAAAATAATTCAATATTAAGATCTATTATGTACGTACACAGTTGCTATTGGTGTTGTCTTATACAACACTGTCGATTGAAATAATATTGCCACCTCTTCCTATGCCTGTGCAAATTGTTTTAACGATCGATATTTTTCAGGACATCAATTTCACCACGGTTTTTGAATTGGGTTCGGAACTCGGTGTGAAGAAAATCAATAAGAACGTCAAGCCGTCCAAACTACTTCAGATAGCGCAAGAAGTGGCCAGCTCTACACAGGTAACGCGATTTATTCGGGTAGCACGACACGTCATAGATACCATAACCTAGGTAATGATTGCGTATTGTACCTAATCCCGAGCGCTTTGGCGCCCACAGTTATTGAACATAGCGGACGTGCAAGTGTGGGCCGCTTCGTTAAGCCGACAACCGAGCATGGAGAGCGACGACGGATGTACGGATCAAGTTCCCATCAAGTCCATTCTGTGCATGCCGATATTGAACGGCAAAAAGGACGTGATCGGAGTTGCACAGTTGATAAATAAGGTGTGTGTGCGCGCGCGCTTAGTTTGTACCGAAAATATTATAATATTCAATAAATCGTAATTTTCTAACTATTAACTATATAGGTGCAAGGAACAATATTGTCTCCGTCATTTATCTATTTTTACAACACGTCTTACATATTATTATACGAAATACCTAAGACCACTATACGATTTTAATAGAGATAATCAAACGAGATAAGTATTTATAATCTGATCAAGCGTGAGCTTTCATTAGAAATTACAATTTATACGAATACTATTTAATCAGTTGTAATATTTTAAAAATAAAAACAATAAAATGATAGAGTTAAAAAAAAATATTCGAATGGGATACATTAAATAATTATGTTTTCCTGCACTTTATAAATTTGACAGCAGTACAAAACCCAAAGTCAAGAATTTTAGAAATTTAATAACTTTAGACGAAACCTAAACACTGGCTTGCATTTTCTAAATTTGAAAATATAAAAATAACAGTAGCATTTTTGGTAGAATAGCATTCAGCGTATGATCTGCGCAATATATCTTAGATATACCTACCGAAGAACGATGGTTAGTGATATATCATTATTCTTATAGTTCAATATTTTCAGAATTGTTAACACAATAATATGGTGTAAATCACATGAACGGAGATTAACGATGACGTATGGAAACGATATAAATTCATTCGTTTTTTTTTTTTTTTGTAACGACAGCGTCTTAAGTGATATATTAAATGCCTGTATATAATAGTAATGATATCGTGTGGTTTGATTTCGTATGTACAGGAAACCGGATTTCCGTTTACCGACTGTGACGTGGCGACGTTCGAGGCTTTTGCCATATTCTGCGGTCTGGGCATTCACAACACTCAGATGTATGAAAGCGCATGTGAGTATCGTTGGCTTATTACCGTGGATCAGTGACGTATGTGAGGGAATTGGTGTTTGGTGGGGGTGGAATGACACCCCCTTATTAGCACGTTTTATATTTTAATTATTTTGTAACTAAGTATACAAAAATATTTATGTGATACACGTTGTGACCTAACCATAATGATACCAATATTATATTAAATGATTAGTATTTCGGTGAAATCTCCCTCAAATAAAATCCTAGATACGCCACTTCCGTGACTTGATCGTTTCACTGTATTGTGTTCGTGTTTCAGGCAAACTAATGGCCAAACAAAAAGTGGCGCTCGAATGTTTGTCGTACCACGCGACCGCGTCCGTAGACGATACCATCAAATTAGCGCAAGACAAAATTCCTTCGGCCGAGACGTACAACTTATATAGGTACTTATCTGCCTATCTAGTCTGTTTATTTCTAACTAATTAAATCGATTGATTGGACAAAACCAACGGATAATAACATCCGTTACCTACTTACCCATATATATATATATCAGTATTAAAACAACAGTTATTTACTCAAGTATTAATCACTATCAATATTAATGTTGAACATTTATCCTGAGCGGAGTGATGAATGTACAGAGTTTAAAATAATGTGTTCCTTTGCAGTGTCTCTGACACACCTCTTACAGGGACAGAAGAATGGTTAAATTGGAACAAAGGAACTTTGAGGGTGGACAAATTGGATCTAGTTGATACTTGGGAGGGTAAGGGTGTCAAAAGTTACGATTCCCTGTTGGAACTTTATTACATCATCTGGAACAACAGACAAAAAAATACGGAAAATTAAGATTATCTGTTTTTGACATAATTGATTTCGTTATTTTGATATAATTCGAATTCTATAATAATCGTTAAAAGTCTACTTGACATTGTCATGAACTATTTAAGCAAAAGCATTTTCTAGACACTAGAAAATTAAAAAATATATTTTGAGTCTTTGGAATTATTCAGTTACTTATTATTTCTTATTATTTGACTTATATGTTACCTATGTGATATTTATTTGTGATTTAAAAAGTTTGTAAATATATTAAAAGATATCTCACTAACTTTTCCTATAATACTTAACAATTAAAAAATATCGAAAACACATGGGTACCTACTCATAATTGTTTTTATATGTGTATGCATTTCAAATTTAATATTCATAAATAATCAAAATCGAGATAATTCGTAAACTATACTTTGTAGTTTATTATACATCATATTAAAGCACATAAATGTGTCAATTTAAAACAGTCTTATGTTAATGTATATTTTAAATGTTAAAAATTCAAATTCAAAATATAAGCTAAATTAACTATCGTAAACATTATAATAAAATGTAAATAAATACATTTTATTATGAATAGGTACCATTATAATAATTATTATCTGAACAGTATATCAGTAATATCTGAACAGTGAATACCTAGATAGTATAGTTAAATATATGTATATAATATTTTTACAATGTAATTTAAAATTTATACTTCAATCGAGATATTATTGTTATTGATATTTTATTATATTTTATTTCAGTTTTAAATTCATAGACTTCGATTTGTCAGACGACGATACATGTAAAGCGACCATACGTATGTTCCTGCAGTGCAATCTAGTGCAAAAATTCCAAATTCCATATCACGTAAGTATAGCAAATTATAGTATAATATTAATCCGCCAGTCAGAAGTTCTAACTCAAAACACATGCATCATTACGCTAATTATACAATATAATATCATTAGTATTATACTTATAATATAATTACCAAATATTATTACAGAATATTACACTAATAGTTTAATTAACATAATATTATTTAGTAATAATAATATTCTGTCCGGTGAAACGATGATGAATCGAAAAATATCGTGTTTCAAAACCCTATATTTGACTTACAATACCTAATTCATATCGACCATGCGTACTATCCAATATTTTATAATTATTGTTTTGTATTTCTTGTATTATCTTTCCAGGTCCTTTGTAAATGGGTTTTGAGTGTGAGAAAAAACTATCGACCAGTAAAATATCATAACTGGAGACACGCGCTAAACGTGGCACAGACTATGTTTGCCATGCTGAAAACCGGAAAGATGGAAAGGTTCATGAGTGACTTGGAAGTAAGCGTTTACCGATATAACGGTAAAATTGTGTAATATAACTTATTTTATCATCCCTGGAAACCGATACTGTAACGGAACAATTAAATATCTCATCGTTAATATTAATAATACGGTTATTGGACCGATACGACTTGCCAAGTTATCCTCTGTACTATTGTTATGTACTTATGTGTATCATTAATAGATAAGTAAATAAAAAATATAGTGCTAGCAAAGAGTGCCTGTTTTTCGTTACTATCAGGATTCGTCTGTATGCTTACAAACATTTATATATTTTAAGTTCTTAGTTGTACACTTTTAGAGTGATTATTGATAGGTAGGTAGATTAAATTAAATACATTTTCAAATCTAATATTTATTTTCTGTCTTTGGTACTTACAAGACGCGTGTTCGATGCGCGCATGTGGCATCTCTTAGTCACGCGAATGATATCCCAAATGAATCGATAATCTAAATCATCTCATGTCTCCTATAATGTTATATTTGTTGTAATTGACTCAACTGGCTGTTTAGTTCCTCTTTCTGCCTGATTCGTGGTAATTGGTTGTGGTGCAGCAGGTTTGTGTACATTGTAAGTACACAGTAATCTTAACCTAGCTCCAAAATAAGTATTCACTTGACGACAAACTCAGTGACCAATGGAAGAACCCCGGTGAAAAGCATCGAACGAGTCAGTTGTGATGACTGTGTTTTGTACGCAAGCAAAAAAAAAAAAAAGATAAAAAATTAAAAAAGATGCATTTATTTTTCTTAGACAAATCATATCATATTATAATATCTTATATTATCTTCTATAGAAAGATATTATTTCATCATAAATCTAGTCGATCTAGATATTTGCTTTGAATCTGATTTGTCCTACAGAATAATTTGTAAAATAATTATAAATAAAGCATATAAGATATATTGGGTTTTAACAGCAAAAATACTAAGAACCTTAAAAATGCTTTGTGTATAAAAAAAATTATATACTGCTTCCGTTAATATATATAATTTAGAATTAGACTCATTAACTTGATTTGGTAATCATTCAACTTATTTAAATGATTTTGACAATAACCAACATAAATTTCTAAAAAAATTTCTTATGTCATCGACTGAATTAAATCTTTAGAGATTCTTTTCTTTTGATTCAGGGATTTATAAGGTTAGATTTTCATTCGATCAAACATGATCTGATGAATATTTGTTTGTCAATGATATTTTAAACAGCTATATCAGATGTCCAAAAATTTTAATTTTAATTGGATTTAGAATCTCTATTAGAATTACTTGTAATTTAATTTTTTTTCTTTATACCAAAATTTATTACGAACTGTGGAATTAATTTATTATTTTTAAGAGTTTTTTCAAATGACAAAATAATCTCCACTATCCTTAACACTATTTTTTTATATTTAAAGCATAATGCTTAAATATAATTTTCTAAAACTATCACGATCGTGTTATTATTTTTATTTATAGTTTTAGTTTCTAAGTAAGGGTTTACGCCTGATGATTATTATAAATTAATAATTAATATCATGGTAGTTATGCCTCTGGTTGAATTAAATTGTTAGATTTTGGGATTGCTGGTGGCATGTTTGTGTCACGATCTCGACCACCGGGGCACGAACAATGCTTTCCAGACGAAGACCGAATCACCTTTAGCAATTCTTTATACAACCAGTACAATGGAACACCATCACTTCGATCAATGCGTAATGATTCTAAACAGCGACGGCAATAACATATTCCAAGCGCTGTCACCGGAAGATTATCGATGTGTTATGAAATTGGTGGAGAACTCGATTCTGTCTACAGACCTTGCCATGTATTTCAAAAAGAAAAACAGATTTATGGAGGTCGTTGAAAACGGTGAATTTGATTGGCAAAGTGAAGAAAAAAAAGCTCGTGAGTGGATTTCTTAAGAACTTTATTTTTATACTAAAATACAAATTTCTTATTTGACAATTGAGTCAACATTGGAATTTATCATGCATAGGTTTTAAAATTGTGTTGTTGTTATTTACTCGATTTGTAGCTCATACCTACGCAACTTATGATGGCAAATTTAAATGCCTGTAATATTTGTATTGTTTTTTTAGTATTGTGTGGTATTTTGATGACTGCTTGCGACGTGAGCGCTATAGCAAAGCCTTGGGAAGTTCAACATAAAATGGCTAAGCTCGTGGCCGACGAATTTTTTGACCAAGGCGATTTGGAAAAGTTACAACTTAACCAACAACCGATGGTAAACGTAACAATTATGTAGGATAAAATATAAGATATACATTTTAACGTCAACAATCTTTGATAGGCTATGATGGATAGAGAAAAAAAAGACGAACTCCCGCAGATGCAAGTTGAATTCATTGATGTAATTTGTTTGCCGCTGTACAAAGTAATGATATTGAATTCAACAAGTTTGATATTATTTAATATGCTAAATTTTCAAATTTATTTGTAGGTATTATGTGACACTTTCCCGTGGATCACGCCATTGTACGAAGGTACACTAGAAAATCGAAAGCACTGGAAAGATTTAGCAGAAAAAGTTGAAATGGGCTTGACGTGGATTGACCACGACAAAATTGAAATTCCTGTCGAAGAATTTTTTAGTGAGTTATACAATTTTTTTTTAAACGCAGTGTTTAATTTATTTGTATATTTGTAGCTCACAAAAGCACGAAAGACATAGAGTTTACAGTAACCACACTGAATACTACCCAAAATTCAACGAAGAAAAGCAATACAAAAGTTAGTAAGAAACACGGTAAACATACCTAATTAAGGTACCTATATTTTTTCCTTGAATTTCTGTTCATAATAATAATAAGGGAAGTTTCGATACTCTATCAGAAGTATTGGATATTTGGTATTAACCAAATACATATTTTATAATGTACCTAAAACGTCAAACAAATATTGAATAATTGTTATCATAATAAATAATTAATCATAAATAGTTTATATTTACATATAAAAAATATCATATAAAATTTTTATTACAGTTTCTATTGTATTCGTTTCATTTAAATATAAAAATGATATCACATTTAAGAAAATATAATAAAATTATAGATTACTTATTGTTATGGATATTTAAGTTTAATTTTTGAATTTATTTGAATGTATAAAATACTATATACAAATTATTGTAATTGTTTATTCTGAAATTAGAAAATAAGATTTAAAAGTAATGTTACATAATATTTTTTAATGTCATAATTATTCAATAATTAATAACAAATTTAATGAAATTAATGAAATTAATCTCATTTATTTATTTGTTTGTTAAAAATTTAAATTCTATTGTTGTTTAAATAGCAGGTTTGAATAGATTAATATTTATTTAATAATTTACGTCATATACCACGGAAGAATTTTATTTTGAGAATTGAAGAATTTTTGAAATCTGAAATAAATAAAAATCGGAACTATGACTATTCCAATGGCAATATTATGAAACCTACTGTGATGATCATCATTGGTTTGTCTGAATATTTAATTTTAACTATGGTTAAGCATCAAAATAAGCACTATTATTTTATTAGTTTTAGCACCGTTTGGTAAAGATCTGTTCCAAATTTCTTGTATGTAGCGATGTATTTTAAAAGTTATTTTTGTATCATACAGCAATGAAATATGTTTTCATTAGAAATTTGAAAAAGTCATAACACTTAAAATTTGTTTATTTTTTTTTATTTTTATTAATTTTCTTGTAAACATTACTCATATGATCTTAAAAAATATTAATATATATTCCAACAGTCCAAAATAGGACCGTAACAAAAATTATTTGAACACTTTTCATATTTTTAATTATTAATTTATTTTATAAGCCTTGAATGCTATGTCATAGGCAACATGTTATACACCTTGATATATTTACACACACATATTTTCATTTCCGTGGACGTTGAAGTTTTTTATTAATTTTTTATTTCATTGGAGAATGAATTTATATGGCTTATACCTACAGCAAAAAAAAGACACTAAATGATAATATTATATTGATTACTTACTTCATTATTATAATTTGTTTTGTGTGTTGTTTTATAAACAAGTTTCTATAAAGTACGATTGTTATAATATTTTATTACCTATATTATATTCTAGGCTCACATTGTATTATCTATGCATAACTTATATAGTTTTATATTCACATAAGTAAATAGAATATAATTCCCAATACATTCATTTAGAATCGAAACTTTCCTTTAGCACTACTCACTGTACTTCTTTAGTATATAATATTATTATTGTCACACGATAACAATATTATACACTCTTGTTTCTAAATTTCACAAAATTTTATCACATTTTTTGGGCCACTCATTATTTTTAAAATTCAAAAAAATATATCCCTATATATTATTTTAAGGTTGAATAAGACTGGCCACCTCACGCAACACATTTTTTACCTATCCTCAATAATAAATTGTGTAATAATTAGTAACAAATTATATCTAATATGATTTTTTTTTAAATAAATAAATTTCGATGAAATTACTTATATTGAACCGTTTGAATTGTACGCGAGATCGTTGATAGAACTACAATACCGGTAGATTTAATATAGAAGATATCAAAACATCTCTTTAATGTTCTAAATGCGCTTCAAATCGTGTTCAATGTTGTTCCGTTTTAAGATATTTGAAATAGGTACCATCTTTGTATTATACCTAAATACCTTTTTTATCACTCATACCAGTATACCAATATTCAGTTACCTATTTACCACACCACCACTAATACCACCAAAACCACATACTAAGCATGTTCACCCATTTTTTCTTAAATATACAGTTATTTGAAATCTGTTTTTTTAATTTTTGAAATAAACTAGAAGACTTTATTATAAAACATCTGAGATTTTTTCGTATTACCTATTTAAGGAATAACCTAAGTAGATAAAGAATTCTGTTCGAGTATACTTTCTCATTTTTATTCTATACATTATTTAAGTGTACTATTATTTTTTTGTATAATTATATGTTTGGGATTTATGGGGTCGATGGTATTTTAAAAATGTTAGTTTTTAATTATCAATATTAATCTACCAGCATTAATATATATATATTTTTTTTTAGATTGTCCGAACATAATAAATACTTAATTCAATTGTAAATCTATTTCCAAGGACTCGTATTCCTATATTTGTATAAACATTTGAATAACTACTCGTCCAAATTGTGAATTGCGTACATAAAAATGTCCAAAAAAAAATTATCCACTGAATAATTTACTTAAAGGGGGTAGAGATGTGGTTCTAATTAAGAAAACACAACAAACTTCTTAAGTGTACTACAATTAATCTTAAGACACCAAAAATACAGTCTTCATGAACCTATTTTACGTAAGAATTTTCAAAAAGAAGAATTTAAATAAATTCGTCGTCAAATGAAATAAAAAACACTGGTGAGCACGCTTGGGGGTAAATCCATCCCATACGTGTATTATGCCTCATATGATAATATTATTATAATACGATATTATCAATGTGGCACCTCGCTTCGCTGTCACTGCTGAACTCATTGAAACTGTTTTTTTTTTTTTTTTTTGATCCAGCAGAACCTCGACCTGAATCTGGATACTTCTTCGGCGCTCCACCGGAACGGCGCCAAGTTTTCCAGTTTCCGGAAAAAACCCACGTCCAGTCGGTCGTTCCGGAACCGAGTCAGCCGGTCGCTGTACAACAGCACCGCTAGCAGCGGCGGATCCGCCTCCATGACTTCCGTCACCGCGAAACCGTCCGACGCCGCGACCACCGCCGACCAGCACAACATGATAAGTTCTGCGTCTTTGCCGGTATTCACGTCGCCGGCGTCCACGCCGGGCTACAGCAGCGGTGGTGGCAAGCAGCCCACCCACACGCCGTCAATGTCGGCCACGCCAGTGAAAAATAAGAGCAAATATTGCCGAATTCTGTGATAAACGTTCCGTTTTTTTTTCACGCTGTGGTTTTTATTTTATTTTACCGTCTCCCGCCCTAATATAATATAGTTTATATTAATATTCTTGGCTCGTATTGCGTACGGATCGTCCGTCGAACCAATTTCCGATTGACCTAACCTAGGTAGTGATATCCGAACTAGCAGTGAGTGGTGGAGGTGGGGACTGAAACAAGGAATTTTCGAAAAGAAAACCTTCCAAAACGTTTTATATACCTACGTGAAACTTTCGAAAAACTTTAAATCTTTGTATTTAGTACCTATCGATACCGATTTCATGTTTGGAATTACAATTTTCTTTTACATTTCTTTTTTGAAAACGAGTCGATTATAAATACGAAAGTTTTATTATAATGATATTGACGATATTATGTCCAGCCTACGACTGATAATATTAATGATGACCGATTCAACTTAGATTGTCTTAAAAACTTTCAGATTTGATGGTACGGACAGTACAATTCGGTTGAGTTTAATTGTTTACATTGAATTGGGGAGTTCATTGTGAAGGGTGTTTGGGTGGTATGTAGAATATAATATAGGTGATGCTATTAAATCTCCTCAGACTTAAATCTATAGAAGCATGTTAGAAGAATTATTATATTGTGTAGTTATATCTATAATTGTATTATGGGTACTTAAATATTATAATAACATGTGATCGACTCGTATACGCATATTTTTTTATTATTATATTATTATTATTTTTTTTTTTTTATAAACCGATATCTTGTCAAATGACACAAAATTACAGTATGATTTTGTACAGAGTTTTAAAATCAAAATATTATCTTACTTTTGCAAGCCCTCGTATCCATCCCCATTCCTCACACCACTCGCAATGCCATCCACGCCAAAATTTACGTACTTCCCTCCTAAAATATTTTATTATTATTATTATAATTATTGTTACATAGACCTTCGTTTTCGTTGTTGTCTACAAAATATGGACTGTTTTATATAAGAGTATATAGTAATATAGTTTAAAAGTATTCTAAATTATTATTAAAAATATGTCGGAAATGTTTAGGTAAAAATATTATAAATGATAATTTGTTTAAAGAAATTGTGTTTTTATCCGGTCAATCATCGACAATATAATATTTTATTGTTATAAATTCCAATCGATTTTTGTTATTCCGACTGAAAAGAATGAAATTAATTGCTCGAACGAAACAATATTGCATTTAGAAGGATAATTAGTTTGAATGGGCTGCTGAATCAAAATAGTAACGATGTTAACATCACGTGATGTTTAGTAACTTTATCTGTTAAACCCTGTCACAATCTATAAATATATAGTAAAGCTTAGAACAGTGAAAAAATAATCACAATCATTACCTTTATTAAATTTGTATTTTTATCTTTTTATCATTTAAATTTTATTTAAAACAATATGAAATATAATACATTTGGTCACAGAATTTGAAAATAAATGTTTTAATAATAATTCGACCATGCAAATTAATCAACAATTTCCATGCAAACGTTTCCAAATTAATTAAAAAAAAAAAAAATAAATATAAAAATAATATAATATTCAGTTGTAGGTATAAAAAATGTTTACGAAAACAATACTTTAATTCTTGATTTTATTCTATTATAATATTATATTCATTAATAATAATCACCTCAATTATTATAATTTGTAAATAATTTTCTTTGGATTGTTTATTTATTTTTTTAATGTTTAATAAATAATAATATAATAAGAATACCTATAAATACATTATATAATATTTCCATTCAGAAAAAAAAACTGTTAAGAGCAAATCTTTGCAATGTCGTTCGTCGATTCGTAACCCACTTTTATGTATAATTGTTAGGATAAGTATTATATTGAAGAATCAAATGTTTTCCATCAAAATGGATATTTTTAGAATATAATATATAAAAAAAAATAGATATGTAAACAAATTATTTTACAAGATTTTGGCATTATTTATTTAATAATATATGTTATAACTTATAACAAATATTATTATTCATCACAATGGTAATATTTTGTCTTTTGAAAAATTTTCATTGTCAATCATTGTTGGCATCAACGATATTATTTTCATTAATTTCAATTCATAGCATCCCAAAATCATAATTATACTCAAAATATGTCTAAATTTTACTTAATAAACCGCAATAATTTAGTAATTTATTGTTATTAAGTTAAGCTCTAAATTAAGTATAATATAATATTTTAATAATTATAATACAAATAATAAGTTTACTAATGTGATATTAATTAGTTTCAAATATGTAGTCATAGAATTTTAATACTTCCTTGTTGTATTGTATATAATATATTATTTATTAATGTATTATTATTAAATACAATTGTTATTATTTATAACTACTTTGGAAAATTATATTCATCACATTAAAGATGTAGGTGGTATTTACTTAAATGTATATTTAGGTACGTACCACCAACGAATATGATATCTCTGTTATAATTTTTTTTATTAAAATATCATACATGAAAGTAATGATCGAAATTAAAAACAGTAGCTGCGTTCCGTATTATATTTGATCAATACAACGACGTTTATCAATTACTTTAGATATATTATTTCAATTTGCATAGTTTAACTTTAATGTTATAATTTATCATTCAGACGAGAAAGTCAAGAAAGGCTAAACATGTGATTGTGTATTACACAAAATGATTATTTTGGCATAACTGAATCTATATTTATTTTTTTTTTTTTTTGTTTACCTATAATAATTTTCCACGGAAATCTCTATGATTGCAACGAAAAACATAAACTTAACCGAAACGATTTAAAATTACCAGCAGCAGGGCAAATATTTATCATAGAGGTTAAATACTAGAAAAATATGAACATTTCAATTCACTTATGAACGAGGTAAACAAAAAATTAACAGTGTTTCGGGTTATTTCTGTACAACCTACGTGAATAACATCATGTCACTGATGAAGTCAAAAACCAATTTTGTTTTGCGGCCGAATATATGTAATCGAAATAAAAGCTCTCGAATATTTACAGAAATATACTAATCTAATATTTATTACGGTTGGAAAGCAAATAGTAAAAATATACCAAGTTATGGGCTGTCATATATTTTGACTGCCTACCTAAGTGTGGAAAAATTGTCCAAGTGTATTTTATCAATTTTTACAAAACATTAATTTATGATCAAGTGATAGTTTTCATTACAAAACGATATAGACGAAAAATGTGATCAAATAGACACACTGTTTTCCCTTTTATTAATAAAATAATTATTATATTAAAAAATACAATAAAATGCAGCTCAGTGATAAAAGTAATTTTCTTCTATTTCTTACACTTGTTGACCAGGTGATATGAGTTAGTCATTTTCTTATCTATCCTCTTTTAAGTTTTAAACTATTTTGCTAGTTATTATCAAGTTATTATAACTCAAGGTTAAGTTCGTTTTAATGGGGTTTTTTTAAAGTTAAAAATGATTAAATTAACAACAATGTTTAGGTACATTTCGCTTAGAAATTTTTTGCATGACGGCAACTAAATTATGCACGATTGAAATTATTGCAGGAGAAGTTTTTATAAATTATCGAATGAAATGAAAAAAGATTACAATAAAAATATAGAATTGGTATAATTTAAATAACTTTTTAGATTCTGAACGAAGTGATGAATGTATTAATTTTACAATGATGTGTGTGTTTTTTTTCTTGTTGTTGTGTCTGTGTACAGCATATAACTAGTCGAAATAATGCTTCAATTTCAAACTTTGGGAGTGGTTTTCTATGGGAAATTGAATATCCTTGGTGCATTATAGAGGTCAAAAGTAAACATTTTCCAACAGTTTTCAAAAAAATCGATTTTTTTATATGGTTGTAATTTATTCAAAAACTAATCACTGTAAATACTTGAAATTTTTACCAAATATTTATGTAAGTGTTATCTATATACAGTTTAATTTTCAAAATTTTTTGACTTTTTTGAGTTATTTATAGACCACTGAAGTTTTTGATTTTTATGAGAATTTTTTTTTTGAAGCGTCGCTAAAAAAATGTTGGAGAGCCAAAAAAACTTGAAAATTTAATACAAAGTTTCTCATAAGTTATCCTTATAGTGATTAAAAAATTATAAGAATACATAGGCACAATTTTTTTTGATAAGCGTTTATAATTCAAATTTTTACGAAATCTGTCGAAAACGCGAAAATTCGCAAGTAATTTTGAAGTTGAAAAATTATAAAATTTTTGTGTTTATAACTAATTATTAAAAATACAACACTAAGTTTTCCATAAGTTTTCCTTCAAGTAGCTATAGAGAAAACTCGAAGAATCATTATAGGAAAAATGTTTTGAGCATTTGAGTTTTAAATTTTTATGAAATCACGTATAATGATAACGATTTATCCTCAAACCAGGTATATGTATATTGTATATCTATGATAATATAAAGTATTATGAATTATGATAACTACATGCAATGTTTTTGGAAAAATTGATTAAACATTTCTTATGCAAAATACGTCCTAATTGAAAAATAAATATTTGTTTCAAAATAGCAAGGCTGGGCAAGTTAACTAATTATTTTAACTCGTTAAGTTAAGTTAATACAGAAAAATGTAAGTTAAGTTTAAAGTTAAAAGTTAGTTTTCTTATTTATTTAACTCGATAAAAGTTAAAAGTTAATTTGAAAAAAAGTAACTTAGCTTAGTTAAAAATAAGTTAATTTTCTTTTTTCATGTACAATAAATTATCATACATTTTTATCAAAGCTTAACAAATAACACAATATAATGGAAGTCTAACTATTTTCAATAAACATATGTAATTGTATTAATTACAGTAGGTACTTAGTAAGTAATACTTACATACTTCAATCAATTATAAAATCTAACAAAACAAATAAATTATTTCAATGTATTTTTTTTACCTACACGTTTTCCAAAATGATGGCTTAACTTAAAATTTTTTTTTCTTGTTGATACCCATTAAATTTGTAAATTGTAATTATTAAATTTGTTATTAAGATTTAATTAGATAAATTACACATATATAACATTTTTGTTCTATAATAATATATTATATATATACATATTTTCTGCGAATAAGCAGGATAAAATAAAATATTATCATCTAATACTATTATTAATACTCGTAAATCGTTTCCCAAATTTTATATAGGTAGATAGTTGTACTTATACACGTTATTCTAATATCTATTGGAATTTCAAATATAGAAATAATGCAAAACACTCACATTCATATCGTAAAGTATTTGGTTATTCCCACAATTATTATTTTTATATATATAATATACATATATGTATATATAATATCAATAAGTTATAAAAATCAAAATATAATTTTAGATATATGAAATTTATATTAGGACAAATTAATAAATTAACTCGTTAAGTTAGAAGTTGTTTAAAAAAAAAAGAAACTCGTTAAGCTGGAAGTTACTTTTGAAAATAAAAGTAACTCGTTAAATAACTTAGTTAAAAGTAACTTTACTTTTTAACTTAACTTTAACTTTTTAACTCGTTAATGCCCAGCCTTGCAAAATAGAATATATGACAATGTTTAAGTATAATATATCCTAGACTGACAAATCATCTCAGTTCAGAATCGTTTTTCGTATACAATGATACCTATCATTGCATTCAAATCTAACCTACCCTAGTCAGAGGTCCACCCCACCCCCTAATGTACAGCAGAGCGACATCCACATACCCGCTTTTTTTAATCTAGTTTAGCCGGATAGCCGGACTAGGTTAACTCACAGTTGAAATGTGACCGGTAAAAAAGTACAAGTTATCCAACCAATTATTGTCAATAATAGACAATTCTGGAGGTTGGGAAAGAGTTCGAGGTTTACGAGTTAACCCAATTTGACTGTAATAGCAAATTTTATAAGTACCTATAATAATATAATGAATTAATTTTAAATACAAAAGTAAACATTTTTAATTATATTTTTTTAGTTACGAAATATATATTACATAGAATATGGAATAAAAAAAAAAAAAAAATTATTTAACTTTCCTTGATTAATCTAATATGTTTATTTCGTAATTAATTTTAGTATTACATCTATAAAATGTCAACTTTTATTGTTATTAGTATAACGAATATAATTTATTTAATCTGTAATTATTAACATTAGTTATTACAAAAAAATAACAAAATATAGTCGTGTGATAGAAGAGACTACACTATTATAATAAAATGATAGGAAATCAGGGTTGTATAACCGAAAATTATACACGTCATATTTTATTTTAATTGTAACAGTTTTTAAAATGTAAATAATAAAGTTTCACATAAAATAAAATATTATGGTTTTATTTTAATATGAAAAATAATATAGAGATATACATAGTATATTAATACCAACAAATAAATTCCGTTGTAGAGTCAGAGCCACCACTGTGCAATACACATATATAATGTAACATAAACGTTGTGGTAATGCGGTGAATACGTCATCATGATTTATTTTTTTATACTATTGCAGCTACACGAAAAGCCATACCTAACGCGTGTAATAATATAGTCATAATCATAATAACAAAACGCTCTTAACGCTTAAAACACCGTCTAAAAATTGCCAACCATTAAAATACATAATACACGCGAATGCGGCGGTCGATGACAGGGTGGGGGAACGACAGAGGGTGAAGCATCATTGGTGTACGGAGGGTGATGGGCTGTGTTGCGGCCCCGGAAAAGCTCGTGTAAAAGTAATGAAAAACTCGGTTAATGGACGCCGTAAATGTTGATTAGGGCGAAAGCGAGAGAGGTGTACCGCGTCAGAAAACGGTGTGCGATGTAGGGGGTGCGGGGGGAGAGCTGATGCTATACGTGGACGACTTTTATTGTGTGCGCCGCTGGCCCGGGGGCAACTGGAAAAATATGTTTATTGTAGCGATAAAGCCCAAATCCCTCCCCTGGCGAATACGCAATGGATACACTACAGCAGTCTCTCACCCTATAAAGACTGAAAGGGAGGGAGGGAGAAAGAGAGAGATAGAAAAGGGGTTTACCGAGAGTAAGAGAGTAAGGGAGGGGTGAGATTTAGTGCGACTGCAGGGTGAGAGCATGTGATAATAGCTCCCCCGGGTCGACCCACTACTGCCGTTCTCCTTCTGATTTCCGCTTATATAATATAAATACAAGTCACCGCTGACCCTATCCTACTCATGATTCAAATCTGTCACACCACTCTACCACTAACAATCTTCTGTTCGATGATCGTTACATGCAATAATATGTTTACTTAATCCAAAATTGTTTAACTCTGTCACCATCGGTTAGGTTTACCGCTTCATTAACTGGACTAAATACAAAACAATCCTTACTAACCTACCTAACTCAACTACTCAACCGACCAATGACAGTCAATCAATCTGACAAAAAAGGTACAACACACAATTAAAGTTAACATTTTCATACTCAAAATTAAAAACTGTTCATTCCTACTATCAGACTATATCAAAAACGAAATAACTGAGAAAAACAAATTACGTCGTGAATCGCATAGAACCCGCGACCCGACTACTAAACGAAAACCTAACGCCAAAATCTCACTTATCCGTACCTTACTTGAATCTCACAAAACTAACCAATTGGACAGACCTCCACGACAGATCCATTTACAAACTTAACAAGTGTTTCTTCCACAAACGTCCAGCATCCCACCCACTAACCGGCCCAAACGGTCTAGTTTTCTCGCCCAAAGATCGTGATGAACTGATAGCTGACTCAAACACCAATTTCAAACTAACATAGGCCCCGATACAAACTTAACGGATCATTACTACTCACTACACAACCTCAACATAACTAATTCCAACCTATTTACCACCATAGACACAAAAAGAAAGCCCCTGGTGACGACCTCATCGCCAACATGGGTCTTAAATTCCTACCAAACAACATCTTGTTATCCCTAACGCGAATTATAAACAGTTCTAGGGTGACGATCCGCAAACACTGGAATTCCTAGCCACGTGTTCCACCAATCTTCTTCCGAGAAACTTCATAAGGCGAGAATCAGAGACCGAGAGACCAACGACGATACCAGGAACTGAAGACACGAAAAATTGCGCCCCCTTAGGGCAACCGTGACTAATTTAGTCCCTCCAAGCGCGCCAGCTTAGGCCACGTTATCCAGGCAAACCCATCCTTGAGTTGTACACTGTAAATATTCCATGTTTTGTACGAAGGTCTCGGATCCAACGTCCGTATCCACGGTAGAGGGAACTGCGAATCTTCCATCCCCAAAACTTCACTTGTATATAATCCTAATATAGAAATAAACCAATCTAATTATTCAATACCAACTGACTTTTATTTCAATACATAACGGTCGCTCGTAACCAGTGAGCACCGTAACGAAGTATGGCCATTATTCGTTTTTACAAAATATGACTATTCGTGTAATGTAAAACAATTGTATGTATATTTTTAATGTTTAGTTATTATTATGTAACATTGAATATTTAACTTAATAAACGCCTTAGGCGTCTGGGCTGGTCTGGGTGCTTGGTTCAGTCAAATAATACACAATGTAACACAATATATAATATAATATAAATAATGGAATAGATTGCGCTGTTAAATTACAGCTAGTTCACAATACTATTTTACAATAATAGAAGTTCAATGACTCGGCGCACTGCGAACTTAAGCTTGTATAAAAAAAAAAAAAAAAAACAATATAAAATATAAAATTACGTAAAAAAACTAGTTCAAACTGCTAATAAAAGCTAAAATATACTGCTACTACCTACCAACCCAAGTGCAAAGTAGGTACACCCAAATACCCAAACAAAAAAATCTTAATTATATTTATGTAGGTATCCATATAATATATAAGAAAAATAAATTAAATATTAAGTATGATGTAGAGAAAATAGATCTACAATAGAGTATTGAATATATCATCAATTAAAATAATAATATAATATACATAATAATAATTAATAATACTTATAAATTGAAAATATTCTATTTTTAATTCTCATTGAGGTACCTAATTGGTTATTTACTTGTACCATCTAAAGAACTTTATGAAATTATTTACCAAGTAATATAATAATATATAAATATATAATAAATATAAACACGCAAACAATTTACATAGTTTTAATATATTATGTATTTGTATATTAATTAATAATTATTATTATTAGTTTTAGCTCGAAGATGCCATTTGCTCAATTATTGCAAAAACTAAAATACAAAAAAAATTATTATTTTTAATATTAGATGAGCTAAGGACAGACAAATTTAATATAAAATTACTCGGGTGTGATGAACATGCAAATGCATTAACCAAAAATATAATAACATTTTATTTACATATTTGCAATGTATTTTGTATGTGAGAAAAAAATAAAAAAGAAAAAAAAAGCAATAAGCAGTCTAAACTCGTATAACAATGTAAGTTACATTATGTAACATATAATTGTTAAAATATAATATTTTTAAAATAAAACTTCCTTCATAAAATCTATATTAAATTGTACATAATTGAATAGAATAATTACTTACAAATAATTTTTATTTGGTTAATATCCTAAATTCTTAACGAATATAGTATCGAAAACGACAAAAATGTATTTAATTTTTATATTTTACATTAAAAACAATGTAATCACAATATAAAAACCGGCCTTCTGGCGAGAGCGCTACCTACCATACTGCCGAGAAAATTTGCGACCGAAATATGTACAAGCGGTGTCACCTTATCTTATCTACCTCGTGGTTAACAAGTAGGTATGCCACTGTTTACTAATATCAGTGCTCGTATTATGTCAGTTTTAATTTAATAATTAGGTATTGTGACATCATTACTGTAACCTCTCAGCTCCACAATGTTAAAAATAATTTTATAGAGGAAGTACAAGGTTCATATTATTTTATAACAATAATAATAACATTTCAGGTCAGTTTTAATACAATAACTAAGTACTACAGTAGTGATTAAATTTGGGTCTAGGACTTTTCGGCGCTGCCATTTCGGCGCTGCCGTTTCGGCGCTGTCGTATCGGCGATAGATATTTTCGGCGCTGCCGTTTCGGCGATAATGACAATATTCACGTTATAGTGAACATTTTTTTAGTACAAAATTATGTTTAATTTATGGTCTCATGAAAAATATTAGAAAAAAAAATAACATAATAACAATAATATAATAGTCAAATTTTTTTAGTAAAAAATTATGTTTAATTTATGGTCTCATAAAAAATATTATTAGGAAAAAAAATAATATAGTCAATTAATATTAATTACTAATAATTACTAATTAGTCTTTAGACAATTTTAGTTTAACAATTATAGTGATTATACAATTATAGTCAACATTTTATTTCAACGCTATATTATTTGATATTCCCCTGATAAATGTTGGAATGTCATTTTTATCGTATCTATCAACTAGTTTATAAATACGATTGTCTGTGTCTCTAAATTGTTTTAACTTTTTCCGTGGACTATTACCCGAAACCAAATGCTCATACTGTGTATCCGTTCTAGACATCTCCAAAATTTCACTTGACTATTCGCACTAAATTTATCGAAAATGTACATATAACCATCGTGTCTTAAAATTTCACGATTACGTTTCGATTCAATCAATGCCATTTTTACTGCACTTCGCATGACACAACACTACACACACACTGATATACACTTCACTACATATCAGTGTTAAAACTTATAATTTAGAATGAGACGGTATGACAAATTATCATCAATAACAATTTTATCATAGCTAGGCCTTTCCGTTCAAATTATTGCCATTACTATTGGCTAGGTATCTGTTATTATTATTTTTATTACACTATAGGTACATATATACATTACACATACATAGGTACAAATTATCTTCGATAACAATTTTATCATAGCTAGCAGTAATAGTAACCAATTAGTAAGTCCAGAACTAAACAACTAATAAATATTATAGTAACAATACTGTAAAAATAAAATATAAATTTTTTTTCCAATTTTTTTGTTATTATAATAAATATAATTTAAATGCAATTTTATAGTGCATTTTTATTTTTTTATTTGTCTACTTATATAATATATATTTTGTCATTATCGCCGAATCGGCGTCGCCAAAACGGCAGCGCCGAAAATATCTATCGCCGATATGGCAGCGCCAAAACGGCAGCGCCGAAATGTCCCATTCCCATTAAATTTGAATGGCGGACAATTTCCCCCCGACTGTTTTTGGCGTAGTAGGACATTTCCCCACCCCCTCCCAATATATTTTCGATGCGGACATTTTCCGCCCATTTTTTTTTTTTAAAGTTTATTATTGAATAATATAATATTATTTATTATTTAATAAGAAATTATTTTTTTTCATAAATATAATCAATTATACAGGTAGGTTTCCCTGGCACCACAAAATCAAAAAATCATTGTTTTTCCTGCACCATTAATTATACCATACCTCAATTATACTATAATTACCTATTATAAGATTGTTTAAATAAAAAATAATAGTACTATAGCATACTGTATTATTCGCTAGTAACATTGAAATCTAAAATTGTATCTAAAACCCAATCAATTGCTGGGTTGTCAAAAACTATCTTAATTATTTGATTTAGACTATTAAGATAATATTCTTCTACAATCTTATATCGTCATGAGCAAAGGTTTTGTACTTTTGTATAAAAATTGTTCAAAGCAGTTGTAGTCATTTAGTAGTGGTTTAGTGATTGTAACTCGTAATAAATTCGTAAAGTGAAAAAGGTATAAAATAGAAATCGTTAGAATTTTTTTCTTTATGATCATGGATAAAATAGAAATTATTAAAACAGACAGAGGAGGTTTAAAGATTGTTTTTTATGATTATATGTATACAAAACAAAAAAAAACTTGCTAACAACGAAATTAGATGGGAGTGTGTGAAAAAAAAAAGAATAAATGTAAAGGTAGTATAACAACTGATCAATCGATTTTAAATATGTTGAAAAATATTGAACATGAAAATAATCTACCGTCCTCAGCGCAAGTAGAAGCAACAAAAGCCATATGCATACTAAAGCCCAAAATAATTTTGATACTCCTTCCAGAGTTTTTGCAGAAACGTCTAATTTATGAATTTGCAATGGTTTTATTGGCAGATGAAAAATCGATCAAAAGATCACTAAGAAGAATTCGAAATAAAAAGTACCCTTCGCTATGCCCTTTATCAGAATTGAAAATAAATAGTAATTGGGCTACTACAGGAGGTGCCGAACCAAAACAATTTTTATTATTTGATAATGAAAACAATAACAATCGAATAATTGTTTTTGCGTCTCCCGAAGGAATGTTAGAGTTGTCAAAATCGACTAAGTTGTGTATGGATGGAACATCTTTTACTTGTCCTAAATAATTTTACCAAGTATACATAATTCATGCATGTATTAAAAACACATCAATCCCGTGTGTTTATGCTTTATTACAAAGAAAAAATAAAGAAATCTATGTTGAACTCTTATCAAAACTTAAAAGTATGCTGTCTGAGTTGAAATTAAAAACTATAAGTATTGACTTTGAACAATCAATGATTCAAGCTATTGAATTAGTATTTGTCGACATTAATATTCAATGTTGTTATTATCATCTTTTCCAAAGTATTTGGCGTTAAGTTCAAAACATAAGATTAGCTAAAAAGTAAAAAGTATAAAGAAAATGAAAATATTCGTCAAATGGTTGGCATGATTAAAGGTTCAGCATTATTGCCTTTAAAATATGTTAAGAAAGGTATGTACTATTATATATGTTGATAATATTATTACATTAACTCCTAATTATTACTACTTTGTCTTGTTTTAAATACTAAATCACTTTGTATATCTTTTTAAATATTAATGTAATATGTAAATATACTAATATATAATGTACTGTTACATCCAATGGCCATAAACGCCGCGGATAGTTGTTAAATAAAAAAAAAAAAAAAAAAATATTATTACAATAACCAATATTATATAGGTACGTTTTATTAAACTAATAATTGTTTAGGTATGTCTGTTTGTATGATTTATCAAAAGACCTCAATGATCCAGATATCGATGAACTATTGTTATACTTTGATAGAACGTACGTCGATGGGACTTACAAGAGAACTACTACACAATCAAATGGTTTATCATTATGGCGATCTTCACCAATATTTCCTCCTTATTTATGGAATGTACATAATGCTACAAAGAGAAACACAGGTAGAACAAATAATATAAGTGAAGTTTTCAATAATAAATTTAAAACTTTGGTAAGAACTCAGCATCCAAATATTTGGATGTTCATTGAAGCACTACAAAATTCAAATTCAATGGCAATTAATAAATTATTAAAATTAAAACAGGTATGGTTTTTTTACAAAAAAAAATAAATATGAAAGACGATTACAAAATATGTGCTTAGATATAAAAAAAGAATCAGAAATTAAATGTTTTTCACAAAATATATCATTTTTATGCCGAAATTTTTAGACTATTCTACTTATATAATTTTTTTACGTTTTATTATACAATTTTTATTATATTTATGAAAAAAAACAATGTAATTTATAATACAAATTTATAAAGTTAATTATAGTATAATTAATTATATTTATGAAAAAAAAAAAATAATTTCTTATTAAATAATAAATTATATTATATTATTCAATAATAAACTTAAAAAAGGGGGGAAATGTCTGCATCGAAAATATATTGGAGGGGGGGGGGAATATCCTACTACGCCAAAAACAGTTGGGGAAAATGTCCAGGGGAAATTGTCCGGATACCATTAAATTTATTATTTTAATATGTTTATGAATTTCCCAGTTAATATTTTTCTTGAGTTTTTTTTAACTTACTTTATTTGCGTATAAATTAGTATTCATGTATATAAGTATTAAAAAAGGTGGGCTGCATAAAAAAGTTAAAAAGTTAAGGTTCATTTATTATTTTTTAACTTCTCAATTAAACCAGTTAAATCATTTTCTAATTATCATAATATCTTAACTAGTTATAGACTTCATAGAAATGACTAAGTTTTTTCCAGCTATTTCAATAATAATACGTCTGGTTAAAATCATTATTTAATATATATCTACTAGTGCACTTAGCATTAATTAATTATATCACTACAACAATTTATTAGACGATATCCAATCATAGGTAAAATCAAGGGGTTTAGAGTTAAATTTGTTTATATTTAAAAAACTTAGTTCTAGATAGATTTTTCGAATTCCACATTCACCAACTAGATCATAAAATTCCATTTGTTTCAAATAAAGTTTATTTAATGAAGATAAAACACTACGTTTATTACAGCTATCATTCAATTGTAAAGAACTTTATTGGACTATATATGATTGGATTTTAGTATTGAAAAAAGTACTTTTATATTGGGACTGACAACATGAACACATGTTCATCAATGCGTTAAAGAACATGAAAATAGTATAGTTCTTAACATAATTACTGAAGCATATTTTTTGACTTACGAAAAATGGTTTTACGTTATATAATATTTTAGAGCAGGGTTTTCGCGTTTCATTGGTGTGCCGCGAGGCCCGAAATTTCACGACTATTAATAAACGTTTACGTAAAATTTCGGTAATTGGTTAAAATAGTTTTAACGATTCTCTTATCGGGGATATTATTCACTATTACTTATTAAATAAGTTTAAAATATATATTAGTCAATTAGTCGTTTGTTGTCTGCTGTGATTGTAATGTATCTTGTTTTTACATTTCAATAAATTTAATATTTAGGATAATTATAATAATATGTTTTTCCTATCTTACCATTTTAAACTGTTATAGTAATATTATACTGATATACAACTACATTAGTATTAATAAGTGATATTATGATGAAAGTTTAGTATAAAAAAAAATATGAATACATATATAAGTCAGTGACAAGACAAGTGTGCCGCGGCACACTTTGGGTTGGGATAAGGGTGCCGCGAGGGAAAAAGGTTGGGAAACGCTGAATAGAATAGAATAATAGAATAATAGAATAGAAATAATAATAATAGAATCTAGAGTAACACGGCGTTTTGGGTATGCAATTTTATAGCATTACATGTAATAGCAACAACTCCATTGAAAAATAAGTAAATAACATAAAAAATTATAAAAAGTTTTTTACGCCACATCATGAAATTTTTATTAGTTATCAGTACTTATCTACAGGCTATCACAATAATTATTTTTTAATTATTTTTAAATTATTTTTCAGAACAGATAGATGTTATTTCAACCATTCTCGTATCAGCGTTGATATTAATGTATTACGTTAAGAAATATTGTTGGCCAAATATTTTCGATTTCATTTAATTGATTTTAAGTTAATTTTTTTTACTAGTTATAACATAGTTATTTATTTGTAGGCTTGCAGCAATAAAAATAATATCTTTGTGCAGATGCAGGTATAGTAGATATTGTAAAAAAAACCTTACCTTTGTATTTTTAATATTTTCCAATTGCTATTAAATCAACTTATGGGGAACTTTGTATTAAATTTTCAAGTTTTTTGACCCAATGAATAAAATTATATTGACAATTTTACTAAACAAGAAACTAAAAAACAGAAAATTTCAAATGTCCAATGTTGTAATTTAAATGATCATAAAAATTGAATTTGACTTTCCGGTAGAGATGTTTTGTTTAATAGGAGTATACAAATTTATGGAGAACATTGTATTGAATTTTAAAATCTTAGATTTAAAAAGATAAATTTTCATGAATTTCTAATTCAAAATAAATGTCAAATTTTTGTGATTTATATGTATTTTGTCAAAATTCAAACTTTCAATTATTATTTAAAAAAAATTGTGATTATATATTTTTAATATATTTTAACTGTCGTGTAACAATCTATTAGGAGCCTTGTATTTAATTTTGATGCTTTTTTTTTACCAAAAGAATAACATTTTACTGTAATTTATGTATAAAAAAATAACAATACCATATTTATCAAAATATTTCCGATCAAGTCTCAACTTACCTGAATCGCTTGCCAAGATACTCTACAATCATCCCAAAGCCATAGCCGACACCATACATTTCATCACAGCAGCAAACCTCCAATCCAAAATTCAAATTAATTTCTCCTATATGTAACTTGATTTAACATGTAATATAATCTAAACTTATGTAAACCCAATGGCCTATGCAGCCGAGGCTCATTAAATAAAAAAAAAATTTTCAATTTCACTAAATATATTTAAACTATTAACTTTTGTGATTAGCAATTTTATTCATATATGAGCTTTTGAATTTTATGGATAACTCAGATAAATAAATTTATAATTCTTAAAATGTTAAACTACATTATTGTTAACTAACGATTTCAGTTTCCTAATAGTTATTGCATCGTATTCTAAGTTATCCACTACATTTTTAAAAGTTTCAAATTCATCTACGTAGAAAATTGTTGCATTTATCCAAGTTTTCCATCTTTTATTCACAAGTTTGGGTTAGGGGGAAACGACATTTATTTTCTACAATTGTTAATTAGAGCTTTGTTAAAGACCTATTCTTCCCTAATGTTAATGAAAATTAATAATTTAAGCAATAATCATGTTCCAAATTAAAACATTTAATTTAATAACATTATTATTTATCTATTTATTAACATCAAGAATCTGAAAATAGTTCACAAATTTGTTCATATACTCTATATAATATCGAGAGAACATTTTCCTGGCATCACTTATTAAATAATACTCTTTTAATTATCCGGTAAATATTTTTTAGTGTAGAACTTACAAATTGACAGATAGTTTAGCTGTTTCTGATCTGTCTGTATATTTTCGTACGAACTAGTTTTGAAGCATGACGATTAGAACTAAATAATTAACAGTTTGAATATAAAGCTCTGATTTGCTATTATTAAAATTTGATATGCATATTTTATAGTTAATGACAAAAATGTCATAAATTAAAAACAAATTAAGTACTTTTATTATATTTTGTCATATATGGAATATCAAAACGTATAAAAATTTAAAAAATAAACCACGTCATTAAATTTAAAAGCTATTACCTATAAATTATCATATTAACTATTAACCGTATTTGGAACATTAGGAGTACCCATAAATTAAAATGTTTGAAATAAAAATTATATTTTTCAGATTTTAATTGAATAATAATGTTTTATGTCTTTCAAATTTCAATACATTTTTTTTTAGAATATACTTAGAATTTTTAATCGTTTAAAAGATTTACTTAGATGTATTAACATAGATTTAACCACCCAAGTGTTTATTTTCGAAGTGGATTTGATCTAAGTTCCAAGCCCTACTAACACAGATATTAAATTATTTTTCTAGTCATTGATACAAACTTATTTTGACGTACCTATACTGGCTACTACTACATCATATTATTATTATAGTATGCATTAACGTTTATCTATTATCGCACCTGAAGCAGCCGCCAATACGTTTTCGTCGGCGTATCCTCAACAATGACATCCTTTGTTTCTACGAGGACTGAGGATTGCGAAGCTGGTTATATCCCGCAGCTCCGATTTTGTTTGGTGGGTACGCGGGTGGTGGGTGGATATCATCATTATCGTCATCGCGTGTGCGTCAACAAACTTTTGCTATGCTCCGCCACTTGCTCCGCGGCTGTGTGGCGGCGGCTGCTGCAGGGGCGACCGTAGTATAGCGAACGGCGCCATGACGGAGTGACTTTTTGGCGGGTCCGCGGCGGTGAAGGGATCGCAAGCGGCGGTTTAACGATTATGGTGGAGGGGAAGAGTAACCGTGGTTGCAAAAACACGGCTTTTTACTTTACCAAGCGGTTCACAGTCACGGGGGCTGGCACCCGCCACCACGCGTATTATTTTATCATTTAAATACCGCGCGCGGTTGACGTTTCCGCGTCGTTGGCTAAATAAATTTAAAACACCCGCCGCCCGCTCCACGCGATGATCGCTTAGAAAGAGAGGAGGGCCTAAATAATATAATGTATACGTGCCTATATATATATATATATATATATACCGTCGTTATTATCTCGTGCGCGAGCACTTCCCCGCAGGTAAATATATACACTCGCACGTATTATATAATAAAATATATACCGACAGTAATGGAAACTGTCATCAGTGCCACCTCCCTTCCACTCTCTCACTCTTTCTCTCTCACACTCTGCTCACTCCTCTCGCGCCATTGCTTCCCGCCTCCATGAATCGTCCCGTCACCCGCCCAAGCTTTGACGACTATCGTACCTATATGCTTAATACATGAACTTCACCGAATTAACAGTGACTGATGTGATGGCAGTCGCTGTTAAATAAAAAAAAAAATGATAATATTCCCGTCCACAAATCCGATATGGTCTTTATTTAGGTCTGTTTTTGGCATTTTTGCCTATATTCTTTGTTCTCTAAGCCGGATAATTTATTACCACAATGATGTGCCGTCTAGCTGCAGTGGTACAACTGGCAGCAGCAATGCGATCTCACCATCTCGGGCGTTGTTTTTATTTGATATTAAAATAAATTTGGTTTTGTCAAATACGCAAATTATGTATGTACATATTATATATATATAAGTACTACTGTATGGTATACTTTACAACTGCCAATCGCTATAATAATTAGAAACTTTATAATAAATATCAAAGTTTTTATACGAAACAAACACATTATTATACGTAAATCGAAAAAATTTCTTATTCCTAAAGACCATGTGTGACCTGAAATGTTGGCAGCTTTGTTTTTTAATCCCTATATAGGTTGCTATTAGGTAGCTTATATATTAATTCCATTTATATACACGAAAATTATATTGCATGATTTTTGTTTACATAGGCTGTCAGAGGTTGAAGATATAAAAGGGATTTTTATATAATATGTATAATGTATATATATATATATATATATATATATATATAATAAACAGAGTGATTCATCAAGAATGCTCACTTATTCTAATTCTGATTTTTGGGATTGTAGTATAAATTTCCGTTTTTGAAACCTGCTTCAAATATTTTACAATAATCTGCATTATTGAAGAAAATAGGTAGTGAACTAGTGAGCATGTTTAATGAATCAATCTGAATCATATCATAAATCAATTTATGTTTGTAGCTTATAATGCGTATATACTCAAGAACTAATCGTTAATCTTGAAAAATTGATTTATACGAAAATTACTAATCGTTCGATTAGATATCAGGAATTCAGGAAAATGTAGAGAGTACATAATATAGTTTTAACCACGTTCGAAAATATACTAAATGCTATATCCAATTTGCCATAATAGTGGGTTGCCTATCTTGGTCAAATTAATTTTCGAAACTAGGTGCACCGACGTCGATTTTCGATCACGAACTGATGAGGTACTGCATTCGTTATACTAATATACTGTGTGTTTCTTCATTTTTAAAAGAATGAAGTAGGATAATACGGCTAATTTTAAAATAAAAAACGAATAATTATTTATATACGTTTTATATTACGATTGTACACTTATACACGATGATAATAATATTAATACTATGAAGGTATATCGCCTGTGCCCTGCACTATAGCCTGAAACATCCGTATGATTTGTGGGGCATAGAGAAAATAAAATTGCTTTGTTCATAGAAATGTATGAGGATAGATAAAAAAGAAAAAACAATATTGGATTTATTTCGGGCCAAACATTAAATTTGGTAATGATTTTGATAAGTGTACCTAATGAGTAAATAAAATAATTATTAGTAAAAATATAAGTACCTTTTATTGGTAATTTATCTGCATGAAAAGCATTCATAAACTTTGACTTTAAAGTAAGCCTTATTATGTATATTTATAGTTTAAGGTATATATTTTATATTGAAATTATTATTATTAATCATTTTAAAATTTTATATTCATAACATTATACATAACATTCGACTATATATTATTAGTATGGATTTTTAGTTCAATACCGACTTACCGTAAAAAGTAATGGGTTTGTTTTAAAAATAAGAAATATATTTAAATTAATTTAAATTTTTTATAAATGTTGAAGTGTAAAAAAAATTCTATAATGCCTAAAGGTGCATAAAAGTTTTAAGTACTAACGAATAATATTTTTGAATATAAAAACCACCTCCAAAAAGTGGTAGTATCACAAAAAAAAAAAGCACATTTCATAATAAAATCATTGCACTCATAGATCCACTCAGAATTTAATGAAAAATATAATGACTCGTTATAATATACAACTTGTTGGTTATTTAATTAAAACATATAAAAGAAAATTACATCCTCCTAGTACGATGGTGGCTCAATCTTTCTATCAGATAATACAAGAGAATTACAATTGCACCACCCACATATTTTATTTTCTCAGATCAATGAGAAGAATTTATTGTCTCTCCCCCCTCACCACACTTTCAATATTTCAAGGAATATAAATTATATACAACTGCAAGCTTTTATTATACTTTAATGAAAACAATTTCCCACAGTTGTACTTTTGCTGTTATCATTACAATTTCATGTCACGATGATTAACGACAATCAAAATTCAAATAAAATGAATATTTGTAAATCTTTCAAATAGGTATAAAATTAAATTATATTGGACAGGTACGTAAATAAAACATTAGCAAAATTTTACTTTCTGAGAAGAGCGATGAATGTATTGATTTTACAATGATATGTAAAAGTTTTTTTTATGTGTGTGTGTGTATGTACCTATACACGATAAGTACTGTAATTATAGCATTACATAATAGTGCTTTGATTTTCAATCTCAGTATATTTCCCGGTTTTTTTTTTTTATTATTTATAAAGTTTTCCTGACAAATTCATCTAAACTTAGGTATAATGTACAACATTTTTAGCTATTTATAAAAACAATTTTAACATAATATGTAGTAGATAAAAATAACTAGGTTATCAAATTAACGATATACCTACATTAATAGATTTAAGATAGTGTTACAAGCAATGATCGATATACAATAGAATTTTCATTTAATATTTTCCGGTAAGGAAGTAAACCTATTTGATGCGTTCAAGAAGTCAACATTTTAGATTCTTATTAAAATTTAAAAACGCTGACACTTAAAAAAAAAAATTAAAGAAAACTGTAATTTTATGAAAAATTAGCTTTCGACAAAACCCATTTTTGTTTTGAGGGATAACTCTAAAAAAATATCACTGTAAACAAATTAAATATTCACTGAATGTTTATATTAGTTTAAAGTTTTATTTATACCTTAACATTTTAAGAATATTTTAAATCATAATGAGCTTTTTGTAGGCATATGAAAATATGTTCGATTATTTATAGTATTTTTACAATTAATTGTGATGTAAAAATTTACACTTGGTTAAAAAACTTTAAAATTAAAAAAAGTTGAGCGTAAATCCACAAAAGTTTTTATTATTTTGAAATGCATAAAAATCTCGAAAATTTGTAAATTATTTTTAAGTTCAAAATTCATAGAAATTTTTCTAATTCCAAAAATCAAAAATTTAAAACATCATTCATCATAAATTTGTATATTTTAATCAATAGAAAAGTTTCTACTGGAAAGTCAATTTAAATGTAAAGATTAAAATATTAAACTTTTTCTTTTTCTTTTTCAGACGATTAATTTATCTTTTTTGTCACGTTGAATGTAAGTAATCTACTTGACTTACCAAATTGCCTATACGATACGCCGTATTACACAATCATTGTCTATTGAAATAATAATATTATTTAATATTATTTTAAAATAAAGCCGGACACATCGATAATTTAAGTATTGTACGAAACACGTCCTACCACGCTTTTATCATCTTAACAGACAATAGGTTTGTGCGTTTTGTGCATTTGAAAAACAACGCTTAACACTATCGGAAAACGATTACATAAGATGTTTTTTTTTTTCAAATTATTCCTGACTTTAAATCACGTAAACTCGTGTGTATATTAGATGTTTTTTTTTGCCATTTGCTAGTCTTATAAAATCTATAGTTTATAAAATGAACAGTTAAGTATACAAGTATACAGTTATCTGTAAATATATTTTTTTGAACTGTTTACGTTCACAAAATAAAATAGGTTAATTAATGTTATTTATTTCTTTTAGTTCATCTGGAATAATTTATATACATTTTTTAATTTTAACACTCCACGCTTACTCGCGATGATGTATTGTAAAAAACGATAACGTTATATTTTTGTTTGCGATGTATACATTATTACATTATTATAATTATTATTTCTAGAAACATACATTTTCTTTATAACAAAATAAATACATACATCTTGCCGAAGTTTCCTCACGGGCTGAAATGTGGTTCTTGTGAACCGTAGTGACACCGTGACAGAAACATAATATCAAAACTTTGCATTTGTTTTGCAGTACGTTAATTATTTTATAATATAATATGTTTCAACGGCAAGAATCAAAATTAATGCATTACATTTGCATTTAGAGTGTTTTTGTTGGACAAATAAGTATTAATTGTCTCCCGTGTTTAATCCAGATCCGCACTTAACTCATTTAAATTGTTCATAAACTTTTCGGTTTTCATTTTTAACGAGCTCATCAACTCACCGAGCTTATATGTTATAATTTTAACGACTTAATGTTAAATTTTTATTTCAGAGTCGTACTCCGGATTATGATATAATTATATTTATACTATCTCATGTCCTTAACATCTTAACTTTACGAGTTTCGACTTTAATAATAGTATCTCAACAATGAGAATAAAAACCTTGGGTTTCCCGTTCGCCATTATGATGGATATTATTATTATAGTCAAACCCGTTCATATAATATTATTGTTATTTAAAATTAATGTAAAATGTTTAAACAACAATAATTGTCGCATTGTTTTTACAAAACTGCGATATATGCTGTTGAACACTATAATGACGTTATTATAACATTAAATTCTACAGTGGAGCTTAAATGATTTGTAAATTGACAGTGATAAATCGCAGTGATATTATAATGAATGTAAAAATCGTTGCCGACTTTATTTTCTACCTAAAAACATTTCGTGTAAAGGATCCCCGCTATAACTTTCGTTCTGGAAAATAAAAGTTTGAGATCAAGCGTGTTCAATCATGTATTATATTATACCAGATACATATTACATATATATGTATATATTATAACTATCGCACTATATACCTATTCAAAACACACGTATGGATACTTTGACGGAATTCGATGGTTTTTAAAATGTATACCTATAAACACCGGTATAATGATAGTGAGTACAAGTACCTAATGGATGACTGTGTTGTACGCGATTTCGTCGGATCAATGCGCGGTTCGCCGAGCAATAGTTGCCGTTAGGATAATCCTCTGGTGACCAATAAATTAATTGGCAGGTAAACGCGGAAGTTCTTTCTTCGTCTCTCCCCACCCCCTGGCCGGGTCATCTCTGCCGCGGCACGTATCCACCCACCCACTCACCACTCGTCACCCTACGTCGTATTCACCCACCCCTATATATTATGCGATGTGCGTATATATATATATGATAAAATAATATGTATTATTGTATATATCGCACATCCGTACATATATACCTATGTATTATTCGCGCGAACGTAAATATTCGACGGAGGTATCGGCCAAATTGAGACGGATCGCATTTTGGACTGCATTACCATTGAGACACGGTGTATAGAGGTTCTACCAGAGCACCGGTAAATCTTCCGTACCGTAATGTCAAACGGTTGATTTGATTATTTGTGGGCCGAACTTGATATAAATGGCTCCCAAGGCTCTCGTCGTCGACCCGATATTTTATTAATCCGCGAACACCACGATCGAACGGGGCGGCGGAGGTTTGTTGTAGACTGCTACACGTTCGGCTTTTATTTCACTCCCCGAGCGTTCACTGCAAAACTTACAATAATATTATACAGCCTTTATGTACAGGTGGTAAGACTATATATTGTTATAATAATACATATTATATAGCTTCGGAATGCGTGTGGCGCGATAGAGATGGCAGATGCCTATGGAAATGATTGCCCGAAAAAAATATCAACATAACAATACCATAACATATTTTATATTTGATTATAATACGAGACACGTTAAATCCATTTATTATATTCGCGATTGTCATTTTAACGTATTAAACCGAACCTACTATATACGTATTCTATATTAATAATGTATTAATATGCTCAAGAGTTAATTTATTTCCTTTTTTTGTAACGATTGTTATAATGTTCGTAATATTTTACATTAATATTAATGTAAATCGTTTATATTTTAAGTTATAATAAATTTAGAATGAGTTCGATGTTAAAATAAACTTGGTAAAAACGGTTTTAAAAATAACTTTATATTTTTAGCCTATTACAAGTTGAATTTTTGAATTAAAGTAATTATCATTAATATAAACAAAAAAATCAATAAAATATATTCAAGTTGTTGATATGTTTTCAAAAACTATAATCACGAAGCAATATTTCAATGCAGTGAGTTTTCAAATACAATTATGTGTAAACGATGGGACTGTGCTATAATCACGGTACGGTGTTATCTCTGCTGATTGCTTCGTATTTTTAGACAAAATAAATACCGATTTTTTAGAGTATTATATGTAGTTTCGGTTCGGACACCATATGGACAAACTACTAAACTAGATAACAAAATTAACCGAATTGCATCTATAAGTTATATTTCGTCATGGTGGCACCCGTGGTGATGATATTTTCAAGATTCATACGAGTTGTGCCCGCGGGTTATATCGATGATGACATTCGCAATTTTCCTTCTCACTTAAAAGACTGAAGAACGTAATTTATACAAGAGGACAGTGGTGCTGTTCAAAATATGATAGAATAATATTATCACAGTTTATTTATTCCTACAAAAATTAATTAAAAATAACAATATATATGTATATACAGGGTATCCCGCGGAGGTCTGAGAGATGAAATAACTTTTGTTTTAATCAATATTTTTAAACATTTCTTTTAAATAAAATTCATAGATACTTGCACTACATTTTTAGAATACGGTTTTTATTTTTTAATACTAAAAATAAAAAATATAAAAATTGATAAAAATATTTTTTTCGAAATATTATTCAATATAGCCGATTGGTAAATCTGATTTTCAGAAAAATTTATAGTAAAACACTTATTTAAGTCGAATGGCTAATTTCTTATAATTTTTTTAAATATCAATATTTTCGTTTAGTAAATTATAGTTAATTATAGTAATTTATAGTTTATACATCACATATTATTAAAATAAAAAAAATAAAAAAAATAATTAGATTTTAACATGCACTTATTTAAAAATAGTCTAATAAAATATTTTTGAAAAACTTTATATTATTTGAAATTAAAATGTTTCTAACATAAACTTGATCGTAATTTACTTAACGAAAATATTGATATTTAAAAAAAAAATTGAATATCAGTATAAAAGTACCTATAATGATTAATCAGAATGGTTACCTATTGGTTACTACAAGTAACAGTGGTACTGCTGGTCATATATTGAAACATCGGAAGCACTGCCCCACAGCTAGTGTTTGGGAAGGCCTATATCCATTGTTTATGTAAGCAACCTAAATCATAGTATAAGCAGCATGATGAGTTGCATTTCAATACGTTTTAAGGCGTCAGCCAATGTCATGCAATAAATGCAATATTTTATGAATAACTATAAAACCAAACATTTAACTCTACGTCTTGTTGTAGGCCGATGGCAGCGAGAAAATGGACTAGTGTTGCCTATGAAGAGACGAAATTAGTACAAAACACAACAATTTGATAACCATTTTGAATTGAAAATTCATAAAACGTGTTTTTTACATCTATGATTCGAAAATTGAATAAACGATTCCTCATAGTTATTCTACTTTTGACCAAAATAAAATTTCACTCTAAGGTCACACTCATTTTAATGAGCGTTTTGATAAAAATTTGCAAATTGTTTTGCAGTTAAAATCTATAGCCAATAATTAGCATGTAATTTATTGGCGTTCAAATCAGACCAATATCGAATTGAGGAGAAAAGTGTCATTCATAGGTCTGACATAAAATATAAATTAAATTACGTAACATATGTGCCCATGCGTTGCATTGATTTTGTACAAACATCGGACTCGACCATATTATGGAAACATTTCCACAAAAACGTCATTTTAAATTGAACAATACCTACTACGAGCAAATTGAGAGAATTATTCTATTTCACATAGCGTTTTTATATTAAGCTCATTAGATACAAAATAGAATAAATTAGTAAAATGATTTTACATAAGTGCACCATTTATACCAATTAAATTTAAAAAAAAAAACACTTATCAACTTTAAACGACACCAGAACGAGTAAGTACATATATCGAAACTTATTGTGTCGACAAATGTTCGAAGGGGGAGTAGGAAAACAATAAACATATTTTTCAGAGTAGCAATATTGTTGTCACCAAGCCAGAAAAATAATTTTAAAATTAAATCCATCAGTCAATCAAGTAATCAATAGGTACTCGATTATTTTATTATTAATAAAAAAAAGATGGTTTTTCTAACAGAAATGTTTAGTGAAAGACTAAATGAAAAAATGTTATATAATCTGTATACAATATTACATAAATTATTGTAGTTTGATTCCAAGAGGATTGTTCATCTTGAAACTTTTTATCGGGACAGCTGGACTCTACATTCACATTTACTATACCTATTCAAAAAGAATTGTTGTAAAATAAGTTTTTACATGTGTCTAGATCATAGAAGGTATACAGAAAAAAATTTGAATTATTTAATAAAAAATAAAAATAGAGGTAGATATATTTATACAATAATTCCTATAGCTATACTTGACTTTTTGTTAATTTTGTAATTAAATGGAATGGTGGCTTGGTGAGGCGCGATCGTACACTTAATCTGCGACAACGCACTGAGGGTACTGGCCGCAGTTGCTAGCTCCCGGATGGGTGACCACCCGGGATTTTTCGGTAAAGCACGATTCCGTACGTTTTACCTTTTTGGGAACACGATTCCGTACGATTTTGATCAAACAATGGATTCTCAAAATGACCCCAAAAACAACACGATTCCGTACGATTTTATGTGCAATGTTGCCATTTATTATATTTATTTTCAATTTGTCATTTAAAAAAATTGATGAAAGTTTGTTAAATAAAAAAATATGTAAAAAAAAAAGTATAGGTAAGTTGTACAAAAAAATATGTAAAATAAAAATTATAATTTGATACCTTGATACTTGTTACAAATATTTGATTATATTTTTGTGAGTTAAATATTCTTTATATTCGTCAATTGTGTGGTATAAACGTTGTTTGTCGGCTAAGGCCATTTGATTAAAACGTCCTTTAGATACTGATTTTATTTTTGTGCAAGTCTCTTCTTGTGTTTCCTTCAGAACTGACATAACCAAATGAATAGAAGGGCGTGGACTATGAAACTGTGCATTATATGTCCTATGGGAACTTTCCGATACATTTGTTGTACTAAAAAAAAAAATATGAAAACAAAACGTTATAGATATTAATTTTTTATGTCAATAGTTTTACACCTTATATATAGTTATAACAGTATTACCGAGGATTTTCTGACGGCTCTTGAGCCCAAATTGCTGGTGGAAATAAACAATCATTTTCTACGTAAGTATGCAATATGTAATCAGAAAATAAGCATCCTAGCTATATATATATTTGGACATATAGATACAAGTTCAACGAATGCATTTTCGATGTCATGTGGTGGTACGAATGGCAACCCGAAAAATAGTTTTAACCATTTTCCTAACTCATCGTCGTTCGTATATGATGTTCGGAGTTGCTGCTCAGAATTTATCTGTAAAGTTAATACAATACGTTAAATTTTATCATTTTATCGTGTGTATATTTATAATATGTCTTAAGCGTAATTACTTTTCGCCACCAACACTGCCCTAAATGAAATAGACATGCTTGAATTTCCACATTTGGGAATACCTCTTTACATGCTTCATGAGTGCTTATCTCAAAGTCTAAATGTAACTTGCGAATAATAAGTCTTTTGAAAATTAGTTTTTCACTTAATTCCTGAAGAAATATCCACATATCAATGTAAGTTTGTTTGGATTTTTCAGGCTAGAAAAAATAAGCCACGGGTATATAAAATCCATTTTGTAAACAACTAATTGTATAAAGCTGAATGTAATACTTTGGTGCATAATTAAAAGTACCATCGGCAAAAAAATCTGATGAATCAACCATACATCTCAGATTTTGCTTTGTAGTAATACAAACGAATAATTTGTTTTCGGGTACAAAAACAAATTGGTCACCTTTAAATTTAAGTACATCATAATTCTCCATACTTTTAAGTTGTTCAATTGATTCTATAACAGATTTTGGAAATGCCGGATAAATTTGTCGTCGTTTGTCGTACATAGCTTTTCTGATTGACTGTATATCTTTATGTTCAATTTCTGAATTAACAGTTTTTACAAGTTCTGTTCGAATTATTTTTATAGGTCGGACAAAAATAGAACCACTTGCCTTTCGTTTACAGTTTTCTCTCAAAACTTGTCTTTCAAGACTTTGGTATATTTTGGTATTAGATATATATAAGTATATAACGATTGTATCGCTGTGGTACGTTAACCTTAACATGTAACTAAACAGATGACCGGATTTTACCGTCTGGTTTTTATATATAGAGTTCGATTATGGTAAACTGAAAATGCCGTTTTTCGCCGGCATCGGTCAGTTCGCCAAGTACGCCTGGCGTTGGCTCCGGCATACTGCGTTTGGAGGAACACGGTGACCGGTAGGCAAAATCCGATCGTCTGTACTCTGTTTGGGCCCTCACTATAGTTACAATGTTACAAATACGCACAACGTACTTAAAAGTGTAAAACACTATAAAAGTTAAATATATACGTAATTTTATGGAAACCTGGCAACATTGCACTAAAATCTTGGGTACAAAACGTACGGAACCGTGTGCCTTTAAAAGGGCACGATTCCGTACACCGATAAGGACCGTACGGAATCGTGTTCTACCCGGATTTTTAGCAACATATCCTTGCCCACATACATAAACACGAGTTACAACCCTACCCACTTAAAAACCTACAAGCAAATATACAAAAATAACCCCTGTTACCTTGTTCAAACCTCCGCCTGAAACCAGCATTTTCTCTGCCGAAAGCCAAGCCATCCATAAAGCAATTCAACACGCGACGACTTTAGTGTCCGAAGAAATACTCATTATCAGCGATTCTCTTAGTGCACTTCTTGTTTTCGAAAATCCCTACCTCAAAAATGAAATTATACAAGCCATTCAAGAAAAATTAACACACTCAAAAAAAAAATTGATCTCTTATGGGTTCCCTCGCGCACTGGTATAACCAGCAACGAACTTGTTGATATAGTAGCCATTGAAGCAATAACATCTCCCAGCTCAATAATAATAAACAAAATAACATTCCAAGACGCACTTAAAAAAATCTACAATCTAACAAAAAACCATTGGCAAGACTCGTGGGAAGCGACTCCAAACACAAATAAACTTAAGGAAATCAAGCCATCAATCAACCCATGGAAAACCCCTTCACCTTCATCCAGGCATGAAGAAATAGTCATCACAAGGTCTCGGATTGGACACTCGCGTCTAACGCACTTATACCTTATTACCAAAGAAGACTGCCCGACCTGCGAAGTATGCGACAAACATATAACTCTTAAATGCCCCAAGTTCAACACCTCCAGACAAATCCTCGGAAATCCATCATCGATGAATCAAGCACTGGGAGAAGAGAACTACAAAAATATATATAATTTTTTCACAAATATAGGTTTATCAAAATTAAAGTAAAAAAAAAAGTTGTACATAATATATTTTACATCTCCCTTTATAGAAATGTCTCCCCATAATATTATTAACTTGTAATTACTTTTAGGCTAATGACCTGGGATGTTGAAGCCTTTTATTCCAATAAAAAAAAAAAAATACCGATAAAAATCATGTTTGAAAACATATTTTAGTGAGAAGGTTTTTAGTTGGTGTGTATTTAATTTGCGGATTTCTTATAAATTTCACTATTTTGTATATATTAGGTATTATAAAATAAACCTACGCTCACGCATGCATCACCTAGGTATTTAATTTATACCCTAAAGGTACATATAATATAAATAACTCACTAATTTTTAATTTTATGTTAAATGTTTTGATTAATTAAATAACCAAATATTATGTCGGAAACTAATGAGTAAAAATGTATCAGCGATTACCTGTGGTTTATAATTCACTGTCTACCTATTAATGTTTCAGTGTGTTATAAATAAATTATTTTGAAGTTATTCTAATAAGAATTTTTTGAATGGTTATGTAAATAAAGAAACCTGTTTTATTTACTTTTTGTTTAAACGTTATAGTTTTAAATGAAAAACCGTAGATTAACATCTTTAGAACAGCTGCATCGAGGCGGTAAATATTATAAAACATATAATTGTAAGTCAATGCAACGCTTATTTGCCATATTCTAATTAAATGTAATCGATTTTTATTTCATACAATCACAAACCTGTTACAATATTGTGTTCGTTATTTCTTTATAAATAATTATCATTTTTTATCCACATACACACCTATCTAACGAATAAAAATATCAGCAATATTGCCGCTTACAAAAATGAATGTTCATTTTTTTTTTTACATCTATTTAGGTACTTATCTACAAAGTTTGGTTTTGTAACGTGAAATTTTTAATTTGTGGATCCGTTGATTTCAATTGATCGAATGGATATATTACATAGTATACTAAACTTCTTTTACGATTTGTATCAATATCTTTTAAAATTATAATATAATATACCAGAAAATTGAAAATTAAGAACCCACTTTTGTACTAATTTTGTAAATATTTTTATTGAACGATATATTTCTTTATAAATGTTGTAGAATAGATTTTCGGTATACATTTTGTTGCACGAAAATATATTATAACCAGATTCGAAAAAATAATTCTTTGATTATGTCATTAAAACACCTATATAACTATTTAATTATTCATTCAATTTTTCAGTTTTCAATTCTAACAACTTTAAATACTCTAATTTTTTTTTTTTACAAGCAATATATAATTTAATGCCTATAACATTATACAATAAGAATATATGCTAAGAGCACAATTGACAGTAACATTATTGTAATGGAAGAAGCCACCCAATGATGACATTTCCTATGGTTGCTTGATTATTACATTTAATTATTATTATTTTAATATGTTGTTTTTTTTTTCATATAACAATAATAAATTATTTATGACACGACGTGCGCTCTATGCGTCTTGGGGGGGATTACCAGGAATCGTAGCGTAGGACAAATTTTTGATAAGTGGATTCGAATGAGTACTTATGTGGTTGAAGAATCTTGTAGAGAAACACTTAGATTTATCACTTACTGTTTTTAGTTTTAGGTCTGAATGTAAAAAACAATTTGAGATGTAAAAATGGGTGCACCCGTGAGTTTCCTAAATACTCTATTAAATATAATATTATTTTTATATCTAATTAATACTTCATATTATTGGTTATAAAATATAATGTTAATGAATTTCGAATACTATTTATTCTGTTAAAATTTGTTTTATAACATTATGGTAAATATAAACTATTTAATTAATAAAAATTAAGTTTTAAATTTGTGTATTACAAAAAAAGAAAATAACATGATTATATGAATACATAATTTATTGTACATTTTATAATGGTTACGACGTAATTGTGAAACTATTTTTTCCCTCGTGAGTATTTGAATGACTATAACTCTTTCGTTTGTCATACAGATCATAATCAATATTAAAAAACAAATTGCTCTTAAAAAACAATAATAATAAACACATCGTGACTATTATCAATTAAGGTCGAAATTAAATTAAATTTTTCTTTTTTTTTTCCCCCCGTTAAATGACGGACAACCACGATCAATTAGCGCAGACGTAATTAAAACTTCCGAGTACCTATGTGCTCCAGGAGAAATTCTGATTACCTCGGAAAAAGCCATGTCAGCGCACGCAATAGCGAACACTATTTATTAGCTTACACTACATTGCAACAGTATATTATATGGGACAATGTCCTCTGTGTCCACCCGCTGTTGTGTGTCTTTGTTTTCGTACATAGCTCACCCTCTGGGCTCTGGATTTGGTTTTTCGGCCCCTGCAACACCTCACTTCACCCCTTATAATATACCCGGTGACTGAGGACAGAGACGCTTTCGGCTGCAGGTAAAACGGTCGCCGTCAATTTGTAAGCATTTCCTGTATAGGTAGGTATATGACATTATTTAATTTCGTTAAAATACCCGAACACCGCAACGGCGTATTGACGAACGGAATTAACTGCTCTACGACACGATTTTAATTTAAAAAAAAAAAATACACTGAAGTATCAACGACAACCGTAGGTATATTATATATAATATAGGTGCACTGGTTAAGGGCTCGTTAACAAACGATCGTCTAATGGGTTTTTCGTCTGAAATTTTACCGCCGAGCTATACACTGGACAAGTGCGTGCGTGCGTGTGTGTGTGTGTGTGTGCGCGGCAACGTTGTACATTAAACGGGCGACAGATGGGTCGTCGGCTACTTTTTAACAGTCCGCCCCCTGTGGCGTTGTTCACGTATACACATGGGGGAATATATAGTTTTATTTTTTTTTAATGGGGATGAAGTGTGCGCAATTGGCCTCCGTCGAAGACTTTATCCGATCGTTAGAATCATTAAATACGATTGCGTTGTTTGTATATATTAATCTATTTTTAAAGGACCCCGCGCAATTTTTTTTTAATACGCGGCATTCGTTTTGTCCGGGCCCGAACTATATTGAGACGGACCATTTAATTCGACTAATGTTGAGGGGGGGTTATACGATTACGATCGCCTCATTTTATTGGTATGGTAACCGTTTAAAATGTTTGTGCACATTAGATACGATGAATGATGATAATATGAAGGAATGTTTGGATCGTCAACGTCGCCAATACAGCTAAATTAATAATATTATGAACGTGTTTTATCTAGAAATTTTTGTATAATTAATTGATATAAAATTTACCTAATGAAAACTATTTTGTGAGCTTTTTCCTATATTCAGTAATCAATTAATGTTTATATTTGTTGAAATTATATTTTATAGGCAATATTCGACTGCGATAATCGAATTACATATCGACGATAGGGCGTTTTGAAATCATGTGTTAGAAGTATGTGCTCTTTTAAGACTTAACAAAAATAATATATTAAAGTTGTACATAATATTATAATATTTATAAAATTATAACTAATTATAAATTTATAATTAATGATAAATTTAATGAAAACATAATGACGCGTATTTCACTAGATAAAAATTGTTTCGTTATTTTTTAGTTTAGAAATGATACAATTTAAATAAAATAGTAGTATAATAAGCATAAAGAACGGTTTATTTATATTTATTATGTGCTGGCTTGAGTGACTTGAAGGGAGAACTAACCAGTGAAGTCACTTCAGCGTGAATTTTAAAAATAAATTTAAATTAAAAATAAGTAGGTACAACGATAAAAAAAAGAAGTCTCTCTTCCGTATAGTACTAAAGGTAGATTTCGAGTGTAGGTTAATTATAGTTGGTCTTTATTGAATAGGTCAATGTAATGAATGTTAAATTTTAATTATATGGTTATTGATAAATTATTTTAGGTATATAAAAAACATTTCAGAAGGGAACGGTCAGTTTGCATTTATTTTTAGTAGGTATATTTTCTAATAAATATATTTTACTTTAATATTATAGTAATTAGTATTGTACTATAAACATTTTTTCCAAAATCAAATCATATAATAATATATGTAAGAGGCTTAACTTACCAAGTAAAAAAAAATAATGGGAGTATTTTATTACAATTTCAACACTTGAAATATGTAAAAATTAAAAATGTTTTAAGTTTTCAACTATTAATGATTTTCATAATATTTTCGTGCGATTTATACCTACGATGTTTGTAAATATTTGGACCAAAAGCCATTACGAAAATTAATTTTATATAACCATATTGTTCATATTTATAAGTTTTTATAAGACAAACGTATGTCGAATCGTTAATTTAATTGTTAACCTTTTTACTTATACATAAAAAATTGTTTATATCTACATAATTCGAAATGATTCAAATTTCAATAGAGAGCCTAAATATTTTTAAAAATGTATATTATAAACTCTAAAAAAAAACTCCAATATAAATATTTTGAGAAAAAATTCAAGTCCATAGTATATAGTTATTTATTTATTATTATTATACAGCTAGCAAAAAACAAAACAATTTTTTCCAAATCTGCAGATTTAACGTAAAAATTTCCAACTTTTCTCCCAATGTTTTTTCCCGTTTATATTTTCAAAAATACACAATATATAGGTATATTATATTGCTCTTCTCAGAGCATAAAAATAAACACGTAATTATTGACACAAAAAGTCGACACAAATAGATGATTTTTAATTGTTTAAAAAATGTTATTGTATTAATAAAAATGTATTAGATAACAACTATACTTAGTAATGTGGTACGTCTTAACATTGCCTGTATATGATTGCAATGTGGTTTTAACTTTTATGTCAAAGGAGCAATATAATTATTTTATTATAAATTAATAAAGCTTGTTACAGAAAATTAACCATACGTTATGATTATTTACCGATATAAAATGAATAATATTTATAATTGGTTTTCATTTTTATTGCTGTTGTTAGTTTTTGAAATTGAAAATATATACATCTATATATGGCAGGTGTTGAGGTATCCCTGTATAAAATAAACTGTTGTATACGTTATAGGTATTATACATCTAAACCGCATTACAAGTTACAACTCATTTAATTTTATGTGCCTCTACAGCAAAAGTATTAACTGTAAAGGCATAAGATAATAATATACATTTGGACAGTAAAAACAAAAACCTATAAATCAAACTTCTTAATGTAATTATTATTTAGTAGCTATACTTGACAAGAAAGAATAAAATATATAGATTGTGCTTAAACATTATTCTCACAAAGTCTTTGAAAAACCACGATTGTCTTCTTTGTAAATTCACTAAATTTAGATATTCCAACTATCATTGAAAAAAAAAATACCCTATAAAAAATAATGCTATTAACCAAGAGTAACGTATTGACCTAAATATACTTCCACAATGATGTGTTTATAGACAATTTCAATAGATATTGAGGAGAAAATTAATTAAAAAACACTAATGACTAATTGCATAATAATTTATTTGACAAATACAAAGCGTGATATAGCACAGATGGATTAAATGTTATCTATTATATAAACCCACGTTCAATATTTCGAAAAACATTACGCTTTACATTACACGTCTATTTGTCAAATGTGGTTGAATACGTTTCAAAATGTCACAAACAATTCTTGCAAAACATATTGTTTTCCCGACAACTTTTAGAGCAATCTATTGAACACACTTTTCAGATACTCGTTATTCGTCAGCTCCGTTTATTTAACTTTTTTGAATCAATACGAATTGCGGAAAGTTGCAAAGTACTACGCACAACTATGATGATCAATCTTCTCTCTCGAAAAACACAATTATAAGACGTTCGTATTTTTTAAGTAGTTAAATTATTTACTTTTCACGAACTATACAACTTACCAGAGGAGTAAATCGTATCCAATAAATATCATAATATTGTGATAAACGTATGGTTTGAAAAAAATACGGAAATTCAATAGGTACCACATAGGATTTAGGATACACAATAGATCCACTACCAATCCAGCTCACCTCCACTATTTTTTTGTTATTAATCTATTAAAATTCCGATTTTTGAATATTTTAGTATAAATTAATTAAAAACCATATTTTCAAACACATTTTTCGCATAATTTAAATTAGTATATGTAAAGATACATATTTTTTATTGTTTTTAAATGATGATTGCACATTTTAATAATGTTATTTTGAGATAATTTTGAAAATAGGTAAATCGGAATTCAAACGAGTACCGACCTAGTTTATGAGTAGGCAGTAAGGATAATAACAAGGTTTGCTTTGATTAATTAGATCCAATACCTCATAATGAAATTCTGGAAGCTATTTCTAAATTAAAAAATGGATCTTCACCAGGTATTGATAAGATTTCCTTTGATTTACTAAAAAAACATAGTTTAATATTTTGTAAACCATAAGCCATATTTTTAATTTATGTATATCACAAAATAAAGTACCAAATGGATTTAAAGTTGTTATAATAATTCCCACACAAAGAAGATTTTCGCCTGATATCAGCTATCTCAAACATATCTAAAACATTTAAAAACAATCATAAAAGCAAATCAATCAGGGTCACAAATAAAAAAAATCGGACCAAAAAACTATTCGAAGACTTTAATGTCCTCAATATAGAGCTCTTATACCTAAAAACAATCACCATATATTTGAAAAAACATGATCTATTGGATTCAGTTGTTATTCATTACACGTGATTTTCTAATTGGGCTGCTTGTTAGGTTTCTGTAATCGAATCGGATGAGTCCGTGGAAATTTTTGAAATTTTTTTGGACTAGAAACATTTGTTGTATTTCAATAATGATGATGAAATCCTTGATAGCACTAGGTGACGTTGTAGGGATTGGATTAATTTGGATGAAAAGAAAATATTTGTATAAAATAACAAAAGAAGATTCGAAGGTAAACAAATTATAATTATAATTTTGCCAAATATATTCACGAGTGGTATTTGAGTTCGTTTTGTTTTATTAAAGTTGACAATTTTAAGATCCTTAATCAAATATCACGACATTTTATGATTACCTAACTATGTGGTATAAATCAAAAATAATTTAGAATTCACTTCATAGATTAATATATTATTTTACTATAAAAATATTATGAGAATAAAATATTCGTATAAAAAAACAAGAGCAGATTTTAAGGTAAACAAATTATAATCATGTCAAATAATGTTCATATTATGTTCATTTAAGTTAGTTTTGTTTTATAAAAATTTAAAATTTTAAGACCATTAATCTAATATTAAACCAATTAACAATTATGGGAGGGGGAGTTAAAACTTAAAAGTTAAAGTAATATCCATTTATTCACGCAATCCGGTTTTATAAAATATTGTTATTTAAAATTTTAGAGCGAACAAGATGGAATACATGGGCCGAGTACTTCGGTTGCTCAATCATTATATATAGACGACGAAAAACAAATAACTGATACACAGTAAGCTGAACACAATTGATTAATGTTTTTTAAATTTTAAAATATTTTTGAGAAATACTACTTAATTTCCTATGTATTTACTCTTGTAAATGATCAAATTTATTGCGTAATTTTTTCAAATCGTGCAATAGTCAAGTACCGAAATGCCAACTCCGAATTTACCGAATAATGACATATTACCTCCGGAGGTAACACTTTATTTAAATTTCTCTCTACCCTTATTTGAGATTTCTCATTATTTTACCCGACTATATGGTATAAATCAAAAATAATATATAATTTAAATTTAGAACTTACTTCATATATTATTTTACGATAAAAATATTAAAATTTTAAACTTACACACATCAATTTCAGCCTCATTGCCCGATGATTAATACGGAGTTGAAAAAACAATCGATAAACCCTGTCGCACCGCTGCATCAACTTATACCGGGGATTAAATATGAACACGAAATTATGCGTAACCAACCTCCAACTTTAAGGGTAGAAATTACAATACATGGAAAACCTTTTTATGCACAAGGTATTATTTTTATATTGTAACATGCTTCTATTAACAACTGATATTATTAACTAGAGTTTTTGATCACTTAAAATATTTCATGTACTGTAAACTCAGATAAATTGTTCTATGCAACAATCACTTATTATTGATATTAGTTTATATTTTACAGGACCAACAAAAAAACATAGCAAAAAGCTAATCAGTATTATGGCTCTGTACTATTTTAACGGGTATAGTTATTTACGATATTCATTACATATCAAACTTTTTCATGCAATTTGTGCAACAAAAGGATGGATTAAATTTTTCAAAAGTATCCGATAAATAGACCACTACCTGATTACTATATTATTCTTCCGTATATACCGTATATATATATAACTACAAATTCTGTATAAAGAAAAACTATGTACTAAAATAAAATATGTATATTTTTATACATAATATATAGATACCTATAGTATATTTAATCCCATTTGATTTATCTTGTGTTCATATAAAGTTGCAAATTAATTAAAGTCGGTCTTGAGTTATAATTTGAAAGGATTTAAAGCTATTAGATTAGATATGGACAACCTTCTGCGAGTACCTGCAGTACTACTCTACTCGACTCACAATTTAATGCTTTGACAAATTTATCGAAGTTTTTTTTCATCAAGCGATGCCCTCCAAATACATTTTGTCATGGAATATGAAAGAAAAATGTAACATGCCTTAACTTTTTTTTCCTGGCAATACTATTATGAAAATATAAAGATTTGACAAAAATTGTTTTCATTGGACCTCATTTATTCATTATTTCAATCTTCTGGACTCCAATAAAAATTACAGGTCTAGCTGTGTATGAAAATTGAAACTCTACGTGTATATAGTCTTTAACGAATCAACACACCGGCGATGTAGTGATTACCGATAAATACCTAACCAGTAACCGTGTTGTCCGGCGTCGTGCGCTCACCATCCCCGCCTTCGCCGATCACTATTAAATCCAAAATGCCTGTTCGTATTTCAAAGCAGGATTACTGCAGTAGTGCCGTCGAGACGACAGGCTGTATTAACAAAGGTTATCCTGCTTTTCAGCTCACGTAATTGGCTTGTTTGGTAAGGAGAAACTGCATGTAAGTCACGAAACGGTATACAGTCACATAGACTTTCCAGAACCCCGCCGTGCCAGTACGATCGAATTATCTCAACAACGATTTTACCGATTTCGGTGGTGTGAAAGACAAAATACGTCCGATACGCGATGAAATTGTTGGACGATTTTAAAATATTATAGCTGTACAGTGACACGGCGGTGGTATATATTATTATTTCATATTATGACGTGAAAGTATGATTTTTTGGATTATAATTTTAAAAATAATTGTTACATCATCACAACGTTGATGTAAAAAATAAAATGAACGTTGGTTTGTATGGAAAAGTTACAGCGTGATCGCACACCGGTGAGACAAGATTTTAAATTCACAATTTTTCTTCCCAAACACAGGGAGTCGATGTATCGATTCTCGAAGAATTTTACTCCTTATTCATATTTTTCAGCAAATATATTATCAATCAGAAACGATAATAATAATATAGTCGATGATTCCCTTTTTTTTTTAATAATTATTAATATCTAAGTAATGTACCAATAAGTATAATTTTAATATAAATCTACCAATGTCCAATATAATTACTTGCGAAAATGTTCAACCACTAAAATGTGCTAATAGTAGTTCAATGATGATATTTTATTATGTTTTTAAAATACCATTATTGTCGATATGGAAAATTTATTGTGAATTTGCTTTTTCCTGTTGGTATATAGAGCCGTGTTATTTTTTTAAGGTATTAAAAAATGAAAGTGCTCAATCATGACGCAACGATATAATCCTTTATATCAGGATTTGAGTTGTTTTTCATTATTATTATTATTTATTTGAGTTTCATTTTTTTTTTTCAATCACGAGTAGGAATGATCCAAACATTTCACAAATAATACCTTACATTTTTTTTAAATTTAACGATATATTTATTTATTTTGACAGTCATAAAACCAACAACACTTGAAACATTTTTATTATTGAAAGCAGATTTTAAAGTAATTTCTAATAAATAAAAATGAGTTGGTATTTTTTTTTTTATAAATGTATTAAGGGGTTTTAAAATATGTTCATTAAGTTAAGTGCATCGCGTGTAATGTTTGATTTAATATTTATCAACTAACACGACATACATAATATCATTCAACTATATAATAATAATAATAATAATAGATAACGATAATTTATGTTTGTCAACTTGAAAAAATTCAATAAAACTATTTTTACAAGAATGTTATAAAATAAATAATATGGTATTTAGTATTTACCAACTACTACAAGCACATGCAATTAAATTATTTTTCATTTATTAGGATTTTCCATATCATTATCTACTCATTATTATTATATTCATATTATTATATATTTTGTTGTTTTAGTTTGATTATGTTTAGTATATCTATATTATAATAAAATAGGTATTAAGATACAAATTCACGAGTCTATTATTTAATAGATCATATTAAAATACTTTTCTCGCTAAAATATATTACAATCAATATGTCAACAATAGAAAGTAAAGGCGTAACCTCCAGATAGATGGTTGTTTCTCTCTTATAGCATTTGCACGTAAAAAAAAGTTTTAAGTAAACTTTGAACTCACTTGTCAAGTATAATTTTAATCGAGTATGTAGCAGTTTGAAGTATATATTAAAGTTATGAAATTTAAATTCCTCGGGGTTGGCGATTTGAGGTCCTTTTAAGTAAAATAAGACACGGGGCAGATGGATGAACACATTATTGTCCCCAACTTTGTCCCGTGAGACTATCTGAACCCTCTGAAAACGAGATTTCAAGCCTATTGCCAGTTTTTGACAGGATTTGTACTACTTTTCGAGAGTAAATATACTTACTTCCTGAATCGTCTATTGAGTTGTCCACAAAAGTCTATAATGAATAACACTATCCGAAATCCTTAACCAACTCCTCTAAAGCATTAGACATAAATTCTTTTGAAATAAAAGATTCCCCGTCATTTTTTTTTTTTTTGTTGTTGTTGTTGTATATAATATGTACATAATAATATACATAAATCTATTATTTACACGCGTAATGCGACACACACATGCGCGCGATTGCGTATATAATATTTGCATTGGATTATTATTAGCGCAATGTAGTTAATTCAGAAGGACAATATTTTTCAACAATAATAATTGACAAACATTTACTTCATAATGTATTTCATAATAATATGTTAAAACAATCTTTATGACAATTGCAAGCTAAAAAGAAAAAGAAATCTAATGAGCATTGCACTAAAACAATTTAATATTATTATTAAATTGTTTTTAACTAGGTATCATTTATAAAAGATTTCTTTATTTATATTTGTGATAATATTATATCATGATTAAGTGGTGGATTTAAAAAAATGTTCAGCGATTTGGGGGGGGGGGAGGGGAGGGTTTTAAAATATTATATGTATTTTAAAGGACAAAGTTATTTTTATTATTTTTATAAGTGTTTACTATATCTTAATAATTTAAATATTATATAATATATATCATGTGGATTATAGAGTATGTAGTATTATTAAATAGTGTATTATATAAATCATTTTGAACATATATATACATATAAATCGGTGTCTTTGAGAAAGCCAGACCCCCTCCATTTATCATATTTAAAATTTTATACATGTTCGTGGTTTATTTATTTATTTTAATCAAAATAAAACATAAAATATTAAATATATAGATCAAATATTTATTTGTCTCTAAAAGTTATTTGCAAATCAAACAAAATTTTAAATTAATACCGAGTTCACGATAATATTAAGGTAGATTATCGAAAACCCGTTAATTATATTATCATCCATTTATTATATAATATAATAAAATGTAAACGTCACTATTCAAAATGAAAATATATAACTATATAAGTATACAAATAACGTATGTTAAATTGAAATTCAGTAGTGCAGCAAGTGTAAGTTATAGATACGGTTTTGTATCTCACTACAGACGTAATTTTTATTTTATTATTTTTTTTTTTCATAACATAAAAATATTATAAAAACAATAATCTTCCAAAGGTTTTAGAGAGTCGCGAATCCTGCACTGCTACGGCAAAGGATTACGAATGTAATTTAGCGAGTGCAATCATCGGTGCAGCTATGTAAACACGCCCGTAACCTTTATGGCTTTTTTTTTTTTTGTTTTCAGTGAGTAATGAAACTCGGTCGAAAAACACTATAATAATATACGTTATAAAACGCCCCTCCGGCGGCGGTGTCGTTAAAGAGTACCGTTTTGTCAAATCTCCTTTTCATCACGGTCGGGTTATAATTCGCGCTTCGAGCGACATATATACATATAATATATTGTGTGTGTATATATACATGTATATGTATGTATTGTACATATAATATACACGACTGTTCGTTTCTGGGAACCAAAAGTCACAAGTCAGCGCGCGTGAAGTTTTTCATTATACTTTTGTGACGACGCCGCCGCCGCGCCGCCACGGTGTCTGTCGGTAGGGGGCGTGGGGTTGAGTGGTGGGATATGACATGGAAGTATATATAAACGTAAGGGGGGAGGGGGTCGATGATGGAAGAACACAGCCCGAGAGAAGAGATCAAACGCCTCAGTGCCAACCGGCACAAAAGAAATTTCGGAACGGGCTCGCGTGTTGGCTGGGATGGATTGATGGTTAGGAGGGGGAGTGTTACGCAGCAGAAGTGCGTGCGTTTGGTTGAAACAAACTTTACTGGCGGCAAACGATGTGAAGCGTGGAGGTGATGGTTAGGAACGTATATATGTATGTACATAATAATTCACGTCGTACACATAATATTTATGCATATACATATAACGGTAGTGTGAGTGCCGTTCCGTAAGTATATGTATGTTTAGGGTGAATGGAGGGGTACGCCGCTGTTGACGGGGAGGGACTGGGAAACGTATTTCTCGGTATTTACATGTATAATGTATAGACTACCGTTGTGTGTGTGTTAAGATGAGCAGCTGGTGCGCGCGCTTGATGATCAGCCGAGTGTCAAAATCTCTCGGTGGCAAAACACTTCGCTCTGGCCCGACCCGCTCGTCGTCGATACTATACGACAGCAGCAGTACACCGCGCATTGCTTACGCCGTCCACCCCTAAATCATATCTCCACCCGCAACCCTCACCGATCGACTTCATTGCCACTCCGCAGACATAACAACACACAAATACACACACACACACACACAATAAGCGCCTTTTTTCGTGCATATAATATATATATTGTGTACAAAAAAAATCGTGAATTACGTAGACGGCACTATGATTTCAAACAAACGGACTGGACGCTGAGGAAGACGAAGTGTAGAAGTAATAAATTCGTAGTAGGTATTTTTGGTAAATATTTCACGATTTTCCTTTTGTATGTATTGTGTATAAATATATATACACATAAATGACGTTGAAGGGAACGCTTGAACGTCGATTTATCGCACAACGACTATTGTGAACATCAATGATATACGACTTACAATAAGTATAAGACAATGGTGGAAACAATGAAACGTGACCCACTGTTGAATGTATGTCGTGCGGGGTTGATATAGCAATAAAACGTTCTGAAATCTATTTCCTTAACAAAAACAATCAATTTATTGTAAGCGAATATTTGTCCCTGATGAATGATAAATTAAACAATTTAATTAAATAAATCATGAATACAAGTATACTTGTATATACTTGTAATATATATATATATATATATATATATATATATATACGTATTTGATTGGAAATGTTAATACTATTATGCAGTATTCACAATGATTAACCCATAAAAATTTGAATAGTACCAGTGTCTATGCCTATAAAATCATTACTTAAATTTCAATTTACATTATTTTTATATATTAATAGTTCCTTAAATTCTAAATCTACTTGCGGTCCTGTCTGAATTGTAATTAGTTCAATTTAATTTGACCGGATATTATTAATTTTTTATTATTTTCAGTGCACTCAATAAATTACGAGTAGATAGTCCAACTTTGCCATAAACTGATCTATTTAAGCCGCGAGTTCCGGTGATATGTTACTGAAAAATAACTAAATAATTAAAGATACAGTATACCGATTGGTGTACCCATAATGACAAATATAAAATAATAAATAATTTGATTTAGAAAATGACTTTAAACCACGAAATATTATGAAGACATTAAGTATAATAGTATATATTATCCTCAAAAATAATTTTTAAAATACTACAAATCACAATATAAGTAGATATGTTTTTAAAGCAACTATAAAGTATAAACATCATAATATAAAGAATTGCTCACATAAAAATAATATGTTTTTGAGAATATTACACATTGCATAGGTAACATTGAAACTTTTTAATCCACTGGTCCCAGCGTAAAAATCTACGTTCAAAGCAGTTACATTTTTACATAACTTTGAACTATTTCTCATATTGTATTTTACATACAATATAAATATATCCATATACCTATCATAATATATTATAGTTAACTATTTTTTAAATATTTTAAAATAATATTATACATTATATTATGATTAAGCAATGTTGTGTAATGGATCCGCGTTTGAAAAATGTTAACGTTTATTACAATATATAATATAGGTAATACATCGATTATATTGTTTGATTGAAATATATATATATATATATATATATATATATATTATATATATCAAATAGATAGTTCGATCAGTGTGTTTATATAAATGTCGTTTACGAGATAACAATAAACATTATGTTACATATACACCCACTTGGCATTAAAAAAATTATTGATTATTTTTTATAATTAGCGTAACATGATCCTTTTAGCGGTCTACGCGTTATTTTGATATGTGAAACCCCATGATTCGGAAATATGAGTCTGTTACAAGGGTATTATAATATAGAACAATTTAAACAAACAGAATTAGATTTTCATTAAGTAGATACTTATACGTATCGTATATAAGTATACTTGTGGCTTAATTAACAATAAAACAATAAAGGCTTACCAAGTAAATGCATCAATGCACAATTGTTTTATTACAAAAGCATAGCATTTGGTTAATGCATAGGTATAGCTCAAAAATGTATTTTTCAAAAGTATAATCAATCCAAAAAATATTACGTTTATCTGCGTGTTCAGTCATCAACAATTATTAGCTACCTATATCATGATAATGTATTTAAACTTAAATGTTTGTGGGACGAACTTGTGAAAAACAGAGATAAAGGTGATTCCTATATTACTTATATACCTGAGTAATACATCATCAACCGCGTTTTTCTTCTTATTCAATAAATAATAATTATCGAAAAGCCTTTTTCTTGCTTAGGGGGTGGACAACTCAAGTTGGTTTTTGACTCGAGCACCACAGTTATTATTACATTGTTATAAGAGGTATATATCGAAACAGCCGAAAGGGTTTTAATAATAATAATATGTTAACGCTCAAACGTGTAACATAATATTTCAAGAGATTTGGGGAATGTAGTTTCAGTTGAAGCCAAATAAATGAACACGGTTTTTAAAAATTACTGTATTTATTTCTGGAGTGAAAAATAACGCAGTATACGTATAATGCTGCACCCATCATATATAGCTAATATTAATTAGGTTTAAATTAACAATTAACTAATTATTTTAATGATAATCCTTATCCGTCGAATATCTAGTTTATTATTTATTTTCGAACCTAATAACAACACGCTCGGATTGTCTATTCAGTCGATCTTAATTTATTTCAATTACCATAATATTATGCGGTTACTGCGGTATACGGTTATTGCGCACGTACTGACCATTTAAACCAATAGCAGCTCGTGTAGAAACATTACGACCTCTATATTATATCATTAATTTAGACATGTTTCATTCGTACCTTGGGCTATAATACTGGTCATTGTTATTTGTTATTTATATGTGTATTTAACATGTGCGCGACGCGCGTATTTAAATTAAGACATAAAAAAAATAAAGACAAGTTGTCGTGTAATTGGGGGTTTTTTTTTGTAAGTAACAACACGTGCGATGTGTACGAAATGAAAAAAAAAAACACATACAAAAAGAAAAACCAGTTTAACGATTAGACAATTTTGAGTAGTTAGTATAATAAAAACGGAGAATAATTAGTGACAAAGAACACATCATTTAAATACATAACAGCTTTCATTATACAAATAATGAAGAAGAAACGGTGGCTCAGCGAAAATCGAATAATCGACTGAAAAGCCTCGTCAAAACAATTTATTAACTTTGCGTTATTATTACAGGAATAACAAGGATTAAGTGGGCATTAAAACTCAGCGGAAATATCAAGCGTTTTTGTTTTTAATTTTGCTTTTAAATACTTAATAATATAACTGAAACAAAACTTTATCGCTCGTGAAACTATTTAGTTATTAATCCCAACTTCGGTCTATATGTAGGTAGGTACCTTTTATCGTAATTTGTTAATGTTAATGGATATGAAAATACATAGGTACATCATAACGTATGTATGTTTTAATTATTTGTTAAATACCTGTACTGACGGCGAGTATAAACGCTAATAAATTTTCCTTACGAGGTACACTTCGTATAAATGTATATATGAATATCATGTACCAATAATGGTATCTGTTGGTACAACACACTCTGGTACATTCGCAAGAATAAATTAATTCATATACCTTATAATATACCAGCTAGTATACGACAGCAATAAATCTACAGCGGATCGTTACGATTTATTAGAAACTGCGCAGTACGTAGATGTCTCTAAATTAAAATATTGTCTTATTGCAAAATTTGAATTTAATAAAACACTTTAAGTTCAATTTTTTTTTTCTTAATTGTAATTTGTTGTCAGTATTTAAACATAATATAGTCGTAAATAATAACATCTTTATATGGTTCTATGTTTTCATTGTTTTTTATTTCTATGCTTAAATATCGACTAATAATTACATTATTTTAGTGAATACTAAAACTCATACTACTAAGAATCATTATTATAATATGCGCCATTGGTCGCTTTGTCGGGAATGTTGTTCAAAACAACTTTGAAAGTGGTTAAAGTAGGTCAGAGCCGAAAATGATGAATCTAAAATCATTGTCTAAAATTATCTAAACCAATTATTTTTATGAAATTGATAATAAGAAGTATATTTAATATAGCTAGGAGTTATTTTCTTTTAATTTTAATTCATCGTTCTAAATTAAATAACAACCACTCGTATAGTGCTAAAAAGTATGGTTTTCATATTTCATAATACATTGTAAATTATTTTTACTCAATAAATTATTTTGTTCAAATACATATCATATTATTATATAGGTTTGCCTACCTATATACGCATTTAAGTCAGTTAAATGATAGAAATCTGTTTGGCGTTGTATTTTGTATGAACTTTTACATACGCAGACTCAATGGTTATCACAAGATTCTCATACTTAGATTAGCTAGTAACAAGGTTGCCACTTATTGGTCGAAAATGGTACTGGTCTATTGATTTTTGCGGTCGCTAAGGTTATGGGTTCCGGCGGAGGGAGGGGCGTTAAATCCTAAAACGGCGTGGCTAGAGTAAGGAGCAACTTACAGAACAATCCTGTTAAGTTGTTCATAAAGCGAAAAGTAATTCACCAAGAGTGGAAATTGACGTACAAGAAGATTAAATGGGATGCACAATCCCAGATGCCGTTCCATTTTAGGATTTAATACTGTGGGAGGGCTGATCAAAGGGAAAGCGTCTCGAATTTTCTATTCACCGGAGCGTATACGTACTATACGTATTAAAAAAAAAAAATCCCTACAAATGTCTCACATATGTGTGATGGTACGGATAAATGGAAAATAATTTGATATGTTCTAAATACGAACGTCGTCGGCCGTGATTTCACTAATCAACGTTCAACGGTATTATGACGGAGGTACCCTATCAAAATTAATCAAATGATGTATTTGACGTACGTATTATAATTTTCCGATTCGCAGTAAATTACTTTTCAAATTGAACACAAGTAATGAGAAATAAAATAATAATAACAATGCAGGTATTGTAAATCTGTCTATGTAACAAAACATCTTAACATGACTGAATGAAGATAAGACTCATTTTAGTGCAAGTTTTAAATTTCGGACAAATCCTGCAGTCTCCTTCAAAGTCCTTTGAATTGAAACAGTATAATACATAATAAGTATAATATAAATTATATACTATTTACATTAATTAAGAAATTGTACCAAATAATTATCAATATTATATAATAATTACGAGTTTATTTTTATTCTTACTGCATACCTATACTTAACTACATACTAACCGAACAATAGTTAGTCCATTATTGATGTTTTCTTTGTTTAAATATAAATATGTTTTTCAACATAAAACAAATATTATCATAAAATTTACTTAACTCATTTATGATAATAATGGTTTATTAAAATAATATAATACCGTGATGGTAATATATAAAAAATAAATAAATTTTTATAACACTTACTAAATAAAAAAGTTGTTGTACCTACCCTTATTAAGTTGTATTTAGTACCTATAAAGTTTGTTTATTTTAGAGTGCAGTTATAAAGTTATAAAAATGCATGAGATTAAAACTAAATAAGCGATACTTACGTCGTAATATAATATAAGCTTGCAACGGCTAATAATTAGTAATAATAAAGTCAATATATATATATATATATCTGTTGTATAATATGTATGTATACGCAAGAATAAAATAATTTTATGAACTTTGAGCCATAATAATAATAATTTTTTTTGTAGATTTGACACAAAGAATTAAAAATTAAGACCTCCACTGGATGTTTGTATCGATTAAAACAAGGCTTTCACCCCATCCCACCCACCCTACCATCAAAACTATTTTTTCATGTAATTATAATGATTATTTCAAATTATAAATTTTTGTTTGGATAATTTTCACTATTTCTACTATTTAATAGGCGAACTGAGAAGTATACATAATATATATATTTATAGTGTTATATTATTTTATTCTCTTGTAACAGTGTGCTAAAACTATATAGAAAAAACTATTTTAATAAATTAGCAAAACTTATAATAATAATCTTTTGACCTATATAACATAATGTTTCGAATAACTAATTATAGTCTCGTTAGTCGTTTCATCACTTATTATTCCGTGTATATTGGCATATTACTAATTAGTCATCGGTGAATAAAAAAAAAAATATTATTAATATTTTATTTTGATAAACATTAAATATATTTATTCGGTTTAATGAAGTGTCTTTTATATCATCTATAAATTCTATTATATTCCCCCGTTTGTCATTATAACTATATCTGTAGACACTCCTCCAGTGCCAGTTATAAACAACGTTTTTATAGTAACCGCAATAATATCACAATACTCTCGCAACATTTTCCATGGACAACAACAACAACCGTTCATGGCGCATCCCTATTTCGCCAATAAAAAATTAAACTACTAAAACTCATCACGAAGCTAAACGTGATCTGCCGAGTATAAAATTTGTTATGTTACGCACTTGTAAGACGGAGACAACACATGTGGGTATAACGTCCTCTTAATGGGATTCTATTTAAAAGTTATACTTCCTTAGTAGGTAGGTACTTAATAAAAACTTGATTTGGAGAGATATAGCAATAATTTGGGGGCTTCAAACCCTCTCTCTATTATTAACGATATCGATTTTGAGTATAACCGTCTGAATTTTATTTGTATTTGTAAAATATACTAATTTATAGTTTACAAAATCAGTCCACTTTTTGCTTACCCGCTATAATATACAAAATGAATAAAAGTCATATTATGTATATGACAATATTTGATGACGTACATTAACTTTTCGTGTGTCCAACGTTCTTTGTTTAAATTTATATAACTTTATTTAGAACCAAAACATAGTTGTTATTTATATAAGTTTCGGTGATCATTAAAAGCGTCAATATATATATATATATTATATTACAGATACGAGTGTTATTATATGATGCTTAGAATAATGGTAATTATCTAGTCTAGTGTATGCATTAATGAATATTTCCCTAATATAAAAGTTTCTTTTTTTTATAGATTTATTGATTTTAAAACGAACTATTTTGACAAAGTTTTAAACATAACTATTGATATCAATAATTGAAAATGAAGCAAATTTTTGGGTTGAAAAAAAATAAACATATTATTCGTATTATTTTTCATTAAAAAGTTACAGAACTTTTTCATACGTATTATATGTATATATAATTTATGATTGTGTAACAACTTCTTTTAATCCTCAGAGAATACAATTGAATGAGGATAATATTGAATAATTTATTGTTTTTTAGGTATTTAAAAAAACCCCGTCATCATATCATACACACACTGTAAAACTATAATTTTATATTTCAATTTAATTCTAAACGTGCATTTTTTTCACATGTTTGTTATATTATTTATACTACTGACGACAATAATATGAATTACTGTGTGTATTGCAATTTGTTTTATAATAATATTTTCTTTGTATGCATATACTGTAATATTTAGTTGCTCCGTTGTTAAAGAAATTAAAATTTTTTTTTTTTTAACTTCGTTAGCATGATCTTTATACATTTACAATAGTGCACTCGTATGAATAGTAGATTTAGATAATTATTCTGTAACGCACCACTGGCACAAAGCTTAATAAGTATAATAAATAAATGCGTTCTCCAGTGTTCTTTTATACAAGTAAGAAAAGTAGGTAACACTCAATTAGATTATAGTTTATATGTAACTTATCTGTTTGGTGACTCAGAAATTCTCTTTGATTCACATTTAAAATAAAATTAGATATAAAGCTCTGTCAAATATAAGAGCCTTAAATGTTTCTGTATAAAATTACATCACTTTAAAAATGTTCTATTTTTCAACCGTCCGTTAGAAATGAACAATTTTTTTACCTCGCTAACTTAATATAATATGTTGGTAATTATTATGACTATTCGAGTTTCTTTTTTCATTGTGACCATTATGATTTTAAAGCTGTTAATTCGATATTAATACCTATAAACATCAATAAACACTGATTTAATAATTTTTTACTATAAAAACGGCTAAACTTACAATCATCAATTTACATTTATACAAATTGACACTTTCAAATGACTTACTAATTATTCATAAAAATTTAATTTACTGTCAACTATTAATGTACATGTCTTGTATACGCTCGACGAATTATACGTTTTATTCGTAATGTGTATTTTTGTAAAACTATGTCAGGGTATCGTCATTATACTTTCGAGCATTGCAATGCAATACTTAAGCCCGTTGTCAACGTAACGACGTTAGATTATAACAAATCGCTTTATAATATTATTTTTATTATTATATTATACGATGATACAATTTTTCGGCACTATTCTCGCATATTAAATGGCAATAGTTTGTCATAATAATACACGCCAAACTGCCAAACGAAATGTTTTGCATTTTTCACATTCTCGCAGATGCGTTCGATCTTATATGTACGATACACTACAATTTGAAGTGTATAATAATATCTTTATCAGTGGTGTGAGCAAAGCTCAACTTCTATGGGTGTGATACTATAAAAAAGAAAGAGGGAGAGAAAAACAATGCGATTAATCTTTATTATTATTATTTTTTATATATATATAGATAAAACTCTTGACATCCCGCGTTAATTGATTTTTTGGTATTTTTTCTCCTACACTAATTTTTATTTTAATGTAGCGTTTATGGTCTTACATGTGATCACCTCCAGGTGTATATTATCATAATATTATTTTCTATTATATTTCTATAATTTGTATGCACTTTCTAATCCGCATGACGCTTACTAAACGTTGATAATAACAATTCGGTAGATCACACAGTAGTTTTACCTAACTAATTCCGATATTTTTATAGCTGCTATATACACTTGCAATTGCAATTATAAATAAAACAATAAATCGAATCCTAACCTGATTTGGAGTTATTCACTAATCATCATCTCCTCTCCCTTCCTTAAAATACACTACTTATATTTTTTGTAATGGTTCGATATGCGTACTCTATTACAATCGAGTAGGTATATAATCTCATATAAATTAATTTGTTCGCTCTAACTGGTATATACGCCACGCGTGTCCGATTGAGACTACGACTGTAATAATAATAAATATAATAATAATACTCTTATTGCGGTCGCGTGTCGTCGTATACTATAACATATCGACCATATGTTTTAAATAAATTTATTATTATGTAATATATTGTGTTATATATAATAAACGACCCCGACGAGTGGGAATAAGACGTGTTAATGCGCGTGCGGCCACCGCCCCACCGCCACCGATATTTGGTTGTGGGGCGAAGAGGGACACCGTCGTTATCTGGCACATGCCATCTGTGTGTGACCTCCGACAGATCCGGTCGCCTAGATAGCGCTGATAATTTATGCGCCCCTCAACGAGTGCCCGTGTGCCGCCCCTCCGGTCGCCAACCCCTACCATTCCGTGCGCCCACCTATACGAGCATCCCGTGCGCCGACCCTGCGCCAATTGCGTTCAACTCCCCCTGCAGATAGCACTCGTGCGCGCTAATGATTACACGGCTCTCCGAGCGACGCCCCCGCAACCTGCCCCCCAAGACTCCCCCCTTCGTCACGGTCGAAGCCGACCCCGCGATGGCATCATGCGGCCGATGCGCACCACCCGCGAAACGTTTTGTCTGCAGCACGCGCTCGAATCGGATGCGGAAAACCGCGATGCACCGCCACGATAAGTATATAATAATATAAGTGTAATACGCATAATGATAACACGTTACAGGGAGTCACCCTCAATGTGATCACTATATTATAGTTAATAAAATCAAATGTTTATTGACAACATTGACGTATAAACATAAAAACCCAACACGAATCGTATGCTCATATTGTTGTTAAGTTAAATCAAGTTTATATTTACAATTGGTTATATTTATGCTGTTTATAAGCTCGAATTACTGCAAAGTAAACATGTATGATAAAATTATATGCATAAGCAACTAGTCTGTTGTTCGTCAATTGCACCGATTTTTCTTGATTACCTGAAAGCTATTGTATACATCTTTTGCGTCGATGGATTTATCCAATTCAAATACAGGTAAACATCGATTACGCCGGAAAATATTCACAATATCGCAGCCTATAACCTTGCTCCGAGATCTCAAAATATCGTCCATGTCTGCAGTGTTTTAAACGATCGAAAAGCATGTTGTGCGAAATGCAGTTTTAGAACTCTGAATTTTCATGCATTATTGAATCTAAGATAATAATATAATGCAAATATAAAAAAAATTAGAATGAAGGAATCGAAAGCGCAATATTCGGTACACACGGGCCAGTCGTGGATCTAAGGCGGCCATTTCCCTCGTGCACACTTCACGCAGATTGAGTAGCATGCTTTATCTCCCGTATTTCCCACTGTTAATAGTTGTAGGCCATAATGGAAACAAACAGGTGTCAAAGATATTCATATTATTTCCACAATGTTTCGGAATATTATTCAGTTTCTTTATGCGCCGCGCGGTTCACTGACACACTGTAAAATAACGATTTCAAGAATACATTTTCAATAATTTAATACTCAGTTGATCGTAGTCAACTTTCTACAAATAAGCATAAGCGTCGTCGTTTGAGATATATATATTGTATCGGTTTATTGAACATACCTAAATATGGTGTTAATTTATTTAAAAGTATGTAGGTACCGAGTTTTATATTAATGAAGTCTTATTGCTATTTGCTTACTGTTGTTATAATATGAACAACGTATGATAAATAAATTATTGTAATAGCGTTAATGCACTTATTCAGTTTTTATACAAAACCTAACTTAAAATTTTTTATAAACATATCAACCGACAACCTTAACCTATAGATGTCTTTGAATTCCCTCGTTTGTTTAAAAAATTACAGTTGTTATAGTAATCTTCGGGACTACCCCCTTAGGATGTACTCTTACATTTTTAATACATAACAAAGCATGAAGGCTCTTTATTTTGGCTATTTGCCTACAACCTATTACTCAACCAACATGTTGGCTGAGCTTGTCTCCGACTTTCTTCGGCTTTTTCTTTTTTCATAACCTGCAGCACTTACCATTAACCTAACTTATTAAACTTGAATGGTCACAGAAAACATATTTAATAAACTTACATAACACTATATATTGCCTAGCAAAAGTATAAATAATAATTGTCTCTTTACCATAATAATATTATTTACAGTGAATGATGACGACCGTACGGCGGTCGAGTGTGTATCGCATAAATATATACCCTATATGTACACTCGTAGACATCATAACGTCATACGAGTTTACGGCGGTAAAAGTTTTTTGCCCTCACGCAAAACGTATATTATTATTATTATTATTATTATATAATGTGTGTGTGTGCATGAAAAAGAGAAAAAATTATAATAATGACAGACAACCGTGTACGGACAATGATAACCATGGAGAACAATGTGTTTGACCGGAGGGGAAGGAGAAGAGGGACGAACAGCCGTTGCTCATGTTCGTGCACGTTACACAGACGATTGCATTTTCAAAATTGCAAAGGTCTTGGGCGTCTCTACCTCACTCCCCCTCACCGCCCCACCCACCACGACCGCGCGCCGTTCGCATTGTGTGCGCGCCGTCCGCGCGTAAATTTACAATTCGCAACCATTGTCTCAGGTTCGGTCTTTATTCGTGCGGCGAAACAATACCGCAAAGGTTCAACGTTACACCACTTTTGCCATTATCAGAATTATTATTATTATTATTTCTTTTCCGCGTTTTTCAAAAAAAAAATAAAAAAGAGCAAAAACGTATACGTCATATTATTATTATACTGTAGGCGACAAATGGCCAACACAAAGACGACGTTGACGACGACGCGTCTTCTCTCACTGCAACTGCAACCACGATACATGATATACATATATATAATATTCATATAATATACATATATGTGCAATATAACATATATATATATATAATATATATAGCCATATAGGTACACACAATACTTTGTTTATTATTTTGCACGACGATTTCATATGCACTCGGGTCGCGAGCGTATTGTTATACCGAGCACCAACTAAGTATTTGTTTGTTATACGCCACTCGGTTATATTATAACATATAAAATATATTATTCTATTCGTGATTAATATGTGTTTTTGTGACCGCATCCGGGCGGAGCACACGACGTCGACGTGGTCACTAAAGTCTAATAGCAGATAAAAGTGTATATTTAAAAAATAAAATAAACATAAATAAATGTAACTATTCGTTTTTCCTAAAGTATTGAAATAAATTTGAATACTTCATATACATACACAGAATCACTAGAATTTTGAGTACGATACGATTAAAATATGCCAAATGATAAATGTCCAATTACCTAATTTCAAAAAAATTCACTATCTTTTTTTTATAATATGTTTGTAGTTATCGTTAATAAAAATTACATATTGCATAAACACCATTATAACAATATCAAAAATTCAAAATATTTATCAAATATCATGTCGGAAGCCTTCCACTCGGATAACATAAATCACAAGATGATTTTTTTAGTTAAGACCAAACTTATAAATAGTTTATAATCAGTAATTTGTTTATCCAAATACTGTATCCTAAGAAATGGTTAACCTTATATGCGTATGCCAATGACCATAGACGCCGAGGCTTATTTATTTAAATTAAAATTTATACATACATATAATTATCACTAGTTTTTATAGTAATCATTTGAATCATTGAATAAAACATAGTTTATATAATTATATTATATACGTACCTATAATAATGTAGCCATCAATAAACTGCAACATAAAAAGTATTAGAACTTAAAATATTATAATATGTTTATACTTTTATTATATTTCAAACTCGAAAATGATATCAAATATTATTGATACTTATGGATATTTCATATCTATATAATAATAACGTGTACCAAGTTATTGAAATTAAACCCATTTAAAATTTGTGTCAGTTGACCGAATGTCATGTTTTTCGGTTATACCTGCGGGAACCATTATATTTTTAAAAACCGCACGGTAAATACAAACAACGAAGCTATTATAATATTAAAACTACTGCTGGTGAATAATTAAATAAATATCATTGTTGTAAAATCCCTCCATTTTAATGTAAAATATTGATTTTGACTTGTCAGTAGTGTTTGGCAAAAATCTCTTATGATTAAAGTTTAAAAGGATTACAATATTATAATATTACCTATATCTAATTAATAATTCAAAATGTCGATGCGTTACATACATATACACATACACATATATATATATATATATATAATTATTTTATTCCTTGTAAAATTTTATTTGTTTTAACATCAATTTTATTAATGCATTATGTTAGTGTCAACTTTTATGTGTTGCAAATTTCGAAGAATGTTTAATTATATTTATTGAAATTCGTAAATTTAAAAAGACGTATAATCTAAAATATTTAATCAGTTAATTATACTACCTATAGAGTATAGAGTATAGACTATTGTACCTATTGCTGAAACATCGTTCGACTGCAAACATATAATGACCAATGTCCAATATCATATTTATATTATTATCACTATCAACGATTATATTAAATTTAAATTTAAAACATTACAAAATCTATAAATAAATTATATAATTATAGGCATCTTCATGGTTTTTGACGCGCATCCTCAGCTCTTTATACTTCACCTATAACTATCTCAGTTATCTACTTCTTATTGGTTGTCAATTATATATGACATAGACAAAAATCAATCAGGGAGAAGTGAAGAACTACGACGTGGGCCGGAGGTGAAGGTGATGTACATAACGAAAAAAGCTATTACAACTGTGCCAACTACTTACCAGTTTTGTCATGGCCTAGAATACGTATCACACGCAGACGCGGTCCACTAAAAATGATCGAGATAGTTTGAAACGAACCCGACGTAGGGATAGGTATTTAAGGGATAATGGGGAAAAACATTCGACTCCTAACAACGTCGTTCGCGTGCAGCGTAGTCGTTGTCTGTCGGTATATGTATTTTTATTCTTCCCAAAGGGTATGCATCCAAATTCATATTTTCTTTTTTTTTCTGTCCGGAAAATAAAAACCTTCCGCGTATAGGTATAATTTTTCCACGAAAACACGCATAATATATATTAAGTTATGTCATGTTTTTTTTTAATGGCATCGTTTATAATAATATTATATACCACTACTGCAACAGCCGAGATCGAGATGTTATTAATTCTTATAAAGCTAGATAGTACCTGCATCATATATATTATGATGCCCGGGAAACCCACCGCAGTAGCCTCGGGGAGCGTCGGATAAAAATATATACGCGATGTATATAATATTATTGGCTCGAACGATGCAGGATTTTAGTCATCGTCGTTCGCCCCTGTGCAACACACACACACACACACACACACAAAATAATAAAAATAATAATAATACAAAATAATGATAATGGGTGCGAGGTGAAGACGCGCGCGCACACACAACACGACCTGGTGCAATTTGTATGCGAATGTGTGTGTGTGTGTGTGTGTAGTTTGGCAGCAAGGAGCAGGACGAGTGGTGTGTGGCTTTTATTCCAGTTCAATTTATCAAATTACATCGAACGAGTAACACACACGCTGTATATACAGCGCACGTCATATACACAATACCAGAATCCCGCGGGTCGACGAACGTTTTAATCGGAATGAAAGCTTATTTCGGGTTACTGCTGCTCCTGCAGCTTATAATAATAATATAGGCGTACGACTATACACTGCAACTGCCGCGCACATTATATTATTATGATTACAGTGATAAACGGTCGACGGCCGTCATCATATTATAATATAAAGCGTTTCGAACGGGCATCGTTGTTGTTTTGTGTACATTATATACATATCCAACTACGTCATGTCTAATATTATTATTATCCGATTTTTTTGTTGTTTTTAAATAACGTCAAAATGCTTTGGGGATACCGCGACGTGGACAAACAATAATAATAATACAGTGAGTTCCGCTTAATTGTGTGATCACTGGTTTATAGGTGAGTTGATTCTCGAGACCTATTTTATGTACGAATTGATTCCCGAATCATTAAGAGGTAGGTACTAGGTATATGAGTTGATTCCCAATTGTTGAACATCAATTATCAATAGATTGCACGAGTAAAGAATTATACGACAATAAAAAGTTCGATCGTCACACCCAACTCACCCAACTATACGTCCACTGAGACCACGCGCGAATTTACGAAAAAAAAAAATCATTACACGTCGCACTAAATGTTTTTAATACATATTTTACTAATATTTTTTTTTGTTTTAAATATAATTTTTTTGATTAGATAAAGTTGATCAGTCGTTAAAAAGATTTTAAAATTTTAAATTCAAAATCATTAAAATAAGTATTTGTTAAAATCTAATAAAAAAAAAAAAAATAATAATAATAAATTACGTTACATTATAGTATATTATATTATTCTTACACGTTTACACAAGTTACACTAACGCAGAGGAATTTGCAGTTTCACAGTTATGTTTTGTATATTCCCAACACTAATATTAATATAATTGTGGACTTGAATAATTCATTTTGAAAATTCGTGTTGGAATGTATACTAGTGTTGTACACGTTTTAATACAAATAAAAAACAAAATTTTTTTATGCAACTAGTAGGATGTTAATGTGCTGTAGTTTTTCATTAGCCCAATTGCATTTTGTCCCGGAGCCATCGCTGCAAGTATTACGGTAAAACGAAAAACGTAGTAATTATTATTGTTGAATAATAGATATAACAACTATATTAGGTCTATGATTTATTCGAGTTCGACTGAATGTGAAAATTGTTGAGTGCTCGCACTTACCATACCACTTTCATAAGCCATAGCCTGATGCAATAGTATTAAAATTGTGTGGCATAAGTTTTATATTATGTGCATTGTGCCATAAGCACTTAGCTATTGTTGTTATATTCAGTATATTTTTTAAGGAATTTTCACTGGGTGATCAAAAATAAACATTAAATTATAAAATGATAGAATTATTTCGTGCTCGCTCCCTTATAATTATTAAAAATAAATATTAATTCTAGGAAGTATAAAAGTAAATGGTAAAAGTTAATAAAAATGAGTAATAATTTATTTAAAATAAGAGGTACTTTCTGAGAAGATAATATAATATTTATTCATTACTTTATTTTATTTTTTTACACAGGTAGAATAAGAACTCTTCTTTTAAAAATCGTGTGTCATGTAGCCTGTAAAAATACAGTCAAGTATGATTAAGTACACAAATATTTTTTAATAGGCATTTGTGCCGCTAGCTCAAAAACTAGCTTAAAAAAATATTCACAGAATGTCATATTTCCTGATTTTCCCAAAGTATACGTATATATATAAAGTTATCAAACGGTTGATGACGAGAATTTAACTGTATACACCTAAGGATTAAAATTGCAATATAATATAGAAACAATAAAAATTAATTATATAAGAGTATATAAGAGGTCTCACAAGTCAAATATTGTTTTTTTGCAATGATGTTTTATTGATTTCATTTTAAGTGATGAAATATTTTTGTTTTATTCGACAAAGTTGAAAAAACTTTGACGGAATTACTTAAAAAATAAATAAATAAAGGTAGATGGGAGTTGAGTGGATGGGAAAGAATGAGAAAAAGAATGAAACCTCCAATCGTCTGAAGTGTTTATAAAAGTTTCCACGACAAAAGAAAAGAAGGCAGACGGTAAATAATAATAATAATAATACCTAATAAAAATGAAGACGTTTTAAAATACATTTTCTTGGAATTATCGTAATTGGTTTTTTAGTTGACAATACTCTAACCGGGTAGGTGTTAAATACGTCTCCGATAACAAACACATCCCCTTTGGCACATTTTGTTCAATCTTTTATCCCCGCCGTATTGTTCTTGGGAACGCGTTCGTCGTAATTCTAGACGAGTTTTTTTTTCGGAAAACTTAACACTCGCTTCTGGCCGTGTTTAAAACTGGTATGAGACTTATGTTTCGTATTTTTTTTTTTTTTCATTATTATTATTATTATTGTTGTTGTTATTATATTATTATTATTTTCCTCATTCTACTGCGTTGGTGCGCTCTCATTGTCATTGATTTGTTTGTGTTTATCCTACGGGGGACTGCATTATAGTAGTTGCGACGTATGTTTAAAATTGAATCATGTTCGATCGCCGCCCTCGTACTATCCAGCTCGTTTAATCCTTGTTTCGAGTTACGGCTAATCCCCGCCTCGTCTCTTCGGTGTGTTTGAATAGCCCACACACCCGACATCATTAAACGATAATAGGCGCTGCGCGTTTAATAGAGTTGGGTCGTTAAATATTATAGACTGTTATAATAATATTACTGTTGTAATAATATTAATATAATCACTTGCCATCGTCGGATTGACAGTTTAAGAGCCAAAACTCGGCAAACGGGGCGATTACGTTTCGTATGGATATTGGATATATAATACAATGTGCCTATCTACCTTATAATGTTTAAAATATATTATTATAATATTAAATACTATATAAATGCTACACATATTTTATACCCAAAGTAATATTATATATTTTAGAATATTTATTTACCTATTTTATACAAGACGCGGTAGCAAAAACATACGATTAGGTAATGATGAGTATCCCGCAGTATTGTAAAATATTTATTTATCTACCTATATCTATCTAACATCATGTCTAAAAAAACAAACACATAATTGGCACTTGGATTCTATATTTATCATAAAATACAACGTCGATTTGATATATCGTATATTCTTCGTTCTTTGAAATAGACAATATATAGGTAGCCAACGAGTTTTCGATTTTTTAAAACAATAAACTGTGACGACGTATAAAACGAATCCTTTCAATCAAAACTCGTGCCATCCGATCAAATTAATAATAATACAATATTTTGAAATCAATATCGTTTTTCCGTCAGTGAGTACTTTATTGTATTTTGTTTGCAAACCATTTGTAGGACATCTGTAGTACCTGTATTGTCATATTAAATTGTTATAACTTTGTGTAGTTTTCTATAAACCCTTGGTCAGCACTCTTTACTAAAAGACGTCATGATGTCATAACCAACAGACTTCGAATTGGGCACACGTGACTTACTTATAGCTTCCTCGTGAGACGTGAAGATAACTCTGCCCATTGATTTACCTGCGGGAAAGGTCTAACTGCCAAACACATTCTCCTACACTGCCCTAACTATGCCGATACCAGAACATCTCTAAAAATTTCGGATCAACTATATGGAAGCACTTGCAGGACTCATTCTTGAAAACTGCAGCAACATCATAATAACATTTCTACAAGGAACTAAACTTTATAACTTTATATAATTTTACTGTCTTATTTTTCGTTTTCTATCCTTCTCTTACTTGTATAATACCCACTCTTAATAATTTAAATTAAATATAATTTAATAATATATTTTTAATAATGTAAACCAATTGACTCGTTATTTTTACGGTGAAACGTTTCATTTTACCGATAAATATTGACGTCTGAAATATATTTATTTTTTTCCAGGTAAACTTTGGTGTCTATAATAAGTACCTCCTCACACTGCTCCACCACACTACTCAGGTCACATAAGCTTTAAATACACACAATATATAAATTGTAAATTTACTTTCTTATCGATTTTTATACAGGTTATGAAATTCCCAGAAAAATATTCTGCCTCTGAATAGACGTATATGTTATATATAATGGATTTATGGTATGAATAAGATAAATGCTTTCGTTCTGAAATGATGTAAAAACCTATAAAAGTGTTTTGAGTATAATAAATTTTTTTTGATGCGGTTTTTCCTTTTTCAAGAGCAGAGAAAGGTGGATACAATTGGATATCCTATTGATTAAAGTTTACATGTTTGATGTTTTTAGGAATACAGGCAACAGGCAACGGATTAGTGAAATTATAATAAATTTCATTCTGTTAGGATTTTTCCAGAAGACATAATATATCGTGACGTGTGGTATACTGGTATTACTTTGATCACGGGTGGGATTTTGTGTCGTGTATTATAATAGTGGCTGATATTGTGAGATTGGACAAAACAAAAAATGTATTACACACACTTAACACACAGCTATATACTTGATGAGTAAAGAAGATCCTCCACTATGTGACTCATGCAGCGTATTTTTAACTATCAACCACATCATCACTAAATATAAAAAATACAACCAGTATCGAAATCAATTTCACATCTCTGAACAAATCTGTGAAGCACTTGGACCAAACCCACAGGACGTAAAAAACTTAATTTTATTCTTAAAAAAAAAAACAGAATTGTACAATTTAATGTAATATAAAAAATGTGAATACTTAAAATAATAACAATGTAACCAAAAAAAAAAAATTATTTTACTAATGGCCTAGTTGTCGATGTAATTTAGATCAATAAAAACCAAAAATATGTATTATCTGAGGAAGTTATGCTTGCAAAAAATGTTACCATACATATTATGTTTTTGGTATAATTTTTTTTATTCTTAATAGATTTTGTCGAGGCAGATTTCGATGTCATACAAACACAATTCAACAATAAAACCGAAAAAAAAATATTAAATTACTAAGAAAACTGTAGCATGCTTATGTATATTTTTTCACTGCACTGTATTCCTCAAAGAGGAAAAATATCCAGTAGCATTCTAGACTTATTTTTTATTGTAACGATGATGAAAATAAATAATTTTGAGAGAATAATTTTGAATTGATTGACCCCTTTCAATAGAGTGTGTTAAATTAGGAAATATATACATTTTTTTAATATTCACTCTGAATACACCGCGTATATACGATGGACGCGTAAAACATTTACAATAACACAAGTACCTACCGATTTTTTTTCTGAAATAGATACAAATCGATTTACGGTTTTTATTGTTATTAATATTTTACACTTATATATATATATATTAATTTCAACCGGTTCAATTACCAACGGTTGACCCCAAAACTAGTGTTTCCAGTTACTTTGTTGTGCTAGTGTTCCTATAAAATATGTACGACCCTCCACAAACCGTTCCATCCATCTGTAAACAGATGGATAGGACGGTCTTTAAATAAATAGATATATAATATTATGTACATTAAATACACTTATACGCGGCGGGTATATACATTGTACGCCGACCGAAAAGAGGCAAATAGGCACTTACACACGTCGTATATACCCACACACACACGCGCGCGCGGGCGCGTATATATACAATGTATTATATTATATAAAGAGGACTATAGTTTGTCAGATGCTAAAACCTGATAACCCGTAGAAGGGCGCTCGTGTATATTTAAAGGGGCAGTGAAGCCATGTGCCCTATTCGCGTGTGTGTGCGTATTTGGTTTATAGATTTACAAGCAATTACATAATTCATTGTTTACATTCGGTAGTCACATACACGGGAGGAGGAGTTCATTTCCTGTTTAATTATATCGTCTGCGATGCCGATGTTATTTTTTTTTTACGAAAATAATAATAATAAAAATAAAAACCTCACCCTTATACTTTACACCGGTCATTAGTCATTTCCTACGTTAATTAATTAACATTTTTTTGTTTTTTTTTTTTTTTTCCATAGGCTCGTTGAATTATTAGCAGTCCATTTAAGCTCGTGTCGGGAAATTAAGATAAAAAAAATTCGTAAACGCACGAGACCCCTAACCGTGTAATTTATTTGACCGCGACATTTGGCCGACAAAATGTAATAATATAATATCTACACGATATTATTTTTGTATAAATATTTTATATAGAAACTCATACCGGCTCTGCGAGCGGGCATCTTCAATATACGATTTCTGACTGGTTTATACGACGTTTTCAGTAAATCTATCTAGCTAGGTATAACGGCGGAGTACGGTTGCACGCGTTTTACCTTTTTAGGTATACGATTGCGCGCAGTGCCAGAATAACAAAAGACAACATTTTAATTACTCAAAGGCGTACGATTGCGCGTGAAATTGGGTGCGACGTTGCCAAATGAATTACGTGAATAATAAAAATACAAAAAGTTAATAATATTAAAAAAATTTTATTTAAAAAAAAATTAAAAAATTAACGTAAATAATAAAAAATAAAAAAAGTTAATAATATCAAAAAAAAAAATAATACAAAATAAAGAAATTTAATAATTGAAAAAATATAATACTCGTAGGTTAGGTTAAAAATTAATAAATTAAAAAAAAGCGGGTAAGTCGTGGATGTCGCTCTGCTGTACAGTAGGTTACTGTAATGGATGGGATTAAATTTGAATGCAATGATAGGTATCATTGTATACGAAAAACGATTCTGAACGGAGATGATTTGTCAGTCTAGGATATATTATATTTAAATATTGTCATATATTCTATTTTGAAACAAATATTTTATTTTTCAATTAAGACGCATTTTGCATAAGGCACGGTTAATTAATTAGTGTAGTTATCATAATTCATAATACCTTATATTATCATAGATATACGAATACCTGGTTTGAGGATAAATCGTTATCATTACGCGATTTCATAAAAATTTAAAACTCAAACGCTCAAAACATTTTTCCTATAATGACACTTCAAATTTTCTCTATAGCTATTTGAAGCAAAACTTATGGAAAACTTGGTGTTAAATTGTATAACCTTAGATATAAATACAAACAATATTATGAATTTTGAACTACAAAATAATTTGCAAATATTCATGGTTTTGACGAATTTTTGTCAATATTTGAAATTCAAATGCTAATAAAAATTTAATTTGAATTTCCGATGGACATTTTTTTTGTGATAAAGATTGAAAAACTTATAAGGAGCCTTGTATTAAATTTTCAAATCTTAGGTATAAAAGGAAAATTTTTTATGAATTTATAGAATAAAATAATTTACGAATTTTCGTGATTTTTACGTATGTTGTCAAAATTAAAATTTGAATGCATGTAAAAAAAAATGTAGCTATATATTTCTTTTATTTTTCAACTGATATTGCAAAAGTATATTATGAGCCTTGTATTAAATTCTCAAATCTTAGAATTAAAAAGAAAAACTTTTATGAATTTCGATCTAACATAATTTGAACATTGCCGTAATTTTTATGTATTTGGTCAAAATTTGAACTGTAAAATCTTATAAAAAAAAATTGTGACAATATATTTCTTTTAGTTTTCAACTGCAATTGTAAAAATATGATAGGAGCCTTGTATTAAATTTTCAAATCTTAGATCAAAAAAGAAAAATTTTTATGAATTTCTATCTAAGATAATTTGAACATTGCCGTAATTTTTACGTATTAAGTCAATATTTGAACTTCAAATGCTAATAAAAAAAAATTGTGCCTATGTATTTTTATAATTTTTTGATTACTATAAGAATAACTTATGAGGAACTTTGTATTCAATTTTCAAGTATTTTGATAGGGCCAAAAAAATTTTATCGACCCTTCCAAAAAAATTTTCAGAAATATTGAAAATTTCAGTTGTCTATAAATATCTCAAAAAAAGTCAAAATATTTTGAAAATTAAATCATGTAAAGAAAATGCCAATCTTAATAACTGGTAAAATTTTCAAGTATCTAGGACTCATACTTTTTGAATAATAACAAATATTTAAAATCGTTTCAGGATAAATCGTTATCGTTACGCTATTTCGTAAAAATTTAAAATTCAAACGCAATTAAAATTTTTCCTATAATGACGCTTCGAGTTTTCTCTATAGCTACTTGAAGTAAAACTTATGGACAACTTAGTGATGTATTCTTAATCTTTAGTTATAAACACAAAAAATTTTATGATTTTTCAGCTTCAAAATTACTTGCAAATTTTCACATTTTCGACAGATTTCGTAAAAATTTGAACTATAAAAGCTTATTAAAAAAAATTGTGACTTACGATTTTTAATTTTTTTTAGCTACAATAAGAAAAACTTATAAGGAACCTTGTATTAAATTTTCAAGTTTTTTTGGTTGTCCAACATTTTTTTACCGACACTTCAAAAAAAAATTCTCAAAAAAAGTGTAAATTTCAGTGGTCTATAAATAACTCAAAAAAAGTCAACAATTTTTGAAAATTAAACTGTATATAGAGAACACTAACATAAACATTTGGTGAAAATTTCAAGTATTTAAAGTGATTATTTTTTGAATTACAACCATATAAAAAAATCGATTTGGTCGAAAACTGATTTTGCGTAAAAATTCCCGTTTTTCTGTCATTTTTTTTTTGTTTTTCTCGATTTTTTTGAAAACTGTTGGAAAATGTTTACTTTTGACCTCTATAATGCACCAAGGATCTTCAATTTTACATCGGAAACCACCCCCAAAGTTTGAAATCGAAGCATTATTTCGACTAGTTATGTTGTACACAGACACAAAAAAAAAAAAACAAAAAAAAAAAAAACACACATCATTGTAAAATCAATACATTCATCACTTCGTTCAGAATCTAAAATTAAAAAATCAAAAGGTACCGCTGATAAGGACCGCGCGCAATCGTATCGCGCCCAGGTATAACCTATCTAAATAATTATTATACTGATTACCGCGGAGTGCTGATGCGATATCGTATAGTCTCGCTAAAATATTATTATAATATTATTAAACGTATTTTGTACGATATTTGACTTTCAAGATTTCCAAAACAATTTGTGGACTAAGATTTTTCGAACGAAGTTAAGACGAAAGCGATCTTATAAGAGTTTTTGTTATATTCTATGTTTGAAAATATGAAAAATATCTTTCCAGACATCCTTTAACCCGTTGTAATTTATTATACTTTTGTTTTGAATAGATTAATTAAATCAAACTGCACGAAAACCAATTTTTTCTAAATTTCGAGAAATCGGATTTTTTGTATAATACGTTGATAATTGTCGAGAAAAAAACAGCATTTATAAATTATAAATACACGGTGTATTATTTGCATAATAATATAATATCTACTTCGAACTCCGATACCTGTGGTGACATTGCAGGTATTTTAGATTCAGAGCGGAGCGAGGAATATATTGGTTTTACAATGATGATTATTTCTTTTTTATTCGGTAAACACTTTTTCTTCCTCTAAACTTGTTTAAAAGTATCAAGTGTAGCATCTTTTCTGAAAGGTAATGTTCTTGAGCTGATTAAAGTACCCGGTTATTTTTTGATTTTCGAAACGGTACTCGAAATAAAAGTGGTTAAAGGAGAAAAACGTACGATTTCATGATTTTATAATATTAAATAATTACGGACGACTTTTTCTACCAGAAATATTGCTTCAAATGAAAAATGACAAGATATCTTTTATGTTGTATTTTGGATTTTGGATTTTGTTCCTTACAGTTCAAAGTTTTTGGTTAAAAACATTGGTAAAAACTTGAAATTTAGGTTGTTTACTTATATTAGCCTTACCTAGACATGGTAAAATTTTCAAAACATTTGAGCGGCTTTTTTATTATTAAACCTAAGATTTGAAAATGTTAAATAATCTATGATATATCCTAGAAAGATAAACCGTCTCCGCTCAGAATCGTTTTTCGTATACAATGATATAATATCATTGGATTCAAATTTGATTCCACCCATTACAGTAACCCACTTGTAACCTACTGTACAGCAAACCGACATCCACGCCCTTGCTTTTATTACACATAATAATATAGTCATATAGTAGGTTATTATAGACGTCAATTTAAAATAAATTAAATTAAAGGTATTGTTATCGTTATTTTTTTCCTAAATTATATTTCGTTAGTATATTCTTTGTTTTTACGTCATGAATTATATATAAAACATATGCCCAATATTTATTATACAGCAATAATCTGCTGTAATTGACACCGATGACTATTAATATACGCGTGCTGCGTATGTCGTATCCACCAAATTGCACCCCGAACACAATAAGTCAATTAGAAACGACGAAGTATCAAAATATGTACTACGGTGTAACTTCCATCAGTCGCAATAAAACGCATAAAACTGGTTTTGGTTATTTTTTTTTTACGCAACGAACAATTATTATTAATATATTGTCTCAACGGGCGAGACCGTTTTCGACCAAAAACGTACCCTTCCCTTTTCGGCCGATTCACTTTTCGACCAAATTTAAAAAAGACTGATTCCCTTTTCGGCCAAAATAAAAATGAATATAATATATGTAAAAAAAATATAATTGTTGCTACATAATATAGGTTTTTATAAGTTGCATAAAATGTTGTTAAATATAACAATACTCCTAAAACTACAATTCGTGACAAAATTATTTACAAAACGATATCAATTTTACACACACACTAAAAATTATCCCTATTATTTCATTTATTTGAACTTTGAAGGTTTTTCAAATCGAATTCAAATTTCTTGGTACTATTCAGTACCAACTTTTACTTTTAATAATTTGTCAAAATTATATAATTATATAATTGCCATAATTTTACAAAAAATTTTGTTTTTGGTCGTAAAGGGAATCAGTCTTTTTTAAATTTGGTCGAAAAGTGAATCGGCCGAAAAGGGAAGGCACGATTTTGGTCGAAAAGGGAAGGGTACGTTTTTGGTTGAAAACGGCTATGCCCGTCTCAACGTAAGGGCTGCGATCGATTTACGATTCGGCCGCATGTCAGAATGGATGGATTAGACGCATTAGATGGATATCTATGGAGTGTTTTTTTTTTTTACATAAAACAATAATAGTATTTCACCTAAGTATCATCACTGCCATCTCAAAAACGGCTTCATCGAAAGTGTATGGTATTGACTCATTTTGGATAACATTTATTTTATCATGCGTAATAGAATAATATAGACAATCGTCTCGCATGCAGATGGAAAAACTAAAATATATGATATAATATTTATTGAAATTTACAGAAAATCGTTGGGCGAAACAAACGTATTATTTAATTTCGTTGATTGGACAACTCAATGTGTTTTATGATTATTAGTATTTTTTGTTTAGCTCTGATACTAAATCCTGCAGTGCGGGTAGATTACTTTAATTATAATAATAATAATAAGATCTCGGCCGGCGAAAAAAAATACTTTTAGTGTGTTTTAATTACACGGGACTTAAAAGTAGCGAGTAGATAAAATATTTGATGAATTAATGCACGAAAAAAAAAAAGAAAAGAAAGAAAACCTTAATCACATAATTTTTCTCTTGTACACGATATATTATGAATTACGCTTTTAATGACCTGCAAAGGTTTAAATGAATGTCGAGTTGTTAAAAGTTCATATTTTTAATTACGATCATAATAATAATATCATATCATACTACCTATACGTTTGATAGTAATAAATATGCGAAGGGGCATTATTCACATTGGATTTAAGTGAGCTATTTAATTAATTATGATGCGGTTGAACGATCTCCTGTACTTCATATTTTGCTCGCGATTGCAAAATAATATTGTCAGTGTGACATTATTTTACGTTTAATACTTAAAAACGACTGAACGATGTTACTCGTATATTACTTGTTTATCCGGAACAATTACGTCATAATAGTTAAGTATATATGACGTGCGTGTCCTCAACCGTAATTAAATGATAATTGCATGTTAAAAATTCGATTGAAAAAATTTTGAATTTTTTTCATGTTAGGTCGGGGACACATTATTGCGTGTATATAGTTATTGTATTGTGTGCACGTGTTGTGGCCGTTCTATCTAATATTAATTAATAAAGTGATTGTTTTAAAGATAAACACTCGTGTACTCAAAGTGCAGCGTTATGTCAAATATATTTATTTATTTTTTTGTGTAATTTAAAGTCATATCTAAAATAAAACCAAATTTTTACTATTTTATATCGTTATTATTTTTTTGGTTTTGTACACGTAGTTTATTATATTATATACTATTTTCATTTCATATAGGTACCCAAACAATGTTATGCCATGGTTAAAAATAAAAATCGAATTCCTAACTGAAGTAGCTGCAATGTGATTAAGCTGCAGTAGATAAGTATATTTTTTTAATGTAAAAATTAATGTGTGCGTGAAAATGGCACTGCAGGTTACCCCACAAAATATTGTCACTGCACTATTTGTATCATAGAACAGTACTATTATACTATTCAGTCTAAACTAAAACTATTGTTCATGGCAAATTTTTTTTTCAAAACTATTTATCTGCGGAATAGAAGAAAACTCGTCGAAAACGAACGGTATGTACTCGTCGGCTCGCACATACGTATGGTACGTCATCATATTAATATTATACCAGTACGATTAGTTATTACCTACTTATTAATATAACCTATACAATATTACACAGCCCCTGACGTCGGGTAGCCGCCTCGGCCGTGTAGGTACCTATATACATACCTACCACAGAACAGTATATGCAGAGGGCCATTAACGGAATTACTGGCCAGAAACCCCTAATTTAAATCAATTACCGACAAAATGCGTCTTATCGGATCTACCCCCGAAACGCTCACGACATGGCGTGCGCCTCATCAATTATTTACGAACCTGCACCACTCTGTTGCGCATACATTACTCGGTAATTAATAAACTCGAAACATATTAGAGAAGACACCGGCGCGGTGGCTCGTGTTATTATTATTATTATCGTCATCTCCATCGTAATTATTGTTATTATTATTACTATTTTTTTTTTCATCCACACGCGTCGTAGGTTCCTATAATATTATTTACTGCAAGGTATACGTCATGGTGTACCTATACGGCTATATCCAGTATCCAAGGCAATATCCGGTGCCGCGGTAACGGGAGAGTTCTGACTGATTTCCGAATTCCATGTAAAATGTTTCGCGTGCACAGCCACCGGAAACGTATTATTTTGATTCTTGATTCGTGTATGATGCTGGATAAGATACTCAGGGGACGTTAGTGATTCGACGTCAAGGGTTTCGGCAACTGTGTTTTTGGCACCGTTTCAATATTATTTTACTGCACACAATATTATAATTTATAAGACGTATATAGGTACGATTGATTTTCTCGAAACTTCAAAATATTATAATTTAAAAAAAACTTATAATATCTTATACAGACAACAGTATAATAATACATTTTTCAAATCGTACGATATTTTATTTTACGTAATAATAGTCGATAGAGGTCTAATACTATATGAAGTTCGAAATGTCGGATGTATCACGATATGTCAAGTAAAACATTTAAATTATCTTCTAAAATCGCAACGTTAATAATATAATAGAAATATCCTTTAGGCTATAATAATAATAATAATAATAATGTAATTTATCTAAACATTTTCACGTAGTGAAATTATAATCACAGAGAAAATTAGTATCAAATTGGTTTAAATTTAAACTGTTTATCGCACAATTCATAAAATCGTTATAATATAACTGTTAGAACTTAAAATACATAATATCTATAAAGTTAAGGTTAATTATTGAACAGAATTTCGATAACAGAAATAACTAATAACGAAATGTCATTAAATATAATTTTTTATACTTAACCACTTATCTCTATTGCAGTTATACTATATCGCATATAAATATTAATGTGTAAAATGTATTGGTGCTATGTATAATATGATTACTTCTATAAATTATAATACAAATAATTATTGTCATATTAGAGACAGATCAAATGCATTATTTTTAAAAACACATTTTTAAATATAGTTTCTAATAAAAAAAAATTAAAACCCTTAAGATCATAAAATGAACTGCTTATGACATGCTATATTGTGATAATACCGAAGAAAAATATGAATAATCGTCGTAGGTATCATGCGTACAGGTAACCTGAATAACCCTATATTTAGATTTGTTTCATAATTTACTTTTCTATAATGTTATTTCACTAGGCACACATATAGTTTAAATATGTATAAGTAGACTATAAACTAACTTTCCACGAAAGGTATACAAGAACTGCATTATATAAATGATATAGGATATAAGAATGATAGAAAGCTTACGTTTTATATATTGATAAGTGCATCATGTATATGATAACTGATAAGTACCTATTCATTTGATCAAAATCGTCATCATTTTATTATTATAATATAATATATTTATTACCTGCTTATATGCATGGAAATTCTCGTCATCTACAGACTACAAACACCACATAGGTACATATACTCATGCGACAAACGTCGTGAGTATAGAGATCCCTTTTGTCCCATACTTGTATCTCGCATGATGTCCCGACGAAAGGTCCAAGTTACAATAAGTAAATAGGTGAACATAATATGTATTATATTGGACATGGTGACGTGAAGAAGGGAAGCTATCCTCCAATGAAAGAACCCTTTAGCCGTGTTTCGGCTAGATTTGACAAGACCTTATTTTAAACTAAAAGGTCACGGCACTAACGTCTTTTAAGACGGCGAGATGGGTCGTCGGGGATTATAACTGTATGTTGTCGAGCAATTAGTGGATTATGATGCAAAAGTAATTTTGAGTAGAACTTTTTACGGTGCGTTTTAACTACATTTTTAAATGATTGGATTTTTAGGTCTTTATGTAGGGTAAGATTTGAGACATACCAAAGACTGGAAGTGATTATGTGGAGGTAAATTTATTGGAAAGCTTCAATTGTGATGGTTTGGCACAGCCCCATATTCGAGCCCCGTATGACCAAATTTGTCTAAGCAATGACATGTAGATAAGAATTTGGTATGTAGAGGTAAAGTTTGAATTTTAATATAGGTCTTATAGTAAATAAAATCTAGAATTTAGAGTCTTTCTATTGGATTTTAGATGAGTCCCCCAGGTCAATTTTTTTTTAAATTTTTACCAATCATCATTAAATTTATATAAGAAATATCACATATTTAATTTTTTAATATATTAATAATTGGCATTTGTCCTAATATCCAATATTTCAATATTTTTCAGGTTAGGCTATATCTATTAAAGAAAAAAAAAATAAACCTTTAATGGTCGGATTTTGAATTTTGAAAAGGACTATCCATCATGCAAATTACAAGGAAAGGCATGAATTGAAATGTCCCTCATTTAAAAAAAAAAAATAATCTGGGCAGTACCGTGAAAGTAAACACATGAATAGTGGGTTTTACTTTTGTTATAGTTTTACTTTATGGTAAAGGTTAATAGACTTTTTGTGATGACAAGACAACACTCACATTAAAACATATACAACGTTCACTACGTTCTTGTCTGTAACGTAGGTATATAATATTATAATAGGAAGTAATAATACATTTACTTCCGATCGATAGACAAATCTGATCCGATTAATCCCAATCACGTTTCATTCGCGCCGATTTGGCACGTTATAATAATAATGCACTTACCCCGCAGCCGATTCGATGTAGGTCCATATACGGCGCAACAATAAATAATATAATATTATTACAATGTGGATATAGTGTAAAGCATTCAAAACATTGTAAAGAGCCCAACTCTTTCCGCTCTGCACGCCCTTTCCCACCGGCTTTTTTAGCTCTTTTAATTTCACGCTCGTATTGTCCGCGGGGCGGAATACGCGACAACCCGCGGCTTGTCCGCAGACGAGATAAATCATAAACAAAGTGCCGTACCGAAAAGGCGAAATCCCATTTCCGGGTATATTAAAATAACGACAGACGGGACTGGTTAATATTTAGCAGCTTGTGTATTACCGTCGTCATTATTGTTTGTAAAATGTTTATAGCGAACCACGATTGTAATAAATATTATTATTATGGTATGCTCATTACTCGCAGCAGACCTCATGACGACGACAACGAGCACCAATCAACGCGCGCTGCACATTCATCTTAATATTATAATAAGCACCATAACAAAACTGTATTATAATATCATCCGTTTTTGGCGTTAGTATAATAATAACATCGGAACGCCGCAATGATGGCATTTCATGACGTGTATATAATAATAATAATAATAATAATAACATTATCGTAATATAATAATATACGCCTAATAGTATGGTGTGTGTATGCCTAAACGTGTGGCGGCGAGGGGGAGCGCGTTTGGTCAATTAGGAAATGTTTAATGATAGAATCGGTCGGCAAACAGCGGCGGAGGTGGTCTGCACAATCTGCACACACACACACACTGCAGAATTTACATTTTACACAATATAGGACGTACCACGAGGGGATGATGACGATGATGATGGTTATATGTACATCGGGTAAAACGCGATGAAGAGAGCGAAGTAGCGTTTATTATACATCATATATAAAGAGCGTGTGTACCGTCGAGAGGGAGCGAACACAAAAAGAGACTTGGCTCGAAACCAACCCTGCCCCTAGGCAGTCGCCGTACGCATTATATACATACTTGGTACGTCAAGCCCTCGGGGTATACAGCAAAATTAAAAAAATAAAATAAAATAAAATACACACTCACACACGCGCGGCGATCGACCCTTCCGGCCGTTTGTTCATTACCCGGTCCTTCGTTGTCGTTTAGGTGGTGTGTGTGTGCGGTACCCGACTCAAGTTAAAAATTAGTTGAAATTTGAAGCCTTTTTTTTTGTTGTTGACAAAACGGTATATTATTGTCGTACACACTGTGTATACGCATTAATATCCTCGTTGCGACGAACACTCTCTGTATAAACGCCATTTCGGCAAGACTCGGTATACTTAGTGAAATTAATATCGCTGTTTCCTAAAAAATCTGACGTCCGTTATTTAGTGGTGTTAATAGTTATGGTGGTTTCATTGTAATAATTGATTTTGGCAGGTCAACCTCCACATCAGTGGCCTATTGTACAGGGGAAAAGCGGGGGGGAGGGCGATAAGGTAGATTTCTCCACCCTCTCACACAAATTTGGAGTTAGAAACTCTTCAAAAAGTTGCATCAAAAATTAATTTCAAAAATCATAGCTCTCTTATTGTTTCTATAGAACGTGCAGGTTCCGTAGGTGACGTTGAGCTATTTTAATAAATCATATTTTATTGTTTATTATTATTTATTATATTGTATATTAATATCGTGTTATAAATTGAATACAATTGAAACACGTCATACATTAGTTTCATTTAAAGAAAAAAAAAACTGTCAATATTTTAGCGTCTTATTTGTATTGCTCACTTGAACGTCAAATAATTTATTTTCCGTAATTGCCAAAAGTTAAGATTCTCGTATGTGTGTATAATATCAATTAATTTTTGTCTTATGATGTCGATATTAAACAATATGGTATTGGTACCTACCTTTTTTTCCTACTGATTTTATAAACCACTGCATGTGGTAACCACGTGAGCATTATTACTTCCTCTCAAACGTACATAACATCGTTTGAACATTTACATTGATGCTGGTAACTATTTGTAGGACTCCAAAAGTGTATGGGGGGGGGGGAGAGGGGCTTTTGGCCTTGGGTTCAGGGTTTCCACTATTTTAGTGGTCTGTTGAAATAAATTTGTAATTTTGATAGGATACTTATTTTATATCAAATAATATTTTAAATCGTTTTGTACAGGTGACCTTGATGGGAGGGGATCTGGATACCTGTTATTTATGAAATATAAATAATACAAAGATTCGATCGATACACACCATAATAATATTACGTTAATTTATTTATTATCGTGGTCGGCGTTGCAAACGGTGATAGCGTTTTTCGTTTTTGATTTCAACAAACTGTCAAGCCTTTTAATACCCATAATAATAGCCACCACATGACAATCGCCATTGAGCGGAACTCGCAGTGTATACATTATATTATAATAATAATAATAAATATTATTGTATACGTTTGTATATTATATTTTGTTTGTTTCATTTTCGCACTACGTTTTTATTCATTATTTTTTTTACATGTATAAATATATATATATAATATACTTGGAATATTATATATCAAGCACAATACAAACCCGGCGATTTTCTTGTCCGCCCACTATGTGTTGTTACTATTGTATTGTATTTTTCACTTACAGCGTGTAGCCGGTGTTCACTGCAGTGGTTCACCCCGTGGACGTCGTCGGCCAGAAAGCTGAGTAAAAAAAAAAAAAAAAAAAAATTCAAGGGAGTATAATAATAATATTATATTATTGTATATCTACATTTGTTTGTGTGTACGTGTGCGAAAAAAAGAGTTCGTTTGATCGGCTCGTTGTTTATTTCCACACCACACACGCTGCTGCTGCAGTAGCACCGGCTCCTCAAAAAACAGGAAATAATTAAATATTATTCACTCTGACGGCGGCGGGTTGTTATTATCTCGGTTGGCGCGACGTGGTACGGTGCGGACTATAATATAATATTAACACTGAAAAAAAGTTATAACGATACGCCGAAACAACATAACGTCGAATAAAAAAATAATACGAAAAACTACCGCACCCCCATTGTGCGCTTCGGCTCGCTATGTACAATAATATTATATATTATTATCCGACGCCTATTTTACTCGCCTCTCTCCGAACACTCCAGCTTCGCGGCGGCACAGCGGCGGCTATTACTCGGTTCGAGCTAGATGCGATTTATTAAATAATGACGGCCAAACCTGACCAAATAGGTACAATATTATACTATTATACTCTCTCTCTCTCTCTCTCTCTGACACACTGCAGGCTGTACCAACTATATATTATGATTGTATAATATATGGACGTACGACAACAATAACGACGTGACAATTATGATAATATAATAACGTTTTCCATTGTAGCGCGACACCCCACACACTTCCGACGCTGACCAACGTGGTGCGATGCTGTATGAACTTGAAGCTCATAAATTATGTTACTATATTATTACGTGTTATATGATGCCAAAAAAAAAAAAAAAATAATATTATTATGATACGCACAATTCACGGCACAAAAGTTATACTCAAAATAAACAAACCGCATGCACTTGGTATATTTTCTCGATTAATCACAAATGCCTCTCGAAATTTTATGACGCAAATCAAATTTTACAAGCAGACTTGCAGGATGTAATATTTAAATGAAAACAAATTATTGCAGAAAAACTTACGAAATATTGTCTCTTATTGATTTTGAAGTCTTTAACTGATCTCCTTGCAGACGACATTCATAAGAAAAAATTATTTCGAACTGGTGAAAAAATGAAAGGATGAGACCTACCGACCACTTAGTTAATGCTTCCCACGTGATCCTTTCAAGCCAAGACCCCACAAGAGCGTGGAGTATCAACAGTATGAACTGCTTTTCCAAGTCAAGTATACTTTCTATATAATTATGTGAAACCTTTTTTCTTAACATTGTTTACGCTTATTATATACCAAATTTATTAAAATTGTGTAAGCCTAATTATATACACTTATTCATTCAAGTTGTCTAAGACACCGATCCAAGCACCTTTGCATGGTTAATATTTTTTGGACTGTAAACGAAAGAAAATTGACCAATTTTTTTTTTATCCACCTTTACACGCCATAGTAAAATAAATATTTACACAATTATAAAATATATAAAAATAATTTAACACATTTTAAGTTTGTTGTTTTATTTATATTTGGCCACTATTGTATATACTCTATCACTCTATTGCTTCTTAAAGTTCTAATTAAGTCTTAAGTCCTAATTATAACCCAAAAGGATTACAATCGTAGATATTTATAACATCTTCGAAGGGTACTCAAACTGCATTTTTGTTGGCCATTAAGGCAATCCATCGAGACCATCGACAATTTATTATATACTTTTCAAAGTATATGTGGTATAAATAAAGTATGTATAAAGGTATACGGAATAGATTTCCGATCGATATAGCTGATAAGGCAAAAAAAAACTTTAAGGGCACTTGTTTTTTGTCCAGAAGACCGGAAGAGTGTTTATAAAAATAATATATACCTATACATATTACCTAAGATATACGTAGGTATACAATTATACAATATATATAAAAAAAATATATATATGTATAAGAAAAAAAATCTGCGATGATTCGTTTTTGTTTCGATTCGTCATTTGTTCGACAGACGCGGGCTATATATTGTCGAAAAATTAAAAACTTATTCTTTCGTATCACAGCAGTTTGTTGAAATAATATGACGGGCTCGTACGAATAGAACAGTATCCTATATAGGTAGGTTAGGCTAGATATGAATTAGATTAGACAATATTATACGTTATCTATTACCTATAAGAATATAACAGCGAATTCTCACGATACGGTTTTTTGATGATCATTTTTTTTTTTAAACAACCATAGTCCTCACCTCGACGTGTTTCGTATTCGGACCGCACACAATTTGTGCTCGTCGCGAGGTCTATGCCCGGTGAACACTGCACTGCACTAGTAACCGCGCTCGGTATATAGGTACGTAGGTACCACGATAGCGGTAATTCTAGCTGCAACCACGCGGCGGGTAACGCGACACCCTATAGTAGGTACCCTTCGGCCGCCGCCACTGAAGTCGCTCAGTAGTTCTCGAGCGGCAATCCTTCCGGTGATGGTTTTCCGCGCACGAATTACCGTTTACAATGCGATCAGCGCCGAAAACTAAAAAAACGATATAATAATATAAGAACGACGGTCGTCTGTACAACAATATATTATATGCTGCAGTGGGTAGGTATATAGTTACTGCACACACATCATGTTATATTATTTCGTATTTACGTACATTGCACGCTCCGGTTGATGTACAAACACTGCAGTTTTTTTTTTTATGTTTCTCTCCCTCTCTCTCTCTCTCTCTCTCTCTGTCCGCCGTGAAACGACCAACGAAAAAAAGAGAATTAACCGCCATCACTATCGTGCTTAACGTTCCGTAATTTAATATTTATTGTTATTATTTTATTAAATCGGATTGTTTGCAGGTCTTCGTCGTAGCCCGCGACGCGTGATGAAAATCCGCCCAAATGACAATAATATAATTTAGCCGAGCTACGTGTATCCGTGTGCGGTGCCCACGAAAAACTGACTTTTTTTTGTTAGTCGTGTGTTGCCTACTCCGTTACACCACTAAGTGTGTGCTGCAGTATCGAACAGAAGAAAAAACTCGCTGATTGATTCAAATATTATGTATATAGTTTATTTTGGTTTAATATCGCATAAATTAGGTGCGATAAATTTAACAAGTACCTACGCACTCGACGAGTTCGTCTACGAGATTAGTGTTATAATTTCGATCACGAAAATATCACTATAAAGTAGCATTTTATAATATGGTAAATAGATAGAAAACTCAATCGCTATCGATTTTCGATCGCACAAAAAATAAATATTTTAAAGTATATTTTCATATTAAATATTGCGCCAAAGAGCGAACGGGCCAATCCAACAATCTATTGTATTGTTTTTTTTTCTTTTTTTAATTTAAATTTATAGATAAAGCGAGACAAGCCCTTTAAATCTTTAATCGCTGGTTAATCGAAAAGTTCGACTATACATTTTGACGTCTTCGTATGAATGAAATGCGACAAAAATACATTTTATATCATCTAATCCATATTGGTGTGCGAAATGTTTGGCCACTACTGCACAGAGCCAGTATAATACATAAGTTATCCTAAATAAAATATAATATGCTCATATGATCGAAATTAAAATATTTATCAAAACCATTTTTTTTTTTGTGAGTGCAACTTCTGATTACCCAGAAAATAATTGGTTACTCGGCTTATTGCTGATCAGTATTTCTTTTTTTTGTTACGATGTTTTTAAAACACATTTTTTTATAAATAGAATATTGAAGTTTATATTGAAAAAGGTTATATTCTATTATAATATTTGCATAATATTTATTCTTGTCACATGATTCAGCATGTGAACATAGATCGTACTTACCAAATACCTATAGGTACGTTTTTATTTTATTTCCAAAAAATGTTATTTTGGGATTTTGTTCATACAACGCCTTCTAAAAAAAGAGCCTACCCCAGACCACCAGGTGATGCGGTACAATGCCCATGAATTATTAAATTTTTTTTTTCGTTCCCTACGATATTTCGATAATCCAATTATTTTAATTACACCGATTAGACGATGCAGTATTTATTGTGTTTTCATATTTCATCGGACCCAGGTAAAAAAGAAAACTTCATACCTACTATGCGTAAAATTACATAGGATAACACTTTTTTTCAAACATTTATGGGTTCGTTTGAATGGTATGATGAGATCCAACTGTCAAGTATAAGAAGCGTGTTCACAGAAAAACGACGATTAGTATTTTATCTAGCTATATTATAGTACCATTAAAATATTTTATTCACTGAACATCGCACTATAACATAATATAATATAGAGCAAGATGACACATTTTCAATCGGAATTTAGGCCGTGTTTTAAACCAAAGTAATAAAGTCGAAAAAAAATTAACAGTAAAAAATCCGATAAAATAAAAACAATAACAGACGAACTATCCAATAATAATTACAATGTATTAAGTAGGTACATAATATTACTCTTATAATATTTGGTAACTGGAAAAATAAATCGCTAACTATTATGATACAATAAAAATTCATAATATTATACATTACACATGTTATTATAGGTATATATAAATATATGTAATATGTATAGCAAAACACGAGGCCCGAATTACCGTTCGAATAATATAATATTATAATATACAGTATGTTGCATACAACAATAATTTTATTTTATTTTTAGATAATAATAATAATAATAATAATAATATCTACACGCTGTATCTTATGGTCTAATTAAAATAAATTAGAAGAGTGTCACTATTCTAAAAACCGTTATAGTTCGTTTATGTACACGACGGCGTCCGCACAAATAACTGCGCTGCGGGTAACCCGTTACGGATTTCGGCGACTTTACATAAAATATTACATAATTAGTATAATAATGATAATTATAATGATAAGGTCGTAAATAAATAATAATTTTACACACCCATTATGTTATTATGTACAATAGTTTAATATTATTAAATTAAAAATAAAAACTTTTTTTTGTTTTTTATTCAAACGACTAAAAATTGATATCGTGGCCATAATAATAATATTAACGATTAACAATAATTATTATTATTGCGTTGTTACGAATATTATAACATAAAATAATATTATCGTATCGAGGCGGTCCTACGAGTAGGTACAACAGCAGTCGATTCCTAACACGATATATATATATATATATATATATATATATGTGTGTGTGTGTGTATTAATAAAACTGCAGTGAATTATAATAATATGAACGAAAATTTAATTAATATATTATAATAATAATTGATCTGAATGCAAATGGTACGCTTGAATCGTTTTGACTGTGCAGAAAGGCCATTAAGATATACCGAATCTTTGTATTTTTTTTTTTTTTTTACTGGAGACAAAAAAGCTCGTTATGGACGTATTTTGTTAACCATACGTAATAAATGAGTATCTAAACTGTTTAGACTAAACAAATATTAAATCCTGACTAAATCAAAATCGATAATCATGTAATATATAGATATGGACTTGACAGGGCACTTTCTACAGTTATAGGCGATTATTCACGAATATAGAAAAATGTACGAAAAACATTGGGACGAGGCATCGTATTACAATAAATAAGGTACGCCAGTGATAATTCTCAACCAATCTTCTTCTCGATAAAACACCCCCCCCCCCCCGAATCAGCTGATATTATTACATCTTCGTGCACACGTTTATATAGGTTACAAAATATATAAGTATATACCTAGTCGTCAACGCGTGTTATTATAGTGGTGGTCGATGGCAACCCACAATAGACACCCACCCACACCCACTGGTTGAGAACTCACAACGCATAAATTATATTATATTATTTTTGCTATAAAAACGTGGGAGACGGCTGAGAGAGAAATGCATAAGAGGTAATAATATGTGAAGAGCGGCGAGTCACTCGTACTGCGACGATGACGTAATAATAATATTATTTAGACGAGTCCGGTGAGCGGCGCCCTGGACACCGCGTTAGGGCTGCTGGACATGGTGTGCGTGATGGTGGACGTGCTGACGGCGTGGTGGTGTTGCGGCGGCGGCTGATGGTGATAGAACAGCGACGGCGGCGGCGGCGGCGGTGGCGGCTGCTGAGGCTGGTACGCGGACGCCTGCGTGGACGCGGACGTGTGCGGCGGCGTCTGTGCACCACTGCCTCCGCCGCCTCCACCCCCGCCGCCGACTCCTCCGCCAACACCACCACCACCACCGGCCACCGTGGTCACCGAGGCGGCTATACCACCATGATGGTGGTGATGGTGATGATGGCCGGCAGCTGACTGCTGACTGGACTCGTGGTACAGGATGGGCACGCGCACCAGACGCTGGGCCGCGTGGGCCATGTTGGCCGCCTCGATCTCGGCCGCCACCTGACGCTTCCATTTGTTCCGCCTGTTCTGGAACCAGATCTTCACCTGGGTCTCGGTCAAGTGCAGAGACGCGGCCAGCCCGGCCCTTTCCGAGCTGGACAGGTACCGCTTGATGTCGAACGTGGACTCGAGCTGGAACACTTGGCTCCGGGAGAACACCGTACGGGTCTTCTTCTTCCGCTTGCCACCCGCCCCGCCGCTTCCGCTTCCACCACCGCCACCGGTCCCGCACCCACCGTGGTCCTTTTTACCGGCGTCATCGTCGTCAGGACCGTCGTCTGCCATGTCGTCGTCGTCGTCCATGGACGCGGCCGCGTTCACCGACTGGTCCATGTAACGGCCACCGCCGCCGCAGTTGCCAACGAACCGCCGCTGGTGGTTGGGCGACCCGGGGCCGCGGCCACCACCGCCGTCCTCGCCTGTCGACCATCCGTCCGGACTGTGGCCGGCCAACGACGACGTACCGCCGGTGTTGACCCCCACGCTGTGCGGCGTGCTGGGTCGGCTGTTCTCTTCGTTCGCCGAGCTCGATCCGCCTGAGAACACAGAAAAAGTGTTTCGTTCATTAGCATTTAGTTGGCTTATATATTAATATATAGTCAAGTCGTGATATTTTATATTAGGATTATATATACGTTATTGACCGGTAATCGAGGGTGTTCGAGTGGGTGGATATGTGGTGATGATGGATGTGGGGTGTGGAGAGAAAATCTCCCAACGGGATTCAGTATTAAATAGGACATAAATTATTTTTGCACTCATCTTCTATACTATTTACGCCCTTAATGGGCACCCATCGTAAAATATAGCTATATGGTTTAGCAATAATGTAGCGAGTGTATTTATTGTATCCTCAAACTGTTATCGTAACACGAGCACTTAAAATTCGATTTTTTTTCTATTTTGTACTTTTTGGTAATTTATAAAATATGAATTTTTTGATTTTATTGGTATTGGATATAATAATCATAAATATCAGTTTTCCACAATTTTTATAAACCATTTAATCTACTCGTATAACTATGTCCTAATAAGCGTTGTTTTTGAAGTAGTACGTGCGTGGATATTCTAAAACTGTTACGCCGCACTCTATAAAAACAAAAAAAGATTTAAAGCTATTATATAGTACACTAGCCGATTCTCTATCTATACAAAAGTACTCATATAGGTATAGGTACAATAATTAATACGAATTATCAATATTATGTACCTATTGTACTTACACGGGCTTCTGCTGAGTTAGAAAATTTAAAATTTCCGCTCACCCTAAATATAATATGTGTTCGTGTAGTATGAAAATATAATATAACACAATGCATTATCGTACGCTTTGAATCTTTGTGTCTGAAATCATGGAAAATTCAAATGTCTAAGTCCAACATTGTAACCACCCACCCGCATCAGCCTGTTTATATCCCACTCGAAAGTCGATATTCTACGCCATGATCTGACGACATAATAATAATATTGTTATACATATAAATTATAAGTACCTACCTAATACTGTGGGTCGTATCTATAATACGATGATAATAATATTATATTATAAATCGCGTCGTATGTAAATCATTTTATATCCTCACGTTCGTGAGACCGATTGCGCTTAAAATCAGCTTTGAAATTCCCCTCAGGCTACGCTAGATTCGTAGAGTGTAGAGGTTTGCGTGTCCATGCACTTTATATGCAAATCGGTGTTTATGTGCATAATAAAGAGCTGATACTTCTTCGGAATATAATATTTAAGCTCTCTGGACGTTAAACCGGAGCTAAACGCAAATCCTGTATAGAAAATATTAAGGGGAGGGGGTTTAAATATTTGATAGAGTTCACCTATATCATCTCTCCCCACGTCCCCAATGCATTTACCAACATTAACACTTTTAACAGAAATACTGCATAGTTAGAATTATTAGATTTTAATAAAATGTATCTATTATTTATATTATCAAGTCGAAATAATAACTATAAATTAAAAATATTATTATTATTATTTTTTTTGTGAAATAATAATTATTTTATATTATTTTGTAGTGTACAATATTATATTGTAGTTTTGTCTCCTATATTAACCGACCGTTTTTTTCCCAAATCGAATTTTGTTCGGAAATTGAGACGAAAGAGTTTTGAGTTTATTTATTACATTGTACAACTTTTGTAAATCGAATGTCACGGTTTGGTGAGAAAAAACAATACTATAATATGTCACATTGTTAAAAAAAAAAACCAATCACTCCGATTCAATTTTGGGTTTATTGAACGATTTCCTGGTTCACGCTATTTTTCTTATCATGAATCAAATGTTGACTCTATATACTACACTATAGCATGCAGGACAGTATGAGAGTCACTTTTGCGATTATTTGATAGCTCCTATGCCATTTCTCTGATTCGCTTATGATAGCATCTTTAAACAAATTTTGTAAAACATTTAATCCAAAACACGTCATGAACATAGAAGTAAATTAGGGGAGAGGGATTTGGGGGCTTACCTAAAACAAACTGAAGACCCCCCTCCAAAAGTATTTCCTAAATTAATCTCGCAAGTATAATAAATTATGTTAGTTGATATTATTTCTACCCCCCTCCCTCCCGGGGCCTATATTTTTAACCAAATCTACGCTTATGTGGTCATGAATATATGTTAAATATATTTAAGATATTACTAGGTATATTAACACTTAACGCTTTACAAAAATATAAATCGGCACACAGTCCTTATTAGATTACACTATAACATACTTGCGACTATTTTGCAGTTTTATATCGCTGAAATTCGATCAAAATCACATATTATATTTTTTACGGATGTATCCGATGTCGTACATGTTTTATGTGAGTACTTACGTACTTACCTAAGGGTATGTGCATGCGTGAAAGAATATTGTACATGTTTGCATCGACTTAAAACAATGATTTTCAAATCACTTGGATGGATTCTCCATTTGATGGTTTGTAAAGAAAGGTTTCGTAGACACTTATATTACGTATATGTAGGTCCTATATATATAGTGGCTTTGTTATTGCGCGATTCGAGAACTTCGGGTTTAGGCAACTTAAAATTACTTGAGTACAATATAATATAGGTATATATTGTACATACATCGTATTATTACTATAAGTAGGTCGAATATCGCGTTAAAACTAAAGTATATAATATGTGTAATCCTCAACGGTAATCAACAGCAATATAAAACAAATTTAAAAAAAAAAAAAACGGGGAAACCACTTAACCTTAAGATATATGACATCAGTAAGTTATATACGCCGTACAACGTTTCAATGTGACAACAAATAAACAAGTATCTACCCTAATATAACAAGTTTTGACAAGTAATAAATAAGTAAGAAAAATTTAAACTATTTGCGATACAATAAAATTGTAGGTATATATGAATAGGAAAAAGAGGGATCCGATTCAAATTAATTTGCGACACAGAGTGTTCGATTTTAATCATCATGGTTAATGAGTGAATTGTAGACGTCGAAAATAATAGAAAAATAAAGCAACTACCGTACGCATATTATTAATTTAGCCACTTTTAGGAATCACATTTTACTATAGCCCAAATAGGATGTATTTCATATTTATAATAATCCGTTCACCGGTGTATAATTATTGTATTTATTGTTTAACGGGAATTATAGATAAAATACGTAAAATTAGTTTGCAGCTATTAATTTACTATTTTTACTATTAATTTTATATTACAATATAAAATTAATAGTAAATAGTGTAATGCGCCGAACGGTTTGTACACTAGCTGTCCATTAGCTATGACTCTACTAAAAGTCTAAGACAAGACGGCACGTAGTCGCCCGAGTGACATTTTATCTAAATTACTTTATTTAATACCAGTCTACCAGTGAAAATATAAATCAATAAAATTGTTTGGATTCTAATCATTATATTGTTATCTGAAATTTTTTCGTTAAAAACATATTATTATTAATGAGTTAATTTATCTAGTAACTAGCTTTAATAGGAATAATATGAATAACATAATTTTAACAGACTCAATGAGCACTTTATCTAACTAGTATTAGTAATATTAGTAACGTCAATATTATTGATAATAAAATAATCAACTTGACCAATAAATTTGACAATAACATAATCTTTTCATGGATACCCGGTTACTGCAGAATAACTGGTAGTGCAAGAGCGGACATACTTGCCAAGGAAAAAGCCATTAACTTACATCAACAAACTCTCTAGAATATAAAGTTAGACAAGGTCTAAAAATAAAGTTTTACAACCGTATAAGAAATAAATGCAAAACGAATGGCTTAAAATTAAACGAAGTAAAAAGAACAATTGAAAAATGGCCCAATACCTTTCAAAAGAAAAGACGAAGTTATATTAAATCGCCTCAGAATAGGTCATTATACTGCACACTACACACATGGCCATCTAAAGATAAAAGAGCCATCAAGAATATGCCTTACACGCGGACATCCAACCTCGATCAAACACATGATCACTTTATGAAGGTAGAGACACACAAGATGCCCAACAAAAATAAACATACCTGAGCGATTTCAAGACGCACTGGGTTCTGACGAAGAATCCATCCAAAGTATATTATTATTTATGAAAAATATTAAATTGTGCAATCTAGGTTAAAATATTTAAGTACCTCATAATATGTTAAAAATCCAATGGTCTCGCTATCGAGGCTTTCTTCTTGTTAATAAATAAAAATTTATTAAATTTTTTTAGTAGATTAAAGACCACTTGTAATACGTGAACATTTTTTCCCCCCATAGATAGTTGTGATAATACATCCGCGTGTATAGGTAATAGGTTCTAAAAATGGTATGTTTATTATTTATCTAACTATCCCCATTAATTTTGTAAAAAAAAAAACTTTACTTAAAGGTCGGATTGTATTCGTGAAAAATACACCACGTACGTAAACAGTCGAAAATAGCATATCGTAAATCAAAGTTAAATGCCAAATATTTTTTGATATTTCTGAATAACATATCATTCGATGTACTCGTCTAATGAAACGTACCACTTATATATATCTTCGGGGTAACAATTAAAATTGAAATCCAACTCGACCATGGTAATTGTAATTTTTAATAATAAAATACAATACCTACACACGTCCAATGTTATTCGTGTTCATTCATGTATGTTAACACAATGTGATACCTATATGTATAACAATACAATGCCTTTATGTATATTATACGTGAAACAATAATAATGATATTCATGTAGCTACGTTTAATATGACATACCATCGCCTGTATATAATATATGTCATCATTAGGGCTTGTATTTATATGTATTTATACGACAAAAATATGTACATAAATATGTGCTAAAAAATTCATAAAATGTATTATCAAAAAAAAAAAAAAAAATGATAATAATTAATAATATAATGAACTATATATAAAAAAATATTTATCCAACTATCTAATCATCTTGATTACAATATTAGTATTAACATGAATTATTGCTTTTCAAGTCTTAGACGATCGTACTTTTGGCAATATTGATAATTTACACATACGTAAATAACGAACAACGAACACAGATTAAACCCACGAAATTAAAACTAGGCCCGTTCATTAATGTATGTATATACTGACCCACTGTCAGTAGTTCAAATGCAAATAACACGTACTAATAAATCGTTATCTATCGTTTATCGAGGCCATAGACATTGATTATATTATATTGACCGTAGATTGAGTTTAATAACTGGTATTATTTTGTCACTATTTTCTAATTTTGAAAACTAAGGGAAATTCCAAAAAAAAAGAGGATAAGTGGTGGATGTCGCTCTGCTGTACAGTAGGTTAACAAGTGGGTTACTGTAATGGATGGAATTAAATTTGAATCCAATAATATTATATCATTGTATACGAAAAACGATTCTGAGCGGAAACGGTTTATCTGCCTAGGATATGTTATAGATTATTAAAAATTTTCAAATCTTATATTTAAAAAGAAATTTTTTTATAAATTTCTAGCTTAAAATAATTTGCGAATTTTCGTGATTTTTACGTATGTTGTCAAAATTCAAACATTGAATGCTTGTAGAAAAAATTGTGACTGCGTATTTCTTTTATTTTTCAACTGCTATTGTAACAATACGTTAGGAGCCTTGTATTACATTTTCAAGCTTTTCTAGTTTTCTATACCTAACAAATACATTTTTATCGATATTAATTTTAAAAAAAACTAATAATGATCTAAAATTTCATATGCCTATAAATAGTTTGAAAATTGCATGGTAGATAGAATATACTTATATAAATATTCGCTGAATATGTCATGTATCTATTGTCATTGGTCATTTTTTTTAAAGTTACATCAAAAACCAAAATCACCTTAAATTTTGGATGATATAATGATGAAAATATGAGGAAATATGAGTTTAAGGTACTCGTCTAATATGCTACCTACCCATAAAATCGTATCTACCAAAACACTGTATGCGGGTGCCGTTTAGTATGCTACCTACCATAGTTAGGCAACTTTTTTACCAATAATACAAAATTATTTATTCAGATCAATGGCGAGTAGTACCTTAAAAGATATAGGTTATCACCACGAAACCGTCAATCATTCCGAGTGTTTTGTTGATCCTACAACGCGCCCAAACACAAACGATCGAGTGTATAATATGGAGACATGTTAAAACTATATACGGAATTAAAATCCGAAGAACAACAGATTTGTTAGACCGACAATTAATAGAAGAATGGTGGCGGTTCGTTAATACCCAACACGATTTATTAGAAGTTTTCTGGAATGATATAAAAATAGTATATGATGTATAATAATATATTAATATATAATGACGAATTGAAATATTATAAAAAAAAATAGTATATAATGTATAATAATATATAATGACGTATTGAAATATTATGAAGTACTTGAAACGGTAAATAAATAAATTATTTAGTAATAAATTGTTTTAATTTGTTATTATTTTATGGTAAGTAGCGTACTACACCAACGAAGTAGCGGTAGGTAGCATATTAGACGAGTACCAAATATAATATATCTTAACAATAAATGCGGTGCGTATATTATTATAATTGCGTAATGCGAACGGGACGAGCGCATACGGCTGATTACGGACGTTTATATATCGAGTGTCACAGATACAAGTCGATTAGGCTAATGAAACGGTTATATTAATACGGGGTGGGCTCGTTTGTGTGTGTGTGTGTGCGCGTACAACGAGGGGCTAAAATATTATGTATTGTGTCACGTCATGTCGAAACAATAGAACATAATACGTACAACAATATAATAATATATATATATATATACCATATGTTTATATCATTATATACATACAGGGTGTCCTCAATAATATAATAATTTAATCGCTAAGGCTATAGTATTACGATAATACATAGTACCTATTCGATATACGTAAACTCAGTCGAAAATAGGTACAGCCTGATCGGATTATTTGCGACTACCCAAAAATGGCGGACATTCAGTCGTGATTTCTACCCAATAATGATATATATGACATCTAAGGACAGATAAGGACACACACTCATATATATATTATATCAGGTAAGATATTGCGGAACGATTTTTGTTAACCTTTTGAAATCCACTGCCGGCGCCGTCGGATTAGATATATATATATACATACTCGATTTTATTTTATTTCTTTTTGAGCAAATTCTAAAAAACTATGGACTTACACGAGATGGTCGTATGCGTGCTGCCGCATCGATCCGAAATCCTCAGCTATAATTATATTATAATTATACTGCTCGGCACACTCTGTATAATATGCGATGATGCTATTCTGGCGTTCTTATAATATTATTATTGTCGAGTAGACAAGCATTTTATAATAATATCATATTATTATTATTGCTATACCAATATTATATATAGCTTTGTCGCTCGTGCGAGCGGATTGCGAGTGGGTTGCCGTCGGCGTGCCGGGACCGATCTAAAACGTGAAGCCGTACACCCGTCGAGGCGGCGGCGGCAGTTTAAAACGAAGCCTCTGAAGGTATTCACGTGCAAAGCGAAGCCTTTCGTCACTGTGCGATTTATGCACCGTCATATATATATATATTATCACTGGAAGGTCGGCGGGTATATACCGCGATTGCATGCGGTGGTGGTTCGTGCCGATTAAACCGTGGGCATTCGGTGAGTCGTGTGTGTGAGTGTGTGTGTGTGTATGTACGAACATGGAATTATCCGGTTATCGGTATGGAATCATCAAATATGCGAAGCGAAAAGCAAAAAAAATCTGCCAGACGGACGAGAATTATAATAATATATAGCAATCAACCGTAAGTACAAAGGCATATATGTATACCTCGGCGAACTTAACTCTCAGCACAATATTTTTACATCGATGACGGGGGGAGGGGGTTGTCCACCCCTCGTCGCGCGAGACGATTGACAAAAAAAAAGAGTCCATCCGCTGTACGAATATATAGGAACTTACAATATAATCACGACTATAACTATATATTATATAATACCTAGCTGGTATATATATATATATATATGAATGGGTATATAGCTTGCACGGGTGGGGTACATTACATAATAATAATATTGCCGTGTGTCGTGCGTGCGTTATATATATTATGTACCCAGGTATATACATACATACGAGCAGCGAGCACTTAAATGTGTCGCCGCCGTTCGACGACCATCACCTCTATAATATATGCGTCGCGTGCCTGCGAGTCGACCCAAATTATTGCGTCCTGCTATTGCTCCGGACGCGCACGTAGATTGCGTATCCGTATAAATGACACTTCCGACGGAATCGCCGCGATATAGGTAATACCTTATATATATATATATGCTTATTGTAATACCTATCGGATTTCTACCACGTTTTTTACAATGCCGTATTATATACCTAAGCGATGAGTATAATACGACTACATAACTATTATACGACATATTATATTATGCGTTCAATGTAAACGACTCTAGTGCGCTATGGGCGCCGCCGCACAAACACGAGTCCTATCATTTTAAAAATCAATAAAAGCTATTACCGATAATGTGATAGTATCATAAATATGATGGTAAATAATTAATCAACATAACAAGCTAACTTAATCAACTAAAATTTACTAAAAAAAAAAATGTTATTGATAATTAATATTTGAACTAAAACAATATTTAAAAACACGACAAAAATAAATATTTAGAAATAAAACTGTTTCCCAGAACAGTGCTTTAAACTAAGAAAAAATAATTAAGCGGTGAAATGGTTAATGGAGAATATAAATTTATAACAAAATAATATGCCATAATGCATCATAGCCTGTTTTTTAAAAGACACAATTTTAAAGTATTCTGCAAGTACATAATATATATATTTTCAAAAGTATTTTGACGCTTATAGACAATGTATTCAAATACGTATAAGTTCTTTTACTCAAATACTCTTTCAACCGGTTAATGTTTTACTGAAGATAGCCGTGAAATGTTAAGCTCGAAAAATATATCATCAACCGATGATTTGAGCGCAAAATGATGTGATTATTAATAAATTACGTCATGTGTATAGGATTAAAAAAAAAATCATAAATTTCGATAATTATGCATTATCATATTATGGTGTGTCCGTCAATAATCTCGGACGAGGAAATAGAATTTAACTATAGGTACGAAAAAAATTGTTGATTAATTTAATATTATATTACGGTTAAAAATTCAATTGTTTTCAATCATAAATATTTTATGTAACTTATATTGTATCATCGTCAATAGTAAAATGTATCTACTTTTGATTAATATTATTTTATATATTATATATAAGGTGTATTTAAGGACTATTTAACAAATTTACATTACAAATATTACTGTATTTGTCAAATAGTACTGTTACACCCTGTATATTACTGCAATGGCTCGTTGAAGTCAAGTTAATGTAGGTATAAATGTATAATATTAAATATTTACCGAAATGAATCAATCTTAAATTATTCACTGTACAATAAATTATCTACACGTAATAATATTAGAATATTTAAACGTATCCGTCGATATATTATCTGCACGTATAGAGATTTACTGCTCAACTCTAGACGACAGCTTTGCAGTCTTGTATTACTGCCACGTCTATACAGCTTATGCCGGTTTATGGGATTCTATTCCGACCTTTTTTTTTTTTTGACGAAAACTATATAAGTACTTTGACTATATTCTGTCCTTTTGTCTTTTTTGACGATAGAATTTCGATAAGAAAATCGAAACAAATTTGAATTCGCTATGCAGCTTACATGAAATCAATATTTTCACTTTTTAAAATGTCTACTTATTGTATGTTTAGAATACAAAAATTCAAGAATCTTTAAACACTGCAGATCTCATGGATTGAAGGGCTCAAGTGCTTGCGCAACCAACAGAATCACTGCCCGCTACAGTAACTGCAGTTAATAATCATGATTATTTTTCAATAATAACGACATTTTTTTTTTTTTATTGCAGGTCCATTTTAAAATGCAGTAAAACGCATACACCTCTGTTATGGTCAAGTATATACGATTTAAAAATGGTCGGTATTGATGCACTTTATCAACATACGTGATGTACCCTAACGGAACCTAGCTATTGAGTCTATATGCAAACACACGATAAGAAAAACATAGTCCCGGGCTCTTTATAATAGTGCCATCTAACGTTTCGTAACAATAAACATAAACATTTCAATCAAAAACGTATACACGAGGAGGGGGGGGGGGGGGGGTCAATCACTATTGTGTGCAAACAATTCGGTCTCCGCTGGCACAAGGGATAAAAAAAAAAAAAAAAAAAAAAACAGAAAAACAGTGAATATTTTAAGGTTTTCCGAAAATCTCTGAGGACGCGTTACTTACCGGTAGGACTGATGGCGGCTGACAAGGGTTGTGACCATGCGGAGTACCAGTGTTTGTCCAGCGCGCTGGCTGTGGTGCCCGCGATCCCTACTCCAGGGTACAGCATGAACGGACTGCGACCAGAAGCTGCTGCGGCCAGTGCTCCAAAGTGGCTCATCAAGCCCAGTCTGCAAAAGAAAAACGATTGGCTATTACACGAGAGGAACCGCACAAAAACGTCGAGTAAACAATATTGATTGACATATTATTATTATTGTGTGATAGCATATAATATTCAAATATGATATGGATATATACATAGGCGTAGCGTGATGAACTGTTATGGGGAGAGGGGGAGTCATTAGCTTACAACGTTTCGGGTACCTATCTATATAAGATATATTCTAAAAATGGTAAAGAAACGTGTGGAGGGCTAAACGAAATTTCGGTGTGGCTGTAGCCCCCTAAGTCCTCCATTCTACGCCTATATTTATATACATTATATACGGTTTTCGATCAAGTGACACTGTTAGTTAGGGCTCGGAACACGTTGAAATATGTTGTCATTATAATATATATATTATGTATAATATGATCATCGCTATTGATAATATAATATTATTAACAGAGAAATTAAACTTACGATTCTTTGTTCAAGCTTATAGTTTATAAACAGCAATTATGTGTATGTAATTTGTATTTTTTTGTTAAGTATTTTAAGTACCTATAATTGTATCTATTAATATACGATAATCGTTTAATTTTTTTTGAATTTTTTATTTTTAAAGTCAAACATTTTAGTTAATTGTATTAATAGTTTAAATTGTTGTTACAATATATATATAAATAGCATAAAATCCGAAACGTATAAAACTACGTTGTAAAAAATTCTAAATTTTAAATTTTGAAATAACGAGACAAATTTCCACTGAGTCAAAAATCTATTCTATATTTATTTATTGACAAAAACTAAAACAAATAATAATAATAAAAAACCTATATCTATTTTTTTTTCATTTAATGTTATAAATTTTAAATTTAATAATATGTAAATAATTATTGGTAGTATGGTGAAATGGTCATTTGGTTAGTGAGTCGTATAATCAATATTATGATGTCCGTCATCTGCGCATTTAATTTATAAAAACAACGTAGATTGGTAGATAGTTATACGGAATATTGGCGAAGGAACCTATACAAATGTACGCATCATCGATGTGTAATTTAATAATTATTATTCCCCCTGAAAAATACGTATCTAGAAATCGAGAAAAAAAAACAATTCGTACTCATAATCGCGTTTAAAAATTTATGCGGTTTATTTGTACGGCTTTTTACAATACTTCCGTTTTAAGCTGCTATTCTCGGTAAGAATATACAATGAGTTTCGATTGATTATTCGCTTTCAGGCTCGCGTGGGCACATTTAATATTTATATTAACCACTTAACCGGTCGTTACACTTATTGTTTAATTTATACGTACTACTATACGGCTTTTCGATGAACAGGCATGCAATATTCCTAATTGAACGTTTTGCAATCAATGATAATAATAATAATAGTATACAGCGGGGTAGAGGTTCATCTTGTTATTCAGTCTGTGTATGTGAATTTACTATTCATATATGTGAGTTTAAACAAAAGGTATACAGCCAATATAGTGCATTTCACAAACTTAAAAACCTATATGAGTTTCAATGAGTATCTTATAGGTTAGGTTATTCGTCAATCATGACGAATACAATGAATTACATAATATGAAACACATATCATACAAAACGTATATGTATAATAATATATTATACGATACGATGCGTCGTCAGTGCCGCACAATTAGTATTTATGTAAAGTAAAAAATAAATAAATATATTAAACGATAATTTTTGCAAAAACAAATGTAAATAAATAGATTCTATTATGCTAATCTATTTATTTACATTTGTTTGTTTGTTTGGGAGTTTAGGAGGAGAAGGAAAGGCATTTTTGTAGACAACGACGCCAAAACTGAATTCAACGCAGTCAATTCAAAGTGCAGCGGAAAGAAAACCAATCTAATGTAGGATATAATAAAAGAATGCATTATGAAAGTAAATAATATATTGCACTTTATAATAACAATATTACAAATCTTTCGTTGAAACAGTTAAAATTAAAATATCAGTAGCCTGATTATCAGTATAATGGAGTGATACAAGATAATATTATGTATGTATCGTTCTCAATAAACATAATATTCGTTTTCGTATATAGTAGTTTGAATTGTGACGACACGAATTACGCATATTTTTCAATTGACCTACAAACATGTACGTCCTATGCACAATAATATTATGTATACGATGAGCTAAATAATAATAATAATAATATTATGTATACGATGAGCTAAATAATAATAATAATATTATGTATACGATGAGCTAAATAATAATAATAATAATATTATGTATACGACGAGCTAAATAATAATAATAATAATATTATGTATACGATGAGGTGAATATAATAACAATATCATGTTATTATAACTATCGTCATCTGTGCAGTGTGGGTGCGTATATATACATGTAAACGACGTCCTCTTCCTACTCGGTCTTGAATCCTGCAGGATCCACTCTATACGGCTCTGCAGTGCTCGTCATCCTGCAGCACACTGCGCGTGTAAGAATATAATAATAATAATGTTATTATTATATTATCTGCAGCAACATCATCGCCGTATACATATATACCCGGAAGAGCATTATACGAACCACCTGCACTGCGCCATAATATTATATATTATACTAATATAATATAGCGCCGTGTGTGTGCGGCCGTGTTTGTTGAAACTTTAAGCTAAACAGTTTTGACTTGGGTAAAGTTTAGTTTAAAATTAATATTTAATCGTCCGATAATGGCGCTGGCGCGGGCGCGTAACAAACTTTCCTCTTCCTGCGGGGAGAGGAGCGGCGGCGGTGTGTGCCGTAAACAGCGAACCGTTAAAAGCATTTAAACCGTCTTCGCTCATATATATATATATATATATATATATATATATAAGTAATAAGTATATATGTATGTGTATAATCATTTTATGTGAGTGTGCGTGTTAGAACGCGTATATAACGCGCTTAGGCCCCGCCAAATCCTTATGCTCCGAGACACACCCTCCTCCGACCGTTTTCGCCTCGCCATCGCCATTTTCACCGCCGATGATGATAATGACGGCGATATCCCTGCAAAGGCGGTGGCGTCGCTCGTTATGTATTTTTTATTACCCGCTACTTTATTATAGTAGATTCCTGCAGAAGCGGCATTGCGGATTCGACGAGGGGAAATCGAAATGCCGGAAAAATTGCCGGGTGCGTGAAACGAAAAACAAACACCATTTATGATATGATTATGAAGCGACCGGTGTGGTTGGTTCGAGGCCGTTTTATTTTTCCCGAGAAAATCGTCGCTGGTTGTTTGAAAAAATTATTTAGGTAACGGTTTGAGATCCGGAAATCTTGTTTTCGCGTGACACCGCTGCAGCTGCTGCAGGTATAGTAATGACGATTTTTGGGAGCTCAGCGAAATTCGTTCGAGTGGAGAAAAAAAGTAATTTTTTCATAGCTGAAGAAAACGACATCCCATTATTATTGAAGTAATTCGTATTTATTTTAGTAACAAATAACAATACCAACTAGGTTATATTGTATTCATGTCATATATATATAATTTATATATTCATATATTATATATTCATATAATTTATTTATATAATCTCATCGGGTATAGGGTTGGTTATATTGAACAGTTGTACATTGAACTCACGTACCAGTGTAGTAGGTACTTACTACTAAGTTTCACTTGATAAAATTAATAACGAGCATAATAGCTGGTATTATACTAAACCTTTTTACAATTAATAACTCACTTACTGCAAGTTTTATTTTTAATTTTGAATCTATTGTACGAAATAATATAATGTACTTATGTTTATATAATATATAATAATCGCAACTATATAGCTACAGCCTAAAATTTAATTATTCTGAAACCGTTGGGTAAATCGGGATTACCTATTTATCCTACAGCGTTTGAAGCAATGATTAATACTTAACCTAACCTGTATAAAATCGTCGTTATTCTATCAAATTATATAAAAATAAAACTATAGTTTTGAAACTTATGGAATATAAATTATGATAATATTTTCCGAAATTCATTATTCTTATATTTAACTTCACAAGTATTAAAGTAAATCTACACCAGTTAAAGTAATAAATATTTGTTTTAAAAATAACGAAAAAAATTAATATTTCATTGAAAATTTGAAACATTTTTAAAACAGTACTAACAATTATACACCATTTATTTTTAAACAATAAAACACGTAATCATTCAGGTTGGATTACCTTCATGTCCGACAATTTTTATTATTAATGGTTGGGTACTGGCTGGGATGTAAAATATATTTATTACCACTAATACAGTATAAATATAACGTAGTATAATATACACGTGTGCGTATATATTGTATATTATAAACATTTAAATGCAAAAGTAAATATTTACGCATGTGCGTTAAAATTCAAAGTTAAATTACGGTTAGGTACACGCGTTTTAACTATTTTTTATAATATGTAGGTATATCTATACCTAATGTGTATATAGAAAATAGAAATACATTATTTTTAAGTATGTGCATACATTTATTTTAATCCTTTTTACTACAGTATTATACGAGTATTACTGTATTCTGTACTTTGGGCAATGATTCACTAAATTTGAATTCGTATTGGAATACCCATTGGACCCATTTGTTAGTATAATTGTTATTACTCACAATATTACACTGTCGCAGCGTGCAGTGTCACTCAGCTTTGAATAGCGATAACCTATAAAGTTATAATATACGCCTATACAAATCGCTTGCAATAATTCGATTGTCCGTCAAAGGAATAATAATGATTTCTGTATAGGTACATATAATATGTTTATAAACATTATTATATAGTATTTTGACAATATATTGTATATGTACAATATACTCGATGATAACAATACCCATTAAAAGCGATCCTATCGGGCATACAACATATTACGTGTAGGTATATATATTATACTAACCAGCAACCAATACCTATATAGAGCAACTCTGCGCAGTATGTGTTTATACATACAATATAATATATATATTACATTGGGAGCCGTGGGTCGGGGGGGGGATGGGGTGACTGCTGGGTATGTGGGTTGAAACGGGGACCGAATCGAATGGGTTTGTCCGTATAGGTCCATCGGTCGGTATGTACACACACACATACGCCAATGTACACGGTTGCTACTGCAGGGGTGTCCCGAGGGTTATCGACGAATTCCTGGCGAACACGCCTGCAGCACGCACCCACTCGGGCCCGTTATATTCCACCCGCCGCCAGCCGTCATCGCGTTATATCCGCTATTCCCGTGCCGCCGCCGCCGCCGCCGCCGCCGCCGCCCAAAGCACGGTGGAATTTATCGCCGTCACAAATGGCTGCCGCCGCCGTTTGCCAATTATATCGGGCGCGTCCGGCTTTATACTGACAAATGCATTAGCCGTAATTGATAGTTATGATTGCGCGCCGCCCGCTCGCTGAACCGCGCGCCTATCGCCCGTCATAATAATATTTTATATTATATATTATTTTTATCATTATTATCATTATATCGCGCGTATTCGTCCTATATGTCTGCCATACTCTCTCACTCACTCTCTCTCACTCTCTCTCTCTATCTTAATCCCTCTTACTCTCTCACACATTTGTTTGAAGAATTTTTTTCTCGCTGAAAATATATTATGAATTTATGATATTATTAGTTCGGTATTATAATATATGATGCATCATCGAACTGCGGACGGTATTTCGGTATAAAATATTGTGATATTGCATCATTATAATAACATGATAATAGTATTGTATTATATAGTTTTTTCTCGTTTCTACTCTTCCTGTAAATAGTTTATAGGTACCTACTTCGACACAAAAACGGTTATTATTTTGACCACATCACGGTCGTCAGTCTGGCGACCATTCAAAGTGCAATCACAATACTATATCATGTCGCACTGTAGGATAATATAATAATACCTACAACAAAATCAGCTTCGTTATGGATTTGACGATTTGTTAGTATTATTTACGTTATTATGTTTTCCTGGTAAAGCGCTAAAGTATTAGGGAAAAGCGTTATCACGTGCAGTATTTTATTGGATATCAAAATAGTATTGTGATGTGAATGTACGTAAATGCTTTTTGCGTCTAATTAATTATAAAAATGTTTTACAAGATAGCTAAAGATGCAATATTGCAGGTATTATTATTATATTTTTACCTAGTATTTTAAATTATACAATTTATTATTAGTTACTATAAACACATACCTAAACCACAATCACAATAATATTATAATGCTAAAAGTGCTTTTTTCCGTCGACAAAGAATAAAAATAATATAGCAACATTCGACGTTACCTTTTTATACATTTTTCATTTCCAAATGGCAAATTAACTAAATTACAAAAAGTTCATAAACGTCATAACATTTTTTTCGTTAATATTATTTATGACACAATAATAACAATATAGTAAATATATATTATATACCCCGTTATTTTCTATTAGTTCACTTTATAAATTAATTATGATAACGAAATGCTTTCGTTATATTATGTAAACCTACCTAACTACCTATCTGTAATTTTAAGTGCTTTATGAATCAGAATTATCTATATGTGGTTTTAAATTAGCTAATTATTAACAGAACTTGAGTAAAGTGCAATAAAAAATATTAAATTATATATATTTCAAAATAAAATGATTCATTATAGGTAATAAGTTTTACGTTCTATATATTATAATTAGATAACACTTTGGTACCTATATTATATCCAACTAATACGATTTTATAAACAAATAAAATGGACGTGTTATATAAATCTTATTAACCAAATATTGTATTTTTAATGAAAAAGTGTTCCCAAACTATAAATAAAATAAAATAAGTATATAAATAAAATCATAATTAAATTAACTAACATAACATAAATTATACGGTTTTTTAATTGTTAAACTGTAACTTTTATCTAATGGTAAAATGTATAGATAGGTATGTAGTATTCCTGAAGTAGTCAGTCTGAAATACTCAAATAAATTTTACTTAATAATATTTAATGTATATAATACTCATCAGAAATAAAATGATTTTATTTTGTGTATCATCAAAATACTGTTTTGGATGTAGATGAAATAGTTAAATATATTTTTATACAACACAAGTTTTTATTTATATTTTGTCAATACTTATGCACTTACGCATAATAATTTATATGGGTAGTTGTCAGTTATGTATGAACTATAACCACAAGTTTACAATTACTGTTAGAACTAAAGAATTTAATTCGTGATATTTAATATTATATCATATTATGACTTTTTATTAAGATAAAACGTTTATTGGCAATGCAATGTTATTAGTCAAACATGTATATTATAATAAATAATATAGTATGTACCTATATGACACATTAGCACGATGGCACGAATGACACGTCGGATTCAATAAACGAAACATTTTGCCGAAAATGTTTTTATTTGTTGTTTTATTTATAATTATATACATCCAACGAAAGAACATCTCATCCATTAAACACCACCGTTTGCATAGGCCAATGCGCTGAAAAAAGGCGCGTTGGGTGTTCCACATTCATCGCTATTATATACGATATAATGAAAATACGGTCCCGCTCCGTGTACTATACACAGGTTTTAAACAAATAAAAACATCTAAATCGGTGGCCGGTTCTGCAGCAGTGCCGGTCGATTGTAATTAACAAAATCGGTGTGACGGGGTAATATTTTAAATAAGTATATAATATAATATGTGTGGACGTGTGTGTGTGTTTGTTTGTTTGTATACAGGAGGAAACTGGATATCAATCGGACAGACAGGCAGCGGAATAGCTCGTTCGTTTTATTTTATTTTTTTTTTGTGCAGAAAAGAGAAAAGGGGTCCGTTTTCAATCGTCTTTTGTGATGGACCGGGCGTTCTATTGAGTGCTCGAGCAGCGTTTTTCGTGTAATTAAGAGGGTCGTTTTAAAATAATAATAATAAAAAGTGAATAATAAAAAAGAGTTAAGAGAGCAATTTATATATACCAGTAAAAATATATATATATATATTGGATTGGTATCTATATATATACCAGTAAAAATATATATATATATATTGGATTGGTATCTATATATATACAACAATTCTTGACTAAAACAATTGGGACGTTTGACACAAAAGAAATAGGAAAACGTTTTAGTAGATTTTTAATCTTTTTGTTGTGCCAGTACAATTATTTATTATTATTCGCATATTCATATGGGGTGGCGTGTCGCCGCAGTGTGTGTGGCGAGGAGAATCCGTCGACTCGCGCCGATTATTTTACAAAAACATACCTACACACAAAATATTATAATACCAAACAACATAATAATATTATATAAACGTTTTTTATAATAGATCTTAAACGGGACGTTTCAACATAATAGACTTTTTATTTGTTTATTAATTATTATTATTATTAATTTTTTTTATCAAGCCCAATTGAACATTTTTAGTTTTAAATTGTAAACCGATCTTATCATGTAAAGTATATGCATATAATGTTATGGCACCTACCCAAATAATATTATTATACACAGTGGAATAAACAAATGGCATTACAATATTAATCTGATATTCACATGAAAAAATATATTATTTTATTTTCCATAATATGGTATCATCGCGAATTTTGATGTTAGAATATAGGCATACTATTAACAACGATGGTATCATTCTTTACGCCCGTTTGTGTGCAATCCAAAGTTGTTGAATTTATATCCCCCCTCCTCCCAGTAAAAAATCATGATACAATTAACATTGATAATAATTATAAACACTAGTAGTAAAAATACGTATATTTATTAAAATTAATAATAATGATACGATGAGTATTGAGTATACATTCGTATAATATAAGGACTAAGGACTATAAGGAGCTTATCATGCCATTAAGATGTAGATTGTAGGTACATACATTATATATTTAACTATTAGGTATACTGTAAGGTAAATATTGTTTATTTTATTTGTTTATCAAATCAATTTTACGATTAAAAAAAAAAAAAAATTATTAAACTGAATACCAAACCTATTGCTGTTGTCATCAGTTAATCATGTATACAAATTTAAGATGTTATACATTGTAATTAGATTTAACAATAAAATATAAAAATAAATAAATGAATTTAATGAATATCAGAACTGACACTCAATTCTCAGTTGTTTGATATTATATGAGTTTATCATTTATGGAGATAAAAATACATAAAAAACTACTTTATACCACCTATAACTTTATCTTAATTTTTGTTTTTGTACATTATTATTGCATCATCAATACCCACAGTTAAAAAAAACTTTATACTATATGGCATATACATTAAACACATAAAATAATGTATGTTTAATGTACACTGATCGCCTTTCTGTAAACTTCACTAAAAATTAAAAGGTACGAAAACAAATTTAAACAAAAAGTATAGGTCAAATCGGTTTTTACTCATTATAAGTTATTGGAAATGTATTGAAAATATTCTCTAGAATTCAAATATAAAATAATAATGTATTTTTATTTACTAGGTATAGATATAATAATATAATGCTTCGCAAAATTAAAAGCAGAGATTTATTCATGACAACATACAAGCTATATACTCTATACTCATCAATAAAATGACATAATAGGTATGTAGTATGTACACAGTTTTAAACATTGTTAAAATAGTTGTACAGATTATTACACAACTACAAAAGAAAAATTAAAAGACAGTAATGAAAAAAATAATCTCAAACAACGTCATTACCATAATATTCTTTGAATACCTAAAAAAAAAAATATCAGTATTAACATTTTGTGTAACCTACGTGATACAGCTATACTTCTTGCTGTAGAAAATTTAATATCATGTAATTTCGTTTAACAACTGCAGTCTTTCTGTAAGAGATAAAAACGAATAAAACTAAATATTATAGTATATATTATATATATATATATATAACCTTACTGAGAAAACCACAACTGCACTATGCATGACACTATGAGTACAGTAATGTTGAATGAAATGAAAAATTAGATAAACTGCAAGCGCATAATGACCATAGAGAAATTCATTTAAAACATCGCACATATAATATAATATGATAAAGACTTCATACAGATCATTACGAAACATCTAGATGGTGTGTATAGAAACGCAATACTATCTATCTTCCAAAATAGCGTCACTCCAGGGTAAAATAAAGTCAGGCCTGGATTAAGGGCAACAGGCGAGACACGTCCAACCAGTGACACAAGGATTCATATAGCGTAATTGGTAGCTTAAAGTTTTTTTAAACTTTAAAAAAAGGTTGATGATGACAACAACAGCAATGATTGTATCGAGTATTGTTATCATTTTATCATTCATATAATTTATTATAGTCAAAATAAATTAAACCTTATTCATATAAATCCGTATATATCGAGCTATACCTATATTCTTTAAAAAATGTATTTAAAAATGAAAAATGTGTCAGTATAATATTGTGGTATATCAATACTTAGGTTTATATACAAAAAAAGGGTTTCATCGAAGAAAATAATAAAGAAGAGGAATTAGAACAAATTTGTTTTAAATCATCCAACAATTATAGAATTTTCAAAAAAAATTTTTTGAATATTTTTATAAATATTTAAAAAATAATTAACTTAGAAAATAAAATAATTGATTAAAATATATTCATAATTTTTGTGCATTTACAATTAAACAATATTGTTTTAATAGATAACTCACTTTTATAATTAATACATATAAATGTACCTACCATACTTTTGTGTTGTTAATATTTATGTATTGTTTTTACTTTTTAAATTATAAATTTTGAAATTGAAAATAATATTATAATATAGATGGTATAATATATGAAATATGTTTATATTATTTTTATTAAATGTTAATTTTCACTAATGAGATTAATGTCAATGATTAATTGTACATAACAACATAACATTTATACTGTATAATTAATAATCAATACCTATAGTGTAATATAATATATAGGTATTAAGTTATTATAATATAGTTATATTATGGCTTATATTCCAGTGCGTCCAATATTCTATATCGTCATATGCCATCAAGCAGTTTTTTGTCAAAATCGAGTTTTTTGGTGTCTATCAATAGAGATTTTAATTCTTTATCGATTCCCGTAATATAATTTAAGGTTTATCTCATTAGAAATCCATATAAATTTATAAGAAAATGAGCAAAAAATCAGTATGTCCTAATACTAGAACAAAAAGCAGAAAGTGATCAGGTAACTCCTGGAGTTACTGATTTTTTCTCTAGTAACTATTGTATTCAGAAAACAGTATCTCCAACACATGGCAATTATATCAGAAGTCATTTGGCAGTAAATCCAAATAAAAGTATGCTTTTAGTCTTTTGACTGATATAAGCCAAAAAACAGTAAGTCCATTAAAACCCATAAAGATGTATCCAACAACTTTTTTTTGTGTTCAATAGTATCCTCATGAAAAATACAATAATTTACGATCTCTTTAATGTTTAAAAAATTATTATTTTTACTCTACGGTCTAATTTAAGGTTGAAAACTGTTTTATTGTTTTCTAAAAAACTTAGTGGCTTAAGACAGCAGTATTATAATGCTAAAATACGGATAAGAATCAGGCTGTATATTTGTATTTCCATTAATGGAGAGAAGAACAGAGTCAATTATCTGTCATTGGGAATCTATACGACGTATTGAGATCTTAATCTATGCTCGAAAATATATAGCAGTAGAATACATTTTACGACAAAATCGAACGGTAATTTGATTACGTTGGGGAATAAAGTCTGAAAAGGTATCCGGAAAAGGTTTTGATTCAAATATACATAATGTTATAAAGGTATTTTCAAGTACTTATAAAGGATAATGGTGAATAAAGGTGATGCAACAATTTCTTAGAACAGATCGAGTGATAATGGGATTTCATATACCGTATTTATCGCATGTGCATCTATAGACAGCATATAGAGCGTACGCAATTTTAGTTTGGTTAGGGTTTTATATGAGTAAATAATTTATATTATTCTTCGCTAAACAGTTTTTATATTAGGTATTAGTTATAATTATAACAAATTATAATCAATAATGAATAAAAATGTATTTTATATCTACTAAAAATTACCAACAATTGATCGACTCTGCAGTGTATTGAAAATTGAAATAGTGGTAAATAAGATTTTTTGTAAAAGGAAGTAATTTCAGGGAGTGTCAGAACCCTACTCCTGCGTACGCCACTGTCTATAGTATGGACCCGCCATTTGTTGCACATATTATACTTTTATTTAAGACATAAGTAGTTTCATCACAAAACAGTAGCCCTTGTGGACCATTTCAAAAATCTGTCGGTTATAATCATATATGAACACATTTATCCACCGAACCTTTCAGCTACCTATATATTATATATACGTAGTGTATAACTGCAAGACACAAGTGAACGCAGTTGCAGCGGACTTACCTGGATAACATAGCATGGTCGGCGGCGGCCGCTAGATGCGCAGTGACGTCGAAAGTGGCCGCTGCAGCCGCCGCGGCCGCCGCGGTGGCCGGCGACACGGTGGAGCCCACGCTCCTGTGCTGTTTGCCGGCGCCGCCGCCGGGTTTGTCCTTGCTGAGTATGCTCGAAATGGAAAACGACGTGTACGGCGGTGCGGCCGACTTGACAGCCGGCGATTCGCGTCCACCGACACCGCCACCGCCGCCGTTGCCCGTCGTCATCGCGGCCGCGGCCGTCGCCATCATCATCGTCTTACAGGCGGCCGCCGTCATCGGTCCGTTACCGGCACCGGTTGTTGGGCTCCGGTCGTTGGTGCAGCACAACTCGTCGTCGTCGTCGTTGCCGGTCACGTCGATTCGCGGGGACTCGGACATGCCGCGGTCGCTGCGACGGTCGCGGATATCCGCGGCGGAACCGATGTTGACGGAATGTGACGGTAACCGGAACGTTTCGCGCGACGACGTCGGAAACAAACGGCAAAATCCGTTTCTCCGATGACTATTATACCCCGTACTCGTGATGCGCCGTTCGGGTGTGCACCCACGTATAATATTCGCACACGTGTTGCCCGCACGATGGATAAATTTATATAATACTAATAATAATAATAATATTATTATACTATTCCAGGACGATACGCGCGCGTCTTTGTCGTTTTTCTCGCGATATTATGTTATTATTAATAGGACGAACGATATAATGAAATTTTATAATAATATTGTGAACACTAATTATTAGGTAGCGTAATAAATCGTCATCTATGATGAACACTCGCTGTGCGTATAATATAGTCGTCGTCGTGACGGACCGACGACGGTTGTCGGACACGGCGATCGCGGTGCGTAAATCGACTTAGCGATTGAGTGCGTGCGTGCGTGTGTGTACGACGACGGTACGCGCGCGATTGTCGTCGCTGAGCGGTCGGGTGGTTGTACTAACTGATGAGACGACTACGGTTTGCGGTGTCGGAGCACTTAAGCGGGCCGCCGCCGTATTGTTATTATTACTATTACTATTATTATCGTTATTATTATTCCTTCCCTTGTCGGGTTTTTTTCCCTCCCACCCCCACTTCAACAGCCCTACCGATCGACGCCAGTCACGGTTTTTACGGCCGCGCGCGCGGACATTTTAACCCCGCGGCCACCGCCTTCGCGCCGGCGACGCTCCGCCCATCCCCGGCGTAACAGACACACCCACTCCATTGGTCCAAAAACGGATTTCATCCCCCACCGCACGCGTCCGGACCGACCCACCCATCACGCGCGCGTATATACCTATGCGCGATCATATATACATATTATAATACCACCGCGTCTCCGCTGCCGTCGTCGTCGTCTACCCTCGTCTGCCGTCGTCATTTACCCTCGTCTTTGGCCTCGAGTGAAACTATATAATATTGGTATTTAATAGTACGATATATTAGACTGCTAGCGCGTAGGTAAATCGCGACGACGATTATCGGATTCCACTTGAACGTCAAAGTCGCCGCGGCTGCCTCCTTCGAATCGGTTATAATCTACTGCGGCGCGCGGTTTATAGGAGAATAATGTAAATTGTATATATATATATATATATATATATATATATATATATATATATATTTATACGCATATATTTTTAAATGATATTAAAACACGTCTGAACAGCTGTAGTAAATGCCTATATAACAGGTATAATCCCTATATGGCTATATATCCCTAATATATGCATGGATGTGTACATTTTTCTTCACCAATTCTACCCCACTGCACACACATCATCTATCGAGAGTTTTTAAGATAATACGAGTTGATAATTGATAATATATAACCATAATTATTATGTGGTAACGCGTGTATATTTAAGACTAACTGACACTTATTATACTTATGCATCACAATATACTTTGTATAAAATATAATATCATAAATGTTGAGCTAAGCCTATAAGGGCGTGTTTATGTATCTATAAGTTTGTTTCGATTTTGTTTTTCAACTATTATAAGCATGTTAAACGCAAAAAAAGTCCCGAAAATGTAATATATATATTATACTGCATATGTGTGCATATTATATTATTCTATAATATATAGATAAAAATATATAGGTAGGTATATATAGTATATATACTATATAACGTGTGTTTCTTGGAGGGGAAAAAATTATAATTAATTAATTTACAGATTCGTTTAACAGATAATGTAATAGAGTGTGAAAAAACATGAAACATTATCATATAGTTGATTATAGAAAATTATAATATAATATTCATGTAGGTAGGTACATCAATTCAGAACTGTAGGTAAATGCAAAACAAAACAAATTAATATATTCATAAATTTTTTAAACAATAGATGCAACAATATAATGTTAGTATAGGTGGTATCATTATGATAATGTATAGTACCTATTTATATAGGATTCATATATTAATATGGACTTATGTCCATTGTATAAGGTACCTATAACTTTTCCGTTTCATAAATAGATAATAATATGGTATGCGTATAGGTATAGCTGAAAATTTAAAACTATTATTTATTAGTCTTCATACACTATAAAGCTATATATATTGGCTAATGTAATATACATATTAAAATAAAACTACATTTTCAAGTTTCAGCGCATGTAGGTATATTAATAATGAGTGTTATTTTGAATGATGGGTCACATTTAAATAAAATATTTTTTAAATTTAAACTTCAAATCTATAATATGTAGTATATAAAAAATATGCTTATGTATTTTTGATATTTTTTAATGATAGAAAACTTATCAGCACTGAGTATTAGCCTTGTATTAAATGTTTTTAAGCTTTATTGTGAAATAAAACAAAATTTTTGAAACAGAATAATTTGAAAATTTTGTGATTTTAACGAATTTTTCAAAATTCTATCTTCAAACATATAATATTAAAAAAATCGTGGCTATACTTATTTGTATTTTCAATGAATTTATATTGCTATGATAATAGGTATCTGGTATTAAATTTTCCGATTTTCAATCATATAATATTTTGACTTAGCCTAAAAATAACTGTGGTTAATGACATATTATCTATATATATATATTATAAGTAATGTAAACGAGTCAATAAATTAAAATGTCAATTAAAATCTGTAATAAAGTTAAAATATCTAGCTATATGGTTATATCGTTTACCTGTATAGGTCCGTCAGCCTGGCACCTTGAAATTAAAATGCTGAAATCACACCATATATAATTATATATTATAGATACCTACTGTTTGTTTTTTTGAATTACAATAATATAAGGAAACTGATAATATTATAGTATTTAGTTTAGTGCTTCAACTATAGTTGCCTAAATATTCTCATATAAGTACCTATCGAATATTTAAGAATATCATATAGATATAAGAGTAACTGCTGACTTATAATTTTTAGTCTAGAAGTTAAAAGAAAAACGTTTAATATATCATCGTTGAACTATAACTAATAAATTCATCACTGTATGCATAACATGTAACATTATTGGGTCTTCTTAAAAGTTATTGTAAAAGTTGCAGGACATTATTAGTCTGCAGACTATTATATACGCCATAACACTATAGGGTCGTTATATATTATTGTATGAAATATTTTTAGCGTACATTTATTAATCAAAATGAGATAAAATAATGTTTATGTATAGGTACTTTCCGAACCCGCGCCGCCGTGGTCTGAAAAATATAATAAATGAACTATATATAAGTATATAACATCACATAATATGTATAATAATAGTATTGGGTAACCGCAATATAACTTATTTTCCTAGGTCAGAAATACAAACAAAAAAAAAACCAACCATTTCCAATCGAGTGGATATAATAACCCTCATTGCATGGAGAGATTTAAAAAACGACTACAACAACAACAACAAATAATATTAATACCAAAACAAAAACAGCCCTCGCAAAAGCGCGCGATTATGATGTTACCAGCTTAATAATGATGCTGGGCGGCGGTTATCCCCGGCGGAATTCGTGCATCAGAATTAATATTAGCCGATGGGGCGGAACAAATGTCGCGTGGGCGAAAGCCCCGGGCGGGGGGGGGGGGGAGATGAAGTGCGGCCGTGCAAAACATCCCCTGCAGGAAATTCGAACAGCTTGTGTTCAGTATTAATAAACCAATCTCGCGGGGTGGCGAGCAGCAGGGACGAGAGCTGCATTCAGGGTGGCACTCAATCAAAGCTATTAAAAGCTTTTTCTCGTCGACTACGCGCGGCAATGATGTTTATGATGATGATGATGATGATTGTAACCCGGTTGGTAATGGTTATGGTGGTTATAATGGTTACCGCGCGTTCGCCGAGGGGTCGTAATGATGATAATGGCTCGACGGTGGCGGTGGCGGACATAGCGCGCGGATTTTATCATCTGCGAATATATATGTGTGTGTGTGTGTATGTACACAATAATATAACAGTTGTACTCACGCGTGTCGATTTCGCGCACGCGCAAACACACACACACACACACACACACACACACACACACACACAATTATATAAATACCAAAACAATCGTTGCTGCATAAGTATAAGTCTGTATGTACGCGACACTGCGACACTACGAAGGGTGATCGTTCAAAACGTCAATATTACAGTTGAGTAGGTACTATAGCGAATTTTATCGGTATTATCATGCTTCTGCAAATTCAGGCTAGAAAAATATGTAACAATAACGGTGGTAAAGTTTAGTGATCAAGTATTTTAATTATATATTTATATTTTTTTTTGTATTCGATACTGCAACACAGAAAAATTATTGCAACAATTAATAATAATCGGTAACAATAGATACAACAATGAAACAGCCTTGACTTGGATTTTGCGTTACAACAGAATTGTAGTAGATACATAAAAGTTAAAAGTTAAACGTATGATATATACGTATACGCACACACCTATCCGCGAATCACTTACAAGTCACAAATATTAATTATAAGTTCCTATATACCTATACAATATACAAGTATACATCTCATTAGTCATTATCATAACAATATTCAATTTGTAATTTTAATGATTTTAACAATAAGGCAATAGAAATAGCACATTAAAATGATATATAGGTATAAGGTAAGTTTCCTAAAAATATTTTTTGAATAACTCAAACAAGTAATATTACCAACCTACTTATTATTATATGATTGCTTAATTTTTTTTATAGAATTGAAGCCTCGTTAACAGGACCGCATTGGCTTGTAATTCATCTTTAATTATTGTACAAGTATCTATATATATTTCATAATAATTAATAACATTTTTTAATGGAACCTTCGTTGGTGTTCATTGCGTCATGAAGGTGTTCGCGCTGCAGGGTATGTCAAATTTTTATTGGGCCTATGATGTCTGCATTCTGTTAGAATGTGTTTCATTGAAGTTGTAGAGCCGCATGTATAATAGCAAATTTCTTATACAGTGAATTAATAGGCAAAACTTTGAGTTCTTTATAATTTAGAGATGTAGAACCTTCTAAACTGTATTTATTTAGACATATTCAGTTTTCTTTTGTTGCAGTTGTAGTGGTTTAATAGCTTTTTAGGTAAGACCTCTCCATACTCGAATGCCATATTGAAAGTCTGCTTGGTATAAAGATAAATATATATTACGTACAATGTTAATAGGAAAAATGTCTTTAAGTTTACAGAATTTATACACTGATATTCTTAAACGCATAACTATGTTATCTATATAATATGTACCTACATTCCACCTTATATTTTCATCAAAGGTAATTCCCAAGTATCGTGTGAAATGTACTTTTGAGATTGATTTACAAGTATTATCATTACATTGCTTCTTATTTCTATAATAATGGACAGTGATTTTATCGAAAGGTACATTTTCTTTGTTTATAGTAAAAGCCATAAAAACGGTTTTTTTAATATTTAATAATAGTTTCTTTGAACTTAAATTATTGATAACTTTTGTCAGTTCATTTCCTGATTTTTGGTATACTGAATTCCAAGTGGGACCAGAAAAAAGCAAACATGTATCGTCTGCATATGTAGTTATTTTCCCATCAATTTTTAGAATGCATATACTATTTATGTATAGTATAAAAAAGATCGGACCGAGTAAAACCATTATTTTATTTAGTATCTTTTAAAATAATTGTCTTCGAATAGAAAACAAAAACAAGCTTAAACATTTGCGTGTATTCTATTGAGTTCTATATAATGCAATAGAAAATAATGGAAATGCGAAACTTCTGTTTAAGGACATCATCACCCACCTTAATAGCGGACACTTCTTAATTATAGCACCCGAATTATAGCAGTTATCTAGATATAGTACACCTAACCCTTAATAGCCGGCACATTTAAACTCTCCTATATACATACAGTAAAACTTCACCTTACTGACACATTCCAATATAGTGGATAACTCCAAAATAGAGGACATTTTCTCGGCAACCAACTATATATAAGCTTTCAACAATTTGAACCCTCTGAATAGCCCACAAAATTTCAGCGACTTGGAATTTCCGGTATTATTACACTGTAGGTACGCTATTGAGAGGTCACACTATATTTTAAACAAATTAACAAATTTTGTACCTAATAAACGAAAACCGGTACCGCATGCATCAATCATAAGGTAGGTAGTATAATATAATTAAGTTTAAAGCCGTATTCACAGCTACGTCGAGTGTTGTATTGCGGGTGAGGTTGTGGTAACTATGATTACAACTGGTAACCAAATTGGTCTAAAAGTTGAGCAGTATTCGATTCTTGGTGTCCTCGGTTTTAACTTGATTACTATAACACCATACCAAAAGTTAAACATCCAATCAGAATGTGGTTTGATCGACACGATGTGACATACGAGACAATACTACATACAGCTGTGAATCCGGCTTAACGATACATATAATATTTCTACATAACTGCGGTAAAGATATGGTATTTATCTCTCACGTAAAGAATAGTTAATAATAATAATAATGATAATGATAATAATAATAATAATAATAAATAACAATAATGAATAATATAATAATATATAGTGTACCTGCAACGTCGCGGGGTGGTTATCGTACGAAGTTTTCGTTTCAGACCGGCACTGCTTAAAGTGGTCTGGACGTGTAACAGGTTTCCATGTAAAATTCGATATACCCATTTAGTGTATATACGTTGTTATCCAACTATATAATACAATACGTAAAGTGTAAAATAATAATAATAATAATAATAATAATACGTTATATTGTATAATATGTATTAGGCTAATAGGTATCGGATTACGTCTACCCCGTGACATTTTCGCCGGTTATTCTCATAAAACCGAACGTTGTGTGAGTTTCTATCTATATATATAATATATATATATATATATGTATAATACCTACACATCAATAAAATACATATATATTAGCACAGTACTCGATAATAACTACAGCTACTCGTCTTAATCTCGGGATTATTTTTCGTCATACCTGGTAGCAGTACAACATGTTATGTCTAACCCGCGGGTCTCACTCACCCTCCATAATGTGATGCTATGTATAATATATATTGTGTACTGCGCGACTAATTATCGTGCGCCTATTCGTAGAAATCCATCGCGATGCAGATAACAATAACATAAAAATAATAATGGCCGAAAAAAAAAATAATAATAATAGGTACACAACAAACGTCGTCGTCGCAGATACGTATCTGCAGGACAATAATAATATAAACGACGACGGACGTCTCGTCGCGAAAAGGCTGCCGACGCGTTTCGAACAAAGGTCATTATTTCCCCGAACTGACGGTGTCAAATGGACACTTTTTCGGCGGCGTCGATTTCTTCACCACGCATTATGTCCCCGCGAGAGCCATCGCAGTATATTATACTATATGTATATAGACTGACCAAACAGCCAGAAACCGATTTATTGAATAGGATCATAATATACATATATATATATATATATTATTGTATCTGGCTGAAGCGTATATATTATATATATAGTCGTACACGCTGCACGCGGCGGATTAGCATTCACCGTGTGAGTGCATGTGTATTGTGTATATGTATACATTATCATTATTATTATTATTATTGTGTTTATCGCACGAAAAAAAGAAATAGGTAGAATACGAACGCGCGTGTATATTATAAAGACGGACGTTATATAGTATCTACACCTATATAATACTATATTATTATATTCATAAGTATACCTATAAAGTGACGAGAAAATAAGAGGGAAAAAACCGGTAGATATATTATATACAGGGTGATTCATCAAAAATGGTAACACCGCTTTTTACAGTAATTTTGCAGTTTTTCGAAATAGGATTTTTGGAAATTTTAGATTTATTATACTTACTCAAAGACCATCATCATATTAATATGGTACCTATATCAAAATCCATAAACTCGTTGTAGGTAGGTACTATATACTTTAGGAGTGTCCTGTGGAGATACTAACTTCAGTTTTTGAAAAGGGAAAATTCTTTTTCTACTATAAATTATCCATCTGATAGTGTTTTTAAAAATTTGGACTTATTAAAATCAAAGCTCAAACGAGTGTCGAATTGTTGAATTAATTTATTATGATAAAAAAATACTACGATATAGTAGGCTTGATAATAGACGATATGAAGTCTATTGTCACTTGAGCATCTTATAGTAACTAATATTAATCTATTAACATAGATATTTTTCAAAAAAAAAAATAATAAATCCAATTATATAGCCACAAATAAACTAATAAACACTATAGATCCAATATTACATCTATTTTACGTTTTTATGAAACTATTTTGAAGGACATTTAACTTTTAAGTGCAAACATATACCTACTTAAATAACTTGAGAACTACTCTTTTGAATTTTGAAAAACTTATCCATTGAACAATTTCCAGTAATCACAGCTAGTAGAAACTCATAAACTACGAGTAGTACAAAAAATCTCATTAATTTGAAAATCTATAGGTGTATTTAAAAATTCTAATATAGGTATACAACATTTGAGTGAAATTGTTATTTTGAAAAAAAAAATGGGGTGCCTAAGCATGCAATCGCCCTGTACATGTACCTATAATACCTATATATACGAGTATATATTATATACGGGTACTTACAATCAGGTTAAAAACTCTGAACACCGCGAACAAAAGACAATATTATTATCCCGGGAGCGTGTTCAGTGTGCCAAATCATCTACGAAAACGGGCGACGCTACAGCGTAGGTATACCTACACATTACTGCGGTACCTCACCATTATTATTGTTATTGTTGTTATTATTTTTATGAGGAGGGGTTGCTTTCCATCGTCCGTCGCACTCGCACCCGTTCGCACAGCTATTCATTATCGACGTACGGCGGCCCTTGTAGGTACATTATAATATTATAAAATAAAATATAATGTATATAAGTAGGTAAACCGCCCATACATATTATATATGTTATTATGTTATCGGCCGCCACTCCGATGGACGGACGCCGCCGCTCGGCCGACCGTGAAACTATAATTGATCCGGCGTCAATTATTGTTGTTGTGAACGAGAGTAAACGATTATTTCGGCGGGTTGGCACCGGTAGCAAGTTAGGTATATATACATACATAATAATATGATCCCGGATCCGCAGAGATGTATTTATCTTTTGATTACAACGGTGAGATAAAACGTGAGGTTTCGGTGTAGTTTATATATACATTAAATATTGTATATAATATATATGTAACATGCGTTTAACGCTTGTACACAAGTTATGTTGTATTTTGTTATTATATATGCCTACACGTATATGTATGTATATATAGGTAGTTGTGAACGTAATATTGTACCTACCGCTTATTTTTATTCATCGGGTATTGTCTTTATTTTATATAGCTAGGGTTAGGGCAAGAAATAAGTTGGTTGTAACATAATAATAATATGACTACTGCAGTGAGACAAGATATTGTAATCGTTTGCTGTTGGAAAACAAATTTAAAAATTTAAGATAGGTACTTACCTATACTATAACACTATAAATGCACAATGATACATTTAAAAAAAAAATTGACAACACGAAAATTCGTCTTTATATTCAGTCTGTCGTTATTGTAGTAAGTCTTAAATATTAGATTCGTATATAGAATCGATTTGATGAATTAATCCTTGATGCGTTTTTATTATCTCTTTTGTGTTTTAAATCTGTTCTAAATAGAAACAATAAGAATACGCATGTATACTAAAAATATAGTATCTTATTGAGCCATTATAATACAATAATAGCGTGCGATGGTAACTGCGGCTGAAATAACTTAATTAATACAGATTTTAGACGTCGCTTATAAGTTATGAAACTCACGTTCGGGCTAGCACAATGTTTAAGTCTATCATAACCTGAAGGGTCGTGTAAGAGAGGGGAGGGCAAAGAGGTAATTTACCACTGAGCGCCATAGCTTGATAAAATAGAGGGTTGTTTCGAGCTTGAGAAACCACTGTTGGCGACTCTTTGACTTGTATTAGTGCCCCTCGGCACCAAAAAACTTGACACAGCCCAAATTATAACTGATTGAATCTGAGATGAAGTGGGAAAAAACCAACGAAAATTTTAATTAATTAAATTAATTTTGCTATACTTTTACATAATATTACATATAATCAAATACATACAATACTTTCATACACAATAATATAATTGCGGTAAATTTGAAATTCAAAAACTTTGTTGTACAGTGGAAGTGGTCTTCGACCGTTTTGACTCGCGTACATTTATGCAGATAAATTTTGCGTTAATTATACAAAATTTCGACATATTTGTATGTGCTTTTTAGGCTATTTTTCTGTGAATATCCTTTGCGCGTTCACTTCTCTTTCCTTATAAATAAGTTTCACCAGTAGAAAATCACCTTTTCCTTAACTTAGTGACCACTCCAGTTACTCCTTTTTACAATTAAAGCGACGTATAGGCCGTATAGCGTTGTATATTTATTTAGAAGAATCTAAAAAATAATAATTATATAAATATATATTATTATATAGTTATTATAGATACTACTATTTATTCTCCTGCACACAAAGTTACCAAAATCTTACTCCATTGGGTGTCCATACATAGACATAAAGCACATCCTTAAAAATCGCATGGTTCATTGCACGTTGTACGTAACAACGCATTAGAATTTTTTTTTTATTAGGAAGAACCCGTGAAACACAGGCCATTGCATGTGAGGTGGTACGGTAGGGGCTGTTTTTTTAAGGTTTTTTTTTTAAGTTGTTCGGTTGTAACACGTATTTGTGTATGCAGTGTGGCAAGGATAAAAATTCCGGGTGGTCACCCATCCGAGAGCTAGCAACGGTGGCTAGTACATACGCTCAGTGCGTTTCCGCAGATAAAGCATATACGATAATAAGGCGTATTGAATACAGGATAATATTTATTGTTTAAAATTATCGTATCTTATGAATCATTGTAATCAAGATTAATTTATTCATATGAGTGTTTTAATCATAACTGTTAAATTTTATTTTGATTTACAACATTATTTGATACCATTTAAAACAGATTGTTAGATTTCCCGTAAAAGTGCGTATACGTATAACGTATCATTAAACATTATTATATGATATGATGTACCAATAATTGATTTTTTGTGATCCAAATACTCATAGCTATTATTTTTGGTATAATAATTAAGTTAGAACAATTCAATGCCAATTAATAACTTAGTTTCGATCATATTCAACGTATTCTGCAGGATATAAAAATAAACTATAAATCAACCGAAAGACTTATACAATTAAACTAAAATAAAAAAAAAAAGTAATTATAAGTTCTTTACAAATATTAAATATAATGTTAACAGTTATGAATTTATGATTAAATGGCAACTATGAACAGATTATTTACATATTCTATCAAAAATGTTTATAAAGTAATTTTTAAATACTTATGGGAAACCATAAAGTTAAAATAAAATAAATTTAAATTTAATTTGATGATGCTAAGTTACATAACATTTAAAATGTTGAAAGTTATAAACGGAAATTTACCTATTAATGTACAAATAAATAAAGTACATACCTACGAGTAGCTTTAAACAAACCATGTAATGAAAATGCATTTTGCACATGTGCAGATATAGAATCATTTCGAAAACTGAGGATTAAAAAAAAAAATGTTGTTTCTTCTCGATATATCATAAATCAATTAATAAAGATATTTGTACTATATAGTATGGGTATAGTTTGTTAAGTAAATAAAAATGTTTTATCAATCGAATAAAATATTTAAAAAAAAACTAAATAATGAGGATGATAAATGGATCTCGGTATCTATATACATATGCAATATACTTATTATTATTTTAACACATCGTGCTGCAGTGTGAATCCCTTTAAACGAAGACTTTTCTCCAAGTGAATTGATGTCACTTACCGGAGAGGGGTGGTCGTAATTTAATAAAGGAATGAGAAAAATACAAAAATACATATAAAAGGTCAACACATGGCGTATACATTTTGGAACACAACCAAATTTAATATCTGAACCACTCGGCCCGCTTTGCGTTAGTCTTTCCAAGTCAAAACTCTCTTTTGTAAACGGGTCCACCATTACCATTATATGCGTCCTCTAAAAGCTCGTCTCGGAATCCACTTATGGCATACGCGCGTCGTTGTCCGAATAATTGGATGACGGCGGGTCAGCCTCTGAACGTAAAAAGGTCTTCCGCTTTAGCACTCAGATCCGGTTCTGTACGTGTACCCACCGGCTACGTACGGTTGCTGCGGTGTCGGGGGTTTCCGGCCGTGTGGGGTGGAGGAATAATAAGAAAAAGAGTAGACGGTGGAAAATCGATGTGTTTAAAACAAGGGACGGAGTCCCCAAAGGACCGAAAAAGTTCGATCCAAAACGCGAAAAGCCGCAGCTAACTTCTCACTTAAGCACTTAACATTCTTCGCCGCATTATCTTTGTGCCCCGAAAGAGAAAACCAGCGCGTATAAAATAATCGAGGCTATTATATATATATACATTGCAGTACTATAAACACATAAGTAGATCGGTGGTGGTAGTGCGAAGTATATATACATTATAGCGAGTGTGTTTATGAAGTGAGTCGTTTTGGTAAAGTAAATGCAAGTACACACACACATTATATATATATATACTTTTATAGAGGAAGAAGGAGAAGAAGAAGTAGACGAAGAAGAAACGCAAAAACTTGCAATACTAACTATGTATATACCTTTTCCGTCGAAACGTTGATTTCTGGTCGTTGTCGAATAATTCATGAAAATAGTGGTTTTGTGTGTTATATATTATATTATTATGATGAACTGCGTGTGGTCTTTGTTATATATATATATATATATATATATGTTATTTACTAATATAATATATATTTTTTTAATAGAATTAATTTTACGGTTAACGGGACGCGCGGGTGAGAAACAAACGGCAAGTGCACTGGTGCAACAGTGATTCGGCGCCGAGAAAAAAAATATATAAAATAACCGTCTAGAGAGATACCTAACAACCTATACCAATAAACGCACAACAATGCGCGATACGACTGCAGGGAACTTGCGCAACACCGATGTTTACGGTGTCGTGAACAACAATAACGTTGGCGGAAATAGGCGCAAACGGCGTAAATTTTACGGGCCAACACTGCACTGCAGCCGGCTTGCTCGTGTTCCTGCTACTTATTATTATTATTATTAAATATCGAATAATATTGTGTTCATTGTGGTGTCGAAACGCGTAAATGCTCCCCGGCTTGGCGACGGCGACGGGAGATAAACCGATTTCGACTGTAGGTACACTTACCCACCTCTACAACATAACCTACACATCACAAGTATAATGCTTCTCACATGATATAACTTGATGTATAATATATTATCTACCCGAGCGCAGTCTCGCGATAATAACCATTATTGTTCGTACTTCGGACCGCAATATTTCCTATATTATTATTGTATTTACGATGTCTTTCCATTATTTTACAGCAGCCGGCTATACATAATATTATATAATATACTCCATAGGTTATACTTACATTATACTTTCATACTATACCTAATATATAGGTCTTTATTTATCCTTATTAAAAAATTATAAATAGGTAGATACATCAAGCGAATACGCACTCCGAAACGATTTGAAAAGATTTATCGGGACGGTCTTAAATAATAATTATTTTTCATTTGAATACAACGGGTAGAAGCTACGCAAGTTTAAATAACAGATTATATTATAATTAAATTAAATCGAACGGGTTAATATATAAACGTAATAGGTAAAATAGACAGAAAAGGATATAGTATAAGAAAAAAATTTTGAAAACAACAGAACGTAATAAAATATAATATAATGATAATAATGTTATCTGCAGTTAGATCGTAAGAATATGAGATTATAGAAAACAATAAAAATAGTATATTTTAGAACTTTAAGTGATGCGTAATTTATCATATATAAAATATAACAGGTGTGGCGAACCTTTTTTGGGTCAAATGCCAAAGTTTTGCAAGGATTTGACAATTTTTTACGTGCCCAAGGTTTGTAAACACTAAAGAGAACATAATAAATATAGTGATAATATAGTAACATGATAAATTTTGCATAATATTATAGGAATATTATAACTTTAAACATTTTTATAATTTATTTATTTTAATTTTTTACAAACAACATTTTTCTCAATTTTACTTTCTCGCGTGCCATTGAAATTTGACAAACTTTCCGCTTTTTGCACACGTGCAGTTGGTTCGCCACCTCTGATATATGAATATGAGGTATTCTATATTTAGATAAAATTATACAACAGAAAGAATAAATAATTTCATATTAAATTACAAGTTATATAGTTTTATTAAATAGAAATTATTTTTATAAAAAAGGTTAAGGGGAAGATATCCTACTATTGTCATGTTATTATATCGAAATGCATGGGAAAAGAAAATTGGTATTATTTTGAATATTTGATAAGGAATTCTCGAGTTAAATTTGTGTATATGGTAGAGAGAGAGAGAGAAAGTGATGGTAGAGTTTTAACGTTTTAAGATATTCATTATTTTTTTTAAAGGGCTCAAAAAATTAAAACTAAATATTCCAGATGATGTAGAATTGTCAATTTAACATCAAACCTTTTCGTATTTCTTTTTATTTGGGCAAATAAAATCTAGTCACAAAATGAATAATGTAGTAAATCACTCTAAGATGATTATTTTATATACCTTATATTGTACAACGTGAGACATATTATACCTTTTAATGATTTTTTAGTCATTAACATTTGATTTACACACTTAACAATACGAAAAAAAGAAGAACATAAAATTGCTTGTGTATACAAAAATTATCGTTTATTAATTTAACAAATTTATAATCAATTACAAAATTCAAATACTATAACAATTGATCGAACAGTTACATATGTATAAATTTATATAGGTACATGTTTCAAAAAAAAAAAAAAAAATGAACATACAGTTTTGGAAAAATATTTTATAACAGTAAAAAAACATAGCAAAGTTGCTATTATCATAAGGAAAACATTTTTGAAGATACAATATGTATAAATTTTTATTAATTAGCACAAAATGGCTAAATTATTACATTTTTACAAGTAAAAGATTTTCAAAGTCAAAAAAGGGGTAGGAGGAATGCTCACGGTCCAAATACAAAAAGGGGAAACATTTTTAAAAAAAGAGAAAAAATAGTACAAAATGACTATAATTTAAATATTGCATGTACAAGATTTAGTCGAAAAGGGGGGAGGGGGACAAACAATGTAGAAGAATCTATAAACAACAACAGTATATACACAAAAAAAAGTTATAAAATTAAATAAAAAAAAAAATACGTCAGTCAGGAGACACAAAAACAAGGAGGGGAGGATACGGGATGGCGATTGGGTGCGGATTTGTAACAGTTTTGGCCACTGGTCACCTCCACAACGTTTCACGACCGGTCCCACGGGTAGACGAGTGTCACGGGCGCGTTTGCTCGGACGCGTGACGACCTTGCCCAGCCGGCGAGGCCAGACCGAGACGGCTGCGGGAGCGACGGTCGACGGCGACAAGCAACGGCGGCTAGTGCGCGATGTTAGCGCTTTGATGGTTGACGGCGAGACGACTCTAGCGACAGACTTGCGGCGGATACCGTTGGAAACGAAGCGAGAGAATCGAGATTTGGCGCATGCGGAGTGGACGGTGATCGCTATGCGGACAAGCGACCCGGCCGATGTGGGTTTACCGCGGGACGAAAAGGCGAGAGCCATCGGACCGCCGCACGAGCGACGTGCCGCGATCCTTGACAATCGGTAATTTTCGTCCTGGCGTCGTCGCTTCAGCCGCGTCTTTGTCCGGCAATGACCGTCGCCACGAAGTCGCACGCCACCGGACCCTGAAACGTTCATAGTTTCCACGGGTCCGGTGCCGCTGACGTCCGTGTTCCTAGCGCATAAATCTCTATATCACTTACCCCGTGCCAAGGTGTCCGCCACTGCCATCGTAACGAGTCGCCATCGCCGTCGTCATCATCGTAGGTACGGTCGGGGCGGAATCGTTGCCCTCGCCGTCGCCTCAACTAACCACCGTGCCGTCGACATCATCGTCCGTCGATCCACGCGACCGTAACTGCCGGGCGCTCGCCAAGCCGCCAGAGGGTCTCGCGCGTCAACGACGACCGAGCGCGCTACGCTCGTGAACCCGTCGCTACGTGGGTGGTCGGGAAACGCGTTCGGGTGACTTACCGCCGTGCACCTTCCGTGCTCTTTCCCGTATCCTCCCCTCCTATACGTCGCCGTCTTCCTGACGACATCTTCGGCCCTTAGGGGACCGCCAGACTAACGTGGGTCGCGGACGGTTTCTCTTCGCCAGCAACATAGACGTCGGAAAATCCGCCTGACGCCTTTCCAGCACGAGGTCTTGTACCTTCGTGGCTGGTCGGATTTTCCGGTTGTTGCTGGCGGGTCCAGCCTACCTACGACCTCACCGCTGTCTGGCTCTTCAATTCCCTGAGCCGGCTCAATTTCATTCTCAGCTTCACACGTCTTCTTCACCGTATCGTCGAGTGGGCCGTCCTCGGTAATCGGGGTGGGTTCGACAGGCCCCAACTCCAAGGACGGCGCGTCGCCACTCGACAATATTGCACTTCTGCTGACGAAAATTGACACGACCTGGTCATTGGTGTCGTTAGTAAATTCTGCGTCGTGCGTTACGTCTTCGAGGACCACAGTGGAATCCACGGGTTCCGACTCTTGAAACAGCTCGACAAGTTTCGATATCGTGTCTTGGTCGATAGAATTCAGGAAAGTAAGGAGCCAGGTGTGCATGTTGTAGTTATCGTCATACAATCCGTCCATGAAGCCCACAACTATTTCATGCAGGATATGGACTAGTTCGACTTGGATTTCGTGTATGTTACGGTAATGAGTATCCATTTTTTAAATGTGCGTATGTAGTCGCTGGTCGAATTGAGAATTGCAAATGAACTAAAAACGTCCCTTTCAACACAGAGACCGATAAATTTAAAAATCTCCTAGACGAAAACGTTTGTTACTAGTCAGCGAGTACGATAGGTAATCGTTCTTATCGGCCAGCAACATTAGAATTCCGAGCGCGTTATTTTCCTAAACTTTCTGCAATATTAGCGATTTAAATACCTTAAAGGAAACTTATACTATTATATAGGCTTAGCTATGAAAACCAAAATACAGAAAAAAATGTATAATGTTTATAAAAAGAATAAATAAATGTTTATACTATACTATTATAACATGATGTGTATAGAAATTTTTCTTAACTAAATCTTTAAAAGGATATGGATAAAAAATTAAACCGATCTGGTACATCAATGTTATAAGATATATGCTATATGCATATAACTATATTATATTAAATATATATTTTAAGAAAGAAAACTTTGAAATCTCCAATTTATTACCATGATATGGAGAGTTATGTACACAAAAGAAATTATGCATTTTGAATAACTGTGACTTTAAGTTTGAGCGCACCTATAATACATAATGTATTGTAGTACATAAAGTTTATATATACAATATTTATTTTTATATAAAAGAGTCTATAGAATATTTATTTACTTAAAGACGATGTTTTTATTTAAAAAAATATAATAAATTAAAAATATATGTATTAATAATTAATATTTGTGTTATTACTAACGGTACTGGGGCTTAGATTATATAGGTACTAACTATGGATTACGCCAAAACGTATTATTCCAATATAAAAGATTAAAGCCGATATTAGCGACGAGTCACCGAATTAGGTGTTCAATATGTGCATGCATGATGTAATTCGTCACTTATTTATCCACATGTTATATTGTTATATTTTGACCTTGGGTACTGCCTATAGATAATTATGTGACGAAATGAATCACGCATCCCCATATCGAACACTTAATTCAGAGACTTGTCTCTAATATTGGTTTCAAAATAATACGCTGTAGCTCTATCCATACTCCATAGTATGTGATCTAAGGTACCGGGTCTCGCTACCTACACTATATCGGTAATTGGTATTCGAAATGTAGCAGCTATAGATTATTTGACTGTAAATGTTTATAGTGCTTATACATTTACAATATTGATTTAAATGTAATAAATCATGTTTTACTTCCAAGTAGTAGCGTAGTAGTACTAATATAACTGTTATTACTTATATCTGACTAACAATCGATATATTGTATTAACTCAAAATAATATCGAAAACGTAAAGCGCAATTGTTGGTTAATATTTAGTAAATTTTAATAATTTTTTGAAAACAAATATTATTATACTAAATGATTATTTTGAAAATTCCAAAAATTGAAACTGCTTAGAAATGTGTTATTTATTTTCAAATTTACGCCATCAAATTGAATTTTATTATAGTTTGCTGTTTTCCGTAGAAATTTGAATTGATTCATCAATATATTAATAAAGAAATATATAATAAATAATATTAATAAAAACATTTTTATAATAAAATATCATAACTATAAATATATAGTTATACAATTATAATTTATAACCTATTATGAATAATAATAGGTACATAATACAAATGTTCACAAAGTCTATGCACGGCCTTTGCAAAACATAACACCACCGTTCAATATAAATAACTTAATGTATAGTAAAATCCACATATAGTCACTAATAACCTAGATTTTTAGGGCGAATTCAGTACCTACTAACTTTTGAATTGTGGAGGAGGGCTCATTTAGAATTTAGAGATACTAAGTCCCCTAAAGCCAACTTCTATTTGAGACAATGGTCAAGTTTTTTAACTTGTATAAGATAAACTTAATAGTGATTTGTAAGTACAGTCAATATATACATTGCTCACAATTATTCTCTTATCTATATTTATTGTATTCTAATATATTGTCCTGAGTTGTCCATTCTTTACCGTTATTTTATTTTTTTTGTCCCATGTAGGTATTTACGTAAATATTATTATGGTTTTTAATTTTTATAGAGGAAAATTTTTTGGAATTTAAAATCACGTTTTTAGTGCACAATGATGTCATCAAAACCAACGGTGTTGTTAATACGTGATGATTTTCCAAAAAAAGCGATTTTATATCGATTTATTACGTACAAGGTATTTAGATTAATTTTTAATTTTAATTTTTGCGATGAAATGTAACTTTATTATGGTAATTATTATTCATAATATTTATAAATAGTCAAAATGTACAATAATTTTATGTTTGATCTTTTAAGTGAAACATTTAAATATTATAAGTTTATTGGATTTTTATACGTAGAAATAGTAAGTTTACAAAAATGGAACGTTAATTTATTAGTGAAATAAATTAAAATATGGGAATTAGAACGCTTCAGTTTGGTAATAGTACAATGTGATTTAAAAATGTATGAAAAGTGAACATTGTTTATTTTATCGTTTATGCCAAATATAATTTCAAATAGCTAGTGTGTTTTGATGTGGTTTAAAAATTAAAGAATTATATTGTTTGGTAATTATTTTATCAAGGAAATATTCGTTTTGTACATTGCACTGTAGTTGTCAATTTGTCATGAAACGTCATAAGTCAATCACTAAAATCTAACATTGCGTCTAATGGATTTACGTCATTTATACTATAAAAATGAATACTATGGAATATCTCAATAAATGTTAATATTTATGTTTTTGGAAACGAGTATGTTCAAATTGTTACCCTTAATATTCGATCAAGTTGACTTGACGTCCATGAATAAATATGGTGTATGTTTGAGAAATATGGCGATCATTTTGATAGAAATGGTAGCTGAAATCGCTGTGAACCTCAACACAATAGTTTTTTAAAGCGAACTGCGATGTTAAAACGTAAGTGACTTAATCGTTTTTTGATTTTGAGTAAATATTGCTTTATATATTTTTGTTAATATATTGAATTTTAAAATCGCTTAAAAACATACACTGTTTTCAATTTTTCATTTACATGGTATAAAATCAAAATGAGAGTCACGACTATGTTCAAGTTGTAATAAAGAAAATAATTCAAGTTTTATTTTTTTCGCAACATTTTACAAAAATTTTATTATTCTGGATTAAGGGGGGTGTAAAATATATTATGTACAATTTTTTTTTTTTTAATTACATTAATTTTGATTAACCTATAATTTGTGAAAAAATTATATATATTTTTTCAGTTCTTTTCTCCAAGTGCTTGATTCATCGATGATGGATTTCCGAGAATTTTTCTGGAGGTGTTGAACTTGGGGCATTCAAGAGTAATATGTTTAATTGTCAATTGTTTGTCGCATGCGGGCCGGGCAGTCTTCTTTGTTAATAAGGTATAAGTGCGTTAGATGGGAGTGTCCAATTCGAGACCTTGTGATGACTATTTCTTCATGCCTGGATGAAGGTGAGGGGGTTATCCATGGATTGATTTCCTTAAGTTTATTTGTGTTTGGAGTAGCCTCCCACGAGTTGGTCATATTATAATCATATTTATACCTCGTCAACTGTGTCACTGACAAAAATTGATTATGTTACATTTTTAGCGTTCCGTATTTTTTCATAATCGTTGTACATAGCACCTATAGGTGCGTCTAATACACTAAAAAAGGTGGTAGCCAATACAGTAGTATGGTATATGATTATATTATACCTAAATACCATACGCCAAAAATCATATAATGTAATATAAAATCGGTTCCTAAACTTTGTGTCTTTGCAGATGTGCCGCGCTGCGGTAGAATGTTATATATAAATAATGTCTTATAACATATTGCAATTATTACAATTATATAAATATTTTCATAATATATATTACAAATTCTTCTGGTTTATTATTATTTTTTATGAGGGGCACCATGTAAACTCATTGTTTCAAAAAGAGCAAAAAAAGTTTGGGAACCACTGTAATATAATATAAGAAGCCGTTATTTATATCCTATATGATTACTTATTGGCACATTTTTCTAATAGAGTTTTTCACTATACTGCACCATTGCACCAAGGTGACATTGGTAAAGTTCATTGATAATCGTCCTACCGCGGGTTGGTGCAAGTGTAGATAAAACATAAAACCTATATTTATCACAGATATATATAAAGATAATAAAATATTTAATGGGTATTGAAAAAAAATCCTTTAATATCTATGGTATTTTGGTATTTATCATGATAATAACAAGGTTCGTGAGCTCCTGGAGCTCTTATCATTACACTGGGTGCAAAAAACTAGCGTGGTGCATTGAGGTGAAACATAAAAAAGTCCACTCAGTGCACATTAATCTTTCCGATGGAATATTAAAATATGCACTGGTACAGTGTGGTGGAAAACGCTATAAATAACCGCACTTAATGGTAATGACCAGTGATGCGTATATGACATTGTGTTGTTATACTTTTACGAATTTTCATTTTTTAATTACATGTTATAATTGTTTCAACTCCTTTTTTGTATAGTGTTCATTTTATGTGTGTATGACTTATTGGCTATAGCAAAACAAACGTAAATAAGTATGTTGTTTATTTTGACATTTTAGATTCTGAGCGGAGCGATCAGTGCCGTAACTACGCCCCCGTGGCGCCCTTGGCGAATTTTATTTTGACGCTTATTTTAGTTTTATTTTATAATATATAAATGTAATAATATAACATTCTTACGTGTTAATAAAAATAACACTATAATATATCAGTGTACAATATAAATGTTGATGTAGTTAACACTAATAAACATCATCAAGGCACAATTCAAAATGTAGTGTTTGTGCATTACACATTTACGCTTAATTTTAATAAAACATTATACAATATATGAGAGAAAAAATATTATTTAAAAAAAAAACTATTTTAATTTAGCTCAAATGCGCCCCCTACTTTACTGCACCATTGGTAAGCGCCCATGTCGCCAATCTCTATAGTTACGGAAATGTATTAGGTATCAGAAAAGAATTCGAGGCGAGAATAATTATTGGACACAGGGACCAAGAGAATATTTGGATAGAGATGAGTTTTTATTTTTTAATTAGAGTATTTTGATATGGCACGTTGATAAGTGAAGAATATCTGTGATGAGGAAGAGGAACTTTATGCCGAATATGATCTTAAAAATACAGAGATTCAGAAAATTAAAGTGTCCATCGATAATAAGGCTCTATAGAAATAATTATATACATCTATCACACCCGCTACTTTACGTAAATTGACTTAAGTACCTATATATGTGAAAATCAGTTGCTGCAGTGAACAATTTGGACCGTAGTTCGTAGTTATATAGGGTTCCAGTAGAATATATTTTAGTTTAAAAGCTATACAGTTCATAAAGCGTCGTCGAACTCGTTCAATCGACTGCCATATACTGTTATAGAGTAAAGGTTCCAAATAATTGAACCAAACTTCATAGTTTCAACAGTTCTAACCATTAAAGATGCATAGAAAGAGATGTTTAAAAGATCTACGACGGTCTCTAAATCGAGAAGAGTGGGACTTACCTAAAAATTTTGAAGATTTATCCACATCACTACGTATTCAATACGATGATGATTAAAATTTGGGTCATGTGAGATAATTATTATGTCAACATGATCTTTCGCAGGTGATATAATACATTTTATTTTATATAGCTAGATTTTTACATTTTTTATTCCTTGAATTTCAATACATATTTTTAATTTTTAATTTTTTAAATTTAAGCATTCTTAAATTTTTTTTGAGTCATTCGCCTTATTGACTCATTCGGTTAATTGACTCAAATTGTCGGGTCCCAAAGTGAGTCCAATAAGCGGCGACTACTGTAATATTATTATTACACGATCGCAAAACTCCTGTTTGCTATAGGTATATACCTATTGACTTAATGACTCGAAAACAACGCGCGTAGTTATATACGTCGTCATATAGGTACCTATAATATACGTACCTATATGTTGTATACAAAATATCAAATTTATATATATAAATATATATATATATGTGTGTGTGTGTGATATTTAAGGTGCAGGGTTACACACATGAAATCAGACTAAACAGACCGTTTTCACACAGTCTTCGGAGGCGTGCCATATACGTGATGTGTATTATTCGTGTTTGGATATCATTGGCCGGAGGAAACGGGTTGATTTTCGCATAATTTAATGTACCTACGTCACTGCAGCACTCCTTGGGGGAGATGGAAACGTGTGAAAAACGTGATTGATGTAACAATAAAACTCCTGCGCGGCCAGTACTATAATATTATGCGGTATACACTTATTACGAATAGTAATTGTTGATTACGACACCTTACGCGTTGGAAACCGCCCATCTTGGGGGATAATATCAAAATCGAACGACCAAGTGTCGAGTTGTGGGGCGGCAGCTGTTTCGGTTAAAATGCGATTTTGTTATGTTTTTTTTGTTTAATAATTTAGTCGAAACGCTTTGTTCGATATCCCTGAAGAGCCGCACTATGAAATGTACACGACCCTCGTTATTCATTACAAATGTACCTACCTACATACGTAAGTTTCGTTTTAAACATTTTTTTTTTCGTATGGTAACCTGAAACTATTCAATTTAACCACTTTCGTTATACATATACCTAAACGCCAATAATTACGTCTTGCTGTAGAAAAACGAATGATAGTCGTGAATATAACAATAATACACTATAATGAAATGTATAATGATGGTTGTATTAAATCATTTAAAACTGCACATCGGTGCACATAGGTGCAGTTAGGGAATTATCACATCCTAATAATAATTGAAATCAATATCGATTATTTTCCTGTTGGGATTGATAATTATTTTGGTGGGTCTTAGTGGTCTTACATTTATCGAGCAATCGTAGGTGATGTCATTATTGATTTTTCGATACCACTAACCTAACCTAATCTCAAACAGTAACTTTTAAGTCTCATCCAACTATGCCCGTCACACATCATATATTATATCTAGGGTTATAAAATTTCATAGAATTTTTTTTTTTTATATTTTATGAAATATAATAAAAATAATTTTTATTTAAATCTAGGGTAGAAATGTTATTAAAATATTTTTTACATACCTAGTGTAGTAGTGTATACCTATACAAATGAAATAAAATTCATATAAACATACTTAAAAAAGTTTCATAACACGTGAATTACCTTTTAAATTTCTTAATTCATGTTTATTTAATATTGTATAATTACTAATTAGGTACAGTTATGAGCAGAGTTCCTATTATAATAATCTATGAGTTAAAACCTTATATAATATTCCTATTTTAATTCAAATAAAATAAAAACTTTTTGTTTATTAAATCCTAAGTATAATAGCATTAGGTATTATAATTTATAATTTACAGCCTATATGGCTAATATAATATATTTTTATATTAATATGTTATATATATTATATTATATTAGTATTATCTCAAACATCCTGTCAGAAGCCCTCCACCCAGACAACATAAGACAAATAATAACCTTTATAATTAAGTCCAACCTTATCAATAGTATTTAAGATGTAAAATATATAACTTGTAAATAATTGAGTGTAAAACCCATTGTTGCCAATGGCCATAGTTGCCGAGACTTAATTCTAATAAAAAAATATATATATATATATTAGTATTATCAATTATCAATTATCATTTTAATTTTTTTTTTTCTATGGCGCTATTTCATTTCCGAAGGCCTAGTTCAGACGCCTATTTGGCAGAATTTCTATTGGGGCACCCGTAGGTTTCTTCCATGCCCCGGTGTGGGAGATGGCGGCACTTGTTCTCCGGACACCGTGACTTGCCCGGAGAAAAATGTCACCCGATGGTCGAGGACCACTAAGACTTTCTACCTCTAAGACCACTTAGACCACTCGGCCACCTCGTCCCCCTATTTTAATTTATAAACATGAAAGAAAAATATGACTGTGAACCGCTAATCTCTAATCAGCTATGAAATCAGTGTGACCATCTATTGATGATTTTGTCAAACATACCAAAAACAAAAAATTTAAAAAAAAATTTAATTATTTCAAGAAGGTTGAAAATTTCAAGTTTGAAATATTTCATACTCTAATTATATCCGCTTCTTACTTAAACGAAATAATTAGAAAATTCACAGTCGATATTGACGCGTATTTTATAATCAATAATAAACAAAATAATGATTAACTATAGTATAGCAGTAAGGTATAACTTAATAAAAAAATTATAAATTTGCATAATAATATATATTTTGCAAGATGTAAGCTCGTTTTGTTGTATAAATAAATACATAGTATTATTATTATAGTATAATAAATTGGTCGGGGCTGTTTATAGTATTCCTTTTTGTAACGTAACTACTGATATAATAAATAATAATAACATACTATTTTAATATGTTGAGCTTTATATCATCGCGTCATGATAATCTGTGTAAGTTTAAAAATAATCAAATTATATGGAATAAACATAATATATTTACCCAAAGACTTAACTCTTTAAAATGTTAGAGTATTTAATTATTACGAGTATATAGTTACTTCTAGTGTATATATAGGTACTCGTTATGCAACGTGAATTATTAATTACTAAACTTAAGTTGAAAATACTTGATTACATTCATTATAATATGTCTGAATGAGTGAAATCAAACCAATATTTTCTTCCGTATTTACGACAAAAACGGCGAGTAGGTAGGTACCTAATCAATTTAAAATTGTATATATACTTCCGTTTGTGAGGGTATATTTTTTGTATTTTTATTAAATGGATTTTTTTGTGCTTAACTTTTGACCACGAGGTTTTTTGGTGGGATACAGTCACTATTACAATCGTATAGGGGTTTTTTTTTTTAATCCCAGTACATAACGCGGCAATACCCTTCATCATTATAATAATATGTATACTTCTATCAGATCTCTCTTTTTATGCTTAGTGCTTTGTATGAATGTATATTTTATTAAAAGTTTTACGCGCATTTTGACGGCGGGAAAACGCGTTTGGTATCCGTATATGACCAATACTCTTTGATCTCTATAGCAAAGCTCTTTTAGTTACATTCCCCAGCTAGACTGAGTGAAATAAAATTAAAAAAAAAAAAAATCAACATTGGTTTACCAACCAAACTCTTTTGTATAACATCAATGTCGTGTTTAAACTATTACATTAACTACTCGCCGCATTTCTCTAAGCCGTTGTTGTAGATTTTTAAAATACATTTCCAATATTTGGTTTTCAGTGAATAAAGCAAACTGAGTTTTATAGGAGAAGAAAACATTTTTTTTATCATTCGATTGGCCTTCATTGAAGCCTTTTAGTCATACAATATAATACTCTATAAAGGAAAAAAAAATTATTATAGGTACATGCAGTTCGTATAATATAATATCTGGTAACACGAATACGAAACTTACACATAAGGTATACATATATATGTTGGCTTTTAGACATATTAATATTTTGAAGCACAAGTAGCTGAGTTAGGAAATTGAAAAATCATGTGTTCTAACTCCCATAAGTAGGCATGTAATATATTAAAATTATTAAATACGTTGACTTATTCTAGTGACATTCAGCTGACAGGTAAGTTTATTAACTATACTAGACAGTTTATTATTTAAAAAAATAGGTCAGCATTTCGGTGGTGGATGTGTGTCCATCGTCCCTTCGATCCTTGAACAGGATAGTGTAATTTTACTGTATTCGATTTGAATGCAATGATTGTATTCGATAAAAAACGATTCTGAACGGACGAGGGAATCTTTTTTATTTAATTTTATTCGTTTCTATAGTGATAAACAAAGCGTTATAATAACAGCTAAAGAACGATTTATATAAATAGGTAATTTAAAATTAAGAAATATCATAAAAATGAAAAAAAAGAAAAAACTCAAAAACCACTCAAATGTTTTGAAAATTTTACCATGTCTAGGTAATGCGAATATAAGTAAACATCCCAAATTTCAAGTTTTTACGAATGATTTTAACCGAACAACAAAAAAAAAATCTTCAAAATTAAAATTTCTATAAATATAGCTCAAAAATGGCTAAAAGTTTCCGAACCTTAAACCATAAGGAACAAACTAATTTTCTCCTATAACCACTTTTATTTCGAATACCGTTTCGAAAATCAAAAAATGACCTCTTTAAAGTACCAGCTCAAAAACATTATTTTTCAGAAAAAATACTACGCTTGATACTTTTGAGCCAATTTAGAAGGAGAAAAAGTGTTTACAGAATAAAAATTAAAAAGAAAAAGAAATAAACATCACTGTAAAACCAATAAATAAATCCAAATACATATTATAAATAAAAAAATATGTATATACTATTTTCAATTCTTTAACCCATATGCATTTCATATAAGTTCATTGTTGACATGACATTTTTTTTTCGAAAATATGTATTTATTTAAATAATTTTAATAAAACAATGGAAATAAATGATCTTTTTATGATTTTCCATCGATATTCTATTTATGTTTTTACTCTTTTGAATTATGACATACTTTTTTGATTTCATATCCTAAATCATAATAATATTTGTAGTATTTCAATCTATAGAATTTAAATTTTGAACAAGTCTATTACTATTAGTATAACTTTTAATAATTAAAATAATTAAAAAATAACACATAATGTATTCGTCCAAAATTCGATTTTTATAAATCAAAGTACTCCAAAAAATTTCTGTTCTGGAATAAAGAATTGAAAATGCATGTTGTTATTAAACGAAGTAAACATTTAAAATAATAATGTCGATAAAAATAAATATTTTTGGAATATTGATAATATCTTACGTTAAATGAACAACCCGGTATAAACATTTAATATACTTTCTCGGCGATATAAATTCAATATTTATATTTCATATTATGTCCAAGCCGTGACGATGTAGGTTTAGAGTTAACGGTTCCGGGGCCTGAAACCCGGGCTGAACTTGTCATTTTATCGGAGTTTACTTGGGGAATTAAAGTCTACGACGATGATGTCGGTCGATGTGTGTAAAGAATGGGAAACGGTGGAGGGGAGCAGAGAGTGAGTCAAATGATTGCTAGCGAAAAACTACAATTGATCTTTTATCGGCGCGCGGCGCAGACATTTCTATACCCACAAACACACACACTCACTCAAAGACGAATAAGCTCGAAAGAGTATATCTCATGAAGCGTATTTATATAAATGAATGCATGTATACATATATACACACTACTGCAATGTGTACGGTGTAAACCTTACATAAAATATGTGTACTATATAAATGATGTGTGTGTGAGTGTGTGCTTGTCTACGTACGGCGATTATACGTATGTTCCGACCCTTAGCCAATTCGACGTTATATAGTCTCCAATATACATCCTGTCCGTCTCCAACAACAGAATAGGATTGCTGCAGAGCGCGCGCATATACATACACACACACACACACGAGAAAGCTAATCATCCGTCTATTCAGCCGATTGCGTATGAATCGTTCCTCGGCAGAGGGTCGATTGTACACGATGATAATAATAATAATAATAGTAATATAGATACCCTATATATATTATACATTTTTTTTTTTTTGCAGGCTTTTTTCAAAGTGGATTTTTTTTTTGAATACCGCCAAGAAACTTTCCGCGCTTACATACGCAAACATTATGCCCGTGGTAGCTTATTATCGCGTACGTTTTACGTGTATATAATATAATATGATGATAATAATAATATGTATAAATCTATATTATACCTATATACCTACACACCACACATAGGTACTATATAATCTTTTCCACTCGCGCTGTGCAGGCAGTGGCAGTTATTCATAATGTAATTTGTTATGGGAACAAATTACTTCTCTTTTCTGAATGGCAGCTCGTTCGTTCGTTTAGGATAAAGTTAGTTGAGCCGTTCGTCGTAGCCAGGGTAAAGTGGGATGCGATGGCGGCTGGTGGTGACTGCACCAGTAGATTAATTAACGTATAAAACTAGAAAGCTCCGTTCTCAGTTTCTTAGTTCTCTTTTTGAATGGGCTAATTAAAATAAATTGAACCGGGATAGCTGCAAAGAAGAAGCACTCGGTCATATCGTCCCGAACAATCCGAGGTGGAAAACAGTGTGTTTGAGAAGCTCATACAAGTTTTCCGGAACCTTTTGCGCGCGGCAAAAGGGTTGCACGAGGAGGGACATCTTTAAACACAGCTATTCATCTTTACCCGCTTTGGAGTCTTTTTAGCTCCGCTCAATGGAAATATTTCTCTAGTTTAATTTATTTAAACGGAGATACAAGCGAATCGTGTTCAGAATCCTTGATGAAACCTTTTACACCAAATTTGAAATCACCATGGAATATATAATGCATATTATATACGTTTTGTAATTAACTGATGTTTATCGTCGTACTAAAGTTTTGAAACATTGTTTTCGTTTTATACGAATTCACAAATGAAAGTTGACACGATTTTATATAATATATTGAATGTATTACATATAATAGCAGCTACTCTATCGTTAAGATCTATTCGGCAAATATAGTGTTTAGATGTATTATGTAGGTATATTTAGGTTTCTTTTTGAAGATTACTCAATAAAGTTAGAAATCCTAACTTCTAAATTAATAACTTTTTAGACAATTTTTAAGGTCTCAGCTAGTGTTCAATAACACTCTTTATCTAAAATTTAGATTACATATAGTAGGTAACTATTATAAATCGAAAACATAAATATCTACAATTTAACAACATTTTAATAGTAGGTTCAAATCGCATTTTTAGGAAGTTAACCATCACAGTTATATTTCGAAAACATTTAATTTGGTGACCAGTACGAAATATAATAATATAGCTATAAACTTCAGAATCATAGACACACTTACGAAAACTTATCACAGTTTACACAAATATACGAAATTTTGTCATCTTTTCTGTGACAATTTTGGCCTTTGAAAGAGGTTGTCTTGTGTAAAAAGTGAAATTTTTGACTTCATCACTTCAAAAATCTTCAAAAACATATTGATCAACGGTGACAATTTTTTTTACAGTGAGCCAAATCTATGATACGGTTTGATATCATGGGCTAATTTTTAATTTTTGTTTTGATAGATATATAGAACTATAGAAGTAATGAAACTAAAGATTTATAAGAATTAGTTTAAATAGTTTTCAATATTATAATCGAAAGACTTAATACATTTTCAGAATATCAATTAGCTATTGGTTGGCTGGAGACACCCATAGCTGACATAAATGTTAGTGGACTAGCAGAAAAGTTTTAAGTAGACAGACTCGGATTACGGATATCGTATTAAAGAAAGTTTAAATTTATAAAGCATGGAAAGAAAATGGAAACGATCAGTGCGGAAAAATTAATGAAATTAAAAAAAAATGTGAAGGCAGAGTGCACTAAGATTAATGGTTTATAACGAATTTTAAGCGCCTGCAATTTAGTAAAGTTCAAGAAAAAAATTTGCATCTGAAAAGTTAACAACGTTTGAGTGACCGACAGTGTCCGCTTTTCCGAGGTTTCGCTGTACATCATAAGCTATATCGTCTCGAACGACGATATCAATATATAAGCACGAAATAAAATAAACCTCAACATGCATAAACATCAACAATAATAATAATAATAATAATAAGCTATAATGCGGTAAACGCATGGGAACGACTGTAGCCGAAACAGTGACTGATCCCAGCTAAACATTATAGGTATAGGTTAGGTACTCATTGGCCAATTTTATAATATACTATAAGACCATTATTATATGGAAATGCACTTACACAAAAGTAATAGGTTTACCTTTTTGAGCATGAATATTCTAATATCTCGAGTGTGCCATGCGACAAATGTCCGCAAACACCTTAAGCCGGTCAAAAGCCGCTACTGTAATGCGATTGTTTTGGAAATAATATAAATGTATGACGGGACGGCGGCTGTTGCGGCGGGTGCGTTTGGGGCAAAGGGAAATCCCTCTTCAAAATCCCGCACAGCGTGTGAGCATCGCGTATTATACATTGTGTACACTTTTTATTCAATAAATTCACCCGAAATGCATAAAAATTTGCGCACATAATCCCCACGGTTCACTAGAAATTTACATCGGCGGCGCACATCAAAAAGCCCGGCACCTATATATATTATATTTCAACCAACACACCGATCGGCTGAGATCAAATCGGCGACAGTTTACAGACCGAACGCCGAACACAATATATACATCACACACAAGAGGTGTGTATACAGAGTGACTTTTTAGTTTTCACCCCCCACTACAATTGATCCGAATCAAATAAACTGTCATCGACTATATAGGTAATACATACACGTTGTAACTGTAGTCTGTATAGGTACTTAATATTATATTCGTTCAAAGTTTATTTAACTAGTCTATTTAACTGAGAATTTTTAATTCGTGTTGAATGTTGTTATAAAACTATTATGAATAAAAATATTAATTTTTATTCTTATTAACTACGTATTTTATAATCCGTGATATCCATGCAAATGACATAAAATCAAATATAACTCGGCAATTGTTTAACTTAGAAGCCAAAACATCAGTAACATAATATATGATGTCTGCACATAGTTATTTAGTGTTTCCACTTATCGTGATCATACTGTATATTTGGAAAACTGCAGGTATACTGCACTGACACAGGGTCTGCAAGTGAAAATAAATTATAGGGAATTTTCATTCGTTCCCCATTTTCCAGCATTCATAGGTATGAAATGTTCCGAAAACCCATGAGACGTGTATTATATTTAATTGTTATATTTTTTATCATACAATAGTGGTCAATGAAAACAACTAGTTATAACTACCAACACATTAGTATAATATATTAGTATTTTTATACGAATGTTGTTCAAAGATGGCCGATTGACGAGTTAATGAAAATTATTAATTCAAGATAAATATTATTATCTTTAGTGAACGTGTCATATTTATAAGCGATTGTCATGATCGTCAAGTTAAATTTGATAGTTGACATAATATAAAACATATAACTCACCAAATTTGAAGTTAGCCTAGAAAATATATTAACTCAACTCAACTTCTATAGAGTTAATCTAATTTTTTACTTACGTGGATAACATCAATAGTTTTCTGGGTATATTTTTAATTTATAAAATTATTTTATCAGAAAACATGTTAAAATTGTAACATAGATAATTTTTATTTAAAACTATGTGATTGTTTAAGTAAGTACTTTAAAATTTTTGTAGTTTATACGGTACCTAGTGCAAAACCATTCAAACTAACAATAAAAAAAAAAAAATAAAAATGATTTCACTATAGTTTGATGGATTAGTTTTTAAATCAACCTATAAAGCAAAGTTATTTAAATTGTCGATGATTATAAACTTGTCAAGTCACTATATATAATTACAAAATTAACTAACTCTAGTTAAGTTGAAAAGTGTAACTAACGTTTCAGCTGTTTAATGCCATCACCCCCCCCCCCCAGCTACGACTTTGTATAATATTATCTATATATTTCTTTTCTCAATCGTTAATTAGCTGTTTATTTTTTAGGTACCTACCTACTAAATGGACGCAACCAGTCGTCGTTGTCTATACGCACGTCCGCGATCTTCACACGCACCAGAGCACTACAACTATATAGGTACACATACGTATGTATTATACGCGTATTGTTGTTTTTATTATTATATACACGCGAAACCCATTGAAACATCAAAATAAAATGAAGATAATCCGTCATAAATCCGGCCGAATGCAACCGATTCGCAGCGGGAAGCCGCGCCGCATTGTTCCGGGCCGCGGCACGTTACAATACCCAAATAAATCGCCGACCGGCAGTGCGCGTACATAATATTATAAAATTATACCGTGTAATATTAATAATATATAATAATAATGTAGTGTGTACAGCAAACGCGCGGCGGGTCCTCGCGGATGCGTATTACGCACATAATATTATAGGTACCATACTATTATTATTATTATTATATACCTGCAGCAGCACCGCGCGTCGGAAAAACTCGTATACATCCATAATCGGATCACGGCGGGGCGGAAAATGGGACGGAGCACACACTAAAAAATATATATGTATAGGTACGTATATAGAATGAGAATAAAAAAATAAATAAAATATTATACATGTATAGGTACACGAGATATTATTCGCTAACGGGCAAAAAATAAAAAATAAATACAAGGCAAGTCACCCTCTCTCGCCCTCTCACTGCTCTTTCACTCTTGGAAAAAAAAACATGCTTGGCTGGACTTTAATGTATCGTAATAATAATAAAAATAATAATAATTGTTGTTGTTATGGATATATACGTAGGTATAGTGTGTATATAATAATATATTATATAGGATACAAAGTGTGCAGTTGCGAGAGGCTCCCGGGGTGGCCTTTGTAATGATCGACGACGACGAGCAAAACAATAGGGACGGAGGGGCGAAAAAAACGCTGAAGTGACCCTTGGGTTACGCTGTTGTGTGATGTGAGGTACGGCATTGTGCGCTGTATATTATCGGTGGACGTACGCGGTGCGCCGGGCCCGAGAGGATATCCTCTGCTGGACGCGTGTTCCGTTTAAATAGGACCGAAATTAAGTATTTTTTAGTTTTTAATTTTTACCACGTTCTGTATTGTAGTCGCCGGATTTCCGTCTCGAGTGGTCGGCGTGTTCTATAACCATAATTTATAATTATAAATATTATAATAAAATATAATATGATAACGCACACATATTTTAATAAACGATTCGTTGTCGATATATTGGAAACATCGCCAATAATAATATCAAATTATGTTGTTACAATGTAACCGGCGTATATATATACTATATGACATTGGCTCGAAACGTGCCGGTATATGACATATACGATTATTATAAAATGATTTACCATCTCAGTCTTGTCAGAAAGTATAGTCAAGCTAATCGATTAGTTGCAAATAACACAAAAATATTTATTGAATAATTAAGCGCATAAGTTTTTGTTTCAAATCATAATAAATGTCTATGTGTGTGACATTTTTAGTATTTTAAGTATACATTTTCTAGATTAAATTAAATTGTACAATTCTGTTTTTTTTTTAAGAATAAAATTAAGTTTTTTACATTCTTTGTGTTTGGTCCAAGTGCTTGACAGATTTGTTCGGATAAGTGAAATTGATTTCGATTTAAATATGATTGTATTTTTGACATTCAGTGATAATGTGGTTGACGGTTAAAAGTACGCTGCATGACTCACATAGTGGAGGATCGTCTTTACTCATCAAGTAGCTGTGTGTTAAGTGTATGTGACTAATTCGGAGGCGGTTTATTATGGTTTCATCTTTTCTATTGAGTTCAGGATTTTTCCATGGGTTTATATTATTTTTTATTTTGTTGAGTTTGCTGTTGAGTTTTGGCCAGCGAGAGAGCCATTTATTATTTGAGTGTAGGTTTATTTCGTTCTTTGCATCTGCGAATGTGATGGAATTTATGGTTGGAGTTGATGTAGAGACGATTGCATTATAAGCTTCTTGGTCAGCCATTTCATTTCCGGGAATGTCTATGTGCCCCGGGAATCGGGATCCATACAAAAAGAATATGTTTATTTTTTTTTCCTGCAAGAAAAGTTTCCTTTTGGATGAGCTTTGTGATATCTGGTTGGTTTCGAGTATTTGTGATGGTGATTAAGTTACTGAGTGAGTCGCTAAGTATTATAAATTTGGCTTGGTGGTTAGCGTATTCTGTGTGAAGATATTTTACGGCTTTGTATATTGCCATCGCTTAATCGACATTATTATTACACACAAATTAGCATATTTTGCATAACATTATATTCATTCCACTATAAGACAACTATAATTTAATAGATTATAGTGAGATCAGATAATCCTTTATATTTATCATTTTACTTTCAATATGAATTATCTTTGTATAGATTTATATTTTATACATAGTATATAATAATATACATTTTAATAATTTATTATAGTTATATAAGTAAAAAAACGGGTAAGTGGATGTCGCTCTGCTGTCCAGTAGGTTACAAGTGGGTTACTGGAATGGATGGAATTAAATTTGAAACCAATGATATTATATCATTGTATACGAAAAACGATTCTGAGCGAAGACGGTCAAGGATATATTTTAGATTATTAAAAATTTACAAATCTTAGATTTAAAATAAAATTTTTTATGAATTTCTAGCTTAAAATAATTTGCGAATTTTCGTGATTTTTTTGTATTTTTTCAAAATTCAAAATTTGAATGCTTATAAAAAAAAATTGTGACTATGATTTTTTTTTTATTTTTAAACTGCTATTGTAACAATATATTAAGAGCCTTGTATTAATTTTTCAAGCTTTTCTGCCTAACAAATAAATTTTTATCGATATTAATTTTTAAAAAACTAATAATGATCGAAAATTTCAAATGCCTATATGAATAGTTCAACTTAAATCGAAAATGTTTGAAAATTACATGGTGGATAGAATATACTTATATAAACATTCGGTGAAAATTGAGTGTGCGTAAAATTTCCCGTTTTTCCCTTAATTTTTAGTTTTTTGTTCTTGATTATTTAGAAAATAATTGAGAATTTTTTACTTTTGACACCCCCAAAGTACCAACTAGATTCACTTTCTGATCGAACGAGGTACTGAAGTCAAAATAACAAAACTTATACTTATTTTAATTAAATATTAGAATCATTACGCACAATAATATTTGCTTTTATAGCTATATTTTAGGAAATACATAGTATATTATGTAAGTATTTATATCATAGTATGAGGAATTATTTATTCAGCTTTATCGCAAATACTTCACCTATATTTATTTATAATTTGTCTATGGCTATATGGATCGCTAACTCTCTCTCACACACACTCGCCCACACATCGGTTTTATTAATATAGATGATATGAAACCCACCGATAAAATATACAATCGGCGCACAATGCGTATACTACAGCGCATCAGGTTAATCGGTATAATATATAGCACCACCATATGATACAATATTATCCATATATATATATATATATTATAGTTACACTCGAATACTCGATTATATTATAATATGGTAGCGCCTTGTGAGTGTCCATGGACACTGCAGTGTAATATTATTATCATTCGTATACTATATTATAATGTACACTATTATAGATTGGCCGTATTTCCCTCTCTCACATCCCGGAAACCATCTCATATACGGATCACGTGTAAATTGAACACTTCGATAGGTTATAATATTATATAGTACATCCACACTATATTTGCCGCCATACGATTTATACACACATATTATTATGTACCTACATAATATGTGCAATGTGCATATTATGCACGTATATATTTTTATACATGCATACAACTATATAACTTTATAGATACTATAAATAGGTATATACACAACATAAAATATGTGTGTATCTATATGTTGGTGAAATAACTTAGCTGCGAATCCCGACAGCCATTTTGTCAACATTTCCATTTACCGGAATTTGTGTTTTATTAAAATATATTATTGTGTGTAGGAACTCGCGAAATACCTAATATATTATTATATTATACGCTATATATTACACTCACAACCATAACGCGACGTAACACACTATAGGCGTCGGGAATAACTATACATTTTTATTTCGTTCTCGCAAAAGCGAATTACACGGCTGGGATTTTGTTTTTCAGTTTCACGAACAGAACTGTTTTGGTGCGCGCGAGGCTATACTCGAAACAAACACGAAAAAACCTCCCCCCGCACCAAGAAAAAAACAACAACAAACAAGCGTGAGAATCATTTAGCTACGGGGTACGAAGCCTTTCGATCCGTAACAATATAAGTACCTTTTGACTAATAACATAATAACGGGTGAAAATAATATTATATTATATTATATACAGTACATTACAGCAGCAGCTATAATAGCGTACACAATATAGAAAACTCAAGGGTTTAATCCAATTTGCGGCTATAACGATATGCCGACACCCCCTACTCGTGGATAAATGGCTTTAAGAGTACCGAGGTCTGATAAGTGGAAAATATGTTTAATTTTTTTTTTTTCATTATTTTTATTATTGAATGTTACAATACGAGTGGCACGCGTTACGCGTGTATAATAATAATAATTGTGTTTAAGAGGCTCTTCAGTTTAGGCACCAGCGTACGCATTTCACTCACCCTATGCCCCCGAGTAAATACCGCGAATAATGCTCGAACGGCTAACGAGAACCAAAGGCCCCCGCGGATACTGTAATGTAATATATATATATATGTATAGGTACACACATGTATCCACGTAGCTAGGTTCTCTGTAGTTGTTGTTATATTGTCATTTTTAATGTCAACAAATTAGTAGGACGATTTACTCGACCATAATGTTTCACCTGCGTACCATATAATAATATAATAAAGTATTATATTATATATACTGCAGAGAAATAAGTATAGTTTTTAATAGCTATTATTACTGCATACGTCGGCACTCGGTTAGGCTGAACAACAGTATTTTAAAGAGTATAATGGTGAATAATATTTTACTCGCGAATACTATACCTATAATTATTATTTGTTCTCCGGTTGATAAAAATGTACATAGACCCACAGATGTTCACGAAATAACGAATGCGTTGAGCCAATAAATGTTAATTTGGGTACCTAGATATACCTACCTATTATATACACGAGACTACCTTTTCAGCATATTATGGAAATATGTATAAAATTATGAACTAGAAAAAAATGATTATTGTTATTTGTTATAAATAGGTACTATATAACTAGTAATCTATACTTTACGAATTCACTTTAAGAATATCTTTTGAATTTTATTTTTTACATCGATATGTTTTTTTTCGCAGTTTAAAATTTCATTGCATTGTATTAAATTCTGTTAAAATAACATTAAAAATTATCAAATCTATATTACAATTTAATTTTAGGTACATGTATCTATAGGTATAGGAATTGTGGAGTTTTGGCGTTAATAAAAAATCGATTAATTTTAATCCAGTATTAATTTAAATATGATGGTTAGCAGAAAAAAATAGCATACCTATATATTATGTTCAAAAAATAACATGAATAAACTTGTGTATATAGGTAAAAAAAACTATACTATCTATTTTTATTTCATAGATTACATACGAATTATAATCGTAGTACCTCAACAAAAATAGTTGAGTATATTTTTTTAAATTCAACAAAAAATAATAGTGTTCATTTAAATATTTTGATTAAGTTGAGTAAAGTTGTATAGTGTATGTAGTCATAGTTTCATATTGATGTTTAGCAATAAGTTTTAATAAATAATAATAGATAACAATAATATTTTTAAATTGTTCATGAACATTTCATTTTGGACACTTTTTTAATATATACCCGCCTAAAATGCCATAATATTACCTACTTTATAGATTATAACTTATAAGACATTTCTATACATTATAGAAACCAAACTCTGTTTATATACCTACGCTATTTATTAAAAAATATAATGATTGATTTAGAAAACAATTTTTATAAAAAGATCTTGATTTACACTTTTGTGAAAGCTGACTTTTGTTCGTAAATATTTTTCGATGAGATCATTTAGGATCTAATTTTCAACTATATACATATAGATAAAAACATCTGTCCCTATACCCATGAAATTGCGATACGCCCCGTCGAAATACCTATGTATACTTGCACTTAAATTTTTTCCTTATAGGTAAATCGTTGTAAAAAATTATCATAGCTTATACATATGTAATATACATATGCAATATATATATATATATACGCCAAATAGATACCTACATAATATATACTATGTATAGGTATGTTGGTACCTTTAAATATAGCAATTACATAACAACTCATTACCGACAAGACTATAAAAAGGTAATATAATATATAGGTAGTAATTAATAGTTTTAAAACATAATACGATGGTGTATAATTCTTTAAATATTATATTACCTATTATACCTACTTGATGCTTGTTCACGCGTTATATTCATAATTTACTTTTATTTCCATTAGGCGTTAATATAATATTAATTATATCAAACAGGTTGTCAATGCAATAAGTTTTCAATTTTCATCCAAAATATCATTATTTTTAAACCATGACTACTTATGAACCAACAGGGTTTTTGTTTTTCTGTTTATGACATTCAATTTATTACCGCTCCGCGCTGTAGGTAGGTATCCGCATAATGCGCGTTTTACCTTTGCGACGTATTTTCTGAACGCATGCAATTATTTCTTTTTTAATAATTGTAACAAAAGGGTAAGAACATGATTAAAAATTATTCTAAAAATGATGCTTTTCAACTAAAAATTATCGAATATTCCATGTATAATTTTCGGAATCCCCTGCAAATGCCCTATCGTGCACACCCCTCCGAACGCGTATATACCCAGACCCGGATTAAGGCGTAATAAACAGTGTAGGCTGCACAGCCTACACAACCACGGTATACCTGTATATGGTATATCAGCTATTACCTATATAGCTATTGTATGGTTAAAACTTAATGCATAGGCGGGTAATGCAAATAATAAAATAAATTCATAAAAAAAAATAATAAAAATGCACTCGTTCCCTTTCCAAGGTTGGCGGTTGGCGATTCATATGCATAATATTATTATACACCACTTCAGTCGACTGCAATACAGTGTGATGCATTGATGATGCTGTGACGGTGACGGTCAGTCGTCAAGAGGAACGACGATATAAAACGCCGTGTCAGGCGCGCGCTACGACGAGAGCCAGCTGAGGACCCTATCGTGATTGGTTGCCGAACAAACATGGCCGACGCACGAGGATCGCTTTAAGTGTCCGTTTGCACACACACTCGCGTACATACGTGAACTACACATGCACACACGATACACACGCTTATGGATTTATATTATGATGTACCTATACCTTGGTACATGGTACGTGATATATTAATTAGGTACATGTCATATTACATTGTGACACGCGAGACCGATTTTTCTGTCACAATAATAGATAATTAGGTTTGACGGTGTAGGTGCATAATATATACCACTGATTAGGTATATTATTATGCTTGTGTAATGGGTATATATTATTATATATCTACGTGAATTACATTTCACACACTCCGAGTCGTTCAAATGCCATTACGACAACGGCACGCGCATTATACCTTATACATACCTATTGGACTGGGAATATTTTAACACTATGAATACCACGCATATTAAAGACATTGTTAAAAAGCAAAAATAAAAAAATTATTGAAGACGTTATATACAATAATTTTGTATGCGCAACTGAGACGTATACAACTTTTATTAATTGATGATTAATATAAATATATTTAAATTGTAACATCTACATTAACATATTGTATTCAAAAAATATTAATATTTTATTATAATAACCTACACATATAAGGGACTTATGTGATGACATAATGTTGTTTTTTTTTTTATTTAGGTTATGCTATTTTAGAGTGAAGACACTATAGAGATATATAATAAAATTTAAAATGATCTTTTTGATTTGATTTTAGAATTTTGATCTTGCCCCGGGTGGGATTTTATCATGCAGGCGTGCTTGCCTATTGGCTATTACATTGACGCGGGCCCGCGTAATAGCCGTTTGAATTCAAACGACCTTTGCGCGGAAATCCGCGCAATTACTTCTCTTTTCAACCGCCAATCGACGACGGACGACACCGACACGCGATAAGCGCGCCTGGAACAGTCGATCCGCCGAGTCTCCGAACCGCGAACCGGTCGACTGTCGGCAGTTGTGTGAGTTCTCTGACCGACACTGAACGACACACGCTCCTCACCCCCTCGCTATTTTGATTTTCGTGTTGATCATTTTCTGGCGGTTGTATTTTCAACCACCACAATAAAAAAATCATAATACCGCGAACTGTTCGTGTTTTTTTTTCCTCCACCACTTCCTACACTAGTGACACCACTGACCCACGCGGTATCCGTCCAGGACCGCCACAACATATTATATACCTAAAGCTATAGGTACCTACACGTAAAATGTATTATTGTATGTTGTATGCATATTGCATATGTGTTGTATATTTTATGAATATAGGCACCTAGTCCATACATTAATAATTAATATACTATGATTAATTAATTATTAGTGTACCTAATATTATTAAGATAGTTCGCACACAATACGCCGATTATTGGTTTCAGTTTAAAAAGTATTGAAAATACAATTTCTTATGTTGCATATAATATTATGCATCTATATATGATATAAATTGATATACTCGTATGTTATTAAATAGATCAAGTAAAAGTAATTTACAGTTATATTAATTATATATATATGTACATTGTATATATAGGGGAAAATACAAAATTTAAAATACGTAAATATATTTTTTATCTTTTTAAATGAATAATAAAAAAAAAAAATTAAGCAACAACAACATTAATTATTGGCTTTTGGAATTTTAAGAATTTTTACATGATGAAGAAGATATTATATAATGTGATTTTTTACATTTTATAATTAAACATTATAAAAATAACAAATTAACCATTATCCATATTCTAAAAAAAATAATGATTTGTAATGATTTTTGATAGGGCCACCCCTTAAGTTGGCCCAAAATTTAAAAAAAAAGGTTGTAATAAATATAAAATTCTTATAAATATTTTAAAATAGATTAAATACATAACTTTCTCTTTTTTTTGTCTTATTTCGATATGCCTTTATTGCAATTCTTATTATGCTAAATGACTAATCAGTATATATAAAAACAATTTGTTAAAAAATAAATATACCAATACCAAAATATTATTACCAATTTTTATAGTGTATCTAATAAAGGTATATTAACGGACATTTATAAATTTATACCTGTAAAATAAACATAATATTATAACAACTTTACTCACTAACTAGTGATATAAATGCATATTTTATTGATGACGTCAAATATTTTAAGCTCAACTTGATGTCTGCAATCTACTGGCTAGTAATTATTTGTTTTAAGTTTTAACAGTGGATAAACAATTTCATTAGAGTTAAGATAAAATAAAATAAAATAGTGAACTCTTAATTTAATATTGTTTTAAACATCGTTCGAAATAGTGTGACAATCGTCATAAAACGATTAAATCGCATTATCAATAGGTATTAGGAATGGCTATGACAGTTCATATAAAGCTTCTTCTGTGTAAGCTAAATTTTATAAGTTACGTTAATGTTTTATCCGGGCTTAAAACTCTAAAATATATTGTTAATTTGTTATTAACAATGATTTGTGTTCGCGAGATAAAAGAAGCCCCAATTAACACGCTATCCACTACAAGGAAGCCTTAAAACGGAATCTAATTTATTATTTATTGAATTAAATCAAACAAGAGTTTTAGCATAATATATATATATATAATATAAAGTTACGTATTAAACCTACTTATCAATATAAATATTTATTGGTGTATATATTACATATGTATATATAATGATTTTAATTAAATTTTTTTTCTAAACAATTTTATATTTTTATTTTTAAATTTTTACATAATATAGACAAAACAAAATAAAAGCAGTAACAGTACAGTTATTTAATATCCAGTCTACTAATAGATAGTATTGACTGTTGGTGTGTCTACTGTGAACACATGGAAAATAAACAGATAAAAAAACCTTACGTGCGTATTCATAACACTATATATAAACGTATTAGTCCATTAGTACCTATACACATATATCTACCATAAATATAAAACGCACTCTATACCCACCACCCAATAATGACGTGCTATTATTTTACTACACGATTCTCGCGGTAATTTACAACACGACGAGGGTTAAAATAATTGGATAGTTAAATATATTTAATATTAACTATATACGCGACGAACACCGAATGTGGGGTTTATATAAAACTCTAGCAGTAAATTTTACGTTAAGAATAATCCATTTAATTTTGTTATTTTTCATATTAATGTGAATTGATTAATTATATAATTCAAAAGTGACATTTTTAATCTAAAATTGTTAAAATGTTTATATTTCAAAATACTCGCAACTTGCTTCGAAAAACCTTCGTGGAACGACTTAACGTAATACGTATTCTCAGCTTTAAATTCGATAATAGATCAATTCACTGTAATGCAGAGTTAAATGGATTATTCTGAACGTAAAATTTGCTATGTTGTGCGATTGTAATACGATTACCATACTAACACATATATTACCTTGTAATTACCTACCACATAACCGTATAAATACCTACAATCATATACGAAGTACCGAAAATACAAATAACGAACAAACACAATTTTGTGTTAGTGCCTTAGTATGAGGTAACAAATAATAATATATTTAAATTAATTAATAAATTGTTAATTGAATCATAATTAATAAAATATTGCATTGTAAATAAATATTAGTAACCTTGCAACCATCAGCCACCTTCAGCGTCTAGTTAAAATCTTATGCACGTATATTAATAACAATACAGTTAATACATTTAGGCATAATTATAAAAAATACCTGTAGTATCGCAAAATATACAAATGCCAATGCAAGTCAAAATAGTGGATAAAGAGTATATTATAAGCTATTAATAATTTTATAAATTTAAATTATTTATAATATTTATTTTAGTCAAAGTTACAAAAACATAAAATACATAATATTCATTATTGTTAAATTATTTTGATATATTAAAAGTCGTTACTCTTTGAAAATGCTAAAATTTTATCCTGGTTAATAATAACGAATTTGCATACAAAACCAACCTTAATTAACCAAATAGGTAAACCTTCCTTAAAATTTATCCAATAATGATTCTTTTTTTTTTTAATTATCCCGCGGCAACTAAGGCCATTGGGAATAGGATAGTACTGTAGGTTCTTATGGAACTGAATAATGATTCTATAGGTACACAAAAATATCAGAGGTCATTAAATTATTTTAATTCTATTTTAACCATTAAAGATTTTTTGTAATTATTATTTATTCAAAGTTGTTATATTAAACAACTAAATATTATTATTATTTATTATTATAATTGGTTGTTAATTATTTTGTGACTTTATACGTTGATCAATCAAATATAAGTATTTATGTAATGCATTTTTATTTCATACAGCATCTGTAAAACCTAAGAAAATTAATAAGTTACAAGATATCTAGTAAAAAATTGTGACTACAAATGTCGACACACATATACGCAGCTATCAATGCGTAGAATGGGCAGATCTATGAGTATATAAGGGAATAATAGATCTATAATATAGAGGAAATTCTATAGCGGAAAATGTTGCGAACTTTTGATAACGGAGAAATTTGGACTGTCTGTTTGCTAAACAATAAAGCCTAAAACGTTTGCTAATTACATTGCAAAACGTCATGATCCAGCTAGCGTTTGGTCTGTTTAACTCTATTAATCAGAACCGTGGTCAACTTTGTTTATACTTATGCGGACATTTAATATCATCACAATTAACATTTTATGTCTTACACCACGGTTAAACAACCGAGTTTAGTTTATACACCAAGCGCGGAATTTGTATGAAATCTAAACTTTATTGACGATAAAAATTTGGTGTTTTATTCATTACTTGACAAAAGTATAATAAACATTGTGGTGAATATCTTTCGGACAACGAACAAAATAATGAAACGCGATTATGATGTGGGTTTTGTAGCCATTCAATTTTTTTCTATCCAAAGAGAATATAATATAATATAGATGTCAATATTGATGATAAATCATATTAAATTTATTGATCAATTTTTAATATTTTTATTCAAATTCAAATGATGTGGATAGAATCTGTGAAAAAAACATGTAATTTTCGCAATATCTGATAATTAATTTTCCAACGATGATGGAAATTCAATGTTCTTTATTAATATTACCATAGCAATTAATTATTAAAGATACGGTTTCCCTGCAGCGTCTAGACGCGATAGAACGACGCGTCTTGAATTGAACGATGAGCATGTCAAACATCAATGGTATTACCTACTCTATATGGTAGATTATGCATTATAATTAATCAAAATTAAATTGCTTTCTAATGAATGTATTCCAAGTATACCTATTATCTACTTGGTTACTTTGGATATGATTCAGTACAATTATGACTTGGTTTGGAGATAAGTATCACAGAGTATTAAAATAAAATATAATAATCTTCTAAATATTTTGTAGAAAATAAATTTTAAACCATCTGACATAATTTTCTGCACACGTATAAAATAATAATATTGAATTTAAATCTATGTAAAAAGTAATACGGAGTACCTATGTAAAGGAAAGTTTTATAGTTTACTGTCGTGTTTTTTTGAAATCATCGTATATATTTTAGTAATATTTTATATCATATCTTAACCTTTTTATATGTATATAGTTTTAATACAATTATGTATGAAAATATGAAATTTAATAATAACCCATTTTATTGAATATAAAATATATGAAAAAAAGACGTAGGTAGTGAAAACAAATATTAGTTTAAATAATTTTATTAATTTTTTATTACTACTAAAAAAAAATTTAGTTTATACAATTATTTTTAATATTATGAAATTACTAACTGACCCCATGCATTTCGTTATCACTTAAAAATGATTTTTATACGTATAAATAAATTAGCAATAAATTAGATGGTAAAACTTTTATTTAATAAAATTATTTTTTTATTATTTAATTGATTTTTTTGCTGGACAATCTGTAGGTATTACTTTTAAATTTCCGCTTTCTAAATTTTCTATTTTCCCGGTGGATTTTCCTAATTTTTTTTTCATATTAACCTTTGTTAATTATGAACTCGTCAAAAAAGAGTCAGCCTAATCGGTTGTGCTTTTTCGGAGGTAACCCGTAGCAAAAATTTCCATTTCGTTTTTATACATTTATATATAAAATATGGTTAGGTAGGGAGGGTAGAGACAACACTAGGGAGGAAGCAGTGTACCGTGTACCATTGATTGTTTATAAGACATAAAAAAAATACATATAAAAATTAAAGTAAAAGTTGATAAAATTGAATAATGTCACCGAATTCAATAAGCCTAATAATGGTGTTATTCATTGTATCCGTGGAGATTTACTTTTTACATCTCTATCTATATTAATAATCTATGCATAATAATAGGTTTTAAATGCAACAGATGGCTGTTAAGCGGACTTGCGAGTACACCAATATCTCAAACTCACCGCAGTTGGTCCCACCGCTGCTTTGTCAGATGCATTATATATATGTGTTCCTCTATTCATAGTCGAAATTACCTTTTTTCATTTCTCCCTTTTTGCCGTTCAAATACTAAATAAGAACACAACAAAAGTATCTTTTCTTGAAGGCTATTATATTTTATAAGTAAAATATGGGTACCTAAATATTAGGGGGCGATTCAATCGTCATCGTCGTTATAATGTACCTAAATTGTATGATATAAATAATATATTATACTATATAAATTAATTAATAGTATAATAAATTCAAACTTTGCGGTAAAAATTATTTAAATTCACCACGGTGCTACTATTATAATAAAATCAATTTCTATAGTAACAATGTAAATTTATTATTTTTATTTAATTTATAATTTATAATTAAATTTATAAGTTGACAGACATTCTCCGCTTACAATCATTGTTCGAATGTAAACCAAAAAAATATTTTTCTAATTTCGAGTTCTGAGATGATTATGAATAGTGACAAAATCGTAACAAAAAAAAAAAGAAAACAGGATTCTAATAATTGGAAATTAAAATATTAAAAAAAGATGCTTCAATGAATACTGAAAATTGAATTTCAACCTTATTCATTTAAGCCCTATCTTAAATCTTAGGGTATCTTTTGTATACCATTTTTGGAGGTACATCTTACAGATGCAAAGTTATAACTAGGGATCGGAAGTTATAGGAGTTGCATATTATTCTATATGCTCTCCAATAGTTGGTGACACGTCAAAATATTCGGGTAAAAATATCCCTGAACTAAAATATCACCGTAAAAATATTCCATGACAAAATACCCCACATAAAAATACCCCGCATAACTATATATATTAATACATTTATAGAATACAAAGAAATGAATTATAATTTTTAATTAATTTAAAAAAATAATTAAATGTTATGTTTTTAGTCTATAAAATTATTATGCTTACTATAGTATTAAGTCATGTGCTATTGATTTTAAATATTTATTGTTATTAGCTTCAACATATTCTCTTACATTAGAAATTAACCACTCATCCAAATTTTTATACTTTGTTTTTTTTTTTTTTTTTGATACACCAGTTGCATGTTGTTCCATTTTGGTCTCTTGCAGACCTTGTTCTCGCTTTGACATATTTTTTATGAACTTCGCCACTGTTATACATGGTTAGCCACCAGTACAGAATCAAACGCTCTGTGCTATTCTTCTACTGCGTTATTTGTCCTGGGAGAGCGTTGGATTACAGCATCAAACAAATTCCATATATTAATTGTAAAAGTAGGTTCACTCTTTGCTTACCACCACGTGTTGATGGTCTCCCTAGCAACTTGTCTTCAAAATAATCAACAACTGTCTGTAAATCTTTTTCATTTTCTACGTAGTATAGTTTGAGTTAATTAGTTCTTCAAATGCAGAAATAAAATTATCAACAGGTACAAAAGCAAGAGCCGATATTTTTTTTATTTCGTAGGAAAATATTACGTCAGTGGAATATCTATTTTTTAATCCACACGATTGCAATTTTCACCATTAGCTGCACTGAATAAATTTAAAAAAAACATCCATGTATTTTAACATCAGTGTATAATTCTTCAAATGATTTTATAAATGACGAACATTTCGCCAGCCCCCCCTTTTTTAAATTTTTAAAAATTTAAAAAAGGGGGGCTGGCGAAATGTTCGTTTATAAATGCCTGTTCCAAATCTATCACAATAGCTTTTGGTAGTAAATTTGGTTTGAGTACCTTAAGTACCTATATTAATTTGATTTCATACTTCAGAATAACTGAACTTTCGTTTTTAATATACATTAATATATATATATATATATAAGTGGGGATACAGCGCAATCAATGTTAACGTGAATAGTATACAGTTGATTAAATATATTGGGCACAGACTTCAACATTCCATCTGCAAACCATATTTCGGATTCGTTCAGTATATTTAAATTTTCATTTGTTGTGAACATCTGTTCTGTTCTTAATATCCCAATTTTAGTATTTTTACTGTCATAAAGCAAAAAAGGTAAATTTTTTAAGGTTAATATGTATTGACTAGGTATTACTAAATAATCAAATGTCACAGGATAATATATACACTTTAGATAAAGTATTATTACTTCTAATCGCAACATTTATTATATTATATTTTGATCGAGATCTATTTTTTTTTGTGGAATATTTCGGGGAAATATTTTGCCGGGGATATTTTTACTTGGATATATTGAGGAACCCCAATAGTCCAATGCGACCAACCTAGAAATATGAGCTATACAATGTCGAGTTTAAAAATTGAAAATTAAAAATGCATATTTTGCATATTTCGTCGATTTTAATTGATTTTCGTATATTTGTATGCATATTTAATATTTCCTAAAAAAATTAATTCATTTTAAATTATTTATTTCGTAGGATTATCAAAAACAATGAAAATTATTTGTTTAATTATTTTTTCAGTTTAATAAAATTTCAAATATCAACTGCAGGTCACGCGCCATATTATTCTAGTTTTTAATAATTCATTTTTTTTTTAAATATAGATTTTTGATATTTTTTCGTGTATATTAATGTACAAGTAATTCACTTTTAATAAATTAATAAATTATTTATTATTTGTATATTTCACAGATTTTTTGTGCATATTTTGCCTTTTTTGGCTCCTATAACTTCCGAACCCTAGTTATAATTTATATTAAATAAAAGAAGCAAATAGCAATTAGTAATTTTGTATGTAGTACTATAAACAATTAAAATGAAGTAGGAGTAAAATAGAATGTACTGAATTTTATCTTAATCAGACAATAGTATAAGGACAATTACTATTAAACGTTAAATATAATAATTTATATGTGTTTATATTTGAAGTTAACCATTATCGAATTGCATTTGTACTATGTATAAGCACGTCATAAATTACTTATTTTAAAGACTGATTTTTTTCTTGCTGCTCACGCGTATTTTATATAATTTTATACGAAAGTTTGTTCAAAAATACCGTAGAAAAGTTTCATTTAAAATTACCTTTTTCTTTACCACTTATCACTCATCCTTACTCTTTGTTGAATTCCCTTTTTTTGTGCTTTGAGCCCCTGAAAAAGTATCATCTTACATTTCACGACTTCGCGTACAAATGGCTAATATTGCATTGATGTTCCCATGAGAATACACAAACGTGGAATCTATTAATACAATGTTGTCAACAAAAATATTTACACTTTTATCCTTTGTATTTTTCTGAAAATCCTGCAGACAAGAACCAGGAAACGTCTATCTTGCGCAAAAATTGAGAAACTATTGATATAGCATATACCTGCAGATAACCCGCGGTTTGAATAGTCAAAAAACTTCTTTCGTACATAATATATTATTTTAAAATCTTAAACAGGTCCCCTATAGAAGATTTCTCAGAGGTTAAATCAAACTACGCAATGATAATATCGTTAACTTTAAAAATCACAAGTACATAATATTACGCTTTGTGTCTATAAAAGGACCAAATGGAGACGAGTGACAGCAATATATAATAGCATTAGATCATATAATATAATACGATATAGGATATAACATATAGGCACAACTCCTTTCACCCGAAAATGGCTTTCCACTTTTCATCCAAATATGATAAACTAGTTCATGCTTTTCACCTAATAATAATTGCATTCTTTTCAACCACAATTTCACTGTAAATATTTTGGAAGCATTTTCTAAAAATTAGTTTAATAAAGCCATTTAGTTTTGTGTAAAGATGACCAACTTCAGAGAGTGCTTCGCTATTTTCCTCAAAAGCTTGTGATGTCTGTGTACTAAAAATATTTATTATTTATTATGTATATTTAATATGATTTTTGAAAGTAATTTTAATAATATTTATCTACAACAATAAGACTCAACTATTATTTCAATTAAATAAAAACTTATTATTTAATAATAATTGTTATTGCTATTTTTTAGTTTTTGCATTGCTAACAAACTAATGAAATATTATAGACATTGAACATTTTTTTAATGATAATTCTAAACATTTCAGAAAAAAATTTATATTAAAATTAATGAACTAATACCTATTAATCAATAATATTATGATATATATACCTATCCGTAGTAAATTATACAAAACAATTACCTAGACTAGAGTATGCGATGATAATTTAGTTTTTTAAGTAGGTATTATACAATTACATAAACATTTTCTTTACTCTATCATAGTATCATTCTATATATTATATTATATATGCATTAAAATATTATGTGTTATGCAATGTGAGCCCTCGTCTTCCTCTATCACGATATTGCTCAGTATGGGACTGCTTATCATCTTCTCAAAGAAAAAATATAAAATAAATTATGGATACAAAACTTCAATTTTTGATATAATACCATTAAAATATACACGTGTGATGTGTATAATAATATTATCGGTTGACGACGAAAATGACTTGACACGAATGACTTGACACGACCGGTGCAAGATGCACAACAATGGTGACAATTTTATTTTCTAGGACATTTTTCGATTTACCGGATCTCAATTCTATATATATAGTATTATATATATTATCCCTTTAATACTCTCTCTCTCTCTCTCTCTCTCTCACTCGCATAGCTATTAGGTACGTTTAATATATATATATATATATACCTGTTTTGGCGAGACCGCGTTCGAATGTATATATTATATACAAATAATAATAGTAAACGAAAACGTCGTCGTCAACGACGACCACTATTATAATACTATACGCATCGCACGACCATTACTATTCCGAAAGTCGTCATTGACGGTGCGAGGGAAGAGAGGTGTGAAAACATTTCCAATTATATACTTTCCGATTGTGTTACCGAAAAGTTCTCGTATTATACGCGCGCGCACACACACACACACGCGCGTATAATAATAATACGTCCAGTGGCAGCAGCAGGTGATGATGGCATCAGAAGCAATTTTTCGGGTCGCTGAACCGCAAAACAGCATTGTTTGTGCGCACGCCCGCGTGTGTGTATATTTTAGCAAGTGCGTCGGCGGCGACGAGGACGGGGAAAACAAACGAGGCGACACGAACCGTAATCAGCGCTCGAGCCGTACCACGTGTGCGAAAGGACCGTTCTCAGGGGACAATTAGCAATTCGCCGTTCGTACATGCTCTCGCCGCTGCGAGTTTCCCCCTTTTCGTATGCGCCACGACGTTTCTTATCCTCCGCACATATATATATATATATATATATATATATGATAATATGATAATATATAAATGTTATATCCGTTCTGGAAAACGGTCATTGTTATTCAACCGCCGCCGCCGCCAACTATACGTCTACACATTCACAATATATAAGTACATGATATTATATACTTTTACATACAGATACAATATACATAGATATATAGGTGTATATATAAATACGCGTGTGTACATAAAATATATTATGCGGAGAAAAGCCACGAGAAGAACGAATTCGATTTGAAAAATAATGGCATTTTTTCCCCACTATTCTCCTTCTCTTTATTCTCGCGTGCATGTCTCCGATGTATTCTCTCGCATATATATTCAATTTCACGAAGGCGGCGGAAAATAGACATCACAATAATCATAAACTTTTGCCGTTTTGCATCCCGCCCGCCTTTGCTCGCCGGATGAACCGAATACGTATATTATTATTGTATACGTATACTGTGCGTATCATCTGTATTATTTTATATTGTGTCACCGAGTTTTGATGGTTTTTTATCCTTTGATTTATTTCGAGAGTTTTTGCGTTCCAAAAAAAGGGCGTGGTGACTGCGGTATTGCAATTCAATAGTACGAGTGAAATTCATTCAGACATATCTCGCGTTTATATACTGGGGATGACCTTTGTCAGTGTACTAGGAAATAAATAGAATCAACAATTTTAATAATAAAATAAAAGTTTTTGTGGACGTCGAATGCGTGACAACGCGGCTCTTATATAATATTACACTTGATTTCGTGACAAACGATATTGAAAAGTCAAATAATAATAATAATAAAAAAAAAAAAAAACAATGATATATTACGACAAATCCAATAAGAATATGACACAAATATATTTATATCATTTGAAACAGTATTATATAAAATCAAATAGATTTTTTTTTATAGTGTTCACTGTTTAGGGAATGACATAATTGTTGATAAATATGGACAAATGCAATTAAGTTTAACTATTTCTGGTAAAAAATAGGTATAATATGTAACAAACAATATTAACTATATTATTATATACCTACAGTTGACTTAGATTATAGAGCCGGTTAATCTGTTAAGAGATACAGAGTAATATTCCATAGTTTTTGGTTGCCACTTGCTTACAAAGTTATAATATTTTTCCACTGATAAATTGCTCGATGCCTTGATACTTATTTTGAAGTGTTGGTACGGTGTATTAAATCAGCAAAAAAAGCTGAACATTTTCTACTTTTTAAAGTAGAGCATATAAAGCTTGAAATAAAAATATTGAAAACGGAGTTTTATGGCTGTACAGTATATATTTACCATTATAAAAAAAAATCTAATTTGGTGTATACTATATTGTCATTATTCTCATATTAGTGTGAATTATTTGCATATATCATCACTTATTTTTCTTTTTAAAATACTACGTACTGCAGAAGTTGAAAAATTTAATATTTTATTATTTTTATTATCTTTACCTAGCTGCATCAGCCGCCACTGCCCAGCTGGTATAATACTATACCTATACATTATTGATATAAATTTTGAGTCGATATCGACTTACTACTGTAAGATGGTTATAACAGTCTAAATTAATCTAAATTATTTTTCATTGTATCAATCTTAATTTGCATAAAATGTATAAGTCCACACGAATAGTATATTTGAATTACTGCTAAAATTAATTTCCGTTTAAATATATAATTCTATGCATCTTATTTATTATGTTTCATTGATTACATAATATACCTTACAGCTTACGTCGTATCCGAACAAACTACTTTTCCTTCTTCAATCCATCATATCTCTCTTATCACGGAGCCATGCAGATCTACATAGACACTTTTCAGATGTTTTTTTTTTTTGTAAAGTAAAGTTGCATTAGTTAACTAACACGAAATAAAAGTTATTTGTGATAAAAATTAGTGTCCTCTGCAAAAATGATGATGAGCCCGATAAAGTTATAATGGATAAATCGGAATAACACAATGCCAAACGAGGGAAAATGATGTCGATGAAACCCAAAAATAGTATAGATAGTATCACTACTATATCACTATAGGTGTGCGTCATGCAGATGTTTACCTGAACGAAAATCACGGTGACACCAAGATAGCAGAAATTATACACAACGTTATTTTATGTGTGTTTAAATTTGTTCCTGGCGTCTTTTCACGCACACACGACACACACACACAATAATAATATTATCATGTTGTACGATAACACCGCAGCAAGCATACAGAATATATATACGTACACAGGCACACAGCACTTAACGTTCTCACAATAGAGGACGTTTTCGTTGTTGGCTCGCGCGCAAAATAATAACAATAATAATATATAAATATTTATCATCCCCTCGACCGTTCTGAATTCACTCGTATACATAATAATATAGAATATAGCATATTATTGTCCATATATATATATATATATATATATATATATAAATTATATAAGTACCATATATATATTATATACACGTCATGTACAACTATACGTATATACACCGCACTGCAGCAGCGTATAGGTACCTTTGTTATACGCTTCTCTGCTGATGGATGACCGTTTGTTGTCGTCGTCGTCTGTCTCCGACGCAGTAACCGTATAGTTTCGCGCTCCATTTAACCCCCAAGGCGGCGGCGACGTGGGGGTAAATTTTAAACCGCAGAGCTACCACCGGCGACCGCGATTTATAAACCGATTTTGCGATCGGCTACACCGCCGCCGCCTCCATCCCCATATGCCGCGTGTTATACGATAATAGCAATAATAATAATAATAATAATGATTATGATAATAAAGTTTCCTCACGCCCCACGAGCATCGGTTGGGTCGCATGGGACTCATTAAGGCTCCGGGACGACTGCCTGCAACTGGCCGTATATACACTGCACATTCCATTAGCTATATGGGGACAGACTGCTGTAGAGAGAAATAGACGGGGAAGCGGGAGGAGGGGTGGGTATATTATTATATTATACCTTGACACGACGGCGGCTTCATGAGTGGGCGCTTTGGGATCAGACTCTACGCACGTATGGTGAGTGTATATAATGTATGTGTTAGATCGTGACGTCATAAAAACGATTTTATAACCGTTTGGCGAGTATAAAATTTTTACGCCTTCGAAACGGTGTGCGCTTTTCCCTCGTTGTTTGATATCACCTCGATACGATAACATAACATTTTATACGGAGACACTTTTTCTCTTTACTCGTTCACCACACTGCTGATGTTCAGCGTAAATCGTCATCAAATTATATTTTATCTCTAAAAACCTTTAGTCCCGTTACTCTTGTCCCACAGTCGCGGCCGGCCTTTATTTTTTTTATCACTATTCGCCGCAATGCGTTTTTACCACTATTGGTTAGTGGACACTTACTTTCATATATCATCTGATCGACTACCACACACACACACACGCACGTGTGTGTGTGTGCGTTGTTGTAACAAGCAGAGCTCAATATTCCAACTTGGCTTTTTTTCCCCCGAGAGACTAAGAAATTGACTTATTCCGGTATTCGCAGACAACAAATAATTATTATTGGATGAGCGAAAATGACTAGATAATTAAAACACACATTTTGTACATTATGTCTATATTATCAATCTATTAGCCAAGTAAATAGTGGAATTTAGTCTTAAGTTTTCCTTACAAGTGACCCAAATTTTACATTTCAACATCAAATGTTGGTCGCAACCACGTTTCGTTTGGTATTGAAATTGTAGTTCTTAAGTTTTTGATCGCCGCCGTTCATCGCGTTCTATGAAATCCGATATACAATAACGTAGGTATTTTTGTAATACATATATATCGCTCGTAACGAGAAACTCGCGGAGTAAACTAAATTTATTGTAAACGATATAACATAAATGTCGCGTACTGCACTCGAAAACACCTCGTTCCGCTGAACACTTCAGTGATGTCGGTGGTTTTTAAGAGAGATGCAGTGCGCTTCAAATGCAAAATATAATAGGTATTCCACACTGTAGTGCGTCCGGCCTAATGGATTTCCCACCCTGCCGCCCTCAAACCACTACCCTCCACCCCATCCACCCCAAAAACCACCACTCCCGCACATTCGTCAGCGCTGAACAATGTAATATCATCCCTGGTATGTTCTACGAATTTTCCAGAAATATTTCCAACGACAGACGACGACCCGGACGGTCGATATAATATTATTTGCAAACGCACGAACGATGATACGGTAGGGTGAGCTATAATAATAATATCGTCGGACCAGCACTGTTGTCCGTCTGCGCACACATGAATAACGTTTTAGAAGAGGACTACCGGGCTTTCGTACGCCTATTGATATGGCGCCTTGGCCGATAAAACTGTCAACCGAAAACGACACTCGGCACACGGTCCGACGAACACACGGCGGCGGCCGAACAAAACAACTATATATCGCATTATAATTTAGATACCTATATGTATTATTATTATTATTATTATATATTTTACGATATTATATTGTACCCGCATGCATTATGTACTTAAGGTATACACTCCGGACAAATCCTACATATTATTATTGCTATAACTATTGTATTATACTATCTTTATTATCATTTTTTTTTTCAAACATACACACACACAGGGTACGTTGCTAACCCGCTTTCGTAGAACGGATTGTGTGCCACAATTATATGTACTACCTGCTCGCCGCCCCATGTCAATCAAACGGCGGCGCGCCGCGCACTGTACCACTGTACCAGACGTATTATACACAACTTCAAGCATGAAAATACTATTATCATTATAATATTATAGGAACGTTGTACACTACTGTTGTAGTTGTATTATATGGTTGGCGACGGACAAGACATATTACTCATCGGTGTTTCTGTGGAATAAACCAACGAGTTTAGTCCGATCGGTCAAACATTTTTATCTTTATAATTTTGTTTTATTTTACAATATTGTTGTTCTATGCATATTATATACGAGTTACATAAAATATAATTATACAATTTTTATTGAGAATAAACGTTTCACAGCAGCGAATTTTACTGAACTTTTTATTTACATTTGTGTTTGTTGTACAGTTTTATCATAATTTTAAATTTATGAGTCAATGCCGATGGAATTGAAGAAACTATATGAATCGGATGTGTATTGACGTGTTCTTCTAGTACTTCCTCCGTCGATGAAGGTTGGTCAAGGATGCCCCTTGCGTTGAAGAATAGCGGACAGTCTATAGGACTATGCGTGTTTGATTGAGAGCGTTTCGTTGCATTATTGTCTACAGAATAGCGTTGCTCTTCGTGTTTTATGATTTTAATATGGGTCAGGTTGTTGTTACCTGCCCTTGTTCTTGTATTACTAATTTCAGAACGTCTAGAGGTATTTGAATGGGTACACCATTTAGTCATTTAGATTTTTTTTTTTTTTATTGATTTGAGACACCGGTTGTCGTTCGCACATCACTATAGTTAATTTAGACCTTTTTTGCTAGACCATTGCGCATCGTTCGATTTTTGAGTTATACCATCGTTTGCGCATTGACCGTTTAAAAGGTCCTACATCATTGGCGCATCATTATAATTTAACAATATAAATGAAAAAAGGCGTACACCCAAAGCGCAAGTTGTTTTCTAACTTTGGTCTTAAAATCTCTTAATAATATTCACATAATATTAAATTTCCAAATATTGCATAGATATAATGTGATACCAAGTATAAATTAATTGTTTTAGAGTTAAATTTTCGATTTTTGATGAATATTGTCGCATTTATGTGTGTTTATTATTTTTAAGTTTAAAAATCTTAAATTATTCCTTCTCTCTATATAATATTAATTGTTATACATCATGTAATACCATTTTTTATACCCTTTTATTGTTCAGAATATTGATGCGCATTCAATGTACGATAATTTGGAGCAGGTAAATAGACAATGCGCAAACGATTATCTATTGATGATGCGCAAACGATGTGCGATATTTTTGGACAGGTATACAGACGATGCGCAAATGATATACGCATGGGCGGATAGGCAATTTTAAAAATGGACCCCCACGATGTGGATGTGGTCGAGGCAATTATGCTTCGTTTGCTAGTATGTCCACTTTTTAGTTTCGTGGAATGGCTGTATGTGAGAGGACCCACCTTAAATCAACTGATTCTTGGGTCGAGGTGATGATGTTATGGATTTGGTCAATTATCTCGTAGGTAAGATTCGGTTCTTTGATGGCTAGAACAAATAAATAATATTATTATTTAAAATAATAACATTAAGTATAAGTAGCAGCACATGACGTGATTAATAACACGCATGCAGTGTTTGCTCTCACTCTCGAGCTTCAGCAAATATTATACTCTGCTGCACGAATTATATTATTATTATTATACTGAGACGTGCTCATCTGCAGGGTTAACGGACACTGCGGTCACTGCAGGGATAATATTGTCATTGGCTCGACTATAATAATATAAATGAATAAAGTCATAGGGGTGCTAAAGTCGTGTTACGTTTTACTTTTAGTTTTTCGGGTGGAGTAAAAACTAAAAAAATTGATATATCGATTGTTTTTAAGGAGTTCAACACAGGCAATTTTCTATGTGCATACATACGGGTCGGCTAAACGTGTATGTAGTAAATGAACATTAGTGTGGTTGTGTATAAAATAAATAGCATTCCCATATGTACCTACATTGTGTACATACATTGCAATAACGTAGCCCTTAAAACCCAAATAATTACAAATGTGAATTTTAGTTAAACACTGAAAATTAATTTCGTATTTCCAATAGTATAGCTTACTAAGTGACATAGTATGAACATCTATTACAATTACACGAATTTAAGATAAAAAGTTTATCCAGACCTGTATATCAGTCGATTTTAAATGTTTAATATTTAACTCTAAACTTATGACATTTTACTTTTTGATGTGAATTATTGAGTTTAGTAATTCAAGTATCAAAAATTGACTTTAAAATCAGTACAGAATAACGTATTAATTTCTACAATATTGGTAATAGGTACCTATTCTTACTCTCAAATAACTCAATAAATTATATCATTATTGGAATCGCAAACAATAATTTTCACACCATTTTTCAATACTAACGAATGCCTTTTAAAATAACGATATATACACAAGTTCATTATCAAAGTACTATGACGTTCCAACTTTGGAGGTCCTGGGACCTGACTAAGGTACCTATCTAAATATACCAGTGTAAAGAATTACATATATTATATAGGTTAGATCTCAGCTCTGTGTGGTCCATATTGTCAACAAAATCAATGTAATTGGATTCGTCTCGTATTCAATCTAAATAAATAAATAAATAATCATAATCTATATTAGTATGGTTAAGTCATGTACCTAATAATGAATATAGTATGTTTAATAAAAAAAAAAAGTTAATATAGTTTAATAATTATCTATAGTTCACCGTTTAATAATATATTAATATCAATCCTAATGAACAGAATTAAATCATACAAAAATCAAAACCATAATCGTCCAAATAAACCTTGATATAATAATAATCAAGTACACTATATAGTGTATAGTGTTACTCATAATATTTGGATTGTTGGCTATAAATATTTTGTGATGATTTATACTAACACTTAACACATATATCGATTTCGATTTTCAAATGAACAATACAAAATATACTGCAAGTCTTGATGATCAAAATACATCTATAAAACATAACAATTGGAAGTTTTTCGTTTTCAAAATTCAATGAAATGTGGGTGTGTTGTGTGTATTCAACTACTATAGGCATTATTATATTGCAGATTTGCAGTAGATAAAATAAGAATTTCATCTATAGGTATACAAAACGTTATAGAAAATAAGTACCTAATTATTTTATCAAAACTATACAGTTGTCAGTATCATTTCATTATGTATTAGGTGATAATATCTTATGTTTTCGTAAAGCTTTATAAAACGTTTTCGAAAACGTTATCATCTTCTAAATAGTTTCTGACAGTCATCACTGGTGACTACTGACCATATACAACTTATAATACAGCGTTCACAACTGCAGTAGTTCAAGTAGTTGATCATCATTATTACTTTCCATTAGTGATTATTATAATTTATAATTATTATTGTTGTTATAATGTCGTTGATAACAGATATCACATCGATTTAGGTAGGTACTCATGGCCTCGTGGATGTATAATTTAACGTCAAATTTGTTCATCTAATATTTCAGAGCTAATTGAAGATAAAATATGCATATTTTCTACAAGGTGTATGAGGTGGTCATATTTCCCATCATTTTCCTTATTTTTGGCAAAGAAACGATCGAATGTATACATTTTAACATTTTACTATACAATGTGGTCTGAGAATACGGTAAAAAAATTCATATCCTCCGCCCCCTACAAAAAAAAAGTTGATCACGCCACTGAATCAGTATATAGGTAATAATATTATCATATTGTAATTGAATTCGCCTATTATGATGGTATTATATCCGCATCATAGTAAGTTGTGACAATTACGCGTGATAAAAAAAAAGTTTCATGATTTCATTATTGTGTTGCAGCGGTCATCCTACGCGTTATCGCGATCCGCAAACGTTAATTATTATACATATATATATATATATATATATATATATATATATATACACGTGGTACAATTATATAGTAATAATAATGGTATACGCTTGCGCGTGCCAGGCAACGGCGTATAGTAATAATGAAAAAAAAGAAAGGAAATTAATCAAGGACAATATTTTAAAGCTTACGACGTATATACTTGCACGAGACCAGCAGCAATGAGGGTGTGTTGGGGGAGGCAAAAAAAAAAAGGGATAACCGGCAGGATATATTATACAGTTGTTGTACATATTATATACATGCGTAGAGAAATATAATATTAAACGGGAGACTTTGATGCGGTCACAAAGGCAGCAGAGGCATTAATTTGACGTCGACCCCATGGACGGGTGTGCGTGTAACCGAATACAACGCGCAGAGTCGGTCGTCATCACCAACGGTCGGCGGCGGCGGCGACCAATAATGGACACGGTTTTAAAAGACCAAGGAGCGACGCTCATCTCCGTCCGTCGTAGCACACTGTGACGACAGATAATATTATGAGAGATAAAAGAGACACACTGGGAGGGGGGTTGATTATGGCTTTTAATAGATCGATATAAGCTTTCGGAGTACGCGATGTCAACGGCGGCGGACTGCGGGCGGGGGTGGAGGAGCCTATCTGCTGCAGAGCCGCACTACCCCGCAAAGTCCGATAAAGGCCTATACGGTGCGTTTTATGTAGTGTCCGGTTTCCACTATAACTATACCAACCCCGCCAACACTGCCTACCGTTTCTTTTCTTCGATACATCATCATATGTAAGCCCGCAGTAGCTATTATATACGTAGGTATAGGTATATATAGTGTCCCGTGTCTCCCATTGTAATTATTATATTATTCTCTGCGTATTATCGTACTCGACCGGTTAAAAGGGTTATAGTCTGGTTCAAAATATAATACACCTTCATTATTATATATGGTTAAGTATATATATATATATATATATATATATATATATATATATATATATATATATATATATATATATATATAATGATATATTTACGTATAGGTAGGTTGGCAAGTATGTTATTCGCACTAAGTATAAATGACGCATGACAATACGACCGCTCATACTGCATACCGGTCATTATAGAATTCGAGACCCTAGAATTACAATATTATATGCTAAAATGTTTGGAAATATTTACACGATTTGTATTATATTATTGTATACACGTGAGGCTCTGGGCGTGTGCCCCGTTTACACTACCTTCGGGACGACACTGCACCGGTACCACTACCGTGTTATACACAATACACATGACTTATACAATAGTTGTTAGGTATATAATATGTACAACTGTACCTACATATGCCGAATACAAATATGCCTATGTACTGAAAAATCGAATGTATAATAAACAGGCTGATACTTTTTAAGTAAGCGAGAAAACACTTACATTTTTGGTCAATTTTTGTATTTTTAAATGAAGTAAATGTAAGTGAAAGAAACTCTAATCCGTATATTTTAGTGGGAATTATCCTAGAGAGGACAGATAAAATATATGACTAAGCCAATGGATATAATTATTACAATATAATTTTATTATTATTATAACATATTAACATACCGAAGTAGTTGTATACCGTTCAATAATAGTGGTTGTAGAGCTTAAACATTTTTTGGTAACAGGCGATGCATATTTTTTAAATAATATAACTATAGAATTATTTGCTAGATTCACAAATTCTATGGTAAACAAAAAATTATTATTTATCAATTATAATCAAAAGTTTAAAATGAAGTAGTGTAATTTTTGGTCTACTTGTGTGTTCATTATTTACATAACATTATTTGCATACTAGACACTAGTATATACTATTATAAATTATTACACACCAAATTCTATTTTTGTAGTATTTTCCATAGCAAAAGAATATAATATGATAAAATTTAAATTCAACATTTTAGTAAGTGTTAATTTTTTTTCCTCATTTACTAATATATTATATCATTGATTAAAAATATTTATAAATTATTATATTATAGTATTTATAATCAATGATTATATATAAGTATAGGTACTGAATAGAAATGTTTTTTAAATATTCAGAAATAAATAAATAAATTTAGAAAAAGAAATACGAGTAATAATACTAATATAGGTATTTTTTAACCAATTTTAGATTTTCTGAATATCTGATACAGTATATGAACTACTATTTATGAGAAACCTACTGTCGCAAAATTTAAGTATGAAAATAGTTGCACTAAGGGGATTCATAGGGATGAACTAGGGGTAGTTTCTCATCCTGGTTGTTTTTTAGTCAATTATTATGGTCATTTAAATTTTTAAATTTGAAAATAATAATTTTAAGATTAGGCTGTAGCTTATGGCTGCATACATAACAGGTATAATACGATTGATAAGTATAGTATATTAGTATAATAATAGTATCTTAATAAGTTGTTAATAATTAAAAGTTAAAACTAACTTTTTTTCAAAAATTATACATGCCAACACTCTGGCGATTGATAATTATATATAACGTTTTTAGACTTAATATCAGGTATATAATATGTATAGGCACCTACATAACCTACATTGATCTTTTGAAACTTTTATCTGTCGGAATTGCACAGTTCTGAAGACGTGGGAAAGTATAATAGACTATTCTAATTTTACTCTGTAAGTATAGATACCCACAAGAACAAAACGAAAAAAAATGTCACCCATCATTCAGTATAATATATTATTATAATATGGTATCTGTTATTATATAGGAAGAGTTTTTTTTTTTTTAATTTTCCGTCATATAAATCACTGCGTTAGATATAATAGGTGGATACCGCATGCAGTTGATATCTGCAGTATAATAATATAAGTATAATAATATAAGTGTAATAATATAAATATCGGATTTCTACGAATAATTTTCTTTTTGTATTAACTGCACATTATTATATACATATTATATGTATACCTATTATATATGGCCTCTAGATATAATAATATGTTTCTTTTAATGGCAAGTCGTTATGGGCTTAGACAACGCTTTCGTCTCGGCCGGCTGGCGATAGTGCATATATTATATTATGTAATACGTGTAGGTATGTGCGTTCATGTATATATATATATATATATATATATGTATATATTATTGTCATGCCGAGAAAATAAGTTTGCCAGAAAATCGCTTACCTCCCGCTGAGGTTTTACCATCTAGATGTCGGAAATGGGGTGGGGGTAAACACAATAGTGTAGCGTCGCGGCCGAGCATATTTCCCCTGGGACCTGCAACGCGACGACCCCCTCGAAATCTGTCCGCACGCGTAAACCACAGCGGTGGTTTTAGTTTTATTTTATTATTATTTTTTGTGTAGTTTTATAAAATTCGTATATAAATACATGTATCATCTGTGCCCTAAAGTCTTTTTTTACCATTATACGACCAACCCCTCGACCAAATCTCACCACTCATTTGACTTTGTCGCGTTACCGCACGGGCAACCAGCTGTTGCCACTATATTACAATAATATATAATAACTATTTAGTAAAATATTATCATCGTATTTTGTAAAATTTCTATGTATTATAATAATAATTGAGAGACGCTACACTCGCATCTCCGTCTTAAAAACGTACAACATAGCAAAAACTGTTTGTGCGGGTTTGAACCAATCAGACTGTAGTAGTCTAAACTAAGAAACAAAATGTTCGCACAAGAGAAAAATATTTACTGTGTGATATAATTTTTATTTTTTTGGCATGAACAATATAAAAAAATTTCTTATTGTCTCAAAATTAATTATTTCAAACATAATTATTTTTTTTACGACGTCTGTAAGATTGTGAGATTATTAATAAAATAAGAAAAATGGTTAAAATTACAAATTAAATATTAAAATTTAGAATAATAATATAGTTTGTAACATCTATATTGTGAAAACATAATAAAAAAATATTTTCCTTTTTATTTTTAAATCGTTTTTTAACATAATATGGTATCATACTATAATACCATGGTATGATAAAACATTTTAAGGAACTACAAAAATGTATTTTATCAACAATCATTTTTAATTTAATTTAAATATATATATATATGTTACCAGCAAAGACGTAAATTAAGGAATTTATGTTAATGACTATAGTCAATAATGATATTTCTGATCAAATTAGACAGTACACGATATATTGACTATGTTGACTATTGACTATAGTCAACGATTATTTTTAAATCAACCGAAAAAAGCTTCATTACTTCAACTGTTAAATTAATTAGTTAAGTTCATAAGTCGATTAGAAAATAAATTAACTGTTTAACTAATTAAGCCCTTCTTTGGTGATAAGCAATGAATATTATTTTAAAACCTTTATGTTATTATGTTTTTCATTTGAACTATAGTTTATAGATTGTTGAGCTCGTAATATTCTGGAATAATGTTAAACTTTTGTCCAATTCGGTAAAAACTCCTAGTAATAAAACCTAAAAAAATAAATACTTCAATTTATTATAATCAAAAAAGTGTTATATTTAAAATATACTTAAAAAGATTTTTGGATTCACAAATCACACAATAAGTTTTCAATAAGTCTTCCTAGAGTATAGGTACCAACGCCACCGACATAGGTGCTAGGATTTTCAAGTTTTCAATATTTCAAAGTCATATGTCATTTATAAATTAAAAAATACGATTATTTGCCTACACCTTTAAAAGTAATTGAAATTAAATCGAAGGTCAACTATTAATTTAATAGTAAACAATTGATATTATTTTTTTTTTTTTAGTTATAATTGTTAATAATAAGCTTACGGACAAAATTATTATTATTTTAAAATTGGTAATATTTATCTACTATAGTCTAGTAATGAGAATCATTATTGTACCTATACATTCTTCTGCAGGCAATTTGTCACACTAATTGTTAAGATTTTGTCTTTCTCGTAATATAATTCTGTATGCTTCTGGGATTATGAAATCGGACATTAATTCTTTTTCAATACTTCCATTAGTCCTTAAAATTAATATTAAAATCAAATATATTTTTGTTATAAAATAAATAGTAGGTAATAACCTATTGTAATCATGTAAATACTAAAATACTAACAATGTAATCAAAAATTCGTGTACTAATGGCCTAGTTGTCGATGTATATTTCAGATCAATTAAAAAAAAATAAAAAATAAAAATAGTAGGTATAATACAAAACATACTCGGTATTGTAAAACTTATTTTTGCATGCCTTCGTCGTCGCTTTTAACGATTCTTCTTTTGCAGATTGTTGAATAGCTTCTTCCATTATTTTTTCACAGAACAGAACACTAACATCTTCATGAATTTTTAGTACCTATTGATACGAAGGAATATATCAATAACAATTTGTATTAAATATAACATACATAGTGATGGGCAAACCAAGACCTGCAAGACTATGGCAGTCTTGGTCTTGGAGAGAAATTCGTAGTCTTGGTCTTGGGACCAAGACCAAGACAATTTTGCCCATCACTAATCATACACGTAAAAATGTAATTATAATAATTTCATATATTTGATTTCAAAAATTATTTACGTCTAAATGTTAGTGCATGATCTCTTATAGTTTTTATAATGTTGGGCATTTAAATAATGTTTTTACTATTTTAATAATAGTTAAAGCAGTTCGCTACTTTTTTATTGCTTTAAAAATATCCTAAAATAATCATGCTATAGATTTGTTGGAAAATGTTTTTCCTCGAAACGAATCAGTGAAAATATAACTCATATTCATTAACCTGTTTCTATATAATAAACATAAATACATTATTTTTTGTGCAATAATTATTACTTGTTTTAATATTTCATCTTGTTCAATGCGTCCTGTAATCTCCATTTGTCTTCGTTTCCTCTCAGCCATTTCATACGCAATTCTACTTGAATTTGCTTGTTGAATCAACATGTTGTTTTTATTTTCACTATTATTGATATGAATTGATTCATTAGCAAGTGTATCAAAGAATCTGCTAATATATCTATTTCTAGCATATTCTAGTACATCAGCTTCTGTAACTTCTTTAATTTTCTGTAATAAGGTATATTATATTATTTCATTAATTTATCATGCATTTACTGATTCTTAAATAAGACTTTATTTGTAACTCATTATATATGTACATTTTCAGTATCAAGTTTTACTGGAGCTTCGTTTGAATGTAAAATTGGTTGATATCTAATTTTTGCCATGATCATCTATAATAATTAACCATTAAAACCATAATATTATCACATTATTATTGTTAAGTTTAATAATATATATTTTTTTAAATTAAATTAAAAGTAATTGTTGATAAAATACAATTTTGTTCCTTAAAATATTGTACCATGCTATTATATGATGCCTATAGGTATACCATATGTTAAAAAATAAAAAAGTAAAATCATATTTGTATTATATTTTTCACAATATAGAAGTTACCAACAACATATAATATTATTATTCCAAACTTCAATATTTTATTTTTAGGAACAAAAAATATTTTGCATGAAAAAGGTTCACTTCATGAAAACTTAGATTTTTTCAATAAATGTCGACCTTTAATTTTTATATTTAAATTAGTTTATTAATTTTATATTTGATTTAAACTTTAATTTAATCAGAAATTTAGCAAAAATAATAAAATATCTTGTTTCAAAATCTGCAAAGATACTGGCAATATTTTTGCTGAAGTAAATAATGACATTAAAATTTCAATGCATTCTTACGTATTTTACACAAAAAATATTCCATGTAAATCAAAATTTTAAATTTTGCAAAAAAAAATACTAATACTGAATTCTTTTACCATAGTCTGATAAGCTCTTCCTCGTAATAGTTTTTGGAATAGTACTACACTGTCATACAATTCCGTAGTATCATCTTCTCCATCAATACGATAGTTTATACGATTTTCCTTGATGACTTTGGGTTTACTTTGTGGTATTAAGTTAAATTTTTTCGATTTAACTGTTTTGTCTGTATAAACAAATACACGAATATTTATTACAACAAGAAATAAGCAGGTTAGGTGCCCTATAGCTATATATCCGGTTTTAATTCAATTATTTCTTAAACTGTACTTGAAATTTTGTCATTTCTCAATGATTCATGACATTTCAAATGTAATCTTTCTTTATTCTTATTAAATGCTTGTGGAGGACTTAGTCTTGAGGCTAGTCCAGCATTCAACTTGGCTGGCTGTTGCAAAAAGCTTAGTGGACGTGCTCTGGCTTTAGTCATTATGTTGGACTGTTGGAGATGCGTGATTAATAAATAATAAATAACAATACTATACTTTATAAGTAAAACTATAATAGGTAGGTATCTAAAATTTCTCAATGTTTGAAATACTAATACTAATAATAATAATATATTAATAATAATAATAATAATGTACTATTGCATTAAAATGTTATATACAATCTATAATATTTAAAATCAGGTATCCTAGCAACTTCATTAGACACATAACAATACTTAAGAATTTAAGCAACTTGGTACCTTATTTCATTTTAAGTAAATCTATATTCAATCTTCAAGGTGTATAAAATCTACGCCATAATTATTGTTGTTGTTATTTCATAATAAAAAAAAAGTATTCACGTTGAAAATTATACCTATATTATAGAAAATTAATAATATTATAGTACTTAAAACAGATGCTATTTTTCATAAGTTCAACGACCTATTTAAGTCTTAATAGTTATGGTGAAGACCGAAAATCAGATTTTTTATTTAAAAAAAAAATTAAAATACGTAAATACGTAAATATAATGAATTTACTTCATAAGAGCCACCAGACTTATCACACAAGGACCAGTCACCAGTGGTACAAGTATTATAGGCAGTCACGTGATATGAAATCTTAGTACAAATATATAGGTATACAGGCAGGTTCATGGGCATTCAATAAAATTAAAAACTAATTTCTTATAGTTGTATTGATTATATTTGAATACAATTCTATTTATTTACATGATAACAAATTGTAACTATAAGCCATTTTAAATAATTATAACAAAAAACAAACAGATAAACACATAAAACGTAATGTTGGTAAACAGGTGTTAAAATAATATTATAATAGTTACCGAAGACGTATAAAAACGTACCTGTTAATCAATGCTATTATTTTTACAGTTATCGTATTATGTTTACAATAATACCTATGTGAATGAAAATGCAAGTCGTATAATATGAAGACTAAAATAAATAATATGTAGCCATAAAAGAGTCAAGAAAATGTTGGATCAGAGAAGTGACCCTCGAAAATTTAGTTGAGTGTTCACGAATTGTCATAATTTGTTATTGTGTTCACTAAATAAAACAAAGTTGTCATTGGTTATCTTGATAAATGATGGTGAATATTTTTATACCAATACAGAAAAAATATAATTTACAAATCGTGGTAGTCTTAACGCTATCTAGTGACATGAGTTTAAAAGCACATTGTTAAAAATATACTATATAATAGTTTTGTCCGGAAATTAAAGACTTTTACAATAATTACAAAATTGCGAAAAAAAAACCAATTGAACTGTAATGGATAACAAATTATTTAAGTATCCAATTTTGTCAAAACCTGAACTTGAAATTTTAATAAAACGAATTGAGTGTGTTTATTTTTAGAATTTTTGGTTAGGTACTAACGTACTTGTAGAAAAACTTTGAGTATCATTGTATATTAATTTATAAATCTTGATTCTTGGCTATAAGAATTTAATACTTAAAAAAATTTTAATTTTAAAATAATTTGTATTTCTTAGTTATCTTGATAAATTTTGTATTATAATTTGAACTTCAAACAGTTATAAAAAATAATTTTTAACTTTATTTACGATATTTTGAAATAATTTTCATACTAACCCTTTCAGATCCAGAATTAAATATTTCAAGTAAGAATTATTTTATTTCTAAATATTTAGAAAATGGAGTATAAAATATATACTAAAAAAATACTTAACATTTTTTTTTAGTTATATCGTAATAAGATTTCAGATTGTCCTCTGTGAGGGACATTGAGTTCTTACGCAGTCATAATTAGTATAAAAACAAATATCAAAAAATTAATTATAAATTATAAATTAAATATCTAATAACTGTAACAAGTAACAATAACATAATTCATAAAATAAGTAAAAATAAAATAATATGTTCAAAATTCGTATTTTGATAACATATAAAAATGATAATATTTTATCCTAATTTGACTCCGTAACAGCCCGATGTCTCTTATGAGGGACATACATAACAGCTGTTATAACATCACTGATACTAGTTTTGGGAGAATAACGATCATTCGTATATATTGACTATGATGTTATCTTATCAAAGAAAAAATTTCAGATTTTTAAAACCAATTCATCTAATAGAAAAAATATTTCTGTTATCTATTTTTTTTAAAGAAAAATTTTTTAGAGACATTTCTTACTATACAATATACATCATAAGACTCCTAGTATAAATATTATGTTTTTTGTATTCCTTACATTATTAGCACGACGAACAAATATTATTTATTTATTATAACCGATTTGTAACCTTATCAGAATTAACTCAAAAGAACGTCCTCTCCTCTGTGGGGGTCATAGGGACTGAAGTCTTAAAGGGCTAAGAAGTAAGAAGAAATTGTAAAGTATAAGTAAAATATGAAGGGCAATAATTGAAAGTTTTGCGTCATTACAGGTCCTCCTCGACCTTTTTCATTCTACGCCCATTGCAAATTTACTAAAATCTCATTCCCCTTTCAAGAGTATAAGCAATTTTTTGTAAGCCGTAGGTAACTTAAATCTTACAAAATAAGTATATAATATTATACTAATATGCAATATACAACTATTTACTTTTATCATTATTTTTTATTAAAATTTAAAAAAAATGTATTATAATATTAAGTATAAAAATATTCTATCCATATTGAACATAACTAACTTTCTTCATATTTTCTTTTTTTGGAGTACCTACATTTTTTTTTTTTTTTTATTGATATCCTGTGCTCAACTCGTTCTTGGTTGTATTATAAACAGTCGGCAATTATGAGTTTGACGGTTGACATAGTTCCACAGGTTTGACAAATGGGAGGCTCTTCTCTCGACACCAGGAATCCGTGGAGTACATTTTACATACATACGTAACGACGGTATTATACTATTAGAAGTGCGATTCGACCGAAACTGTAAACGTGAAGTCGCATCTAGAAATAACATTTCTAACTTTCAAACTTTGTATCTATTATTTTTATTATCTATTACCTATTATTTTTAAATATTAGATTAAATGCGAAAAAGGTCTATCGACTTTATCGTTATAATATATATAATTGTTATCGATGCGCGATAATCTACAAACTAATATAGTGATTTCAATTGTACACATTGTAAAATAACGTATTCTTTATATTAATATTATATTATTTTTTATTATTTTATATTATATTTCATAATTGTCATCATCACTATATTTCCCCACCCCCGAGAAAACTCTAAACTCCCCCCTGGAGAGTATTCCTCCTCGGTTGGGAACCACTGTTTTACGTGTATCACATATTATTTATTTCAATTATTAAATTATAGAACACCATGTTTTGTTTATTTACATATCTCGTCTGTTAATGAGTTAATGATTTATAGTCAATTTGAAAATAAAATAGCCTATCACTCATTAAGATACCTCTATTACTGTATACCTACCATAAATCATCGTTTTGATTTTTTTTTCATCTTGCGTGAAAGACAAAATATGAATAAAAAAAAAATGTTTATCCATAGCTATGTGTGCTAATAAGTGCTAATGTGTGCTAACCTAACCTAACCAAGAAGTATCCAAGGTGAGTTGGTTTATATGAATATAAAAATACTCTTCAAGAATATCATATATTATTTCATCATTATATGCATAATGCAAATAATGATGCAAATCATCTACGTAATAAAGAAATTAATTCGTTAACTTCACCTACTTAAGCAATGCCATAGTGATTCAAACTTCAAACGTCATCTGTTGTAGTCTATAGAAATCAGAAGTCTACGAAGTTTTATTATTTTTTAGAGTTCAGCGTACATACATTTTTTCGTATAAGCTATCGATATTGAATTTTCATCTGATTAATATTTCTAATTTTTTTTGTGAACTAACTTTTAAAACCATAATATTATTTTTAACTGCTCTCATTTGTATTGTTGAATCTTACCAATAGGTACGCGTTGAAATACTCCAGCGCATAGTTCACTAGTACACATTTAACTCTGTTCATATTATGTTTATGAACCAATACATATTATATCTAAAATATTGTAAAATCGTTTACATAATTTTTACATCTTGTTATTAATCAATAATTATTAACAGTGGCGTGTGTACAAAAATCACTGTACCTACACATTTTACGATATGTACCTACAATTCTGGATTTAATATGTAACATAAATAATATTGTAAGATTTGTAAGGCTTGTAAAGTATAGAGATAGTAAAAACTTGTACATCTCAAAATACTTATCGCACAACTTGCTTCAAAATGAAAATATTATAAAAAGCCTAAGAAGTCATCTAAATAATACTAACCTTTACATATTTTTATAAGAGGTAAATTTACTCTAGTTTATAAATTAAACGGAGATAAACGAGATCTGCTGAGCGTAAAATTTGCTATATGTTAAGTACCTGTGAGACGCATACAACACATTTGGTTATAACGACCTGTTCAAATAAAATAAGTAAAATATAATTATTAGTATAATACTATAATATTATAATAACTGTAGTCTGTAGTTCTCAAAAGGCCTGACTGTATGACATAATCCTTAAAAAAAAACAGCGAACCGTTTGGAAAAAAAATAATAAATACTTCACAAACGGGCTACCCCATTGCAGACAGCATAATATATCTAGAATGTAATTTTTTTGCAACAAGACTGATTTTCATGATATTATGGTCTACGACAGATAAATTATCAATTTGTCGTTTTTCGATCAATTCAGTAAAATTTTGATAATTTTATTTTTAGTGCATGTTTCACACGTAGATTAAGTGGCAATTCAAAAACTTTGTTCCAACCACTTGCCATAATATTTAATGCATTACTAGCCCTTCGTGTAAGTTTTCTTAAAACGTAACGAATTACGTATTATTAAATTATACCCACGTCAATATTATTGTAAATCGTAAATGGCAGCGCCATCCAGCAAGCATATTGAGTAGCTGTGATGGCCAGCTGTGATTCTCGTACGCGTTAGAGTTAAAAATGATTAAGCGACAGTAGATGGCGCTGCTGTTATCGAATTAATTAAAATCTAAATAATACCGGCGTATGCCGTTAACAACGTTAGGTTAGATTTAACCTCACTAAACCTAACTAAACCTAACCAAACCTAACTATATAGCTCGTGGTTCGGCTATTGTGCTCGCAGATCGAGACTAACTTACTATTATCACTTTAATACCAAAGTGAAATAATATCTATATCTATCAAACATTTTGTACTTAAGTTTTTAACTTATGATTTATGATTATTTAATAATTATAATGGAAAATACAGACAATCAATATTTCTTCAAGTAAATTCAAGTTTTAAAAACATTTATCATCCACATATTCTAATAATGTATTATCACTGATCACACCATCCTTCGATGTGTTTTTGAGTAATTTACAATTTACGAGTATTTATATATTATTGAAGGTACCACTACTTCAGTAATAATATCTATAATAAAGGTACTGATAAAAAATGTTCGTTGGGTCTACAAGCTTGAAATTTAATTTAAGGTGCTTTTTATTATGTAATTATTTATAATTGTTATCTATTGTCCAAATGTTAACAATTTTATTTGTATTTAATCAACAATAAGTTAAGATGACTTACGTTAGTAAAACTTTATTTAATAATAAAAATTATACATTTATATCTATCTATTTAAAAAGATTAAAGATATATTAATACGATTTGTTTTACAAGTAAGACTAATCATGCGAATAACGCACATCGTTGTAAAACCAATATTTCGCTTCACACTGAATTATATACCGCTATAAATTTATAACTTATAAGTTATAACAATATAACATTATACCTACACCTTTTTCGGACTACTACTACTGTATGTTATCGTATATTCAAATTGTATTATATAATTATTCTTATGAATCACAATCGATCGATTGTTAATAGTCAATACTCACTTATTTAATATTGAATTGTGCGTCGTCTGTTTAAAATTAAAAAGGCGAATACGTCTATGGCACAATACGGGTGATATACGATTTGGAATGATGGAACGATTGCGAACGGACCTTTTCCCGTATCATGATTGCGAACGTTTTTACCTGCCTTTTTCTGTACAGCGTTGCAAGATTCATTGTTAGTAAATTATATTTATATTATGAAATAGATTTTATGTTATATATTATTTTAAGTCAGTGTTATAACTCCTACCCTACAACACACGCAATGTTTTCAGTTTTAAAACAAACACATTCAACAACTTTGACAATAATAAATTCTATTAAAAACAAAGTGCATAATCCTATGGCCAAAAAAAGATAAATCTAGAATCAACATTAAAAAATTAAAATGATTATAAAATCCATAAGAATTTAATTTTATATTTACAAAAAACTGAAAATTCCTACCAAGGAAAAAATTTAAATAAAAAAAACAAGTACATAAAAAACATTGTAAAAACTATTTTAATTTTTTAAAATTTATTTGTGTATTTATTTGCTTGTAACTTATTAAACATTATTGAACAGTATTATTAGTATTAATATTGAATGTTTTAATCAATCACCGTTTTAAACATTACCTATTATTTTGTATAATTTTATTTTAGTTTGTAACATATTTATAACGTCACATTGTATTATTTATGTATAATATACATATATATATATATTGAATTATAAACTTGGCAACGTAGGCTAAAAAAACGTTCACAATCGTTCGGGTTTCGACTAAGCAAAAAAATTCATCGATAAGCGACATTCGTTGGCAATCGTGTTATAAAAAAGGTAAAACGTTCTCAATATTGTGTTATACCCACACAATATTATAGAACCGCCGCGGCAGCTGCATGCTCGTATCAAATTGAATAATAATAATAATAAATGTTGGTCTGCTGTTTGGTCTAACCGTGAGAGTCAAAACGTTGGGTCATGTCGGTATATGGGGTCGAAGTACCAGGGTCGCATCGACAATTGTTACTTTTCTTTAGTTTCGGATATGCAACGGCGGCGGAGGTATATAGGTACTCTGTTTGGCGAGACAGGACGCCAAATCAACGCATCCCACCCCCGACCACCGCAATCGCTACTATCGAAACCGTTTACCCTATGGCCGAAGCGATGAAGTGCACGAGAAACAAAAACATTACAGTCGGTGGTTGGCAGCGTGTTCTCTCGCTGAACAGAGTATGATCTCATTTTTCCCGTGGCAACGTCGTCGATTATTAGCTATATAATATGTTGCCACTGCGGATGAAGTCTAACAGGTTAACTGCCATGTGTACATTTTTTTGTACACGAACAAATCTCCATACTTGTATATGCAAATATTTTTATACTGTCCAACAAATTTTAAGAGATAATTTGCAAAAACCTCTTTTTTATAATTTTGATTAAAATAAGAAATATCCATTTCCTATCTTCGCTGAGTAGACAAAACTGGTCCTAGGGGCCACAATATTTAATTCCAATGTTAAATTAGTACAGATGTGTACACATTTCTGTACACGAAATTTGTTTGAAAAAAAAACTCGTGTGCAATATAATGTACACGAAAAGAAAAATGGTAAGTAAAGGAATGTACACAATTTTGTACACACGGCACCGGGTAAAAAGTATCAAAAATCATAGTGGCAGTCAACCTGCTAATCACGCTTGTAAATAAATTATTATTATGATTTATATAATTATTATGTTTCCTGGTTTCTCTCGACTGCGTAACTGCAGCCTATAGATTGTATGTAACTACAAATTGGCATGCCTACCACGGTTATACTTCAAGTATTTTAAACATTCAGAACTTTTGAGATAACATTTCATATTTGGTTGTAAATGAAACTGCGATCATAAATTAATACTTTTAGATTCTGAGCGGAGCGATTAATGTATTGATTTTACCATGATGAGTGTTTTTTTTTTTTTTGTTTCTGTCATCACGTTTTGGGGCAGTAAAAGTGCTTCGACTTTTGACTTCAGTACCTCGTTAGATCAGAAAGGGAATCTAGTTGGTACATTGGGGGGGGGGGGGTCAAAAGTGAAAAATTCTTAATACTTTTCTAAATAATCGAGAAAAACAAACTAAAAATTAAGGGAAAAACGGGAAATTTTACGCACACTCATTTTTCGACAAAATCGATTTTGGTTTTTAATGTAACTTTAAAAAAAATGACCATAGATACATGACATTTTCACCGAATGTTTATATATATAAGTACATTCTATCTACCACGCAATTTTCAAAAATTTTCGACTTAAATTGAACTATTCATAGGCATTTGAAATTATCGATCATAATTAGTTTTTTAAAAATTAATATCGATAAAAATTTATTTGTTAGGCAGAAAAGCTTGAACATTTAATACAAGGCTCTTAACACATATTGTTACAATAGCAGTTGAAAAATAAAAAAATTCATAGTCACTATTCTTTTTTATAAGCATTCAAAGTTTGAATTTTGACAACATGTTATGTGAAAATTCGTAAATTATTTTATGCTAGAAATTTATAAAAAAATTTCCTTTTATATCTAAGATTTGAAAATTTAATACAAGATTCCTTACAAGTTTGTCAATCTTTATCACAAATAAAAAGTCCACCGGAAATTCAAATTAAATTTTTATGAGCATTTGAAATTTAAATTTTTACAACATTGGATTTTCACTGGATTTCACATTTAGTGATTTTCTTATTTTGGTGTAAGTCTAAAAGTCTAAAACAAATGATCGCAGATACTTGAAATTTTCACTGAATGCAGTTTACATATGCATTTTCTATATTTGATAAAATTTTCAAAATATTTAGATTTGTTTTGAGCTGTTTACTGACATTTTAATTTTTCAACTTTTTTAGTTTTTTTTTCTATAAATATCGATAAAAATGTATTTGTTCGGTAGAAAAGCTTGAAAATTTAATACAAGGCTTCTTACACATTTTAACAATAGCAGTTGAAAAATAAAATAAATTCATAGTCATAACTTTTTTTTTACAAGCATTCAAAGTTTGAATTTTGACAACATAATATGTAAAAATCACGAAAATCACGAAAATTTGCAAATTATTTCAAACTAGAAATTCATAAAAAATTTTCTTTTTAAATCTAAGATTTGAAATTTTTTAATAATCTATAATATATCCTAGACAGATAAACCGTTTCGCTCAGAATTGTTTTTTGTATACAATGATATAATATCATTGGATTCAAATTTAATTCAATCCATTACAGTAACCCACTTGTAACCTACTGTACAGCAGAGCGACATCCACGACTTACCCGCCTTTTTTTTCATTATTTGTGTTGAAATATACCACACACTTAATGGTTGTGAATTGTAATTACTACAATTAATAATTATGGTATACAATATTTTTGTTGTAATCTGGAGGCTTTCCAGGCACATAAACCGCACGCAAAGTGGATGAAGGCGTCCAATAATTAGAAATCTTGTTCTTATTCGATTGTCATAACATTATTGTTATTGTTATTAATTGTTTACAGAATTTTGAAAACATTTATTGAATTGATTTATCATGTATACTATATTATTTGTTTAATTATAATAAATTGTTTAGTTGATTTACATTAATAGTCTTTAATTTTAATTTTCAAAATATGACATTTAATTTTAAATTATTTTCGGAATGTACTATAACACTTACTTTTTGAGTTATTCATAGTTGAAAAACTATAAAACATTTTTTTTTTTTTTTTTAGGAGAATTTAAATTCCCCCAAGTTAGAGGACTGGTGGACCTCCCTCCTCACGCCATTCATGGTATACCTACATTTTCTTTGTTATCATATTTACTTATTGTATGTATATAAATTACAGATTGTAAATATTCTATTTTATCTAATAAAAAATTTTAATTAAAACTTGAAGAAAAAAAGAGGAGAATTTAAAATGATTTGTCTAAAACCAACTAGTTGTATTGACATATATTTATTAGAAATAATAATATATTTAAATTATATTTAATCAGCTTATGAGTTAAGTAAGACCAATCACAAAATCGTTTTCTAAATCATTTTTCAATCTGAATTGATATTAAAATAGAAAATTCAAAACCATTTAACTATTTCCGAAAGGTCATAAGAAAAAACAATGCCTACATTAATATTACTCTATTCAGAATTAATAAACATATTATTTGATTCACTGAGAATCTAAAACAAGTAATATAACTATCAACAAGAATGTTATTGCTTGATTTTAGTTACAACTAAGTATTTTATTATAATTTATAATAAACAAAAACTTTTTGTAAACTATACTAAGCCTGTGACTTTAAAATATAATAAATAAATAAATATTTAACAAAGGAAAATATTGCAAATTGACAAAAGATAATATTACTCATTACCTACTTCAGTATTTTGTATTATTTTCGATTATTTTACTTTCTTAGACTTTAAAGTTACCAATAATGTTTTTAATCTAACTGATTCTCCTTTCAATAATTTAATCATAATATTGTAGTAAATTACTGATAAATGTTATTTATGCATCGTTTATATTTTTACTAATAGCTTAATATTGTATGAACAGATGATAGGTACATTTTAAAATTCGCTCAAAAATAATAATAATAATTAACGATACTAAACTTGTTGAGGTCTTATTATTCTTTCTCGCCTGCGGCCTTGCCTCAATACAGATCAAAACCACGCTGAACTATAAGTAAACGGTTTTCTTCTGCAAGAACAATTAATGCTGTCCAGACGACCAAACCCGTGGCGTGTACGATCTAAACTAATTTCACATTATAATAATTATATTATTATTAAATAAAAGATTATACCATCTGCAGTTATAATATAAACTATACCATAGTCTTTATAATCAATGATTATTCATAAAATACCACCAGTGGCGTATTATTTTCGGTGGTCAATGGCACTTGTGAGTGGGAGGGAGGGGCAATGGTAACATTTTTCCTCCAAATAATCAAACAATATACAAATCTTAGAATTTTCTCAAGTTAAGAAAAAATGCAATGTATTTATATTATATTTAACACATGTACTTCAATATTAAAATGTTTTTTCCTCAAACTATTTCATAAAAGTAATACACTTCTAGCAGTCAAACTTAATGTCACTCCATTTTACAAAATAATTTTGTATTATTTTAATATATTGTAGTAAAATAATACAAATTTTAAATGACAAAATGTCACAAGTTACATTAAAAAAATTGTCAGATTTATATAAATGTTATTTAACAGATTTCAAAGATTAGTAGATAATAGTAATTTGGTTTCTATCAGTGAAGCGTCATCTATAGATTTTAGTTCACGAGAAATTTAAATTATTTTACCGTCAGATGGCACTGTTCTACCCTTATTAGAGTATAATATCATACATTTTTATAAAAAAACAAAATTACTGGTTGTATATAATAAAATATAAACTATACGATTTATTTAAGATTAAAAAATAATAAATCATCTAGGTACCCCTGGTACCCATTAGATTTGCAAAAACTTATGTTCAATCTTGTAGTTATGCAGTCTATGCTGATATAAAATATAGCTGATAAACACATATTTCGTCAAACACCACAAACGTAATTCTTGGATTAAAGTAAGTTTAATTTAATTATGATTATTATTAATTAATTATAATTATATATATATATTAGTTTATTACTTATTAAAAAAAAAAAAGGATATGTCAATAAGATTAAACGGTAGGTATTCATAGTTATTTATTTACACTTGCCAGTTATTTATATTATACTCTGTACCTAAATTCTAAATATACTTAGTTATATGAATAATTTATTGTGATTTTAATAGCTTACTCGATACCGTTGAAAAATGTATTCGAATGGCCGTGACTTGTCTTAAATATGTATATCAAAGAATACGTAACCTTTCATTGTTGTACGTATCGCAGTCCGCAGAAGATAATGATATAAACTTGAAGGTCGCAAATTCTTGATGTTTTATGTCGCTATAGGTCGTCTCTTGTTATTATTATAACAGGTATTAAGTCAATAAAATTGTCGACAGAGGTAGGTGCACAATATTTTAGATGTACCTCGGACTTCTAAGCGTTGATTGAGTTACAATGACAATTTAAAATCGTTAGCAAATAAATCATAAATTCATTTTTTATTATTATTTTATTCTATTTTTTAGCTGTAGAATTAAATGTATTATTTTCTAAACAGAGGGTTGGCAGCTGGCGCAGATGTTACACACGTTCGTGTATATGTGTGTGTACGTTAAGCCCAAATACATGTACGCTATATAACTCTACGCGCGTATAAGGATATCTTTGGAGGGGTAGTGGCGTTAAACCGAAGACACGACAGCTACACGAGGGTCGTTAATTCCATAATAATGCCGACCCACCCCTAGATTGCTGTCACTCACTTCATATCACTCTCTCTCACTCTCTCTCTCTCTCTCTCTCTCTCACTCTCTCTCTCTCTCTCTCTCACTCACTCTTTCCCACTAAAGTTATCCTATAGCTGTACCGCCGGTTCGAGTGATGCTGTAGCAAACTACAAATTGATTATTGTTCTAAACTTTGAGCTGTCTGACGCCTTTCCGACAACTTACGAGTTTTCGTATTCTTTTACTTTCAATCTGCTGAGACTTTGCACACGATAACATATTGATCTAAACTCTAAAGCACTTTTTAATTGAACTTATTGTTTGGCGATCGAAGACTATAATCCCATACTAAGGTGTTTCCCATTACAGAATATTACAGAATACGCACAGTTAAAAATAAAAGGTATACTCGAACGAATCGTCAAAGTCGACATAACACCTAAGTGTTATCTAATAATACATTTTTTTCTACCATAGCAGTGATGTAACATAATATTCAAAATCTATGATCTCTAAAGCACCATATAATATTATAAAGCATATGATATTATTAATGTATGTATTTACGCCTATCATCGGAAGTTGAATGAATAAAAATATTAGTGAAATATTACAAAAGTATCTTTGTAGTTAGTACCTATCTACCATATACAAATTCTCATATTTTTACTTACTATAAACCTTTGACCAATATCGAATTAAGATATTTGTTTGTTCTGAAACATAAGTATATTTTTGATTTGATCCTGATTTTTGTATTTATTATATTAAATAACCACACCAAATATTTCAAGAATAGGTACCTACTTGTCGAATAATATTAGTTTTTGAAGTAAAACTTCTTTACGCAGGGCAGTAAAACATTTTTTTTTTATCAATATAGTGACCGTTACGCTTGTGCATCCCGTCTGTGTCCGTTCAGTCCGATTATAGCTTTTCGAAAAATGCAGTGATATAACCAGTTGTCTTGACGATAAAATACAATATTTACGATTCTCGTCCGACACTGAGAAGTCTGGCATCATCATGATAATAATAAGGTTTATAATGAATAATATATATGAACTTTATAGGTTCTTAACACTTAACTCAATCAGATGGTAAAAATATCTTCATTGAATTTAATCATTTCAGATTTAGAAATAATAACTCGCATGTCAGCATGTGTGTGTAAAAATAATAGGTAAGTATGTTGACTGGATAGTATATTAATATTATTATATAATGGTAACGATTGAATACAAATGTTGTTTATGGTAAAAAAAAAAAGTAATCGATTAGTTAAATTAACGTTTAGTACCGTTAAATGTATCTTCGTATTCGTATCCATATACCGTACATATTAATCTTACACCGTTATTGTTCGTGTTTAAAACTTAAAAAGTTCATTTCTGACATTATTGAAACGTTTTTATTATTATTATTATTAATTAGTTTTTAGTCAAAAACTATTACAGCTCAACAATTAAATATCATACATAAATCTTTAAAAGTTTATTTTTGACACTTGAAACTTTCTGAGTTTATTTCCAACCACCCACGTGGTATTTAAAGTCTCTGACCTGTCCAACCCGACAAGGTTCCGATAATAGGTCGGTTTATCGTTCATGGATTCAAGACCTAGTTCGTCTGGAATAGAATCAATTAACATCGTTCGTCTGGAACTATAATGGAATCAACATGATCGCTTAAAGAGAATTCATCTGAAATGAAAACGAGACAATCGCTTAACCCTTTCGAACACGATTTTACGGTTTTCATGATAAAATAATATGAAAACGCGTATGCACGCTGTTTAACATTTTTGTTTTTTTGGTACTATTCAAGTGTAGAAAGCATTATTATTTTAGAAAGTAAAAAATGTCTCAAATATAGGACATCGTGTTTCAATACGTTGAATTAAAAAAATATGAAAATATATTTCTAAAACAATTAGTTGTTTAAATTTGTAAAAAATATATTTACTATTTATAAAATTAGAAACAAAAACTATCATCATGACATTTTGATATAAGTAATGTAACGGAGTCACCGGAAGCGAACATCCGTTACTTCAAATAAAGTATACAAATGCCTTTATGGTATCATCTGCTGGTTTATTTCTATGATAAGGAAATATTTATATACAATATAAGGGGAGTGGATGGCTCGCGCTCCCACACCGACAAGGTTGTGTATGGATGCGCGGCGGTCCTTACAAAGTTGGGTATAGGTTTAATTGAACAATGAAGGGGCGACCCGGTTGACTATGATCAGCCCGCTCGAATAAGTGGCGTCGATCTATAGTTCCGGATGGGAAGCGTGGTCTAGGCAGGCGCGCTTGGGGGGACAGTACACGTTTGTTATCGGCCCTTAAAAGGGCCGTTTTAGGTATCCGGCAACTTTACGGATTGAGTTGCGGGTGATGATCTGTTGGTGAGCCGTTACGTTGCTCGTTCTATTGGTGTTGTTGACGGCGCTGACTGTAATGCTCGACGAGCCGCGTGGTTTCCGCAAGTTTCTTGCTCGTCTCGGCTCGTAAGCTGCGTCGGTTTTATCAGCCCGGAAACGGGCTATTTTAATAATGCGGTGTGGTCGGCGTTGGCTTCAAAGATCGTCGCCGTTCGAGGGTCTGGACTCTGGCTAGTCGTGTCTGATTCGCTTCTTAATGCACTGCAACGTGTTTCGTATTCGGCTTCGTCGTCGGTCGTTCTCCTTTTCCTTCTTGTAGACAGCAATGAATCTTGTTTGATAAGTTCTTGATGTCTTGAAGGTTGAAGGAGTACTGGGTGACGATCTTGCTTTGCATTGGGGGGGATGGCTATGCCGTTTACTATACCAGGCTTTCGCCTCTACTAGTGGGTGGAGAGTTAAGGGAAGTTTTATTAATGGTTAGTCCAAGTTAGCGGGTAAGGTTTAAGTTGTTTTTTGGTAGTTGGGGGGGAGTGAGATTTACCTAGAAGGCGGATATGATCATGATCTGAGAGGGAATTTTTGTAGAACATAAGTCTGGACTGGGACTGAATAGATGATTGAATGGTTTTAAAGTTAGCAGATTTGAGAAGAACCGAATTTTTGACAATAGAGGGCATGCCCGTTATTGTTCGTAAGCCTATGTTTTGGACGGACTCGATACGCCTCCATAGTGAAGGACCAATGAAAGGGGCCCACATGGGTGACGATCAGTAAAATGCACCCGTATATATACCAGTTTTTGCTGTTGTGGCTGTTTTCATTGGCGGAGAGTTCTGTTATGACGAGTGAATATGACCTCGATCCTATGATCTATTCTGCTCCGTTGATGTCATTTTCGCTCGTCATAATCGTTGAGCATACTTGTGAAGAATCACCTAGTTCTTATCCGTATGTACGGTTGCTCGTATGATTCTGTCTTGATATGTGCATTAAATTGGTGGCCGTGAGAACGGCCGTTTTATGTGTTGTTGTTTGTGCCGTATCAGTAATAAGGTATTAATAAACGATTAACGATAGCCATAACACCCTCGATAAAATGACGCGGCGTCACAGTGTCCAGGATACCGTACACATACTTACATGGCATAAGACGCAGCACGCACCAACGGAAAATCATTTGGTCGCGTGTAAGTGTAAAACAACAGATAACGTGTTTTTATATTGGAAAATAATATTATTTTTTTACCATGACAAATATGAATATTATCAATAATAAATACCACGGAAAAGTTGTTATATCAAGCCTTCGACCATAATGTAAACTAAAAGACGTCTACATCGTCGTGTACCGTATGACGTCACGTTTGAGCAATACCATCGACTGACTACTTTTTCGTATACAGCGTACCTATATAGGTACTCGTATAGAATATAATATCCAACGCTATTGCAATCATTTGACATTCATTATTTAAATTACCCATACAGATAATACGAGTATTTTTATTAATTACAAAAGACCTATTGGCGTATTGTACGTTATGAATAGTAATATAGTATGTTTATGCTAGTATTAATAGTAGGTATAATATAGCTGTCAGCGACTAATCCGTTATTGCCATAACTAATAATTAAATGATCTTGCTTAGATTCTGTCTGTTATCACTTCTCTTATAGGTATGATGGATAGTTAAATATTGAGTTATTAGTGAAAATGTAATTAAATTATGTTAGACTATATACATTCATATACATATAAATCTAATATATTAATAATAACAGATAATACAATTTCTAGGTCTCACATGTATTAAAAATCACTAAACAGTACAACATAGTACCATTAAAACTTTTAAAAGACTACAAATATGATCTCATAAACCAGGGACAAGTAAGTATTGACAAGTAATTTCTATTGGAGTCCGGAAGATTAAAATAATAAATAAACGAGGTTCAGTGAAAAAAATTTTTGCTAAATCTTTATGTTTTTATAATAGTAATACGAAGAAAAAATGTTAAGACGTGTCAACGGTCCGAAGGTTTTCTGCGTTTCACGGTCCGGATTCGGACCAATTGCCGATCGTGGTTATAAACTGTAGTAACTGTACAATTTTGAAATGTGCACAAATAAGCTCTATATAATATCTACTTCTAAAATAATTAGTATTTTTAATCAACCCTCCTCGAAACATTTTGTACTTAGCAGTTTAGCACTCACTATATTATACGATCACTGCGGGTCAACCAGTAAATAATGCAAACAATGCACTTATATACAAATCCAAACCCATCACCAATAAAATATTTTTGATTTTATTTAAAATCATTGTCAATAAAATGAAAACACAACATTTTTTTATACAGATATTATTATTATATTTAATTAAATACTTACTTAATATTATATAATAATTAATAAGTTTTGTGAATTGTAGTGATTACTACCTTATTTAAAAGTAAAGTCAATTTTATTGATTAGAAAATAAAATCAGATTGGTTAATACACTGCGAACACGTTTATTATTTCGTAAATTTATGATGAAATCCTAATTTTAAAATATTTGGCAATTATAATTTTAATTAAACAAATTACCTATATGATTTCCTTAAGCATCGTCATCAAACATAATATGATCATGTAAACATTAAAAATCTGATTTCTTCATATTCGGTAAACATTTGATCTATAATATCTCAATCATATTTTCCTTATTTAGATTATTTGTTGCTTCAATTATTCTGAATTCGGATTCAACTAGCTTACAAAATACACAAATAAGTAACATCAGGTGAAGCATTTAGGTATGAGTCCGCTTTGTGGGTTTGAAGAATACTATGCTTTTTAAGTCACAAAATAATCACTACTATTGTTCAAACGACATTCGATATTTTGGAATTTCACACGAATTAATACGAAATTCGCATTTAGGTAAGACTGCTTGCCGCTTGGTATTTTGCTTAAGGGTGGGGGGCTGATGTATCACTGAACGGAGTAATATAATTTAACTAGTTCTGCGCCATAAACACTGCTAATAATGTAACAGGAACTCTAATCAATCTATGCCTCCACGTGCGCAATCCAAGATCGATTGATTGAAATGAATACAGCTCGAATAGTTATGCTATAGAAGAACAGATGATATCCATTCGGAAATGAAATCGCCAGAATCGCAGACCAGCAGCGTACGACATCGGAATTGCGTGTAACTGAAATGAATATAAGTTGTTGGCGTTTTAGTGCATGGCAAAACGCTTACATCATCAGCAAAAAACATATTATATATGCCTAACTTACAATAGATGACACGGCCACACGGGTGATGATGTCGGGTTTATAAAACAGTAGACGAAGTGCGGTGGCAGATGAATCAACGATTAGATTTGTATCGCCGTATACATATTGCTGATCAGGTTATAATTATATTGTTGTTTTCACACGTTATGAGCAACACCACGAAAAAATAAAATATATCAATTAATAAAGATCATGTTTTATTTTATGTATGTGGACTGTATTACGATACTGTGAATAATATTAGAAATTAATAATAAGCAATAATTATAATTCAACTTCTTCTATTCCTTCGCCTTCTCACACAACTATTAGGGTCGGCCACCCTCTGGTCCTCAATTTCTACTTACTACGATCCTTAATTATAATTCAACTTAAACGATTATATACACGGAAGACGTGTTGCGCACCGCTATAGTGTGTTTTCCGTGTTTCTATAACGACTGTTTAGTGTAGAAAATAAGTACGTTGATCGTTGACATCAAATCGATCGCAATAACTTACGAAACGATATTATTGATAACAGTCATATACGAGTATATATAATAGTACTTATAATGATATGATATTATAATTCTTTTGCGGTCGCACACCACTCGGCACTCATCGCCTCATCGGTACACAGCAATAATGTTATTTTGTAAAAGGATTTATACATCACACTTTCAAAATTTTCTTATTTATCTATTAATTTATAGTTTAAACTTAAAGCGATTATTTGAGGTATTTTGTGGTTGTGTATACATATAATAATGGATGAAAATTCCTTTTCAGATCATGATCATATCCGCCTTCTAGGTAAATCTCACTCCCCCCCCCCCAACTACCAAAAAACAACTTAAACCTTACCCGTTAACTTGGACTAACCATTAAAAACTTTCTTAATACTCTCCCCCCACTAGTAGAGGCGAAAGCCTGGTATAGTTAACGGAATAGCCATCCCCCCAAAGCAAAACAAAGCAATGTAGTCATTCCAATTCCAAAACTCAACTTTTCAACAGTTGAACAATCAATTACGAAGAACTGGAGTCATTTGGAAACTCAAGTTAAACGACGATCATCAGCCACGACGTATACAACGCACAAGCCGTTATCCGCTGACTGCCAATCACCCAGTGAAACTGTTGCCGGATACCAAGACTACGACCCACTCAGCGACTCAACCTAACCTAGAGAAACACGACGGTTGTCTACCGGAAACCACGACGATCGACCAGGACAGTCCGAAGACCCCGAACCCATCGGCCATCCGATAGATTTCGCGTGGCGACCGACTCAGTCGAACAACACAGAAAACGGCTCTTTTCAGAGCCACCACCACCTTATAAGACACTTACATAAGTTGATCTTTTCCAAACTTACTTCGCCACCATCGTGTAAAAAAACTTAACATACCCGATATTGTAGATAGAGTCTGGCCTGTGCCCGACTAGCCACAAGCACCACCGACTGTGCCACCTCACTTATCAAGTCTGGGTGGTGCAGATCGACGCTTTACTTGCCCCAACATTGTAAAATTATTATTATTCGATATAGCAATAGATTGATGTGATTACCAATACTCGCAGTTTGTTGTTTATTTCACGACGACGAACGTTGGAGTTCAACGCTTCGTATCAATACGTCAAGTTAAAATCATTATCTAAAATTTACAAATGTACTTAGCACTAATTAATTATATATCTATACACATTTATTAAATGAAAAGTTTCCAATTATTAAAATAAGTGGTATAGAGTTAAATTTGTCTATGTTTAAAAAATCTAATACCCTTAGTTTTAGATAGCTATTTTGAGTTTCATATTCACCAACCACTGTTGGGCTTTAAAATTATATTTGTTTCAAATAAAGCTTTTTTTTTAACGAAAATAAAACAAGACGTTTATGGCTATCCAAATAATATTAAAATCACCTTGTCTGAAAAAGGTAGAATTAACTTTAAAATATAAAGATGGAGGCCAATCGTCTGCATGCTGTGTTTTTTCGCGGGTACCGATTGTCCAATAGATACATTTTTCTTACACTGATGCAATTTTCAAAAACTTATAGCCTGAGTCAACTGCATTGTGTATAACAACACGTATGATGTAGAAGTCTGCACAGAGTACAGTTAACTTATAAATGGAGAATAAGAAACTCGTACCTATACTTACAAATTTGTACCCCCTTCAAATGACATTGGAAAATAAATCATTGTAAGTATTATTCACTAATAGTAGGGAATAATATTGTAGGTATATTTGATGACACAAGCAACAAGCTCAATATTAAATTCAGTTTCACTCAGATTACGTAGTAGTTAAGTAGTATTAACTATTTCATATTTTTATTTATTACTTATTATTCATATTGTTATTACTAATTATTTTGCATAAACTTGACGTTATATGGTTATATCACTAAACATGTGGGCTACACATAATTGTTCTCGTACATTATATATTATATGGTGCGTCTATTAGTTTATATGGTCAAACTATCAGGCATTAATTGTTACTACCAAATTTCGATATTTATTTCGTATATAAAGTAACTTATCAACTGCTATAATATGAGTAATATTGTTTAATAGTCATAGAAACTAGACACACAAAGCAAACAAATTAATATTGATTGGAATCATACGAAAAAAATAATAATACATTTTTTGCCAAGCATACTAAACAAAAAACCAAAATGATTAAATTGGATTCGTCTAAACATGCAAAAACTTCGATTTCGCTCCATGGTCCTGGGAGAAAAATAAAAAGGCCACCGTCACACTCGGATAATAAGTGCCGAGGAAAAAATCTGAACATGATCATAAAGGTTCGTTGTTACCTATTTCTTGCAGTATTTATAAAATAAATATTATGTATTGTGATTTTAATTACAGGCTATCGGAAACCCTTGCAAGAACTGCCTTAGTACGTCAGGAAAAAACTTATCTGGTGACCTGGAACCATTATACCAATGTGCAGGAAATTGTGGGGTTTCGTTCCATCGTTCATGTTCCGCAGTTTATTACGGACCTAGGGCTGAATTCCTAACTATAGGTTCTCAATGGTTCTGTAAAGACTGTGGGACATGCGCATCGGAACCGCCATGTTCAGTATTTGCAAGACATGTAATATATATATATATCTACACTTCAAATAAAAATAAAATTAACTGTCGCATTAAATTTATTGTATAAATATAGATAACATGTTTATTAAAATGCAATGAATGTGATAACAAATATCATTTTGAATGCCTTCAACCTTTAACAGACACCGATAAATCAGAATCGCAATGGAGATGCCCATCTTGCATAGTTAACCACGGCGCCGTCGTTTCTAGTGAGGCAAAACCATTTTATAAGCGACATGGTGATGGAGAAAAATCGGCTTTCAAAATCAAAAGGTATATGTTCATAAATAAAATATTAATGCTACCTATTACCTAGTTCAGTGGTTCTCTGGAGGATCAGGTCCTAAGTACACTTCGTACTAAAATTTAGTTGTTCACAAGTGTGTGTTTATTTAAATACTTGTAGACGAAATTTGAATGGCATGCATCAATTCATCTTTTTTATCAGCCATAGCAAATTGACTTAAAATATGTACAACATGCGTTATTTGTACCATCTTAGGTAATAAAAAATACGAATTGTAATTTGTACCAACATTTAGTACGAAAAACGATCTGAGTGAAGACGGGCAGTCAACTGTCAGTCTATACAATATTAATATTATTAACAAATATCCCAGTATATTTTATAATATTTTTGTACTATCAAGATATTTTGTTAAAAGACAGGAACCTGGTCCTGGGAACTGGATTGTGCGTCTAGAGTCTATGCCAAATATTGTTCACACTGAAGCACATTCTGTACATAGTGTTATAGGTCAGCGTCGTTTAGATGTCAAATCATTGATTGGAGGACCAGACTTTAAAAAAAATCGTTCCGGAAGGAAATCACGATTGTTTGAATCAAATAAAATAAAAACAAACAACCTTTCACTTCCTAGAAATGGTGAAGAAAGAAAACTTACCACTGAGGACAGCGTAACAAAACTGAAAAAAGTAATAAAGGCAAATTATTATTTCTCTCAGTATTTATTAATTCATTGTAATTTTAACAGAAAAAATGTTTGAACCCATCCATTGCGGGTTTCAAAAATAATTCTGGAAGGAAATCACGATTGTTTGAATCAAATCAAATAAAAACAAACAACCTTTCGCTTCCTAGAAATGGTGAAGAAAGAAAACTTACCACTGAGGACAGCGTAACAAAACTGAAAAAAGTAATAAAGGCAAATTATTATTTCTCTCAGTATTTATTAATTCATTGTAATTTTAACAGAAAAAATGTTTGAACCCATCCATTGCGGGTTTCAAAAATAATTCTGGAAGGAAATCACGATTGTTTGAATCAAATAAAATAAAAACAAACAACCTTTCACTTCCTAGAAATGGTGAAGAAAGAAAACTTACCACTGAGGACAGCGTAACAAAACTGAAAAAAGTAATAAAGGCAAATTATTATTTCTCTCAGTATTTATTAATTCATTGTAATTTTAACAGAAAATATGTTTGAACCCATCCATTGCGGGTTTCAAAAATAATTCTGGAAGGAAATCACGATTGTTTGAATCAAATCAAATAAAAACAAACAACCTTTCGCTTCCTAGAAATGGTGAAGAAAGAAAACTTACCACTGAGGACAGCGTAACAAAACTGAAAAAAGTAATAAAGGCAAATTATTATTTCTCTCAGTATTTATTAATTCATTGTAATTTTAACAGAAAAAATGTTTGAACCCATCCATTGCGGGTTTCAAAAATAATTCTGGAAGGAAATCACGATTTCTGGAATCAAATGAAATAAAAACAAACAACCTTTCACTTCCTAGAAATGGTGAAAAAAGAAAACTTACCGCTGAGGACAGCGTAACACAACTGGAAAAAGTGATAAAGGCAAATTATTATTTCTCTCAGTATTTATTAATTCATTGTAATTTTAACAGAAAAAATGTTTGAACCCATCCATTGCGAGTTTCAAAAATAATTCTGGAAGGAAATCACGATTTCTGGAATCAAATGAAATAAAAACAAACAACCTTTCACTTCCTAGAAATGGTGAAAAAAGAAAACTTACCGCTGAGGACAGCGTAACACAACTGAAAAAAGTAATAAAGGCAAATTATTATTTCTCTCAGTATTTATTAATTTATTGTAATTTTAGCAGAAAAAATGTGTAAAACCATCCATTGTGGGTTTCAAATATGTACGTGATGTCGCGGAAGACGGTAAGTCTCCTCTCCTGACTCTTCGGCCCCCCTCGACTGTCCTGATTAGTGGTATTGTACGATGTTCCATCGCCTTGGACAAAGCAAAACTATTTAGGCAAAGTTCTACTTTTAATGCGCGAGATTAGAACGGGGAGTGGGTTAGATGTGCTGAATTTTAATCCATTGCATGCTGTATGTTTTTACTTCTGTTTCTCTATCAATTTAATACGAGTACACCTAGTATGTAGATATTGTAGATTGTAGATAGTAGCTGATGTAATATAATATCATACCACAATATTGCGTTTATTTGTTGAGAGTATATCAGATAGATTTAACCATTTAAAGAACGAATTACAATGCCGTTACTAAGACAACCGAATATAGGAATGGAAAATTGAAAAATAAACAAATACCAAATTCGAAAAAATATGACTATGCGAGTATTACGTCACACTTTTATCGCTATATTTGTATCGGTAACATATAAATACATCCCTAATAAGTGTAGTTATATAATGAATAGCTTGTTTTAAATTGTTCATAGAGTAAAAATAAACATTTGGGGTAAAACGTATAATGCATAGGTACAACACTGGTACATTGCTCTTTTAGACACAACTCTTTAAAACGTACAAAATATGCAATAATATTCAATGTTCGTCAATTGTCTGTGAATTTATTAATTAAATTATATGGATTTAATTAATAAAATAATAATAAGCTCATTTTAATATTCAATACAATTTTGTTTAATTATTATAAAACTAACTATTATTTATTAATTTATTTTATTTTATTTCGTGTACATTTGTAAAATACTGGGACTCACTGAAAAAACTCATGTGTGTATGACTATGTGTCGTGGGGTGCAAAAATTATACATTACAAGTTCAAATATTTTTATCTTATTTTGTTATTTAACAAAGTAAAACCCGTTAAAGGCAATCTCTTCAGGATCGGTCAAACAATTGTGTAGTTCTGTAAATTATTCATAAAATGATAGGAAAATGAACATATGTAAACTATACCTACATATAGGTATATATTTGGCTCAAGAGTATCAATATTATATAGCCTGCCATGATATTTAACAGCTTATATTAGTGTTTATTTGTGTCGCACTTAACTTTTTTTTCTTAATAACCAGTCTTGATAATAAATATTAAATACAAATTTCAGTTCTGGAAAATATGAACCATCCAGTATCAAACTTATCATTAGCACACAATAGTGTAAAAATCTCTGAAGAGAAAAAATTACCGTCAAAGAATGTAAGTTTTATTAAATAATTTATTATTTTATTATAATATGTCTTATATTTATAATTTTAAATTGACATCTGACATTATAGAGAGCTCAAGCTCCAAAAACATGTCCAGCTGTCATACAATTTGGGCAATTCAAGGTGAAGACTTGGTTTTCAACCAGATTTCCACAGGAACATGATGCTGTAAAATTGATTTTTTGTGAATATTGTTTAAAATATACTCAGTGCAAATCGGTTTTGGAAAGACATATGCGACGTTGTAATTGGAGAACACCACCAGGAACTGAAATCTACCGCAATGAATGTCTAAGCGTTTTTGAAGTTAAACAATATTTTTTAAACAATTAATAAGTGGTAAACTATAGAGTTGTTTACTTTTTTTTCACACAGGTTGATGGAAGTAATAACAAAATATATTGCGAAACATTATGTCGGATTGGAAAACTATTTTTGGATATTAAAACTCTGAAATATGGCGTTGAACCGTTCCTTTTTTATATTCTAACGAAAAATGACGATTTCGTAAGTATATATATTTATTATGTATTGTATTTTATAAAGTTGTAATACTATTGTAACAATTTTTCATTAAAAATGTTAAGGGCAATCATTTAGTTGGTTATTTTTCAAAAACAAAACACGGGGAGAACAATTTTAACGTGGCTTGCATCATGGTCATGCCACAATATCAAAGACAAGGGTACGGACGACTTCTAATCGAATTCAGTAAGTGAAAACTATACGAACCTAGGTAGTTGTTTAAACAGATATCACGTTTTATTAATCTTTTCAGGTTATCTCCTATCTAAAATTGGAAAACAGCCTGGAACACCAGAAAGACCCCTTTCCGACTTGGGTGAAAAGTTGTACAATTCATATTGGAAAAGTGTTATATTGGAATATTTTAATAAGTACACAAATAATGATAATACATGTATCAAGATATGTAGCAATCATATTATCAGGAAAACAGGTAATTTAAAACTTTTTAATCTGTATTTCGTGAGATAATTATAAAATAGTAGCACATTTAATTCAGGTTTGATGAAACAAGACATCATCAATACTTTAAAATCTTTGAACTTTGTTGTGGAAGTATTTAACAGAACTACAATATGTATTGACTGGGATATTGTAGATGCTCATATACAGAAAAAAATGAAGTTAAAAAAGGTTCATATCAACCCAAAAAAATTAAATTGGACACCACCTTCAACTAAATCATAAAATTTAATACATTTTTTGATTTATTTTCTATAGATGGCAAAGTTAGTTTAAAGTAGTATATAAGACAAAAAAAAATTCTTTAAATTTTTTTAATGCTTAATAATCAAATGGATATTGTTCCCTAACTGACTGCAAGCTAAGTTATTGTCTATATATCGTACTATCAAATACCAATATCAATAATCAAGATAAAAATGTTTTTAACATTTGAATAATTTTATTTCTCAACATTTTACTGAACAATGATATTATTATAAATTTAATCCATACCAATTTCCGATAATACTAAGATATATAACAATTGTTTTGAATTTAACATATTTAAAAAAAAAAAAAATATCAAAACATATTCACGTTGAACAAAAAATTAAAAAGGAAATCTCCGATTATTTTCACCAGATAGCAATAGGTTAGTTTTAAATAGCCACAACACAAAAAATATTTTGTGTTGTGTGTTGTTTTGTTTTTAATAAAATTATTTTACGTTTCTAATGACATTATTCTTAATATTTAATATACCTACAATAATAAAATAAAATTATATTTAGTTGTAACATAATTAATTAATATGATTTATTTAAATTATGCAATGAGTGTGTGAAATATTTGTGTTCAATACACATTTGCAGCTTACATGGACAATGAGAATTACAAAAGTATAGGTCTAGGCAATGGAGTGGCTTTTAATCTAATTCTGACTTATACCTAACTTATATGTGAGGTCTGAAATCAGGATTTTTTGAAATGAAACTTCTTTAGGCGCGGTAGCATAAGTCGAATTCATGTGCTCACTGGCTCAGTAGTTGCGACTAAAAAGCGTCACGGGCGTGGCTTACTCGACACTAAGGAACCAATCAGACAATCGGATATTGCTGGCCGGTCACCGTGTTCCTCCTGACATATAGTACAAATTCCAGAGCTGACGAACTGGACGAAAAACGTCCGTGTCTGTTTATCATAACCTAACTCTATGTATTAAAAAAAAAAAAACCAAACGAAAGTCAGAAAAATCCGATCGTTGGATTATTTTCGTTTTCATTTTTTTATCATTAATTTATTATATGAAAAAAGCTCTTATATTGCACATTACTTAAAAATATTTTGACTGTCACTTGTTCTATAGTGCTTGAAAACAACTAACTAGTTGAGAATAACATTTAATAACATATATATAATATATATATATATAGTTAAACAAGATGATCCCGTGCACTTCGTTGCCCGTTAAATGTACTAAATTTATATGACTCAAACTTTGTTCAATTCCTTATTTAATAACAGCGGCGTAACCAAGGGGGGGGGGCTGAGAGGGCTATAGCCCTCCCCATTAAATGTGTCGACCTTAGAATTTCATCAAAATTAAATATTAATTTTCTGCCATAACAATAATTGAATTCAACAATAAATAAATAAATAAATAAATAAATAAATTTATACCTATACATATAATTGTAAATAGTTAATAGTGTAAATAAAAAAAAATATTGTATTTGTATTTTTTTGTGTTAGTCCTCCCCCCCCCCCCCCCCCATACACAATTCCTGGCTACGCCACTGTTTAATAATCGGTGTATGGTGTTCAAAACTTATCTTAACTTTTCCGTTACCTGTAATAAAAATTCTGATTTACAGAAGTATAATATTATCAGGTAGGCAATCTATCTGCGGTAGATCTCGGACCTGGTGCTGTTGGTACGTAAGTGTATGATTTAACTGTTAACTCTAAAGAATTAAAGTTATACCGAGTTTCCATTTTTACTTAATTCCACTAACGGTGAATTAATATAATCAATTAATATAAAATCCTTGATTATACTAGCTTGATAATACTACCTGCTTAATCTTAACGCCCGATATGATGAGCATAGGTTTCATTGCAAACGTTTATGCGTTATACGTTATACGGTGACTCCGGAAAACGCCTGCAGCAGGTGTGCGCGTGAAGGTCTTCGATCGCAAATTAGTGGGGAGTAGAGCCCATCGGATAGATAGACGGATACATATAGGCGGCGAGTTTGATTGAGTGTAAGGGTGCACATAGTGAGAGATATTCGGTCCGGTGTTCGCCTCCGGGCGATTTGTGTCCGCCGCTAATGGATTTCGGATGTCCTCCCCTGCGGGTCACGCCGGACTCGGGACACGGATTTCACACGATTTCTCCTCCGTATAATATCATGACGTAGGCAATTGTATGTGTACTTAATATGTACACACGAGTAATATTATAATATGTTCTAAGTATATTTATTATTACCCTAAGCGTTCGTATAATAGTTCGACCTTGGCAGCTAAACGATATTATATTATTTTATTCAAATCATCAAGGATAAAACTTTGTGCCATAAAATATAGAGATATTGCATTAGGGTGGACTATGTCACTATGATGTGATTTTTTAGTAATCTAGATTTAAATGTAATCGCGCACTAAGATATTTAATATACAAAATTAATCTGCGTGGGTAGTAATAAGATGATATTTTATCAAACGGACGTCGATACATATTATATTATTTTTTATTAAATAAATTGATAATATTTTAACGCGATGATGGTTCCGTGATTGGCTTATTTTTTAAACCAAATTTATAACTTTTGTCAACATTTACTTTAATCGTAGGTATTCAGTATCTATTTTATAATATTTTTATCAATAAAATAAATAATAATTATTTTTTTTTGCTCATCGTAATAAAAATCGATTTGAATTGAAATCATACAATTCGCCCGATTATCGTTCTTCTAATATTTTACGTGTATCCTACCATTGTTACCTAAACGCATTATGAGCTGATCATGATCATAATATTTAAAAAATGAGTCATTGAGACTGTAAGTGGATGAATAAGATGATGAACTGTACATCGTGCAACGTCGTCATGCGGTTACACAGTTTCTATGGGGTGGCGGGGTAAAGAAAAAATGTCGTCCGTATCGAATTTAACGTAATCCAAAAAAAAAAAAAAAAACAGATGGACTAGTTTGAAAAAATAAGGTCACCGCGCCGTCGTTTGCTGGTCCCTTTGTCGGCATTTATCAGCCGGGCAGCACAAGCAGCAGGCGTTTCCGAAACACAAACAAAAATGCTGTTCGTTAATGATCTCTTTCTTGTAATAATTACCGAGAGCCTAATTACCTTACGGATATCATACAAATTATATTAACGACGGAGAATATTATTATAATTATTATTACTATGCTTTGAGAGCGGTCTGTAAAGCCGCCACCGCTACCGTCGACGACATCATAACAACACGGGCTGTTAAATCTTTACAACTAATTAAGATTGTTTGGCTTTTGGACACACAGACGTGAGCCCGCGCGCACGCACACACACACACACACACACACACAGCTTATAACATTGTATTATGTGCTAGACGAGAAGTCGGGAGCAGCACATGTGAGAGACACACGACCGGAAAAAAGAAAATATTATACACACTTATTACGTGGATGCGTAACACTATTATATTATTATTATATATTATTATTACTATCATCATCGTTATTTTTATAATAATAATTATTACTATTATTATTGTCATTATGATATCGTCACGTTGTAATTATTTCGTCGCGGTGCTGGTTCGTGGCATACTATAAGACGATATATATATTCGTCTTAGCAAAAGGCGGAGATATAGGTGGTGCGCGTATATATTATATAAAAAGAAAAACGGATGCAAATTATCTGATGCATTAATTACTGTAATTGCTTGCATTTCATGGACAATCGGCACTTATCTTTCAAGTCTTATTGCGCGTATAGCTGCACGTGTGTCGATTTTGTGTCGACCGTGTCGCGTACGTACATCATCCGACGATCATCATTATAAGAATAAAAATAATAAAAATAATACACCATATAGCGGCCTAGTTGGTGGTTACTGAATACTGGTAGTCAGGTATAACGTACCTGTACAATGTTTTTTTGTGTTTCTAAACATATATGTAATTATATACAATATGAGACTTGTTGAATAATATTCCCCTCCTCGACATAAAACACGACGTCAATATAAGCATAACAATTAACTTAAATGAAGTGTATGTGCGTTTTAGATCATTATAATATAAAAACTTGTTAATCATTTATATTATACATAATACATCTATAATATGAGGTTTTCGTAAGTACAAAAATTAGTTACCTACGTCGATGTATTGACATTTTATCGCAATAATGGACCAAATTAATAATGATTTTGATTCGTATTCGGAATTCAGACTAAACGATTAGTCGTTTCTTAAACAAGATATGTTGTGTGTTTGTTTTTATATTATATAAATTACATTTCAAACGTTGAATCTGAAACTATTATCGAGCCTGGGGGTAGTAATTTATAATTAATTAATTATTACAGCTCTCCGTTGAACAGGGCCCAGAGGAGGAGAGCATAAACTTTTCGTTTTAAAATAATATAACTTCTGCGTTTTAGTTTTAATACTCTACCAATTATACGGAAAATTATATATACATCTATATACTTATTTAATTTATGTTTTCAAATAATTCCCATTTGGCCACGTATTTAAAAACATTTATAAAACATTAATTAATTGTGTGAATATTTCTGCTTTAAATTCGTTGGCATTTAAATATAGAAGGGCTTATAAATAAATCATTATATAACCATCTAGTGGAAATTCTGATGGATTTAAACGGGCTATGATTTTCCATCACATTCGGCGATAATCCAATTTTCCATTATAGCGCCCAAGCTTATATCTGATTATCACCCTAAATTGCACACATCCACAACACTAGGGCGAGTGTGCAACTTAAACAGTCGAATAATTTCTCCGTGGATTATAGCAGAGCTAGTATGAAAATTCAAAACATAATACTTTTGTTTAATGCAAGTGTTCAGTTTTTGATAAGGTTTATCGTTTATACACATTTAAAAAAAAAAAAAAAAAACAGTATCCCTTTTGGTTTATTATTATTAATTCCATATACAAAAGAAAAGCAAAACGTTTATTTAAGGTAGATTCTCATACTCATTAAACGCATAATAATAGAAATATGGAATATGTTATGAAACAAATAAAATAAGTTCAATATTGATAACTGCAGATTCACAATATGATAGCTTGTTTTCTTGTTTAATATAAGATATTTCGTTGTATATAAATATTGCTGATATTTTATTACATCAGAATTTATGGCGAACAATAAATTTAAGTGCGATGTAATATTAATAATATTAAGTATAATATGTTTTACTCCAGTGGTCTCTATTGGGTCATATATTTATACGTCATAAGTCCGTAGGTAAACAATAAACATATTATTTTTTTTAATCATCTAAATAAAATAAATAAAGCTAATGAAGAAAAAATGTATTTCACCAATTGACTATAAAAATGATTTTAATATAACTGTATTTAATATTAGGTATCACAAAGATCTACAAATAGACGTTTTGTTTAATAACAATTGTTTATTTTTATTTCAGTAAGAATGTCAACATTTTTTTAAGTAATAAATGTTTATTGCTGTTTACAAATGTTTCAATATTTGAAACCACTATCGTCACTGAATTACATTCAAATTATTTTTTTTGTTGTTTTTAAACACAGTCCCAATCAAACAAATATTTTGTGTACTATTTTTGCATTTAATCATTACCGTTAGTACAGTAATATTAAATTTGAAAGCAACAAGACAATAATATTATATAATCATATTTGAAGTTTGAACAACAAATCTAGGTCCTTAATTGGCGCATTTGGCCCCCTTCGTTGCGCCTCTGGGTATTTTGCATGTGACGTAGGAACGCATTATTATAGAAACGCAGCTATATGTTGATATACACCAATTCGATGCGGTCGGTATTTAAAATAAACTTGTTTAGGTTTTGTATTATTATATTACGCTTCCGGGTAATGTCTTCAATGGTTGCGGCGATCGATACCGTCACCGCGGTATTGGTACTACTAACAACAATAATATGGATCTGTATGGAGAGACGTGAAGGTTATAATATTATAGAGACGGAAAGACAGGGTGTGCTATGTGCTGGCACCAACAGATGAGAGCGGGGTGGTTGTGAGAGAGATACGTACCTAATAGAGAATGAGTGACTGCGTGAGAGAGTGTGCGTGTCCATGAGAGAGAGTGTGATAGAGTGAGAGTGAGGATTGCTGCAGGAAACAGAGAATGATAGAGACAGAGATATAGATCACGTCGACGGTGCTGCCCTATATACAATAATAATAATAATAATAATGATTCGTGGAACAACATGATCCGTCAAGCGGTCAAATTGATTTGGTGTGCTCCGCGTACATGGAGTAAAAATATGATTTTCCCATTACGCGACGACGGGCGGCGGCTGGATAGGGTTCGGCGGTGGCGGTGAGGGGGTAGCGCGCGAGGGTGCCGCAATCAAGGGAGTGGCGGGGGCCGCGGTGGTTTTCATTATTATATTATTATTATTATTAAAATATTGCCGTGCGCCGCGAATATTTGTATTGTGTGCAAAGTGCGGCGGCGACTATACGACCACGACGACCGTGGCGGCGGCGGCGTTCGATCGTCAAAAACGCTTCGTGTACACGAAACATCGGCCCGGGGGACACGTGGTGGTCGTGGCGGTGGTGGTTGCTGCCGCTGCGGCGGCGGTGTGTGCATCCGTCCAGATAAATAATTAAATCGTTTTTTGATGGGCCGACCGCGCGTGCCCATCATCCATCCCGCGCGAGTACGGTCCTGACCGCGCGCGCCATTGTGTGCGTCGTACGTGTGTGTTGGTGTGTGTTGGTGTGTGTGTGTGTGTGTGTGTGTGTGTGTGTGTGTGCGCGCGCGCGTTTGTTTGCGAGTATGTATGTATGTGGGTGTGTGTGTGTGTGTATAATGATAATAATAAGAGACCGCCGCAACTCCCCTTCCACGCTTATTCCACCCCTTAGTCGTCCCTCGACTGTTTGTTTGTTATACGGTCGCCCGATTACGATAATTACAATTTAATTATATAATATGCGATGTATACGTACGTGTGATATACATACGTGTATTTTATATTATACAGAGTAGACCACCGTGTAGTCTCGTTTTAGTGCAGTGCAGTTAACTTGTACACTATAGCGCGCAAACACGGAAAAACACTGTAGCAGCCCACCCTGTATTGCTGTATCGTTAATAAATCATTGTAATTATTAATTGTGTTGAAGACATAATAATAATAGAATTATACAATTGCAATAACATAATAATATATATATAATTACACATCCGTTGCACCAATTAAAAACTATTTTTTTATAACGAATCGTTTACGCTTCGGCGTAAGTATTATTGCAGGTTATAAATACTATTATTTTTTTTATTTTTTTAGGGGGGAACATAGACCACATTGGTTGTGTGGTGGTACTGTGCGGGTTATTTTTTAATATATTATTGTTTGTAGGTTTTTTAATTGGCAGGGTTGTAACACGTGTTTGTGTATGTGTGGCAAGGGCATGTTGCTAAAATCCCGGGTGGTCACCCATCCAGCAGCTAGCAACTGTCGTACGCTCATTGCGTTTCCACAGATTGATCGTACGACCGCTCTTCACCAAAAGCCACAATTCTATAATATTGTATACCTGATTATAGATATTTTATAATACTGATAGTCCTGTTTTAATGATTATTGTTCTGCTGTGTGATGACGCAAAATATTGTATGCTTTTGCATTATATAATAATATTAAATACTCGAAACTCATATTATTAATATCGTATAGGCGCATTAAACTAATTATATAGACCGGTCATTGGTGGCTTGGTGGCTCGGTGCGGTGGGAGGCAGATGATCCCATGGCTAGATATATATTGGTATGATCGCATTGAGACGCATTTTAGTCGTAGTCTGTTCACGTACCATAATATTACGCATGATATTATATCGCATGATTTGGTATCTTTACTTCATAATATTATTATTTTGCCATTTAGGTATGTCCTATTCATAGATTATGATATTATCATGAGCTACATTAAAATAATAAAATATTCTGTTGTGTGGTTGACCGCGGTCACTATTTCACTGCAAGTTCAGTCTATTAGTACAAACTCTATATATTATACTATATCTAATGAACAACATATTGTAATATACACCGAGACATTCGCTTTAGTGTTTGTGGCTGCCGCAGCTTCTAACGATTAGTTAAAATGTTTGCTACCCCCTCGGGAATCTTAATGGAAACTCGTATGTCTGAATCACACACACACACACACATACACCTACGTATAAATAATATAATTTAAACATCACGGAACACGTTTGAAATCCATTAGGATAACTTTTCGATTGGATTTCTCGCTGTTTACCAAACTGTTTACAGCGAAACTACGCGCGTATATCTGATAGGTTATAGTAATATAATATGTATAGTTTCGGCTTTTCCGGGACTTCATCCCCCGGGGACATGGTTGACGCCCACCGGCGATATATACAGATCGCGCTCGTCCACAACAAGAGGGTCGGCTGCAGAAACCCGTGAACTCTGCGCCCGTTGACTGTAACAATGCTGGCGATGCCTTGACGGGACTCTTCCGTCTGAAGTTTCCGGAATAAACTTCCCCTGGCGGACGAACGAAACGGGATTCGGACCGTTCCCGTGAGGGGGGAAGGGGGAGGAATATCCGCCTCAACAAATAAACTTATAGATGGTCGTAGCCATAGCTGCAGCCTGGCATCAAGGTTGCAGGTAAAGTATAGGGCCGACTATAATGAATCCATCAATCGGATCTTCATCGATGACGATGACGGTTACGGTGGCGAATGGCGACCATCGTCTCTGGACCTGTGCAGCAGGATCTGTGGAATGATACATAAATCATTGTAGGTAACTCTGCGGTATTAGACATCGATTTCAATTTATAAGATTTACAAAGATTTACACGTATATTATATTATTATATATTATATATAGTTACATATTATTAAACAGAGGGATTAGTTTTTTTAAGGCCAATCGATCTTCTTCTTTTTTTTGTACACCAACATGTACACAATATTATTATTTCATACAATAATAGCAGATAATAAAATTAATCACATAATATTATGCGTTAATGTTAACATCGTATATATTATTATTATTATATAACAACATTACCATACTTATTGAAGTGTAAAATTACCCGTGCAGTGGATAGTAATTTGCCGACTGGTTAGATTTTGATTACATTATTATAAATTAACATACCTGCTCGTAATTGAAAGAAATATTGTGAAAGAAAAATAAATTAGACTTCAGAAATGTGATCGTAAAATGCGATTATTTTTAAAATGTTCTTATAAATACGTAACAAATAATAATAGCCCATTTATACTTTTCTTGCAACCGAGATCAACTAAACTATAAAGTTAATAAGATTATCTTACAAAAAATAAAAATAAAAAAATGATTTAAGACACAATTTTTTAACTCTCGTTAGCCAACGTTCAAAAACTATAATATTTAAACAAACTAAATTAAACTTGATAACTTTAAAAAGTACTCTTCAGAATGGATAATTGACCTTTTTCTTATGAAAATAAATAATGATTTTAGCAAAAAATGAAAGGTGTTCTTTAACCATAGAGTTTGTGTGTACATAAAGAAAAGTACAATTTGTTCTATTACGAATGTTGGGAACAAAAGAGAAACAATGTCTGCTGTTGTATAGCAATCTTAGGGGTGTGAACAAGAGTAGAATGAAAGTTTAATCTGAGAACTTTGCTATTTGGTCGGTGTGTCGTTTCTTAGCTCGTATTATAATGTAAAAACCTCTAAAAAACTTAAAGTATAAAATAAAAGTCCCCGGAGGGTGGTGTTTATGTGGGGATTGTCGCATTATGACTGTGCTCTCGAAACAGCTTTTTTAACCTTATGGTACGAAAAAAATACTAAGAAAGAGAAAAGGAAAAAAAAGCAGTTTCTTTTGTTTTAAATATTTAGAAGATGCCCCGAAGGGTGAAGGAGAAAAAGCACTCAATAAAAGAATAAATAAAATAGCATTTGGCCACTTTATTATTTTATTTTTCTGTGTCGATTTGGATTTTTTAAGGGTTGTTCTTTTATGTTACAAGAAAACAGATTTTTTTCGCCTTTTCTTCAGTCTGCTGACAAATTCGTAATAGTATACGGTCCGATGGCGTTAAAATTCGGGTACAAATAGCCGAAGCCCACGTGACATTTATTTACGGGCCTATTAATTTTTTATTTTTACTATCTCGATTTTTATTTATTTATCATTATTATTATTATTATTATTATTATTATTTATTGCGTTTGGTTTGCTTCGCTCCGCCTTTCGCGATGAAGCAGCAGCAATATAAAATATCAAATATTCGCCATCAGGTTATTAGGTGTCGAGTGACGTGACGAGTGTCGTATTATAGCCGGTAGCGTGCGGCTAATGGGTTTTTTTGCGCACACGGTATCCGTTGCATTACATTTAGGGTCCGCATTAACTGAATCCATCCCTGGGGACATTATTAACTGAACGCAGTGGCCACCGGGGGAGGGAAAAAACCGGAAAAACGCCAGTGATGTCTCGTATTGTCTTTTCAACGTTTTATATATTAACGCGCTTTCGGCGGCAATTCGAGCTGATTGCTGGGGAGTCTTTCCATTTTCCAACTAAACAGGAAAATGTATTTATATAGAACAAAACATCATCGACCGATATAAACGGACGAGGCTTAAACCGAATTACTGAACTCGTATCGTATACACGACATATAATGATTGTGGAAAAAATACGTTAGAACCTTTACATCCACATAACATAAGTGCGGACTTATCGCATCGATCGTTTGGTGTAAATATTACAATTCTATAACCGCTTTCAACAAAAAAATATAAAAATATAATGAATACGGTCAACCAGCTAATATATTCGAAGATCAGGAAAGAATTTATTGAAAATATAATTTAAAAAACGGTCAATTATAAGATATATAAATGATAATGATCCAACTGTTAACTAGATAAAATACATAATTGTAAGGACTAAAGATGTATTTAAAAAAAGACAATTTCAAATTTTAAATAATGTTTTAAGTTAAAAATTGTAGTTCTAAAAGTCGTTTACAAAGTCAAATGAGACGATTTAAAGATGATATTTAAGTTTTAATATATCAAGTTGAAAGTAAAATTTTAATATTTAATAATAATTTCATTTATTTAACTATTTGTATAGTCCATTGTCTTTTTTTGTATATTTTTTTGTAGTATGTTGAGTAATTTGACCTTACCTAAGTTGGTACTACTTAAAATAATAATAATAATATAGCTATTATAAATTATACAATAAACTTATTTTGAACTTATCAGCAACTATACTAATCGACTATTTGAGTCACGTCAAAGTTAAAACCATTTTTATTGTTTTTTCGGAGACTGTTATGCAAAAATATTCATGAGGCATAATGTATTATATTAAAAAATTGTGTAATAAATTATTTTATTTTTGTATATTAAATGAATAACCAATACCAGGTAACATTGTGTTTGAACTACGATTAGTGAGTGGAGGGGGGTGGGTAGAAATTTCTGAATCTACATAAACGTTCACCGATCATGATTTGACTCGAAATCTTAATCTTTTACTGTGACAACATGCACACAAGACACAACTAAAATGTTGCCACATCTATAATGTTGGCAACGTTTAGAAGTAAAAGTCATGAAATGAAATTATAATATTATAATATTATGACATATACATGTAGTAAAAGATGCAGATATTATTATTAATGTCGTTATGCCAATATAAATTATGCACAATGATAATTTGCACTCATCGTGTCGCTGCAATAAAAAGTTGCTCTCTTAATGATTACTTATAGTTATAAATACGTCTCTACAACTAGAAATTCGACTTAATATTATAATTCCATCATGAAAATTATCGTTAACGGCAAAACTTAAGTTACTTCTGAATAAACATTTAAACATAATTATATTATTACTTCATAATAATTTGTGTATATATTATAATTTATAAATGCACTCGCGTCGATGTTTCACATAAACACAAAATTATTTACTGTGTTATAAAATATTAATTATCGTAAAGGCAGTTTTATTAACATTAACACAGAACAATGATGAGTTTGTTTTAGGATTTAACAGTGTATCGAGTTATAGGTATGTTATTATGTTATTAACATTCAGTTTATTATCGTGGTTCCCATTATTAGTTATGTGGTGTTATGGTGTTACATTAGTTGGCACGCATTCATAATATTGTATTTAAGTAGGGAGATATAGCCGATGTGCCCATAGGACTTGTACTTTTGTTTTAAGTATACTGAATTATTTAAATTACAATTCTAAAGACTGTTGAAAAATAAAAATTCATGTCATTCGTGTTACGTTATAATATAATTAGGTATATATAAATTAAATGTAAAGATTATTTTATATTTAGTAAAAACGAAAAAAGATTAAAAATCCAAAAATTAATGAAATATAGTTATGATTTGTAGTTATCACAATATAATAATTAATTAAAAGATAGCTTTTTAAATTTACTACTTTCCTAGTGACTACGGCCTGTGCCCTGCATTATATTACACTATAATATAATATAAACGTTTTTAAAGTTATTTTATTGAAAAGTGAAACCTAAGAAATATGGATAATCAGTAAAAAAATAAATATAGTACCTAATTAAGTAATGAACAATAATTTAAAACGGCACTGACGTTTTTTTCTATACTTAGATAGTTAGGTGTATTATAATGATTTTGTAAAATCATTCTTTTTTATATTTTACTGTACATTAAGCCCATGAATTTTAAGGGGCTACTCGTGCATTTATAACATGCTGACTTAAGGTATAGATGCCTGACTTCTGGTGTAAATAATTTTAAAAATCATCAAATTTGTGCTTAAAAATACAAAAATTTCGATTTTTTTTGCATATTAGTTTGTAGTAATTTATTAAACTATCAATATTAGAAAAGTTTTTCTCAAATGTGGCAAATTATTGCTATTTATAGTAGGTCATGATGTAAAAAATATCATGGTTACATATAATTTAAACAAGTCACGTACTTTATGTACCTAGTTAGATATTATGTGACAGATGTATTTAATATCTTAAAAACTTTGTGTAAATTAATACATTATGTTTGAAAATATTAACGTAATATGTACCTATAATGGCTAATACCCTATACACCATTGAAACAAAATTAAAAACAATTATTTGATTTATAATTCAAAAAGTGAGCAACAATTTTACATAATTTACCTATATAATATAAATTAAATTATCCATTTTGGATTAGGTTTCGAGATACAGATATAACAATATTACATTATATAAATAAATAACTGTTAAAAATTAATATAATACATATTATAACCTATCTAATAATAATATTTTACATAAAATGATTGATATTTTATTACAGTACTCAACAACTATGGTAGTATTATTAATAAATAAATATTATAGATTTAAATCAATAAATCTAATGAACAAGGTACATAATAATATAATATGTTACTATTATATAACCATGAAAAAATGAGTCTTTATACTTGGTGTTTATACTAAATAGGTACTTCAGTTGTTACTGTTGATAGAAGTTATATGTATGTAATTATAAAATAATGGATTGGTCAGAATGATACGTTTGGGAAACTTGTGTATAACTAAGAGTTAAGTTAAAAGTTAATTGTATTGTTCTGCCATAACGATTAGAACTTCAAAGTAAGTTTTATACTAATATTGTTATCAGCGGCAACTCGCTTAATTTATTTAACTATTTGAGGGGTTTTACAATGTTATTTTACCCCATTAATTGGCGTATCTGTAAATTCATACTGTTATATAACCTAGTATTCATTCTTGCAAGTATAGCCTGTCGTTCATTACTACTTTATAAGTATTATAAACTTTTGAGTATGTGTTTAAGAGGTGAGAATTGGCACTCTCAGTTCAGTGATCTAGTAAGTTGATCTTATGGTTGAGACATTTTACACAAGCACTTCATGATGAAGTGATGTTTTATTCCCAGGATAATCCTAAAATATTCATAACTTTCATGCTTGTAAGTACAGAGTTAAAAAGAAAATTATATTACCAACAAAACACGAAAAGGATGAGGTCTTAATATATTTTATAACTCTGGAAATCATTGTAGGCGAGGCGTGGTATTATAGTTGAATTTTATGAATTAAAAGTTACCATTTTTTTTTATTATAAAGTTAATTTGATAGATCATTTTATATTATAGGCATTAAAAATAAATTAATTTGTATTTATGGTATCATATCTTAAAATTATAAATTATAATCTTTATGAACATTCATACTTTACTTCACTAATAATATTTACTTTTATCTATAAAAATATTATTAATCGTATGAAATTTAGTCCCCATACGAGATAATTTTTCTAATTTGAAATACAGTGGCTGGTGGTAAGTATAAGTACCTAAACGTACCTAATTTAATTACATTTTATTCTTATTTTAAAATAACAAATTTAATATACACCTTAAACGTATAATGAAAAATCTTTTTTTTTTTGAAGATAATATATAAGATACACACAACACACGGAAATAATTAAAAAGTGTACTTTTTATGACACTATAATATATCCTAATATAATATTAAAGTAGCTATAATTACCTATACAAATTTTGTTTTAGAAATTAGATGATCGACATTCCATTGATCCATTCATTGAATTTCTTCAAATTTAATATGGTGTTATTAATGTCATGTATGTTATGCACATTGATGGGCGTAATATCTATTGTGTATATGATGTCATTTTTATACGTTAGGACATAACGGTTAGGTATTACATTATTATTTTTATTGTTACTTTTTTTTTTTTTAGTAAATCCACGTTTAATAATCAAAATCACGTTTATCACGCGGTCGCTGCTATACGACGACAATATATTCATTATGTGTGTGTGTTTGTGTGTGTGGTTCTATGGGTGATTGATCAAATTTGAGCCAGGAAAAGGCGGATATACATCATTCCCGTCGATTATACGCCCCTTTACCACAGCAAACGGTAAAAAAAACACACACACGCATTAAGTCCTATTTGCAATTAGGGCAATAACACAATCTGTAGTTTTTTCACTAATGCTTTGCTTCCATGTTTGTATATAATAATAGTACTCAATGGATTATATAATGAAATTTAAAACGAATTAAAAGCAGGACCGTGTTATTCCTCTCAGCAGCTACCTTTCTCTCTCTCTCTATATATATATATATATATATATATATATTATACATTATACGTATAATATGTAAAATTCTGTACAAAAATATTTATTACATTATATTAAACTGATGAGAAACAGTGATACAACTTTGCAGCACAGATACAGTAAAAAATATCTACTTAACTGGGATCGACTTACTTTGATTATGGGAATGAAAAACTATAGTTAAACGTGGCATAATAATACGTATATATTGCTTATCTATCTTACATACCTATTTCCCTAAATTATTAGCCCAAAGTTCATACAATATACTACATTTTCATATACTTCAACAATTATCGTTCGTGAGCGATACAAATATCTTATTTTAGTGTAACTATTATTACGTTGATGATTATAAATCACAATATATTGTAATGAATAATGATAATAATAAACAACAGTACTTATAATAATTTAATTTTATACTAATTGTTTGTTTATTTACATTTTTTGTTATTCTAATTATTCTTCGAGTTTGATTAATAATAAGGGTGTCCAATATTTTTGCATGTATGTTGATAATGTGTTATTGTCTGTACGGCTATACATATAGTATTATAATAATAATATTGATAATGTTGGTACAATTGGAGTATGTCACATATTTCTACTTTTTAGATCCTGAGCGGAGCGATGAATGTATTGATTTTACCATGATGTGTGTGTGTTTTTTTTTTTTTTTTTGTGTGTCTGTCATCACGTTTTGGGACAGTAAAAATGCTTCGATTTTTGACTTCAGTACCTCGTTCGATCAGAAAGTGAATCTAGTTGGTACTTTGGGGGGTCAAAAGTAAAAAATTCTTAATACTTTTCTAAATAATTGAGAAAAACAAACTAAAAATTAAGGGAAAAACGGGAAATTTTACGCACACTCATTTTTCGACAAAATCGATTTTGGTTTTTTGATGTAACTTTAAAACAAATGACCATAGATACATGAAATTTTCACCTAATGTTTATATAAGTATATTCTATCCACCATGCAATTTTTAATTACCAAAAAATTTCGACTTAAGTTGAACTATTCATAGGCATTTCAAATTTTCGATCATTATTAGTTTTTTTTTAAATTAATATCGATAAAAATTTATTTGTTAGGCAGAAAAGCTTGAAAATTTAATACAAGGCTCTTAACATATTGTTACAATAGCAGTTGAAAAATAAAATAAATTGAAATTCATAGTCACAATTTTTTTTTATAAGCATTCAAAGTTTGAATTTTGACAAAATACGTAAAAATCACGAAAATTCACAAATTATTTTAAGCTAGAAATTCATAAAAAATTTTCTTTTTAAATCTAAGATTTAAAAATTGAATACAAGATTCCTTACAAGTTTTTCAATCTTTATCACAAATAAAAATTCCACCGGAAATTCAAATTAAATTTTTATGAGCATTTAAAATTTAAATTTTTACAACATTGGATTTTCACTTTTAGCGATTTCCTTATTTTGGTGTAACTCTAAAACAAATTACCGCAGATACTTGAAATTTTGACTGAATGTTTATATAGGCGTTTTATATATTTGATAAAATTTTCAAAATATTTAGATTTGTTTTGAGCTGTTTACTGACATTTTAATTTTTCAACTTTTTTAGTTTTTTTTTCTATAAATATCGATAAATATTTATTTATTCGGTAGAAAAGCTTGAAAATTTAATACAAGGCTTCTAACAAATTGTAACAATAGAAGTTAAAAAATATTAAAAATTCGTAGGCACGATTTTTTTTTATAAGCATTTAAAGTTCAAATTTTGACTAAATACGTAAAAATTACGGCAATGTTCAAATTATCTTAGATAGAAATTCATAAAAGTTTTCCTTTTTAATTCTAAGATTTGAAAATTTAATACAAGGCTCCTAACATATTTTTACAATAGCAGTTGCAAAATAAAAGGAATACATAGTCACAATTTTTTTTTTAAGCATTCAAAGTTTGAGTTTTGACAACATATTATGTAGAAATCACGAAAATACAGAAATTATTTTAAGCTAGAAATTCATAAAAAATTTTCTTTTATATCTAAGATTTGAAAATTTAATACAAGGCTCATAATATATTTTTACAATAAAAATTGAAAAATAAAATAAATTTGTAGTCACAATTTTTTTTTTACAAATATTCAAAGTTTGAATTTTGAGAACATATGTAAAAATCACTAAAATTCGCAAATTATTTCAAACTAGAAATTCATAAAAAATTTTCTTTTTAAATCTAAGATTTGAAAATTTTTAATAATCTATAATATATCCTAGACAGATAAACCATCTTCGCTCAGAATCGTTTTTTGTATACAATGATATAATATCATTGGATTCAAATTTAATTCCATCCATTACAGTAACCCACTTGTAACCTACTGTACAGCAGAGCAACATACACGACTTACCCGCTTTTTTTATCTTTGAGTTTATTTATTTTGATTGCTGAATGCTGGGTTAACTAATAAGTAAACACTTTCATCGCATATAATACTCTTATTATATTAGGCCCATGTAAATTCCAGTGTCTTAAATGTTTTATATTTACAAATTTTCTCCACAATCTAAACAATCTAGTAAAGGATATTAAAAGAACAATCTCATATTCTACTATTATAATTAAATCTTTAATGCTATAAAAATAAAAATTATTGAGTATGTACAATGCACATTGTACATCCTAATATAATATATTTTTATCGAGTGTAGTGGTCAATGAATATAATATATTTTTTCAAAAACTATATTTTGATCGAATCGTGTGACTGTAGTGTGCAGTGCATAGATGTATATAATAAATAATACAATTGTTGTATTTGAATTAAACCTATTGATATTATAATAATCAATGAGTAAGTAGGTATTAGTTATAAACCTAATATTGAATACTATTGTATTAAGAATAGTTATTACTTTATTAGTTAAGTATTACTATATTAGTATCTATAATAGCACTATGGATAGATAGCAAATAGTCTTTCTCTTTAAATCCTGTTACAAAATATTCAATATTAGGTTTATAACTAATACCTACTTACTCATTGATTATTATAATATCAATAGGTTTAATTCAAATACAACAATTGTATTATTTATTATATACATCTATGCACTGCACACTACAGTCACACGATTCGATCAAAATATAGTTTTTGAAAAAATATATTATATTCATTGACCACTACACTCGATAAAAATATATTATATTAGGATGTACAATGTGCATTGTACATACTCAATAATACCCTAACGATTTTTCGCAGAAAATTTTCGAAAAAAGTAAAATTTTTACTCGATCGTTTCATAATATAATAGTACTAATAAGTAATTATAGTAATTAATTAATATATATTGTATATTATAAATTATACAATAATACTCTTTTGGAAGTGTTTTAGGCTTTAAGAACATTGTTTATCGAACACGGTTAAAATTATTATTAGCATATTGTATGGTGTATAGTATAATATACACCGACTACACGTTTAACAATACTGATTCACCTAAATTCTCACACGTAATTTTCAATCAATAAGTCAATATTAACATATTTTATACTGCATAAAAATGCTAGTTAGAATTCGATATCTAAAGGATACATTATTAGTGGAGACGAAATCAACAATTTCCTCGTCGCTGACACAATGTCTAACTGTATATCTGCCACGATAAACCTATAGCTGAAACATACTATATGGAATTATTCACTTTATTATTCGACCACGAAAATAGATAATATTTTGTTATTGCTGACCAACCACCGACCAGCTGAAACTAACCGCTTGGTCCGTGGCATAATGATATAATGTAATATGAATATGAATATTTCGTTGTGACGACTATCATTCCAATGTTTCTAAACGACCTAAAATAATATTGTTATTTGTCGGTACCTTCGCGACGAGCCCATATAATCCCACCGATCGTATACGAAAAGAAAAAAATCATAGAAATCAACTGAATTTCTCTAATTGCATTCATAAAAATAATTCATTCTACGTATTTTATTGTCGAGCAGCAGGTGCTATCAAACATTACGTATATTACGCATGTTGGACATAATATAACAGTCGTAATGCATTTCGGTCGTTCCAGAACTGCAATACGTTTGGACTATTGAAGATCTGTAATGACATGTCGATGTAACGCTATTATTATAATACACATTATATTCGGTACGAGATTCTATAATAATAAAATCATAGTCGTACACCACACCAATATAGCAATCCACGACTTTGGTCGTAAACCTTCGTCGTCGTTTCGACGATTGTGTTGTTTATACACACACACACACATAACCACTCAATTAACGAGTATCATACACAAGTGTGTGTGTGTGCGAGTGTGCGTATATATTATTATTATTATTATATAACAAAGTCTGTCCCGTTCACGTGCGCACGATAAATCAATCGTCGGGTCAATCGGTTTGTGACTCTCTCTTTGGCCATATACCTATAACACGACCCCGTCGTCGTCGTCTCTCGCCCATATTATGGAAACACACCGCCTGCTGCATAGCTCCTCGTGAAATACAGTGTAAGTATAAATATTATTTGTGTGTGTGTGTGTGTGTGTGTGTCGCCATGCTCGAGACGTCTAGTATTTTCCATCCGTCCGTGGCACTGTCGTGAAGCCCTGAACGCCCCGATCGCCGGCTGCGCTAATGTCTCTCTCCCTCGGCTTTCCATCACTCCAGGACCGTACCGGCTAGACAGCAGTTAATAATTAGCTCGATCAGGCTATACGATTACTTTAAACACGACGTGTCTTATTTAGCAGCCGGACTCGACTGCTCCGATCGATGTAATTCAATAATATTTTAGTACCTATGTCGCTATATGCATAGGTATAATAATGTTATAACGAACAAACGAGACAAGTATTTTGCGTTCACGCGTATACATAAATCTGCTGCAAAAGTTCAGATCGCTTTGTTATAGTTTACTTAACACGTGCACTATAATATTAATAATATTATAATAAATTAGATATTATTATAATAAGATAAATAGATACCTAATATTATGTGTCTTTATAAATGTTATATCTTTCACGTTCTTGTTATAATTAAATTGACGTAACTCGTTTAAGCCTATTTACGTAATTTTCCTTTTTTTTATTTTTTCCAATTAACTAAGTAAAGTATATCGTGTTTTTTCTTTTAATGTAAAGCGGCGTTTAAAATGTTTTTACGTAACGCAAAATGTTGTGTTTCGGTAATGTTTTAATTTGGTTAATCGGTTACTACGGAAACCGTGTACTTTGGTACGCAAGCGGATTTACACTAGCAAAAGTTTGTGAGATGGAAATTGTTAATTAATGGCGTTCACTCTCTGCGCCTTCTCTCTTTGTCGCTCTTTCTACGCGCGGCTCGAGCTTGTCTGAGCTCATTTCAAACGAATTAATCACGACGACAGACTCGACAGAGACGCCATTTTGGAAAACGTGAAAAAAAAAGTTAACCGTAGCTCAGTTAAATAGGCTTTACCTACCAACTCCATCAATTAACGCCCTCTTCGTTAATCATTAATGTTGTTACAATATTATAATATTGTTACACGATTTAATAACTCGCCAGTAGGTATATACCTACGCCGCCGCGCTGCGCCGTTTTAATAAGTTATTAAAGAGATTTCATTGAATTTTAAACAAACAAAAGTATCTATTCACTTTAGTTTTATAAATAGACCAGAAAGTTCTACAGGTTTACCTACTTAGAAAAAAAAAACATTAGCATTTTAGTGATCAAAAAAACTAAATCCATAGGTTTGGGTACTTTATATTTCACTAAACGATGAACCTCTGTAATTTGTGAATAAGTTCGTTTTTTTTTCGGTTACCTATTACTATATTTTTTTTTCAGAGAAATAAAATAAAATTTATGGTTAATTTATATTCATAGAATGTAGAATATTATTTATTTTTAAAAAATTAGACTCGCTAAATGACCTCAATTTAACTGTTACGCTTTTTTAAATGATCTGTAAAATTTACCGTGCACCTTACTAGAGTTTGCTTGGTTTTCAACCCAATGTTATATTTTTAGATCTTCTGCTATCATCAAAATGTTTAAATGTTTTATTTTCATGTGAAATAGACAGTTATTTGTTTAAAAAAATGTTATTTAAAATGTACTTTTTAAAATGTAATTCTGCATAATATTATAATTACATTATGATATGTAATAATTGAAGCTACAGTATTTTACAAATAAAACCGTTTATCAGTCTGTTGTTACTATAATAATATTATATTTATTTCTAGTAGCAATTTGTCGAAACTATAATAGTTAATACTTAATATGCATGATTAATACATTAATCATCAATCATTATACCTACAATTAATACATTAATTAATTATAGTTTTAACCTTTTATTTGCTGAAATATAATATCAACACCTAAATGTAAAACAATTTAGAGCATAATTAGGTGCCTATATTATATTTCAGCAAATAAAAGGTTAAAACGATAGTGAATAATTGTCTTATTATTACTGTAACAATATTTCTAAAATTATTACGTTGATATAATAATTAAATTTATTCTTTATCGGTGTTATCTATTATATATAGTGGTTAAACATTTGAAAAATTCTTGGTACCTATCTAATATGTTTTCAGACGATTTATGCGTAATTATTTAATATGCTATATTATAGTCACAGCGATTCAAACATATTTATGCGTAATATGTGGATATAAAAATATAACACGAGAAAAATGTCTCGAGAGATGCGAAAATAGATTTAAATCCGGGCATTTGGTAATGATCCGAATAAGAGTATGTTACGTTTTTAAAAGGACTGTTGCCTTATTATAACTCGTAATATATGTAACAGACTAAAGACAGAGGCGGTACCGGGAGTTAAAAGATATAGTCAGCCAAAGTTAATAAATTCTAATATATCAACGAGACGATTAATTACACCATTTTACTAATTTTATATTACATGAGCCGTTACTCGTACGTCCTAACCGTACAAAATGAACGTCAACACGTGTTGAAATCTTTGATCTGCTCACGATCATTGATGGTGTCAGAATTTTACACTTGCATTAGCAAAAATAATTTTCAGAAACATTATCGACTAATAATCGTCTGATTATTATAAGATTTTGTACTAGCAGTTTGCATGTTTTTTTTTTTTTTACTACTTTGTGAAACAATATCTACCAGTCACATTATACAATACGTCGTCGGACGTATCGATAATCTCAAGTCTGTATATATACTATATATATTATATATTTATATGTACAGGTATGTATTATAAAAGACATCAAATATATTCTACATATATATTGTATTTGTGTATTCATCTATACGATATGTTAATAAGGTTAAGACGAAAGTTTCAGAAATTTACAACGGCGAATTTAAGGTACCTATAGGTATATATATATATATATAATATTACTACGATTCATATAATGATTAGTTTCATTGATCATAACTTTCGGGCCGTATGTAGGACATTTATTAGTTGACCAAAAGTGGCGATAAAGTGGATAGTTTGCTGTTGCATAATTACTGCCATAAGTCCCGTGCAAGCGATAAAACAACTAAAATATCTGTACTTTTAAGATAAAATACACAAAAAATATATTTTATGAGAAACTACTCATACAAATTCAAACACTGTGCACGGTTAATTTTGTTTTTGATGACTTTTATTAAGCAGTTAATATCTTTATTCATTAAACAAGTATAAATATTTAAACCTTGAAGATTTTAGTGCCGTTTTAAATACTATGTTAATTATTATTATTCGATCTCTTTCATTTCGTTGATTTGAATTATTTCATTCTAAATCATTTCAAACGAGAAACCAATTAACGGGATCGTTACGATATCCTTCTAGGGAGAGGGCAAAGTGTTAATCCTTATGCTCGTATAGCGCCATTAAACGGCTTAAAAACCCTCTTTCACTCTATCAAATTATTATAGAACGGAAGTAGGCGGAAACCTAAAGAAGCGAAAGCGACTTTTATCATAGGTCAACAAAATAATGTCGACGAGGTTTTCCAACAACGGGCTGGGAGAATCTTATTTACATATCTAAAAGTTCAGTTGTTACCGCTCCCATGGCATTAACAAAGCTTTGCCGTCAATCTATAAGACTGCCAATCCGGTATGGTGATGTTGCGGAGGGGGAGGGATAGGGAATCGGTAGGGTAGATGCAATACCCTTTTATAAATGGGTTTAAATCCCGTGAAATGCATCTGACTTGAACCTTTTACCAATCGTTTATAAATATTCAACTTGCCATTCCGTGCTCTCAGTATCCGATCACGCGGCTGCAGCTGCTGCAGCTGGTCCCGTAGTGCTTTTAACGAAGAGGAAAAGGTTTTTTAAGAAACAAAGCTACTTTGCCTTTATTTTTTCATTCTATTTTGATACGAAACAGTAAAATACACATGTACCTATTGTATTATTGTATATATTATAATATATATATACAACGATGTTTATGCGACAATATTATAAATCCATTTTGCACACTAATATATTATTGTTATAATTCCACCCACGGCTGCGACTGTTATAAAATACAGATGAGTGCAAAACTCGGTTTTAATCTCAATGTTTTTTATCAGTTCGTATAACCTGAAAATAATCTCGTTTTCATACACTTATTTATATATATTATTAATGCATGTGCATATTAAAAATATATTATAATATGATAGTTTATATATAAAGTAAATAAATAGGTAAATGTATTTGCTTTGAGTATTAAAATTGTTGATTTTAAAAATCAAAAACTCAAGGTCACTGATACAGTAATTGAGAATGTCGTATACATACCTAAATTAGATATGTTTATAATTATTTGATCATCTAGGGTAAAATCAGACGTTAATACGTTATATAGTTATTATTTTTATTATTGGAAAACGTCATAGAGTTTTGAAAACCGTATTTAAAAATGTTTAGAGTGACGATTTTCAAAAACTATAATTTATCGTTTGTTTTAAGGGCAAATATAGTGATTTAGTATTAGTACTATTGTAAGTATTAATATTCAATACTAAAATTCGTGTTAAAATTAAAATACAAATAATTAAGTTTTTTCAATAAATATTTACCGAGTCCACAAAACGTATCTGCAAGTATGATTATACGTTTCGTCATGTTAAAGCGTCAAAATACTCTAAAAAGTTTAACTGGAATTTTCTAACAATAAATAGAAAATATTATGATAATATTAATTTTTTTTTTAACTTTTCTGACAAATTGCCATCATCTGCAGCGAATCTATGATAGTTAAAAGACTACATGAACGTTTTGGACTATTATTTAGTAGAAACAGTCAATGTACAAAATCTTCTCATCAGATATATTAACATATTGATTTATCATATAAACAATAATTATTAAACGGATTAGTCCTTGATATTTGGTTATACGATTTTATAAAAAATTTCTAGTTTCTAAGAACTATAAAAATTCTTACTAGGTACAATGGTTACTCGTGGTAAGTTAAAAAAAAAAAAAATTATAGATATTAATATAAATTCATTCGTTCCAATGAGGTTGATAGTAAAATGCTTTATTTAATAACTTCACTATTACTATTTTAAATTTAATTATTTAATAAAATACCTCAAGTTTGCATGTATAAACAAACAGATATATGTACATAAATGATTTTTTACATTTGAAAATAAATTAAATGTTATGCTTAAACGCGTGTTGAAAATAAATGCTCACTATAAACATACAATAATATAAGCCCTGAACCAGGATAATATACATATTAAAAAATGTTAATTATTTTATTTCATACTACATCAGTTATGTCAAAGTCAAGATTTTTGTCGAGAAAATGAGTATAATTTGTTCTAAAAAACGCAATATTTGAATGTTTTAAAAATAGTATGACACTTTACTAATACATTGATGTTAAACTTAATTAAACAATTAAATTAAAATTATTTTAAATCTGGGAATAACACATTATAAGAGGTCCTTGGAAATGTTGACGGCTGTATAGCAATGACAGACACAAGTCGACACTTAGTTGAGATGTGACTACTTTTTAACAACTACAATGTGCAGTACACGTATTTATATTTTATGATTTTATGTGAGCCTTATAGTAATGGTGACATATAGTGTAATACGTTTGATGATGTGATGATGTTTTGGACCATTTTAATATAGGCTTATATTTTATTCAAGTATTAAGTCGATTTATTTTGGATAGTAATAAATAATACATATATTAATTTGTGTTGCCTGACCTATGAAACTATGGGGTGTAGAAACAGCGTTTTTGTTACTTTTTACAGTCAGTGAACGTTCAGTAACAGTAAAATATTAAATCATAAGACACCGGAACACCACCTAATATAGCATTATATTATAACAAAATACTTAATACCTATATTATTTTTGTATCTTGCAACGATGCCGGATTTAACCGAGCCCAGATTTATTATAATGATAATATCAAAAGAAAAGTTCGTGTGTTTCTGTATAAGCAAGCCAAATCTATCGCATTCATAGTTCTAAATTTTAGTTTTCTTTTATGCAGTCCTATACTTTTAACATATTTTAATACTCTAGTTTTGAAACTTTACAATTTTAAAAGAAGCTTACCACACACTGATTTTTTGGCTACGAAAAACGAATATTTTTATATGCATATATTGAGGTGTTATCCATAAGATGTATATTATATATTATGTATGTCATATGCGAGATGATCGTTGAATTCACGGAAACACACTTGTACAGTGTAAAATGTTTATAGTTGTCGGAAGCGTTTTTCCGTTAATTCGTATATGGTATACGGAAAACTTGCAGGGTGCAAAAATGACTGGTCGATCTTACGAACGTATATGTATATATATATATATATATATCCGCGTAATATGACTACAATATAACATTATATTATTATCGTGTTGCGTTCGCGAGAGGGGTGATCGTCGTCGCGAAATAATTGAGTTTAATGACCGGCTCGCACGTATACGCGGTCCCAAGACACAAACAAAGCGGTACTGCAAAATAATCACAACGCGTGGCGGACGCGAATAATCGAAACGGGGAGGAGGCGCACCCGTCATGTGGAGATGAGATCGTTTCGCGGTGCACGGGACCGTGACTTAGGAGGATGAGGTGGCAGTACAGTATACGTCATGGTATCAAAATATAATGTATACGGATACGAGTCAAAATGACCCGCGTAATGATGCACACACCGATATAATACGCCGAGACCGATGCAGATCGAGTTAATATGTCGTTCCCCGGCAAGAACAATGACACACAACTCAAAAATGCAGCAATTGAGAAAATTACATTTAAAAATAAAATTATAAAACTGTTTGAATATTTCTTTTAAATTTCAGATATATGTTTTGTTCTCACGAGTTAGGGATATGACGTTTTTCCTGGTGGCGCGCCGATTCGTATGTTATTACTGAAATATCGTAAAAATTTTTGATTTTGTGTTATGACACTGTTCGTCTTTCCGGAGTGCGGTGATTTATACCCTCCCCCCCCTCTATAGATGACGCACATAATATATATTTTATATGCAATGCTCTTTCTGGTCCTTTCGGTCCTCTATATTCCTTTCTGTTCCTAATACGTGGCTACACTACCATAATGCACAGGCGACATATTTTATTGCTTTACACATCGATATGGGGTCCTTAGTCATAGTTATGGGGTTCTAACGATACATAACGTAATCGCCAATCGGTGCGCTCAATGCTCATCCATTAATTTTAATAGTGCGCTGCCTTGTACAGGGTGTTTCATTAGGTAAGTACCTATCAATTATATTATTCGGATGTGTGCTGCGTGGTTTTAAATTTTTTGTACATAAAACGACTTCCGCCAATCTACACGTCAATGCGAACGAGAAATTATTATATTATAGATTCTTACTATATTATATTACGTCATGGTATGTCACAAACACGTAGGTATATTCTATATATACCCCCTCCCCCCCCTCAAAAAAAAAAAATCGTATGTATCTTAATAATACACTATACCTATGGGTAATTTCATCAAGTTTTAGAAAATATGTTTATAGTAAATATTTTTTATTTTTTAATGTTAATCCTAAATATTGTAATGTGTATTAAATTAATCACAAACGATTGTGCCAACAATAATCACACTAATTTTGTGAACAATATGATATAGTTATTAGTTACTGTGTTTATAATTATCTTTTTACGAAAAACCCACATTTCTTTTTAACATTAAGTATAGGTTTATGTTTATCATCGAAACATTTCCAAAATAATTATAAATTCCTGCAGTATAAATGTAGGTATGATGATCATCGAACTATAGGTGACAGCGTATAGGTTCACTCATCGTTCGATTACATTGTTATAATATGTCATATGTGCATGGGAGATGCAAAACGGCACGTATATCGTACCTACGTTTCATTTACAGGCTTTGTCGGGTGTACCGTAGGATTTTGAATTTTGGATTTATGAATAAAAATAAATTACCAAATTACCGCTGTATGTTTTGGAAAAAAATATTTCCTTTTTGGTCTACCTCCACCGAGTATATCGTTGCTCAAATATTTATACATATTATACCTATATATATAACATGTTTATTGTGTAATAGTGATATTCATTACAGAAACACCCTGTATATAGTATTAACTTTAAATCGTGTGTGTGTGTGTGTATTCGTCGGTAGACCCTTATATGCCAATTATAACTAACTGCCACCCCAGGGACGGGTATTTGTACCCCCACGAGAGGGTTTGCGCAGCTCCTTCCGGTCGGTTTTATTCCTCAGATGACCATAATAATAATAATAATAATAATAATGCGACATCGCACAATGCGCGGCGGTGGACAAACGACAATCGATGTATTATTTCCGCAGTGTCGATTATATTATGACGACGACGTATACAACCCGGAGGACCGTATAGGTTATAATATAGTCGGCTAATTGGACGGGTCTTCTTCGCCCCGGTGCGATTTATGATAATCGAAATCCTTCGTATACACACACACGATACTCTACCAACCGGTCGCATAAAATTTATACGTTATTATTGGCGTTATTATTGACGTTATAATATACGTTACTACGTTGTATACGGTTTCTCCCCGAGGACGTTATAATGGCCGTAGGTGCGCGCGGTCGTTGTCACGAGATCAAGAAACGATCGGAAATGATTACGATAGTTTCCGATTTCGTTTTTTATTTTTATTTTTCACCGACTACTCCGTTTGTAGTACCTACTATAATACAATATGACGTTTTTAAATTGGTCTCGATTTCGAAGTGATGAAGTCACTGCTCGCACACAAGTTTGAAACGCGGACGAGTGAGTGTCGATAATACAATAGCAATAAAAATTTTTTAATATCATTATTCCAATATATATAGGCTAATAATTATGAAGTCCGATCTGAAGTAGTTGATCTCGACGGTACGCATGATAATCGTGCGAAAACATATTAATATGTTTACGTTACAAATTTAAATTGTGATGACACATCGGCACTATACGCATAAAGATATATATAGTGTTGAAGATGCACATGGCGGATAATATGACCGGATGCGTACTCGTAAGTGGGAACACGGCACTTGCTGCAGACCGTAAATTGAAGTTTCATTAATTTAGGTTCATCGTTTTATAATATAGATCTATCGTTCGAAAGGAGGGGGGGGGAAGAAATCCATATGTGCGAATTCATTTAGTCGTCACATACAAATCTATTATGAAACACAGATTCGAAACGTGTTAAAAATATTTTCGACAATTAAAATTAATGACGCAGAACATGTGAAGAGGTACAGAATATAATAATAGGTAGACACAATAATATATTATTGTCATCTATAATAAGTAATCATTATATATTTTATTTACAATTGAATTGTCGACTAAGTCGATGAGATATTATTTTTTTAATTAAACAAATTTCATTTTTCACAATTGAATTGGTTTAGCCGAAAAAAACATTCAATGATAAATGTGAAACTAAAAATACAATTATAATAGCATCGGGATCAGATGTCGGGATTTTCTTACCGTAACGCGATACTTACATACAACATAGGTAGGTGAAATGTATTGTTTTTGTACCTACGGAATATCATAAACCAAATAAGTAATAGCTGGTGGGCTTACACACACAAAAACTAAGCCGTAAAAATATATTGATATCCTTAAGCCATCAAAATATCAAATAACTTTATAGATTTGATAATAAATAATAACCGCATATATTCCGAACCAAGTATACACAATATATAATATTTTGTGACGATAGAAAGACAAACGTGCCGCAGGAGTCCAATACTTAAGTATCGATAGCGCGGGGATGACGTACCTATCTATATGTATAATGTTATATACCTAGAAGCAAAACATTTTATTCCCTGCGTGTAGATATATCCGTGGTCCCGTGGTCGATTAGAAAATCATTTCAAGGCCTCATCCGTCTAGAATAGTAATTATAGGTACGCTTTTTCATCACATCCGGTGGTAATTTTTTATGTTTTGTTTTTTTTTTTGCCACACGGTGTCGATGAAATCTGAAACACGTAGGTACTTACTGCAAAAATTCACATTATTACCAGCACAACCCACTCGCATATACCTGCATGTATAGCATATTATAGGTATGGCGTATATAGCTGTGATATTAAACTGTTTACATAGATTTACTACAGTTAACAGTATTTATCTACACAATGGCAAATATTGCTTACTATATTACATATTACAAGTGTAAACCTAACTGCCCTTACCTATTAGTATATTATACGAATATATATTTTGGATTATAATTAATCGATTATTTACTGTGGCTATAGGTAATCTAGATATCAGGTACGTTATGTTTAAAAAACATTTCTCAGTCTCATCGATTTCGAATGGTTTTTATTAAACAGTTGAAAACGGGGAAAAAATCTACAGTTGTAAAAAAATCGATCGATAGTTTATTATTATTTTGCTTAATAAACAATATTGCATGTTAACGTAAGAACTAAAAAATAAAAATTTTCGTTTTTACTGCAGTGATTTGAAATGTCAGTATACTTGGGTTGATAGTCTGAGGCAAATAACATTGAAAAGAGACGATACGGAAATCAATAGCCTATGAACTTTGGGGTAGGTATATGATATATTATATAAGTGGAACATCATAAAAGTCGATGGGAAGTTGAGAGTAAATTTTAAATTAAATAATATTATACACTGTAATATTAAAACCTTCGGGACTTATTGGAAACACGATACTACTTGCGTTTTTAAATGACAAATGAATAATTGGTTTTATTTATTTTTTAGCCATAACCGCTTATACCCCTAACTATATATACTCCAGTTAAAGTCATACCTTTAATAAGATATTGCAAACGAATACATTTATTTTTATTATACATAATTTTACCTATATGTATATTGTATATGTAAAGTTATATTACATTAAATTGTATTTCAATGATCTTGTCATTGATAAATTGATAACATCCTTTAAAGAATATTAAGTTTATATTTATAAATATTTTTATAATCTAGTTTTATATATTTTTTATTTTAATACCTACCTATTTATTTCAATTATGATATTTTTTTTTTCGATCATTTTATATCGAAAGAAAATTACAATGTATCAATGTAATAAGTCGGTCTCATATAGCTAGTGTTCTACCAATAATAAATTAATTATTTACATAATATCATATCACACCCTATACAAATATTCAACTTGCTTGAAATTTTATAATATGTTGACATTTAACATTTTCTGAAATCCATATTAGTTCTATCAATAACAATTCAGCAGAAAGTGAGTGGAATACATTTATATTTTATCGAATAATAAATCACACTTTGATTAAAAACCTTTTAAGAAAGTATAAGCTTGTATACGGCTAAACATATTTCAAACGGTTAAAGTCAGAATATTATTTTAGCGAGCTCTTTTCGAAAAATGTATATAATTCAAAAAAAAAAGTTTTGATTTATAGAAGAAGAAAAATGAATGTATAAATAATTCATGTTATTGTATGTGGTACGATAAATCGTAATTAATTCACTATTCCTGTAGAATATTATTGTATTATTCTAGTCGATTTAGAATGAAAATACATTCAATTTTATGTATTGCATTTTATCCGTTTCACTCTAATTTAACAATAATCGAATTTTTCAATATAATAGTTTTGTTTGATGTTCAATATTTTATATTTCTTAATATTATTAGTGATTAAGTTATAAATTACAATTATAATTGAAAAAAAATCTATTTAATTTACAACATTTGCATACTTACCAATAAATATTAAACATAATAATTAACTGCCAGGAAAATTATAAATTTTGTTACAGCCGTGAGCATTATTAATTTATATCGTAGGTTATAATTATAATTTAGTTTAAATATTGATTTTAAATAGGTACCAATGATGTATTAATGTGAATGATAAAATATCTGGATATAATAGGTGTATATAGTTTAATTTAATTTTTTTTTTGTCTTCATTTAAGCTACAACTAGTGAGGTTATAAATTAAACAATGATCTATTTTTATAACAATGATGCGCTATTAATTCTTAGATCAAATTCAAAATTGTTATAATATTAATTTTGACAGTTTCAAATTTCTAAATTGTTAGCTAAAAATACAGTCAAATATTTAATTTGATAAAATGTATTATTTCATATTTGAAGAGCATAAAACCTAATATTGAAGAAATCATTTGGCTGCATACTAGTTGCGGTCATGACGATTTTTGAGATAAACAGATATAACAGTTGCGGTCACGCCAATTTAGGTACTATCTTAATTGCGGTCATAGCTTTATTATACTCTAATTCCAGGCGAAATTCATATTATACGATAAACATATTTTTCGATTTAATGTACACAGCGTTTATAAATAAAATAGATTAAATTGTATACTCCGAACAAAGTTTCGAATATTCGAATAATTTAAACATAAGTATCAACATTTTTAACTATACCTACACAATAAATAATAGTGTGTAAACAGTCCTAAGTATGTTATATTTTCGATATAATATGGGAAGGAAAATGTTGTTTGATACATTTTTCTAAATTAAATAAATAAACGAAATATTAATTTCATATTTAATTATTATATAAACTATATTATATTATATTATTTAGTATACTTAGTTATTATTATTTGAGTAACCGCAACTATTATGTAACCTTTTTGATGGGTGACCGCAACTAGTATGCAACCTTTTTGAGGGATGACCGCAACTAGTACGTAATTTTTGATTATGACCGCAACTAGTACACACCGAATCATTTTAATTTTAATGATGTAAATACTTGGATTCTAATACATAATTAATATTAATATTGCGATTGTCTTGACATGAATATATTAATGTTTACAAATTATTACCGTTGATTATAAACTAATAATACTAAAAAAGCGGGTAAGTCGTAGATGTCGCTCTGCTGTACAGCTAGTATGGGTTACAAGTGGGTTACTGTAACGGATGGAATTAAATTCGAATCCAATGATATTATTATATCATTGTATACGAAAAATGATTCTGAACGGAGACGGTTTATCTGTCTAGGATATATTATTATAAATTATTAAAAATTTTCAAATCTTAGATTTAAAAAGAAAATTTTATATGGATTCCTATAGCCTTAAATAATTTGCGAATTTCGTAATTTTTGTGTATGTTGTCAAGATTCAAACTTTGAATGCTTGTAAAAAAAAATTGTGACTATGTATTTCTTTTATTTTTCAACTGCTATTGTAAAAATATGTTAGGAGCCTTATATTAAAGGCTTTTCTACCCAATAAATACATTTTTATCAATATTAATTTAAAAAAACCTAATAATGATCGAAAATTTCGTATGCCTATAAATAGCTCAACCTAAATTGAAATTTTTGAAAATTGCATGGTGGATAGAATATACTTATATTAACAATTGGTGAAAATTTCATGTGTCTATAGTCATTTGTTTTAAAGTTACATAAAAAAACCAAAATCGATTTTATCAAAAACTGATTGTACGTAAAAATTCTCATTTTTCCCTTAATTTTGAGTTTGTTTATCCTGATTATTTAGAAAAATATTGAAAATTTTTTACTTTTGACCCCCCCAAAGTACCAACTAGATTCACTTTCTGATTTAATGAGGTACTGAAGTCGAAAATCGAAGCTTTTTTACTGCCCCAAAACGTGATGACTGTCACAAAAAAACACACACACATATCATGGTAAAATCAATACATTCCTCGCTCTGCTCAGAATCTAAAAGTCACAACGAGCTTATATTTATTTATACAATTCATTTTAACCAGTGACTCTCAATTTGAGTGTCGTGAGATTAGTAGACTTGCCACGAAATTATTGAAATTACGAAAGTGTCTTAAAAAATAATATTTTTCTCAGTTCTAAAATTTAAAAACTATATAGTACCCATGTAAATCCTGCGTACTTATTGTCCACCATATTTTATTTTTGATACAGGTAAGAATGTTATAGCTTTGATAGGATTACATATTTATTATTGATATAGGTAGCTAGGTATCATTTATAATTTATGTATATATATAATTTAAATGCTTTATTTTTCAAATATAATTGTAATTTATAGAGATCATTTATAACATTTGCTTAGGTATACTCGAACAGAGTACATGTAGACATTTTAATTTTTTTTTTCAAAACAATAAAAGTATGTTTGGTTGTAACTTATAACCGAATAAAATAAAAACTAAGTGTACCTATATTGTATATATATGGGGCTTCAAGAAATATCCAAGGGTGCAGTGGGCAAAGAACCATTGATGAAAATACTGCATAAAACGTAAATAGTAAACACTTTAACTCATAATGTGACAAAAATCGTTCTATAAATACATTTTACCATTAATATTTCACCAGAAAATGTTTTCTTTGACAAATTAACGATACGCACTACAACGAGCAAGTTATCAAAACAATTTAAGTCGATATTTATTTTGTATTTATTTTAGGATTCAAACATTGGTAAAGTCCATTCGTTTATGTTTAACACATGCCGAGATTATTACTATTATGTATTATGTTGTATACATGTCGTATGCAAATGTGTTTTCACGAGGCTTTATAATATAACAGCTGAACGATAATACATAATAAGCTTCGATAATGATTTGTGGTCGATGGGGTTGGTACAGTGTATCCGAAACCAATATCGTAACGAACCCGAAAGTCCATCGTTATAATATCTCCGAGCGGAAAACTTCAAAAACGGTGAGTTAGACAAAAAAATGTATCCCTTTGACTGATATCCAACACCAGTGGCACCCCTATATCATTGTCATCGACGACGGGGATCGCCCGATACCACAAGGAGGTGGGATGTTTAAAAAAATGCATTGTACAAAACAAAAGGGATTTGTTAGGTAAAAGTGTACAGACAATAAATATTTTATTAGAACAATTAATTTAGTGCAAACAATTAGTTTTTTTTTTTCAATTATGTAGTTATAACTAATTATCGATTTCTGGTCATAGCTATTTAAAACAATTAGTTATTTTGTTAAAGATTTACTTATTAGTTATTACCGAACTGTACCTATATGGACTGTAGTTGCAAACATGTTCTAAGAATCTTAAAAATAATGTATTGAAGCGCACTTAAAGACACTCTAAAAATAACTGAATTTGATCTGGACGATAATAGAAGGTTGGACAAAACAAGTCTTACCTGCAAGTAAAATAATTTAATAACAATAAATTATTTCCGGCATTGATTTCTGCAGATTCTTGTGGCTCGTTAAATTTTCACTCGAGTACCTACGGATTGCCAGACTCAAACATCGATGGACCTACTCGCATACATACGAATACTATAAGTGTTCATCCGACAGTACTTCTATACCAGCTTTTTTCAATCTGTCCCACGCGAACCAATATATTATTTACACAATTTTAACTTTTTTAATATTATAGTTCTATTATAATTTTCAATCGTCGCAATAACAAATGCCAATAATTGCACTCGCTTTAATGCATGATTGGCGGTTAAACACAGTTCAATTATTATTATTCCATTATCGGTGCGTATTTTCGACACGGTGTGATGAATATTAATACGATTTCTAAGAAAAATGCGAAATAATTTCTCGTCTACACTTGATACAGTATACAATATACTAGATTGTGAATTATATTATATTATTACGATATATATCGTATTTAAAATTTTCGTGAAATTGTTATTCAGAAGGATTTTTTTTCGATAATTTCGAGTTGTACATGGTCATCCAAAATAAGAATATATCACGTTAATTTTTTCACTTTGTTGGCGATCCATCCAAATTAATTATTCGTGACCTATTATTATAAATATAGTTCGAGTAAAGCTGTGCAGCACACGCGATTCGCGTGTTTTATAGCCGTCACCCGTTTTATTCACATCATTACGTACGTCATCGATCTACTTACTTTTTGTCGCGCGTTGCGTGCGGTCTCCGCAAGTCTCGCGAGAGATCGGCGGCGCGACATCGTTATAATATAAAATAATATTAGAGTAGCAGACCAATAAAAAATGATTTATTGTGTACACAGGCACCCGTCGCGTGCATACGCTGTACGCAGTACACGTTTTTACTAATATATATTATAATGACTATCGCGGTCGATGTTTTTTTAAATTACGCTTATTTAATCCCTCGTGGATTTAGAGGACGGAGTGCAAAGAAAAAAATTTCCTAGAATAACAACCGCTAATATATTTTAACATTACAATGTTTGTGTACGGACACATGTGTCGCCGCTGTTTGGGGTAGGTACCTACGCGTGTATAAAATAATACGATATTACACCATACATATATATAATATGCTGATATCGGGCGCGCAGTCGCGAGGGGGATGGGCCAAATGAAAACAAGAGTGCTTACGAGCGAACATAATAGGTAGTCCGTTTATTTTTCATAATTTATTACTGTACATGTGGTAGTAATTTACAACGAACACGATAAAATAATAATAATATAATACAATATCATATAGTTTATTTACACATATAGCAATAATACTTACGCGTACCGAACAAACAATAAAAATCGACCTAATTCTATACGACGATAATCTATATATAGTACAATGTAGTTATATAATGGATGTGTACACAGTACACGCCTATACACATTAAAATATTATTTTAATAATATTTTATGTTTATGTGTGTTTCGAGTGGTACGTTTTGGAAACAATTAAAAGACCGGTTCGACTGAATAGTAATACAGTGTACCTATATAATATTTATGTAGTTCACAAATCGTAGGTAAATCGGTATCGGTATTCCGACAATACAATAACTATAACGTATAAGTAAAATAATAATACATAATTTAACTGCATTACAATTTCCCATATATTAATGTAATATGTCGTCGGTTAAAAGCAAAAAATCATAAAAAAAAATAATAAATTAATAAAACATGATTAATAAACAATAATATAATATTACCTAACAATAATAATGTGTATAAAAATAGTAATATTTGTATTAAATTGCTATATTATTATTGCAAAATTTAATCTATGGGCATTTACAGGTCGGATATGTAATAAAGTCAAATAAAAAAAAACTGTTACGAATTTACGATAGTAATCTCTGGCCTACTCGACTTGATCAAAGAGTGTAATAATAATAATAATAATAATAATAATAATAATACAAACAATAAACATAAAAACTGATTAACAAAACAACAATAATATAAAACATACATATATTTTATGAGTTTACAGGAGATGTATCATGATGTATATTGCAGAGTGATTCAATTTGTTCCGTATAAATTTCGAAAATGTTGGTTAAGCGGAATAGGTGCCCTTAAAAATCAAGCATTTGCATAAGGCCAGAAATGGTTTAACTAACTAAAATGATAGGTACTATAAATATATAGGTACCTCCTCAAAGTCTGAACAGAACAACATAGTTGAAACACCCCGCGGTATTACAAATACGAGTTTTTAGGTCACCTTATGGTTTGGCTCGGAAAACGTGAAATCTATACATTTTGTAAGACCCGACCGAATTTTATTACTATACATAAATTACACAATATACATAACATATTATATTTAGTATATGATAACAACATTTTTTTTCCTCCACAAGGATAAAACACAATTATAATATATTATTTGCTTTTAAACTTGTCGACCGTTCGACTATTTTGGACACGGTTCGGATCGCTACTAATGACTATTTTCTATGCTCCATATTATGATGTTATTATATACAATAATAATATATTAATTATATTATATTATGATATATAATATATAACAATAATAAGACATAAAATCGTAATAGTTTACATAAGATATCTAATACAAATAATAATATTATGATCATATAAGTTTGTCGTGATGGGCGCAGAAGGGGTACGGGAAAACATTAGTTATATGTATAATATTATCATAATATCGCGATGACATAATTTATTATTATCATTATACGTATGGACGCATAATATGTATATAAATATAGTGCGATCTGGACTTGGATACGTCGAAAACATTTTTTTGTCGTATAACAAAAATACGATTTCGAATGATCTTTAGTGCCGTTTTAAACAATAATTTTATAATTGCTCATGCTGCAGTAGTCACCACTTATTGGATTCACTTTTTAGGACCAGAGTATTTGAGTTTACATTAATCCGATATGAGTCGATAGGGTGAAAGTTCAATAAGAACGAAGAGATTTACATATTATTGTGCGTCAGAATTAAACAAATTTAATTTGACAGCTTAACCGAGCTAAAAATTAACATTCGTTATAACTTGTTTGTTTATTTATTTAAAAAGCATAAAATATATTATTATGCTTTTCTCGTTTGTCAGAATAAAAAGTTAATGTTGAAAACGATAAAAACATTTTTTTTCATATGACTTTGAATGATGCAAAAAGAATATTTTCAAAAACATGGAGGAAATAACATCGATCGGTAAAATATATTATGCGAGGTAAAATCGGGAAAACTACGAAAATGTGGTGAAATATGTCGTTAAAAATAATGCACATCGGCATGCCCACTCGTACGATTAACCCACAAATTTTTTTGGTATAGGTAAATGACCAATCCGGCAGGCGAATAAGTTCATTCAACTCTGATGCTCAGTCCAATGAGTGGCGACTACTCAACCGTATCATTATATTAACAAATTATTGTCGTCGCGGTGTCTGGTCGCCGAAGTCGTCTTCGGCTTGGCGGCGAGCAAATGATGATATCGTACACAATTATTATTATTATTAATATTTGAGATCTGGCCGACGCCGTCTCGTCGCGGTCGTCACACGCTGGGCCGGCCGTGGACGAAGCGGGTGCGGTCGCGTACTGATATTGCGATATTTAGGAACGAGAGACGGGCAATTACGACGGCGGATGGTGGCCGCCGATCGTGGAGTGGTGCGCGCCCAGGTGGTGGAAGTACGCGGCGGCCGCGGCGGCCGAGTAGCTCTGCGTCTGATAGTGGTGCGCGGCGGAATAGGCCAGCGGGTGGAAGAACGGAGGTGCTCCGGCGGCCGACGACCCGGTCGGCCCGGGCGGCGGCACCGTCGGGCTGTTCACGTCCAGCCCGGGGTTCTGTTTCTTCCACTTGGTCCGCCTGTTCTGGAACCATATCTTCACTTGGGTTTCGGTGAGCGACAGCGACAGCGCCAGGTTGAGCCGCTCGCACACCGACAGGTACCGCGTCGTCTTGAACTTGTTCTCGAGCGCCACCAGCTGTTCGTACGTGAACGCCGTCCGGGCCCGCCGCGGTTTGCCACTGCCTCCGTTTTTCGAACCGCCGCCTCCACCTCCGCCTCCGCTACCGCTGCCGCCTCCGCCGCAGTGGTCGGAAGACGACTTGGATTTTTTCGCGCTGCCTCCGCCGCCACCGCCGCCGCCAACGCCAGTCGACGAACTGCCGTCGCCACTGACCTTGTCCCGGTCGTCGCTCATGTCGCTGCCGCAACCGTCTCCACTCACGCTGATGTCCTCGTCATCCTCGTCCATTATGTAGTTGCGCGAACATTCTTCGCCTGTGAACAACAAAAGTCGAATACGACGATGAGTGTTTATGTCGTCAGCTATTATCAAGTAATTATATATTAAAATAGTATATTGTAAAAAATAACCTAACCTACACTCTAGACCCGAACCGACCGAACCGAAAAAATGCCGGCCAGGGGCGTAATTAAGGGGCGATGAGGGGGAAGACCCCTCTCAAAAAACCCCTCTTTATTTCACTGTTGACGTTTTATATTTGCAGGTTGGGTATGTTTTATTAACGCTTACAGATTTTGCTAAACCCCCCCCCCCCAACCAAATTCCTGATTGCTCAACACGATGCCGATTTTATGTGTTATTATTGTTATTATATGACGAACATTTGCGTAATCGACGAGTTATTGATGTCGATCACGCAAATTTTCGGATTTGAGAACGAACCCAAACTAAAATATGGAGCGTAATTGAGATTTTATTGAACAGAAAAAATAGTTGAACAAATATATTTTCAGTATTTTTGAAATACGAAATAAATAATTTAAAATAATTAATTAATTTTTTTAGAAAATATTTATGATGCATACAAATATATGCAAAAGTCAATTAAAATCGACGAAATATTCACTTTTCTTCTATAGAATTAACAAAATATGCATTTTTAATTTTCAATTTTTAAACTCGACATTGCACACCTCGGAATTCCAGCTTGGTCTGCTATATAAATCGAGAGCTTACCGAACAGTATGCAACTCATGTAAGTTCCAAACTCTAACTATAAACCTGGTTAAACCGTAAACCGCGCAAACACGATGTATAGGTATAGGTATAAAATTGTAAAATATCATAAAATGCGGACGAAGAGATGTTTTTTTTTTTTGCACGTCGTGCGATTATGTCGTAGAACAAAACATTACGTTTTCGTGGCCCAACTCTAACAACAGTGTTTTGTATACAGATTTATAAACATTTTATTAAATAGGTAGGTACACACCACTACAGCGTGTTTACATGACGTCGTATACCAATCCGGCACAGCGTTTCCGGAGGGGTAACTTTTCGTTTTATTCGAAGGATTCCGTATAGGATTGTTTTATCGTCGTCTAATGTATATAGTTATATAAGTTGTCACCATCGCGTATATATATATATATATATATATATATTATATATATTACCGTCGATAAGGGTGGTCGCGTCGAACGACGAGTGTACTTATAAAATAAGAGACGTCGAACCGTTTTTCCGCGGCGCCCATATGACTACGACGAGTATATACATAGCAGGTATAATTGAGTTGGGGGTTTTTTTTTGAAAAATATATAGCTACGAATACCTACTAGGCACACGATTTAAAAAAAAAAAACGGCCTATAAACTTTACGCATTTTCCAAGAAATATCAAATAATCATCCTCCTTATACCGGCCAAGTGTATTAACGAATCACGCTTTTTTTTTTTTTTATGATTAGCGAATAACTGCGGAGAACTCGCAGTGTGAAACTGTTTTTCAGTTTCTCCGTCCGTCCGATTTCCTTATGCAGAAAGGTCATAAAATATTCCATTAAAAATTCAAACGACCCGACTAGAATATTATTTGTACTTACACAATCCAATTCCGTTTTCCCGGAAAAACAAATGGCATTCGTTATTTGCAGGGAAAGTTAAAACGCAAACCGTAGATATATACCTGCTCATAAAGTAAGTATAATAGGTAGGTACATAATAATATTTATTTTGAGAAATTAGCTTTATTGCGGTGAATTGTGTTCAGCGTTTTGCCGTTTTCGGCGTAAAATATAAAACTGATAGGTACATAGTTTAAAACTCCGTGAGCGGAGATCGCCTGCAAAATCGAATAGTAATAATAATAAAAATTAATAATGATGAATCGTTGTTGTGATTACATTGATGAAAACCGTCGACGAAATAGACGATAAAACAATGATGTGTATAATAATTATTATTGCGCTCTGCTGCTGCAGGTATGGCGAGCACCGGAGATTATACGCCACGGCCTTATCGTACACGTTGATAAGAACGAGTCACAAAATATATTAGTTATTTATTGAAACGATATAAAAGAACTCATCAATAATCATGCTGGCCGCAAAAGATGCGAATTCGAATCCGTCGTTAGCAACACAGCAGTTCGTCTGATATCGAAAAAAAAAATATTACATAATACCCTAAACTTCGCTGTATCAATTATAAGTGGCAGGAACCTAACTGTAAATCTGCGTTTGCACAAAACTCCATGAAATCGAAAGTTGTGTATATCCATATGACCACATCTTACGGACCTTCTAAGAAAGTTCGAAGTCATATTAATGAGATTCGGGATCGGGCCAAACGCAAATTAAGCATCACAGTCATCTAATTAGCGAAAATAAGCCTCCAATTTTGCCCGTCACATGTAGCGCCTGTAGGTATACCAATCAAACACATAATGATGGAATAATGTCGTTCGTTCTCTGAACTAAGACTGCTGGTCGCACAACTACCGGAACATCTTTCAGAATCTTTGGGATGCAACAGATATACACCACCGAAATAAAAAACAAATCTTCAAAACAAAATATAAAAAAACTCCTACATTATATTATATGCACATAAAATTGTCTTAATATCATTAAAAAAATAAGATCTCGATGTGATATTGGTAATAATATGTAACCCAAAGGCCAATGTCGTCGACGGTAATTTTATTTTTTAATTTATAAAAAATAATTATACAACGATAATGACATAATACATATTTTATATGTTATACAATAGGTATAGGTATATTGTTTTGCATTAGTTATACATCGCGTGTAATTGTATATAGAATATTCGTCGTGTTTTAATAACACATATTATTACTATCATACAGTTTCCAAAATGTCGGAGAAGACCAGAAGAACTCTGTGAGGTAGACGTGCTATATATGTATTATATCATATTATTATTATAAATTGTACAACGGAGTTATCATCATCCCTCCCACACTACTCCCACCCACCAACCCACGGTGTAATGGCAGTGCCTATATATATATTATATAAAATGTAAACGATTATAATAATATTATATTGTAATAATGACACGTAGCGGCGATACGGTTGGATGGAGACGGTCGCTAAGGTAACGTCGCCGTCGTCGTCTCACATAATGATATTATGTACACCTTGGGGGTACTTGTATATACAGAGTGATTCACCAAGTATGCAGTATGCTCAACCTCTTTTAATTATTTTTTTTTAATAATGTATTTTTTTATACCTACTCCGATTTTCAGTTTATACTTTTTTTTCTTCAAACAGCGACGTTTTTTGCTATAAATAATTGTTAAGCGGATGATTTGTGTATTTAAATCGAAATTTGAGTCACCAGTTTTTAGACAGTTATTAAAATGTGTGCATTGATGACGAATATAATAGTTATTTTGATTTTACATAAATATGTAATATATATACTAGTATAATGGTATTTAAAGTATATCTAATAAAGATTATAATTTATTATACTTACGACTTTAACAAAATACAAAATTTTAATGAGCATTACATCATTATAATAAATATATAATTTCTAAGCCATCATGGCGTCCAGTATATCTTTAAAAGCCTATTAACACGGACCTATATTATACCGAGTGCATATAGTAGGTACCGATACAAAGTCAAATCATTTAATAACTAATCATTTAATATAAACTATAACATTTCGATTGATACTGTAACCATGAAGACTACGTATTTTATTCGTGGATAGTGGACTGTATATTTCGATTTAATATTTATAATTTATTATTATTAAATACATTTGATTGTTTTTATTTATAATTAATAACACTTAATTAATACCGGTTCGTAGCGACATTACGATCCCCGGACAGTGAACGACAACTTTCGACCGTTGCTGACGACGACTAACTGTTAATACAAAATTACAAATTTACAAATATAAATTATTACAATCATTACGATCGATGATATCTTATCTTAACACACTGATATGGACAAGTGATCATTATTTTGAATCAGCGGAGTACTAAATATTATACATAGAAACGCTACAGATATATCTGTATATACAGTTGGTTCATGATAAAAATGTTTATAACTCGTCTGCTCAACAATTTATCGAAAACAATTGTGGCTGTCATGTGAAAAAAAATAAGTTTTTTTTGTCACAGCTGTCACTGCTTAATTGGTATAGTGTAATAATTAATAATATATGGTTCTTGCGGCGTATATCGTATAGGTATGTCTTATAGAATACCGAAAAACCTAAGTTTCGATAAATTTATATAATTTCAAAAATATATGAAACCACTCTGTATAATATTATTTACGAGTACGCGCAGTGCAGGTGAGCGGGTGTGTGTGTGTGTGGATATTACGAATGTTCGTGTGTAATGATTAGGGTATGGTACGGAGGGGTAGTTATTGTGTATTAAGACGTATTACCATCGTCTGGCGTCGGGTCAACAGCGCTCGCAAACGTTGAAATTGAATATAATATATAACACCACTGCAGTCATTGTCTAGTTGGCTGTCAACCAGACATATTTTATCACTCTTATTATAATTATAGGTATTATCACTTATACCTATATTTTATCGTATAGTGATGTAATACTATACGGTTACTGTATATTATAATATGTGCTACCTATATATAGGCATTTTATGTGTATATACTCGCTGTAACTACGACAGACGCCATCTAAGTTACTCGTTCGAAATGGAAAAAAAAAATGTTTTTAATTTCTCACCGGCCATCGACGTTGACGACGCTGTTAGGGCATATCTTGTACTATTCCATATTTATGTATGGTATATCTATATGATGTTTTTATAACATATAAAATGTTTTACATTTATAAAAACCAGAAAGTAAACTAACAAATTACAATAATGTTTAAAATATTGTTGTTATTTTACCTACTACTATTATTATTATTATTATAATTTTATTATTGTTACTGTATATATATATATACATATAGGTAAACGCAATTATTTACCGCTTATAATAGGGTCCGCCGCAACCGCCACCGCCTCCGTGGTAGCCATGGTGACGTTATCGTTTGTTTACACAGCCTCTATTGTTTTTCCCGAGGCCTCTGTCGCCCACCCCTTCATCGCTAGAAACACCCCCGCCCCATTTTCGTGAAGCTCTCCCGCCTTCTCGCCCACAACCGTTCAACCACTCCCGATTTTCCGGGAAATGATTCGCACCCTGTTATCGCGCCACCGCCCAGCCGAGCAACTTCCGAAAACCTTCCTAATGGTATTTAATAATAATAACGACAACAACAACAACCGAATTCCGATCTAGCCTCAGCGTTTAAGTTGCGTTTGGTCAAAACTCGTCATTTTTGTCGCGGACCAATCAATATCTGTTCGTATTTGACATTCAAAAAATATATGAACACTAATTATATTATAAATATATGCTGTTTTTATTTGGTTGACTTTCAAGGCCGATACTTGCACGATGTACAACTAAACTGTTTCTAAGGACTAAGATCGTTGAGTGGTGGTGCAGTATGCCTTATTGGCTATAATTATTATTTAACAGCAGCAGAAAACCGTACAAGGCGTTTGTAAAACCATACCGCAGACGAGATCCTTTGACGTATATATTATGTATGTATCCACTTATATTATATCGTCCTTTCTAGAGATCGGTGGGTGAGCAAAACGTGTCGTGCTGATCTTAAGTATCAGTTGTCCACCGAGTGGTAATCCGGATTCCCCGTTTTTATTTGAACGTGTGACATTATATAGATTTAAATAATGAATAGCGATACTAATGTTAGACAATTATTACAATCCGGGATATATATATGATATATGATCGTATAATATTATTATGAGGTGACTTTACTTTCGCGATCATTGTGACGGAGACTCTGACGGTTTACATTTTAGCCTAATAACTGTGTGCGGTGTACCGATGAACGCGATCGATACCTAAATATTCAAAGTCCGTTACGATTTTAGATCTCACACCATGGTCACGCGGTTAGGTCGAACTATATATAGAGCTTCAGGTACCTGCAAGTACATTATATACCTTATACCTATACGTTTAAGCGCCGTTGGACTTTTCGTTTACAGAGTTTCGGGTTTAAAAGATAATAATGATAATATATACTCGCATCGCATTTTAATATCGTCTCCGAATCCAGCGAGGATAGCGAGAAAAGGAAAAAAATTAATACTGCTCGAAATGTGACGCAGGTGTATGTGATCGATATTGTTTGGACCACGCCCGTCAATATTTATTTAATCGATTTGTTACCTATATATATTATATATACATTTATTATGTCAACTAGGGAGTCTCGTGCGGTGTATATATTATTTTTGTTTTTTTTTATCCCCTTATACATTGTTTTCGAATAGTTGCGTCGACTGTTACATAATTTATAATGCGCACATACAAAATACGAAAGTATATATATTTATATATATATATGTATAATGCAGTGTGTGTATACAAGTATACAACAATGTAAATTAAGTTAACGACGACGTCTAATCTACATAATCGGCACACGGTTATCGCGAGGAGTTAGCGTTTCTCGCACATAATATACATTATAATAACTTGTTTTCTAAAGAGAATCAACTGCTGCTCGTCGTTACTTATTTGTAATTATATATCATACAACTATCGGTGCATGGAAGTTATATAGGAATTTTATATGTTCTTGATTTCTATAGCGAATCAAACTACAAATGTAATATATTTTATATGTAAAAAATGACGATGAGTTAACAAATGAACATTTTTAATGCATATTTTTGCGTGGGTCGTAAATTTTATAAAAACTTTTGATATTATATTATGTAAATTAAATATACTTTTACATTAAAATATGTTCTTGTACATTTATCTGTTTTTGTTAAGGCCTGTAATCAACTGTTGCAAAATGAGCTATTATTAATTTTTTTTATTCTTGTTATTTTAATGTTATATTATATAGTGTTAATATTTAACGCTGAATTACAAATATCAAATATTAAATAACGTATGTTATATAGATCCAATAATAGTTTTATTCACGTTTAATTATGTATACATAAATATTATAATGAGATATGTTTAAATCGTAAATTTTTTATGAATGTCTATGATTCGTCATAAAACATAAACACATATGTAAAAACATTGGATAAACCTAACACAAAACTAAAAAAAACAAAAAACATCAAACAAATATGACGAAATCCAGGTACAAAAAAGAAACACAAAACTATTATAAATCACCCCAGGGTCAAAAACGATCTACCCTTAGATTAAGTGAATCACGCGTCTTATGGATTATACTGTTAAGTATAATATCTTTTTAATCCTATGTATAAAAAAATATGAAAAATTGTGAAGTAGAATAAACAAACATCACATATCACAACAGTAAAATTGTGAGAAGCAATACGCAACCAGATCATCAATGAAAGGAAATAAACTTTAAGTTAAACGTACATTGTAAATTTAATTTTAATGCGCAGATGTCGTAGAATAGATGCAGATGTCATTTGAACCGACGAGAAGAAAAGCACTTCAAGTATTTTTGTGTTGGTCCGAAAAAAATTAATGCAACGTAAATGCACGAAGTGAAAAAGTTAACTATACGTGAACTCTTATAATTCGGCGGTCGCTATTATAGTATTATTGTACATTTATATTATTGTATGCTTTTATACCGTTCCGTTTATATAATAATAATAATAATAGTGCAGTGAAGTACAACAATATAATGAAACTGTATGATAATAATATTATAATCGTATTTTAGTGTTTACCATCACCGAGGAAACTTTCGGACCGTCGTCTTCGGCACCCGACTAATATTGCCATACCTCCGCTCGCTAGATACCGTGCCCCTATATTATTATTATTATTATTATTACGTATACTTTCTGTGCGAACCGCCTATCTTTCAACGTTGTCGTCCACCCCGACCAACTCTCATCCCTCCCTTCACGTGTTAAAACTGTCGTGAGATATTATTGTTCTTTACGACGGTAATTATTATTATTATCATAATCATAATTTCGTTGTGCACTCATATTAATGTTGCGATTAAAGCATAATATTATATCGCGTTGAAACTTTGGCCGCGGTGACTATCGATCGGTGAGCTACATATTCCATATTACATTAAATGTAATGGTTTTGGAAATATTATTGTTTACGTTTTACCTCGTGTGTAATAATAATTAATATCATATCGCATAATACGACACAGTATACACTGTTAACAACCACCGTCGTTTTCATTCATATTATATGATAATTGCGTTGCGTATAATACAACCATTAAATTATTATTTTATACCTACCCAACAACAATACTAACTACTGCAGCACTGAGACGAAATAATATTAATCCGAGTATTAAGAAATCAAATCAAATCAATATACATTATTATACTTCATTAGTGCACAGCACGATAAAAATTAAAAACAGTAAATTCAATTTATGAAGTAGAATATTATACAAGCGAAAACACGTATGAATAAAAACAATTTATCTAAAATATTCATCATATATTATATAATTATTAGATTGCAAATTTAGATTTTTTTTAAATATTATTTTATACGTTCCAAGGTACTTCTAATAACTATCATTTTTTTCCAAAACACACTTTACTAATTAATAATTGCATAGTTTTCGAAATGATTACCTCTCTTTTTGACTCTATATCTGCAACAGACAGTCTCAGTGTTTGTGTACGTATATCGGACTACAATAAATTAACAAAAGAAGAACACGTGCAATAAACGAGGTATACATGTTGATAACATACATAGGTATTGTGATGTTCACTGAGAACGAAATTCAATATTTTCATTCGAATCATCGCGTATATTATATGGTCATTGTCGTTGTTAAATAAAGATTAATTTTTACATTTACTGATCAAATAAGAATATTGTATCCCTTTATTATTGAAAAATATCGACTATACGAGTTAAGTAGATAGCTTTTTGTCAATTCTCGTTCGATCCATAACTATAATGACAATTATTTATTTGAGAGTATATTCTTGCATGGATACTTAATTCGGTAAATACTTGCTGCGCCACTCACGGTAAAATTTAAAAATATATGACAAATACAGTAGGTAGGTATATGGTATATACCTACATAGTATACCAAAACGTTTCCCCGTTTTCCTGAATTAACCTCATGGAAAAGTACTTTAAACACCCTGTAAATAGTAATTTATTATACTGTAGAACGTGTCGTATACAACAACCATGTAAAATATCCGTGGCAGTCTATAACTGCAACATCGTAATATTGCACTCCAATAAACAATATTATGATACCGTGAGTGGATCAAAAATGTGCATGCGCACAATACACCTCACATACCGTACACGCTGCAATAGATGTCGGTGCATAATGGATATGAGATTATATAATATTATTTTATTGTAACTTTAAGACTTATGGGATATGGATGCAATATAATTTTTTTTTACTATTGTTTTGAAAAAAAACGCTCCTTAAGTGAAAATCCTGTACTAAATTCGATGTACATTATATTTTTATTTTTTATTTTAATTAATAATTTTTTTTCTGTACCTACATATAAAGTGCAGTTAGATATATCGGTGAGCGTGTACCTAATAGATACAATATTATAACAGTATAGATATATCCATATCTTAATGATATTTACGAAGCGATAACAATATATACTCCGTTCGTAGTTTTTCTTTCTTTTTTTTGTTCTTGAACTTACTGCTGAAGATAGGTATTATATGCAAAACAATAACAATAAAAATACTTTTAAGTCATGTTTTTACTTTTCTAAGGTCTAAAAAATAAAATGTTAACACATTTTTACAGTGCATTTTTCTAGATTTTTAGATTTAAAAAAAAATGCGTATCAAAATCCCAGCCTTAAAATAAATATAATTGTATACAAATTATAAATAAATACATTTTATGCAACAAAAAATTAATATACCCATAACATTACAATATGACCAATTGTTATGAGTGATATAATAATGAAGCGCCATTTAAGGTATTTGTATGTATTAATATTTTTATTTTGTAAGCTGTTTAGGTAGGTAATAGTTACGGAGGTACGTATGTTACATCGCTGCACTCTTTGTCGTCAGTAATAATAACTAATAATATAATATAATGTTATACGACTGTGGTAAACTAAAATAACTATAAACAGTGCATTAAATATTTTTTTAGTTTATTGATGTGCAGCCAATTTTATGTTCGGATAACTGCTGACGACAAATTAATGTGCTACGGTTGCTGCAGTATATATACGCACAAATTGCTTGCGAGCGTTTTATTTTATTATTTTCCGCGTCGGAATCGCGTGTTTTTAACAGTACGGAACTTTGCGGAACGAAAGAAAAAATAAACCGTAATGTTTTGTACACTTTCTGCAGATCACAGAACATATAAAACGCTGGAACGCGAAACAAAAATCATCATACAGACTGCCTAGCAGTTAGGATTCGGATATTACCCAAATGTCACTTCAGAAAATTCTATTCATCGAAAATCTGCCTTTTTGACAGTTTTTCTAATCGTAATCATACCACCAAGGTACCAACCAATACCACCAACACTAGAAGTGGACTTTTATTATGAATTTGACGCACAGAACTCAATATTATATTATACGCAGAATGGTTTATGTCGTTGGATGTCTCGTTATGTTTTTTTTCCTATATTAAACACAGCTCGACCTGTAAGTGCCATACAAAATATTACTCTTTGTCTTTATTGAACCGAACTATTTGAGCTTTGAGAATAATTCGAACACTGTGTTATAAATCTTAAAATGTTAGTAGGGTGGGGGGGGGGGTTATGAGCTCCCCCCGGAAATTTCAGATCACCAATAATATATTAAAACGGCTGGACCCGATTTGCACATATACTAACACACAGCGAAAGATTCATCGATTCGACTCACACACCGGTTAATAGATATTTTTATAATCAGTATATATAGGGTCATTTGAAAATTAGATTAATAAATAAAATGTGTACATATATACTATGTGGTGTGAAATACAGTAAAAACGGCTAAAAGAGAATGTGTCTGGTGATAGTGACGAAGAGGAACCTGATGAGAAACCACCATCAACTAAACAAATGCTGGAAACGCTTCAAATTGTATACGTAAAGAGATTCAGCAAAGATGCGATTTTGACGTATTCGAGCAACATAAATCCTACAGAGATAATATGATTATGAAGTTGGCCGAAGAAGGGAAAATCCAATCAACATTAGATCGATTTTTATCAAAAAATTAATTACATTTTACAATACCCTATTATATTATTTTATTTTTAATCGCGTATATATAGCTAGATTTTCGTTTTCATACTTACATATATACCTCGAATCTCAATACATACTTTTAAAGTCAATGAGTTTTTACATTTAAGCATTTTTAAAATTTTTTTCTGGGTCATTCGCCTTATCGCCTCATTCGGTTGATGGACCTCGGATGAGCGGGTCCCAAAGTGAGTCCAACAAGCGGCGACCACTATTATTATTATTGTTCCGGTTATATGGCATTATAAGCTGCAGAGAGACCAAACGTGATGCGGCGAGACACACCCTGTACAACATTTTAATGCTTTTATGCGACCGCCTACGTGTACCGTTCGCGCCGCCGCGGTGACGAAGAGAGCAACGCGGGACGACTGTATATACGGTTAGCGACGCCGCCGGAGCGACACGATTGGCGGTGCGTGGCGGTGTGCGGTCTTTAAGTGCGCGGCTAAGGTGTGTGTGTGTGTGGGGGGGGGGGGCGATTTTTATGGGACAATCGTATAACACGGTCCGAGGATCAGCGGGAGCTTAACTTTCAATTGTGCTTTGATAGCGCGCAAAGCTTATCTCGCAAACGACCGAGCTCGGGCGCGCGCGCGTGCACTTTCCTCGCCCCCGTTATATAGACACGGCGCACACATGCACACAACGATCTCCGGCCCGGAACCAGACGACAACAATTAATTTCATGCCCAGTAATTTGGATTGTATTCAGCCACACGCCCCCGCAAGATCGAGTAATATATATATAATATACGTTCACGCACACACATATATATATATATATGTAACACACTAACACACACCCCTCAAACCCCGCGATGACCACTGCAACCACACGATTTTTCTTTCTATATATAATCGGACCGGAAGTATCCGTCCATCCGCAACATTTTTTTTTCTCTTAGTAGGTAGGTATATACATTATAATATATAGAGGATGGTCTCGGTCTTTATATTGTATATATAAACGGTACGCGTATTATATTTTTAAAATTATTTTGTATTACACATGTTGCTAGAAGTTTGCATCACTAAATCATACTTTTGTTGTAGAAGATGTTTTCAACGTTTTTTTCGAATTCATTCTTTTCAAAATCAGTGATTTCCTTTTAAATAATCATCCTGTACATAAATACGGTGATGAATTCGATCGTCAAGAAATTTAATGGGATTCGCACGGTAGGTGCAGTGTAAGGTTGGCGGATATTTGCATTTCACACTTAGCAACATAATATTACTCATTATATATGTATAATATCATATAAGCATACAGAGTGACCCTCGCCATCCATTAATTGATTATGAAATATAATTTAAATCGTTATTCGTTACGTATACACACAACAATTATATGTAATTAGGTAGGTCATTATATTTTTGTGACACATAATGAAATGATAAATGATTCAGATCTATGTCTATTCTACTATTATGAACTCTTAAGTGTTTTTTTTTAAATTACCGATGAAATCGGAATAATAATTTTTTTTTTATATAGTTTTGCCTCTAACTTTTTTACAGATAATCATTAGAAGATTATAATCTTAACCTGCAAACTAAATGTTTACAAATATATTTTGTTTTGAAACAAATATCCGAATCAAATACTTATGAGCACATCGACCCAGATGATGATTGCTACAATATTATTGGTTTTCTTAATTCAATATATGTTGACATATGTTTGGTTGCAAGCTCATTAAGACGAAAACCAACAAATCCACGAGCATTTAATTTGTCACGGATAACACCGTATCGGATCAGCTTAAAAATAAACACTATGGTATAGTATATATAACATAACGCTGTTGGCATAACTAATACTACACAGAATACAGCAAACATAATATTTTAGTTTGTACCTATAGGATAATATATTTTTGGGAACGATTTTTTTAACGCGCGTGCGCGAGCAGTTTCTCGAATCTCGCGGATGGTGTTTAACGATCTGACGGCGGCAGTATAATAGTTTTATGTTTAATATCATTATAACATTATTATCATATAATAGCGAACCGCGCGTGAAACAATTCGATCACGAAATTTATGCTAAACCAAACCATGCAAAACGTAGTCCCACGCATAGGAAATTCAACGAAAACCGCTGTGATGGGGTTTAATCTCTAATCATCGTACGCATGATATAATAATAGGTAATAATAATAATTATTATAAATACGTATACCTATAACGCGAAGGTGTGTTGTTTATTATCAATGTTTGTATCATCATCAATTCATCATTACGATAAAATATATTTTAATAGACCTTACATTTATATTATATTACGAGATACAATATAAATGCGCAGTTCTTATATATTATTATTATTATTATTATTATTATTATCTAATCAAAACAACATGGTAATATGCAGAATTCGTTTTCATGAAGCTTGTTTTGACCAAATATTTTTATTATTGACCAAAATGTGCGGTATAACTCAAAAAAAATGTTGTCGTGAAATCTAATAGATAGCATATCGCTGCTATTAAGTAAAGTCGAAAATTGCAACATTTTTACCATTACCTATAACATTTACTATAAAATTGTATTTTACAATTGACCGGGAAATAAGTGATTTCTTTTATGTATTATGTCGTCTTGATTATATTAATTAGGGTCACTGCAGGGTCGCTAAACAATTATAATATATATTATGATCACAAAACTGGGTCGCAATTCAAAATAGGCCGAAGCGTGAAGACCATCGATAGGTATAATTAATAATATTGTGATAGATTATAGGTAAATTTTAAGTATTTTACTAGTATTTATTGTATTATGTCATTTAGACGGACGTTTATTGTAAGTAATTTTATGACGTTTTGATAATTAATTAGTATGTCTAAAATCGGATGAAATAATATATTTTGACCGTTTCCGACGATGACGAATAGACACGTCGACGGCGGTGCAGACGGCAGCCAGCAGTTACAGCGGCGGCGGGCGTATATTTATAGTCACGGTGAGTATATTACGTTTAAAGTGATTTTATTTTCAACCACCAAGGTGAAAATAATGCACAACTTTTTCTTTTATTTTATTATATGGCTTAACCATGCCAAGCCTTGCTGTCCGATCCAATAACCGCCGTCACGTCAGAAAATCATATTTTTTTCATTCACAGAGTTTTTAAGTCATAACGTCATAATGTTTAACTGATATTATATTATACCTAGGTAATTATTATTTTAACGCTTATATACATCCGCTTGTCGTTCTCACAATTTGTAAAAAATATTACGATGGCAACCGCCAACTTGCAGTTAAAAGCAGGACGTATGTTATTATTGTCTAGGATTTCAGCGTTCTAATGTCTATATTCAATTTAGAAAAAGTTTTAAACTTTAACGCCTAGTACAAAAACTTTTAATCATGTTTTCCCGATATGTGACTTTTGATCTCAGCAAGAACGATTGTCGAAAAACATTGTATACATAGGTATTATATTTTCCAGCATCGCGTTTATATTTTTAAAAACAAAATAATTTGTGAATTTTTATTTTTATTCGTTCGATAATAACTCTATTATAAATTATAATGCGATTATTTTTTTTAACAATGAACACGTGTCACTACGGCTGCTGGCAGACCAGCTCTAGTGATTTATCGATGCGTCGGATATATCCGCAACGATTGAAACTTGGTGGTATTAGCTAGTTGTACATGCATGCACGTACAAGTATAAGTACACTTATAAGTTAATAACTATTAAACTTGTAAATATTGTAAGTGATTAAATAGCTGATGAAAAAAAAAAAAAATCAAAACGTAATTAAGTTAATCTCGCGATCCGCCTCCGGGCGTTTATATTGCAATCATGTTGTATGTTTATATCGATTTAAGTATTGTTGTTGCAGTGTGCATACTTGGTTAATAGTCGTCGTAATTATATATATATATTATATATTATATATATTATATATATTATATATGTATATATGTATATATATATATGTTCCTAAATATTTTATAGTTCAATGAGATTGACTATAACACAAAAAAACGCACACAACACACACGTCCCTAAATACTTTATCGGGTTATTTTTTTTATATGGTCTCCTTTCCGACCATCACATAATATTAATATACAAAAGCACTGGGGCAAGTGTGCGCCGCACGACGCACAGATGTTTTAGATATTTAGAACATTTTATTTAATTTTTTTTAATTTTTAGTTCTCATCAGTATAGTTATCAGTACAAACTAAAATGCTCGGCGTGCATACCATTATCGTTTACTGTAATAATATACATTTTATTATTTTCATTCAACGAAATACGCGACGACACGTTTAAATTAAACATTTTATTTTTATAAATACTCCTGAAAACATCGAAGCCAAAATAATTCTGATATTAATGTTATTATTATTTTTTTTTTTTTTTAGTTCGATCAAATTTAATTGGCTACCATAATACACCTTTGCAGTCCGTACGTGGAGGATCGCTTGTATGTATATAAATATATGTATTATGTGCTATAATAGGTCGCCGCTAGTGTTTTTATAAACGCGAGGTACGATGAGCGTTAAAAGACATTCCGGTGGCATTAATTACGTCCAACGCTGTCATTTCGGTTTACAAATATCCGTCTCGTCGTGTTCATTAAAATTGCTGTTGAACAAATACAAGAGCTGTGTATTATCCACACCATTATGATATTATAATATACAGAGCTCGGGCGATTTCATTCATCGGCATCAACGAGGGCTACTTTGTATTATTTCGCTTTCCCGTCTCACATATTATTATTATTATTATTATTATCATCTTCTATTAATTTTATTAAACTATTATTATTATTATAAAACGTCCGAGAAAAAGAACAAATTTTCCTTGCTCGATTCTTTATTATTTTTATATACAGTAAGTTTTATATTTTACACGGGTTACGCAGTATTTCCAACAATATTATGATTATATATAAAAAAAAGCGAATAATCAAAAAGCAAAAGTAATATTGTTGAATATTATTCGATTTTCAGGACGGTAAACGATTAACATTGGCGTGAAAAGATCTACATTTGTTATCAATACTATATATGAATAGTTTATGTTAGTTTATTGTTAAAATTTTTTCTCAATTTATAATTATAATGATTTATCAATTATACCTTTTACACATTTACACTGCATAATGTGAAAAAATGACTAACGAGTGTGATATTTTATTCTATATTTCCTAGTATTATGTTTTACACATAAATATATATGTTGACAATTCATTTATAATACAGCGCTATCACTCCCCCCCCCCACCCAGAATACTCTTTTATATTACAGATCGATCGACGAACATCTTAGTCAAACTATTAATGTGATATCGTGGCTTCAAGAGGGAATTTCACTGTATAGGATACTATATATAGAGGCCGTTTGGACTGCACAATCTGACCAACGATCGAAAAAAAATGGTCTTGGAAGTCGGAACGTTTAACCGGCCGAGTTCGAGCTTACTATTATTGCCATAGCTTATATTATACTATATATTATCGCAGCAGGAAATTCGATAAGAACTCTAAAGGCGTCGCATAAAGTTTTACGGAGCGGAACCCATCTCAGAAAAAGGTCGTTTCAATGACCGACGTGTACGCGACAATGGAAAGACAAGGATCTGCAAGCGTTACTGCACACTTTATACTCTTTTAAACATAGCAGACGAGGACGATATCGTTTAATACCCTATATCTTCATTTAACGAAATAATATTCTCGACGGCACGCAAGTTTAATAATTATTATTATATGCATTTATTTGACACTGCTGAAGAGTCTTTAGATCAAATAACATAATATCGTTTAAGCACGTATTTTCGGCTGGACGAAAGAAAGCAAACTCATGAGAAATTTTTGGTAAGAGTCGTCGGGCGACTTTTTTTCTCACTAATATTCCTATCCGTCTCCTATATACACACGCACATCGCCACACGCTCACGCTTGCGTATTGTCTTTGCTTGTGTTATTATTATGTGTGAGCCCGTTCAGTGGCATTTATATTATATACACATGTATACAATAATTGCAGTGTGTACTCACACGAGACGCGCACACTACACGGACGCATAATTAACTCAGATGTTGACGTAAACGTGTCGCTAGAGATCTTAAACTATGTGTAATTTGCGAGGACAGCGCGAGATTCACTGACAGATTACTGGCCGACAGAAAATTTAAGCGGTCTAAGTGCATAGGCCAATAAGAGAGTAACATATACGTATTTAAATAAAGTTTTTTTAGATTAAAAAAAAAAACATAGAAAATGACTCAACATTAAAAAATAAACATATCTACATTTATATATAATAATATTGTATACGATATTAGCAGGATCATTTAAAACAACATTACCTAAATATAGACCATAACAATAATAATAATATTTAACCATCATAAATTAAATAAATATATATATATATTTGTATACATATACGTATACTGCACGAGGGTAGTTGAATCCATTTCAGTTTTGCGAACAATGTGCACAAAAATGTATATTATATTAGAAACTGATCAAAACATCCAAAACTATGTGAAATTAAGTCCAATCTCTGTAGAAGTTTTTATTTTATTTCCCTTAGAGTTTGTAACTTATTAGGTACACTATCACTAGTACCAGCTACAATTGGCTACTATTGATTTTAATTTACTAATGATTCTTATAATTTATAGGTGATAGCATTGATTACCTCTCGATATATGAATTAAAATTTTATATAATAGGTATATTATACTATAAATTCCTAAATTGAACATCGTGTACCTACACATTTACCAAGCATTGTACACTTTCTTGTAAACAATATATTTCTTACAAATTTTTCGAGTGTAAAATATGCGCGGTGCATGCGTTCTAGTCTTCAACATCGAGAAAAAAATTCGTACCTACATATGGCTACATTGCACATATATACGTTTTACATTGACCTTAATAATTATTACAGTTTATGATCATATTATCAGCTACATCATATCACAAATGATTTATAGGTATGTATATCTACACAGTGGCGTGCTCAGCTTTTTTGAAAGGAAGTGGTATGAATTTTGACTATTCTCAAACCACGTTATACATTTATTACATTAATATTGCTCTGTCGTTTCGTGTATTTTATATAACAACAATTAGCCAAAGAAGAAATATGACAATCACTCCCCGCTAGTTCGTCCCTGTATCTATACATATCATATAAATATAATATAATATAGGTATGATGAGTGGAAAAGTTTAATTTAATTATATAGATTTCAAGTCATATATATAGGTGTGTTATGATTAAAACTCAACATCATATTAATAATATTTACAAATGTATCATACCCAAACCACAATATCCGACACATCATATTATTACTGCAGCATACTGTTGCAATTGTTGTCAAATTAATCTATAACATTTCGAGCAAAAGGTACATTACAGTAATGATTTTAAGCGTAAGCTAATAATTAATGTAATGTTTTAGGATAAAATAATAATTTATCGATTAACGGTCAATATCAAAATTTTTTTAAATTAAATAATGTGGGAATCATATAGGTACACATACATATGGCTACAAAGGTTGTTGAACACACAGGAGGCGGTTTTAAGAGAATACCTAAAATTATGGTGTTAGCAAAATGCGTAGGCAAACAATGCATTGTATTTATCGGAAATAATATAATGAATTAAATATTTATTTACAATACTACCCGTATCTGTCAATAATATATGTTTCGATGTATTTTTTAAACGATTATAATACTGGTGAACCGACGATCCGATTAAGACGTATACTCTCGCGCGTTCTATTTGATTTATTTATCGTCAATAAAACACATATTATACTATCTAGGTATATACATGCATGACGAATAAAGCAAAGCAAGAAAATCCTAAATCGGTCGGTAAACGCGAACAATGCGTTGCTGGGCTAAATGATGGGATTTTAAATCATCTAAATCCTCTCTCTGACGTGTTTTGTATGTGGAGGGCGCGACGCGTATTTCCGCGACGGGTCGGGGTGGGCAAAATGTTAACCGGCGTTTAAAATCCGTCGATATAAGATGGCGAGGATTTTATAAGCCACTGTTATCAAAACAGTGAGGTACTTTAGGGAATTTAAATGGAAAATTAAAAACGCATTACCGCGATAATTGTATTAATACCATTTACATATAATCTCATAATATTATACAACCCGAGAAAGCCCATAATTGAAGTTATATTTGTTATGAACAAAATATACGATAGGAATACGAATTTTTGTTTATTATTTCAATTATTCGTGTTTACATTTAGTATTTATATAATATAATATATACCACAGATTCAGTCGGTACCTTTAAATAATATTTCACACAGTACCTATACTATTACATATTATTATAATATAGGTCATAAGTATAAGCCATTATAATATACATATACGTATACTATAATACTATATTTATATACAAGTTGATTTTTTTTTTTAACGGTGAACTCCAAACTATATAGAACCTATTAGACGATCAATTTTTTAACGTTTTCACCACAGCTTGTATAGTTGTTTGAAATTTGAATCCATTAGAGTAAATTAGTTTAATTAAAATGCCTACGAATAAAATAACATAAAATATTACAACAATAATATAGTTTTGCACATAATATATTTTCATTAAAAATGAAGTCAGTATTTTTATAGTTATTTAAAATTTTGCATAACAATATCTCAGAGAACCGCCAATTAGTAATTACTGCAGTTTAATAAATTACCATATTATAACCATATAGGGTTTAAAAACTTTAAGCACTGCAAAATTGTTTATATAAATATAATTAATTTTATGGACTTTGCACATTAAATACATACCAATATGTGATTTTACAGGTGTATAGGTATACTTTATAGACTTATAATACATATTATTATACGTTTTTTAGGTTTCAGGTGTATATATATATATATTATATATTTTAACGAAATCACATAACCGGTCAGGCGGCTGTCGTAGTCAGATGGGGGAAAAAGCAATTCTGAAAATTACCCTACTTGACCGGAGTGCGGAATACAATCGTTTTTTCGGTTCAACTATTTCAATTAATTTTACGGGCGGATCAGATTAAAAAGTTTTTTTACGCCTGGCACAGATAAAGAAATCGTGGATTTTTCCCGCACTCTCCGTTTATTTAGATAGATATTAAAGACGATGAGTAATATTTCACTCAGCTAAAAGTATTTAACTTCTGAGTTTTAAATTAAAGAAGTTTTGTAAGTTTTCAACCACTTCGTTCGACATATGTCAAGTGATTATAATAGCGTGGTAATATAATAAACATATATAATATCTGAGAGAACTTCAAATTTACGAACATAACTATTGATATTGTTAAGGAATTATTATTTAGAGTAGCTGTATGTATTTAAACATCAGATTGTTGTTTTCTCGAAGTATCCTATATAGGCTATAATATACCTATAATAGTATATTACTATATTCTATATAAATGAAATAATGATTTAGTCAATTCTGTTTCAAATTTCTCAAAAACGGTGTTTAATGTCGAACATTTAACTATAAATTACATAGTTATAACTTCAAGATTTAACGTCAATATAATACCAGAGTATCAAACTATGCGAATACTGAAAATAAAATATAATAGGTATACACACTATTTATCAAATTCTATCCTCACTATATGAAGCGGTTGTTATTAATAACTTGTTTCGCAATTTTCACTACTCGATTGCCGTAATAATATTTTTTAACTATACTACTGAGAGTTTTTGTAATTATTCACGCCATGACATCATTATGGGCATAATAAAACACAATATCTATTAATATCACCGAAATTGAATTAATTACCGCACATATGGCACATTAGGTATGGTTTTACAAATATAGTTCGAGTAGGTAATTGTTTACAACTAAATATAATATAGGTATAATATTTCCAGTGCGCATATATTTGTACATAAGTATTAATATATATCATTGGGCGCCTAATTTGTGTAACTTTAGCTTTTAGCATATAACTCTTAATCACGTAAATTTTGATTTTTCTATGGATAAAATATAAACGCGTATAGAGAAATCAGCAGCTATAGTTTTACTGCAGTATCGATATAAATCGAGTATTTCATAATTTAAATGCAGTAAGTTTATTTAAATATTTATTAAAATATTAATAACTGTTTAAAAAGTTATAATATATAACATATGGTTTAGATCACGCTAAAAAAGTTTTTAAAAAAATTGACTCATCTTAAACTCACTTAATTGGATCAAATAGTTGTTGATTTTTATTATTTTAAGCACGCTATTGATTTTTGTTGCTTTATGGATGTATTAAAGTATACAAAGTTGTTAAAACTATGGCGTTAAAGATTCTTTTTTAAACTTGAATAAAAGATTTGTATTAAAAGCTTTCGAAAAAACGTTTGTAACAAACAACTGACGTTTTGTTTACGTTTATTCAGGTTTTTTTTTTTAACTTTCCACTACATTATTTTCAAGCCAACGGTTTACTCTGATGACAGGTGTATTATGCGCATTGTGTTTAAAAATATTACACACGCAGGTAGATTTAAAATATTCAACTGACATTTTCGGAATATAAATTACACAAAAACAAAACTATTCAAAATACTCAATTTTTTTTTTTTTTTTGCTCTTTCCGTGTTTTATTTGTTATACGTAGTTTAATATAGATTTTATATTATTTAATGTTTATTTAAACATATAACCAAGTTTTATTCCTATAATGCCATAGCTGGGCTGATATATAGGTATATACGAATAATGATATAGGTAGCTTACCTAATAGGTAAACGAATATTGTTGCGTCCGCCAATACCTAACCTTTTGTCCGTCAATTTAAATTCAAAAATTGTAAGTTAAAAATTACCAGATGTAATTGAAATGTTATGATCGATAAATACTGAACACGTGAATCGAATGTAAAAAATACGAGAAGTTGGGAAAGGTCACCTTACGAGCGTTCTAAATTTGCGGATTCCTGTTGTATTTTAATACAATGCAATAAACTATATTATCCTAAATTACGTTTAAAAAGGATTTGGTTGCCTTTATATTTTGGTAGTATATTATTTTGGATGCTGGATAGTATGGATCTTTATTAAATACTTATAACCATAAAAATAATATTATCCTAAAAGCAGTAATCGTAACTATGTAAATTAACTACGAATAATATAGTGAATATATAAAATATATCTGAATATCATCAATAGTAATTATTACTATGTAGGTATGTACTGATAAGTGATAACAAACATATAGACACAACGGTGATTTTAGGTGTCCTAAACTCGTGTTTAGAAACCTAAAACAAGAAGATCATTTTTCAATAAATGTTATTATGATCGTTACATAATATGTTATGAATTTATAATGAAGTAACCGTACAAAATTATGGGAAATGTTTCTGTGTTAATTTAGGCATATGAATGTAATTATTATTACAAAAAGCTGCATAACATTATAATATAAAATATTTTGTGGTCAATAAAACTCATTATATTGCCGTGATTTATTTGGTTTTCAAATATTTAAAATAAAATAAAAATTTTATCCATTATGTTATTTGTCGACATATAATTAAATTAATTATGTCAATATATACGATCATTTCATTATTCAATATTGTATTTTAAATTTATTTTAAAACCATAATTTATGTTAATGTGTATACAAAATTAATTACTCCAATTTTTACAATTGGCAACTATTTTCAATTAATGAATTAATAAAATAAGTCGTATAAATTATCACAGCTATAAATATTTTTTAAAACAAATATTTTACATACATTCAATCTAAATATAATTTCACAATAAGTACCTATATAATATGGAAGTAAGTAATTTATTTACAGACAAAAGACTGCAGGTAAGAAATAATCTACGAATGGTGTACCTACGAATGTTGTATTTCTACGTGAAAATTATGATTATAAATCGTACACTACAACTCATTAATGATATAGAATAAAATAATTTTATTTAATCATTTAATGATTCAAGAAGAAAAAGAAATAACCCAACCTATTATTTTGGTATATAAACTGTATACAGGCATTGCACGTTTATAAATAACATAAACTTTGCTATTGTAACAATCTACTTATTGAGTTTTTCTATTATTAAAAGAATAAGTATATATATTAGCTGAAGCTATTTTTCGCGGTTTTGCTCGAATATCAGTAGTTTTGTTATGATGAGTGATGATGAGTAAGAGAAACAAAAAACAACATTAATAATATGCCAAACATAATTTTTTTGTATGCTTATAAAAACAGTAAGACATACCTATTTGCAATAGCCAAAATTATCACTAAAATCTAAAACTTTGCTAACGCCATTCACCTTTCATACCTTTTAAATTTTGAAAAACGTCGAAATTCGCTAATTTTGACGACGATAATCGTCATCAATACCAAAAGGCAATAATAGTTTCAAATAAAATTTAACATAAAAATATTACCTCACAAATCACAAACACTTCTATAAATAGTGATTCTAAAAATCACTTTTTAAACGATGACAACAATGTAAAATTAATACCCTCATCTTAAAATTTCAAATTTATATCCATGCAGTTGATATTTCCGTAATCACGCATTATAGCGTGGTTATTTAATTTCATTTCCTTAAGGGTTGATTAAAAAAAAAAAAATAATAATAAAAAATGATGCCTATAAAATAATGTCTTTTCTTCGGTTCTCAATACAGATTTCATCAAAATCGGTTTAGTCATCATGAAAACGCAACAAGCAGACAGATTATTTTCGAATTTAACATAATATAATATTAGGTACATAGATATAAAATTATATTTTGTATAGATACGAATAATAAAATATAATAAACTGTTTTCAGTATGACAGTATAGCTGCCGTCATCAGCAGGTATATATTTTTGTCTATGCCTATATAGTTGGAATAACTAAATAATAGATAGAATAATAAAAGTATGAAATCTACCATTATACCGGACTGCAATCGACTATTAACACGTTTGGAGTGTGAATGATGACGTGCAGGGGAAGGGGAGTGTTATTATTTTCCACGATGTAGGTAATATAATATTATTATGTAATATATTTAGATGTGCGTACTATAATATTATATTATATACAGGTCCAATTTTCACCACAGAAACGTAAATCGGTCTCCATGTCAAATTATAATAATATTACAACAATATAATATTAATTATGTAATATTAGGTATAATATATTAATTTATTATAGGATTAAAAATGTACAATGTCTTTAAACAACCCCAAAAATGATTTTATGCAATAGTAAAAAATCAGAACACTATAAAATGCTATAAAATATTTTTTCTATTATTATATACGTTGCTCGAAAAAATGACGATTAGTAATATTCGATTAGGTAAAAATTTTGTTCAGCTACATTTAACTATTATAGGATACTTTAAAGGGAAAAAATTATAAAAATGTAATATTAAAAAAGACTGGATTTTTACACAGTAAAATGCCCTAAAATGTTCAAAAAAATAAATATAACATATAAAACTCGTTGAAAAAAAAAAGAATAATAGTCGTGATTCTGAAAAAATGTTTATGAAACGTATACCGGCCGTTATAAAACGATTATTTAGCGTCTAATAGTCATAACTTTGGAAAATGTTGAATGTGTCGAAATCTCAGCAGCCTCAAATGATTATAATCAATCGTAAAATTAAATATAACCGTGTGCGATGCGTACCATAAGTCCATAAAAAATACTTTTATTTGTGACGTATATAATAATAAAAAAACATCACTCACCGGCTCCAGAAGGATCGGTGGAGAAATCGACGCGCGGCCTCCACCTGGGCAGAACAGTGGAGGGCGCCATCAGTTTTCTGGTGAACTTGTTCGGGTCGAGTATATTCTCGACGGAAAACGCGAGCCGGCCCTTGCTGTTGCCACTCGTCTCGTAATCGTTGGCCGCGGCCGTGCTGTCCATCGGGACGATGGCCGCCGCGCTTCCTGCAGTCTGTTGGTGCAGGCCGCCGACGCCGCGGTCGCAGCTCAGCAATCCGTGACCGGCGCCAACCCGGCCGCCGTGCAACCGGTTGTTGGTCAAGTCCACCGGGTCCTCGTCCACGTTTAGCTCGTCCACGTTCAGCTCGTCCACGTTCAGCTCGTCGTCCTCGTCGGACGATAGCCGGTCGTCTGCCGCGGCCACGGTCACCACGGTAGTGCACGTCGGTCCGGTTTGTGCGACAGTGGTCGCCGTGGTACCGGTGCTGGTCAACTGTGGCGAGACGGGCTGTAGCTGCTGCTCGTTGCAGCCGGCTGACGTCAGTGCGTCTGGTTCGGCGACGCAGCTGTCGGGCGCCGCAGCCTGCACGGCGGCTGGTTTCGAAAATGGACTTGCTGAATGGTGACGTATGCCGTTCAGCCTCATCTCGTCTGCGTAAACGTTATTGTTGTTGTTATTGTTATTGGAGTTGTTGTTATTGTTGTTGTTCTGGAGCAGACGTTGCATCATCATCATGGTCATCATTGCGTTCCCGCAGTTCGCTTATCACTGCTGTTGCGAGCCACCGAAACGCATCACTGCATGCACTGCAGCAATGCAGCGGAAAACACAATAACGTTCCACTTACAAATAATCGTTTATTATTTTTATAATATATTATATTATTATTATTATTATTATTATTGTTGTGCATATATTATTGTAGGTGTCGTCGTGAAAATTCCTTCGAAAAAAACCTGAAATGCCGACGAAATACAGTACAGTAACGAAACGAACTATCTTAAACGACTATCGCGACGACTACGGCGGCGACAACGACGACTACGACGATCACGACAACGTTCGTGTACGGTACGGATCAACACGTGAGTAGCAATAATTGCGTCGCGCGCGCACAGTTGTTCCGTCGGCGGCTTTGGCGGCGATTCCTTTTGGTAGGGGCGAGTGTGGCCAGCGTGGCGGTGGCGGCGGCGGCGGCACGGCGTTGGGCGTGCACCGGTCCGATTGGCGGGCAGCCGATTTGTGGGCGCGGCCGGTCGTCGGTGATTTTCTCCTCCTCCCCGGATCCGTCAACGTTTTTACGTTTTCGTTGCCACTCGACATTCGGCGCCGCGCCTAACACTATTACGCCGCGGCCGGGCGTTGATCAACAATCGCGGCGCGACTACTCCTCCCCCGCAACGCAAAACCACCCCCGCCAGCCATCACACACCCCCGCCGCCAAACCATCCGTCGCATCACTCACCCAACCAGCCCCCCTCCCTCCCCGTGTGACCGTCTCGCCGACCACATCACTTTACTCTTCCGAGACGGGCGTATCTGCCGCGCCGTCCGCTCGTTTAACCGAACACAACCCTCAAGCCCGCCGCTCCGTCCGCAACGTCGCTTCTGAAATTTGTGCACCGGATATAGATAATTATTGAGCCCACCTTAATTTCACACGTTTACTTAAAACCGGGACCATATTATTACTGTATATAATTATATAATATTATAATCCTCTGCAGCCAGGTTTCGACTATATCTATTATATACCTAACCTAACCGCTGCAAACGCCGGTCAATAAATCACTGTATGGACTGGTATGAACTGCAGTGGCGCGCTGCTATATACACAATAGCGAAAGTTTCATGACAATAATATACTTATATACCATCGTCTATATAATACGATTACAATATATTATTTATGATATATGTATATTATATATATATATATATATATATTTCAAATAAATATATCACGCAAAAGCTCAGAGTTTTCTACGTGGATATATATAATTAATAATTAAACATGACGTATGTGCGTAATACCCACATCAGTGGCGTACACAAGCGGTGGCGTGGGGTGTCAGATCGCCTAGCTATCATTTTTGTTTTTCTTACATTATGTAGGATACACTATTATATATAATATAATATTTTGTCATATTATTATGATCTATTGAGCTATTGCAGAATTTTGACAATTTTGTCAATACTGAATATACCATTATAATTTTATATTCGTTTATTTGAAGCAAAATAGTGTTTATTTGATAAAAATGGTTGATGACGACTACCTATATATGATATTATACTTTGTTATAGCTTATCTTATTATTTATAGAGACAATACTATACAATATAGAGTATATAACAGTATAAGTATAACTACATGGGCACCTATATATTATTATATTATATGTGCAGGGATATCGAACTTCGATAATTTTATTTCTTTTGATTGTATTTAAAATTCCGATTAGTGGATGGTGATGAGTATATTGATTTTAAAACGACGTCTGTTTATTTTTATTTTTGTGGCTGATGAAATGTTTTTTTGTAGAAAAGTGCTTGTTTTATTATTAACTTTGACGTAGCTAGGTCTTTGCAGATGAAACAAAATCTTAGAGAGAACTATATATAGCCAGTTTAGAATTCATTGTCACTTCCCTTTTTAATTTACAAAAGTTTGGTATCATAATTAAAAGTAAGTATATATCAATAGTATGAATGCACGTTGAGCGCGTTGAAAATATTTAGTTGGTTGAAAATAAGAGGTGCATGGAAGATCGCTAAACACAACATTGTCAGGAAAATAAATACATATTGAACATATATAATGCGTTACCTATACGTATATTTATAACACATCCACAATATTAATCGTTGGAAAAACGGCTCAATCGGATCTAGTTGCCAGACCTATTGTTTAGAATTTTAGATGGTGAGAAGCGGCAGAGTAGGTATAGTCTTCTACAACTTTGTTCACATCAGAAAAAAAACAATATATTCGATAATATACCTATATAGGTATACCTAATGGCTGCAGTATAATATAGGTATTAATATCCAAGACAAATCCTCGAGGGGACGATTGATTCTAGAACGTTTGAGAAGGGCAAGCCCACCCCCCATTTTTAAAATCCAGTTGCTACGAGCTTATAGCTGATCAAGAAAAAAACATAATACGACATTATGGAAATTTATTGCTACTATATATAGTACTATTTCAAAAAAAAAATCTCTTATACTTATTTCTTAAACTATTAAAGTCAATTATATATAAGTTTTATTATAATTATTTTGGTTTTGACTTACACGTCGTTAAATACACAATCGATAATATACCTATTATTGTGATCTGCTGCATTAATAGTGTAGTAGTGCGCCTGTATATTGCATAAAAAGCGTATTATTCTTATAGGTATAGAAAATGTATATAGTCAACTTTTCATTTACGGTTAATGATTTTCTCATACACATGCATATATTATATTTAAATAATATAATATACCTACCCTATGATCTATTATAATGGAGGGACAATATAACATTATTTTTCGGGCTAAATATCAAACGCACCGTTGACTGCAATCAAACATACTATAATACACATATTCTATCCCTCGAAATGATACATATATATTATATATATATATATATATATATATATATATATATACACGGTAACGTTATTTACAAACATACAAACACTCGTTACTCACGCACCCTTATCCCGAAAAACTAACCGAATCGTACTGCAATATGTCTTCGCGTGCGTCCGAATTTAAACGGCGAAAAAATACAGCGGCAGATGGTTAATTCCATATATTATATACAATTAAAACGATTTCCAAAGCTATCGCGGTGCGTATGATTATACTATATAATATAATATCAACTCGAATAAAACATTTGATTCCGTATCATTAACGCCGTTCCTATCCTATTATATATAGATGATTATGATTATTATTTGTGATTTTTTTTTTTGCGTTCAACCCGACTATACGATCCTTTTTATATCATATATAATATACGCGCAATATATATATATATACCACGACCCTCCGCCGCGCGCACGAATCATATATTATACACATGAGCATATATTCTGTTTATTTATATATATATTATATACATCTATACGCGGAGAACGAAATAGAGGGAAATTAGATTTATTTTTAAGTCAACACAAGGGACCTGTATTGTTTGATAATGGTTCGCTAGGGGATACTCTTTTATAACCGCAGTAAAACACCCCAAAGTGTTGACATAATACGCATGTGCCGGCCGGCGGTGCTATAGAGTGGCGGGAGAACGATATATGCGCGGATAGACTATATACGCCAGCAGAGTGGTGCGGTGCAGGGGTGGCTGCATTCAGTTTGTAGGCAGTCGTCGGTGGGTGGCGGTGCAAGGGTGCACCAGTACGCATGATAGACTGCTTTTTAAAGTCATATAATGCGGATGCGAATGTTGTCGAACAAGTGTTCGGATAAATCCCGCGGGATATAATATAATAAGTATATGGCGTGTGGTAAAGTGAGAGGGATCTCGCGATAATGTTGAAAAGAGAAAAAACAAAGCGACGTATAGATGACGACGACGTCGTCGACAATGACGATGAGAGAGCAGGCCCACTGTGGCTCGGAGAGTATTAATAATATGGACCGTGAAATTAACGTATAGGTCCGCAGGGTCGGCGGTGGTGATGGCTATTACGATTATAATGTTGGTGATACGACCGAAATCATCACACAGTTTTGCAGCAGAACGATAGTGATGAGCTGATATAATATATATAATAATAGTAATTCATTATTCAACGAAACAAACACGCTGATACGTGTGGGAAAAATAAATTACCATTTCGAGTGAGATTGGTGCTGTGCGTCTATATTGATACAATACGTCGGTAAATTATAATATTTTACGGTATAGTAATATGCTTCACTCGTGTGGATGAGGTTAAATCGTTTGTGAACTCGAAAACAAGCTCACATATAATATATCTACAATGCGAATAGGAGAATCATCATGATGGGCAAGACGAATCGACGACAATTTTATTAAATCTCAGTAGGAGAACTACTATTACCTATATGTATAATATTATGTAGTTAATAAAATGTATCAAGAACTATTGAACGTATTCAAAGCCCCGAGGGTTTTCTATAATAAAATAAAGTGTTTATAAAATTTACATTTGTTATTAAATGTCTTTCTTATAAATTTTTTAAATGCATATTATTGCAACATGAATACGATTTAAACTATTAATTAATACAATGAATTGTTCTGCAATGATAAAAATATTATAAAACATTATTATTATGATGGTTACTTAATATACTCAATAATATACAAAAGTGCTTATACTATTTTAAATTGCAGGTCATGAATAACCGATTTATTAAGAAAATTCAGAACTGTCATTTGAATGCGATCACAGATAATCAAAAATAATCAACGGGTGCCATTTTTAAAGCACCTATATAGCCTATATACAAAACGTTACTATGCAATATGATTATTATGGTAGGTCGTAAGGTGTGCATTTAGGTAATTATTTTAATGGGTAGAACGTTTTAAAATAATTTTTCCGTTTATCCTTTTTTCCGAGATTTTTGTAATACCTACATCCTATATTAAATACACGCACTTGGAAAAGATCGGTATATTATGTCCTAGTCTATTTGGTTTTATTTATTTATACTTATTAAGCCGTTAACGCCAATCGGCTCTAAAAAATATTCATAATTTTAATATACAGTTTTAAGAGTAACAATGATAGTAGTGTAAAATGAAATATACATAGCTGTAAAATATTGATTGACAAACGTATTATAGGTAGGTGCAATCTATAGAATCCAATCATTCTGTAGTATAGTCCATCAATATTAATTTTCGTTAAATTGTAGTTCTGTAATTCAGTGTATTATTTGTGAATTGACTATTGACCTTCGTTCAATAAATAATGTAAAAATTGAAAAAATATCAAGACCATTTTATTGCTACATGTCTATCTATTATTGTTAACAATAAGGTGTCAAATCCGTATTATATTTCATAATTTAAATATCTTTCATATGGCGCTATATTAACATTTTATACCTATGTAAAAATATAATGAAATAACAATAATATTTATATATATATCTGATTGGTTTGTAGTTAATATTATATCACCTAACGATAGTGACGATTGAAGATCGAAATTGGGTGTTTTTTTTACACTATATAATTAAGAGATCATTTGTCGAGATGTGATTATATCACTGCGAGTAAATATATATAGATACAACAAGGTTTAGAGAGCTAAAGTTAGCACTTTTGACGTACACATAATATGATATACATAAGCGTGCGCACGGGGGAGGCAGGGGAGGCGGTTACCTCCCCTGCGAGATTTTTCTCTACACTAAAATATTATATTATATCTACCAATTGGTGAAAATCGGGTGGGGGAATTGGAGTCTGGACCTCCTTAGCTAAAGTATTGCCTCCCCTGCCAAGAATACCTACGCACGCTTATGATGATATATATTGGTAATCGTATATTTGTCTGGTATTCATTTATGTATCTATGTATCAATGTATCCATATAAACATTTAATCGTTTGAGTCTGTATGCACTGGTTGATCTTATTTTCTTATCAGTATTATTATAATTATAAATATATTAAATTATTGTTGTTACAGTGGGTTGGTGTCGCAAATCTAAGGAGTTTGTGTGGTCATTAATTATTATTGTTTAATATTTTATCTGTCCTATATTAGCTGAGATTAATAATTACTATTATACATTATTATTATCGTATGGTTAATACGCATTAACGCGATACTATATATATACACGCATTTAAAGTCAATAAAAATTTATTTTCCAGCATGTATATATCATATATACAGCAGTCCAGTGTTATATTAAACATTTGTGGTCCTTTAGCCAATTAAAACATCGGGCCCTCCTGCATGAAAATAAGGGTTAACAGAAAGAGTAGATCGATAGTATTCGAGTGGAGTGTTCACTTCTCACAATTGTGTAATAGTATATAATGGAAATCACGGATAATAAACACCAAAGTGGTGACCGGAGTGGAGGCGCATGATGGAGGGAGTTTTAACGAACGATTTCGCGTTTCAAATGTAGGTACCTACATTGCAGCGAATATCAGAAGTTTCTTGCGCGCTTTCGTCGTCGTTGTCGGGTCGTACATAATGGGCGAAAAGCAGTTAACGAATGCCGCGCTCGCGTATAACGAGGGTGTACGTATTATATAGCCTCCACCGTTGTATTATTTATCGAAACTAGCGAGTTTAATATCTCTACCTCCATCGCCGACTCCCACCCCTTACCACGCGCGCTCCCTTGTATGTGTATATAAAATATGTTTAGTCGTCGCCTCTCTTTCTCCGATCCATACGACAAACGCCCTGTATACCACTCTATACATTCTCTCTCTCTCTCACTCACTCTATTTCTGTATAATATACCACACTGGTGGTCCCCCGACGCCAATCTCATTCATATTTTAAACGGCTTGTACAACCTTAACGGTTTTCTCGTTATCATCACGCCCGCGCTTTATGTAATATATATAAATACACACACACACACACACACAATAACACGCATATATCTCCGCCACCCGACCGTGTTCTTCTGTATATACATACATATATATGGAAAGTTACGCATATATGTATTGTGTGTTGTTGCAGGGGTGAAGGGTGGTGGTAAGAGCCCACGTAACAATGTGTCACAAAACGAGCGCGCGCCCCAACCGAAATAGGAATATGAATAATAAATTTCATCCGCCACCACCTCCACGGTGTATTATATGTAACCCCTACTGCACTCTTCAGTGTTGTACAAATGGATATTTAGAGCGATATATTTATATTCGTTTAGCGCCGCACGAGGTGTTATAATATGTATTTCATAATAGTAATAATAATAATATATATATAGTTACCACATTCGCGTAGTTATCTATAATATTATTCTTGTCGCTTAAGAAAACATACCCCGCGCCTCGCCACCTCGGTGGCTATACATATATAAGATGACTACGAGTAGGTACAAAAACTGTCGGAAAACACGCAAACATTTGCAACGGATGCCATCGCGACTTTTTCGTTTTCGCCGCGTTATTTATACGAGCGGCGCGTCACATTATAATATTAATATAATGTTTTTTTTTCATCATTATTATCGTCGCTGTATATTCATCATCGTCGTCGTCGTTGTCATTCGTCGAGGGGACCGAAACACTGCTGACTTTGGCGTACCGGTATGATTGTAACCATATACATATTATATTATGGGTCAATAATATTATAACATTAACATGTTATGCGGTTGTATATACGCGAGTCATAAAGTATAATATATATTTACACCACACTCTTATGAATTTATCACCTCCGTGAATCACCAACCGTTTCACGAACCGAGAAATATGTTTATTTTTTATTTTTTTTGTGGGAGGAGGAGGATGCAAACGGAGCGACGACGTTTCATCATGTTATTTAGATGACGACGACTGCAGTTGCGAGGTTATAGATTATTTTATTTCTGCTAATGCACGAAACCGTATTATACGATTTGATATCAGCTGTAATAACGGCGCCTGATGTGTACTACGTTTTAATAATATTTCTATATCGTCGTATTCCAATAAATTATACAATAATAGACTTTTTAATTATTGTCTTTGATCCTCGGCGGAAATAGCGAACCAGGAATTGATTCATGTGTGACGATTAATATTTTAATTCGTACGGCAGAAATTTAGATTAATGATTAATTTTGAGACAAACGTAAATATTTGGATCATAAACACAGTGCCTTAACTAGCTTTATGTGCGCCCTTGGCAACCAATGTCATAAATTAATAATGAATTTGTAGTATTTATATGAAATAAAAATTGCGCCCCTAGCGCAATCATTTTAAACTGCGTCCTTGGCCACCGCCCACCTTGCCAATGCCTAGTTACGGCACTGCATCATAAACACTTGATTCCCTTGGACAGCTTGACGTGCACCCTGCTACAGTTACGGTCGCGAGATACGACTGACGACGGCGACGACGGCACGGCGGAGACTTTGGCGTGGTGTATAGAGATGAATGGAAGGTACAAGGATCTGAGCAACGTCGGAAACGCTCAAAGTGATTCAGTTCAGTTTCCGGTGGCGTGTGACTTCGTAATGGCGGCAGCCATTGCAGACAACGAAGACGTGACCATCGTCCCTTCAGACAGGGTGAAAATTACCGATAGTGGAGGTCCACGGTGTATTGCCCACGCTGCATGCAGTCCGCTGCATGCTATCGGCTTTTCATCCCGCGGTAATCCCACATCGAAAGTGTCTCTGCCGCGGTCACTGCCGATACGCATGCGCAAAAATCTCGATCCTCTCGCTCTGTGTCCATCGGTTTCTGAAGCTAAAACTATTTTACAAATCCCCACCCAATTGCCATTCCGTATTTTCCAATCTTTGTTCTTGTGTCTCCTGACCGATATATTTTTTTTCTTCTTTAATCGTTTTCTATAAATGTAAATAGTAACTTTATTCTACTTTTTTTTATTAATAAAATTCGTTGTTTTCAAAATTATTTGTTCAATTTTTTATTTTAACTATGTATTCAAAGATTATATTTCTATAACTGAACCAATACTGTGTGCATCGTTTACTTTGATAAATAATAGGTACATTTTGTACGCACAAACGATTATTTTTTCTTCTTTTTTCGTATTGTTGAGTGTATAAATCAAATGTTACAGATTTAACAACTAAAAAAAATCATCTAACAGAAAACTTTTTTATAAAGAGTAAAGAGTTGATAGTATATTATAATGACTAAGAACCTATACAGTATAACGCTGCACGAATATTATAACGAACCCCAATCAATGAACAAGAGTAGCAAAGAATCGATGTTGAATAATAATAATGCTTGATAAGTTTGCAGTGATTCTGTGAATTTATTTACGATTTTCAAAATATAAATATTATACGTGAACGCGACTATGTCCAAAATAATAGTTATTGCAATGATGTTGATGAGCGAGATGTGACTTATGAGAATGTTATTCTTCCGGTCGTCCAGTCGCTTATCGTTTGTCTGACGATCATTTCGTCAACGAGCTTCTGCAGGATCTCTAGTCCCCGCTACATTTTACATATCCTTGATATGATCATCACCATAGTCATAGGTCGAGCGAGTGGTTACACATGCTGCACACTCCGGATGTCCTTAGCATATATATTTATGGTATGATAATAGTTTTTACACTAAACCAGTGGCGGTCCTTGACCAATTCCAGGGGGAGGGGGGGAGAAATATTTTTCACATTAAATACAATAAGTACTCAAAAATAGAAGTCATAAAAAAATTTATTTCATGTAATAATGTTATATTTTATATTTAACCCATGGTGGGGGGGGGGGGGGTGATCCCCTGTGAACCGCCACTTCACTAAACACACAATGCTCGCGTGACCTACTTTTTTCATTATTCACGAGTATATGTAGTGATATATATATATATATATATATATATAATGTTGTGTGATATATTATTAATACTATTTACTAATACATTTAGTAGGTATTACACCATTGCGTTTTACTACTATCATCACGATATAATTTGTACGTATTATCATGGAATATATATATATATATGATATATGGTCATAGTCACAGCTCGCTACAATATTATATTATTATGTTCCAAGAAATATTTAAATCATCAAACATTAGACGCGAAGAAAACTGGGAAATAAATCATTAAATAATAACACATAGCAGCGGCGAATACGGCAATATATACTTATATATAAACATTATTATATGCGTGTATCAATTGTAAAAAATACGTATTGTGTCTGTATGGAACACATCAACGTCAATTTAGTTGAATATATAGTGCTTATAAAAATATAAAATATAATATATTATGGCAAATATTCAACATCTCGTCGATAAAATAGAGGATTTGCTTGATGCTTTTCTCAAAGTTTTAATTAAAAGAATTATTTATTATCAATAATAAACAAAATCGAAACTTCCATTTAATATGTTGCTCGCTATAGATATTTATTATGAAATGATAAGTTTTTATTTTTAAATTGTGTACTTAATTAGATGAGATTAAAAGCACGAGTGGAGAGATTAATAAATAATAATAATATATACGTATAACATATAGATAAATATCAATCCCACGATTTGGTCGTTATGTACATAATAATATCATTGTATAATATTGTATTATTTAAATAGTATATTATAACGATAATTTGTAATATTATTATAAGCGTTGCGGTCTGTTTATTATATTATGTATAATATATAGTATATAATATATAATTGTGTTTTAATTAACGCCTAATTGACGATTCCGGTAAAAATTGTTCAAAAATTTCTCCAATGGAAAACTAAATAATAACTATAATTATTGTCATCACGAGTCACGGCAACAGTAATAACCCATCCATTAGTTATTATTCGTCTGCAGAGTAACTGCGTATTATTGTACACAATAATATGCTGTCGCCACTTGGCGAAATCGATCTTTTCACATTAAGTTGTCTATTTTGTGAAACGAAAACGGCTTCATCGCATTTGGTGTATTACAAAAATATTTCAAAAAATGGTCGCTAAAATTGTAAATTATATCTATTATTCGGTTTTGCACAGTACCTATGGTCATCCCACTGATTTATACTGATCAGTGATCACAGATTTATATTTGTGGGTCATCCACTTTGTGTATCTACTGAAATATAACTTTACCGCAGACAACTATAATTATACATATTGTTTATTATATTATGGCTTAATGTCATACAAGGCCTTAAGCATATAAATTATTCATGTTGTGTTTATTTAAAAATAAGTTAAGTGTTATACTCATACGAATTAAAAAAAATAAAACATGCAATTCTTCATTATTGTATTCCATTCATCGTGCACATGTTATTTATTATTTTTTACACTGTTATTAATTATTATTTGGATAATTGAAATTAGCTCTTGATTATGCAAGGTCATTTATATTTTTATAGATATTTTCGATTGTGAAAATTAATTATTACAATATTTAATATCAATACAATCGGTAGAAGACATGCACGCCAATATGAGATGGACAATAAATAAATCATATCGTACAAAAGCCTACTTATAGATACCTAGGTATACCTAAAAAATGTATTACCTATCTGATTATTATAAAGCGTAAGAGTTTTTGTATTATAAGATATTATATTTTGTAAGTATGTGCTTAGTAAGTATTTGCATTTTACTAAAAAATGTTATTCTGTATATTTTGAAATACGCAATATCTAACCAAAATATCAACCATAATATCAAATAAAATATTAACATTGGCACGAATAATGTTTATTTTGTATGTTTTCACCGCTTATTAACATAATATGTATATGTATATTATACTGAATATGTCCTACAGATTTTGACACAAATGATTGTACATCATTTTCGCACCTTGGGCACTTACGTAAGTGTAATTTATTACACTCATTAATTCGACTGATTAATTTACAGGATTACATAAAACGAATGTATATAGGAAGTACCCACCTACAAATCGAATTATTCCTGCCGACAAAATCAAAACTTTTTATAGAATTTCTTTTCGTTTCACTCGATCAATTCTATATGGAATGAAAACAAGTCTAAATTCCTTTATATTCAATGATGTGTGTTCGATTAAGAAAGAATATCACCGCTCTCGCGATCCCCTTGGGACTGAAAAATCGTGTGCGACCGTTGATGACATATTGCAGCTATATATTGGCGGACCGCACAAGACTTTTGGCTAGAAAACCACGCGATATAATGAAATGAGTATAGAATCTCCACTTTAACCGCAACGAACCGGATTCGGGTAATGAATCACCGCACGCAGTACATGGAACCTTGTGATAAAATATCGTACTAGATAATTAAATATGGGCTCGGGTACGATGTGAAAAACAAAGACAATACGGCCGAGGAGGGTTAGGAGCGAGCGTAAAACTAAACATAATAATAATATACAAAAATACCAAAAACCGTCATCGTCATCGTCGCCGGCGTATATATTTATAAATTATATAATATAAAGTGAGCGTTTATCGTTGCGCGAGAATAACGACGACGACGACGAGGAACTGGCCGCGGCGTGGTACAAATATGCGAATGCCGGAGAGATTATATTATATTATAAATATGATATATAATAAAAATTGCCGTTGCAGCCGGTGCGGTGGTGGTGGCCGAACCCGCGGGGACCTTTGCATTTTTTATCACTATATCTGCCATCCCGTAAAACATTTCCCGACACTGATTCGCGTAGAGCATTTCATTTCTCCACACCCCCTCCCACATAACATGCCTACACAACATATCGCGCCCTCGCCCTCTCTTGCAGCTATCGTTTTCAACACTCTTCCGCAACCTCTCTCTCACACTTCCTTCTTCATTTTTGCGTTGTTTATCTTCGCCCTCGCATTTGATCCCCCCACCCCGTCTTCGTAGTCATTAATACATAATATAGGAACCAAAAACGTTGGAGTTTTATCTTTCAAACGTTAGTCAAACCGCCGCGATCGCCCCTGTGTTGTATACATAATGTAATATTTATATAATTTATTATACATGTATATATACTATGGGAAGACATTAAAATTGTTTAATAATATTACATTAATTAAATGTATCAATTATAAATAATGTCATGCAGACATCATATACGCCATATACTGAATGCATAAAAATTCATTAATTGATAACATTAAGTATACCTGACGGAATGACGGACAATACAGTATATTATATTATAATTGTTCGTAATTCGCGTGAAATACTTCAAACTGAGGGCGTGATGTGTCGGCGTACCATTCATGTCTGACGATGACATACTAATAGATACCTATATATACCTATTAAAGCTACATACCTGATACCTCTATCCCTAAGAGATAGTGGTTTCATATTGGAGTTCATTGAACATTTTTTTATTTCATTGAGCGCAATATTGGTCTATTGACCCAGAAAAGACCGAGCACAATTGGTATATATATCGACCCAAAAAGTACCAAGTGCAATTTTGGTATATTAAAAGATCATTTTAAGCGCAATTGTCAAACTCTCGTTTCAGTGTAAACATTGTCAATATTTAGTCTGCGTGTATACTGCAGCAGATTACGAATCTTTGGCCTCTCTTTTTCTAGTGTTATATGTGTATAATGTAGTATTAGGTACATATACTAATACTATATACGTTAAACATTATAGCGTCGTTTATGCGATATTTATTATTTGGGAGGGTAAATCATACGACCTTTGGCAACTACGACGCTCGACAACACTATATATGGTAATAAAATGCTCAGTGTTGTCCGATGAACAATAATAATTTGTCATAGGTTTCGCATCATCTGGCCTCAAACTTGAGAGCTAAGCCCCTCGAGTTCACTCCAAGTCTGTAAATAAATTGTAATCGTGCCGTTAGCCGTTGATGAGCACCTGCAACGTCCCTCGGCCATTATTTTCTATTTAAATAAATAAGCCTTGGCGTCTATGATGGCCATTGTTATACAAGGAGCTTAAGGTTAACAATTTTGAAGTATACAGTATTCACATATTATATAAACAAGAACAGATTATAAGCTATATTTATAAGATTGTTTTTAATTAAAAAGGCTTTTAATTTGACTGATAGGTATCTGGATGGAAAGCTTATTCCGACATGATATTTGACACCTCAGATTCTCGTTGGTCCGTTTCATAGAAACGGCATTCGGATACAATGTGTTTGATTGATAGGAGTGTACCGCAACTGGCTCATTTCGGTGGGTCTTTTTCCTCGGCTGCGTGTTATTAAAAGTATAATATATGCATAAAACCGTATGGGTATATAAGTTTATGGGTTATCGTGGGTATATACCGCATATTTGAGACGTGTATTAATATAGTTACAGCATAATATTAAACTACGATTCATACACGCCACGGACGTGTCGTTATTGTTCATAGATGATAAATATTTAGTAAATATTTAAGTTTTTGATACAGTTTGAATATATTGAATTTATATAGGTATAGATATCTATTTGAAAGTAAGCCCAACATCGTTGGTAATAATTAGATAATACAAAGACACATATTCAACAATAATGCAGACTTTGGATTAAATAAATGAAATATATTATTATAACAATAAAATGTATTCTAAAACATCCACCTTAATTGAAAAACACATACCATCTTATGGTGGTACGAGGTATCCGCAAGAGTAGGTACGAGAGATCTGCAGGTAATGAATAATTATAAGAAAAGTAAAATAAAGGACTTAAAGATTATCGACGAGAGGGGGTTTTAGAGGAAAAAGAAATACAGACAAGCTACACCACAGGAAGAGTAAACAGGGTATAATTTATCGTGAGTGAGCAAAGTGAATATAATATATTACATTAGCCATTGTGTATAGTTATGTCGAGTTAATACCTGAACAAGAAAAAAAAAATAATGAAACAATTACGTCCCCGTATTTATCATAGTAAATATCATTCAGTTTAAATAACTGAAAAATTATAGGTAGGTATAAGTATAATCACTTAAATTGTATTTTATTTTAAATTTCGCTAGACTAATTGGTTCTTTATGATTTGTATTGTGACTCAGTTCGTAGGTACAATATGCCATATTAATAGGTACCTATAAACATCATCAGTGGACAGTGGCTTTATTTGCAACTATAATGCATCGATAATAATATATACATGGATAAGACCTCCTTGCTATACTCTTTATATACCGCGATATGCTGTGAGCGAAGAGTCTAATAGTTATATGATATTGGTTATATATGCGGTTACAGATACTTGTTTATGATAAATAATATTTGTATCAATCTGATTTGTAACAATTTTTGAATAAAATACGGTACTTAATTTCAATATTATTTATTTAAAATGGCGTATATATGTTTATATTGCGGTTCCACTTCAAAAAATAATGACGAACATACCTTGTATTTTAATTCGTAAATATAAATTACACTGAATTAACATTAGTTATTCTATTATTTATAGCAATAAAATATATGAACGATGGAACATGCTATTAACTTGTAAGCAATTTAATGCAAATAGTAATAATCGATGTGTGCCAAAAATTGTGTTTTCGTTACCACTAATGGTTGATACCACTCCTTAATAATTATAATAAACCACTTTGGTAACTATAGTATGCTCTTCGATCACACTTGAATACATATGTATTATGTCCTATCCATGTATGGTATGTATTATCTATGCTATAATGTCGTAATATATTATTGTTGGGCGTTAATGCCATCATATAGGTACAACCATCGGGACGTAGGTGCTTAATGTAAATATATATGTAATAAAATATAATATTACCTATGGTCTTATACGTGCACTTCCGTTCTTCGTCTATAATATTATGACATTATTATTATTGTTATTATCATAATAATTTAAACGCGGTCGACTGCAATTTATACATGATACCTAATACCTATACGTACATATTATTATACTCGCGTATAATATTATAATGTTATATCGTCGCGCGGTGGCGGCGGCGGTCCATCATGCATAATACAGCCGAGTCGGAGTTTTTTTTTTTTCATTCGACCCGCACGGTTTATTGCACCCCGGGGGACATTAGTTTTTAAACAAGTGCAATTCTCACCGTAATCACGTTTACGCGCCCGTTCCCCGCGTGATGTAAGTATATTATATATTTTTCATGCCATATTTATGGGCTCGGCATCGTCGTCGTCATCGTCATCATCATCATCGCGATGGCGGGCATACAATTCATGACGTATATATAATATTTCGTGTGTATACGTGTACCGTGCAGTTATATATAGCGTCGTTGCAGCAGGCGGATCAATGTAATAATGATGATAATATATATTATGTATTTTTGTATGTATAACGGCATAAGGTTAGAAAACGATCATTTTTCGAAAATACATATTATTATTATTATTACGGTATTATATACAAAACGCGTACCGTACAATCATAATAATATGGTCCCACGAGGGAATAAGTCCTATGTTAACATCCTGCGGACTGCGATACTGCAACGAAACATATATAATATTATCAAAAACGTAATTTTATATATTAGGTATGTATATAATATAATATCACGTAATGATATAATATTATGTAATTAATATCACTATTATTGAATTTTAATTTCATTCATAATGTTGAATCGAACAAGTTTCTTATCGAAGAGAATATTTATTGATAGTATATTAGGGTATTATAATATTGTAGAGAGTGACGTAAGAAGTTTAAGCGTTTAATAAATTGGATGACAAATAATAACTAGGTATTATAATGTGTATTTGTATAATGTATATGCAACGTAATAATCCTAGAGTATAATAACATTTTAGATTTCATGGCACGCACATGATTAGAATTAGTGTATAACGAATTGAAATAAATTAAATTACAATGATAAATTATAGTACCGTGTTATATACTTACAAATTCATAACGATACATTTTTTTGGTAAGCTAAGAATAATTTTTAAGTTTTGCCAATACGATTTTTTTTGGTTTTAATTATTATAACTAATTTAAATTAATTTAGAAACATGAGGATGATTCACCAATTATGCTCACTTTAATTTTATCGTTTGAAAATTTATTCATTCAGTTTTGATCTTTGACATGTTTAATTGAAATTCAGACCATATTTTTTAATACTTTGAGTATCTGCACAATTCAAGGAGTATATCCTGTAGTGATTCATTTTTTTCTAATGAAAATCCCACGGTATTTTAGAAGTACTGAAAATTGTTAACCAGTTGAAATCTTTGAAAATATTAACACATCTACAAAGTTATTATTTTTAAAGTTATTAAACTTAATGTAGTAAAGAAAAACGAAGGTAAGCATGCTATTAGGTGAATCACTTTATATATATAGTTAACTTTATTAATGGATTATTATAATATATAACTGTAGATTTTTTCAATTTTTTATTTTTAAATATTATTTTATACTATTAATCACCATGAATCATTTAATTTGTGTCAAGTGAAGTGGCATAGGTACCTACTGCAGTTTATAAAAAACTTATTATAAATGAGGCTCGAAGCACATTTGTAAATTCATATAATTTATTATGTATTCTGTATTATATATTTATAATTTATTTATAATACTCCTAAACACGTTAAAGTCGGTAAATAAATACCGCAAGTATAGTTATATGCCTTCGGGTTCATTTTAGTTCCCTCTTATTTACAAAACTATTTTAGAACTCATTATTAGTTTGGGTTTGTATACAAACACTTTATAATTTTGTCAAATAAACAACAATAAAATGTACAAAACAAACTAGTCGATTTTAAAATTATGAGCTCTGCATAATTTTTTTTCAGAAAAGTATTTTGTTTGAAATGTGTGTGTTTCTTTGAACTAAAAAATGTTGTTTTATTGTTTTTAAAAATTAAATTTAGATAGTAATTGTACATGTAATTTTATTTCTAATTATTCGAAATAAATTATGAATTAAAAGTAACTGTATCTATATAGATTCGTCATCATATTATTACATTAAACCCTGCTACGATTTTGCATAATATAGAGACACTTAAATTTATATGATTTATGGGATATAAAAAAAAATTAACCAATTCACTTGGTGACTCGGTAAATAAGTCCCTGTAAAATAATTTAAAATACGATTCTCTCTCAACCCGCCGTAAAATTGTTGATTAAAAAAATAAAGATTGTTGCTTTTTGGCTTCTTGTATAAATTTATAAACGATTTCATATTTTGTCCCTCTTTGTTGATCGCATTTCTTTCCACGTACCACAATTTGACATACACTCATGTAGTAATGTCCTACATTTCATGCAAACATTTAACACACAAACAATGGACAAAATAGTCCACCTGATAGAATCCTAACACTAGGAACTGAACTTAATTTTGACTTCTTCTTATACTCTCTGCCAGACATAGAAAGGCATTATTCTAATTTTTAATGTTGTCTTCTGCGTTCTGCCCTATTATTTTAATCTCCTATATCTTATGTTGAAACTCTAATATTAAGCTTATTATTTTGTAATATGTTAATATTGTAAATTTATTATCCATCTATACTTAAGTTTACAAGGCGTAAACTCCATTATAAATAAATAAATAAATGTATTAATTAAAAAGTACGTTTTTGTACGTGATTTTTTTTTAAAATTAATTCAGTGGTATTTTTCCCCTAAACTTTGTTTGTTCCTCTTAAATTAAATTATTTAGAAAAAATATGTAATTTAAACTTATATCTTCAAAAAATTATGTCCACGAAAAGTTCTAGGTATTTCTAAAACGCCCATGTAATTACTAATTGTATACTAATCATTACTGTATTTTATACTATTATTATTTATTATACTATATATAACAGTCTACCTACGCATATATTAGAAAATATATTAACTAATAATATGTGACTAGCACAAAAATAATTGCAACAAGGTCAGTAAGCAATAACGTTCAAAAAAACATTTCAAAAACGTTTTATTTTAAACAAGATCAATTAAGGATTATTTATCGTTTAGGTATTTTTTTTGTATTTGTTTTTGTGGTCTTGAGAGATTAATTCTTTCCCGTCTATAAAAAGGGAACTCTTAATATAATACATTAATATGTCAAAATCATGTTCTGCAGTGTGTCATTATCTCTGCGTAAACCGGTGCTGCTGGCGGATATTTGGCAGCTCGTAAAAATAATAATAATATAATACGACGTTCTGATTCCAATTAGTCGAACGACGACACAGGCACCGCTGACAGACAACCGACGGTGGCAGTGGACCCACACTAATAATACACGCGCACATACACGGCCGCGCGAACCGATTTATTAATGTCAACTTAAAAACTAATTTACGCGTTTAGACGTAACCTTGTGAGGTTTTTGTATGGGTTCATTTTTTTTTTGTCGTATACCAACATATATGTATATGTGTTCATTTTTTTCCCCTATAGTAGGGTGGTGGTGGAGATTTATTACTCGCGGCAACGACAAATAACGTTGTGTGCGAAAGGTAAGGCGAAAGCAAGTGACACGGTTAATAGCACTGTAGTTTGGTACAAACTTGCGTTTTGGTTGAACGGATATGAGTTTTGAACGGGATGCGAATGCAGTGAGTAGAGGTATAACTGTTGGAAGCAAAGTATCGCTAGTCTTCTTCTGCAGAGTATTTCTGAAATGGGCTCAAAAACAATCCTGTGACGCTCATATTCGTCTGTTATTCAATATCTCATTATATCTAATAATTCCATAAAGCTCTCAAACTCATACAAATACAAACGACCATAATTATCTACACAATTAACTCTCTTTATACCTGATTAAAAAATAATAATATCTATTAACACCTCTCATAAGATGACTACCTAAAGTATAATATATTATTAACTGCAAAGTTATTCCGAAAAATGCTAATAAATTCAAACCAGGTACCTATATCTTTTATCAGTATATTAAGTACTTTTGAAGACACTAAACAGTCTAAACTAAATTTACCCAATGACTTAATTACACAAACTCTCAAAAACTAACCCATAAACTCTACAACAGAAGTACTTAAAGTATACTCCTACTAATCTTCGTCTGACCAACGAGCATAACGGAGCAAATCATACGTCCCGAATAATCGGAATAATCTATTATGTTTGATACAAGACTGAATTTACCTATTACCAAATGTAAAAGTAAAAGTATTATGTAGTGAATTAAAAATTAGGATTTTTTTATATTTTAATGCGTCAGAGCAAGTATTACCAGCATATTGTGACTGTTGATAGTTTGTGCGTTTTAAAATACTAGATAAAAATATTTTTTAAAAGGCTACGAGATTCACTAGATGATATTCTTGTTTTAATATTTGATAATAATTTCAATTTAGTCTAATATTAAACATAACAAAATTAAATGGATTATTTAGAACCTATAGGTTAGTTGTCTATGTTGATTTGTAAGACACTGCACGCGGGCATCATATAGTGTTTTTATTTTAAATAACATTATATAATTATATAAACCTTTTCGTAAAAAATACTTATTTATTTCAAAGACGCTGATGAGTAGCTTCCTCTTATCCTTTCTCATAAATATATATATATTTTTTTTCGTAAACGCAACTATCCAATTTAAATTTTATTCATCATGTGCATAAGTAGGTATAATTTTTATTTAGATTTTTTTCAGTTCGATTAAAAACATTTAAAATCAAATTTATTGAGTTAAATAATTCAAACATATCAATATTTGAATTACATTATGTACCTACTCGTATAATATGTTCAATAATTATTACAACTGAAGTTGAAATATTATGGCAAATAATTATTATAAAATATTCGAACATATACAATAGGTACCTATATGTACCTAGGTATAATTTATAACTATAATTTATTAATATAAAAGATTAGATACATAAAAAATCATATAAATCCAATATATTACAGTGAAACGTCTCTATAACGGAATCGCATTGTACCAAACATATTTCCGTTATAAATAGTTTTCCGTCATACAGAGGTAGAAATTGCATATATTATTTGGATTGGGACTATTGACATTTTCCGTTATAAGGAGGAATCCGTTTAAGAGAGGGTCCGTTATAGAGAGGTTTTACTGTATAAAATATAGTAGGTATTGAATTTATATAGCTGATATTATTTTAATTGCATGAAAGCGTACGTAACTGCAAGTGACAATACCATAAAGCGGTCAGTGTCACGAAAGCGTCGCCCTATATAAATAATCTTTGCACAAAGTTTAATTTTCCAAGCACAAATGCACGAGTACCAGACTTTCGAGAGTTTGTTTATTATTACTACTGAAATGCCATTATAAGTGTTGACTGAACATTATATGTGCACTTATATATTTTCCGTTGAGTTTGAAAAGTTTCAAAATGGTCTTCACGTCTTGTTTAAAATAATTTGTCATTCCGAAACTATATGCATTATGATGATTATGCAATGACCATTACCTTTTTATGAACACGAGTCCACTGATGATATTTTTTTAAATTATGAATGTTGCTGATTTCGCATTAGCCGATAATAAATTTTAAAGAAGAGTTGCGTTTACACTCGCAGGTATTAGGTATACGCTATGCAATAATTATAATATAATTTCAACTACAGCTGACATCAAAGCGACAACATGCACATTTAGGTTTTAGTTGTAATAAATACATCAGAAATTTATCGTTTTTAATTCTTTGACAAAATTACGGATCAACCCACGTTGGTAGTTCAACATGAGCTATTATACAATAGGTATACGATGAACTAATATTGATTAGATAACATATAGTGACAACTGACTCAATTTAATTTTAAATTAAAAAAAAAAAACTAATTTTCTAATTAAAAAATGTTGGTACACCTATCTTGTACCCAAATTAACTTTTATTATCAAAGAAAAACTAGTAGAACCAATTGTAGCCACTCGTATAACCTGACCTCCTATAATAGAGCTAAATTCCAATGTGATGTGTTTAAGTAATGGTAGTATAACGAAGGAAAAATTCTCGTTAAATTCTTCAAAGATAAAATGTCGCTAGTTTAAATCGTTTTTACAAAATTGGTGTCTGTTTTGTTATATTTAAAAAAAAATAATTAATAATTGTGCGACGGTATAGAGGTAAAACAGCAGAGGTATACATCATTATATTATGTAGTTTACATCGTTAAACGATATTTATTAATGTTGATAATTTTTAACAGAGTCGTTGTTCCGTTTGATTTAAACGTGAGTAGGTAGGTATACATAGGTAATATAAAATATGCGTTTGCTAATATTGAACGTTCGACGTTCACAATGTATTATATAATCAAAGTCAATAATCGTATAATCCCATGTGGACTGATCATCAAACCACACAGGAAAAACAATTCAAATTTTGTACATAATAATTGATGACATATAACATTGTCTGAAGGCTTAGTTCAGTGAGCTAAATGTTGATTGTACATATTATGTGCGTGGCTAATAATGCGATTTGATTAATATTATCATTTACGATTATATTATATTATACAAACGCGCATTATATAATATAATAAAATCCCAAATTATGCATAATATACTCGACGATTTGATAATATAACCACAACATTCTATATTATAATATATATATATACACATTTATTATGGTTTAAGTCTGTCCTATATTATAAAGCAATTTAATCAATGATGGTACCTATCTAACTATATTAAATTATGGGTGGTTAATTATACGAGTATATATTATAATACCCTCTACCAATACTATATACCTATTATATTTTCGTCAGCTTGATTCCCAATATTATCGTCCAAATTAAATCTAAAATGGTAAGGAGAGGAAAGAACTTTTTTGACCATTTTGTCGGCATAATTATCTATTTCGCAAAGGCCACATCTCCATTGGTTTTTATAGTGATAACTGATAATAATATGGAGATATGACTTTTTTTAAGGTCTTATAATCATTGGTTACATCGGTGAAACGGCATATTATAATTTTTTATATGGAAAATAAAATATAAAACTGGAGTTATGACTTTATCAAATAATGCGTTTTTTTTTCATTGTTATATCACAAATAACACCAAAATCAAAAAAATTAAAGTTACAACAATATTACAAGATAAGCCAATCGTAAAATTATTAAATATCAACAACTGTTTTTTTTATAAATACCTATATTTGTAAAAAAATTATATACCATATATAATCTACTAAATATAATATTTAACCAAATAATGACAACTTCAAAAAAATATTATTTTCCTGATCTGAAATTTCCTACTTCTAAATATGAGGTCTGACATATACGGATAAAAACACAAACTACCTGGGAATAATAGATTTTAAATTAATTATCTGCGTTATTATTAATCAAGGTGACGAAAAGCTAATAATTATCATTGGAAACTTTCATTAATTATAATTAATCATTATTCATTAGGTTTGCGCTTTTTGTAGAACTCAGTTTTACGTAAGGCTTCAAAACTAACCAATACATTGTAGTCTTTATTCAATTATTGGTGCTTTGACCCTTGGATGAAAGGCCCGGAGGTGCCTGATGGGCACGCTCAACACTCCCGCAGTTATGTAGCCATTTATTGATTATATTTATATTATATTTATTATACATTTATACCAATCACTTAAATACTATTTAATACTTTAAATTACACAAGTATGAAATAAATGTATAATAATTAGTGTTTGAATATTTCATGAAATATTTCAAAATGTGTGAAATATTTCAATTATCATAATTTTTGTAGTTTTGTCTTGTAAAATATTAAATAATTAATCTAAAAAAATAAAAACCTCATTAGTCATTGACACACATTTTTTCTCAGTTTCAATGTATAATAATATGTTGTATTTTTTTGCTGTACCTATTATTTGATGTAAAAATGTAAAATAAATAAGGAATAAGTAGGTATCGTATATTGTATAGGTATGTACCATGGACGTGGTTACTTATATAGTTATATACTTATATGTTAAAAATCAGATCAGAGTTTTCTTGATAATGAATCTTTATGACATTTATTTGTATAGGAAACCAGTAGGTAGGTACTTATAATAGGTATATATATTATAAAGATCATATTTTTCTTACTAATAATTAACATGTAATTATATAATTAAATATAAAAAAAAAACATAATACAAATATTAAATATAATAATTAATAAATATTAAAAAGAAACATTAAAGCCCTGATTTTTAGGAAACCAGTACTTAGGTATATTAATATATATTATAAAGATCATAGTTTTTTTTTGCTAATGAACTTGAAATAATATAAATTATAATTACTGTAATCTAGTTATCTCCTAAATTGGTGGGAAGATAAAATTGATAATGTAGTAGGGCCAAATAGTGAAATAATTAATAAAAATCCAATATTTCACAAAACATTTCAAAATGAAATATTTCTCATACTTCAAACACTAATAATAATATATCTAGTGTTTATTATATATAAATTATATAGGTATATTGGTTATACTCAAATATTTTAAAATAAGTAATTACTATTATAGCCCCCCCTCCCACATCTTCCAAACCTTTTATCATTGAACGAGTTATTAGGTGTGCGAGAATGTTTATGGGCCGATCGTAAATTGTGGTGCTGGTTACGGACGAGTGTGGTAAAAACTTAGACGTTTGGTCACAATACGAAATATAACCTCTTCGTCGTGCGATTTAATGCTGGCTGAATAAACAGCAGTCACGGATTGAAATGTGGCGTCCATTTGTTCGTCAACGTTGTCTTCGCGGTGTATTCAATTTTTGTTTGTTTTTTATTCCCTTCCACTTCCCCTCCCTCCCACCGACGGACGCGGAGCGGCAGGGCTCTATTTATAATAATGCGGCCCATGTGTTGTTCATATCGCGTTTCATTAGCGTTTAACTAGCGACGAGTGATTAGTTTTTCCGGGCCACCCGTGGCAACTTTTCAAAACGCACTGCAGTACAGAGCGTTTATCCGAGACGGGAGGATAACCGTCAATTATACGCTGCAGATTTAGCTGTTCCGCACCCGCCACACCGTGTATTTAATGTGTGTCTTCCTCGGCATTTCGTGCAACGGTGCAACACAATAACACACACATACCTCGTGACTGCCGAGTTTACCTTTGTACCGTGTTTACTTATATATATATATATATATAGGGACGCATTTATGGTGTATGTATAATATATGTATTACAATTACATGTACAAAGTGAATCAGTGATCCACCAAGCACGCCTATCCCATTTTTAATTTTTTCATTCGGCAGTTAAAATTACTTTTAATTCTAATTTTTTAAAGTTCTGAATAAAATAAAATATCATGTTTCAAATAATAGTTTATTTTTTCGTACCATCTTTTGTAAGAATTCAGTGTAGGTACTTGTGATGATACGGACTTTCGTTTTTCAAATGACTGTGAATTATTTGACAAGTCGATTTTGTCAATTCAAAATTCGATCTATCGAGTATAATTTCTCAGTTATTAAAATTTTTATATACTGGGGATAAAATTGGATAAAATTGGATAAAATGGTTGTAAAAAAATATAAAATATAAAATATGATATTTTATATTGGATCTAGTACATAGTACACTTGGACCAATTAAAAAAATTGTTAATATTAATCTCAAACTTTTCCAAATCACCATGTCCCCTCCCTCAAATCTACCAAGAAACCAAGACCATGTGAATATATTATCCTTAATACTCAAAGTTAATTAACACAAAAACTACTCGTTCGTTAAATAATTCTGATACGTCAAAATTTTCTGAAAAATTATTCGCTTAATAATTTATAGTAGAAAAGATATGTTCTCATTTGAAAAATAATAGTTTTTAACTTCGCAGAGCATATATATTTTAAGTAGCAACTTTAAAAAAAAAAAATAAAAATAATAATGTCTTTACTTTTTAAAAATTCCAAAAATTGGATTTTGAATAATTTCGTCGTTGAAGAAAACGAGTCGGTGCATTATACGCTACGAATCACCCTGTACATGATTTATTATACGAAAGTATTATTGTTCAAAACACTAATAGGCCAAACGTCATTAAAGTGCCGCCGCCTTTTTCTTCTTTTACAAACTGTTCTCAACATTTTACTCATTTATTTTGCTGATGGGCTTGTCAACTTTGATGATATAATGCTCAAATAGCAGCCAAACAATTTTTAAATATTTAAATCACTAGTAAAGTAGTTCTATTAATAAAATAGTAATACAATGAAAAAACATTAATAATCTTTTTTTTTAATTTGTCTAAAATTATTAACGATGTTCATCAAGATAATTACAACTATTTTTAGGAATTGTAATAAACAGAAGCGTAAAACAAATTTAAATCGACCACGTGTGCTCCAGTGGTTCATGAAAATATTGATTTTTATTTTTATATAAAATCAAACCTAAGTTGGAGCAGGAAAATTAATGTAGGTAGGTACCTACCTACCTATAGTATATGGTACCATTGATTATAAATACAATACAATTACCTGCATAGTATTTTTGCATGATACTGTACAATTATTATGAATTATTATCATATTAGAATAATATTACTAACTACATTACATTTCATATTAAAAGTGAGTAATTGTATACACATGGAAATGAGTTTATTTTCCTTGTGTTCATTTCTGTCATCTCGTCGTATTATTATACATAGCTGAACCTAATCCATACGACGACTTATATGAACACTGTAGTAACGCTCCGTCAAACATTTTATGACAAGTAGATATTCCTTCGGTCCGTGACGAGTTCAAATGTTAGACATGCGATTTATTTTAAAATTGTATATTATATATTATTATGTGTTTTAATAAACACATTTAATGAAATACTACACGCGCGCTGAACGACAATATCACTTTTCTTTCAAACCCACTTACGCTCAAACTATAGAATGTGTCAAATGACTGTCATAGGTAATTATTCTTACACGACGCACAAAACTTTATTTTTACTATACAACTGTATTATATACACATAAGAAAAACTTATAATTATCACAAACAATTTTAACACGTCCCTAACTGATTTATAATACATACATAACTCTGTAAGTTATAATATAATTTTTGATTTTTGTGCGATTTATCATCTGAAACTGAAATCGTGTTGAAAATAAAATCAACCTTTTTTAGTTTTTTTTTAGTTCAAACGTGGCAATAATAAATTGTTTCAACAGCAATTGTTTAGTGAAATCGTATTTAAATAAATACGTATACGTCATTGTGTCATTATAACTTATAAGTAGTGTATGCACAATTATTACACAAAAAATTAATACATGCAGTTAGTGTATATTATTAAAGCTAAAAATTAATACAATTGAAAGGGGGTTTTTTTTTGAGTATCAGAACTCATTAGATCTAGCCATTAATATCTTTAATCCCTCCCCTTCCTAGGGTAAACTTAGGGAGGCTTAAAACCAGCTAGTGAACCACACGCGAGAAAATTTACTTTGAAAGTATTGTGTACCTATATTAAAACTTCTTTTCTATAGCGACGCGAAATAAACAATAGCACGTGGTCCAACGAATAAAGCACTAAATTAGGTAGGTATATTCTGTAGTAGCAGTAAATTTATAACGAAATTTAAAAAATTCTCATAAAACAATAATAATAGTAGCAATAATTTATGTTAATGATTATAATGCGTATTTATTTATTAGCATATTTTTTTTTCACCCTCGAAATATGAGTATGTGAGACAAGAATAATTCCTCATCACGAAGAACCCGGCTGGTCACCCATCCCGCAGACCATGACGCCTAACAATGCTTGATCGCACAGGTGTTTGTAATTCGCACTGATTCATCTATACATCTTTTGCGCCAGTATATTGATCACAAATCAATTAGGTATACATCGATTGCACCAGGAAAATAATAATATTTTAAGATTTTAATAAGACGTGTATAAGTTAATATTATATAAGTCACTATCAAAAACTATAAAAATAGTACTCAAACATATAGAATAAAAAATCGTAAAATATTAAAATACATATTATTATACAATAATTTGTTGAAAATTATAAAATATCAATATCCTTTTTTGAACCTCAATATCGTGCGGTGCAGTTGATGTATTACCTTTTTAAATCTCAAAAAATTGTTTTTCTTCATCTGTGATGATTTCTGGCGCAATTGACATATACCAGAACACTCATATTAGCGATCGCTCACTCAACCACTGCACCACACCAGGCCACAATACGCGTTACTGTAGAGTTTCAATAACTCGAACTCTGATAATTCGATTTTTGTGAGCTTGACTGCAGTACATTATGTATACGTATGAACATATAATAATATTTTGTAGTGGAACCTATGTAGCAGTTTAAACGGTACGTCGAATGCATCCAACTTTCCCGCAATGATGAGCGTACAACAACCGCCAATTATTATAATATAGACATTTCACTCAAATTCTGCAGCGCATTATTACAGGCTATATACCTACCACATTATATTATGTATACCTATTTCCGAAAGTCGCGACGCGGTTCGATTCGGTCCGTTTACGTGTATATTGTTAATATTGTTATCATTGCATTCTTATTAGGCGACGGGTGAGTGTATAGGTGTACACGCCCAATATAATTATGCATCATAAAATTAGTACGATGACGATTTATGGCGACAATCGATGTGCAATAGCCCGCGAGTATCATAATAATAATATATTATAATATTATTGAGGCCCTCTTAGGTCCGCGGTCGCACGCCAAAGCAGTAGTGCGCGGTTACGGTATGCGAAACGGACGGCCGAGCAATAATTGCAGCGGTGCAGGTCATGCAGTGCACCGCCCCATACTGCAACAGTGCAGATGGGTCGTGGCAGTTTATTTTTTCACCTCATAGGTGTCCTCCCGCGGCCTTATAACCGCCGAGTGCACGCCGTGATCGCGTCACTCGACGGTCGACGGCGTGAACGAGCCGACATGTATCGTCTTCATCATCGGCGAGCAACCACTAGCTGGTGGACGGCCATGGTGGCAATGCACTGGGCCATCTCGTCGTCCGCCGAAGCGTCGGCGATCCGCGTGTTAGCATTTCCCAAACCACCGCCGGAGAGCACAGCGCCGGGACCGGAACCGGCCGAACCGGAAGCACCGGACATGATGGCATGTCTGCGGGCCATGAGCTACACGTGCGTGCAGCGCAAGACGGCAGTGTATCTGGACGCCCTGAACCGTCTGGACCGGATACGGCTGCTCGGCGACTTTGTGACCGCGGTCCGGATCCGGCCGGTCCGTTCCCGGTCGCCGGCCATCAGCGAACGGCTGTTGGACGCCCGTGGCCTCAACAACGTAGTATCACTGTCGGTGCTCGTCAACGCGGTGGTCGGCGACATCGTCCAAGACCACGCGCTCAAGATCAGCTTCCCCCGGATCGTCGACCTGGGGTTGCCGTACGGTCTCTCCGCTGCCGACACCGATGACGACGACGACAGAACTGAAGCCTCAACCGGTGGCGACCCCGACGCCGACGTGTGACCAGATTTCTCGGTATCACTACACGACGCTTATCAATAGATGCTATTATTATGTACCACTGTGGCACTGTTGTAGTACCTATATAATATTATGGATGGATCAATTTTTTGTCTATGAACTATATTATTGTTGCTGTATGATTTATAAGCTTCATCTATATACATATACGTATAACTTTTATGTAATGCATTTTATATTTTATTGATATTATTTCAAACAGTAACAATAAGCGTTTAAGTATAAAAACATTTAACTAACCAATTCGATCATTTCTTTTTACACAAATTACCGTCACAACACAATGATATAAGAACTCGATGAATAAGTAATCAATCAATATCATTATTATTTTCATATTATAGTCTAATTTTAGCCACATATATATTATATTTCCAATATAACAATTATGTATAGTGTATATAATTTAGAAATATAATATATATGACAAAAATTAGACTATAATATGAACATAATAAAGGTATTGAGTAATAACTTAGACATTGAGTGCCTAAATCACTGTGTAGGTATGACGGATAATATAGGTGTAAGAAGAAATCAAACGATTGGTTAATTTAATATTGTTTGTGTTCTTTAACGAATTCTCTTTAATAATTTTGGCGATGTCCATCCTTCTTGTTCTTCAAGGAAATAGTCATAGCTGAAATTAAATAATGTTATATATTTATTGATGAAAAAATAGAAATTAATAAATATCGTAAATAATCATAACCATAAAAATAATTTAGGGCCATAATGCTGATTTTTACCTTTGCCTCTTTTTTTGTTGGTGCTGTAAAGTATAAATTAATACCAATAATAACTGATTATTTAATAAACATTTTATCTGAGTTTACATTATATGAAATATTTAAAGAAATGAAAGAAAGTATTAAAATATTAGTTGTTAATAGAAGTATGTTACAATATAAAAAATTACCTCGTGCAACAACAGCTTTTTTATGTACGGTTTAATTTTGCCCTGGGCGCCAAATCTTAACGGCACAGCCTGGTTACATGCATTTATATCATTCACCAAAGTATCTATTTTATCTAATTTAATTGAATTGTACATGCTGTTAATACCTATTATAATAATCAATAATATATATTTAAAACTATGATACGGCACGCACGCTAAATGCGCTGCTGTCTCGTAAAAATTAACTCGTTGGTATTTGGTAAATAATAATCCTTTTATTTCTGTGTAAATATAATATTATATACAAATATAAGGAACCGGAGACCGATGGCGTAGCGGTCTTCGAAACCTTGAACAAACATAGGAACAACGTTTTTCAATATATTATAATAAATACTAGCTGGTAGTATGTACATAAATTGGGTGGGGAACGAGATCTGATCACGTCGGGGCCGCTTATGAAAGTGGCATCCGTTCCGTGAGTCTCATTCGGATAAGTGTGACATAAACAATATAGAGGTTGTCCTGAAAAGGACAATTTTGGTTCCACGGAAACTAGTCCTAATCGGCGTGTGGTATTCGTCGGTTGGTCATTGAGTCGACTTCAGGGTTGTGTACTTGTGTGTCGCTGGTGTGCAACTGGTTGACAACTGGCGGTCGTCGGGATTGGGCATCAGAAACGATAACGTGCAGCAAGCCTGCAATTAAGTGGATCGGTCGTAAAGTGGCCGTTATATATGTCACTTGGTGACAATAATATAATAATATATAACAATCGGGATACGTTTAAGGTATGCCGCCGGTGGCACCTGATTGTACTGTTATATTTTGACAGTTGAGGGTTAGGATGAAGACTGATTTAAGTTTTGTAGCTATACCGTTATATATAATGCATTTATGGGGAATTCCGGTGCCGGTTGGTTGAGTTTATTAGGAGTGACGAGAGAATGTCGCACTTTTTCAGTGGTGCGGGATACTTGATTGGTGCGTGCGTTTTTCCCTCATCAGCCTCTAGTAACTTATTTCTTTACAAACCACCTTCTTCAGTCAAGTTTCCCTGACAAAATTGTGAAATTAAATTTCAACGTGTGGTTTCGTACACACTGTTGGTCTTGGAAAAGACCTTTTTACGCGCTCGTGTGTATGTGCGCCGTTATAACTTTCATTTTCGCAAAAATGTTTCAATACCCAGATGGCAAGCATATTTTTGGCGTCCTTTTTTGAAGAACCTGCATAAAAAAGCAACGATAAAAGTGATTAGTGATTATTGTTATAACAATTTTAAATATCATTACTTTAATACTATTATTAGTCCAACCAATATTTGTCATAAATAATCTTTTTTTTTAATCTTAAATGGACATTTTTTTTTTAGATTAAGATAATCTCGACATTAATTTTTCGACAGAAAATCATTTATATTATTATTGTACATATTAAAGTGATCATATAAAAATCATACATCACATCTAAATGAAACTTAAATTAAATATAATATTAAAATTAAGTTATAGTTTATATTAAAATTGTCAATATCTACAATATAAAAATATTACTTTGTTTTCCAATAGATTGACCATTGATGATGACACACCCCACTATTATCACTGGCGGAGAAATCGCTATGACGCTGACTGTGTAGTTGATATATGGATAAATTTCATTTAATAAGAGAACTGGTCGGTACTTCAATTTGTATTCAAAGTGGTTCATCACCTAATGTAAATGGGTTTAAGTTATAATATTTACTATTATATCTAGTGTAATAATGAACATTAAACTGTATAATTTAATGAACATTAATGTTGCCAATACATGCATATTTCGTAATATAAAATCAAACTCAACCAAAATATATAAAAAAATAAAAAATATCTAAGTAATTGAAATGTTGTATGTGTGTAAGACGAAGGCAACAATTGTCCATGTGGCGTCCTCTTAACACATGAATGCTTTAGATTATTAATTTTTTTAAATAAAATGTCTTAAAATATTATCCAGTAATTATTAAGATCTTGATCGTTCTAAAGGTTTAAGTCACAATATTATTTTATAAAACCTAATTGCGTATATATTTAAAAGACATATTAATTAATCATCTTACATAATTATCATTTGTTGATATGCCGTTGTCTATATTTGCAGGCTGAGCAGTATAATGTATTTAACTTTTACGTTTGTAAAAAATTAAATTATCTTTTCGATTATGCTGACATATTCGGCATAATTATGTGTACCTTTAAAAGTCCTCTTGCTTTTTTGTACAAAAATCGCCTGCTCATCCATACCAATCCTATACCGGCTATTGCTCCTAGTGCTATAAATGATTTTGTCTTCATCTTGAAACCCAGACAATTGTAGTTTTTAATAAGCAATAATAATTATTAACTCGTTCACTATATTTTGTGTATAACAATATAGAAATAGAAATAGAAATACTATAGAAATAACGTAACGGTCCGTGCAGGCGTTAAATTGTCAAATGAATATTTTAATTGTTACGCAGATAATATATTTTTGAGTACCTATAGTGATGTATTTATAAATATTATGCTGTTTATATTTTCATTTAAGTCAGATAACATGATGATATAATAAAAAAAAATACCAATGCTAATGAAACTACTCAACCGATTTTAATAAGATTTTATGTTTAATGTGGTAGCTTTAATTCGACTTAAAGTATAGGTCAATATTAATCCTTCGTCGGGTGGCCCTTAATTGTTTTTTTGAATACCTAATAATGAATTTTGATGTCACCTTGTTGAGTAATTTTTACATTTTTATAATTTTTATAAATAATTTTTTTTTTACACAAAACATATCCTCGGTGACATAGGCCATTGGCACAAAATTTAAATTATATTGGGTTGTATTTACATTGAAAACTATATTATTTTGCAGTGTTCATATTTTATTTTGAAGTTCTGTCTAATAACTTAATTTATTATACTACTGTTATTAAATTGACTGCAATTCAAGTTTTATTCTACACACTTTACTTAATTATATTAAATTTTTGCACATACCATGATTTTTTTTATCAAAATGTGCTCATGTGTCTACTTCTGACATTTAAAATATTTCCATTAGATCAATTTTGATTTTTAACAGTTTCAATCGTATCAAAACCTATGACATTTTGAGAATTTTTAATAATAGTTAATTATTAAATATTCGATTTGTAAGTGTTATTAGTCAAACTTCGTTAAATAAATGTATTTTATTCTTTCTGAATTTTTTTATCAAATCGCATACGTAGAAATATAGAATGTACCATTGCACCGTGCTGACTGTAATTTTATTTAGGTACCTCCACATATCCGTTCAGCGATAATATTAAATTATTTATAAATTAATAATACCTATGTTATAATATATCGAGTGATTCTTTTATCATTGAACAATCATTATTTCAAAAATTACTAATGTTTTTGAAAATATTTTTTTAATAGTTTCAAGTTGTTCAAAAACCAACTTTTTTATTAAAAAAATGTATTTTAAAATATTTTTTATCCTTATCATTTTTTTACTTTTTTGAATGACAACATAGAGTTTTAATTTCATATTCCAAAGCAGAATATTTTTCTAAGTATTTTGATTCATAAAAATTGAATTTAAGACGAATAGTTTACCCAGCAAAATGTTTGTCCACTACTCCGCTTGTCTAAACTTTAAATGCTTATAACTCATAAACTACTCGTCCTAAATTCGATTTTTATGAATCAAAATACTTAAAAAAAATATTCTGCTTTAGAATATTAAATTAAAACTCTATGTTGTCATTCAAAAAAGTAAAACACTTAAAAAATGATAAGGATAAAAAATATTTAAAAATAATTTTTTTTATAAAAACGTTGGGTTTTGAACAACTTGAAACTATGTAAAATATTAATATTTAATAATATTTTTGAAATAATGAGTGTTCAATGATAAAAGAATCACCTGGTATAATACTTGTAGGATTTAAATCTTAGCCCCCCATGTACGATTTTTGATTTTTTTTTAGAGAGAGGTTAGGTTAGGTTAGGTTAGGTTAGGGAGAAGTTCCCCAGCCCCCTTATATATTTTTGAATTTACGGTTAAACCAGTATCGCACAAATTTTGAAATTAGTTATACAAATTCACGCCAATGGCACACTAAAGTTTAGCAAAAAAAAAAAATTCAAAAATTATACTGGTTGGGGGGGGGGGGGCTGGCGAAATGTACGTCAATTATAATATTTTTTAGTTTTTTTTTTTTTTTTTTTTATTTAAAATTAAGCCGCAACAACAAAGATTATTGGCTGAAGTTAAATTTAGCATATGGTGATAAAGGAGGGATATTTATACAATTCAAGCTTGGGGTGTGAAGGTGTATTTAGATTAGGTTATATAATTTAGTTAATTTTAAAAAGGTAAATATCTTCTGAATGTTGTCGGGGTCAGGACCAAGAGCTTCGTAAAGATTGTCAGCTAGTTTGAGGTTGACTCTAACAACGTTGTGTTCACGGCAGAAGCATATGATGTGTTTGACTGTAGGTGTTTCGCCGCATGATAGACAAGGTTCGGGATCCGTTTTGGACATTAAGTGTTTGTGGGTTAACCATGTGTGACCGATTCTAAGTCTATTAAGAATTACTTCTTGACGCCTGGTAAGTGGAGTGGTTGGCCATGGGAGAATGCTGGGTTTGATTTCGTTTAGTTTAGTACGTTGGGTTGACCAGGAGTGTTGCCAATTTTTTAGAATGTGATCAGTAATAAAGTGTTTTGAGTCTTGCAGAGTATGTGAGCCGATGATTAGAGAGTGAGGAGATGAGATGGACTGTTTGGCATATGTGTCTGCTATCTCATTTCCAGGTATGCCGATATGACTAGGTATCCATATCATGGAGATAGTATGTGCGTTGTTTTGGAGAAATGATATCTGGTTCTGGATTTTTTGTGAAATGCTATTAGGTTGGAAGTAATTTTGGATGCTTGTAAGTGTACTAAGGGAGTCGCTTAGTATAATGGATTTGTTTATTGAGTCCTGTTTTATAATATCTAATGTATGGGAGATAGCCAAGGCTTCGGCCGTGTAGATTGAACAATAGTCAGGGAGCTTGAGCATTCGTCTGGTTTCACCGAATGTAACTGCAGCGCGTACGCCGGCGTCTGTTTTGGATCCATCCGTAAAGAAGAATATGTGGTCTTGGTATCCTTCGAGAATAGCTTGTAGTTCACTTTTATAAATGTTGGGTGTAGTTTCGCTTTTCGGGAGGAAAGATAACTTGAGGTTGATGTCAATGTCCATAGTCCAAGGGGGAGTAGTCGGACATTCATGTTTAATTAAGTCAGAGAATTTGAAATTGGAGTCTCTTAGTTCAGTTCTGATGCCGTGGTGGATGTCTAGGTTGTTCTGGGCTCGTCTTGCAGATAGAAGCATGATGTTTTTTTTTCTTATGAGACTTAGGGGTGGAGTATAAGAGATGTTGAGCAAACTGGGAATTGGACTCGATCGGAATGCTCCGGAGGCTAGTCTCAGTCCCAGGTTGTGTACGGTGTCAATCATTTTTAAGCTGGATGGTTTAGAATTGAAAAAGAGGAAGGATCCGTATTCTAGCTTGGAAAGAATGAGTGATGTGTATATTTGTTTAAGGGTTGTGGAGTTTGCTCCCCAAGAAGTGTGAGCTAGAGTTTTGAGGATATTCATTCTTAGCATGGTTGCTTTTCGGAGATCTTTAAGGTGTGGGTTCCAGGTATTTTTGCGGTCGAATGTGATTCCTAGTATTTTAATTGATTTTGAGGATCGTATTGGGATGTCATTCATTCTAATGTCTAATGAAGGATATTTTTTAGATCGGGTGAATGTGATGCACTGAGATTTAAATGGGGAGAAACGGTATCCTGATGTCTCGGACCATGCAGCAAGTGATAATATTGTGTCTTGTAGATATGGTTGTATGCAGGATGAGTTTTTTGCTGAACACCAAATGTTTAGGTCGTCTGCAAAGAGAGAAGATTTTACTGGGAATTTGATTCTTTCGCAGATGTCGTTGATGGCTACGAGGAATAAGGTGACTGAGAGAGTGGATCCTTGTGGTACTCCATTTTCTTGATTGAAGATTGAAGAGAGATGACCGTTAATTTTGACTTGGAAAGATCTGTCTTCTAGGAAATGTTTGACAAAGATCAGTAGGTTACCGTTACATAGGATTTTTTGTAGTTGTTCGATTATCCGGGGGCGCCATGTGGTGTCGTATGCTTTCGCTATGTCGAGGGCAACAAGTCCCAAGGCTTGGTTGGTTTCTAGGGACTTAGTTATGTCTTTTTGGATTTCATGTAGACTGTTGTATGTGCTCCTGTGTTTGCGGAAGCCATTTTGTTGAGGGGAAAGATAGTGAGTTTTTTCGAGAAACCATCTCAGTCGCGAATCGATGATCTTTTCAAGTATTTTACACATTGTATTGAGGAGAGATATTGGTCTATATCCCTCTGTGCTAAATTTGTCCTTCCCTGGTTTTAAAATCGGGATGACGATGGCGTGTTTCCAAGATTTTGGGATTTGTCCGGTATTCCATATTTTATTGTACAGGTGGAGGAGGAACTGTATTGCTGATGCGGGTAGGTTGTGTAAGAAGCTGTATGGGATTTCATCAGGTCCGGGAGAGAGGCTAGAGCATTTGGAAAGGGCCCAGTTTAGCTCCTTAGCGCTAATGGGGATGTTTAGATGGTGTTGATCCTGGTTTAATGGGCTGTAGTTGGGTTGGAGCAAATGCTGTCTACTGGTCAGGTTATTATTAAGAAATGATTCATTATAGTTGTTATCAGAACTGTTCAAATAGAAATGGTTACCGAGAAGATTAGCAACCTCGATTGGATCGGTGAGGAGAATGTTGTCATTTAATATGAGAGTCTGTTTTTCTTTGCTGTTGCCACGTAAAGATCTGATTTTGCTCCATACAGAGCTGGGGTCGCTTTTGGGGCCTATGGTAGAAGTGAAGTTCTTCCAAGAGGATGCTTTACTGCGTTTTACGAGGAATTTTGTTTTTGCACGAAGTTCTTTTAGGCGTATGTGGTCCTCGATTTTTCCCGTTTTTTGGAACCGTTTTAATGCGATATTCTTTTCCTTAATAGATAGCTTGATTTGGGGGTTCCACCAAGGAACTTTAGGATTGTTTAGAGTGCCATTTGTTTTTCCAATTGATATGTTTGCTGCATTAGTTATAGAATTGGTTATGTGGGCAACGTCATTTTCGGTCGGACCATCTGGAGGAGGAGGGTTTGTGTTTACGTAGGCTTCGACTAGTTGGGAGAAAAGATTCCAGTTGGGATTTTTGAGTTTCCATTTGTTGGGAGATGTAGGCGAAGTTGCTTTGCTAGTAAGAAGCTCGATCTTGATTGGGATGTGATCACTGTCGTATATTTCGGGTAGAGTTGACCATGAAGTGCGTTGGGCAAGGTTTGAGCTGCATAATGATAGGTCAATCGCTGAGAATTTTCCGTTCGAGGGATTGAGTCGTGTGGGTTCACCGCTATTAAGTAGTATTATGTTGTCAGTCTCGAGGACTTTTTCGATTTGTTTTCCTCGGTCGTCGGTTTTGTCCGATCCCCAGCTTAAGCCGTGACTGTTGAAATCTCCCAGGAGGAGAAAGGGGGGTGGAAGTTGTTGTATTATGTTCACAATATCAGTGGATTTAAATAGTTTTTGGTTCGGTACATAAATATTGCAAATGGTGATGCTAGACTCGAGCTGGATGGATGCTGCCACCACTTCCAGAGGAGATTGGATCTGGATTTGGGAACTTGGATAGTCAGATCTGACCAGTATCGCTACTCCTCCGCTAGCTCGGTTGCAGGCTGTTCTGTTGGTTGAGAAGATGTTGAAGTTTTTGATGGGCGGGGTGAAGGTATTGTTGAGGTTGGTTTCTTGTAAACATATGATGATTGGGTCGTGTTGTTGATTTATTAGTTTAATATCATTAAGTTTTTTGGCAAGGCCGTTAATATTCCACTGTATTACATTTATGCTCATTGTATATGTTATATTGTTTGTTATTTATAATTGATTTTGTGTGGGGTCTGTTGGTTCTTCGGGTATTAATTGGAATAATAAATTGCGAAATTTAGTTAGTTTAGTTTTCATTCTGGAGTTTTTTATCATGACGTAGGTTTCTTCGATTATTGCCATTAGTGTACGTAATTCGATGTTAGCTTCTTCGCATAGGGAGCGTATATTCATGGACTTATTTGAAGAGCATTCAACCAGGTACTTGAATTGGGTGTATGTTATTGGTAGGGGATTGTCGTCATGGAATAATTTCTGGGCCGGAATGAGGGGGTCATCGGGGGTGTCGTCGTCAGTGATTGATGAAGAATTAGACTGAGATCTTATTTTTTGTTTCTTTTGTTTTTGAACTGGTTGCTGGGCTACTTTTAAAAGGGGGGTTGAGGGGGGGGGACATTAGGGATGAGGTGTCAGATATGGGTCTTTTGTTTTGAGTATTGGTCTGCATAGTTAGAGGTATTTGTTCGGTATTAGGCGGAGCTTGGGAAGACGATATGATGTGTTGTTCGTGAGTATCTGATTCCTTGTTTTCCGTATTGATTTGGGCGGGTGGTATTGGGGGTATATGTTCTTCATTGGTGTTCAGATTGGTGTGTTGAACATCGTGTTGGGAAGTTTGGCTTTCTGCTTGGTGAGGATCGATGAAGGGTGGTGTCAGATCGCTTGTTGGAGTGTCTATAACAGTATTTTTGGCAAATGTTGTAGGAGGAGAAGGTGTTTCGGAGATAGTAGAGACATTCTTTTTGCAGGTCTGAGCTGTGTGACCCGTTGTCTTACATGTGTAACAAGTAATCGTGTCATCCGTGAAAAAAATTCTGAACTGAGACTGATTATGGTTTAAGATCAGCGACCCGGGGAGTTTTATCGTGTCTTCGTGCTTGATATATATTTGTCTACGGAAACTTAGAATGTGTTCGTAGCCATCTAGGTTAATTCCAGCTTTAAGGAAGTTTATTTGTGATGTAGGTGATATACCCAGATTGTTTAGGGAGTGGAGTATTACGTGATTGGATATGGACGGGCATACGTTAGAAATTACTATACGCTTAGCTGGGTTTAGTAGTCGTCGTATTTGTATTTCTTGACCGTTTATAATTATTATTTGTGTTTTAGACAGAAGGGATTCGAGAATTTCTTTACTGGATAGAAATATGCAAAATCTATTGTTGGAAATTCTGGAGACGAATAGTATATTTCTAGGTTGAACAATATGTCCAATGGCTAAAATATAATCTTTTTGTGGAACTCCGTCGATTGAATTGAATACTATCGCTTGTTCTCTGTTAGGAGTGGTCTCCTTTGCTGTGATGCTAGCGAAGTTATTGTGATTATCTGTATTATTTATATTGTTGCTGGTAATCTGACTGGTGTAATTAACGTTATCGGCGTTAGTTGCGGTCGTGGTAGTGATGACTGGGGGAAGAGGAGGGCTGACGGCGGTGTTCTTTTCGATAACGGTCCGTTGCGATATTAAGTTGCGCGTATTTAATTGGTGTGTTTTGGTTGAAGGTAATGTGAAATTTTTGGTATTGGTAGCAGGTGAATTTGTGGTTGTTTTTTTGGGAGAGCGTAGGGTGTTTGCTCTGTTGAGGTTTGATGGGGGGGGGGGGCATTTTGCCCGATGTGTTTCTGTTCATTTCGAAATTGCCAAAGATAGTTGGGTGTATAATTATATAATAATCATATTACCTGATATCGATGCAATGAAATGTGACTGGGGTTTTGCTATCGAAGCTATAAAAGCGCACTCGCGGTAAGATAACACACGTGTTGCTCTGTCGAGTGAGGAACACGTACTGCTTTTTAGTTTTTACTGTACAATGAATGTAATATATTATTAAAATTACTGGATAACTACCGTCTACCAATTATACCTGCAACACTACAATATCTACTTCTAGGCCTATGTCGCCGAGGGTATATTTCGTTAAGTAAAAAAAAATAAAAAAATAACTACTTCTAAAATCAGTCAAATAATATACAGGGTGTCCCGCGAGGATTTACCCATTGCGATATCTAACAAAATAATGGAGATATAAAAATTCTGGTTTTATAATAAGATTCATAGGGATATGAACTACAATTACTTCATTTTTAAATTTATTTTAATGTTTTTGTAAAAAATTTAAGAAATATATTTTTTTTATTTAATTATTTCCAAAAAATTAAAGATGGCCATTTTGTAGAGTTTATTTTTCTAAAAATATTGACGTTTCAAAATTTTATTTTAACTAATTTCCTGATTTTTAATATTTTTTCTAGTTTTGAAGAAATAAATATTATTATAAATTTATAACTATTAGGAACACGGATAATATTCGGCCGACCGTATGGGAATGCGCGCTGCGCGGCGGGTCGCATGTTTGATAACATTACGGTGTTAAATAATTCACAATTTTTCTCGAAACTAAAAAAATATTTAAAATCAGGAAATTATTGAAATTAAAATTTTGAAACGTCAATATTTTCAGAAAAAAAAACAACAAAATGGGTATCTTTAATTTTTTTTTGAAATAATTAAATAAAAATATATTTTTTAACTTTTTTACCAAACATTAAAATAAATTAAAATATGAAATAATTGTAGTTCTTATCCCTGTGAGTCTTATTACAAAACCAGAATTTCGATATCACCATTATTTCGGCAGAAATCGCAATGGGTAAATCCTCACGGGACACCCTGTATACTATACCTCTTATTTTCAAATATTTTTTAAGCGCGGCTCTATTTTTTTATAATTTTTTTTTTTATAATAGTTGTAACAATTATTAATGGAGTGTATAGGGGGAAAGAAAAAGAAGGAACTAAAATTTGAAAATATATACCTAATTCAAATTTAAGAAAATTCTCTATTCGTAAAAACATGTTACAATTTTTTTTGTAACATACAATATTATAAAAATATATTGGTACTGTCGCTTTCACAATGACAATACTTCAAGTAGATATTTTTACCAAGAAAATATAACAATAATTATTTTTAGTCATTTTATCTCCTTCTCCGCCTGAAAAATATCCATTTTTGTTTTCTGCCAATGGCTATTGACGAGGTCTGAATCGCGAACACTCAATGTAATATAGCAATATTTATTATTATATATTTTATACCTAATTAGAAATCAAATTATTTACAAATGTATATGAAACTGTCGTATAATAATTTTAATACTTATTGTATGATAATATTATTAATTTAATTATAAATATAATATTATTAAGTTTCAAATACACATTATACGCGTAACAAATCGTTTGTACAATATTTATATAATATATTATACGGTAATGTATAATATGTATATTTAATTTTGTTACCATGCGTTAGTATACGCTTAATGTTTGATGGTTTGTCGTTTTAAATTTCTATTTGCATATTTTAAATAATGGCTATGGAAACTATAGCACCTAATTATTTTTAATAGCGTTTTAGTAATAATCGTCCAAATTTAAATTCCGACTACAAAATCATAATAGCTTTCGCTTACGGGGTTATATCCAACCCCAAATTCACTAATGGATATAAAATGTATGAGACATTTGTCAGTTACATGGTCAATTTACATTCATGAGTTGTTATAATATGGTTTAACTTAAACTGGATTAGACCTAACAGCGTTGTAAATATTAAATAATTTAATTTTCTCTTTAAACACACGATATCATTAATAATTTATATTATAATTATGTTGAGTAATCAGATTGCTGTAACTCAACTTATGGTCATTACAGTTTAGTCATAAATGATTCATCTCGTTGTTAAGTTACCCGAGCAGCCATGACTGCAGCAGGTAAACCACGTAAATTAGCATATGACATTTGAAAATAGTATTATTATACAAAGTACCTTCACAAACGTACGGTGGTAATAAATATATTTGTTTATAACTAAGTTTAATAAAAATGTATTCGTATGTTCAACAATATGTATATGTATTATGAATGCACCGGGAACACCATATTTTTGGATGATCACATATTTAGGAAGGTTTTGGAGGCCTTCAAAATATTTTCATTTAAATGTTATCCAGAGAAAGTAAAGGCGAAATCAAAAATTAAAATCAAAATAATAAAAATTCCATTTATTTCAACATCAAAAGAATAAATTAAAAATGAATTTCTTGTCTGCGAGCTCATAATGAAGTCGTCCACGACCAATTTGGTGACCCATGATATAATTGTATGCAATAAAATTAAAATCATCGGATTAAAGTTGTACGAGCTATTTTTGTTTGTTTATTATATTATTATATTATCGTCGTGTATAATATATTATAGAAATAAAATATTTTTCCACTTGTTTTTAAAAACAAACAGTCGAAACATATCAAAAAACAAATCAAAAGCTTTTAAAAATGATAAATGAAACGCAACACAAGTTATGCGAATACGTTTTTAATGTGAGTATTAAAATACATTTATTTTTCTAAGTTTTTATGACATATTTTTATGTATTACTATGAACTATAGCGATCAAGATTACACTTTTAACTCAAGACTTTTGATTTGTTAAAAAAAAAAAAATTATTATATTTTCTAGAATATAGTCATCAATTTTTATTAATTATGTACAAACGTTAATCAATTTTAAATATTGGCAATTAATAATAAAAAAACTATATCTTTAATTACGTATCTTACAATCATAATATATCAATTAAAATTATGTTATAATATTATCTTTAATATTTAAAAAAAATTATTTTAATTAATAGCTCAACCAATTATAATACAACTGAATATAAAATCTAAACTTATTTTCATAGAAAAACAATAGCGAACGATCAAAACCCAACTGAATTCCGAAATATTTTATTATTCTATTTTAATTTCATTAATATTGTATTAATTTGTATATTCGAGCATAAATCGTGGACTCTGCGCGCCAGTTTTGTTTTCTTTAGATTTTGATTTTTTTCCCTCTACAGCAGTTTCATTCACTCTCTCCTAATAAATACCGTTTAGGTACACCGTTATATATCTTTGATGTCGTCCAATTATTAAAATTGGCAACTCCGTAGTCAGTAGTTTTTTCTCTTTGCTCATTAAACAAGAATTTTCCGCATCACAAAAAACGTTCGGCCGCCATTTATTATTATATTATTAATAATAGTTATTCCCACCCGCCGCGGAACCATCACATACCGTCTTTTGCCGCGACCTGGGGTTTTTCAAACCAATGGTTGTAAGGGAAAAACTTTGTACTTACATCATTAATTAGAGCGTAATATAGATGTCGCAGCCAATTTGCGTGACGTCTATAAATAAACCCCGGCGTACCGGAAACATCGCGTTAATGGTATTTATATTATAGGTGCATAATATTAGTCGACTTACAACAGGTGAACACGGGACGCGCAAACTCAATACGGTACCATAGCCCGTGTCTGTATCGCAAACCGGGTGCAGCGTAACAAGTACTATTGTTTGTTAAATAATAATTACTATATTATATAATATTATAATTGAAAACAGTATTAGAAATTGTATTTGGCCACGAACCTTCAGCACCATAATAATATTCTTGCGCAAAATTGTTAACATTTTAATAATAATACTTATAGTATTGTAAGTAATCATTATAATAACGATATTATATCATTAATTTGTCGGCTTTAGACACTACCGACATTGCGCACGGCGATTTATTATTTCCATTTACTATTATTAATTATTATATAAGATAGTCGCCAAATCGTAACAAATTTCGTTATTGGCTCATCGCGTGCGACATTTAATACATTATTTATTTGTTTTAGGTATATATATATATTTTTTTTTGTTTTTTTATTTCGACTTCTCCGGTCTCAGGCTTACCAAGTTTGTCATTTATCATCGAGGAACGTGAGACACGTAATTTGTCAAGCGTTTCTAATTACCGGTCTCTGACCGTAATTGGTTCCCTAGCTCAGTCACAAATTGGATCCAACATCCTTTGCACGCACGCGCTACCGTTGTATTATATATAATTATTGTGTCTATATACGCTTTGAGCAAGAGAAGAAAAAAATTAAAATTAAAACTATCGTTTAATTATATACACCTCTCACGAAAATATAATGATTAATCTATTTTTTATTTTTTAATGGCTATTAAATTCGAGGAAAAATCATAATTGATTACTTATACCTACCTCCTGTTGGCACCATTCCAGGCGACACGTATAGATTTATTGAACTATCATTTGGGAACATTATTATTTTGATTTAAAACGCAAATAATAAAATATACGGGTGTGTTAAAAAATTAGTTCTAAAAGTTGATTCATTTTTTGTTGACTAATAACTTTTTCACCGTTAATTATTGGTTGTTTAATCACACTGTACGCTGTAGACAATAAATTCAAATAAAAGTAAACATTTAAATATTGTTTGACTAATAAGTTAGTATAGACATATCACACACATGTTATAACTTAACTACAATAATTTACAGTCTACGATAAAGTAAAAAATTATAAAATAGTAAAAAGCATCACTAAAAAAGTCTATTTTTAACTGAGCTAGGTAAATTTTCGCTAATATTAACTTTATACTTTAACAGTTAATAATTAATATAATAACATTTGATAACTATTTTAACATTGACTAAACTAACTCGAGTTCATTTTTATTTTCATGTATAACCTTGACCAAGTTAACCACTTTTTAAAATAGCATAATCGGCACTAATAATACTTAATATCAATGTAAGATTATTTCAAAAATAAATAGAAAATAATTTAATTTTCAAATATAAAACCAGACTCATATTACTGGTGAGGTTTAAGTTTTATATACAGAAATAGGGATTTATATAAATTATGCAATATGAAATATAGACTGGCAACCAATTTTCGATTTTTACATAAGAACCAATAATTTCCCGGAAATATTTTACTGTTATCTTAAACCTATTTTTATTCCCGGATATCGGTCACCGGTTATTGTGGTCCATGATTATTTTTCGGCTAACATAACACGTTATAATAACATATATATAATATATTTTAACAGGTTAAGAATTGATAACCGATATTTTTAAATACGTAGGATCTACCGACTGCCGTTAATTATATATCTATAATGAGTTCAATTTATTTTAGCTACACAAATTAAAACTATTCTTAAATCATACTACATACCTAGGTGTAGTACAACTTTTTTAGAAAACCAATATTCAATGTTTATTGTTTACCCATAATCAAATTTGTTTTAAAGCGGTCATCGCGTAATCAGTAACTATAGTAATTTTGAATAATATAGTATCGATTTACATATCAAATTTTCTCTCATTAACTTCGACAACGGTTAAAGTCCTGAAATATAGTAAACTATTTTTTTTTTTTTTTTTTAATACTAAATTAAAATATGTTAAGATAAACGATCTACTTTAATAATTAAACACAAACAATTTATGTTTTTTGTATAATTCTGTCAGCATGATTAGCGTTAATACTGTACCTATTGCTATTACATATTTTTCCAACATGTAAATAAATCAATATTCGATAACAAACTGAAAACATTTTAATATTACGAGCCTAATGTTATTTTAGTGAATAATTTAATGGTGAAATATTCATATTAACTACGTGATACAACTATACTTTCATTACTTATTCTTAGTGTCGTTTTTATATAGGTAATATGTATGCATAAATAAACAAATGTTAGCTAATTTGACAAATTAAAATTATTATGTTTTAAAATGTTGTCACAACTAAATTTATGAAGATGATGAAATATCTGTGTTATTTAAAAAGTTTATAATGTTTGTGAATGCTTAGTCAAACAAACACGTAATTAATCTGCTTTATTTTTTATAATGATTTATGATAAAGACGAAAAAATATAATTGCAAGTACTGTAAATTATTGTTCTTTCATTTTTATACAATATATGTTATAAAAGTAGAAATCTTGTAACTCATCTCAGTATTCCACTATTATAATATTATGCTTAGAAATTATTTTCAGTGGTTTTTCTTGTAACATCAATTAGCGATATTATTCTTTTCAAATTAATAAATCAAAACATTTATTACAATAGACTAATATGTTTGCACTAAATATTCATATTTAAATTATCAATATTATCATATCACAGTAGGTCCTAAGTAGATTAGCATGTAATGCAACTGCATGTTTGCATCATATTGTGTTCTCGAGGGGGTGAATGTATATTACTGCAGGTGTTACACAGAAGTTTATAAATGTATACAATAAACTATAATCTATAATAATTGATTTTATTGAACTACAGTGATTATTAAGTGAAAATATTTTTATAAAAAAAATTGGGTGGGTATAGGTGACTAACTTTTTTAACTGCATATGCTTAAAATACCTCTGATCGCCACTGTGAATAACATAAATTCTACATCATAGGTATGTTTATATACATTTTTATGCATAATGTAGTATATTATATATTATTTTAACTGATTACATTGCACATGCATGACACATGATAATATATAACATCATTAATATCAGAAGGAATATAATATACAATATTATAAATAAAAATGCACACTTTCATTTCTTTTAAAGCTATACAGCTATATTGAGTATGAGAGAATCGGTTTTGAATTCGCGAGATATTCACCAATAAATTATAATAATATATTTTTGAACGTCACACGCATGTTATTTGGATTGTATCTACATTAATCTACATGTCTACATATGTTTTATAAAATATTAAAATCGTTTTTCGAATAATGTTATTTTTCTAGCTATATTATTATGTTTGTACACTTTTGGTTACACCTGTAAATTTCATATGAATCTATTGGTACATCAACTTACTAATATTGTATATAATTTATGTTTTTTGATTTAAAGGTGTGAATAGAAGTACAAAATTAAATATTAAAAAAAAATCCAATACATTCCTCGCTCCACTCAGAACCTATAGAAATCAAACAAACATTTTTATTATTTTCTAACATGTACCGATTCATTACACCCAATATATCAACCAATTTATCATAAATTAATATTTTAATAATACAGTACTAATCATTAATGCATGGCTAAATAATTTATACATAATATACATATATAAATAGTATATAAATACTCAATATTCAATGATATACATAGTTGTACTTACTGTTAATATATTATGAAAATTCAAAAATGTAATACATTATTTAGAACTTAATATTAAAGTATACCTATATTTAACCAATTATTGGTATTATCTTCGTTATTCCAGGAACTATAACTGATGGACACTTGTAAATGAATAAAACACAATATTATTCGAGAGACTGAGAATAATTATAATTATAATGAATATTTCGTGTACATTTTTGACTATCTAATAATATGATTGTAAATAATTGTAATGCGCTAATCTACTACAGTTCTATATTTGTATTTGTTATTCGTGAGTATCCACTGATGCAGATATTATGCCGTGGTCGAATATCGAAGTACATTTATTGTGTCAGTTGTAGACATAGATCTACAAAGAAACGGACTGAGAACAGAGAAAGAGAGAGGTACAGGGGCCAACATTGTTAGAAAGATATGGCATTCGACTTAGATTAGTTTCCATCATTATATATATTACACAGGTAATAGTTATCACTTTCTAACAATGTGGACACATGACAACATATATAGTATATGATAGGTATGTAGAAAGCACACTGCACAGTCCTTGTTAATCAATAATTCAATACGGGTTTTCGTATTTCATGTTATCAATAATATAATATATAATATATAATAAGAAGGGGGGATACTATATTCGAAAATATTTCAGTCGAACCGTTTTTTATCCGTAAATAGGCATTTACAAAAATTATAGTATCCGAAAAATGTTTTAATAGAAACGTATATTTATATGAAAATTAATTTAGTTTAAAAATATTTCATCCAAACTGTATTTTATCCGAAAATATTATATACACGAAAATAAATGACCCGAAAATATTTCGTACGAACTGTTTTTTATCCGAAAACTATTTCGTCCTAACTGTATTTAGTCTTAGCGCGACGAGCGACCGTCGAAAAGTTAATGGAAACAAAACACGCGACCATCGTCCTCGTCGCGTCTCCGTGCTGCAGACGTGATGCAACCGAAGAAAAATAAAAATGCCAAAGAGATAAACTCGGAGAGAGAGAGGAAAACGTCGACGCATCGCGCAGCTGTACGAAAACACGACGAGACAAGTCGATTTGTACGCGGACGTTATTGCCGCGAGTGTGTGTTCCTTTTCCTAAACGAATAAAATAACACGTGACGAGAAACCGTTTTTTTCCCGTTTCGTTGGAGTTCGACGTGTCCCCGGAGACGATGGAAAACGACGAGCGGTGGCGCCGGGGAGGATCTATATATGTGTAGGTACCCGGAGGGACGGCGGCGGACCCGCGATCGGCGGGAATACAGTATAATGATATATAGCACGCGATATAGTGACGTGCGGCGGCGGCGGGGAGGTGTTCCGAATTTATATAGTCGTTCAGGTGGCGGCGGATGAAGGATTGTGCCGGGATACCCGTTAATGGATGGAAAGCTACAGCCGGCAATTCGATTGCAGCCGACCGGAAAATCACTTTGGGGTGTTAGCGACATGGCCCCTTGTCGCGCTTATCAATCCGTCGGTATACAAACTACTTCATTAACATTTTTATTAGAACCCCATTGAACTTGGCCGCCCACACCCCGTCAATCCTACCCGTCGACTATATATATAAATATATTATACATAGATACCAATGACGGCTATATACCGGGTGATCCATTTAACGTAAGACGCTATCATTACTTCAAAAACTGTTGACGTTTTTGAAAATATTTACTTAGTTACATAATATAACTTCAAGTCGTTAAAAACCGTCATTTATTTAATATATTTTACTACTTTTATCGATATAGTAATTCATTTTTCATTTTTCTTGGAATACTGCTTCGATACATAAAAATCGAATTTTGGCCGTGTAATTAATGAAATGTATAAGTATTTTTTTTAAGGTTTAGACGATTAGCCGAGGTGTGGAAGAGGCCATATCTCGATGAGTAGCTCGCAAGATGTTGGTCAACCACTCAGCTCTTCAAAACAATCAACAAACTTTAAATATAACTACCTGCTAAACTATAAACCTATATATTTGTCCGAAATTTGATTTTTTTTCGATCGAAGTACACTCGGGACATGAAATCAAGAATGTATGTTGTCATTTAGAAGAGTAAAAATGATTTGATATGACAAAAAATATTGATAATAAAATCGCATAAGAGAAATGATTTCCAAAACGCTATATGGATTTTTCTACTTATCCCAACGAGTGCAGTAAAACGTCAAATAGGTCACCCCGTACGTTACACACACGGCGGATTCGACGAGGTCCCGCGACGTTTCTGCAAAAGTAAATCGTTTAATACTACAAGCATTTTATTTGCGGCAGACGTGCGAGTGGATATACATATTATAATATTATTATAATCGTATTATTTGTGATATTATTATTATTATTATTATCGACTATATCGAGTTGTTGGTGGGTGACATCCACGCACGGTGATCAGTCGTTTTTATAACATAGGCGCGTGCGAGTTCGCTTTTGGCTACATCGTGCGACCGCCGAAAAAAGAAACACACTCGCTGTATACTACAATACACAAGCAATTATTTTCTAGTCGACCGAAACGAATAACGTGCCACGTGCCAACCGTTTAATACGATTTATATAATATTATAATATACACGTACCGAGTTCATGGTATATAACATATACCCATATACGCATCGCCCTATATTTTCGATAATAATATTATAATCGTTTGCACAGTAGGTAACACATTATATAATATTATGTGTTGTATAGCCTTATAGGTGAGGTATAATGCTATTGTATTGGACATTAGATAGGTACACGAAAATGAATAAAAATTAAGGTCAATAAAGTAGAAAATGACATTTTCTCGTGTATTCACATATAATGTGTGTCTATTTTATAATGAAGAACGACTTATTGCTGCACATTATATTATTATTATATGCTATTGTCTTGATATACCGATGAACAAGGAAATTGTAGTTTTGAAAAATATTCGAATAATTGTTGCCTTTAGACTGCAAAGACATTGTACACTACAGACACGTCTGTTGGAATCGAAAAATATCATATATTATTCTTTATGATTCTGATTCTGAATACAATATTTTACACCTATTATAATAACTGTTGGTGCCTGGTGTAAATGTATTCATGTGCCTTATTATTATTTATTATCATTACCTAAACGTATCATCATATGTTTTCATATACAATCATTGAATCATGTACGATTTTTATTTTTAAAATTTCTTTCATGACATATTATAATATGCACGTGTGTATTCTGTATATTATATACTATATAACTAGATCGTTACGTTTTTTCAACTTGTGAGTACAATATTTTATGTGCACATTTTCTATAAATACACAAAATTGTAGGAAAAACAAATTCAAAAACTTTAAAAGTGGTAAAAATAGAAATACATAATATTAACAATAATAATTGGTAATAAAAATTATGTAATATCTATTATAGCCATTATAGGTACATAATTATTCTAGACAACGTTTATCTAAATATTAATTAATCGTTTGCACGATTGATTAGATGCAATTACTAATAAGTAATTACCTAATTGGGAATGTTATATGGTATCGGAAAAAAAGCCAACTAGGCACCTACCTATATAATTTTACAAATTGATTAAATTCGGTCTTTAATTATAATAATATACATATATAATATTATATATTAATCGGATAAATTTTATATATTTCACGGAACGGGCGTTCAGAGAATTACTCGTTGGGGGGGTGGGGCGGTGTGCGTACGATTTGCACATCAATTAGTTAATCATTGAGACAAATTACGCTGCCGCACCGGCGGGTGAAGTCGCGTGCGCCGCTACAGTCAGTGGCGGCGGCGGCGGGTGCAATCTCTCGGAACAGCACTCGGAAAATGATTAAATGGAAACCGATGATGACGATGACGATGACGATGACGGCGATGATGATTAGTCAGGCGTGTGACTCGCGGTTCGACGGCGACCGCGCGGATGACGAGGCGGAGAAGTCGTTCCCGCGGGGCAAACGCGCGACGGAGGCAAACAAGAAACAACACACTCATATTATTGTATAATATACGACGTGTGCGTGTGTGCCCACTCACCGCCGGCTGTACGACTGGCGGCGACGGAGGGCGCAGCCGGGAAAGGCATTTATTAAAAGCGTAGGTACCTATATATAATATAATAATAATATGATGTAAATAATAATATTATATGCGCGATCCGCACACGCGAGTGAGCGTTATGTATATTATTATGCAATAAACTAACCACCACCACCGCACTATTACTGCACTGCAACCAACCGCTCTGCCTTGCATTGTACATTATATAATATACATAATATTACATGGATGATATATAGGTACACCGTACATAATATTATTATTATATCTATATTCTATATTCTATATTATATTATTATATTATGCCTGTACACTACACCGGTGCGGGGCCCCGAACGGCGAACCGCGAACGGAATGTTGTGTAAACAACGCGCGCGCCCCGGTGTTCGGCTGGCAAGGTTGTTGATGGTGTTGGTGGTGATGGTGGGGGGGAGGGTGGCGAGGGTCGCGCTTGCGCTTCGTCCCGCCGCCGCCATTTTTGTTGGCTTTTAATTACGGCCGGCATTACGTTTTAATTGAAACGAAATTAAACCGCTGAGATTACCGCCGCAGCGCCCCCGCACAACCGCCAACGCCTCCGACCTGCACGGGCGCGGTGCAGTCGTGAGCGCGCTCGGACGTTGTAAACATACTGGCGAGCACGCGGCACTAGACGACTTTGTGGTGTCCGTTCGTCGACCGTCGCCGCGGCCGCCGTCTCCTCGATATTCAGTGGCACAAACCGTTAGGTACAGCGTCAATTCGTCATCCGACGAATTTTATATATTTTATATTACAATAATATTATTATGACGTGCAGACGACTATATTATTATAATAATATTATGTTATCACTGTTTTTACCGTCGATGGTTTGCCTGAAGCAGGCCATTTTTAGTGTACAAATTGACACACAGTTAAGTCCAATGGATACCCAGTGGAGTTTGATTTTTCTAATTTTGTGTCCACGATAATAAATGGTAGTGATTAATAACTATATAGTATATATTTATATAATAATCATTGTTTTAGATTCTTCTTCAGTCTTCTTATATCATATTCTTAGTAAATATCCAACGCTCCGTCGCTCCGATTGTAAAAGGAAGTGTCTGGAGAGGTCACCAAGTTAAGGAAAGGATGTTTTTTTATTGGTGAAAAATATTTATAAGGGAGGAGAAGTGGACACGCAGTGAATATTTATTAAAAAATCGGCTGTCAGTTGATATATATACACTCGAGTTTTTCCAGGTTAGAGCTATATAGGTCATGATATATGAATGCCTGCAAAATGATTATTCTTAAGAATAATGCCAATTGGTATAATATAGGTGTATAAATTATAATATGAATTATAACTATAATATTTCAACTAGAAGAATATTGACATTTTTTTCAGTTAATAGTTAGTTTAATTACAAATAACATCATTACAAATATTATACCTACATTTTACTATTATAATTCACCGTATTCATTTTTTAAGATTTTAATCTTTTTAATTTTTATATTTCGTATGATTAAAAATCGAATTTCGAATACGTATTTTAGTATTTAATGCATGATTATTACATGAAATATGTGTCACCTACCTACCAAACTCTCATAACTTATAGTATTAACGAAGAATATTATAGGTATATGGTTATATGAATAGTATAATAAAATAACGTTTACAATAATAATAATAAGACAATATAAATATATAACCAAAAAACAATTTACTAGGTAGGTATTTTGCTCTTTATTTTTATACAAGGTTCACATAATTTATGAACCATAATAATTAGTTACGTTTTATAAATTAAAGTTTAATATTTATTCATGATATCTAAATTAAAATTCAATTAACGTAGGTATACATTTTATTTTGCTTATATTAAACTTCCATTGTCATGGGTGATAATGTAAATATTTATATATTATACATTTTATATTTTATAATGACCAGTGTCCAGTATCCAGTAACAGCAGAGCTCTGTTCTTGTATGTTTTATCTTTTGGCATTCATATAAGTACTTAATTTATTCAGAAAATCTGATAGCAAAACAAATATTTAATCAATTACAATGCTCGTCCAATCTGATAATTCAACATTATACTTAAATTATTATTTAAAAAAATGCAAATCGGACTTTTTAACGTTCAAAAAGAGTAGAGATCAATAGAGCAATAATATTGTATAAGTAGATCAAATAATATTGTTTATATATTTGTAATTATACCTATATTTATTCTATGCAAATATGCGATAGACATTACTTATTGTTTTATTTATATTAATGCTAAATGCTAATACATAGTTTGTATCGATTCTTAACACGTCATTCTCAGACATTATGCATGATATGAGCACAGTTCAATTCCTTATTATTAGAATTTTTTAAAAATCACATTTTACATGTATATTCTGATATTTAGTAGGAATAGCCAAAGCCATATAAATTAAAATTGATTAATAAACTCATCGTTAAACGCACACTCGACCACAATAGATGGGTTCTGTCTACTGGGTATATTAGTAAATTATACAGTATACACATATTATGCATTTAATACAAAGTAGGAGGTACCCAACTATAATGTAAGTACGATTATATGAATAACATCTACCTACTCGATGTGGGGGAGTTGAGCGTAGGCGATGCTTAAATATTTACCACGGTTGTGGTATACCACCGGTCGACCCGTATATAGGAATTAATTTGTCATTACAACAGAACGTTAGCCCTATTATTTGGCATCGGTTTTCTGTTTGTGCGCCAACCGACAAATTAACCGAAATTTTGTTTGCATTCGTTGAAATAAATTATCATTGAAACGAGGGCATCTGTTCAAACGGTATAATATGACTACCTCTCAACTGACTGATGCACTGTAAAGAAGAAAAATAATATATGTATAATATATATATATATATAGTACATATACTCGTATATAGTATTTTAATTAGTATAATGTTGTATTTTCAATTTTGAATGTTTTAATTCTGCGTGTCAAAAATAAAAAATGATAAAATATTTTATGCGTCAAGAGGTACTCGCGAGTCGTGATAGAAAAACCATTGTAAATATGAACCTAAAATTTTAAGAATGATCCGCAGACCACCTTTTCTATTATAACTATCATAGTTTAAATAATAAAATTATTGTCTATAATTACGACTGTAGGTACTGACCATCGCATCAGATCGTGACGAATTTAGTAAAATGTATACTAATATTATACAATTCCATTATAGAGGCGATTTCACAATCATTATTAAATATAACTAGTTTAAAAATTAAAATATACTTTAACGTTTTTTCAAAGAACATTTAGACTATAACTTCCAATTGTGCCATTTTTAGTTTTGATATGACAACGAAATTATACAATAAAAATGAGACCACCTAATAATATTCACTTAATAGTTTTTAGTCTATTGTCTATATTAATATAAATCAATTTAAATAAACCCTAATTTTTCCATATGGAATAAAAAATATTTAGCAATGCTCAACCAAGAAGATATTTTTTAAGCCTATTGTTTACCATCATAAAATGGGCAATGGAAAAAAACCAAAGTTTTGTTATCAAGCAAAAATGTTAATGGGTAAAATATGTATATTTTACTCGATGCTATCGGACGTAGTATTAATTTTCTTCTTTCCTCAGCAACAATTTTGTTTCTACGAATAGTTCAAGTATATCTGTACCACATGGAGCATTTCAGGATTTACACATTAAATACAATATCAAATTATCAACTACAAATATTATATTATCTATATTATTTTATGCACTAACAATTTATAGATAGATGCTGCATCATATTGAAACAACTGATGTTCATAATTTAAAAGTAATTTTATTGTGCAATATTCTTTTTCTAAAAATTCACTTTGTTGAATTTTCAAAAATAATTTATAACTTAATATCGATTTTCTATGGTTCAGTGCATGGAAACTTACACTTGTTAATCTAAATTTAAACACTATATATACGTTCTATCGTCTGTTTCACTTTTTCATATTATATATAAAGCGGTATATACAGTAAAATCGTTAGGGTCCGATGAAATAACAATGATGATTGATGAGGTTTTTGCGGGTCCCTTACACGTGTTTTTTCCTTCCACTTATTTCTTCTCTTTGGGATATTGCTTATCTAATTGGTGCAGCACAGGCAGCATCTGCATGATGATCTATAATATTATACCTTTGGCGGTCACTTCTAACGATATTCACTTAATTAACAATCATTACGAAACGTTTTACATTGGACCGTAAGTGTGAAACCGACAAACGGTTTTAATCGGTTTATTGGATACGATTCGTTTATAGTAAAAAAATAAATAAAAGAGAGAAAAAATCAATACCCGGCCGTGCGGAAAATTGTTTTTTAACCATGTTATGGCGGACAATAGAGTGATTGTGTTCCGGTTTATTTTCCGAGGATTTAATTGTCTGTCGTCGACATAACTACAATATATTATGTATATACATATTATGTCGTATAGGGTGACACATTATTAGTGCTAAAAACAGCCGGTCTAGAACCTGCACATGCAGTTTAATAAACGTATATAATAATATAATCTGTTCAGTCATATAATATGTATATACATTATTCGTATTTTATCCTATAGGTATAGTCACTAATTGGAAATGGATCTTTTGTGACTAATGCCGGAACTATTTTACACTATTGTTTTTTTATCGATTGGTTTGGTAAAATATTGTCGCTTCCAAAAGAAAAAAACCAATTACTGTAGAAAATCTTTGTTAATACCTTTGTAATTGCTGCACAGTTTGAAGTAACGTATACCATCTTACCGTTTTATAACTGAGTATAGCTCACATACAATTTTGAGATATAAATATTAAACCCGAGGACGGATTTACGCAATTCCTGCTTCAAGTAGATGTTTTTCAGTCGTCCTTGGTCAAATTTTGTTTACACCCATAAGTAACATTACCTATCGCTGAAACGTTTTTTTTTTTTATTATTACCAAGTATTATGTACCTATAAATATATATTAAAAGAACATCATTTTTTACAACTGATAAATGGTATAATCGTTCAATTGTTACTTAATCACATAACAATATGACGGACGGCTTAAAATAAAGGGAAATATGTAATGAGGCCGATATGTATAGGTACGTAAATAGATCATATTATTATGGTATGTGATTGTTTATTATATAGAACATAAAATGATTCACTATTTAGTATTTAGCAAAGCAGTGCCGTAGCCAGAATATTTTTTTGGTGGGGGGGGGGACTTATTTTTTCTCTCTAATGTTTGCAATGCTAGAATACCTGATCACCACCTATTACGACTTTATGGCACCTTTGTTCATAAAGTGTTTACTACATGCTTATTTTTTAAAGACTACAATAATTATTATATGTTAACAGCTATGGCACCATACATTTAACATAGCAAAGTATTAATATTATTGTAAACCATAGATTGATAGATTAATATATTAATTAATATAGGCATATAGCTATATAAATATCATTATATCAATATTATCATATATCAAAACCAATGTGTTGTAAACACAAAATTTCATTTTTTGTTCAAATGTTATTACTATTTACTAACAAGAATACAAGATCATAACATAACTTTTAAGTTTTATCAAACATATAAAAGAAAACAAGTTTTAGCTGCAGACCTTACACAAATGACAAATGGGATAGTTAAAAACAAAGGAGATTACGATGGAGCACTGGATCATTTAATCAAATTTAAATGATTATAAATGTAACAACATATTCCTTTATTAGATTCTGAACGGAGTGATTTTACAATGATGTGTTTTTTTTTTGTGTGTGTGTCTGTGTGTACAGCATAACTAGTCGAAATAATACTTCAATTCCAACTTTGGGGATGGTTTCCAATGGAAAAGTGAATATCCTTGGTGTATTATAGAGGTCAAAAGTAAACATTTTCCAACAGTTTTAAAAAAAATCGAGAAAAACAAAAAAATTAACAGAAAAACGGGAATTTTTACGCAAAACCAGTTTTCGACCAAATCGATTTTTTTATATGGTTGTAATTTAAAAACTAATCACTGTAAATACTTGAAATTTTCGCCAAATGTTTATGTTAATGTTATATATATAAAGTTTAATTTTCAAAAATTTTTGAGTTTTTTGTAGACCACAATTTTTTTTTATAAGCGTTTATAGTTCAAATTTTAACGAAATCTGTCGAAAACACGAAAATTTACAGGTAATTTTGAAGTTGAAAAATCATAAAATTTGTTGTGATTATAACTAAAGATTAAAAATACAACACTAAGTTTTCCTTCAAGTAGCTATGGAGAAAACTCGAAGCATCATCATAGGAAAAAATTTTAAGTGCGTTTGAATTTTAAATTTTTCGAAATAGTGTAACGATAACGATTTATCCTCAATCGATTTTAAATATTAGTTATTATTCAAAAAGTATGAGTCGTAGATACTTGAAAATTTTACCAGTTATTTAGATTGGCATTTTCTTTACATGATTTAATTTTCAAAATATTTTGACTTTTTTTGAGATATTTATAGGTAACTGAAATTTTTAATTTTTCCGACAATTTTTTTTGAAGTGTCGATAAAATATCTTTGGCCCAATCAAAATACTTGAAAATTCAATAAAAAGTTCCACATAAGTTATTCCTTTAGTGATTAAAAAATTATAAGAATGCATAGGCACAATTTTTTTTATTAGCATTTGAAGTTGAAATATTGACAAAACCATGAATATTTGCAAATTATTTTGTAGTTCAAAATTCATAAAATTGTTTGTATTTATATCTAAGGTTATACAATTCAACACTAAATTTTCGATAATTTTAGCTTCAAATAGCTATAGAGAAAATTTGAAGCGTCATTATAGGAATAATGTTTTGAGCGTTTGAGTTTTAAATGTTTGTGAAATCGCGTACCTAACGATAACGATTTATCCTCAAACCAGGAATATATGATAAACTATGATAATATAAGGTATTATGAATTATGATAAACTACATGCAATGTTTTTGGAAAAACTGATTAACCATGCCTTATGCAAAATGCACCCTAATTGAAAAATAAAATATTTGTTTCAAAATAGAATGCATGACAATATTTAAATATAATATATATCCTAGAATTACAAATCATCTCCGTTCAGAATCGTTTTTCGTATACAATGACCTATCATTGCATTCAAATTTAACCTACCCTAGTCAGAAGCCCACCCCCTCCCCTAATGTACAGCAGATCGACATTCACTTACCCGCTTTTTTTATAATAAAGTTAAACAAATCGGTTAAGAAAATTTATATATTACAAATATCAAATTATTTTTTTACAATGTATTGTGAAGTAGTAACAATAACCAACTAAAAACAAAGATTTAGGGGGGGCACGTACCCCCAGTGCCCCCTCTCTGGCTACGGCACTGTAGCAAAGTATTATTGTCAATTGGTAATTAGCATAATATACATCATACTATATAATTTAAATAAATATTTATATTTTATGAATGGTACCAAATTAACTATCCTCATGAAATAAAAATGTCACGACCTCCAATCCGATTATGTATAGCATAACAAATTATAACTGATATGGCATCAGATCAAATATCTATATAATAAATCATATGGACGGTGTAATGTACAGTACTGAGGTAAATAATTTGAAATGTGAAATTGTTTAAGTGTGAACATAAATTAAATTTTTTTATCTATTTTAACAAACCTACGCAGGCCTCAGACCTCATTTTTTTAGATGCGAATAAATAATATTTTAGTAATATTCGTATGACGATAAACAAACAGTAACAGCAGTAACTTGAAAATTATCATTATATTATGTAAACTGTAAAAAACTACCTTCGTCTGATTTAAAAGTATTCTTATTTTATCATCTGCGATGAATGTAATTTAATATTATAATTCTTTATTCTATTTATAACTGACTGTGATAATCGTTAATATTTAATATTTATTACTTCCTTTGATTATATTTTCAACGATTTAATCGTCTTGTGCGTCCATTGCACACGGAACTTGGATACTGCAGGCGTATCTAATGTAGATTTATTTTATTCGTATTTATATGTGAGTAGGTTGTAGGTATATATTATTATGATTCGTGAAGTATTTGATATAACATACTTAGAAAGAGCTTCTGATCCAAGCAATGAATACGAGTAGCCTATAGGCCTATAGAAACATATAGAATTAGGAAAATATAGTTTTTAAAATGTAAAATGTTGGGTATAATGGCCTAGCTGTTAAAGCTTTATCATCAATAAAAAATAATAACGATAATATTAATTGTTAATTTAATGTTATGTGATGTGATTGCAATATATTCAGCTAATTGTTGGTGTGTTATAGAAATACTATACGCTGCTCGATGTCGTAATAAACAGATTTTCCGCAAGCGCGAGATATAATATTATAATACGAGAACAAAGTCGACGTTCATGCTGACTTTTGTCTTGAAAGCATAATGATTGTATTATTACTTAATATCGCAGTGACGCGTAATGTAAATATACTATGTATTTTACACTCTACGTATATAGCTATAGTTATATACCTATAAAGCTATAATAATATTGCAGTAGTTGTTTGTAATTGACTGCAGTTTTCCCGCTATTCACACCATGGGAGTAGGTATACAATGTAATAATAATGTATTGTATTGTTTTGTTATGCTTAAAAGTTATATTGTGTATTTGTGTTATATACGCTCGCACCGGAATTATCAGCTGCGTTGAGATTTTATATCCTGGTCATCTGCTGTCGCAACCGCTCGCATAAGTCTTGTCACTCGGACGCCACCGCACACCGTAGCCCGTATACCGTATAGGTATATTATACCGGATATTATTATATACCTCCACCGCGGTATAAACTTGTATCGTGTTCGCTCCCACCGTAACCTGCAACGACCTGCCCGTATATACTATATACGTACGGTGTATACGAGTACATAGGTATACCGCATATAATACAACACTATTTATATAACTGCAGTATATATATATATATAATATACTTATACGGTTTTCGCGGAGAGCAGTGCAGCGGTCGAGAGGCGGAAGACGCATTAAATTTACAATTGGCGGGCTGGCGTGAACCGGCAATAAACAAAACCGTCAAGTTGGCTAATTTGTCTTTAAAAGTAATTAAGACCCGAGCGGTTTCCGGTGCGGGGAGCCTATAATAAGTATAGTATACATATTATACCGTTGCACTGCGTGCGGATGTCGACTCCGGCCGAGATTAACTTTCTTCCGGGCGCACCGCTAATAGCGCGTTTATCTTAATGTCTGTTAGCCGCTCATTACAATTGTGCCCTGTCTCCGCGAACACCTGAGCGCATAACTTTCAGCCGGCGCCGCGCGAGATAAAACCCGTTGGACCAAACGACAACTCTCCGCCGCCGCCCGCTTACACCTATTTTATACAATGTATATATATATATATATATATATATATATATATATATATATATACATAGCTGGTAATACACATCAAACACCCTTCCACCAAAACGCGCCCTTATCGGCCACCTCATCCGCCGCCGATTCTCCTTTCCGTCCGATTTCTTATTTAATGCCCTCCCTCGAGCGGTATAGGTTACCAAACGTGCACGCTTTCACACACACACACACATATTATATATAAATATTTAGTTTATAGTTTGTGTATTCCTTAGGCAATTCGACCATAGTTTCTCCAACTCTAAACCCTCTAGTACCTCACTAAATATATAAATACGCGAAACGTCTTTCACATATACCGGTAGTATAACATTACATTATATATATGACTAGAAAAACGTTATTTAAACTAAATATAATACATACCAAGTGTGTCTTATTATATTTCGTTGAACGCGCGTTTTTTTTTAAACAATTATTGACGACCATAATATTATGGAATAATTCTGGAAAAACGAAATAGACGTTTCTTTATTTCTTTGACAACTACAACATTTTGAACACTTATTTGTGCCAATGGCAAAATCGACTTTTTCAATAGATTTCGTTAATGATTTTTTTCAGAAAATTGTGATACTCCAATCATCAATTTTTTGGTTCACTAGTTTGTTTAACTATCAGGATTCTCTAAAGTTAAATAAAACTTTCAATTTAAATTATTCGTATACATTATTCGTTACAAGAGCTAAATATTTTTCTTCTAATTATATTTTCAAACACTTAAATCGGTAGTCTGACATGCTATGAAAAAAAAAAAATTGTAAAAATCCCAGTTACAATTGGGATAAATGCCTAAAAAATAGCTAACAAACATAATAGTTCATTTTTTAAATTTTAACATACAATCATTAATTATAAATACTAGTACCTAGTTATAATCAATGATACTATCATAAAATTCAGTATAGTTATTATAATTTTTTATTATAATTTAATTTAGTCAATTTTTTTTCATTTTTTCAACAAAGTTACTTTTCTTACAATAGCATAAATTTGGTTTCTCTATTAGGTTGATAACGTTCGATTATTATTATGATAATATATTAGAAAACCGTATTTAACTCAGATTTTGATCAAAGAGGTACGGCTAATTTAGGTACCAACCTATATTGATATTGAGTATTGTCTATTTATGTAAATATCTTGCAAATGGTTTATTTTAAATCATGATTATTGACTATCAAATAATTTTTGTTGTTTAACTTAGAATAACTTCTTGATGGATTAGGAATTGCCTATCTAGCAGCATTTTCGTATATTAAAAACCTAAAATTATAAATTATTTAAAATTAACATTGTTCAAGAGTTAGAGGGAGGTGATAAAGATAGACGGTTGGAATTCTGTGAAACCGTTTTGGAAAAAAACAAGAGACGATGCAATAATTTCATAAAATATATTATTGTGTTTAGTGACGAATATTGACATTTTCCTTTTCCGGAGAGTGAGCTCTCAACAATGTCATCCAGGCACGTTGCCTGCAGGATTTTGAAAAGCGGAAAAATTAAATCTTTTGTTATTATTTAGGTTCTGATTTTTATTTATCTTACAGTATATCACAAAAGTATTCAATTATTATACACTGTGATTTTTATACATATACACATTTAAAATATTATGCACCTATTGCAGTATTGTATAAAACACTTATCAAAGTTACATTTGACTTTTGTCCATAAAAAACTTCAAAATGGATAATATAGTTAAGAACTAAATAAAAACTAATGAAAAACTTGTGATTACGATTCAATATCAACTGACCAATAATTATTAGTTTTTACTATATTTGTGTTCCAGACGGATATAAAAGTTATTAATCACACTATATGCATATTATATAATAACACTGTCGAATCATAAATATAGTGCGATTGACAAATGATAAATGGTCGGGTCATCACATTTCTTGAACTAGTATTTTGAATTACCTATTATATTTAAGTAATCTAAAAATATATTTAATATATTAATATGTGCACTACATATTACGTAAAAATTATAAAATATACAAAGAAATGGAAAATAAAAACATTGAAGTTTTCGATTCTCTCTAATGTATCAAACGGATTTTGTAGGTTTTTTGAAAAAACATTGCCCACGACTTTTTGAAAAATAATGCATTTTGCGTTCAAATCCGAGCCTTAAATCAATAATGTATTATAAATTATTACGATATTAATCAAATCGACTGAATATTTTGGGATACTATACAATTAGTATAAAACCATCACAACCCATTATTCACGAGTCGTATAATAATAGATACGTCATCGCCCATCAAAAACCGTATATCATGTGCAGTTCACTCGTTCACTGATCAGACTTCAGGTTTATTATCGTGCAATACTTATAGGTAGGTATCTATATAATGCTTTCTTTCTGACGGGAAATACAACACCGTCGTTAAAGCGGACGACGATACCGCGTCTCGTCGTTTTCCACTAAACCACCACTCACCCACGCCAATCGGACCCGCGCGGCCACCACCGGCACCCACCTGGGGTTCCAAGATGTCAATTAGGGAGATATGACGCAAACCCATACAACTATGCGGGCCGTCAAACAAAACGGTGTCGGCGGCGGCAGTGATTTATCATCGACATTTTCTTCTCCTCTCCCCCTACATCATCCCACCACAACCACGCCACCACGCGACCGTGACGGGTGACCCACCCATTTTTCGTCCGAGCGGTACGTTATATAGAGGGCCGAATCAGTCTAATTATTGTCATCGATATACTCTGCAGCGGCGATGGGGAGTTCCTTTTTGTCACCATACACTATCATAATATATATATACCGCTAGAGCTGCAGGGATTTTTAATTAAAAATTAAACCTCACTTATGAATACAAATGAGCGAATTTTTGTCCTTCCGGGGCGTCAGGTGGATCTCTCACCCCAGCCTCTCACTCGTCTACCACCCTCAAACTTCCTAAAATCCACACACATACACATATATTTTAGTACATGGATCGGTTTGTTTATAGATTTGTTTCCAATACACGAGCATTTTCCGGCCAATTCCCGACAGACGCTTCACGGATGTAATTGCCTGCCGGACTGTTCGTTAAATCCCAAAACAATCTCTGGTTTTCTTTCTTCGTCCGCAGAAGGATTTAATCAATGAATTTCTCGAACGGTTATACGGTCGATGCACGAAAAAGTTGGTTGTAATTAATTATATTATCCACGGTGGTTGGGCGAGTTTAAACACAATTTGTGTGTAATAGAAAATATTGATATAATATACGTACCTATATAATAGTTATGTGATATGTAAATATGTAATATGTATATGTATACATTATAGTGCTTCAAATAGTAATACGCATATTCTTTAAATGGTAATAAATAATAGGTAGTAGGTACAATATCAGTATATCACTTTAAGTCTATAAGACTTTAACACGGTATGAAATAATTTGATAAGAAAATAAAACCAGGATTCGTTTAACAGAAATTATGATTATATAATTATTATCAATATCATTTAGATTTTTGGATATACGTAATAAATCTATTCTTTCTAACCATCTAACCAAGAAAAACCAGAATCATAAGCATTCATAACATAGAAGTTGAGTAGGTCTTAAATAAATCAAATTGCATCATATAAATATAGATAGATACCTTTAATTATAATTATATGATGATTTTTTAGATGAGTATATCTAAGTATAGGTATACAATATCAGTTTTTATGATGAGAGCGTTCTATTACCATAGGAATTGTTTTTGTATCAATTAATTAAAACACTTGAAACTGGTAAGTATTAAAATAAATTTTGGTTTTTTGATGTAACTTAAAAATTAATAATAACCTGAGACACTTAATATTTTCACCAAGTGTTTAGATACGCAACATCTTCATACTAGCTGAATATGGAATCCGATCAAAAAGGTCCATTGTCGCGGTGCAGTGTATTACACGTACAATGTATGTCAGTATATGTCACTGCATACATATTATAACTATATATTATAATTGCGTCCGCGAAAATATATAATCATTATTTTTTTAGCCTTTATGTGACTGAGACAAAAATCTGAAAAAAAACAGCTTTTAATGACGGTCTAGGTATCCGGGTACCTATATAATATTATTATCTGTGTTTTTACGATAAATGGTTTCTTTGTCGTGAGTTTATCGGTATTATATTGAACAATTTATTGTTTGAATTATAAATAAACATTTTATGATGTACATATAATATATATTATAACCCCAAACTGTTAGTAAAAGTTGTATCATACCTATATCTATGTTCACAAGAATTGTATTGTTAATGTCTTATGTTGTTTATTATTTTATCCTCCATTAAAATATTGTAATAATTATTAAAAGTAGGGCTCGAAATTATATGCACGCATATTTGCACTGATTTTTATTTAAATATGCACTTTTTTTAAATTTAATTAATTATAAAATGTTTCAGCACATATCGTGCTATTACGACTATTTAAAATGCACTTAAAATATGCAAAAATATGTAAACAAACATGCATTTTAATTAAATGTATTTAGTTTAAGAATTTATATAATTTATGTAGTTAATATGGGACGAAAAAATGTATTAGGTGTTTAGTTGATATAATTTAATTGTATTTTGTATGATGTATTATTCAATTGTATGTTGCATTTTGAACATGCACTCATCTGAATAAAAATCCATGAACAAAAATAAATTAAAACAAATTTAGTATATTTTTATAATATTTCAAAGTTACATGAAATGTTACAGTTTACTACTATAGACTTGGATATATTTTCAAAAAATATGTATGTCGAATTTTCAGCTAAGTTCTCACATTCGTGGATTTTACGTAGAACATAGCGTTAAGTATTAGTATTAATAACTTAATACTATTTTAACATAAATATTCATCATATTTTAGAAAAATGCTAGAATATATGCATAAAAATTTAAAATGTTCCAAATATGCAAGAGTATGCAACATTTAATTTTGCATACCAACACATTTGGTTAATATTCCGATGACGGAAAATAAGGTGGGAGACGTGCCTATGTATTTTTAATATTTTCCGTCTATTATATCAATTTCTGGGGAACCATGCATAAAGTTTTCAAGTTTTTTACCCTTTAATACAATTTTATTGATATTTATAGAATAAAAAACTAAAAAAACCGAAAATTTCAAATGTCTATAAATTTTTGAAATATTTTGAAAATTTTATCAAGTATAGGAATCGATAAATATAAATATGGTGTAATTTTAAAATTTCTAGAATTATTTGTTTTTGAATAACAACAAAATGAGGATATCGGTACTATATAGAGAAATTGAGTGAACATCCAATGTTGTAATTTAAATGCTCATAAAAATTTAATCTGACTTTCCGGTAGACATTTTTTATTTGATAAAAGTGGACAAACTTTTGAAGAACCTTGTATTGAATTTTAAAATCTTAAATTTAAAAACATACATTTTTAACTCAAAATAAATTACAAATTTTCGTGATTTTTAAGTATTTTGTCAAAATTCGAACTTTTAATGCTTATTAAAAAAAAAAATATGTGACTATATGTATTTTTAATAATTTTTAACTACCATTGAGACAATATATTAAGAGCCTTGTATTAAATTTCAAAGCTTTTTTACCCAACAAATAAATTGTATTATCATTTATAAATACATTCATCGCTCCGCTCAGAATCTAAAAAAAAACCCACTTCACCTTATATGCAAGCAAAGGTTTGATTTACATTATTTTTATTCTATTATTTTTTTTATGTTAAAAGTTCAATTAATTGTGCATTAAACATTTTAATATGTTTTAAACTATTCATTTTTTAGTTTAAAAATAATTTATAAAATCCATATTAATCATAAAATGAAGTCTTAATTTACTCTTTTGAATTACTATTTTTCAGTTGAAAACTTTAATTTTAATACCTGGTAATTAAAAATTATGAATTGATTTTAAGTTACTAAAGTGGTGTGTAGTAGAATATATTACCTACTGCTAAATGTATTATGTAACGTTTTTTAGGTTTTATTTTATAAAATAGTTATACACATTTTAAACTTTTTTCTATTTGTTGCTTATTGTTTATAGGATTTGAATTTTATAATGTTTTCAACGTTTTATTTTTATTAATTTTATAATAGAGCTATAATAATAAATGTGTATCTTGATTATTCTAAATAATTGAATAATTGATGTATATTTTGTTGGGACGCTTTTAAATCTTATAACTTATAAGTAATAATTTTTTTGTTAGTAAACATGAAAATCTCAATACTAATAAGTAAGTTGTATTTCTTTTATCAATAACTATTTTTAGTTTAAATTATATTGAAACATTAATGAGATGTAAAATTTTTTTCTTGTATAGTATATGATTAAACAATTTTTTTAAAACTTAATTTTAAGTATTTAAAATAAAAACGTAGAGAACGCTTTTTGAGAACAAGGCGTTTGAAGAGTTTGTTGACTCATATTGTATGCACAGAGCGTCAGATCAATTTATCCAATAAAATTCAAATTTTTGGCTTAGATTTAATGTTGATCCTGAAATAGAATTATATCGGTATCTTGTACTAAAATATGTCACACTTGTACAGCATGTACAACAAATACATGTTTTTATGCATACAAATTATAATAATGAGGAAATAAAACGGGAAGTAAAAGACTTCAGTAAATTTTGAATTATAAACTAACTATTGGTAGGTACTGTGGCTTGTTGAGGCGCGATCGTGCGTTCAATTTGCAGAAACTTACTGAGTGTACGTACCGGCCACAGTTGCTAGCTCCCGGATGGGTGACCACTCGGGAATTTTTAGCAGCATATCCTTGCCACACATACACAAACACGTCTTACAACATTACAAACTTAAAAACCTACAAACAAAAATATACAAATATAAGATCCACCCCACACCTAATGACCTATGTTGCCGCGGATTCCCTCCTAAAAAAATAAAACTTATACTTCTATAGTATACATTAAAATTAATGAATAAAGTATGATCAGAGGACCCTTTACACATTATGATTGACATTGTTTATGTTTTTAGAAAAACTGGTATTCCGCTATATCGTAGCCGCTAGCTAGGCTTTAAAACCGTGTTAAAAATTACCCTAATACGATTTAGGCTCTACATTTCCTCGATGATATTTAAATATTTTCTTTCATTGTTATGTTTAAAATGTCGAATGCATTGATAGTTAGCAGAAAAAAATCATTGCAAAGTTCAGGACCAGTGATGATATACCTAGTCATAGTCTATCATCACCTTAGTTTTAACTTACCATAGTCTATACACTATATACTATATTACATAGAATATTATTAAATAATATTACATATTTATATTTTATATACGTAAACGCATAAAGGAAAAAATCAAAAATCTTGAATAACAAAATACTACACTGCTGCCGTGACGCTGATAGGAGGGGTATTAGAATAAAATAGAATGTACGGTGTCACAGTGGTAGTACAGATAGATAGATAGATAGATAGATAGACGGAAATATAGATATAAATAACGTTTTTCGAGTGTGAAAAGCTACGCGCGAGTTGGATAAAAAGGCCGAGAGTTCATTTTCCGGACGACCGAGAACCGTTGGAGCGCGATCAACTGCTCAATAACCACGTGCCCGTCCGTGTCGAGCCTTTAAGAGGGGCCGCACGCGTACCTATATTATAATATTATAATATTTTATTAAATGGCAATAGGATTATTTTCGGCGGCAGCTACCGTTACCGTATGCGCATATTGCCGCATTATAATATTATTATAATTATTAAGCACATCCAGTTTTTCAAATTATTACTCAGAAGATCAACTCATTAATTAGATATTATTAAATTTCAATTTGTATTGACTAGCTATACTTCCTTTAAGCTGTAAAGCCTATTGTATAAATTGGAGACAGGGAATTATTACTATTATTATTAAATATTAAAACAATAAGACAAATATAAACGATAAGTGAACACATTATATAATAAATAATAATATATGTACTTATAATTATAACGTGATATTTAAAATTAAATAAAAATAAAAATTTTAAATATTAACAGACATTCTTCTATAATTCTAGAAATAAATAAACATTTACCTACTAGACATTTAATATTCATATTTTTATTCAAAAATTATTATTTTTAATTTTTTTTAAATTCAATATAGGAATAGAATTTAAAAAAAATTGGTCCCAAATAATCTATATAAGATTCATTGGCAAATTCAACAGGAAAATCATAATTTCAGAATTATCTTTTAGGTACTACTTAAGTTATAGTGATTAATGATTAATGATTAATGATTATAATGATTATCTAATTGCCAACTTTTTAATCAATACACAATTACAATTACAATACAATTAATTACGATTAGTCTAGGTACCGTTTAAAATTAAATAATTAAAATCTATCTCTTTTACACATGACTTTAACTTTAAAACCTTAAACACGCCAATGATAACAAATTATTAGGTAATTTCTGTTACCTATTTTTTATAAATAAAGCATAAGAAAATTGTTTATACTGAATTTAGGAGTTTTTAAATAAAAAAGCGTAGTACCTAATATATTACATAATAGGTAATATTTTAATAAAAATAATAAAGTGTTTTCTGGTTTAGTGTAATATCACGAAGTTATACCTAATAGTTAATACTACAGCGTTTGGTATTCATATATAATGTTTTATGTATGTGTTATGTTATGTTATAAGTATTAAGTGTATGTATATATAAATAAGTATTTATATATTTTAATTAATATATAATATTTTATAATATTATTATTATATATTATTATTTTTAATAGTAGTATTTCAATTCTACGTTGTAAAAGTTATTTTGTAAGAATTCTGAATTGAGTTACTTTGTAGAAAATTAAAAATATACATAAAATGACCATCGAGTAAGCCACATTATTATACTGAAAAATAACGTTTTTGGTGTAACGAGGAGGATCTTGCAGCGTATATTATTAACACTAAGCCAGCGTATAAATGTATAAATAATAAACAACTGCTGATGCGTGTTCTATAATAAGTACCTATTTATTTATTATTTACTATTTACATATGATATAATAATATATGCTAATAGTTTAGCACGAATTATTTAATTCATTAAACAAGGTTGCACTTTTGATCAATTCGATGAATATAAAATTTCGTTTTAACCGCGTGTAAATAGTGCGTGTGATCGTTAAGCATATTTACCGAACTCCTGCAGCAGTCTTGGGATTAATCTGGTTCTCATTAGCAAACTGAAAAAAATTAAGCTAAATGGGGCTTGAAATAGCAGTACGACATTAAAGTCAAAGAGCATGTAACTGCGGCTAGTCTTCCTTGAAATTGCCAGAGCCGTTTTCGCCCCTAATTCGGTCACGGTATTCTGATCTCTGTGCGAATAATAATATATATAAAAAAATCAGACCATTATATGTCTTGTGTCATTATTTCTCCATTATCCTGTTACAAGGGTGAAACGGAATGCTATTATTTATAGCTTTATACATATAATAGGAACATAATATATTTGTGAAATATGTATTATTATTACTTTATTAAGTACTTATTAGTACATACAAGCTCCGGCCATATTTTATGGATATGCAGTATTATGTATGTATATTGACATATTGTATATGTTATATGTATTATGTATAAATAATTATAATCATTATGGTCGTTAAAATATGAATTATAAATTATAAATTAATAATTATAATATTTTGAAATTTAAATATCAATAAAATATATTAGAAGATATCACTATTATTACATGTGTGAATAATTGAGGATAATGAAGATTTAGTATTTTTTGTAAAAAGCCGAAAGATGGATGGACTTTGGTTTAAAGCTCTAGAATCTAGACGTATGTATAACTATAACTTATGAGTTAGTATAGTTACTATAGTAAAGGTACAAAGTTGTTATTTCCACTTATATACTATTAATTTTACATTAAAATGTAAATATCATCAAGATTTGAATTTGAACAATTTGGGTTAAACTATAAAATTATGATTTACAAACAGGTACCTATATAATCTATTTTAGGGTAGTATATCATTTGCACATCGTCTGCTTACCTGTACCAAATTATCGTACATCAAATGCGCATCAATATTCTAAATAATATTCTAAAATAGAAGGGTATAACGGATTGTGTTAGGTACATAATATGATGTATAATATAATTATTTAGATGATAAATAATTTAAGATTTTTAAAATTAAAAAGTAATTTATATACATAAACATTTTTTTGTTCAAATTTTGACAAAATTCATCAAAAACTCAAAAATGTAAGTTAAAACATTATATTTTTACTTAGTATATTGTATATTATCACCTTAAACATATGCAATATTTGAAAATTTAACATTACCACGTGAGTAAATTTAGAGACGAGCAAAGTAAGAACAATGCAAGGTATGTAGGCACGTAGGTAGTTAGGCAGGCTAGGTAAGTAGGTGGGCAGTGGTGGTGCCAGAATTTCAGTATGAGGTGGGCTAGGCTGAAACCGATATTTTTTAGGGGGGAGGCTAATATGTTAATTTGATATATATATAAAAACATTATAGTGATGCCATTCCATGCTCAATATTTTCATATATTCTTATAAGTTATGGTCTATGTCTCTATGAGATCCTTTTATATAGCCGATTATAATTTATTTAAAATTTAAATTTGGGGGGCATGGAGGGCCCAAGACTTTTTAAGGTGGCCTCGGGCCCACCCCTGGCGCCGCCACTCTAGGTGGGTATCTAGTATTTAAAAATATCATAGCTTATTTAAATAAAAATGCATAGCTATAAATAATTATAATTTTTAATTTATTTTGTTTAGTTAATTAACTATTATATTATAGTTAGGTATCAGTTAATCAGTAGTGAACCCAGTATTTTAGGGCTGTGGGCCTGTCTCACTTGCAAGAGGCCACTGTGTATAAACTTCAACAAATTTATATATTATAACAGACGTTCACTGTGTTCGCGATTTACCTATTAATTAAATTATTTAAGTATTATTAAGTAATAATACTTAAGTATTTAATATTTATACCTAAGTAATGAGTATGATAATGTAATTAATATTTGATAATGTCAATAAACGATGGCGGCGCCGCGGAAGCAATGCGAAAGCAGATCCCGCGGCGTCGTCGGTTAAAACAGAAAAAAAAAAAAAAAAAAAAAAAAGTAATGAGTATGATATAAATTCGATTCATAAAGTCTAGATTATTAATTTGTAAACTTACTTTGCATATTTTTGCATACCTATATGACATTTTTGGGCATATAAATGCATAATATATATTTGAAAAAGAAAAATTATAAGCATAAGATTAAAAAATGTCCATATTATTATCATTTATCGTCGTTAATTTTTTATATTTCAGTAAAAAAATTCATTTCTAATATAGTAATATCAATAATATCATTAACTGTGTTTATGAGTAACAAATTCATAGAAATAGAAGATTAGATATTTATATTAGCCAGCGATGTAGTTAATATGGAAACTGACTACATGGTAAGTTTAAGTATGCACCGAACTACTCTTTAGAGTTTTAGACATGGAGCGGTCGTTTTTGATTTATAAAAACATATTGTCAAATCGTTAAAGATCTTTAAAATAAAGATAAATACAAGAAAAATACTTGCTACACAGAGTATTCCTGATACCTACTAAACCCATGCAAAATTTAATTTTAATAGATCGGAAAGTAATTAATCGCTTTTTCATATGTAATAGCTGTGTATTCGTATTTATTTTATAATAAAGTAATTTTAAATACACATTTAAATGTGCAAACAATTTTTTTAATTAATGTTTACCTTTTTGCATATATTTTTTAAAAGTATAATTATATTTAATATATTTTATGGCATATAATTGCATATTTTGATTTTTTTAAACGCATATTTTAATGAAATTTTTGTCAATAAAATCCCAGCTTTGTTAGATAATTTCTAATTAATAGTTGGAATTTATTTATATTTAAATGCATGCGTAGATTTTCATGAAATTTGGTTGTATTAATATTTTATGAAGGTAAGGGAAGTAGGAACACAATAATGAACATGTCCTTGCGAGCACAGCTTACTGTTTTTATTAAGTTACCCATTTGTGCTGGTCAAACCTTCTCCCCCCCCTAATAAAAATTGAAATGACGCCACCGTTGTGTATATATCATAATATACTTATAAGTGTATAATTATGTTTTTATAGAAACATTCTTGAGTTAATCTGTGTACATTTTATAAATTATTGTTCCCTGGGCCCGCTCTTGTAGTTAATGCATCAAGTTGTTTTGAAGTTTAATGTAATAGTACCTATAGCATTAATAATTCTATGCAAATTATTGTTGGAATAACGATATTATTATTAGTAAGTATTGACTAGTCAACTAAAATTCCTAAAATGTCCTGAGGGTTACAGTTTTATTTAATACTTTAACTAATATAATTAGTTAGATAATATTATAAATAATATTATATAAAGACATCAGAGAATTTTCATTTCATTCAAAAATGGTTGAAATGGGCGCGCATCTGTTATCACTTTTGTTGTTACCACAACTGTGGTACCTGTTATACCATTATACTCCATCATTTCAAAACACATTATTTTGTCTGAATGTTCGATTCGCATGGCTCGCCTGTAGTAGACAGTTGTAGTAAATTAGTAGTGAGTAGTCTGTACGTTATCTTATGCTGCAGACCTGAAAATATATACACTGTACTTTTTGTTTTTGATTTAGCATTGGCCATTGATATAAATTGATCTAAACAAAATTTAGTAAGTTTTTAGCTTATGGTTTACAATTAATTAAATACTCTTATTTCTTAAATTACTGATGTTTAGATATTAAATTTTTTAAATATGGAAAGTAAAGTGTGTAAAGTAATTAACGCTAAGAGAATCCACAGTGACGACGATGACGATAATAGAACTTCAAAACAAACCAAGAAGAACTCTAGTAGAGATCATTCATCAACGAAAGATAAATATGACAATGCTGGTAGTCGTAATTATGAAGAGTTAAAAGTCGGTGATCCATACTACTCGGGTGGAACTGCTACTGATACCAAACGTAAAGTTGAGGATCGGTATAAGGATGAATCTAGACATAGAAGACGTCAGAGGACTAGAGATTGTCAAGAAAAAGAAAACAGATTTAGAAATGCAGACAGCAAAAAAGAGGAAAAAATCGGTGCTCCATACTATTCTGGAGGAATAGCAGGAATCGATGAACGTGAGAGTGGTGAAGAAACAAGCAATGATGATGATGATGATAAAATTGGTCAACGGTACTATTCCACAGAAACTGATACTCAAAGAAAAAATAGTGAAAACTATTGGAACAAATATGCAAACAAAGATAAAAGGCAAAACGTATGTGTATAAAACTAATGTAATAATAATCGTGATAAATATGAATAATACTTTTCTTTTTCCAGGGTGATCTAAATGATGTACCATTACATCAGAAAAAAACTGTGGAATTACTTACTTCTAAAACTGGAGGTGCTTACATTCCACCTGCAAAATTGAGAATGATGCAAGAAAGTATCACAGATAAGTCAAGGTGCTTGTTTTATTTAATTATTATATTTTCAAAAATTATAAGGAATACATTTATTAGCTATAGATATAATTATTATATATTATAAGAGGGCTATCTGTGCATTAGCCATTAGGTTTTGTTTTTACAAAAATTTATTTTAGATTTATAGCAGCAATAGGTATAACTATAAAATCTAGATATTTTATGCTTCCAATAAATACATTATTGTTATCTATGTGAGTTCAAGCTAAGTAAGTCTCAAATCTGCAAAATAAAAATAAAAATACTACATTTTATTTATTAAGTTAAACAATTATATAACAATACATTAGATAGTATTTCTCAATCACCATCCTAATTTTAATATGTGTGGTGTGTATCTATGATAAGGAATAACTATTGTGTGAACTATTATAAAATATTATAATAGTATCTAGTTAAAATAAAATTATTGATAAACATTTCACTTAAGAGGAAATTATACCCGCATGTGTTGTCTCCGTCTTGTAAGTACGTAACATAGCAAATTTTACACTCGGCAGATTTAATTTTGTTTTGTTAGTTTTAAAACTAGAGCTAATTCACCTCTTATTAAAGATACGAGTATTATTTAGTCGACCTTATAGACTTTATTATATTTTAATTTTGAAGTGAATTATAAATATTTTGAAATTGTAAATTGTTTGTAGATACATCTTGAAATACTTATAAGTTATAACATAGACAGAGATAACATATGCGGGTATAACTTCCTCTTAAAATATGAAAATAACAATATTTCTAGCTCTAGCATTAAACATTTCTATATTTTTTAATAATTATATGTTGTTTAAAGATTTTTAAAATATGTTTATAACATTTTTCTAATCACAATATTAAATTTTGCATTTCATAAAATAATTTTTTATAATAATTTTATAATTGGTAATTTTAGTGCTGCATATCAAAGAATTGCTTGGGAGGCATTGAAAAAATCAATACACGGTTTAACTAACAAGATTAATGTAGACAATATAGGAAAAGTTACTAGAGACTTACTACGAGAAAATATTGTTCGGGGTAGAGGTTTACTATGCCGGTCTATTATGCAAGCTCAATTAGCTTCAACAACTTATACCCATGTGTATGCTGCTTTAGTGGCCATCATAAATACAAAAGTAATTACACTTATTAAAAAAAAAATATATTAAATCACTTTACACATAATTTGTTAAATAACGATTGCAATAAAATCTTTTTAGTTTCCAAACATTGGAGAATTACTATTGACAAGATGTATTGTACAATTTAAAAGAGCATATCGTAGAAGTGAAAAATCTCAATGTTTAGGATCAGTAACATTTATTGCTCATTTGATTAATCAAAGTGTTGTAAGTTTTAATCTTTTAATTTTTTGTGTTGAACAATAATTATGACTACTAATTTTTTTTTTGTATTTTAGGCACATGAAATATTGGCTTTAGAGTTATTAACTTTATTTGTAGAGACACCTACCGAAGATTCAATAGAAGTAGCTGTAGCCTTTTTGAAAGAATGTGGACAAAAAATGAGTCAAGTCAGTAAAAAAGGAATGAATGCCATATTTGATATGTTACGCAATATATTACATGATGGGAAACTTGATAAAAGGGTAAATAAATACATATTATTATTTTTATTATTTATTTATTAAAACACTAAGTTAAATGTAGATTTAAAACATTATTAAAATAAACATAGAATTGTATAAAACAAATTTCATACAATTTTAATGCAAAAACCAAGGATCAAACAATCACATTTTAATACCAAATTAATTGTTATTGTGGAGAGAACTCATTAAAAATGTATCTTCATTTAAAGTAAAAGCCTTGATAAAATAATTTTCGTTGTAAAAACACAAAACGTGAATCAATGTAATATGTTGTATGAAATTGTATTATTAACTCATACTTTTTAGAGTTCACGTTTATCGCCGAACGTGAACAGACGTCGTTATCTTTTGCACACTTTACTAATGAGCTAACTTATTAATGTTATTCAAAAAATGTCTCGGAATACCTCGAAATGCAATTTATCTTTATCATAATTTCCACTAACAAAATCTAGCTGAAACCGAAGTAAAGTATTCATCACGCCGAATCGCTATGCTTCACTCTCCCAGGACAACGCTTTTGATCAGGAGGTGCATAGCCCTCCCTCTATCGCAATACTTTCTAAAAACCAGTGCAACACACTGCCCAGCCACAAGGAGTCCTCTCCAAGTAAAAATTTTTATTTGGCACCTCCTTTTTATTTAAGCAGTGGCTACGATTTCAACATGCTCAAGAAATCTCTTCTTGACTTTATCATTACTTCAGGTATTAATTTTAAAAATACCTCATAGCATCTAATTATCCACACCGACAAAGTCGCCAATTATAATTTAGTTTATACGTAAATACCTTACCGCTAATAATAAGATTAATTTCCATACTTATCTGCCTAATTACATGAAACCATATATATACAAGCTAGCCTAATTGATATGGGTCACAAAGTTATTCGGGTTTCTAATATTTTACATTGTTCTATCACTCAAATACTGCTCCCTCTTTTTCGTATTGATTTAAAAGCTGCTAAAAACAATAGTGATATTTTCAAATTAGATCTGCTCATTCCCACCAGAATCAAAATAGAGGTGCCCAAGAAAAAACTCTCCCCTTCACAATGCCATGATTGTCAAGCTTATTTTCACGCTAGTAATTTTTGTCACCAGTCCCCATGTTGCGTCAAATGTGGAGATAATCATTACATGGTCGGTTGTATCAAATCACCGTCAGAACCCGCCTAGTGTCTCTTATGCTTGGGGCCACACACAGCCTCATTCAAAGAATTTCCCGCGCTTAAAAAACTAAGTGAAAACCGCAGAAAATCTTGATTACTCAAACCTTATCGTCATCTGACGCTCACACTATATCGTCTATAAACAAATCAACCTCCAGCTTCAACCAGAAACAAAAACGTTCATACGGCAAAGTTACTGGCAACACTTCACCCCCAATAGTTACACCTGAAAGTTTGATCTCAAAATTTCTTGAGGACTTTAAAGTCACAATTAACCATTTATTACTTTTATTAACTATAGTTGTTAATCAACTAATCCCACCTTCTCTTCCTATATTTTCTCCTTAAAAATTATGTAATACTTTTATTTCAAATTATGTCGATACATTATATTATATGATACACATTTTTGTTTCTATTTGTAATTGTTAAGATATAATAATTCATAATTGTCGAGACTAATTATAAACAAAAAAAACTCATATTTTGTTTTTCAGGTGCATATTTTTGTTTAATTGAACACTTAACCGCATGCTTGTTTGGTAATTATTTTCAGATTTCTTTAAAATGTTATAGGTTCAATATATGATAGAAGTAATGTTTCAAGTACGCAAAGATGAATTCAAAGATCACCCAGCTGTAATTGAACAACTTGATTTAGTACCAGAAGAGGATCAGTTTACTCATTTATTAACCTTAGACTCTGCTAAAGATCCTCAAGATATTCTCAGTAATTATACATTTATTTTGAAATAATATTTTATTTGAAAAATTTGTTTTTTTTAGATGTATATAAATTTGATCCGGACTTTGAAGCTAATGAAGAACGTTATAAATCATTAAGAGCAGAAATATTAGGGTCAGACAATGAAGATGATAGCGATACAGAAAACGATGGTGATAATGATGATGATGATGATGATGATGATGAAGAAGATGATGGTGAAGAGAAAGGTACAATTTTATTTTAATTAAAATCAACTGTATTATTTTTTAGTGATATAAAATAATTACCATTTTATATCTAAAAACATTTAAAAAATATGCTTAATGTTAAAATTTTATTCATTTTAATAAGTTATTGAAATTTATAGTTATTTTTTAAGTTTTATAAGTACATATTTTGAACATTCAATAATCTAAAATATGTCTGTTGAATGAATTGAAATAACCCATCTTATTTTATAATTAAAGAAAACATTTTTTTATTACCTTAGTACTATACAATGAAAATTTAAAGTTATTGGTTAACATATTATTAAATTTAATATTCGATAAAATTCCAGATTTTTTGAATTATTATTATGTAATTAAGTTTTATTAAAAGTGGCTTATCAAAGTTCATGAGTTATACTTACATATTATTAAAAGTATTATATTTTCAACTTTTATTTAGAAGTTATCTTTCCTAATAATAGTATGTTAAAGATTATAATTTATGTATGCAGTAAAAAATGATAACGCACAGTAGTTAGGTGTTTTGCAATTAAACTTAAAAACTATTTTTTAAGGTTAATTTTATTCTTTAGCAAAATCTAAGGATGTATTTCAAATTTTAATTCATAAAATTTTGATTCACTTGATAACAAAAAAGGTTGTTGGAAGATGTTGTTAGTATCTGAATAAAATTATTGGTTTTTGGTATTTTGAAGTCCTAGTGAAGTTTGTTGTTTGGTATGAACCATAGTGTATTTGAAATTATTCTTGTAAAGTTTTTTCAGTTTTTCACATATTGGAGAAGTGTATAATATTAGAAAACCAGAAACTTACTTTTATTATAAAAAAGCCCACTTTCATCCAAGAATGTTTTCTATTTTTTCTATTTTGAGTAAAATGCCTTAATTACATGTATGATTACCTCACAAACATACAAATAGAAGATTTGGGTTTGGCAGAACCAATTTTGTGTTGTTAGCCTTAGTATTATAGGGAATTGACCTATTACAAAACTTTGAGATACGTATATTATATTATGACACATAGGTTAATATTGAAACATATGTCATAATTTTAATATGGGTTATATCAAAATTTCCAAACTTTTTTAGCCTCCCTAAAAATAAATAAGTGCGCCTCCCATTAATAAATAAATAAAAAATTTATAATATTTAATTACACATTATAAGACAGTAGTAAGGCCGGCCATGATGTATGGATCGGAATGTTGGGCTATGGATAAAACAATGGAAAGGAAAATGAGTGTTGTAGAGATAAGATTGTTAAGGTAAATTAGTGCCGAGAGAGGACAGAATAAGAAATGAGTATAAAATTATCAATATAATTTAAAGATTAATAAAAATTTTATTAGTCTCCAAAAAATATTAATTAATTAAAGTTTTGCATTTATTTTTTAGAAGGAGAAGGTAAAGTAATTATAGATAACACAGAAACAAACATGATATCATTAAGAAAAACAATTTATTTAACGATACATTCGTCATTGGATTATGAGGAATGTGCTCATAAATTAATGAAAATGCAATTGAAACCTGGTCAAGAAATAGAAATGTGTCATATGTTTTTGGATTGTTGTGGTGAACAAAGAACCTATGAAAAGTTTTTCGGCCTTTTGGCACAAGTAAATATTCAGCTAAAATATAGTGAAAATACTAAAAAGAATTTAGTGTTATTCATTGGAATATTTTTATATTTTCTTGTGATTTAATTTATATTTTTTAACTGTTTACAGAGATTTTGCCAAATAAATAATGTGTTTATAGAACCATTGGAAAAAATTTTTATTGACAGTTATGCAACTGTTCACCGTTTAGAGACAAACAAATTACGAAATGTTGCAAGATTCTTTGCACATTTATTGTTTACAGACTCTATATCATGGGTTGTTTTATCTACAATACATCTAAATGAAGAAGAAACAACTTCTTCTAGTAGAATTTATATTAAAATTCTATTCCAAGAATTAGCTGAACATATGGGACTTAATAAATTAAATGCTCGAGTTCAAAATCCGTAAGTAAAATTGTATTAATCTATTTTAATACTTATTTTATTTATTCAATTTAGGTATGTTAATTGTTAGTATATAAATAACTAGCTGTCCCATAATACTTTGCTATTGCTAGATTTTACTATTATTATCTTGTTTAACAACTATGTTTAGATAGTTGCAACTTTTTTTTCTGAGGCATATAGTTTGTAAAACTGATTTCAATAATTTTTGAAATCGGTCCAGTATTTTTTGAGTTAATTTGTTACAAACGTACAAAAATACAAATCTTTCTTCATGATATTATATAGAAAAGAGACATACAATTGTAAAATGCTCTCACATAAATTTTTAGAATATCGTTGAATTTGTATATCTTTTTTTCCTGCTCTACTATTTCACACGTTTGTCGCTTTATTCATTCAATGACCAAAATATGTCCCCTAGTCTTGCTGTCATTGTTTATTGTAACACATACACACACACAAATATACAGACTTGTTGTACTTGCTGATGAAAAACAGCATTCCCATAATTTATTTGTTTTTAGTATTTTCCCAAGCTTTTATATTTAGGTGGGTGAAAAATAATAAATAAAAATTACACTATATAGTAGGTATACATTATCATATATATCAATAGATTAAATGCTTTTTATTATTTCTACATTTTCGGGTTGAATATAATATAATAATAATATATTATTTTAGTCAATGCTATGTGCATGTCTATAAAAATTTTAATTCAAATAAAATATAAGATAAATTGATAGTCAGACCATTTTTAAAGTATAATTTATTTTGTTTGACAAACTATTACTAAGGTAAAAATAATGAATAAATATTTAACACAGCATGGTTTTGAGATACTTTATATATTTTTTTTTTAATTTGTGTCCACAAAAGCTGGCCCAAATAATAAACAAGTAATAATTCGATTTGTGAGAAAATTAGCCTTATTTATGGTGATGATTTCTGATTTATTCCTCTCTACTAATAATATATTCAAAACTTATACACGAAGGCGACAAGTGCACTAGAGAAACTTATAATGTGCAACTTGAAACTATAATTGCATAAAATTGTATCATACACACATACACACAAACATACACACACACACAAAATATAATTATTTCTATAATTATTCTCCTATAGCTAATAATAACAATTTATAAACAAAAATTTATAAGTAAGTTAGATATTACAATAATAATAAACTGGTGATTTAGAAGTGTGGGGTGAGAGTTGGAGGGTATAAAATATTTAGTATATTAAAGTATTAATTTATTGATTGTTGATTGTTTCAGGGAGTTGAAATTAGCTTTTGAAGGAATTTTCCCTAAAGACAACCCTAAAAATACTAGGTTTTCTATCAATTTTTTCACCTCTATTGGTTTGGGAGGCTTAACGTGAGTTTTTATTTACACTTTTTGAAATATTAATTATTAAGTAATATCACTTATTTAATCAATTATTCGGTATTATAGTGACGAATTGAGAGACTTTTTAAAAGCACAACCCAAACAAGTGCCTGCTGTTGCTAAAATCATCGACCAGCTGTCAGAATCATCAGATAGTGACAGTGACAGTAGTTCAAGTAGCAGTAGTAGCAGCAGTAGCAGTAGCAGCAGCGATAGTGATTCCAGCAATAGCAGCAGCAGCAGCAGTGGTAACAATAGTTCAAATGACAAAAGTAAGCATGACAGCAAACAAAGTAAAAGTTTTATATTTGAATAAATAATATAATAATATCATACAAACCAAACATGTGATTATGTCAACTGTCTATAAAAATAGTATATACAGCACACAACACCATTTGTTGAACATTGTTTACATTTTTTAGTTTATCATGATTCTGAATAATTATTAATATTCAAAGATTATTTTATTCTATTTAGTATTTAATAATTATGTATCTATTTTTCATTTTATTTTAATACATTTTAAGTATTTTTCAAATCTTCCAACTCCAGAAATTATTTTGTTGCTTTGATAAATTTTAAAGATAACTAATAAATAATTTCAATTTCAACTGAGTTTTGTGAATACTATACAGGGTGATTCTTTTAAGTGGGTACACTAATTATGTCGAAAAGTATAAACTTTTTTTACATTTTTTTTTTAAAACTTCTATGTTTATGTTTTTCTAAAACCGTATAATATTTTAATTTTTTTTACCCTTTTATTTATTGGTGAAATCACTATCAACTTTTGATTTTCAAATGGTAACATATAATAAAAATATCATGTATTAATAATTCCAATTTTTATTTTTTGTTGATTGGTTTGCAAGATACATCTTCTTAGAGTATTGGTGGTTTTCAAAATTTTTTCAATAATTGTAAAGACTAGGAACTAGTCATAAATTTGATATCGTTGAACCCAAGGTAACAACATAAATAACAATTAATTAAAGATTGCCATTGTACTTTGAACCCTAATCATTTATTAACTTATCGACTAATTGGACTTACTGAATTACCCAAGAATAATAAATTATAAACTGGAAATATATTGTGATAAATTTATTTTAATCATAATTTCACAGATAACTATTTAAAAATTAAAATGGTATCACCACATATTAATTATATTTGATTACCACTAAAGACCAAGGTATACCTTTAAAGCCCGTAACTGGTAATATGATTATAATTTAATATAAATTGCATATAATATAATATATATATATATTTAATAATTTAATATCACAGATTATATAAAATTTTATTCATATAATCTGTGATAATATCATGCAGAAAGTAAATAATAAATACTTATATTTAGGCACAGAACATTAAATTAATCTAATTTAGGTGATAATAATGGGTCACTATTTAAGATAGTCTTATCAATTATCTTAAATAATATTGTTCTGTGATATTGTGAATGATATGAATGTTGTATGATAATAGTAGAAAATGGAATAGAATAATAGATATAATTTTACAGTATGATTTAAGAATTAAATTAATCGATTACCTATCTATAATTGTATTATACAGTTCCACTATTTAAAAAATCTTATAACTTTTTTTTACTGTACAAAAACTAATATGAAATTAATGTATTGATATTATTTGATTAATAATTAAATCGGAATCTCGAGAGTCCAAGACCATTAATAAACAAGGATTCGAAAGAAAAAATTTATGAAGATCCAACTACATAAAATTCTTTGTTTATTTATTATTATTTTTTTAATAAATGTTCAAAATGCTGTCCATTTTGTGATAAACAAAAAGTCGTCCAACGTTTTAAAAAATTGTCAGTAGTACATTTTTTCAAAATGTTGGCTGGTATATATGAACAGACTTCTATAGTTTGCTTATTTTGAATGATAACAAGTTTTTATTAATAAAAAACAGTATTCAAACTCTTTAAATGAGAAGTGAACTATCATCAAATAGTTTGATAGTTTCCATCACTATGGTATATTGGTTTTGGTGTTTTCGTATGATATAACTAATAATAATAAGATTTAACTTGAATAATTAATTAATATATTAATTTTTTATTTTATTTTAAATTAACTATAACCTGTATAATATTATAACGTTTTATTATTATAGTACACCCTTAGGATATATGTATACCTATTTTTAAATGATCTACATACCTACATATTCAAACTTATGTATACATAATAAAAACAATGAATAACAAAAAAATATAATAAAAATCAATAAATACCTATTGTACAATATACATACTAAAATAAATATATTATGTATAATAAACTCCAAAATCTTATAAAAATAAATTGATGTTTGAGGTCTTATAAAATTGTCTATATAATAAAAATCTAGACATAATTCATTTTTGAAGAAAAACAAAATTGTTCAATCATATATAAAAAAATGTTTCATCCTAATTAAATAACTTACCATTGTATCAGTACATATTATATTATATCATTATTGTAAATAAGTGTAACTAATGGCCTTTGCTGTTAATGTGAATATGTTCAATAAAAAAAAAAAAAAAAATTGTCTACAATAAAATTTGAATATCATTTTTATATTTATCTTGTGGTTCGAGCGATATATAAATATATACAATATACTTAATAACTATAAATTCAGTCAGAGACTAATAAATAATTACATAGTAAATGAAACAATTTTTTTTTAAAACATAATATAATACAGGTGTATGCTGACATTAATTTCAGATGGTTTATGACAAATTGAAGGGGTTCATTACTCATTTGTAAAATCTCTTCAGAGGCGCACACAAAGCTACCTAAGAAATTATTTTATACACCTTATGATACAACTTACTAATAGAACTCTAAAAATGTAATTAAATTCATATAACATGAGGTGACGTGAGCCATATTGTAAACATTATTCTCACAATTTAACATTATTTTATCAACTATATTTTTTCAATACAGTTTTCTTAATTAAATTCAATTTTAAATTTTACTTTTACATGTATAGTAGACATACATACATATAACTCATATGTCTTATTTTTATGATTTACATTTAAAAGGATTATTTTTTTGTTTTTAAATTTCTATTAAAAACTATTGCACATTAGTTTTGAGTTAACTGTAACAAATCAATAATCATAATTTTAAATATACATAATATAGTACCTAACCTTTAAGTAAACATCTAGTTGATTGTATTTTTAAAATACATATTGATTTTACAACTTTTTTTCACTCATGTTATTTAATTGAAAACCATTTAATTTAAAATTGCAAATTCTACATATTACCCCATATTATATTTACAATATTACAAACCAATTAAATAATTTCAATTTGTTTAAAAGGGAAATACAATGAATAGCTAAATATTTCAAATTTAAATTTATATTATGTTTTATTTTAACAACATAATTATGAATATTGTTAAAACAATAAGGTGATATGTAGGAAAACAACTTACCTATTTCAATATATCATGTCTGAAATCACCCCATTTTATATTACTATTATTATGAATCACTATAAAAGGCATGTGTATAGCAAGTGATCTACTAATTTACTAGAAGTGATCCACCACAGGATTTACATAATGTAAATTGTACATATTAGGTATTAAATATATTTCCCCAATTATTACTAAAATATTTATTTTTTTAGGCTCATCAAATCAAATAAAAATTCAATTAAATATACACAGTTTACTATCATTGACTATCGCAATGATATAAAAATTATATTTCTATTATTATCAAAATTAGGCATACCTATGTGGCAAAATTATTATAATACATTATAGTTATTGGCTTAAATTGAGAAGTATGTAATAAGTAATAACTATAATAATTAATAAGTAAATAATAAAGCAGTATATGTAAAATTGATTGAATTTATTACTACTACTATAAATGAAATGCACAGGTAACTGTGGTCAAATATTTATAAAATTTGATAGAGCACCTACTAGACAAATGCCCTTTAAAATTTTACCATAATTTAAAAGCTCAGGACTATGATATATCTATTCCAATTTAATTCATACCTTCAAATCAAAATATTCGTAATGCAAAAATGCAAAATATGAGTTAAGATCATAACATATATTAAAAAAATTGAAACAAACTCAACTTAACCTCTTACTAAAAAAAATACAGTCAAATTTAAAAGTGGGACTCATAATAATTTAACTTAGATTTAGTAGGTAATACTTAGTAATATTTAGTAATACCTAAATAGCTAACAACAGAAGGAACTATTCAGTTGCAAAACACTACATACAATATAGTTTAAAATAAAAATATTTTTATGATACCTAAATATTAGGATTAAGACATACCTACCTAATATTATAACAAAGTAGATATTTAAGTATAATATTTTATAATACCATGTATAGAAATGCAGATGAAAAATCTATGGTTTTTTTTTTAGTTTTTAAAGAAACATACAATTTACCACACATTTATGATTGATTGGATGTAGTTAGCTAATTTAACTTAATTGTATAATATTTGTTACAATTAAATAAATACATTATAATCTACAATTTTAATTTAACATATTTTTAGTTTACTTTATTATTGGGATTAGTTTTCTTCGGGATTGCATAAATGCATAATATTGTCAGGCTTAATTTTTTAACTTCTTTGAAATTAACTTGAGTAGTTGAATATCTAATAAGTTAAGAAAGAATAAATATAACCAAATAATTTAACAGTAAAAAATATGTTTACATACTTAATTATTTTGTAGTATCTTCAATTATCAAAATTATATAATGGAAACAATATTTTTATTTGTCATCGTTCTCATTTGCAAATTTAATGCGAGTTAGGAAATTATGTGATTTCATTATTTATCTCTCAATACATCTGACTAAGTATATTTGTAGTATATATGGATAATCTTAGTTCTTAATAATAATCACTGCCAGAATCCAAAATTTATATCCAATAACTATAATAAGTGTTACTGTTATGCAGCCTGCTGCAGCTGCTGGCCACATGGTTTACAATTTACATTTTACTTTGAACCACGATTTATAGATAGTACTATCTTAAACCGTGCTTTGAACTTTAGTTTTAGTATCAGTTTATCACAACTGATTGTTTTTCCTTGGGTCGTTAATATAAATACAGTTGATTAAATCGTGATCATAAATAATTATAAATAATGATAAAGGTATTGCCAAATATTGATAATATTATTATTATTGTATGGTAATAATAGGTATATGCGTCGTAATGATATAATATTGTCATGAAGACAATGGAGGGGATCCAATACGACAACCAAGGTCATTAAAACGTAGCTTTTATGTTTTATGGTAAAATAAGCATATTATAGGTGTAATTAGACATTCAACTAATCAGGTACAAAGTACGACAGTTATCAATATTGTTACCTATTAGGTCGTACTAACACCTTCAAACACCAATACTTTGAGGAGCTATAACTCGCAAACCAATCAACGAAATATAAAACTTTTAACGCGTAAATTTATAATAAAAACGGTTTTATTAATTCATAATATTTTTATTATATGTTACCATTTGAAATTCAAAAGTTGATAGTGATTTCACCAATAAATATAAGGGTGAAAAAAATTAAAATATCATATGGTTTTAGAAAAACATAAACATTTTTTTTTATTAGAAAAGAAAATATACAATCTGTAAATATATACAGGGCGATTTTTTTATCATGAACCACTCATTATTTCAAAAAGTATCAATGTTTTTGAAAATATTTTTTTACAAAGTTTCATGTTGTTAAAAAAACAACGTTTTTATAAAAAAATTATATTTTTTAATATTTTTTATCCTTATAATTTTTTAAGTTTTTTACTTTTTTGAATGGCAACCTAGAGTTTTAATTTCATATTCCAAAGCAGAATATTTTTCTAAGTATTTTGATACGTAAAAGTCGAATTTTGGACGAGTAGTTTATGAGTTATAAGTATTTAAAGTTTAGATTGGCGGAGTGGAGTGGTACGGGGTTACCCCGCAAAATGTTTGTCCACTACTCCGCTTGTCTAAACTTTAAATACTTATAACTCATGAACTACTCGTCCAAAATTCGATTTTTACGTATCAAAATACTTAGAAAAATATTCTGCTTTGGAATATGAAATTAAAACTCTAGGTTGCCATTCAAAAAGTAAAAAACTTAAAAAATTATAAGGATAAAAAATATTAAAAAATATAATTTTTTCATAAAAACGTTGTTTTTTTAACAATATGAAACTTTGTAAAAAAATATTTTAAAAAACATTGATACTTTTTGAAATAATGAATGGTTCATGATAAAAAAATCACCCTGTATACAATAAGTAATTTTGATGGTTTTTTTTTTAACAAGGCTTGATGACGTGAGTGAAGAGGGTGTCCAGTGACACTACTTCAGCTTGATTAGATTGGTGGCCATTTAGTTAAAATTATTTTTATTTTTTTTTGACTAACTGATGGTAATTGTTTCTAAGTGTTAAGTAGGTCGCGTGGCCATTTACGTTTGAGGCGGCGGATAGTGTTATCTGGGAGTGAGAGAGAAGAGAGGTTTGATACGAGAGGGTTAGGATGATCAATAGTATTTTTATGAAATTTTTTGTAGTGATTTGACGCTATTTCAGAGATAGTTGGAATTTTTAGATCCTTATGTAGAGTGCGATTGCTGACATACCAGGGAGAATTGGTTGGTTAAGAGTCGGAGATTGATGGATTGAAAGGCTTGGAATTTATTTAAGTTAGAGTTTTTAGAGGTTCCCCAAATTTGTATGACATAAGTCATTGCAGGTCGAATGATTTGTTTGTATACGAGAAGTTTATTGTTAAGAGAGAGGTTAGATCGCAGGAGCTGTCTGAATTTATGGAGTTTTATATTGAGGGAAGATCTTTTGTTTTCTATGTGGGCTGACCAAGTTAGCCTTTTGTCAAGATGAAGTCCAAGGTATTTTACGGAGTTTTGTGTTTGGATCGTTTTGTTGTTTAGTATTATGGGTTGACTGTTTTTAAAACCGAGAGTAAATGTGATGAATGTTGATTTGTTTTTATTGATTTTTATTCTCCATTTATGGAACCAGTGTTGTAGAGTTACTAGATGTTCTTGGAGGTGGTTTGTGGCAGCTTGAAGACAAATAATATTGGATGATAGAATAGCGGATGAATGACAGGCGCATGATGGAGTTAAAAATATGTGATAGGTGTATGATGGCTTTTTTTGTTTGATGATTCTATTAATTATTAAATCATGGCCAGGAGATTTGTTATTGGCAAGTTTTTTGATAATATACTGAATTTAAGAGGGGGATGTATGTTTTGTAGGTAGGGACATAGGGAGGGTTTGGGATAAAGTTGATTGAATGGTCTGAATCAAGTATGTCTGGGTGGGGAGTGAATCTAGATTCTAGGTCAGAAGCAAATAAATTAGCTTTTTCTAAGTGGGAAATTGCTAAAGTATTGTCAGGGTAGCGTAAAGGAGGAGAAATATTTTTTTGTTTAAGTACATTTTTGGTAGCTTTCCATAAAGAATTGTTAGTTGTTGAGAGGGAATTTAAGTAATTTTGATAGTTTTCCGAGTTAAATTTTCGAAGTGTATTTTTGAGAACAGAGGCAAGGTAGTTGTACGTTTTTTTATCACTAGGTAGGTGCGATCTCTGCCATCTAGAGCGGGCACGACGTTTGGCAATAATTAGTTGGAAGATAAATTGGGGAAGTTGGGAAGTGGATTTTTGTAATGTTGAATTAACTATAGAAGAGTCAAGTGCAGCTTTTTGAATAATTGTTGTAAAAGATAGGATAGCCGAGTCGATGTCTTGGATTGTCTTCAGTGGTACATTAAGCGTGATTTTATTATCCAATAGGGCTTGAAAGTTGGACCATATGATTTTCCCTAACATAAACCTAGAAGTTTTTTCAAAAAAAAGTTAATACTTTTCGGAACAATTAGTGTACCCAGTTAAAAGAATCACCCTGTATAACATTTAATAATGTTTTTCTTATATTTTATAGGAAATAAAAAAAGAAAAGATCTCGATAAATCAAAACAAAACGCAGAAAGAAAAGAAAATGAAAAACCTAAAAAAAACGAAAAAAGAAATGAAGTAGATAAACCGAGAAGGCATGAAGAAAAAAAGAACAAAGATATGCCTAAACAAAAAGAATATAGAAATGAAAATGATAATTGGAGAAAAAATGAAGATAAAAAAGATAATGATAAATCGAGAAAATTCGAAGAAAGAAACAATAAATCTAGAAGATATGAAGGAAGAAAAGAAAATAATGATAAACCTAAAAGATATGAGGAAAAAAGAGATAATAATATTTCAAGACATAATGGAGAGAGAAAGGATAATGACCGATCTAGAAGAAAAGAAGATAAAAATGAAAATGATACACCGAAAAAAAATGAAGAGAGAAATGAAAACTACAAACCTAGAAAAAATGAAGAAAGAAAAGAAAATTATGGACCAAGAAGAAATGAAGAAAGAAGGGAAAATGATAGACACAATAGAAGTGAAATTGACAAATCTAAAAAAAATGAAATTGAAAAATATCGAAGAAATGAAGACAGAAGGGAAAATGATAGATCTTCAAGAAGAAATGAGGAGGGGAAAGAAAATGATAGACTTGGAAGAAAACGATAATTAGACAGTTTAGTTTTATATTATTTTTACTTTTAAATATTCACATACATTTTATAATATTAATACAAGTAAAGCATTCAATGTCAATAATTTTTATGATAACAACAAAAATAAATGATTTATTTCATTATTGTACATATTATTATGAATTAATAATTTTTGTATTATATTGTTAATTATGTAATTTAGTGTTTGATGTTAAAGAAATGTTGAAGATTTAAGTATAATATTTTTAATTTATTTTAATTACTTAATTGAATTAAAATCATTATCACCTAAGTGGTAATAAATAAAAATATATACTCTAAACATTTACATACTTTACACAAATACATGAATATTTAATTTTACACCATAAGCATCATAAATATCACAAATAGCATAGCTTGTATTTTTATTAACTAATAAGCTAGTACAGTCAGTATAAAATCATTTATATATTTTTACTCGTGGTATATTGAAACAATAATTATTTATACAGTATATAAGTCAGTGTTTATCGACCTTTTTGATATCGCGGAACACCAAATAACAATATTTTTTTCATGCGGAACCCCTTTGAGGATTATCTTTAGAATACTGGCTGCCGGCGGTCTCTTTTTCTCGTGATTTTAAGCTTTCATGGAACACTAGGGTTCCGCAAAACACGGATTAAGAAACATTGGTATAAATTACTCACTTGAACAAAACTAGAAGAAACAATAGTTGATGTTAATTAATAACAGATAAGGTCATTATAAAAAAAAAAAATGGATCTCTATTACTGGTATCTATAATATAAAAACGGCATTATACGAACAAAAAAATAATAGATACCTACTGTATTTTAACATCTATACAATATACATACTTTAGGACTATGGGAGTAGGTACTCATTGTTATTAGTGGTTGATTACATAATATGTTTAATCATTTAAAATTATATAAAATAGATACAGTTTATAATGTAAATAATAGGCGATACATTATCTTTCAACAATCATTTTTTTACTCTTTGTTTGATATACCAGGATTGTCAGATGAATGAATATTTAAAAAATAATTTGTATAAATATTTTCTTATTAGTTATTACCTATATTACCTTTTTAAATGGGGATTGTATTATTGGATTTAACTATTTTACTTTAAATATCAACTATTATTGCTGAAACATAATGTATTATTAATATTATGAATTGTGGTGTGTTAATGAATATAATATAATTGCGATTACATTATTTTATGTATTAAATTATATTATTACTTTTTATTACTAATATTATAATATATAAAGGTACTAAGAAATAATACTCTTATAGGTAATCCTATGTTTGTATGAATATTATGATGAAAATAACTGTAGAAAAGGGGCGGTTTGCGTTTGGGCGAATTGCCTTTTTACCCGTATAATAAAAGTAATGTGTTTGGGCGAGTTAACCGAGTTTCTTATAATGTGTTTGGGCGAGACAATATATTTTTTTTATTCCTGAATTTTGTGATCGGGATTATCATTTTTCGTATTTTGTTTACCATTTATCTTTAGATTGGACATAATTAGTGAGCGAAGGTTCAACGTAGTACTGATGAGGATTCAATATTATTAAACAAGACGTGATTGACGTGCAGTGCGGACGGTGTGACACAATTTAAAAGATAAAATTGTTATGTTTATAAGATAAAACAAAAAACAAATATATTTTTTCAATTTTAATTATACACATTACACATAAATAAACAATCCATTTTTAATCATACCCGTGGAATTCATGGACAGTCCCAAGTCTGTCAAAATAAGAGGGAAAACGGATTGATAAAATATAGCATCCCAGGGTATTCAAAATAAATAATTAAAAAATGGTCACCCAAACGCATTAAAATGTTTTAAAATCACTCGCCCAAACGCATTATGCTGAATTGCCCAAACACATTGCAATTTTTAGAAATTCGCCCAAACGCGTGACGCCCGTAGAAAAGGGCCCTATGTTTTGTATATAATATACTACAGATCCAAACAATTCTTTCCTGTCAGGTGTCATTTGTTTACAAACAAGTAGGCGCCCAAATAAACGATGATAAATCAATTTCGACAAGCCCCCCCTGATTGAGGGTGGAAGCAAGGATCCGATATCCCACAGTGGATATCGAACATTAATGGATTCCTGGTGAGCAGTGGCAGTCAACGAGGGTATGAAGAAGAAATATCCGCAAACTTATTTATTTTCAATTTCAAAGCGCTCTTTACTGATGGTTCTTCAATGAATGTTGTATCAAATTTATTCTAGGCACACCTTTTATCATTAGATGGAGAATGCGTGTGGGTCTAAATTTGGTTGGAAAAATATTTCATCGAAAGTTATCTCTCAGGAACCGTATGAACTCGGAACCTCGGAAAAATATTTCGTATAAGATTTTGATTATAAATGGTTTACTCAATTTTAATTTTAAACATCTCTTTTACGTTTTTTAAGTTCGGTAAAAGTTTTGTAATGTTTTTTTACTCACCGCTTTTTAGGTTTTGCTAATCTTTGTAAGGAAGGATGTTTCAATTTTTCAAAGTGTTTTAATGCATCTGAATAAGTTTTTCAATACATTTTTATTTTTTTAAGTCAGGTTGTGTTTAAAATTGTTTTTATACTTTTTAGGCTTGTAAATTTTATATATTTTCACCATTCAAATTATTTACAGTATTTCTACAGTATTAATCATTTATCGACACTTAATCCTTTTTAATGTATTTTACACATAAAAATCACTGAATTACCTATACAATGAAAACCATAAAAAAATTAACAGAACTTAAAAACGTAAAAGTGATGTTTAAAATTAAAATTGAGTAGGTAAACCATTAATAAAAAAATCACGAAAAATATTTTAAATGTTATGACTAAAATTTCAGAAGCCTTAAAAAACGTAAACAACATTAGAAACAATAAAAACAACCTTACCTACTTATAAATGTATACGTATTTTAAAACTAACAAATAAAGATTCGTTATACAATATAATATAGATTTTTATTATGAAATAAAGATAAAATTGAGTATAGTTTTTTTACCAAATACCTATAGGCATTTTAACTGAATATAGATTTTTTATAGAATGAAGATTTTTTTATCAAATAAATATTCATTTTGAATAGGAATAGTTTTTTTTTTATAAAATGTTCAAAATAAAATTTCATCTTTGATAAGTTGCAGAATATTATGACCTCTCTATAGTCTATACAAATATAACTAAGTATCTATCTACTATATTCAAAAATAATGTGTTTATTAAGTTATTTATACTTATAGGTAGTAGGTACAAGGACATTTTTACTAGTCAGCATCCTGCCACAAAAATATTTATCGGGATTAAAGTGTATAGAGTTATGAATTTTAAAAAGCGTGTAGGTATAGTAAATAGTTTCAAAAAAGTTAAAAAATATTTGTATAGGTTGGAGTTTAAAATAGTTAAAATTAAATTTCACATTATCTGCTAGGTACTTACCTATCTTTGGTTTTAATTATTACCACACCTAAATTCTAATAATATATTTCTTTAACTCCAGTATAGGTAATACACGTTCTTTATTGGTATCCTTTTGAATTTTACTTTTTATTGTACTATTCGTGTTTATTGAATGTACTACTTGATTTAAAGTTTTTTTTCGATTCTCAGACTTTGAACATGATCTACCCTTATTGCTACATGTACCTACTACGTATAAATTGTCATATTATATACTTAAATTTAATTCGTTTTTAAACCATCTATTAATTTATTCACGAACAAAGACGATCTGAAGACGTCCATAACAATATCTATAAATACCTGACAGTATTAATCAATTAAGATTATTGTTGGCACTATAACTCGGGTGAAAGTTACATTTATTGCGTAATCCATTTGCTTAGTTTGGTTATATTTGATCAATTAGCACTAATGCATTTGTAAATTATTTTTTTATTATTAATCATCACATCGCGCACGCTACCGCTTGCGACAGACTACAGTCCGTGAAATGTATAACGTCAGTTAGGTAACTAATTATGCTATTAACAGCATAGATCTAGAGCGGGCAGAGCGATCGCTTAAACGCAGTATTATTACGCGAGATGTACCTATGTGTCGAACAAATGGAGCAAGAGGTTGAAGTACCTATGATAATTTTAAAGGACTATACAACTAAAAAACTACTATTTATTTTTTATTGTGTGAAAATTTAGTGCTTAAAAAAGAAAATTTTTGGTGGTATAAAAATTTTTGTCGGACAATTGCTTCGAAGTCGCGTAAAACGCGTGACGTCATAAAATCACACCGTCCGCCGGGCCGTATCTAAAATACACGCGTTGTAGTTATTTCGCTCGATTAAAATAACTATAGAGAAAAATTGATTTCAGGTATAAGTTACTAAAGTACATTTATAAAAAGATTATACATTTCTTTAGATGATCATATTATTTTTTCAGTATTAAAATTTGTTTCAGGATAGTTTACAAGAAAGACAAAAAATTAAAATATAAAAAATAGAAAATATATTATATTAAATAACATTACACACAGTTAATTAAAGTTTAAACAAATTTGTTATTATAATTTATAGTTTAAGAACTAAAATAAATATGTAAAACAAACCTCACAATAAAAATATATACCTAGGTACTAATTCAAATAAGGTAGGTTCATAAAATTGAATACAGGTAAGTATATAGTAGGTTTATACTACAATAAAACAACTTACATATTTGATATTATTTTTTTATATAGTATATTATTAATTATAATGTTAAATGTTTAATGGATTGTATTAACATTAAGTAATAGATTACACGAATTACGCGTTTTGAAAACCAACATATAATACATTCTCCTCAAGATAACGTTCACGAATTTTTTTGACCACACAATATGATGGAATAACAACTCTATTCCCTATAGTATAAAACAAACACAATAAAGAATAAAATAACTGGAAACATGGTATAATGACAAAAATTATCGAATAAGCTGAAAAATAAATTTTACCACAACTATTTGATGTAGGTACAAAGAGAATGTAATACCAATATCCCAAAAATTTTTATCAAATTTATCCAACACTTCGCCTTCCTTATGAAGAATTAAAATCAAAGAGATATTAAAGATTTACCTAAAAGTATAATCTAATTAGCTAAATTAGCTATTATTATATATCGTAATAATTCAATTACGTATAATATATGTATATTTGTTTGGATGAATATATTTTATTGTGAGGCTTTTTTTATATATTTATTTTAGTTCTTAAACTAAAAATATTACAATAACACAATTGTTTAACAGTTAATTAAAGTTTATTATAATTATAATTGTTAATTAGGTAGTTTATTTTAATTATACAGTCAATGTATAATCTTATTTAATATACCTAATATGTTTGATATTTTATATATTTTATTTTTTTATCTTTCCTATAAACTACCCTGAAACAAAATTTAATACTTTAAAAATAATATGATCATCTAAAGAAATTTATAACCTTTTTATAAAATATGTACTTTAGTAAGTTATATCTTAAATCTATTTTTCTCTATAGGTAGTTATTTTAATCGAGCGAAATAAATACAACGCGTGTATTTTAGATACGGCCCGGCGGACGGTGTGATATGACGTCACGCGTTTTACGCGACTTATAAATAAACACCGAAGTAATTGTCCGACAAAAATTTTTATGCTACCAACATTTTTCTTTTTTTAAGCACTACATATTCACACAATTAAACCAATTAGGATTTTTTTAGTTGTATAGTCCTTTAAGGAACAAGATGATGAAGCAGTTATGATGATTCAAATAATGATCCTTTCAAATGGAAGTCAAATCTGTTTTTGATACAAATACATTTCTCAAATATTATTTTGATAATATTGTCATAAATATTGTATGGAAACATTGGAAACTGTATCAGTTAATACTTAATAGCGATGTCGATGAATCGTTATTGGAACTCTAACTACTGGAACTGACTAAAAAATAAATGAAAAATAAAAAATGTATTTAAAAACTTATTCAGAAACATTAAAAAAGTTTAAAAATTGAAACAACCTTTCTTACAAAACTAGCAAAACCTAAAAAATGGTAAATAAAAAAACATAATCACCTTTTACCGAACTTAAAAAAGATATAGAAACTTATAAAAAACAAGAAAACTAACTGAACTTAAAAAAACGTATAAGAGATGTTTAAAATTGTAATTGAGTAAACCATTTATAAACAAAAACATGACAACTATATATTTTACATGTTATGACTAAAATTTCAGAAACCTTAAAAAATATAAACAAAATTAAAAATAGCGCCTTACTTAAAAATATTAAAAAAAGTATTTTAAAACTAACAAATAAAAATTCGTTGCAGAATATAGATTTTTATTGAATGAAGATTTTTTTTATGAAATAAAGATAATTTATAGAATATAGATATTTTTAAATGAAACGTTGTTATTATAAATAAATATTCATTTTGAACATAATTTTTTATTGAATTGTTTTTTTATTTATAAAATATAAATTTTTAAGATTTATTATCAAATAAAGATTCTTTATAGAATATAGATTTTTATTAAATGAAGATTTTTTTATGAAATAAAGTTTCTTTGTTCAATATAGCTTTTTTTTATCAAATACTCATATTTTTTATTAACTAGATTCTTTATTGAATAAAGATTTTTTTTATTAAATAAAGGTATTTAAATGTTTTATTCTAATTTCTACTAAAGGTTCCTTTTGGATATAATCATTTATTTAATATTTTTTTTTTTTAAATAAAATATTCAAAATAAAATTTCATCTTTTATAAGTTGCAAAATATTAGAACCAACCTCTATGGCTCTATAGTATATAATAATATAACTAAGTAGTAATAGTACCTACTATATTTAAAAATAATGTGTTTATTAAGTTATTTATACTTATAGGTATAAAGAAATTTTTTACTAAACTGTACTCTGACACAAAAATATTTACAGCGGTTAAAGTATGGAGTCTCAAATTTCAAAAAGCGTGTTACAAATAGTTGCAAAATATTAGCATAGGTTTGGAATGAATTGGGCAAAGTCGGGGGGCCAACTTCACAGATGTCAACATGTATTATTATTATTATTTTATAATACTGACAAAAAATTGATTTTTAAATTATTTAAACTTAAAAATTTGTACTGATATTTTATTTTTAGATTCTGAGCGGAGCGATGAATGTATTGATTTTACCATGATGCGTGTTTTTTTTTTTTTTTGTGTCTATCATCACGTTTTGGGGCCGTAAAAGTGCTTCGATTTTTGACTTCAGTACCTCGTTCGATCAGAAAGTGAATCTAGTTGGTACTTTGGGGGATCAAAATTCTCAATATTTTTCTTAATAATCGGGATAAACAAACTAAAAATTAAGGGAAAAACGGGAAATTGTACGCACAATCAGTTTTCGACAAAATCTATTTTGGTTTTTGATGTAACTTTAAAACAAATTACCATAGATACATGAAATTTTCACCGAATGTTTATATAAGTATATTCTATCCACCATGCAATTTTCAAAATTTTTTGACTTAAGTTGAACTTTTCATAGGTTCAAATTTACATAGTATAGTCCCTAATTATAACATAGCTAATATCATAATTTAAGAAAGTACCTATGAAGTTTTCGTTATTTATTTGGATTATCTTCATATTATCAGGTACCTATGTACCTTATACAATATATTTAGATCTATACAAAAATGGTATTACTTATAAGTATAAGTCTGATGAAAAATTTGATAACGAAATTTAATATTAACCTAAGAAGGCTCCCTGCAATGCCACCTGACTAGCTTATAGGTTTGTATTTATACTTATTAGATTGTCTCAAATATATAAAATTTTATAATATATGTTATTTTATGGTTTAGAATTATAACAAATGTAAATAACTTGTTGTAAATATTTAATATTTTTTTAAATTATATTTATAAAAAAAAACTAGAATATCCTCTATAATGGTCAATAATAACGAATTCGCATAATTATATTATCTTTAATTATTAAATGGTTATCAATTTGACTTAATAAAATCATTGATTTGGAAACATTAACAATGGCATCTTATATTGTTATATCTAAAAACTATTGCGTAATTTAATTTTTAAATAACGCATATCCACAACAGAGTGGACGTAAAATCGATTTTAATAACATCTAGGTACGAGTAACAGTATTAATTTTTTTTTTCAAAGCGGCCATCTGAATATAAAATACAAACGCTCGTATCCAACGGTCGATCAAAAACTTAAAACGTATGTTAAACGTATTCTCCAATCTTTCCACATATTTTATTTTATTTATTATTATTATTTTTTTTTAATTACCCTGCGGCAACTAAGGCCATTAGGAAGGGGGTAGTCTTATATAGGTTTTTATGGAACGGTAGGTTGGTTACACGTAGGTGAGCGCGCGAGTGTGTGTGTGTGTGTGTGTGTGTGTGTGTGTGTGTGTGTGTGTGTGTGTGTGTGTGTGTGTGTGTGTGTGTGTGTGTGTGTGTGATTAAATTTAGTAATATATAATGTATTATCAACTAATATATATCTAAGTAGGTATTTTATTAGGCGACGTATAAAATAAAAACGCATAAAAAAAAGGTGGAAACTGAAAAATATTATAAAATATTAACATAAAATATAGTGTTGAAACATGACAGTTTTGTACCGAAGTAGAAATGTGAAGTTCACATTTATAAATTTATTTAAAAATTAAATAATGGAAATAATTATAGTTGTGATTTGTTTATTGTTTTTAAATGATTAACACTTTATGCTTAGTTCTTATACTGTTCTTTGTAGGGCAACTATGGCTGCGTGTACGACCAAAGCAGTTTTTGAATAGCTTATAGTTGTTTTGTTTCTGATATTATTATAATAATATTTACGTATTTTTATTTTATACATTTTTTTAAATTTATTTTAGATTTAGTGTGTGCACAACATTTTTTCGTTTTTATACCATATTAAAATGTATGATAATATCATAATATTATGATCAGTTCATTAAAAAAAAAATATGCGTGTATATTGGTAGATAATCAATGTGAAATTAAACAGTTGCACGATAAAAAATATAGTATTATAAGATTTTTACGATGGACCAATCTGGCTACACTGTAATGTCATCACCGTCGTTCGTCCTGACTCCATCCCCTTGTCAAGGGGAAACCTCCTGGCAGCAGAGTCTGGTAGTGGTAGTAGGGTTGATGAAGGGACGGCGGCGTTAAGGGGTTGAAGAGGGTAGTTGTGAGCTTATGGGCCGTGTTTGACGTATAAAAACATTTCAGTAGTGTGCTTTCGGTGGTTGGTCGCGAACCTCTCGCGTTTCGCCGACGATATACAACTCTGAGTGATTAGGTTTTTATTCGTATATGAAACCGTTAAGCTGCCGACTTTAGGCCATAATATTATTATTATAGTCCACGGGGTCGACGTTTAAATTTACCGTTACGACATCGACGATTTCCGTTCGAATTAATTTAATCGTGCATTTTTTTTAACCGTTGTCTTATTATACACAATATGTGCGCGTGACAATAATATAACACTGTACTCGTTTTACACTCCGCGTTCTTTGAAACAGGTAATTTTAATTGACTTCGTGGCGTCCTTAAGAGCATTTCAGCGCAATATTAGTTTTCCCTCACAGACCCACGTACAGCTTAGATAAAACTCTTTTCACCATAAACAGTTTTTTATAATTTTTGAGTAACCTTAGAATTAAATTATCTTTCACAAAAATGATAGAAAATAATATTTTTGATGGCATGATAAATGGGTTTTATATTATTTTAAAATTATCTGACTTTCAAAATAAAAATAAAAAATTGTAAATTTAAATGACGTTTGAATTATTTTGACACAATATTTAAATATATCTATAATAAGTAATTCTCTCAAAGACATTATTCTTTATTAATTTTTTAACTTTTTAACTTTTCACTATATAATTCTTCAAAAACGATTCCACGTAGGTAAAAGCGTTTTGTGTACGTTACGGATGGGACAAAAATAGAAAACAAACAGTGCAATGACATCCTATTAATTTATCGTTTTCTGGTGATATTTTTTCAAAATTAAAATCTACATCGGTAAATTGATGTAATGATATCCACATGATATAGGTACAACATATATTTAGGATAAACCGTAGTGATCACGATTGGGGCACGTGTGCGTTTTATAAATATGTGATTTGCTAATTGCATCACGAAGTTTGTATTGTATAATATACGTCATGTCTCTCATGCAGTATTAAAAGTTTGTACTCTATTTGATTAGTTTGGCACTTTTGTAGTGGCCGCATTAATTTAATAAAATATAAATTAATCATTTAATATATTTTATACGATGCTAGTTTCTACGTCATGTCTGTCGGTGAAAATTAAATGTCATTCGGTTTAAACGAAATAAGCTATTCTTCAATTGAATAAAATAATTTATAGGTACTTAAATAATATGTCAACCTTATACGGTGACTACTAACTAGACTAGTCAATTATAATATGTTAATTTAAATATTAGACCTACATCCGTCTTATATCTGCGTATGACGGTAGCTTTTGATAATTCTACTAATACACGACTTTTTGCGCATCGTACAAGCTGAAACCTTTTGATGCATAGACATAAACTTACTGTAATACTCGTACTTCATAATAATGATTAAAATATTTTAAGCATATAAACATAAATAAATATATATATATATATACAGCATATTATATATTCTAATGGATTTACCTTCTATAGTAATTATTATATATATGTTCCCGTTCTTCCATATTAAAAGACTTAATTGTCCTCCAGCTATTTATTTTTTAAATATTTAATTTCAAGTGTGTTTAACAAAACTGGGTAAATCTTATAAACATCATTCGTAATGGATTCACTACCTTATCTGTATTACGGTTTCTATTGTTACAAAAAATATTTGTTAGAAAACATTTTTTTTTAATAGTGTACCTAACGGAATCTAAAATGTGGAACAAACATTAAGATATTTAGAAATGCATCAATAAAAATTGGTAAAATTATAATTGTACACAATTTTTTGTTTGAACGTGAACGCTGTATGTATTGGTTTATTATGACTCACTATTTTTTATACCACGGAAACACGTGATTAATATGTATTTGTGATTTCAATCAGGCATCTAGAGGATTTTAATTTTAAGCCATTTAAGTTGTCTATTTATAGTTTATACCATATAAACCATATACTTAAAAATATAACAAAATTGTATAACATGATAATTCATATACACTTAATAATATTTATAAGCATTAGTCTGATGTTCATTAAAAATTTTGCTTCGTATACAATGATTTATCATTGAATTAAAACTTAACACATTCATTTCATATTGACCTACTATCAATGAGGAGATAGGTACAGTTTAATATTGTATTCTACAGCAGAGTGGTTTTATACGTTCCCCTTTATAAATGTATTATACAAGTAGGTATGAATATAAATGCAACTGGTGGTCAATACAACGCATATAATAAGGAAAAGTTATAGTTTATTGTAGTGAATAGATTTTTTTTACGATTCGTTTTATGCTATTATAATTTTAAATATATTACACATGATTTACTGACATAATATAATATATTATATATTATATATAAATTATAAATTATAATATTATAATACCTAAATGTACATAAAACATTATTTAGACGTACCTACTTACTGTATAAATATTGACCCATCGCCACCATTAATAAATGAATAATTATCTTTATTTTATTTAAAAAATTTTAATTTATGTATACAAATTTTTATCGTATATATTATGTATATTGTATATTTTGTTCGTTTTCGAAACGCTATGCCTTATGATAAGTTACAGGTTATGGTCTGCTAAACGTAGTATAAAATATGAAAAACTGTACTACATATTGATAATTAATACTAAATAAATAATACTCACAGTCACAGATACCTAGTTTATCAAATAATAAAAACTGTATCAATAAATAAATTAACACAAAGTTTGAAAATTTTCATACTTAGAAGTTCGAAATAAATTGAAAATATATTTTATTTGGAACAAAAATATTATACTCATCATGTTGAATATTATAAATGATATTATCATTTGCGTATTAATAGCTTAGAATCTGAATGCAATTTGGATGAAGATGCATTTATTTACCTAATTTAAACAAATATCAATTAAATTTTTATTAAATCGATTATTATTAATTATTATTTCATGTGTCTAATGCTACTATAGGTTCCTAGTTGTTATTAATTCATAAATCAAGACAAACATAGAGTAGAATGGTGTGAAAAGGTTGGTGATATTAATAGCTTGAAATGTATACAAATATTTATAAGATGTCTACGTCATTGAAGAATACGTGATTGTAAAATGTTTCAAGTTAAACAAATAATATTTTGAGTTTAAACAGAATACATAAAATCGCTATTTTTTTTAATTTCTTCAGTATGTTAGCTCGAAATATTTTCTGGTAATACATTTTAAAATGTTCAAGCCTTAGCTATGTATTACAAAATGTTATACATTTATATTAAACATAGAACATAATTTGCTAATGTTTATAATTTTGATACATTTTGTTTAACATTTGAACTTGACAAAGTATGGCACAATGGACTCCTCCACAAACTAAAAACAAACTTCCCAGCCCCATATTATTTAATACTCAAATCCTATCTCACTCATCGTTCTTTCCAAGTAAATCTAAACAACTCAATTTCAAACCAATTTATGATTAACACCGGTGTACCCCAAGGCAGTGATCTTTCTCCTCTTTTATACCTAATTTACACTGCAGATATATCTACAACCTCTTGCACCATCCTCAATACTTTTGCCGAAGACACTTGTATCCTAGCCACCGATTGTGATCCCACAATAACAAGCTTCAAACTCCAACACCACCTCAACTTACTCGAAAACTGGTTCACACTATGGAAAATAAAAATTAATACAAACAAATCTAGCCACATTACTTTATCCCTTCGCCCAAACAATTGTCCACCAGTCAAACTTTGTAACCAATTATTACCCCAAACAAACCAAGTTAAATACTTAGGACTCATTTTCGACAAAAGGTTAACTTGGAAAGACCACATATTTGACAAAAGAAAGAAACTAAACTCCAGATTACATCTACTACGTCCTCTCTTACGATCAAAATTAAACCTTAAACTCAAAATTCTTATTTACAAAATGTTGATCTTTTCTCTATGGTATTATGGTATTCAAATTTGGGGCAACGCCGCCTCAAGTAACATTCAAAAAATACAATCATTCCAATCCATCTGCCTTCGCACTATTACAAAATCCCCCTGGTATGTAAGTAACAAAACCCTTCACTCTGACCTGAGGATAAATTACGTAAACCAAGTCACTAAAACTGCTAACAAAAACTCCACAAAAAATTTAGCTCCCATAGAAACCCCAACTTTAGTTATCTCGCTTCACAACATAACCCTGACAAACCCCTCCCCCCCACGAAGGCTCAAACGTAAATGGGTTAGAAACCTCCTCCATTAATTAATAAAATAACCAAGTAGCCCTCCTACATCGTGCCATTTTTCATGTTATGTAATCCTCTTCATCATTATTACTTGTTGTGCTTAATTGTATAGTTGTATATTTTCTTATTAAAAAAAAAAAAAAAAAAAACATTTGAACTTAAAATACATATTAATTAATTAAATTCATGAATATCAAACTTTGTTTTACCTATAATATACACACTGTATTAATAGGTACTATACTGAAGTAACATTGCAGTTGACATTATCAATTATGATTATTATTGGTATTTACAGTGCTCAAAGTACGTTCACGTAATTAACTTCACGCATCAACGCATTACCGTAATTTTCAATGATTCTATGCTATTATAATTTATGGTATTGGTGTATATTATTTTTAAAAGAATTTCAACTATATCCATATAAAGCATTAAGTTTCATGTGTATCATAAAAAACTACAAAATATAAGTTTTAACAATAACCTTTATAATTTATTAGAGATAAAGATATGACAAAATAAAATGCAGTTTTTGAATTGAAATTAATGTTTGATTTCAAGGGAAGTTATAAATGCCACAATAGTACTTTATCAGAAAAGCCAAAAAATGCTAAGTTAGAAGCTGGAAACAAAAATAAATTGTAATGGAAATATAACTAAACAGTTTTAATACAATTAATCACAATTTATGATTATTTAAGAATCATTATATTTAATGTCTGAACTGTTTTGTCGCTATGTTATCTTTATGTTATAAGCTATTGAATTAAAATAACAATAAACATACAATAGATTTTTATACATTTTCTGGATGTAGAATAAAGATTCAATATGTCAGTTATTACAAAAAATATATGATTTCCAAGATGTTACTTAAAATTATTTTGATGGCAACACTTAGTCATCGCTCTTATATTATAATCATTTTAGGTGCGAGACATTTTTATTATATTTATTCCATAAGGTTTACTAAGAATAAATGCTTTGGATTATAAATGGTTTCAATAAGCTATTAGTATGCATCTTCAAATTAAAGTCACAATATGGACTCAGAAATAATGGTAAAATTACTTTTTTGAAATTTACATTTAACATGATGATTCTAATTATCGTTAAGTCATATGTATGTATTATATGTTAGTATATTATAAATTATTGATATTAAAATCGAGTGAACTCAACCTCAATAAAAAATAATTCAAATATAATATTGTATTTGAATTCATTGACACATGGAATTAATTCAGAAAATCCAGGAAATAAATTGACATTTAAATATAGGCCATAATTATTTTAACATTATTAGTGAAATATTCAGAAACTTTCAAATGCATTAAAAATAATTGGTAGAAATTGTCAAAATCAGCAAACTAAAATATTATAAATTAAATTTAGTCCAATCAAATATCTCAACATACACCAGTATTTATAGGTTAAGTTTGTTTTTTCAGTGGTGATAATATTATAATCATAATTATATGACGATAAAAGACACCATAAATGACATATTATGTAATTAAGTTTTCAATCTTAATTGATATATATATATATATATATATATATACATCAATAGATCCGAGATTCTAATCAATATATTATTTAAAAAATATATTTAATACCTTTTGAATTGATCCAGAATAAAATGTAACAAGTATAAACCGTGGATGCAATGACACTTTACAATGATTCCAAGAAATCGTTTTACGCCAAAATGTTGAATTCAATTATAACTATTACGAATGATATTCACTGTTACTGCGTTTGTTGCAAATTTAATATTATTGAACGTAAAATACAGGGTGATTCTTTTAAGCGGGTACACACAGATTATCTCGAAAAGTATTTACTTTTTTCAAAATAATTTTTTACATGGGTTTTCAGTTGTTAAAAAACCAACGTTTTTATTTAAAAAATACATTTTTTAAATTAAATAATATTTTCAATATAGGTCATTAAAAAAAATACAACTAACACTTATTTTTTTTAAAAAAAAAATGACATTTTACTATTTGAATACATCATAATTATTTTAGAATATTTTAGTGTAAATTTAAACTATATACAATTATCATTTCAAAGAATATTTTATAGCACAAAATCTAGTTGTTGCTTTTTTTATTTGTTGAAACAATCGATGTCATCATCCGAATCGATTTTTATTTGCCCGTTAACACTCAAAAGAGCTAAACCTGTAAGCCTCTCTTGACCTGATGATTTACGTAAATTTTTAATTATTTGCATAATGTGCATTCTGGCGTAGAAGTTGAAACTGGCAAGGTCACTAATAGTTTCGAAAGAAACGATATGTTGGAAAAATATTCAGAGTTACAATTAATGTATGCTTCAATAGCTGAATTTGGACGGTCTTTTTCCAGTTTGTTTCAAAGTTGAACTTCTGTTGGTATAGTACTTTCATATCCGGAAATTCAGAATACATTTCAAAGTCGTTTGTTTCTATTTCGAATTTGTTACATATTTTTGGTAACAACTTGTGCAGTGAAGAAATTTGTTTTTTGTGATTATTAAACCTTGATTGAAATTGCTCAATGAAATCGTTAAAAAAGAAAATATCTATTGTTATGCGACAATATTTTTCAGGTGAATTTGTAACGACATTAATTCGATGTTTTTGACGTCAAACGATGCTTGGTATTTGTATGTTTAATTACTGATTTTTTAAGATCCTTTGTATTTTCAAAAATCTTAGAAATTGTAGTATCCATATTACTTCACATATCATGTATATCATGTAAAACAATATCAACATATTCCATTGCTTCGGTCAAGTTATAATCATAATTTACAGACTGTAAATTCTTACACAGTAGTAATCTTTGGGTATAAAGTACATAAGCTGTGATCATACTTATAACAAAGTTGACGGTTATAATAGTTTTTTTTTCAATTGTAAAGCTTTATATGACGTTTCAATATTACGTTTTAACTTACTGTAATTCTCCTAATGCATTTAAAATTGCTTTATAAAATTCTGTAAATCGTATAAGCCCGTCGTGATTTTCCATCCAGCGTTTCTCTCACATTGATGTGAGTTTGGTTCATTTAGATTCAGAAAACTGTTCTTTAATATATTTTTTTAATAATTCTGGTAGTATTGCATATAATTTTAAATACAATTTCCTGTCGGTTTATGGTACCAAAACAATTACGAATATATTGAATACTATATGAATGAGTGAGAGCTAGATTTAATGAATGAGCACTGCAGTGCGCAGAAAATTCGGCTGGATAAACTTTTCGAATAATGGTTTGCACTCCATTGAAATTCCCACTCATTGCTGCTACCCCATCATATCCTTGCCCTACCATATATTTCGAATCTATACCAAGAGTTATAACACTAATAAATTTAAATTAAATAAATAATAAAACTAAAAATGTATGGTGTTATTATACACTTGTAGGTTTAGAATGCATTGAGTTCAAGGATTCAAATATGTCCAGTTATAATTTAAAGTTTAGGTTCATATAGTTCAACAATGAACATATTTTTGTGAAGGTGAGAATGGATATAGAGAGGAAAAAATAAATATTCTATAAAATATTTTTAACGGTAAGATATTCAATATTATATAATATTATAACATTATATATTTTATTGGAGTTACTCGTAAGCTTTAATGATTTTCTCAAAAACAAAAGTGATATTTTAAAAACTGCCTCCTTTGGTATACAAATTGTGTTATTACTATCATCGAATATTTTAGTTGGATATCATGAATTTCTCATTTCCCCACAAAGTAGTGTTAAGAGGATGATGTCAGTACCTACACTTTTTGTCACTTGTACCTATTAATATAGAAAACTCGCGTTAAGCATTACTAATTTTTCGGTGTAAGTAAGTCACAAATTATATGTTGTATTAAAATAAATTTATATAAAATTATTAACTCAAAGTAAAAATATTTACTATTTCACCTTATAGGTTTTTAGTTATATTTTAATTACAAAAAAGTGATGAGCATTTTAAAATAAAATATCTTACAATTCATTTCAAAAATATTATCTAAAACCAACTAGGTTGGTCCTGTCAAACACATGATAGTAATTTTACAATTCGTGGTCAGAAAGAGAAAACTATTTGCGTGTATCTACCATTTTTACAAAAAAATTACCTTTTATTAATAATTAATATATAAGAGCTTTTTTTAGGATAAGGCAATTTTAAACTAAAAGTAAAAGTACCTACTTTAATACTAAGTTCAATATTCCGATATAGCTAAATATCTAGGTCTAATTTTCGATAAACGTCTAACGTGGGCTAAACACATTCATGCAACAAAAATTAAATTAAACAAACGACTCTACGCTCTCAGACCCATCCTTGGTAAATTCTCAAAACTATCCCTCCGAACTAAAATTCACATATATAATCTCCTCCTTAAACCAATATGGTTATATGGTATACAGGTCTGGGGCACTGCCAAAAAATCAAACATTCAAAAAGTCCAAGTATTCCAATCCAAAATCCTCAGACTTATTACCAATTGTCCTCCTTATATCTCAAATCACACCCTACACACAGATATCCATATTCCTAAAGTCACTGGAACAGCCAAGTTATTTTACTCCAAATTCAGAAACCGCCATCATAACCACACAAACCCTCATATTAAAAAATTACTATCCATCTCCATCCCTGGAAATCCCCCAAGAAGACTCAAGCGACAATGGCCTCGAGATCTTATAAATTAAAATCATTAATCATAAAATCATAAATAAATTGTAAATTCACGTCGAAGTGCCTTCGCTGGTTGGTTCTTCCCTCAAGATATTCAAGCTCATTAATTATAATTAAAAAAAAAAAAAAAAACCATAATTGATGCTTATTGTACTTTTTTTTTATGTACAGAGTGTATAATTTCTAGATTTAAAAAAAAAAAGTTCAATATTAAATTTATAAATTTCAATTATTTTTAATGGGATACAAAATATGTTGATACTTGTCTATTTTAAAATTATTATATTTTATTTTAGTGTAATCAGATTTTTAGTAAATAATTAATATTTTACATTCACGAGTTACATAATATTTTAAATACAATTTCGGTTTATTTGTTTATTATTTATATTGAAGAAACATTGTTTTTGGTACATTATCCTATTCAGTTATATTCTGACGTAGTAAAATATTGATCATTCATAGCATTACACGAAACAGTTATAAAATGTCAAATTAAATTTTCAAACATTTAATTTGATAGAGTTGAGTTAAAATGATTAAGCTCCTAATAAGTTAAATTATATAATACTCATGCAGTGTTAGTGTTTCCCTGTCATGGATGACGGTTTAGAGTGAAAATGGACACTGTAGGATAATTAATAAAACCCATTTCGCGTAAACTTTATAGAAGTTATAAGAATTGGATAAATTTTTATGAGGTAAGCTATTTTAATATTTTTAAAATATAAATAATTATATTAGATATTATAACTTTTCGTACAGCAATAACTCATACTTAGTTTTTATGACAGTCGATAATATAATATTAACTAATTAGATTTATAAAACTTCCCCATCCTTAATTATGTCTATGGTAAAGTAATATTTTTTCGATAGTTTGATATTTTTTAAAATATAATTGTTCAAAAAAAAAAAAAATGATATTATGTAATTTAATTGTTTCCATTTCCAGGAAATATATATTTGGATGATTCATGATTGCCTCAGTTTTTCCCAGAAATATTTCAATAATCCTTGATAATGGAAACTAAGATACGAACCTACTAACAAGTTAATTTTGAATTCATTATACACACAGATAACTACCGAAATGGGGGAGCTTTGAGAGTATTTCTTGTTTCAGTATCTGGGGAAAAGAGATTTCATTTTAAATAAAATCATTTTTATACGTTATCTATTTTGTATACATTGTTTATTTATTTATTATTTATAACTTGAAATATTCGTGTTACATCATATTATTCGATTTCCTCATTGAAAATATAACAATTTATCACAGATTGAATTTTTAAACGTAACGCATTATCAGTACCTGTAAAACAGAGGGTTATAAATTTCAAGATCAAATCTAATAACAGACTATATTTCAATACGTTAAACATTAAGTATTTTAATTATTTATAAGAGACATTTTTTAATAACACTTAATCGACACAAAGTTGATTTAAAAGTTATTGTCCATGATCTCAATTTATTTAGAGAGACAAAATTTGTCGTAATATTCATTTGAAATTTATTGTGTCATTAAGCTTATTGTTTTTATTTTTTTTTATTTTACAAATGCACATACACAATCTATACATTTTGCACAATAAGCGTATAAGATAAGAGTTAAATAAACATGGATTGCTTGAAGAAGAAGCCACCCATTAACCCATTAGTGGCACTTACTTACTTGACGTTATATTTAGGGTAATTGCGGGATATTTAATTTAAATGGTCACGACACCATTTCCTTTTGAGTCTACATGGTGGATTTCCAGGTATGTAGCTCTTTTATTAGTGGGTTAGGGTGATTTTCAAGTCTGTCGAAAAAAACGTTTGTAAAATAGTTTCACTTCGGTTACAACCAGTAGAATACCTAGATCATGGTTAAGCGTTATGTTAGAGACGTAGAAGGGAACGTTAGCGATTTTTCTGGTAATATTCTGAAAGACTTGAATTTTGTTTAAATTTGATTTTTTGGCCGATCCCCAGAGTTGTAAACTTGTAACCCGTATGTCCATATTGGCTTAAGGAGAGTTTTGTATACAAGTAGTTTTGTTTTTAAGCTCGTAAATTTATTTTTTGTTTTTAACGATCTAGATCGAGCGTTAAGGATCAATCTTTTAGCTCTTACATGTTTGTTCCAAGTTAATTTTTGGTCAAGGATTAAACCTAAATATTTAATAGCATTGAGTGGTGGGATAGGTATGTTATTAATTGAAACATTTGGGCAATGACCGTGTCTGAGGGTAAAAGTTGTATGAACCGACTTGGTGTGATTTACTTTTACACGCCATTTTCATACCATTCGGATTGTAAATTTAAATGAGACTGTAAATTAGTAGAGGCTATAATTGGATCATTATGAATTGAAAAAATTATTTTATCATCTGCATAGTCAGTAACAGAGGTGTTTGGAGTTGTTGGCTGATCAGAGGCATAAATGTTAAAGAGTAAGGGGGAGAGGATTGAACCTTGAGGTACACCGGCGAAAATTGTGGCTTTATTTGAAGTTGATGAGCCGTAACGTATTTGGAAGTGGCGATTTGTAAGGTAAGATTTAATTAAAAGAAAGAGCGGTGGGGGTAAAATATTACGAAGTTTGAACAGTAGGCCCTCGTGCCATACTCGGTCGAAGGCCTGAGATATGTCTAAGAAGACAGCTGTGCAATAGCATTTTTTTTCGAGAGATGTACTTAATAGCATCAACCACTCTATGGACTTGGTGTATCGTGTTATGTTTAGCTCTAAAGCAAAATTAAGCAGGAGGAAGTATATTGTTTTCAAGTATATGGGGAGACAATCGTTTTGAAAAATTGCCAGCTTAGTGGAAAATATGAGAGTCTTATGATTGCGTTAAATATGTAGGTTAGGAGCACTACAGATTAAGCTTATTGTAAAAATATTCGGGCATTTAACAGTTTTATCGTGGTCACTGATTATGTTTCATTGATATTTTCACGAAAAAAATGTGTGTAAATACGATTCATTTATTTTTATATAACGCTATGGTAAGACGGAGGTAGGTAGATGACAGAATACAATTCAATAAGTATGTAATAATTTTTGTTTTATATATATATTATTATTTAATTGAATTAATAATATTTTAACAATTATCAAAATATTATAATATACAATTTAAAAAAAGTCATGAAATTATTAAGTTTGTATGTTATTAACTTAATAATACATTATGTCTGTTATTTTTTTACACAGTGTATTATATTATACGTCATTTGTATTTTATAATTGGCAGAGACAGTATGATTTATTTAAATAAATAGTTGTGGTAGACATTCTTGTGACACGTTATGGCTTTTTAAATAACGCGCCAGTACTACAGTCGTCTTAAAACAGTAGCTATATCAATATATAACCTTTAATATACATTACATTGCACTTAAAGGTAAAAATCGATGAAAATAAATAAAAAGCTTTCGATTACTTTATACAAAATATAAACGATTCTTCATTTTTTCGTATCAAAAAGAAAATACTGTTAAAATCTATATTTCATAAAAAGAACTATATTTATAAAAATATTGATAATTTCAGAATTATTATAAAAATCGTAGTAATTCAAATCTTAAATTAAACACATGTATAAAATATATTGTCAATATGAATCACGAAGCTTTGACATTGAAAAGTCAACAGCTTTAAGTGGTCGATAACGATTGATCTATAATACCTAATTATTTATTTTTAGATTCTGAACGAAGTGATGAATGTATTGATTTTACAATGATGTGTTTTTTTTTTTTTTTTTTTGTGTCTGTGTACAGCATAACTAGTCGAAATAATGCTTCGATTTCAAACTTTGGGGGTGGTTTCCGATGTAAAACTGAAGGTCCTTGGTGCCTTATAGATGTCAAAAGTAAACATTTTCCAACATTTTTTTCAAAAAAAATCGAGAATAACAACAAAAAAAATGACAGAAAAACTGGAATTTTTACGCAAAACCAGTTTTCGACCAAATTGATTTTTTTATATGGTTATAATTCAAAAACTAATCACTGTAAATACTTGAAATTTTCACCAAATGTTTATGTTAGTGTTATATATATACAGTTTAATTTTAAAATTTTCAGTCAAATTTTTGACATTTTTGGAGTTATTTATAGACCACTGAAATTTTCGATTTTTTTGAGAATTTTTTTTTGAAGTATCGGTAAAAAAATGTTGGACGACCAAAAAAACTTGAAAATTTAATACATGGTTCCTTATAAGTTGTTCTTATTGTAGCCAAAAAAAAATTAAAAATCGTTAGTCACAATTTTTTTTTTATAAGCGTTTATAGTTCAAATTTTTACGAAATATGTCGAAAACGCGAAAATTTGCAAGTAATTTTGAAGTTTAAAAATCATAAAATTTTTTCCGTTTATAACTAAGGATTAAAAATATAACACTAAGTTTTCCATAAGTTTTCCTTTAAATAGCTATAGAGAAAACCTGAAGCGTCGTTATAGGAAAAATTTTAAGTGCGTTTGAATTTTAAATTTTTTCGAAATAGCGTAACGATAACGATATATCCTCAAACGATTTTAAACATTTGTTATTATTCAAAAAGTATAAGTCGTAGATACTTGAAAATTTTACCAGTTATTTAGATTGACATTTTCTTTACATGATTTAATTTTCAAAATATTTTGACTTTTTTTGAGGTATTTATAGACAACTGAAATTTTCAATTTTTCTGAAAAATTTTTTTTGAAGTGTTGATAAAATTTGTTCGGCCCAATAAAAATACTTGAAAATTTAATACAAAGTTCCTCATAAGTTATTCATATAGTGATTAAAAAATTACAAAAATACATAAGCACGATTTTTTTTTATTAGCATTTGAAGTTCAAATTTTGACTAAATACATAAAAATTACGGCAATGTTCAAATTATCTTAGATCGAAATTCATAAAAGTTTTTCTTTTTATACCTAAGATTTGAAAATTTTTAATTATCTATAATATATCCTAGACTGAAAAATCATCTTTGTTCAGAATCGTTTTTCGTATACAATGATACCTATCATTGCATTCAAATCTAACCTACTCTAGTCAGAGGTCCACCCCACCACCTAATGTACAGCAGAGCGACATCCACTTACCCGCTTTTTAAATGTAGTAACAACGCTGTACAATGATTATATAAACCTAAGCAGTTATACTAAATATGTTATACAACATAATTGATTTCTGAAATATAAACGAAATAACGTAAATGATAAATGTCTAGTTGAATATAAAAATAATAAGTTATTGGAAATATATTATGATTATTTTTTTGTTTTTCAACTAAAACAAGAAAAAGAAAACCTTAAGAAAATACTTAAATAGGTAATTTAGAGGCACATCATAATATCTAACTCTAAGTAATTTAAAAAAATAAAATATGATTTATTCGTGTAGGTAGGTACTCGTATTTACTTGTTACAATAATATTATCCTTTATTGCCAATTCAATATTAAAGTTGGCAATGGTAATGTCAAAACTGAAACCATAATATGTTTTGATATTTAAAAAAAAATTTCATAAATAGCTGCATTTATTATAACGTATTATCCCGTAGTCTTAAAACAAAAAATGAAATCAATCCTGTACATAATACGCATATAAATACTACTGCGTATTTATAATAATCATACACATCTTTGAAGCTGTCATGCTAACAAATTTCAATTAATCGTTCAAAACTCTCACATACAAAGTTTTAACATACATTTGGTTGAAACATTTGATCCCCATCAAAAAGATTTAATAGCGAGATAATAATATTTTGTCGCAAGTACTTTCGGAAAACGGGTTTTCTCATAGATTTGCGGTTGAAATAAAATGTATCAACAAAATATTATTTTCCATTATTTTTCAGTTTAAGTACTAAATTATGTGTTAGGAAAAAAAAAGAAATCAGCAATCTGTGTAATTTATTATCTGTGGATATGATAGTTGTATTCTAAATAGTGTAACAAGAAATACATCAAAGTTATGTTCCTATGCACGATTTACGACATTTTTACGTAATTATTATAGAAGACAGGGGAAATTGTATGTTTTTAATGTTCATAATAGTTCTGGCAGTCGAAGAGTAATAAATCATATATATACATGAGTAAAAATATAGTTTTATATTTTATAAAATATGGATTTACAATTGTATGGCTTATTTGATAAGGTTTTAAATAACGAAATATTATGATCACTTTTTAATATAATTTATTATAATGTATATACGCAATACGCTATACTCTATACATTATCATATAATAGATTAAATGTATTTTATTATTTCTACATTTTCGGGTTGAATATAATATTAGCTATTAGCCTATTATATAACTATATTATATTAGTTGGACCATTTTTAAAGTATAATTTATTTTGTTTGACAAACTATTACTATGGTAAAAAATTGATATTTTTAATTTTTAATACAGCATGGTTTTGTGATACTTAATGTATTTTTTTTAAATTTGTGTCCACAAAAACTGGCCCAAATAATAAACAAGTAATAATTCGATTTGTGAGAAAATTAGCCTTATTTATGGTGATGATTTCTGATTTATTCCTCTCTACTAATAATATATTCGAAACTTATACACGAAGGCGACAAGTGCACTAGAGAAACTAATAATGTGAAACTTGAAACTACAATTGCATAAAACTGTATCAGACACACACACACACACACACACACACACACACAATATATATATATATATATATATATATATATATAATAGTGGTTTGACTCTGTTCATATTGATTTTCTTGCGACTAATTTTATTTTCAGTTTTAGATATTTATTACAATATTTCTGTATTTGTTATGATTTGTTAAGATCATTATTCAAGTTTAACGTTGACAAATAACTTATTTTTTACTTATGATTTTTAAAGCATATTAGTTATTAATAAGTATTTTTTTTTTTAAGGAATAACATTCAAGGCATCGATATTTAGGTGCATAATGTATAAATGTATAATATAACTAGTAGATTCATGCAGATATTTAATTTAAATTTATTAATTATACTAACCATTAATAAGAGACTATTGCACGTACTTTCATTTTGTCATTTAGTATGAACAAATATTTCGTCAAATCAATAAAGAATACAAATAGATACAATATTATAATGTATGCATTATATCACATATTCACATAGGTACTTAATATGTATCATGACATCCATATGTGTGTTCCTAATTAAAACGAGTATAATATTTTATTTTATTTATATATTAGTATTTAATTATTTAATATTTTAAATTTATTTTATTAGAGCAATTTAAAAATATTTTTCTTTTTAGCTGTTTACTGAATTTAGTAAAAATTTACAAATATATTTTACTATTTATTTGAAGGTGTTGAGATAATGTAAGTTACAAATTATTTTTATTGGTTATCAAACCATTTGTATGAATATTATTACTAAATAATGATTTAAAATATTTAATTTAATCCAAAATCCAAGGTATGGCTTAGATTTCAAAGCAAAAAAGCAGTAAGTGGATTTCACTCTTCTGTACAGTAGGTTACAATTGGGTTGTTATGGATGGTATTAAATTTAAACTCAATGATATAATATCACTGTATACGAAAAAAAATTCTGAGGGAAGATGAATTGTCAGTATAGGATATTATGTTATGCTATATTAAATATATTGCTATTATTTAAATAAAAAATGTAGATTCCTATAAAATAAATTGTTGCGTTTTTCTTGGTTGATGTGAATTGCATAGGAGCCATAAAATGATTTGATAAATGAATGAGTTTAATTGATGTACTTAAAAAAAAAAACTGTGTTTGTATAGCTTTAAGATTTTTTTTTTTCGTAGGATTAACTATTTACGTAGAATCTTGTTTTAAATTTTAACCCTTAACAATAAAATTTAAAGGTTTTATAATTACAATTAAATACATTTTGTCAACATTTGAATTTTGAACTATAAATGGTTGTATAAAAAAAAAAAAACGTGCATATGTATTTTTAATATTTTCTAACTGCTATTATGAGGAACCTTGTATTAAATCTTCTAGTTTTATGCCCCAATGAATAACATTTTATCGACATTTAATATTTATTGAATAAAATTAAAAAAACGGAAATTTTCAAATGTGTATCAATAAAATTAAAAATAGTTGAAATATTTTGAAAATTGTATCAAGTATAATAGTTATAATTAATATTGTGAAAATTCCAAGTTTCTACAATAATTGTATAATGATTATAATTTGTTTTTGAATAACAACAAAATAAGAATATTGGTACCTAGAAAAGCTGAGTGAATATCCAATGTTGTCATTCAAATGCTCATAAAAATTTGATTCGACATTCCAACAGACATTTTTTATTTAATAAAAGTAGAAAAATTCATGAAAAATCTTGTATTGAATTTTTAAATCTTATATTTAAAAAGGTCAATTTTTATGAATTTTTAACTCAAAATATATTGCAAAATATATTTTATGCGATTTTTATGTATTTTGTCATAATTCAAACTTTCAATGCTTATTAAAAAAAATTGTGACTGTATTTTTAATATTTTTTTAACTGTCGTCGTGACAATATATTTGGAGCCTTGTATTAAATTCTGGAGCTTTTTTACTCTAGGAATAAAAATTTATTATCATTTATAAGAAAAAAACTTAAAAGATTGAAAATTTTAATTGTCTATAAATAACTTAAAACGATTTTTATTATTTTGAAAATTTGATTAAGTATAGAAAATGAAAATATAAATATCCAGTAAAAATCACAAGTCTCTACGATAATTTGTTTTAGAGTTATACCAATATCAAAAATTGTTTTTTTCAAAAGTTTATTTTGCGTAAATATTCACGTTTATACTTATATTTTTTTTTTGTTTTTCTCGTGTTTTCGAAAACTACTGGAAATTTAAAAATCGACCTCCTTAATGCACAAACTAGATTCAATTGTCAACCAGAAAATCTACTGAAGTTGAAAATCGAAGCACTTTTTCGACAACTTATCGTGTACAGAGTTACACACACGTACACACAAAAAAAAATATATATATATATATATATAAAAATACACACCATCATTGTAAAATCAATACATTCATCGCTCTGCTCAAATTCTTAAGTGTTAAATGATATCTTAGAGCTCTTGGAGCTCTCAAACATCATTATTAATTATTTCACGATGGTTTTTAAATCTCATAAAATGTATAAATGTATAATATAATCTATACAGGACAATATTAAATATGCTAAATACAAGAAGATATACTAAAATCAGCAAAAAAAAAAAATTAATGAATCATTATATTATTTATTTAAGACAGCAACACTATCGACATTCTATAGGTCGTCAATGATGTTAGTTATAAGATCTTTTCGTAAATGTCGTTCAAGTTTGACTGATTTCGTCACCTAAATATATTTTATTAGTTAAAATGCTAAAACAATATTATAACTTATAAGCATGCCTATTGTGATAAATTAGTATTTTGTTTTATGAATTCCTGGAGGAATCAACTTGTGTGTGATGTGGTCAAAACACAAAAAGCGAGTGACAACATTTTTGTTGATACTATTGTTACAAAATTTCCTTCAAAAATCTCTAAGAAAAAAAAACATATTAATAATATAATATCTTATACCTAATATTAATAGAACAAAATAAATTTTGCTTATCAATGTAAAAGTCAATGGTTTAATATAAGAGTATTTTTAATAGAATAATGTGAATAATGTGAAGATTATTCATACTAATGAATAGGTAATATAACAATCAACTTGAATAATTGAGCTGACAACTACTAAACACTTTTTTCCCCGGCGAGAAAGAAGGTTTAATATATTCGTACATATTTTATTTTTTTATTTCAGCCAATTACAATTAATTACAATCAAATAATTACAATACATCACATAAATAATAATTGTTATGTATACCAGTGTTTCTGTTTACTGTTATGCAGAGTTCATGGATATTATATTATTTGTTTTTAGTTAATTACTTAAATAATAAAAAATACGAATTAATTAGTAAAACAAAATAATAAACCCGTAATATTCGTGTATTTACACATCACACACATAATATATATATATATATATATATATATATAAACGACATAATTATAATTTATCAACAAGTAAATGATAGAATTTATTTAATTATCAATGTTATTTTATCTACAACCATTAGCATAATGAAATGTGTCTCTATAATGTAGCGAATTACCATTACCTATGTGTTTATTGTTGAAAATTTTTCATTTTTTTATTCAAAAGTATTTAAATTCACAGGCCTTTTGAGATATTTTACATAAATTTCGTACTTATACCCAAACCGAAGATCGCCATAACAAGTAGAATAATTAAAGTACTACACTTCTATTGAATACAAATATATAATCATTCATTCGATTGATTAAAGAGATAATGTTGCATCTCAAAAAGTTATTTCACAGTAAAAAAAAATGTCCAGTCCTTCGAACGATTAATTTGATATAGTAAACAAATAAATTAATATTGTAAAAGATTTTAATTTTAATTAATAATTATAATTTTTAAGAATAAAGACACAATTTTGTATTACTTTATTGGCCATATACTAAAATGTTGAATAAATTGATGAATATATGTATAGTATTTTTTTTATATAGGTTTACTCAAAATACAGTATATTATTCAAATACGATTGTTAAGATGGGCGTTGGTCATTCTAACAGACAGGATCGCTCGTGCCCTCTGGACGGTGATGGTGAGTGATTATAACTATTTACATCTTTCAGTATAATATTGTATAATTTATAAAATACCGAAAGTATCGTTAATTTGATGTATGATTTATGATTTATGGTACACACGTGAAACTTAATATTATAGTAGTGCCAGTAATAATTTATAGATTACGACCACATTACAAATTCAATTTATTTTTAAATAATTGATAGTAAGTTTTTATTCAGAAATTCATCGTAAATAGTCATTTCCAGTATAATTTATCGGAGACAAAACTGTAAATACAGAATTGTATGATTCCAGTGATTTATTATTCTATTTAAAGATAATCATGTTATATGGTATACTTAGTATTATCTGTAGGTACCTACTTTGATTTCTGCTTTATGTATTACGTAACGAGTTGGTGAAATATTGAAATATAACAACATTTGAAGCAATAACATGCAGTACCTAATGATGTCATAAAAATATAAGATTGAAAAAATTATATTTTTTATTGTTAAAAATATGATGTGTTTTTCCGTCGCATTTTGAGGCTGTAAAAATACTCTAATTTTCTACTTCACTATATTTTCTTGCAGGAATTGAATATATAGTTGGTATTTTATTTTTTTTTGGACATATGAGAGGGTCAAAAGGAAGTAAGTAAATTCTCAATAGTATGCAATCCAAACACTAGAGAGGTATAAATATTCGAAATAGTACAAAATCGGTTAAGCGATTGCTGCAATATTTCAAAATATATTTAATATAGTGGATTAACCCATCAGATTTCGCATGATGTTTCGTTTTTTTACGTGTTAAATTTGAAATATTAAAAAAAAAAGTCCTTTAGGTGAATAGTAAACGTTGATAATATTGTTAAATTGTTTCTATTTATTATTTTTAAGTAAGATCATAACAGGCATATTAGAACAGTAATATATTTTTGTGATATACCAGCATTAATTATAGTGTACTTACATCTCATAATAACATAGCATTCATTATGATGAAATGTCAAAATGCGAGATTATTATTTGTTCATTTTCATACTAGCAGCTTAAAATTATCTTTATAATACTTCTCAAGATTTTATATGATTATTTTGTTTGACATTTACACAATTTAAAAACCAATATTGACAGGCGTGGTAATAAAATGTCAAAAATGGGATTATGGCACTTGATAAGATATTATAACAGAGACATACCACATGTCTACATAGTAAGTAACTATACGTGTTGATGTTTGGTCGGAAAATAGTAATCCAATTTCGTTTAAATAATATGTTTATAACTAAGCATTGAACTATTTTCATAATCGAAGACATAAAATTTGAAAGTAAAAAAATATTCTAAACTGCAATACTCGCGTGCAAAACATAATATAGTGAACAACGATACGCATTTTGAATTATAATTGCATTATATTATTTTATTTTTACTGTGGTTTAAACCAAAAAAGTAATGAGTTAAAAAGTTTGTGATATTGCATAGTAAAGTTATACATATTAAATGTAGTTTTACGAAAATAATGTGAATTGAATTTTAATCGGAGTCATTTTGCACATTAATATAATGAAATTTCAAATAAAACTTTCTGGTACTATTTCGAAAAATATTTGAACCATGTTTAATGAATAGTGAAAAAATATGACTACACTATTCAATTAGTTGGTTCGTGGCTCGTTAAAAATGCTACATTCAATACTTCAGTTATGTAGAGACACGTCGAACTTTGAAACAGCGACTTGTCTCCATTATTAACGATCTGTCTGTCTGTCGACAGTGGGTACGTACCTGAACAATAAATATGTATTTTTTCTTATTCTGCTTGACCTTTTACGGGTAATTCTGATCCATAGATACAACCGTCGACTGCTTCCATCTGCCCAAATCATTCCCACCCCTAGTTATAATCTATTTTTTACTCATGATATTGCTAATCCTATATGAGCTTTGATGATCCTATCTCGCGGCTTCACGACAGATATTTGAAATGAATGACGAATGAGTAGCTCGACTAAGTCACGGCAAATTATTATTACCTGTTTATCGTTGTGGTTAGACAATATGGTAGAGATTATTTAAATTTAGTGTAGCTGTTCACTTGATTTGCGTGTTATTGGAACTTTGAGAAACTCCACATACCGATCCAAGTGGGAGACACATGGCTAAACGGTTTTTGTCAACATGTTGTTTTCAACTCGAGAACAGCAAACAATAACTGGTGAAAAAATCTTTTTCAATAAGTAAATCTGATTCTTCATTAGCATAATATGAGGCTAAACAGCAAGGAGTGTCATTTTTCAAAGGTTTTTGAATTATTAAAGATAAGACTCTAATTCAACGGAAGCTACTAAGATCTTGCCACACAGAACTTGATCTTCGGACTTCTAATGGCGAATCTGGGCTTTTTATTAAGTATGTGAATGGTGTTCTAAAAGTTATCTCGGGGTCAAAAAACGGAAACCTCTTCAGCGCCAACCAGATCCAAAGCCCAGCACTCGATGCACCCACTAGACTTAACAGTTTCTGGCTACTAATAGAACTGTAGAAGACAACGCATGAAACTTTCTAATGTAAGATTTAATGTTGTGGCCTTTAAATATTTGTTTATCAATTTAACCGATACCTGGCTTAGTAATTCATTTTCTGATTGTGAACTTGGTCTTTTTAATAATTATAATGTATATAGATTTGACAGATGTGAAGCAACTAGTACTTGCTCTCGAAGGGAGGGGGTCTTAATTGGTGTCCAGAAAGACATATTCTCTTGCATTGTACCCATTTACTGTTGTGTCGTTGAGCATCGTTTTGTGGGCTTTCACGTTGGATCTCTTTTCTTTATAATTTGTGGTGTTTACTTTCCCACTTCCTCACATACCTCAACTTATGAGTCTCGTTTATCTCTTATTGATTCCGATGTTTCCTAGTACCCTAAATACTCTTTTATCTTCTGTAGTGACTATAATCTGCCTGAAACTACATGGTCTGTAAATAGTGATAGTCTCCACTATAGTACTGTTCTCAGAGTTTCCTCGGTCCCTGAAGGATTATCAGAGCACAATATTTTCCTTAATTGTCGTAACTAGGTTTTGAATTTGGTACCTTGTTTATTAAAGCATACACATCCTAGCGTTTGTGGATGATGTAAAAGTATTCCATCTTAATATCGACACTCTAAACGACTTTCTATTCCTACAATATGGTCTGAATGCAATAATTGTTGTATTGGCTAACAAGCTTGGATTGGATTTTTATATTGCTAAATGTTACCATATGGCGTTTACTCATCTTAAATCCCCAATTAATTTTAATTATGCAATCAATGAGACTATTCTGCAATTACTTGATAAATCTGTCACTGATCTTGGTTTTGTTCTTTGTTCTACGCTTAGCCTAAATTTACATATTGAAAGTGTTTGCTAAAAGTAACTTAAAATCTTGGGTTTTATTAAGCGTATAACAACTGAGTTTAAATTAGCTTTTCCCCTTAAGGCACAGTACTGTTGGCTTATTAGGCCTATCCTAAAACATGGCTCTGTCATTTGAGATTCTAATACTGTTCAAAACACAATAATGCTTAAACGAGTTCAAAACAAATTTTTAAAATATGCCGGTCAGGTACTCAAAATTGAATACCCCCCTCATAATTATTTACCAGTACTCGAGTATTTTAAACAAAAATTTAGTAGCAGATCGTAGGCATGCTGATAACCTTAAATTTTTATCCAAATTAATAAATGGGCAGATTGACTCATCACACCTTCTCTCACTAATAATTACTTTAAATGTCCCTCCGCTCTTTACTCGTCAACACACCACTTTTAATTTACCTACCTCGTCCAATAACTATGGTTTAAATGAAAAACTTTAACGCTGTATGTTTATTGCCAATTCAGACCCCTCCTTTTCTATCTCTCAAAAATAATTATATATATTTATATATCATTATATTTCACTGTTGTATTACACCAATGTAATTTAATTTTATGAATATTGAATGTTAATTGGGTTCACGACCGTATTTTATGCTAAAAATAATACAAACTAAACTAAAATAAATTTATTTAGAACACTTGTATTTTAAAATATCAGCCAAATTAAAATAAAGTTCATAATAGATAGCGAATTGTTATATCTTAGTAACTATACATAATATTTATCAGGATGAATAATTCAATGAAACACATAATCAATATAATATGTATACAGGGTGATTTTTTTATCGAAGAACACTCATTATTTAAAAAGTATGAGTGTATGAGTATGAGTGTTCTTCGATAAAAAAATCACCCTGTATAGTTGAATCAATCACTTTAATCTTAGGATAACAACAATAATAATTATGGCAAAAATAATAATATGGGTTGTATTAAAACGCGTGTTTATTTGACCGTTTTAGTTATACTTACTATACAGTCTATACACATTTCATCAAAAAAATCATTTCAGCTGTCTGATTTTTTAGCTTTTATTCTTATTTATTATTTTTATTGTTACCAAGGTCGTTATTGTTGTTTTGTTTATTTCATTCGACCAATGGGCTATTCGCTTGTCGTTCAGTTTAGGAAAAAACACAAATCAATTCGTTTAACTTGAAACCACAATACATTTCGGTGACAATTAATGATTTTCATTAATAAGCACTATATATATATTTCCAGTAGCATTATATACAAGAGAAGTATTTCAAAATATTCAATATAACTATTATGTGTGATTGATATATTACGCTCTCGAAAATTACAATTTTGCTGGATACAATAGAACGGATCCTCTATGACATCCGTAATGCCCTTTCTGCAAAAAACTATATTCTAAGTGTATGGTGAGGATCAGTCGTACGCTCAATCTGCGGAAACGAACTGAATGCACGTATCGGCTGTATTTGCAAGCTCCCAGATGGGTGATCACCCGGGATTTTTAACAACATATCCTTGCCAAACATACAGAAGCACGTGTTACAGCCCTAACAACTTATAAGCCTACAAACAAAAATAACCCCTATTGTACCATCCCATACCTAACGGCCTATATTGCCGTGAGTTTCCCCTAAAAAAAATTCTACTAAGTCATCACTTATTTCATAATATTTTCGTGTTGGAGTACCACCGACTCTGCATTTACCTGGGTATTTATAAGCCACAGTATTTATTTACATCTACTAATATACGTCGTCAGAATATGCTAGTATTATATTTATATAATATAAAGTATTTTTACTTCGATGTTATATATTTTAATTATAAATATTTAATATTAAAATACTTCTCAAAAACCTTTTTAATTTTAACCCAAATATTCATTAACGATTTGATCGAAATATTGACGTTGAGTGCCATGGCTCATATAGTTGACATACTGATTGAATCGTGTTGAAAACTATTTTTATAGTATAATATTTTATCCCAGGGATCATCAAGGAAGGTCGACGATCCAATGATAGTTGAATGGTACCATTATTAGTAAATAATTTATTATTATGAATAACTATTAATATTAATACTAAAACAAATTGTTAATGAAAGTAAATACTTGTCAAACATATTTTGTATTCGTAATTGTAATGTTAACGAAGAAAATAATGTACAATAATAATGGTTCAATTAATTCCTTAACTCATTTGAATTCAAATATAATCAAAAACTATTATTGGAGACATTAAATCGTCTAAATTTGATAGTTCCGTTCACGCGTGATGCGATGACCAAGGAAAATATGCATCCATTTTTATGTATATAGATTTTTCTAAATCGATAAGCATAACAATGTAAAAAAACGACTAAACCACGCATTGTTTTTAATTGATTAACCTAAGCCACGAGTTTCTGAAGATTGTCAGTAATCACCAAAGAAAGCTAAGTGGTATGTAGTATAGGTTATTATTTTTGCCTTGTTAGATTTTATTTAAAAATATACCAATAGGTGTATTTTAATCATTTTATATTAAAATAAAAATAGTATAAAACAATACTTATATATTATATAAAACATATTTCAGACATATAAATAAAAATCATAAATTATTTTCACAATAATTATTTATAAATTAATATTGAATATTTTGAAAATCATGATATGTTTGGGAAACTTCAAATATTTAGAGTTGTTACAATAATATACGATAGGGATATTGGTGGTATTTCAAATCAAATAATATGTATATTAAATAACAGATATATTACTATTTATAACTTATACTATAATATTGTACCTACATGTGAATTTACTCTTCGATATTTTATTGTCAGTATTTATTTTTTAAAGTTGATTTAATTCAGTTTTTTCAAAACCAAATATTTTTTTTTTTTAATTCTTAGTGGTTCGATTAATGTATTAATTTTGCAATATGTTTTTTTTAAATTGTTTTAAGAGTTTATACACTTCAATATTTAACTTCGAGAGTAGTTCCTGGTAACATGTAGGTTAAGAGTAAAAAATTCCAAGTACTTACCTACTTTTTAAAATAAACGAGGTGGGAAAATGGACAAGATGCTAACTGTGGATACCCTCTAACTTGGGGGAGGGAGTTTTTTAAATTTTTAATTACCTGTAGGTCGGGATTCAGGATCTTTTACTTTTATAGAAATGTATATATCGTAGTATCACATTAGTGATATGTATACATAATATATATAAATTATAGGCACGGAAAAATATCATATAGATATAGACTTATGTCTGGTAGAAATTAAAAAAATAATTAATACACTATTGAATAAATATACGATTTAACTAATATTATATTATGTTCTTGTAAATAAGTATATTATATAACTGTTGGTCGTCGTAAATTAAAAATGGTATTATAGAAATTAAAATGAATACTTAGCATTTATGTTCTTAAAATATTTTTAGATAGGTATACGAAAAATAATGTTTATATACTCGTAGATGGTAATTTAAATAACTCGGGTAACTTGATTTATATCAAAATCGTACATTTAAATCGTTTAACTTACATTTAAATTCATATAAGTTAAAAAATATATAACATATTTTATATTTGGGCCGGAGTGGCGCAGTGGCCACGCAATTGACTGCTACTCACACAGTCATCGGTTCGATTCTTAGCGAAGTGCAAAAAAAATTTATGTGGTTTTACGTGATCACCAAATTTCCACGCTGTCGCCCGATTGAGTCATCCGGTTTCTAACAAGGTCCCACTCCACTGGGAGTGAAGACTGCACATAATGTCTCCTCTTGAAAAAGGGGGTAATATCATTTATATAGTGATATATACATAGATAAATAGATCACATGATTTCTCTACTACCCACATGTGATAAGCATTGATAAAAACCTAGAGGTCGTTTTAATGAACAAATAAAAAAATAAAAATAAATATGTTATATTCAAATTATCCAATATACTATTCATGTAAAAAATTAAATTTATAAAAAGTTATTGACAAACACGGTGTGGCATATTTTTGTAGTATAAATTGATGAACTGTTTAACAGTATTAAATATTAAACAATATTATAAAAATGCATGTGGGTATAATGTATCAGCCATATTATTATAAAACATAAAATATGTTATAATTATAACATAACATGTGGTACACGGAGGTATGTCTAAACTTTTAGAAATTATACATAGTTGTATTTAAAATTGAACCCAAAAACAAAATTATGTTTAATATTAATAGTTTATTACATAATAATACCTAATTGAAATTTCTTAGATATACATTTTACTCATTTGTATTATATTGGGTAAACTTTCCATGAATTTTCCTTAAAAATTGCACAATTCAAACATTTTTTTTTTAGTTCACTTTTCTATAATTGAAGACAAAAGTTAGAACACAATAAAAAACTGCCTATGCTAATATAATTATATAAAAATACACGTATACATCGCATACATCGATTTTATTTTTATTTTTTTAAATCATAAGTTTAAAATACAGTATTCGATCAGGTTAATAATATTATACCCAACAATAGATAATTTATTTAATGTTTCTTGTTTAAGTACCAGAGATTGTTGTTAGTAGCAACTATTAAAACTATCTGTGTTTCTTATAATACATCAAACGAAGAAAGCACTGAAAAACAAAGATTCTAATCTTTTTAATTCATTACAATTCCGTTTGCTCGCTGAAAAAACTTTATCTTGGACACCATTATCATTTATATCTCTTTGTTTTACAGAATCGATTAAACAAATTAAAACGTTTTCGTCTGGCATCCGGACGTGATAACGTATGTAGACGAAAACTGACGGAATTCCATTAAATTTGTCAGTGGACCATTTAATACTCCATAGGTTGCTCCTGCTTCCATATAATCATCCGATCAAATTTATTTGACCCTAAAACGATTATGGTTTAGTTTTAGTAAGAAAAAAAATCAATCCAAGATCAGTGAAATCGAAAATTACCAATTTATATACCTATTATTATATGACATTACTTGTCCTGGGTGATTTATCATCGCTTAGGCGGAATCGCTGAAGCTATAAGTATGAATTTTGGAAAGTAGTTTGTTTCGTGGTGTAGACACTCACTAAGATAGGATTTTTCAAAATTCAACCCCTGCAGGGATTAAAAGTGTTAAAAATTAAAAAAATTAAAAAAAAAATCACCTAGCCGGAACCACTTAAGGAGTATGCAATTGTCAGTAAAGTTCATTTTTTAATGAGAAACCCCCTTAAAACAAGATTTTTTAAAAATTGACCCCTATATGGGTTAAAAGGGCTATATAATATAAATAAGAAAAGTTGTTAATTTGATCAGTTTAATCTCTGGAACTATTTAACTGAGTTTAAATTTTTTACCATCAGAAAGCTATATAATCTCATGAAGCCTACAAGATAAGATAAATTTCCCTTAATTTTAATATTGCAAATTTGAGATTTTTAATAGAAATAATAATAATATTAAATATATTTTTGTGTATTATGTGGTTGCAATTTTAAAAATTGTTTCACCTTTACACAGCTAAAAATGCGATAAAATATTATGATTGAATATACTTTGAGTCATGTATATAAAATTACTGTGTTAAAAATCTTTTATGGAGATTAAGATAGGGTAAATCCACAGGAATTTGTCAAGAGAAGTTTTGATCATGTTTAGCCGGGTATAAACGACAAATTAACCAACAATTTTGAATCATATAGAGTGGGTATTTTTAACGGGTAACGAAGTGCACAGGGATTAGCTAGTTATCTATATAAGTACACCTCCGTATTGGTATTTAATGAAAAAAGAACAGGGGACGCACACGTTTTTTAAGAATATTAGTATACGCTTTATGTTATTTAACAAGAAATAGGTAGCCTTGAAGAATAGTATTTTTTGAATTTAGCATTTTTATAACTAAAAATGTTTTAAATGGCTAATTTATGTTTTTGATGACATTTATAACTTATAAATTATAAGTAACCAATCTGCGGCTATTCGTTTTTGAATTGCAACAAAATAAAGAAATCGATGTTTTCAATTTTGGTTTCACGTAAATATCCTGTTAACCACAATATCAAAACCCATTTTTTTCCTCCAATAATTTTATACTTTTATAGTATCTTAAACATCATAATGTTATCAATTGATACAGACGTAACAGTCATAAATGTTTAATGGTTGCGTTTACGGTATTAAAAATGTCCAACACTTTTTATGTTCGTTAGTTGTTTTATAGACTTATATGACAAAAAAAAAAATTAAATAAAAATCCCAACCAGATCTATTTTATTTCAGATATAACCAGTAAATTGTACTTAAACACACCGTTAAAAACTTTTATATATTAAATGCAAGTACTTGACATCACAGGAGTTCAAAGGAAGACTTTTGGTACCTACCAACATTTATTTGCAAGAAACTCTGTCACAAACTGTTAACTCTGAATGTTAAACTATTTAGGTACCTAAATTTAATACTAACAAATGGTACTCCTGACCAAATGAGGTTCGTACTATATCAAACAATATTATTCAAAGATATCATCTTAAAAATGTAATTGAATATTAGAAACTTTTGAATGCATTTGATTAATTTCTTAATCCATCATATTAAGAAATGCCAAAATGCAACAAATGTGGTATTATTAAGTTTTTGCTGAGAACTTTACATATTGTTTATAATCTTAAAACTAGTCGAATTAAACGTTACGTGAAAGGGCACTTGTTTGACTTATGATATATAATCAGTTAAAAATTTAATTTATTTTCGAAACAAATGTCAGTCTTAAAGTAAAATATTCTTTTCAATTAATTATGTTCCTATCGAAGAAAGAATATTAATAATTAAGAAAAAATTAACATAAGTGTGTCCTTAATGTCGGGTTTAATAAGTTAGTGTACTCTTTTAGTAACTAGAAATATTGAGCGAAAATCTAATTTATATTTACTTAATAAAGATTATATTATTATAGTTTTATGATTTTAGGTAGGTTGTACCTTGTTATAGATTTATAATTATAATAATAAGAGTAGGTACACATAATATGTTGAACTAAATTATAGGTGTAAAACAATAAATTACAGGAATTATAAATTATAGATACACATTTTTATACCTAACTTAAAAATAAGAAGATAAAATTAAAAACACACAATAATAAATATTAAGGTCAAATAATATTCTACGATATCGTATTAAAATGTTACGGGATATTTCCAAAAAAGTCCATAAGTCCAGACAGTTTTAATTTGTAAATAAAATGTTAATTATTGATGAGTATGCAGTCATTATTATTGCAAAATGTTTTTGATAAGCGTTGGCAAGAATTTAAATTAAGTATTTTTCGTTTTAAATGAGGGGTCCACGTAAGTCTACGATCTAATGCGTGTCTTAAGTATTTAAGCGTATAACGTTGGATGAAAAAGGTTATTTTACCATAATAGATAGGTAAATATTTAGAGAAAGTCTTAGAGCAAATATAGTTTAGTCAGATTTAGATTAGTTTATTTTTTACCGCCGTTCAATGTACCGATATTTTATGAACTAAAATATTCAGTGAAGCTATAACTGAAACAAAATTTATGGATATTGTAGCCTTGTCACATGTGTAGCCAGGAATCAGGTTGTTTATAGAGATAGATCATTGATAGCCGATAAGTTATATCCTATTGAATGTTTCTATACTTAAGACTAATATTTGAATTTTTATCCTAATCATAGATATTTGAAATGACATTATTGACAAATAAATAAAATTAAATAGGTACCTATAAATTTTGGTGATAAATCATCTATTAAAACCTTGTTTTTGATAAAATTTTTATGAACCAGAAAATAAATTTGAATTGTTTTGTAGGTAGTTGAAATGTATTGATTTTTTCCTTTCAATACAATGTTTTTAAAGGTTGATTTTTTAGTATTTTAAAAACATTGAAAATACATCATATAAATATAATTGTTTTTATACAGACACTTAAAATTGTAATAATGTCGAAATTCGATAATCATATGAAAAATAACAATTTTAGTTGGTATGATGTTTTAAACTCAACAATTTAATATTTAATTTGATGAGGTGAATACTGTCAATAAATTTTACAAAATTAACTTTTGATTACACGGGGAAAATTATTATTGGAATAAGAAATCGGATTATTATCTATTGCAAACTAAGTGGTTGTTAAAGGAAGTGAAATCAGTGAAGGTTGCAAGGTTTGGACTTCATTATACTAGATTTTATAGTGTTAATTTCTCGATATTGAATAATAAATTAAATTTAGTAAGCTAAATTATTTCGAAGGAAGTATTTTTTTTTATTTTCTGTAATTCAGGTAATCCAATGACTTAATTTGATTTGACCATGATTTATGCGATTTGCTCCGACCATGATTTATGCAATTCGCTCCGTAGTTAATTTGATTCTACGTTTAAATTGCTTAAATAGAATGATGGGTGAGAGATGGCATTAACAAAAAAATACAAATCTGTTTTATACAATGCGTAGTGACAACTAATTGATTACGTTTTCAATTGCGTGTTGCTTTCTGTTGGCCTAGGTGGCAGTTTTTGCGTGTGTTTTATTGTATTAATTTGGCTTCCTTTCTTTTATCCTTATTTTAATCCTATTCAAATCCAGCAACTATTGAATTATCGCAGTATATTAAATATATATATATAATATATATACAGTATAGCTACATAATATTGATGTACACATTTTACATACTCATGTATCTTTGAAGTTTGCATTGTAACAACAGCGATCTTTGAGTGACAGCGATAAACAAGCATTTGTTTATTTAATTTATTAAATCTATTTTATCGATTTTCTCGTTATTATTATTTTATGAAACAATTTTTTTTTTGTTTATTGGAAACTCAACTACCAAGGTTATTGGCTTATAATATTTACAACAGTTACCCATGTATATAATATATATATATACATATACATATATTTATTTAAGATTATGTTCAATATTGTTCTGGCATATATGCATAGTTGCAATGTTAAGGTAGATTTGGTATTAATTCAGTATAATTGAATATTGATTTTCCATAACAACTACAATTTTCAAATTGAAAACGGAGTAAGCTTCTTCAATGTGAATTAATAAAACGTATCAAAGAATAAAGATCAAATGGTTTTTTATCAAAACGTAAATTAAATGCCAGAAATTGAAAATTCGGCTCAGATATTTCACTTTGACAATTTCTGTCATTGTAATACTGTACTTAATTTATGTCGAACTATTTTAAAACAATGCGTTTTAAGAAACGATTTTGGAAATCAATGAACCATATAGTTGAGCGTTTACAATAGGTAAGTTTAGGGATATAAAAGTCTGCTGTTGAGAATTCTGTACATCTTTATTCACTGCACAACTAACTCGTTTAAATAAAATTAATAGTAAATTATAATATGATGAGCAGTCTCCCGTCTGGTACTCAAAATCAATAGCGGATATTGTGGATGACTGCATTTATGTTTGTAAAACAATTACAAATACATTTTAAAATAATTGTAGTGTACAGTATTGAATGAAATATTATTCAAATAATTAAATTAAATATTATAAATTCCAATAATAATATCCTCCAATTATACAGTATATCCTAATTCCAACTTTACATGAAAACTATTTTGTGCAATAAATATAAAACTATTGTAACGACTATTGCGATAGTGCTATAACTTAGATAGGGAAAAACCAACTTAGAAAACTTCACAAGAGACTCTGATATGTATATGTGATATGTCCTATTGACGGGGACAAGTATAATCATTTAGCCGTTGGTAGTAAATTATAGTTATTCTTTGTTTTTTATTATAGTTTTATAACTAAGCTGTTACTATTAAATATCAAATGCGATATATATATTATAACGAATATAATAAATCCAATTGTAAACTTAATAGGTATTTCATACAAACCGTTTATTTAAACATTTATAATTAAAATCAATTGAAATCGAGGGGAGAAAATATTACTTATTAGTTTGTTTTACACAGTTTTGTCTTAATCTGACGTCCAGACTATTAGGTATATTACAAATAGGTAATGTATTTTCTAGACTCCTTAAATACAAATATTTAATATTGAATACAATGCGGGTATATAATATTATACTGATATATATAAGTTAAGAAAATGATTAGCCCAATGTATTTTAGATCAAGTATAAAATGTTGAATAAATAGAAACATGAATATTAATATATTTTTTAAAGTATATTTAAATCTGTATATCCGGAATCCTAACCTAACCTATTACTCATACATATTTTATTTCTGTTTTCGTTTTTATTAAGCAGACTTCAATTATTTAATGTATAACAATTTATTCAAACGGACTGAATCAGTAACATAACAGTATGTAAACAATGCTTTTATTTTTTTCATATTTTGTAATGAATTATAAATTTACATTCCGTCCATTATTATTTTAATAATTTGGCCATTTCAATTATTCAAAACCGTAGAGCATAAAATGCATAAAATTTAAATTTTTACTACTTTAGTTAGAACAACTTATTCACTTTTTGTTCCAAATTATATCATTGTAATATTAGATTAAACTTTACTTATTGAGCTACACATTTCACGTAAACATAAAACTTTAATGGAATGTCAATACATGGTATACAATATACAATATTACTGCGATGAATAGCTTCAAAAACTGTCATAAATGTTGGGTCACTTTACTTTCATAAATTTTTTTTTTATAGTATCAATTCAACAAAGAAAAAATGTAAATAAGCTCGATATGGTTTTTTATGAAAAAAAAAACATTATTTTAACTCTGACTATAATTTATAAACATAATATAATTTTGCTATCGTGTTATATTTTAAGTGTTTGAATTTATGTTTAATGGGAGAATAAAAGTTATAAGAATAATTATAGAATACCAGTTATAAAAATATCGAAAAACTATATTGTATTCAATTTTAATTTTGTCAATCAAAATCTGTATATTAATTAGTTAGAAATTTAGAATTACGTATTTTTACTGTGGTATTATTTTTACATCTCACCCGGTCATTCGTTTGTCGGATAAATATAAATATCTTGTAGTTGTATGCATAAATAAGTTAATAATTAAATAACGATGTGTTTTAACTATAACTGACTGTTTTTAGTTATCATTTATGTTTAATGATGAGATAATTTCATTATGATAAAATATTGTATATACATATTATTTATTGTAATTTCAGAAACAAAAACAATGTTGTATAATATGCATTAATAAATACCAATCTGGTAATTATTTTCAAAAATATTTATTATTATTATTATTATTATTATACAATATTGGGTTCTTGCACAAAGCGATACGAAATGTTATGTATAATAATTTGACTATTCTCTAAAATGTAGTTGTATTTTTGATTAAATATGTCTTAGTAAAATTATTGTTTTAAAAAATGATTAGATGATATTATGATAAAAAAATAATTTTAAAACTGACCTAAATAATATTTAGGTATAGTTTCATGATGGTTTGTTAACTGGAAACTGTACATACTTTCTGCAACCGACACGTACATATTATTATGAAACACATATTACGAATGGAGTGGACTCTAGGGAATAATATTATATACTTCTCGTTACGTAAACATGTGGATACTTTTATATGTTAGCAAGAGGATTACGACCCAAGTCAAATAATGAAATGACTAAAATACTCATATCTACCCATATCGTTGTGTATTTATAGAGGATGTTGGTGTGCTAGTATGTGAGATGGAGGGTATTACAGGTTTGAGGGTGCGTGTATGGTGATATCATATTGGTGTGAACGTTATGATGTATACCACACTAGAAAGTTATAATGTTAATTTTTAAATTGTCTATGTGTTTTTCATAAGCTATAGACGAATCGGTGTAGTGTAAATATAATGCAATTTTAAAGTTTGACCACCGTGATGTGGATCAACCGAATGAGCAAATACAATTATATGTGATCTAATAATTTATAAACAGTATTATTATAATTTCATTATACATATAAGGTCTTAAAAATGTATAAACTCATTAGAAGCCATTCATAATATTATAAAAACAAAATAGAATTGTACAATAGCATATAATCATTTAATGTAGAAATTAACACATGTAAGCGAATAACCTATGTAGTTGATGCTTAACCAATAAAAAAAAAAAAAAAAAAATATATTATAAAACTACATAAACACGAGTAAAACAAAAAATCATACTAAAAATATATTTATTTGTTATTATCAACAAGTGAATAATAAATAAGACAACAAATGTTGATGCTACAGAACCGTGTATACATAAAAATCATAGTATAATTATATAGGTCATATATAATAACGTTAACAAATTAAAATAAAAACCACATTAACCTAATTACGTTAATGGTCTGTGAAAATAAATTTATTTTAAACCACTCAACCAAAAACTTTACCTACTACTTCATGATATGGATTTTTGAGTTTCTGCAAACGCTTGACAATAGCTCACAATGCAAATTAGCGAAGAAAAAGAAAAAGTTTAACGCAATGCTGAAGTTAAAAAATGAATAAGTGTGAATAAAAAGAGAGGTTAGAAAATTACACTCTACGATTATTGTGGAATATTGTATCAAATTAAATTATTTTGATATTGTCTTACTTAAGAAAAAAATTATATTATATTATTTTGTGTGTTGCTGTTGCATTTTGTTTCATATTTTATGAAATTCACATTTTATGATATTACCTACAACAAATACACATAATTCACAAGAATATAATATTGTATTTTAACAAACTGGAAAACATGATTTTCGTAAAGCTGACATTTTTTTTTTTTATATATATATAAATTTAAATATGTCTCTGTACTCAGCTTGAATTATAATATTGATATATGATAATTTACTAAGACTATACCCAAAATAGTACAGGTATCCTTAGAAAAAAAAAAAAACTGAAAATATAGCTATGATTAAATAAAATAAATATATTAATCGCTAAAATGTCCTTGTTTAATATTTTTTCCAGGATCTTATACTTAATGTATACACATAATGCTATTTCAATCATTATTTAGGAATACAATTAGATGGTCTTGATTTAAAAAAAAAGGTGAACGAAGTATTATTATTTATTACACGAGATGAATTAATGTATAAATATAATGTGAAAATACAATTTCCTTGAATATGAAAATAACCATATATACCAAGAAATTTACATTTTAGAGGTTAATTGTCCAAAGTTGATGTCATATTGGATGTGTTACTTCCATAAACAATATATTGGACTGAATATGCATCATTTTATGTGTTTGTGACCAACACGATTACATCAATCATATTTTACTATTGAAACAAACTAAACATTATTTTATCTGAGTAAATGGCTTATTAATTTTTAATTGCGTAGTATTGCATACGAGTCATTTTTATTGTTTTTTAAATTAATAATATTGTAAGTTTTATTATTATTTTTTTTTTTAAACTTAAAAACCATAGTTAAATGCAGGTTTAAGGATTATTTGATTACAATATAGCATATTTTATTATATTTTAGATAACTAAAATATTCAACTAACATTTCAATTGTTTTTTAACAAACAGTTATGCTTTTAAGTAATTAAAAAGTATGAATAAATTGTGTAAGATACTATAATATTGTTGTATAATATAAGAATAATACGGCACCATGGATATGCAATTTAATAGCATGTGTGTGTAGAAATCGTTGTCACGAAATCATCCAAGAAATCCGTAGATAATATTATTAACACACCGCACTGACATGACATAAGATAGTAGTGCAATGTTATTACTCAAAGTACTCATCCACCACGAGTAATAATAGTATAAGAAATGAACAAGTGCGAATGTATTTAACTATCATATTATATTATTGTTATGTTATTGAATGATGTTTACTAAATTCAGTTTTTTTTTTTATTGAAATTCAAATCACGTCTTCTGACAAACAGAGAATAATTTATTGTATTGTATTTTATTTATTAATCATAATTATTGTATATCTACAAAAAATTTGCCTACTAAAAACATGTATTAGGAGTATTTTTAAATGCAAATGGTTTTAAATCACGAATTCTATGAAAAATAATGTGTTACATAATATCGATTATATAACGAAAATAATAAATGATTTTTCGCTGACTTGAGCGAAGCGTGACGAGTGTGCAACTAAACGTATGGTTTAAAATATTATCTGAATGCGGCATTATTTTCAAAATAATTTTACTTAAAATTCTAATTCCGATCAATTAAAACACAACAATACATAAAACATATTTAAACATTTTAAATACATTTTAATATTATAAATATTATTTATTTTACTATTACAAGCATAATACAGTAACACTATTTTGCTTTAGCTGCTTATTTATCTGACATATTTTCTTGATGATTCATGTGCTTGTCGATATACTAACATAATATAGAAGGAATATATCAGATAGATTCACAATATGAACTATTTAAACACTAATTGGTACGCAAAAATACAGTAAGTATAATCGCTATAATATCAGCTGTACCTATGAATAGACTTTACATAAAACGATTACAACGTATTATTCACTATCATTGTTCAAGATGATATTATGAACAACATTCATATTCGTCTTATTTTCAATTCATAAACTATTTTTTTTATATACAGGTTGATATTTTAAGGTCAGCCTAATTTTATGGTTCAATTATGCATATAATAATATTAAAAATTTTGAAATTTTGAAATACACTTTCAGAACATTTTTTGTACCACTTAGATGATCCTGCGACACTAAAAACTTCAGTTTTTCAAATAGGAATCTCCCTTTTATATTTTTTTTTGTGCATTTTTATGTATCTAGATGAAAATTCAAACTAGTAGTTTTTGAGTTATTTAACTTCTTAAGAATAATATATCTATGGTAATGGGTTAAGTAAATAGGGGGGCATAGACTTTAAAAAAAAAATACCAATTACTATTGTTTTATCAATATAAATAATTTGTAAACATGGTCTAAGTATAATAAATGCTACATCTAACATTACAAATAGGTTTTATTTTATAAAATCATTTTTAAGGATTATTATCCTCAGTATAAATATTTTGCTAACTCAGAAATTATCCATTAAAATTTTGAATTTAAAGCATTAAAATGATCCACTAAATAGTTTTCAATAAAAATGGAGGTATCTCATTTAAAAAATAGCTGGTATCGCCACAAGATACTTTTTAAGTAGTTCAAAAAATATCAGAAATTTGAAAATATGGCCTTAGAGTCAACTTAAAAATTCTAAAAATCTAGAATTTAAATAAATGTACTATTAAAGAGAATAATAAGAGTGAGCATGCCTAAAAAATCACCCTTTATTATTAAACTAATTCGACTTAATTAACTTTTTATTCAATGAATTGGATTTGTAAATTCTGAAGAACATCTTAAGTTAAAGCAAAATGTGAGAAATTCGTTTTATATTTAATTACGATATTTCAATTTTTAAAGTTTAATATACTTAGTAATTTTTTAAAGAACTCTGAGAGTGTTCTACAAACTTAAGTCGCTTTTTGGGAGATTGTGAACAAAAAGTCTTTATTCGATAAGAGAACGCAATATTAACGATATTTAAAAGGTTTATGTGCCAATTTATTTTTTGAAAAACGTAAAAAGAAATAATTTATAATATACTTTTAAAGAGATACAAAACATGTCTTGTCCTGACAATATTTGGCACTATTGATAATAATTTTTTGTTCAAAAAATAAATTTTTATCGAAATTAATTAAAAAAGAACTAAAAATGATCAACAATTGCATATGCCTATAAATAGTTCAACCTAAATTGAAATTTTTTGAAAATTTCATGGTGGGTAGAATATACTTATATAATTCGATGAAAATTTCATACATCTATGGTTATTTGTTTTAAAGTTACTATCCCGATTATTTAGAAAAATATTGAGAATTTTTTATTTTTGACCCCCCTAAGTCTAAAATACCACAAAAAAATATCTTTTGTCATTTTTCTTTTGAAGCAATATTACTGGTAAAAAACGTCATCCGTAATTATATAATATTAAAAAATCGTTAAATCGTACGTTTTTTCTCCTTTAACAGCTTTTATTTCGAGTACCGTTTGAAAATCAAAAAATAAAGTACCAGCTCAAGAACATTATCTTTCAAAAAATATGCTACATTTGATTCTTTTGAGCAAGTTTAGAGGGAGAAAAAGTGTTTACAGAATAAAAAGGGGAAAAACACACATCATGGTAAAATCAATACATTCCTCACTCCACTCAGAATCTAAAATGCTTTATCACTTTGTCAGCATATCATTACTACAAATATATAAGTATATAACCTAATTATGCCATATTTTATCATTTTTGCAGTAACTTATAAATGTAATAAAAAAATTACGTTTTAATACACACCTAAAAATCAAAAACAAATAATGTTTTTTATAATTTTAATAATAATAAAATCCAAACATTTAATGTATATAGACAAAATTTTTGAAATTAAATACAATAGATAAAATATTTAAGTACTAATATAAAAGGATTTTTCTATTTTTATGTTTTATTAAAAATCTATTAAAAATTTGGAAACAATTAAAAACCATTATAGAATAATGGGCCTCACTGAATACTTTGGGTAGGCTGACCTAAGGCTAGTTAGGTTAGATATAGGGTGGGCCAGGTACAGTCTGCTCCCCTTATCTCCGTGCCTGACTAACTATATATTATTTAACCTTGTAATAGTTTCGTTAGTATTATATTATAATATGCAATGAAATTCAATAAAAATGTATATTCTACCAATATTAACATAAAGAAAATGCACTACACCAGACGCTAAGTAATTACCATTTTTTTTTTTTCATGAACATATAGAAATATTAAATAATGTGGAAACTGTTTTTGAATACTTAAAATGTTTAAGATTATTATTATGTGTCTTATTTATTAAAATAATGTTATTTTTGTATGTGCAATGACGACAATTGTTTTAAACTAGAAAATAAGTTTCCTTAAACGTGCAATATTTATGTATATTACTTTTAGTTTTTTAACTTTGAAAAAAATCATTTTATTTTCCTTAAGAATTTCAATTAAAATGCTTATATCGTAATAAAATGTAATTTTCTTTGAGCGTGTGTACGTTAAAAATATACTAGAATAAAGAATATTTTAAATATTGTCAATGTAAAATATACAGTTACTATTAATTGACCTTCAAATTCTCATTTGTTTCTCTTATTTTAATGTTCGCATTTTATTTCATCGAATTATACTTAACAATATTAAAAATTACCAAAATAAAACCTATGACTACAACTAAACAGCATTGTACATAACATATTTATTTTGAAATATCACTGATTCTCAAAATATATTATAAACAAATACAAGTTACAATTGTATTATAGTATCTGTGTCATTATATGATCGTTTAAATATAATACAAGTTATACTTGTCATACTATTATTATAACATAATTCCTTAACAGGAACCCAAGAAAGCATCAAAATCCACTGATATCAAAAACTAAAAATAATAAAATATACGTAGATGTAAAAAGCCTATTCCAAAAATGTATTCAAATTAAATGGCAAGACCACTGGTTGAGACAACGACCAAACTCCGCGAAATCAATAATGATCAAAAATCATATGAATGACCAAATCTTAACGGAGGTTAAAACTTCATTGAAAGAGTTTGTCCGGTATTTACTATATTTCAATTCACTATGGTATTATTGTAGTACCAACCACAGTGTTATAATAACTCGAATTTTTTGATAACAATATTTTATTCAAACGCCAATTCGGAATGGACGATTTGTAAATAGCTTTACGCTCAATTTTAATAACAAAATTTACAAAATTGAATCATTTTGAAATCTGTATACACATCGTTTATTACTTTATTATGGTGTATACTCACTGAATTAATTACTCGTCACACAAGAATACTGTCTCGACCCATGCTGAATCAAAAACTTTAAATTACGTGTACGCGTTCCTCTAATACATATATTATCTCTGAAATTTATAAGACGTTTCATTACCCACGTCAAGCAGATGAGCGTTTGATATGCCCCACGGCCCACACATGTAATTTTTCCAAAATCGGAAGGAAGTGGTCCAAGAGCCTGTCAGACTAGACGATCGAACGATCGGTGGCGCCTTTGGATCCGGGTGGGCGTGTCTTGACATCCATTATCTCTCTCTCTCTCTCTCTCTCTCCTTCTCTTGTGCATCTTTTGATTGCCGTGACTGGTAGACGTATAGAAGTTCTTGATAATATTTCACAATATCATAATCACAATAATTTTGTAATTAAGTATTCGTCGAATTTTAAATCCTTATATAAGACAATTTTGTTATATAATATACACATGTGACCTGGTGTGGTGGTTGTATTCAGTCATGAAACTTTTTCAGAATGCAAGCATCGGTCGGCGTCACTAGTTACTAAACAGGTGACCACCCAGGTTTTTATTGACACATTTTCACCATACATACAGGTGTTCTAACCAACGTTACCCTCCCCCTCAATAATAAACTTAATAAACAAACAAACAGCTAATGGCCATAGTTTCCGGAATTAAGATCGATAAATACAAAATATACGTGTATATATATTATAATATTCATTAAAGATGATCCGTGTCCGAGGCTTGGTTTGTGATGGTATCGACCCTGACCCGGATGACTGGATATATGAAAAAGTTAATGAGTTTAAATACCTTGGCTTGTGTATAAATACAAAGAATGACTGGTCTCAAGAGATTGGATTAAGGATAATAAAAGCAGGAAAAGCGTACGTTGCTTTATCCAAATTTTTCAAATCTAAAATGTTGTCAAAGAAAACAAAAGTCAAACTCTAAGTGATGGTGTGAGCTATACTAACATATGGATGCGAAGCATGGATGGCTACAAGCGTAATAGAATGAAGGCTTACTATCTTCGAAAACAAGATATGGCGCATGATATGTGGACCCAAATTAGACGCGAACACTAGTATGTGGAGGAGAAAGTTCAACAAAGAACTAATTGAAGAAACAGAAACGACTCCAATTAAATATTACATAAGTGGCCAGAGAATCCAGTGGTTGGGGAACATTATGCGTGGAAGTGATGATAAGATAATCAAAACAGAAGGTACTGTCTTGGCAACCAACGGGTAAGAGACCACGAGGACGCCCGAGGAAAAGTTGCATGGATATGGTCGAGGAAGATCTAAAAAGGATAAGAGTAAACGATTGGAGAAATATAATCCATGATCGAGAGAAATGGCGTGAAGTTGTGATGGTGGCAAAATCTCTTGTAGAGTAGATAAAGCCAGAAGAAAAAGAAGATTATAGATGATAATATTATATTGCGAAATTTCCATGCAAATTAGTGGGCTTCATAGTAAAGTTACCTACTATACTACCGTTTTACTTAGAGTGTGTGTAAGAGAGATAGAGAAAAAGTCATAGTGCAGGATCTCCCAGTAACCATTTTATGAAACAATTATACCTACATTTATGTATATATTATAATATTCATTACAGATGATAATAATGCATTCCAAAATACAAGTATTAAGGCGGGTACAACCATGGGTTGGGTATAAATTATGTGTAAGCTCACTACCACTGCAGTATTCTTGAGTCATGTGGGCGTCCGGTACATTATACCGGATATAATACGATATCTTATAGATATTATATTACGTGATACACAGCGCTTTGATGTTTTCAGCAGTTCCGATAATATTAATAAATAATATAACAATGTATTTTTAGTAAACACACTTTTAAAATATTGTGAAATTATCGATTACACAGGATATAACGTTGTAAAAAAAAAAAAAACACCGAAGATACATAAAACGGCGCCAGTCTTGACGTTTTTGCCGAAAATACCCTTTTTCGGTCATAAACGAGCACAGTTTCCGCTGAATAAAAAAATATTTCACATTTATTATAATAATTATATCGACTTTCCTACAAATATTCACAAATTTGTTACAAATCTCGATTATACCTACATTTGAATATTATTTATATACTGAGGAAAACCCTAAGATAAAGTTTATGTAATCTGTCATCCGTTTCCATGGTGAATTATTATAATAGTAGAATATAATTGGTTTAATGATTTAATATGGTTAATGTGCAGAATGCGTTGTTTAGTAGAAAACAATATATTTTCGTTTGTTGATAACATTAATGACAATTATAATTATATATATAAACGCCAATTAATACCACTCATTGATATATCTCAAAAACTCTTTTTTAAACGCGTCATTATGGTGGATATTCAAACGGTTATATTATAGTGGTAACGATATAATCTACGAACGATGAACAGAAAATGTATATGTATTTCGCTTAAGAAAATATAAAAATGACTAGTATTGCACTGCATATTGTACTAGTACGAGATTGTACTGCACACTCAATATGTTGACGAGGGCACGCGTGAAGTCGCAATAATACGAGTACATATTCAATTTAAAATATTTGTGGTGATTAATGTTTTTTAAGGAATGTCACTACTGCACCACATTATATCCAGGGTATTTTATCATACAAATAAAAATTAATATTTCTTAAAACGTTGAAAAATATAATATAGAAAAAGAGCTTTTAAAATATTTGTTCGTCATAAAAAAGACAAAAAAAATAATTTAAAAAAATATTTTCTTCTACAATAATTATTATACCTAATAATTAATATCAAAAATAATATTATTGCTTTATTGTTATTGATATTTATTATAGTTCATCGATATTTTTTAATATTGACCAAAAACTAAGAAAAATCTTAAAAGAGAATAAGGTCAAACAAAATTTATTTTGAACTAATCGCCTGCCCCGTTAGCTATAGGATGTTGATTAGACAGTTTTTGATTTTGATTTATTAAATATAAGATTTTTTTTTAAACCATGTAAATTTTAATTTTTCGAAAACCATTTATATCGCAGTAAAAAAATAAAACTATACGAATTCTGTATTCATTTATATTTAATAGAAAAAATAATGATTAAATTTGTTGTTTTTTTTTTAATTAAATACTGGACAATTTAGTAATATTCATCTAAATCTATTTTAAAAACTAATACACACCTAACCTAAGTCTCACGACCCAGATGTCAGGCTTGATCATATTTTTATATCGTTTTGAGTGACATGTAAATTCTAGTGACCTTTATATAATATACGACTATGACATAATGTTATTGCGTCTCTGCACAAAAAAAAGTGTGTTACCATATAAACCGATTAAAATTAAACCGAATTATTTATTCGACAAGGCCATGAAACGGTTTCCAGATTAAGCTATTCAATTATTATTACAATTGTCGCATCTCAATACGGTTGTGTTAATTTACATAAAGGTACCTTTCTACTTGTAATTAAATTGGACTAACTACAGTGAAATGCAGAGATATGTTCAAAAATATGGAGGCAGAGATCAATATGGCGATATCATTTTATTCTTACCATCATTATTTAGTATGGAATATCGTCTGACGCCTGTTGTTGTTATTAATATTGTTGATTTAAGGTTAGGTATATTATTTTTAAACTAATTATTGTCAGTAACGAATATTTGAGAAGCAGAAATTAAATTTACTCTAATTAAATTATTTTAATGACATCATCATTATTTCTGTATATAATATCTACTTTTAAAATTTGAAAGATTTAATATATTATTTTTTGTCTTGTAGAATATATATATATATATTTTTTTTTACACAAATTAGTTAACTTAAGAAAATCTATTAAATTTATTATACATTGATATATTAATATATAAAATGCAGTATTGCATATTTTAATTGCTTTATTAATCATTTATATTACTTTATAATTAACGAAGTCTTATTTACTAAGCGTATTATTGTGAAATATATATATATATATATATATATATTTTATAAACACACAATCTAAGTATATATCATCGTAATATATAACATTTATACGTGTGTTACTTAAATTATTACTGTAAAATAAGTCTTAAAATATAATAGTCATTAAACATAGCAAAATAAAAATCGTAAAAATTGCGTAGTTACAAATATCAGTTAACGTGTATTACGTAAAAGAGTTGTATACATTTAAAAAGAAAAAATACTAAATCATATTTTTTTTATTGTTTATTTTTTATCACTTCTCGGATCGTATCATAGAGTTATTACTTTTACTTATTTATTACTCTATCCTCTATCTCTATGGATCGTATTGAATGCCTATAAAGTATAAATAGTATGTGTGTGATTTTCAGGGAATTATTGATCACTTTGTTTTAAATCCTTATTTTGTCAATCTTTGTATATATAACTGGCCAAATTTATTCATTTTTTCTCTAATTTTTGTAAAATTAGCGTAGTTTTGATGGAGCATAAAATACAGATAAAAAAATAATGTTTCAGTATTAATAAAGTTTTCAACGGCTTCTCAATGAATACAAGAATAAAATATAAATTATTATCAATAAAGCCATTGCATGACAACTATCTGAATGTGGCTAGGTATAAGAAAACTGTTCGATGAGAAATCATTAATTTACAAATCAAAAAGTTTAAACTCTAAACACTTATAAAAAATAATGGAACTTTTCGAAATTTTTTTTTCATAGGTAGAAAAACATACTATTTCATGAATTTAAAATAGTAAATGTTTACAAAGCTCTACAATTACTGTAGTCCAGTAATTTGAAGTAAAAAATTATCTTCTACATCTATGAATATAAAGTTCAGCTAGTCATATTGCATATTTTGTAGAATCAGTTTATAATAAAAATAATTATCCAAATTGAATACAAAAATTGTACTTAATTCGATCGATTTAGCTTCAGGGTACATCATCTGAATCAAGTGATAAATTCCTTAGAAATTCCTGTCCACTAATACACATGCCTTACCGTAACTCTGTAATTACTATGATACCAAAAGGTTCATTGGGTTTGGGATTTAAATTTTGCAACACAATGGTTACTATGTAAGTTCTAAATCATCTAAGTATCGTAGTTTCATAATTTTATGAGACTTACACAATTCAGGACAAATTCATAATAACGACTGAATAACTGTTACCTACACGAATCAATATCTACTTGTATGTAGTGTATGTATGTTAGAGATGTTTCTGGCATAGTACATCTTATAATTACTATTGAACCCAACAGACGAAAACGAATGTAGTTTTCAGTAGCTAATAAAGTAAAATTTAAAATTTAAACATTATATTAGGTACAAATATTTAATTATATATTTTTTTAGTAAATTGCGAACTTATCAGTTTATTTTATAACTATAGTCCAGTGGCGTAGCGTGTGCATATGCTGTGTATGCACAGCATACACTTCCCAAATTGAAATAATAATTTTTTTTTGTATTAATAATGTAATATTTTTATAAAAACATGTTTGATTGTATTAATTTAATATTTTATAATATTATAATATTTTTTATATTTTCTTCTAAGTACATTAGGATTGATTAATCCGCAACACTACGGCCGCGTCGCGCTATTGTCCGTCATATTTATATCTAATGGCTAGTACCTATCATGTAACATGTTCATTATGTACGCAGTAATGCAGTATGCACGTTGGCGATTGCATACTAGTACAGACATTTAGCGACAGCTATTTATATTTCTTATCGATAATATTAATAACAAAACATAGAATGCTCGCGGTCGTGTTTACGTCACTCGTGTATGCTGGATCAGTATTGCATACGCTATTGCATAGAGCCGTCTATCGTATATTTTGCCGGCTATAATGTTATATTAAAAAATTATTATTTAAAGTTGTAAAGTGCGTATAATTAATTTATATTATAAGTGTGACATATCGTTTTTAAATTAAAACTATTTAAACTAGTTTCGAGTTATATTTTAAGACTACGTTAGTTATATTTTAAGGCTACGCCCCCCCCCACGATTTTATTAACTTACAACTTCAATGCATACACTAAGCTGAAACGCACGCTACGCCACTGAACTATACATACACTTATATACATTTGAATATCAATCAGGTAATGCTTAAATTTTAAAATAGATACTAGAAAATAATTGAATATTGACTAGATACTTATAATACTTAATTATTATAGCATTGAGTTAGACAGAGAGGTAGATACAATAAAAACTATAACCAAATATTATGACGTTTTAAAATCTATTCAAATTAAAGTGATGTATGCTTAAGTTATATATAATTATTCAAATTTATAATATAAGACAATTCAAATAACAAAATGGTGGAGTTTTTCAACTGTTAAACTGTGATTAGAAATTATATTATATATATTATCTTCATACATAAAAATCAACAACTCATTGAACTATAATTTATGGACAAATCGTTTTTGAACAGATATCTATATTTAGAACTTATTAAAAAATAACGTTGAACTAGGTCATCCTGGTGATTATATTTTTATTAACAATTATTTATTATTGTTATCTTAAAATAAACACATATCATCACGATTTAAACTAGAAGATTATTTTTCAAAAATTTAAATAAATATTCAATGCAATTATTAATTTAGAGATTTAATCCAGGAAAATATTCATTAATCTCAAATTGCTATATGATTATGACAACTTAATTAATTAAGGATGTCAAAAAAAAAAATAGCATTTAAAACGCAATGGATAATATTATTAAATTTCAAAACGGATATTTGGCATTAATGAAGATGTGAATTTACTAATGTAAATAACAACGAATATAATATCATGTTAAAAGAAAACGTAGAATCACGTAACAGTAATATAAATTATTTATATATGAAAATAATTTTAAAACATGAAAAACCAATTTCATTTCACCATAGAAGCCTGTAGTACAGTGATCGAGGCACGTCTTATACATCCGTACCATTCAAACAATTTTTGAGGACGATTACGAGGCTTAACTTTGTTTGCAGCAGGAACATTAGGGACAATAGCCAGATGGAAATCGTTAATAAGTCTGTTGTGCCCATTTTAGCTTAATTTTCTTAGTCTACGAAGAAATGGGACCGAGTGTTGAATATAGTTGGGTTTGCAATTAATAACACGACATCGGTCGACCGGCGAGAGTCCTAGCGTTCTGTTGTTTGTGATAAACCTGGTTGGTGTAGTAAACGACGAGATAGGCTTATGTTGGATAGTGAAATAAATAAATATGAGTTCCGTAAACCTAGATGAAAACAAGTGAGAAGATAAGCCGCTGAACGTATATATATAAAGAACAAGAGGTTAACGCAGTTCAATATAATTCAAAACGGAAGACATCAAAGGTTTACAAAGAGAAGGATTGTAATATAATAATCATTATGTAGACGTTACTATATTATAATAGAACATAACAAGAAATTAATCCCCAAGTTCCGACCTTCGTATGTAGTACGTAAGGTTTTGAATAACGACAGATACGTTATTGGTGATATAGATGGATTTCAGGTAATACAATGCCCATTTAAAACTATCATCTGCTATGATAAAATTAAAATTTGGATTAAGGTTTAATATACACATACTACATACTTTGTTCAACAAAAAAAAATTTTTTTTCTTTTAAATTAATTAATTTTTACGTACAATTTGCCCAGATAACACGTTTTAATCCACTTTCATTTTATTTGTTATTAATTTATTTTATACAACTAATTTATTGGCTATTACCTATATTTTGTTTACGTTATCAGCGTGCATCGACCGACGATTCGGGTTAACCACAATGACAGTGGAGAACGTTTTATTATCTAATTGCAATTGTAAATAGTCTTTGTATATCTGTCAACGTCTACCTAGTTTGTAGTGCGAAGTATCTTATAAAACAATTAGATTACGTTCAAAATGTTCAAATAAATACTGTAATTTTTTCTTTTTCTAAATTAACATTCTGACGATCGAATGATGAATGTAACCACTCTCTCATCAATAGATATTATAATAACATGATCAACCCGTCATTCAGATTAAAATCGGTAGATTGATCACCTCCGACCTGGTAATCAGCCATATTTATTTTAACCTATTTTATTCTTCAAACATAATATTACAATACTATATTAGCATTTTCGAACAAAAACTCAAAATTGTATTACTAAAAATAAAACAGTAAATAATATAAAAACTAGGTAAAATACATAATCTTTCTAACGTTATCGTTTAATGTAGCTACTGTTGTCACCATGAAGCTAAACCATAAAGAATTTAAAACAGAATTCTGCATAGTAGATGTGTGTGCGTGTGTGTTGATTAACGACCCGTCGATGTCACCTATGAAGACGAGTATTCTTTTGAAATAAAAAAAATAAATAAAAACTGAGCAAAAAAAATCAATGCCAAACTTACATTCTCAACACTGAACACATTACTATCATTATTATACTTACGTGTATTCTATGATATACCTATATGTATATATATGTTACAAATATAGTAGTCTATATATTACATACCGCAGCACTCGAAATAATTGACTCATTTCGTTTGAGACAAAAGATTTAGTATATGTGTAGACATCTACCTACCTCCACTGCACCACACATAAGTGCGTGCGGATATAACATGGCCCGTATAAAGGATAAGCACGGAACGATCGGCGGGCTATTAAAAATCCCTTCTAACGTTTGACAAACCGAGTCTGCGGTGAATTTAACGACCTGTGAACTTTTAACGGCGCCACTGTCTCCGCTATCGTTATCGTCGTATTCTCATATTATATTATTATTACGAGTATACATCGTACCGCAAGCACGCCCGACGACCCTAGTTTATCAGTCTCCGCGTATCTGTGTTTGTATGGAGGAGGTGGTGCCCAATTCATTGTATCCGATGATAATTACTTCGCCATTCAAACTAGCGAGAAATCTAGTCGGTTGCAAGACCGAATCGTTAATTAATTAAACGAGAGACAGAGCATCGCACGATGATTATGTTATTATTATCATGGGCGTTCATTTCAAAATGATTTCACATAACTGGGTAAGGGTTCCGTTCGATTTTTTTTTGCAATGTCCCTTGTGCGTATGAAAATGATAATAATATGAAATCAGTTGCTCTGTATACCTAGTTGATGATGGTTTTGAGAAAATTTAAATTCACGGGTAAAATCCATTGCCTATTATAACACTTACACTCGATTAAAGTATATTCGGGCTCGTCATGTAACCGATATTTTATACAATTTTAATGCTATAGTGAGCGAAATCTGCTTGTCTGTTTTTCTCAATATCGTTTAATACCATTCTCGTGGTTGATGTTATAGTTAATGTCTTGAGCAAAATGTTATACCTATTATTTATATACCTGTTAATTTATACAAATTATTTAACTCCTCATCAAAAATATTAAGTCGAACATATTATACTATAATGTCTGACCTTCTATTGATTGAGAAAATAAATTATTTTACGACCTAATATCATAAAAGTGCATATTATAATACGTTGTGACAGGTTATCATTATTTTATATTATTGGTTTGAACCTTTTTGGATTTATAAAATATAATATATGGCTAAAACATAACAATAAACAATATTTTTAAATCATCATCAACGCTTTTTTTGGTTTTAGAAAGAAAAAATTAATTAATTTCGTCGTGTACATTTGATAATTATTGAAAAAAAATTTTTTTCAGAATTCATTGCAATTTATTACAGAATAATCAAAAATAATTAATTGATTATTAATATAATAATATTAGGATATCAAAAAATAAAAACCAGTTATTTTTTTGTAGTGTTTTAATAAGGTTTCAACAACACAGGTTTTTAACCTACTTTAATCAAATATTAAACAAGAAAAATAATATAATATGTATAAATTGCAATTTAAAAACCAGATATTATAATACAATATTTTTAAAATTATAAAATAAAAAACAGCTTTAGTATTAGGAATATTTTATGTTTGTAACATACGCATAATGGAGTGTTGACCATCGATGTATGTCGTATCTAATACGACGTATGATATGAACGTCATAAACTTCTCAAATTTATCGTGATAGTAATATACTATAATGATATTCTGCCGCACGTATATGTAAAACAAAATATGTAAGTGTACTTTTAAAAACACATCACTGTATTCATTTCCCCAATGTGTCAACCCTTATTTCAAAAAGGGATCCTTCCTTCATTGCACTAGAAATATCACACGAGTGCACTCTAGAGTACATGTGAATATGGTGAATAATTATTATAGAGAAATAAGATTGGATATCAAAACATAAAAATAATTATAATGTTTTTAAGAATTTTAAAATATATCGAACAGTTTTGGGCTTTTGGTGTTACGATTTTTGTGTTTACATTTTGATGTGTTGGTCATCGGTGTATTATTATCAAATACGAGGTATTACAAAAAAGAGTAAAAAGTCTAACGGCTTTCCTGATGATAATAATATATAATGATATCCTGTCACACATATATGTAAAATAAATTATATAGGTGCATTTTTAATAGCACACCACTATAATCATTCCTACCATGTTCCAACCCTTATTTCGAGAGCGGATTTTTCCACTGATAAAATCACATCCTCCGCAATTAAATTTTTAGTGAGCGGCATTCAAAGTCCGCGAGTAGGTAGTTACGCGCACACGTTGCTCGATAGCGTAAATATTAATAAATAATTAATATGTAGTTAAAACGTTTTGGATCTCCCACGACGATAAAGCGAACTTCGCACTTTCCTTTTATTTACTCCACTCTATAAGAATATAATATGCGTGTGTGTGTGTTTTTTTTATATTCTGGTTAGGTTTCAGAAATTGAAAATCAACCGAGTAAATTCTGTTTCGTCCCGTAGGCATTTATAGTAGAAGTATATTATTTGGTAGAATACTAGAATCCAAGGGGACTTGACCTATAACCAAAAGTTTTCGTTCATCTGTTAACGATTCCAAAAATAACTTTAATATTTTCCTCTGTAAATAATATTTCCATTGAATATTGTTTTATCTATGTTATCGGTAAAAATAGTAAATATTTTTAACTGAAACATAAAAAAATTCAAATTTTCTTGAAATGCATCACAATATACTGCCTGTAATTTTTTCAATAATAAATAATTACATAAAATACGTAATAAAATCACTTATTAGTTATTATCGTTATATTGATGAAATATTTATAGTTACATAAGCATCAGATGTATACAAAATCATATTATGTTTATTATTATATTAAATGCAATCTGAATTATTGTTGAAATGCTAAAAAATATGGAATTCTTATCAAAAGGGTCTTTTAATTCCATTCAAATATGTATATTTTATTTTATTTGGTTATTTGGCTGATCGATTTTAATTTTTAACCGTTTTGATTCCGAGTTTTTGATACTACCTACATACTTAAATAAATAATAATATAGTTCCTTCATAAATTATTCATATGATAAGGTAATTGTTTGGGTATATCTAATCAATATGGACAATATATAATAATATATACGAATTGCTTATGAGAAAAAATGCACTTAACCATTTAAAACAGCGTCACGTGGAAATATAGTATTAACCAAATAGAGGTAGATCTATCTATAAAATATTATAATGGCATAAGTATAGATAAAAATGATTGTATGAAGGGGAAATGGCTTTTTGTATTTTAGTAAAAGTATTAGCTGAAAAACAATAGATAGTGAAGAATATGAAATTCTCTTGTGTTTTAATCACTTAAAATAAAATAAAATTATAGGATAGGATGCATTAATTAAAACTGTGAAACATTATTTCAAGTTTCAACTACTATAATCGTGTAAAATACCAAACAAACAAAGAATTAAAAAAAAAAAACCATATATCATTAAATTATTGTTAAATCACATTCATCGCTCCGCTCAGAAACTAAAATTCAATCAAGTCAAGTTATAAATTTATCTTTTATTTTATGCGTAAACAAACCCCTCCACCCATTGGACAAACTTCTGAATGCTACTATGACTGCAGCTGTAATACGTGTAGCTATAGGAATCAAAACACGTGGGTAAATATTTACGTGAGCATTTTTATCGCCACAAAACGATTAATAAGACGAAAAGTGAATTTTTCAATGCACTTTGTGCTTTTGAGTGAACTTAAATATTTTGAAATCCAGATCTGATAACGATTGCATTAATATTAAATATTAAAATTTTTAGATTACATTGTTAGTTCATTATTTAAACGATCATAGTGAGGATTTTTGGCAAAAATATACCTTGTTTATAAATTATTATTGTGTTGTATTTATGTTGTTTTCGTTCGGTTAATAATTAATGATTTGATCAATTCGCTTATGCAGTGTTTGGAATTTTATATATATTTTTTTATGTATAATTTAATAATATACCTATTGATCTAAATAAGTGGAATTACTGTTTGAGGCATGTACACGCACCCAGAAAACTAATAAATTTCATCGACGAAGCAGATAATTTAATAATCATTAACCCTAGAACACCGATGGCAATGTACAAATTATATAAATAGATAAACATAATTCGTTTAATGGTAAATGACGTAATAACCGGCTATCCCGACCATGGAGTTGATATCATAAAACAATAATTTAATATTTATTAATAACAAAAAAATTATAATGACCCATTTTTTAAACAATGGTGGTAATAAATACGTAAGTAATGTTTTTTTCCTATCATACAAAATATAGAATTAGTAGAAATCGAGCATGAGCTGTATTTGCATAAAAAAATTTAAAAATGTTATATGATTTGATGTGAATGTATATTTTATTTTTTATTTAATCATCGATGTGGAATTTGGCTAGATACTATTCACAAGTAGATTTTGTATTTTTGGCTATTATAATATACCTACGTACAACGATTAGTTTTCAAACTATAAAGGACAACTAACTGTTTGTAGTTAAGTACTGCAGTCTGCAGTGAAGCAATACGAGTATACTACGTATAATATACTATATTTGGAACTTTTGAATTCCATTGGAGTGTGCAGACAATATCACAATGCGTTGAAAATGTTTTACATAATTTGAGGATTATAAATTCAGACCAAATTACCATATCCATGGAATATTTTTTTTGCTGTCTGCAGTAGTGTGATAGTGCTTGTGATTTGAATAATATAATATATCCTGTTTATAGAAATTCCAAAATACTTTAGAATTCACCGGAATTAAAATTATCCGGGCGATTTTTTTTTTCAAAGCTATTTATCCTCGGACATTTGTTATAGTGGTAGGTACCCTTTACCAAAATATGGGTACCCACACAGCTTTTTGATTTTCATCCCAAAAATTTCATTTAGTTTACTGCCACTCGTTATTCCAATATTTATATCGATACCATACGTAAATATACATATTAAGTTCCTATAGGGTCATCGTGAAATTGTTTATTGATGAACATGGGGTGATTATTTTAAGTAATCAAATGTTGTAATGTATTTGTTGAAGATTAGCATTTTCGATCCTATACAAATAATAATTTTAATAATTTGAAATGATAATATACATTATAAATATTTATATAGGCTACCTACATATTATGGTGTATACATTTAATATTTTCTGAAATGTAGGTATCTACAATTCATATTTTAATAAAATAACGATAAAGTTGGTAACATTATTTTTTTACAACTAATACTTCTAATCTAGGTTACTTTTTATTATTTGTAGAATAATTCATTTTTTATAAGGTTACACAAATACAAAGTATACGTTATCCAGAATCATTGTCATTCCTTAAAATATGTAAAGTAAGAAAATTTCTATTCCAATACATAAAAAAAAAAACTATATAGTCATTTAAATCTGTTGAGTTTAGTTCGAAATATTTCAAATATATACTAATATACTAGATTAAGTTTTAAAAGTGTCATTGAATTATATTTTGAGCAGGTCAGTTGGATAATTGGGTTTATTATTAGAGACGTATGTAATATTTTAATTAATTAATTAGTGATTAATTATTGAAATTTTAAAATGATAATGGACCGGATACAATGAGTTATGGGTTTTACATTTCTTGGATTTTCACAAAATAATAGAAATTTTTCAATTTCGTCGTAGGTATCTAAATTACTATAGTTATAACCAAAGTCTAATAATTAGTAACCTATATTGACTGTATATGTATAGCCTTCGTATTGATTTATATGCATATACATAATATGAAATATACTTTTCAATATCAGTTTTAAATTAAATTTTACGGTATTCGATTAAAATTCGAAAAATGTTGGTTCCAATTTGTTGTACAGTGTTGTAGGTTTCTGGTGTACCTACCACGTATTTCAGTAGATCACAGTAATAGCTCTATTAAATTTGAATTTTTGGTTGAAAACTGGTTTTGCCTTACAATACTTGTGTTTTCTTATGGTTATCCCAATGATAGTAAAGAGAACAAGACACGTTTTTAACCACCATCCCCCTACACCCTATATGACAAATATATTAAGTTTCATAATAAAAAAAGTGGGAAAGTGAATATTGCTCTGCTGCTGTACAAACAGTAGGATACAAGTGAGTTACTGTAATGGATGGAGTTAAATTTGAATCCAATGATATCATTCTATACAAAAAACGATTCTGAGCGGAGACGGTTTATCTGTCTAGGATATATTGTAGATTATTATTACTTATTATTAATATAATTATTAAAACATTTGAATTTCCGGTGGACAATTTTTTTTTGATAAAGGTAGACTAACTAATAAGGAATCTTGGATTAATTTTTCAAATCTTTTAACGTATTTAGTCAAAATTTGAACTTTAGACGCTTATAAAAAAAAAATCATGCCTATGTATTAAAAATACTTTTCAACTGCTATTGTAACAATGTGTTAGGTGTCTTGAATTAAATTTTCAAGCTTTTGTACCAACAAATAAATTTTTATTGATATTAATTTTTTTTTTTTAAATAGTTATGATCGAAAATAGTTCTACCTAAATCGTAATTTTTTGAAAATTACATGGTGGATAGAATATATTTATCTTAACATTGGGTGAAAATTGCATGAATCTATGGACATTTGTTTTAAAGTTACATCAAACTCAAAATCGATTTTGTCGAAAACTGAATGTGCGTAAAAATTTCCGTTTTTCCCTTAATTTTTAGTTTGATTATCTCTATTATTTGGAAAAACATTTAATACCCCAAAGTACCAAATAGATTCACTTTCTGATCTAACAAGGTACTGAAGCCGAAAATCGAAGCATTTTTACTGTCCCAAAACGTGATGACAGACACAAAAAAAACACACACACACACACACACATACACACATCATGGTTAAATAAATACATTCCTCGCTTCATTCAGAATCTATAAATATATTGAAGTTGAACATTGAAGATATTGATCCTCCAAAAGGTGATGGCAAACACGAAAAAAAAACATACACATATATAAAATCAATACAGTCATTACTCGCTAAGCATCTAAAATAAATAATTGCGTATTTTATGAAATTATTTTATGTAAAGTATATCACTTGTATATTATTATTATACAATATACATATTATACGTTACATACGTTCAAATTACTTAATAGAGTTCAATAACTTAACTTTATAAAATATTCATTTTTAAATAATTAGCAACAAATAAACAAAAATAATAATAATTTGAGTGATAAATGTTAAATTATTGTTTTATGGCATCAATTCCATGGTTAGGATGATAGCCGGTTATTACGTCATTTATCATTAAATTAATTATGTTTATCTATTTATATATTTTATACATTGATGTTCTAGGGTTAATGATTATCAAATTATCTGCCGGAGTTCGGCTTCGTCGATGAAATTTATTGGTTTTCTGGGTGCGTGTACATGCCTCGAACAGTGATTTCACTTATTTAGATCAATAGATGTATTATTAAATTATTATGCATAAAAAATATTTTTTTTATTAAACTCTATATTTTACGAATGTGACAAAAGTTTCCAAAATCAAATGGTATACACTTAGTAAAATATTGTGGTACCGAAATTTCTTTCAAAATAAAAAGATAGATACCTACTATAATTTTTTTAATTTTTTAATTTTTTTTTTATTGATCTTAATATAAAACATCGGCTTCTGTGGCCATTAGTTTACAAATTTACAGTAATGTAAAATTAGTTAACAATTACAATATTATATCAAAATTGTGGAATTAAGGGCTTAAATTAGGTTGTATATAGCTGAATTTATTTTATAAACTGTAGGATGTTGGAGATTGATTGGGTGTCAGGTCCTAACGCTTCTCCGATTTGTTGAGATATGTCGTATTTTTTCCTCGTGTCTACATATTTTTGGCATTCAGTAATAATGTGTTTTACTGCGAAGTGTCCACTCCACACATTTCGCATATGGGGGGATCATTTTTTTCCATAACGTGTCTGTGTGTGATGAATGTGTGGCCTATTCTTAGACGATTTAATATGGTTTCCTCTTTCCTATTTAGTCCGGGGTTTTGCCATATCTATATGTTGTTTTTTATTTGGTTTAACTTAGTATGCTGGTTATTCAATTGTGTGTGCCATTTTTGGTCTAGGACTTGTTTGATTTTTTTTTTTTGTCTTCATATGTGTATTTATTGAGTAATGGGGTGTCTGGGGAGGAGGCAGGTTTTGACGCTTCTAGGTCTGCTTTTTCATTGCCTTGTATGACACTGTGTCCAGGAGTCCACATATAGCATATATCCATCCCCATACCGCTTGCTTCATATGTTTTTTCTTGTATTAGTTTGGATATGTCGGATGGATGTGTTGTGTTTTGGATTCCTGTGATGCTGCTGAGTGAGTCACTGATTACAAGGTAGTTGTTAGGTGTTGTATATTTATTTTGTATTATGTACAACGTTGCATTATATATACTATAGTTTATTATAAGTTTTAGTTATATATATCAAATAGAATAAAATTATTAACAAAAGCAGATGATGAAGACTTATAATTATTAGCAATAACCAATAACAATCGCTTATAATAAGTCATCATATATCTTTAGAACAATTTTCAGATAATTTTTGCTACCTACCTACCTACTTAAAGGAATCTAAAAGTGGACATGGAATGGGATATTACTTTGTGCCGGATGTCAAGGCAAAGTGTATTATTTTTTGGGTGCTCTAGGGCAATGGATTCTAAGAACTTTCGTTTCATATATGAAACACATCAAATAACAAAGTTGACACTATTATACTGAATTATTTAGTATTTTTAGGCCATTTTAAGCCAGCAAATTTAAAATATTATATCAGGAAATATATATTTTTAATATGTATTTGCGTTCATATTTTACTTTATTTACTTTTGGTTTACACCAAATGGCAATCGTTTTACTTATAAATACTATTAAGTCTTTATAGCTACAGATATTATGGAATGTTTTGACTTACTGGGTAAGACCAAAACAAAGAACAAACAAATATCAGTTGATATGTTACATTGCAATGCAATCGTTTTAATATTTTATTGCGAGTGCATAAGTAAGATTTATTGTTTTTGAATTTCTTATTTTGAGCATAGTTTTTTTTTTTCGTATGGCGCTATGTCCGGGAGTAGGCCCGAAGACCTAGTTCGGACGCCTGTTTGGCAGAATTTCTATTGGGGCACCCGTAGGTTTCTTCCATGCCCCGGAGTGGAGGATGGCGGAACTTGTTCTCCGGACACCATGACTTGCCCGGAGAAAAATGTCGCTCGATGGTCGAGGATCGAACCCGGTCCGACTGAGCCACAGCCGACGCGTTAGACCACTCGGCCACCTCGTCCCCCGTTTTGAGCTTAGTTTAAATAATACAATGTTGGAAATGCTGAAAGTAAAACCATCATTGTAATATTATCGTGTGTACCTATCAAACAAATTTGGGTCATTTTTTAATGGAGTTATAACATTGAAAAGAAATTGTATTGATAATTTTTAATTATTTTTAAAGCAATATTATATATTTATAATCAGTGTTAGGAACAGATAACAAAAAAATCATCTGGATAAAGATAAAGATAACAACACTAAATTTTATCTAAGATACAGATAAAAGATAAACAAATTTAATTCATCTAACAAAAAGATAAAAGATAAAAATATTTTATTCAGATAAATAACAGATAATTATAGAAATTAAAATTAAAACAACTAATTTAAAAAAAACATATACAATGTCATGTAAGTACATGCCTATATAATATGTTTATTTTTGACTTAACTAATTATATCATGATGTGTATCACCAAATATTAACTTCAACACCTATAATTATATAAGGAACCAATAAGATCCAAGGGTCTCTAGGGAGTAACAAAGTATAAATAAAAATTTGGGAAGTCACCCTGCTGAAGAAGTTGTCGAGTGGACCAAAAACAAAATTCACATAGTTAATAATATTTTTGTTACAGATCTATCTAATTTTCACTAAAAAATGTATCTTTTAAATTTATCTAGATAAGTCAAATATTTATCTAAAATAAATATTTAGATAACTTATATTTATTTATCTAGATAAGATAAAAGATAAAATAATTATTATCTGGATAATTTATCTAGATAGATTTATCTAGATAAGTCCTAACACTGTTTATAATATATAATTTATTTTAATATAAATATTAAATATACACAAATATAGATATATTTATAGTAGATATTTAAATGCCGATTATATTTATTTAACAAGAAAAGTTTTATATTTTAAAAATATTATCAAAAAAAGTAAAGTAGGTGATTCCATTTCATCCGACTACAAATAATAACTAAGGATTTAATACTTAAAACACTTCGTCTATGCATAATATAGGTATCTATTACTATTTAATCAAGCAAAATGCTCTCGGATATACGAGAACAACAATAAAGCGAATCGAATGCAAATATTTAATATGAACTCGGCGAGTCATAAAATTTTTTTGTTGAACGCAGCCTCACATAATAAAATCTGTTAGATCCCCTTTTGTCCAAGGGTATTATGGGCGTAATGTACAATACAGCAACTTGAAGGTTTATACCTGCATATAATGCCTTACCAATCTCATGACAAAACCGTGGAGGTTCAAAATTCAAAGCTCTACAATAACTTATAGTTACAAGAGTTTACGCATATTACTTTAATACATCAAGTGAGAAAAAACGATTTTGAACGATTAACAAGTTTCAGTGTCGAGGAATCGGTGTACCTTGGATATAATGTTAAAGAGCACTCATCAAAACCAAGCATAACTATCATAGTTTACTGGTCAGACGGTCCGTAGTCGTTTATATACAGGGTGTCCCGTGAGGATTTACCCATTGCGATATCTCCCGAAATAATGGTGATATCCAAATTCTGGTTTTTTAATAAGACTCACAAGGATAAGAACTACAATTATTTCATATTTTAATGTTTTGGTAAAAAAGTTAAAAAATATATATTTCAAAAAAAATTATAGATAGCCATTTTGTTGAGTTTATTTTTCTGAAAGTATTGACGTTTCAAAATTTTATTTTCATTAATTTCCTGATTTTTAATATTTTTTTTAGTTTCGAGAATTAGTTGCGAATTATTTAACACCGTAATGTTATCAAACATGTGACCCGCCGTGCCACGCGCATTCCCATACGGCCGGCCGAATACTTTCCGTGTATCTAATAGTTATAAATTTTTAATCATATTTTATTTCTTCAAAACTAGAAAAAATATTAAAAATCAGGAAATTAATGAAAATAAAATGTTGAAACGTCAATATTTTCAGAAAAATAAACTCTACAAAATGGCTATCTTTAATTTTTTTGGAAATAATTAAATAAAAAAATATATTTTTTAACTTTTTTACCCAAACATTAAAATTAATTTAAAAATGAAATAATTGTTGTTCTTATCCCTGTAAATCTTATTTTAAAACCAGAATTTTGATATTTCCATTATTTCGTTAGATATCGCAATGAGTAAATCCTCGCGGGACACCCTGTATAAATCATTGGCCTATAAAAGTATAAACATGTGGAATGATTTTTCCGTTTACTCTTATTTAATCCCGTTTCGGGCCTATTATTGTTGTTAGAATTAAGAGATAAATATAGCTAATAATAGTTTGGGATAGCCATATTGGTTATAAACTTAAAAACCTAATGAAATCGATATTATAGTTTACCGGTTAAAGTTAATTTTTTTCTTTTTACAACTTAGTTGTAGTAAACTGAACATAATAAAAGATACGTCAATCATAGCAGTTGTATTCAGAAGATTTGATCAATTAATATCTCATAAAATTATGTTTTGTTAAACCGTTGGTAATATAATAAATGATTATAATTATTGTTATATTTTAAAGCGTATTTTGTGTTTTTATTTGAGTCGGATTACAGTGAAAGCTCCTTTAACGGACACCTCCAAATAACAGACGAAATTTTGGGAACGGTGAAATGTGTACTCACTGTATTTCCCCTCTTAATAGCGGACACCTCCAAATAGTGGCCGACATTTAAGCGACCGAGAGTGTCCGGTATTTAGAGGTTTCACTTTACAAAAAAGCGGATAAGTCGTGGACTCGTGGATATCGCTCTGCTGTACAATTAGTAGGTTACAAGTGGGTTATTGTAATGGCTGGAATTAAATTTGAATCCATTGATATTATATCATTGTATACGAAAAACAATTCTGAGCGGAGTCGGTTTATCTGTCTTGGATATATTATAGATTATTAAAAATTTTCAAATCTTAGGTATAAAAAATTGCTCAAATGTTTTGAAAATTTTACCATATCTAGGTAAGGCTAATAAAAACAAAAAATCCAAATTTTAAGTTTTTACGAATGTTTTTAACCGAACTACAACAAAAATCTCCCAAAATTAAAATGTCTGTAAATAGCTCAAAAAATGGTTTTTGAAATTTCCAAACTTAAAACTGTAAGGAAGAAAATCCAAAATACAACAAAAAAGATCTCTTGTCATTTTTCATTTTAAGCAATATTTCTGATAGAAAACGTCATCCGTAATTATTTAATATTTAATATTTATCTCTTTTAACCACTTTTATTTCGAGTACCGTTTCGAAAATCGAAAAATTACCTTTCTAAAGTATCAGCTTAAGAACATTACCTTCAGAAAAGATGCTACACTTGATACCTTTGAGCAATTTTAGAGGGAGAAAAAGTGTTTACAGAATAAAGAAGAAAAAGAAAAAGAAATAAACATCATTACAACAACCAATATATTCCTCGCGCCACTCAGAATCTAATATAATATACTAATACATTATTATTATGCATTTCATTTTGGTAGATATTCGAAAAATAATTAGATCCTACAACAAATAATATGTCTTTTCTAACACGTAATTAACAAATGCACTCTTAAGTAGTAGGTATGGGTACTATTATTCGAGATTTATGAACATTTTCTACTTGGTTCTCAGAAAAGACTTAATATAATCATGTATAAATAAACAAAAAAATTTGCATGAATTGTAGGTGTATTGGTGAAAATATTAAAAATTGAAAAATTGAATTTATACATCGACTACATTCTATCTCAACGCTGCTAAAATCGTGTAACACAAATATAAAGTACAAAGCAGAGTAGCCAGCAGGGCCGTCCTAAAAAAAAAACTATGGGTGGAGGGAGGGTGTAGACTAACTAATTGCCAACTCGTGGAGACAAAAAAATTTTCTCGCATTTAAATATCCCAAAAAAGTTATTTTTTTTTAGTTATTAATTATTTGATTTATTCAATTAAAATTGCTTAGAAATTATAAAAAAAATCTTTAGGTATAAGTTATATGAAGAGATAACGATAAACTTTTACGGTCTTTATAAACGCTGAATACTGGTAAGATTCAAAATAATCAAAATTGTATGGAAAAATAAAAATAATAAAATATAAACGAATAATTTAAATTTAATTTTACCGATGATCGATAGGAAACCACCAGTGACTACAAGTGAAAATAACCACTATTTTAAGTTTTAACCTGTTTTGAATCAAATATACACAATACCTTAACTTACTCCTAGAAGTTCAAAAATAAACAAATAAATAAATATACTTTACAAGACAAACTACATAACAAATTTGAGAGCTATTTATATAAAGAAATTAAAATAGGACAATTTTTAAATAATATAGCAAAGGATGTGAAATAGTTATAATTGATCATAAATTGTGTATTTAAAATTTATTTTAAATACCTACCTACTATTTTGTATTACTACTTATATGTGTTTCTTGTTCATTTTGATTGCTATATATTATTTATAATAACTTTTGGTCATTGTATTGGAATAATTTTATTGTAAAATTGTTTATTTTTCTAAAAAAGTCTGCAAAAACGCCCGGATGTTTCGACTTTCCTTGAGTATATCTCGTCATTTAAAAATCTATAGTAACGATGGATGTTGTGTTAAATTTGAATTCAATACTAAATAACTATAAATGAAAACAGATTTTTCGTAAATAATATAGGAGAGTTGTGGAGAAACTTCTAGGAATAGTTCTTACTTATATTAAAAGTAATATGATACATTATTTTTTTTTTAATGTACCTACCCAATATAATATTTACCAAAAACAAATGTTGCATAAAATAACTGCAAAAAACAACACTAATGTACACAGTAGTATTTTTTAAATCAGTTCAAATCGGTAAAAATAGCTTAAAATTAATCCATACAGTTACATTAAAAAATTCAATTTTTATAAGACTTGTAGAATTCTAGCGACTCAAAGTTAAATCAAAATCTATATTTATAACATTTATGTAAAACAATTTTTGTTCAAGGCTTGACTGACAAATTATCGTCATATTGAACATTTAAGGATGAATTCGATCAAAAATCACATAGTGATACACAGTTCTACATTTATAATAAAAATAATTCAGCTATATTTCATTTTAAAATTTAAATTAATTCGATTCGTATAACTTAACTACCTATCTTTGTTAATAATAATAATATGGTGTTCACTAATGGTCAACTGAAATAGATGTAAGGTGGGAATTATGATTTAAAAAACACTGCACAGCTGTTTGCAAAGAACTGTTATATTAATAATAGTGTGTTTGAGTTCGATGTTAGCTTATAATAATATTATTATAATATTGGATCATCAACCACATGGTTCCTACACACCTATGACCCTAAATTGTATACTCCGAGCGCCGTGTTACTTTTATTCGTTGGTGATTTTCGTTTCACGCAATATTTTTGTTGTCACCGGAATCTCGTGTGTGTATAAAATCCAAATCTATGGTTTTTGTGACGAGGTTGCCTTAACACACTTTCAGCTGCTGAGTGTCACTGTGAGGCCCGTGACACAAAGGACGTGTCTCTGTGGTATCATGTAACTTTTATTTACAATCTTTGTGCATTATTTATGTGCATTATATAATGTGAATTTAGGGTCAGTAAGTATGTCTTGACATGGTACATATAGGATAAAATGATAAGTGTACATATATATATATATATATGTAGTACACCGCTGAGTCGGGTAATAGTATATGTGTGTGTGTGTGTGTGTGTGTGTGTCAGAATCACACGTTTTAACAATATACAAGGTACATATTAACGGTCTCATGGATACCATTTCAGGGTTATTTATTATTCTATGCCAGTCGTAATGTCCTCAATGAGGCTCTTAAACGTTTGTCAACCATTTACCTACGACTAAACAGTGGTGTTGCTGAGAAATAATTAAAGTAAATAAATAAAACTTGGCAGTATTATTCTCTATGTAATCCATATAAATGGATGAGATGAGCGTGTGTGATGGTAAAAATGCTTAGCTTCAACCACAGAAGATAAAAATAATATGCTCATATTATATAATACGGCTTTAAAATACATCAGCTGCAGTGCATGTTGACAATATGTCATTGCTACTCTTGAGTGCCATCCTCGCAGCAATCAGAGGTCAAGATGTGATCGCATTCGACCGTTCATTGGTGAAGGTGCAAAATAACTTTAATAACTACGAACGTATAATATGTAGTTTTTCAAAGCATGAATTTATTTTAACGCAACCAAAATGGTCGAAAAAATTAGTATTTATTTGAAAAATATTTATTGATCAGTGCACATTCATATGGTATAATATTCAAATAGTTCAAAAATTAAATATTTAAACAGCTAAAGAATATTTATTGTATTATTAATAATTTTCAAAAACGAAAAATCTAGCTCTCTTGAAAATTCGAAAGATGATTAGCTATTTAAATCAGACTGTTTTTTTAAAAACTTTTTATAATTCAAATTTTATAAATAATAAACAAATTATAAAATTCATGTTTTCCAATTGAAATCGTTCATGTCATCCTATCAAATTACGTAAGTTTGAATGAACAATTTTGTGATTAATGAAATATCATAATTAAGGGCCGGAATTATATTCTTTTGCATATTTTTTTTTGAGACTATGGGAGATATACATATACTATATATATATATATATATATATATACTATATATACACTATATTAAGACGGGGGTTCGAAATCTTTACAAATCATGAAACCAGTTAATTAATGGCAAACGTTTTTTTTAGCGGGGTTGGTAAATTGAGTTCCAAAAGACCCTAACTCGGTAAATTGAGTCCCAGAAAAAAATAGATAGTAGGTAAGTTGAGTCCCCGAAAAAAATAAGGTAGTAGGTAATTTGAGTCCCACGGAAAAACGATTTATGTGCATTTAAAATTTAAAAATATGCACTATAAAATTTTTATTTGTGATTTGTGGACATTCATCGACAGCACGTATATGATTTTGAAAACAGAAACATGCATTTTAATTGAATTTTTTTTTAATTATATAATTATTATTTTCCCCAACGATAAAATAACGATACACTCTTAACAATACCAAAACACTCACAGTCAATAAAAGTCGATAACTTTGTAACATCGTACCTTTGATTAAACGCAATTAAGAAACCGATAAGTAGGGGCTTGTTCGTACGTATATACTATATATATACGTATATTACGGTACCTTAAATAAATGTAGTGTATAATTTTTTTTTTTTTTTTATTTAAAATTAAGCCGCAACAACAAAGATTATTGGCTGAAGTTAAATTTAGCATATGGTGATAAAGGAGGGATATTTATACAATTCAAGCTTGGGGTGTGAAGGTGTATTTAGATTAGGTTATATAATTTAGTTAATTTTAAAAAGGTAAATATCTTCTGAATGTTGTCGGGGTCAGGACCAAGAGCTTCGTAAAGATTGTCAGCTAGTTTGAGGTTGACTCTAACAACGTTGTGTTCACGGCAGAAGCATATGATGTGTTTGACTGTAGGTGTTTCGCCGCATGATAGACAAGGTTCGGGATCCGTTTTGGACATTAAGTGTTTGTGGGTTAACCATGTGTGACCGGTAGTGTATAATTATTTAATGTAATGTATAATAATGATGAAATTTTTTTTTTTTTATTCATTTATATTTTTAATCAATATAAATCTAAATATTATATCCTTATATAAATAGCTTAACATCATATGTCAAAATATTTACTTACTACCAATTTTTTTTCCCGGGACTCAACTTACCTAGCCCCTTTTTTAGCATATTTGAAAATATTTGAAAAGATAAAAGAATATTTTTTACAATAAAGTATATTTGAGAATATATCGATTAATTTTCTCGCGACTTCAGTCGACGTCGAACGTTCATTTAGCACGTATAAAAACATATTAACAGACCGTCGTAAAAATGTGAAACCAGAATTTTTCTTATGCACATGACGTTATCTTTTGAACGAAATTATTATAGTTTATAATTTGCATTCAAATTCACACTAATGCGAGTATTGAAGAAAGTTGACAAGCTGTATGATACTGAATACAACTTATTATATTAAAATATGAAATATAGCTTAGTTGCATGCGCAGTTGGTGTATTATAGGTACGCATAATAATAAATTCGATTTGTATAGCTTTAGAAACATTGTTAATATTACAAATTTATTTTTATATAGAGGCAAGGCGACAATAATCTTCGAAGCTTAATTATATTTTCTATGACGCATACTATAGCTCAATTTATTAATATTGCAAAATCAACTTGAGCACATAAGCAAAAACTGATCGATAAAACATATACGTTGATAAAGCTAACAGAGTTTAACGACTTATTTTTTATTTCGACTGAGATTGATAAATACTCGTATAATATAATGTGGTGTGTGACTTATTATATGCGGGTATCAAACAATCATGGAAATAAAACTGTATTCTTATACTTTACTAGCTAATAATTACAGTAATTGATTATGACAACGCTATTTTAATAATAATATTGTGTTGTAAACGGTTTTAACTTCTAATCAGTTATTACCCACTTTATAATTATTTTGAACAAGATATGGAGTTTGTATAAAATTAATAAAAAATAAAAGAAGACAATAATAAGCATTATTAAGCTTTTAAACCTGTTTATTATACTATAATATAGTTTTTTAAAACTTAATTAAAATTGTTTTTATGTTTACGTGCCCGAATGAGTTTCCACTTTAATAATCGGCCCTTTTATAGAAGTATGTGTTGAGTGAATAAAATAATAATCCTTTTAGATATTTGGGTGAGTAAATGCCAAAACCAAAATAATAATTGTTTGTAGTTGTTACAAACGAAATAATGATTACAATACTATAATCATCAAAAAATAACATCATTAATCCAAGAATATTAATACCTATATAAACTATTATATTATATAATATAAGATCGTACTTAAACTACAACGCCAAACTGAATACTACACAATTATATATAATATATATATATATATATATATATATATATATATATATATATATATATATATATATATATATATATCGTTTAAATAAAACTGTAGACCGTTTATAAAAAAAACTGTATTTAATTATTTTAAAATATCGATTAATACTCTTTTTCTAATATCTAAATAAAAATATATGCCATCAAACTGATAATGTTCTTAAAATTCAAGAGGGTAGGGATAATGGTTATGGGTATTATAATCGCAATGAATAAAATATTATGATAGGTGGGTAGACGCTGTAATTGACGCAATCGATTGAAGTGTATTCGATAAAAATAAATCATTTTCTTTCATAACTATTTATTTATAAAAGAAAATAACAAAATCATACAATAAATATAGCGTTATACGACTAGAATTGGAAAAAAAAACTGGATTTCTATGTTCCTCGGTTACGGGCGAATGGCGTGTATATGCGTGTACAACTTAGTTCGGAAAGATATCGTTTTATTGATAGGTTTAAGTACGGGAAGAATGGCAGGAAAGAAGGTGGAAAGGAAATAACCAGTAAAAAAGGTTATTGAGTTCGAGAGTATACACCAAATCAGATGATTAGTGAGTCCAATAAATTACATGGAAAAGATTTCTAAATCGTTTACATTGTAGTTTGGCTACTTCACTAACGTTACGGAGGTCTTCGTGGACAGTTTAGTTGAAAACATACATTGTAAATATATGCTGCGAAGATAGCTTGATATTCGATAATGGACTATTCGAAACTGGAAAACTTGTGGTTTATTGTTGTTTGATATTTTTGCCAAACCTCAGAATCGAACAACATAACATTAAGTAAAGAGTGCAAAAACAATTTCAACATTGATGACGTCACACCTCACACCAGCATGATGTTTTACTAAATAATTCAATATAGCACATTTTTGTTTATCAATTAGAATTTTGTGCCAGTCAATAAAATGAATAATATTTACTTACTGGCAAACTAGAATATATAACAATTTTCTATGTAATCACTCTATGGTTTCTATAATATTTTTATTTTTATGTGAGTGATGTGAATTTTTATGTTCCTATTAATAATGTGATGATTAAAAAATTTGTTAAATTACCAAATTTTACTACCAAATGTAAGTAATATTATAAGTATATTAAAAACGGAGAAAACTTAAACCGATACGACATCGTTCTCTTAAGGTTTCTGATGCAGTTTAAAAATCGAATCTGAAATGTTTTGTTTTAGATTTAATATCACGGTGAGTATAGAACTATAACGGTGTAGCCTGAATATTTCAGGACCATTTCTAATATTGAAAATAAACGTTTTTACGCAACATTTTTGTTCAGTTGAGTGATCACCAATAACGGTTAAAGAAGAATCATATTAATATTATTTATGAATAATAGATACTAATATTATGGAGAAAAAATTATTTAAAACATTGAATTAAGAAAAAAAAACATACTAAAATCCATAAAGCAATATTTTTTTATTTATTTAAATGTGATTTATCTATATACTTCGTTTTCACGGTCAATTACATCTGTTTTTGAAATTATAAAAATACATTTTATTTTATTTACTTTTGAGTGAAATGCACAGTTTTGTATGACAATTGTGCGATATTGTAACTTTAAATAAAAAAATATTTTAAATTTATAATGGGTTTTTGGGTCAGTTCTGTATATAAGATACATAATGTTGTATTATGTATATCAGTAACTCAAAGTGCAAATAGTAACACGTGACTGGAGTTTGCAAAGAACTTTAGAATTTTATTTATTAAACTTAAATTTAATATTGCTTATATTTTTATAGCCAAATGAATAATTGTTTTACAACAATTTCATATCGATATTTTAAATAATTTTTTCCTTATAATAGAATAATCAATTGTGAAATCAAAAATTATCCATACCTGTTACGTAATGACAATTGTATGAAAATAATAAACCATAATATTTCTTCAAATATTTGAAAATTTTTATAATTTCCTGGATGAGACTGCTAGTCGGGCGCATTTACAAATAATTTAATAATTAATAATAATAAATCGTTCCATTGTTACTAGCTATAAAATATTAGTTCAGATAAATTGTCAAATTTTTTGGGGCACTTTTATATTACTTAGGTTATGATTATTTTATTCCTATAGTTCTACTCATATGAATACATGGAAACTGGTAATATACATCATTATCTCGTATTCAACAATGTACAAAATGGTTTAAAAAGATGATTTTTTTATTTATTTATTAGAAATCATTTATATTATATTACACAATATCGCGTGAAATAACTTTTTTTGTTTTATACGAAACAAACTACTATACTGTATAATAGATAAACAAATATTGTACATAGACTTTTAAATAATTTTGGAGAGGTACATACAAAACATAACGATTATTATAAATTATAATACACACATATATTTTTAGAATTGAATAATAATGTGTCTTTTATTTTTCTATCATTAGTTTTTAGTATTAACTATTACAGCAATGTGTCTTAATATTATATTATGTATATTTTTTTTTTTTTATTGATCTTTATAGCTTCGGCGACATGGACCATTAGCTTTATACATGATTTACATTATACTATTCTTAAAACTATATTTATTCTAATTAAATGTATTTATCTATTTTGGTTGTCCTGAGGAATGACATGATTTTTTCGGGTTGACAGTCGGGTCCGATTGATTCGTATAAGTTGGTTGATATATCTAGTTTTTCTCTTTCTTCTTCATTTGATCGGCATTCTGTCATCAAGTGTTTTACTGAGAGGCTTACTCCGCATGTGGTGCATTCTGAAGGTGGTTGGTTCTTCATGAGGTGTCCATGTGTGAGGTGGGTCGTGTGTCCGATTCTGATTTATGTTGTGTTTTATTTCACGTAATTTGTTGTTTTGGTTTGACAAGTGATTTTGCCATATATTTTGAGTGATTATTTTTATGTGTTTTTTTGTGTCTAATATTAGGTTACTTTTTTGTTAGGGAGTTTCGGATACTATGGCTTCTTTTGCGTGATGATCGGCTAATTCATTTCCGTGAATTTTGCAATTTCCTGGTGTCCAAATTATTTGGACGTTCTTGTTTTGGTTTTTTAGATTATCGATTTGATTTATAATGTAGGAATTATATTTTTATTTTAAATTATTGAACTGCTATTTACATATGTAATAGTGTATTTCCATTGATTAAACGTTGTATCATCTTAATGTATTATTAAATTATTGATGTTATAACTTTGTTTCATTTTTTTTTCTGTTAGTTACTATTATTAAATATTTTTTATAGTAATCTTATTGATAAATGAATGTACTTATTATTATAAGAAATTACAAAGTATTATTTTATGTGTAAATGTAATAACTCCTTACTTCCAACACAAGCTTTTAGCTTACAGGATTTAGGTTCTTCAAATGGAACCAATTTATTATTTATTATTTGTAACCATTTATTTTGATTTTTAAATAAAAAAAATAAAATATATTACAATAATTTTAAATCAAATGTTATTCTAGTTGAAACCAATTCACGTTGAATATTTCTATTTTACATTACGTGAATAGTCATAAAAAAAACAATATTTTGAAACAACCATTATTGAGGTCAGATGCATTTCAATCTTATATAATACAAAATTACATTAGATACCATTGTAGTCATTTTTCGTCAGTTTTTTTTTTCACAGAATGACCAAAGTTATAAGTTTTTTTCTTTCAAATGTAATAAAAAACAATTTTTACCAAACAAACCTAAAATGTTGACACAGAAAAGTAATTGTTTCGTGTTAGGGCAAAATAATATGACATATATAAATATTTAAATAAATAAATAAAAACACTACATGACATAGACTTGTGTAAACTAATATTTAAATAAATTACAAAAATGAGTCAACACAACTCTATACGAAAACTTAATTGGTTCAACATGGTTGACTGGAAAATGTCAAAATGATATTTCAACCAAATATTTCGTTTTTATATCGACCTATACCTATGTAGTTTATACCTTTTTATATACTCCATTCTCCATTACATCTTTAAATACAGCTAGTAGTTTATAATATTTTCAAATTCAACTGTAGATTTATATTTTAAAAGTATTATGAATTTACTTTCATTTGCTCTCACAATACAATTTATAACCATTATTGTTGTGAATAACACATCATATTTCTAATAATATGTGATAAAATATTTAAACAAGTTTAAACTCGTGTATCATTTTATCTAACATATCAATATGTTTTTACACATTATAGATGGGTCTACTTATCTACATATAATAGCGTAGGTGTACTTGTACAGGGTATCTCAGAATGGTCCGAAAAAAATATGCTAATGAAACATATGACAAAAATTTCCGTTACTATATAATAAGTAAATAATTTAAGAAGTTATTGCGTTTCAGATCAATTTAACCAAAAAAAAAAAATAGAATTTTAAAAAAGTTCTAAAAAATAAACTACTTGATTTAGATAAATCCTTTTACAATCAGAATTGTTGTTTTAATCAGATTCACAAATAAGCTATTTTGAATTTATCCAAAAAAAAAAAAAATATAAATTTTCAAGTTTTTTATTTTTGAATACTGAAAATAAAAAAATAATATTTAGAATTTAGCACAAGTGAAAATTTTTTTAAACAAAAGTTATTCCATATGTCATGTCATCTTGAAACACCTTGTATACCTACCTTTATTATATTTGACAAAAATATAATTTAAATGTAAAATATAATGTTTGTACGCAGAATGCATCCACAGTATATACATAAATGCCACTATAAATAATATTATAATTATAAATACGCAAGTAAATTTATGTAAATAGTATTAGGCTATATTTGCAAATAACCAAAATGTTATGCGGAAATAATCAAGAGCATTATTAATCACGAATAAATTAGCATTTATCAACCTACTGTTGAATTCAATCTTATATGTACCATCACATATTCAGATATTCTCGAACTTCTTAAGATTTTCATAATTAAAAACATATCATGGAATAGTTTTATGAGGATAAATAAACTGCAATATTGGAGCATATTCACGTATTACTTATATGAATTAATTTGAGTGTAATGTCATTGCTATTTTGGTACATATGAATACGAAACATTTATTTTGAAAGGAGTACATAGAGTGCACAATATAATAAAACCTTATATGGGTAATATATTTATATGATGGGATACATTATCGATTTTCTCATAAGACTCTAACTCTATGAGGTATGAACTTTTTACCCTTTTCCACTTATGATTGTGTATACGCCGCAATTTCTTGAAAAAATATTCTACTCAGGTAAGAGAAAACCCGAGACTTTACTTTTAATGCTTTCAACATTTATTTTCGTTACATCGTGTCGGAAAAAAGATGTTCATAAAAACGTCTGCATTAAAAACAAAAACAAATAAAAAACAAGTGTTATTTTTGTATCTCTTATACAGGTTAGGTTAGGCAAAAATTTAAAGCTCCGGACAATATTACAAAATGTAAATGTGCAGAACCAATTATAATCATAATTTATTCTTGAAAAGCTCTTTTATAATGAAGCATAAGAAGTAAACGCATTAATATTACGAAGAACTTTAGCCACTCTCTGAAGAAAAATCAAAAAATCTGACGTTTTATTCGAACTTAAAAGTATTTCAATTGGATTCCAGAGTTTTTCATTAGATATTTCACTGCAGGAAACCAGTTTATAAATTATAATCATCATACATTTACAAAATTTAAACATAAATTGTACTTCATATTAATGTTTTCTATTATGCACGATGAAAGAGTGGGACCCATGAAAATAAAATTTCGAAAGCATAATTTTTATTTTTATTGTACCTATTTATTTTTATTATTCGTTATAATAATAATAGTTATTATTATTATTCATCTGAATCTTCAGAAGTTAAGTCCATTCGTTTTTACAAATTCCTTTAGATACAAATTTATAATATTATACTACATTTAATTACGTAGATTATATATTATTAATTTTTTTTTTTTGTATTTTATCAATATAAATCATGCATATTAATATAGGAGAAATATTATTTCAAAAATTAAAAATTTGTTTATCCAACATGTTTTTTTTTTTTTGAAGAAGTTCACATTATATGTTTGCGTTTATGGTGTAACATATATTTAGGTTGATTATGAGTTTGAGCTTAGTTCCTATATATGATCTGCATTTCGAGAAAATATGTTTCGAATATATGGTCCTTAATTAAGAGTTTAAATTCTGAATGATATTGTGAAATATAGTTTTATACAGTTCCTTGAAATGTAAAAATAATTGTATCATAATAATTTATCAGATACATATTATTGTTTTCAAACTCAACTCTTTGAATAATATCACACAGCGTTAGAACATTTAATTTTAAAAACATATTCGAATTTAGAATGTATAACTTTTATTAAAAACTATTTTGAACTTATTAAAGATGTATAAGCAGCTTTAAATATGCAAAACTTTTGAACTAAAAAAAAAAAAAATAGTAAATATGTTCCACATAATATTATAATAATGCCGTTGTGATTTCTAAGGTAGGTATATTTAATACTTAGATATAGTATAATAATATTATGATGGTAAATACCTAATATCAAATTCAATTTTTGAAATTAAGTTGAAATAAAGTTTTTGTTGGTTTTATTTAGTGTTTCAGAATTTCATCAAATTTAAAATTGCGAAATAATTCAGTATTTTAATATTTATTTTCAAATATATCAATATATTTTATTTTTACGAATAATTGTCATAAATGGTACTATCATTACATCGTTCTCAACAATAATCCATTTCGTGGGGGAAAAAAATCTACTCTTGGTTTAAATAGTCGTAAACAATACAATATATACATTATATAAATTACATAATATACCTAGGAAATATGTCAACTACGGCACTCATTGAATTAATATCAATGATTAAATCTAGAGTCTATGTACTATAATATAAATAATAATTGATAAATTACTTATATTAAGATTTGTCTGAAAATAATTTTATTATTTCACGTTTTTGAGAAATGTTTCATAATATCATACTTCAAACACTATTTTTGTATCATATCTATTTTAAATTAGATATTGTAAGACGTATCTAGTAATTTATAAATGATTAACCTTTCAATATGTATTGACAAAATAATAAGGTATATATATATATATATATATATATTTACCTTTGTTTTAAACTAAAGCAGTAATATTTATTTTAGAAAAAAATTTGAACAATATTATACTTTGCAAGAAATTATGTATAGCTATTAATTTGCATTATGTGTTCAACGCAAAATAATCTCATAACACCGAACAAATTCGTTAATTATTTACTGAATAGTAATTCTATGAAAAACTACTTATTTTAAGTGGTCGAATAATTAATAATTTAACTGCTTTAAATTATTATAAATACATCCTTAGTTATTTTTTGAACTTAATATCACTTATATTAGTAAAGTTCGTACCCACATCTTACATGATTATACTATGCAATATTTGGGGGTTTTTGTTTTTATCAGAGTAATTAATTAATTTAAAAAAGTTGTAATTTGTAATGAATATTATTTTAGTTTTCGTTTTTATTTTACAATTTTAATTTATCATTCCATTAACACAGTATTAACATTATCTTAATAATTTTCTTAAACTAATTTCACAGAGCTTATAAATACACACTTATTAAAATTATTGATGATATTGTCTATCTGAATTACATGTTTCTATTCTAAAAAAAAAAAAAACAATGTCTTTGATATCATCCTTGAAGTATCTAGACATACTATTGTATGTACCTTTCATTCACATATGGATTGGGAAAATAAAGTTAGTCTTGTAGAATCACGTTGAATATTTCAATCTTAGATAGTCAATTTTACACTTTATGAAACAAATCTTACACGTGATTAGTAATTACCTAAATTCAATTCATATGCATTTGGAATTATATTGTATTAAACATTACAATTAACTTTTTCCTATTATAATACTCACGCCTTATGAAAACCTTTCAAGTAAAACATATTTTTGTTAGTGATTTTAATAATAAACATCTGATAGTTATATTTTATTTCAAAAATAACATAAAAATGATATTTCTAAAGATTAGTTATTGATATATAATATTATGATATGAATTATCTTGAATATTATACAGATTTTATGTTGAAAGATATTTTAAAAGTTGTCTTTTTGATTTCAGTGAACTTTGACCACTTTGAAATTTTGAGAGCAATCGGTAAAGGAAGTTTTGGTAAAGTAAGTACCTAGCTATTAACAATATTTTGTGAATTATATTATTGTTATTTAGTTAATTATGTGTGTTGTAGTAATTAAATTTGAATCAACATCATACGCAGTTACTAAATAAATACTTTTGTATTTATGTTATGTGTTATTAATTAAATAAAATATAGAATTTTACCTGAATGATAAAATGTTTATGTAATTAATATGATATCTAGCTGGTAATCTTGATAAACATTGAAAAATATATGACGTAGCAATTTATAAGATTGGCAGCTGAATTATTAACGAGGTGAGCTCAACTGGAAAATAAACATCAATACAATTTAGTGTTTTTTTTTTTTTTAATTTTCCACTATTGTATAAGATTACAATAATATAATCTGCTGTATTACAAAAGTATTATTGTCTTAAAATATTTCATAAATAATGGGATCTATACAAAGTCTTATTCTAGTACCACCGACCCAATGTGCTACGCTATTAGATTCATATTATTACTGTCGATGGAATATAGTCGATAACATATTACACACATTTTCCCGTTAATTTAAATTTCACATTATTGTATTACGTGGAGTATTTTCGTTGAGGTGATCCTGGGTGTCAACACCCCCACCCCACACTCATCATGGAAAAAGTTCAAAAAATCAAAAGTAATGGATGACATAGTATGTAGGTACAGAGGAAGAAAACATTAATTTGCACTTATAATAATAATGTAATAATAATTCCATAACTCTTATATATTATATCATTTGTATAATATTAATTATATAGGTAAAATATTAACTTACATATTTATTATACATCTCCATAAAAACGTTGAAAATACCACCACTGATTGTAACAACATCATTACGATGTTGCAAGAGACATTTTATGTCTGATTATTCGTACTTTATGCGTATATGCCTAGTTCATTGAACCTAAAAATACATTACTTTTGAGGAATTCAATTTTAGAATCGTTTTTTAGTACATATGCTACGTACTTTTTACAAGTCATTGATGCATGTGTGCGCGCGCAATCTGACCCGAATTTACAATATTCACTACGCCGTACGTTTTACATACCTAACTAGTAACTACCTTACTGGTACCCTGCGTGTGTCATTAGGATAGAAAAACTTACAAGAGAAATGTACCTATAATAAAGCCACATAAATATTTAAATAACAAGTGACTACCAATAAGAGCATCAATTTAATATGTATATATCTTTATATATTATATAAAGACATTTTAATACTATAAGTTTGCTTTATATTGAAACTAGTTATGTTTTATTCATAAAGCATAACATGATATTTACGTTACAAAACAATTATTGTAAGTGATGAAAATCACACTGTACAATTTTGTGGCTTAAAAAAGAAAACAGAATTCTACAAATTAGTTGTACAGTAGCTGTGAAATTTGTGGAACAATTTAAAATAATTTTTAAAAATTAAATTAAATTAAATTTTTGTAATCATGGTATTTTTAATAAAAATATAAATTAAATAACAGTCATTATTTTAATATCTACATCGGAAATAAATTAATACGCAAGTTTCAAGACTTTAAAATAAGTTATAAATGTACAATTTTATTCTGATAAATAATACCTAACCTAACCTACTTAACTAGTATAATTAAAATATATTGTATATGAATTAAACATATTATATTAGATAATTATTATTTTATACTTTAAATAAGAAATATAAAATAATCTGTGAAATATCATCTTTAAAATATCATATTTAATTTTAATTAATAAACAACCAAATAATTTTGGTCATTGCCTATTTAAAAAAAATAAAACCAATATGAAATTATGAAATCCGAATTAGGATACACTACGTAAATAATTAATCTTAGAACTTTTAAGATGCATATTTATTCTTAAACGACAGAAAAAAATAGTCTCAAACGAGTGCTTGCTTATTCAGTTCATAAATTTCTAATTAATAACTTTATTATCCGATAAAGTATTTGTTTTGCTTGGAATTTAGATATAATAAAATCGTTTCAGTTTAAATGAACTGTGTTAAAGATAAAAAAAAACACTACGTTCATTATCAACATTATCAACAAAATAATAAAAATCATGATAAATACATAAAAACATTATTTGGTGTTGATTAAAGAATAAACATTTTTGTTCTAAATTAAATTAATAACTGTTTATATATATATATATAAGTTTTTTTTTCGAAATTCAATGAATTTGGATAAGTGGTGAAACATTATTCCTGTCGTAATGAACCAAAGGAATACATCACAAATACTTTAATAATTGGTAACCATAAATGAATAAATAGTGTTCGAACTCACAATAAAATATAAACTATTAATTGTACATTTATTAGCAATCAACGTCAGTGTAATTTATAATATTATGATAAACAACTACTGTATGACTTTTGACTAATAAAATATCAATATACAAATATATTAAAATAAATTTAACTGCATAATATGTGTTCATAACATACAAGTATCGCTTATGCCTTGATCAATGTAAATTATTAACTTTAATTATATACAAGTGCATTTTAATTACTTCACTCTGTTTCAAAGATATGCTTTATCTTCACGCGTAGGATCCATACAATGTTTACATTTACAATAAATAATAATTAAAGTGGTTTTTCTAACCTTGAATACGAATCATTATGACATAATTCATTTTCATTTTCATGAATAAACATTTTCGTATATACCTGGTTATAGGATTTCTACTAAATATATATATTTTTACTAAAATTAAATGTCCAGTTAATAAATGAAAAAATAAATATTTTAATATTCACTGCAATATTGATCGATAAAAATAATTCCACATACCTACATAATACCGTTAATGCAATCACATTTCATCATGCGGAATAGAATCGCATTTTCAACTTTCTTAATTACACGATTCGTTAACAAAGTTACATCAATTAATAGTGTATACATATTTTTCCAAAAGAAAATTTCATGGAACATACTACTATCAAATTATACTTGTCTTATAATAGATAAGTTATATTATTAGGTATCTAGAATTCAAATCCAAAATAACTTTTAGCATTTTAATTAAAAAGTAGATTGAATTGAGCTCCTATAAAAATGTAAAGGTTAGAGAATTAGTAGTATTTAGACAAACATATAGGGTTTTACAATACAAATATCAATAAATTGTAAAATTATTGTAAATTTTAAAATTATTATAATAATTTTCAAAATTAAAATACAGTAAAAATCCCACGAAGTCGCTTAAATAAAACTCCTATACATTTTATTAAAGATCAATTCACTTTTATTTTTCAACTAACGGAGCTTTAGCGTAATCTGCTGGGCATACAATTTGTTATGCTACTCATTTGTAAGACGTTGAGCACATGAGGGTATAATATCTTCATAAAAACGACTAGGTACAGAAAGTGCTATTTACTTTAAACTTCTCTGGAAATGACTATTACATTTAAAACGTTTAATTTGTATGTACAACGTACATTATATATTCATTCATTATTATGGATTTATTTACATGGTCAAGTTATTATTTTTATTTTGTGGATGGTTTTCATACATGTAATAATCTAAAGAAGAAGATAAGACATACATATACAATTATTTATAAATTTTTCTTAACTCAAAGTATGTATAGTGGTTCTCTAGGACATTAAATTGTTTTTGTAATTTAAACTTTTAGTAGATTCTTATGTGTATAGATTACCTATACTAATAATTTACCCCTTATTTTGGCTAGTGGCTACTAATGATGATAGAAAATAAAAACAAGTATCTTTTTTCTTTTATTAGCTTCTAGAGTAACTATTATACAAAAATAGCAATTATGTAACAATTATAAAATAAATTATAGCCGAAAACAAAACAAAGATAGAGTATAAAATAGCATGACATACAATAAATTGATAGGATATTATATATATGAACATACAATGACGTTAAGGTTTATAATACATAAATATAAATATAAGATATGAATGTACAGAGTATAAGATAATTAATATTTAAAAGACAGGTACTGAACAGATAGTAAGCAAAGAGGTATAACGTGATTAATACGATTTGATATATTTAAATTGTTGATAATTGATACTTATATAGAAGTGAAGTAAGGAGGGAGAGGAGGGGTTTTATGATATTAAAAATTCGGAGATGAAAGAGGATAATAAAGATTCGATACCTGAATTAAGCTTAGAATAGTTTTTACCAGAGAAGGTGGCTTGAGCATAATAATACTGATTGGTAGCAGAAGAGATTTTGGTATTGTTTTTTAGTGAAAGAGTAGGTATGGTAGGATCTCGCCTAATTGGGGAAGTATCACGTTTAAGTTTTTTGTAATCGGAGCAACCTTTGTAGTTGGCAGTGTGGCTGCCATTGCATAAGGCACATCTGGCTGAAGAGTCACGTGGCTTGATACAGGAACCTGAGACGTGATTTTCCCACATTTCACAAATCGTGGATCATGATAACAATATTTTCGAAGGAGGGTTACGATTAGATAAAGAGAGCAGCGAGCATACTTCTAATGAACAGACGTGCGCACATTACGACATTCGGAACCGAACTATGAACAAGTATCTTATTAGATATTATTATAATTCATAAATATTAAATTACTATACACTTGTAATATACCTACCGCATTAATTTAGTTGAATAAATCCATTATAATTTAAGAGTATACCGGGTTAAAAGTAATAAATTTGAGTAAAAAAATTCGCTCTTACAGACAAAATTTGGCGTCAAACCACTATAATTAACTAAGAGAGTTAATAACCTAACCTATCATTTAACAAAGGTCATTTCATAAATGTAGAATATAGTCTGGACTTGGAAGATGGTAAAAGATTCTCTAAAACTATTTTTTTCCTATTTTTTTTGGTAATCTATAAATATTAAACATAGACTTAATAAAATATAATGTCCTTAATCCTTATAGTGATTTTATTTAATTATTTTAGAAGCTTTCTATTAAAAACATCTAGAACTCAAAATATGTTGATTTCTGTAGTGTAACTTAACATAACCTACCCTTAAGTCCACAATATTATAAAATGATATCATATGAAATTTACCATTCAATTAAATGTTTATATTTTAACATGGATAAGTTATAGGGCTGGGTATAAACTTTTTTCCGACCGATTTTCCTAACACGATATTTATTGCAAGATAAAGAAACTCAACAATTAAAGCTAAAAAAAAAAATAGTGAAATTCCTAACACAATGTAGTATGCTACTGGATATTTTATAACTACACTTTAACAAAAAGCATATTAATTATGATTCCTCAATTTTTGAGAGTATAAGGTTAGATTCTCAAAAATTGATTAAAAAATATTATTTTACCGTTTGACTGGTAGAGTTAATGTATTAAATTATTTTAAATGTATTACATTTATGTCATATATGATGTTTGTCTATAGGTATGTATAGTGGAAAAGAAAAATTCTCGTCAAATGTATGCAATGAAGTACATGCAGAAGAGTCGTTGCATTGAAAGAGATGCCTTAAAAAATGTACTAAGGGAAATGGAAATATTAACTACGCTTGAACATCCATTTCTGGTAAATCTATGGTTCTCTTTTCAAGGTATGCATAATTTAAAATATATACTATTAAATCAATAATACATAATTGAGATTGTACAGTGTACACTTTATATGACATAATACGCTTGAATTAACCAAAATATTTTTACAAAATATTTACGTCGATGTTACGTTTTATTTACCTCTGCAGTTGTATTTATTTTGATTAAAATAATAATTGCACGAGACAAATTAATCTCAGATATTCTTAATTGTGTAAGTTTATGAATAAATAATTTAAATATTTCATCTAACTCATATTTTTTTGAAAAGAAAATATATAATATTTATTTATTTAAATTCGAACGGATTTTATGATAGATAATGTCTTATACAATGATATAAACAATACAAATGATAATAATAATAATAACCACAATATTCAAATACTATAATTTTTTTAAAATACTTTTAAAAACATAAAAATAAATTTACAGAATTATAAAAAAATTATATGGATGTAAAATTTAATAAATTTATGTTGGTGTCATTTGCTAATGACATGGTAATTCTGTTGACAGGTAAAAGCAGAGAATAATTTTTTCTTTGATAATCTTAGTACTACTAAAATACTTTAAAAATAATAGTAGACCTAGTTCTACGCTGAGGAACCTAACATTGATGAAACTTAATAATTCTGGACAATCAGTGTAACCGTTTAGAAGTTTGAAAAAAGTTTTAAATCTATTTTTTTTCTTTATTTGATAGACAATAAATGTAAAACAAATTTAATAATGGCTGATAAGAAGAATGAGGCTCACGGATAACATGTTTTATTGAAAGCTAAAAAACGTTAGAAACGATTTTGAACATTATCTAAGTAGAGAATTTGATATTTCACGTTGTAAATGGACCAAACCATAAAATAATAACATAATGTGCGTTATAAATAGAGAAAAAAATAAAGTTACAGATTTTGGTGAAAGAAACCACCCACTATGATGACACTTTCAATTTATATTAAAGCTTTTGTGATTAAATTAAGTCTTTTTTTTATTTATTTGATCACTTTTTTTTTAATGAAATAAATCTCTGCACATTTTAAGTTTCAGTTACCTTCAGAGGGAGACTACCTGGAATGAAGGGATAATAAGTTTTAGATAAGAGGTTTTGAGTGAGTAGATAGACAGTTATAAAATGTTCTTTAGGAATATTTAGCTTAGTCATCAATAGATTTAAAGTTACAATCTATGTGTAGAGTATAGTTTGATACATAGAGGGGCATTTACTATTTTTTTTCTAAAGGTCATATTTTGAAAAGCTTGTATCTTATTTAGATTGGACTCTTTAGCATTTATCCATAGCTGTATGTTCATATGAGTTTTAATAAGGTTTTGTACATGAGGAGTTAAATGTTAATAGGCGTGACTTTGATAATAATTATATGTTTAAGCATACGAAGCTGATTATTTAATATTTTTTCCACATATTTTGTGATCCTAAGTTAAGCGTCAATCAAATGTTTTAACCAAGAAATTTGACTGTGGGTAATGGAGGGATAGGAATACATAAGTAGTACATTTGGAAAAGTGGCTTGTCTAAGCGTGAAAGTAGATTTACTTTGATTAACTTTAAATGTTCATTTGTTATATCAATTTTGATGGTTTGAATGATCCGTGTTATAGACCAAAAAATAAATAATAATAATTCTAAAATCAGTATCTTAAATATAAAATGTATATCTGAGTTTATGAATGATATGACGTATGACATGAAACTACTTAAGATAAATTACTTATAACGTTCGTAAAAATGTACTACCGCATAGAATCATATAAATATTGGAGGGCTACCTGGAGCTTTAAGCAATATAAACAAAAATACAAAACAATATGAAACAGTTTGTGAAAATAAAAATGATCTAATTATATATTTTATAACTGATTGAAAAAAAAAAAGTAGTATATATTAATGTTTAATGAAATAATATTCATATATATAAAAGGCAATGTTCGTTTTGATATAAATGATTCATAGAAATGACTCTAGTTCTCATTCTTCTGAAATTTGGTACATAACACATAAGTAATCTTAATTATACCCAAAGATGTGGACTGCAATGGCAAATATCGCATTCAAAAGAGGTGCTCACATAAGGAATAAGGATTTATTGGTTCACAAAAACCAATTTTTTTTCTCACATAGAGTCGCCAATATTACCATTGGCCACAGGAAATAAAAAATGTTATTATAATAGGATTTAATTTTAGACTTGTGTTTTATATTTGATCAGAACCACTCATATAACAATGTAGAAAATACGCGGTAGCTTAAATTTGATGGAGCTTAAGACAGGGTAAATCCTCACCACTAGAATTATTTAATTTTTCCCCAGAAATGCCATGCAGGATCATTTAGTATTAAATATTATCAAAATTAAATTTTTGTATAGGTAATAGTTACGTGATTTTGTAAAAAGTGTATCCTACAGTATTTTTATTTTTTTATTATTAATCTTACAATTTAAAAATGTATTTGATTGTTTAAGTTTTAGTATATTGCACTAATGAATATATAATAATAGGTATGGTACTTATAATGTTTTTCATTATTTCATAGCATTAAAAAAATATATATATAACTTTATTTAAGTGTTTACAATCTATATAATTATAGTGTATATCTACTCAATATCTACTTCAGCTCCCGACTACCAGTATAGTGTTCTTAGAACAGCTTTATTAATATTCTTTAAAATGTACATATAATATAATATTCGTTTTCAAAATGTTATAGTAATTTGTAACTAATGCGTTACTATAAGCATTTATTAGCACAGAAAATTGTGTTGGTGAAACGATAATGAGCGGATTCACTCAATATTTAATTGTGTAGAAAGTGTTAGTCGTACTCTTTTGTTCGAAACATGTTATGTCAAATATTGATTTAATATTTATTCAATGTATTGAATTCAGAACAAACTACACCTGAGGGTTTTAATGTATTGGTAGATTGACTGTTGTTGTCAATATGCTATAATAGATTTTTAGAACACAATACATTTAACAAACACGCTTTTATAATCACTACGCAGGTGATTTAATGTTTGAAAGTTGACCAGTAACTATAAATATTACAATAACTATAGTTAATAACACGATATTATAATTCATAAAAAATATTACACTGGATACGATTACGATAATTATACTTTAGGACTTTTGAACGTCACTATTATAGCTTTTGAGAATGTTTTATTTCATACGTTATCGATAGTAATATTATTATGTTCACTCGAAATTACGAGTGACGAAGACACTGTGTTGAATATCAAATAACTATAGGTAGGCACCTACAATGTGTTTCAGACGAGGAAGACCTGTTCATGGTTTCAGACTTGTTATTGAGTGGCGATCTGAGGTATCACTTGGGTCAAGACGTTAAGTTCAGCGAAAATTCAATCAAACTGTTTGCTTGCGAAATTGGTTCTGCGTTGGAATATTTGCAAAGCAAGCATATAGTTCATAGGTAAGTACAAACCACAATACCATTTAATGTCTTGAGGGCAAAAGTACGACTGATATTTGCATATAATATTAAAAATGTACAAACCAAATGTTTTGTATTAACATTTTTGGTATTTTGAATCACGCGTGTTGATTAGTTTTTATAAACTGGTGTATGGATTGGTATGTTGTTTTGAATATTTAAGATATTTTCAGTTTAAGTGAATTCTGTACATATTTGAGTGTTTCTAACCATCAACAATTAATATTTAAAACAAAAATACAAAAAATACATTACTATTAACAGGGGTTTGAAGAATATCGTCATTAACTTACTCTACCGAAAAGCCTTTGTATTGTATTTTGATTGGGTAATTAATAGTAAGAACCGCAAAACGATATAATTCCACTAGGATAGAGTCATTTAGGAGGGTCTATCTCTTGGGTCGTAGAAAATCTTATCAAATTCGATGATATTGATTTATAACATCAGCTTATTAAAATATCATGAGAAAAATTCTCTTGTTATCTAATTCAGCACGAATATTAGAGATAATAGAACAAAATATCGTAATAAACATCCAAACCATAGTTTTAATATCATTATCGTATACAAAATATATTATAAAAATAAATAATAATTCTGTTGACGTATACCACTCATCAAAGTACCTAATAATCTATTATGTAATCATAAGTAATTAAATATCGATTTATAAGATTTTATATAGTTGATATATCATTATATTTGTTTAATCTATTCTGAAAATATTTAATGAATATAATGTTTACTTATTTATAAGAATTTTAATATTAGTTGAAAGGTGCAAAGCTGTAAAGGTTTCATGGAATATCAAAATGCACTTTTACGGTCATCAAAAATATCAATGATCGCAAAATATCAAAATTCATCAATTCAATATTGATTATTATTAATTATTTATGCATGAAAATATTCTCTTTTAAATGAATATAAAGTTACAAATAGTTTTTATTGAATATAAAAAGACATCATAACACTAAACGTAGTTTTGAAAATGGAAAATTTAATAAAACCCAAAAAGAGTTGTAAAATGAGTATATTTTTGTGTTTAAAATGATTCACCAATCACCTGGTATAATAATGTCATTCATCGTGTTCGAGTGTACACCAAATTTTCGAATGCGGTGATAGAAGAGTTTTTTTTTACCTTTTTTCTTCTTGCTACATTATCAACTATCCAATCTTCATCATTTTCCTCGCGTACCTATATTTTCTAGAGAATTCACTTATCCGCCCTAAGCGCACCGATTATGTTATTATAGTTTCTCCGCCATTAACTTCACTTCTATAACAACGTATATGAGTTAACATGTCTGCAAACACACTCGTGCGATATATGTATTCATGACGTACCTATTATTATATACGTAGGTACGAGGGTTTACGTCATTCATGTAGGCTTTAATGCCATCGTATTATTATGCCTACATTACTGGCTATCAGATATGTATAAAAAAAATATATATGCGTAGAGTGCAAAATATAATATATTATGTACCAGATACACGCTCTATCTACAGCAACGAGCAAATAATTATTTATTATATATTTATGTGATTTATAACGGGCAGAGCAACCCTTTTAAAATGTATAATATATATCTATATATACTCAGACTAAAAAAAAATCATTTAAGTATAGTAATATATATATATGTGTGTGTGTGTATATATTTATATATTAAATTAAAAATTAATAACTCTAGTGTCAATTACATAAATAATTCAGACTAAATGTGTACAAATTATATTAACTAAAATTAACGATTGAAACAGAAAATAATTGTTACCACTATTAGTTTTAAAATGGGGAACTAAGAATAAATCTTAATTACGTGTAACTAGATATGGAATTCGAAAGCCAATTTCAAACAATAACTCAGGACACACAATATTACTTATATAACTAATAATATCAAAGACAAACAATATATCAGTTAACTTACGTCTAAGTCAAAAAAGAACAAAACCAATATAATCTTGAGTTAGATGGCGAGAGTCCCTAGATAATGGAATATTTGACATATTATATGAAATCCCTTTTAAAAATATATTGAACATTAACTAAATTGTTTATGTATGTCAAGTGTTTGGTAGACCAAATTACGGAGCCAAAATCAAAATTGAATCTGAATAATTATGTATATAATGCTTTAAATAAAACGGATTTCTAAAATCTTTGGTATTTCTATTAATTAAGCCTAATATCTTAAGCGATTTATTAATAATCATTTTATGATTTGTTTTAAAAGAAAGATCATTTTAAGAATATTTGTCCAACTCTTTGATTACATTTACTCTAGTGGGAGGTCCAAGTTCAATATTATAGTTAAAAAAGTTTTACTTTTGTTACGGGTAAACGATGTAATATTACATTTATAAATATTATCGATAATAAATAATAAAAAAATCGCAAATAATAGAATTTTTATAGAACTATCAAGGACTAGTAGGAGATCTAAATATTAAGAATAGTAAAATACCTAAATAGCTGCCCTTGAGGAACACTTGATAAGTCAGGATATTCATCAGAAATATGTGACATAATTTTAATTACTAGAGTATGATTAGTAAGATAAGTAAATATCCATTTTAAAAAGCTACCACCTATACAATACATTTTTAATTTATAATATTAAATTATAATTCACCTTATCAAACGCCTTTTGTTGGCGCAATGATTATGCTCATTAATTTTATTAAAAATAAATTCACTAGAGTAATGCACAGACATATTACCAGGGTTATTATAATTCATATCTTTTAGATTTTCATCTTAAACTAATAATTTGTTGATTAAAAGTTTTAAGTCTGGTAATTCTTTAACATCGTTATCACAGCTATCACAAGGCTGCTCAAAGACTTTTTAAAGAAATACACTTCACTTCAGTCGCAAAAAGTCCCGTGCACGTAGATTGTGCAAATAGAGCACAACTATCACTTTTGACCAGAATATCCTGTTCAGCGAATTAAGTACATATTACAGATATTACAAGTTTCTAATTTCAGTCATGATGTAGATAATTAGAAAAATTAGAAAACGATAACGAACAGAATAAATTACACTGTAACCATACAATATAAATTGATTCATTTTTGAAAACATAAACAATTTTATGTGAGGTGATTTTTTTTCAGAAACAAAAATAATATAATAATTGTATATAAAAAATACATTTTCAGAAGCACCTATCTACCGATAATTTTAGTGATAAAAGATCCTCTTTAGAAAAAAAAAACTATAATAACTATACCATGTATGTTTTTTAATCAACGGCTAAGTTTCTTACGATTATTGTGTGATATCAATACCTACATATGTATATTATTTCGGATAAACGAGTGATTACTTCGACGATCCGGTGAGGATGTTCACATACGTATTTCTGTAGGTCTGAGCAGTAGGTGTGTACAAGACGTGTAAATGGGTCGGTGATTGATTGTGCCTTATTGTGACCACCGAGCGATTTCAATGACAAAAAAAAAAAGAAACAAAAAAAAGTTTGATCATTTTGCACGAGAGAAGTTATTAATCACCGTCCATGTTTTTGATCGACTGATGCTTTTTTGTGTTGACCTTGCTGTAACAATATATGCAACATACTTACCTTGATTATATGATTATCGAAGAATTGCAGTGAACTATTGATCATTATGCAAAATAAGAATGATCATAAATGTGAAAACATTTTTTTGATTTTTGAAATTTGTTTGAAAATATAAAAAAAATTATGTTTAATATATAATATATTAATATATATGATTTAACTGATTAAAACTTTTTTCCATACTTTTTTACACGCTCTCTCTCTCTTTCTCTCTCTGCAGGGACATAAAACCGGAGAATATTCTGCTAGATGAAGAAGGTAAGGATTGACATATTTCATAACGAATTGCATTATGAAACTTCCAGAATGAATATCGTGGCTGAATGATATTTATAGGCGAATTAAAATCACCTTAAAACCATATGAATATTATATTATATTACAAGAAACTTAATTTTTTTTTCGTTTAATTTGCCTACCCAGTACCACGTTGGTAGGCAGGAAATCAGAATGTTAATTAAAAATGTTAAATATTCTTCTTCAGCTGGTGTTGTACCATGAATTTCTTTTTTTTTTTGGGTTAAGGATCACTGCACTTTTAAAACTACTAAATCAAAATGGCATTAGATATTTTGGATAAATTTATTATATAAATTGAAAATTACAATTTGTTATTTAAAAATAACATTTAATTAAATCAATTACAATTTTAAAATAATTCAGTTATTATTGAGATTTTGATTTTACTTTTTTAATAAAAATATATTTAACACATTAATTGATTAAATATGATAGCAATTGAGAGTTATTTAAGTTATTCAATGAAATAGTTTAATAATTGTGTCTTGATTATTATCTTAATGATCAATGTCATAATCTACAAAATAATCAAATTACATAAACTGCCCAAAATTCAACATTATTTTTGATTTTAACATGAAAACATTTAATACAAGCCATTGTCTATATCCATTTATTGTACATTATCATTTAGTTGTGAACATCAATAAATAATATTACATTAAAACTCAAAATCAATATTTTTTCAACAAAACTGAATTTCAATATAATCTTTTTTAAATATTATTAATTTAGGATACTATAATACAATTGTACGAAATCTACAATATATTAATCGTACAAAACACATTTTAATAATACAATGATCAACTTATTCATTATTATTTATTATACATATATCATAATGTATCAAACTTCATTTTGTAGGTCATGCACACATTACCGATTTTAATATAGCAGCTACACTACATGGTAAAAAATTAGCGTCGTCGCTGTCTGGCACCAAACCTTATATAGGTATGTATAAAATGTTTATCTGTAATTATTTTGTAATTTTGTATATAAATTAAAGAACAATTACGATTTTCGTAATAAGAACTGCATAAAAAATAGCGATCATCGGTTTATTATTATTAGGTATATATATAAATAACTATAATAGAACGAAAATAATTAAATAAAAAATTATTGGCGTGTCACATTTGCTACTCGTATATAATAATAAATTATATTATAGATCTATACAATTGCAGCATTTCAAGTAATACATTAAATTATAAGAATAAAAATATAAACATTATTATGTTTTGCTAAAAATGTATAACTCACAAAGACATAAAGTTATAAAAATTCAATTTACATTAAATAAATAAAAGTATCTACTTTTAGAATGCCCTAAAATAAATCTGAAATATTTAAAAAAAAATAAAGAACAAAAATAATAACTGAATATTTTCATAAAAGTATTTAAATAGAATACCACCGACAATAATGGTATATGTTTTATTAAATAAAATTGAATACAAAGTTAAGAAAACTTACTATGTAAACATTTAATTTAAAAAGAAAAGATGTAAATATGGTAAATTAGCTAAACGAATAGGCACCCATATCAATTAATATATATGTAAACATAATTAAATAGTTGTAGGCTGATGACCTATCAGTTGGAATCTTTAACACTAATTAACACGAAATATTTATTCAAATTTTTCTTTTTATATTAGTATACAGTTGAAATATAATCACTCACTACTTTCAAATCATATTTTCGTTATAACTTTTTCATTAAATTACATAATTGAAATGAAATTTTTGATATATTTTTCTTACACACGTTTTTAATCCAAAGCGAAAAAATTGGTTTTGATTATTTCACGTTCTTTTTATAAAATGTTCTAACATAAAATACAATACCAGTGAAAATAAAGTGAACAATAGTAAACTTTGGTGTTGACTTATACAGTATTTTATTTGTTAGACCATTTATTTGTTATTAAAGTTTTAACGCAAATTTCAAATCACACAATACAATAGATTACTCGAATACCACAGAGTTTGGGTAAGCGAACAAGAAAAAAAATCATAATTTAAAAAAAAGTGCCCTTAAGCACACAAAAATAATTATATCATATGGATCACTATAGGATATCAAAAACAGAAACCAATGAAAAGAATAAGAATGTAGTCATTAAAAATAAAAAAAGTTACAAATTACGATGTGTAAATATACATACTGCAACAATTGCATTCTAATGAGTTGAAAACAATTTCGTTTAAATTATCTTCAATGTTGAAAACGATTTTGATAGTTTTATTTTTATTTCATGACAGACGGCGATGGCATTAAATTACATGCAATATAATACTTTGTTCACAATAAGAATACGGCGAAACCACGAATTATTAGGTACAATGGCTTTGACATTTACAAACGAGAATTTCGATAAATCTTAAAATAATTATCACTGAAACAATAACATTGGTAAAATATTATTTTGACTAGTATTTAATATTATATTAAGATTCTACGTCGTATGATAACTATTAATACGGCATTCGACGTTTACGGATCGATATTAACATAATATATTATTATTTTAACTGTTGTGGTTATGTTTTATTTTGAATACTTCTCGGCTAATAAAAAATCGATTACAGATCATTAATTAGATTTCATTGTCATTGTCAGTCTTGTATTCCGTAGATACCTGAGGTCGTTGAATATTTTTCTCGTAAACAAGTCATCAATGCCGAGAAAAACACAGTTACTAGATGTAAGACAATAATCGAACGCTTAACACCGTCGTTTTCATGGCAATATTTGTTGTATAAAATATATCCTGACTTGTAACAGCCATTAGGGATTTGGTTGTAGTACACCAGCATTTTCTCGAATTTGCCGCCATTGAACCGTAATATTTCTGAATTCGGACGTTGTCTAAATTCAAAGGTGAAACAGTATTTTATTCGTTTAATATTAATGTTTTCTACTGTGTATATAAAATAGTATCCTAAAAAAAAATAACGCTTTATCGATATTTCATATTAAACTTCTTCTAGTGTTAAAAACTGTTCGTATAGAATACTTCTACTTTCATTCAGATCGAATAGTCTTACAAAAATACTTAATAAAGTTTTTCATATTTTTTTTGGCAGTGATTACAAAACCTCACACACAAAACTATGATTTCGATGGACTGTTTTTTTCGGTTATATTAAATTATATTGTTAACTTATGTTAATACTTAATATACAATACAAGCTATTGTCTATTGTGGTTATTACATACAAGTAACATAATTGCTATGCAAATTTATAAATATTTGAATTTTCAAAAATATTTAAAATTTTAAACTCATTATTAAAACCTAAGGAATTAAATGAATGTATAAAATTAACTAATAGTATAGGTATATCTGGAAGTTGTATTATTTTATTCATTTTATTTCAAAGATAGTTTGTAAATTATTATTTTAATTAAACTAAAGATAAAACAATAAAAATAATGAGTAATGGGTAATAAATATTACACAAGTATAATATCATACACCTTTATAATAAATGTATACGGTAGATATACCAAAATTTGAAATATAATAAGGTGACTATAGAAAGCATGAACATAATTTATAATCATAAATCCAGCACTATAATATTTAGCCAATTAAATATCTAAAGTAAATTATGTCGAAAGTGTTTAAATTATACCTTTTATTTTATAACATTTCTGGTTATGTTTTAAACACAGAGATATACTTACTTAAATTCCTTGAATTATAACAGTTATACTTTTACGTTTTATTATATCAATGAATATTAAAAAATCAAAATTGGATGATATAAGAAAAACAAACAATACATTTTAAAGCAAAATAATAAAATATTGTTCTAATTTATATAATATATATATACTCTGGACTATATATATAAATAAATAAATAAATATATAATTTTTTTTTCCTATATTGTATCATGTTACAATTTAAACTAGTCTAACTAATTTTGATAAAATTATTTTTAGAATTTAAAACTATTTCATGCGGTATTTATTATACAATGTGAATAATAGGTATTTATAATATTATTATAAAAGGAAATTAAATATCGAATAATCTCAAAATATGTTTCAATATAATATTAAATATTATGTTATGCAATGACTTTGCTGCTATAATATAGTAATTCCGCAGTATATTTTTGCTATTTTCATTTATCATCAAAGCACATTTTAATGCATGATAATATAATGTCTATAATATTAAACGTTATCATAATATTTTAAAATAAATATTATGTTTCTAATTCCATTATTTTTCACAAACAGCACCAGAAGTTTACTTATGCTCGTTGGGCGAATGCTCTGGATACTCGTATCCCGTGGATTGGTGGTCACTAGGCGTCACACTTTACGAAGTCATGTCAAGGTGTCGACCATATGACATCCATTCTGGTACAACGCCGAGGGAAGTTCGATTGATGATGATGAATTCGACGTCATCCACGGCAATACCACCGAAATGTTCAGAACCATTGAGTTTACTATTCCAAAGAGTAAGGAACATTGAAAAATTGTAATCACGTATTTCACGGAATGCGACTGTAATAATTATAATAATATTGTACTATTGAAAAGAGAGGAGTTATTTAGGGCCCGTTCCTCAGATCAACAATAATATTATCATCAATTTAATGTTGTTGATATTTAGTTTCAAAGATCCATGATGGGTTAGATTAGGCTAGGTAAGATAAATTAATAAAAAAAAAAAGGTTTAATTTAGATTATATTGAATACAATTTAAACTAGCTAAACGGGTATTAACTTTACACATTATTATAATTTAAGATATTTTTTTTTTTTATTATTATTATTATTAATGATACCCTCAGCAACATGGGCCATTGGGTTTAACGTGAGAAATTATTAATATAAGGGGAAAAAAATTACATGAATTGTATCTATATCTAAATTAAACTAAATTTTGGTAAGAAGATTGGTGGCTGTGATGAATTGTATGATGTTGGTAATGAATTGAGGATTGTTGTTCAATATTTCTGAAAGTGATGATTCGGGTAGGAATTTAAGATATTATTTAAATATGTAAGTAAAAATGTTTTTATATCCACATAAATACTTATCGATTTATATCAAAACATAATATTTAATAATATTTCTACATATATTGAATTGTATGTAATTTTTTTCATTGTTTTTATCCTAGCTCACTGAGATACCACATTTATGACCCAACGAAATCCCGTCTACTTTTAATATATTTTACTTTCTTTTTGATGTCGAGTTTTTTTTTGATTTGTTATTATACATGCATTTAAAAAAAGATTTTACATTTTGAATACGATAAAAAATTTAAAAACTACCTGTTTGTGTTATAAATATTATTTAGATTAATTTTTTTTTTTTGCTAAATTAAACCTTTTAATTTTTAGATTTAAAACGTAATACTTATCAACTGTGAGAAAACCTATGAATAATTTTGAATTATCATTTTGTTAAAAATCATTACAGTCTGATTATTGCAATAATATTATTCCGTTATGCAGAAATTTATTGTAGTCAGCTGAAATATCAATTAAATTTGAAATCAGAATAATTGCAAAATATAAAACCTATACATGTTCGTATATACCTAATATTATAATACGATGAAATATTAATTAAAATAAATACAGATCATATTTTAACAGACTACTTCAAATAAAATAACCCAATAAAATAAAATAGGTATTTACTGGAACATCAATGACAAAAGGAACTTGCAAAAAAAAAAAAATAATATTAATAATAATAAAGTTACCTTCATATTCTATAAAAAGTACGGTCCACATCAGCTCACGGTGGAGATAAATATAATTCGACCAATTGTATTATAATTTTGAATAATTATTTTTTTTATAATTTAAAAGCGAAATAAAAAATGGAACGACAAAAAAAAAAAATGCTACTCATTTGTAATTCATTTCAATACTTATAAAACAAAAGTTCAAACAAAAACGTCAGCTATTACACAACATTATATTATATCAACCAACTGAAAAATGTTTTTATCTCGGATTAATTATTGGAGCCTGCAAGAGTGGCATGAAATGTGAACATAGTCTTTGCTTCAAATATTTAAATATAATACCCTGCACACTTTAATCGATTGAATAACATTAATTTAATTAGTTTTTAAAATCAATATGACCGATATTTATTATACCTAATCTACATTATATCCTAAAATATATTTAAAAATTGTACGATAACTTTTATAGTAGGTTTGTGACAGATTTAGCTACACCCGTGAAATCACTCATGGATTTTTGTACATCGTAGAGTGCCTTTTTTCGAAAAGTATATTTACAACTTTTTTTCACGGTTATTATAATATGCAGCTGTTGTGTTGAATAATAAAATGTTAATGAGAAGATGTCTGGTATATTTACTCTTGAGTTTTCGAAATGTTTTTCCCGGGATATTATTCACGACAAGTTTAGAAATTAGTTGTTTAAGATAGTTTAAGGTTTGTGAAACATTTTGAAGGGATATAGTGAGTGAGATTGTAGAGAGGTCGTTGTGTGTAATTGTAAGTATTATGGTCTAGGTAGGTTAGGTTATGAAGTTCATAGATCCATACATCATGTGGTATTTGCAATCGGTCGATGATTACTGATTAGAAAGATTGTATAAATAGTATGTTTATCTTCGGCGCAGTATTGAAATATATGTAAATATAGTTTGTAATTAAAGGATAGATTAATAAATATAAATTTCGAGAGTTACTATATTCAGTTGAAGAATGTTTAAATTACTTTTCTTTTAGTTTGTCTTTTAGCTAGCCCATGTGATTCTTATTTTCTCTTTTAAGATAAGCTTAGATCTTTGAATGTATAATTCAAATATCGTAATAAAGCCAAGTTTTTCAGATATTAACATACTATAAATATTTTTAACAATCACATCATGTGATCTTGTTCAAGTATTATAGGAAACTAAAATATACATATAAGTAATATTTAACAATTATAATTATTAATATAATTTATTCATATTAAAAATATAAAATTATTAATAGATACATTCATTTAATTAAAAAAAAATATATATATATATAACAAAAATACAAAGCTCTTAGATAGGTATTTTTCACCTTTAAAAAAATTATAATTCTATTTATAATACATAAAACAGAAATAATAACAACGGCATTGTTTTGTCCATAGTGTATTGATAAATAATAATTAAATAGCTTAAAGAATATTATTATTTTTTTTTAAACCTCCCATATTTTATTATTATTATTATTATAATAAAGTTTTCCTGACGTATAAAATGTATTGATAAGTTAATATAAAATTTAACATTTAGAATTGGTAAGCATATTTAATTACATTATTTACAACAAATTTCAGTAACTCTCATCAATAAATAAATATATAATGATATAAGGAAGTATAATTAATTAATCTAGGTGTATTATTTTCACTTAAGATTTTGTATATAGGAAAACCCATAAATATAATAATAAATTATAAAGGTTGAACATTTTATATTATAGTTATGCCTGGTTGAAAGTTAAAATTAACAAAAAAAATAACCTTTTTTACCATTCTTCTTAAAATTGCGATTGAATAATAAAAACAATATAACGATGCGTTATATTTTTATTGCTATAATTGTTGTTGTTATTATTATAGCTGTTATGCATTAACCCAGACGAGAGAATCACCACGGTCAAGAAACTGAAATCCATTCCGTGTATAAGTCGATACAATTTTGGAATGATATTAGAAAAACAAATTAGGCCACCATTTACGCCACCGGTAAGCTACAGTGAAAAAACAATATTATAATTATACTTATTTGATATCGCACTGTAATATTCGCGTTTTGGACTCGGAGTAGTTATTGGACGTCTGAAAACAAATTGTTTCGAAACTATTTCCAGGAATAACAAAACATGTTTTAATTAGTATTATATTGAACAGCTCCAGATAATATTGCAAGTAACACTTTTATCATCATAGTATTAAAATACAATATCGAATGTCTGGCTCTCGAATTTATCTATAACGCAGCAACGTGACGATGTGTTTTCAACCGAACAGTGTATGAATTTCAACAATCTAATTTAACCAGACTCAATGAAATCCGAATAAACTAACTCAAAACAATGTTAACATCATTTAAGTGATAATTACCTATTCAACGACGAGAATCGATTACCTATAGGTATAATAAAATAGGCAGGTAAGCATTCAAGTGATAAGTGATAACGCTATGGGAAAACTACATGCAATTGAATACCTCAGGAAATTTGAGGTTTTAGTTGTATTGATTAGAGAAGGAACTTAATAACGTCTACTCGTCCTTTTGTATCAAATATTCAATTAGTTGTTATAAGTAATATTTATTGATTAACGTCATGAAATTTCACATTTTACTTGTATCTCCACATTATATTGTTCATACTATTTTTTTTTTTTTTTTTTTTTTAAGAAATAACCCTCGGAAACTTGGCCATTGGGATGAAATACATTTTTTTTTTTTTTTGAAAGATTTTACATAATAATAATAAAAAAGGTTTAATAACAATAAATGTGTCAATTACATGAGTATAATTATAATAAGGTTGTGTTTTTCAAATAGTTAAATAAGCTTGTCCAATCCTGTCTCCTGGGTGAGTTCATAGTATTATGAACGCATTCAAATAATTATTGATTTAATGTATATCGTCACGAAATATAATCGATAAATCGACAATTAAAATTATTTAACCAAAGGGGTGTATGTTAATTTATTGGTCTGCACAATAATTTTAAAATTATATTATTAGCACATCTTACGAAATTATAGATCATACAGCGATAATGTATGAAACAATCGCTGAACAATTCGAATATCCAATTCTTTTTAAAATTACTTTTCTAAAATCGTTCAATTTAAAACTCATGGGACAGCAGTTGTACAATATCGAGTCTAAGTTAAAATGGTTTTTTTACATTAACTTGACGAAATATTTTATTTTAAAATGTAAATATAATATTATATTATAACAAAAAATAAGTGAATAAAAACAACAGAAATAAAATGAAATGGATATTTGAAAATGATGGTTTGAAATGAATTCATTAAAATAAAATATTAAAAATGTGATAACTTATATGTTAACAAGTGTTTTTTTATATGAAAATTTTATGAAAATTAATAACAATTTTTCTTGTATTATTTATTTAATATGAATTGAAATTAATTTAAAGTTAAAAACCATTTAAAACTTGTTAAAAGTACAATAAAATAAATCATAGTTTTTGATATATTTATTGAAAAAAAATTTTATAATAACCATTTTTTGAAAATTATTTAGAAAGACAGGCTGAATTGTGATCCAACGTTTGAACTGGAAGAGATGATAGTCGAACCCAACCCATTGCACCGAAAGCCCAGACGGTTGGCAAAACAAAGGTCACTCAGAACTTCCATGACAATAGAAGTAAGAAAATTAATTTTCATGGAAATCCTATTGTAATTTTTTTCTACGACGATTTTTAAACAGGACACTGAGATTAGTAGACAACTTCAACATTTTAAATGTTATAATCGCGAGAAAGAACTTGAAAGACGAGAAATGGAACGCAAGGAACACGACTGGGAGCAAGAGTTGATAAAAGCTATGAATGCATCAACCATACCAGCGATGTAAGTTCAAACACTAATATAATATACACCTATTTAAATTAATTAGAAACATAATAAAGCGATTGAATTTTGTGAAAATAATATATGTATTTTCTTATTAGGTTAGGTTAAATATATAAATGATTCAACAGCTAGGTAATTAGCCTACAGTTGCGCATTAATTAGTATGGTTATTTGTTTAGCTTGATTACGTTGATTACACTTTTTTTAAATGTTAATTACATGTCCACATTTTTTTATCAAGCTATCTTTTTTTATATTTTTGTATTAATACAGATGGTTTTGAAAACAATGTATATTGCAGAGTAGGTTTTGTGTTCCCCAAGTGCTTTTCCGTTATCGAAGAATGCGCTTGCATAAAATTCTTATGGATGAATATTTTGATGCTTGTTTAAAACAAAATTTCTTAACGTTTATCTTCAAACTTAATACAATGGCTAATTATATGGTAACTTTAAATGTATTCTAAGTCAAAATTAGCATAATTTTGTTATGAAAACGATATAACCCTATCCGCATGAATTGTACGCCTATATATGGTAACCAAATTGTGTCTCATCAATCGTATATGTTTTAAGAAATCCGTATCATTATCGATACTTATAATATCTAACCAAATATAACTATTTTTTACTGCAGGAGGAACGTTGATGTTTCTCACGATGTTAGATTATATTATATATATATATATCCTAACGTATATATTATATTTACTTTAAATTATTTCATAATAAATTAATCAGCCATTAATTGTTGTTAAAATAATATACGTTGGAAATCTTTTTTTTACAATTTATTGATTTCTACCCTAAAAGGCAAGGCTGGGCAAGTTAATGATGTTTTTTAACTCTGTTAAGTTATGTTAAATTAAAATCTAAATCAAGTTAATCGTTAAAAGTTAATTCAAAATGTTCTATCAATTGAATTAAGTTAAGAGTTAACCAAAATTTAATATTAACTTTTTAACTCAAGTTAAGTTAAAAAAAGTTTCTTGTTTTCTTATAGGTAAAATTAAAATAATTGGCAACTACAATTGTTCATGTTACTAGACCAAAGAACTATTACTATTTTATGTGTGCAAAAGTTTACAGTACACATTTTGTTAGCATACTTGTCTAATAACCTTAGCCTACCAGCAATTTGTATTCCTACAATAGTTCACAAAATTAAATTAAATTAACTTAACTTGTTTAAATGTAAAATTAACTCAAGTTAATTAAAATTTAATTCGAAAGCTCCCAAAGTTATTAAGTTAATAAACATAAAAAAAAAAAAACTTATTTAGTTAAAAAGTTAAATTAACTTAACTTTAACTTATTGACGCGTTAATGCCCAGACTTGCAGTAAAATGTATAAGCAGTTACATAGTGTGCAAAAATTATAAAATATACGTCATCTATGACCACACCTACATTTAAATCAGATTTTCAAATGTGATGAACAGCATTTTATAAATATTAAAACAGTTTTTTTCGATTTATAACATTGATTACACGATCTTATAATCAATGAAATAGCATAGTTTTTATTTATTCATACAAGCTAAACAACGTGTATTGGGGTTGCCTAATATACAACTTAATTAATTATTTGAATTTATATTAAGAAAACATCGTATCCGCATATGTTATTTCTACCGTACGCTCGTGTGATATGGCAGATGTTCATTCATCAGTTTCAATAGTGTACTATTAGTTTTTTTATAAAAGTAAAAAAAAAAATAACTTACTAATAAACTTACAGGTAAGATTATCATGGGCTCCACATAGTCTTTTACTGATATCATATTGTTTTTAAGAAATTCTGATCGTTTTAAAATTTATTATTTCAGAAATATCATAAATTAGTTAAAAATAATAATATAGATAAAAGCCTACAAGTGTGGTGCTATGTAATGATATTACCTTTAAATTTCATAATGGGTCAATCTACTCTAATATCAAAACTAACAATACACTATTGAAATATTTGAAACTGGAGGACCGAAATATTTTCCTTGCTGTACGTGTGTAAGATGGAGACATCGCATGTTGGTACGACGTCGTCATAAATACATATTAAATTAATATTTTGTTCTATTGTCTTTTATTTTAGAGCTGACACAATAAATAATTATAGTAATGTTTTAAGTCAACAAAACTTTTATTTGGTTTTAATAACATTGGATTTTTCGTTTATTTCTAAGTAATGACTTCAAGCTAAAGAAAATTCGTTGACAATCGTAAACAGTAGTTATGCGAAAAGTTTAGTAATTTTGTTTTGTTATCGATCCTATCGTTTTACAACATATTATTTTACTTTTTTCAATGTATATTGTGTAAAAACAAAACGCCAAGCAATGGTATTTCTAGTTATATAGTTTTTGATATTGTGCAAAGTGGAGATGTATAATTATAGCAATAATAATATATATTTACCAATATTTAGGTATTTCCAATCAATAATAATTGTAAATATATAATAATAAATTACATTATATTCAATTCTAACAATGATAACTACTTATAATATTATAAGCACCAATTAAAAGTGTTACTTAGCTTTTTTGCGGGTAAGATCGGTATGATATAAGAACTTTTTTTAATTTAAGTTTACAATTAAAATTAAACTTTACAATATGTCATTTGCAAGCCATAAAATCTATTCAATTAATTTTTGATACTTCATACCTTGTTTCTACCTATTTCTTGTAAACCCTCATTAGTCAACGTAACGAACCCATAAAATGATTATAATACCTACATATTTTTTATTAGCCCAAAATCTGAATAAAATCAAACATTTTATAAATCCTCACAATTTTATCATTTATGTTTAGTGTTTACTTTATAATAGATTTATATCTGACACTTTAAAAAAATCTCATTACTTTAAACAAGTTTAAGAATATATTATGAAATACCCAATATTAGTTTTGATAAATTTAATTAAAAAACAATACAAATTGTTCTGGTATTATCACAGGTAAAAACGTGAGGTGTTATGTAACGATAACATTTTAATTATTCTCGGCGCGTTTCACAAACAAATCGTAATTAAAATACTAAAAGTAAAATCAGTGTTGATAATTAAACATATTATTATATACATTTATAAACGGTGTTTCGCAGATGAGAATAATCAAGTAAGATAAAACATGAAATTATAGGTATATATATATATATATATATTTCCACGTGTAATTCTTCGAATGGTTATCGACTGAATCGATTTTTTTTTTTAATAAAACAAAAACTATGGCTCGTTTTTTCACTTCTCGATTACAAACAGAATTTATTCAAAAATATTTGCAATATTATTTTCTGTCACGTCTTAACAATAGTAATATTTTCATAAATATTTCAACAATAGTAAATATTTAACTTAACACTGTCTGAATTCAGAATGAGACCTAAATGTACGTTGAACTTTGTGACGTTAAAAATGTATAGCCATGCCAGTAAGTTTAATCTCATAAGTTTTTACTCACGTCAAATGTCTTACCATAATAATATTTTGTATCGGCTAATGTGATCGTTCACATGGTGTTTTTTTATTACAGCGGAGAGATACAATAAAATCTCCAAAATTACTTAGTTCTTTATGATTGATATGTTATTTTTTTTCTATGAAATTATAAACTTAACATAATTATATTATAATATATAAACAACATAAACTTTTTATGCTTCACGTGGTCTGTTGTAGTTACAGCACGAATTACATTACTTTCGAAATTTCGATGCCTATTTATTTAAACAAATTTTGCAGTTAGTGTTTTTTTTTTTTTTTTTTAATGTTGATGATGGTTGAACTTGATATTTTTTTGTTAACGTTACTTTATTATAATATAATCTACTTAAGTTTGCTAGATACGTGGTTTGATATGTGGTCTTAGTTTTGAGAGCATTCATCGGCTGGTAACACTATAGTTCCCATATCCAAAATTTTAGAATCAAATCTTTGCCATACATACCTATACGTTTTTCAAAACCGACCATTTCCCTCTACAATAGATAACGGTCAAAGTTGCTGCCGCGCTCAAGATCAATATAAGGTATTATGAAATATCAAAATAATACACTCGTGGGCGAGTCACAATAACAGACATGAGTAAGCAATATTATCAGAGATCGAGTAACTGTATCTTTGATGAAAAAATTTAATAATTTAAAAAAAAAAATTGCTTTTCTTTCTCGATTCGGGAGGTGATTTATGGTTGATAGCTTTGTGCTGTTATAACCGTTTTAATATTTAATAAATAATAATATATTGACGACGGTGGCGAAAAAATTTCGTTTTATGCTCGTTTATCCATGAATATAGTACGCAGACGGGCGTAAAAAAATGTCTATGTTTATGTGCAGCGTACCAGCCATGGTGACGGATAAGGACGGTGGGAGTGATTTGCTGACGATGCCTATGATAGCGACCGAACGACGGCGGTCCAGTTGCAAGCTGAACATCTCGCCGGTCAGTGTACAGACCAGACTGTTTTCCGCACAGGCCGATGCTGGCAGCTGACACAAACAAGAGGCGCAGGGCAATTGAATGCCATCGGAAATTTATTGATAATAACGGTTTTTTTTATTATTTTATGTAATTTAACTACTACTTCGTTCTCGTTATTATAATAACATTACATATTATTACAATATTGTCCTCGTGATCGTGATTTTATGGTACGTATTATTATTGTACTGTATATACCTGCACCTTCTAACGGTCAACACGTGTACCTAATGGCTAATAATACAAGAACAACAAAATCGAGGATGATTATGATGGTGTGATATAATATTTATAAATGTTTGAGTCATAGAAATAATATTTTAGTGACCCAATACAAAATACATTATTCACAACATAATAATATTATGAATATTACAATATTATTATGTTATACTTAACCGTCCAGCTAGGATTGTCCTTCATCAATACTATTAACAGTTAAATTAACTATCTACATTCTACACTTAAATAACATTTGTAGAGTTATATTATCACTATGGTATGATATATAGGGTCAAATGGGGTAATTGTAAATACATTTTGTTACTTTTTAATATTTTTTTTATTTTCTAAATTATAATTAACAATGCATTTTCTTTCTCATCAAAACCATTCATAAACATATCCTAGGCTTATAAAATTTCCTACACAAGACCAGAATATTAAATCACTTAAGAAAAAAATAATAATTTACATATGCCCCATTCATTTACATTTGCCCCATTTATTTGGGGTAAATGTAAACAATGATTTCACGTTATAAGAGTGAAATAGAATCTGGATCTGGGGCATATGTAAACAACCTGTATTACCTTTTATTTAACGTATTATCACATAACCTCAAAAGGTTATAAGTTTCATCGATTCACTATATCAATATATGTTCATACCTTCATGTTATTAATATGAAATACATTAAAAATGATTGGTTAATTTCTTATGATTATTATTTACAAATGCCCCGATTTACAATTACCCCATTTGACCCTATATTATAATATTATATAGGTACACATTTATATTATGTATGATGTATATCCTGAGTGGACAGTTCCGTGCTAATTTTGATTGGCGCACCAGGGCAATAATATTTGCCACTCTAGAGCACTTGCGTTAGTGGACCAAGGCGTTTACCCATTTTATTTTGTTCACTTTGTATTACAATTCTATTTTGTACACTTAGTAATATGACATGCAGCACAGTGTAATATAGGTATAATATTATTTATATATAATATACATACATATATTATTATATTATAGTTAAATATAGTTAATAACGCTTATATGTCTCTGTACTATGTGCTATTATAAGATAATGAAGTATTAACTCTTGACCAAAAATTATGAATAATGTAGTAATTTAAATGTCTAGGTGCAGTGTATGTCTAGTTGTACAAGCCATGCGTTTGATGTTTTGACTAACAATGTTGTAAAATGTCGGTGGCGTATCAGGTATAATGTACTATATGAATTAAGTATCAAAATATTAGATAATAAAAGTAATAAAATAATATAATAATATGAATATAAATTTAATACGATGATATGAACATTTTTTACCAAAAACCTCCGAATTTGGTCGATATTAATCAATGTATTAAAAATGTTTACATTGTGTGTATACTATATTATGCACACGTCTACTTTAATTAAGCTATATCAACAGTTGTATAATATTTTACCTGTGCACATTTTGGAACGGGAATGAAAAGGTTCATTTTGGTTTGTTTTTATAACAAAACCCAGAGCTATACAGATACGCGTAATGTATGTTTACAATTCAAAAACAATATCAAGAGTCATTGAACAATTATTAAACTATTACAATATTATTTAATCTGTATTAGTTCTACAAAAACAATAGACTTATAAAAGTTCAAAGATAGACAGGTCAATGTTTTTTTTTAAATATTATCATTTAGAAGACAATTTATTATTCTGAGTTTTAATACTAATAACTATTGTTATTTGTTATGATATATTTATATATGTATATTTTTTTTAATAAGAAAGTTAAATTCATAAGAAATATTTCAGTTTCGGATGAAATCATTTGTTTTTTTTTATTATTATTATTATCAAAAACTATCTATGGATATATTCTTTAGATGATATTATTATAGATAAAGATGAACCTATAAATATATGTTTTGACATTGGGTTGCTATACATTTTAATATAATATAATATTTATAAATGTATGTATAAAGAATATCGATTTCGGACCCTTTATTTTCAATCACACTGTACCCGAAGGTAAAAATAAATTTCAATCACATTTTGTGTCGTAAACACTGCCAAAAAAAAATCAGACTATATTGTTAAAATAATATAAACGAAAAGAAATATCGTAAACTCAATGTTTTATAATAATATACTAAGAGCTTTATTAAATCCGGATATTATATTATTTAATGAAAGGTTTTACCACCTCCATAATGTGATTAACAACTCTCGACAAAACGGACAGGAAAAAATTAATATCAAAATATGGGCATTTTATATTTTAATAAAACAGTTTGTATTTTTTATAAAAACAGAACGGAAATAAATTATGAAATATTATAGATTATTTAAAATAAAGCACTATACACTCATCATTAAATGAATTACGCAATAATAAATTTCTAGAAATCTATTTTTAAACAAATACAATTTCACAATTGTCATCTCCATGCACCAATAATATTGAAATTCACAATAAGAAAAAAATAACTTATTGTGAAATGCGAACTTTGCTTTACGGTTTTTATTCACATGATGTTGTACAGTTAATATGATTATAAGGAGTGTATAATCTAAAAACGATTTTTATTGTAGCGTAGGTAGGTATATTTTGTTTTTTTTTCGTTTTTTATTGTAAAAAATAACTTTATGTATATTTAACATAATTCAATTATTTCTTATTTTATACGACTTTCAGGGTTATTATTAAAATCATTATAAAACTGTCTGTTATAATATAGCAAAACTATTAATTGTGACATTTTGTACTATCTCTAAAAATAAAATTAAGAAAAATAAAAATGTATTTTGTGTAATATTATAATAGATTATTAAAAATGTGTTGTATTCAATGAATATAGATACAAATTATTTTATCATTATACTATTTAGGGCGCATAGAAGAGTAATTATTTTACGAAATATAGGTAATTAAAAAAAATATACCTATCATATCAATTTTAATAAATGTTCATCGGAATTAAAATGGGATATTAGATATTTTATATACCTGAAGAACCATTAAGTACCAAAAAAAAAAATTGTTTTCCTATTTATTATTTTTACAAATAATTCAAGTGTAAATTTAGCACACATTTTTGCTATACAATATGTGTGAACAAGACGTTTCATTAAAAAAATATATATATTATAGTTGTAACGCTATAAATTTATAAATTATATAGGTAGGCTGATATTGAATCAGTGCGGTAACTGTTGTTCATTTAAAACTTAGAACCTAAAAGTCTTGCATCTGTTTCTATGCTGTTTATTTTTATTTTCAACAACAAGTATGTTGTACTGCAGCTGAAACTTTTGTTTTAATTTTTGTCTGGAATTTTGGAATTTTATATTTCTATAAAATGTCCGATTAGTATATTCGTTAGACATATAAAAAAATAAAATATTTTCTGTTAAACTTAGTTATATTTTTAAATACGTATATTTTATCGTATCGTAAGTGATTCGTTGTAGTTACCTACTATAACCAAGCCATCTATGTTTAATAATTTTATATTTTACAAAACATTGAATTATTATATCAGTATTTAAAACAATATTATATAATCTGGTTTATTATTGAGTTGGATGATTTTTTTTTTTTTTTATTACCTCACTAAGTACGGTACACGCTATCAAATTTAAAAATTCAATTTCATACCGTAAAAGTTTTCGATAAACACCCAAATATATAAGTTATTTAATATAATATCAATATACATCAAATATTATTACAGAATATTATATGGATACAATTTAGAGGATCCTCGGTTTTTCTGATTGAAAATTGAAATATTCATGAATGTATTTGTAACGATTTGAAATGATGAATAAGACAAGAACTGTTTTCAAAAATAATTTAAATACGGCATACTCATACGAAATATAAAATATGTATTGATATAAGTAAAAATCGTTTAGAACAAGTCACGTACTTTTTACGAGAGGTGTGTTTCGCACAAATCGAATAATGCGAGAGAGAATAAAATAATGGTAAACAAAATGATATTTTGCAAATTTTATTAACCGTCTGCGTTCAAGTAAAACCTAAATAGACTACTACAATACCGTTCCACAATATAGTTTATGAATAAGTTTATAAAATTAATTTTTTATAAACGTCATACGGTTTTTAACAATATAACAGTTCTGAATGAGGTGTTATATGGAAGCACATAAATATGATATATAAGTAAATATACAGTAATAAGTGCAATAAGTTATAATATATAAATTATACTACAGACTGCTATAATAATTTATTGATATAAATAGTAATTCGTTTGGCAGAAAGTTCTCCTTAATCGATTATCTTATAAATAATTCCTTCTCACTGGAACTTAGTAAAGTAGAAGTCTGGCCATGATCGAGTTATCTCTGGAATATGAAATCACATTTTCTAGACTTCAGACGAGGTGAGTCACTAAACCAAACCACTTAGAAATTTAATGTCAGTCGTATTTCTGCATTTATGCTCAGTGTAAATAAATTAAGTCCTAAAATAATATAATATAATATAACATCGAAGTTGGCCAAACAATTTTTGATAAAGTGTTACTTAGATTTTATTCCCTATGGATTGGATTTGTGTGACGTCGTTGTCTAATTATTACTAATTAGTAGCAATGATTAAACAAAATCAGAAATGTATATACTTAACTACACTGCTGTACAGTATGTGTCGACTGTGTTGAATGTATCTCGTAGAAGCCATTGTGTACTATGTTAAATTTAAGTTCAATAACCCATTTACCCATTACATACGAAAACGATTCAAAGCAAAGGAGGTTTATCTATATAATTTAATATTGTATAGTATATTTACATTTATATTACCAAACAGTGATTTATTCTCCTAATAGTGATACCGGTATGAAAAGGCTTCAACGAAACATAAATAAGCTCTTAAAACATACTCTCTTGGGAGCCGCGAGTGCCTTTAAATGGGCAGGTCTTATATAGTGCAGTGAACATACTATATTATGCGTTTAAATTACAACTATTTTTATATCATTTTGTTTGTGTGGTATACAACGATATTCTAACTTTGATACTTCATTAGCACAAATAAAACCAGAGCATTGTTCACGTTAATTATGTTGTATTGCATAACTTTTAGTTAGTACTGTTTCAATAGTCATAAATACAAACATTTTTTATTTTTATACACTAAATGTATTTAAGTATAATATATTGCTCTATTTCTTTATATCATTATTATTATATTCGTGAGAGAAACTGATTTTAATTTTTTTGTGATGCTTGAATGAAAAAAGTTTGCTAACTGTTGATCAAAGATATTGTAAAACCGTCAAAAATGTTACCCATTAATTATTTATAATTATTCATTCAAATACTCTGTACATTTTTAATATATCATTTATGAAATATAATAATAGTTACACGTCTCGTAGTCGCGCATTCGCAATTCAGTCGTAACACCGACATTGAAACATATAACAATGCATACCTACTACTTATATAATGACAGCATTGCCTATGACCTACAGTTGTATAGTTAGCAGGTAAAATAAAGATTTAAAAAAAAATATTAGTTTGACCTTTACATCTAAAATTAGAGAAAAAGTAATCAAAACTATATTTGTTAAAACTTTAGATTGGGAGTTTTAACTCTACTCAATTAGAAGTTGACTATCTATATTCGTTGAATATTCTATTTTTGAAAGTTAATATTCTGCCCCGTGAAAATCGAAATAAATCGAAAACGTAGCAAAGCCATAGTCATAATATGATAAGAACAAAAAATCTTCAAGAATGATATAGTGTGGATAATAAAACATAATAATATATAAATTGTTTCAGAAACGTCGTGAACTTTTCAAGTAAACGAGTTGGTATTTACCTTAAGAGAATACAATTACTGTTCTATATAAATATACGCATCACTCAGCGGCAGTGGCGGTATCGCGTTGTTTAAACCATCGTCACGGGCCACGGAAAACTTTTGTCGCGCGTGAGTTCCGCTCGTACATCCAGAACGATGAACCCCATCACCCACCAACTCTTCCATATATCCACATGCGCGGATAACGCCGTGAGCTCCCATGCACAGTACACACGCATACACGTTGGTATTTCCGAAACTTTCCATTTCGTATTTACCGTAGCGAAACGTGCGCGATGGCCGCAAAAAAAGAAGAAAAAAAAACCTTACACATCACACTCGCCCACTCGCGTCCCATCCATCGCCGCACACCACAACAACATCGACCGTCGTCGATTACCACCGATGTCGTTTCGTTTCGTTTAGTTTTCATCTCATTTGTTTTCCGTTTTACGACATGGGTAAGGTAGGTAGATACCTACTGTTTTCGAGCCCAGTCAGCCCTGGAAGTATCACGCATATCGCACTCCGGTGCAGTTAACGAGGCTAATCGATTTTGTCTAAAATGCCTTTCTTTAAATTATTTTCTGTTCATTAATCTTCGCAAAAAACGGACAAAACCGATTTGTGTTATTTAATTTTTGAACTTCTCGACACACTTGTAATTTTTGTTTCAAATACTCAGCAATAAAAAGTTGTTAATTACCCACTATAAGTATCTAAAAATTTAAAGGAGTTTTATGACTTAGAATTCACAAATAACATTACACATTAGTTGCACTCTTCGCATTATTACTAAGTAGTTTGCTATAATTTTACTATTCACACGATGATAATTAAAAACTTGAGCCATTCTATGAATCAATCCATTTTTAGTAAATTGTTTTTAATCGTTTGCAAACTGAGATTAACAGACTGACATATATAAATATTCACATTCCATATAGCGATTTTATATTTTGTGGTATCCCTCTCGGTTATTCCAATTGTACAATGTAATTCCGACGTTATTCTAATATTATGAATATGAAAATCCACTTAGTGACATTTTAATATCCAAAAATTGTATAACGGTTTTACAAACACTGTAATATTTTAGTGAAGGGTAAATAATTTGAGTTTCGTGGATTATAAGTATAATTTACGATTTATTATATATTATATTTAATGAGATATTCAATGCTTAAACTTTTTCACAGTAGGTGGTAAAATAAATCGAATTTAATGAAAATTTTCGAGGCACAATACAGAAGAAAAAAAATAATTTCGTGAAACATATAACCCACGTTTGTTCTGAAAAAAAAAAAAAATAAACATTTTAAAATCATGCTTAATATCTGTTAATAAAAATGAATCGTTAACATTTACTCTGAATTTATTTGTACATTTGATTAATTTCCGTGACATATTGCATGGAAACAAAATAATAGTGTACATCAGTGGTTCCCAACCTTTTTAGTTTCACGGATCACTAATTTTGTAAAAAAATATTTGAGGCCCACCCATAGCATACCTATATACGTTTTCATAAAATTATAATATATATATATATACAATATACATCTATATATAGTTATTAGGAACAAAAAATGTTAAAACTTAAAAAAAATTGTTTATTAAAAAAAACTGAATTATATTATATATATTATATAATATTTAATACTATATATATGGCTCGCGGCCCAGTACCATGCTGCTCATGGCCCACCAGTGGGCCGCGGACCATGGGTTGGGAACCGCTGGTGTACATAATAATATTAAACTGCTCAAAAAATATGCAATGCAAAAGCTACAAAATTCCCAACAACTTGCTTTATTTTTATGCAGATAAATTCTTACGAGAGACATTTTTGTGTCAGGGTAGGAAAATGAAAGTCTTTAAGACCAACTAAATGAAGTTTTTAATCCATTTGAATTACATAATAATTATTTCATAATTTATAGATAATGTACGCTAAAGTCAATAGTTTCATTAAGCCAGGGATTTAATTATTTGACATTTCAAACATTTATAATCTATTATCCCTCGTAAAATCATGACTTTGATAAAATTATTTATGAACACATTTTGTACAAATACTTTAACTTGACTACAATTTAAAACTAATATTGTGTTACATTCGTCAACCAATTTAGTGCACATACACGCACACATAAATTAAATTAAATTATAAAAATAAAGACAATATCCATTTCATAATAATAGGACAACGATGCAAATGAGCTGAGGCAGTGCATTAAGACAGGGCCATTTTTCTGGTATATGTATGATTTTATCGTTTCTTTGAGAACAGTATTTTTGTTTTGAGTTTTAAATAATAAATATATTATGTTCTAATAGTGTAAATTATTAATTGTAATTTTTATCAAGTGTGACATCCGAAAGGCAGGTATATGACAGGTAATAAAACTATATGAACATGCATTCAAATTACATAATATAATTTTCGTTTGCATTAAATAAATTCAATAACTGTCTGAAGTAATTTATTTAGGAAAGCTGAATATTTTTATAAATAAACATTAAACATAATACTTTGTGCCTTAAGATTTTTCATAAAAATGATTAGTTTTCATTCGATAATAATTTGATAACATTTTAAAACGATACTCATCGTATAGAATTATCTTACATCACCTACAATATAATATATTTGATATTTTTCATAAAAATTTTACTGTTGTTTTTCATCTGAGGAATCCGATCGATTAACCTTGATTTTGTGTGAAAATATGTTGGTAATAAAATGGGGCGATTGTAAACTCTTCCGATTTGAATGGCATGTAAACTCTCCCGGGTTTAGTCCAATACTACCTGACGGGAACATGTAAACTCTCCCGGGTCTAGTTCAGTACTAACTGAAGAGAACATGTAAACTCTCCCAGGTCTACTTCAGTACTACTAAGCTAGCTGGGGAGCATGGGGTATTATTCGTTTTACACAGTTAGAATTGGTTGAGCCATTATAGTCGATATCGTTTTAAATATTTAAATTAAAAATACTTTAATGGTAATTAAATATTTAAATGACAAATACAGGTTAACACAAAGATGAATACAGATTAAATACGGTAATACAATTCATAATAAAAATTATAATCACAATCTCTGCAATGTGACTAATTCATAGGGTAGCAATAACATTTAAAATAACTCGGGAGAGTTTGCAAATTTCTTTCAGGTAAGCATAATATTTACCCGGGAGAGTTTACCATCGGGAGAGTTTACCACCGCTCATAAAATGTCCTAACTTGTCCTATAATATCAATAGCTTACCGAAATTGCAAAACATGTTAGTCGGATATCTTGTGTGGCGACACCACTTAACACAACTGCAGGGTATCGCATTATTCTTTGAGAACAATTAAATGTGCTGGGTAGCATTTCTGCTTTTTGTTTTTTGAAGACTTAAAAGTAAACATTGTCAAACACTATAAAACGAGATCCGTGTAAATATGTTTACACGATTTTCTTAGATGTTTTTTATAGTTTAATATGTGCATTTGAATATTGTTATTTGGTTTGGACTTAAAAATAATGTTAACGATTTTGTGTAGCATGGAGGTTCCTTTCTTATATGGTAAGAGTCGCCAACATTTTATAGGAAGGAAGTGAACTACATGCATTAAAATTTAAAGTATCTGGTAATCATTCGCTTTTTATTTAGGCAGGTATATTATTCATAATATGCTGCCTTTTATAATCTTATACATAAAATTCTAGTGTCACAATGTTGGTCGAAGATGAACTTCGAAACTACTGGATCGATCTTAAATGAAATTTTTTACACCGTGTGTATTTTGGTCCAACATAAAAGATAATTTTTATCTCAATTTTTTCAATATATTTATTAACTTTTTAATAAATTTACATACTTATTTATAACTGCATAGTGTATTTCGGGTATTCCCTTGACCGACCGCGATAGTAGGTTTCTAGTTACCTGCAATTCGACCTTTTTTTTCTTTTGTGTGTTTTTCATCGTCGGCGGCGTGAGTCGCTGTAAATTGCGGTCCATTTTTAATTTTTATGCAAATTGCGGCCCGGGCATATTTTGCACATACGTAAATTGCGGCCTGGATATATTTTATACATACGTAAATTGCGCCCTGGGTATAATTTTTATTACCTACCCAAATATTTTTTATGAATAATATTAAAATCAATATTTTTCTTCTCATTTTAGATTCTGAACGAAGTGATGAATGTATTGATTTTGCAATGATGTGTTTTTTTTTTTTTTTTTTGTCTGTGTACAACATAACTAGTCGAAATAATGCTTCGATTTCAAACTTTGGGGGTGGTTTCCGACGTAAAATTGAAGATCCTTGGTGCATTATAAAGGTCAAAAGTAAACATTTTCCAACAGTTTTCAAAAAAATCGATATTTTTATATGGTTGTAATTCAAAAACTAATCACTGTAAACACTTGAAATTTTCACCAAATGATAATGTTAGTTATATCTATATACAGTTTAATTTTCAAAAATTGTCGACTTTTTTTGAGTTATTTATAGACCACTGAAATTTTAGATTTTTTTGAGAATTTTTTTTTGAAGTGTCGGTAAAAAAATGTTGGAAGACCAAAGAAACTTGAAAATTTAATACACGGTTTCTTATGAGTTGTTCTTATTGTAGCTAAAAAAAATTAAATATCGTAAGTCACAATATTTTTTAATAAGCGTTTACAGTTCAAAATTTTACGAAATCTGTCGAAAACGCGAAAATTTGCAAGTAATTTTGAAGTTGAAAAATCATAAAAATTTTTTCGTTTATAACTAAGGATTAAAAATACAAAATTAAGTGCGTTTGAATTTTAAATTTTTACGAAATAGCGTAACGATAACGATTTATCCTCAAACGATTTTAAACATTTGTTATTATTCAAAAAGTATAAGTCATAGATACTTGAAAAATTTTACCAGTTATTTAGATTGGCATTTTCTTTTCATGATTTAATTTTCAAAATATTTTGACTTTTTTTGAGGTATTTATAAACAACTGAAATTTTTTTTTGAAGTGTCGATAAAATTTTTATGGCCCAATCAAAATACTTGAAAATTTAAAAGTTCCTTATAAGTTATTCTTATAGTGATTAAAAAATTATAGAAATACATAGTCACGATTTTTTTTTATTAGGATTTGAAGTTCAAATATTGACTTAATACGTAAAAATGACGGCAATTTTCAAATTATCTTAGATCGAAATTCATAAAAATTTTCTTTTTAATTCTAAGATTTGAGAATTTAATACAAGGCTCATAATATAGTTTTGCTATAGTAGTTGAAAAATAAAAGAAATATATAGCGACATTTTTTTTTTACATCCATTCAAATTTTAATTTTGACAACATACGTAAAAATCACAAAATTCGTAAATTATTTTATTCTAGAAATTCATGAAAAATTTTCCTTTTATACCAAAGATTTGAAAATTTAATACAAGGCTCCCAAAATATTTTTACAATAGCAGTTGAAAAATCAAGAAATGTATAGTCACATTTTTTTTTATAAGCATTTAAAGTTCAAATTTTGTCTAAATACGTAAAAATTACGAAAATTCGCAAATTATTATAAGCTAGAAATTCATAAAAAATTTTCTTTTTAAATCTAAGCTTTGAAAATTTAATACAAGATTCCTTACAAATTTGTCAATCTTTATCACAAAAAAAATGACCACCGGAAATTTAAATTAAATTTTTATTAGCATTTTAATTTCAAATATTGACAAAAATTCGTCAAAACCATAAATATTTGCAAATTATTTTGTAGTTCAAAATTCAGAATATTGTTTGTATTTATATCTAAGGTTATACAATTTAACACCAAGTTTTCCATAAGTATTGCTTCAAATAGCTATAGAGAAAATTTGAAGCGTCATTATAGGAAAAATGTTTTGAGCCTTTGAGTTTTAAATTTTTATGAAATCGCGTTATGATAACGATTTATCCTCAAACCAGATATTCGTATATCTATGATAATATAAGGTATTATGAATTATGATAACTAAATGATAACTACACTAATTGATTAACCATGCCATACGCAAATTGCGTCTTAATTGAAAAATAAAATATTTGTTTCAAAATAGAATTTATGACAATATTTAAATATAATATATCCTAGACTGACAAATCATCTCCGTTCAGATTCGTTTTTCGTATACAATGATACCTATCATTGCATTCAAATTTAATCCCATCCATTACAGTAACCTACAGTACAGAAGAGCGAAATCCACGACTTACCCGCTTTTTAAGACTGAGGACTGTCAATATAATTGTATCAATATAGGTATGATTAAAAATATTGGTTTTGCTGTATTTTTGTTTTTAATTAAAAAATATATTATTTGCAATTAGTAATTATGTGTCTGTAAAAATGCGTATGGTTATAAAATGTATTATAAAATGAGGTCTTCGATCAAATGCACTCTGACTGCTAGTAATATATTACATTAGTGAACATATTATTATTATCTACATCAATCATTCAAAGATTATTACTTATCTTTAAATTGTACAACCGACCGGAAATCGGAAAATCCTAGGCCGCAATTTACGTACATTTCAAATATACCCGGGACGCAATTTACGTATGTTTTAAAAGTACATGGGCCGCAATTTACGTAGCATATAACTATGAACATTTTTGGGGGACGCAATTTACCGAATCCTGGCTACGTGTAGATATGAATTGTTCCGAGAAGTAAAACTGGACAATCTTTCTATATACTATATTTTTTCTCCATAATATATTATTCTTATATATAGAAATCATGTGTCACAATATTTACCGGGATGAACTCCGAAACTCCTGACCGATCTTGATTAAATATTTTACCCTGTGTGTAATTTGGTACTAATTAAAAGATAGAATATTTTTTATCTCGATTAAGGCCCTCATTATTTTTGCATTGCAATAATTGTAAAAAAGAAAGTTATAGAATTTTCTATAATGATCTGCAATGTTCAAGAGGAGTGACGTCATATAAATTGTTCTCTAAAGCTTCGTTCTAGAAATTTCAATCTTCAAAGGTGTAAAATGCAAAGTATGGTACGACATATTCATCAGTATTATTCAGTGAAGTGTAAGTGTAGTGAAGTTTCTATTGAAGGCCTTGAACCATTTAACTGAAGTATAAGTACAAAGTTTTATTTTTTATCCAGCTTTTTTGGAATTAGGAGTTCACACGGTTTTGGTTACACCTCATTTTCCCGCGTGCTTAGCAGCGTCCTGTACGAAATTTTACTAATTGTAAAAAAATTTATAAAATATTTGCTGTCCCGACATGGCGATTTCCACGTATTCGTTTATTTTTTGGCATTTTCGTAGGCCGTGTGTTAGTGTTATTATGTATGAGAAAATAATTTTTTTTTTATTTGTTGTTTATTAGTGATTTCGGTCGTTTCGGGGATCATAACGTATAGTAAACTATTGAGTAGGTCAAATTAATATTCACATAATGTCAGTAATAAAGATTAAATAGTTTTGACCGATCTAATAATCCACGGGATTAAGAATAAAACATAGTCTGCAATTAATGAGTAAATTACTATGTTAACCTGATATTAAACAATGAATTAAACAAACATTTTTAATCATTTAGAATTGATATTTTTAACGGCCACGAAGTGGTGGAGATCAGCTAGTATTATTATAAAAGGCAGCATAATAATAAAATTTACATCATTATTATTTCTCAATCAGAAACATTTTTGTTAATAAATGCTTTTATTTGCATTGTATATAATGCGTAAGCGTGTGATGTTGACGTGATCAACCGTTATTAGGATAGTTAATGTATTATACGATCGATCAATATTTCTCTAAAACCTGACTCATATTAGGCCGAACTAATTAAAAGGGTTATTAACTAACTAACCTAATCTAACTTTTTTATATAGTACGTATAGTATTGATGGTGATTACATGATAGTATAATGGAAATGAATTACATAAATTATCACTGTTATCAAATAACAAACAACACGTCATAGATAATATTAAATTTATCGATAGATAAATTAATAACAGTTCAATTGATATTGAAATAAAATATTTTGCTGATTTATTGTTTTGAATAGTTTCATTTTAAGTTATAATAGTGGGACGCGATTGATCCGTAATAGGTACATTACACATATTATTATATTTATCGCAAAACAAAAAAATCAAAATTCTTCTGACATAGAATTATCGCACATGCTGACTACAGGTAATAGAATAAGACATGATGCAGTGTCCAGCCACCAAAAGTTCAGGGTTTTGTTACCATAGTAACAAACTATTCGCTCCTGCTATAATCCTGACAACAATAACATTTTAAGTAGGCAATTTAATCAAATATGTATAATTATAATATATGCAGATGAAATTTCTCTATGTGTTCGTCTGTATCGAACTGTCTTTTTGTTTTTTTTACTCCATTGAAAAAATTATTGATAACTTGATGCGGCGGTGGGTCAACATCAATTGGGCATGACGACTAAGACGGAATTCGTGATGCTGCGACTCACCAGTGCGGCGATGTTGGTGATGGCCGTCGTAGTCACACAGTTGTGGATTGGACGAGCCAACGGCACGCTGGCTCGGACGCCCCCCATCAAGTGGCTAATCAACACGGGAAACATGGCGGTCCGATGGCCCCCACCGTCGTGGAACAGAAGACACAGCTGCAATAATAACACTGCGACGCCGAACACCATCAGTCGGATGCAAATGATCCGCGGTGGCACTGCTGCCGTGTTGATCATGCCCACCGGGGATGGTGGCCGAAGATGTTGCAGTGACCGCAGCCTGGCACAGTTCTCCCTGGGTGTGGTGGACCTCAAGCACGGACTCAACAACCTGTATCCGTCTGTGCGGCCGTTCCCGGATTGGCAGACATTTGTGGACGAGCGTTCGCCAATCGCAACGGAGCCACCAGTATCGGAATTACCCGTTACGGATGAACAGGACCGGGACACTTCCGAACCGGATGGACATGATGATCAACGCACTTCCGAAGAAATCCCCGCCGACGACCGCTACGGTGGAAGAAAACGCGGCCACAGGAGAATCATCAACGCTGTAGACGCGTTCCTGGACGATCGAGGACGAATCCTTTGGGTACTCGACTCCGGTCAAGACGGTGAAGACGCGTGTAATGGTATAATGCCGTTCAGTTGTGACGGATCCGCGGCGTCCAAATCATCAGAGACGGACGATCAGCTGGTGAAACCAAAGTTCGTAGCGATCGACGTGTATACGAACCAAGTAAATATGATATACAATGTTATAATTATAATAATGATAATGATATTAATATAATTTAATCTTCTTAGATTTGTAACTCCTGTTTATCTCTTTTTCGTCTATAAACCTTATTAACACATTTATTGTTTTATGTTAACTAATGTATTATAGTAATATAAAATATGAAATTAAATTAATAAGTAACATATGAATAAATTAACTAGTAATAATAAATAGCGGTATTCAAAACAATGCCCACTTATGAACTATACCAATCTACAGATCGGATCGTGTAAAATGTCAACTCAGGCTATAAGATAACGTTTCGTGTTTTAGATCATCGACGTCGTAAGTCTGTCACGCGTTTGGCGACCCGGGGTGAGCTGTTTCCAGTTCATAGTTTCCGTATACCTGGACGCTGAAGAAAATAATAGCGACGGCGGTGGTACAGCAGAAGGTGAGGCCACTGCAGATGGACGTGGTGAAGCAAACGGATGCACCTTAGATTGGCCACTGGTGGTAATCGGCGACGCTGGCACAAATCGTGTGCTGGTGTACACGCACACCAACGACAAGTTTGCCGAGATCATATTGCCACTGGAAGAAGAACACAACGCGTTGCACGATGCCGACTTCAACGGTACTGGCGACGCAAGGAGCGGCAATGCTCGGCACCCTCGATGGCCGACGCCTCCGATCCGAGACATACTCTACTTGGCCCCGTTGTCCATCAAGCCGGGTAAAGTCAGACTGTTGATCACTTACCACGGTTGCCGTGAAGTGTACAAACTCCGGTTGGAACCATCCACTTCCGACCCGCCTTCTTATGACGACGGTTCCGAGACCAGAGTCATGGCGATGCCGCTGTCACCAATCATCGGTACGCTGGCCGTTCTCGGACGGAAGCCGTGCCGGATGGTCATATTGGGCACGGACCGTCGGCGGACGGACGTGGTCGGTGAGAATTTCGCGGACGGGGGGACTACCGTGTACTTCCGCTTAGAAAACACTAACGACATATGGTCGTGGAAGGTGTTCAGTGGTAAGAAAACGTTGACCGGATCGTATCTGTACATCGACGAACGTGACTTCCGGTTGGTCCGGATGGGACGTACGTGTCGCGTCCCCGTAGCAGTTTCGGTTGCACCGGCGGCCGTTGGGAACGGCTGTGCTGACGATGTGGATCAGCAAGATTCCTTGGCCACCGTGAAGAAGACTTCGGAAAAACAGATCCGTCAAATCGTGTGGATGCTGGAGACGAACTTCGTGGATCACTTTGCGGGTACTTCGGACAGGATGGGTGCAAACGCTAAGCTGCAACCCCTCGAAGCGCCACTGCGAAACGACGCGAATGCTGCCCGAGCGTTGAGTTTCAACGCTGCTATGCAAACATTTCCGCTGCGAAGTCAACCTGCATTTAAAGACTTTCGCCTGCAGCGACCACAGTCGTATAAACGTTGTAGCAGTAACACTGATAGATGACTGATAACACAGATCGTGTATTCCTTTAGGTTGTTTTTCTTTCCTGTAAAGAGATATCTGTTAAGGTATATAGTACCACATAAAATCCGAGTTGGTGTATAGCAAACGCGATTAACCTAAGTCCTCAGACATAACGTAGGTAAAATTCTCATAATGAAATAATATGGGCCGTAAATCGATGTAGGTATTATTATACAATATCGGCTGGCCTTGGTGGCACACATTTTCAAGATGTGATTTATTTCATAAACTTACAAGTCAATGGACTATATTGAAAACTTTTTTTTTTACTAAAAATATTAAACCACCATTATATCTATTATAATATCAATGTATAACATAATATCATATTATATTATGCTAAATTTCAATACTATTATGATTTTGTAATATTTTGTTCACGCTTGATTCCTATTATTATTAAGAATTTAAATTTATTATTATCTTAATTATTTAAAAACTTTTTTTTAATAAAATGTAACGATTAAAAATTGTATTTTTTTTTTTTTTTGGGGGGGGGGGGGATTTATACCTGTTGAGCAATAAAAAAAGTGTACAAGTAGATCCCCACTAAGCGATACCACTCTACTGTACAGTAAAGATGAAGAGTAGGTCACTTTAATGGATGTGTTAAATTTGAATGCCATGTCAGATATCATTGTATACGAAAAACGATTTTACCTTTATTGCAATTATATTATATTTATAAACTATAAATGTTTTCTATATTGACTCTGGAGTTTGTATTAGAGTTTTATGAAGGGAAAGTTATGGAGAATCTTGTGTTGGGTTTTTAACCTTAGGTATAAATCACAAAAATTTTAAGAATTTTCATCTTCATAATTCCATTCAAATTTATGCGATTTTGACATATTTTATAAACATTTGAATTTTAAATGCTTATAAAAAAAATTGTGACTAACGATTTTTGATGTTTTTTACTACGATAAGTACCTACAACTTATAATAAACTTTGTATTAAATTTTAAAGATATTTTTGGGTAACCAATTTTTTTCATAAGCATTTCAATAAAAAAAACTTAGAAAGATAGAAAATTTCAACTGTCTATAAATAACTTAAAAAAATCAAAATATTTAATTGTAAATAGATAACGCTAATACAGTAGAATCTCGATTATCCGAACTTCCGTTATACGAACCCTCTATTATCCGAACTATAATTAGCGTATCCGAACGTTCTGTTATCCTAACATGAAATGTAAGAGTACTCCAAAAGGACCAACATCTGCTGAAGCATTTGCTGCATTTGAAACTGGTCTTGAGTGGTTTGAAAAACAGGCTGAATGTTGTCCAACACAATTACTTCTCCTTAAACGTTTACGAGACTTTGCTGCAGTAAACCGCGTTGCAGCTCATCGTCAAATTAAAATTGATAATTTTGTCAAAAAAATATAATAAATAATATGAAAATAAAATAAATGTAATGTATTTCTTATAATGTATGATAATGTTATGTGTGTATGTAATTCTAATAAAATATTAATAACAATAATAAATATTTCATTATAAAAACAATAAATAATTAATACATATTATATGTAATTTTCCAAATTTTTTTTTTAAATTTCCAATATCCGAACTTTTGCGTATCCGAACTTGGTGCGGTCCAATCAGTTCGGATAATCGAGGTTCTACTGTATAAACATTTGGTGACAATTCCAAGTTTCTACAATGATTCGTTTTTCATTCTTTATTTACAGCAAAATCAGTATACCGGCACAAGAGCAATTAAGTGAATATCCAAAGTTGTAATTCAAATGCTCATAAAAGTTTAATTTAACTATCCGGAAGATATTTCTTATTCGAATAAATATAATATTTATATGTGTGTGTGTGTGTGTGTTTGTGTGTGTGTAGTAAAATAAATCAAAACAAATATATTATATTTTATAGTGGTAATGAGATTTTAAATTATGTAACATAAATACAATATTTTATTTTAAAACATCTAGATACAAAGTATAAATTTTCTTAACTCAGATTCAAATAAGTGAATTTAATATGAATTTGATTCAAATGCCATTTTTCCATCTATTTCGTCAAAACATTTGTTACAGACTATATATTGAAATATATTTGTCCAATATCTTGATATCTTCTGTCATATCGCTGGCATTTCTCAGACAGTCTTTAAAAATTTTGTCAGATTTGCAATGTGATTTGTAAAAAAATATATAATGGACGTATCATATATCGTGTTTCTTGTAAATTTAATCAATAAACATAAAAACGCTCTCGATGATAATGTTATTAGAACAGAATACGATGTTTTTTATAATATTGTGTTTTAATAAATTCTATTAAAAGCAGCATTTTTGCTATCTTGTCAAATATTCGTTCAAACATTTGATGAATCATATTATAATATTATATTCAAAGCTACATATGATAGCTTTTTAGTAGATTTGACATATTATTACGTTTTAAGTTTTAAAGAAATTAAATAAGTCATAATAAATACGTCATATTTAAAAAGGCGTATAGGAATTAATTGAATGCAATTTATGATATGTAAGTGATGCAATATATCACTTAACTATTGATTGACTTGACCATTGATGTTTTTCCATAGTCATAAACCTTCAGTAAACTAATATATTTTAACTTAAAAATTATCGTATATCTTTAGTGAAAATTGGATTTCATTAGACAATAAATTTCTGCAGCATCAAGGTTTTGATCTTACGAAAAACAAGTTTGTTCAACACTTTTTAATTTTAAAGCACACAACCTGTACTGATATGAGCTACAAATAAATTTACAAAAAACATAAAAGCATAGAAATCTTTTTTTTTAATTCATCAGTATTTATTAAATTATTTAATAAATTATTTTATTTATTTATTTAATTACCTACACAACTTCAAATTTATTATAATTACTGTTGAAATAGCATATTCAAATTTCAGAACTAAGCTATTTCCCAATAATTTCTACATCAGCAACTGTATCAATATTATTATTAAAATGTAGATCTGAATTTTTTATTGCTTCAGTATTTGGTACTGAACTTAGCAGGTATATTAATTATAAAATATTTTTGATCAAAAGTCTTGGTATCGGCACAGATGCGGTCGGCACAGTTGCGGTCAATACCTTTTTGGTGGCACTTGCGGTCACTATTTTTTTTTTTACATATATGAACTGGTTTTACAATACTGATAATATAATATAATAATAATAAAGTTAAACCTATACTATTTTAAAAATCAAACTTTCCTTTTTTGTATTATTTTTATATACAAATTATTGGTACAACGTTATCGATGTCAATGTGAAATAGAATAATAGCCAAAGATATATGGAATTGCTTCCAAAAAAGACACAAGACAAATAATATCGTTGAAGGTTGGAATAGCAGATTAAATAAACAATTTAATAGACCTCGACCAACTTTTTTAGCTCTTTATTACAAATGTCTTAAATTAGAAGCTCAGCATGGAGACTTATTGTTTGATCGACAATTTTAAACTTTGAAGGAAAAAATGTTACATTACACTTGACAGTAGAATTGAAAAAAAACATTAAAATCATATGAAGAGGACAGAGACTTAAAAAAATGTCTAACAATTCTTTCTTTCATACAAAAAATTGATTAATAGGCAATAACAATTAACCGACATGTCTCAATAAAATAATAGCGTCTACAAATTAATGATTATATATTTTATATTTATATCATAATAGTTTACAATAAATATTTAAAAAAAAAACAACTTTTAAGCACGCCAGTAAATATTAAATAATATTTATTGCCAGTACTAAGCCTGTAAAAATTCGAAGGAAAGTTAATATAGTTTAAGTTTAACTTTATTATTATATCAGTATTGTAAAACCAGTTCATATATGTAAAAAAAAAAAATAGCTAGTGACTGCAAGTGCCACCAAAAACGTATTGACCGCAACTGTGCCTACCGCATCTGTGCCGTAATCAAAAGTCTTAGAGTTTTCATTAATAACTTGTTCATCATGACTAAGTTTAACTTTAGTATTTTCATTTATTGTTATTATGGAAATGGAATAATATTTAATCACTGTTTTACAATAGTAATTTTTTCATCATCAATTTCTAATCCGATGTTCTAACCAATGAAACTTGATATTTTTTTACTTAAACTCATATATACTACTATATCAAATAGTATAGTTACAATCATAAACGTGATATTTCCATTTTTATTATTTTTTTCAGAAAAGGAACTTTTTTATTTCATTCGGTTAATGTAAATTAGACAAATTAATAGATATGAATATAGTATGTACCTACTTATGTACTGATACTAGTAAACTACCATCGAGTTTGATGAATTGTTTTTTATTGCTTTACTAGGTACGCTACATGCTACAAATATTAAAAATTCAATTTCATATGAGGTCAATTTCAATATCAACCGATCCCCACTACTCACTTCACCTACAACACCTACATCGCAAAATGTTTTTATAAAAAAACCAAAAGTATTTAATTATCGTTATAGTGTACTCGCCTAACTTGACAATAATGTTGATAACAACGATATACACGAACTATCCAGTCAGGAACCCACGAATTAGTTCGCATACACAACCGTGAAGAACTTATTGTTGCCACACATTTTTATTAAAGGAGTAAAAAATTTCACAGATGTACTCACCAAACCACACGCCTAATATTAGGTGCAACTATTTGTACTGAAGACTTCAGAACTCTAATACGTTCCCTAAATGAAAACCATGCAGGGTTCCACACATATCAGCTCCAATCTGAAAAATTGTATAGAGTTGTTGTAAGGACTGTCGGTTTCGCGACTAGACAAGTCACAAACATTATACACCATCTAATTAAAGTCCCTATCATATTGGTTTTTGTTGATCTTGAGCCGGGACCTTGCAACCAAGATTTATTTAATATCCCGTCACTCTTGCACACAAAAATCAAGGTTGAAAAACTACAAAAAAAAACGTGTGATCCTCTAGTGTTTAAACTGTCAATTATATGGCCACATCAGGGCATTCTGTTCTTATGCCCCACGCTGCGTAAAACGTGCCAAAAACCACCACATCTCAACATGTGACAAAGCACCAGATACTCCTGCCACCTGTGCCCTATGTTGTGGGAATTTATCCAGCCAACTATAAAGAATGCACCATACATAAAGAACTTCAAAGCCGTCACCGTCAACCACCCACCACTACCAAACTCAATTTACATTATCAACTACACCAGCCCACTCACCATCCAGCCCGAGCAAATCTAACCTATGCAAATGTTACAGGTAACGACACCACACATAGCACACCACTTCCTGTCATTGAAAATAATGGTCTGTCAAATATTGTAAACGAATTTAAACACTTCATTAATCCCCTGATCTCTCTCCTTAATCCCTTAATAACTAAACTTCTTGCCAACCAACAAATCCCTTATTAGTATACTTAAATAATACACACTATACTAAATAATTTCTTCTTACTCAAACTTAGTAAAGTAAAGGTCTAGCCACAATCGAGTTGTCCCCGGAATATATTTAAAATGACACCCACATATTATATATTGTATTATAATAATGATTAATCACTGACCAAAAAAAAAAAAAAATGATTGTTTGGAAATAAGATAGGAGTTTAAAATATTATGATTTTGGATGTCTTAAATTTTTCATACAAATGAAATTTTAATAATTTACAAAGGCGATTGACATCTGTATAATATAATATAAATACAATATTTAAATTGACTTTTTAAAATTTATTGATAAAACTGTACAATATGACAATTAATACTGCGACAATAATATTTTCAACATTTATTTCGATGATATAATGTAGGTACACTGTATAATTTGATTTTGTTAATCATTTTTTACTCGTGTTTAAATATAAAAATAAATATAAATACACTAATACACGATATGAAGTATCCTAATTATTATACAAACATTAAAATAAAATTTAATATAATGGTGGTAATTTAAACACTGTTTTTCCATTTCTTTCGTCCACACATGGCACACGAAGTATATTGAAGTATAATGTTCCCATGAGATCTCCTGTCGAATGATTTGCCTTTTTCAGACAATTGTAAAACGTTTTGTCACAAATGCAATGTGATCTGTAAAAAAAGTAATATATGGATCATGTTATATGATTTTTTTTAAATAAACAATATACTTAATGGATACTACTTATATGAAATTATTGATAATTCTAATTTGATAATCGATATAGCCGATATAGGTATTATTGAAAAGTATATTGTAATCATCCGTAGTGGTGTACAACACACAAACACACACGTGAAAGTGTATCCCCAGGTATATATATTTTTAATACTATTTATATAGATGTTTACAGACTAATAAAATAAAAAAAAAAATTTTATTTAATACGTACTTATAGGTACATATAGTTTTTTTTTTTATACAACCCGAAAAATGTCCCATAATATTAGTATGTTACTTTTATTATTTTTTAGATTGTGCAACATTTTTATACTAAAAATATGTCAGATATCTACATAAATATGACATATTTGATACCTATGTATATTATTTGATCAATAATAATAATATTTAATAATAAAATAAATATATTTACTAACTAAAGTTTATTTTATTGAGGTACATTAATATATTTGGTAATACCTTAAACAACTGTTACTACAAATCGCAATATAAAATACCAGCATACAATTGAAAATATAAAATTAAATGCCTTGTGTGTAATTTGGTAAAATCAATATAATCATATTTTGTATTTAAATCATAATGGTAGTACTTACTTTGTGTACATGGAATCGTTGGTGATGTTATACCTAGTAGCATATGATCTGACTTTAGATGGGCAAAGATCATGCGTTCTACAACACATATCCAGTTTGACCTCTGATCCCAAATCGAAGTACGTTGTAGCCAGATCCCCACTGCCACACCATTTTGTGCCTATAAACAAATACATAAGCTTAAGTCGATCTTGGTTTAAAATGTTTATATATTAAATTAAATTGTTTAATAATTTACAATTTCGTCTAGAAATAGATTATTATAAAACTTTATTATTAACTATAGAACATTTTTTTAGATTCTGAGCGAAGCGATGAATGTATTGACTTTACCATGATGTGTGTGTTTTTTTTTTGTGTCTGTCATCACGTTTTGGGGCAGTAAAAATGCTTCGATTTTTGGCTTCAGTACCTCGATCGATCATAAAGTGAATCTAGTTGGTACTTTGGGGGTCAAAAGTAAAAAATTCTTAATACTTTTCTAAATAATCGAGAAAAACAAACTAAAAATTAAGGGAAAAACAGGAAATTTTACGCACACTAATTTTTCGACAAAATCGATTTTGGTTTTTGATGTAGTTTTAAAACAAATGACCATAGATACATGACATTTTCACCGAATATTTATATAAGTATATTCTATCCACCATGCAATTTTCAAAAATTTTCAACTTAAGTTGAACTATTCATAGACATTTGAAATTTTCGATCATTATTAGTTTTTTTAAAATTAATATCGATAAAAATTTATTTGTTAGGCAGAAAAGCTTGAAAATTTAATACAAGGCTCTTAACATATTGTTACAATAGCAGTTGAAAAATAAAATAAATTCATAGTTACCATTTTTTTTTATAAGCATTCAAAGCTTGAATTTTGACTAAATACGTAAAAATTACGGCAATGTTCAAATTATCTTAGATAGAAATTCATAAAAGTTTTTCTTTTTAATTCTAAGATTTGAAAATTTAATACAAGGCTCCTAACATATTTTTACAATATAGCAGTTGCAAAATAAAAGAAATACGTAGTCACAATTTTTTTTAAGCATTCAAAGTTTAAGTTTTGACAACATACGTAAAAATCACGAAAATTCATAAATTATTTTATGCTAGAAATTCATTGAAAATTTTCCTTTTATATCTTAGAATTTAAAATTTTATATAAGGCTCCTAACATATTTTTACAATAGCAGGTGAAAAATAAAAGAAATATATTAGCACAATTTTTTTTTTACAAGCTTTCAAAGTTTGAATTTTGACAACATGTGTAAAAATCAGGAAAATCATGAAAATTCGCAAATTATTTTAAACTATAAATTCATAAGAATTTTTCTTTTTAAATCTAAGATTTGAAAATTTTTAATAATCTATAATATATTCTATACAGATAAACCGTCTTCGCTCAAAATCGCTTTTCGTATACAATGATATAATATCATTGCATTTAAATTTAATTCCATCCATTACTGTAACCCACTTGTAACCTACTGTACAGCAGAGCAACATACACGCCTTACCCGCCTTTTTTTAAAACTAATACCCATTTTATTTAACGGATAATTGATAGATATTTCAATATTTCTATAAATTAAACATATATCTGATCCTTATGTATATTTCATGATGACTGTATAAAGATCTCGTATTTAAGGATATTAATATAACTAAATAATAATTAATACAGCTATGTTTAGAATAATGTAAATTTAATCAACGCTCGCGATAATAATTTGTCCACACCAATTCCTTATAACCTAACATCTAACGCAGGCCCACTGTAAATTTCACTCCTAGCAAATTTGAAGAATTCAATTCACAGATTACATTACAGTCAAATAATATACAAACCATAATACGAGTGCAATGTACCAAACATTAAAGTATTTAATACGAACGAGATCGATCTCCCTATAATTTTACAATGAATTAATGAGTAATGATTATAAAATGTAGATATCATATCCATGTGTGGAATTGTCTTCTAAAAACAATTAATTATTAAAAACATCATATTATGATGATAGCTTAATATTTCTCTGTGACCGTTTACCAATTTTTGATGGAACCTATATAGTTAAAAGAAGGGAATACATTTTCTATTATTATATTGAAAAAAAAAAAAAAACTATTTTGATTTCGATGTTTTTAAGAAGTACAACTACTATAATTTGAACAAATTAACATTCACTCGTCTGGTGTACGAGTAAAATGATTTTGAATGTAATTTTCAAGCTGCATGTACTCATATTTTGTACTCAGAATGAATTGCACGTGTAACATTTTAGTCAATTTTTTATGAGTATGTACAGACATAAGCGAAATTATTTATCTATATTAAATTAGCATAATATAATTATATATTATGTATGTAGCATTTGAAAACCGTTGTTAAAACTATATCATTATCAGTGTTTTAGAGAACAACGTGCGAGCGCGAAAATCTGTGCCTATAAATTGATGCATTAGAGGTGTTCGATAATCGTATGAATAATAATAATAGTTGGTGAATTGTTTCGATAATAGTGTTATTAACGGTAGTATGAAATATTTATTGATTTACGCCTTGTAACTTATTACACAATATTATAATTACTGTACAATTAAAATTATTTCATTATTTGTAATCCACTGATATTAATTGTTCTATAGATCATCTAGTCAATGATCGTACGATTGTAACACAACAGTTATACGGGAAAATCAATTCGCACATATGCACGCATATATTATTATTAATTATTATATTGTTATACTCAAAAACAATAGCGTATTGTATAATTAAATAAGTAATGATTAAGTTATGCGAGATTGATGTGATTTTATAACTCCTTTGTACATAATCATTTAGGTTAACATAATTTGTATATACAATATACACATCTACACTAAATAAATCTCATAATTGTAACAATTCATATACCTACTGTTGTAATCTACATATTTAGATAATTATATTATTTACAATATTTAATTGTTAGCTAATTGTTAGTTAATTGTTATATATTATTATTTTACCATATTTGTGTTATATCAGTTATTCATAATAATATTAACCTTCTCCGCTTTCTCCATCTATGGCACTCAAATTCCAAACATACATACAGCTAAATATCTTGGGTTATCTCTAGACTATATAGACTAAGCTGGCCCCAGCATATAAAATCGAAATGACTCAATTTAAATTCTCAATTACCCCTAATTAAAACATCCATTAATAATATATAATAAACTCACTAACATCAGCATAAAATTGCTCAACTATAAATCCCTAATTTACCCAGTCTAGAAGAGTAATACATGTGTATTTTGTTATGAGAAAATTCATAAAAATCCAATCTACATGAAATTGAAACATTTAAAATATTAGTAAATACCGTTCCCCCTATACCTCACAAACTGTCGAATATTCTGACTTAAAGTAATGAAGGAGCTAAAATATAAATATTACCGACTCTTCCAAAACCAGCTTACCTCTATAAATAACATATTTATACGAAATTTCTCAATACCAATAACTTCTGTCCCTTGAAACTCGTTTAGGCGCATTAAAAAAATGCATTTTTTTTTTTTATCTAATTTTTCTCGTTTAGGAACATAAATTTGCCCTAGTAATTAAACACAAACATATGTTAGTTCCTACATGAATATAGAAATGAGGTAGATAAATTATATAATTATATTTCATAGTTAATATTATATGAAATATAATATTTTTTTTGTAACAAATATTAAAATAATATAGAAAACCATAGAAAATATAAAATATTTTTTTTTTACAATCATGAATAGTACATTAAAATAAATAAAAATAATGTAATGTTTTTATAAAATTTTACAAAATACGATAGTAAAAGATCAACGCATAAATCGATAAGCCGAAGTGTTGTTAAATTGATTTACAAGCGCAACCGGACTAACAACAAACACCATCATCAAAATACCGATGCATTTCGTGTCAATAAACTCGTATTATAGATTGCACCCCATAGATATTTCAAATAATGAAAACGAATCATCAAATTAACTTACAATAAACCATAGGTGGCATAATATTATTATATCATGAGTAATTACTATTTTTGTACATTATTCGATATATTTGAAGGTTTCCAAACTGACTGTATAGGCAATTCGTTATCAAAATAAAATAATTTATCACTACGTTTATATAATTACATTAAAATCTAATTATATTATGATGGAATTAGGACGGTTTTAAATTAAATTGGTTTTACATTTTTAAATTACTTAGTGCAAGCGTTTTAACGTCATCATATAAATGTAGTATATTATGTATCTACCTATCTTACTTTACTAGTAGTAGACTACTACCCCGAACTACCATACATATATCTAGTTAACCTGTAAACAAAAAGCGCCCTTTATGTTATTTCACTTTTCATACACTAATTACGTATCATCTATTAGTAAAATGTATATGGATCAATTGTGTACAAAAGAAAAAACAGAACGTTCTTGCCGTACAAGTCATCACTGTGACTTGAAGCGCGTGAGTAGTAATCAATGTCTACACGTGTTTGCATTTATCTAAGTCACTTTTTGTCAATCCTACCGATATGGACCAATAATGCAATGACCACATTTTAAGATTTCTGTAAGAGTGATTTGAATTCTTCAATGTGTCTATAGTGCTTATATATCAATCGGATCACAGCTTTAATTTCACACACATCAACTAGATGTATAAGAGTTGAAAATGAAATTTAAAAACTTAATCGTCTGATTATATTGGTCCACCAGCGGTATCACTGACAAAATATAAGTACATTTCGATTGAAATAACTGATCGTTCGCAATAAAAGAATATGTTTATCATTTATTTAATGACATTAATTGAACTAGAATTTATATACGGTTTGTTAGTATACTTAGCGCTATCTGATGGTTATAGCTGGCTAATAATTTCTATTATTTGTTGAAACATAAAAACGCACCTGGTAGTATTCCAGAGTACAGTGAACTGGAAGTAGTCGATTGGACGCCGTTCGAGTTTATATTTTGATCGGCGCCGTTGACACCACGCGAGTGCAGCCTCACTTCTTCGGGATTCACTTGGTGTGGGTCCAACAGATCGCATTGGGCAATCAGTTTCATCATTTGGTCTAAGGTGATCCTCAGTGGCTTATTGATTCTCGTCAGATTTTTCAACATTTCTTTGCCTTCGTTGTCGTTGCTGAAAACATATTTTTTCATTATAAAAGATTATTTTTTAACAATTGGTAAATAATGCCTACTATAATATTATAATAATATTACAATTTTTAACGACGTAGAAAGAACAAGATTGCCGGTAAATGTGTTTTAATATTATTTTGGTACTTTTCTATAAATTTGCTGTGATGAACTATAATAATAAAAATAATAAAAACCATTACCAATTTACTAAAATATAATTCGCGTTGTATGCTATCTACCTGTAAAGTAGAGTATCGATAATACGAACGAGATTGGGGAAAGGGGTCGTTTGGATTATCACGAGTCACGAGTACAGGGTCCATGGATGTTCGGACTGTACCGTAAATTAGATGATGGTGTAACTGACCGTAGATTTTTTATAGTTGAAAAGAGAGATAGAGCTACGTTACTTCCAATTATTAAACGTGAAGTAGAAGTTTGATCAACAATTTACTAGGACGAATGGAGGGCTTACAGCAATTTACAGTGCATAAAACTGTAAACCAGCAGCTCCACTTAATTGATCCAGAAACAGGGGGCAATACCCAATCTATAGAGTCTACGCGGAGACATGTTAAAGCAAAATATAGCATAAAAACGTTCACTCAATACATTCAAGAACCTTTTTGACCAGTTTTTTGAAGATATGAAAAAAAGTTCTTTAATGTAATAATGCCCAGATGACTTCTACAATCTACAGATTGCGGAGTGTAAAATTGTAGATATATAATACAACGCCAAAAAACAATAATTGTGGTAGATACATTTTTTTTTTTATATGTATTTAATTTTTATATGACGTGAGTTCCACTAAAATAATATATTATTACGTGATTTATACTATGGTACCACGCACACCAGTTTTTGGTGAGTCTATACGTAAGCAATTTTAATACAGTTTTGAGTTTATTTAAAACTTAAAATAATATATAATATATATTTAAATATCAAATCAAATTGATTTACAAGTGGTCCCATCATTATTGGTTCTTATGTAATTGTGAGATTAAATCATTATAGAAAGCGGTTTTGCGTAAAAAGAACCACATAATACTTTAGCCATTTAGCTACAAGCCTTCGACATTCATAGTTAAGTAACAGAACTCATTATTATTTATTTGATATCATAAAATATCTAATATATATTATGTATAATATATTATATAGTTTTAAAATCTGTTATTTGTATGTTTTACAGTCGAAAAAAAAATTAAAAAACAACCTGTGAGAGTGTGTTGTTTTGCTTTCCAATGCGAATTCACTGTATATTTTGTGAATCGAGTGTAAAGAAATAAATTTGATTTATTCGTAGCAGATATATTGAAAGGTGGACACGCATCAAAGATAATTACCCATAGCTACCTACCTATTTTTTCAAAGCGATTAGGTTGTACCTACGGCTACACGTCCTTGATACGCGTTCATGGTCTATTGTCATTCCGATTGTGTTTGTGTATATAATAGATTAGTACAAATAATAGACAAATAAATGATTTTCGATCTAACAAATTGTTCATAATAATTTTGGCACACAAATAATAAATTGCAATTCTTCCTCTCGAAATTAATACTTGAAGGGTAATAATATTATTATGCTCGTCACATCGCAAGGACGATAATCTATATAAATATATACTATATTATGTTATAATGCACAAACGCTGAAGTTACATATTCTCGATGAAGGTAGCGATGATAATATTGTAGAAATTAGCTACAACCGAGTTTCATTAGTACCATACGAAATTTTAAAATTTCGTAACCAATATTTTATGGTAAAACTTTGATAGGTACTAAAACAAAATAACAGCATCAAACATTTTTTAAGTCTGTGTTGGATACATCAATTTGTTGTTTTTGAATATTCAGATTTATACGGTACCTATAATAATGATTCAATCGAGTACCAAATAAAGTTTCATTTTTGAACAGGGATGCAAAATCTAAGTGAGTAGGGCCCCTGGAAACTACCCTCTTTCACCAACATTGCACATTAGTTATAACAATATTTTATTCCTTTTTTGATTAAATGAATATATAACAATAAATATAACATTTAAACTGATAGAAAAACGAGGAATCAATTTAATTTAATATTAAACTACTACCTTTTAAAAAATTTATTTTAGATTAGGTAATGTTTATTCTTTAAAAAAAAACGTTGATGGATACAACTGTTATCTTATAATTTTATTATTAATTATTATAATCTATATTTTTATTATTCCGATTTACATGTTATTATTTTTAGAGTAAGGTTGTTTCGATAGTAGGTACCTATACATTATGTGAGCGCAGTGAATTTTTTTTTTAATGGGTGGTATTGAATACTTTTGTTCCCCCCCTTCCTCGCCATAATTCTAATATTAGGTCGCACCTCTGTTTTTAAACGCGACTCACGTGAATTCTCAATCATTTTCACAATATCACATGCACCATGGCGCCACGTACGATTAGACATTAAATTATAAATTTGTTATTACGTCAAAAGGCAAGTTTTTATAATACATTTGAAAATAATAAATTTATTAATATACCATTATTGTGATTTATGATGGCGTATTGAGCTACTGATTTTCGAAATGTCGATAGATTTACTCACATGCACGATGCACATAATACACAATAATATAAATATCGACGACAACCGGTTTTTGCTGTTTCAGCCTGCAGCATGCTCCATTTTGAACTTTCATAGACCTGAATTTTATTTTACATGTCATATTATTAATACATTATTATGATGATGCTAATGGATTTTACGCAACGTCATGGTAAATCCGTCGTCTCGTTAAGCTTCAGAATCAAATGACCGTGAGACGATCGTATAGGTCGGTGATAATAAGACGTGGAAGGATGCTTTAATATTTTTCTCTATAACACAAATCTATAAAATCTATTAGACTTAAATTTACTCTATAAATGTAATTTCCAAACATGTATAGTATAAGAATACAATACATGTAATGTATAAATTAGGTAAATAAACAATACGATGCTATTATAGATAGGTATATCAATTATTTTAAGAAGAAATCGCCGTAATATTTGTTTCCTTTTTCAGATGGCCCACGTGAAACACACCAAATTTGCGTTTCACAGAACCAACCATGTGTTATTACTTTTAATACTTGAGTTAATTCACTTATTATCAAACTTTAATCTGAGAACATTAGCTGTCTGTGCCTACAGTGGCTATTTTATGAAATTTATGTGAGTGGAAATAATTACAATTTACACTTAACATAAAATGCTAATAAATTATATAAAAATTAAAATATTTTAAAAAAAGTCAACTGGGACATCTTGCTTAATTTTTTATAATATGTGAATTTACTTAAATATTAAAAGTAACAACATACTTGGTTGGATATGCTAAATGAAAATTGCCCATATTTTTCGTGGGTCAGAGAGAGAAAACAAATGGTGCGTTGACATCCTCTTAATGTTATAAATCTGTTGATATTATGAGTGTTGTAAGTGGTGACTAAACCCAAAGCTTCTTCGCCCTCAATTAATCTGCCCAGCCTCATCCCACCTATAACTGCAGACGGATGATACTGAAGCACTTTATTATTATAATATAATAGATATCAATACGTCAGGTTAAATAGTGTACGGTACTGATAATTCAAAGTCGATGTAAAATGCAAAGCGAACGGTGTACGCAGAGAAAAGTTGCTATATTATCTATCGACTATATTACAATAATCATTTTCGATCTATGCTCAACATGTTTTATTGCATCGATCAACGCGATTAGTCGGTACAATAAATATACGTAATATTTCCTATCTTTGTAGTGTTGTGCATGAATACCTTTTCAGAAAATAAGAATGCTTTAATGGGATTAATATATACAATGTCGTTTACCAGTAATTTGATACCTACTACGGATGTAGATAGTGATTAATGAAAGTGGTATCTTATAAGCAAACGATAAAAATATATGAAATCATAATTAAAATAATATTTTCATGATATTAAATATATACGCTTATACAAAACTATTGTCAAGATATTGTCAAAATCATTCAAATCAATAGAATATTATCGAAAATATGATTTTATGCTTTCTGATATTAAATATAGTTATACAATACAATAAAATACTCCTTGATTAGGTGACAATAAATACTCGACGTTAACCTACCATAGACCTTATACCTCGCCTTATACTAAGTGTAAGATATATCCTGGTATCTATATCTACTTAATTGTTCGCATTTATATTAAAATATATATCCGACTGGATGAGCGGCTGACATATCTTAAACCTTTATTTTTGTAATATAGTAGTTGTTGTACCTAGTCATCGGCATTCGGCCGTGATAAACGTTCGTCGTTTGTATAAGCTCTCACGTTTAGGTGTGCGAACTTCATTGTATACTATTATAATATATTATTATTATTATTTATTGCCGGCCAACCGTCGCAACTTCCTGGTGATGTGCACAACAACAACAACAATATTAATAATAATAATGTTATGTGTAACAACAAACGTGTTTTAATTTTGCGAACGTGTGTGCAGAGGTCAACACAGTTATTGTTGTCCGTCAAGTGGGATGCCGAGAACGCCTAATAAAACCAAAATCATGCGTTATTAATTATTATATTATTATTTCGTTGTACGTACATCGAAGTAAATACAACAGAGAACACATGTGAGACATGTGGGTACAATATTGATATTACTATGATAATCATTTTAAAAAAAATAATAATAATAATATAATAAATCGCGCCGCCTTAGTATTGAATATTTTGTGCTGCAGAAAATTACTAATAAAAACTTATTAAATCAAAGTAGTCGGTGATAAAACGCGGACCTACCCTCGGAAACGTCAGTATAATGAGAGACCTTTTTTTTTGGCCTTAGCCATAACTGTATATTTATATTTACTATAATATTTATTTTGTATGAGATAATATATTATAAATTGTAATTTGTAGACACCTTATTTGTTAGTTAAGTTTTGTAGATTATAGTTTGTCGTCTAGCCTGGAAAAACGTAGAATACGTAGAATATAATAATAATTAATAAGCAACATATTTAAATATTATAACTCCACGTTACTTTTAATCCCTGTCGTCGGTGTTTGGAACTGTAGTTGGAATTTTAAACATTTTTTTTTTTTAAATATAATTATTGAATTTAAACAGATTAAGTCATTATATACACAAAACTACAATCTCTCATCATTATATAATAGTTTTTTTAAATAATGTTTTTGTTCTTATTATCATTCATAACATTCTAAACTATGTTATTACCTAGGTACCCTTATTTTGTGATATACAGTATAACAAAACATTTATAAATATCACATCGATAAAATAAACTTTCAAATTTATATTTAATATCTCTGATAAGGTTAAACGTTTAGAGTTCCACAAATTAGATGTGTTGGAGAAAAATTTTTTTTACAATAAACTAAATGCAATTTACTACACAAAAATTTATACCTGAAAAATACCGGGCGCAATTTACTATACAAAAAAGTATACCTGAAAAATACCGAGCGCAATCTACAACTATTTCCTTTTGTTGTGCACAATTTACGTTTGCCCATCTATTCAATCCCAAAATATTAATCTGCAGTTTGGAACCCAGTCACTGACTTATGTGTACCTTACATATTTTAAACTCTCGTAATCGTTCATAATTTCCCTTGAATTATCACCGCCAAGGTAATAATTACTAGAGTCAATGAATAGAAAACATGTAGTAAGTATATATAATAATTTTATTGATGGTGACTGCTTGTAACACTTAAATCTTAAATCTATTAATGTATAATGCTAATTTATTAACCTAGTTATTTACTACATATTATGTTAATATCGTTTTTATAAATAGCTAAAAATTTTGTACATTATACCTAAGTTTAGGTGACTTGGTCAGGAAAACTTTATAAATAATAATTTTAAAAAAAGTCGATGGTGAATTGTTCAATGGTTCTTTGTATTGACTTTTGACTCTTTAAAGCCAAAAAAATAAGTAAGTTGTTTTAACATAACGGCCATGATTCAAAATTATTATAATACTCATTGAACGTGGAATTTAATTTTAAATTAGAAGAAAGGCAGGATAATTTTTCAAAGAACTAAATCCTCATCTATCTACCAATCTCCACAACTATAGTGATTTGAACTAGTAATGCGCGATGAAAACCCTTCCAAGCGTTTTCCGGTGCAGCTACAACATGCAATATTCCCAGAATAATAAATTATCTATGTATATTTTTTTAGATTTTAATAACTATTAAAAAGTAATGTCGAGTGGTAAAGTAATTCCAATGACATAGTTTTTTTCATAATATAATACAAAATTAAAGTGTTCATTCTATGGTTACCACGGAATTCGGGTTCATGCACCTATCATTATTAATTTATTATGGACATTTTTCGACGCGTAATAATTGCTTAGAAACGATTGGAAACTGCAAAAACCAAACGAATTTAGGTGACAAAAAGAAGACTATGCACTGTCTATTTATGCTGTTTATCAGTGCATACACATCTCCTCGTCGTTTCTACTTAGTATCCGTTTTTTTTTTTTTTTTTTTTGGAATATATGACTATATTATATACGTGATACAAAAGCACTTTAATTGTTTGGTGATTATTGTAAATTTTCAAGAGTAACCCCTAATTATCTAAAATGGGTTTTTTTATAAATATATTTTTTAAATGAATATATAAATATAATACTGCATAATTTTTAGATTAGTGAAAAATTTGGTAATTATTTTTTTTTACTAATTTCTAAAGTCTTTTTATTTATTTTTCAAATTAATGATTTATTGCAGGCGATATAATAATTATAATAATATTTTTATTTTCATTTCTGAAACAGAATAATTTCTAAAAATGTAAATATTATAAAATAAGATTTCAAAATGTGTAGTTGATTAGTTTTAAAGTTTAAATGCTTGGTGTGGCTCAGAGTGGTACAACCGTAATATTATTTTTTTGTCCATTACTCGGCTTATCATATATTTGAATATTTGTGACTAGTAAACTTGATTTATATTTCATACCTACCTAATGTATTTAAATTCTCAGAAGAAAATATTCAGTTATACAATTTAAAAAAAAAAAAAATGTAGTAACAGTAAAAAATAATAATATTTTACTAAAAATATGACTTAAAATTATGTAAAATGAATATTTCTAAAATTGATAATACGTATGAAAAGCAATAGAGGTAGATTACAAAGTAGCTAAATCAAAACCAAATACTTTTTATAACAATATATCACGCATGGTTCTAACTTTTATGAAATAACTTGATTAGGTAATGATATATAAATATTTTTTTTTCTACTTGACATGTTATTTGTGAGTAATCAATTTACTCTTGATTAAATATTTAATAGTTTTAAAAAAAAACTGTATAGTTACTCACTGATAATGTCATTATATTATGAACTAAAGTTAATCTATTTAAATATTTGCACGAAACTATAATTTAATTTTTTTTTTAAATTAAAAATAATTAAATTTGACATAAAATATCAGTTGTATGCAATCAATTTTTGTTATAAAAATTTTAGAAATAAGTTCATAAAAAAGTGGAAGTTAGAAGTAGGTAATGAGGTCGGCACATTATTAAATTTGTTTATTTACGAAATACATGTGGCCAGTAAGCTGCCAATTTCTATAAGACAAATAAATTGGGTGCATTAGAGATTGCAGTTTAGTCAATTTTTTTCTCCAGAAGACTAAAATACTATCCTTACTTTAGACTCAAAAATCATCTACCACCCTGAGAAAAAACATTATAATTATTTTGTGTTATTATATTGTTAGTAATTTTAATATTTTTTCTCCCGGAGTTGGTAAAATAAAATATGTTTTATTAGGTATATTATATATTATGTTTATCAAAATTTACTCACTAGATTTCTACGAGCTCACAGTTGAGGAGTGCTTTTCCTTCGCCAATCTCCACAATTGCTATGGTTTGGTCATGATGATAAATCATGCGCAGAGACGTTGGCTTCAGCTTGTATCCAGTATAAGTTTTGGTTGGACTCTTCACACCGTGAGCTACGCAGATGACGCCGGCCAACAGGGTGTAAACCACCCACAAGTACGATGAAGACATTTCAGTGATTTATTTATTGATTGATTTCTGTAACACTAGGGTTCCGTGACATTTGGCTGGCGAGTGGTGAGAAGACGAACAGACTCTTTGTTCTTATTGATATTATGCCTGTAAATAAACATAAACACAATATTACAATGCAAAGTTGTATAATTACAATAATTTAAATAAAATTCAAGTGTTTTAGATTCTGATACGAGAGTGTAGATAAATTATGAATTCTTTAGAACTCAACCATGTCAGAAACATTTCAAGGTGTGAGTAACAAATTAAAATTAGTATAATTAAACTAACCCTGGCATTGACGTATACCTTCACTAGCAATAAACACTTTATAGATAATGTTAAATCGTATATATAATGAAAACAGTATTGATAAACTGCAGGCATATCTGGAATGTAGTATATAGTATTTTTATATTTTATTTCATTGCAAAATTATTAAATCCTCTAGAGTCTAGACTCTAGACACACTCATATACAAAGTAATTCATCAATATACCATTGTACATACATTATGAAAATTAAAAAATTAATGTATAAATGCAATTATTCACATAATTAGTTTATTTAAATTGTATATAATAATATTGTATACCTGAGTAATGTGTTTAAAAAATTATCATATATCTATATACTATTATATTATAACATTTGTAGATGATACATAAAATATGATTTAATAGCTTTGAAACTACTAGTTTATATTTCGATATAGATAATGCAAAAACATTAAACAAAAATAATAATTTTATTAATAAGCTATAGAAAATTAAGAAACATTTAAAAAAATTAATTTTTATCACCACACACTCCTTAAATAGTGTAAAAAAAAATTCTAAGTGTTTGATAATAATAGTATACATGTTTAGATATGTATATACATGTGCAGAGTACTTAAAATTTCCAAATTGAATTTTTTTTGTATGCCTATAATAATAATTAAAAGTAGGTACTGTGGGGTGACCCAAGCTAATTTGAGCATCCTTTCTAATATTATATTATTTATCTATGTTTTATAATGCTTCATATTATGTTACGGTTATAGTGTTCATGAGGAACGAGATCATTATTATAATAGGAATCTAGATAATATTTAAAGAATACAAAATATGTTGGACGAATTAAAAGTGTTACGATGATTATATAATATAATTATAGTTTAAACGCATAGTACATCTACATATTGCAGTTATCACAGTTGTTCGTTTCGTTTTTGATATGTGTGTTTAATATTATTATTATGCATATTAAATCACGATGGTAACATTATTATAAACGATTTACGATTTTCGTTCCACGAGAGAGATCGAAAAAAAACGACACTCGGATGAGGTTTTACAACTGGATCTACCGAAGACCGTGTTACCGGTTGTTTTGAATTACTGCATTATAGATGTTACACGCTTGACGACGAAAACGACAAAATTTTCTAGTCTGTTAAAATTTTACACGCTCATTCTATAACGCTACAATTATACAGCTGAAGACGAGCGTAAAATATTAAGCATCTCATATCACAAAATATAATAATAATATCATTACGATATAACATAATAATTAATGTACCTACTGTAACAATAATAGGCGCATACATTTCATCACATTTTAGTGTGACTAAATGTGTACACTAGCTTGTCGAATTATTCAAAAATAAAGACCTATTATAATACTGTTACCGTACGGAGCCAGAAACTAATCGATATCGATTGTAGATGGATGATCAATAATTAAAAAAATTTATTTACAACCTATATAGGTACGTTAAAAACTGGTGGTTCTCATTTGAAAAAATCAAGTTCATTTCATTACGATAGCACGCCACTCTCACTGCATATCATAATGTAGGTATACAGGTATACTGCATAAAAAACCTGAGAATTAAAAAATATCTTCTTTGAGTATATATATAATATATTAAAAAAAAATTAAAATCCAAATTTAAATAAAACATGCTTAATCAACAGTGGATAAACATGTGTGGTGATCACTCAGTATTTTATATTATGCTAGTAATATGTTCTACTACGATCGCCGTCACTGCTTTAATACTATACCTACCAACCTATTACAACTACACTTCCACTACTTTTGTCATAAACCTACACACAGATGTATATTATATGGTAATATTTCGGTTGATCTTTGACCTCGAATGTAACACATATGAGATACTATTATGGTGAGAGGAGTAAAATACTCCGGAGGCAACGGAATATAACGGTACTCGTAAAGAAATAATAATAGTAATAATAATATTATTCGACGTTAACAATCGCACCGGTGCAGCGTTGCTTGGAGATGATAATATAAGCTTACACGTAATAAAATAGATAGGTACGTCCTACTGTCTTTACATATTGTAGCGTTTTTACAATATTATACGAGACAACAAGCGTACATACAGAATTTTGAGTCTGGTTTCAGTCGTCGGCGTAACATCTGCAAAGCTTTTAAAATTTAATGTTACCATCTGGAGACGACCGCGGTTTTAAAGAAAACAATGTTACACAGCGAACTTTTTTACATATTTAATCGATTATAAGGTAATATCGAAATAAAACCACATATTGAAATTATTTTTGTTTGCGAAAAACATATTATAATCTGCCGTTATTCGTAGGTGCTTATTGAGTCACGCGCGTGTGTTTACACAACCGTCGTCTTAATCCGCGAGTTTTTGACTACCGTCCGCCGGGACACCGTGACGAATACTTATCTGTTGTCTGAAATACGAGACAAAACGTCGTGGTGTGAACGTGTTCAATTGTTACATATTATTATTATTATTATTGTGGCACGCGTTGTACACACGTGTGCAATGACAGCTTTCGAAACGTTTACAAAACGAAACCGGTACGGTTTTTAAAAAGCGCCGTCGGTGATTATGACGTAGGTTAGGTGCCTGCCACCATATTATTATAATGGTATTATATTATTATTCCAAAATCATTCAAATACGCACTATAATATAGGTATTAGGCAGAATCAAAATTAAACGGTTAAATACGGTTTTACGGTTTTTACGATTAAATATTGACGTAATATCGAGAGCGTGCTTTCAGACCTATCGAATAAGTCGTGCGATTCTAACGTAATTATTGTTCGACTACCACCGAAATCATTGTAAAAATTCTGTTAATACCAAAAAAAAAAAAAAAAAAAGAGTTTGATTAAAACTTCATACCCAACAACCCAACGCGTCGTGTCTTATTTCAGGATTTTTTTTTTGGGGACAGTAAAATTATTGTTATTTATAATATAATAATGTTGTGTATTATGTTGCTAATATTCTTATGATTATAATATGTATAACCTACCTACTTTCGAACTATTATTTTCTACGTTAGTATCATATCGGTATATTATCGTAACAACATAATAACAAATATTATTATTATTATTAGTAAAGGTATAGATACAGGAACAACGAATTTTATTTTACTTTCTTTTGATAATCTTTTGAATAAAATACCGCTTGTTTGTGTATTATAATATGTTTATTAGATTTTAATTTCGAATAAATAGACACGAAAATATTAGAAAAACGTTTAACCTCAATAGAAATGATAAAAACGTATATGGTATGTGATTAAAAAAATAATCATAAAATATTTGTATCAGCATGAAGACCATTATGGACCGCACTGTGTAACATTTGAGTCAAAGAAATGTTATTCATCAATTTAGTTGTATTAAATAAATACCTATCCACCTATTATACATTAGAAAAAATTTAGTACACACACAAATGGCATAAATTGAAGATAACGAGTAATAAAAAAAAACATGTGTGTCGTGAATTCGTGAATAATTGCGTTTCATGGACGATTTTTATGAAAACAATTATTTCGTACAGCAACAATAATAATAATATGATCTCGGTTTAACGTACTATTGTGTTGTACGTATGGAAAACAAAACGAATTGTGAAACTTTAAACGCAAACAATCCGGTTTTTTCACACAGTTTGTTATTTATATAAAATTTAAAATTAAAAAAAAAAAAAAAAACACTTTGTGTTATGTTTGTCTCTTATATTTAAAAAATTTAAAAATGTGGAATTTTAAATTGCACGTTATAATAATTCCATTAGTTCGCATAACAATAATAACAGTCAACAATGGTAGTGAATTAACGTAGTGAAAATCATCATATAAAATAATGCAAAACAAATTTGAGATGTTTTTTTTAGGTTCTCAGTGGAGCGATACGTATTTATTTTACAATGATGCGTTTTTTTTTACTATTGGTTTTCAAGAATCGCATCGAGTGTCTCAATCCAAACAAAAGATTCTTAAGGATAAATCTAATTAGAATCCGAATGTATGCGATATTTTATCAAATTATTATGTTGACTATTCAAACAATCAACATTATGTTGTAACACAAATATTGTATTTTCGGACGATCGTAGTCTTGTTTTTAATGACTGTGAATGTATATGAAAAAACTAACACGTGAACAGTTAATGATTATTCTGTACTTTTTAAACAATTATAGAGATAAACTTTGTGTAAAAATGAATAAAATATTTTTGTTGTATCAACGGGAAAATAAATAAAAATATTTTTACACTATTCTTTTTGATTTAGGAAAATATATTTTTAAGCCAGTTTGACTAGAATATTCAACCCACATTTTTTTCCTAAAATAATTTAATTATTATTTATTTCTAAGCTATTTAAATATATCGCATGCATTGTAAATTATTGTACCGACATGTTTTTGAAACATAATATACCCATTATCTATGGCCATGGTAAAATATGTTCTTAAATATCGCGTAAGTACCTTCCTATTTTGTTTTATAATAATATTATTAGGTTAGGCACAAAAATTAGTATCGTACATTCTAACGATGAAAAAATATTTCATTATGAATTATAATAACATATAATTTGACAAATAATATGCGTGGGCAGTGTATTATGTCAAACTATTATAATGTTCATCTGACAGAAGTAAGCATTATATATTATTATTATTATTACTACTAACTTCTGGGGAGGGGAGCTCGGCATACGTGAGTATCCTTGGTTGTAATATAACTAGGTACGTAATTTAAAGTCTAATTGAAATTATTATTAAGAATAACTTTGAAAACCCTATTTTTATGTTTTTTTCTAAAAAACAAAAATGCATACATACATTTAAAAAAACTCAAGGACAATTTGTAATATCTAGCATAAAAAGAGAGAAGAGTATTATGAAATGTTAATACGAGTACATATTATATTAATAATAATATTTGGTAAAAATGAAAATCGGAATACTGCTATTCTGTTTGAATTACAATGAAAAAACTCAAAAACTAGTCTCGTGAAAAAATCCCTCTTCTCAAATCGTTTATTTTTGTTTTTCATGATAATTTAAAAAAAATATCACCCTCAACATCTAAAAATATAGGAGGATTTAGATTGTTTTTTTTTTTTTTTTTTTTTTTTTTGAGTAGGGTCAAGGATGGCAGGTCATGTTTTAAAGGCTATAATATATTCGAAATATCATTGGCACGAAATTACTCAATCAAAGCCTTTTATATACACCGTTTAAGTATAATTTATTCATAATACATAGATACAACTGCAGAATTGTATATAAGTTTGATGATAAATATACGTCAATATTTCATACTAAACGTAGATAAAAAAAAAAAACTACAATCGCTGTGTATATGATTATATATGATTATTATATTACCTATCTTATAATTTATTATGATGGAATTTTCTTCTTTGATACCAAACTCATACGTTATTGATACGTTTTAATATTCATAGTAATCAATTGATTATAAGAGTGCAACTTAAATCTTGGCTGCATGTAGCTGAAATTTACATAACTTACTTAGTATTACAAATGTGTGCTGAATACATACATAAAATAAATATATAATGTGTTTATAATCGTATAATAGGTAAATAATAATTTTTTAAAGCGTATAGATAGGTAATTTAATATTATTTTATTATTAGGTACTTACCTATTATTAAGTTATAATACCATTATTTTTCATGGCCGGAATTATTCTCTAATGTTTATACTTAAAATGTATGCGCGATCATGAGGGATTACAATCAAAAATATTTCATAGATCCAATTGTAGTTAAGCATTTGGACTTATATTTTAAAGGTTAAAACATAATTTGTTGTTAGGGCTGTATATAATTTACGTATTGACTAAGCTCTCAATAAATAAATGAACGCTTTATTCTATCAAAGAGAATTGGTATACAAAATGGTTCGAAGTATTTGGGCTTGAAACGAAACAAACTAAAATGTAAGTGTTCGATACGCGAATGTACAAGGAAATTGAATGGCTTACTAAATCATTAAGTAAATTTAGCCAATAAAAACTAAGGCAAGTGCTATGTACATTTATTGGAATTTGATAATATACTTTACAACTAAAGAACAATAATAGGTATTGACGAAAGAAATACTCATATGAATTAGTATATATAGTTTATATAGTCGAATCGCACTTATTACCTACAAAGAAATGTCGAATTGCACTTGGATTGAAAATTTTAAAGATCAAACTGCACTCGGGTAAAAATCAGGTTAGGTAAGGCCGAATAAAAAAAAATAAAAAAAGGTAAAATGGAAAAAATGTGGGAACTTGTTACGAGTAGGACGTGTATAGTAAAAACCCGTTAAAAAAAGTACAATAAATTATTTTCATCACCAAGCCTAAATATATCTGTGCAGAACACTGATACAATATTATTAAAAACATGGTACCTACCAAAAAAACATTGAAAAATATATTGACTTATTATGTACTCAAAAGCGTATTACCAGACTAGAATTTTCGAATACAATTTGTCATTACTAAAAAAAAAATGATTGAAATGAAAAAAAAATTAAAACAATGACGATAATTAAATTGTTTGAGCCCAAATGCAGTTCAACCACTACCTGCTTTTTACCCGAGTGCAGTTCGACTATAATAAGTGCAATTAGATGATACTCGAATTAAAAATAATAAAGTTACTAAGTTACTCAAAACAAGTTATCAATCATTAAATTCATATTGTTAGGAACGATTTAGTGCCAACTCATTTTGATTTAGTTGAGACTTTGACTCAGTAGAACACTTGAGTTCTTTAAAAAAATACCTACATATTTAATTTTCATAGAATAATATATAAAAATATCAAGACAATGTATGATGAAATAACATTATATTATTTTTGAAATTATATAGTGAAAACTATAAATTTCAAGTAAACCCAATATATTTTATTTTATATAATTATATTTGTATATTTTTGTTTATTATATGACATTTTATACAATTCTAAATTAAACTAAGAAAATATTTTAAGAAATCAAGATAAGAAATCATTTAGGTATAACCTAAATATACAACATTTATTATAATTTAATAGAAATAATGAAAAATTGTCAGTGCTTGCAGTAAACATTAATTGTTTATTGTATATCAGATCGCTTTAATTTTGGGCCGAGTTTTTTCTTTTTCAAATGTGTCTGTTTTGTAACAGTTCGGCGATGTAACTACTAACGAATTTAAATGATGTGATAGTCACCAAAGTTAAATTATTTATTTAAAAAAAGCCATAATTTTACCTTTATATAAGTAAAAATACAACAAATTATCACAAAAAGTCATATCATAATTTATCATAAAAAATCAAATTATTATGGAATCACTGTTGTGGATTTTTTTCGTTATCTTTGATACTTGTGTTATTACTTATAACTTATACTATTGATTTTATAGTTTGTACCTATTTTATAATTTATATTTGTACACACACATATATTTATATATATTATTGGTGTCTTGGATTTATAAATTTCTGTTTTAAAAACTAAAGCTTTAAGTTATTACCATTATATTTATACACAACATTATATTTACATTTTCATAATAACTTAATATATTAAAATCTAGAGAAGAATAAAAACAGATTAAATATATATATGTTTTTATACATACTAGGTATTTATGTATAATACTTATTATTTTTTTTTTTTTTTTTTTTTTTTTTTATTAAGAGAAAAGCCTCGATAACGTGACCATTGGCTTATTTTTACATCAAATGACGACTTAAATTAAATTGTACAGTTCAGTATCTTTCAAAAATAAAATTATGTTTTGGGTGGATTTTTCGTCAGGGCCCAGTGCGTCGTGAAGGTGTTCCGGTATGTTGAATTTTTGTCTTGCCTCTTTTGTGTCTCTGCATTCGGTGATAATATGTTTGATTGTAGATGTAATTCCGCATGTAAGGCATATTTTTGGTGGCTCCTTTTTCATGAGGTGACCATGTGTGTAATGCGTATGACCTATTCTGAGGCGATTTAGTACGACTTCCTCTCTTCTTTTGAGCGACATAGGGTTATTCCATTTTTCGATAGTTCTTTTTATCTCATTTAATTTACTATTCATTTTGAGCCATTCTTTTTGCCAGATATTTTTGATTTGGTTGTATATAATTTTTTTAGTATCTTTGTCGGATTTAATATTCCACACAGTTAGTTGATGTAGATTATTGGCTTTTTCCTTGGCAAGTAAGTCGGCTCTTTCATTACCAGGTATTCCGCAGTGCCCGGGAATCCATGCGAAGATTAAGTTATCGTTAAATTTATTAGTCAAGTTAATTATTTTATTAGTTATAACATTATTGTTATTAATATTACTAAGACTAGCTAGAGTGCTCATGGAGTCTGTAAAAATTATGTACTTATTATTATGCAGGTTGGCACTTATTATATAAGATAGTGCTTTATATATAGCTAGTGCCTCAGCTGTATAAATGCTACAATTATCCGACAACCTTTCAGAAAGTTCGGTTTGTAGGAAAACTGCAGCAACACCCACCCCTTTGTCTGTTTTTGAGGCGTCGGTATATATATGTATGTGGTCTGGTAAAGTGTTTATTAATTCATAGAATGCATTTTTGTATGTAAGATTTGTGGTTTCTTTTTTGTTGTAAATCGCTATTGACATGTCAAACGAGTACTTTGTCGTTGTCCATGGAGGTTTTACTGGTATTTCTCTAGTCAATATATTACTTATTTCTAGTTTTAGTTCTCCCTCTTTTTCTTTTATTCTTTTGTACATAGGTTGTATTAATTTTTTGTTATTGTTAAAGGTATTTTCGAATCTGTTATTGAATACTGTGGAATACGTTGGTTTGTTCGGGTCGGTTGCTATTCTTACCGCGTATTGCAACATCAGTTGATTTATACTTATTATTGTAGTGTATATAATATAATATTATATCGATTTCTCAGCGTTATGTTTTTCGTATTTCGTTTTTAACAACAATTTACAACCATGTAAATAGTTTATATTATTATATCTACTGCGATCGCAGTATTTTCTAACTCATATAGTATGTACCTAACTATATATTGCAAGCACGTGGTCGACACAATATAGACATACATAATATTAATTCGAGTTCAGACGGCGAACAATATTATACCTGCCTTTGTTATATATTATTGTATGCACGTCGCATCAAGTTAGTTCTCGATGGTTTCGGTTGTCGAGATTGTATTACACTACATATATATTATATAGGTATATATATTATAGAGTACAACGACGTGAGCGTTAGCCGGATGTGCGTTGTCAATGAATTATACTTTCTCGAAATCGATTTGCCGATAAAACGGTCTAAACAGTTTCAATTCGCAGTCGACTTATTCGTTAGACTCGTTATCGGAAGGAGGAGGGTTGGAGAAAGGTTTGTAAATTGAAATTTTATAATTTTCAGTGTTTTGTGGCGAGCGGCGCGGCGGTGGTTAGAAATTGTCGACCAACACGATAGCGTGAAAATGGCTGCGGAAATACGTCTATTCAATATAATTATATTATTATACGGGGTGATTCATAAAACATGCTCACCTTCTTTACTCATAATCTGATATTTGAAATTGCTTATTTATATATAGGTACATCCAAAGAGCATATTTTTAAATTCTAGATTTTTCGTACCAATAAATTAAGGAGTGATCTGTGGTGGTACAAGCTTTTGGTTTTTCAATGAGAACTTCCCTCTACTTTTTACTGAAAATCTGAATTTAAACGAGTTGTACACAAATGTAGTTTTTAAAGATAATAGAGTTATTAGCCATGTTATAATTTAATAATTTAGGCAGTCGATTATGTGTAGGTACCTATATATAACTGTTAAAGTATGTACAAAAATTATACAATATTGGTTTATGTAAATTTTATATTTGTAATGATTTAATCAGTTATAATTCAAACTTTTTTTACAAATATTAGAAAAACAAATTAAATAACACCTATATATAGCTTATTTATTATACTTTTAACATTAATTAAAAAAACAAATTAAACCTACGTTACGTATTATACTCGAGTTCATTCTACTTTATCCAATTTCTTATTTAACTTTTTTCATAAATATAAACAATGTAGATATTTAATGATTTCGCTATTTGTAGAATACATGTATGATGTACCTGCCCAGTGACGAAACGTTCTTAAGGCTTGTCATAATATGCGAGTTTAATATTCACCCAAATATAAACAACCGAGAGTCTTAAAAAATATATATAAATATATATATATATATATATATATAAAAACCGCTTCCCAATTACCATTTTCGTTTCCATTATTGTAGTTATTCAGCAATAAGTTCCTGATAACTATTAATATAATAAGATTAATTATTGAGAACTAGATAATGTTTTAATATTCAAATTAATTGAAACTGATTTATAATACAAATTGTGCTGTGTACTTATATGTATTACTGTTTTCTTGATCGTTATACAGGAACTAGGTAGTCTGGAACCACGAGAAATCATAAACATAATGATGTCCGTGTGATGTTTGATAATGATAAATATATACGATATAGGTACGCGTCATATTTTTATTTTATTTATCTCTGTGTTGTTAATTCTGTTTTATTTTATTGAATTTATTGTTTTAAAATAATTCAATTTTACGAAAGTTAATAGCCATTAGTTGATAGTATATTTTAATTAATATATATATTATACTATGGTCTTAATTGTACAGTAAATGAGCTAATTAAGTAATTACTAATATTTAACTTAACTCATTGCACACAGCCTTATTTAAAAATTAAAAATTAAAATTTTCACAATTTAATAATAATTATATTGTAAATTGGTATAAAATAGAAGATCATATTTTAAATTCGAGATTGTCCAATAAATCTTATAGGTACTCTTATGAGTATAATAAATAAGGTATAGGTATTCATTTGTTTTTGTAATTTGTATAAAATATTTAAATAATAATCAATAAAAACATGAGGAATATTAAATTTACATAAATTGTATGATGTTTGTACCTACGTAATCAATATACTGTGCTATAATCATATATAGCTCATAATGTTTAATAACTACTCATTTAAATTTTGATTTCGGTACATCAAAATTCAAAATCAAAAATTATCTGCTGAATAATTTACAATAAAAAGGGAAAGAGGGTTCTCATTTGAAAAAAAAATATTATGATAGATTTATACTTAAGTCTTATTGTCTGACAGTTATTCGTCATCGCATCGAAACGTCAAAAATGCATGAAAACGCTTTAAAAAAGTATAAAAAACAAAACCAATGATGATAAAAACTTAATAAAAAAAAAACATGAAAAAAAATTTAAACCAATGTAGTAAATAGCTATTTCTCGTAATATTGCGTACTCACCAACGACGACGATAGCGATTGTGCGTGATATCTTCTCGCGTTTTTGCAGAAATTTGGTTTACAAAAATGTCCGATTGGAAAACCGGAAAATGAGACTAATAAACGTTTTCGGAAAATTATGCCGATAAATGAAATCACATGCGCCGGTGACTTTAACGTTAGTGGATAACCGGGAAAAACAAGAAATAATAATAACAGTAATCACTACAAGAGAAGTGATCGGCACGACACGCAACACACGACTGTACGCGTCGACATCGGTGCGCACACGGTGACTATGGTCATATTATTATTCATACCTTATAGGATGCAAAGCGCTGTTTGGCTCACGTGAGATCTTTTTCGCCCTGACCACGGTTGTATATATTATGTACAAATGCTCATGCATTTGCGTTCAAATTTTGATTTTTACAAATTTCTTTTAGATACGTGTATGAACTTAAAACGCAGTACTTATTCCGATCATTTCAAAGGCTTGGATATTTTGTTTTTCTACTTTATTGGTATACAATATTTATATGAACTGCATCTCATGAGAAAAAACTATAACAATAACAACAGCATTTTTTTTACGAAAATATAATCTTAATTTTAAAACAATTTAAGAATGTGTGTGTGTGTGAGTGTTTTTTTTTAAACGTCTTCATTCTCCATGATATACCTTTAAATCCAAATTCAAACATATTATTATAGTTTTTGAGTGGTTTTATTTAACGCGTGGTATGATGCCTTATGAATATTTAAGTAGAAACAGCTGATATTCTGTGTATTTAGCACTGAAATAGAATACATAATATGAAACATAAGATAAACGTTAACCACTTATGTATTTTAGTGTGATATTTTTTATTTTCTATTAACTATTATGACGTTCAAATTATCAAAAGACTTTTATTCAGATTATCCCTACTTAGTCTATTATTGGTACCTACTCATCTGAATTTAACGATTCGAGTACTTAAATTTTTATGTCTTAAAAAAAACAATGTTAATATTCACGTAGGTATAAAATCGAAATTATCGTTGATTGAATATGTGAGTTTAACCACAAAAATTATTGCTCAAAAAAAAAATAAATAAATAAATCCAAAAATCAGATTTCGAACAAACGCATAAGAAACCGATTGTTTGCTAAATCTGCTGCATTAGCGTATACAATATAACTATTATAGCTGCCATGATTTCCGTGTATAACAATATCGTTATTACTGTTGTACTATAGATGTGTCTCATCGGCACGTTGCTGATATTATATCTAGGCCAACGGATGAAAGTGCGTTCGGTTTTGAACGGCAATCGCCGTCGTTATTTTCATGTTTGGTGGCTCTCTCGCGGTTGCGGCTCAGAAACCGCGCGACCTCCTCACCTGGTAGCAGATTATAATAAATATATTATGTACTATGTAGTCCGCAGCCTCCGAGACTGCAAAACGGTGATGATACGACGATGGCCTCGCGATTTATTTTCAAGTTTTTCTTTCGGCCTACTCTATCTTCCCGAAACCACGATCACGCATTATGTACGACATCTAACTAAACATTTCGTTGAATCGTTACGGTTTTCTAAATAATTATTGTTTTCTGTACACGTTTTAGCATCGATATTAGTTATGGATCGACTGTCGATTGGCTACAAGGTTTTTTCCATAAAATTTGCGATCACATATACTTCGAAGTTAAATCTCAATATCACAACAATGTAATAAAATTATGGATATCATGTAAACTTCACCGCTGAAAAAAATCAAGCAACTGAATACAATTAATATAATTTTATTAAAAAAAAAAAATCATAGTTTTATAATAATCATCATCCTCATTAAATAACAGTTAGGTATGCTTAATATACAAACAAATATGATATACACCTTGAAAATAAAAATAAAATTATCCGAACAAATCGTACTAATTATAATGTGCAATACCTACGTCTAAAAAATCATAGTAAATAATTTCAATAATCATAAAATATGTTGGTAAGGCATGTATGTTACTTATGTAATGTTAAGTTATAATTTATAATATTTAGAACTGCCAAATAAATTTATATTATTCGATTTGTAACATCTTAGTCTATTATTTTATAAAGTTGTGTAACACTGTTATTTTTTTTTTAAATTTTTGATTTTATTAGATTGAGATATACTATTAATTTTTACATAAATAAGATATTTACGCTGGTGGAGTTTCCATACTATGCACATAACAGATAAGAAAATAAAATTTCTGGAGTTTACATTAAACCTTTTCATTTCCTTTTAATCCAATCAGAATTCTGGTGAAAATTATTTATTAATCGCCCATAATGGTCAAAAGACTACACTGCAGCAAAATAGTTTAATTAACGCTTTTATTATAATAATAGCACGGCGTTGTAAGAAACAATTGTTTTCTTTTCCGTTAATCTGAATTTAAATTTTTACTTTTTTTTGTGGGGCCGTGGAGGGTTCGTCCAAGTGTAGTAGAGTTTTATTCATCCAATTTCTTTACAGATATCTACGTAGCGTTATCTACATTCACAACCATTTATTAGTTTAATTATGCATGCCTGTGCGAATAATTTCACGGTATGTGTAGCATACTAATCACTTAATCACTTAATCAAAATTATTATTTATTATAATCATAGTATAGGTAATCGAAATCACGGTTGCCAAATGCCTCTCTATCAAACGTTTATTACAACTAAGGATATGGTTATCATATTATCTTATCTTAATTAAACGGGGATAAACAAAATTTTTCGTATACCTAGTTCTCATGGAAAACTCTTACTACTCATCTGTGGTTGCCTGTTTATCAGACAATTTCTTCGTAACTAACCTATTACTCACATGAATGGTCTGCACTCAGCATATTATTATGACATGTCCAATGCAAAAACTAATAACATTTCATGAAAATTGAAAATGACCAACAAAATTATATCCACTAGCAATAAGTGATAAAAATTTTTTTATCGAGAACAGGAAAACAGAGAACATCTATAATATAACTGTTGTCACCAGAAATAAAATATTATAAAATAGATTTTTTTCAGCCAATTAAATAATTGATTTGATTAAATTATTGTAGTATTTTATCAAAAAAATATTATTTTTAAAAGACGAGATGTGAATATTGAAGTTGTATTCCGGAACAGTTGGCTGTCTCAAAAATTATATCAGTTAAGCAGGACACTATACTCAAAACTAGTATAGTCCTGATCGAAACGGAATGCATAACAATACCCTACACTATAGATGTTAAAAAAAAATTGCTAGTTTTAAAGACTTTGAGACTTTTTTTTGTTACCTATAGTCTATATTATGAGTCCATAGTTACATCTCTGGCATAAATATATTGTCAGTACTATGGTCTCTTTCTATCCAGAATGTTGACCCTAAAGAGACTCATATTCTAATAATTAGTCTTACAATGCATTCAAAGATGTATTCAGAACATATTTTTTTTAAATATATTCAAATACGTATTCTGTATAAGTACAAAACAAAAGAATTCTTTACAAGACTGCTAATAATGCGTTTTCTAGATCAACCACATTTAAAATTAAAGATTTACATACATTAAGAAGTATTATTGTTGCCGAACAATGTTCGTTCATTGAACAACGTCAAATAAGACGTTTAATTATCTAAACAGAACATAATTTTCTTATACAATTGTTTGATGATTTATGAATTTTATTGTTATCAATTACAGTCTTTAATATTATAATAATGTAATATTTCATGTTTAAAAATTTAAAAATATGCAAATAAATTATTTAAAAAAAATAATATAATCTTCAGATTTTATTATTTATATTATAATTTAATGTAGGTACTAACTAATATTTGCTTATTCAAGCCCTCAACTATATCATAACAGTTGTACCTTACCATATGAGTATATATTACAGATGTAATATAAACGATGATAAAACAAATAGGAAATATTTGAATGGGTTAATATGCACGGATAACTGATATAATAGACAATTATATGTTTTTGTATACATACAAATTATTATTTGTTAAGTAAATAATAAATGCCAAATAATATTAACGGTACCCAGCTTATTTTTTTTATATTGCTTTTTGCTCATAAACGATTTATTGCAACGTTTATAGTTCGAAAGTCTAAACAAGTTTGACTGTAGGTTTGTAGGCCACAATATGATGTTTCATTATACTGCAGCAGTGCAGTTGTTGTACCAATTACAAAAACGATGGTAAAAGGTAACATTCTAGACTTGTATACTTACCTACCGGTTTTAGATTTTTGAATAATAATGACATCATTTCTTATAGTTATCTAACTCGTTGATGAGCGTATTTTAATAATTTATTATCACCTATATTCTTATGTATTGTATTAAATTATTACACGAGCACAATAATTCAATGTCGTATCTAAGTCATTTCGTACATGTTACCAAACATAAAACCTATATCGGATTCATTCATCGGTTAGGACGACGGGTTATATAATGCATACCCGATGCATTTCTTTACCGATTGGATATTGCACTAATCAAAATGCGGAAAATCATACCTCCTGGGATTATAATATAATTATAGGAGGTATCGTTTTCCTGTCACACCAGCGTCATATCATACATGCAATGTTGCCTTAACATTGACATCCGCGTTATCACTCGTCCATTGCTGTGCACTTGGACAAAAAAAAAAAAAACCAAAATATCTCTCGACTTGCAACACCACCTCAAGTTGGTCACTGCTTATCACTCATTTTCAACTACTGTTATAACAAACTAAGATATACAGGAATGGAAATGATATGCAATGGATACAATGTGCGGGCTATGGGGACTTCGAGTTCGAGTTCTTGTCAATACATGCGCTATCTAAGTAAGTATACAAAACAAGAAATTAATAAATTGGTATACATATCAAAGAGTTTAATTCCCCTTATTTTATGAGTCATAAAATTTAAAATTATACTATACATTATTATTTATTATACATCATTGATACCTAATTCCTCAACATATTATAATTATATTTTATAATAATTGTGTGATACAGTCTATTGTTTAATCTTTGATGACGTCTTGTTGTTCAACTTTTTAAGATAAGTTCATGCTGAATATTTATTATAATTTTAATTTTAATCTATGTTAATATTAAAATATACGCAATTGTGGTGAGGTGTTGTGTAATAAAAATTGTCTTTCACATAATGAAAAAAATGAAAAAATTTCATTATCTAACAAAATGTTGAATTAACCCTTACCTTGGCAGGCATTGAAAATCACAACTGAAAATTTGAAAGTTGACAATTTTGGACTAATTTGAGGTCACTCACTGAGTTCAAAAATAACAAAAAAAAAAGAAATGCAACACCAACATTTTTTAAGTTATGAGTTGTATCCAAAAAGATACATTACCAACATTCATATACAAAATGACAAGAGTAAAATTATTTTTAAATCAACATTTTTTCTTAAAAACTTTGTTATGTTCTTAATTCATCAACCAAAATTTGTGTTTGTCAATTTTAATATTTACTTAGATATTGTAAAAATATAGTACATTTACACAAAACATTTTTTAAACATTTTCCTTTATTAAAAACAAATATATTAAAATATTAAATAAACAAAGTTATCATAGCACATTTCTTATTGATTTTAAACTAAACAAAATAAAATATTATGTATTAATATTTAATACTTCAGTACTTACTTTTTTTTTTTTTTTTTTTTTTTCCGTTTGAACCGACAGCAGGGGAGGATCTGTGTGAACATTACTACTCCCCTGCTGCCATCGTTTATTAATGTTTAATTAAACGCTAATACATATACATACATACATAATTATGATGCTTCGCCTTAAAAATAAAATATTAATACAATAAATACAATACTTCAGTACTTACTTAGTAGTTAATAGTCTTAATTTTTTTAGAATATAGTTGTTATAAAATCATAAAATAAATATCTCAGCAATTATTATCTTATTGCATACTTATTAAATAAAAACAATAAAAAATTAAAATGTCACCATAAGTTCAAAACAAATAACTAATTGTTATAATTAATTATTATAATGTTCCATATTTTTGTATGAAAGTCATTATGGCAGTTTCTTTCTTTCACTGCACATAGTCTTACATTACATTTTGTACAAATATATATGGTTTGACCTTTTTTACAATAATGGCAGCGACCCTTAGTTTTTCGAACGAGGAAGTGATCATATTTATCAAATTTCATATCATCAATAGGCCTTGCAGGAATAACAGTTCTTGTAATTTTATTTATATTTTCTATGGAATTATTTTTAGCTGGTTTTCTACCTACTTTTGATCGTCTATTTCTTTGGTTTAATGCAATGGCAATATTTATTCAAAATTCCTTCTGGCGCATTACTTTTTGCTCTTTATACTAGTGACAGTCTTGTCTATAACATAACAAAGCATTATTGACACATAAATCAAGCATTTGTAAAAACACCAAGTTTATACCGCCTATATGAGTATTATACTGCTCTACTATTTTAGGCAATGATACATCTACATACATTTTTGTAACTTTTGAATACCTTTTTATCGTCTTATTTGGGTGTAAGGATACAAAAGAATTGACTAAACAAACTGGTTTATTAACTAGCCATTTAAGAGTTAAGACTTTATTTTTATCACATTTATAACTAAAACTGCCTCTTACTTTTTTTAAAAGTTCTTTTTCTTTTAATAATAATGATTTAAAATACAGCGCTATAAAAGGCATTAAAAAACGACATGGAGGTTCACTTACACCATAAAGAAAACTTTTTATAAACGAAAGAAAACTAATTAAAATAAATAAAAGGTATGTAAGTATATCATAATATTATTATAGTTTTATTACAACTTTTTCATAATGAAAATTAATTATAATTTGAATCAAGATATTTGTCAAAATTTGAAGACCTGAATTAAAAGCTTGAAACTCTACAAAATATAATGAAATACATAACAGATTCTTCTTTTGAGACCATATTCAATAATGAAAGTTCGTCAAGTCAACGGTTTAAATGAACCACAAAAAACACGGTTCAAGAAATTTTTAGAACAAGTAAATTTAATAATTCAAAAAATAGATGATATTCTGAAAACTGGATTTTCTCATATTAGTTTTGAAAATATGTTTAGTGTTTTTTTATTTTAATATTAAATTTTCATTAGTTTGTAATTTGTTTTAGATCACTGGCTATGTACGTATATTACATTCTTTAGGGAACAAAGAATTTTATCTCTCCCATTGCTATACGAAATATATACCTCTACCATGTACTCGAAAAGTTCGTCAATGTTCATCAATTATTATGTCACCATGTGGTTTTGATGAATATGCCTTTTCCGATGACTTTAGGTCTACTCGTACAACAGGTTTAGGCACTATATACATATAACGTATACTGGTATACTAAAGACTTTGATGTATGTTAGTAAATATACACTAAATATATTTTACGTAAATTATATAGGTGTATAATTTACGTATAAATATAACTTACATTATGATATATAGGCACGTTTATAGCTTGTAACGTTATAGAATTTTTTGCCAATTTTATTAAAATTATAAATACTATCATTTTTTTAAATTCCGTGTATATTATATTTATTATTTTTATTATATGACGGCGCGAACGGTCGCTATGACTTAAATGAAATTGTTATGTAATACCTGTTTCCTAACGGTGCACACTCAAAATATCCCGTGCATCAAAATATCCCTCGTTTAAAATGTCCCACGTTAAAAATATCTCTATTACAAATATTCTATATACAAAATATCCCCAATAATATTATCCCTTAATTTGTATGTATATTTTTTATTTATTTTTTAAATAATTTTATAAATTTTAATTAAATTTTTTGGCAAAGTACATTTCAACATGTATATGTATATTATCGTATTGTATTTAAATTATTAACATTATTTTTTAAATTAAATATACTTAAAAACATTTTTTTTTAAACTGAAAAATTATACATAAATAAATTACACATGGCATACATAATAAAGATTTTTTTTAAATAAAAAACTTACCGTAAACCTATTATTCTTATTTTTTAACTATTATTTAGAAATATCATATGTACCATAATATGTAAAATACAGAATAAGACGTAATAGCGAAAACTCAATCGTTATTATTTCGGACGCCGCGCTGGTCCGTTGTGACCGTGCTGTCTCATCATTAACAATATCCAGTTTATTAATCAATTAATAATATTTATTGTAAACAAAGACTCACACAAAAAATATCACCACAAAGCGCAACCGGCTAAAAAAGTTCCGCAATGCAAGCACTTTTCTCGTAACCAGAATAATGATGAGAATTTCAGTGACATATTATGGTCATATGGGATATTGTCACATCGTCATATTGCTCAGAAAAGATTTCATATAATGGGAGGAATAAAATAATGGCTTGAGAAAATTTTTCGTGACGAAGAATATAGAAGAGAAAATATCATGAAAGTTTAGAAAATTAAATACAAATCCAAGTCATATATTGTTACATTTTCATCTACTGTGACCACAGACACTTGAGTTTCAGAACTTAATCCAGATGTTGAAGATGTCCTCACGCTAATGACACTTACTGTGGAAGTATTGTTCAACTAATTTATCAGTAATCGGTGATATTATCACTGACTCTAAAAATCGAAAAAGCGAAACTGGCTCTAAGAATTCTGTATATTATATTATGCATGATGTGTGAGACAATAAATTTCATCTATTGTGATCGTGGCTACTTTCATTTCAAAAAATCACTCAGTGGTTAGATATAATATGATTAAAATGTTTTCATTCGCCATGCGAAACCAGGACGACGGCCGATATGTATAGGACTATATATTTTTGGGCCGATGATCAAATGTCACGCATCACGACTATCGTTTTAGTTTCGTGTTACGGGTGACCGTAATATTTCCAAAAATTGTAAGTAACATTACCATCTGAATGATGTACTGAAAATCAAGTGGCTGTAGTTAAAGTAGATGAAAATTTAACACCAATGGCCTTGGTGACAGGAGAGGTATTTAATTTTCTAAACTTTCGTGATCTTTTTTTTTGTATCTTGTTCGTCACGGAAAGTTTTCTCAAGCCATTATTTGTTCTTCTTGTTATATTAAATCTCTTTGGAGAAATGGTCCCATGTGACACAGAAATTCTCATCATTCTCCTCGTTACGAGAAAATTGCTTGCATTGCAGAGCTTTTTTAGCCAATTACATGTTTTCGGGTTCCATAGAATAGTGATAGGGTCGGTATTAGCAGACAACACCACCGCCGATGCCTTGGTTGACCCGTCGTTCCACTGAAAATCCATCGCAGACTTGGCGTCATAACACTTAGAATGAGAGCTGGACATGACTGTATGTCCCTGGAACCGATTAATATTGCTCGTTGCAAACCACCGGGGAAAGGTAACTGGCATTTTTGACACCAGCGCATGGACGAACTCACAAGTGCGCGAGCACCTGTGTCGACCCGTGGCGTCGGTGACTATGCCATACGCGGCTGTTTGGTGAGTGACAGTTTTATCATCCCCGTGGGTCATTCCATCAAATCCATCATGCTCTCTGTGAACTCCAGCGATCCAAACCTGTTGGCTTCCAGTATTGACCTGGTCAACCACGGATACGTCGGTAACCAGAATTCTCGCATCATAATTCATCGCTGACTTAGGTCTAGTAGCTTTCACTAAGACACCATTCTCATCCCGCCTAATCCTAGAAATTGTTTCTTCGGGTAGTTTTGCGTTGGCAGTCACGTTATTATTCGGGTTTTTTTCAACACAGCCTAGTATAGTATATTACATAATCACTATATTATCGTTTTAAAAATTAATTGCAATTATTTAATTTCTGTATAGTTTCTTAACACAATAATTGTCAATATTAACTTATAATTTTAATATCTCCATATCAAATAAATATTTTAATAGTTGATACTTTACTAGAATAATATCCGTGCTTGGGTGATAAATCTGAAAACCTATGAGGTAAAGCTTGTAATCCACGCACAGGTGCAATAATAATTATTACAACTAATAAGTCATACATTTTTTAGCAATTAATAGTATTGAAGAAAATAAGTTCGGACATTATGGTATTATGAGTGAAACGGGTGAATGTTAATAAAACAAATTCAGTTTCCTTGGAAAACTTTAAGTTAAATACAATTATTAAATAATAATGTATAGAAATATATTATATGTCTTACTTAAGTATTCTCTCGTAGTGTGGTCTTACGAAAAAATACAATGACTCCAATTTCGATATATAAAAAGGTTTTGTTACCAAATTAATGCTTACGAGATGCTCTGCAAAATATGTTATTGAAATTAAATGAATTAACAATGTTAATGTGTAACAGGAAATTAATATTTCTTCTAATCAATATTAAAAACACACATCATTGTAAAATCAATACATTCATCACTTCGTTCAGAATCTAAAAAAAAAAATATTTAAAAAAAAAATACCCATATTATAGTTTATAAACTTGCGCTTCGTTAACCTATATCATACAATTTTTATTTTTATTTCAACACTACAAATTTTATAATTTTGTAATATATAATTTGTATTTGTATGAACACGATGCCCGTAATAACTTGTTGAATAAATAACTTCTGTGTCCATTAACAGAATTGTATAAAACTATTTTTACTGTTAAGATTAGCATTCTTAATTTTTATTCAAACTAATTTCACAGTATTTTTTTTTTTTTTACTAAAATAAAAATAATACACCTAACAAAATTATTTATCACATAATCGCGGGTTTAGTAGCAGCATCAACTATAGAATCATCATTACTAGTTTATAGAGAAATAATTTTCAATAATATTATAGATAAACTATCCTAATATCTGTTAATCATGTGATCAATCTTAATCATATAAAGGATAGTATTTAGCACTAAAGAAAAATGTATAATTTTTGAATAGATAGAATAAAAAAAAAAAAAAAAATAGCATTATATTATATACAATTTATTAAAGTGCTTGTATAATAAGTGTAAAATTACTTATTGCAAAAATATATTGGCGATGTTTAATCACAACTATTCAGTTCCAAGCCTTATAATAATCACAAATAACTATGACAAACATGATTTTATGATAAGTTAATATTAAAAACTCCAATAATTATTTCACCATAAAAAAAAATAATATATTTATCCTAAATACTAACCACTTAGGTGTAGTGTTTTGATAATAATAGTAATATAATACTTATTATAGTTGTGCCTTTAGATTTTCGATTTTACCACAAATTGAAAACTATACTAATTGAGAAATTTCATCCACGACAGTAGAGTATCGAAATAGCCTATACAAAACGCCGTGTGATCATAACCAATTATTGAATGAGTATTTCTTCTCGGAATATTATACGTAATGTTTCATCAAGCTCTATCGTAGATGCTTTTTTAGACACATAGGACTAAGAGCTCTATTTATGGTAGAGACGATTGTCATACAGAATGCTGCAGAACGTGACAGACAACCAAGAGGTGAGTGATTATAGGTTTTAATGAGGTTTAATCGTGTAGAACGAAGGCAGTGGCGTGCCCAAGGGGTGGGGGGGAGGTTAGGGGTTATATCCCCCCCCATTGGCTTTTTTTTGTTAACTTCAACTTATTAGAATTACCGTAGACATATATAAACATTTATATATGGATATGGATATTACTTTTAAATATAATAGTTAAGTTTAATGTTTGCATTTATATTAAATAAATAATCAATGTAATTATTATTGTTTTATGTTATAAAATATTGAATCACCTGAAGCTATAGTAAAATAGTAAAATTAGCTAATCAAAAAAACGAATCAATTCGATTTTTAAATTTTTAATATAAGAATTATTTTTCTTTTGTATATTAATTATTTTAATAAAGGTTATAAATGTTTTTAATTTAATGTTGTCATTTTATTTAAACAATAGTGTATAGTGTGTGGCTATTTAAATTAATTCTAATTGTAGAATGATACTCAATATGCATGAATGTACATATGTTTAGCAATTTTTGTGTTTGGATAACCATGATTAATTTAAATTTACTTTTACTAAAAAATTTATAACATATATCCCCCCCCCCCATTGAAATTTTCTGGGCACACCACTGAACGAAGGTAACTATTCAGGACAGTTAGATAGCCCAAATCTATGTATAACGTATTTAAAAATTATTAAATAAACGATACGAGACTGAGTAGCAGTGTTATAGTGATAAACAGTTTTCCAACCATACCTTGTTTTCGATCCATGAAAAAAATAACACTTTTGATAAAATGTTGAATAAAATAGTATTGTATACTTTTTTATATACTATGTTATTTTATACCGTAAGTATATATTTATTATATTTTAGTCACTATTAAATTCAAAAAATATTTTCTGTTGATTAAAAAATAACACTGGCAAGAACATTGCAGGCTATAATTTAGTTAGAATTAATACTTCAAGTTGATACTAAAAAATTGAAGAACCTTAACCATACGAATTTTATTTATAAACACCACTTATACAAAAAAAAGGTATCATTGTTAAAATATAGGTTATTATTCATTTTTTTAACTACCATTATTTCTACTTGTATAATACGTTCGTGATATTGAAAAAATAACAATGATATTTCAATGTGAAAATAGTTTTTTTATACTTAAAATTTAATTTCTCAAATATTTCCTGCATAATTTTGTATCGATGCAAATACGCAATATCAATCAATGATACTGACGCAGAAATATTTATTAGTGAAGTGGTTTAAATAAGTATTAAATTTGATATATATATATATATATATATATATATATATATATATATATATATATATATATATATATAATGTATATGTATGTGTAATTAAAACGACCATAAAAAATCATCTCCAAAAGTGAGGTATGGCCTTAACTATAAGTGAGAAAAACGTATATTTGTTTTTGAAATGTTCGGGATAATAATCAATGTAAAAAAATTCCTCTAATAATACTACAAGACAAATCCATGGATAATTTTTCATTTGGTAAATAAGATAACAAATATTATACAAACAACGTGATTAATTCATTAATATTATTTCCATATAACATAATATTAATCATTTACAACAAAATTAATAACTACAGAGATTTTTTTAAATTAAAAATTGTAGATTTATACATATATTTTAAATTAACAATTGTTATAATGCGGTATCATTCAAACTTAATAGTTCACTTTAAACAACAAAACTAAAATAATTGGTTAATTGCATAATATAAGGTATATAGTATCATTTTTATTTCTTAAGAGTAGAGTGTTAATTGACGGTGATTTCCGTATGTAAACATTGTAATATTAATATTAACTACGTACAATATGCATATATTCCATTTTTTTTCTTTCAGTTAGGAAAACATAACAACAACATTAACAATATAAAAAATAAATTAAATAGTAAAGTAGCTCGGTCAAAACGGTGCGTAAATTATTGATCGTTAAACTATTTAGTTGTACATTTTATAGCATTTCGAAGACAATTAAGGTGGAGAGGTACATTACGACACTTTAACACTTATCAGAATATGATAATTATATTATTAATTTAATTTTTTTGTAAGTAAATAGAAACAATTTTCGTTCATTCGGAAATAATTTTATTATTCAAACAATATCGTTATAGAAAAAAAATAGTTTTTAAATATCCATTGCAATGATTCAACTTTTTGAAAAAATATAACATAAATGTTACTCTAAATTAAATTAACATCATTATACACTATAGATATTTCAAAAAAACAGATATAAAGAGAGAAGTTAAAACAATAATTTAGTTCAAAAACTACAGCAGTGTTAATAACTAAATGAAATGTCCATGTTTTTTAGAAATATAGTGCTGATGTTCCTCAAAAATACCTAGTTAACATTTTTAGTAATTAATAAATATAATTTTTTTAATTAGTGTGTGTATTGGAGAAACAATGAAAATTCCATAAAATTTATGTCACATATTTCAACATAATAATATATTATACCGTTCCAATTCATTAACATTAATTAGTAATTTTACAAGTTGGAAATAAAGAAAAAAATAGTTAATTTTTGACTATTTAGTTTTTTGTGTGCCACGACATAATGTTATAATACTTTTCGTATGAAACATTTCACATTTTTAATAAGCACCACAATGTATTTCACAATTTACATCTTATTAAACTTACCAAAAACATCACGTTAAATACGATATAATTTGCAATGTCACTATTTTAAATAGTTTTTTTTTATTTTAGCATAATATAATGGTAATAAGAAACCGAATCGAAAATCTTAAATGATAAGTTAATGTAAAGTATGTTACCGAAAGAAACCAGCGTTGAAAATAAACTGTGTAAGATAATATCGATACGACAACGATGATGGCCAACCATTATTGTTCAAGAATGAGACGTGTTCTCTGAGGGTTTTCAGTGGGATTATATGTCGACGACAAAAAACATGTAAATATACGATGATGATAATTCGAAAATAATAAATGAATGTGGTATTTTATTGCGAACGATTTATTACCCGTGTATTACATTCACAAATTAAACTTGTAAGAATCGTCCCCCCATTACTCAATTGGTGTGATCGTGGCGAGTATGGAATTTTGTCGAAAAATCGTTTCGGGTGGACTTGACCGGAAAAATCGTCGACCCGAACCCCGACCGGTATCTAAAAAATGTGTTATAGTTTGTTCGGTATCAGTATCGTCTACATACCATATGTCTTTGACACGTTCAAAATTTGCGCGCACCAACCTATACATAATATCATTAAACGAGATGTTATTGCGTTTGAACAATACTGCTGGTTGTATGTGACAACAAAAATATAATATTTGTTTTGAAACCTCACACGTAGATGCCTACACACAATTATATTTTACTGCTTCGCTTTATTTCGCATTTGTGTATTATTCGATAGTTATATATTATCCGCCTGCAATACATACCCTCGATCTCTGTAGTTGTACGATTGTATTAATGACTTGATGATTAATTTAACTCAATAAATAATAATGAATGTCAAATATAAATTCTATTGAATTAGATTGCACTGTATTTCTCTCTTTTTCTCTCTCTCTATCTATATGTATATATATATATATATATATGTATATATATATATATATATATATATATATATATATATATATATATATATATATATATATGTATATATTGTATCACTGTTGCTTTATACACTCACACAAAAATATACGCCATACATATTATGGTCTTAAGAAGGCAATGGAGTTTTCAATGTTTCTCTATTTTTTTAATAGGAACCGAGCGTTTAAGTAATATTTTTAAATCTAAAATATAATTATACATTTTCTTATTATACATATAAAACTGACATTAACTTGGTGTACATACTAACCTATAATACTATACGCTATAGACCGTAATACAATAAAAGTCTAAATTATACATTCGAATATGATGCATACCACGAGCATAATATTAATATTATATGAAATATTGTTATAATATACGTGTAAAGGATAACGCGCCATATTTAATTATATAAAATACAGGTCAAGAACGATGACCTATATACGTGATTGTCCAAACATTATGTACAAGCATACTGATTGATGCATTATTTTATGAATATAATATACGTCTTCAGACTCTGAAGGTGTAATAGGGTCATTTAATTTCCCAGGTCTTGAGCACTGCTACGCCATATAATATGTTAAATGCATATAGTTATTATTAGGATTTCGCGTCTATGCTCAATCGTATTTCTTTTTAAAACACTTAAAAACACATTAATCATTTTCCGGATCAACGTTCATGACTAGAAATCTATCTCCAATATTATTACTGACAAAACTTTCCGATCCGGAAACATCGGAGATATGAACAAAACAATGAGATTAAACAATAATAACATGTTCAATTTAAAAAAAAATTATGAATGAACAGTTTTAAACATATAGTAACAATAATGATATTAAAAAACTATATAATAATAATGAATATAAGTACTAACATAGTATTAATATAATTTACGCTCATATCTTTGTCATACATATTATAATATATATGATATGATAATTTTTAAATATTTAAATACAACAATTCTAAATAATATGTAAATCTATAATAATTATAATAATAAATAAATTATGGGTAATATAATATGTATATTATATATATTTATGTACATCTACGTAATAATATAATAGTGCTTAAGATCAATCATATACAACAGTTTACAGAGATAGACTTAAAATACGAATAGTAATTATATCACAATAATAAATGATTATATTATTTACCCTGTTTAACACCCTCGGAAGAAATACGGGTAAGGTATAATTTAAATAATATTATCTTTTTTTTTTTTTTGGTTGGTAACTTTTAATCGCCCTCGTGAATATCTGGTCGTTTTAACCCACTCAAGTTTTCAAACGCGAAATGGAAACGAAAGGTGAAAGAAATGTTCGGAATAGAACAGAACGCGGTAGCATAATATTACCATTGGATTGATTACTTTCAGAAAAAAAAAAAACGCTAAACGTAAAGTACATCATACATAATATTAAAACCACTCGTGTGCTATTATACTGAGAAAAAACCGGGACAGTACAACTGTTTAAACTGATGATTCTAAATAAAAAAAATTTACCTTTATCATTATTTTTTATTTTTGTTTTAAAATCAGAAAACGTAGCAGAACAATTATTATTATATATTCTTGAGAATCATGAACATATTATTATAATAATATCTCACCTAAAACTCCGGAAAAGGATTACCACCTACCTACCTGCCTAGTCAAACCACAAACGAAATAAATTATTAAATTATTAATTAAATACTAAGTACTGCTACAACAAATCCTAATAATAAAATATCCCAACTGATTTATTACGCTTTTATAATAATTTTTCGTTCGTATTTCTGAGACTAGTCGTGGAGTCGGCGTAAGTGGGTAAATGATCTGGATTTGTGGGGGGAGGTGGTGTTTGGGTTGAGTTTTTGAATTATTGTTTGTATAGAATAAAATATGTTTAATAACGTCATAAGACGCAATGACAGTATTTAGTTCCTTAATAATGTGGCATGTTAAAATATATTTAAAAAAACGCAAGTACACGTATAGTTAAAAAGCCATTATAATAATCAAGTCCTTAATGCGTGTTGGTATTAAACGCGTATTGTGTATAGGTGTCATTGTGTCAATCTTCAAACCCTCTCACCTTTTGGTCAATTGAAAAATACACTTAAGCACTTTTTGATCGAATGAAATCCATTTGGTGGTATGTGAGGGAGTACCCTTAAAAGAAAAAAACAGTTTGAAAAATAATTTTAAAGTTATCCTTTGGGTGTGACACGCGGAACAATGTTTGAGATATTATATTTTCCTATCAAGTGTCAAGTAAATGTCTTGACTGAACACTGTTGTAGTTATTCTTCGTCAATCTCAACGAATCGACTGGTATAAGTATTATCTCAAAAATAAGCTATCTGTATGAAGAATGTCGGTAGTTTTTGTTTTATACATCTTTTGAATTCCTTCCACTTCCCAACCAATTAAATTGTACCAAATCTTCTCCCATCTGAACTCATTTCTCATATAGACAATCCTTATAATTCTGTGCGATTTCGATATTATTTTTTTGTTCATGACTGTGATAGATTTTGGAACTCAAATGGTGGACTACGAACCTTCCTGGTAAAATATTTCTTCATTGATTTCAGTAATCGATGTGAATAATATGATGTGCACAATGTACTTATGATCGATATCCATTACACGTAACAAAACGATTGTATTTCGTATTAGGTACCAAGGTACCTATTCGAAAAACACTTAGTACTCGTAATTATATTGTATTAATTTACACGAATAGTATGAAAACATCGAAAAAGTTTTTAGATGTGTGCGTATAGCTGCACGACGATCGAAAGAGACGTGAAACAATAATTGCAAGTTGCTTTCTTATCTGCTCTGTACAGAAGCGGATGAGTGTATTTTACTTAAGATTATTTTTTGTATTTTTTTTTAAAACAACCACAAACTTTGTTATTCTACCATAATTAAATGGTTTTCCGAAGGAAATCATGACTCTGCGGAGAACAACTCGGCTGCGATTCCATGTTACATAAAATAATTATATAATTTAGTTAAAACGCATACAAACATTTTCCACTTTTACCCATACGATTTCAATCCATTTGACCAATGCAACAGCTAGTTTCCTTGTCGTACCTAATATTGTTCCATACCAAAATAATAATTATACCATTTAATTGTTACTAAGACGATCTGGCTGACACGAGTACCTTTGCAATAAAATTGTGGTAATTAGTTTTTACAGTTATCTGTATTTTTTAGGTTTGCGATTATTAAAAAAATATAAACTACTACCCATTTTTAATGTTTAAAAAATAAAATAATGGCAGATACGTGAAAAAATATTTTTTGAACGCAAAATTTGATCAAATAGTTTAATATGATATTGTAATGATCGCCAAGTGTTTGCATCTATTCAATTATAATGGTGTAACGGTGAATAAATATTCTTGAATTCGTTTTGATAACGCGTTTTTAAAATATTACGTACTGAAATTTTCGTTAGCCTTATCCGTTTTAACAACTAGGAAACAGACTTTTAAGGTTGTCTTGGTCTCACGGTGTTTCATAAAATTCATTTTTAAACTATATTAAGGTAATGCTATTTTCTGGTTCAGCCGCAGCAGAAGCAAACAAATTTTCTGACGAAGGTCCATTCACTACCGTGAATCGAACTTGTATAGTAACGTATACAATTCTCATAAGTATAAGCCAATAATAAAATCTTTATAAATAACGACGACACACCCTATCTTGATTGAATTTCTGAGAAACAACATTTTTTCTTCTTCTGATAAACAATGTCATAATCAGTCTCTCTTATAATTGCACCAAAACAAAAATGTACAATCATAATTGGTGTTTATGGGTGGGTAGAACGTATGTAAAAGATTTTTAACCTATACTTTATAAATCGTATCTTAGAGTTCATCTGACATAATTTGTTTTGTTAGCGAGAAAAATTCATTTTTATTTTTCATTTCATGCTATAATAATAACAATGATAATATATCCACACGGGTATAATTTACGGTGGGAAAGTGGCGTGTGTGGTTCTGGTTAATTATTTGTTCTGATTCTGCATAATAATAATAATAATTTTAACTACGCCAGTAAAGAATAATACTAATATTGTTATCATCACTGAAGACGAGATTTGATTCGATTACAAACAACAGACATTCGTCAACAGTGGCAGCCTTCAGACAATAATATAATATTATATGGCATCTATATCAGATATGGGTTTGAGATATTAATTACTAAACAGAGCTCGTCTTGTGCCGTATGATTGAGAATAGTACGTATGATTGGAATGCATAATATTATTGTTATTGTCGATTTGTCACAAGAGTTTACGTAGGCATCTATCAGGCAGGTATAGGCTACCGGAAATAATCAAGTGCAATTCTATCAAGTACTTCGATGAACCATTATATTTTGTAATAGCCATGTTCACGTCATCGGTATTAACTAAAATTATATTACAGAAACATTACATCACACACCTACGACCGATGCCAAAAAAAATTAGTACCGATTTCCGTGGAAACGTTATTTTCCGCGTTTGAATTTCAATATGATGTGAAAATATTATTATTATTATTATTATGTGACGCGCGACGATGACATTATATTATTATTATAGTACCAACATATACAATATTCTTTGATTGATTGATAATCGTATTCTAAACAATCGAGAGAAGCTTGTCACGTATTAATTATACTATTATAATTTTATCGTGTCGTATTATATTATTATTATAAAATTTTGCTTTATTTTGTGAAAAAAAAGGTTCGATTCCGTCATTGTGGCGTAGCGTGCGTGTGTAAATAAAACAAGTTATACAAACATTTTCATTCGAAAAATTATTTAATATCTTCTAACGACACTGTAGGTATTATTATTTTTGTTGTTATTGTTAATTCTATTTAGAATCGAATAAAAAATAAATAAAACATGGAGTGTTTAATTTAAAAAACGAATACAAAAACCAAATAATAACAACGATTAAACAACGGATTCTAAATTGTACGGCTGGCAAAGCAAAAAAACTAAAAAAAAACTAGAATTAAGTGTACATAAATCACTATGGGGTTTATAAATCACTAGAATAAAATTCCTCGTGCTCTGTTTAATTTATAATGCATAATATTGTACCACACGCATGCAGCCAAGGCTTAAACTCGGAGGTGTTTATTCTTCGCATGGGTACGTATCTACTTTTTGTCCACGTGCAATTAAAATCACTTCACCCTTTACCGGATTTTAATTCGTTTTGTGTCGGTTTTTTTCGTCCTCTTTCCATTATTCCGTAGTGTGGCCGGATATCTGATTACACGGATCGATTCGGAAACCTTTTTTTCTCATTCGCATAACTATATTATACGATATAATAATAACAATATAAGACATAAGTAGACACTAATAACACCGCTGTGCAGCATAATAATAATATAATTTAATTATTATCTTGTTTGGACATACGGGCGACATCACTCAACCCGATTTTCTCCTATAGCTACATGTTTTTACGGCTTTTGTTTATAAATAAATATCGAAGAATACCACTCGAGACCGAAGCAAACCCCATCCCAAAACCACAATGATCGTACACAGGCGTATGAGAACTAGGTAAAATCGTTAACCATTCGAATTCTCCCCCCCCCCTATCACGTGTGCCGATCCTGACCATTTTAGAAGTCTACGGAGAAAGGTTCACTCTAACATTTGAGTCATATGGGTCAGATTGGGCTCGCGTTAGGTTTCGAGGATTGCCGTGGAATGTTTGACGACAAGAAAAGAGCACCCTGTAACTGCACACTAATACCTACTAGGTGTGATAAATTACAATAATATTATAATATGTATGGAGATAAAAATAGGAACCAGGACGTAATATCATTAGAAATTATTCCGCTGCCACGGAAGTTACGCGTTAGAGAACACTTCAGTGGCAACAAACGGAAGAACGTCGTTACGAAAATGGAAAATATTCAATTATAACTCACGGACACCTTACGATAATGTACCCGTATAACAATATAATAGGCAACATATTTCAATGTTATTATATTATGTATTGCGTTATGTGAGATTACGACCTATATGGGAGTGTGTATATTGTGTTGGTCTTATTCAGTCTTGTCATCGTCAAACGAACGGATGGAACTTAAGGGTCGTGATGGGACCGGATGTGTTGGCAGTCGGAGAGGTGGCCGTCGTGGCGGCTGTGGCAGGTGTCATGTGCGTCATCTCGATGGATTCGTGGCCACTGCAACCCCCACTGCCGTCGTCCTCATCACCGCCTCCACTGTCTACTCCACCGCCACCACCACTAATGTCTTCACTGATATTGGTCACCAGGGGGTTGGCCACGGGGTGCCATTTCCGCGGAGAGTCGTCTCGGTCGACCAGAGGCAACCCGTCGGCGGCGACAGGAGTGTCGGCCGCGGAAGACGAGTCAGGGTGATCTCGCGTCTGCCGCGGTGGTGAAGAGCACGAAGACGCTGCGGAAGATGACGAAGACGGAAACTGTTCGTTCCGTGGTCGCCCCTCGTCACCGCCACCGGCCACGGTCTCATCGTCGTACACCGTGACGGCCACGTGGTCACTTTCGTTGAGCCACTCGAGCACGAGCGTCCGGTGCGCCTTGACGAACCGCTCGAACACGTCCACGCCCGAAACGTCCGTCTGCACGGCCACGTCCACCAAGCTGACAACCGACGACCTGTGGTAATACCGCTGTTGCTGCAACTGCTGCTGGTGCGGTTGCGGTGACGACGACGAATGCGAGTAAGCGGCACCGCCACCGGCATGCTGCTGCTGCTGCTGCTGGTACGGCAGACATTGTTGATTCGATTGCTGGTATGGATGGTGGAGGTGGTGCTGGTGCTGGAGATATTGATGGTGTTGATGGTGGTGCAGGCCGTAAGGGTGGTGTGGCTGATGCACCGGGCTGTCGTATACCGTTCCGTCCCAGCCGAATACCTCGGGCGGGTGCGACGAGCTCCTTTGCAGGATGGCCATCTGCGGCCGTTTGACGTTCTCCGGCAGATCCGGGTTTGACCTGGCCGGCAACGAATACGGATACCTGACATTCGAACTGGTCGTCGCCAGTTCCTGCAGCGCTTGTATGGCGTTTTTCACCTGAAACAGTGCACAGATCGTACGGACTTAGACACTTGGACAAGAGTTATGCATGCGTAGTCAGGTATGATGTGTGCATAATACATTTGTCTATGGATAAAAACATTTGTGGGGGTGAGTTGGCAATGGGATATTGTGGTCCTGGGGACTTGAACAATTTGAAGTTTAGGTTAGGTTACAGTACATGTTATGTAGTGTATAAAAATATAATTAATATAATTGTGTATAACCATGATACCTATTCTACAATGCTGTGTTGTACTCGATGATATTTTATTTGGGATTGAGGATTTGAAATATATCATTCGAAATTGTTCAACTAAAATAATTTTGTTAACCTATTGTTATTATCATTTTTTTATATATATAAACGTATATATAAAACAGCTTGACATAATGACGCTATCCTTTGTTGTTTTGATGGATATTGAAAACGATAATATCGCACATAATATAAACGAATACGGTATTCATGTTCGGTTGCATTATATTGAATGGCAATTTTTGTGCTATTCCTAAACGCACAAAATAAACATCCGTTATAATATTTGTGTAAAATTGATTCAATCGCAATCATTTCAGTGGCGGCACGGTGGTACACATTCACGATATGACTAAATGATTTCCGAGAGAAAACAACGACGACGGTGTCTGTGTGTATAAATAGGTAGGTACTACGAAAGTTCTGCATCACAGTCGTTTCTACTGGAATTCCTCTCCGTCTACAATTAAGAACATTAATTTACAGCAAGGCCTTGGTAGAGTTTTGAAAACGTTTAGTAAAATTAGAATGCAAATTTATTGTTAAAATCGTTTATTTTTTTCCCCCGTCGGAAATTGGAACGCTTCACGTTTATTATAAACACTGTGTGCACTTATTTGAATTTATTACCGTTTCGTTGTTACACATTTTTGTTTCTACTGGCAGGGAAGGTATGATAATAATAATAACATTATAATAACTAAGTTTTAATTTAATGTTCGGTTTTTGATGAGTTACAGGTGGAAGTTGTACCCATATAAATATATACCTAACCTAAATATTTCGGTCGTTAAGTGTACGATTAATGGCCACTTATGTCTCAGATATTATGTATTTCATAAAAATTGTATTTCTGTTATTTTATAACAATATTTGGTTTTATAAAGAACTTGGAACGATTAATTATTTATTTATTTATTTATTTTTGTTATCGAATTATGAAAATCTTAGGTATTTTTTTTTTTTTTAATGTAATATTATTATAATAGGTACATGGACGCAAATTCAGTTTTTACTAAGGGATAATAATTTGTAATAACTTGCAATATATTCAAAATAATAATTATTGATAAATAACATTGGTCCTCCTGTATATATTGTAGGTACCTTTAAATAATAGATGCCCATCCTTCATAGAAACATGTTAATAAAATCCATTTTAAAACATAGATAGTATTGAAACCTTAAAATATATATCACCGTAAATGAGATAAGATGAAATTGAACTATATTTAAAAATGTAAGAAAATAATTGCTTTTTATTTTAAATTATACAACATATTTTCTTTTCCGGAATTTAGAACAAAAATATAGAACGATTGATTATGCAGAATACCTACAGAAATGTAAAAAAAGTTCAAAATATGTACGATTATAATTGCAGTTTGTTCAACGATACATTTCGATGAAAAATAAGATACGTATACATTTAAAAGTATGAAGAGCTGATTTTTTTATTTTATGTTAACTTGAAAAAAAATATCGGATAGCCAATTCTGACACACTGTACCTGCCATAGTCATAAAATATAAGTAATTCATTCCAGAGTTGCTCCACTAAGATGATTCTTCAATTTCCGTTTTTTAAGAAACTAATTCGTGTATCACATTCGCTTATTGTTAAATTTTTTACGCAACACTTCATGAAAATAATAATGAAGTTTTAAAAAATATGTATCTGAATACAAATAAATTTGTACAAATAAAACATACCTACACAAAACACTAATAATAAGGGAAAAAGCCATTGAAAGAAAATATCACCGGAAAATAAAAGTTCACAATCCATCATAAATTAACTTTTATATTTACTTAGTAACATTACGTACATGTACTCGTCTACCGAATCGTAATTTTATTTCAATTATTCATCAATAATGGCTCATTAAAAGTTTTGATATTTAAACACAAGTCCATACCTATATTTTATACGTGCCTATGTAATTTTTAATTTCTAGACTAATTAAGTTGCGTTCTTAGTGTATTAAATAGCTAATCATACGAGTACCTATGGCTTTTATATGTATTATAATATCCGTGGCTAATGATTTTTAGGTTGAACTGATATAATATTTCGATAAATGTATCCATACCATGGTTAACAATAACGTTTGTAAATTTTTCATTAATAAAAATACAAAAATAGTTTATTTTAAACTCATTAAAGGCTTACAGTTACATAATTAATAGGCGATTTACCTCTTGACTTAAAGTTGCGACGTGATAATGAAGTGAAGTAACTTGTGTGTCCAGTCTATCAACATTGACTTTTCTGTGTTCGATATCACTTCGAGGCAGCGTTCTCGATCTATAAGCATAAATATAGTTTACTACAGTCAAGGTGCGAGTTGAATATTTTTTCATTTAATTTCAAATATTCTCAAGGGAATGTAATTACTTTAATTTATTTACTTAATTAAATTGGTAATATGATAATTCTTAGATAAATAATTGTGTATTCTATATACTTACACAATGCGTACCTATTTTAAAATGAAAATATAGTGAAAACAAATATTTTGATTTTTGATCGAACATTTTGGATTTAGTAAGATTGTTTTACCTAAAGAAATTTAAAAAATACTTAATGTCTAAAAAAATTTCGATATAAAAGTTAATATTTCAGCAGATCCTAATCTATTTTTAATTGGTATTAAAATACCAACTGAAACTATTGAGTAAATAGGTATACTTGTTCTAAATTGTTATAACATACATATATATGAGAGTACCTATACAAGTTCAGTGGAAATATCTGAACTGATATAACTCTGATTACGATTAAGTTAATTTCCAATTTTATATGGTACCTTAACTACTCGTACTATTTTGCAATACAAGCACGTTGCCTTGCATAATATTGTATACGTATGACAATGTTTTAAGTTTAAGTCTTACTTGAACATTTTGATCACACCTCCCGTAAAGAAACACTTTACACTGCAGCTCCTATAACGGACGCCTTGAAAGTATAAACTAACAGCGAGAAAGTTTACTGACAATTAATGACATACTCGTGGTCAACTACACTCTAATGTACTGTCGGAAATTTAACTGTCGGCTATAAAGTGTCTTTGAGATAAGGGTATTTCAAGTCTATTCTTTAAACAAAATAATATACATTTCAGGAAAAAATATGACAAATTAATGTAGAAAAAATGCAACAATTACGCGTATATATGTGATATAATAATTGATAAAAAATTTTCGGTTTTTGCTGTTGTCTTAAATATCGTTGACAAAATTTTTTAATATTATAATAATATGATGACAAATATAAACATTACAGTATGATATTTGTAAATTATAAAAATTTAAAATAAATAGTAATACGTTAAGATTTGTAGGCAACTATAAGTCTTTGAAATGCATACATATTTTATAGAAAAGTACCCACTGTTTTGAGTAATGTATATTTTATTTAATTCATTTGCGTAAAATAATTATATTTAACTCTTATTATTTTGTATGAACAAAATAAGCTATAAAATACAGAAATATGAAATATAATATGCATATATTATTGAATAAATATGAATATATAATGATCGTTACATGAATGCAATTTTTGTTTTTGTTTTTTTTTTTTATCTCACTTACTTTATAATGTTTTAAAAACTTATAGAATTTTTACGAAAAAATTACAATTATTTAGGTACGAGATACCATTTTATTTATTAGTTCTTTTATATACCACCGTAGAATTATTGCTGATATTTTTCTGAGCGCAACCATCTGTTTTTACGATATAATAAAACTCAGGTAATTTTTTATAATTTTTAAAGTTTCTTTGAAATGGTTAATATTTTAAAACTACCTACGATTTAATCATTTTTCACACAATAATATATTGCACAATTTATTTATTTTACCTTGCTAGTTTAATATTTTGAAACTGTGTACCTGTTTTGAGATAGTTTAGTGAGGTTATGTCTGCTCGGGCTATAACTGGAATGCAACGGTGATCTAGAAGGAGGTGATTTCGGAGATCCATCGCATTCTTCTTGCAAGTTTTCATCGTCTTCACTAATCGAAGGTAACGTTAACGTCGTTATACCATTTTGATCAATTTCCTACGCAAATTAAATTCAAAATAAAAGGGAAAAAGGTTTAAAATTGAACACATCAAGTAGAAACATTAATAGAAATAACAAGAAACAATGTCAAGGGCTTTCAAATTATATCTTTAAAAATTATTTCCAGTAATATGTATTAAAAGTACCCACAAAAAATTATTAATTTTTTTTTTTGACATCTTTTTTAAACTAAAAGTGAGTATGTTATCTAACTATCAATCTTTGCTCTACATACTTAATAGAAAATATTCTAAATTCATGATAATAATATAACGTAATTAAGTCATTGTAGTAAATAAAATTGTCTAACAATTAAAAGCTAAATCCAAAATTCGTGAAACCTAAATAATTTTTATTTTATTTAAATATTTATAACTTGAAAGTAGGTATCTAAGTATAATTTTTAAACATTTAAAATAATTGTATAATTCATTCCAATAAGATTTAAATATTCATTCAAATGAAAATCAATCACTATTTGGCATTTACTGATCATAATTATTATTACTATTTAGTATTCACTATTATTATTATTATTATTTAACTAATAAATTATAGTATAACAATAGACCATTAAAAGTTTTCGAATATTATTATACTATGATTTTTCACACACTGGCTATAATTCAATGGAGATCAGTAGGTGAATACCCTGAAAGTCACATCTATAATATATATTTTAAAACGACAAATTTTCACTCGATATTTCATAAATCATACGTTTATGTTAGACATTTTTTTCCTAAATATCTCGTCAACTTAAAAAAAAAATATTCATATTTAAAAAATATAGTACCTATTATTTTTACTTTATAAAATTTGGTGGAATGCTATTAGTATATAGAGTTTCTAGATTTTAAAATAACATAAAGCTATGATTTATCTAAGATCTATAGTTAACATTTGGTTTCTTTGGGTAAGTGACTATTAGTATATTTATTTGTTCATACGTAATTTTATAATTCCAAGGTACATTTCAGCGAATAACAGTGTTTTGTAATTTATATGTATATAATTATTATGAATCACCTACAATAGAAATTATATGATTGTTTCGATTATCATAAAAATTCAAATTTCTAAATATTTTGTTTTAATTTGCTAGGTATTCTAAAACCCACTAAAAGCGATTGTTTGACATCCTCTCAGGTTAATCAACATAACGTTTGAGCTTATTGTTACTTATATAATAGCTGTATTCACGAAAAAATCATATCATAATATATAGTGGGAATATATATATATATATATATATATATATATATATATATATATATATATATATATAAATATAAATAATCATATATTATGCTTGCAATTAAAACAAAATATGTACTTTGTGAGGTTTAATTACTTCGGCCTCGTATCCTTCACGTATGTTGTACGTCAAGTCATGTTGTATGTCATTTGCAAACTCCTGTTGATACTCGGGGTAAAGCCGCAAAACTTCTACCAACCCAAGCACATTAATGCACTTAAGGTCGCAATAAGTTAGAGCTTTGACATCACAACTAGACTTCACTACGGTGTCACCTCCTGCTCCGCCGCCGGTGGTCCCTCCACCGGTGACAACGCCTGTGTTACCTGAGCCGCTACCTTGACCCAGCCACATACTAATATCACATCCAACTAAATCGCCTTTGCCTGTAAACACAATATTTTTTCTGAAGTAAATACGCGATTGTGACAATCTTTGGTGCCTGAAATAGAGTCTCGTAAACATATGAGACAAGTTAAATGTAAGTGGGTTATTGATTTCAAACAGGACTACGGTTACCGCCGTGGTATCAAAATATATAGCATAAATCATTGTTACTCGTTGGAAAATACTGTAATTAATGAGCCAATTCCTGCCAATTGTAGACAACCTACACCAATAGAAGAAGTTATCTTCTAAAAAATATATAAATATATATATTTTATATCTACGCTCGGATTACCTAAAATGGCAACGACCATGCCGTTCTGGACGACTTCCATGGACCCGTTGCACAGGTAATAAATGGACGTGAGCGCGTCGCCTTTGTGGATGAGATATTCACCAGGTGCGCAAAAGTTGCTGCGGATGTGCAACGATAACAGTTTCAGGCAGCCTTGTGACGCGGACTCGAAAATGGGCAGCTGCAGTATCTCCCGGTGCAGGTGCATAGAAACGTCACCCCTAAGCTCCTCCGGAAACTCTTTCAGCGTCTGGAACAAAAACTATCGATTAAAATGGGCGAAACGGCTACCGCAGCGGTTCGGGTGGGAGGGAAGACGGGGCGTGCCTACGAATGGCCACCCGAAATTACCTCGTGAATATCGATACCGTGGTTCAGTGACCACATGGTCTGAAAGTAGTCTTGCATCCTGTGCTTGAGCTCACTGGGCACCTGATGCAGTGTCAGGAAGTCCTTAAGGTCCCGCCACTTGCTCTGGTATAACGACCTCCGGGAGTACATTCGCTGGATGATGGCTGTCACGTTACCAAACACCACAGCGTGCATAAGCGCTACAATAGTATAACACAGTTGATAATAGCTAGGTAAGTAAACTCGAAGGTGCGTAAGTTAATGGGAATAAATTGTCTTGAGTTATTAGTTACGAGGTTAATGCGACATTATAATAATATTAATGTATTATTTTTCACCCTCAATTGATAAGTATAAAGAAGAAGAATTACGTGGCATGTTTGCAGGGTACTATGCTGAATTATTATAATAATATATAGATATCTATTTTATTTAAAATCATCACGTGCACTGCGTGACATCAAGCCAAACAAATATTTAACCAATAAATACTTTTAACAAAATTTTTATTACTGGTTAAATGGATACGTATTAAACACGATTTTAATGTATAACTTTTTCAAAAACAAAAACAAATAATTCGAAGAAGGCTGTACAAAAGTTCGCTCTTTAGCAATCATCGATGTCTCAAATATAAAGAATGATATTTCAAACGCCATAACACTTGATTGGTTTTTGCCATCTCGAAAACTTTAATAGCGCGTATTTGTTTTTTTTCTCTTTGAACTTTAACCATTTAAAAATTTGAGTGTAATTATTAGTTTTAGGTATGACAAATATCGATTAAACCAGTTATAGGGTATAATTCAGTATATTACTAAAATCTACTTTATTGTTTGTTATTACCACAGCCACGGGGGAGAAAACAATAACATAACCTTGCTCTCCACGAATACAGCCATGATAAGACGACGACAAATTACCCTCAGGGCAAATAAATTATTCTCTGGGGCTTACCTCCAATCAGCATCGTGATGATACTGAATATTTTCTCCGCACCAGTAGTCGCCGACACATTACCAAACCCAACGCTTGTCAGACTGGAACACGTGAAATACAACGAAGTTATGTACGCCTCAGAGTGTGTCACGTTGCCCACGTCCTTGTGCAGACGTTCGGCGAGTGTGTTCATCCATCCTGTGATCACAGATTTATATGTAGTAAGTAAGTTAGATATTTAATAATAATATTCAATATTTCTAATAATTATAATTACGTATTTTTATTTATATGGATATCATTTCATGTAAGGTTTTATTTTTAAACTGTTGATGATATACAAACCTGCAGCCAGACCAAATTTTCAGGTAGGACAAAAGAAATCTTAGGGGGCATTATTATATAAAAACAATATTAATTTATAATATTTTAAATAATTTTAGAGTGAGCAATGATTGTGTTTATGGAGTGGAACCCCCTCTTTCCCCCCTGTAGTTATGGACCTGATGATACAGAACGTCAAACAACCACATAACGACCACAAAAATACAGTTTATTATTGTGTTTGTGAATATTTATGTTACTACCAGATCGAAAAGGGTTAGAATTGAGACTTTAATACATATCGATAAAAAAAAACTTTCAATTTTCGGTACAAATCGATAAAGCAAAACATGTTTTCCCTTTTATAAATACAATTTGGGTACTTATGGGTTAATTCCTTTTTAATATAAATTATAATTTACTCTCCATGGGATTTAAATGTAGTCATACAATATTGTGATTGGATGAATTCCATTAAAATGATTAATAATATTTGGTAATGTTTACTAAAGAATTGTTGGTTATATGTAGGAAGATACCTACATTATTATTATTTAGAGTCACTCGGGATCGTAATTTTTTATTACAGTAAAGATATAAGTTTTTTGTTTTTGATGTTTTAAAGTTTTAAATGTAATAAATGACTTTAAGTGCTTATGTCAAATACAAAAGTATGTTGAAAAAGTTTATTATATTTATTTTTGTTGGATATTAAACAAACATCAGTCAATACATATGATTGTAAAACTTAAATACGAGATCAGAAAGTCGTGCTTAAAAGAACCAAACTATAATCCGATAGAACGTAAATGCATTAACGAAGTCATGATTATTATGATCGTACCAAGTCAATACATACTCGTGAAAAAGACGGATATTTGTATATTTTGATAAACTCAATAGATACCAATTCGTTTAAATCTGAGCATAAATGCGGTGATTATATGAAAAAAAAAATCAGATGTGTTATTTTTTTAAATATCGATTATTTGTTACGGAAAACCGATGTATGGTTATCGACCTAACCTAATACCCACGACTAATAATTTGATTGTCCACCAAGGAATCGTTTTTTATATGTCTTGCTGCATTATTTTTCAGTTATTAAAATATATACGCTTAATATACATGTGTTTAATGTAATACAATATTATTTTTAAGTAGTCGAATGCTATTGTAGACTTGATGATATTACAGTATACCTGAGTAATCATATATCCCAGTATATCATAGTTGTTAGGCACGTAGATTTTACAGAGATAAATAATGAAATATACAGTAAAACATTACAGCCGAGATCTGCTCTTTCAGTAAATTTAATGGATTACATAAAAGCGTATAGTGAATTTAAACATTATATAATAATAACGAAACAATACATGTTATATAAAATATGAATTCCAAATAATACGGTCTTTGTTTACCGTCGATATAATATTATATCGTAAACAGAGAAAAAAATCGTACTATTTTTCCGTAATTTTATGTTTAAGTATTATTCGTTCGATACTGGGTGCGTGCATAGTATACTATATCAGCTGTTCCTGTGTTTTATATTGCGTTCGTATTATTATTGTGTGTACCACACATGCGTTGTTTGCGCAAAAATAAATAATTATTAAGTAACATGATGAATCACATGATTAAAAATGCCAACACACCGACCCTCCACTGGTTAGAGCATTCGGCCACACACACACACACACACTCACATACCCGCACACCCAGACATCAGCTACCGTGTTAGAGGGTTTTATTACAGGCCCAGAGCATCGTAGTAGAATTTCCGAGCGCAGATGAGCCACGCTACGCCCGCTTGTGATATATATTATATTTAAATTACACAGGACCTGGTCGTAATTACAAACGTACAACTTAAAATTGGATTTATTAGTTTCGAACGGCTCTTTTATCATATCGTCGAAAATATAATATAAAAACAACGAAAACCCGCAGCTTGCCCACGCGGTGTTACTAACTTGCAATTATTATTTTGAGAGGGATTTGTAATTTTTATTTTTGATCTATACAAATATTTCATTTTATAGGAAAAATTAAGAGACATCTATGAATAATATTTGTTGTTAGTTTAGAAATCGCGACAGCAAAAACCATATGAAAAGTCGAAAAATAGGCCAAATCCGAGAGACGTGTATCTATCCCGAAAACATATTTATGTTAATACTATAATAGTACTATAATTGGGAGTTTATAATTAATTAATTAATATTATGATCATGCAATATAATATGTCAAACGTCCACCGTGTTATTACCAAACAGTTATAGGTTTTTTTGACTATTGTTTATTTTGTAAATACATACATATGTATATAGTATAATAAATATTGCTACCATTGTACTTATATTTTCGCTGACGAGAGCTCATTTATTAAGTATCGAGTGCACGATTATGTAACGTTTCCTAAAGATCTGAATCCCGGATTGTAAATGATGCTTTCTAGACTTCTAGTTCATCAATAATTAATATTAGAAAGCGGATAAAATTGCAAAGCTGATGGAACACGGCGGTATTACGGTAGGTATATAAAAATAAAATAATGATTATTATTATTTATTTAACCATACTATTTTATGTAGTATAAGCTACCATTACTAATTACCTTAGTGCCAGTGCTATTTGGTTTGCTAAACAAACGCATAGTGTTTTAAGAATGAAATTAACCAAGATATTTAGCGAAAAAGACAAACCAATATTAGAAATACTGTCGGTATACTTTAAATTTAGCTTCATTGATCACTTGTTTTTTTACGTTAAAAGCTACATCATACCATGTAGGTACTTATTCTCGAAAATTTAATTACTACTCGTACTGTTACAAATTTATAATATGTGAATTCATAATAAAAATACAATAAAAGTTTTCAAAAAAGTTTTTACCACCACCATACTATAAATTAAAATTAAAAAAAAATAGTATATCTTCAATTAAACTTAAACGGCAAAACAACATTTTTGACTTGCTAACGAAGTAATAATGATTTACATACAGTCTGTAGAAGGGAAACGAAGTTCCATAGTATATCATTTTTATTATCAATACATTTAATTAGTATATACCCTAAAACATTTGGGTGCACATGAATTCCTTCCTAAATATATAGGTAAGCATCCTTTTTTTCACTCGGATTGCCTCCCATAAATTATAAATTTATTTATCAATACTGACGATATTAGGTTAAGGTGCTATCGATTATTGTATCAACTTTTGAATTGTTCAGTAATATGATTTTATGACATCATTAGTGATAATATCTATGATATAGTAATTTATCAACTAAAGTTTTGACAGAAAATAATATATAATAATTGTATTTAATTGTTATTATTATTCTTATTATTTATTAAAATATTATAAAAACATAGAGTAATCATCAATCAATGTTAGAAATTCAACTTCAAATAATATCCGAACTAGAATTCGATTAATTTATCTATCTCATTCTAGTAGATGAGAATGAATTTTCTAAAATAGCAGGCATTTGGAAATTCATGATTCGAGGAAATTCGAGGATCAAACGGGAAGCAACTTGAGTTTATTTACCCAAAAATACTATTCCAAGATTCGGAACAACTGTTTACACAGAGATGCAATTAAGACGCAAAAAGGCTACCCGAATTTGGACCGCAATCGGATATTTTAGAACAATACAACAAAGTACTAAAATATGTTATAGATTATATATTCTATGAGTTGCTTTTGGCTTATAAGAAAACGTTACTAGTATACCTATGTGTTTTATAAAAGTATGTAATTTTTAATTTTTTATAACCATAAAAAAAATATATTATGATATATTATTACTATTAAAATGTATAATATAATATTTTAATTTTTTGTTTTTAAGGTTCACAGTGATATTAAGCAGACCATGGTAGTATTAAACGGATTTTTCGAGGAGTATAGGAAAATATTACGATACAATCGTATATAATATTTTAATGTTTAACAAATATTTTCAATTAAAATATAATAATACTTTACAATGTCCTTGAACGATAAATTCACTGATAATCCGTCAGACACAAACTATACCACGAACGGTATTTATTCTACGTGACTAAGGTTTTCACTGTTCAGAAAACTTCATAAATTTGATTAACCTATATTATAATGATTATAATGCACATTTGAGAGACTTTTAACCGTTTAAAATGCGTTTTAACTTGAAAACAAATATGCCAACGAATATGGAATGACCTATACTGAAATTCATTCATATCCGTTTGGATAAAAACTGATAAAATAAATGCAGTCATATATTCAAGGGTGTGTGTACTTAAAAAATATGCACCTTGGTTCAGAACAATAAAAATCGATCAGGTATCGTCCGGACCATTAAAATGTATAATATTTTGTCTGAATCGCTAAAAATGATAACCACTACAACTGTATGTGTCGAGTTGAACTCAATAGTCAATTCTGACAGCATAGAATCGTTATCATAACTCTGTATTTTTAGTTTATGTTTTTTTGTTCATAATAATTATTTACTCACATTTATGAAAACAAAAACTGTTATTACTTTATAAAATGTTTACTTTAAAACTTATCGAGGTAATTTAGGCACAAACTTAAATTTAATGACAAAAAACCACGGTTTAGCAAGTCTTTCATGTAAAAATTTACGGGTACAAAAAAACAATTATTTATTTGAGAACTAAAAATCATTATAATTTTCAGCTGGGTTAACCATTTTTAGGATTGATAATTTCATTTAAACTTGTTGCTTAGTTTTTTTCATTTAGTTGTATCTTTGTAATATAATATCATATACATTTATATATTGTGTAAGATTTAAAAGTAATGCTTCCATAAATTTGAATGTTTAAAGTGTTCATCAATTTTAAAGGTTTGTTTTCACGAGGAAATAGTTTCAAGTTAAAGATATCGTTAACAACCAAAATCTATGCTAATGATATAAGACCAACATAATAATTGTATCACAATTAATTACAAATGTATTAAATAATTTTTGTTCAATAGATTTTCCCTTTCCTTGTTTAAATGTGGTTTAAAAAAGCAATGTTTTCAACATTTGTCCAATAAGCATAAATACATAATATATGCATATAAAAATCCTTAAAAATCATCAAGCAGTGAAATAACAAGTATAATAACTCATTGCATTATTGCAACAAACTTTGCACCAAATATTAGTTTTTCCTATGAATTATTCATGTTTAAAACTTTATATTAATTCTATATTGAAATAAGCGTAATCGGGAACATATTATATCACATAAGTCACTGGATCACAAACTATGTTTAGCATAAATTATTGTTTCTATTTAGAAATTAAAAATAATAATGCAAAATATGGGAAATCATAACCGTCACTGAAATGAAAATTTATGTGCAAAACAAATAAGAACGACGTATACCCATACGAAGTTAAATTTTTACGTTTTTATTTTAAACATTGTTTTGTTACGAATACCCGGATTTTTGGAAGTTGAAAAGTTACGCATGCGTAACTAACAAACTGAATATATAATTTACGATTCAAAATCTTGAAGTTGCAACACATGGAAATGTTTAAAACTAAAGACATATATAATATATCTTGTCACTTAAGAAAGTGGTGACCAGAAAGTGTGAATCGTGAGACCGTTAAATTCTGCCGGGAAGTCTGCAGTACCCCTAAAATTTCTGGTTTTTCTACATAGTTTTCGAAAAATTAATTAATTATTCAAAAATGTGTAATATAGTTAAATATATGAATTATATGCAGACACATAATATGGATTCAAATGGCTGAAAAAAAATATAGGAATTAATCACATCATTGGAAATAGGTTTGAAAAAATATTATAAATTGATATAGTGTACTCAGAAATCAACAATGAAGGTGGTTTTTTTAAATATAAACTTCAAGTAGAGTAGATTACCAGAAACTGTGCTCTAGACTCGTGTTACAAGCAATGGAAATAGCTTTGAAAAAAAATCATATAAACAACGAAAACAACGATGATTAAAAACATTAATCAACAAAACAAATTATCAGCAATTACACGATTTAAAGAATCAACATGTCATAGAAGTATTATATGCTATTCCACGTAAGAACTAAATAACGTGCCAGCTACATTCAAAATGTTTTCAATTCTTATTGCAATAACACATCAACTAAACATATTACACCAAAATGCTGACTTATTGTATTCTTACCTCTACCTGTACGTAGCATATTTATATTTAACTACATATTATTACAGAGTACAATAATTTAGATCTGTCTGTCGACGTTATCACGCGTAAACATTAATTTAATCTGTCAATATTTCATACCAGCTGTCGACACATCGATCTTCGATTAGGTATACCGGTTGATATTTTAATTAAACCGTAGAATCTCTGCTCGTACTATAGATCACGTACTCTGGCGTCCGGCTACAGCGGTCGTGACCGGTGGACTGACAAAAAGGTCACCGACCACCACCGCCGCCTATGAGTCTGCAACGTTTGAGAGGCACAACAATATTGGTTTGTACACCAACAAATCATACGATTTTATCATCTCGTGTTTATTATATATTTTGTTTATTATTCAGCCATAAATAACATTTTATAATATTATTAACATAACAACAATATTTAAAGTATTTGTTTTTTTATAAATGAGTTTATTTTTTAAGCACAATTACATACCACTACTATACCAGTCGCATAACTATCCTATTTCAGGGGTATTTACATATTACGTGCCTCAGACGAATCATAAAATCACATTATATTATTTAGATTGGAAAGCTTATAATAGGAAAGTGCAAACAAAAATTCATCAGTCCACGCACTCGTTTTCTAGGGTTTTTAAAAATCACTCTTATATTTGTACCACTGATAGCAATCGTGCGAATCGGGCGTGTTATATTAATTATTTGAAAACTTATTCCCATTTGTTAGATATATACGATAGGTTCATACCTACTTTAATATAGTGACCGAAATTATTCGAGGTCTATAATACAAGAATAACGTGATTCGATAAATCATTATTTTATTCGATGTATATTGGAGCGTTTCGTCCCACGTTTCCTACCACGTTTATACAATATCTCATCGTACCCGTGTGGATATTTAAAAAATATAAAAAAATAATAATAATAAAAGCAATGAATTTTTTTATGTTACATCAACATCGTACATAGTATAATATACTATAGGCACTCATGTTATTATAAAGTAGAAAAGTGCAGTCCATGGTACTCCCGACATAATAACATATTTTATATCATCGCTATATATGTATTTTAAACCATAGCCTGCTGAGGTTCAGTTTTTATGCGTTCGTATTTTTTTTTTTTTTTTTTTTTTTTTTTTCCCTTAGAATGTGATACACAAAAGTTGAACAAAATAACATTATTATAATATCTGAAAATTTTGGATTTCATCGACCACGTCACTGAGTTCACCGAAATGTATAAAAACGACGTACATGATATAATATAATATAAGCACTCGGCGCGTATCGGTGAGAAACGAAATGCGTAAAATAAAAAATATGAAAAATTCACGAGCTGTCGGCGAATTCAACCATTTTTCATATTGATGGTTATTATATACACTATATTCAAATATCGGACGATCGACCAAATATAATATTACACCTACGTATATTACACACACACACACATATTTAAACATATATTACATAGTCACATTGTAGGTACAGGCGAACGACTTATTCCATCGACGTGACCTGAAACGGGCGCAAGACAGCCGTCATCACGCCCTGCAGAAGGTTTGACAACGGTGGCGCATAAACTCAATACGCTCGGAATCGTTTAGTTCTCGGCCAAAACTATCGAAGCTCTAACCAAGTGACGGTTGATGGAGTGACAGGGATGATGGTAGTGGTAGTGGAGGGGGGTGATTTAAACCGACACAACGAACACCGTCAGCCGTCTATCTGGACGATTGATTTCTGAATGTTGTGGATGCGGCATCACCTCGGCCGTAAGACAAAAGCGTGGCTTATGAACAACAAAATAAATAAATGGAAGATTCTGATGGAACGTGTTCCCCGGAGTGAAGTCCACGATTCCCATTTTTTCTCGTGCGTCAGATCTTTTGATAAACGACCTTTGTGGGATAAAAAGTATTTAGAATACGGGAAAGAATAAGTCATTAAAAGAATAAATGAATAAAAAAAAAAATATGTTTCCGACAGTACTTTTAGTCAAAATGTGCACTGTTGCACCCGAGACCAACATTACTGTGATATACGCAGCGACCGTATTAAATACAAATCGTCACGACAAGCTCGTTAAAAAATATATTACGATTTTCGCATTAAAAAACTCAGTGACTTCCCGGAAGCCATTTTTGTTCGCAAAACAATTTAGGGATCATCGAGAGACATTCCTTAATGACGATAATATTAAAATATATGGTTGAAAGGCCCAGTCGTGAATAAATTATCGACATAGGTATTTACAACAGTAAGCCGCAACTAATGTACAATAAATGTATTCATAGTCCTATGTCGTAGTCAAACCCCATCCTCCGAGTTTTGTTCACAATAATAATCTTTTTTTTTTCATTCATATGGCATACAATAATAATCATAATAATATATTAAAATATATAACTCGTACAAAAACTCTTAAATTCTTGATTTTGCTATCAACAACAACCGAAGAAGGCCTCAATGAACTAGCCATAGTATAAACTTAAGAACACCTAAACAAAATCTTCTCAGAACCAGAAATTATTCAAGTTATTTTGATTAAAGCTTGTTAGTCATAAGACGAATTTAGGCTGGAAAAATCATTATAAATATGACTAAACTTTATTAACTATATTTGGTTCTAATCAAATTTAAAGACTCACAATTATTAAATATTATTGTCACAAAAGATTGAAAAAAAAAAAATTAAACTTGATAGCGATTTGCGGTATTTTATTGTAGTTCAAGACCTAACCTCTAAATCAAATATCATAAATTTTTTTTTTTTGAAACGCCAATGCACAAATATGATGCGTAAAGTGCACTTGGTATCCCACAAACGCGAACGAGTGCAGACTCGTCACAATAATTTAAGTGATATGTTTTAGAGAGACTTGTGACTGAAATATTGGACGCTATCAATAATATATTATTAATCAGTGACGATGGCGTGATGAACGGGATTGAATGACGCCTAAACTTTATGACGGAAATTATTTTTTTGAGTGGTTGGTTGGATACATTATGGTAAGCAATAACATAAAACAAAAATAAAAATAATACTAATTATTGTAGTCACGTGATTATTATATTTATATAATTATGTTTAAGGGTTTAATTTTGGGTAGGCACTGAAATATAATATTATGCTGTGCAGTATGGTTTATAATTAATGTTCACCACGCCACTGTAACAATATTAGTTCTATAGTTTTACTGAAAGCGAAAAATCAGAGGTGCGTTACTCCGAGGTATAATAACTTTGACTTGAAAGTTCTTTGGTATTGTTGTTAATAATTATTACCGCTTATTAAATTGTTACGTAACAGAGGTGTAACACAAATAGAACCCATTTGCTCTGCAGAATATTCTTCAAAAATGATTCGAAAGAATTCGTACCTAGCGCGAACGGCTCAAACACATAATTTGTATTATTTTAACCGTGTCATTAAAGTATTAATTATTATTGTTATATTATACGCATATCCACTGCGCTATTTGGTCATATATTTATAGTTACAACAAACAAATGATATTGTTATACCCACAACACACGTGGACAAGCATAATATTTTCAGCCCATCACATTTGACAGTGTTATTATATTGTGCGTTGATCGAGCCAAAGCATGTAGGTACGTGATGATTTGATAATACACGTACATACAGCTGCAGTCACCGTAGGTAGAAATTATTTTTTCAATTCTATATTTATATTTAAAATAAAAATAAAAAATACCAAATTAGACAAGACTTAAGCTAGTGTTAAGACATAAATAAACACGTAAAACGTTCGTTACATCTCTCGTTTTTATAATCGATTTTTAAACATAATATATAAGTATGCGTGTTTAACTACACACGTTCGCCAGTGCAAAAATAAAAATTTATTATTTTGATACTAATGCAATAATAAATTTTGATAATTTTACTAATGTTTATCGAAATTACCAACACTCACCCTCGCCGTTTAAATTTTTGAAATAACGTATCCCAATTAGTTAAAAGTATATTTTATATAATATTTGTAAATAAATTATTTTTTCTTTTGAAAAACAATACAGTATCTTCACAGTTTAATGTATAATCTTACCTTTTTCTGAGACAAAATATCGTATTAAATAAATAATTTTAAAATGTTTATCGTTTTAATTAAATATTATGTGTTTCATCAATTACTATTATTTTAGTATTAAAATATGTAAAGGTAATAATATGATGAATTCGTAATATACAAAATGATTTAAAATGTTAAAGAATTTATAGCGATGGAAAAAAAAACTCAATACTCGTATTTTAAAGTTATAATAAACAATGAAAATGCCATGCTATAAAATATAGGATCACTACATGGATCCGTTTAAAAGGAAAAAAACGTCCTACGATAACATTATTCATCAACTATATACGCATAAAACATTTATATTTAAAATGTAATGTTGTAAAAAGATAAATTGGATAACTTAAGAGTCACTCTAAATATTAAATGATAAGAATATTTTCAAGTATATTTATACATTCATTTTAAAATTGTTAAGTTTGAAACCAAGGACCGGGAAACCCTAGATGTGCTTAAAAACTATCAACATATAGAAGACACTGCATATTTTGTATGTGTTAAAGAGGCCGGGTTTTCATTTGTTTTCGAAACCACTGTGGTGTACATTCAAATTATACTAAACTTATATATTTGTGTGAAGTAATAGTTGCGTAAATAATACTACATGGTTTATATATATATATATATAATTTTTAGTTACATATCGCGTAGACAATGTTCACTAAGTTTGAAAGTACTTATGGAAGCATATAAAGTGAAACAAAAAAAATATTTCTGTTTTCATATTTTAGTATTTTTTAAGACTACCTATTAAGGGTTTTAATTAACAATTTTGAGATTAATAATGTAGTAGGTACTTATTAGAATTATTAGGGGAATATTTTTTTAAGGTTTTATATCTAAGCCTCAACTTTAAAAGTCTAACTAAGTTATGAGGAAATTGGTAACATGAAATAATTACATACAATAAGGCCTTAAATTGTATTCGTAATATTATTAAAAATATATTGGAGGTCAGAGGGATTGATTATATGGCAATCGTTTACTTTTATGGAAGTCAACCATTTTTTTAACTCATTATTTGTTTCTATGGTACGAATTTGTATGGTATCCGAGCACTATATCAACTAAACAATTGATAAGTAACTATAATATTAAGAAATCGGTACATTAAACAAATAGGCAGATACTAAGTAATAGATTGTATATTAATATAATAAAGAATTCCAAAAATTTAAGCTTTTGCAAAAGACTAAATAACACGAATATATGCCGCATGTGGCCTGTGGACCGCATTCAGTGACCTTTGCTTTAAAAAATGTTACGAATTTACAATTAAACGGGCTTAAGACAAAGCCTCGTTTTCCATTCGTGTGTATAGTTATAGCAGGTACGTTTGAAGAATAAAAAAAAGTGCTTTTTTGAGATGACTTACTAAAATATAGGTACTATATAATACACGCGTTTTTTAGAATTTGAATAATAATACTATAACGTCATGTGATAATTATGATTATAGGTATACTATGGCAGCGCCGTTTGGACGGAATCGATATATTTTATTTCCTGTCCCGAACGCCGACGTCGGTACAGCAGATGCGTAGTAGTTCGTTATCATTTGACTCCGCAAGAGAGCTGCCAACACGACGATTATTCCGGACGAGAATGACGTTGAGCAGTTGAGGCTGAGGCGTTAACGACAGGGATTTTTTAAAGGATCTTATGCACATTGTACGCTCGAGAATCAACCAGTGTGACAATAATAATATAGGTAATAATATATAATATAATAAACGCGACACGGTGAGATTTACTAGAATATAATATACGAGTATTTTTAAAGGTGAAATAAAAATCACGACGTTTATAAATAAACTGTAGGCGACGCCGGCGATGCAGTCCACTGGGGACACGGTCAGAAATTTGACCTACCCTCTCCGCCAACCACTACCACGGTATCGTCCCCGTCACCCAAGACCGTAGAAATCATTTCATTACTATTGTAATAATAATATGTACCTAGGTAGGTAGGTAGGTAGGTAGGAACGTATACTAAGCACCCGTCGTCGTGGACTATAATACAGATATGATAATTTAATACACACACATTTAATAGGTATGTACATACCGAGCTACACGTGTTTTATGACGGGGGAGGAATGCGGAGACGATGGAAGCGAGGTCTGTGCATTTGTTTTTTGACAATCTGCGTGTACCTGCCCTTAATTTTAGTCCTACACCCTCTCGCGCCGCTGGTTTTGTCACAACTCCTCATGAATATATAAATTTCATTATACTTACGCATAATATGTATATACATACACACCCACCCCTCACCCCTGAGACCCACCATAGCCCGTCATCGCATACGGTTTTAGTATATTATTATATATGGTGCGTTTCACGAAGTGTTATAATAATAATAATAATTATTATTATTATATTATTATAATATAAATTAAACACCGTTTGTTGTCACACCGCACGGCCAATGTATTCTCCGTGGACATATTATTATTATTATTCGAGTGTGAAACCTAAAAATGCCGTCATCACCACAAATATAAAGAGCCGAAAAATAGATGACTGCGTATTACTGCGTGCACTCGACAGCTGTAGTTATAATATTTTTAATATTATTTAACGGTATAATATATTAAAGATAGTTACTTTTTTTTATTATTATTAACTCGAATTATCGTTGTGTTATTATTATTATTATTATTCACGAGTGAATCCACAAAATGCCATCGCCACCCTGAATAAAGAAGTTGGCAATTTACTATTGATGAATATAATAATATAATATAATAATCTGCCGTCAAATCCCATTAAACACTAAGCAGTAACTCGAAAAACGTAATTCTTACAATAAAACGTTTTTCAACACTAAATATTAGTCCACAGAGTAAAATTGATAATTTTTTAAATATCAAAAAGTCAGTTTGTTATTATAATATTACGTTCCAAATAGTTTACATACATTTTATGGGATTTAATGTTCTTAACGCATAGTGGCTTACATGAATCAAAAATCGAAAACCATAACAAGTACACTTTCATTTAGAGTAATCAACAAAATTCTTCTGCAGGCATCATTGGCAGGGCCGGCGCTATCTTTTGCGAGGCCCTGGACAAAACTTACCTAACCAATAACCATAGTCACCTATTACGATTTCCATATAAAATATTTGGCTGCATCCGAATTGGTTCCCGACATTCCAGGCAACGCACATCTGAATTGGTTCCCGATACAGACTTACGAAAAAGCAAAATACAATATAATATAAATGAAACATTTAATATTATAATTAATATTTTAAATGAAAAAATTGATGAATTCTTCGATTATATTTTAAAAATTATATTGAAAAAGATAGCTCACTTCCACCAACAATGTGGGCTGAATATACCAGTAGTATAGAACGAACTACTAATTATTATTGCTGTGAATCATTTCACAGCAAATTCAACAGTTACTTTTATTCCACACATCCAAACATATTTCAATTTATGGATGTACTAACAGAAGTTCAAATTGAAACTTATATAAAATTGCGAAGTTCGAACAAACTACAAAACCTGAAGTCTAAAAAATAAGGAAATATTTATAAAAACAGAAATGGACAAATATAAAGTAACGAAATCAGTAGATTTGAATTTTTAAAAAATGTTTGTTATAAGTTTTTACCTCAATAATAGAAAATAATAACTATAAAACAAATGAACGAATTAAAAAAAACAAACGATATACCGCTTATTTTATATTTTTAAATTAAGATTTTAATTTTTTTTTAATGTTTGTTGTATAATATTATGTATTAAGCCAAAATTTTAACAACTCGGGAACTAATTCGGATATACCCTTTGTAACAACCCGGAAACCAATTCGGATATACCCTTTGAAAGAACCCAGGAATCAATTCGGACGTTTCGGAACCAATTCGGACATTCCAAAATATTTTACAATGTAAATTTTAAGCGCGAGGTCCTGGATAAATGTCCCGCTATGTCCGTCCTCTACCGCCACTTAACGCTAGCCCTGAGCGTACACATATCCATAGACATATAAAACAACTAGATAGTCAACTGTGAATTACATTCCCATAAGAACGTTGAAGTTGGGCCGCCATATGCCAACAGGGCAATTTTTACATAAAAACTCAATAGATAAGATACCTATATTGATAAGTGATAATAAATAATAATTCAAATAATGAAAAAACGAATTTCTTTTCATATTCTATAGTCAAAATGTCAACTACAAATTAAATTACATAAAGTAGTAATAAGTACATAATATACTACAGTACAAATATTTATATTAATTTTGTTATCTTTAATAAATATTCTTATCAACCATGCGATTTTGTAAACATTGCCCTGTTGGCCTGTTGGCATATGGCGGCTGACTTCAATATTATCCCGTAGTCGGCTATTTAGTTGTCTTATATGTCTATGCACATATCTCACAGCAATATGTAGGCTGTCTTGACGTGAAAATACACCAATATAATATCTGTCTTGTCTTTACGACAGAATACAATAATCCATATAGAATCAGCCATAAAATATTTAAGCCACAACCAAACTAGCATTCATGTCGAGTAAACAAAAATCGCCCTCAATGTTTTTACGCTTTCTTTTTCATTCGTCATCATTGCTTGTCCAGTAGGTAGTATGATATGTCTATGACTGACTCGCGCATACTTTTTTTTTCTACTCGTGCTCGTATTATATCGTTACGCGTATCATTATAACTATTATCGCCGTTATATTATTATATTTAATATTTATTATTATTATTATTATCATCATCGTCATTTTCATTCGTATATTCGCTAGCGCACGTATCGTCAACGGCAGTGGCATCGACGACGTACGTAAAAACGACATGTAACTGTCGTTTTGATATTCATTACGCGTGACTACCATCCGCGCGCCATACTTAACGATCAACAGGCGACGCGCATAAATCCGGACGCCGGTGTAATGCCATTTCACCGTGTCGAGAATTTGCAAAACGGTTTAATGATGACGTCGGTTTAATTTCGGGACGATCGTATAATAACGTTGAACGCGAATTAATTTAATCGCTATGCAAATTGACTTTGTTTATTTTTTTCTGGCCAGCCGCATTGTAATCTTTGTCCGGGCTCCAGCATTAGCTAATCCTCGGTGTCCCCATCCCCCTCCTATTGCGCGTATTAGCAAGTTAATTAATTAATTAATCGTGTTCGACTGCGAAAATCATTCGTTGAACCACTTACGATATTGTATTATAATAAAACAACAACAACAACAACAATAATAATATTAATAATAATAATAATGCGGTTCACCGTCTACCCACAACTTAGAGTTCAAAAGTCTAAAAACTTTAAGAGATGCGTAGGAACCCGTTTGAATGTGAAAAGTTTGTATTTGCATTTGTTCGATAACGAAATATGTTTTCATTCACGATCCAATAATATACATTATATAAGACGTAGGTAGGTACCACATAATAGAATATAGTTACATAATTTATTTCAACCGATTTTCAAACTTTCTGTTCAATAATTTTAAAATATTTTATTTTTTCTTGAACATAATATTACATAAAGTAAATAACAAATATCCTAATTATATCAAATTTGGTACAGTATAAGCCTTGTACAAAACGTCTTCTATTGTTTGGTAAGGTTATACAATACGTTTGTTTATGATCTCACGTCGATCACTGATTGCTATATAACTACACTTTCAGAGAGAAATCTAATAATATTGTAAAACTTAGCTAGAAATAAAGACTGTGAAGTAATTCAAAATTCCGCAATGTATATATTTTAACAAATACACTTGAACTTAGGTTTTACATTTTGTTCCAACAATGCAATATTACCTATTGGGCATTGGTCGCTATACAATAAAAAGAGACACCATGATAATTTATTATAATTTCCCGGAACAGTTAATATAGTCGAATTGACACAATAAATACAATGGTCAATGAAGAATACAATCATTCATTTATTTCCTGTATACTGCAATGTGAATATTATCGTTACTAAAATAAATTATATTATTGATTTTTGTAAATCAAAGTACCTATTTCTACAACTTCCTATATAATATAATATTATATAGGAGGCGAAGGACGCACATATTATTATATTACCTAATATTATGTTTCTAATTGTTCGCATTGTCCTTATCGATATTATATTATGATAATTCTTGGTGCTACCTATTTTATAATATATACATAATCTATGCTTATACTTAAATAAAAGTTCATCATAAGATATGTAAAAATAGATGAATATTATATTATCTCGTTAACTTCAATAGTCACTATGTATGCGTCTACAATCGACTTTACTTATCGCTAATTATAGTTATAAAGTTTTGAATTATGAGATGATTAATAGCAAAACTATATAGAATATAAAATTTGGAAATAAGTTATTGTATAAATAAGTTTAAGCTATAAATAAAGAGGAAAAACTAGTGGTACCTACATTTTAGAAAAATGCATTTTTCCAACAATGAGACAATAAAAAATACGGATAGAGAATATTTCCGTTTCCGTAGCATAGTATATTAAGTAAGGACCTATATTATAGTGTATATTACATTGTATTTAAATTATACCTACGTATTCTTATAAAATTTCAAATCATCTTATCAATATTGGACAGTTGTAGATGACAATAGTCGTTAATATTAAACCACAGTACAACTGTAACTTCACACAGATTATGAATTATTATTATTTTTATATTTACCTATACACTTACTTTTCTGTACAGTAAATTTGATTCACTAGGTAGTTCAATTATTTGAGATATAAATATGACCAGAACCTAAACATTTGATTTTTATTACGACGTAAAAGCCGATAGTAAATTTCTGTTTTTATATTTACTATATCGAATGTTTTATTATTTTTCCAATATTAAGTTTGTACCTTCCAACAAATATTTATCGTTTTAGAAATTTGAGTAGAAAAAATGAAACAACTCAATTTTCGAGTATTTTCTATTGTATCTTATTTAAAATAAGTTAATTAAAAAAATTCTTTAAGTACTGCTAATGTTTGTTTGTGTATAATTTACACAATATGTGAAACAAGAAACACACATTAAGGTAAATCGATCATAAATAACTTTGTAAAGTAATTTTAGAGTTTAAATACCCTTTAGAAAAATTAAACAGTATATATTATAATCTTCTTCAAGGTTGTCTGAAAGTCCTTTCTTTGAAGACTTTTGAAAAAGATTAGTTATATGATGTTCATTTAAAAAAATTTCCTAAATGACAAATTCTTATTAAATCAAATCAAAATTTACAATAATTGGAGAAATATTTAATTTATGTACATCGTTTTCATTAAAAAAAAACCGAAAAGCTATAGTATTTATTTAATTGGAAAATATAAAGTTTGACCATGAGTAATTTTTTTTTTTAATTTTCCTTGAAAGAACAAGTCATTCTCATTCATATAGTTCATACTTGTATTTATTTCTAGTAAAGTAAAAAGTATGTAATGTCTATATTTCTATAATAATAATTCAACATATATATTTTCACAAAATTATATAACAATATAAAATGTATTTTTTTCATGTACTACCAACTACCATATTGCACTTTTTAGATTATCCTTTAGTAGTAATGTCTCAACGCCATTAAAAAAAATATCATATCGAGCATACTGAGAAAAAATGGAAGTTATTCAATGATGATCCCTATAAAAGTAAATTGTTTATATTTTTGTTACTGGGATTGATGTTGAATCTTATTTTAAGTTACTAATATAATTAATGCGTTTGCTATCCATTTAAATTTAAATTCAAAATTGTTGACTTATAATTTAAAATAATAATTCTATAAAATAATTTTAACTTAGAACTTATCAAAACTTAATTGCCTGTCATTATATACACTTTTATTACGTATTAAACAGATAACTTTTTGTTCTTGGTTTTTAATTATATAGACAAATGCAATTTCATTTTAAAGCATATTTCAAAATTATTATTTATTTTATATTTATCAAGTATTGTTAACACATAATCTAACAATAGATTTGAGCATACATCACTTTGAGAGGACGCTACACACATATTTGCTGTCTCCGTCTTACTCGTACGTATAACATAGCAAATTTACGCTTAGCAGATCACGTTTAATTCAGTTAGTTTAAAAATTAGAGTAAATTGATCTTTTATGAAACTTGGAGATAAGAACATTATATTTGTTATTATATGGGTTTTTGAAGATAACTTAGTTTTTAAGTGAATTATAAGTATTTTTAATTTATGATTTTTCATATACGCAAAACTTGTTACGAAATTAAACTTTCGTAAAAAAAATCCACATACAAACACAGATAATGTTCTTAACATCAAGTTTCATAATAAATTGATCTACTCTATTTTTTAAACTAACTGAGCTAAACGTGATCTACTGAGCGTAAATTTGTTATGTTATGCACTTGTAAGTTGGAGATAATATGGTTGTGTAACGTCTTCTTAAGAAAAACAAATTCAATCTAACTTATGAGTTTATCACTATTACTTTTATTGTTTTTAGACATTATGTATATATATATATATATATATTGGTCAACTTCTCGCTTCATTTAGCTAGGTTAAGTATTATATTTTAAATTACTAAGTAGTATAAAATTAATAAATATAGAAGAAAAAAGAAATGTAGGAAACCACATGCCATTAGACAGTTTAATGAGTTTGTAAGTAATTTTCCTTGGTTTTCAATACATGAGGTTCTTAAATAACTTGATGCAATATTTCAATTCATGGCTCTTAAAAATATTTAAAGATGATACTAAATAATTTTTTTTATTGAAGTAATGTAAAAATATTTATGTTGAGGAAAACAAAAATAACCTAAAACCAATTTAAAAAGTTACATCAGTTGTCATAAAAGTAATTTTGGAGATTATTTCCGTATATTTATTTTTTAAATGATAACCAATATTTACCATAATACTAATGCACCTAGCAATACTGCTTTATGCATTCAATTCAAATGAAATAGCATTAAATGCATTACTATTTTATGTTGAATGAGTTTTTTTTCTTTAGAGATGTAAATATCCTTGAAATTATTATACAAATATAATTTGTTTCCATTCAAATCTCACTGGAAGTAAAATACATATCTTCTACCAATTTTTAGCTATATATACAACATTCTTTTTTTTTTTTTTCTATTCAAAGTTTACAAGAACCTAATTTCTAATAGAAAATATAAATATACCATATTTCGATGAAATGAATAAATGCGATACACGTATTATATACAAATCACAAACAAACGCTGTAGATTATGCTTATGTAGGTGTAAGTGTAATACATGTAAAAAGTAAATTTGACCCTTAGAAAACTGTACTACAATAATATAATATTATAATAATACAGTTTTATAAAATTATACTCACAAATCATATTTATCGATAGTAATAAATATTAAAATTTAATTCAGAGTCGTTTGAGATAATAAGAACCATCGATCATTTAAATTAGTTTGGTATTTATTTATTAAAACTTTAAAATAGTAACATACTTTATTAAAGCGTCATATCGATTTATTTTGAAACTATCGTTTTGGAAGATAAAATTATTTATTTTGTTATCGATCGCAACAAACGTATAATATTATGGTACCTACTTTATGCGTTTTAGCTGTAATTATTTGTTAAAAACTTATTAAATGTTTTTAATTTCTCTGTAGGTATTTAAAAATCTTAAACTGTCATTAGAATTAAAATTTTCAAAATTTATCGTTATACCAAAGTTTTGAATTTCTGCAAAAATCTGATATGTTTATATCGTAAAGACTATTCATTTTTAGTTTTTTTTTATTTATAATAATTATATAAACGAACTATTTTTTCTTCTTTAAATATTATTCATTCGTTTTTTTCAAGTCTTCAAAAACACTTGGAGTGCAGTAAAATTTTTTATCTTAAACCCACATATGAATAAGTAACTTTAACAATGATGGATGTGTTTAGTGATTTAATGTATCAAAAATATATAAAATATAGCTCCCTATAGGTGTTTACACTAATTCAAAATTGATTTTTATTTTTTCAAATTACCAAGATGTTTCTGGATTCGAATAAGTATATACGTACGATACTAAAATATTTTTTACCTAGATCCCATTCTCTTCCTTTTTCGTGGCGTTCGCTTTCAGCAATCACATACCATATGCACGCAAACCAATGTGCAACTAATGTGAATAGGAGCATCAAAAGTGTGAGAATCATGCCACCATATTGCGAATACCTGTCGATCTTTTGCAATAGTCTCGCTAACCTCAGTAGTCTGGTCAGCTTTAACAAATGAACTTGTCCTGAACCGGCTTCCTGTAAACCAGAAGAAAAAATCAAGGCAGATGTTGATAAAACCGTTACCTAATTAAAACTAACAGTCAAAGCAAAGGCATTTATTTTAAAAGTAGGATACTATGCGAAGAAGATAAACTAATCATTTTAAGTGGTGGGATAATGGAATATACATTATCTTATTACTTCAAATTAGTAGGTAGGTAGGTATACCTTCGTCTTCATCCAGAAGACACCATTAGATACGTTTTAATAATATTAAATTAATATATAATAATGTTAGTCCATAATTTGCATAAAATTCTGTGACTAAGTTCGTTTAAAAATTATTCAATATATATTAAAATATTATATAATATATACATTATAATAAAACGAATGCTCAAATTTTATCACCTCCATAGGAAAATATCTCACATTCGACGAATTGGTCAAAATGTTTTATAATATTACTATGAATATATCTTTTAAAAAAACACAGTATCCACATGCGTGTGTCTCCGTACGTATTACACACGAATGACATATCACATTTTCTTTCACTGGTTTCAATAGTAAGATGTTAGTTTTGATATTAAAGTGAATTACCTATTATAAATTTAAAGGTAAGATTGTTGTCTAAGCTCCACGTAGGTCTAACTGATATTATTGTTTTCAAGTCTGTTATATGACCTTTTATTGAAATTGTACATTTTTATTACATTTACAGGTCTGTTTGCACAATACTACTCCTAATCATATCTTACTCAAAAATAATGATATCAATAAAAGATTATGTGAGGCACTAGATAATAATCTTACCTCTAAATGTAATAATATGTGAATTTACTTTAACCTAAAAATCAACAGAACACTATTGAAAGACAATTTTCTATGTCACATATTATGTGAAGAAGGAGACACACGTACTACATCTTCTCAATAATTATTTATATGAATATTAATACGAACATTGTTAAAAATTGTCATTTATTTTTTCATGATAAACTGGTAGCCAAAATTTAATACCTAATTATTTGCTTATTTTATTCAATTACAAAATAACAAAACGTGACTTGCAGTCTGAATTATCACAAAGGAGGAACTATTGGATCTATAGTACAGTGAACTGTTGAAATTAATTTTTAATTTTTGAAATTTTGAAATGTTGAAAGAAATATATGATTGAATGATGTAAATGTATATTATAATATATTAAGTAGTGATCGCTCTAAATAGGTTATATTTTAATGGAACTCTTGTATAGAGCTCGCAGAAATGTTTAGTATAGCCAGTATAGGGCCTCCGATTTATTTTTGGAGGAGAGAATTAATTGGCTGCTTGCAACATCCAATAATCTGATAATTTTATAAGTAGATTGAGTTAGTTTTAACAATTAAGCTTGCAAAAAAATAATAATTCTGAAAAGCTACAATCGTACTAAATTCTGAAATAAATGTATTTTAATACAACGTTCTAACTTACAATTTTATTTTATACAGTTTGAAGAAAATTATTTGGTTAAGATGGTTAGGACCTAACCAATCTATTTTGTAATATAGATACTATAAATTTATTTTAAATAATTATGTTTTGATAATAACAATATTAATAACAGATAATTATATTTCTTTAATATTGGCTTAATATTGAAATGTTGCAATAAAATATCGAACGTTATGGTCCAATAAAATATGAAAAATAGATATTACCTATTGCAAATCGTATGGGTTAAAGTAGTTTAAATTTATTTTCCATACCTATCAATTTTCATCAAATTCCATTACTTCTTCACTGATAGGTAAAATCATTCATTTTTTCCCATAGACATATATAAACAACTAGATAGCCGACTATCCCCAAACACTGTACAGAATTTTGAAGTTTCTCCGCCATTTGTCTAAACGGCAATGTTATTTTTATGTGATAACACAATATTGATAATGGAAAAAACCATTATAAATTACTAATTTCTACCGAGTTGTAAACACATTTTTGTTGTTATCAAATATTGTTATCACATACAAATTTAAACATTGCCGTTTAGGCATATGGCGATTTAACTTCAAAGATAAGCCAGAGTCGGCCACCTAGTTGTTTATATATATCTATGTTTTTCCCTAGTTTGTTTTCAACGCGCTAGTCTGTGATAGGTGCATGTATAAAAACACATTCTGCCAAAATTTTGATAGCATATCATGCGTCGTGCAATATAGTGAAAAATAGCTTAATATACAATAGCAAAAATTTCTTAAGGTAGTTATACTCCATAGAATAAATCGCTACGGAGTGTGCGTTTTATTTATAATATCAATCAATTTTATCAGGAAAAATGTGAATACGTGTGTTGGCACGTGTCCCAGATATATAAAAATCTTACCATGAACATTTCATTGCATGGAAATTATTTTTTATTGAAAATTATTATACTTAAATATTAAAGTTATGAAAATAAAACTTTTCGAGATACTGAATTGTAAAAAAACATATTTTAATGTTTGATGAGAATTTTTGCGAAAAAAATCTATATAAATTCAAAATATTTTAGAATTAAATTATACAAATATTATTATTTATTATATCAGTATAAGTTAAGTGCTCTAGGCCAATACTATACTGACTTCACATCATAGGAAAATTTAAAAATTATATATTAAAGGTAATCTTTTTTGCACAAAATTGGATTCCAAAAATTTTAATATTAGTTTGTAATTTCAAAAATAAATTATTTTTCAAACTAGGTTTCTACTAAGTGAAAATACATTTTATAAAAATAAGCAACTACAAGTAACGTTTTCAATATTAATACATCAACTTAAATACCAATATATTTCTAACCAATCTATGAACTTACTGCAATCTATTAGCACAATCAAGATTTTCTGTTCCTTAAAGGATTCAGTTTATTTCTGTTCATAAAAAAATGATCATTTTTCGGTTGGATTAAATAAACTTATAAAAAACGCCTCTGATCAAAGGGGAAAAATCAATATTCTATAAAAATGTTTTTTTAATTTGGAAAACGAATGAGATTTTTAAAACTCACACAAATTCTATTGAGCAACAAAAACTTCGATCTACATGTGAAATTGATAGAATTCCTAAGACCAATAACGGACATTCACTGGAAATTGCATTACCTATCAGTAATAAGTTAAACATTAAAATGTCAAATAATGACGTATGTAATATTTTTAGAAGTAAAAATAAACATGAAAAGATGGACAAAATTGTAGTTAACTTCAAATAGTTGTCATTAAAAAATTTAATGTTTAACTCAGTAATAAATATCATCATTCATAATTTTAAAAGTATAAATAATTTAGAAATTTGTTATTGCTATACTTTTTAAAAGGTCTCCAAGTTAAAATACTTAGTTATCATTTTTAATGGTAACCTTTGATGGAATTATCATATTATATCCTAAACAGATAAACCGTCTCCGCTCAGAATAGATTTTCGTATACAATGATATAACATCATTGGATTAAAATTTAATTCCGTCCATTACAGTAACCTACTTGTGACCTCCTGTTGTACAGCAGAGCGATATTCACTTTCCCGCTTTTTATTATTGTTGTTATTATTATTATTATCATCTGTACCTTCCAGAATGTACATCAATATTATTCTATATTGAATTGGTTAAACTATGATTTAATACAAATACATTACCAATCACATATTACAAATACATGTTGGAAATCATAATACTAATGTTGATTGATCTATTTAGTTTTAGATTCTGAACGAAGTGATGAATGTATTGATTTTACAATGATGTGTGTGTTTTTTTTTGTGTGTCTGTGTACAGCATAACTAGTCGAAATAATGCTTCGATTTCAAACTTTGGGGGTGGTTTCCGATGTAAAATTGAAGATCCTTGATGCATTATAGAGGTCAAAAGTAAACATTTTCCAACAGTTTTCACAAAAATCGAGAAAAACAAAAAAATAATGACAGAAAAACGGGAATTTTTACGCAAAACCAGTTTTCGACCAAATCGATATTTTTATATGGTTGTCATTCAAAAACTAATCATTGTAAATACTTGAAATTTTCACCAAATGTTAATGTTAGTGATATCTATATACAGTTTAATTTTCAAAAAATTTCGACTTTTTTTGAGTTATTTATAGTCTTATAGACCACTGAAATTTTAAATTTTTTTTTAAGTGTCGGTAAAAAAATGTTGGACGACAAAAAAAACTTGAAAATTTAATACAAGATTCCTTATGTTTAGTTCTTATTGTAGCTAAAAAAAATTAAAAATCGTAAGTCACAATTTTTTTTAATAAGCGTTTATAGTTCAACATTTTACGAAATACGAAAATACGAAAATTTGCAAGTAATTTTGACATCCACGACTTACCTGCTTATTTATTAAAAAAATTGTTTCTAAAACCTATCCAAATTTGAAGTTTATATTTAAGATTACGACTGCAAGTTTTATACTTTCTTCAAGTATTAATGTATTATAACCTTCCATCAATTTGTAGACTGTCATACAATAAGTTCATATAATATACCTTATTAGATTATGTTATTAAGTTTTACTAGTATTTTCAGCGAAATACAATGGATTCTGTCAAGGCAGCTCAATTGATTCAATAAGATAAGCTGAAATAATGTTTTCCGTATTAAGAAAAATAATCCATTGTGAATCCTTTTTCGTAAGCGTTTGTTGATACTAAATTTAATTTATAGAACTGAAAGTCAAATAAGTTCCCCGAGGCCCGCATTCATCTATTCACACAAGCCATGACAATAGGCCACATCATCAAACATCAGAAAAAGAGAAAATTTAATTAAAAACGTTTACAGACAAATAAGTGTACATAGCTACGTAGGTATATAGGTGAACAGAATTTGATGGATTTTATAATGTGGAATGATGAAATTTATGAACTAGAATAATTTTAAATTTGAAGTGAAGTTGGTTATGAATACCCGCTAGATTGAAAATTATATAACATCCAATATTTTATGTAATAAATCGATGTCAACAGAAATAATTTAGGTTTCTTGTTCCTACTACTGAATTCTTGTACACACTAGATATTCGTGGTTATTTAAGAATAAAAACAAAATGTACAAAAATATTATAATCGTATGGTAATGATACAAATTATTATAGAAAAAACAAAAATTTAAAATTATGAAAAATCTTAACTACCTATCTAAAGTGATAAAAGTGCGAGCACGCCGGATAATCAGCTTGTTTAAAATAATTATGAAATAACATATTTATCACTTTTAGTATTTTGCTAAAAAAAAGTAATAAGTGAAAATTCTAAAAAATGTTGAGTAGCTCAGAGTAGGTATTTTATATAAATTCATCACACCATGTAATTTAATTCTATTAAATATCATTTCATTCGAATCTAAATCAACTGGGTAGGTACTTATCGGAAGATTAACACATCTGTATTATAAAACCTATTTATTCTTTAGCATATAATTAATAAATGAGAAGATATGGTAATATATATTATAAATTATATTCAATATTAATTATATTCACTAACTTTATTACGATTATAATAACTCTACAACATTGATGAAAAGCAAAATTATTTTTTTTCTATTTTAGTTTTTTCTTGATTGATCTTATATGTTAATCTACATTATAGAACTCTACTTACCAATCAATGAGTAACGACTATCGTGTTTTAACATAATATTGGAGTTATTTTTATTAAAAATCAACCACTAATATAAAACTCATTAATTTTTCTTTTTAAAGTTAGAAAATAACATTACGACATTAAGAAACTTAATTCTTATGGTCAACATTTTGGTTTTTATTGGTTTTAAAGTCGTATCATTTTATAAAGTGTAGAAAAGGTGAATTCCATAATAAATCTACATAGTTTACCTAATATTTATTATACATACATAACATATATTCGTCTAAAATCTAAATCGATAACATGCGTTAGGTAGAGAGTAAGCTAAATAAAACGATTTAACTATATTTTAGACACGAGGAATTCAATTTCAATCGATTCAATTTTTAGTTCAGTCAACATAAGTTTTTACTTTTACAACTTTATTTCGAAGACATTGAAAACGATGATTTTTGGACGTGAAAAAAATACATATAATTTATTATATTATTCTCTCTTATTTCAATGTTTCTAGATCACGCAGGGCCGCAGCATGTAGGTGATATCCATACAAGTATTATCCACAAGAGATGACTTTCTGAAATAAATAATATTTCCCTCAGTGCCCGCCACTGTGGTGGAGTTTATATTATTTGAACGAATGGGTATGGCGGGACACTATATTATTATTATTATTATTACGAGATCCGGGGAAGAGAAAAAAAAACTTTTTATATCCAACACGCCTGCGACCGGTGCACAAAGTTTTTCGCTCGAGCAACCGTCTATGCCGAAGCCATCGCCTTCTCTCGGCTGTTGCACGGTTAAATTTCTCACATGTTCGAAGGTAAATTGACTGTGAACCGCTCGCAGATATATTTAGGGTGAACAAAATGTGTGCCAAACGAAAAGCTCGCGAAGCAACGGCGGGCGTGTAGGACGAACTATGGCGGTCCAGAGTCTCGAGAAGATCGTAAATTTTTCTACGTACTTTAGGCGTGAAGTATTATACGCGCACTTCTATACCCACTACTACCCCACACTATATTCTTCAACCATTACAACAACAACAACTATTACGAAACACGCACACGCCACTTCTGACTATATAATATATACATAATATATATATATAGTATATACTCACGTCTCCGCTGTAAACGTCCGATGCGTACAACAGGTCGAACGGCAAAGCTGCGAATAAATCTACCACGAACCAGCTCTTCAAGTAATTGAAGGCGATCGTTTTGGAATCCGACACCACTTCACCTTTTTTGTTGACGAACGTTGTCCGGAAATTGAACAATATATCTGCAAAATACAATAATACGAGATTTAAAAACTGAAATATTAATCAGAGCCGTGTCGATATCGTCAGTAGGTACCTATTGTATACATTTTTGGGCAATGATTTTACTACATTAGGTTTTGAAAAATACATGAAATTTGTTTTTGTTTTTGTTTGTTTTTTTTTTTTTTTGATAATTAATTTAATACGCGAAAAAGAAATTTCAACTTTAGAAATAAATATATGAATATCTATTTATACCTACAGCATTTACATTTAGAGTGAGATATTATAATATTTTATGTTCGTGGTTTAAACCTATCGTACATCTGTCTACATTATTATTTATTGTTCGTCAGACTACCACGGTTAATACTTAATATACCTACAGCGTACTCAAAGTTTGAAGCCCACACAAATTCGATTTAATGAACAGCGTCACTGTATGTGTAAAACATGTTATATATGTGTGTGTGTGTGTGTGTGTGTGTGTGTGTGTGTGTGTGTGTGTGTGTGTGTGTGTGTGTGTGTGTGTGTGTGTGTGTGTGTGTGTGTGTGTGTGTGTGTGTGTGTGTGTGTGTGTGTGTGTATACAAACACGTTATTAATTTTACGCGATTTAAAAGCGACTTGCAATAGAAAACAAATCGATTGTAAATTTTATCGAAATAAATTACACTGTTCTAGAAACATATTTTTTTTATAATCCTTAAAGATTATTAGTGAAATTTAATTTGGAGTGTTCCGTGCGGTAATACAAACCTTTTTTTCAAATGAAGATCAATGTTTTTTATTTACAATTTATTATGAAGTTATTTTTATTTTTGTATTTATTTATTTATTTATTTAATTGTGTCAATAAACCGAGTATTTTTACAATGCCGAGTTATTTTTTGAACATTTGAACATAAAGTTTTATAACTCGTTTGAAATTCGATTTAGATGTTTCAACATTTTCAAAAAAAAACCAACCGATCAACGATTTTCAGTAAAAGTAGAGGTTCTATATGACAAAAAGAAGTATGTATTGCCCACTGAATAAAAACCCCATAAACCTCTTAAATGGTATAAAAAAAAAAATTGAATATTTAAAAATATGATCTTTAAGTATCTATATAGGTACTTAGAAATAATTCCAAAACTCAGAATTTGAATAAATGCATTATTAAAGAATAAAAGTGGAATGAGCATACTCGGTGAATCCCCCTGTGATGTATATATGACCAGTTAAAACTATCTGAATAATATTCTGGTTTAATAAAATATTTAACGATACAAATTTTCGTTAACGTGTTGTGCTGAAACTTATACCCCAGAAAAATAACTTATATTAACGTATATCAATAAAGTAAAGTTTTTTTTTTTTTTTTATGAAAATTTCTAGTCTAAATCTAAATTTTTCAATAACTAATTCTATATTTTGTTTCCAAAAAAAAATTGATCAAGTCATCAAAATAAGTAATGTGTGAAAAAACAACAACAATAATGTTAAATTTGTTTCATTCTTATCCTCTTTTTACGAAAATATAAACATACATTTTTTAATGTTTATATTTAAGTTAAATATTATGTCTTTTAAAAATAATATTAGATGAAAAAAATGGCTTAGATACACTTAATGATTGTTTCTTATCTTTCGACGAATGTGCGTTATTGTAACGTAGAAATGCACATTTTAATTTATTAAACAATAATACACGTCTTATTGTGTCTACTATTTAACAGTAGATATACGGAGAGAGCCGAGGAGTAGTACATTATTTAAATATATTAAATTATGTTAAAAAAGAACAATATTAGGTTAGTGCCAATGTTCAAAGTATTTATTTATTTTTTATTTGTTTGCAAAAATAATTAAACAAGATTTTAATTTCAATAAACTTAAGTAATATATTATGCAAATTATATTCTGATGTTTAAAAACTAGACATCAACAAATTAAAAATCTATCACATACAATTTGAGTTGTCTTTAAATTTGAAAATCAAGAGCTGTTAGCTTTTATGAAAATATTTTTAATATTTCGCTTTGTTAAAGCTGTTTATTATTTTTACTTTTTTCGTGAAAAATTAATCTAACCCACCCAGATATTTGTGTAGTTGCATAAATACACATCAAAATTAAATCTAAAATAAAGTGTGCATTGCATAGCTCCAACATCGCTTTGATTTCAAATATATTCGTTAAATTGGTGATCGACGGTGATGTATGTTCAGAAAAAAACAGACGGCAATAAACCCACGACTGTAATATTATAGTTAGTCAACAATATGATTCATTAGAATATCATTGTAAATAAAATGTTGAAAATTTAAATATTTACAGATTAATGCAATTTCAATGATTCGCGTTATTATTATTATTATTATTTTTATCATTATTACCTGAGTGAAAATTTAATTATTTTACGTGAGAGAGAAATACAAATTTCACCAGAATTTTATCCGGCTTCCTGTAGTCAAATAATAGTTTTATGTAGAATCTATTTATAAAATATATTTTTATTACGAGCTGAAAGACGGGTGCTCTGAAATTTTTCGTTAAGAACTGTGTAAAATACTTTCATCGCACATTTACAGACATATTATTTATTGTTATTTCGTTTAATTAAAATACGTTATTTCTCAGGATTTTTTTGTTACTTACCAGTTACCACTAATATTGAAATATTTATTGGTATTGCGCTAATCGTAGTTCTTACATTAAACGAACAATAAGTAATTCTTATCGTATACAGAATTAAAATATACTATTTTGTACTTTGGCGGTTGCTTAAAAATAACAGCGAGTGTTCACTATAAACAGTATTTAATAACATGTTTTGTTTGGTTTAAATTATATTTCTCTAAATTACTAAAGCCATAAAAAGGCGAACACTTATTAAAATTAAAAAATCTACTGCCCACACGGTTGAAATAATGGTTTCGTCTTTGTAATCAAAATACTCGTAATAACAAGTTTAGGACCACCGCTTGTGAGTGCAAGAAAAAAAGAACCTCGAAGCGAAAGAATTCTGTAAATTAATCCAGCCTTTAGTGAACCGTTAATTAAATCACAAATAATAACAACAAAATCTCTAAAAAATTGCTTGTGTAACGTAGGTACATCATATACCCGAAAAACGAAAAACTCTATACAGTGAATCCTCACCTAATAGACACATCTCAATAACAGAAATTTTCTTGAGATTGAACTCCAAATTTTCTAAAATCTGAACCCTTTGACAAGGACACCTCCGAATAACGAACAACATTTGAGTGGCCGAAAGTATTTAGAGACTTCACTGTATAGATATGTATACTTATATCATAATCAAATTAATATGTCGTATTATTATAATATTTTACTCGTATGATATGTTTTGTGAATAGATTACATTTTATTCGTAAACAACATCTTTTCTATAAGGATAAGCACAACTTTTTTTCAGAACTGTCATATCACACAAGATACAACCACGCGGTGTCTTAAGTTTAAATTAAACACAATATAAAAAAACACACACACACAAACAATATTCAATTATCAAACACGTTTCAAGTCTTCACGATGTTTTATTTTATCAAATTGGAAAAGTTCTCGGGTTATCGATGTTTGAAGTAACATACAAGTATATAACTATATGACAAGTACTCTGTTCAGTGAATGAACACTACCATAAGGAAACCAGTTTCAGATGCGGAGGAATGCACAGGAAACCCCATGTTCTCTCGCTGAACAGGATATAACAGTTTATTATAATAGGTACATTATACAAATATTGAATTGGTGATTTTGCGGTTTGATGACGAATACGACATGCATGCCCATGTACTATAATAATACAATTATATTTTGGTTAAAAATAAACAAATCTTATGCGATTTTAGTCAATAAATATATGATATAATAATTATTATTTTTATTTAGGCGTTCTCAGCAACAACAGAATGTACGTCGTAAATATTTTACGCGGCAGTCGGATGGCCGACGTTCATATTATTATTATTATTATTGTTTTTGTTATTATAATCATTATTATTATGATTTTGTAATATTACAACAATATACAGGCGCAATGCTATGTATTCCGGAAGATTACCGATGCATATGGAATATCAGGGAGAATAAAACCGACGGAGGCGAGGAGGATATGACACGCACTTGAGCTTAGGTACTGTTCTCCCCTCTCCTCCTCCCACTCCATAGTCGGATTCGTACACAATATCCGTGATTGACTTTGAGTCAAGTGTGCAAATCTGAATGAACGCGCAGCAGAGCGATATATCATCATAATCGCGTGTCGTTCTATTGTTTCATGTAACGATATTATTATTATTTTTCCGTGTAAACATTACTGCATTTTACTTCGATTTAAATATGATTATTATTTTTATTTTACAGTATTCCCGCGTAGTATGCACCTAATCGTAATAATTATTGAACACAACCGATTCGTCAGTTCAACAACAACCTACTAAAATAGGATGTAACAGAGGAACTCAACAAATAATACAAACAATTGATACTAGTTGAATGTATGAAAGCAATGATGAAGTATATAAATTATATAATATAATATAAGTAATATAAAATTTAAGAAATATACATATTTGTGTTCAGAAATTCCCGGAGATAATATTTTGAAAAATCCATTACTTTTCAAATTAATAATAAAATTAAAATTGTTTAAATATTGATTATAGAACAAAAATTATTTCATTTTGCGGATCTCTCTATTACGTATTGTAAATACATACCTATAAGGTATATACGAACACGATATTATATTATAGTAGTATGTAAGTACTAAGTACTTATACAGATATATAATACACGTGACTTTTTAAACACGCTTGGAATCTAGATAATACACTGCTGCCAATTTTTTTAGCGATTTTATGTGCGTTTTTGAAAATATTTTGACACCTGCATACATGCACACATACATACATAGGTACGGTACATTATATATATACATGCATACATACATACATACATACATACATACATACATACATACATACATACAAACATACATGATACATACATATATACATACATACATAAAACTTCATTGTTATTTGACATAGTAGGTACACTTTGTACTTTTATTACTTTTATAGAATATTCTCCGAATTTTCAATCTATAAAAGATATGCTAAACATTTTGAGGATTTTGTGGCATTATATAATAGAGTATATATTATATACCTACTTTGATCTAAAAAGTTGTTTCTAAAAAAAAAAAATACATCGTTATAAAACAAAATATAGATTCCATGACTCAGAAAGCCTTAGCAAATCGGAAATAAAAAAATTGAAAAACGACGTTAAGTCAGAAACTGTAATATTTTCGACTGTTGTGGACAAACGTATTCCAAAACCGTTTTTGACGTTCTATGTAATATATTCAACAATAAGAGTTGGAAACAACTAATTTGACTTTGAAATATAGGTATATTTCAAAAAAAAAAAAAAAAAAACATTGACGATTTGTTTTTAGAATAGGTATACTTTCAGAATCTTAAATATGCACATACTTACTATAGTTTTTACAAGTCTTCGGAAAAAATTGAACTCACTTTTTTTGATAGCGTTCATTTTCTTTTTGAATACGGAATAATAAATTTGATTAATTTGTTTTAGAATTTAGCAAAACGTTTTAAATTAATAACATATTTTATTAATTTGTATGTGTAATAGCATAAGCGTATATAACACATTATTAAGTCATACTATTAGCTAAATAAAATATGCCAAAACACAAATGAGAATATGTTCAACCCTATTCTAATAAAAAAAAGTTGTTTTTCCATTAAAAATATACAATTTTATATTTATGCAACAACTAATAGTTGCAAAATTGAACTGCTATTTTATACCTATTGCTTTGCGAATTTATTTAGGTTAATAATAATCTTTAATCTCTTATATTTTTCTTTTTCACGAAAATTTGTCCAAGTTTGATAATAATTAAAACCCGACAAAGGGGTAATAATTTTCTATAGAGTAAAAGTGAAAAAAACTATATGTATACACCTACCTTGAACAATTAGGTACCTATTGAGTTATTACATTTTAATTAAAATTTATTCAAGAAAACAAACTGAAATTATTATTTGTATTAAGCCTTTGGAAAAATAATCACTTATATTTATGCATTATGAACTCGTATTCATTACATGGTTTTTGAATTTGAAATATATCAAAAACGTTATTAGGTATGTTTTTGAAGTCAATATTTTACCAGTGTGATTTTTAAAAATCAAATAATTTTGTAACTTCTCTATAAGAATACTTTATTTTATACTAATATATATATATATATATATAATACATGGATAATTTTTTACAATTTTTCGCATTGATTAATATTCATTTTAAAATAGCAAACCTCGTTTTTAATTAATTTAACTAGAAGTAATTATTTCCCAAAAATGTTGATGTTTAATTATTCAATCAATGGTATATCATTTATAAGCATATAGTTAATTTAGATGAAAGTCAAAAATAAAATACTGAGAATACCTATCTACTCCGAGCTGCAGTTAAAGTAATTACGGCTATCTAGGTCATACAGCTACAAAGTTATAACGATTATTAATGTCATATTGAATTTAAGATTTAAACTAATTGTGAGTGAGTGAGTAGACAAAAATATTAACATTTAAAATATATTTTTCGTAATATAGCTGCGTAATTGATACTTGGAATTTAAATCAAATGAGTTGACTGAGGAAGTAATTAGCTCTTTGAAATACATAATAATCTAAATGTTCGTTTATTGCTATATTACTTATATACTTGTTACAATAATTGTATGAAGATTTTAGTAATGAATATTTTACAACTTGATACTATGCAAAAAAAATGTATTGTATTATTATTAAATTGTATACACTATTTAATTAATTAATTTTATTTCAAATAGTTTTAAATAATTGGAGGGGCCCACACCAACATGTTCACTGCGGACTATTGCATTTTTGAAAAATAAATGAATATAAAAATGTATTTCTTTTCCAGGAATAATAATATAATATTATGAATTACTCGGATGAAATAAATAATAATTTATAGCGTACGTATTTTTGAAGTTCATAATTCAAAATTTTTCTAAAACGGTAAGTGTAGTAGCCGCAAAAATATCAGATTCGTTGTTATAAATTACCGCTATTAGAGCGTCCTGAGCGTTCCCACGTTTAAAATATAATATATCTATACAATTTTATAACGTAATATTATTAAATTCTATGTATATAAACATATAATAACAATAATAACAGTGATAATAATAATAATAATAATATAAAGACAGTTGCTTAACACAGAGCCAAACAGTGTTATGCGTTATATACTTCGGATGGATGACTACCACACATGGGATTTTCGCCTCGTTCTATTCTACCCCCAATGTACCACACATACACTGCACCGTTTACCTCCAGCTATACGAATGAGCTTTGCAGTGTATGGTATTATATTATATTATATTGTAAAATGAATAATTAAAATCTATGTAGATCGTTTCGACTTACATGTTACATATTATTACATAAGGTGAATGTGACGTGTCTATTAGTACACTTCAGTTTTCCATGTGTGCAATGTGAGGGCATGACTGGCTTTTTATTCTATTTATGTACCCTATATAGAGTGTAACAGAAGGATATGAACAAAAATGAATTGAAGGCATTTAAAACGTTTTGTTTGGCTTTACAAACATTGTGAACACTGTTCAGATTACAAATAATTTATGAAAATATACTCATGTCAGAAAAATAAGAAGTTGTTACGTTTTAAATTGATTTACTCCAAAAAAATAAACATTGGTATTTGAAAAAAATTCTAAAAAATAAACTACTTGACTGACTTGATAATTAATGTTTACCGTCAAAATAGTTCTTATACTAAAATTTGAATAATATTTAAAAAATTATTTTCATTTAAAAAAAGTAAAGATGAAAAAATATACATCATAAATTAAGCGAAAGTGATATACATTTTAAATTATATAAAAAAAAAAATTATATATTGATTATAAAAAAATTCGTTGGTCAGTTTTTTCTTTTACACTATGCAGGGCCGTATTTAGGAATTTGAAACCAAGGGGCAAAAAAAAAATACGCCTCATTAATCATTATACAAAATACAAATTTAAATAATACAAAAATTAGCCGCCCGGGGCAACAGTACCCTGTAGCTCCCCCATAAATACGGCCCTGACACTATGTATATATATATGTGCGATTTCAAATTTTAGGTACATAAGGTAAGGTATTAAATACATTAACACGTCTTGTTTCGGTAGTTATTATTGTGATAAGCAAGTATGTACGCATATCAAACTATTCACACTGCAATGCATATGTATATAATTTTTGATTATATTATTATTATGCATGTTTATTGTTTTTGAACATGAACGATTTAGAATAATATATATTTTAGATAAGTCACGAGTGTTTTTTTAACCATTCCTCCACAAAAATAAAAATAATAGGAATCATAATAGTCTAATGCTCGCTTCGGGTAGAAGTATACGATATTAATAATTCGAATATTTTAACATATAAATTGGTTAGGAAAAAAGTATAGCAAACAGAAAAGTGAAAAATTAAAAAGTTGTTACTTTCCTTAATAAGATAAACGTTGTTGATTGAGGTTTATTTTCAAACGCATTTAAATTGAAAATTATACTCGGTAACAAAATAATAATACTTATCTGTCACTTGACAATAGTTATCACTATTATTATTATAGTATAAATATCTCGATTATAATATATTTATTGTGTATCCCAGTATTATATTATAAATCGTGAATTAATGACTATAGTTAATGAAGTAATGCATTATTACGCATTTATAATAATGTAATAAAATTGTATTAAGTATAAGCGTGTAAGCACGTTTTGTAATAATTAACCGTGTTAGGACATTAAATCAATCTATAAGTCACTTCGCACACGCCGTATTTATAATATATTATTATTTGTTATCGCGTATTGTTTGAATATGAGATTAATACGTTTTATACAATAATGCGCCTAATTATTAATACTATTATATGAATTGTGAAGCGTTCTATTACGAGTTATTATTGGGTGCGTTTCTAAGTGGTCTGAATATCCGATCAGCTAAAATGAATATTTTCTATTATAATTTTTTCGTCATGTAATAACAATAATATAATAGTATAGGTGTTGGGCATTTTCTGAAGGGTAATGTGTTCGATTTAAATTTCACGGGATTTGAATGGGGGGAAAAATATATATAAAAATTTACCAAATAACGCGTATCTACGTTTTATGCGGTTAGCAGTTTCCCCGAGTAGATTTGGCGACGTTAGCTTATCGCCGAGTAGGTTAGGCGGACACTGACAAGTGCGATTTACCCACAACCACATTTCATCAAACAGGCGCATTAATACTAAACGCTGAACCAATCTATCATTACTGAAAGGATAGTGTGTAGTATGTCTTAAAGGTTTTTTTCTCTCTCCGCCGGTGTCGTAACGATATTAATATTACACTTATATTATTGCGCCAAGCATGCGTATTATTTATTTACGATTTTTTACCATTCATAATATACGATATAAAATGTAATTTTACAATCTATACAAACACGGTAAAGTGCTCGATTTAACTATTATGCAAAATATACACACCCAACACGTATTAGCAGTTTATAATATAGGTGCGGATGTGAAGTGTGAACATTACGGAAATCAGAACAAAATAGACTGCTGATTTTCGAAAGAAAAATATTAAGACAAATCTTCTGACCAGGTAGATATGAAATCACGGGGGAATGGAGAGTCCGAAAAAACGAAGAGCTTAAACAGTTTTCAAATGCGTTATATAATTAGAGAAAAAAATAGGAGACTCCAGTGGGCAGGACATGTATGAATAAAACAAGGAACTTTAATCCGGGTGGTTCAATTTGGGACTCCTCGAGGAAACAGACCTTTGGGGTGACCACGACTAATATGGGAGGATAAAATCAGAAAGGATGTGCAAAATGCTGGTTTCAAATACCGATTGGTATGTCGTAGTGATTGGACAGGGGGAAGTGGCAAGAGCTATGTTTAACTGCATGATCTTAATGGTCGATTACAAGACAGAAGAAGAAGGATATAGGTATGAGTACGCGTACTTATAGACGTGCCACTTTACCTGATGTTAAATAATACAACGAATTATGAAATGTACCACACGACGATTTTTTTTTTATGTTTTTGAATCACATAATATTGTATTTCTATACCCACAGTTTTTGAGAAGGACGTGACTGTACATTTTCAATTTCATATACTAAAACAAAATACTATTCAGAGTATTTCGATAATCTAAAAAATTCGAATTTCTGACAATATTAGTTCAATAGTTATAAGCGTATGCAGTTTCGATGAGTGGATAGCAGAGTGGTACAGCAAGGGTACCCCTCAACATTTTGTCCACTACTTCACTAATCCAAAATATATAAGCTTATAATTGTCTTATGAACTACTTGTCCCAAATTTAATTTTTATAGATTAAAATACTCGAAATAATAATTGTGCTTCGGAATATGAAACTATAAAATATGTATGATGTAATTTAAAAGAGTGAAAAACATTAAATAATAATAATAATATACATTATTTTCAGATTCAGAAATGTGGTTTTGAAAAGACTCTAAATTATGTGAACAGAATATTTTCAAGAAAGTTAAATCTTTTCGAAATAATATGAGTGTTAACATGTTAATGGATAACCTGTCATTTGATATTCGATAAGTATTCATACAATTATATCACCATCTTGTGTTCTATCTTAGACAATCATAAAATTATAATATATAATGTAGAAGTACATTTTAGTGAATAAGTAAACAATTGGTCAAAAACTTAAGCTAAAATATACAACGCACTAACATATGTGTGCATATATAAGGCACCGCTGTACGCGTAGGCACAAGGCAGACACGCTGTCGTCATAAAGTCTTGATAGAGCGTATAGGTTCCACGGTTTTACGTGGGTAAGTGACAACTGTAGCATGGACCGTGTGTTTTATTTTACGATTATTCTATACTTAGATACATAAATAAAAGTATTTCTGACTAAAAGTGTTGTTCGAGTTTTATTTAAGGCTTTTGTTGTGGAGAACAACACTTTTGTAAGAGATATCAAGACGTGGTTGTACTTATCTTACAGTAGGTACTCGTTATCGCGGTCAGCTGAGAAAGAATAAAACGTAATCTAGGTCAAAGATATCTCACCCTCGAACGTCCAGTACTCGTTATCGTGGCCATTCGTTCCGTATTCGAGGCTAAAGCGACCTTAGAGTTGTAGAACGTAAAATGTCCTGTGAGACCTTGTCTGGGAATTGTGCGCGTGTGCTGTATTCGTCATCGTGGTCATCAAAATAAAAAGAAATAATAATAAGCATTAACCGTGGGCGTCGGCATTTAAATCGTTTGACGATTTGGAAATCGGAAACCAAAAAATATACATCTGTTACAATATATGCTAAGCCTTTGAGTGGTTAAACGTGCGCAAGTTATGGCAGATTTAGGCATGAGTTATATCGATAATAGGTACGCGTACTTAAGTACGAACTACATGCTGTACGGTATCACCTATCCAATAATATACCGTTTGATGATTTTCAAATGTTTTTTAATCGTATTATTTTTCTTGCTCCGAGTTCGTTGAGAAATAGGTAAACCATACATAATACATCATATAATACTCGCTTTATAACAGCTGTCTACCATAATAATGATATTATGATTGATGCTTTTTTTAAATTGTCCTAGTGGACTTTATGGATCTATAGCAGCAGGTTTATAAAGATTTTATTACGAAAATGTTCCAATTTTTTTTCACCCATATTATAGAGTTGGATTTTATCGGTTATATAATATCAAAAATAACTATGATATAAATAAAAATAAAAAACAATTATCGACATAATATATGATTTTTTTTTTTATTTAAACTTTGTGGATACAATATTAGTTTCAAAAATTACAATATAATTTTTATATTGATTTATATTCAATATTCAATAGGTACGGACTCTTTATATTTGACTTTATGTGTTTACTCCAAAAAATATTACTGTAAATATCAGAATAGAATAGTGAAAATACTGCGTACCTAAATTTTTATTTTTTTTTTGTTGTTGTTGTTAATGCTTGTATTTTAGGAATAATAAAAAAATTTCAATAAATGTTGTTGGATCAACATTATTGTATTCAAAATTAAATCCCAAGGATATCCTTATATAACACGCAAAATGCCTTTATTGTACACACATACAAAGGTCATTATATTGGTAACATTTCTATCTCGTCAGGTCATAAACAACGAAATAATGAAAATATAACTGTAAAAATAAAAGACTTAACGTGGATGGGACCCGAGACGAGACTCGGGATGTACAGCTGAAGTCAGGGTTGAAGTTTACGTCTATCATAAAAACTGCCTGCTGTGTTCTTGTTTCAAGATACTTGTAATTATTGAGCCCATGGGAAATTTTACCTAAAATCATTTTATTCGTGGTGCGTATGTGTACCATATCGTATATTGCACACACGCACGCACAACACCCGAGCTGCAGATTCCCATATAAATATTGTCGATATTATTATTCGTGGATATATTAAAATATTTACGTTTATTTTATTTTTATCTTTTAATACTAATGTTCTAAACCAGCAACATACAGTTTTGAAGTAATGAAAAAAAATATATATGTATAATATAATAGACTGCACCGGCGGTGAAAAATATAATATAGGTACCATTATTTGTAGTCAGAAAATATGATATTATATACTATAACATTTATAACGTAAAACATCAACGGCACATGATTATCCACAGAAATTGTAAACGAGAAAAACAGTGTTCATCACTATGGAATAATGTGATACGTGTTTGCAGGACGGGTAACATCAAGATGCTCGACAACGTAAAAATAAAATAATAATAATAATAATGATGATAATAAAAAGAAAATACGTGGATAAAACAAACTCATTTATTCGGAATCAAAAGCTCACTGAACCGCGTGTACACACCATGATGACGAGGAATGAGCGGGTATTGCTTACAATAGGTTGTCTTTAAATTGGAACCGGCCCTAAAGTTTCTCACACTTTCTAAAATCTAAACATCGGTGATTGGTTTTTTACGACGACGTCTAAAAGTGAAATTGTTATATAAAAAATAAAAACATATAATAATAACGCGTTTCGGCACTATAAAAGCCATCGGTCGATCGTCGGCATAATAATATTATCTCGCTCATCCATGCTCAAATAGACTTTTTGTCTCATATTAAAATTTTTTTATAATTAACTAGGTATACTCATGGTCGTTTCCAACGATTTTTAAGCTCATAAAATATGACAGCCTGATATGCAATAGATACTTTTCGAAGAACTTTGAAAAAGGTAATTCAAAGTAAAATTATATTATTAATTATTATCACACATCTATAACTATATTATTGATGTGTAATAATTTTAATAGAGCTTCACATAATATACGATGGTTAGAAACTAAATACCGTCATTGATGTCAGGTTGGGTTATGAGATACGTGTGATTACGTTTTGGAGATATAAACAAAAACAAAAAAAAAAAAAAACAGTTAATGGTACGCATGAAGATTAATTAATTTCATTAATTTCGTGAGATAGCACTTCACAATGTACTATTATAATACACGTTAATTACAAAGCTATGCGTGGTATACCTACCCCGGTTACGTACACATATTGCGCGTTCGAAATTGTTTCATATTATTCAGATTACTACTACAGGTAGGTGTATTGTGTTCCGTGTAAGCGAAAACCGTCCCCTCTGGCCCTTTGGCGTAGGATTTTATTGTAAAACGAAAAGGTGGAATGAACATTTTATATATTATAACTCATATAAGTACCCATATTATATTAACAATACGATACAAGACACTTAAACGTGCACCCACCCATACACACACGCCCTAACAAACACCGAACACAAACGGGGTTTTTTTTTTATTCATTTTTGGAGGAATATGCGATACTCTGAGATCCATAACTCCTTCAGATGACATACGCAGTTTGTTCAGCAATATTTCTTATCTATATGGCTGTTCTTGTCGCGTAAATGACGTTTTATAATAATACCATAATAATAATGTATAGAACACATACAATAACACGTCAAACCACATATTATTATTTTACTTATTGTAACATTATGACATTGTTTTCTCTAAACGTAAAGTGATACTATACACATGAATGTATTATTATAATATAATACAGAATTATACGAATTATAATATTATGAACGCATATAGGTGCCCTAATGTCATAATAGAATCAAGAAAAGCCTATTCTGAAATGTTGAGAAGTATACCTTAGAAATATCTTGATTTTATTTACTTTATTTTTACAGTATAAAAATCAATATAATATCAGAAAATAATACTTAACTTAAATGTCGAGAATAGAGTTATTAAATAATTAACGTTTACTGGATAACTAATATCAATAATTGTATAGCGCACACTACTTAGTTTTATAATTATTTCATTGTTTTAATTTCTGAATTACCCAGTAATAGCTTACCAGTTACCTCGTACAGTTTACATTTCTAGATTGTTTTACGACCATGAACGCGTTCTATTTAAAAAAATCCTGCATATGGAATAAATTACATCGATCATTATTCTTTGTAGGATTTTCCGGGGTTAACCCCTGGATGGGCGACAAATGTGCAAAGTTTTCAGATAACATTCGTAAGGTTGGATTCGGTAAACGTTTTAGAATGAGACAAGTTAGGTAAAATAATAAAAAAAAAAAAAAAAAAAACAGAAACAGAGACAAACCGTTTAACATTCGAATATGTCTCTAGGGTCGGTAGTTATCAAATCCAGGGGTGTCATTTCAGTTTTTTTTTCAAGTATGCGAGTTTTGGCAGGCCAATTTCCCCATTTTACCGGTCCATTTAAATTATATCCATAATAATATGTCATATATATATATATATATATATATATATATATATATATATATATGTATTACATTTAATTGTTAGTAAGCCTTCTACATGCTTTTTATAATCATAATATTGCAGCAATTACAATACATGTCAACTTTTGTGGATGTTTTAATTTTAAAGTAGGTGGGTAACTAATAATAAAGGAATTGCAAACATATAATATAAATAATAAGCAATTAAAAAAACCAGCTGAAACGATTTTACTTTTATTTAAAAAAGAAACCAAATAGAGTATTAAAAAATGCAATCGTGAATTTTGTCTATAATTAAGCTATTGTTATGTGTGGCGGTACTATCAAATAAACAATAATAAAGATAAATAGCACGATCGCAGTTGTGATACACCACAACAGCTGAAAGCTGATAGGATAATAATATTATATACTTTAGTATCACGGATGATAATATAAATAAAAATAAGACATAACTACAGGCTGATTCACCAATCATTTTATTAATTGACAAAAGCTAATCAATTGAATTTGAAATTAGGTGCATAAAAATTTTCAAAAAAATTGTATTAATAATTTACATTAAAAAGGGGAAAATTTTAATCCGAAAAACAGAAGTTTTTATTACCACAGAATGGGGTATGTTAGTAGTATGAAAATAATTCAAGAACTTAAACAAAAATGGTCTATGCTTAAAAATTTCAGAAACCAGAATTTGAATAAATTAATTATTGAAGGAAAAACTGGGGGTGGACATGCTTATAAAATCACTTTGTATTTTATGTTTTATATTATTTTCATATAATGAAGTACATAATGGAATGTACAGTTTAATATTCAAGTTAATTTTGAAGGGCGTATCGGAGAATACATATAGTAGGCCAATTATTATCAGTATTCTTAGTGATTCTGTCACACACCTCCCCCTTGAAAATCGTTGTCTTTAAAAAGATGAACTAAAATTCCATCGTTAAGTTCCTCACAAATTTGTATAATTAATTATTTATACCACACGCACGTCTTATAATAATTTACATTAAGTAGCATCGCATTTTTAATCAGTAAATTTTCAATTTACATATTTTACGACACATAACTACTTATAATTTTTTTTTTAAATAACAAAGATCAAATAAACATATCTACATAATACATACTATTATATTATTAATATGTAGTATACAAATCACAAATCTCAGTATTATAGACGAGATGTAATTTTTTAAATTTCATAGCTAATTTTTTATTTTACTCGTACATAGCCACATAGTCTTGTCACTGAGTGTTAAGCTATTCACAATTTATGAACTACATGACCAATGTATTTGTGCAATAGTCACAAATAATAATGATTTATTTTAGAAAAATTGTATTTTCTATTTTCAAGACTATATTGAAAATTTAAATTACCAAAAACATCGTTGGTTAAAATTAATTATAATATATAAAATATATTTATTAATATTGTTTTCTGTAACGAGTTGTTATAAACATGCATCTTCTGGTAGAAATATTGTTTTTTTTCTCAAAATAATTCTTACTCCAAACCTTTGAGATTTAAACTGATTGGTTTCGAACCACTAAGTCTATGAAAAAAAGTGTTGTAAAAATATGCATTTAGCTTCAAACGGTAAGCGTATGGTTCTGAACTAAGTTCTCTATGGTGACGTTTTGTTGGAGAAAAAAAAATAATGTTACCGCCCGCAGGCGTGCTTCGACAAACTGATAAAATTTACGATGAGATGGTGGACAGCCGCTCGGAAAAACCAATCACGTGAAACAAAAGTGAAAAAAATTGGATTATTGTAAAAGAGTTAAATACCTATAAATATTATCGTTGTACTAGAATTCAAAAAGAAAATAATTTACATAATATTAAAAAATAATTATATACAATTATCGGTAAAATACAATTGAGAACGTTACGGTTAAGAACGTTATTTTTGGTAACACGATTGAGAACGTTCAATATTTTTATTTTATTTTCAACGTTGCCAAATTTAATCGAACAATAATTTGAGCACCATAATTGACTATCGAACGATAAAGAATGTTATGTATGGTATGTAGCAAATAAAAGTTCTAATAATTTATTAAAATATCTAGAGTATGTTGGATTATGCTATCCCGCTTCAACTAATTCATACAGGTAACTCATAACATATTTATTACATTTTTTATACATATTTTTATAATATTCTACATGTTTTACTTTTTTTTACATAATAATATATAATACATATTCTTATAATTCTACATTTTTTTTCATTTTTAAACATATTTATATTACATATGATTTTCTTCAAGAATATTTGTTGAATGATAAATAATAAATGATATGGCAATGTTGCACGTAAATTCGTTCTCAATCGTATCCTTTTTTGGGTTTTTTTGGGGTCAGCGGTAAGTTCTTTGTTATTTTTAAGTGTTCTCAATCGTTCGGCCAAAAAGGTGTAATGTTCTCAATCGTTAGATAACCAAAATTATATGATACGCAATACGTATATCTTATCTCTTAAAGGCACGGTGCCTTTTTCGCACATGCATTCCGATAAGTTATGATAAGGTTTATACATAATATAAATTTATTATAATATATGCTATTATTACAGGTTGCATAATATTATAGGTAATAATATTTAGTAAGCTTATATTATGTAATAGTATCACAATGAATGGGCATGGTAATTATAATATTACGACGTTGTTGTTAGGTATTATTGTTAAAATTATAAACACGATCACCGTTGTTATAATATCTACCAACCTATATCTGTCTTAAATAATTTAATATTTATTATTATTATTATTATTAGGTATCAATGTTACACACGTTATTAAAACTAAATTGCGTCTTTATTTAAATATCTATATCCCAATACAATTATATTTTATACCAACGTTTATTTAAATTTTAAACTGACCACCTGGTCGTCAATCTTTGTACCTAAATAGTATATTATTATTATAAAATATCGAACAGAATAATATAGGTTGGTTTATAATTTTAACAAGTTTCTTAAAAAATGTATAATATTATTTTGTATTTCCTTATGCTTTGGTCAAAATATATTACACTAGCTACAATTAAAGCTTAAAATATAACAAAAAAATATTATAATCGTTTTAGGTACTACTCATTTCAAATCATATTTGTATTTTTTTTATTTATAATTCTATACGTCATGTTTAATACAAATGGTTTTAGTTTGTTTAGTAGAGTTTCACGTAAATATCATAAGCTTTTTTGTAATTAAATATTTAAATACTACACAAAAGTAACTTTAAATGTGGAAGTTTATGTTTTCCGAATAAAAATTCAGTACCTACCTATCTTAATTACTTAAAATACGATGACTTTGCTATATTATTTTACTGCAATTATTATAAATATTATCTTCTATGCACTCATAATTATGGTGTAAGAGGTAATTTTCGTTTGCCGTACCGTGATAGAAAAATGAAAATAATAATCAAACGTCACCACCATCAAGACATTGTCCGAAACACAACGGTGCTTTCAATACCCAATGGATTTCAAACGATTTTAAGCTGTCAATTGATCAATCCATCCCTACATACTATTGGTACCTATATTATATTAAATTTGTACATTATGTGACAGTTCAAACCAAGCGATCCACTCATACGTACTATAGCTTACCGAAAGTTCTAGCCGTGTATTTAGTATGAAACTCATTATTTTCGTTAATTGAATTTATAAAGTTTATCAAATGAATTTTATCACATCAATATACTTACGGGTGAATTAATAGTTTCCGCGATATTTGCTTATGATGCGCATACCCGTTTTATTATATGTTTTATAGGAATAGTTTAATAATAATTTAATATAGTCTATATACAATATAGGTACGGGGTAGTGAGCTTTTGAATATTTAGTGAATATACGACGTTCAATCACATCGATACAAAAGCGTATTTATAGCGGTCGTGGGATAAAGGGAGTGGATCCCCATACGGTATTTTTAATTGAATACGTTTTTGTATTCCAAGAAATTATCTTTTGTTCACAGCAGGGTAATTCTTATGATAATATCGAGAACTCATGTGTCCGCGGTGATTGTAAACTGCGCCAAAGGTACAGTTAAACCTAAAATCATACATGTAATCATACTGCACCCGGGTAATCTTTTAAAAATGAATAGGTATATTTTTGGAAAATTAATCAAAATTATAAAATTACTAATTTAAAATTAAAATTTTTAATTCGTTATATCCATATAATATAAATCATTAATCTTCTTTGTTTTTTCTTTTTTTTTTTAAATAGAATATATATTATAATCTGTAAATTAGTTTTTTTACATAAATAGTTAATAGAGTGAAACTAAATTAAAAAATAAAAAATAAATATTATTTTAAAAAGTACAATATTTTATAATATATTTTATTTTTAACATGAATATTAACATATAGATAAAGATTCAGGCGCAGTTTACGAATGCCCTATGTCCGAATAGTAGTTGGCTTTCAAAAGCGTTATGAGTATTATTTATTTTTTATTATTATTTTTTTTTTATTATATTATACATACAATTAAATACATACAATTGAATAAAAAATTATATACCTTCCGTAAGCTAAGCTTGTGTCGAAGGTATAGAGTTAAGGTAGATGACAAGTGTAAAGTATAAAAGTAAGTATTAAGCGTAACAATAATGATTTATGCTAAAAAGTCAAAAGACCAATATTGATTCTGAGAAAATAAAAATGAGATACTCTCAATTCATAAACTTTATATTAGGTTATTTACGATTATTATCATAGGTACTACGAATCGATATGTATATAATATTTAATAGTTGTGAAAACTGCCACAAGTATAATAGTCGAATGATCTCGCGCAGATACAATAACAGACAACTAAGTGGGTTGGTCATGTTCACGTGTCATTAGAATGGCAGAAATATGCCAAAAGAAGTCATCGATGTGTTAAAATCTCAAATATTAGATTTTGTTGGTATTATGTTAAACATTATGTATGGCTCTTAAAATAATAAAGTTATATAAAATATAGATATAAATAAATAATTAAAAGTAAATAATAATTATGCTTCAATATGGCTCATGTGTAGTGATGTAAAATTTTTTTTGGAAATTTTCGACTTACGTCACTAGTCACATGCATTAAATATAATTCATAAAGACAATGCTCACTAAATAAATGTATACTCAAAGGTATCTAGTAGTAACTATATTATTTTGTTTTAGCAAAACATATTTAACCTCTCAGGGAAATTAGTCATATATATTATAATTTTGTGTTTAATAAATTATCCCCTCGAGATAGTAAGCTTTCTGGATCTCCACAAACCCTACACAAGACACATTTTTAAATACCAAAAATACTACGTGTGATAATATAATGTTAAGCAATTATAAAGCTACCTAATCAATTGATTTATGAAAATGTAATGATAATTATGTTGATTCGCTACGTTATCTAAAATATTATAATATGTATATACTTTTTTTTCAAATATTAGTATACATATTATGCACATCGTGTATCTTATATTTACGTGGTTATTTCCTTTCCATTGTTATTTGACTAGAAAAGTTGCACACATAATATTATTATTATTATAAAGTCAAAGTGGCGCACACAGGTGTCACTAAGTGTTATATTTAAATAATATCACTTGAACGTAATTTTAAATGTCATAAGTTATACTTCAGCATAACGTATTATGATTATAGTTAGAACTGTTAGAAGGTATATTATGTAGTTCACAAAACATGAAATATAAACATTTTAACACAACGTGTAGAATTTCAAACCGTTACCATATACTCATATTGTGGTATTAGTAAATTGATTTCACATTAAACTCGTTTTATCGGCACGATTTCACCACGCGATTTTTCCATATACCTGGGCGCAATAACATCTGTACATATAATACACGTGATCTGTATTATGAGAAACGTTCGAATGACTTTTCGGATATCTCGGGAAAGGGCGCGGATAGAGCCATTGACAGTTCTATCAAAAACATTTTACGACTCTTGTCATATATTGCATTTATCCCGATAAAAAGAAAAAACAAATAGTTGTAAGACAAACAAGAATACCAATACAAGCAAAAACTACAAAGACCGAATAGCCTGTAGAGGAAGCTCACTATAAAAATTGGTTTGTTGAAACTTCGAATCGCTATATATACGCACGCACACGTACACGTCATACTCGTGTTCGTTATGACGTATCAAATAATTCTTTCGATATTGCCCCCAAGACTTTACACGCCGATAGACTTAGCAGTTTGGTAGGTATAGTGAAAAATTGTTTTATTTCGAATGAAAAGATTTGTCACATTTTCGATTTGGTAACCGATTTTCAAATACTGCAAAGCTGAATTTATTAGCTTAATTGTCGGTGATATATGAATCTATATTTTTTCAACTAAAAATTTACTGAAAATGACGTTGGTTATAATATTTTTTTTTTTTTTTTTATATTTCAAACATAAATTATATCATTTGTACATTTTTTTTTTTTTTTTTACAGTAAGAGTATAAGTGATTTTGGAGGTTTATATATCTCATTAATTATTAATCATTAAATGTCAGTATTATAACCATATTATATTACAATCGATAACACCACACTTGGTATAATGATATAAGTTTCACAACGATAGATCTCACACTGTATTGTAGTAGTTATTAGTTCTGAATGTGTAAAAAAAATTAACGACTGACATGAAAGTTACTCTGAAAATTTGAAGTTTGTAAACGAGAACGTTTTAATGACTAAACTTGTAAACTAAATTCTATATGGTACAAGAGTAGCAATTTAACAAAAACGTACTTGCGTCAAGTTAGTATAATAGAATACCGATTTCTAAGAGCTCTGGTGAGGTTTTTGTCTATATATGTGTTAAAACTATTATTACTTTTGTAATTTTATGTTTGTATTTATTTATTTTTTGATTTTCTTGTATACCGAAGTGTATTTCAGCTAGTTAAATAATATTATTATATTCATAAATCAATTTTTTGAAATTTAACAGTCATTCCCATGAATCCAATAACAAAAAAAAAAAATCGTTATCAGATTTCCCCAAAACGGCCAAAACGCATTTAAGTAGAATACCTAATATATAATATTTTCAATAGTTTATCAATATTATTATTATATTATTTATATTCAAGTGTTTTCAACTTTAAATCTTCAGATAATACACTTGATACCTACCATATTAACCCACAAAATGTAACATTATACCTACTTAATATATTAGTGTATTATTAAAATTTAAAATCGCTTATAAAAACGAGCAGCATATATTATCATAATAATATGAACCCGGAACTCGATTTAATTAAGTGTTAATTTTTAACGTAATATAGATTTAACAAGCTTTCTAATATTATACATTTTAAGGGTTAAAAAAACAAAGCAGTTTTTATGTATGTAAAACCAATTTTCTTTATCTGGAATATTTTGATTAAAAAACAAGTAGGTAGTCTCGTATGTAATAAATGCAAGTGGGATAATTACAAAATGTGCATTTTTTTTTTTTAAATAAAAAATACAATATTGATTATTCTAATCACGTTTTTATTTTAAAATCATATTAACTTATATTTTATACTTAAATTTAATTTAATCAAAATGTTTAATTTTTGAGAATTTGACCAACTTACTAATGATAATCTATCTTTTGTTTTCCAAGAAAATCACAATCTTGTAACCTATGATTTTAGTTTCGTAGTTAATGAGTAGGTATAATATAAATAAATCGTTTTAAAAATACTCATTTTAATGATAAAATGAAAAAAAAATATTCATTATTTAAAAAACCACGATGTTGCGACTTTATTATTAAAACAGGTTTTTTTATTTTGAATATTGTTTAATTGATATGTATGAGGTCCTCTATCATGTATTATAATATATTCACAGATAAAATAATATATCAAACTGTTTTTTCTTATTTTACGTATGTACAATGTACTTACTCCTGCTGTTGAAAATAATCTGGAGTTTTGGAAAAGTAAAAATTTAGCTTCTTGTAGAAAATCCCAAGGGGTTTCTACTCATCTGAGGAAAGTTGTATAACTTGACTTTATCACGCAGTGTGAGTGATTAATAGGTGAATCCAATAAGTATAATAGTACAGACCCAATTCAAATGTAACTTTTATTGCCAGTATGGCAGTATGCCAGTATGGCTATGTCTGGCTTAATCTTATATATAAATACATAATATATACACTTAACTAACCTACCTTAAAGGATATATCTCAAAATTAGACTTTTTTAGGGAATAAACTAAAACTACAAAAGTACAAACATTCTAAAATCGAAATCCTCTGAATAGCATACACCTCCGAATAAAAAACAAAATTTCAGCGACTGAAAAAGTGTCCAGTATTAAGAGATTTCGCTGTATATAAAATAACTTATTCTGACTGACTGATTTATCATCATTTTTCCATTGATGTTATAAAATACCTATGTAGAATTTTGGTTGTTTAGTTTCGTTTAATGATGTAAAGACCACCACTGAGAATGAATTTTCTAAACTTATTGTCAGTATATATTATTATACATTTGCAGATGTTTGTGAATTATGGATTTCTTAAAATTAAAATATGAAATTTTTGTAAGAATAAACATTTTTAATCTGTTATTTATTTAATAATTATATTAATGTCAAGTTAATATTATCATAACTGATAACTATAATACTTTCGAAAGAGTTTCATAATTAAAAAATTTACATTTATATAAATACATTTATAAATTTCACTCCTGAAAAATTACTAAGATTGAAAGCTGAAGCATATTTTTGACCTATTATCGTGTACACATACCTATACGACTAATAATAATAATAATAAAAAAATTACCAATAATTTAAAATCAATACATTCATCGCTCCTCTCTGAATCTAAAAATATACCAATATAATAAATATTTTTTTACTGCGTATAAATTATTATTCCAGAAATGAAAAATTAAATTTTATGTTTTTACAAGTTATTAAAATGTTATTTAATCTTAATATCTATTTTTAATCGAAAAAAAAATTATACAGGTTCAGCTATAATGCTATGTATAGGTATTACATTCTACTTAGCATAAATTAAAGAAATACGCATTAAATATTATTTAACTTTGCAATATCTAGTATATATTTTCAAAGTGTGTATTTTTAAATTTAACTTTAATTATAATTTTTTTTTTTATTCAACATCATCATATTTATTTTTAAATTATTAAAACCCATTAAAAAATAATATCTTTATTAATGTTCTAAAAATATAAAAATAAAAACAAGATGATAAAAATAGGTACGCGGAATTATAATAAGAAAATTCTTAAGGCATTATATAACTTTAATAACATTTGTAGAAGAAAATGTTATTAGTATTTTTTTATGGCTAATGAATCATCTATATGTTTATGTATTCACTAAAATATATAAATTGTAAGAACAGAACTTTAAAGTCGTATTTAACCATTTGATGTTTTTTGATTTTATATCCTATATTTTTCTTTTAAAACGAATTTAATTATGATCCATTTGGTTTATTTAAAAGTATATTATTATTGATTTTGATATATAATACTTTGTTTTATCAAACTATACAGACACATTAAAACGAAAATAAATTATTTTTAAAATGTTAATTTTTCTATGTTGTAGTAGATTATATACCTATATATTTTTAACAATAATTAGAAAACATTAATTTTAATAGAAATTATTACAATTAACGCGTTTGTATTATTCGAAAGTAGATGAATATCAAAAGAACGGATCTCCGATCTACATTGACGTGTTACGTCATTCCAACACGATCATTATGCGTGGGACGATAATAAAAGGAGACGGTAAATGTGAGTAAAAAGACGAAACTTTGAAGTTGATGACATTTAGAACATCAGGTGAATCATTATTTTCAGTAAAGGCGAACAAACGAAATTGTACGATTCTGTCAGACGTCTGCCATGAAGAGTACTAACCGAAAGACGAGTAGAAAACGGGTAAGTAGTTGTCATGAAGGTTGGTATTCAGTACTATCAAATAATACGCATTAACAGAGTATGACAGTAAATTAAAGATATTATTTCATTATCGTTAAACTTAACTTGATTCCAATTTTCTATCGTTTTCGAGTATTATAATGAGAACATAATGCACAAACCTAAGGCTTAAGATTCCCGTGGGCCTTAAGGTATTTTTTAAGACGATGCATTACGTCGTATATATCCGATCGACTCGACACCAATCTACCTCGTAAATCTAAATGTATTTCAGATTAGACCTCGACAATGAGTTGGTAATAATATTATAATATAGATAGTACCTGCATATATTGTATTCAGTGACAAATAATATTTAGATATTTGAGTTTGTATTATATAGTGCTATTAAAACATATGATACCATGAGATATTATAGGTACATGTTACACATATAGTTTAAAACTATTTTGTATAGGTTATTTCTATAGTATATAATATAATAAAAAAATAAAATATTATATTGGTTGATATTGTCAGAAAATTAATTTGATAGTTATTTAAAAATATAGCATAGTTAGCTAATAATAATTCATACAAATAGTTAGGATGATTGAAATGCATTTCTTAGCCTTAAGTTTAGATGACCAATTGTCAGGAAAACTTTATAAAAAAAAAAAAAAAAAAAGAAATGCATTTCTTAAATCAAAATCATTTCTAGTCATTATACGTACTTACATATATCAGGGTTGGAGCATGAATTAAGTATTGATTTACTCTAAAATTAATTAACTAACTACTCTAATTGATTCTATTTGTATTATTATGGTTTTAAAATATTTCCAGAAATTATTAAGCAGTCTTAAATAGGTCATAAACTCATAAATTTTATAACTCGTGTTTAAATTCCCATAATTTAAGGTACTGTGAGATTTTAAATGGCATAATACTGATATAATATGGTATTGTGTATTAAAAAAACATATATTAACATATATTACAAGTAGAGCTGAGTAAATAAATGTCTTATTTACCTATACATATTAGTTATATTATATTTAACGGCGTATTTCCTAATGCACTTGCTCAAAACCGTAGCTCCCAACAATAGTCAAAAACTATTGGTTTGCTAAATACTTATATTGTACGGCACAGAGCGACACTTTTTGATACTCAGGGCTAGCCATTCTATTACAACCACCCGTTAAAGCCATTTTGTGATAATTGACAATCAATGGCAACTGTGATCATGTATGATGGAATAGTTTCAAGTTATCTGAAAACAACATACAGTGACAATGGCGAATAACATGCCTTTTAGTACTTCTAATGAAAAGTTCAAAGGGTATGGATGACCCGTCATTCTTCCCCGGGGAACACCCAATGGAATACAACATACGAGTTGTTAATTAAATCGATGATGGTGTTTTCGTTGTAACTTTAAAAATAACATGTCCTAGTGGTTCGAAATTATTGGCGATTATTGTTTTTTATTTTTAGGTATCATCCATTTTATAATACGTACCCATAATAATTGCCATTTTTGAGCTGTCTGTAGACATTTTTTTAATCGAATAATTTTTCACATTTTTTACATTATACGGTTGGCATGTATAATAACCAAAATAAATCACAAAGAAATAGAGATAAAAGTTTTTTTTTAGCAATCATCACTAAAAATTTGAATTGATAATAATTTTTTTTATAAACCAACCCATTATTAACATTTAAATTTAATTACAACATTTTTTTGTAAGTTTTAGGTAGGTAATCAATATCAAACTCTACGTTAACTCTTATGGGAGGTTTTAATAAGCTCTGAATAAAAACATTTTAAACTTTTCAATTACAATACTAGATTGTTATAAGTATATTTTTTTTATATGATGGATATTAATCATAGCATATTTTAACATACAAAGTACGGGGCACTAGTGTCCCCCCCCAGTGATATTTTAATGCTACCCACTGGTAGGTGATAGTGCCACACTGCCACTGACTAATATATTCTCATAACAACCGATAGGTACCAATGTCAATAATTATGTATATAATATATGTATAAATAACATAAAACTATTTTAAGCTTTCGACTCTTGTATAGTTTATCCCATACTATATAATAAACAATAATAGGTAATATTTTATTGAATGTAAAACATGTCACATGCTCACAACTATTTTGTCGGAATTGTTTATATTATATACCTATTGATAATATAAATTATACGAATAGATATAGTTGTACTGATGTAGTACGAAAATAGAACACGTAATTTTAACAATGCCATCAATTTCTTCGGAAGTCGTCGATCGTCACCGTAAATTGAAGGTTGGGTGGGAATAAGGTGCAATATTACAACATTTCTAATTTTCTACATATTTTGAATTTTCGTCCTGTACTCCCGATGAAAGACAGGCGAGGCGACCATGCACTGTATACCTAGGTAAATTTTATACTATTTTTATACAATTGTTTAGAAGTATTCATATTTCATAGCATTGTTCTGTGATTGAAATATCAAATACTTATACTCGTCCAGGGCCGGATTGGACAGTCTCGGCCCTTTGAGAAATATTTTTCAATCGGTCCGTAATTTGCTATAAAAGCCAATATTGGACGAATTTTAGTATTAATAAATAGTAATGATCTTATCCTGTTTGTTGACTGTATACCTAGTGTATACTATTATAATATAGCTGTCATTAAAATGTTAAGTTTCTGGAATCTAAAGAGAAAAGAAGGAAACTACCTGACCCAGAGCTATACCAAAATCAAGAATTTATACAAACATTTTTTTCCATAGATTCAAAAATATAATTTTAAATTTTAACACGTATTTTTTTAAATACAGATACTGAGAAATATATATACTCTGTTCTACTTATTTTATCAAAGTTTTATTATTGAAAAATCGGTTATTTTGATATAATAATAATATCTCAAATTCTCAATAAATAAACCTATATACAACTTGTAGATGTATTTTTCAGTAGAGTACAGTTAATAAACCTATATCAAAATTGTTGAGATAGGAGAGTTGATTTTCTTTCTATGTTCCTCTGGTAGACAATTTTATTGAAGTACCACCCAGTGAAAATTACTTAAAATATGCTCTGATATTAACTATAGTTATAATTAAATAATATATTTTCTAGAGCTATACAAAATTAAGCCAAACTTTTTAACTTTGTACAATAATATGATAATATTATCGATAGTTCAATAAAAAATTAATGTTCTATAATAAAATATTCTTGTTTTGCTTATAAAAAATATTTAATTCTATATTTAAATAAAAATAAAAAGTATTCTTAGAGGACTGTTTGCAATTGTGTATAATATTTAGATAGTTATTATATTTTTACATAAATTGTCAACCACAATAGTATTGAGCTTTAGCATATTAAATTTCATTAAAAATAGACGTGAACTCAATTATGCATAAATTCTAAGTGGAGTATGTAATGTATTGAATTTAACGTCGTTGTATTTTATTCAACAGCTCTTTTTTTGGGCTGTTTTTAGTTTTAGATTTTGAGCGGAGCATTGAAATAATTGGTTTTACAATGACGTTTATTTGTCGTTATGTTGTTTTGTGTCTAACGTCCTTTTAGGATCAATAAAAATACTCCAATCTTCAACTTTGAATGTACGAGTAGTTTTTGTTAGAAAATAAAATCGTGTTAGAATTTTGATTAAAGGTAACAATTCTTTGTAATTTCCATAATAATAGTTGTAAAAATAATGACTGTAAAATGGAGCTATTTAATTAAAACCAGTTTTTAATAAAATTTAAATTATTATAAAAATAATAATTATACAATTAATAACTTATCGACACCGTTTTAAGGTACGTGATATTGACTTTTATAAGTTATTAATAATTCTATATATATTATTTTTTTTTGTGAAAATTCGTTCAGTCAGCCGCTTTATTTTGAGTCATTGCAATACCAATAGTTACCCGAAGATAATAACCCTTCAGCAGTCTTGTTTACCACTTATATTGTAGATATTGGCAAAACCACGTTTAGGAAAATTGTATAAGCCTTACTCTGTTTGATAAGAAATAATTGTGTTGTTTCACGCTATGATCGAGTAATAAAGAACTTATAAAAAAAATAAACATAATATTGTGGATATTCGATAATATGATAATCTGTACATTTCGATTATATACTAACAAAATTCAAATATATTTTGATAAATATATTCGATTTTTTAAGACAGAGTAGTGATTGTTATTTTGTCTTTAAAACGAATTTATTACCTACCACCTATGATACTATAATATAATGTTATGTTAATCTATGTCCGGCGGTATTATACATTTTAGAAAAAGATAATATGATTACTTAGGTAGGTATATTATATTGCTACCTAGTTTAACTACTATATAATCCAACATAAACGTATAAATCTAATATATTAATCTTAAGTTCGTAAGTTTTGGGTCCAGTTTTGCATCGTAAATGAGGTGATTTACGTGTGTGAAGGCTTAGATAATATATTTCGATACATGTGGCATATAATCATATTATGTGAAACAATATGATGACACTAGACCGGAAATAGAGAACGGAATTGTTTAAAATAATTCGACAGATGCGCTCGTGTAGATACATCTTTGTGTCTAAGCGACACATTTTGATTCAAAATTAATTGTTATAATTCATAATTTATGTTACAAATATTGACGATTTTAATAACAGTCAATATACTAATTGTGTAGTCAATCCTATTGTTGATTTCTATCCTTCAAAATTTATTTTAATAATCTCGTTTTAATAATAAGGCAATTTTAGCCGTTCGTTTTCCTGGGGAAAAAATTTGGTGGGAGTCGTTTGAAGGGAAATTTGGTAATTTTTAATGGACAACGTTGTAATTATTTACGTGCCTATGTTTTAATAACTTAATTATCATGTATCTTATTTCAGATATATTTTTTGAAAGCGTTGGGTAAAGACTTTTTTTGCTGTTATTCAATACTTATAAAAAATGATTTAAACATCGAGTAAATAACGAGTTCAATGAATGTTATGTTATTAGATGTCTTAAGTAATAAAATAAAATTTCTAATATATAATTATAAAATGTATGAAGAGTAAATATTATTTTATTTTTCCATTAAAGTCGTAGTACCATAATATAGCCCATACTCATTAAAAAAGAAAAAATATTATATATATAAAATATAATTTCATTTTTACAAATGATAGACATTATTTTCAAACCAGAATATTTTAAATGTATACATAAATAATATGTATATAACGTTATCGTCGTATTTTTGTTTTTGTTTACTAAATTTAGTTATCTTTACAAATCGCTTAAAATCAACATAAATATCATTATTTGAATATTATACTTTAAGACAAATTATAAACATTTATGATTTATTTACATATTATCCGTAAAAGGTTTTATAATATGACTCATTAATTATACTTGCACGAATTTTACTCTCGAGTAAATTAAGTAAATACGCACTTAACTATTATAACAGACAGCAGTGATTTTTGTTTGAAAAAAATTCAATCGCATTTGCATTGACTAAATGTAGTGTTTCAAATGTTTAAATAAATTACGGTTATCCTGTCTCTGAAAAACTGAAGTAATTTGTTTGCTTTGAATGACCATAAATTGTTCAAATTGTAAAAATTATTCAAAAGTAATCTTAAGAAATGAGCACAATCTCGTAAGTCTATCTTTAATAACGTAAAATAAAATAATTTATTGAAAATAATATAATTTTAATTTTATAATTAGCTTAACGCTTACAATATTTTTCTTCATATTTTTTTATTAAAATTGTCATAAAAATTATCATTGTAATAATTACCACTAGAATAATATGTACGAGTATACACAAATTATCATTTGACTTACTATTATTATCTTAGATAGACCTATCGATTTCATGTATAATAGTAGGTATATAAAAATCATGGGCATAATACTTATTTTCAACATATTATATTGTAATTAAATTCCAAAAACTTCAGAATTGATATACTTCTTACTGTCGATTGAACTTAATATAAACTATAAGCAAATAGTGTGTAAGAACTGTGCTATCAAGAAAAAATACACTTAATCAAAACATTTATAAAATTTTAATAACTATCATAGCAGTATTTTTTATCAGCAAACTATACGTTTAATATATTATGCATTATTATTTATTTTTAAGACAAACCTATCGATTTTTTTTTTTTATTGAACGTTACAGCTTCGGCAGCATAGGCCATTAGCTTTGAGTTTTATACAATTATATACTTATAAATATTTACATAGAATAGGAAGAAAAAAAAACAGTTTATCGATTTGATTTATACTAGGGATAATGATATAAAAATCATGTATATAATATTTATTTTTATTTTTTACTATAACACAATTCCAAAAACTTAAAACGTTTTTATGTAGTACCTACTTACTGATATAATGAAATATAACAATTACAATTACAATTATTACGTGTGTACCTAATTATATGTGATAGAAAAAAGTAAAAAAGTTGTAATATTTTTGATTTACTGTACAAGTAATAATATATCTACAAATAGGATTTAGAAAAATTTGTAAAAAATATCTATAATATATTTGTATATAATAATTTAATTGAACGAGAGAAGTGATTTCAAATTGAAAACAGTAATTAAGAATGAAAACGAAAAAAATTTGATTAAGATTGATTTGCTTGAGTTAAATCATTCCAAAGGTTGTAATTAATTTTCTACCTATAGAATTATTAATCGTGTTAAGATACGTTCGTCTCTAGATACGGCGAAGCTACAATATATTATTACTATTATCATTATTATAGTGGTGGATGTGATTTATTAAGCTGCGACTACGTATGCAATTTAGATGGTCCGGTGGCAGTAAGTCCAAGGAAAAGGGGTGCAATGAACTGTGAGCTACGTTTGTGTTAGCAAAATGTTTTCACGGCTGACGGACTTTGTCAATGAACAAAACACAGTAATATCTCTAGTCACATTCTGTCACTCAGTCTGCTTCACACAATCATTATCTGTCTGGTCTTTATCTCTGTCTCTTCTCCTTCTCCTTTTCCAACACTTTCTTACTCCCTCGCTCTCTTTATCTCCCTCTTTATTTATTTCATACACAATCTCTTAATTTAAATGTATAATTCTATATTTTTTTCTCTACTTAACGGCAAAAGCCAACTCCCCACTTATTCATACCTACAATCACGTGGTTGAACAGTAAATTTTGATATAGTGAAGACAGAATTACGTATAATAGATACTGACGGATAATAAAAAAATATTACCAGATATAAATTATATATAAATTTTTTTCGTTAAAAATGTTAAAAATAAACTGGTAAATAAAGCTTACTAACGACCTTATTTGTATTTTATTTCAATATATCATCTACATATAAGTCTTATGAAGTGCGTAATTATCTTATTTATATTATAATATATAATAATAATAAGGTATACCTAGTAAAATAAAATACAGCTAAATTTTTTGGCAAAAATCTGAATGGAATATAAAGTATCGTCAATTTTTGTTATATAATATACATTTTATAATATTTTAATGGATACGGTAATAAAATATGGAGTATTTATAAATAAAAATAAACATAATTAGCCAATCAAGAATAAGATATTTTAAATCTACTGTAACAGGTAAGCCATTTTAAATTATTACTTACTAATTAAATACGTCTTATCCCCATATCATAAACCATAGATTACATAATTTATACAATTAGTGCATAATACTTATAAAATATGTTTTTTTTTACATTTGAAATTTAGAATGGTAGATTAATATGTACTTATATGATTATTAAATATACAAAATATTTTTGGATGTACCTACTACTTTGTTTTTATCAAACAAAAATTTGATTTATATTTTTGAAAAGTTTAGAATAGGTATACATTGGAATGTGATAAATTCTTTGATTTAAAAACCACGTAGATGAATAGTACAGAATTATAATGATTATATATATATATATATATATATCTTTGTATATGATTAAAAAAAATACACATGACTACGTTAGGTTAAGTAACTTATCTACAGAATAATAAAATAATAATATGATATTATCTTATAATGGGATTGTAATGAGATGGAGAAACAATAGAAGGTAAAACAAATGTGTCTCTATATGACTCTATTTAACTATTTCCATGGTAATTATTAACGGCTAGTATTTTTATAAGTATAAAAAAATAAAATAAATACGTAGCTTAATTATATTTAAATATAAGCAATAATATGTGCTCTCATGTGTAAGTAATGTGTTTCTGTATTACATTTTTTTTTTTTTAATTTATCAAACAAGGAAAGTGACACTCAATCAAAGAGACATAAATCAACATCAGCACAATCAAAAAAGTTTCTACATATTACACAACCTGATTTGTATAAGATCATGTGGCATTTTTCATTTTAATCTGAAAGAATTAATAAATCATCACATAGTTACTCATATTACATAAGTGTTTATTTCCTTTTAAAATTGCTTACTGAAAATTAAATTACGAGAAAAATACAATTATATAACTCATTTCATATTAAATGTCACATAAATATTTTTAAACACTTTTAATGCAATATATTATGTGTTTAAATGTTTAACATTTTGATAGATAACAAAAATATCACTGATCTTCCGAAAACAGCTACAGATACAAGGAATATTAAAAATTGAAATCTAAATGGCATAATACCCGTATAGTATACTATTATGTAGTGTTTATTTGTTTAAGCGTTGAAATAATATCTATGATGCAATAATTACATAATTTCTACACAATTATTCCTTAAAGAATATTAAAAACTAAGTTTAAATTACATTGTATATTTTAATAACATTATATTATGTAGTGTCTATTTGTTTAAGGGCTAAAATAATCTAGTTATAAATAATATTTATATGCAAGTTAGAATAATCATAAATTCATCATAACTATTTCACAGATTGGAATGAAAGTAATTTTTTAGGAAGATTCTCATTCAAATCAGTTTCTCTAGGTACTACAATAAAAAAAGGTTTCAGTTAATTTAAATTTGCAGGTCTCATCACTTCCATTGCGGTTAGACAACTACGAGTTACATCATTGTAAAATCTATTGAATACTAACCTCTGCTTAGAACTCTTGTAATATCAACAAGTATATGGCCAATAAAAATGTACAATAGGTACTTATTGTGAGTAGGTATTTATTACATAAAAAATATATCTTCAAATCATATTTCCGTATTCATATTAATTAGTATTTTGACAACCGTGATAAATATAATATTATAATTCTTGGCGTTCAGTGTTTACAGCAATGTACCTATGTCCATACGCGCTGCCCATAGGTAAAATTTTAAGGAGGGTCAAAATCAAAAAAAAACTCAAATGTAAGAAAGTAAAGATTTATCGTTATTTTCACATATGAATGTAAATATGCACGTTATATTTGTATTGTCATATAAATATATATAGGTACAGTTGATTCATATTATTTTTTATCCAAGGGCGGAAAGTGCCCTATCTCCCCCCCCCCAATGGGTGCCCATATGCCTATGTCTGTTCATTGAATATGTGCACCTATGATATTTTATAATTATTATTCAAAAATATATGTAATACATAATTTGTATTATGAAGTGTATATCTGTAACATTACAATGGAATTCAAATTATTATTATTATCTTCCTGATAATCCTGTACCTATTATTTATAGACAATATATAACTATATACATATTATGTTACTATAATATACTAATATACATTATAGTATATTATAATAAGTTTTTATGACAACGATAGAAAATAATATGTTTATTAATAAAACTAATTAAATTAATGATCTTTTTCTAAACATTAATATGCAAACCACTTTCAGCAACAATGTAATATTATTCTAAAGCGTTTTAGGTATTAATAATATAGTATTGAAATCGGTAAATAGTGTTTATAATTTTGAGTATTTAAGAAAATAAATCCAATTTTTTTTTTTTTAATATAAACAATCTATGCTAGTGGAGCACAACAATTAAATATGATGATAAAATTACAGGTGAGACATGATTAATATGAGAAAGGAGGCCATCCATTGATAGAACCCAACGTGAATTATTTTATTGTGCATTTATTTGAGTAAGTCTCTACACCATTTTCGTTTCAACCGACGTATAGGGTTTCCAAGAAGAGTTTTGCATGAGAGTAATGAGATTTTTGGGTTCGGATTTATTGATAATTCAGAGTAGAATAGTAGTGTTTAGAAGCTAACTATTTAATTGTTTCAATGTTTAGATCGTTATACAGTGTATCGTTAGATATGCACCAAGGTGCAGAGATGACGAGTCGGAGTGCTATTGATTGGAAAGCCTGTATAGAGTGGACTTACAAGGATTTCGCGCAACCACAAATTTGAATGGCATAAGCCCATATAGGCCTTAATAGTGATTTATATATAATATTTTTTGTATGTAAGGATAATTTAGATTTGAAATTCAATTTGAAATTTTTTTCATATCAGAGAAATGTATAGATGACTTGATCATGATGGATTCATGATGGAGTAAAAGTATTCAATATACAATTTATTGAGAACAACGCTACCTTATATATTATTTTGAATATTAATTATTACATTTAAAAAATAAGTATCGAGGTATTAATTTAACCAAGTTTGATCAACCATTAAGCGATATTGACTAATCGTATTGATGATATCATATCATTTACACTCAGAATATAATAATACGCATTTTTCATAACACAAAATATGTTAATATTGGCAGAGGTCTGATTCACACAAATTACTAATCTCAAATTTTCATTAAAACCTAACCTAACCATGATAATTAATTTCGAATGAATATAACTGTTATTTTTTTCTTTGAAATACCTAATTCAAATATGACATTTAAAAATTACAATTAATATTTAGATAAAATGTTGATATTATGTTTATAAGTGAAATATGTTTAAAAATTATATTATAATAGTGAAACTGTTTTAGGTATGAGCATAAAATATTTCGAAGATAACAAATTAAAACTATTATCATTTTTATTGTCATCACAATACAACACATTAGATTATAATATATTATGTTTATTATAAAATAAATTACTCACAAGGATGACACATAAACACCTCATGGCTAAAGAAGAACCCAATCAATTTGCAGCCTGCAGGGTTACACTAACTGTGAAACATATAATAACAGAGTGTTATCAATATTTAGAAGTTTTGGAGAAATACAACATTCCACCCAACTTGTATGGAGCTCTGGGACCGAGCAACGAGACCACATCGAACATGCTAGCCTTTCTCAAAGGATCGAATTTATACAACGAAATTTAAACATATTGATAAAATAAAAAATTGTAACATTAACTTAAATAGTAACCATATGTAGTTAGCATCATATAAACATTGTAATATCCTTAACATTGTATCTTAACAAAAAACTAATAGCCTTTGTTGTTGACGTTTTTTTAGTTCAATAAAAAAAAAAAAATAAATAAATAAATAAATAAATTACTAGATTAAATAAAAATAATAATAATAGATATTTCCCCCGACAAATAAAAAACATATTTTTAACAAAATAACTTTTGAGTTGTTTCGTTACACTAGAAATACAGGGTGATTATTTTATCAAAAAAAACTTAAACGGTGTTTGTGTGTAAATACCGCCTAACATACACCTATAACACACAAACACCACCCAAAACCACCCAACTTTGGGAGGCTATATCTTGTAAACGGATTAACGAAAAATGAAAATTTAAACGTGAAAATTCATTTAAAAAATAGCCTTTTTAGTCTATGAAATTTTAAGGTTGTGATTTGAAAATCAAAAGTTGATAATGGTTAACTTGATAAATATAATGGTGAAAATATTTAATAAATATATAGTTCTAGAACAAGATGGTTCTAAGATTTTGAAAAAAAAAATTTTAAAAAAGTCAATAGCTTTTGAAATAATGAGTGCTGTTTGATAAAATAATCACCCTGTATATCTCGTTATACCCACTATTTCAAACTTTGACTTTATACTTTTCGAATTTATAGTTGACCTAATGTGTTTTATGAGTCCTAATAACTAATTTTTTTCTAAAAATATAGAACATTATTTTATGACTTATTAGTGAAAAATAAACAAATTTTATGTTAGTAGCTAAGCATGTACTCTGAATTATTAAAAGTGATATAAATATTTAATGTAATGTAAAATTAATTTCAAAAATCTCATAAGAAATATTTTTCAAAATCTTTTATAAAAAAAAACTGGTGTTTAGTGTTTAAATAACAAATAAATTTATAAAAATTACAAATTACGACTGTATTACAAATATATATTTTAGTTACGATAATATCATAATAATAATATATGATCTTGTATACTTTTCTAAAATTTAAAATTATTATTTTAGTTTAAGTATATTGTTTGTACGAATTGTGATATGATACATAACATCAGAAAAAAATACATGACCAAACCCAATATGCTCTAAAAATCAGTTTTTAAAATGTATTATTTTTTAAACAATTTATGAGATAATAATATACAGTATATTTTATTTATATATAACTTTTTACTCTTAAGAAAATTAAATTAAACATTTGTTCAGTAAGGTCTAACATATCTAGCTGATATTTTAAATGGCAACTACAAACATAAGGTAGATATACACAAATACAATTTTTCAATTGCTCATATATAATTTAGTTAATGAAACCTGTAGAGAGTAACAGTAAATCAATATTATTTCCCGCTGGTTTATAAGCAGCTACATGATCAGAGTTTTGCAGTGGTTTTGAGAGAAATATGAGTAAAGTAGCTTTTAGAGAATGTTTGAATGGCAATTTCCGCTACTGGAAAATGCATACAATTAAGGACCAATATAACTGATGATAATAAAATACATTGAAATCATAAGCCTTGGACAAAAATTCTGTTAAATATATAAAATATACTACACTGATGTAAATTTAATGAATTGATTTTGCAATATATATTTTATTATTGCTGAAATTTTGGTTGCATCGTTTATCTTATAATAAGTATAAAACCAAATTTTCGAATACAAAAATGAATAAATTTATTATATATTAAAAAGTATAGTTAAAATTATTCATAAAATAGAATAATTATTTGGTTATTTTAATGTAAAATTACAAATATTTGATTTGAATAATAAGTATTATAGTTGAGCAAAAAACTGATAAGTCTCAAATTACTGACATAAAGTACAATATTTAATGCATGAGGTTTTATCATGATTTCAATTTAATCAGGAGTGAAAAAAAAATAAATACCCTATTTACTTAGTATTGTAATCAAATAATATAATCATATTATTGATATATGAAATTTTCTAATTCGTAAAAATAGTTTCATCACATTGTACAAATCAATTCATAACATAATTGGATTAGAATTATTATCCAATTATTACAACCAAAAATTTTTGTTAAGGTTAATGCTTTCAATATGTTTATCTACAAATCTATAAGATCTTGATTAGTTTAATTATATTATATTAAATTAAAAAATGTCATCAAAAACAACAATTTGAATTTTATTGATTAAAATATCCTGCTTAAACGATTTTGAATAATTGTGGCATTTATAATGACAACACATACAAAATAATGAAATAAACCTTAAGTCCTGTGCCCTGAAAACTAAAATCCTATTCTAACCCAAAGATATTCAAATTTTTTATCCCACAACTCCTTAATGTGTTCATAATATTTTTAACATTCCCAAACTATTGTTAAAATATTCAAACCATACGGATACACTAATATGGCCAACGTGAGTGATAATAACAGTGATTTTAGTATTAAAAAAGCGGTTGAGTAAGTGGATGTCGCTCTACAGTCTATTAAGTTATACTATATTAATTATATTGTTATAATTTAAAAAAAAAAAAAAAAAAAACTTCGTCCGTAATTATATTATAAAATCATGAAATCGTACGTTTTTTCTTCTTTGACCACTTTTATTTCGAGTACCGTTTCAAAAATCGAAAAATGATCTTTTTAAAGTACCAGCTCAAGAACATTAAACATTACCTTTCAGAAAAGATGCTACACTTTCTAATTTTGAGCAAGTTTAGAAAGATAAAAGGTGTTTACATAATAAAAAAGAAAAAGAAATAAACATCATTGTAAAACCAATAAATGATTTTTAATAATATTTATATTAATAATTTTACAAGACCTAAATTAATGATAGTTTCTGGTGCTTTGATGTGGCTACCTTAGCAAACTATATTGACGCCACTGGGAGCCGTGACGCACAGTTTGAATACCTTTTTTCTAACTAATACACCTCCTAATATACGAATCAGCTAAATGCATAGGATGCATATAGGTAAAGCATACTATTTTAGAAATCCAAAAGCTATTTATTTTTATGTATACCACACACTCAATTTAGTATTATTAATATTAAACGAAATAAATTCGTTAAAATTTGTAGATATTGAAAGAGTTCCCAACCTCTTATGCCATGAGATTCTTCAAGTGTGCCATTTTATTATTCATAGTGTTTAGCTTGTATACTTTGTGTCAGCATTGAGCGATTAAAATAAATTTAAAGTTATACGTCAATATGCTGATAATTATTTATGTTTTGGATTTACGCCCAATGATTATGTATTTTATCAAAAACCATACGCATTGATTTGCTAAAAAAATAATTATAGTTAACTATATTTGTTTTGTGTTCATATGTTACATCATATCATATTATTTTTTGAAATAAGTAATTCTACCCATGGTCCTGAACATTTTGCACCAAAGTAAAAGGTAATACTTACTCTACTTTTCGACCATTAACTTTGAATAAATCTCAGAACTAACACGAACGCAAAGTCCACTGTTTATAATTTATATATTACATAAACGTCTTTTAGGGTGATAAATAATTGAATAATTCATTCAATTCTGATTTATATTTCACAACATTGATAATTCGAACTCGATGTAAAGAATAGGATGAATAAACTTTAAAGGTAATAAATATTCACGGTATTGATTATAAGAAGTCTATATAACTCTATTGTATTAATAAACTTGTCGGTTTGTGTATAATTCAATAAAAATAATATTATATACCAATTAGAAAGTTCAAGTTTTCTGTTGATACCCCGTAGCCCGTAGGTATAGTTCTTAATCATGATGTATAATAAAATGCATGATAAAAATTTACATGTGTAATTAAGTACCTATGATAAAACTTTTTATCGTCATACTGTATTGATAATAATCAAATACGACAGAAGATATTTATTTTTTATTAGTAACTTGTGTGATATTACGAGTATAATGAGCATAACATATTTAATTTATCATTTCACTCATTATGAAAATCGTATTTTAATTAGTTGTAATTTTTTTCTTAAAATTAATTTTCCAATTATTCAAGTAAAACCCATCCTTTAGTCCCTTATATTTGATCCCTGGGCGTAATTTAATTAACGGTCGTCGCCTCCATCGTTAATTGGTGAAATGGTTTTCAAGTAATATGATCACGGAACATCAACAATATTTGGATATAAATATATGATAGTACAACTAATTAACTGAATTAATAAAACTGACATTAAAATGTCATATTTAATCAGAAATTTTTAATAAATAAAAGCTAAAAAAATATATTCTAAATTAAATCTATCAATTTGAATACATTTTTGATATTCGCAACACATATATTACATTAGCCAATAATTTTCTCGTTATAAGAATGGTAATTCACATAAAATAATCCATTCGCTTATCCATAAAAGTTTATTCTATAATAATTAATGGTACATTTTTGTAAAAAAAAACCATGTTTACTGAAACTTACGCGTTTGACCATCAATGATGGTTAATAAATTTACTATGATATATTGAGTAAATTAAGATTGTATACAGACTACATACTTATTTAACTATTGAACTATTATGATCACATATAATAATATGTTATATGTACCCGCTAAACAACGTACAACGTTGCCGTTTTCAAAATCTCGAAAATATTTTATGGAAAATAACTTTAAATAGGTATCTAAATTTGAAGTAAGATTAACATTAATGAGTTTTTACGGTACAATTAATGCTAAATTTTACAATGCATGCTCAATGTTCATTGTTATATGCTGCCATTGAATGTTGGAAGAAATACATATTGAAGCGAATATAAAAATATTTTCTAAGAATAAAAATATAATCAATGTAATTCCAACTTAATACATCCAAATAATAAGCCATGTAATACAACCACAATTATGGGCATAACTAACATTAAAATAAACGATGTTTAGTATCAGGGATGCGGACTAATTATTTACTCCATGTCAAGGTTTTAATATTTATAATTTGTACTTATATTGTACTTCAAATTTAATTTATTGTACTATTGGGCTTATTTTGTTTTAATTATTACATTTTTTAATTAACGTATATACAGTACATATTATATAAAGTATTTATATGGAAATATAAATTATTGAAAAATGTATGTGAAAACCCGTTTTTGAAAATTATAAATTTGGTATCTATTTTAATGGCATGATATGAAACCATAGTCTCCGTATCGACTTCGGCGTCTGAGTTCTTACAAGCAGGAAGTAGCTCATCAATTCGTTAAGGCAGCACGCACAAAGTCATTGATATTGCATTATATTTTATAAATAATTAAAAACGATTTCCGTGATAATGTATTTAATTATATCTCAAAGGCGTATATATTCATGTATTTTTTTAATAAGAAGTTTTTTTTATAAAACGTGTGCACCTCTAATATTGAACGGACTTAAACCATTTGAGTAGTAAAACCTTGTGACACGTAAGTATCAAGATTTATCATTTATCGTGAACCATCATCGTTTCATTTTGTTCGTGTTATAGTCATATAGTCGGGTATAAAGATCGCTTATATTAGATAATATGTAACGTTATTTTATTTACGTAGCCGACAACCACGATATAATATTATTATAATATACTGTACTAATTAAGCGGAGTGAAAGACAAAAGTAATTCGCGTTTAAATGACTTTTTAGTCATTTTTAACAGAGCGCATCATGTCACCTAAAATAATAAACTTTGACAGAGTAGCTCCGATCAAGATGTTTGCATGGCTGTTTTTAAACTACTATAATAATTTAGTGATCAGAATAAAATAATTCAGCGTTTTAAAACTATGATTATAAATTAAAAATATAATAAAAACAATAATTCTTCAATTATTTTCATGTAAGCATATTTGTAATTTTTGTGATCCGTGTGGTACAATTGGCATTTTGAAATCAAAAACTTGGAATTTAGAAATTTGACTATATTATTAACATTGTTGGTTTCGATGGATGGGAATTTTTAAAATTACTTTTCAACTGATTCCTACGACGAGTGGAAAACCACTGTATACTCAAATTATTATTTTTCTTGTCTATTCAAAATATACACGGTATATTTCACATTTTTCTAAGAATAATATTATTACATTTTCTAATATTATTATGCTACACGACGCATTTAATACATACGTTTGTGTTTTTGGCAGACGGGTAAAATCTTAAATATTTGTACGCGATAAGTACGCCGTTCCTTTTATATAATATATACTATATATATATATATATGTTAAATATGTAACATAGAAATATTATTATATTCTCATATTATAAATATTTAAAACAAACATATTTGTCCCATGAAAAATTGTGACAGTAGATTCGTTCGCGGGCTTAATATTATACAATTGTACAATAATATGCAATATGATTGTTTATTATATATATGTATATAAATGTGCGTGTGTGTGTGTGTGTAATACTGGTGTCAAACCCATAGTGGATATTTCAAGTCAGACTTTAGTCAGACTTGCCGGATGAAGTGGAGATGGCGGTCGATGAATCGATGTAGGATACAATTTATGTGGCGAGATACCACGGTAATGATTGATGAATATAGCGACTTACCGACTATAAAAAGCGACTCGACGACCACGTCGCTGACCATTGACGGTTTGTCTGTGTTGACGAAACTGGCGTTGTACGGTACCACGATCGCGACGTAGAACGTGGCTATCAGTATCAGCCAATCCCAGCACGTTTTGAAAACTCCGTAGTGTGATAATACCCATCGAGATTTTTTCAGGGCTGACGTTTTATATTCCGGTAACGGCGCGGACGATCCCTGCAACAACGTCTGTGGAAAAAACACACACACACATGAAAAGCAATCCAATAATAATATACGAAATAAATCGGCATGTACGACAAAATGATTACACGTCATGATAATTCACAAGAATTTTTTCAATTACGCGCGAGGGGGTTGTTGTAGGACGAGGAGTGTGTTTTGGCGATGTGAACAAGTGGTGCTTGTGACGATGCTCGTCGTTTTAGTAGCTAGATATGAATAAATATATCATAAATCTGTTTTTTTAGGCTCACATATACAAGGGCCGCATATACTTTATTTTTTAATTTAACTAAATTTTTTGGTAAACTGCAAGTTCGAAACATAATTTTTTTCTTATTTAATTTTTGAATAAAATAAAGAACCTATTTTGTAGAGTTTATTTTGCTGAAAATTTGGACTTTTCAACATATTATTTACATTAATCACACTATTTTTAATAATTTTTTTAGTTAATAGATAAAACGTCAAAAAGCTGGTTGATATGCAAGCAGCGAGTCCTCCTCTACAGCTTATGTATGTGTCTTGTGTGGAAGATTGAAAATTCTATTTGAGCACAACCAAAGCCTAATATATGACGTGAGAGAGATGCCCAAGACTAGTGTTTACGGCGTGGTGCACAGGTGTAGAAACGGCTAAAATTGTTTTTTTTTTCAAAATTATTGCGAGATGGTACAACGCCAACTGGCCAGCTGGTTGTCGTATTAAGTGCCCATACAAATATACAGGCCGCTGCAGACGATAGAAATAAAAGTTTTGAGTGGTTATGGAAAACAATACCGTCTCAGAAAAACATGGAATATTTGTCTTTTTTTATAAACGTTTATGACATATTATAATCGTCATTCATCTTTGAATAAGGATTTCAATATTATAAATCCCCCTTTCCCAACAAATGTTCACTAAATTACGATCGACTAACGGTACAATATTTAACCATCCATTTATCAACTATATCGATATAATAATAATATGTAATTACAAGATTACAATATTGGGAATATATACGAATGTGATGATTTTCAAAAATCAAAATATGCTCAATATATTCACAGTCCTAGGTACTTAAAAATTATCCACTAGGTATCACATATTACCTATTATTTTATACCTACACTGAGGGTCAGTCAAATTCTCTGCAGGTCAATTGCAATTATTTAGCATTTAATTAGGTTTTTATCAAAATTCCAGGAAATCACACAAAGAATACACAAAAAGAATGAAAATAACACTAATAATTTTTTAGTCAAGAAAAATTTGTTAACTTTATCCGATTCAATGAGGAAAATGTAACAAAACTAATTAAACTCGTAGTTGGTCAATTTCCATATGCTGGCCACATTTCTCTCTAACAGCTTTAACTATGGCCTCTATGTTGAAAATTGCGTATGGGATGAAATTAAAATTGTGTTTCTAAGCGTTGGAAATTTAATGCAAATACATATATTGAAAACGTGACACCATTTTAATAACATGACGCCAGGTGAATTTGCAAAACGTCTTTCGAATACATTGTTAAGAAGCGTACGCGATGTGTTGTGCGCGTGTCAGAGGAAAATTAAACTATGCAACTAGGACACGAGTCAAACGCCAAAATGAATAATGCTAGTTGATCCCTAGGCATTTGAATAGTATTAATAGAAATTCTACGAAAATAACAACGTAGAAAATGGGATAGGTTTCTGGTCATGAATAAATTTCAACACTCTAGAATGAATAATATACATAGTTACCTACACTTAATTTTTTTTTTAAACGAATCTTATAAACGATCAGACACTCGTGTAACAGATGGCCCGAAGTTTTGATTTAAAAAAAACCTGTACACAACACACGTCCAAGAGTCACTGTAGTTTTGAATATAAATGTCACTGAAACATTTCATTTGTTGCTTCAATTTAACAATTAAGTACCCATATGTTATTATTATACAATTATAATAACTCATGGCTAAATCAATTGGTATAGAAAATATTATGTATCTTTTAGTTGTTTTTAAGACATCCCATTCTAATCCAATAGTCCATTAAAATGTATTTAAACATTTAGTTCGTATTCTATAAAAATTTTCAATCAGTTAAAGACGTTTAAATTTATATTTTATATACTAACGATAAACGTACCTAAATGTATCATTGCAGATATAGTTTACACAAATATTAATTAAATTAGCTCAAAAATTTAAGTTAAGAAATATTAAAGGTATATGTTTTGTATTTTGTAAATGCATCCAATTGTACATACTAAAAAAAAAATAAACGCAAATAAATGATTTTCTTCCGGAACGAATATAAAAATTAAATTGCGATTACGTAGCCATTTCATTTTAATGAAAAATGAAAATATACAAATTTTGAAAAACTCATATCTTTACTATTATTTTTCATTATTTAATACATTTTCTGAGCTATATACTTTACACTGTATAGTAATATAGTAGTGGTATACGCTTGATTATTCGATTTCTATGTACATATTTATTGTATAATATATTGGTAATGACCTTAAATTTAAATGTTCTTCTAGAACTATGGTCAATTAAAAATTACATAACATAATTTCACGTGAATACTATGATAAAATGTAATAAGTTAAAATGATAAAATAATAATAAATGTAAATGCAATATTAAGGTACTTCGATTTAAAAATAGGTAATGACTCAACTCCAATATAATACTTTTTTTCACAAGTAATATACAATCTGTATCATTAATACAATAAGAATATGTGCTAAGAGTATATTTACAGGAAAATTATTTGATAAAAGGTGATTGATGACACTTTCTATGGTTATTTAATTATTTACTTAATAATTATTTTTAATAATATTTATTTATTTTTCAATATAATACTAAAAATTATAATATATAACATTTTAACAAGATATTTAAAATAAATATAATATGCCAATTAATTTTGGTATTCTATAAAAAAAAATTAGGTAATTATCTTCATAAACCAAGTTTATAAATATTATTTAAATGAAAGAATCTATCATTTTACACACACAAACACAAGATATTATTTTATGATTACATTAATTAATTTTATAATAATATTAAGACAAACATGTGCCATGAAGATATTGTGTATTTTACCGAGACAACAATATTTTAATCATTAATCATGTTTGTAGGCATTTTTGTCGGACACTTGCCATTTAAATGTTTTATTATTGCCCTTAGGGAAATTAATAAATTATTATTATTATCGAAGTAATAATAAATGATACTAGTTAGCTGAGGGTTGGTGATAAGTAATACTAAAATTAACTTTTATTCATTACAATATAATAGTCGAATTTTAAGTAAGTAGGCAGCTGATGATAATCCTTTTATCATATTTCAATTAACTGGTTTTCAGGTATTTTAATATTCAATGATTATTGATTTTATAAACGTGCGTATCTACTTAATACAAATGCGTAATGCCGAAATTAAGTATTTTCTAAAAAAGAGTGTTCACAATTAGAAATGGAGTGCTTCTGGATTATTTTCGTATTGTTTTTAATAGATTTAGTACAGTTCAATGACAAAACATACTAAATCAATACCTAGCAAAACAAATAATATGTCTTCATATTTTTATGACGATTGAACCAGAGTATTATTATTATGCGTACCTATAGGATATTCTATGATATCTAAATATGATTGTGATATTTTTTTCAAATATTTCAATGACAAAATTGTTTGATCACGTGGTGTAATTAAAAGGCAAAGCTACCAAACAGGTACTACTATCACCTCCATCCGTCTAACCACGGTTATAGTTTGTTCAATCGCGTACAAAAAAAAAAACTGTGGTATAGTATACTGTAAAAAATACGTAATTTGCTATTGCCAAAAGCTACCATCAGAGTTCACCGTAAACTACGTATCGCTTTCAGCTATATAATGAAGTAGAAGATATTTATAATATATTATACGATACGAATGCGATAACTCATATATCATCTTCTTTAAGCTAACGGTTGTGGTAAAGGCAGAGAGTTAAAATTACAGAACTATAACAGAATTCAAATTACATCTAAAAATGTATTATAAACCAATATAGACCAAAATTATTATAAAATGTATTAATTAGTGCAAAAAGGTAAATAACTAAAAATATACAGAATGAAAAATTTTGATTTAATTACAGGAAAAACATATTTCTTATTATATAACTTGGTATCCCCCCTGAATAAAAATAAAAAGAAGAAATAATCTTAATAATTAAAAGTAAGTCGCTATTAAGCATCCTTAAAAAATCTAAAAATCAGAATTAAGTGTCAGCGTGCTTTTTGAATCATCAAATTATCTTAGCATACAACCATTTAATTATGTACTATTAATAATAATATAAATATAAATATGAAAATAATAATTTATTATCATATAATTTTTTTAGTATATTTTATAATTCTTGAATGCTAACGCTCAATAGACGCGTTGAGATATTTCATAAATTTAATATAGTATGACAGACAATTGTGTTCTAGACAATAAAATGTATTATTATTAATAAATTGTACACGTGTGTACTGTGTATGCACGTAAAAAATCATTTTTTTTTTTTTTTTTTTTACAATATTCTATAAATTAAAATTATAAAATTGAGCTCAATTATTATATTCATTAGGTTCGCCAACTATAGGAGTACACAGAAACAAAACCAATAACGAATCAGCTAAAGCAATGATAAAATAATTTAACGAAAAGTTGAACGTGTATAGCAATTGCACTCAAAGCCTAAACTTCCGATAAACCAAGGAGGTCAACATTGAAATTTTATAAACTAATGAAGTAAAAAGTAAATTCAGAGTAGTTTGTGACTACTGAACCGATAAATTATTTATTGGTAAAGTGATTAATATACACAGAGGAAATAACATGAAAGATAGTTTAGTTAATTTATATAAATATATCTTGATTCAATAGAGTTAGCGATAGAGGCTAAAATTAAGATGTATATAAAATATATTATAGTGTATTTATCAAAGTAAAAAAATAATAATAATAATAAGTAAAAATATTTATTATAATATGATTTGGTGTTAGATCATAATATTATAAAGCCAAGTTGGATGAAAAATAATTAAGGATATTGAATATAATTATAATATAATATTGATGTTATATTAAGATTTTAGAAAGAGAACCAAATTTAATGATTATTACCAAAAGAAAGAAATTTGAATTCAAATTTAATAAAACGACAATTGAATATTAAAAACTATCTTAAATTGTACCAATATTATATACATTACTAATTTTTTTTAGATTTACGAGTATTTTGGAAATTCTAAAAAGGACTCAAATACAGCGGGATACAGTTAAAACCTTAGTCTAAAAATTTTTCAATGATCAAAATTACAGGGAAAACAACATGTACCTACTTACAGTTTGGTCAGATTAAACCGGTAATCGATCATTGAATAATAGTTAACATTGTGATTTGCATTGAAAAGAGGAAAAGACGATATATTTTTTATTACAATCTGCGTTATCATACTAACGTATATTTTACAAAATAAATTGTTTTGAAAACTGCTCCCAAAAGGTTCTCCACAAGGTAGAAGTAAAACCCAAACAGTGCGGATATTAAATTGATAATTATTTAAAAAAGATATTATGTGCCTTCCAGATCACTAAAAGAATATAACAGACTGCACAACATACTAAGTTAAATATACGTTTTACATCTTTAGAAAACGGGTGTTTGGAACCATTTAATATTGCAAAATGATTGATAAATGAACCTAGTAAGAGAAGTTTCCCGTAATACCGATATCATAGCGTCATCTGAAAATATTATCCAGCAAGTAAGGTATAATTGGTTTCGTTTTTGATCATAAAGGTTTTCAATTAGTTTGAAAAATTTGGAGCATACGACCTGCAAATATTCACGTTTCTGAATACAAACCATCAAATTAAAATTATTTCAGTGGGTTTGGGATGATGATATCAATACATATAATTACAGAACAATTAATATTATAATTTGTATACAAAATTATATCAGTTTGTATTTTATTATCGTGATGCTTTGAATTCATAGTATAAAATTTAATAATAAATACTTAAAATATATTAATAATTTAGTACCCGTGTACTACTCAATATATATACCTGATATTCTATATATAGTATAAAAGTACCTACAGTATAGTATATTATAATATTATAAAAGCTATCTGAGTTAAAAATATGTGCACTTTGTACATTTAAAAGAAAAATATGTTAAATACTTGTTAGAGCTGGATTATAAATAGTTACATAAATAACCATATAACGCTGTAGATACATTATTTTATAAACACAATAGGTACATAAAATAACATTCTTTATATAAATAAAAGGCATTGGCATTTTTAATTCAATAAGCTTTAACACATTAGATTATATTTTTGATGTGTTTGGAAGCTATATTAGGTGGGTCGTATTTACTATTATTATCCATTTAGCGGTTATCGCGATAAATTAGAACACCATAATATAATATAATAAATTGTATAGAAACCAAGAGCGGTTTGAAAAAAAAATAATAAGTACACCTATGAAATTGTTTAAATTATATATTATTAAAAATTATACACGATCATATTTTATAACAGAAAAATACAATTTATTATACTCCCCTCCGTTTAACATAGCTTACTATGTACTTAATTTTTTACAGTTGTGATGTTAAATATAAGTTATAGCATACAATTACGGAATAAATGGGATGTAATAAGAATAATATGACGCAAAGTCCTACACCGAGGTCACCAATATTTTTGATACTGCGATTATTATAATACTTTTGCGTCAGAATTAATATATTTTATTCAAACCCTATAAAAATTAAATGAATTAAAGTTCGCCTGCAGAAGTTTAAAATATTTACTAAGTAGGTATTCATTTTTTTTATGATTTATCTGCATAATTTAATGCCAAATATTATTCTTACTTTTATAATTCTTACTTTATAATTATAATAATTTCGTTACTAACTGACATTAGGTATTTTAAATTTTAATTTTCATCTAGAAGTTATGTGTATACAATCAAATTGTTTAATTATGTAATACTTGATATTATTATGTACCTACGCTTAAAATATACTTAAAACTTGATTTGAAATTCGGAAAAACTACATAAACACCTTCATTCAAAATATGTCTTCTCTTACATTACCATAAATTCAACGTCGATTAAAAAGAAACCGGTCTAGATATCCCCTAAAATAGAGGAAAAAAATTTCTAAGGTTCTGTTAATGAACGGTCTTCTCTTTACGTTAATCATGTTTGTATATTTCTATGCTATCCTTATTACTTATTGTTTTTTTATTGTGAACAGATTGAATAAATATTGAAATAAAAAAAAATAAGTTTGGAAAATACAAAATAATATTATTATATTTAAATATTTATTTTATTTTATTTAGCTTCCAGCATAAATTATTATAGCTCTACAATTAAAATGATAACAAGAGTTGCGTATATTTTGTGACAAATGAAATATATAAACATAATATAATATAACTATAATAGCACTATTTGTAGGTATAGATTAATAAAGTAGTATATTTATACACATATTTACGATTATATACGTAGAATTATTTAAATAAAGTTATTTAAGATAAATAATAATATAAAATTATGAAACTAATAATGTTAGCTTATAATTACAATAAAACAATAACAATATTTATGAGAATAAGTCCAATAGTATTTAATAAAGTCGTTTACAAGGACATGAGGTCCTTTATGATAGCAGTGAAATTTCTTAATATTCTAGAATATAAATATTTATAATTTTTAAATTGAATTTTGAAAAATTGACACGAGTAAAAAAATAGATAATCGTTATCGGATTTATTTTCATCCATATATTGAAACAGCATTAGTATCAAAACGTGTAATAATTAATATCATGTATTAGATGATAGTGTAGTACAATATTATAACTCATAAAATAGGTATCGATGATGTTATAATTTAATTTGCATTTTAATGTTAAGTTATTCACACAACGTTCTCAACAGGGTGGTTTGGAGTATTTTAGAACTAATTTTATTCGTGAGCAGATTATCGAAGTTCAGTACATGCATGTGGAAATATAATATCATCAAAGAGTTTAGGGTAATTACCAATCACTAATGATCTACTGTCGTAGTTATTAAAAATATATATTATATTATAAATTGAAATAATTGGCAAAGGATAAATACAGGTTGGTATAACTGATTGTTCAATAAAAATTCAGGCGAGGGCTGATACAGTAATAGATATTTAACCAAAATATTAGGTTTTAACTTAGTTACCATACTAATGATACGGGTTAAAAGCTTCATGATAGTGTAGGTTGATAAGGAAATAAGTTGGCCGATTTGCATAGTAATATAACATTGTTACTTACACACGTGCTCCATAATCTATGATTGTTAATTTTAATTACAGTGTTTTAATTTAATCTAAATCAGACATGTCAAACAAGTGGCTCTCAGTTAATTATTTTATGTTCCACGGATATCAATTTCAATGACAGATTATAAAATTAATATAAAAAATAAATTATACGATTTTCATACACATCGTTCACAACTATCTCTGTCATATATTATGTTAATTTTATGTCCCATCTTCGATAAACTATAATTGAATAAGTACGATGTACATATTGTGTATTATTTATTGTAAGTAATGAATAAAATAATAAATATTTTCAAAACTATAAAATATTTTTTCCTATATATTTTCATACCCAGGATGCGTAGTAAAAAACAACGTTGAAATAATTTATTAAATATTTTTATTTTCACGTTACGTGACCGCGTCGATGATTGTTGGAAACGAGATTATCTCCGTTATATATATTTAAATAGCATCTGCCTAATTAAACTCGATGGTTTATTGAAAATAAATAATAAATAATGATAACATGCTCGCATAACGCAAATGGAGGTTAAATATATTTTTGTTCATACCACTGATACCGTCAGATGAAATACCACCCTAGTTAAACTATAACATTATTTCATACACCTATTTAATTTATATGATATAATATATGATCATTTTTGTTCTCATTACAGCAACATACCTACTAAAACGCTACACGCCCAAACAAACGAAACGAGACGAATTAATCAAACTAGTCACTGGCATATTTATTTTCAGAATTTACATTTTTAGTTTCCATAAATCGTTGTACGGCCTAATATGCAGGCAAGAGATGTACATTTATGCGTATAAGTACAATATTATTTTTAAATGTTTGTTAGTAAGTTGCTGTTGATTTTTGTCGTTTTACTCAATACAATAATTTTAAACTAAGGACTAATCAAAAAATGTTTTTTTCTTTTAGATTAAGTTAAAAGTCGACATATCTATTTGCATTCCATTCAAATTTAAATTTAAAAAAAAATCAAGTAAAACAACATACCCATATTATACATGACATAATATAATTTATGTTGTATACAATTATTATTGAGTTCAAATTCAAAGTTCAAACGATGGTATATTAACAACGTAAAAAAATCAGGTGAATACAGAATGTTATGATTTCTAAAATATATAGGTAGGTATAAATTAAATGAACTCGTGCAGGCTAGGTGAGGCACTACATCATTATTTATACATTTTCATGACTTTTTATGACTTTCTTTAAAATTTGAAGCTTTAAGATATGAATACAATTTCTAGTATTATTGATACATTTTTATTCCTGCAAGAATAACCTGTGAGAAAATGTTTATGAAAAGTACACACATATTAATTCAGGAAAAAAATGTTTTCAACTAAAATCAAAAAATTACTGCAACAATTTAAAATATTTAAAATATTTAAAATATTTAAAATATTTTGAAAATATTATGATAATAGGTTTTTTAATTTTTTTTTTTAAATGTGATGTTGCTTTGTAAATATTCTCTCTTTTTTTAAAATACATTTTATTTTAAAAAGCACTGTGTATGGTTGAACTCCAACCCTCATCTTCCCAACGTTTCAAGTTGATCCAATTTTCTTCTAAAAACCACCTCAAAGTTGAATTTTAACCACTTTATAATAATATGATGATGACAGATACATAACACACACACGCGCGCTTGTGAATATAATTTTAAGACCTCCACGGTGAAATGCTTTCATCAATATACTCAAAATCTAAAAATCTGGTTTTATGTACTCGAGTAGCTTATCTAGTATATTGTACAATAATCTATTTATGAACGAAATGGAATCGTGTTTAGAATATACGAAATCAATATTCTATATTCAAAAGCAATTGAATAAATATACAATCCTGATTTTCAATCATATATTCCGACAATCATTATTATTATTATTATTATTACATACTACTTCTATATGTGCTATGCTTAAAAAAATACTGGCAATAATGATTATTTAACACAAACAACTTTTGCTATTTTGACTTTATAGAATATGGTTTGGTGATTTTTTTAAAAACATTGAAATTTATAGCTCGTGTTCTGTTCAAGTAAAAATTAAATATGTGATTTACAAAAAAAAAGAATGTTATTGAAAAATATGACCTTTGATCAATTAAAATAGGCAAATTAGTATAGTTCTGAATTATAATCATTGTTTTTAAGCAGAACAACACACAATTTTTAAATTGTTTTTCTTGCTCTAAAATTTTTATTATTTATTGTAATGTTGACTAATATCTATACATTTATTATATCTAACACAATTCAAAAATTATGAATTTCCCATGTGAGTCACGTAAAAAAAAAATACGTTAAATTTGTGAATAGGTAAATCCAAAATAATGATGTGATTAGTCACGTATAGCTGAGACCTATGACACATGCTTAATGCCTATCAGCAATCGGAATTCTATATTTTATTTGATTTTGTGTAAAATCGTTCATACTACCTTGAGTAAATTTTTATTGTTATCCACTGATGTAGTTTTGTTTTTTATTATTATTGAAGGAAATTTTAATGTTTTAGAGCACCGAGTATAATATTCTAATGCACATCCTGGCAATATTAATATTTTAGGTACTGTGTTTTGTTATGGAATAAAACTGAATTGTAGAATATATATTTTGATTATTATAACGAAAAGTTTTCTAATTTCCCGTGGATCTATTCAAACAAATAATTTGAAACGAGTTCACGTACTTTTGAATATAATTATGAAAAATTATTTGTTAACAATAATTGTTAGATAAAATTTTGAATTCATTCAGGCATAATATATCCTCAACATCAAGCGAAATCAATTGGACTTATTTGTATATAATATAATTTATTACGTCAGATAAAAACTAAAAAAAAAATGTATTATTGAATTTCTTCTGGTAACAGCCTTAAAAAAGTAAGTGTACAGTAAACTATTAATGGGTGCAAAAAATAAATAGGTACGCTTAATGAAACCATATTCTATCCTCTCACCACGTAAAAATCAATAAATATTAATATATTGTATTAATATAATACAATATATTTATTATATAATTATAATAATGTATTCATAATGTAGAATATAGCTAGGTACCGTTTAATTTATTGTAGGTACTATTGGATTTATTATTTTAATACATTTAATCGTAATATACAAAATAAAAATTCGAATAAAATAATTATAAGCAATTAAAAAATATCCTACTGTTATTGTTTATCATAAATTCATAATGCATATTTTTTACTTGACATATCGACAGTAAACTTATTATAGGTATGTTTATTTTTGAAAACATTAATAATGAAAAATTGTATTTTATAATATTAAAAACATGGTACTGAATAGTTTAAAATTATATTTTTATGGCAACGTTGCACTCGTTTTCGTATGCAATCTTGTGATGTTTTTCAAGGTCAGTCGGTAGAGTTGATATCGTACAGAATCGTAAATACGTACTCAATCTTGCCACCCCATTAATAAATCAACAAACGCACGCGCAATTGCAAAAAAATACTCACGTTATTCAGTTTCAGCTTGCCAGTTTTTGGTTTATCACTCTTGTAATGTCCGGACAATTGGTAAAGTACGGCTCTGCTTCTCCGCCGTCCGTATGCGTTACTAGCTGGTTCAGGTTCTTCAGGTTCGGCTTCCTCTGTACAAACACAAAATACGAATCGATGATGACAATAATATAATATGATCATAATAATATAGATCAGCGGTTATCAACCTGTGGTATGCGGGAAGCTCATAGGTGGTACGCGAAGAAAATCTACCTTTATAAAAAATTAATTTATTAACAAAATTCTATACATATAACATAAACGTATACATTATCAATAAGCAAAAAAATGGTCAGGTGGTACACAAAAATTTTCAAATTGTGTATGTGATACGTGACTATAAAAAGGTTGAGAACCGCTGATATAGACAATACAATTTTGTTAGCGTTTAAATAATAATAATAAAAATGTTATATATTATATAAAATATAAATCCTAGCAGTGTACCGCTTCCGGTCGGTCGTCGTATATTATTAGATAAAAGAATGTCGTGAATAATATACAAGACGCCGTGTGAAAAATATTATGTAATTCGCATAAAGGTTTAATATATAAAATATACATAATATGTGAAATATACACGAATTTCATATTTTATTTTTTTCCCTTCGTATTTCGAATTTTGACATGGAATGTGTATCACTAAACGTAATGGAAATTCGTCATAGTAAAATTTTTATTACCATAACATCGAATCAAATACGGTTTTGTGTCAAGTACGTGTATATACACCAAATGCCAGCGCATTTCACGTATAAGCGCCGAAATATAAAATTCAATTTATTTATTTGACAACGAAATCGGCTGAACGCCGTCAGTGATTGCTATTCGTGCATAGGAAAGACGAATAAATATTATAATTATATACTATATGCACCAGAAATGATAAAATGTGTATGGCACACATCGTCGTATTAATATCAATAACTTATATAAATGGTTTAAGGCCATATCTCAAAAATCATGTTTATATACCTACCTATAACGATGTAATAATATGATACTCATATTATAAATTAATTGAAAACAATAATTTATTCCATAGTAATAACAATATTCTTCCGCTAAACGTAAATTATTATTAGGTATTATAGGTGTATTGTTTGACTACCGGTCCGATGATAAAATACCAGCTAAGCTTATAGCAGTTAAAATTAAGGTTGTTTTTTATAATTTTTTTATATTAAAAAGTACCTAACACTAAATCGCATGTATCTACATTAGATGGAAGATACGTTTTATTATCAACAATTGCAGTCTGCAGTCCACTAGAGGATACGAATATTAATTGAACGTTCCATTTGATTTAAATTTTTTAATCGCTGTTTAAATAAAAAATAAATAATGTTCTTTACATTAAAAATTATATGATAGCAAATGAGAGGCTTTTATTGTTATTAAATAAATGTAATAACAATCGCTTTTTCAGTACCTATCGTGTAGAGAAATTAACAATTTTATATTTAAAAATAGCTTTCCCATTTGAGAGAGATTAGATATTCTATCAGTAAATAGCTCAACAAGAATCAACATTTTTTGAAAATTTTGTTTTGTATAAAAAATGCTAACACAAATATTTAGTGAAAATTTCCAATACCTACGGTTAATTTTTCCAATCATAAGTTTTCACGAAAAACCAAAATTTCAACAGAATACAATTTCTAGTTTTTCCATAATTTTTTTAGTTTTCTCGACGCTTTTTAAAACTACTAGGAGTATTTAATTTTGATATAAATATTTCACCAACTGGATTCATTTTCCTACCAGGCTATTTACTGAAATTAATCAAAACATTATTTCAACTATTTATCATGTAAACGGATGAAAAAATTCAAATAATCACGACGCTCAGAATCTAAATTATAAATTTATAGAATGAATATAACATGCAATATTCAAAATATTAATACTAGTTATTTAAAAAAACATCTCTAAAATCGATACCATATGGTTTGATACGATTTCGGAGTAATTTACATATATATTTTTTTCTTGGAAATAATGTCATTCCTTTAAACTCTTAAAGGGTGAAAAATTAAATTTATATTATATCAGCTGCCTACTTTCTTTATACGAATTTTAAACCCTGAGGTATGGAGGACATTGTCGAATTTATAAATTTTAATACGCTAAATTCCCAAGAGACTCCCATTGAATCAACACATTTTATTAATACATAATATGTAAACTATAAATACGTACTTCTGTAGTAATGTATAATTTATAAGTTGCAATAGGTAGTTATAATTATTGTAAGTACAGTAAACGGCTGGTACACGATTAATTAATATTAATCAAATGGTATTGATAATATTTTTTAAACAATAGATATAATTGTTATAAGCGATTGACATATTCAATTCATTTTAATGTGAATACCTTCGTTCATATAGTTTGTTGGAAAAGCATTGAAACCGGCACGTTTTTAGTAGGTACAAAAAAACATTGTTATAAGAAAAATTCTCATACTCTGTATAAAATGTTGCAAGTTTTTTTTTTATTTAAAATAATTGAACATTTTGCATGTCAGATCAAAGCCAAATTAAAAAAATTAAACTTGTAAAAATTAAAATATTCATTTTAATAAAAAAATATCAGTTTTTTAGGTATTTTTCTAGCACTATTTTTGAAAATGAAAGTTTTGCCTTGATCCAACTTAAAAGTAGTTCTGTTGAATAAAAAAAAAAAATCAAAATTTGAAATATTAATAAGCCATTAGAGATTTGCCTGTGAAGTAATTTTTGATACTTAAAAGCACAGTTAAACCTAAAAAAATCTTGGATAGTAAATTAGTGGGAAAATATAATGCTAATGATAGCAACTAAAATGTAAAATTTAATGTTAATATTTGATCGCCAAAAATAAAGTTTAAGTGATGCAAAATATTTTAAGAATTAAAAAAAAATATGATTTTCAGCTATATTTTAGGATTTCAAAGTTTAGATTTTCGATTTAAAAGAAAAATAGGGGGCCAAAAAAATACTGAATCATTCTGATCTCAATCGAAATCTCCAGTATTAATAAGGTTATCGATTACATTCTTGTTGTAGAAAAATGCCAGGCAATTTCGCAAATTGGAAGTTTGCGAGTTTTTGTAAATAATAATAATAATCATCATCTTAAACAAAGTATTTTCACATTTCATTTGATTCAGTGGTATTGTTCCTTTTTCTATTATCGTTTAAATAACATTCCAATCTTAAAATCACCTTTGATCAAATCTCAAGATTAAACGATACACCACAACTGATTGACAAAACTTCATTCGTATCGTGTCTTACATTAATAATCTAATCTAACAATTCTAATCATAATCCTACCGGCACTTCGAGTATATATTTAAATCTAAACATTTAACTCAACGTATACATTACTATGAAAAAACAACTAAGGTTATAAATGTATAAGTGCTAATATTAAGCTTTTAATTATTAATAAATAAAAAAAAAAACTTTCTTCTCTCATAAAAGCACTAGATTATTCCGATTGTATATCCGTGATATTTATCACAATATTTATCATTAAGCTGGTCGTATATTAAATAAAAATTTGAAATATTAGAAATTGTTAATAGCTAGTAGATTTTCAAGATATTTTGTACAAGGTTCTAAAATATCTGAATTATTAATATTAACATTTTTATTAAAATTCCACTATAAACAGATAAATAGCTAGTATTCATAATATGAATAATGTTTAGTAAATATAATGATGATAAGCTAAAAAGTATAAAATATGTTTCAATTTTTTACAGTAGCATTGAACTAGTCTGTTGCACATTAATGACATTAGTTAAATAAAGCATGAATAATGAAAATAATAAAGAAGAATATAAATATGTATATTATCATCACTTAAGTTGTAAAATAAGAGAAGTGTTAATAAATTATAAAAATATTCTAAACTTGTCAAAGGCATGCATTGTTGGTTTTTAGATATATGTATAAGTACATTAAACATAACTTGAGTATGAAAATAGATTTTCCTGAATGTTAGTTTCCAATAATAATATAATAATAACATCGTTTATGATGTACGAGTACATAAAAAAAGATAAATATAATATTTTGTAGAATTTCTTTACTTAATACCTAGTCAAGATTATACTAATGCTTACAGATATATTTATAATGATTCTGAAAAAACTAGTTAAAATAGTTGGAAGAAAAATATTTTAAAACAAATATGTATAGGTAACTAAGCGATCACAGTAAAGAATAAAGATGCTCGATTTAATATTTCGTTCAGTTTCTTTACTTAAAAGTGGAGCATAAACCAATAAAAACAACATAATATGCACGTAGAAACACTTAATATGATTACAGGAAAAAATATAAAACAGTTTAACAGTAAATATTTTATTTAATTTTTTTAATTTTAATGATTAACTAAACGATTATAATAGAGTGTTAGATGCGTTGTAATAGGTTTTTAAAATTTACGTTTTATTATGAGTTTATGGTTTATATTCAGCTGATTACAATTTTTAGTAGATCATCACTTTTGTGATGGCTTGGGGACAAAAATAATATGTGATACTGTAGTACTTAATAAAATAAGTGATCCGGCAGTGGTGACATTTTCTAAAAGACCTGGATTAAATAATTTATTTTGATGCTTATTTAAATTGATTTATTATTATTTGTATAATATTCGAAAACAAACTAATACTATAAGTTCACTAAATAATTCTTGTATTTTTTATTATTATTATTTTCATTAATATAACTCAAACTATTTGTTTTATGATATAAGTATTTTTAAATCTATGCAATTAATACACATACAATATTATAACGAAAAATTATTAATCATAAATTCCAACTGTTAACATAAGTTATTTACGTTATGTATAATTTATTTTTGTAATAATATTTAAAAGTATATAAATATTAGTTTGAAAACAAAAACCCGTCACTGACTCAAGATTCGGGAATGCTGCGTGTCGGCGTTTAACAAAAAGGAATGTATCAAAGTTATAAAAGCACAGTTCCAGAGAAATACGTAGGAATATAGAAATGATTTTCAAGCGATGTTTGTCAAATAACAAGAAATTTGGTTTATCACAGATAAAAATATATAGGCCCACGTAGCAATTTATTTTTAAGTATGAAAAACATGGATTTGCAGTCGATATCAGTTTTGGGTATTATTAAAACGTTTGAAAAAATAATTACCCTTTCAGGGGAAAGTGAAGCATTAATGATTTTATAAGCTATTATTTTTATAATGTTCCAGTATTAAGTATTAACATTGTGAAGTTTCAAACTTATACAAAAGAATCCTTAAATATATCAATGTTAGTACATAATATAAGTACCAACGTAAAAATAATAAAAATAATTATTCTTATAAAATATTTAAAAAATAGTTTGAAATTAAAATATAAGTTTTTTTCGAAAATGGATAAACAATATGTTCTCCCCAAAAAATTATATTTTTAAAAATGAAAATTAATTCATGATGCCTAACGACAATGATACTGAACTTTTTATAATATTTATAATTATAATTAATTATGCTTTAAAATATTACGTATTTGGTAATAATTATCTTAAAAATATATTTTTATTTTTGGCTTTTCACGAGCTATTTAGACTCTTTACCGCTAAAACTATTTCCTTCCATCGTTCTCTATTGTATGCCTGTTCCCAGTCCCCTCCAATTTCTTCTAATAATTCTTTTCCGCGGCCTTCCCCTTCTTATCTATCCTTTTATCAAAAATTTGAATGCTCCTTCCAGTACGCTTCCATCGGTTCGCCACACATAGCCTGCCTATTCTATCCTTGTTCCTCTAGTAAATTGGATCCCATCTTCTCTTTTGTAAAGCTGGTATAGTTCGGTGTTAGTTCTTATTTCCTATTTCTGTTCCGCATTGTTGAATACGGGTCTGTAAATTTTTTTAAGAATTTTTCTCTCGAATAGACGTAGTTTTCCATCATCGCCTTTTGTCGTTGCCTATGTGGCACATGCATATGTCAATACAGGGCAGATGTAACTTATGTATAGAATATATTCTTTTGTTTCCATGACAACAGCTTAGATTTAAAGAGGGTTCTTAGTGCATAAAGTCATCGGTTAGCAGCGTCCAATCTGGTATATATCTCTCCATGCATGTCGTTTTGGTTATTTAGAGTAGACCCGAGGTATTTAAATTCTTGTACTTGTCCGAAGATGTTAATTCCGACGTGTAGGTTACTATTATCACCCCCCCCCCCCTCGTTTACCTTAATGCATTTAGTTTTTCCACTGTCAATTGTTGAGCCAATTATTTTCCTATCTTTATTAGTAATGTTCTTCAACAGTACTCTATTAATACACTCATGCGAATTTCCAATAACTACTATATCATAGTCTGCATATGCTAGTAGGAATTTTCCTTCATCAAGGTTCAATGTCTCAGTTCACGATAACTTGCTTATTACACTCACCAATGCCAGAGAACTAGTTACATCGCATCTCTTTGCTTCAATTTATTATTTATTGTGAACGAAGACGATATCTCGTTGTTCACCTTGACTTAACTGCTGGTATTTGTGTCACACAGTTTTATCATGTTGATTAATTTAGTTGTTAAACCAAAGTTTTTTCAGAATTTCCATAGTCTTTCTCTATCTATTCTATCATATTAACGTACACACTACACTTATTATTCTATATATTTGATTGGGTAAATTTAAATTTTTAGTCGAGTAGGTAGTCAATTATTGTCATTTCTAAGTAAATAGTACCACGTGCAATTTAAAAAAATACAACTTGTTAGAGTATGTAATTTAAGTACATTCCTATTTTAAACAATATAGTTATCAATTCAAACACAAAGACCGCGTATTTCCTTCGAAGAAAATACGTTCAACATACATACGATTGAGTATAAGTAACATAATTGTATATAAATAATAATCAATAATTATATCTAAACAATAAAATTTTGATAAATAATTTGATATTGAACAATTAGTTGTGGTTATTTTTTTTTTAAATTCATTTTATTAAGTTATATTAAAGCATTTGTCTGTATAATATTATACTAAGCATAAGTTGAGAAATGATATTTTTTAATATCACATAATAGATACTACAGAGTAATTCACAAATAATCCTAACGACTTTTTAGCTTGACGTAGAAATACAGGTATTTATTGATATCCCAATATTTGTAAATTTTTCATAGGTAGCTACCGGTAACGATTGTCCTTTGGAGATCTATAACTTTTAAAAGTTCTATGTTTTAAATATTAGGACCATATTAGATTCTGAGCGGAGCGATGATGTGTGTTTTTATTTTTTATTTAATTTAATTTTTTTTTTGTGTCTGTCATCACGTTTTGGGGTAGTAAAAGTGCTTCGTTTTTGACTTCAGTACCTCGTTCGATCAGAAAGTGAATCTAGTTGGTTAGCCTAACCTAACCTAACCTAACCCTACTTTGGGGAGGGGGGGGGGGGTCAAAAGTAAAAAAAATTCAATATTTTTCTAAATAATCGGGATCACAAATTAAAAATTAAGGGAAAAACGGTAAATTATACGCAAAATCAGTTTTCGATAAAATTGATTTTGGTTTTCGATGTAACATTAAAACAAATGACCATAGATACATGAAATTTTCACCAAATGTTTATATAAGTATATTCTATCCACTATGCAGTTTTAAAAAATGTACGACTTAAGTTGAACTATTCATAGGTATTTGCAATTTTCGATCATTATCAACCTGGGTAGAAAAGATTAAAAATTTAATACAAGGCTCTTAACATATTGTTGCAATAGCAGTTGAAAAATAAAATAAATTCATAGTCACAATTTTTTTTTACAAGCTTTTAAAGTTTGAATTTTGACAACATACGTAAAAATCAAGAAAATTTGCAAATTATTTTAAGCTAGAAATTCATAAAAATTTTATTTTTAAAATTTTTTGTAATCTATAATATATCCTAGACAGATAAACCATCTCCGCCCAGAATCGTTTTTGTATACAATGATACCTATCATTGCATTCAAATTTAACCTACCCTAGTCAGAAGTCCACCCCACCCCCTAATGTACAGCAGAGTGATACTCACTTACCAGCTTTTTTTTTTATTGTAAATTGTAATAAAAATGATTTTTCTAAAGTACCTTAATAATTCTAAAGAATAGCTTATGAATTATTTATCCTTGAATTGATTATAAGATGTTTAAAAGATAAACATATGTGCTGTAATGATTTGAAAATTATTTGCTACATAATTAATTTAAATATATTAAAAATTGCATAGTTTAATAAAAGTATTCAATTAAATATTATATGTTTTATTTTTATCTTATGAAAACCATTATGAAATTGAAACAATTAAAAAATACTCGTTCAAAATGCGATTTAGAGATATCAAAATTTTTAGAAAAATCATCTACACATACAATGTAAAACAAAAAATTGCCGTTCTCATTTGAAAAATAAGTTTGAATCAATTTAAAGCACTTTAAAATGTTGTTATAAAAAAATTTTAGCAATTGAAAACATTGTATGCTCGAAAATTCCAAAAACTAAAATTTAATTAAATTCAGTTAAAGTAGGGATGTCGAGTATCTGGAATATTAGCCAGAATAATATTATAACAAGATATAGCTTTAAAATATATAAAAATGGGTTGTAATTTATACATTATAATGTGATATCAACAAAGAATTGTTGGCATTGTGTGGTTTTAATCCAATAAATATTTGTTTTTTGATAATAACATTTTAAAAGTATACCACGCCTGCACCTATAGACATTTTTCTCTCATTATAAAGTAATCAAAATAAAGATAGTTTAATAATAGCACCGTTTCAGGGATGAACCTAGAAATGAAAAAGTTGGGATGGACACAGCATAATATGTACTATATATCTATATAATATATATATATTATATATATATGGAGATTGGGCCCTAGGCCTCTACAACAATATTTTTTTCTACCTTATGATTTATATTTATTATTTTTTTTTTTATATATTCCAAAAATGTTATACTTCTAATACAGTTATACATATGACTAAGATTGATCTGATAAAATTAACGTAGCTGCGTTTGTATGTGGCATTTTGAACGAGGGTGAATAAAAAAAAAATATATAATACAATAAATATAAAAACATCAGTAGTAAAAATATACTAACATTTAAAAAATGAAATAAAATATTTAAAAAAAGGATGCATTTACTGCAATATGTTCAATATATCATATTTTGAATATGATGATTATATTTTATATATTTATTAAGATACTTAGAAAAAACTTTAAAAATTAATAATATAATATTTATTTTAAAATGAGTTAAATATTTTGGGTGACTACGTAAAAAGGTTCTGGTTTATAGTTAAATTATAAAACCAATTATTATAATGTACATAATATAAGTACACAACTATTTTCTAATTTATTTCAAACAATCAATGAATACGGCTGGTAAAACCAGTATATAGAAACGAAGAATGCTATTTATTTTCAACAAAGTTATTGACCATTAATAATAAACAAGATACCTATTAGCTCAAACCCAGGTGTGAAACATGCAACTGCGAACTCACCGTTAATCATATATTCCTAGAATGCCCCACTTACCATAACGCCAGATCAAAAGCAAGCATAAACACCTCCTCACTCAAAGACGCACTCGGACCAGGACAAGAAAAAAACATAGTAAACTTTATCAAGATGGCCGACCTCACAACCAACATATAAGACAAGAACCAAAGACAGCACATCACAACTATCAAATCTTCATTATATTTATAAATTAAACGTGTAAACCATTGTAGGCTAATAAACCTTTGTATTTGAAGCCTTTAATTAATAATAAAAAATAAAAAAAGATACCTATTTTACTATTTATCATATTATCACAAAATTAAATAATAACATAATCGTATAAATACAATAATAATTTATTAATCATATCATTGTATCATATTATTATTATTATCATTATAAACAAAAATGATGAATAAATGAATAAATCTCTTTAAGAAAACTGTTGCTAGATTAAAAAGCTATAAATCATGATACAAAGTTCCTCATAAATTTTAATTATTAAAATAAAAAATTTAATATAGATTCAAAACTTTTTTGTTAGCGTATTAAAAATTTGCAAATTATATTGTGTTTAGTAAAAATGTATAATATAGTATTTTTATAGCTAGGATTAAAAATGTAACACATGTGGTTTCTTTTGAGTGGTACCTACAATTTTGTTTTTATAGATATTTGAACTTAAAACTTTAATGAAATTTATATTTAAAAAAAAAGATTATCAATTATGGTTTTATTGTAATTATAAAATATTAGCGAGGACTTGAAATGTAAACGTACATAACTATATTTTGGTATAAACGACGACATTCTTAGAATATTTAGATTGGTTTTAACCATTGCCTATTTATAAGGTATTACTGATAGTAAAACAAATTACTATAAAAAATAATATCGATGCTAATATAAATATAACATAATGTACACTTATAATACGTATCTACTCAGAATCGGTTAACATCATGTAATAATTTATCATTAAATTTGATACTGTCAAATTTGTTCGCATTTTAAAACAATTAATTAATAAAATGAAAAAAAAAATATTGAATTTAAATTTAAAATATCCATTTATCACTTTAATAGTGTGACCCACTCAATGACGAGGTTCACTCAACTCTACTGTACAGAGTGTACAGCAGAGCGGCTAACAACCCTCTTCCACCTTTTTAATATACCTAACGAACTTTTTCAAATTCAGTGTTTCCTTCTAATATAATTATTCTTTGTTTTTAAAAAAATATTTTAATACAATTTTATTCAAAGTCAATCTAAATAAAGAGTGTATGTTATTTAGCTCATCGATAGACTTTCGATTACATTGCATAATTATTGTGGCTGGTGTAATAATTTAATTCGTAATCAATTTTATTTCTAAAGTTTTCATTAGGTTTACTAGAAAAGTTTTAATTACAATAGTATTGTTTGGATTTTTTCGAATTATTCTTTTTGAAGTACAAGGAAAGAACTAATTTAATAATATAATCCTATTTTCTAAAGATCCAATATCCTTCCGTGTACTCCCATATAATATATTGATTATATTATAATGGTATACCTACCCATATAAATATATATATATATATTTATCAATTGTATCACAAGAATAAATTAATCTAAGATTATTTAAACACATATTTCACAAATAAGATAAAAATGCAAATAAAATCACGGTTTAAAAATTATATTCTCTCAAATTTGAACAACTTTTTTAAAATTATTTGAGCCTATCGTTGTTTATTTTTAGAATACGTTCGGTACTATAACAATTCACGTACATATGAATAATGTAACAATATTAATATGATTAATTCGGTTTTGTTTAAAATTTGACTACCATAATTTAATTTCATAATGGTTTATAAAATATTATCATGAGTGTTAACAGCAGTTTCAATTTGTTTTGTGTCTAGAATGCTATTACGAGTAAGGTTACTGTGTTTAATTTCATACGCTGAAAAGAACATTGTAAAGCATCGAACTTTGATTGAACTTGTAATATTTTCAATGTATGCGTTGGGTTTAATAATATACATTGCTACCTATAAAGTATCAAACACTTTTTTTGTTTAGCCGATTAAAAATCGTAAACATCAGCTTTGATCACTATTATACGTATATTTTACTTCGTCGAGTCAATGGAAACATATTATTGTGTTGCTTACATAATATAACCTACAAATTTCTGGTAAATAGAGTTCTCCATGATTAAATAAATTTAATAATGGAACACTAATGGGATAATCAATACGAATTAAACCCAAACTAGTATTATCCTAAAATAACACAGTTTATACCTATGTATAACTTAGAAATACACCTAATTTTAAATAATTTCTATCAAAATATTTTTACGACGTCAGAAGATTAAATCACATTTTCTATTTTTAAATCCACTAATAAATAATAGCAAAATCTCTATCCATAAATAAAATTATTTTATATATATTTTAACCATTATATAATCCATACCCACCTCAATCGCCAATATCATATTTAAAAATGTCTGCAATGAGTGACTTCTCTCTATGTATGTAGAGAACTTTAAAAAAAAAAACCTTATACCTCAGAAATAATTATTTTTAAAAAAATACCATTATCCACATATAAATTTATGAATTTTTAAATGATAGATATAAATAATATAATTGATTAATTCGCTAACATTACATATAGAACTATGCTATATAATATTATAAAAGTAGAACAAAGTGCCAATTTTCCGTATCTGCACTAAATTATTGAACAAATTACAAACAGGATAGTTTAAGTTACTATAAAATCCAATCATAAAGTTATCAGTCGTCACGTAATTTGATTTTTACGCAGACCGGTTAACCATACAGCATAATAAATCATTTGAGTTGCAAACTGTAAGTTCGTATAATTTTTTTAACATATTGTTATTTATGTGCTCGTAAAATTAATATTTTTATGAATATAGTCAAAATGTACCAAATATAACATAGTTTATAAATAGTTATAGATTGTATATAAGTGACATTATCTTAATAATCATGTCCTTGATGAAATATAAATTTATAATATTGTAAAAATTAAGGATGAGACAAAAATGTCATATTTTTCAAAGTTATATTTAAACTATTTATGGGGAGCATTTTCTAATTTTAACATTCTCAAAGAGTAAAATCTGTGTCCAATATTCTACAATAATTGAAATACCTGACACAAAAATGTTGAGTGGCTTTTGTTAGGAAAAAAAAGTAGCAGTTGTTACTATGGTATCATTCCAATAAGTCTTTCGCTTCACTTAAAAACTGAAGCACCGTGACGGGCGTGACGGCATATCTAAATGTATAAATAGTTTTTTTTTATGTATTTTAAATATTTTATGTTCAACGGTTAGTTGAAAACGGTTAGTTAATGATATACAAATTTTTGGTATTCGTAAGACCACAAAAAACGCATCAGTTAATAACGCATCGTATATCTACGCATTTTGTTTTTATTCTCCGTAAGTATATCTACCTACCAGTGGCACATTTACTATTTTCGTTTGGGAGGTGATATATAAAAAATCAACTCATCGGATGAATTATTAACAGTCCCCTCCTCGGTCCACGGGTTCCTTTATTCGTTTTATTACATTTATGAAAGGTATACTTTCATAATATATATGCTACCTATGTTTTCAATTAAATATGTGATAATTTTTAACATGATATTAGGCACTTGTCTCAAAAATTTTAATTTTCAAATTCATAATTTAATACTTATATTATAAAATAATAACCATTTTTGGGGGGTTTTCGGGAATTTCATCTAACACTTTTTCTACATCAATATAGTTATCACAATGGCCAACGGATGCTTATGCTTATTATTACTAAACTATTTAGCCTATTCTAAATTTTAAAAAATAAAACTAATTTAGTCGAACTACAATGATGATATAAATTAAAGTAGGGCGAGCTTCGTATTCTAACGAGAAATAAGGAATAAAATGTTCATATATGTCATCTACTATACAATTTAACACTGTACATTAAATTAAAACATAAAAAAAGAAAAGAAAAAAGTCCCTCGGGGTGATGTAACACACCTACCCACAATGGTATTAATTGTTTAAATTTTATTTTAATGAAATCCGCATCAAAACGAGAAAAGAGATCACGTGCGTATAATCAAGATATGAGGATTTGTAATAATTAATTACGTATTATAACTACAAGTGTCATCAATCAAAACTCATCACGCGGTGTATCACAACATTTATTATAGGCTAACAATGAGGCAAGGCTACAGACGTTCCATCTCTGCCACCGTTAAGCCTTGATATTGATGATGATAATATTATACGAAATTTCCCGTTCAATTATTATGATTGTATGATTTTGTGGCAAAGTCGACTCAGTGACAGACTGAGGCGAAAAACCCTTTTGCCCAAAGAAACGACAAGACTATAAGATTTATTGTCGAATGCATATTTAATAGCTCGCGAAAAGCTTCATCGCAATGCACAGAGGTTGATAAATTTAAATAGGTATGCGTGTATAATAAATGATAAAAACATTGAATAAGTTTTGAGGTATTTTAAGAGTATATTATATAGTTTAGGGCTGCAAAACGCCTCTACGATGAACCAGTGATTTACCACTTTATAATAGTATATTATCGTGCACCTATTAAAACCGATATATATATTATGAGTTTTGTTAAATATTTTAAATCACTAGATTTTTTCGCACCAATGGATATATATATATTATGAATAAGACGTTTATATAAATTATATTATTTAGTATAGTTTTTATTCTTTATTGGATGTACAATAAATCGAAAATTTGACATGGCGTGATGAAAATTGGCCAGTTAAAATAGCCGCAGATAGATAGACTACAATTTAAAATGCAATCATGCACCATGGTTAATATAGGTTGATTATATTTATATTACCTACAGGTTTATAACATAATATTTAAAATTATTATTGAACGATATGTGTTGATCCACGGTTGGATATTGATAAGCTCGATGAATACATGCATCTATTAAAATACATAATAATTGAAAAATATTATATTTCATTAAACACAATCCTTATATACTTTAATCATTAATTATCTATTGGGTTTTATTAGTTTACCCAACACTATTTGAGGTAATGCAAAGTAACAAAATGTCATCTATATATAATAGTAAACGATCACTGCACATAATGCATTACACTTAGTCCCATAGGATAAATATTCTACGGTACAACAATGAGAGGTGTGAACGACTATTTTAAGCAACTATAACGGTTTTCATTTTTTTTTTTATCTCATCTTCTATCTGTTGTAAAAATATTTTATCGGACTTTCGTTTTTCAAAAAAAAATTACATTTACAAATTGCCTTTTCAAGCGTCCTCTTGAAAGTCATTTATGAATACAGTGAACCTTTTTCATTGGTATATGCATCGATATAATAATAAAAACATCTGCCAAAACTTTATACAACACTATAGTTGTATTATGTACTGTTAACAAATATTAAAACTTTATTCACGTAAACGTCGAGGGGAACTGTCTAGTTTTGATTCATTACTCAGTTTCTGTTGAAACAAATTAAGTCCATTTAACCTGAACACTGTCAACGGATGTGAAACATCTGTACGTGACGTGATCGACCTTTTAATGGCATTGATGTCTTTAACTGATAAAACGAATAGGTAAGTAAATAAATTTATATAGTAATAATGATCATGCTAATAATAATAATAATACGAACGAGAAAAATGGCACATGCACGTAAGAGTATCGTTCGTACCTATAGGTATACCACATAGGTAGGTACCGATATTATTCAAAAACATTAAATGTGCCTACATTAAAATAATGGAACAAAAAATAAAAAGCAATAACTCATAAAATATCACAATTATTTACTGTGTAAGAACTTATGTTTAAAATAATATTATGACATTTTTTTGTGTATATAAACGTTAATATAATCGATTTTTTAGTTAATATAGTTTAACATTTGATAAGAAAAAAATTTACTACACAGGTCATCGTTTCTCAGCCTGTGGTACGCGGAATACTCTCAATGGTATTCTAAATAAATAGCCCTTCATAAAAAAAAAATTACAATGAAACATAGTGAATAGTTATTCACATAAAATATTATCTGGTTTACTCGATGTTAATGATAATATACAAAATTGTCCATATCTTATTTTGTTTTTACGAATTAAATTCTTATAATATTATCATCATTTTGTAGTTCCTAATAAATTACAATAATGTATACACGTTTTTTTTTTATATAAGCAAAGAAGCATTTATTTGGTCATGTGGTATATGAAAATTGTTTAAATGTGTAGGTGGTACGTGAATATAAAAAGGTTGACATGAGTAGTTAATTATAATTACATTTGTCACATAATTTTGGCAAATATTACGATCTTACACTCCATATTTTGAACTGAATATTTAGTTATCTGATTTCTGTTTGGTGTAATTTATGATAGAATGCTTTTTATTATATTTTAATTTTAAAGCTAGTTATAAATATTTTAAAATTGTTAATTGTTTGTATATCTAAAAATACTTACAAATAGTTTTAAAATTGAAATATAATAAAAAGCCCATGAGATGCACTGGATAATAATTTTGCCTTTAATTTTTATAATAGGTCAATTCACTCTAAATTTTAAACTAATAGAAATCAACGCGGTTTTCTGAACGTAAAATTTGGTATGCTACACACTTGTACGACGGAGACAACACATAGTGGTGTTGGGCGTTGGCGTCCTCTTAAATTGTGTACCTATAGCTGTATTACTCGGATGCTAGATAATATGCCATGCACAAAATAAACGGAACAAGATTATGTATACATGCAGGCATATTTATCTGCCAACCATAAAGAATCGTCACCAAATGTTAAAATCGAAAATGGCAATGGTTGCCATGGCAACAGATGGATACGTAACGTGGTTATAAGGTAATCTATACGTAATAATATATGAAAACCTAAAACTTATTATTAAACAAAAAAAATCAATTGATTATGTAATACACAGTAGTTGACAACCCGATAATAAATTTAAAACTTTGAACGGAATTTAGTTTACGATAAGTCACTCAAAACAGTAAATACATTTTATTAACACTGTTAATTATTATTAAATAGATAACGGAAAGAATAAAATATATATCTATAATATATTAGTATCACGTTTAGTCAAAAATAATGAAACATTTAAAACTTTTATCCTTTAATTATTACTATATTGTAATATATCGTATACTTTCTGAATTTATGAATGAATAGACAAAAACAATAATAATGGCTTTAATAAATTCATCGGTATGGTTATTACTTATCATGATATATACTTGGAGAATATCAACTTCAGTGCTGCCCACAATTATCCAACAGTCGTTTATCATTAAAAACCAAATTCATTTGGATGTTCAGCATATAACAACGTGAAAATGTAACTGTGTACCCGTTTACACGATGTATAGATAAAATATTATGGAAACCTTAAACGTGTCATTAAACAATATAAAATCAATTGATTATGTAATGCAATAGTTTACAACTAAATAATTAATTTGAAAATTTGAACGTACGAGAATAGTTTTTAAGATTATCAGCATTTTCAAGACACTCACATAACTACTATTAAATATTAATACAATATTATATTATCATTAAAAAAAACGAACGGAATAAATATATAATACCATTGATTATATAAACTAGTTTATATAATAAATTTAGATAATACCTATAGTATAACTGTTTAGTCCAAAATCACAAATCTTTTAATACGTGTGTAGCTTTTAACCACTCGACAGACGACTATACATTTTATTATAATCTTTTGTAAAGACAAAAACAATAGGTACCTATAGGTAAGATATTAATAGGTAGCGTTACTATTCATATTATTATATTCTAGAATTGGATAATATCAACTTCAGCGCCAGTCAGATTATCATTTAAAACTGCAATCGTTGGATTTTTAACTCGTTTTCAAAATATAACAACGTGTATACAGAACAGTGGAATCCTATCATGTACACGTGTACTCGATCATTACATAATATATTATGGAATCCTAAAACTTATTGTGGAACAATTAATAATCAATTGATTATGTAGGTAGGTGCCTTATGCAATAGTTGACGACTCGATGATAAATTTATAAGTTTGAACAAACGAAAATGGTGTTTACGATTATTAATATTGTAAGACACTCACAAATATTAATAATATTTACTAATGTTTTTATTAACATTAAACGGGTAACGGCTCGAATCAAATGTGTATTAGGTTTATGGCCGTTTGTTCGTAAATCATAAAAACCTTTCTCACTCGATAATAAAATATATTTTAATCTATCGAATGTACAAAAATAATAAAGTAAATATTAATCGGAACCGTTGTTGTTCGTTTAATTATTATCATTGTATAGACTCAGGGAATATCGACGTTAGCGTGCGTGACAAACTGACAACTGCGCATAGCTGGATTATGATTTAAAAAAAACCGCAACTGTTTGGATGTTCAACGCGTTAAAAAAAAAATTTTTATGTGTATTATACTTCAAAAATATATGGAGTTCGATCGTGTACGAGTATTTACGCGAGTGCATTTTATTCATAGTTCGCTAAATAACAAACAAGGGAAATAATATATTGAATTTTAATTTGTTACAATATAACACTATTATATTTTAATAAAATGCATTTTATGTAATCAATTTAAATACTTAATAATTACTCCAAATATTGACTGATATGCTCGTACTACAATCGAATACTATGTTATTGTCCCAGATATATATTTTAAATCATATCTCATGTAAACGGTTCGTTGAATTATGTATTATTATATAACATATAGTAGTATATACCTATAGAAACTGGTGGTAGTATTGCGATGAACAGTTTCTACCCGTTTCTGGTTTTTGAACAAGAAAAATAAAAAAGGTAGTATATATCTATATATTATGGCTATACTTATTAATCATTTCAAATTATAACCAAAAAATGAATGCAGTTGTAACAGTATTATTTTGTACAATATACAGTTAACTTATTAGTTCAACCCGAACCAAGCCGTATAGTTGTCAATACATTAAATTTAATTTTAAAAAAAATTCTAAGATAAAATGATAAATCATATGCATAAAGTAACATATATATACGTCGTACGTTTAAAACTCTAACTGCGAAATTAATTTTTTCATGTCAGCATAGTAATTTAATATAATTGAAGATTTTTGTTGCTATATTAGATGTAATATTACTTGTTTTTTTTAATTCAGTAAGTTGGACTAAATGTATTCTAAAAGCATCGTTTGTAGATACAAGTTACAAATCTACAATTATAAATAAATGCAGGAGAGTGGTATGAATATTCATGGTGAATATAGCTTAATTTGTTTAAATTTTAAAAGAATTTAGGTTTAGAAGAAGCAGCAGTGTGTCGTTCAACTAATAAAATGAGATAACTATTCGGTATAATATTAATATTTTTCAATCCATCGGACACTTCAAGGCTTTGGAATAATTATAAGAACAATTTTTCGGATAATATCCGGCGACAATACCATAGAAAACACATGGAAAATAATATAACAAACGATGAAATTTATAATAAATGTTTGGTATTAATTGAAGATTTTGTTTTGAATCTGGGTGGAATGAGATTAAAAGAATGTGGTGTGCCATCTCCTACAAGATCTTATGAATTGTTAAAAATAGAGAATATTTAAAAGAAACAAGCAATTATTTAGGTTGATTGAGGAACAGTGGTTTGTTTACTAACAAATATTAAATAGCATAGTATTAAATTTAGAAAAATGTATATTTTTAGATGCTCCTGGTGGAACCGGTAAAACCCACTTAATCAATCTACTTTTGGCTATAGTAAAAAGCTCATATTACGGGATTGCAATTGCAGCTGCATCATCAGGAATTGCTGCTACGCTTTTACATGGAAGAAAAACTGCTCATTCTGCTTTCAAGTTTCCACTCAATTCGAACAACAAATATGGTGAAAGTTCTAAAAAAAGCAAGCTCATAGATTAGGATAAAAGTCCAATGTCTCATAAGAAAGGATTTGAAGCTTTAAACAACTGTCTTAAGGAACTGAAAAATTCGAATTTATTGATGGGAGGAGTCACGATACTGTTGGCTGAAGATTTTCAACAAACTCTACCAGTCGTACCAAGAGGAACTACAGCTAATGAAATTGCAGCCTGCATCAAGTCTTCATATTTGTGGCCTCTAATAGAAAAAGTTTCTTTGACCATAACTATCCGAGGACATTTAAAAAGAGACAGGACCGTTAAGCAGTTTTCAGAGTTACTCTTAAAAATAGGAGATGGAATATGAAGAAAAAATTACTTTGTCGACTGCATTAGGTTCTGTTGTAAAAACTATAAAGGAACTAACAGACAAAATATATCCAGGCATCGAAAACAATAAAGGTAAATCAATGGACTGGTTATTTGATATGGTCATATTGACATCAAAAAATGATACAGCAGGAGGAATAAACAAAGTATTATTTGACATTTTCAAAGCAAAAAATATGGAATGCAGATCAGTGAATTCAGTACTAGATGTAGATGATGCAGTTAATTTATTATCCAGTTGAATTTCTAAATTCACTCAACCCTCCTGGATTTTCACTACATTTATTAATATTAAAAATTGGTTGTCCTATAATTCTTCTCTGAAATTTTAGGCCACCGAAATCGTGAAAAACGGGCACGTCTACGGATTATTGGTCTACAAAAGAATTTGATTGAAGCTATTATTATGACTGGATCTGCAAAAGGTGAATCAGTTCTTATTCCTTGCATACCAATGATACCATTAGATTATCCTTTCCAATTCAAGAGAATGCGGTTTTCTGTAAAAGTATGTTTTGCCATAACAATAAACAAAACACAAGGCAAACTTTGAAATTTGCAGGAATCAATATAAAATAAGACTTTTTTTCACATAACCAATAGTATGTGGCAATGTGGCATGCTCCAGAGTCAGTACACCCACGAGTTTAGATATTTTGACACAAACAGGAATTACTTTTAATGCAGTTTATAGAAATATTATATAAACGATAAAAATCAGCTTAATGAACAATTAATATTATATGTCATATTGTTTTAAACAATTTTATTTAAATTTAATTAACTAGACATTATTTAATTTTACCAGATAACAACAATTAATAAATCCGGAAACGTCGGGTATTTCAGCTTGTAGAACGTAAAAATAAAATTTAATTTGCCAAAAATTAAAATATGTGACAATATGCCCATTTTCTTATTGTTTTATTTTATTGTTTTTGTTATTTTATCTAAAGAATGTGTAAAATTTTCTACCCAAAACTACCTTCAATTTGTATTTTCTATTAAGTGGTGGAAAACTTAAAAAATTAAAACCTATTTGAAACATTTTTGCTCCGAATCTAAATAATGTACTCGGCTAAGTCAATATGAACATTATAATATCGATACGCTATTATAAAAATTTATATATTTCAAGAATTTTTTCTACAAGCTTTATGGTAGCCTAACATCAGTAGAACTAAAAGATAATGTTATCTTGCTTACGTGTTGGAGTAAGCAGGAAATCACACGCGTCTTATCTTTTTCTCATCTACTAATATAATGACATTTCACTGCAATACATAAGTCATATATTATCAGATAATCATAAGATTAATATATTGGTATTTGATCGACATTATCCTCGTAAATGGTGTACAAGAGATTTTTGAAACAAATGAAATGGTAAACTCTATTTACTATATATCCCCCCCTCTTCATAATATTATTAATCAAATAGTTCGTGTGTACGTATATAAATAAATATATAAATATATATATATATATAGCTTTTGTAACGCAACCTGATTAAGATAATATCATACTTAATATACCCACAATCTTATTTACAAGCAGAGCTTGATTAACGATGTTCTTACCAGATATCTACATATAAATATAAGTGGTGCCATGGTGGTCCCTCGAAAAAAAAATACAAGCCCAACACCAACTAAATAACAAATAAGAACATCTTGATCCGTTATGATCAGAGTGAATTAATTCACAAACAAGCCCATGAAAAAAGCTTGCAATATTATGAACTCCACAATAGTGAATACTTATTGACAATTCCGAAACATGTGAACATTTGCAAATTAAACTTATGAGATTAAATTAATAAATTCACAACTTTGTTTAACGCATGAAAGGTAAGTATATTATACCAATAGATAATTATACTCATAAAGTATTTCAAAAGTTTGTGTAAACAAATGTATTTAATCTAAAAAAATATATTGTTATAGATAATACTATAGGTAATACATAATACAAAACAAATTAATATATTTTTCTACTTAATACAAATATGAAAATAGAAGTTGAATAAGTTTGACTACACATATTTTTCACACCGATAATCCATCAAAAGTTTATCTTATAAACATAATAATTGTCATAATTTTTGTTTATAAATAGTTGCATTGGTTGTAGATTTATTATCAATAATGAAAGTTAGTATTATTGTTTTTCGTATACAAATGTTTGCAATAGGTTACTCGAGTAGATCGGGTATAATCATCCATAAAATTGTCACACAGTATAAGGCCTAGGATAAGAACAATATTTTAAAACCAAATATATGTGTGAATTTTATATGCCTACTCAAAACTACTCAATTGAATTTGACAAAATTCTTAGGGATAGTTTTTATAAATGTCCGAAAAGTTTAGAAAGTAATAGTAATTTAAACCACATTAAAATATAATAAATGCTAAATTCAATGTATGACATACGATTTCTAATTTAGGAAGAATTAATTTACAAAAGTAAATAGGAACACTGACGCAAATTTTTCCGTGAAATGAGATACACTAAAACCGATATTGTCATGCAAGATTTTCTGCAAAAAAAGAAATAGTACATAGACAAATCCTAGTTATTCAGCTAGTAATATTATAATAGTATACTGTTTATATATTTGTATTACCCAAATATGATTTGGAGTAAAATACGATGGTTAGTATGAATCGACTGTATATTAGTATCTCAGTTCGTGAGGATTTCGGTGGCAGTGTACTTCGTTTTGTGGACAAATTTGACAGGACATATGTACAATCCGCCTAAGGTGGTTTAGACACTGTGTTTGTTGTTTTTCAGCTTAGGTATAATAACTTCGCGAGAAGATTGCTTTAGGTTTACCTCCGGTCGGGAAAATTAACAATAAATGTAATCAACACTGCACAATTTTAACATGGTGGAATCCTTAGTGTCATCAAATATTCTTTAAGCATTTACCCTATTTAAACTAAGCCAATTAAACGATGGCTGTATTTTTCATGGTCTTTTATTTTGTTGCTAAACATTACTGTGAAGAGATCGGTACCTATCTATGCTTACTATGCTTAAAACCTACTCCTCAAAAACTCTCAACAGTTGGATAAGTAGTTTCACAACCAACTCTATGGTGTGAAAAACATACTAATTTTGATAACCAATTCCCATATAATTTACCAAAATCCCTTCTTGGAACATGCTTACATTATATTATGTGAAACATTATATTGCAAAATATCTTAAAATATAGCAAAATAAATATATAGGTAATTACTTTTATTGAGTAAAATCAAAATCGAATATAAAACATCCAATGTTTTTTTTAAAACATCCAAAGTTCTCAGAGATAAATGGATCTCATAATTGTATCGTACAAATTTGGACAATATATTATACCGTCAAATACTAAATAGGATCGATGGCTTCATTTTATATATTCAAATATACTCAGGTACGTTAAGTAAAAATTGTATTTTTTATTGTACATAAAAATTGCAAAACTATAGAATAAATGGTATATTTTCTGTTTGTTAATTTAAAAATAACACGTAGAACAAATTATGTCAATAAAATATACTCAAATAATCCACCATCCTTCTACACTAACTTAAATATTATAATCTATACTGAAAATCTCTAAGGAGAACAATAAAAGTATGGCAATAAATATTTATTTTTTATTAAAAAAATCATAATTAAAAACTACTGTTATCATAGTTGATCATAAAAAATTAAGTGAATTTACTTATTCTTAAGTCCTATCAGCTTGGCATAAAAGTTTATAATTTAATTAATAGATTTTATATTTCAAAACTATTGTGGGTTTTAAATTAATTTTGAAATGTAAGGTAGTATAATATAACCAGGTACTTAAGTCTTTAAGTGTTAACTTTTTTTTTCCTAATACACCATTTACAAAATCAATTTTTTTAAATGAAACATAAAGAAATTAAGGTAATATAAAAATCAATAAGGGTTTCTATTTTTTATTAATTAGAATATTATGTTTAGTACAATATTCCAAGTCCAGACTAATAATTTTTTATAATGAAACTTTATATCACGAATTCTCCAAAACTGAAATTCATATAATTTTAAAAATAGCTTGAGTTACGACAATTTTTATTAGTGGAATATATTCTTTACTAATTACTGAAAATTTTATATTATCTAAATAATTATATCACAGTTATACAAGAGTTCTGAAAAAGTTGAAATAACCACTTTATACGTCCACTAAATATATTTTGTACGATAGTAAAAAATAAAAGTTACTTACAATCAAAAATTAAATTATAGTAGGAGTACTAAAATGTGAAATATTTGAATCATTCGATATTAGTTTTAGATGTCCAATGTATTAAGAGGACGCCACACTCGCATGTGTTGTCTCAGTCTTACAAACGTATAACATAGCAAAATCTTTTTAGCGCGGGACAACTATTCTCCCTCAATATTTATAATAGAATTTTCAAAATTTCACAACGCATAGGTAAGAACTTTATCCGTGTCATAGCGTCGTTATTTTTTTGATAACATAAATATAGTTAAAGTTATAAGCTTAAGAAAATACATATATTTTTTCATTAAATTACTTAAAATTATTGGTTTGTGCTGTATCAAAAAAATAACGACGCTATGACACAGATAAAGTTCTTACCTATGCGTTGTGAAATTTTGAAAATTCTATTATAAATATTGAGGGAGAACAGTTGTCCCGCGCTAAACAGATTTAGCCATGTTACGCACTTATAAGACGGATACAACACATGCGGGTGTAGCGTCCTCTTAAGGACGCTATTTTGATTGTAAATATGGTTGTATTGATTTTTTGTCGAAAATTGCCATATTATATTTCAGAAAGTCACAAAATTTATTGGATATAACTATTCATAGACTTTAGATATTTATGTTAAAACTGTTATGATAAAAATTACAATTTTATATACCAACTTATTCAGTTGTAAATGATTTAAAAAATAATTTTTATTCAGTTATTTAGTTAAATTTTTTTAAATAAAAAATATTAATATAATACACATCAGTATGGTATTAAACATATGCTTCAAAAGATTTAGTAAATGGATAAACAAAAATAATATGAATACTATTTTCTAATATTATTGCTATAATTTTTTTGGTTCATTTAGTTCGTTTTTTTATTCTAATTTTAATTAGTAAAACTAATAATATTACTTGTTTAATATCATGTTTTTAGTAAATAATTATATTCTTCACTATTTTTATTTTACTTTTTGGATAAAAATAATGTTTGATGATATATATATATATATAGTTAATCATTTTACTTTTTTTTTTATTGAGTTTAATTTAAAAGCATATATTTTAATATTTTTTAATTAATTATAAATGTATAAAAATTCATTTAATATAACTTTTTACAGTAGTGTAATCCAAAAGATTTAAGTAGTCCTACGCAGATAAGAGTATCGAGTCTTGTGGTAATTTCAAAAAGTCATTTTTTGATTTTCTAAGTTCGATAAATACTTAGCAAAGAAACTGTCGAATGTATAAAGACATTTTAACAAGGACTTGGTACTAATCCAGCTTAGGATCAAAATTTTGCTCTGCATGTGACGATTTATCATTGTTTTTCATATTTTAAATTACTACAGAAACTGACACTCTACCTAGTGGCACGAAACCAACACGAGTATAAGCATTATTTTTGTTTTTATTTTTATTTTTATTTGATAAAAATGCCATTACGTTTACGTTAAGATTATTATCGTTGTGAAATTAAGATAAGCAATTTATAATATCAACAATTCAGAAACAAAAATAAAAATAAATCATTTAACAGGTCCAAAGCTAAAAACACAAATAATTGTACGTTATAGTATGATTATAGAACTTTGGCTTTATGAAACAAAACTAATCCAATTCAAATTATCTTCTTTAAATTGAAAAATTTACAAAGATCTTTGAACTATGATAGTTACTAATCATCATAAGCCGTGTTACACTAATAATTATTATCATAACATTTATACAACGTAGTGAATTTCATATAATAATTCTATTATTGTCATAACACTTTTTTTCTTTTAAATATATTCCATACTTCCGATACATTTCGTGAATTATGATTTTTTTTCTACTCTCTTCCAAATTGTATAATTACTATTCAAAAGAGAAAAACAAAAGTGTTCTCAATCCTAAAATAAGTCCCAACTCCTTGATGTTTATACATAATCATTAAACGTTGATTCTTGGACTTTTCAATGTAATTTATCTCTAGCTATAATTTCCAGCAAAAAAATATTGATATGGTTCGGAATATATTTAAAATGGATTTCACTCATTTCACGAGTAAATCTATAAAACTTACGCATGACTTGATAACTGGTGTATATTTTGGAGCTGTCCGTCAGCGCCAAATAAAAATGGATTTATCAATCTTGCGAGACAGCTCATTAAAAATTCAACAACAACTATTACCAACAGAATAATAAAACATACATAAAACTAAGTATCTAACAAACTGGTACCTACGCACAGTAAAATACTTTATCAAAATATAAAGACTAATATAAAACTCATTTTCACCCACGTAATTCAGTTTTATCATTGAGTGATCATATGAAATTATACAATTATGTATATTATATATTATACGATTTATACATAAACATTTTAATTGGGTTGACAATTGTTTTTAAACGGATTGAATAATTATAATTTATAATCCATTTTTGTATGTATATGTTCTGAGATTTTAAGTTATCAGTTAATCGAATTTATAATTCGTTAAAATTTAATGTTAACATCTATTAAATATTGGTATTTTCTCCAAACAAGAATTAAATAAGACTAAAAATTGTCTATTTACAACAATAATAATATATTTTCAACCTAAAACATTTTTGCAAATGCACTATTTACTAGTACAGCGGTTGTCAAACTGTGGTACGCGTACCACTAGTGGTACGCGAAAGACTCCATGGTGGTACGTGAAAGGCCGCATGGTGATGATAGGATGGAAAATTAAAAACAAATATAAGATTCTTAGCGTAACGATGATTTTACAATGCCATGTGTTTTTTTTTAATATTCAGATAATAAAGGTTTGATTTCACGGAAAATACGTCAATAAATAAGATATCGTATAGGTATAATCGTTGATATTGTCGATATTTTTAATCATCAGTGGTATGCGACTGATTGATAATATACTTAAGTGGTAGGCGAAAAAACAAGTTTGAGAACCGTTGTACTAGTATATTGTACAAGAGTTCAAATATTACAAACTCATCGTATCGTTAAGATAATTGGCACAGTATCTAGTAACAATACAATCTAAATATTTTACTAATACAAACTGAATGTTTAATCTGAATGTAATATGGTATTATTGCTTCAAACGAATGAAATAATTATGATTACTAATTTATTAATGGAAGTCAATGATTAAAATAAATGTGTTAAATGTATAAATATTAGCGCCGTTAACATTTCAACGAGACAGTAGATTGCTCTCCAAACGATCTATTTAAATTATTTTCCCCAGTTTTAAACCCACCTTTGTCACCAACTCCTTTTCAAAGACGACAAACACGTTAATGTAAAACATGACAAACACTAATCTATTAATTTCCTCTCCTGTCTAGATATATTAACAAAACAACTATTCTATCGAACCAGATAACATTTCTGCCCATTCAAATTACTTTTACTGTATGTTGTTGTCTAATCCTCTCTTTCTCCTCATTTAACTTTCTTAATACCTAAGAACCTACTCCGTCGCGTGGAAAATTTTTTAGATCACATATATACTTAAATCTTGTGACCCAATGGACTTTTTCAAAGAATAGATTCATCTATGTTCTTTAATTTATTGCTCAACCTTTTAGAAACCCTTAACGGCCTTAACTCATGTACCGAGAGCAGTATTGACCTTTTCATAATTATATTAGGTTATAGTAGTCTACTTGGCTTTTAGCCCGAAAATCTTTCATCATAAGTAATTGATAACCTCGAAGTTGATTTCCAAATTAATGCTATATATTTACTAACTTTAAAAAGTATTCAATACGGTTGACTGACCACTGTCTTCTAATAAATACCCAAGTCCCAAGATAATCTTGACAATAGTGATCCTATTCTCTCTTGGCTTGCATCATACTTTACCACACGTATACGAATTTCTCTATCAACGATATCCTCTCCAATAAACCATTATCATACTATCTTATTATGTAACCTACTAGCCTTCTTAGCCCTATTCTCTTCATCTTATTTGTTCTCTTGTTATTGAATTGTATATTGTTTATTTGTTTGCTAAAGTCTTATTATTTGCCGATAATATTAAACTGTATCTCATAATAAACTTCCCAACTTTAATCTGACCTCAATACTTTCCATGACGTTTTTTTGTTATATTACCTACTATTTAGTTATCAATTTGTGTTTCGAATTTTCTATATCCATGATATTATCTTATTTTTAATCAAACTTTATCTAAATAAGATTTTGAGTATTGTTGTTACTTAAATAAAATGAATAATAGTTCTCAAAAAACCCTATAATTAATTTTATTGAACACAGGATGAAACTAGTATAAAATTATGATTCATATTATTTTAAGCAACATACGATATAATAAATTGAAATGTATATGGTACAAATATTGTAATATGCATAATGAAAGTAATTAATAGTAATTTACTTTGAAATTGTTTTAAATTCATCGATTTTAAATATATCACGTTCATATTGTGTATTTTATAAGTATGCCAAGAAACTACTGATTATGCATTGTAATTTACAAATTAATATTGATCATTACTCGTGTCAAATAAATTCCAACGAAAAAATTTCAGCCAAATATGAATAAGTTACCTAACATTTTAATAACTGTATTGCTTGAAACACTTTAAATGTCACAGTTCTTTATATTATATCCATACGTATTTTTGGACTTCCAAGAAAATAAAATTCCCAACCAAATGTACGCGGGAAATAAATATTTGCATAGCTGTTTTAAGCCGTTAACTCGACCGGAGCTTTCAATGGATATCCCTTCATAATATACATCTATATCAATAGTAGAATACCTACTATAGCTTAAATCCCACAGGATATCTTATATATTTAAATATTGTACTACGACTAGTATTACCTGGATCGTAGTCCATGCCCACGTGCATTTCTGCCATTTTCGTGTGCGTGATGTCTTTATGTGAAGCCAGGAACAACACCACTTCTCGTTTTTCATTTTTGATCGGCACAATGTCCAGCAAACACCAGAATGGAGATCCTAAACAAAGAGAACACGATTGATTTCTAAATCCACAGCAAAATGTTATTTCCGTATTGAAACAGACAAACAGACTACGGTTCAAATTTACGGTAGACCTGACAAATCATTTTCGTTAAACACGTTCAAATATTTCATCATGACAAGAGGTATATATCGTTATTCCGTTCGAGTCAATCTTTAGTAGTGTAGACGATGAGGTATCTTATTTCCAATTTGTTTTTTTAGCTCTCGTAAAAGTAGTATTTTATAACCAATAAAATCACATTTCTTTGACTCACCATTAAGTGACCGGTCAAAATATCTTATGGCAAAAATGTCTTTGTTCAAAATATTTATAAACTAATGTTTTAATTTATATTCATATGATTAATTTATCTCCATACAATCAAATATATTATTTCAGTAGTGCTATCAGCGCTATCGCCGTGTGAACCATTGAATTACATAGATATTATTATTTCATATCATTATATTATTATCTTCGATCGACATTTTATATCTTAATAACTGCTAGTCTACTAATTACGAAAACTGGCCGGTGATCCCCGTCAAAGCTTAACTATCTAATACCAAAATTATTTTGGCAGTGAACTCGTCACCCCAAAACACATTTAGGTGATAGAAATTGAAAATTATAATGTGGGAACGGGTATTGAGTAAATGGAATAATGATTTTGGAATTATATAAACTAAACTATACTATATCATAATAAACTATCTTATGACACCTTCTACATAATATAAATAAAATAAAATACTGTATCTCTGCAGTGTGTGATAAAACGACAAATTGCGACATTTGCAAACGTCGGGGTAAAAATTAAAATATTACGTCCCTTGGTTATTCGGTTATCAAAAAACGAATATAACAAAATTATATATAAAACCTAATTTATATATATATATATATTATAATATATGCAAATGAAAAGGCAGAAACATCTGTAAATGATTTCACTTCGTATAAACGTCCGATTTTTACGCTACCTTTAGTACCGTGGCCGTTTATTGCCATTATTATTATTATTATTATTTTTTTTTCATAGCTGATTTATTCAGCAAACAACAAAGAACATCTCTAATGACTTTATCGTTCATTTACCAGTAAATCTTGTTTTGGTGACAAGCGACAGTAAAGACGGCAACGAGTACCAAATGTACACAGCGAGCACTTTTGTGTTTCCGCGCCATCGCCATACTTCTGTCAATTATTTAAAAATTTTTTCTTCTCATTTTCAGTTCTCTCTTTATACATAAGTGAATCGCAATTCCCTTTCCACGATGATAAGTTACGTAAATGTATAACGTGCCGATGTAGACACAGTGGCATTTTTTTTTTTTTCGTTTAAATACTATTATTTAATTTTCAACAAAAATGTAGTCATTAATTAGTGGTTGGTGTGGTGATAAGGATAAAAAAAAACACAAGAAAGAAGGTAGTAAAAACACAAATAATGTAAGTTAAATGATTATATATATTTAAAAAACTAACTTTTCGACATAAAAAAACATTGCAAAACCACGAGCCTGCCAACGTTTTTAAATTATTTTTTATAGAACTTCTGTACTTTATTAATTACCATTGCAAATGAAATATAATCCGACATAACTGTCCGATTGTTATTTTAAAATGCAATGATAATGACAGGCATATAAATTGCTTATCATAAATGTAATAATATAATCAATACGTTTTTTAATTATCTATAAATTATAAAAGTAACAACAAGTGGATAAAGGCATTATGAGGTAGTGTATAAAAAGTTTGAAAGTTATATTCAAAGCTAAAAATAAAATGTAAATTATCACACCAAATAAAATTTGAACTTAAAAATATACTAACAATATAGATAAAGTAATTGGGTACTTATCACATAATATAGGTAGTTGTAGTTCTTCAACTAAATCTCTATGACTTAACCAACCAAATACGTCATGTCATGTGATTTTAGTGTATGATCTAAAATCGTAATTCACATTTCCCGGTGCATTGGCGAATAAGCACATGCATATGTATATTACGGTTTCTCTATTGCATTAAATTCACTACCCTACTCATGTAACACTAAGACACGTATCAATACAAACAAACATTTTTATCATTAATACACTGAACAAATTATGATTTAGGCAACACTTACACAGAAATATACACCCACGCATGAACACATTTAAATATAAAATTAACATAATTTATGTTTGAATACATTTTATCTATATAATACATAAATAGATACTGAAAAATTATGACTCTGAGTAAGGTTGAATATACCTATCTTTATACAAATATATAATAATGTTCTAATACATTGTATTCTCAAGCAATCCATTTACGCAACATTGATTTTTGTGCCATACAAATAGGAAATAAATGCTAATAAATGTATTTATTTCCACTGTTAAGATATTATTCAATTCGATATTGCATTCATATTTACGCCATACATATTATATTAGTAATAATACTAAAATAAAAAATCGTGATAGGTAGATAATTACTAGGTATATTATAGTACACATATATATATATATGTATATTTGACCTTAATACGAATTTGTTGAAATTCATCAACTTATTCAAAATTAAATATATTATATATGATAATTTCAGTCCTTGACACTAGTTAAATATTTTATTTTCTAATTATTAATGAGTTACAAGTGTCTTATAAACCAACAAAATTACTGAAACTAACAAGCAGTTACTTACTTTTTTGTAGAGTAATATTAGATATAATATTAGCTAGGTATTGACTAAAAGTAAGTTAATTATATTTAACAGAAAGTGGTGCTATAATTTATAAACCATTAATGCAGTTTATAGCTTAAAAGGTTGCCCTTTTTATAATACGCTATTTATTGACCGCTTAATTTTAAACTCTTCCACGGCCGAAAATACTTTATAATGAACCCTTGCCCCATATTTGGTATGTTTTACACTAATCCTTATATTATTCATTCATCCCAAATATTTAGGTTACTCACTCAGTTAGAATTGGATTACGTTAAATAAAGAATAGAAGACAGAATTATGGAAAAAACGTGGCTTAAAAATTACAGAAAACAATGTGGTCTTTAAATAATAACTTAAATAACTCAGTTAGTAGTATTTTGAGTGAAAAATCATAATTTTATTGTACGACAGGTGAAATATTCAACTAGAAAATATGTATAATATTGACCAAAGGGCACGATTATTTTTGTTTTCAATAAAATAAAAAGTTTTGAACAATTTTCTTGATAAATGTTGTTTTACAAAAAATCAAATTTAATATATTACAGAAAATATTTTTAATTTTTAAAATTTATATTTTAAGTAATGTAAAATATGTTAAGATATCTGTGTGATTTAAATTGGAATTGAAAAACATTTAAAAACTTAATTAATGGAAAATGCATTATTGAATAGATTATATTTGATAAATGATTTAGTCGAATGTCTCCTTTATCTAAATCTTATAATTCACCGAAATTCTTGTTTAAATTATAATACCATATTGTGGAGTTTCATCATTAAAAAATGGTTTCTATAAACAATACTTCTGTTAACATAAAACTTATACCTACCTAGTTTATAACTTGAAATTATTTTAAAATTAAATACCTAGTTACAGACTGTGGTATTTTAAATAATAAATAACAATGATATTGGTAGTAGAAAATTAAATGTAGTTATAAAAATAAATTATTTCAGTATTCTATAGTATTTTATAGAACTTCTAATTTTAATAATGATATTAAATAATGCTTCACAATAACTATCAGTAGATATATAATGTGATTAAAAATGTAAATAAACGTTAAATTAAAAGTTAGAACAGATACCTCAAATTCCTATTTTATTTATTTTTATTTATTAACTTAATTGTTTCAATACACCATGTATTTTTCAATGTTTTTCGATTATTTAAAATCATAAATACGACATTTTTTTAACACAAAATTAGAGTGACAAATGAAGTAAACGGGTTATCCTTAGGTATAAAATACTGTTTTATACAATCGACGTTATCGGTCTTAACTTTTCATCGGTAATAAAGTGTTGTGTTCAATTTATGTGGTGTTATTATCCTGAATATTTTCATTTAGTTGAATGTTATTAACGTTAACAATTCTGTATGATCGAATTCATGGTTGTTATACAAACGACTCTAAAAAGAATAATGGTTAGTCCGATGGACCACGGAAATTACACTAGCAGCAATACTAAGGATAGTTAACCCACGATTTTCGTCTTAAAATTTTTACTAATACAATAATAAGTATTATTCCTTTTCTCACTTATTCATATTACTTTTTATTAATTGTATGGGTCGACTCTCTTATCGCTAGCCACCCTTGCAATATACCGTAATCGGATAAAAAAGCTAGGGGATAAAAAATACATGTGATAAAAAAAGACATGGATTTATTTTTGTGCTAAAACAATATAAATATAATTGGAAATCATATCTGTGTTAAAGGGTGCTTTTATCAACTTACCTATAACACACAAAGAAAAATTCAGAGTCTTGGACTTGAAAATATGTATCGAACTAATAATAATATTAGTGTATTTTGTAGAAAACTAGATAGTCTAGCATTTTTACCAGAAGATAAAGTATTAAAGGGAATCGATTTTTTAGAACAATTATGCCATCGGAGGCCATAGATTATTTTGACACCACGTATGTCCACGGGTCTTATAGAAGCGTTCAGTGTAATTCGAATAATGGTATCAGACTACGAAATATCCCACCACTCTATTCACCATCAATATGGAATATCCATAAAACTACCCTTGAGAATGGACATCGAACCAATAACCAAACAGATGGGTGGATCCATCGTTTTTCAAAATTAGTAGGCCACAATCATCCTTCTATTTGGACATTAATTTAAAAAACAAGGTTAGAGTTGTCTTCTGATGATACATAATTAGCTCAATTTGCAATAGGCAACATAAACAAAAAAAAAAACTTATGAAAACATGCAAGAAAAATTATACCAAATATGTAGTGATGGCTTAACTCTACGAACGATGGATAAATATTTAACAGCTATTGCTTACACAATAAGATTATTTTAATAGTTTTTTTATTCTACATTTTAAATTTTAACTTTTTTAAATAATTTTAAGTTTTATTGTACTCAATTTTAAAATAAATCCATGTCTTTTTTATCTGATGTATTTTTTATCCCGTAGCTTTTTTATCCATGACTTTTTTATCCTAGATTTGCAATATCAACTTCAATTATCCATGTCAGCAACTTGGAAGATAAATTTATTTTTCAAATATTACATAGTGTAAATTATATTTAAACAACTGGCATAAGATATTAAAATGAATCTCAGTAATACATAATATTGTAAAGAAATATATTTTTTTTAACTGTCAGAAACACTATATGAGTAGGTAATTTTCAATATATTATTATTACTCGATCGCTGATGCACGTAATAATAATACATAATAATATTATCATTTATTTGCATAAATAGTCATCAAGATGTTCCACATTGCAATAAAATAGTTTTAACGTTTTCTTGGAGGTTAATATAATATTGATTGTAGAAACTATTTTATAGCAAAAGTATAAGATCTTATTATAATACACAGCTAAAATGTCGTTTTCGTAGGTACCTGCTAACCGTTATCATAATAATTAATGTGTTGATCATAAATTTACAATACCTACCCTACCTACAAATTTAAAAAGCTGAATGGCATAAACAGAATCAAAATTTAATTTCCTTTAACTCGGTGCTCGACATTCGTGTGTTTTTATTATATACTTTTGAAACCAATGATAAATAATATTATCGTAATAACCAAAAAAACGCTTCCGATCGGAAATAATTGAAACTGCAGAATGATAAACATAAATTATTACGATACCAATACCTACTTATAATGTTATTGTTTTATTTACGCATTATCGATTTTTAATGACGTGTTTACGAACGATTTTCAAAATTTGATAAAACAGAAATACAGACGACATTTTAAGTATAAGTAATTCTAGAAAATATCTATCGAACCGCCTTGTTATTTATAGTGCATTTTAAAACTCGTGGATACGTGATTAGACTCTGTAGGTCGGTCCATTGATTGAACAATTTCGGAATAGGTAAGTAGTTTTTTTCATAAAACGAATAAATACATAGTTTTTTCGGTACAGTGAACATAATAATATAATAATATAATAGGTTACACATTCGTAGAAAACAACATTATAATAATATAATTACGTATCGACATATTGATATGGTTAAGATATTTCCAAAATTAAATAAGAAATAAATTATATTTTTAAAATTAATATTTTGGAATTTATTGAGCGTTAAATTATTCAACACCAAAATCTATGCCATTATACATATTATACCAACTATTAAACGTTATATTATGATTATAATATAAGGTTTATTAATATTTTAATAATTTTATGTATAATACTCGTATCATTGTAAATGCATTTTGCTTTCTAAATGAGCAGGTTGTTGAAGTTATAACTTAAAATGGTAAATTTTGATTTATTCATAAGTTAAATAAATTCAAAATACAAAAACAGCTGCGACCCAGACTCATTTTTAAGCAATAATTTAGTTAAAAAATATTTGTAATAAAATCACGCATGATGTACCTAATTTATTATTTTAATATTTCTATATTTATAAAAACTTTTTTTAAGACATTAGTTTCATTTATCATTTAAAATGGCATAATAATTATTTTCATTCGTCAATCACTTCGGTTGAATAATAAGAGATTAAATGCATAAATATTAGTAATAAGGTTTTGAGCTTTAGTAAATGTAAGTCTGATTTTTTTTCAAATAGAAAACTATAAGAAAATCGTTTATATTAAGTGTAATATTTTTCATAATTGATTTTAAGTATAGATTACTTATAACTGTCACTAATTATTACTATAAACACAAAAATAAATTATTTTATAATTTTTAAAGACATAAACATTAACTCAATTAGAGAACACAAAATATTAAAATAAATTGAAGATTTAAAAAATAATATGTATTAAAGCAACAGTAAAAATACATATTTTAATGGAGGTACTCGTATAAATATAATTTAAGTGAAACGTTTTTAACTATTTGTGTTAATTAATAAAGTTTACACTGTTTACGGAAGCATAGATTAAAATCTATATTAGTATATTTTAATCTATGACATAAGAAGGTATTTCAAATATAAGAAACTTTGGAAGCCTTCATACCTTAAAAATCTCTAACCACATTCATTCATAATTATATTAATTTTATAATAAAAACTTTACATTCCCTGTTGAATAATTTATTCTCTGAGTAAGATAAGTAAGAATTTGATTTCAACTTAAAATTAAAAGCTAACAATTCTAATCATTTACAAAACAAAAAATACCTTGAAAAGATTAATTTCAAATTTTTAACATTTTTAGTTTCGTGTCAAAAGTTGGTTATAAATCAATGAGAACGTAGTGCGTAAATCTAATAAATAAATGTATGAGTTTGCATCATAATATCATTTAAAAACAAAAATAATAATTTTCTAACGCTTTAAAGGTAGGTTAAAGGTTTGGTTACCCAACCCTTTGGGCTAGTATCCACGTCAAATATTATTATAAAATAAACAAAAAAGCGGGGAGGTCGTGGATGTGGCTCTGCTGTACAGTAGGATACAAGTGGAATGGATGAAATTAAATTTGAATCTAATGATATTATATCATTGTATACGAAAAACGATTTTAAGCGGAGACGGGTTATCTGTCTAGGATATAATATAGATTATTAAAAATTTTCAAATCTTGGATTTAAAAAGAAAATTTTTTATGAATTTCTAGTTTAAAATAATTAACAAATTATCATGATTTTTACGTATGATGTCAAAATTCAAACTTTGAACGCTTATAAAAAAAAAATGTGACTATATATTTATTTTATTTTTCAACTTCTATTGTAAAAATATGTTAGGAGCTTTGTATTTAATTTTCAAATCTTAGATATAAAAAGAAAAACTTTTATGAATTTCTATCTAAGATAATTTGAAAATTGCCGTAATTTTTACGTATTAAGTCAATATTTGAACTTCAAATGCTAATAACAAAAAATTGTGCCTATGTATTTTTACAATATTTTAATAACTATAATAATTACTTATGAGGAACTTTGTATTAAATTTTCAAGTATTTTGATTAGGCCAAAAAAATTGTATAGACACTTCAAAAAAAAATTTTCAGAAAAATAAAAAATTTCAGTTGTCTATAAATATCTCAAAAAAATTCAAAATATTTAAAAATTAAATCATGTAAAAAAAATGCCAATCTAAATAACTAGTAAAAATTTTAAGTATCTACGACTTATACTTTTTGAATAATAACAAATATTTAAAATCGTTTGAGGATAAATCGTTATCGTTACGCTATTTCGTAAAAATTTAAAATTCAAAAGCACTTAACATTTTTCCTATACTGATGCTTCGAGTTTTCTCTATAGCTACTTGAAAAAAACTTTTGGAAAACTTAGAGTTGTATTTTTAATCCTTAGTTAAAAACACAAAAAATTTATGATTTTTCAACATCAAAATTATTTGCAAATTTTCGCGTTTTGACAGATTTCATAAAAATTTGAATTACAAACGCTTATAAAAAATAATCGAGGCTAACGATTTTCAATTTTTTTTGCTACAATAAGAATAAATCATAAGAACCTTGTATTAAATTTTCAAATTTTTTTGGTCATCCAACATTTTTTTACCGACACTTTAAAAAAAATTCTCATTAAAATTGAAAATTTCAGTAATCTATGAATGACTCAAAAAAAGTCAAAAATTTTTGAAAATTAAACTGTATATATATAACACTAACATAAACATTTGGTGGAAATTTCAAGTATTTACTGTGATTAGTTTTTGAATTACAACCATATTAATAAATCGATTTGGTTGAAAACTGGTTTTGCGTAAAAATTCCAGTTTTTCTGTTACTTTTTTTTTGTTTTTCTCGATTTTTTTGAAAACTGTTAAAAAATGTTTACTTTTGACCTCTATAATGCACCAGGAATATTCAATTTACCATCGGAAACCACCCCCGAAGTTTGAAATTGAAGCATTATTTCGACTAGTTATGCTGTATACAGACACAAAAAAAACACACACACATCATTGTAAAATCAATACATTCATCACTCCGTTCAGAATCTAAAACGTTTGAATATAATATATAATATTTTAAATTTTCTATGTACTCTAATGTTTTCGATTTAACAGTATTATAACCAGCTTACATTAAGTACATGTACAGGGGTTTTTTAAAAAAATAAAAACCTTGACCATTTTTTGGTTAACCAAAATTCGATTTCATATTTTTTTCGACGATTTATCATTTCTTTCAATTTTGAAGATAACCGCTCAACTTTAGAGTATTTCAGCACTTTATTTTATTAAAAGACAAGTTTATACCTCCCCTCTTCACAAAATCGGTTGACTAAAGAAAATTTGATTTATTATATCCTATACAATGTATAATAATATGAGACGTATTTAAATAAGAAAGAAAGTTGTATTTATGTTAATATTTCATTGAAAACAAATCAAACATTTTCCAATTCAACTGGTTAACCCTAATTTATCGTCGACACAAGCAATCCAGTTTTTGTTTACGTATACGTTTTCCGTATACGAAAACACTAATACAATATATTATTATACCATACAATATACTTACATTGAACACTTAAACAATGACAAAATTACGATCTAAATAAATACATAAAATACATTTTCACAATAAAAATTAATACAAGAACTTTTTTTTTTATGTTTATGTAATACACCAGCTGTACAATATACGGTTGCACTCCGCTTATATTATATTAGCTGTTGTTTCATAATTTAATAACTACATTACGAACATGAGTAACTATTATTTTAATTTAATATAATTAAATGTATAGTTAATAACTCACTGAAAAAAACGTATATTGAAATATATGCATATTTAAAAAAAACTTATCAAAAAAATAAAAAATGAAAAAAATAAATAATATGATTATTTTTGTTCAATTGTAGTGGCATTATTACACAAACTTACATTACGAAAATGTTTAATATAATTCACTTTTGTTGTGTTTTAAAACTTGATATAATATGTTACCAATATCTGAGGAAAAAAATCAATAAGTGATGAATTTTAAGACAATGTAACCAAAATTGATTTTACATACATATTATAGTCTATAAATACTTGTGATTTTCAACAATCATACTAAAAACAAAATCGATAGACAATAAAATATAAAGTCCGACTACTATAAATTGAATTATTTTCAAAAATTGTTTACCTATTATTTTTTTAGTTTTAAAAATCATGTTTTGTTATAAGTGTTATTTTTGTTTTATAAGCACTGCTATGTACTGACGTCACGCTAAGACTACTAAATACGCATTTGCACGTAGGTGTACGTGAGTGTCCCTGGGGCAAATGATTTCACCACCGATCACATTGTGTCAAATCTCGATAGCCGGTACGAGTAGAATATTAAAATAAAAAAAGCTCATTGTACGAAATTATCGTGTTGGCAGGAAATCATTTAGATACCTAATTAGGGCATCGGGTTTATTGAGATTACGCGTGTGTCACGAATAGTAGGATGTGACCGAACAGCCGCACGAGCATGGGATGCTACGGTATCCTATAGTGATACGCACGTCAGCTTTTGCACGATTAGACGATGGACACATACTTATCTTAACGATAGGAGCGGAAAAGCAGACAGTAGCACTATATAGAAGTCCCGAATAGACCAAAATCAGACGTGAGCCACCAGAGTCAGTGCAAGCACCTTCACACCAGACACCATTCTAAATTAATCATTTGGACTTGGAATATTTTGAATTAAATCATTTTGTGCAGTAAAAGTGTTTTATTTACATAACAATCAAATAAATATATAATAACTAATCACAAACCAAGTTGTTATACTTATTTCACTCAATCCATCTACCTCAACACCAGCCGTTCGTCCTCCTGGATGCTGGGACGCTACAGCACTTACAATTAATTTAACTACTTAAATAAAAAAAAAAATAAAAAAAAATAGTAGTAATAGTAGTAGTTAGATATTTCCATGGAATCGATTCTTTAAGTGATTGACTTATTATTGATTGTAAATAAATTAAAACAAAACACAGCCTCGTGAAATAAGTGTGAAATATGTGAATACCATTTCAGTTTTTCGTGAATGTTCTTTGATCATCTAAAAACTTATTAAAATTGCTTTTAAAAATTAACGGTTTTTACCAATTTAGCTGATTTATTTTCCATATATTATATTATAGTACATACAGAGTGTCCTGTGAGGATACCCATAACGATACCCATTGCGATATCTCCCGAAATAATGGTGATATCGAAATTCTGATTTTGTTATAAGACTCAAAGGGGTAAGAACTACAATCTTCTTCTTATTATATATAAAGGAATTTGTCCTCCAGAGCGATCACCGTGGATCCCAAACCACAGGGCCGATCTGCTTGAAATTTCCAGGATGCATTAATATTATAATTTCACCGTGCTTTAAGAAAGGATATTTGGAAATTCAACTCCTAAAGGTAAAATTAAGTAGTTATGAGTATACAATATTGGCGCCATCTATCAAGCAATATCTAATTTTATTTATATTATATTTATTTATTTATATTATTAAATTATTATAATTATTATTGATTAGAGGTTTTCATTGGAAATATAATATGGGCATAACATATTATTTATTATTCAGAAACTCGAGCTAACGACATTGCAGCCTGTATCAAGTCTTCATATTTGTGGCCTCTAATAGAAAAAGTTTCTTTGACCATAACTATTCGAGTATATTATTTAAAAGGAGACAAGACTGTTAAGCAGTTTTCAGAGTTACTCTTAAAAATAGGAGATGGAAAATATTCAGAATATGAAGAAAAAATTACTTTGCAGACTGCATTAGGTACCGTTGTAAAAACTATAAAGGAAATAACAGACAAAATATATCCAGGCATCGAAAACAACAAAGATAAATCAATGGACTGGTTATTTGAGAGGGTTATAGTGACATCAAAAATGATACAGCAGGAGAAATAAATAAAGTATTATTTGACATTTTCAAAGCAAAAAATATGGAATACAGATCAGTGAATTCAGTACTGGACGTAGATAATGCAGTTAATTTATTATCCAGTTGAGTTACCAATTCACTCAACCCTCCTGGATTTTCACTACATTTATTAATATTAAAAATTGGTTATCCTATTACTTCTCAGAAATCTTAGTTCACCAAAATCGTGCAATTGGACACGTCTACGGATTATTGGTCTACAAAAGAATTTGATTGAAGATATTATTATGACTGGATCTGCAAAAGTTGAATCAGTTCTTATTCCTCGCATACCAATGATACCATTAGATTATCCTTTCCAATTCAAGAGAATGTGGTTTTTTGTAATAGTATGTTTTATGACATGACCATAAACAAAACACAAAGACAAACTTTGAAATTTGCATGAATCAATATAAAAAAAGATTTTTTTTCACGTTACCCATTGTATGTGTCATGCTCCAGAGTCAGTACACCCACGGGTTTAGTTATTTTGATACAAACAGGAATTACTTCTAATGCAGTTTATAGAGAAATATTATATTAACGATAAAAACCAGCTTAAATGGCTTAATGAACAATTAATATTATATGTCATATTTTTTTTAAACAACTTTATTTAAATTTAATTTTACCAGATAACAACAATTAATAAATCCAGCATCGACGGGTAATTCAGCGTTATATATATACACATATAATTATGTTATATAAAAGTCCAATACTTCATATAACAACATAATATTGCAATGATAAAAATAATACAGAAATATTTGTTCAATAGTACCTTTAGTTAGATGTTTTCCACGAAATTTTTTTATTTTACTACAGGACACCCTTTTTAAAAAAAATGTATACGTTTAATGGATATACTTATTTTGACACCTCTAAACCCTCGCCTACTAAAATCGATATACTGATAATTACTAAATATAAAAGGTCTGGTAGAAATTAAAAATGTAGGTTTTTATGTATTATATACATTAAAATGTATAATAATGTGCAATAACTTTTAAAGTAGGTGTTTAAAATACTTTATTCGGAATACTTTTTTAGGAAGTTATCGATAATATAATATTATGAATACGATGGTTCATTAGGTATTCGAGTATTAATTCATTGTAAGTGCTAGTTATTTCATATTTTAATTTATTTTAATAGTTTGGTACAAAAGTAAAATATATTTTTTTATTTAATTATTTCCAAAAAATTGACCATAACAATTTTTTAGATTTTATTTTCCTGGAAATATTCACGTTTCAAAATTTTAGTTTAATTAATTTCCTGATTTAAATTTTTTTTTTAGTTTCGAGAAAAATTGCGAATATTTAACACCGTAATGTTATCAAACATGTCACCCACCGCACCACCCGCATTTCCATACGGCCGGCCGAATACTTCCGTATTCCTAATAATTATAATCATATTTTATTTCTTCAAAACTAGAAAAAATATTAAAAATCAGGAAATTAATATGTAAATAAAATTTTGAAACGTCAACATTTTCAGAAAAATAAACTCTACAATAATATGGCTCTCTTTAATTTTTTTGGAAATAATTAATAAAAAAATATATCTTTTACATTTTTTTTAAAAAAACATTAAAATAAATTAAAAAATGAAATAATTGTAGTTCTTATCCCTGTGAATCTTATTATAAAACCAAATTTTTTATTTCTCCATTATTTCGTGAGATACCGCAATGGGTAAATCTTCGGGGGGGGGGGGGGTCTGTATAAGGTATATAATTTAAGGCCAAGGAATTAACCCGGTTGAAAACTGCATTAATAAAAAATTATATTGTGTAGGGGTCAGAAAATAATACGTGTTACCGGAGGTTGATGATGAAATTCCGAAATCATTGGTGGGATACTACAGTTGGTACAACTACACATGGTATAACTCTTCTCAAGATTAACCATTCTTTAGGTGCTATAATATTAAACTTATCATATATATGAAAAGAAACATTTTTTTCCATAATCTATTTTCAACTTTTCAATCTCAAAGAGCGTTGTTTACAATGACATCCCAAAGACGCTATTTACAAAATCATTTTTCTGGCACACATTAAATAATTGCTTATATCTTTATACCAACGGCGGTGCACTATAATAATATATAGCCCAGGGAACTTCACATTACTTCATCGTCCAATTTTATGTAGTAGAAAATACTTAGTGGATAGTATGGCAGGGAAAGAGTGGCGTATTAATTTAATTCACAATCCAAATTAAAAACGGTACAATATTTTTTTTTTTTTTATTAATCTAGAGACATTCTACCCATTTTCACCATGCGATACCGATACGAAATTATATAGTGCAAAAACTAATAATTGCTTTTCATCGTTATCGTTTCATTCTTTTATGTGATTGAAGTTAATACGAATTTACAAAATATCTTTTATACATACATTAAAGTTATCTATCATTTATAATACCTTCGAGGATAAGTAAATAATTTAATATCAAAGGAAAGCAATACCATGAAGTTTATGTTAGAAAAATACAAATGATTATTAAACTACCTCCTAACTTCTTAAAATAAAGTTCGTCGATCACATAAAATTTTCATTTTTCAACTATTTAAGATATTAAAGTTATTTTGATTATTATTAGATTATGTACACTTGTAAATTGTAATCATAATAATATTATTATACATGAAAAGCAAAATTGTTTGATAAATAAATATCTAATATTTATAGATTCTAATGAGCAATAATGAATAATATATGGTTTTACAACGTGTGGTTTTTTTATAAAAAAAAAACGTACATCATCGATGAAAAATTTCACTACTATTTATACATAATCTTTATTATTAATTAAGACTTACTCATTAATATTTATGCTCAATTAAAATTATTGAAAATGTTATATAAGGTTCATTGTATGTTATATTTGTAGCAATTTAAAAATATCAAAAAAAACTAGCAATATTTTATCAAAGCAGTTTTGCTAAAATTTCATAAAAATCACTGAAATGTGTAATTTTTGTTTAGAGTTAATACAAATTTATAACTTTTTAAAATTTCAATACCTTTGGTTTGACAGTTTAATACAAGGTATAGCATGAGTTATGTACCTACTTATAATTTATTGTCTGTATCGTATTTTCAACTTATTAAAAATTAAGATAATTTTATTTTGTAAACGATACATAAGTTAAATGTCATAGTGATTTGTTATGTATGCGCACAATATATAGACAGCAAACGATTTATTGGAAAAATTTATATTTTGACAATTTTTTTTAGATTAGATACGAGCTGGAAAATTCGTTATCCTACTTAAAATTAAGAAAATTATTTAAGTTAAATTATCTAGGTACTAAAAGTGGTTTGAAATATCAATAAATAAAGAGACTGACTACTTAGTTCACAACAATATTGTAACATACATGATATATCATAAAATATACCTAGTAATAGATTTATAGACTTTTCGTACTTAATGATTCATCATTCGATTCAAGTTTAACATATTTGTTTCAGTAAATTATTAACGAATAAGGCACGTAGGTATCATAAGTATTATCCAGGAGAACAAGTTTTCCCGTTTTATTTTAAAATCTTAATTATTTCTCTGATTATTTTATCAAAACTATACATTTTATAATATGATATTTATAATATTTATTTATGTCGATGTTTATACCAATGTTTAAATTAAATTGAAACAATTGCTTCACTAAAAAAAAGGAATCAACAACTACAACAACAAAGTGCTAAATTTGAAAATAAAAATACAAACAAAATGTTTAAAAATGTACTTATTCTAAATTATTTACGAACGTCTAAATGTCCCCTTAGCTGGTCCTTTTTGTGTTTCGTATACACAAAACAAACTAATAAACTATACAATTGTGCACAACAATGAAACGAACCCTCAAAGTTGATCAAATTTCATTTCCATAAAAGGTCTATGTAATATTCTTCCATAAAATCTTTGTTTCAAATCATTCTTATTAAAAGTGCGCCATTATATATGTGTGGTTTATAAACGCTTTTAATAAATTCGAGAAGAAATAAAGGTAAACATTCTCCTATTACTCTTGAAAGCAAAAATATAAGTAAATAAAAACAATACTATATATTATTTTCTAAATACGCACGCAAACACACACACACACACTTATATAGGTTCTAAAAGAACCTAGCTTCTAAAGTTTTAATGGCATGAAAAAAAATTTAAAACCAAAAAAAAGCAATGTGTTACGTTTTATTACTGTATCAACGGAGTAGAAAAAGTGCAAACACCTATTAAAATGAAAACTAGGTGGAAAATCGGATAGTTTGTTACATCGATCATTAATAAAACCGATAACGAAAACAGATAAAAATAGCCATATTTTAATGTCTAAACAACCATCTTTTAGAGTAAGCATACCTCTTCAAAATCGTTTAATATGTTATGGACGTGTAATGAAAAACTAGCAAAACAATTTCAGGTACTGAAAATTTGAATCATCAGTGGCGGGGGATGGATAAATAAGTTTTGAAAGGGATTTAGAGAAAAGTTTTTCTATCACACAGTAATTGGTTTATAGTGAGTGAAATGGGCTTTCGTGGCGGCTTAAAAGATATTCACAACGGTTGCATCGAATATTGTCTTCGACTTTATGTCGATATACATGAATGCTATATTCTCCTAATATTCAATGGTACTTATCTCGTGGATAATGGTAAATATTACAAAAGGGATACCTATTCAAAACTTTTTTATTGTCATTTTATTGATGTTAAGGAATATTATTACTTAATACAGTCGCAATAAGTTCAAACAACGAAGATGATGATATACGATATTTATGCATTTGATCTCTCGGAATATCTAATTTTCATTTCATATTAAAATAAATTTAATTTAAATTATGAGCGGAGCGATGAATTTATTGATTTTACCATGATGTGTGTTTCTTTTTTTTGTGTGTCTGCAGTCATCACGTTTTGGGGCAGTAAAAGGTGCTTAGATTTTTGACTTCAGTACCTCATTCGATCAGAAAGTGAATCTAGTTGGTACTTTGAGGGGTCAAAAGTAAAACATTCTAAATACTTTTCTAAATGATCGGGATAAACAAACTAAAAATTAAGGTAAAAACGGAAAATTTTACGCACAATCAGTTTTCGACAAAATCGATTTTGGTTTTTGATATAACTTTAAAACAAATGACCATAGATACATGAAATTTTCACCGAATGTTTATATAAGTATATTCTATCCACCATACAATTTTCAAAAATGTACGACTTAAGATAAACTATTCATAGGGATATGCAATTTTCGATCATTATTAGTTTTTTTTTTAAATTAATATCGATAAAAATTTATTTGTTGGGTATAAAAGCTTGAAAATTTAATACAAGGCTTCTAACACATTGTTAAAATAGCAGTTGAATAATATTAAAAATATATATGCATAATTTTTTTTTTATAAGCATTTAAAGTTCAAATTTTGACTAAATACGTAAAATTTACGGCAATGTTCAAATTATCTCAGATAGAAATTCATTAAAGTTTTTATTTTTAAATCTAAGATTTGAAAATTTAATACAAGGCTCTAACATATTTTTATAATAGCAGTTGAAAAATAAAAGAAATACAGTCACAATTTTTTTTTTTACAAGCATTCAAAGTTTGAATGTTGACAACATACGTAAAAATCACGAAAATTCACAAATCATTTTAAGCTAGAAATTCATAAAAAAATTTATTTTTAAATCTAAGATTTTAAAATTTTTAATAATCTATAGTATATCTTAGACCAGCGGTTTTCAAACTTGTTTTTTCGCGTACCACTTAAGTATATTATCATTTATCAATCAGTCGCGTATCACTGATGATTAAAAATATCGACAATATCAACGAGTATACCTATACGATATCATATTTATTGACGTATTTTCCGTGGAATCTAACCTTTATTATCTAAATATTAAAAAAAAAACCACGGCATTGTAAAATCATCGCTACGCTAAGAATCTTATATTTGTTTTTTATTTTCCTTCCTATCATCACCATGCGGCCTTTCACGTACCACCATGGAGTCTTTCACGTACCATTATTGGTACGCGTACCACATTTTGATAACCGCTGTCCTAGACAGATAAACCATCTCCGCACAGAATCGTTTTTCGTATACAATGATATAATATCATTGGATTCGAAAAATTAAGTACTCACATAACGTGATATATATTCACTTCTATACTCGTCTAAGCTTCAATATTGCTTATACATACATTTAATCTGTTCATTAAAGAAAATCTATTCACATACCGAAATTTCTGTAAATCGTATATTCTGCTGTAAATTATAAAAATTAAAAATAATAAACAGTGTCTCATTTATTATAGTCGTTTCTACAACAATTGAATAAGGGTAATATGAAACGTAAGAATTACTTGTATGGAAATTTCTCAAAAAAAATTAATCTCCTCATTACCTAACATATAATAATATAATTATACTTTTGAAAGTATCGATAATTTAAAACTCCTACATTTGTTTGTTGCTGATTTCCAATCAAATACAAATTATCATTTTTTTTGTTCCTTAATAAAATACATATAAGCCATGATATAAATTGATTACAAAATGTCTCCTATGCGCTCATCGGCTCATCGTCTTTTACATTGCCTCACCATGATTCTTACATATAACATCGCAATAGAAAAATACGCGATTGAATAATACAAAACCAAGTGCTCACTTTCTATTAACTTATACCTACATTAAACTAGGATAATTCTTGGAAAATCATGCCATAAAAGGTGTTAAGTACTATAATTAATAGAGGATAAACATGAAAAATCATAATATTATACACAAATACTGCCTTAAAGGAAACGAAAAACCAATTACGCCATAAAATCACCTTTACCTTATTCTTACTCATTTAGCCTTTTGATAACATCGATCAACAATTTATCATAATGCACTACTGGAATTTCGCAACGATATTCTGGTAAAAATCTAAATTCTATGTAAACTGCAAGTGGTTTTAGAAATTAAATAAATTGTAATAATAATTCATCGATTCCGACTCCACATCATATTCAAGTTCAAAAATAAAAACTTAAAAATCATAATTATTAAATTATTATAATCTTATGAATTTAAGGCATTCTTTTGTGATATAAATATCGAGAATTATGATTAATGAAGAGATAGTTTGAGTTATGTCGTAAATTATACCCACGACACTCGGGATGCTGATAATGTCCGATATGTTAGATAATAATAAACAATTATTGTGATCAAGATAAATTATTATGTTTTAGAACCGGCAGAATATAAAATCTTGATTTATAGCGATACATAATAATGAAAATCTACTTATAAATAAACACAGCATTAATTTAAAGTTACATAATATCTTGAAATTTGTAAACAATGATAATAATTTTAACTTTGTTGAGTATAATTTATTTTATGAGGCAATTGATATTTACAACTAATTAGAATTGAAGTATTTAACGCTTTTCATTAATACAATTTTATAAAAAAAAAATATATCACTAAATGAATACATTAATGGATTTGTTTATGTAATTTATAATTAAATACTAATAATGAAATTAATTGTTCAATAAATAGGAAAATAAAAGGAAATCATTTATTAAATACCAATCAAAAATTTAAATAAAGAAAGACTCATTAATTCATTATCAATATTGATGGAGAATAAATGTTGTCCGTTAATTAAAACATTATAGCAATTCTACTAGTGCTGCTCAATAAGTTACGTCTAGATATTTATACATATCGTGTACAAATTACTACTATGAACCCATTTGATCAATGCTATTTTAATGTATATTAACTACAATCATATATGAATAATTAATCTATTATATTCAATATATTATAAAATAACTTAAATTTTTTTTTTTCTTTAACGTTATACATTTTTAAATAAAACGACGACTAATTATCATAAAAATGTATATACTTTTTTTTTTTTTTTTAATGCCCTGGGGCTTTATTATTTAAACGACCCAAAGGTCTTTATAAATATGTTTGACAATTACACATATTTTACATACTTGACATAAAATATATATGTGTAATACACGTTGATGGAGTCACTTCCAATGAAGTGTCTCCTGCCTTAATCTAAAATCTTAAACTAAGTCGTATGGTTTCAGACGCTTAAGACGTCGGATATCCTTGGAGTTATCTAATAATTGAATGGCCAATGGATTGACATGGTGATCTAGCCTCGTCTCGTGTTTGCGAGCAAACCTTTGGATTTCGTCTGCTATTGTAGGCAGCATCATATCACGGTGAATTGCATTGTTTCTTTCGAACCGGTAGGCTGCAGTGATGGTCCTAAGTATTGATATACTTAACGTTCAAAACGCCAAAACAAATAAACCGAAAAATCCATTTGAAAAATTTCATACTCATTATGTGGTTAAAACTAACAATTTATGGACCAAATAAAATGGTTGAATACTAGAGTTAGTAAGACAAATTTTCAAAATTTAAATCGTTACGATTTGCTTGAGATTCAAATACAATATTTAAAACGATTTTAATGGTCAACTAACCAAAAGTATTTCATACAATCATACGGTGTTGAAAAACCATTGCATAAGACTCATGTAAGACGAAACGTAATGACAATATTTTCAGAGTTAAATGGAATTTTATCTCGGATTGGACCTGTTTTTTTTTTTTCTTTATTTGTAATAGACAATCTGTACACAATCGGCACAATAAGATTATGAGATAAGACAATAAAAATCATGAAATTATGAGCTAAGAAGCCACCCACCGATGACACTTGTGTTTTTAAATTATTTGTTTTAACTTAATTATTATTATTATTATTATTAAATATTATTTTTGGATTGGACCTGTAAACTATTAATTTATTTAAAAACTAATATGCAATTAAGTTCATCATATATACAAGTGGAGATTCGTGTTTCTGTGGAAAATAACATAAGGAAATTCTTGAGAAAGTAGTTTGTTAAAACACAATAACAATAAATGACAGCTGATTCTTTTTTCTGGATGAATATCGCAAGGAATAATTTAAATTACGTTTTAGATTCAAGTCTTCACCTTAGACATGATGACCATTCGCTAAGTATACCTCACTCCATATTCTTTTAGTGAATCACTTTTTTATTCGTTTCAAATATTATACATTCCGATTTATACATTAAAAATTTATTTTTGTTTAGGACGTGACTAGAACGTGATATAATTTAAACTTAACAGCTGTACGGAATTTAATATATTTTATGAAAACTAAAACTTGTTTAAGAGCTAAGAAAAACTTTATTCTTCCTAGACCACGAATTGTACAAACAAATGTCAATTTTATGAACTGAAATAGGGCAAATGTATTTCAGAAATTATGCACCTCAATGGATATTACAAATTTAAAACATTTAAAAAAAAATCTTTATCATAATTTTACCCTTGATAAATATAACATTATAATATAAACAAAAAAAAATTAGATATTTTGCCATAAAATAAACTGGGTCACTATTTCAAGCAGACACTTAATTATTACCATTATGATTTCTAAAAATATTTGATTATACATTATTTGAAGAGTTTAAAGTTATCGCATAACACAAATAAATTTAACTATTCGTTATCAATATTAACATTATGTTATCTACGTTTTTGAATGAAAACAAACATTTTTAATTTCATATCAATGAATTATCTGAGAATTTGATAGTTTCAAAAAATAAAATTTAATTTAAATTGAACCATTAATTAGTAATAAATATTTAAGCTTGAAGAACAGGATAGTGGATTAACATTTTAATGAGTACTACTGTGACGTACATATAGCCCATTTGTAAATCAATTACTTATTAGTTATAACGAATTAATTAGTAGTTCAGAATTATTTGATTTTTAAAACATCAAAATAATTTATTCTCAAAAATATATTCTCCTATAGAACATAAAATTAAAAACACAATATGACCAAAACAAAAAAACTTGACAATCTATTTTTTTTTTTTTATCTTTTTAACGGCTTAAAATTATTTAAATAAATATTTTCAAAAAAATTTGATACAGTTCGAAATGATAAGTGTTTACTGTAAATAATCACTATATATAAGAGACAACTTACTGTTAGTAACACACTGTTTAGCCGCAATGCAGCGTGCACTGTTTTGAACCGATTCTAAATATCAAAACAAACGCAAAGTACTTGATATGATTTATAAATATATACACTATTGTAATATGTATTATTTTATTACGCACCAACATTTTTTCGTTTTATATCTTCATTTAGGATTTTTTTATTGTATTCATAAAAATTATATAATATATATATTTATATATTTACATTTTTTTTTTTTATTGGACTTAAAAACATCAACAGCAAAGGTTATAAGTTTTTTTTGTTTAATACATATTGAGTGATTTTTAGAACTAAAATTATACAATTAATATGGTATTAATTATGTGTGATTTCCACTAACATTAATATTATGGTTATAGTTAGCAGAAGGTTTAAATTGTATTGTATCGATAGATTTTGGGGTTCAAGCACAACAGACTACAGAGGCCAATTAATAGAAATACTAGTCATAGCCCAAAATCTTATTTTGTTAAACGATAAATATCCTAACCATATGAACGTAACCAATGGTAAATTTTCAAACATCGATCTTTCCCTGAATACACCCTCTATTTCCCAAAAATAAATTTTATATCTTCATATTTTTCAAATAACAATTTCAAACAACAAAACATTCTAACAATAATATGATTACTATTATAGAACACGTCAATGGTTGTAAATTTCGAAATGGTTGATTGCTTTTGCAATGTTATAGTTAATACATCATTAAAATCTCGATAAATATACTAACACATTTATTTATTTATTCATTTAATTAACACTCTCATAAATTTCTAAATACCATGGGTATAGTACCTAACTAATAAGTAATGCGAAACAGTTTACCTTGGTGCCGTAAAAAAGTGGCTGTATAAGATAAATGTAAAGCTATATACATACAATACAGACTGAAAAACATAAAAATAAAGATAATTTACAACAAAAATTGTTCAGATTTACTTCAAATTCGTTAAATGGTAGGTAATAGTTTATAGTTTCAAAATACACACACCAAGTATTTAATATGATACAATCAAGCCAAGTTCAAAGTAAAATATTTTCAAATACTAATTTTTGAAATAACAATTAACATTCACGTGATTTCCAAAATAATGAGGAACATAATATTATTGATTAATAATTATACTAATATTAGGTTTGCTATTTATTAATAGTTTTTAATATTATATCCAAGATATTAATCATATAAGAAAAATGTATTATATCTCTAGCAAAAAAAAATAATAATCTCTGTTAAATTTTCCAGAGTCATGTGAGCTTAAGTGAAACTTGTATTATTCTGTAGTACAATGTAGTATTTTATAACAAAATGTGTAACACGGCGTAACGTGTAGGCAATATAGATACAATACATTGCGAAATAAATATAATAGTAATGACGTACTTAACGTTAAATAAAGATTAACAAATAAATTATATTTATTATTTCCATTAAATCTATACATTTCTACATCTATAAATTATAAATTTTATTTTGATTAGTTACTTTTCCCAGATATATATTATTTTTGTAAGTTATAAGTTGTGAATATTTTTGATTTAAAATCTTGTAAATCGTTGTAGATACATACATCAAACTTTATCAAACCATAAAAATAAATATATATATACAAATATATTTGAAGATCTGTATATTTGTAAGGAAGATAAATACTCGCATTTACGGTTAGGTAGAGGTAGACATGACTTACGGACAAAAAATTAAATGATATGAAGTATAATAATGGTATTATTATGGATAACTATATTATATATTACATAGTTTAAAAAAAAAAGAAAACCATGATATAATATAACATTTTCTTATTAAGTCAACTACTCTAACAAATTATCATTCAATTATTAACTAATGTGACATTTTAAACATATAATTCTGACCTGGCTCCTTAACCTTCTCGTTGGCCGTCCAAGCCTTCTTGGCGATCGATTGACTCACAGTCTTATCCACGTTGACTGCTGACGAATACACCACGAGATCTCGACATTAAGATACGGCGAAAACGATGGACATATGCAAGCGTTTCAAAACACTACCGATCATTGTTTAAAGCGAAACATATAAGCAGGAGAACGGAACACACTAAAAAATTAAACACACTGTGTGTGTGTAAAAATTCGTTTATCAAAAATGGTGGCTGAACCACTCGATACGTCGCGCTCGTTGTCATCAACACGTTTGTATACAACGGCCGACGGTGTATAAACATAAAAACGTGGGCAGGTTGTAGTGGCATTATTGTTAATCGATAACATGGTCGATGGTTAACGGTGACCGCTTTGGTCTTGGTAATCGACTGTAATGCGATAACGTCATTGACTTTATAGTTTATACTACTAGAAATCTAATGTGTGTAAGAAAACAAACAAAAGTTAGAGGCAATTTTTGTTTACTTCTTTAATCAAAATTTATGATTCTGTGACTGCTGCGGGATAGGATTTATACATAATCGGCTACACAACAAAACCTCGTAAGTCACTTTTATCAAATTGTTCAGGAGAAGCGAAAATCTATGACTGTTTTGTATTGATACTGTAGTTACGAGTTTCTGTTTTAGTGTATTATCATATGAAGATAGCGGGAAAAACAATGATATTATGATATCAAAATGTGCAGAAATGTTCAATGCATCCAATAAAAGAAAAAAAATTTTTTTTAATTTTTACTTACAAGGTTTTTCTGTGTAGACGACGTAATATATAGATTATTGTATTTTGTCATTAAGGCAACTTACATCACTGTATTTTTCCGTCAAAACAGCATACATCACCGTCAACATTTTTAACGCCACTCATAATGCCGTTCTAAACACGTTTCTGGTCAAGTATTGTAAGGTCTTTGGATAACACCAATAGTATCAAATAGTATACCATAGTGTCAAGTTCATAGTAGAGCTTTTAATGTACAGATTAACAATGCTCAGACCACATTAATCTCATGGAGAAATGCTGGCGATTGCTGTTGGATGGTGAAAGTTAAAATTATTTAAAACTTCTACCATTTCAAGAGACGCGTTATATGTTTTTCATCGTCTGTCTATTATTCTCATGATGTATTTATCACAATGTAACTCGTCTCTAAACCATAGATATATAGAACTCGAACTCGTACTATTTTATTCCCTTGTATTTCCCAAACACTCACTATAACGTTCAGTAATTTTTAACCATATAATAATTCAACTTGTTAAATCCAAACCTAAATCATTCAACTGAAAATACGAGGAAACAAGTGATCAAAGACCAAAGTACAGCTCACTTTATAGAAAAATCCGCTGTTACAAGTTTATAAGTTTATAAAATCAAGCATATTACCTGTAACAAATCAAGCGCTTTAATGAGTTCTGAATTTTAATAAAAATTGATCCCTTGACATTAAACAATGCTAATAATTAAATTAAATTAAGTCGTTCGTGTATCATTTTAAAAACGCGAATAACTTCAGAAATTAAGGCGTAAATATGCATAAATAATAATAATTATTATTATGATTTATTTAGATTTATGATAATATTTTTAAAAAGTGAACACCAGTTGTTGATGCTATAAATCAGGGATGGGCTACTGGCGGCCCGCGGGCCGCATGCGGCCCTCGAACCTTTTTTATCTGGCCCGCGCTACATTTTCAAATTACTTCATATAATTTTAGCGATTATCTGTTTTTTTTTTTATGTTATTATGTTTTTCGATAAAATGTGTATATAAATTCTTATCTAGTTTTAAACCGAAACTAAATTATTAAATGTCTATATATATACTTATAATGGCGTAGCTAACATAGTATTTATTTCATTTTCGGTTTAGTCATATCCGTACTGCCGTTAGTAAATTTAATGGACCTTTTTTTTTTTGCTTTCTCCTATGTATTGCGGCCCGCTAGATTTTAAAGTATTTAAAAGTGGACCGCTAGTTACTTTGAGTTGCCCATCCCTGCTATAAATTGATGTTTTAACATAATATTAATATTTTTACTTCATGTATCAATAATACAATAATTCATTTTGTGTTGAATATTGTGCATTTAGGAGGTCTGCTAAGAATATTTCTGAAATAACGTTTGATTTTCAAGTTATTAATTTGATAGATTTTTAAAAGTATAACAATAATAAAAAAACTTAAATTTATTTGACCTTTTATGAAATATTTGTATTTTAAGGTAAAATATCTATTTTTAAAATGATTGAAGAGATACAACTTGATAAATTTTGATCATTATAATAACCTGAATACAAAAAAAAAAAAGAAATAAGAAACTGACATACACTTTAAGCCTCGAGTGCAAAATTATTAATCTAAATTGTTTGAGTTTAATTATCGTTAAACAGGTGTAAAATAATCTTAGTTCAATATTACTGTAACTTTAGTACGATTAATACAGCCCAAAGACGATTGTCCTCGATAAATACCAACGTTTATGATAATCATTTCTAATTAGATTGTCATAATTTTTTAATTACAGAATATGAGCTTTTTTTGGTACAAAACTAGAATTACATTTTGTATTATTATTTTGTCTGCAGTTTTCGCAAACGAATTTTTCACATTATACGTGTTCGGAATCGGAACGACCATCAACTGCCTTTTAATAGATTCTGTGATAGCCACAAAACAGTCTTCCCTCGTGGACATTTTATAACCTAATCCGTTGCTAAAGTTCGTTGAAATCTCTTAGCTCGAATAGTTCATGTTCATCTAAGTAAAATCCGTGACATTTAACTAAACCTCTGCACACGGCTGCAAAAGTAAAGAAAATTACAATGTTGTTCGACGATAACTGTACAGATTGATGATAGATGTGTCGAATCCGTTTAACGAACGATGTACGTCATATCATAATATATACTATAAGTACACGTTTGTCTGCTATACAAAATTCGTTTTCTTTCTGCGCCTCTATTTTATACTGTCAAATCCTTCCCCTTGAATAGAACACTTTCGTCATCTCCCTCTATAAATGCTGAGGTTCCTCAAGGCAGCATTCTCGCTCCTGCCTTATATAATCTATTTACCTCTGACATACTAAACTCAAATAATTCTATTCTAGCTATCTTTGACGATACCGCGAGTCTGTTTTTCAATAAAATGTCTTCAAACTGCCACAAACCATCTTCAAAAACATCTTATAATCATACAGCACTGGTTTCACAAGCGGAGTATAAAAATTAATTACAATAAATCAACTCTCGTTCCATTTAATCTTGGTCATAAAAATAGTCAACCTTTAATATTAAATAACAAAATAATTCAAACACAAAACTCTGAAAAATATCTTGGACTGCACCTTGATTAACTTCAGCAACCCATAAAAAAACAAAAAATCTTCTCTCAATCTAAAACTCCATAAATTCAGATAGCTCTTGTGTTCTAATCTCTTTCTTAAAAATAAACTTCTCATATATAAACAAATCATTCAACCAGCAATGGCCATGGCATACAAATTTGGGGAACCTCTAGAAACTCCAACTTAAATAAATTCCAAGCCTTTAAATTAATAAATCTCTGACTCTTAAACAACTCTCTCTGGTATGTCAGCAATCTCAATCTACACAATGACTTGAAAATTCTAACTATCTCCGAAATTGCGTCAAATCACTACAAAAAATTTCATAAAAGTACTATAAATCATTCAAATCTTCTCATCTCTAACTTCTCCTCCCTCTCACTTCTATATAATCCAATCCACCGCTTCAAACGAAAATGGACACGAGACCTACTAAATACATACATCAATTTTGAAGTAGTGTCACTGGGCAGTGGGCACCCTCTTCTATCACGCAACCACGCCTTGTACAAATAATAATTAAAACCCATCAAAATTACCTATTTTTTTTCTTTTCTAATAAAAAAAAGTATACGTATAGCAAAGGAATGGAATGGACAATTTTGGAAGTATGAATATAATATTTTTCCGACATCAAACTCTATAATTTCATGTACAGACTATACAGTTGTATAATATTATGCTCGAAATGTTTTTTGTTTTTAACCATCAAAATTGAGCCTACCCATTTACTCAAGGGAATGGGCATAGATAATTTTATATTATAAACACAGCTAAGGCTAACCAACAATTTATTGTTCAACGACAACTGCATCGTTTGATGAGAGATGTGTTGTACCCGTTTAACGAACGATGCTCGTCATGTTATATAATTTACATATAACATGGGCGTAGAATGGGTGATTTCAGAGGGAAGAGTATAATATTTTTCAGTGATCAAACTCTATGACTTCATATTGTATAGGTTGCAGTTATATAATATTATATTTTTGGCCAAGCCCATAATACATTCAACATTTTCTCGTATTTTATATGGGAATCAGGCCACCCCCTCATACGAGTAAAAAAAATTCAATTCTCATGATTTGAATAAATAATTTTTCATTAAAAAAAGGGGTTTACAATGTTTAACTTACATAATATTGCATTGGATAATAACAGATTGGGAATCATTTTTATAGGTATACTGTGTGTGCAAGTATACAATTCAATTTGCATTAAAAACTTATAGAATATCAATATTTTCTTTTTGTAAAACATTAATTTACAATTTGGCACATTGAGTAGGTTTTATATATCTATATCTATTATATCTTTTGATTTTTTTGGTGAATTATTTTATATTTTATCTTTTTAAATATTAAATTGATTTAATTATTAATAATAAACTAATATTCATAAATACAATACAATAATTATATTTATATTATGGCATCGATAAAATCTTGTGTAATTCTACATAATATATCTATTTTATAGGTGTGAGAGGGTAAAAAGCTTCATTATTTCACCATAAATCCAGCCCTTAAACTTCTTCATTCTTGTGTATTCATTTATAAAAACTTCACTATTACCAATTCACTTTTGCCACACGAAATCGAATGCACTCGATTTCGTTCAAATTTATTGCACATTCACATAAATTCTACTATACCGTAATTTATTTTGTGTTGTACGACATTGGGATATATTCGATCTTTTATTCTAATCAATTAAAATACTACATAATATACGAACTACAAGGTAATGGTCGCAATTTCACAATATGTTATTACATGTTAGAGTAGTAAAAATATTTGCATTGTTATTTAAATATTGATGAACATTTTTAATATATATTTTCATAATCTAAGGCTATACAAATATGATTTATTGCCACGCTCATCTTAAGTTTAAATACTCATAACTAGTTAACTACAAATAAATAATAGAGAATAATTAAATAAAAAAAGGCGGGTAAGTCGTTGATGTCGCTCTGCTGTACAGTAGGTTACAAGTGGGTTACTGTAATGGATGGAATTAAATTTGAATCCAATGATATTATATCATTGTATACGAAAAACGATTCTGAGCGAAGACGGTTTATCTGTATATTATAGATTATTAAAAAATTTCAAATCTTAGATTTCAAAAGTAAATTTATGAATTTCTAGTTTAAAATAATTTGCGAATTTTCATGATTTTTACGTATGTTGTCTAAAATTCAAACTTTGAATGCTTATAAAAAAAATTGTGACTATGTATTTCTTTTATTTTGTAACTGCTATTGTGAAAATATGTTAGGAGTCTTGTATTAAATTTTCAAATCTTAGAATTAAAAAGAAAAACTTTTATGAATTTCTAGCTTAAAATATTTTGTGAATTTTTGTGATTTTTACGAATTTTGTCAAAATTCGAACTTTGAATGCATATGAAAAAAAATTGTGACTATGAATTTCTTTTATTTTTCAACTGCTATTGTAACAATATGTTAAGAGCCTTTTATTAAATTTTCAAGCTTTTCTGCCTAACAAATAAATTTTTATCGATATTAATTTAAAAAAAAACTAATAATGATCGAAAATTTCAAATGCCTATGAATAGTTCAACTTAAATCGAACATTTTTGAAAATTGCATGGTGGATAGAATATACTTATATAAATATTCGATGAAAGTTTCATATATCTATGGTCATTTGTTTTAAAATTACATAGACAAAATACAGTTATTAATAACATTTTTTACTTTTGACCCCCCAAAGTACAACTAGATTCACTTTCTGATCGAAAGAGGTACTGAAGTCAAAAATCGAAGCATTTTTACTGCCCCAAAACGTGATGACAGACACACAAAAAAAATAAATAAAAACACACATCATGGTAAAATCAATGCATTCATCGCTCCGCTCAGAATCTAAAATAAAAATACCTTTCACATTTTAACTTTTCATCCTTCGATACTGCAAGTCAAAGGTAATATGGAATCCATCTCAGTTTGATCATGTATACGCCGTTTGAATAAAGTACAATTTTACTCCTTGAAATATTTGTCTTAAAAGTTTGTGATGGATTGTCCCATAAAAGAGTTGGCTTTGATGCTAGTTTCAACTCGCTTTTCTCCAGAGAAAAGTTTAATGATGCGTAATTTATTATTAAAGTTTTAAATAGATAGTGTTACATAATATTATTATGTGTCCCATAACTCTAAAATAAATAGGTAGTTTCTATATTATTACAACAAATCTAAGATTGCCTTTTATATGAATCATTATAATCTCAATATTTAAGTTTTAATAAACCAAAAATTCGTAGGTAGGTAGATTTATGCCCCAAATTTGTGAAATAGTCTAGTCCACAACGTTTATAATCAATCAAAATGTCATCGTTTATGTTTATACATAAATTTCAAATAGCAAATTGATCACAATATATGATATAAATATAATATACAAGTTTTAAATATTATCTTCATACTTAAAATATTGTTAATTTCAATACAAATAATAATCGATATTATTAAATAATGTATTTTTAAGTTAAATTTACATTATGAACAACTCTTTGTTCAATCAATTTCCCTTATCAGCGTTTTTATTATTTTATGTTGTAAAAATAATGACAATATTCATAGGTAGTCACACGGGTGCATTAAATTTGGTTTTCGTCCAAAACTTTTTCAATGTATAATACTGCAATACTGTGGTAACACGCGTTTTTAAAATTGTTGATCATCTGTATCATAATTAATTACATTATCATATAATTCTCGGAAATAAACTATTATTTTATCTTATACACCAGTTGATTGAATTAACAAATGATTTGTAAATAAGTTTATTTTATTTTTGATATCACAATATCCATGGAACCAAATTATTATTTTTATTTTATTAATTTACCTGGAGAGACTTTCTGTTTTTTACATACTCTTTAGCGTTGTCTCGTTGTTATCTCACAAAGTCAAAACTAGTTTTTCAACTAGTTAAAATAAAATAAAAAATATATTTAATAACTAATAGTATATACCTAATAATTGCATTTTAGTTAAAATGCATATTTTAGATTATGAGTGGGGCAATGAATATATTGGTTTTATATAGTTATGATACAATATTACAATATATAAACAAATTTCTTGTTTTTGTAAAAGGTAGATTTTTATAATATATCGTGATCATTATAATAATAAGTCTTTATGACTATATTATGATTGGACATAGATTAAAATCGCTTACCGGCCTTCATGGCTGTGGACGCGGATAGTATATATTTAAGATTGATGTTTCTGGAATCTAATTTACGAGAATTATTACAACATAAAATACCACAAGTCAAATCTCGCTAGGGAGGAAATTATCCACCCTAACTTTCCCGTCGATATGTTTATGCCACAGATTATAATAGTAGTAAACTATAGATATAGTATAGGTTATTATAATTTTGTTTAAATTTCTAGTGTGGTTGAAGATAAGACAAACATGGAAACCGTTTTCGATTTTCATTTCATAGTCATCTATAGTCTTATAACATAATATTTTTACCATAGACTGTAGGTCCAGTTTTGGAGTGTGTCGAATAGCTTTAGCAACACATGCACATCTTCAGTCCAAATATTATAGTTTTATATTTTTGAATTAATTAACTGTTAAATATTTTTATTATTAACAGCTGTTATTTATTACGTGTTTACTCGGAAACGACGATTTGTAAGAAGTAAATATCTTTTTGGAAAGGTTATCTGTAGTACAGTAAGCATCATCCACTACACAATTTAATTTTGAATATTAAATTGTTCACATATATATAGGTTATGAGGTGTTATTATATTTCATTTAAATTTAATAATGTTGATTTTATTATTTGTATACAATAATATGCGATGTCATATTATTATTTTATTCTCAAGTTATTATGATTATTATTATTTTACAATGATGATATTATTGTAAACCATAGATTGATAGATTAATATATTAATTAATATAGGCATATAACTATATTAATATCATTATATCAATATTATCATTTATCAAAACCTATGTTTCGTAAATACAACATTTAATTTTTTGTTCAAATGTTATTACTATTTACTAACAAGAATACAAGATCATAACATAACTTTTAAGTTTTATCAAACATATAAAAGAAAACAAGTTTTAAGCTGACCTTACACAAATGACAAATGGGATAGTTAAAACCAAAGGCGATTACGATGGAGAACAGGAGCATTTAATCAAATTTAAATGATTATAGATGTAACAACATATTCCTTTATTAGATTCTGAACGGAGAGATGAATGTATTGATTTTACAATGATGTGTTTTTTTGTCTGTGTACAGCATAACTAGTCGAAATAATGATTTAATTTCAAACTTTGGGGGTAGTTTCCGATGGAAAAGTGAATATCCTTGGTGCATTATAGAGATCAAAAGTAAACATTTTCCAACAGTTTTCAAAAAAATCAAGAAAAACAACAAAAAAAGTAACAGAAAAACGGGAATTTTTACGCAAAACCAGTTTTTGACCAAATCGATTTTTTTATATGGTAATTCAAAAACTAATCACTTTAAATACTTGAAATTTTCACCAAATATTTATGTTAGTGTTATCTATATACAGTTTAATTTTCAAAAATGTTTGACTTTTTTGAGTCATATATAGACCACTGAAATTTTCGATTTTTATGAGAATTTTTTTTTGAAGTGTCGGTAAAAAAATTTTGGATCACCAAAAAAACTTGAAAATGTATACAAGGTTCCTTATGAGTTGTTCTTATTGAAGATAAAAAAAATTAAAAATTGTTGGTCACAATTTTTTTTTATAAGCGTTTATAGTTTAAATTTTTAAATCATAAAAAAATGTTGTATTTATAACCAAGATATAACTATATTATAACTAAGTTTATAACATATGTCAAAATGCAATGTATAGAATGATGAAGTATTATACTAATATAAATATATCTACACTAAAATATAAATATATTATAATATTCTTATAGTATAGATGTAAACTCAGCTGGTGACTTAATTTTTTTATGTTAACTCGACCCGGAAATTAAGGTAATAAAAAAATCAATTGTAATCTCAGCCCTATAGTTTTTAGTTTTTATTGATAAAATATAATTAACACGAAAAAATGTAATCTAAAAAAAGCGGGAAGGCGGATGTCGCTCTGCTGTACATTAGGTGGTGGGGTGGACCTCTGACTAGGGTAGGTTAGATTTGAATGCAATAATAGGTGTCATTGTATACGAAAAACAATTCTGAACGGAGATGATTTGTCAGTCTAGGGATATATTATATTTAAATATTGTCATACTCGTATATTCTATTTTGTAACAAATATATTATTTTTCAATTAGGACGCATTTTTAATAAGGCATGGTTAATCAATTTCTCCAAAAACATTGCATGTAGTTATCATAATTCATAATACCTTATGGCTTATATTATCATAAATATACATATACCGGGTTTGAGGATAAATCGTTATCATTACACGATTTCATAAAAATTTAAAACTCTGATACGGTGTGGTAAGTTTAAGTACCAACCGTTCTTTGTAGAAATAAATATACCTTGGTTTTAGGATTTAATGGCTGGTCTTTTATTTATACAAGTAATATATTATTTAATATTTGTACAATATCTCGGGGGGAGTGAGATTCACGAATGCGTCAGTCAGACTTACACAAGCGGACTGACGTGGTGAGAGCTCGTGTTCGACCGACGATGTTATCGTTCGGTCCTATCACATATAATGGGTGTGAGATAATTATTTATATAGAATTATAAGATGGGAAGGAGTCCTCCACCAGTAGCGCGTAGCTTGTGCAAGCGGCTACTACTTGATGGAAAGGAGCTCGGGTCGACGGTACTTTAGCAAGTGGTCGGTAAGGGAGAGAACGGTGTCGATGACAGCAATCGTGTATATAATGTTGTATGACGTTCGGTCCGGTGGTTTCACTTGTCGTCCCGGATACTCAACGTCGTCGAATTTGTTGCTGCCGGTTCGATGGTCTTCGTTCTCCGACTATTATTGGTCGGCTGATTCTGGTCACGCTGCGTTCGCTTCGCCTCGACGCTGGTCTGCTCGGCGATCTGAACTTGAGCTGTAGAGTCGGTGTAGGTTGTTCTTCTGATCTCTAGTCGTCGGTGTAGTAATAGTTCTTGATTACTTGTTGACGATTAGAGATGAAGTTGAAGAGTAAAGAGTTTCTGAAATCTACTGGTATATATACCCATTTGGATCGGTAAAGTTGTTGCTGATTGTTTGTAGATTGTTGGTATGACGAGTCATCATCGTATCGTTGCCTGGTGGCTGTTACTAGCTCAGTGCGGTTTTTCCTTGTCATACCGTTGAACTTTACTATGTAAAACCTGCCGTTTGGAACTGCGTTTAATATGTGTTGCATGTGGTTTTTAGTTGTTAGTGGTCCTGAAAAGGACCGTTTTATGTCGTACTCCGTTACAACTCAAACGCTCAAAACATTTTTCCTATAATGACGCTTCAAATTTTCTCTATAGCTATTTGAAGCAAAACTTATGAAAAACTTAGTGTTGAATTTTATAACCTTAGATATAAATATAAACAATATTATGAATTTTGAACTACAAAATAATTTGCAAATATTCATGGTTTTGACGAATTTTTGTCAATATTTGAAATTCAAATACTAATAAAAATTTAATTTGAATTTCCGGTGGACATTTTTTTGGTGATAAAGATTGAAAAACTTGTAAGGAGCTTTGTATTAAATTTTCAAATCTTAGGTATAAAAGGAAAATTTTTTATGAATTTCTAGAATAAAATAATTTACGAATTTTCGTGATTTTTATTTTTTACGTATGTTGTCAAAATTAAAATTTGAATGCATGTAAAAACAAAATGTAGCTATATATTTCTTTTATTTTTCAACTGCTATTGCAAAACTATATTATGAGCCTTGTATTAAATTTTTAAATCTTAGAATTAAAAAGAAAAACTTTTATGAATTTCGATCTAAGATGATTTGAACATTGCCGTAATTTTTATGTATTTAGTCAAAATTTGAACTGTAAATGCTTATAAAAAAAAATTTGTGACTACATATTTCTTTTATTTTTCAAATGCTATTGTAAAACTATTTTAGGAGCCTTGTATTAAATTTTCAAATCTTAGGTATAAAAGGAAAATTTTTTATGAATTTCTAGAATAAAATAATTTACGAATTTTTGTGATTTTTACGTATGTTGTCAAAATTAAAACTTGAATACATGTAAAAAAAAAATTGTGGCTATACATTTATTTTATTTTTCAACTGCTATTGTAAAAATATATTATGAGCCTTGTATTAAATTATCAAATCTTAGAATTAAAAAGAAAAACTTTTATGAATTTCGATCTAAGATAATTTGAAAATTGTCGTAATTTTTACGTATTAAGTCAATATTTGAAATTCAAATGCTAATAAAAATTTAATTTGAATTTCCGGTGAAAATATTTTTTGTGATAAAGATTGACAAATGTGTAAGGAATCATGTATTAAATTTTCAAATCTTAGATTTAAAAAGAAAATTTTTTATGAGTTTCTAGCTTAAAACAATTTGCGAATTGATCTAACCTAACCTAACCTTGAAAAAAGTGATTTTTATGTATTTTGACAAAATTCAAAATTTAAATGCTTATAAAACAAAAATTGTGATTATGAATTTCTTTTAATTTTCAACTGCTTATTGTAATAATATGTTAAGAGCCTTGTATTAAATTTTCAAATTTTCCACCCAAAAAATAAATTTTTATCGATATTAATTTAAAAAAAACTAATAATGATCGAAAATTGCATATACCTATGAATAGTTTAACTTAAGTCAAAAAATGTTTGAAAATTTCATGGTGGATAGAATATATTTATATAAACATTCGGTGAAAATATCATGTATCAATGGTCATTTGTTTTAAAGTTACATCAAAAATCAAAATCGATTTTGTCGAAAAATGAGTGTGCTTAAAATTTCCCGTTTTTCCATATTTTTAGTTTGTTTTATTCATTTTACATTTTCTAGTTTTGACCCCTCAAAGTGTCAACTAGATTCACTTTCTGATCGAACGAGGTACTGAAGTCAAAAATCGAAGCACTTTTACTGCCCCAAAACGTGATGAGTGATGACAGTCACAAAAAAAAAATATTCATGGTTTTAACGAATTTTTGTCAATATTTGAACTTCAAATGCTAATAAAAAAAAAAATTGTACCTATGACATGTATTCTTATAATTTTTTAATCACTATAAGAATAACTTATGAGAAACTTTGTATTAAATTTTCAAGTATTTTGATAGGGCCAAAAATATTTTATCGACACTTCAAAAATAAATGTCAAAAAAATTGAAAATTTCAGTTACCTATAAATATCTCAAAAAAAGTCAAAATATTTTGAAAATTAAATCATGTAAGGAAAATGCCAATCTAAATAACTGTAAAATTTTCAAGTGTCTACGGCTTATACTTTTTGAATAATAACAAATGTTTAAAATCGTTTGAGGATAAATCGTTATCGTAACGCTATTTCGTAAAAATTTAAAATTCAAAAGCACTTAGAATTTTTAATTTTTTCAGCTACAATAATAACAACTCATAAGGAACCTTGTATACATTTTCAAGTTTTTTTGGTGATCCAACATTTTTTTACCGACACTTCAAAAAAAATCGAAAATTTCAGTGGTCTATAAATAAGTCAAAAAAATTCAAATTTTTTTGAAAATTAAACTGTATATAGATGTCACTAACATAAACATTAGGTAAAAATTTCAAGTACTCGTATTTATAGTGATTAGTTTTTGAATTACAACCATATAAAAAAATTGATTTGGTCAAAAACTGGTTTTGTGTAAAAATTCCCGTTTTTCTGTCATTTTTTTTTGTTTTTCTCGATTTTTTTGAAAACTGTTGGAAAATATTTACTTTTGACTTCTATAGGTAATGCACCAACGATATTCACTTTTCCATCGGAAACCACCCCCAAAGTTTGAAATTAAATCATTATTTCGACTAATTATGCTGTACACAAACAACAAAAAAACACATCATTGTAAAATCAATACATTCATCACTTCGTTCAGAATCTAATAAGCAATGCTACCTATATCTTATTGTGGACCATTGGTTGTTTTAATACATTCAAACGTTAATGCAAATCATTTCGTTTTCATTTTGGAATATTCAAAAACAATATTTCGTTGGGGATTTTTTTAACCGTAGACCAGGCAATATCTAACATTTTTTTATTATTAGAAAAAAACATTAAATTTTTCATAAAATATTTGATTGAAGTTTGTTATAATGGTCGTCAAATTGAATAGCGACCAGAATACTGAGATGATACTAATAAAAAGTGATATATGCTTAAACTATGGTTTAAAAACAAATAATAAATAAACCGCTTACTAAACATGAGTAAGATTGACATAATATTACGTACTCTGTTAAGTTCACTACGGTGCACGAATTAGTTTATCCATATACAAACGCTTTACATACTTATGTATTTTATCACGTAAATCAATTGATATTATTAAAATTAAAAACAATTTCCATACGCCCACTTACCCAAGTTATCAGTTAGAAATTGAATTTTTTTTTTCAATTTTATTATGCGGTTGAATAATTATGGTTGTCTTATAATATCGTATAATGTATAAGGATAACATTTCTAAACTCACCATTTTTTTTGTAGAAAATCAATTCCAGTTTTAGTTCAGCTTTGCATTCTAATGCCTTTTCAATTTGTGTAACGTGGTCGTCACTAGTATCCGGACCAAATAGAAACTTACAGGCGCAACCCTTCTGCATAATTTGCGCCCGGGCAAACCCAGTGAGTTCGCAGAATCCGTCTGAACAGTACACTATCGGATACAGTGATGGCACTTGAGCATTTCCGAGCACGAAATTACTATCTGCAAGACAACAAAACACAATATACAATATATCATTCCACATACATTATACATATACACAATAATTACAACATAATAATATATTATGATCCCACAACAGTGTAAATATTATTTGTATACACTTTAAATTCTATCAGAACAGGCATATCATTCAACTAAGTAATATTAAAAATATTACATTATTATATTTTATTATATTATTAGAATTATATTATATCGTGAATAATAAAAAAAACTGCTTTGTAAATGCTAACGAGTCATACAATACGATTACCCAAAAATGCTCACCCCCTGCCTTTTTTCTATAACGTTAAGTTAAATACCAAAAACTGGTAACTACTATTTCAAATATTAAGAAAGTACTTACAAACTTTCAAAAATATTATCTGCTGAATATTTCAAAGTAAAAAGGGTGGTTCTCATAAGAAAACAAAAGTTTGAATCGCCACAAAACAATTTATAAATGGTACAAAACAATTTCAAATATTCAAAAATGTGGTAAGTAAATAATATGTTTGGAATAATACATTATATTTATTTGATAACAGTTATTATAGTACATAGTGATAAGCCAGAATCGTTACTTATTGGTTACTTTTAGTAACAATGCTATTGTTGGAGCATAAACCTAAATTTCGAGAACGCTGTCCCATAAGTGTTTTGTGTAGGCTTATCCATTATATTTTATCATATATGATTAAATTTGTATTCGATGATAAATCATTACATATGTACGAAAAACAATTTTGAGCGAAAACTATCTATCAACCTAGAAGTTTTGATGTCATGTTTTCCGATTTTGCTATATTAAAGTAATTTATTATACTATTAATATTATGGTAGATTAATTTAGTTTTGGTCTAAAACGTTGGGTTTATTATGTACTATCTGTATGACCCGACTACACCCAGGGTAAAATAAACAACTATTATAAAACACAGTATATATGTATCGATTTCAGTGTATTTTAGATCAGGTATTATAGCTTTTGGTTTATTTCCAATTAGGGTTTGAAAGTACTCTTTAATCTTTTCTGATATTTCTAAGAACGATTTCTGAAATGTCGAGACCATCAGTTAAGTTGTATTTGAGTCTTTAGGCAATAAATATTTAGATCAATAATTGTGTAAATAAACTCTCATATTTGTTTATAGATATAAATTGTTTACTTGATCTCATAAACTCAACACTCTGATGCCTGTTTTAACCTCATCTGTCCGAGCAACCAATGACAACCATTTATAAACGAAATATTTATTTTGAAAATACATAAAAAAAATAAAAAATAATAATAACGATTTCAAAAACCCCACAAACCTCCTGAAAAAATAACTTCTTATCGCTCTATAAGTTTACTCCCAACATTATCAAAAGTATTTAAAAATATCCTATTAAATAGACTTATATCACTTGCTATTACGGCAAAAGTTGTCCCTGACACTCAGTTTGGATTCAGACCAATCACTCTACCACTCACCAATTCTACAGAGTAGTTGACACTATCTCAGTTGCTCAAGAGAAAAAACACTACTGCGCTGCCGTCTTTTTAGACGTTGTACAAGCGTTTGATAGGGTCTGGTTTGATGGCCTACTTTTCAAACTTAAAAAATCTCTGCCTGGCCCTTACTACCTTTTGATAAAATCATATTTGAGCGATCATACTTTCGTCGTACATCAGAACTCGAGCCACTCAAACTACTTCAATATCTTAGCCGTAGTTCCTCAAGGCAACAATATTGCTCACTGCTTATGCAATATCTTTACACATGACATTCCTAAAACTTCCTCTACCGAACTCGGTTCCTACGCGGATGATACGGCAATTGTAGCCTCCAATGAAAACTCAATCACTGTTTCTAGTATGTTAGAAATAAACCTCAACATAATCGACCTCTGGACAAAAAGATAGAAGTTCAAAATTAATGAATCAAAGTTTTCCTTCATTACATTCGCCCCTTAGTCACAATGAACAACAACACAATCCCTTCCTACGCAGAAGTTATTATTAGAGATCTTATTCTTCAGTAATCAAGCTTAATAAGTACCGGAGATCGGTACCAGGTAACACCTTCAAACCTTAAAAAATAAAAATAAAAATAAACAAAAAAATTTTTTCTCTCTCTTTTCCATTGTTATTCTGTCACGTTATAGGGTGTTACAATTAGGTATTCTCCTTAATCACACAAATCATGATATCTATTTTCTTTTTACTTGTCATTTACCAAACCTACTTATTATACAAAAAATGTTTATAGATTGTAGATTTATTCAATAAAATAAAAATAAAAAGATTTTTCACAGAGCAAAAAAACATCGACATAATAAGGAAAATACATCAAAAAATAAAAAATTAGAAAATATAATATGTCTATATAATATCGCAGCTTAAAAAGAGTCAAAATCATTATTGTTTTAAAATTAATACATTAATCGCTACGTTGAGAATCTAAAAAAGGGTGATGCTTGGTGAATCACTTTGTAGACAATATCGATAGGACTAATATATATATATATATATATATATATATACAGGGTGATTTTTTTTATCATGAACCACTCATTATTTCAAAAAGTATCAATGTTTTTGAAAATATTTTTTTACAAAGTTTCGTGTTGTTAAAAAAACAACGTTTTTATTAAAAAATTATGTTTTTTAATATTTTTTATCCTTATAATTTTTTAAGTTTTTTACTTTGTTGAATGACAGCCTAGAGTTATAATTTCATATTCCAAAGCAGAATATGTTTCTAAGTATTTTGATACGTAAAAATCGAATTTTGGACGAATAGTTTATGAGTTATAAGTATTTTAAGTTTAGACAAGCGGAGTAGTGGACAAACATTTTGCGGAGTAACCCTGTACCACTCTACTCCGCCATCAAAACTTTAAATACTTATAATACATATTATACCGCATATTTTGATGATTTTAACACATATGTATGCGCATATTTGAGTAATTTTTAGCGCATAAAGTTCCGAGCCTGGCTTATAAGTTATAACACTTATAACTCATAAACTACTCGTCCAAAATTCAATTTTACGTATCAAAGTACTTAGAAAAATATTCTGCTTTGGAAAATGAAATTAAAACTCTAGGTTTCCATTCAAAAAAGCAAAAAACTTAAAAAATTATAAGGATAAAAAATATTAAAAAACATAATTTTTTAACAACATGAAACTTTGTAAAAAAATATTTTAAAAAACATTGATATTTTTTGGAATAATGAGTGGTTCATATAAAAAAATCACCCTGTATATAGCCACCTAATTAACATTTTAAAAAATAAATATAATAACGTTTTATGAAGAAACCCAAAGCGTAGCAGTTACGTTAAGTTAATAACGGTCATTAATTATTTGTATTAATGCATTAAAAACATGTAAAACTAAACATATATGCTAATATCAACTAAAACACGTAACTTTATAGCATAACGTGTCTTATATATAATATGCCGTACCATATCAAGCTATATTATTACATGATTATTCCATTCATTATTTATACGAAGTAATTATTTAAACAATAAACACCGAACACTTTTTCTCAAAATATAAGATACATGTCGAACGTCAATAGTTTAACTTTTAATGGCTACCTATCATTATACTGACTTTATGTGACATTATGTGATACAAAGTTCTAAGGTATTCAATCATTATTTTAATATATTTTAAGTATCAAAAAAATAATTTTTGGATTCTAAGTGGAGTGATGTGAATGTATTAAGGTTTATAACGGAGTGTGTATTTTGTTTTTACATATATATTTTATTTATTATTTTGACAATATTCAAAAGTAGAAAGTTTTAAGATCCTCAAAAAATAACTAAAATAAATATACATATGAAACACTTAAGAAACACAAGTTTTCGGAAAATAAAATTTTGTTGATATTAAAATTAAAAAAATAACAGTTAAAACTTTTAATATTTTTACAATTAAAATTATAAAATATAAACTAATATATTATCATTCTAGACTAAATGAGAAAATTGTTTTGATTAAACATTTATATATTACCTACATTTTTTTATATATTTCAATAATAAGTAATTAATAAAATCACTCAGAATCACTAAATCATAATTCGTAAATGTATAATTATTTATTAATTCAACTTTTCTAATTCATCAACAAATTTAATACAATTCTAACAGCCACACGACAAAAATACCTTTGTTATTATAATATTATAAATTAAATTAATGTAATTAATTGTTTATAGAACTTAAGATTTGAAACAAAACCCTTTAATTTCAGTCATAAAATAAATAATTAATAATACTCAATTAATCAACTATTAAATGCCGTTTAATAATGAATTATAGTAAAAATATGAAAACTAGGAATATCTTATTGTACAAAAAATAAAAACAAAATGTATAAATGTAAGAAATAACTGTAAATAACACAACATTTATAATATTATATTTTAGTGGTATTATATAATTATTTATTGTAGGTATATCACAGTGGTGTAGCCAGGGGGAGGCCTAGGGGGCTGCAGCCCCTCCCCCGAAATGTTAATAAAATTTAAAAATTATTGTAATGGTCTACAAATATTCAATCAAAAAGTCTTAAATTGTATTTTACTAATTTTAAAAATTGATCAGTTCCCCCCCCACCCCCCGAAAAAAAATCCTGGCTACGCTGCTGGTATATCATGATACAATGAGTGTCAAATAGTAAATGAATAATATGCTTCCCTCAAAATATTTCAATAATTATTATTTTATGACGCATTAATTGTATAGATTAATACTTTTTTGTTACTATCAATTTTTGACAGAATTAACAACAGATTAGAAGACGTCCACGTCATACTGTCTAACAAGTAACAATTCATATTGTATTAACTATGTATTTTCTTATGGTATTCATGCAGGTTCAGAAAGCAAACATGAGTACTTCAAAAGTGCATTATATGTTGATCTAAAAGAAAAACTTTGCATTATAATATCGTTAACGAGTGGATTGTGCAAAAATGGGCACCTATACTATGATGACTAAAGCTGACGGAAGAGAAAAACACACGCTATATTATTTTGTTACTAAGTTAAATAAAAATGTTTATGAGTTTGTAGCAAACTAAAATGTGTTATTAAAAATACACAACCGTGACTTCTATTACAAAGATTTGTTTAAAAAATGATACTAACATTTAGGTAAATAGAACAAACTAGGATTCGAAAAGTTAAATATTATTTACTTGACACTGATTTAAATCAGTGTTAAAATATTGATATACTTAATTTTTAATTTATAGCTAGGTAGTATAAAAAATTTTAAAATCTAGACATTCATTTTTACTGGACATAATATTACTGGTGATGAAAAAACTATAAATATTTTCGTGGTTAAGGATGAGAATATACGGGTGGATATTTTAAAGCTAATGCCTGATAGTACCTACTGTTTTACAAATATTTTATAAACAATACTGACATTAATTTGTGTGTTATAATATTGTATAATGGCACTTGAATTTGGGATTAATATTAGAATATCTAGCCTTTAAACTTTTAATAAAAATAATTTTGTTTTTGAATACGAAATATTAAGCCTATTAATTTTTTTTCCTAACCATATTTTTTTTAATTTTTTTTTAAATTTAATTTAAGTGGAAAAAATGTACAATCAGTATATAAAAAAAAACAATAAGTTATTGTGTTGACATCTATTTAAACCGTATTTAAAATTTAAAAAATTATAATTTCTAATTTATCATAGTAAATTTAAAAAAATATATTATAATTACAGTATTCATATACCTACCATAATTATTTTAATAATATCATGTATATTTTCACATCAATTATATTTGTCCGTTGTGCATGCATGTTGTAATATTATTATAATCCATGAAGTACTTACGAAAATATTTCGCAAATAAATCGTAAAAAATTATCTTCAGAAGAAACTAATAACCCAATTCATTCGCTGTTAATCACGTGGGCATACGATTTTCCTGAGTCAAAAAGTACGACGTTTAATGATCGCATAAAAACTCACAAAGTTTAGTAAAAAAACAGTGTGAAAAATCACACAGTGAGAGGAAGAAAAAAACCATAAGGTTTTTCCCCTTACGTCATTGACCTCTAACGAGGCCCAGTCTACTGTATGCACTTTCACTCTGTTTTCGTACAAGGAGAGTTCCGAGGAAGAAAATATCCGGTATCGATGTTCTAAGGGAAATGAGAGCTTCATAACTGCTCTGATGACGTTCATCAATCATTCGTTATAAGTTTATAACGCATGTCAAAATCAACTTTGACAGTGTGTATAATATGTCACGATTACAGGGTGTCCAGGACATAACCTGCAGATGGATTACTCTACGTTTTATTATTTTGGTTTCAATTGAGTAATTATAGGTACCAAAAAAAGTAAAATAATGATTGTTGGTATTTTATACTAAAATATCAAATTGTTATAATATTATAATGATATGAAAACCAAACAGCTTAACACAGAATCATATTTATAAGTAGACTCTGGTGAAATACAAAACTATTAATAAACGTTAAATCAAACAAACAACTTATCGATCATTTATGAAAAAGTTGTAAAGAATTAAGAATTTTAAATGATATTCTATTTAATTTAAGAATATTATTAAATTATTCCATACTTTGATTTGAAACTCGAAACATATTCAATAGTTATTGGAAATCCAATAGTCTCTTAGCACTGATACTAGTAACTACTCGGTACTGTTAAATTAATTTAAATTCTATAGAGTTTTATTTTTTAAGAAATGTCAAATAATTTTAATTGAACTTAGTTACCAAAATAATAACCATATTATAGGCTAATGTTTTGAGCACGGTATTTTTTTTATTAAAACAGTTACAATAATTCAATAATTTTACTACTGTCTTTTGATTGAATATATTTTGTAGTTAAGACAATTCAGAAATAAATTTTAATGGTAAAGTTGTACAGTACTATACCTCTCCGAAATGTATTATGAGAAAGCCTTTTTGGCACGAGCCATTTCGGATAACTAATTAAATTAATGTTAAAAAAAAAAGAATTAGCGTTATGTCATTTATCAACCTTGGAAAAAAACAAGAAAAAAAGTAATCCGTGGGAAAACGCTCATTGTGTGCATTTTGTATTTTTTTTTTTTAATATAAAATAAAAAACTCTCTCCTAACACATTTTTAGTCTTGAAAATTTATCGAGATCTTTTTCCAGATACTAATGTTTCCGATCAATTAAAAAAATAATAATTATGTTTAATTAAATGATTACTATCGAAATTTTAAATCTTAAAGGGATAATTTCTTAAGAAAAGAACATTATAATTATAAATAATTTCAATTAACTATTATTGTTTTTTGCTTTTAGAATTAATATTAGTAGGCCATACACGAAGAGTTTTTTCAACAGTTTAGAACTGCGATCCATAACCGACGGTTGTATCGGCAGTTTTGGAATATCACAGTTCTGATCTGTTATTGCCCACTAACACGACATTCTTGTCCTCTCGGTTGTCAAAGTACAAACCCTTGAAAGATCAAAACCGCTGGTTAATGGTGTGAGAACTGACCGATTTCATCAATCCCGATGTGTCCCCTGACTTTTAGACCAAACTAAAATTACAAGAGGATTTTATGCAGTTTATCAGTTATCAATGTTATCATGGATGTTTTATGCATGTTAGATGTTAACAAAGAATTTTTTTGTTTTATAAAGGTGAGCTATTAATTTGTATTTATATTTTATTTAATTATTTAAGTTGTGTTAATTTTATTGTACTATGAAAACCAGAAAACGCAGCCATTGCTGCTGCGGGAATGGTTGCAGTTACAATCTTGAGTAAAACTAAAAAAAAAAATAGATCCAAATGGATAAAAAATGAAGTGTATTTGGACACATGCCACTAATAAATGAACTAAGAATGACTGAGCCTGATGACTTCAAAAATTACCTCCGTATGAATTCAAAGACTTTCAATTACTTATTCGGTACAAATAAAAACATATTAATAATAATAATGTGTACCTAATTGAATTGGTTAATTTTATTATGTATTTATCTATTAGGATTACTGAAACGTAATTTAACAAAACAAAATACTATGATGCACGATTCAATACCAGATTCTGAACGATTAATTGCTACATTGTCTTTCTTGGCAACTGGGTTGTCATATGAAAGACTCAAATTTCAGACTGGCATTGCAGTTCAAACCTTGGGTACATATTCCCTGAAACTTGCCAAGTGATGGTAAATACACTAATCAACGAATATATGAAAGTAAGTATAAGACATAAACAACATTTATTTAGTTAAAAATAACAATATAATAGACACTTGTGATAATACAGATATTAATTTACTATTAAAAATTATTATCTTATAATCTAATATTATCAGTTATAAGTATTACAGCTATTACTATGATGTATACCTATAATAAGTAAAGTCATAAACTAGTATAATAGTCACGAGATTCCAATTCTTGTGTAGTACCTATTATTATTTAAAATTTCTGGATTTTATGAGTTGTGTGAGTACTGTGTGTATGTGGATATAGTTGAACATTTGATGGAATGTAATAATTTTCTGTGATATCCATACTTTCAGTCAGTTGATTTAATAGTCCCTTTGTCAGGATCTTATTCACCAAAAGTTCTGCAATAATGTTTATATCTTAATGGCGGCTGTTGTGCGATGGTATCCTCAACTGTAATTTCATCATTAATTTCTATGTTCAAATTATTATTATTGAATATATCCAGATTTGAAACATTGTCATCTTCACCCAATTGATCTTCAAATCTTAATGGAGAGCTGTCTTTTAAATTTTACTTAAAAATACTTGCTTATAAAATATTTTATAATCATAATAAAAAATATATTATATAACTCATACTTTCTAGTACGATTTTAAATTTTATAAAATAAAAATGAAGATTACTATGTTCACAGTAGTACCTAGTTAAATGATTAAGAAGTAACTCGTACCTATACCTACCCATGCCTACCCTTCCCCGCATATGTAGGTACCTCATTTACACATCAAGCATTGATTTTAAAAGGTAAACAGACAACTATCTACAATCATTAAAAATAATTTAAATAAATATAATTGTATTTATCATAGTGATGGTTCATATAGAGTTTCAGCTTCAGCTCTACTGTTGCTTACCATAGCATGATCCACTTTCTTTTTTTCTTTGCGGAAAGCCTCTCTCATGTCTTGAATTTTGGCTTTTACAAGTTCTTCATTTGCATCAGGAAAATTTTGTTTGATTAAAATGGTGAGTTCTTCATACGCTTGATGTTTTAAGTTCCTATTTGTATAGGTAGAATGTTTAATTGTCCACAAACATGGCCTTTCTCGATATAACTCGATAAAATTGACTGTAAATTCTTTGCTCCACTCACCAGACATTTAAAAAAATAAGTTTAACATAACAAAAATACAAAATACTATGCAAAATAATTATTTAACAACTTGATTATGATAATGATAATTTACTGTTGTATTTTACACCACATGTCACATTTTTTGAATTTACAGTGGGACAGTCAGTAGATGAACGAAGACGTGTTATCATAATGTAAGTTTCGGAATTCCCGTAATGATAGCTAAAAATAGAATTCAAAACTATGCAAAGCTAATTTTTAAATAACTATAATAAAAAAAAGTCGAGCGTCATAATTTTATGATCATCTGAAACTTAAATTTTCAAGTTACAATATGATCTTGTTACAACGAACTCCGAGAGACTGATTTTTTTTTCGTTTTAACGGAAATTAAATATTTTGATGGATGTAAATTAAATGCATAATAATATGCGAAACAACTAATTGAAAATCTTCACAAAAATAAAATCATAATTAATTAACACTAACTACCACGGTCGCAAAATCGATTATCGCCAATAAAGTTAATAAAAAAGAGCGTTCTACATATTAAGTTTATCTAATACTAATACACCGTTGAACGTTGTACCCAATGAAAAGTGTATTATCAAATAAAGCTCAATGAAGAGAACATATGGAGGAGAGTAGTTTCATTTCACGGTCATTCGGGCACGTAGCAAGAGAAGATGTCACTCCAGGGATGTTTATTACTATTATTATTATTATTATTATTATTATTATTATGATTATTATTTATTAGTTATCCCAGAAGAGAAATAACTCGGCTATGAAAACGAAGAGACAAAATACGAAAATTAACGTGTGAATTGGAATGTGTTGAACTCGACTAAATTGAGAACGTTGTGAGCAAAATAATACTGTTCGGTTTAAACGAGCTTAAGTTTTAAATGTATCGTAATTTATTGTTTTAAAGTACTTGTAGTTTGTTTTAATAAACTTACATACACTGTTCGCTCATTACTTAACAATGATAATTAATTAACTGTTTTATTATTTTATGTAAGTTTTTGATTTAAACTGTTTGTCACATTCCTGTTATCATTAATGTTTTCAAATTGATGTTTGAAATAATAAGTAATGGTAAAATAAAATAATAAGAAAAAAATATTTATTCCGAACAATGCGGTACAAATAAATATTCTAAAAAAAATGTATTTTAAACTTTTTCTAAAACTTTTCGTGAAAACTTTACTTTTCAATCCTTTTAAAAAATAAAGCTAGAGATTTTTAATTTAAACTATATTTTAGTTTTCGAGAAAATATCTTCCAAATGTTAAATAATTTTTACGTCCACGTAAAATATTATCAGTTCTATATAAAAAAATAAAAATAATATTCAATACTGAAATATGACTCATTTATATTATTATAAACAAAGAAAAAATAATTCAATAGTATCAATTTGATATAAATAAATAATTGGTGTATTTTTCTTTTATAAACGCTTATCGAACAACAAACATTATAAAAAAAAAACATTGAAAAACATGGAATGCAAAATTATGTAACTAATTATATTTTTTCATTAAAGTGATACCATGATATTGGATCGTAAAATTAAATTACAAAATACATATTATTAAAAAAAAAGTATATTGTACCTGACATGGTAATGTACCCCCAAGAAGAAGTTATCCAAGTAAAGGAGGATTGTGAAAACATGTTTTAGCAATAGAAATCGTCAAAAAAATTAGTAGTAAACTCCTGTCCATTGAATTTGTAAACGAATAAAGGAAACATTAACGAACAGCCATACATCACAAAAATGAATTTTTCACAAAGACTTGTATGTTATTTTTTTTTATTTTCATAATGAAATATTTTTCAAAGACTTATTTCGCTTGTATTATCATTTGAAACATACGCACGGTTGCGTGCAAATACATCTATGTTACATTCGTGTTTGAACATAATATTTGGATTGTAATTTATATATTATTGTACCCCATGAAAATAAACCTATTGTAATTAAAAAAAAAAAAAGATAAAAATAAATAACGCCACGCACAACATAATGCGATAGTGTTTTTTATAAACACATGATTTCAAATCTTTTTTAAAAAAGACTGAAATGATGACGTCTAAAGGTCATTACCACGCCTATTTTAACGAAAATAATGTATACCTATTTCGTAGATGTCTTATTACCTCGACCTAGGTACCTATTTTAAGGTATGTCTAAAAACGTCTGATTTGTTCCAGTCTATTTGACGTTTTTATAATAGGTACTACGCCATTTTGTTTTATGTCGATACAAATATCAAACTCATTGTAATATTTTGACGAACCTAAATCATAAATGGTTTTTCACGACAATCGCTAAAACGCAAAACGTATACAGCTATCGACAACAAACATTTTACCAACAACAGAATATACTAAATTGGCAACCCGTTGGCCCCGAATGGTGAAATGTGCAATATATTTCCATAATGGGTACTCGTTAAATAGACAAATCTGGCATTGCGCCCTTAACACCCCCTTTTAAATTAAAACATAATTTATTTTAAGGGAAACATGTACTATATTATATACATCAGCCAAAGGATAGAAATTCCGGAAGGACCCAACGATGCCAGTTCAAATGACTGTACAAACAACTCAAATGATTCCAATTCATTAGAATAGTAACAATATATTTAATTCGACTTGTATGTCCACAGTATTCAAAAGCTCGAGATATTTTAATTCGTTTCCGACGTAACAATCTTTGATTACCTAACGATTTGCAATGAAACAGATTAAAACATGGCCACTTCGTAGATTGACGTACATTTTTAGTTATTTAAAACACATATTTTATTGTTATTATATTTATCATTGAATCCACACTCTGTTCGTATTGCCCATTGACGAGCGTTTTAGAAAATATTTCGGGCTTCCGGAAAAATATTTTATGGTTTAATTTATTAACCTATAACCACGCGTATGGACAGTGCATATTCTTAGTTATTATTTCGATTGAAATTTAACCGTGGTTTTGTCAGGTACACAGCAGCTCCTCGGAATCTATAGTTTGCTATTTTATAAGTAATTAAGAAACATATTATTGATTAATTATAGCGCATTATAATAGGTAATGTTGAATGGTAATATTGATATTTTTAGAATATTCAGTATAAATACACCTACCTACTTAGCTTTTAATTAAAATAAAATGTTATCTCTATTATTACTCCCTATATTATAATATATTATTCAGCGACAAAATACATTCAATACGAACTAATAATGTTAATTAAGCATCAATTATTTCATCATCATTAATCAAAGAGAGGGGGATGTTTCCAACATTTTGTATTGACGACAATGTTTCTGATTTTCTTTGCTGAACGTTTAAGAGACGAACATTAATATACGTACGCACGATTAATCATAAACTTCATTGAAAATGTTCATTAGATACGGGTTAAAGAAAAGAGATAAGTCTAGCATATGATACCAATGAGGTGTTGAAGATTTAATAACGTAAACATGTGCAGAGCACATTAATAACAGTTTAAATAACGACCGAATCTGTCTGATGTGCAAAAATTATCATTTTCTTTGTGTCAATTATTATTTAAACTCATTAGATCGTGAAATGGCGTTTGAGAAATCTTGTCTCCTACTCATACTCTCCGACAGTTGGCCGAACTGGTTCCCGTTTAAAAAAGGTGTTTTATCAGGTACAGCCGAATTGGTTCCCGTTTGTGTTTAAGTAAATAGTTAAAATTTTAAATCACTTATACAATAGGTATATAAACTTTTTTTTTTTATTTAAAGGTATTTATAGGTTATAAACTAGATAATATAAAATATAAATGTACCTATACTCTGCATGCAGTATATACAATAAAATGTAAATAGATTGTTGTATTGGAATTTTAGCAAATCATTACTGATACCGCGGTCGATTAAGATAACGATTAAGATTTACGTACTCAAATCGCACTTATAACTAACTAGGTACCAAAAAAAAAAAAAAAATAATAACCAATACCTAGGAAACTGTGTGGTTGAGTATATTGATGAGAAGCTTTCGCGAATTGCATATTTAAAGTAGGTTTGCTTTAAATTGTCCAATCAATGACTTTAAACTGTAATTATTATAGTTAATTATTTTCATTTTGTACACCACCTAACCTAAGTGATGACTAGTTGACCTCAACTATTTTAAATTATTTATATTATATATTTTGTTAACACTCATTAACGCACATTTTTAAACAATCCTATTTTGAAGTTGACAGTCCTAAGCCTATAAAATTGAAAAGGAAAATGTGCGTAATTAAACGGGAACCAATTCGGCGCTACCTAATAAAACACCTATTTTTAAATGGGAACCAATTCGGCTCAACTTAATAAAATACCTTTTTCGAGCGGAAACCAACTCAACATGTGGAATTTAGGCACAAGAACCAATTCGGTACCAGCCAAGGGATCTCCTATTTATTTTTTGAAAACCAGGATTTTTTATTTTCACAGGATTATACTTAAGTAGTACAAAAAAATATCAAGCATTCAAAAACATGGGTTTTCAATGTACTTCGAAATTTTAAATATCAGAATTTTAATTTATACATCATTCAAGCAAACTTATAGGGTGAGCAATGAGCATGCCTAAAAATCACTCTGTACGTAAAGTTTTTTGTTTTTTTAAAGGATCCAAAACATATTATAAACGCTCATTGTGTAAAACTAAGTGAATGCCATATAATGGGAAACGGTATTATTATTCAATTCAGAAAAGTCATCGGAAAATAATTGATCTTTTTTCTTCTTGATATTACGACATAATAATAAATCTAAGACCATAGTATTCTGGGTCCATAGGTATCATTTGTACAGGCAAAAATATATGTGCTGAATTTATTACACCTGTAGCGTTTTGAAAGGAGGTATAATATGAAAGGCTAGAACATTAAGAACGAGCACCGACAAACAGGGCAGATCCATAGAGAGGTAGATAAATGTTGCGTGCTAAACTAAGAATATTAAGATGGATGATGGCATCTTATGAATTTAGGGTTCCTAGTGAACGAGGACAGAAGATTGTATTTTAAATATGAAGTGAATAACAGCTAAACGACTTGATTTATTGTATAAAGAGATTTCGCAAATTGCATTCTAATGTTAGTTATCTTTCAACGAAAAAATTAACTAACTACAGTAATAGGTTTAATACATCCAAATAAATATAACGAAAATCATATATACGAAAGCACGTTCTTGTATATTTGGTTAAAACTGTTAAAAGAGGTTTTAAAAAGAGAAATTAATTATTAATCGTAAATAAATAACCTAACTTAACCTATATATAGGCTATTGTAAATCAAAAAGCAGTTCTCGTCGTCGATCTAGTAGAATGTTAGAAATAACTCCAATAATTTTAGCCATTCTACAATGAACAATAAGTCTCGATAAATGTGATCAGATTTACTTGAGATAAATATTTTTTTTCTTATTAAATTTATTATTATTTAAATTCATAAAATTACTCAAGTATAATATGGAATTTCAATGAGGAACATTTGAAATGTGATAACAAAAAAAAATATGGTAAATAACGTATTTTCAAAACACTAACACTTGTAAAGAAATTAAAAAAAGAAGAAAAAAAATACAAATACCCACACCAGTGTTGTACGTCTATACGTGCAGCTACTTCTAAAAAATATAAGGCACCGACGGCGTTCGCATAACTTATGAGATTCAAAATTTAGTGTTTCATGTTTTCAATTTCCGTTCGATTGATAAAAAGTCAATGTATAATAATTTGACTTAAGTACCTATCTAAACGATTTGTTACGAAAACGGACAATAAGATAAACCATCGGCAAAATTCCCAACAGATATACGATTGTATTATTAAACCAATTAAAAGAAAGAAAAATCGTATTTTTTTTAACTTGAAATAATTCATGGTATATTATATTTCATATATATATATATATATATTTAACCACATAGAAAAAGTTGAATCATCTCAATAATTGAAATATTCGATGAAACAATTCTTGAAACTTTTACATTTTCCAGATTCGAATTTTATATTGATTATAGCTTTTCATAAAATATAAAAACAAAATAAAATGAAAAATATATCTATATTAACTATATCTAAATATATATATTATGTTCATAATACAAACAATTATTAAAAATTTCAACTACATATTTTATCACACGTTTTAAAAATAACGCGATGATTTGTAAAATTCTTTAAAAATATATTCCCAAGCCTAAATCATAACATGATAATAATAATAATAATAATAATAATGAACGTTGTAGACTTGTATATAGTGTATAATAGCAGGTATCATCGATAAAATATATTTTCCTTCGTCCATCAAAAATATTACACGAAGGATGGCTCATATTCATTTCAAATTTCTCAGGCACAATAATTTTGTTAACGAGATTCAAAAACGGTTCTATGTATAAGTAAACAGGAAAGGTTCGAAAAGGTAGAAGGATTGTCAAAGTTGCCTATTATGTACAAGAATATCGACCTAATGGCGCACAAAGGTTGACAGGATATAGGGGCATGTGTATATGGGAACGACGCCCCTCCTCCCTAGTCACCACTCGGGCAGTTTATATATGTATGTGTGTGTGTGTGTGTGTGTGTGTGTGTGTGTGTGTGTGTGTGTGTGTGTGTGTGTGTGTGTGTGTGTGTGTGTGTGTGTGTGTGTGTGTGTGTGTGTGTGTGTGTGTGTGTGTGTGTGTGTGTGTGTGTGTGTGTGTGTGTGTGTGTGTGTGTGTGTGTGTGTGTGTGTGTGTGTGTGTGTGTGTGTGTGTGTGTGTGTGTGTGTATTTCACATAATCTTCGTTTCAATAAGGTAAAAAAATATATATATTAAAAGAAAATATACCATCAACCGTTATGCAGAATATTTATGCAAAGAAAGACGTATAGGCACCGAAAGTTTGACTAAAAGTTTTAATATCTGTGATGGAAGTCGAAACGCTGTTCTTATTTATATACTGTGCATTAAGTGACGCGATTCGGTGGAAATAAAGAGGGATGATAATATTATGAAACACAAGACGGCCGGCTAAGATGTGCATTTACAAAATTGTTTATTTATATCGTAGATATGCATATACGAGTATATTATATAAGTAGGTATTAAATTAGACGTGGTGGTCACCACGCTGTCATTAACAATATTATAGCACTATGATAAGATTCGTGATGATTGATAAATTATAATGACAATAGTAACTATAAAACTATAATTATAATTATTAATAAAATATAATATGGTATACAACCAACTAAGTACTCGAGTACCTGGGTATGATGAATTTTCTTAAAATTAAAAATATTTAAAAAATATTGTTGGTTAAAATAGTCTTGATTATCACTCATAAGTTTAGGTAATGTACATACTGCGTTATCCTATAATTAAATAAGTTCATGGGTTGAATTTATAATAGGTAATTATTGATTTATGGTTTATAAACAGTATTAGTGAATGTTAATATGTTACGAAAATCGCAAAGAACTATTATCGTCGACCTCGAAAATAAAATCGGAATTTTTAATTCAGTAATAGGTGGCTACCAAATGTTGATTAAACGCAACGTCGTATCTCGTTTAGAAAAGATAAAAATGTTCTCATACGGTATTATTGAAACATTAATTGCCAAAAAATACTCAAAATAACTGTACTACAGTCATAGTTTAAGTAAATTATCTGTGAGTATAAAACAATCGCAGAATGTGGGTTTTTTCCACCGAAATCAAATTCTCAGCGTAATGTAGATAATAATATCTTAAGACGACAAAATATTGGTAACATTTCCAAAAAAAAAAAAAAATGACAATAACAATTTATGCTTATAAAATCTCTAATATCAATTATTGTTTCTCGAAATATATAGTATGACTTTTGAAATAGTTCAATATAATAATGGGGATAAACATGAGAGAAGTCATTACCTAGTTATCTGAGTGCTCTTTGAAGTTCTGTACCGAACTGTATTTTACCTGAAGTGCCAAAGTTCTTATACATAATTCAAAAACGTAATTAAATAAGCACAATAGCGAAAAATTTAAATATAATTATTATACTTATAGAAAATTAAAGTTAGTCATTCCTATTGCAAAATATCAAATCATTTCATTTGATAAAAATATATAATGTGAAAACCTTTACGCCGTAACAATACAGAATAATATAATAATAGATGTCTCTTGTTTAGTTAATTCAAACGGTTTTGAAAAACTTTAAAATATAATAGTTTGTTATTATAAATATCATAATAACGTAGGCACCTACAAGAATTTTAAAATGCGACAATTTCCCAAATGTTTACAGTTGTGATCTAACACCTTTATGACGGACAACAGAAATACAATATACTAGGTCAGTGGTTTGCCCGGTAATACTATTCAAAATCTTTAACTATTTTCATGATATTTTAATATTTTAAATGACTAAAGGTAGAAAAAATTTTGATTGTGTTTGGCTAATCGCAAAAATATCCGCTTTAATTTTTTAGATTTTTGTTATATCACTTAGCAAAAACATGTACTTACTCCATAGAACAAAACAACATGTAATTAACTATCTATACAACTATTTCAAAGTTATAACTATTAATAGGTAGTCATACAATTATTTAAGAAAAATATGTAGATTAGGAACATAGATAACCACGAACCATATTATTAAATTTAAAATCTATTACTAAGTTTGATAAATATTTAATTTAAAAAATTCCACGAAATGTATGAGTTGTATTCTATTTCTTAGATAAAACATAACATTTATAATCTGATCATAACGCTATACTATGAGCTATAAACGTTGCGTTTTATAATTAAGTAGGTAATTAGTACCTATGATGGCTAACTTAGAATAACATTATGTTTGTTTATTGAATGGATAGTTTGTTTTTTTTTTTTTTATTAAAGTAGAAAAAAATATACAATCTGTATAACATAATACAATAAGTAATTTAGATAACATTTTTACCAGTCTGGACGGATTGAGGGAAGGGAGAATGGATAGTTCTAAAATTATTTTTAAGTACCTATGTTGTGTGAAAAAGTTAGATAAAACATTCATTCGTTCAACAATGCAAAATCAAATGAGTATCACCGTCTTAAAATATCATCAATCATTTGATACAAAACTTTTTTTTACATAAAATATTACCGAAAAATTATAGTCTTGTGTTTACAAATAAAAATACCTACACGAATAAAAAAATATAATAATGGTAAATTTTAAATTTTTTATACTTATTTTTAATATTTTCTTAGTAGTAAGTACAGAATTCTTTATGGAATATTATTTTCTCCGCAGTTACATAACTATAAGTCCGTTATATTTTTTAAATTAATTTCCTTTTTTTTTAGTACCTGTAGGTACCTACTGTGAAAATTGAAATATTATATTATTCTTTTGAAATATAAAATCGATACAATTTTCAATCCAAAGAAAATTCTAAATTTTAATTGCTGTTTAAATCCATTATCACGATCTCAGACAAAAAATTCGCAACACTTTAAACAAAAGATTTCTTTGATCAAAATGTTTATATAACAAATTGCATAAGATAACAAAGAATATGGCATTAAAATAAAATAAAAAGTATATGAATCCTTTATCTTATCGTCTTGACTTTGAAATATCTGTATAATATTATATCGACAATTAATATAGACAAGAAAAACATTTCAAAAGCGCGCGCTAACACGTCGAAACTTTAGTCATTCAATTGTAGCAGTCACTTTGCCAAACCCAATTTATGTATCAAAATATTGATCAATTATTGAGCCGACTCATAATCGCCAAAATATAAATGAATATTTGGGTATTATAAATTTTTGTATTTTTAAATTTTAACAATTGTTTGGTTCTAGTGTATTAATTATATGGGTACCTCTATTACATTAGTAGCGCTAAAAGCGAACTAATTTGATTTTAATAATTCTTTTAGTAATCGATAAAATGTATGTTATTTTAATAATTTAAAAACAAAATAAACAATTCAACAATGTTATAGTTGTGGACTAACGGTAAATTATTGTTGGCTTATCTTTTTGTACACTTATCGTTAATAGATCGGGTCAAAGTTGAACTTTGAATACCTACTTATCTACTCATTAGTTTCTATTTTAGCATAGGTACCATCGGACTGGCAAAATTATTATTTTCTTTTCCTGAGACGCAGTTATTCGCCATTCTCAATTCTTATTATTTTTATTTTCGTCGACACAACAGACGCAAATATTACAGATACAAGTGTGTGTGCTGCAAATCTAATTCGTCCTGATGATTTATAATAATACATTATATTGGTACAGGGGCGGATCCAGAGGGGGGCGATTGGGGCGATCGCCTCCCCCTGTTCACCGTAACAAACTTTAGTTTTTGACGTAATTACTTCAAGGGTAAATAGGGAAATCTTAAACTATTTTTTTTATACCAAACTTATGCTGGTACCACGATTATATTATATTATTTTTCTTTATAATCGTGACTGCTACTATGTTATCAGTTATATTTATTATTTGGTAATATACTACTATTATTAAATAAATAACCTAACTATAACAAAATTAATATTTTTAATTTTATCTATATCATATGTGTCCGTTAAAATCACCCCCTCCGTTATTTTGGTCTGGATCCGCCCCTGTATTAGTACAATCCAAAAGGAAACACTAATAATACGCAGCTCGTCGTTGTAAGATGTTTTTGATGCTAATGACGTTAATTATTAAATGAAATCGGTCTACATTCAGCCTGCACGGCAATCGGAACGATAAAACCTGCCCGATTTTTTTTTCTCTGTAGGTGAAACGAGTACAAGCGAGGAGACTCAAAAATGCATTCACGGTCACGTACCTTGTACCTGCCTACACCTATATAATATTTATGATACAAAACGCAATATGACGTATAATGCATAAAATGTTATTCCACGGCACCGGGCGGTCCAACAATATTATTTATCTGTGATTATTATTAATACCCGTCCATCTGCTATGGTGCTGCAGTGGTATGCGAAATCCCGGATTACCGAAGTAAAATCTCGGTACGCGTGTTTAAAGGGTTCAGGGCGATTCCATTTGAATTTATCGGGATCACTTATTCCCTGTTCACTTTACCCTGCAGCACGGGCACGTATACACGTTGACGCGCGTAACCACCTGCTCGATGGTCAACGTTCCACGGGTTTCGAGGTAGTGGCAGGTCGTAAATCCCGATAAAAAAAACAAAATAATAATACAATTTAAGAAACCCCGCCAGGGGTAGATGGTACGTATTTAGGGGATCACTTATTCCCTGTCCACTTTGCTGCACGGACACGTACACTTTGACAAGCAATCACACACAAAAAAACAAACAGTTTTTCTCAATTCAAACAACAATAAAAATGTTTTTTTTTTTTTTAAACAAACATATTTCCAAATAATGGGTAGATTAAAAACTCGAAAATATCATTTACCTACTTGAAAATATATCCTTATAATCCGTCCTAATTATTAAATCATTTATTATGTTTTAAAATAATTAAGGAGATATTATATTGTATGCACAAAATAAAATTATATATGCAATTGTTTTTTCTATAACGAGTATATTTATTGGTGTAGTGTAACATTTTTACATTTTTAAAATATTGTATTAGTTATCACTTAAGTATTAATAATCGATTAACTATCATTAAACATTTAAATTATTAATAGAAGAAAAATTAATTTGAGTTATCATTTAAGTGTATATAGACATCAAAAATTAATATAATTAGTTGTAGTAACTGAAAAAAAAAATAGAGTTTAAATAATGTTATATATTTTAATATTTTAATAGTTGTAGTCATAATAAAAAATATAATGTAGAACACATTTTGAACATTCAATCCAAACATTTTGTTTTTAATCCACAATGTTTAATTTTAATTGTTTAAAACATCATTAAATTAAATGTTTTAAAATAAAATATTTAAAACTGCGAACCCTGAACACTGTGATGGTCAACGTTCTTGGGCTTAAGTAATCGCCAGGAAGTGATTTCGTCGTCGTTGGACCCAATAAAAATAAATTATTTAATAACATTGTTTTGGGGGAGGGTATTTAGGCTTTTGAACTTTTATTTATAACGTCGTCCCAATCGAACACTAAACTATAATATGTTTGATATTTTATCGGTATCGCTATGATACTACACAATAACTTTTGTGACATTATAATATACTAAAAACAAAAATATAGAAAAATAACCTTCACCGTACCACTCCACACCCAATAACCTATGTCGTGAGGGTTCCCATTTAAAATATACATATGACGTATTATATGTATATATACTACACTCATGTATATAGTATACATTTAGTTAAATGTCACATCGTCTTGACGTAGAAAAGTATTGGACTACAATATATAATTTTGGTAATAATAAGCACGACGATAATTTATACAACTGTCTGTGATATTGATGATCGGCAATCTTTTTAGACTCGTGCATAACTCGTTTTGAAAAAATACAAAAAAATTCGTGAGCCAAGTCAGATAAAAATGAAAATGTTATAGACATATTTTGAAGGTACATTTATAAAGATTTGCAAATATATCGATATTCAATTAAATTTTCATGTAGGAGCGTGCCGTATTAAATAGTTGTGCCGCTGTTTGCCGACGTCTGTTTCATATTGTAATAATAAACACGACAAATTAGTGAAAAATCCCAGCAATAGCCTCTAAAACTGTGTTAAAAAAATTTGAGCCATAGATTCTAAGCTTTCCTACCCCTCATTAGTCATAGCCGTCACGAGTTGTTGTGCTAATGCAGAATGACAGGACGCATTATTATCGTATAATATCCAACATAGTATTATATCAGTAAAACATTGATTAATTTATTTCATTATTAAATTGCAGACACAGCATTCCATCTGCGGCGTCTGTGCGTCTGTTGACTGTGAGTTTGGAAAATGTGTGTACTAAGCTGCAGTCTATAATGTAATAACCAACACGACAATCATTTACACGTCAAATTTCCCAGAAATAGCCTTTAATTTAAAACCTTGTTCGAAATCCTCCCACCCACCCTTCGATATATAAAACCGTCCAGCATTCACGAGTTGTACCTACCAACGGACGAGTAGGCACATGACATAAGATATCACTATAACTTTTTTTTTATTTATTTATGGTATCAACTGAATTCATCGGTTTCATCGGTTATTAGCTGGTTTTTACTGCGGGAGAAGGTACGGTTGGTTCGAAACACGCCATGCATAATATGTATGTGCGGTGGTCACAAGAACTCGGATGATCACCTATCCGGGAACTGGTGACACTGGCCCGTGCTGACACTCTGAACACCTTCGTGACTGAAATTTGTCCAACATCACACAGACACCAGATCACTATTATCATTATTGTAAATATCAAACATAATATTATAAATATCGCTTTATCGATAAAACCATGATTCGCTTGTTTCAATTATAAAACCGTACGCCTGTGCGCCTGTTCGTGCGTACGTGTGGGAAATATGTGTACTAACCGCAGTCTATTTAATGTGATACTAATAAGCACGACGGTCATTTACACTTCAAATTTCCCAAAAATTGCCTTTAAAACTGTGCAGTTCAAAAATTATGAGCTTAACGGCCAGTAGCTGAGGACCAGGAGTTTGAGTGCCATGAGACCCAATTATTTGGATCTCAACTAGATTTTGATGACTGCCAAAATTATTTCACAATTTTGTTTTCTATTGACATGTCATATAAATATATATGTACGTCTTAAAAATAAAAATAATTTTATGTTTCCGCTATTCATATCAAAGTATAGAGCAGAATCTTAAAATCATAAATTTAATGACAAAAAACCGATAAATGAGAACCAATATTAGATATTATTTAATAAAAATAAATAAATAATATTTAAACCAAATGTGGTTCTCATGACAATGTAAAAAATTCACAGAAATCAAAATTTGAGTCTCATGGCCACATTGATCAAAAAACTATAAACACACATTCTGCTCAACCAGTTAAGCGACCAATTGCGTTTCTACCACCCTTCAATAAGTCCGCCCAGTAGCCATAAGTTGCTACAATGGAAGTGCACGGCAAAACTGCATAGGCGTGCGCGCGGATTGCACTAATGCGCAAGTGCTGTGCACCACCTGCGGCAGTGTGACTTTATGGCTTTACGGCTTGGTATTTGTTATAGAAACACATTTTTTAAGTATCTTACTATTAGTAAATCTTTGGAATCAGAGGCGGAGTGGCCCACCGGGATACCACGAAAAATCCCGGTGGTCTGATAGCTAAATGGCCCGTTCGGAATTCACCTGAAGTATAGACGAAAAAAAAAACATGGAAATAACGTACTGTTATGAGACAATTTATTTATCTATATAATACTATGAAGACGAAATCGAATTATTTATTTTAATTTTGTACTCGTATTTGATTTTTTAAATTCTGATAAATGATTATTATTTGATATCAATTCGCTTTGAAAAAAATTATTTTAAAGGAAACCACGTCAAAAAATAAGAGCATAAATACATAATATTATTTAGTGCATATTTCTGAGGTTTTTAGAGCATATAAATCCGGGCCCTAAATTATTGTTATTATTATTATTATTATTATTATTATTATTGTAATGCCTGACATACATAATATTATAATATTATACCTATCAGTAAAACTATGTGATTCATTTGTTTTGTTGTTAAATCGTACAAGACACGACGTCGTTGTGCCTGTGCGTGCGTGCGTTTGGGAAATTTGTGTGCGTAACAGTATATAAACGGTAATCGCGAATGGTATTGATAGCCGGCGGTAGAGTGGTGGACTGGATAGATAGGTTCGAAGTGCAGAACAAGAGGACGGTAGTTGGCGATTATTATAAAAAAGACGACGTTCTTTGGCGGATAATAACAGTTCGCAAACGGACGTATACGCAGTTAATTAAGACCAGCGGTTCAGCAATCATTCATTTCACACCACACAAGAATAGAGAAACATTATAACAATACGATGATGTTCAACAAATTCGCCGTAAGTTTTTGATATTTAATTTACGTTGTTTGTTAATAACATATAATACTGCTATCGTAGAAACTGAATTTCAAAATTATAATATAATATTAATAGAGAAAAATATTTTAATTAAAGGGCATTAATATGGTTTTGGAAAAAAGTAATATTCATTGATTTTCATTGTTCGTTTATACGGTTGACATTACACGCAGTAATGGTAAATAATTATTGTACCATAAATGTTACATTAATTCGATGCATATTAAGTTTCACCGTTCGTTTCGGTATACCATTAATTAATTAGAGAGAAACATATCATATAAGTACTTAAGTTTAACATAATATGTTTTGGAACATTTTAATAAATCATAAATATATATTAATATTCTACCAACAGACAATTGTATAAAAATTATTGATATTTTCAACTTTTAATTATAAAATATGCACCTTTCATATATTTTTGTCATGAAGAAAAATGTCAAATTTGAATTCCTATAATACATATTTTATTTTATCATATAGTATAAGAAGTATGAGTTGAAACAATAGCCTTCCTAGCGGTAAAAAAAAATCTGAAGAGTAAAAATAAAGAAAAAAACATTAGCTATTTACACTAAATAAATTATGTGATTAAGTATGAAAATAAATTTAAAACCAAAGTAATCTATAAAATACTTATTAAGATTGCAGATTACAAAAATACTAGAAATGTTGAATATTTGTTCAAATCAAAAGTAGGTATATTATATATATTCTAAAAATCTAAAATATTTTATTATATTAAAATTTTCGTCAATATTAATATATTACTACCTACTAGATGAATTATTAGAACGAAAATATAAAACAAAAAACACTTCTTTTCGTTCGTTGATATTTAATTGTAACTATTAAATGAAAGTTGTATTTTTTTATTATAAATGCTCGTTTGTACTTCTAATGTTACTAAATATGTAGTAATAAATAAATATGAATGTCAAAAGATAAGTTAGAGACGGGCACGGTTTACTATTCTATGAGACCTTCTATACATTAGTATCAGACTTCTAAGGGAAAACTTTGTATATGAATCTTGAACTATGTATTATAAAATATAATACTTCTCTAAATATATTAGAACGACTTGTTATGGAATATAACTCCACAACAGGTGGTATACAAATTTAATTTTAATAAGACACTAGCTATAATAGGTATTATGAATATATTTTCTTTTGAATCATTTTCATAGTTAATGTTGAGTTCATATTTTCGTGTTCTGTGATGTGAAATGATAAAATTGTTTAATTATAATACCTTTGATAAATTGTATGCAGCTATTTACTGACCAAAAAAATACTTAAGATATGAACATATTTAATATGATATTCCTTTTAATATATTATGTTACTTAATTTTAAATTTTTACTATATTTTTCGTTACAAATAAGAGTACAATTTTCCATTAATAGTACACTATTTCTTCAGTAGTTAATATTACATAATAAATGCACTAAAATAATATCAAACTTATAATAGCATGCTTTATTAATAATATATTTTTGACACATTTTTAATATAATATATAAAAAAATATATATAATATATTATGTTAAATACAACTCCAAAAGAAAGACTAATCAGTTTAATTACAAAAGTAGGTTAGCTTTACCCAGTATGATATTGATTTTGCTACAAAAAAAGAGATCAACAAATTTAAACGAGCTAAGTTATATAATCTATATCATTATCTAGTGTTAACTAAGAAATTATAAACAAAAATATATTTTATACTAGTTATTTTAATTTTTATAATAATATGAAAACAATTATAATGATATATCTTACAATACTTAGAAATGTATTTAGTTATTTTAAAAATCACAATGATAAGATAACAGAGATCACAAAGTATTACTTATTAATAAAGTGTTACTACATGCAAAAATAATAATATCCAATAACAAATGTTAGGTACCTACTCGGTGATTATAGTAGGTAGAAACAAACTATTTTTATTTTTTGTAACCCTAATTCAATTTTTACCAATTCTGTTATAATTGTATTGATTCAATTTATGATATCTACAAACAAAATTATTTATCTTTTACTAATAATATTATAGTTTCTAAATTATGAAGTTTCATCATCAAATAAGAAATAAAATAATTTGATATGAATGATTTGTATCGTAATAATTATTTGTTCAAACTAGCTATTTACGATATCAACAAAATTGAATCAAAGCTAAGAAAAAGTCATGATAAAAATTCCAATATACTGGTGTGGTTAATTTACACCCTAGAGAAATTAAAATACACAATTAATGTGGGGCTTCGCTTCAATGAACCAACAAATTATCACCAAACAAAATGAATGATAGGCAGACTTTTACAAATTGCTTTACTATAGTCTTCATTTTTAATTGACTAAACGCCATAAATTCATAAGCGAAAATTCTGATTAATTAGATAATCATAATATCAGTTATCATAGTTTTATTATATTTGCAGTTTAAACACATACCATATTATTAAGGTATTAATTAATGATTGCATTAATTAGTATTCAAAATTAAAACGTAATACCGGTATGTAAGTATGATATTATTCAGTTTAATAATCTTACAAAAACGAATTCCCACGCGAGTTAAAATTATGAAGGCGAATAATATCTGCCTTGAAATTTAAATATAAAATGCTCGATTTACTGCGAGTCAAAATTGTTTGTGTTATTTTAAATACTGGAGTTTCGACAGGTTTTAAAACATAGTATAATATTATATTATTATAACATTATAACCTTGAATGTGTAAACGATCAGAAATTTTCTTGACCGTCATCGTACACTCTTCATAATTTGATTCCAACTGAAAACGTACACTGCACGGTGTTAATAATGGTATTACCCATCATATTGCTTCAACCTTCAATCATGTACATTAATATAATATAATATCATGTGTGTACACAGTGTGCGTTGTTCACTTAATCAGTGGCGTGTTTGAAGAAGATGTGTAAGCACTAACCCACCTATTTTACCAACATGGGAAAGTTTGCCATCGGTGTATTTATTATTAATTATTATGTTAAATATGTTATCTCTTACACTAATCAATATTAACCAAAAATTACCGAATAAAATAAAAAAAATGCAATTAAATAATATATTACTTCCACAAAAATATGAATTCAAGGAATCGATATCGAATCTGGTGTTTGGGGAAGGGGGAGTGCTCTCGGAGTAACAAACCTCAACCCTTCCACCTTTTAGCTGAGTTTCAACCACGGTTATCTACTGTTGATAGCCGTGGTTTCAACTAATGATATCCAAGACGTGTATATTAACGAATTTCCGGTTTTGCATAGGTATTCGCCTTATTGGCCGTCACCGTGTTGGTCGTGCCAGCCATTGGACACCCGACCGAAGACGCCACATCCGGGATCGAGGATACCGCAACGGCGGTGAAACAAGGTATCCGCGGTTGGCTGAAGACCGTCCACTCGAAAATCGCCAAACACGAAGAAAACTGTACTCACGGTGGTGGCGTTGTACATTGGGTGAAGAACAAACTGGGGTTGACGAAAAAAACTACTACCGAGATACCGACGACGACCACCATCACCACGGAAACCGATTATACTGGTTACATCCCGGTAACCTCGGTGGTGAACCAAGGAGAACCAGAAGAAACATACAACGGCGGTGATGATGACGTCACGATATTGGACGACTCCGTGGCGTTGGTCCCCGAGAGCGATAGCGGCAACGAGTCTGTCGATGTAGACCCAACATATTCATCGGTGACCGATAATGCCGTCGACCCAGTAGATCCCGATATCGATGTCCGCATGCGCTTGTAAACCAATTGGGGACTATTATTGTGATCGATAGTTTTTAGTCATCGTTTTGACTTCGAAAAACTTCGCTTGATAATTTAATCTGGTTTGTAATTATTGTTCTCGTATGCTTTTACATTTTTTTACGAACAAAAAGTTCCACTATTTTTTTTATTTATTTTTTTTTTTTTTTGACAATTATTGTTGTTATTATGGACAAATATTGAGTATCTAGTACCTATACTACCTACCATCTAATCATTTATGCCATTGTTTAAGGCTGCGGCGTCGGTAGAATTTTTTGCACATGAGATAATTTAATTTATTTCTATAGCGGGTGCCTACGACGTACGAATATGAACAATAAAATGTTATTATTAAGTGGGTACTATAATATTGTTATTATTGTTTTTATAAAATATATTACTACTACTACCTAAAATTATTAATAACATTTTATTATTATTTTTATTATTATTATTATTATTATTATTATTATTACTATTATTATTAAAACAATGTATGATGTAATATTTAATAAAATATAGCTATAGGTATTACGATTGGCGATCTATTACGTTGTTGGTAGACCAATGCAGGTTTGATCCTTAACCTTGCGATTCATTATAACACTATAAGTACGTACCTATATACTAACCTACAGTACATAATAATATAGTATACCATTAATAATCTTAATTAATAGGATTTTTGATATAATTTAATTGAACTATGGAATAAAAATAAACTGTAAATGCTTTTTTCAATTCAAAGTTCAAGGGTATTGATTTTATTTCAGCCGTATTTTCTGCAATTACGGTACAAATGTGAGAATTGATTCAAGTTAATTAATTGTCAAACTTTCAAATATCGTTAATACCACAAATATTTACAATACATAATACAAAATATTAAACTTATACCTATGACGTTTTGTACAAAATTAATAAGCGAAAAACACATGAAAAACAAATTAATTTATTGACTCCAAGCACATAAATCACACGTGTATTAATATACATATTATGTACATTATTAATTCAATTAAGGCGCTTAAGAATTTATTTTAACTGACGTTTTTCATTGTAACATAAATGCAACAAATAATGTAGATACAATTTAATTATTGAAAACTATAATGTATGTACCGCTAACTTTATTGATAAATAGACTACTTATCTATAGATAAATAAACTAAAAAAGCTAACCACCATCATTTATAATCTATTTGTTGTTTGTTTGGAGTCTGTAATAGAAAATGAATAATATACCTAACAATTTGTATTTTATTCAAAAAATAAAAAGTTATTTGAACAGATATGTAGCTGATGTTGATATTACTGGTAAACAATTTATTAGTACAATATTGTAATAAGCAATGGTACATACATCATATTATTATAGTAATAGTACCAAAATATATTATAAAATAGTTTTTTTTCATAGTGACATTTCTTTTCTGAATTAGAAATAATATTAAATGACTTTAGTTATTTATAAATCAAGTTTTTCGTATAATAGTAAAGGTAAGTTCATAAGCGTGTCTTAATAAATATTTTAATCAGTATACTGACATTATATTATATTTTGTGATACCAATCTTTAGACACTGTAATGCAAAACAATTTATGATAACAAAACGCAACTACTTATAATAGCCTTCAGCATAATATTACGATATGTAATATGTATCTAATATTGTGTGCCTACATCTGTAACAATATAATTTAAATATAAAGCCACAAAAAATGAAAAATTTAAATTTATATAAGGTTATGTACCTACTAAATAATATAATATTATGTTTGGACCTCTGAAAACATTATTTCTATTCGTCTTAACTTTAGGGTCTTTATAATTAGGTTTTATAATTGATGTATGCTAAATTTCCAAATGATACAATTAAGTGACGAAAAACAATAGGAATATCTAAGTTATTCGTTAAACCTGAGGGCATACACCGGCCATAATACATTATATTATAGATTATGATTTATGAATAATGATAATTATTATATTCGCATAGTCGCATATTAATTGGTAATTAAACTATAATCATGTTCATTTAAATGTGACTGATTTAATATATGTTACATATTTGATTTTGCATTAACATTTAATACCTACCTTAATAAAACCACAGAATAGATTAAATAGATTAATCTATTCTGTAATAAAACCACATGGATTTATCATTCATGTGTTAAAATTTGATTAGGTTAGGTTAAGTTGTATTTTATGATATGTCCTAATAGTATTTTAATACGCAGGTACTTACTTTATACTCAAATATAAAATATTAATTACGGGGAAACTTGAAATTTCCACCAATTAATTGCGGTTTTGCAATATTAAATAATAGACATGAAACAATTATTTGTTTTTATAAAATTGATATAATTGTTATTGGTCACGTTTATAAACGAATAAAAAATCAATATGTAACATAAAAAATTATAGTCTTCACTCTATAATATAATATTTGCAAGATTTTTGAACCAACCCACCGAACTATATTTGAATTTCACCTCCACAATCCTATCCATTCATGTATATTATACGATATGTGAGTTGTTGAGAATAAATCAGTCAAACTAAATAAAATAAAATATATACTAAAATAATTTTTTCCTTTTTAGAATTAAAATAAAATAAAATAGTAATAAAATGATTCATCTATATTTTCAATCACATTTCTACTTTTCCTTAAACAATTTTGGCCCGGTTTGTTGAAATGCACTTCAGATTTAACCCGCTTTAAACAAAAAAGATTTGACATCCGGATGTCGTCTAGAGTCCTAGCTAATATAAATCTGAAAATATTAAAATTTGTTATTCAAAATATTGTTTACAGCCATTTAAGTTGAAATGTTTACACAACTTAGTATTTTGAGATATGACCTTATAATACCTAATCAAAATATGTATTTATTATTATACGTCTCAATAAACATAATTTAAGAGAATATTAAAAATAATTATCTTAATTTATTCTACTGTGTTCAGATCAGATAATAATTCTAATAATGTAACAAATACATGACAAATAATTTTATCAACCAATTTTTATTTAAGAACGATTAAATGATGACTGAAATGTACATATTTTATATTAATTATTAATTATTTCATTTTTAGTCTCTGAGAAGATAGTTAAAAAACTGAAAGGATTTTTTTATTTTAATGAATTATTTTTGTTGCTTAAATGTTTACTAATAGAAATTATGTTCTTATAAACGTTTTTATAAAATATCGTAAACCGTATAGATTTAGGTACCTATATAGATTGTACATTTTATTTATTTGGTACTTAAGACATTTTAAAGGTAATTTTTCGATCATTATATTGCTTTTCTAACATGTGTTGAACATAAACTATTTACCTGCCTAGACATATGTATGGCTGTAAATTAAAGTTATATATGAGTATTATTCCTATAAAACAAAATAAACATAAAATAAACTTTCTTTTTGCTATAATAGATTTTAATGTACCGAAAAAAGGTTTTAAATACTGTTCGATCGGGAGAATTATTGGAGTGTGTAAGTAAAAGTGTGAGATTATTAATTACCTATACAATACGTGTTTTAAGTTTTAACTATAGCAAATAATAATAAAATATCAAATATCATAATTAAAAAGTAGACAGTTACCTATTTATGTTTTTAACTCCACGCGGGTGATTTTTAACAATCATTTAAAATCAAATTTAATATCATGTGTGGGCATTAACTTGATAAAAAGTTAATTAGTTAGTTAGATTATTTTCTAATCGACTTAACTAGTTCAATGATTGACAGTTGAAATAACTTGGTTTTTCTCAGTTGAATTAAATCCATCAAGTAAATAACATTTTTGATTTTTTGTTTTGTTTATTAGTGACATAAATATTAGGTAATATAAAATAAGAATAATCCAATACTATAATAACACAAACATTTTTGTTCTTTTTCTTGATGAAATAATTTTGTTTATTTTGTTTATTTTGTATATTGTATAGATATAGATATTGTATAGATACGGGTATCCTTTATGTGATTTACCTACTAATTAAAAAAAATAATAGATTACCTTTTTTTAACTGAGGTAAGTTGATATTTTTTTTCCATATTAACTTTTAACTTCTCGAGTTAAATTTATAATTTTTTAACCTTAACTTTAACTTATCAACCCTGTGTCGTCTTAACTTTACTTGAGTTAATAATTTTCATTAACTTTCCCACCTTTGCATAATATTATACTTAGCATTTTCATCATTGTTTATTATACTTAGCATTTTCATCATTGTTTATTATACGCATTGGATAACAAATTGGATAAAAATATTCTCATATTATTTTGTTTAAAGATATATAAGGTTATGTTATATAACGTTATCTTGATGAAAATTATTTAAACAATGAAAATTACTTCATTACTTAGCCAAAGGTACGTTTAATTATTCTCTATTAACTCATTTTGTTATAGAAGCGTAATTAATGTAAATACGCATACAAATTCTGCCGTGAATATATTTTTTTTCACTCGTAAAAACTTTATTAAAACTTAATTTGCTTTTTTTCTTAGAATGCAATATTGTGGTGAAAAAGAATGACTGAATACAATATATTTCATTTTTCTATATTATAATGTTATATCACATCCCGGGACCTAACCATGATATATATGAATGAATTAAATATGTGCATTTAATACATTTAAATTGTAGTATCTTTTTTAACTATTTGAAATTATTTTTTAGGCACCACTAATATAGGCATCACTAATATATTTAAAATTATTTATAATTAGGTAGATATTTAGATATTTTTCAAAAAAAGTATTTTCAAGTAGCAAACACAATAACTGAAAACAAACAATAATTGTTTAATATAATAATTCAACTTATTAATCTTTAGATATGAAAACTAAAATAATAATAACAAAATTTAAACATTTTAAAATACTCTATATTAAATTTGTTATAATTTATGTTGATATTAAAATGGTGACAATTTTTAAATTTTAAAATATGATTTATGATTTATAATAATGTAATAATAACTTTCTTTTTAATCAAAATACACTTTCTTAATTAACGACGACATCTATCAAAATAACCACCGTAAAAATTAAATGCGACACCAAAGAACTATATCAAACAATATTATAAAATGTAATTTATTAAAAATTCAAAAAGCATTCAATATAAAAAAAACTTAATAAAAAAAAAAAAAAAAATAAGTGAGAATTGGCCTTATAATCAGTTATTAAAACAAATTGTAAGTATGAATCCATGTATTTACACAAAGTAATAACTTAATGGCTATAAAGTGTGGAAAATTTTGGCTTAAATAAAATAATAATAACAGTTGGTGTGAACGTCCAAAAGACAACAAATCATTTGTTGAAAATGTAAAATATTATAAACGACAAAATGGTTTTGGTATTCTGACTGATGACTATCGAGAAATACGTTTGGGATAAAAAGAACCAACAACATTTTGCAAAACCCCAGGAGAACAGATGGTTGAACCGAAGTAGCTCACTAGACAAGGATAAATGGAATCCACCCGAAAGGTTGCTTTCACATGGATAGGGTAGCTACCAGACATATGACATTAATAACATTGTTTGAACAATAGAGCTGAATCCATCGAATATTGAACTAACTAAAATCGAATTTGTTTTACAATATTTTATTTATCATTATATTTTATTCGAAATTACTTATAAAACCCCCACAAATAAATTATTTAATATAAAAATGCTAAAATAATTTTAAAGTAATAATGCAATAATTAAATGCAAACATCATAGAAGTATGTGAGTATAAGTGTGATTTCTAGTATACATTTTTTATTGGATTTTATTCAATTTAAAGTTTACAATATTTTTAAAATTAAGCGTGGAATTATATGTTATGTATACATTTTTATATTTTATATTATATTGCAAACATTGGTAATAAGAAATTGAAGAAAAATTATTCTGAGTGAAGATAAATTACCTATTTAACATAATATAGATTATATTATATTTATCTTAAAATATATCACATGAATTTTATTATTTTATAAGTGCAATATTATTATATAAACTTACGTGTGCCATCGAACCGTGTCGCGATTGTATCCAGAAATGTATTCTGAGGCGCCAATAATCCTTTTCTGGCAGGCATTTGTTATACCCTAAAAAAATAGTTTACAAAGTATAATTAGTAAAAACCGTAGACATTTTTAAATTAGAAAAAGTAATATAATATAATACAGTAAGTTGGGGGGAAAAGAAATAAACAAAAACTACATAACAAAAGATGTGGTCGGGGTCTATTAGAAAGTGGTTTTAAATTTTAAAAAAGCAACGATAAATCATTAATTTCCAAACAAAATGTTGTTTGAAATAATTAATTCAAACTTGGTTTATTTCTTAACATTTATTTATCATGTTTTTATACAAAAATCCAAATCCATAACTATCGGATACGATTTGAAATAAAATGTAGTTATAATTCTAAGTTTTTCTGTGGTAGCGAGGTAATGTTATAATATAGTAATCAAGCAAGAGCAAAACAGCTTGAATACTTTTAGACCGATATAAACTGGAATGAACTGAGATCTACACTGTACAATATATTGTAGGACCTCGACTCAAAATAAATAATTGTTTTTATACAATCTCAACAAACTCAACTCACAGAAACAAATGAAGTTCAGAAATAATTAAAAATAAATTGAAAAACTATTAACAATTTTTAACTAACGAAATACAGCTCAAACTTTATCATTCTTGAATATAAAATGCCGAGATTAAATATTCTTAAAATTACCATAGATTGTTTATAGATATTAGTGAGACTATCCAACAGATCGTGTAAACTCGCCATAGATCTTAAGCTAACGTGTCAAAGAGATAAAACAATTATTTATAGGCAGTTTCCTGTATTTTATCAATGTAGTAAACTATAATCATTTATGTGTCATTATTCCATTTTAACCATTTTTAACCATAGTAACATATTCGGTATTATAACATACATAACATGAACTAAAATATAGTGAGTAGTGATGATCATTAAAGTGATCGAGCTCTACACAGCCACCCATCAATCGGTTTCCAGTCTTTTATATCTATTGGTTTATAATACAGTACAAGATAACAAGTGTTCACTGGTATCTATCATATTTTTTTTTAATAGGTATTGAGAATTATGAAAAAATTAGTACCTACTACATAATACAAACTACTTATATAATTATTAATATTTAAGCTGTTATAAATTTATAATATTGGAATTAGTTCAATTATTTGAAGCTTAATGAACATAACAAATATTTATTCATTCATTTATTTGTTTTCATACAAACGGACATCGGGTCCTATTAAACTTTGAATGTCAATATGTAATAACATAATATTTTTACTATAATAATCATGACATTCAGCTGAAGTAATAAAAACTGCTAAATTTAACCAAATAAAATCAACAATGTGTGAGTTACTGACACATATTAATAGGACATCGTTAGCAGGAAATAATATTTAGTGAATCGTTTGTACTAGAGAAAATTTGGATATTTACAAAGAATGTAGAAGTCTTGAGTTGAGAGTACATGTTTTTTTAAATCGATAAGAAAGAGTTGTAATTCAGGAAGGTTCTTACCAGATATTAGACTGAGTAATAATAAATTAAGAAACAAATTATAAGATCACCTTTCGTTATGTGGTCAGATAACATATTAAGGAAATTCGCGACATTTTGGTAAGAACCACGGAACCGCTTGTTTGTATTAAATTTTAATGAAATCCCAGAAAACAATTGTGTGCTGGTTCAATAGCTTCAATCTGTTTGAAATAAGGTACCGTTGATCCAAATCAAAGGCAAATACTCAAGATTAGATCGAACCAATGAACAGTATACAGAGTTTTCAGATATAATGGGTCTTGAAAGAATGAGTGACATGTGCTCTTTATAAATCACAGAGTGAACATCACCTTTTTTAAAATCATTTTTGTTCAGTCAGAAAAACTTAAATTCGGTTCTAATATTATATCTGTAAGATCTTCATAAATATTACATACCGTTAAACAACAATACAAATTAGATAATAATTTATATATAAATGTATTGTAGCATGATAAAATGCACATTATAATTTTATTTAACTAAGGAAGAATTTATTATTTAATATTAAAATAAAGTATTAAAAAATGTTTTTATCAAAATTATGCTTGACGATCAGTAAATAAAACAAAAAAATGTTTACAAAAACAAACCATACCTACCTAGTTTATATTATTATAAAGTATATTGTTATTTTAAAATAAATAAAATGAACTTCAATAATGTTTAAAGAAAATCATTTGAATTAAATGCCTACGTATTAAATTCAAATTCAATTCAAAATGTTAGGTACCAAATAATATAATCACATTAAAGCTCATTTGATTTGAAATAAAAAAAGTCATAACGAAAGTAATACATACCTACTTATTGTAATAAAAACTTCATAAAAATTGTAAATTAATAATTCGAGAGCAAACACTAATTAATCGATCGGATAATTTATTTCGAAAAAATCAAAAACACAATTGCTTACGGAATTTGGTAGGTACTCGCGGAAAGATTTTAAGCTAAGGCATGCGGAACTGACAACTGTGATTTTTTTCTGTTTTGACGATAGAAACAAGAAGCTTTGCGAACGCAAATAATAATCATTATAAGTGCAAGGCATTCATAAGTCAGTCTATTCAGAAAATCTGACGGCAAAACAAATCACCAACTAATAACGACGCTCGTTCAACCTGCTAATTCGACACTATGTTCAAATTATTTTTCAAAACATGCAAATCAGATTTTTAAACATTCAAAGAGACCAAGAGAACAATAAGTAGATCAAAAACTGAAAAGACAATGTCACAAATTGTTTAAGCTTTCCAAATATTTTTTCTCAGATTCAAATTAATTTGTATGTATTATGTACGCGTATATATAAACACGTTTACGTTCAATATTATTATAATAACGCATATTATATAATGAAAACCTTTAAACAACTCATGAATCAAAAATAATAATTTCATTTGTTTGAATTGTTTTGTAGTGAATGGTGATTAGTGTTAAAGCGCAGCTATATAGGTATAATACGAGTACCTATATAATATTATTATTAAATTGTGCCTTTTTTTATTGTAAATATTAAAACAAATGTTACATTACTATATTTCACTAATAAAAATTAATAATAATAAATATTTTAAGAAATTAAGTAATTTCTTTAGTAAACATTAACCGAAAACGATATATTTCAATTGATTTATTTGGGGAAAAAAATGTTTAGTTTAAATTAGTAGACACAGGTCTAAAAATAATCTATAAGTACTAATAATAAATTATTTTGTGAAATGTCTAATTATTTTGGTGAGAACTATGAATATATGTCTGACATTAGTCTTAAACTGTTAAACATATAGGCTAGATTTTTTGGAAATTAAGTTTTTATTTTAACAGTACAATTAAGTACAGTGCCATTGTACATGTTACTGTCATGATAAGTATTAAGTAATTTTTTTGTAATGTTTACTTTCTCATTTCAAACATAGTTTGTGTAAATAGATTATAACAAACATAATGGTTAATTAATGTAGTTTCATTTGGCTAAAAATAATGTATTATAATATTAAAATAAATCTCCGATAAACCTTTTATTAATATATTCACAGCTTAATTCAGATCAGATTAAAATGTGAAACTAAAATTAAATTAAAACTTGAGATAGGTAGTCATAATACGATTACTGTAATATTATATAAATTAATACAATTACGTAATTTGTATTGGTGTGGAGGAAAAACGAATGAATTAATGGCCACAGTGATCTTAGTTGGTTTTAGATTTGGCGTTAACACCATCATGATAACAATAAACATTGTGTGCATCAACAATCTTAGATAATATGCAGTATTTAAAGGTTAAATTTAAATAAACCATAATATTTGAAAGACACTTACTACGGTGACGAAGGAAAAAGTTTTGATGGGGACACATATGATATTGTGTATCCACCATCGCATTTTGTTCGGTAATAAATATATTTGCAAGTTTATTATAGGTCAACTTAATACATATTTGATTTAGAATTAAGATAATTGTATTAAACTATATTATATTCTATTTATTTAGATCAATTTTTATTTAATTGATTTAAATATTTCATTTTGTAGAACAATGGCGATCGATAAATAGATTGTACGCATTGTTAAGCCAAATAATTTATAACATCATGAAACAGGTAGAAATTACAAATTACAATATATATTTCATATTAATATATTATTAACTATTAAAATATAATAGAAATTTAGTGAATTCTCTAAACGTGTAAGACGCGTAACGAGGAAGATTTGATATGATCATAAAACCGATAAGTATATAGAGTACCTGGAACAGTCTTTATTGAGATGGTTATTACATTCATTACAATAAGTTTACATAATAATTATTCAACTTAGCGCCTTTAGTGTTATTTGTTAGCACATTATTTTTGTCTTTCAAACACTATACACGCGTAGTACCTAGTCATAAATTGAAACCTTGACCGTGGGCTATAGAATACGTGTGTCGGTCTAACACGGTTGTGCTAATTGGAACAGATACTACGTAACGAATTTGCTGATTGTGCAATGGTCTTCAGGATACAGATAAAATTGCAGTGAAATAAAGAGTATCCTTTGCTAAAGAAATAAGACACGATAACAAAGAATTTTTCTTCGTTTATTCGGCACGGGGTATATGTATCTCCCTCAGGAAAGATAGAAAGGACACAATATCGTCGATTTCAGCCCAAATCCCGAGATATTAATCAATCGGCAACCTGTTAGCCCGATAAAGTACTTTTAAAAGATATAACAAGACGTGGACTAGGGAGGTGAGACAAAATGCTTTGTAGACAAAATTCACAAAGTAAGTTTATTTTATATAATAATGTATTATTTTCTATTCCTATTACTTTAATGAATACCTACATGATTATGCGCATTAGTCATTAAAAAACGTTTCGTTGTCCATCAATAAGCCAATAATAATTATGATACAATATCGCATACAAAGTTTTGAAAATTTGAACAAAAATACTTGACAGATATTCAAATAAAAAATTGTAACGTATTGGTTGTTTCGAAGTTCACAATATTATACAATATGTCAATGTATAAATAAATATTACCAACAAACCGTTTATTCCTTATAATAAAAATAATAATTGTGACTTGATATAAGAAAATTATAAATTATAATACCTGCTTTACGACTTAAAAATTCTTTCCAGGCATTGAAAATAGTTCAAAAGTTCCATAATATACAACCATTATTAGCGTTAGTAGAGAAAAATTCTAAAAATGTCAAAGAAGTCTGGGCAAAATGTGGTTTTCTGTGAACTCCACTCCGAATCGCTTTTGATATATTGTTGCATTTAAATTGTGAAAGTAATACTCCGCAATATTCTACGCCAAGATGAACGTAACAAAGTGATATATACTTATGTAATGGATATTTGTATACACAGTATCCGATTTATTTACTCTATCCACTTTTATATATTTTCATTTTTTTTATAGCACACTTTTCATTACTATACGACTTATAACAGGTAGTTATTTGTTTTTCGGTTAAACATTAGATATAATAATAAACAGTGACATCCGGGTATTGAAATATTGTTTACTATCGTTTAGAAATGTATTAGAATATAATTGTAAATTTAAACCCAACATATTTGTATAAACGCACACAAACATTGATCAACTACTAATATTCTATACAATAATATATAATATATACAGTGCACAAAATACACAATACATTTAGTATGTAGACACAAAGGAGTTGAATTTGATTAATATATAGTTATACTTTATCAATACATAAGGTTTTGTCTGAACGGTCATAACATTATAATATTTTGAATCACAAATAAAATGATCCGTAGATTAAAAAAATTATTTTTATGAGAAAAAAAAAGTGTTTGAAAATAGTTTAATTGACCAAAGTTAATTTGTATTATAAACACAGTACGTTTTAATACATTGCAATATTAAAATATGATTCGTTCTCATCAACAGAATTAAATGTATATACTTTCTCAGGTAATTGAAATATAACATACTTATACAATAATGTTAAATCATCCTGGAAATATAAAAACAATTTAATCTTACACTTAACACTTTATTTTTATTACGTTTTAACGGAAAAGTTATTATAGGACTGAACACTTAGATAGTATAACGATAAAAACCTCGGAACTCGCATCACGGTATCTACTGGTATAATGGTATATTCTAGACTACAGGTTTAAAGTTTCAGTTTCAAGTGTAACTCGTCGACTCGTCGTTGAGTAGGTCACCAGTAATGGATGTGTTGAATTTGAATTCAATGATACATAATTATGTGCGCAAAACGGTTCTAAACAAAAGAGGCTGTTGGTCAGCACATAATATTTCCAAGCATATAGTTTATGTTGTATTAGATTAATTTTATTCTTATGAGTAATTATTTAATTGAGCAAATTCGACTGGTTTTTTTCCGAAACATACAACTTAAAGAATTCAATACCAACATGTGAGCTATGACCCAAAAAATTGAAAAATGTGAATAAATCTTAAAATTTGTCAAAATATTAAAATTTTTTAAATGCATTTAAAAACTTCATTAGTAAAATAAATATAATAAGGTAATATAAGTATCTATCTAATGGTAAAAAGTTTAAATTTAAATTTAAAATAAAATAATTAAAACCATTAGAGGAAAAATCTCGATTTTTTCTTTTGATTTTCAATTTTGTGAAAAGTTGAGCAAAAACTAATAACAAATTTTTTTTGGATAACTGATGAAGTAACTTCTGTCAAAACAACTTATGAGAGACCTTGTGTTAAATTATCAAGCAATTTTGACTCACAACATTATATAAACATAAAAGAAAATAAATTTCAAATATTTCAAAAATTGCATAGTTAAAAAAAGGTTAAATTGTTTTTAACACTATACCTGTCCGTTGATTTTGCTCGAAATGTTAAATTATTTAAATCTCAAGTTGAAATAAGTACTGTTGTATTTTTAAATTAATATTACTTATATCCTAGGTAATCAAAATGTATCATTATTCGTCATAAATCATTAATAACGATACATTACTATATTTTTTTTTTTTATGAACATTTTACCTAATAATATAGATATTTTCATATACAAATAACATGGGAAACCTTCTTTTTTAAATGTAGGTACCTATTGAGTTCTATAAAAGCTCGTACTCATGTTTCATTAATTAGCTTCCTTGCTAAGTATTTTTTTTTAATTATTAAGATAGGCAACAGCATGCAGTAGGGCTAAGTTTGTGCGTCTTTTATGCACAATAATAATTATTGATATCTTAGACAATAATTAATAACTAAGGTTGAAGAAAGCCGTTATACTATACTTGCCAATAATTTTAAGACAATCTATCTATGTTATTTTATATTTGAATTTCCATGAAGAGTTCAGTTGCTCGTATTTTGAGAGTAATTTTTGAGTAATTTGATATAAGTATGTACTACCTCCTATGCGTAAAACAAACTTGGTGCAAAAATATATTTAAAATAATATATTGTGTGCTAATACCATAATAATATTCCTAGGTGCGCTAGCTCGGTCATAAATTGTATAGGTATATGCACATAATATATTTTTTTTTTTTTTTAATTTTATTTCTTTTTTGTTATGAAGCGGTATTGCCCACTTAATTTGTATTCACTTGAACATTTTTAATTTAATGAATAATGTCGTTATAAAAGCACTATGTAACGTATAATATAATTTACTAACAAAATTTCATTTTCATATTATAATTAATAAATTTTTTTAAATATAACGTATATTATAGCGAAAAGTTATGTGTTTTTTATATATAAATAATATATATAGGAACTAGGAAGTCTCGACACGATCAAATCACCTATGTGTATATTTTTAATTCCAGTTAACATAAGTATCGATGAAAAGTTTTAGTTCAATTTATTACATTCACTTTTCAGGTAGGTACCTATATGTCTGAATGTCTCTCGAGAGAAAAAACTGAGTTCTAAAAGTTATTTTATCCTACCGTTTCAAGAGAGCAAAAGACTCTAAGATCCAAATTATTACTCGAAATTGTTTAAAGTTGTATAGGTTCACCATTGCGATGCTATGTCGAAATAATAAAGCTGACGTAGAAGGTTTCTTATAAAGATAACAATGGTTCAATTTTGGTCTTGTGAATACCAAGTTTACCGATACCTACTTTAAAGATTAAAACTTTGCAATTCAAATTGATTGTAACATATTACTCGACTATTGTGGTTGACCCAGGGAGATGAATAATTGAATCTCATAATTCACAATAGGTAATATTCATTGTACTTGTGCATATACGTCATAATATATTATTATGTGCTGCAGATTTTCAAAAATGTATTTCATTAGTTGAAATGATAAATATAATAATAAGTTCAGTACAAAAACAATGAATTTTTAAAATAATTTCTAATATTAATTTGGGTGGAACATTCATACAATAAATTCTTAAACGTAATCCAATATATTATATTGATAAATAATATTTAATTCTAATAATTTTGAAGTTTGTAAAATTTCATTAAAATGTTGTATACAATATACATACTCTTACTTATCTAACGCATTTTAAATTTTGAGCGAAGTTTATGTTAAAAAAATATATCTAGTTTGAATTTAGAGAGGTCAAAAGTAAAAGTTCACAGTTGTTATCAAAATAATTTGGAAAAACAGAAAACAAAATACGAACAACTTAATATTTATCCCAATAGGGTACCAATTTTGAACTTTGAAGGATCAATTTTTATTTATTTTTTTTATTTTTTTGTAATTATATAATGATATTGAATGGCCACAGAGGCTTGAAATGTATCTTTAATGTTTTAAATGAGTATTTTCTAAAGATGGTTTAAGTATCAAAAGAGTTTGCTCTTTTCAATCAACCTATATGCATAATTAAGCATTTTAAATTTTTTTTAGTTTTTATCGATTTTGGTTATAAAATAATTTCCTAAGTAAGGACTTAGGCTAAGTTAAGAAGTAAAGTCGTTCATACCAAAAAAATTAAAGTATAACAAAAATATATATTCAACAATTTTTTTTTTGTTGAAAAAAACGTTGAAGTTCAAACTTTGACAAAATTTGTATTACCTAGCTATCCATAATCACACAAATATGAACTATTTTAGTTTGAAATTCTAACTTCATACAAAATACTATATTTTAGTAAATTTCTGAATTATTATTTTTAAATCTAGTTAACTACATATAAATAAATAAAATTAATTTCATAGTAAAACGTTTGACGAATTAAAATTTTATTTACACTCATATATTATATTAACACATTTAAAGTATAATAAATTAAAAAAATTAAATAATTAATTTCCATGACTGTTTGAAAGATCTACACATCGGGTTATAATCAGAGGTAGTAAATAATTTTTATGATACATTTTTGTTCAACAGGTTCTGATCGATTTGGATTCCGGATTATAGTAAATCACATAATATTATATAGAAACCGAAATTATAAATCAATTATCAATTATCAATTGAATCCATGAATCGCGTAAAAATCTCATACGTAGTTCCATAGTAAAATATTATGATCATTTTTATTGTTATCTCTAGAAATTTGTTCGTAAAAATTCATAACGGTTTTATGACGAAATTACAGGCTTAAATATATTAGATATTAGATAAATCTTCCAATAAAAATGAAATTTAAACACTCAGCGCGACGGGTGCACGGTTATTATTTTTTGTCTACTATCGCTGTAATGACGACGTCGCTTTGACGTCGATATGATATTATACAAGACGTGTAATTATGGCTTTGGCACGGATCACCTGGTGACGGTCGACGGAGGCATAGATGACAACGTTAACCATAGTCTATTACTATGATTTTAAAGTCAAACAGGTAAGTAATATTATTATGGTAGTAGCTATCAGTATAAACAAGGGTTTTTAGGGGGCTTACCTGACGAGAGAATAATATGGTACACGCGCGCGCACGGATAACGCGGCGATCGACGGCGACGACGGTGGAAGTGGCGGCGCCGATCGTTGCCGCAGTGGCGTCGGCGAAGACGAGTATATATATATGTGTGTGTGTGTGTGTGTGTGTGTGCGCGTGCTTGTATGTTGAAATTTATAATATATTTAATATCAACAAATATTTTCGTATTATTAAAACGATTGAGATGATAATAATAACAATAACAACAATAACAATAATAATAATAATATTAATAATAATAATAATTATGATGATATAAATATAAAGTCGATCGGGACGCGAATTTCAAAGGGAGTGGGGGTAGCAGGTGACCGTCATAATCGCATCACTGCAGCGGATGCACCGACAGCCGAGTGTGCAACAGTCGTCATGGTTGCAGCGGCAGTGGCGGCAGTGGCGACGACGTCACTGTAGTGTACGGTAACGCTGCAGCGGTGGCGGTGGCGGCGGCCAACCCCGGTCGTCGTCGTCGCCCGAACGGATGAGTAAACGACGGCGGCGGCGGGGGTGGTAAAGCGGGAACAGATTTAACGGCGATGAGCACGCGGCAAACAGCGGAGGCGGCGTCGACAGCGGGCGCTGATGTGGTCGCGAGCGTGTGTATAGGCGCGTCCTATGTGCGGTGCACAGCGCCGTTAACGAGATACTGCCGACGACGAGTGCGGCAGCTACGACGACGGCGACGGCGACGACGACGATGACGGCGGCGGCGGCTGTTGCTGCTGATGCTGGTGCTGATGCTGGACGCGGTAGCAACAGCCGAGCCCCCGTGCAACCCTAGGCAACGCCGCCGCCGGTGTGCATTATTATTATTATTATTATTATTATTATTATTGTACTTATCCGTATACCGCACAGAGGTGTAATGACAATAACATTCTTATGTTGTTTTTTTTTCTACTTTTTTCACGTGCCTACTTGAAACTAAATATTATCAAGCTACTACGCGAGATCCTATATATAGATTACAAAGACTTACGGATTATGACGTATCCATCTTTGAATCCGTAATTACATAATGGGATGCAAAGTAGGTATCTATAAATAATGCCAAAATACTTTTGTAAGAGTTGCGTATTATTTTATAAAAAGTTATCCTGCAACAAAAGACTTATTTCAAAACGTTAATGCACCCAACATAAATAATTTATATATAAAGACTTACACCATATACACGTAAAAAACATTCTATTATCGTCTGTAAATCACCAAATCAAAACTAGATGTGCAGCAAATAACTTCTCACTAAAATGGCCCCAAAAAACTGGGATATCGTAAGATTTTCAATTTCGTTGGAAATCAGATACATGATTTAATGTCCAAAAATGTGACCAATATGTCCCTACCGATGCTAAAAAAATGTATTACCCACTGGCTTCTTAATGAATAGGTACGGACGTACGGTACATCAAAACCTAAATACAATTATTAAATATCTACATTGCAAACTTCCATTTTTATCTTAATTGTGTGTTTTTATTTTATTTCATCTTATTTTGCTGTTGTAATTTACGTTTTTAAATTTGAATTTTTTTTTTAATAAAAGCATGATGTAGTAAACAAACGAATAAAAATAACTAGGTATATTGTATTGTAATATTTCGAAATTTCGTATAATAGTATTATAATATAAGTACCTATAATATTAATATTTTAAACATCGTAAGTTGTTGAGGCTTCAATTAATAAAAAATATTAGTAATTTTCTTATGTACTGGCAACATTATCGGCAGACAGAGTAGCAGATAATATCATATAAAAATCACGTCGGTTGGCGATGACTGAAGATTATATCGCGATAGAATAATAATAAAATTGTATTATAGTAACCCATTATATCCTATGCTGTTACAACTGTACGAGGAATATTATTAGTGACTCAAGCGCGGCCGCAAGATGAAATTTCACATGGGCCAAGATAAAAAAGTTACTTACACTCTAATATCAATTATAGCGATATTTTTATTTAAGTACATGCAGTACGAAATTCCTAGGAAAATCAATAGCTTCCTTACCCTGCTACCCCCTCCCCAACTGTTGGTGCCTTCAATGAGTACTGTAACGGTTCATAGTATAATCATTATTATTATTAATATTCTTACTGATTTTATATGATTTTTTCCCAACCAGTTGTGATAAAAATAATATTACCTATGTTACATCGTTATTGGACAGTAACGTGCGGTTAGCGAAACTGAAAAAATCGCGCACTCTGTAGTGTGGCAGTGGTGTGCTTAGGAAGAATATTCCGAGGTACGCATTGAAGTAGCACCTCATATTCTAATAAAACCACGATAATTTTTCAAAACTTTATGTCCCAAAACGAGTCTTATCGTAAATTTGTTTATTGTACATAATATATAACACTATTCATATAGCCCCTGAACATTTTACTTTTGACCTATTATTTTGTTTTGCAAATTTTAATTTCATTATTTTCACAGGCATTTTATCAACACAATTTAATTTTCTAAACATATTACGTTTAGAACAACTTATACCTATACTTGTTATGTCCGTCCGCTAGTTACCAGAGCATATATATTCAAATTACGGCTGTTGACTTTTATTTATTTATCGTCGCTACATAGTTAATATTGTCAATAAATATTATTGTTTTGTTGTATTTATTTATCTCCGTATCGTGCTGTACCAACATAAATTGTACCTATACGGAATAATAGTTAACTGCGTTGAATACGTTTAAAAAAAAAAACCAAGAAATTAGCACGCTCGAAAAGTGAGTGACAATGACATAACATGTAAAATGATTAACGAAATTTACAAAAAAAAAATAAAAAATATTCATCGTTGGTAATATTTGAATTTCAAGCACCCCCGCCGCCCGCCCGATTGCAACTTATATCAATTAATATAAACCATATGAATATTAACCTGGTTTTTTAATTTTTTTATACACTGCAAATTTAAAAACACCATATTCGCTTATTTCTGAAAAATGCATAAAGCCTAGAGATTAGACATAATTACTCTACACATTCAGTGTATCGGTATTAAAAATTAGATTTACAAATTCCAATAGTTTTCGAAAATCACGACAAAAAGTGGAATTTTGATAAGTATACTCGAGTTGCAGTAAGTAGGTAGTGCTGCAATTACATAAGCGTTATTAACTGAAAAATACTTGAAGGTACTTAAACAACTTGGCTGCGTAAATAGTTCAATAAAATTGAATAGCAAAAATATTATTACGACCATGATAATTTTATGCGCGTGCCTGTAGCTCCATCCATAACTGCAGACATTGTCGTACAGACCTGTTGAATTGTATCTAGTGAGATTATGCACTGCGTTCTACGTACGGCAAATTATATTGATTTATTTGTTTGTACTAAATGTATGTTATTATTTACGGTATATTTGTGTACCATGATACCGTACTGTCCGTACTTATACTTGTGATTTATTAGGGGTATCTTATAATGTTTTAAATGAAACTATATTTTGTAATAAAATTCTTATTATTTTATACACATTAAATATATTTTTTTTTAGATATTCCGTGTTGTTATACCTATACTTACATAATCAAACTGCGCCATATTTTGTTTGTAAAATAAATATCAAAACTGTTCGCAATTGAATACAATTACATTAGTATACGCGTCGTACACTACCCTATTAACAACGTACCTAATTGGATTTAAATGTATATTTTTGCATAATGTACACATCATACTATTATGTATCAACAAAAATAAATCTGAAGAGTAATAGGTTTAGTCACATTTTCCGCGTAAGTTAATAACAAATGCAGAACTTTTATGAATAATATAAGTGAATCCACATGCAGCTAGGTACGAGTGAAATTAAAATTAATTAATAATTATATTTATATAAACCGTATAAATTTTCAAAAGCTCGGTTGAGTTGATTCGTTTACAGTTTGTTTGTACACTAATTACTAACTCGATAAAATTTACAACGAATACATTTTATTTAAAGAAATAACAATATTAATTGCTTTAATGTAAGCAGTAAGCACTACGAGCCAGGAACATTCCGATCAAAAAATATTTGACAATCGTATAACAATATTATGATCCATGATGAAAAAATAAAAACATTTACAACATTTTAGTATAGGTATTATACAATAATATGCATTAATCAAAACTTTGAGAAAGTATGCGCGGTCCACACCGATATAGACTGTCGCACTATTAACACCAAGTTAAACGTATTCACTCCAACGACCATTATACCGACTTCTAACGTGATTACAATCAAATCGTTTTTACGAGGCAAACAAAAGACCAAAGGACAAAATATTAACAATTCGAAAAAATAGTACTCGTTCAAAACGAATGAATTGTGTTATTTCTATTATCATGATTTTTGTTCGAGCACAAGTTATAAAATATAAAATAATAACAACAATGAACTAAGAGAAAAAACAACGTTTTAAATAATTTTAAATCTGTAACCTTGTCACCTACTTACTAAAACCATAGGAATATGTTAAACGTATTTTATATTATATAACACGTCATATTCTTGTCACATTGATGTATTATAATAATTATTTATATGTTTGGTATATTATATTTGTTTATCTGATAAATTACCTATAAAATATATTGTAACCGTCAGGTTTTTCCGTTATAATTTATGACAAATAAATAAGAAAATTTTTGAATTGAGCTAATGACATACAACACTATCGACGCTAATCCAAATTTACCAATATTCACCATAAGATACGTTATATAATGCCTATTTTGTTGAATAATGTATTGATGACTATTTCGCTAACTTCCGATACGGGGAATAATCGCGTGCCGATTAATTTTGCACTCGGGTTATTCGAATGGGCGATTGTAAACTCGACCCGGGGTTTTTACAGGTAAAAATTATTTAGGTAAACGCCTTACTTGGAATGCCCACACCCGTATCAAAAAACTTGCTTTAAATTCCCGACTCCGCAGTTTACGTCCCTTGCTTACAAATAATAAACACTCTAAACTAAAAGTTAAGGTTCTTATGTATAAAACACTATTAAAACCAATGTGGACCTACGGTCTTCAATTGTGGGGTACTGCTAAAGTATCTAATACTAACAAAATCCAACAGTTCCAGAATATTGCTCTTGGAAAAATTACAAATGCTCCACCTTTTGTGTCCAATTATACTTTACATAAAGACCTCACTTCTACCATAGACTATTCTCAAAGAAAAAAATTTTAATTTTTTCCTTTTATAAAAACTGTTTTCAGACCCACAAAAAAAATAGCACACATGCGTCATATACGCATTACGCATAACATAAATAATTAGGTTACTCGGCTTCTGGTTATGATTATCATTTATTTATTAAATTAATTAAATATAAATACAATATAAACAACACATATATTTTTCATGAAAAACACTTGGCTTTTATATAAGTAGTTATATAAATATGTATAGGTGATTATCTATTGATTGATAACATGTGAAAATAAGTAAAAGATATTTTTAAATAAATTTTAAAAACGATTGATTTTTCAAAATTCGTCAACAACGCAAATTTTCAAAGATAGGGTTCTAATCAATAAATCTCTCTATTATTAAATCAAATAATTGTCCAATTTCATAACATCGTTGGCGACATTTCTCAGCTCATCGTAATACGTAGTATCTCTCCAATAATTACAATAAGAAATGTTCAAAATGTAACATTTGAAAAGCATACTCGGAACATCCAGTACACAACAGCTAAACAAACAAAAAGTAACAACTTAATAGATTGGGTTCGACTAAAAGTTTTTTTAAAAAAACTGCTCGACACAATAGATTGAATCATTTGGGTGATTTATAGGTATGTTTATATATATATGTGTATTATAGCAATACATTTAAGGTATAAAACTTCAGATTTTGTTTAAAAGGTTTCTTTTGATTCGACCAAAAGTTTACAGTCCTAATTCTTAAATACAATTATTTTTATTTTTCAGCGTATAACTCGATTCCTCGATTTGACCGTTAAGTAAATCATAAGATACATCATAGGTGCCTAAATTCTTCAACTCTAAAACAATATTACACAAGTTACTTTTATAAATTGTCCCTAGATAGCTTTAACGTTTAATAATAACTGAATAAATCTAAATTCTAATAAAAATAAAAATTATTATAATCAAACAAAATTAGATTAAAATTATGTTTTTCATGATTACCATGAACGTAAATAAGTTTTATGTAATACCACTATTTACAATCATAATGTGTTATATAAGTACCTATATTGATTATAAATGTTATCTCGCAGATATTAAATAATTGTTTATGTGAGCGATTGCCGATGTGCATATATACAGGGAGGAGGTCACAATACTTGTGAATAAATAAGCTATATACACTAGACTATAGACTTCTAATATAATTTATTTCTAGACTTTCTAAGAATTCTCTCGCAACTTGTCATTGATTATTCGTGGTCTGTTCTTCCATCTTGGCAGCTTTCTACCACCACTAACATTTGGTTCTTTTTGTTTTCGAAATTTAAACGATTGCGAGTGACATCACTCGAATTGATTGACTATTTTAAATTGGTGCAGGACGTATAATGTTAACCCTATTAGGTAGGTACAGTACAATTTTAAATTATTAAATATTTATAAGGCACACTACATTGATTTATCGAGTGTCCGTTAGCTGTCTAATGATATGGTATGGAATTTTTCAATAATGTGACAATAACCGTCCAAAAAAAAAAAATAGTAATATTCAACCAATCATAATAATAATATCATATAAAAACCACCAATGTCTGGATAAACATTATGTTTATTTGTTATCTGATCACCAAAATATGATATCTTGTCGATATAAATATTATAGTTTGACTTTCTAACTTAAAAAAAAAAAGAAAACCATTGGTTTTGATAACTTTAAAATATCTATAAAATTATATTTTTATATAATCTTATATTATTTTTATATTATTATAAACATTGTTTAATGAAGTCATTTTATCATTTTTATACGTTAAATTGGTTTTGTCGTAAAAATGTAATGATGATTTATTGACGATTTCAAATTTTAAACAACAGTAGTATTTTAGTAAGGCAATTTTACGTAGTTTAATACTGAACCGTATCGAAGTGACCTAAACAAAACGAGTCCTCGTTTCAGTTCTGTAAGACTGTAATCCTGTCTTTATACATTTTATTATGAGTTTGAATATTTTAAAGTAATACAAATATTTCTCAATAACAAAATATACAAAGTTTAGAATATCGAACATTTTTTCAATGGAAAAGTACATAAAGCTTGAACTTTTCAGGATCGGATTTACATTGAAAGCCAACGAGTAACTATTACGGATTTGTGCGATGGATTTCAAAACTAGGGTTTTATAAAAATAAAAACATAAATTATAAACAAAAAAAACAAGATAATGTTATTCTTCAATAATATTATGTTTTTTCTTAAAAGGTTTTGGAAAGTACAATTTTAATATTAAAATATAAAAATATATTCAGAAATATATTATTAATATGTAAAAAATATTTTTGAATTTAAAAACATAAAATGAAAACTTCTTTTAGAACTGTTGATTTAAAAGTTTTCCTTTAAGAATGCATAAATATCTATCCATATCCGTAATTAGTGAGTAAATAATGTCTGAAATTATTGTACTTCAAATTATTTTTATTCTACCCTAAAGTTTAGGGTAATAATAATCAGCGTATATAGTATTTTAGTAATTTTATCATAATTTTCAACAACATTGTACTATTTGTACTTTCATGGTTTCAAAACTATTCTCGAATAATCAAATTAATTTTAGACTTTGAATAGACCTATGAAAATATGTATTAGCTTAACAATGATGTGTGCGATTATTTTTTTGTATTTTTTTGTAAAAGATTTATGAAAGAAACATTGCTTTACTCTGCAATTTTAATACATATTTTCTGGTAAAAATTATATCCAGTTGGTACTCCTGGAAAGTCGACATCAAAAATCTCTAGCATTTTTTAAGATAATCGGGAACAACCAAAAACTGCACCAAATACCTTATATATGTAGTTGAATAACGCATAGACATATTATTATTGTAAATCTAATCACATTAATACGATACCTACACACGTCTTATCGATTAAACTCTACCCACCTCTCTCAGCTGTTATTTTTCTGGACAATTGTTTTTGCTCTTACATCGGATTGTTTTTTAAGTTCCATCGAAGGAAAAAACGACGTTTAAAAACGTATATAGATATTCTTTTTTTTCGCTTTAATAATCTAAAAATTTCAGAATAAATAGATAAATAAGTAGTATGATATTTAGCATGATATTATTAGGTATATTACGCGGTGGAATAGCCCTGATTTTTACTGTGAGGGGACTAATGTGTTTACACTGCAGGGTTAAAAAGTTTCTATATAAGATTAAATGAATTTGTATTTACAGTAAATTGCATAGACCATAATATAGAAATTACTTTTTTTTTATTCTCTGTGAGAATTTTTTCACGTTCCGGGGTGATGGTTGATAAAGTGTAGACAGGTCGGTGCGGTGCCTGCAGTACATTGTACTGGCATCAGTTACGTACTGTGTCAAGCCCCCCCCCCCAAACCCCGCAATTTCAGTGCCACCCCTAACTACGCCAACGTTTAATTATTACCACTACTGTATGCTATATATTATTCAACAATAAGCTACAATATAGTACCTATATAAACTGTATTAATCACAATACACCTTAAGGTAGTCTATCCACGATATTATAATTTACCTGAATAGTTGAATAGATGATGTGGGTTACCTTGACACACCAATGTTGGAATTTTTTTTTTACCCCTAAATTGTTTTTTAAGTTGTACCGATTTGGACCAGCAATTTAGAGTTTATTATTTTTTTAAATAATAATTGACCTATAGTACTACGAATTGCACTTATTAATTTACCGGGTTAATTTAACTTCCTTATTCCCATTATTTTGCAATACAATGTCGACTTTAGTTTTTTACTCTTACACAAAAGTTCATCAGATCGTTTTTAAGTTTTGTCACAAGAAAAAAACGGCATTTAAAAACACATACCAAGATGATATCCTTGCATTTTTTTTAACTTCAATAATCTCGAAATGTCTTACAAATTACTACAAGCATATTACACTGATGTCAATCGGAAAGTTTGTGCGATCACTAATCAAACTACAATATTATTGTATCTACCACTACCTATAGGTCCTATGTAGATAATATAAGTTGTAATATTATTAACGCTTTTGTATAAACATTAAGCTACAATATAGTATACTATTATATACAAGTATACAGAACATTATAATAATGTATCTATAAAGTTGAATAATGCATAGGCAAATTATTATCGTAAATATGATGAACTTTATGCGATTCACACGTATCGATTAACGACGGAAGGAAATGTATTCTCAATATTCTCATTGATTACGATCTCAATCAGAATGCCAATGCGCGATCACTTCTCGAACAATGTTGAACGGCTTACCCATAACAGCGAATCTAGTTAATAGGCAATATAAGTTTTACTATAATAATATATAGTAATATTATTACCGCTTCTATATTATGCCACAAAAAGCTACAATAGATTATATACTGTGAGCCCATACACAATATTATAATATTATTCCGATACGCTTGATTCGTTTGTCGTTTCCTTAAAGTATACATTTTTCTGCTACACTTCTGCTGCATATAAAATATGCACTCAGGTTGCTCCTCGTGAATGTTTAACTAATTTTTCATTTATATAATCAATCGACACTGCAAGTGCGCTATGTATTGTAGGTATTCGCCAATTCCCCGGTCGAATCTTATATGAGAATAAAATAATATAATTATTACTTTTAAACATTTTATATATTTAAACCTTGTCATTGAATTGTAAGTATAAGCAGGTAGTTGCAATTTTTATTAATTGTTCGTACAAATTTGATGCATTTAAAATTTATGAGAACAAAAACACGAGACGTATTCAATTCACCCGCGGCTATAACAAAATCATCTTAGAAAGAGGTTCTGTTGCAAATTATGTTTAATTTCCTTTATTTCGAACAATGATAATAATACGATTTACTCCTCCGTTACTCGCGAGAAAATATTTAAATTTATCATAATACCTTCAGAATTTAAATAACAAATCTTTAAAATCAAATTATACTCAGAAGTTACGACTTACAACGCGGGTAGTTATTACAATATAGTGCGCCAATATATACCTAATATAAATCTATAACAAATATCCACATTCAAATTTCTCCTATCGATTTTTGAACACACCGTCTGTTGTAACTCTGCCTACTATTATTACATGTCGGTAACTACCTAGGTATATAATTATTAAGTTATCATTTTTATATCTAATTGTTTTTATGAACATTAATATAGAAGTGAAGTTCTCAGCATTTTATAAAGTAAAAGTCTAAATCAGCCAATTGAATAATTTTAAGAAAAAAATCAATAATTTAAATTGAACGATTTAATTGTTAATCAATTTTTTTCTTTGATTCTTCCATAAACACATAACATTATCTATGACTATATTTACTGCTTATACTAAGAATAAATAATATCTTCTATTATTTTTCATATAAACAATTTAAATAATTTTTCATTATTTATTTCACTAAAATATTATTTTTGTCTGTATTAGTCTACGACGGCTTTTATAGCATATTATACTAGTGTGTACATATTTCTATAACATCCATCTTATACTCATTACGGTAATACGGTATGTTGATGCATTTATAATACAAAATTAATAGTATCCAAATTTAAAGTATTAATATTCGTTATCCTCCAGATAAATTAAATTAAATCCATTAGTATTAAAAATTGTAAATAATAACTTTTAATTAGAATTTAATAACGTTCACTCTTGCTTTTAACACAGACATTATTAATGTAAAAACATGCGTTCATCCAATTGTATTATTATTTTATTTTATATACAGGCTAATCTATTTTACTTCAAAGTCGATATTTTTTTTTTGGTGTGTGTGTGTATATTATGTGTAAATGATTTTTTTTAAATTCAGTCTGTCGTTTGAGGCAGAAAAAAATCTCACCACATTGGTAAACTTATCAAATTAAGTTTAATTGTTGTTAGGTTTATTCATAATTTTATTCACGCGTTTATTCGCTTATGCAGCAGTTTTAGTTGATTGTGAATGGAAATAACATTATTAATATTATAACCAAACGGTTTTTTTTTTTAACCATCATAGCAACACTACCGATGAGCTACGAGCAGTGTGCTGGGTGGCGTAACCATTAACAGCTGGTTAGGCCGAAATAGACGACATCTGCGTGCCATTGGTGTTAGACTGGACGGTCGTGTCTAGATAATGTACTTGATGACTTCCACAATAATAACAGCGTAAACGAAAGCAAAAGTGATTACGATTTTGACAATACCGAAAATAATACCAGCTCTACTTTTGAACTTTATTTTTCGTTTTTCCGGGCGCTTCAATTAGATTCACTTCATTGGCGAAAAATATACTGAAGTTGAAAGTCGAAGCATTATTTTGACTACTTATTGTGTTCACATACACAAATAAAAATTAAAAACTCACAACACTGTAAAATCTGTACGTTAATCGGTCCGCTCAGAATCTAAAATACATTTTAAATCTAGAAATGCTATTTAGACATGAAAAAAGAGACATAAATTCAACTATGCTCGGGTGTGGGAAAAATATTATTTTACCATCTTACGTTCAACGTAAAAAGAAAAAATGTTATGCTAATAACAACAATGCACGAGAAGGGTTGGATCGATAAAAGCTCAGATCAATAAAAAAAACTCAGAGTGACTTTGTTCTATAATTCAACTACCGAACATGAACGTTTGTGGACAAAAAAAGAAGAATATACTCTATAGTTAAAATAAACTGTTGATAAACTGTAGCAGTGGCGGCTATCCTATACCTCAAGTGTATCGACGGATACACATGATTTTGAGGTGGGTGAGTAGGTGGTTAACTGCTTGACATATTATAGGTATTATATTATAATACAGTGTAAATAGCAAATAGTATACATAATAAATTATCTTGCTGTATTGCTCTAATTAACGATGGTTTCAGTAGTAGTAATGCAGTCACGAGACATGCAACATGCACTGACGCTTGGGGAATAGTCATGGTGATACATTCTATTAGAATTTAGAATATATAGGTGTATATAAATGTATAATACATTATTATTACCTAATAATACATTAATATGTATGTGTGTAAGGAAAGGTGGGTGGGTGGGTGTCCACAGATTTTATTAGTTTGGATACACGTGGTAAATTTACTGTAGCCGACACTGAACTGTAGACTTAAAATTTGTTTTTTCATTTATGAATATTTCCGGTATTGTGGTGTTATAATTTCAGATCAGGAATTAAACTATTTTTTTTAACTTATAGTAAGTACATCTTGAACTTAAACCTAAAACTTGACGTGAACAAATTACAGTTTTGTCTAACTAAAGTTAAATGTATTGAATTTTTGTTTAATGAAGAAAAAATTAAGCCGGATAAAGAACGGACTAAATCAATATTAAATTTTAAATAGCCTAATATAATTAATAAGAATTGCAAATAATTAAGAGTATAATAAATTATATTAGAGAATTTATTTCTAATTTAGCGGAAATCTCTAAACCACTATAGGTATAATATAACCACACAATAAAGATAGATATTTGTTGGAACTGGAACTGGAGTTCTGATAAGTCATTTAATGATATTAAAGAATGCATTGCATGTACGGTATTATACACATGTATAATACACATGCTTATACACATGATCCTTAATTTCAGCTGGAGATTCAATGTGACACAATCTCAAAATCCAATATGTTGTTTTTTAATACAAAATAAAAACCATTGTTTTATTTTTCTCGTTCTTTATCTGATATTGAAAAATCGGGGGATCAAAGAAAGAAAGAATTTTTAGCTACTTAAATATTATTACCTACTTAAAACATGTGCGTTACACCCATATTGATTTATAACAAAATTGAACTATTCGTAAAAAAAATCTTTACAAAAATATCGCTGAATCAATATTAATAAAACATAAAAATGAAAAAAATGAATTATCAATATAACAATTTTGGTAAGCATATAACAACGATAAACGAGCGAATTCACAGTAAGAACGAATAATGAACGGTTCTATGTCTGAAAGAAATAACGAGTGGTAGGTATGAGAATTTTTTTATAGATTTTCATCTGAAATATTTAAAAAATCGATACGAAAATAGGTGGAAACCCTGTAGTGATACGAGAAACAGAAAAAATTTAGTCGATACGGAATCGCATACAATCGTTTCAGGCAGAAACAACAATAAGTAGGAACCTAGGTAGCTACAAAGTATTATAACTAATAAATAATTATTATTTCAAAAAATAAATATCATTGAACTAAAAAAAACTGATGAATGATATTGTAATGTAACTTATGTAACTACTATGTTGTTTTGATATATTATTATTGTAAAATCTTTTAGCTACAGTTTATTCAGAGTTATTCCAGTTCAAACATATTTGTTATGTTTTCAATTTATTAATGGTATAAATCAAGAGTAATTTACATTTAATTACTCACCACAACTGAACATATTATTTTATTTTTATTTTTTAATAAATTAAATAAAAAACGAAAGCCCCGAAAATTTGTTTGATATTATATATATGTACTCTGGCGCCTGCGTTTTGTTTTATCAACACTAATTAATTAATTACGGAGGAATAGTTTTGCATGTATGCTCGTATAATACATGTTATATGTAGAAGACAAGGATGGCCCGACCCACCCATAATAAGCTATCCTAATTTAAAAAAGAAGGTAAATTTTAATAACTATTTAAAATCCTTTTTGCGTTTTAGACAAATTAAAAATTTTCACCTTCTCTCCGTGTGTAAATGTATGTGGTGGATGCAATCTAAAGCAAGTGGTAAAATTATACAACCACCTATATATCTATACCTATCGCCCCAACAAAGAGGGGGTCAGAAGGACCCATGGTACTGGAGCCGAGACTTTCAAGGGGCCCGGCGTTCATGCAAATAATTACTTCAATATATTATATCGGAAAATTGTTTAAAAATGAATTGTTATTTGAGAGGGGCACGAATTCAGCACTGTTCCAAGGCCAAAACTATTATGTGAGGGGACTGCCTAAACCTATAAATTCATGATGAGATGTATATAGACATAATTATTTAATAAGCTTATAAAAATATTTAATAAAAACAAAACGACTATAATATTATGTCTGTTGAAATATATAATTTTAACATAAATATTACAATACCTATTGTATCATACATAATTATTCACCAAACTGCACGCCCAACCCCGTTTTTCCATTTAATAATGAATTTATTCAAATGATGATTTTTTGAATTTTCGAATATTTTTTAATTTTAATTACTAATTAAGGGGTGTCTTGTGATGATACAAACTTTGGGTTCTCAAATGTGAAGCTATCTGTGTTAATGTAAATTATTTAGTGGATAATTGTTTCAAAAATGTTGATGTACTTGCCTAATCCAAAAATTCGAAAGAGTAGTTTCTCAGTTACTAAAATGTTTATCCCAAAAATAATATTCCTTAAAAGAGGTATCGGATCTACTATTATTTATTATACTTAGATCGTTTTTCAAATTATTAATATTGAAGTATTAATATTAAGTACCTACTACAATTATTTAAATCACTATAGTCATTGGCCTATAATTATCCTTAGTATGAAAAATTAAAACTAAAAACTATTAATTATAATATATAATATATTAATATAATAACTAATTTTGTTCAAATTTTGTTTCTGCGACATTTTCAGAAAAATTATCCGGTAAATAATTTACAGTCAAAAGGGAGATTTTCATTTATAAAATACAAATTGTTGTCACCAATTATTAAAAAAAAAATGTATTTTTAGAATTACAAAAATCAGAATTTGAGTAATTGCATTAATAAAAAAAATAGGAGTGGACATACTTGACGAATCACATTCTTCACACTTCACACTGATGTATAGTAGGTACAGGTATTTTTGTAATTATTTACGAACAATATTATACTTATGCAAACGACGTTAAGTATAACAACATGAGGTGATTGATAGCTGACTTGTAAATAATGTACACAAAAACAATTTCAAAGGATGTTCAGCATGCACATTTTACAGACAAAGAAACTTTGCTGCAGCTGTAATTGTGAACCTACCAGCTATTACCTCGTATGGTACTTTAACAAAAACGCATGGTTTGTTCTTGTGATAAGGGTGGTAGATGCGGGTATACGGTATACCTACATAAACAACAAACAATGTTTACCCATCGCGATTTTAACTCGAGCCAAGAAACACCGATATGTCTACATAGCTCCAGAGATGAGCCAATTATGGCCGTACCGCAACCCACGGGTTGGTGATCCTATATTTAATGGCGCACTATTTTTTATGTACAGGGCATTTTACTGAGGTCACTATAAATAGTATATGCGTACCAACTGTGATATTCCAATAAAGATTTTTTCGACATTTTTTTTCTATCTTCAAAATCTGGGTTTTTTCAGGTTATTCTTGGAATATTACCTTGAATGTAAATACATAAATACTGTAATCGTATTTTTTGCGAAATTCTCATACGAATCAAGGTATTATATAGTTTTTGTGCTTTTCGTGCGTTTTTCATGCTCGATTTGCCGACTAAAAAAAAAGGGGACACGTATTATTTATCTGTATACGAGAATACTACAAAATAAACAATAGTTATAGATATTTGTTATCATTTAATATACATGACAATAATTAACACTGCGTTTTACATTATCGATTTAGGAAAATGATGAAATTATAACAAAACTAGAGTAAACAGAATTTTGAATAATCGAATTTATATAGGTAGCCATACATCTAAGTTATGTTTTAGGTCTGACGGGATTTATGTCACCTAAAAAAGACAAAATTTCAAATTTCAAATAACTATAATCTGCAGTACTTAAAAATTTTAAATTTTATCATTTTCAAAATAGGCAACTTTCAAATTGTTTGCATGCCGTTTATGTGTGTTAAAGAAATAGGGAAGCGCTACCGCGCGAGCAGGTACAAGCCAAATGTAATATTAATAATATAAAAATTGTCTTAAATTGGCATCGTGATTTACTTCGCTAAATAAAAAAAAATACCAGTTTGAAATAGTGTCAATGGACGCACCCTTCAGCCAAGCCTCCAAACCTGGTAAAAAATCTCATATTTACTTATTGTTTTATTATGTTACAGATTGTAAATATATTTATATTATAAAAAAAAAAAAAATGTATTAGTATAATATGCCTAACAAGTAACAAGTACCAAATAAGTGGGTAGAAAACATGATTGCGTACGTTCGTTATCTTCGATACCTTTTTAATAGCTACACGATTTCGTATGATTTTACCTGATTTTTAACTACCCGATTGCATACGAAGTTGTTGCCAATTTTCATACCGGTACATATGTATACCATAAATGACCAGGGTTGAGATTTTATAGCATTTACATATTTCTTTAGAAATAAGAGATGCTTAAAAAATAGCAGAAAAATGTTTTTCGTGATATAGAGAACTCAAATTAAAAATTTTACTTTGCGTTTTTGTATTTTTTGAAATTTTTTTGCATTTTTACCTGTTTATGAATCAAAATTAGTCTTTTTTTTATTTTTTTTGTCATTCGAATTATCAAGTATTTTTAGTACCACACAAATGGATCTGAAAGATTTTATAGGACTTTTAATGGACAATTTCAGAGTGGTCATCCTCCAACACATATTTTTATTCAAATATTGAAAGACCAGATCAATATTATACAATCGGTTAATAATAGGAGAGTAAAGAAAGTGGCAAAAAAGACTTAAACAGAATTCAAAATACAATAAAGGATTATGATAAGTATAAAATCTATAAAAATGTAATTCAATATTTAAAATTAGTAGGCTACAGATGTCAAGAAATTTAAATTCAAATATTAAAAAAAAAATGTATTTACAATAATTTTATTAAAATAATAATTGATGATTTTATTTATTTACTAATTACTTTTTATTATTTAGTTAAACTCGTTTTATTTATTATTTATTTTATGTACGATGAAATCAGTAAATTTGATAACGTTGCATAAAATTTCATACGCAATCGTGTTTATATTTTTTTTCTTAAAGGTACTTTTAACCCATCTACAGACATACGCTATCGTGTTGCCAAAAACGACAAACGTGCGCATCCGTGTTCTACTCAAATAAGTAAAAGCGGACGCGTATTCAAGATCAATTTTTTTTTTAAGGTAATGTTTTAATTTAATATTTAAATATAACTCGGGGCAAAGGGGCTGTTCACGCATTCATATCAGGGAGTTATATAAGATCACATTAATAAATTATAAAATACGTTTATAACTTTTGAATATTTGTTTAAACCAAATACATTACTGTAAGTATGTAATATTAAATAATAATTTTTAAAACATATTATAATATATACTTACTTGGATTTCAATGTGGCTGGAGGGATTGTTTTAATACCTTGCAAAAGCCTCTTGGCTCTGGCTATGTGCCCGAATATATATAAGTAGGTTTGCCTACTATAAATGTAAAATATTATGTATACATCAATTTAATATCCTACGATTTTTACGTTAAACTTTTATAAGAACGACTACTTTTTATAATATATGCAGAAACTACAAAATTTAATAATTTAGAAACAACTCGCATATAAATTTCCTTACTCATACAATATGATAATATAATATGTCTTTATGTTTAAAATATTAACCCATTAAACTGTAATAGATACATAACCATGGGCCACTGGTAATCACGAGGTTTTCCAGTTCTTTTGGAGCTTTTGGTTTTCTCACAGTTAATAGATATATTTATATATTGTACACTACAAATACAAAATATATATTTTTATGTGCATTTGTCATCGTCTGTGAGTTTTCTTCATTATAATCAAACTCGCCAACGGCGACGACTAAAAGTCTAACGATCTCGAATATACATATAGGTACCTTCATTATTGTTTAGAACACATCGTCCACAGTCGCCGAATTTATACAGTGGTCGAGGTGATACATCGTGAAGTGTAGAAACGAATAGTTTATTATAACAATATTCAACTATTTCAACTTGACGCAAGTTTAAACGTGCACATAGGTACAGCGCATAATTTTTTTTTCTAACAGACATTAATGTCGTTATGGGAAAATTTTTTTTATTCAACTAGTTATTATTCACGGATCACATTTTACGAGTATAGTAGGTATACTAGGTATAGTAGGTAGGTAGGTAATGATGAAATACAAGCAATAAACGTCTCCGAGCCTGTCCAAAACCTCGAGCATGAGGGTTATATATGATCACGTGATTATCTATTTTTTAATTATGTAACATGATAACTTAGGTAGATACCTGTCAATAAACAAATTGTATAGCTTTAATTAAAAACTGACGTTTAAAAAATAGGCACCACCATGCCTCATAAGCAAATCATTTGACCTTGATAACACTGAATACCGACTGTCATATCGTTACGATCCAAATAAAATCTCAAAAAAGTTTCAATTTTCTAAAAACAAATATATGAGGTGGAGCATTTCAAAGGTGGAATTCAAAGGAGTTTTAAGATACTAAACTCATCACAAAGAAAAAGAAATAGTGTGCTGACTAACGAATTCTTTTTGATAAATTGACGATGAAGTAGGAAGAACGGTGTAGTAGGTGCAATATTTTTTAAGGCAGATCATTTTTTATTGTCTGACGGTTTGAATCAGACTACCGAAAAGCATTTCTATTGAATGAAAGTGCTATTATAGTATGTATTTTTCCTCAAAACGAATTCCAAGATGAATAAACAGTAAATATTTTCGATTTATATTTATCGGTCAGATACATTCTGACTAAACATTTTGTCATCGTTGATGATTTCACACAACGCGCGGCGAATACATTTTTGACAAGTTAGATATTTTTTTGCAATTGAGAATTGTGGATATATAGTGTAGTACCTCATCATCTAACTATCTGTAAAATTGGTTTTACGATGGTTACTAAGATGAGATTCAATAACAGACCTCACAAGTTTCAAAATATAAAAGACTTAATACATAACAAAATAAATAGATTGTACTTACTATTTATTTTGTATGAAAAGCACAAATTGAAAAATACATTTGGATCATATATTATCATCAGGTTCTTGAATATATCTAACCATCTAAGAATAAAGTTTAAATTTATTATAAATTATATTAATTAAAATTAATATATAATATTATTACTATCAACAAAAATTAAAAGGTTGATCCTGACAGGTGTTCACTCATACTAATGTTTACTACTGCATAATGATATCCATTGTATAATACAATATATCATTATATAGACAACATAATGTAGATACTTAAAAGTTAAAAATATTACGGGCTATAGAGTTGCTTATTTCCAATTGATCCATTCAGATCAATTTACATCAATTTCATAGTGTACATATCATTAAAAAGCATTGTTTTCATTCTATAAGTAAGATAAAGATCAATCATGACAATGTATTATTAACTTCTAAGCATATTTTATGCATGGACACTTATTTACATTAAACTTAAATGTAATCACTCGGTCATTTCAGTAGATAGGTGTTTGAATATAAACATATAATCATAGGAATAGGTATATATGATTGATTATTAGAAGATAAGAATGAATGGTAATATTTAAAATATCTACTTTCCAGTAACAATGGAAAAGCACTTTCATTGTTTACTCTGCCTTCTGTATCTGTATCATTAGCGCTGTTACATATTTCATGTATTGTGGTAAAATAAATTACTATAAGTTGCTATACTTCTGAGTTTAAAAGCTTCACCAGAATTTGTTTGTTGATCAGTCATCAACCAGGTCTCTTAATTATACATATATGTTATATTGTGAATACTTAGAATGAGTATTTCTTTGAGTACTCTTACATAAGATTTATAAGTTAGTATTACTACACAAGTGGCTATTATAGATCGTAACAATTATAAACGGTTATTAACTTATCAAGTGTAAGCAATAAAATATAACCATTTAAATAAGAATATAATAACATACTTATACAATATTACAGACCTTTATTTTATGTAATAAAAACCAGAGATGTCAATAAAAATTAACTTTTTTCATAACAAATTATTATAAAAGACTTCTTCAATAATCGTGTACATACTGAACTCAGTATTCATTTCTTTAGGCATACATTACTTTGGAAATACACAATGTATTATACGAAATATAAATCAGGAATACAATTAATAACTAATATTGTGTCAACAACAACCTTGTATACGTTTCAATAGAAAATACATCAATAAGAATACCTGGTGACATTTTTCATTAACTACAGGTTAGGACATAATGAGTCAGAACTAATTGATTTCTACTAATGTATCAAATTAACTATAAATATGTCTACAACCTATCATCATTGTTTATTATCAGTAAGAAAAAAAAAATAGTTTTGTAATGGTACATTTTTTTATTAGTCATAAAAATTAAAGTTAAAACGTACAATTTAAAAGAAAAATCCTAAGATTTTGCCTCCTAAATGTTTCCGTCTGGCCTCTTCATGATCCATAATACCTCCACTGGTGGTCAGCACTACAAATCTGTAACAAAAAAAAAATTGCTGTTAAGTATCAAAACTTGAATAATATTGTAATAATTATTTTCTGAAGTATATTTATCAATTGTAATACATAGACTAAATTACAATTAAAATCTGAATACTCTAAAACTAATACATCAAAATTAATTTTAAGTTAACATGTATTTTTAAATTGTGCATACAAGTTAGCAATGTAATGGCATTAGACACAATACATTTGAAAATAATGTATTTTTTTTATTTAGCAAGCTCATGAGAAGCTATTTAACAATAAATATCTTCAGTCGGAACTTGCATAATTGAAGAAACAGTTATCTATTCATATAAAATACAGCAGCAATTAATAAATAAAATTTTACATATTACCACACAAAACTATCAATAACCGTTTTGAAAAATAAATATCAGATATCTCATACTATTAATTTAATAGCCCAAATTGTATTTAACCTAATTACGGAAATCAGTAAAAAATAACAAAAAAATTGATGTGCATATTTGAACTTAAAAATTATACTATAGGACTAGTAAGTCTTTTGTTTGTTGAATTGGTTGTTAAACAATTTTTTAAAATTTAATTAGTTACCTTTTAAAAATAATAAATTACATTCATAAATATCCCAACCTTCAAATAATCAAATGTTTGGAAATAGGGGAGAGAAATTCAAAAGAATCGTAATAAATTGTATGTAGGGTTGACATGGAATATTAATCAGCTTGTAAATAATTATTTATTGTTATGATGGATGCAAAGTATGTAGTTTTCACGATGTTGCACTTATCAGACAGAAAAAACAAATATTGGAACCAATCCCCTAAATACTTTTATAGTGATTTTTTCAATACTTTAATACACACTAAGTAAATTAAAGATACTCTCAAAAATAATATATTTAAAATCGACATATTATAAAAGTACAGAAAATAGAGTCCGATGTGTATATCTCAGAGAGGAAGGATACAAATATTAGATCACCTTATGGAGTCTCTAAGCCTTGAATCTCCCAACATTACCAAGCTTTGCCAATTTATTTTGGCAACATAGCTGTTAAATCTATTGTGATTAGCTTCACATATTCCCACTACTATATTTCATTGAATATGTATATTATATTGTTACTTTCTTAAGTTATTCTGTATTATCTCATTTATCTTATATAACCTAACTATTATTATTAAATACTTTATAATTTTATAAATTGTAATTAATGACCAATGGCCATAGCAACTGCAGGCCTGTTTATATAATAAAATATACATATTTATAACATTTTTAAATACAGTCAGATAAATCTTTAAATCCAGAAATAAAGAACATTTGGGTGCTTGATAAATATTTATACATTATTAATTTAATATAATAAAATACCTACATTACAAAATTTATAATTTTGTGTATTTTTGTAACATATTTTAAATCTCTTAAATACTTAAATATTAACATTTAATATGTAAAATAATTTACAGTATCTATTAGTAATTTACTTTGTTTATACAAACTAGCAATGTAAAGACATGTAGATACAGTACATCTGAAAATAATGTAAGATTTTTATTTTGCAAACATTTTGGTTTCAGGAAAATTGCACTTAACTCTAATGTTCCAAGACCATTGTTTGCATAAGACTAATAATTGAAACAAGTATAAAGTAATATTTTATTTTTGATGTTCCATTTATGTATACATTAATATATGGAGATTTTTAGTTTAAATACAGGGAGAATATCAGAATTGTGATGTACAATTGAATTTTTCATAAATATAAAAATATATTTAAGAGATAGTAACCGGTTGAGTCATGATAAGAGACTAAGCGAAGGGTGCGTCCATTGACACTACTTTAAACTGGGTTTTTTTTAGCAAGCAACTTATACACATTTGAGATAAGCAATTGTAGTATGACAGCTTCATTAACGTCTAATGTATTGTTAAATTTCTTATAACTTATCAAATTAATTAAGTAGAAATGTTAAATCTAAACATTTTTTCTTAGAAAACAAACCTTGTTAATACAACAATTCATAAATTACACACATTTTGTTCACATTAAAAAAAATATTATTCTTTTAGTCCTGTGCTCTTTTAATTATCTACATTAATAGTCAGAGTACATGTGATATTAACTATACTATTAATCCAGTAGTTCATATTGTTTGTGCAAGCTAGTCATATAAAAGACACGTAAGGCAGTATTTACATATTAAAATTAAAATTTAGGAAAAATTTATACAAATTACACTTAATTGAAATGTTTAAACTTGGAATTTCCAATACTATAGTTTGTATAGTATAATAATACTTAAATATTTCTTTTATATATTTAGAACAGTTAAAAGGGAAAAAATTAAATCATATTTAAATTAAAAAATTTCATTCTATCATCTCTACACTTATTATGCTAAATGTACAGATTATGTTGATATTCTTAATGTAAAATAAAAAAAAAACATCTGAATTTGTTTATACAAGCTAGCAATGTAAAGACATGTAGGTACAGTACATCTGAAAATAATGTAAGGTTTAATTTTGCAAGCATTGAAGGTTTAAGGAAAATTACATTAAACTTTAACGTTCCAACACCATAGTTTGCATAATAATTATAAAATAATAAATACATTTATAATATATAGAACTATTACAAATTATCATTAAAACAATCAAAATCACTTTTTATTTAACTGTTTATTAACTAGAGATCTATTTAAAATTATAATTCTTAATACATACTTATTAGTCAAGTATTATGAAATCATAATATTTATTTGGAAAATGTATTTAAAAATAAACAAAATACAGAAATTTGATTATAAATTATAATACTAAAATACAATGTTAAAAATAGTTGGTAATATACCTCCTGTTAAACAATACAATCGACGTATGAATGAAGCATAAAAATAGTATGGAAAAAAGTAAAAAACTGCCAACAATAAAAAAACCTAATGAAAAATTAAAGAAACTCATAACAAGTAAACAACTTGAATAACTCAATAAATAAAATGAAATAGCGTAAGCTATAACATTATGCTGGGTCCACACAGAGACGACAAAAGTAAAACAAAACCTCTGTTTTTCGACAAAATCAATACATTTTTAAAACATTTTTTGTTTTTTCCAACAAATTGTTCGTGTTTTGAAAAACAAAGTTGTGTCCCGAGCGGTGTCGGTAAACATCAAAAGATTTTGGTTTTGTTGTTTTTGCAAACACTGTCAAACATGTGTGGACATGTTTTCAAAACAACCAACAGGCAATATTTTTTATCGGGATTTCAGGGGCTGTACCAATTTGGTTATTTATAAATATATATTTATTATATAATTAAAACGTCTTTTAATCTTATTATTTATTTTTTTACTTTGTAACTGTAGGTAAATATAGGTACCCAGCACCCAACATAAATAAATAAATCTTCATCGTCTTCAATATCTCTTTTCAATTTCCACATTCTCACTCACAGTAAAAATTTTTTAAAAAACTTTTAAGTACAAGGAGTTTAGAAAGCTAGAACTCTGAAGACAGACTGAATGACTAAGGATGAACGGAATAAAACGATGAGTTTATATTTCTGTATAGATAGTTGAAAACAAAAACAAAACACGAAAATAAGGTTTGAAATTTGTTCATGTTTTGTTTAATTTTTACTCAACTCAGTATGGACACACATGTTTTGTTTGTGTTTTATTTTTTTCAAACTTCAAAAAGAAGGGTTTGAGTTTGGTTTTTGTTTTGTTTCTGTGAGGACCCGGCATTATAATTAAATGATTCGGAAGATATAGAGAGGATGTCGGCGCAATATTTTTTATCACTCAGAATCACGCACACAACATAGATGAAACACTTAACTAAAATGGTTTTTGTTTTAATTTAAGAATTTTAAGTAACCCCCCCGAGTATAAAGAGAATAATATTTTTAAGAGTATGATATATCAGTTTTATATTATATTATTATCTGACTTAGGAATAGACTTTCAGATTAAAAATAAAATTAAGTAAAAGGATGGTATACCAGCATGTGTAAGCAACATTACAAGGGTGTGACATACCAAATTTAAGCTCAGCAGATCATGTTTAGATCTGTTGGTTTAAAAATTTAAGTGAATTGACTTCTTAACTTGCTAAAGAAATTGAACTATTATAAAAAAGAAGATAAAATTCTTAACTTTTAATGTTATAAGAGGTCACTTTACTATAATTTTTAAACTAATGGAGCTTAACATGATCAGTAGAGCGTAAACACATGAGATATGGTTTCCTCTTAAGGTGACTTTACATAAGATTATAGCGGGGATTATAGAAAAACAATTTAAAAAAATGATTCTAAGTAAATACATTTCGTCTATATTGCACGTGGACCAGAAAAAAAAGTGTGCTGACATCTACTTAATTACATTTCTATAAATATTTATTAACTTTTTTAAATTATATATAGGTATCAGTAACCAAAGGCAACTACAAGTACAAAGCAAATATTTAATTTGCACTTGAAATTTTAGTATGGTTACTTGTAAATAAATTAAATAAATTTGGCTCTTAAAAATGTAACTAATTAGAATTAATATTGCAAATACATTATAGTACCAATAAATGCATAATCCAGATTTGTCTTTATTAAACATGCACATGGCAACTTGTAACAGATTTTTCCGCAGTCAAAGTGGAATAAATGCAAGACTGGCTGTATTAAAAATTCACAGAAAGCCCTACAATTATCCCCCCATGACGACAGTAATTTTGAACCTAAATATTATAATTTATTTAAAAAGTACTCATTATAATCTAATAAACTTAAGTTAAAATGATAATAAAATATTACACTTAAGACTTAACCAATAATACTGTAACTTAATTATTATATTAACTAATAAACACAGGAAAATAAAACTATCAATGTTAATTAATTTATTACCTAAATAAATTAACTAGCCAATTAATGAAATTTTAAAATTACCCGAACTGTCTGGAAGGCAGTAGCTGATTAGTCCACTTTTCAATATTTCTAATAGGTACATCAAATCTTGGAGAAATGACACCACATTTATTAAGACGACCAGTTAAATTAACCACAACTTTGCCAGCCCTGTGATCATCAACTATTTCAAATTCACCGATGTAACCTAAAAATTAAATATATTTTAGAAACCCATATTTATAACAAATAAAATTGAAACAATATTTATATATAATATAAAGAAAAATGTAAAATATTCTAGAAAGTACTATGACAATACTATAAATAAAATATACTAAAAAGAATATTAAAGAAACACCTTGAAAAAAACTAACATTGATTAAATGTTCATATTATACTGACTTTCTACTATCATAATAATTGAATATTTTAATAACCATAACACAACATAAGTAAAAACGGCAAACCTACCAATAACAGAAGTATACTATCTTAAGGTTTCACAATTGTATAAGAATTTATGTATTGCAGTTAACTCATGTAATACATCACTACATAATTAGAGACAATCATAGAAACAAGAACTGTTTAATGAAATGTATGTACATATAGCAATCATGATTCTTTGCAAATGCATACAATATTCTAATACATTTAAAGAAATAAACGATCAATATAAAATATTGATTAGTTTTATTGTATTTTGGGGATAAAATGAATTGATTAAATTATGATTATAACGTTTTAGAGAGTTTGGAATAATTACTCAGAAGGTAACATACTAAGAAACAAACTTGATGTTAGAATTCTGAGATGGGGACAGAAAAAACCAAGCAATTAAAACTTTTTTATTGGACGAAAAACAGACAAAATCTGATTGTTGATATATAGGTACTTTATATGATATAATTTGTGAGCACAAACTTACCGTGACTCATCATGACTTTCAAAAACTTGATGATGACTTTGGAACATGGCCTAATGAGGACTTGGCGTTTACCTCGCTTTTCGGCGTTGTTTATTGACTTAAGAGCGTCACTCAATACGTTCATGCGCACCATCTTGACACTTTAATTGATACACCTGAAAAATTGAAATAATAATTTCTCATTCAACAAACGATACCGGCTGACGATTATCCAGGCCCAATTCGACAGTGGTATCGTCGTCGGCAACCGTCGAAGACCAAAGGTATAAACCTTCAACTATTATTGACCGGAAACGAGCGGTCTCGAAATCCGGACATATCCGACGACGGATCGTCGGACCGCCAACAGATTATCGAAGTACACCAGTTGACGGTCAAAAGCGGTCGGTTTGCGATTTCGGAAACTCATAATTACCTGGGATTACGATGGATGAATAACGCGATCAGAGTCCACCTCAACACATTACACCGACTCCGGGCCCGAAGCAAAAAGACTGAGATCACGAACGGTTGTCAGCAGGGCGAACTGGGAGAGAGGAACTATTTGAGGTTATGTTTATATCGGTGATAATATTTCATTGCGCGACCCACAGACATATTATTGTTAAAATTAAGTTCGTTGGATTTCCATCAACAACATTTTACATTCATCACAAACATTGCTAAAATTCCCAATTTACGAATATTCTAATGTTTTAGGGATACATTTTTAATTTCAAATTGTTGTTTGAAACAAAATTATCCCGCCGTGCAGTTGGCAACACAGCGGTCGGCGCGAAATTTAAAACTCCTACACTTATACCAAACAGTATTCGCGTCGTAGTTAGTAGCTGTGGACGCTTTTTAGTGGATACGCATAAGCATCATTATGCATTTATTAAAATTGCATTATAAAAATAAATAATGTTCTCTGTGTTAGCTTTTCGCTTTCGAATATTCAATATGCAGAACATAACAAGTATTTGAATGTATTGGAATGCGTGTTCTAAATATTTTAGTTCTCACAATGAATGAAAATAATAGTATTCTTTACCCGACTAAGCCAACTGAGTACATAGTGTGTACTTCAACTCAAGTTTCAAAACCAATATTATTATATTATATGAAGTATATTGAATATTATAGTATAGAATGTTATACAATGCTATTGATGGGTACATAATATAGTAGTTTGGGTCTTCGAGAAGTGAAGATAAATTCTCATTTGGCTTCTACTTCCCAACCACAACCTATATACTTTGTATAACTTAATAGCCTTATAGGTGATAGCCGATAGGTCTATATTATTATGCTCCAGATGGAATCGTTGTCACGTGGTGATTATGTTGCCTATATATTGTATATTATAGGCGTTAGACGTGTACACTGTACTGAGTGTGTATGCGTATGCTGTACCTACAATACTTACTGTAAATATAGCACTATAGCAACTCGGTCAATTGATATGAATTTTAAACATGTTTGACGGCAAGACGACTACGATGTTTGATTATTATTACTTATTATATTTATCTTAAACATTATATGTATTCTAACTTCACAATATAATTATTTATTTATTTATTCTTTTGTCTACCAAGTACAACTTTAGGTACTGTGTACTAGAATAATAATATTGTACCGATACGAAATGCGTTGGCAACTGGTGCAATAATTAATAATTCACGTTTACCTGCAGAAGTGCAGCATTCACCAGACACCGTAAACTGAGGTACGAAATCAGCAAACTCATAAAATATAACACATAATGCACATTATGGTCGTTGCCATGTATTTTATTATTTTGCAGTATAGCCGGTATTGTCCTTTATTAGTACTTGTAGGCATCTTGAAGTCTTGGATTCTGCTTGGCGTTTTAGCACCACCTGAATACACCGGCATTTAGGTACCTTTTTCGGCTGACAGGCGGGTATAGGCGTCCATTTTAGCGGCATCTCTTACTCTTCATTTAAACCATGAAAAAATATAAATACCTATAGTACCTACATTTAAATGAAATAGGTACATAAGAATATAAAATGTATTTTATATATTTATATCGTAATTTCTTAGGACTTTACGAGGTACCTACTACTTATATCGAACAAAAATACTATCACGCCAATTTTACATGTAAAAAAGACGATGTACTGATATTATGTTTATGTTCCTACTATGTAACATGAATATCATAGCTCAATATATCATTCTTTGTTATTTAAATGTCTTAACATTTAAAAGTTACAGGACCAGAGATCATAGGCGTGCACAAGGGGGATGCCGGGTATGCCATGGCATCCCCTGCAGTCTACTCAGATAGCTTGTTTTATGTTTTTACTTTTAATAGTGAAAACGCTGGAAACTATCAATATTATCATAATTCTTATCATAAACGTAACAGAGAGTTTTGTAGTTATGTATTACATTATTTTAGAAAAAAATTCTGATTTATGTTTTTTTTTTTTTTGAAGAGAGTTAAAAATTGAGTTATTTTGAATTATATTGGCATCTCCTGCGAATTAAGTCTGCGCACGCCTATCTCCCAGAGATATAAAACACACATTTATTAGTAGTGAGTTTTGATGATTCATATGTAAAATATACCTAGGTATATACTATATAATAGGTACCCACAAAGCCATTTAGATATAAAGCCCATCGATCCTTATACCTTATTTAAATTTCTTAAGTTATATTTAGGAATCAAACAACAGTATACGATAGATTTAAAATTTCGGCGGACAACTAAAGTTTACTTCATTCATACGTTGCCAGTGATGAGACGGTGAATTACGTAAATTATATTATTAAAATTAGGTATGTTATAAAGGTAGACCGTAGACGGTAGACATTATTCATAAAATTATATTTTTAACAGATTTATATTTAATATCAACATTATCTAAATTTGTACATGCTCTTAATTTGTCTAAAATTTATACGTATATTATAATAACTTTATAATATGCTAAAAATAATTTTAATGTTTAATTGTAAATAAATAATGTTTATATTATTATACTATATGTATATTATGTTATAAAGCGTTATGAAACATATATTTTATACCTACATAAATCACATTGTTCTGCGACTTTTCTAGACAAATATGAAAAAACTTTAAGTCCTAATATTATTAGTTAATCAATTTACTAAAATCAGCTCGCTGATAATAAAGTTTGGTAACTCGTTGATTCAATTTCGAAAGTCAGTAAAATTTTTTGTTTTGGGGGGAGAGCCAAGTATTATAGGTAGGTACTAACCCGTGATTTACGCATAAAACAATATTATTGTTAGTATTGTAATAGCAAGTATTACATAATACATATACAAGTACCAGTTATACAACTTACTCTATGATGAATTATTGAATTATAAATAATTATAGTCATATTGTGTCTATGAGATAGGCACATAAATAAAATATGCGATACAGTTAAGTTGGTAATCAGTAATCAGTACCTACCAAGTACCAGGCAGGCTACCTAGCTACTAACCACGATTTAAGATTTGAGTTTAGTTCGTTAATATGGTAATGGTTATTGCATGGTGGCATGACAAAATAACACTAAACTGAATTATAGAGAGTATTGTAATTTCTATACACGGCTATTATATTATTTCAATTCAATACAAAACGTATAAGGTATAACAGACTACAGACAGGAATAGTTATCTAGAATCTAACCACACTACAACATAATAGATTAAATTTATTGTCCATCTCTATGGTGTGATGTATTTACTATCTACTTGTATCAAAATCAAACACTGAAACACTAAAGAGTTACAGAACAACAGACCGCGCCACAGTAAGTTGTATTTGCAGCGTATAATGTCTAAAACTAATAATAAAATATATTATAGTTATCTTTTATGATTATAATTAAAAATCTATAATATTAATAATCTTACATAGTTACAATAGTTACATACTTACATGTTAGTATATCTATGTAGTCGCAACGGCATTGTGTCTTTAAATTTTTTTTCGTTTCTTCCACTGTGGCACTGGCAAAATGACAAAATATTTTGTGTATATTAATTTTGTAATATTAATTGTGCCCATGGGAGCATGAGCATTAGCATTTGGCGCGCTGCTCAGTCTGTTGGCCGTTATAGGTATTCACCAGTCACCGATCACTGATCAGTCTACAAATACGATCAATCAATAATGTTCAAGGGTTAATTATATTAATTAATATTCTGTGTTAGTGTGTTGATATTAATTAATATTCGCGATAATGATTAACGGAACGCCTAAACGGACAAGAAATCCTAGTCTAGTGCTAATTATCTATTTTTTTTTTATACTTTCAAGTAGGTATATGGTTAGGTAGTTCAACATCGTTTCGTAAATCAAGTATCAACATATTATAAGGAATTGGCAGTATTATTTTATTTCTTAACAATCAATACAAGTAATACGACTGCAAAGTATGGATTATAATGTGAGTAAAAAACAAAATGTAATTGATTAATTAATATAGTACAGGTAGGTTTAATCCTCTTAAATGATATTTTTTTAAATTTAATGACGACTTCATGAATAGAACAACACGAGTTTTTAGTGCATATTTTTCGAATACATATTTAAAGATTATTTTTTTGATGTTTTGATGGCATAGGTATTACAACCGGTTTTATAATTTTAGTGTTTATTTATGAATGATACAATTTTTGATTAAGTTGTTCCTACCTTATATGATTGAATACTTTACAAATCAAAAATATAGACAATGATTTGATAAGTGGCCATACCAAATTTATTATATTATAATACCGAAGTGTGTGCATAGTTTCTAATTGAGGTCATTGGACATCTTTACAAACCCATTTTCTCATATCTCGACCATTTACTTATAATTTATTTTCTTAAATATTTCATGAATACTATGATGTATTGTATTATACTAAGATAGTTAATTTTTTCGGACCCCCCCCCCCCCCATCACGATGAAAAATGTCTAGTTGTGCCACTGATATAGGTACCTACCTACTATAGAATAAATATACCCACATCCTAATTTACGGATTCATCGGTTCGATGCAATATTAAATTATGAGCCCTGCGTAGTCTACCTTTGTGCACCATCTATACGGTAGTCAACCGTCCAGGTTTTGCCCTGACAGTTCAGATTTTCTGATTCCTGTCCAGTGTACATTTATACGTTTCAACTGGATGACATAAATTATTAAATGTCCAGATTTTTCCTAAGTCACTTGATGTATTTATGCAATAGCGACAAGTAGGTATTATATACTCAAAGATAATATAATATTTTGTGAATTTTTGGAAACAGAAAGCTTATAAAGGCGGCAAGAAGCGAGAAAAAATACAACTTTAAAAATAGCAAAGCATAGCACTTAATTAATATACATTAACTTAATTTATTATATTAGGTAATTATTTATTTACATAATTGTTGAAACTAATTGTAACACAAAATTTAAATGAAATAAATAAAACTAAATGTATTTGTTCAAATAATATATTTTTACTTATTAATATTGTAATATGAGAAACATAGTAATAAACTAATATAAAAATTAATTATTTATAATCATTCATTATTTTATCATAAAAAAAGGTTTTCAGTAGGTGTAGTTTTTGAAATTATAAAAGTTGGCAACCCTATAATTATCCACATAACTACTTTAAAAATTATTATGCATTTTAATTTTATATTGGTTTAGTGGGATCTTAATTTAATTATTAAAATGTAAATAATGTAATGTAGTTAAAATATCTAATAAAAAATATTAATTTCACAATCTATAGGGTTAGTACATTGTAATGATTAGCGGCTTTAGTCTGTCTTGGCCAGTATTTTCGGGATGATCAGGGTCCAGTGGAATTAAAGCACACTGCTCACCCTGCTTCACCTGTATGTACAACTATAATTAAATATAACAGTTTTTATTTTTCCATTATTTTAATTAGTTTTAAATAGATAGGTATCTAATTTAAAAAAAAAATCAAAGTTTATATTTCACTTTAATATTTGTTAATAAAAATATAAATGTAATCTATTATTGATTTTAGTAATTAATGTAGATCTTAAATGAGTTAAATGTCATGATTTTATTGTATTATGTTAAACTAAATATACCTAGTATGTATTTTGTAGAGCATTGATGAAGATGATGTTGACAATTTAAGGCTAGCTGCTCTTATGACGTTAAAAAATAAATCATTCTTACCAATTAATACTAGGGGTAGTAAATCAGTTAAATGTTTGCCACATAGTTCTCGTAGTAGTTCCTATAATACTCCTTCAAGAAACAATGAAGGATGGTTTCCTCCATCAAATAAATTGTCCAGTAAATTTTCATTGAGACATAACAGACATGTAAGTTTTTAAATTTTAAAGTACATTGTAATTATACTGTTAATTAATACCTACCAAATTACTTTGATTTACAGGTAAATTTAAAAAAGTCATTTCATCCCAATAGAAATTTGATAGCTATTGTACCATCTAATATTGAATATGATTTTTGCTCTGATTTTACTGATTCTGGCCCTGTGCTTAATTCTGAGGATAAAAAATCACCAAATATTCATGATTCAAGTAATGAAGGTATGTATGTAAATCATTAAAATTATAGTTTTTTTAATAATCAAGATTTGTTTTAAAATCTTAATTTTATATATCAATGAAATAAAATTTTAATTATATGTTACATTTTTTTTCCTAGTTACCACTAAATTCAGCAGATTAGAACATGAATCTGACTCTGAAGAAAGTGAAGATAGTGAACCAGAAATAAATAAAAAAGAAGAATCAGATGATTGTGATATTTTATCATTGGGGGAAAAAGATCAAGATTTAGATGATCTCGACAAATTAATGGATATTATAGAGGCTGAAATTGCTGATGGAGTGAGTAAAGATATCAAAGAAAGTTCAAATCTAAAAACAAAAAATAATCATGAAGTAAAAAAAGCTACTGAATTAAATGATAAAAAAAATGAACCTATTGTATTAAATGAATCTAAGATCATTGAAAGTAAATCACAGTTAAATCCATCTAAAAAAAAACTTGAATCAGAAATTACTGTTGAAACAAATACAAACTCTCCATCTCAATGTAACTTATTGAAATCTCCAATGCCGCCTAATATAAAGAGATCAATCTCTCCTTATACTAAATATTTAAATAGATGTTCTACCACGATAAGTCATTCAAAGTTTCAATGCAAATCAGTATCTCCAAAAAGGTTATCACCAATTAAAGAAAAAGTTATATCTCCAATACAATATTCTCCCCCAAATTCTCAAAATCATTCCTCTACTACAAAACAAACATGCAATTTTTCATCACAAGTCATATCTCCTAATAAAAGAAGACAATCTCCATTTAATGAAGAAAGTATATCCACACTCAAGAGGAAATCAAGATCACCAGATAATGGCTCTGCTAATACAAAATCAAATAGCCCAATGGCAATAAAAAAACTGATGAGACCAAGGCAAATATCTTCTACTATTCCATATGCTGATAATAATGATCACTTACCGAAAACAGCCAAACTTGAATCTGTTGTCAAACAAGTGAAAATGAGTTCATTTGATCCTCTTTTAGAAGTAAGAAAAAGAACATTTGAATTTAACTAAGCCAAAACAACATCTTAAAGAAGGAAAAAAATATTTAGAAAAAAACCACTTTTAGTAGCAATTTAGACTCAGATCAAAGAAGTAGACTAAAAATATTGATCAAAAATGAAATGAAAAGTTATCTATTAATAGAAGTATTTAACAATTTACATTAAAATCTGTTTTATTGTCTATTTCTTTAATTTCAGTTTAAATTTCTACTTGGACTAATAACATAATAATTGTATTTCTGGTTATTTAAATTGAAGAAAAAATAGAAATTAAATATTAAATATTCATTAAGTTTTGATTTCTTTTTCTTTGCTGAAACTACTAGTTTGTTAATTAATGTATTATTTGTTTTCAAACAGCAGGTGTTAGATGTTAAAAATTTATCCATACAACAGACTGATTCTGTTGATCTGAGAACAGAACTAAAACGACGGAGAGCTCTTCGACTAAATACGGTAAAAAAAAAAAAAATTATAATATTTAATTAACTTGCTCCTATAAAAAAATTATCATTTGTCTAGAATCAATTGGATGCAAAGAAAAAATCAGAATCATTTTATCCTACTCGGTTACTACAGTCTGCAATTAGAGATGTAGTTGATTCTAGGTAGTATTAAATGTATATATATTATATCAGCTGTAAACCCTAATTTTGAAATTCAAAATATAATTTCTAGTACATTAAAAGGGATTAGCAGTATAGAAGTTTTAATGTACTCAATAGATTAAATATATAAAAGTATTTGTGTTTTATGGAAAGATTGATTTACCTTTCCATAAATGCTTATGAACTAAAAATTAATATTATAGGAAACATATTTTTAAGAAGTTTGTTGCCTATTTCATAAGATGTTTCAATTCATAGAAAATGAGTCTATAAAATATCATAAATAATATTAATTAATATTTTTATTGCAGTGCTAATGGAATGAAAAGAAAAAAATCTTCTAACAAACCAGAAATAAGAATACAAACTGAAAGTATGTATTTATTTTATCACTTTATCAATTTTAATTATAAGTTTCAAATTTCTCATTTAATACTTTTTTTTAAATTTACTACTACTAGTATAACATTATGATTGATCTATTTTTGAGAGCGGGAAACTCGGCCTAGCAATTTTTATTTTTTATTATTTGTTAGTTTTCTGGTCTCTTGTTAAAATAAACAAAATAAAAAAGGTTTTATTATTTCATTGCATTAAACATTTTATGTTTCATAAAAAAATAAAGCTATGAAATAATTACTATGTCATAATTAACTACTACAGTCAGTCAAACATTTATTGAGAAGCGGATACTGAATAATGAATATATTATATATAACCAAGAAAAAACAGTAATACTTTCAGAAACCAACAGAACTTTGTTTATTTTATGCACACCTATAGCCTTAATTTTCTTAGAAATATAATGTCTATATCAACTACTAGGTATGACTTTTGGTGTTACTTAAGATCTGTATATTATTTCTAACTCCAAAAAAAGTTAGTATTTTAAGAATACTTTTAAATAGAAATGTATTTTAAGGTTTGCAATTAATTTTGTCTTGGACCTTGCAAATTTTTTGAACATACCAGATTATATTTATATTTATTTATTAGATATAAGATATAATATTAATATTAAATTGTTATATGTATTCAATTTTATTTTATTATTTCAGGTAATACAAAAGGCCGAAAAGTCATTTTACTTTCAGAAAGTAAGTTCATATATTTTTTTTCTTTATTAATATTAAATAAAAATAGACTAATTGATAATAAACCTTGCCCAATGAATTCATGGTTTTACATATTGTAAATTTTTTACATATTGTATCATATTTAATGCCATGACTATTGTGGAAACCATTTCAATATACCACAATAATTATCTTTAAAAAATGTATTTTATTTTACTTTTTTAATGTTTTTGGCTTATTTGGTATATTTTAGCAGATGTTTAAATAGTATACATGTAAATTGTACGTACATACTCAAAATAATTTGTTGTAACAACATACTTAAAAATTATAAAGATTAAGAGTAGTGTGTAATGTAATTTTAAAAATAAAATATTGTTTTTGTTTAGATCAATATGATCGTAGTGATGAAGTAGAATCTTATCCGTGTGCAAAAAGACTAAAAGGAAATTACAAGAAAGTTCCACTTCATTTCAGGGTAAAAGGTGTTTCTAATAATAACATGAAACAAAAAGAATTAAAGAAGATCATTAGGCAAAACATTAATGTTACAGATATAGATCAGGTATTTGATGTCCTAATCACATGCAACTCTTTTTTTACTCTTGTAAATTTATTACATTATAACCAATTCAGATCAAACTACAGAGTAACATTTTTCTTAACTTATTTGATTGATAACATATTTTTACTAGTGACAAGTTAAAAACTTATTTTTACTTATGAGATATTCCTAAAATAATTTCATGTTTCAATAATAAAATATTTTTAATTTAGTGTTTATTATAAGAATAAAAATTCATAGTATTCATTCATTTTCAGGACTATTGTACCTGCTGTATTCTTTTTGTAATAAAAAATATAAATTATTTTCCATAAATGGAATAAAATAAATTTTACGAATTTCACTACCCAACGTTGGCTATGCAATATATATATAATAATAATAAAAAAATACAATAAACAATAATACCTACTTTTAAATTATAATACTTTCAATTCCAATCACTTATTTATTACTCATAGTTGTTTTAATAAAGAATTACATAGATTCTTAAGCAAAACAAATCTGTATAGTAAAATTTAAATCTAAAATAAAAATGTATGTATAAATAACTGTAACTAATGGCCTTTGTCGTCGATGTTTATAAGATCAATAATAAAAAAAAAAAGAATACATTGAAACAATTACATTTATAATTATAAAATAAAAGCAAACAAATCATATATGTGGTATTTTGTAGTTTTATGTAATTTGGTTTGTATTTAAACTGCTAAAAATATTGGTCAAACATTTTTTTATAAATTTGATATTTTTAACTTATATTTATGTTTATTATTTTTATTTTTATTTTTTTTTTGTAAATAATTCCTATTTTAATTTAATTAATTTCAATGCAATATGCAAATATATTACTATTGTTTGATTTACCATCTTGAATAAGTGTATAAACAAATATGAAACATTTAAAACTCTAATTCTAATATTTAAAGTTATTTATCTTTACATGTATATGACTTATTACTTAAACGTTTTGTCTACTATACTTACTAGTAATCTAGCCCTAACTGTTATGACCATTTATATAATTTGTATGTTAATGTTTTTATTCTTTTATATTTGTTTATTTATTTGTCACATTTATTATGACTTAATATTTATTCTCAGTTTTAGAAAAGTTTTTAATTCAGTTTTATAATGTATATTATTTCTTTGTAACATTATTTGTCAAATAGTTGAAAAAGTTGTTAGTGGTTGAACAGACACTGTTTTGTTACTACATCACATTTTTACATCTCTTCTGTAACTTGAAAGAAAAATTCTTGTAAAATTTTTATATATATTCATTAAAAATAAGATTATCACAGACATAGTACTTTTTGCAACTGTTTGACCTATATATTAATATAATCTAAGGCTTACAAATACAAATCATATATTTTCTTATTGTAAAACAGACAAAGAAATATGTTATTTTTATTTTGTTTACAATTGTACTACCGATTTGAAATTTGTAACGCCAATTATTTATGAGAACAGAATATTGTTAATTTTTAACCAAAATATGAATTTTTATATGTTGGTCACAGATGTAAATATTCACAACCATATTCTTCAGCATAACAGAAGCAGCAGCATTTTATTACTATGGACATAAAGTATATTATGTTATTTTGAAATTGTCTTCTTGGATGATTATCAACTATGTTTACTTAAAATGTTTTGATGCTATGCAGTGCGCATTTATTCATATTATATATTTTTTTAATCAAGTACCAACTGATTTATGTACATCCTTAATAAATTTGTTATTAAATATGTAATATCACATTCATTATTTTTTAAATTAAGTTCACCAATTGGCAATTGTATCCTGATATTTAATTTTCTGTTAATTACCTTAAAAGGTAATTTAATAAAAAAATCACTTAATTACATATTATATTTAACATATATACATTACATATATAAGATAGATAAATTACATATTTAGATGCTAACTGTTTTCTGATTTGTATAAAAAATTTTGTTAAGAATACTGTTCATATATCAATTCAGATAAATGTTGATTTAAAAACTAAATTTATTAGTTGTTGTATGCTAAGTAACTTTTATTGATAGTTATTAATTGTATTTTTTTTTTTTGCAAAACAATAACAACTAGTAAATATTTATTTTGTATCCCGAAAAAAAATGTATTCATGTTAAACAATATAATTTAAATTTGTTACATAGATGTATTATGATTTTTCATTCAGTTCTAACGTTTAGACAATTTTAATTATGATCCTTACTCTACATTCCTACCTATTAGTTTATTTAATTCTCTTAAATCCATCATTGTCCCCCTCAATCATTCTTCTATCCCCAACTCCAATTTGGAAATAATCGTAAATATGATTACCTATTAATTTTATTTTGGAGGCTGGTTTTATCGTATAATTGCTGTTTTTAACTCTACATGTTTTTAATATTTCATTATTATCTAGTTATGTTATTTTATATGATTGTTGTGTTATAATAGTTAAACTAAAAGCTAATAAAAAAAAAAAAAGATGATCGTTAGAACAACTTTTATTATTAATTTCATTAAATTAATGTTTTTTCATATGAAACAAAAGATGACAAACATTTATTTTAAAATAGTTATATAATATTGTATAATGATATAATTGAATATTCAAAAATGCTTAATTTTATAATATATAATAGTAATTTACAAAAAAAAAAAATTAAATTAAATTTATAGAAAAAAAGTTTTAATTTTAATAAATTAGAACAGAATTATTTGCAAAGTATTTTTTAATAAAAGAAATTCCGTGATTTCCATGAAACGCAAAAGCAATATCATTTGTTTTTAAATTTTCTTCGTCACAAAATTGCTTTAACAATTTTGTTGCTATTCCATTATTCCTATATTTAACCATCACCCATAACTTAGATATACCAAATTTGACTGCAATTAAATTTGTCGAAAGCTGACTGTTTTGATAAATGCATGCATTTGTTAATGGCTCTGTTTCTAAATATCCAATAATTTTGAATTTAGGATCTACTGCTAAAAATATTGTATGGTTCAAATAATTAATACTTTTCTTAGAAGAATCAATTTCTAAATGTATAAAATCTTGTATATTTTTCAATGTAAGTCTAAGCCTCAAATCGTCACAATTTTCAGTAACCTTAATTATGTTAAAAAGAAATCCATTGGTATTAATTTTACTTGAAATGTTTACGGGAACTTGGCTCTTCAACTGGAGTTTATTTAAATTTTTATGTAAAGATGTATGTAACGAATCATTCCAGGAAGTAGGAACTTGAGACGGAAATATTCCACAACGACAAGGTTTTTCAATTTTTTTAGGTTTAAGATTCGAAATATCAAAAACAGTAGTACTTTGATTATTATTATTAGACTTTTTGTTTTTAATATCTGGACATATTATTTTCATAAATTCATCCGAATCAGCCTTTAACACTGTTTTGAGTTTATACTGATGAACAACTTTATTATTACCAGTTCCCTTACAAATAAACATATTGTTATATCTTGATTTAATACATGTTTTTTTCTGAGTTTTAAAAGGATTTTTAGGAAAAGGCGAAAAATAATGTTCAGTCGATTTAGGATTATTTCTTAGCCAGTAATGATTTTGATTTTTTTCCACCGAATTATCATTATTGTTAACACCTTCAAAATTAACGGAATTATTATTGTCTATAGGTACCAATTCATTAAGAAGAGGTTCATTATAAGACAAATTACTTAAATCTTGTGCCATGGTTTTTGATATTTCATTTATTGGCAATTCATTCATACATAGCAAACTACAGTTGTCTAAAAAGTGTTTCTTAGATGATTCATTAATATCGATGCAATCACTAACAGGTTGTAGTAAAGAATTTGATGTATTTAGTCCTCTGATACAACCGGATGAATCAAGTGCTGCAGTTTTATTTAATGAAATTACATCATTGGCATTGCCAGTTGCAGATTTTGATGATAATAAATCGTCACGAGACTTATTGAATTCCAAAAAATCATTTTGCACATAAAACTGATTTGTTGATTTATCTTTTTGTTCATTCACTATGTTATCGCATAATGGGAATTTAAATTGTTCCAGTTTTTTATTTATACATTCCAACTTATCATTTAATACATTTAAATTATTCAAATCAACCCCTACAAATGGTATAGTTGAATAATCTTTTTTATTTGATGAAGAGTCAATACAATTGTACATGCTATTTGCTTTCATCACATTGTGAATATTTTCAATGATTTCATTAATATGTTTTGATCTTTTAATTATCTGTCCATCGCGTTTATACATACACTTATTCATTATTTGTAATATCTCATGCTTCATACTATTCAAGTATGGTACAATATTTCCAGAAAACATTTTTAAGCTCAATTCCATTTGAAAGATGTCTGATAGATCAGTGTTATTCAGATAGTTCTCATCAAATGTTGAATGTTTATTGATATTGTTAGTCAACTGTGATTTATTAGATATTATTGTTGTATTTTTATGAACTGTTTGATTTCCATTAGTTTTATTTCTCGTTGAACTTTTTTCATTTTTCAATGAATACACTAGATCTATCTTATTTGATTCGTTTAGATTTAAATTTATTGTCTTGTCCGATACCAAATTTAACTGAAATGAATTTTTACTTTTTCTATTCAACGTCGTGTTTGTCGTGACATTGGACGTCTGTATAGTTGTTTGGGATTGATTCGTGTGTAATATGTTTGTCACATCATTCAAAGTTTTCTGAGAAACTTGTTTTATACTATTAAAAGTTGTATGTTTTGTATGTTTGTCAGTTATTTCTTGATTTTCAGAACCAACTAACGGACTGTTATATTTTGGTGAGGCAGTTTTATGTAATAAATTAGATGTATTAGTGAAATGTGCTGTATATGAAGAAATTGTCGTATCAGAATTATTATTATGTTTAACCTTACTTGATTTTGATTTACTATCATTATTAGACATCTTGAGTTTAACTGATAGCTTTTTATTAGAAGTTTTTTCCCAGTAATATTTATTTCTAATTTTATTTTGATGATTACTTAAGGGACTGCTGGTTGCTATGGGTTTGTTATTCATCATTTTACAATAATCAATATCGGAATCAGAACTAGAAGGAGTGTGTAAGGCGGATGGCACATTAGCCACATTATGTACAAATTCATTTTGTTGAGGTAAGATCAACAATTTTGATCCTTCAGAATCTGAATAATACATTTCGTTTGTATCTGAAGAAAAACTATAATAGTCAAATGCATCAGTCGGTTGATTTAAATTTGCAGTTTTATCTGTATTAAGATTTATATTCTTAATTATGTTGGATGAATTACTGGTTTCGCAGTTTAAAGTATCTATTGATTTGAATAGTGATCTGGAATTGTTGACAACGCTCATCATTTATAGATTGGAATGAAAAATATGTATGCTAACAAATGATTGTTGAAGATCTTCATTAAGTTTATCATTTTTTTTTCATATGTTTGAGTTTGCTTACAATAATCTTTATTATGTGTCTGAAAAAATACAAGAACTTTCATCTAACTATTTTTATTAAACTATTTTAATTGATTAAAATATTATTAGTTTATGTCTATTTAATTTAATTTAATAAACACATACAACAACCTCCCCCCATCAAATTGTTGGCCCTTTAGTTTTTGAGAACTCTTATAAAATATTTTTTAATATATTATAGTATAGTACCTATATACCTATCGAAATTTCAAAAATAACCATTTCATTTCAACTGACCCCTGAACTCCAAGTTCAATAGCTCTACCACCATTGTGGGGCCCTTACAATAAACTCCTAAAATATATTCTAGACGAAAAAAAATGTCAAACATAATAATATGAGAGAAATACATCATGATCATGTGGCCTCATAATGATTTTGTTTTTGAAGGATGATGGGAGGGGGTGGTTCCATAAATATCTGGATCCTTTATTTTGTCACTTTGGTGAAAACATATCAATCAACTTATAAACAAAGATGAAATTATTATTTATTAATATATTAGGATCTTCTAGCAATAAATTAAAGAAACAATAAAGGGCATCCAATTTTTATAATAATTTATAGTTCATATAATTATATATATATATATATATATAGTTACTAGTTACTTAGGTACAGTGTTTGGAAGGAACGAGTTCCAAAAGGAACGGATTCCTGAACGAGTTCCTTTTTTAAGGAACGGCACGTTGAACGAGTTCCTTTATATTAAAAAAGAACGAGGAACGGAACGAGTTGGTTCTTATTTTCAAGGAAAAATAACGAATTTTTGTTCGTTCCTTTCGAGTTCCAATTTACACAGATATATAAATAATATTAATTACTTAAAATATTTTTTTTCTTAGAGTAAATCGTTATCGAGTACTGAGTAGGTATCGAACTTAATTGTTAAAGTTCGTCATTAGTAATTACTAATTAGGTAGGTACTAGGTTCTCTTCTTTAGATTATAGTACTTACAGTATAGTCTATTTCTATTGTTATATAATTAATTTATATTGTTTAAAAAAATAAAGATGAATAAAAAAAAAAACTACAGTATATATTTCATTTAATATATGTGTATCAGTATTTATATTTTTAAACTAAATAGTAAATTATAAAATATGTACTTGTAGGTATGTTTAACTAGTATAAGTATAATTAAAAAGTAAAGTACCGAAGTATGTCTATGAATGAAAAAAATGTATGATTAAATAAAAATTTTTATTTTATTTGGAACTAAAAAGGAACAAGGAACGGAACAAATTCTTTTTTTTATTAAAAAGAACGAGGAACGGAACGAATTCCTTTTTATAAGGAACTCGCCAAACACTGCTTAGGTACCTATGTTTATTGATTTTTTTTCTATTCTATGTATACCAATTTGTTTAAAATTGTTTGTTTTAAATAATTATACCTATTATATGTACCTGTTAACAATAAATTATTTTTAAGTAGCTAATAAATTATTTTTTAACTAAAAAAAAAAATAATATTTTATTGCAATTAACTGGCAGTTAAATCTATTTATGAAGTCTGTATGTGTTTTGTGTTGGGGCCAATTAAAAACTATACTGTGTCTGGGCCCCAAATCACAATTATTATGAGTCGTCCGATTCTGAATATAAATACTATTTACTAAGCAAGATATAATTTTTGATAGTTAATCAATAACTACTACCCTCTTACTGGCTATCTGATACATCAATTATTGTTTTTAATCTTTTTGATCAGTTAACATAGCTATTATATATGGTTGTAGCCTTGTAGCGTTGATATATCATACATTCCCTACGCATTATAATATAAAAAAAAAGTTTTGGGCCACAATGTACCCCCCCCCCCCTCACTAAATAGCTACACCACTGATCATATGATAATGAGTGAAATATGTTCATCTCCAAGAACTAAATCAATAAATATAGGTACCTAACATTAAATGTAATATAGGTACACCCATTTAATAAAATCATGAATATAATAATTAATAATATAATAGGCGGTAATTATATTGATCAATAATATTCAGCTCAAAAATGATTTGTAATAAATAATAACAATAATACCTTATTTTACCTAACCTAACCAACGTAATAAATAAATAAAATGTATTACCTATAATTTTCTAGTGTTTGTGGATTAGATAAACTTTCAGGTAAAATGTCTTTTCCATTATATCTAGGTACGTCGCGTCGGCAGTAAAACTGAATATTTGAAAGGCATACCTATTGAATAATATTAATATTATTATTACGGCGTATTTAAGTAGGCATCTTATTATTAAATTATAGTAAAAAATTAAAAATTAATAATATTATGTAGGTACCCACATAGATACTCTATAACGTCTCTACCATATTTTCATCGGTGAGTGATGAATGATTTTGTTATTACAACAACGATGACGATTAGCGAGGACGTGCGGATTTACTATATTAGCGATGGCAAATCCATGGCACGCCGTGCCCTAGGTGGCTCGCGAAAAGATTTTGAAAAGTTGAAATATTTTTATTACATAATAATATGCCCATATAAATATATAATAAATAATATTTTTCATGGCACGCTAGAAAACAAAAATGGTAATTTTTGTCACGTAATGTTCAAATAATTGCACTACGCATTTATATAATATAACCCACGACATATGCTTAGCATGGGGAGAGGGGCTAAGGGGGCTAATCAAATAGCTATAACTAGGGGCTGAAATTATATTCTTTCAAAATAGCCAAAATAAGATGCTAAAAAAGTTGAAAATATTCTTGTAATATTCTTTAGAAATCATAATAAAATATGCAAAAAATAAGTTTTTTATTAATCTATATTCTCTTGAAATAAAAATATTCATTTATATGCAAAATAATAAATGTTAAAAAAAATTGATTAAATTATATTAATGACAGTAAAGTATTTTTAATTATGGACATTTTTGAAACCAGTTAACAATAACTTTATTTTTTTCGATGTATTCTAGTGTCATATTTGTACGACGGTCTGTAGGTATGTTTTTATACGTGCTAAATGAATGTTCCACGTCAACTGAAGTCACGGGAAAATGAATCGATATATTCTCAAATATTCTTTATTGTACGAAATATTCTCAAATATGCTAAAAAAAACTTTTGCCATTGATTAATCGGTTTCATCATGATTTGTAAAGATTTTGAATCCCCGTCTGACTGTATAGCCTTAAAAAAAAAATATGCAAAAGAATATAATTCCGGCCCCTAGTTATAACACACGGCTCTGTAGACAAGGCTGGTCAATATCTAACCTAGTAATATTTAAGATGGATACTTAAAAAACCCTATCTGAGATAAAATTAGAGTATCTCGTATCGAGACGTATAATAATTTTAAAATACCTGATAACGTGTATTGCGTTGTCTGTAGTAAGAGATGACAAAAAAAATAAATTCGTTCACGTCCAGTGATCAAAACAGAAACCCGTTTACGTTCTTTTAATAAATTAATGCATTTATTTTTTAGTTGGTTCGTTTAAACTTGTTTGCGACTATATAGTAAGCTACCTAACGTTAAACATGATTTAATGGCCCACGATTGATTAATTTCATTTTATTGAAACATTAAATTCATTAATTTTTCATGCAACCCGAAAGTCCCGACATAAGAATACTAATGTCAAATAATAATATTAGTTATTATATAAGACAAAAGTTTTTGGTGGTAATATTATACTTATGGTAGTAGGTTTTAATATAGAAGTTTAATATATTTATGTAAAAAAATGTAACTTTTGTTGAAAAATCAATGCTGAAAATAGCAGGTATATACAAATATAATATAGGTATATTTCTACATTTCATATTATGAAAAGTTAATTTATTAAATTAAATAACTCAGTTAATTTTTAATATTATATACCAATAATTATTTTAATTATAATTTTAAAATTGTAATATTTTTTTTTACATTTCCCAAATATTTTTAAAAGTATTATAGATCCAATTTACTTTGAAAAATCTCTGTTGAATTTAACGATCAGCACATTTTCTGCGGTAAAGAAAAAAAAAAAATCATTATAAAGTCAATATATTTATTCATATTTGCTATGTTTAGTATCTAGTTTCTAAAATGAACAAAATAAAAGCTATAGAAGTAATTTTAATAATATGAAAATGTGGATACTTTTATTGTTACATTACTCATCGATCTGTAAATACCATTAAAATTATTACCATATTTGCCGTTATTAGTTAATATAATATAATAAGCTCCTAGCGTTTTGTTTGAGTACATTATAAAGAAATAGGTACATGACTAAAATATATATTTAATTGTTTGTCAGGAAAAATAATTAAAATATAAGATTATCAATATATGTTTGTAAATTTAACTAATAGGAAAATAATGCTAATTATGTTACCATTTCCTTGAAGTACAATTTACAATAAATTTTATGAAGATAAAAAATTGATTAATTATTCAAAAAAAAAATTTGTCACAACCTACAACTATATAAAGTTGAAAATTAAAGATAATAATTTTAAGATCGTAAATATGTTATTCTAAATTTGTTCCTATTCACCAAATTTTATGGTACCCTGACATAAAATAGTTAACTAATTAATATCCATAAATGTGTAATACAAACATATGGGAAGGGAAGTATTAATTTGAAAAGCTCAATATAGTTAAGTATATTATAGTATTAATTTATTACACGATTGTTTTGTTTTGTAATAGGATATAGGGAGCATTTTATCAGTATTCTAGTCTTTAATTGTTCAGGGTTACAAGGTTGTAGATTAATCTAAAATATTGTGGTTATTCATCAGTTTATACTTAAATAGTAATCATTAGATAATTATTCATACATCTATCATTATATTAGATATCAATACTTACACACATGAAATTTTTTTATATATAAAAAAAAAAAATAGAAAATAAGTTTTTTTTTAAATATGCCATAATTTAAAAAAAAAATTGGGGTTCGCTAAAATAATTGAAAACTTAGTTGCCAATAAAAAGTATACTTATAATTTATAAAAATGATGTTTTAGACTTATTAATAAAAAAAGTAAGTTCTCAGCAAGAGAAATCCTAAGATAAATATGTTTAAAATTATATTAGGATAACAGGAACACTTGGTTAAATAAAAATAAAACAATAATTTTTAAGAAATATACACACTAATTATAATTTGCAAAAAACAAACATTTATACTTATTAAATGTACTATTAAAAATGACATACTCTACTCAATGGAGAAATATCAATAAAGTGCACAATAATACTAAATAGCCAATTTCTAATCAGTAGTTAATAATAAAAAAAAATAATTATATTTTTGTGACTTAGTTATTAGTTATTATTGAGAACCAAAATATTGGTTGTTTGGAAATTTTTTTTCAGCTCAAGATACTGTCCAGAGTACAACTGGTTAATTTCCCCACACCCTGTTCTACCCAAGATTAAAAAATGTGATCCTGTCTAATCTTTTCTTTTTACACAATGGTTCTAGGTTTAGATTTTGCAGAGAAAATTATTTATGTTATAAGTATTCCTACAACAAAGTTTTTTTTTAAGTGTATTAATATCCAAAATGTGTATTAAAATATACAATATTAGCTATATATGATATATAACCTATCTATTTTAGATTTTAATAACTATTGGATTGAGAATTCAAATCAACTTAATATTAGGTATAGGTATAAGTTGATGTTTTTAAAATGGAAACAGTAATAAATATTACAAGTAATACATGTTCATACAGTAATTACCACTAAATATCCTTAGAAGATATGAAAACAAAATAATTACAGTAGACTAATAAAGTTCTCTAGTACACAAACAAACATAAATTATTTTATATATATTTATTTCATAGTGAATGAACTATCTTCTATAGCATGGAAATCAAATTTCCAAAAATATTTGATAGCTGCTATACAACATTCCTTCTTAGCAGCCTTTTTCGTTGATCCTATAAAATATAAATTAGTAGAAATAAGATAACTATTGTAGAAATAAAAAAAGTATTCATAATTAATGTTTTGTTTTTATTTATGTTTACGTGTGAATAGATTTTATTTAAAAAAAATTAAATTATTATTAGAATTTATTTTTATAAGTGAAGCTATTTTACCATTTAAGCTGTAAATAATAAAGTGATTACAAGTATAAAAAAAAAATCATAAAAGGTGTAACAGATAGAAATTACTTTTTTTCATTAAGTGACCATAACGCTACATTTATAGTAATTTTTTTTAGTTTATTTTATAGTACTGAAAATAAAACATTTTTTTTTGATAAATTCAAAATATACTATTTGTGAATCTGATTATAAGATCAATTTTGATGGTAAAAAGATTTATCTAAGTCAAGTAGTTTATTTTTTAGTTAAATTAATTTGGAATGTTATAACTTAAAAAAAATATGATTTTTGAGAATTTGCTGTCATGAGTATATTTCTTAAATTATTTATTTATCATAAAATACTAAACATTTTTGTCATACATTTAATTAGCATATTTTTTTATTAGGTCTTTCTGTTCATCTTGTATATCATACTATTACATTTTATATAAAAAGGAATTTTGAAACTTTAATTGGAATAAAAGTTCCACAAGTAAAACAGTAGAATAATATTGTTTCAAAAAAACTACCTTGTCCACTAAATGGAACATTATCTATTTCACAATTCACTTGAAAAACTGATGGTGTTTTTGAACTAATAATAGTTTCAATAAATTTGACACCAGGCTTCATTTGATTTATTAATTGTATTGGATTGCAATTCCTTGGGTCATCAGGAAATTTTCTCATAGCACCTGCCTAAAATTAAAATAAAAACACGAGTTATAAAATTATAAAATAGTGTGGTATACATGTGTATATCAACTAAACAATCAAAGTATAGCTCACGAGTTAAGTATTTTTAAAATTGTAAATTGTTTGTATATCTTAAAATACTCATAATTTGCTTAATAATTAAAATATAATCAAAAGCCTCTGCAATAACCTAGATAATAATATTACCTTTAATTTTTATAAAAGGTAAATTCACTCTAAATTTTAAACTAACAAATTGGAACCGCTGAGCGTAAAATTTGTTATGTTACACACTTGCAAGACGGAGACAACTCATGCAGATGTGGCATCCTCTTAAGAATAAATTGTAAATAGTAAATAAATGATTATTTACCTTTGACTTTGGTTGCAATTTTATGGCATTTGATTGTTCTTCTTGTAAATTAATAGCTTTTGAAACAGGCTGCAGTTCCCATTGATGTATTAAGTTATGCATAGCTAATGAAGCGAAATGTGGCCATGGGAAATCCTCCTGTGGGGGTCCTTTAGGTTTAGAAACAATACCATTTTCTCCATCTTCCATCTCTGTTTCCATGGGAGATTCTTCTTTTTTTTCTAATTAAATATATGACAATATATAATACCTATACTATATTATATTCAGCAATATTAAAAGTTAACTAGTTCAACATTTGTAACCTACCAGATCGCTCACTTATTTTTTTGGCCAACATAATGCGCAAGAAATTTTCACATGCCTTTTGTTTGGCTTGAGTCTTGGAAACGTGATTTGCAGTATACCTTTGCCCATCAATCTACATTTTTTTTTTTTTAAACGAAGATTGATAATTATTATAATACAAATAAAGAAAAAAATTAAGTTTTTTAATTCAATTATATCTCAACATCTTACCTCAAATGTAGCAGTGTAACCCATAACATTATTTATTGTTTGCTCTTGTAATTGAATTGGTACATCTTTAAACAACTCAGAGAAGACCATTAATGGACTTTTAGGAGTTACTAAACGACGCATTCGAGCATTTAAGCGCTTTTTTCTTTCTTTTTTATTAATTTCTAACATAAAAATAAATTTTATAAATTAAAAAAAATAAAAAAAATAATTAATAAAAATGTAATTTAAGAAGAATTGCATACTTCGTTTGATGGGCCATTTTATATCTGACTTCTCGCTAATTGATGTTTCTTTTTCAAGCTTTATTTGTTTATTCTATATATACAATGAGACAACATAAGCAATTTTTAAAAACGCAGCGAAGAAGTATTTTCAGTTAGCGCAAAACACATATACTTTAGCAGATAATACATCAAAATAATTTAGCATAAATAATAATAATAATATTAATTAATTAACATTATTATATTTTAATTATATTAACTATAATTATTATAAAAATAATAATAATAATTATTATTATTATTATTATAAGAGGACAGTATTTGATCTGCCAAGGTCTATGTAGTTACCAAAAAAGCTAAGACACAATCCATCACAAATGATGATAAAATATCATTGACTTGGATTTTAAATAAACACATTATTAGTATATATATAGAATCCTATTGGTCAGATGATATAATAAATACCATCAAATTAATAGTAGGGTTTACAAGTTACCAATCACAATAAATTTAAATTATAAAAATATGATTAATTAGTTAAATTAATAATTAAATGAAACTAAAAAAACTCAAATTATTTTTATTTTGAATAATTTATTTTAATTAATAATACTAGGTTATCATAAAGGAATACTATATTTGTATAAAAATTAAGAGTATTGGCAACAAGTAATAGCTTCAACCATACTGAATTTACATCACCGCAACAAATTTTAAGCTTAGCTGTCTCACGTTTAGGCAAGATGCCCCAAGAATTATATTCTCAATCTCTAATCCAAAAATGATATGGATTGATCAAATCTGCACTATGACTCTGAAATAGATGCACTGTAATTTTAAAATCTATGGGGAAATTTAAATCAGTCAGAATATATAGACATGTATTTTGCAATGTTATTAGTTTATAAATCAATAAAAATATTAATGGTTTGGCGTCATATTAAATAAAACTTTAATTTTAAATACATAAAAGTAATTACTAATTAGTATTCACTATACAAAAATTAATATTGCTCAAGGCAATGGTAAAAATGTTTGTATATTTTTAAGATTAGTGGTGTTAGTTATTATATATATATATATATATATATTTATATATAAATATGAGTTTGTGACCATTGCAATGGTTAAATGTAAAAACATAACTGTATACCTTAACATCTTTAACAGGAGATGTTTGAGTAACCGAGCTTGGGGGTATTTGAGTTTCAACATCTGGTTTGGGACATGTTGATTGCAATGGTACATCATGCGAGGGCATGAATTGTTGTTGAACTTGGTTTTTCATTTGACTAGTTGTTTTCTAAAAATAAAAGCAAATATAATTTTTATGTTAAGTACGATAAAGTAAATAATATTAATATATTATTATCACAAATATTTTTGTGGCAAGAAAACAAAAAGCTAATTATTGGGATTGGATACCGGTGTTAAAGTATAGAAATGTAGCAAAGAGTGAGACAACAGCGTGGGGCTTTGGATGGTCGGAGTTATTTTCCAAAAACAGCTTTGGAATTGTTTGTTTTACTAGTAATCGATCGAAGCATTTTTTCTTTTAATTATTAAAGAATTAAAATTAAAAACTCTTTTTTCGTTCTTTTAAATATTTATAATAGTTTTAGTACCAGAAAAAAAACCTTTGATCTATCACCTATAGAGAAATAGATTAAATAATATCTATTTTCAGCATCAAAATAAATATCAAATAAATAATGACGATAACAATGAAACTTATTTTAAAAGCTTACTGGTGTTATACAATTTTCCATATTAATAATTGTTGGCTGCTGCTGCTGTGGTTGTTGTTGTTGTTTGAAAGTTTCAACCTTTCTGATATTATACTGATTACCGTGGCTACCACCACCTAAAAAATAAAAGTAATAATATTAATCATTTATTAGGAAGCATTAAAATTAAATTAAGTGGCTTGGTGAAGCGTGGTCTTACGCTCAATCTCAGGAAATGCACTGAGCGTACGTACCGGCTGCATTTGCAAGCTCTCGGATGGATGACCATCCTAGATTTTTAGTAACATATCCTTGTCACAAATACACAGACAATTCTATAAACTCAAAAATCTACAAAAATAACCCCCAAAGTACCATCTCATACCCTATATTTCTGGCGGGTTTCCTCTTAAAAAAAAAATAATTATATTAAATCACCATTATTAGGAATTTCTTGCATATTACAATAACTCTGTTTACAAATTTTTATACAAATTACAGAAAAATAATCTCAAAATAATAGTGTTTTGGTATCAACAAATTATATGGTACCTTTAAACTTATTTTACAAAGATCTAATCAAACAATGTCAAATGTATTTTACTTAATCATCACGATACATAACTCCACTATAGCAGTGGTCACCGCTAGTTTTGCACTAGCCACTCATCATTCTACCGAATAATTTTTAGATTCTTTAAGATAACAATTTTTAAACTAAATTTTAGGGAGTAAATAATCCTATCATAATCCTATTATTAATTTCAATGACTAAATTATTATTTATATACAATATTTATTAAATTAACAATTTACTTATGAGAATATATAGTATTTGATAATATTAGTTTCAGTATATTAAAATTCCTTTAAGGTGTTTTTCCGAACCTACATGATTAAATGACCTAAACTAATCATAGAAAAGGAAAATATGTTATATTCGCAAGTCAAAATTTTATTAATTACGTATTCATGTTAGTTACATAGGTTAGGTTAGGTTATGAATATTCAAGATTGAAAAAATAAATGAGAATAGTCACATAGTATATTATTTATAGTCATGACAATATTTTTAAAAGAATACCAAATATATATTATTTTAATGCAAAATGTAGTTAACTATTAATTTATTAAAACGACCAACTACCTATAGGTAAGATTGTAGTAAATACCAAAAATACAATAGGTACTTAGTATGTTTTAATTCAAAATATTTAAGCTGTCATTGATTGAAGCTTAACATATTATAATGTGCGCACAGTGGAGGCCTTTTTAATTGTATGAGAATTTGGTCACAAACAAGTCATTCATTCAAGCTTAAAAATATGTAAAAAATGATTTATAATTTAATGCAATTTTAAGTAGATACCTAAATAAAATATATTGAAATAAAGAAGTAGAAATTAAGAAATTATTACCTACCTACCATTTAAAAAAAAATGTTCCTATGGCAGGATGAAGAACCTACATAATATTTACTGCTCAACAATAAGGTAGGCACATGCTTATAAGAAATTATAGAATTTTAAAATTTAACTTTAAAAATGCATTTATTTATTCGATTCAGTCTGGGATAAGAAATATTAAATTAAGTTTATGAATTAAGAACATAAATTTGGATAAATTTAAGTTTATTTTTATATAATATTTAGGTACAAGTTATTATTACGTAGGAAATCAAAGGATTTTAGCACAGGAGGCGAGGTGCATACAATATATTCAACCATTATTAAGTGGACGAACAAATAGGCCATGGAAATATCACATATTTTGGTAATTTGTGGCTAGAAACAACAATAATGCAGACTAGTGTCTACAAGACGAAAAAAAATCAGTTAAGTTGTAGGTTAGATGAGACCACGACAATGGGGTTTCTACAAAAAGGGTGCGTGTCTGTCCCTAGAGTAGCACAAAAAAAAATAATAATAAATAACTAACAAAAATAGATTTTCCGTACTTGAACTTCTAGTGTTGTACATGGCTGATCTTTCCACAACGATATCACCTGTTAACGAAGGACTTACGAGTAAATTGTCGGAACAGGTCACTCGGCGAGACCTCAGACCGAAAAATACACACTCGCACAGTCGCACCAGGCAGGCGGTGAGCTATGTAATGATCGTAGGATGGTTTTATGCTAATCTGTGGACTGGAATATTGAACAAAAGTCGAATCAAATCAAAAACGGTTCTAAGACAGTCGGACGTGCCTTTGATTCCCGAATAACTAACTCCAAATAGTAATTTTGAGTAGTTTATTACTACTACAACACTACAACAGTATCAATTAGTGAAGGCGCTATAAAACAATAAACCATGGCCGTGGTGTAAACAAAAAAAATATTGTCAACTATGTTCCGCAAATTGAATGTAACCACTACTGGTATAACTACATAATCATTCTAGAATTTTCAACCTAAGGAATACCGAATAGATAATGTTATCACGTTTCTCCTCTGTGGCATGGTCATATGCAACGGTAACACAATAGCTTACCGTGTATCAACCGCTAGATTCTTCCAATGACAGCGTTGAATTTTTTCATCAAAGGCAGGTTTTCACTGTACGCGTGTGCTGTGTACACGAAAAATGTTCAGCTTGATATGTCCAACTGCACCGGTAATATAGTTAACCGTGTGGTAACCTGACCCAACTAACCAAACACAACAAGAGATTGAAAGGAAGACGTATTTAGCAGAAACTGACTTTTACATAAACCAAATCGTTACGTTGTGATCATGACATATTATAATAGCATTATATTGTATGTTATAATTATAATTTTATTATATGTCTATGGTTGTGATAGTAACATTTTGATAGTCTTTCGGTAGGGTGTGACGACGACGTGTTGTGGCGGGAATCATTATTCAAAATCATTTTATTGATAGGTAATATTATCATGACTAAATAAATTTATTATTCATTTATTTTATATGAAATAAAAATAAAATAAAAATTATTAATTAACAAATAGTTAGTGCTTTCACTGGATGGCTTCTTCCATCACAATTTCATGTAAAAAATAAATAAATATTATATCACATATTCTTATTGTGCTCAAGGGCACAGATTGTATATTTCCTGTTAAAATTTTAAAAAAAATTATTCATTTATTTTTATCATATTATCATATAGTCGGTGTGTGACGTGAGTATGGATCTGAACCAAAACATGATTTTTAAGCTTATAAAATTATCGTAATACATTATTTTACATAATCATGATGTGGGTAACTGTTTTTGTTGTTATTGTACTACCACCACCAGCAACAACTTACTGCTAGTACGTTATCACGTCGTCACTGTACCTACACTACAGATACTACCATAAATTAGAGTAAGTACATACACCACCTAAAAAATCACACATATTTGATTTAAATTATTATTTAATAATGATGAAAGTGTGTGTTAAATTTTGAAATGAGCTGCAATGTAAACTAGACTCCGGATACATGGTAAGTAATTGAAACTAACTGGTGATAAAAAGGTTAAATCGTAATAAAAGAATAAAACTACTAATTAGATACAACATACACGTATACAGTGTGATCACGATAAGTGGAAACACTCAATAACTATGTGCAGGCTACATATATTTCAATTCTGCTTTTTCGGCTAACTAATAAACATTATTATACACATTTTCAAATAATTAGACTATTTTTTTGACACTTAACTTTGCGCATGCGCACAATAACTTTTTTTTTTTAAATGGCATGATCCATTTTTGACCACAAATTATTTTTTTTGGTATATTTTATGAATTTTAGTGGTTGAATTTCTTTTCTAAGTCAAAAAATGACCGAGTTACAGCAAATTGATTTTACGTTATTACAATAGGTAAACAGGTATTTCATAATTAACGAGTTATATAATTTCTTGGATACAGACTAAAAATTGTTTTCTGCGCTATACCTATACAGTGTGATCACGATAAGTGGAAACACTCAATAACTATGTGCAGGCTTCATATATTTCAATTCTGCTTTTTCGGCTAACTAATAAACATTATTATACACATTTTCAAATAATTAGACTATTTTTTTGACACTTAACTTTGCGCATGCGCACAATAACTTTTTTTTTTTAAATGGCATGATCCATTTTTGACCACAAATTATTTTTTTTGGTATTTTTTTATGAATTTTAGTGGTTGAATTTCTTTTCTAAGTCAAAAAATGACCGAGTTACAGAAAATTGATTTTACGTTATTACAATAGGTAAACAGGTATTTCATAATTTGGATTAGTTATTTTTATTTTTTTATTATTAACTAAGTATTTTATAATCTGTTATACCCGTGCAAATAACGTAAAATCAAATTGCTGTAACTCGGTCATTTTTTGACTTAGAAAAGAAATTCAACCACTAAAATTCATAAAAAAATACCAAAAAAAATAATTTGTGGTCAAAAATGGATCATGCCGTTTAAAAAAAAAAAGTTATTGTGCGCATGCGCAAAGTTAAGTGTCAAAAAAATAGTCTAATTATTTGAAAATGTGTATAATAATGTTTATTAGTTAGCCGAAAAAGCAGAATTGAAATATATGAAGCCTGCACATAGTTATTGAGTGTTTCCACTTATCGTGATCACACTGTATAGGTATAGCGCAGAAAACAATTTTTAGTCTGTATCCAAGAAATTATATAACTCGTTAATTATTAAACCTAACCTAACCTAAGTCTTCGCACAACAGAAAATATTATATAATATATGAAGAAAAAAAATTATAGTTAAACCTAAAATACATTTTTTCTATTGGTGTACCTATACTACCTAATATCAAATATATGATATTGAAATATGAATAATTGTAAATCTCACACGAAATTATTGAACTATTCTTGCTATTTGTAAAAAATAGGTAACAGAAATAATTCAACAAGAGTTGTTCTTAAAATAAAAACCAAAAATCAATTTATTTTTACAACAGACAAATTAATATCAATCAACATTTCATTAATAACACAAAAAAAGTGTATAATAATCAAAAAATATGACACAATTCAACAATTGTATATTTAATAGTTATATTAAAGTTTACAATGGACAATTATTTTAAAACTTAAACAGTAATGAATGACTGTGAAATATGTGCTTGGCCGTTATTATATGTGTCCCATGAAGACATAATGAGAATATTACTTGGTCACGTGTGTGTTGCTAGACTTGCTATACAGATGTGGACAAATATAAACTCGTCCCTTCTAGTCATCGTATGTTTAGAGTCAAGGTAATATCATAAATCTAAATAGGTAATATACACATATACGCACTAGCAATATTATTTAAATTATTAAATTATATTAAATTATAACATAACATTATAATCAGTGGCGTATTTTTTTTTTTGGTTTGGGGGGTGTCCACGGTGTCTGGACACCCCCCAAACCAAAAAAAAAATTAATCTTTAATTTTGATAAATTTTAAAGGGAATTTGACAAACAAAAATATGTGGTTCGTTTTGAACTATTTTAATGTTATATTAAGTCCTAAACTAATTAGGAAAGAAAATAAATTTAGTTTTAAATAATGTACCTATTATCCTATTATATTTTTAATTATTTATAAAACTGTTATTCTTATAGCACCACTGGTATCGAATGTAACAAACAAAATATATAGTAATAATTATTAAATTATTGTGACCGATGAAGATAACTATATAGGTACTAATGTATATTAATATGTTTAAATAATATTATGTTATTATTATCCTATTACAGTATACATGCAATTTATATTTTTATCTTACAGCTCCGTGCCTTCATTTGCCTGTGTTACTTATTATAGAAGAGATTAAATGGTTTGGCTATGTTATCGATTCACAGAAATGAACAAATTACTACTGATGATGTTTTGAAGGAATTGAGCTTAAAAAAAGGCGTCTTGAATTTATTATTTAAATTACTTTGTATAATAATTTTAAGTGTATTTATTATTTTCTATTTTCTATTTAAAAAATTATTATTATTTGCTTTTATTTTTATTTTTAAATTTTAAAACTATGTTTACAGTAGGTATTTTATACATGTATGATTTAAATTACATAAAAATTACTACTTTTAATTAAATAAATAAAAAATGTTTCATTACAATATTTGATGAGTATATTATGAACTTGATGATAGTAAATGTAAAACAGAGAAATATTACAACCAATTAACAAATAAGTAGGTATATACCGATATTATCTGGACACCCCCCCAAAAAACATACAAAATACGCCACTGATTATAATGGTAATACTTATTGTGATTATTAATTTATTCTTTTCATAAATATTATACATTTTTTTCTGTATTTTGGTTTTCATAGCTAAGCCTATATAATAGTATAAGTTACCTTTAAGGTATTTAAATCGCTAATATTGCAGAAAGTTTAGGAAAATAACGCGCTCGGAATTCTAATGTTGCTGGCCGATAAGAACGATTACCTATCGTACTCGCTGGCTAGTAACAAACGTTTTCGTCTAGGAGATTTTTAAATTTATCGGTCTCTGTGTTGAAAGGGACGTTTTTAGTTCATTTGCAATTCTCAATTCGACCAGCGACTACATACGCACATTTAAAAAATGGATACTCATTACCGTAACACACACGAAATCCAAGTCGAACTAGTCCATATCCTGCATGAAATAGTTGTGGGCTTCATGGACGGATTGTATGACGATAACTACAACATGCACACCTGGCTCCTTACTTTCCTGAATTCTATCGACCAAGACACCATATCGAAACTTGTCGAGCTGTTGCAAGAGTCGGAACCCGTGGAGTCCACTGTGGTCCTCAAAGACGTAACGCACGACGCAGAATTTACTAATGACACCAATGACCAGGTCGGCAGAAGTGCAATATTGTCGAGTGGCGACGCGCCGTCCTTGGAGTTGGGGCCTGTCGAACCCACTCCGATTACCGAGGACGGCCCACTCGACGATACGGTGAAGAAGACGTGTGAAGCTGAGAACGAAATTGAGCCGGCTCAGGGCATTGAAGAGCCAGACAGCGGTGAGGTCGTAGGTAGGCTGGACCCGCCAGCAACAACCGGAAAATCCGACCAGCCACGAAGGTACAAGACCTCGTGCTGGAAAGGCGTCAGGCGGATTTTCCGACGTCTATGTTGCTGGCGAAGAGAAACCGTCCGCGACCCACGTTAGTCTGGCGGTCCCCTAAGGGCCGAAGATGTCGTCAGGAAGACGGCGACGAATAGGAGGGGAGGATACGGGAAAGAGCACGGAAGGTGCACGGCGGTAAGTCACCCTAACGCGTTTCCCGACCACCCACGTAGCGACGGGTTCACGAGCGTAGCGCGCTCGGTCGTCGTTGACGCGCGAGACCCTCTGGCGGCTCGGCGAGCGCCCGGCAGTTACGGTCGCGTGGATCGGCGGACGACGATGTCGACGGCACGGTGGTTAGTTGAGGCAACGGCGAGGGCAACGATTCCGCCCCGACCGTACCTACGATGATGACGACGGCGATGGCGACTCGTTACGATGGCAGTGGCGGACACTTTGGCACGGGGTAAGTGGTATAGAGATTTATGCGCTAGGAACACGGACGTCAGCGGCACCGGACCCGTGGAAACTATGAACGTTTCAGGGTCCGGTGGCGTGCGACTTCGTGGTGACGGTCATTGCAGGACAAAGACGCGGCTGAAGGGACGAAAATTACCGATTGTCAAGGATCGCGGCACGTCGCTCGTGCGGCGGTCCGATGGCTCTCGCCTTTTCGTCCCGCGGTAAACCCACATCGGCCGGGTCGCTTGTCCGCATAGCGATCACCGTACACTCCGCATGCGCCAAATCTCGATTCTCTCGCTTCGTTTCCAACGGTATCCGCCGCAAGTCTGTCGCTAGAATCGTCTCGCCGTCAACCATCAAAGCGCTAACATCGCGCACTAGCCGCCGTTGCTTGTCGCCGTCGACCATCGCTCCCGCGGCCGTCTCGGTCTGGCCTCGCCGGCTGGGCAAGGTCGTCACGCGTCCGAGCAAACGCGCCCGTGACACTCGTCTACCCGTGGGAACGGTCGTGAAATGTTGTGGAGGTGACCAGTGGCCAAAACTGTTACAAATCCGCACCCAATCGCCATCCCGTATCCTCTCCTCCTTGTTTTTGTGTCTCCTGACTGACGTATTTTTTTTTTTATTTAATTTTATAAATTTTTTTGTGTATATATTTTTGTTTTATATTTCCTTTTTCTTTGTTGTTTGTCTCCCCCCCTCCCTTTGGTTAATTCTTATACTCGCAGAATTTAAATCATAGTCATTTTGTGCTATTGTTTATTCCCCCAACCCCTTTTTCAACTTTGAAAATCTTTTATTTGTAAAAATCTAATAATTTAGCCATTTTGTGCTAATTCATAAAAAAAATATACATTTATCTTCAAAATTGTTTTTCCCAATGATTATAGCAATAATTTTGCTCTACTTTTTTCCAGTAATAAAATATTAATTGTATGTTCATTTTTTTTGATTTGAGACATGTATCTATTCAAATTTATACATATTTTATAAATATTCGTTCAATTGTTGTCATATTTGAATTTTGTAATTGATTATGAATTTGTTAAATTAATAAAAGATAATTTTTGTATACACAATCAATTTTAGTTTCTTATTTTTTCGTATTGTTTGGTGTGTGTAAATCAAATTTTAACGACTAAAAAATCGTTAAAATGTATATTTTCAACAGAAAACTTGTTCGTCATTTATACAGAGTTGAGTAAATAAATTGGTTTTTTTTTTCGAAATAGCGTAACGATAACGATTTATCCTCAAACGATTTTAAATATTTGTTATTATTCAAAAAGTATAAGTGGTAGATACTTGAAAATTTCACCAGTTATTTAGATTGACATTTTCGTTAAAAGACTTTTTTAATTTTGGTATTAAAATCAGAATCTAAAAATTACATTATAACTCATGATAGCTTTAATACGTAATATAAAATTTAAATCACAATTATTACTGAATATTATTTTTAATTTAGTAAAAGAGTTAAAGAATAAAAAATGGAAACATGTTCGTGATGCATATTTAAAATATATGTCTGAAGAAAAAAGTATTAGAAGCGGATCAGAAGCAACACAAAAAAAACCGTACGCATACGCACAAATCATGTCATTTTTAAATACAACTACTAAAAAAAGAAAGTAAGTGAATTAATTACTTTTATTTTGTTATTATAATTGCTTACTTATAATAATTAGAAATTAAATAGAGTATAGGTGCTACTCATATATTATATAAGAATGATATTTTAAAAATATTTTTTTAATTTTTTGGCAATGTTTATGTCTCTATCTTAATTATGAAAATCAAACAATATTAATTTAATAAATCATTTTAAACATAAATTTATATTTAATTTTTAGAATGACCGATAATTTTGACAATGTAGAAGACGATACAGGACGTCTGCACTGTTTAAGCGATCTAGATGATGATTCCTCCGAGAAACCAGCGAACGTTTCATCTAACCTTATTAACTATAATAATACACCAAAAAAAATCAAATTACTCCATTTCAAAGTAATTTACTTGATCAACTAAAAAAAAAATCAAGAAATGACATCAAGTCCAGACATGAGTATTGTAATGTCGTTTCTTCCTTACTTAAAATTATTAAACGACGAGCAAAAATTAGAATTTCACCTAAACAGCCTTCAATATTTAAAAATATTTTAAAATATCCCATATCCACCTGTACAGCAAAATATACTCCATGAACCACAACATCAGTATCCCGTTCCAACTGCTCCTATACATCTTAATAATTATAATACAATGAACCAAAATCCATCGTCTAATATACATTATAATTCCAGTTCTTATTCAAATGCTCAGATTTACCCATATTCATATCCAGCATTCCAACCACACTTACACCCACGTCACAACCATTACCATCAAACCAGAAACAATAAAATTTATTTTGATTGACTATTTATAATAAATAATAATTATAAGGTATAAAACACAACCAGGTAGGTTATAAAATATACATGATTTTATTTTTTTTATTATTAATTTTTTGCATATTGAAAGTTAAGCTTTATGCAATAATGTTTTCCTTTATTATTTTTTGTATTATGTTTTTGTTATTATTTTACAAATTTAATGATATTGTGATTTGAAGAAAAGGAGATATTCTAAACTTTGTAATGATATTTAAAATTAATTATAAACTTTTATTTCAAATAATTTTTTTAGTATATTAAGTACCTACTTTATAGTAATAACTAATAAGTATCGCTATCCATAATATTATGACATCGTTTTGGGTGTATATCGTCACCGAGCGAAGCAAAGATGTATTAATTTTACAACTGAGTGTTTTTAAAAAAAACATTTGTTTCTGAAAAACTTATTTTTTTTTTTATAGAAAAAATGCTACGAACATACATGTAGAGAGAGGTTTTTTTGTAGCAAAAGAAAAAATTTTCCAGTTACTTATTGTACCAGGCACCAGCTAATATTAAATAAGCAATAATGTGATGTGTTTTAGTCATCACATATTATACCTACGTTTTATATAAAAAAAATAAAAATAAAACTAAATTTAAAAATTGTTTTAAAAAATGTTACCTCAAATTCACCGTCAACCGTTCTTCTGGACTTCAAGGATTTCGGAGGTGCGAAATTTGTTTTGTCAAATTTAGTCGGACCTTTTCGAGTAGTTCTTCAAACGATTGAATGGACATGCGATAGTAGTCGAAAAACTTGTCAGGATATTTTTTTAAATTGTCATAAAATATTTGAAATTTCATGTCGTATTCTTTACTACTGTGTAATGGATGGACCCAATACTTCTATGCTTCTGTGCTGGTTCTTGAAGTTCACCAGCAGCTTCGGCCGCACAAATAATTTCCAAAAGTGAGCTCATTTCTATGTATAGTTATAATTGCAATTACTATATATACTGTACTTGTAAATTAAAACAATTATATTTTCAATTTATAAACACTTACCTGATTTAAAATGCCTTTCTCAAATAATGGAAATTATATAAACACTATTTTATTTTTAAGATTTAATTTGTATGTATAAGATTCAGTACAAGTGAATACGTTTGTTGCACAGACAGACTGAACAGACTGAACCGTCGAACAACATGTTGGCAAGTTTGATTTTCATGAATTCATGATAATTATAAATAATATTATATACATTTCATTGAAATCAAAAATTAGCTTTGCTATTACAAATTAACAACGATTCCCGCGCTTTTTAATCTTGTTTGAAGGAAATCGGCAGCCGATAAAACGCTCAGTCTGAACGGTCGAGCCGATTGCGGTTCGGTAGCGCCGTTTTTATCGGCAGCCGAAAAAACGCTAGTCTGATCCGGCACTTATAGTCAATGAAGTTTATTTTAAACTGAATAGCGCTAAGGTCGTGAGTCCTAATAGTCATTAATTCATTTTCAATTTTAGAAAACGGATGTAAAAAAGACAAACGCACACCATTGTACCTAAATAAGTTACAAGCGCTAATCTGAATTTATTCTATAGAGAGTCACTAGCTTAGAGCGTACGAAGGTCAGGCGTATAGTTGGTTTACCGCGTATTAGCAAATTAACTAAATGTTGAATTCATTATCTATGATTATGCTAGCAGTATATTTTTATACATATAGATAGATAACGGTTAAAATATACTAAGTTATGATCTTACAACAATATTCAATTTAGTTTATGATTATGATCATAATTTTATTCGTTTTAACGAGAAAAGTCTGACAATTTAAATATTCAATTGCATGATACAGTATAGGGTCTCGATAATCCGAAGAGATTGGGGAAAAGGGTCGATCGGATTAGCGATTTGTTCGGATCACATATGGCTTAAAAAAACATCAATTTTATTGTAATTTAAAATATGAAATTTTATTTTTATTTGTATTAATTGTGTAAAAACTCGTAATTTCAAAAGACAATGAATATAATATAAAAATATTAATATGATTATGGGTATAAATTATGAGCTTTACTATTTATAATATTGATTTTTTTTTTTTTTTTTTTGTACACTGGTTCCCATTATGAATTGGTATTATATGCCTTGTCCCACACAATTGAAAAATTTTATCACCGGAAAATAATATTTATAAATACATACATAATATGTACATATTATGACGATAAGATAATTCTCAAGCCCATTCAGATTACCGCGTCTTTCGGATTAGCCTGTGTTTAGATTATCGAGACCTTACTGTATTTATTAATGTGCTTTGGATACACAATATTTTTTGTTCTTCCTTCTGGTGCATACACAAAGAAATCAGAAGGTTTTCCGACGCGTGAGCATGCCACATACAGCTGTCCATGTGTGAAGCATGGATTTTCCAAATTCAGTCCACACACTTATAGGTTGTAGCGATTTTACTTGTGCTTTGTTGATTTTCATAGCAAAGGTGAGTCGCACCGGAATCTGCAAACGTTTGAATTCAAGAGGCATATCTGTTGGAATAATTGGGATGCATGGCAACAGTACATCTTCGCCTGTAAACATTCTGTTAAAAATTTTAGCTTCGATGATGTTGTTCATCAACTTTTTCACTGAAAGCCTGGTACCGTTGCAGAGTCGTGATGGATTGATGTTTCGAAAAACAATGATGGACACACCAAATTTCAATGTTAGAACTTGCAACGGCATGCTTGGCAAAACAAATGAATTTAAGAATTCAGTTGGATATCTGACAACTTCGTCTTGATTCATTATAGTATCGATAGGCTGGTACGTTGTCGTGTAGTCTGAAATTTCGTTAAGAATAGTGACGTTGATTGTATTTACATCATAGTTTTTGGCTGCTAATATAGCCCATGCACTATAAGTCACTGACGATTTCTGTAATTTTGTGGTAGATTTGGGAAAATTTTGTCAATTAATTCATTCGTCATTGATGTTATTTTACAGAAATTTGTTGACAATGTGATGCATCAACATCATTCATCGATAGCCAGCAAATTTTACAGTTTCTTGTAATGAAATCCATGGATGGAGTTATTAAAAATAGTCTAATTGTTTTTAATAAATAGTTGGTATAAGATGTTTGAGGAAATTACGATAGGCTACCACTTCCCCACTGTTTTTTGTTAGTGGAAATTTAAAAAAAAGCAGTGTAAATCTACAATAATTTTGTGAATATTTGAAGTTTAAATGTTGACAAATTTTATCAAAATTACAAAATTGTTCGAAATATTTTGAGTTAGAAATCCATAAGAATCAAGGATTTTAAAATTGAATGTAATAAACTATTGACAAACTGTATACTTAAAAAAAATATATATATATATTTAATAAAAAGTCAAATTACATTTTTATTAGTATTTGAAATTAAGATTTTTACATTGTATATTCATTCGATTTTTCAAAGAACTATTTTCTTGTTTTGTTGTAATTCAAAAACGAATTTATGTATATTTTATCATTATCTGTATTATACTTGATATAGTTTTTAAAATATTTAGACTCGTTTTGAGCTGTTTACGGAATTTTTTTTATCTAGGTATTGACCATTCGCTTCAATAGCATAGGAAATACTTACTTATTAAATAGGTAAGCTTAAATTAGTATTTTTTTTTCGATTTAAATTAAATAAACCTTACCAAACCTAATTTAAGTTAAAGTGACTCACTCTAAATCTGTTGTGTCCACTTTTCCACTTTTTCTATTAATGATGTCAGTTTGTATTTTTTCACCGAAATGTTTTAACTGAACAATTTTTTTTTTTCATTTAGTTGAATCAAGTATTTATTATTCAACATTGTATATTATAATATTGAAATTGCTTACAACAAAAATTACTATATGTATTAGGGGGGGGGGTAGAGGGTAACTTACTGAACAAATAGCGAATACGAGGGTCACCATATCAGAAAGGTTGTGAAACACTGTTTTAGAGATTAGTGTTAATCCACTAATATCAGTGTTAGTAACGTAATAATATCTCTTAATTATAGTGGACGTCAAAGTGAAACATAATATAGGCATATTGCCTCAGTGATGGTGTTTTGTGGCGACAGCTAGGCCACAGGCGATTGTTACCATTTATGTGGACATATTGAATATTTGCGAATTAATTACCTATTGTTTCTACCATGACTAATTAACGCCTTGTTATCTTGGAAATTTCAGTATGATATAAAAATGTAATAATAAATGAATAACTTGAAGCCATGATTTACAGTTTTAAAATTTTAGATGATTGTGTATAACACAGTAATAAACTCTACGAGGCGTGACAGTTTTTCCTGCTAGGTATTTTTTTAGCAACAAAACAGGCCAAGTGCATTCAGGCACTTAATCAAAGACTAATAAGCGTAGGTGCATAAAATTCCATTTAATATTTATGTTAGCATCTAATTAGCATAGTATACGTCATTTTCAAAATATTTTGGCCATTTTTAATTAATTTATTAGTTTATTACATTATACAGGATAGTGACTTTCCAGGTTTTATAATAGTATTTATTTGTAAATAATAAATATATTATGGAATATAGTTTTAGGTTAAATTTTATATGTTAACTAAACGTTAAAAACTATTATAGTTCTAGTACATAGTACTATTACATACTATTACATATTGTTTAAGTTGATACTTTTTGTTATAAAATAAATTAAAATATTTTAAAAAGTAATAATTTCAAAATGATTTAAAATATAATCTTCTATAATTTACTTATATATGAATTGCCATGGTAATATATATTTACTTAGTTAGTGTTACATAATATTATATAGTTTTTATTATTTGATTTTCAAAATAATCAGCAGTTCTAAACATTATACTTTTAATTTACTAAAATGACGATTTTCATAAATGAAGGATTGCTTAAAATTACACAAAAATTGTGTTTAATAGCCTTGACTATATATATATACATTATATTTTCATCAGAAATACGAACCTGTCCATTGGTCAAAACTGGCCCGAAGATCTATCCATTTGATAGTCAATTTTTCCAATCGTCAGTACTTTTCTTGACTGCAGCTGCAATATCTATAGTCGAATGTGATATTTGGCCGTACAATACAAAACCAAAAAATAGAATAATTCAATTTCTTGCAGAGGTAATTTTGATCGAAAAATGAATATTTATACTTATTAAATACTAGTTTAATTTAAATTTAACTCTTTCAAATATGTTTATTATAATTTAATTTCATATATATATTTTTATAGCTGTATATTATGACAACGGTTATGATACTTATCTATGCTCTATTTTGGCACCCCATAGTCATAACTACATCTATATTCACTGATAAATTGAGTGTACTAGTAAGTATTCTATAATAATCGATCAATATTATACATAATTTATGAGAATTTTACTTTTATATAGACAAATAAATGGTTGGGAAGTGCGAATATCTACAAAAAAAGCATTCCAATTTGTATGGGCAACATTCGCAGTACAAAGTTCCATTGCAATTTATTAGGCTCATTGATATTGCATTATGTACTCGATAAGTTTGGAAAGAAAGATTTGTAACTAATTCTTCAATATTATTTTAAAAATTAAAAATTAATTAGAATAATAATATTTCAGGCGACGTATTAGATGTTCGTTTTGATGTCATTAATCTAGTGAAAATGTGCGGAAAAGAGAAATTATGATGAGAAACTAATAAAACGTTTTTAATATCATTACTATATGCTTAAGTTATTGCTTAGTAAATAAAAACGTTCATTCTACGTAGCAGGGTATTATTATTATAATTATAATTTATAATTTACAAACGGATTTACCTCCTAATGAAAATTATATACTTATATATAGGTACACCCTACGCTTCTATAAGCATTGATCGAAGCATGTGTCGAAATCTATATATTATGATAATTCAAGGGTTAATCCATAAATGCCTTACTTATATAAGTAAGTTTGTGTGTGTGTGTGTGTGTGTGTGTGTGTGTGTGTGTGTGTGTGTGTGTGTGTGTGTGTGTGTGTGTGTGTGTGTGTGTGTGTGTGTGTGTGTGTGTGTGTGTGTGTGTGTGTGTGTGTGTGTGTGTGTGTGTGTGTGTGTGTGTGTGTGTGTGTGTGTGTGTGTGTGTGTGCGCAACAAATGCTCATCGTTATGGACCATCGTCGAGAGTGTGATGCGAGGATTAAGAAGACGCCTTTGTGGACACTGTGCTAAACAGTTCCCACCAGGTCCTAGTTTTTTTTCTGGTAGAAAAAAAAACAAAGTTGAGTTTGTATAGTAGGTACTTCGTGATGTGTATATTACGTGATGGGTATCGAGCGCGGTTATATAAATTCATGGCATAGGTAGCCGGTATACAACATCTAGAGTTGCAATATTACTCTATATTATGGTATGATGCAATAGAATAACATGTCAAAGGAAATTACTTTTGTTCTAATTTTGAAGTAAATTACGTTAAATTATCCACTGTCTATAGAATTTTTATAATTTTTTTTCTAGCTTTTAATTTTATCAATTTTTATTTTTATTTGTCAGGCATTTCTTTAACATTCTGTATGTATAGAAAATCTTATACTGCGGTACTTACTATATAAGCGTATGTATATCACCGCTGGTTGTATAATACTATTAATGCGCTTAACTTTAATCTGTTTGCGTAGAGCGTGTCATTCGTTATAGGTACGTAGTTATCACTTTGTAATACGTTATATTTTACGTTATGTCCAATATATTGTTTTTAATTGCCACAAAATGTAAAAATAAAACAATTCTGATTGGGTGAAACAATAACGTAAGTATATTAATATCACATAACGACGTTAGTTCCCTTATTATTTACTATATGAAATGCAACTATAATACAGAAGGACAGCCCAGTAAACCAAAACACATCAAAAAGATTCCACGTGGTCTAGCATAATTTCCAATATAAATTACCATGATTTTCTCGAAAACTTTTAGCATTTTTCGAAACTTTTTTTTTGTATTTTTTCTTTATTTTCTTTTTTAATATTTTCTCCGTTATAATTTTTAAGTTTTACTTTTTTGAACGACAGTAGTAAAATAATATGAATTTTAATGGAATTCTCATTCAAATATCAAACTTTGAATTATTAAATTAAAAATGTATTTCGTTGTCATTCGAAAAATGCTCACGAAAAACAAAACAATATATTATATAAAATTATATCGTTTTCTTATGACTTAGAGTTATGTAAGCTGTATGTAATAATATATTATGTATTACCCAGTCGTGAATTATGTCTACGCATGTGTCAAACGTTTTGGGTAATAATCCATTTATACGCATTTTGAAGTATCTTTGTACTATTAAATATTATTGGCCCATTGGTCATAGTTGCTGGGATTCAATACGTATATTAAAAACGGAAACTATTCCCTATGACACGTTACAGGGCAGGTGTGCAACACACAATCATGTTTACCCCCCCCCCCCCCCACACACACACACAAATTAAGATTTACACACCTGCCCTGTAATGTGTAGTTGTGACAATTTTCCGTTCCTAATTTAAATAAGATATGATAATATTAGCGTTTATGTTGTCAAAGGTCGTCTAGTAGGTTTTTGTTCTTAAAATTTTTTTTTTTAAACATTTGTCATTTTAATATTATGTCACATTAATTATATAAAAGGTGCAAAAATGTGATGTAGAACTATGGGGCTATGGCATGAAGCAATTTTTTTTTTTTATAAATCTACAGTTCAACTGTAGTTTTATTAGAACAGTTTTTTTTAAAAATCTTTTTTCTTATATTACAGTTTGAAAAATGCTCACCTTGCCCCCCCCCCCCCAGACCAAAATTACATTATATTTTAAGATATGATTGTTCTCATTTTCCCAAACCATCAATCTGTATGGATAATAATTCTTTTAATTCTTTTTGTTTTTATTAGTTTCGGAACTATATTATGAATCATTATGAGTCAAAAAATGTTTAGAATCTGACCTGTTCCGGAAACTAGTGGCTCTGGTGTTAGTACTAATGACATCAATTTGACTTTACCACTAGAGCAACACAATCCAAATGCTTCATTTTTAAACTTAAATGCCTTGAAATATTGACACAAAAGTTCATTTGGTCCAATAGCAACTATGTGCTGTGAACTATAATTGATTTCCACGTTATAATTAAATGCAATTCGATAGGGATTAAACACAATATTGATTTCGAATCCGTTTAACTATAATACACCGCGTTTCGCGTTGATCCTCAGTTTCATTCAATCACTCGCTTTCTTAACTTTTTATTTCATAAGATCCTTCTTCTGATAATTATACGAACACAACAAAAAAAGAATCAACGAAATCGGTCCAGCCGTTCACGCGTGATGCGATAACCATGGTAAATACGAATTCGTTTTTATATATAGAGATAACAACAACACGACATTCTATATTGAAATTTGAATTTGTACACTGTATCATTATTACTATTATAATATCAAGACTTATTGTGTACGTCTTTGAATCGTCCCCAGTTGTTGTGGTAGGTGGACTCGAGCGCGTGCGAAATCGTAAATATATCATATTATTCTATGCAATACAATACGCCATGTCCCGTGCGGTCTCAAACGGCACCGACATCGACAGGCTTTAAATTGATATATGTGTGTGTTACGCGACCGCGTATAATACTATTCTGTTGTTGTTGTTATTATTATTATTATTGACCCGATACGGTATACAGAGAGGAAGACTAATTAATTATGAACAGCTGCTGGATTTCCAAACAAAAAATCCTTGTTGACGAATAAAACATATTTTTTATCCGACATAATATCTTGACGTTTTGATCTTCTTATACGGGCCCGAGAAACGAAAACAAATCAAATACCATAAATCCTTTTGGTAGTTTAATATTGAATACATTTATATTAGCCGTCATAGTATCGCAAATTTTAATAACGTCATTTTGAATATACGTCATATTATATTATATTAGCTTTATCATGATAATAATCTATGTAGGTATATTAGGTGAAATAACTTGTCCTGGGTGATTCTACATCGCTTAGCCGGAACTGCTAAAGCTATGAGTATGGAATTTGGACAATAGTTTTGTTTTATGACTTGGGGACCCACTAAAAAATAATTTTTCAAAATTCTACCACTATACACGGATTAAAATGTTATATAATAAAAAGAAGAACATTTGTCCGTTTGTTTGGTTTAACCTCTGGAACTACTTAACCAATTTAAAATTTTTTATTGTATCAGAAAGTTACACTGTCCCACGAATTTATAGGATATATTTTATCTTGATAAGTAGCTCTTAATTTTTTTATTGCGAATTTGAGATTTTTTTATAGAATATTAATAATAATAAAATAATAGAATAATAATAATAATAAAAATAAATATATTTTTGTTTATTATAGGCTTGCTATTGGTTATACAATTTAGTATGGAAGAATACAAAATTAGCAATTTGTTATAAGGTCCCAATTTTAAAAATCGCGTGACCTTTACATTTTACAAAGCTAAAACTGCGATAAAATATTATGATTGAATACACTTTTAGTCCTATATTTTAAATGACTGTGTTAAAAACCTTTTATGGAGATTAAGATATTGTAAATCCAAAGGAATTTTTTCATGAGAAGTTTTGATCATGACTAGCCGGGTATAAACGACGAATTAGACAAAACATTTTAATCATATAGAATCGGTATTTTTAACGGGCAACGAAGTGCATGGGGATCAGCTAGTTTATTATATAAATTATGTCCGTTTAGAGGCATAGAAAAGCGATGTACGACTTAACTAGAACTCACGATCACTGCAGCGGCGGGTGTGGAAATGTTTCTGAAGTTTTTTCATTTCGTGCACTAAAAAAGTTGATCGCATAAAAATTTACTCAAATGAAATTACCTAGATAATTTAAATGTTTTTATTTTTTATTTTTCGTCAAATTCTATTTAAATGAACAATGACATTGAATAAATTACCTACCGAAGTAAGTGATACCTATAACGAGAATGGGTTCTTACGAATATCGTTTGATTAAATAAAGTTCTAATAAATAATTATAATATTATTATTCTTAAATAGACTTAATCCATTAAAAAAATATCACAGTTTTTTAGTTCATTATACAGTTAATGAAATTATAATTTTTGTTTTATCATTCGTCCTATTATCACATGGATAATGAAGATAATATAAGGTTTTTTCATCTAGCAATGATGGATAAAACTGACCAAATATAATATTTAAGGGTGAGACAATTGAGAGACGGGGATCAGCATATTACACAGTTTTGAGTAAATAGATTTTAATTTATTTACTTTTTAGCAAATTATTTTGAATATTTTGATTTCAAAATAATTTTCCATCTATTCCTTATTTTTTTTTTCAAAGTATTATTTTTTCATGAGAATTATAGGTTAATTTATTGTTTAAATAAAAAATAATAGGTAACTATTGTAACCTACGAAAATCCTACACTGGTTTTGATCTTTAAACGCGCAACTATATTATAGTGTTAGTTTTTCCGTTTGGAATGAAGTAGAAAATAGTTGTTTAACGAATCTTGGCCTCTATTGTCACAAATATTTAATGCTGTTTAACGTATTTTTTTTTTCCTCATGCGACTTAGTTATCTGGAAATTTCACTATAATAATAATATTTATCGGTTGGCCGGCGCAATGTATAGGCAATTTGGATACACTGATGTGTAGGTGACTATTATGAATGGTCGAAGCGCAGTATCTATGCTTTGGCATGAAAAATACATCGGTGGTGATTTTTAATGTGAATATTAGTCAATAACATTTTGTGACAAATAAAAATATTTAAGTAGCATTGACTATAGATTTTTAAATGGTAATTTATAATATTATAACATAATATACTTTGTTTTAAATTGTTAAAACAGGAATTATTCTATGATTTAAAAAAGGTTAAAAGTAACACCACCAACTTACCTATTATATTATTATTTTTATTTACACTAATTAATTTTTTTTTTTTTTTGTAATACCTATTAAAGCATGGTAGGTTAAAATTTGTTCATACTAAAATAGAAGGTAAAACATTAACTCTATTGTCACAATTATACAATTAATAATCCTTTATATTTTTTTATTGGCTCTTATAAATTAGTCACATTTTAGAATACGTGAGTCTAAATGATTTAATTAAAATTAATATTTCAAGATACACATTCATGATTGAGTAGTAGTTTTCATGACAAGAGTAAAGAAAAAATTTTTAATTATAAATGTGGGTCAACATCAGCAGTATTGTAAGGGTAACAGACCGGTGTAAAATTATATTAAGAGTTGAGAGGCTAATTAGGGAAATCATTATGTCATAAAATTTAATTCATGTTTTATAATATTTAATTTAATTACAACCGTGGGTTGACTGTTGTCGAAAGTGTCTATTGCTAACTTCAATATATATTCGTTAAAAATCTGAATTAACTAAGAAAAATGATAAATACGTTATACAATATTATATATTGACGGATTTTTAATTTTAAATATAAAACAATCTCTCGATTTGGCTATGTTTATATTAAAATATGGAATACTATATGAAGGAGTATTTGTGTGGTGTCAGAAAGAGAAAATCGGCAATATATGAATATCAATAAAATATGTGACAACTGGCAATTATTATTATTGATAGATTTCCATAAATTATACGACAAAATATGACAGTATACGACGGCATGCACAAAGAAAGTTTATACAAAGTAATGCTAAAATTTTGTTTCGCTATAAAATGAATGTAGTTTGTGCATGTAAGAAAATCGCTATCAAAACACAATGTTATCGACCTTCATAGTGTTGATATAAGATTGAAACTAAAAGGCACTCTTTCTAAATTCAGATCTTGTTACATATAATATTGGAAAAGGTGGCAGTAAGAGGTAAAAAAACCGCTTGAAATATTTCCTTCGCGGTAAATTAATTTCCCCCATAATTTCTCTCTTATCTAATATCAGTAGTATATAATTTTGGAAAAAATATTATTAGCACAACACCTTCTGAAGAGTCTTACGTGCGTTACTGGTACAAATGACAGCGCATTGTGGGTCACACATAGATTAATAAAATTATAACACGTGATTTCTCGGTTTCTCAGTGATGAAATACTGGGCTATAATATGGTCAATGTACCTACCGATAGGACTGAAAACTAAAGCAGGGACGGTAGGTCTACAAACAATTCAATTGAAACTAAATTATAAAGCTCATTAATAGTTTGTAAGGCAATTAGTAAGAGAATTTATGTTAAAAGGTTTCTAATATTTTGCCGCAACTCTAAGAACTGAACAATTGGTGGCGATAATAAATACACATATGATTGAATAAATCTGAGAAAAATTGCGCGTTAGTGGAATTTTTAAATTTTTAAATGTTTTCTATTGAACAAAAATGATGCTGTATGTTGTTTTGATAAGACAAACTCTAACAAGCTGGGCATGAGACCTGAATGACGACGAGCGTAACAAAACGAAAGTTGAGGACTTTTGAAAACAAAGTTTGGAGAAAAAATTTTGAACACGTTGTTGAAACAACTGTATAGGAAGATAGTGAAGGTGATATAAGGGACTGCGTGCGTTGATAGATATAATGGGTCCGGTAACAGTTTTCATATATACCAACAGATTCGGTGGCTTGTCCTATTTTCGTGTCGTGAAAAAAGTGGGCGGCTAAGAGTAGTCTTTGAATGATTATTATCTTCAAGAGGTATGATTGCGTGACACATATGGAGTAGAAGATGAGAGCTGGGAACAGAAAATTGGAAAGAAACTGACATGCATATAGTAAGTGGTGTGATATTGACACGGTATTGGGGCCAAGACTTTTAGAGAGTACCTACGCAAAGAGAATAAGACAATTATTCAATAACAATAATAAGACGCACTGAACCTGCCATACTATTTCATTATAGCATATTCAATCGAAGTGGGTGCAGCGAATTCGCTGTCGAAATCACTCGCGCACGAGTTTATAATCTTATTTTCACGGTGTTCGTTATAAGTATATACATATTTTATTCATAATCATTATAATCAAGGCGTGAACAGAAACCAGCGGAGCATTGGAAAGCTTTTAGCCACTAATGACATCTATATACACGCCATCGTTTTAAATTATTAAATGCGAGTGAATTATAAACATTGCTTTGAGAGGTTCCCTTGTGATCAATAATACGCTGTCGTCGATGTAAAAGAAATAATATCAAAGTGCTATTCGGGTTCGCATAAAACTATACGTTGTATAATTGTTATTAGTACGTTAATACGGAAATTAAGCGTGCGATACCTCTATGAGCCGTCGTTACTGTGCCACAACAATATATACACTATGCACCAATACACGTCATAATATTATAGATATTCGTACAGATATTATGTATTATACTTACACTATTGAACACACCTAGTCAATTTTTTATGAGATTAAAAAATATGAATTTATGAGCTTTTAAATTTCAGACTAGAGTCTTTCACTTTTCATTTCCAATATCTAAACTTGAAATGCCTCTACAAAAATAAGAAACTATTATTTATTTATTATATATATTTATATAATATATGCTATTATTTATTCAATATATAATAATATACCTAAAAATAAAATATATTCCGTTTTAAATATTATTATAATGGTGGTAATAGTATAGCTGGCTGCTGTCAATTAAGAATAAAAATCTAAAAATGAAAAAATGAATAGAAATAATATAAATATAAAAATAACAATATTTTTCATAAAAGTATAGTTCTATGAGCTATGATTTTTGATGACACTTTCGGGTTAAATAAAAAACTTTTGTTTTTCAATATCACGGAAATTGTGATAATACTAATGCAGCGTTTTAATTGTACCATTTGTAAAGTATGCAATATGCATGTGTTCGGAAGATAGGTAATGTACCCAGTCCTTTAGGGATCATATATTTTTTTGTTATGTCGGAATTTTGGTGTACACCAACTCAAAAATGTTATAAGTGCCATTCATAGATTTTTATTGCTTAAGATAGTTTAACCATTTTGATAGATCTTACGGAGCACTCAACCAATTCGATCACTCTGTCTGTTATCAAGAGGTCCATTTATATTTCTTAATCCATTATCTCACATTATGTAATATAATATTATAGTTTGATGGAAGGAAAGCAAAATATTATCAATCCACAACTACGATATGACTAAAGTGACGCAGGAACTCGATGCCTGAGTAATCACTCAACACCTTTATTTACATTATAATTATTCATATTATACAACATTTTTTTTTCATATATATTATATTTTCCACACATCAATAATGTATAGTTTATATATTTTAGAAAGATAATATATACAAAAACAAAATTGAGCTGTAAGATAAAATGTTAATATATGTAGATTTGAGTGATAACTTGTCACCATGCTTGACGAATATTTGATGTAAAAAAAAAAAATTATACAATTGTTTGATAAAAATTTTTTTTTAATACTTTCACTGTAAACTATTAAAGTAATTGTCGAACTATAATAGTTTACGCTGAGAGTACTAAATAAAAAAATAAAAACTATTTAATTATCCGATTCTATCATTTTTTATTCAACGAATTTGGATGTTTTAATAAATTTTTATACTCAAATGTTTATTATTGATATTTAAAAAATATCAATCAAACATAATAAGTATTACATAAAAGTTATATACATTATACACCTATATAACTTTATTAAATATTCACTATAATTTATTCATATTCTTTAAAATAGCAATAATTAATAAGCGTTAAAATAAAAAAAAATAACTAATACATTAAATTAACCAATTTTATTATTAATTTTTACACAGATCACTGTAATAACACATCATTGCAGTGACGTAGAAACTCGATGCCTGAGTTAAATATTATATATTTTTTTACTGTGAAAATATTAAAATTTTAAATAAATCCTTTAATTTTAACATAATTTATAGATAATAATTAATAAGGAGAAATAAAAGCAATAATTAGATCCTTTAGCAATGCTAAATCAACTTGGTAACACCAGGAATCGAATAAAAAAAATATATATAATAATTAACAAATTGTATTTTCTTGTTTTTTGCACTTATCTAATCTTCTACAATGATCCAGGCGAACTCCATCCTTCTGTCACTCCAAGCATATGGTTATAGCTGAAATTAAAATGTAATTTTATGTGTTTATTAATGAAAAAGGTAGAAATGTAAAGAATATCGTAAATCATTATATCCATAAAAATAGTAAAGTGCCATTATGCTAATTTTGATTTTCGCAGCTTCTATTGTTTGTGCTGTAAAATAAAAATTAATACCAATATTAAGTGATTATTTTTTTCTGAGTTTAAATTACACGAAATATTTAAAGTAATGGACAATTTTTATTATAAATGTCAGTTGATAATAGAAGTAGTAACAACATAATAAATTACCTCGTGCAACAAAAGGTATTCTATGAATCGTTGCTTTTACTCTGATGGTTGAAGGGGTTTTTTCATAACGTCGTATACATATTTGATTCCTGGTGTTAGTTGATTTAGCAGTGCTAAAGGATCTATTAATTGTTTTTCCTTCTCCTTATTAATTATCATCTGTAAATTATGTTAAAATTGATGGGTTTATTTAAAATTTTAATAATTTCACAGTAAAAACATATTATGTTGATCTATGAGATAAGTTCTAAATTTTACTTATAAATTATTTGTGACTTATGCCAAATAATTACAACGAAAGTTAGTAATAAAATGTGATATAAAATAACAAGGTCCGTAAATACGAGGTGTAAAATGTGAAAAATCTCAAATAAGGGCGGGGGATAACTTAAATAAAATATTTTATTATTTACCTCCGGTAATAAAATTTCATCACTCGGTAACAAAGTTTTTGGCTCTTCAGGGCTTGAAAATAACATAACCTGAAAAAATTACATAATTTTAATTGTTAACGGATAAACGCAATACATTTGACCATTTACAAGAGAGAATTATTTTTTATTTTTTTGTAACTAATAATTATTTCTTAATAACATTTTAAAACTTAAAATACATATTAATTAATTATGTTCATATTACGGAATCGGTCATTGGAATATCATTATCATCTATGTTTTGCTCAGCTGTTGAAGAACTCAAACCATGCACCAGATCTTGTTCGGTCTAAAATTTTAAATAACAATATTTCATAAAGCCTAATTGCTTGTATAAGTGTATTTAACTTTTACGTTTGTAAAAAGTTAATTTATTATTCCGAAAAACTATCCTAAATATTATTCAGGACTCTGATTACCGAGCACCATATATTATATTTAAAACTATTCAATTGTAATTTAACACCTAAACACTATCCAAGAATTATGTACAATGAAGGTTTATAAATATTTGGTTTATGCGTTTCGAATCGAAAATAAATTCTTATGCGATTACTTACAGGAAAAATATTTGTTTGACTTTAAGCACCTAATAAACATCAGTTAAAACTTGCCTATACATCGTTATCAAAAAATAGTTTTTCTTCTACCATAAACATTGGAGCGAGTCTATAACACGTTCCTAATACCTGTAATTATTTCAGAAACTCCCATAATAGTTAATTGGCGGCATAATATTAGATTAGGATTTGTCGTAAAATGTTTAACTTTTATAAAACCAAACTAATTTAAATACCACACGTAAACGCATAATTATAATTTGTTTACCTTCAAATCTCCTATCGTTTTTTTATACAAATTCCGTCTTCTAAGCCATAACAAACAACCTGCAATCCCCGTCACCGTACCCAGTGCTATTAATGATTTTATCATCATATTGTTAACAGTATACAAGTTATAAATGAAATACGTAATCGTCCGTCTAGGAAGGCGTTCAATTGTCAAATTAATGTTATTTACAATATATTTTTGGGTATCTACTAATGTTTTTATTATGAATATTAGTTGTTTATATTTGAATTTAAGCCAGATATGATATAGGTAGCAAAAATATACCAAAGACTAATTTAAACTACTCCCCGATTTCGATAAGATTATGTGCTTAATGTTGTAGCTTTTTTTTGACTTAAAGTGTATGATATTAATAATCTCTCGTATTGGGTATTCCTTAATTTAATAATGGATTTTTATCCACTGAGGTAGAGATTGATGTTTATAATTTAAATGTATAGTATATCGCATTTAAAATGATAGACATTTTTATAACTTTTCAGTTTCATAACTAATTTATATTCATTAGTATCTATACCTTATAATGTATATACATATGTATATAAATTATATACATATATATTTAGTAATTTTCATGATTAATTTTCATGATTACGTTCTTCCATTATATTATAGTCAGGTACCTATGTTAAACCCCAGTTATACGAGAGCAATTAATACAATGCGGTTTAATCATTTAAACTAAAACTTACTTAGCTAGCCCTCTCAAACATACTAACTGGTCACTAATATAAAATATGTATATTTACTTTCAATTTAAATATAGTTTGATTGCAATTAAATATAATTAGAATAATAAAAAAATAAGTTTAAAAATTTAATCCATGTGCTACATTTCTTTCTTATTTCTTTATAGTTATACCTCACATTTGCTTATATAATACATATATATACATATTATTTATAACCATAACAGGTCTTATAGTGACCTCGTAAGTCTTTGATAGTAAAGTTATGCTATCATTAGGTTAGGTTATTGATAATCAATATAATATTATAATAGTTATCTACAATACATCTAAATCTAATTTGATCTAAAAATCTAAAAATCCTGAGATTATGATAATATTGGAGACGGAATATCATGATTATCATATATTTACTTGAAAACAAATAATAATAACAATTAGCTGCATTTTAATGTTTCTATAAAATGCATATAGGTTAAGTAATAAATCGTGCATGGTTGTTACGTGTGCCCGGGCGCGAGATTTCAGTTTTCTTCGTTTCTGTTACTATAATATAAATTTATTTTATTTCATTATACTACCACTTGGCGTGTGGTGCAGTGTTCTATAATTCACTTACACTGTAGACTTGTCGATGGAAATATTAGGTTGGGTTAAGCTCCAATCCTTAGAAAATAATATATTATTTAAAATTCATTGTCGCAAAAGTTGGTGGTTTATGAGTTCGCACTGTTATCGACCGCGTTATTGCGTGGGCATGTGTAGTTGATCCATTATGCAACAGGTATTAATGCGGCGTATACCCGCGCTTGTTGGCGTATATATAAATTTAACATGACCGTGTAATGTGTGCTTGATCGTCAGAAAAACGCGATAAATAATACTTTTTAGTGGAAAAAAAAAATGACGCGTTATGTTCGCCCACACATCCTGCACAGTAGCTATACCTATATATGTACACATCTAATGGGGACCATTATTTTTATGCTTGTACATCCTGCGAAGGTGACGGCCGACCGAGGAAAAATATTATGACGCACATAAGACGTACCCACTACGACGTGGGTAACCCGGGCTGTGTGGTGCAATAATAGTCTTCAAATCGTGAAAACGAAAATTATACGACAAACCACCACCAGCTCAGCCATATAATATGAACTTACCGCCGTGGCGCCGTCGTCACGTTTTGGAGGTAAAGTCATTAGGGAGTATGCTACGTAATGTATTATTACCGACTGGGTATTATATTATTATTTTAAACACGCGTCAAATCTTTAAATTTATATAATTAATATTGTTTCACAGACGCCTATCATATTATGTGATGTTATATAACTGCACGTTTTGTGCACAATAGTGGCCTGCGGAGTAAAAGTGCAGTTCGTCTGCTTAGAGTAAATAAAAGGTTCTACGTCAAAATATCTTATTTTACAGAATAGCATATTTAAGGATTGTTTAAAGCCATCGTAATCCTTTTTGCTTTGTGTATATCTCATTCATTACTACTCGTGTCAAGTTAATTTCTAGCTTAAGACATGCACCATTGGAAACTTATAAGAAATATTTGGAACAGTAAATTTTGAAAAATAAAGCAACATAGAACTTTTTTATTACTCTTAGCCCACGAGTTTAATTCTTTAAGGTAGTAATAATATGAATATTATTGATGATTATAAACTATAAAATAAAATATACCGTTTTATAATATATTATTATGAACATACCGGTGCATTCAAGCTGCGTTCCTAAATGATATTTTTTCCGAGTTGTGTCCGCAGTCTTGTCTCGACACATCCGAGTTGCGTCGCGGTTTTCTCGTAACATGTACGAGTTTCGTCCTAGGGGTTTCAGCGACTGAGAATAATGTTTGATTATAAGCTCTTAAATATCTCAATTATCGATATCTTATCTGTAAATACCTCCTTACAGTTTTTTGTAGGAAATTAATTTTGTTCATCAGTTATACTTCGACATCCAATGTTCGACAAACCAACAATAATTTAACACGTCTTATTTCGTTCAAAATTTGGTATGCAAAAATTTACCTATTTTATACAATAAAATACAATCAACACTTTTAAATACAACATTTCATAAAATTAATATTGCATTTTAGAAAAATAAATGATTTATAATATATAATTTTTAATTAAAATATATTTTTAACCACACCATTTATACAAATAACAGTCATACAACAAGTGGGAAGCGAAATATGTTTACTATTAACCAATTGATCAATTATTAACCAAGAGTGTACATCTACTATAAAAAATATAAAAACAATATGCTTCTAAATTATTATCCGTATGACATAATGATGATGTCAATAATATTTGTTAGCGCTCGGATTTTAAAGCAAATGCTTCTTTTTTTATGTATGAGATAGAAATCTAATTTTTATATACATAAATACATTTCACGTCATTCTCATTCCAAGTAAACCAATTTATTTTTACTTTTTTCATTTATTCTAGCTGTGGAATTTGTGTATTATATTATATGTATATGCTATAGCAATAAAAACAATTTAATTTAATAAATAAGAAAATTCGGAATACGCAGTACGAACTAAATGGTTATATTGCATGGTTTTCTAATGTACCTGCATGTTTATATATGAATGTTTATTCTGTCAGACAATAGAGTCAGTTTCACTACTGAAAATCTTTCCAAATACATGGTAGGTAATATGTTATTTTATAAATTTAAATTCATTTTTAAATCTTTTTTTATTCAGTTTTACTATTAATTCATGTTAATTTTTTGACCATTCTTCATTTTTGATTTTAGATTCTGAGCAGAGCGAGGAATGTATTGGTTTTACAATGATGTTTATTTCTTTTTCTTTTTATTCTGTAAACACTTTTTTTCCCATGAACTTGCTCAAAAGTATCAAGTGTAGTATATTTTCTGAAAGGTAATGTTCTTGATTTGGTACTTTAGAAAGGTCATTTTTCGATTTTCGAAACGGTACTCGAAATAAAAGCGGTTAAAGGAGAAAAAACGTACGATTTCACGAATTTATAATTATAAAATTAAATAATTACGGATTTTTTTTTTGAATTATAACAATATATTAATAGTATAACATATATTATACTGAAAAACCATCTCCACTCAGAATCGTTTTTCGTATACAATGATATTACATCAATTAATTCAAATTTAATGCCATCCATTACAGTAACCCACTGTAACCTACTGTACTGCAGAGCGACATTCACTTACTTACCCGCTTTAAAAAAAAAACAATATTGTCCTTTTTCTGTTATTTATTATGCTTTAAAATCCGAGCTCTATTTATTGTGTAGCACACACACATGTATGTCCTCGTAAGAAGAAGAATATCGCGGATAATTAAAAATTCATGTCGTTCGATGCCTGTGTCACGACGAGAAACAATACTCACCGACCAAGACGTTTCTAGATTTATTGCGAATTATTCTTACAAATGCATATAATAGTTATAGGTATATGATAGAATATAAATAAAATATGACATTAATTATAATATAACATTATTTATACGATATAAATCCGAATCACTTAACTAAACTCGAACAACTTTTCCCAAGCAGGCAGATTAGGCATGACATGTGGTTTTTTTTTAATTGTCTTAACTATACCTGCTAACTACAACTGTCATGTTGCTGTCCGTTCGACCACAGTAAAATTAATTATTCGTCTAACATTAAACAATCATTGACAGGTGTAATATTTTACTTTTGAACATCGTTCTTGGTTTAGATTACTTCCCTAATTTGGTTCTGTGCAGAAAACGGTTTATACGTCATTATACCAACGACTGCAATAATTATTATTCGGACATCATAATTATACAAAATAATAATAATATTATGTCACTGACAAAGAGGTATATTATTATCGTAGACAACACATATCATTTAAAACTGCAGGAGAGTTAAATGAAATCATAGACGAACATGTGCCACAAAGCTATTAAATATTTTAAATATAATCAGAATAGTATTCAATAGTATCATGTAATGGAATTGACGATATCCGGCGCACTTCCGTTTTGGTTCAGGGAAACGACATTATTTTTATGCTAAGCTACATTGTTAGGTCTAACATTAAATTCTGTTTGTATTTATTCAAAAACGAACCTTTTTTTTTTGCTACACAGAGAGTTTTCTGAACTAAGTTAATCTCGTCGAAGTAATGCACGAATAGCGTTATATAGTTTAAGTCTGTAGAAAGTTATGGACGTAAAATATATTCATAAATTCACTTCGCAGAAGTTGATATATCCACAGATATTGTGTGTTTCTCGAACCTCTTTTTTTTTTTCTAAACGCCTTTATGTTCTTAGTTTTTCCGACAACTAATATTTCAATTAAGATAGTACCTATATAGCTATATACTCACAGATATCATATTTATTTTAAAATAGTATAAATAATGTAAAACTAATGTAAAATCAGTCAATTATAAAGGAAAAACTAATGTCGGGGGTTTTTTTTTGCATGTTTGTACACGTTTGAACAGCTGTATTTCAAAATCGCCATGGTATAAGGTTTAATATTTTGATAGATGACATTTTTATTAAGTTTACTTAACGGTAATATTTTTCGATCGTTTCAATAAGCGTAGTTGCGTATTACATTATAATGTAAATAGTTGTTTATCGATAGTTCTGATGTATATTAAAATAATACACAGTATCAACGAAATGAATATCGGTAAAAGGTCCGATCCAGTTATTAAAGCGGTATTACAGCTATCTGTTTGACGTAAAATTATTATCATTGTTTAACTGCACGCACATTTATTGACGCGAAAGATCGAAAGATAACACGGCAACTGACGAGGTGTCTATCCGACAATAATAGAATAAAATGAAGTGACGTGTAAATGGCTGTGCGTAGTCACAAAATCTATTTTTAAATGTATCACTACAAAATGCGTCACAGTATATTTCTTAGCTCCCCCTCACCTACTTCTTTAGTATAATATAATGCGTATATACCTACAATAAATTGTATGACGTGCACATAAGGTTGGGTTAGGTTAGATTAGGGGTGGTGACCCACGCAGGTTCGGGTTCGATATTTCATTTTTTAGTCGATTAATTGGGCGGTACCATTTTCCTCCAAAAACGAGATTCCGTTTTCCTCCACTGTCCATTTTCCGCCAAAAACAAAAAAAGGTTGGTTTCCATTTTCCTTCACATTATTTTTGACTAAAATTATGTCTATTTTCCTCCAATATTTTAGTCAGTGTTGCAGTGTTGCGTTTCGTATTATAAAAATAGAGTATGGCTATAGGATCACATTTTGCGCGTATCTGTTGATTAAATTCTGATCGCCTTCTTATCGGCTAGGGAAAAACGCTAGTCTAAGTGTCTGACAGCACACGCAGTTTATAACAGTCGATTTTAACTTTGATTAAGCCTAATAAAGATTCGTAAATATACAACATATACGGTCATATACGTATATATATTTTACTTTCATTGTTATATTGTGTATCATCAAATGTCAATGATTATGAGTTAGACAGTTAGACAGTTAGACAGTTAGACAGTTAGACAATATACTAAATACTCGTACCAATAAGACTATATTTTTAGTAGCTTACCGTACGCCGTAGTGCCTATAGTATGTTTTAAAGTTTAGCAAATTTTAATTTTTAACATGTCTGAAAAAGCGATGTTTATTGAAAGTTCTCGAGGAAAACCTTTGATATTTCGTGATAGTTATAAATATTTTTTAGCATATAAGTCAAAATCTGAATTATCACGTTGGCGATGTTATTTAACGACTTGTCAAGCAGTTATATACACTAATAAAAATGAAGAAATAGTAGCCGATGAATAACACAAAAATGTACATAATCATTTGCCATCACCAAAAAAAGTAAATTGACAAATAGTGAATAATGCGTGTAAGTGAAAAGCAATTGACGATTTATTCTAACGACTAAAAAAAGTGATACTTAAGGAACTAGGAAAAAGTTATGTAAGTTTATTGGAGGAAAATGGAAAGTGGAGGAAAACGGTATCTCGTTTTTGGAGGAAAATAGCTACGGCCGATTAATTCACATTTTTTTAAAAGTATATACCAAATAAAAGTAGTATTTTATAATATGATTTATATCCAACATAGATCTATATATTAAGTTTATATACACTCTAAATATCATGTAAGTAGTGTCGAGTCGCGATAAAAACTTCTATTTTTCAAATGAAGGCTGTTTTGTTCAGTAACCTTACCTGGTGAATATATTGTATTTTATATTAATATAATATGATAATAATTGTTGTCAATCAATAATCAATAACTGACGGGGACGAAATATGTGTAAGACTATATAAGCTACTATACTAGTTACGTGTAAGACTTTTGTTGTTTTGTAGGAAACTATTATAGTAACTACACAAGAATGGCAGCAATAGTAGTATATGCCTATGTATAGGCTATATTGTCGTAGGATGTGGTCATTTAAATGTTTGTAAATAACTAAAAAATATTATCATTGATGTTAAGTTATATGCAAATTACTATCAATAATAGAGTCAAGATTATGTTACTCGTATCATATTACTCGTTATGGTGCATAATTTCAAAATGTAACGATATCACATTATTATACCAATTATAATTATTATGTTTGACCAATGTTGGATTTACTAAAAAATCTAAAGTTAAAGTTATCACTGCAATATTTACAAATAGGTACTTATGTTAAGTACGATCGAGTACAATGATGAACCTAGCAATTTTTATTTGAATGCGAATTTTAAAATGTTAGAATTTTCTACCGGCAAAACGATGAATATCGGTACTTATTGCTGTTATTATTTTGTGTATACATATTAATATACGAGTACAAACGTGTAGAAACATGTAATTAATTATTATTTCACCGTTTAAGTAACCAAAATTAGGTGTTATAATAATAATAATTAATAGCAGAGTTAATATGTTGTAACCGAGGAAGTTTAACACAATAACTATATCAGAAACTCAGTTAGTTTCCCTACGCTTATAAATATTATTATCACGATGATTAGTGATTCCGAGTTCCGAAATTCCACAAAATTTATAAAAAGTGACATTTACAACTAACGTTCTTTGCTAGAGCTGTATATTACGATTGTTTATTATTGATACTGAAAATCGCAGTTTTATGATATTTTATTCGCACACCATATCATAGTTTATCGATTTGTCGGAACTTGACTACTACATTACATAATGTATTACTCCGATAATACAAATGCCATGTTCCTATATACCTATATTACATATGTAATACCGCGGTGAACATTCTATATTTCTCGTAATTAAAACACACGAATTTAGATTATTATAATTCAATAATCGAATTTTATGTTCGTACATTATACACATTTTATTATGCACGTCGTACCACACATAAAGTTATATTAAGTAGTTAATATATGGTACCACGATGTATAGTCATAATGGGCTGAACAATGAACACGAATGACACTATACTATACCTACTCTATCATCCGATTCGAGTACTCGGTGATATCATATAATCAACCATTTAGGCGTTTCACCCGACAAACGTCGTAAAATAAAAACAAGCTGGTCGATGTTTTATGGTAAAATAAAATACGTTGTACATAGTGTATCAAAATGACCCACATTGCAGGCGTGGATTGTTCCGATTTTTAGATCTGCTTAACATTTTTGTCACACTCTCATGGAAATGCGTGATGTATTGTATATTATGTTTTTAACCAATATAATGGCTTGTGGACTTAAAATATTTAGATATCCTGGATTATTAATTTAATTATTTAGGTACTTAGAAAAGTTGAAATGTTGTATTTTCAAGAATTAAGATTATATTTTATTCTTATCATATTACCGAATATTTATTTTCGAATATCGTATTAAAATAAAATATGTTAATATATTATAATATCGTATTTAACAAGTATCTATTGGTAATTATAGTAGGTTCGACTTTTAGACAAAAAAGTCACTCTAGGTTACTATAGAGCAGCGGTTCTTAACCTGTGGCCCACGGACCCCTGGGGGTCCAGGATATAAACGTGTATGTTTTTTTATGTCTACTTCTATAATGTTTACGTAATATAAAATAATTATTTTAATTTTGTGATAACATTAAATGTTTTGTAAAAAATTGATATTCAATAAAAAATTGGTGGGGGTCCACTATTTCTAAAAACCTTTCATCGGAGGTCCGTGTTCTACAAAAGGTTAAGAACCACTGCAATAGATTATAAATAGAGCTGAATATAACTAAATAGTAGAGAATTATATTTTTTTTAATGCAGAAAAACAACTATACCTACAACCATGAGACATAACACCTGTACAAACTGAAAAAATAACTAACGCACACGAGTGGTAATCAAAAATATTTTTGTTTTTTATATCTGGACAATCTATTTTAATTTCAACGTCCTTATAGAGTTAAATCAAATATTTTTTAACTAAAAATATTAATTTGAGTCTATCAACTTGTTCTCGATGATAGAGTTGTTGATATTTTGGCGTTGACCAACTTTGATACATAATAATACATACAAATATATTATAACAAACGATTATAAACAATTTATAAAATACAATTTTATTTTAAAACTTATAATTAAGGTTAGGATTTGAAGGTTATAAAATCAATAAGAAAAGCATTTAAAATGCCAAAGAAGCATTTACAAATTTAACTGGAAAATTTAATAGATCTCAGTAGATTCGACTAGTTAGTATTAAAAAGCGATAGGTAGAGTACGGTTACTTTAAAAAAACAATGAACTAACTTACCGCTATCGATATCATCAATAAATCCTATTGAAACTAATTTTAAACATAACATCGACAATTCGTCGTTTTCACAAGCTCTTATCAATTTCTACCGTCGATAATGTACATTGTACTCGTACATGCAGACGAATATCAAGGAATTAGATAATGAAAGAGGAATAAAAATACTCAACTATTATCTAAGAAATTAAATAAAATAAATTATAATTCAAAAATTATTTTTCCATTTTAATCCAAAAAGAAAGAAAGAAGGCATTTGCCTTCAAATCCGAACTCTGCGCACTTAACGCACTCACAGTAAATGTTATTTCCTATGTGTTGAGCTATTGAAGTCTACTATGTATTAAAACTGCAGCAGACGACAATCAAAATGGATTCGAGACTATTGTTATTACATTATCGTTCCGGCAAGTCTATGCGTGTGGACGTCGATATGGCGTTAATGGTGTTTTAGTTGTTTCGAATAACAAACTTCGACAACGATTGCAGTTTAATCTGTTGCAGAACAATAACAATGATGATAATAATAATAATAATAATCATCGTTATTAACAACTGTAGCTATTATTATCCTTCGTATGTACCTATTATTATTGTGTATCGTAATATATAGTTTTACGAGCTTGTTAAAACTTATCTGCACAAAGTTGTGGAAACATTTTACCATACAATTATTTGCAGCAACATATGTCACGTGATTTGCAATCATTTTCACTAAAGGGTTATTCTTCTTGTATGTGTGAGTGTAATAACGACAGTGTATGTAAAAACTTCATTATTAAATTGCACACGTTTTACCGCGGCGGGTCGTAAAACAACAAGAACGGGTATAATAATAACAGATGGGCGCAGCTGTTGATCGGCACAGAAAAATATTGATATTGGTCGTCAAGTCAATAATATAATGATATATGGTTAATCGATTTTATATGCACGATATTCTATGCCCTCTTTCTTGTATCATCCACGTACCTACTTCAAATTTAATTTTAACTTTTAACTCGAAAATGTATAGGGCCCTTTGAAAGATAAACATTGGGTAGTAATAATAATGATAAAAACCTGATCCGGTCAGAAGACTCGGTCTGCACGAGGCGGCCTTTAATGTTTTGTAAACACTGTATATATTTTTATGAGTGATTATAAAATATGTATACTTTGCCAATATTTAAAACTTCAGGAAAATTATAGTTTGTTACAACTAAAACAATTCAAAAATAAGTTATGATAATAAATTCGTTGAGATGTTTTTTTCAATTTTGTATAATAAATTACTTATCGATGTTTGAAAGATTTGAATTATTTTTCCAATCAAAAATCTGATAACAGCGGTGTGTACTTATCTTTAAAAAAAAGTTTTAAAACAATAACAATCGAATAATAATATTATGCTTGGTTAGTTGGGTAAGTATAATACAATAATAAATTACAATATTTAATTTTTAAATGTATACGGAAGTTATTCGATTGGTAAAATATTCTGTTTCAAAACATATTTCAGGAATGATATAAAATATGTAAAAGGAAAACTATCCATTATAAATTGATGCCGCAATGATTTTACACAGAGCAAGTACTTTCCCATTATTCTAATTTTATTCCGTCTCGACGGTAGTCTTAAAATAATAACAGGAATCCTCGAGTAAAATTTTTCATAAGATATAATATTTTGATTTAAAACTTTACATGCGCGGAATAATTAAGCGCGTAACACCGTTAGAACGTTTTTACGAAAAATTATAATCCATGGCAAATCGTACCTCATGATGAAAAATTAAGTCAGTTTTAATTAAAAAGTAAAAGCCAACACGATTTAAATTCCAGCTAATATTTTGATGAAAACTGGTATATAATAATATAATACTATATATTTTAATATTACCTACAGCACGGGCGCGGAGAATAAATATAAAAAAGTTCAAGTTTAGAAGTCCCCTTAAGGGCGAAATATAATCGAATTTAATATAAAAAATTGACGAGTTACTTAAAACGTATTTGAGAGTACCTGCACCGTCCTAAGTTTCAAGTTTCAATGACCGATTAATAATAGTCTCCGGTTTCCATGTAAGTTCCAATACACACAGGCCCATAAAAAAACACTAAGTAATATATATTACCGATAACTTTTATATAATATATAACATACACAACATATATATACCTATAATAAATAATCCACTTTAAAATATTATAGGTTTATAAACATAAATGAATATATTCGCATACCTATAGTCGATGATGTTTTGTTTTACATTATAGGTACGATTTAATGTTCTCGCGGAGTGCTATTTATTACGTGAAATTTAATATATTTATATGTCGATACAATAATAATAATAATAATAATAATATAGTTAATATCACGCTGCATCAGAACTGTGTATACAGAGTGGACCACTGTCTTATAGTAAGGCAGATAAACAGGAAAACATTGCTACTGTACATAGTCCACTCTGTACCTATATGATTTATATTTGTTGACGTGTTGTTGTATTCGTCATTGATATAATAAATATATATTGCGTATTTGAACGATCTACAATCGCAAGTGATCAGTTGTAAAAGTTTTAAATTTTAATAAAAAATTTGATTTATTGTGGACAGTTTCATTAATAGTTATGATAGATTTTTTCGGATCGATATATCTAGCAGTAAATGTATTATCGAATAGAAAAATAAGAAAATCGAAATTGAAATATAATGCAGATATTGTACGAGTAGTGTAGTTTTTAAATGTGATACACGACTAATAGTCTTCTTTAAACTATGTAGTACATATTATGTATTAAGTATAAAAAAAAAATTATCGAAAACCGCTTAATTTTTTTTTGATTTAAGAAATCAACTTTACTAAAAATGTAAAAATAATGATTTTATCGAGTAATTTAGTAAAAATATGAAAACATTTCAGTGAGTGAAAGCAATTCATATTTTTAAAAATAACTACAAAAAATTGTAAAATTGTGATGTTTTAAAATTTTTTAATTGACAGGTAATATTCAAATTTAATAGGTGATATAATAGGAACACACTGATCGTTGACATTGTTTGTAATATTTTTTATTTATTTGTATGATTGCTTGTTTCTACCATGAATTTCTTAGCTATATAATTCAATTTTTAGGTTCTTAGATATATTTTACATACACTGCTTTAACTATTTTATATATTACATTACATTCTTAAATATTTTAACTAACGGTACTTACCAATACACTTGTATCACTGGAATCCTAAGTACGGACCTACATACTATGCTGTGTACAATTATGTCATAGATTGTTTACGATAATACTGTTGAGATTTCTAATATTATATTAATAATATTATGTTATTTATGGGTATACAAATATGAAGTATTTGATACCTACTCAAAGTCGCATACTGATTGGATGATAGAATTAATCTATATAATTACGTTTGGTTAGTTAGTTCCGTTAAATATAGAGTGTTATTTTAATTGAGTATACATGTTGTGAATTTTTTTTTTTAGGGTTAAGGCTTCGAAAACTGAGTTCATTAGCCTGGGGAACGTACAGTAGGTTTTTAACACGTGGGTTTTCGGCAGAATTTTGAATGGGCACCCGTAGGTTTCTGCCATGCCCGGTTGGGGGGCGGCAGCCTCTCTCTCTAGACACCGCGAAATGCCCAAAGAACGATGCCGCCCGTGACCGGGATGTTGTGAAATTATTTAGTATGAAAGAATTCGAAAATTTGTAGGACGTAAAATTATACAATATTTGATAAATAAATAATTAATATTAATTAATATTATTTCATTACTTCAAGTGGACATGGTATACCGAGGAGAACTAACTAAATTTTTTTATTAACAGTTTTTCACACGAAAAACGAATATCAATAAAACCAAACGGTATTTTAAATATTCCAACAAGTATAATATACTATATTATGTATAATATTATTTTTGATCGTATACAAATTTAAATCGTATTTTAAAAGCAACGATTCAAAACTCAGAACTTGTAATTGACTTAGGCCTTTACGCCTAGAAAAAACTTATTATGAATAATAATATCATATTATTAATAATATTCATAAAATACGAGCTCTCGAAGCCAATGTCCATCATTATACTCATTACAAACTCGTTAGTTATTATTTATTATTCATTAATATTTAATGCAATATTATTATACGATTATCCTTAACTGTGGCCATTTTGATTTATATTGTATTATATTTTATATTATAATAATTTTAATGCCAAAATCTCTACCTACCTATAACGGTGTATTATACATACATGTTTTATACATTCATAGTTCATACAGTTGACGCTGTAATTAAAATTTAAATAAATATTTCGAATAACCTAGTTGTAAAATGTATACATATACATATATATATATATATATAATATTCACCACTTATAAATAGAAATATAATAGTTTTTTAAATATTTTTTAATTAATTAATTTTTTTTTAGTTTATTTATTTTTGAATTATAAATGTTATGCAATACAGTAAGAACATTTACAATCAAATTTGAATTTAAATGAACCCGGCATGAAACATATGCTATTCATAGTTCTTAAATTATACAGAACTACAGGTTTTAAATTACATACACGATAATGGTATAGATATATATTCATATATGCATCTATAGTCTATGCTATATAAGATATTATACATTTCCAATGCATTAAAAAAAAAAATCAAAATAATTTAACTTATAAATTGAAGTTAATAGTGTTTGTTAGCTTAATGTGAACTTAACTAAGTTAAAAATATAGGTACCATTAACTTGCTCAGCCTTGATTTTCTTAGAACAAGATATGTAGTTCATAATATATATTTGCAAGCCACACGTTATACCTCTAATGCTATTTATTAGTTTTATTCATTTATTTCCAATATACGATAACCAATATACACTGCAAGCTCATGTACTATAAAATATGTTCTATGACCGACACATATCGACATTTTATTTTAGATACTGAGTAGAGTGGAACTATTGGTTTTATAATGGTGTGTTCGCCTTTATTTTATATGTAAGTACTCGCATTAAACAAATAAAAATAATGCATTTTCTACAAACAAAAATGTTGACAAATTGAATGGGACACCTCGAGAGATTGTATATTTAACTAAATATATTATACTTTAGGAAAGAATACAATTAAAAAAAAAAAAAAATGGAGAATATACCTGAAGAAGTGTTAATATACCATATTTAGTGTCGTGGCCGACCAGACAAAATCATCATGACCTTTTTACGTAAAGTGATTTCTGTCTTGAGATTTATTTTTCAAATGATGTAATATAATGAACAAAATATTGTTTCAAAAAAAAAAAAAATATATATATATATATAAATATATTAGGTAATTGTACAATGCCATCGAACAAATCGATAGAATGGCGGCACCCCCTAGAAGGAGTTATAATCCCTGTTATATATAAATTTACTGAGCTCGTCGATGGATCTCACAATAGACATTGGTACAACACATCATCAACAGATAAAGTTTTCTTAATGTTTGATAATTTTAAGCCTCTCCGCATAATATCAAAAAATTTGTTATGATACATTTCGTCATTGTATTCTAGGCAAATTTGGTAAAACTATTTTTAATATGAAACATTTCCCTATATATTAGGTTTTAGTGTTTTACTCTTCAGTTCCATTTACTTTTCACATTTTTGTTTTCGTTACAGCTAATCGATAAACGATCTTCTATCAATTATATACATATTTTATTTAATAACTTAATTAACTCATCCAGTTTTTTCATTATCATTTTTTTTTTTGTAGTTAATACACAAACAACAATACAATATTACACAGTTTCTCCGAAATCGTAACATAAAGAATAATCATAATAACTCAGTATAGCCATATACAAATCATCAAAATTAGTTTGTAAAAAAACCACACATCATTCAATTCAGTAGAATATGAACACTTCTTGAATCAAATAATTAAGACAATTCAAATTAAAGTTTTACAAGCAACTGCTGTATATCCACTTTATAAAAAAAAGGAAAGTATAAAGATACAGTTTAATGAATTAAAAATTTGATAGTCTAAATTGAAAATGAATATATTGATAGATATTTAAGGGGTGATACTAAAAATTTTAGACTTTGAATATGTTTAGATAACATTATTATCTGCAGTCATTTTTTTATTTATTTAATAATGATTTGAAATGAAAGTTTATATTTAATTATTAATCTTGTACTCTTATAATTTATGCAACTTTTGGTTTTGCAGTTAAATTATTCGTGTCCAAAAGACTTTGCTCTTAAGACGAGCATCCATTTTACAATTTATGACTCAAAGAATCATTATATTCACATAAATCGAACCGAAATCGAGTATACTGTATACGTATAACCGTCGTTAATAGACTATTTGTACTTAACATAAAATCTTCAACTGATTGCGATGCCTGAGTAATCACTCAACAACTTTATTTACATTATAATTATTCATATTATAGACCAATTTTTTTCATATATATTATATTTTCCACACATCAATAACATATAGTTTATATATTTTGAAAATATAATATATACAAAAACAAAATTGAGCTATAAGATAAAATGTTAATATAGATGTTGAATGATAACTTGTCACCATGCTTGACGAATATTTGATGTAAAAAAAAAATTATACAATTGTTTGATAATTTTTTTTTTTTTAATACTTTCACCGTAAACAATTAAAGTAATAATTGTAAACTATAAGAGTTTACGCTGAGAGTAAATAAAAAAATAAAAAATATTTAATTATCCAATTCTATCATTTTTTTTCAACGAATTTGGATGTTTTATATCAATTTTTAAACTCAAATGTTTATTATTGATATTTAAAAAATATGAATCAAACATAATACTTATTACATAAAAGTTATACAGGGTGATTTTTTTATCATGAACCACTCATTATTTCAAAAAGTATCAATGTTTTTTAAAATATTTTTTTACAAAGTTTCATATTGTTAAAAAAACAACGTTTTTATGAAAAAATTATATTTTTTAATATTTTTTATCCTTATAATTTTTTAAGTTTTTTACTTTTTTGAATGGCAACCTAGAGTTTTAATTTCATATTCCAAAGCAGAATATTTTTCTAAGTATTTTGATACGTAAAAATCGAATTTTGGACGAATAGTTCATGAGTTATAAGTATTTAAAGTTTAGACAAGCGGAGTAGTGGACAAACATTTTGCGGGGTAACCCCGTACCACTCCACTCCGCCAATCTAAACTTTAAATACTTATAACTCATAAACTACTCGTCCAAAATTCGATTTTTACGTATCAAAATACTTAGAAAAATATTCTGCTTTGGAATATGAAATTAAAACTCTAGGTTGCCATTCAAAAAAGTAAAAAACTTAAAAAATTATAAGGATAAAAAATATTAAAAAATATAATTTTTTTATAAAAACGTTGTTTTTTTAACAACATGGAACTTTGTAAAAAAATATTTTCAAAAACATTGATACTTTTTGAAATAATGAGTGGTTCATGATAAAAAAATCGCCCTGTATATATATATTATACATCTATATAACTTTTTTAAATACTCACTATAATTTATTTATATTCTTTAAAATAGTAAAAATTAATAAGCATTTAACTATAAAAAAATAAATATAATACATTTAATTAACTTTTGGTGTTTACATAATTTAAGGTAAAAGTACTTCAGTATTTTTTCTATTAAAAAAAATAAATTATAAATATAAGCTAAAATTATTTGTTGTACAATATATTATTACGTATAAGTTATACTAAGTATTTATAATATATGTATTTACATTAAGTATTAAAATTGTCTTCCACTTTGATTAAAACATATATTTAATATTTTTTGTAAATTATTTATACTGGCTTTTACTTCTGGTGGAATATTCTTGCATTCAGTTATTTCAATCAATTATTAACAGCAACATAAAATATTGATTAAAATATTTTTTATTTTATACATTTGATCCATTGCGATTTTCAATTTTCAAATGACGAGGAAAACTATTATTAGTTTATTTATTACTGTCAATTAAGTCTAATGAAAACGTATTAAAGACAAGGGTTTTTTTTTAAGGAAAATATAATTTGCAATTCATAATATGGATTTAAGTATTTTTTTTATTTTTTTTAAACAGAGATCCGAAACATTATTATGGCTGGGTTCACGGAGCACCCCACGTCAACCCTGCCACCCCTGCATCAATATTTAGTATTTGGGTATAAACGACGACAAACAAGTTATAATTAATTTTATTCTGATACGGAAGAATAATTCGCAGAAGAGACGATGCTAATCGTATAATAACGATAAGTGATAACACCATTATATGCTACCTGTTGGTGCGTGTCTTGTGGTTAAAAATTAAAAATGCAATTTCAAAAAATTTTGAATAGCTCTCAAGCATAGAGTTTTGTATTAATTAATGTTGTTCATTTAATAAATGTATTTAAAAAAATCCTTTAAACTATGATTGCAAAAAAAGTATACGCTTCGATACGAATTTTTAAAGTTGACTTCTCAAAACCCCCCTAAAATGTTGTAAACATTTATTAAATTGTGAAATCATAATAGATGTTTTTAAATAAAAAAACTTTTGTATCATACATTTTTCACTATTTCGAATATTTATATGATAAAATGGCTGTAACATAAATTTTAAATCAACCTGTAGATGTTGAGCGACAACTTGTCACCGTGCTTGACAAATATTTGATGTAAAAAAAAAAATTATACAATTGTTTATAAAATAATTTTTTTTTTAAATACATTCACCTTAAACTATTAAGATAATTGTCGAACTTTAATAGTTTACGCTGAGAGTACTAAATAAAAAAATAAAAACTATTTAATTATCTAATTCTATCATTATTTTTTTCAGCGAATTTGGATGTTTTAATCAATTTTTATACTCAAATGTTTATTATTAACTGTTTTTTTTAATGTTTTTAATGTTTTTATTATAAATATTATGTTATTTATATTTGAATTTATTTAAGCCAGATATGATATAACAAAAATAATGTACAAAAGACTAATTTAAACTACTCCCCGATGTTTATAAGATTTTTTTTTTTGTAAGGAGAACCCGCGGCAACATAGGCCATTGGGTGTGGGGTGGTACGGTAGAGATTATTTTTGTATATTTGTTTGTAGGTTTTTAATTGGGTAGGGTTGTAACACGTGTTTGTGTCAGTGTGGCAAGGATATATTGCTAAAAATCCCGGGTGGTCACCCATCCGGGAGCTAGCAACTGCGGCCGGTACGTACGCTCAGTGTGTTTCCGCAGATTGAGCGTACGACCGCGCCTCACCAAGCCACAGTGGTTTATAAGATTATGTGCTTAATATTGTAGCATTTTTTTGACTTAAAGTGTAGTATATTAATAATTTATAGGATATAATAATTTAATCCTTAATTTTGGTATTGAACACCTAATAATGGATTTTGATCCACTGAGGTAGAGATTGATGTTTTTTTTTTTATGAAACAAAATATACCCCCGGTGACATAAGCCCATCGGGTTACAGATTGATGTTTATTATTTAAATTTATAGTATATTTCGCTTAAAATAATATACATTTTTATAACTTTTCAGTTTCATAATTAATTATTATTCATTAGTATAGATACTTTATAATGTATAATATACACATATATATTTAGTTATTATCATAATTAATTTTGATGATTACAATGTGTTCGCCTTTATTTTGTATGTAAGTAATCGCGTTAAAAAAATAAATGTAACGCATTTTCCACAAACAAAAAATTTTGACAAATTGAAAGGGGCACCTCGAGAGATTGTAAATTAAACTAAATGTATTATACTTTAGGAAAGAATATAATTTAAAAAAAAAAAAAAATGGAGAATATACCTGAAGAAGTGTTAATTACCATATTTAGTGTCGTGGCCGACCAGACAAAATCATCTTGACCTATTTTACGTCAAGTGATTTCTGTCTTGAGATTTATTTTTCAAATGATGCAATATAATGAACAAAATATTGTTTTAAAAATAAATATATATATATATATATTATGTAATTCTACCGTGCCATCGAACAAATCGATAGAATGGCGGTACCCCCGACAAGATAGCAGATTTTATTTTTTCATCCCAGCATATATGCAAAAATCGCACATGCGTACGTGATGGGCATATAATATTACGTACAATGTGTTGGAGAAATAAATTTGTCACAGTCAGCCATCACTGCGTGGTCCACGGAGTCTCCCGAAAAATCGTTCAATTTAATGGAATGTGGGAGTGATTTATTTTTTTTGTTCGTTAAATTCGTTTGCTTATTACGCCCGATAGACGCGCATCGTAAACGTCATTATGCACGCCGGGCCACTGCGATGGTTATTCACTCGGAACAATATCAATATACATCGAGATTTATGTGTAATGCAAGACGGTTTTGTTTATTTGTGTGAAAAAAAAATGTTGATAATATTATAAAAACGTTGAACGTTAAACCAATTTATTTCTATATTTCGTACCTAGTTATTTGGAGTTTTTTTTTGTTTATATCAATATATCGCATGCAAGGTTTTAAGTTGTGAGCATACGAGGAATGTTGTTTATCGCTGTTACTGCTGAATTCTCAACTATCTCTTTAAGCCAGGGTCCTACCTAGGAATTTTCTATGAAGAGGGTCTTTTTTTTTCTTTCATTCTGCTTCTTAAAATAATTTCCCGGTAACCACATAATAAAATGAATTTAATGAATGGAATTAATTTTTCTCTATTTCCTTTTTGTTATTTAAACTCTCGTCTCTTATCATATACTATAAGCACTATAGCCTTCAGGCACTATAAATACACCTCGGACACTGTACTATAAATTTACTATAATATCATATTAAGTATTTATTCAGTTAAAAAAAAGAATGATTTAAAAAATATACATTTTAAATCTTAGAATATACTAGACATGTTTATATTTTCACATATTCACTTTGTTATAGGGTGAAGGAGGGGGCGGGTTGAAACCCCTAAACCCTCCCCGTAGCTACTTGTCTGTTCTAATCTAGATTAAACAATTAAATAATATTATGAGTCGATATATTTTTTATTGATAATAAATTCATACTAGCACTGCATATTTTCAGAAAAACAAGTTATTATATATATAAATCGAGTAAACAACTGGCTTAAAAATTACAAACAATAATTAAAGTGAACACAATTGAAAAAAGGTAAAAGTCTTAATGCATAGGTATGATAAGAAAATATGTTAAAAATGTTGAAAAAGTAAAGTGTTAAAGGATACTAAGCGAGTATAAAAAAAAATTGTTTGAAAATGAGGGTTTTTCAGTATTGAAAATATCTTACACATGACTACACAAATAAATTGAGATAGATGGAGGTAAGTTTTGTCCAATACTTTTGTATATTATACTCTCTTTCTTCTCATCAAATTTCTTTGATGGGAGATACTCAGCAGTTTTAAACGATTGAGATTGAATTCTCGCGATGAAACTATATTGATAAAAACTGTAGTAATAAAAAATAAAAACAAATATAATATTACAAATGTGATTATCGTGTATTAGTTACAGTGGTTCTGTTATTCTGTTACTTTACTAACCTACTTAATGGTTTAAGTTTTAACTGAAATAAAAATAAAAGCATTGACGTTATGAGATAAATTTAAATTACTAACTGTATATTTTTGATTATATTTTAATAATGTTATTATAGCTCAAAAATTAGCTGAATATTAGTGGTACGTGGTGGTACGATAATATTAAATTTAACCTTATATGATCAGTTTTTGAGAAAGAAAGGTAAATGTAGAAATATATATGGGTGGTGAAAAATAAAATATGTTATATACGATATATACTATATAAGATTGGTAGGTAATTGAAAAAGTGCAATAAACCAATTTTAGTAGCTCTGCGGGAAACTTTTTAAAAGTACATTTCCTTTAATTTACGATTGCACCATTAATCAAAGAAACAACTTAAAAACGTTGACATTAATCTAATCAAAATGTATCACTTAAAAAAAAAAAAAAACTATAGAGTTCAAATGCAGCATATTATTATTTAAACACAATCATATTGGAAACATACATAATATTACAAATTAACCAAAGGAACACAAATTAATTTAAAAATATTATAGAAATCATAGAACGATAATAGAAAATATTAGGTGGGTGCTAAAAAAAATTGTTAATGTGAAGGCTTGACGGCGAGTGTTTCTCAAAAGAATATTATTATTAATCGTCAAAAACTAAAATGACAAACAGAAGCATAAACTGACCTTACACAAAAATGTTTTCACACCTATTTTAAAATCGCACACAAGCATGACGTATATATGTGCACGTACTATTAAACTGTATTTATTATTAATGTTTATTGTTCCAAGTACCAGATCTGTGAACTATAGTACTACATTTTTAAGTATTTGAGACTGTAGTATTTAAAGTAAATGAAAATTTATGAATTCAGCATAATGCCACATAACGACTATAGCATTGTCAATCAACTTTAAAAAAAATAGTGTGTGGGTAATTGGCCTATTATCAAATTTAAGGATCAAATTTTATTGATTAGGTTTTCTCGGTAATTTTCGATACTGTATATGATCTATCATTTAACGTGAACCATAGAACATTTTTTAGTTTAATCATAACACACTTGGTTCTCACATGTAATTCAAGGTGTGTGTAGATTTTAAATTAAGATTTTGATAGATTTTCCGGTGAACAGTCTAGAGGTACGTGGTTAGTCTTATGAACGACGATAGAAAATAAAATCAATTGTTTACGTGTTAACAAACTATTGTCAAACAAATAATTAATAGGTACCTTCTCAGCTGTTTTTAATAGAATTTGTTATTTTACGATTAAGAATATTGTATTTTGGCCGAATTCTTATCACACAGTAAATGACTTGAATCGAACACAATATTACTAACTGCAGTACCTATACATAATAATAATTAGGTCATGCACACAAACCACGTTGATAAGCCACAATAAAATATGGAGGTTTTTGTAGTTAATATTAAATAACGTGTTGCGTATTTTCACTTATTATTTTCTCATTTATTTAATGTATCGGACCACTATAGATTGGCAAAAAAGTTACATTAATTGGAAATGCATGACATAATATTATTCGAGGTTAGACATTTTTGTAGGATGTTCGCGAACAAAATAAATTAAAGCGACAAACATGCATTGATTACCCGACCTGCAGTTATATTGCAAATGTGAAAAATCTCAATAATACATAGCTATGGTACTGTAATAAATTGTAAAAAACATTAGACGAACAAACGTTAATAATAATCATGATAATAATAATAATAATATAAAACAACGCCGGTGATTTCGATGAAATTTTATTATCTGCGTTTTACCGCCATGAACAGTAAACACCGCGAGTTTGTTGTGATTTTTTTTGAAAAAGAATCGGATTAAAGCTGCTAAGCAACATATCTGTGTACCATATGTAGGTACATACATATACAATTTATATATGAATATAGTTCATAATATATATACGCGTTTGATTTATGACAGCTACGTGGAGAAAAAATATAACCACCGTGCAGAGGAAATGTGTACGAAAACCTCGACAGACCTTTATTTGTAATACGAGCCACAGAACTTGTAGACATTTTTTTAGAAATGTTGTGTTTGACATTTTGCACTATATGTAGCTGCACCATGACGTGTATAAAATCAATGGAAACTCAAAAAAGCTTAGGTAAATAAAAACACGAGTTTTTGGTACTTTCTCTTGTGAAATATAAAATAAATTGTAAATAGATATTTTGATTTTGCCACGAATTCAAAAAAAAAATGTATTATAACAAATTATGATAGATTTTTATATTATTACTAGGGAACGGATTTGAATGCAAAATTGCATTTTGTTTTCTGAATGTCCAAAAACATTGCTTTCCAAGCACAAAGTATTCATTTCATACATCAAGGAATTAAAAACGTAATATTTATTTTGCATTTTTAAGACTTTATTACATTTTTATGTTTTTAAGTCATTTTTGTGTAGGATTGGATAAAATTCGATTAAAATGTAGATTAAAATTTATTCTAAAAAATAAAAAATTTATTTTTTATTTAATATATTAAAATGTTTCAGCATATTATATGCTATTACAAGTTTACAATTGTTTAATTTTACATAATATAATAAAAAATATTTATTATGATTTTACCGATCAGATAAACCCTGACTCTGACGAAATTGTTGTTGACACACGTATATATTATATACATACAAGTTAAAACATTAAAACATATTACATGCAATTAGGTAAAGATAATGATAAGCTATTTATCTAGATCATAATTTTGTATTGCACTGTTAAGTTAACTAAATGCTTTTTTTATAAATTTAAATTCAAAATTGTGTTTTTATTGAATTTAAAAACAATTTTAAAGGTTTTTAAGGCATTAAAGTTCGTTCCCTAATTAATACCTATTCAAAAGTAGATTTTGGATGTACCGTCGTGGTCGTAATTAATTTGTTAATAAATAACAATAATTATAAATAAGGTAATATTATGAGTTAATTGTATTATGATTTAGAACATAAAAAAAAAAAAATAAAATAAAAATAGAGTTATACATTTGTTGGAGGGTAAAATCAAAATAGTGGAAGGTCTACGTGGAAAATGTATTTTTTCTAATACGGTCCTACCAGCCATATTGTTTGGTGGATGCATAACAATGGTGTTTGAAAAAAATAAATTATTTTTTTAACCTATTTCAATTATCTACGGAGGTTTTCAAAATAAATCTCTGTTTTTAAAACGTTATTCCTCTTTTATATAGTTTACTATATAAGCTACATTATGTTATATGATACGAACATATTTATTTAAATAACCTCTGTATTTGTTGAAAAAACCTTAGCCCATGTACAAAAATATTTACCCCACTCTGCTTTCCCAGGAAAAATTCTGGTGTTATGCTTGTTTGTACTTTAATAGCGGTTATATTATAGCGGATCATTTTTTTTTTTTGAAAATGTTGACTTTTAAAATCAAAATTTAAACGATTAGTTTTTGATTTACTTAACTGTGGTGCACTAAGTGTAATTAGGTATCCATGATGGCCATAAGGCCTTATGGCCTAAGAAGGCTACTGTAGTTTGAAAATGTTAGCCATTCATATCAATTTATCTACATTTATAATTCATAAAAAATGATTCAAATAAAATAAAAAACTAAATCCAATACCTATTACTCATGTTTTTTGTTTTTGTAAAGCTTCTTTAAAAAAATATAATCTTTAGTAACACTTTAAGAACTGAAAAACTACTCGTGTTCAAATTTTCAGTTAAGTACATCAATATTTTCAAATAACTTTCCATTTAATAATTTACAGAAAAAAGGAGGTTTCTCGTATGAAGGAAAAAAACCAGAAGTTTGTATCGCCAATGGACACTATATATATTTATTAAGTAATACCTATGAATAAATCAAGACTGAAGAAATATGGCTTTTAAGGATATTCAAAAATTCCGAAAATAAGTATTTAAATAAATTCATTATTAAAGAAAAAAAATCGGGGTGACTATATAAGCTCGGTGAATCAACATGTATATAATATTATGATATAAATCTATATTATGTGTCATTTTGCATAAGGCGGCGCTGTTTGCGACAATTGAACCGAGACTGACTGTCGTAATAATCAGTAACAAATTTAATAAAAATAATGAAAGGATGAAATAGTAATAAATGATAATGCGCAAATAAGTTTATGGACGGGGGTTGTAGATAAAAAGGGCGAAATCGCCGCCGTGTCGCGACAACCTGTTGTATACTGCCTTGCAGCAAATTTCGCGCGACAATTCATAATTGTTTTCATTTTATGGTCATAATAGGCGTGCACACAGCATCAAATTTAATCATAACAGTAGGTAGTTTTTGTGTTTCGTTTTTGGTATAATATTATATAATCAGTGTAAGATGTATCTAGTTTCTGATTGAATTATCAGATGTATCTGATTGTATCAGTGTAACGATTGAAATGCTTTATATGCGAACATCCTTTTTTTAAATTTGGTTAGTAATGTCTAAAAATCAGTTCATTTATTGATACTATAGGTAATAATTATTCATTGGTTATTTTAGATAAAGTATATTGCATAATTATTATTGAATTTTCTAACAAGAAAAATAAAATGTTATGTGATATAATATTCAAACGAAAGTAGACGTATCATAATACTTCGTTGATTATTTGAATTTCATAAAATCAATGGTATTTTGTCTTTGACAAAAACAATTATTTAAAATCTATTGAAAATATTATGGATTTATTTGAGAGCATGACTGGCTAAAAAAAGATTTAAAATGTCTACGTAAAAAGTAACATTGGTCTCTTTGTACAGGTATATATTTTTAAATTAGGAGATGCTATATTTTAATTACTTAATGGTAGCTTGTAAATAATTAGTACTTAATGATTTCTTCACATGTTAATCAACCTTTATCTTTAATGTTTATTTTACCATTTATTTTATTAAAGTTAATTGCACATTTTTCTGTTTCATATCACATATAGTAAATTCTAGCACTCTATATAATAATATAATGATACGGCGAGGTGGATTTTAAAGTCTTATAAGGACGATTTATTGTAGAGCACACTGATTTAGTTTTACGATTATCATCCTGAGCTCAGCTCCGTTCGTAATAAGCAGTCGATTTACCGAAACTTTTTCGCTCGTCTAAAAAAGTTACCTATAGGCATATGTGAATCGAACCTTTATCGACCACCTGCAGGAGTATATAATATAATATATGGTTTTAAACTTGTAAGCGGATTGATTTGGAACGACTATTGAGATGATATTTAGTGCATAGCTAGGTACATTATTTAATCATAAAAAATTATATGTCGATGATATATCGAATAAATTTGAGAAGTTTTACTTTTTCGTGATTTCAGTTTCAAACTGATGTGTGAAATTTTTTTTAACAATCGATTTGTACGTGGAAGAAATTATTTCTGGTTATATAGATATTACCTATGGTTTATTTCACATTTTTCGTATCCGAAATTGTTAATTAATAATAAAAATGATTATACTGCACGTCAGTGTGTTCTTGTTGTTGATTTGATGGTAATGCATTGTGAATTAGGTTAGAAAATAACGTCCAAAAACAAACGACGACTGTCATTCGTCAACCGAGTAACTTGTATGAAATAAAAAATACAAGGCAGAGGATAGTTTTGCATATAAGCTGCAATAAGTGGGCTAAATATGGACGATAATAATAGGTATATATATGTGAGATATATAGTAATATATAATAAATAATGATAAAATATTAGCATACGATGTCTATAATCACCCCATTAATCGTGATCATTCAACGTGTTAAACACAACGCGACGAGCAAAAATTAAATAACATCCAAAAGCATCATTGCCTAATTATTTGTTTTTTCAAATATACGCTGACAGTGTAAAAAAATAACAAGTTCGTTATTATCGTTAAAAATGAATTGATACTTTTTCCAAATAACCGGTAATGCAGGTGACATAAATTGTCTGAAAGTTTGTCACGAGACGAGCCCCAATCTACCGTTATTTCTACTGACGTATACCAATACTCTGCTGCAGCCTGCGTAGTGTCATTAAAACCTGAAAGTTAGTTTTTCTTCATCTCATTTTCGGTGAACGTCTGCAGAATGGCGTATTATGTATTATCTGGTTATAATAATCTAAATAACGTATAGGAAAAAAATCCGTTTCCATTGAGTTCAAATTTTCGAATAAATACAATGATAATATAGAGATATATTATTATGAATATATTATATCTAGGGGTATTCGAAGGGAAAAAACGGCTCTCCGAAATGAATGCGAATCGCTGCGATATAATCAAAGATAATCATTCAAAATATGATAGTTCATGTTTCACCTCCGACCACGAGTCAGACGAATAGTCCAATCACGATATAATATTACTATAGTTATCATTATACTATTATAATGCTATTATTTGTACGTGAAATACAATTATATATAATACTTTGTAGGGCCTAAGATTCTTTGTTCGAAATATCTCCATTTTTTTACACTGCAGGCGCATCTACTACCACAACTACTCAATTTCACTCAAAATGTTCAAGTGTCGCCGTTATACCATAATAATAATATGTACGCCACCAGCCGTAATTCAAATTAGGTAAATAAACAACTTTTTTCAGCGACAGCTGTAGTAGTGGGGTTTATAGTTTATACCGACATTTACGTATATGTAGAGGAGGATGTCATCTCGTTTCCATCTTTTGAGCGCTATAAAAGAATAAAATATAAATACCAATCTACTGCTGCTTATTCTCTTTTCCTACCTTGCACAACAATATAATGCATTGTAATGAAATATATTAGGAGCAGCTTAATAATAAATTAATGACAATAGTAAAAATAATAATAATAATAATAATAATAATAATAATAATAATAATAATAATAATAATAATAATATCATCATCATAATCACATTGGTCCTTGTATTCAGCGCCCCGGCGAATTATAATGAAGACCATACCACGAATAGATTAAAATAAATATCAGAACTGCTTCCATGTGTACAATAATATAATATAATTATGCGGATCGGGATCGCTCAGGTCACGACTCACGAATCGCGATCGATTGCAGCTGCAGTCGTCGCCTGCGACAAAAATATATATGAACATCATATTATTATTATTATATGCGTACAAGTGTGCGTTTGTATGTGTACGTATGGCATTACGATATTTCAGTCTCGTTTGAATAGTATTTCTGTTCCGCCCCATCGCGTAACAAAAGCGTACGACATTATTATGTTCGTACTATGTGCGCGAATTTATTACAGACCACGCCCGTTAGTATATCTATACGTTGGTAGGTAGGTAGTTCATGTGTTTGTACAGCGACAAAGACTGGAGTGATAGATGTAGAGAGGTTGAGAGAGAGGGAGACGCCGAAGTTTCTCGTATTTACGTGTGTAAACATATTTTTTTATATTGTAAAAAATAAATCCACAAATTACGTCTGCCCCTGACATATCGAATTCGGTTTGAATTATCAAACCACGGTTTATTCTCACCCGTGGGCCACGACTGTTTTGTATGGTTCGTCTTCTCTTACCGTGCAAGCCATAGGTGCATAATAATATTGTTATGACTGCAGGCACGTACATTGGATTCGTGTGCACCAAAGACTATAAGTCGATTCGTACTAAATACCTATAGCAAAAGTTAGATAACAAATATACACCACGCATAAAAAAATATAAAATATGGTTATGAAAAATAAAATGTACTTTAGATACCAATACCGAAATTTAATAGCACTTATTAATTTATAACATATTTTTTGGTCAACGATTAAAATAAACTGTGATCCGATTGTATTATTGATTTGTGTTGGACCTTAACGATATTATAATAATAGTTGAGATATTTAAACTACCTACCTAACTTCATTTGCATGTTTCTCAGACTTCAGTAAACATTTGGAATACGAGTTGACTAATTAAATTTATTAATGATATTGAGCAGATTAGGAACAATTATCTTTTTTTTATTGGAATTTTATTTTTTATTGTCACAGCATCAACATTACGGTTATTAGCTTACAATTAGATTAAGTAATTATATACATAAGGCCATAAGGGATTTTTACAATGAAGTTTAATAATAAAATTAAAATAATTATTGTAAAAGTTCTATAAAATGTATGATAGACTGATGAACATTAGGTAACACCTTTGAAAATAATAGTTTTATAGAATATTACCTATGTAAGAAAACCAATGAAAAAGACTATAAGTACTAGTACATACTACACAGTATATTAATATACTCCAATAAGTGTTGGTTACGGTATATTATAAATTATAATATAGGGTACTATACTTACAGAAAAAAATAAGATTTAATATGTTAATACACCACATAGATTTTAGTGATTTTACAATACAATATTTTCATGTCTTCATATCATGATAAAATATTAAAAACCTTATGAGGTAGGTACTTGAAATAGTATGAGACAATAGGAAATTCTAATATTGAAAAAATGTATGGCTAAATAAAGTAAAATAACAATCATCAAAATAAAAACTCCCAAATAAATTTCATTTCAAATTGTATAATTTTGTAAAACGCTATCTAGTGGAGCTATTCAAAAACCAATGATACCGAATTATAAAGAAAAATATTTTGAATAAAACCATATGATTTATGTGGTTGTTAAAAAAACCACGTATCAGGAAATTCTATTTAATTAATAGACCGTGTGTCAACTATAGTTGACATGCGGTGGTGAACGTGTTAAAGATCCTAAAGTTTTATCAATAAACAAATTATACAAAAATACTATAATAATAAATTATTGGCTATTAATATAATATTGAATGACTTGACATGTTTTTCACTAAATTTATTATTTTTAACTTGACACGTTTCTCACAACTTCAGTCTGCGATATTGAAGTGGAGGTTCCCCAGTGATAGTTAATATGCTTGAGCTAGGGCTACTTCTGAAGTCTCCAGTTGCACATCTTATACTGGTGTTATGAACTGGGTTAAGAAATTTGGTTATATTACAATTGGAATTTCTATAACAGATTGAGCCGTAGTCTAGTTTTGATCTAACTACTGATATATAATATACATAGGTATTTAATAAAATGGAGTACTCGGCGCCCCGTTCTAGAAGACTAAGCGTTTTAATTACCCTTAGATTTTTGAAGGCTAATTTTTTGGTTTTCAAAATGTGAGGCTTCTATGTTAGCTTAGCATGAATTAATGTGAAGCCAAGAATAGTGATGTATTCAGCAAAAGACAAACAGATGTCATTTAAATAGATTTTAGGTTTAGTGTTGTTCCTTTTTAGGAAAAAAGAATACATATGGTTTTGTATCCCAGGTAAATTAAGTAATAAATCTTTTTGTAGTAACAAACTTTATATCTTCAATGATAAATGTATGTCAAATTTGGAATTACTCGATACAAATTAATTAAATCCATAAATAAAAAATGAAATAATGAGATACAATTTATCAGCACACAGAAAATCTGACTAGCAATATATTTTTTTTTTCGCCGCAACCGCTCCTGCACTGAGGTTGGCGCATACGACTCGCGCCCACACTGGATCAATCACAGCTCATTCAAAATATACATATACATAAATGATTGATTTAAACATAATATTTATTTCTTACACGCCTTAAGATAAATATGTAAGCTATAATAAAACAATATTTACCAGTGATGGCCAATCAACTTAAGTTGATCCAATTGGATGAGGTACAAAACATACAAAAAATAATAATATGCAACCAGTACAAATTAAAATAATATAATAATGAAAAGACCTCCGCAGCTGACAACTAGTGACACTCAAATCGAGGCGTGAATAATATTATTAGTAGGTATGAAATTGCGGGGCGCATACACATAATAATAAATAAGGAGGGTGTTATAAATCGGGAACTTATTTAATAGGAATATTATAGGGCTTAATTTTTCTCGGGAAAATATTTATTTGGAATTATATTTAAAAGAGGAACAATATTTTCGTAGAATGGTGTTATTCAGGAATAGTATAAAAATGGAATACCTAGTTAGAATAGTATTATCTTAAACTGATATTTACTGGAAATTGGAATTGTACAAAGTAGTATGTTATCACTGACTCACTGTTATCAGATTTTATAATATTAGAAGAGTGAAATAAAAATTTCAAAAATCATATCTCTTACTTCTCTTAGGAATAGTTTTTCTAATAAGGACATATACTCAGGTATCTGAAAATCAGGTACGGTAATAAATAGGAATATCAATTATTCAATTGATCAAAATATATTACACGGTATTTTTCAGTAATAAAAGATTCTTATTTATTGTCAGTCCCGAAAAATACGGACTCGTATAGTATTGACTAGATAAATACCAAATACCAATCCTGTTAATTGTTAATGGTAATATTCTTATTTAATATAGGTTCCGATTTTTAAGTGCCTGAGTAATTGTGTCCTAATTTATTAATTATTATTATTCTTAAAAGATACCTATGATTTCTGAAGTTGTTTTCAATCTTTTATATTATCGTACTTAGTATGATTCCAGTAAATATCAGTTCAGGATAAAGCTGTTCATGGCGGATATTTGTGGGGTCCAGTATCCTAGAATATCCGTAGATCCACCAATGATATTATTCCTAAATCACAACATATATCAATGAAATATATAAATCACAAATTATATCATTCTTTAGAAAATATAATGTTGATCGCTTCGAAATAATATAATACCCAATGCCGAACAAATATTTTCCTTAAAAATAGTGATCCCTGTAATCCCGGTGTCTTCCTGATCTATACTTAGTCCATCTTTTCATATAATGTCGAATTCATTGACCATTGTCGATTAGTCGTCTGACTTGGAACGGACTTGCAGTGGATGAAGAACCGCGGTAATCGTTTCCGTGTCATTATTACTGACATCGTCGGCGGTTCACTTCCGATAGTGCTGCTGTTGCTGGCAACAACAGACGTAGACCATAGTAGTCGTGGTAGTAAACGGACGCTTACGCGGTCGTTTTCACGGCGGAAACGGAAGTGGTCACATTGTCACGTAGACCGTTATAGGTTATGTCGACGACGGCGGCGGTGATACGTCCGACATGTTTCCGGTGGTGCGTAATCGATTCCGTCGATTGTAAAACCTGACCATGCACAGGCCTTTCCGAGACAAGTCGTGGACATTACGGAGGTGATCGTCGTCGCCGCTACCACGATGTCCCTAAGGCTTTATTTGCAAACGAATACCGCAGACGCCATAGTGTCCCGCGGATGCAGCGTCGGTCTTGAGACGGGTCCCACTCCCCACGGCTTCTGATATCTGGATCATCTCCCTCTTCACGTCGTCGCGAAGTGAGGGGGGAACAATTTTAACTCGAACTTTTTACCAACTGCGGCACTGAAGATCGAAGGACCGACTACACCGCGGGTTCCGTACGCGGAAGATGGTCGACGACATGGTATAACCGTAAAAACCAATAAACGTGGGTTTCCACTGCATCGCACTTCGCGTAAATCCCTTGCTGTGGTTGGTTGGTTAGGTTAGGTTACCACATGATTAACCACGTTTCCGTGTTGTTGGACACAGCTGAACGTTGTACGTCGTGTACACGGCCGCACACGCGTTTAGTGAAAACTGCCTTAGTTGTTATAATTACGCGTTAGGTTAGGTTAGGGTTTCACCAAATTAAAGATTATCTGCATTTTTTAATATCTACTTATTATATACAATGAAACCTCCCTTAACGGATACCTTTAAAACCTTTAAATACCGGACACTTATGGTAATTTCATTTTGATTTTGACAATTTTAAAATATTGAATAATTGTGCAATGCCTTTATGAGTATATCTATCTATCATAGTTGTAAGTTAATCTTATCTGTCCATTATCGTGTCGATTTCTATTTATGTTCCGTGAAGTATCCTACATTACTATTTGCTACTCGTATTTAGTTGTGTTTGTGATTCCATTACATATGAACGTATTGACTCCGACGCAGTTGAATTAGAAAATGCCTTGATACATAAAATTACTATGCATCAAGGTCTATACAAGTTATAGTAATTGAATTTTTCATATAATTTTAAATAATAATATGTACAATATTAATATTTACATTAAAATAATAGAATTATAGAAATATCATACATATAAATAATAAAATATGTTGTAAGTATGTAATTATTAATTTCTTCGAGTATTTACCCTCCTCCCTCCCTCTGAATAGCGTAACCTCTAAATAACGGCGCCGAGAGTGGTTGGTATTTAGAAGTTTCACTGTAGTTTAGTAAAAAATAATGAGGGTATTAAGGAACCCACAAGCATAGACTAAGTGAATTCACTACATTATATTTTGGAATTACATTGTTGACGTCAGTTGGCCGTTTGAGAAAAAAAAATTGATTAGCCACATTGCTACATGTCCACATGCATTATTCGACGTAAACATTTTAACGATTTAAATTTTAAGTCATCCATATTTAAATAATATTAATATACTGTGGATAGGCGTCCTGTTGCATTATCTTTTAGTGGCGCTGTCACCATAATATCTAAAGTAGGTTTTTGGGGTTATACGTAAGAAACAACGTATATGTGTACAAAGGAAAATATAATTTAAGCACTTTTTAGAATGTAACTAGAAAAAAATGCATGATAAAACTGTATAATGTTGTACATTATTAGATTCCGTGTAACAAATGGAAACTTAAATTGTTAGGCAGTTGAGATCGTATGTAATATAAGAAACATGCTGAAAAAACCGAATGTCATCAACAACTGTGGCAAATTTATGTGTACAATATATTAATATTATACTATGCAACTCGTGCATACACGGACACAATACTCGATACTTTTATACAATTTATAGAAAACAATTTTTGTGATGACTTCCCTCCAAATCTTTTGTACCAGCACGTAGTCTTGCACGACCATGTAATATTTGCAGAAAACAGGGCGCAAAATTTAGCGAAACGAGTTTACGGCGATTCGTGCAGGGGCCAATTTTTTTTCTACTCTGAAATTTATCACACAACACAATATTTTAAATTATTATAATGCTTTTCATTTGGATTGAAAAAACTCAACAGTAGGTACACGTGTTAGATATTTAAGTTATCACGAGTTATCAAACAAATTATTGTTATTACTATAGTTGAAAAGGTAGTAACTACGATTTTAAATCGTTCAGTTTTCCAATGTGTCTGATAATCATATTTTTATTTTTGATGTTTTCTTTGGAAGAAGAATCCACTGCATCGTATCGTAAAATGTATTTCTAAACCACGAACTTATGTACTTCTTACTCTCACGAAATTCTTTATGGATTGTATATATAAGTTTATTTCTGAAATTACATGAAATTATGAAACCTAATCACACGTTTTACCATCAGAACGGTCTAGGTCGGTATTATCAGAAAATTATTAACGACTTTGGACATTTTTTAGTGAATAACTGAGTACTATGATGCTGAAAAAATGCTACGAGCTTGGGAATAATAATTATTACCAAATAACAATAGACATTTTAAAATATACTTGAAAAATGGGTGACATAATACTGAAATATTTCCCACAGAATTTCAGTAGTGGTGAGGTTTTGGAAGTTGCAGTGCAGTTTTTTTATAGGAATAGTTTTGTACTAAAATGTTCGAACTCAGGCGATCCGTTATTGCGAACTTTTGATATGGGTACCAACATATTTATCAGTATATTCGTGATGCGAAGATAGTTTTTTTTTATTAGATCTCTATATTATATAGTGTATACAGGATGATTCACCAAGCGTGTTCACCCTCATATTTATCCTCTGATAATATAGATATTTTGTTTAAAATTTAAATTTTGGCTTCCCAAATTTTAATAGCATATTTTATGATATTTTCAAATACTAATAGATTTTCGTTAGTCGTTTTTAGAGTGTTTCAAGACAAAACAGATTTCTTTTAGAGAACCAACCTCATTTAATTATTGTGATTTTGATTAAAAAAGAAGTAGTTTTAACACAAGACACTTTTTAATTGGCTTAAAATAAATAAAAGTATTTTATAACATAAGTATTTAGTTCTATATCGTTTAGCTACTTTATTTAAAAAATCCTAAAACCGTAATTCAAACATAGTATACATTATAGATACTGAAGGACAACGAAAGTATAAATCTATTATGCTCGGTGGTTCACGCTGTATAGAGTGCGCGTACAGCCTAATAATGAAATAATAATATCTTACGTTGATTAATATTTCAGGCATATTATTGCTCAGGAGAATGACATAATATTATTTTTTATGCTCGTATGATAAATTATGTTATTTCAGACCAATAAACCTGTATACAACGTTATACTGCAGTCAATAAGCAGCTGTAAATAATATTATTTTTTTACGAGTCCAGCTGGTATATGGTCTTAAAATATAACCCTATACGACAGTTATTTAAACACGCTCGTCAAGAGTCCCACATACGCGTTTAATACCACGTATATCGTGTGGGGGCCCGATAAAACGGTTTGGAGTGTTTAGTATTTTTTATTTTACGATCAACGCCACCGTCGTCATGAAAATGTGGAATAATCATTTGATTTTGTGCGAAGGAATTTTATGCGAGGTCGTTACAATCGAAATAATCAGAGAGCATAATTTAATTATTATTATATGACAAAGCAGTTGACAAAAATAATAAAACAATATTATATCGAGTTATGCCACGTGATGATATAAGTAAAACTTAAGGCGCTGCAGTATGCGAAAGAAAAAAAGACGTACGATGTGGTTATGTACTCGGTGATTTTTTTTTCCAATCAAACGTATTTTGTTTTAATGACGTATACAAAAATCGTCGATCTCCCGTGTCTCCCCCCACCGAACTTTACGGAAAGTTTTATCACTCGTTTTCGACAAAAACGACGTTATGTCAATTACGTGTATTGTCACGGAATTGGCGGTTCGAAGAGAATAAATGTCGGGCAGACACACGCTTTTTTCTCAGTAATCCATCAAAAAGTTTGGTTTTTAATAGTCGTCGAAGAGATGTTATACATAGCGAGTGCATGTCGTGTGTGCATTAACATCGCGAAACAATGGTGGGAAACCTTAAACGTATAGGTGTATAGGATACGATGATATATTTTTTTACGTCGCACTTGTCTTCATTCGTAAAAAATTCCTCGATACATATATTTTTGTTCGTCAAAGGTAATTATCGTCATCTTTGTCGTCGTTGGTGAAGGGTGTGGTAGGGTTGATAGAGGAGGTATGAGAGAAGGAAGAGGGTGAGTACTATAGATGGAAAAGGCTTTTCGTGGTTTCGACGCCGACTTTGCAGCGACCACTTCGCCCCGGGCATGCTTCCTACAAAATCGTCGAAGTCATTAGGCGAGTTTTACCCGTTTCAACTTTGCCAGGCAAAACGCGTGAAGAGTCGAAACCCCAATGTACCTTCTGGCCTGGTGTATGCTGTATAAACATAATAGCTATAAGGCATGCAAATTACACAATATTACCATAATTTATTATTATAATACCGTGAACATATACGCATCATAATCTGATGTATTCGAAAAAGCCGCAATCGATTTACCGCGGCCTATGCTCTTGACTCCGAATCTCTGCAGGATTTACCTCCTCCTTCATACATCACGGATAGATGTGAAAATAATAAAAATGTAATGTATTGTTATTAGGTGTTTACCTAATAGGATGAAAATTGAAAGTTATATTTTTTAGAAATTTTTAAAATTAAATACCTAACTTAAAAAAATACGTTTACATTTGTGATACAAAAGTCAAAATTTTGTTTTCTGATTTTGAAAATAATACATTTAATATAACTGATTACAGGTGTCCAGACAAACTACTGTTTGTTATACTTGACAAGACGTTGAACAGGAGTTTATTTTTATTTTTATTAGAACATACAAAAATATGTATACAATCTATGATAAAAATTTATAAAATAGGTAACATTATTTGGGTAGCATACAAGCATGTGAGTATTGAGAGCTGAACGGTTTGATGAAAAGGAGGTTTAATGACCGTATACTTCATACTGATAACATATTAAAATATAAATTTTTGAGAACATAAGTAAAAGAAACCAGGTAGGAAACCAGGGAGAAAACTTCAGTTTTTATTAACATCACTCTATTATTATCATAATTATAATAACATTGTTACCATACTGATAAGCACAGTATCTAAAGACATAGCTTATACAAGCTGTTCATTTTTACCAATAAAACTTGTTGCCGCTATAATATAAACGGATAAATATGGGTAAATATTTTTTAATGTTTCATCAACGTCCGCTTATCACTAGCTCCTCCTCCCCATATTGAATTAAAGCTTTGTTTGCCCTAAAAATTAGCATAAATTGGCAAGATCATCATAAAAATTTGCACGATACTACTTTATGATCAATAATCAATAAAATTTGAGGGGGGATTGTTGAAACATTTTTAGCATGGAATAGCAATAGTCTACACCTGATATTCACATGCTAATATTTACCAAGCAATCAGTTTTTCCTTATTTTAACCGTTTTCTCAACCTCATGGTCGAGAATTAACTTTTAAACTTTTTTCAACACCTATACACCACTTCTGGAATTCTTGTTTCACCCTTGTCTTTTCAAAAATTAACGTACCAACATGAAGTTAGGCATCTTTCTCTTATTGTACAATTTTTGTAATCCATTGTAAATAATTGTAAATTCTATTCCCAAATTTGTAAATCTCCAGGGTCCACTGCAAATTAAATACATTTTGGGAACCACATTGAACGTGAGATAGGTAAACAGAAATATAGCAATACATCATGTCGTTTTTGAGGCTTTATAACATACAATTTCTATATTTATTATTTTATGTACTTAGAAAACTTAGAATTCAAAAGTCAAAAAATAAAATCTGACGTGGGTGCAAATTATCGTCGACTAGATGTTATAAAAAAATTAAATTTGCATCTTTATTGGGTAATATGCACCAACTAAAATCAGGTTTTTTTAATGATTTTTTGTATTTTTGATATAAAAAAATGATTTCAGGTTCAGCGTTTTAGTCAATATCAAGGAGTAATTTTAAGTTTTTAGGTTTTAATTTTTTTTTTAGGGTTTTATACTAATTAAACCAACATTTAACCTAATAAAAATGTAAATAACTAATTATGCAAACAATTGTGATTGTAAAGAACGTAAATAATCTAAAATCTAAACGCAAGATTCGGAAAATGTTTTTTTTTTTTTTAATCTTGGGGTAACTGGTAAAACGTTTCAATTCCTCAAAGTTTATTGATTATTGATCATTAAATAGAACTGTGCAAATGATGATTATGGTCTTGCCAATTTTTCTATTGCAAAAAAGTCTTTGATTTTCAATATGAGGAAAGGGCTGGTGAAACGGGCGTATTAGTTAATTTCAGATATTATTAGTTTCCAAAAACCAATATTATGATCGGTATAAGGATATCAATAACACGGAATTTAGCCCAGAATTTAACTTTCTTATTCGATCTGTGCGCAATCGCACTACAAAAAGAAAGTATCTGCGTAGGAATAATTCATATTTCTATAGAGTATAGGTACTTATCCATTGAAATAAAATCGTAATTCCGGTGCAGTCTGCAGCAGCGCATAATATTATTAATATTATTATATGCTCGTTGTAGCTGCAGTTAGACTTATGAAGTCGAGTCCTGCGACATTTCGCTGGCTTTGCAAAATCCGGAAGAGTGAATATTAATTTTGGTATTAATGGACACGATGATGATGATGATGATAATAATAATAATAATAATACGAGTATTATACAAGCAGATATCTACAATTCAATATTATATATAATATTATAGTTGCATTGCCTATATATTATTATTATAGTATTATATTATACTATAGTTGCATAGTTGCAAGTCAGTACCGCGATTTAGGTATATTATGATACGCAATATTATAATGTTATTTCACTGTTATCCTACACCGGGTATAATTCAAATTCGATGCTGGGAACACGGCGAGGATAAAAAAAGAAAAGGACGAATAAATATAATCATCATTTGTAATCCTGGAATTTTCCTTTTCTCGAACAACGTACATACATGAACTGTATAATATATATTTATAATAAGGGCTGCGTCGCCGATGTCGCTATATATACATATAGTATATATAGTATATACGTATAATGCCGTATATAATATGTACGCAACATAACCTTACTCGTACGATCCATATTCATTTTAAATCTCATTTCTTGTTAACATCGTTCAGTGATATTGAAAACGATACCCACCTATATATATTATAATGCGCATAATATTTTACTGTAGACGAAATAAACGCGCGCGTATTCCTACGCCTAATAACTATTTGGAAGTGGAAGACAAATTCGCATTGAGATTACTACAGCTGCTGTCGCTACTGCTGTTGCTGTACAACAAGTTTACGAGAACGTATATTATTATTATTGTTAGGAATTGTAAATCGGTTCAAGACTTATAATTTATTATACGCGAGATTATGTACAAAATAATATGTCAATTGTCAATATAATATTTTCATATATCGTTCCGGTACGACTGCATTACACGCCGATCTATAGTGGCGGCAGTTTTGGACTAGCTACTCGAACGAGTGAATATTTATGATTTATTTGTTTAAATTTAATGTGAGGTAAAAGAGCCCCAAACATACACACTGCATTACACTTTGGAGTTTTTTTTCCGATTACTTTAAAGCAAAACTCCGTATATAAAAAAATAATCGTTTATGTTTTTGCAGAATTATTTGGTGCGGAAAACCTTTTTTCCTGGTGAACTGCATGCACATTTAAAAGTATTTACATACATACATATTATACAAGGTGATTTACCAAGCACGCTCACCTTACTTTTTTTATTTTGCAATGATTCAAAATATTAAATATTCTCAGATTCTAATTTTCGAAATTTCTTAACATATCTACCTACAACTCAACTATCATATTTCCAATTATAGAGGTTTTTTGTATTGAGATTTATTTTATATTTTTCATTAAGAGCACACTAAACAGGTAGATAATAGTTGCCTATTGATCATAATATATTTGAATCTGATACTATATTATGGAAATAAGAATTAAGTTTGCACACATAAGTAATTTTAATATTGAATTGGTTCATCAAGCACACACACCCACATTTTAATATTTTATTATTTTCTTCAATAATTCAGTTATTTTCAAAAATTTTAAATATATACTTGACGTCCATATTTTCCAGCTCTAGAGACTCTTTGTACTTAAGAAGTGTCATGTTGAAATACTTAATTCTGTTTTTAAAATGAGAATCTATCATTTTTATAATGTAAAATATTTAAGAGGTTATTTTTCTAAAAATATTTACGCATCAAAATTCAAATTCAAAATAGCAGTTTTTGGGTTATTTTACTTTGTGTATCTATAATAAGGAAAATGGGTCCATGATAATAAGTTTTTAAGATATGGGTTTGGTTATTGAATTAGGGTAGGACTCGGAAGTTGATGAACTAGAAGACCTTTCAAAATGACAATATGAATATGAATAGATGATCTAAAAATAAAGGAAAATGCCTTTAAAAAAGGATTTACCTAGTTCAACATTTTAATGTATATATGTATAAAATAATGTCATTATCGTTAAAAATATTAAAAACTGCAGTTGATATATATAATAATATAGTATGTGCTCTTTATCACTTTGCATCAATTGAAGTATAAATACAATTTTAGATAAGTCTAGATGGGAATAAACATTTATTTTTTATCATATTTATATATTTTTTTATAATATTAAATGCCATAAAAACTATTAAAACTATTGAATATTTCCTCCGGCTGATTAAAGTAAACTTCTTTACCAAATCGAAAATATTTTCATTTTTTAAATTGGACGTTCGGAAGTACCTTAATTATTGTCAGTCGTCTAGATCGTTTAGATAAAAATTAATAGGTCTTGCATTGGCCTTAATTAGGTGCCGTATATGGATTTTAATTGACGATAGGATATAGCTGTATTATGAAGTTGTGTACTTATTGTCGAATCACACTGAGTCCTGTTTTATACAGGATTCGCTACACAGGACTTACTTCGACGCCCCCCAAAAAAGAGCACATCATATTGTACTGTGTAATTAGCTTTAATATCTATTGAACCGCGTACAAAATGAGTCACGCACGTTACACATGTAGTACCTATAATACTATTAATAACGATCCCACGTGTAAATGTGCTAAAAAAACTCGTAGAAAAACATATAAACTGAAAAACGTGTCGGTGAGGAGTGCCGAGTCAACCAGTGTCCTTTGCAGTCTTGGCGCCATTGAGTCAATATTAAATTGGTTATCGTTAACACTCGCTATTGTTTATTAAAACTATCACTCAAAACTCTATAGTTAACTCTCGCCTACCACCCCCCTCCCACCAAACATATTATCTCAAAACGAGCCATTGTTTATGATAATTTTACAATATCATAATTTTCCACGTCTATAGTAAACAAATAAATGTATACCTAACAACAAGTAATATACTAACTACTGTTAGACGGCGGCGTTTGTGATAGAACAATGTTGTAAATTATTTTGTATGAGTGGATTCACTAACCATGTGTTTACATCGTTTTATCTTTTAATAATTCATATTTTATCGCATTTTATTCAAATTAAGATTATTGGAATTGTTAAGTGGGTATACATCATATTCAAATAGATACTTCAATTTTTCATACAGTTTTGAATGTTTTTCCGTAACATCCAAATGGTAACAAACATTTTTTTATACGTTGAGGTGTCGAGTTTAAAAAATCAGAAGCTAATTTCGATGTATGTTCAGGTTGGTTCTGGGTCAATCGACCGACAACCATTCGACCGACAGGACAATCGACTGACAACCAAAATACCGACATTAATATTATAAGTACATAGTAATTTAATTTCAGTTATATTAAAAAGATTTTTATAAATATTGTATAATAATAATATGTAATAATAAAAAAAAATCGTCTTTAAATATCATTTAATCGGGAACTTTTGTCATATATATATATATATATATATAGCTGAAAGTTTTGAAAATTGGCACATGTCTCTTTTAATAAAATAAAGACAACAAATAAAGCAGTTTAAACCCAAATTGTCGGATATTAGAACGTTATAGAAATAAGTTGGTCATAAAATGGATAAGCCATCCAGATACGTTTAATGTTTTTATCTAATCGAAACATTTTATCGCATTTTAATCTTCAGCAAAAACGTGAACAGCGCTTGAAGACTGCTTTTAACAATCGTGAACATCGTGTTATACACGTCTGGAGTATCTTCGGGGTATTGCTCACAACGTAACCATGTAATGTACACTCTATAATCGCATACATTTATACATTATTTTTAGTCTTTACAATATTTTTAAATTATATTACGAATTATGTTTTAAATTTTTAAATTATACAATTATTATCATTATTATTATTATACAATATTAATTTTAAAAAATTTTTTTAAATAACTGAAATTAAATTACTATGTACATATAATATTAATATTAATGTCGGTATTTTGGTTGTCGGTCAATTGACCTTGTCGGTCGATTGTCCTGTCGGTCGAATGATTGTCGGTCGATTGTCCACCTTCCGTTCAGGTTAGTTTAGATTGTTATAGGTTTAGTTTATACGGTAGTATAAAATTCATATTGTCATTATTTACATTAAAAAGCGCAGTTGTCATTTGACAAAAATAAGTTTTTATTCCACATCATTATTTTAAAATGGTACAAAAATCTTGGCGTCTTCATAAATATGAACATAAGTTACTAAAAAGTTGCACCTATATCAACAATACTTTTGTCATCATGATTTAATAATAGTACCAGTTATAATTTGATTTAGTGAATAAAAAACGAAATGGGAAAAAATTGTGTCACTAACTATATAATTATATGTTAGACAGTTAATCTAAAACAATTTTTTTTCTATAATGTAAATTAATCGTAAAAAAATTGTGTACCTATTATATTTATATTTGTATAATTTTTTTTTTGTGATTTTCTAGTACTTAAAAAAATAATATTGTCGAGAATTTCCAATCGTACTGAGGATAAATAAGTATGATAATCTGCGAGTGGTCTTATAATTTTTTGTTATCCACTTCTGTACACGTAAATTAAAAAAATAAAATATAAATATGTTAGATTTTCCCCCAAGTGTATACTTTTGAGGGGATCTCGTTATGCAGATAATAGTCTCGACATTTTTATTATTATTACGCATCACACAGGTACGCATGATTTGCTGATATGTGTTGTTTGTTCTATTACAACTGAACGCAAATAACAACTTATCGCCTTCATCTGTTTTCCATTTTTTTTTTTTTTTTTTGCTTCTGTTATAGAATTTTAATAGGGACTACGAAAATACAATAAGCGTCTACGTCCAAACAATAATAGAATCATTTTAGGAAATAATAAAAATAATTCATTTTTCAATGCTCTAGGAACATATTGTTAGTGTTTTATGTTATTTTAGTTAGTTTAAAACGACATCGAAAAAAAAAAAAGGTCTGAAATAATAAAGATAGTAGTGCCGTAAACCCAATTTATATTTTATTGTATTATCATCGACTGACGTTCGGAAACTTAATCGCATAAAAACCGACAAGTCTCATTTTGATAGTAAATCTCATGCCTCATCGAATCAGATGTGAATAAGTTACGTGTATTATAAAGTGATTATAATATTATCTAATACATTGGGTGGATATTTTGTAGGATTTCCAGGAAAAAGGAAAATTTTTTTATGAAGCTACTTTATAAATACGTAGTCAAATTAAATTCACATAACTTCTCATCCCAATCAATTATTTTTATATTATTTTCTATTCAACTTATTACGTAATATTACTTATTATGCAATATTTAATAACATATTATACGAATACCGGGTTGGTCAAACATCCACTAAACATCTAATGAATCAATAGTTAGCTAATGGTCTCTTAAATATACTTTGGTGGTCCATGAATGGTTTATTAAATTTTATAGAACCATGCAATTTTTCAATTTTTCATACAACTCAGCTTAAACATTTATGTTTGGCTATAATCAAATATCATATTTTATATGGAAAATAATAATAATATTAAAATTCAATTTAATTGTAATTGTTTGACGAGATGAGTCGAGCCATAGACAAAAACATAAATACAAATAACATGCATATAAACATTTAAATCTAATTTAAAATTTACAAATGTTTTCACTCTCACAAGCAATAAAAAGTGTGGCTGTTTGAGGTTAATAGTAGCTTATAGAAAAATGCTAACCATATACAGATTGGTTAGGGTAGTGATGACTTGGAAATTACTCTATTGGCTGATAATTTTTGTGATCGAATGACAAATTTTAATTAATGTATTCGTTTGTTAAATCTAAGTTAATTTTCTTGTAAATTATTAACCGCAAATATTTAAGGAATTTCGAAAATTAAAGATCAATCATTGTTAATGCATAGACTATATGTATATTTTATAATTTTTGAAAATTACATAAGTCCTTCCTTATAACCAGATAATTTAGACCGGGTCATGGTGAATTTCAAGAGACCGATTTTTATGGTTTCAGTCCGACTTTGGATAAGCATCTCCCCACATCATTTCTTACGATGGCGTAATTATTATAATATTATGTTGTTTGAATCACGATAATTTTCTAGTTAGTTTTTAGTAGGAATACCGTTTATCAGTGTCGTAAGATAATCATGGTAATGTCTATCGATTTATATTACACGTCGTTATTTCACACATCACCTAAAAAAATGTTTATTTTGAAGAAACGTTAGAGGTTGTATTTACAGTGTATCAGTGTATTATAGCCCTGTACATACATTGGCGTAATTTGAGGTGTTGTAGGGTACCTATATGTTTATGCATATCTAAAACTTATCAAGATGTTTGGATTATATTAAATATTTTATTTTTTTACTGAAGATCTTAAGATTTTTTTATATGCGATGTTTTTAATATGTAGAATATAGTGTCTATAAATATTTAGATACAAATAAAAGAAATTTAAGTATCTGCTAATCTAATATTATTAGATTTACAATATTAATTAGTTATTATATTATTTTATGAGAGTGAGTGTAACGGGAAAAAAATTATATATTGACCTACTGTAAATTGTTTTGGTTTACTTATAGTTGTTTATAGCATAAGTTGAAATGATATCCCCGATTGCGTACCTATCGAATAATAATGCGTTTACTTTATCGTACGCATGGATGGATGGAACTGGTCTGTTTTGACAACGACGATTTATTACGAAAAATGATGTACGTACTGTATTTGTTAGACGGTAGGCTAAGACCAAAATGAGTTAATTTGTAAAATGAGTTCATTACATTAAGTGCCGATTAATTACGACGGGCCGACCGAATTCGGTTTAATTAGTAACGTTAGAACGTGCAATTATTTAGCGTGCGTGTTGTGCACTATGGTTATTAATGTGGTGATTAATAATATCATATAGTAATAATAGTAATAATAATATAAAACATAAGTGCAACACGGCATGAGAGAGCGAGACACGTCTCGGAGTTTAGATTTCACGTTAAGAGTGTAACACGCCCCAATCGTGCGTTTTGCCAGTTGATCGTTTTCATTTTTGAAAATAAAACCAATAACAATAATAATATTATTGAGAGTGACGTTATCACCTTGGTTTACAGCCTCTGATTGGTAGTTAAGTGCGTATTATTTAACTCGATTTTCAGTCTGTGTGCCGTAAAATGTTCTTTACTGCTATTGCAATATAAGATAGTACGCTTTGTAGGTATCGAATTGATTTTTTTTTAATTTTTAGAAAACGAAAATGATTAAACAACTTTAAACCATTTCGTGATTCTTTATAGATCGGAAATTAAACGTTGATTGTACTAACTGAGCCGGAAAGGAAGTTTTTTGTATTCCCTCGTGGTTTCGCTGTAACTGTCAAGACGTATCGTGATGCTACTGGTCTTAGAGATTTTAATCTCGAGTGAGCTTTATTATATGGTACATTATTTGTTAATTGGATTCTAGTTCAATTTAAAGTGACTGTCCACAGCTGTGTCAATTATCGAGTAGGTACTACGAATTGAATTTTAACTACAGTAGATGTCTGAAGAAAATGTTGACGATTATTGCGTCCAACAGCACCAAAACAACACAACAAATACTCACTTAATATTAATACCTAAATTTATACGATCATGTTAACGAAAGAAATGTCTAAATAATATATATATTATGTATATAATACGTATTATGCAATGTGTAGGATATGGATTACGCAATATAAATAAACCGAACAGAATTTTCTTTTTGCTTGAATGGATCGGGTCACAAAATCTGGATTATAACTGACCTAAAAAAAACAGTGAATTATAATATACATACATAACCCTATTATATAGTGTTTGTACTTGCATGTATTTGGTATATATATACATTATACCTGCAGGCGCGTAGTTATGAATTAGTTTTTTGGAGGATGTTTTCAATTTGAAAAAATATTATTTAACATGTAAGGGACTTTACACTCTTTTTATTATAGTCATCAATCTACATATTATAATAATAGTATCAAAAATAAATTATAGAACCATAGGACAATATATTTTTGGTAAATGTAAACTGCGCCCGAGGTTACCTTTTTCTGTTGTAAACTTAGTTCGAAAATTTTAAGTTATGAAATAGGTTGATTGTAAGCTCTGCAGCCTGAAAACTTCAGATGATAAAAAAGGTCGTACTCATAATATAATATATAATAAGCATGACATAATTATTAATTTGCAAATAATAAATAATTTAAAGAAGTACAAACAGAAACATACATTAAATTTAACATTCTAGATACACCATATTATCAATTCCAGAATACGAAAAAAAAACTTTTAGAAAGAACACCTACAAATTATCAAATAATGAAATATATTGGTTAGTGAATACTTTAAATACATACGCTTTTACTCAAAAAAATAAAATAAAAATAAAAATAGATTTATACGTTATTTATGTTTTACTTAAATATTTTTAAATTTTTTACACACTTTTGTGTCCTCTGATAATGCTAAATGGTTCTCAAAAATATTATAAGAAAATAATATGTACATTTTTATTCAGGTTTCCATGTCAATCATTTAAAATTTAAAAAAAACCCGGGACGAGTTTATACCTAAATAATTTTTGCCTGTGAAAACCCTGAATCAAGTTTACGCCTTAATAATTTTTACCTGAAAAAAACATGGACTGAATTTACAATAGACCATTTGAATATTTTTTTCCTCGGGCCGAGCCTACAATCACTTGAATCACTCCATATTTTTAGATAACTGAATCATTACATAGTAGGTAGTAGGTACCTAACTACTTAATAGCCAAAACGCATCCTGGTCGAGCCACTTTATGTTATATTACACGCTGTACTCGTATATAGAAATATTTTATACAATGGTGTAAATGTTGTGAAGATTTTTGTGTTTAGCGGTTAGGTTAGATTAGTAACCTAACCTGTTGAATAAATTTTAAGCATTTTTTGTTCACTAATTTCTTTCTTACGCGTTTTGTATGCGATTAATAATTCATGTAGGTTCCATATTCCATCTTAAATAAAATATTTTGAATTTTATACCGCGGGCTTAAAATATACTGTTGAATAATGCGGTACATATAATACATTCATTAATATTATTGCGTTGCAGCAATTAGTTTATTATGTACTGGACAATTAAGCGAATTTTAATCCTATAGTTACTACCTATAGTATAATTTAATTAGTTTCATAAGTGTAGGCAGATGCCTAAAAAAAAAGTACCATATTATTTTAACATCAATGTACATGCTTGCCTACATCGTATACGAAAAATTATATTTCAAGGAACTGAAAAAATAAATATTGTTTTGCCATCGGCAGGACTATACTACTGTGTCATCGTAACAGCAAGTGGTCGTAGTCGCGTCCGTTCAACGGCAGTGCACCGGACCCAAACGTTTTCGCTGCACTTTGAGGTGGTTACAGGGTGATGAGGGGATCGGTGAAAGAGTGACATAAAAAGAGGGATGTGAGTGAGAGGGAGACAAATAGTGAGTGAGATGGATTGATGGGGAGAGACGGACATAGATACACAGATAGAGAGAGAGAGACACACACAATGCGGCGTGGTGGCCACAGAACCCGGCCTACCGGCGGCCACCGTGATCTCCCCATCCACCTCTCTTGCACGCAGGTGGTCACGCGCGCGCGCCGGCGACCGTACACCACCCGACACGCCATCACCACCAGCTTGCCGCGACCGTACACCCGCGTTCACGCGCACGCACAGGCGGACACGCACAAAGTGTTGCAACCCTCCGCTATACGACGGCTCGATCGCGCGCGCTCGTCATTCCCGGACCACCTGTTCGATCGAGTCCTCCGACGTCGCCGCCGCCACCGTGTGCAGTCGCAGTCGCCGTCGTGTCGCGCGCGAGTTTCCGAGTGTTATTTTTGCCAGCAGTCTGCAGGTGTAATATCGAAAAATAAAAGTCGTGTCGCGTCGTGTCGGTGTGTGCGTGAGTGCGTCAACTGATACGACGATATATTTATAATTTTCTGTCCGTTCGGTGACGACTGCAGTTCTCTTTCCCTCTTACTGTTTTTTCAATTCCTTCCGCATCATCCCTTATCCACTCCATCCCCCATTTTTCGTCCGCCACGACGCGGATTTCGAAATTTCCCGATTTTTCTATCCAGATTTTATTTTCTGACATGTCCGTCCGCCGTCGCGGTCTTCGCGGTGGTCCGTCCGGCTCGCCGGCGTTGAACCATGAACGTGCGTGAACAAACCGCCAAAACGACGCCTACTGCCACCATGGGGACTGGTTGACATCAGAACGTGGACGACCCTATTCTACAGGTCAGTCGCTGATATATTATCCCATTTGTTTTGGGCTCAGACCTGTATCATAGAAAAAATTTAAAAAAATTTAATTTTATATTTTATAATGATGAATTATTTTGCGCATCAGAGTATTTATGATGGATTTAATGGTACAATTATAATTAACATTATAAAAATAGGTATTCCACCCAATAAATCTCTTTGTCTGTTGAAATATTTTTATCGATTGACACTCGCAGATAATAGTCACAAGAATCGATCAAAAATTTAAACTCAATAAGTTTTCAACCGGAAAAATTTCGCCATTAATTTTAGACTCTATCGGTCTTAAAATTATAATATTGTATAGGTATGTAATTTTGTGTGTATGTTAAAACTTTTTGGTGTGTATTAAAATATTCTAAAATGTTCGAGAGTCTTCTCCTTCGATTGTGATCTAGTTCTGGTCAACGGTTTCCATTAGAATTATAAATAATAGTGAAACATTTTCATAAAATTAGTAAAATGGCTGGAATTTTTAAGTAAACCGTAGTCTCTGACAAGAACTACCTATTTAGTTTTTGTTTGTTGAAACTTATAAATAAATAACTGCAAAGACTTATTTTTCTCCGAATATATCATCAGCATAGTTCTTATACATGACATAATTTTAAAATATTTCCGGTTATTCTGTGCTATATGCATAGATTTAAATTTTTTTAGTGTTTTTTCTGTATAGAATATTTTTGTGCGTTATTATAAATAAAATATAAAGTTTCTCATCAATTATTATTTATTATTTTTACCAAAATTAAAATATATTGAAAATACATAAAAGCAGTTACAATTTTTTATAAGCTTCTAAAGTTCGAATTGTTGAGATATTTAGCAAAACCACAAACTCATTATTTATAATACATAATATTTTTTGTATTTTATGTTATTTATGTTTTTAATTTTTACACAAAAACTGAAAGTTTAATACAATATTACATATATTATATTTTTTTTATTAAATTAAAAAGCAATTTTAGCATCTTTTTTGTGTTGTTAATTTTTTTTGTCTCAATTAATTCATGTGAAACGGTTACAATATTTACTAACCAATAGGAAATATTAATTATGACGTGACTTCTTTTGTAATAATTTATAAGAGTAACTCATTATATCGACAGTTATGCGGCGTGCTTGGGGCAGTTGGTATTAGTTTGTAATCATGAAAGGTTATCGGATAATTTAATTAATTTTTTGTTAAACGTAAGTAGATGATTGCATTTTGTTTCAAAACTTCCAGGAGATTGTTTAATAAATAATTTTTTTTTAAGTCTTACATTATATTTTAGTATTTAATAGCTTAAAATAAATAAAAAGCTAAGCCAAGAAAAAAATGTGATCTTCAAAAATATAAGTAAAGATTATGATTTAATTTTAAATTGAAGAAACCTTGTAAAAATATGACTTTAATAATGAAATAGCCGAATTCTAATAGTTCATAGTTTATGATTGATCTTTCCATACTTACGACATGTAATAATATGTAGTTGTGTAAGTTTGTTATAACTCTGCATTATAAATGTGGTTTTAAGATGAATTGAATAATCGAAATTAATATGATACTTGCTTTTATCATTTTAATCATTTTAATCAAATTTTGAAAAAATAATTCTGTAAAATATTTAAATTGTAGTAAATAATAAAATAATAAACTATCAGTAATTATTATTGTTTATATTGTTAAATATTAATATTTTTTGTATATTAATGAAAAACTAATAAACAGTTAAGTGCTATTGCGTATACTCAAATATTTAAAATATTCAATATAAAAATTGTTTTAAGAAAAATTATTCTATACCTAATTTTACAGAATTCAAATATCATACAAGTTATATATATTGATGAATATTGATTTAAATCAACTAAATATGAAATTATACAAATCATGATCATTTTGATAAACAAAAAAAAGTATAAAATATTAGAATTATTATACCTATCATATTTGGTTATGTTTTAATATCGAATTTTTGATTGAATTCCGAATGAACACTTTACTTTATTATTATATAATAATATACCATAATCCATCAATATTGCTTTATAATAGAATGGGGAAGGTTCGACATCGAATTTATTAAAATAATTGTATATCTAATATGGTCTGGTTTGAATTTTTGCGATCTTGCTAAGAAGTCGTCGACATTTTTTAACAGTTTTTATCGTTGAATTTAAAGTTAATTAAAAAAATACTGTCATGTTTTAAAAACCAGAGCTCTAAGACTAATAAGTATCCGCATAAAAGTTTTTTTTTTTAATAAGAAACTAGATTTACAGAAAAACTTTTTAAAAAAGTGTCCATTTAAAATTATAATATAAGCTTTTTACATTATACTTACTTTGAATTTTTTAATCGCAATATCTATTGCTTCTGATTGCTTTTCCTCAACTACGAAGACGTGCCAACAGTGAATCTATATATTTCTGCTTTTGTTAATTTATATTCAAAGTGGTATTTACATTTATTTGTAATCTTTTTAATCTAAAATGATAATAGATAAAGCTAGTAGGCGTCTTCTTGCAACGTACGATGTTTTCTTTTGATTAAAAGTTCAAAAGCGATACTTTTTGGCTTAAATATTTAAAGAAAATCTACAATTAAAATAATTGTATTAGGTAATATTGTGTACACTGACGTACACGTTAGATTTTAGAATGCGGCTTGGTTATATCGAGTTCCTACTAATCCGTGTTAATAATAAATTAGATAAAATCCAAAATCATTTTTCCATATGCTTTGTTTTAAATTGAATAATTTAATTTACACTAATTCTTCATTTATTTTAAAACTATTTATCATTGAGAAGAAAATGTTTTGATATTTATGATGGATATCTATAATTTTATTAATAATAAAATAAAGTGTTCTGAATTATCAGGAGGTATATATTTTAATGTTCCATCTTTTAACTCTAAGATAAAAGTTATTTTTTTATTATTCGATCACCACTGTTACAACTGCAGTCAATAATAATGTATATTATTAATGAATTTTAATGTTTATTTCTGTATTTTTACTATCATTAAGTATTGTCTATTATTTAAATACCTAGTATATTCACTGTAATATTCACCTTTGGAACATTAAATAAATAATTATTATTATATTACAATATTAAATAATATGCTGTAGTGCTCGTACTTCAATATTTAAAATTAAAAAATAAATAAATTTTGATAGTTTTACAGCATTGTATAAAGAAATGTTTCGGATGTTTATCATAATTTTTTTGATAATTTTGAATGATTATAAAATATTTAATCCATCAAAAACAGATTATGTACATAAATAAAGGTTATTCATATTTAAATGTTCCAGCTATGTAAAGAATTTTGTTTAAGTTTCCGACCGCTTGTTCTTCAGTAAATAGATATAGACAAGAAATAAAGTGTTCCTGGACCATGGTATCCACATAAAAACCCCTTGAGTAGCTTGAAGTGTTTAAGACTTCAAGGTTTACTACCTTGTGTTGTCAGTTGTAAAAATATTTTCTACGGAAAATGTGAACGGTTTTTTCCTCATTTTATGCTTTGCACGCCTACATCAGACAGAATATAAAATACGGTACCACGTAGGTACCCCGACAAAAACCAAATTTTGCATTTCGATTACTTAGGTGATTGACGAGTAAACAAATATCTCAATGATGCGGTTTTATATTTTTGGATATTACCTATATGATAACATGATAAACCTATTGCAAAAATAAAATGTGATACTCAAAATATAATTTACTTGTACTTTATAAGTGTATAATAACTATATATCAATTGTGATGAGTATATTTTATTATATCATTATTCATTATCTACAATATGTAGTACTTATATAATATTTTCTAAGATATATTCAGTTCATAATGAATAATGTAATTATTAATTACGCCTCGTAATCCTTTAAGAGATAAATAAAAAGAATGAGATTATGAAACTACTGAAATCAAAATGGAAATTTATTCTTTGGTATTAATGACCTGAAAAAATATTATTTCATAAATTAAAAGTTAGCATTAATGATATATTATTTTTTTTAAACTATGAATTATGAGCCAGTTTATCATGTTAATGACGAACAAGAAAAGTCCACAAGCTTTTAGAGCCGAAAAATATGCATATTGCATGAATAGATATTTTTTAAATTATTAATCACCGGATCTTCATTATCTGGGCAGGGCTCGATATTCATAACATTAAAAAATATCATTAAAAACGCAATACTATTGTATGCTTTTAAAAATATTGAGATAATCATTCAAGTAACATACCTACTTTAAAAATGTTAAAATATGGAAAAGACAATGAATTTAAAAAACCGATTAAAAATAATTTTTCTAACATTCTAATGTGAATGTTTCAAAGATTTTGATAAATCAAACATCAAATTAGTGCCATTTCATCCAAATATTTTTAATTTATTACAAATTGTATAGGTTTTTTTTTATTTTTCGAAAAAAATAATCGTTTGATTACTTAGCTGTGGATAGAGGAAATTTATTTTATTTTATTTATTTTTGTCATGCATGTTTTATAATAACCTTTATGACGGTATAGTATAATAATAGTGATCAATGGAATAATAACCGTTATTTAAGGGTAGGTACCTACTTATAAAATCATAGACTAAGGCAATTATAACAGACGGATAATTCAAAACTCCTTTCTCTTGTTCAATTAAAATCAAACAGCCTTGCCAAAACGGTTTAATTTCTGTTGATATTATATGCAAACCGTTGAAAGTTATTTAGCAATAACAATGATGATGATAGTAACAATAATAATAATAGCAACAATACGTGATTTAATCAAACGTTAATACCCAAGCTGTAGGTTTAATATAATATGAAATTATAATAAGTTTTTAAATAAATAAAGGAGGAAACAGATTATAAAAGAAAATGATTTCAAGATGAGTTAACATTTTAACGACACGACATTGTAATTGGAGTTTTAATTTTAATGCGAGAAACATGATGGCTATTAGAAATATATTTTAACATATGTCTAAAACATAGCCATAACTAGGTCGGACTTTAGGGTGATTTTTAATCGGCTATTTAGTGCAGCAAATATACTTTTATATCATTCGAAAAAATATATATTGCTAATTACACATCGGCCGATGTTAATGTCGCAGTTACATCGGAAGAAGTATATGCTCTAAATTACTATTTTTTTTTTTTTTTTTTTTTTTTTGGGAAGAAATGAAGATTATTTTGACGAATTCTGAGAACGTAAGCTATTTAATATGTTTACGCCATGATCTAATCTGTGCTTAGGGAGGGGATAAACAGTTTTTAAGTACGCTTAGTCCCCCTACCATACCTTATTGTCTCTATTCGACTATGTTTCCGACAAAAGTATAATGTTTTATGTTTATATTTTAATGTGTACTTACCTCCATTTGTTTATCTAAACGAGATATTTAACTTGGAAATTTATCGTGGAGATTAAATGCGTTCTTCAATGTCAACAATCCAGAACTTCAGTCGCCGTCTGCATAATAAGTAATAACTAATAATAATATAAGACTACAACTGCACAGTGAACAACTTAATTTCATAATTTATTGTATAATGAGAAAATTTCGTGAAATAAACAGGTATCTACCTCTCTATATTATTTTATAATATTATAATATTTTATCATACATAAACTATCGCTTGTCAGTTAAGAAGACGCAATACATTTTTGTTAACTAACTCATTTTACGAAAAACAAACACATTAAGATTAACCGTAGTATACCTATGCTGTGTGTTTTAATTTAAATCTTTACATCTAGGTACGTAAAAACAATTGCCTAGGAATAATAACGAAAACGTGTCAAAAACACAGGGCTGAACAGCTTATAAAACACAACCCGCCGTATACGACGCGTAATTTATACAACACGATGTAATTCCGTTTACGACAAGTGACACAATCAGTAAAACGAAAACAAAAACGAATGTACAGACGTGTATATAATATAGTGATACGGACAAGCCGGGATAAAGGCTTTATGGGTAAGCCAAACGTCGAATACTCTTCTGTGGTAGGCCGGATCGTAAATATAGTTTCCGAAAAAAAAAAAATAATAATAATAATAAAACAGAGTTATGATAAATATTGATAGAAACACAGAATACTGAATTATCCCTGCGCTTGTATTACGCGATCCAAAAAAAATAAATATTTTTTTGGAAATATTTGGGCTATAAAAAATGAATAGGTACTTCGAACTCGTAAGAAAATAAAAAAAAGCTAATAAATATTTTCGAACAAGAATACTACGATGGTATAACATAATTTTATACGTTTTACGTTTTTAGACAATTGGTCCCCCCAAGCGCACTTTTCCGTGTGGCAGGCATTAATAACGATACGATAATAAAACATAATATTATTATTGAACACTATTGTAATATCATATTCTACGTACAGATTCTTAGCGATTTACGATAGTTGGTGTTGATAATATTATGTTGTATGAAATGTTTATATTTTTAAAAGGTGATTATTCTTTTAAAGTTATTTTTTTTTGTCATTGTGTTATTTTACTGTTTTAAGTTTTTTTTAACTTTTCTGACGGTGAACCTTTTTAATTTCATATTCCAGATATTTTTTTTTTTTAGAATCTGAAACGGATTTGTTTACTTTTAAAAGATATAGTATATTATGTGAAATAAATAATCGGTAAAAGTGTCAAATATCCAAAACTATCGAAAAGTTGTGCAATACGTTTTTCTCTTACACGGGTTTCTCTTGTGCTAGTGTTAGAACAGCAGTTTTTCGGTACAGTTTTTTTTTTTTTTGTAGTTACTTGTAACAGTGGTAGAAAATTCCAAAGATGACATTTTTAAAGTACCATCTGTATAGAATTTCCAATCTATAAAATGACTATATGAAACTTTTGGAACATTTATTCTACACGGAAAAAGTAAAAACGGACGTATTAAAAAATTCTTCATTTTCAGGCATAATTTTTTTGACGCTAGACAATATAGCTTTCAGCAATTCTGCAGCAGTATAATGATAGGTGATATTAGGTGGGGGCTTTCCAAATATTTGTCTAGCGACCCCCCCCCCCCCAGGATATTTATCCTAATTCCACATAATAGGTACAAATATAAATTAAAAAGTAAGCCTGTTAACTTATAAAATTCTACCCCCCCCCCCAAAAAAAAAAAAAATCGACCCTAGTTGCGCCCATGGGTAATAAGACGTGGGTATTTAAAATTCACTTGAATATAATTCTTAGAGTACCTGATAAATTACGAACGCAGACAACGATTTATAATGATTTATATTATAAAACAAAGTATACAATTTATTTAAATAGTTTTCAACGTTAAATAAAAAGAATCACAACAACTTTATTGTAAAAGTCAAATGTAACGAAAAATTATGACTATCCTAGGCGTTCTGCTAAGGCGCTTTATACGAAAAGTTAATGTAAACGCTTTACACTTTATAGTATCCTCACCGTCTGTTTAAGTGTTTAAGACGTAAAAAAAAAACGGAGGAAAGACCATCCGGTTCGCTCGTTTAGGAATTTAATTCCAATTTATTACTCTTCTTTAAACAATCGTATTCACTGTCACCTTATACCTATATACGTATAAACATATTATGTAGCCGAGGGAAATATTTTCTTTTTTCTATCATTAGTATAGTTAACGATTAATTATGGCAATTAAACGCTTGTAGATAAAAACGCCTCCGTTGAAAACGAGCTGGGATTAAAAATTTAACTTTTTACATATAATTATCGCGATGAAGATGATTTTTCTCCCAAACAGCTTACGAAACCGCTAAGTGGAGTTAAAGATTCATGTACTGGAATTAAAAAAAACGTTTAACGCGTTAGAATTCCCTCGACTAGGAGGTGCACTTTCAACTTCCTCAAAAAATATTTAAGTAGTTAGTAAGTATGGGTGTACGTGGTGGATCCTATAGTTAGTAGATGTTAAATAATATCTTATGTATATAATATTATATTGCAAATGTACATTGTATTGTATGATCAACTTCATAACTAAGTAAATACAGACGTGTTTGAAGGTGGCTCCTGGTGAATGTCTATAGGTTAAACAAATTAAATGATTAGTGCAATGACCAATTTTATTGCTCGACGAAGGCACAATTTATTGTTACATGACCCACACGAATGTAATTTTAAAATACAATGCATGGGTTTGTGTAATGGCATTATACAAGACAATTAATTAAACATTATAAATAATAAATATATAGGTACCTATTATAAAACTCATAAAAACAACACAATTTATGTATATTAATTCTATGTCATTAAGAGTAAGAGAATGTTCGTTACAAAAAAAAAAATTACTATCTTGGGTAAATTAATTATAGACAGTATTAATGGAAATTTTCGGGCGAGTTTCACTCTTTGGCGTTTTATGTTACACTTAGTGTGAGTACCTATCACAACGTGTGTGTGTGTGTGTTGCGACTATACAGTTATTCTCGTAATGGTCGTATAGTGGCGTAACGCGTTAAAGTTAAAAGTAAAAACGAACAATTTCCATGCGTCCACCCCATCGGGCGTTCAATCTCAAACCTCTCTCTCACACACACGCACACACTCATTCAATATATTTAAAACATTTTTAAAAGTAAATGTATGCCAACTCGGTGAGGCCGTTTACACACATCACGGGGAACCGTTATTTAATGCTAACACACACACACTCCCCTCCCCCTCATCAACCACCCACACACAAAGATACACAATATATGAATTTTAAAAGTCTAAACGATGGTATCTAACGCAAAAACAGAAACATTTCTATTTCATTTATATTTGTCTCTGTAGAGCGTTGCTTACATCATACACACACACACACCCTCTCCGGCTCTTCCGTGTCATCTGTCGCGCGCAACGTTAGGCATATTGGATACTTAGTTCCACACGTGTACATGCGTATCGTCGTAATCGTATATATATAGGGACACGGCAAGAGGTTTAACGTGGACGCGAAATTCAACCCTCTGACGAACCCGCGCGAGTACGTCGAATAACGAGGAAACGGAAGCGGAAACGCGATAAATATCGACGGAAGCAGCGAAACTTCAACGGCAAACGCACGTCGCAAAGCACCGTCATAATGGTAAATATTGTTGAACGTTAGTGTCACGATTTTACTAAAATCATACAATATACAATTATGGCGCACACAAATTCCGCGAGATCGGATGTGTAATCCATGCACCTATGTATTATTATTTTTTTTTTATAGTTCCGACATTTGGCGTTTGGTTTTTGTTAAGAAAAAAAAAAACATTTTTATCGTTTCGATAATACCAATAATGATATTATTTCATATTATATTAAATGAATCCATCGCGTCGAATTCGATCTCGCGTCTTGCAAAATGCCCATACCGGTGTCCTCGGGCCAAGTCGAAGACCGAACCGACAAAATAATAATAATAATAATAATATTACAATATAGTCTCCGCTGTCTCAGATAGTAAAGACCGCCAAAAATAAACCATGACCGTGGTAAAACTACTACAGCACAAATTCTTATACCACACAGATATATAATATCATGTACACTGCACCGCGCACCCGCATACGAGGTATAATAATTTAATGTATAATTTACATACTTTTTTCTCCTTCCCTGTCCTTAAATTATATTATAATATGTACAGTTAACACACAACTTGATTTATATATGTATTTTTTTCTCTCCTTTTCCCGTATTAAAATGTAATTTTGGAATTTATTACGTATGAAACAAAATAAACAATACATATGCATGTGGGATATTTCTTTGTCATGTGTGTCAATCGAGACTTAACGATGCACAACATGATTATTGTTATGGTTTATTATACGTGGTACTTTCGCCACCAACAACAATCAAATATTTATATGAAATTCCCGTGTTTTTGTTTGAAAGTCTTCGGAGCTCGAGATTATCGGGGATCGATAATTCACATGATAAGGTTAATATGTATGAGTATGGGTATGGGTGGGTGAAATTCGTCCTGTTTAGTGTTTATTCGCCCGCCCGGTAATACCTAACCTATATATCTATTACAATAACAGTATAGCGCGAGCGATGGAATGCGAAAATATTTTAATACCTACTCAAGCGTCGGCGGTGGCGGCGTATTACTGTATTAGTGTTGGTAATGAGCTCAGTGTCCCAAATATAATACGGTATTGTTATGTTGTGTGTTCATTATTATAATGTTCCATACGAGTCGAAGTGTTCCGCAGACAACATCATTGGGTAGGTACCTATATGTACTCGTGTAGGTTTCGAATGTTTTTCAATGTGTTATTGTTTTGACGTATAGCAAAGTCGCTCTAGTCTGTCGTTTCGAACGAAAAACTAGCACCTAATTATTATCAATGCAGAATAATTATAGTATCAACTTCAAATGTTATATTGTCCCATCATAGACTTTGAAAGCTTTTCAAAACTACTATCAACCGACGACTGACTATATTTTCCAACTTGTTGATCTACAGGGGTATTCATATATAAACATATATATCATTGTTGAGAAAAAACACTTTACGTTAGAATACCATGATTGAAACATGTTATTCCTATAGACATTATTGCACTTCGAGGCGTATAAGAAATAATGACAGTTGTCTATTATAATAATATTGTGCGACCGATCGAATGCGAAAATATTTTAACACTCACGCGGTGGCGTATTGTGGTCGGAAAGGAGATCAGTGACTCGAATATAATATAATAATAATATTGTGTTGTGTGTAAGTTATTGTAAAGTTTCATTTTAGTTGAGATGCTTAGCAAACAATTTAATTTGAAATTAGATAGACATATATACCTAATTATGTATGTTTCGAACGTTTTTCAGTGTATGACTATTTCAACATGTTGATCCGAATATCGTACCCGTACTGTATCATACATATATGTATGTTATATTTGTATTTAATAGCAGTCGTTTCGTATCACGAAATAAATCAAGAATATAACAAAATCATATTGAAATGTTTTATAGGAATATCTAAAAGCATACTGAGGTTAGTGAAGTACTGAGAGTGCACATTAAAAATGTATCGAGAACGTAAATTTAATGCATGTAAGTACTAAAAATAAAGAACAGTGAAATTGAGCATCGATAGTTCAGTTCATGCAATCAACATCCATTAGTTGTGAACTAAATTGAAATATCAAATAAGTACTTAAGCCTTTCTTTCAATCAATAAATAATCAAACAGTACAATATTAAACTAAGTCATATTTTCAATGTTTATTGATTACTTATATTATTATACGATTTTAAATGATGATATTATGTTCTATCTTCTTATTTGATTGTAATTTTTTAATTATGTTTTATAAATGCTTCTACGAAAACGTAATTTAATTCTACGAAAAGCGTAGATCAAAATAATACAAATCGTCGCACAAAACGTTCATTTTTTTTTTATTATTAAGAATAAGCCCTCGGCGACATCGGCCATTGGGAACAATGAAATTACATTATTTACATCTATAATTTACAGAATTTACATTTGAATAAGTGTACATTTTTTTTTTTTTTTTTAATTTTTTTTTGAAGTTCTGCCAATGAAATGAAGTTGAAGGCTACTGCGAGTGAAGAGTTGTTGTGGCCAAGTGATTTTGCCAGGTGTTCAGGAAGATTTGATTCCAATCTTGAGTCGGTATAAGATAAAACGTTCTTAATAATTATGCAAAATTAAAATAATGTTGTTCAATGAAAAATCAGTATATGTACAACATTCTGAAAAATCTTTATGAAATCATTCGTATTGGACTCATATTTCTTAGTTGCCTTAAGAAATGGAAAAGGTTGGACATTTTTTTTCTAGGTGCTTCACAAAGTACCCTAAATCATATCATAATCGAAAATATTTTAGTACCTACTAGAAGCCACCCAATGAGCAGGTAATAATAAATAAAAGAATGAGTGTTTCCTTAACGATTCAAACATTTTATAATACATTTATATTTATATAATTTAAGTAGGTATTATAATAATAATAATACATTATAATATTATGTTTAATATTTATTTTTTAAATTTAAATTTTATTACAAAATGTTTATTTTTACCGATGAGTTTTATTCAGTTTCTTATTTTTTATATTATGTATGATTTATATATTATAATATATTATTTCTAGACACTTAAGACTGATATTTTTTAATAATTGTAAGTACAAAGTATACATAGTTTTTAATATCTATAAGGTGGTGTTGGACTTTTTAATTTCAGCCTGAAGGGAGGCACTAGTAAAACCTATCGTATTGGATGTTATATCATTAATTATGTATTTCTTGCAAACAATTTAAATGTAAAACGTTCTGTTATTATGTTGAATCTCAAGTGAGATCTAAAATCCTTACATTTGTCAAACTCGTGGGAAAAATAAACTTTTTTTTATTTGAAAAAATGAATAAATAGTCTGTCACGATATTAAACAAATAAACAACGAATGTGATGAAGAATAAATAAAATCTATGTAGTATGAGCATTAAATAAACATATTTTTAATATTTTAATTTAATATTTTAATAAAGTTGTACGACTACCTAACTCTTTGTATTATTTTAAAACTATATTATATAAACTTCTACACTCTAGGTACAACAACGATAAATGAACTAACGAAGTTCGATGAAAACTATAAGTTTAATCGTAGCGTACGTCGTAAGTGCCATCTTGAACAAACTCTCACAAATTGAACATTTTGAATGATAATATCATATAAAGGATAATTTAAATATTATATTTTTAGTTGGAATAGAAAGAGTTTTTAAATGTTTTTATAGTTAATTACTATCGTACGTAATGAATCTAAAAGTTTTTTTTCCGGTGAACTTTTTAATTTTATTGTTTAGGACTTCCGCAGGTCATAAAATTCTATTTATGCGATTTTAGTAATATACTATTTTATTTCGATTAGGTTTTTAATAAAATAAAATAAAATAATAATTAAAATAAATACGTAGATGTTAATTTTTTTAATATTTTACAAAATTTTTAAGTTGTGAGTACAAAACATACATTTTTTATTTAAACGACGAATCGTGCAGTTAATATTAATTTTGATTTATTATATTATATGTCTGAAATAATAATAATAATATAAATACTTTTTTCGATGCACAGTTATTACATTAAGCGAAATGCTTTTCTCAGTTAAAAGTTATAATTTTATTCAAATGAGTTGCTCATACAATCGTTGGCACGCGTGCGTGAGGATATAAAAAACCTTTTTGCCTATAGGCGGTAAGGGTAGATATAGTACCGGCTTTTACTGAAAATAGGAACATAAAAAAACTTACACCAGCAGTCGACTTTTTGTTTCAACTCTGATTCAGTAATTTCATAGAGCAGGTATCCATTATTATAGCTGAGCGAAAAAAAATCCATCATCGTAACACCAGTTACCATTGATTTTTTTTATCAACTTGAGTTTCCAACGTAGGTATAGATTAATCTTCTATAACTTTATGCGCTGTTTGACTTATTTCCGTTCGATGAAAAAATTGTAAAACTCATAACACTATGGTTAGGTTATGACACTTTAAAATTATAATTGGTCAAAATACGGCCTTTGTTTGATGATATTGTTAAACATATATGTATATTATATATTACATGTCTATTGTAATTGTTTAAACTAATGGTTCTTACCAAGTTTCTTAAACAAAAAAAAAATTTTAAATTATGTGTTTGAAGATCTTTTGTCAAATTTGAAAATTCCTAGACCATTAGGAAATAGCGTGATTTATTTCTTACAAGTATATGCACGAGTTGAACAATTAGTGCATTAAACAAGAATAATTAATCGAATTGCATCAATTAAGTAATGAAATTAGTTTATAAAAGGTTTGTTCATATCCCATTCACGTGCCTATCAAATCATTATTGCCTATATTGTCGTACACCTACGACTGTATGGCCTCATGCCCAAATTACTATTGGGTCATATTCTATATTTTATACGTTAAAGGTTCGCGGCAAAACACCGTCATTGACATACGGCATTGATATTTTGTATAAAAATACTTCATTTAAAAAAAAAAATTCAAAATGTTTGTAAAATTAATTTTTAACTTCGAAAGGGTTCGTGGACCACAATATTTTTAAGACTACAAGTCTTTTATGTATATAAATAAATAGTGCTCCCTCAAAAAAATTATCACAATAATCCGACCAGGTGGTCATATAATTAAATTATTCGATGCGGTGTGTTTAATAAATAAGTAGGCACCAAATAAAACAAATAAATTATCATAATATATGTTACGTTAATCAAATAATATGTTCGTGAGGGTATAAGACACTCTGTCACGTACACTATTAAGCAGTGCGTATATGACAGACAAATATTGAATTTTAGGTACTCGGATACGATTACCTGAGTTCTAAACTAGTTTATAATATAAATACTTATTTCCAAAACCCGAGTTGCACAATATAATTGCGTTAAATAATAGAAATTAATCGAACCGCAACAATTAAAGCAATTAGTTGATACATTTTTCAATATTATATAGAACATATAGAATGTATATAGAAAGTAATCTTTAGTAACTAGTAGATGAAAATACGAAATATTGAAACAAATGAAATTTAGTTTCTTAGTGGTTTTTTCAAAATGTGGATTTTCGTTTGATTAAAAAGTCGATTAAATTTTCTTTGGAAGTTATGATCAAGAAACTTTAAAATCTTGTTTTCAAGCTTATATATGTATAGTACCAAAAAATAATATTTAAAAATTTTTTTTTATTAGGCAAACGTGAGTTTTTCATCTTAAACATTATGATGGAATCATAGTTTACCAGTCATGGGTACTTTTTATTTTATTGATGATAAAAACATAAAGTAGTTATAAAAGTAAATAAATAATAAAAATAATTTTAATTAAAACTTCAGAACTAAGCCGACTGACAAATTCTGTTTTCACATCATCGCTGAGCAAGATTGACGAAGATTCTTAATGACAAAGCCATATACTGTAATAGAACAAAATACAGAAAAATATAATTCCACGGGTAGCTTTATTACATACCTATTGTTATATCATTTTTTTACATGATATCGCAATGTTTTGAAACACCTTAATGTTTTGATAACATTTTTGTTCTCTGGTCAAAAACCTTGAGAATTCAATAAAAGTCCCGTTTGGCGACAAATGTGCAGCATTAAAATTGCCAACGATTCGTACGGTGGGCAATAGTGGCGAAAGATTACATACACACGCAGTGCAATATATCTAATAATATGGTTTATAGTCAACGGCATACGACGGCGACGACCTCGATGCACGTCCCAAACAATAAGCGAGCAAAAGAAATACGCTAGTCCTCGAGGGTCGACCGGTGAAATATTGCGTAAATGTTGTGGGTTCCGTCCGGAATCCAGAACGAAAACGTCCACGAAGAATTTATCATATCGAAGAGCACACTTTCGATGTACGATGAAACGATATCATTACTACGTTGGAACTTATCATCGCAATGATGCTTTTTGATTTCGCGTAGGTACCTATGAATTCGATTGTACGATAGTATTATTATTATTATTATGAAAGGATGAAAATGAAAATGAAAAAAATCAATAAAACAATAATAATATTATGTATATTTTTCTTAAATTTCAAAAGATGTCTACTTTAGGTTCTGAGCGAGCGATAAATGTATTTTTATTGAAATCAAAAAACAGACTTGCTCCATAATAATATTGCAAGCCTCATATTATCAAAATAAATAATAGGCATAATTAGATATATGATTTTATAATTTAAAACATACCCAAAAGTGCCCTAAAAAATTAACTTAAAAAAATACCGAAACTCTATTTAAATTAAACATAAGAATAATAATAGTTATTAAAATTATTATTATTAAATCCGGGTTTTGAGATAAGATAAAATTATATAGTTATGATAATAAAATATAATGCGTTGATATGTACAAAAATAACGTAATATGTTCATGAAAATTAACTTTAAAAAAAAAAATACATACCTACTCTAAATCGTTGTATAGCATGAATAGAAATAAAAATGTAAAAGACATCAAACTCCTATCTCTGGCAATCAGGCAATTAACTAAGATTACCTACTAAATGTCAACATCAATATATTGTAAAAATTGGTTTTGACTCATAATAATGTAGGTATTATTGGATACATAATATTGTAACACGTCAAAATAATATTTTTCACGATAAAGAATCAGACAATGCAAAAACATCGATCAATAAACGGCGACTATTCCATGTACTTTAATATGATATGTTTTATCAACGAATGGATCATTTTCACAAAAAGTTAAAATATATTTTTTCAACGAACAATTAATTGAAAAACATACCCGTAATGGTGGTTTGGACGTTGAATTAATGATGGTTTCATTTTTGTAAATAATCACAATGTTTTTGTAAAAATGTGAATACATAGATAGGTGTGAATAGATAGATAGGTACGTGCTATCATAATAATACTGAGTGTATTTTGTTTTGTATTATTTTTTTTCTGATTGTTTTTCGCGATACGAGTGTAATATTTTTCCGATAATAATTATTTAATTTATTCTGAACAAAAGATTATTTTATATGCCTACTCTCGTATCATTAATTAAAATAGTCTATAGTGAAAAATATTCAATTTTTCGTTCAGTGTACTACCTGGAAAATGACATTTTCTTTGATTTTATAACTATTCGATTATTAATATTGTAGTACAATGTCAAATATTGTTTTTGAACAACAGGATAAATACAGTCACCAATTGTATTAATTTTTGTATTTTTTGGCTATGATTGACGCCGCATAAAAAAAATTAACATATTCAATAAAACAAATCTGAATACAAAGACTAGAGATGTATTTTAAAACATAATAATTAAAAATCACAGAAAACAATGCTTATAGGGCTTACTTTTTGTCATGAGTTATTTCAACTTTGACTCTAGCTGTTGTCAATATTATGACGTTTGTAGGTACCTAAATCATATGCCACCAAAACTTTTTTATTTATTTTCCAATTACTTCATTGGGTACGACCTACTTACAAAACACGAATACATTATATTTTATTTCTTATACAATAGTTAGTAAAACTTGATCCAATGTTATTTATTTATTTCAAAAACCTATGAAAATTAATGAATAAAATTTTTAAAAATATTCCAGGATAATGTGAATAGACGGTATACATCGTTATACTATACGAACATTATAAACAACTAAGTACTCAAATTTTTTTACATTTTTAATTCATAGAAATTTATATGTCACGTGTTAAAATTAAAAAAACCATATTCTAAAAATGACATCACATTTTATCTGGTATAAGAATAAGTATAAGTAGGTACTTATATAAATGTCAAAATATTTTTGTTATTAATTTTTATAAAATTAAACTATATTTATTTAAATTTTTTTTAAATACTTAACGTAATATCATTATTATAATATTATGTTTTTAAAATCTTTTTTAGTTCTTTAAACTTGAGAATTCCGCTCGTGAGTTATTATATTTTGCGAATTAAATGCATAGCTCCTGCTAAAGCCGACGAACACGCTATAAAATGTGAAGAAAAATATTCGAATTTCACTCATAATGAAAACACGGTGTGGTAAAAATCACGAAGGAATTCCGATTGTATTCCAATGATGTAAACGTCGTGTTTGAAATGTACAGCTGGTCGTGCAGTTATCGATTTCGAAGTTGAACACATTAGCTTCGTGATTAAATTCGAAATTCAACAGCTATATTATATTGTGTTTCATCGCGTACCTATCATATTATATACCACATTATTTAACAAAATATTTGCCAAACACCTCTAAATATCATCGTCGACAAAAATGATTGATTTTAAACTTAACGTAAATTATTTGAAACGAATATTATATTTTATCATTCCTTCCTCGCAGTGTATAATATTAATATATCGACGCTACAAAATAAAACCTTCACCCGCTACAACTGACATATCACATTGAAGTGTTGACATTTTCACTGAAGCAGTGTTCTTTGTATAAACTTATCATTACAATAGTATTAAAGTTCCTTATTTGTTCAGTTTTTAGGAAATAGTTTATCAGAGTAAAGTGCACCGCGGAAAACGCCGAATCATTATGTATTATTCTAATATTCGGAAATGTAGGTATGTACTATAGGAATGTGTCAAAGGGATGACGCACGGTGTAGTACATTAAATGTTCTCAAAAACGGCATATGTCCTATTTGGTAGCAGTAAATGAAACACATCGACAGCACTTCAGTCATCATTTGACAGTTGTACTCCACTCGTTATTTTGACTGAAGAGTATGAAAAAGAAAAAAAGTTCGTTTACCATCTAGCTATAGTACCTATACCTTATAATAATATACGTTCGTTCAGTTTTTGATGGTAGTAGGTAGGTAGGTAGGTAACGCAAAAACTTATACTCGTCGTATTCCCAAGTGCCCTTATATGGCTTATACGTACCATATATTCTAAGTACCAATAAATTCAATTTCATTTATGACACTAAAAATATAAAATTGTATTTTAAATTTATGGCATCGCCTTTTAAAGAATTCGCATAGCGCAATAAACTCGCGTTAATTCATAATAGATTGATTTTGCGTAGTTTAAATATTTTAAATATAATAATAATATTAAATAATTTAACCTTGTTATGACCAATATGTGTTTGGGTGTGTTTTAGTAGATGTAACAAGTTTTTAAGTCATCAAAATGATCAAACGAAAATTCGAATCCGGCAATGTTTGTGTATTAAAAGCATATTTTGAAGCGATTCTAACGTTGCACGAGATTACCATTTGTATTAAAAAGAAAACGAGTTCGGTAAAACGAATATAAAATAAGATTTCACGATGAGGCCGCCGATGATAGTTGTTAGGCGTTTAAACACACGAACTATTAAACTCGAAACAAAAAATAAAAAATAAAAATAAGTGAGGTACGTTTACACCCTTGGTGAGGAAAATATAAAAATATTGATCACCAGTCATATTTTAAAATAATGTGAGATTTTTATTACGCCCAATCTCATGCGTTGCCGAAAAAAGACGGTTTATGGTTCCGTATACATCAAACTGTTATTTATATATTCATACGGATTTTATGGATGATGTTGTTGGAATTTTCAGCAACGGTATAATATACGATTCGGTATTAAAGTTTAACATTCAAAGATAAGTGTATAAATATTTAAATAAATGCGAAAGGAATATCGTGGTTTTATTCGACAATTCGACATATTTACTTAGATCGTGCTCAATAGTAAATATATAGATTCTAGGTCAATCGTATTATCATATCTTTTTTCCAAGTTTGGTAAATATTTATTAATAATTTGATATATATATATATATATATATATATAGTATATATATATATATAGTATATATAAAACCGTATATATATATATATATATATATAAATCCAATAATAGGTTTATAACAAGGTTTGTTAGTCCTATCATTATAAGGGTCATGGAAACTGTAGATATGTAATTTGTTATGGGACATAGCAAAGAATAATAAAAAAAAAAATAATCTATTCAATTGATCATATCGGGGCTTTTCTTTCAACAAAAATATGGTACGTTGGTTGGTCATAACGACAGTCCATTGAATTTAATTTTTCTTTATCCTGTAAAATTTTTATTTTTGATAAAAGGGGCTTATTTTTTTCTAAATCTTAAGAGGATTAAATAATCTTAGAAAATAATGTTTGGTTTTTTAAAAAAAAATATTCAATTATGAACGTACTAAAAAAAATACTCAAATTTTCAATGGTAAGCATGTCTAAAACAATTAATTTAATTTAATTTAGTATAATTTAAAAATTTAGGTACTTACTAAATTTATTTAATTTTAGTACCTACCTACAGAATATTAGGAAAATTAACAAATCAATTTAAATCATCGATTAATTATTAGTTTATCGATGTAGATTTGTTTTGATTTTGATTTTTATCATTTACGAATCATACCTAGTTAAGTATATTCACTAAAACCTTATACGAAATCGTTCTGTATCAACAAATTGGTTCATTGTAAATGAGTTGTTCAGGTTATTCGGGGGAACATTGAATAATTTTTTGTTGTAATGAAATGTCCGTTATGAAGAGGTTTTACTGTATTCAATTTAACTTTTATTAGAATATATAAATATTTGTATTAACAAATGAATAAAATGATAAAATATAGTATAGGTCGTTCAAGAGCAAGCGCATCTATTTGGAATATAATATTATAACATAAGCGATATTAAAGCGATAAGTTGTATAAGTTATATAAGTATAGTTATATCATTCAAATAATTAATTTTTTATTAGTTTTATAGAAATCGATTCGAAAGAAAATTGATAATTTTTTATGATTTATATTTTTCACACCAGTTGCATCGCTCGAACATTATTCAGTCGAATATAGGAAATTCAGAGTTCAATGTTCTATTCAAAAATGCTCGAATGTATTCAAAATCGAACATTAATTTAAATTGCTTGCCTCAGTTTTTTATTAATTATCGAAAACGAACAATAGTAGTAGAACTATATATACTTCAACGTTCAACCATTTTTAAGCTTAATTTAATTTTTGAATAGTTGCATTGTTAAATACTATTTTATTTATTTTTATCCATTTTTGTTTTGAAAATATGTAGTTGTATTATGCTTTGACGACACAATGATATTTAAAAGAAAATATTATGTTTAATTACGCTGTATACATAAATATTGTTTTTAAAACCTGGCTTAGAATTATTCATATTTTTGAAAGCGCATGTTTATTTATCTTTTGTTTTTTGCAACTGTATAATGCGTACCTATCCAAAAGCAACCTACCTGTACAGTACATTTAAATCTATGAAAGTACCTATAAAACAATAATAATTCTCTTTTACTCGCGCAATCTCGTAAATTAAATTAAATTAATTTTAAACATATTTTTGCCATTGCAATTTAACAATTTAACTCCTCGCATAATATAACGCAAAATTGTTTTAAATGGACGTAAAGGTTTTTATTGGAGTATAATCATAATAATTACTGTCGAACAGCTAAAATGTAATAAATTATAATGTGGGCTGTAACGTCAAACAAAAACATTACAGACTTTAAAATTTATGATTTTCGTTTTAATATTGCAATTGCCGTGAAAAACAATCATAGGTGTTGAATTATTATTATTATTATTATTATTATTATGTTTGTGTGTATGTCGTATAATAGTTTATATTTTTTTGATACGTATAAATTTAATATTGCCTCAGCGGTTCTTTAACTTAAAACCTTTTTTTTTCGTACAAAATTACTTAATATGTATATATATATATATATAATTATTTTTTTTTATTGATCATTTACAAATTCGGCAACAATGGCCATTAGTTATTTTATTTTTTACATTACGTTTGCTTACATGTTTGGATTTGATTATAAATATTGGTTTGCTTGAGGAAGAATTAAATCTGCGTTGAGTTGGTGATTGGCTCCAAGGGCTGCATCGAGGTTGTGTGATATCCCGTGTTTGATCCTTTCTTGACTATACTTTATGCAGTCCGATATAATGTGCTTGACAGTGAGATTTGATCCGCTGGTTGTGTAGAGGGGGGGGAGGTTCCTCTTTGGCCATGAGGAAACCGTGTGTGATTCTAGTGTGTCCTATCCGTAGTCTATTTATTACTGTTTCTTCTTTTCTTTGAGTGAGGGGTTATACCATTGGGTAGTGTCACCTTTGATTTCGTTGAGTTTGGTATTTTGTTTGGACCAGATGTTTTGCCATTTATCGTTGGTGATTATTTTAATGTATTTTTTTTTGTCATCGTATGATATTTGTTCTATCAAAGGAGTATCTGTATTGTTTATTGCGAGTGAAGCTTGTTCGTCTGCTATTTCGTTTCCTCTTATTCCTGTATGTCCGGGTATCCACATAATGGTTATTTTTTTCCGTGTTCATATTATGCTTCATTTAGTTTGTTTTGAATTTTGGTTGCAATGTCCCCAGGATTGAAATGGTTTTGGATGCTTTTTATGGTGCTTAGTGAGTCACTAAGGATGATGAACTTTGAATGTTCTTCTTGAATAATGATCTCAATAGCCTTTATAGAATAGCCATCGCTTCCGCTGTGAATATGGAACAATTGTGGGGTAGTTTGTACAGTATTTTTTTGGGGGGAATATTATGGATAGCCCGACTCCTTCATGTGTTTTAGATCCGTCTGTATATACTTCTTGGTTGTCTTTATAGTTTTATATTATGCTTTTTAAATGGTTTCTGTATAAATTGCGCGGTGTTTGTTATTTGGGTAATGAACTGAGCTCTGTATTAATTGGGTATTTTCTTGTCCAAGGCGGATGGGCGATTAGTTCATTGGTTATAATATGGGGTAGATAATTTTATTTTATTTGATTAGTTTTATGAAATCATTATTGTTTTTTTCGTGTATGGTGATATTGGATCAGGCGTATCTTGTTTTTTCCTGGTTTTGGTATTGGAATTACTATTCCGCATTTCCAAATTTCTGGCCATACTCCTTCCCGTAAATTTTTATTGTACAGTGATGTTAGTACTTCAAGTGTTCTTTTTCCAAAATTATAGATAAATTCATATTGTATTTGATCTGGTCCAGGACTTTTACTTCTGATTTTTGTTATGAAATGGCTTATCTCTTGTGAAGTTATAGGGTGGTTCATTTGAATTTGTTCGGTGTGATTTTCATCTGCTGTATTTATTATGGTTTCTTTTTCGCATTGTTGTTTGAATGTACTAAATTGAGTGGTGTAATTTTGATTACTACTGTTTTTGTAAAAGTATTCTCCCAGTTCGTTTGGTATTTGTCCTGGGTCATTTATAAGTTCATTTTTATTTTTTTCATATAAGTTTATTTTATTATTGCTACTGAGCCCTTTGAGGGATTTAATTTTGTTCCAAATTAGTTTGCTGTCCACCTTGTCATTGATGCTGCTGGTAAATTTTTCCCATGATAATTTTTTGCTTGTTTTTATTAAATATTTTGATTTGGCTCTAAGTTTTTTGAGGTTTATAAAATCTTTTTGGTTTTTAGTTTTTTTGTAATTTTTAAGTGCTTCCTTTTTTTAATAATGGCTTTTTTTATATCGAGGTTCCACCAAGGTACTCTGGGTTTTAGGTTTTTTGTTTTTGTTTTTCCAATTGTTAATTCACCTATTTTTACTATATGTTTTGTTAGGACTTCTGTTAAATGATTTATATTTAATGTTTCAATGTTTTTGATTTTTGATATTTCCATTTCTAATGATTCGGAGAATAGGGTCCAATTTGGTTTTTTTAGGTTCCATCTTTCTGTGTTATGATTTGCGTCGTTATATCCGGGGGTGATTTGGATTATTATGGGGAAGTGGTCGCTGCTGGTGATATTGGGCAGAAATTTCCACTCAAGGCGTTGGGAGAGGTTAGTATTGGCAAACTTTAGATCAATATTTGAGAATTCTCTGTTTGAAGTGTTAATTCGGGTGGGTTCCTGGTTGTTTAGTAGAGTTAGGTTTTCATCATATAATATTTTTTCGATTTCTTTCCCTCTTTTGTCGGTTTTTTTGGATCCCCATATATTATTGTGGCTGTTAAAATCACCTGTTATTATGAAAGGACTGGATATTTGTTTTATTATGTTTTCTATGTCGTTTTTTTTGAATTTGTGTTGATTGTGGAGGTATATTTTACATTTTTTCAATTCAAAGTCATTTAGTTTGACTGTAGCTACTATGACTTCCAAATTTGAGGTTATATTTATTACTTTGCTTGGGTAATCTTTTTTAATATATATTGCTGCACCGCCACTGTTGCGTAGGCAATCTATTCTGTTTATGTAGTATTCGTTGTAATTTTTAAGTTTTGCTACGTTAAAATGATTGAAGTAGACAGAGTATTTCAGGATCGTGTTCAGATATTAATAATTTCAGTTCATCGAGTTTTTTGTAGATACCATTTAGGTTCCATTGTAGGATTTTTATGCTTCTTTTGTTCATTGCGGGTGGTAGTGTTTAGTGTTGTATTTTAAATTTCATGTTTGGTAGGGTTGTCTTCGGTAGGAAGCACTTGAAACAGTAAATTTGTCAACTTTTTTACTTTGATCTTGATACTGCGATTAATTAGCATAGGGTGTATATTTTCTAGTAGGTTAAGTAGTTCCGAGGCATTTGTTCCGACTTGATTACATAAGTCATGTATTTTTAGGTTTTTATTCGAGAAATTTTCAATTATAAATTTTAGTGATTTATATCTGATGGGTAAACTGGGATTTTGAGTTTCTGGTCTTCCATTATTATAATAATTATTATTTTTAATATAATTATTATAATATTGTCCAACGGCATAATAAATTGTGGCTTGGTGAAGCGTGATCGTACACTCAATCAGCGGAACCACACTGTGCGTACATACCAGCCACAGTCGCTAGCTTTCGGATGGGTGACCACCTGGAATTTTTAGCAACATATCCTTGCCACAGATACACAAACACGTGTTACAACCAGGGTTATGAGTAGGAAATATTTTACATGAAATTTTCACTTTGAAATATTTCAAGCTCGAAACTTTCAGCCTTCTTGAATTATTATGATCTTTATTTTATGTAATTTATATAACGTACTAGATATGTAAAAAACATACATATATTTCAATAACATTTCTACTCTAGAATAAAAATGATTTTTTGTTATTTTTCATAAAAATGAAATATTTCATGAGATTTGCGGAAAACGCCATTTTAAAATTTAAGGGGAGAAATTTTGCCATTTCGTTATTACCATAGGACCCACGGTGAAGAATCGTTGGGTCTAAGAACGGTTGGGGCAATACACTTATTTGCGTCACTAGGCTAAGGTCCTGTTACCGAGAAACAATAATAATAATATATTATTATCACGCCCATGTGTTGTATATTTATAATAAATAATATATTTTGATAAAGGTATGTACGCAAAAAAAAAAAAACAACAAAAATTCTTGACGGTTAAACGTGAAACCCTATTTAACCTGTGCCACGTCTTTCGCAATCCATCTTATTAATCTATTTGATAGAACTTGTATAATAATATTATCTCGTATCTAGTTTTACGTTTGTGTGCAGATCTAACTCCGTGCTGCCTTACTCATTTCATCATATCTTCACCAGCAACATCTCGAAGGTGACTCTCATTTATCACACTCTACCTCCCTCCCTTATCGTTTCCGTCACTCGCCTCGGTAAATGACTTGTTTTCCTCCCCTTGCTTTAACGCTCCAAAACTGTATTATTATGCTGATTACTGTTTATTTACCAGTGCCCCATATGATGAATACGCTCGAATTTACATTTTTATTCATAAGTTTCACTTTTGACATACCGTCAAAAATATATGTACCTACATAGTTCATATATATATTTATACCAATACTTGCCAGCAGTATACAAGGGTATAATAGGTACTGGCAAAAAGTCAAGACTTGTAGGGAAGAGAATTCAAATTTGCATCCCTTAGATAAGTGTTTGTTAATCTATTGTTTTATTCAGGTTTTAAGCATAGCATTATTTTTTTTTTTTATTCTACGATAAATACTCAAGTATATTTTAAACTAAAACGCTTTTTATTGTTTTTTTTAGGTCTATTGAGGTTTGAAAGTATTAGTGATTAAATGTTGTGTTGAGTGTACAAAATGTGGCCGTATGTACATTGGTTCCTAAATGGTGTCTAAGTTTATTTTATGTTAATAAAAATCTTCTAGGATTTTTCTTACTACATGGATGAGTGATTGCGTTTAGATACATACGAAATGTACAATAAGTAGATAAAAGTAATTTATCTAAAAGCACTTTGCATGAAATTTGATTTGTTTTTCTATTCTAATTGATTATTGTTTTAAATCGTACAAATGTTTAGTGGTATTCTGAGTTTCATAATTTATTTTTTTTTATTATTTTTTTTTTTACGGTACAATATTAACACCACAAGGTTGAATAATTAATCATGCAGGAGTCAGTGGGTTTTACATTTGCGTATTAACATATAGGAATTCAAATGCAGTATACATTATATCATCACATAACTGTGGTGGTTTGTGATGTATCTAGATGCGTATAATTCAATTTATTCGGGTTTTCGTCATGAATTATTTTAATCAATTAACAAAGAATCGCGTTCAAATATTGATGGCCTAAAGTTTTGGCAAATATCCTATTAGAACTTTTGATATTCATAAAAATGCATCGCGGCTTTAGTAATTATTCATAATATTATGTGAATGGAATGAACTTCAGAAACACATATAATGGTTTTAATTAGTTGTATACAAATTGAAAACGTTCGTTATTCAGATACGCAAAATAAAATATCAACTGTCACATTACAATGTACTTACTTGTAAATAATTGTTTTGAAGTGCATAATAATATTATACGCAATGTTTCAGAGACATATCTAATACATATAATAATTTTCCATTGCTTCGTTGTTTTCAAAAATTTGATAATATTATAGGTAAATAATGTTTATAATTTTGTATATTTTTAGATTGGACATTTGCTGTTGAATTCTTAAGTCTTATTACTGAGATTTAATTTCGATCGTATGCAAATGATAATTATTAATTAATATTAATTTAATTGATGTTAAGAAAAAAAAAATATAAATACAAGTATTGTTCGCAAATTGCTATACCGTCCGCGAAAAAAACATAATAATGAAAAACGCTAATTTAAACTATGCTACTTATTACGCTGTGTTGTTTTTGTGTGCTTTTAAACTACCTAGTCTGTGAATAGAAATAAGTCAACCGCTAACATATATACTCCAAGGCCTCAGGGCTTAAAGTTTTGGACTTAATTGCCTAGCATTATTTAATCCGTTAATATCACGTGTGGTCGATATATACTTACGTGACTGGCGAGTAAACACGTACAGGTATGTATAATATACTCATAAATTATAAGCACATTCCACAGTTTGTAATGCTCATTAAATATTTAAACCCTTTTATGATGGCGATTAGTTAATTGTCGGATATACCCGCTGCGAAAATAAAAAAAAGCACATTTCATCGACTTCAGTATAGTTATTCCCGCCACCGTTTTGTCATACGCTCGTTCGGTGTTATATCGTGACCAATATACATGTGATATATATTTTATTATTTTATTAAACCAGCACGAAAATACACACGCGCGCAACTTCACTTATTTTTAGTTCGGGACGGACCGACAGGAATAATTAAACGTGTAAATAATTCCAGGCGGCTATACGACGTAGTATACCAAAAGGAGATAGCCACAATCGTTGTATTATCGCTGCGATGATAATATTATACCTACGTAATATTACAGTTCTGTATATCTATTCCAAAGCGAGCGATTATTATTCAACGGACGCTGAACACGAATATTCAAATGTAATAAATTTACGAACGCAACAGCGATTTAACGCGAGGTCGTCTCTTGTAATATATCGTAGGTACTTACCTATGCTATATGCATAATGATATCGTTGCAAGGGTCAAGTCATTCCCCTCGCGGCAGCAGCTCGAGGGCTGTTATACTATTACAGCACTATATATACCACACACTGTGGGTTAATGAATCGTCGGTGAACTTTTTCTAGGCGCTGATTCGGGAACTTTCCAAGTGGGGGAGGGGGGGAGCACTAGAGGTTTAATGAATATGTCCGTTTTTAGATTTCATGGAAAACATTCCATTTTGAAGTTTGACTTTGTTCGTCTTAAATGTAAGATATTTTTCCAAATATGTTCGACGATTTGATTTATATTTTAGGCTTGTAATGAACTTATAGAGTAAGTATTTACAAAATAATAATGAATCAAGGTTACCGTGTATGCTGAAATAAATGCTTTACTTAAGTAAAAGCTATAAATTAAGTATTGAAAAAACATTTTTTATTACTTTCGATAAGTCCGTGATTACTGAATTTCTATTTTTCAAGAAGTCGTTTAATGTCTTATTGTGCTAACGTGATATTAAATTCGACAACGACGAAAACGGCGCAGCGTGCCGACTTTGTCACGCGTCGTTACCCAAAACCATAATATTTTCGAGTAAAGATGCCGACAACCAGTATCATTGTTCTGGTTTTATTTAAATCGCTCGAAATTAATTACATATAATATCTTTAAATACGTTTGAGTTGACCACATGACACACTTATTGATATTCCTCCCACTGTCAGCCGACCGGCGATTCGGTGTATTATTATTATACATAATAAAAAGCGTATTTTGATGTTCTTACGCAATTATTATGTGGAAAACATTTTTCGACCCAATGAAGGATTGCAAGCACCCTTCCTGTGACCTCCTCCGTCAGATCTGCCACTGCAGTGACCGATGTCTTACGTGGTGGCGTTGCGAAAATAATACGTTATCTGATGACCGAACCACTTCAGACCAACCGCGAATCACGCCGGTGGAAGTGCCTCTAACACCGCAAAACCATATGCGTTTAGATATATATTCGTAAGTGTGTGTATATATATATATATATATTTATTTATATCGATCGACCCGGTCAAACAGTCGACAACTTTGTTTGTCGCACTTCCCATCAAGTATATATATATATGTATATACAACACAACTATACCGGAACTGCCACCGCCGCCGCCGGTTTTAAGAACGTTGGCGTGTCAGTGGCGGATTATCGCTCATCAATGCTCCCCTCCTCTCGAATCCACACCCTCACCTCACTATCGTACTCGAGTCAACCCTCTGCCCCCCTCCCGGATTTCCGTGATTTTATCTTGACGTCATCATACGCACGAAGGGCTAAAGAAGTCGAACGCAAGTGTGTGGTATGTGCGCACGTGCGTGTGTGTTCGCCTGCGATAGGAAAAAAAGTTTTGGTGTGTTTGCCGAACTACAGCACAAGAGCCACCGTCACTGATGAATTACCGGCCGCTACACACCCACACCCACACACACCCGCAGTATAGCTCGTAAAATGGCCTTTGGCCCGCTCGGAGGAACGACACGCGGGTGTGCACTATTACACCGATGCACCCACCCGCCGTGTATCGCACCGGCTTGGGGTAAGTTTTCGAACGCACGCAATTATAAAATCGCATTTTGCGGATTATCTGCAGAGAGGTTAACACATTTTTGTGCTTGTAATTTACTAATTTTTTTTTTTTATATCGCCTCGTTCATCTGCTGATACACAATAATATTACTTACCACCCACTCGTTTTACACGGTGCTTTTCGGGCAACACTTGCACATCTACCGCCCCGCGCCGCCTGAGATTTTTAATTAGCCCACAACCGGCAGGATCCGACACTGCACCGCTGTCGTCTCGCCCGCCAACCGGAAATGACTTCTTGACGTCCGCCGACGCCCGGACGCGGGCGACTGTAATTGGTTCCGCATTGAAAACTTTTGGAACGAGCAAGTGAACATCGGTAGCAATGCGGTACTTTTATTTTTTAAATTGTTTTTTGTCTTTTATTTTTTATTAATATGGGAATTTTTCCACTACTTCGACCTCCGCATTGCGCAACACATTCATCTGTCGTTCCTTCACCTCATTAACTATTATAACATCGACTGACCAACGGAAGTAAATTCCTGTATTCCAATATTATTATTATTTTCAACATCGATTATTGTCGTTAATACGAGTATATTATTTTGATATACCTACGCACTATTTTATTACCAATTATATTACAATATGTTCGAATACGCTGAACAAGGAAATTAATCGATTTTCCTATAATATTCTATATAATACACTCATACTTCAGTAAATGTGTAAATCGATTTTATCTTTCCACTGAACTGCAATTGCGTTGACACGAACATATTATAACATATAATAATAATAATATGTTACGTTTTCATTGCGGATTGAAATATTATTTTGATTATTTTATTCGCCGAGGCGTACACACGTATTTTGTTCAAAGCGTACGATATTATTATGGTAATGCTCCAGCGTAACGTAATCGTGAAAAATATCACACAACAACTTTGTTATAAATCGACAAATATTATATTACCGTAAACGAACAATTGGAAAATACATTGATTATTATTTTTCATCTGTAATTTGATTCGTTTTATACACCTTATTACTATTATTGTTATAAAATATTTATATACGCTATTTTTAATCATTGCAGTTTTTATCTATAACTACAAATAATAAAATGATAGTATAATAACTATAATTATTCGTTGTAAATTCATGCCACTCATTTAATATTATTGCTCACCTACACACACGTGTACTCATTTTGCCTACTTAATGCGCCGCTATAAACATTTTATGGCTGTTCGTATTTTTTCATTAGAACTGGTATATAAGCACAATGGTGTAATACGCAGAAAACGTCACTATAATATACATGAAAAATAAAATTTCATTAAAATTAATCAAGTTTTTTTAATCTTTAAAATATTTAATGAATTTATGTCGGTCCATAGCACCTTCTATGCTAGATTATTGAAGTTGTCCAATCTTCCGGTCAATTATTTACTTAATATGTTAGATTTAAAATGCAGCTGTAGACTGTATTAAGTACTATTCTTTCCAATTCTAATAAATTATTAATGGAATATATATTTTTATTTATTTTTTATATTTTACAATCTAAGTGAGGGTATTTATAATGTTACCACTGGGTGACTCCTTTCTACAAATTAATCGTGTAAAAACCTAAATAAATCATTTATCACATATTCTTATTGTTCTTAAAGGGATAGATTGTATGTATTGTATAAAAATAAAATAAAAAATAAATTTACAATTCACCACATGATGTGAAATATTGTTTATAGAATAATCGAATGAACTAAAAATTTAAGTTCAAATAGTAATCTAAATGAAAATGACTAATTTAGTAAATTTAGATATCTATATTATGTTTTTTTTATTAATCTAATAAAAATTGGCGATGCATTGGCCATCAGTCGTTAATTATTTTATTAATTACAATTTTTTTTCCTAATGTTTAAAAATTCCTAATAGGTAATATTATTTTAAATTAAATCGAACAATTTAGATTTTCTGAAAAATGTTGACATTTTGTAGGCGGTGCCACGTTCGGCCAAATTGATGTTGGATATGTTGAGTTTGTTGAGATCATCTTGGTTCTGGAGGCATTCTATAAGGATACGGTTGACTGACAGTTTAGTACCGCAGGTAGTTTACATAGGTTTTTCATCCTTTTCCGTGAGACTTATTTGCGTTAGTCGAGTGTGTGGTGTGTCCGATGTGGAGTCTGTTTATTATTACATTTTCTCTTCTTTTCGTGAAGTGGGTTGGCCGACTGAAGATGGAAGTTCTAATTTTTCTTAATTTGATGTTTTGTTCTAGCTAGTGTGTTTATTTGATTTTGATGAGTTCTATTTGGTTTTTTACATCTGCAAAAGCAGAAATATTTAATTTGGTGATGTCTGAGGATTCTATTCATTTCTTAGCTTCTTAGTCTACTTTTACGTCGTTTTCTCTGTTGCTGTGATCCGGAAACCAGATTATTGATATATTATTTTGATTCTTGTTCTACTTGTTTGACTTATTTTTTCTACATTATTTTGTTACATTAAACAATCTAAGTCTTTCCATCATTAAGCGTTAACGAATATTCTTTTTAATTTGTGAACAATTTTTATAACACAAAAAATAATTGCTAAATGTATAAGAATTATGGTAAAAACGATTGAAAGAACTTAAGGTAAATGTTCATTTCTGTTCGATCCAAAAAGTTTCAATACGGTATATTTTATTTGTATAAAATATACAAAAAATAAATAAAAATGTTACGTTAATTACCTTGCTATTATAAATAAAATATTTATGAAATTACACGTGAAATTTATGTGAAATATAGAACCTAGTTTCGTTAAAATGCCGGGTGTTATTCAACAACACGACAAAAGAAAAAGTAATATCGTTTATTTATAAATTTTAAAATACACAAGTGAAATATTAAAATGTAAAACAATAGAATGTTTAAGATAAAAGTAAATGTTTGTGTTGTATAACGTCCGTAGTCATATAATGTGCACATTAAAAAATCTCAATTGCAATTATGTGATTATTATGAAAAGGAGAGTCAGATAATTTTTAGAGTGTAACGTTTCCCGTTTGATGAGGACTTCCGCAACGTTTTGAAATCAAATACCTACCGTTTTTTATTGGTAATCAGTTTAATTTTATTTCCATATCAAAATTATAATTATGTACAAACATATACAAGATTGGTGACGGTTCACAAATCGTATACTTTTCGGATTCGAGACAATCTCACAATGTTTGGATGTTTTCGCGAAATTCAATCATGGAGGGGGAACGGTGTACCGCGTTCAGGCCGCTCCATAAAGTGGCTTTTGATCGCGGATCCGCCCGGGAAGCGTGGCCTGGACAGGCGCGTTCGTGGGGGGGGGACTTCTTTGGCCGTAGTTTGTTTGTTGCTCTCCTGTGTTTGATCGTTTTTCGCGAATGTTGTGGGACACTTGTTTCTGTCCTGGCCCGTCTGTCCGGTAGACGTTCGTTGATTCCTCCCGGATGCTGTCTTCGGTCCACGGTGCTGTTTGCTAGCCTGAAACTACACGGCCTGGTGGTAATGCCTCGCGGTGGCCGTCGACGTGTTTATGTCAGGTTGATGCTACGGCGTAACTGCTGGCGGGATCCAGACTGATGGTACCGTGTATATACTTCGGTGTATCCGTATCAGTGGACGCCATCAGTCTGGATAGTTTTGAAAAGAACTATAGTGATGTTAAAAAGTAAAAGTCACTGCTACTTTTCACTGTGACTCATACGTAGCAGCAACAATGCCTGACACAGTGCATTGACACATTTTTGTTGAAAAATACGAGTTGTTTTACTCTTTCAGTTTTCAAGTTAAATCGTCGATCATTTATTATTAATCCTTTTTGAAAAACACTCTTTCACACAGAATCCTGATTTAATGTAACTTATTTTGAGTTAGTCTGAGTTACTAATATAAAAACAATTTGTTTATACGATTTCACGTTATCATCTATGTTGTTTTCGTTTGCCTAACGTCTAACTTTTAATCAACTGTATGTTTGCCATGATAATAGCCGTTTTAGAGGTAGCGTGTAGTTTGTACCGCATCAAGAGTGATGTTTAAATGAGGAAATGTAAATAATTTTCGATGAATAAAACGAAATAACAATTTCGACGAATACCTGCACCTACACAATTATACATACAGCACACGTTTCATTGCAAACGACAGTAAAATATTTGAAAATAATAAATTACGATAGAACTGAATATATTCTTTTAGGTTTTGATTTCTTTGTAACTGTAAATGAGCGTATAATTACATTTTTGTGTCTAAATTCACCATTTTAAACCATAAAGCCTCTAAAAGATAATATCGGAAGTAATTTGACTCTGGATAAATACGAATTTTGTAAAAAAAATAAAAATGAACGAATGTATTTTCATGAATTAAATTTTCATTTTATACGTCAATCACGAGAAAAATTACATTTTTACAGTTTCGCATGTAAAATATATATTCTACAGCGTGAGAAGTTTATTTTGATAAGATGAAAAAGAAAATCAACTTTTTTCCGTTTAAACCGTAATCATTCTGTTTTACATAACTTTAGTTTTAATTTCAACTTCTTATTAAAAATATATAAAAAGACTTATCTATAATATCTCCCTTTATAACATTGACTGAAATTATAATCAGTGTGTACTAGGTATGTACAATTGTTAACTATTATTTTTAGTTTTTATCGTAATACTAATTTTAATAACACGGTATATCTGAAAATGAACAATGAAAATATAATAAAAACACAATTCTCTTTAGAAGTTTCAATATTTTTATTTTTATTTCTTGTACTTTTATAAAATGTTTTAATAGTCACATTAAATATTATAATATAGACATACCTACCCTTAAAAATATTTATTGACATTGTAAAGTATAATATTATGCAGTAAGTTAAAAATTAATTTTAACTGAAGGTACATTTTTATTAGAAACTACACACGTAAAAAAAATGTTTATAAACTTTTCAATATTTATTTTAAGTGTATAGACCTTAAAAACATATGATGTAATATATTTAAAAATAATTATAAATCAAATACCGTTTTTTTTTTATTTTTTTATTAACAGTGAATAATAAAATATAAATAATAAAAGATTGAATGCAAATATTAAAATGTAAAATCAATATTATTATTATTTTTTTTTTATTGATCTTTATACTCGTAGCTTCGGCGACATGGGCCATTAGCTTTATACATACCTAATTTACATTATACTATTACTTAAAATGTACATGTTTTAGGTGACAATTTAATTATAATAATAAGGGCTGTTGACTATATTTATTCTAATTAAATGTATTTATCTATTTTGGTTGTCTTGAGGAATGACATGATTTTTTCGGGTTGACAGTCGGGTCCGATGATTCATATAAGTTGGTTGGTATATTTAGTTTTTTTCTTTCTTCTTCATTTGATCTGCATTCTGTCATCAAGTGTTTTACTGAGAGGGTTACTCCGCATGTGGTGCATTCTGACGGTGGTTGGTTCTTCATGAGGTGTCTATGTGTAAGGTGGGTGTGTCCGATTCTGAGTCAGTTTATTATTATTTTGGTTTTTCTTGAAATTTTGTATTGCGGCCAGGGATTTATGTTATGTTTTTTTCACGTAATTTGTTGTTTTGGTTTGACCAGTGATTTTGCCATATATTTTGAGTGATTATTTTGATGTGTTTTTTTGTGTCTAAAAAAATCAATATTAGTATGTCATTATAATAGTTATTATGACTAAAATACATCGAATTTACAAAAAAAAAAATCGAATAAAATTAATGCTTTGATTTAAAAAATAATTTCGATAGTAATGTTATGCGTTTTCGAAGGGTCAAAAAAATAACCAAACGAGCCTTTGTTGTCTAAGTGGTCAGTATTGATCGACATACCACTGATTTAGGTACACTTAGTGGAAACGCATTATTGCAGCGGGTGGGCACATAATATAATGTCAGCTGCACATATATTATAATTCAATTTGCAAGTGCAGACACAGTAGGTATGACCGCTACGAAAAACGATTCTGAATAAAGAACTCTATATTACATTACACATATTTGAGTTGTAATCTAATTCATCAACTCGAATGTTTCGACATATTATTTCAAAGACAACTTGGAGCGTCTACGGTCAAAATAACCAAATAATTTTGATTGAGTTACTGGTCTTAAACATTTGTGATTATCATGAAAATTGTTTCAAAACTTTGAATTTTGATAAGCTCAAAGTTACTTTAGTTGGTACGCAGATCCTCATCAATTTAAGGTACCTATTTATTTAATGTTTGACGCATAACGAACTTGTTCGGTAAAACCAAGTGTCTTCTGAAATAAATAAACAAAATTAAATAATGACAAAATAACATTGAACATATTATAAAATCATACCGGTATCCAATTGTAATATTTCTTTTAAAATAATTATATTTCATTATAACTCGTATAACTTAGTATATTTTAAGTTGATTACAAATAGGTTAGGTTACGACATATGTACTGAGAAGTATATTTCAAAAAAATTGGTTTACGCAGAATATAAAAATATCATCATATTTAAATCTTAACACATATACTTATTAGTTATTATACCAACAATTATAGAGTGTATATTTTCAAAAAAATTAAAAAAAAATATATTTAAATCTGAAATATTTATCTGACTATGTCAGTTAGTTAGTTTAATTCAAATACACATTAGAGTGTGATGAGAAAAGAAATTAAGTATCCTGAAAATAAATCACTAACTCAACTTTTAAATTTTGTGAAAAATCAGATCTAAAAAAAATATTGTAAATTCATCCTTAATCATAAAAATACATAGATAATAATATTATAGTTAATTATGCATTAATATGATTGGACATTTTGGGCCGTATCCATTTGCGTGATACAGCAAATCTCTTGGAATGAGAAAGTTTCTAGAGAATGCCAAATGCACTTGACCTTTTTTTTGTTTTATTCATTTAACTGGAGAGTTCAGTGTATCATTTGAATACTCATATGGAAGATATTATATGCTTATAAAAATATGAGATTTTTGGATGAAAAAGGCTCCCTATGGTTGTGTGAAAATTACGAAAATACAATTTAAAATTTAATTATTATTTTATTCATTAATAAATTATACCTAATTGTAATTGCTTTACCTTATATGATCTACAACGTCATGTTATAATCGTTCATGAACGGCGAATGTATTAGTTATTAAACATTGAATATGTAAAAGCTGTGATAATAATATGTATGGCAATATGGCATTGATAAATTAATTTAATATGTTTTCATAAAATAATATATTTTTATATATAGCATTCTACAGTATTTTGCTAAAACACTGATTTTGATAAACAAAAAAAAAATTATATTAATGCACTTTTTATAAATGAGAAATACATATTTTCTACAGATAAATTCCTATAAGAGTACTTATGTAGTTCTAGGACCACCTAGGCTAATCTGTTGTAGACGAAAATATTATTTAAACATGGTAACACTGGTAATGAAATCTAAAAACAGAAAATATTTGCAACTATAAAACATAATATCCAAAAATACTTAGATCCAATTTATATTAATACGTATAGTATAAGAAGAAAATAATAAAGTGTTTACTGTATATTTTTTTAGTATATATTTTTTAATTGATAAAAAAGTTGTTTTCAATTTGTTTTGTATTTAAATACAATTTAACATAATTTATGATATTAATAAATAAAAATCTAAAATACCTATTCAGTAGGGTCCTGTGGTTAAAGATAATATTATTACTTATATTAAGATATGTCCAGAAAAAAAAATGGTTACACGTCATGATGATGATATATTATTATGATAAGCGCGTCGAAAGCTCCAGAAGTTTAATATACTTAGGTCACATATCTTAACCATAACAATATAACCCTTTCATTTTTATCGGTACTCTCTCTTTATTTTTATATTTTTTTCTCCCCCTCGGTAAAATGACTTGTGTTTTAACGGCGTACCAGACACCCAGTGTGACCTTTTAATGACCCAGGCATTCACAAAATTACCTTAACATGACGTATATATACTACTGCGCACGATTGCTAAGCAAAGACCACGTTAAAATATTCATGAGTTCGGCTACTTACAAACATTCGAAAGAATAACTAGGACAGAGTGATACGGTACAAGTGTAGTAGTACTTTCGACAAAAATAACGGATTAAGATCAAGCGTGTATAAAGGTTAATAGAACTCTATGTCTATGAGACTGGAGGTTTGGGTAAGATTAACACAGAGTTCAATATATTTTTAGATAAGATTATTCGACGCAGAAACGTGCGCGTTAATTATTTATTTAATTTTTCAGAAGAATAAAAAAGAAATTTGTCTATCAATTTATATAATATGGTAGTGTTATTCACGTGATGAGAAGCACCAACTTAAAAACCTCGTAATTTCGATTTAAAATAATTGAAAATAATTCACCTTTTTTAATGCTTTTAGTTGTAGACTTACGAGTATACCTACCTAATAATCCTAATACTACGAAATTGTAATAAATAAATTGTAATTCGATTAGATTGTTTTTTATAAAATGTATGAGTGTGACAATATTATCGTTTAAAGTGTATTAAGATTTTAACTGTTCGTTGACTACAGTTATAAGTCGATATCTACATCCCGAATATAAAGAACTTAGTGTTTGCAGGAAATACAATATAAATTCATACTATTCGTTATAGAACAAAAACATAGTTTTCATGAAATTTTTAAAATAAACTAAATTAAAAATATTAATTTAAAAAAATGAATAACAGAGGTTATTGCTATAAACATTATTCGTAATCAAATTATCAATTTTAAAAAAGTTAGTATAAAATAATAATTTCAGTATACGCTTTCGAGTGTTCATCATTATCATGCATTGTTTTTAAATTTTAATTTACCTTCATCAAGTACGGGGAATTTAAATAATTAAAAAAACTTCGTAACTGGGAGAGGTAAATAATATGAATTAAGCGATGCATGTTCTAGTCAAATATTATACTTAAGGTATAAATAAAAATAAAATTATTATTACATAAAAGAAATAAAAAAATTAAATATTCATTTTAAGCGATATTTTTTTAAAGTAATGTTATAATATATTCTGAAAATATTTTCACATGTAATATCTATTTTAATATTTATTTATGTAAAATTTATAAATAAACTATTCGGTACTGATTGATTTTGAAAAAAGTTTTAAAATTATTCTTTTGAACAATCAAATTTTGTTTGTGAAATGTCTGGCACTGGATGTCAAAGTCGCATAAAACTTCAGGCTCTTGACCATATTAGTTATGATTCCGGAGTTCATGCCCTGATTACCTTAATATTATTTTATATGCCCAAGGCTCTTAAAAGAAAATCTGAAATTATGGAAAACTTATTTCATTTCAATGATTTGAATTCCTCTAAATCATAGTATATTAATTTACACTTTGATAGAAGTTAAATATATTCGGGAGAGAGCCTTCTATTTATTTTGTGTTTGATTCTAACAGATAAAAAAATAAGGTTTTTTAAGATATATATACAAAAAAAAATAAACAAAATGTACTCCATGAATTTAAATGACAATTATTCAGTATTGGTAGTTGACTTATAACTTAAGGTTTTAGCATTTTTGCAAATATTTGTATTTCGTATTATAGTATTAATAATCAAATATTGAATTATTAACTATAATACAAAGATTATGTATAAATTGATTTTTTTTTTAACTAACCAAATGTTATATTTTTGTCTATCAAAATACAGATATTAAAAATGTTTTATTAAGATGACTTTTGGTATCATTGGCGTTGTAAGATAGAATTTAAAATACTTATAATTTGAAAACCTTGTGATTGATCAATTTATATAAATAGTAATAAACAATGGTTGACTCATTCTTGAATAACCTCAGGTTAACAATACTAACTTAATACTAAGATAATAAGCAGGGTTCGGATTTTATAGCATTTGATACTTCTTATTATAGGATAGAGATAAAAATAGCAGAGTGGGCTATACATTTGTTTAATGCATCACGGACTCTAAATATGAAATTTTATTTTGCTAAATTTTGATTTGTATTTATTTTTGATTTTTTTAGGGCATATTTATAGAGCATATTTTACGGTTTTTTTGGTCATATCATAGCGCATATTTTAGGATTTTTGATGCTATAAAATCCGAACCCTGATAATAAGAATACAATACAATATTCATTATTTATATAATGAAATACGAGGTCAGTATTAATTGTTGAAATAGCGGTTTATGCGATTGCGAGAAACTTGTGTGAAAGAAAGATGTAAATTAAATTAAATTTACCTGTTTTTTGTTTTTTATCAAACCAGTAACTTACTACTGTTGCTACACTTACATTTTTAGTACTTTTTAAACAAAGTTTGTACAAAGTGTTCATTGTAAAAATTAAAATTAAAGTGAAACATAAAAAATAATGTAACTTTTTATAACATGCACTTCGAATATTATTTCGTATGGTTTAAATTCCTAAGAAATATAAATGGCCATTTTTAAATTTCTAAATAAATTGTTATCTGGTGCCTAATTAATTTTCAGAAAATAAATGTCTGTTAGATAATGTGAATTTGGCAAATTTTTTGGCTATTGTTGTTGCGTGTCATGTTAAAAGGATAGGTGGTGATAGTCTATAACGAATATACCGTATAATGTTTATTTTGAAAATCGACCTGTCGTCCTTTTTTCTTTTTACCTCAAATATTTATAGAAGTGAAAGCTAACATATTTTCCACGAAAATCGAAAACTTATTATGTGCCCACAGAATATATTGTTTTACTCGACTACGGCAATTGCTCGGCACCGTCACCGTTATACCATATGTGTCGGTCTAATGGTCGACCGAAATCCCTTTCTATACATAATATTCCCTTTCACGACTTTTGAAAACGTTGATTTGGGTAGAGAATACTCGTATTATTGTCATTAGTTATTTAATCCTTCGTATAATATGCGGATACGTGTTATTGTTGTTGATTAGTCTCCGCTGAAACAGGAGGATTGTTTTTAATCAAAGTTCTGGTCCAAAATTCAAATCGGCTTAATGAGGTTTCCCTTTGGCCAAAAAGTGTGTGCATACTTGTGTGTGACAAGACAACACATCGTGGTATGCACTATAATCTGTATTTCTGTATATATTACATTGTTTTTTTTTTTTTTAATATGCGACACGGATTTTAATAATAAACGACACGGGAGAATAATGTTTATTAAACCGTTAGTAAATCATGGGCAGAGCAGCATCTGAGACGATTACACTAAATTGATATTGAACGAAATTCCTATAGATATTCATTAATTAAGAAGGGTGATGGTTGTATTTGCGAAAAAAAGCACACCCGGTGGTAATTTAATTTAACGATTTATTTTACCCCCCCCCCCACACACACACACACACACACACACACAAAAACACCTTTGTTGTCGAAGAGATTTAACATGATCCCTTTGGAACATTATAATAATACGATATTATTTACTGTTATAAAAAATACATAAAAGTTGATGAAAGTAAATGAGACCCCTGCCCAGATAGAACATTTTAAACGGTTCCGTGGACAATAAAATATATATCTTTGATTATACCTACCTGTTTCTTGAAACAATAAAATAGTAAAACATATTGTTTAAATTATAAAAATAAGAACCAAAGATTTTTTACAGCTTGATAAGACTTATTTATTGCTTTTTTTTAGTTATTATTTTTTTAAACAATTTCGTTACTGTGTCTTGTATATTATAAGTTTATAACCTTCAAGTCTTCCTTTATTACTTTGAAAGTTTAAAGTCTTATATTTTGTAACTACATAAAATGTATATAACATTTAGCGTGTACATCATGTTTGCATAAATAAAGAGTATTTTTTTTTTTAAATATTAAAGCGTTATATCAAATATTATATCTAATACATACATTTAAGAGTTTCATGAAAAAATTAACATATCTTGCAACCGTTAAATACATTTAAATATATAGTAAATATATTATTATGTACTTGAAAACATTATGAAAAAAAAAATATATAAGTGTGTGTGTATTAATTTATTTTAGAGAATATTCAAATTCAAAGGTAGTTAAAGTAGTTTATCATAATAGTTTAACATTTTAACAACATTTTTTCAGGGGTTTTGAATATTATTATTTTTAGTGATGCATAATATTTTCAGAGATGAAAAATGGGGAAATTAGGTAACTGATCTTACGCACAAAAGTAGAATAATGTAGATGTACTGCTTCGTCATTGAGTAAAGTCACCGTAATGAAAGTCTTGAATTTTAATTAAATTATAAATTATTGCATACGAAACACGATTTTAAGCCGAAGACTATTATTACCAAGTAAATTTCATATGTATATATATATTTTTTTCTTGTTTATTTATTTCCACGTGAAAACAATTTTACACGAAGTACACTAAAAGAAAAAAATGTGTTTTAGTGACCAAAAAAAAACTAAAGTACCTACCGGTAATGTATAATCTTGTTAAAAAAAATAAGCTACCCTTTATGTCATGATATTATGTAATATATTTCTGATATTATACAACATAATATACATATATATCTATATATATATAGACACAAAATAAACACAGATGGAATAAAAATAAATAAAAATTGTAATAATATACATTCAAATTGTGAACAAAATAGTTTTATTTTCAAACACAGTAATATCTCAGTGTACCTACAGTCATAAAAAGATAAGAACAACTTAATATACACTGTAAAAATTAATTAATCATGGCTCATTATTGCGGAGTTGAAAAATTATATTTATATAGTGATAATATTAGCCATCAGACAAGACAAGTAGTTAAAGGACATACTAATTAGTTTTTAAGATTGAAGTGTTTTAATGTCCGAGAATTTTTCAATGGCATAGAACGAGGTTATGGTTCGAAAGTGCTATTAAGTAAAAATAAGTTTGAAACAGTGAACAAAACGTCTTAAAACTCGTATAACTATACGTATTGCTAAATCATTTTATTTGGATAGATGATGTATAGCAGCTGCAGATGGCGAGTAACAACCAATAACAGAACTTAACAATATGAGATGGTCCAAATTCCAATAAATGATTCTCTGATCTTTAATCGTATTTCGCTAACAGAAACTAATCGAAAATGTCCAAAACGACAAAGAACCGACGTATACTATTAAGAGCAATAACAAGCTAAAGTTTGTTTGAAGTCTTTTTGTATTATCCCCTGGTACGCGTCTCTTCAAATCGATGAAGATTTTCCGTATCTATCGTTTAACCTCAAAAGGACTACTTGAAACGGGTAGTATACCTAGGTAGGTATACTTGCAAAGTTGCAATCATACGAATCTCCTGAAATCCTTAACAGTCAAGCTGGCCAGGAGCAATACGCTTGAAAAAAAATTTTACTGTATTTTGTAATATTATCATTGTGTTGAAAATAAATATATACTAAAAACCTGAAAACTTATAACTCGAAATTAACTCGAACTCGGCTGACATTATCGACCGAATCGGGAGCAAATTGGTTTCACTTGACACCAATCTATTACTTACGCCTTTGCTGTATTATACACACCTATCATAACAATAATATTATTAAAAAACTGTTAACTAGGTTAAGCAAACATATATGTAATAAATAGCAACATTTAGAAGTAAGTCTTAGTCAGTGAGTTTTTAGCACATGTAGCATAATAGAAATGGGTTAAACAATAATACATACGCTTGATGCGATAACTGTAACACGTTGGACAACATTTTTAATAAAGTGGTACCTTTTAATTATTGCGTCTGTTTGAATAGTGTACGTCAGAAGCTGAGTCAGTAAGTCAGAGTTTGGTGATCGAGAGACTAGAGATTTCCAATAGACGTCTTTGTACGTTTGAAGTTCGTCGGCGTATAACGAATAACGGCACTTTGATTACAAAAAAAAAAAAAAAATTGAATAAACCTATAATTTATTAATAAATGTGTTTCTTAAATCAAGTGAACAAAGGACGCGTGCTGGTGAATATCGTTTGCAGATTTATCTCATATCTCCGTTGCATAATATTGAACCTTAACGACTATATATGGTGCGAAGTTTTATTTTGTAATTTAAAACTAAATTGCTAGGAGCTTAATATGATGGATAGGTTCACGGGGATGGCCATTAAATACGAATCGATGTTTTGGAAGGTAAAACGAATGTTGTGCGATGGACGGGTATAATGCTTTAGGAATATGGTGTAAACTGCCAAATGTGGAGAACGAGGACGTTTAGGACTCGCGTGATCCAAGACCATAAATCAGAAGAGCATGCCACACGTATGAGAGGTGAGAAACTGGACATATTATAAATAGCCTAAAACCAGAGTACAACCATGTTTACATTTGATTAGGTTACCAACATAATATTACTACCAGTTTGTTTATAATTTAGTTTAAAATATAAACATCTAGCAATACCTATATAATTTTTTTATATTTCCATACATTTTTCATATATTAATAAAATCAAAGTTTTAGTTTTGATGGTGCTATTACAGTGAGATCATATCAATATCACAATTTAAAAATTATAACTAATTTATACTAATAAAATGGAACAACCCTATTTGTACGTCTAAATACATAATTAAATATAAAAAATTATATTTTTTTTTTATTGTTCGACGGTGAAGCGTTGACTACTGCTGTTGTATCTACACGAATAAAATTAAGACAAGAAATAAATTATTTATTCATCACTAAGTTTGAAATCGAAAAATGTTATAAGCTACGAATAATATAATAAACACAGATGATAGTCTATACACAATTGTCCTTATATATATTATAATATTAAGTTATAGGGCTAAGAATTACAATAAAAAGTACTATGCATTATTCTTAAAATTGCTAATAAAAATTAAAATGTATTATATACATTTGTACCTACTTAAATGTTAAAGTTTGGCTTTATAATTTCTATTAATTATAACCATTGTATGTAAAGGGACATTAAGAGTATAAATATGATTTATTATTATTATTAATATAACCCTTTTATAATAAATTTACAAATAATTCAGTATTTTTTATAATTTTTCTATTAATACTGGTTTACGGATTAATCAAAACTGTGATAGATATTATTTTAATTAGTAAATTAAATTAAAATCAATTTAATTGCATATAAACTGAAAATAAATGATTAAGCCAAATCGATGTTAATTTAGAATCAAAGTTATAGCAATATAAATTACGTCATTCTCCTTTCTCGATCATTTGGATGAATCCACCACAATGAATCATGCATCTGGTCAAACTGGTGTCCAATAAAATAAAATAACACATTACCAAAATATTAACACATTTTTTCCAATAAATTAAATATATTAAACTTTGTAATATAATTTGATATGGACATATTATTGATATATATATATATATATATATATGACATATTGCATTGTATATAGAAATGTACAATCTTTCCCACCAGTTTAATAACCTACCCAGTATGTAATTTATCGTTAATTAGCTCGCTGGGTCTGTTCGTGGTTCTAACAAACGTAACAACTTTAATTAAAACGGATGTGAATTATCCTCAAAGATATAAGAGTGAAATTTATTTACAATACTTTTGTTTTATAAGTACAGCTGCATTTACTCAGGAAATATACTTATACTGTACATGTTATTTAACCTTTACTTTTATTTTAGTTTCAGTAATACCACTGCAGACGAAAAATTTGAGCTTTTTAGAGTAAAAATAGAAATGTTGGTAAAATATGAAAACTGTTTAACATAACTGTTGAACATAATCGGACCACACAAGTGTTAAAGAAAGTTTGAAATTTAATTAAATGACATGAACAAACTTCCCGTTGGCACCCAAAATACGTCAGTGGTTATAAATATTTTTCGAAAAGAAAATCTAATATATAAGTAGAATAATTAAAAACTATAATGAGTATATGTTTTTAATCTTTTTTTCTTGTAAAAAAAAAATAATCTCACCCGACTTAATAACAAACATAATATTAAAGTTTAGGTGTGTTATACCATCAATTTTTTTTCCAAACGTTTGGTAGGTATATCAGCATTTGTGGTAATGGGATAATTATTTTTGTTCTACACTGAATTTTTATGTTGGCTTAAGCCAAGTTTAAAATATAAGGTAGTAACATCCTTCCATCTTAATAACTAAATTTGTTATATTAAAATGTTTATCTTTATTTAATATAAACGTAATGTTCTTCATTCGAAAAATACTAAATTTACAGCTGTAACTTATCCCTAGGATTTTGAACAATTAAGAGTTGTATCTTAAAATGTCAAAAAGTGTTAATCATAGCGTAAACAATCTCAAATGAAGTTCATCGGTTTGGTCTGTTTATGCATCTATAAAATGCATATTATTGAGTTAAATAAAATAAATTTCATTTTTTTTTTTTTATTGATCTTTATATTATATAACTCTGCAGCAAGGGCCATTAGTTAATCTCTTAAATGTTAATTACAATTTTTATATATTTTAAATTTTATTTTTTTGTTAGTCTGTATTAATATTCTGAAATGTTTAATGAAGATATTGAATGTATAATGATAATAGTCTTTTAGGATCTTTTTTCTGTTCTCTTAATAATTCTTCTTATTTTGTATAAATTAGGCCATACCCAGCCTCACAACATATTATTATCAAACCATAGTTAAATTATTATAGCTTTAAACAGCAATAGTTATATTCCATTGATTAAAAACTGAGCATATATCATTTTTATTCTTTAAATACTAAAATATAAGTACCTATTTGATTTCAAACTAAACAAAAACAACATAAAAACAAGAAAAAATATATAAACGCAAACAGCCGTTTTTAATAAAATGTTGATTCATTTTAATTGATTTTTTAATCTAAAAGTTTATTATTCTTTTCAAATGTTATAAAGACAACGAATTCTATCTACTGCTGCTCTTTTAATTCAAGTTAAATATTTTAAGTATAAACTACAATTTTACGCTTATTGCTGTGTTGTATTTTCATGCCAATATCAAATGAATTGAAAAATAATGTATTTATCGCCTGATAATACGTAGACGGGTGATGAAATATTATTGGATATTTATACCATGTTAGTAAATGATATACCTATAACAATTCAATTTGTATAGGTTGTACAATTGACGAATTTCCGACTATGTGTGTATTATTACATAAGATGTTTATACAATATCAAGTAAAATATTCTATACATAGAATGAATAAATGACATAGTACAATACTGGAGATCGCATTTAAAATATGTGGCATTGTGGCTGTTTACTGAAGCATAATCGACGAGACTAAATTTGTCGCCGTAACATGTAAGTAGGCGAAAAGGTCATTTTAATCGTGTATAGATTTATTGAGTAAAGCTATATGCTTGAAAAATATAAATAACAATAATAAAGCTATTAAAGTTTATTAAAATGGATATTAAATAATAAATTAACGTTTAAAAATAAATTAACCCCCTGTCACATGCTCGCATAACGCTTAAGAGGTATCAACAGTGTTGAAGATTGGACATTAATTTATTTATCAAATCAATTTAAAAAAAAAAGGTTTATTTTTAGTTCATATACAACGAATGCACTGTATTGATTTTACAGTTAGTAGTTACTCAAAAATATTGCGCTAAAATAATATTATTCATTCATGAATACATTATAGACTGAATTGATATTCGATATAATTAAACCTTAATATATTGAACCCATATAAAATATAAATTTATTTCGTTGTATTAATTTTGAAAGTATATACCACTGTAAATATACCTATAGGTTTATTATATTATAAACAATTCACTAATACGATTTCAAAGTCCTATATATACGCTATAACAGTAGATAGTATGATTATAATTTATAAAACCCTTTTTGTTTTGTTTAGTGAAACATATATAACAGTATTATACGCACATCACAAACGAGAAATTGAATACTATGGTAAAAAGTTTTTAAAAATATCACTTATTACATTTTACGAAAAAAGTATTGGCTTCCAGTCACTTTCTAAGTATCAACAACTTAAACTGTAATATTATTAAGTAGGTACTATTTTACAGTGAGTTTTATTCAAAAGAGTTGTACAATATTTACTTGAAATATCATATTGCAATCCAAAAAGTTAATTTAATGTCAATATTCTTGTAAGTTTTCAATAATTGTGTTTTTATGTATTGTTAAATTTTAAGTAGCTCTTAAGTTTTCAATTCTAAAATATTTATTAAAAAAGTTGAAATAAGATTATTATTTACAAGACTGCTGGTTAAACTTAAATTTGAAAACTAAAAACACCATATTAGACAAACCCCCACCTTGCCCGTCTTATAAACGCACGACATAGCAAATTTTCGTTTAGCTGTACAAAAGTTATGTCTTTAATTAGAATAATAGAGTTAATTTACATATTATCAAAACTTAAAGGTAAAAACGTCGTGTGTTTTTTTTTTGCATCAATAACATTGTTCAATATTTTAATTTGAAAAAAGTTATGAAGCATTTTTTAAATGTGATAATTTACAAACTCATACCTCGCCTTAAAATCAAAATATCGCCAGCGAAAACGAAATAAAAAACAAATAAATTTCTGGGCATTAATTTTCATATTTAATAAATTCACTATATTGTAAAAACCAAAATTGAAATCGCAGAACGCCAAAATGACAGAGTTACAGGTTTATAAGATATATGTATATATGTATATATCACGTCCAGCTGTGCAATGCTTGAATATAATGTACCTACAGTTATTATTATGATTTATCAATATTATATACCTCTTATGTTGTAACGATCGCACAATTATGGTTTAATTTATTGTTCGCAATACTGGTATAATTATTATTTTTAAAGCTAATTTGCATGTCTTCAGTCATATATTGAGCTCTGAATTCATCGATTTAATAGCTATATAATTTACAATCAGGAAGTGCAAATAAACACTTGCCTCGTGAAAATTAGATCGTTAATTAACGGCTTTATAATAACAGCTATAACTATAATATACATTAATCACTAAATTCAAAATGATTATAAAATATCAACCGTAGGGACACGAACATCATGTAAAAATACACAAATATGGCGTAATATATGAGATTATGTGTTAATATTATTTCTATTATTTTAATCGACGAACACTGCACAACCGCGCAGTGTATCATATACAATGACTGCTGACCAGTATTGGAATTTTATACATTTTTATATAGGTAAAGTTTATGATAAAATGGCAAAAAAATCATCTAGACAATGATAAAAGATGACAATAATAAAATTGATCTATATAAATTATTATTAAAAATATCTTTTTAAGAACATACCTTACCTTACTAATATTTTGAATATGGTTCACAGACATTAAGTTTAAATTAAAGTTTGTAATGGAAATTAGGGAAAAGTATAAATTAATAATACATTTGTAAAATTAAATATTTTATTCATTTAAGTTATAATGATATAATATCAAATAAATGAACACTGCTTGATGTTAAATATTATTATTATATTTATTATGTACAAATGTAAAAATATTTTTACCATTTATACAATTATTGTTTTTACTCGTTAAGATAAATTTATTTAGATGGGTAAAATTTTACTTTAGATACTTAAATTGATAATTGGCAACTATTTATTTAGATAAATTTATCGAAATTAGTCTCAAAACTGCTTCTAACCGAAATAATAATAATATTATTGACCATTACAGTTGTGATAAGGGAATAAAGTTTAAAGTTTAACTCAAAATTTTCTCGAAACCAACTAGGGTATAAAATCAGAGGCTAACATTTTAGCCTGTCGAACAGCATTTTTTTTAAATATCGTAAAATGTATAAAGATGAATTTGGGCCTGACCACACTATGGCGGCGTGGTCGAAACCACGTTTGGTGTACACGAATCATTTATTGGCGCGGTCAATTTCAATTTATTTATCAGTTTCAACGATTGACGAATATCACAACCATGTTGGGTTGTAACTGTATTGTTTTATTTCAATCGGTTGTTTTGTGTCGTTCGTTCGTTAATCATATTATCGACTTACAATATAAATTACACTCCACTGACTAGAATTGTTATTAGCCATTGCTACGGTTGTTGCGATAGGTACGAAAATAAACTTAAGCCAAAATATATACCATATTATTATCGTGACCAACGAACAACGATTTTTTTTTGAAATATAGTAAAACGTACGAACAAAAATGAAAGGAAATTTGTATTCATATCAATACCGATCGGCGTATATTGTGATTTCAGATTATTTCGTTATAATAATATATGGTTTGCATATTATATACGTTATTAAACACCCTCACGGTAATTGGAGACTGTATTGTTTTTTTTTTCTGTCGACTGTTTTGTATCGTTCGTCCGTTAATTATATCGTAATAATATAATAATATTAACCTCGTACAACTGCGTGTGGCATGCGTTTAACACAGCTATGTTTTATGTTTAATTAATGATAGCACCTATTATATGAATTCAAACAAAATCGGAGAAATTATAAAACAGGCTCGAGCGAGTCCTTGACAAACGTTTTCCGGCAAACTGAAAGTGAACGATTAAAAAGGACGCATACAGCCCCTCAGGACATACGTAAAACAAAATAGTATGGTAATATTCAAGTTTAATAAATATTTTACACTACAATAATTAGGACCTGAACATATTTTTTATTATTACTTAAATCTCTTACTGACAGTAAATAAAAAGACCTGTATTTTTTAATTTTTATTAAAAATTAAAATTGACCGAGTTATCAAACTTAAAGTGTTACGCGTACGTTTATAATGGGGCGTGGCCTACGCTTGACGTCAATATCCAGCTAGTATAGTTTTGCCTCTTAGTGGTCGCACTTATAAGAATCTTGTTGGTCGTCGCGCCTTGGCGTTTAATTTCTTTATTTAAAGATTTGAATTGTTATTTTGTATATTATATAATTATATAATCTTTATATATATATATATATATATATATATATATATATATTATAGATTATAAATATAATTTTTATTTTAAGTTTTGATATATATTATTATGCAAAGCACAAGCCAAGGAATTTACATAGATATAGTTATTCGAGAAAATGTATAACTATTGTGGTTATATTATCACAGCTTGTATAGTTTAATATGATGCATATACAGCACAAATGTTAAGAAATAAGTTAAATACAGAGAAATGTTTATCATGCACCAGTTATGCTTACTTAATAATTTTTTTTTAAAACTAGGCAGAATGTGCTTTAAAATAGTTAGAAAAATTTAGGTTGCTTTATATTAAAATTGATAATAGAAAACTAGAAACTATTAGATAGTTCACAGTGAAAAAAATAATCAAGTGTCTCGTTGTATCTACAATATAAATATCAAGTACAACTATATTATTACTTTATGATTATAACATTTACTAATATTATATTCGGGCGTATTATTTACTTCTGCTTCAACCAAATCACGCCTTGCTCTTTTTTTATAGACAACTCTAGTTGGTAGTGTGTTGGTAATTTGTTTACGGTCTATCTGGCAGTCAAACTTATGGGGAATAACATTTGGCTTTAGTTTAAGGTGTTTCACATTAGATGGGCCCATGATTTTAAGTCAAATATAGTTGACTAAATCATCTTCTAGCTATAATAAAGAAAATAAAGTAACTAATAATATAAGTAACTATATAGAAATAATTTTTTAAATAAGTTGCATTTGTATTATGTAAATTGTATTTTGTCCATTGAGATTAAGAAAATTATTTACTAGTAAATAAGTAATAGGTAGGTACTTACGGAATTGTTCATGAAAAAAATATATTATAAGTTCATTAAGAATAAGGTATATACTTACATTAAAGTGATCTTAACAACAGTAATAATGATTATTAGCTCTTCTAGCAACTTTACACCATAATATTCTTTTTTTTCTCTTTAGGCACTGATAGAAATAATTTGTCTGGTGTTTTAGTAGCTGTACTTTCACATTTTGGTACATAACAATATTTATACGTACTTTTTTTCTCGGACATAGTGTATTATAATATTATATAATATATGAGAAGTTCAAAAGTATAACGTAGAATAGTACAAACCACACTACCATAGGCTGTAGTAGATCAGATCTACAGATGACAGACGACAACCGACAGTTTGAAATAAAACCAATAGTAAATTAATGATAATACATAATAACATTTGCTGTATACTGATAACATCAAGTCATAACAAAAATATTAGTTTTTTATTTTTATTTTTCATTTCAATATTATTTATTTATGCAAGTATTTTAAGGCGTATTTTTAATTGGAAACAATAAATGCAATCATATGAATAATCATACTTATTAAATAACTCGTATTTTGTAAAAGCGTATAAATATTACCCAGATTACCCTAGAATAATATTACTCCGTAAACCATATAAGCATAGAACAATATAAACCCGTTTCACGTTTTATGAGACGATTTCCCGCGCGAAATATCCTGGATTATGACGTCATGGTCAAAGTGCCGCAATATTTACGGATTCAAAAATGATATGCTCCGCCCTTACCTTGATTCCGTAATAACTCAAGTACAACATTATATCTAATTTTTTTTTCTTCACACATATTATATTTAATTACTCATCATGAATAACTGCCTTGCAAGTTTAATCAATATATAAATTATAGTTCAGGTCCTAATTCTGCGCGTATTGCATCAGAATATGTTGCAATCAAAAATATTAAACTGCATCAGAAAATAATGACACACGTCTTTTGGTCTATTGACCAAAACTTCAAAATGGCACGATTAAACACACAGATTTAGACTTTTAGACAACTTTTGTTTTTTTAAATAAATTAATGTAATATCATTATTGTATACTTCATATACTCTATTGACAATATTATACTATTGTATAACATTAGTATAATATTAATATAATATAATGATTACATTTATATAGTAACCCTAGCAAGTAAGTGCCTGCGAGTAGTTCAATTAAACCTGCTTAATATAGCAAATCGATGTTCAATCTTGTAAGATCGATGAAAATGTATTAACTAATACAAAAATTACATTATTACCTGTAATTTTTTCAAGAATTTGTGGATTTTTCAAAGTTACAACGTATTAGTGTATTTTAAAATATTTAAAAAACCAATTAGATAGTTATAGAAGCTTTATCAAAGTATTATGTTAACCGTTCATTTTTTGATTTCATATTATGTTTGATCGCTTGATTTTACAGAAAACCCACATCTTGTACTCGTATAAGCTATTCGGGTGTAAACAACTGTTTTAAATATAGTTCATGTACTCTGTACACACAATAAAACTTTTAAATTGATTTTTTTAAGACCGCCTGTTATTTGGTAGGTGGGTAATAGGTATTATACCGACGCCATAAATATTAACAAGACTGTCAGGTTTTCGATTTCAGTTTTAATTTAAATATGTTTTTAATTAGTCTGATGGTTGATAGGTAGGAATATATTCTGTTATTATGATGGGATGTTTAGTTTCAACCACTTAAGATTTATACAATTGATTATTTTAAACAATATTTCACGATGACTTATTACTTATGCTCTCATTAGTATTTTTATTTATAATACGATTGAAGTGCACCAATAACTGTTAATATTGTTATTAATTAATTAATATGCTTTTATATAATATAATATATAATTCTAACACAGTCACTAGTAATAAAAATATGTAAACTGCATATTCCACGAAGTAAAATTGTAATGTATTTTCAATTTTATATTGTGATAAAGTTGTATTGTGAATAGCGGATTATAAGTTTGGTACTCAACATGTTACTCAAATGCAGAATTAACAATTTAATAATTCGTTCGTTCCCGTAGAAATAATATTTTATACATTTATAATGAACGAGTTTTTAAGCCAGGTGTGTCTACGGCGTGAAATGACGTTTAAATGTGAAAAATTAAACAAACGTGCTGACTTCTCGATTTGAAAATGTGATCCGATAAAATGTTTAAAGTTAAGACCTTTAGACCTTAGAGCTAAATCTACTGTGTCGTTTTAATTTTTATTTTGCTCTCTAGTTTCCGTCCAAATGTGAAAACCCGACCTTTACATTTCCGGGGATAAAATACCTAAGCCTATTTTTTTATTTTCCGACTACCGAGACTGCAAACATTTCCATTCCGGTTTGCGGGATCCCCTGCAGGTATCGTAATTGTTTTTTCTCGAAAACATTGCAGTATACTGCTATAAGACGTTTGAAGCTCTGACTTTTGTGGTCGATTAATTTGGTTGAGCAACCCGTCGCGGAGTGGTCGATTCCTGGGGGTGGCTTAATGCGACGTTTAGACAAATTTTCTGACGATATCGTTAACTTGCGACTATCCGCAGTGTTTTTGGAAATCGAACGAGTCAATGGTGAGTAACGAAAATCCACTAGTTAAGCTCAAAAACCAAGTGTCTAGAGTGCGCTGGTGAGAAAGTAAGGAGAAAAAAAACCGTGTACACACACACAACGCACTGCAGAGAAAGAAATTTTATAAAAACCGATAGTCTCGACCACTACGACTACCACACTTGAAAGGGGAAAAAAACATGCGAACACTTTGCCAGAGTTAATGAGCTCATAAAACTTTTAACGACTACCTCGTTGGAAGTATAACAAATCATTAAAAACGAATGTGTGGGCAAGCAAACGCGCACATAATATCAGCAGCGTGTAGGTCAAAATCAACAACACTATATTATAATATAATGACTGATAACAATATTTTAAAATGTGATAAATAATAAAACATAATAAATGTAGTATAATATAGACACAAGGACTTATTGTAAAGCAATTAGGTACGTGATCATGACCAGAAAATATTATTTTTTAATGTCAGTGGTTTCGGTTTTTTTTTCAAATGGTAGACAACGTTTCTTTCGTGAGTATATTATTACAATGTGTATTCTGTGGCTTGCATTACTTAATGTTATTGCCTTATAATAATTGAGAGTCTGAAGTAGGTAAGTATATAATGATTAATAATATTTCGTAAAGATACATTTTATATTTTAGGAAAGTAATAATAATATTTTTTATGTGTTCAATGTCCCGATATAAATTACGATAAAAAATTCGCAAAATCATTTTAATAGTGGGTAATTAAATTACTTTTAGTAGTTATATTATTATAATATTATGTACGTTGATGGCTTATTGTTTTATTACATTATCAGTATCATACGATGTAGTTTTATTGAGTGAAACGTCGTTTTAAATTATTTACAAATACATTTGCATAATTTTTATCATTTGTAAACGAACGAATATGTTTATTAATTTTCACATCTATAAATAATTCAGAATCAAAAAAAATACATCATAATATGCTGGTAATGTGGATATTTATTATAGTTATTTAATTGGTAATATTAGGTAGATATTGGCTTAAATTATATTGTTAAGTTTACACCAGTTTTTACAGCTACGACAAACTAACATGCAATTATATTTTATATATATAATTGAAATAACACATATATTAAATTACATTAATACTATAGTAATATAATATAATATTACTATAATATTTATTATAATTTTTATTCTATAATCAATGGTGATAGCAATTAATTCTATAATTTACTCGAGATAAATAATATTATACCTAATGAGAAAATATATTTTAGTGTAAATATAATGCTATAATGTTATAATGTTTAATGCATTTTTTGAATTATTTATTATAACTACTACTGAAAAGGTTTAATAATATTCAATTTTTCTGGGGTAAAAAAAAAAGAACCGAAAGGTACAAGCCTCTCCGCTAATACTATCAGCTGGGAATTTATTTCCAGCTTCTCAATCTGAAATAAGGAAGTGTAATTGCGTCATTGGATTTTAATCTGACTATATAGCCCGAAGGGGTGAATAAAAATCTCTCTTAGATTTATAGTTATTTTATTAATTATGCAGCAAGTCTTAGCAAATCTCCAGAAAAAAAAATAGCATATCCTCTTGGTTATATTGAACACGCGACAAAATACGAGCGATCGTATTATAATATTATGTATAATATATAAAGTGAACTGTGAACAAAAAAATGCTTTAGAGACTTTAGAGCAATGTTTCTAATTGAACGACAGTAATCCATTATAGTGACTGCAGAGACGAACTGTGATAAAAACCTTTTGTTCAGTTGCCGGCCAGACATTGTTTTTAGGTCCGGATATCCGTACACGCAAAACATTAAAAGAAAAAGAAAAACCTGCAACCGGAACAAAAAGATAACTTTTCATTAAATAGATTTATTTATATATTAATATATTATGTAGGTACACAATATTGATGTTTGTATTATGTACCCCAAAATAAAATTATTCGAACAATTGATTAGGAATCATTCAATTATCTTTATGGTATTATACGTGATCACTTCACAATTTTTGTCAATCATCTTTTATACCAACGAAATATAGTAATTACCCAACAATAATGTAAGTTCTCTTTTTACGAAGAAATATTATTATTATTTTATCTTGTGCAATATTATTTTATCACAAAATTTCAATGATGATTAATTATTAGGTATCGAGCTATTTAAATTTCTCAAAAGTTTTAAAACCTCGTAAAATTATTTTTCTAGAAAAACTTAATTTTTGTCTACAAATTAAATTTAACAAGTTAATTACCATGGTTTTTTTTAATGCTTATAACATGTCGCCAAGTTGTATCATTTCTGGTACACGGCTGAACATCATTATCGAGCCACATGTACCATTTAATGCACCTACATTCGATTCATCGACATTATAGTAACCCTGTGTGCCAAAACGGGTACACTTAAATGCGATATTCCTATGAGTGATGTTTGTGTGCTCTCCTAATAATGTTTTGGTAAAAATATAGCTTAGTACGTTTAAAAAAAAATTTATATTTTTTTCATAATTTTACTTATTCAATTTTGAAATATTTGAAATTCAAAACTTTTAATTATTGTGTCACGAGCGCAATTTCGATAAAATTACAACGAGCGTGCAACAGTTTGAAGTTGTTCGATATAATTAATACTATTCAAACATACCTTAGTTAGTAGGTATTATCACTTAAGAACGAATCGATATAAAAAATAACAATAATCATTGTTATTCATTTGGCCCTGGAAGACGATGCTACAAAAATATTATATTGCATATAATATATTATTTTAAAAGCACGATTATTGGAATAATGCTCTTGTCTGTTCGTGCGTTTCTATTGGACTTAAGTGGACGGAGGTGCGGGGTGTATGCTCACAATTTTCCGTCGAAAGTGTAGAATACAATATACTCTCTGAGATCTTTTTCAAACAAACGCTAGTAACTGAATTACTGATTTATCGGTGTAATTTGTCGTGCCGGAGATTGTTCGGCGCTCAGTAGCAGCAGCATTGTCGTATACCGGCAGGAAGTTTGTTTGTGCACTAATTTCGTTGATATTTTCCCATAGCCGGAATTTATATAAATGTGCGTGTGTGTGTGTGTGTGTGTGTGTGTGTGTGTGTGTGTGTGTGTGTGTGTGTGATAATCGTTAAGTATACCTTACAAACAGAAGCAGCAGCAGATGCGATACAAAAGTGAAAAACGAAAACTGTTTATTCGGAATCCGAGCATCTGCTGCTGCTACAGGTGTGGTATAGATATATACAACATCGGTACATCCTTCCTTGCAGCTATTTCGTTATAATATTATAACCAGCAGTCTTGGTAAGATTTTACAACACATATTTTTACTATTACTTTATCCTGCATCGCAGGGATGTAGGCCCTATCGTTTTTTTTTTTCCATTCCCCGGCGGTTTCCGGCCCAGTCTAAACAGGATAAAAGCACGTAATACACGACGATTTTTAGAAATTATGACGTCAGCGTGTATGTGGCGTATTTGCTGCAGATTTAAATGATTCGTGCTATATTATATTATTACGGATTTGCCGTTATAATACAGTCGACGACGGTGGTTAGAAGATCGAAAACAACGTTAAACGACCAGGGAAATGTTTTATTCGTATTATTACTAACAGTAGTTCGATTAGGTCTAATTATTCTAAGCATCTAAGCTATCATAGTAACGAAATAATTCACGACCATTTTTTTTTTCATATAAATTATTATACAGCAAGTCGCATTCGTGCAATAAGGGTGGCGTTGTGGCTTAGCACACCGATGTATGCGTAGCCCTCACATTTTTTTAAATTATATTTTAGTTTATGATTATCAGGATCTGTGGTGCTGAAACAAGTTGCGCCTATGATAGATAGATATGTCGTAAAATTAACTTAAAATTCTTTAATTTTAAGAGTTAAGTCATTTTTATACTCATCTATATTATGTATTTATATGTATTGTTATTTATTGACTATGTAATTGTGTATTATGAGTCTATAACTCACTTTGTAAAAAAAAAAAAATAATAATAATAATTCGGACGCTTATATTTTGTTAAACGTCCAATTATTCTAGCTTCATACAAACTGTTAACATTTTCAAGTATAATTTTCATTACACTATATTCATTTATACGACTAACTGCATTTATATTTTATGTCATTATTAAAATTAGATTTCATTAATAATGCGAACTAATAACTTGTTACTCGGTGGTTTTCATAATATTCAATTGTAGACACAAATTTCGAAATAATCATTCGAAATACCATTATAATAAAGATTATTACGAGTATTAATTAAGTTTATAAATTTTAACTTTTCCGCGTATAAACTTCTCTTTTGATGCCATCCAATTATATATTGTATTGAAGGCTTAAAAAATCTAATAACGCCAATATTATTATTCCAAAATAATAATTATCATTATGTGCGATATTATGTGAAATCACGTAAAAATTTTTTTGTGTAAACACGTTAAAATTGTTAAAATATGTATTATTGTGTTCATACAATAATATCATCTTCTATATCTACATAAAAATAACATTTTAGTATTCCTTGTACTATATACCCTTATATTACATTACATCAACAAAATATATTTATTTTTTAATTCCGATACGGTTAATGATTAAATTGTAAAATTGTTAATTTTTAATTTTTTAAATAATTTAAATGAAAAAAAGTTTTTTTGAAACTATACTAAAACTTAATTAAACCTTTTCACTCAGCAGGTAATGGGATATTTAATTTATTAAAACAATATTTCAAGCTACATTGTTTAAAAAGGTTTTTATGTGAAAAAAAATTTATGAAATTGAATACAAACATTTCCTTATTTAGTCATTTTTTTTATTTATTAAACTTTACCAATTAAAATCCGATGACAACATGGGCACCAGGAGTTATACAAATATATTATGGCCGTATACATAGGTAGCGAAATTATAATATAATAATACATAAATAAAATATACTTTGACTATATAATAGCTATAATATGTGTGTCATTATAATACTAGACAATGTATTATGATGCATGATCACTCCCTTTTTTATTTAATATAGAAATGTATTCAAACTCAGTCTTTTGGAATTTTTGAGGACCATATTTTTATAGTTTAGAATTATGCACCATCGACATAGTGTCCTGTGGTGGTATAAATTAATTTTTTTACTCTAAATTCATGAATTTATCGAAAACTTCCATGTATCTACATATATCTAAATAAAACTAAGGTGTATACTCAAGACCAAGACCAAGATTTTGAAAGTCTTGGTATTGTTTTGGTCATCACTAATTAATTTATGTCTACGTAATATGATCAAACTTCTTTCACAATATCTAACATATTATTATTGTGACCTTATCAAACGTTTTTAAATGCTGGTTAATATTTTACTGTCTTGGGAAATAATAACGAATAGTGCTTTCGAACCAAATTTATAGATAAACGTACGACTTTAATGAAGTCAGTTATTATTTCATTGACTGCTGCACTAGTTATGCGATGCATTTGATTTGTTTTTTTATTCCGACGCTTTTACTGCAACTAAGGTCCAACGAATTTCGGCAAAATTAATTTTATCAGTTGATAGTTTTTACGTATACATATTAGACATATGAGATGTTTGTGCATGGTTTCACTAAGTACTAGCTACTGAGGCAAGTTTTGCTGTAATATCCTCAGAGGATGCAAACTATTTTTCATTTCGAGACAGTTTATTTGTAGAGCTTGGAAGTTATATAACCATCAAAGTCGCTATTTATAATGACTTTGATGGTTTTATTGGGGTTTTATATCAACATTGCCAGTTGGTAGCCCAAATTTTACCGAGTAGGTACGTATGGAATAAATGCAATATAATACCTATTATTATAGGAGTTGTATTAGAACGTCAACACTTAAATGCTGTGTGATTGTTTAATATTCATTATTTGATTAAAATGTATTTGACTGAATTGTACACAAGCTTTTCTGAATAATGACGCTTTGTATTAAAATTTAAAAGCAAACCAACGAGTTATCTGCGTTTGTTGACCAGACAAACACGACCAGAAACACCAATTTTGATTTTACATCGTGTGTTTAATATTGTGTCTGTCATCATCGCCATCGGAACAGACAAATTCAACTTATATCTAGTTGATGCTTTTAAGGGATCAAAAGTAAGACGCGCACTGCACTTAACAAAATAATCGGAAAAACGGTTTGTTTTGTTATAGTTAAAAAGTGAATAGGCTTACCGATTGAAATTTGTTGTAAAATATTTAGAATTGCATTTTCTAGATATTAAACAATTTTTTTTAAATATGTTTTATCTCTTAGCGTTAATTCACCACATTTTAAACTTCAGATTTTTTTTTGATTAGAGCTATATTATTTTACCTAATCATTACTTGAGTTGATAACATTTTTGTTTTTAGGCCAAAATATTTTTTGAAAATTTAATTACGCATCACTCATTATATATATATATTTAATGAATATTGTACTCTTTCCGACGTTTGAAAGTCACAGATATTCTGGCATAACTCATATTCCTATGATTAATAGACAAATATATTATCATGAATAACTTATATATTAAAATATGTTCTTAAAATAGTATAATCTACAGAGGGCAGACGACACCGTTTCTGGTCAGGTTCTTTTGTCGTATGTTACAATTAAATGAATATACTTACAAGTTACAGTGATGGCCTCCGTATGGCTAGATACACTTGATAATTACCACATGACTTGGCCAGTTTTAATTTATTCAAATTCCGTTGATACATGTTTATACTTCGGTTGTTTGCTACGTATGGAGTATGCAAAGCTTAGGCGGATCAAAGCGAGTTAAGTTAAAAACTAAGTTTTTTATTCAGATCATACGGTGACCACTGTGTCATACGGCGAAAAGCGAATTACGAGGCGTATATGTTTAGTAAATTGAAAACCATGAGTGAACACACAAATAAAAACTTCCGCTTTTTGTATTCGTGTTGGCAATAGTACACAACGGCAGTTCAGCAATGACAATGAGTAAATACTCTGAGTATGTTATTATCACTTCGTGGTAGACATAGGTATACATGATATAGGTTGTCAAATACCTCATTTGTTGGTTTTATTCATTTTCATTTTCATTTTCTCCAGATCACACATTCGGACCGATCGATACGTACTTAACTACCAAACGTTCTGTAAACAGTGCTACTGCCTTGAACAATTAACCGCCGATTCGTAGTGCGAAAATAAATATAAATAACAAAACACTGGTCCGTAATCTCAACTTCCTGCACTGTATATATATAATTTAATCGTTTTCCAGGACAGAGAGAGAGAGAGAGAGAGAGAGAGAGAGAGAGAGAGAGAGAGAGCTACCCAAGGGGCTGTGACAATGGTGACGATGACAACTACTAGAAAAGTTTGGCACGTAGTTGCGTGGAGGAGAGAGAAGAGAAAATCGTTTCTCTAAGACGTTTTCAATTTCGATATAGTAATTGAAAAAAAAAAACAGGAGAACTTTTCCATTTTTCAAAATTGCGATGACAATAATGCGCCGACATTGAGTTTTTTATTCTCTTTATATCGCTTAATTGCCGACGTCATCGTCGCCGTTTATGATGTGATGAAAAAATGATTTTTTTTTTCGTAATGATGTATCAAACTTTACAAAAAAAAAACGTTGCGGACAAAGAACGTTCACTTTACACATTATACATTGAACAGTGTGGATGGCTTAAAATAGACAGTAACACAGTGTGGACACGTTAAAATATCGATTTGTTTTTAGATTATATAACCATTATAGTTATATTGATATCGTATTTTGATTTGCCGTTGATTCCGCCAAAAGTATCAAAAATATCAAATAATATTACAAAAATCTACAATCATTTATTATTGTTTTATAATCATTCTTATAAATTTGTGTACAATTATTTGCACGTTCTGTCGATTTATTTCTTCAAATGTATGGAAGTAATAATCATATTTGCTGAACGACAATCGATATATATAAAAATATTTAAGAAATAAACGATTTATATGCAACAAATCAATTTACGAGATATGGTGACTTGTTTTAAGTGAACCTTATTTGTTATTACAGCATATATATATATTATTTATTCGATCGTTGTGGAAATCGAAACGTTTAGTCCTATACGAAATAAAGATGACGAGAGGAAATGTATTTGTAAATGTTACATCTCAAAGGAAACCTTTTTAGGGTACCTACACATTGATATTGGTCAGTATTACATTTCGCTGTTTACTGAAAAGCTATTAAAACATTACAGAATGTCTGAATTGTAAACAACTGCGTCCTATATAGTTATTAAAGTTGAACGTTTATTTCTCCCTAAGCATTAATAATTCTTTTGATTGTAAATAATAATAATAATGATAAAAAAAATCAAAGTGGATTGAAAGAAAGCAAAAAATACAGGTTTGTTATTAAAAAATTAAAATTAAAAAAAACTGTATTTCGCTAATGAAAAATAAAATACATTGAATTGAAAAATCTGGCGAGCTATATACGCACCAGACTCGTTTTTTTATAATTCCGTACGCAAATTATTCCGTTTATTTTAACGCTTTGCGCCTGGTGTTGAATTTATTCTAGAACGTAAAATGAAATGTGCAAATTAAACAATTTATAAAAGATTAACGAAATTGAGTTTAATTTGAGCGATAAGTTATTAAAAATTAAGGTGTCGAATGTGAAAGTATTTCTGAGGAATTCCGATATAACAGAAGAACAACCTTTTAAAGAAATGTCTAGGAAGACAGTAAAGTTGGACAATTGTCGACCGTTCGAGGTACCCACTTATTTGTTGATGTTTATTAATTTTTACCTACTCCGAGTTATTTCATGTCTTATAACATATTATACGTTGTTAAATAATTTTAAAATTGAAAATTCACTTCTTTGTTACTTGAATTCTTGGTAAAATAAGTATATATAGATATGTATTTTTTTTACCTTATCAGTCATCAACCATCTGAATCGATTTTCATTGTTCACAAAAATTAAATCGTATCAATGTGGAACTATAAAATTAACTTATCTATTTTCTTTAAGTTCTAATATTTCGGTTGAGTAAAATTTACAGTGCCAAATATTATAGTATTATTAATTCTCAATATATTTTATTTTATTTCACCTAATTATAATCAAAATAGAAAATACATATACTAAAAATAATAAGTTTTTGATTTTAAATTCAGGTACATTGAGAATGAATTTAAATTGCGTATTTTACTTAAAATGTATATGAACAATTTTACTCAATTCCTTTATAAGACTGACTCCGAGAAATATAATAGATCATCAAGCAGGATGCAATACGTTTTGTCCGGTCGGAAACATAAATTAATAGTGAAAATTGCAATCATAATTTAAACTAATTATGTACACGGAAAATTATCATCGTTATGTATACAATTGTTACCCTACAATATTGTATTTTACGTTAATTTTTGGTTTCATAATGTTATTATAAATATAGCTATCAAATATGGTCGTTGTTGTATGTATATTTATTATGCATCATAGTTTTAAATGAATTATAACACAAACGCTAAATCACAACATGTAACATTATTAACCTCACAATAATAATATTGAGAAATAAGCGTTATGTGCGTATCTCGATCAATACGACTCTATAGGTGACTCATATCACAACCTGAGTATCTTATAGTATAAGTGATATAGGTCAATGTTTTTTTTAAAAGTTTTTCGTGGGGGAGGGAAAGGCCCACATAATTTTCCCGTCTCGTTGTTGTAGGTTACATTTATGAATATATTACAAAAAAAGCGGAGAAGTGGGTACCACTCTGCTGTATATTAGGAGGTGGGGTGGACCTCTGACTAGGGTAGGTTAAATTTGAATGCAATGATAGGTATCATTGTATACGAAAAACGATTCTGAACGGAGATGATTTGTTAGTTTAGGATATATTATATTTAAATATTGTCATGTATTCTATTTTGAAACAAATATTTTATTTTTCAATTAGGACGCATTTTTGCATAAGACATTGTTAATCAATTTTTCCAAAAACATTGCGTGTAGTTATCATAATTAATAATGCCTTATATTATATGATAGATATACATATATCTGGTTTGAGGATAAATCGTTTCGTTACGCAATTTCATAAAAATTTAAAACTCAAACGCTCAAAACATTTTTCCTATATAATGACATTTCAAAATTTTTCTATAGCTATTTAAAGCAAAACTTATGGAAAACTTATTGTTGAATTTTTTTACCCTCGATATAAATACAAACAATTTTATGAATTTTGAACTACAAAATAATTTGCAAATATTCATGGTTTTGACAATTTTTTGTCAATATTTGAACTTCAAATGCTAATAAAAAAAAATTGTGCCTATGTATTCTTAAAATTTTTTAATCGCTATAAAAATAACTTATGAGAAACTTAGTATTAAATTTTCAAGTATTTTTATTGGGCCAAAAAATTTTAACAACACTTCAAAAAGAATTTTTCAGAAAAATTGAAAATTTCAGTTGTCTATAAATATGTCAAAAAAAGTCAAAATATTTTGAAAATTAAATCATGTAATAAAAATGCCAATTTAAATAACTGGTAAAATTTTTAAGTATCTACGACTTATACTTTTTGAATATTTACAAATATTTAAAATCGTTATCGTTACTCTATTTCGTAAAAATTTAAAATTCAAACACACTTAAAATATTTCCTATAATGAAGCTTCAAGTTTCCTCTATAGCTACTTGAAGGAAAGCTTATGACAAACTTAGTGTTGTATTTTTAATCCTTAGTTATAAACACGAACAATTTTATGATTTTCCAACTTCAAAATTACTTGCAAACTTTCGCGTTTTCGACAGATTTCCGTAAAAATTTAAACTAAAAACGCTTATAAAAAAAAATTGTGACTAATGATTTTTAATATTTTTTTAGATGCAATAAAAACAACTCATAGGGACCTTGTATTAAATTTTCAAGTTTTTTTGGTCATCCAAATTTTTTTTACCGACACTTCAAAAAAAAATTCTCAAAATATCGAAAATTTCAGTGGTCTATAAATAACTAAAAAAAAGTCAAAATATTTTGAAAATTTAACTGTATATAGATAACATAAAGATATATCATATCATATAGATAGATATATCATAAACATTTGGTGAAAATTTCAAGTATTTACAGTGATTAGTTTTTGAATTACAACCATATAAAAAAATCGATTTGGTCGAAAATTGGTTTTGCGTAAAAATTCCCGTTTTTCTGTCACTTTTTTTTTGTTTTTCTCGATTTTTTATTTATATTTACGATATTTACTTTTGACCTGTATTTATAATGCACCAAGGATATTCACTTTTACATCGAAAATCATCCCCAACGTTTGAAATTGAAACATAATTTCGACTAGTTATGCTGTACACAGACACAAAAAAAAAAAACACACATCATTGTAAAATCAATACATTCATCACTCCATTCACTCCGTTCAGAATCTAAAAGGTGGTGAGCATGTTGTGTAAATCACCCTATATATTCCATTTAATAGCTTACTTATAATATATTATGAATGATATGAAGTGACTATTATCGTCACAATAATAACTACCCTTAATAATATTAATTATATAATATTGCTATATTATATTATATTATTATGTCACACGACTATTTTACCACGGTTTGCCGTTAATACGATAAATTCTTTATAAGCGTCGCAGAGGCGTAAATAATTTACCGAGAACCTATGAATGAGTTATGATAATACAGGAGAAAATGGTGTGGGTCTTACTACCTTAACGAACCACTTGGTACGTAATCCTGGGGAAACTTGCAGTGGCGTTGTCGGGCCAGAGACCAGAGTTGATAATATAATATGATGGAGCCTCGTTCAGAGATTCGTTTCACCGACGTTTCGACGCACGGAACAAGGCAATAAATTATTTATACTCGTTTAATGTACCTATATATTATAATCCGTAATACGGATATACCGAGTAAGGGGAGTAGTTATTGATACGCAAGGGTGCGCTTTCGCATATCCCGCATTTGCTCTTAATATTTTTCACAGATTTCTTATTATTTAATATAATATTTTGGACATTTTTAATTTTATTGAAAATTCTTAAAGTACCTACTGCTTTTAATATTAACTGTTTTAAATTATCTTCTGAATTTCGTTTATGAATGGCATTCCCAGTTCTGACGAACGATTATAACACCAATAAAGATATTTGTGTATGATTGTTGTGCAACGATCGTATTACAAAGGTACAAAACACCTCGAATACCTCACAATTCACAACGCTTCACGTTCTTCAAACAAATCAGTGATTTGTAAATAATTAATAAAAATATGTATTTATTAAATTATACCTTTGTGTATTAATACAATACAAATTATGTACACTGCCTATGAAATACTTTGTTTTTTTTAAATTTAGTTTTCAAGTTTCCTAAATCTTAGAGTCATCTAAACTTGGTATAAATAATACATATACCAACTATATGCATATATTTGTTTTAACGTTTGGAATAAAATATAGCAATAAACCACTAGTATTTATGTATACCTATGTATATTAAATTAGTATATTACAATGTATATTTCATTTGATAGTTAAAGTATTACATAAAACATAAAACATGGTTCATAACTTATATAACATCTGATTATTAAAAAAAAAAACATAAATATTTATAGATAATAATAATATTATTATCGAGTGGAAAGTGTTGCATAACAAAATATGTTTAAAAAAACATCTACTATCAAACAATATAAGTCATATCGTAACATTTTGTACGAACTGGAAGTCTAAATCACGAAAAAAAATCAAATTTATGAATATCATTAATATTATACAATCTATTTAAAAACTTGGAAAATTGTAATCTAGTAACATAGTAATTATTTGTGAAAACTTCTACAGTATGATAGGACAGGTACTAAAATATATTTAAGAAATACATTATATTATCTAACATTTAATCACGAGCTATCCCATTGCCTATTCGCTATCGAAGACTTAATTTGTAAACAACAATACATATATATTAATTGCGTGGTCTTCAAAATCGATCATCAATTCTAGGAAAGGTCGTTGTATTTTTTTCTTCTTTTAAAACGTCCTCGTCCGCTACTTCTGAGGGCGGTGAGCGGATGGTCGTCGGACGTTGAAGCTGAAACAAAAACAATAATAACAACACCATGCAATTAAAACTCGGCGATAGAAATCTCGGTTGAATAACGAGTCATCGTTCTGACGATATCATTATCATTATTATGTCAGTCATCGAGCGATAGTTGTAACAGTCGTCGTTAGCAACAAGTAGGTGCTGCAGGTGGTGCATCGGCTGCAGTGTGTGTAACGTCCTGCAGATAACGTCAACGGAGCTTGGCAGCAAAATATCAGCGATTTGACATGAAGCTCGTGTGTATATAATATATATAAATATATTGCGATACGCGGTAAAGTTATTATTATTGGAATATTGTCAATCGTCTGTCGTCCCACATGATATGATTTTCTTACCCAGTTATTATTATTAAATATACCAACGCAATGTATCGATTGATCTCTCTCCGTATATAACGATAACGTGATTTGACGTGCGTCGCGTACTTACATCACCGTCGTACAATAGCTTTATGCCTCATTTACATATACATGTATAATATCCACTTTGGTAGTATAATATAAGTATAGTTGTAAGTGTTAACGTGTCGCTCGCGATTTATGTGCCGACGACGTGAAATCGTGTCGATTAAAAGTCCACGACGACGAGTGATGAAAAAAAAATCGTCGTTATTCTTTTCGTTTGTATGCTATCTATTATCTATTATTCTAAGTGTCGTTTTTTCCAAGTCAAATACACTTTTAGCTCTATCGAGCTATCCAGTTAGGTATCTGAAGATCTGTATAGTTCTATACCTATATATGTATTATACATATATAGGTAGAAATAAAAGTGTATTTGACTTGGAAAAAATGACACCACTTAGAATAATAGATAATCATAATTAAACGGGTACCTACAATCAATTTTGGAAAATGTAATTTTTGACGCGTGTTATACAACGCATAATATATTATTTTTTTTTTCAGAGACAGCAGTATTATTTGAGTTCTATCATAGTGATAAATAAATCTGTTTCAGTTTGTTCTATTGCAATATATTGTACCATATATAGGTTGTCATGGACTTGTGAATAGTTTTTATAATTATCGCATACATTGCAAGACAGTCAATAAAAATAAATTACAAATGTCTCGGGAACTCGATTATATGTATATTATTATTATTATTATTAAGTACCTAATATCTAAGAGTTTGTTTGATGTAATAAAATATCGAGTAGAGTATATGCTCAGTCAGCGGCGTATCCATTATGTGATACTATATAGAGGACTATTTATAATATCTCCGAGATAAACAGCAAGTAGCAAGATGAATTTTGGAATAATAATTTGACGTGTGCCATATATATTTGGTTTTCAGATAAAACAATCGATTATTAAATTATAAACGACGTACATTGATTTTTAATATTTTATTAACCAACCTTGACGTGCATTTTAATATAATAATAATATGTAATGTGATTAAAATATTTATAAGATTTCTTTACTTTTTATTCCAATCAACTATACTTCAAGAGTAAGTCCTATTGCAAGACATGTATACAGTCCTCCCCGTTCAACATTCCTGGCCGCCACGAAACTGTATAATTTATAATATGCACAACGTACATTATACATATATTATACGGCTCATGTGCTTTACATAATAATTAAATTCATTTTAACGGTGCATAATATTATAAATATAGATAGGTAAATCATATTGATACCGTATAATGTATATAAACGTTTCTAATTAAAAATTCAAGTATATTTGACCATCAAAGAAAAACTACGATCGTTACGATATTATATATTTTAATATGGACTCGTATGATGACGGCGATGAAATAAAACCAATTCATAATCATTATTATACTGTTAACAACGCTCCCTTTCAGTGATCCGGTTAGTGGTTACAACCGGGGGGACCCCTCAAATGTCCGGTGAATATGATTATATAGTATACATGTACAGATACATATGTGATGGTAACTATAGCTGTGAAGGCACTCCGCTGCAGTATTCATAGAATTAAAGTAAAAATGTATAATATTATATTTTGTAAATGAACCGAATAGGTATTAATTATTCATACGGTCGCTTTGAATTCTATACGGCAGACGGATTTTAAATAAAATAATAAAATCATATGTATATTTCTAAACTTTATCATATTACATAATATAATACAAAACCATAATTAAAAAAAAAAAATTACCCTGTTTTATATCGATGGGGAGGGCAACCGCGATTCACAATTTACCTGAGTTGAAAAACGGGAAAACACGGTGGTGAATATTATAAAATAATATCATGAACTATATAATATTGTGTTATGATGAGGAAAATAAACAATGCCGTCAAATATACATGACAATAACAATATTAGTATTAACGTCAAAGCTCGGTATACATCGCGTTAAATGAAAAAAAAAAAAATATATAATTTTTTTGTCGATATTTATATTTAAATATTATTGCGGTAGCATAGTAGCATATAGTTACTACCGCAAAGAAAATTGAGATAAGCGTGATAAACAAAGCGTCATGAAAATTGGTTAGAAAAAAAGGTGTTCCGTGTCCCAAAACATCCATGCTAAAAAAATAAAACTCACAACACATATTATATATTAATATTATTGAGACCAAAAGTCACATAGTTAACAACGCATCGACGCGTTGGACTTAAATCGTGCCAGTAAATCGGTGTTAGAATAATGCATCTAAGTTCTAAACATTTTATATTTTTATAATAATGACATATTTTTACCAAGATCCCCGTACCCGAAATTTTAACTGGAAATGTGTTGGACTCTTTCAAACGGCGATGACGTTATCAGAAAACGTCGTATTTATTACCATTTCCCACGCGGACTCGTAAAACGAGGAAATCGAATTTTCCTTTTTCACTTCCCCCAGAGACTATAAGACATGGTCATATTCGGTGTAAAGCGACCCCGTTTTTTTTTTATAGTTTTTCAAGGTACCCATATTTTGATTGGATTAATTTATAAAACGTATCACAGTATAATATTATGGTAGAATTATCACTGATCTAAACACTCATATTCGTTACAATTACCATTAATAATTATAGTAAACGAATGCAATATTTACATTTTAAAATAAATTTTTTTTCCACAAACGTAAATATATAATAAAACATATTATAACACTGCAGTGTTAACTATAATGATATATATGGGCGCAGCCCGTTTCACCCAAAATCAACCTATCCCGTTTCGCCCAGATACCCGTTTTGACCAAAGCCATTTTAGTCGTTTTCAAATTAAGTTGGCAATGGTTTTTAAATAATATAATACATATATCATTATATAACTTTTATTATTATTATTAGATATTTTTAAAAAAAGGCCATAGGAAAAGTTTTTATATAATACATCATATTTAATTATACATTATTACAGTTATAAAAAAACACTATAATATTATTTTTTACTACAACTACGAGTCTAATATAGCAGTTCTCGTTGTACTAATTGGTTGATAATAACTGAGATAGCTTGTAATAGATACCTATATAACGTCGATAATTTGAGCGGAAAGTCCTGGCTATTGCCATATGATCAATTATTAGTATCGTTGGCAGTTTTACAAAAGTAGGCATCTTGTTAATCACAACAGTATTTTTGTTCATTGACATGTTTTTATGAACAAATTGTAAAAAATGCTCTAAAAACTTAGAAAAAGCACGTAAAAAAATGCGTTTAAGGTTAATTTTATCAAAAATGCTATACAAAATTATTTTAAAATAATCAGAACTTTTTTAAAAATAGCTAATAATAATAATAATAAAAGTTATATAATGATATATGTATTATATTATTTAAAAACCATTGCCAACTTAATTTGAAAACGACTAAAATGGCTTTGGTCGAAACGGGTATCTGGGCGAAACGGTAAAGGTTGATTTTGGGCGAAACGCGTGCCACCCATATATATATAATTATTAATGTGTTGTAATTATTTACAAGGAAAAATATGGTAAACGCATATTATACTGTGTTAAGATTGTAAACGAGATGTTCTCGTGTTCATTTGTCATCATACCAATACACGCTTGAATTGTGACGAATAAAATAACATAAATGATTACAAAAAGTACCTAAAAGTTTTAAACCAAAATTTGTTGTTTGGAATAAAGTTTGCCTCGGTTCTAGTGTATAGTTACGGATGAGGTGTTATAACTTCTAACTAAATAAATTGAAAACAAAAATCGTTATTTTCAGTTTATTGTGCACAAATGTTATTAATTTAATGTATTTTAAAAGCTATTATCGTAATTGTTTCCGAGGGTAATAAATATGAACTCTTAACAAAGACGTTACGGTACAGTTGAAGACGATTTACTTTTTATTACGGATTAGAAACATCATAAAATATTCCTATGGTTCAAAGGCGAGCGTTTAAATTAAAACGTAAAAAAAAAATAATAATAAATGAAATCGACTGTAATACCTTACCATTTTATTTTACCTACCTACCATATCAAAGGATATTATTATCTCGTTACGCGGTAGGTAAATCATTTTCCATTAGTTAACTGTTTGTGTGATTAACGACTTGATTAAAACGTACAGCAAATTCAATTAAAACCTGAAAACACATTAATATAATACATATCCAGCAGCGACAACACCAAATATAATATACCTAGGTACGTAACATAAAATTTATCTTCAACGACATAATGTTTTAGGCCTTTACGGGTTACGGTACGGCAGTCTGTTTAAAATTTTTTAGGAAAATATAATGTTTTTATTTGTTTTTTTATTCATCTTGATCATTGGCGACTATGATGGCTATTAGATTTTTTTTAAATATATATATATACACATGATTTATGGTTGGTTGTGAAACTTGATGTACGGGCGACAAGGATTTGTCACTAAAATTCAGAGTGGTCACCCATCCGGGAATTACCGATGCCAGCCAATGCTTCTTGGTTCAGCCGGTTCAGGAGAAGACATTGGTGACTCACCTGCTCTCCCTTCTAAAAAAAATTAAATTAAATTTTTTATTATCATCACTGTTGTTTATGTTTCATAATATTGGTTAATATGTTAGTGTTATAATTGTTGTCTGTCGTTTAAATATTATATTAACTTGTAAAACCAGCGAGGTCTTATAAATAACATTCTCGTAAAGTTAGTCATTTTCTATTTTTGAGATTAAAGTAAATCGTCTTGAATAGATTTACCATTAAATCAAGACAGTGCGGTGGTCAAATGATTTTGTCAAGTAGAGACTTACCACTTTTACCGCACATATCCTACCGACAGGGATGACTTTTTGACATAAACAATTTGGTTATTATTTATGGTCGTCAGATCATAAACATCGGATAAAAGGTCACCAGGGTTCATTCCCTTCATAATCCCCCGCCAATTTTGCCCGCACTGAATCTAGATTATTAATTTTACATACACGTTTTGCCGCACAATATATTATTTTAAATTTCGTATTAAACGAGAGTTGTTGATCTTTGTTCTTTAAAGCTTTGTTAATCGTGTAGACGTATCCCTATCATATATTGGCATCCCCAGGAAAAGATTTCTTATCTGAAATGTACTTATAGCAATATCCGGATCGCGAGTAGTACCTAGATATAAATACATAATATTTGTTTAAAATTAATGCCACGACGGCATTTCCAACATATATCGGTAATTAATATATATATATATATATATTTTTATATAATTATATTTATATAATAAATAATTAATAAAAAAAAACCTACTGTACTGAGTATAGGATATAAATACGCAACGAACAGCAGCAGACCAAATGGAGACCGGATACAATTGTAACATTTCCCATACTATTATTTATTTATAGGAAAATTTAAACTTTCTAGCATTGATTTTGCACTAAAATGATTCAGTAATTTGTAATCTTAAGAAATATGTATAAATTGAACATTAACTTCCATATGTGAATCTGTAAAATCTGATCTAAAAAAAGAAAAAAGAAATGTAACAATATTGTACCCGGTTCTGGGCCAAATGTAACACATACATAATATATTAATCAAAATTAGATTTTTAATAGTTTAAGCCTTTATAACTAAATATAAATATTAAAAAAACAGTGGTAAAACATACCTAATATAATAATAAACAATAAGTTATAAAATTTTTATAGTTTTAGCCTTTATAACTAAGTATAAATATAAAAAAAACAGTGGTAGAACATACCTAATATAATAATAAACAACAAGTTATAACATTTTTATAGTTTGAGCCTTTATAACTGAATATAAATATTAAAAAAAAAAGTGGTAAAACATACTTAATATAATAATTTTATAGTTTAAGCCTTTATAACTAAATATAAAAATTTAAAAATAGTAGTAAAACATACTTAATAAAATAATAAAATTAAAATAATAAATTTTATAACTCTTAAAAATAACTAATTAAAACAATATCAGTCTCAATGTTACAACATTAAAAGTTAAATATCATCAGCCTCACAATTATCACAAATATAAAATACAGTAAAGTCATTTTTAGTACAAGCTTCATGAGACCAAAGTTTGCACTTGTGGCATTGAATCCATGACTCTCCACTTTTACTTTTTGAATAAAGTTCTGAGCAAATCGTACAAAAAGCATCATCATCTTCATCACTTTCATCAACTATCTTATTTTTATTTTTTTTTTTTGTGGCTTTGGATGTTTGTTTATTTTTTCTAGCTTCTGTATATAATAGTTTGCGTTTAGCAATTTTTTTTTTTTTTTGTTAGCATTTTGTTCAATTTCATTTTTTTCTGGTGTGTCTGTTAGTATTTTAGTTGTTCCTTTTTTCTCCCAGCCTTTCTTGCCATTTTTTGTGCTAATTGAGATTTAGGATAAGGTCTAATACTTTCAGGTGATATAGTTATTGGTTCTTGACTTAATGTTTCAGTTATTATGTTTGTTATAACTGTTTTCGTGTTAATAGATGTTTCATTAGGTTGCATATTATCTGTACTATTTAAAACAATGTTTGTAACAGTTGACGGTGCATATTCATCGTCATTAAACACATTTCTATGGAATGGCCATACACCAGGCACAGGAAAACCCATTAATAATATTTTTTGATGTAGCTGCGTTTACAAGGGCATTAGTAGTAACAGAGAGTAAATCATATATAGTAAATCTTTTACCAGGGTTACTCTTCATCCAAGAATCCATTTCTTGGTAAATTAATTTTTTGAATGGACCAAACACTGATCTGTATAAAGGTTAAAGTTTGTGGGAGCAATGAGGGGGAAATGAAAACAACACAACACCATTTTTTCTACAATAATCAATTACTGGTAGATATAAATGTGATTCGTGGTTATCTAGTAGTATTGGCACCTTTTTTTCTGGTGTGGGTCTTACATAGTTGACAAGATGTTGCATAACTTCTAAGAATTGGTCTCCTTGCATCCACCCTGATTTATTTGATGTGCCTATACACCCTGGTAGTCTTCCTCTAATAAAATTATCTTTATAATTCATTTTCAGAAATATAAACATAGGTGGTATAGTATTGCCTAGAGCACTAACTGCTAAGCACATATTGTAACCAATGCTAATATTTTACCAGGATTTTGCACAGTAGTTATCCCAGTTTCATCTAAGTTATATATCTGATGTGCTTCCAACTTATATTTGACAAGAACTGAATCATATTTATCCATAAATTTTTTAACATTTGGGTTGAAGTTCATTGCCCTAGCTAAACTTGTAGCCTCTGATTTTCTTACGGATAATGTATTGTTGCGTTTTAAAAAACTAGAAAACTAAACATCACCTGCAAATTCATGTTTGGTCCAACTAGGTGGTATTTTTAAATCTAATTTTAATGCAAATTCATAAGCAAGTTTTTTCACATCTTTGGTGTTCAAACCAAAGTACATTTCGGCACAATTTTTTAGATAATTTGTTAACATGGCCTCTTGTAAATTGTTAAATACTCGCGTGTGAGGGTGATAACAACATTCAGGTAGAGGACCACCAGAATCACGGTGAGCTTTCATTTTTTTTTATGTAACGATTTAAACTTACATGACAAATTTCAAATTGATTTGCAACTGATCTTTCAGCTTTGTTTTCGTTTATACAGATTTCTGCAGCTCTCTTTAAGGCTTCACTATCAGTGCCTCTATTTGTTGTTCTTTGTCTTATTTGTGGCATGGCTATTACCTATAACAAAGAATAATGAATAATTTCTTCTTACAAAATATAAATTTAATAAACAATAATAAAATGTTACATTTGTCCCCGTTTAACTGTTACAATTGTCCCCAATCAATATTTATGTAAGAAAGTAAATATAAAAAAAAATACTTACTACGCACAGACGAGACAAGAAAATCAAGTTAAAGAACACTTCTTTCCATATATAAATAAAACAGTAACTAAAAATTATAAATAAATAACAACGTTTAAATAATAAAATACCACAAAATATTTTATTTACAATCTGAGTTGATAAACGTATTTTATTATTTTTCTGATAAGGACAATATGATATCGCCGTATTGATAAAGAGGAACTAGTTGCTATTATAGTGGGACAACTATCGTATTTTTGTCATAATTTTTATTCTTAAATCGAACCTAGAAGAGAAAATCAACAATGTTACAGTTGACCCGTGTTACATTTGTACCCGGTCTCCCCTACATTAAATAATAACGACAGTATCGCGTCTATATAATATAATTATTATATTATGTACATTATACGCCTGACATCGTTGTCACAGAGCACGATATTAACTGTTGATGATATTATGTTGTGTTATAGGTATGTAGTACATAGTATAGGTTTGACTATATATAGGTGTATTACAGGGTGATAAAAATATATAAACCGAGATGGGCAATAATCCTGCATCTGCGGAGCCGGATAGTACCTATATGTGATTACCTATAAGTAACTCTATTTTCTACCTACGTGAAATAATGACAATAATAATTGTGATAAGAAATAAAAGAATAATACGCGGAAGAAATCGAGATGTTATTTTGGTAACCGTTAAGCCGCTTTAAAGTAACGATCATTGGTCTAAGCCTTCTTCGAACCGTCCAAATCGATCGAAATTTTTTTTATTTTTCAGTAAGCTCCGAGCCATACACTCTGCCCACATATAATGAAACCTGAGTAACTGACTTGCGGACTAATCAACGTAGAGCGAGAGTCGAAGTTGTTATATTTAAGGACTTGCCATACTGACAGTGCCTTCGATTTTACTAAGAAAGGATTTCCTCAAAATCCCATTTCAAAGAAGCACACTCAAACAAGGATTTGAGATTTACGACGGAAATAGAAAATATGTGTTATTATTTTTTGTTTACAAAATTGGTTTCAAGATATAATATGCGGATTTCTTCCAAACAGTAACCAAACATGTTTTAAATACTTAAAAAACCAAAACACCATTTATAGGTAGGATGCAGTTCGGGGAGTCGCATCATAATATGACATAATTATATATAATATATATTAATTAGAATAATATAGTTAACTGTTAGTTTTTTTGATTTTGTTACATTATGTTTGAACACTGTGGGTCGTGTCCGTTGATCACAAGGTAAAACGTTGAAATTGATTTTGTTAAGATCGCCTGTAATTTAGTAGATATCATACCGACGCTTTAAAAGTTACCAAGACTAGCTATAAAGTTTTTGATTTCAATTTTAATTAAAAATATATTTTTAATTAGTCTGGTAGGTAGATATTATATTGTGTTATTATGATGGAGTATTTGGTTTCAACCGCTTAAGATTTTAAATAGGTATTAATAAATTCAAAAAATATTTGTCAATGATAATACATTCAAAATTATCTTGTGTATATTAATTTAACAAGCAAATATGATTTTAGCGTAATCAGTTAATTTGCTTATTAATTATTATTGTTGATAAATAATAACATTATGCATAAATAATTATTTATTTAATTAAACAATGTGCTTATAAAATACAATAAACACTATAGACCGCGAGTATAATATTATCCAGTTACAATCGCTATTTTATTATTTGTAAACAACGACAATCATGGTCCACGGGGGACCATTTTTATTTCACATCCTTTTCAGTCATATTTTAATTTACATATAAAATTAATTAAATTTTGTTTCTTATCACTAGGTTAAATCACAGTACGTATATATATAATTTTGTACTATAATGATTATAGCACCTACAATATTTTTAATAATAGTAAGAAAACTATTATTATGCGCCTTATATTTAATTTACAAAATAATTTAAATTATATATGTAAATTATAATATGACTGACATAAATAATATTCACTAGACAAACTTTTTTGATTTGGCGGAAAAGAGAATTGGAGGAAAACGAAAATGACGTACGGTTTTGTCGAGAATTGTGGGAAAAGGGAAGGGTCCACTTTTGGTGGAAACCGGTAACTCCCGATCCACGGTAGGTGAAATTTCCGAGAAATGATTATTCTTCGGCCGACATAAATTCGGTGCAATATGGTTAAAAATAACAGGTGTCTTCGTTTTGCCTTGTTATATTACATATAATATTAAACAAAATATATTAATACTGGAAGGAAAATTGATGACCGAATAAAAATCGTCATAATATTTAAAGCTCCATTGTCTTATATATTATACGTTCCTACCTACACATATATCTGCATTGATATTTTTTATTATTTTCCAATACATCACATTACATTATTGTTATAAATATACGTATTATAGTATTTATATACGAAAAGTTTCTTATCTTTCTCCTCCCCCTCTCGGTATTAGAGTCTACCTATATTTACCATCACTACTCGCGATTTCACAAACCTTTTGCGTAATATAGAACCTATACTGAAACAATAGGATTTCGATACATATGAAAAAAAAATTAACCATCGAAGTTAACCTTTTTTTTACTAGTAATACACAATCTATATTATTATAAGAATATAGGCTAAAAGTATGACTGACAGATAATATTATTTTAATGAAAGGATTCACCCACTGACGACACTTCCAATCGAATCGAACCTGTGTGAATAATTTAAATGATTTTACGTATGATGTGACGAGTAGTACATAATATATATATATATATATATATACAATATACATGGTTTACACTACATACTTGGCCGAAACCATTTTTCCTACACTCTACTGACCGTGGTATCTATATTATGGTACATATTACATAGGTTTCGGTCAATAACCAGACCATATAAACCAGATTAAAAGTTTTCATCGGACGGCTGACTGTCTCTTTAACAAATTAATATAATTACACAGGTTGTTGGACAATCGTAATGATTCGCGATGTAGTATAATAAAGACGTATAAAATGTGTGCGTAGTTATTGCATAACCCTCAGTTATAAAACGGAATTTACAACCGTAGGCTTTTGATTCAGAATTCGTTTATATTGCAGTGTCAGTGATGAAATAATATAATATTATTATTACGAAGACAAAAATGCAGTAACGGAATGCTCACGAATAGAAGATCGTATTCGTATATATGTTACGGTAAAAGATGAATATTGGTGAATGTCGTCATTCTCCAGTGAATGACGTCTTTTACCAAATTGATTCGATTATGTAGGTAAATGATGTAAAAAACCAAATTTTAAATTCAAATGTACATCTTTCACCGGTCATTGATGTAATTTACCAAAACTAGTGGTAAATGATGATAAATCTCAAATAATACACTGATTTTTTTACTATAGGTAGGTACTATTTATAATAATGATTTATTATTAATACAATTTTTATTTGTACAATTTTGGTTAACATGACATTTTGAATTGCACAACATTTCTGCTGCACTGCAATCAATTTTTTTAGTACCACAACCAGTTTTGCAGTTGCATCGATTAAATCCTTGATGACCAGCATTCCATGTCCTGCTGCAGCTTCTCTTAATGTTATTTCCCTGTCTTTAATTTTTTTCATGGCTTCATCTAGCTCTAGAAATTTTACTTTACACGGATAAATTTGTGCTCGTGTATATTTGTGTTTCAACACCCCATATTCTGTACCTGGTTCAAACATTCGGGTATTTATTTAATTTAAATTAAATAAACATTATCAAATTAAAATTACCTTACATAATTTATACATGTCATCTACGCATGAAATAATAATAGCAAGTAAATTACGCGGAGAACCACGTGCTCTATCAACATCTAATATTGGGACACGAACAGTTGTACCGACATCAAGCTTTGAAATTTTTTTTAAACATCATTCTCCAATTAAACTGGTGATTGACGACAATAACCGGAGAATGTCTGCATTTACAACGTTTACCAATTTTTAGGTAAATGATGTCATTTACCGGGGAATGACGTCTTTTACCACGTTTACATCATTCACCGTAACATATATATTATATAGAATTTCGTATTGTCGTTTGATATATAGATGGAATGGAAAAACTTAAATGAAAATTTAGGATTTTACGATGACAGTAATTTGTCGATAAAAACTAAAACTTTATAAAATATGTCTTAATAATACATAAAACATATGCAGTGAAATCTCTGAATATCGAACACTCACGATCTCTTAAATTTCTTCTGCTATTCGGAGATGTCCGCTATTAAGAGGGTAAATACATTGAGTACACATGTCGCCGTTCCCAAAATTCAGTATGTTAAAGGAGGTTTCACTGTATACACATTCGGTCTCCCAAGCCGACAACTTTATCAAACGGTAATTTTATATTACTTGATTAGTTGGAATATATTTTAATATAGTATATGTTGTATTATGCGTGTACTTAAGTTTGGCATACTGCGCCGTTGCATAATTCAACCGCAAGAACCCCAATTTAATTTCGTCGGAGAATCTTGCCGCGATGATCGTTATTAATAAGTATATACTTATACCGGGTGATCCATTTAACTACATAATATACACCAATCATTAATTGGGAAAGTATAAATTAACGTTTTTGAAAATATTTTTTTTACATGATTTTAAGTCGTTACAAAAAACATATTTTTGTTGTATACCTAAATTATGCTTTTTAATATTTTTTATCCTCTTAATTTTTCCATAATGTTTTTACTTTTTTAAGGACCTTATACAATTTTAATTTCAATTTCCTAATCAGAAAATTTTTTTGAGAATTTCGATAATATAAACAAATTGAATTTAGGGTTAATGTTTTAAAGTTTAGATAAACGGAGTGGAATATGGTTACTCGTAAAATGTTGGTCCACTACTCCGTAATCTTAAAATACTAATATAACAGATAAATTATTTGTCCTTCGATTTTAAGTATTGAATACCTGTAAAAAATATTATGCTTTGGAATATGAGATTAAAGCTGTATAATATTTTGTCGTTCAAAATAGCGAGACTGAAATAAAACAATATATATATTTTTTTTATTTTTTTTTTTAATGTGGTTTTTTATGACATAGGACAATAGGAACAATGTGAATATTTTTCGTTTAAATATGGATCACTTGGCGACAGAACCATCCAATATTTATGAATTACACATACACCCTAATATAATGTTGAAATGTCTGTTATTATTATATCATATCGTTTTCTATTACATTGTTTCGTTATTTTTTTAATTTTTTTTTTTTTACAGGTATGTTTAACCAACGAAGAAACTATACGTTTTACGACGCCACTTGACTTTACGTGTCCGGCTTGACAACACGTCATGAATTGCGCTGACCCGTTTGTTAATTATTTACGACTAAAACAATATTTGCCTGCTGCAGAACGCGTTAAACGCCTCGCACGAGGTTACACCTTATGCACGCATATATTATGTATATATATTACCTATATATACATCTAATCCGGTACGTACCTGTGTGCCATTTAACTATACCTATATATGTAGTATACCTATATGTTATTTTAAACTGTTATCATCGTTAAAAAAAGCCATTCGTTTTACACCCACCGGTTCGAAGAACGATCTGTTAAAAAGTTTTCAACCGCTGAGTAAAGCATATATATAATTCTATGTATTATTATAGTCCTCACCAGAGGTACGACTATATTATGGCCATCAAACACGGTGCTGCGTGTGAAAACGACGACACAGTATAAAGTATAAACGGGGTGAGAAAAAAAATGATAACTGTTATGTTACCATAGCTAGTAGGTACTGTCGTTATACTGAAAACTTATTGGCCACAGGATTTTATTATTGAGGTTCATACACTACGCTTCGCGTATATCTACTATAATCATCATTCGGTTGGTCGTAAAAAAATCGATTTTTTATCGATTTATGTGGAAATCGTCGTAGGTGCAACAGTTAATAATGAAGATTATGAAAAAAGAAAACGAAAACAGCGAATATCGTTAAAGTTATAAGATATCGATTTGTTCACTAATCGCCTTAAATAATGTGACAACGTTTCGGTAGCAAAACGCATGGGATTTTTTTTATTAAAATAGTGAACAAAGTTTCGAATTCGCGCCGCGTTAGACAAATTTTCTAAATAATTATAGCTTAAATGTTCATATTACATAAAATTGTTCATTGTGCATCACAATAATAATATCTATTTTATTCAACCACGTGAATTATTAGAAAATAATATTACACAATATTTAAAATATCCGTTTCTACTAATATTTTAGGTTTGAAAAGAAGTAGTATAAAAGAACTAATAAATTATTGTAATAATAATAATAAAACAATAGAACCATAACATATATTGTAAATGTCAAAATTAAGATAAACATTTTTACATTAATTTTAACAGTTACAATTTTCAGTTTAAACGATCAAACTAAAAGTTTAACCATTTGAAAGTGGGAAATGAATAAAACATGACATTCTGCAGTTAGGAAAGTTTCAAAAAATAAATAAACAAATAGGGTTTACATTTTCTGTAAGACATCGAAACTAATTCAATTTTTCTTAAAACCTTTGCAATGGGTATCTACCCTCTATATGAACACTATACTGTAGAATCAATGAACTAAACGGGTAAAATATTAACAGACGAAAACATAATATTATAATTATATGATAGTAATATTACGTATAGTGCCAAAAACTCATCGGTCGCACGACGCATAACACATTTGCAAGTATATTAACAATAACGTTATGAATCGTTAAGGATAAAATTTAATCAAAAATAAGAAAGTTTTCGTAAATGGACTGTGAATTTTATTTTGCATAAAAAACGGCGTAATAGTCACTCGTTGTGTGCGATACAAACTTCGATACGCGACCAACTACAACTCAATATCGCTGGTAAAAATAACAGCGATTACAAAAAAATCGTATAACAAAGAGCACTAAATGTCTAAACGAACCATCGAATATACATCTGCTAACAATAATAATAATATAGAGATCGATCCAAAAACGGTCGCATCATGAAATTCCTACAAACGAGTACTTTTGAAGTTGTGGTGGCTAAAAGATGATATGTGCAGCATTATTATTATTATTATTGTGATACTAAAAAGTAAAAAATTTCGTGGCGCTTTGCGCTCTATACTCAATAATGTTATCCTATATACAGTACCCTAGGAACCTTGGTATCGAACATATCAGTTGTCACCAAAACGTTCGACATTTATTGACACTCATTATAATGTGGCCGAAAATGTCCTTCTATATAAATCTACAATACCTATCATAAACATAACAATATAATTTTCTGCGTCACTTTCTTTACAACTATATTGGCTGTATGGCCACTATACTACTGCTGCTGTTGCTGATAGGTTGTATGGGTAGGTAGATTCCTATTATTATTGTAAATTGTAAATTGTAATTATATCTGTCTATACTCTCAAACGCGTGAACCCATTACGGCATGTGGTGTACACCATCACCTCAGTTCGGTGGTCCGGTCATGACGTGTGTAGTGTATATATACGCATATAATAAATATATATAGGTACTTACATCACAGTTTTCACGTGTATTATGTGAGACGGCGTATACGCGATGAACGAAAGCGGTAATAAAAACCTCACTTAAGGGTAGTTGTACAGTGTTCGCGAATTTCTACGGTTCGTTTTTCGTATTTGTTTTCATTACATGCCAGATAGTCTATACTATATTATATATATGTACTTATGATGTGCGCGCCAGAGTGTCTGTGTCCGTACGCTTTTAAATTTATAACGGGACAGACGTACACCGCGCCATCGTAAGTTCACAACGACACGTTGGATGGTCGTGCATAGTCGTGTATGATCGATAAGCTCTCGTGCGATTTGATTCAAATATTATAAATACCTATACCGACCGTCATGCAAATCAGAGCTCGACGATAAAACAAATAAAAACCTATGTGAAACGCGTTGACACAATGTTCGGGGATTTCATGCATGCAGTGCATAGATATAATGACCGTGTGGTGAGTACAAATGATAATATATGACGTGTTATGATATACGGTACTGCTGTTGTATCGATATTGTACAATTATTGGTGTTTACTTAACCTAACCCGATTGAATTCAATGGATACAATTTGGGCATACAGAAATTAAGCCACAACACGGTTAGACATAAGACAATATTTATACCTGGGATTTGGGAGAACGATTGGGAACACACGCTTAAGTACATGTTTTCGGACCTAAAAAATCAACACACTGTTTGGGTACATCATATTTTTAGAATAATACCAAGTTTGAGTATACTCAATGATAATGAGATATATCAACGTTTATAGGTACAAATTTTTCCTTTTATACTTTTACAGTTTATTTTTATAGCTTATTATAGTTACCCAGGAAGAATATTGGTGTCTTTATTTATTTTAATTTCACTAAATTTAAAACTATATAAAAAAAAACAGGTTTTACCTCGACAGATTTCAAAAATTTTGTAATACGAAAGTTAAATTCGTGATTTCGTACTGTTCACTATATAACACAGAAGAGACAAACCGAAACATTACCACACTGAGTGAATAAAAACATTCATAGAAATTATAATTTATATAACATTTACGTGTATTAGGTCTATTATATTCGTAGTCACGTGAGTTAGTTTATATAAATAATCGCGCAAAACTCAAAAAATAAAATAATTTATATTAATTGGTTTGAAGATAAAGTATCGAGCAATAGATAAATATACCTTGCAGTATATTTGCAAGCGTATAACGATGGAGAGGATATGGGAATTTTTCCCCACCACAGACTTTTTTTTTTAATAACTATAATCTACGCCCCGTAAGAATTTGACTCAAAAACAATTTAAGATTTAAGAATTAAGAATTCATGGACATTATGATAGTTGAGATTTAACTAATAACATTATAAATTACAGAATCAATAATTGAAGTTTTACCCTGAAGGTAATTTAAAGTTGTGAATTTCCAATTGAATAGATTTAAAATTAAAAAAAAAAAAACTAACAGTACAACTAAAACAAAATAGACGAATTTAATTTTAAGTTGGTACTAAAATTATGACTACAATAAATTATGCGCAGCCTCACAAAATATGAAACATTTTTATTCAGATAATCCAAACACCAAAAAAGGGGTGTTTTCTAATCAAAGAACTATACATCATAATTTTTAAATATTAAGACACCGCTCATTATGGACCTCTCCCAATTCCTCCGACTGCAATTTTTAGAATTTATTTTTAAATTTCATATTCAGCATTAAACCATTAACTGAACAATCATCGATATTTATTCTGCGTATACACGATTTTTTAGTCAATTAAACCAAACTATTAATATGAATACGTTGTAAAAAAAAATAATCATATTAGACGTGCATAAGGAACCTCGAGTTTCCTAGAAAATAGCGTATAGTATAGGTAGGGAACCACTAACAACACAAACTATACCTTTAACCTTAGAGCCATTTCATAAGAAGCGTATAATAATAATTAGAAGTAGCAGCCAAACAAGAACAATAGACGTGTCGTGAACAAACACAAAATTCATTAATAATTGATATAGTAAACATGTATGTAGTATAAATAAGTCTTTTGTTATAGACTAGAAACTAATGTAGAAAGTTGCATAAATATTAAAACAAAACATTCAAAAACAATTCAGGTAGACACCAGAAGTAAAACGTTTTTGTTTATTATTCAAAGTAAATTTAATTAGTCGAAAAAAAAATATTTATTTATTCATTCTACCGTAGCAACGAAATAACTAATAATTGTTATTATTTGATTTTGTGTCAAAAATCGTTGTAAAACAGTCAATAAAGTGGTATCTGTACAAAATATTATAATAATGTCTAGATAATGATTTGTCGAGAAATTGTTAACCTTGGACACGACTATAAATTAAAAATACAGAAATACTCTCGTCGCTCATTCATACGACCTTTTTAAAATAAATAAATACTAAAGTACAACAAACAAAAATAAACTCGTGTTTCGCGTGTACGTTTTATGTGTCAATGAGTACTCACCCAATCTAAGCTAGGTATTCGGAAGTGATTTTAGTAGTTTAGGTATTCGTAGATATCCGCAATATACATTATTACACCTACGCATGACACTGAGAATTAAATTCATACTTTTTTTTCTGGAGGTCGAGGATGTTAAGTTGAATATTTCTAATAAAATCTTAATATTTGTTTTCGTTGTTTAACATATTCGTACCGACTGCAGTCGAATGACGTACACATAATACGATACATTTTATTTATTATTATTGTGATGTTAACTCGTGACATTGTGTATCGCACGAAAACACTCAATTTCAAAACGATTTCACGGTTTATATTTTTCCTCGTACACCCGAAATCACGAGAAAAATAAATAAAAAAGTTTATTTTGAAAAAGCGTCTTGCAACCCTTGTCCGACGTTTCAATTTAAGTTTAATCGAATCCTATTACAAACTGCAGGCTGTCTCTTTTCTTGTATATTATGTACAGACATTTCTGTAGTGGATGCTCTTTGCAATGTGACATTTTGCTTTTATATTCAATTTAATATTTTCACTCTAAATTGGGTAAGCCTTTACGTAGCGTAATTATTATTTATTGTATTATTATGTTTTTATTTTTGATCAATAGATTTTTAACTGTTCCTGATTTTCGACATACATAATGAGATAAGTTTGAATACTGGGAATTATTATACGTCAATAATTATTAGGAATTTAATCATGTCCATGGAATTCTAAGTCTAAGTATTTTATTTTAACGATGATAGTATATGCTTGTATAGTTTTACGAACTTCCCTTCGAAGGGCGGCTTTGAAACACATATTAGAGTATAAGTACCTACTTAGTAATTATATTTATATCACATAGCAGAATTTTTGTACCTACTAGTCATGTTATTATATCTACGATAATTAGTAATATTATCACTTCACAATACACGACAATCGAATATTATAACTCATGTCGGTGCAATTGGAGTACATTTCACAAAAATTCAAAAGAACACTTTTCCAGGAAGCATATTTAAAAACGACCAAACATTTACAGGGTGATTTTTAAGCACAATTATATTATTTTTATTGTATATATTAAAATTCAGATTTTTGGAATTTTTAAATACACTTGAAGACCATTTTTCAATCAGTGACATTATAATTTGTATACCACTTAAAGATAGATGATCCTGTGACAAATCTACAATTAGAACCTTCTAAATCAAATTTTAAGCTAGTAGTTTTTGAGTTATGAAACTTTGTGTTTTAAGGATAATATGTCTATGGTAATGGGTTATGTAGATAGGGAACTTGGGCGATTTAAAAAAGTTAACAATTACTATTGATTTATCAATATAAAGAATTTGTAAAACTGATCCAAATTTAATAAATACTACATCTAACATTACATATAGTTTTTATTTTTATAAAATCATTTTTAAGGATTATAATTAATTCTTAGTATAAACATTTTATTAAATAATTATCATTAAAAAATGGAGTTCTCACTTGAATAATAGAAGTTGGTATCGCCACAGGATACTCCATAGGTAATACAAAAAATTATTAAAAATTTGATAACAGGGTCTTAAGTTTTAATTAAAAATTCAAAAAATTAGAATTTGAATAAATGTATAGGTACTATTAAAGAGAAAAATGGTGGTGAACATGCTTAAAAAATCATCCTGTATATAAATATGTGACGATAATTAAATAAACGTATAATATATAAATGGGCCGCCGTAGTATATTAATCAGATTTGTGTGGTCAACTTTTCACAGTGCTGTTTGAAGTTTGTATATTTTTCACTCAATTAAATTTTAAATTAATATCTTTCACAATGCAGCCTTTTTATTATATTGTATCCTTATTAGAGCAGACATGGCATATATATTACATACACATTGTATCTATACGAATGTTTGATATTTAATAGTTTAATAAAATGTTCTTATATGCACATAAGCTATATACTTACACTTAACGTTAGATTTTGCTGATAGAATACTACGTTGCTTAGTACATTGTTATTATTAATTCCTTCGATATATTTTGTTGGTATATAAAACCATATTGCTTAATACAGTATTCATTTGAGTGGGGCTATTGGGTCGACATTAACTCCATATCATAAATTTTGTTAAAAATTACTGGTGCTATTCATAAGTGGATTACAATATCCATAATTTAGCGAGTAGGTTGGAATTATTTATAAGAATCTATATCTATCCTGCAGCTGTTGTGGTATATCTTAAATCATGTGTGTATATGTATGTGTGAGCGTGTGCAGTATATTTACGGCACTATATATGTGGTCACAAGAAGGTTATAATCCAGTCGATCGTACGAAGAATAACATAATAATATTAATTTCCAGTGCTCATCAATTTATAAGCTTATGCGTTATGACATAATCTATTGAAGGAAGAGAACATAATATTAAATAAATAATTAAAAAAAAAATAAATAAATAATTTAGTCTGGCGATAACGTTCACCATGAACACACGCTTTTATGTTCGCTCCGTTATCTGTATTTTAATTATGTAAATTGCGTTTTCGTTTTCAACGTATATCTTATTATGATTCGTTCCGGTAATAGTCCACCTCGTACGCCTACGTCATCAAAAAGAATATTATCTAGTTCTTTTCCAAATTATCCTCTTCACGAGGGGAAAAAGACCAAAACTTTCACCTCACCAAACCGTTTCGCTGTTCGCGCCTCAATTGACTCTAACGATGACTCTGTGTTTGATGCGGCGCCACCTTCCCGTGAAGTCACTTTTGTACTTTCATCTCTCGCTTCTGACCATGGCTGAGCCCCCGGCTCCACCTTTTTTACATCAGGAACATCGATAACTTTTCCGCATTCAAGGATGTATTAATAAAGACCGTCGGGCCCAAGGGGTATACATGCAAGGCCACTCGTTTATACCTTATCGTCCATCCCAATGGTCGCGAAAATTTCAATGCACTGGCAAATCATTTGATGGAAACTAACGCCAGTTTCCATACTTTTCGTCCTCGCTCTCAACGTCCTTTTAGGATCGTTATCAGAAACCTCCATCAGTCTACGCTCAGTGCTGACATTTCGTCCGCATTGTCGGAAAATGGGCACATAGTGAGGCAAGTCCGCAATATTAGTAAAAATAAACGTCATCTCCCTATCTTTTTTGTCGACATCGAACCCAATGTTAACAATTAACATATCTACAAAACAAAACGACACACGGTCCGCCGCAATGTTTCAATTGTCAAGACTATGGTCACACGCAAAATTACTGCCATCATCCATCGCGTTGCGTTAAATGCGGCTAGGCTCATGAATCAGAAAGCTGCACCAAGGATCACTCCAGCCCAGCTAAATGCGTCCACTGTTCCGAAAATCATACGGCCAGCTTCAAGGGGTGCCAGTTCTATCAAACCATTCTAAATCGCTACAAATTGAAGTCTTCAAACTCCAAAAAAAATATAACATTTACAAAAAACATATCCTCCGAGCCCCTTCCCATTGACCACTCTCAATCCATCCCATCATATGCGGCTGCTACTTCGGGTTCAAAATCCGAACATTAATCCGCAAAACTCTAATTTAAAATTAGCTCTATCAAAATTCCTATCCGATTTAACCTCCATAATTAATTATTTTCTTTCCGCTATAATAACAACCAATTAATTATGATTATGATATTTACATTTAATATTATTTCTGTTACTATACTCTATTCGCCGTAAGTTGACCCACTTGCTCGAAGAAAACCGGTCGTAGCTGTGCAGGCCACCGCGTCTTCGGAGCGCTAGTGTTGATCGTTACCACCGCACCTGGCGTATACGTAGTGATTTGATTATCTTCACGACGTATCGACACTATCTCCGCGAACGCGCGCTATTATATTGCTATAATTCGTATAAATTATTTTGTATAACATTCTGTATGCACGGTGGCAGCTGACTACTACGACGAACACCACCGATTGCCGAACACCACTGACCAATCACAAACCACCTGTCTCCGACATGGGGGGTCTGAACGTTTCGGCGGCTCAGTATGCATGCGCGCAAGTGGGTCAACTTACGGCGAATAGAGTATATATACACTAATATTCCGTTCTGTTTACTCTTATCTGACATCATTATCTTATTTATCATTATATCATATGCTCATTATTATTAATTACCAATTATTACTTATTGTATCACTGTGTCTATCAATATTGTAATTATTGAACTATAAAAGTTATATTGAAAGTTCTTAATATAAAAAAAAATTTGTTTTACTATGTGCCCATGAAGTTGAAAACTTAACCCAATGGCCAATGGTATATTTAACTACATATAAACCCTGACAAAGTTGACTCGTTGGCCGTTGCATATACAATCAATAATGCATAATATTATATCTATCTGCTGTTTTTGATACCTATAAATATTGTTAATAATTTATTTAGAGCAACTCAAATTATCCAGTGTGAATGATAAGAACTGTGAACCTAAACGGCTTGAACTCGTATTATTGATATTCTACCCTGTAGGTATACAGTATTAATATTATTATCATTAATATTATTGTTATATTGCTCACCGAATCCTCATCGCTGCTGATATTGACACTATACACGCGATAAGTGACATGGCTCGACGTTTCGCGTTGAATAATTTATATTAAATAATTTATATTTTGTGCTACATTAATTTATATGATGGTATTGAAAAACGAAAACGGTCAAAACCAAAAGGCCCAGCTGGCCAAAACCACGGTCAGTGATGCGTGTAAAAAATAATGTCGAACTATCCGTCCCAACCGCGGTGGCGTTTGCAGACCCTTCGACGTCGATTCAGCACATATACTTGACCTACTCCCACCCTCATGTATATTCTGCCCGCTCCCACACCCCACCACCATCATGGGTGCGTGTAATATTATGCAACACTGTCAACGACGTGACCAAATATTAATCCTCGCATCCTCTGATATGTATATACTGTTCCCCTAATTCTCGCTCACTTCGTCTTCTTCTCCTTCCATTCCATTCTCCACACACCGGAAGTAAAAGGCATGCGTATAAGCAGCAGTATAAGACAGGCAGAACCGGGCGTAAACATTCTCCGGCACGCACTCACTTTGCAGTCTGCAGACGTTTCAACATTGCAACGCATAATATTAGTCGAAGCAATATAAACAGCGGGTTGCGGCACGGTGTGGGAACTTTTTGAAAAAAGCTGTCCAACAACCATATTATTACGTATATAAGCATATAATATTACAATAATAATAAAATAATGTAATCACCAATGTGGGATATGATAAAATTCGTACGGAGCAAAGATACCCTTTTTTTTTGGGGGGGGGGGGGGGGGGGGGGAGGCTCTCTACACTAAAATTGAAATTTCTGTGTAGTGAGTGATTTGCAAATTCTGATAATGAGTTTGGAAATTATTTCGAACTCTTTGGTATCAGTTCAAAATCGATCGAACGATGTGATGAGTGGCTACGTCAAGCTGCTTCTCCCTAATTCCGAAATGATTCCCACTGCTAAAGTTGAAGTTAATCTAGTTAATTAATCGATTTTCAAAATGCACAGGTTTGAAAGTTTGTGGCACTCAATCAATGTGCCTGAAGTTATTTTGTTATGCTTATTTTTAGTCATGGGACAGATTCATCGAAAAAAATAAATCAACTTCGAGAAATAAGACAAACCCAGCCAATTTGAACGTAATAGTGTAATAATAAATACAGTAGTTAAGTACCTACTCATACGTGGACTATAATTCTATATGCAAAGCGACCTCAGCTGTGTAATAGCTCACCTATACCATCATATAAGTTCTCTAAAATTGTTTCAAAAGCCCACGTCATTTCGCAGCACTTTAATGTGTGCGTAAAGGTTACCTCTTTCCTTCAAAACGAACCATTGGCATTGTAATACCATGACGACGATATATGTACGTAATTCAATACGGCTATAAAAATCGTAGAAGACGTCTTGTGTCCTTGTTTGAAAAAGAAAAAACATGGATCTCGCGGGGAATCGTGACACGATACTATAGTGCATAATACGTGTCAGTGTGTCACCAAAACAATCATATTATTAAGCGTACGTTGCGAGTATGCACGCGGTTTAAATCATAGATTATAATTAATATTATGGCCTGGTATGACGCGATGGTTGAATTCATTCACGAAACGTGTTCCGAGTGCAAGAATCAGCTGGTATCACTAGTTCCCAGATGGATGACCACCCGGGCTTTTATTAAGTGACAACGTACACGTGTTCTAATCAACCGTACACAACCCCGCAGTTATAAACAAACTAAACTTACAGACAGCTAATTACCATGGTCGCTGAACTCGAAGTTAATCAAAAATAATTTATACTATTATTATTATTATTTATTGTAATAATTTGAAGTATTCACGTCATCTGGTCGAGTGTTAAATCACACGACACACCATTTCGCAGTAACCTCTATCCCTCAAAACGATCCATTGCAGGATTTACCGGCTGCGGCCACTATGTACAGGAGGCGTCGTCTTGTGCACACCGTCGGAAGTAAAAAAAAAACACCATCGATCTCGCAGGGCGTCGTGTGTCGCCAAAACGATATCACGCGTACGTTACGCACGTGGTTTAAATTATACATATTATTATTATTATTATTATGTACGTCTGCATAAGAAAACCAAATAATATATGAAACTCCGAGAGATTGCTAGCTTCTGGAATACCTTATAATATAATAATAATAATATATATACGATATATACATAGCACAATAGTCCAAGTTTTTTTTTCATATTTTATCCATCACACACTTATGTGCCTATGCGACCCATATAATATATGTAGATAATATTATGGATAGATTTTGCGTATTATCCACATTTCAGATTTCTCAATTACAAAGTGTATGGATTTTTTTTTAATGTTCTGATATTTTTTATAATTTTTATAATATCGCATATCTACCATTTATATACATATATATAAGTGGTATACATATATATACATTTATATACTTATATACATACCTATATAATATATATATAGACGGACATGATGTGTTAACTTGGTGGACAATTTCCTGATGATAACTTCCCAAAAACTATATCTATTTTCTAGAGCGTGCATATACCTACACATAATATTACGACTATACACCGTTCGCCACTGTGTTATATTATGATGTATTTTCAAATAGTAAGTGGTACAATGCAGTTGTTTATTATTGCTATAAAATTTTGGAGACGCATTCTTGAAAATCATAGCAAATTAATTTTCACCAAGTCTAATACGTTTGTAATCAGTGGCAACTACAAGGGTGATGTCGGATATTTATGTACGCTAATCGATCGTAGTAAGCCCGTCGAAACGTTATCGGCGATGTCGTCGCCGATCATTACGGTCGAGAACATTTTATAACCCCACCCTGCCTGTCCCATGTCTATGATTAGCTGGCATCTCATCACGACCTGTCAAGGCTAAGTCTAGTCTCCGGTGCACAGCCGCAACGGCGCCAATCCGTTCGACGATCGGTAACGCGAAAATGTCGAAAAAATGATAATAATTTTTGTGGTGCGTTGTTCGGGTGCCTCGGGGTGCAAGTACCTACGACGTCTTCTTCCAATCGTTTTGACGTGTGTGCGCGTCCGTTGTGCCGACGCTTCGATAAAAAAAAAAAAGAACCTCGTGGTTTTAAGAATCTTAAATCTGCTTGTCGTCGTTCGTGCCTGTTTTGCCGCCATTGGCAGTTGGACCCGGAGATTACACGTTTCAGTGTCTATATGGTTGTGGACCCCCACTAGACCGATCGACAATTGCCACTAGACCACCCGGGATTTGTTGTACTGATCATAAAATATTGTCATTTATACTATGAAGGTGTATTGTGTTTTATTAGAACAACGTTGTAACACAACATAATTTTTTATTTGTTTAGTACTGTTGTACATTGTACTCTTATAATAGATTGTGTTTTATATTATTATCAATGATTCCGGGGCGCCCTGCTTTATAATATTATTATTACTTATTATTAGTACCTATACTTGTTGTAAAATGTCGACATTATTATTATTATTTGTATTTTTTTCTAATTGGTATTATGTTATTGAGTGTCCATACCTTTATATTATTTAAATATTACGGCGATGTTTCTGGCTCGTAATTATTCTATACTTATCGTATTTATTTATTTATTATTTTGTGCGGTCTGCAAGTACCCTCGTGGCCTTCGTTTCGGTACATAGCGTAGCCCGATTTGCGAATTTATAACAGAGAAATAAACTTGAAAAAATTATTATTAAGTGTCGCCGAGCCGGTCGACGTCCTCTGGGTCGGCAATAAAGACGTGTACGACAGGTGACGTTTTTCCTCGACTCACATGCTTTTGCATCGCCCACTCCAAACATTTTTTTCAGTGCTGTCAAAAAGTTAATTCATTGATATGGTGATTATAATATAACTTTTGAAAATTAATCAAACTAGCTTGAAAGCGCAGTTCAAATTTAACTCCTTCGAGCCAACATTGCAGCTTGCAGTTTTTTTTTGTTTTATTCTACAATTATTCAGTATGATCAATAATAATCTTAATCGTTTAATAGTAATTGAAACGTGAAATTTCGAACTCTATAAAAATAAGTATACGTATACTTATATATAATAACATTAATAATTAACCATAATACGATCATCTTATAGTCTCTCAAACACAATTAACTTTATACGTTCAATAGATTATAATCTAATAATAATAGCAACAATAATATGAAATATATAAAATACATTTTAATTCATCATAATACAAAATTGAAAATAAGGTAATAGCATGGAATATAATTATTGGCATCGCGTCGGATTTTATCAAGCGGCGGTGGTGTTGTAAATTTATGTTTTCGATTAAAATATATTTATTACTTTTTGAAAAACGAATTCAAAATGTAAAATTAAAATGTTTGTCAGTACAAGTTTTTAATGACAGCAGTTAAACGGATTAACAGATAGCAAACCTATTTAAATTACACGGTAGTTGCTTATTAAATTATTGTTTTCATTTAATTGTTAATAATGAAAAAATGGAAGGGAAGGAAGGGACTGATATACATTTTTAGAAAAACAAATTCAACTTCCGTCAACAAAAAAAAAGATCTGCAGATATCGAGTCATTTAAACTCTGAGAAAAAATACATATATCATTAAAACGTTTTGAAAAACAAGGAGGTATTTTTATGATTTTTATTTCAAACACTCCATTATATACATTTAATTACTTCGCCTTGACGTCGTCATCTGGCAATGTGTGCATCTAGTGTTTAGGTACACTCGTTTTTACCTACCACTACCACCAAAAAAAAAAAAAAAACTAAATATTTTACTTCAATACCAATTTCGTTTGTGAATGAAAATTCAAATTTACCCTGTCACCAAATTATTTAATTATTTATCTGTGTGGTAAAAAGGGCTTGGAGCTGAGCTTGAGTTATAATAATATACTTAATTTATTAAATCGTATTTGGGTCATATACATATTATATACTATTTCGAGGTGTTAATTTTAAAAGGTGACACGTCTCATGATTTCGAAAAATACATTACTTATTATGATGAGTATATTAATTTATTCTTCATTCATTTTTATTATTTATTGTTATTTGAACGTAGTTTTTTTTAATTTCATTTTAAATATTAGGTATCTACATGGTGTAAAGGAAATTTTTCGGACGAATCAAAATCAAGGTGAAAAATAAGGGACGAATAAAATGTTAGAATTGCGTGCGTATTAGACTTAAAAAAAAGTTGATATACTCATGGAAATAAATAACAATGCGTGTTCGCTATTACATATTATTATGTTTATAGTTTTATTATAGGTTAAAATATATACACCTAACTAGGTATATAATGATAAATCATGCTGTAAAAATGAGTTCTAATTTGAAATGAAAAACAGTGCATTGAACTGGACGTTAAATGAAATTATGCATAAGCGATTTGACTAAACATTATTAAGATGATTTCTTGTTACATGTGACATTAGTATAATTCTATAATATCCAATATTGATGTTCATGCATTATATCTGTTATAATAGCATTTAGGCCAAGGGTCACCAATGTTTTCCTACAAATCAACTGTTTTTAAATCGCGACAATCTAGTTTAATGTAATAAATGAGCAGAATGAAAGGGGAATCAGAATAATATAATGATAATTTTTATGTATACCTATCACTGTTGAAAATAGTAAAATAACTAAAAAGAAGTGGTAGAAAATTGAATTTTTCTAAAAAATGTCGTTTTGTAACAACTAAAAATTATTTTAATAATAATAAATGATATTATATGTAAAAACAATGTTTTCATAAACGCGTTATAGTGTATTCTGAGTATAATTAACAATAATGATGGTTGCTTATATCGTTGAATGGATCACTCTGTATATCATGCATAATATTAATTAAGTACCTATTGTTGCACACGCGATCGGATGGTTATTGGGTAAACGCGGTTCGAACACATCGTCGGCTTGAACGTACATTATTAATATTACTCGACCGACAACCGCGAAAACCAATCGAAAACGACCGCGATCAACTGGAGTTCGACGTCGACGGCGGTGGCGGCGTTGCGGAAACACTAACCTAACCTGCCGCACCGGCTGCACCGGGACTCGTCGGAAAAAACCCGTTTTTCCAGCTACGCGTGCCACTAGAATTTGTTATTATCATCATTATTGTTATTACAAAACTATTATCATATTATTATGACTTATGAGGAGTGTGAAATGGTGAAATATCGGAAATTCAAGCCAGTGGACGGGCAGCTTTCGCGGCGATCCGCCCACATAATATTCAGTTCATCTCCGCAACTCCGTTAATAATGATAATCATTGTAGTACAAACGTGTGGTGCGCACGCGCAGTTATACGTGCTGATGTCTACCTGTATAATAATAGCGTCATGATAGGAAATTCGTCGTAAATATTGTTTTCGCAGATCAATTACGATCAAATATTATTGTGGCCACTGCATCGTCGTAGTCGATTTTCAACTAAACATCATGAACATCATGCGGTGGTAATATACTATGGTTATAGGTATAGATGTTAGTTATATTATATAGGTACAGTCGAACTTGTTTTACTCGAAGTTGAAGGGACCGGAATAAAATTCAAGTTATTCAATTTATATTTCTAAATTTATATTTTTTTAACAGTTCAATATATTAATTCCTACGTATATTTTATAATATGTAATAAAACATATTTACCATATATATATATATATAATTATGTATAGTATAATCGTTGTTGTGTATTAAGCCACTTATCGGTAACTGATCTTATTTTCGATACTAAATATACAAAGATATATGAAGAAAATATCACAATTTTGTAATAGGTACAATAGGTAGACACATATTAATAAAACTCGAAATTTCCAATTATTCACAAAAATATTTGAGTTTATAGCGATTTTTTCGCGTTGTTCAAATAGGAAATCCTAGGGATCGGTGAAAAGGTTCAAAGTATCCGACAATTTCGTGTTAACCAAGTTCGGCTGTAATATGCAATCTAAATAAAATAGCTGTTTTGGTGCAGCGATCGTGTGCTTGCAGTTGTGTTTTCGACGCGTTTGTTATTCCGGTCAGCATACATGAAGAATTTTTTCCGTGAATTCGAGTGATTTTGTTTTTAAATTTTTAAGCATCCACGTCGATTCAACCAGATCTCAAAAATTGGTATTTTTTTTTTACACACAGAATAATAAATATGTAGATAGATCACGATAGCGTGTATATATTATATATTATTATAATATGATATTATATGCGGCATGTGAAATATCGGAAATTCAAAGCGAGTGGAAGTCGCAATTCGTCAAAATATTATTCAGTTCATTTCCGCAGCCGGTAATGTTATTATAACACAATCGCGTCGTGTGCGATCGTCGTTAGGTCTAATTCATGATAGGAAATTTACCTTGAATAGGTACATAACCTATGCATGATTTTCACGAAGAAAAGACGCCCCTCCGACGATATTATCGTTCAGAAACGTTATATTGCAAAATAAAATATTATAATATTAATATAAATTATTATGAATTTATAAGTATCTTCGTGACTTGCGTGATGTCGTCGTGAATTTTAAACTAACTAAATAATGTATTAATATTATATAGCCTATAGTCCCCATTGCCCCCCCCCCCTAAATACGGGCCTGTATATAGGTATTAGGTAAGTACCGCTATAGTACGTCGCAAGTAGCATTTGTTCTGACCATTGGTAAAAAAAAAAAAAAAACGTTACAAGTGTTTTCTAAACAATGTCAACTCTATTAGTTTGCTGACTCGAAGAAATAATAGTTTTTATCGTCGACGGAAATTGAAACATGATAGACTTACAACAATAATATTATTATACCTTTTTGTTCGATGAGTCTATCTTTAAATCTAAATAAATATAAGGTAATGGTTCATCTCTTGGGTACGATCATCAACGATTTATAAGACAAATACAACATGTGTAGTCCTGAAATGTGTTGCGTTGCGCATTTATTTGGCCTTGGATTTAAATTGAACCGTTGGTGCTACTGATTTTGGATATCACGTCGAAATGGTACAACCAAGAAAGTTTTATTGATTCCATTCTTCCGTTAAAATATTGTCGTTTAGTATTCAAATTAATGTTATAAAATAGAGATGAGAGTACCTATATTTTCAAGGGTAAGTTATTTTTTTAACCTTAAAAAAAGTGTTGTGTGATATAACCTCTAATCAAATACAGTCAAAAACGCTTATTCTGAACTATAATGTTATTTAAACTGGATACATATTATTATTATATATTACATATTATTATTATTATATTATTTTTTGTAAATAATCCACCTTGATGAGATATATTGTTTATCAACTATGGCACTGTATACGTAATAGTTAAAAGTAAATAAATTGATATGCTTTGACTTTAGAACATAATACCTACAATAAAAAAGAAAGTGCTGTGATAGCTTTTATAATTTACCTACTTTAAATAATTAATATATTAATTATATACTTCTATTGTGGACATTTAAATGTTCATAGTATGTACTGATACAAAACAATAGGTCTATATTTAGTTTGTTAATATTGTTATTATAAAAAAACTAATTTGTCAAGTATGCGGTGACAATAGAAATAATAAAGGTATTTAAGAATGCAAAAATATGGTTCTAAATATGGTTCTAAGATGTTTTATTATTTAACCTTAGATTTTTTTTTATCATTTTTATCACTTCAATGATAAATTTATCAATTTTTTTTTCACGCAAATAATCCACATATATATTATAAAATTCTATAATCTTTTGTAATTTCTCAATTTTAAGTACCTTAAACGTGTAATTATTTTTTTTAAGGATTATATCAATTTATATCTTTAAAATAAAATAAATACTCATGAATTACAACTATAATAATAAAAAATGCGTTTGTAATTCGATATTTATCTCTGCTTCGATTGCTTTAAGTAGTTGCTGAAGTATAAAACCAATCATAAGTATAATATCCTATTATAAAAATAACCTTAATAAAATATAATGATAAAATAAATACAATGAATTTGTGGTTTTTGGTAGGTAACTATAACATGAGATTATATTATAATTAATATGTATAATTTTTATGCAAAAATAAATATATCAAAAACGTAAATACTTTTCAAGAAAATGAGGAATTAGCTTCAAAAAAAAATCCCTTTGTATACTGCTTTAATTTATGTAAATATTTTTAAGCCTGAATTATTAACTTGTATTAATTATGCATGTATAGTCACGTGGGTATAAAGTTTAGACGGATATAGAAGCGTTTGTAACAAATACATAATAATATATTATATAGGTACCTACATTAGTATAACAGTCTGACGGTATTGCACTCCAGAACATATACACGTATAGATATTTTAGGTTTAACATGTGCCCTGAAGAGTGAACTGTAGTAAACATTTAAAAAAGTCACACATCGGTAACACTTCAATTTAATCGTTTTGATTTGATTCGTACAACAATATGACGTGTGAATTTTACCATTACCACACACTATGAGTATAGGTGTATGACACAGAGAGAGAACTTATTATTATAACCAGGGCTAAGATTTATTTGCATTTGCACGGTGTTTTCATTGATTCCAAATAAACAAAATCGTGCGGATGTTGTTTATTCTCGCTCAGATAAGACAATTTTTTTTTTTTAATACTTTTGCATATTTTGGACATAATGTACTATAATAATTCTGATATAATTCGTTTTTGGAAAATTTTAGATTTTTCCTTTTATATATTTATACCTAGTTAGATATTTTCAAACTGTAATGTTTACAATAAGCATATGTGTGGAAAGAGGAAAAAAGAAAAATTATATACATACAAGGCATAAGGCATAAGGTATAAGGCTTGAGAAGAGAACCTACCCAGTGGTAATAACTAATAACACTCAGATGCGATGAAATTATAACAACAGATGTATTGTAAACGGGGAGTTATCAGTTGCCGATACTCCGAGAATTGGAACGAAGTCATAGTTTTTCGTTTGTTGTTTAACAGTAGATTTCTATTTCAATTAAGCTTGAGCCGTTTGAGAGGACTTCCAAGGATTGACAAGGAAGAGATATCTTGCATGAGTGGATTACTGTGGCTTAAAAGGTGATTATAAAATCTCTTGTAGTTTTATGTTTTTGCCACGTTTTCAACAAAGGATATGTAGAGATTGTGTGAAAATCTTATGAATTTCAAATGATGTTTATTTAATAAACGTCTATACCTAATTATTGGCTGTCGTAAACTTACCATCTAATTTATGTTGGTCCAATACGAATAACTATATAAATACATTATTTTGGTTTTTAATAGTTTAACAGTTTCAACCAATAAAAACCTATTATTGTGTCAATAATGTTAAATATCCGATGTGATGATATATAACTACTTGTAATAAATAATAAATATGTATTAATTGGTAGGTAGTTTATGTTTCAATTAGTTTCTGATTTTTATGTGAAAATTAATATAATTGATTTCGGTAAATAATAAAATACATATTTTACAATTTTTTATTGCATATAAATTCTAGCAAAAATTATAACCATTATTGTGTACCTATTTAACTTGAATTTGTTCTAATAAATTTCCTTTCAATTTATATTTAATTAAAATAATTAGTGATTATATTAATTATTATAATATGTAAATAAAGTGATAAATATTGTTAGTCTCACTATAATTGATTTATTAAAATATATGTTTGGTGCAACCCAAAATTTTAGTTAGTTATTCGTAATTTAAAAATATTATTCAAGTGTGCTTGAAAGTATATGAATTTTAATTGTCATTGGCCTTCACACGAGCTGATGAACACGATTTGTTCAAGTTATTCAGTGAAACCTATTATCCTGTTGAAATAAATAAAGATACACGCTTATTAATACGAAAAAAACGTAACAACTTTTGTTTATGAAAACAGAATTTTTATTTTTAAAAGCCGAATATAACATAAACAAAATTTTAATATGTATGACACAAAATGGTCCAAATTTTACATGATAAATTATAAAAAAAAAAAATTAAATGACACAAAATGCTTCACAATTTCAAATGGGTACGAAATATTTATGTAGATATTATCAAAAAAAAAAAAATAAGCTTAGGAGGGACGTTATTCGCTCCTCTCATCTCTTCCTCACCAGAGAAACGATAAAAAAGACGGCTGTGAAATATGGGGGAAGGGCTTGGCACGTAAAAGACCCTTAACGGTATATGGCGGTAATTCACACAAATATGTTCACGGCCCACCCATGGCAAGGTGAGTTCATATCGGCTGCTTCGTTCGGTGTTTGAGCGACGAACGACGAACGACAACTTTATACGCAGGCAACGATTCCGCCCCGACGGTACACCGAAAATGGCAGCATGCAAGAAGACGACTGGTGACTGATGATTGTGGCGGCGTCGGTTTTAGAGCACGGCGGGTAGCTGTTATAGCTACTGGTCCAGGAACACGGAAGTCACAGCATCGCCAGACGGTAGTGCACGACTTCCGGACGTCAATCGAGTGTTGCAGACGCGGCCGACGGATGGACAAAACAAAAATCACGGAAGTATCACGATACAGCTGCATTTTGGGGACGTTCACCGATGCTCTCCTCTTTTTGTCCGATGGTCTTGTTCAGTCAGCAGAGTGGGGCCTCCTGCCGCCGCCCGATTCCACAGGACTGAATGCTGTCTTCGGTCGCTCAGTGTCTCTGTCGCCGTCGCAGTCCTGTGAAATCGTACGGCGACCGGAGGTGCCACTCGGCTAACTGGATATCACCATTGGGCAAAAATAGGAAAGTATCGGTGGACCGTGATATACTTCCGTGATTTTTGCGCTGACCACACGTCAGTTACGTCTGCAACCCCTGATTGCCGTCCGGAAGTCGTGCGCCACTGTGCTTTGAATTGTGTTCAGTTTTGAACGGGTCCGGCAACGCTGTGACTTCCGTGTTCCTGGATCTAGCGCGTCGTGCTCTGAAATCACCGCCGCCATCACCAATTATCTTCTTGCACGCTGCCATCTTCGGTGTACCGTCGGAGCGGAATAGTTGCCAACGCGTTACTACTAGTCATCGTTCGTCGCCTCTACAGCGACCAAAGCAGCCGTACCTAGTCACCAGGTGGTCTAGCGAACAAGGTACATCAACGACCGTGCCACAGGTGGTCCGTGAACGTATTCCTGTGCCTTACCGTCATCACCGCTTAGGAATCTTTCACGTGCCAATACCTTCCTCCATCTTTCACCGCCGTCTAATCTGGCGCTCTTCTCGGATGATAAGGAGCTGAGAGGTTCGAAGCCCGTGCTAATCCCCCTCAGATTATTTTTATTTTTTTTATAATATCTAGGTACTTAAAAATTTTTATGTTAAATTGTGGAGCATTTTGTATCACTGGACCAACTGCGGGCTTAATTCCCACGGGAGCAACAGCACAGCAAAAGACGAGTTGCCCGTCTCACACCCTTCCACATAGTGGCGATGAACCGCCGGGATCTTCCACGTGGAGGTTTGTGATTTATTGCTGATGGTGCTTCAGGGTCATTCTTCTTTTCAAGTTCATCTTCTTCCCGCTTCTTGCCGTAACCCTCGATCGGCATGCCCACCACCTTCTCCGCCTGTTCCGTTGTATCGACAGCCAGAACTGTATCTTGCCTGGGTGACCCGGGCGCGTCGTAAGTTTTCAATAATTGGCTGCCATTGCCGTGTCCTAACTCCAACGTTATAATATCATCGCACATCAGCTCATCTGATTCGCATAAAAGAGTGGTCTCGACATTTTCGCCACGTTCCTCTTCGCTTGTGCTGTTTTCCTTTAGAATTTCAGCCATCGCCTCCAATATTGTCGCATCATCAGCGAGAATTGTATTATCCCAGGTTAATCCTAGCGCGTCGTAAGATTGCAATAATTGGCTGTCGTCGATGTAGTCCATCCCCAACGTTATAATATCATCGCGCATCAGCTCATCTGATTCCCATAAAAGAGTGGTCTCGACATTTTCACCACGTTTCTCTTCGCTGGTGCTGTTTTCCTTTGGAATTTCAGTCACCGCCTCCAAAATTGTCGCATCATCAGCGAAAATTGTATCTTGCCCGGTCGATCCAAGTGCGTCGTAAGATTTCAATAATTGGTTGCCATCACCATGTCTAAATTCCAACGTTATATCATCGCACATTGGCTCGTCTGATTCCCATAAAAGAGTGGTCTCGACATTTTCGCCACGTTTCTCTTCACTTGTGCTGTTTACCTTTGGAATTTCAGTCACCGCCTCCAAAATTTTCGCATCATCAGCGAAAATTGTATCTTGCCCGGTCGATCCAAGCGCGTCGTAAGATTTCAATAATTGGTTGCCATCACCGTGTCTAAATTCCAACGTTATACCATCGCACATTGGCTCGTCTGATTCCCATAAAAGAGTGGTCTCGACATTTTCGCCACGTTTCTCTTCACTTGTGCTGTTGACCTTTGGAATTTCAGTCACCGCCTCCAAAATTTTCGCATCATCAGCGAAAATTGTATCTTGCCCGGTCGATCCAAGCGCGTCGTAAGATTTCAATAATTGGTTGCCATCACCGTGTCTTAATTCCAACGTTATATCATCGCACATTGGCTCGTCTGATTCCCATAAAAGAGTGGTCTCGACATTTTCGCCACGTTTCTCTTCACTTGTGCTGTTTTCCTTTGGAATTTCAGTCACCATCTCCAATATTGTCGCATCATCAGCGAGAATTGTATCTTCCCGGGTTGATCCTAGCGCGTCGTCAGATAGCAATAATTGGCTGCCGTCGTCGTAGTCCAACTCTGAAGTCATTTTGTCACACATAGTTTCGACTATTCCACCTAAAAAGGTGGTCAGAACTTCATCAGAACATTTATTTTCAATGTTCGTATCTTCGTTTTGGCTGTTGGTTGTATCGTCATCTTCCATCATAATGTTGAAGATTTTCTCTTCTGAAGCAATACTGTCGTCCATGATTATTTGTTATAGTAGAAGAAGTAATAAAACGCTTTGGTCGGAGTCTCAATTGTTAATGAATTCAAAAATAACATTCTTCGTAAACAATCATCGAAAAATTGAAAGAATCCCTTGACGACGCGTACGACGTCAATCATTACTAGCCAACGAGAATGACTGTCGTTATTAACGACCAGCGTTCTTATTTTGGGCCTAATTATTTTCCAAAATGATCATTATTATCGATGCATATAAATAACTTAGGTGCCTATAATATACTTTAACAAGAGTCCGTATTTCGATTTGTATTTGTACTAGTTTTATAATTTTAGGTGAAGTCTTTTAGATTCTGTGTCATACGATATTAATTTTATAATATATTTTATTATGTATGTTTGGTAATACTGTAATAGCAAAAAAATACAACGATTTTCAGTTTTTAGTGATTTCTGACAAAATTTAGATTTGGTTGGTACTTTTGAGTGATCAATTTATTCTTTGTTATCATTGTCTGTTTTCTTTTCAAACCTATCTATTATCTATTATCTGAAGTTAAAACTTGGAATAGTTCAATATTATCTTGTGCTATTATTTATCTTTCATATTTAAATACCATATTTTATAAATCTTAAAAATATGGATTTTAAGTGTCCTGATATTTTTTTTCTCAGTACCTATGCCTTTTAGTGCGGTGAGCAATAATATGTTGTTACGAACACCCAAACCTGGTCAAAACAGTATTTCAATAATAGCATAATAATTACTCGTATTATAATAAATAATTATAGTAATAATATTTTTACAACTCCCCTTTAAGCAATTAGCTCTTTAGTATTAGCTTGTATTGGGCATATATATTATGTACATAATAGTTTAAGTTAAGTACAATACTTCAGTTTTATATTAAGTGATATTTACGAAAATATCGTTAAGTTTAACTAAGTATAATGATTCATTGTTTTATTTCATATTTTTAATTGTACATAGAGTATATTTTTGAAAACTGTAGTTTTTTTTAGAAATTATTCAAATATATTTATATATCAAGCCGTCCAAATTTGTTGGTAGTTGCAGATCTATGCAGAACTATTAGGTCCAATAGTTGTTTATCGAATTATGTCAATTCTTTATCTCGGGTACCTATAACACTATCATATTATGAATTCATATGATATTCAACTCGGGTACTCTACACTTAAGTCAGTATACATTTAGCTGTGTGGTAAGTTAATTTTACGGTTCACTGAATCAGTTTGTGTCAGTTCTCTCTCACTGTTACATTATGTACCTATACGCATATTATACTATCGTAGCTGATGTCGACACTGTGCTCTTTCAAGTATATTCCACGAAGGGTTTCCAGAAGAGCTGTATAACAATTAACAATATATTATGAAGTTGCGTGTGAATAATTTTTACGAGTGGATCATGTATTCGACTTAAGTTTTCGAAAAGTCTGATATTTAAAACGCTTGTGGTATATCATATATATATGTAAGTAACGATAAATGCCGTATTACATAATAGTTATTTCTGATTGTGTGAAACGAACTCATTGAAAATGTCTCATTTTGTGGACATCAAACACCGCTGGGTTTTTTTTTGTATCAGATGTATATATTATATAATATTTACATCATTCAATATAATATCATTTACACAGTTACTAAACAATTTACAATTTTTTAATTCTGTGTGCTGATTCGTATTTTAACGCTATTTCATTCGAGTATTTTATCGATCATTATTAAAATATGTTGCCTGTATAAAATACGTGCTGTGATTGACAAAAAAAAATAATATTTAGCCTCTGTGTAAAATGTATAAATATAGTATAAATCACAGCTTGAGCGCGTATTTTTGAGATAAGCGTCTTTTGCCCTGAAACTGTCCCCCCCCCACACCAGGCTATAACACACCGGTGGTATTATAACGGATAACATTGAGTTATAGAAGAATTTAGGCCAACTTGATAATATTTCTGTCTAAAATAATTGACATGGATTTTCCAGACTTATAGGCTGGCATATATATACATATATATATACTGGTCAATTTTAAGACCCCTAATGTAAACTTACGAAAATTCTCCGCATTCCCTGTCCCACAGCGTGCGTAGGTATTAACATTTAACAATTATAAATACCTACAACAAAATTGTCTTGCAGCGCATTATGATGAAATTGGCCAACCAAACCAGATTTACTGACCATTCCTAAATGATCAAAATATTATTTAATTAAATTATATCTTTTGATAACAGTAATAAATAATAATTATTGTAGACTGTACATCGTCTTAATGTTATTTTGTAATTGTGTATCTGTAAGTATGATTTGTATGTTGTTACACAGTGCGTAAAAATATACAAATAGTAGCTTTTCCAGTGAATTTATAATCAACAATTAAGTCGGGGAACTCACAAATGTACATCTAACACAAATATCTGTGTATAATTTATTTGATATCGTGACGAAAAATATATTTTCTGAACGGGGAAGGCATAAAAAAATGTTTTTAAATTCTACCGTAAAACTCAACAAAGATCACGAATGATGGTGATTGGAGATGCATATCGAGATCTTATTATTGTTTCTCGCACGCAGAATGTTATAGACTTCCGAGAAAAATTCTCTCCCCTATATTGACTAGTCATCCCGATGGGTGTTCCACAAATCGCTACGGGGTGGAGATCGGAAATTGGTCTACCCATATCGCGCAAGTCATATCACGGAACACTGAAACGATAATATTTTCTCACTATGATAATAATGATATTTTTAGTATATTTATTAGGTAATAATAATAATATGTATAACTTTTGTGACTCTATAACAGTGTAATAACTGAACCTTTTTTTTTTTTTTAATAAAATTCAAAAGAACTGTAACTATTTAAAATATTTTTTCAAGCAATTTATTATAAAATCACAATTTACTAGTATCTTACTATTTATATACAAATTATCAAGTTATTAGAAATAATGACTTATATTTATGTTATTGACTTTTGCAATAATTATGGTTATTGGTAAATATATTTTATTATTAAATTATAGAAAAATAAATTATTTTAAATTTATAATGGAAGGATTAAAAAAAAAACATATATTAAATCAAAATCAAAATTACTTCAATAGGTAGGGTTAATGTTATATTAAAATGTATCAATGTCAACAAAATGATAAAACTCAATTTATTATTATTATTATTATTATTTTTTTTTTTTAATATTGTATTTTCTCAAATTTCAAAAACTCAATATGCTTACTTGATCAATGTTCAAAAATGTATGTTTAAGAATTCAATAGCATAATATTTTATTATTGTATATTCTGAAATTTTTGGCTACTATAGGATTATATAATAAATACTTGTACCTATATTTGTACAACAGTTATAACTATTTTTATAATAACAATTACTAATTGTAAGTTTTAGTACGACTTATTATAATTTAAGTCTTTTGTAAATATTATCACTTCACATAATAATATTGTGTAAATAATTTAATTCAAAACTTTTCAAATAATTGCATGGTAATTTTAAAATTCATATAGTGCTAGTTTCATTCTGTACTTTTGGTTGTTCTCTTAAATCTGGGTAAAGATAAAGAATAATAATCTTTTTCGTAAGTATCTACTTGTTTGGTCAAATATTATGTTGCATATAGATCATATTAGATGTCTTAATATATAGTTATGAATAGGTACCTAAAACCTAACACAATATATAAATAAATAATATAAAAGTATAATAATATGACATTGTAGTTTGTGTAATGAATATTGAGCTGTCCTTTTTAAAAATGGTGGCTACTGTCTTTAAATCTCCATATTACTCATAAGATCAGTTAGCACTCTAGTATAATATTATCCATATGACGTGTCAATGTAATATTCATATGCAATTGGACGATTGTAAACTTCGCTAGAATACCTGTTAGATAAAAAGGTAAATTAAAAACAAAATATGAAATAAATTAAATAAATTAAATAAATTAAATAAAAAATAAAATAAAAAGATAAACTCCGTCAGTTGTATTTTCTTACCTGTTATCATGGGTATATAGAAACTTCGCTCTTGCGAAGCGTCTTGCTCATGCGGCTCTTGGGCCTTTACACTTGGAAAACGTAATTATATTAAAATATATATCTCGACCAAATAAACTAAAAAGATTAAAAAAAAAAAAAATAGTATATAGTACCTATTATAGGAACGCCAATTAGTTATAATAATAATTTTTTATCAGATCTATTTGGAATATCTACAAATTGCACTTTTACATCACTTTGTTTTACACAGTTAAATTAACATAACATACCCAACAACCCATACCTTCATATTGTATGATTATTATGATTAATAATTGTTGTTGCGTTATTAAAGTTTGTAGGATTTTCTCTGATAATTATTATTTTAAACATTATGATTTTATATTATATCAATTTTACACTGGAAGGTTAGTATCACTTTCATTTAATGGGTAAGATTATTTCTATGATATTATGATTTTATAACCGCTCAATTTTATCTAATTTTTTTCATATATGAAATTTATCCAGTTTATTTTTTTTTTTATCCTGGAAGAGTTGACACTAATTAAAGGTTATCATGGTGGAGTTTACATGGACCCATGCAATCATTGTATATTCGCGAATTTGTTTCGTTTTTTCTATTTTTTCTTGTCGTTTACGAAACACGATAAACTCAATAACGATTGCGATGCGCGTCCATGTGGTGTCCCTTTACCGGACCTATGGAGGCCCGAAAAAACAAATCATCTACGTATACGTATACGTGCATCGATCGTTTACATAAACTCATCGTTACGCTCGAGCATCATAATAATAATATTTTTAAACTAGCATATTTAAGACTCGAAAGTAGGTCATAAGCATGTATTAAGTAAACAAGTAAGTACCTAGCTGGTATATGTATGTGGTGGATAGGTAGATATAGATAGGTTATGACGTCGTAGTATATATCTAAGTACACGGGGCTGGTTAGGTCCCTGTTATACTCACAATGTACGCCTCTGGTCACATAGAACAGAAGAAAAAAAATGGTTCAACGTATAATAATTAAGCCGACGGTAACGGTCAGAAAAACACAAATAATTATTATTGCCATATATCACGCGCAAGAGTCCCTCTGCAAATAATGCGCATAATATTATACACCGCACGTTTGGATGTTCGCATAATATAATATAATACGGTTTTCGTATCCCCCCCCCCACCACACACACACACACACACACACAATCAGGAATGTTGCGTACCCAGACCGTATTATATATCATTGTGTGTATAATATACTAGCTGAACTACCCGTCGTTGCCGGGTTTATTAATTGTTGTTATCTGGTAAGATTAAATATTGTCTAGTTAAATTAAATTTAAATAAGATTGTTTAAAAAAATATTTCATATTATATTAATTATTTATTAGCCTGATTTGTATCGTTAATATAATATTTATCTATAAATTACATTAGCTATAATTCCTGTTGGTGCCTCAATAACTAAACTCGTGGGCGTACTGACTATGGAGCACGCCACATACAATTGGCCATGTGAAAAACAATATTTTCTTAAATCGATACCTGCAAATTTCAAGGTTTGCCCTTGTGAGTTGTTTATCGCCATGGAAAAACATACTTTTATAGGAAACTGCATTCTCTTGAATAGGAAAGGATAAACTAGCTGATAGTATCATTGGTATGCGAGGAATAAGAACTGATTCACCTTTTACAGATCCAATCATAATAATAGCTTCAGTCAAATTCTTTTGTAGACCAATAATTCGTAGACGTGTCCCATTGCACAATTTTGGTGGACTAAGATTTCTGAGAAGCATTATAGGACAACCAATTTTTAATATTAATAAATTTAGTGAAAATCCAGGAGGGTTTAGTGAATTGATAAATTCAACTGGATATAATTAACTGCATCATCTACTGGCTTACAAGCTCATTCCATCTAGATTCAAAACAAAATATTCAATTAATATTAAAATCGAACATTTATTATAAAGTTAATCGTTTGTTATACCTATTAATATAATTAATAATAAGCCTTTCCATTTGAAAGCGTTACAAAATTTACAATTTTGGTTCATATAGCGCCAATGTAATTTTTATAATCGATTGTGAGATCATAATATGCAAGACCAGTTAATTTAATAATTTTACGAATTGAGACGATCAAAATCGTATATTCATAATCTTCCGGTATAAAAAGGTGCTGTGAACTTACATTGAAGTTTTTGGGAAATACTATCATCATTATGCGTTACACGACAAAATCAATGTCTATGAGCCGAACATTACGGCTTGAAGTTTTGAAATCTTAAAATGTTGCATTTAACAAATATTGTACAGTTTGATCGCGTCGTGTTCGCATACAAAAAGTTCAAGCGTTTCAAAATCACACTGATGTTTAAGATCAAACAAAATGAGATTCGAAATTAAAAAGGTAAAGTAGGTTAACGAAGTTCGAAATTATTCAGATTAAAAAAAAAAAAAAAAAAACACCGCGAATCACTGCGAATCACTGCATACAAAATATACAATATCCGACATGATACGTGCAAAACGCTATTTGTTAATATTAATTAAATTGAAAATCAATAACAAATCATATGCTGAACGAATAATCGAACATCAAATTACTCCAGATTGCTTCCGACTACAGTAGTGGTTACTTCGTTATGTAAATTAAATGTACGCTTGTGTGAAACTCATTAAACAAAATTGCTCAATGACAAAAAGTAGTATAGGTATTCAATTATTATTTGTACTATGTTTACAGTATATTATATTATGCATTTTTCACTGCGGTTATTACACCATTATGTTCGAGCGGCAATGTTTCACTCGAAGGATATCAATTTTATACGGTCTTTGACCGTTAGATATTTACCTTCTACACAAATATTTACCATATTACATATCAAAGAGATATTTACACAGTCTTTGACCATCGATCGATCACTTACACAAAAATATCAATCACATATATATCATAAATTAATATGTTAAAATAAAAAGCTTATAATATGAACATGATAAGCTGCTTTGAATTAATCTGGTCCTATGCTGGTTTTCCGTCCTAAGGTGAATTTTAAATTTTAATAGAAATTATTCGCAGCAAGCTTGAAACCTAGTGATAATCCATTCGCTTCCGAACTGCATAGATACTATTATCTTAATAGTTTCCAATTTAAGATACAAAAGAATAAACGGTTCCATAAAACTGTATAAAATACATTTCATTGCGTTTATGAGATTAAAAACGTCACTAACGGATGGTTTCCATTGTAGGCGTTCTCTTCGATTCAATAACATAACGTCTTTATAAACATTTTTCTTCTTATCGTTAATTACATGTAAAATATATGCTTACCTGTATTGTGTAAACAGTTTTCACTGTTTTCCCAGTTTTTAAAAGGTGTCTCATGAAGTATGAAATATTTAAATTTAAACTCACTCAACTTTTATAATATTATCGGGAAATCTCATAAGAAACGACGACTGCGTACAACGATTAATTAATATAATATTATTACAACAAATCGTTGCTCGCTAACATCATTGGTATTTCTATACAACACTGCAGTTGTAGAAATTGACACGATTCGTGTAATTTGTGTAATGATTTTAGATACAATTTTAGATCATATATACTTTGGATGGTTACGTCATATAATCCAAGCAATAATCTGATGCACATATTAGCGACAAGTCTCTGACTGAGTGAACCAACGACCATCAGCTAAATTTTTTACGGTTCGGGCGAATGCTCGTTGAACATCTCATTCATAGATTCGCCGCTTATATATGTATATATATTTTTTTTTTCAATAATTGTTTAAATAAGCGAGACAGGGAGATCCATTCCTATGGTTCCGTCTAAGAGCACACACCGTAGTTTAGTAAAATATAAAATATCGTTGTGCGTTTTTTTACCACTGTCAGTAGTCGCATGGAAAATGGCGTCGTTTGACTTTCGAGTTTCTACGGAAATCGAGACGACCCACGGCGGTGGTGTATTACGACTACAAAATACAAAATTCGACAAAACCACCCTCGGTGTTTTCCCCGGAAACGCGTGATTTCATCACAATTTAATGAACGCTCGGCTACACCAAGGGATCCGCACAGGACTCAGCGATGTGACGTACATTTCGCGTGTAAACCTGCAGGCCCGTCGAGGGGGTGAGTTGCAGGCAGCTGGTGGATTGATTTTGAGAAATAGTATAATATGCAAATTAACACACACAACGTATAAAATAAACGACTGAATTGTAAAGCTCAAAGCCGATTGCTCGCGAATAGTTTTCAAAAAGTCTTTGTTATAGCAATAGCTAGTTATTACTGCTGTGTGGTATACGATTTATACTGTGCAATAACTGATGATAACAATATGTTTTGAAACATATTTACGAATGATACGAACCGACACGTTCGACTTACCACGAAATGTCAAACACGCTCAAATCTATAAAAATATGATTACCAAGCCATACTGACATAACTGTAGATTTCATCTCAAAAACAGCGTACCTACTGCACTCTTTATCTCAGTTATTCATAATATAATTACTCCAGTTACCTATAAACATTTTACAAATAAGTTTTTGCGGGACGCACGAGACTAAACTATATAATTGGACCATAAACTCCTATGACTTACAATTTTTTAACTCTTAAATGTTGCGCATGCGCAACAACTAAACTTTCACTGTACACCTACTCTGATCTCGTGGGTATGTAAATGCAATTCATTGCTAAGCATACTTTAAAATTATTATAAACAGAATGCTACATTACAGTCAATAGTCATTCATAAATTTTTAGCTCTTTCGACTGTTATATATATTAAACGTGTCGTGTAACTGTGTAAGATATCGTAGCCTTACCTATAATCTAGTATGTGGCCGAAGCCTTATGAAGTGGTATAAATAAAAATATAATATCGTTTTTATTTTTTTATTTTTTTAAATACTCTTTTAGACGAAGTCAAGTCGATTTTAATACAATGATTGGTTTAAATTTTGTTTCAATGATAAACGAAGAATTGTTTTATTATTATTCATGTGTATAAACCAGTTGAAGACTGTGAAGTAAAAAAAAATGTGTATCAGACGGCAAGTAGGTACAATAACCATGCGGACATTCACTCTGTCTGTTTATCAAAAGTGTCAACAATTCTGCTGTAGTATTAGCTTTTGTTTGAAATTTATGATATCTACTCGAGAAGACTAATAGAATATTTTTAGTATATTTAAAAAATCTCATTAAACTATTCAAGGGAAATTTAATATTTTTACCATGTACTAAATTCAGCTATTTTTTTAAGTTAACAAATTGTAAATATCTTTCTTTTTAGATTCTGAACGGAGTGATGAATGTATTGATTTTACAATGATGTGTGTTTTTTTTGTGTCTGAGTACAGCATAACTAGTCGAATGATGTTTCAATTTCAAACTTTGGGGGTGGTTTTCGATGGAAAGGTGACTATCCTTGGTGCATCATAGAAGTCAAAAGTAAACAGTTTTTAAAAAAATCGAGAAAAACAAAAAAAAAGTGACAGAAAAACGGGAATTTTTACGTAAAACCAGTTTTTGACCAAATCGATTTTTTTATATGGTCGTAATTAAAAAACTAATCACTGTAAATACTTGAAATTTTCACCAAATGGTTATGTTAGTGTCATCAATATACAGTTTAATTTTTCAAAATTTTTTGACTTTTATTGAGTTATTGATAGACCACTGAAATTTTTGATTTTTATGAGAATTTTTTTTAAAGTGTCGGTAAAAAAATGTTGGATGACGAAAAAAATTTGAAAATTTAATACAAGGTTCCTTATGAGTTTTAGTATTGTATATTTAATATTTCCTAAAAAAAATTATTTATTTTTATAAGCGTCTATAGTTCAAATTTTTACTAAATCTGTCGAAAACACGAAAATTTGCAAGTAATTTTGAAGTTGAAAAATCATTAAATTGTTTGTGTTTATAACTTAGGATTAAAAATACAACACTAAGTTTTCTATAAGTTTTCCTTCAAGTAGCTATAGAAAAAACTCGAAGCATTATTATAGGAAAAATTTTAAGTGCGTTTGATTGTCGATAAAACTTTTTTGGCCCAATAAAAATACTTGAAAATTTAATACAAAGTTACTCATAAGTTATTCTTATAGTGATTAAAAAATTATAAGAATACATAAGCACAATTTTTTTATTAGCATTTGAAGTTCAAATATTGACAAAAATTCGTCAAAACCATGAATATTTGCAAATTATTTTGTTGTTCAAAATTCATAAAATTATTTGTATTTATACTTAAGGTTAAAAAATTCAACACTAAGTTTTCCATAAGTTTTGCTTCAAATAGCTATAGAGAAAATTTGAAGCGTCATTATAGGAAAAATGTTTTGAGCGTTTGAGTTTTAAATTTTTATGAAATCGCGTAACGATAACAATTTATCCTCAAATCAGGTATATGTATGTATATCTATGATAATATAAGGTGTTATGAATTATGATAACTACATGCAATGTTTTTGGAAAAATTTACTAACCATGCCTTATGCAAAATGCGTCCTAATTGAAAAATAAAATATTTGTTTCAAAATAGAATACATGAAAATATTTAAATATAATATATCCTAGACTGACAAGGTTAGAAGACATCTCCGTTCAGAATCGTTTTTCGTATACAATGATACCTATCATTGCATTCAAATCTAACCTACCCTAGTCAGAGGTCCACCCCATCCCTAATGTACAGCAGAGCTACATCCACTTACCTGCTTTTTTTAATTATAATAAAATACATACATTATACATATGTTATATTTATGCAAATTATGCTAAATATATATAAACTAATATTTTTCACATCAGCTTTACACCATGTAGTTGCAGGATAATAATAATAAGAAAAAAATCATAACAATTACCGACAGGTGGCAACTATTAGACCTATAATTCATAACACTGAAGTGCTATATATTTTATAATTGTGCGATGATGGAAAATGGCATCGTGTGGTAATCGTGGTACGTACTGGTACGAAGCAAAACGCGTCGACATTCATGACACTGCAGTTGTGCACTCGTCCGTGCTTTTCGTTAGAGAAATTTTTAAAAATAGAGTTATTTATCCGTTCAATTTACGCGTACCTGTTGTACTGTGCATTAAAACATTTCTTTCTTCTAATATACCGTCCGTAAGTACTTTTCTGCAAAAAATAGGCAATTATTTGACTTGCACAACATTTTCACGACATAAATTACGTGGTTAGCTGATGGTTAATTCTTCATGCGCCGCGAAGGCGAATTTTATTATTATATTATACATATAACGACATAGCGGTTAGAAAAACGACTGTTTACGATTCGCTTTTGGATTGAGGATTGACGACGTACAATAAATATAATTCATATAATATTAATAATTATTATCATTATTATAAGAAGAAGAATATGTATTATGTGTATATGCTTATGGATTTCTCATCAATCCCCAACGGTTTGACCGCCTGTTAGGGATTTTTTTTTTACTTTAAGTTATTATTAAATTTGAAATCGGCCTGCCTATAAAATATTATCATGTCCGACGGCTTCGCGAATATTAACGTCACGATTTGTCACAATTTATAGTAACTGTGGTATAATACGCGTTAACGCTCGTCATTACCATTATAACAAAGTACGTATATATTGCATCGCCCGTCATCATATATTATTAGTGACGTCTATTGTAGGTACCTATACTGTTATTATAGTTATTATATAAATATTCTTTTTCGTTTTCGTTTTCGTTTTTTTTTTTTTATATTATTATTATTTAATAATCCATAAAACTTTGGTGACTATTATTACACGTGTATCATCTAAAATTACGTCGGTAGCACTTATATATATATATATATATTACAATCGATTAGATCAGCGGTTCTCAAACTTGTTTTTTCGCGTACCACTTAAGTATATTATCAATCAGTCACGTACCAAAGATGATTAAAAGATATCGACGATATCAATAACGATCATACCTATACGATATCTTATTTATTGACATATTTTCCGTGAAACCTAAACCTTATTATCTGAATATTGAAAAAACATACGAAATTGTAAAATCATCGCTACCTACGTTAAGAATCTAATATTTGTTTTTAATTTTCCATCCTATCACCATGTGGCCTTCCGCGTACTACAGTTTGAGAACCGCTGGACTAGATGATTAAATTAGATTTAATAATTAATCAATATCGCATGCATTTTATATTGTCCGGTGAAGATTCTCTAACAGAATTTCGTATGTTCCAGTTTCTCGTCTCTCCGTTTCGTATGTAATTTTTTGCTTTAAAATTGTATCATTTTTTAAATAATATTATATTTAAGATTTATCAGAAACACCAGAAAAATAAAATAACTTTTGTTGAAATAAATATTTAAAATTTTTTTGCTATTGGATGCTATTGCTTTAAGTACTGTGTTAGATATTTTTTTTTTTTAATAATGAAAATAAAAATCATAAATTTTATTTTATTTCTAATGGAAAAATTCAAAATAACAAAATAGCAAATAATTAATAAATAATTTTTCCAGTTTATTAAAATATCAATATTTTTTCCGAGTAAATTATTTTTAATATAAAAATTTTTTTTAAAATATTATTTTTAAACATTTTAAGGCTTAAATAATTGAACCATTTATCATAGATATATTTTTTTTAAATTTTTTTCATACTTTCAATCAGCATATCAAATTTTCGTTATTTTTTGTCAGGTATTTCTGTTACACTATGTAACACTATGTAACTCTATATTATGAAGGTATTTACATATATATATATATATATATAATATGTATAGGTGCATAAAGAAAAACTCTCAATACATTGTTATAGTTTTGTCATTTGTTTTAACTGATTTTGATGTAACTGTAAAAATTGTTGTTTTATAAAGGAAAATTTAAAACCTGAAACTTGTAAAAATGATAATAATATCCAAATTTAATTTAAAATTAATGGATTTTTACCATTTTAACGCCCACATGAATTAATATTAATCAGAATTTATAATATTATGTTATTACGCTCATCATTTTCTTAGAGAATATTACAATACATAGATAGAATTATGTCAATATTAATTATCATAATATCCATAATAGTACGGAATTTATATTTATTTTATAATTTAAAAATAATTTGACAAAATAAAAAAGTATTAATTTTTATCATTCACTGTTGAAATGAGCCTACATATTTAATTAATATCAATTCTTCTTATCATTAAAATAGTATGTAATCAGTTAAATAATTATAATAGTTATTGACGGACATCAGTATCAAAAGATAAAAAATAATAATCATAAATTATTGGGATGTCGTTCATTTTTATCGAATTTCTTTAAACAATTTTACAAAAATATGCAAATGTGTTTGTATTTCATTTTGCACACGAATCCGATGACTTGGAATTTATATAACGTTTTTTTACCTACTACTCATAATGTTTCGTTTGAATAATATTGAAGAATATATTCTCTGCACATGAAGTAATTTTCGAATGATAAGATGTTTTTTTTTTTTTAAATTGGAGTGGATTAAATTTTTTTATTTTTATGTTTTCTGATTTTCTTTTTCTTTGTTGTTACTAAAGCTTAAAATTGAATTCAAATTAACATTTCATTAAATTACTCAGCTTTCGTTCATACCAGCCGTGTAACGTTCCATATATGACCTTTTGCCACTAATATAATAATATTATGCACTTTGAGAAAATCTATGGTGGCAAATGTATCCACATATTTCACATACAAAGTCGTGTGCAATTAATTTCGACCTCAACATCGTTTTAATGAAATTATGTACCTATAACTTAATTTGAACATGGATTTTTTATTGTTATTATTATTATTACTTTATAAGAATAAAAAATCTACACTTACATACTTGCAGCTTCATCACTATTTTAAAGATACTTATACTAAACCATTTTGAACATTATTTTTACAAACCAAGTTAATTTAATCTTTATATACACACGAATAAAAGCAATCTGATGAATCACAAAACATTGTTATTTTTAAGGTATATTTATATTGTTTAATGACCTGAAATAAAATTTCTGACAGATCAATATAATATTATTATACTTATAATAATGTTCAAGAATGTTTAATCTAATTTACTAATATATTGAGAGTATTGTCGTAGTTAAAGTATTTACGTATTTATTTTCAAAAGGGTTCCAAATCAATTGATTATAAAAAAATAAAACATTATTTTTGACTCTCAATGAAAATATTTGAACGCATTATGAACAAAGTGCTAATCAATGATATTTGCAGTTAATTCATGAAGTGAGTACACGATTTTCCTATAAAACTGTAAGGCTGTGTTTCTGAAAATGCATTTAAAATCTCATCAAATTAATTAAAATCTTTGAAATATCGCTATAATACATAGCTTGTAGAACATAATATAATATATTATAAAAAATATACGCTTCAAACGATGTATACAAGGTGATTCTTTTAAGTGGGTACACTAATTATCTCGAAAAGTATTTACTTTTTTCAAAATATTTTTTTACATCGTTTCATGTTGTTAAAAAACCAAAGTTTTAATTTAAAAATTATATTTTTAAATATTTTTTATCCTTATCATTTTTTAAGTTTTTTACTTTTTTGAATGACAACATAGAGTTTTAAATTCATATTCCAAAGCAAAATATTTTTCTAAGTATTTTGATTCATAAAAATCGAATTTAGGGCTAGTAGTTTTTGAGTTATAAATATTTAAAGTTTAGATTGGCAGAGTGGAGTGGTACGGGGTTACCCCGCAAAGTATTAGTCCACTACTCCGCTTGTCGAAACTTTAAATACATATAACTCATAAACTAATCGTCCTAAATTCGATTTTATGAATCAAAATACTTAGAAAAATATTTTGCTTTGGAATATGAAATTAAAACTCTATGTTGTCATTCAACAAAGTAAAAAACTTAAAAAATTATAAGGATAAAAAATATTTAAAAATATTATTTTTTAATAAAAACGTTGGTTTTTTAACAACTTGAAACCGTGTAAAAAAATATTTCGAAAAAAGTCAATACTTTTCGAGATAATTAGTATACCCACTTAAAAGAATCACCCTGTATAAACATAAATTAATGGATTGCAACGAGTTCATCGCGTAGCATAACATTACAACACGTACTAAAAACAAATATCGATATTTGTCTCAATAAAAAAATCGTAGAAATCGCTCACCACATAATATGTTATGTTTGCGCACTTGCTGGAGGAGGTTTTCATCTGCATGCGTTTCGCGATTCCTAAGATTCTTTTGACATTTTCGTAATTGTATTGTTGAAAATTAAAAAAAAATTTACAAATCGCGGAGTTGTTGCTATTATATAGTATAATATACCTTTAGCGTATTTCGTGTTTGTAGTAATTACTATGGTAACTCGGGTATTTACCAGTGTTGTTTAACATGTCGTTTGTGACGTTTGACAGATTGTCGAATAACAATAAATACCTAAAGTGGCGAGTGACATTTCGTAGGTGGAATTAAATATCTATAACAGTCGTTTACGCGCGGTAGATGTACATTTGAGATATATTATTCCGTTGTCCAAGTCGAGCCGAGAAGTTCGGGTCCGTCGTCGACGTCGAATGACCGCTTTGAGGGGGGGACGGTACGAGACTAGAGTTCTACGACCCTGTCGCATGCATTATAGCCCTTACCTCAGACGTGGGCTCTCATTGTCGTGTCCATTCCAATGGCAATAATGGTTTCAGTCTATAACGATCAACAGCAGCTATTATACGGGCCTCCGCACTGGTGATATATGGTTATAGGGGTGAAAAAATATTTGTTTTTCTTGGACATAGATTAGTGTAACTATACTGCGGTCACATCACGCACACAAACACACAATAAATTACAAAGGAATTAGACTTTTTGTTGTATAACACTATTATACCTATACCGCGTCTTACCGCGCTTGCAGTATAGTTGACTTCCCCTCTGTGGAAAGATTCCGTAATACATAGTCACCAGGTATCGGTTATACTATGATGGGGTTCATCTTCGATTTTGTTTTGGACGTTTGATGGTTTTCGTTTGAACGAACCGACACCGACGTAACACTTGTCCACTACCGTCCGGTTAACTGCAGTCACGAACAAATGCCAGTCGCCATATTATGCTCATATTGCATCATCGTGGTGCATGCTTGCACAATGATTTCGAAGCTACAGCAAATGGTGAACATGACATTTAATTTATTGTCTAACATCTAAAATCATCGGTAAAGCGTCGTCGTGTACTAATGGAAGTTGACGAAATCTTTCGTCGTTTCTTATGACTTCTCTTCTCGCCGGACTGCAGGTCTTTCACAGGATTGAGCGTAAAAAGTGCATAATAGCCAAGACAATGAAACAGGGATGAGGGAGGGGAGGGGGGGGGGGTGCTCATGTATATATAAACCAAGTATTTTATACAACTGTCGTATATAAATAATACTAAACTCGCAATTTTCCGTTCCGTTTTTCGTCGATTAGAAAGGTTGTCATCGTATGACGTATGATATACAACACCATGTGATTATAATAACAGAGTGCAATCATATTATTAGATCAATGGTAGTATTAACGATAATTATTGAAGTTTCTCATAACATAGTTCGTTATTATTTTTATTATTATACCTAACCTAATTGTATAATAGATACTGCACTCCAATACAACTGCAATTATTTCGGTAGGTACTAGGTAGATACTAATAAATACTAAAATAATAATATTGTCACTGCAGTAAAAGTTAAAACGGAATGTACCTATATTATTATAGCATACAATTATAATTGGGAAAAAAAATGGTAGATTAATTTTTTTTGGATGAAAACTACTAAAAACCACCAAAGAATAAATTATGAATTATAGTGCAACCAAAGTAATTATTTTCATTCAAAATGGTTTTAAATAATAATTTTGTTGGTATATTTTCAATATATTATAATTAAATATTAAAGTTAAATAATTACAAATTATCAAATGGTTAAATTTAAAATATTATATTTTAACATCAAACATAAATTAGTTGATACGCAAGTACCTTACTGGCTACTACAGTACTACAACAGTCGTAAACGAATTTAAAATACCCAAAACTAACCTAATTAAAAATTATTTCATTAGGTATAAGCATGAACTCGTTTTTGAAGAATTATGAGTATGACCAATGAATAATTGAATAGTATTGTTAGAAAATATCACGAATTTTCAAAAGTTATTGTACTAATTGGCACTTGCTAACCTCCCCACCTCCCATTGATATTTTTAAATATTTAACTTATTTTCTTTTATATTTATTAATTCACTTATTCTGTTCATCACTTCATAAACATAAAGATACATAACATAATATTTAATTATAATAGAAACCATTGCAGTCGGTTTTTCATTCTAACAGCCTACACGGGTGTTATTATAATATAATTATATAAGATGAGCATTATTGTTTTATCTAATAGGATTTTGTGGTTTCGTTTACGCTACTCCAGGTGAGTAGGAATTTAATTTACTGGCCCTTTAGTAATTCCTTGTCACTTATTTGGTTAAAATGTGCACCACAAGGCAACACATTATACGAACGGTATGTTAAACTATTAATTGTTAACGCTATAGAATTGTTATTTTCGTGGAGATCGCAAAACTTCTAACGTTCGAAAATAAAAAATGCAGTTACAACAATTGAAATAAAAATGTACAAAGTGCATCCAATTAAATGCTAATGACTAAAAACCATTTCGTTGTTAAATTAATATATTTTATAGGTACGGTAAATGTCTATTGTGTAACAATACCTCATGATAAATATTTCCTGAACGCCTTTTATGAATATAATATATCACAAAAAAAAAAAACATAAAATATCGATATCTTATTAGCTTTACTTTAGTTTATCCAATGTAGAAAAAGGTTTGTATATTAAAAAAAAAAAAAAAAAAAAAAAACATTACTTGTTATTTAGTCACATACGTCTTTAGAATATTCAAATGATATTTCAATTGTTGACTTTAAATCAGGTATATGCACCATGGTTACTACGTTCATTCTACGGTAAAAGATTAATTTAAAAAAAACTTACTTGCAATTTATAGGCACATAATTTACACTAAAAGTTTTATTTTTATATAATTTTAGGATTTTTTTTTAAATCATACCTACAATGCCAACATGTCATATCAATCAATTCATGATGATACATTATAGTCTTACACATTTATGATTTTTTTTTATATAATTATTGTAGTTTTTTTTTTACTTTTTTAAAAATAATTATTATATTTACTCAAAGTCAACACACATTATTGTATTATTGACGTTTATTTTTTAACAATGCACATAGTGCTTTTGTGATGTTCTTATTTTTTACGATTTATCTATTGACATAAGAGTAGTGATGCATGATTATATATTTATTTATTTTGAGCATGTGGGCTTAGCCCTTTGAATACAATCACAAATTCACAACTATACAAACAATTAGCATACACTATACATAATACAATACAACGCACTACACCAAAATATAATATAGATGGCAATATTATATTGTAACATAATGCAGTGCAAATTTAATTGCGAAACAACTTACCAAAAGTTTAACAGCAAGAAGTTATCAAGCGGATAATAAAAAACATTTTTTCAAGTTTTGAAAATTATATAATACCGCTACTACACCACCTTAATTTTGGTATTTTTAAATTATTCAGTATTCTACAGCAAATGTGTATAATTATACTTTGGGGCGTATCTAGGATTTCATTATTTTGACAGGTTGAATAAAATATAGTGTGTCATACGGAATTGCCATTTCGGCAAAACGTACACTAATTATATATATTATAATATTATACACACACCTCTGTTACGCCCATGGATTAATATATTATAGGTATATTATACTATACTATGTAAGGTATTTTAACTCAAAATTACGACAACAGTGGGATGACGTTTGTTTATTATTTTAATTTTCAAACGTCAATATTATCGTGTGTATACGATTGTTTTACCTATTCGTGTGTACGCAATTTCAAAAGAAATTCTTTATTTCAAGGCAAATAAAAAACATAACACAACACATTTTATCAATTTAGAATTTCTTGTATAACCGTCTCGACTAATAGTTTTTACCAAGTATATCGTAAAACCTCTTCTAGAAATTGTCGACGAGGAAAAAATGCCTGTAGAAACATCGTAACTACATTTTAGATTAAATTATAAAATCAAAACCCGAGATCAGACTTGATCAATTTAATAGAGGTAATTCAATCTGATCTCAAATTATTTTGTACAGATATTGTATAGTTATACAATTTTAATGTTAAAAAAGCTATACGTAGGTATTTGTAATACATTCAAAGATAATGGATAGCTCTGATTATGCGATTTACATTATTTATGATATTGTGTACACGTCATGTAGTACACGACACTCTTATGGATTATCGATTTTTAAAAGAGAAATGATTAAATTTGTTTTACAAAGCTTGATAATATAATAACAAGTTCCTGTCAAGGTTGTTCTTACTAAAATTAAATAATTATCAAAAATCGAATCAATTTTAACCAATAATTTTATTTAAATTCGTTAAAATATACGAATATTTAAAAAAAAAATGATGGGTACTCAAATTTACAAGTTTAAATTTTTATTAAATTAGATATTTAAATGAAAAATTATTAGTAGATTTTACACGTGAAGACATCAATATTTTTTGGTTAAAATTTAAATTATAACTTTGATTACATCACGATTGAACGCATTTTTATAGCAATTAAAAATATTATAATTATTAGTGAAAATTAATATTTGCCTTTCACTACCTAGTCAATAATCTGTGTTCAGTCTTAGTTCTCAAACAATTTTAATCTTAAATTGATAGCATAATCTAATATATCCGACACTCAAAAAATGTACTTTTTTTAATATTCTAATAACTAGAAATTCATAATAATATAATATCAGCTCACAAACTTAAATCGTTCACTAGTTCTTCAAATTGCGGTCAATCTTGTAAATAATAGTAAAATAAGAGCTTTTCGTGGTTATAGCCTAAATGTATCGGAGAAAAGTTTATCGGGAATTGGAATCGACCGATGCTTTTATATTAGGAACATCAATTTTTATAAATCCTAATTAAAAATGTATGGTCATTAATCGTAATATTTATCATGTTATATTACACTGTCCATATCAATCCCAAACGGATTTTAATAAATACATTTAAATTGGTTATATTTACTGCACATTTTTGTTCTTTATTTAGAATTATACGTTAAATAAAAATACGAATGTTCAAGAAATTGAATGTGTATCTTTGGTATAGAACTATAGAATATCTAGAGAAAATGAATGTCTACATTCTTGAACTAGTCACCTTGTACATGGTGCATGTACCTATAAATAATAATGAAAACCATTAAAAAAATAATAAAATATAATAAAAAGATTTTATTACCTATTTTGAAATCGAGTCGTCGTTATGAATGTCGTTTGCAGCAATGCCGTCTCGAGAAAATATATTGTAGTGTCGAAGCATACAGTCGTTCAGATCGTTCGTACTCGAAGATATATAATATTATAATACAGTGAATAGTAAGTTTCAGAGCAACTATGCGAGTTCGTTAATAACTCTTTATCCATCAAATATTAATACAAAGTTACAAGTTTACAACACCAAACACGAAACACCGTATACCCCTCCCTCCAAAGCCTACATAATTTCCGAACACTTCAAATATTCAACAATTGGAACTAATTGACGTACATATTGTACAGTATATTAAATAAAAATTAACAGTAATACAAAAATCTAAGGTAGTGAATGCATATTATAAATAAAATATTAAAATAGTTATGATGACGTGATTGTATAGATTCAATTACAACGGATTAATTTTGTTAATATTTAAAAAATAATTAAATTTAATTCGACTCCGTAATAATTTATTTGAACGTTATAAATTGTACGATTTTTTTAGGAAAACATGTATACCATTTTAAGAGCAGCTATACTGTGATAATCTTTGAAAAACAAAATTTTATCTAAACGGCCTAGATGTAGTATTATATTATCTATTAGTAAATTAATTAGTTATCTTTTTAAATCGTTTACATGATTTCAAAAACATTAAGTCTTGATAAACCTACAATGAAGTTTTAATACGATGATTAGTCATATTTTATCCATAAATTATTATTTTTTCACGTGTTAACCATCGTAATCAATTTTATGTGTATTTTAGTACCTATTTTTACACGAACTAACAATTTTACAATATCATGTACCAAGCCCTATGTTCGCTCTTAACTATATCTTGCCATACCAGATTAAGCTGAGTGGAAAGTAATGAATTCGGAAAAAAAAACAATGATTGGCTTATGTTGGTTTCAGAATTTTTTTGGCTTGTACAATAGTCTCGAATACCATAAAAACTTTATATTACTATAATGTATAGTACTTACTTACTGACTTCTAATAGCAATTTAAATATTAATGCATAACAATATATATTAAAATGATGAGTTATTGTGTTTCAGTGGGTAACGATAGAATTTATTGTTTATATAGTTATGCACTTTTAAGACTTAGAAAGTTATAACCGATGATCATACAATGGTGTGGTATGTGGTATCGTAATTATATATAATGAGTAAATATACGAATGATTCCCCTTTTAGTATTTGAATGCGATTTTCTCATGTATCTGCAACTATTGCTTGTATACTCATCATATTTTACACATGTAGCAATAATGCATAATTATCTCATATATAAGTTTTTAGTCATATTATTCCAAACTAAACAATAAATTCGTAACTTGTGACTCGACACATTCCTCTTTGTTGCATTAATGTAGACACATTGGCAATTAATAAGTATATCATAATCAAGCATACAAGCATGGCAAATAATAATAATTTTTCTCCCAGAATATTATTTTAACAAACAACGAAAAATCAAAAATGCTATATTTATTTCATCATAGTTTTTGATCTGTGAGGTTTTAAACTAAGGTTAATAGTTGATGCGGTTAAGAGATTTTTTTTAATTTATAGTGTCAGCTTTTTGAACATAAACAATTATATAAAAGCTCAAACATAATTGAGCTTATGGGAAGTTTTAGTTAAAAAACAAATAAAGTTTGTTTTACTTAATTCTCTTAGGTATATATTATCCAAAGTTTAGGCTCAGAATATGCATGGATTTGCATAACTCTTAAATTTTTTCAACTGTTTTTTTCTCAGCTTTTTTACGAAATTCAATATCCTTAATGGAAAGTATATTTTCAAGTTTGATGGCTATTGGTTTTTTCTTCCATCTATTGAATTTTAACTGCTTAAAACTTATAAACGAATTTAATATTAGTATACATATATATTATATTGTATACTTTATACTTGGTACTGGGTAGATAGGTTGTTTTACTGAAAAATATATTGATATAAGATTCATATCAGATTTATACTCTCGTTGTAGTTCTTCTTCAAGTATACGTCATACTGTTATAAATTACCTTTTAAGTTTTATATTTATTTTAATCCCTAAACAACGCTCGTCGTCATCATGCCATCAAAATCACTCACTTGAAAATGTAAAAAATATTAAGTAAATAATACTGTTTTATATTTGATATTGGCTATTGGCCTCATTTAAAGTTCGATATCAATACAAATATCGTACTTCAATGTTAAAAAAACTATGTGAACCTCGTTTTTCAAGACGAAAACATCCGTTGCAGTTAATCATTTTTGTCGCATTAAGTGAAACGGTGGGCCATATTACGTATTATAATGTGTAGGTACCTATTTATTGTAGAGACTAGGATTTTGTGTATTTTACAATCAGAGTTTCTAAATAATCAACAAAGATGCCATCGTGCAACCAAACAATATATTATTACATACCCTTTTGGTAAAAAAGTACATTGTCATCTCCGATATTATTTTGAGCATCCGGCAATTATTATCAATTCATTATTGGCTACTCAAAATATTAAATGTATTAACCCTTCGTGTTACAGGTGACGGAGTGATGTTGGGCGGCGTGGTTGGTAGGCACATGAGCATACGGCGTAGGGAGAGCTCCCCGTCGGTACCTCATCCAGGTGGCCCGGGGAGTCCTCGGTATAGGAGACGGAGACGAGCGGTGACTACTTCGGATCATAAGACATGTGCTCTCATACAGACCAGAATAAAACTAGGCGACATCATAATGTGAGTGTTAATTAAACAATATTATAATCATTACATTATAGCTTATATAGATGTTAAGCATTCGTCAAAAGACGTATCGTATAATATTATGATCCTGTCTGAAGACAGACACAAATCACAGTTAGGTTAGGTATCTTTATTACCTAACCTAACTATACCTTACTAAACCTAATCGTATTTGTAATATAATTGTACAAATATTATACCCACTAATAATTATTCCGTAGGATGCTACCAGTAAAGGTTAACCATATATTAATGTATAAAAATGTAATCGCTGGGATATATTCTTATGGAGTATTTAAATGTGCAAAATAGTTGTATCATTGATCGAAATTAGAGGGGGACTTGGCCCTCAAAATCAGACAATGTTTTAGTTGTGTGGGATCGAAGACCCTCCGCTCATATCGATGTTAAAAATGTTGGCCCTCGCCTCAGGAAATTTAATGGATTTCCCCTTGTGAGATGATATACACATGATTATACAGTGAAACCTCTAAATACCGGACACTCTCGGTCGCTTAAACGTCGTCCGCTATTTGGAGGTGTCCGCTATTGAAAGGTGTCCGTTAAAGGAGGTTTCACTGTAATACAAACTGAACGTTAATAAATGTTTAGACCAAAAGTCTATTGAAAAATACTTTACCGAATTTATATTGTAATTAAATATTATCTATGAACTTTAAGATAGTTCAGTACTTCTACATATAATTGCTTCGGAAATCTAAATTTTTTTATAATATATATTATAATAACTAATGATTTAGTTACTATACAGCTATAGGTTTTTTTTTTTTTGTGATCAATATTACTTTTTACTTACGAAAGTAAATAATTTTCATCAGAAATTACACTTCCACGATAAACTGAAGTATTTGGCTCTTTAAATAAATAAAAAAGTATGTAAAAATATTAAATAGATACTCATTGCATTAATTCTGCTAGCATAATAATATGAATATATGATATAATTACATTTTGAGATTATATTCTTGTAAGAGTCATATTTGAACTAAACTTGTACATACATACTACATAGTATACCATCATACGCGTATTAATTAAACTTTATATGTATTCATATTATTATGGAAGTATAAAGTTTTATAATTAGACGCGACTGATATGAAAAGATGAAATTTACGTTAATAGAGATTAAAGTACGATTATACTATTATTTTGTAAAATGTTTTAAAATGTTTTATAGTTTAAACATAATTCTTTATTAATAATTTTCTTTTCGAGTGGATTACATAATATAATATTATTTTATTCTAATATCCATCAGGAGTATGATAATAATATTGTAGAACAAAGTATTAACATGTTACATTTGACATTACACTTGTGTGAACAATAAGTTACCTAACCTATACGCTTTTAATGACAAAAAATAGCTGTTCATCGTTTTTGTTTTTTAAATTTCATAATTTTTAAAAATTCTGTGTACCTATAAATAATTTTCATTAAATATAAAAAAAAAATATTAATATAAAATACTATAGTTATATAATATGGCATTTTTGTTTATACAAATTATTTTAAAATTCATCTACTAACTTAAGGAATAAGAATTTATTTCAGTTGAAAAATTTAACTTTTATCTAAGTTTTTGAATAAATGATAAACATTGTTCATCTCTTATTGATATATACATGTATTTAATTAACAAATACAAATAAATGAAAACTTAAGAGTCGTTTAGGTAATATCACTTTTTCTGTTTTTCAAAATGTATTTTGTATGAATAAAATAAGATTTAATAATTTAAATAAATTATTAGCACTAATTGAGTATTATATTTAATATGAACGGTTGAATGATTACAAATATTCCTAACTAATAGACTATAGTCCGATTAGGACTGCATTGTACTTAAATAAAAAAATCCGTATTATATTTACTCCAACTTCATGGTTTAGTATATTTTCGTGACCTAAATCTCGATCACATTGTTACAGGGTTTATCATATTATAAATTAGGAAATGAAATTTTATCGGATGGTTTTTGCCACCTGTGATCATTTGTTTTCGAGACGAAAAACTTTTTAAATTATGTTTGTAATAAAAATATCTCAAGCCTGTGGAAAAAATACTTTATTTACCGTAAATATCTCGGCATATAAACATATTATAAGTTGCTTCCAAATATTTTTGATGAAGTATGTAATGTTTAATAAACTATAATGATCTGGTGAAAATTGTAATCTGTTGAAATATTTCAAGTTAAACAATACACCAAAAAAATAAAAAAATAATGATATTATATTATATAATTATAAATATAATAATATATTAATCTTAACTAAAAATCAAACTTGTTACATAATATTTTTCAGCAAACATTTTTTTCTTTAACAATTTATTTATTCAAATTCTATAAGTGCACCTTAAAACCATGTTTCAGTACACTTGTGTTTTTTTATGCAATTATATGAGTACCACGAACCGAATCAATATTTATTTTTTCAATAAGTTTTTTTTTCGAAAATTGTCGTGTCATTTAAATTATCAAAGCCCTCATATCTTATAAAACTATAACAATGGATCTTTTATCCTTAGGTGATACACCCGAGGACATTCGATCCTTAAGAAGAACAAGATCTCAAGAATTTAAAAATACGGTCCTTAAGTGTACCGGTGTACCTATATAAAAATTTCAAAAATCAGATTTTAAAAATGTGCTGAGGTAATCTCTCGCAGTCTGTAACATTTACCAAAAATATTGAAATTACAACAGAGAAATAATTTACTCAGAATGATGAGAGAAATATCTATTAATAAATAAAAAATGTTGTATATTATCAATAACATAAATGAATTACAGTTATATTTTTTAAACTGGCAACAGTTATTAATACTAATAATGTGGTTTTGATATTTTTGTAAAATTATGTTAGATTTTCCTATCGACCACACTATAAGCAGTATAAATATTAAATAGTTCGGTACCACTTATATTTGATGAGTTCGATTAACAAAATAAAAATTTAAATACAATAAGGACTGCTAAATACCATTTTAAATGTTCAGACGATGTGATACACAACACAATTAAATAAAAAATTTGGTTTTAAATCTGATATAACACAAATCATAAATCTCACTCGTCAATGCATACTATAAAAATAATAATATAATAATAAAAATAGTAATAATATAATATGAATTTGTTTGATATTCACATGCTGAATTTTTTTTTAGTATAGATACTTGACTTTACAAATATTTTTCCGTTTTCTTTTATAATAATATAGTAAGATTAACATTTTTTTTTTAAATTGTACCTACGATATTATTTCTCAAAAAAAATATGTCAATAACGTAAAATAATTTTTTTATAAAAACTTCATTGTAAAACGGATTTTGTCTTTTATTTGATTTTAGTTTAATATTGAAAATAACATTACAGTTTAATATTATGTAGGATAATAATAACTTTTTCGCGTGAAACTGAAAGCGACATCTGTCGGAAAACTATTTCATTCGGAAAGGATATTATTATTTAATAGTAGTATAAATGTGTACTCTTAGTTGGTGACTTAAACTACAGAGCGCGGTAATAATCCATTAATTTACAATGTAAAGAATGTTCCACCCCTAGGTAGAGGTACCAGTCGAGAAATTGATGGACCAAAATAATTTCTAGCCACAATAATGTCGTTTTTAAAAACGTACATATTAATACGACTTAAATTAAATAATTTTATTCATTTTTTCCGTACAATCGAACTGTAAATCCAAATGATGTTTTTTTTTTTTTTGCCGAGTACATAGGCAATATTATTTTAATTTAGAGAGTTACATAAATATTTCTAAGTAAGAATACCTATACTATTACTGCACAAAATAGATATCGAATTAATATCCTATACTAGGATTTTAATCATATTTTAGTTTTAATAATTCAATAAAACATTAATATAATCCAGTTATAATAATCATAGGTATATAGATTTACATAAATTGGTATGCAATAAAAATAGATTTAACTGATTTAAGGACGTTGAAATCGGTGCGTTTTTTGTAAAAAAAACTTGTGTTAGGTATAGGAAAAATTCCCAAACCTTGTAGAATAAAGTCGGATTTCGTTTTTTTTTTTTTTTTTTTATTTAAAATAAGAAAACATTTTGCAAGTCAGATTAAAGCCCTATTTTCAAAATTATAATTGATTGTAGAAGATATATAGAATATTATATTATATTCGAAATATTCGAATTATGCACAATGTTTTCTATTTTTCTAATGTAGGTATTTTTCTTGTACTATTTAAAATAAAATGAAAATTCGGGCTTTGATAAGATCCAAAAAAGTTTTCACCTTTAAAAAAAAATTAAAAAATTAATTAATTCATCACATTAATTAGGTTAGGTAATTAATGTGAATTAATTAATTTTGTTGATGCAATGCACCGTATAAAACCGTTTGCTATCAATTTAGGTATCGTATGGTTGATTAGCGAAAAATGATTATAATAATTAATTAAGGTAGCAACTAAAATATAAAATATAATTTTCAAATTATTTTATAGAATTGCAGAAATTTGAAAAACCCTTAACCGACAACCTTAACAAAATAAGATTTATGGTTGATAATTTATCAAAAAAACATAAAATAATTATGTTTTTCTTCACTTATTATTGTTAGATTAGATCGTTATACGCAAACTTGTTTAATCGTTATAATATCGATATTTTTGCTGTAATCATGCAATTATATATGCAAAGTTAATTTAAAAAAAAAATTAATAATTCATTTACGAGTTTATTAATCATCTTATAATCATTACTATATTTTTAACACCAGGAAAAGAGAAAAAGTAAATTTTATATACTAATAGTTATACTTGTTTGAAATTTCTATAGGTACTTGTGAAATTCGTTTCCTATAACATTCATTACTACTGTGTATTTTTTGAAGGAATAAATTAACGTTTATGAGGGAAATAAATCGTATATTATGAGTATCTATATTACCCCAATGTGGTTAGTTCACACTACAATTTAATACTAATTCAATCGATAGAAATATGTAACGATTGTTCTGAAATATTATTATTTATTTTATCGTATACAGTAAAATTGTTACCAAAACATAATATGTATTAACATGATTTCCATCGACTTGCTGTCCCATCGGAAAGTATTGAAGAAAGTATTCAAAGATTTGAAAATATTTCTTCACATCATTCGAAGTCATTTTTTTTTTTATGAAACAAATTTTTTTTAAAGTAAAATATTTTATATTTTTAATAATTTTATCGTTGCCTTTATCATTTCTCATGTTTGTTTTTATCCTTATGAATGAACTCGTACATTTTAAATACCTGAAAAAATACGTAATAATGGATATATTTTATCAGTACATGGCAAAATTAAAGTTTTGTCTTAGAATGCGCAATTATAATATACATTATAATATTATGACATTATATTTTGTTATGATAAGCTATTTGTGGTTTCCAACATGTTTATATTAATACAATTATACAATGCACTCCTTTATGTAGACTTTGTCAAATATTTTAGTCACTATATTATAATTGTTACAAATTAAATTTCGATGTATCCGAATTCGTAAAACGTGATGTTTACTATATTTAACTTTCAATAGCTTGGATTGTAATATCGCATCCCTTTGAAATGTGTTTTTCGCAGCTTCGGAATTTCTAGTGATTCCTGCTTTAATTGACATTTTGATTGCTTCAATACGATGTGTTTTATGTGATTTTAAATGTCGCTAGTGTAATAATGAGTAGTAGTAGCATAAATAGAACAGAAAACAATTTTAGCTAATAGTTATTACGCAATTCCTACCACGCGTGTGCACTTATATTGATTGATTTCTTCATCGAAACACGACGTCTCAAAATAAAATTTGACTTATTTTTCAATCAATACGGATTGGCAATTTAAATATATTTCTGTGAAAAACATCGGTGCGCAATACAAGTTGCAATGGTGACAACACACTGCAGTATAACTACCGACCACATATTATATCGGATAAACATATAATAATTACTATCGTATTATAATGTGTATTCCCTTGAAATGTACGACGGAACTATTAGAATTTTAATGGCAAACAATTGAGGGATTAAATAAAATTATTTGTAAATAATAAGACTCCTACCAATTGTTCGTATATAACATTATTTATTGATCAGCTACTTATGAGTTTCATTTCTTAATCAGAGTTTTAGATTTTGAGGGAAGCGATGAATGTATTGATTTTACCATGATGTGTGTGTGTGTTTTTTTTTGCGTTTGTCATCACGTTTTGGGGCAGTAAAAATGCTTTGACTTTTGACTTCAGTACCTCTTTCGATCAGAAAGTGAATCTAGTTGTACTTTGGGGGGTCAAAAGTAAAAAATGTTATTAATACCTGTATTTTGTCTATGTAATTTTAAAACAAATGACCATAGGTACATGAAATTTTCACCGAATGTTGATGTAAGTATATTCTATCAACCATGCAATTTTCAAAAATATTCGACTTAAGTTGAACTATTCATAGGTATTTTTAATCATTTTTAATTTTTTTTAAATAAATATCGATAAAAATGTATTTGTTGGGTAGAAAAGCTTGAAAATTTAATACAATACACCACTTAACATATTGTTACAATAGCAGTCAAAAAATAAAAGAAATCCATAGTCACAATTTTTTTTATAAGCATTTAAAGTTTGAATTTTGACAAAATACGTAAAAATCACAAAAATTCGCAAATTATTTTAAGCTAGAAATTCATAAAAAAAAATTATTTTAAATCTAAGATTTGAAATTTTTAATAATCTATAATATATCAAATAAACCATCGTCGCTCAGAATCGTTTTTCGTGTACAATGATATAATATCATTGGATTCAAATTTAATTCCATCCATTACAGTAACCCACTTGTAACCTACTGTACAGCAGAGCGACATCCACTTTCCCGCTTTTTTTTTTATCTTTCATTATTATTTACACAATCTGTGAATATTATTTTACAATAAGCGTATGGAGGTGACATGACTTGAGTGTCAGGAGATAAGAAGCCACCCATTGGAAGCACTTAATGTTAGAATGCTATGCTAGGATTAAAATTTGCTAGTACGAGAGAATATATAAGATTAAGGGGAGGTAGAGGTATATACAATTTTCAATGAGTAGGTCACGACTCCAGGTATGTTTAAGAGGCATTCTGGTTTCACCAGGAATAGCGTTGGTATTCTGAGTTTAAATTCCAAATAATATAGCTTCAAGTGGCTATATTAATTATTGTTGAGAGCATCACTCGGAAAGTACTACAGTTAAATTTACTAATTGAAAACAGTGCTAGGTAGATACTCAACAACATAAACCGAATTTAGCAGTACCCTGCAAGCACCTACATTATTATTATACTCTGATCGGAATTAAAATACGAGACTTATTTCGATATAACGGTGCACTGAATATGCAATATCAAATACGTTAGTGTAGGTAAACATAATGTTATTATTTAGTCTATTACAGATAAAATTATAATGATTACTGCTGATGATAATATCACGACTTTTGAAAACAATACGCCATAGTTCTATTTAAACAAAATTACTTTAATATGCATTCACAATAATATTTAAATTTAAATTTTTTTTTGTAAGTCTTACGTAGGTAAGTAGATAGGTAGTTATTACCTTATGAAACGGATAGGTAGTCATCAAAATTCTTTGATAAGTAACAATATAAAACGTATTCAATACAGTACAATGAATTGATAAGGTTTGCAATTTATGTCTGGGCGCAAAAATAAAAAATATGTCATATAAATATATTATTTGTTAGTACCTACCTATATAGTTTTTTTTATTGAAGATCGCGAAATACGTATTTTTTTAATGACTCAACGGTGGCTATAAAGTTATAAACTAAGTAGTATAAATATCGTTGCTGACTGAAATCTTAATCATAATATTATTATTATTATAACTATAATACCGGACGAATTCATAAGGTATACGTACTTATTTTATTATGAATGGATTTTAAAGATTTTTAAAATAATTATTTCTACCTATAATAAATAGTATCAGTTTAAAAACAATTTGATCGTATAACGGAGATAAAGAAATTAACACAAATTTCGGGAAATTGTATTAACATAATACGTATTATACGATATCATTCTGCTATGTGAAATATTGTAGTAGTTTGTTATGATAAAATGTTCTACTATTTCGTATAAAAAAAATTCTAAAAAGTTTCGAATTATTTAACAATAATCGAGAGCGAAGACTAAAATACATTTAGGTAAGTATAAAAATAAACAAATATAGGAGTCGTATTTATTTTCTTCTCGGTCAGGATTTTTCATTTTTATTCTCGTGTTACTTGCGTTGACGCTGGAAACAATGTTTTTTTTTTTTACAACTATATACCGTATAACTATAATTTAGGGCGTCACCTGCAACTAATCCATCAATTTCGAATTCCACCACCCTCTAAGTTCAGAACCAAATGAAACAACCCTCTGTCCACATTTCTGGTTTTCACCCCACTCACTCACAAAGGTTCTCGTAATATAATAACAATAAACTGATATTATGTTTGGTGTACCTATATATAGATTTAATATAGTATATAGAACAGTAATCGCGTTTGCGTGACGGCCTACAGGGAAAAATTAATATTACATTTTGCCCGGGTTGATTTATTAGAAAGTAGAATGGAATATATACACACAGAAGTGGACTTTTTTAACGTGATATTATTAATAATACTTTTATAGGTCACCTCTGTCTCTGGTCTAGACTTTTGTAATTTTTTTTGGGAACCCCCGGCGATCGTCACGGGATATTGATTGGTCCGGGAGCTTTAGCGACACGCGCCAGTATGGCCGTTTCGGACACGATCCAAATCCCTTTGAACCATCAGTGGCTCGTATAATATAAACATTTACAATAATAATTGACGAAAAAAAACCATCGGTATATCATCTATATAGTAGGTAATAATGATACTGCCAAACGAATAAATAAATAAGACCGACTAATAGTAAAATTATCCGCTATCACTAACACTTGACTGAAAATCCGTTGTATTTAATTCGACAGAAAGTTTATTATTTTCAACTTCTATTTTATTTATTTTTTGTTTTTTAATAATTTAATACAATTTTCATCGCTCAAAAAGTAAATATCGTTATAAAAAGATTGTATTTTAATTTTAAATTATTAAATTAAAGGTACCTACCTACCTAACTAGTTAAATGTTAAGACATTGAATTATAAAAATTATTTGTTATGCCTGCACTTCTAATATATTATTTTATCGATATAGTACCTACTATTTACATAAATTCGTTTACATCTAGTACAGTGATATTATATCGTATTTGTATAATAATATGATATATTAAAAAATAAAATAAAAACATTTAACTATAATAATTTTAAATGTATATGTTTGGTGTTAAACCGTTGATTCGTTTGTTTCATCATAGGTATCTTACAAATGTTTTGGCACGTTATTTTAATGTCTTGAACATCAAATCATTTATTTTGAGATCCCTGAACTATATTTTTATAGTTAAGGGTAAAATTTAAAATATTATAATTATTTTGATATCCTTAGAAATTAGATAATAACAATTAATATTAAATTAATAATAAATGTATACAGTATATATATATATATATATATATTTCACTGTGAGGTGAGAGGGTACGGTTGGTTTGGAACAAGTTAATGTGTGGAGAGATTTTTGCAATTAAGAACCTGGATGACCACCCATCCGGGAACTAGTGAAAGCGGGCGGGGCGTACACTCAATCACGTTACGTGAATTATTGCAGCAACCACACAACTTTAAACCACATTAATATGGTATAGTACACGCAGTCGTAACTTATTATGTACTTGAATGTGACTTTTCCTTTAAATATTTTTTGACTCGCCAATTATTATTATTTTTAAAATAAAAAGGGATTATTTATGCGATTTACAATAGATATTAATTTATATAAAAATATTTTATTTGAGATCAAAGTATTAACAAGTTACTAAAATCATATAAACGTAATTTTTATAATATTTGCTGTTAAATAAAAACGATCTAGCTATTTAAAGTGCATATAGGTATTGTATAAGAAAAGATGTGTTTATTGAAACTTTATATTGATACCAATCTAGGAATCAACATTTTCAATACATAATTTAAAAATAAATTATTTTATCATGATATAATTTTTTTCCAATAGAGTCTTGATAACTAAAATTTAAATTTTTTGTTAGTAGATAATAAATATAAAGTATGAGCAATGACTGTCTGGTATGTTAATCCATTGTAGAATGGTGTGCATAAATGTATATTATTAGTAAAGTTATATTTCTAACTTTAATTTAAGAGTTGATATTTATTTTGTATGTGTTTATGTTTTTTTCTCATTATGATTTATACATATTTCATCTTATTATTGTAAAAAGTACGTTTTTAAAAATCTGTCTCAATAATCGATCCATCTTTATCTAAGTAAGTCAATTTATATGGCTTTAAATTTTCAAGATCACGATATTAGTTTGATACAAAATTACACAGTGTAATAGTTGTTTTTAATAAATTACAAAATGTGTATGATGTATTTTAATTTATAAATAAAATGTGGTCCAATAAAATAATGTATCGTTTCGAACACAATATCGTATAATATAATAAAGATAGTTTAAAATATTTTATTTTAATTTTTTTTTTTTTGGTTTTGTTTTTTGAGGTACCATTTTATTTTAATATATTATTTTAGGTATATTTTCATATTGTCATAATAAAAATATAATGTTATTCTAATACGATAGATCACGAACGTCAGTAGTTCGTGTTTCCATAGAAAAGCTAATAATTAAATATTACAGCTGCATGTTGGCGTCTTACGTAAAATAAATTAGATTTCCAACATGTAAATATATACAATTAATTATTTGATAATAATATGTTTAATTTTATTAATTATTTTTTTGTATTTTAATTGACGTATTTACCTATATTCTGCATTTAGTTATAATTTCTGACAACTTCGGTAAAATTGGACGATGACATAATAATATTTGTCTTGTGCCTATTAAATATAAATGAAAAAAATCCTATATTGTAGGATATCTATACCATTTATGTGTTTGTATAAATGTATATCTGACTGACCAGCCTATAATATATAAAAATATTAACTTTTTTTAAAGTTTATACTAACATAAATATTATTTTCTTTTTAGATATTTAATGGAAAGCTATAATTTTATTAACCTTTAAATAATATCTACTTATTCATTCGTTTTCCATTATTCAGATACTAAAATATATAGTTTTCCTCAAGTATTAATAATATTTACATTGATGTTAGGATACAAAATAAAAATTAAGTTGATTAATTTAATTCTACAACATATTCTATGTAAGCAATTTTTTTATTTTTCTTACTTTACAAAATCAGTGCAGATGTGAAATAAATGCATAGCTACTAATAATAATATTATTATATTATATTATTTCAAATGTTAACCAATACAATTATTGATATTACTAACATCGAATAAATAAAATAATTTAAAATTAACTATATGTCTGTATACTAAAATGGCTAAGGATTTTACTAATTGACTCGTTGATCAATAAAAACAAAAACATTTAAATTATTTGTTTATATATATATTTTTAAACGAATACACGATATCATTTGAAATATGATTAAACACCATTCCTATCTATTATATTATTACAGTTTATTTTAATATAAATAATATGAATAATTCCACCTATAATAATATTATGATACATTGATTAAAAAACTAAAACCTATTCATCATAGGCACCGCCAGGAATTTTGTCAGGGGGGTGTATCGTGCATAGTATACTTTGATTTCTAAATAATGTTTAAATTATTTTAGTTAAATACGTAGAAATTTTTATTCTAAATATATGATGATACAAAGTTATTTTTGTTTTTTCGTCGGATACAAAGTTTTTAATAGATAATTATGCAAAAATATCTTTTCAATACCATAAAAAAAATTTTTTAAGCCAAGGGGGTGCAATTGCATCCCCTTGCACCCCCCTCGCGGCGCCCTTGCTATTCATAAATTAATATATTATATTACAATAATTACCTATTGGTTAGCTGGTCAATCGGCCAAAATAAATATTTTTATTATTCATTATATTTTACAGTAGGTGCCTAAAACCTATTTAATACTCGTAGCCCATATATGTACGCCTGGAACCTTTTTACACATTTGACTTGTTGAGTTTTATAAATTTTCGTTATAGTACCCGTTAGTGACTGATCATATTAATATTACTATTATAGGTAAGGTACATGCAAATATCATGTCCTAACCACGCACGAATAACCGTGAAATTATTGTGTGCCTATTTGAATTACATTACGTATTGTAATAGATAACGATATGGGCGAGCAATTATTTTTTTGACCTGGGTGCGGTTCGAATGAGTACACGTATGGATTGTTCGAAAACTATTAGAAACGCACGCAATAGCATGCCAATTGTAGAAGAGTATTTCGTATTAATAAAAAGAATATTTAAATTTTTACGAACTACGACTTTACGTTTATCCTATATTTATATTACGTTTACGTGTGTACATGCGTGTACGTAAAATAATAAAATAATAAAATAATAATACATTTTAATTTAATTAGTTAAATTACACATGCATGTTTATAATATATATGCGGATTGCGGAGTTAGCTCAAACTTCGTAATAGCACACAATACAGAGCCAATGGGTTCAAATAGTTGTAGACCATATTATTATAATGCAATAGTATATAATTTTAATACACGCCTGTCGAAATTGTTTTACTATTTAATATTTAGTGATGCTCTTCAATTATTCTTTGCAAAGGTGCAAATAACATTTGTGATTGGATAGAGAAAAGGGACTAAAACTCTACTTATAATAATTCTGTTAAGCTCAAAACAAAACAACGTCGGAAATATTTGGTGTGGTGCTAAGCCTTTAAATCTCTCCCCCCTCTTCCTATTTGTGCCTATGTTTGTATTTAACATTTATAAATATTATATTGCGATTGGAAATAATATGACGTCTTATATTTGGTCTCAATACCCCAAACTGATGATAAGGTAGAAATAAGTTAGACATTTTATTTTAATAGCTGTACTTATGGATTGTTCGATAATTTTAAAAGACGCACATATGCCAATTCTACAGTAGTATTCAATATATTGTAAAAGAATATTTTAATTTGTACAATCAACAACTTGACGTTTAATCTATATATTTTATATTAGGTGTGTGCATCATTGCATGCATGTACTTAAAATAATAAATGATGCATTGTTATTTAACTAATTGAATTACACATGTAGGTATATACATGTGTGGAGTTAACGGGAACTTCGTAATAGTATACTATATATAGTAATAATGATATAAAAAATATAATATAATATATTAAATTATATTATATGATATTATAATATAATAATAATATTATTCGTAATAACTAATAGTATGCAAATTAATTCAAATAATTGCGTATGGTATATCTGCAATATATAACATACATTATTATCATGCCGTTTTGCAATGGTCTTTCAAACTTTTTGCATTAAAAACTTTAAACTTTCAAAGCCGTTTGATAAATGACGTATACAATATACATAGTGTGAAAAATCAGTAATTATTATTTTATAATATGCTTAATATAGTCGTTACTGCAAAGACAATATTAAGACATATCGTGTCACAAATAATATATTATTATTAGATTAAAGTAACATATTACATTATAATGTTATAGTATATTATATAAAATACTTGAGTGCACATTTAATCAAAATTGTTATCACATGTAGTAACGTTATTATTTATATTCTACAAAATAGTATATTAAGACATTCATCAAACTAATTTTAAAATTTGAATGCATTTATTAGGACTAGATTATGTATTTATAAATAAAAGAAAAAAACATTCATATTATATAAACATAAATATAGTAAAATATTTAAACTATAAACTGTAAATTGATATTATTAATCAAGAATTTCATCTTATGATTCTGCATATTATGAGCTTCAGTATGGATATAATAATTATATTTCTTAGCTCACCAGTCACAACAATTAACCCTCCCCCCCCCCAAACCCCAAGGATCAAGACACGACCACTTTGCAGGATTTTGACCACTGGCTCGAAGGGCATCTTATAATGTAATATTACCTAATATATAAAATCTAAAAATAAAATATAATATGTGAGCTAAAATACACAAAACTTTTATAAATAATAAACAGTTTTGAGTGTTTATTTAATAGAAAATATTTATTAATTTTTTTGTGGGGGGGGGGGGAGTTTGTCATGACGATAATTATAATATGGTGTGAAAGATTATAAAAAATAAAAACAAAATTAAATACAAAACTTTTTTTATAAAATGAAAAGATAATGAATGATTTGTTTTTGTTATATATGAACTATCTACAACAGAATTACTAAAGAAAAATAAATTACTAATAAAATATTTAGAAAAGTTAGCTGACCGTTTAGGAATTTTTTTTTGTACATGTTTTTATCATTGGAATTGAAATTTAGCATATTCATTACAACAGTAACTCACTCACAATTGAGAGATACTTACATGTCTTGACACCTTTACTATACAGCAGAGCGACTTCCCCAGAGTTTGTGTTTATTGTTTATCAACAAAAGTAAATATACCTATATCGTAAATAATTATTACACAATGCGTAGGTACTTGTCTCTAATTTGTAACAATGAGAATAATGGTTTCTATTTTCAATGGAACACAAAATAATATTTTTTCCTGTCGATCAATTTAATCATGCCATTGCGTGTCTTTACATTGTTTACGAATACAGTTACGGTATAGTTCTCCAAAATTGATATGAATCGTAGATAGTTCTATATTCAGCTCGTTTCATAATACCTACTGTCATATATATATTATTAATTAATTAAAATGTTTTAAAACCAGGCGTTTGAAATACATTATTATATGATCCAAAATAATAGATATATCATGGAAAGTAATCAAAATGCGCGTGCGTAGAATTATGAGAAAAAATATCTTCAATAACATAATTATTATAACTTTACTAAATAATAAGCTTAATTTTTGTCTACCTTCGAATAGTTAAATACTATACTCGTACGTTTGTTGCATATCGAAATTCGAACAGTTTAAGACAACTTTATTTTCAAATATTAATCACATATTTTAATACTTAAATTATATACTAATTATTGCACTTCGTAGGTTCACACTAACATATGTTTATTATATTGGACATCCCGCATATTATATTCATTAATTATAGTTTAATTATATAAACATTTATTTTTATGTTTTTTTGATAGCTATTATTGCATGTATAACATTTTCACAATATAAATATTTAATTTATGAATAAAAAGTTTTAAAATAATCTAATTTTTGAACATTATATTAATAGCTGAAAAACTATAATAGTTGGAGTAGGCAACGAAATGCATACTATTCCTTTCACAATTAATAATTTAATGGATATACCTATAATGAATAATATTTAAATCAAGATTACAATCGATGTTTGACCAAGACAATATTTGGAGATTAATTTCATAAGACCAGTAAAATCTTTGGACAAACACAGCATTCATCATAATATAATACTAGGTAGGTATATGTAACAATAAAAAAAAGCGTTTGTCAATATAATGTGAAAAATAATCATTTTAAAATATGTATTCATGTTGCTGAATTTAATTTATGTATAAAAGCTGAACTAAATAAACGTTGTATATACATGTCAAAATTCAAAGTTAATACATTGCAAATATATTTTGTAGATAGAATAGGAGAAATGTATAAACAGAATCTTCCAAAATTGTTCAAAATTCCGTACGACAGAATTGCCGGGAATTACATTCCCTTTTTGCCACACAAAATCTGCAGACCCGCGATGTACGCTTGGTTAAATTTATTTTATTTTGTTTTTGTTTTTTTTTTTTGTATTCTATTGACAGATAGAAAATTACATTATAATTAGTTGTCTGTAATTCAAAAGTACCCAATTAAGTTTAAAGCGATTGACTAAAATAATTGAAATCATCACTCTGCTATGATAGTTCAAAGTTTATTTACCTATTTAAAAATATTGCAATGACAATAAAATAATGAAATCATATAAATTAATATAATCGAATCATTTGTTTTATTTTAAAACCATACAATATATGCACATAATTAACTTAATTTGGATACAATTGGCAAATGTGAATGATTGTTGAATAATAGGAGATATATTAATAACATAATATATTTTTATATGTTATTTTCAACGGCTACCATTGAATTGGCTCCCAATTTTGGGTAAATATAAATTCGATCCTTGAATTGGCTCCTGAAAAATGTATATTTAAATTCGCTCCTTAAATTGTTAAATATTATTTTTTAACCAGGGATTCTCATATTATAGCGTTTACTTTTACGATGTAAAATCCAAACATATTCAACTTTTTATATATATTATATAGTACTCAATCTGATACAAAAATTATTATAAGTATAGACCCCGAAAAATAGTCTAATATAATATTTTTGTTTAACTTATTGATTTTTATGTATAAATTTTATAATGACGCACTTCGGTAAAATATTTTCTGTTTTTAAATTTTTTAATATAATTTTGTGTAACGATATAAAATATATGAATTATGACTTATACGTACTTTAAATTATATATATATATAAATATTGGCAATCAATAAATTTTTGAAAAAAAAACGGTAGGAAGCCAATTCAAAGGTACTTAGTAAGGGTAAAATATTGACTACCTGTATTGGGGAGCCAATTCAATTGCTCCGATTTTCAACACGCGTCTTATCTTAAGCAATGACGTCACATCCAAAAACGTTATTATATCTAATATAATACTATAATACTCAATTTAAGTTTTGTTTTTAATTTTCAACATCAACTAAGGCTTTAAGTTTCGAATGTTAAATACACTAATATCGATCAGACACAACATTAATAAGTAACACGTTACAATATGAAAGTGTTCGACGAGTTTATATTCCGGTCGACTTATTACCTAGTTACGACTATTTGGCGCAGAGTTAGAGTTAGAGTGTAATACTATGCGAAAAATTACAAAAAGTTTTAGTAGTAAATAAAAACCAGGTACGCGTGAATGGAATAACAATTATTACATTGCGACAGAAATAGTATTGACTACCTACCGGAATGGGTCTCGCGGATCAAAAATTCGAGGAGGAGCTGTAGTTCAGGTGACCGCGGTAAAGTCCGTATATTTTGCATGAAATCACGTTAAACATGATCATTTTTGTGTGCAAAGACTTTTTCCGTTTCGAAAGCGCTTCCTGTTTCGACTAGTGCTGTCGATTTTCGGTACTGCTCATACCACCATCATACCACCACCGAGTCTACCCGCAATGACCTAACGACAAACAGCATTTTTACTATTTCTAGTAAGATACACACTACATAGACTTCGAAATTAGTTTTGTTTAGTATATATTATATAAAGTGATTCACCAATAATACACATCCCCCTTTTTCTTCAATAATTCAAATATTAAAGTCAGCTTTTTAAAATTTTTGAAATACTTGAGATTTTGTGTACTACTAAGGTTAGGTTAGGTTAGGTGTCCTGTACAACCTGTAACCTGAATTTCAGAAAAATAATCCACTAAATAATTGACAATAAAAGCGTGGGTTCTCGTTTAAAAAACAGAAGTTCGTATCACCACATGACTCTTCTTTAAGAATATAAAAACATTGATACCTTGAAAAAAGTTTCATTGAGAGTATATTTAAAAGCTCAAAAATCAGAATTTGAATAAATTCATTATTAAATCAGACGTGTGGAGAGAGCATGCTTATCGAATTACCCATTACACTACAGTCATCAGTCTATCAGTTAATTTGTTTCATTACCATCTTCATGTATATTCGATAATACGGATTCCATAGATATAAAAAAAAAAAATAGTTATTGCTTAACTATATTATTTGTATTATTGTTATTAACATTTTCATTATACAAGAAGGTACCTAAATTTAATTAAATATTAATCACAATATTTGTATTTGTATTGCGTGTAATATAATTTTATTGTTGTTAAATGCATTACAATGATTCGTCATAATTTTGTCTGTGTACAACTTAAATTTATATCAATTCACTTTAAGTTGGGAATTTTTGTAAGAATTTTTATCGATATAATTACTTAGCTGGAACTACTTTTTTTTTCTTTAGCCATTAATGAATTTAGGTATTAAATATGTTACGAATTTATGTTTCACTGTATTTCCATGTATTTTTGTTAAATTGCCCCTTTGGGCGTTGAGTTATATAAATAATATATAAAATCCCTTTTTTTTATTTGATTGCTCAGAAATAGCGTTAAATTCAATTGATATTGGATTATAATTAAAATATATAACATATATACACATTTATTTTACAGTCAAAAATAAATAATAATAAAAAAAAAACTTATAAAGTGTCGTAAAAGTCCATTGGATAAAAACAAATAATAATGATGTGATATATAAGGATTCAATTGATTAGAGTGGATAAATGGTTTCAGTGAAGACGATAGAGTCATTAGATATGTCCCCGAGGATAATTGACTGTTAGAACCTTTTGTTAAGGGGTGCTATCTTTTCAACGAACTTGAAAGTATAACAATGTATACGCATATCATAGTAAAGGGCTTAAATAAATGTCTTAAATTCATTTTTCGCCTCATATTATATTTGTATCGGAGTTCTCAATCGTCAGATAAAATGAAAATTAAAATAAAACGCGATATGACGTGCACATCAATCAGTCATCCTTCAATAGACGATGGATTGTTACGTTATACTCTTTTGGTGGTTTATAAAAAGGTTGATGAATTTATAGAAAATATTCACTTTTATTTTTTGAATATAGTGCGAGGTCAAATGTATCAAATGTATGCAGACCGGCTGTTTGTATTCACTGTATTTCTAATCATTTGTCAGCTGCCTTCATTCATAGGCAGTCTTAATTGTTTAAAAGCCCGAGTGGAAATAGATGATTCAATCGATAATGATGAAAATATAACTAAAGAATAGAGTGATAGTTTCTGCAGCAAAAAGCTTTTTCTTTATGAAATCAATCATTGGAAACTAAAGTCATTATAATTTTGTAGGGAGGTTTTGGATGGTTGAGGTACAGGTGTGTGTACAGGGGTGAGAATTTTTTATTAAAAACTCATGGTAATTAATTTCATTTAGTTTTTACTTAATGTTTGCATAACGTTATCTTACAATTTCATGTTAAAAAAGTTAACACTTATGTAAATATATGACTTAAATGATAATTCATGACTCAAGTAATGATATGCAAATGTATATTGTTATATAACCCTCTATTATTTTATTTTATTTTCCATTTTGAAACCATCTGTCATTGTAACCAAAAAAATAAATACATACCTACTTAAACATTATGTTATTTAATTTTAGTATTTTTTTTTTATATAGGAATCAATAATAATGCATACATTCATATTGACATATTCCATGTATATCGTACAACATACTAAAAACAAACTTATTAACTAATTTCATTTCCTGAGCGCAGATAAATGTTTTGAATTTACAGCGATATATTATGTTATTATTATTATTATTTTTTTTTTTTTTTTGATGTATTGATACATGATTTATAATAAAAAACGATGTTTTGTTTATATAATTCAAAAATTTTTTCAGTAGTTATAATAATTTACTTTGATACATTCAAATATAAGTGGCCCATGAATAATATTATTAATTTAGATCAAAATTATAAAAAAATATATTCTTTGTTTAATAAAATGTAATTTTGACCAAGTTTGACCTTTTATTAATTTTTAAAATTTATGACCAAAAAAAAAATTATTTATCGAAAATCATTAATAAAAAATAAATCAAAAATTTCTAAAAAAAAAAAATAGCTTATGAATAGTTCAAAAAGAGTTAAAAATTTTTAAAAATTTTATAATGTGTAGAAAATGATCATATTATAATCATTTGGATAAAATTTGAAGTACCTACGACTATTTCCCAATGCTTTAGAAAAATATTAATGTATGTTAGAGTACAAAATTGAAACATATTTACCGTTCTCGTGACTCATTTATAAAACTCAAAAATTGAAACCTAATGAATACCAAAATGGTTTATCTACTTGTCCAATTATTTGGATTTCATTTTTATTAACTTTTATAACCTGACTTCATTTTTACTAATATTAAGTTCATTAATATAATTTTACTTCCAATTAAATCCAAGTTAACTTGTAAAATATAATTTATTTACGAAAATGTCTGTACATTGTGATATTGAAAATTGTGTTTCTTGTTGTCATTACCTAGTAATTGTTATATAACACATGTTCCCTGTAAAGAATTAACTTGCGACGGGAACAGAGAATTCACAAAATAAAGTTTGGTATATTTTATCTTCCATATATTTTAAGTTTTATTTTAAATTACCAATACTCAACTTCAACTTGAGAAGGGAGTAACATTCGAGTTGTTAAGGCGAAACCCCTAGAGGCGTTGACGTGACCTTATGATGTAGTCTTGACTCCTAGGGGATTAATGAGCGAAGCAAGTAATTGGCGGAGGCTCCTAATAAAATGAAAAATTATTAATATTTTAGGTACCTACGTGAAATATTTGAAAAAGTAAGTAAATTTCCAATTGAAAACTTTTACACATGTACACCTATTGTGCATTATATTAAATTAAAATTTTTGTATTTCTTGCTAAATTTAAAAACTATTAAAAAATTATAACATATGATTATGGACAGTATAGATTTCATATTTCATATTCATCGAAAATAAGATAAATGGTAATCTATTTATTTATAAAAAAATGGTAACCTTAAGTTGACGTTTTTGTCATAATATTCTTAAAAATACAGAAGTCCAGGTTATGAAATTGTTATATTATGAAATCTGGTGTATGTATAGTAGTTATCAACACAATATAATTATCAAAACATTTGATGATGTAAAATATTGATACCGTAATGTAAATACTTATTTAAATATCATGATATATTTATGTTTGTCATTTAGTCAGGCCGAGTGTATGATATTATCGTTTTTAAGTGCACATTAATTATTACATAGTTCCACACAGAGACAACTCCTCAGCCGTTCCCTTAAACAAACAATATATTATATTTTATATCTGACTTGGTTTAAATTAATATGTAATACACTCTGGTTGTTCTTGATATATTATCCATATTCGATGGTCAAAACAACAAGAGTATTAGTAAGTATTGTAAATATATACATAGGTATACATATATATATATATATATATATATATATATATATATATTTATGAATTATTAATGACCGCGCCGTGTTTCACTTCGAAGTGAAACCCAGAAAGCAGCTGTACATTAGTTCTCATTAGTATGTTGGTACGCCAGAAGCAGAGGGTGAAAATGTCATACTATGTTTCAACGAACGGTAAAGAATTAATTTTGTTTTATTACGCAAAATCGATTTTTGTAAAAAAAAAATTAAGAGTTTTGTGTCGTTTTAAAATAATCTGCTGCCACGACGCGATCGTAATGAGGTCTTTCATGACCTATATTCCCATGCATATACGCATAACATATAATAAACATTTAAATTGTATAGATGTCTTAATCAAAATATAATATATTATATACACATATATATATAAAACACACAATAACTAATAAATAATAAATAAGAATTAGTTATAAAATAATAGTCTCAATACAGCCCTTGAAGTCTTAATAGTCTCCAATACATTACATTTATATTGTGTATAGGTACTGAAGGGGTACATTGTAGATATAATAAACATTTGTACAATGCGCAGTATATTATACTTTTACAGTAAACTAATAAAGTAAGTATTTTTCACAAAAACATTTTTGGAAGCTTTGGAGTACGTACAATGTAATAGTATAAGCCAAGTACTCGCTATAATATTGAATTTACCGCGCATAGTTTATGAATTATAAACGGTAAATTCTATTGTTTTCACATTAAATAAAATATAATGCACAATGATGCGATCACTGAATAATTATTGCTTTTAGAACAGTATTAATTAGTGCCACAAAAACATGATTTTCTATTAACAGAGTATATAGATTGGTATAGTGTCTAAAATGAAATTGTGCACCACACACAGCTGCAGTGATTTGCATATATAACATCTTACTAAGTTCATGAGCTGTAATGTGTTGTACTGCCATTGCCACCGTTATAATATTAAAACTTTATATATTTCTGTCAATAGATGTAATGGATATATTTTCAGACCGACCTAAATAATATATTATTTTTTCGCAGAGGTTTCATTGACTTTCCACTTGCTTATTCAGCGGTCACAAATCAAATATCGGCCAAGCAATCGCATTGCGGGTAATAAAGAGGTTAAAAAAAGTATCAAATTTCAGTCCATGGGGACTAAATATATACGTATATAATAATATTATATTAAATATAGGTAGGTACGTACAAGCATTAACCATCAGTATAATAATAATATATTATACGAGTATACAAGAAAGTGGATAAAAAATATAAAATTATTTCATACTTGAACATATTATACAAATTGAACGCTGTAGTTATTACACATGCGTAATTTATTATACTATAAAATGTTTGATTTTAAGTATGCTTGTTTTATTTGAATGCTTAAATTATGTGTATTTATTCAACTTCTGATTTAATACACTCGAAGACAATATTTTCAGATTCTTGAAATGTGTTGTACCCCCTATCATCAATGATCTCGGATTAATACGGAGATCTATTTTTCATATAGGAACCCCACTTATAATTATTCAGCTGATATTTTTTTTCTTGAGAATTTCGATGTTTCTAAATCATAATTGAAGTAATTCATTTCAAGTCAATGAGTCATATAGATTTGTGTACAAAATATAATATCATTTCAATGACATTGACCAATGGGTTTAGTAGTTATGGATACTTAGATGATTTGAATATGTTAGTAAAATGGCCCAAGTCTAAATTTAATACTAGATATAATATTAGATATATTTTTCTAAAACCATTTTCAAGGATTATTATCCTTAATATAAACATTTTAATGACTATAAAACTACTCATTAAATTTTGATTTAGATACATTATAATTGTTAAAAAAAATCAGCTACCAAATAATTAGTAGTAAAAATGGGTGAAATGTTCCCATTTTAAAAATAGTAGTTTTATCATAAGACATTCCTTAAGTAAAATAAAAAGTCAGAAATATGAATTAATATATTATTAAAGAGAATAATGAGAACAGGTGAGCATACTTAAAAAATACAGATTATAATATTTACAGTATACTACGAATTTATGAAGATTGATTCTTACTTCGAACACAAATATGAAATAGTATTGAAAGCAAAGGGATTTTGCGTGCAGTGTAGTTGATATATAGTAGTTGAATGCCAACTCGATACTGAACAATTTTAGTGAACATAAATAGTTTCATAAAATTAGTGAACACAATAAATGTGAAAAATAATGACGTATCTACCTAGTTACCTAGTTGAGTAGACGATATTACCGCTATACTGTTTAGGAAGGTACTATTAATCATGAAAGTTTCGTTATGCTTTTGTGAATAAACTTAAAGTTCACAACTACCTATGAATAGAAACACTTATTGGTGTTTTGTAAACTCCCGATAAAGGTACTAGAGCTCAAACGTTATTTTTATTTTTTATAAACTATACTATAATTAAGGTAAACTCGAATTAATGACGATTGCACCATTTTCTCAGCTTTATAATGATGAATAAACAATAACTCAATATTAGTCAATAACTGTGGTTTAGTTTACTTGTTTTATAAAAATCATACATAATTTAATTATGATATTATTATACTGCATATATTATATTAACACTCCAAACTATAAATTAGGTTAAAGTAATATAATTTATTATCGAATGTGTATGGTTTGAAAACATTTCGTAATTGTTTTAATAAAAAGTCGCAATATAATGCTATATTTTGTTGGAAAACAAAATTAATATATTTTTGTCAGTTGGCTTTTTATTATTTTTGTAAATAAAACCTAAGTTGTATTCATAAATAAATACATAATGGTAAAATAATAAACCATTAATTATTAAAGAAAGCTAATTAAAAAACAAATGTCTTCTTTAACCATAAACTCAACTCGTGACGTAATGACTAATGTTTGCTAACATTAGGTTTTTAACAAAGGGCACCATCTTCACTAATTATTATACGAAGTAATTTAGTTTTTTTTAGTATCCATGGATAAACCAAAATTATGTCGGCTTAAATGTTTAAAATGTATAGTACAAAATCGATTTTTTATCTTATCTTTCCACATTTTTTTTTAAACTTTATGTAATTTTTAATATTTATCATTGCAATTAGAAACTATAAATATAAAATATTTTTTTAGTGTTTACTGCAAATATTCAGGGTCAATCACTAGAATTCTCACTCCCACGTTTTCTTTAATAATGAAATTAAGAAAATTCTGATTTTTTAAATTTTAAAATATACTCAAAAACCATTTTTTTTCTATTTTTTAATATTTGTTTAATTTATACTTTATAAGGAGTGTCTTAGTGTTATATGGTCTTTAATAAGTATATCTAAAGGTTCGGGCTATCATGCTTGGTGAATCATCCTAAATTAAGTAATAACACAATTTATTAAATGTTATATATATTAGTATTGTATATTTAAGTTGAATTAAATACATTAAACATAAAATAATATGTATATAATTTATTGGGGTAAGTATTTGAATTTACAGTTAAGTTGTTTAAATAGCATGCAATAAATATATCTGGCCTTAACGACCCTCACACTTCACCCTTACCCAAGTATATGTGCGTCCCTATACAGAAATATATTCGAATCGAATCACTCAACACCAGTGGATCTTAAACTGCGTGGCACGAATATCACTGACAGCGATCCCCGCAAAAGGCTACATAACATAATATATTAATAGTATTATAGTAGAAAACCATGTTTCTACTAATGTATATATTGTATATAATTAAAATAGTTTAATTGACATACACTATTGAATATCATGTATTAATAAGCACTTTATATAAATACTATGATAAATTTACTCAAATTATTATTTTTATGCATTATATTGTGGTTGTAAAATATGTATTTCAATTTTAAAATCGTTCTAATTTTTATTTTTTGTCATTATTGTTACCTACACATTTTAACGGCCTATCCATAAGACAAATGTCGGGTGGTATGCGAAATGTTTGAGAATCTCTACTATATACGCCTAGAAACACCACGAGTGTTTACGTGAACGTTGTGGTATTGTGATAAAGGCAGCGCCATCGGAATAACGAGTAAAAGTCGTGCGCGACAGCACGCGATGACACTCGTGCGCGCGCGTGTGCGTACCCACAATAATGCGGACGGGACAAGGGGTTGTAAATTTGTAATATCATCTATTTTCCGCGTGTGCCTAATGTGATTAGGTATAGGTTATTATTATACGAGCGGTCGCAGTGGCGTGTGTTACACGTTTCGAATGAATTTAAAAAAACATATGTAGGTATATTATATGTGTATTAATACATAAAAAATATAGGTTTTAATATAATTATACGTAATTGTTATCATTCTGCGTGTATATAAAATATAATTATAATAATATCAGTCAGCCCATAAATATATATGTATATTACATATTATTATTATGTAATCGGTCGGAATCGGATGGCATTGCTGCCAGCCGAATAAAAGACACACGTGTGGGTATCCGCACGCACACACACACAAACCAATTATTATTGGCTCGTAGGACCGTGGGTCAATACAGCACCATTAACTATTTACGGGATAGAAGGTATTAAAGTGTATGGTCGGTGGCGCGTATTAGGATTTCGTGACGTGTCGGTTAACGAACTCGGCAGTGCCCTTCCTCGGTGGTGGTGTTCATAATATTATTTTATTTTATTTTTATACATTGTGAAGGATGAAATTGTCATTTGGACGAAATATCATATCTGGAATATAATAATAATATATTTTTAGGCGTAAATAGGAAGGGGTACAATTTATAGTTACTGTTCTCATACCTTATTTTGCTATCAGAAAATTTGAAGACTCCAACCCCTGACCTCCCCTTAATTTTATGGCCAAGTTACTACTATGGTTATAATAATCAAACGTCGATGCATTGTTATTAAAGCCTACATTCACGTCATGTTAATATTTAATATGGTAAACTGCTTGATCAATTTAACATATGGCGTTCATTATTTTAAAAACTGTTGAATTTTTTGAAAATATTTTTTGTGTATTTGAGTCACAGTAGAACAAAATTTTTGGAAAAAAAATTATAACTTTTATTTCGTTATCCTTATTGAAATTTACGAATTTTCATCGAGGTAGTCTATGATGGGTTATAAGTACATATTCAAATTTTAGATAATATGTGGAGTGAAATGGTACAGAAGTATGCAAACTATTCGTCCATCATACGGCTTGTCAAAAAATTAAATTCTTATACTTCTTAATATGCGTTTTATCAAGATCAACTAATCAAAACTCTAAATAATATTCTATTAACGAATATTAAATTAAAAATGTATGTTATCATTCAAAAGAGTAAGGATTTAAAAAAAAATATATCTTCGGTAATAAATGCTAAAAAATTTTTATTTTTTCTCCAAGAATGTTGTTTTTTAACGAAACTTAACATCATGTAAAACAAATATTTTCAAAAAATGAGTGTTTTCTGAAATAACAATAATTAGAATGTCTTTCGTTAAATGGAGCATTCTGTATATTATATAATATGATGTATACTAAAAGGACAAAGGTCGTCTACTGCAGTCGTTCTCTGCGTCATCGAATTTTTTTTTAGCACCTCCAAATAACGTTTAAAAGAAAAATAGAAAATGTGTACCGCGGCAATAAAACCAAAACCTGAGAGCGATTTTATTATTTTATATTTTTGTCAACTGGAGATAATGCTGCGCTGGAGTCAATCTATGACAACGACGACAGCCGTCCCCGCGGTAACAATAATATAGATACTATAGCATTACGATATGATGAATATACACATAAGTATATTACCTAATAAAATTAATTTTCAAAACTCAAGAATAATCAGGAATAAAAAAATAACGCTTATGTACATCCAACGATGTAAATATTGTAAATGCTCTCTTTTATTATACTTTTTTTCATTCAAAATGTCACATATCAACTATATTGTTCCCTATGCATATAGCTTCAGGAATTATACTATGAAAAAAAAAGAATATTAATATATAAAATGTAACCCATTATTGAGACCTTCGATTTTTCTATATAGTGGTTATCAACCTCATCAGTGTAATTCACATTCAACTGGAAAGGTTACTGCTAAATGTATAACTGCTTATTTTATTCTCGTTTACGACCGTGTTGTAGAATATTATGTACATTTTATTAGAAAAATAAAACACATCTTTTGTAAATTTGTAAACAATATTTAAAAATCAATTAATTGCTATATTTGATGTACAGATAAAAAAATAGATAAATAAATAATAATGAAAAATATTCTCACCGAATTGGAATTGTGTTCTTATATAACATTACGAGTATATGAAATAAATAACATTTAAGTTTCAATTTTTGATAAAACACATTTTTTTTTGGAAGGTGTAAATTATTTTTCGAGCTGAATTTGAAGATGTGATTTGCCTGTAATGATCGACCGAATAAAGTTGTCAAATTTTTCAATAGAACAAAACACGGAAGAGAAATCGAGAAGAAAAGAAAATTAAGTCAAAACAAATTGTCATAAAAACATGCTACTTAAGTCATTTACCTTATATTATATTAATAATTTCACATACATTTTATTTTAGGTATATGATGCTAACGTTTACAGTTGTGCAATCATAATAATATTGTATTAGCTATTGTTTTCTTCGAATGAATTGAATATTTTATCCTTATATCCATAACGCCTACTCTCTTTATCTAGATACTCGTGTAAATTTTATGCCATTTTAATTATTACGGAAATCTAGGGGTAGAATTCTAAATCGATAACGAACACACGATCGCGATAACGAAAGATAATTTATAGTGTTACAACATTAGTAGCATATTATTTTATTGTCCGGATCTATTCCCAACCTTGTGATCGTATGTATAACTTGTAACAAGTTAATATAATATTATCATTATACTCAAACGTACAATTAAACGCAATACGCCACGTTCACTGCAAATTATTACATAATATATTATTAAAATATTTGGTGTTATAAATTTATCATACCATACCCGATCTTGAAAACATTTTGTTAAAACACCTTAATCTTAATCTTAATCTTCAATACAGTAGCGCAACTTATGAAAGTAGGTGAAGCCTCTGGGTCCTCGGGCTTATTACTTCAAAAGTATTTTGAATGTGTGTAAGATAAAATACATTATATAATATTATGTTTAATCTTGAAACAAATTTAGCTTAACGTCATATTTATAATTTTTTCTGCTATTTAGATTTTTATTTTAAAAACACCATTGTTATGCTGATTATTATTATTATAAACAAATTATTTAAAATTCAGGAGCAGTTCCCTTTGCAAACTATACGCTGATCAATTATCCTAAAATTGATTGATCAAACCACTCAGATATGTTTCGTCTTAAATGCATTTTATATTTAAATCCTCTTAACCATAAGTCATTTTTGTTTTTTAAATAATTAATTGTTTTCCTTTTGGTTGTCATGGAAATTTATTGAAAAGCTATGAATTATATATTACAACTTTGTTTACACAATAGAGAAGTTTTTTCCTGACGCCTGCTTTGTTTCTGATAAGTGATAAAAACTAAAAAGTTATAAACACTATTTAAAATATATATTAACAGTATGTATTTAAATATTGTTTATATTTTTGTTATTATATAATATTTTACTGAAAAAATATAAATTTATTTACTAATAACTGATATTTATTAGTATTAGGCTTGAAAGTTCTGGCACTAAAAAAAAATCAAGTACTTTTTAACGCTTATATATGCACTTACAAGCAACGAAATAGCGCATATAATGCTGCTGATTTCAGCTCAGTTATGGTGAAGTCATATGCTCAAGCTGAGTATAACCCAAACCTAGGTATACTGTTTTAAGGTTATTGGTAACATGATATTCATAATTAACACATCTATTTTAACAGTTTATCATGTGCACTAAAACATGGGTAGACCTGAACCAAATCTCTGAAATTTACCATGGTCTAATTTCTGCAAAGTAAACAAACCTATTCCAAATTCTTATACATGATTGATAATGAGAAACTCGTTATAATATTTCGACTTAATAATTTTTATACACGTGACAAATATAGTGTTATACATTGAAACCGAGGTTCGTCGTAAGTTAAAAAATTATATTTATGTCATATAATTATTTTTTTAATTAATTTGATTTAATAGTTCAACTAGTAGTAACCCACACTAGTAGTGTTCAACCCACAATAAATAAACATTCTATTTTTAACACTAATGCATATTATTGAAAGATAAATATACGATTTGTTATTTACATTATTTTAACATAACATTAAATTACAAATTTAAATTTTTCAGTTTTTCAGTTGGATCATAATTATAAAATCAAATTTTTTTAATTCATCACACCAATATTCACTTTGAAAAGCTAAACAAATAAATATAATTGACGTAACTAATATTAATACATATATTACATTTATAACAAAAACAACAATAATAATACACTAACTTTAATAACCTGCGTATTTGATACAAAACATGGACACTAAATTAGATATGTATGAACTGTAAATTATTGTGTTGTTTCACTCGGTCAGTTTGTTTACCGCACGGCACACGCTACGCATATTATACTATTTATTTATCATTAATATGACGTACATTGCAATCATGACTAAACTGTGTTTCGGTTTCTTATAATTATAATGCACCCGTAAGACAGAAGTCATAAAAACAACAGAATATTATATCCATTCATAATTCATTCGGTTATAATATTTTAATAACTTAACTCTTAACAGTGTTGATAATAATAATGTAATAATATCATAATTGGTTTTGTAGGAATTTTTTTTTTAATTTTTCCACCAACTAGATTATTCTGAAACAGATAATAGTTATGATTTTTTTTACTTATTAATCTATAGCGCAATTTTTTCATGGAAACAAGTGTAGTACAAAATATAAACTAGAATATATTTCATATAAGAGTATATAGGTATAATAATATTATACTATATTCATTATACGTATAAATTTAAAACATGTACTTGTTTAATGTAATTTTATTAATCGATTAAAAAACATACAGCGTGGCAAATCAACACCAATGCGTAAGCTTTTTAAAATTAGTATAAATGTGATTCACGAAAATTTTTGTAATGCACTTCAATAATCAAATTAGGATAACACGGCGTTATGGATAGGCCATTTAAGTACACAAAAAAATTAAAGTTTCCGGTGAATAATTTTAGTATTGTATTTTTTTTAAATATATATTTTTTTATTATTGTTATATACACAATCTGTACCTGAAGGATACAATAAGAGTATTAATTAAAATACTTTAATATATTTAAATTTAAAATTATTTAACTTCTATGTCAAAATGCGTTGTATACTCTCTCCGGCGAGAGAACGCGCCGATTTTACGCATCCCCCTACGTCACCCTGATATCATCAACTACTTCTCCTATGAATAAGTATCACACGGAGATTCACAGAAAAACGAAAAATTTAGTCAACCCGTTGCGCGTTCTCTTGGTGGACAAAGTCTATAAAGTCTGCCAAACGTATACATATAGGTTCACTACGTAACAGGAACATATTATATTAATATATTTCTACTACATATTTAAAATATTTTGATTAAAAAATATTTAACCCTCGTATTTCTTACTTATTTTCTGTATATATATATATATATATATACCAAAATCTTTTATATAAATTACTACCTATAACTTACAGTATAAGTATGTATAAATATTAAAATACTATATAGTATCATATAATAGATAATAAAAACATACACATTTGACGAAACCTACCTATTATAATATTTAGTAATTGAAATTATTATTTTTTACTGTATATGCAATATAAATATATTCAATACGGCTATGCCGAATTTTTAATTTTTAAAGTAGAGATAATGTTTGTTAAAAAAAAATATCGAGATAAATACCAATGTACTTATATTTTTTTATTTTTTTAATAAACACAAACGTGCAGAATATGTAGTACAAATTAATTAGAACAACAACAATATATGCAAGCACTATTTGATTTATTTCCTGTTAGATTAAACCATGCTTTTCTACTACATACTCTACGCCGTCTCATTTTAATGAATGTTCGTAAATCAATATAATATAATAATTTTATTTGCACTCCCATTTCGGTATTTCATGTGAGTGACGGCGATTACTAGGGAACATATATTTTTGCATTTGCAACTTTTTGCTACGTTTTCAAATTATTGCTAAGTTTTAAATACGTTGCATGTAAGTACGAATTCAAATCTAGAAGTTTTAAATACATTTTTTTGGAATTTTTCAATTTTATTGTGATTTCATTGAATTTTCTAATTTATACAACTATTTAATCTATATATCTAGTCGACACTCGACAGTTGTATAGATATTATTATACTAAAATATCTTCAGCCATAAAATCTAATTGCTAGTATAGTATAAAGTAATAATGATATTTTATGTATATTATTTTCATAGGCATAATCTGGGGGGAGAAAGAGGGGGCTACTGCCCCTCCAGATATTTTATTGAGCGGGCAATAGTATCGTTTTGCCCCGCTTTAAAAGTTATAACTTATAATTAAATTTCTATTTTATCATAGCAAAATTAAACAGCATAATGGATTGTTTAATAATTAATAATAATAGATTAATCGTTTTGACTTTTTGAGTGCCTAAGATTATTATTTATTAATAGTATCATTATAAATCGAGCGCCTTCATATATTAAGACAAGGAATTGCAGATAGATGACAGTGATGGCATGGCGGGTTATTAGTTATTACCACAATAGCACAATGCGAACTAAGATTAGTTATATATATGCATTTTTAGTTTTACTACTGCTTGTCCCCCCCCCCAAGATTGACTCCAAGTTACGCCACTGATTATTTTGATCATATCAAATCGAAAGATGTCCAATACAATACAAAAATAATTTGTAAAATATAACTTTTTGACTGTTATAATCAGCTGTTCTTTAGTCATTTCTAGAATTTTGAGCAATCGTGTTTTGTATATGTTTTGTAAATATAACAAAAACTAAGCTAACTACTATTTTCACTGTTAACTTTTTCTTTAAAAAAAATACGTATAACAATTTTTTGAGAATTTCGTTTTTATGTGATGAATCGTACTTTTATGTAAATCATGTGAAACAAAAGTAATTGCTTAACGAAAGTTTAAAGTTAACACACTATATCGAAACTGAAAGTATAAACAGACAATTAATTGACAAAATACCACAAAAACGTAAATATTGTAACTTCAGGTAACTACAATTACAAAAAATCATAATTTTCTAAAGACTTGTGTAAAGCTTTGTTATCGGTCAGTATTTTGTTGCATAAAATCAATAACCCAGAATTTCGTTTATTTTTGGAAACGTATACATTCGTATATATTCATACTCATAGGAAATTCTGAAAGAATCTACATCACACAAAAATTACATAAATAAAGTGTATTCCGGTACTTAAAATAATCCAGGAAACAATATAAAGGGAAATAAAATTTGGTTCTCAATTGATGAGATCAAAAATGTTAATGAATATGTCATTTGTGGCAACGTTGTGATTGGAACACTTCAAACCAACTATAACCAAGAAAAGTGTACTTATTAAATACGGAAATTCTTAATAAGCAAATTATTCAACAATAACAACATCGTCCGATAAATCAATGCTCCTTCTTTGGCCCGATGATTTTCGTTCAAGCCGAACTAATCTTTTTAAAAATTAAGTACCAGGTACGTCATTACCGTCACAACTTATTATCACTCGCTGGGGTACATGGCTTGAGGCTGTATCATCCTATTGTAAATATTTTAATGAAATAAAAAGTACCATACAAGAATTTGATTCTTACGAAGCTGTTTCAATATAAGTATCACGAAATGTTTTGATTCAGACTTTAACTTCAACTGATTTAGTAGATATTCACTAAAGCTACGGATTTTTACAGGACGCGATTTTAAAATTAGAAAATCAAGGACTTCCGATAATAGAAACTATTAAAATGATTAAAAAAGTTCAAAATAAATTAGACAATATATTTTGTGAAATTGGTATATCAGTCCATGAAAACTTCAAGAAAGTTATTGAAAATAAAACCATTATTAAAATAAAATGTATCATAGTTTAATGATATATTCACAGCACAAGGGAAATTTTTCAATGATTACGCTTTGTTACTTTAACTGACGTAGAACGAAATTTTCGAGGTGTAATAACTTTTAGCTCTAACTCAAAGAGCCTTTCATTTCGAAAATTTAAAACAAACATTTATGGTCCAACCATACGATGAAAGATGTTTGGTTTAACCAATTTAGGCATAGATATTGTTATTGTAAAATGTAAAAAATATTAATTTTTTGTAGAATTAAATATTATTTAAGAAGAGATTATAAATTAATTACAATACATTTATGATATTTATAAATTACAACGAATTTTTGGTATTTTTTAGTACAATACTGAAATCAATATTACTAGTTTCTACCTAACTACTGCAATATCTGTGCCGTAGTTACGATGGTGGAGTGATGCAGATTTCTGATTACTACATTGTATTAGCTTTTTCGTTGCAAACGACAAAAGTGAAATGTTCCATCGATTTAACTTGATTGATAATTATTATATTATAAGTTATGGTTATGTGGTTTTTAGAAGTCAGACCATAAGAAATGATGGGCTGTTTAGGCAATAGCTGTAATGTGCAATACATGTTGAGTGTTATTCGTAAAATTGTCTTTGAGTAAGTCACCATTATTGAAGTGTTACATTTGAATGAAATCATAAATCATAATATTTGTACAACAAACACAATCTAACAGACATTATGACTATACTTATTATATATATATATATTGCTATTATTTAGTAGGTAATTTATGGCAATATAGATAATAACTTAAAACTAATCTAGATATTTGTAAATGTCTAAGCAATACACTAAAATGTAATTATGTACATACAAATTTCATGACCCTATAAAAATAATTGGATTCCAAGAAGATAATTTAAATTCTTATTCTTTGATAAAATGCCTATTTTCCTCAAAACATTAGATTTTTGTTTTCAGTAAAAACTATTTATTTGTAACCTTTTAATCATTTTTCAAGCTCAAGCTATACAAATTACACTTTTTACGAATTTTGTAAGCATTAGGTATACCTTTAAATATTATTTTAAAAAAATATCATGGAATTGTGAATATTTGTAAACTTTCATTGACCACAAAAAATGAATACATAAACATTCAGTGAACATTTTAAGTGTGTAACGCTATTTATTTAAGAATTATAACAAAGAAGTAAAATATTACTTTATCAAAAACTCGGTTTGTTTAAAATTTTGGTTCTATCCAATTATTTGGCCAAGTCTAGTACTTAGATATTTACTATTGATCCCGTAAAATTCCATAAAAAACTATTGGAGTTAAAAATAAAAATTTTAAATAAAACGACTGCTGACACTAAAATAAAAAACAAAACACAAATAAAACCATTAACCAAAAAATGGCCGGACCCTCCAGTCAAGCTTACACGACATAAAGAGACCATGATCGCCAGAGTACGCATCGAACATACCAGAATCACCCATTCCTATCTTATGCGTAGAGAGCTCAAACCCAGGTGTGAAACATGCAACTGCGAACTCACCGTTAAACATATATTCCTAGAATGCCCCACTTACCATAACGCCAGATCAAAAGCAAAAATGAACACCTCCTCACTCAAAGACGCACTCGGACCAGGACAAGAAAAAAACATAGTAAACTTCATCAAGATGGCCGACCTTACAACCAATATATAAGACAAGAACCAAAGACAGCACATCACAACTATCAAATCTCCATTATATTATAAATTAAACATGTAAACCATTGTAGGCTAATAAACATTTGTATTTGAAGCCTTTAATTAATAAAAAAAAAAAAAAAAACCCACATCATTGAAAATCAATAAATTCATCGCTCCACTCAAAACCTTAATATGGGAAAACTGATACTATTATACTACACAAGTTTTTAATAAAATTTAATTTTTTGTGATTCCAATATTAATATTAATGATAACATAAATAAAATATTATGTATAATAATATTATATTTATAATTTAATCACTTATCCAATATATTCAAAACTGCAGGGTGTTTAGTAAATATTCATATATTTTCTTATATTGCTTTTGTTCTTCCGGTTATTTTAATTGGCTATTTAATACGAAAATATAAAATGTAAATTAAATTAAATTTCGTATCAGATAGTATATTGAAGATTGGTGTATTTTGTGTATTATAAAAAATGTCTTCAGACATAAAAATAATAATTACATTGTGTAATCTTTGGTCAAAATCTAAAAGGAAAATGTATATTGATAGTTATGAGATTACTAAAAAACACTAATCGTCCAGTGAAATAATTTAACTGTTAATTTATAATATAAACATGGGAGTACGTATTTATACATACTTGATAGTTCCTAATATATATATACAAAATATAACAGAAAGATCTGACCAAAAAAAAAAAAAAATAAACTATGCTAATTCATCGTATGACAAAAATTGTTAACATTATTATGATAAGTAAATAATTTAAGAAATATACTCATGTCAGCAAATTCTCAAAAATTATATTTTGTTAAAAAGTTATTGCGTTCCAAATTAATTTAACCAAAAAAATATTGAATTTAGGAAAATTCTAAAAAAGAAACTAAGTAACTTAGATAAAGCTTTTTACCATCAAAATTGTTCTTATAATCAGATTCACAAATAGGGTAAAATCATTTTTTATTAAACTTGATTTTTTTTCGGCACTAAAAAATAAAACAAAAAAAAGGTATACATATGTAGCTCTAAGGTCACTTATGAAAAAAAAATTTAATATTAATTTGAACAAAAGTTATTCCAAAAACTCAGTTCTATCTGTTATACCTTGTATATATATAATATATATATGTTACGGGCAAAAGTAGAAATCGGGCAAACCTCAGAAATGCCCGGTCAAAACGCGAACTGCCCATAATCCTTGGATCAAAGTCATATTTCGGCTTTTGACCGAGCAAACCTAGTTATGACCAACCTCATTTGAGCAAAACTGTATACTGACTTTTATCTCAGGGCCTCAAGGGCAAAACTGTAGTGCATTATAATATACTTTCGCTAATATATTAAATACAAATAGTGATTTTTATCGTACGATTTTATTACGATTATAAATGCACCAATAAACAAAAATATTATTTTTTTATTATTATTTATGTGTATTCAATTATATTTTTACGATATTTTATGATAATTATTTATTTGTATTTAATATTAGTGAAGTTATTTAAGACTCTACGGGTTTGCTCAAATGTAGTTTAATATTTAAATGTATTAATTTTTTTAATACTTTATTTTAACATTATAAGAGTATCTAATATTATTATCTGTTAATGTTAGCATATTTTAATATTTGATATTGCAGAATATTATAAATCCGAGTCGTATAATAATATTTTGACGATGATGCCGTAATGTATGTAAATATCGATTCAAATCATATTAAAATTAAATATATATTACAATTAAAATACTCGCTTCTGTTATAAAATAACAAAATTCCATACTTATAAAACTTTAATAGGATAAGCTTACTTTAATAATATAATGTCTTATTAGATAATTTATTATAGTATACATGTACGATGAATAATAATAGTATATGATGTTTTCAAGACCGTATATTGCTAGGAACCGTTAGTGGCTGTGTGGGTCATCATGGATTTTCTAAAGTAGGTAGATTTGTAAAGGATGATGATTATAAAGAAAAATCAAGGCTCCCTTCTTTCATATAACATTATATAATAATATAATGACGTGATACCGATACGTATATTCTATTTGTACACGTGTAATAATCTGTCAGAAAGCGGAAAAGCGTTGGTGTAATAGCTGTTGATGTATATTATAATAATATTATGTATACAGGATGATAAAAAATGTGTGTTACAATATTTCATATTAAACTGTGAGAATTTCGCAAAAATCACAGACAGTATTATACTGAATATATTCACGCGGCCATTTACAAAACATGATTTTCACGACCAAGTGCATATTAGTGTGATGACATAAAGTGAGAACTAGGTAAATGCACGAAGGGTGATATGCGAAGGATAGAGTCACCCCGCAGTTCTTCCCGTGGGTATTCGACCATCGTGATATTATTTAATGAATCCGGGATTAAGTCTAACGTTGCAAGAAAACGACACGTAAAAATTTCACGTGGTATTGCGCTTTACACGTGTCATATATACAGGGTTATTCACCAAGTACGCTAACTCCGATTTTGTCCATTATTTATGAATAAAACATTTATGTTCTGATTGTTTTGAAAATTTTAAGTATTGTAAATACTTAAAAACCATATTTTAAAATTATTTAGATGAGTTTCTCTACTACTCAAGTAGTATCTTGTAGTAATACATTCTATGAAGTGGATATTTTTTTTTGAACATTTTATTGTTTCTAACTCAAAATTTTAACGAGTAGTTTCTCAACAGTATTAATTATAATATAATTAAAGCATATTTACGAATTATAATAATTTTAATAGATTAATATTAATTGCTAACATTTTCGAATCACATATTATTTTCCAAACCCATTGTCATGAACCTATTATACTGTCCTGAGTAAACAACTAAAATAATACAAAAACTACTAGGTAGTTAAAATTTAATTTTAAATTTATTTATCATATTATGCTAGCCGTGGAATTCCGTAAATAATAGAAGTAGGTAATTCTTTCCTAATCAGCGAGTTCAATAAGCATTAAAAAATACTAAAATAGCTGGTAATATGTTTATTTTATTGTAGTATTACGCTTGTATCATTTGGTGGAAGTCTTTCATCAGCACAACGTCAAATATCGAGTTTCGAAAAAGTCTCTGCAAGAGTTTAATACCGTAATGTATTTATAATAAAATTCTTTTACACACATTCAGCAGTATTAAAATATTAGGTATATGTGTATAGATTATGTAATATGAAAATTATTGCCAATATATAATAATTATGAAGATTGAAATTTCGACGTCTCAAATGTAATAATAAAAAAACACGCGAAAATTCGTTAACAAAAAAAACCACATAGGTATGAAAAATCTTGTATTGAATTGAAATGTTATCTTGATTTACAAGTAAATAATTGAAAGTCAAAGAAAACAAATTAATGATGAAAATTCAAACTGTGACAAATCACAAAAATCAAATTTCTATAAATAGATAACTCAAAAATAGTTTGGAAATGATATAATCATCAGAGAATTATAAATTATAATATAGATAATGTATTTTAGTATAAATGTCAAATTATTGATATTATGAACGTTAATAAATTTTGAAGTATAACACAGGTTAGTGGTACAATGTATTAGTATATATGTAGGTACCTATATGTAAGTATGCTATGATATTATATACATTACAATTTTTTTTTTGATCACATATCATTATAAATTTCAATATTATTGTAATATGTTGAAAAATAATGAAAAAATACTAAAAAAACTCTTTAAAAAATCGCATTTAAACGACTACACTACTACATTATATTTTTCAATTTAAACGAAGAAACTATTTTTATCACGAGAATAAAATAAAATGTATAATGAAGGCATATCAAAATTTCAGTGTTTCATCATACACCAATAAACATATATTGACTTACTTATTGATATTATAATTATATCGCTCAAGCAAAGGCTAAATGCCGACGGAAACGCCTACGACGTTGCGCCGTGTCCCACGCGCACCGACTACAAACGGACTTGCTTTATACACGTACCCGCAAATAAGGGGCTTAATGTACTGTTACGAAATGCGTGTGTGCGTGAGTATTTGCAGACGAGACTTATGTTATTATACATCGTATCAAAATAATAATAATAATATAAAACATGCATGGACGGGAACTATAGCCCTAGAAAACCAAAGTTCAAAATGAGTTGTGGGGCCAAAAACAACTCACACACCCTCCCATCTCATAAGTGTTATTATACAATTGAGTAGTCGTGGAGAGTTCTGTAAAATCAGAATTGAAAACAAAAACCTTAACACCTTCCCATTGGTCATTAAAAATAAAATTTAAGCAATATAACAACTATAAAATAGTACGATTTAATTTATTACCTTATAATTATTCACGCCTACTTGGCTACTTACGTATAACTATAGTCGATCTAATGTGTATTTTGACACCACATCATCATATAATTTAAACTCGTAAATTTGGTACCTACGTTCATAATATTAACATAATATAATTTTATATTTGTATACAATCAATTATTTTACAGGCATGGCACCCATGGCGGTTGTTTCCTTTATGTATACAAAGATTAGGATTTAAAATGCTACTGTAAATTTTAAAAAAACTAGTGGTGGTGGGGAGCTACGTATGTCTATGGGGTGGTAAGCTCCCACCCCAACCACTAGTCACGCCGATGACAACACGTACCCACGGTATAATACAATATATTACTACAATAATATAATAACGCGGTGAGAGACCGGCGATGGGAATATTATTATTACACTTGGTGGCGGCGGCGGCGAACGTGTACCTATACACGTATATGGCCCGCGCGCGCGCGACCGCGCTCGTGTATGCGTGTGCGTGCTGTGCTTTTACGCCCGCGAAACGGCAACGTGGCAACTTATCGACGCGGCGTTGTTAGCGGCCGGGGCCGTCGGCCTGTCGGCGGCGGTGGAGGGTGGTTCGCCGAAGGGATGGCGCGCGCGGTGTCGCGGTAGCGGTGCGCCGGGTGATGGTGGGACGGTGGCGCCCTGGAGGAGCCGCCGCCGCCGCCGCCGCCGCCGCGCGTGCGACTCTCTACCGCGTGAAACGGGGACTTGCCGCCGCGGTAGTAGCGCGCACACAGCAGTCCGGACCTAGTGCGTTTTGACGGCGATACGCGCGCGTAAGCTAAAACTGCATAATATTATTAATAATAATAATAAAAATAATAATTATAATTATAATACTAAATATAATATATATATATATATATATATATATAAAAAATAAATAAATCATAATAAATATACACAAACACACACTCACTCATACACGCATATATATATAAATATAATGTATATGCTATGTACGCACACATGAAATTTAATTTAATCGACGAAATGTATTTTTTTAAATTGAATTAAAACCGAAACCCGTTTGGGAATAAAACCAGTGCGTTCTCTCGTCTCGAGTGTGTTTACACCCCCCCCCCTTCCCCACGGGTCGTTTACCACTGTGCGTTTGTGAGTGCGCCCGTCCGTGTGCGTGTATATGTTGTGTGTGCGGTGCACTTGGTTCGAGCTCGTCCGCGTGTGAACGCGAGTGCGTGTAGTGTTTACCGCCGACGCCGCCTCGACAGTGTACTTTCCGTCATATAGCGGTGGTAATAATATAAAAAAAATATTTTAATAAAAATCGAATAAAATCGTAACGACGACGACGCCGAACGCTCCTAGACGCCGTCGCGGAAACCGGTGCGGTGCGGTGTGGTCCGGGCGTGTGGCCTGAGCTCCGCAGCCGCCGCCGCCACACACCACCGTCGTCGCACAATCTTCATCGGGCGCCGTAGCGATAAGTTCGACGCGCGGTGACGGTGAATACGTCGACGACGACGACCGTAACGACGTCGTCGACGACCGCGACGACCACGAAACCGCTGCGTTCCGTTCTCCGGCGCTGTAGCAGCCGTGGAAACGGTCAATGGAAGATAGCCGGCGCACCGGACCGACAGTAAGATGACCGCCGGACCCGATGACCTCGAACTCCTAGCAAAGGTCAGTTAGTTGTATAGTCATCCCGTCCCGCGCTCAACCCAGCCCGACCGCTTCGCCTGACTTGGTCGAGCTATTTTTACAACGAAATCTATATAGTATTGTTATCAGTATCGATATTATTATACGCGCGGCAGAGGTTATAGGTTAGGACACAAATCGCGTCTTTGGGCAAATCAAGGAATTTACCAGCGGCGGCACGTCGTCCCGCCATATCATTAAGGGGTTTATGATGATTTAAACATAATGTACAATAATAGGTATTACGTTTAAAATACATAATATTATAATATCACAACCTTTACATGCAGCTACTACGAACCCCCGCGCATATCAACCATATGAGGTGAGGGGGATTACCGAGTGCCTTCCACGCTCTCGAGAATTTTTGGCACTCGTAAGTACATTATGTAGTAATATAGTACACTGTTGCCGCCAACTACAATCTATCCACCGAAGAATCTCTGCAAGGTGGCTGAATGTTAGTATAGAATTTTAGTTTACTCTAGATTGTGTATACGACTCGATTGTATACGAGTATAGTCACAAACAGTATAAAAGTAGTAATGAAAAGTTCGCTCTCGTCCATCTAATCGTAATTATATTATTGTATACAAACCGGTGTTAGAAGTAAATATTTACGATTTATTTACGATATAACATGTAGGTACCTGTAATAATATACTAATATGTAAGTATGTAACAAATGCGGGCGATGCATACACGCGCGTTTTAACCGCGTGCCGGAAAACCGTTTCACTATCACTCTGTTATCATCGTTCACCACCACCGTCAGCAAACACACCCCTTTTGCCCCTACTGTCTTACAACACACGGCCCAACCCCGAGCATAAGCGACCGTGTTATCGCGGTGTCTTTTGCCACCGCCACCACCGCCGCCGCCGCCTTCGCCAAACCAAAATCCCATCCCGCGGCGGCGTATAATAAGAATAACAATCTTGGTACGGGGGAGGAGTAGTGGCGACAGCGTCCATGTCGGGCGGACGCGCAAGAGGGGTCGACGAGTGGAAGAACAGGAAGACGTGTCGTTTTGCGACAAATTCCGGCTCTACTCAACTGTGTATCCTGCAGTGCCTCTTAAAACGATTATCGCGTGTTTAATTAATAATATATTTTGTACTGTGGACCACACTCGCTCGATCATCATCCGAGCCAAACACATACACACACTTGCGCACTTAATTTTCTGAGCCCTACGTCAGTACAAACTATTCATATTGTATTATAAAATATAATACGATTCTTATATACAATAATAGTATATTTTGAAGGTTAAACGTACGAGCGTCCAAAACTACAGTTCTTCAAACCTGTACGTCGGGATCGTTGATTTCGATGAGTTTTTTCGCATTTAAAAAAATATTGTTTACATGAACGTCTCTCTGATAGTCTATTTTATGTTATATGTATAATACAGAGAAAATAGGTTATAATAAAGGTGGATTTAACAACATTTTGAATATAATTTATAAAAACTGAAATATGGCTTGGTAGAAACACTAGCTGGTATCTTATGTTAAATATATCATAATAATTTATATATCATTACGAAATCCGCTAAAATTAAAAATATTGGTCTATAAGAAAAAAATTCAAGATCACATCACCAACAATTAACAATACTGTATCCAGTGTTGTATTTTATCTAGATAAATGTGAATAATGTTATCTGAGACGTTATCCAAGATAAATAAATAAATCATCTAGATAACATATTTTTTTCAAAGTTTATTAAGGCTTCAACAACACAGGGTTTTAGCCTACTTTATTTAAAATTTATACAAGAAAAAGAAAGGAAAATATATATATGTATACATTAAATTTTGGAATACATTTTACTACATTATTATAGTTATTATTTACAATGGGTATTTAGTGTTTATATTATGGAAAAATGTACTGATTGCAACTGTGTTTTCATTAAACATATTTTCTTTATTTTAACTTTGGTCATACTCTTATTGTGCCGCAGGTACAGATTGTGTATGTATTAAAGAAAAAAAATATTATATTATTAAATTTTATTTACGTATTTTTATTTTCCGATTACAATATATTAAATTTATATTTATACGGTATACGGTATAATTTATCTAGATAAAATACAACACTGTTTATACCTACATAATACAAATCATTCCTTTTATAATCACTGGTTATCGATTATCGGTATTAGGTATAAGTTATATATAGCTATATACTTTTGTTTTTCATATCACATTTAACATTTTATGTTAACTTAAAAATTGCGCTATGCTTACTGTTTGAACTTTTATTAAAAAACATTAAATCATTTTTTTAGGAAAATTTAGTTTTGTGATTGATACCTTACCTATTAAGCAACTATTTTTTTTTTATCTAGATAAAAAAATTTAATATTTAATCTTTATCTAGATAATTAAATTGTGATGTATTTTTTATCTTCATCTAGATAAATTTTCTGTCAATTATCTTTTATCTTTATCTAGATAATTAAAAATTTATCTTTATACAACACTGACTGTATCTAGTAGTTTTTTATAATAAAGCTTTTATATTGACTTATTATTTCGTAATATTTATAGTTACACGTAGCTACAAAAGTGACAAGTCATTAAATATTGTAGCATAATATTCAGGTAAATCGTATTTTTTTTTGTATTATATTACATTTTTACATTTTCTTTACTTAACTTTTCTGTATTTAAAAGCTGTTGAATGGTAAAAAATGTAAAAAATGTAAAATTATGTAATATTGAGCAAAACAAATATTAATTATTATATTGATATTGAAAAATTGCTTACCTAAAAAAAAATATTATAATCGCTTACAACACATGAATTAATATTCTACTACAATTTTGTTATATCCACCGATTTTCTCTGTATCAGCTCTTGTGTACGCCGTTTACGTGAGTAATAAAGCGTGCACATCACTGCTGCGCATGATATAATGCATAATAAAACGTATCGCGTCTTCTTCCGGAGAGTATACCGCAATGACACGCCTTCACAAATGGCATTAACCCCGGGATGGCAACGTAGAGTTAACCCAAGAACCAAAAATACTCGAATTCAATTCCCGATAATAATAATATGACATTATAAATTTATGAACTATACTGAAGTTGCATATATCTACCCGTTCAGAAAATGGGGTAATTATTATCGAGTGACTTTGGCGAGGTATAGACACGTTACGAAGCTGTATTTCAATATAGTTAGTATTGGCAATATTTTATCCTACCACTACCCACCAGAATAATTTTTATGTTTATTTTTTCAAATCACTTAAAAATGTATAATATTCAAACAGGTAGTGTACTTGGGTGATGATGAAAAAGTGATAAAATGTATATTCATTTTTAAAATGCCATCAGCAAGCTGCTGCTACTACAGATTATACATCATTATCTTTTATATGATTATAAAACATTGAACGTTCCACAGTATTGTAATACGAGTAACTTATATAGTTATGTATCAATATTTTATCTATATAGTTAAAAGTTGTTATACATACTATAATTTAGTATTATCTAATCTTCATATTAGAACTTAATCGTATGGACATGGCTATAAATATACTCTCATAGTCAAAAATATCGCTATCTCATTTTTAGTTAGGTTAAATTAGACTAGTTACTATTGTACTTATTGTACTGTACTATTAAATGCGTTTCTGCGTTGATATTATGACAAGCGATGTATGATATAATATATAATATATTATATTGTACTAATAATATCATAAAATTATATATTATACTCTAGAATTATAGAAACTGCTACAAATAGTCTTATGAATTCGAATAACCCTTTAAGAATAATAAAAACAATGCTTATGCAATCGATCTAGAATAATATTTAAAAGAATAATACAAAATTTTTATTATTATGAAACTTTCGAGTTTTAACTTTAAAATGCATACTTAAAGCATAGTAATAAATTACACTGTGAAATAAAACATTTCTTTTAAAATAATAATATTACTATTAATATTATTATTAACGTCTTAAACAATCAAATCAGAACAATTGGATTTTTTAATCTCGAAAAAAAATAATGTGCAGGACTGTATTTGGCACTCAGCAAGCGTCGTCTCAATAAACTATTTATAACAGTAGTCCTCTACCTTATAAACTTATTTATGCATTAAAAAGTCAATAAGCTAATCCACGTTTTTATTTTCCCTATAACATTGTGAAATTCTAGTATGCTTAATGTATATTAGTATATTGCTACCGCCTACCGTGGAGATAAACAAGGTACGTAGTGTACATAATATTAAGTAGATAGGTATACATAGTTGTATTTTTCAATTATAATATTATGACACAAATTACTGGCAATTTTTACCACCCCACAAGTACTAAGAGGAATTCACGCGTCGTTATTTTTGATCCATTAGTTATTAATAATTACAATAAAATATTATCGATAATAAAGAAAAAAGTGACAATTATCTCTAAAAGTTTAAACTGTTTAAAGTCTATAATATTATATTATAAAATAAGTTCCTTGAGTTTAAAATGTATAACACATGTACCTATTTTATAATGTATACTCGTGCTTGTGGTATAGTGAGGTTTCTCATTAGCGTTCGTGTTATAATATGTTATTAAATTATGGTATTATATTATTATATTTTGACAAAAAAAAAGTTTGCACAACAGAATTTAAGCAACTACAACAATCAGAACAATTTAAAAATAATATGTAGACTATACCTATGTACCTACTGCTGTAATGTGGGACATCACATTTTTCAGTTTCCTCGAGAATCTAATCGCGGAAGAAAAAACTCGTAACAACCCTTCGTATAACACGTTAATTAATCGTATCATTGTAAAATTAATGATTATAATATTAAAATTGCTAGAACTTTGCATTTACATTACTGGGACGTATTCTTATGCATTATATTTGTATTAAGTATCATGATTTTTGATGGCAACAGAATCTTTCCATCGCACTCAACAAATTATTGCTGATCGCCAATGTTGAAGCGTGAATTCTTTTAGATAAATCGAATCGAGAAATTTATCTTTGTAATTTTTAACAAGTGTCGTACAAATGCGTCCCCGCAATATCATTTAACACGTATATAATATATACTATATATATTGTAGGTAGGTTTGATATAATAATATCGTTGTTGACGCCGCTGTATTTTACGATAAAAACGACGACGGTGGATTGTTTTATTAGGGCGAGCGCGGCGACCTCTTCGACAAACGGCCTTGACCGTTATGACGTTGTCAAACAACAGCGGCGGGGATGACGCCAGCTTTAACGACAGAGAGGAAGAACTCTCCGTGAAGCAGTAAACTAAACGCACAAGCCCAATGCTAATTGTAATTATAATTTTTCAAACAAATAGATAATATATTATATTTACATATCATTCATTGTCGAATTAATAATAAAGAAATTAGAGGATTACGCCGCTGCAAAAATATATTAAAATATAATAATAAAAAAATGTGTATGTGGGTGTGTGTGTGTGCAAGTATACACGGATGGCGTCAAACTTATTTCGTAGTTTTTAGTTATATTGAGGCTTTTCTGAAAATGAACAATCTCGCAACAAGGAATTGCATATCACTAATATGTATTATCAGTACCGTTTTATCAATAGACGTCGATATAATTGTCTCATTTAATCACTTGAGCAAATTATTTACCTAAATAGTTATTGGATCAACACAAATATTTGTTATAAAAAAAAACTAAGAATTCGAAATTGTACATTATAAAAAAATACTCAAAGTATGATAATAGCCCCTAGCACCCATATTATTTTTTAGCTAGACTATAGGAAGGTATGTATTTTGTCATATTTTAAATAAGGTGATATTGGGATTTATGTGTAGAGGAACCAATCCTTTAAACCGATATTCGGTATCTAGGAGTCAGCGATTTCACGAATAATTTATTAAGTTTTATTTAAATCTAAACCATATTACATGTGCAAAACTAGAGTATATATTCCAAGGCTTAGAATCTAAGCAACAGTAAATTATGAAGAACTGTGAATAATATGTATACATGGGTACATGACTTAATTTCGCCTTACCTCGAAATCACCGTAGACTGCCAAGTCTCGTTGTAATCTATACAGTCCAAGTCGTGATGATGGTTGCAAAAATTATCTACACAAAGCGCATTTCACTAGAATGTAGTCACACTACACAAACACAAAACTTTTTAAAATTTACGCAATCGCGAAGTGAACTGCACGGCAACATGCGAACGATTTTTAGGAAACCAGACGTGGCGGACGCACAGACAATTATTACAACAAGTTCACAACTGCAGTTAGCAGCAACCGCTTTCCTTAACCATCAGAAAACATCGCAGTCGTCTGGTCCCATAGATAGATCTATGGCTGGTTCACAGTCTGCAACCGTGCCGCGTTTCACAATGAACTAAACACCACAACCATGGTCTAAAATCTACCGTATCAAACGTGGTATAAATATTTGACGGCCGGCGCTGTACAGCGTATTCGCAATCGCGCGTAACCGCGATATTTTTCTTTGTCGTCAGTCAGTCAATTCCTGGGAAATTCGCGGTCGGTGTTAGACTTTTTTCAGCACCCTGTTTGATTCTCGATCGAATAATATTTTCACTTCGTCCGCAGTGAGTGCGTATTAATAGGTACTGATAAGCAGTGTGAAAATTTTAGTTTTCTCCTCGTGGAGCGAGTCATTGCAGTACAGTGAGTTGTACGTATAATATTATGTTTGTGAACTTTATTATTTCCGGTCCGGCGAAAAGCATCATCAATTTTCTGAGAATTAGAAGCCGATTTCTGAACATCAAGGTAATTCATACGAAATTATATTTTCATTTATATTGTACACAGATTCCATGAAGTGTGGATAGGCAATCATAATATTAATCGTATAATCCTACGAGAGTTGTTGGTTTTATATATTCTAGTTTTTAAAATTGGTTTTTTTTTCATATTATATGAGTATAATATTATTATAAGCTATACTTTCGTAAAATCCCAATAATTTAACTTTCATAGAATTATAGTCCTTGTAACATATGCTGCATGGAGATTTTTATAATAATTATATACCAAAATATGAATTATTTTATAATAATATACGTTGTAAATTGAAGTATACTTGGTCTCTCAGGAAACTATTGTGTTGCGATCAGAGTACCTACGTTTTATCAGTAATGTCCTATAGTATTGTGTCCTCAATAATAAAAATAATTTTTTTTTTTCGTTTACTGATTTGTTGTTTTATATCGGACAAGTATTTCAATATTGAATAATAAATTATAAAAATCCAAGTTAATTATAAGTGAAATAGTCATATTACGCACTGTTGGTAGATTTTTAGTGGGCAGGTATCGTGTCATATAAAATAAAATAAATATATAATTTTAGCATTGAAATATCTCATCTTTAAAGCTCTGAAAGTCTGTGTTCATAATACAAACCAATCATTATTTTTTGTTAATGAAATCTTAATAGAAATCGTTTAAATATCAACATTGATGCAACCTAAAGGTAATCCTAAAAAATCGCAATAAATTGTTTCAATGCCGAAGCCCAAATTATATGTACTAAACATTACTGTACTATAAAATTGGTATATCGTATATGCATATATTTAATTAATTAAGTCAGCGCATCATTGTTGTTTTACTGTATATAATATATGTATAGTTTCCGGTACACCCATACTAATATAGGTATATATAATATATATTATATATATATTACACTAATGTTATACAAAACCGAGTATAAAACGATAAACCCCCCATGAGTAAACGCCATGCCAAACGGTATATTATTACATTTTAAGTATCATTATTTTTGTATCCACTAACTTTACTTCACTAGCCAATAGGTATTATCTGATTGCGCCCTAATGCTATTTGATTTTCCATTTCCTCATTATAAATGTCAATTTTTGACAGTTAAATTAATTATATACATTTTTTATGATTAATAATTAGAAAAAACAAATTCAATAAAGAAAAATAAATAGTTAGGTAATAAAACAGTATAAATTAATATTATACTTATTCAATATTTGTGTAGAATAAATTAATATGGGCACTATGATTAGAAAATAACTTCGGATCATAAATAATTATATTAAATTATATTGATATCAATTATGATCATAATAATTATATTTATACTAATATTTATAAATTAAATTATGTCCATAATATAAAATAGCATGTTGCCCGGTCTCTCATTCTAACTTACCACATATATGTATTTACTTATATAGATTGCTTTTAATCCAAATTATTAATTGTAAACTAATATCAACTCAACGATTTAATTAGTTTATACCTAATTATAAATTTGTTAATAATTAAACTAACTTTAAAACATGATATAATTTATTAAAATTATGGACATTTGAACAAATTTATATTTTCGATTCTTTCAAAAATTTAATTAAACATCTAAAATATTTTATTATTTTAATAAAATATACCCAATAATAATGTACATCTAAATGTTTTTTAAGTATTGTTTTAATATCAATTTAAATGTATTATAGCTAAGTCTTTATAATTTTTACTGTTAGGCTGTATAACGTTTTGAATATGCATCTCAAGATATATGAATTATAATTTATATAATGGTGAAGACTAAAGATTTAATGAGTTGATTTGAAGTATCATAAACTAAAAAGGGAATTAAGACTGAAATTTATAATGGATTATAAAATTTTCAAATTGTTCCTAATTATGTTACGATAATAATTATTCAACTATTCATATTTTTTTTTTATGGCTTTTCCAAAGAGTATTAGGAACTTTCAATTTTGTTTTAAACTATTTCTCAAACGTTAATTTTAGTAAAAGTTTCACACCGCTTTGATCACTATCAAGGACAGATTTATTTTGTCCTAACAATAAAAACTTGTTTTCCGATAGATATGCACGTGTTACAACAGTTATTCTGATGAGTACTTAGACAAAATTTCTTATATTAAGTCTAACAAATCTATTTACTATTTAGTATATACATAGTGTACCCATAATACAAATATTACTAAAATTGAAAAACTGTATACTTTCTTTTTTCTTGTAATAGTATTAATAATTTATTATTTATAAAGATTAGTAAAAATGAATGTTGATAAAACATAAGAATGTTGTTATAAAAAGAAAATCTCAAAATAAATGTTACTTAAACTTATTACGGTTATTGTTGTACAAACTAATTCGGAGCAAAAGTATAAATGTGTAATATATGAAATTTTGCTTTTGATATTTATACAAAAATAGAATAGGACAAGTTCATTTCACGTATTTTGATATAACAAGCAAAATCAGTATTGCAAATTATACCTGTTTATAATTATTATTCTGTTATTAACTTATAAAACAGGCTAAAATTTTATAAAATAAAAAATAACACTATTAAAGTTATAAAGTGAAATTCGAGAAATTCATGTTTTTCAGAGATTAGAGCACTATAATATGCTCATGTGCATTATTTTATATTTTATCAATGAGCGACAATGTTTTACATAATGTCCAGTTATATTTTTAATACCATCATCCTTCCCAACTATTTCTACCACTGCAGTTACTTATACCTGAAATGTAATAAATTATTATACATGAATACAAAATAATGTATAGCTTATATCCACTCCTGAGCAGATTGAATTATTAAAATAAATAGGTATATATGTGTGTGTGTTAAAACAAAAACTAACCAACTTTTAACCAATTATATCTACATTTGAATTTGAATAAAATAAATAGTATTATATTCAGAAATCAATGATGAATATTTTTATTCCACTCATTTTCCCCATCATAAACTACGCTTAATTCGGTTGTATTAAATAAATCGTATGTTTAAAATTTATGATTTTGAAATATGCATTATAAGCGTTTATGTTTTCACATATATGTATTGTATTAATTTGATTTAAATACAAAAAAAATCATGATTTTCAGTTGTCATCTAGCACCTACTTTATATTATTATGACTTTATAGAAAAAATTAAGAAACTTGATCGATTTAAATTAATTTTCATAAATTAAAGAAAACAAAATGGTAGTATGAAAATATATACTGTTGCAATATTCGCCTAGTGACCTTCCACGTTTTTTAAAAATATTTTGTAGTTATTATACATTGTATACTTAGGTAATATAGTTATTATTTGTGATCATGTGGACACTCTTGAGCATTAAATGGAAAGTTAAAAAAAATCTCGTTCTCAAATTAAGGATTTTAGGTCTCAAATGAATAAAGGATAGAATATATCTAGCCCGTTTAGTTATTTACCAAACATTAATAGTAGTATAAATGGTATAAAATATAAATAAATATAAATAAATAATGATAAATATAAATAATGATAAAAAATAACCAAATATAATTAAACCGCTTCTAAATTTTCACCACTACAACGTTATTATTATCATACATTATTTTTTTCTTTAAATTATGAATTGATCGTATTTATATGCTCGACAGTATATACTATATAATATGTATAATGTATTCTTGTAGGTATTCAGAATAATATACTTAATAAAAGCCTCGAGACTCCCTTTATTTTGCGACAGGGTTCTTTCCGTGGTGACGTGCACACACGATCAAAGTTTTTTTAAGTGAAAAATTGTAATAATTATTATATAAGAAGATGGAGTCACTTCGCAATAATTTCGAAGACATGTTCTGTAGAGTATAGTAAGGAATGATATTATTATAAGGGCTAAGGGTATGCTAGTGGTAGCGAAGTTAACACGGAATCTTGAAAATTGTATGATAGTATTGTATACTTACTGTTGAATACATATATTAGGTACCTATATCCGTTGCACGCATATGTAAAATTTGTAATTATTAAAAATTTAAACCACTATAATATATGTACGTACCGAGAAATCAGTTTTTATATAATATTGCATCCTAAAAATATTTAACCAGCATGTCAGCCCATTCAAAATCAGTAGACTACTGGAAAATTTGTAGAGTAATATAGGCAACCGTAACTCGTAAGTACCTGCACCCTAGTAATTATATATTATACTATATAAGCCAGTTGATCCCAACACGGGTCGTTGACAGCTATTATGTCGACGTATAAAAATTATGAGAAAAGTTACAATATTAAAATATAAAATATTTTTTTACACACGATCCGAGAGTATTGCTTGGGAAATTACAATGATAATTAATCATTATATACGGTGATAAAATCGCTATGCAATAATCGAAAGATGTGTTTTTGATATAATAATGAGGTGTGATATTCTTATAAGAACTAAGAATGGGTTGGCGGCAACGATACAATACAAATCAAAATTCACATTATTGCCCACAAAAATACACACATGTACAATAAAATTATACATGATGTATTGCTGATATGTATATTATACAATAATTGGTCAGAAGAACTTATATATTAATATATATATATATAGCAGCCACCGATCGCATCTCCATGGAAACGCTTTAGTGGCGGCGGCTGGCTCGTAAGATATACATGTGTGTGTGTGTGTGTGTGTGTGTAGGGGTGTGGGTGTATTATGTGTGCGGGAAAACCGCGTTTGCGTGTGCTCGCGAGGGTACGGTTACGGTCGGCGAGCGGCCGAACACCGTGTGTCGCAATGCAACACTATAATAACGATGGGGGGGCATAACCTCGATGGGGGTGTTTTTTGGGATTGGGAGGAGGTGAAAGAGACGCCGCCGCCGCCGCCGCCACCGTTATGTGTGTGTATATATATATATATGTATATATATATATATATATATATATATATATATATATATGCGTATGTGTTACATTATGTGTATGCGATGATACGGGCAGGCGAGTCGTGAACGTCGCGAACAATACAGCATGTCGTGGTGGCGGTAGACGGTCGACGTCGACGCTGCCCGGGCGTTCCCCGCGTCCCACTAGCTCCGCCGTAACGAAACCCCCGACGAACGAAAATCCATAGGCTCTGTGTGTCGCGCACCCGACAAAGACAACCAGCTGGATGACCGGACTGAGATTGTGGTCACATCATGGACAGTGCCTTCAACTTGTGCTACTTACGAGTGATGTTCTCTTCTCAGGGATTGACATTTTTACTATAATTATTATTTATATAAAAATACGTACTACCTACATTAAATGTGTTTTTTTTAATTAAGAAAAAAAAAATGGTGATGTTAACGGAGTTAACTTCTAGGACCATCCTAGCGAGCTGCTCGTGGTTCCTTCCAATCTGATCCTTCTGTTAGATTTTTCATATCTTTCTTCAACAAATTTTTTTTTTTAGGGGGGGAGGTGAATGAAAAATGTACAATATTCAATATCAAAAATATATTGATTGATAAAAATAAATAACATATCTTCGATATATATACCTACCATATTTCGAGATCGAAACCCCAAAGCCCCCACCATATACGACGTGCCTGCTTTTAATTAGACTTTTTTTCACTACTTTTTATACTTTACGTGTTAATTTTTGTTTTTTTCAAGCGTACCATTATGCTTATGATTGAGTTGTAGTCTCTTGTTTCTGATTGCTCCTACAATTTATCAGCATTTAAAAAGGCGATTTTAATAATTCTTCACTTTTTCTTGTCATCCAATTATAATATTGTTGGTAACAGTGCCCTACACAACTTCGAAAATCCTTCTCGGGAATTGTCTTTTGAAAAACGAGGAATCTGCTATCGTCGTTTTTCCGAATTTTCCAAGTCTACTCCATACATAAAAATCGGTGTTAACTTTTATATTTAGTTTTTTAAAATCCCTGAACAAAATCGTGATCCTAGCAGCTTCGTTAGACCTAAGAAACATAATATATTTCCTGCAGCTATTGAATAATCACTATTTTTTTGTATAATAATATCTCAACAAAAACACTACGTCAACTCCGTGTAAAAAAACGCTAAGTAAAAAAAAAAAAATATATAAATGCAATAAAATGTGTGATATAAGGTGGAATCTAAGTAAATAGTTTAATGAATAAAATGTATGTATAAATAATTAATTCAAATTTAATAAAAATTGGTTATTTATATTAATTTATAATATGAATTATTTTAACTCAAATTGATCCAATTTTGGTTTACTTAGCCGGAAACAATTTATTTATTGTAATGGTGCTTTCATTATTTATTACATAAACTATTAGAACTTGGCTATACATTTTTTAGACTGAATCTTCCGGCCAAGTAAACCAAAATTGGATCAATTTGAGTTAAAATAATTCATATTATAAATTAATATAAATAACCAATTTTTATTAAATTTGAATTAATTATTTATACATACATTTTATTCATTAAACTATTTACTTAGATTCCACCTTATATCACACATTTTATTGCATTTATATATTTTTTTTTTTTTACTTAGCGTTTTTTTACACGGAGTTGACGTAGTGTTTTTGTTGAGATATCATTAGTTTTTATTAGGGTCAAGATATTTTTTATTTTTTTTTCCATTATTATGATGTAATGTCTTATTTATAATTTTTTTAAGATGTTTAAACATATCGTTCTATACAAAAGTACATTTTGTTTCCTATACTTCAGCACCCATTTTAATACTCTATCTGCAGTACACCTACCTTGAACCAGAGGCATTTTTAATTTACCAATTGATCTATTGGTACATTTTTCAATATTTAATAAAATGGAAATAACTGTTTGGATTTTGGATTCTTTCTTTTTAGTGGTACTTCATGTACCGTGTTAATACTGCACTGTTTAATAGTAGTACTATTATAACTTTCAACTACGATTTTAGATTGAGTAGACTCCTGATATTTTTTTTCCTCATATCTCGCGCCTTTTGGAGTTAAGTTACCATTTTTAATGTAGACACAATTCGACACAAATATGAAGACAGTCACAATAAAGTATTATAAATTATAATAAAGACTGTTATAATAATAATTATTATTATAACGACTATATATTATTTAACAATAAAATGCTCAATGGAAAATGATAGATAGTCGATACGGTTAGGTTTGGTGATACCACGTGCATTGAATAATAATATTATGGACACGAGACAATAACGCCGACAACAAGCTCGTACGCAGGACGCGAGACGAAAAAACGAAATTTCAAATTACGAAAACAGAATGCACCGATACCGATAACTGATAAGCGATTGTGGACCATGTTCGCGTGTTAGTATGTTGTATGTGTCTAGCGGTGGGGGGAAGCAATAGTAGTGGGAGACACACGCCGCCGTCGCAAGAATCCTCTCACTCGTCCCGTCAACATGACGCGTTTAATACGGCAGCCGGCGGCGAAAGTAATATAAAATGATCACTTAAATATCCACAGTTTTTTGATCATAACTAAAATACTATTCAACCGATTCTATTTAAAATTATAAAAGCACGTAGCCTATGATTTTCTCGATCGATTGATATCTCATTCTAACTATTTGGTTCATTTATTAGACCTACAGCCTTTAATAAAGAATACCAAAATATTAACACGTATTAAATGGGAATGTTTAGGTTTCTGTATATATACACGGTCGAGTGCTTCGCCTTCCTTTTTTTTTTACTTAGCTCGCGACACTACCGTGTCGCTGGATGTTAAAATAGTTTTTCATTATGGAAATAGATTCGATACTATTATTACACATATCGAGGGTTGAGAGTTAGATTTAATTATTGAACATTCCGATAGTCGCGCTTCAGTACCTAATGACTAATGCGTAGTTTACTCTTCTACTTCAAACTCCTAACATCCTGTTCAACGCTACTCGATTAATACATGCAGAGAATTTCTGCGACATCAAGCCTCCGCTTCTATTGTTTAATCCATTCCACTATTGGGAACACTGATTGATATAACTTACTACCTGGGTTTATACAATTATTATTCATATAGGTACTATTATTAGATTTTTTTTCGGACTTGAGAAATCTTACTCGTAAAATAAACGTGTCAAGGGAGATACACCCGTCAAGAATAATAAGCTGGTGGAAAATTCTAATTCAGAATCGTGAACATTTTATAAAAATTATTGTTTACCTACAATATACTTCTACTCGTATTAATGATATCTGTCACACGTATATGTGAAATTCGTTTTTAATACAAATTGAAATCACTGTTATGTAACTATACTGTAGTAGTGTAGTATACATACTGAGACATCAGTTATTGTGTAATATTGTTTTCTACAAATATTTTTCCGGCTGGCCAGTCTATACAAAATCAGTAGTACATAGAAAAATCTCTAGCTCAATAAAGATATTCGTGAGTACCTAGCCTATATAGTAATTTTATATACCATATAAAATTTAAGCCAGTCGATCTTGACATAGGTCATCGAAAATTATTATATTATTATGTACGAACACACTCTGTGAGGCACGTTACAATATTTGAATAGTAAAATAAAAAATATTTTTTTCGGTAAAAACATTTTTAAAAGTCAATATGCGTTTCATATAGGTAATTGGAAAATTTAATTTATTTTTATTGCACCTGTGCCATCAAAAACTTTTGACGAACAATTAACGATAAAGTGAACACAAAAGTTATTCCTCGGGAATAGTATATTTACACAAACAGCTCAACTTTAAACTTTGGTTTAAATTGACTTACGAGTGTTGCAGAAATTACGATGGAATTACCTAATTATAAGATCAGTGGCATCATAATGAGATTTTAAATATTTCGTTTACCCAGTTCATCGTTTTATTTATTTATTTTTATTTGTCCAAACTTGAATACACCTAAACGTTAGAATCTTTTCTATGTATTATGTTATTCGAAGGTAATCCACATACATTCCTAATTCAAAAATAACCGAATATACATCACTCTGTAGTTCTTTAAATATAGTGAGAAATGAGAATAGATACATTTTTTCCGATGTTTTTTTTATTTTATCGTGGTGGTTCCACCTATGTATTTTATAATTTTCAAAGAAACATAACAGTGAAAAAAATTTTTCTTTAACACTCCTGTACACATATATTACAAAAATATAAAAATATTTTTATATAATATATATAACACGATAAATTGGAATTATATAATAATGTAATATACATCGACTCTGTTATAATATTATATAATTTTAATTATTTCGTGTACCTATATTTGACATTCGAATGAAATTGTATTATTCGCTGGATTTTTTTTTATCACCTATACCTACGCTATACGTAAATTTAATTGTATTGAAAACGTTTAATTAATGATATGTTGATTTGAATATCTATTTATAGATGTATAATTGATTGCACAATACAGAATTATATAATAATATTAATTGTATCATGATATGATTATTGAAGTTTTTAATAATTTATTTTGAACAATACAACATTCAACTGTAATATTCAATGATTAACTATATCTAGTTCAAATTAATATAAAAATTGAAAAAAGTTAAATAAAAATTGTATTTATTTGTCTAAGTTGGATAAAGAATGTTATGGGATCTACAATAAATATTAAATATTTTTTTTTATTGTTTATTGATTATTAATTAATCGTGAATAGTCCATCAAATTTATTCAATACATAAAGCATATCAAAATAAACAAATGTTAATTATTCTCGAACAATTAAAAAGTTTTAAAATTATTAAATAGTAATAGGTCTTATATCTAAAATAATTAAGAAAATCATATGAGTAGTTTAGCTTTTAAATTACTAAAAATTATTACAACGGAATGACATTAGACAGTTTAACTTTTGTACGTTTACTTTTTAGATTCTTGATGGAACAACTTATGTAGGTATTACTTTTATAATAATATATGTTTAGAGTGCATTGCGTTTTGGAACATAAAACCGCTTTTGTTTTCAATTATTATGGATGTTTTTGGTAGAAAATTGGACCTAGTTGTTACTTTGATGGTTGTAGAGTAGAAAAATTCTAGTACCTTACTATTCAAAAAAAAAAAATAGATAAAATATATGAAAAAAATGGAAATAGAAATATTTATACAAAATATTATTTGATGAAAAAAAATCTTTGGACACAATTTAATTTTAAAAATATTTTGATCTCGCACCATTTAATGCGTCTTCTTCTCCTGAGTGCCACAGGTCATCGTGCTTGTAGTTTCCAAAACAATTCTCCTCCAATAATTTATTCAGCTCATTGCTGTAGATCTTTCTTAAGCTCAAAAAGATGTTATATACTTTTTTGAACAACTCTACCTTCTAAGTTCTGGTTCATCCCACAATTTAGTGCGTTTGAGTATAATTTTCTTCTCTATTTTTTCAACATATGATCTCAGCCATCTGATCTAATCCTGAATGATTTGTTATATATTTCACTATGTTTTACTTTAAGAATTTAATAATACGTTTATAATTACAACTTTTTTATAAACGTTAACGACGATTATTTCATAAACACAGTTTATTGTTATTTTATAGTATTATAATATTATACTAATCTTGGTGACTTTCAATATAACATAGGTACATCTTTTTTTTCTTCTTCATTTCATTATACATAAAATTACTATGATCTACTAAGAGAATTTGTGTTCAAAATAGAATTACATTGAAATTACAGATAGATAAATAATAAAAGTTGTTATTTTAAAATACACAAGCATATTATGATGATATAAAATGTCTAAACAAAAATTAGGTTACATTAATTATGATTAAATAAATTTAGTAATATTATTAAAAATCAATTCGTTTGGATACTCCAAGCCAACCTAACCATTGCAGCAGGCTTTTTTTTAAATAAATAAATTAGAAGATTTATTATATAGGTGTTTGCTATTTTTTTCACACAATTTGGTAACTATTATTTCAAATTGTCTACTAGATGTAGTTTTTTTAAATTTTTTTAATGAAAAAATTGGTTTTTGTATATTGTTGTCGTCATTTTGAGTCATATTGACTCTTGTATGACTCCAAGCATTATCAATTGTAATAAATTATAACTTTTAAAAAAAAGTAGTTATTTTTAAATATTTTTTTTTACAGGAAGCACATTTTGTTCTAAATATACATTTTTGGTTGAGTACATATGTTCTTTATTGAGCAGTAATCTAAATATTTGATTTCTCAAATTTATAGTTGAGGTATATTATTAATTTCAAAAGCTCCAATCCAGTCAATTATAAAATTTTAAATTATTGATTCCTCCAATGTTAAGTAAACCTGACGTATTTTTAGTATTGACATCAAAATTGTATGGCTGGCCAATAAAAGACATAGAAAAAAAAAGGTTCAAAGAACACTATGCCACCCTCTAAATGACATTCCTAGTCTCCGTTTAGTAATTTAAGCGATAATTAGTCATTGAGATCAAATTTAACACATTCATATAATATCTAGATCACTATATCGTCCCAAGTCTTGATACACTCGAAATCAGTTGTACAGTAGCAGTAAAAGTTTCCTATTTTTTTTTTTTAATGTTTAAACCTAATCTGTTCAAACGTACATAATATTATATAATATTGGCGTAATGTGGATTTAGTTCATTTGATTAATTATGATTCAAGGATATTAATAAAAATATAATATGTAGATAGTGTATATTATTGTAACATTAATGTACATATATAGCCTATCTATTGCGCCGTGTCATATTAAGTATTCGAATAGTAAAACCTACTTTAAAAATTTTCTCATTTGATACTTCAATACTAAAATGTATACCCCTTAATATAATTTGAATTTTTGATGTTTAATATAATATATTTAATTTAAATTTCGTGTAAATCATACAATATATCCATTTCAAATTATGGTAAGTGACTTGACGATATTGTTAAAAAAATCAATAAATAAGATATAATGTATCGGACAATATTTATTTAAATATACATTTTTGTGTTTCACAATCAGAAACTATAACGTGATATATATTTGTTTGCTTTATAAAATAATATGTAACGTAAACTCTGTTGTTTTTAAATTATTATTATTATTATTATTAATTTAAACCCACGGTGACATTGGCCATTGGGTCCAAATTATGGAAATATACAAATCGTTATTATACAAGAAGTACACTTAAATACTAGTTGAAAGTACAATGAGAGAGTAATTTTAAAACGTGTTGAGAAGATTGGGGGTGATGATGAATTTTATTGAGGCAGTTATTGAGTTGGGGTTCAAGATGAGTTCTATCTAGAATGAATATCGGAAACTTAGTATTTTCTCTGATCTGGGTATATATACGATAATTGACGAAAAAACTATGTTTTTTATAATTACAAAATAATAAAATACTAATGAAAACAATGACGCTATAGAGTCTATACTCTATAGTTTATAGTATATATCAGTGTTAGTATCGTAATTAATGTTTCTTACTATTTGTTCCACAATCTATAAGGTTATGGGCACTCTAGGTGTTTCCTTATAAATATTGTTTTTTTATTTATGCTTTTATGCTAAAATATTATTATAAAATGCTCTGGTAAAATATTGTTTACAAATATGTTTAAACCTACAAGCTACGCCTTATTATTTTTGATAAATAAATCCTTAATAAACCAAGTATAATATGTCTTATCTAACACCTTACAACTTATTCTAAAGAATTTTATTTAAGCCTATTGTTGAGAGATTTAAGAAATGATAAATAACAATATAAGAAAAGTTTTATAAAAAAAAATATTATTAATACTAACTGGATTCGACTGAATATTGTTGTACCTATATTTGTTCTAAAATTATAATATTCTTATATATTATCACAGTGTTTAACATTTCTATTGGGTAATCATTTCATAACATAAATTATGCTAAATATTATGATCTCAATAGATTTTAAATCAATTCAACCAAGCTTAATAAAAGTTTTTAAAAATTAGTAATTATTTTTAAATAAAATTTAGTTCCCCTTTTCTGCACAAAAATTAGATGTGTCTGATAGCATGTATAAATAAAAATATATCACATAATAACTATAACATCAAAACATTGAACATACATAAAAGCTTATACCAGTATTCTGATATAAATTTCAAACAAATTCATGTTATAAATAATGATAATTGTTTAACATCATTTAAATGAATAATCTGAACAATAATATTTCACATTGTGCAAGCATTAAGTCCTTAATCAGTCATGAAAAATAATCGAATTCTTATCAATAGAAAACGGATGAAAAACAGTTTATTCAGTCTAATAAATAAATTTAATTATTTAAATATATTATATTATATACAATAAACATTAAATTATATAGAAATTATTTGAAAACATAAAATTGATTCCACTTTGTTTTAAATTAACTTGGTATATCTGAATATAAAAGTAGAAACATTTAATTTTTATAATTTTAGATGAAAAACAAAAACCAATGTTTTATTACATATAAATTAATTATGTATACTATATTTGTGTATAGTTATTTTAGATAAATAATCGCATAGATAGTCAGTCGAATACCTAAATATGAGAGAATTATTATTGATTAAAACTTGTTGAAAATGCAGTTTAGAAACTGATAATGAGATAAAATAATTATACGAGCGTCATCATAGTATTTATGGACATATATTATATTATACACTATATACCGTTACAACTAACATGAACAGTTATATTATATCTGAAAGAATTAACTTTTCACTAGCCCCTTTAAGTTTAATGACCCTTTGAAGTTTCCACTCGAAAGGCCACCTTAATGAAATTGCCCATTCAATCATGTTCTCCGAGGACGTCAAACGCCCATTGAGTATATAGGTACCTACACAAAATGTATTTTATTTATTTTTTAATGTTTATTGATCAGTTTTTTTTCATTGGTGGAGTAAAAAAAAAACTATTTGCTTTTATTTTACACAAACTACGTATGCATAAGCTATTTTTATGACGGTTTATTCGCCATCCGTTCTATGTAGGTATTAAGAATCGCAAAATAAATTTACAAACATATAAGAAATTATATGTAAAAAATTTGTGAATATTAAAAAATGCTAATCGATATACGCACAGTTGTGCATTTTTTTTTTAAATTTAAATTAATCAATTTAATAATTTTGAAATATGCGTCTATTAAAAATAATTATACTATTATATTTAACGTATAGACCAATAATGAATATTATATATTGTTCAAATGCAACAGAAAAAGTCTTCAATGAAATATCTAGTGAAATTTAAAGTAACCATTTATGATTTAAAATTGGTTTTAGTTAAATAATCGTATAAATATAATATGTTATGCAAGATAACGATTTTTTTTAAATCAATTTAACTGAAGAAAACTTTAACAAAATATTCTCATGTATAAAAATTAAAAATTAGTAACATTAAATAAAAATTAATTCTTAATTTTTTAATTAATTGGTATTGGAATTTCATTGTTTTTAAAAAAATGTTTACACCGAATTTCATTATTTTTTTAGGTTTAAATTTGGATAAAATTATTTTCCAGGTAAATTTGAATCTTGTGTTATTTTAATGGCATCATGAAAAATTTCGTAAAATATTATGTTTTATTTTATTTTGATGAGGTTTGCGTTGAAAACACAATTATTACTTAGATAGAGAAATCTTGAAAATCTAAGACCTGTGTAGTGTATAATATAGTATAGGTACACGTTTATAATGATATATTATATCATATTATACAAATATCACATTTTACAAAAAAAAATTTTTTATTTAAAAAAATGAGGTAAATAATGTAGTATTTAAAATAAATATAAATAATATATTACACTGAGACATATTTTACATACTTCATTTTTAAGTGGTATTTAAAAAAAGACTGCTAAATCATTATGTTTTTAATTATAATAGGTATACTTATTAAAATATTTAGAAGTTTTATAGTTTTATAACTCCGATTACTATAATACTAGCTCAATTTAAACTACGCTCCGTGAACTCGAAAACAAATGTCATTATTATAGGTATATACACTTTTCATGGTTCCGAAACACATAATGATAGGTAATAAATAATAATATTATAATCATAGAGTGTTTTATATTGTTGTAATTTTTCTCAAAATTTCAATGCCATAGATTTCTTTGAAACTACGCGCCTGCCACGAATCGACCAAATGAATATTATATTAAAAGTTATTTGTCTTAAAATGATTTTCATTATAATGACGAGCTTAGGTATAAGACTGCTTTTGACCCAGTCGACTCAAACATTTTTATACCAACCTACTTGCCATAAACCCCTGTAATAGGTACATATTCGTCATGATATTATGATTATATTTATGTAAACATCAACGTTGTGTGTATATTTTATTTTTATTGCGCTTAATCATTTACGTGACTAATGGTAAAACTACTAATAGTTAATTGTTATATTTTAATTCCATAATACAACCTAATAATAAACTGGAAAATTTTACTGACTTTACTCATAACCTGCTAGAGTCATAAAAAAATATTCATAGCGATGAGTGATATAAAAACCAAACGACATCTCTAAAATATTATTATTTTCACCTCAACCCCCCCTGTAATAATATTAATTTTGTTTTATGTAAATTAAATATGTTAATATGTAGTTATAAAATTGTATTAAATATATATTAAATTATATTATTATATTATTCAAATTATCCAAATAATATACTATATACAGGGTGTCCCGCGAGGATTTACCCATTGCGATATCTCACGAAATAATGGAGATATCTGGTTTTATAATAAGATTCACGGGGATATGAACTACAATTATTTAATTTTTAAATTTATTTTAATGTTTTTGTTAAAAATGTAAAAATATATTTTTTTATTTAATTATTTCCAAAAATATTAAAGATAGCCATTTTGTAGAGTTTATTTTTCTGAAAATATTGACATTTCAAAATTTAATTTTATATTAATTTTCTGATTTTTAATATTTTTTCTAGTTTTGAAGAAATAAAATATGATTATAATTTATAACTATTAGGAACACGAAAGGTATAATTCAGCCGGTTGTAAGGGAATGCGCGTGGCGTGGCGGATCACATGTTTGATAACATTACGGTGTTAAATAATTCGCAATTTTTCTCGAAACTAAAAAAAATATTAAAACTCAGGAAATTAATGAAAATAAAATTTTGAAAAACGTCAATATCTTCAGAAAAATAAACTCTACAAAATGGCTATCTTTATTTTTTTTTGGAAATAATTAAATAAAAAAATATATTTTTTAACTTTTTTACCAAAACATTAAAGTCAATTAAAATTGAAATAATTGTAATTCTCATCCTTTTGAGTCTTATTACAAAACCAGGATTTCGATATCACCATTATTTCGGGAGATATTACAATGGGTAAATCCTCACGGGACACCCTGTAGAGTATACTAGTTTTTCTAACCGCCTTACATATAAAGTCTGTTAAAAATTTATAATTCCAAAATATAACTCATCATAAGGAAATAATTAATCATAAATCCAAGTTACAATAATATAAAATACGATAATTAAACGAATCCTACAATGTGTAAAATGTAAACTAAAATCATGTTTTCCGGAAGTTTTGTTATCAAAAGAGCAGAACCGTTTAAAGGACAACAATATTTATAATATACTATACGTTACAATAATATACATATATCATTTTTACACATTTTCGGAATGACAAGATTACGTTTACAATCATATGGAATCGTGTATGTATATTAATGTGTACTAAAAATTAAAACGTTTCTGCAAATTAGCGTAATCGTTCTACATCGAGTCTAGAGACCTTTTATCCTAAATTCCTAACCTAAACTATATATATTTTAAAAATGACAATGGTTTATAAGCTTTAACTCTGATTTATACCTATCTAGTTATATTATATTCTTTTTACTTTTATATATATAACTTCAGAGTAATATAGATGAATTTTTCTTGTGTAATGTGAACCCCGTGTCAAAAACTTATAACTATCCAATGTACGTGTTGTATTATATAATATAGATTGTAAATACAATTAATATTAATTAATAATTAATAATAATAAAATTCTTACCAATTGGAAATCGTATAATATTATACAATTGGTATTTCATTTATATTATCGAATCTGAATATTTTTTTTATGAAAAACTACTGATATGTAAATAGATAGGTAATTACTTATTATAGTCAAAAATAATTTCATACTACGATATTGTTACCAACTATAATTATATTATTTTTTTAATGGAAAAGTTCACTTAATAGCCCATTAAAATAACCAGTAATATTGAAACTATCTAACTGGCTGGCTATTTTTATTTCAGGTCATATAATTATTATTTGGTGCAGTATCTATCCTAACCACCCTCTTACCAAACACACATGAACAGCGATATTAATATAATCAAGCGCGTTATAACTCTATTTAGTATTGTACCAACTACCTACGTGTTATCGATATTCTGTTATATTTTTACATTATGTACTTATTGAACACCATTTTAATATTTTTTCACATTTGTGAAAAATATAATATAGTAAGTCAACCAATGAGGGGGTTACATATAATTACTACTTTGAATAATATATACATATATAAACGTGCTTATATAATAATATATAGTTTTTTTTTTTTTTTAATAAATTTGTATATATTTCGCACATATAAAATAAAATTTAAATTTAAAAAAATATGAGTTGTGATAAGTTTTAAAAAAAAGTATTAATATCGATTTTGCCACTATCATTATAATAGGTTGAAATCAATACTTGTATAAAATGTGAACGGAAATGACACTTATTGGATTTGTATACCACCCTTCTCGTATATCCTACACGGCTGACGGCAGTTATAATATGTAATATATTGTGTGTATATTTACACGTTATCAACGTTGTATGGTTACCAATGACATCCAATTATCCATTTATACGTATGCATTTACAAGATACGCATATGCGTATGTATAATGTATATAAGGTGTATCGCACAAGGTGAAACGCTAAAAGAATAAAAATTAAATAATGGTAAGTATATTTCTCCTACAAATATTACTGTAAAAATCTAAATAGTTATTGATATATATATATATATATATATATATATATATATATATATATATATATATATATATATATATATATATATATATATGTATACATACATACATAGATACATACATACAGCATCAGCATACCAAAGTTATGAGGAATCCCTCGTAATGTTAAACCCCTCACCCATATGACAAATTAACCAAAGCAAAACCCTGCATGCTATCAACATGCAATTATAGTCATTTATCAAACACTATGGCATCGTATTGAGCTTTGATTACCTAACATTATTTTTAATTAAATATCTCTAAAAATACATCAATACAAGTCGTTTCAGTTGTCTATTTATCACTATATTTTAAGTGTGTACATGATATTATATTTTACATTATAATTATTAATTTATAATGATATGTTTAATCGTTTAATTTGTAAAGAGTTGTTTTAATTTTGAGTAGAAATGCTCTTCGAAAAAAGTAATATTTACCTTTGTACACTTATTATGTGGTTTAAGCATACATTTTTCTTAAATTATAAATACAGATACACAGGTACATCATTTTCATATGGCTAATTTGTTAGTTACAAAAATATTCCATTTTCTTTTTTATTATTATTATTAAAATAAAGTTTTTCTCACTTGGTCATCTAAGTTTAATATCATTAGAATACAAGTTTTTTGGCGTTATTAAAAAATAAATTATTATTTTAACTCATGGCCCTTCCTGTTGGGTTTGTCAAAAGACCAATAGAAAAAATAACATAATTTACAATAAATTACAATGATTGGAAGAACTTCAAAATATACTGATATAAATATATCGATTACAATCGATGTAACGATAATATATTAAATATTTTGCCATTAGGTACATTAATATTTTAACACTTGGTAAACAGCTGTTAACCAATATGTAATAATGTAATACTACAATAAGTCTTATGGGAAAAACTCCCAAAATATACAACCCGTATTACAAGATTCACTTTCATCACTAGAAAAATAGTCAACTAAATCCGGTTTCCGTTTCTCTGCCTCAAAATCTCAGAGCATCATTTTCTCCCTCCAAAAAAAATATCAGGCAATAGACATCAAAATAAACAATGTTCCAATACACAACACAACATTTTTAAAAATCTTAGGAATCGTATTCGACTCAAGAAATAATTGGTGCGCATACCTTAAAGAAATTAGAAAAGCAACAATAACAAGAATAAACATTCTCAAGATGTTGGCTCACACTTCATGGGTCGCAAATTCGTCTTCACTCAAAATGATTTACAAATCCCTCATACTGTCAAAATTGGAATATGGATCTTTCCTCTTCATCAATGCGAAACCTTCGAACTTAAAAATGATCGAAACAATACATAACTCCGGCCTAAGGTTAGTTTCCGGAGCATTTCGTTCGTCTCCAATTCCCAGCCTATTTAACATTACTCAAACCCCTCCCATCTGCCTAATAAGGAAAAAGAATGGTATGCTTCTAGCCGCTAGGCGTTCTCAAAACAATCTTCCCTCACACCAAGGTATCAGAAACCTGCTAGAAAACACAAATATTGATCGTTCCGGAATTATCAAACACGAATGTCCCCACATTCCCCCATGGATCATGGATACGAATATAAACGCCACATTATCCCTACTCCCCAAAGCGGATACTTTGCCCAGTGTATATAGGAAAGAATTTTACTCATTCTTGGACAACCACCAAGAGTATACTAAGTTTTTCACTAACGGCTCTAAAACAAACTTGGGTGTGGGAGCCGCAGTGGTATACAACGAAATAAAACAAATGTTCAAGCTACCAGATTTCTGCTCAGTCTTTACAGCCGAAGCCACTGCGATCTCCCAAGCTCTCGATATTATACGTATATGAAAATAGAATAAACAAAGCCATAATCTTTAGTGACTCTCTCAGCACATTAACCAGTATTCTAAATCTACACCAACTCAACAGCATATTATCTAGAAAAATTCACAATCAGATACACCGTCTCAAAACCAATGCACAGATCATCATTCTCTGCTGGATACCCAGCCACGTCGGAATCCGGGGAAATGAATTGGCTGACACGTATGCCAAAGAAGCCATCTCCTCCCATCTCTCTTACAAAATGCACACCTATACTCTTCACGATCTAAAATCCGTCATCGACAAACACATTTTAACTCAATGGCAGATCTCGTGGTCATCACTTCACACCAAGCTCAATAAGATAAAATCTATAGTTTATCCATGGCCATTCTTCTCATTACCAAGACGCCAGGAAGTAATTTTAAACAGATTACGGATAGGTCACACATGGGTGACCCATAAACACCTTATGAACAGATCAGAACTTGACCAATGCTAAACTTGCGGTGAAACTTCCACGGTTGAACACCTAATATGCCACTGCCGTAAATTAAATAAAACATTGGTATACTCTAATGCTATGTATCTGTATACATAGATATATTATATTTATCATTTTACTGTATTAGATTTCGAAACAGGTATACATTTTTCATTGATTTTAAAAGAGTGATAAATGTATCATTGGTTATACCTACTGCAATGGTGTGTATAGTAAAGGAAATTAAAAACTATTTCGATCTTCAACTTTGAGTGTGGTTTATGCCTTATGGTAACAAATTGGATCCATAGTTTATAATTTAGGGGTGGGTCGATATATTAACTCAGAATAGTTATTCGCCGTATTTATGTCAGTTTAACTTGTCATTAAATTCAAATTAAATTAACAATAATCATACATTACTGCAATGACTAGAGGTAAAGACTAAAAATCCTTAAAAATATAGGTAGACAGACCGTATCAGCTCAGAATACTTTTCATCACATCCAGTGACCATTGCTATGGACTAGACGTGATCACTACACCATCATCACATCAGTGAAAGTGACGTCATAAATCACTACCTACACTGACTTACACTACACAATGACTAGGGGTATACTATAGACATTCAACAAAATATTATTATTCTATAGCGCAGAGTGACTTCCCCGGTTGTTTTTTATTCTCATTTCATGCTGAATTCTGATGTTTGGGCTGTAATATAATATAATATAATACAGCACGACTCGTGTTACATTATATTTCATGTACAAAAGGTTCATAAGTCGTTAGTGTATAGATGATTTTTCTTATTGTTCCAGTGGATAGGTTCGCGTACTCCGCAGGTACTATACATTTTTGGAATGGTTTTAAAGTATTTATTTCTGAAGCTATAAAATGTTACGAACTATTGATATTCCAAATAGGTACAAGGTACATTATACCTAGGTATTATTATTATGTGCCTACGCAATATTTGGAATGATTAATATTACAATTATTTGAATAATAGGTATAACATATTGCAGTTTCAAACTCCATAATTAGTTATGGTACCTGTAAATTATAATATATTTTATATTTTTCAATATTAAACTGTAGGGTCATTAAATTAAAACCCATAAATGGTAAGTCAGAACATTTGGTCATTATAGCGATTGCATTACCAAAAAGGTTTTAAAAAGATGATATACTCCAAATCCACCGAAATCAGCTATATGTATCTAATATCTATATCATAACTACTGCTATAAACAGCGGAGCAAACGATCGAATTGAAAATCGATTGACGCTGCTTTATTGATGAAAAATAAAACTATGCCTTTCGTTTCGACGAGAGAAAAACACATGTACAACATAAATTACGTTTTCTAAAAGTTTTCGTAATTTATATGCCACTATAATATTATATTATATTATATCATGTCGTGAATAGGATAATATATCCTATTATATTATTACTTTGTCGTATTGATAGTTTTTTTATTTTATGAAACGGAATGAACCGTTTAGGGTCCCGCTGTAGTGCTGTTTTACACGCTCATATAATATAATATTGCGTAAATAAATCTTAAATATGGCATAATATATCAAAATAATCAAATACTATTATTATCGTTTTGATATCATTAATACTCCAGTTGTCTTCAATAATACGATATTATATTTTTTGTATTTGTACACTAGCAACATAGCATATAATACCATAATATGATTATGAACTACGTATATATGTTTATGTATATTAAATATTTCGGTGTTCAGTATTAGTCTTGGGCATGCGCATAGCTAGTGGTACCATTACATAATATAATATGTCTATTATTAGTAACCACCAAGTATGCCCACCGTCTTTATTTTATTCAAAAATGCAGTTGTTCAAAATCTAATTTTTGGAATTTTTAAATATATTTAAAGACATATTTGCATATTCTTGAGATTTTTTATATTATATTCTTAAGGAAACTGCTATATGTCTAGTGAAGATACAAACTTCTGTTATGTAAACGAGAACCTCCATATTTTCTACTGTGCATTGTTTAATGGATAATTTAAATGAATAATAATTTAATTTAGTGAATTAAAATATATTTTTGAACGAGTGGTTTCTGTGTTATTAACTTTGTTCAACTACAAACGATATTGAAAATGATTGTAGAAGAATTTCCGTACGCGAGCCCATACTATAATACAAATATATCAGACTGAATTCCTGTCTCTACCGGGGTTTTGATCACATAATTATATAGATAGTGTACTATAATGTTGTGTAGATGTGAAATATTCATAATTTATTATTATTCACATACGCATGGTCTTAAATCTTATAAATAAAACCAAATAAAAATATTATTAATTTATGTTCTGTATTTAAATACAACATACCTAATTTAAAACTGTGTTAACATGACACTTCACGGTTTTATGACATTTTAAAAATATTTACAATTTAATTTATCAGTTTACACAGTTAATTAATTTTCTGGGTCTGAAATTGGATAAGGTAATAGGATGTCGTCTTAAGTTAGGCGTGGTGGATATTTTTTTCTCCTCGACTCATAAATTATAACATAATATCGTTTGCGATTCCTATGTATATCGTCATTATACCTATGCTAAAGATAAAAACTGCTGCGTGTAAATTCAGTGCCTAAATAATACATATACGTAAACGCTCAGATAGGACACTTCAGTTAAAATGCGACAGAAAATATTTGTCGAATTACGTGGCTCTTTAGATGGTTTAGTGGAATTATATTCAATATAATCCAATTAGCTTCGCTATATCATATTGTCGACGGAGGTGGTGGATGCTCTCCCGCTAGCCAGCCGGCAAGCTCGGTCGCTCTTTAAATTACCAACAATTTCGTTTGGCGGCGGCGGAGGCGGTTCTACCGGCTCGATCAGAACCCTTTCTATCCTTCCCCCCTGCCACATACCGCCAATACCACTTTACCCGGATTCCGGTATATTAGTGTGGTGCACACACGCGTGCTCCCGAAAATTAGCGTATTGTCGACACGTCGTGAATATTGCGTCAACGATGATATAACAATAATAATAATAATATTATAATAAACAATCTTATACAACAATATAACGTGCTCAGTTTAACTAATGCATAATGATTACTATATTATATCGTCAGGGACGTATTTAGGGGGGCCAGGATGGGGCTTAGGCCCGGGTTGGTAAATTTTTAGGGGTGCAAAATTTTGGAGGAGAGCATTTTGATATAATACGGTACCTAGGTCATTTGGATGATAAAAAAAACTAATGACACTCAGTTTCTAATAAACTATCATGGTTTTTTTTAAAAGTTTTTTTCTTATTTTTAGGGCAAAAATACCTTTATACGGCTCTGTATATCGTACAGATTCGAAAATAATAATATATTTATATGTAAGCATCGGATGACGCACGACTTGGCTATCGTAGTATTTGGTTTTGAGATGTGCGATGTTATTTCAAAAAAAAAATTATATATAATATTATATACTATACAGATTCCTATTTAAAATATTGTATAGGAATTATTAGCTGTTATTGTTGTTATTGTTGCTTACTTGTATAGATATGGTTAAAATCCGATATCTACGACTAGGTACTATATGTTCATAACATCATAACTATCAATTCCTCCGGCTATTAATTTCGTAGGCTTTTGTTCATGAATATAATCTACCAATTGATTAGGGTTAGGTATTAGATTACACTTTTAAATGCATAAAATTCTAGAAAAATTATAGCTATACGTTTAAGACTTCATTAATATTTTACTGAACCGTTAATTTAAATTATTTATTTATTGCGTAAATTGTTACATATTTTTTAAATGCATTATATACTAAAGAAATGCATGTTCTATCTGTTTAACGATAACTTATTTTGGTTGTTCTAATAGTAGGTAAGTGAATCGTAAATGTGTTCATTGCAAGTTACTTCGCACATATTCACATGGAACGCACACGCACAACTCTAAAAAATTACTAATATTATTATCAAACTTATATAAACAACATGTTGTAAGCTGATTTTTTGAAGATTCCATTTCATTTATATTCCATATTATTTCCACTAAATGTGACTTTTTCAAATTTTGGAAAATGTATTGAAATATAAGTAGGCGGTACTTATACATTATTGAATAATATACTAAAATAATATGGATGTATCTTGTTTACTCGACAATATATTCAGTTAATAATAAGTCACCGAGGCTATAATGCAGGTATATTGTATGCATATATTATAGGTGCATATACCCGTTAGTGCGCGCGCGTACCCGGCCCGAGGATAACTTACAGTTTCCGATTTGAATTTATTTATTTATTGCTATGCTCTGATGCGGGTGAGTATCCTGTCTACCCACCCTGAAATCGATTGAAAACATATCTACACCAAACTACCATCGTCACCACGATGTGAAGAAAAAGATTTGCAAAATTTCACTAGAGGACAAAAAATAACGTATAGGTCCATTTATTCACTGCTATATGATTCAGGTCGATTTTTTTTAACGTGGATCGATGTAATAATAATAATATAATCGTCAGTATACTTCATTGATTCCGAAACGTTAAAAAAAACTATGAAAACCCCGAAACGTAAAGACAAAAATTATTGTTGTACAACATAGTTATTATTATTTATTAGACTAGGTATTAATAATAAAATCAATTAAAAAAATGTTTTGATCTATGAGTTGGTTATAAGAATAGGAGCTAGGTACCTAAACTTTATGTAAGCTTGATTGAAAAATTGACGAAAAACTTAGTTTTAAATTTAAATTGCGTCAAAATAATTACATTTTATACAACTGAATGTCCCACAGTGTCTGAAAAAAATATTCTGCGCTTAACCAATAATAATTCTACTAATGACTGTAAGAATTATTATTTATTAATATATTATAAACCATAATTTATAAGCATTTAAATAAATAATCATTCATTGAACTTGTCAATAATGTAAAGAGATGCATGAAGTATATTGATGTTAAAATAAATTAAATTTTATAAAACGTATCATATTACTATCCGCAATTAATTTTGTTGAACATTATTTTTAAGAATTATAACTTTAACTATATTATTTCTCTGATACCTAAATTATATAATGATCATATCCATAATTCGTATACCTATAATTATATATCGATGTATATTTTTTGTAACTTATGAATTTTAAATTCAAGTATTATTTACAAATTATAATAATTATAAACTTTTAACGTTGATTAACCATCATGCCACTTAATTACTCAACACTGTGTTAATTCTCAAATCAATAATATTATATATCTGATACTACCTATTTGTGTTTTTTGAAGAAGTATTGTTTCCGAAAGTACGTAAATATTATTATTATTTATATTAATTCTTTATTCATTATTTTTTAGTCGGCGTACTATGTTAAACTTTAGTATGAATGTCATTGTATGTCGTCTGAAAAGAACACTGACATAATAAACTGCATGATACCTCGTATATTATACGTAAACTAGGTATACTTCTAGTTCTGAACGTAAATATCTTATTGATTCAAAACGGAGTAATGAAAATATTTTTTCAAACATTTCCAAAAACCTATTCTATAGTAAGTTATCTGTCATGATATAGATGCCTATGTTATATTATTTTTAGTTTTGTTGATGTGATATTCGAAATAAATAATGCAAAATTCTAATATAATTCTTTATTGAGGTACATATAATAGCCGTTGTAGATTTTATTTTTTATTTGAAACGTGGGCGTAGCTTTAACGTTATAGTAATTGTATATTCTATTATTTCTATTAAACCTATACTTATACATTCATCCAATGGCGAAAACTCAATGAAATTATGTACCTTATATGAGTTTATATTCGACATTAACACCACGAGTTCATGAATTTTCCGTGTAAAGTATACCCTTTGCTAAATTCCATATTATTATTATTATTAGTTTAATAGCTTGGTGGGTAGGTATGTTATATTAATATCATGTGCCAAGTACATTTTTAGTTACTTTATGGCACTATAAAAAAAATTATTTTGATGTAATCAATGTACCTATCAATACCTATATACGGAACCCAAATTGTCCAGTTAACAATAATTTAATGTATCAAAATTATTTATATCAATAATGATAATATTTGTTATATTTTTCTATTTTTGTATTAATAGATTAGGGATAATAAACGAGTAAATACAATAAAATTAATGGTTGAATAATGGCTTAACATTTTATTCTACCATTTTAGGATCACTAAAAATTCTTAATTCGCACGACGACTAAAATATGATTTGTTGGTAGTCGTCTGTTGACTAGTACGCATGTGCAGTGTGCAGTGTGCACTTTATAATCGATTGAGGCGCGGTCTGAAGGTGAACGCGTCATTACGTACCCATACTTTTCTTATTTAATTAAATTCTATCGATTATACGTGCAAGTATACCATAAACATTTTGAATTATGCATTTTTTTTTTTTTAAATAACTATTTGTTCACTGTTTTTGTTTTATGCAAAATTTTAATAGCTGTTCAAATAGGGAAAAAATATTTATATAATATTATATGGTATAGTGACATATTGTATTATACCATGTTCACAAAATATTATGTAACTAACAACATTAAAATGTAATTGTATTTTTTAATAATTATAAATATCCATGTTGATGCAGTAAAAACCGCATTAACAAATTACTATTACAATATTTTCATATTCTAGTAGCGTCGAAATGGCATCATTTTTATAAAGTATATACATCTTTTTTTAAGTTTCTACTTATTATTATTATTCAATTTATTTATAACGTATAATTTGACATTACACGCAATACATAATATTAGTATATTGTATAGTGACTGTGGAAGTCAGTAACAATTTTTATCAAACGTATTAGCTAAAGGAAATAAGTTTACATATTATTATATTCTATATAGAACGCCCTTTAAAATGTTATAACCGACTTCTCATTAATTCACGTATACAATAATAATTAACATTGCAATTTATACAAAAGTCGTACAAGTGTATAAGACTATAATTGTATTTCCTATAATAATCATATGAATACAATATTGTAAATTATTTCACAGACTCCATTATATTCATTTATGTTTTCTTTCGTTTTTAAACTGCGATAGTATGTTTGTGTAAATACTCCATAATATTGCATTAATATTGTATGTTGTTCTCTTTGTGAAATCCAACGCGCGTGTGTGTTTGTGTGTGTGCGTGAGCGTATATGTGTGCGCGCAAACACCATTATTTCTGTGCTGTGGTTAATATTATTTGTAATTAATTTCGATTAACACACTACGTAACAAACTAAATTTGGGTACGTATATTTTAAATAGGAATTTAATTAAGAAATGTTATTTATCAGTAGGTAGTCGATTATTGAATTCTCGATGATTAGCATTTTATAAATCACTTAAACAAATTGCCTACATACAATGATTTACTGGTGAATTTGATAGTACCATATTCATAATAATACAAATATAGGATTAATAGATAATTTTAACCTCTACGAGGCGCGTATGTATGATGTGTACCAATACTGAATGCGGCTATAACAGAATATATTATTGCTCGATGTAAGTACCAATGGAAGTTAGCACAGCATTAAATATTAAAAATTAAATCTGAGTTTCGAGTTTTAGTTGAAATAAAATAAAATTGGTGTACAATATGTATGTCCATCGTACCGATCAAAATACATAGTTTATTTAAGAACGTATTATTATAATTATTATTTTGTAAAATGATTATAATATGCATTTAAAATTAAAAAGATTTAATTTCTAATCCATAATTTATTGTTATTACTTATTATACATTCATTGTGGAATAATCTCTGAAGTATGTGTATATTATGTATGGTGGACAGAGAAGACAACAAGAGCGGGTTTTCACGTTCGATTTAGCAGACAGCATAAAATAATTTTAAAAACACACAAATATACTCACGCGGCGATGGTGGATTCAACGCAGAACGTGGCCTATATAAAACACGGGATCGATATAGCGTAAACGGACGTTACATTCGGCCTTCTCCCCTAAACATTACCATACTGTTAAAATAAAAACATATAGGTATATATGGCATGTATGGTATATATATGTGTGCGTGTTAAGTGTTTAGGTTATCGTAAAATCAATTAATTTTAATTCAATAAAATCAATACCTACCTGCCCTCTGATGTAGGTATATGATTTAATGATTATATGATGAATAGGTAGTACATTATTATATATGGACGGTTCCATTTTCCGCCAAAAACGAGATACCGTTTTCCTCCACTGACCATTTCCTTCCACAAAAAAAAAGGTTGGTTTCCATTTTTCTCCAAATCATTTTCTACTAAAATTATGACTATTTTCCTCCAATATTTTAGCCAGAGGTCCGTATTATAAGGATTGCGTAAGGCTAGAATCACAGTTAGCGCTTATTGGTTGATTATTACGTACATTCTGGTATCGACTATCTATATCAGCTATCAAAAAACGCTTGTCTGGGTAATTACAAAAAGTAAAACAATTATTATTCATATTAATTCTAATTTTTCTTTTCTTTAAATAGGTATTCATTTGTTGCTGAAATGTCCTATAATTATAAAAAAAATATAAAATATTATATAATCATATTATTTTTCTTTTTTATTGTTGCTATGTATAAACTATTTATACTGTATACTGGCTATTTAAGTATTTTATTTATTAAACATTGGAGAAAAATGGAAGGTGAGGGAAAATGATCAAGAACTATTTTAGATTCAGAACGAAGTGATGAATGAATTGATTTTACAATGATATGTGTTTATTTATTTATTTATTTTTTTTGTGTCTGTGTACAGCATAACTAGTCGAAATAATGCTTCAATTTCAAACTTTGGGGGGTGATGGTTTCCGATGTAAAAGTGAATATCATTGGGGCATTATACAGGTCAAAAGTAAACATTTTCCAACAGTTTTCAAAAAAAAATGACAGAAAAACGGGAATTTTTACGAAAAACGGGAATTTTTACGAAAAACCAGTCTTCGACCAAATCGATTTTTTATATGGTTGTATTTCAAAAACTAATCACTATAAATACTTGAAATTTCCACCAAATATTTATGTTAGTGATATCTATATACAGTTTAATTTTCAAAAATTTTTGACTTTTTTTGAGTTATTTATAGACCACTGAAATTTTCAATTTTTTCGAGAATTCTTTTTATAAATGCCGGTAAAAAAATGTTGGCCTACCAAAAAAACTTGAAAATTTAATACAAGGTTCCTAATGAGTTTTTCTTATTGTAGCTAAAAAAAATTAAAAATCCTAAGTCACAATTTTTTTTTTATAAGCGTTTATAGTTTCAAATTTTTACGAAATCTGTCGAAAACGCGAAAATTTGCAAGTAATTTTGAAGTTGAAAAATCATAAAAAATTTTGTGTTTATAACTAAGGATTAAAAATACAACACTAAGTTTTCCATTAGTTTTCCTTCGAGTAGCTATTAAAAAAACTTTAAATATCATTATAGGAACAATTTTAAGTGCGTTTGAATTTTAAATTTTTACGAAATAGTGTAACAATAACGATTTAAAATTTTGTTATTATTCAAAAAGTATAAGACATAGATACTTGAAAATTTCACCAGTTATTTAGATTGGCATTTTCTTTACATGATTTAAATTTTGAAATATTTTGACTTTTTTTAGATATTTAATGACAACTGAAATTTTCAATTTTTCTGAAAAATTTTTTTTGAAGTGTCGATAAAATTTTTTTGGCACTATCAAAAAACTTGAAAATTTAATACACAGTTCCTCATATGTTATTCTTATAATGATTGAAAAAATTATAAGAATACATAGGCACAATTTTTTTTTATTAGCATTTGAAGTTCAAATATTGACAAAAATTCGTCAAAACCATGAATATTTTTTTTTGTGTCTGTCATCATGTTTTGGGGCAGTAAAAGTGCTTCGATTTTTTACTTCAGTACCTCGTTCGATCAGAAAGTGAATCTAGTTGGTACTTTGGGGGGTCAAAAGTAAAAAATTCTTAATACTTTTCTAAATAATTGAGAAAAACAAACTAAAAATTAAGGGGAAAACAGGAAATTTTACGTACAATCAGTTTTCGACAAAATCGATTTTGATTTTTGATGTAACTTTAAAGCAAATGACCATTGATACATGAAATTTTCACCGAATGTTTATATAAGTATATTCTATCTACCATGAAATTTTCAAAAATGTTTGATTTAAGTTGAACTATTCATAGGTATATGCAATTTTCGATAATTGTTTTATAAATATTGATAAATAGTTTTTTTTTAAATTAAAATATATTTTTTGAGTAGAAAATCTTGAAAATTTAATACAAGGCTCTTAACATATTATTACGATAGCAGTTGAAAAATAAAATAAATTCATAGTCACAATGTTTTTTTATAAGCATTCAAATTTTAAATTTTGACAAAATACGTAAACGTCACAAAAATTCGCAAATTGTTTCAACCTAGAAATTCATGAAAAATAATCTTTTTAAATCTAAGAATTGAAAATTTAGTACAAGATTCCTTACAAATTTTTCAATCCTTATCACAAAAAAAATGTCCACCGGAAATTCAAATTAAATTTTTATTAGCATTTGAATTTCACATATTGACAAAAATTCGTCAAAACCATGAATATTTGCGAATTATTTTGTAGTTTAAAATTCATAATATTGTTTGTATTTATATTTAAGGTTATAAAATTCAACACTAAGTTTTCCATAAGTTATGCTTCAAATAACTATAGAGAAAATTTGAAGCGTCATTATAGGAAAAATGTTTTGAGCGTTTGAGTTTAAAATTTTTATGAAATCGCGTAACGATAACAATTTATCCTCAAACCAGGTACATATGTATGTATGATAATATAAGGTATTATGAATTATGATAACTACTTGCAATGTTTTTTGGAAAAATTGATTAACCTATTAACTATGCCTTATGCAAAATGCGTCCTAATTGAAAAATAAAATATTTGTTACAGAATAGAATGTATGACAATATTTAAATATAATATATTATCCTAGACTGACAAATCATCTCCGTTCAGAATCGTTTTTCGTAAACAATGATACCTATCAATGCATTCAAATTTAACCTACCCTAGTCAGAGGTCCACCCCGCCCCTGGGGGGGGGCACCCCCTAATGTACAGCAGAGCGACATCCACTTACCCGCTTTTTTATTGTATTTTTTGGAGGGAAATATCTACGGCCTATTGTATTTCCATTTGATGTTTAGTCATGTCATAATACACTTATATAATAAACGAATTAAAAAATACTTGTATTTTAAAATTATTTTGTTAAATATTTGTTTTAATGGCAAGCTGCAAGGTCCCAATATAACTTAAATTAATAATTATTATTGTACTGCATTATCGACATTTAATCGTTATCGTTATCAGTTAAATTAATTTTTTTCTATTCATTCCGTAAGTGCTTTTGCTTATTATGACAACGTTGTGTATTTTGGGCGATAATACAGAACATAAATATCGGTAATTACATTTTACACAACTCAAATTATTTTGATACGCCTTGCAGGTAAATATATTGCTAGTTTTAACGTTTTCTTAAAAAAATATTTTCAATAATTTTAAAATTCTGAATTTATGTAAATACCACAATTTTAAACCTCCGAATGCTTTGTTGTGATACACACCAATGCCAGTATGCCACCCTGTTTAGTTTTCGATTAGATTTGTATGATTATACATTATATATATATATATATAATAATATACAGTCCTCTACAATACATCTTTACGATGAATCCGGGAGGAGAAGTGCATAGTACCCCTGGTACGATCCCCTCTCTATAATTATCCCATTGCAGATAGTATACCGTGTGTTCACCAATTTAGGGAACACTGAATTTCTCTGCCGAATTATGCTGGAATAAATCAATTTTTTTTACAAGCTAGTGGTATACAAATATTACACAGTTTTAGATAAATTTCAAATTTTTAACCCTCCTGGTACGCGCATGCGCAACGCGACTAATTTTTTTTAAATTGTAACCGTTATTTTTGATACCAAATCATTTTTACAATTTATTCATTATAATATGCATAAAACCATTTATAATTATTTATTATTGGTTACTTTTTGAATATTTTTACATATTTTTTTTTTTTTTTTAACTAGTACGTGTTATAAATAAGGTTAACATAATATGGATATACAATTATTTAATTAAAATTAATTGCAACTGTATACGTAAAAATATTCAAAAAGTAACCAATAATAAATAATCATAAATGGTTTTATGCATTTTATAATGAATTGTAAAATTATATTATTTATTAAAATTTGAATAGCTCTCATTCAGTCAATTTTGATTTTAGATTCATTGTTAATTGGTCAAAATGACTTAAAAAAATTCAATTTATCCGAATTTAGTATCAAAATACCGGTTGCTATTAAAAAAAAAATAAGTTGCATGGCGCATGAGCGTACCGAGAGAGTTAAAAATTTGAAGTTTATCTGAAAATGTGTATTTGTAGACCACTAGCTTGTAAAAATATTCGATTTATTCCAACATAATCTGGCCGAGAAATTCAGTGTTCTCTAAATTGGTGAACACACGGTATATATATATATATATATATATACTATATAAATAGTTAAATAAGTTTAAATCAATCCAATAAAACATAATATTATAATATAATAATAAGGCCCCTACGACGATCGCGTTAAAACGGGAAGTGTCAAGTATAACCTATTTCCGTCGCCGGGTACTCAATATTCAAACCTTACGATAACAACAATGATAATAATATCATGACATACTGATGTATAATATTATACACAGCGATCGCCGTATTAAACATATTTTATACCAGGCGAACGCGATTAGTTAATGATATTATAAATAAAAATACATGTGAAACGCAATTGATAATTTTATTAAAATAGATAGGTATATGACGGGCTGCAATCCGTCTATGAGCGTCATTTAAAATCAAATGGGCAGAGCGGAATAAAAATAATATTTTTCAAATTATTTATTATTTCCAAAAACACTAGGTACCTATATATTATTAAATTTGCGCAGCTGTCACGTGCCTAGAATATTAGATATTCTCTGTGCGATCAGTAAGCAGCTATATATATAGAATTCTGATCGGAGCCAGATTAATGTAATAAGTGATCCGCTGGACTATCCAATTTTTGGGGAATGTCAGCCTATATAGATGACGTGCATAGCGGCAAGGTATCGCAATTCAGACTACTGCAAACTATAATATACTTAATTACAATACAACTGTTATCGCAATAATATATGTCTTTCGGTACCGTTTTGTTTATAAAAACAGAAGTGGACGGAAATAGTAATAATTATTATCCAAATAGAGAGCGTGCGTCGATAAAATAATACATAATATTGTATAATGCAACCAAAGAGTTCTCTTAATTCATTACCATACTTTTGACTATTGTTATAACTTATAATTATGTTGATACCATATTATACTATAAAGATAGTCGGTCGTCTGCACTCCTCGTGGTCGCGTGTTTAATCGACATACATGAAAACTAATAAGTGATAACAAGTGCCTATACCTACATACTTAACCAACTGATGAAACACATAATTATGGTATGATATTTTTGTATGCATTAATATTTTGTGTCTTTGTGGAAAAATTTTATGGAAACAAATTTGCAACTCACGTATTATTAAAGGTAATATTGAATAAAATATTTAATGTTAAAAAACATGCACCTACGCACGCGTATAGGTATCTTATAGTTGTTTATAAACTAAAATACCTTCATATATTTTATAATTAATTATTGAGAAACTTGCGTTTTGAAAAGGCATTTCTTTTTATCGTTTATTGTTTAATAAATTATCTATATTATTTTGGCTTTGATATTTTTACATTAATCACAATTAACAAGCCCAAAACTCATATTATCGATTAAAACATTGACGTTGTCATGATTTTTCTTTGTTGGGATGGGCGTGAGGTCATGAGTGGCTGATAATTTGTTTACGTACATACGTACAGTATACTAAAGTGCAATGCAAATTTATATTCATACATTTTCATAACATACTTAATCGTTCTAGCCTATATAATAATACACTTTTGTAATTTAAATATTTGTATCCGTAGCCCTATGATATTTACTCTTAGAACTTGTTAGTGTGAAATCAATTATTTTACACATTTTTGAAAAAAGGGGATAAAGAGTTTTAATTTTCTTTTGAATTATTATAAATAGTATAATAATGTGTCTACATTTTCTAAAATTAAACAAAAACCTATTCAACGTCTGCACACTGCTAAAAACTTGAAACAGCTATAGACAATTACTATACCAATTTTTAACCGTGATAATATTTCGTACTGTCTCGAGACCGAAGCGCAACAATGTACAATAATATACCTATGTAGGTACTATAAATACTGAATAGTGAATACTATAATCCGTCTACCTAGAGAGCGCAACTATAAGCGGGGTTTTAAATTCGTTAATTCGTCGCGCACAATAGAAATTATTTTTCTTAAAATTTCGAGGAGAGGGGGCTACTCCAAAAAATTTAAATAATAAAATAATAATATTATATAGCTGATGTGGATGAACCGACAACAGAAAAATACGAGTAACAGTCAATAAAAAAATGTCGCTGGGAAACCGCTACTCTGTATTGTATAGGTATTTATCAGGTCATTGAGTATAATATCAATTATTTAATGATAGATCGTTGTAAATAATGTAATTATAATAATGTTTTGTAAACCACGAAAAACAGTTCTAAACTATTTTTTCCCAAAAACGAATCGCATATTCGCATTTGTTATAGTATTACTATAACAACTATTAAGTAAAGACCAATGATGTGAATATTATAACAGTGTGATCACTGATCACCGTTAAAATAGCTTAAATGTAATTTAAATATTTTGAAAGTTTTTTGTGTAGGTACACTAATTAATAATATACATAATGTCGGAAAGTTTCAGATCTTTACGAATGATATTTTTTGAATTTCTAAAATATAAACATAATCCTTATTATTTTTTTTAATCGCTTTGCTATAATTATTTTATAATAAAATGCAAATTAAAAAAAAAAAAATCCTTATTATTTGTTTAAGTGTGATCTCCTTTTGAAAAAATTTAAAAATTAAGAGTCTAAAAAAAAATATACATGTATTTTCGAAATATTTTAGGTTGCGATATGCGATAAGAAAAATTAAAAAAATTATGAGACTTTTTATAATTAATCTTCAATTCCAAGGAATTAAAGAAAAATATTTAAGGGGTATTGACTACAAAACAAAAAAATACAAATTCAAATGTATGTAATTTTCGAATCAAAAAAATATATTGCTTATTTGTTCACGTTAATCGTTTATAAAAAAAAAACTTAATACTTTTTTAAAAATTTCAATAATAACTACTTATGAAAAACCTTGTATTAAACTTTTAAGCTTATTTCCCGGGCAATTAACTTTTATCAACATTATATATAAAAATACTTATAAAAACTAAAAAAAAATCGAAAATTAACTAATACGATTATATTTATAAAACAAAGTGCAAAAAGAGCTATACTATTTTGATAACTATACAGTGTTTGAGAAATATTATAGATATAAATATGTGACAAAATAAAAAATATAGAAAATTTAACGTTAATTTGCATGGTTACGACACCAAGATTTTACTGAAAAGGAGTTTGATCACCTCTTACCCGAGCAAGAAGATATGTAGAATATTATTATTGTACTGCAGGTTCGATAAGTACGTTAAATGTCAAAATGTTTGTTAAATATTAAGGTAATAATATTAAAGTAATATTATATTCAGTAATTTGTCCGTCAGATAATTTAAATTCAAAGTAAATTCTCATGACGATGTTTAATAGTTCTCGATCTTTATTTTTTTTATTTTAGATAGTGAACTAAAAATAAATAAACTTTTAATCGATTATTTGCCTGAAAATGTCGTTTATGAGGAAGCACACTCCAACACGCGTTGTCTGTTCGTCTTCCAAATGCATACATACATATATAGGTAACACAATATTTAACTTATTATGAATAGTATATTATACTTAAGAGGACGCCGCGCCACACCCGCATGTGTTGTCTCCGTCTTACAAACGTATAACATAGCAAAATCTGTTTAGTGCGGGACAACTTTACCCCCTTTGTATTTATAGTAGAATTACCAAAATTCCACAACGCATAGGTAAGAACTTTATCTGTGTCATAGCGTCGTTATTTTTTTTATAACATAAATATAATTAAAGTTATAAGCTTAAGAAAATACATTTATTTTTTATTTTTTCATTAAATTACTTAAAATTATTGGTTTGTGCTATCAAAAAAATAACGACGCTATGACACAGATAAAGTTCTTACCAACGCGTTGTGAAATTTTGAAAATTCTATTATAAATATTGAGGGAGAAAAGTTGTCCCGCGCTAAACAGATTTTGCTATGTTATACGTTTGTAAGACGGAGACAACACAAGCGGGTGTGGCGTCCTCTTAACTCTGTTGTGTTTAAAATTAAAGTGGATTGATCTATTATCAAATTTAAAAGTATGAATATTATCTAGTGAATCTCGTGGTATTTTTTTAAATTTAATTTTTAAATGAGTTATGAGAATTTAACAATGTACAATCACTACAATCAAATAATAATTTACGATTTCTAATCTCTTTTTATTAGACTACACTACAAAATATAGGGTTTATAATAATAATTATCGATGGTGATGGAGTGTTGGTGATATTTAGGAATTTAGGATATACCTATACGATAACCACGATGTTGTTATCCGCGCATAATAGTGTAAGTATATACGGGTGTGATCCACTTAGCGTAAGACACATCTTATTATTTGAGACGAGTGAAGACACTAACAAAGTTATCTATTTAACCTACATTGTTTAAGTCATTACAAAATTACTAAATCAATTAAATTTTTACTGTTTTTATCATTATCATTTTTTTTAGCTTTTCAATCTTTCAAATCACAACATATATAGGTACATTTTTCCAAGCAGAATATTATTTTGAGTATTTTTATCTATGAAAATCAAATCTCGGACAAGTAATTTTTAAATAACAAGTGTTTATTAAGTGCATAGGTATGAGCGGAGTAGTAGACCAACATTTTATGGAGTATTTCTATTCCACTAAACTCTAAATACTTATAACCCCTTCATAAACTACTCGTCCAAAATTCGATTTCTATACGTCAAAAGAAGTATAGGTACCTACTCCAAAAAAGAAAATTCTACTAAGGTATAAGGAATTAAAAAATGAATGTCATTTTCCGTGTATTAAATTATGTACTCAAAAGATTTTAAAAATTGTTAACTATAAAAAATAGTGAGAAAATGTAATTTTTAGCGACTTGCTAAACAATTGTGTGATAATATTTTAAAAAACGTTAGTATAGTTTTTTGAAAAAGGGAGTGTTTCACATTAAACGGATCATCCGGTATTAAAATGTTCAGAAGTAGGTAGGTACACATAGAGTTATATGCTGTTTTATGTACATAATAGTAATGACTATATGGTATTATATGACTATTATACATATAATATGAGTGCGCAGCGTTAGTGGTGATGGCGGGTTACTCGTGCATGCGTGCGTGTGTGTGTGTGTGTATTGGCGCACGAGTGTGAGTGCGCGCGCGCGCCCCCGCGTGTTTAATAAAGTGCGGCGCGCGCGATTTCTTTTCTTTTTCACCCTCTGCTCGCCGCGCGCGTATTGACGTAACGCGGAAAAAGGTCAAGTAGTAACGGTTGTTACCGGAACAGCGACGGTTACGACGGGCAAAAGAGTACGACGACGACTACGAGCTCGCCGACGCCGCCGCCGGGCCATTCAAAGGTGTGTGTGCGCAAAAAATCAGCCAGTGCGACGCGCGTGCGGACCGGCAACGTGGCGGCGGCGGCGGTGGCGGCTCCGGCGACAGAAACTCTCCCTTTCACCGGCGTCGGTGGCCGGGGGACGGTGTATCGACTCGAACTTGGTTAGTGGGACGGGTTTATCGTCCGTGACGTAATAACAACCGTGACTCGGTGGCCAGTGACGTCACGGACGCCGCCGCGAGCTGAGGCCACCGCCGTGGAGCGCATCGATCGCCACCAAACAACGCGTATTGCCCGGCCCGCCACGGACATCGCCGTCGCTGCCGCCACCGGTCGGCAACGCACCAGCTACCGTCTTGCGGCGCAGCAGCAAGCGCAAGACCGGCCGGTCCGCGATATTGCTCACTGAATGCGCGACGAGCGTGTTGTAGCATTTTTTTTTTTTTTTTTAGTGGGAGGATTTGATTTTGAGTATGAATCATATATTATAACATCGCATTTGGTACTGTATTATAAATGTAGTGGTAAACTGCATCTAGGCGTGTTTTGGCAATGCTGCGGTGCAAAAATTAAATTTCCTTGCTAACACATCTAGGTATTTACCATCTACTGCACTTTTTAAGACCACCGGGCGGTAAGATATACCTACTAGTGTGTATGGATTTCCATTTATGAACTTTGTTAACTTACCGTTTCTACTTGACGAAAATCCCGTTGATAGGGATTGTAAATCACATCGTAATATTATCAAAGAGAAAATATATATATGTGTGTAATATTATGCGCCTACAACTGCAGCTGTACAGCAAACCAAACATTTTGGCGTCAAAGCGACAAAGCGCAGGTTATTTGAGCAAATCGATTTACTGTAAATTCCATAGCCAAAACATATTATAAAATAGTAAGCAATCCATCGACTTGCCGTCTCGTTATTATTAAATCATATACGATAAGCTTCATAAATACAGAATATGAATATAGGGTATTATTTTTATTAAAACATTTCACATTAATGGTCGTGCCCCTGTGCCCTTGCACATTTTTTTATTATTATTAATAATTGTACTTGGATATCGATAAATTCAGTTATATTAAAAACAAATAAGATGAAAAAACTAACCTAACCTAACCGTGTGCACATTATTTAATTATATTTTTTATATTATAATTAATTGTTGATTTTCCAATAATTTGGCAATTCAAGACGTATAATAGTTATATATACACCATAATTCCGTACGATACAACATATGGTATATATGTAACATTAATTGAAAATGTGCGGACCAACCGTGTCAAGAGAATTTACCCTCCAACCAGTAACGGTCGCCTACAAGTTCTGTGTCGAGAGATTAAAAATACCCTGCGACAACGCCACGGTTTTTCGGTCCTCTACTACTGTTCCTTGATTGCGTAAGGCGCCCTAAACTAAAAGAGTGTCGAAGGTCTTTATATATTTTATTATTTACAATTGCACGTATGAAATAATAAGTACATTGTATATGTTTCAGTCGAAAGTGAACAGTTTTAAATATGTTTTGAATTCAAAAATAATGATTTTGTTAGAACTCGTATTTTATTTGAAATTAATTCTCCTCGATGCCTTAAATATTGAAAAGTGACTACGTCATATTCAGTAGAGAAGTTTCTTATTTATTATACGCGACGAGCTCAGTAAAGTGTTACTATAAAATAAATTTTATCAAGTCGATTTCTTAAGATAACAGTGTCGATAAAATTTCTCTTTTAGTTGTTATTGTGTATTTACATTGTACTGAGGCAGCTTAGTGCTTAAGTCTTAATTTTTAGTATATTAATATTATTAATATTCTAACGCATGACTCAGGCGAAGATAATTTTACGTTTGAAATTCGACATCATCGTATTATTTTTATATTTTTCTAAATGATTTAATGATGAAATAGGTACTCAAGTCGAAATATGAAAAAAAATCTTTAGGTAAATCTAGTTGTTATCATTACTTATAAATAATTATGTATAGATATTATTACTTAGGTACTGAATAAAATCTTCAAAAAATATAAATAATAATAATAAATTATTCCATATTTTTTTTCCATTTGCATTATTATTATCTACCTATTCGTATCGATTTTTCGTTTTTAATCCAGTTTGTTGCAAATGCGGTGTACCAATAGTTGTTTGTAAATAATACTTGTTTGTACTTGATTAAATATTGTGTATTTATTTCTTGAACCATACTGCACGGGCAGTCTGCACGGATGCAAAGAGTTTGAATAGAGATTTGAGGATAACATATATAATGCTCCGTATAACTCGTGTAACATTTACTTGCTTTAAGTACAAACAGTTTTTTTATATCTATTTTTAATGAACCGTGTTTAATATCTTTTGACGCATCGTGAAATAAAGTTGATTATGAGTCACGTTGACGACTTTCGAAGTATTCAGCTTTTAAATTACGTGATAAAATTGCATTTTTAAATGAATACCGTTCACATGGTGTACACTCACTCGTGTGTGTGTGTGTGTGTGTGTGTTAGTAGGTACTCAAGTTATTATATTATTAAGTACATGTGCATATAGAATGTCGCAAGACGCCTGTCCTTTTTTTTTTCAAGTGAAGAGATTATGTAAACTTTATTTTTACATCCCGAAAACTCCAGCTAAAACACTATACGTAATATCGGACACTGCAGTATACTCATCACTACCTACTTGTAAGTTGTAATCATAATTATTGTTATTATTATTGTCTTAAAGAAAAAAATTGTCACGTTCACCGGGGCGCTATAAAAAAAATCGTGTTTGCGGAGAAAAAAGTTTTTTATTAATGCTATGAAAAAGGTTATTTCGAAATTATTGTTACGCTTGGAAAATAATATTAAGTGTGTATTATATAATATTTGTAACGATAATTGAAACGACTTATTTCGTTTGCGAGTTGTTAACCAAATTGTCGCTGAAATAATATTATTATAAGGTAATCAATAAATTAAGGTGTATATACGACGATTATTATTATTATATTATGATCGCTTAATGGTTTAAACATTATTACGAGTTAAATGTCCATGTGCCTTATTTCCCACACCAATAATAATGATCCATCGTCAAATAATTGTATATGATATTCAATTTGCTGACGTAAACGAATTATTTGAATAAAAAAAGCAAATAAAAATGTATTATAATATTGTTATCATATCATAATAATTGCATTTACCATTTTAATATATTTTCCAATACTATCGCTTCGGCGAATGTCTTTTCGTGTAGTTAAATATTTTTGCCAAGTGATTTAATTTATCAGTCCTGCTAAATTCCCCCATTTCCAACTCATATTATTTTTGAAAAAACTCGTTTCCTAAATTAATTATCGTTACCTAACTGTGTATTTAAATAGTTAAATATATTAAAATACAAGATGTCACGAAAACTTAACGAAATAAATAAAATTAATTAAATCAATATAACGTTTTGACGAACTCGACGTTTGGACTTTGATAAATTCACTATATCGTTTATTAATTTCACTCATACCTATTACAAATCATCAGAATAAAACGTACAAAAAACAAACGAAATTCAGATAATTTATAAATCTACAAGCTATTATGTAAAAAGTTGTTTTTATCATACACATTATACTATTTATATATCTTTCCAATTTTCCATAATCCAATAAATTACAACTAACATGTTTACATATTGTTGCGTTAGCATTCAATAATCGTATTACATCAGTCTAAAAAAAAAAAAATAGTTAGGAAAAAGTCGTATAATAAAATACTAAAGATGGTAATTTATGAATACCTATACTCGGGCTATACTATAATATATAATATATACCTATATACTTAGGAACAACATGAATATAGGTCATAGGCATGATATTGCATAAAAGATGTATGAAAGATGACTCAGAATAGAACGAAAGTACCTATATATCGTATTATAATGCTGAAAGATAAAAAAAATATGTTAATATATTTTATTTTGTAAAATTTCAGTTCGTATCAAACAAAATAAGTAAAAACTTAAAAGCTCAACGGTGGAAACTAATAACTAATGCGTATAATATTTTAGTGGTATCTATCTTTTTTTTTAAAAATATTGTTTGATTCAAAGACAAAGAAAAGCCAAACTATTTGAGCTGATTAAAAAACAGCATATTAAAGGGATATCATCGTTATTATTTGAAAATATTTACCTACACTGTAGTAACACGCGCGGGAGGAAAGAAAAAGATTAAATAGCGCTCATACGACTCCCAAGTTTTGTGTCACAAAAGAAAACAAAATACCTGCAGCTTATCGCAGGCGATTTTCAAAGGAATTTTAAGCCAAATATATCAGACATTGAGTGTTGTGTCGATGTTTTAATAATAATATGTAACAAACAAACATAATGATTTCATTTTTCAAAAGACGCTATGAAACTTTTAATTGTTGTTAAAGTTAGCCAAGTTTGTAAGTCATGGATTATTTTTTAATTCGCGATTTGCACTTATTGTTTCTTTGCGGGTAAATCTTTATCGGTGAAATACATTTTCAATGCCATAATAATAGCTGATGTAATAGGTACGCTAATGTTACAAGACTTCTGCAGATTGTATGCCATAGTTGGGGCGTATTGATATCGATTTACTCCCGTTCAACCGTCAATAATAATAGCTGGATAATAACGTTTAACGAAAAAAAAACTGCCACGGTCGATAATGGATTTTGTTCGATTAATTTTTCGTTTTCAAAAAATATAATATATTTTAAATATGTTTAAACTGTTTAAAGACCATTCGTCGTCTATGAAAACTGATAATATCAAAATTATAATCAATATCATTGTATAATGCCTACCTATATAGCGTACAAAGCGGTGCGTTTCGTTTGTATTAAAATATTGAATTGACAATAATCGTTGAGAGTATGTATTTCTCTAAGACTATTTTCAAGAATTTGTCGAAGACCTGGGTAGTCTAACAACGATAGTTTTGTTTTTATATTTCTAACACGTCGTCGGGTTTGAATGAAAAATCACCTCGAGACGATATTCGTATTGTTACGTAAAGATTGATTTTTAAATTCCAAGTATATAATATTGTATCAAAATATTATATTAGACAAGGCGATGTTAAGCAAACTTTCATTTTATGGCTATTGCAATTATTATGCCTATACCGACTCAAATTGTCGTGCCTATACGTATAATAATAATATATGAGTATTTCTATTTGCTGGTGTGTCTCGTTCATGACGAATCTTTTATGCTTAATACCTTTAACGCCCAATGTTACGTTAATATAATGTGTATAACAATAGTATTACATTAGAATCTTGAACTCGAACATCTATGCCGAAGTCGAGTTTTCGATAATATTTGAACTTTTCTCTTGTCCCCGACTGATTCGAATTATTGCAGAGGTTTCACTGTAAGTACATGCAAGTATACGCCTATATAGGTGGATCACACGACTTGTGTTGGAAACAATTACGTTCCGTACCAAAAATAGCCAATAAAACAACCATATACTACGCAATAGACGGTTTCTAAATAAGAGAATAATCAGTCGGTCGACCAGTTTTCGTCATCGCCGAATCTTTTTTCAATTGCAACAATCGCTGCGTTAGCGTGATCACAGCATTGTTCTCAACCCATTAATGATGCACAAAATGTGATTGTTCTCTTTTGAGACAGGGTATGCCTATACCTACGTATTTACTCATCGAATAATTTATTAAATATTATTTATTGTCATGGTGCAGCGATCGCTCCCGTTATTTTGTTTTATGTCTTATGCAATAATGTGTGTACGGTAAAGTATTAATCCACACGTATTAATGTTGGACGTTTTGTTTGCCGTTTACTGCAGGTTGGCGGCGGAGAAGGAAGTCGCTGCGGCCGCGGGACGTGACTGCATCGGGTCGGCGGGAACATCCGCCGGCATGGGGAGGCCACGGTCCCACCACCATCACCACCATCACCACCACCAGCAGGCGGACGCGCCCCCCGGGCCGTCGTCCCTGTTCCTGTTCAGCACCGACAACCCCGTCCGCCGGTACACCAAGTTCATCATCGAATGGCCATATCCTTTTGAAACGCCCGATTCGTGTCGATATAATATCACTAAAACATGATAATATTATCTGAACGGGTCCTGCGCGCGGCCCACACTCACACCTTCCGTTCGACCGACCAGCACGCGTCCCGTTAAAAAGCTATAGGCACATGAATTGCGTCCCACTATATTGATTAGGCAGTAGAATTTTTTATTTATTATTTTTTATTTATTAGAGCCGCAACAACTAAGGTTATTGGCATATTGTACGATGTAAATATTAGATTTGGTGCTAAATAACGTTATGAATATTATAAGTACAATGTAGATGATTTACAAAGGCATAACGTTAAAATATAAGTACAACATAGGTAGTGAGAGAAAGATAAAAAAAAAAAAAAATACAAATGTCAGATAAGGCAATTTGGTTATTTTTAAGAAACTTAATGATTTAGTAGAATTTTTATTTCGTTTCCAGGGGTTCTCCGAGGTATAATAATTATATGAGAAAGCCTGCAGGCTCTGATTAGATGTTTCGACAGTGATGATACAAATCACGATAATGAATAAAATATATAAACCTAATTTTTGACTGAAATTTTGATGAACAACATTATTATGTTATTATTTATTTAATATATTATGGACCATATTGATTTTGATTTTGATTAGATCTAAAAGATTTAACATTTATTTACTTTTTATTGCATTTCATAAAAAAAACTATTTGATTGACTTGTGATTATATTTAAAACTGTTATTTATTTTTGTTAGTTGTTCGAGAACCCCTGATTAAAATATACGAATTCCGTCCTGTAATTTTTGGCACGCAATTCGTGTATACCTTTTATACGGGACGCAACTAAAGTGACTCTGGTTTCAAAACGTGTGTAAATAATAATAAAGTGTACACTTCACCGAGGAAAGTGTTGACATCGCAGCCATAACATTATATAGACGTATAGTATTAGACCGACGTTAACAGGGTGGTTTTCGAAACCGTATAATAATAATTGTTCGATTTAAATTTTAAAAGAATTACCATCCGAGAATCGCAGTTTACAAAAATGGCCTCTAGAGGGATGAGCGGCTTGTACTGGGGATCTAAATGCAAAGCTGAATAATAGTTGCAACTACTTTTGTCGGTTGGTAAACGCTGCAGGGACGTTCGAGTGGTACGCATTATTATATTACTAGACATTTAGAAATAAATCTGTCGGATGCTTTTGTACCTATTTAAGTTATTATATTTTTAAATAAATCACGCGTGGCTCGTCGAAAGCGGTTATCCGAACGACGGCTGCCTATATACATTACTAAAAGAGAGAGATTTTATTGTGGTATACCTACTTAAATTAAACCCAATTAGATAGAAGTTTCCTAAACAAAAAAGATCCTATACTAACATTATAATTATAGAGTAGATGACTGGTCGATAACGCTTTACCTCCGCGATAGGCAGTGGCGTGGCAAGGAAATTTCATTGGGGAGGGATATATGTTATAATTTTTTTAGTAAAAGTAGGTACATTTAAATTAATCATGGTTATCCAAACACAAAAATTGCTAAACATAATATGTACATTCATGCATATTGAGTATCATTCTACAATTAGAATTAATTTAAATAGCCACACACTATACACTATTGTTTAAATAAAATGACAATATTAAACTAAAAACATTTATAACCTTTATTAAAATAATTAATATACAAAAGAAAAATAATTCTTAAAAAACAACTTAGTTATTCGTTATTCCAAACGAAAATTTATATTTATACTTTTGATAAGCATGATCCATCATTCTATCTTATATCTTACCACAAACATAATTAATTATTACTTAGAGGATTTATTGCTTGTATTAACATGAATACATAATCACTCATCTATAATCAGTATAATCCGTATAGTGAATGTTTATAATAGCCAATGGGAAATAATTTATAAGCAATACCTTATTACTGATAATTTTAAAAGTAATATCCATATCCATATATAAATGTTTATATATGTCTATGGTAATATCTAATAAGTTGAAGTTAACAAAAAAAGCCAATGGGGGGGGATATAACCCCTAACCTCCCCCCTTGGGCACGCCACTGGCGATAGGTGTCTAATATAGTATTTTTAAATCCAATCAGCCTGTATAATCATGTATACCGATCATATATTTATAGGAATTATGAATTAATTTATGATAAATAGTTTTCATTGTATTCATACGATCACAATCTTAAGGGCTTGTCGCCTGCAACCTCAAAAGTGCAATCGAATATTTGCGTACGTCATCGGTCGTCCTTGTTCTACGCCACGAATAGTGTGTGTACTCGTATGTATATCTGTGGGTAATATAAACTTGCATTTAATAGGTCAGTAGTGAAAACCCCTGTGAGTGTGGTTTTCGTGCAGAACCTAATATAAATAAGCCCAGAGTCGTTGTTTTCTCTACTTGCGCGCGCACGCCATTTTCATGAGAGGCCGGAGGACGTGACACTGTTTAGATTTAACGGAAATAATTTAATGATCTCTCTGTCCGTCTATCTCTCTCTCTCTCTCTCTATCTTTATTCATCCGGCCGCCCCTATAAAGTATAATATTTTTATGAGACTCCAAACACGCACTGAGTCATGTTCAAGGTCAATAACTTAACGTCGTCATATAATACATAATATATACATATATATAGGTACCAATATTGTATCCTATCAGTGTTGTACTTTCGTTTTCGATCGTCGTAGTATATGTATATAATATGATTTCGTTAAAACACTTTATTATGACGACGCAATGCTCCCGCTCCACTTTTTTATGTTGTCCCCATAATCCAAAGTACAAGGGAGAAGAATTAAATTGCATAATATTCAACGTAGATGTAATTTTTTTCCTCCAGCTTCGTATTTGTGCACGACGTTATACTATTATTATTGTATTTTTTCTTAATTCAAATATTTTGCACTCCGTTCGAATATGCGGTGCTGTTAACCATCATAGCCAACTGCGTGGTGTTGGCTCTGGAGGAACATCTGCCCAGGGGAGACAAGACTGTACTTGCTAAGACTTTGGTAAATCATACTGGTGCAACTGCACATTTTTTCACCTCCTATAAAACGATTTTTGGTTTTTTGGTCTGGTGTTTTCTATTAGATATACTAAAATACGTTTCGTTGGTTGTAATAATTTCAGGAGTCAACCGAACTCGTTTTCCTAGCAATTTTTTGCGTCGAAGCGACTCTCAAAATATTAGCTTTAGGTTTTTTACTGCACAGCGGCTCATATCTTCGTAATATATGGAACATTATGGACTTTTTTGTAGTTGTAACAGGGTGAGTACACTGTTTTATTATGATAATACTCTAATTTTAATATAAAAAAAAATACTTAAAAAATAGACACGAAATCTAAGAAAAAAAAAATTAGAACAAAACGTATATGTTAAGAAAAACTATTTTAAATCGGCTAGGGATACATTGGACTCAGGGGTTTACCGATTTCTAGGTCAATGACTGAATTCATGGAGTCCAACATGCTGGACATGAGGATGTTGAGGTCCTTTCGGGTGCTCAGGCCTTTGAAACTGGTTTCGAGAATCCCAAGTAAGACACTCGAAATGTCTCAGGACCACAGGAAAGCATTTTTGACACAATAAAAATCCTCGAATGTTCTATTATTTTTCAGTAAAACCATTTGTTTAACCCGTTTTTGTAGGCGTATTATTGCATTTGGTATAGACATATTCCGAGTATCGGATTAGACCGTAACCGTTGGTTTGCGAACTTTTATACATATATATATTATACATATATTATATATATTTACATATATACATAATATATACATTATTCTTTTGGACTTTTTGCTGGATGATAGAAATTCCCGTGTAGAACTACCGTTGATACAGTTGATCGATTTGTAGTTGGATTATATATTATTATTCGGCTTGATTCGAACAGATTTTATAACAGTATTCATACATCATTTAGTTCCGATTAGGCGTATTAGAAAACTAGATAGAATTATAATAACAAAACGGGTCTATATTATTTATATATATATATATATATATATATTTTGTATAAAGCTGTTGATCGTTTATAAATATTTTGTTTTTTTTGTTTTGTTTTTTATGAATAATACATATTATATATTTTATTGATATATTATACGGTTATTACTTTACCTCGAAATATAAAATAATTTTCTATTAGAAATCTGCACGTCATCGTTGAGTTGAGCGAGTCAACCGTAGATAATATTATAATAAATATTAATATCGTAGATTTTTTTGGATCGTATATACCTATTTTATTTTTTATATTTTAATATTATGTGTTGTATTTTCAATAATATGCTGCTATCAGACCATAATATTAATACATATAATATATTATACATTAGGAATATAGTGGACGATAATGTTGGCGAACGTAGAAAATTATTGGTCTGTTTATAGTATGGCAGTTTATAATATTTTGTACATCGGTCAAAATCAGGAAACCCCGGGAGTATAAAAGTTCAAGTTTCAAGTTTGAAAAAAATTGAAACGGGAACGCAATATGTCATTACCATATTATTACATATCATATGTTATTATATTTTACACGCGTGTCGTCGTTAAAAAACCGTTGTCATCACAACCTCGGCTCTGTCCCTGTGCTTTTTTTTTCAACTATATTCCTGGCACCCTAACTTAAAATGGTTAACACACGAAATAATAAAAAAATTAATGCATAATACATAAAAATTATATATATATATATATATATAATATATATATATACCGACATTATTTTTGCTATATTTGATCGTATCTTAAATATTCTTGTATTTCGATCCGTAGATTCCGGTTTGTTTTATTTATTATAATTATTATTATTATTATTATTATTATAATTATATTACTTCCTATTTACATATTATTACATATTATATATATATTTTATATATATATATATTATATATTGTTATTATTACAATTTTTTTATTATTATTATTATTATTTTGTATTCGGGACCATCGCGCACGACCATATCGAACAGATATATTATATATTATTATTATTATTATTATTATTATTATTATTATTATTATTATTATCATTATCGTTATTATTATTATTATTATTATTATTATTATTATTATTATTATTATTAAATAGACACGTCCAGATACATTATTTATTAACTATATACATATAGACGCATAGAACTAGATGAATAGAACGGATTGCGTGTTTATTTTGGGGTAGGTAGCGCACTGAGTAGTGATTAGAAGTGTTGTTGCCACAGATGTATAACACAAATACCGTCAGCGGCAAACATGGATCTGCGGACGCTGCGAGCGATCCGGGTATTGAGGCCGCTCAAATTGGTCTCCGGAATTCCAAGTGAGTACATCGCAAACACACGCACACGACGGAACCGACTAATAAAAATATATGTAGAGCGGGGTTTGCTCTTGACCTCGCAAACCCCATTTCCCTTGACACACCCCTCCCCCACGTCACCACGCCAAGGAGTCAGACGATGGAGGTCAACAGAGAAAAAAACAAAAAAATAACAATAATAACCGAAAAATAACAATTTGCCCATTGAACGGTAACGTCCAATAATAATGGTCGCGTCGATGCATCGCATATACTTTATTGTATTTATATTATTATATTATAATATTTTATACACAGCTATTATACGCCTAAATGTAATATTAATATTGTACAACGTGTGGTAGGTTGTGATTTTTACTGACTTTTGTCCCGTCTATCTCCATCGGACGATTAATATTAATGTGTAACGCTTTCCTTTCTATTATTTGTTATAGTTTATACGTAATATTTTACACAGCCTGAGATGGCCAGCGATCCAAAATTCGTGAGCAACACGATGCAATAAAAAAAATAGTGCGAAGGAAAAACAAAGGTCAGACGTATTATTTGCACGGATAGTGAGACGATGAGGCGCAAGCCGCGTTTTGGTCACCCCTGCAGTTACGTCATGAAATTGTGTTTGAGCTTTCGACGTACTTCACATTATAGGCACAACTCGAAACTGGTTGAATTTTTTTTTTTATTCCCTTAGAGATTCAAGTTTTCAAGAGTCGACTGATTATTTATTATTATTATAGCATAGGTAATCTATATTATTATTGATTTCATATGGCCTCGTGTCAGAAAAATTATCTGTTTGCCTACGTCGTACAATTTAATATTTCCACTAAATGCGCTGTGCTATATGGCTTATATAATATTGTTATTATAATATTATTAAATACGACGTATACTCGCGAGTAGTATTGCCGTCGACCAATTATTATTGGAGGAAATTTATTATACTATATTCTATATGTATCGTACTTACTATACGAAATAATATGGTTTGCTAGACGCAACCGATGACCTATATTGCTGGCAAGACTTAAACCCGATGTGTGTGTGTTTTTTTTCTCCCCGTTTAGGTCTGCAGGTCGTGCTGAAATCCATCATCAAGGCGATGGCTCCGCTGCTCCAGATCGGTTTGTTGGTGTTATTTGCCATCATCATATTCGCAATCATTGGATTGGAGTTTTACTCCGGAGCGTTGCACAAGACTTGCTACAAGTGCGTGTTCTCGTATACGCGATAAGTATACTACCTAACCTACGTTATTTATCATAAGCCGGAAGTTGGACAGTTGAAACGTGGTGCGTTTTCCCTGTAGCGCCTGCAGTCGGCGGAACAGCGCCCGTGTTATACCGCCGTGAAGCTGCAGGGGAAACCTACCCGTTTGCTGCGTTTGTTTATTTATTTGTTGTCCTATATCCGTTTGAAGCCGATAATTATAGGTACACCTGTCTTTATTGGCACGCTGTATACATTTTTGTTATTCGAGTTCTTCCTACACTGTGGTGGTCTACCAATAACACTGTTTATTTCACCTCGTAATCGAACGCTTATAGTTCCGAGTACATATTTATTATCGTATTGACGCTGAAAGACAAATTTCTTACAACAGCGGCAAGAAGTAGTTGTTGTAAGAAATCGTTATGTTTCCGAAAATTCCGACGTACTTACATAAAATTTAGAGTCGTAACTCGTAAGTACGATTTTTTAGGTTCTGAGCGGAGCGAGGAATGTATTTGTTTTACAATGATGTTTATTTCTTTTTCTTTTTTATTCTGTAAACACTTTTTCTCCCTCTAAACTTGCTTAAAAGTATCAAGTGTAGGTAGCATCTTTTTTCTGAAAGGTAATGTTCTTGAGTTACATTAAAAAGGTCATTTTTCGACTTTCGAAACGGAACTAGAAATAAAAGCTGTTAAAAGGAGAAAAACTTACGATTTCACGATTTTATAATATTAAATAATTATGGACGACGTTTTTTTATATTGAAATTATAACAATATAATTAATATAGTATAACATATCCTAGACTGATAAACCGTCTCCGCTCAGAATCGTTTTTCGTATACAATGATATTACACCATTGAATTTAAATTTAATACCATCCATTACAGTAACCCACCGGTAACCTACTGTACTGCAGAGTGACATCCACTTAATACTTGCTTTTTATTATTATTATTATTATTTGAAAATCCGGTTAATTATTTTTTCGTCCACGTCAATCTCTTATATTTTATACTAATTTGTCAAACTCTTATCGAATATAGTTGATTGATTATTTTTATTTATCAATTTAAAATAAAACAACTAAATTTTCCGAACTATGGTTTTATGAATGATTTAATTATTACACGCACAATACATATATATATATATATATATATATATATATATATATATATATACGAATAGAATGAAGTAGGTATTGAAATAATTGTATTATATTAAATACCAACGTCGCCATACATACGATACAATCATGAAAAACAATAATTATAGTTGGACTTAATTAACTCAAAATTATCAATATCTCAAACGTTTATCGATCTTAGATTTTTTACAATTATGTATTATCGTTTTGTAACTCGAACTTTTTAGCGGGTCCCTAATAAGTGGCGTAATTTGGAATTTGTTCTGGGGTAGGATATAAGTTTATACTATAGCATACTCCCCCCCCTTTACCATTAAATTTCATAGATCATGGTATTATGTTTATTATAAAGTAAATGAGGTAAATAGTTTAATAATTTTTTTCAAAGTTATCTTTTAAATATGAACCGTACAATTTTCTTGTCGTATATTGTAATTGTTGAGGAATATCGCAGTTTTAAACTATTAAAATAAATACAAATCTCAACTATAATTTCCATGAATTCTTATTTCTTATTTTAAAATCTTAAACTCTTAAAGCAAAGTGCTTACGGGAATTTAATAAAATTATGGTTGTTTTAAAACAAAAAGTCTCTGGGGGGGGGGGATATAATATCCTCATATCCACCCCCATAATTACGCCACGGGCACTCCCTTTAATTTCGTGTTTTCCTAGTCCGACTCTAATTCACCCACAATAAGTTTAAAAACAATTTAACAAATACATGCGTGACCGATACTATTTTATAATGACAGCGCAAAACTAAGGAAAAGTTAAAAGATTAACTATAAAACAGGTATGAATAATATACAACAATTAATAATATTTTCAGTTATTTTATTTTCATTTTGTATTATCCTTAAATACTTATATGTTAGCTAAGTATATTATATTTCAGTAAGCTTTAATATTTATTCGTTTAATGCGATATGACATAATAATATCATACTATACAGAATTTGATTATCGAAAGACCAAGTCATAACATTTATGTTATCTCTGTATTGATTCTAAAACAGTAATATTCAGCTGTATGTACTCCAGTTATAATATTACAAAATCGTTTTGTTGAGTGTGTTTAAATAATTAATCAATATTTTAATGATACCTGTTATGCTGGATTAATGTTATATTATTAAGATACTCCTTCATGTTTCTGATTAATTGATCTTTTTGCATTATACGGTATACCATAAAAGTGCATATAAGCATGCTCGTTTGTTTGAAAAAAAAATAGACCGTTGGCTTATTTAACAGGATTTAATATGACGTCCCATACGCATGTGTTGACTTATAAATAATAATATTTGAATATTATATCTAATTCAAGTCGAGCAGAACCAATTTTGTGCTGTGGTCAAGCTCAAAACTAAAAGAACATTATATCTGTGTCCTCGCGTAGGTTTCTTACGATATTTACATTTTTCAGGTAGTTATATGAGCATTTTACGTTTTAATATTTAACATGTTCATACTCGCTAAGAAATTAAAATATCGTGAAATGCCGACATTGTAGAAACTGCAGAGTGCAGATGTTATCCTTATTACTTTAAAGTTTGATCACAGCCCAGTAGCTAACAGGTAAATGCACTCTATTATTAGAAAACCAACGACGTACTCTTGGTTTTAGTAACGGACTAAGATATTATACTGAACTGGTATCAAAATGGTTGAGAGGTAGTGATGGAACGGTCCTCAAGTGTTTCGACACTGCCACTCCCCCACATCCATAAGAAGTACGTCTAGTGGTAAAAGCGCTCCTACTAACATACAACGTAACTAATATCTAATATTTAAGTATATATTATTAACTTTAAGGTACCGCCACATAGTTCTAAAAATCATATTCCTTTCTATATCCCTCCTTGCACCTCTAATTACTTATCGAATGAACCCTATCACAAAATTAATGTATCTTGCCAATATTGACGTTTTCCGCCTCGGTTAATACTATAGGTACCTATGTAGTATTTTCCAAAGGCTTGTCTCGTAAATATAAAATAAATATGGTATACTTAGATGTTTGAATCACTGATAATATATATATATATATATATATATATATATATACAGAGTGATTCTTTTATCGCTGAACACTCATTATTTCAAAAAGTATTGACTTTTTTCAAGTTTTTTTTTTTAACTTGTAGATTCATGCTTTTCTAAAATTGTATAACATTTTTAGTTTTTCATCCTTATATTAAATAATAAAAAAACTATCAACTTTCGATTTTCAAATGACAACCTACATTGATAATTTAATATATTCATAAATCTATTTGTTTTCATGAATTTTCCCGTTACCACTTTTAAGTTTTGTTAATCCATTAGTGAGTTATAGCTGCTCAAAGTTGGGTGGTTTTTAGGTGTTATAGGTACATACATACCACATAATCATTTCCGTCGCGTCCGGTGAAACGCGATAGCTCCAATTCTAATACTTTTTACACGCGAATAACGCAACGCGATTAGGTATAGCACATTTACACACAAACAGCTACCAAAACCGCCCAATTAGAGCAGCTATATTATATCATCAACAGATCAACGAAAAATTAAAATTTGAACGTGAAAATTCATAGAAAAAATAGCCTTATTAGTTTATAAAATGTTTAGTATGGGTTGATTTGAAAAACAAAAGTTAATAGTGGTTTACTTGATAAATATTAGGATGAAAATATTAAAACTTAACAAGCATGTAGACAAGTACGAAACTAAAATTTAAAAAATAAATTTGAATAAATGTCAATACTTTTTGAAATAATGAGTGTTATAAAATAATCACCTTAATTATATTATACTATATTATATTACTACCTATGTTATTGTATATTATATTTGTGGTATGAATATTGGGCCACGGAAATGTTTTATAATACACGTATAGATGGCGCTTTTACCCCTAGTTGTACCTCACGGCGGTATCGAAACATTTGAGGACCCCTTATAAGGTAATCGATACCATTCCAGTATATTTTAGTCCGTGGTACTAATGAACGCAAATTCCCCATGTTGTACATTTGTAAGACGGACATGACATAACATTACATGTGGATATATGACATTAAATTGTATTTAAATTTCAACTACCAGTTCAATAACTTTGACAAAAATCCACATTCACTTCCCCCCCTCCACCCCCATGAATAATCAGCTAATATTGTACTTTGCCCCTCTTTATAGCCGTATTTTACTATACCTAAAACCGGTTCAATTAAACCGGTTGAATATATGCTAGCTACTCACTAGGCTAAACCGGTGGAAAAAACACACTGCAATGTTTGGACCATATTATTATCATTTACATGTTCGTTGTCTACGTACGGGAAGATGTGGGTTAATTTTAAACTGGTTAGTCATTTAATGTTCATCGGTCACGACTGTTTTAGCGTTGTCAATAATTTTAGCATTTAATACGACAAGAACAGCTATGGATCACCATTCACCAGTAACATAATAAAAGGTATTATTATATAATACTATTATTGATCAAAATATTGATCATGTTTGTGTGCGTGTGTGCGTATTTATGTATAATACATGTTTAATACCTACTTAAGTTATCATACAAGATTATTATATTTTGAAATATAATTACAACAACTACAATGTGTTTCAATGTTAATAATAATTATATAACGAAAATGTCGACGTCGTATATTAAGTAATGTGCGAGTATCCCGCGAGTATCCCGCGAATATCCCGCGAGTATCTGCGAGTATCGTGATGCGAATATCGTGCGAGTATCGTGTTGTTATTGTTACCACAATATCGTTTAATCACATGTTCGTTTACGGGACACCACCATACTACTATAATTATGGGTATAAGTACTAAATACTATTATATTATAATATTCTCCGAGTGACAAAAACGTTTATATGGTGTAAAATATAATAATAATTAATACCTTATGTTGGTATCTTGTCTGCAATGTACGAACTTAACTAAATAAGAGGTACACATCATGTTGTGCCACACGCATTTAGGGATAATATAATTAGACATTGATATATCGATATTTTGTCATCAATATTTGCCCTTCGATAATATCGGTACATTGATATGTTTAGGTCAATAATAATGGAATATTGATATTTATTATTAAAAAAACAAAATAAAATTTCATATTAATTTCATATTTACCAATTTGAATTTTTTAATAAAATTTTTTTTTTCAATGATTGTTTATTATATTTATATATTTGATTTAATAACACCTGCGTTCCGAGAATCTTTAATGGTGATGAGGGGGAGGGTGGCATAGTCAAAAGCATTCACATTTGTTAGTTTTAGATTAGGTACTCTCGTGGTAGGACAAATAATTATAGTTATTTTAGTTTCCACTCAACCCGTGACTCGGTAGAATTTAAAATTAAACAATAAAATCGAATTTGATTAATTTAATAGACCATTGTGTTCAATTTGATATTAATGTGGGCTTATAGCCATATATAAGTGATATATGTACAACATTTCCAGTGTATCTTGGTACACAATAGCCCAAATAAGGATATTGTTTTCATTAGTGTAGCAATTATTTACTTATTTAATAGGTATATATAATACCTAGCTATTACACATAGTGCCGTCACTTGGTAGATTTTCACTAATTTAATACTTTAAGAGCGATGACAATGCGACATTTATGTATATTGATTGGAAAAAAATGAACAAAATATCGATATATCGGTATTTTTCGTAATGATATACGTATCGTCAGATCGATGTTTACATTGTCGACAACATATCAAAAGTATATATTTTATCTATAGTCTGTACCGAATGAGAGCGTACCGGGCGGCGCACGGACTAACGGCGACCAATGACAGAGCGAGTGACTCTGTCATGCGTGCCCGATGGGTAGAGGGGGGGGGGTTTGGATGCGCCAACGCGGTGCGCTCTTATTTGGTGCAAACTATAGTCCATAATATTATTATAATAGCTCCAGACAAATTTACCATCCCCACTGAACCGTTTTCGCAGCACGGTCACATATTAATGCGTTTGAGTTGATGTATTAGGTTGGATAATCTGATTGCGATGGAAATCGAGGGAGCGAACCCGGCGCCTTGCAACTCGGACTCGGACGCAGACGAGAAAACGAAACCGTACAACGCGTACTTCTGTAATAACGAGACGTCCACGTGCATTGAGAACTGGGTAGGTCCCAACTACGGGATCACATCGTTCGATAACATCGGACTGGCCATGCTCACCGTTTTCCAATGCATCACCATGGAGGGGTGGACTACCATCCTGTACTGGGTAAGTTGAACGGCGTATTATAGTTAATATGAAAAAAACAAAAAAATAAATAACGAAAATGATTATATATTATTATGTAGTATAGAAATTAATTTTTCGTCGCGTTTAGATCTTACTAACGTTGTGCCGCGAAATGAAAACTATACATCGATTGTAAATAATTGCGGTTCGTGTTGTTTCGTATCGATTATCCAATCAAAACTTTTACAATTTAAAAATATTTATCAAACGTTTTGTACGCCTTATCTGTTCGATAACTGATAAAACGGTTTTTTTAGCAACTATTATTATACCTCACCTACCTATATAATTATCCTAGTAAGTATTTCCACTTTAATATTTTGAAAACGTGTGACTTCTGCATTTTGTGAATTACGTACATTTGATCTGCCGATATTAATGTTTTTTTGTGGTTTCAGATGAACGATGCGTACGGCGTGCCATTCAATTGGATATATTTTGTACCACTAATTATTCTAGGTTCATTTTTTATGCTCAATTTAGTTCTCGGTGTGCTTAGCGGGTGAGTCTGATTTCTATCGTACTATATTGTAACTAAACTAAACCGCTGAAACATACAACAATAATAATATGATATAATATTATGTTACGGTAAAAATAAACAAACAGACAGACAAGTATCTATTTATAGGATATTATGTTAAAAATATAAACGAATATTCGGTACCTACGTAATAATACCCGATGAGGATTTCTTACGCTTTTGTACGCTTTGCAGAGAGTTCTCGAACGAGAGAACACGCGTAGAACGGCAGGCTAAATATTACAAGATGCGCACGAAAAAAAAATACATCGATATGCTTAATACTTACATTAACTGGATTACGGCAGCAGGTATTTTTATCAATACCGTGTTCTAAACGCGCGTAATTATTTTGCGAACAGTCAATGATACCTTGATAATATGTGTGTATACGTATTTGACCTACCTACATTTTGTGTTCCAACTTTCCAAGTATATAATATAATAATGCCGTTGCCGTTGTGTATATACCTCGAGTACATTGAGTACACGTACATTTTTTTACTTGCCGTCACAAAAATTATTATTACCTGCTGCAATAAAGGCTACCGGGGTTCCGCGCACAATAATATAATATTGAAAAACAAATTATCCAATACAGGGTGATTCTTTTAAGTGGGTACACTAATTATCTCGAAAAGTATTGACTTTTTTCGAAATATATTTTTACATGGTTTCAAGTTGTTAAAAAACCAACCTTTTTGTTAAAAAATTATATTTTTAAATATTTTTTATCCTTATAATTTTTTAAGTTTTTTACTTTTTTGAATGACAACATAGAGTTTTAATTTCATATTCCAAAGCAGAATATTTTTCTAAGTACTTTGCTTCATAAAAATCGAATTTAGGACGATTAGTTTATGAGTTATATGTATTTAAAGTTTAGAAAAGTGGAGTAGTGGACAAACACTTTGCGGGGTAACCCCGTACCACTCCACTCTGCCAATCTAAACATTAAAAAATACTTATAACTCAAAAACTACTAGCCCTAAATTCGATTTTTATGAATCAAAATACTTAGAAAAATATTCTGCTTTGGAATATGAAATTAAAACTCTATGTTGTCATTCAAAAAAGTAAAAAACTTAAAAAATTATAAGGATAAAAAATATTTAAAAATATAATTTTTTAATTAAAACGTTGGTTTTTTAACAACTTGAAACCATGTAAAAAAATATTTTGAAAAAAGTAAATACTTTTCGAGATAATTAGTGTACCCACTTAAAAGAATCACCTTGTATATCCATGCACATGCATATAATAATAATAAACAATAATATAGCGTCCTGCAAAGACCCTGCGTGAGTTTAATTTTGGTTTGGTAATGTTTTTTTTGTTCAAAAACGACACAATAATTTACATATTACAATATATATATATATATATATATATATAATAGTAGATTTCAGTATTTTATAATAGTAGTCCATGTAATATCGATCCTTGTATCCTGGCTTTGTAGAGAATTCGCTAAAGAAAGAGAAAAAGTCGAAAACCGGCAAACGTTCTTGAAGCTAAGGCGACAGCAACAGCTGGAACGCGAGCTCAACGGTTATGTAGACTGGATATGCAAAGCCGGTAAGTGTCGGCTTGAGTTCGAAAATGTTTGTACCCCCGTAGAAATCGTAATGCGTACAGTAATTAAACGGCGACTGTCGCGATGACGTCTCGAACGAATCAACTAACGCGTCGGTTTTTTTTTATGTTTTCTGTCGCTTTTTCGATGCTGTAGAGGAGGTCATCCTGGCCGAAGAACGGACTACGGATGAGGAGAGAAGACACATTATCGAAGGTAAACATCACGCCGAACGACTTCGGCGTTATTGATTTATTTTTTTCGACGTTACATTCGGTTTTCCTCGAAAAGAATATTATTATTATTATCATACTGTACCCACCTCTACCCTTATTACATATATTATTAAGTTATACCTGCGTAATATTACAATGCGACGTGTTTTTACGGTTTCTCGCAGCGAGAAGAAGAGCTGACATAAAAAGGAAAAAACTGAAAACGTTGGGAAAAAGCAAGAGCACCGAATCCGAGGAAGAGTGCGAGGAAGAAGAAGCCGATGAAGGTAAACACGATAATATACGTAAATTTCTCTGTGCTGCGTGGCGATTGCATATGGCGTGGATTCCGGGGGGTGATAAACGCCCCGTGTTTCTATTGTGATATGCCGTTGGTGGCTAATAAACGTTTTCTCCCGTCTCCTATAATATTATGATAATGTTTCATTACAGTGTATATAACTAAAACCTATTAAAACCTTATCGATATGTTCAATGTTATGTTTCAGTGCTTGGTAAAGGCAAAAAAGGTACGGTTTTTTTTGTTTCACGTATAAGAGGGATGTACATCAAGCGTGAGTTTTGCCTAGAACGTTTTGTTTGAGATGAGGGTGTTATTTAGAAACGCCCGGAATTTTATTCACTGCGAAAGAACACAAACTTTTGCATGTCCGAGGCGCGTGTGTTTGTGTACGTGTGATGTATGCGTGTGTGCGTACAAGAGTGAACAGTTGATAATAATATTTAGATATATTATTATATATATATATATAGTAGTCATAGACAATGTTATTATAATTAAAACAATCAACTTGTGTACATAATACGAATTTGTAGAGAAAAAATACACTTTGTTTCAAACATAAAATATGTATATTATTACATTATAACAGTTATTATTAAACGGTGTTGCTGATTCCACAGCGGCGGTTATATGGACGATTATGATAGCGTTACGTGCGCGGTATCCAACGATTTCACATTATATTTACCGATAAAACTATACCTTGGTATACGAACGGTTGTATTATTACGAGCAAATTATTATTTTGTTTAAATTACTATTGTACAGTCGTGTACTGTAATATTATCATCACGATCAGAATCATTGCTTTTTATTTTATTTATATTATTATCTATCTATTCTCCCGTCACTTATCTATACGTTTTTTGTCGTCCGAATCATTAAATTACTATTGAAAAGTACCTACCTATCTACCTATCTATGCCCACGATAGGTATAATATTAATTACTTGTACGACGTTATGCTTTCACACATATAACCGCTGCCGGCTAGCCATTGGTGTTTTATTATAACGAGTTTATCGGTAGACAGAATAGCGTATATTATACATAGATCAGTAGTGTTTTGCCAAGATTAATGAAAACAATCTATTACGAATCCGCAGGTTTCCCGCGCACTCCGACGTTCAAAGACCGAATGCGGAAAAAGGGCGTTTGTGCTTCCATGTGGAGAGCCGAAAAACGATTTAGGTTTTGGATCAGACGCATGGTAAAAGCGCAATGGTTCTATTGGTTCGTCATCGTATTAGTGTTTTTTAATACAGTGTTCGTGGCTATCGAACATCACAAACAACCAGAATACATAACGAATTTTGTCTGTAAGACTTTTCATTGATTTAACTTTTTTTTGCTTTCTTCATAATTTTATTCTTTTAACAACCGCGTTAAAAAAAAAAAAAAAATGTTTTCCGCGATTTTTATTTTTATTGTTATTATTAATATTAATTGTAACGGTTTTGAAAATAACAGTTTATTCTGAGTACGTGTTCCTCATGCTCTTCATGGCCGAAATGTTCATTAAGATGTACGCGCTCGGCATACGGATATACTTTGATTCCGCGTTCAACCGTTTCGATTGCGTCGTAATCATGGGTTCCATATTCGAAGTCGTTTGGTCAGCTGTCAAAGGTGGTTCCTTTGGTTTGTCTGTGCTGAGAGCACTTCGGTTGTTAAGAATATTCAAAGTGACAAAGTAAATTTTTCGCGTTTTTATATTTATTTTAAAGCCTGGGTATAAACGAGTTAAAAAGTTAAAGTTGAGTTGACTTTAACTTTTTAACTTAAATTTTGAAAATTCAATTTTCATCGACTTAACTGATTTGTATTGTAAATTTAATAAATAACAAGTTAAATTTAATCGAATCCACGTTACATTTATTGAAACATAATAATTAACAAATAAAATATATAATACAATTATTATTGATGATGCATATTATAGCTTAAATATTTACATTTTGTTAATAATATATGCAAAAAAATATTTAACTTAAACGAATTAATTTACTTTAAACTTTTTAGTGTTTTCTATCAACTAAACTTAACTCAATTAAAAATTATCATTGACTTGCCCAGGCTTTCTTAATTATATTATTATCCGACGTAGTCGTCTGTAAAACACTCTTAGAGTCATGTCGGGTACACCACAGCCACGTAATTCCTTATCGTATCGTCTCAGGTATTGGTCTTCGTTGAGGAACCTCGTGATATCGTTACTCAACTCCATGAGATCAATTATATCGTTGCTTTTCCTACTGTTTTTGTTCATACTGATATTTGCACTGCTCGGTATGCAGTTGTTCGGTGGGCAGTTCAATTTCGAGGAAGGAACGCCCGCAACAAATTTCAACACGTTCCCAATAGCTCTGCTAACCGTGTTTCAAGTTAGTTACTCGCATAAAAATATCTTATATTACTATCATTATTATTAATATTTTTAATTATATTATTAATTTCACCCTAAGATTTTGACCGGCGAAGATTGGAACGAAGTCATGTATCAAGGCATTAGAAGTCAAGCCCAGACTCAAGGTGGAGGGATGATATATGCTCTGTACTTTATTATCTTAGTATTGTTTGGTAACTATACGCTGTTGAATGTGTTCTTGGCCATTGCCGTCGACAATTTAGCGAACGCACAAGAATTAACAGCTGCCGAGGAAGAACAAGAAGAAGAGGACAAAGAGGTAAGTGGGAGCGGTAGGTAAATATTATATTATGATGCTTTTCATTCATGCTGGTGCTTATATTGTATAGAAACAACAACAAGAACTCGAGAAGGAAATGGAAGCATTACAAATGAGTACTGACCCGTCCAAGATGGAAATGATACCAACATCGCCATCGCAAAATTCCAGGTAAAACATTTGATAACCATGTTCATGAGTGTTTTTGACATTAATTTATGAAATAATTCGAAGTGTTTCACTTATCAGACATCACCGAAAACACCATTCGGACGAACCTGACAGCAAAGTAGAAGAAGAGGAAGAAGACGAAGGACCGAAACCTATGTTACCGTATTCATCTATGTTTTTATTGTCACCTACCAACGGGTAATTTTTTATAGTCTACACTAAAATTTTAATTTGTATTAATTTTCCCTCTCACGCTTAATACCTACTCATTGCATATTGCTTTAATTTTGCTTACAGTATTAGAAGAGCCGCTCATTGGATCGTCAATCTAAGATATTTTGATTTTTTTATCATGCTGATTATCATTTTGAGCAGTGTGGCATTAGCCGCCGAAGATCCGATTAACGATGATTCGGATTGGAACGATTATTTGGACGTAGTCGACAACGTGTTCACGGTGATTTTTGCCATAGAAATGATACTAAAGGTAAGAGGCAGCAACTGGACACTGTGAAACGAAAACCCTCTGTAACAAGGATACTCTATAACGCTACTTATGTGTATTGTTGCAGATAATCGATCTAGGGGTAATTTTACATCCCGGTTCGTACCTCAGAGAGTTTTGGAACATAATGGATGCAGTTGTGGTCATCTGCGCGTTCGCTTCATTCATATTCCAAAAGGGGTAATGTACCAAAATAACAAAACCAATGGCTAAGAATCCAAAAGTTGTTTTTGTCCGAAATTTTAATCAAAACTGTTTTATTAGAATCTATTGCGTTTCCAATGATTGATATCATTCTGCCCATTATTCATACATAATTCTAAAACCATATTATACTGGCCTCTTAAACGTCATGTCCAGAACTATTAGTTATGTCAAAAACAAAACATCCAATAATCTATAGTGTACCTACGTCCTACTTGTATTATGTATTTGAAACATAAAATAGATTTTATGTCTTTATGACCTAATAATAATAATTATTATTTATAATACATACGGACGAGTAAATAAAATCATTACGCTGATAACAAACACGAAAAGATAAATAATGTTTAAAATGCGTAAATTTACTAAAGTAAGTAAAATAAATTAAATGTAATAATAATATTATGATTTGTAATAAAATAAGTACCACATACAGATAACAAAGAAAAAATTCGAACACCAATGAAATGTCTTGAAAACTGATACTTTTTTTCATTAATTTCTATAACTTTACATTTTAGTGTTACTTGAACCTACAATTAGTGGCATTTTAAGTATGAACTATGGTCCCATCGTTATTTAGTAAAATTTTCCTGACCACATGCGCTTTCTCGTTTATGTTACAGAGGTGGTTCCGTCGGCACTAACTTGTCGACTATCAAGTCGCTTCGCGTGTTGCGAGTATTGCGACCGCTGAAGACCATCAAGCGCGTGCCCAAGCTCAAAGCTGTGTTCGACTGTGTGGTCAATTCTCTGAAGAACGTGATCAACATACTTATCGTGTACATACTATTTCATTTCATCTTTGCTGTAATTGCAGTTCAGCTGTTCCACGGCAAGTTTTTTTACTGCAACGACAGCAGCAAATCCGTCAACGGCACATGCCAGTGAGTATATTATAATGATGTAAGTGTGCATTACCGCACGTAAAAAACGTTTAGTCTGATCACTCCGTTCACAAGTTTATAAAAAAGTGTTGCAATTACGTATGGACGAAATTATACATACTTACATCTTTTGAAGTTGTGTATTGATAAAACACGTGTGTTCCATAAAAAATATAAATTATAAACATAAGGCTTTTTCAACTGTATAAGTTTTTAGATTCTGAGCGGAGCGAGGAATGTATTGGTTTTACCATAGTGTTTATTTATTTTTATTTTTATTTTTTATTCTGTAGACACTTTTTCTCCCTCTAAACTTGCTCAAAAGTATCAAGTATAGCATCTTTTCTGAATGGTAGTGTTCATGAGCTGGTACTTTAGACAGATCATTTTTTCATTTTCGAAACGGTACTCGAAATAAAAGCGGTAATAATAGATAAATAAAGTCAATGAATAAACAACGACATTGTAATAATTTTCAAAATACTTCAATCGCGTACAGAATAGCAAAACTGTTAGTTACTGTTTGCAATGGTTAACGCTCAAATCGGCTGAGGGAGTCTTTTTTTATTATCGCTCTCAATTATAAAATATAACTTCAAAAATAACCAAAATTTCAAATACCTTAATCCCCTACTATAGTAATTGGTGCCTTAATAAATCGTTTTTGGTAGTTGTACAATTAATAATATGATAACACAAAACTTGGTACCTAATACAATAATATAAATGAAACTGAATAATTTAAATAAAATATCCCTAAAATATATTATAATCAAACATAATTTTTCGTAATACAAAATCGCTCGATGCTAATGACCGAAACCACGCTAACAACTGTGCAAGTGCTTCGTCCGGTTGATGACTATGTATAATAACTATGATCGTTTGCAATTTACAGGGGTTATTATTTCAAATATGAAGCCGGCGACACGGAAGACGTAAATTCGCAAAAGTTTATACCAACCTCGGAGAAGAGGGTATGGGATCAACAGGCCTTCTACTACGATAACGTGGCTGTGGCCATGTTGACACTGTTCGCCGTCCAAACGGGCGAAGGATGGCCCCAGTGCGTAAACACTCGGCTGTGACGCGAATTATAAATAGAGCAAGGACTTTCAAGCATTTTTGCGGCAACGCTAATAAACCATTTTACAATAATTATAATTATATACCACTCGGTATGATGTTATATTTAAAAAAAAAAAAATTATTTTTTAAATACAGTGAAACCTCTTTTGACGGACACCTCCAACTAACGGACGGAATTTTGGGAACGGCCACATTTGTACTCATAGTATTTACCATCTTAATAACTGACATCTCCGAATAGTGGACGAAATTTAGTGACCGAGAGTGTCCGGTGTTTAGAGGTTCCACTGTATTATTACGTCTTAATTTCATCCTCAAGAATTGCTAACGTAAAATATTTATCGATAAACGCTATGAAGTTGTACGTTTATAATGAATGTTCAAAAAATTTAAGCCTCGAAAAGTTTAAAATATATAAAAAAAATATATGCGTTCTTGCTCTATTTATAAATAACACACGTCGCAGTTTACATTATATTATGTCAGATAGAAGTGTGTCATAGGATAGACTGACTGGAATTTTCGTTGTTTCCATCAGGGTGTTGCAAAATTCGATAGCGGCCACTGAAGAGGACCACGGGCCCATACCGAATTATCACATCGAGAGGTCGTTGTTCTACATAATTTATTTTATCGTGTTTCCTTTCTTCTTTGTCAACATATTCGTCGCGTTGATCATCATTACGTTTCAAGAGCAGGGAGAGGCTGAACTACAAGACGGTGAAATTGATAAAAACCAGGTAGGACATTGCTCGTAGTGTAGTACTATTGCTGTAATGCAGTGATGAAGCCAAGATTTTTCTTTGCGGAGGATAATCTATTTAATTTACGCAGACTAAGTTTCACTAGGGTCTCCCATTTAGGTTAGCCAAAACCTAACTGATTTCGAAGTTTCATTTTAAATTTCGATTCCTGTATGGCTGTACAAAGTTGTATTTGCAGTAACTTTCGTAGACTATAGTAATAATTTTTAATTTTCTTGAAATTGGTATACAGCCCCTTAGCACACCTCCCTCCTTAGGCAACGCTACTGTCGTAACGATAGGGATACCAAACTAATAACTTTTCTGATGGTTTATTGGTATTAGTGAGCGTTTTCAATGATTCATCTGAAGAATTTTAGTTATGTTTAAGCGTCCATTCTTTCTCCAAATTAAATATATTTCTTGGCTACAGACTATCGGTGTAAGTGTGCAACACTAGCCTTCTTGCCCTCTTTAGTGACGTCTTTTTGCAATTTATTTTAAAATTTACAAAATACGATTATTAATATAACGTTTACGAGTATGCGTTATATCATTATTAACTAATTATTTTATCACCATAATATTATAATATCGTATTAACATAATAATTTCAACAAACTTCAATCCTCTCTTGACGCACACCGCTCTATATGGTATCCGTAACCGCACTACATGCGCTCGATTTTCGCAGATTTTCTTCATCGTCCAAACGTCATATTATGACATTATTATTATTTTTTTGTATTTGTTCATTGAAACGGCCTTTAGGTCTTGGTCAATGCTTATCCCAAGTGGGTAGTAGGGAGATCAGGTGAACTATTTATCTATGTATATATCACTATATACATGATACTACCGCCTTCTCCAAGAGGATACATGTGCGGTCTTCACTCCCAGTGAAGTGGGACTTAGTTGGAAACCGGATGACGCAATCGGACGACAACTTGGGGATTTGGTGATCACGTAGAACCGCATTTTTTTTTGCACTTTGGTATGAATCGAACCGATGACTGTGTGAGTCGTAGTCAACTGTGTGACCACTGCGCCACTCCGGCCCTAATGACATTATTATGAATAATAAATATTACGTCATTGCGTTTTTAAACCATAGATCACCTTTTGACGTATTATTAAAAATGCAGCTTTGTTGTGGTAAAAAAAAAAAAAAAACGATTGGGAGACTTTACCTATGTATACATGTATACAAACTATAAAGAGAGATAGGTAGCTGTGATGTGTTTATTCTTCGCTGTACTACTCACCAACTAATTACTTCCACGTTAATCCCCCGACCAGGAGACCGCGTCACTGCGTTAACCAAACATATCAACCGGTGATGTGGTATAAATATTAAATAGTATACCTAATAGTGTTAATGACGATTGCCGATTGATCGTGTGTTTCAGAAATCGTGTATCGATTTTACTATACAAGCGAAACCGCTGGAGAGGTACATGCCAAAAGACAGGAACAGTATGAAATACAAAATATGGCGCCTAGTAGTATCTACGCCGTTTGAATATTTCATCATGATACTGATCGTCTTGAACACGCTGTTACTCATGATGAAGGTAAGTCTATCGTCGTCGGTGCGCCGTTGGACGCGTTTCGTCACATATAAATTTTATGAAACATGTTTAGCCGTAAAATTTTTTGTCCTTATTGAAATATAATATAGTAATTATTACTGTCGTACCGTCGGATGTTTGTTGAACTCGTTTATTTTTATTATTAATATTATAATCATCATGTATTTAACATGATAGTTAATTTACGCACCAAACAACAACGACTACAATACTATACTATTATTTGTATAATAGTAATAATTTGAAAATTATTATTACGAGAATAAACTACAAATACGAACGAAATGTTGACAATATTATCGTCACGAGAGTACAACGCAGTGATTTATTGTAGTACAAATTTTTTCGTGAAATCGACGTTTTTACTTATCGCGGAGATTACTATTAGAGTTATTTTGATTTTGAATAAATTATCGACCAACATATTTTATTGCATGCACAATTTGTTTAAGCTGATCACTCCTATTTGCTGTGGATATCACACACATCATGGTTTTAATTTTTTTAAATTTATTTTATTTTCAGGTTGCTTATGTTTATCTTTTTCTCTATTATTCAGCATAACTTTTGCTTTCAACTTCTAACAAAAAAAAAAAAAAAAATGAATTAATAAATACTAAATTGATTTAACTAAACGCATTGCTGCCTTTTATATCGATTTATTTATTTCTTCATTTTGTTGTCGACTAACTGATAACATATATTTTTATTTAAATAAATTGTATCAGTCTATACAACGAAAACGGTTATAATATAATTGTGTAACATTTGTGAAATGTTATTTTATTATATTTAGTTCACTATCAGAACAATTAATGCTCTTCGTTCTTTCACTCGATCTTTCTTTCTTTCTTTCTTTCGTTATTTTTTTTTTCACTTTAATGGTTGATGATTGTTTGTTTTTTATTCATTTTTATAGTTTTATCAACAAAAAAAATCCTACAAGACTGCTCTACATTACATGAACATGGTGTTTACTGGCATGTTTACCATTGAGTGCGTACTCAAAATTTTGGCGTTCGGAGTCAGGGTAAGAGAACACGTGCCAAGTAGTAGTAACCATAATATTTCGATTAATATAATAGATATTGTCTAGAATTACAAAAAATCATTTATCACTCTAAAGTATAAATAATATAATATAATATGTTATATAATATGTTCATATTACCGTCGCTTCGCATATTATATTATACTTTAAAAACTTTAATTATTGTTTGTTAAGTTATTTTTGTTTTGAAACGTTTTACAAATTTTGGTTACAAAAAAAAAATGATTGATATTATTATTACAATGATATATGTTCGTTACGTGCTTTCCATTGAATTTGCTCCTCTAAATAAGAATAAAAATCGTTTAATCGTATTAGTCTCACTGACAACAATCCTCTTTGAAAATAATTAATTTCAAAAATTAACTACCTACCTACCGGAATGAAGTGTACAATGCTATATATTCCACCTACTTACTACACTGCAGAGATATAATTCTACAGCGTTTCTAAGGTAAGTGGTCTCGAAATTTTATGGACTGTTCCAATAAATATGATGACGTGAGTTTTACAGACACATACTACTTATAGCTGCCACTTTATTATGTTATGTTCTTTGCATATAGTGTTATGTAGACAAACAAGCATGATTTATTCATGTATTATCGTGTGTGTGTGTGTATTTGATATGGTACCTTTATGTCCGCTTATGTCTTGCGTTTTGAATTCTATGTTATTATTTCGCATGCCACAACTACTATACTGATATTGTTAATTTGTTTTTTTTTTTTTTTTAATAAGATCCTATAATATAATTCCATCGAATTCAGGGTTAAATATATTATAATTATTATTGTATATACCTCTTATACCCACCGGGTTGGTAAATGGTGGGGTAGGGGGTACTCGTCGTGATCTGCATGTTTACCGCTACGAAAATATAATATGGCGCGCGCAGTCATCGTCGTATATCGCTTCGTTTTATGCTCAGTCTTGAGCCACAATGGATTCAACATTTCCACACACGGATTCACAAACGCGATAGTACAAGATGTATATATATATTATATATATATATATTATATTCTTGTCATCGTTGTGGTATTATATGTGACACTATATAATATCCTGCAGCACACAGCTATAAAATAGTACACAATATTATAATTATAGTTAGGTATTATTATTATTGTTGTTGTTATTATTATTATTATTATCATCATTATGATAATCCTAAGGATTCGTTAGATTCGTATTTCTGAAATTCATCTGAATGTCTTAAACATCTGACATGTTTTATATACATTATAATATAATAATATAATAGTTTAATGACTAAACTATCACAATTTTTTTTCAGAATTTATGGTAAAAAAAAAAATGATGTTATTTCCATTGTTTTCTTTCGAGTTTTTCACAAACTTAAATACCAAAATCGGATGTTATTATATTATATATATATATATATATATATATATATATATATATATATATATTATACCTATATATATATATAATATATATAAATATGTATAGATTGTACAAATTAGATTTTTTTTTTTTTTTTACCAGTACCAAAGTTTTATTATTAGATACAATATTATTAACCAAAGTCATTAAATTAGTTGCCTGTGTAATATTAAATCGTTGCTTTTATTTGGTTGTTTATTTCGTGGCTGCAGCACCATCGCGAATCGCATCTACTTAACAATGTTCTACTGAACCTCAATCATTTATTGACGCTGCTATTCCTGGTAGAATGTGTCTTAAAACTCATCGCGTTTGGATGCAAGGTAAATGATAATTTATAAATGCTATGATTTATCTATGATAAATTAATTATAATCTAATATTTTGTAATATTGTATAACGATGATATTATACATTATTTTCATAGACCTATACGATTAAAAATAAATTAATATATTGCTCCTAATATTTATAATTTATTTTTGTTTTCGACCTTCTTTGTACGAATATGTGCCACATCCTCCCACGGTGATTCCAATGGAAAGCATGCGTATATACAATATTTACACTAATCACAATAATAATAATTTTTTTTTTTTAATTAATTCAACATAGTATATAATATATGATTATGTATTTGCACACAAACGTCTAACCAAAACACATTGTTTGCTTAACGAAATGGTTTTCAGAATTTTTTTAAAGATCCGTGGAATATTTTCGACTTTATTACGGTCATTGGAAGTATCGTGGACGCGCTGGTCATCGAATTTGGGGTAAGATATTTTTAATAATACTATGTATATGCATTTATAACCATTTTAGCAGCTACGTATTCTTTCCTATGCATATAATATAACATAATATTTATGAATCATGTAAAAATTAAAAAAAAAATGATGTATTTTACATTTAAAATTATTAAGTTCTGAATGCAAGTGTGTGTTCGTCTATATGGTTGTCTCTCTCATACGTATTATAAAATACTAATATTTTATAACAAATGCTACATATATAAATCGTTGACGAAGAGACAACACCGATTGTCTCACATTTTAAGTGAATCTATTGTATTTATTTAACGCATATCAGAGCATTATAATCGCACTATAGATATCTGCATCAACTGCGGAGAAATGGACTTTTTTTTAACTGCCGTAAAACTTGCGAAAACTGAGACAGGCGGTGTTGTTGTTACGTCAGGTGACGATGTTTGATATTATTATATGATTAATCTATATTGTTGAGAACCCAAGTTTACGTTCCTATATAATTAATACATAACTATATATACCAATATTTTTAGCGACCACTTTGTGCGCTGCATAATATTTCGGTCATCGTGAATATTTTTCAGTCCATCGCTACACACGCTTTACATAGACATAAACCTATTAATATTATCATCCTTTTTTCCCAAAAATATTATTGTAGCGAACCGACCGGCACGTTGTCGATTTCGTCCCTTAACGATATTCACATTATATTATATTAAATAAACTTTCCGCGACGTAACTTAGAGCTTTAAAATACCCATATAGTATTGATGCCGGTGAAATGCTTTTCGAACCGTTTTCATCTCTGTACTTTTGACAGAATATTCACTATAAATGTAAAATCTATAAAACGCAGGCGCCATGCAAAAATTATGTAGTGATGATGTTCGCAAACCGCAATTTTAGGTACACTAAGATAAGCCAGTCGGGTTACAGATCGAGACTTTCTTTACCTACATTATAATATTTTTATCGAACCAAATAAAATGTAGAGTAATATTATGATATAGCATAAACCAAAAATTTGGTCAAGATTCGAGAACATGAATGGACACCGAGTCTAAGTCGACGTTTATCGGAAATTCGCATGCAATAAACTAAAAATACCTATTAATACTAATCTGAATATAAAAATAAAACAATAAACTTTCAAAAGCATCTGTAACATGTTTACTCTTGTATAGGAACGCCTCGTATATGTGTACCGAATTGTGTTCCCGAAAAATATAGAAAAAGACATACCACCGAAAATGATGTTCGGAGAAATTGTGGAGGTAAATTTTATATTTAAAACATCAGGAGTACGCCAATTTGTTGCATCCGACGTAGACCGCACTTGTATACTGTTGAAGAATGTGTCTTTTGTAATTTTTTTTTTTTTGGTCTTTGGACATGGATTTTATTTTTTATTTTATTTTATTTTTGAGAAAAAAAATATACATATTTGTTTATTTTGCGACACAATGGCTATCGAAAAATTGCTCTTACTAATTAAGCAGCAACCAAATATATATATATATATATATATATATATTTACATTTATTAGGACACTTATTTAGAAAACAGTTGTCCACAATCACAATTTTATTATATTATAGTCAGTTAAATATTTGTGTGTAACGATTTACACCTGCTGTGTGATGACAATACTCAACACGATTTGTTTTGTTTAAAATTATATTATAACCTAGTAAAATCAAAAATAATATGTTCGATTTTTGTGTAGGCGCGTCCTATCATTCTTATTTTTTGGGGACCTTAACCGCAAAGGTGGCCTACGTACAGCTTGAATACGCGTGATATCATAAAAATCGTTTTTATCGCCAACATACAGTAGTTTTAATTTTAAACGTCAATCCGGATTTCTGAGGTATTTAATAGTATTGTGCTTAAATACTATTTATAATTCTTTCGTTATAACCGTAGTTGATTGTCCTTTATTTTTTCGTTCAATTTTTCCCGTCAAATCGGATGATTATTATCATAATTATTGATATTATTTTGTCGTTTACGGAAATTGAAAACAATTATAATAATTAATAATTCATTAAGGGTTACTCGGATTTTTGGTCTATGTTTTTATACCTATGACATTACTATAGTGACTTTGATATTGTGAATATAAAGCTGTTTTATACGCGTAGGTATATCATAATACTATATGTATAGTAGTACGAAATACGTTTGATTATATCCTATTTTATAATTATTAGTATTACAATCCAATATTTTAGAAAAAAGTAGTGAGTATTGATGTTTATACCACACATAGGTACTACTGTCATATAACTAATTATATATTAATACATCTAATGCATTATTAGTATTATAGTAGGTACCCAAAGTACAATAATATTATTTATCATCGTAGCAACATATTATTATTAATACTATTATACACATAGAAACACACCATGGCTAGTATATTGTTATATTATAGCATATTATTTAAACTGACCTTTGAATAATAAGAATAGTATAAGTTATTAATAATAACTGTAGTTATTGTCATTATTTTTTGTAGAGTATTTTGTTACACAATATATAGCATTCAAAAATAATAATATACGTAAATTATTACAGTATAGAAAATATAACAATATTATATATATATATATATTTTAAACCACCTTTGTTTTCATTATTAATTTATTAGGTGATAACAATAATTATAATGTACTCGCCTAAAATTTAACGCAAAAATGTAATATTAGGTATGATCGTTATTTTGGATAGGACATTATAATTGCGTTTCACAATATTTTGCTCGAAGAATAACAATAATAATTCTATTCCAACTATTTATTATTACTAGTTTTTCTTTACTAATTTGACATTTTTATTAGGTTTATTTATAAATAATATGTTTTTTTCTGATCGAGTCCACTTGCAAGTAGTTTTTCTAGAGTTTCCTGCGATCGATATATTATAATAATATGCAATGCAACAAACGATTTAAAATCTCAGCTCTTAGGTTTATGTATAATTATTTACTGTAAGTCATTGCATTTTTTTTTTCATAGTGTGGTGTATGTTTTATATTATGCTTTTTAAAACTGCTCGCTAGCTGATTTTCGATGTCGTTTTAGTTTACATATTATATTTTTAATTAATTTCCATTTAATACATTTTTATAACTGGTACCTACTACAAATTCATAATATTAGATTACAATAAACTGCATTAAATTATAGGGCACACAAGTGTCAAAGTATAGTATAATAACCCGCAACAACGATGTCATAGAATAGAAAATAACTACTAAAGAGGTATTATTATAATTTAATATCCTATTAATCTTAATTATACATTTTTTTTCGATCTAAATAATTATTATTATTGTGTCCTATACACAAATACTAAAATAACATTCATAATTCAAGTGTTAAAGTACCTACAATATAATAAAGCATAATTAAACTATACATTTTTAGCCACTTTTATATACAATATTATGGATGTATTTAAAAAAAAATATATGGTAGAAAGTTAGAAAGTTAGAGATTAAACTGTAATTAGATAATTTGCCTTAAAATATTTCTTGTAGCAATTTCATTAGGTAACCTACATATGCAAAGAAAATAAATAAAAATTAAAAATGTCCAGGCCTGTCTAAAAATATATTTTTGGATTAAAATCTCATTAGCAAAAACCCGAGTGTCCGGAACGCGAGCGAAAGTTTTTTGTTTCGTTTTTTTATTAATTTAATTTGGTATTGTTTCTCTCACACAGTCACACATTTCTATTCCGTGTCAATTTATGTTATTATTTATTATAATTATATGTATACCACCTATATAATATATAATATAAATATATATATTATAGTAATATGTTGTATAGTTTTTTTGTTGGAATATATTGTTTTAGAATAGTTATACATTATTATATATATTTTGACATCACCATTTTCGATAGTTTTCACCGGTATTGAGTATATATTTTTGAAATAAATCCAGGCGTGGAGGTCGTAGCAGCTAGCAATGTTTGCACCCCGAATTTTACAGAAGCTCTGGCGTCGTGCGCTCCATGGGTCGGTATAGTGAGTAGGTACATCATACGCGTATTCTTTAATTATTCGTCTATACTCACACGACTATACACTATTCGTTATCCATCCAAGAATGTGCCCTCCCTACTTCGAATTTGACACCTCCCCCTCCCCCGGCATTAAACGAAGACGGTATGGGATAATCAAAATCTTCGATATTACCCATATCATATATCGTGAACATAATATACTCATTGCCCGCTAGCGATATTATAATATCAATTGGGACCTATTTATCGTGGGTTCAGTTGTATCGAATGTCACGGTGGTGAGCACCCCCCCCCCTCTCCCTTAAATCCGCCACTGTTGAGTGATATGCCGGTTGGGGCTCTGGAAAAAAACGGCCGCGACATTGCTGCAGCCACGACACTCTCCGCGTCCGCTGCGTATGTGTATATATTTTCTTGTATTGTGTTAATATAATATTGTTGTTAATGTTATCATAATATTATTATAAAAATATTATCGTACAAAACGACGTACGATTCGGCCGACGACGGACGGACTCCGGTCCACCGCGCCTCTAGCTTGCGCAAGTCATCGTATGTTATATTATTATGTTATGTGTTATATCGGTGTGTAATATATATTAATATTTTAAACGCTCTGCTGCTGATGCTATGTACAATATTATTTTTTTTATAAGATTAACAATATAATTACTGTTGAGATATCGCCGCCGCCGCCACTGCTAAATAAAAAAATCATAATATTATATCGCCGCTGCCGCAAATTTCGATGCTGACGCTTGGCACACGATCAGTCTATCATAATAATATGCAAATATTATCTTAGATCATAATAATATATACTGTGGATGGAGTCACAGCACATATAATATGAATACAAAAAAAAAAATTTCTGCCAATTTTACTAGCGATGAATCTCTGAATTAGGTGTTCGATATACGCGCATTCGCGATGCAACTATAATCGCTTATTTAGACACATTATATTATTGTAATATAATATTGACCTTGTTTTACGGCCTATGGATAATTATTATGCGACGAGTTGCATAGCACATGCGCATATCGAACACCCAATTCAGAGACTCGACGCTAATATCGACAACAAAATAATACGCTGAAGCTCCACCCATAGTATGATATACAATATAAAAAATAGTATATATATATACATATACACAATATTATGATCTAAGACAAATATATTATTGTTATTGTTATTATTATTATTTTGTACGAAGCAGACCGCTGAAAAAATAGGTACACATGTCAATGATAACATAATATTTTAATAATATCATTAAATTGCCGTATAGTAGTCATTGCTGTTCTTATCGTTATTATTCATGCGTTCATCACGGAAAACAATACTACTAAAATTGATCTTTAGTGAGGCGTACCGTACACCGCCGCACACAACTCTGCCGATGCCGAACAACATACCTAATATATATTTACACATTAAACCCACTCGATTTCCTCATCGCCGCCGTCGCATATAATTATTATCATATCATTGCAACGTCCGAACACAAGGCAGGATAAGAGTCGTTTCGGAAATCTCGACTTTTATATTTCAGTGGCGTAATTGATGATGGGTCAACGGGTTTGATGGGAGATGGATGGGCTTAGTCCTTTTTGCGTATCGATAATATACATTATTGTAACGATGAAATCGACAGATTTGCGATTGGCTTTGATCGAAATAAAAATTGATTTCTGTATTTTAAAAAATGATTTTCAAGAAAAGATCATTGTTATTATTATTATTATGTTGAACTTCGACACCGATATTCAAGGGTCGTGTAGAAAAATCGGTTACCACCATCTCTTTTATTATCGTTTTCTCTGTTCAAGTACGCCACTGCAACATAAGTACCTACAATATGTTTGCGCGTTATAATTTACACTATTTTTTATGTTCGGGCTATTGACGCATGATTAATAATATAAAATAATAGTAATAATAACTTATCACACAAACATTATTATTATTTAATATCATATTTTTCACGCTCCATAATATTACGATACAAAAAAATATTATGTTATATAAAATGCATGTACGGAATGATCCGTTTGACTGGCTAAACTAATTTTCTAAGTAAAAAAGATATGATTTTGTACAGAGGTAACACTATATTTTCACAAATTAAATTAATTTTTAATTTTTCTATCTATTTGGTTTTCAATTGCTTTTTCAGAGACAAAATTCATTTTTAAACAATTCAATATACATAATAGGGTTCATGTGAAACACCAGGAAAGTTACATAGGCAGTATTTTGGTCAACCTCAGGAAATTTGGATCGTGAATACAAACAAATTATTTGTATACAATAGCTTAATAATAAACATAATACTAATAATCAACATTTTAAAATATTTTAAAACAAATATAATATTATTATAATTATTTATTAAAAACTAATATAATGATTGATGAATAATTGATACACTGGTACGCAGCATTGCAAAACTTGTGTAGGAAAGCAGCAGACATTGCAATTCTAAATGCTATAAATCTAGTAATTTAAGTGCATATTATAATGATTAAAACTAGTGGTTATAATAATATCATTATATATTACCTTTCCAATCCTTAAATTGACTTCCCAATTGAAACCGTGGTTAGCGTCTGAGGTACAGGTGAGGTAATCGAATTGTATTTTAAATTAATAAAACCTTTTTCTTTGGTCTATTAATATTACTTTTATTTAATTTATTTTTAATGGGCATTAACATATTATATTTTTAACTAACTAATTTATTTATTTTTAATACACACACATATATTTTTAACTTTAACAATATTACGTCTTTCTGTGTACACGATCTGCGTAGTCTTTTACACTCGATTATGATCGTACCATGATCGTACAACACGTCTGGCCCAGTGACTAAAAACGGAGCTCCTTATATATAATGTTGTATGTGTGTGTGTGTGTATGTGTGTATCCTATCTTATCCTTAATGGCTAACAATTATTATAATTATTTTATCATATATATTGAATTTAAAAAGATATGATGGCTTAAGCACACATCATTACAATATATAATTAGGTAGATAATGAATACTAAATAATCTCAATACAGTAATAAATAATAACTTAATTATTTGTTTATTTACATCGTTGACCATCAATATTAAGCATTTAATTTCTATCATTATGATGATAGTGTTTAAAAATATTCATAATATAATAAATATGAAATAATAAAATTAAAATCATTAATAAATATAATGCAAAATATTGCACAACAAAACAATTAGTTTGTATTCACGATTCAAAATGACTGTAACATATAAATAAAGAAGATTTAATAGCTAAGGGTCTTCTTTTTATTAATATTCTTCTTCTGATTACAAAATTATACGCAGCAATACAGATCGACATATAAAAAAAAAATTGTAATCTAAAGAAATCTAAGCAACCGTTATATTGAAAGAAAAAAAAGGAGCAACAATATTTTATAATATTTATTTTTGAAGAAAATAGTGCTTTAAATAATATTAACAACTCATATACACATTTCAAAAATACTAAAATTGACTTAAAAGATAACATGAAATGTTGGCTTGTTAAACGGATCATCCTACCTATATATAATAATAATAATAATAGTGGGTCACACCTATATAACTATTATGTTTGATACAATGCCGCCGCCGTCGAGCTTGACGTTCAAATACACTTTAGTTCGTGTGATGATGCGCATAATAATATTATGTAAAATACACGCGTTTAATCATATTAAAATATTATCGTGTAGAGCTTAAGTACGCCGTTGTTTTTTTTTTCTTGAAATATAACATATGTTAAGTGGGAGTTGTCTATATAATTTATAATGATGTAATATTGTTATAAATGCTGTACTTATATTATTTTACCGGCGCGCGAGTATAATAACAATATTATACCGTCACCGGGCGCGGGCCTTTTCGCACAATTTTGCGCCATGTGTGGTAAACGAAAACCTGTTGTTGCAGGAAAACTTCATCAACGTCGGATTCCTCAGGCTTTTCCGAGCCGCAAGACTGATAAAACTGCTCCGGCAAGGGTACACGATACGGATATTGCTCTGGACGTTCGTCCAGTCGTTCAAAGTACGTATATGTTATATATTATTACAATATAATACATGCGCGATTAAATTGAATTTCAAAATTCAAAAAATAAGCTCGAACTCAAAAATAGGGTTTTGGTTTCCGCCCATAGGAATATGCATGATCGGCAACAAAAATATCAGTGTAAACCCTTTTTTTATTATTAAGATAATTTACAATCTGTATACAGTTATCACAATAAGCAAAGTAATATTTACCCTCTTTTACTAATTTAATAGGCCTCAACACCATTTGTGGTTTAGTCTACGTGTTGTGTTTTTTGGGAGGGTGACGGTGTACCTACTTATGGAATATTAAAGTATTTTTATGCGTTCTCGGGGTAAAACCTATAAAAATAAAACATTTCGTTGTTTCACTACATTGCTTGTGTCAAACACCCTCTCGGACAACGGTGACCAAAATGTTTTTTTCGTTTGTGAGGGATAATATTTCTATGGGTAAAAACCAAATCCATTTTTCTGGGCTTCGGCGAAGTTGATTAATTTGAGTGAAAACCAAAAATTCGATTTTGAGTGAAAACAGTTCCACCCGTTTTAGTATTCCAGTCAGTGGCGTATTTTGGGTGATTTCTCGGGGAGGGGAGGTGTCTAACATATACTAAAATATAAATAGTAAATTATAAAATAAATGATAATACCAATATTTAGGTCTTTTTTTTTAAGTCGGAGAGTGTACAGGCATAGAAGACACCCCCTCCCAAAAAAAAAAAAAAAAAAACCACTTCCAGAATATTATTTTCCGCACACCCGCGACAGTCCGCCGACCATTAACCATTTGTTTCGCCGCAGGCCCTGCCCTACGTATGCTTGCTGATCGGCATGTTGTTCTTCATATACGCCATCATCGGGATGCAGATTTTCGGCAACATTGAGCTGAACCCCAACACGGAAATCAACAGGCACAACAATTTCCAAACGTTTGTCCAGGGTCTAATGTTGTTGTTTCGGTAATGATTACGATACTAATATTATTATATTTTGACGATATATTACTATATAATAATAATACATATTGTTAAACTATTGTGAATGGTATCCGTCGTCGCGACATCTTATGAAATATAGCGTACTGTTTTTCGCATGAACGAATCACAACAGATTTTGTGTATCCGTACATGTTTTAACGCGTTTCCGTTTTACAGATGCGCCACGGGCGAAGCGTGGCCGTCGATCATGTTGTCGTGTAATCACGGGAAAATGTGCGAGGCCGGTGCCAGGAAGCCGGACAACGATTGCGGTTCGAACATGGCCTACATGTATTTTGTGTCGTTCATATTTTTCTGCTCGTTTCTGGTAAGCAAGTCTAACTTATCCGCGCTAACCAGTGGCGTATTATGTATACAAATAATTTTCGGGCTGGGCTATAATACCTATTATAGCAACTAACAAATCATCTAGAACCTAGAGGCTATTATATTTATGTTAACAGTTACGAATGTAATTTAAAGTGGGGCTTCAGCCCACTAGCCACCCCCCCCCCTCCATCGTATATTCACCACTGGCGCCAACGATACACACCCCACACATCATTTGGTAAATCATAATATTTTGAAGCGGATTGAATAATAAATAATTAACTAACAATATTGCATAAATATTTTCTTCACATAATAACCAAATATTATGCTATATTATATGATTCCATAAAAATGTTGACTAAATATTTTTTTTAATTTTCTATGAAAATGTTTTTTTGGAAAATATGTGATTAAAATATTTTTGTTAATGTTTTCTGTAAAATATTTTCCAAATATGAACTTCTTGGACCAATTAATAATTAAAAATTATTTTCTAATTATTTACGCAACTCTTTTGATTATTTTGACTACTATGGAAAATATTTTAATGCTGTGTGGGACGTATCGACGCGTTCGTCGTCGATCGTAATGATAATCATTAAACATATATAATACGATGAGTCGTTATTCACGTCCGTTCCACCAGCCTCTTCCTCCTCGTTTTCCCCTTAAAACGACTATACGGCATGATAGTATAATATTATAACATTTGTCCTTTTCACGCCGCAGATGTTGAACTTGTTCGTGGCGGTCATCATGGACAACTTTGATTACCTGACCAGAGACTCGTCAATTCTGGGTGCCCATCACCTGGACGAATTCGTACGGATCTGGGCGGAATACGATCCGAATGCCACGTGAGTAGTAACATATATTATATAAATATAAGGTACCTATATTGTATTCAATTGTAACAATCAGAATCTAACAACTTTGCATGTTTGATGAATTTTACTTTAAATTTCAAGTATATAACAAGTATTATTAGATACAAATTTTATGCAATACCTACATAACCATACTAGAAACACGAAATTTAATTTTGGATTTAGACATTATCATAGTGCTAACTAATGCGTAATAAAACCGTTTTTTTTTCTTATACATTTCGGTGAAACATTGATTGTTTTATATCAATAAAAACATAATATTTTAATAAATTACTTTCAAGAGTACGAGGTGAAGGCGCGCATAGTTAGTGATTTTTTTTTTAATGCATTCAATTCTTGAAACCCTGACAATAATATAATGATATCTAAACGACCTACGAACCGTTAGTAACAATTGTATTGTTTGATTGTGCGCACCTCAGGGGAAAGATACACTACACCGAAATGTACGATATGCTCAAAAACATTGACCCGCCATTGGGTTTCGGCAACAAGTGCCCCAACCGTTTGGCGTACAAGAAACTCATCCGGATGAACATGCCGGTCGACCAAGACGGCAAAGTGCAGTTCACCACAACGCTGTTCGCCCTCATCCGGGAAAACTTGAGCATAAAGATGCGATGTGGTGAGTGAGCGTCATTGTATTGATAGTGCATAGTATTGTTATTGTTGTGGTCTGTGTGGTTAGTCAAATCGTTTGCCGCCATGTTCCACTAGCAAATCGATAAAATGTATTATGTATTTCTGTCCATAGCTGAAGAGATGGACCAGGCGGACGAGGAATTGAGAGAGACCATCAGACACATATGGCCGTTGCAGGCCAGAAAGATTTTGGACTTACTCATTCCGAAAAGCGATTGTGGGTTTTTTTTTCATTTTCTCCATAAGTTAACGGGGAATGAATTTTATTAAAAATATTTTACATTTGACGCATAGGTCTGAACGCTGGAAAATTGACAGTAGGCAAGATATACGCGGGTCTGTTAATTTTAGAGAGCTGGAAGTCCACGAGATTCGGACAAGTCGAATCATCAAATCCACAGGTAATACAATTCATATTCAACGTTTATACTGAATATTATCCATTTTTTAATTACCCTTGCAAGCTAAAACAATGGTAATATTTATATCTGAAAGAGGATTAAAACATATATTATGATATATTATTGTTAAAAAATCAAAAAAAAAAGTTAAAAAAATACGAGGATATTTATAGGTAAAACAAATATAATAATAAATACATTATATATGTATTATCACAGCCCGTGAGGAAATCACACGATAAAAATGTTAGTAAATTTTACGAAAAAAAACCCTAAAAATAAAAATAATATATATTTATATATACATAATTTAATGTACCTGCGTTGAAGTCGGTTGTGTTTTTTGTTTATTGTTTGAGTGTTGTTATCCCTGATTTTATTTTTTATTTTTTACGAATTGTCATATATTATGTTACCTATATTATTTGTGTTGTGAACTGTTATTATATCGATGCGTGTTTATTTTCCTTGGACCCGTTACAATGTTTTCCATTGATGTGTTTTGGTGAAACAATTATTATTATTGGTTGGTGTACAGCGCATGCACAGTTATTTAATTTCGGATTGTTATGTTCTGTTCTGTTATTTTGTTGTTTTGGTTTATTTGTTATTATTTTAATAATGGTTCAAAAATCAATGTTGTGTGCGAGTGAATGATTTTCGTTATAGTTCTATTTCCGCATTATAAATAATTATAATTTACAAGGTACGAGAAAATTTGAAGATTATTATACATATTTTAAACTATAATTAATATACTTATACAAAATAATAGCAATAACAATATTATTAAAAAAACAAGAAAACCACCACAAAATTGTTTTCGTACTTTGGGTGTACAACGAAGACACTAAATTTGTTTTTGCAAAAATTTACAACATTGAGCTTTATGAACACACGAAATAAAATACACGTTTTGCTTTTACACGTTTACACATGTTTGACGATATGTTTTTGTTTAAATTATTGTTTTGTTTTTTGTTTTGTGTTGTAAGACCCCTATAACTTTTCTAAAAAAAAAATCCTTGAAATTTATACGTTTATAATAATATATATAATAAACAGAACTGATTGATGTTTATATTATAATATCAACGTAATAGTACAGGTTTAGTTGAAATATTATAACACAAATAAAAGTGTTGTTGGTTTATCGTTTTCATTTTTATTATTTTTTATTAATTTTTTTTTATAGCTTTAAACATAATATATTACAATATATTTGATATATAATAAAGTTTTTTTTTAGTAGATAGGTGATTATAGTCAGTGAAGTAGGTATATATAATATAATGTCATTGATTAGTGTAGTATGTGCACAAAATAATAATTTGTCAATGTGTGAAGAATATTGAAGGTTAGGTGAAATTGTTTTTAGGCATAAAATCGTGGAACACTGTTGATGTTTTTAGGCTTAGAATATTCGTAGAACACATAATATTTTTTTAGAGCATGGAAAAAGGGTGAACGAAATTACCTAGTAAATGGAAATTGAGAACAGTCGACATAGAGACAGTTTATATTTATGTGTTTGCTTTCAGGACATTGCAGAACATAGTTCCCCAGAGCCGGTAGTATTTATTTGAGTTTATTCAATTATTTTTATATATAAATTTATTATTATTATTATTATTTTTAATCATTAGTTTCATATTTTTTTTTTCATACTATCGTTTTGTTTTTTTAATTTTTTTTTATGTTTTTGTATTTATATTTATTAAATTATTACCTATTCATTTTAAATTTAATTTTTCACTGTACAGCTATTTTTAAGTGTGGTTCAACTCTCATTTTCATTATTCATATCATAATATTCAGACGCTAAGATGAAACGTTGCTAAACTTCTTACAACGGCATAACAAAGCTATACATTTCGCTGTATAACGAAATAAAACGATATTGGAAATGTTATTAATATATTTTATAAACGTTTTAGTCAGCAAAATATTTAAAATTTAAAATCATTGATATAATTCCACACAGACAGAGTTTAAAAAAAATCACCGTGTTCAATATCTATCTCTGTAGTCCGTATACACCCCTGTAAATAAATTAAAATAAACTTAATGTCGCAACGTTTCAACTTGTGTTTTGACGTGATTAACATAATATATTATTATAATAGCATATTATTGTTATCGAAAGGTCGATGTTTTTCATTTTAGTTCAATCACGATTTATAGTTAACTTTCATTTATTATGTTTCCATAATTTTTATTTGTTTTGTTTGTTTATTTTTTATTTTTTATTTTTTGTTTTATTATTATTTTTGTTTTTTTTTCGACTTATTATTCGTTCAATCCCCTGTCTTTTAAAAGCACATTACAAATTAAAACCCGAGTTACCTGAAACATGTATTTTATTACTATAACACCCTTTTTTATCGATATATACATATATTTATGTATATTAACCATATTAATTATTCTAGACTATAGGTAACGTGCGTGTACACGTCATATAAACATATTTTTGTTCGTCTATTAGACCACAGTTCAGCTGGCTATATTAGATTCTTTTACATAGCGCTAAACATTTTATATTATCATATATACTATTTGTATCTAATTTTTCATTATTTTTTTTTTTTTTAAATTATATTTTAATAGATTCATTTTTAACTAACTATATAATTACAGTCATGTATAAGCACGGGTCTCTCAACAGATCAGTATATATATATATATATATACCTTAGAGCGAATTACATTAACATTATTTTATTCATTCATTTATATATATATATATATATATATATATATATATATTTATTTATTTATTTATTTATTTCATATCCACTCAATAATATTATTATATGTCTATTAGCATAGCATACTTCATCATAATATTTCTTTATATTATCGCATATTTTATTTTGTATACTTTTTTTTATTAATATATACTTATAAACACTTCTTACGAAATACTAAATTAGTTATTGACTTAGACTTTTTGCATTGTGTTTTTGCGTACCCGCATTCTTAGAAAGTAATCCCACAGTATTTGCACGGATTTAGAATATTATATGTGATACTATTATTATTACTATTATACTGTATATTATTACATATTGTGAATGTGTAGTTAGAATATAATATGTATATTAGAATGCAATGGTTTGTTATTTATATTTATTTTTCCTTTTATTTAAATGACAACAATATACAACTAAGAAAATTAATATCATACTATATTTTATATATATAAAAAAAGAAAGAAAGAAAGAAAACAATAAATCGTGAGATTTGAAAATAAAATGTAAAATAATTATTATTTCTGTTTTTTAAGCTTATACATACACCCGCTTGATGATAAAGCTTCGTACAACGTCTTCGTATAAAAAAAATCATACATATAAAGCTTCTTTTTTTAGGGAGGTGGTGGTGGTTAGGCTATACAAAACTATAGTTGCACACTGTTGCACTTCTAACAAGCTACTATATGTAATTTTTTGCTAATTTTTTATTGTTTTTTTCCATTTCTAGTTAATTATTTTATCTTTATGCTATCTTTTTTCTATAAAACATTATTGTGTAAAAATTTCAAACAGCACTCATCATTCTTCACGTGCCTGATGGAGGCTGCCGGTGCAACAAATTGGAACGCGGAACGCGGACAGGACGAGGACGAAAACAGCTGTTTGCTGACCAGGAACAACTCCAGGAGCCGGTAATAAATATTCAAAGACACATTTCGCGTTCGTTAGCAATACCTATGACATTAGAAAATCATGACCTAAATTCCAATATCTGATCACGATGATTATATTTTATATGCGATCAAACGTTATTTAAATGTTTCTATAACAATCGCGGAGTAAATGTTACGATATTATAATATCTGTTGGCATAATTATCATAATCTCGTGAATTTCAATCGTCGTTAATTGTAAAAACAATAACAATCGATGAATTAGGTATTATATATAAGACGTGTTAAGTGCGTAAAATGTTTTGAATTTTCTGTTAACATATATTAAACGAAAACAAATGATGATTTGTTGAGTTAAACAAAATTTTACGATTACAATATAATAAATAGGTATTGATGTGGCGAATAGAATGTTTCATAGTGTCGTGTGATGTGTTGGTAGTCGTTATTGTAGTAGTATGTCGTAATTTACTCACCGACTCAGGTGACGTTTTAAACTTAGCTGTCTAATATTATACCGGTGACGGATGGTTTTATTTGTTTCAGGTCTAAAAAGGTGATGACCGTATGACCAAGTAATATATTTACTCATGAATACGTCAACCCGACCCATAGAGATTCACCCTTTCCCGTTTATTTCTTTATATATATATATATTTATTTTAAGGCTAGAAAGCACAACGACGAGACTTGTAAGACGATTTTTTTAATGACTGTAGACGATTATTATTACTAAGTAATACTAATACGTTCGGTATATTTTTTTATAGTATACCTATATAATTTAGTATTTATTATTCACACCTATACATGCGTAAAGGTACTTATCTTACTATTATATAAATCGAAATCTGGTAAAAAAAAACTTAAATTATTATTTCTACGGTCCAATAACGTAGGTATGTTTATAATTTAAAAATATAACATAATAATATGATATACCTACGCACTATATACTTACAACATGATAATAATATAATATTAAATATATATAATATATATATATATATATATATATAGTTCACTGATGATATTGATTCCACAAGTGCCAAAATGTTTAATTGTGTCAAGTGACTACAATCTGTGTGTAAAACGGCTCTGTGTTTGTGTATTTTCAGCGGTATATAACGCAATCCAAACGTTTGAGGAGGAGACGTGGCGATATTTTAGAAAAGGTATATTTTGACGGTTTGAGATTTTATTAACTCCCCCGGATATAGATACGTTGTGTTTTTTTACTCCTTGGTTGATTTATACATATATTATAATCTTTACAATAATATAAAGTTAAATTTTATATGTTGTTATATTTTTGTATTTCGTTTATATACGTAGAACTCTTGAATTTCGACTTTTTTTTCGGAAACTATATGAATTTCGATAATACAGTATATTTAGACCTTTTTTGTGTGGTTGCATAGACTCTAGTCACTTGATGGAACTCTCTCTTAAGTATATATGTGTATACATGTATATACTATATATAGCATATCATACATTTATATGTGTGTGTATAATATATGTATATATATGCATATATAATATTATACGCTCACTTCACGACCCTTCGTTGAAACAAAAACGACATGTTAAATATTTATAGAGAGTTTAGATGATTTAGAACGATTTATTTACTATTATCATTATTATTATTACTATTATTATTATTATTATTATTATTATTATTATTATTATTATTATTACTATTATTATCATTATTATTTGTTGACTTGGTAAGGATATCACTATTATTATTTAGCATACATACATATATATATATTTAATTTAGGTAGGTATGCCATTAAGGTAATATTATATTATTATTAGGTATTGTTATATTGTTATATTCTGTCGTATGTACTAAATATTATTGTTTAGTGTTGGACGGACACTATTTGTCTGTTGTTACATAATATTATTCCAGGATAGATGTATACAATTAATTAATATGTTTAATAATTATTATTATGTTATATTTAGGTATATAATGTATTTCTAACTATTATTATATTTATAATATTTATAGACTTTAATTTTGCACGATGCATGTGGCGCAAAATTTGCATGCACTTTTCAAAATCTTATCCACTTTTTCATTATTAACATTATACATATTATTCATATATCTTTATATAGAACTGTGGTCAGTTGGTGAAATAATTTTAAATTACTCCCGCGGTTTTTGTTTTATTTTTATTTTTCAATCCCCTCACGAAATTTGAATCTATACAACAACATGCGTAGGAACAATTTAACCGCACTACCCTATGATACTTGTTTAATTTTTTGTTTTCGTTTACTGTTTTTTTTTTCTTTTTTATGAGTGTTTACCGTAGTTTTCTTTTCGTTCAAAAAACAAAATCCCGAAAATCCCGATAATATTGTTATTCCCTACCGGGATAGTTGTTATTATTATCATTTTTTTTTTTTTTTAAGCAGGACTCGTCCCTTACATAATATTACCCGTTCAATAAATACTACCGGCAAAGCACTGCCGTGTGTGTAATTTTATTATACAATATACATGATATATTGTTATTAAATATTTATTTCCTGCTTAAATCGAGAAAATAAATGTTTTTTTTTTCTAATTTTTCCTCTCTTCCTGGAAACTTAAATGTTGTTATATATAAGTTCCTTTCATAATATACACCAGGTTTTCATTTCGTTAGGTTTTATCCATTTTTTTGACTATTTTTAATATTTTGTATTATTATCATTAATGTTATACTATTATTGTTTGTTTTGATTTTTCAACAGCATTCCCATTATTACATTATTATTATATTATAATATAATACGTGTAAATAAAACAAACATTATCATATTATGATATTATAAATATTAACTTAACCGCCACTAATACGTCATAAAACAATATACAATATTATATAATATTATACGTATATTGTGCGTATTAACGTCGGCAAACGTCTTACATACACGCGGAAACAGTATATTTATACACTAGGTCATGGACGATTTACAGGTGATGGAGCTGACCGACGTGGTGATTTCATCGCGGAGGCCGTCCGAAGACTCCAACTCCGACGGACAACAGCCCCAGCACCAGGGTATGCACTTACATCCCGGTTACAGACAACAGAGATCGCGATCGCCGAGCATACGGTAAGCGGTCAACCACCGACAACCATCATATTATACCACTACTGCTACGATAAAATTGTTGTGCGCATTATAAGGGCGGGTTTCCATTATACGCGTATACCGTACAGTCGTACAATGTTCAGCTATATGTCCAACAACACGGTAACGTGCAGGTTAATCGTGTGGTAACCTTACCCGGACCAACCTATCACGGCAAAGGATTTACGCGAACGTGCATGGTGGAAACCCACTTTTAGACGTGACTTTTACCACCGTGGTCCGTTGTGACACAATACTTGCGGGCGTGAGGCCCAGGGGATGGGAGGAATGATATTATTTCGTTTAATCGCCGCAAATTTTTAACTTTAACCAAACAATAATTAATTATTGAAAACGCGTTTTTTTCTTCATAAATGACGTCTAAAGGTTGTTTGGTCGTGGATCATATATCTACTATTATAATATAAGTAATAAGTATACTGCACCAGATAATTATTCATAAAGCGTATCCGCCAACGATCAATTCTTTTTTTTTACTAATAATATATAGGTATTACGATACATTGATTCGAGGTATTTGACGTAAAAAAAAAGAAAAATGGTTTCGAAATGTGTGTATTATTCTGCTCAGATAAGTGGGAACAATATCATATGTATACATTATTATATCCACATATAGCGTGTGGATCTCAGAATTAAAAAAATAATAATAATAAAGAAATAAAGCGTGTGTCGATTAGGATGACGAGTAGGTGAATGTACGACGAGTGGAGGACGGGGTCTCCCTGATTTTGTTTATTAAACCGTTTTAACACGATTACTATATTATTATATTGTGTTATGTGTTGTTGCCGTACGTGTTGGACACAGTAGAGAGCGTCATACCCCGTCGCCAATCAGGAGATATCATCAACAATCTCACCACTACCATCACCACAGTCATCATCCGCACGAGATCGGCTTCAGTGACACTGTGTCCAACGTCGTCGAAATCGTCAAACAGCTGGACCATCGTCGTCATCCTAGAGGTAAATGCGCGATTTTTACCTAAACCAACATAATATTGCAATCGAACAGGTATACCCATAACTATAATGCGATTCACACGGTTTATCACGCCGTATTATTATAATAAAAATGTATCACTATATACAATATGGGCGATGTACATCGTAGTACGATGATTATATTATTGCGTGTAGGCACCCATTTTTCGACAGAAAAACGTCGAATCTGCCCACAACCAACCCTCTATCGAAGTTGTGACCATCGCCTTAAATAAATCAGTAGTATTATAATATATAGTCTCTTGTGGTTTTATACTTTTATATAATATGATCCTCTGTCCATGTGTAGGTTTGATATTTGTAATTTAATGTCGATCGACGACATAATATATTATACCGTACCTACTCTGTTACCGCACACATATAATATTCGATATTACGCTGCATAATATAGGTACAATAACGTATCTTTACCGCCCGTACATGCAGTGTATATATCGTTATAACAAGGGCTAGGAATCTTTAAAATATTACTGAAAATTAATTAAATATATTTAAATTAATTCTAATAATCTCTCGTTCTGACGGAAACCACTAATCTCGATTACAAATGCATAGCAAATTAATAATTTTTATATTTGATTTTATTTTATAAACTAAGTACTATAAATACATATTTATTTACGAATAGCCATTATGATAATATGATTGCCTAAAATTATAGTTTTATTATTATTCCAATAAAATATGAATACAAAACATAGTATGCAAGACTAGATTAAAAATAATACGAAGTCTCTGAATTTTTTTGAAAAATTTTCCTTTATCACTTGAACAAGAAGACAAGTCACTGTTGTCGCTAGTAATTTTGTGAAAATTATTAAAATATACTAATTGTGGATCAACGATGTGATGTTTATAATTTGTGCGTTTGACCGACGCATATCAATATCGGAATTGTGACGATCAAACGTATATTATATGATGATGATGATGATGTGACATATTCGATAGTAAACCATCGGTGGTTTTTTTTTTGTTAGGTCGAGGTACTCGAAGTCAGACATAAGGATAACGGTACAATATTATTATTGCACGTATTTTATTTCTTTATCATTATTATATCATTTTATTATTACTTGCGAATCGATATACATATGCCTAGTACATATTATATAAACTTGTACGATGATTACATAATATTGTTATTTTTGTTTTACTTGAATTTCGTATTGCGTTCAGATTTTTAACGGCATTTCTATCAAATGTGTACATATCACATATGCGTATAATATATTATACTGCACATTACGAAATATTATTATCAGCAATATTGTAATACAACTGTGAGATGATTTTGATAATTTAATATTGTTTGACTAATCTTGCTATATTTACCTATATCATCTCATTATTAATTAATAATTTCCAACTATAATACATATATTATTATTGACATAATACAAGTATATTAGGTATATTATATTATTTATTATGCTATTATTTTTTTTTAATACAGTAGGTATAATAGATTTAAATTATTTTTTGTGTACATTTTATTTAATCATCCGCCCGCATGAGCTGTATACAGTATATTATACTATATATTATTATTATACCACAACAGAAATAATAAAAAAAACATTTACATACTAATAAAAAATTCAAAGAGTAGTTTTATAATCATTGGTCAATTATTATTACACTCATTAAAACATGTGTATACAATTTATGTTTCGACGCATACAATACTCAATATTTATAACATGCTGATCACCAAAAATGCTCACCTCCATTTTCTTACTTTTCTCGATGAATTTATTTGAATATAGATTTCCAGAATTTTTAACTATACATTGAGACCACACTTTGAAATTCTCAAAAACTGTTCGGACGGTACTTAAGTAAGTGTTCTGTGACAATACAGTCTTCTATGTTTAGAATGAGAATCTCCATTTTATCTGGAAATTATTTAGTTGGAAATTGTTTTTGAAATGTTGTTGTACGCCTCATTAAAAATTCAATAAAGCAGTTTCTTCAGTTATTAGAACAGGACCTATATAGTATATATAGTAAGGAAAATAGTCCTTAAAATAAAAAAAAAAGGTAATAAAATAATGAAAATACTAGTATTTATTATAAGACTGAATATTTTTACAAATTGTAAACGTCAATAAATTAATATTAATTACACTTAACATTTTTAAATCGCCATAGCCCCTATTTCTTCCAAACCCATTATTTTAGACCTAAAATCCTTAATAAAAAAAATTGAATATGAATAAATAACCCAATCACTACTCGTTAGAATTTTGATACGCTAAAAACATTATCCACTAAATAATGAGAAAACTGAGATTCTCATTTGAAAACCAAAAGTTTGTATCTCTTCAGTACGTTCTTTAAGTATACTTATTAGGTATATCAACTATAAGTATATCATATTTAAAAACGCTAAAAACCATACGTCGTCGAGTAACTGCATTATTGAAAAATAAAAATAAAAATAGGGGTGAGCATGCCTTACAGCGAAAATAGTACAATTATTAAGCGTTTATATGCCTTGTAATAGTTTATGGATTTTATTTGGTTTTTGAGTAAATTGGTCATATGAATGCGATTAATGTAACTATACCTATGTATTATATACGTTTTGAAACGAAAGCTTTCCGCTGAAATATAATAGCCATTGTTTCGCTGCAGTTTACTCTGTGGTGATATCGGAATCTTTAAATATACGACGAGTATACAGATGACTCGCAGTCCGTATTAAGTCGCTAAAGGAATAATCTTAATAATACACTATTTTTTACCAGTGTTTTATTGATAAAATTACTGAATCGGTTTCATAGGTAATTCGTTTTTTTTTTTTTACATTTTAACATTTTTTTTCACATAATATTATAATTTTTTTTTTTAGAATAAGTATCATAAATTATTGTTCTATAACTATTTTCTGGGGTTTTTCCCAGCATCCCAAACTTTTGTCGTTTAGTATGACATAAAATGCTGATATTATCTGATTATTGACAGCTTATAACATTTAACCGTATTGGTACCTATTATAATGTTATATAGGTACGTTATTTCGACTGCTGTTTTGTGTTCATTAATAATATTGGTTTTTTTTAACCGATATTAAAATACGGGTATATAATAATGCTGCAATTTATTGTGCAGTCCGTGCCTTCAATCAAATGCTATAATACGATTTTAATTATTATAAATGCATCTCATACGATTTCCTGATCCCTTTGACCTATATAGTGAGAAATCGATATATCATCATATTATACATTCAATTCGTGTGAATTGTATAATAATATTATTATACACGAACTCTCGGAATCAAACGATTGGCAATATTATTATTACTTTATGTACAACAATAAAACGTGCGACGATTCTTGGATACAGAAAATATAGGTGTGAATGCATAAAAATATTATGCGCATAATTATATTCATATCAAATAACCAATCAATAATAACAATTATAAATAATATAATAGGTATTACACTCCTTTGCCATTCGACTGAGATTTATCGAAAACTCTCCGTTTTATCGTTTACATAATACCTATATAGTATAGGCAAAAAATAATAATAATTGCAGTTTTTGTCTTTTAACATATACCTATACGTATTCACATATATAGCTTAGGAACGCACGTGATGTGTTGTCTCCGCGGCCTCACACAAGCGCATGCGACATGGCAAATTTGCATTGAGAAGAACTGATTTTGTGTTGTTATCTTTAATATGCAAATACTTTATAGACCGCTGTGATAAAACTTAGAGGTGACAACATAATAATAATATTATGTCGTCTAAAGATATCTCTCGTCGGTTTTTTAGGAAGTTTTAATGTATAATCGAGTTTTAAGCGTTTTTATGTTTTAATATTTTGTATTTGTATACATATATTTATATATAATTATATAATTCACTTAATAATTAATATATTGTTAAAATCGAGCAGCGACAGCGACCAAATACGATATTTTTTGTCTTTGGGTTTGATCACATCTTATATTATAATATTCAATCTAATATTCAATTCGACCACGACAATTTTCAAGGAGTTCGATATAGGCAAATACTAATGCAAGTAGTGTAAATGTGTTAAATATCGGAGCGCTCCCGCTCCCGCACGTGTAAAAACGAATTAAACAAATTAATATTAACTATTTCGTTTTTTTTGTCTTTTGGTCAAAAGCTTCAATCTTTTTTCAAGCATATATTATTAATTCCTAACCTATTTATCCGATAAAAATTTTTGAAAACATAATATGATTTAATCTTTCATAAAATTTACTCGCCATAACGATGTCTTCTTCATATTTTTTTCATTAATTTTTTCAACTTCAATATTATTAATAATTTAAAATTCTTAGTATTCAAAACATTAACATCGACTAAGTTTGAAGGGATTTAATAAAAACATTTTCAATATAGTTAGGAGAGATTACGAGGACGGTACTGCTTTGACAGGGTATAAAGTATAGGTCTATTTTGATAGGAGACTGAGGAGAAGGGGTCGAGTGTACTTTAAGCTGCGTAACGACCAAAATCGGTTCCACTGAGCATAATTCTCCGTGTCTTATACATTTGAAAAGCGGAGACAATACGTACGAGGACGATAAGCATCCTCTTAACTCATGAAAGGCTTACACCGGTCAGTATGTCCGTTGTCTGTAAAAAGTACTGCGATGTTATTACTTGAGGCATTTCTAATTGGCGGAATGCAGCTGTCACTATAGTCGAAAAAATACTAAGAATAATGATTTAGATGTGGACTGAGGGAGAGGGGGCAAATGTATGAATGGATTTATGTATCATCAGTTTAAAACATTTAAATTATTACAACAACAAAAACTACCCATTCAAGTTTTATAAACAACGATCACTCTTCACTCGATTTTTAGAGCGTATTTATGTATTTTTGAATAATAACACATAATATTCGATATGAACGTAAATACTTGTGTAAGAGTGCCACGAGCCATCGATATATTATTATCATAATATACCTACTGCTATGCAATGCGTAAATAATATTATAATATATTAGAGCATTATGTTAAAGTACATTTATTGCGATGGCATAAATAATCATAATAATAAAGTATACCATGTGTGTACATGATAGGTATAACGGTTAAAACCATAATATTAATATAACGATGAAACGTGGTCGTGCGCGTGTTCACGTCTGTCCCGCAGGTTCTTGGTCGGCGTCCACGAGTCCGGTCCGGTCACCCAGCCCGGATAGGTCGGAGAGCGGCCGCACGTACTACGGCACCACCAGCCTGGACCAGCGGTCGCGTTCCCCATCGCCGGTGTCGACGAACGGCAGTGGCCGGCACCAGCAGCAGCACCATCACCAGCAGCAGCACCAGCAGCAGCACCATCAGCAGCATCACGGTGGAGGAGGCGGCGGTGGCGGCACATCGGTTTCGTCGTCCGCCGCCGCCGGGCTGACATCGTCGAGACAGCACCAGCAATCGGCACCGCCGCCGTCGTCTTCGTCGTCCGTGTCTCACCACGGGCCGCAGTCGTTATTGGGTGGCGGCGGCGGCCACGCGACCTCCATGTCGGCCATGATGACCGGGGCGGCCGCGGCATCGGCGGTCATGACGATGCCGCCACCGTCCGTGCTGGTCAACAGCAGTTACCCCGTGCTGGCAGTGGCCGGTTGCAACAGGCGCCGGTTGCCGCCCACGCCCAACAAGCCGTCGTCGCTGCAGCTCCGGCCGCCGCACCACTCGGCCTCGATAAATTTCCCGAAGCTGAACGCGTCGCCGACGCGCGGCCAACCCGCGGCGCTGCCCAAACCGCCGCCCGCGGCCGCGTCGTCCACGTCTACAGCCGCGGCCGTTGCCCGACAGAGTATGGCCATGACGGCAATGCCACCGCTCAGCTTCGAGCAAGCCATGTCGATCGGCCGCAGCGGCCGGCTGCTGCCGTCGCCGGTGCGCAACGGGTACGCGTCGTCGTCGTCTAAGCAGCAGCAGCCGTCGTCGTCGTCATCGGTGTCCGCCATCAGGCGGCAAAAGAGCGGCGGCGGAAGCAGCGGTGGCCGTGTGAGCAGCCGGCACAGCGATTCGGACGAGGACGACTGGTGCTAACCCTTACTGTCTGGTAGTGGCCGTCGCCGCCGCCATTGCAGCAACAGCAGCAGCAGCAGCGACGACGACGACGACAATAGACTAAGCTGCAGCAGCCGCCAACGACGGTCGCGACAACGGCGGACAACGCTCGTCAGATCGTTTCGGTCGTCGGCGCCACGATCGCCTCGACTGTCGCTGATCGCTGTCGCGTCGTCCTGCTCGTCGTCCTCGTCCTCTTTGTCGTCGCTGTCGGACTACTCCTCACGTTCTGTTCCGCCGCTGTCGCCGTCGCCGCTGAACAAGCAGCAGCAGTAGCCGCCGCTGCCACCGCCCAAATTTATAAATATTAACATATATTATTATTATTATTATAATTATAACTATTACCTAATTATTATTATTATTATAATTAATAACTATTTCCGAACTTAAAAAAAAAAAAAAAAAAAAAAAAAAAATGAAAAACACACGGCTCGTTGTTTTGCGCGTATTATTCTCGTCGTTTTTTCGTTTTAATTTTTTTAAGTATATTATTGATTTTTTAACGTACGTCTCATCTCGACGGTGTACGTTGAAACATTTTGTTGAGAGCTCGATAATATGGTATATTACATTATAATATTATATTTAGTGGATAAATAATAATATTGTATTTCCGCAGTGTTGTTTTTTTTGTTTCGTTTTGTTTTATATCTCGTGAAGGTATTTTTACTCACAGAACAATAATAATAATTGTATTACAATCGTCGCGCAGTTATTTCCGTACATGTTCAAATCGTAACATATTATTATTATAATAATATGTTCGTGTGTAGGTACATAATATACGTTTATGTTATAATATTCGTACGTTTTTTTTATATGGCCGGACATTCCCTTCTGTTCACTCAGTCGTCCCTTCAACCGTACAACAACCCTTTCACCCACACGAATGCCACCCATCACAATATAATAAAATTCACCGTCGTCGTGTTCACCTACACATTACAAGCGTCTCTTATTTATTATTATCATTATTATTATTATTATTATTATCAACATCATGGTGTCGTGTCTCGTTCTATTATATCGTAAAATTATTTTATTGCTCTACTCATTACAATCATATATTACACACACACACACACACACACAACAATATCGAAATATATTATATGATTATTAATATAGATCTGTTGACTCGAATTACCTATTTAAAGTTTAATAAACTACATCATAACAATCGTTGTAAATAACTACCCCCCCCCCCCCATCACAACCGAAAATCCACTTTAATAAAAACTAATTGTTTTTTATTATCAAGTGTAATATTATTGTTATTGCTTATTTCGCCGCAGGACACGTAATACGTAAACGATTCTGAAACGCATTATACTTAATATAATTTGAAATAAATAATATGATATATTTACATCCGTATTTAATATTAGATAATTACTCTATGTTTATCGTTTTAAATGTTTGTTTTCCAAACCATAATTTTTCTACACACCGTTATAATATGAGTGATGACGATACGTACTATTTCGAAATAAATCGATTGCATATTTTTCAGCCAAGCCCCCTCCCACACCACAATTCTCGATATCGATTCTGTAACCTAACTCAACCTAACCTAAAGTACGTACAGTATACGTTTCGTGGTTCTCACGCCGATATAGATATTATTTATAATACATATATATATTATACGCTCAATGTAAGTACTAAAATAATGATAAGAATGTCATAGTTGCATTGTTGCAACGCTAAGATTTACTCTCGATTTTTATTTTTATTATTAATTATTTTTTTTTTTTGTCCAATATTTACGATTTGAATTAAAACTCCGAGTATACGACTGCAAATGGCGACTTTTTTCGGCAATAAAATTCAATGACGCTATAATTGTTTTTTTTTCTTCTCAAAACTGCGCAACCAAAGGGCACCCGAACTATTTTTTGCGTCTCCTTATCGTCTGTGATCGTATTAATTTCATAACATTTTATTCTCGTCACGATATTATATAGCTTTTGTAATACGATGATAGACATGATGCGTTACCTACATACGTAATAATAACTTCGTCAAATCATCAGACTAAACATTTTTTTAATTTTGAAAAATTCGTCATATTCTGCAGCTAAATAAAACACAATATTTTATCGTGTGCAAACGTAGTATTGCCAGCGTAATGATTTCGTTACATAATATTAATAGTCAAATGTTCGTTGTGTACAAACATTAAAACATAATTTTATGTCGATTATAATTTTCGGTACATTCAGGCGTACCAACTTAATACAACCCGTGTATTAAATTGTTAATTTCCCGGAAATTCGAAACGAACACGACACGCGCGTCTTCTTCCGCAGCATCTGTTTTTATGTTATTATTATGACGGCGAGGGGATGTCCGCGCGACATTGTTTTCGGAATCGTATTGAAAATGACGGTAACTAGTCGAAAGTAAAAAAAAAAAAACACTTTCTCGGACAAAGCGAAAAACGAACCTAATATCGTATTATTCGTTTAAACCTCCAGCACTGTAATGTCGTCGTACGACTCTATAATAATACGTTCATATAATATATATTATATTCATCGTTGAGCAAACACGTCGTCACAGACTCACGATAATCGAAATTTACGATTTCGGGTCGAGTTTTCCGAACCATTGTGTTCGAGTCGTCGGATTTCGTCGGCAGTTGTGTGGATGCGTTTCATCATCTCAATCCGAATTTCGCTTTGCCTAAAAGTACAAAAAGCGATTGTCTCGGCAACGAGCGCGTCATCGTTTTCCCCCGTTTTTCATTGATAATAACAATAATAATAATAATAGTATATAATTACAATATATTATATATATATAGTAGGTACCCATTATATTATATTATGATCATCATCTGAAAACGCTTTCGTAGACGCTGCAGGTTTTTCACAATCGTTGTGGATTTCTCTCTAATTACCGCGACCTATTGTATTAATTTGTGAGCGTGTATGATGTTTGATCACCGTTTAATAATTTAATCAGCATATTGTGTTTTGTGGTTTTTTCGTTTCGAACCTACTCTTGGAGCGTTTATTATACGATGTTATTTTCAGTATGATCTACTCTATTATGATATTTTATCATTATTATTATTATTATTATTATTATATTATACAATATTATGCGACTTGTAAAGTTGCGTGCGATCGTGTAGGCAACCGTGTTGTAAATTATACTATTATCATATTATAATATGTTCTGTTTGTACATTTCGCGTTTCTCTTTTGTATACAATAATATGATATTGTTTCGTTTCATTTATATTATTGTTTTTTGTCAATCGTTTCATCTCGTGCGGTTTCGGAAACGTAGGTTTTATAAACCATAATATGACGTACTCGTGATAATATATTCATCGTATATAAATAACACTGTTTCTACTATATTATTTTCAACTATTAAGTTTGTTTGTTTCCTCTCCTCGTCTGTGCAGTTTAGTTTACCATGACTTCCACACACACACCTCACGCCACATATTATAAGGTATATTAAACTACGGCATATACATAATATTATGTACAGGGCGTGATTCGAGCAAAACCACCGACATAATTATGATATGACATACGTAGGTATATACCCGTCTGAATAAAACGGTTTTATTTCGGAAAATAAAAAAAAATAATACATATTAATCGTATCGCGATATATTAATAATACGTCGACATAACACCTATTATAATTATTATTGTCTTTGTTGACGGCTTCGCAAACATTTACACCCCGTGAGCTTTGTACAAGGCTTGGCAGACATTCAGAGAACACGATATTAAAGTGACAACGATATTCATCATATTAATACCGTAGTTGTGGTGACATTTGAATTTCTCACGAATTATTTGTTTCTCCTTTTTGTCCTTGTTACCCATAGTTATAATAGGTGTATAACAATATCATGGTTGGCGTGTAGGCACCTAGCTTAGATTTCGAGTAATTAGGGACCGCCCCTCGTATGAAATTATTAATGCAATATAATGATGAATCGTAAATCAAGCTCTGTCTGTATGTATATGTTCGCCCGAAGGTCAAAGTGCGGAGACGCATCTGAAACACCACTACGACGTGATGACTAAAACGCGAGTGTGTGTGTGTGTTTGAAAACCGATAAATCGAATTAGAACTCTTGACTCGTATTTTCAAAAAACAATCGTATCCGATTTCGATCCAAGTGCGTGCCTGCAGACCGAGTATATGATATTATACACGTAAATAATTTTAAATGAAATAGACATAATAATATAATGATTGATAGAATAACATTATATACATAAGTTGTCCCGCGTACATCTTTCTCACTCACACTCTCTCATCGTCCTGTCTTTATCTTTTCTCTATATCTCTCTCTCTCTCTCTCTCTAACTATCTATAATATCTATTTATCGTCTATATCTTTATATTTTATCTCTGTATTTGTGAATAAAATGATGACTTTGTACATAGTATAGATTTTGTTTGATTGTTAATTTAATTCGTTTATTTTTTTGTTTTTAATAAATACGATTTAAAAAAAAAAAAAAAATCAATATTATATCAAGTTCTAGGATAATTTTTCTAGTTGATAATACATTTTATTTCACACGGGACCATAAAATATAATGTTAATTTTCATTTTAATTATTTGCCGTCGTCTCACCACCGACGTGTTTATGTTTTCAAACTGCCAATATAAATTTTGATTGTAATACTAATGATATTATTATTATTATTATAAACGGATCGTCGTGAATTCATATTTTTAGGTGATTTTTATCGTTAAATTTTATCATTCAACATAATATTATTGTGTTTTCAACTGACAATTCTCGCAAGATTTTTTTTGTTTTTGTTATGTTATGAAAATATAATAAATTATAATATAATTATTATTATTACTATTATTACTCTCATTAAACGCAATTTTAACATACTAATATACTTACATCATCTGAGCATAACGCATTTAGAAGCGTTATTGAAAAATAAAAAATCTGTGATAAAACGACAAACCTGTGTATAATATATCTTAATAATAATTTTGAAAAAAATAAGTGGTGTATTCAATTCCGTCTGATATGATATTTTCCAATTTTCGGAAATCCAATTTGTTTTCCCATCGAAAGAAAAAATTTTTTTTTATTATTATCCTTTACATATAATGTATACCTACCTAGTAATATATGTATACAAAATATAAATGATACGTCTTTAACCATCTCTCTATCTATATACATCTATATATATATATATCTTTATTTACGCTTGCTGATGTCCCTTCCGTGCTTGTCTATATGTATAACAACACTTTGTCTTTGGCCATTAAAAAATATATATATAATAATATAGGTACCTACATATTATAAGAAGAAAAAATTCAATATACAATACCTGCGAACACTAAATTATAATGTAAATTATTAATAATATTGTAATCAAAGTTGCCTTATTACTAACCGTAAGTTTCCGGTTGTAATTTCCTTTTTTTGTTACAAAATAAAAGTTGAAAAAAATTTAAAAAAAAAAAAATGTATAAAATTTAATTTTAAGTACCTATATTTAAAAAAATAGTGTTATCATTATACTAAAAAAAAATTAAAAAAAAACTGTATAAAAACGGAGGTGGAACGGGTATATTACTATTTTTTTTCCAATGTGATTCATATATTATTACCTAATTGTTTTAGGGATTTCCTTTTAGAACAAACTATTTTTTTTTAGATATATTTAAAATGAATTGTCGAATTTTTTTGTTAAATAATATTTGTTGTTGTTACTTTTTCGACAATCCGTTTTTCTATGCTGTAAAAACAAGACGCGCGTAGATTTTATCTTATAAAAAAAAAAAAAAAAATACTAAAAAAAATAAAAATTTATGAATACCAAAAAAAAATTCATTTTTTTTTTTCATACGTCGTTTTTAAATAATAATTATAATAATATTATATTATATACTACTACATCATTCCGTGTACGCATTATTGGACTATAATTATATAGTTTATGTACATTTAATTTCTGTCATTTTTATTTATCCTCCCTCCCGCCACCCCCCTTCACCACAGAAATATGCTTAGACGGTATAACGTTTAAAATTGTTTATTTATACATATTATATTGTTTTTTTTTTTTTTTTACGAAACTTATGTCGACTTCTATAGACGAGTTAATTGTGACATACATTTATTTATGCATATTTACGAACTTATGTGCATCATATTAATATGTAATACCTTTATAATTATATAATATACATATATACAATATAATATATTAATATTATTATATGTATAATTATATTATTATTATTATTATTATTATCATTGTATTTATTATTTTTTATTACTATTAAAATTTATCTGTTTTTATTTGTGTTATAATAAAGAAAAAATATATATAAAAAAAAAGAAAAGAAAATGATAAATTTTAGAAAAAAACGATTGTTTTCTTCATTTTTTTTTTTTACGATTTTTACACGAGTGCCTATATCTGCAAATATATTGGACATTTTCAAACTTTGGAGAACATTTTTGCAGATCGTACATCTGTAATACACATATATATAAGGAGGTAGGGTGTAACATAAAGATTTGATAAAAAAGTCAGCCAATTCTCAAAAATCATATTATTAGAAAAAGCCATTACGTTCCAAATTAATTTAACTAAAAAAATATTGAATTTAAAGAAAATTCTGAAAAATAAACTGCTTGACTTAGATAAATAATTTTACCATCAAAATTAATCTAATAACCAGATTCACAAATAGGCTATTTTGAGTTTATCCAAAAAAATATTTTATAAATTTTTAAGTTTTTTATTTTCAGTATTAAAAATTAAAAAATTCACTAAAAATATAGTGGTGCAAGTGTCTATAAGTTATGTAGAAACAAAAAGTTTAAATATTCAACACAACAAAAGTTATTCCATATCAAATCATCGTGAAACACCCTATATATATACCTATATACCTACGTAGTGTGTTCGGTAAAAAAAGAGTTCAAAAAAGTCACGGGATGTTTAGAAGAAAAAAATAAATAATTTGGTTTATCGGTCTGCCCCACATTCAAATATTTCTACGCGTCATACAAAACTATTTTTTATAACTCCTAATAGTTTGTTTACCAAATTGTTGGTAATACGATTGTGGGACATCGTCGCTATTGCGCAGTCAATTTTAAATCGAAAATATACCTTTAGTTTTGGCAAAATTCAAGTTAGTTTCCTTTGTCCGATTTTTATTCTAAAAAAAAAAAAAATATATTCTCTGTAGAAAACCGTGTATAGACCGTCATACCAAACAATGTGTAAAAGTAAAATATTTTGTTATTGGACTTAACTGTAATTGAAAACTTGAAAATATGAAGTTTTCAATACATAATCAAAATTAAAAACCGAAAGTTTTATACGAACGATATATAAACATTTTTCAGAATCAAAATCGGACAACTTTCACTTACTTCAATTTTGTCGAATCAACATAGGTAAGTCGACGTGAAATTTGAACAGTTAATTTCATTATTTTGCTGTCGAGTTGTTGACAATAATGTGCATATGCGTGTGTACCTGCACGAGAATGGTACCAGCGTTAAATTTTACTAACACTGATAAACATTTAGAACTAACCAGTAACCAGGGTCTGAATCCGATATTGGATACCGATTTTAAACAGTTTAAAATCGAAATCGGAAAAATAAATACCATCCGAAACAGAAATCGAAATCGAAAAAAAATTCGGTTTTTTTCAATCCCTGGAACGGATCGAACACTCATAGATCTCGCGGGCAGCTTTTTAAAGATGAGACTGGAAATTCCCTAAATGTTGCTCGTTATTGAATAATAGCAGAACAATGACCCTAGATATTTGGTCACGGAAACAGTCTTAGCAGTCTGCGCAGCTATGTTATTGAAACGAATATTTTGTCAAAAATGTAAGCTAAATTTTATGAAAAAAAAATGTTTTCAATAAAATGGTGGATAGTATAATATATATTCAAAAAATTGTGTTTTAACTTTTGTCAATAAAATAATATGATCGCAAATCGTACCAAAAACCTAATATTATATTATTATTGTTAAAATATTATGATTTGAAAACGGCGTCCAGTGGCGATAACACAACTTGCACATCGGGGAGTACCTGTATGTTGTTATACCTATATTGGCGTGACAAGGCACTGTAGGTTTGTCATTGTTCCAAACAACTGCAAGAATGAAATACATAGACAATGGGAATATGAATATGACTGAGATTTTCCTTTTTGATTGTTATAATACGTATATATTGTGTACTCTTCTCAAATTCAATACAACACATAGAGTCGAGATTAAGAGGGGGGGGGGGGGGGTCATGGCGGGTAGTACGTTTCTAATATTATGTAATTTCAATAATGGATATAATGTGTTTTTTTTTTTAAATATTTATAAATTAAAGGAAATTTACAATCTATACACAATTAAAATATAATAAGTAATATGCTAGTATTGTTATTATTATATATAATGGCATCGTAATCGTAATATTATCGTTTTTTAGGGTTCCGTACCTCAAAAGAAAAAAACGGAACCCTGATAGGATCACTTTGTTGTCCGTCCGTCCGTCTGTCAAGACCGTTTTTCTCAGCAACGCGTGGAGGTATCAAACTGAAATTTCTATATGATACTCAGGTCTACTGTCCCTGGAAGCTGTAGAAAAATCAACCTTCTAAGCCAACGTAATCAAAAGATACAGCCATTTAGGCCGCACATTTTCGAAATTCGCACGGGAATCAAAACCTACAGGGTACTTCCCGTGAACTTAGAATCTTGAAATTTAGTACGAAGTCACGTCATATAGTACAGATATAGAAAAAATTACGAAAACCGTAAATTTTTAGTTTCATCATATAAAAAAAAAAGTATTTTTGAAAAATATTTTTGACATTTTTGAAAATTTCAAAGTTACTACTCCTTATCTCATGAACGCGCTGAGGTATTAAATTAAAATTCATATTAAATACTTAAGTCTATAATACCTTTAAACTGTAACAAAATCAAAGTTTTATGTCAACGCAATCGAAAGAAATAATAACAATTTAAGCCGCATATTTTCAAACCCGCGACTACTTGCGAGGGAATCAAAACCTATAGGGTACTTCAAGTCGATTTAGAATCTCGAAATTCGGCATGAAGCAATGTTTTATCGCACATATAACAGAAAAATTCCGAAAACCTTAAATTTTTAGTTAGATCACATATTTTTTTTTTCCAAATAATTTTAAACTTCTAATTCTTTTCCTCATGAACGCGTATTTATGATCCTCCAGCTTTCCATATTTTGATGTTATAAATTTCATTTTGCAATAAAAATTTAATATACCATAACTATGACTCGATTGTCGTGTGATGGGTGAACTTTTACTTATATTCTACAGGTTTTTACGAAACCCTCGGTGCGCGAGTCCAACTCGGTTTTTTTTTGAGCAGGATAATCGAGACAAATAAATGGGATTTAAAACAGTTTTTGATGATAAATCTTGTTTAAGTACACATTCACTTTTCTACTGTACATCATAACCAAACAAAAAACATTAAACTGCAGCAGGTCTTTAGGAAATTAATTAAAAACGGTAAATAGCACGTTTTACCGTGTGTTTTTAATGTATATATAACCGCACTATTCGTAGGAAAACTCTGACACAAATACCTAAGAATAATAGACGTTACCAATTGAATTTTCGCCAAGAAACTGCAGCAGCCAATGGAGTCGATATAAGGTAAGACACGTCATGTGTATTAAAGGTGATTTAAATAGCTGCTTAATAGGAAAAGAGGAGAGGAAAAGAATACAAATGCGATATTAGACCGATTCGAAAAGGAGGAAAAAAATTTGAAGAAGAAGAAGAAGAAAAAGATAGGTAAGAAAAAGAAAGCCATCATCCTGCTTTTCATCTTTTGGCATTATGGTCCGATCCATCTCCCATCCGTGGTCGTATCCTTGTACACTCCGTTTGTGTATTATTATTTTGACGTTCAACAAGCCACAATGCTTGCTGCAGCACCACACAGGTAAGTATTTATGTTGATGTTTCTAACGCAGTTTTACCCCCTCCCCCTCCCCCCATCAATATACTCTTAAATGCGGTGCGTAATGTGAAACAAATTCAAGACAGCCCTAAATATAGTCCCGACGTTTCGTTTTTACTTAATTACTAACAATTAAATTATTATTATTATCACATACTGTAGCTAATAGAGTTATCGATATAAAGTCATCATATATTATAAAAATCTATTTGCAACATAGACGGCAATACATTATTGAATATGCAATTTATTATAGGTTATAATCGTTTCTAGACAATACAATAACAATAGAGTTTGCATATTTTTTTCCAAAAACTTGAAATTATAATAAATTAAGATACAAATCAATTTCGTGTATTTTAATAAGAGCTCGGAAACGAAACGTTAGGTCAGGTTAAGTTAGGTTAGGTTAGGGAATTTTTCATACTTCAGGGTTTTGAGCAATATGTTTTTATATATTTATTTTTATTTTTATATAGCGATCTCCAATGATGCCGTTTGTTTTATAATAAATTATTTCTGTATATTTATATTTGATGAACGTTAGGTTAGGTTAGGTTACTGATGCATCAGCGCCCCTTAAACGATGAAATCGGTGCATCCGAAAATCGTCTATTTTACGTGGTACATGGTAAATCATAAGGCGCAAGCAGAAGAAGTTAGATAAAATAGGGAAATGTGTAATATAAATCTGTCAATAAAGTTATATCTAAAATTAGAAAAAAAATCTTTTTAAGCTCCATTTCGCGGACTGAGAATGAAAAGGTTCTATGTCCTTTTTTTTCAAAAATCGTTTTTTTGCATTAATTTGTTTAGTTTTTAATTGTGCATCTTTTGATTCAAAAATGATGTTTTTACAATTAGTACTTAGTGAGATATAGAAAATGAAAAGGTTCTATATCTTGAAAAATTACAGAATCGTGATTATAGCTGTAGCTCGGTAGAACTTTGTTATTCTGATAAGTTTACATAAGTATGAAAAGGTTCTATCGTCATGTTATTCAATGTTGGTTAGTATTAAAAGGTTCTATCAATAATACACGATGTCGTTGATACGATAAAACAAAAATTACAATAATATCGTACAATATTTTTGTAATAGTAGCCAGCCGGTATTTATAGATTTAATAATATTATTATAGTTTGAATTTTAAAACTATTTACTATATTGTTATCGATTTCAATTGCCGCCAATTTATGTTTATTATTTTGTTTTAATATTTTGTCAAGACGATGATGTGATACCTAATGTGTTTTATTTATTTGCTCAAATTGTTAATAATTATTGTTTTTGATTAAACATTAAAATAATGTAAGAACATTATGTTATTATAATTATTCATGTTGCATGTGTCGGCAACACTGACAAGAAGAAAAATATTGTATAGCACTACAGAAAAAGAAAAAAGTTCTATGTATAACATATCATTTAGTTGGAAGAATGAAAAGGTTCTATACAGAGAACTTTTTTCTTCTTATACACTTTTTTCCCAGTTTTTTAGTTTTTATAAAATGTACGGATGTCCAATACTTAATACTCACAATGTATCTGACAGTAAATGTATTAATTTATTTATTAAAATTATAGTGGTATTCATAAAATGAACAGAAAAAAAGATATTGGGTATCAAAGTTAAAAATCGCTAAGCTGAACAATTTGATATTCTGACATAGAACCTTTTCATTCTCAGCCCGCGATTTGTCGTATTGCAGTTCTTTTAAGTCTAAAGCTCCACGTGCATGTTTTTCTCCTGAACCAGTCATTGTTCCGTCGGGTTATACATGGATTAAATCATAATTTTTAGGATATTTTTTAACTTTTTATTGCATATTTCAGTGCATATTTTATTGGTTTTTAAAGTATTTTTTATATTGCGTATGTGATATAATCCATATTATAGTAATTATTATTATTTTATTGAGTATAAACGTATAAAGGCATATTCAACTATCTGGTATAAAAGATTTAACCTACAATATATATTTACATTTTCATAAATTTAAATATGGTTATTAATTGCTTATACTGTAAAAAGATATTTATCAGTATATCAGCATATCATTACTACAAATATATAAATACATAACCCAATATAAGTAATAAAACTATATTTTATAATTTTGCCAGTAACTAATTATTGTAATAAAGAAAAAAACACGTTTAAATACATAAATAAAAATCAAATATAATAAATAATTCTTTTAATAATCGTAATGATAAATAATATCCAAATATTTAATATAATAATATATAAACACAATTTTTAAATGGAATACAATAAATATAATTTAAATACTAATATAAAAGAATTTTTCTATTTTTATGTTCTATGAAAAATCTATTAAAAAATTGGAAACAAAAACCATCATTATACATACATATATAACGATGAGTCCTTCTGAATACTTTGGGTGGGCCAGGCACACCCTGCCCCTCCGCCTAACCAAACCATATTTCTAACTATTTTCTGGTTCATTCGTATATATTATATTGTTATTATATAGTCGTCATCGTATTGGCCTGTTCGCGTTTTGTTCGGCTTACCGTTATACGGAGTTCACGTTTTTATTTTATATTATTATTATCATCATCATCTTTTATATGATTTTGCCACTCGCATTGTTATATTACACATGCGTGTGTGCGTGTGTGTGCGTGCGCTCTTTCAAGGAGTTTTCGGTGAAATAATGGAACGATGCGTCTCTCCATAATATAGCGAATGCGTTTTGATAAATGATGACGAGCGCAGTTTCCGAGCCGTTGCGCACCGCTGCCCTCTTCTGCGCTCATCCTCCCCGTTCGCCACCGGTTTGGAAGAATATTAGGTACAGCGGCAATAAAAAAAAAAAAAAAAGTACGACCCCGAAAAGAGGCTTTGTCGAATGATATTGCACGGGCGGGATTTAATCTGCAGTGTCTGACGAGTTCAATGCACTAAATCTGCACACCGATTAAACGAATGAGTCCGGATGAACATGACGGATGTACCAATTATATAATAATTTACGAAAACAACGTCATTAGGTCCGTTGAGACTGTTTTAAGCTTTACACGATCATATAACGTGTAGGTGCCCGATAAAAGTTAAATGTTTATCGATTTAATAAAATTATGCTGGAGTGTTGTTTACTTTTCGATCAAATTGCGACAACCGCCTCACAAAAAAATAGAAGCAATAACTACGCAAACGCTACGACGAACGATAATATTTTTATAATCTACTTAACAAACAAAATATTTGGAAAAAAAAACGCCAACTCAATTTTAACCATTTGATACAGACAGTCCTATAAGAAGCGTGTACGAAACAGAAAGGAATTTGTCTTGTCAAAAACGGAAGCCGAATGATAAGGCTATATGGGATTGCAAATCATTTGACAATATTGTACTGCGTGCCTTTAATACCCCTTAAGCCCCCCCACCAGAATATTTGCGCCTATGTCTAATATCAATTAGTATTATTTCATATTAGTTAGTAGTTAGTACCTAATTATACTAACATAATATAGTGTTTATTTTTAATAAAATAACAGTGACGTCCGCATTAAGAGGGGCTAACGGGCTTAACCCCCCCCCCCCCCCCCATTGCTCGTATTATTGTTTTTTGTTTTTATATTTACCTCGATTTAATATAGTTTCTTAAATCGTGTGTTTACTTGTTTATTGCATTGAACGGTAATAGTATTCCTTGGTCACCAAATATCAAATACCTCGGTGTAATCTTGGACAGGAAATTAACCTGGAATCCTCATATCACCTCCAAACTACAACAAGGCTACCAAAGACTAAAAGTTCTATACCCGTTGATTAACCGTCAAACTGCATTAAGCTGGAGATGCTCTCTTATGCTATATAAGCAAATACTACGACCATTACTTCTTTACGCATCCCCTGTGTGGGGAAATTGTGCAAAAACCCACATACATAAAATACAAATCTTTCAATCAAAAGTTCTGAGAACCATTTCTAATGCCCCATGGTTTGTACGCAACGATGCACTTCATCAAGACTTCCAGCTACCCACAATAGTTGAGTTCATAAAAAAATCAGCAATCAACTTCTTCGGCCACATCAACTCTGCTCACAGTGCGAAATATTACAAACTAAGTGTCCCTCCTTCTGTACGCCGACTCAAGCGTGGACGTCCCCACGACTTGTTGCTATAACGCCTATAACTAATTTATTTAATTTAATTTAATTTAATAAGAAATTATAATATTATAATATTATTATTATATTACATATATGTAGTCATTTGTATCTTATATCACTAATGTATTTTTTTTAATTGTTATTTATTTTCTAAATGTTAAAAAAAATAATGTTATTAACAGTAAGTTAAGATGACATTCGTCAGTAAAACTTTATGAATAAAAAAAAGAAAAAAAACCTGTTTATTGCAAACAATGCAAACCATAGTGTCCTAAACTGGGTAAACTCCTATAAGGTTCGTAGATAATATTTTTATACATTTCAGTCTGCAGCAGTCATGATTAAAGATACTATATATTTAGCCGTGCCACTGTCCATATAAATCTATAATCTATGATAACAATTGAACTGATGTTATAGCATTGACACTGTCCGTCTATCCAAGCGTCGTTATTCCGATGTCCGAGTTAACATGTTAAACCATTTTTTTTTTGTCATGGTATCGATGACCGGAGCGCGCGGGGACTGCAGCTTTCGCATTACATACTTCCACTCCGGCCCCCATCGTTTATTGTAAAAGGAAGTTCAGTACATACAATATTGAACATAGTAGACATAATATACATAGGTTATGAATTCAACGAGTGTTGACAGTCGGTAATTATTTTTTTTCAAGGACTCCTCCCCCCAATTGAAAAATTTTGCGTACGCCGTTGTGGCATAACTATAATAATATCGTATATTTATCATATAATATATTGAATTAAAGATAAAAAAAAAATACAATTTTAACATTTTTATGCTATAACGATATGCCTATATTGCGAGACAATATAGTACTTGCAGTAATCTTAATCGCCGGTAGAAATCGATGCACTTCTTAGGTACGTGAAGTTGGCACTACAAAGTACTCAAAACTTTTCAAAAACATTCCAACAATTCCTACTCGGACTTGTTGGACGTTGTTGGACATTTGTTGGAATTTGTTGGAAAAGTTTAGAAAAGTTACGAGTCTTTGAAGTTTGTAGTGCCAAGTACACGTCCAACACTACAAAGTACTCAAAACTTTTCGAAAACATTCCAACAACTCCTACTCGGACTTGTTGGACGTTGTTGGACATTTGTTGGAATTTGTTGGAAAAGTTTAGAAAAGTTACGAGACTTTGAAGTTTGTAGTGCCAAGTACATGACCAACACTACAAAGTATTCAAAACTTTTCGAAAACATTCCAACAACTCCTACTCGGACTTGTTGGACGTTGTTGGACATTTGTTGGAATTTGTTGGAAAAGTTTAGAAAAGTTACGCGACTTTGAAGTTTGTAGTGCCAAGTACACGACCAACACTATACAAAGTGATCAAAACTTTTCGAAAACATTCCAACAACTTCCACTAGGACTTGTTGGACGTTGTTGGACATTTGTTGGAATTTGTCGGACAATATTAAAAGCCCTACAATATAAACAAAATATAGTGTTGGAACTTGGCATCACATATAACACTTATAAATAAAAAAAATCATATCAAATTAATTTTGGTGCTCGCACTCCCAAATAACCATATTTTATCGATATCACTGATAAAATGTATTAGTGCTACATTAAACTAATAGGTATAATTGTTTTTACTTCCCTACAATTATGTCTATAAATAATTTAAATACATTTATTAAAGAACTATCCATATCAAATTCTTACTTCAAGTATTATTATTGTTAAATCAAGTATATATACAGGGTGATTCTTTTATCAAACAACACTTATTATTTAAAAAAGTATTGACTTTTTTCAAAATATTTTTTTACATAATTTCAAGTTGTTAAAAACCAACGATTTTATTAAAAAATTATATTTTTAAATATTTTTTATCCTTATAATTTTTTAAGTTTTTTACTTTTTTGAATGGCAACATAGTTTTTTAATTTCACGTTCCAAAGCAGAATATTTTTCTAAAAATTTTGATACATAAAAATCGAATTTAGGACGAGTTATTTATGAGTTATAAGTATTTAAATTTTAGACAAACGGAGCAATGGACAAACATTTTGCGTGGTTACCACTCCACTTTGCCAATCTAAACTTTAAATACCTATAACTCATAAACTACTAGCGCTAAATTCGAAATTTTAACGTAATAATTAATAAAAAAAAATAGCTTTATTAATTTATAAAATTTTAAGTATAGGTTACCATTTGAAAATCAAAAGTTGATAGTGGCTTATCTAATAAATATAAGGGTGAAAAATATAAAAAAAATAAACAATTCAAGAAGAGTGTAAATCTACAATTTTGAAAAAATAAAATTTGAAAGAAGTCAATACATTTTTAAATAATGAGTGTTGTTTGATAGAAAAATTCAACCTGTATATTCATAGGCGCCCGCAGGGAAGGGCAAGCTGGGGCATTTGCCCCCCTGGCTTTTTCAAAATATTTTTATTAATTGAATGTTTTAAGATAAATATTACTATATACTAAACAACAAATTTAAATTATAAAATAAGTTGTAATATAATAAAATATAATATCATTGTATAAGAAAAACGATTCTGAATGGAGGTGATATGTCAGTCTAGGTATATGAACAATAATATTTTAAAAAAAAATTGAATTACACATTTTTTAGACTTTTCGGTTACAATATGAATTATTTATGAGGATCATCTTTGTTTTAAATTTTCAACCCTTAGTTATAAAAACCTAACATTTTATAATTTTTTAATTACAATGATTTATAATTTTCGAGATTTTGATAAATGTTGTCAAAATTTGAAATTTAAATGCTTATAAAAAAAAAACTGAGCCTATGTATTTTCAATATTTTTCAACTGCTATGCTATCAATATATCTGGAACCTTGTATTAAATTTTCAGACTTTTTGGCCGACCAAATAAAATTTTATTGACAATTATAAAAAAAAAAAAAAATAGAAAACTGAAAATGTCTGTAAACAGCTCAAAACAAAAATCAAAATGTTTTCAAAATTTTATGGTGTATGGGAAAATGAAAATATAAACATTCAGTACAATTTTCATGCATCTACAATTATTCGTTTTTGAATAACAACCAAATGAGAAAACCTATTTGGTCAAAAACTGGTTTTGCTTAAAAATTCCCGTTTTTCTGTCATTTTTTTTTTTTGTTTTTCTCGATTTTTTTGAAAACTGTTGGAAAATGTTTACTTTTGACGTCTTTAATGCACCAAGGATATTCACTTTTACATCAGAAAACTCCCCCAAAAGTTTGAAATTGAAGCATTATTTCGAGTAGTTATGCTGTACACAGACACACACAAAAAAAAAAAAACACATCAAAAATTATTTTTTTATTCACTCGATACCTAGGGATTCCCACTCTGCAGAGAGTCAACTATCAATAAAAAATATCGGAAATAAGTACATCTGAGCAAATTTTTTTATAGATATTTTAAATAAATACATACCCATTATCAGAACTATAAGTTGTTTGTATAAAAGTATAATATTATGATAAAACCCTAGGCTGTCTCCCATCAGAATCGTTTTTTGTATGGACGAAGTCCGTTCGACTCCTATACCATACGCCAGAGCTAGCTCCAGTTTTTACATACCAATGGTTCACAGGAAAAATAATAAATCATTGGGAGTTTGTACTTCAAAATTAATTAGAGATATAGTTAAATGGTCAATAGTAGGTATATGGTTAGTATATATGGTAGTTTGAGAAATTTTTTATTTTTCAATAGACTAAAATAGGTTTGTTGGACGATTTCTAAAAGTCACTGGGAGTGCGAGCACCAAAATTAATTTGATATGATTTTTTTTATTTATAAGTGTTATATGTGATGCCAAATTCCAACACTATATTTTGTTTATATTGTAGGGCTTTTAATATTGTCCGACAAATTCCAACAAATGTCCAACAACGTCCAACAAGTCCTAGTGGAAGTTGTTGGAATGTTTTCGAAAAGTTTTGATCACTTTGTATAGTGTTGGTCGTGTACTTGGCACTACAAACTTCAAAGTCTCGTAACTTTTCTAAACTTTTCCAACAAATTCCAACAAATGTCTAACAACGTCCAACAAGTCCGAGTAGGAGTTGTTGGAATGTTTTCGAAAAGTTTTGAGTACTTTGTAGTGTTGGACATGTACTTGGCACTACAAACTTCAAAGTCTCGTAACTTTTCTAAACTTTTCCAACAAATTCCAACAAATGTCCAACAACGTCCAACAAGTCCGAGTAGGAGTTGTTGGAATGTTTTCGAAAAGTTTTGAGTACTTTGTAGTGTTGGACATGTACTTGGCACTACAAACTTCAAAGACTCGTAACTTTTCTAAACTTTTCCAACAAATTCCAACAAATGTCCAACAACGTCCAACAAGTCCGAGTAGGAATTGTTGGAATGTTTTTGAAAAGTTTTGAGTACTTTGTAGTGCCAACTTCACATACCTGCACTTCTTGCGTCTAATACTGCAGCGTGCTGGCTGTCGTTTTCTTCGCATGTGTTTTAAAAGTATATAATATTTTATGGAAAGGGGACAAAAACAAAAAAACGACTGGACAATATTAAGCATCCCGAAAGCTTTTGTCGGGGTTTCGGGACAGACTTTTAAAAATATGTAATTGCGCATAACTGCACTCGGGACCACGCGTCTGACCTCCCTGCAATATATATATATATATATATATATATATATATATATATATATATATATATATATATATATATATATTGTTTTATCGGACGGTTTGCCACAGTCTCAGCTACAGCTATTATCAGAGACGGCGTGTGTTAAGAATATCAGGACCGACTGATCCTGCAGACTCAGAAAATGATGATGGGTGGGTTTGTCTCTACTATGCAGAGTTGTCTGCTAAACCAATACATATATGTGACTTAATCTAAATCCTATTACCGATAATAATATTAATTTATATATTATTTTTATATTCATTATTTAGCATGTAAATATGATGTAGTTATGCCGTAACACCAAAACAAACTACAATGCAATACCTAAACATACCAAAATATAACAGCAACACCTAACAAGTCATAGGGATTATGTAAACAAGACACTTATACGAACACCTTTTGATTAGTGATTAGTATGGTAATCATCTCAGACCTTTTACTCATGTACAGGCCGTTTACACCGTGTCAAGATAGGTGGCGCTTTTCGGTTATACAGAGTTACTCTATATCGGTGCAATATAAATTTATAAATATTATTATTATTATTATGCATGTATGTGTGTTAAACGGACTGCATCACTGCACTATGTCGGCACGCGACTATCAATACATTTGGTATCGGATGGACCGGCCTATGAGTAATTATTATGATATTTATAGGTGATAATACAATTGGCTTAACACTTGGAGTAAATTCTTTTTTTTCATCATGAGGGTGTGGTAAGGGAATGGGATGTGGTAGTAATATGTGGTAAACCAGATATAATAGGTATACATCATATAATATCATGTCCCTGCAAGTAAAATATGAGTGGGTGGGTGGCTCGTGGAGTTTTGCTGATTCGAGCCACTTCTGACCGCTATATAATATTCTAACCACCATTATAATATTATTATCTTATGTTGACTGATTGAAATCAAAAGTTTGATTACCCGTGATGTCCACATAGTGATGATAATTAGGCATGTTGCGTCATTGCTGCAGCAGTATAACAGTTTATATAATATAATAACAATATATGGGTATGATCGTACATTTTCTTTTTTTTTTTTTATTATTCATAAATAATATTTTTCATCTTATCACATATTATTCCTACCTATATGTATCATAATATTCGTAATAATATTAATATGCGTTAAACGCATCATTGTTGTTGGTTGGTTCGTTTTTTTTTTTTTTTTGTGACGCAATGCGAAATGCAAATCGTTCGTACCAACATAATATTACAACTAACGATCCTGTATAGGCCGTACACGTCTTATCTACGTTCGCCGATCAAAATATAAATCCGTCACATTGTCGGATGCGCAGACAAACGTCGTCGTTTTAATGGAAAACCGCCGCAATAACGGTAGCGGCAGCGGGGCTTGTCGTATAATCAGCGAATGGCAATAGTTCATGGTTGAATTGCAAAACACCGTGTTCTTGTATATTAAAGTAGGTATATATTTTTAATTGACCTCGAAATCTTGCGTACCGGTCGGTACGTGAGTCACCGTCGTCGTCGTCGTCGTCGTTTGGCTGCAGCAATTCTCTACAATATAGAGAAATTAAATATTATATATTATGTACAAATCGGATAAATCGTTAATATTATTGTTTTAGTATGTTTTCAATAGTATATAATGTACGATATTGGTGTCTATTTATTATTGCCTTGCAGGGTTGTATAGTATAATAAAACAGTAAAATATTATATTATAAGCTATCGTAACCCGACAATTATTTTTATCATAAACACATTATTATGTAACACAATGCGACGTTGTGAAAGGCCCAGGTGCAGTAAGTGTTATAGTTGTACAGCGTCATGGCTGTAGAGATTGCGCAGGGTATGCTGCAAATTAAATTAATTGCCTAAGACTTAGGATTTATAAGAGAGGCTGCAAGTAATGAAGGTAATTGGCGTGAAAACATTCAACAAGAACACAGTGCTATACACGTAGGTATACAACGAATAGGGATATCGCCTTTGACGATGGACATACATTTAGGACGAAAGACTGTAGAAGGAAAATATTAGTTTTCTGCTAATTGAATTAAAATTAAAAAATAATCGCGATTAGAGAAGGTTTCTGGTAGAGAATTTTTGACTTTCATTTCCAGATGAGTATGTCCATATTATATGCATGGTTGGACTCTTGCTTGCAGAACATCTAAATACTTTAAAGGGAATATTTGAGATTTTTTTGTAGCGAAAATGACTTTTTTTTTTTTTTTATTGACGATAAAAGTTTATTTACAATCTATACATACAGTGTATAATAAGTAAGTGTGGTGACTTAAAAAGAAAAAAAAATAACATTAGTTACAGAGAAGGAAGGCTCCCAGCAGTGCCACCTGACAAGAAGTTAGGGTTTGAGTTTATTTATTTTATTTTTTATAATTAGGGTTTTTAATTTATTTATTTTTTATTTTTTAATTAGGTATTGCGCAGATCTCTTGGCCATTGCCTTTTAAACCTCGAAAATGACTTAACCGCTTAAAATACAGTCTTTATATTATAATCAGTAAAATCATAATTATGAGCATAACCGAAATATCTACGAAACGATCTCGGCCGAATTAAAGACATAGTGGCAAGTGACAATAATATAGGTTTGTGGTCATTATATTATGAACGGCACCGCTTAAACTGTGGTGGTTGAGTGACAAGTTTTTATGGATTTTTCAACAATGATGACTTATTTCGAATTCTACAGTGTTTTGGATAAATTCACTTGGTCTAAGTCACGCACGGAAAATATAATGACAGTGAAAGTTTGGTGATCCCATGATGAATGTTATTATCATCCACATTTGACACGGAGTAAGAAACCTAATAATTTTTTCTAGCACGCCGGATGAGTAAAAAATTTACTCTTTTCCACCGGTTTAGGACAAAATATGTGACGAGAAAATATCGATAAATTTTTATTTTTAAATATTCTTATTATTTCGAGGCATGACTCGATTTGAAGAACCGTAAATAAGTCATTATCTGCAGAATTCCGCGAACTCTTCTCTTTTGGCTTGCCTCGATAACAGATGGTGTACTTATTGCCATCGAATGACTGCTATTGAGTTAACATCTGATAATATTGAATTTAATTATTAGCAGTTATAATATATAATACTACTATTATAATTTGCATATTATTAATTAATGACGTGATTGTTGATGTATGTTTCTGAATTGATGTGATTTTTGTTAATCTCTCACTAGGTAGTAAATCTATCTCTAAACACATATTTTGGGAAAAACAATAATTATGATTTTTAGTATACCTAGGTATAATAGGCGATTATAATATAATAATGTCCGTTGTTAAAAAAAAAATCAGCTTGTGTCCTTGGTGTTTGTGTAAACATAAGTAGGTGCGTACACAATACAGGAATAACAAAACAACGATACAAATGGTATGGTATGGTATTATAATGGTATATAGCCATATAGGTACTATGTATGTTTACTATATAAGCAATAATAATAATTATATCGTATATTGCATTAATAAAAAAGAGATGCTATCTAAGAAAAATTAACACCGTGATTTCGTAATAAACATTAAAATATTATACGGACGGCGGAGCGCCCAATAAAAACTATCGCGCTGATTAATCAGAGTTGTTAAAATGTTTCCCACACTTAACGATGTACGTTTTTACGCGTGCATTAAATTATCAAAATAATTATTTTCCAATCAAAATCAGAATAAGATCTCACAACGACTTTCTCAAGCAAATGTTTTTATTTTACTCATAAGTCATCATATTATGTATTATAGCTGCAAACATATTATGTATATATATATATTATATATCTTATAGGTAGTATAATAATAATGATTCCAATAATAGTGAATGTAAAATAAATAAATAAGTAGGTATACATAATGATTTTTGATGTAGTGTTACAAAAATTAAAATATGACAATGCTTAGTTACTTAAATAACACAAAACTCACTGCCGTCCATTATTTGAGCTCTTTTTTCGCTTTTCGAATCGTATAGCATGTCGGTGCCACAAAAATTATTTTGGCTGCTACTCCTGGTTCATACCACGTATAAAATCTAGTTCACACATATTATATATGTAAAATTTAGTTTTAAATTATTATTATTTTAATGATCTTCAATATTAATTAGGTCTTAAGTTATTAGGTTAAGTATAACTAGTATAAGTTATAGTGATATTTAAAATTACTATAATTATTATATTCTCCACAATATCTATAAAATATTCCAAGTAAAAATAATATCAATATATGATATGAAAGTCCACGATTCGTAAGCTGAGAAATTTGAGACTATTATTTTTTTTGTACATTTTTCGAATTTTTCATCATTAGAAAATATAGATTAATCTGATACTTAATTTAATAAACTTTATTGGTAACACTCTGTAGGTACCTATAACTAATAATGAAAATTAATAAAATACAATTTTTCCCTTCGATAATATATTTAATGAAACATTCCATTAAAGTATTAAATCCATTAAAAATGTCAGCTTATGTTATCAACCACTAATAACACTACACTTACTATTTTGGTTTTATTTTTTTGATATTTTTTGAGTGTAAAATCAAGTAGTACTGCATGTATTTTTCTACCACGATTATATATTATTTACCGTTAGGTAGTATTAGTATTTCGTTACGGTTGTCAACCCGAATAAAAAGTAAGCACATGTTATAACAATTATTAGCCCCACAAAAAAAAAATAAAACAAATTGAAGACAACATCTAACAATAGTAATACATTTCTATTCTTCTTCTTGATAAGTACAACTTAATCCAAGAAAACTAAATTGTATTTATTTATATAGACTCTATATTATAGAGCTAATTACTATAATATCTATTTTGCGGTAAGCTAATAACCGATAGTGGTTGATGATGCTTTGCCAAAAAACATTATTCTTATTCTTATTATTATTATTAGGTATTGTATGTTTATGACAAAGTCATATTCTAAGTTATATAGGTAATTGAATACAAGTATAGTATAATAAGTAATAACTATTAAAAAATACCATCTATCGTTATAAATGCAATGATAGAATCAATTTGTGGTATACTGTTTATATCATCATATTAATATTGATGGTATCAGCCGTGTATTTTCTAGATTACTGTTTTTGATCATATTAATTTTATTTGTTTTAGATACGAAAATAATATTTCATAAATACGAATAATATATATTTATGTATGTTCGACATTCCTAACAGTAATGTATTAAGTTGGGGCTAAGTTTAAGAAAATCTAAAAGTTATCTCCTTGGTCTGCAATTATAGCCTTAAATTACATTATATATATTGGTTTTAAATTCGTATCATTTTTTGTTAGCTTCCCACAGTGCTATTTATTATGTTTCACAACATTGTCGGGATTTTGATTTAGTGTCACTAGTTTGTATTTGAGCGCTTAAAAAAGTTACAAACAGTGAATTCCTACATGAAACGTATACCATAAATGTTTTTTGTGTGCTGTTATAATAAGTTACGAAAAATCAGGTATATACATGAAACGTACTGGCGCGGAGGCGTTATCATCAAGGGGCTCTTGTTATAATACATATTAAACGTTTGTGTTGTTTTCCAATTTTTGGGTTATGTCTTGACCACCCCGTTTATGCTTAGCTTAAAAATTTATAATAATCTGTTTATCCATCCATGTATTTATGTTATTATCATCATTGGTCAATAATATTTGTCTTTACTCTTGACTCGTTTGTTTGTCTTTTTTTTTTTATATTATAAAGTGTTTCTGACATACAAGGTCATCAAACTTATTGAAAAAATAATAGAAAATTTTTAATTTAGAATTAATAAGCGTAGTTGATTACAATATTTACAACACATTACAATTCGTTAAGAGGACGCCAAACCCGCTTGTGTTGTCTCCGTCGTACAAGTGCGTAGCATAGCAAATTTTACGCTCAGCAGATCACGTTTATCTCCGTTATTTTAAAATTTAGAGTGAATTGACCTATTATAAAAATTAAAGGCAAGATTATTACCGAGTGCATCTCATAGGCTTTTTATTATATTTTAATTTTAAGCCGAGTTATGAGTATTTTTAGATATAAAAATTATTTACAATTTTAAAATACTCATTACTCGCTTTAAAATTAAAATATAATAAAAAGCCTATGAGATGCACTCGGTAATAATCTTGCCTTTAATTTTTATAATAGGTCAATTCACTCTAAATTTTAAAATAACAGAGATAAACGTGATCTGCTGAGCGTAAAATTTGCTATGCTACGCACTTGTACGACGAAGACAACACATGCGGGTGTGGCGTCCTCTTAAACGAACTTCGTTTGTCTAGTGCACATACTATACATACGGCACATGCGCGTTATACGGCTTTTGTGCGCAAAGTAAGCCAAGTATGGTCATTCTAGTTTTTTTTTTTTCATGAAGTTTAAAACTATTATTCATGCCAGATTAAGTTTATTATTACGGTCGATAATAAAAAAAGTGCATTTTACCTAAATATATTTTTAATAATTTATTTATTGATTAGTGGAAATAGACAAAACTTTACCACGACAAAATGAATACTTGGAATTGTATGGATACTTATTAAAAGTTTATAAATAAACTTATCGTCAGCCAGAGGGACAACCGCACAATTTCTGGAAATAATTTTATTAATAATTATTATTTCTAGTACACTGAACCACGTAGTCTACTGCAATAATAACTTTTATGTTTGTTTATTTTGAACAGAGTTCGCTTGAAATAAGGTGTTTCGGAGAATCGTCTCGTTGGTTTACCATTATCAAAATATATTCATGGAAATATTTTTATACCTAACAAATTATTATTATAATATTATGATTTTAGACAAGTTTTCCTACAGTGGACGGTTCATCGTCGTTTACAACTATTATTTTGTACAGATGTTTAACATGCATTGTGATAAATTTTATTTTATGATACATTTAATTACATTTTTATTTAACTGTACGCATTTTCATCGTTCTGAATTTCTATGCACCCGATATTCTAAAGTAACTCGACAAAAATGATTATTCATTTTAAAATATATGTGATTCAAATACAGCAAAGAAGAAAGATATGATAGAATAAACATAAATAGGTAGGTTTTTTTTTTTTACTAAAAGTAAGGCTTCAATATCACAAGTTATTAGCCCAGTATAAATTATAACAACATTAGAAATAGTAGAAAAACAAAGGTAAATTTACAAAGAGTATTTAAACTTAAAGACTATGGAAAAAGGTTTGTACATTATAAAATTTGCTTAAAATAGGTAGGTTTATAGAATAGAATATGAATATAACGTATAGGCTGTTGTATATTTACCTAAAAAAAGTATCTTTTGTTTTCTTGTATGAATATTGTAAAGGTCTAATATTAACAGATATTTATATAACTAGACAAGTGAAAAATATTTAAATATTTTTTTTACTATACATTGGGAGCATACAATTATCGTTCTTTTAGCTTTTATTTACAGACCTCAGTCGCGTTATGGGTCTCATCTGATGATGTACCATATATACTTATAACATCAATTAAGTTGTCTACTCAATTCTTATACTAAGACAAAACTATAAAATTACTATTGTTTTGCAAGTCAATGACATTGTTACCTGTAGAAATAGTAAACTTTAAGTGAATTTCTGTTCGAGTAAATAATAAACTAAACACATTTTTATTCAACTTCTATAAAAATAAGAATATACGTACAGCATCATTTTGGTTCACTGGTGATAATAATATGATATTTCGATTTGATAGAATGACATTAAAATTAAGGAAAAGATGATATTTTTATAAAATGTAAATATTATGTATGTTATTTCTTAGAATTGATTTAGGTTGATTTAATTTAATAAAATAATATAATCCTGCTTTTCTTTAATACCTATGCGAATAAAATTCGTTATGGGTCTATTTATAAGTAAACTATTATATATCGGACGGGGCATGGCAGGTTTCTGCCAAAAGTGTACCTTTCCCTTTTCCCCCAATTCACTTTTCCGCCAAATCATAAATTGTTCGATTCCCTTTTCCGCCAAAACCCTACCTTTCCCTTTTCCCCAATTCTCTTTTCCGCCAAATCTAAAAAGTAAGTCTAGAATTTGAATAATGTTTGAATATTATATATACAATATACATTTCAATCATATTATAATTTTACTATACTATAAGTAAGCTCAGTAAAGTATAAGTAGTAATATAATAGTAGTAATAGTAAAATTATAATATGATTGACATGTATATTGTATATATAATATTCAAACATTATTCAAATACTAGACTAACATTAAAGTTAAAGTAATATCATACAACTATAGTAAAGTATAAGTAGTAATATAAATAATATATACTAATATTTATAATTTGAATGTTGTTTGTTTGTATATGATAGATAATGCTATAACACAATACCTAATAATGTTTATTTAGATGCCAACCTAATAGTTTTTCAATAATTTATGTAATGTATATAATATATTATAATTTTTCAATCTTTAATAGATAATGGCAGACATGTATATTTTATATATGATATTCAAACATTATTCAAATTCTAGACTTACTTTTTAGATTTGGCGGAAAAGAGAATTGGGAGAAAAGGGAAAGGTAGGGTTTTGGCGGAAAAGGGAATCGAACAATTTATGATTTGGCGGAAAAATGAATTGGGGGAAAAGGGAAAGGTACACTTTTGGCGGAAACGGGTAACTCCCATCGGACGCATACCTGCGATTGTGCTTATTTGTGGATAAAAATATCACTTCAAATTTTTTCAACATTATAAACTCGTTTTCAAACTATTATATTTTTATTAGTTTGTATTATACTTGAGAAATTAATTATTCTAGAGTCAAACACTCAAACTGTCAAAATTGTAGGAAACGAAGTAATATAACCCGACGATTCAATTAAAATAAATAAAATAAAATATGTATAATATTATGGGGTTAATAATAGGTATTAAACAGTCGATGATTTGTGAATTCAAGGAATTAAAAATATTTAAAAGCCTTTTTTATTATTAACAGGAACAGTTGGCGAATACCGTGTACTCGCATTTTACTTTGTTTAGTTCTTAATATCATAGTTTTTAATAATTCTAGAGAAAAAATATATGTTTTTCGACGAATACGTATTAGTATAAATTATATGAATTATGGTCATGGCAAGTACCAACACCAAAATTGTAGGATTTACAAACGAAATTCGTTATTTGTGCTTTATAAAATTAATTTCTGTATTCATATTTGAGCCCAGGACGTCAGGACAAATAATTTTTAAGAAGGCCTACCGAGATTTTTCATGAAGTTTCCATATAAGTGCCTGACGGTTGCCATTGGTTGAAGAAAATTAAATAGTTATTATAACATAATATTTTAGATAAAATATATTTTTTGGTCAAAACCTATAATCGAAATTAATGTGTATACAAATCTAAATTGTAGATACATCAACGATTATCACAAAATTGTCGATAATAGATACCGCATAATTTGTATGGTATGTAGACCAGTGGTGCGACTTAGGAGTCGCTAATAATTTTACACCAAATAAAAAAGTAAATTTATGTTATACACTTACATAATGTTGGTAGGAAGGGTCGTATTATCAAAATAAATCATTTGGGGGGGGGAGGTCGTGGATAAAAAAATGTTGCACATCATTGGCCTAGACTACTAGTTATAATTTATTAATTTTAAACACCTAAATGCTGATTTTAATTGTTTCCCGAAATACCATTATTTGTTTTATTTTTATGAGACAGGTACCTATAATATATTGTTGCCACTGAACACAGAAAACGATATCGTCATTATGATTGGATTTACCTGTACTCTATGTTTGAGTAAAAACAATACAAATTCATAACTGTGTTCTGCAAAATCTGTGCAGCTTACAAATACAAATTTTATTATTGGGTTTAAGTAGACTTACCAATCCACTAGCATCTAATGTGACATGGGAAACGCCGCCGCCGTGCTGCAGGATCAGCTATAGTATAATATTATTATATTGTAATAAAGATTCAGTTTAAGCAATCCAAAACCCGTGATTATAAGTTGTATTATAATAATATACCGTTTAGCCTAAACGACTAAACTCGGACGTTTCTATTATTATTATTATATCATACCGTACAGGTACCTACGTGATAATAATATTAATATATATATTAAGTTTTTTTAGCGTGCGGTGGCGGAGTAGCACGTGGCTATGCGGCGGCGGGAACACGTGACGGCGCTCCGTGGCGTATACCAATGACTGGGCGGTCCGCTAACCATCAACCAATGATGTTCCGGACCGGTTACCTGGTGAGCGTACTGGGGCGGGGGGTACCGTCGTCGCCGCGTTTGTGCGGGTGGACACGAAGAAGACAACCGCAGTCTCAAACGCGCGGACGGACCGGTTCACGTGCGGTTGCCAATGATAATAATAATATTCTCATAATACGTATACCACGTTCACGCGTTAATGTCTCTCGGTGTCGATATTGTTATTAATGTTTTAAACTGTTTTCCTCGCCACTCGCAGTATTATTACGAAGAATTTTATTGTCTGGGCTTCTTTTTTTTCTTAATTATTTCTGTTAGTGTTTTACGTGTGTGCGTTGACTTCCGACCGGAAATGTTGAACGCGAACCGTGCGATTCGTACGTCAGTGTCGGTGTCGTCGTCGTCGTCGTTATAATTGTGCATAATTTACTACGTTATTTTATACGGCGAGTACTGGATCGGTTTTGGTTTTTCTTTCTCGTTGTTTTGTTTTAACTCGAACCATCAAGCTGGATTTCCAGGCTAATTCCTCCAACATGTTCACCAGGTAATTTTTTTTTAGTACTTATCGTTCTATGTCTATAGGTATACCTATTAAATGGTTTTATTTCTCCGGCATTGTGTTTTGTTTAGGCTGAAATTATACTGTTGCAATATAAATAGAATCCACATAATCTTATTTTTATATTGCAATGTGATACGTATACTACGAGGTATACTATATTACTTGTGCAGGGTTTTAAAATTTATTGATATATGTTTAAAGCTCTATATTTTGTAATTATATGAACTTTAAATTATATTCCAATAGTTTGAAAAAAATATCTTTAATGATTTATAATTAAATTATAAATTAATCGTAGTCCTCCGTGATTGACGATATAATTAAAAATGTATAAACAGTAGGTACAATTTAATAATAATTTAATATACTTAATAATTTTAATGTTATTCAAAATTAAATGTATCGCATGGCCACAAAATAGGTATTGTCATATTATTTTAATTTTTGTTTGTTATTCTGGCATAATTTCATCATAATTTATATAGCATCACGTTACTCTTGTCATAAATTATATGCCTCGTCAAAATAGTAGGCAGTCAAGAATTAGAACCTTTTGCGGCTTACTCTAATACTATAGTAATACTAAGTGCGATGGCAGAATCAACTAAAATTACTATTCTAACTAAACCTTTTTTGACCGTACACCAATACAGCGTAATACATAATAAACTCATTTAAATTATTTAACTATTATTATTAGTTTAATCTTTAATTGGGTTCGATTTAAGGCAATATATTTGAACGCACTTAAAGTTTTAATCATTAACTTTTCGTTATATAAATAGCTACATTAAATTAATTTATAACTAGAACGGATGAGCATAGAAAATATCATCTCTATAAATAAAACAGTATAAAAAATAAACCAACCATGAAATTAGACAGGACTTAGAAGTGTCAAGATGAAGTATTTGATATTGTGAGGCTTATTACATTGAATTTACTTTTTTTTTAAAATTTTATTCTGTGGAAAAAATATAGTAAAATGTCAACATAAAAAAAAAAAATTCTGTTGACAAACTCCATAGGCCGCCATAATATTATCTTCTAGAATGTTGTCTTTATAATAAATTAATAAACTATTTTTTTTTAAGCCGTTAAGCCATCCTGAATTAGCCATTCTGATCAACACATTCTCTTCCTTTTTTCTTGATTTTCTACTACCTCCTTCCAACGCAAAATTATTTGCTCTAAAACTGATATATATCAGAGATATCTTTGTAAAATTAAAAAAAATAATTGATTTTTCAATTTAAATAATACTATATACACCATAGGTATTCATGAAAAAAAAACTGAAAGTTAGGTTTATAATATAAATATTTTAAAAGTATATAAGTATAAGTATATAGTGTAGCTATCTTATAAAATATCTTTATTCTCGATATAATAATAAAATTAATTAATATAAACGGTATAAATTAAATTGACCGTCAAAACTCGTTCGCTTAATTATAAAGCATTCAATCAATTCTGCACTTAAATTTATAAATTAATTTACGGAGTTTTAATAATAACATATTTGCTACCTCCCACTTTAGGAAATCCATTAAATCTTAATTTCTTATATAATATTTGATAGTTTAATTGTTCAATTGTTGTACTGAAAATCATATTTTTTATTTAAATTTGCTAGATAGCTAGATTCTTTCTATGCGGAAGAAGCCAAACTTTTATTTTTATTTATTTGTACCTATATAAAATCATATGGATGAAAATACGTTAAATTTTTTAGTTAAAAATATGTTAATGATAATTACTGCGTGAGGTGTAACCAGACTACCTATGTTAAGCATAACCAAAGATTTTATCTATGTTTACGGGGATTGTAGGAGGAGGTTTCCGATGAATATCAATAAGGCTCAAATACTAGCAACCCAATGTACATATTTTGATACATTATATTTTATGACGTTCCATTCGTTTCAACAATGCGTACCTAATCAATGTGTTTTATCTGACATATCATATTATACTTATTGGAAATTGGGATGAAATAAAATATTACAATATCATATTATGATTTCGATTAAGATGATAAAGAAAAAATAGGTACGATCATTTTTGTTCTTTAATATTGCATAATGTTTATATGTGTACTTTATGCACTTCCTATATGCACGGCCGTCGAAGTCTCTGTCACTGACTTATATTATGTGCGTTCAAATTTTTTTCTATTTATATTAACTGGTTGGCAATATTATTGGCGTTCACGAAAAATGTAATCACCCGTTGGAGGATATATGGGTTTCCTAATGTCCCTATGATACACCTGCAGTTCGCGATCACTAAAAAAAATTAATTATTTAAAAATAACTACGGTAGAGGTGGTGATTAAATAATATTAATATTATCAAACTACTTTTATAAAAACTTAAAATATCACCTTCTCGAAAGTGGTCTGAAAAACAGTATAGAACTCGGTAAATAGTATAAATGGCAAATGTAGGTACAGCATATCAATTTGTATACCATATACCGACAATCAAGTGCTGTTAAGTACGCTACAAAGTACAGAACGCGCCATTCGTTTATGTTCGATTTTGGCTGTGTATTTGTGTGTTGTATAATAAACATTATAATATTATGACATAATACGTAAATATATTATAATATTATGTGGTTAGTGTATCTCTAGAAGTCTGAAGCCAAGGGCACGATCTTGTTTGTGTCTGGCTGTCGTCTAATCATAACACGACTGTGTGTACGAATCTTACCACTGTATTAATATCTGTAATTATATAAGAATTAACGCACACCGTGCGAATAGGTATTATAGTACTTAATAAAACGATTTTTATACATCGATACATGACATACTGTATTAGATTATATTGGATATTATTTGAATTCTTCTCGTAGGAACACTCGGAATCTCGCACGACATATGTAATTTGTTAACCCCAATCACTGTGATTTATTTTTTTAAGTTATATATTTATAAATACTAACTGTAAAATATTTGTTAATATTTTCCGTTTTTTTTTTTTTTAAATTATGTCAACTTACTTTTTTAATAATAATATATTTTTAACTAAAAAGTTTGTTTTAGTTAGATATACTGTTTCAACATTTAGCAATACCTTTATACCTTTATATACCTATAATTATAATTTGTACGCTTTAAAATTAAATTTACTTAACATTTATTCATCGATTGAATTCGAAACTTATAACACAAATCACATTTTATAGCTAGGTTAAGGATATAATTTATAGTACGTTTTTGTGGGTGTATATTTAAACCATTTGTTAACTAAGATATTTCTCAATTCAATTCGTAACCATTATTACTTCTTGCTTTTTATTAAACTTTCAATAATCTGAATATCTGATAATATAATAATTATTTACGAACGTTGGTTTTTGTCTTCAGTTTAATCTATACTCCGTTACGGTCGTTAGATTCTTACTACACTCCTTTACGAACTCGTTTACGAGTGTTTGAACAATACATAAGTTTTTTAGTCTGAGACCAATGGCCAATGGGTAATGAGTGTGAATGGCATTGCCGAACGATTGCGAAAATCGTAATGTTCGAATTAGAACAATTGCTGCAGTTGTCTATACTCTATAGTCAAAGATAATAGATAGAAAGTTGACTTAGCAAAAAATACGATTATATAATCGATATGATATATTATTATTCTGTTGTAAAAGCATTTTTTAATTTTTTTAAATTCACAACTATATAAGGTACAAAATATATTATAACATACGAGTACTAAAATTGAATTATATGTGTTGAAATATTTTCTTGTGTATTATTAAAGAAAGATTATTTTACGGAAAAATCTGAATTAGTCATATATTAAGCAATTTAACCATGTTATATTCTATAATATTCATTTACATTTTAAATTCAATTTGATGTACTTATTAGTCCGATGAAACATATTGAATCCCCGTATTAAACTATACTATATTTTCATGCACAAATATATTTAAAAATAGAAAACATTTAAACTTCTAATTTCGAATTTCGAATTTCTTGGATTAACTAACAAAAATCTAATTTACATACCTACCTACATACAATTTGAATTGACCTTAAGTTATAGAAATGTTACTATATAATAACATGCTACATCATTGGATAGTTTTAGAGGTTTGTAATTTTTTTAACGACCTCTATAATAATAATAATAATTAATAATTTGCAAGTATATACGAAATTAAAACTTAACTGCGCAAAAATTATACACATGATGGTCTGATAGATGAATATTCTAATTTCTAGGGTTTCATTTTGAAATAATTTATACATATTTATACATAATATAATAAATAGTTATAGGAATATATAATTTGAAATCATTTAATTTATAGTATAATAATATAATAATAAATTAATGATGATTAATACTTATTTAGGTATACTGTATAAATTATAAAGTGCTAGAATTGATAGGTACGTCATATTGTGTCGAAAACCGGTAAACTATGATTCATGATGGACACAACAAAAAGTTTTAAACATTGTGTTACAGTTTTTTTTTCACTGCTTCAGTGAAACGCGCTCTAGATCTCGCATGAATGTTGTCGTGTACCAATTTGTCGAAAATGTTATGCGACCAAAAACGTACAAACATAGACAAACTGCACACGTGCACTCACATGTATATATGTGAGTCTATATATATATATATATATAGACTAACTATATATATATTATAATCGGTTAGTAGGAAAAACAGCATTCCATTTTTGTCACCAAACAAATCGAGATCGTGCAGCCGGTGAGGTCTCCCGAACACAATGTACGTATGTACGCGATGATAGGTGGTCGCAGCGCGCGCGCGTTGCGGTCTTTTTGACACGAGCCGAACACATGTCATAGTTGTTGACGTCGGCGTAGGAGATCGCGAGACCCCCGAAACCAAAGAGCGTCCGTGTCCCGTATACTATGCTGCCTTGATAAAAAATGAGCCCCATAAATAATTGAAAGAAAATATTAAAGAAAATACGTGAACACATAATATTATTATTATAACACTCACGAACACACCCGCTACACTCGCTCTCGCAGGAAGGGAAAAATAATGAGCGTTATTTTAGAGTATATCTGTGTACAATAATATATACATCATATGTATATCGTGTATATATATATTATAATACATTAATATAATATACATAGGAGGTATATATTATTGTACACAGTTATATATACTATACAGCATACAATATTAATATACAAAATAATATATAGGACACTTGTGTCAAAATATACGTCGGGATTCCGAAAGACAAAAGGTGCATTGAAATGTTAATGAGAGACGAGACGTCTGATTATTCCAAACGTCCTGCGAAGACGTACTATATAAATGAGATGGAAAATATTTTCCTCCTTTAGCATTTGTAATAATACACAATATTATTATTATTTTACTCGTCACGTAGATATAATATATGAAATATGTCTGATACAATATTGTAGGTATATACGCGCACAATATTATTATAACATTTAACGAAATATGTGTATACAGTATACATGATATAATATAATAATATTATAAAAACCATGCCGACTTCTTACAAAAATATAGCCGGCCGGACACGTACTGTTTGTGTATAATACATGCATAATAATATATATATGATATATATATCACTTTAGTATTATTATATGATTTTCTATTAAACAAACTGCGGTCGGACACGCGTCTTAATTGCGTGATGTAACGGGGGTGATGCGAGCGGCCATAGGTGGAATGGAATTTATTGACCGGGTTATAATTAAATTTAAGTCTTATTATTATTATTATTATTATTACATGCATGTACATATTATTATAATATATATAGGTAGACGTATATCGTATACGACAACGTATACGCTGTAATGTAAGTATAATATTGTGTGGGGCGCGAGCAAAACGCGAACATTATCCGGAGCTATAAAAGTTGGCGTATATATTTAATAATTGTGTTAAAAAATGTTCTCCGTGTTTCGGCATCTCTCTCTCTTTGCTGCAGTGTAGAATAGTAAAAACGCATGATACAGAATGCAGAATACAGCAATTTTAACACGGAAATGTGGGGATTTGTTATTTTTTTAATGCTTTATTATATTGTTATTAGTATTATATTAAACTTAAAAATCCTTTTGACGGTTGATCGTTATCGTCATTCGCGGTGGTGTCGTTGTGCAGTGATGCGGTAGCGCACGGTCGAGAGACTTGAACGTATAGTTATATTGAAATAGAAAATTATATAGTACCTATATACTAAACACACAAATATACACTATGCAGCGGATTTATATTTTATTATTACGAGTATATGTTACATATTATATTGTTTGTCACTGTATTTTTTGGTCATATTTTTCTTTGGCATAGGTACCTAGGTATATAAGCCTATGTAGTTACATAGGTACCACCTATCTATATATACCTATAGATATTCCTTCTATAATATATAGGTAAGTTCTCGTTCTATGCTTTTCTAACGGTCTTGCAGTGATTCGTGTGAACCGCGAACATCACTGCAGAGTAGTGTGATGCGAGATGAAATTTTTTCGGGTAATATTAATAATTATTGCGTCTGAGGCAGTCGTTTAAATTGCTCGATTTTGATGAGAAACGCCCATTATATATTGGTTTAGAAGACGAAAAAAAAACTAGATATGATAGCGCTTTAACTTTATTATTATCATTACCGATTTATTTATTTTTACCATAAACGTTCATACAATATACATTATACATGCATATAAATTATAAAGTTTATTGTGTGTGTATTTCAATATATTATATGCTTATATATAACATTATAGTACCAATTCGTTATTTTTTTAATCTTAATATTGTGTGATCGTTTTATATTTAACATGCTACATAACGATTTGTTCACACTTCTAATAGGTATAGGTAGGTAGGTCTTTTTACACTTTTTTCTAGATATTTTTTTGATTTTATTTCAACATTTCTTATAAGGTGTACAAACGAAAAGTAAAAAAAGTGATTCTAGGGATAATAACCGAATATGGACTACCTATAGGTATAGATATATTATTACATTATAGATAGCTACGTTTTAATTACAGGTATTTTATTTTCAATATCTGTAATAAATGAATGATATTAAATTCCCGTGTTTGACAGATTTTTTTCTAGAACAATAAATCCTGTTACGTGTAATGAACGACTAATGTAACGCTACAAAATTTATTATATCATTAAAATTGTAACAGATTATAATATAATATAAATGGTATCGTGTTCAGTTGTTGCTTTAAAAGGAATGAATGTGCATGTTAATAGGTTTATATGTATAACGTATATTATATAGGTATAATTGATACAGATATATAATATATTGAATCATGTTGCACTTGACAATTCAACTAATTTTATTGTTCAAACATAATTGGATGGATTAAAATTGTAAGCACATTATATTATACCTATAATATGTTTTAATTATATTGCTTACGTATTAATACTATATACATAAGTAAAATAAAATATCATAAATAACGTTTCGAAATAATTATTTTAAGTGTCGTTTTACGTGATTTGACCAAATGATCTAAGTTATATATTATATTATGGCATACCTAATTTTTAAAATCTCAGAGTGTTCTTTTCTACAATTTATTTTTTTAATATTACAGTTTTACATTTAACGAAACAAATTGCATTCATACTTAGCAAAGCATTTAATATTATATAGGTATATACAATGCAATTATTATTTTATACTTTCTTTCAAAATTTTACGACTCGAGGTGCGTGGTTTTACCTTAAGTAGGTAATCAATAAATTGTATAACTGGCTGATGCAAAGTTTTATAATATGCAGATTTATTTTTTACTTTTTCCAATGACGTCTTTATAATTGCAATAGGTATATATTATAAATTACGTTTAACACTGATCCACATAAGCAATACCATTCACTACTTGTAAAACGTATGCATCAGTTTTATCAGTTCTTACTAGTTATTACTGCAAGTTACGATAATACGTTTTATAATAATACTTTCACGATTACTTACAAATCATTATCTTATAACGTATATCGTATAACTGCACGAGAATTATAAAAAAATATATTTAAATATATGTATTTATCAATTTCAATAATTTTTTGCTGTTAATGTGTGTAAAATAATGCACATAATATGACTATAGTTATGTATGTATGCATAATGTATATACATTTATTGAATACGTAGGCAAGAATCATTCGACTTCCATCATACGATAATCATCCGAAAATCATACATATTATACTGCAATTATAGTGCGATGAAAGGGTACAAGGAAATTATTCTCAATTGGCTATTGTACCATACGAACTAACAGCAGAATAATAGTGTAGTTCTATATTTAAAACCAATATAACAATAATAATTGTTATTCATTTTCGGTCGCCCGATTTTGACAGAACTACGCGGTACGCTATTATAATAGTGATTACCGTCTACTAATGAGTAATGACGTATACGTGCCGTATCTTCATCATCTGACTGCTGGTATACATTATTGTGTTTTAAGCGCATACCTATACCTATTCGTAATAAATAATAACTAATATTCAAAGCTCATTGGATCTCCATAATATAAGTATATAGTGGTAGGTACCGTATAATATTATATGCGTCGGTACAGACGCAATACCAGTGAGTAATAAGAATAATAATACCGCAAAAACACTAAAAAATAACTCATATCGTATTATGTATAATATATTATGCTTTAGTGGTGGACAGATAATTTTTTCATAGAAAAATCTGCAGGTTAATTTTTTAACAAATTTATCACACAAATTATGTAATTTATAATGATTTGCTATAAAATTAAAATGTTAATAAACATTTTAACCACATATTTTTAGTTTATTATAAAAAGTGAAATAACCTAAAAAACTTAAGTTAATAGTATTTTATGAATTATTATATAAATGTATTATATGATTGAACACTTTTTTTTAAACGTATAGACATTTTCTTTTAGCCTACAGCGCTACAGCGCATTTATTAAGAACAGTATTTACATCTACCATGGTGATTCTTAAAAACAATTTCCGTATTTTTAGACATAAAATTGTTATTCCCGGTGTGTCCATTTATGCGACAGCAATCATTCATTTATAATTAAATAGCTACTTTCAACAAATTCATTTTTTTAAATAATATACAAAATTATTTTTTTTTATAGTTCTTAAAAACCTTCATTATAAGTGTACCAAATTTTAGATCATAGACACCACGAAATCATGAAAAATAGTTTTAAACTTTAATAAATAGAAAAAATTATTTGCTTTAAAAAATTTTGTAATTTTTATAAATATTGTAAAAAAGGTCATAGTGGGGGTATATAACCTAACCCCTCTTCAATATTTTTATTTTTTATTCATCTCATACATATATGGTTGATTTATATTAATACGGCTTGTAAGTTATTAGCTACATGGTATTATAAGTACATGGACGAGACAGAGTGTCAGATTTCTTTAGGGACATTATAAAGAACATAGTATATAAAAACACTATATGACTATATGACATGATGAGCACGTGAAATATGGGACTCGTACCAAATATATCGTACGTCAGAGATCCCTTTGAGGACTTGTTTTACTTTTAAATATTAAAGCAAAATAAAATAATACAGCTTCATAATGAATAGTATACAATATGTACACAAACAATACTGTTTCATTTACTTATATAACTATACAAGTTGATTAATTTAAGTGTCTACATTCTTTATTCCGAAAATTTGTGACTTTTATAAACATTATTTCTACATGAATCGATGTTTTTTTCGTCTTCATATTTTAAGGTTAACTTTATAAACATTTTTGATTTCATATTCCGAAGTAGAATATTATTGCTTATATAGTTATTGAAATGCGGTCGGGGATGACCAGTTATAATACTAATGATAATTCATTAACTATTCGTTCGAAATTCGACTTGTATGTATCAAAATACTCAGAAAAATTCTGCTGTTATATTAAAAGTGTATGCTATAACTAAACACCGTTGACAAATCGTAAAAACCATATTATTATTTTTCTAAAATGTTATTATGCAATAAAATAGTTTTGAAATAATTAATCAATTTATATGTTAAATTATACAAATTTGGTTTTTATCGTTTTGAACTAGATTGCGTCTGTTTATAAAATGTTGTCAAATCTATAAAACTATTCAATATATTAAATATTGTAACACAAAACATATTATAATTATGTTTCAATGGAATGAATAAAGAAATAATTTTAAACATTGTATATACTTTACGAGTTAGTGACGTATGTAGGACGTAGTATATGTTCTTATGTAGGTAGGTATAGTATATCTTCTATTAGTATATTTCTCATGCGATCTTAAATTCTTACACAAACTGCATAATTATCGCATTAAAACTGGTTTATGTTCTTCATCTATTAAAATGATTACATTAGTTAGTTTAAGTTTCAATATACATGTAAAAAAAAAAAAAAAAAAATACATATCATTTACTTCATTGATATAAATAATAATAATTAGGTATACAATAATTTGCTATAACTTAAATAATAAAGAAACATATAGTTATAGGTATATATACCTATATTATAATGTCAGATATCATAAAAATATCTTACAATACCTAATAGTAAAATATAGGTATGAAAAAACTCTAAAATTATTGTCATGGTATTGTTATATAGTTACATTATTTAATTATATAACTCTTAAAATTCGGTCTCAAAACAACTTTGAAAAATCTGTTTTTGAAATTATTGTTACTCTAGGTTTCTCAAATCTTGATTGTGTGTTTGAATATTACAATCGTACAAATGTAAGTTGTTCGGATCCCCGTTCTATATTAAAAAAATCAGTGGCATGTATCGACTTTTTATTCGTATAATCCAATTTGGTTTGTCAAACCCGTTTTGTAGAGCCATCCGAATTTTCACCGCGTAACGATAGAGTCGTTACCAGAGCACAATTAAAAAACGATTTAGACACCCGTTATATTTTATATATATATAAACATTAAATGTATTAAGATTTCGGACATCGTAGGCGGCTTTTCACACGGTAGAAACGCTTCTTTTATCTCTCTCTCTCTCTCTCACACACTCACACACATACTTATTGTGTTTGTGTATGTATATATTAAGATTATTTTTCCATTTGTAAAGAACCGAACTGATTATTTCGTCAGAGCCCGAAAGACGCGAAGGCACTCGACCGGCCGTCGCCGCGCAGTCGTCTCGCGGGATGACTAGGCCTCTTTTGTGTTGGTGCCTTAAATGTTCTCTCCTCTTCTCTACCATCATTGCCTGCACTACTAGGCGATACTTCTATATAGACTGCTATAGGTGAAATCTCCCGAACGATTAAATCGTATTTTTCTATTTATTTCTTTCTTTCCATCTCTGTCTGTCTGTCTGTCCTTCTCTTTCACTCTCTCTATCTTACTCCACCCGCATAACGCATAATATAATAATAATACATAAAAGCACGATATACAATAAATACTTTTAAACGTCACTCTCGCGCCCTGACGTTCGTCTAAATATAATAAAGACTGACAAAAAAAATTATATATATATATATGTATTATATCCACACATAATATTATATTAAGAACACAGCCGTCTAATACGCGGTTTGAAAAAAAAAACTAGTGGCAAACCAGTAGCGGATGGATGGCGTGCCGATTTGTGTGTGTGTGTATGCTTTATTATATATAAATATATTAAATTTATTTTTGTTCACACGGCTCTCGCGGAGAGTGACCGACGACCGTGTGGCTGATATGTGTTCGTATACAATATAAACGAAATCATAGAATAGTTACACACGCGATGTCCAAAAAACTTGTCGTCGGCACCGCCGTGAGAATAGCCTTAGACCAAAACCCATCAGTCACCGCAACCCGCTCGTCCGTTATCATTTCATATTATACCGAGGTTACTAAGATTATATATTTTTTCTAGTTACCTATATGCTTTTAAATATTTTATTTTAATACTGCTGATGAAAAATCAGAATTCGGCTCAATCAAATTATTATTACGTTACATAATCGAACGATAATAATTTTTTTTTCTTTTTTATTTAATATAATATAAATTTACAATCTGTAATAAAAATAAAACAATAAGTAAATGTAAGATAATTATTGTTATATATATATAAGAGTTGTTTATACAAAATATAACATTCAGAAACAATGCCAATCTACATGGGCAATAACACCTTCCTTCGTGTCTCTAACCCATGACCATAGATATATTTAAACTCAAATAGAATAACTAAATAACATTAAATTTAATTATATGTAGGCAGGTACTTGAGTGATTTTCAACGTATAATCAACTGTTAACTTTTAATATGTTTCCTTTATAACTAATATATAACTATTGCTTTAGTTTCAACTATACTTATATATAGGTACCTTAATTTGTTACAACTAACATATTTTCTTGTATTCAATACAGTAAATGAAAATTATAAATAAATAAACAATGTATGGTGAAATGAAATTATATATAACTATATATACTAACTTATGTGAGACACTGTAATGGCTAGTCTACATTAACATAATTCCATTTTAAATTAAAACATCACATTTTCGTTAATGACTGGTCTTCACACCGTACCTATACATGTTTTAGCCACAAAATTATACTATAGACGTGGTGAGGTATATAAAATATGTTTTCTAAAGCAATTTTCTTTAAAGCTATATAATATGCAATTCGCACGTACACGACAATCATGCTATGGCACATAGTGCTGGTCCAGATTGTAAAAATAAAAGCACGTAAATCGCGCGCGGGTATACTGCAGTGTAGAAGTAGTATATATAAACATACAAGCGATACGTTACCGGTTGTGGTAACTCACGAACCATCTAGATCGCGCGTACGCGGGTATGTAGGAATGACGGATAGAGAAAAAAGAACGATCGAGTCGCGAGAGAGAATGAATAAGACTTTAAGCCGCAGTGATAAAAATCACCGTGAGAAACCGAAGAATAAGAAGAAGACTGCCGCAGCGCGTTTCATAAATAATATAATAATTGGCCTAAATCCGACGACCGTTGTGTATGGTGAGGGGTGGGGGTGAACGCGCTTCCCGAGCTTTCTCTTTATAAAATACGCCTGTGTAGCGCTCGAGTATTTTTGCGATCACCTGCAATGGTATTGAGATACACTTATTAAACTTTAACTAATTCCCGAATTTATATATAGACACGCGTATCGCATTACCGTTGTATAAATAGTCTTCATATGGATATTTTGTTTGTAACTCTTTAATTTTGTGGCCCATGCAGTACCTATCGACGATCAGAGTTATATAATAATAATATACGATACACAATAATGACGAATCAAATCATTTAAGAAATATACTCATATGTCATGTTCCAAGTGATTATTTAAAAAAAGTTACCTATTAATAAAGATACATTTCAAATTAATTTACTCAAAAAAATATAGACATTAGGTATCTCAAAAATATTTTTAAAAATCTCGATAACTTGATAGATAAATGTTATTACCATCAACATTATTCCTAATAATTGGATTTCAAAATTGGCTATTTTGAAATTTTCCGAAAAAATTTAAATCAAATTAAAAAAATTTTATTTTCAAGAAATTGTATACCTACTATAAAAATAACACAATAGTGTTTATTACTTAAAAAAAAAAAAATGATTGATTATAACAAAAGTATTATTGCATTATGGTCAGTTAGTTCTTTATATATATACTTGCATATGTAATGTAATGACTCAAAAACAAAATAAAACACGATATATACGCTTTAATGTCTTATGCCATAGTCGGAAAATAATATTATAGCCTCTACAGCAGTGATAAAGTCATGACTGAATATATTATTTATACAATATTTAATACAATAACCGTATTGGTATTTATTTTTTTTTTCAAATATATCGAATCCACGTTGGACGTTATACGTCAACCCGTCGCCGATGTTTGGTCTGCAGACTGTATAGTGCGTGTGTACTTTTCAAAAGTAGGACACAAACGATTTGCAAAACGAGAAATAAATTTTTATTTCTTATGTATTACCTATAATATATTTATTATTTATGTTATTTTTTCTCTCGACAATGACGGTCTATGCTATAAATTATTATGTCTAAAGCGATTGGATATATGGAAACGCATTCGATTGAGTATCGGATTTTATGTACATAATATATAATATCGTTTTCAAAACGTGCGTGATGTATACGTTATTATATTATAGACGTTTGGCATGGAAGTTACGTAGAATTATGATATACCTATACGACCTGTGATTGAATTCCAAGTGCATAATATGTATTATGAAGCTTAACGCCCCACGCGGGGTTCTATCGATTGTAATATTCGCGGTGCTATGTATAATATGCGCTCTGCGATATAATCTCGCGAATATTACAATATTATTTTGTACAAATAACGAATAAGAATAAGAATACTATACAACAATAACTACCTCGCGGACCTCAGCACTACGTGAAGAGTGGCGTATTGTAGAAGTAATGTAAATTTTATTCGCCCGGCCAACACTTTAACGTGACTTTTGATAGGCATCTCCGAGCGCCGATAGTGTCGTGTAATGTGTAATAATACGAATATTATAAAAAGTTTTACACACAATGATACGTGATTTAAAAAAAAAAAAAAAAAAACAAAACAAAACTATTCACACGAGCGATAATCGTTGGGCACGCGATTTCACGGTTTAAACGTCCACATTATAATAGTGTTGCGCGCCCGCGTCGAGTTTTACGATTCATATCATAAACGGGTTCATCGTGTGAAATTTCGGAACAACGTAATAATAATAATATAATATATATAGTATTATGCCGTTGCAGTAGATATTAATATAATACGAATCTCCAAAATCAAATATAATATTATTACTATTATTATTATACTAACGTTTAATTTTCGTTTTTTTTTCGTTACATCGAAAACAGATACGATTATAAGATATTATTCATACACTGCGCGTATTTTATACATAATATTATATATATATAGGTACCTACATCATATACGCAGTCCGCAGTTAAGTAATTATTGACGGAAACACTGCGCGTATGGCGCTGCGGACGAAGGCGTAGTCTACTATTATCTATAGGACGCGTTAAACGCATATATAATATTAATATTATATGTGTAGTTGGTATATTATAACACAAACTACTAATATAATTGTGAAATAAAAAATGGTTTCGGCGTTTATACATAGACTTAGGTTCAATTAGTTGCCGCGCGAATGGGTCCGTGGTCACGGGTGGGAGGGGGGAGGGAATTAATGGGTCATGTTAACAATTATTGTTTGATCTGATACATATATTATTCCCAAAGCACGATGGGTGTACAATTATTATTATTATTATGGTTATTAAAATCAAACAAAATACGACATGCGTATATATACAGCTAATCGTATGTATTATATAGGTATAGGTAGGTACTACAATAAAATATTTTATACCAATAGCTCGGTGTATATTATTATGATTATTCTTAAATTCAAAATCGGTCTGAAACGACGTCTATATAATACATAATATATTATTATTATCATCTATAACCAACATAATATAATAGTACATTTCTATGTAATATTTATTTTGTACCCACTTATTGTGGTGGTGTCCTGTGAATCATATATACCTATTCATTATATTATTATATTACACATGCCGGCGGTATATTATATGCGCGTGCAGGTGACAAATCATTCTACACGGGTATAACTATAAACATTGTGTATAATATATTATAATATCGTTTATATAATTCATATATATATATATATATATATATGTATAGGTACACACTCTCGCATTCACATATTATATATGTAAGTAGACAGGTAACCCCGAGTGCATATCTGGTAAAACGCGAAGAAATCAGAGTGCAGGCGGCATAAGGAAGAAAACAATAAGAGAATCTTATGGAAAAAAAACCTCTTCCATACACACACACACATATATATATATATATATATATATATATATATATGTATATGTATACCTATTCTAATATTATATGCGCGGGTACGTAACGGATAGAGAAATAATAATTAGACCATTTGATTTATACCACACATAAGCTGTAGCGTACCACTGCAGATACTACTATATATTATGACGTATTGAAACGCGCAGGGCGTACGTCTGTCAGAGTTATTCATTTTTTTTTTTTTTATCATCATTCTCCTCTCGCTTTATTTATTTTTTACACAGTGAATCCCCCGTGTGTCCACCGCTACGGCCGCCACCTCTATATACAACTATACATATATATATATACATATTATTATAATATATTGAATGCATGTATATATATATATATATACAGAGCAGTCGTATATTCGTGGTCGTAGTCGTCCTCGTCATTCTGTGATTCTGTGTGTACCGTGGCTGTCAAGACCTCTCACTCACTCACTCTCTCTCTCTCTCTCTCACACACACACACTCTCTTTTTCTCTCTCTCTATCTTTCTATCGCCCCATTCAGACCGGCCGAGTCTCTTCACCACCATTTATCAGAGACGTACCGCCTCGCGGTCTCGGTCTCCGTGTGACGCGCGCGCGTATTGAACAGTCGCCGCCGTATCTTCGTACCTAAATAATAATAATAATAACAATATTAATATTATACGCACGTGTGTGCTCTGGCTGACTGGGGCTAGCCCGCGAAACCAAAAACAGGATTAATTGTTTTTTTTTCGTCTTCGCTCGTTGGTGTGTAAATGGATTTTGTCTTATATATTGTATATAATATATACCCGGTATTATTATAATAGGTAGGTATACGTTATATGTAGCCATATATAGGCGAGATCGTAGTAATATTCCTTTCATTTGCACCTCATCACTGCACGTCCAACGTTTGTTTTTGTTTTTTTATCTTGTCCGTTCAACAATAAACATTTTAATAAATTAATAAATTGTGACTAGCTGTAGGATTTTTTTATCACCACATAATATCGTTTGTATAATGTATACATATATATATATATATATATTATACACTCAATACTTATTGTATAAAACTACTTGTAAAATATAACATTATTATTATGTACTCGTCGCTTACAATTTAGGACTTAAGTTAAAAGTGGATATTGTATATTATAATACTTGACATAGGTACAAAAGAATTTCACAACAGTCCATAATCATTTAATAGGTATTACATAAAACGATCCCCTGCACGCTGGTTCGCTCATTAGAATTCGACCGTACTCTGCGAACGAAATTCTTTCATTTATTATTTATAATTTTTATTATTGAAATCTCAACTTCAAGAATATCGGAGGACGCTTGTGAATGTGCGTGTGAATATTATTATTTAAATGAGTCGGCGCAGCGAAATAAATGCCTGACGGTAATAATAATATATTTAGCGCAATATTTGTGTCCGGGCGTTGAGGATATTATTCTTCAGCGGCGCATTGGATGCTTCTATATATCTATATGGTAGTTTTACAGCGTAAAAATTATCGAGTGGAAATAAAATATACGAGATGAATATTTTGATTTATTTTAATTTTACTCCGAACAGATTACCAATAACCTGGTATAGTTCTTCGTATTATTAAATTAATTTTTTTGATTCAATCGAATTTACGAATTATTACCCATACGACGTTTAACAATATTCAACATTATATGAAGTTTGAAACTCGATTAGCTCGTTCAACGATCAAATATATATATTACATAAAGTTATTGATTAAACGCGGTGGATATGTGTTGTTATTAATCGATTAAACGACGGCGGCGGCGGTAAAAACGCTAAAATCAAATATGAATTCAATCAGTATAATTCATAGTAAAACGACGAGGCTTAAACTAAACATACAACGATTAATCGTTAAATGTAATATTATTATTATTCTACTTGTCTGACGAATATACGAGTTTACAAAGTAGTAAATCTGCGTCTAGGAATATTAAAAAGCGAACCATACACATGATCGCGCACATTTTCGTTTAATGATACATGCCAGTATAGAACGGATTATTTATAGTTTGTTCTTGTGTCGGCATATCATCATCGCCATTATAATATGTAATGTTATAATACCTGTGTTTTACGTATTATTACGCACACGTAGAATCTATTTCGAGAGATCGCGAGATTTGTATGCTGCAGTTTAATTAAAACCAAATTGATCGTTTAATCGATAATATAGGACGTGTATGAGATTTGAAAAAATAGAACACTAATCATCGGAACATAATGTTTTAAACGTAATATTGTAATAGCCATCAACGGATGATAAATAAAATGACCGACATACCTATACTGAAAATAAAATCGATATTATTATAATATTTTAATGTAGGTATATTATTATTATGTATATCTATTTATAATTTGTTGCGTTTATCCCTCCGATGACTGGCCAGTAGTGAATTACAATCCAGTATCTATATGTACATAAAAAAATAAAAATTGTGTAGGTATAAATAACAATTAGGTATATTAATTATTAATTATTTGGTCGTAGAAAGATTAGATATTTTTTGTTCTAATAGTAAATTGTAATCGTAATAATATTACTCATTGAAAATCACTGTAATAATATTATTATCGTTATGACGAAACAACGGAATAGGATGCTAATTGGCAATATTATAATTATCGTTGTTCGTAGGTATAATTATTATTTTATAAAAAACGATGTTGTCGGTCGAAACACCGACTTATTTTTCGAGTGGTGTTCGTTGTCAAAATAATATATAAGTAATAATAACAATAAAATCAATCCATCATCGACGATGTACACCGCATCATGAATGTAAAACACGAAATTATAATAATTGAAACGGTAACTGCATATATAGGCGTACATAAACATGGTCGTAACCGCTATAATATAGTTGTGGCTTATGTGTTTATAGTACCTAAATGACACAATGCAGCAGACAGAATACTATACGTTTACGTGATTTTTCCCATTACATTTTGACGGTGATTTGGCTACGATTCAAAGTATATTATTATTATCAAAGTATATTATATCGACCGACCGTTTAGACTGACACGGTCAGACGGACAGACTAACCGACATCACACCTATAGTGGTCCTATGTAGGTATATAATATATATGTGTGTGTGTGATGTTAACGTGGTTAATGCACACAAAACACTCGTGAATAAATATAAATAGTTAGGTACAAATGTCTGTAAATCGTTATATACCGTGGTATACTGAAGCAGGAGGTGATATTACTCAGGTATATAATATGTATATAGAAACAAACGGTATATTATACATAATTAAATTGAAGAATAAATTCGTTTCGATTTCCCTATATTATGTATAATACCTACTTATATATATATATATTATAATAGGGTGAGGCGGAAAATATATTTATACCTTTGTGCACTTGACCTTTTCCAACGGACAAGAAATAATACTGAATCGGAATAAAATAAGCAATATTTTAACAAGAAGGTATGTATTTGTTATTCGTGGCGGTTGTATAATATACATATACACATACATAGGTATTAGGTACGGTGCGTTGGCTATAATATAAATGTGAGTGTTAAAAAACCCGATAAAAAGTTATTTATTTTTTCACCACTATAGACCGCCGTTAAACTAGGTCCGGTAAAAAAAATTAATCAAAACTACAAACCCGTCACTTAGTTTTTTAAACGCGCGCGCGACCCAATGGCAACGACATTGATAAATTGTACGCGTACGATATTTTTTTTCCTTCACATTTTACATAAACACGGATTGTTCAATATGCACACGAGCCTCATCTCAACGTGGTGCACGTCTAGGAAATTTCGTATTTTCGCCGTCTCTTTTAGGTACATTAAATATTATTCTAGTTTCCGATTGTTTTTTTTTTATTTTTTGTTTCTTTACCATGTGTATTATACTATTATTGTGCGACTGTGCACGTCATAGTACGGTTTCTCTAATATTATTCCCAATCGTTTAACAACTACGGAGTAGTAGAAATTATATTGTATTATATCGTTCAAGTCTTCTCGATACAATCGACCTTCGTGACGACGAGCCTGTCTCGAATATTATTCGCAGATATTATAATATATCATTTATTATCTACGGAAATGAGTCGGTAATACTGATTTTATTGCTTTACATGATTATGTTATTTATTGTTTGTATAGATTGTACAATATTTTTGTCGAAGCGTCTGAAATGGTGTGAATGTCATTAATTTATACTTTTTGAAATAATATTATGATGTGTACCTATGCCTAATATAAGAGTCTATGGTATTGATGTGACGTTGATTTTTACTAAAATAGTCTCGAGGTCGAACTGTTCGTATGCAACGCCATAAACGGTTTATAAATTTGTATAGTTTATTGCAAATGGCACGAAAATCAAAATGATATGCAGCGCAACAAATGCTGTCGTAACTGTATTTTTAAAACCATCATGATTTCAATCATCACTGTAATAATATTTCCTCCAGGCGCCTGCACGTTCTGAACTTTTAACAATACTGCAGTAGGTACTGACTGATGTTATGAAAATCGTTAGTTATTTTCATCGATATAAATTCCCATAATAATAATTTGAAATAGCCAATAACATCTTCCGTCGAGGCGGTATACTCAAGTGCTTTTTTTTTCCGCAACCTATACTGTCCATGGTAATGTGTTATTAATAATAATTACAACTCAATATTATTTTCCGTATCATTATATTATATAATATACACTTTGGCGATGAGTAGCAATATTCATTACCTATAATATACAGGTACAGCGTTTACCTACATTTTAATGATAATAATATATTATAGCCAATGAATAAATTTATCGTAGGGAAACAACAGGAACTTATTGCAATGTTATTACAGTATTTAACATACTCAATATTGCCGTTTTTGTATATAACATCAAAAAATGTGCATATGACATATAATTTACACCAATATCTTCATATGTATAATATACCTATAGGTTATAATTACTCGTATTTCAAGTAAACCTCTATAATAAGTCTTCCATGTGTATACGTTTATATGCAGTAGGTATTTACCTATAATATGCGTACGATAATATTATGCAAATGCAATTATACATAATACGACCTTACAAATGTGTCAATACGCAGAGATTAAAAAAATTATGATTTTAATATGTTTTTATTTCTTACAACTTACGAAAGTTATGTATAGTACCTATAATATAGGTACAACATGGTAATAAAATGCATGATTTCGACACATATAGGTATAATATATATATATATAACATTGTATTTTTTTGACCAAAGTCTACAGAAATCGATCTCACACAAATGCTATTCATTATCCTATTGTCGATAGGTCTGCGTGTTCATAAAGACGATGTGCCCGAAGCCTGCAGCGCGCTGTGAACTCGGATTATGTGTCTGTCGAATGTCAGTATTTTATGTATTTACTATTTACACGTGTTTCGCGTGGATTTAAAATTTTATATTTTTTTTCATGAAACTGCAGAACTACAAAATATAATAGTTATCGTTAGTCGTTACTTGAAGTAATAGCTTTATTAGACATTCGCTTAATGAGAGGCTTATAAAATACATCCGTATATAATATAACGTGTTCATGATGTATTTTTTATAGATACCAAACGGAACGGTAATGTATATAATATTACCTATATGTATTCGTTTTATATTGATATGCGTTTTTTTTCTGTTACCGCGTTTTAGAGGAGTAAAAATGTTTCAATCTTCGAACTTGTATTATATCAAACTTAATATGAATACCTGGTAATAGGTGAGATGATGGGCTGATTAGTAATAGCTATTTGATCGAGGTTACACACAATTATTATTCTGCAGAATTAACTATGGTGGAGTAGAGATAGGTATTGCTCAAAATTCATTTTCAAAAATCGTACGACACAAACATTAACATTTTCATGTAACGATTTGTAGTTCATTATTTGACTAAAAAAATAGTATTTACCTATTATCTATACATTTATTACAAAAAGATCATCACGAGAATGTTTTAAATTTATCGTTTACCAACCACGCGGATGATTCATATTATGTACATTACAACAGGCATTATAATCATATTAAGTGTACGCCTATATTGTGATGTTGCACCGTAGAAAAATTTGCACTTGCATTTTACGTCCAAAGAAATCCGACTTTTGCAGAAGTTTGTGGAAAAATTAATTGATTAAAAAAAGTTTTAAACGATTATATATTATTATTATATAAAATACAATACTCGTTTTATTCGGAGATGATCATTTAGGTTGAAAACGCATCACAATTTATGATGATTATATCGTTGACCGCAATAATAATGCAATTTATCCACTACCTACAACAGACGTCGAATGGACAAAATGTTAAGATAATTACACTGCAATAGTTATAACGATGTTAATAAATAATAATTATATAGTGGTGCAGTACACCCAGCGTTTGCAGGGGACAAGCGTGATTAAATCGATATTGATAATATTTATAATATTATAACGTGCATTAAATGTATATGATGTGCTGTGTATAATATTATAATCTTTCTCTCTCTTGCCCGTGACCGACCGTCGTCTGCACGCATATATCGATGTTTTTTACGAGTTTTTTTCACGCGCACTGGACCCCGACAGTTGTTGTAGACAGACAAACATCGGTCTCGTTTGACAGGAAAAAAAAACACGTTAAACGTCTATAGAGCTAACGTGAGCGCCGGCCGCACTGTACGTATATTATGTCTATCGAATCGAATACCTATATATACATATAATCGCGGAAAGCAATTTTTTATAAAATTTCCAAATTTTGACTTTAGCATATTAAGTTTTTAAAATACCAACTATACGTACTGTGTTAGCATCATAAGCAGGCTTCACACAATGTACGTTTCTCCAGCCCCCTCTCACTTAATGATTTTTTAAATTTTGTTTCATAGTTATTCAGTATGGAATTTGTATGAATTTATTTTCCAAGGAATAGATAAAAAAAACATGGTGGGGGGCTGTAGAAACGTTTTTCCAGCTCTCTCATTGACAAAAAAACCAAATTACCAACATTTTCTTATGTGAATCTTTTGTACATCATATTTTTTTGCCCTGATATAGAACTAATTCCGGGCACCTCTAAATAACAATTAATTTTGAAGCATCTGCAACACCGGACCTCACTACCGTGGATCCTTCTAACCCTCCTCCCCCTCATGCGGTGGCCTGATCATAGGCGCCACGTTGACGAGTGCTCGAACTACCATTGGAATTTGTTTTTGGGACGCTGAAAAAATGGCTTTACATTTTGTTCATATATAGCAATTGATAAGTTTCTTAAAAACAAATTAAAAAGTATTTTATTCCACGAATAAATTTTATAAATCGATAGATAATAATATTACGATGGAACCGGCAGCTGACGAATGACGATGTGTATATAATATAGAGAAAGTATTTTATTTAAATGTAACTGAACCATTTTCAGGGTGCTTTCTATATGACGTGTCGCATGGTTACTTATATATTTACAAAAACCTCAATTTTTCGTACAGAGGAACAAAACATATAGGTATATGTCTATAGTAGCATAATGCTTTTTTATTTCTGTTCTGTATCGTTCGTCCGCCTTTCCTTTTCATACCCTCTGCAGAGTCGTCTCCGTCATCCGTTCATATTTTGACCGGGCTCGCGACAAGCCGCAAATTAAACGTGGTCACCGTTACGCCACTATATTATTATTTTTATTATTATTATTATTATTCGCAGCTGGTCCGTACGACGACGTGGCCGGTGAAAAACTGGTATATGTATATTATGAACGTACACGCATAATATTATCATCGTTATCGCGCCCGTGCCCCATAGTTTAATCTTTCAATCGGCCATGTCACATAAACAAGCCCGAGTTCTATATAATCCGCGCGTTTACAAATCAACGGACGAGCGGCGTCGCGAACGCATGAAAACGAGAACTTATATTATATCATATTATGCACTTGTGCAGTATAAATGCGACCGTCGTGTGCAATGTGCATACTATTATTATTATACTTATGTATAATAATATGTGTGATGTGGTGCAGTATAAGAACGCGAATGTGCGTATATATATATATAGGCACAAGAAGTATGAAATTTACTCAGGTGAATATTATTACACGTTATATATATTGCACATTATCGTAGTGGTTATTATATTGCTCGTACCGCATCACATCGTTGCATATATATATATATCTGACGCATCCGCGCCTGCCCGTTTATAATATATTCAATACACATGATATAATATATATGGAGGTGACTCTTACACGTCGTTTGTCTTGCTAAAGCTCCTTTAATTTCGCCCGGCCGCCATTAAATTATGTGCGCGAGACGTTTATTACAATACGCTACGCTCTGCGGTTTTATAACGTGAAAATATATAATATTATATATAAATACATTTATTTATATACCTACAACCATCACGTCGTCGTCTACCCGGTGTCCCGATGGCCGTTTAGAAACTATATACATATATATATATATATACACGTATATATTACAAGGCGTTAAATCAGACGACAAAGTGATACGCTCGAGCACTTATATGTATATATACATTCGACTGCTTTCTTATTTTATTTTTATTTCTTCACTTCGCCCCGTCGCTGCAGCATCAGGCTGCCTCGGTATTACATTAACTATATATATATATATATTTATAAATTTATGTATATCATCGGTATCGCCCAACATATTATATTATATAATATTATAATATATACGTATCTCGTGCTGTATCTGTACATCACGGCCGCGTTATCTTAACACGTATTCGCGTATATACACATATCCGTGTAAATATCTGGCCGGCCACACGTATATTATCATATTATATGTATACCTGCAATCATCGGTATTATTAAATTATAGTACCTATATTCGTATATACATAATAGGTACGAGCCATCCAGTTCTGAACACTTCAGTCATATATAGCAGGCCTGGTAATCCACCCCTCGGACCTCCCAGTCATCCTGGCCCGGGGGTAGGGAGGGGGGAGAGGACGAGGTCTTAAAATATTATTTAGAATATTATTATACTACTGCATAGAGGTATTATTATAATACAGTGTTTCTTAAAATGTGTTCCGCGGGGCTTAAGTAATTTATTAAAAATGTTCAAGAAAATTATTTGAAAATATCCATGGAAAAAAATGCTTGTATTATATTAAATAATATAACGTATTAGCCATATGGAATAATCTTTATCAGCTAACTCTATATTCAATAATCTATACTTCTACTTGTAATAATTTATATGCGAATAATAAAAAAAAAAAGTAGTGGTTCCACGAGAAAAGTGGACATCAAAAAGGGATCAATGGATAAAAAAGTTTAAGAAACGCTGTTATAATAGTATAGTTTTCCAAATCATAATGATTCCACACCGTGATGATGGAATCAAGTTATTGATATGTATAATCGATATTTTTGCGTATGAACTGGTTCCCGAGATTCATGCATTGATGAGTCGACTATCCCTCGACATTTATTTTATGAATTCATTGGCTATAAGAATTGTTCGAAAATAAATTAAACCATACTTTTAATAATATTCATATCATAATACCTATACCATAATATTATTTAGTAGCCTTAAATTTGTTTGCAAGAATTTTTATATACTTATTCAAATCTTGACGCTACCTATACCATTGTCATATTTCTGTACAAATTAATAAATTGTATTTTTTTTGCATGGTCTTTCTACATTGGAGCTTATTATAATTAGTAGATCAATCTTTTTAGCAACTATCCAGCACTGTATCGCTAAAAATATTAAAGCCCTAACCCCAACCTAATTGTAACTAAGGGCAAGACATAAAATGTTTGAGTAAGGTATATACTGAGCTATTATAGATTCGAGTCAACACTACTCGGCTCTATATAACGTCATAATTCAAATAGGTACTATAGGTATATAATAAGAAAATATATATATATAAATACTAAAGCACATACAGCTAGTATAGGTACATTATTAGTAAGGCTAAGATTTATATGCTATAAAACATTGTAAAATATATGCATTTTATTGACTAAGTATTTGAAATAATTACCATATACTATATGCCATATGACAAAAATCAGAATTTGAAATAAGTTAATAAATTATTAAAGGAATAAAGGGGATGAGCTTAGTACAATAGGTAATTACCCCGTATAGTGATATATAGGTGCCTACAATAAACACCATCCTTCAACCAATTTCCAATAATAGGTAGGCATAGTATAATATTAGCTATTATTAATTATTACATAATATAAAATAAATGTATTGAAAAAAAACATTTACGAATAATTGAGCAATAAGCGTGTGCGCGTCGGTCAATGACCAAATCTATTATAAATTTTATAATATATTGTATTTTACTGAAACGTATATTTTCGAATCGTTTATATTATAAGAGGTTATATAGACAACATGGTTTAGGAAATTATTTATATTCATAAGGAGATTTATAAAACGATCAAATTATGGAAAAATTACTATAATACATTAAAGCGCATTAATTATGTAAATAATAATTCATTATTCTCGCCGATGAGAATACAAATAAGGTGACACGTGATTCATTAATATTATCATATTATATTGTGGTGATTTTCATTTTTAATATAACATATTAATATAACATGTTTAATTATACACGTGTATATACTAAAGGTATATAAATATATATATATGAAAACGTTATGTTCGCTGTAGCGTATAATGATGTATGTTGACATGTAATTTTTTTATCGTCACATACACGAGTTGTATAAAATGTTTTATTACATGTAACTGAACGCATAAATATTGTTTTTTTTTCGAATTCGGTCAACATAATAATAAATCATCCGCCAACAAATAAAAAATATAAATTACGAAGAAAATGTATTTTAAAATTATTTTCCATTTTATTTATGTTTACACAGTTTGATTATAACTTCTGTGTATATAATATAATCAGGATGGTTGGCCACTGTTATTTTTTAAGCCATGTTGACGTATCGTAAGATAATGATGACAGCCGCACATTCCCGACTTCCGTCTTGCGGTTTACCATCATGGGAAATCACAATATTGTCTGATCCTGCAGGTGTCGGTGCAGTCATTTTCTCGGGTATTAATCAAAACGTAGGTATATACCTACACTTTATGTACGCTAAACGGTGCAGTTAGATTTTAATAAGTTGTCTGACTATGACAACAATATCTTTGCCCATATTATTTCTGAACAACGATATTTTATTGTAGTTTTAATACCTATATGTAGACATTAATTAATAATAACTGCCCGTCATGATATTATTATAATAAACTAACATGATTATCGTCCGTTTAATATCCCAGCGTTAAAGTCTCTATATTGCATTAAAAACTATGCGTCCGACACCCGTGTTCCGAGCGTGTGATGTACCTTCATTATATTATAGGTATGACATGTGACGATTATTTTATTTTTTTCTGAGCGGGTTCATTATACTCGAAAGAAAAGATGAAAAACATCAACGCGTTGTAACGCATTTATTTTGATGTGGTAAATAGGTACCGCACATTCATAATCAAAATTCATAATCTAGTATATATAAACGCCGCGCATACTTATCGTGTGAGTCATCGTTTGATATTTGCATGAAATTTAACTCGCAGCTAGGCCATATCATACTACCGTGATTATTATAAGTATAATATAATTATATTATATACGGATGCGTATATTTAATAAGTCCGAGTGCTGCAGAGTAGATCGTATTATACTCATTTGCATGTGTGCCCGTAATATAAAGCGTATATTACACATTAATACATCATAATAATATATATGTATATATATACATAATACATAAAGAGTCAAGAGACGCTTTTCACGTTTGAAAATGGGAGAAAACAACCGCTGCAGTAGTACCTAAGTGTAGGTGTATATAGGTAATAATAATATACACGTTATAACTTATAACGTAAACGATGTTGAAATAATAATAACGTACATATTATGATAAATATATACACATAATAATAATATATACCGCTGCACTGGGGCAAAATGACTGTTTATACGGTACAACACTTAACACATTATAAACATATTTTTATACGTATACTGCACAGTAGCCCGACGATGATTTCCCACTGTTCCGTTTGCCTCGCGGCTGCGTATATAGTCACTGCTGCCGTATAGTGTGTATAACACATAAGGTGTACATATATACATATATATATATATATATATATACTCATATTTACGGGCTTCGTCGTATATTTTATATATATACGCACACCTATAAATGCAAACAGACTATAGTGTATATGCAGTATACAAAACGCATAATAATTCCGATATATATATATATATAATTATTATATTGCCCCGCGAGTTGTCGAATATTCGGCGTGTGATCGTCTATAGTGGCCGTGGGAAACACGAGCTGTTGCTATATATAGACTGCACTGCAGGAATTTAATATTACCTATATATTATTACCTATATATAATATTATGTACGAGTAGGTATAGTAAGCAGTTACCTACCCAAACATACACCTATAGTGCAAGTCGGCGTATTGAATATTGATTTTGAAGTAAATTTTTGTGTACCAACGCGATGAGTAGTGACGGTTGTCTCGCGCAAGCGCACTTATATTATATTACCTATTTGTTTTTCAAATATCGTGCAAACACCGTGAAGTCGTCGCATGTGATGAAAATATGTGTTGCAGCGGAACGTACGTGTGGTCTTCGGGTGGTACAAAAACTGTGGTGTTAATGCCTTGCATTTATGCTACGCAAATTTCCCATCACTTCGTATATATTACGCGCGCAGGATTTAAAACAATAATATGAGTCATCATCATCACGATATTCGTGCGCGCGGACATCCTCATGATAAAAAATAAAAATAATGAAAATAATAATATTATTACGCTATAGGTATATATACTGCAGCGGTGTTAGGTATAGGTTGTGATAATATAATAATAATAATAATAATATTATAACGAGGCGAAATCTGCGACGTGACGCGGTGCGCGCCCCGACGACATTTTTTTCACAATGGCACCGAGATTGACAATGACGAATAACACGCCGAGAAAATGATTCACGTGCGCACGTCATCGGTGTTGCACTCTTGGCGCGCGCGGTGTGAGAGTACGCGTTGCACTGCAGCACTGCATTGCACGACGACGACTGCATATTTTATAATAAGACGAGTCTCCGCTGCTGCTGCTCGCCGCCATTGATGTCCTGCTCGTTGACGTCCGCACACGCAATTTAAAATTTATATAAAAAAACACGCGTAACATATTTTACTCGCGGACCTGCTATCACCGCCGCCACAAACCCGCGGATCTAATATAAGAACCGACCGTATAATAATATTATATGTGTATATTGCAGTGTACACACTGTACACACACAATATATATAGGTATAAACGTGCGTCACTGTCATGTCTGTCATCGGTGCAGGATAGATTTACCGATTTTTTCGATTTTTTAATCTTTTTTTTTTTTAATTGCGATTACACCTCTCTCTATATGTATATCATATAAATTATTTTTTTAGATTTCTGCATAATATTATAATAATAATATGTAGGTTATCATGTATTTTAATAACAATATATATGCAAACTCAAAACGCGTTTCCCCCATAATCGCCACTTATATTATCTATGTCTCAGCGTGTGCCACATACAACTGCAGCTCATCATATTATCGTTTACAGACTGACAAGTGAGTAGTGACAACACTTTATAACGAAATTAAAGTATTTTCATATTATGTACTACGTGTCAGAAGTGTTGTATGGTAACATGTATTATTATTATTATGTTCAAACGCGTTCACTAATCATAAATTATATTTTCGAAATAAATTAAAAACAACAATTTGTGACGAAAAGTCATAAGTCGCACGTATACATGGGTACAATTTTATAGTTCCCAAACGCGCTCAATATAATACTGTAAATTCCATGTTTTTAAATAATTGATGATTTTAGAGGAATAAAGTTATATTAGTCATAACATATAGTATACAATAATATATAGCCTCCTGCACATATATATATCCATTTGACTATGTATTCAAATCAGGGGCGTAATTAAGGAGGGGAATAGATCACTCAAAAACTTTTATTTTACTGCAGCTAACATTTTATATTTGGTGGCAGCTAGGGTATAGGTTACTGTATGAGGCTTACAGATTTTGCTAAAAAAACTTATAATCCCCCCCCCCCTAAACCAAATTCCTAATTACGCCACTGTTTCAAGTATAGTAATGCATTGGCAGCGATGCGTCGGCACACCTCACACATTGTTGTTATACATAATAGTGAAATAATATATACAATTTTCGAAATAAAAATACAAGTCACAGTTATGTTATTGTTATAATTATTATGTATTCGGGAGCATACGCCGTACGGCGATACATTGGTTAAAGTTTAACCACATATACATATTATACACTATATATATATATAGGAATGAGTTTAAGTACGTCGATAAGGGTGCAGTGTGTGTGTGTGGGTGTGTAGAAATGTGTAAGAGAACTCTGCACGGTTACACGACGTATAGTATAACCTTTAGACCGATTAAATGGGTGACGTAGATATATTAAATTATATAATATAGGCCAATGATATATTATTATATATAGTCACGTGATTTCTACAGCCCGCGAACGGATGTGCTTACACGCTAATATTATTATAATAATATTATACAACCTATTTTGTTGGGGGTAATCTAAATTACAATGGACTTCGCGCGCGCTGAGTTCATATTAATGTGTGTATATATTTATTATGATATTTGGCCGTGTGCGACTATCCATACGGTCGTTGCGTTTTTTTTTTTTACCTCCTGGACAAATAAAAAAAAATCCATCGCCATATTATAACATGCCGACATCAAATACTTGCGGCGATCGAGGGGGAAACAACAACAAAACACGTGCTCCGTACACGTATATATATTATAGCTAGTATTAGGCACCTATATACCTTCCTACCCGTAGGTCTTGGCGCGCAAACTTTCCACGGGATGGTGTTTTTTATTATTATTTTTTTTCTCTTCCGTTCACAAAAACGCGACGCCGCCGGCGACCGCCGCCGCCGCCCGTTCGGCAATAATGGTGTTACGTATTATTATTATCTACTATCGCAACAGTCGTTATCGTACGCTATTAATCGACGACGGCCTATATATTTATAAAATAATCTCAGAGATATGGCCGAGACATGACAACCGCGCGTGGGTCGCGCGGATAATGTGCTTGCACGTCCGCTATCGCCGTCGCCGCCGCCGCCGCACGCGCTCGCAACAAAATATACCGTCCGGCCAGCGGCCCCCAACGGCCCCGCGGTGATACAATGTACATAATAATAATATTATTATTATTATTATTATTATTATCATATTATACTAATAATTTGCCTATATATAATAATATATGTATATGTATTAAATGACTTGGACTCGATATTTAAACGCGTATTATACAAGTGCGAGTTCTATTATGATGGGATAGGTATAATATAATAATATATATATATGTACACTGACAACCGGCACCGTGCGGTATCAATCGCGATAGATTACGAACTCGCCGCCGCCGGGGGGAGGATTTAATTAAGACGTCGTCGTTCCAAATCGTAGGCGTACTTATTGCGACGAAGACGACGACGTGGTTGTTTTATTGTATTATAATAATAACGTTATAATACCGCGAGTTATAATATACGTTATTATTATCCTATATAATCGTATCATCATTGCAGTTGTGCAGGTCGTTTAATGTATTATTTTCCATTATATATATAGGTCGAATCGAATAATAATTATTATTATTAGTAGTATTAATATTATAATGTATGCGATATAAGTATTAATTATATCATTATGAATACTTATAAAGTCAATAAATTTGCAACAGATCTTTGCTTATCTGTTTACCGTTTAAGTTATTATAAGTGAAATATATGATGATATGTCGCGGATAAGTCGAATTTATGTACATTCTTGTGTAAGTCATATCGATGCATATAATGGTATGACATAACGTAATCCGGTTTTAAATGTAAACTTTATAATTCGTTTCCTTAAGTATTATGCATAATATAATAGTATATGCTTAAAACTATTGTCCAAAGTTTGAGATAAAATAAGTTAAAATATAGTTATAGTTTTTATTCCTAAAATAGTAGAATACAATATACAGTGTATACCTAACCGTCGTCGTTTAATTTATACTAATAATATTCTATTTTTTCGTTGTAGGTTCGACGCGACCAAGTCGACCAAAGGGGCGAGCAAGCTTCGGAGGGACCTGATCAACGCAGAGATCGCAAACCTCCGAGACCTGTTGCCCCTGCCGCCGTCAACGAGGCAACGGTTGTCGCAGTTGCAACTTATGGCCCTGGTGTGCGTGTACGTCCGGAAAGCCAACTACTTTCAACAAGGTAAGATATTCTACGCGTTGTAAATAATATAATATATAATAGGTAAAGGTACATAAATTAGGCCGATATTAAAATAATAAAATATACCGGAATAATGTATGATTGGTATGTTTTTTTATACTTTTGTTGTCAAAAGCTGAAATGGTTTTGAAAAAAAATATTACATTTTCCATTATTATTATTATTATTACTAACGTAAAACAAAAATCATAAACTAAAATATGTCACTTTTCGCACGTCTAAAATATGATATTGGTCAACAATTATCATGAATTAAAATTGTTTTTATATTTTAGGATAGGTATTATAATATATTATGATGTAAAATAGTTTTTCGTTATATCCTCGGTTTCCATAAGTGGAGACTTGGCCAAATTTAAGGAAAGCTTAAATAAAATAAAAGCTTAAATTAAATAATGCTTAAATCATTCCTTACAAAACAAGAAGTAGGGCATTGAAAAATGTTCAATAATTTCCCCAATCTCCGCCTGCCTATGATGGTTTCGATTTTCCGCGATTGGGTAGGAGAAATATCCTTTATTATTTTATTTAATAATTCATACATTTTATCGCTATTTTACGAACGCTTCACGTTATCCGTGGAACTTTGCTGGGACCTAATCTCCGCTGATAACGAAGGATGACAACAGTATTTCATGATATATAATTAATATAATAATATAGTATAATGCAGGATAATAAAAGCCAAAGTGTTTACATAGTAATATACGATTGTCGATAAAATCAATAATAATAAGTTATGTAGGCATATTATACTGTAATAATATTATAACATTAGCCTTTTAATAATTGATCGCGATGTGCTCTGCAGTCGTGTGTATAAAAAGATCATTATGAAACGAAAAAATCACTCGTTCAAGACTCATCTAGTCTTTTTTTTCGAATTGTCACTATAATACCTATGTATATGTGTGTGAGTGTGTGTGTGTGTATAATAATATAATATCCGCTTTCAGCGTTGCGTTATGTATATCATATAATATATAGGTACACTGCTCGGGATATATTATGTTTTATTTACATATATATTGAGGTACACACACACACTTACAATATTATACTTAAAAGGATTTCATCGGACCTGAGAATGCGGCGGCGGAAAAGAGGAAGAAGAGCCACCACCGCCACAATGGTCCGGTCGTAATTAATCAACGGTTTGACGCGGCGGCCGCGGTACGTTCCGACCGCCAATAAATCTTCGGCCCGTAATGAGCCTTCACATTTCCATACGGTCACAGCACGCGGGCCGCCGCCGCTCAATCGCGCGCGGACTCGGTCGGTCGGACGGCGCGCGGCGCGCGTATAATGGTTATAATAATATTATTGTACTATACACACGCCGCGGCGAAGGCGGTTGTGACTGTATTGGCGGACGTCGTCTACTCGTCTCGCGCGAGACTATTGATTTTTATGATCTCCGCGCGCCAATAAAATCCGCCGCCGACTACTGCTGTGTATGTATTTATGGACGTCGTGTGTGTATATTACATACATATATATCAATTATTTTACTTGCACACACATATATTATTATTGTTGTTGTTGTTGTTGTTTTTATTATTATTATTATTACATAATATTATGTACACTTATTATAATATTATTGGCTTCTTAGACCCTTTGTCGCCGTCGTATATGCTGCAGGGTTTCCATCAACGGGGCAGTGTAGCGTATAACAAGTAGGTGTAACGTGGTCGGGGGAACGACCGATTAAATATAAGACATTCAGTGAGAGTCGTATAATAGGACTCTATAAATATAATTACCGTAGCCGGGGGTAGATATACATATATAACAGGATCTTAAATATATTTAAGTAACTAGGATTCCGTTTCCGTTATCATTAAGTTTTATTGTATAATATTAAACATTTACAAATAATAATACTCACAAGTTATATAAATTATATTCTATCCGACTATTTGACTGTATTGTATAGTTTGTATAGTTATAATACAGAGTTCGATGTTCATTGAGTGTTGAAGTCTAAGGTGCACAGTGAGTTAACTTATTACATATATGGTGTGTAGTGTGTATTGGCCATAGGCTTACAATTATGAGTGTGTGTTAATATTACTGTATTGGTCAGCAGTTGATCGTACATAATGTCAATAGTGAATAGACGTGTATTACTATATACATATACTCAGGTATCATGTAACATATTATAATTGTTACATAGGTATTTGAATATAATCCCGCAGAGTTTCACATTGAAATACCTATAATAAGTATAGGTATATATATGTATAGGTTCCTATATACGTATATTAGGTATATGTCTATTGTCTAATATAGGCATACACACGCGTACAAATCGTAAAAATCGATACATATAGTGAAAAACCGCGAACCGCGAGAATCTTCATGATATTATTATTGTAGATATAAAAAAAATTAAATTTGGGTATCATATTATATCAAAAATAGGTACCACGCGTTTCAACGCAAAGTGCATTATTTTATGCTTGCTCTAGGATAAAGCACATTCCGCGAGTACACAATTCATTTCAAAATATGTTACAAATACTATTATATTACACTTCAAAGGGAAATTTTTATTTTACATTTTTTGTGTTATTCGAGTCATTTCATTCATTTTTAGTGCATATATCGAACATTAATGTAAACTATGAAATTCAGTTAGGCCCTATAGTCTTTTTGCAAAAAGACTAATTTTTCATATAACCTACGACATATATATATATTGTATATATATGAATGCAATGACGTCTTTATTATTTATCTCCAGCGATTATCGGATTTGGAGTCTTCCTCATCTCAAATAAATTATAATAATTTATAACCATAATTGATCATGCACACATTTATTTCCCGTCTACGGTTTACTTGTTTCAGTAATTGTGTCTATGTTTGATATTTTGATTTTGTATTAAATGTTACTCAAGTTAATAAGATAAATAAGTGTTAAAACTATAGTCTCGTAGTTTTTCGCGTTTATAATTTCGTTTTTATTTGGTTATTACATATTATTAAAAAAAAATTATTGCGAGTTGAAAAGACCTTTTTAGTTATTTCTTAGAGCACTTTTTAATAAGGCATTTAAATTCGGGCCCTAAGTATTAAAACGTATTATTATAGACGTCACTGCAGAGGAGTATAACGACTATGCCATGTTATTTTGGTAATGATTACCAATAACAATTAGGACTTTGCGGTTACTTATTTTATAAATTGTAACCATATATATATACAAAAATACCTGGTCGATGGATCGTTGGATGATACCTAATGGCTAATGTAATATATGGACTGAACGTATTTGGACATCATCATATTATAATATCGTTAGCGTAAAATAATTACAGCCGTTTCGTGTTGCAGCGTATATATGAATATAACATACACGTGTGCTATATTATGTAGGTAATATTAATAAAAATAATGACGACTTTATAAACGGGCGGTTTAACAACATCCGTTATGCGATATGATGATAAATCTTCGGTGGCGCAGGGAAATAATATATTATAATAACGCAGTCATATAGCTATATAGCCTATACTCGCGAAAGACTTGCGCGGGTAGTATAATTCAAATAATAAAACATTAAAAATAAAATCGTATATAATATATAGGTATATTAAGAGCGGTAAATACCTGTGGTTTTTTAATTTTTTTTATTGCAAACCGCTAATAGCGCGTTTCAGACGATCGTGCGATACTTATTGCTCTCCGCGCGGGTCCCTCGAGGCTCGCAGTGAAGTTTATTTTCGCCAACAGTTGGCGTCTGCGTGAGTGTGTGTGTGTGCGGTAATCGATACCGTAGTCCGCCAAATCGACCACCGTCACACACGCGACCTTGGTATATACATCGCCAAGAGTGGTTCCCACGCGTCCTACGCTGGGTTTACCTATCTGGCGCGCGCGCTCGCGAGCTCACCCGCCGCCGCCGCGGCACAATATATTCAGTAGCCCTCAGACTCGTGTTGTTGTTGTTTTTTTTTTCATATATATATATACAATCCATTAGCACCTGCAGTATGCTGCGTGCAGCGCGGAGGCGATCTCATATTAATTTTTTTCGGTTATTTTATCACTGAAATTCTCATATCCTCATATCGTCTATATAACACGACGATGCGGCTAGTACAATGCCTATCACATAATACCTGCATTATTGTGTATGGGTATTAAATTATATGGAATATTGTATACAAATAGCAGCTAGGTATATATATATATATGACGTATTATAATCGTATTTTTTATTTCCCGCGATAATATTATTATTAGGTACCATTATATACATTATAGTAAAATTATAATATTATACGTGTGCGCGAGTTATTATATTTCGGTTGTTTTTTATTATTTTTATAGTGGCCGGGGTGTTGTTGTTCCGCCGCTCGCGTTTGATCGCGCGCCGAACCGGTCTGCCCTCCCGGCTCTGCGGTCCACCGCAAATATGTCGGAAACCCAATTCCGAAAACAAAATAATTCCGCCCACGTCGGCGTCGGGACACTGAAAACGAACGGTTTAAATGTCGTTTTAATTTGATCTGCATTGTTATCCTCGTGATTATGATAACGTTACGTTTTATACCTATATAATATACAACGACATTAGTATAATATAACAACACGCGCGCGTTTCATATTCTACAGCATATAGATAGATAGGTTAGGTAATAGGCACCCATCTACTTAGGATGTTATTATTATTTTATATTATTAAACATTTTCTTGTGTCCCGTGTCCGGCACGAGACTATCTACGTGTATGTTGTACTGCATTGGTATTATAATATTATTATATAGTCACGATTCGTGATATTGTTCGTTTCGAATCGGTTATTGTTGGTTTAAAATATATATATATTTTTTTTATTTTCCGTAAATTTGGTGATTATAATGCTCGGCGAACATCGACACGAGCCAAAAATTATACGGAATATTAAATACGGTATCGTATTTTGTTTTATTCGTTTGTGTGTGTGTGTGTGTACGAAGTACGTGTGTCAATATTAAACACTACGCGCCGCACATTTATAATAATATGGCAATCGTGTATCCAAATTTATTTACGTTATTTCAATCTTTTTTCTCTATATTTTTTTTCCTATCACATGGACGTGTACCTTTGTCATCTTTATATGATTGGAATAATATTAGTAAAATATATATTGTTCGTATAATTACGGAAATTATGTAAATAAAATATTAATTTGAATTTTATCATTTTTTTGTTAAATCAAGTATTCAAGTGAGATGCATAGCTTAAACGCATATTTTATACAATTATTATTATTTGAAAGAATTATACACTATTGAAATATTTCATCTATTGATTATATTTAAATATAAGTGAGTGATTCAAAATTCAAAAATTATTTTATGAATACTACCTTACGGAAATAATTATATATTTATGTTCAATGAAGTCGATTAAATTCTTTTCGTGTGAACTTTTCTTAGATTCGACTAATGCCTTGTGGACGCTTATTAAGTTTACACAATTATAATATGATGCACAACTTAAATAAATTCCTGAAAATCAAAAAACAGTATAGCGTTACTAATAAGTATAATAATAAGGATAATACATGCAATACAATGATGAAAATGACTGTAGGCGGCTATTCACGTGTAAATATCTGTCAATATCAAATTACCTGTCATTATGGCTTGCACGCATGTGTCTGTATATACATGCAAAACAATAATATTATAATTATTAAAATAATAATAAAAAATGCCGATTATATATTCATTGGTTGTTGGCACAGAATGTACAGAATATACATAATAATATTAAAGAATAATTTAAATATGTACCACGATTTAAGTCTCCGGTTTAAGGTTTTCGTAGTCATTGGGTGAAATAAAATATAACATTTATCGTATAACGAAATACGATTCTTTTTAAAAAAATTTTCGTACTCGTGTACATACTACATTGTACTTACACAAAATATCAAACGCTCAATGAGAATGTTAACGATTTCTATAAGTTTACCACTCGGTGTCAATAAAATCAGTAACGACATGCGATGCATATTGCAGTGCAGCTATAGTTAAATTCCAGTAGGAGTACCAACTAAATATTAATTCGATTATTATATTATTTAAAATTTACGTATTCATAATCAAACAATGATTAATTTCTGATGTATATAGGTTACAGCAGCTGGGCCTGCAGACCTGCAGAGTGAGCTCGATCATCGTAACAGTTATACCTAATGCGCGTTCGAGAATTACCCGTTTCCGCCAAAATTTGAAATGACCGATTCCGCCATCGCCCGTTTCCGCCAATTTAAAAAAACGTTCGATTCCCGTTTCCGCCAATTTACCTGCTATTCACTTATTCATAATTAATATACACAACATTTTGTCATAGTTTTAATAAATATAATGATAAAGTAAAAATCACTTATTCATAATTAATATACACAATATTTTGTCATAGTTATATTATATTATAATAATTTTATCGGGGATCGTTCGTTTGTATCTAACATTGCCTTGTACTGTATCATATGAACGTAGTTTCAGTCAACTCAAATTAATTAAAACATATTTTTACCAAAAATATGGAATATATTACAATAATTTTACCATAGCAGGTAAATTGGCGGAAACGGGAATCGAACCTTTTTTTAAATTGGCGGAAACGGGCGATGGCGGAATCGGTCATTTCAAATTTTGGCGGTAACGGTACATGCCCGCGCGTTCGTTCATGTTATAATAGAGTATCTAGACAAATGTCCCCCTCCCATATAAACGTCCCTATTATAATATATTGTACGCGTTTACCGTGTTCCGACTGAAAATTAAAAAAAAATCAGTTGTGTCGCTGACAAGCGGATTCACACGGGCGTGCGCATTATAGCTGTACAACGGAGGAAAAATACGTCTTCATCGGGTCCGCCGTTGATTGATGATGTTTTTGGCCCGTGTTTGATTCAATAATGACTGGCCTAATGACCGTGTAAGCCTCGGGGGAAAAAAATGGTGTGGACGAAGAGAGAGAAGCGGCTTCGGGACACGAGTGGCGAGAGACGGAAAACGGCCTCGGTCTAATTGAATAAGAGAAGATAATTATGCCGTCCCAGACGCGAACAAACATCGTCGTCATCTCGCAGTTCCTCTATAATATATATAATAATAATAATAATAAATTGTGCTCTGTATATAATAATAATATTATATACGCAATACGTCATACTTAGATATATTAAATATTTATACGTACGACTACTCGAAAAATCTTATTAGTTAGCGGTGTCGTTGTTATTATTATATACTCGTATTATATTATTGTGCTGCACAGCGTTTTTACCTTTTTTCCGTCTATGTTTATATTTTTGGCAATGTCATTTCGTTGAATATAATAGGTATAACCTTTTATATAATTTGATATTTCCTCCTTAAAACCGAGTAACAATAATATGGCTGCACAGTTGGTAGCTTGTTATACCGCTGTGGAGTATATATTTTATTTTATCATTATTACGATGACTCGATATGCGAGGGCTTTTGTGTTCGTATATTAGGTATATTATATATATATATGCATACATATTCGTAACCAGTCGTTATGAGGTTTTGTTTATTTTTTGCAAATACAAGAATGTTTGTTTAAATCTAAATCAATTAAGGAACGTCGCCGAAGTGCTTATAATAAATCACGAGGTTTTTTATAATTCGGGTATATTATGCTCAATTACACAATTCTGAATGACGCATCGTGGTCGTGATGATTCGGTTTTCTTGAAACCAAAATCAAACTCTCGAGAAGTATAAGCCTAATCGCGGAAATATAATATATTATGGTCCATACCATAATGATATTATGTGGACTCTTGTGATGATGGTTAATTATTTGGTGTTTTTACATGATTTTTTGAAGCGTATATAGCATATATTATTGGTTGTAGTTTAATATCTCTTGTCTTTAAAGCGGTTTTATTATTTTATTTTTAGTGAAATCCATTATATTTTAATCGTCCACCGCATAACCGGTCGCTCGTTTTGTCTTGTTTGCTAATACCACTCTGTTTTCTTAAAAGGGCCCTGCAGTACCTACATCTAAATCGGCTCAGTGAATTTATGGGTTCGTATTTTACCGGTGCTGTGCAAGAAGAAGAAATATCGATATTGTATAGTGTATTGTGTAATTTGTATAAAATGTAAATACCGGTAGACACACTACGCGTGTAGGGTATTAGAGACGATAACATATTTCAAGCAATTAACTGAAAATCGTCATGTAAAATGTTCACGTCTTTACACTACAATAATATATATATATATATATTATTATACACAAAAAACTTCATGACTATTAAATTTCACGGTCGTATAAATTGTTTCACTATCACAGTAACATAATATTTTATTATATTTAGTAGCGCCATAATGGTCTAAGATAACGCTGTGTTAAAATGCAGTACAATATCATATAATAATTTACCACTCATATATTATTTGGAATGAACGATGCATTCGACATTATGATAATATTTAATTTTTAAACTCGACATTAACTAATTTTCTATTTTTTAGATTCTATAAAGAGGATGCCGGCGCACTATTTGTTTTCTCTTTCTGGCCCACACTCAACATAGACAAAAACGAATTCACTAAGAATCATTTTTTATATGTTTTTAAGTAACCTTAGGGTAAAATCACCCATTACAAAAAAGATAGAGAATAATGTTATTGAGGGAATTACATATCGATTTGTCTAAATATTGTTTCAAAACAATTTAAACATCATTTAAATTTAGACACAACTTTCGCTTGTTTATTTTGAAAGTCTAATACAAACTCAAATATCAATAACATATAATATCGATATGTTATTCCCTCAAAAATATTATTTTTTATAATATTAAATATCATTAGTAAATAATTAATTAATTAATTTTAATATATTTTATCTTTTTTGTAATGGGTGATTTACTGATTTTACTCTAAGATTACTTAAAATCATAAAAAAAAAGGATTCTGTGTAAATGCATTTTGTCTATGTTGCGCGTGGGCCAGAGAGAGAAAACAAATAGTATGCCGATATTCTCTTAAGACTTTAAGGTATATAATCTACTATGTATTGTATAATAATAAAAAATAATATTATATGTCTCTTCATTTGAAACCTGCAGCCTAATGAGAGTATACCACGTGGTCACACTACTTTTGAAGTGGTCAATTCATAATATGACAATAAAGGCGACGGTCCCCATTTACGGCAATTTTATTTTTTTTACTTGTCACAGCAGGTGTTGTTCTACTTACAAGTCCTCTACGTGTGCTAGCCCGCAAGACGGAATCAAAAAATACTATTGTTGCGTGTTTATCCAATATTTGTCATGAACAAAATATTTGCATATTATTCTCTCACCAATCACTATTCGCCACGCGGATAGTTATATTAAATCTAAATATATAAAATAATGTTATGCCACAATTATTGTTTTGACCGCTATATTTAATATTATAATATAATAGGCGGAAAAAATCTATCCTAAAAAACAAAATCTGACTTAATGTAATATACTTGCTCTGATGAGAATCTTCGTATATTCTGCAGATGGCATTTCGAAGCTCCGCGCCTCGTCAGGATTACGATGACGGTTAGGGGGTGGTGTAGCTGAGGGGTTCGATCGACTTCGTCGCAGTTTATTATATGATATTATTATGCAAATTCAGCCTTGAGCCATTATATTATATATATATAGTATACCCCGTGCACGCACTGCTATTATACGTATAGCCCCCGAGCTCGAGGCGTCTTCTTTTCTAAAACAACAACATATATGTACCTGCATTTATATACCGTATGTATGTTATGTATTATTATGCAATGTGCCATGTATACACGGATTATGGTATACGAAATAATAAGGAGAGGAAAAAATGAAGAATAAAATATACACAATAACATATTGTTCGTTATCTGCTGTGATCTTACTTATATATAAATACATTAGATAATACATAATATATACTTCACCCCCCTCCCCACGGTGTCCTACCACGAGCGCCGCTAGCAACCGCGACCCGTTCATCCGAAACACAATGAAGGTGAATTATTTTTAAATTTTTTTTTCGCGTGCACTATGCCCGTCCCGGACTATTTACATACAATGGACGAACAGACGTCGTATAGGGACAACTTTAACGATTTTATTTCCACCGGAGGTGCCGTTTTCGCTGTTTTCTCGTCCTGCTGCAGAGTCCAAGACATTATAATAATTAAACTATTTCCTCTCCCCCCCCTCCGGCCTGTTATAGCTTGTTATAGTCTATACTTATATTATAATATTATATAGTTTATTCCAATATGTATATGTTACATTACGCAGAGGACGTGACACGCGTCGTCATCTTCTCTGTTGTTCCACGCCACCGCGGCTGCCTTATATACAGTTAGTTAGTTTGAAAACGACACGTCTCATATTATATTATAATTTATAAATAATAATAATATAATAATTATTATTATTACTACTACTTCCATAGATACTATGATATTATGTTAGGTATATTCTATACATATTTGTACAAACAAAACGAAAATATATTGTTTTGACTGGTTAAACGATTGTTCAAAACGTAGTCTCAAAAGGGACGAGAAAGAAGATAATATATATATATTATACATTAAACTATTAAAGCGTCATTTTACATAATGATATACCGTCCGTCAAACCATACAACACTGTCAAATTACTATATTATATATACTTCAGGTATATAATGTAGTGTATACATATTACATAGTGTACCTATATATATATACAATATTTATTAAACTGCAAGATTTCCATTACATCGATCGTCCGTTTTCGCTCTGCTGCAGCCCGCGGAAGAGACATGGACACGAATGACGAGATGATATATAATGATACGAACATATTATTATTTGGACTTCACTGCAGTTCGGCCAACACAGTTGTGAAGATGATGAGTATATATACATATATATATATATATGTTAACCGGTGTGAAAAGTGCGATTTGAGAAAAAAGAAACGTGTGTAGATGATTGTACAATAGTATTTACCCGCGTTAAAATTCCCGTGCGTACACGTTTCATAATATGGTTACAGCTGATATAGTGTGTAGTGACGATGAGGATGAGCCGAACGAGTTATCCTCGGCGAAGATGGTGCCAAATGATAGATAGAACAAAAATGTTTTCACAATAAGAATAAAATAATTCCATTTATACATAATATACGTCATAACGTGCACAGATACTAAACTGTTATTATTATTATATATATATATATATATAATACGTCTTAAAATACTACAACGTGTGGTTATCAGTATCTACTTTATGTTACCAACTATAACTACCATAGTATACCGCCTTATCAATACCACTGCAGCAGGACTTCAATATAGTATTTCTGCAGTCTCTGTAATATCTGTATATAGGTGTACTTATATATACAAATATATAAGCGTGGCTTCAAATATATAGGTGTTTGTACAAAGAGATTCTGCAGCGCGCATTGAAGCATTACACTTGCGTAATATTGCTCAGATATAGATCGCGTACATGACATATGAAATTTATTTACTTTATGTACATATTTATGCAATGGTTATAATAATATATAGTTTACACAATGTTATTGTAATAGAACTTGTTAATACTCGACGGTTGCAGGGATGTCCAAACAAAATATACTGTTTTTCTTTTCCGTGTTCACCTGCAATAGTATAGAGGTAATAATAATATAATATAATATAATTTATCAACATAATATATATAGATGTCTATAAATGCCACTGTACGTTTTATATAATATAAATGTGCTATAAAAACAATAATCAATGGACGTAAACCTATTTGTTTTTATACCTACTAATTAAGTAATTATTATAAATATGATTAATAGCTAACATAATACTTAAAAATATGTCATTCATATCATAGACTTGTTATAGTTTAGATTCTATAAAGAGTTGTGCATGTTGTGTTTGTGTGTTTAATTTTTTTTTAAATTATATGTACCTAATGTCTTCCTGGATTATTGGTATTATATAAATGTCTAACCTCTAACATATGTTATGACAAAACTAATTATTATGTATAGGTTCAACATTAGTAGTACACTTATATACTAATGTGTGCAGGGTATGTAAATATGCCTGTAGATTTTCTTAACTGAATAACGATTATTTTTCTTTATACGTTTTACTATTATATTTTTAGGTTTGTTATCATATTATTTTCATTTATCCTACATACTAAAATGTAAGATAAATTATCGAACATGATGGTTGATCTAATTATTTATATATAATTGAATGGTATATACAATACGCGTATAAGTTATTACAAGCAGATTACAACATGTACGTATAGAGGTATCTTATAAGCTATAGACTGTGCAGGCCACATAAGATAAATTATTTGAATTTTATTATTCTCGTACCTACTATATTCGTTAGTTTAGAAACACGCGAGTCACATGTTATAAGTTATAACCATTGACTCGCGTGTCACTTCTGTCATCCACACGTCATCGATTCATTCATAAAGCCTTCACATTATTATTACCGTTGTTGAATTGTATAACATATTATTATATACTATATATCTAAATAATATTATTATGTCTTTGAAGGTTGGGATTTATAGCCGTCGCCTGCAGTCGTCGCAATGTATCAATCTATACGAAGTAGGTATACAAACGTAAATAATTGTCATAAAAAAATAAATCATGTTATCGTCACTCGTCAGTATATTTTAAAACCGTCTATTACCTCTATACAGTACACGAGTATAACGATTTAAACGGACAAATACCAAATAATATCTATAATGTTGGGCATTGATAAAAGTGAAATTTGAATTTCAAAATGTGCATTTTATATTTGTAGCAAGATTGGAAAGTAATAGTAATAATGCATTTCCGTAGGTGAAGGTATGTAATATTTTCGTTGCGACACGAGAGGGTAAGAATTTGTTTGGGCGACACTCGTAATAGTTAGTCGAAATAATATATAACTACAAAAAATGGCCGTCATCCGCTTCACGCGGGCAAGTGCTGTATAGCGACAACATTAAAGTTATGCTTTTGAGCGCATAAATATGATGTTATAGATTATGATAATGTATATTATGTCCTTCCGTGTGGCTGGCATTTTTTCACAAAACTACTCTTACGTATTTTACCCCTATATATGACATAACAATATAATATCATGTTTTGACGTATTGGAGGCGGTGTCGATTTTTTAACCTTAAATTCCAAAATAAAAACATTGAAAAATAATCATAATAATATGATAAAAAAAAAAAAATCAAAAACCGGTCCTTAAACATTTCCACAGTCAATTTCGGTGCGTACGTGGAGATGAAACTCTCGCATATTGTACGTTGCGGGGGAGGGGCAGAGAGGGTAGTGCAGGTAAACACACATACAAACACACACTATAATGCCACAGGTATTAGCCGCTGACGGGGCGGTACCAAAAGTCGGAAATATTGCGTTATTACCGTTCCGTTAACCCAGCTATAGTGCTTCGGCGGACTCGCTTGTGTGTGTGTAGTGTGAATGTGTCTGTGTCTGCGGCCGTGTGTGTACGCGCATTTTATACTCCGACTACATTCCTATGCGCAGAGACAACGCTATGTACCTAGTATTTATATGCATATCTAATATATGTATCCATATATATATATATATACCTCTATATACCTATTATTATTATGTACAAACTATTATAATACCTACTGCTGCAGCACTCGTATGGTACCATAATATAATGTATCTATATATACGCATCATGCTTGTGTGCACGGCAATAATATTCGGTGTATGTGTATGTGTGTATTGATGTCGGTTGTCGATGATAGTGTACATGATATGATATACCTCTATCTAATACCCATATAGTCGGTCGCCGCTGGTATATATATATATATATATATATATATATACACACACGATATATAATAATATTATATACTCGGCAACGTGTGTGTGTGCAACGCGCGCGCGTACTCGTATTATGAATATATATATACGGTACGACGTATACTCGTGGGCGGATTATTGTTATTATATCGGTGTGCGTATTATTATTATTGTAATGTATTATATATATTATTATACGCGAGCGCATCCGTGTCGATTACGATCTGCCACCGCGCGGCCGCCGTCGCTGTGGCGTTATGATTTCTCCGATGCTCGCGAACCATCGTGTAATCGGGACACCTATATAATGCATCATACAATGATAACATTAAAATAACAATAATAGTGCATCCGTAATTGTAGATAGGTATTTCTTGTTTTTCGTATTATAGGTAGGTATATAGTTATTTTCATTATGTGTATATACATATAGTTATATTCTATAATACGAAATCCAATCCAAATTTCATCCGCAATCACATTATTGTGATGACGATGAAACATCTTATATATTATATATTATTAGCTATAATATAATCAGAATTCGCCGGTGAAAAAACGAATAAATATAAAATGTAACGCTATATGCAGTTCTACAGTTGCAGGTGTCAAGATGTGCGTGTATCTTGATTTTTAGTATATAGATACCTATAATATCATACATGTATATATATACCTACTATTGCATCATACTAATTCGATCCAGATGGACAATTATTCGCCGTGGCGAATTATAACTATATAGCACGTTTTTGTACGATTTCTAACGCGGTACAAACTATGTATATACCTGAAACTTTCCTGATATCTCTGGAAATAATTCAAAATATTTTCTTTTAAATCGATAGAGTATTTTTTGGGTAGTCACTTAGGTCGATATAAGTATATCATAAGCTACAAATACATATGATTAACTATCTTAATATAATTTTTAGTTTTATATAATTTCTTTATTTGCGGCCATATTATATGAGCCCAACGATTTGGTATATAGTATTACTTCCATCTGTCCGAGTAATAGATATAGGTTGGCAACCATTTAAATAAACTTTTTTCTTTTTCATCTTCGCGACTCTTTAAAAGTTTAAAATACGATTTTCTGAAATACTGCTACATGGAGGTACCGTGAAAATATCAAATCTAAGCTATCATAGTTTAGACTCGGCGTTACAGATAAGTCAATCAGTCAGAACACAAGTTAGACAGACAATAATATATAACGAGGACAAAGCGATTAGGACACTTTAAAAAAAATAACCAATGAGTCCCCCTCCATATTTTTATTTTGCCAATTCGAACATTCTAACTATATAACTATAATACTTAATATATTTTTTTCTAGTACCATATTTTTATTATTTCTATTGCAAGGTTATAGTATTATAGTTATTAGTAATTTTGATTGTTATTATTATTATTGTTAACAGTTCGGCAGTTACTTTCTAGTGTGTCGATTCGTCGAGAAAAAGTTTTATACTATTAGCGTATATTTAATTATGACTCTCGACTTCTCGAGATGTATTTATAATATTATATATGTGTGGGCAGATGCTCTAGGTACATGTCATAATATTGATTTAGCAGTTAAATGATTTACTAAAATATGCACACACGTCTAGTGGGTGCTATTTTATGCTGATAATATAATATTATATTATACGATGTTATGTTGGCGTATAAAAAAAAAGAAAAACATTCCACGAAAACCCATTTTAATATACGACGACATTAAAATCGCGAAATTACGACTTAAAACGAGTTTTTTTTATTTATGCTACTCGCTAAATTACAACAGTACTATGATGAGTGTATTATATACTCTGCAACTGTATATCTGTATATATAATACATAGATGTACTACATATTATATTATACCTACGTGTGCCTGTGCGCGCGTAGAATATTTTTCACCCGGTAATTAGCTTTAAAATAAATATACCGACACACTATATTTATCCAAAAATATATTTTTCTCTTATTTCTCATTTTACTTATATATAATAATATTATATACATATTATGTATCTATTCCTATCATAACTCGTTTGTGTATATAGTATGAATTATGATATAAATCGTTCAATGTAAAAAAAGGATTCCCAATTATTTTAAAACTTAACAACCTAAGGAAAAAATCATACAGTAGAAGTCCGATTTTAACATTAAATTAAAAAAAAATTGTTTTTCTATTACATAGCTTTACCTATTATTTATAAGATTACATAAAAAAAAATTTGAAAAAATTCAGAAGTCTCCTTTCAACGTTTAACAGTTCACATATCTATTATATATTTATACACTGATGTAGTATACAATACATTTCTAACTAACCTGCCACATATAATGTTCATAATTTCATAAATTTGTAAATAATAATAATGTTGTAAAATTCATACCGAAATGTAAGTTATATACCTATATATTTTTTATCTTATTTAACTTTTGATCAAATGTAGGCTAATTATACCCTTTGTTATTGAAGCATTAATAAACTTTAAAAAATAATTTCATAAAGAACTTTACTAATTGCGAATAGCAGTGGAATAGGTACCTATATATATATACCTACAATGTAGGACAACAATAGAATATATATACATATTTACGGGAGAAACTTACCAAGAATCTACTCCAAATGAAATATATGATACTTATTGTGTTGTATATGTATACATAAGGCGTTTTACACAAACGTTTATTATTATTATTTCCATAATACACCATCATCTTGGCCGTCGAATAACATACCTAACAATGTTTCTACTTACTTTTCACCACCGATAACTGTCGATATTATATGCCGACATGGTGTGTTTTTCCCCGCCATAATACGTGTATAATAGTATATCGTTAAATAGGTAGGTATTATATAGGACATAATAATAATAATAACGTGTCGACGTATTCAATATTGTACAGAGGTATAATATAATATGTTTGATTCTCGATACGGTAAACGGAAATTTTTTATTGAAGTTGTACCTAGATACGATTTGAAATAACCATCGCGCCAGAAACATCGTCAATACTAATAATATATTATGTGTTCTTCGTATATATACAATTTATTATACATAGGAACGACGTTATACCTAAATAAGGGGGATATATTCTATCGTTTCTCTTTTAAATATTTTACACAGTATAGGTACCTACGCCTAAACAATACCATACGATACGTTTCTATGACCTATATAATATTATTCCTGTGTGTCTGAATAACTCCTATATATAACGTTATGTTATATATGCTATACTATTACGTTTCTATAAGACCTGTAATAATCTTGTGTGTCTGCATAAGGCCGTCCAGCTAGGGTACATCAAACTGCAGTTGAAACCAACGAAAAATCGAAATTTTGTGAAGGTATATAGGTATGTATAATGTTTTTCGAAATTACATTTATTTTCAATAAAATTGTTCATTCGATGGACGGCGTTGCGATGCGTATTTCTGTTCCCGGTGTGAAAATAATGCCGTTTTCACATACCTATACATTCGATTTTGAACCACTTTATATATAAACTATGATCTTTAAATAGTATCTCTCGACTCTAATAATGCACTCGACGTACCAAGTCGTCCAAGTAGCTACGTGATCGTAAATCGATATGTACCAGCCTTAAGATATGTGCCTAATGTTCGTAAACCCATCGAGTAAAAACCAATTCGAGTTTGAATACCATCATGATATGTGATAAATAAATAAGATTTAATACGTCAAAATGTATATGTATCACATTAATAACGATTTCTCTACTATACCCATACAATATTGGATGCAATGGACAAACTCCGTGAATATTAAAAATTATTTTTTTATTTACAATTATGTTATCCAGCGCGACGGTAGTGGCGCGAAGCTAAGTAAAAAAAAAGCGAAGCGGTCACTACCGTAGTATATTACACGAGCCAGAGTTTGCCCATTGAATGTGTGTAAATTTGCCCGTTTTCTTTAGCCAGGGCTACAGACCTAATGAATGAACGGATTGGTCTGTTTGTGGTATCAATAGATCGGGCATGATTTGTAGATTATACCTTTGTCATTTTCGAAAAAAATGGTTGAATAATAACGAATATATTAGCAAAAAAATCAAGTATTTTTGAAGCAAAAAGATATTGTGCTTGACCGTTTTTAGTTATTACGTTTCACGCAGCAGCGCACGAGACCGTATTACCCCCTCTATTCCGTATACATTTTCGTCGCGGTCGTACACTGGGCAGCGGTTGCGACTTGCGGACTTGCGGTTCCCGCCGTTGCCCGCGTCTTTGCTTATCGTATTCGTAATTTCTGTTATCAACATTCATCATGAAAAAATAAAAAAATTTTAATTAAAATTATTTTGTCATGACATTCATATTTTTGGCGACGTTCGATGTAGATGCGTATAGCCGCCGCCGCGCCGGTAGAAAAACTACGTTTTATTTGTCATCTCATTTTATTTGTTGTAATTGTAGTAGGCCATACTACCAGCTATACTACTATATTATTTATTTATATTATAATTTGAGATTCTTTATTTCTAAAATGGTTTCTAAAACATATAAACAGAAGTTACGAAAAAGGAGAAATTATTGAGAAAAAAAAACGACAAATACATTGTGTATGGATGAATGTTTAATTAAGATAATAAATAAATGGCTACGATGTAATTACACTGCAATACATTTTGAACGATGGCCTCGAGGGGGTAAAAATGTACATATTATAATAATGGAAAAAAAATTGAATATGATTAAAAAAAAAAATTGAATATGATTTAAAAAAAAAAAATTAGAGTGTATTAAATAAACAAACATAATAATAAAATAAATTAATAAAAACATAAAAAATTACATATTACATGCCAGTACATAAAAATATGTTATAAAAAAACTACTGATATCCCAACAAAAACACTTCGTCGACTCCGTGTAAAAAATTGCTAAGTAAAAAAAAAATAGTCATCTATAAGACTTAAACATTATAAAGCTGTGATATCAAGAATAAATGCTAAGTAAATTAAATTTTAAATTAATTGATTCTATATTTCTATCTCAATCATTTATTTACTTGGCTAGAATTTATATATTTCGACAAATAAACATGTCTATTCATAACTGGACTATTTAAAAAAATTCCATGACAAATGATACTAAATTTGTCTTATAAAAAAGTCTTAGTTATTAATTTATAAAGCAAATAAATTCTAGCCAAGTAAATAAATGATTGAGATAGAAATATAGAATCAATTAATTTAAAATTTAATTTACTTAGCATTTATTCTTGATATCACAGCTTTATAATGTTTAAGTCTTATAGATGACTAGTTTTTTTTTACTTAGCAATTTTTTACACGGAGTCGACGAAGTGTTTTTGTTGGGATACATAATATATGTATGTATATATATTAATTTATAATCTTTTAATATATTTTAAAAACTTGTGCGGCAACTATAAGTACTTACTATAAAGTACGATTTTTATAATAATACATATGTTAATAATATTATATATTACGATATCGTATATTGTATATCGTATATTGTATATATTATATTATAATAGATGTTTAGCTCGCGTGCCACACCGAAACACATAAATTCACTAAATTGTAGTTTAAATCGTCGTGATGATGGTCGTGCGTACGATCTGATACCTAGCAATATTATTATTATATTATGATTGATAGACAGTTGAAAACAATCAGCGTAGGGTGTTGCGGGTGGTAAAGGGATCGATAGACCGCGGTGGGCGCGCGCCGAACGAGTTATGAGCACAAAATAATTCGTCGTGTGTACCTATGTTTTTTTTTGTATATTATATATTATTATTGGTAGTAGTTAGTGCACATGCAGTTATAATATATTATTATATATACTCTCTCTCTCTCTCACATACACACACACACACACATGTATAATATTATTATTAATATTATGGTCACGCCGCGCACACCGTTTTCCGGGTCGGAGGTCGATCGACGTTCGTCCGCGGCGTTAATGGCCACATGTACTTAATAATATAATATATAATAATAATAATAATAATAATAATATGTAAAAAGAGAGTGAGGAGGTACCCTGCGGGAGGTGACCCGAGCGGGGGCCACCGATTTACATTTAAATTGCTCGGGCGACGCACGCGTTCGGTAAACCCCAGCTGGGTATATAATATTATTATTACATAGGCCTATATCCGCATAGTAAGAGTGTACATACCTACGATTTTTTTCCCCGTCACGTGAAAAATAATATTATTATGAGCCGCACATCGACGGCACACGCCGATCATTGCACGTCGTTGATTATAATATTTGTCTTATCTCTTATTACTCGTTTTCTTTTTTTTAATTTTTTTTTGGATAATCGATTCTCGGTCTCGTTTTATAATCAAACAAATTGGTCGCGTACATACCTGTTGTAGTACCCGATGCCTGTATGCATAATACACATTATGTTGTACAACTTTTAAACGCGCTCGCCAACATAATATAATAGGTATTAGGTACAATTTGCATTATATACTTATAATAATATATACATATATCGTAGTTATATTAAAATTACTGTCGGGAAATATTATTCAGTCACCGATTCGAAATCTGTTCCGTAAAATATGTTGCGTGTATTTTTTTTTAGTATTATTAATATATATATAATATATATATATTTATATCATATTATTAATATTATTATATTATTATATTAAAATACTATGCACGTACAATACATGCATCACATATTATACGATATTATAATACGCCATTGACTATATCATATTATTATGCGGTGCAGTTAATGCACGCGTGTGCATCCTGCCCGCCGACAATAAATTAATTGAAACGATGCGCGCACTAATTAATTAACGGACGAGTAAGGAGGCGTGTCTTGTGCACAATAATAATAATATTATAATAATTCGAACGACGCGCATTATTTATAATTGGAATAGTAAAAAATACAAAATACTAATAATATCTAATAATTAAATGGAAAAAAAAGAGTTCCGGGAAGAATAATCACGGTGCAGTTTGCAGGAGACGAGTTTTGCGACGCGTTATTATTATTATTATATTATAGTGAATGAGTATTACAATAGCTCATTGTAGATAAAGCACATAAGAATATATTATATACATGAATAAAATATCTTCTTCTTTTCGTGTCGGTTTTCATGATATTATTCCTTTCGTCTGCCAGTAAACGGCGGCAATCTGTGAAGCTTTGTCTGACATGTCAGTGATGGTCGTCATGACATCATCCTTCTGGCATTTATTCGGTGATACAGTGGACATTCAAATAAATAATGGTCTGCGTCTTTCACTTGACCATTACCGTCCTCACGGGTGTTCTCTATTTTTTTTTTCATGTTTCTATTATTGCTGTCCTTGCAGTTTAGGTTCGAAGTCTGTTTAACGTCTATTCCATGTCGACAATGGTAGCTAGTTACTTATACCTGCAGGTGGTAAGCTTACTTTTGGGTACTTTCATATATATGTGAGTTATAGATTTTCATTTCCTTTTTCCAGTATAGGTCAATCCTTGTCACGGGTTTCTGGTGCGTTTGTGCGTTAAGCTGATTGTTGTTTTCAGGACATTTTTCCTTCATATATTTAAATCGGCTATTATCTCTTGAGAGAAAATCATATTATAATTCAGTAAATGCCTTTATCGAGTTATGGATAGGCGGGGCATTAAAAGTAGATTTTTTCTGGAAAAAGTCATGTTCGCCTGCAAACCGTTGTTTACACATCGTTAACATTTAGGTGTATAATATTACGATAACAATATGTGCAATACGCAAATAGGTACACATATACACTTTTCCCGAAGGTACGCCGAGCTTGTGATTGTTCGTAATATTGTCACGTGACGACGTAACGTGTGCAAATAATACTATAGGACCGTAAACTACGCTAAATAGTAAATATTACTATGGAATCCAAGTTTTTTTTTTTATCCGTTGTTAAATTTGTTGTGAATATCGTGACGTTGTCGTGTGGTTGAACTCGTTAATACCGAGTCAGAATATACTATCAGTCTATTTGAAATCATGGACACGATTCACTTTTGTTTAATAAAACCTACTAATATAGTTCAGTATCTATATACATTATCATTTATCGCATTATATCCAAACTATAATGACATTACCATTTACCCTCCCCCAAACTAAATCGAATAAGCTAATTCTGTAAAGAAATATTATATTCTCATATTGTGATACGTCGCATAACAATAATCTTTCTGGGCTCTTATTATAGTATACCTACACGGTGTAACAGATAGAACTGACATTTGGAATAACTTTTATTCGAATTAATATTTTTTACTAATTTGTTTTTGTTCATCAAGTGGACCTAGTTCTAATGTATTATACATTTTTTTATGTTTATTTTTAAGAACTGAAAAAATGAAATAAAAATAATTTAATAAAAAATATTTGGATAAATTAAAAAAAGCCTATTTGTGAATCTGATTATAAGAACAATTTTGATACTAAAAAGATTTATTCAAGTCAAGTAGTTTAGAATTTAAGAATTTTTTGTAAATTCCATATTTTTACTGTTGAATTAATTTGGAACGTAAAAATTGTCATACGTTTAACTAGCATAATTTTTGAACCTGATCCTTTGATAAGGTGTCGTTTGGACTGTCTCTGTACGCAGCGACGTGAATTTATTTCTTTTTTATGGTGCAAGAATATATATAATATTATAGGTGTTATATGTGCGTATATTTATTATCAGTATGGTCTAGGTCCTCGGACCAGAAGTTTCGAAGCTGTAGCTAAAAAACTCACGTGAATAATACAGGAGCCTACGACTACAGTACAAGCAGTGTAAAAAAAAAAAAATAATACAGTGGGATATCACATTGTACCTAATAATAATGATAATATATATATATAATATATATAATACTGTACGGACGCCATTCCGTTACGCTACGACGGTCCCGTGCTGCAAGTGTGGGCAATGTCGCCTACTGCGTGTAATGCGCTACCTATATATGTAATGTATAATGTACGTATAGACATAATATAAATATATACATATACACATTTCGTGATATCATTATCGTGCTGTGAACCGGAAAAATAAAATGGCGGTTGTCTCGCCGAAATCCTCCATTCGCACGCATGGCGCTCATATTATATATATATTACAATATACATATATTTATAGTATATATATACATATATAATATATATATAGTGAAATGCAATGGGCCATATAGATGTGTTATGTGGCACACACTTGGGTTATTGATATTATGATTAAATGTACTATGCTTATTTAGTGGTGAAGTGGTTTTTTTCGGATAATGGCCGTCTTCGGCAGCTGCAAATATAATAATACGATTTGGGGCTGATATAACGTTTATTGTCTATACGTCCTTGACTCGCCTGATCATCGCCTAACAATATCGTTTGTTGTAGACAGGTGCCCTAACAGGTGACTAACGCGTGCCCTTATTATTATAAGTTATAATCAATTATATATTATATATTATATATTATATTATATAATTTATTGTAAATTGTAATAAATCTTCTACAAACGAATTTAAAGAAAGTCATAAATTGTTTGTAGGTACATTTTAAAATGCTTATAACTCGCCTCAAAAACAATCTGTAACAGAAATTTACAATAATCACAATGGAGGGTTATATAGTAGGCCGTGGTTGGCTTGGTTGAAGAAACAGCTATTCATAAATAGCACTTCATGGCGAGATAGTTGTGATTAGTGGGCTAGTCCACTAATATATCACGATACCACCTATACGTTTTAAACGTTGGCCAGAGTCACCCGGGATTGTTTTCGTGAAGAGAGGTTTTGGATGAGGGGGTTTCGGTGATTTGCAAGTTATATACATGTGTATTTTATAACAATTAATTATTTAATATATGTATAGCATTTCTAGATTATAATATAATATGTTTCATCATAAACGACGCCACCAGAACTATTTTACATGCCTATCTATGATATTATATTTTCTAACACACCCTATTCCTCGACCAATAAGCGTGTTATGATTTGGCGCTTGTTTTCTCAGTTGGAATAGTTCCGCAGTTCTATATACAATTTGAAAACTATATTTTAAATTTTAGCTCATTATATAACACTTATCCTCCAATCTATTTCTCGATACTTATTTACGGAAAGTGGGTGTTTATATGGTGTATTATATCAACAAAAATTAATTCACCGGAAAAAAATCTCACTAATACCTAATCATCGATGTATCAAATTTCTTTATCTTTTTTTATCTTAAAAATGATAACTTTTACAGGTCGGATCAAGTTCCAATTTTTATTTTACTTCAAAAATAGTCTTATTAGAATTCGTTTGAAGAATAACAAAAATATTGAGCATTATTCAAATTCACATCTTATAATCTTCCATATAATTATAATTTTGAAAATATCGGGCTTTGATTTGACCTGAAAAATGTGTTCTTTTGATATAAATAAAAAAAAAAAAATATTATCGAAATCTGACAATTCTACAGGGCGTGAGAGTTTTTCCTGTATAGACTGCCGATTTATACTAAAAACGGTTAGCTATAGGCTCCGACGACGCCCATAGTGGAAACAATATTTTTCCTCGTTTCATTAAAAGTACTTTTACTCATATTCCAACACTGGACATTTTTCACAATTTTCTAAGATGGTGATTTTTGAAATTCTTATATCCTATATACATATTTATATGCTGTAAGTAATATCATATCATATATATATATTATATACTATTCTTTAGCAGACTTATATTATGTATACGATCAATACTGCGGTGATAGTGTCGTCTCGTTACGACCTGGGCGAGCGATAATTATTTGCACAATTGCGTGTATAATATTATGGCTTCTTCCGCATTCTCAACGCGACCGACTCTCAATTTATACACACACACACACACCGTGGTAACGTATGTAATGGTATCTGCGGTATAAGACTGCAACGACTGCAGCAACAATAGGACGACCGCATTAAAAGGGCACGTGAGCCTATAATATATCGTCATCAGTGCTGCTGCAGCAGTATATCGGTGCAGTTCTGCTGCAGCTTCGCGGTTCCCGATCTCTGACAAATTCGTAATTTTTCCGTGACATCGCCATTTTTATTAAATCTCTTCTATCTTATATATATATATCGATGTGCAGCACCGTGAGTGCATATAAGTCGCTGCAGCATTGTGCGGCCTGCACATTATATAGGTACTCAGTGCACACACACACACACACACACACGTCTAGGCATATATATACACTATTATAATAATACAATGTTGTACGCGCGATCGCGTATACCTACTTATATACACACACAGACACATCACACACATATATATACGACACATAATAATATAACGGCCTTATTGTTCGCGCGCTCGCGGGTGAAAGCGCAGCGGACGATAAATTCGCAATAGCTGCAGCGCGAATACAATATATAGACGCGCAAACTTTCTACGCCTCCGATTCGCGATTTATAGGTAAAATATATACGTCGCGACGATGTAAATACGCGTACATATATATACGCACTATACCGCCACCGCAGCCTGCAGATTTATAGACTTATTCTGTTTGGGTGCCCCGTACGAGTAGAAATCGCACGGTTTTCGCACGCGATGTCGCCGTGATTTAAAACGTTTCTATATATATATACGAGTTTTTCAGACTTTTGAACTCTATTTGACGACGACAGCTGCGCAAGCATCATACCTATACCACGGTTTGTAACCGCACGCTATACCACAGTGCGATTTACCTATATATATTAACTATTCCTGCGACCATATTATAATAGGTATATACTATGCTGTTTGTTATATACCAGGTATAAGGTTCAAATAATATGCGCGTGAATATATTACGACGCGTATAATATCGTACGGTGTATATATATAGGCATAGGCTAAATATTTTATTGATATTCTCGACCGTTCTCGTATAGTCAGTTTGCGAAAAACGATTTAATATTTCATTTCAATCGGAATAATCTAAAAGTACCTACTACCTACCTAATACAATTAGGTACATAATACATCCTTGGAAAATGCAATCGCGATATTTAACGTATAAATGTATGATATTATATGTTATTACGCGTTCGCAACGATTTATAAGATTTTATTATACTTATACATAATATTATGTAGGTACCGCGAGTTTACGAAAACAGGGTTAACAGGAAAAGTGGAGTTTTTGCAGCGCATGCGCAAAATACAAGAGTTATAAACGATTGTAAGTCATATTTATATTTTATATGAGAATTATATCATTATAACTTACTATATAATATAAATACATACTGTATTTATGGAAATATATACCTATAGAATTATATCGTTTAAAGTCGTATCGATGTCTTCTTTTTCCCGCGTGCAGTCTTCGTTTTACGCTCGCGCGCTGAATTCACATTACTGTTATTGTGATATAATAATACGAGTAATATATTATGTAATATACTCGTTCGTATGTTATCATCAGCATGTTACCGGTATGTAACGATATTAACGACGACGTGAAACGTGTGAACCGATTCGAGTCGACGATATTGTTATTATCATTATTATTATTATTATTGCAGCATGACGAAGACGCGGGCAGAATATATGTATATACAGTAATATTATATTATACGACGTACGCCGGAAAATTAATTCTATTAGGCTCGGCCGCTTTGCTGGCTTGGTATATATAATAATGATACGTTTTATGTATATGTATGTGGACGAGTATTATTATTATATAAATTATTATAAACTGTACAGCGGCGCGTGAGGTAAATGGTAGAACGAGCGATCGCCCGCGACCCCGATGTATATATATTATATACCTACCTGCAGCTACGTGTAATTGCCATACACACCGATCGCGTCCTTATTCTGCCCATCGCACCCGTTGTACTCATCTGGTCCAAATGCCTTCCGGGCACTGATTGCGCGACGCGACGGAGCAACGAACGTCATATTGTTACTATATATTATAGTTGTGGCGTTGCATGCATATGCATCCGTTGTGCAAATAACGCATGTAAAAAATACATATGTATGTACAGGTATAGGTTGGTATATACGCCCGCGATTGGACCGGAGCTCTGCGAAATGACGCGCAAAACACAAACGTATACGATATATAATTCATACCCGTTATACACGCGCGTAATATTATGAGACGTAAATAACGTAGTTGCACGTCATATTATTATATAGTATGTACCTAACCATCATAAAGTAGTGTAATAATATAATGATTTTAAACGTTTACGATTTCGCAAGTGTCGGATAAGTACATATTGACAGAACGTATTGCAGAACGCAGGCCGCAGAGTGACTTTAACGCTCGGTCATGTGTATAGTCGTTAAATATTGTACCTATATAGCTATCGTATTATAGCCGTATAGGCAGAAAAATGTAGAATGTAATATGTTCATTTAAAAAAAAAAGTCGTGATAACGCGATATACCTATATTAGCATAACATCCCTGTGCATTTTTTTTTTATTTTATATATATTTATAACAATTTAAAATACCGAATTCTCTTAATGAAATTTCATAATACTATATCTATACTTATCTACTTTTGATTTTAGATTATAATATAGTAGTAAATACATTAAAGATCAAACGATATTATTGTTTTAATTTATACTAATACAGATAAATGTATAGTTTATATATATATTATATGTAAATGGTCAAAAGATTTAAATTTTGATTTATTAAATGTGGATGGCATACATTGCAGAGTATACCATATCAATCCATAACGTGTTTTGCAATAAAATATAGATTGAATTTATATTATTTGTCAAATATATAAGTTATAATTTGTACAATTTATCTCAAATTAAATTATTATATTGTAAATATTAAATATACTAACAGGTTGTCAGGTTAGGAGAGTTTTTTGTTTATAATTTTTTATACGAGTAATAAGTTGTTGTAGTATGTATAATTGCACCGACTGCACCATATAATAATAATATATATATATCTACCTAAATGTAATTTATAATAATACTTGTCTTGTATCCTCGTCCGACTCGTTACGAAATATCGTGCAGCGATTTCAATGCAACATCAACGTATTATTAAAAATGTGAACTGTGACTTCGCGTATGGAAGAGTTGGCAATGTAGTAAAATTGTTATTGTCGTGGGTAGTAAAATTTACGAGAGTTTATAATATTGTATATAGTTGAATGAAAAGTATATAATAAAATTAACATCGAATTGGTGTATCTATTTACAATCGTATTGTTTCAAGTCGTGATCGAATTATTATATATTAAATAGGTGTAGGTGGTGTATATTATAGCTAAAGGCATATGTAAAGTGTATATACCTACTGTTGTGTGTATAAGCAATAATTGACGATTGACTCTGCGGGTGTGTGGTCTATATATTTATACGACCAGGAAGTACCTATATATATATAATTTTGTCGTATTAGATCATCAAGACTAAATAATATAATAATATAATAAAGATTATTGATATAATAATATTATTATCATCTATATATGAGATGAAGTGCTACCATTGCAATAATAAATGTTATGTTAACCGATTCAAAATTACTTTATGTGCATACAAATGATGTTGCGTAAATATTTTGATTAAACCGAAATACATTCGTTAATAAAATAATAATAATATATTACATCTAATCTGAAAGTAAAAACCATAATAAGCCAGTTACGGTAGATCCGTGGCTTTCTTATGGTGTATAATATTATGGTAATACATCGTTATGTGCGTTTGGTGTTTTGAGCGTGCAAAATTAAATCTAAAACCATTTAGTCGTATACGAATCGTTTTGGATTAATTAATTAAAAGCAATACTAGTCGTTCGGAACGATCGTAGAAATTAAGAACGTTCATAATCGATTTCATCTGTATGGTACCTACACACCAAAATAACCTGATGTCGCGGTCTGTATTATAGGCTTCGTATTATGATAATAACGGCTGTTGTATATTATTATAGCTTCAAATCGAACGTATGTCCATCCAAATGGAGGCGGTCTCTCGGCAGGGTACCAGCAGCTTATAATAATAATAATAATAATAATATAATAACATTATGTGTGTGTGTATAAACGCTCTGTAAATGTGTATACATTGAGATTATATCGCGATGACACAACAAGTTAAATATTCGGATATATGATGGTATATATTAATATACAATATATATATATATATGTATTATGTATTTAACGGTGTCATCGAACATTTTAGAATTTAACAGTTATCATTATTATTATTATTATTATTATTCTTTTTTCAAGCCTCTATAACAATAATTATTATTATTAGTGCTTAGATTTAGGTATTATATGCTTTTAAAATTGATAAAATATGTATTTATTATTCAACTAATAATATGACACTTTGGGTGAGACTGCGTGGTCACAAACACAAAGAAAGTTGTGCTTTTCTACCGATCGAAATTTTCGAGAACTTTTGCACTAGTATAATACGCCTGATTTGTATATTAAGAAATTCAAATGACATAAGTTAAAATTAATTTGATTCACAGACAACTCATAAATAATAATACACACGGTGACTATGTCAAAACATACTGTTAGTGAAGGTGCGCCAAAAATAATTTTAAATAATAAATTAAATCTAATCAAACAAAAGCGGTAAACAAAAGCCGTAAAAAAAATATTACAATGCATATAAATAATTATGAATGATAGCCCTAACAAAATTATATGTTGTGTTTGTTCAATTGAGGAAAACAATAATACTTTAATTCATATATAACAATAACATGTTATTAAAATTATATTTGATTCTCGATATTATAAGATCCTCAACCATTCACATGACGTATAATATGTGGAACAATTTTTCAATAATAGATTTTATATGTTACAATAAATAATAATATACTAATTTTGATGCGTTCCTCGATTATTATGTATAATGCAGCTCTAATAATAATATGGTCCTATCGACTCTTATACACTATTGCAGTATTGCCTATGATCGCTAACCGAATAAACAGTCTTGCAGTATTATAATACCGCTGCTATTCTTTTTCTTTCGTTTATCTGATGTGTGATCGTCGGAATAGTCCATAATATCTGACTTTATTCCAACGAGCTGCTTGTTTTCACACCCAGAAGACGCGTATTGTACACAATAAATAAATAGTAATCAATAAATTAAATATTATATTTTATGATAAATAACTTTACTATATTATGATAATTATTATAACGGAACTTCAACCAAAAAATTATAAATAACAATATGTTTATTTTTCCTTTTTTTTCTCCCATCAACTTATATACACCAAGTACTTTAGCATTCGTATAATTGGAAGCAAAGAACAACTTGGTTAATACGTTGTATATAGCCTTTACAGTTTTTGTCTAGACTCTCGCCATAGTGTGAGATATGATTGAGATCGTAAATCGTATATATATATATATATGTAATTATTATGTATATATAATATGTATAATGTATATAGGAACATTGCACTTCATGATGGATAATATATGCGTTTCTTGTGATATTTGTATAATGCGCGCGCTACAGTGGGCAATAGATAAGGTACCTACTACCTACTATAATAAGCCACTGCCATATATTTTTTCTTTAGTCTGACCGGTCATCGGAAGTCCGTTATTTATATCCGATATCATTCCGACGAGCCGCACCTTTTCATCACTGCACCCGGAAAACGTGTGTGTGAAACGAAAACGAGCAGCTTCTGCAGCTGCAGTAGCAATAACAGGCTGCAGCCGGGTCGTGTCCCGTCATCGCGCGCTAACGAGAAACCCTACAAAATAATAATATTGTTATTATATTTTCTCGGACAGAAGTGCTCCATCGCTCGCGCGCGCGCGCGCGTGTGTGTGTGGGTGTGTGTGTATGATATAATACACATATATTATATACATAATATTATCATATACCTGGTGCGTAATATATACATATATATACTTCGTAATCTGTCCGCGCGCGTAATGAATAAACGCAAATACATATATACGCGACGGGGGTCGTGCCGGCGATCGGATCGATAACACGCGCGATGTATGATCAATATGATCGTGCATAATATTGCAGGTATCTGGTATACGGTTACGACGTGTGCATGACATTATGCGTGGTCTATAATATATTTTAATCGTTTCGGCCGATTTGGGAGAGCGTCGTGGAAAATGAGCCACAGGAACTATTAAGTTAGGTTAGGTTATATGAGGGCGGCGCGAGACTGTATTGACACTTGACCTATATACGCGTAATTCTGAATGTATATATACGTATATTATATATAAACAAGGTTATTCACCAAACATGATAATGTGCACGCAACGTCTCCCATTATTCCTCGAATAGTATTGTAATTTTATTCAAATTCTGATTTTTTTACACTTTTATTTAAATACCTATACCTAGCTACCTGTATACTTGAAGACCATATTTCAAAACTCTCGAGATTTAATTTATTAGTGGGAGGGGTGGTATTAAAGGAATGTCCCATTTTGATAAGCGCTTTTGTTTTTCAAGCGAAAACTCCCTTTTGAACCATCTACATTATTTAGCGAATAATTTTTTTTAAACTGAAAATTGAAAATTAGTTTTTATGAATAATAATAATTATAGTATAGAGTATACCTACTTAAATATTATCACACAAAAACATGAAACAGATGAAATATAATATTGTTGATTGATTAATATCAATTATTAAACTAGCCAAATCTATCTTTGCATAATCCATTATTATGGCGATCATACTATGATTTTATATTATCCTTATGTGATGCGAAAAGTTTATAAACTTAAAAACCAATCGTCCAAATTTTGATTTAAAAATCTCGGATATTATTATCACAACCTCTGGTTCGTATATTACATAATTATTATTATTATTATTATATTGCTGCTTTATATATATTATTATATCATCATGAGCGTTCCCAGGGGAGGCAAAACGGGGCACTTCCTCCCCTAGAATTTTAAATTTGTTTCCCAAAGCATTATCTGTAATGCTTCAATTTAGTAAAAGTAGATTACTTTTAAAATACATTCAGCATTAAATGTATAAAAAAATCTTCATTAAAAAAAAAATTTTGTCCCCCCCCACCCCCCATAGAAAAATCACTGGAGTCGTCCGTGTATATTATAGATACATCGGACCGTATATGCTATACCATTATTCGTATATTCGTGTGATCGTCTGATGCACGTACGTTTATACGGAGGGATACGTAAAAACTCAACGTGCAATACAATCGCATAATATTATTATAATGATCCGTAAGAAATATTTTTCGGTTGGTTTGCTGAAGAAATTAATAATATTGTATTACATTATATAACTATATGTACACGCTTACTTTCAAACACCAAAACTACAATCGTTCATTCGTACCTACACACAGTACCTATAATCTATATATACCTACTATTATTGTCAGGCTTGAGCATAAAGCTACAGGTCTATAATTAGTCATCGAAGTTATATCTTTTTTTTAAATTTAACTGATTTTTACTGAATATAAACTCGATAAATAATGAGTTTATACTTTCAATCGAATCCAAGTAATGTTCATTTATGAATAATCTTGTAATTAATATAATAAAATTATATATGCTATTATATATAGGTAAGGTATTATCAAAGACGGCGACCGACCTTTAATGAAATATTATACTGACGATCAACACGCAGGTATATCCTATATATTAATATTTTATCTGTATTACATCTACAGCGTCCGTTTTTGGAAATTTTCCGCAACACATTCGAAATAATATTTTCATTGTTATTGTTTATTGTATATCTCGGCGTGTTCCGTTGCCTCGTTTTTTATTTCTATTTTCGGACTTCTCGTTCGAATCCGCGACGAAACGTCCCCCGTTCACGGTCCGCGGTTCGAACAATGTTACATGCACACCGTACGCGATGCCGCGCGTAATCCGTGACGAAAATTTTATAATATCATAATCGACCGTGAAATAATGTAAAACATTTAAGTACGCATGATCAAAGCGAATTCTTTCCATGTTTAGAACTTTCTTCGCCTCGGCCCGTGCATTGGCAAGTATAGGTAGGTATTAGGTGGGTGTATCATCATCATCATCAAAATATAGTGTTCGTTAAATAATATTAAATACCAAACCCATAACATGATCGGGCTATATCGATATCTATCGGCTGTCTGTTTAACATACTATAAACATAATTATGTCACCTGAACGAATGATGATGTTTTTAATATTAATTATATACCCATATTATAGTAACAGTCGTTTTTACGGTGGAGTACGCTGGGGTAGGGTTTTAGGATTCTGACCCCCCGCCCCGTCCCGAAATTTCTTCTTTTTACAAGAAAAAAATCTTATTTACCACCATTTCAATATTACACTGCAGAGTCGATCAATAAATTGTTGGTTATTTTTTAATAGATATAAAATAAATCGTTAATTTATTATTAATTATAATTTGTCATAACTATAATTGCATAAAACGGTTTAGCAAAAAAATAGTGTGAATTATTTACTCATGTAAAACCCTAACCAAACTAAAATCCTGCGTAAGCCACTGTCTATATAATATATTGTACATATTATATAATGAATTAAAACAATGTATAATCTCAACGGCATTCCGCGAGTACCGAGGATCCTATATAATAATAATAATAATATATACTCGTAAATATTATTACCCCGCAATGTTTATTATTTAATATTTTTAGTAAAAATATTGGCCTAAAAGAAAGAACTTATGTTTTATAATTTTACTATTTTTTTTTTTTATATGCGAAGCGGATATTGTGTTAGTAACACTTAAGAGTTTATTACGTCATGGTAAATTATCTGTTGTAACGCTAGCAGTATATAGGTACCTATGTACAGACGTATAATATCAGAAATAATAAATCATCAAGCACATACCAATTATGACAATTATTGGTTTATGCCGTCGCTGCGTATATTATAGAATAAAATTGCCGTACATGCAGCGAGAATGAGAAAAAATTATTAACTAACTTTGAAGTACCGACATGAATTTATCGAGGTGACTGAAGTTAAAATACATCATACATAATTCTATAATAATAATATAACCTCTGTTCAAATTACATTCAGATTTGTTTTAATATCTCAGTGTGCACCTATACAATTGGTACATGTTTATCTGCGACATGTATATATATATATATATACATAAAATATGTATATGGGTTTGTTCGGTTTTTTTTTTGCCATACGATGATGCAACAAATAATATGTTTTGTGTTTGAAGTGTACTTAAACGTCAACTATTCTAATCATTGATGGAATTTTCCACACTTGACCCTCGACAAATACGTTTCTGAAGATTCAAATCGTTACGTAAGCTAAAAATATTCGAATCCCGATTATATATTTTTTATATACTACAAATACACCTCATCCGATAAAAAATATATATATAAAAACTAGGTACGGTACTCTAGACGTTGAATGCGATGCGAAGCGAATAAAAAAAAAAAAAAATACTGTACACTAATGCAATTTGAGTTGGTGCAATTTGTATAATGATTCATTATTCATTCAATGCCTATAATAATAATAATATATTATTGCTGAATCATAATTACGAACGATTTATATTGTCACATCGAACGTTTTACGCTCATTCGTTCTCGCGGCCAAAAACGTTATCGACATTATCGTATCTATATGGGTACTATTGTATATGTATATATTATCACGTTAGGATTCACTAGTTCACATGAGATAATTCTATTGCTAGTTCAACCCTTATCTTATATATATAAAAACGGAGACAAAAAATTCGAAATTGCATCAGTTGAGAACGGCTGGGCCGATTTGGCTCAAATTTTTTTTAAATGATAGAGAATATCGGGGAGCGGGTTTATAGCATAAATTATGGACCTAACTCCTGTGAGTTAGAGATTTAGAGACAAAAACTGAGTTACACCGGTGGCGCCCTCTAGCAGATAAAAATAAAAACATAAATATAATATAAATAATAATACAAATATCGATAATAGCAGGGCTATTATTATTATTAATCTAAATCCTCCTAAATTTTGTAATGGTACACGATTGTCCGTCAAGAAACTGATGAACAATGTAATACAATCAACGATCATCAAGGGCAATTTCAAAGGGGAGAAAGTCCTTATCCCACGAATTCCGATCATTTCAACAGATCTTCCATTTCAGTTTAAGCGGATTCAGTTTCCCGTTAGATTGGCTTTTGCGATGACAATCAATAAATCACAAGGCCAATCGTTGGAAGTCTGTGGGATCAATTTGGAATTTCCATGTTTTTCGCACGGGCAGCTGTACGTTGCCAGTTCGCGTGTTGGAAAACCGTCATCGTTGTTTATTTTTGCACCAGAAAACAAAACGAAAAACATTGTTTATCAAAATGCAATATATTGATTTCTATAACAATTCATTACAATGGAATACTTGAACTTTATTATCAATCTAGACTTTATTTGAAGGCGTTAAGTTCACCGGGTCAACTTAATTTAAAAAAAAAATTTCCGGGTCAGCTAGTTTATTATATATTTGCATCTTCTGAATATCACATCGCATTTGCACGCAGTCTGCTCATGTATTTACAATAATTAAAGTTTATTATTATAATAGTGCGATTTAAAAAAAAAAAAACTTGAATCCTTTTTTATATATGCACGCGAACTTTTATTGAATTCGTAAAAAAAATTAAAAATTAAAAAAAATATATAAAATATTGTGACACAATAATAATATTAATCACTCGTTTATATTATCGAGTACGCGTCCGTCCATTAAATGCCCAGGGTGTGTAATATAATGTTAATAATGATGTAATAAATATTAATACGCGATCAATAAGTGCAACAAAAATCGTTGGCTATAAAACCATCGTAAATAGCGCATGTATTACAACAACATATTATATGGGTATAGGATACGATGTGACAAACGTTCAAACACACCTGCAATATATAGGTAGGTACTTCGCCAGCAGAGAGAACATTATTATTAAAGCCAATATTTCTATAGCCGTCAACGCAGAATCTGACCTTGTCTTTTCTTGAATAAAATAAAAATATTAATTTATCATTTCAAATTGCGTGAAATTCACTCTTGAATTTTATTATATTTAAACACGGTAAAACATGTAATATCCACATTAATAATTTATTTTCATTTTCTTTTCTTTTTTTTTACAGCGTTCAAGCGTCACGAATGTCTACATCACCATTGCTTGCCAACGCCTAGTTACGGATTTTCTAAGGTAAGGACATATTTACACAGTTATGTTTATAATTATCCTACAGTTTGTCTGAACGCTGTAGTGTCGTCGAGAGGATCATCGGAGCCAATAGGACCTAACAAGGAAGTTTCAATTTATATTTTATGCATAAAAAAAAAAAACGTTCAGCGTGTATAGATTGATAAAATTAAAAAAAAAATAGTTATTGACGTGCGTAAATTATATTGAATTAAAAGAAAAAAATTATCAAATTAATTATATTCATCTTGCTGCAACGCGTGGTATTGGTATGTAAAAATAGTTTTTTAAATTGCATTTTCTAATGTAACCACTTTTCTGGACAGGTCTCTGATGATTATATATATCTAATACTCTCCTATTTATATTTTATTATTAATTAATTAAAAGCATCGACAAATTACTGTAAACAAAAAAAAAAACAATTACAGAAACTCTTAAACTATAATATACTCAATAATTATTAAAACCACTAAACTCATTGTGAAAAATTATTTACGAAACAATATATTAACAGTAGGTACAAATTTAATGCATATAATATATAGTGACTGTCACTAAGTGACATAATATGCAATTATGATGTCATCGAATAATATGTAAAAACTCATAAAAACTCATATTATAAAGGCACTCATTATTCTAACTATATGTGTGCCATTCATATTATGTAGAATGCCAAAAGTTAACTTTAAAACGGATAACGACGATAAGCCGTACCTATTATAGGTATTATACTATACATTATTATTATATCGAAACGATATCCTTATTACAGTATTGCAGGTACTCTGCACTGTGTAGTGTACCTATAATATTATACGCCTTTTGAAGATTATTTTATATATATTTTATTAATATTATTCGCATTTCACAACAGTTTTCTATACGTACTTGTACCTACGTATTATACATGGTACGATGGCGTTTTGCGTTCGTAATATACTGCGCGCGGCTTTTCATTTCGCCATTATATCATATTCTATTATATTCTATTATTATAATATTATAATCAGGGCTGTGAATTTAATGCACTTAAAAACTATTAAATATGCATGCATGTATGCACTAAAATCTGACAAAATATGTTCTAAAAATTCTTAAAATATGCTAAAAAAACTACAAAAATTAAATTTTTATTTTTATTTTTTTCATTAGTAAATGTTTTTTTTATTAATTTTAGTTTAAATATTAGTATTTTTACTTCTTGATATGAGTATATGAGTTATTGATCTTAACTAGTCTTGGTCTTCGTCGAGTTGATATCAGCAAATTAATTTAATCTCGACTTCAATAGTACAATAGGTAGTCAATAATATTATACATTAAATACCCGAGTAAAAATAGAATTATTTCGATAAAACTATAAAAGTTATAGTTTATACCTACTATAAGATTGACCGAAAAAATGTAAATATTACGAAAAAAAAGCATTTAAACAAAAATATTATTAAAACATGCATTTGTATGCCCTAACCCATGAAATATGCGAAAATATGCAAAACAAAATTTAGTATATGAATTACAAATAAGTCAAAACAAATTTTGACCGAATCCATTTTTTTATAAAGTGTAGCAAAAAAAACATGCAAATGCATTAAATTCACAGCCCTGATTATAATAATATACTACCTGCATTTTATGCTGCTGCAGCTATAGGCGTATGTTTAAATACCGGTAGTTCGGAGTGCCGGTGACATATCGGTAAATCGGATCGTTGTACGGCGCGATCGCATTATGATATCATATCCGCAACATATATTATTATTATTATTATTATTATTACACTCATTTCATACGTCCATATATCTCTCGGTGTATAATATAGTGGGTGTGTGTCCCACAAACACACTGTGGTCGGCACCGGTGGTTGTCGAACACTTTCTCATGACCTCGCGCGCGTTTGCACGTTTATAATGTACTGCACTGCGTGTGTGTGTATTTGCGCGTATGTGTGTGAGTGTGTGTGTGTTATCAAGCGCGAGCGCCCACACGCGCCCCGGTCGTGATCGAGTCCGAAAACGCGGGAGCCGCTGAGAGAAGGATCGCGTGTTCCGGTCGTGAACGGGACCGGCCGCAGCCGTCATCTTCGTCATCGCGCGGAGGCTACAGTGTAATAATAATAAAACATAAATAAATAAACAATAATACAATATTATAACTGATACTTTATTGTAGAAGATAATATATGTATATATATATATATGTTATTATATTATTATAATACGCGATGCACCGTGCGTCGTCGTGCCCGACACCTTATTATTATGTTCGTCGTTTTTTGGACGGGCGTAGTCGTCGCCGTCGTCGTCTTCTCCGGTTTTATTTTTATTATTTTTTTCGTTCCCACGATGATATATTGTAGGTATATATAGGCACCTAAAACAGCATACCCGTAGTGTGTGTGTGTGTATAGGATACAATCGTGTAAACATATAATATCATATTCTTTTTCCGATCGGTGTAAAAAAACGCATAGGAATACAAAAAAAAAAAAAATGAAGCCTGACTTTAATACGGTCACCGCACGAGAGAAGGCGTACCGTCCTAAATGATAACGACTTGTAATGTTTTAATTTTAGCCAACTATATCCACATTATATATGTACGGCAGAGCGCTCACGATGGTCCGAGGTAACTGCAGCAGCGCGTACTTAATATTTCGACTGGTTAAAATAGCATATTATATGGAAATGGCGAGTTTTTAGATAATTCATGATAATATTATAATATACAGATTTTACTGATTTGTGTACAGTAATATTGCACGAATAGAGAGATACAGATTTTTTTAAACATTTAATCAGCTGAAGACGTATTATTGTGACACGTCATTAATTATGTTTAAAATATAGGAACGTTTTTTTTCTTCACATTACTATGTGGACGAATTATTATTAGAATAATGTTGTACGAGTAAGATTACAGTATAATTTCAACATTATTTAATTTATTGCTATGCTTATATTTTGTTTTAAAATTTTTGTGACCAAATACTCTTATTTCGGTCATCCACTACATGTTATATACACGGTTAAATTATAATTGGAATTATAAAAAAGCATAAAATTATAATTATAGTTTTGTTCATTCTATTGAAATTATAAACCATGAATTATACTTTTCTTATTATTTGCAACGATAATAATATATTATAATGGTTATAAGCTTATAACTTATAAATATGTACGTATATTAAATTTATAATGTATACACATATTTTAATTATCGTGCAGTTGGCAGCCGTTTAGTATATATCCTAATATTGTATCAATGGATTTTTATTTTATGATTTAATTACACTGTATAATATATATGGTCAAACGAGTGCATGAAACAGGTACACAATTCTGAAAAAAACTAATACAGACAAACCCCTAATAATAGAAGTTATATTTCAATCGAAGGTCATATGGCCAAAATATTCAGGATCTTATAAGTAACACCTGACTCCTATTGCACCTCTACGTACGTGTGCCCATAAATTCATTAATGGTTGGGATGCTGGGGCGGATTGTTTGTTCAACTGACGGCGGTAAACATAATAATATTATGAAACACACACTCCACATAGACCGCCTCGAGACACATCCCCGCCGTCGTGTGTACATTAATAGTATTGTTCGTACGAATTATTTTATAATATTATTAAATTTATTGTTCTAATTATCGATTTTTAATACGCGATAACGTGGAGGGTTTTTTTTATAATCATTGTCGAGTTGTGTGGATTTTTTAGCGGGCAAAAATGCTGTAAACGCGTTCTATAGCTGCATGCGGCAGGAAAATAATTTTTGCGATTTTTGGTACATAATTTCTGTGTATCGTATACAGTACCGTAACTAGGCATTGGCAAGGTGGGCGGTGGCCAAGGGCGCAGTTTAAAATGATCGCGCTAAGGGCGCAATTTTTATTTCATATAAGTACTAAAAATTCATTATTAATTTATGACATTGGTTGCCAAGGGCGCACATAAAGCTAGTTACGGCACTGATCGTATATTTGAAGTATCCTCTTGGAAACGTAAAGGTACTAACTTCCCAAACACATTTTACTGTACAGTATAATAATATATTATTTTTATCTGTTCTGATTTTGTAGGTTGAGATAAATACGCTCTCATTATTCATTTAAAATTTAAATCTCTCGATTCTTTCGTTTCTCCAATTTTACGTTTAAAATTTAGTTAGGTATCTAATTAAACATGTTAAATTACACACTAAATATATGTTAATCTCGCCCATTCCAATTAAGAAATAATATGCATTTTTCAACACAGCGTTTAAAATATCTAGAAATTTGAATAGGTACGTTTGGCGAGTATAGATTTTCCTACATCATCCATGTTACAGTTATAATCTTGTAACTACTTGTTTACCAATATTTATTTATCTACATATTATATTCGTGGATTATAACTACCACTTTCTATAATAACAAATATAGGCATATTCCGCAATGTACACAAAGTGAAACATGTATACGTATAGCATGATCGATTTTAAAAATATGTACCTAGCTAATTTTATTCTAAATAGTATATTATTATTAACTGCAGGCGTTGTATAATTAAAATTATATTCCCACGAGTTCTGAAATCGATACGATCGCAAAACAATTATTAGGTATAGAAGAAACAAAAACGAAAATTAACTAGGAAATATCCTTTAATTATTATGGTCAGACTGAAAATTTAAACGATATCGATTGTTCTGGCTTAAAAATTTAAAACAAACACAACAAACGGACGTCTTGTCTAGAAATATTTTTTAAGCGCTTTTATGAATATCATACGACGCATATCATTATTTTCATTATATTGTGAGTTCAGTGTATATATACTGTAATTATTTATATGTATACATAGATCAACGTGTTAACGTCAAATCTGACCTAAATGTAGTCGTATAAACGGACAAATACACTTCGACAGATATTATTATTTTTCTATCATGCTAATGAACACGTTTTAAAACGCGATACGATTATAAACTGTCTCGTACAAAATAAATAAACTCTCGATATACGTTTCGTATAATAATATTAATATATAGGTGCACGCACGCGGTTCGTTAAACGTCATTTATTATATGCATTTTTGAAACAATGCAGTATTGGGTCGGGTATTATAATATATTATAATATGTATGTATATGTGAAATACGGTTCGCGGGGGTCACGAACGAAAAGGGCAGCTAATTAAAGTCATTATTATTATTATATAACGACTGTTATTGACGTACACGGCCAAATGAACCACAAACAATACGACATTTGTCTTCAAACAACTTAAAATCGTATATCCTTGCAGTTACTATTGAAGCTATATTATTATATTATTATTATCTAGGATCTCAGTTCGCGTTTTTATTTCACGGTGATTTTTTTTTCTTTCGCACACTTTGATCACAAATTTTTTACTCTACGCCGCATACAAAACTTAACGTTTAAAACAGCACTCGTAAACTCCGTATAAGCTCGCACTCGACCTTTATATATAGGTACCTATCTGTTATTACCTATTATTACAGTAATAATTGAATGTGTGCCTACCTGTATAATAATATTAAATAAACGAATCGTAAACATTTCTGATCTCCCCATTGTTATAGCACTGCATTATTGAGTTGTATATAACTATATAAGTTATTTTTTTAATGCCAAGGCGACGAAATAATCGCGAGATGCGTCTGATCCGGTCATTGTGAGTCGTTGATGTCACCCCACTGCGGTAAAAAAAATAAAATATGAAAAATACAACGATCGCCATCATGTAATCATTGCAGCCGAATATCAATAATATTTAATATTGTGATCATATCTCGAGCGTTTGAAATATAATAAGTGCTTGTGTACGAAATTAAAATATGCGTTTAATACATGGTGTGTATATATTATATATATACCACTGTTTCGTCGAACTCATATTACAATAACATTTATAATAATTTTATTATTTATTATTGTTTATTATTATTTATTAGCGTTGTAACTGCACACTGCACCGCACTCGATCTGTGCAGGTAATAATACACGCGCATATTATATCATTACTCACAAATGCGCACAATATTATCGGTACAGGGTGATTGTTTATCGAGAACGAAATATGTTTCCTAAGAATTTTGAGAAATCTGATCTCATTAGTTTTCATCACATAACAAAGCTGATCATAGATAATGGTCGTAGAAAAATTAAAAACATTATAGGGCTGAGAATTTTATGCACTAAAAAAACTCAACAAAAAAACTTGAAAGTTCAAAAAAGTTCACCATAAAACGCACGTGATAAATTTACCGAAAAATAATCTTTATATAAGTGCATTTAAATCTCTAACGGTTTCATATATAATTTATAAGAATAATATATTATAAAAATCTTGAACATATTATGTCTATTATAAAATGAAATGCTCCTTCATGTATATTCCGATGCAAATATCTTTATATAGGTATACGTATATACCAGCATGTCATACCGAGATACCTGTGGTTAGGTTCACCCTGTACAATATATCGTACCCACAACCTGAGATTTAACTACTGCAGCCCGTGAGGTCATTTATTTATTTGTTTTTCCTTAACCCCAAGTGTTTTACACGAGCGCGTATTATTCGCGCTCGTCTGGTCGGCGCTCGTCGTCGGCGGGTAGAACCACCGCGCCGCCGACGCCGACGTTTTTACACGCCGATATATCACGCGGCGGGTGACGAAGACGACGCTCACGTTGCACAATATTATTATTATTATTTCGCTATATATTAATAACATAACGATGGTAGCTGGGTGCAATATTATTATTATTATTATCATTATTATTATTATTATTATCGTTACACAAAACGTTGCCGCGCGCGACCAACGACCTGCCGAGCGCCGTCTCGCGCGCGCTATATCTCGCCGCGGACGGCGGGACGTGTCGGCGCGATTTATCGTCTGCCGCCGCCGCCGCCGCCGCCGCCGCCGCTCGAACTGGGCTACGTCCAATAAATGAAATGTGCGCAGCCGTTACCGACGTATAATATTTTATATTATGTTTACGTAACATGCGGTAAACATCGCGCGCGGTAATCGCAATCGTAATGACGATAACAACAATAATTATAATATGTCTGAGGGCAAGGGAAATCTTCGATCCTGCAAGTGTATTATGATATAATATTATATCGATATTTAGTTTTATTTAAACTTTTATTTTTATTTTTTAAACTCGTCGGTGGCGCAACTACCAATACATATAGTATAATGTATAATATGTGTAGGCCAAATCGCGGGGGTGCTATATTAATATTATAATAAGTGATACGATTATTATGTAGGTAACCGTTCGTATAGAGTCGTAATTGGATACTATTATTAGGTATATACAAACCTGTGAAATGATGTATAGTACACGTACATTTCCCCAACCCCACCCATTTCGATTTTTTAATTTTTTCCAACGTCAATATTTAGTGCTCCATTTCTGCCAATTGTTTCCCGAGCCCCACCCGGAGTTTTTTAATTATTGCGGGGGTGGTATTTGAGCAGGAATTCTGGGAATTACGGCAGGTATTGGCAGGAATGGAGCACTAAATATTGGCATTGGAAAAAATTAAAAAATCGAAATGGGTGGGGTTGGGGAAATTTACGTGTATAGTACTGCTCTCTTGGGTTAGCCTGCAATTTTGCGTATTCACATCGAATTATGTATATAATATTTCCAGCGGAATTATAAGAACACATATTGGAAAATCATAAAATTAAATCACCGTTGCTAATTATTATAAATACATTTCTGCGTATTTTCTTTTCGACTGGCCTTTGTAGAAATATCATTCAATATAATATAATATTATACTCTACAATGTAATACTCTTTTGTCATCTCTTTCATAATGTCTGTAATATATATATATTTATGCACATAAATCACATTTTATGTATGTACCTTGTCGATGTTCAGTCTATACAGCTTTGACTGCAAACTATGGATGGCCGGGCGGGTGATGGGGGAACGGCTCGCAAAAGTTTCTTCTGTTATCACCAACAATCGTCATGTGCAGTGGATGTGTTTTCAGCACTACCATACTGTTGATCGGAGTATTAGTCTTATCTATTTGTCCGTGTTTTATACAGATAGCGTTTTAAACTCTCAACGACCATAGCAATAGCATTGCTATCTCATCACTTGCCCTCACTTGTACAATACATTCGAGGCCACTGATCGGCTGCTCGTTTCCAGTCCATTAAATCATAGTCCGTGATTCGATCGGAAAAATAATATTGTCGTATAATATATATTATTATATTCTTCGTCGTCGTTTATTATAATCTCGTGATTTAAATGCATTTACTCGGCGGACGGTTTAATGGGTTTTTTCGCCATCATTTGTTTGTATGAAATTATTGTTTCAACGATTTTCGTATACCTATACCTACCTGTACATTATACACAAAAAATTTATTTTATTCATTTATTATAATACTACATCTTTAGTAGTTGTAGGGCACGATAAACGAAGAGCGCTCCGAAAACGATCCGAACTGCACTTATTGCCGAAAACGCGTATATTATAATATTACTATCGTATACTTACATTATAATATAATATGCGCGTATTACTAATGGCGCGTGCATTACGATTTCTGTCGCGTTAAAATGTTGTTTTGTTTTCATCGAATTCGTTCACGATTTATACAAAACTAATAACCATTAATGCAATTAGGCAATTTTGTTGCCATTAGACAACTATCGGGCGTAATATTATACCATATACTAATAAATCGGGTCTGGCAGTCATCGTGTGCACTTTGTACATTATTATGACGACATGACTACGTCACTCTTATAATAATACCTAATAATAACAACACAATATTTTAATAAGCTCGACTCCTGCAGCTGCAGTAGACGCGTGAAACTGGATATTACAATAATAATTACTTGTCGGAACATAATGTCACCGTCGAGCATTAATCCGCATATTTACACGAATATTACTCTATACAGACGAAAATTATTATTGGTTGATACCTTTTGAACACTGTTAACAAGAACAATAATACATTTTAAATCGTAAAACTGTACGAACTCTCAACAAGCTGAGGTTTTAAGAAACACACCTTTTCACACGTCATTATCAAATATGATGTAATATTGTAATTTTTTTATTTTTTTGAAAGAGAGAAATTCATCATTTGAATAACACAATATAATAATTACAAAGTATTAAAATAAATAGTAAACATTACCTACACCTTTAAGCTAAGCATTGTGAATGTGTAGGACTTAACAGTACACACACATGTGATTTAATTAGATTATAATTTATACAACAACTAATAAACAAACGCTGTATAATAAATATGTAGAGAAAAAAAATTTGTTTACTCATAACAAACACTGACATGGTTCACTAAATAAAACATTATTAGTACATTTTTTTGATGTTGGTTTCATCATTAAAAATATTTATTTTTTTTCACATCAATTGGCAAAGAGTTAAAAATTACAGGACCCATAGAAATGATTAACTTTTGACCAAAACTTGTGTTAGTAAATAACACTATTATTGTTGTTTTGTTTTTTTTTTTTTTTTTAAACAATAAAGTCTTTGTATCATTAGCCTATATAATAATATTATTACAACATGATACTGTTATCACACAACATAAAACGCGTAAAAACTGGATAATATTATCATTGTTTTGTCGAAACATATATCACTGTAATCCGTTTGTTTACGCGAATATTACTACAGATACAACAATACAAACACGGCACGCATGGGTACTTTGACCCCGTGCTCGCAATCATAACAGTGCGCGCGCTCGCTCGATCGAACCGTCCGTCGCCGTCGGTGCGCGAACGTCGTTTCGGAAACTGCAGGCGAAGACGACGACGACCTCTTTACCGACGCCGCCGTTCACTCTGGACCATTATATTATAATATATTTTAAGGCGCGTAATAGTTTGTCCGGCCGACGAAGGAAGCGCACATTATAAAATCTGATCAGCGATTTCTCGCCCGAGCGAACGCTTAAATTGCGGATTAAAAAAAAAAAATAGAGAACGCATAACGTTTATAATATGTAAGTGCCTATACTGCTGCAGTGTTCTTATGCGGTATAAACCACCTATTACCATCATCATATACACCCTATACGCGGTAACCCGCGCAATAATAATGAACATTATTTTACTGCTGCGTCGGACGACCATCGCGGTGCGCTTCTTCTTCTGCTGCTTGACTGCTGCCCGACATCGATTACAGACGGAGCAGGCGGTGGCGCGTTGACGGGTGAATGGACGACGACGACGAGCAGTCCATCGACGGCGGTGGCGGCGGCGGTCCGCGGAGTACCTACCTGTAGATTATAATACCGCGTGCGTGTGGGGCAGGGAGATCGTAAAATATACCTAGGCATAACACTGCAGGTACCTATATATAGGAACTCTCGGTTTGGCACTTGTGCGGATTTTACGATTGTAAAATTCAATCAGTTCCCTGCTGCAGCTCATGTAATATACGACGGTGTATAATGCATATATATTTATACATATATATATATATATATACATATAGCTAGGTATAGTTGGTATCGGGTGGTAACGAGTGGGTAACGGATTCCCTGGATGACCGCGAGAGACGATCGGTCGCCATAAATCGGCGGCGACAAAAACCACGACGATCACGCGCTTAATGCATAATAATACACAAATACACAATGTGTGCGATTCATTTTGTACTTTGCGTTTATATAAATTGCAAAAGGGTCGCCGCCGCCGCCGACCGCTGATCTATGGCGTTCGTCCCGGTGCGTGACATTAAACACATATATATATAATATATATAATATATACTCTGAAAAGTTTTGAAACCTATATATTTTGACGTTGTTTATCAATTTTTTATATTATTTTAATACAAAATGTATTATTTGTTCATTTATAATTTTTTTAGTCTATTAATGTTGTTTAACAATTTTCTATTTAAATAATAATGTGTAAAAATATAAACTTATAACAAAAATGTGCACTAAAAATTGATAAATTAAAAAAAAACAGCGGCACGCAATTCAGTTGTGTCGCGAGAAAATCGCGCACGCAATTCGGAAACACCGATATATATATGTGCGTACCAAGACCTTTATTATTTTATAATTTATAATAGTATAGTTAGTATCGTCATTACAATAATACTGCAGCGACGACCGTGATGTATTCACTGATCGAAATGATCTTCAAATTAGAGATGGTATAGTCAATTGATAGGTTTATTTTTTAAAGGGGATTTTTTTAGTTTTTTCTGTTTTATATCTGAACGTCTGTTTTCTGAACTTTTTTCCTTCCATTCTAATAAACAAGGACAATAATATTATAAGCCATGAACTTTTGTCTCCTCAACAAGCTCAGACTTTAGCTTTAGGATACAAATCTTTTCACATAATATCGGTAATATCGGTATATAACGGATTTAGGATTTTTTTTCACGGTAAGTAGGTACTATGTTGATAATCATAACGCTCGTTAGGTATGTGAGTAGGTACTTATATCGTGAACAACACAACTTCGGGGTAAAAAAACAATATAATCTTTTTTCTGGAAGTAACTGATGTTTACAATTAATATACATTTAGTTTTACGTATTATAATGAAATCTGAAGAATTTAATAATAAAAAAGTTTAATATGCGGAATGGTTAGAGCACTAAGAGCTTCAGTTCCAAAGTACACTCGCCCCTCCTAAATCCACCACTGTAATGTCATAATATATTATTGTAATATAATAATTGTATGCAGTGATTGAATTGGGGGAGGACGCAGGGGGACTGAGCTACTCTTTTATTTTTTCTTCAAATTATAGCGTACCCCTCTTTATTATATTCATTAAGGAATAGGGTTACTATTAAATTGATTTGCTTGATTGTTAAACTTCATTTAGAGTCCACCTTTATTTATTTTCGTTTTTGAAATTGTAACATATTTATATAATATGAATAATACGCTAAGTTAGTGACGTATGTTATATTCTATAGATTTATATTTATATGTTTTGAGTTTTTTATATCACATACCTATATGTATTTTTATATAATATATATATTATAATATGGGCGATTATGAATTCCACCGATTTACAGGTAGTCGATTTTAGGGTTGGATTTATAACATGTAAATTCCACCGGTATGTATTATTATTGCACGTATTATATCCACAGATTATCACTATAATAATTAAGCTACACATCAACTTTCGACTGTCTTATCTTAACGACCGCAGATAATATCATATTCATATTATACTCATATCGCGAAACAAATGCATTCGATAAAATATTTTCGGAGGCACATTTTAGTTCGTGGGTTCGTCCATTGATTTAAAAATGAACACATTGCACGAAATAATTAGCGAACGTGGAAATAATATGTACATATATATGTACGCGCACGTGTGAGGTAGGAAATAAAATATATAATAATTAATAATATTATAACCCAGCGGTTCCCAAACTTTTAGAATCGCAGAACCCTTAGGAAATAGTTTGTGTTTTGAGGAACCCTAATGTGTCTTTACTTCCAACTCAACCCCATTTTTTCTAAAAAAAAAAACAGTACTACAAAAAATGTTTCAGACATCACATACATCTGACGGAACGCTTGAGATAGTCCCACGGAACCCTAGGGTTCCGCGGAACACACTTTGAGAAACGCTGTTATAACCAACCAGTAACTGGTGACTGGACATCACAACAATGAACAGCCGGATAATTACAGGTCGGACGACTGTTTAATGAAGTAACATTTTATCACAATATAACGCAATGCATTATTATAATATTATATTGTATTTACGAGGGTTTTCGTGGTGGTCTCCTTTCCAAACCGATTTCCGACTGTTATTACGACGCACGTTGTCATGTTATTAGTATCATTAATTTAAACAAATGTTTCTGTGCGCGTAGGAACATTATTTATTATTATTATTGGAAACGATAATAATAATTATACAATTTTTGGTTCCGAATACATATCGGAGAGGCGCGTCATTGTATTTCCTCGACATTAGCGTACAATATAATATTCTGTGCGCGTGTTCGATGTAATGTCCTCCATCACCTCTTCACATTGGCTGTATATAAGAACTCAAGTCATTATATATCCGAACGAGTTATTAGATAATATTATAAAATTATACATAGCTTTCAATCATTTTATGTCCGCGCTTACCTCCTACACGGTTTGCAAAAAATGATCGTATTGTAGTATATCACTTGACCTTGTTTTTTTCTGCTCGTCAAAAACGTCCACGTTGTTTAACATGCACCTACCGAATTTTGTTTTAACTGAAAAATTATGATGATTTGTGCAAAAAAATTACATTAAATAATTATTCAATTCCTATTATTATTAATACCAAATAAACCAAGTAATAATAATCATCAACGCTTCACCAGACGGTTGTCACTCTCGCCGATGGTCCAGTCGACTGCAACAGGTACGATCATTGCGAAATCGTCTTACATTTTTGTAAGGATTTTATAATTTTCTCGTTTATTGATTTGATTTCGGCCGTGTGTCCAATATTAAAAATTGATAATCATCGTTAACCATGACGCATCTACCGAATATCTACCGCCGTACCACGTGTCGACGACGAGGTATCATAATCGCAGATGATATTATACACACCGCAGCAGCAACTATAATAATATTATAATATGCGTTACTAGTTACTATATATACACTTCAAGGTTATTTTCAAAATTAATATTGTTCGCCTACTGGACAGAAACGTTATATTCATATATATAATATGTACTCACGCCAGTACATGTGCCTATATTTATAATCGTCATTAACGAAATCCATCAAGTCTGGCTATTATAATGATAATTATTATTATTAATATTATCGAATGAAGTTTTTTTTCATTTATTTCGAATCGATATACATTGTTATTATGATATGGATAGTTATGCCTCGCTCATGGGAAGATCATACGACACATTATAATATTATTGAAAGATTATTTTCTCTAACCCCGTAACTTTTGTTGGAATCCTAATCAGACCGTCACCTCGTAATCATTTCGAATTTGAAACAACGAAAGTACAGATTTTCTTTTAAATGATGCGGTACCTATATACCTTACCCGTGGAAATTCCCATAATATCTATTATACAGTATGATTTTGTGATATATTAAGAGGACGCTACACACGCATGTGTTGTCTCCGTCTTACAAGTGCGTTACATTGCAAAAACCGTTTTAAGCGGGAAAGAACATAGAGAAAAATACAGTTATAACTTAGAAACGAAATTTTCACCACATAAAAAGGAGAAATTTGTCTGTGCAATATCGTTTTTATTTTTTCGATATCAGAACTACAAAAAAAGTTATTCATGCTTAAAAAACACAAAATTAATGTATTTATAAAACAATAAGAATTTTTTTATATAAGTGATATCGAAAAAATAAAAACGATATTGCACAGACAAAATTCTCCTTTTTATGTGGTGAAAATTTCGTTTCTTAGTTATAACTGTATTTTTCTCGGTTCTTTGCCGCGGGAAACAGTTTTTGCAATGTTACGCACTTGTAAAACGGAGACAACACATGCGGGTGTAGCGTCCTCTTAAACGCAGGTTGATAATCAACATTCAACTCTGCACCGCCACAGCAGGTAGATTTACCATCGACATAATATTTTGGTTAACAAACATAGGTACTAACACCGATGCCGATTTGACCTCAAACTGCACAGATTCGATAAGTCTATACTGCACAAGAACCGAGGTATAGATACATCGATATAATACAGCGTATTTTATAACATGATCGTTTTTTTTTAAGTGGAATTAAAAAAAGTTGTACATAAAAAATAAAGTTTTACTATTGTAAGCGCGCGCGGCCGTTTGTTTTGACTCATACACACACACTCGGCCACTCCCCCTCCCTCCCGGTTTCCCTTGTCAAAATGAAAACCGGCACGTCCGTCAGCGCCGCCGCCGTCCAGCTATACTGTAAAGTGACTGAATGCGCGCGCGCGCTCCCGTCACCAACCGATGGCCACTCGCCGATCGGGACGGCGGCCGGTCGTTAAACGCGCCCGTTCGCGTCTTATCTGCCGGACTCATCGTTTCGCGCGCGTTATTGTCCGGCGGCGGCGGCGGTGAATAAAATGTGGTGGTAAATAGTAACGGGGCCGGTGCCGCGAAGAGGACAGTACAATTACAATCGGCCGCCGTGTCCGTCAACGTCCGTCGGCGTCGAGAGGAAAAGAGTGGAAATAGAGAAAAATAAGCACGCCGCCGTCGTCGGGTTGTCCGTCAAACGGTCGACGACGCAGCGTGGCCCTCAGGCATTCCGGTTAGAAGTTTTCGCGCGCAAATTAGCGTATAGGTACCTATATGTATATAATATTATGTTATCATATTTTTATTTTATATCCAAACACGTCATATTATACAGAGTGTACGAAATATCTGCACTGACGTCTGACGCGTAATGTAATTCTTGCGCATTATACACATATACACGATTATAACGTTATAAATTCATCGTTCGGATTTTATAGCATCAGAAATCCTAAAATATAATGTGACCAAAAAAAAACCGTAAAATATATGCTCTATAAATATGCCCTAAAAAAATAAAAAATAGCAACAAATCAAAATAAATACAAATCAAAATTTTATTCAATTTATCATATATATATATATATATATATATATATATTTATTAAATCATATATTTATAAAAAAAAAAAACTATTCAAAATTATCTGAGATAATACTCAGCGCCCGTTTGTATAATAATAATATTATATTATACAGGGAGATTCACATCAACCATGACGCAATCACCCCCCCTCCATTTTTCTTTTTCAACAATATTCAGTTAATTCAGTTACTTAGAATTTGATTTTTGGGATTTTTAAATTTACCCACTTCTAATCCATGATTTCAAATTTATTAAATTGTTCGTATATTGCTTAAATATTTTTCCGTAGAAATACCAACTTATGTTTTTTTAATGACAATTACACGGACACTGTAAATTATTTATAGTATGATATTATTCTGCAATGTTGACGTAACAAAATTCTAATCAGTCGTTTTTTTTAATTTTCTAAAAATGTGTGTATCAGATAATATATAGCTCTATGATAATAAGTTTAGAAGATATGGTGGCTATATATAGTAATTTGAAAATGTCAATGATTTATATTAATTAACTATCAATAATTATAATTTTGAAAATATTAATGTTTGATGCAATATATTATACTTGTATTTTAAATTTTTTTAAGACAGTTAGATAACAATATTATAAGTATTTCAATCATTGAAACTCGTTAAAACTTTTCATTAGGTATATCAACCCAATAAATAATTTACGATGAAAAAAGAACGTTTCTTATTTGAAAAACGGAAATTCATATTGCACAGGATTAAGTAGGTAACTAGTGCAAAAATTCTCACGGACTTTAAATGTGATTTTAACTAAACAATATATATATAAGCATCAAAATAAACATTTGAATAAATTCATTATTATATTAAATGAGTGCGTCCAATGCGCATACTTGCGGCTGAATTATTTTGCACACCGAAGTAGGTACACAATAAATTGCCTTTCCATTATAAGTGTATATGAATAAATTATTATAAAAATCATGGTTATATGGGATTCTACATAGGTAGGTACTTATGTACCACTTGTATGAGAGAAAAAAAAAAATATAGAAATACCGTTCGATATAAGACGTGTGAAGTCTTTACATATTTTATATATGTATATCTGTCTTTATATATAGGTAGGTACTCTACGCCTGTATTGTCCTCGTCCCGCATACAGTTGTATATATATAGTCTAAATAATAATAAACGGCCTGCCGATAAATCCAAACGAAATCGGATCGTATGCATATATGCTGTGTGCGAGAGTGTTGCAAAAATTATTTATATATATATTATACATAGGTTTATAACACATACCGCGTTGCAGATGTTTTTCCGGATCGATAGGTATCGTATCGTATCGTCGTCTTCGTCGCGTTTTTTGCGGTCCTCGACGCGCGCGCGCCACCGATTTATAGACATATCATTTATTTATATATTTATATTTGTTTTAACCGTACACGAGTGGTATAAAGTATATATATAGTATTATATACACATATATATAAATGTATGTATATACACACATATATAAATTTATATAGATTATATTGTTTCGCCCACAATAACGATTTATGGATCGATCTGGTTTACGAGCGCCCTCAGGCTCGGTATACGTATATATGGGTTTGGGTATGCACCGATAGTTATATATATTATATATACATAGGAGGTGGAGGCTGATCCGCATATCTTTCTACATATTATGTAGCGGAGCTCGCGTCGGATTCTTCTTCGGCCCGAGGTGTATACATCACGCGCATAAAATAGGCAACATAATATATGTGTATAATATACGCGCAATACCTAAATGTATACACAATGTACTATATACCTACGTATAACAATAATAATAATAAGTGTAGGGGTACTGCTGCAGTACTACGATGCATTATTATTGTTGTGTTTGTCGTTGCAGTGCAGCTGCAGTTGTAGATGCAGTTATAAATGTATATAGCGTTTGGGTTAAAATATATAATATACGCACTTTCGGCAGATGGGTAATATTATTTGGCTATGTACGCAAATTTTATTTTTATTTTTAAGCATAACTCGTTTGACGACGATTTCGTAATTATATTATAAAAAAAAAAAATCGTACCATTCAAAACGTACTGCTCTTGCTATAATTATGTTTATTATTATTATTTTTTTTTTTGTAAGGAGAACCCGCGGCAACATAGGCCATTGGGTAGGGTTGTAACACGTGTTTGTGTAAGTGTGGCAAGGATATGTTGCTAAAAATCCCGGGTGGTCACCCATCCGGGAGCTAGCAACGGCGGCCGGTACGTACGCTCAGTGCGTTTCCGCAGATTGAGCGTACGACCGCGCCTCACCAAGCCACTGTTTATTATTATACGTATATCCATCATAATATTTCATTTTATTTGCGCGTATCGGTTATAATGTATATATTAATATTATATATATGATATATAGGTATCAGCTATGTATATACATATAAGTACTGTTGCAGAGTGCAAGTTGTATATTATTATCGACAGGCATCACTGTTGCAGTATAATTTCATACTCTGTATTATAATGATATGCGTTTGAACTGTGGTTTTTTATTTTTTTATGCGTTCTCTTATTATTATGATATTTACAACGAAAATATGTGTTCGAAAAACAATTATTTTCAAAAACTATTTTTTGCGTATGATTCGTTTCCGTGGTATAAAACAATATACCGTATCATGTATTCTTCAATCGTAATGTATGATAATTGAACAATAATGTTCTGTAGTATTAATTAATGTAAATATTGTCAGTGCGATGGCCATAAAACTTCCGCGAACTTTGTTATGTAAAAAAAAAAAAATAAAAAATACGGAATCGATTAAAACAGTGCATGCAATAATATTCCGTTTACATATTTTATATAATCCGTTAGGCAGTGTATATATGTACCCATAATAGTAATTTGTTTATTTTTTCATAAATTTATTATTTAAAGACAACTGTATTCACATATATGTATATAAATATACTTACCTATACATTTTGCCCTTTTGAGAAGTATGTACCTATTACATAATATTATTATAGTTAGGTACACATATATATTATACTTGGCAAACACGATTTTCAAACGCAGACGATTAGGTATACACGTCAATAACGGTCGACCGTTAACCATGTCGCAGTCGTTAAAAAATACTATTTACGATGCGCACACGGATAAAACACTAAGTTCTCGTATACACACGCGCGTTAGTGTAGGTATATTCGCTAAGAGAAATGGCGAAAAACAAATACATTTATTTCTCGTTATACGCGTTACGACGGAACAGAAAAATGAGATAGCGTTCCTATATATTTAATAATATAATAATAAAAATAATATATAATATAATATTATTATAAACGGACGGTTTTCATAAAATAATATCGTATAAATATATTGCGATTACGCGAACCAATTATTGTTGTTTTCCGTGTACTATATGCTGAACCGTTTACCTATATATATATATACAGCCCGCAATAGCAACAACAGTTCGACTGCGTTTACGGAAGTCGTCCGGTATAAACGACTGATGATGTGTGTATATATAATATATATATATATATATATATATAGGTAAGAAGGTATAGGTATCCAATACGTAACCGCGTACATATTATATTATACCGCTGCACTGGTTATAACTGCGGGGGTGTACTGGCGGTGCTGCGACAGCCAACGAGTGGGCTTTTTTTTTTGTAGGTAATGGAGCGCATTACCTACACGCTAATTTAGTAATGTATATTTTTATCGTTATCATAATATTATCATTATTGGTCATCCCGCGTGGTAGTCCGCGAGTGAAGGGTTACGCATTGGGTGCGATGTATATAAAATTATTTTAGTTTTCGCAATGCGAGATCGCCTGAAAATGAAAGTCATATTATACGCGTGCACCATAAATTTCTTAATATATAGGTGTCGCGCGTGTATACGACTTACGATTACTTATATATATATATACGCGTACACGAGGAGGACACCCGGGGACGCGCGAACCTCCCTGTCTATATATATAGGTACAATGCGCAGCCGGTGCAGCAGCAGTGCAGTGTGCATACTGCATATATTATACAATGCGTATGTGTGTGTGTGTGTGTGTGTGTGTATGTACAATGTGCATATTATATAGTGTGCACATCGCGATTGCAGCAGCAGCAGCGCCACCGTCGCCGGTGGGTGGATACAGTTCTCACGGTTCTGGATTTATGTCCTGGGCTGAAGAACACGACACACGGACGACGACGACGACGACGACTACGACGAAGACGCTGCGGGTCGTTATTCATTTTTTTTCCCGCACCGCCCCTGATGACCGGCTTGCAGCCGTAGGTTAGATTCATGTAACATTATTATATACCCGCGTATACGTCTTGTATACATACGTATTATTATTTTAATATTATGTGAGGTGATTTTTTTTTTTTTTAATGAGACACTCGTATTCTCAGAAAATCGTATTGTATTTAATATGTATATATTATATTTTGTTCCGATTTAAAGTGTATCAAAATCGTAACGCTACCATCAGCCGCTATATGCGTTTTTTGGGAAAAAAAAATTCGTTTCACCTTGAAATATATTATATAATATGTTTCCTGGTAAAGTTCACTATCAGTAGTATTTAGTACCCCAAATAGTACCTACCTATACAACTGTATAATTATTGCACTATATTCCTTTAGGAAATGTCCATGTGTAATTACTGGAGTTTCATTGCCATTGGCCATCTTTTTTTTTTAAATACTTATAGTTCTAGTTGAAGAGCATTTCTTAAATTCCGCGCGTTTAACTATATACAAATAGAAGACACAATCATTGACAGTAAGGTAATATTATGCAGAACACAATATTAGTAGATAATGGTTACTGTGGCCGAGACTGCGATGATGGTCAAGAACATAACCGTGGTTAGTAAGCAGTATAGGTACTCCATTTACTATCACGCGTAAATCCGGATTCACAGCTACGTCGTGTTTCGTGCAGTGCAATATTATTGTCTATCAAAAAGCATTGTGATTGGATTTATTTTTTTGGTATCATATATATATATATATATATATATATATATATATATATATATATATATATATATATATGATACCAAAATATATATATAATAATACAATATTTCAACCAACCGAACTTACCTAGAATTGACTACAGCTCAACTTTTCGACCAATATGGTTATAGATACAGGGTTATTATCATCGGAGTCTTCACAGCGCTCTCATATATGTCACGACATACGACGTATTGTAACTTCGAATGTCCATTAATTATTTCTCCGATTGGGGGAAATAATCACCGATATACGTAAATATATTAATATTATTATTATACATATGAGCGTTTTTTACACGTTTTATTGCATCTGCGACGTGATGGAATTCTACAAAAATATATATAATAAAACATGCGAGACGTGTACTTGTCGTCCGTCGCAATAATATCGTAGACGGGAAAACCGTTTGAAAAAATAAAAAAAGTAATAACGGGGACGACCGCGCGCGCAATTTTATATTATATTGAGAAACCTTGTATTGAGTTGGCGCGCGCCTCGCGACACCTTGTACGGCGCGTAAACCGAATCCACCGAGAGTAGCATGCGCGCGCCGACGATGAACCGCGCGCGCCGAGATTCGTTATCGCTGCAGCCACGACGGAATGCGCGAGCAGGATGACACTATACATTACCGCTTGTACCGGTGCATCGTCGCCGTGTACGGACTAAGCGGTAACGATCTTCACAAACAATTATTATTTATTATTATTATTTTGTTTTTATATAATATTATACATTTATAGCCTCATCAACTAAGGTTATTGGCCTAATACGATATTTGCAATAAATATTAGTATTACATTATGATAATACTATTGTATATGAAATTCTGAAATATTGCAATCGTAATATGATTAGTTTAAGTATGCAGAAAGGCAGAAAAAAATGTAACATTATTATATGAGAGCCATCCTTCATGCTAAATTTTTTTATTCAATCATCTTTAAAATCACACTAATGTTATTTTAAGAGTCATCACACTGTGATTACACATCGCGACTACACAGTGTTAAGTCTGAAATAGTTTACGAAATCAATCATTATTATCATTATGAAAAACCTAGACACCTTGTTTTGGCGATGTGCAACTAAACTGCTCGTCCCTGCGGCGAACATAATATATCAGAAATCGAATTCCATTTTGTAACTAATTGCATTCGTAGCCGTTTCTATACTATACCCGACTTCGGTTAAAATCAATCCATATTTTTAATCGTTTTCCGTTTTGCTTCAGTTGAATGAATACAAAAATAAAACAACAAATACGCACCAATACTGCAGCGATGATTCATTTTGTGGCTTTCCACTTTTCAATAGTCATATAGACTGTCATATTTATTAAATAGACGCAACAAATTTCGGGAAACTGTAGATGACGACATCCAGCGTAAATCGAAAATCGTTGACATTGCGCAGGTCTTTGTCACTCTATTATGTGTTAACATCAAAAATATTTCCTGAACATTAAGAAGCAAATCATATAAAAGTAATCATACTATGATATTGTTGACAATAATTATTGCATTATACTATAATACATATTGTATAAGTATTTTCTTTTTCTTTTGGTACATCAGCTGTATTATTATATTTATTGATTTTGACGTTCTACAGTTTGTTACGCAACAAAATAGATTTTAAATTAAGCAAAACTGAATTGATTTAATTCACACACTCTCGCCCTCTCTCCCTCAAAAAAAAAATAAAAATAAAAAACAAAAAACACCACTGCAATATTATATTCCGGTGCAGCAGATATCTTCTGCACACGCGGGAGTCACGATAATTATTATTCGTTTAAAAAACCTTTAATAGTATATTTAGGTTCCTATACCTATATCATGTACACGCACAAGTACCTATATGTGTTATAGGAGATAGGTACGAAACGTCTCGAAAAAAAAATTTTAATACAAAAAATAATGATTTAACAATGATCTCAATACGAAATTATAACACCGTCGGTCGGTGATCGCGTAGTAGCTACACAATATATAATATTATACCAACTATATGGTATATACCTACTAATATTATTGTGCAGTTTACCGCTGTTGTACATGGCGTATAGATAATATTTTTATACCGCAAGTACGTTCGCGCGCGCCACGTGGTGTATTTATATTGTATAGGTATGTACATCGATAACGCGAGTACCTTCTTACGTTCATTATTATTATTATTTTTTGTTTATTACGCTAATTATATGTATAACTCTTTGACACTGGCACCGCTAACCGGTTCGTAGAGGAAATTTTTTTTCTCACTAATAGTTTTTATTTTAATTTTAGTTTTATTACTTTTTATACTGCAGGTTCATGTATCTATAATATAAACCTCCTACACCAGTTATTACTTAGGCCCGTAGTGATCCACTCTGCACCGTGTGTTTTCCTTTCATCTTTTAAAAATAATATTATATTCTATACTGTAGTTATTATATACCTATACCTAACTACCTACCTACGACAATTTTGTCGTTACGTTGTCGTACCTTGCATTATTATAATTATGGTCTACACTGCACGATAAATTTTTAAATTACGATATGACTTAAAGTATAACTCTATATCGATAATATTCGACACATTATAACAGTAATAATTATTTATTCAGACGAATAAAACTGACAGACGCCCAATAGTATTTAGTGATGCTGCAGATATTGAGAAGTTTAGGTAAACTTAAACATTTTTTTAGGATTAAAATATACGTATAATTGCAAATCGATTGCTAAAAGTGTAGGTATACATAAATATAAAATCGTTTTGTATATAAACAGTATATTTAGGTAAGCCTCATATTTGTGTACCCTCTACACCATTTAAGTGTAAAATCCCGACTAAGAGTGAAAAAAATAAATCGACATTTGACGAATATTTATGTTACTCAAAGCTATAAGAAATATGTCCCCATAATATAGGAATTATTGGTGATGAGTTTCTTTTATAAATGATTTGTGCTTTGTTTTTGTATGTAGAACGTGAACGAATGTTACAATAATTTAATTTAAAAATAAAAAAGCAACGTCGGCTGATTCACGTCTTGGAGCTAAATTTTGCACTGATTTAGGATATTGACAATATATAGTACTATCGTTATTACTGTAATATTTTAAAATATTTCCAAAACCAAAAAAATAACGACGAATAAAGTCATAAATTGTTATCAGACTATTAATAAAATATCATATACCTATTTAATACTAATAAATTGTGGTCACCGGTCGGCGGTCACTGGTCAGTGATGGTCACGTACAATATGTATAATGTATATATATTATATAGTGTGAAATAAACGACCGATTTAATCTTTTTCAACTCACTCACTTAATATTAATTTAAATATACCGATCGCGTGTACGTGACAAAATAATATCATGTTCTCGTTACATATAATAATATTATAATAATGTGTAACGTTTCGTCTAACAAACGATCACTACTCCGAAAACGGTCGAAACTATAAGCACCCAATTATAGCCTTTTTAACATAATATATTGTTACCGCCTATGTATAATTATTGTGGTTTGTCGTCCGCGGCCATGCTGCTGCAGTCATCAAGCCTCGCGGGCGGTAAGGCGGCGGTGGACGTTTTATAATACTTTTATGTATATTATTTCGAGCAAGCCTCGTGGTCATTTGTTTTTGTTATGTGTTTATAATATATTATATCCAGGTAGATATATATACCTATATATATATACCTGCCTACGTCTATAACATATAGGCGGTGGCGGTGGTTGTTAAAATGTTTTCCGCCGATCCTTCACTCGGGTCATAAATCGTCTGACCACGAGCTAAACTCATCATCGCGTGCGCTCATTAAAAAAAAAAAAACAAACAAACAAACAAATACGAATAACGAGCTGCAGAGGAAAACAAATAAAATAACAATATATAGACCGACGTACGCGTTCATATATCGGATACATACGCGGCGTTTGTACACCACACCGAGCGCGACAGAGAGGAAGTTGTGATGGGAAATAGAGAGAGACGGACGGACTCTAAAAGCGTAAAATCTGTTTGCAATAAACTAACATCACGTTAATGGGTCGGCAATTAAATATGGACCTTTTTTTTTTCTAAAAGGGGTCACCTCCGGTACCATGTTATAATATATACGACCCCGGAGGTGTTTTCTTCCGCAACACGCCGCGCGCGCCGTCCTCGTGATTTACGGGTATTGTCCGGGCCCGAGTCCCGCTGCGGGGCGCAAACTATTATATTGCGCGCCGATTTATGCGTCGGCTCGGCGCCGCCGCGATATAGCGCAACAACAATATAATATTATTATGTGGTTCAAAGTTCGCGGGCACGCGACTATTATGTTATGCGTACATGATAATAATATATATATATAATGTTGTGATATTGTCAGTCGCGACGGCACATCGTATTACATATCACTATTATTATAAAAATATTACGTGTTCCTATATGTATAAATAAATGTGCATTATTATTATTATTATATTTAAATTACGAGTGTATGATAATAATTTGTATTATACGATAGGCGCTCTGCTTATTATTATCGTCGTCGTCGCCTATAATAATATGATGTTATTATTATTATTATTATTATGTACACGCGTGGCCGTCCCGAGTGACGCGCTGGCGACCATCAATCATATATATATGCGCGATGTCAAAACGTCGTCGTCGTCACCGTGGCACGCGTGCTCGCTATATATATAATATAATATAAAATTATTAATAATATTATACGGCGATAATACTTTTAGCCGGGTTAATTCGGAAAAGATTATTATCCGGTCCGGTCGCGGGTCATCGTATCGTATTAAAATAATACACGAGAGAAAACATCGATCCGGTCCCACGTCGAATTTGACATTCGGTCCGCGGTGTGCAACACACTACATAATATGATAATATAATATTCTTATCAGCCTGTACCGATACTGCAGCTGCAGCGACCGATCGTCGATACGAGCTGTATCATGATAATAATAATTAAATATTATCATTATTATTATTACGGATATAACTTTAACGCTGCTTGTGCGACACTCATATTTTTGTAGTTTTATTCAGGTTGACAGAGCTAGTGGGTCCCAAACTTTTTCATTCCATGGCGTCCTACTGCGAATACCACGAAAGACAGCACAAAAAAAAATACTCATTATTAACGAATTTTTCAAAAAGAATTCTTCACATTTTAAATTATTTACCATGAGCGGTGCCCTAGCTAGAGCGCCGTGGTACACAGTTTGGGAATCGCTGATTTAACATGTCAATATTATAACCATTATATATTATAATCATGCTATTTTTTTTTAGGTTTTATCTAGTTTGTAAATGATTGCTATTTTTAAATTTAAATACTATAGTTCTTGAATCAAAATTGTTTAGAACTACCGAATTCGATAAAACTATTTATGTACCTTTATACCTGATTCGTGAGCGAGTAATGCAACTAGTATTGCGTGTCAAACAAACCATCAGCTCCCCCTTGCTATTTGTTTTTTAACTATCGCATGTGGCTATGGTACAATTTTTGTTTCATATAATGTTATGTCAATTATTATATTTTGTCCAACACCTATTTCAATTACATAAAACGTATTACTTAAATTATAATATATATATATTTTTTTGTTTTATTAAAGATAACCCTCGAAATCGTGGCCATAGGGAGCATAATATATTATAATTATTATTTGATATTAGATATAGGTATTCACAGTGTTAGTAAATATCTTATTTTGCGTTCTCCCGTCAAAATTAGATTAAAGTAAATTGTTTCCAGCACTCGGAAATTTGTGATACATAACAGTATACCTATTAAAGCCTGTTAGTACAACATAATAAACTGTACTATATTATCATATCGTGATATAATAATATAATATGTTACTGGCGTGTTTGTTTAGTCGGTTAGCAATTCCCAAATAATTTAATTATTACGTGCTTCTATAACCACACATAGATACATTTCAAATATATTTTATTATTTTACGTTTGAAAGTCATAAATCAAAATTTAAATTTAAAATGTAGCCCCCTTAGGAGTACGTCGCTCCACGAGGTCTCACATAACTGACGTAACCTTATACGACGGCATAACCTTATATATAGACGACTCTCGGTGACGGGCGACGGCCATATTATTATCAGTACTTATTCAGCTGGTGGACTAGCATCGCGACTGACATAATTGTGTCTAACTAATGTATCGGTTGTGCTATAATATGTGCAGAGGTTGAGACGATATCGATAGAATATTTTTAAATCAAATAACTTGAGGATTGGTATACGATATCAATATACCTATACTATTACAGGAGCGGCGCTAGTTATTTGGCCGGCCTGTGCTAATTCATGAAAATGCATTTAAAGTTTTATTCGAGCGAATGAAACATTTATCACATTATTATAGTTCAATAGATATTTAAACCCTATTAATATTTAAAGAGGTGCAATAATTTTACTATTGTCGCATGAATGCAGATAGAAAAATAACTTGAACATAGTAAACATGGAAACTTTTATTTTTCTATATTCAGTCCCCAAAATATGTTACCTTTCATCGGACACATGGCTTGATATATTCGTATATAGTTGATGATTTTTCATAATGTTCACATTGCCCGCACATGACTTACGCACTTAAGTTACGCCGCCGGCCCTGTGCATACATCGTATACGCATATTATCGTATCTCGACACGATACTTAACCGTTTAGCGTGCGATGATGCTTTACATATTATATATGCAGCACTGCAGCTGCAGTCACCTGTTGCACCCCGTGGGAGCAAGCTAAACGTGCCTGCACTCTGCAGTTAGGTACGTCACTTATTATACGCTTAGTGTTTCACTCTGACGATATTGTACTGTATCGATAGCCCACCGTTCGTATTTGACATATCACTCACTATTTGATATAGGTACGACCCTATTATTTGGCACACATGAAAACTCGCGGAGCGCGATTGATATGGTTGCGGCGTCGTCTGCGGGTCTGTTCGAAAAATCCGCGTCCCCGAAACACTATTACGCGGATGATTATAATAAATTGTTTTGTTATTGTCGTTATTTTTTTACTACTGATTAGCAACCGACATAATCAGTCGATATTATATTACTATAAAGAAGCTATATAGTTTGCCGCAGAAAACGTTTCTGCAGATGCGATCGACCTACCGAATCTTCGATCATCGATTATTGCGTCGATTGTGCCTCGCGATTTTAATGTCATAGTATGTCACATCATAGGAAGGTACGATGATTTACAAACGACGGGGACGAGTTTGTCGCGGTGAATACACAGAGTACTATACGCACACACACACACGACACACACCTCATCGCTCGTGTGTCATGCGAATGCCGCGGCATTCGTCGCGTATATAACCATACCATACCTATATATATGCGTATACCGTATACCACTACGGTATTGTAAAAGAAACGAAGGATTAAAAAAAAAAAAAAAAAACGGAAAATATATTATACATTATTACAAAAATACGAAAACATGGGTCTGGCTGGCGCGATTCCAACGATACGATATAGTATCGTATAATATAGTAGGCTTGTAGGCAATATAGCGCGCGCGCTCACTCGTCAATAAAGTGTCCGCCGCCGCAAGTGTAGGTATGTATACGAATATATATTGTATAATGTGTACATCGGTACCATCGCACATACTTTTTTCGATCCGGTTTGGATTTTTTTTCGCTTTCCGTCGTCGTAAAAATTCAAACTGCATACAACTATATTATAACCAAATATATAATATTATATTATAATATGGGTAGGTAAATATGGCATACTATATATTATGCATATTATAGGAATGAGTCGGTCTGGCCCACCCGGCTACCCGACGGCGATTGCCTGAGGGGCCATCGGGTATTTGGCAAGATAGCTGGTAGCCGGCACATGGCCAGTATAATATTTTATTTAAATCACGTCTTATTAGTCGCGAACGGGCGATTTCAAATTATTATTTAACTATAACGACACAACGGCGTCTGATTTATTCGACACATTGTGCATAATAATGCATATTATATTTTATCATTCGAATACATTCAGTGCGCACAAATTATATATAAAATTGAACATTATGATGTGAACACTGAAAAAATATTTCGATTTCATTTTAAAGCAAGTTATATGAGTGTTTTAAGATATACGAACAATATTGACGATTTTAAAATACTTATGACTAGCTTCGAAATTAAAATATAATATAAAGCCCACGAGGTCGTTTAAATAATGCTCTTACTTTTAAATTTCATAAGATGTCGATTCGGTCTAGTTTTTATACTAAACTAACGGAGCTAATGCTAAACACTTGCGAAAGACGGAGACAACGCATAATAACGTCCTCTGAAAGACTAACATTTTCATATATTATTATGCCAACTGCGATCTTCGACAGGCCAAAAATATCTTAAGGCGCCTTTAACTCGTCTGCAGCTTGATGGAGACATCGTTCGATTTATAACCAGAGATGAAATTATTAATATGATGGGATCATCCACCTGTATCACCCTGATTAATGATATTTATGTTTATTGAATTCTGCTTTTTTTTTCGTGCCTTAAGGTTTTTCTATTTTACGCGTACAAATTATGAAAAAAATATGCAAAACATGTGATCGTTGATCATGTTTTTTGAAGTTTGTATCGAGAGTGCTGCAGGAGACTCAATCATGAAGCAGACCGACACACACTGTGTATACATACATAGTATAGATCTAGTAAAAAGAAACAAAATAATAAATATATACTTTCGTCCAAAAAAACATATTATCGTTTACGACGCGGATCGACGATAATAATATTATTATATCTACTTAACTCTGCAATCGATACATCTGATCTGTTCCGTTGATTTATCGCGCGCTCACCGTTAATCGTTATCGGAAAGCGACGTAAACGTAATATTATAATCGCATTACGTGGGTGGTAACTCTTAGCACGCGGGGGACGACGATTAAAAATGCGATAGATCCGTGTGCGCGATATTACCCACTCGCGTATATTCTTTCTAGTCGTATTATCGTAATATTATATTTGCTCATTTCGTGTGATGCGTATATCTCTCCCCCCTCCACCCTCGAGGTCCGGGGGATGCGAGCATGTCTCTTATATTACCCTCGCGCCGTTTGCATAATAATATTATTATGATTTAAAGCATTTTTATCATCGTAACAATGATTAATACCGTACATATTATTATTATTATATAGGTAAGGTAGGTATGGGGTATAATAATATTATTGTAATTATTATTTCCGCGACGACATGCATAGGAAATCTCCCGCGAGAGGAAAACAATGCGGTTCTGGCATCGCACGCACACGCGTATTATAATATTATTATTAACCATATACCTACCAGTTACATGGTATAATACTGCAGCTAGGTATAGTGTACGATAATAATATTATAATATACAATTTTATATGTTATATACCTAAGCCGCTCGGTATATATATATATATACGGCGACGAAAGTGGTCTGACCGCTTCAATTCACCTCCGCCGCCGTTCAACCTGTCAAGTCTATGTGTATCCTAACCACCGTACCTCTCTATATATATATTTATCATAAAGTATTGTCGTACTTGTATATATACATATAAGTATATGTATTATATGTATACGTACGGAGACGATCCGAAAATGAGACGTCTTCGCGACGAGACTGTAATACCTAAATATGTAAAAGTTTCTTAAGGACCATGTAAACCACCGTTCGACGTTGTTTTATTAAAATATTTATATACGGTCGTCGGTCTTCGAATTATTTAAGTGCGCGCGCGCGCGCACACACACACACACACACATATACATGCGTAAATATTACATATATATTTATATTAGGTATGTTCACGATTCCGAAGTCGTCTCGTTTTAACGTAATGCCATAAAAAATTAACGGGTTCTTTTCTTTTTTTTTACTATAATAATCTTACGTGTGATCTTATCGAGTCTTCAAAAAAAAAAAAAAAAAACGGATTCGCGTAGAACGGTTAACACTTTTTTATGCTTAAATGTACGCGAGATGATATATTATTGTTAGATTATCAACGCGGACGTCTTCTTAGATATCATAAACGGCCATAGTCTAAAATATATGTTAGTACGGATAGATCCCACGCACTAAACGTTTGTTTGTTTGCTGTATGTGTTTAGTTCAATAATAATAATAGTGATTATTGTGTTCTAAATTTAGAAAATATATTTAAAAAAACCCTTTTTGCTACGCATACAACCGGAAGCGCGATTTGTAGTTTTTGAACTTCCTTAAATTTGTCTGCCGAATTCTGTTCAGAAATGATTATTTTATGTTCATATATTATTATTAGTTATACGTAGCTGTATTTAATAACTGCGTACCCGCATAGGTAGGCAAGTATATACGTATCTACTGGAATCGATATTTTCGATTTTATTTTTGTTTGATAAAAAACTACTAATTATAATATATATATATAAATATGAAACTTGTGGTTAATTAAACCGTTGAACGAAGCAATATATAAGCCATATTTCGCTTTTAGAAAAATTCACGGACTTTTAATTTCAACTTAATATTCAAACAATATTTTTTCTACTCAAATTTTTAGTCTTATCGGTCTATTGGGTTTACAATTATTTGTGTTATTTCTAACTCACGATAGTCATTACTCATTAGTATCATCATTGTTTATATAATCAATGGTATCATGTATAATCAAGTTCGTTTTGTGTTCGTTTTTAGAGCAGGATAAATCATATAACATAATATACTTCACCTTCCGCCTGTTTATAAATTATAATAAACATATTTCCGAAAAATAATAAATAATGGGCTCTGCATTTTTGACCTATGGTAAAAATAATGTAATAGTCCACTGTAATAGTCCCTAGTAATGATTCTTAAATCATTATATAGAAAATCTCAATTAATAAAAATTAATTTCATAAAAATTATATTATCAATTTTGAAATTATTATTGCTTTATAGTATCTATGTATATATTTCATAATTTTAAGTAATTATATAATACATTGGTCTAAGCTCAGCATTAAGTAAACATACCAAAAAATATAAAATTAAAGCAACTGGAGGAACAGTCTACAATTTATAAAGTATTTTCATATAGTTATTCAGTGTGATCGTATCTTTTAAGTAAATCTTGATAATATTATAGGTCTTTATAATATACTATTATTAGAGTTATGCATGTTCATGAACGTAACCATCTCGCTGATCTTGCTAAGGGTGTACCTACTTTTTTGCAAAGTTCCTTTTGTGAAATCGGTTTTACGTAGAAACAAAAAACTATTAATTAGTTTTAGTTTTAAGTCGATATAAAATATGTACATAGTTTGTTTTCGCCCGAGTGTATATTATGTAAACACGCCTGTGATGATTGTTTATCATTTTATATAGGTATAGCCGTAATTGATATTCTGATCGCCAGATAACGATCACATTTTTAATTGAAAATATTGAAAATTCTCTTAACGATAATAATATCATTTCATTATTTTAAACATAATTAATAATTGTTTAGGTGATTAACAAGCACGAAACCGGTACCCTTATTTTCTATTTACCGCTTTCGGTCGTACCGGATATAAATTATTATCCTGCATAACTTTGTTTTGATAGTGTCGTGGAAATGAATCGATTTTGTCGTAGATTTGGCAAGCAACTGCAAAGTGTAAGCCTAATATACTTAATCACAATATCGAGATAATGTATATTATAATAATACCTATACGATACAAGCACTTTCGATTCCAATCGACACAGATTTTTGATTCTGTCGACAAAAATGTTGTCCTTGACCGGGACATTCGACGACGGTCGATAGGCGCAAATGTCTTGGTGACCTCTTGTTATTACGGCTCGTATACCAACCGTATACGGTTAGATTGTGAATAATAAAAAATTAAACAACACGAAAATATACACATCGCATGACCCGCGGACAATTATTATAGTGTGTTAACGTGCACGTACAGGTACCCATATATATATGGATGGTAATTTGCATAAAAATGTATACTTTTGATAATTTTTTTTTCTATAGGTATTATTATTGTTATTATTTATCTTTAACATGGGAATTTTTTTTTTTTTTCAGTCGCTCAGCGGGTTCTTGATGATGATGACCCAAAACGGCAAGCTCCTATACATATCGGATAACGCCGCCGAATACTTGGGCCACTCGATGGTGAGTATATCCATCATTCGTATACAATAAATAATGTGCCTAAACTGCAGCGCGTATTTTATATATTAATTATGTTATAATATAGGGCCCGGATTTATATCATCTAAAAACCTTAGAAATATGCACTATAACATATGAATTTTTGCTCTTATTTTGTACGAATATGATACTGTGTAAAATAAACAATATGCAAAAATATCGATTAAAAAAAAAAATCTTATGTTTTCATTAATATGTGTTTACATAAAATTATATAATGTTTATATTTTTGACATTTTAAACATAAATAAATTAAAACGAATGAAAATTACGCGCATTCGGATCACGAAAAACACGACGTATGATTCACGAAAACCTACCCAATAACAGATTACTATACTTGTCCCAATAAAGGTCTCAAACAACATAAGAAAAGAACATAACATTAAAATTACACGGACAGTAAATACTTTTGATTAATGTAAGCAAAATATTACATAATATTATGTATTTAAAACAATATATATATATATATATGCAATGAAAAATTGTAAAATACAGAAATATGCAGTGTAGGTACACGTCGAAAAATGTTGTAACTTTGTATTTCGGATCTATTGACTAATTATTAAAATCTGTTGCTTACCTATAGCTATTTTTTGGTCTGATTAGAAAAAAAACATGCAAATGCATATAAATCCGGGCCTTATAAAATATTTAAGTCACAATAGTGAATACATAGGTACATTATTGTATTATTGTTACACGCAAGCTCTAATATACTTTACGCGACTTTCTCCCTCGGCTATAGCCAAACTAGAAACTCTAGATTTTGCAAATGGGTACCAATCATATATGTATAGCTGTTATATATATAATATATATGCATATTATAATATATGTGTGTCTTTCACAACACTATTGACCTTTTGGGTTCAAACCGATATTAAAATATACCAATACGCGTATTATATATAGGTATAATACTTAGATAATGCGTACCTATGTGTAGTGCGTATAATGCTAGGTAGGTAGGTATAAACGAAAAGGAAAAAAAAATCAATTACCTAATTTCTAGACCGGTCCGATTTCCACGTCCGTACGCATTTAAAAAAATATTAAGAACGAGAACTATACAATAATTATGATTTGAAAAGGAAAAAAAAAATATTGGAAAACGGGTTTTGTGGTCACTGCTAGCCCGTAGGCTCTGCCCGGACGCCCACGCCTTTCACCCGGGCGTACGTACGCGCGCGTATTATACGTACATGTGTCGTTGGTCTCGAGATACCAAAACTGCAGCAACTTTCCGGAATTATAATAATAATAATAATAATAATAATGTATATTAATGTGCATTTTTTTTTTTTTTTTTTACTGTCCGTCTCCGTTGATTCCGTTCTCTGCGGTGTGTGCTTCTTGCTCGCCTCTATTATATACGACTGTTAATGGAAAAACGGGTATCGATAATTTATTACTGGTAATTTACCAACGGTATTTTTTTTTTCATAAATATATTTTATCTTTTTGTTTTCACACTATAAGTATAATATTATTATCTTGTTCGCAATAACAGCGGTTTACAAAGTGCGAACGATGACGAAGTATATAATATAATATAATATATTAATATTTAAAATGTATTTTTACCAACGAGGCACACGCACTCGAGTATCTCTATCTATCCATGTATAATATTATGTTTGGAATCTGTCGGTTACGCTGTATATATTTACGTCATAACAGCTATATATAAATACGTAAACAACGAATTATTCAGTGCGGCAGTAGCGTGAATAGAAATAATTTTTGGGGTGGGCTATAATATGTATAGCGACGAACAATTATTATCTATAGCACCTAGAGACTACTATATAGTTTTGACAGTTAAAATAGATGTAATTTTGGGAGGGGTTGCAGCCTATATACGCCACTGCAGGGCGGTATATGTGAGTGATATTCTGTAATAATAATAATTCTATGATGAGTTATTGGCAAATAATGATACGCGTGCTACAACGGTGAGACCATTGAATCACAGTTCGATCTATATGTATAATATTGTTTTATAGGTTAGCGCAACATCGCACAGGTCTTTAGGGCCGCGCGGGGCTGGAAATTTAATTTCGTTTTACTGTTAGGAGGAGGTAGGTACCTGTATATGCGCTCTATATGTGTTGCTTATTAAGACCCCGTCAGTATGCCACAGCGCCGCTGTAACTCGAACAATTGGTTTTAAATGACAGCCCACGCGAAAATCAAAAACCGCCATCGGCCGGTTTCGAATAGCATGCATATAATACATAATAATAACGGGTACGATCGAGTAGCACTGTCCGAGATTGAATATTATCAATATGTAGTCGAAAAATATGCGGCTTACCACCGCAGCAGTATACTGCAACAGCGACCTCATGTATAATAGGTATATACATAAAATGCATATATCTATTTTGCGGGGAGGGAATCGCTGCGGATACAATAAAGCGTACCTATATAGAATAGTGAGATATTGTTAAAATTTTCAATTAGCATAATAATAATATTGACCGTCGAAATCTTATTAGATTGGTGAAAGTTAATTCGTTTTTTTTTTCTTGCTTCTTCGAAGCCTATATGAAAAACCACTAAACATTGATTGGGCACTACTTAGAGGATATTAATCCGAAGGCAACCGAAAAACCTGAAGCGTGTTCTCCTCCGTTCACTCCTACACGCGCGCCCGCTTTCGGCCTACTCTTCGATCCTACCGTAAACCGCATATATGCGCCGACCGACCAAATAATCGCCTACAGATATAATAATATAATATAGATACGCGCGCGCGCGTAAGTTTTTTCACATAATAAGTATTATACACAGCCGTATAATAGGTGTACTTATACATTATTATGTCATAAAAAATAATTTTTTTGGACAAAATAATATAATGAAGTCAGCGCGTCCCTCGAACAGTGTTCTGCAATAATAGTTCGCGAAAATGTAATATTATACAATACCTATTATTAAGTCCGCCGTCAAGTCCGTTTCGAATCCAAAACAATGACACTGGATGAGGCTTAAGTACAAAACACCGCTGCATTCATAATACCACTATTTTATGGAAATATAGCTTGTGTTGTTTGCGTGGGTCAGTAATGCCGTGGAAAAGTGGCACAAACGAATATTATTATAAATATTTACCTGCGTATAAATGATAAAGCATACCTATTATATACGCACCGCGGAAAAAGTCGACTCAACGTTTATGTTTTATATACAGATATTTATTAGGTTGCCTGTGTTATGAGTTATGATTTGGAAAGATGTGTGCGCATCACGTGCAGTACGATATAATATATTATTATTATATGATACCTATACGAAAACTAATCTAGAAAAATATATTATGTTTTAATAGCAGACATGCAATCGTATATGTATAGAGGTATTAGGTATATAATATACGACGACGACGACGTCGTTTTTTTATTTTATCGTTATTAATCCATCCGAACGTTTCCGAGGGGCTTAACGCCGCCCTCTTGTTATCGCACCTCAAACACACACACACACACCTCACACACACCTACTTAACGAGAAAAGCCGGTAACGCGCACGGGCACGATCGCTTTCGATAATAATAATATTATTATCGACCGCTTCGTAGTCCCGCATGATCCGTGTGCCGTGGACACGATAGGTGCGATCGTGTGTGTGTTCCTCTTTTTGGTGATTCGATAATGCATTGACTAAGCGTTTCGTTTTGTAGTTGTTATTTCATTTTGTTTTCACCGTGATAACGTCTATACGTAGGTATACGGCGAAGGAATGCAGCCGCTGCAGTGATTTTCGAAAATGTATAATAAATAATATTATATTATATTGACCCGTTTCTCTCGGCGCCGCTTCCTACATTTCTCGAGACTTATCATCTACCCAAATATATGCACCGTGCGCACGTACCTTTATGATGTTATTGTAACGTTATATCACGCGCATACCCTCAATTTCTATAGTACGTTCAAATATTTGTCATAACGCGCGATAAAGGTATATATTGTGCGCATGCGTTTAATTAATATAATATTATTAGATTAGCGATAAGAAGAACATTATGTTAAGGTAGGCAGGTCGCAGGTTTATGGTACCTACCTAAATCATGGTACCTATATACGACGGTGAGCTGCGCTGCGAATATTTCGTGTGCCATAAAAATAATGTAATTTTTTTACTATTAAATGATAGAAAATTCTATTATCTCGCGTGATCTACATTTAAAACGGCAGTAAAAAATAATTTGTTTAACGACCAATAATTCGTATTTGTAGGTCACGCTGAGTATATATAGGTACAATACATTTTATACGTACATATGTTTCACTGGTATACGCGTATGTAATATTATATTTATAGTGTTTTCTTGGATCATGCCAAGGGCGAACGGTTATTCAGCTAAAAATTATGAGCAAATTGCGTACTATTATGTACATTTAAACACAAACACACACACATATATATATACACACACACACGTATGTATGTACCTACGTTTAAGTTATTGATTATACGTTGGGCATTATGGACACCTTATGGTATTTACGGTATATACAAATGCAACAGGCTGCACATGTAAATGTATAGTAGGTATGTACAAATTATTTATACAGGGTGTTTCGCCGTGTTCGTCCTCGTATACGTTATATCCGCCTACATTGTGCATGATTAACCGTTAGTTATAAATTAAATTTAAACGTTATCCCTATTCGAACATAGGTACTGAACGGGAATCAATAATTCGACTTTGATAACATTTACATAAATTAATTCAATAAATCAGCTTTCTCGTAATGTTTTTGAAGTTAACTTCATAAACATGAATTAATTTAAATTAAATAAATAAACAATGTGTTTATGTACTATAATTTATATGTACTGTGTATACATTGTCATATATTATTACAATAAAAACGTTTAACGACGAATAGTTAATCAGAAAAAAAGTATTGTTGACGGTGAAAAATACGACGGTCATAAGACCAGGAAAATGTACATAAGTAACAATAATAATAACAAAACAGATAAATAAACGAAGACTTCACATATACCTGCAGCCTACCCAAATCGAACCGAATACGTGATGTGAACTGAAATGCTAGAATGTTTTTTACGACGTTCACGTCATGTTGTTTGATGAACGAATTAGCGTCGTATTATATTATGACATTTGCTTACTAAAAATATGGGTATTATAATAAATTCCTACTGATTCCAACTGATCGATCGAATTGCGTCTCGTGATTTGTCATTAACCATTGTATATCTATCTATATCTATATATATATATATATATATATAATAAGTACATATTATGTATTGCACAGTGCTGATCGACACCTACGACTAACAATCATTTCTCGTCCATTTTTTACAATGATAATATATCGTTCGTTTTTTAACGGTTGTTTTTTATTCCGTTTAGAAAGTATTAGACTTTAACGTACTGCAGTTTGACGATTTTGTACATTTTTGTGTTACATGATGACGACGTTTTTGTGAGACACAGCGAAAGCCAAACGCGGTCAAAGTTTCGTCGGCTGCAGTATAGGAAAAGAGCGCTTCCATCTGATAAGGTTCATTAGGCCGGCGCGACGTTATTCCTTATACATATATAATACCTATAATATATTATACCTATACGTGTTCGAGCGTCGCTATTGAAACCGAACATTGGCGCAACGGTCGATTAACGACATTTATTGATTTCCTACCCATAAATCGTCGCTCAACAATATACGTATATAACTCGTATACCCATAATATGGTACATTATATTATACAGTTTGCGCACCTTATCGCCGTACAACCATCTTTATTTATTTTTTTTAATGTGCATTTTTTACATCTACAAGGACCGCCGCCGCCGCGTTCTCAATGGCACACGCAAAAAATGTTATCCTTCCCGGGAACTCTATGGATTAGAAGAGGCCTTTCACTTCCCCACTACCTCCCCCGCACAGCACACATGTGCATATAATATTAAACTGCACAACTGAATTACAATATAATATATATAATATATCGTAATAAGATCAAATCCATAAATGTAGGTACATAAACTTTATAGTATTATAGTATATTATGATATTACAATAATAAGTCTTATATAATGCACATTATACACGTATTATAGCGAACGTCTGAGCACCTCTTCTAACTTTTTATTTTTCATCACGAGCAAGTAATTATCTATAAAAAATTTAAATTAACCAAAAAGGGTTACCTATTTATATGTACCTATATACTTTTACGTCTGTATGTTAAAGTTTTTCTGAAAAATGTTATGTTTACAATGTATAGAAATTTGAATTATTTAATTGCAGTGGTTTTTTTTTTTTTAATGTGTTATATCAACTATTTTTTAGTTAAACTATAATAGCCGAAACTCAAAATGTCATCGATTTATCTCATCTCTTTTCAAAATGTCTCGTTATACTTCCATCCGAGCCGGTGATTATCTTTTATATTATGTAGAGACCTAGTAACATTGTAATGCATACCAATTTTACAGCGAAATATATTTTTTGAACTTTATGGCTGTACCTATAGCGAATAATCCAAATAACTGAAGACACTCCGTTATTTCTTAAACTAAAAACGTTTTTGAAAATTTTATTTTTAGAAAATTGTAAGCTTATAAAAAAAAATAAAAAAAAAAAATATACAATTTTCTATTCGTAATCATTTTTACATTTTCTAGCCTCTAGGTTACTCTGCAATATGTTGTCCATTAATCCGCTCATCTAAACTTTAAGTATTATAATAAGTTATTATATTATAATACTAATGAACTAGTAACCATTTCCAAATTTGATTTTCTTGTATCGAAATACTTCTAGTAATATTAATATGCTTATGAGGGATATGAATTTCAAAATATATGGTGCCGCTTAAAAAGATAAAAAAAAAACTAAAAAGTAATAGGGATAAAATATTTAACAATATAATTTTTTTCTCTCCAAAAATGGTAGTATTTCTTGAAATAACGAGTGTCTTAAATGGATATAATATGCATACACATTTATTATAAACAAAATACCGTACTATTATTATTACGGATACAACCGCTATGACGACGACGGTGCTGGAGGCGGTTCGCGACGCTTTGTCACTATCGCGAAATCGTAAGTAGCTGGTAGAGCAGGTCTACACTGTGTCCTCGACAACGTTGGTACTGAATCTGAATTAACGCGCAGTTGCAAATTTCGAGAACCGGACGCATGTAGAGTATTATTATATACGCCGGCCGGACTGTCGTACTGACTGTCATATACCACGATTACCAGTGAAGAATACGAATTGCCGGTTTACGGTGACGGTCTCACCGCGGTAACTGCGGTAAGTACATATAATATAGTATTTATGCGTATACTGCAAGAACACGGATACGCAACGTCGTCCTTTGTCGGCATAGTATGTAGGCATAGGTTGGGTTTGGGGGTACCTACCTGATATCTATGCGTATTAACCTGCAACAGTACTATACTGTAATGTTATCATTTTAGAATATTAATAAAAAATAATATTATATAATATATATATACTTTTGGCTGTGCGTGAGTGTGTGTAAAGTGTAATGCACGATAACGTGTAAAATCCAAAGCGGTACCTTGGACCGCGAGTACGTGATCGGACGCTAACAAGATGAATTCCCGCTGCATTCAAAGGTTGTAACTTATAACTTATAAAAATATTATATTGTGTATCTAAATTGTTTTGCACAGACAGCTAGGCGCGGCGTTGTCGATGATGATATTGCAGCCGCCGCCGTTCGTCTCGAAAAACCTGCTCCATTGGTTTCCTTGTTTGTGTGCAGTGGTCGAAAATATTATTATTTCGTTTCCTTCTAATTGATCGTTTATCGTAAAAATTAACATTGAAACTGGTTTAGTTATTATAATAATATTATGATTATTATTATTATTATTACATTACCATTATTTTTATTATTATTGCTATTTTTATGACTATTATTATTATTACTGGCATTGGCGATTTACGGTCGTTATAAGCAGAGGAGGAGGAGGAGTTTATCGAGTGCCGTACTCTCAAAGTCCTAAAGGAAGCGTTTTTTAAGTCTGGTTTTATTCGGATGTATCCGCTGCCACAGCATTATAATATTATTATGATAATAATAAAAATGTGTGTATTTATTATACTCACAAACACAAATATACTTTACCTATTTGTAGATTTATATTTTATATAGGTACAATAGCTGTGACTATTATGGTAACATATAAGTATAATATATAGGATATAATATATAACATATAGGATCAATTATTATTTATATGTTTAATAATAATCCTAATTAGATTTATGTCTATTGGTGAGCGGAAACAGGTCTCATCGATGTTTTGAATTAGAGTATACACGCGCGTAAACATAGTTATTAAATACGTTTTCCTCGCCAATAAAAAATAAAATATAATAACTCTTTAAAGTTTTCAAATGGATGCGCTCACAAAGATACATATATAAAGTATATAAATGTATAATATAAAACAGTATATAGCTCTATGCGCGTCTATCAGATTGTCTTCTACTCGACTTCTAACAGTTTAAATAACTAGGTACGCGACGGTTATTAATTTATTATTATAATATATTATACAGCTACAGCGCGTAGTCCCATAGTTCTATAAATAATATCGATAGCGTCGTCTATTCGTCCTCCAATAAATTACATAAATTGATACATCGAGTCTCGACGGTGTATTATTCTGTATTACGGCAAACACACGGTTCGACCATCCGGGATATATCAGAAAATTCTAATTTTTTCGCATATATTATGATATGATATGATTTTTTTTATGCGCGACTTGTGCTGCACACGTGGAATATCGAAAATAGTTATTTCTAAAGATAGGTATAGGACATAGGTGCACATACACAATTTATTATTACATTGTTAACTCGGTTATAGGATATTGTTGAGACCGTTTTTCATTGACTTGTTCTGATAACGTTCCCGTACGTATTAAATAACACTATGTGCGTACAATGTATAACGCAGAAACAATACTATGTATAATACCGCAGACTAGACGCATATAATATGTAACCCGCGAGTTCAAGTATAAACTTTGATAAATATTCAAACAATAGAAAACAATCGAGTACATTTTTTTTCCGTATGCAAAAAATCTGCATTCAGTGCAGCATATATCACTAATGCTAAGATGAATTCGCGTCGTGGCTTTCTTTGGCAAATGAACCCATACGAGCAGCGCTGCACGGTATAGGTACCTACCAGCTATATGCGCACTATATGCATTGTTTGCCTCCTACTGGTTTATTTTTTCATCTTGTTGTTATTATTATTTTTTCCTCTTATTTTTATTCTTCGTCTCCTCTCTTAACCGCTTCTTTTTTTTTCTTTTCATTTCTGCTGCAGAATTTATCGTAAAGCGTTGTTTGACCGATCTTAGCCACGGCTATTTCCCTATATTGTTCAATATATCCATACGTAAATCCGCTAATGAGGTTAATTAAGCCGTCTAGCCTTCAGACGGACGCGCTGTGTTATGAGTGGGAGGGGGGAATCGGAAAGGCCCCTCATCAGATAGAGATCGACGAGACAACGACAAGGTACAAATAATACAAGTCGGCCGCGAAAAAAAAAGGTAGGTAGATACCCGTACGGTCGGGGTACACGGGTAAAAATAAAAACAAAACAAAAAAATTAATATAAAAAAAGTAAACAGATCATGAGAAACTACAGATTTCCCATCGAGATAAACGCCGTTTTTCCAACAGTCGCGCCGGGCACGTTCTGACCATGATTACGTGTAGGCAACCCCTCACCCGCTCTCATATACTCGTATTATACAGGTATATGTATACATATTATATGTTTATGGTTTATGCGTATTATTATAAACTGCCGAGCCAATTTAACGCGCGCAAGTCTTGTTTATATTAAAGGTATCGTGAACCTGCGCTTTTGGAACCGATACTGAACGCGTGCAAATTAAAACGCGTCGTCGTATATATATATATATATGCGTCCATAATACTGCAGCGCATAACACGACCATTATTGTAACAGTTTATACCCGCGAAGAAGACACCTCTCGTCCATAGGATCTGGTTCAACTTCAAATACAAATAATGTTTTGAACGCGCAACCGTGCACACGGTGAAACTAGTTTTTAAACACGGCAAACAACACACACACATACAAGACGATGATATTTTCGAGATTATAAAATGTAATGGTACTACTTACCGTAAACAAAATATAACACAAACGCCGAGAACGGTGCATCATCAGTCGATATGAGCGTATATTATATAGGTAGGTATGCCTAAATATAATATTTATATAAATCTAGCGGGTAATGTTAGATCCTTAACTTCAGTATGTGCCTTATATTTCTGGACTTAAATTTACGATTATATTATGTCTGCCCGACGACGTGTTCGATATGTATACATATAATAATAATATTATACCTATGGTTTTAACTTCCGGAGTGACCACTCGTGCGGGCTATAAAAGTTTATACTCCAGTAAAACTTAACATGCGCTTAAAACTGTTATCGGATTTCCAACTTGTTTGTATTTTCTTATGGACTTTGTCTTATTGTCTTGTGGACTGTGAATATAATTGACCATACCTGTACATTTCTAAAACAATAAATAAATATTTATTTATTTTAACGGGTTTATTATGTAGCTGGTACCTGTACTGCGGTAAGTTTTTACTCTGTGCGTGTAAAAGTGGTGTCGAAATAACCACATGAGTTGTTACGGGTTAATTATTAAAAACGAAAAAATATAACGCACGTTTAATGCCATATTTTATTCTCATTTAAATAAGTATCGCTTCAGAGTTCAGAATTGATTTATAATATAGAATATTACGTTATGATATTTTATGAAATTGCGACTCTCGTCATAATCTAAACATAATATGTTTGCCAACAGAATATGGTTCCCATAGGAGTGAAACGCGTCAAAACAATTGTAACCAGTATGTAACGATTCAAGTCGTCGAATATTAACATAATATAGTTTAAACGTATACCTATTTTATATAATATAACGTCTTGCAGGAAGCGTCTTTAGATTAAAATTTGGAGTACTATATAATAATATATATATGACATATTTTTTTTATATTATAATACATATACCGAAGTGGGAAAAAAAACCGAAATAAGGTATAACACACCTGTAATTGTTTTATCTCGGTGGTCGTATCTTTTCACGTCCGCGGACCTGCACGGTCCAATTAAGCGGTACTTGTATATATTACGGTTTTTATGCATTTCACTACACTCGGTTTCCTGCAGCAGCGTTCCCAAATTCGTCGATTGTGTAACGATAAAAATTATTTTCATTCAAAAACAAAATTCGCTGACCACGCGCGTCGTCGCCGTCGTCGTACCATTGCTGCAGGCACGTCACATTCGCATTATTAGAGGTAATATAATATATATAGTACACATCACCGCCCGCCATCTGATTCATAATCATCATCATCATCATAAACATCGCATTCGTTCGCGCGCATATTACCATCGTATAGGTACGTCATTCATACGAAAGAAGAAAAAAAAAACCATTTATTCCGACCCACGCAACTCATTTGCCCTTATTCGGTCGGTCTCGTGCGCGCATTTCCATTTAAATTGTTAAATGTTTTTTTCTCCTCAGTTCCGTCGCATCCAAAAGTATTTTATTTTGTTTTTTGGTTTTATTGTAATATTACTATACGCGCCGAGGTTCGTTAATGCGGCATCATGCTCACAATATCAAATAAACTCGAAAATTTTAGCCTACCGCGGGACTTCTGCTAATGACGCGAATGAGCGTATCATAATATAACACTATGCATATTATACCATCACATACCGACATACCTAAATATCTAACCTTTTGATCTGTGACTGTACTTACATACGTTTAATATAATAATATTATACTGCTTGCGCGGTCCGAACGTATTGTGCGATTATATTATTACTATCTGTTTCAAACGACACTGTTGATGGTGGTCGCGTATACACGAGTGTTTGTCAATTGCGTCGATTTTTCTATGCTACTTGAAACCTATATACGTCTTTTGTGCCAGTCTATCAAAAACTAAAATTCTATATGTATACATCGATAATAGGAAAATATAAAATATATTTTTAGACATTTTATTTTAATAAATTTCAATAAGACGTGTAGTATACACGACGTTTTTGATATACCTATAGGTAGTGGTATTGGTATAGTAGGTGTTTAATAATTTAATATACCGCGGTAACTTGTCATCAATGACGTTTCATGGAGGATGCGACAATATAATATTAGTACGGTGGTGATAATTTATTATAATAACATATTACAGTCTGTATATTACACGACAATAATATATTATTGTGTTTTGTTTCCATGCATTGCACGCGCGAAACGGACGGAGAAAAATAATTGTATTATGTCGCCTCGTCGGTTTCGGGTTACGGTCCAGGAGAATTAAACGGAAAATCTTTTTCGCAGCTCAGTCTCTAATAATATATTATATTACTATGTGTGTTCGTTACTCCTGTCGGTTTGCGTGTTATTATACTCTAACAGTTCGCAGTTAATCGAATACATTACATACACTACATACGCAGCAGTTCGACTTTTCTTCGAATGTATAATGTTATTAATATCGTTGTGTGTTATGATATAATGTTAGATTAAGATAATATCACCGCGCGTATCCGTGTATATTCTTTATTTCTATGGTGTATGCATTTCGTCGGGCGCATTGCAAATGGCTGGAAAACGTTTAGACGATCATCTTACAGACGTAATATAATAGACAGTATATATTATATTATCATATGAAGTGTAGTAAGTGTAAGTGCATTGCAATATTTCGTTATAATAAACTATGTAAAATGTGTATGTATATTCGCGCAGGTATGTAAGTACAACAATATTAATATAATCTCTACTTAAATTACTCGCTGCACAATGGTGTGTTTATGTACCTACACATAATACCTATACATAATATAGGTACCTATTACCGATATATATTATATTATAGTGTGTACGACGGCGTATACCGCGAAGAGCGCCCGCGGGGAGACCGCGGTTCGCGATACAAGTCGTTTAATTTATTGTACAAACAATAATATGATATTATGTGAAGCTGAATATTATATGTACCTAGTAATGTTAAGGAACGATATTATGTTTATAGTGCGAAAAACCGTGTTATTTTGAGTACCTATAATATTATACAATCCTATCGCGGTGATATTATTACAGGCATGATGTTAACCCGCGGTACATAGAATATTATATATTATAATAACAGGAATTTAGGTGTAATACATGATGTATTACATATTATTTTTACACTCTGAAACGCGACATACCTAACCTACATAATATCCACTATTCATCATTATTCATTATAATACTAACTAATTCACATATTGAATGATTATATTTTCGTCTAAATGATATGACGTGATGTTTGTACTATAATTATTTTGTAATTAATTATAACGAATCAAAACATTATGCGAGTGTCACAAACAATAATAATGTATAAATTAATTGTGCACCCCTTCCCCTCTCGGGTACGTGCACGCCGAGCACATATTTCATTATATTATTATACTACTTTATAGGTAAATGCGGTATACGCCGCGCGCACTTAAATCGACGGAAATGTAATTTATGGAGAGAATAAAAAAAAAATAACCGTTGCTCGCTGCCGCGGTGACATCGTAATTTTCCGTGTAGAGGAACACGTCGTATATATTATCATTTTTTTTTCCATCTCCAATTGCCGTGAGATAAGTGTTTTTTACGACTAAATCGCCGCCCGCTGCGCGTAAAACGATTTTTTTTGCCCGATATCGATAAAGTTGTGTGTTTTTAGCCGTGTACACAACATAATAATATTATTATACACAATATATAACGCGAAACGCCGAAACACCATTATAATAATACTATCATATTATATACGACGCGTTATACTCGCCATACTTGTACACACACACACGCACATATACTGGCTCGCGCGTATAGACTTTCATTGCGTGGTGTACAAAAGTTCGCACGCGGAATTATAATATTATACAGGTTTGTTAGAATGCGAAGAGTCGCGACGACGCGAAAAAATATAAATAAATAAAACCAGTAAAAAAAAAAAAATGCAACCGGTAACTAACCATTGTACGTATATAAATAAAGGTGTATGTATATAATATAATATTATAGATAGGCTGCTGTATACCGTATACTATATAATATGTGCAATATGTATATGACTTAGGTGTTGCCGAGGACACGCGGGCTATAGGTTAGGCACCTACCTACCTATATAACAATAATGATAATATTATATGTGAGTCGCTCGTGTAACTCTGCAGCTGTTCGGTAGCCGTACACAACAACGCAAATAAGGACCGATTGGTTAATGGTTTTTAGTTTTTTACATGGTTAATGCATTTTCCCGCTTGTACCCATAATATATATTATATGCATTGTACACGCCACACGTATAATATATATATATATATATATATACTTATATATAATACGCGCCAACGACGTTTTCAATTGATCGGACGAAACGGCATAGTGTCTATAACCGCGCATTTTATCTTTTAGGATTCGGTGTGATCATATTTTTTCCCTTATCTTTCCGCCTCATCCATCGCGATCGTCGTCGTCGCTGTCGCGGCCTAGTCGAAGTCGTCGTTATAGGCCACATTGATTTATCACTTCGCAATACGTCATTGTCATTCGCGGGAAATTACTATACCTACCTACCTATCATTTATATAGTATATATTTATAGATACCTATAGACAAACGTTATATTGTACCATTCGCGGTATTGTATACCTATGTATATTGTATAGGTGCGGCGGTAGGTCCGCGCGCCGATCGGTCAACGACTAACCTGCTATGGTGTGGTCGGTCGCCCCCTTTCTCCCCCACACCACCCATTCAAATGTGATTTTGTGTATTAATTATTGATATACCGAAAATACATACGTGTACACATGTACACGTATTTTGTAATTTCAATAATTTACCAATATCAACTGTATATATTTAAATCCCGGACTCTATGTCGCGAGTCGCGACGTCCCTATATTAAACACGGTTTTTGTTTGTTATACAGGTATGCTTAATCATTTTCCAAAATATGGTGAACCACTCATATTTTATACCAAATAATAAATATTATTAATTTGTTTAACTATACTTCTGGATATAAATACTATAAATATCAATGTCTTGAATTTTTAGTAATCTTAAACATATGACTCCCCTTGAAATAGATTTCCGGATGACTAATATGTTTATAACTTTATAAGCCTTCTTTTTTATTATAAATACTTATACTATATTTATATTTCCTAGTTTATAGTATACGTACCTAATGGTGTCAGTGTGTCACAGATATGTCATCCGCTACTATTTCATTATGCATTCCATTAATTAATGGAATTAACTGCGGAAAATCTTTATAAGAAATAGGACTTTTTTATTATAATAATTCATTATTTAACGGTAGGACACAGAAATCGGAGAGACCTACTCTCGATCTCATTCTAGATACGACCTTGTGTGAGGTATAGGCAATACTGACGATTGGTTGTACGTCCGAAAATGATAGTCATAATAACATAATATTAAATTTAGTTCACGTCGACATAACAGACACGCGCGTACTACACGAGGACTAAGAAGATGACGACGACGACCCCGGGGACGTTTCTCCGGTCGAATTAATATCATACCACAGCAGTCCTCCTCCTCGTTCCGTCGGATAGGCTATTAAGATTTGTGTGGCGATTAAAACGTTATGGGCGTTGATTTCATATAGCACGTAGGACGAGAAGAAGAAAAAATATTTTTTTTTGTTTTTCAAATATTAAATTATTATTATACTCTCCGCGCCCGTATATACGCGTATATATTATACGGTGCTCGTAGGCATTCGATGTGTTCGAAATCACCTGCTCTCCCGCAGTGTCCATTTGCAACGATAGGTACCTAAATAATAATATCATATAACGGAATTCATGCGTTTGTTTGTACATTATTATTATTTTTTTTTCATTGGTATTGCTTATAATATTATCGTTCATTCGTTCCCGCAGGAGGATCTCCTCATACACGGCGACAGTGTGTACGACATGATAGACAAGCAAGATCATCAGGCCGTTCAGACCGAACTGTCCAGGAGTCAAACATCCGCCGAGGACCAAGGATGCAAGCGCATGTTCTTGTGCCGGATGAACGTTTCTAGAAACGCCCGAAGACAAATGCGATTCGGCGATCAAAAGGTAATAAAAACAATATCTTATGATGTTATAATAACATAATTACATATGACGTGTACCTATTTTTTTATTCTTATGCATTCACGTTAAAATATTCGTCTTATTAGAACAATATATTGTTTGATTTGTAGGATCTTAAATAATTATAATATTATAATCATTCATCGTCAATAATAACTTTTATCAAAGTACTCTGCATATTTTCTTTCGAAACGCCGACTCTTTGTTGTCAAATAATATAAATAATTCGTCTTTATAACATGATCTGTTAAATAATTATTTTCGAGGGGTAATTTGATAAAAGTACCTACCTTTATGCGTTCATGATAATCGGAGATTCAAAACGGGCACGCGACCGGATTTATTATCAAAAAGTATTAAAAATAATATTGAAAACTGGTTTGAACGTGATTTGAACCTATTCAAAAACTGAACCAGTTTCGACTCGCGCCAATTCAAATTTCTAATATTCCAAAAACAAAAATTAACACTTTGACCCCTCGTTATCGTAACCATATAATATTATATTATAAGTACCTAAACATATTATACACGTTGTGCAATGTTGTGTCGTTGAGTAATATTATGATTGTTTGTCCGGCAGGTGGTTTTAGTGCAGGGCCACTACCTCTCCTATCTGCCGCTGTGCAGCAGAAACGAACCAGTTTTCCTAGCCACTTGCAGCCCGGTGGCGATGCCTGAGACCAGGGAGGCCGTGGTCCAGGGTTCCACCACGGTGTTCACAGCTATCCACTCGATGGACATGAAGTTCATACACGTAGACAAAATGTATGTAAACACTTAAACACCATTAAGGGGGCCATTGTTTCGATTCGCCTATACCGACCGCACCATAGCTCATATTATTATTATTATTACCATCGTAGTTTGCCGCGGCACGTGACCAATGCGGCGACGCGTGGTCGAGGCACTGCATGTTATGCATTCGAAACGAGACAAACCGTTTAGTTACGCGATTTTTGTTTTTAATCGGTTTACTTTAAACAGCGGCGCGCCGTCATTGCTCTAGAGTTTATACTCAGTCATTAAATGTTATTATTTATAAAAAAAAGCGTCGTTGCTGTTGTTGCTGATGGCGCGGTGTACCTCGACTTGAGCTGTACTGGTGTAACGTGCTCTGAATTATTCATGTGCATAATAATGATAATTATAATATATACAAAAATTACGTTTCCTATTGAACGCACATTTCGTATATCCAACTCCGATTTCGGGGGCGCCAATTAAAACGCTCACGGTCCGGGCAACAAATCATCACCGTCGCTGTTATATTATATACGCAGATATGTAAGTAGTTATCTACAATTCGCGCCCGCGCGCATTTCACCAATTATCTCGTTAAAAAACAATTATTGAAAATACACAGGGCACAATAATAATTCCGCGCGCGGGAACAAATTAAGTACCGAAATATATATCATTAGACGCCGTCGTCTTCGACGGGACCGGTTGTCGGGTGATATAAGTATATACCTATATATAGAAGAAAATAATAGTAATAGTAATAAAGAAACGAGTACGTATTTATTGCCTCTGCATCGGGTGTAGGTATGTCATATTAAAACTGGGAACGGCGAAACGGGTGATTAATAACAGTTTTGTATAGGTACCTGTTGTGTGTTGTTCGGCGCGGAATTGGTGCAGCGGCGGGCGAACGATTTGTCGGGTGTCCCCGTCGCGTGGGCGAGGTTGGCCGTCGAATATACCTATAGCTGCCTATAGCGGTCGGCAATATAAGCTTTCGTCGCGCGTACACGACATTATATTACATTATTATTATAATATATACATTGTATATTATACAACGTATTATTACTTATAAATATATATATTTATGTAATAAACCTCATTCTTGCCATTAATCACGCAAAACCCAACTGTACCGGATAATACGCTCCGTCCTCTAGGAAATAATAATAAGTATTATTATACATAATATGTAGGTACACTCTTTATCGCGATACATTACGCGCGTATACACTGTAATATTATATATTCTGTTGCAATTAAACATGTACGGTCGGCGGGTCGTTTGTCGTATAGTCGTCGTCATCGTAGTCGTTGTATATCCGCGCGACGAAAGGCCTACGCCTTGAATCGATCTATATAATACATAAGTTCGAGTATGCATCTTTCCGATAACTGGAGTCGATGATTTCCGCATCTCAAAGAAACGCCGCACAACTCGATAGGTATAACCGCCGTTTTTATACCTATACCAGCAGTGTATATACATGCGCTTCGTCCCATTCACACGTCATCGGCGTTAGCTTCAGTAGAACGTTCAATACTTTTGTACATACCGTGTGCGTAGAAAAACACATGAATCGCGAAGATCATCTAGTAGTTCATCACCCGCGGACCGCGTCATTCACATGCTGAGTGGTTCATTTCGGCGTGTGTGATGACAGCCCTCCCCGTCTTAATTGCAGCTATTTCTCTATAATTGTAAGTTTCGATATCCTGTTATGAATATTGCTCCACCAAAGTTCAAGTATAATATATTATCTATAGTATATACTATATTGGTATGTCTGTAGTAGTGTGAATTCATAGTTCGAGTTTAAAAACTAAAACTGTCAAGTTCGCCGGATTTCTCAATCGCTATTAAGTATTATTTAGCTAATTTATAAAGCCAATATAATATCTGCGAATAAATATTTTTAATTTCAAATTCAACATTTTTCTTTGAGTATTCAAAATGCCGTATACATGATACCTATATAGTTATTTGATTTTATTTAGGCAGCACTTGGATTTTACCTGCAAGAATAGAGATGTGCTTGTCTCTGTAGGTTCACCCTGCGACATATTTATATACAACTGATACTCATGTAGGTACCTACAAAATTTAATACAATATAATATACGGCGCTTGCTTGAATGGATATAACTATAATAAAAATAATTCGAATTATTATTGTCTCGGCGTATAATATGCGATATCGTGTTACGACGCCATCAAACCGGGTGGTGACCGTTGCCAATTAGTTGCGGGGTGTTTATGCGTCGGCGGACGACGGTGGTTTATCTATATATATAGTATATTATAATTTACATATTCAACGTAGTCGTCGCGTTGCCGTTACAGTATTATAATATTAGTATATGTCATTATAATATCGCTCGAGAATTATTAATCCCATTCAAATGGGGCCCCGCGACTAATGAATGAATTATGGCGATTTACAGAACGACGAAATATCGTATATATGTGATGTGTTGTGCGCCCGTCGCAGCTGACACGTACCACGCGCGCTTTACATATTATTATTATTACTATTACGGATGTGCAGTTAACGGCCGCGGGAAAGAATTATAATATGTTACTATATTTTACTCGCACTGCAGGCCATGTTATTTTTTTCTAACCGCGCAGATATAGGTACCTAATATTACCGAACGGCGTTTTCGATTGTTGCGAAACGTCCCGAGCCGAGCACCCCCTCCGCCCACGCCTCGCGCGAGCCGACGAAAAGAAATTATACCAGAATCGGATACACACGACTTTCTCGACGCGGATCGGGTTATGATTTGTAACGGCGGTAGTGAGAATATTATTATTATACATAATAAGAACGTATAATATGATCTAAAAACAAATCTCGCTATCGATCACACAAACTCGCGCTCGCGACGCCTACAAATTCTTGTTCTTGTAACCATATTGAAGCAACAGTATTATAAATATACCTATACCTATATATAATATATATATTTATATGTCTATGTGAGTGTAGGTATCTCGCTATACCGGCTACGGTGACCGTGAACGCGGGGGAGGAGTGGGAGGAATGAGGACTCGTCTTCGAAATTCAATCGAAATTGTAATCAAAAACCGATGATGCGCACACATTATAGAATTGTTATATATGTATATAAATATTATGGTGCGGTATTAAAGCTGAATTCCTAAACATTCGATTACGCTCGACATCGTAATGCATCCGAATATTTATAATAATATTATTATAACCGTCGCGATGTATGAGCTGTACGTTGTATGCGTACCTACAAGGCTACTATGTATTTATGTATAATAATGATTTATACACCATGATATAGTATACCTAATAATAATTATAGATTATATTATATATTCACTCTCGCGCGAGAAAATCAACAAAATCACGTTCCGAATGCATCGGTTTTTCAGCAAACAGCGCGGTGACAGAAAATAATATTATGTTTTTCATATTATTATTGATTACCTATTAACGTTATTTTATTTCCAGAGGAGAATTTCATTTGGGGTTTTCCCGCTCGGAGCTGCAGGGCGTCTCTTGGTACCAATTGTTGCATTGGGAGTGCATGCGCGAGGCTCAGAGCAAACACAGGCTGAGTGAGTATATTATATACATTATATATATTTATATACCTACACGTCGTTTTAATAACACTTACATACTTATTATAATATATACACACATACATTATATATACCGTATATAAATACACAAAGCCGGAGGTGGCCGTCCCGAAACCAAAAGTGATATGTATTATATTATGTGAATAAAAATTTTTTTATCGCCCACCCGTGATATATGTCCGCGCCGTGTATACATATTTATCCATTTATACATATACGTACGAGTATATTACGGTTGTTTAAGAGAAAAGAAAACACTCTAGTATGTAAAACTCGTGTATATTATACACCATAAATATATCATTATAGATTTTGAAATACTCGTAATAACAATAATTATTGTTGGTTTATACAGTTACACAATCAGAACAGGATCGTTCTTGCATACTACTGGCCAGGGTACAGAAGAGGGCCACAGGGGACTGGCTTTGGATACACTGCGTGTTACAGGTCAAAGACAACATGGAAAACAGCCAACAGCCAGTCATCGTCAGCACAAATCAAGTACTTACGTAAGTAAAGTAATAATATGTTGACGTTATTTATTTATTGTTATTATATTATTATTACTATTATTATTATAGTTGTTGTTTTGCCACTATTATTATTTATTTCTATGCAATTGAAGTGATACCTCATGTAAACACGAGTTTTTTCTTTGTTATTAATATTTTTGAGGTCTGATATTTTATTTTACATGTGTTATCCGCCGCTGTCCGTATTATTAGCACGACATTTGTCAAGTTTGAAAAAGCGTCTGCGCTTGCTATATAATATTTAAACTCGGTAAACTGATTACTCATAAATCATAATGCATACCAGATGATTCAATAAGCATTTTCACCCCCATTGTTTCATTTAATAATGAATATGTTTAAATTCTGAATTTCTGAATTTTTAAATGTACAGTGAAAAACTGTCTTAAGCGGAATCGCATGGGATCAACGATTTTTCATTTTTCCGGGTTATGCAAGGTTTTTACTTGCATGGGACTTACAAAATCGTTTCGTTTCCGCGTTATGAAGGTTGTGTTTTATTGAGGTTCGGCGTCTATATAAAACTATAGGAACGTGCCGGAACTATAGAAAAATTCCGTATTGGATAGTTTTCCGTTTTATTCAGGGTCCGCTCTAGATAGTTTTCACTGTACCTATTTAAAAATATATATTTTCAAATTCTTGAGATTTTTATGATACCTTTAAAGACCTGTGGTGGTATACACTTTTGTATTCAAAGGAGAACCTAACTGTAAATTATTAAATAGATTATTTTTGAATAGAAATTTAAAATTTGAATGCGTAGTTTTTAGTTATTGAAATGTTTATTCTTAGAAATAAAAATAATAATAAAAATAATAAATAATATTAAATAATCCTTATTTTTATAAAAATTGTTTTACCAAAAATGTAAAATAGGTGTAATATTGGATTTAGACATCCAGTGTTTATTTTATTATATACTTGGGCCATTTAAAAAAATTAAAAATTATGGTTACTTAATAATAATTAGTATCATTTTCAATTCGCCATAGCTTCCATATCTATAAATTTTCAAGTTTCAAACATTATCTTAGACCTATAATCTTACCAATACACAAAGTAAAACAACTGATTCAAATTTTGATTTTATTACGTAACGTTTTCCGATAAGCTATCTGCTAAACAATTTATAGTTGTAAAAATAGAGGTTCTCATTTGAAAAATATAATTTTGTATCTCCATAATACATTCATTTAATAAGTACGAAAAAATCTCAACAATCTAAAATTACGAGTACCACCTAGGTATACAGGGTGTCTCACAGAAATCTGACAAATGAATTAACTTTTGTTCTAATCAATATTTAAAAAAAATTTCTTTTAAATATAATTCATAGATACTTGCGCTACATTTTTAGAATACATTTTTTACATTTTAATACTGAAAATAAAAAACTTAAAAATTGATAAAATTTTTTTTCGAAATATTCATTATAGCCAATTAGTAAATCTGTTTTGTAGAAAAATGGCTGATTTTTACAATTTTTTTAAATATCAATATTTCGTTAAGTAAATTATAGTAAATTATAGTAATTTATAGTTTATACATCACATATTATTAAAATAAATGCAATAAAAAAAAAAATTATATTTTAACATGCACCTATTTAAAAATTTTCTTATAAAATATTTTTAAAAAACTTTATATTATTTGAAATTAAAATGTTTCTAACATAAACTAGATCGTAATTATTTACTTAACGAAAATATTGATATTTAAAAAAATTGTGAAAAATCAGCCATTTGACTTTAATAAGTGTTTTTACCATATACATTTTTCTGAAAATCAGATTTACAAATTGGCTATATTGAATATTTCGAAAAAATTTTTTATCAATTTTTAAGTTTTTTATTTTCAGTTTTAAAAAATAAAAAATAAAAAATGTATTATAAAAATGTAGCGCAAGTGTCTATGGATTATATTTAAAAGAAATTTTTAAAAAATATTGATTAGAACAAAAGTTATTCCATTTGTCAGAATGTCAGATCTCTTTGGGACACCCTGTATTAGAAAATTCTAAAAACCAGATTTTAAATAACTGCATTATTGAAGAGAAAATGGGGTAATCACGATTGGTATTACTCTGTATACTTACTACTTAGTATTAGACGCATGTTATTAAACGTAGGCACACATCTATATAATAGACACGCTGTCTTAAACGATTTATCCGATAAGACTCAGGGGTGGATTAAATTTGAATCTTATTAGATTTCGCTTTTATATAATATTATGATAACTATAATATGTGCCTATACGACTGCCAGTCTTGTATATAGGGCGTGAATAATCGAACAAATATCTCACTTAATTATTTCCCTACAAATTTAATTTATGTCCTAAACCAAGCATTTTATCAGTTCCATTTTCACATCAAAATGTGTAATTCCTACTTAATTTTTTTTTTTAACCGGAATGAATATTATACAGACCTAATATTATTTTATTGTAATCGTATGTATTGGTATAATTTAAACAAAGAGAGTTTAAATTCGACAAAGAAAAATCATGAACCATTTTACCAATATTCTTGTAAACGCATAATACATTAGTATAAGTATATGTATACGCATTTATTATGATAGGTAATAGTATTTAAAAAAAACAATAATAATTGTCCCAGAGGCCAGAAGTATAGTAATAATATTTTTCTAAGAAATTTCTAATTCCATTTATTATTGAATTAAAATCTTTAATAACTTAATGTTAATATCTTCAATGTTCCTAACCATCACGTGAATAAACTTTACGCACCTCCATCGCATATCCGTGTAAATCAGCATACCTATATGAGTATATGTTACAAAGTTACAATATATATAAATGCTATATATCATTGAATAGACTATTATATTATAATTGCCGTTGTATCATATACTTAATACATACATATATATATATATATATATTATACATACATGATACATACAGCATGTACGAAGTATTATTATAGATTTATTTGCCGGACAAGATTTCAAACGCGTCCAAACACGTTTCGTTGTATATGATGTGTATATATATAGGTATATGTGGTTTACATACGAATGCAATTTTCCCGTCGCAAAGTTTATACATTATACCTATATAGTCGTAGTATATAATATAATATAGGCGTATTACACGCGCATGTCGTCTGAAAGCCGCTGTATGCTGATTACACGGCGCTGTACATATTATTATACCTATATAAACGAACTGCGACCATTATGGAATAAAAATATAATAGTGGTATAGGTACTTGCCCCGTCTGATGGACGGACGGACGGGGCCATTAGGATCGATTGAGGCCGTGGCGGTGGAGACGCTAAACCATTTTTTGCACTGGACGCGACAATATACTGTGTGGTGCGTGTTAGCAGTGAATATATAGGTTCATATCCCGTGGTACGTGCAGCTTTATAAAATAAATGACAACACGTTATATTATAATAACAACTGTCCAGAACGTTTGACAGAGCGCATAATATAGGTAGGTACTAGCGGTTCCGGAAAATTTATTGAAACATGTAAATACTTTTATAAAAAAAAAAAACAATCATGTCTCCGCGCGCACGAAACTCGAGTGGCGTTAAAACACGTGTCAAGACGCGCGGTATACGCTTATTATACGATTCGATATGAGTTTATTGGTATCGATTTGTGGTTTGCGGAGAAAAAAAACAAAATATATATATCCGGCGCGTGTTTTATGACGTGATAATATTAAAAGACGTGAAAATAAAAACCGTAACGCGTGAAACAGACTAATAATAATAATAATAATAATGTTTATACAATATAATACGAAATAGACTAGCGATGGATCGATGGAGCAAGAGATATTGAGTGAAGGAGAAAAATAAAAACTTGTAGACTTTAATGGTCGGTAATAAAGTTAACGAGTCACCACGAAGGAGCGGTCGTCGTTTCTGCCTAAACACTTATTTAATATTATAATATATTATATTATATTATTATGCGTACAATGATGTTGACAAATTACCGGTACTAATAACTACCTATGCTCCGCCATCCATACGGAAGCGAGTCGAAATTAACATTGTCGCGGTCACCGGTCGTCATAAGTTATAACAGCAGAAACCACCGATGTCGCGCCAAAACGTGTATAGACTTTCGAGGGAATGCGCGATTATTATATTATATGCATGCAATATGCGTTATAGGAAAACGTACAATCATTTCCGAAATGTCAAACGAAGAACCCACATGAATACCGACCGAAAATTGTATTAACATCGTTTGTATTTTTACGACATGATCCCCACCACCGTAGATAATGTTTCGTTAAATATGATATTATTATGTTATTATAAATATGTATGGTAATAGTAGGTACACATCAGCGTTTTTTTTTACGGTTCTCGTATTTGTTGATAAATAATTTAATCAGCGTGTACACGAATTACACTTTGTGAAAATATCGAAGTAATATACATAATATTCTATTATGGGTTATTGTTTTAAACAATTAATAAGTTATTCCAATCAAGTTTTTCTATATATTAATATACAAGTAACGATTTAATACCACTATAAGTGGCCAGGAAACACTTATTAGTTTATTACATATACCTATATTGAGTTATTAGAGTCACTACTAATCACGTGTTCGTATTATTAATGTCAAGTCGCCAAGGGGATTTATATTGACGTCTTGTCGTTTGTGAAAATGGGATTGGCTCAATTCGTTTAATCTCAACTAATCGATCATATTAAACCATACGCATTTAAATATAATTCCATTCATATTTGGTATTACATTTATGTATATTATATTATTATATATATTGTATACAGTTCAATGCTTATTTTGATTTTGGATATATGATATAATTATTATATTGCAGTAAATTCTGATATGTTGCTGATTATTGCGTATTATGTAAACATAATTATGTCTTAATGTACAAACAGTAAGATAGATCAAATGCATATTTGCTTATATTATAACTATAAAATGTTATAATACTTGTATTTATTTTAATGTAAAAATAAGTATATAAAACATACACATCACTAAATCACAAATTCCTAGTAAAAATATGTTAATAAAGTTCAAGAACTTGGGTAAAATTGTTACGAAAAAGAATTATATCGTTATTTTGAAAAACATGTCTTGGCACTTAAAATTTCTTGAAAATAAAAACAACAATTTTCAATTAGTATAGTATATAAGATACAGCCATTAAAGATTTGCAATAACATAATTAAAATATAATGCCTTTAATAAATCCTGGTTTTAATCAAAGCGGCTAGTTCTCGATATAGATTTAATGCAAAATTGTGTTTAGAGAAATAGAAAGTATAACTACCTATATTTAATTAAAAACACATTTTACGATCAAAACTAAATAAGATATAATATAATATATTATTTATAATTATTTCAGGTGGCTATAATAATAATAAAATAAATCATTTCTTTAACGAGAATAAATAGACACATTATAATATTATAAATTATCATATGTAATATAAAACGTAATTAAATCAGTTTAGTATTTACCCGTTTTCTTTTCTATAGTATGATGGTGTAATATGGTTCAAATGTTAAACAGTTAGGTATAAGAAATAAATGTATACGCAATTATATTTAGATAACCAATGTTAAATTTATATCAATATTCACGAGCCGCATGACTCATGAGTCATGACCGTATATTAGCTGAATGAGAACACATTGATATACTATGTTATGAACGTATTAAATATTATATTATACCGTAGATACACATAATACGATATTCGTATAGCGACTAGTTTGGAGTATATAAAATATTGTGAAATTTAATGATCTGAAAGCCGTTCGTATATATGTTTATATACCATTGTATCATAAACACATAGCCACTACATAGGTATACTTGCTCCAGAATGACAGAATAAGAGACGACACGTTTATAAAAGTTTATAATAATGTGTATACCGATACGATCAAATGGAACACTGCAGCGAATGATAACCGACTGCGTGGAAAACTTTAGCGCACACGCGTATATATGGGTATATAATATATTATTATAATATGTACATGAATAATATACGCACTGTATTATGTCTCGCGTAACATATACATATATAACTATAGGCGTATAGACTTACGGCACATATCACTTCCACCAGAATCCATATATGGAAACCTTTTATAAGTTTGTGATGTGTCTGTGTACAGTGATGCTATGTCAAAATATGATATAATACCTACCTACGTGTTAAATGAAAACAGCAATAATTGCAAGACAACTGCCGTTATATTAATGTACTTGCGCCGCAGAAATAATGCAAAAACAGGCGTCGATGGTTAAAAAATGAAAAAAAAGAAAAGGTATATACTTACACTCTCGATGTATCGTAATATTATTGCAATAATATTTATTATTATTCATCAAAGATGATACATATTATGCTGGGTATCGTGAATAAACCACCGCGGTATCTGGTTCAAGTGCAGCAGCATAATGTACCGAGAGGAGTATAAGCTGTAAAAGTATACCTACGAAGAAAAGTTAATATTAGATGATTTTGTTGTATCTTATGTATATTGTATATATACAAAAGCTGGAAAAGTTAATGGTATTTTGATAATATTCTATTTCGTTGAGTCGATATGAAAATATTTCTTTTCAAAAGTTCGAACAATACCGTAACGGTCACATAATAATATGTGGGCATGCAGTATCCGCATTCGGTAATAGTTTTAGCCGTTATAGGAACAAATAATATTGTTCAGACGATGAAAATCAAATATGGGCTTATAATAATTTGTGATGGTTGAAAAATGTTTATTGCTTTTTAAGTCAAAGTTGATGAACAAACTCAAGTTCTTGCGTTAAGTAGAATTCCATGAATTCAATTAAGCTCATCATTGCCAAAGTCGTCCATCTAGTCTTTATGTAAATTATTAGCAATACATACTTACATATATACTATTACAATATACCTGAGTTCTTGACTCCTGTTCCTGTCGCGGCATACACGTATATATAGGTTAGGTACACACACCCAGTCATTGAATGATTTCAAATTGAACACATCCTCACTCAAAACCTACCATACCTGCTACAGATTTCTTCAGATTTGTTTTTATATACTACGAATAACATAATATATGCGATATCAAAATATGGTCGCTCTTATAGTACCTATATACGCTTGCGTTTAATATTGGCGCAATGTGTAACGTCCACACTCCATGATGGTATTCTGAATTTTCTCCGAGTAACCGTAACGTTTTCACGACAACGGCCGTGACGAGACGACATAAGTCACGACTTGTCCATCCACGTACTGCACATCACTATATTTTACACATCATGCCTAATATTATTATAATAACACATAATACATCACGGTTCACTTCCGCAAAACGTCCAAGCACATTAAACATTTATATACGGTGTAGATACCCAAATATTATAATAATATTATTGTTATAACGCCCTAGTCGTACCCACATTATAACATTATCGTATTATATAGTCTTCTGTATGGAATTTCGTGTCGCAAAACCATAACGCTCGTTTGCCGCCACATCACTCCACATATTTTAATATTATACACATTTTTTTTTCATGTTGCATTTACGCTGCAACGCGTTTATTACCGCGACCACCCGAATATAACATAATTTCTCCTACATACGTTGGTGTCTATTTTTTATTATTACACACATAGTGTGTACGGGCATATAGTTCTCGCAAATTTTTCACTCGTTCTCACGTTTTTGATATTGTAGTTGTTACTCGTGTATTATATTATACTTATACTTACATGCATCACCACGAATACGTTGGTTTTTTCTAGACTTTTGAGACATAAGCACATGTGGTATAGGTACACGATGTATACTCTGCGAACCGTTAGCTTTTCCTCTAGGTACTCGTGTTTTAGACCAGCGTATCGATTTTCCCACGAACGATACAAGTTTCAATAATGATATACATGATATTGTCCAGGGATACATGTGCGAAAATGGTCCTGAGCGAAGGGAACAAATCAAATTTGCAATAAAACATCCTATCTATACAAGTTATCACTCATTATACTACTTAAATTTATATTCATATATTTAAATATTTTATGAAAGTTTATAGCTGGTACCTAATTATATATAGTAAAGTATTTCAAATCTCAAATGTCTACGGTTAATATTCTTTGACTTAGATCAATATATCATATATCTAAATTCATTTGAGGAAAAATCGTTATTATTACTTTGAACTTCCAATTTCAACAAATTTGGAACTTCAAACCCAACATAAAAAGTCATAATCACGTATTTCTACAGAAAATGTATTGTAAAAATATTCTGTTATGTAATTTTATATTTTCGTATTAATTACTTTTTAAATATTATAAACAATTTATAGAAAAAATTCACTTCATTGAATTAATCAGTTCACATTTTAGAATTTTTCGACAACAGTGTAAAAATAATATATAGTTTTTGAAAATTAGTTATGAAACATTTTCACGTTCGTTTTAATCATTTTTAAAGGCGTGTCTTTTAAAGTTTCTGTTTAACCCTCGTCAAATTAGTGCTGAATGCAGCATTGATCATCGATATACGTGACGTATAATATGACGCGCGTTAAAGCGTCGACGATAATTAAGTACCTATATTATATTATTATATGGTTGTAAATTATAATATACTTGGGCACATTATACGATCGCGTTTATAGCATTATATAGTCTGCTCTGTATAGGTATTTTATATTATAGTATACACGCGTATCACGTCTCAAGTCGAGCAAGTAATTCGCCGGTTCGTCAATCTAATAATAATATTCTAACGTGCCGCGACCATAATTCACACGCGCTGATCGCGCGCGCGTCCGCTCCGATGCGAACCCGATAAAAACGCGAGCGCACTGCGATGGCGGCGACTTATTACGACTATTATAATAGCACTATGTGAAACGTAGAGAAAAAAAATATAATAACGAAAAAAATAATAAAACGGACGCGCGTGCCCCGACCCGTAGTTCCCACACGCACCGCGACCTCCGCTTCACCCGCCAACCACATCCCGCGGAGACTGTGCGTCGCGGTCGACCACTCGACCCACCCCCACTAATCCACTCACCCACAAACCGTACATTACGTTTACTCGATCTTGGTTAATTGCGCGACAGTATATACGTATATATATATTGTGTGTGTGTGTGTGTGTGCGTGTATAGTATAATAAAATTTAATACATATATAAGTATGCAGCAAGAGGAATTTATAATTGCCAACAATCTCTTTCTCTCTCTCTCTTTCGCGCACGCTGTTTAATGCATCAGGTCGGCGAATTCTTATTATCATAGTAGATACCTAAATATAATATAATATATATATCATTAGCAACAGCTATTTTCGCGATCTCGGTGGTCGTCGTCGCCACCCCAACCCCGTATCAAATCTTTCAAATTTCGTTTTATTACCATGCATAAAATACCTAATATGGCAATTTACCAACCAGGTTAATCTACATTTTATATTTACCAGTATTGCATGTATTCGAATAGTTATCGGTTTTTAGATTCTGAACGAAGTGATGAATGTATTTAGTATTTTGAACTTTTATATTATTATTGATGCAGCTTACTCAAGGACCGCAATCTTTTAAATATATTTATATTATTATTATTATTATTATTATTTTTGTTGATTTTTTTGAAAATGTTCAACGATTTTGATCGATATTTTAACAAAATATATCAAGCATCATTGAGGAAGAAATAAAAAAGGGACGAGCGTTAGCTAGTATATTATGCTGGATAAATCACTGTACAATACAATAAATTATAAAATACACACATTGAAGCGATGATGAACACACACAATCTCGCATATAATATAATATTATATATTATAGTCATCCATATGTACTCATGCATAATAAATAGGTATATTATTATTATTATTATTATAACACTCTCCGAACGCGAAGGGGGCGTCGTCGTCAATGTTGCGACCGCCGCAGCAGAGGTCAGATGGGTGTACGGTGACTTTGAGGGCGGTGAAGCGGGATGGTGGGTGAGAGAGGCGGGGGAATCGATATAATTTATATTGGAAAACAATCGATTTCGATCTGCTATAAACAACCAGACGAACACCTTTCCGCTGGCCGCCGCTCATCGCTCGTCCGTTATTATATTTTTGCAACACGTTCGCGCCTCAACAAACTTTGTAATTATCCGTTTCTGTAGATATTATATTATTATAATATAACATATACTCTAATGTGCGCATGGTATTTTATATGTATATGTTTTCAATATCGCCTCGATCCCATCACGATGGGAAGCCGTCTCTCCGGTAATAACGTGTACAATATCGCATAGGTAGTCTATTATAATAGTCGTATTCTCATATTATGGGTACCATGATTGCACTATAATAATATAATGTATAATAACAAAATACTTTATCAGACCGCACGCGAATTCCCTTGATCGGGTTTTGATGAGCGTGCGGTAGAAAAAATTATAATATTCCTAAGTTTATCTACTATAAATTATGTCATCCTTGTTACCAAAGTAGTTTCTTTTTTCTTAACAATAACAATTCGATTTGAATACATCCGTCCCTTTCCGCACTCTAAAGTATGAAACTCGGAAAATCCGATTGTATAAGCGTGCACAGACATGTCGTGGGTTGTAATACCTGATATAATGTTCTCCCCAAATATATGAATGAACCTCGATGCACAGAAAATGTTCAAATTCAGGTTTTTCATTTTATATGATTTATAAAATATGTGACATATGTGTACCTCATTCTTCTCATCATCCACCATTGTTGATTGTATACCATATATACTTAGTTAATATTCAGAGTTTATCAAATAGAAAGTCCTAAACTAGGTTAGGTTAAACAAATCACCTAGCATTAACCTAACACTTTAAACATAGGTTATTTTGGGATTTTGGTGATATTATCTAAAAAATAGTATATACTCTCAGCCCTCCGCAGGCCACAGCTCGTATTCTTCAAGCGCATCATACCTTCAATACTTTGTATACTCTGTGCACAAATATGAAATCGACTAGAAAGTATAGCTCTTCAGTAACTATTGTCTTATCGGAGCGGATTCGGAAATCAAATCACATTTATTTTTCAGCAACAGTTATATTATGAAATCCACCTCGTTCGGTCACGTCCGTCCTCTGCGTCATCACCCGGCAATAATAAATTATTGTATTCCGTGTCTTATATTGGAGTATTATTATTATAGTCATCGTCGGTGCGTTATTTCTATTTCGGCGTAAATTCTGCTGTATAATATTAGATTCTACGTGCGACGTCGTCTCGGATCGCGATATTCGAAAGGTTAAAAGACGCGAAACAAAAACATCGAAACGTGCAATTAAAGAGACTTCTGGAATCGTCCTGCACGGTCGTGACGGCCGATGATCATAATAACATGACGTACAGTATACTATACCATAATAGTCGGCCGGGAAAAATTGTGGAAAAAATTTAATAACAACAATGATACATAATACCAGCGTATTATGGTCGTATATGTATATAGCACAGCGAAATCGACGACTCGACCGCGGAGAACACATTTATTATGATCATAATTATACTTGCACGAAAAGAGGAACGGTAGGGGGATGAAGGAAAACAATTTTCCACTACCTATATAGATCCCTTGATATGTATATCAGTTTGTACAATTATTTTATATGGTGGTGGCTTTCTGATTGTTCCCCTCAGTATACCTAAAGTATACATCAACGTTGCGCCCAATATACAAGTACTAGAACGCCATCAATATTCTCATTTTTCACGGTCTGTAATCTCGATTAATTTCATGGTAGGAAGGGTTTTGAAAATAGTATAATAATATATTATGATTATAAGCAGTTAGTCATATATTATTAGAGTTAATTCTGACATATAGGTACCTACAGGTCAAATATGAATACAAAAAAAAAATTTGCAACATTTTTCTATACTAATTTAAAACCTCTTATCTGCAGAAAATATATATCTATATATATAAGATAAGAATAATATTATGAAGGTAACGAATAATAAAAATGTATATATTTTTTTTTTCTTCTTTTTATAAACGATTTTTTTTTGTAACCTAGGTATACTACGGTAGGCCACGATGGATGCCACTTGATAATAATAATATAATATCATAGGTATCTATACCATATACCACATTGTTCGCTTCTCTCCCGGTGTGGGTGGTATGTACGATAACGTTAGCAACGATGAATTGATGCAGCCCGGTCTAGGAATAATTATATTAATATGACGTCGGGCACGGGAGAGGAAAAAACTTACACAAACCTAACATTATTATTGTTATTATTATTAGGTGTATATACACGGTACATGTAGATACACGGGTTTGGAACCTTACGAAACAAATTTCAAAATGTCGACGTCCAAAACACCGCGCGCGTACGCCTCGCGGGTTACAGCAGATCGCGAGCGTTATAAACACATAATATTATGTATATTATAGAAGTGCATATGAAACGTATGGTATGCGATGTGCACGCGTTTAATTATATAGTTAAGACCATCGCCCAGTGCGAGATATTTTTAGTTTTCGGTAAAACTGTCAATCTCGGTGTGGCTGACAAAAAACACCTATGGGGATAATAATATCATAATACGACACGCGCGCACGTTTTTTATAATATTATTGTAATAATCATTATATAATATTACATAGATGAAGCGCGCAGTATGAGCATAGGAGGTATACTCTTTTGTACTTCGGTATAGGTACTAACAATATTTAGATGCTACAAATTTTTACTAACACTCGTAATAATAACAGCTAGCCGGTCTGCATCTCTACCATAGCGTATAGTACTAGTAATTTTTTGTGTATAGTGGAATATAGATGATAAACGCATTTTCAAAATAATAAAACATAAAAATATCTTTTTTAACTTAATATTATTACATGCTCAGCGACTGTCCGTCTTTTATCCGATAGATGATGTTGTCAAGTAAGTGGGTACCTACCAATAGTTGTATTAGGGTTGAATTTTAATTTTGATTCCGTTTCCACAAAACGTCATCCATTCGGATTATTGTATAACGGCGCCTCATGACTCATACCGTATTCAATCGTGCTCCAACACGGTACAACTACGTTGTTTAAATTGTACACAACAAAGTATTTAATAATATTACGTCTATGTCTATGTGGGAAAACACAAAATATTAACATACAGTACATTTAAAACTGTACACACAATATTATAAACATTAATTTAATTTGAGTGGTTTTGATCAAGTATAAAATACAGGTCTAAAAATATTTGAGAAAATTTACTTTCCGTAACTAACGGTAACCTTTTATTTTGGAGAAAACAATTTTGTTAGTCAGCCGATCTCTGTATGAGCCTTTCTTTTAAAACGCTTCAGTTAAAAAATTGAGGTGCACATCCCTGCGAGTGTAGGATTGTACTAATATACCAAATCTTAGAACCATTACAAGTGCGATGGATTTGGCTATGAATTGCTCTCTCTCTCTCTCACACACACACACACACACACGATCAAACATTGCATATCATTATCATTAATATAGATATAAAGGTATCGTATACGTTTATTATAATATATAGGTAAGAATAGTATAATATATATATATATATTTATTTATTTATAGATAAATTATACATCCTATATATATATATGTGTGCGTGTGTGTGTGTGATAAGAACGCGCGTTTAATCAAAATGATTCATCTCGGGCAATTACCCGATCTAGCTCAACCGGAAAACGTCGGACTTATAATTACCCGGCCGCGGAGATTATTATTATAATATTGCGATTCAATGAGCATTTAATTATGTTAATTCGCCCGGTTGTCTGTTATAATACGGCAAGCTAGGTTAGGCGAGGAAAAAATCAGCACAACGCGTTCGCCGCCCGCCGCGATGTAGGTATATATTATAATATTATTTATGCGTAAAGATGCGCGCGTTCCCGCCCGTATCGGCCTTAACCTGTGAAATGCAAATTTATCACTGACCGAGGTAGGTACACTATATACATTTACCAACTTAATACTGTATACATTAAACTATATTATATTGGCTATAATATATGTCGATGATATGATATGTAAGTTTATTAACTGAATCGCTAACTGCAGAAAGTGGATAGGTCCACTTTTCTGATGTAGATAAATTATTATTTCCTTGCTATATTTTCAGATTTTTGATCTCGTGTATTTGTCTACTTTTTGCGGTAAATGACGTATTTACACGTGGTTAATGAAAAATTATGATAAAGTATAAATTGATAAAATTGGACTTGTTTCCTTTCTGCAGTTAGCGATTCGACTATATATAAGAGGACTAGAAAAAATTTGTTTTGAAATTAAAAATGCTTACTACACAAAACAACCACGTCCAAAAATTTTAAGTTTACACGTCCTTTTACTTTCGAACTAACATTTTAAAATTAAATATTACAAAAAACGGTAGGGTAGGGTCGTAGTAGGCAATAGTATCTAACATTTTTGAAATAGTTACAAAAAAAGATTTCAAACTAATAACTAGTGTTATTGACTAAAAAATAATTAATTATACTAAATAATAATACTAATAATCATTAGTAGTAATAATTAGTAATTAATATTAAACATTTATATAACAATAGTAATAATGATTTATTTACTGCTACGATGATAAATGTGTAAGCCGTAAACTTTTATAGTATCTTCTTCGAAGCATTATATTATACGTCAAAATTCAAAAGTATAAATTGTACGTATGCGGTCAATCGTGCGATCCGTGATAGGTTAACGTAATTCCCGCTATCGTTTCAAATAAATAAATTTACTGATTTTAATAGACGCGTACAAAATAATTTCATTTGAAATTTGAATAGCTATTTATTCATATATTTATATAATATGCATAGCATTAATATTCATATCCTACGCGATCAAAAAATGCATCATTTCATATTAATCCTGCAGCAACAACCATGTATAAATCTGATTTGCAAACGGAATTTATAAACCCAATGAAATTATATACATTACCTGTATACTCTTAAATATATAAGGATATATAACATAATATATATAATGTATATGTACATATATCATAATGATATTATGTTAGCGCAGTAAATCGTATATGTGTCAGACCATCGTATTTTAAATTATATCTGTTTCTCGCATTAGTAGATAATAATATAATCACGGCCGCGGCATCGTAATATTATAGGCGTATTACAGTTAACACATCTGCTGCAGAATTAAAACTTGGCAACGACTATTAAATAAATTAAACCTACTCTACAATATTAATTTTTAGAATTTTTTTTGTATGTATAGAACTTATTTCGTACAAGAATTTCCCCTAAAAACATACTCTTGTTTGTTAATAGTTCTGTGAAATTGTTCTAAACAAACCTATATACTTGTACCTATATAAATCGTGGTGGATGATTATTATTTATTTAAATTACAAACAGACACTCCGCCAAACAGCATACAACTCTATATTATATAGCTAAATGTTCAATTTGATAATCAAATGAAAAATAAAATATTCTCAAATCATAATTAAATAAAAATAGAGAAAGCGAGATCGAAGTTACCGAGTGGCATACACGTATTCAACGCACTAAAAGTTCTTCTATAATCATGATAGTTCATTGTGGAATAGTGTGATTTACGAGTAGGGATTTTGAAAGACGAAAGAAACTAATAGATGTTTAAGGTGTGACTGCAAAGTTAATACAATAATTTTCTTAACTAGCAATGTATAATAATAATTAATAATCAATAATAGAAAATTATATATCATATGTGTCTTTGGTGGTGCAGAGATCAAGAGGCAGCAGTGATGCGGGCCAACAGTTGGCTGTACCACTATTACATGGTGCAGAGCAAACTCCAGTACGGGATGCAGTTCGAAGCGCAGACGTCGCCGCGGGTACCGTCCACCGGACCTGCGCAGGTGCAGCCCGGCGTGCCCCCACCGACGACGGCGCCTGTTTATGCTTACCACCACCAACAGTCACCGCACCGGCAAGACGGCGCTTACCCGTCGGCCGCGGACCACCAGCACCACCAACACCACCAACAGCAGCACCAACAGCAACACCAACAGCAGCAGCAGCAGCAACAACAACCGGTGCACTTTCACCAGCTGCCGGACGGGTACTTCCGGTATGCCGCTGCGGCCTCGCCAACAGCGGGAGCTGCTGCGACGACGGCCGCGGCAACGACCACTGTGGTGGCCGCAAAGCGGCACAGGCTGGAACCCGAACCCGTCGACTATTCCATACATTCGCCAGAGCAGACGCCGCCGCTGAAGGTCGAAGACGGCGGCCACTCGATGGCGTCCGACTCGACGCCGTCGCCGCCTTCGATGGGTGGTGGCGGTGACTCCGGCGGCGGTTGCGCCACCGCCACCGTGGCCGCGCTATCGTCGTCACTGCCTTCGGCCACGTCGCTGGGCCGTTCACGGGCACTGGTCAAGGCGGCCATGGACCCCGGTGACCTGATGATGGAAACATGGAATCCCAGTCCACCGTGGTCGGACTGCTGTTCCGGGGGCGGTGCCCTGCAAAAGGTGCCCGATGTGGACATGCTCGGCAGCGGCGGTGGCGGCGGTGGCAGTTACTGCGGACAGCCGACGCCTCCCACGCCCGGTAGCGGTGGCTCGTACCACGCGTCGTCTGGTGCACCGCAGCAACACCACAACCATCACCACCATCACCATCCGGGTGGCTGCGACGAAGTGCCCAACACCGACGCGCTTCACCACCACCATCACCATCACCAGCCGTCCACGTTCACGTTCGACTGGCCGGGTGAGCAGTACGTGCCCAACGTGCACGAGGTGCTCGTCGAGCCCACGCCGCATTATATAGTGCCGTTTCCGCCGTGGCCGCACGCCGCCACCGCCGACCACCACAGGCTGTTCCCGCTCCAACCGCCACCGCCCGGTTCTCTGAACAGACCGTCGCTCATCGTGCGCGTTGACCAAGACGCCGCGGCCGCCGACGCTTCCGTCCAAGGTAAGCGCGTTTTTTCGTTTTTCATCATTCACTGCACATGCAGTTCGTATATTCGTATATAATACTCAAGTGCACGTGCGCCATCGAAAACTATAATGTGTAAACTAACAGAAAATGGGCGTTTGTCCCCTTAAAAAAAGACAAGTTAGCGATGAACACCTTGCGATCGTATACTAAATTCCCAGTATGTAGACACGTTTAATACAAAACAATAAATTATAATATATACAATTTAAAAAGAACTTGCAGGTATAAACTTTATATTTTGGTACCTTTTTTTAAAAATATTAGTTAGGTTAATACCTTTTTTCCACGAAGCAAACATAATTGTTCTAAAATAAGTGCCCAACCACCAATATCGATTCCGTGTCAATGTAGTGGTGGGAGCCCCAGTGGCAGTCCTACGGGGGGGATGAGTGGATTGCCCCCCTTGGTTAAATATAAAATATCAATTACATATTATTACATGAAATAAATTTTTTTATGACTTCTATTTTTGAGTACTTATTGTATTTAATGTGAAAAATATTTCACCCCCCCCCCTCCCCTCGAATTGGTCAAGGACCGACACTAGGGAGCCCTAGCTATATAAGATATAACCCAAATACATATTATACATGTACATAAATTATTCGTTAACTATGTACCTACGAGTTATGACATTCGCCCTCTGCACTTTTTCATCATGAAGCATAATAGTCTCTTCATATAATAATTATAATAATTCACTCGCTCCGTAAAAATACACGTAGGTAACACGTACGTTACACTAGGTATATGCATCTCGGTGAATTCGTATGACGAGACGACCGAAACCTATCCTCCCCGGACGGACGGTGGTGGTGTTATGATAATCGCGATTGGCGTGTGAAAACGCCGACAAAGATGACGACCCCCGAATATGTAGTACGCGCGCGTGCACTGTAGCAACAGGTGGGCGTGCTCCGGTTTTCAATTAAAACGTCGTGGGCAGGCGGCCGGGCGTGATAATATTATGCATATATATATATATATATATATATATATATATAATATATATTATAACTTTATAAGTGTGCGCGTATAGTCTGACGTGCGCTCCACGTCGTCTGTTTATTGTCCATCTCGGAGGATTTAATTTTAACAGCAAAATAACAATTATAATAATAGTATTAAATTAATTATGTAGTATAATATAATCCACAGCTATATAACGACTCAAGCGTACGCAAAACATCGCCGCGATTCCGGGAGTAGAAAACGTAAAAAATCCGAACGTTTCACGTAGCGGACTGCGTTTCGATGTCCGTATATAATATCCGAGTAAAATTTATTAAAACACGATATTCGTCATCGCCTTAAATTTAAAACCTGACCGCAGTCGCACCCTACGTCATAGCAGTCATGATACTGATGTACATAATATTATCAAGGCGAGCGAGTTAACGATATGTTTTAATTTTCAATTCATAGTTCTTAGAGTTAACACAAGATAAATTAATTAAGTTGAAGTAAAATACCGATTATATATATAGGTAATATACCAATATAGCATTATAATACCAGGAACTCAAATTAGTGGATAAAAAAAAATTAACCTATTTGGTTTAAAGGATGAAATCTGACGACTTCTAATAATAGCATACGTAATAGCATAGGTATAATAATTTTGATATTTTTTATGTTTTTGCGAATAATGTGACGAACCGTCAAACTTTTCTCGCCTATCTAGATGAAGTCTTGGACCCACCAGACTTATTTTTAACCATAATATAATAATAGGTCGATAGTAAAGTTGTGTGACGTTAAAAGTTGTATACTTTGATATTTGAAATTACAGCAAATAATTTAATGTCATTGTTTTATTACCTAGCTATTCTGTAGACTGCAAAAAAATGTTTCTTTATAATAATATGACCTATATTATGTGTTTTATAATATTATAATGTATAATATAATTTAATCACGAAACACAAGCTTAAAATGATATACCGAAAAATGGCAATGCATAATATTATAGCCTTTGACGTTTTCGTGATATCTACTTATGATGATTCTTAAAAAAAAAAATGGTTAGATTCTATATCAAAATTCAACTTCTTAATTTTAATACAAATCTTCGATCCATACAAAATTAAGTTGAAGTCACCGAGCGTTATGCACAGGGGCCGTGACCCTCCCCCTCACAAGAACGTGTATTTCTAAAAAAGCAGATAAGTGAATGTCGCTCTGCAGCTGTACATTAGGTGGTGGGGTGTACCTCTAACTAGGGTAGGTTAGACTTGAATGCAATGATAAGTATAATTGTATACGAAAAACGATTCTGAACGGAGATGATTTGTTAGTCTAGGATAATATATTATATTTAAATATTGTCATACATTCTATTTTGAAACAAATATTTTATTTTTCAATTAGGACGCATTTTGCATAAGGCATGGTTAATCAATTTTTTCAAAAACATTGCATGAAGTTATCATAATTCATAATACCTTATATTATCATAGATATATGCATATACCTGGTTTGAGGATAAATCGTTTTCGTTACGCGATTTCATAAAAATTTAAAACTCAAACGCTCAAAACATTTTTCCCATAGTGATGCTTCGAGTTTTTTCTATAGCTACTTAAAGGAAAACTTAGAATTGTATTTTTAATCCTTAGTTATAAACACACAAAATTTTATGATTTTTCAACTTCAAAATTACTTGCAAATTTTCGTGATTTTGACAAATTTCGTAAAAATTTGAACTATAAACGCTTATAAAAAATAATAGTGACTAACGATTTTCAATTTTTTTTAGCTTCAATGAGAACAACTCATAAGGAACCTGTATTAAATTTTCAAGTTTTTTTGGTCATCCAATTTGGTGAAAATTTCAAGTATTTACAGTGATTAGCTTTTGAATTACACCCATATTAATAAATCGATTTGGTCGAAAATTGGTTTTGCGTAAAAATTCCCGATTTTCTGTCACTATTTTTTGTTTTTCTCGATTTTTTTGAAAACCGTTGGAAAATATTTACTTTTGACCTGTATAATGCACCGAGGATATTTACTTTTACATCGGAAACCACCCCCAAAGTTTGCAATTGAAGCATTATTTCGACTAGTTATGCTGTACACAGACACAAAAAAAAACACACACATCATTGTAAAATCAATACATTCATCACTTCGTTAAGAATCTAAAATTGTACATTCACAGTCTTACAGCGTAATATACTTTAGGTTTTTGATATTACGACTGGTACACAATACACATCATAATGGAGTAACGCCTATATCTACGTGTATATCGCATAATATTCAATATTGTGTTTCGTATGTGTTTTATCACTTTTATCCGTCATCGTCCCTCTGCCGACGACACCAAAATAATAATAATAATAATACATCGTACGAGTGGTTTTCCTCGCGTCGCATAGAACATCATATAGACATTATACACACATAATATACTTTCGGGAACAGCGGTCGAACAAAACGCATTTATTACCATCACCGCGGTAACTATATATTTTTTTTTATTCTCGCCACGGCCCATGGCGCCAAGCTATCGGACCACCGCTGTATCATTACTCGCGCGGTCACCACTCTTCCCTCCTCCTCGCACCGCACTCGTTCGTACGCTCGCGGTCTCATAACATAGGTATACGAGACTATTACGTACACGCGTATATATACACCTATACAGTTGGATGTACCTATAGCGGATGTAGATTGTAGGTACCTTATGCGCATACCACGACGCCGCGGCGTCCTCGACGGCAGGGCATGCACACGGAAAACGTTACCGACGTCGTCATATTATTATTACCATTATTATCATCATCATTATTATTATTTTTATATTATTATATATATTGTTCTTATTTTTTTGTAATATTTTTCCGGGGGGATTTATAATGTCGGGTTTCCGCGCGGGGACCGGATGCTGTTCAGCGTGTGTGTGCGCGCGTGTAGGTATGTAACGTGGGAAACATACGTGTTAGCCGCCGACGGTAGACTGACTGAGCTGATGACGCCGCCGTCTAAGTAACAGCAACGTCTACGGCGGCGACAGTAGACACGACGATGATATTATGCAAATGAACGTGAAATGTAAATACAAATAATATCGTATAGGGACCAGGCGATTCTTTAAACGTTTAAACAGTAAACAGCTGCAGTTTCGAAAAGTATTCACGTATAGGTGTTAGTATAGTGTACCTATATATTTTTAAGTAAATTCTTTTTTCAATTATGACGATGGTGTAGGTTTTAAAATGTCTATCTGTGAATTTATGAGCATAAAACCTAATTTTGGACTAATTTTTAATGTTATATAGTTATGAGTTTATGACTTAAAATTTGAATTTTGCGGGGTACTCCTGTAGTCCCACTACATTCACACTATACTCCACTCATCTAAACTTAACTTTGGTGTTATATAATTTATTACTCGCATGAACGGTAGAAAAAATCGACTATATTACAGCAATGACACATTTCTACTAGACGACATACTTTTTCCCGTTTTAATCCTGATTTTTTGTTTATCAGTTATGAATTATGATATAATATAGTATAATATGTGGATTCGGCAAAAAACTAACATAACGGCGCTCGTTCCAGTCGCTAAGAACAATATAATGCAGATAATATTGTTTGGGAAAGTCGAATTTTGCATTCGTCAGGACGTATTATTATATATATCTATTACTTAACGTGTAGCGTAGGTGCCGTGGACCCTGCGCGACTCATCTATAATAATAAATTGTGCTCACGCGCGTCGTTATATATCCATTTCAAACGTCACAATTTCCGTGACTATATTTTTAAACCGCGACATGCGAGTAAAAAAAAAAAAGTCACCCGTAAAAAAAACCTACAACTGTCGTATATATATTATATATAGATGCAGACGTGCAGTGCTGCAACAGTTGTGCATAATATTGTAATACATAGATGTATAGTTACCTACGTGTTATAGCGACGTAGAAAGCGCGTAAAATCAAATTTCGGGCGTGCCATGCAAGTCTCCGGTGCAATGTCGACATACTCATTGGTATCATCGACGTTATATTATGACGCCGCGACGGAATAATATATATAATAAACTATTGAACTTGATAATAACATTATTAAATTATTATTATTCTAATTTCGTTTTTTTTTTTTTTGCAGACGGACGTCGTGAAAGCGACATGTGACGAGTGGACACGAGGACTGCTAAAACTAGGGATCGTCGTCGACCTTCCGGGACCACCGCCACGCATTGCTATTTTTTCGTATCACCTGCGAAATCATAAAATTACGAACGTTTTTTTATTGCCCTCTCGGCAAAATATACATAATAACATACGTCGAGAGGCTAATACTATATCGTACAAAAGATAATGACTCTCAAATAATGCAGCTGACCATCATTCCTAGCTATACACCAGAAATATATTATTATTATTATTATCGTATGGTTCACGCATAAATAGTTGGCGTATATTGCGGTGACGGACTCCTTGTACATAATATATTATTGCATTATGTGCAGTATACGTGTCACATACAGGGTGATTCTTTGAAATGTGAATTCTTAAAAATTACACTAAAAAAAAAAAAAAATAGTAGTGCGTGTGAAACATAAAACTGCAGTACCTACATTATGCGCAGTTATGTGCGCTTAGAGAAGCGTTAAAAAATGTATATATATATCGTTTTAAAATTCCTCTTACCTAATTCCCTATACCTTACAAGTTGTTGCTGCGCCTGTTTCGCGATAAAAGAATCGCATTTCCCGCGTAAACCATATAGATGTAACGTGCATCGATCCGTTCTGGTAAATACGTTTATAGGTGTCAGAGCTTAGAAAATTGTACCATAACATATATTATTATCTTTTTTAGTATTCGCGAGTACCAGCGTGCACGGGGCCACGTGACTCGCATTGTAATATTATTATTATCATAATATATTGTACAGACTTATAGTGTATATTATTGTATAAAAGACATATTCAATTGATCGTCTGTTCGATCCTCACGTGTTTTGCATATACCTACATAATGTTTTATTATAATATTATATATTTTATTAATCCACCAAGCTGCGCCTGTGATCTCTGTTTTTAGACGATTTTCGTAGGAAAAGCCTAACAGTGTAATGTACCTTTATGTCGTATTGGATAATCGTATTATAAGTAACTTTATATAATACTACTGTAGCTTATAGTTAATTATTATTAAGTATATGAATTATTTACTATAACAATTAAGTAATGTCGTCGTTGTCGTGTTAAAATTTATTTCCAACCGAACCGTTTCCCGTCCATATTATTTTTGTTTTAATATTTTTATCATTAAGTGTAACTAGTAATATACATATATAGGTATATCGAATTTGTTGATTTTTTTTATATATATATTTTTTTTGTATTCGTCAAACATATTTCTACACGTTTTAACTATATACACATTTTCAATACGCGTAATATACTTTGTGTAAATCAATCATCGTGTGCGTAAAAATAAATAATTCTAACTTCGGCGCATGCACGGTATACGTATACAACATAGTATTATGATTACGGCTGGCCAAGTGCAATTATTATTGTTATAAAACAGGTAACTTTTTATATTGTGCGTTCTTTTATCGATAGTATATAATTATTTTTATGTTATAACATATGCGTGCGACATCATATCACCTAGCCAATGTTATTATTATTGTTATCATAATATTATTATTATTATTATTATTATTGTTCATTATTACATATTTTTTTTAGCAATTTGTACATTTGCGTGTGTAAAAAAACAACCAAAAAACAATTTTAGTTAATCGATGTATACATATATACTATATAGTTTATTTAACTGTAAACACCACGTATACACTGTACAGGTATTATGTATTATAATATTATTATTATATAGTTGTGGGAATAAATGTCGAAAAGCGAATCAGTCAGAAGAAAAAATAAACTGTCTTTGTTTTTATTCCCTCTCACACGCAGCATGAACCTGGTTACAAGAAGTATGAACCTATACCTATATACCATATTATACCGGCATCAACTACAGTTTGTCCATATAACCAGGTAGATGCGGTAATATCGATGGCTAGTCGTCTCATCCAATGAAGCTGTACACAGTCAACAAATAGCCTTTATGCATAAGTAGGTATTAATTATTATAATTTACTACAGACAAATTGAACCAACAAACTTTATACAAAACGTGCAGTGGTGGATCTACGGTTTTGTTCTAGGAGAGACTCATAATTTTCAAAACAATACTACATTTATAAAATAACACTTATAAGCGATTAGGAATTTTATATATTATTAATGATGTCATAATACGTCACATCGAAGTCTAGTTGGCTAATAAGATAAGGTGCTATACACGATTTCGGTTGACCAAATAATTAATGCTATGTATAAAGAAATCGTTGCGTCTCAAAATGAATAACACGATTCAGATCTCAGAAAGCTAAATAATAGTTTAATTAATAAACCTTTAAAGTAGTTTATAATACCTACATAAGTTTTTTCCTTACATCTCGTTATTCGTTGGTTTTAGTTCACAACTTTATGGTATCTTACACAAATAAATAGGCCACGAGGAATAGACAATCGGCCTTAAATCTTCCAATTGACAACAGGTGATCTAATTTGTGACATGATTTTTGAAAAGCGTTTGTAATTTGCATTATTGCAGGTAGTGAAAATATGAACTGTAATTTGCACCAAAATTCGAATAGATTATTACCGTTTCGATGGTAGAGCTTAAGATATTGTGGTGATGTGTGAGAAGCTATGATAACACAGAAGAATCATCCGTTTTAAATAATATTGTGAGTGGTTATTTCACTGACCTATTCACACCTTCCTACAACGGGGTTGGTACGTTTTTATAGCTTCTTAGTTCTTATATTAACAATTAATAATGCATAAATGTATAATATGAAAAACATATTATAAAATATTTTGATAATATTGTTAATAATAATAATATATTTTGTCATTAAAATGTACAATTAATGACCCCCCCCCCCTAAAAAAAAAAAAAAATGAGCAAAAGCTTCTGCTTAAGGTAGATGAGTTCAAATCAATCATCCAATTAAAATATTATATTATAATACATTTAGTTAATAGTTAATAGTTTTTATCCATTTATAGATGGAATAGGTATAGAAAAATCCCAGTTACTATATAACATACAATTATAGTGTATTGTTGTTAAAATAACAAAACGAAAAAAAACCCTATTCGATCGGAAGAAAAAATAAAATATCAACAGTCTTAGAATTTCTTGACGCGCTAAGACCAGAATACCTATTACCATAGAACAGTAATTATTAGTAATTGTAATTTTAAATTATAATATAATTTATTATAATTTCAGTGATATCATAATGGTATCAATTTTAAACTATCAATAATTGAAATATATGATATGAGCCATCAGCTGATTCTCAAAAATAGGCAGTGCCCAGGAGTTCAAGGCCTCGTCCCCACTTTTTTCAAATAACATTAGGGATTTTGAGAGTGTCATATCCCTGCTATTACCGGCAGCAACTACAGCAATAGATCTGGTACCCGTGGATACCCATAACCTGGTCGATGCGAGTGTGGTCTCGTCCGTCCGAGCCGAAAATGCGCACACCGGAATAGCCGTTGTGTACAACACAATATGATGAGTGTACCTACACGTATACATCAGCAATAATATTATCGTGTGTAATACCCATCAGTGGCGTCCGCAGAGGGGGTGGTGGGGGGAACGGTCTGAAGCCCCCCCCCTCGGTTGCCTGTTTTTCGTTTTTTATATATTTACCTCTATTTAATATAGTTTCTTAAATCGCGTGTTTACCTACATATTTATTGCAAACGATGCAAACCATATTGTCCTAAACTGACTGAACTCCTAAGGTTCGTAGATAATATTTTTTATACATACCATAGTCAGTAAGTTGTAGTCATGATGCCACAGCCCATATAAATCTATAATCTATGATAACAATTGAACTGATGTTAGCAACACTATCCGTCTATCCAAGCATCGTTATTCCGATGTCCGAGTTAACCTGTTAACCTTTTTTTTTTTTGGTCATGGTATCGAGGACCGGAGCGCGCGGGGACTGCAGCTTTCGCATTACATACTTCCACACCGGTCCCCATCGTTTATTGTTAAAGGAAGTTCAATACATACAATATTCAACATAGTAGACATAATATATACATAGGTTATGAATTCAACGAGTGTTGACAGTCTGTAAATCTGTAATTATTTATTTTAAAGTCCCCCCCCCCATTGAAAAATCCTTCGTACGCCACTGCTGCAGTCGCGCTTCGGTGCAATATTTATCATTATAATTATTATTATTAGTATTTCATCCCGAACACGTGGCGTGAGGTGCTTCGAACCGGACCGGTAATTACAATAATCGTCGCTTCGTTCACGAGGAGTGAGTAATATAACAATATTATTTCGGTGATTTGTCACATAAACCGGTGGTAGTGACAATAATTATTATAATATGTGCACGTCGTATATTACAGTCGTTTTTCGGATTCTTTCCGGCTAGGCGGAGGGAGGGGAGTGGGCTAATGGTGTTCGTGAGGCTCGATAAACACATAAATACGTTTGGAATTAAATATTATATATTTAATACCACTGCGTAGGCACAATATAACATCATTATATTATATTATAATACGCAATAATATGACGAAAGATGATAAATGAACAAAACGGGATCGCGCGCGACGTGTCACGTCTCGCGAGTCGCGATGAAGATTATAATATTATATTGTTTCTATTATTATTATTATTATTGTAAACCCGTTAATGACTACTCGGTCGGATGATGACCGGCTCGGCAGAGACGGTATAATCATGTAAATACCTATTCGTTGTGTAGACGAAGGAGGACGGTGCGCGTAGTAGTGGTTATTCGATCGGATGGAATATTATCGAATGCATAGTTTTAGTGTTTTACCGCACACTTTTTAATCGTATCGTATAAAATAATAATAATGGCATTAATATCGAGGCGCCGGACACGACGGCGTTACTGTTTCGGCCTCATAATACGTTATTATGTGTAAAATAATATAATATGGACACACGTGCAGTGGCGTAGCCAGGATTTTATAAGTGGGCGAGGAGGGGGACCAACAGAATAATCTTACAATAATTAAATTTCTAGTGTTTGCTCTATCATCAAAAACATTTTTGTACAATAGCGCAAATGGTTTTTTTTTTTTTTACCGTGCGCAAACTTCGACTATTCATTTACCAATGGGTACCCACTATACCCACCCACCGTCGTTGTCAATCAATTTGAGTTTTGGATGATATTCTACAAACGCATCGACAACAAAGGTATTCGACCTCTACCTACAGCTGCAAGAGTCCTCCTTATACACCCACATACCCATAAAAAACTATTTTTTTTGGAGGGGGGGGCGATGACCACTCTAAACACTACACCTGAGGAATTAAGGTATTAATTTTATACTCATTATATGATCAGTAAATACGTCATACAATATTCAGCTTTTTATTCGTACTAATTACAAACACGCAATAATGCATATATTTATGGGAAAATTATAATAATAATAGTTATTTAATATTATATTATTAGCTATTATTATTGTGTACAAGTTCAATTCAAGGCTTTCATTCTTTTGGGTTATTTCTTTCATTAAAAGTGGTCAGCTACATTTTTTTTTCTAGATTTTCGATTTTCATATTCGGAACAAATACGGCGGCCTTTAAGGAGTAGGGAATAAGAGCATGATATGGTATCTTTGTACACTTCGCGGCTACACCACTGGGCACGTAGTGTTCAACATTATATGAATTTGCAGTTTTCTGCGAAAATAGCGATATATGGGGCCTTAATTTAAAAAAAAAAAAAAAAAAACAGATGGGACTGACTAGAAATACCTTAATTTTACCAATTGCCTTGATTATTGGCTACATAAAGAGCAACTTTTACTCCTCTCACTTCCATCCAATAATCACATATGCATTATAGTGAGGTATTTTATTTATCAATGTAATACAATGAGATCCAATTAGCCATAAACCATGATGATGCTATTATTTAAAAACTAGGTAGCACACCCAAGCCCCACCTACGAATTAGTCTATGATAATAATATTTATGTACCTAATATTACAATAAGTAGTTATATAACTACATTTGATTAACGTGAAATGATGAGCCAATCATATAATATACCTAGGTATGAACCAGGGGTCGGTCACCTTTTTTGAAGGAAGAGCCAATAGTTATAATATACAAAATTTTTCTAAATTTAAATAGCCACTAAAAACGTTAGTAATTTTTTTAATATAATTTAATTTTTTAATTTTTATAGCCATAATAATACAATTTTACAATTATCAGTTAATGGGTTACATCTATTGAGATACATAAATATCAAATATATAAAGAGTTAATATATACATTTTTTTTATATTATAAAATATTGTTTTTGAACATTAAATACCTATTAATATTTGGACGTGGAACTGGAGAGCTGAAACTTAGTTCGAAAGAATCACCTGTGGCTCGCGAGCCGCAAGTTGCCGGCTCCTGGTATAAACTGATTATAAAATATTTTTGAATCAGAATAAATAGTTTCTATTACAACAATCTTAGATTTTAAGGTCATTTTCTTCATTTTTAGAGAGATTTAGAATTTTTAGACATTGGAGGACATAAAAATTCTTTTTTAAATTAAAATTTTAGATTTTTATTTGAAAAAAAAATCTTGTCCTGAACAATTGTTCAAAACCTCTTAAAAATTAAAAGTTAAATGCACTTTATCGGTGCATTATTTTGATTTTTTTAGGTATTATACGTTCCCTGCGATCCTAGATTAAATCATGACAACAAAATTGTATATAATATATTCTATTTATCTTAAAGAAACTTTATTGGTAGTTGGTACTTTCTACTGATGTCCGTATAATAATAATTGGTAGGCACCTACCTACAATACGTGACACGTGGTCAGATTACTAATTTTTCAACTGCAGTGTTGTGTGGTATTATTTAGATGGTTAGCATTAATAGCGGTTTGTCGGTGAGTCATAATATTTAATGGGACTTAGAGCGAACAACAAAACGAACGCTAAATAATTATAATACAAACCGGCTGAAGATAAGACACTTCGTAAAATATACAAAAGGAATCGATATAGATTATACATTATTGTGCAACTGTTGCAGTTATGTGATATTGTAATGAGTAATAGCGTAATATAATAATAATGACATATACGTATGTCGGTGCGAAAAAAATAAATGCACCCGCGGAGTCGACGGCGCCGCATTGACGCTAAGCGGCATTTTAAGAGCACGCGTGCAGTTAAAAAAAGTTCGTCAACCGCCCGCCAAATTTTTTATTTGTAAACAATATTTCACTTATCGATCACTGCAGTGGTTCGAAGAAATAAATTATTATAGGGTATAGACTATAAGTTTACTATAAAAATGTATAGAGACTTCCCTGTGACATTAGCAATGATATGCACCCACCTCCCTCGAGAACATGTCATGCACGCAGTTGCATTACTTCTTGGGTGCCACTGGACGGCGGCGGCGACGGTACTAATACGATGGCCCTGCACCGGATGACCACTTTTTATAACATGTGAAATTATTCGTTTATATTAGTCTCATTAGTCTTCATTAGTCTCATCATACGTTATCAATGTGAGACGAAAAACGCATGACCATTATTATAGAAGTTATAAAACCATCATAACCATTAGACACGTTCGTATCCTAACCGTGCATACCGTAATCTGTTAGTATACCTAATACCTGACCTACCGAGTGACGTCGTAGTTCGCGTCTATATGTTGCAGAGTGGCTGTATATATATATAATAACGATAGCTATACAACCCGGTGACTTCGCCCGGGAAAAAATTGACAAACAAACAAAAAAAATTCGCTAAATTTGTGTATCTAAGTTTTAGTATACCTACCTCAGATGACCACGTCCACGAACTTGGCCCACCGACATGGACATATCAATATGAAATTATGCCAATATTTTGCGAGTAATTTACGATGATTTGCGAGTATACTTCTAGGATTTGCGAGTAATTTGTACACTATCTACCTGAGAGTGCGCCAACTTCGTGTGGCCTACCTACTTCACCAGCTTTAGTCGAGATTGGTGTCAAAAGCTTGGTTTTAATTTGCGAGTGGCCTCTAAGCTAAGCGGGCGATGAAGTGGGTGGGCCTACTTCAAAACTTTGAAAGGTCATATCTGAAATTAGAGGGACTCGCGAATTCCGGGACCAAGCTCACAAATTAAAACCAAGCTTTTGACACCAATCTCGACTAAAATGGGTGAAGTGTGGATGGGCTACATAAAGTTAGTGTAAAAAGTACTCGCAAATTCTAGAAGTATATACTCGAAAATTCTCGCAAGTTACTGGCAAAATATTGGCATAATTTTCATATCGATATGTCCGTGTCGGCGTGGGCCATGTTCATATAGGTAAGCTTCGATTTTTGAAACACTTCGGGGTAGATAGATTGACAATCGCAAGCCGCTATGTGCATTCAATGGAATTAGCATTTGATTAACACTTTTTTTTTAAATGTGATTCAATAAACTACTTTCATCGTAAACTATTCTGATACCCCTGACAATGATCGCTGAGATTTTCGTGGAAATCGGTCGAGTAGTTTTTTAGTATAAGCTACAAACAAACTATACGTTTTGAGATGATTTAGTTTCGTTTAAATCGAGAACCATGTAATCGCGACGATTTAATGTATGCTTTATTTGCCCAATTAACCAATGCGAACCGTTAATAACCGCCAACAAATAATACTAATTACTATTTTATCCTATATCAATATTGCAATCGACAACCAATCGCAAACAATTGTGGACAAAAAAAAGTTTTCGGTTTCCATCATAGCTGAACGTCAAAATCCTCGTGTGTCTGTGATGACACCTTTTTAAAATTTCGATTTGGCATATAATATATTCTCTTAGTGCACTTTGTTGTACGGTGATACGAAGATACCATGGAAATTGCAGACACGGTCGATTATATTATGTATATTATGTATAGACGTGATTTGGTGAATGTCCCTGACGCACAATTAAATCCCGGAAAAATAGATTAAGGAAATAAAATAGGACAAAACAACAAAGATAAAACGAGCATGCAGGGTAAACAGAACAAAAATATTAAGAAAAGCTCATAAACATTTTTTTTGGGATTTTAAGGACATTATATTTCTTTTAAAGTCAGTAGGTAACGAGTGGTTTATGATACACAAATGACCGGTTAGTTTGATGTTACAAATAATGAAATGTGAAAATATATTTTCAGCATGGAAACCGCAAAATGTAATGACAATAATATCGCAATAACTTATCGGAAACATCACTCAAACATCCCGTATGATGGATGCGCATGCGCACAACGGGCGTGCATTTCGTTTTGGTTATTCGGTTTTCGCGGTGACGTGTACACCAACAGGCAACAATACGATATGGCGACGACGACAACGACAGCAACGACAGCGGAAAATGACATCGCCGTCGTGTCCGCGGCCAGCGAACGGCGCACGATTTCCGATGGCGGATTTATGGGCCGCGTGTTTCCGAGTAAACGCCATGAAATAATATATAATAATAATGAAAAAAAGGGCAAAAACGAAATGCCGTCGTCGTGTACAGGTACATAATAATAATAATAATAATATCGTCGTATACACTGCAGAGACGCCGAACGGCGTGAGCATCATACGGAAGGAAAACCGCGTACTATGTATTATATATTATTATTGTTATTAGAATAAAAAAAAATAAAAAATAAGACCCGGTCGTCGAGAAGGTTGGAGGTATCCTGCAGTGTAATATTGTACATCAATATCGAGAATAGGGCATAAGTAACACTGTCTGTGTGTATATATATATATATATATACAGGTACATTATATGCGAAAACCTATCTATATTCAATGTATATGTATTCTTTGTGTGTGCGGTATAATATGATATATATATATATATATAGTTACGGGAGCCGTATATGCGCAGCTCCACGGCGGAGATCGACGCATAATATAATAATAATATGTTATATTATATTATAATAATATATATTATATTATATACTTGTCGTCGTCGTACACGCCGAGGAAAAGGAAACGCGTGTACCTATATACCACCATCATGTACACGCGTTGTGTATACTCTGTATGTACGTAAAATCATTTCCTTCCATCTTGTTTTTCACGTCATCACGACCTGATCCGGACCGCAGCCTCTCTTGCGATGTATTATTATTATTATGCAGCGACCCACCGGATAGGTTCCAATCCGGGCTACCGGGCTCGACTCGCGGTAGAGATCATATTATGCACACACACACACATATATATATATATATATACATGAATGTGCGTGTGTGTGCATCGCAGTGCACCGTGTACAGTAGGGCCAAGTCTCAGCGTCATCGTGACCAGACGACATCACGGTTGCCGAGCGCTGGTGCACAATAATATATATTGTAATAATGCGTACAGCACTTACGTATTACACACGATATTGCTGCTGTTGACGGAAATGCACCCATACGCAAACAGTATAATACTGCACCTAACCCTGCAGCCTGTTCATAATAATATATGACATTGTACAGCTATAGTATTGTTATATATACATTATACAAGCACTGCAACTACATTATAATATTGTAACGCGACATTAGCATTTATTATTAATGTCGTTTGATTTTCCGTCGTCGAAATCGGAAAATTCAATACATCGATGTGATATGGATATAGGCGTATCTGCAGATACTGCGCGGGATTCGAGTCGATGCACATACGTAGGTACACATATAATAATCATATTATATTATTCGAGTCTGCAAATGCGCGCGCACACAGCTACGGACGGTCTGCTCGCCGTGTGATCATACAAATCTAAATGGAACTTTTTCTTTCAATCTGAATTCGTATATAATATGAATGTCTACAGCAGGCAGGGGCGTATTTTGAAATGTCTCATGGGGAGAGCACAAACAAAAAGTTCAAAATTCAAATAAGCGTAATGGGGCGTCAGAGATATAAAATATCTCATATATCTAAAAATATGATAAACACGATTTAAGATAATTTTATACATAAATCTTAAATAATTGTGTCACCGTGGTGAAAAGTAAGAGAGCGTAAAGAGGCTAATACGACTCTCAATATTAAAAAAAAAGATATAAAATACGTTGAATGGGGGGGGGGGGGCACTCTTAAATACGCCCCTGACAGCAGGCTTGACGAACGAATTGCCCGACTAGCATCAGGTGTTTTTTTAATTTTTATTAATCGATATGAGTTCACAAAATTATCTTTACCTGCCGCACTATACGATATCAGGTGACTAAGCGATGAGGGATATACAGTAAGCGTCCCCAAACGTGGGCAGAGTAGGTGTCTCGGGGAGCCGTTGGGGCTTTTTAACAATTACTTCGGAACATCGACTCGAGGGCATCGCCCTTTTTAGTGGATATATTCGACAGAGGCATGGGCCAAATGCGCCTAAAACAAAATTTATATTTTAGGGTAAATATACCAATTGCTCTGAATACACATTTAAGGGTCATTGTACCAAATGCGCCTCTTATATTTTACGGATAGTGTACCAATAAATTGCGCTTTTTATATTTTACTTAATATATTTCAAATAGAGCATATTTAACAAAATAATTAACAATCAATTCTTATATCAATAAATACAAATCTGGCGAAATTAGCAGAAAAGAATTTTTAAAGATTTTGTGTTATTATTATTATAAAAATGTTTAAATATAAATTATAATATTATTATGTACCTATTAATACTCCCAAAAAATCATTTATGTGTTTATATATATTTTTATTATATTTATAATTACGATTTAATTGTGAATAATTGACGATCAAACGTATGACTGATTAGTGTACCTATTAATTATATAATATTTTTGTTTTAATCATCATGTTATTATTATACCTCGTGGTGACCAAATTAATTATGTTATTGTAACTGCCATGTTATACTTATATATATATTATTTTGTAAACTAACCAAATTATATTATTCTAAATTGTAATGCCGGAAATATATCCACGCTAGCTCTGTTACTAAATATGTAGCTTGGTATAATTTTCAAAAATGTTTAAGTTATATATTGAAATTTGAAATTTTCTGTTTTTTTTTTTAGTTTTATATTCTATAAATGTCAATAAATTGTATTCGTCTGGTCAAAACTTGAAAATTAAAAAACAAGGTTCCCTATAAGTTGATATAATAGCAATATTGAAAAACATAAAAAATACATAGACACGTTTTTTATAAACGTTTAAATTAATTAGGTTAAAATTTTGACAAATTTTTTTTAATTGGAAATTTTCGTTTTAAATTAAAAATGTTTTATACATTTAACTTTTATAGCTAAGAAGTGAAAATTTAAATAACTTAAAAATTGTCGAAAATCTTACGATGTATAGGAATTGATAAAATAACCATCATATGGTGTGATGAAATCGTGAAAATTATGATTTAATAAATAATTAAGTGGGTGAATTTTTTTTAATTTACGCCACATTTAACTAGCATGTCGACCGTTTTTTAGATTTGCTAAAAACCTATTTATCATAAAAATTGAAAATTAGTCCTCGAAATAACGTAAATTATTTGAAAAATAATATAATAAAAATGAAGTCGTTTATTTAAAATTTTTCCTGTTTTTTATGATTTGTTGAAAAACTAGTAGTCCGCAAAAATTGAAAATCAGTCGTACCTAACGTGATCGTACGTCCTTGAGAAATTACCTATGAAGGAAAAACACGCACGCCAAATTCGTTTTCTGCGCGCACACACATCCGCTAATACCTATATATTGGCACGGAGTCACAACTGTCGTTCCTATTACTGCAGTATAATAATACATACAAACACACACGCACATCTATGCTGTAACACACGTCATATGTATGTATATAGGTAACCACTGTGCAGCACATAATAATATTATATGGGGATAATACCTTTAAACAGTCGATACAGTGTTTGTTTTGTTCTCATTTCAAATCTGATATTCTAATTTCCATCTCCCACACGACTCTCTCGCGCCGGTCGTATACACGGCAGCACCAGCAGGTGACACTGACCTCTTAAGCACACACACACATCGGTATAATATTGTATATATGTGTGAACGACCGTTCCTCATCATAGCCGCTCGCCGTTGGTGGCCGATTCCGCGCGCCACTGTGGCTTCCCCGGTCGTATAGTCGAGTGTATATAATATAGAAACTAGATTACTGACCTTAGATATCTGCAGAGCTGCTGCTGTGCGTACAGGGTACTTATATATATATGTATAAAAAAACGTGTATAAATAAAATAAATAATGGTTACCACACGTCGTCGTTGCGAAATGCCATACGTAGGGGCCTATAACTATATAGTATATATATATACCTATTACCGACAGTGCCGAACGGTATATGACGCTGCAGGATCGTTCAAAATATATCGTGTCGAAAAGTCTGGACGATGTTACATCGTCGGTTACGTTCGAATAGATGATAATTATTAATTAGGGCTGGGATTTCGATGCACTTTGCACTGTTTTTTCAAAGCTTACTGCGCGATGCTCGTCTGGTCGCAAATATGGTTTTTATATGTACTTATGATTGAGAATAAGAAAGTTTATTCTGCAGTTTTTAGTTTTTAGGTAATTTTCTTAATTTTTTAGGGCGTTTTGGAGTTTTTGGAAACCAAGTATGGATTTGAAATTTTATTTTAAGATTTTTACACCAACATGGTTTTTATATAAATATAACAGATTATAAGTATAGGTAGGTACTCGTAATTCGAATTATATATTATCGGACAACGCTTGAGTAACCACTACCCGCATTTCCTGTTAAATAATCTTATAAGTCGGTAAAATCGACGTTTTTAGGTCATAAAAGCATTTTTTTTTTAAGGGAATTAAAATCCCAGCCCTAATGATAATAATATATTCAGAGGTATATCAGTGCCTATAGGTATATTATGGTGATACTGAATACTGATACACATTGAGTATTGGCGCCGCACAGCCGTTTTTTGAAAATCAAGAGGGTTGACAATATATTTACGTCACACCTATAATACAGGGCAGGCTATACTTCTAAATTAAAATATGTCATACATGACGTATATATATAAATGCAAGTATCGCGTAAGACGTTTTTGCGTTTCGCCTGTTTGAATCTCTTTACGGGCTTGTTTTAATATATAATTATCTTTATAAATTTATAATGACGACGGTGGTGATATAATATATTACATACAGTGATATCATATTAATTATTACGCGCGCACATCATGACGTTTTTATCGAAACTAGTGAAACAGTGGGCGGGGCTGACGTCTGAAGGTCGGAGAGGGGTGGAGTTGCGTGTTTCTGTACCGCACGGCGATTGCGCTACACCTCGCAAGACACGCATTGTTTTCTAGGCATATAATAGTACATGTCATCTCAATACCACGACCGACGACGACGTCCGTACATTTTCGATTTGCCGTCTAATATTATTGTATCGCATGTCCTCCTGTGCAGCGAAATAGTGAAAGTGTGAAATCATTTCTGCAACGATCCGCGTACACAGTTGTCCATTTCAAAAGAAAAAAAAGAAAAACACCGCTGCAGCGGGTCAGCGAAACGTAAAAAACGCAATGACTGAAAATAATATTCCCATACCAAGTTTCGTCGGTCGACAAGACCGCGCCAGGGAAAAAAAATCGGATCACATATACTTACTATATACCCGAACATGGTCACTGGTCAGGACACTGAATAATAATAACTAGGCAACGCATTTTTTCGGAAAGTCCGAATACGTTGCTTTCCAAACACAAAATTAATTTCATACATCAAGGAATTAAAAAAATGTAATTTTAATTATGTATTTTTTTTACATTTTAACTTTTAAGACTTTATTACATTTTTAGTGCATTTTATATGTTTTTATATAGGAATAGATCAAATTCGATAAAAATATATGCACATTCATTCTCAAAAATAAAAATAAATATTTATTATGTTTTTGCCGATTAGATAAACCAAGACGAAATTATTTTTGACACGTTAATTTTTAATTTTTAAATTTTTTTACGTAGGTAGAAGTAGGTACAATAGGTACATACATACAAGTTTAACATATTATAGTTTTTATTGTATTTAAATATTTTTTATTAGATAAATTTTTCAAAATATTGTGTTTTTTATAAGTTTTAAGTTCGAAATTGTGTTTTTATTGAATTTAAGTACATTTTAAAAGTTTTTTAGGGAATTTTTTTAGTGCATTTTTTTAAGGCATTAAAGTCCGTTTCCTAAATTAATAACACTACGATATTGTGATTATATTATTATATACATATATAGGGAAGCTCGTATATAATATGCCTACAACGAGGAGCACGGACGGGGCTTGTAAAAATAAATATTATAAACATACCTCACGTGTCATCGTTTCGTTGAACTCTGTGACCCCGAATTAGAAGCGCATCACACATACATATATCCATATACCCGAGATCTTTATCTTTTTTTCTCCTCCAAACATTTATTTTTTTATCTGGTACTTACCTATTTATCCATATTATACGACGACGGGTATTAATATTGACCCACGGTGTCTCTTACACACGGCATAGTGCCTACACTACCGCATGTCGTCGTATATATCATATATTGTGTGTATAGTGTAATATTATAGGTATATATATATATATATATATGCACGCGAGTTTGATTATTATTATTATTTATGACAGCGGTCCGCCTATAGGTGTAAATATTATTATCAATATTTTACCTATTGTGCACGCGCCCAACGATCAAATATGTACCTTTAATTATATATGCCTGCCCGCGCAAATCGGTCGATTGTCATCACTGCTAGCTGTCTCTATCGCCATCGCCCTCGCCGTGTATATGTTATGCTAAAAACCGCCGACGAATTTGTCTTAGGCATACTAAACGACGGGCGTGGCCAACTTTGATAGACTTTTATAGACCAAAAAAACAACAAAACGTTGTCAAAAAAAAAAAAAGATGCTACGTTATGTATATAAGCGTGCGTTACACTTCTTTCATTGATTTTATTTTGGAAATTAATAAGTATTATATACAGCATTAACATTTAATCTCACAGTTTCACACGCGTTTACAGGACATATATATATATGTATTATTTGACTTTAATACTTTGGTTATTGTGTTCGCTTAATCATTCAATATGAGACGTTTGTATATGCATATACTTGCAATTGATTTGATTATTTCACGAATTCTGACGCGTATATGATGACAATGATAATCTTAAGCTACCCTCAGAATGCATATCAGTCGAACGTGGACGGTACTTACTTTCGGTTTGCAATAATAAATAGGAATAATAGGAGTTAATTCGGGATATCCATCAGATTACGTGTTACGTATACAATGTATACTTATGTACAGGTATATAGTTACTCGGCATCTGCGTACAATCTCGTTGTTCACGTATAGCTATATTTATTGCATTTTTCCAAATCTAATTTTTATGTCTGTGGGTCGAACAAAGAGATGCACAAATTTACGAAAAAACATAAACTATTTCAAAATCCAAAAGTTCGAAAAAAATGGCGAAAGGGAGTGGCGATCGACCTATATAGCTGTTAGCCACCCCTGCCATGTGCCACCTCTCCGCACGTAAACTTTATTACATACAGACGCTATATATGCCATAGGTACGCCACAATAACCCCGTGCCCACACATTTATGCGAACCGACGAAACGAAAAAATGGGTTCATTAAAACCAAAGCGCGCGTGGTATGCGCGCTCGCCGCTCAGCATAATAATACATATACCTATAGGTATACACGCATTATATTATTATTTAATATTATACTTATATATAATATTATATCGGAATTGCAGCAAAAAAACGGGAATAAAATAACGAAACAAAGGGAAACGTTCACTTCATTGTTCTTGTATTCTTAACCCTGCAGAGATCTCGGTGTACAGATGACCTATTCCGTGTATTATGAGACCTCCGTGCCGGAGAATATAAGCGCATATAAGTTTTATCTAGTCTGGTGCACCATCACCGTTGCGCGGCGCAGTGCTCTCGACTAATGCGCTTCTTCTTATGCAAGGATATGGGTGTGTGTCTGTGTGTGTGTGTGTGGTGTGTATACATATACATAAACGTTGACCCATAAATAACCGGCAGACCTCTATTGTCAACGCTACCGTTTTTCTAAAGGGAGAGAGTGAGAGAGAAGGATGGATGGACGGAAAAAAGAAATAAGGTCTTATAAACACACACTTGAGAGTTTATATATACCTATACAAATATTATTTATTTTATGTAATATATAATATTATATTTATATAGCGCCAGTACAATGGAACAGTCGAGCGCGCAATATACACACACTTGCAGCATATTATACGAATACGGCATACGATGATGTACAGCAATAATTGTACGTAAAAAATAATAAAACAGACAATAATATAATATAATGTAATATTATATATGCATGTGACGATTAACCGGAGACATATATTTACGACCGCAAAATCCCTGCACAATCTTCTGCCGTCAGAGTATTCACTTTTCGCACGCGTCCTCGACCTCGACCTCCTCCTCCTGCTGCTGCTGCAGTATTCGGGTATCCATGAGATACGTGGCCGTGGTCAGATAACCCGTGTGGCCGCGAGGGGACGACGAAGGGATGCAAGCCAAAAATTTCTTGTCATTACTCGGTTCTTCGGTTGTATTCTGTGGAGAAAAAAAATTTCGCGTTTTTAAACACATGTTATTATAGATAGGTCTGTACTCCTGTCTCCTACATGCAAATATTATATTAACAATTTGATGGAGAGAATTTTCGCGGCAAAATATTACATAGCTCTTCATCGATCGTATATATTTGATGTACCTATATCTGACGAAATGGACATCGAGCCAATATTAATATAAATAGGCAAAGGTTATACCTGAACACATAAGTAGGTATCATAAGTATCACTGCAAATTATTAAAAGTACGTCTTATAAAATATATAAACAATCTATTAAATTATGGTTGTTAAATAATAATAGTGACCTACACTCTATGTATTAATATATCAATGTACCTATATAATGTAGTCTATTTATTTATTTATCTATTCTATTTGTATGTACTTTTTTATATGTTATTTATATTTTGAATACAATTTATGCTTTTATTACTATAGTTGTACAGATATGTCTATTTAGGCTTTTGAATTATAGTCAGACAGTGGCGTAGCCATAAATCTCTCAAGGGAGGGGCCCACCAGATATAACACCAAAATCATACGTTTTATTATATTATATTTTATATTTAATTAAGATTAAGACAATTAAAGTACTTATATTAAAGCATGACGTACAATTTAAGTAATGTCTATTATTTGTGTGCGGTATCGAACGGTTCCAGAGAAACAGTCTAGTCTAGAATCTAGATACAATAATCCATTATCGATTTTATCTTTTGCTATTTATATTTTACTGGGTATCGCAAAATAATGCGAATTAATTTACCATTTTTATTTTGGTTTTCATATCAAATCATTATTTAATCATACATTATAAAGTATTAAAGTATAATACAAGTGTCGATTACTGAGTAGTATTGTGTTATACTATTATAATATGTAAATATGTACTACACGGGCCAAGGGGGGGCCGGGCCCCTATGGGCCCCTCCCTAAATACGCCACTGTAGTCAGATATGACGCAATTTTTTACAAAATATCTAAAATGTTATAAAATTATGAATATATACTAACTTAGCTCTTAATAGTACTCCATCATCACCGATAAGAGGTTATCCTCAGTGGTGAGATGGGCCATCTAACCAAATTATGTATATAATCAATGATTACTTATTGAAATTGTATTTTTCGTTTGGCCAATAAATATTATTATTATTATACTTAACCCGCGAAGGCTTTTTTTCCGGGACACTATTATCTACGTATACAGTGGCTTTGAAGCTGAGAAAACATTTATTTTGGTCATTTTTGGTGGTCCCTCTACATATGTGTACACCAGGGGCGGTCAACATCAATAATAATACGCTCGCGGGCCACATGGCCAAAGTATTTGTAAGTACCTATACATTTCACAATTCTATGTTACGGGCAAAAGTCGAAATCGGGCAAACGTCAGAAATGCCCGGTAAAAACGCGAACTGCCCACAATCCTCGGGCAAAATGTCATATTTCGGCTTTTGACCGGGAAAATCTAGTTATGACCAACCTCATTTGGGCAAAAATTTTTTATCGTACGATTTTATTACGATTATAAATGCGTATTTTATGTGTAGCAACAAATAAACCAAAAAAATATTATTTTATTATTATTAGTGTATCAGACTAGTAACTAGTATCATTATATTTAATATTATATTCAATTATATTTTTACATTTTATGATAATTATTTATTTATATTAGTGAAGTTATTTAAGACGCTACGGGTTTGCTCAAATGAAGTTTAATATTTAAATGTATTAATTTTTTTAATTCTTTATTTTAACATTATAAGAGTACCTAATATTATTATTTGTTAATTTTTATACGAGAACTTAATAACATCATTATATTTTTATTATTATTTAAGTGTATTCAATTATATATTTTATATTATTTATGATTATTTATTGGTTTTGTCCTTACGATAAAAATCAGTATACAGTTTTGCCCAAATGTGGTTGGTCATAACTATATAGGTTTGCCCGGTCAAAAGCTGAAATATGACATTTTGCCCAAGGATTGTGGGCAGTTCGCGTTTTGAGCGGGCATTTTTGAGGTTTGCCCGACTTCGACTTTTGCCCGTAACATATATATATTTACTATATATTTTTGTTTACTAATCTGTATTCTATATTAGGCTAATAATATCTATATAATAAAAACAGTTTTTCTATAAATCTATGCGAAAAAATTAAAATTTAGATTTTTCTAAATAAGATTCGAGCCACAAATTGGCTACCTCTGATATATACCTATATACAGCGGAACTTTTATGTACTTTTCTCAATATTTTGTATTTATGTAGAGTCTACATTGTAGACAGTTAGAAAACGAATCTTGAGAATTTTTTAAGTAGGTTCGATCTATCTACATGATAACTAAAAATACAATTATTATTCTAAGCACCTACCCACCTACCCGCCCAACCACCACAAAAACAATTGTATGGTTCTTTTTTTTTTTTAAGCAACTAGGCTGCAACGTTTAGTTTTACCATACAATATTATATTATACCTATACCTGCCTACCTACTGATTATTGGCTTTTCGACGTAAACGTATATATATATATATAAAAAAGGCTCTGCAACCGAACGCGCGTAATTGTAATTTATTTGAGTTCATCAAGGACGCAACACTATATTATATACGCTATACTATCATAAACTCGACTCCGTAAAAAATTCAAGAGCGCGCTTTATAAACACGTATTATATCTGACAAAAATCTATATGGCGTGTACATACATTATGAGTGCGCGCGCGTCCTTGGGATATACGAAACAGCGTGGAAAGTCAAAATAAGTAGCTAAAAAAGGTATGCAATTTTCAATAGGATCGGATGGAAAAACCTTGAAACGAATAGCGTATAGTACCTACTACAGAGCATAATATATTATATTCAGAATAATCTCATCGCATCACGTTTAAGAATATTACCATATCGTAATTATACTCATTTATTGCTAAACTATTACAAGCGGGCGCTTATACCCTTGTACCTTATTATATAATAATATATACATTGGTATATTTTATATGTATACATCTCTATTATTAAAGTATATATTATATACCTATTCAGGCTATATTCACGTGAAACCCAAGTTTAAAATTAATTCCTATAGCAGTGCAATTGCAGTCGGGCTTATATAATTCGTAATAATATTATTACCTATTTACTGATTTATTATTACGAGTATAATATGATATATACCTACCATCGTGTGAGACACCGCTATAAGTACATTACATATTATCTACTTGAAGAATTTTCGCGCACAACTACTGAGTATACTCACAATAATTTATATTGTGATTAGAATTAGGTATTGAAAAACCAGAGAATACCAAATAAATGTTATACACTCGAGTATTTCGCAAGACATGAACATTTTTCGGTGCAATTTTTTATTTCTGGTATACTACAAACTATATTAGCGTTTTAAATCAGCTTTTATGTGCGTTATAAGGTCATAATTGACTTTAAACGACGAATCTTAATTTGGAAAGAAAATATAACCACCACAGTCGGGAAATCGGAAACAACAAAAATAACTTTAAACCGTTTTAGTTTTAACATAATATCCTATAGGCACATAATATATAAAGCATACCAACACATAACTAACACGAAGCGGATACAAAAACTGTGATTTTATACATAATAATGTATACGTATAAAACAATAGTTCACTGACATTTTTAAACAATAGAAATCGGTCGAAATAATTCAATAGATTTTTGTTCTTCTTAAGATTATAAATTACAATGTTTAAATTACGATAGCTCGACGTAATGATCTATACGCTATGGGTATACCTATATATACATCACATATACTCGTTGTAACTTGTAGTTAGTTTTTATAACGAAAGAATGATTAAAATACGAAATAAACGTCATTGTATTACTGTACACGCGATACACAGGTATTACGCGCCTGCACCATTGATTATTATTTCTTTTGTCTTCATAATTGAATCATTAAAAAATATAAGTAGGTATATATGAAAAAAAAAAAAAAACGAAACATAAATTGATTATTTGGACGGTTTGCGTACAATACACGTTTATACGGTTTACCAAAAACAATGTAAGGATATTATTGAAAACGACTACTATTAGTATTTTATGTTGTACCGTATAATGCCATCCGCTTGGACGGCCGTCAATTGATGACGGTTTTTAATGTATAATAACGGTAAATGCGTATTTGGTGATTACCAAAGTACGTCACAAACTTGTTGCCTATATAATTTATTATATTGTTATCGAATGAATACTTATTGTATCTCAGTAAAGTGGTACTGATGACACGTTAAAAACAATAATTACTCGATCGGATTTAGAAAATATTTCCAATATACGCGCTGAGTGCATTACTCTATAGAGATAATGACCTATTGAATTTTTATTTTTTTTTGGTAATACATTAATCTTTTCATAAAAAAAAAAACATTGTCTTCCTCATACATTTATAATAATATGCCGAGTAAAGTTTTTTGGAATGCATAAACTCCAATAATTATTTAGAAATATATACGTGGGTATAATATTGTAGGTATATACTATATACTGAAGGATATATAATATGTTTAAAGAAGAGTAAAATGTCAAATGTGACGTTGTCTGAGACCGCTAAAAATTTCATTCCGCTATGAGCAAATATACGCACAAACTAAATGCAGTTTACCTATACATGATGTCTGATAGTTAAATAGTGCAATATATTATAGACTATAATTTATAGTGTATTATTACCACTATTACCTAAAACACATTTACGTTCCTATAAATGATAATGTATTAATATAACAAAATATTGGAAAAAAAAGTTTTCTTTTTAAATATCAGTCTAAAATATTTAACTTTTTACTGTATACCATTTATTATATGCGGCTTTATAATATATAAATATTTATTATATATATATATATATATATATATAATATATATATATATATAATATATATATACATGTATACATATAAATATATTATTATATACTTGAATTATCGATAAGAAAAAATCTCAATATGGCCTATTGTACGTGGTTTTTTCGCTGTATATATCACATACCTATATTATAATACGTGTATAATTTATAAATATAAGTTTTGTAATATAGGATTATATCGTCCAACGATTAACAAATATATACTCGATCACACTCAGACAGATATATTATATATCTATATATGATGATATACATACAAAATGCCGCAGGTCCGTGTACTAGCGAGAGCGAAAGATATACGTGCGAGGTATATAATGTCAAAACCAAAAACTGGGCGGTAATAGATCGCGACGAGGATCGCGCTCGCGTTGTTATACGATTTATCGTATTTGTACGGTGTATTACTGACATCGGGACACAGCGCGCGCGCGCGAGAGAGAGTTATCCGGTCGTAGCTGCTATATAATAATTATAATAATAATAATATAATTATCGTATATATATATGATATATACTATAATATAGTACCATGTGATGATGTTAACGCCGATATAAGAAATACCAGTTGGCAGTTAAAACTATAAAAGAAAAAATTCAACAGCATGCGTCTGGGATCGATATAGAAATGTGTGTATATTGCCGAGAGACTTTAACGCACTGACACATACACTATTTTCGCCTCGTGCGACCGCGGCTATTTTTGGTCCGTTACAGTCAGCTACAGTAGTGGCCGCGGGGAGGTGAGCTCACGGTTTCCTCAATATTTTTCGCACGATCAACTCACCGCAGCTATATATAGGAGGGTAGGCGCGAGGGAATAAGTACCGAAGTATACGAATGGTATATGCTACGGTGCGTGAAACTATAATCGAATTCCGAAAAGAATTTGACTCGCAATCTTCGAGGAGATAAGTTCAAAATCCGATTGTGCGTATCAAACTATAATGTCGTGAGAACAGAACAGTATTATAAATTACTACATAGTTTTTAAAATCAAAACAAATCTGCGGATTAGATTTCGAATCCGGTTTGCGTTCACACGAGGGATGAACCGCCGACAAGTGGTTGCAATTTTAGAAGGGTAGGTACTGCACAATTCAATTTTACCGTTTATATATCGCAAGTCAATATCTATATATAGACTATATAGCTTATAACAATGATATCATAATTTCAACCCTATTATATATAGTCGTCTTTGCATAGAAATCGATGTCCTTATGACGCACCACAGTACCCCTCCCTCAACTATATCACCACCACTAACCAAGGTCACAACCATAAATTACACATACAATATAGCGTCGAATAAATATATATATATATATATATAGTCGACTGGATTATTATAAGAACAATTAGCCACAGTATATAAAATAATATACGATATTATAACGTCAGACCATACACTGCAGCTAGCTGTATAGCTGGTGATATGATGGCCGCTGCCATCACGTCGGACGCATAGGAATCTCAACAATTCCCCATATAGGCTCCGGCAGAGAAACAAAAACGAGGTGGTCCCGATAAAAAATTATAACGTTTGACGTGGACCAGTTCTGCTGTGCGCGTACGTGTATTTGTCGAAAACAAATTACTCGCGCGACCGGTCCGGCGCATATATAGGCACATATTATATATGTATTAAACATATATATATATAGGTACCGGTTCCGTCGTGTGCCCGTGTGTGTACGCCCTCGCTTTGCGTAAGTGTATGTGTGCACCTATTTTGTTTTCCTATCCTTGTATATTATATATATATATATATATTATTTCGTCGTCATAATATCTATTCTGCTGACGATGATCGTCTATACGTTATATATAGGTATACATCTCGATATAATATCATTATCGACCATCAAGTATTGAACATTATATAAACATATATATACGCACGCTATAAGCTTATACTTTTCATAATAATAATGATATTTATATGCATATGTTTATATGTATAGAGTGAGAGAGTTGCAGGAGATAAATATTATACTATTGCAAGTCGCACGTGCGAGCGAATTATAAATAGGTACTTTAGACATACCTATATATCGACATGTCGTATTTATATTATAATATTATATGTAATGCACACCTGCGGTCCCGAAGCGGACGGCGGTCTACTGGCAGTGGCGAACGTGGTCACGGTCCTGTTCAGCACTTGATATTCTTTTTCCAGACACTCGACCGTCTTCAGTTGGACGAAACCATGGTCCAGCAGCGTCTGACACGTGCGCATCACTTGTTCAATGCATGGCGAAAACGTGCAAATCCTCCCACCACCTGCAGAGGGTCAAAAATCACAAACTTTAAATAATTCGTATTGGTACCTTCATATATAAGTAGTAATCAACCTATATATACTAAATATTTTAAACATAAACGAATATCAGCTATAGTTGCAAACGTTTTCAACTATGGACTATTATAGTGTGAAATGAAAGCATAATAATAATAATGACCAGCTGTGATGAAGTTATATATTTGATGAATACAACGGCGGTTAAGTATTTTATTAGCCTGAACGAAACCATTGACGAATACGGTACGGTGAAAAAGGGATGTACACATAGGTATATCATTATAGTCATGCTTCTTAATGATTTTGCAAATGGTCATTAAAATTTGTACCAAACTACCATAAACATACCATACTGTGTCCGCCATACCGATCGGATTAATAAACAAAGCGATAACATTTTCGAATTTCTTTTGAAGTTTACTTGAGAATGACAATCCCAATTTTCATTTTAATACTTTTTAAAATCACCTAAAATACATAAACAATAAGACATTTTTGAAATATACGCTTGCAAAAAATGCATATAATATGCATTTATAAACGCTACAACCGATCGATTAGTATCAATATATTCTATAATATCCGCGTGAACTTAGCGGAGTAATATCAACTTTAAAAATCATCCAAAAAAATGTGTTGATTATTATTGGATTTATCGTAATGGTTGTTCAGTTATTAGAGTTATTTTTTTTTAATACAACCAATATTAATTTTCTTTTACCTACTAAATTCACGCGACAGATTGATTATTTTTAAACATTATTTTTTTCAATTAATTTATTTTGTTCAAAGTCTACGAAATCTTATTTACACTCAGGAACTACATATAGGTATTTATAATACCCGGTACATCATCGATCATAATTTATATAACAGTAATAACTAAATAAGTATAATAACGATTACAATAATATTACATCCTATAACAGTAAAATATTTCTTTTTATGTCTGTGTTTACCGTCATAGCGTGCGTATAATTTGTATATTTTATATTTATTTTCAAACACGACTTATACCATCTTATAACTCATCACAAGCTTGAATAGTAGGTACCTGTATATTAATTATATAATACGATATGTTTGACAAAATCTGTGGTAATAGGTTTACCAACATGTTTATTTAGTTGTGAGTTCTATACGAATAGCGAATGATGATAATATATGATGATGTATGTGGATAATACGAGTATACAGAGTGATCTGTTTAACATTACTCATAATTTCACGATACCCTAACGTTTTTGAAAATATTTATTTACATAATCTCAAGTCGTCACAAAACTAGATTTATGAAAAATCATTTTTTATTACAATTTTTTATGGTTATTATTTTTTAAACTTACTATTTATAGTAAATAAGATATTTGGAAATATCTCATCAGTTTTTTTTTACTGATGGAAAATAAGTAATAAATCCAATTTTTTTTTTATAAAATCGATGTTACGGAGCATTATAGGTTCCTATATTTAACGCAATGATGAAAATCATTAGGTACAAATAATACACCCAGCAGCCTATCACTAAAAGTAAAACAGCAGGTAACAAATTAACAATAATGCTAGACTTAACAGTGGGAAATATTTTATAAGTATAATCGATAATAATTCCTAACAAACATTTTCAGATTCTTGAATATTCAGAATATTTGCAACCTACTCATAACTCCTTAAAGTTATGTACCCCGCGGTTAATAATCGTTTATTAATTTATCATTTATGATTTATTGAAATAAATTATATTATTAAAATATAATCAGAGGCGTATTTAGGCACAGGCCCTATAGGCCAGGGCCTAGAGCGGCAACATTGAAGGGCGGCAAATTTCAACGATTTTTTTCACAAAATTATAAAAAGTATTTTTCATTTGATGAAATCAAATTCAACTAATTTTTGTTCGCTCAAAATTAATCATCTTTCAGTCCGAACATGCACATAGATAACAAAACACGCGCATTCGATGCGGGTTCGATTTCTTATAATAAAAACAGAATTTTATTGTATGTACCTAGTAATTAATTTGAAAATTAAATTGTAGCAAGGATGAGGGGGGGGAGGAAGGCGGCGAATTGGAAAGTGCCTATAGGCGGAAAAGCCTTAAATACGCCACTGAATATAATGTATACACAATTTTTGTTCTATTCTGCATAACACCAAGTACCTAATGAAAATTTGAAATTTCGTTTTAAACTCCAATTTTTACATACAAGTTAGGTTTATTTAACTGATCCCTTCCAGCCAAGATAAAAGTTCTGTAAACAATAAATCCAATATCAATCTAATGAAATATGTTTTTAGAACTGTTTATACTTGCAACGATGTTAGTGTTTGTATAGAATAATATGTGAAATATATTTAATGTAATCATGCATTACCTGCAATGATGTATATAGTTATATATGCATATAATATTTTGTATAACTCTACCATATACGCCTATAAATTGAATTAGCCGCATACTCTGCAAACGAAGTCTGCGCACGCCTATGCTTCTTAGGGAGGTGGAGCTCTATAAGGGATAAAAAAAAAACCTGTACTAACTACACGAAGCACAAACGGTTTTGGGTCCGAGCCTACAATTTGTGATGGAGGATGATACTGGAGACATCATGATATGCAAGAATCATAAATATTCTTAAAAACCGATAATTATAAGATATTTCGTAGTTTTGTTGATTTTATAATTAGAAAGAACAGAAAACTGTTATATAACAGAGTGGGCGAATCATGGCACGTGAAAAATTAAAATTATAAAAACTACGCTATTTATAAAATTATAATAATCTCATGTAGAATGTATTATGTTACTATATTATAAATACAGTTACATTGTACTATTTGGTATTTACGACTTTGGGAACGTGAACATTTTCAAAACCTTGATTGAGAAAATGTAGAGCTCGACCCAAAAAAATGTCACCACACCTATTATATAGAGTCAGGGTATAACAGAAAGACCTGACAAAAAAATAAAAATATGTCAATATTATAAACGTATGAAAAAAATTGTTAATATTATATGGTAAATAAATAATTTAAGAAATAGGTATAGGTATAGGTGTACTCATGCCAGCAAATTCTCAAAAATCTTATTTTTAAAAAAGTTATTACGTTCCAAATTAATTTAACACAAAAAATATTGAATTTTAAAAAAATTCTAAAAAAACAACTAATTGGCTTAGATAAATATTTTTACCATAAAAATTGTTTTTATAATCAGATTCACAAATAGGCTATTTCGAATTTATCCAAAAAAAAAATTAAATTAAATTGAATTTATTTTTTATTTTTAGTGCAAAAGTAGTATAAAAACTATTAATATGAACAAAAGTTTTTCCAAAAATCAGTCTAATCTATTACACATATTGTATATAGGTATATCATAACAACTATTGAGTTACTCGACCGTTTTTGCAAACAGAGCATTATCGTTGACTTATTGCGATACAATTTAAAGACACAGGTCACCATCAAAAGTATAATAACTTATTATTATATCAATTTTTGTGGTTGTTTTATTGCATTCTCAATTGGTCGTATAAAAATACGTATACAATTTACGAGCTACATATATAGTTACGATTTTCACCGTGTTCTATGATATTATAGAAAAGTATTTTAGACGAATAACTCGAATTATTTATACATAAGTCATAAGTTCATAACAATACAATGCCCTATAAATGGCGATACAGAAGATTTCGATTGCGAACGGAGCACGACGAATATTTAATATTATAATATTACCGCTGCAGCGTTCAAAATTTCAAAACGAGAAAACGTGCATGTGATACGATTACGTTCATCATCTTCCGTCGATCCGATGAGTTTAAGACTGAAGTTTTTCTCCGATATTTTTTTAAATATAATATGCATATCATGTATATAAACTGTACTATACATAGACCCCCTATATGCTCCACAGGCGATAGACTTATGGATAAACGAAAAAAATATAGAGAAATACAATATTATATTTTATGCGTGACGACGTGGGTCGTGAATTATGTAGACTATTATTTTGATCCGAATAGTCGACACAACTCGTATGAAAAAGTTTTTTAAAAAAAACCATGTGAACACAGAGGTTACCTCTACATAGAGATACCTGTATAGCTTAACAAACAGAAGTCGTACAATATGTATATAATATTTCTTTTTAACGGCGTGCACGCTATAATATATTAATAAATATATATATTATAATACATAATAGTAGAATTTCCAATATTGTGGGAGGATTTTTATTTGTGTGTAATATATAATATGGGGTACACCGTCGGTGAAAGTCATGATTAATGTTGCGTTTATAGGAAAGTGCATATTAAATCATATTATTGTATGAATGCACACACACACACATATATCCGTATAATGCGTTATTACGTGATTTATTTTGCAGTTTTCTTCGCGTCTAGTGTTTGATGATTTAAATATTTCCTTGAATACAATATAATGATCTGATAATCGTGAAGGGTTATACTGTACGTCGACGAATTTATATACTCTGTGTAAATAAGTAAATAACAAACAAGACTTTTGTTGAAAATATACCTTTTAATGATTTTTTAGTCATTAACAATTGATTTACATACTTAACAATAGGAAAAAAGAAGAAACTAAAATTGCTTGTGTATACAAAAATTATCTTTTATTAATTTAAAAAATTTATAATCAATTACAAAATTCAAATATTATAACAATTGAACGAACAGTTACAAATGTATAAAATTACATAGGTACATGTTTCAAATAAAAAAAAAATGAACATACAGTTTTGAAAAAATATTTTATAACTGACAAAAAATAGAGCAAAGTTGCTATTATCATAGGGAAAAATTGAAGATATAATATGAATAATTTTTTTTTTAATTAGCACAAAATGGCTATATTATTACATTTTTACAAGTAAAAGATTTTCAAAGTCAAAAAAATAGCACAAAATGACTATAATTTAAATGCTGCAAGATTTAGCCGATTGAAGGGTGGGGGGGGAGACAAACAACATAAAAGAAGGGGATAAACAACAAAAAAATATACACAAAAAAATATACACAAAAAAAAAGTTATAAAATTAAATGAAAAAAAAAAAAATACGTCAGTCAGGAGACACAAAAACAAGGAGGGAAGGATACGAGATGGCGATTGGGTGCGGATTTGTAACAGTTTTGGCCACTGGTCACCTCCACAACATTTCACGACCGTTCCCACGGGTAGACGAGTGTCACGGGCGCGTTTGCTCGGACGCGTGACGACCTTGCCCAGCCGGCGAGGCCAGACCGAGACGGCCGCGGGATCGATGGTCGACGGCGACAAGCAACGGCGGCTAGTGCGCGATGTTAGCGCTTTGATGGTCGACGACGAGACGACTCTAGCGACAGACTTGCGGCGGATACCGTTGGACACGAAGCGAGAGAATCGAGATTTGGCGCATGCGGAATGGACGGTGATCGCTATACGGACAACCGACCCGGCCGATGTGGGTTTACCGCGGGACGAAAAGGCGAGAGCCATCGGACCGCCGCACGAGCGACGTGCCACGATCCTCGACAATCGGTAATTTTCGTGCTGGCGTCGTCCTTTCAGCCGCGTCTTTGTCCTGCAATGACCGTCGCCACGAAGTCGCACGCCACCGGACCCTGAAACGTTCATAGTTTCCTCGGGTCCGGTGCCGCTGACGTCCGTGTTCCTAGCGCATAAATCTCTATACCACTTACCCCGTGCCAAAGTGTCCGCCACTGCCATCGTAACGAGTCGCCATCGCCGTCGTCATCATCGTGTCGGTACGGTCGGGGCGGAATCGTTGCCCTCGCCGTTACCTCAACTGACCACCGTGCCGTCGACATCGTCGTCCGTCGATCCACGCGACCGTAACTGCCGGGCGCTCGCCGAGCCGCCAGAGGGTCTCGCGCGTCAACGACGACCGAGCGCGCTACGCTCGTGAACCCGTCGCTACGCGGGTGATGGTCGGGAAACGCGTTCGGGTGACTTACCGCCGTGCACCTTCCGTGCTCTTTCCCGTATCCTCCCCTCCTATACGTCGCCGTCTTCCTGACGACATCTTCGGCCCTTAGGGGACCGCCAGACTAACGTGGGTCGCGGACGGTTTCTCTTCGCCAGCAACATAGACGTCGGAAAATCCGCCTGACGCCTTTCCAGCACGAGGTCTTGTACCTTCGTGGCTGGTCGGATTTTCCGGTTGTTGCTGGCGGGTCCAGCCTACCTACGACCTCACCGCTGTCTGGCTCTTCAATGCCCTGCGCCGGCTCAATTTCGTTCTCAGCTTCACACGTCTTCTTCACCGCATCGTCGAGTGGGTCGTCCTCGGTAATCGGGGTGGGCTCGACGGGCCCCAAATCCAAGGACGGCGCGTCGCCACTCCACAATATTGCACTTCTGCTGACGAAAATTGACACGACCTGGTCATTGGTGTCATTAGTAAATTCTGCGTCGTGCGTTACGTCTTCGAGGACCACAGTGGAATCCACGTGTTCCGACTCTTGAAACAGCTCGACAAGTTTCGATATGGTGTCTTGGTCGATAGAATTCAGAAAAGTAAGGAGCCAGGTGTGCATGTTGTAGTGTTCGTCATACAATCCGTCCATAAAGCCCACAACTATTTCATGCAGGATATGGACAAGTTCGACTTGTATTTCGTGTGTGTTACGGTAATGAGTAGCCATTTTTTAAATGTGCGTATGTAGTCGCTGGTCGAATTGAGAATTAAAAATGAACTAAAAACGTCCCTTTCAACACAGAGACCGATAAATTTAAAAATCTCCTAGACGAAAACATTTGTTACTAGCCAGCGAGTACGATAGGTAATCGTTCTTATCGGCCAGCAACATTAGAATTCCGAGCGCGTTATTTTCCTAAACTTTCTGCAATATTAGCGATTTAAATACCTTAAAAGTAACTTATACTATTATATAGGCTTAGCTATGAAAAGCAAAATACAAAAAAATGTATAATATTTATGAAAAGAATAAATAAATGTGTATACTATACTATTATAATATGATATGATGTAAAGACATTTTTCTCAACTAAATCTTTAAAGAGATATGGAAAAAAAATTAAACCCTCAGGTACATCAATGTTATAAGACATATGCATATAACTATATTATATTAAATATATATTTTAAGAAAGAAAACTTTGAAATCCCCGATTTATTACCATAATATAGAGAGTTATGTACACAAAAGAAATTATGCATTTTGAATAACTGTGACTTTAAGTTTGAGCGTACCTATACATAATGTATTATAGTATATACAATATATGTACACAATATTTATTTTTATATAAAAGAGTTTATAGAATACTTATTTACTTAAAAACTATGTTTTTATATATATATATATCACAATTTTGAAGTTCTAATAATATTAATTCAGTACGCGTGAAAACGTATACCGACATTTCTGATACTCAAAAAAGTATGTCGACTACATTTAACAGACACGTACATTTTCATCAGTTATTTGGGCAGAATCATCATCTTCATTATTAAAAACTACCAAAGCTTATGAATCATTCCATTCATATTTTAAAGTAACTTATTATAGAGAAAACCCAAACACTTTTACGTGGCCAATATTATGAAGCAAATTCAACTGATATTTATTGTAAAATAAGAAGTATCCATATTCCAAAAAAGTCTAAAGATTATCATGTTGCAGTTGCAGAAAAAAAAACATTGATTTAAAGGAGACTTTAACAAATTTAAGTATCACTGTCTTTGAAAATTTAAGAGAAAATGTAGATGAAGAATTTAAAAAAATGTTTGAAGACCTACTGCCTTATTTTTTCCGGGACTCAACTTACCTATTACCTATTTTTCCCCGGGACACAATTTACCGATTTCAAAATGCACCAAACTTATCTCGGACTCAATTTACCTATCCCCCACTCAAGAACCGCATGCGACTTGCGAATCTCGTTGTGGCCGCCCCTGTTATACATATTATTCAAGTCATGTGTATACAAATATTATATATATTTAATATCAAAGACTATAGATTATGTAACAGTAAAAAATGACAAACATTAATAACACTTTAACTGCAGCCGTTAAATTCTATGATGATTATATGGGAGCTATATCGTTTTCCGAGTAGGTACGTGTGTATGCAATACCTATATTATACAGATATAGTCGATATAGACGCTTTTCATAAGCTGGAATTTTTAGATTAAACGCGTGTGTAGAATTACTATGTAATTATAAGTGTTTCGAAAAATTCGGATTGATATAATAATTAAAACTTATAACATTCGGACCATATATCCATGCACACCGATAATTAATAAGATACCTATTTAATTACGAAATTATAATAGCATACACGCGTAGATAATATTACCCTGTAGTTTATTTTTCATTTTTAATTTCATTATTGCATTAGCCGTAGAATTTGAAACTTGTTTTTTGTTCCCATACTCACGAGGAAGGTATATACATAATATAATATATAATATAATCGGTACCTATATAAACCGAGTATTCCAGTAAATCCTGTTTACGGTTCAGCGTGATATCTCATTTAAAGTTCTACATACAATGCGCATAATAATAATAATAATAATAATTTATATATATATATATATATTATTATTCCGATTTATTATACGTGGACACATACTTGTGATGCGTGTGTGTGTGTGTTATATGTGGGTACTATATATAATAAATAAATATACCAACATATTATATATATATATTATGATGTACATGAAATAATAAATTCATACAATATTTTAATTTGTGCAGTTCTGGCGATAGGATTTGCACGAACGAATTAATTGCCAACGTATATCATAGTAAAATTTAATATAATATGGTAGAAACGGCGTTAAGTGTTTAAACATATATAAGTATGTCAGAATACGGAAGCACGCAAATAAACATTTATCGTCATCGAAAGCTTTTTTAAATCGCACATTTTTAACATTATTAACATAATTAGTTCAATTATACGTAGGTAGGTTGTATAACCTTACCAAAAAGAACATTTTATTAATAGTTGTGTCAGTATAGAACGCACAATAATGGCGGGACTCTCATACGGTAAATAGTATAATTTTTAAAAGTCGTATATCAAAAATATTCATAAGATTAAAATTAAAAATTATTCGTCTATATAGCCGTTCGTTAAGTGAAACGGGTATCGAAAAATCAGCAATATCATTGTTTTTTAATCGTCCGCGAGGGTCGACGGGGTTAGGTCGATATCACTGAAGGTTACGGACCCATCATGACAATTTTAAAACTTGTCGATTTACATGTCCCGATAACATTTCATATATATTTACGACGCGCGACGTGTCTAGTTGGAAAAAATCAAATATAGGAATAGACGAGACGTGCCACAAACAGCTGGAAAAGGAATAAGGAGTAACCGAAGCCGACTCTTGCAGTGTGGAAAAATATAACTATTGTAGGTATATATTATTGAAAGTTTATCACACTTTCCGAAAGTGAACTATTACATATTATTAAACACATAATTAGAATAATTTTTTTTGACAGATCAAAAGATAAAAATAGTTTATATAGGTACCTAATTGAAAAATATATTATTATAACTTACTAATTGAACCCGTGCACTTCGTAACCTCAGAAACAATCTTATTTTTACAGATAAAATAAAGAAAAACTATACCGGTAGATCGGAAGTAAAAGTAATCATATTCTTAAAAAAAAAAAGTCACTGCAGGAAGTGAAACACGATTGACATTGGCAGAATATCCCAAAACAATCAAATTATTAAAATAAAAAAAAACATATGCTTATAGAAGATATTTTCTGAGAAAATATGTAAAAACATGCTAAAACCCTCAAATATAAACAAATCCAATATATTACATTTTGATCTTTGATATTTTCGACCACTGATAACAAGTCATGTTACGATTGTATTACCCATCATGATCTATATATAGTATAATAATAGGAAATAAGTCAAATGATTTTCGACCGATAAACTTAATTTTTTAACAAAAAAATCCCAGTCGAACCGTTAATATACATTATTATTATTATTATTATGATATAGCTAGGTACAATTGTTGCAACGACGATGGTAATGATGATAATAATAATAATGACGCATTATATAGCGACAAGGATGCTGTGATATAGAGTGCGACTGTATACCCGTTCGCATAATATAATAATAAAGTAATAATAATAACGATAGCTTTTTTTCAAAACGACAATAATATTATATATTCTCGCGTCCCGATGCAGGTTTGGTGGTATGCGACTGCAGCGTATCACATATTATATTCTATAGGTATATATATATTATTATTATTATTATTATATAGGTACGCGCGTGTATATTATTATATACGAGAGCTATGCGTCGAGTGAACCCGAAGAAGATTATCTGTCCGCCTCGTGTAAGCACCTATTTACACATGTGTGTGTGTGTGTGTGTGTGTGTGTGTGTGTGTGTGCTTGTATATAATACGTATATATACGACGCCTTTGGGAGAAGAAAAAACGACTAGGTAGTCGTCGTCGTCGATTTTTTCTTCCTATCTTTTATTTTTTTCCACATATACGCGCGCGCCATCACACAAACACACACACACATATATATATACTTATAATATAACAAGTAGCATTACAAGAAAAAAATACTTCCACAGTAGCTGCAGCAGCAAAAACGCAACGAACGTGTGTATGTGTGCTGTAATGGCAAAAAAAACACACACACACACACACACGGTTTGCGAGCATTAAACTATACGTGCTCTCTCATCGGATAACCCTATCTGTACGGAACATCGGCAAACGTCCCCGCATAAATAAGACTTAATTAACCGGAGGGTCGGCTCTGGATTTGCGTTTTGTTTTGTGTTTTGTGTTTTTTTTTTTAATAAACTGTGCGGCGGTGGCGGCGCATATCGAATTTAAATAATACCTGGTTTTATTCGCACTGATAAAATGAAATATATATAAGCGCACGTTGTCCCTCGCTAATGAGAACTTATCGAGCATCTCTCTCACTCTCTCTCTCTCTGACTCTAACTCTGTCTCTCTCTCTCTAACTCTAACTCTGTCTCTGTCTCTCTCTTTACCCGGACCGGATTGCACCCCCCGTACGACGGATATAATAATATCAACGGCGACAACAACAACAATTTAATAAATAATAATACAACTATACGTAGTATATATCAACGCCATTTTCCTCCGCGCCTATAGTAAGTAGGTACTTATAAAATATTTTATAAATTATAACATATACCTATATAATATATCGGCTGCTGCATCGTGTAAAAGGCAATAAAAAATAATACGTCATCGATAGGTGTAAACCGTGAACCGATGAGACGCGGAAGTGCAGATGCTGTAGTCGTGTATTATCATAGGAGTCGGATCTGCTGATCATCTGCAGTTGTAGCTTTCGTGTCGGTGACGGATTGCGGAAGGGCAGACGACGAAAATACTGCAGCTATATAATACACACTCGGTGGTATACAGATATTATTAATATAATATCGAGTGAACTGAAAACGCACGCGACGAAATCCGGTCGGGTAGGATTTTAAGTATGCAAAAATATGCGAGATGAGAAAAAAAAATTTGAAAAAACCGTCGACGATTTCTGTGTGGAGCAAATTAAAAAGTTTAACTGCACCGCGTCTATTTTTCACGTGATTGCTATCGCATCCGAGAGAGACGCGTCAACCTTGCGCATGTGGCATTTATCACAACATAATAGTACGTAGGTATTACAGCTATATTATATACTGGTTAATCCATTACTACTCTTCTTCGTTTTTTAAATTTTTTTTTTTTGACACAATTTTATAGTATAAAAAACAACATTAAAAAATATATATATGACTATTTTATTTTTTTAAATTGTTTGAATACTTTCATAAAAAAAGTTACCTATAAGTATAGATATTTAAAGTTTAAACACTTAACCTAACCGCGATATGTTCGAAATTTGATTTTCATAGATTTACTCCGAATTATATGATTTGCTTCGGAATATGAAATTAATAATAATGTGTATTGCCATTCATAAGAGTATACATTTTAAAAATAATAACGATATAAAAATAAAATTTTCTCCCAAAAACCTATTATTTTGTATCGACTTAAAATTATTACTTAAAAATAATTAATTTTCAACGATGATGCGATTATACATTTCAAAATTTTAAATCCTAGATCCACCGCGCTTTGACCAATGCACACCAGTACACTGCGTTACGAGTATGCGTATTGGGAATTGTATACAATAATTAAATAATTCGGCCTAGATCAAGGGTGGAGAACCATTTTTTTGGTCTGATGGCAAATTTTTGCAATTAAAAATTTGATAATTTTTCACGTGCCCAAAGTTTGTAAACACTTAATAGAAAATATTAAATATAAAGTGATAAATATAACATGATCAATTTAACATATATATGAATATTATAACATTTAAAATGTTTATAATTAATATCTTTGAATTTTTTACAACAAAACTGGAAGATTGGCATAATTTTTTTCAATTTTAATTTTTCGCGTGTCATTTAAACTGTACAGGCGTGCCGTAGTGGGTTCGCCACCCCTACCCCTGGCCTAGATTATATTATTTAATCAACTCTTAATATTATTAATGCGAGCTCGCGCACTCGGTCAATTTGTCTACACGCGCGATTGTGTCGTGTAATGCCCCTTACCACAGCTTCCCGCCACACTCGTATTCTAACACAATAATGATCCATAAATCATAACTGTTTGTAATATTAATAATATGAGATACCGATAAATTGGCATGTTTAATACAATACAAACATTACAAACCGATACACTACAACAATATAATATTTAATATTATAATAACAATCATTATTATTATACATACGGCGTATCTATATTCATATTGAACTTTGTGCGCCATCAAAAGTATATAGGTACTACATATTATATATAGTTTATTTGAGTACGTTTTTTTTTTACTTTATAATTTGCCAGCCATATATCAATACATAATATAGTATCCACGCGTTATTATCATGCTGACTTTGAATCAATACGGTCGGAAACTTAAATATTATGAGTTATGACTATGGCAAATTATGAAAATAAACAATAAACATCGTTTTCAATCGGTCGAACAAACGACTTTTTTCTTTGTGTACGCCTATACATATAATATATCATTACATATAGAGGCAGGCAATAAATAAATTTCACTTTCTAGTTAGTTGCGTGCGCAAAAACTCATCTGAACCAAAAAGTGAGTGAATCGGGAAAATATTTAGGTATAAAATGGTTAAGATTCGATAAGGGTTGTTCATTACAACGGTTAATTATGAGATTTATCATAAAATAATTAATTAGATGGTTTTGAAAGAGATCAGTCGTAGATCATATAACACGCATTATTCTTTCTTAAGTATGTATGAATTTGAATGTATATAGTTTATTAGTAAAAATTTACGAATTTTACGAATTAAATCGTGCAATATTACAGTAAGTTTATATAAATGATAGACGTTAAGTCGCAGTGGTCGCACACTCAGTTTTTCTTTTTTTAATTTTCTAACCATCTCGATGAATAAAAAATTCATCAGTCTATAAAATCAATGAAATCTAACTATTGTGCGACTATAGCCAAGTGATTGTACATCGAATTATAATTTATTGCGTTGTACAAAGGAACTGGAAATTTAATATACCTACCTACTGGCAGAGCGGTTAATATATCAACTTTATAATAATGATGTGTGTTTTTTGTTGTGTAGTCTGTCGTCCTCTTTTGGGGCAGCAAAATTTCTTTGATTTTCTACTTCCACATATTTTCTTACAGTAAAATGAACCTAGTTTGTAATTTATAGAGGTCAAATTTTAAAATTCTTGGTGGTTTTCAGAAGCACTGGGAAAAACAAACAATTAATGAGATGTGAAATTTTACGCAAAACCTGTTTTTGACAAAATCGATTGAAATTTTTTTTGGTATACCTACCTAACTTATTTTCGTAAAATTTTTTATAATTATAATTTATAACCATTTTGAAATTTTGAATACACCATTAAAAGTATTTTAACTATTTTTTGGATTTTTTTAAAATTCAATATCCATAAGAATATAATAAAATTACAATACGCCAAGCTAACATCATTATTATCCTTTTTAGATTCTAAATTCTAAGCTTAACGATAATAATTCATAATAATGTTATTGTAATTACTTATAACTTACTACGTCGAATGAAATCAGTAGCCCCATGACATATACATAATATACGGATGTATTTGCATGTAGTGCGTGAATAGTGAATACCCAGTTTTTTTTTACTTATATGATTTTGCCGTTGATTACAGAAAATGAAAAATGTATTAATTATTTAGATTGTAGTCATACAATTGTGATTTATTTGGGTTGTTTTTTGAAATAAACCACAATTGTATGACTACATACATGATGGAGTAAATGCATAATGGGCATTTAATTTTTCACAGGCCTCTTAACATAATATTTTTTATACAATACTAATATAGGCTATAATTAGAGAGTGGAACTTTAGGTTTTTACTGACTTAATGCAACTTAACGAGATTGAAAAATGTAGACGACTTATTCATCATAGAGTTGTAGGAAAAAAATTATTTTTTATAATTTTGCAAAGTTTTGGACATAACAGAATATTTAGCCTATTTTTCATATTTTATTAGAATAACATATTCTATTATTGTTCATACAAAAGTATACATTTTGCAATTTATCGAATCGTGATTTTTTCTAGCAACAATTTTTGGCGGACCAAAAAAATAATTTGATTTAAGAATGATAAAAGTTAAAAATCATTAAATTATTAACATTTTTTATATTTAAATAATTTACCTGTTGCTAAAGGAGAATGGTGCATAACAGTTATTTTTTGTTTTTATTGAACTATTTTGAAAAAAAAATCATTTTATCTGTATATTTACAAGTTTAAGGAATATTTGAGGGATTTTTAGAACATATTAACATCATAATTAAAACTTTTAAAAACCTAAAATTCCACTCTTTAGTTATAAAAAATTCGTTTCGAACCAACGGAAATCAACGAATCCTATTATATTGTACATGGTATAAATGCGATAAAATCGACTCAGTGCACGTCGTAGGCACGAGTACATAATATCGAAATATTCATTAGGTACCTAACTATTATTGGGCTGGAGGAGAAGTAGTTGGGCTGGAGGAGAAGTACTGGCACCATAGTTCCTCCTCCAGTCCTCGATACCATAAGGAAAAAAAAAAAAAAAAAAAGGTACCTAACTATTATTTGATATATATATAAAATAAATATATTTTTAATTCGTTTAAAACTAAATTACAAATTATACGTATCTATTATATACCTAATTAGTAATGACCTATAAACAATAACACGTTAATATTATTATAATTATTACTTTATATAGTCATCAAACATCGTGACCTGAACTGCACTTTAAAATAACATTCCATGATACATATTTTAATATAATAGTTACAGTGAAAACTCTTTATAACGAAACTCATTACAACGAAAAACTCTATATTACGTAAATAATATTAACTTAAATTATAATGGTTGGTTTGATTTAAAACCTATTAATTACTCTCTACTACGAAAACTCTCAATAACGAAAGAAATTAGATGGTCCCTTCAGATTCGTTATAGAGGGTTTTCACTGTATTAACATTTGTATACTTTATTTATCTCTGATCAAACAAAATACATGGACTTGATTTTTTTTTAATGTTTACCGCAATGAGCATCACAGTATAATTATTCATTTCGAATAGCCACGTTGGCCCAACAAGGTGCTATCGATAAACCACCCACTAATTAAAATTTAGCATCCCTAGCTGCAGTTTAATTTGATATAGTAATAATTATTAAGATTGGATATTAATTTTGACTAAAAAATATTTATCGAATTTTTACGATTTTCAAGAATTGATTCAAAATCCCTACTTAAAACACTCATATAATATTCTATTGCGAATTGAGTAAGCTTTTGAAAAAAAAATTAAAGGAAATACGATTTATGTGAAATATTGTATTGAATTTTAAAGTATCTTTACTGAGCAGACATTTTATTTTTTGATATTTACATAAAATACTTAAATAAGATGGAACATTTAAAACGTCCACAAACACCTAGCTTAAAAAAGAGGCCAAATATTTTAAAATTATACCATGTCTAGAAAATGCTATCTATACCTCAATAGTTTATACAAAGATTTGATAAGATTTCAAATATATAACTAATATGTATATAACTATAATATCGTATTGTATGTTTATTTGTTTTTTCATTATGACAAAATAAAAAAATTGATTTGTCAAAAGTTTATTTATGTGGTCCAAATATTACCCACTGTTTTTTCTGTAAACAATTGTTTTTAAGCTTTGTGCTGCACTTAGATATAATAGAGGTGTCACAAATGTGTGATTTCCTCCTCAGGCGAATATTCGTTGTCAACTGTTTGTAAATTATTAATATTACTTACATACTGTATAGATTGTAATTTTTGAAATAAAGCCAATTATTTTTTTTTTTTTTAAAGTTCAGAGCTGCACTTCTTAAGAAAAAAATGGGGAATTTTTAGTTATGTTTTTCTAAAGAAATAAATCAATAATTGGACGGAATTCTATACCAAAAATATTTAAAAAAAAGTTTGATCATTGCATAATTTGTTGTGGGTAGGTTTATTGTTTTTTTTTGCCTATAACCAGCGCTTATAAGTACACGTTGAATTTATCAAATACCTGTTCAGTTTTTTAATTATTTGTTACGAGGATGACTGACAATAATATTCGTCGTCGTCGTCGTCGTCGTCATCGTCTCCGTCAAACGAGTGTTGCGCCGGTCTTCGGACTCCGACCGATTCTCATATCGGAGCTTCGTCTACGCGCGGCCTAGAGGGTCATAAATACACTAACCCTCGTTAAAACATTATATAAAACATGATTATGTATACATCAGATGCATAGAGTGCGATCCCCCGCGGAGTAGGTCATAAGACTCATACATATAAGACTCGTACGCGAAGTATACGAAGAATATTATTATTATTATTGCCTATATCTATATTATATTATACATATAGGTTAGATACCAGATATAGGTAGGTTAAGGGCCGTGTTTTATCCATCTCACACACACACAGAGTACAATATATATATATATATATACTAGCTAAGTGAAAACGAATATTAAACTAACAAAAAAGTATCAGACATGTATTAATATATTATATATGCCACTTGAGAAATACATAATATACCTACAGAACTATAAATATCAAACGATCGATCAGCGCTGAGTGTATATATTATGATATTGTACTAGCCCGATGTGCATATATTAATCAATCTACATTCGACTATATTCGTTTAATTTATACGCATTTTAAAATTTTTTTAATGGACCTTTCACTTGCAGCAATTTCAAACACGGAGTTATCTAACTATATAATACAATATAATCTTTCGACCACAAATCGTGCGAACTCACGGGTTTAAAATCACTCTAGAATCCGTGCATGTCGAGAAATATTAAACAAAATTGAAATAATAATAATTTTCTAATATTCGTTAAAATATTTCAATAAAATTCTACACTTCATATTTAAGTGGAATACAGACAAGGACGTACTTGCAGATGGATATGATAAATATTTTATCAAAACCGATATCATATTATAATTTTATGTATATTATAGTACTTTTATGTCTCACATAAATTTATCTTCCCTTGATTGATCGAATCTATCCATAGTATATATATACATGGTCAAATGCAATTCAATCAATATCGATTCTAAGCTCATTATATTTTGATGGATTGTGTATTGTTCGCCGAATTTATATATATTCTATATATTTATATATACTCCACACAATTCTGCAAAGGTTATAATTTCGAAGGAGTATAGTTAATAATTTGGATAAACGAAATTGAGTGGCATAGGGTAGCGCCCAAAAATGTTAGTACCCATACATGTGCAACGCACAACTACGCACTCACTATAAATTCAATTTTATACATCAAAGTTCTCGAAATATATGGTGATGGAAATATGGAAATATGAAAATAAAAACGCAAACTGTCAATGAAAAAAATCAAACATAAACAATAAAAAATTAGTAGAAAAAAACATTTTTTTTTTGCAATAACAACACACCCCCGAAGGGTAAAGTAGTTTCCAACTAATTTTTTAAACCTACTTAGACTGCGGATCCAAATAACCGAGAGAAATATGTAAATATTTAGATCATACTTGTACTATACACAAGACAACTTAAAAATATTATGATAATATGATTGTATACTTATATACTAGGAAATTCAGAAAACCTAAATTCTTAAATTAGCTAAATTTACTATTAATTAATGACAAAAAAAAATATATTTGAAAAATGGATCACATTATTGTATAAATGTATATTATCCAAGTTTTAAATTTTAAAATTCCGGTTAGGGAAAAATATTTAATATTTAAATTAAAAGTCAATTATGATGAAGACTATATTTAAAGGTTTAAAATACCTTAAGTTAAAAAATAAAAAAACACGAAAGCACATCATATCGGACTGCATAAAATATAATCAAGAAAGGATCAAACACGGGATATCACACAACCTCGATGCAGCCCTTGGAGCCAATCACCAACTCAACGCAGATTTAATTAACTTCCTCAAGCAAACCAATATTTATAACCAAATCTAAACATGTAAGCAAACGTAAATAACTAATGGCCTTTGTTGCCGAAGTTGTAAACCATCAATAAAAAAAAAAAAAAACACGAATCGCGAAAAAATGTTGAATGAAATAGAGCGGGTTAATGCGAGTAATAAAATCATACGTATATGTAAACACAAGTAAAAATAATATTTTAATCCATATTTAGTCGCATCACACCATTATTTACTCGTCACCGAAAGTGCTTTTTTAATAACATACATAAGTATATACTCACACTACTGACACATAGTACATAATATATATATAATATAATATATAATATAATATATATGATACTGTGTTATATACATACCTGTGCAGTGTGCTGCACTGTTGGTTTCGTGATGGGCTCTTTATGGATTGAAATTTATAGCCACGCGCGACGAGGTCTCCGCAGCGGTGCAGTGCCGACGCGCGATTCGCTCGTGGTATATACCTTACGTGTAATATAATAATAATAATAATGTGTAATATGTACGGAATACGCGATCGCGACGGTTCCCACGATCATCTCGTGTTAGATAATGAATTTATAGCTCGCGGTAACGCACAAAGAATTTCATTATCTGCCCTAATTTTTTATTTCTTATTTTTATATTTTACGTAGCCGACCCGCCGCCGCGGCGGTCACGATCGAGAGCGAGCACTCGCGATCTCGAGAAATTGGATCGAAATAAAGTCTTAAAAAAATGATATATAAATATAATAAAGTCGCGTAAGACCCTGATTAGTGGGGGGGGGGCTATAAGCACGCTGCAGTACACGGCGGCGGCGGCGGCGGAGAACTCGACGATTTCAATATAATTCAATTTTTCATCATATTACCAACCATAATAATATTATTCACTCGCAATGTATAATATTATATACCAATTTAATATTTAGTCGTTCGGGTTTTAATGGGCAAATACCGGAGCGGCGATTTTTTTTTTTACCGGCTTCTATAAATCGCAATTATAATAAAATATCGAGAAAGAGAAAGAGCTATATATATATTTATTATGATAGCAACAAAATATAATAATATACAGAAAGCGGACGGAGTCGTCGTCATCGATGTATATACTATAAATAGTCTTTCACCGCGGTCTGCTCGCGGGTGGCGCAAAGCAGCGGCGCCCTTTGAGATACGCCACACGCACGCACGTCGCTAAATATATCATAATAACGAAATAATATTATTATTATTATTATTATCGTACAATATATTATATACACATTATTATGATATATATATGACCATCATAAATGTGACGATCTCCCGCGCACGCGCCAATAGTCACCGCACCGTTTAAGAGGCGAGTGCGCGTATATATATTAAAATAATATTATTATACACAAATGGATCGTAAATCTTTAGAAACAAACACACACACACAAAATAATAATAATAAAAATTCTCATTGTAATACGCCGACGGACCGACCGGTAAATATTTTATACACACATTATTACTATATATTAAATATCCGCGTGTATATAGAGGTGGCTAATATATACGCGGCTAATTGACGTCGATCGGACCACGGTCATATTTTACCACCACATATCGTCTAGGTATATTAAAATAATATTATTATACCATAATACATATATAATACGTACTACCCATATGTGACTACACCGCCCGTTAGACTGCTGCAGTGGACACGAGACGACTCGCACATGCAGCCGCGATCACGCGTGTTAACGCCATATTTAATATATACCTACAACATTGTATTATATATATATATACGCAAATAACAAACGTTATTAAAATTAAATATATTACCGCAATAATACTATGCATAAAAAGATAGTGCAGTACTACCGCCGCAGCGGACTTTCGGAATTTGTTATTGAGACGTATATACGAAATATATATTGTAATATTATATGGATAATAATATGATAATATGCTCATCGTATATAAACATCCTTCGGGCCATCCGTTTATATATATATATATATATATATATATATATATATATATCATAATGTTATAATATACGTACCTACTATATAATAAGGGCCGTGATTTCCATCAAATTTGCTGCAACAATTTGTTCGGACAATTTTAAAAAAATATGATCTCATTATTTTCCCTACGGTTATTTTTATAAGTACTGAGAACTTTCAATTTTAACCTCCCAAAAGCATCAATTAGAACGCTATATACTATGGACCTTCCTTGAAGTTTCACCTATTAGAAACATTACGTTATTCAGATATAAAAAAAACACACACACACATATATTTTTAAAACATACACTCTAGAACTTTTCATCCCACTCAGAATCTAAAACTTTAAAAAGTGATGTTCGCCTATTGCTGAATGATTTTTTTTCTCAATGTGCTTCATGTCAAAGAGTTCTTAACTAACTCTCATCTAAATCACTTATTGTTTATTTCAGTAAAACAGATATTGAAATAAAAAAAGAAAAAATGATTCTTAAATGAAATCTGGTGCATCATTTAGTGGGGGGAGGAGGTGGCAGGGTGGCAACAGCACTACTAACTTAAAAAAATGTTGACAGTTGGCCCACCATTAATAGTCCAATGCGCCGTTATAATTATCGATATGATTTCTATTATAACAAAAACACTATCAATATCCACGGCTGGAAATGAAAGACATTTTTCATCCCTCAAAAGAGTAAAAAAAATATTTACGAACCACCATGGGCGACGAAAGATTGAATGATCTAAAGATTATTGCAATTGAGAATAGGAAGAAACAAGTATAATATTGATTTACAAGAGACTGTAAATGTTTTTGCACACGTTAAAACCCGTCGATATCTTTTTAGCTCGTTGCTTTAATTGCTTATGATTTATAAACTTTTAATTCTTTGAATTGCTAGCTATTTAAAAGTTGCATTAGTCGTAGTAAATAATTTAAATTAGAATTATAATAAGGTAAGAAAATAATATTTACATAGGTTTGCATAGGTTACATATAAATATATTAATGGCCTGGTGATAATATCAAAATTGGCCTGCCGAAAAGTTCGCACACCTAGAAAAAAACTGAAGTGATGCCTCTCAATGGAATACTTTTTAAGACACTTCTATTTGATTAAAATATCAAATATTGGCAAATCATTAAGTTACAAATAACATTTACCAAAAATTAAACAATTATGATAATACTATATTTAACTATTTCATTTGATTTTCATATAGAGTGTATACACACTGTAAGGAAAACTATCCATACATTTTTAACATGTATAATCAATCAATAAATAAAACATTCATAAAATATTAGAATGAATAAATTGTAATTTAAAGTGACAAAAATTCTAAAAAAGTAAAATAAAAAACGGCGTTGTCGATTGTGCATACATAAAATTAACGAATTGCCAATATAATTAATATCGAACGATAAACGACGTGTAACGAAATCTTTTGACAATATATTATGTTATATTAGTTTGATACACGTATAAAATTGTGTGTGTGTGCGCGCGCGTGCATATAAGAAATACTTACGCACAATGTTTAAGGATACAAAGAGATGACTTATATTATATTACTTTATTGCATTACACATAATAAGTAGGTATAATAATGATATATACATATACACTTACATTTCTTGTCCTTGGGTACTATATATATCTATATATATTTATGTCATATCGTATTATCATATCCATATTTATGTGACTTAAAAAATATTATTTATTGGCGTCTCGATCGCGAGATTATTGTATTGAGTATAATATTATACTATCCAAGTAGACTTCACCGCACGTTGCATATTGTTATTAATTACTCGTATTAATGGCCATATAGATATATATCTTGTGTATATATATTATCATTATATGCATATATATTATTCCCTCACCTTTTAATCAAAATAACAGTACCATTAAATGTATACGGACGGACACCAAAGGACATACAGTTATAAAATGTTTAGTAAAATAACACATCGCCAGTGATTAAAGATGCAAAGTGTCGATAAAATCTGAGAACTACGTATACAGGTATGTTATATATTTCGCCATGTATATAAAATAGTGTACTCATATAATAACATAATACGATGATCGAGATATGATCCGTGTGTATTGCAAAATCAACTATTGAAATCCAATTTTAATTCACACATGCGCGAGAACATTTGAATAATATCAATGTGAAGGTGTTTATATATATATATATATTATTTTTTAATTGGAATAGGAATATAACTAAATTGTATTACGGTTTGAATAAATTCAGCTATCGTCACAGCCGTCCTGGAATACGCGTATATCATAATATATAATATGATATTATTTACGACGTCCTGTATATATATATATATATATATATACACACCTAGCTATATATATATTATATTGGATTTGTTAAACTGTTAACATTTCACACGGTCGTTTCAATAGATATACCAATAATACTGTCCGAACTATATTATTTTACTTTACAACGCTTTTTAATTAACATGAAGACGTGTTCTTATAGAAATTTCTATAAATTTGTGCGACACCGAGGCGTTACTATTACGTCTGCATGTCATCATCGTGTGAAACCGGGTGGGTAAAATATTATTGTATGTTATTGACCGTTTTCACGTTATAGTTGCCATGGCCACCAAACGATAACAAAAATTAAATAAATATTATGAAGTTTTTATAGGTCCACCCCTAGCAGCCGATGATAAATAATAATAGGATTACGTCACCATAGCAATCTCATTATATATTTTTTAGATTCTGCATGAGCGTAACGATAATAATTCATAATTTTTAATAACTATTTATTACTTCCTATATCAAATTCAATCAGTATATCCGCATGACATATAGGGACATTATACTTGTACCGAATGTATTCGCATGGAGTCGTGTGGATACTCTATATTTTTAGTTACATGACTTCTATGACTTGTTAATTATAAAAATAAAGCATTGCAATCTACTCATTTCTTCACAGGCTGAATATGTTCCAATTTTTTTTCTCCATTAACACAATTATTTACTGCAATATTTAATTTGGAATAATAGCTATAGGAAGGAGTAATTGTCAACACAAAACTTAAATGGACACTTCGGTTGAAAAAATTTTAAATATGCTTAACAATTCGTAATTAAAACAGCTTTCATTTTCAAAATAGTTTTTATCGCCAAAGCACAATCGTGTATTAAATAGCACAAAAACCTAAATATTTTTATTTTTTTAATGGTTTAACAGGAAATGCCAAGACTGTACATTATAATTTGATGAATCGCCTAGTATACATACTTTTTATGCACATAAAATAAGTCAATGTAGATACGTACTACTTAAAAGTACCTACGTATAAAGGTAATAGGAATACAAAATATTATACTCGTACAAGGTAAAAGTCATCCACCGTAACGTTATCAAAAACTTTTGGTATAGTACTACTTATATCTATCAGTATCTACCGATGTACTACCACTACTGGCACTACTACCTCAGAACATGAAATGTTTTAAAAGTATAATATATGAAAAAAAATTGATGGAAGATACATGCGCTCTTCGCCGGGGATCGCGCCTTTCGTAACGTCAAACCAGTTGGTATACATAACTGCACTGGCCACAATTATATACGTATATAGTTTATATATATATACGTTTACATATCTGCATTTATATATATGTACCTATACTTATATGTGTGTACTGTGTACACATAGACAATGTATGTAATAATATAATATATGCATACTATCGTCTAACCAGTTTGTCGGAAATACCTTATATTACGAACCATATCGCACAATTTGACGTTTTAATTTTTTTTTTTTTTTTTTTTTTATTCGACATCGGATATTATTTATATTTCTCAGCAATCTATTACAATATTATATATTATACGAGATAAATTCACCACCGACGTGCAAAACGTTTTGTTGGTAATGATCGCTCCGGGTAATTTAATTTATTATATTATATATATATAATATGTAGTTAGAGTGTTAAAAGTCGGTCAAGAAGTTGTACGGCTTGGTTTTGAATTTGAACATTTATTTATTAAATATATTACAGGTACTAAGATGGAAATGTTTACTATTATTTATTTGAAACGTACAAAAATATATTATTAATATTTAATATTGTATTCCTGAAAATAATAGTAGCGTGGATATATGCTATGCGAATATTATATAAATTATATGTTCCTCTGCGACATAAATACATACGTATCATACATATCATATGATATATTAAAAACACAGATATATTTAACTATATATACAATTGTAATCCATAGTCATATAGTAATAAAATTTAAATAGTTATAGGTAGGTAATATTATAAGAATTTATAAGAATTGACATTAATCGATCGCTTAATATAAATTAGTTTTAAATATACGTTCATTGTAAATATTAAAACATTAAACTTAAAAACAGATTTACAATTTGACGAAGTGAAAAGTAAATATCACAAAACAATCATAACCATTAGTTAATGTAAAGTAGATAGTGGTGTAAATCAAGGAAGATTGCGAACGGATGTTGAGGAAATATGAAAACTCGATGCCTAATATAAATATTATTAAGCTTTTAAAATGGTTTTATCTTTACTTTGGTCCTTGAATGATTTCAATCGAATTATCGTAGGTACCCTAACGTTCAATTGTATTCCTTTTAATTATACAATCACCTATTTAAACTGTTATATTTTTATATAATATTATTTAATAATCAAACCATATAGCGAGTGTTGTAATATATATATACTTAGACACTATATTTCCGAATTCTTGAGATTTTTCGTACTACTAAGGAGTATATCCCGCAATGATACAAATTTCTATTATTCAAATGAGAACTCCCTTTCAACCGCGAATTATTGAATGGATAATTTTTCTGAAAAAAGCCAGGATTAAAATTCGTACGAATAGGTTTTAAGTAATTTAACTTTGTGTTCTAAAGCGCATATGAAGTTTGATTAATAAAATATACATATTAAAATAAGATATAATTCCGTTAATATCGTATATTGTAATATCTACCACAGTCCAATTTTCTTTTATAATTCGGATGATCAATTATTTTAATTTTATTAAAAATCATAACCTGCAGAATTAACTGCAGGCGGGCGATCCGAGGGAGTTTATTACGACTCATCGTAGGAACTAAACCCACATAAATTGGTTTGATCCCGTGTCCAGGGCGTGGATACTCGCGAACAATTTCGATTAAACAATGATTCACGATATAGTTTCGCGGCGTATATAAACATATAATATAGATATTAAGTATTACGTACATTCACACGGACAAAACTATACGCGTACAGAAATGTTTTGTCTTTATTCCTCATTCTTATTATTATTTTTCCAAACAAAACCTTTTCTCAAGCCCCTTTCGACCCGTCAATATAATATACCTGCGCACACACCACCATCCAACTCGTCTGCTGCGCGCCGCGGTGGAGACAAATTACAAGAATGATGTAATTTGGTATTATCAATTTCTCGAAAACTATGTCGGTACCGCCCCTTGAATAATAATGTCTCTGAATGTTTAAAAACACAATTACACGTTACGGTTTCGCAACATCTCGACGTTCGTGTATAATGATCATTTCGTACAAAATCGGAATAAGTTTCCCACGCGTCGATTTGCATCGGAAGGGAAACCTAAACCCATCTCTGTTGGTTGTTATATGTAGGTATATATATATATATATATATATATATATATATACATTATACGGCCGATGTACATACTATATTATATTATATATACCTAAATGCATTCACACAATATGCTTGTACCCATATATATATTATTATAAACATTTCTATTCGAATGATATTCAAGCCTCGAGCCCATTTCGGACATTCTTTTGGTTGCCCCATAAAACCATTTAAGATAATAACAAGATTGAACGCGCATCAATATAGTTATATGTAAGTAACTACCAAAGTATATGCTGCAGTGCATCACGGTAACAACGTTTAATTACTGACATTATGCGGTGGTTTTTTTTTTTACCCCGCATATTATTATATATCATGATGGGCACCGAAAAGATTGTTTTAAATGTGAGTTGTACTTAATCTCATAAAAATCTATTCCGTGAAAATATCTTTTGGTGTAGACTTTTCACGAGCGAGTTGAACATCAAAAATGCAATTTGTCAAATTATGTTTTGAAAAAAATTCATAAAATATGGCCAACGTATTCTATATAGGCATCAGCTGGTACATAAATGCAGAAAACTAAATATATAAATCCATATTGAAAATGCGTAATATGACAGATATTTTTTCCTGTAAATACTCGTAATTATTCAATATAAGTTACTTTACGCGCTTTATATACATATTTCTTTTTATTTACATATTATGATATTTAAGTAGGCTAATAGTAAGCATATCATATAGTCGATGTATACATATAATTAATATATATTTTAACAAGCTCTTTATAAAAAATTCTACATATAGGTAAGATACGTGTTACATTATATTATGTTTGTGCCATTTTCACGGCGACTGTCATAACTTGTTATTTCGACATGACACATAAACTATACACAATATATTATTACATCTACATACAGCTGCATAACGAAATGCATATCGAAGAAGTTTTTTCCAACAAAAGCTTTGTACATATATATATATATATGCCTACGCATATAGGTTTCACGTTCTTAGACGACAACAACTATACAGAATTAGGTAACGAAATAATGATAACATAATACACACTGCAGCAAAGGAAACAACAATAACTTTTGAGGTTTTCCAGATCAAGTTTGTATCAAAAATAAAACGCTGGATTTTTCAAGTACCTACCTAGCTATAGGTATTCAAATCTCTGAGAGGCTTATTAGCCATTAGGATAGTATAACAATTTACACGACACGAGTTATAGCCGGCATTCTATATAAAGCTTCTGATCTGAAGGTATTTAAAAATGTATAATCACACTTTAATAGTTCCAATCGTTATTAATTTTTTAATTTTTTTAAACGACTTAATTATTTTTTTGAATACTTTTTTTTTATATCATATTCCTAAACAGAATAATTTACTATGAATTTCAATACATATAAATTATTGTATTCTACCTTTGATAACCATAAAATTGTAAATTATAATATAAATGATATTTATGCATACAATATATAGTAATATATTTTAGCGAATAAGTATATGAATGGTCAGACAAATGAATCTTAAATGTTTTGAGGCAGCACTAATATTTTTGCATATACAACACCTACCGTTACATTCTCTGCAGGCACGAGCCATTCGCACTGTCGTGAAATTCGGCGAAAACGCAAGTGGGACAATCGTAGTATGGGCTGAGCGTTTTATTTTACGTTTGTTATATACTTACATCAATAAAACTGTTTTTGACCGAAAACTATGTTCAAGTTATATATAGGGTTTATGGTGAACTAGAGAATTAGAAACTAAGAAAAACTAAAAAAATTCTTTTGGAAAAGGTATAGCAAGACTCTGTTATACTTACTTTCTCTTCCAATATTCGTTATCGTGGTTAGTTGTTCGATAGTTATACTTATACAACCAATTATAATTAGGTAGGTACTATTATAACTTTGCATGCATTGAAATTCTCGAAAAAGTATATTTTGCTCCAAAATATGAAATTAAATGACGTTATTGTTTAAAACGTGAAAAACATTAAAAAAAAAAAACTAAATGTATACATAATAATGTATACTACATAATACATTTAATGTTAATCAGCAGTATATAAAATATATTATGTACATTATTATTATAATACCTGTATAATGTTATAAAACAGTATTATAGTAAATAGATATGAGTTGGAAATACTTGAAATACGGTCACGGGGGATTAGAAACTCGTATCTGTGAGACCGAGTAAACACGTGAATAGTTATTATTTCCAAGTAGGTACAGGTGAAAAACAGTAGCTTATCGTGTTAAATAATTGTTTTATCTCCAGTTTAAAATCTATCTTCGAGGACTGCAACGGCAAGGTGTGCGCGGCGATGGCGATTATATGTTATTATATTATTGGTCCATGGACCGTTTTTTTATACGAAAATACATATTATACGAAACTGAGCAGCATTAAATACCTACCCATAACCCATCCATGATATATACATAGTACATACCTATCCATACACCGTGCATAGTATATAATAAAACATTTTTCGAGATATATTGTATACAATAATATAATATATAACTGCAGTGTGCATGTGTAATAATTATACACCGTGACTCGCCGGAATAACAAAGTTAGAAAAAAAAACACTCACACACAAAGGAATTATCGATAGAGTAAACGAAATTAACGCATAAAATGTATCATAATATATAGTATTCATACAAAGCGGGTGTAAGCCACTAAAGTCTCGTATATTATATTGTTATAAACTTATATATAGGTATTAGATTTATAATATTATATTCACAGAAATAGCCGGTTGTAGCTGACACGGGTTGCGTTGCAAGTCCACTGAGGACGGACGGAAACAAGTCGTCTTTGGTTGAATAGACATCAACTTTTAGACATCTACTAACTACTTACCTACCTACACGTATTATGTAGGTACTGTTTATTATGTTCGTTGCTCATATTATCCGAGCGTACAAAGTGACTCGCACCAGTCGTCGATATATTATATATATTATCAATTATTATACGCCGAAATGTTATACTGACAAATCATAATATATGTACCTATACTCATAGGAATATTGTTACTAATTTAAAAAAAAAATTTATGAACTCCCTTGCACATTGTAAACACATTTTAATGTTTCCAATCAACACTTGTTAATATTTTTTCCTTGCAACTCTATATTATATGCTATCGAGTATTTAAGCTCTTCTACCCAAATATTTTCCAGGACTACAGTCTATACGGAACCTAGCTCAAAGGCTGTGTTTTAATTATTATTTAGAAAGGTATAAAATAGTTTAAGAAATATATAATGACTAATAATAATAAGTATATTATGATAAATATTAGCAAATCAATTACTCGTGTTAATAGATAATCAAATCACAACAGAAACTCTTCGTAAAACTACGTACGTGTAAGAATGACTAAGTAAAAAAAAATCATCAGATCCTTAAGCACTATAAAGATGTGATATCATGAATAAAATATGCTAAATATATTGAATTTAAGTAAACTTATTTTGTTTCAATAATTTAATTACTCGACGAGGAATTATTTCTTAAAAGAAACAAAGTATGATGAACAAAATAATTAAACGGCGAAAGACTATAATTAAAGTATAACTTAGTATTATTTTTAAAATATTATTATTAATATTTATATACTATTCTAAATAATTCCACGCCAATTAAATACATTATCGAAACAAAACAAGTTTACTTAAATTCAATATACTTAGCATTTATTCAAGAAATCACATCTTTATGGTGCTTAAAGATTTAATATTTTTTATTTTACTTAACCATTTTTACACGTAGTTTACGGAAGATTTTTTATTGTGATATCACTCATTTTTATCATGAAAGCAAATAATAATAATGATAATGTAACTATATTTTTCATATATTTCTATATTAACCAGAAGTAACTCCAGGCATTAATTGAAGCAGGGTTCCGTCATTTTCTTGGTTGGCAAATAGTAGGTACATATGACATATCATACATGTATTTATGGTAAACATTAAATGATATAGTACCTACTATATTTTATTATTTCTAGAATTTTTGTTTGTAACAAAAAAACATATTTTATATAGATAATTTTGTTATTATTATTTTATTTTCCCTTTAAAAAAATATTTCATTTTATTTATTCCGTATATACATTTTGTGTATGCCAACCAATGTTTTTCCAGACAACAATATGGCGATAGTCCTCGTGCAGCTTCACTGATAACAATGTAAATAATATAAGACTTTAACGTCTAATCTCATGCGAATTCAAAATTAAAAAATCTATTTATAATAACCATGTTGATTTATTTTTTAGATTTCTTGGTAAAGTTATAAAATAATTTATGAGAAATCTTGCTTTTAATTTTTAAACCTTAACTATCAAAATTAAACATTTGATACATTTTTGAGTTGTTGAATTTGGTCAAACTTTTAACTTTATATGTTTATAAAAAGTTAATACTAAATTTCTCATGACTATAACAGCTCCAAACGAGTCAAAATATTCTGAAAATATAATCATGCAAGTATATCGTATAGAAAACAAAAAAAATAAACATATTTTGGTGGAAATTTCATGAATTTTTGGTTATTCATTTTTAAGTTACACTAAAAAAAATAAATAGATTTTATGCATAAATTATTGTTTTTCTTGACGTTTAAAACTCTCGGAAATTTTCCATTTTGACCTTTCTAAAGTGCCAATTAGATTCATATTACCACTAAATAAAAAACTGAAGTTGATAATCAAAGTATTATTTCAACTACTTACGGTGTAAACAATATACATAAAAAGAAAAAAAACACATATAGTAAAATCAATAAATTCATCATTCCACTTAGAATCTAAAATGATATTATATAAAACTATACTATAGTAAAATAATAAATTTTGTTATATTATATACCACTAAATTATTAAAAATAAATACCCCATAATTGCCTCAATCCTCATAGTGTTGAATTATAACACCATAAACACTATAATATAAATTATTGCTACTTCATTTGAATATTATGTAAAAAATACCTAATATAAATCAATAATTAAATACGTATACAGCAATTAAAATTATTAATCTCTTATAGACTATAGTCGTTGAATGGAAATTATTTTGCTAATCATAAAATATTCAAATTTTTTGAATAATGTATAAAAAATTATTTTATGCGCCACATACGGTATACACAATAAATATTAATCACAAATCTCATATAATATGAGAAATTGGTTTTCTTATCAAACACTTTATCAACGATTATTGAAGTTTCAAAAATAATATATGAAATTATTTTGTCATTGACATTACAACATAAAACATTAATTTGAATGGTACAATTTCTAGTATCTAAGGCTTATAGTTCACCATAGAGTTTACTTTCATTAAAAATTATAGGTTTAAATCCCATGTAGTTCATATTCAATTTATAACATAACATATTCTATAGTAACTAAGTCATATTATTACTTGCTACCAAATTAATTCAACTTCAATGATATTAAATTTGATATGTATTGTATAGAAAATCTTTCAGACCAATGTAGGGGAGGGCCACATCAAATTTAATTCCATTATTATTTATTAGTTTATTAGTTTATTACTCATATTATAGAGATGAATAGTTAGTATTCATAATTGCTGATACCAAATTAAAAATGCATTACACAATGTAATGGTTTTCAACACATACTCATAATTGTTATTTAACCATTTTGACTTTTTTTAGCTTGTTTTAAAATACAAAAAGAAAATAATTTAATGATCCTAAGTACCTAGTCTTAGTCCAGGCTAGATATAAGTTATTACTAAGACAGTATGATATTAAATAGATTATAGCCAACACTTAAATAATAATAATTCTATAATTACCTGATGGTTTTAAAGCTTTAATAGCAAATGGAATAACTAGATGTGGATGAGGCAAGTCTAAGAATACAGCATCAGCTTTACCGGTAACATCATCACTAAATCCATTTTGACAAACATCTCTATGTATACAAAAGAATCAATATATAATTAATACTAGTTAACCAAATCTTCAAAACCAATTGTTGATGGTATAGCACCAACACTATCAACAAAACAAATTCAAATTACCTGCATTGGCTGGTGACATTTTCGGATAAACCGTGAGATTTAAACTCTTTTTGGGCTTGATCTGCTCTTTGTTCATGAAAATCGTATGTATAAATGTGTCCAGAAGGTTTTACTCTAAAGGCCATGGCATGAGTCAACGATCCACTTCCGGTACCTAAAAATAATATATTACATCGAATATAGATACAAAGGATAAATTAAAACAAAAATAACAATAGTAGACATGTTACCTGATTCAACCACAATGCTACCAGGCTTAAGTTCTAACATGAACATAATTAGACTTATATCTGGTGTGTATATAATCTGAGTTCTGTGCGGCAATGTCTGTGTCCAAAGTTCAGGTGTTGGATACAAAACATGAGCCCATCCATTGGACAAACTCACTTTTGATCCAAACCGTTTGCCAAATAACGAAGAAATCTTCAATGCTCCATACTTAGTTTGCATAACATTTTCGATCTTTTCTCCTTTGCGATTTTCGATTACTGACTGGGCTTGGATAGCATACATGGCTTGTGGATTTATGTACAATATGACCGTGTCACCTTCTTCAATGACGTCTTTGTAGCGGTTAAAACTCATTTCTGATTAAATTAAATTTAATTTAATTAAAATTAATTTTTTTTAAGTAGGTATTAGTACATAAATTATGTTTTTTTTTTAAAGCTTAAGTCCCAGATGGTACAACTTACTGTATTATTGGCTTTCAGTTTTGATGTAAAAACCGGTGTGGCAAAAAGGTTATTTATTCAATATCGATTCGAATTGCATGGATTTTAACCAATTCAAAACTCGATCGACCGTCTTACTTTTTTTCAGAGGTAACTAAATGTGAAAACGATCGGATAAAATGACAAATATTGTGAATAATAATAATTAATAATTTTCTGAACTTCGATTTTCAAAAATTCGTTGTGGAAACCGTTCTTATTGCTCTTATCACTATCATCAAAATAATGTTATCATAAAAACACCAAACAACATCACGATTAAAGATAATGTGCAATTGAAAATGTTTTGACTCATAGCACTATCTAGTGATCATCTCTACTAGTAGTAATTTTAAATTCATCGCGGTTTTTTAGAATAACGATATTATAATATTTAAAAATTTTTACAATCTATAACGATTATATTGGATTAGAATTAGTCAAAACAAAATGAAAACCGGATATACAATTTTAAATTAACATTATGTCGTATTTTTGTGGATATAAGTTGTTGTAGTTCATTCAAAATTTAACTAATTTCAAAATTGTTTATTTACTTGTCCATATTTTAAATGAATAACTCTATAAATTGGCTATTTTTGAATTATTTTTCAAAAAATACTATGAGTTTTTTTTTCATTTTATTTCTATGCCATGGTCTATGAAAATAATGTAAATAATGTAAATAATAATGTCTATGAAAAATGGATTGCCAGTTTAATTTCTAAAATATAAAAAAGCAAGATAAACTATTATCATTGATTATAAACAAAACTGTTACAGTGCACGTGCTTAGCTCAGCCGCGAGCAGCTCAGGTGACCTACCACCTAATACCATTCTTTTTAAATTAAATATATTATGATATTTTCAAACGGATTTTATAATTTAATTTAGTGACTTGAGTCCCCCCCCTCATGGTTTTTCATCATATTTCAGTTCCATTTAATATCAATTATTTGGGTTTGTGGTGCTAATACAAATCTAGTACTTAATAATTTAATTTTATATATAGAAAAGCTATTGACTATTGCCTATTTCGTGTCCAATAATATTTATGATTTTTATAATTTTAAACCACATTGCTGGGTAAATATATATATGTAGATATTAAAAAAAAAATCTTAACTTAATAAATTAATCGAAAATTTTCATATAACTTTTAACTTAACAGAGTTAAAAAAAAATTAGGTGAACTGTTAACTTTAAACTTTTTAAATTATTTTCCATCAACTTAATTCAGTTAAAAATTATCATTAACTTGCCCAGCCTTGTAGTAAACTAATGTTGGTTAATATAACAAAACAAATTTATTAATTTTAAAATGTATAAATGTTTATTTTTTTTATGGGTAATTGAAAATTGAAAATTTAACGACAAACTAAATAGGTATCTATTCACATATAGTTACATTGAAAAAATTTACTAAAAATCTCAAAAATGTGTAAATTATTTTATAGGTAGTTCCAATTTAAATATTTACCGCTCAAAAATATGTTTCACATTTTCATCTAATGATACCATGATTTATCATTAATTCAAATTTGACACATTCATTACATTGACCTAATAAATAGATAATGAGATTCTTGTTTAAATTGAGTACTTCATCAATAATGTTGTAATAATATATTTGTAAATTGTAATCTATTACTAAATACATTTTTAGATTCTGAGCGGTGCAATGAATGTATTGATTTTACCAGGATGTGTTTTTTTTTTTTTTGTGTCTGTCATCACGTTTTGGGGCAGTAAAAATTCTTCGATTTTTGACTTCAGTACCTCGTTCGATCAGAAAGTGAATCTAGATGGTACTTTGGGGGTCAAAAGTAAAAAATTCTTAATACTTTTTTAAATAATTGAGAAAAACAAACTAAAAATTAAGGGAAAAACGGGAAATTTTACGCACACTCATTTTTCGACAAAATCGATTTTGGTTTTAGATGTAACTTTTAAACAAATGACCATAGATACATGAAATTTTCACCTAATGTTTATAAAAGTATATTCTATCCACCATGCAATTTTCAAAAAATTTCGACTTAAGTTGAACTATTCATAGGCATTTCAAATTTTCGATCATTATTAGTTTTTTTTAAATTAATATCGATAAAAATTTATTTGTTAGGCAGAAAAGCTTGAAAATTTAATACAAGGCTCTTAACATATTGTTACAATAGCAGTTGAAAAATAAAATAAATTCATAGTCACAATTTTTTTTTATAAGCATTCAAAGTTTGAATTTTGACAAAATACGTAAAAATCACGAAAATTCACAAATTATTTTAAGCTAGAAATTCATAAAAAATTTAATACAAGATTCCTTACAAGTTTTTCAATCTTTATCACAAATAAAAATTCCACCGGAAATTCAAATTAAATTTTTATGAGCATTTGAAATTTAAATTTTTACAACATTGGATTTTCACTTTTAGCGATTTCCTTATTTTGGTGTAACTCTAAAACAAATTACCGCAGATACCTGAAATTTTGACTGAATGTTTATATAGGTGTTTTTTATATTTGATAAAATTTTCAAAATATTTAGATTTGTTTTGAGCTGTTTACTGACATTTTAATTTTTCAACTTTTTTAGTTTTTTTTTCTATAAATATCGATAAAAATTTATTTGTTCGGTAGAAAAGCTTGAAAATGTAATACAAGGCTTCTAACACATTGTAACAATAGAAGTTGAAAAATAAAAGAAATACATAGTCACAATTTTTTTTTATAAGCATTCAAAGTTTGAATTTTGACTACAAAAGTAAAAAAATTCACAAATTATTTCAAACTAGAAATTCATAAAAATTTTTCTTTTTAAATCTAAGATTTGAAAATTTTTAATAATCTATTATATATCCTAGGCAGATAAACCGTCTTCGCTCAGAATCGTTTTTTGTATACAATGATATAATATCATTGGATTCAAATTTAATTCCATCCATTACAGTAACCCACTTGTAACCTACTGTACAGCAGAGCGACATACACGACTTACCCGCTTTTTTCAGTATTATTCATACCTATGAAGTATAATTCAGCACTTCAATACTCAGATACACTATTATAATTGGATCTTAAATATGTGGCAAGTAATGAGTAACTAAGAACCGAAATAAAAAAAAAATTTTAATTATATTAAAATAGAATATTAATTTCAAGTAAACAATAACATAGTCATATATCTAAGTATACTGTATAGACTATTGTACAATAAAATAATAAATAGTTTACGAATAGATTGTCTTTATGTTTCAGAATAGCATTAATACAATATTTGAAATGTCTTATAATATTATTCTAATTTATATTTTTTTTTTAATGTTTAAGTTAAACAACTAATATACTAAAATTATTATGGCAACAATGTATCTCTGTTTACTGTTTGGATTGAGCAAACAATTTTCAAAGTATGATGAGGGTAACTCAATTATAATAGTCTTATGTTTATATACAAAAAAAAAAACTTATAACTATCAGACAATAGGTCGTTTCAACATACTCTCAAATATATAAATTCGAGTAAATAGTATTTAAAAATACAAATTTAAATATACATTTCAATTGTTCATAGTTGTAACACAAATAAAATAAACATAGAATTCTTTAAAACAAAACATGAAGTAAAAAAAACTTTTAACTGTTGCAAAATTTTGTTAATATTATATTATATCAATATAAATTAAAACTACACACACACAAATAAGATTAATAGAAGATATTCAATTTTACTAGTTTTACAAGGCAAAACTTTAAATAAAGCACTGATAATTTATTTTGATATGTGTAATAATTTGGTCATTTTAATACGATAGAAACTTGATTACCGTTATTTAATTATAATTTTAAAATCATGAGATACCCTGTATATAATACTTTTGAATCTTACAAAAAAATAATTGATTTAAAATAGGTATGACAATTTAAAATCTATTAAAAATTACATTTAAACATCAAAAATGTAATAAAAATGTACATTGTTTTTTTTGTCATTCATAATACTAAAATGTAAAACGTTTAACATTTAATGTAATTAAATATCATTAACACTATAAAAATATTAAAATTCAACATAGTATAAATTGTATAATAATAAAATAAATTTAAAAAAAATACCATTATGGAGAGTTAAAATTATAAATTACAACACTTCCAAGAAATTGTATCAAAAATATATCTGGAAACCTTTTTTATAAAGGCTTGTGTTGTATAACAATAATATATTCTATATAATAAAATATTGTATAAAATATATTATAATGAAATATAGTTTTCAATGATGTTTGTGTAAAATCCTAGTTGTTCTAAATTAGTAACTCCTATACTATTTCAAACCCAAAATTCAGATATTATAGTAATTTTTTTTTAAATAAATGTTCATTTTTATTATCTACTACTAATAGGAATATGATTTTATTAATTTCTTCTTCCCCAATATGTTGATATTAGAGTTTTATAAAATCTTTAAAATTCTCATAATCAGAATCAGATGCAAATATTTTTGATAGCTGACTAAAAGTAGGGCGTTCTTTGGGTTCATATGCCCAACACATCTCCATTGTTTTGTAAACTTCAATAGGACACCTAGGAGGTTTTTGTAACCTCTCTCCTTTTTCCAAAATACCAATAACTTCAACACCTTTCATATTTTCATAGGGTTGCTGTCCATAAGAAAACATTTCCCACAGTGTTATACCATAGCTCCACACATCACTAGCACTAGAAAATGTTCCATAATTGCATGATTCAGGTGCATACCATTTGATTGGCCATCGTCCACCATGTGAAGCTCTATAATAGTCCTTATCAACATTTAATGTACGTGACAGACCAAAATCGCTAATTTTGGCTTGGTGTCTATCTGCTAAAAGAATGTTTCTAGCTGCCAAATCTCTGTGCACAAAACGTTTTTGTTCTAAGTAACACATACCAGAAGCTATCTGAGCTGCCCACATTTTTAACTCATAATTTGGACTGATGAGTTCAGGGTGAGTGATGATGTGAGTCAACATAGAACCGAGTGCAATGAGCTCCTGAACCATCAACAATGGTGGCCCTTCACATATACCTATCAATCTTATAATACATTCATGGTTTAAACTCATCATGACATGAGCTTCGCGTAAAAATTCTGATTTATTAGTTGAAGACATATCGTATCTTAACATTTTAATGGCTACTTTTTCTTCAAAACCATCTCGGTTTTGGAAAGTTCCTTTATAAACTGAACCAAATTCACCTTCACCAATCACTTCATCTAAAATCAAATTATCTCTCAAAATATTGTCTTGAAATTCAGTTTGATGTTTTGGTTTTGGCTTTTTTAATGTAAACGGAAATCCTTTTGGTAGGGGTGGAATAACTGCTGGACTTACAGGCACTTCTAGTTTGTTCGGTAAGCCATCAGGAAATAATATATAATGTTGTATTAGATGTTCCAACGAACTTAAATATGGCCCATTGTCAATAAAATAATATTTTTCACGATTTTGGATCTGGAAATGATAACATTGATTAGTACACATCATAGATAAGACATAGCCATTCTGCCTATTCATTCTGACTAAAAAACAACCGTCAACATCTTTTGTTTTCAGTATTGCTGTGGCTTCATGACGATCAAGCTTGCCATGGTACCATTGATCTTTTCTCGAAGATGGTGTAGGAGAAACAAACTCAATCAACATTTGTTCAACTTCAGTGTGTCCATTAATACGTGCTAAGTCCGCAGGTAAAAGATCGTCAAAAGTGCGTGGCCTCGATGGAGCATTCATAGACAACAACAATGATACAATATCTACATGGCCTCGGCTTGATGCTTCATGTAGAGCTACCCATCCAGTCGATGAATTTCTCAATTGAATATTTGCACCGCCAATTGTTAACAGAATTTTCACAGTGCTCAATAAATTGTTCTGACAAGCGAAATGTAAAGGAGTGTAGCCTTCTGTATCCCTACAATTTACATTGGCTCCACATGATATAAGTTTTTCTACGATTTGATCATGACCCATCTGACTAGCTAAATGCAATGCAGTTTGTCCCTCTTGGTTTTTTGCTTCTAAATTCCGATAACCACATTTTAATAACTCGGTAACTACTTTGCAATTAGCTTGTGTAATGGCTCTGTGCAAGAGATTAGTACGTCCATGTCTTCTGGTATCATGAGGTGGAGGATCTTTGACAATAGGGTTGGACAGTTGCACTCCTAAGCTTGGATCATTAACTTTACAATAATGTTCAATCAATGTTTCTAACCCATGCATTATGTTTTGTTCGTCAATGGAGAAAAATGCATCTTCACCATGGCGTCGTATTTGGTAGTGCACTACTTCATTGTTTTGTAACACACAAAGCACATAGTCTCCGGATGCAGAATTGCTTTCTCGTACTAAAAATAGACCATCTTCTTTACTCTCATGGTCTAGTAGAATAACTTCAGCCGTGTCCCTAGATATTTTTCCATGGTACCAATTAATATCACCATTTTCACTCTGGTAGTTCATTATTGTTGTGATGATGGAAAATACCTAATAGGCAAATAAAAATGTATTATTTAATAATAAAAAACAATATTGAAAATAAATTGTGTATAAAATTAATATAAAAGAAGTCTTAGTGAAAAAAAAATATTTGAATAGAGGAATTTAGTGGATTACTTTTTAGAATAATTTAGATAAATAAATATAAAGGTTACATTTTAGCATGAAATGGAAATATATTACCTCTCTTATTTGTTTTAGATTTTTTTAAATGGTAACTCTTTATTATTACTAGTTATAGGTATTATGTGTGACATTACAAAGTATGTAATAAAGTACAACTACTTATTAAACTCTATATAGTTATTCTTTAGATGGATTCATATTAAAATAATATGGAATTACAATCGCACTATTACCATTACCACTTGTTACATTATACTTGCTGTTAAAACACTTCTTAATAAATTTAAATACATTTGAACATTTCTAACAAACTATTATAATAATTTATATGCTTTTGAAAGTATTAAAATATTTGGTTTTATATGTTTTAATTAATAATTGTACGATAATGTGTGACAATAATATTTATAATTATTAAGATATCTCAAAAATAATAATAACTTTAATATTTAACTAACGTGATAAAATTAATAACTTTATCCTTGATTTCTGATAAAAAAAACTACTAAAATTAGATAGTAAAAATTTGGTTATGCATGAGAGGTATGAATACTTTATGTATTATAGTGATTGGGTATTTAATCAAATTTTAATTACTTTGAGTCTTTGACCCCTAACAAAAAAAAAAAAAAAATTACACAACAAAGTTTAAACTATTTGTTTACTAGTTATACAGATAAAATTGTTTATTTTTGAATTATGGTTAATTTAATAGAATAATATTAGATAATAACATGTTTGATATATACTACTATTAAACATCAATATATTATTATGTTGTTATTATAATTTATAAACTTTTGTTTGCATTTTCATAAAAGGCTGAACAATGTTAACTTTATTAAATAAATAAATCAATTATTGCACAAAGCCACAAACCTAATTATTCATTTTATAAACGAAACGCCATACCTACCTAATAATTATCATTTTTTAAATATACATTACATTAAGATAAATGCAAAAATTGTTGTTTTAAAGTATGTACTTATAAATGTATTCACATATCATTTTATTTTAAAAATATTTAATAAAACTGATTTTATACAAGAAAAAAATTAAGTTAGTACTTTTTAAAAGATAATAGATTTATAGGTAAGGACCTACTTCACAATATTATTATTTATTATCAATAAGTATAAAGTATATATCTTGTTCTTGTTCAAGGCAAGTTTTGTCAGAAAACAATAAGTATCTATCCTACAAAAAAAAAAATAATAAGACCATGCATAAAATAAAATGTTGTTTGTATGTTTTTAAAATTACTTTTTCATTGAAAAATGACACCAATGCTCATAGTATTTTGATGAGGGTCGCCAAACATACGTAGCAAGCTGTAATTGAATGTAAAACCAATTGATTTGAATCGAACAAGTGTCTTGAAACTTCAACAATATCACAATGGTATTGATAACAAAGCTGCTAAATAACCATGAAACTGATTTGTAATAATGTAATAACTAGTGACGGTTGCAATATGCCACTGAACAACTTACCTTGAATCATTTAGTAATGATTATAGTGTCGAGCCGGGAAGGTTTTCGATCACGATTTTGGATGTGTGACTTCTTGTACCTATTGTATTGTATTAGTTAAAAGTAAACAACTAGGAAAGTAGGAAGTGTGTTGGTTGATATAAAAAAGTGTTTTGCCGATATGCATATTATTGTACACCATGCATGACATGCATTATATAAATATGTGTGTGTGTGTGTGTGTGTGTATAAAAAACACTACAATATAATTGAATGAATGAACAATAACTATTAACTATATTCTAAGTTAATTCAATTCATCTTCGGGTTTGTAAAAAATTGTTATCTAATGTAAATAAATAAATAAATAACCTAAGAGATAAGCGACGTTACAGTGCGTGCAAAACATAGATAATATGTGTTATCTACGGTACAAAAGCACAAGAAAATATGTCCCATGTAGTTGTCGTACAATATGTTATCGTTTGTCGTAGAACGGTAGAACTCCGAGAACTACTGTCCATCTGTCCTCATCGGGTCATCGGGCTCATCGGCCCTGTGTCTATAGAGCCGGGATCCCTCGACTGGTGTATTTGACGAATACCCACGAATACTCGAATAATTGGCAAGTCAATCCGCGGGAAAATGGCGAGTAACGAATACGTCGAGTCGTCGAATATTCGTACAAGTACTTGAAGTACTCCATTCCCGCTATTATACTCGTCGAGTGTCCACGAATACCAAACACACATGGGCGGATAGGCCATTTTTGGCCTACCGGAAAATTTTAAAAAGGGGCCTCCACGTGAAAAACAATTTAATAATATATGATATTAAAGGGCCCCATTACCGAAATGCGAAGGGGGGGCCCACCGGGAAATGCCCAGTTGCCCGGTATAGGCCTATCCGCCTATGCAAATACAATTCGTCAAACACACGAGTCGTGGGATCCCAGTTTAAAACACGAATTCAGATATCTCAGTTCGTGGTCTACAACAATATACGTTGTAAGCACAATAATTCTTTAATCATGAATGTAAACAATACTATTATTGACAGTGACGGCGCCGAGAACATGATTCAAGTCTGGCAACGGCCAGACCTAATTTAGGGGGTGGGTGTCTGGTTGTAGGTGGTAAAATTATAAAAATGTATATTAATAATGAATATCATAATATTATATAGGTTAGGTTTGACATGTTACCATTATTTAGATGATTTTATCAAGTAAAAAAAAAAAAATATGTGAATAATGATTATTATATTACCACCTCAACTTTAACGGTGTAGTTTTAAGGGGTGGTGGGTGGTTCATTAAAATGATTTTTGCCAGACCATTTTTATACTAGTTCGTCGCCATTATGGTTATTGAATAATAATTAACACGGCACTTAGAATAATATGATAGGTACTGCGTCGCGGTGCTTACAGGGACATAATTTGGAGTAAAGTCATGGGGTAGCAACAGCGGAAACCCTGAGGGGTGAGAGCTTCTGAGCCCTCCCCCATTATCCATGTGAAATCTAAAAAAAAACTTTTCAACATTACATTGATTAAGACAACATTAAACTATTTTATAATCAAATAAATTAGTCATTACCATTTTTTTCTGTCGTTAAAATAGATTGTTTTTTTAAATATTAGTAATATAAAAATATTATACTTGTAGTGATTTTCTGATAAAAAAAAAAAAAAAAAAAAAAAAACAAGAAAATTGTATTTTTTTCGTATTGTTTGTAAATGCCCTATATCCACGCAGGGGACCAGGGCCTCCACAAGGAGGGTGGAGGGACCCATTTAACTGGGGTTCAAGCAAATAATTACTTCAACGCATATTAGAAAAATGTTGGGAGTCCGGATTTAGTTCCATATACCTGGGCCAAAAATATGATGTGGGGGATCTGCCTGTATCAGCCATTCTTAACCTGTGGTCAGCGGCCCTCTGCAGGGTGTCCATGATACTCTGCAATACTCATGTCGGTGGTCCGTGGCAGCTTTAACACATAACATACGTGATACGTCAATTCGTGACAAGAGTGTATTATTACGATATAGGTAGTTGGATTATTTTTGTTTTTCAAATATTTTGTATTATTTTCTGTAGAAAACGTTGCAATTAAAGTATTATATTTTGTATTCGTTCCACTAGTAAATTATAATCAAAATAATACCAAGGTATAACATGTGGAAACTTCGATTCTAAGTATTTAAATATTTATATGCACTTGATTTATCTAGGTATGAATAAAAGTTGAGTAATAAGTGGGTAGCGATCTGCTGTACATTAGGTGTTGACGTGTTGTATGCCCGAGCCCGAGTGGATCGTGGGCTACTAATAATTGTGTAATTGGATGTGTTAAATTTTAATTCAATCGTTGTACACTAATAACGATTCTGAGCGAAGTCTGTCAGCAGTCAGCTTATTACTACTAAAGTAGGTCTACTAAGTATATTTTATGATATTATATTATTATAAAAGTAATTAATTTAATTAATTTTTAAAATAGAAATTGTGTACATAAAATATAATAATATGGGTACTTTAAGAATTCAAGTACTTATGTATGAATAATATTTTTAAATTATAAAAAAAATTAAAAAAGACTAAAATTGTTATCCTTCGTTTGAATGTCTATAATTTCATCAAAACCATTATTTAAAATATCTATAAAACAACGGTGTTCATTTATTTTTAAAATGTTTTCGTCACAGACCACATGCAGTATGAAGTACCTACTTATGAGAAATCTTGTTTAAAATTTTAGATTACCCTTACTTATAAAAATTTATTGATTTTTTTTATGAGTTTTTTTCAAACTTAAACTTTAAATGCCTTTAAAAAAATGTCACCTATTACACTTTAATATTTTTAAATCAATAAAATAACAACTAATGAGGGACTTTGTATTATATTTTCAAGCTTTATGGCTCACTCAAAATATTTTTGACATTTATGTGTATAGGTATATAAAAATATAAAGCGTAAAAATATTTCTTAATTTTTTTGTTATGACCTCCAAAGTAACAACTAGGTCGAATTTTCTACCAGAAACTGCCCTCAAAATTTGAAATCAACATTTTAAATATATATAATAAACATATAACATTTTAAAATCAACACGATATAGTCCTCGCTCCGTCGTTTCGCTAAAAAACTAAAATGAATATTTTATGTTTAATTAAGTATAATATTATAATATACCTAAATTGGTTATCTCAACTTCAAACTAATATTGTATAATACTATTTTTTTACATAAGATTTTCTTGTATTTTACCTCTGTGTTCTGTTTTTCTGATGAACATTCTATTTTCTATAGAATGCTTTTGTCTATTGTCTGTATTAAAAATAGTGTAGGTACATGCTATATTAGTTTTTATATTTTTACCTTTAAACAATGGTTGTTTTATTTAAAAATATTAATTACTTAGTAACTACAATAAATTTATAAAAATAAATATTTTTGAAAAAAAGTCATTAGATAACATCCTAAAATTAACAAAAATATGTGTCCCAATTATTGAATATTGGTAATCTGTATTTTTTAATTGATATTTTAGTATCACTATTGTATCAATTTTATCCTCAGCTGCAGAGTCAGCATGACATTTATTTGAGTTTGAGGATAGCCGTCACTGCGTAGTGTACGAGTATGGTATAAATGTATAATGACTATTATAGCTACCTAATCTTATAATCGTGGCATATCTATTATCTAATATGTATTTTTTTTTAATATAAAGTATAGTATATTTAGTATAATACTATAATGCATATTATATTCTTAGGAATTTAGGATATGAGACAATTTTAATAAAATAATCATTTTTAACATACAATAATATTAATTGTATTTCTAATGTATAATTCATAAAATAATTTATATTTAATTAAATTTAATATCCCGTTCAATCCCCAATATACTTGGTATTAATATCTAATGGGGATTTTTTTTTAACTACCATATTATTTTCTATAGGTAGGTACACAGTGGAATTTTTTTTTTTATTGATCAAGTACATTGACAACTCTAGGCCATTAGTAAAACAAATTTTATTTTTTTGGTTACATTTTTAGTATTTTAAGTATACATTTTCTACATTAAATTAAATTGTACAATTCTGTTTTTTTTAAGAATACAATTAAGTTTTTTACATCCTGTGGGTTTGGTCTAAGTGCTTAACAGATTTGTTCGGGTACAGTGGAATTTTAAACGTTTTAAGAAACATTTCTTCTGCTTATTATCCATTCGTATTTCGTTGAATGCAGATGTTAGTATGTAATTCCATATATCTATTTTGAATTTTCCATTCATATAATATATAACTAGAGTTCGGATTTATATTCTCTTAAAATCCTTAAAATATTATGTATTTACGTCGTTTAAAACAGGCAATATATCCTCGTAATATTCTTTTAAAATACTAAATATATATGATGTTTTATGTTCTTTAAAAATGTAAAATTTTCTTTGAATATTAAAAAAATATATATCATAATAATAATTCTAACATAATAAATAATATTCCATTGATATGATATACCTATATATTATTATTATCTCGGTTCTATTCATATTACTAATATTATGTATGCTCCGAGATTTACCACGTTTTGAGATTAGTCGGAAACATATTCCGTGCCTAACTTCATGGACACGGAAAAACGCTATTGTGATTTATTCCTTATCAACTCGTGTGTAACACTTTAACAGCTGACTAACACTGATTTAACACATTTTAGTTTTATGAGGTTTTTTTTGTTGCAACTCTTTTCCCGAAAAATACAATAATAATAATAATATTCTAGTCGTTAACATCTGAATTAGTGTTTACTATTACTACTACATAATCGAGTTTGGGTCTTGGCGTCTTGCGAAGGAGTAACGAAACCCGACGAATTAAATATCTTTTGTTTCTTCCGCTCATTTTTGTGTCTTAATATTTTTATACTCATTCACCGACATTGTTCGCTTCTATTGTCTGGTGTACCATACCAGTGATCGTGTTTGTGTGGAAGTAGTCGGTAAATGTCTGTATTGTTTCGAGAGTTTATTCATCGCGATCGTTTGTCAAGAGACGTTCGGTTTATGTTCTAGGCAAATTCATAATGAGCTTCCTATTGTAAGTGTTTTACAATGTTCACTGGCTGCAGCTGGCAGTTCAGATATGTTATTCATGGTGGTAAGCTTTTTTTTTTTTATTGCAGTGGAGGCAGATCATCGAAGACTTTTAAACCTAAGAAGAATATACCAGAAGGTACCCACCAATACGATCTAATGAAGCACGCGGCTGCCACTCTTGGTTCAGGCAATCTGAGATTGGCTGTATTACTACCAGAGGGTGAAGATCTCAATGAATGGGTTGCTGTCAACAGTAAGTATCAATGCATATTCTCACATTCTTAATTTTAAAGTATTATTTAAACCTATATTAAAAAAGTATGTACCTATTCATAATAATATGTGTAAAATGAACTTAAACGACCTATAAAATTAAACATTGCACATCCCTAAAATTAAAACAATATCTTATTATAGATAAATAATATATTTATTTATATATTGTATTTGATCTATCATGATGGTTATATTTCTTGACGTAGGTAATAACATTTATTTTGGATTATCTTTATGATTAAAATTTAATTTGTTAATAGTTCTTAATTAAAATTCATTAACATTAATTTCTGTTCATTACAAAAGTTTGCTAATAATATAAATATCGTAATTTATTCCTTGTAAAATATATATCAATAAAATTAATATAAATGTTATTCTCGTGATTAAACTTCTAAAAATCTAAAGACCTAGTACATTGTTAAAGATAAAACACATTTTTCATTTTAATACAATTTCATTTTATAATGTAAAATTTTATTTCTCGTAATAATAATTCATTCCTTAAAATTACTCTAGTTTGACTTGAAAAGTTTTTTGTTCTTCTAGTTGGTAAAATGGTGAATACCACATTAATAACATCATAACTATTTGGTCTTAATTAAATTATGATTAAACTATTAATTATTACTAACTATACTATTAAAGTCTTATCGACATAAGTATTGTTTCTTATATTTTCTTACGTAATCAATTTTTTTGGTAATGGTAAATAATAATAAATTAATAATATACACTTAAAAAATATCTGGTTAATAAAGTTGGAAGTGTAGTTATAATTATATAGGTATTTGATAAATAATCTTTAAATAAACTTTAAATTTCCAGGAACACATTTCTACTAAATAATATTGTAGTATTATTTATGTTTTCTATTTAAAGTTTATTTAGTATTTGCTCAATTATACTCTTTTGTGTTTAACATGGCTCATATATAGAATATCAATTTGAAATATCTCTATAAAGATTAAATATTCAACAAAATTGTATTATAATATATAGGTAAAAAAAATATAAAAGTTATTTGTTTAAAATAGTTAATATGTTTTACTCTTAATTTTTCGTGTTTTCAAAACTAACTAATTTATTAAATTATTATATTATTATTTATTAAAATATTTTTATAGCAATTGATTATAAATAATTTATTTACTGATAATACTTCAATTAATATCCAGGAACATATTAAGATTTTTGGTGCGAAGCTCGAAGCACGTATTGATCTTACTAACCGGTGGCGCCCTTTTCCAAATGTCAAATTCCCCTTTTGCCTTCCCTTTAACATGGTCCTTTCAATATTTACTATCATAAATTTGAATATAATATGTATACAGGGTGCCCGCGAGGATTCACCCATTGCGATATCTCACGAAATAATGGAGATATCAAAAATCTGGTTTTATAATAAGATTTACAGGGATAGTAACTAAAATTATTTCTTCTTAAAATTAATTTTAATGTTTTTCTAAAAAATTTTAAAAAAATATTTTTTTATTTAATTATTTCCAAAAAGATTAAAGATAGCAATTTTGTAGAGTATTTTTCTGAAAATATTGACGATTCAAAATTGTATTTTTATTAATTTCATAATTTTTAATATTTTTTCTAGTTTTGAAGAAATAAAATATGATTATAACTATTAGGAACCAGAAAGTCGAGCAGAAAGTATTCGGCCGGCCGTATGGGAATGCGCGTTGTGCGGTGGCTCACATGTTTGATAACATTACGGTGTTAAATAAACCTTCGCAATTTTTCTCAAAACTAAAAAAAATTAACTCTGAAAAATGATTATCTTTAATTTTTTCTGAAATAATTAAATAAAAATATTTATTTTTTAACTTTTTTACCAAAACATTGAAATAAATTAAATTATAAAATAATTGTAGTTCTTATCCCTGTGTGTCTTATTACAAAACCAGAATTTCAATATTACCATTATTTTGGGAGATATCGCAATGGGTAAATCCTAACAGGACACCCTGTATATTAATTTTGATTTAAATAATAATTTATCTTTCTACATATTAATGTAATTTAGCTTAAAATATTGTAATACTAAACCATGTTAATTTTTGATCCAGCTGTTGATTTTTTCAATCAAATAAACATGTTGTATGGTACTATAACGGAGTTCTGCACCGAGGAAAGTTGTTCTATAATGTCTGCTGGACCTAAGTACGAATATCATTGGGCAGATGGCCTGACTGTAAAGAAACCAATAAAGTGTTCTGCTCCAAAATACATCGATTATTTGATGACTTGGGTTCAGGATCAATTGGATGACGAAACATTGTTCCCTTCAAAAATCGGTGTCCCATTTCCTAAGAACTTCTTATCGATTGCTAAGACAATACTTAAACGATTATTTAGGGTATATGCACATATATATCATACACATTTTGATTCAATTGTTACGTTAGGCGAGGAAGCACATCTCAACACATCTTTTAAGCATTTTATTTACTTTGTTCAGGTAAGCGAGCAAATTATTATATGGACCTTAATTAATATTATAAAGAGTGGGCTGGTTTTAGTTATTGTTTTTCTGTTTTGAATGTTAAAATAAGAGATCACCTCTATTTGCTATTTTACTGTCTTTATTTTATAAACGTATAACAGCATATTATTTACTTTTAGTAAAATCCATTTAGTTTTTTTAGTTTTAATATTAAAGTAGATTAACTAACAAAATTCAAAATTTAAGACAGCTGCTTTTTAATTCAAAGCAAGTTTATGACCATATTATTTATTTAATTATTAAATATTTAAAAAAAAATACAAAGTGAGATCTGGTGAGATCATTTAAAGTTTTTATCTTTTAATTACTATATGTAATTGGTAAGTTAATTCACTTTAATTTTAAGATCATAGAAATTAAGATAATATAGTAGAACTCCAACTATCCAAACTAATTAATGACAAAGGGGGGTTCGAATAAGCAAATATCCGGATGAATGGCATATGACATCAAAAGTTATGTAATGCATGCATATATTGTATATATTTATTATTCATTAGATGTAATACTTATAATTTAAAATTTGTCACAATAAACAAATAATTGTATGATTCCGACACTATAATTTTGGCCCAATGCTTGACCTTTTTTATCCACGCGAATCCAATTTTTCTTTCCTGGTAAGCACTACATGTGGTATTTGACAACATTCTAACACCCAAATTCACTCGATTGACTGCCTAAACGGTATGACCATTATACAACAACTGACTGACTAAGAATAATACCTATGTATGTATTAAGAATAATACATAACTTTTCTTTATTTAATCTAAAGATGATAATGAGGAGTGATAAAATAAGATTACGATTAATTATGATTTATTAATTATCAAAAAAATCATATTTTTTTTTCATCAGGTTAATTGGTGTTTAGATAATCAGAGTTCTACTGTACTTTACTATTATGGATAAACCTTAATAAAATTAATTTTACAAGTTATTACTAAAAAAAAAAATTTAATTCAGACAAACTGATTAATTTTAATCAGATGCCACTTAAAGAGGATATTTTTTGAAATAATTAATTTTTCAAAATACTTCAATTTAAAATTTTATAATATTTTAGGAACATGAATTGTAAAAAACAAAATGTACAGTAATTTGTTATCTATAAATCATGCATTGATAAGTATTGAACTTTTCAAATATTTTAATTTAAAAATCAAAAATAATATACTTTTAACTACTTTTTTTCTCATTTACACAAAAATATGTACTTTATTTATGTACTGGAATTATTACATGTTGATTAATTTCATAACTCATTGTATGATAGTTAAAATTATTATAGAATATCTATAATATAATATCATACAATATGTACGTTATGTCGTTATACCTCTGAAATTTGTACTTATCAAATCATTTGTTATTTTCCTATTGTTTTCTCAGTTGACATACTAATCAACCAACTGCTTATATGAGATATTTATGATTAAAGCTAACCAAACAAAATGTTAATTTGTTATGTAATGCTTTTGTAAAAAAGTGATCTCTGAACTGTATGAATATAACAGTTGCCAAATTAGGATTTATCGGTAAATCCTAGGTTTTCCTGACTAGTGTTGGTTGTTGGTAAAACCTAAGAAACAAAATAAGTTGGTAAAATCTTAAATGATTTTTTTAATTCAGACTTTTACAAATGAGATTTGTAAAATAATATACTAACCGCAATAGGTATTATGTAATAAATAATTTTTTTAAATTTTATTTTCTAATTTTTATTAGGGAATATACAATCTATACACAACGGCATAATAAGAATATGTGCTACAATATTTAGAAAAACATGAATAGGGTGAGGGAAGAAATCATCTAGTGATCACACTTCCTTTTGCTTAAATATATTTGATATATATATATTTTTTTATTTAATTAATTATTATTATTATTTTTTGTTTATCATTAAGAAGATCCTAATAAATAATAATAATATAAATTTGCTGTTATAATATATAGCAAAAATATAAATGTGTGTATCTAATATACTATTCATTAGTGTAGTACCTAATATACTCAAATAATAATAATTAATTACATTAGGTGAAACATTTTGGACATTTACTAACTCTGATTGCTTATCCTAAGATTTACTAAATCTCGTTAGTAAAAGTCCAAACTACAAAAATAATTTGGTGTTTGACCGAATAATTGTTGTACTTCTTACCAACAGTAGTCGGCAAAACCTAGGATTAACCAGTAATCATACTTTCACCGTAACATATTGACTTAATGTCAATTATTAGTTCAATGTTTAATTATTGCCTATTTTTCATGTTAACGTTTTACAAAAAAATAACAGCTTATAGAATTTTAATTTTAAATAAATATTTGTAATTTGTTATGGATATTTTTTTAGAATCGTTTTACTTGGATAGATTAATATAGATTAAATTTGATTTTGATGATTGTTATTTTTCTTCTCCAGGAATTTGTACTAATTGATCGAAGAGAATTGGCTCCATTGCAAGATTATATTGATAAATTGGCTGGCAGAGAAACTAGATAAGTGACTTGCGGTGCTTGATGAAGAATTGAACTTAGCACAATGAGTTTACAGCTTTAATCTTTCTGATTGTGATAACTGATTTTTTTTTACTAAGATAAATTGTATTCATTTACAAACACACATATAAAAATTAAACATTAGGAAGTTAGTCAATTGGCATTCATTATATGTACAAACAAATATATTTTTATGTAATACTATCTATACTTATCAATGCTATAATGCTGATCATTGATATAAGCACTATTCTGTATTTTGGCTAGACAATCTTTCACCAAAGAAAATCCATTTAAGTATAGTTTCAGTTTTACTACTATTTTGTACAATTTTATATAGGATTACTAATATATTATATTATTATATTGTAAATGACTAATATACATTAATTATTTATTTTTAGTTTATACAGTGTGCCAGAATAGTAACTACTGTACGTAGGAATCTCCGAACAATTATCAGAGCAACGAAATGTTTATTTTTAATGTAATTTATATTTATTATATTACAATAATGCAATCATATTTTTTTAGCATTATTGCTTTTATACTTAATGTTTAAACAGTAACTGTTGTTGGTGCACTTGTGATAAATATAAAACTGAAAAAAATTTCCTGTACAAATTGGCTACCTATTGATATTATTTTTAATTCATTTTATTTTAAATATATTATTCCTAATAAATTCAATAGCTTGATTCTAGTCTTCCACGTACATACTGGTATGCAATCAAATATTATCATGGTAAATCATGACCAATGGTTATATATCTTATTACTTTTTAATAATAGTATGTAATAGTTTAGATAGTTAGGCAAGCCAATCACTCATTCCATGATACCATCCTTTCTGAGATTAAACTGTGTTTATTTTGATTTCCTTGTAGAGAAATACTGGGACTATGTTAAGAAAACTCGAGTGGAGACCCACTAAATCTTAACCCATTAAATTTTGTTCCATACACAAATATCCATAAAATTATGTGATTTAATTTATTTATATCAAATAACTATATTAGTTAATTATTATTTAAATTCCTTATCAAACCATAGTAATATTATATGGTACTTATTTTTTATTTTAACTTGACAACGTTGCGGTATCTGCCTCCTCATTACTTCCGCGGAACCGCCGCCAGTACATGCCATCCTATGTACAAGTATTACAAAATATCCAATATTTTTAGGTCTAGAAATATCCACTATGCTCGTTAGGTAACCAAGTCTTGCCAGTTGCTGTCGCTGCATTTTAGGATTGTAATAATAAATAATACACAATTCAATATATTTGATAGAATAAAATTTAAAACATTTTAAGTAATTTCTTTATAATATGATTGTTTGTATATAAAACTGTTTTGAAAGTGTTTTTTTAAGAGGATGTCAGTGCTGTGTTTGTTTTCTCTCAGATTAGTCAGATATTAGTATATTACGCTTTCATATAAAATCATTTTATTTTTAAAACTATTTCTTAGTAATATTAGAGTAAAATCATTTATTACAAAAAGTGTTGAGGAAAATATTTTAGAGGGTATGACAAATGACAATGTATCAGTTTTATATTTTATTATTATTTGAATTTCAAAAAAAAAAAAAAAACTAAATTTAAATGATGTTTGAATTGCTTTGAGATAAAAAACAAATCAATATGTGATTCTCAAAAATATTTTTCTGTACCGGTTTATATAATGATTTATTTAAGTGATTTTAATCTAAGATTATTCAAAAATATAAAAAAAATAATGATTGTGTAAATGCATTTTGTTTATGTTGCGGATGAAAGCGCTGACATCTTCTTAATTAATGGGACTTAGAAAAATTTAGCAACCTGTTGTGTCTTATTAATAAAATCATAGTCAATACTCATAATAGGTAGTCATTAAAAACAAAACAATTTCTAGTGTAGTGAAACATTTCATAGACTCAAATACTCAATAGTTACAAAGTAAACCGTTTTCGGCAATATTTATATTAAATTTAATATTTAGTGTAAAATATGTAATAGGTAATACTTGAATAGTTATGTATTAAATAATTTTGATTGCAAATGTGGTCCCCATCCCAGTGGCTGCTATGTATAATTGTTGTTTATTTTTTGATTACCGATGAACATTCATTCACTCAATATTTCGTTAGGTAATTCATATAGTTAGCCAGTTAGGTATCTAGTTAGTAGTTAGTAGTTACTGTATAGTTTGGTGCAAGCAAAACCTACTTAAATGTAATTCATCATTGACGAGTAACGATGATTAATTTTCATTTCACTATATAATATATTTATATGAATAAGTACGATTTTCTTGCAGCACCTATTGGTTGGCATAACCGTGTCAAATGTCAAAGACCAGTAAGTGGCAGGTAATCGATTTTAGACGCTGCTGGAAAACCAATTTTGGGGTACCTATTTACCTTTTGGTGGGAAAGAGTCAGTCCAGCAATTAGATCCTAAACGGCTCTCGTACAAAATACATAGACACTACGTATAGTAAGTAACGCTGCGTGGAAAATTGAAGACGTCCAATGAGACAAAATAAGTAATGTTCGGCAATGGCTAAGCTAGGCAGGTATAGCCTCCCCACCCCCTCTCCCGGCTACAAAACTGATGTTCAAGTGAGTTTAAAGTTGTTCGTCTTACACCAGCGGTTCATAATAAATGTAAATAATATTTTTCCAAAAATTCGTTATTTTATTGATATATACGAGTGGGTATTTTGTTTTGTCCCGTCTTTTATGGTATTTACAGCAGGGCGCCGTGGCTATATTTGGGCCAAAAAGGACAAAAAAAAATGTGTGAACCGCTGTCTTCACTATACACATATGATGTGTCGTGTGCGTCACGCAAAGCAGGCTCGGCGTATATATTATATATTTAATTTTCTGATTCCCAAATATTACAGTCGAACGAATAAGTTAGTGACACCAGCTGCAGTATTTGAAATTCTCTTTTTGGTGACCACCATAACGGATAGACCTAAGGTTAGGTTAGGTCGTATATTACTATTATTACTGCAATAAAGACGATTAAACAATAGGTCCAACAGGGCTTGTTACACACTCTATAGATAGGTAGGCACGCCCAATTCTGAATAGGCAAGTGAATAGTTAGGTACTATTTATTATTCTCGATCAACTGCTGATCGCGATGACGAGGAGGTTTATATTTAAGTTTATCTGCGTATTTTTCCACTATAGAGGATAATATTATTATAAGTTATAACATTATATTTCTGTTATTTTATAATAAAAACAATACATTTGAAATACATACTATTTTATAGGACCCCCCCCCCCCCCAGAAATTGTTTGAAAATCCGCCACTGTATTACGGTATGAAGAGGTTTGTAGTCGGCCAGCTTAAACTTTCTAAACGTAAAGTCGTAATGTCGTAAACTAAAATGGGTATAGGTAGGTACTTACTAAATTCTATATGGGTAGAAAATTTGTTAATGTAAAAGGGGACTAACTATAAGGTAAAACCCTAACCGAACTGACCGAACTAGCTAAAGTGCGTATGCTGACTTTTATGTTCGTCTTGGTCTGCAGAGAGCTGGCTGTGATTTTAGTTATTTTTTATGCCACAAATGCATTGGCGCACATACGGGGGTGCTTAGCACCCCTAAGTCTTAAATTAGCACCCCCAAATTATTTTGAATTAAAAATTTTGTTTTAAGTGGAATTTTGAATTTAGAATGAATTATTTCCAGTTTATATTGGTAATGCAATAATTTTTACTAAAAATGTTGTTTTCGTATACTGCAATGTCTATCGGAATGATGATTTATTATGATATGAAAACAATGATATAAACTAAAATTATTTAGTTTGATAGTATAGAAATGTTCAGCCATCTACTCTTAGTTAGTAGTTTTTTAATATGGTGTTTTTGATTCAGTGACAACTTCACTGATATTAAATTATTTTATTTTATTATTATTTCCATTGTTCTGAAAATAAATGTAATATTTTATATTATTCACATTATATTACTTGTTTCAATATTTCCAGTACATTTAAATTGGGTGAAATAAAAAAAAAAAAAAAAAAAAAAAAATGACGAAAGTAGTGAAAATGTAGACAACCCTAATTTCAGCACTTGTTCATTTAATTATATTATAATAGTCGTTATAATCGGTTATAGGATATATTGAAAATCAGATTCATTAATTTGATAATTTTAATGTAGTAATGTAGTAATTTTTTGAAATAGTAAGTGTAACCGTATAGGTTGTGTGTAGAGAGAAAGTCTCCCACTTTGAGGTAATAGATTTTAGCACTCCCAAGTTTATAGTTGAAGACTGAATGTGCGCCTATGCACAAATGGCAAATCACAATTTTTTTACCGCCATATCGGCTTATCAGTGGTGGACGTCGATTTGTTGTGGCTTATCATTTTATCAGTCGTCATGGCGCATGCGTACAACTGTTGACTGTTGCTCGTGTAACGGAGTACGACTATAAAGCGTAATATGTTTTTTAACTGATATATTTTTTAAGACTTTAAAGATAATAGATATACAGGCTTGACAGTGGACACCGGTCAGCAAGCTGTGGTCTACATTTCTTCAGTTCTTTTGGTTGTTCATCAATCGTCGGTGGTCGATGTTCCTGGAGATTGAAAACGGCCATTGCACTCAAGACTCAAGCACACACTCGTCTCCGCTACTTCATCGGTATATAGAACGATAGGGAATCATGAGCAACTACACTATGGACGTCGATGTGGCGAAAGTCGGTTGTCCCGTCCCAAAAATGGACGAAGTTAAAAAAGAGCTCCTCATCAGCATGAACGAACTGTACGCCCGGGGTCTGAAAACCAGCTGCCAGTGGTGAGTGTCTTAATTGTATATTAAGTTGTTTTTGATTTGCGCATCCTTCAAGTCTACTTGACCATTATGTGGCACTGTGCAACCGACTCATCTGAGGATTGGCAGTTGTGAGTTGTTGGTTATTATTTATTTGCGAGGAAACACTTCTATGGGAACAATTCATAAAAGTTGCATCATTTTTTTTTTTTTTATTAATATTATACCTAATATTGATGGCTCTAAAAGGCAATGATTCTGTTTTAATTTATTTTTACTTGTTAAGTTAATTGACTATTGAAAATTGACATTTTAAAATTCTTTCCCTGATACCTTAGTTCAATTCTGATACAAATCTTGCTTTATCCTTTTTTTTTTTTAAGTCATGCATAGCGTAAAACATACTAATTTTATAAGATTATTGAAAATTAAACATAATATAATATTATTTAATAAAAACTAATAGTTGTTACCTATTACCCATTGAAAAAAGTGACTTTAAAATTACTGATTTTTGTGATTTTTTTTAAACTTATTAACACTAAGCTTTATTATATAATATTATATATACCTATAAATATTTTTATTTTTTTTTGTTTACGGCTAGGTCTTCAGATCTTCTTCTATCACTTGAGGTCGGCAACAATTCAAAACCTTTACCAAAAAAAATCGAAGGGTACAAGAGACCAAAAGTCACCCGTAGCTGTCTAATCTCTGTATCCAAACGTATGTCGGTTTCAAAATCAACAGATTTATATTCCATAGACCAGCTTCCAATACCATATCACGAAATGGAACGATATCTTCATGCACGAGCCTGTTACAATGCGAAAGAATATCAAAGGTATTTCATGCGTTTAAAATTTAAAATCCAAAATCTACATATTATATTCTATTATGTAGCTGAAACACAATTTATTTTCAGAGCTTCATTTTGGTTGAAAAAATGTCATTCAAATATACCATTATTCCTGAGAATGTATTCAGATTATTTGGCTGCTGACAGTAATATTAAAAATATTGGAAGTGAAGCAACACCTTCCATGTTCAAAGAATATCGACATTTTTTAGAATATTTATCTGAGCTATTAGAGTCTATACGACAACAAAAAAGGGGGGATGGGTATTTGACATATTTACTTGGTATGGTATATGTGAAATTAGAACAATACACGGCAGCTGTTAATATGCTAGTGGAATCCATAAAAGAGGTGCCACTCAATTGGCATGCATGGATGCAACTTGGTGATCTTATTGTAGATCGAGTTAAGGTGAACAAAATAAAATAAATCATCTATAAACCAGTTTGTTTTCAAACAATAAATATTTTTATTGTTTCAGTTATCAAAGCTAGAGTTACCCAATCACTGGATGAAAAACTTCTTCTACTGTCAAAAATATTTGGACTTGCAGTTAAACGAACAGATGTTGGGAATGACACAGTATTTGTTCAACTGTGGTTTTAGCGACAGCATATTTCTCCAATCTAGGGTGGCAGTATGCTACCATAACAAAAGATGTAAGTATAAGACATCATTACTGTATAGCTAATATGTGCTAATTAATATTTAATGTGTTATAGACATTGAAATAGCAGTTCAAAAATTTCAAGAGCTCATTGAGATTGAACCTTGTCGGCTGGAAAATATGGATACCTATTCAAATTTATTATATGTGCAACATCAGCGAGTTGAATTAGCTTATCTTGCTCAGCGAGCAGTTAAAATTGATAAATATCGTGTGGAAACCTGTTGTATTTTGGGCAACTATTATAGTCTTCACGGGGAACATCAAAAAGCAATGCGTTACTTTCATCGCGCCCTTAAATTGAATCCTCTATACTTGGCTGCCTGGACACTACTTGGTCAAGAATATATGGAGCTTAAAAATTCAAATGATGCCATACAAAGTTACAGCAAAGCTTTGGGTATGTTTCTTAATACCTAATCATTATTATGTTTATAGATTATTAAAATATAGTTAATTTCATGATTTTGGTACAGAAATAAACAAATATGAGTACAGAGCGTGGTATGGTTTGGGTCAAACTTATGAAATACTTGGTATGTTTAAACACAGCCTTTATTTTTTCAAGCAGGCTCAGTTGCTGAGACCGTTTGACAGCCGTATGATAATTGCTGTTGGCAATGTATATGAGAAATTAGGTAATGTAGATATGGCATTTCAAAGCTACCTAAAAGGACGAGCGATGGGTGACGATGAAAAGCTCGGTCTCATATACTTAGCAAAGTGAGTTTAAACTACATTATGTTGCTGACTGTTTCCTTATACGTTGATGCAATTTTTTTTCTTCAGATTGTACGTAGTTATAAATAGACCGAATGATGCTGCAAAAATGTTTTTAGAATACATTGAAGAACACGGACTAGATGAACAGACTCGTGATCACAGCTATGCTTATATGTTTCTTGCAAATTACAATCTGTCTCGTATGAACTATGATCAAGCTTTTTATTATGCACAAAAATGTTTAAACTATGCAGAAACCAAAGAAGAAGCTAAAGCGTTATTAAAAACTATAGTTCATGAAAGAGTATTCATGGAAATTGATAACTTCATATCGGGCACTTCGATGAGTGAGAAACAATCCAAGGATTACGATAAAGAAGAAATGCCCAGACAGTTAGAATTATTGTCACTTACTCAAACATCTGAAGTCAATCAAAATGAAGATGATGACGATGACAATACCGATGAAGAAGAACACTTGTGTAATTCAATATCAAGGTATATGAATTTGGTGGATTACAGTGAATTAAATATTGATTAAGAGTTAAAATTAATTAAAGTTAGTAAAATACTATAAACTTGTGAAATAGATTATTTTAATGTTTTAATTTTTATAAAGATTAATTTAGTTTCAATTAAAAATAAGATTATGACCACTGAATTTTTTTAATAATCTTTATTTCATGCAAATAAGACTGATTATTTATTTAAGCTTAATGAGTATTATTTAATGTTATAAGTGAAAATTTTTGTACATTCCTATTTTTAATTAAATTTATAATATTTGAATTTAATCTTTTCTAATAATTTTAGCACATATTTTTATTATTACATCAAACAAATAAGTAATAATATCAATAAAATCTTCCGACATGCTCTAAAGTCTAGATAGATAATATTCTTGCCTCTAAATTTTATTAGAGGTAATTTCAATCTAATTTTAGAAATTGCCAAATAATATGTATTAATATGTAGGTAACTAATGGCCGTCTAGTATTTTCTTACATTTTAAAGTAATGTGAATTCAAATATTGATGGTATTTGATTTAAATGCTTATGAGTGTTACCTGTTTGCTTTTAGATCAAATTAAACTGTGATTTATTTGGCCATCACATATAACCTAACCTTTGTTTGATATAAAGTGTGAATTATATTTGATGGAAATTTTAAAATAAAAGGCCAACAAAAAAATGAATGAAAGGAACAATTTTTTATTAACTAGCAGCTAAAGTGATGTGAAAAATATTTGAAAATTAGATAAATTTAAATATATTTTAATATTTAAACCCCGTTTTATTACAATATGTACCCTACAGTAAACGCACCAAATAAATTTACAAATGCAAATTATTTTATTCACACAAGTTTGGAGACGTTGGCTTTGTTGTTAAAGGTCTCCGTCGTATTTAGGTTATGTACACGCCGTTTAGTTCAGAGGCTCATATAACCTGTGGTCCGCAGCCTTCTCGGGGGTCCGTGACAGCCTTTCACAGCTTTAACGCATAATAAACGTCAATACGTGACAACTGACAAGAGTGCATTATTGTTACAGTATTGTTGGATTATTATTATTTTTATTTTGTGTTATAGGTGTATGTTAGGTGGTATTTACACACAAACACCATACGAGTGTCGTTTGATAAAAATATCACCATGAATCTATATATTATATGTCTGTGACACTGACACACGCACATTGAATTGGACTTTACGTCTGTACCTCATTAGGTTAGGTTAGGTACGCATGATTTTGTACAATATGGTGTACCCAATAGTTACTGCGTTATAATAGTGGGCGACCTAACCAAAAGTACCTTTTTTATACCAATTCTCCCAAACTACCTTGAGCAAAATGTACCAGTTGCCCTCACGTGTTAACATATATACAAGATTACAATATGAAGCCTGTAAAATATGAGAGGTAAATATATAAATAATAAATACAATTATTTATGAAAATAATGTAAAATAGTATAAAATGATAAAATCAAATTTTGATATTTGCAATTATATATGATATTGTATTTTGCAATAAATAATAAATATAACATATTATAGAAATAGTGTGGATAAAATAAAAATTATATTAATAATAATAGCCTACTTCTATAGGTGCAAAGCCAGGATTTTATAAAAACGCATAAATTTAGACGCGTCTAAGTGGATACCTAGTCGATTTACATAATTATTATATTTAATTTGTTTTTTTTTTGACAAATTATGCCACATAATTATAAAATTTATTATTTTATTAACTTTTTCATATTATTTTGTTAAAAATTGTAACGCCGCCCACTTTTGTATTCTAGTAAATTTTCAGAGCCCCCCCCCTCCCCCCCAATGGAAATTTCCGAGAACGCCACTGTAACTGACACATGTGCCTATACGATTTAGTGCGACACTAACTATACAAAGATATACGACTATTATATTTTATGAAAATTTGAGCTATATATATTTATCACAATTTTATTGTCATGTTATATGTTTATACATATTACCTGTTAAATGTTCTTAAAATATATGATTTAAACACGAACAGTGTATTTTATTTTTTTGAATTAAATTGTCATCAACATTCTCTTTTCAAACAGGATTTTTTTTCTGTTAACTTGGATATTTTGTCCTACGAATTGGTTATTTTATCCCCGGACGCATTAGTACAAGATGATATTTCGTCGTAGGCTCGCCTGGCTACAAACACAACAATAGAACACACATTCATATAATTATACGATTTATTTGTTTCGTTCACATGTAATATAATATAACTAAAGTACATATAAGTATACAATATGACTCGTGTCTACATATAATATTATTATATTAACCTTATATCATAAACATGGGCTCAGTAACATTTTTTTCATTATAAATAATATACAATAACGTAACGATAATAGTAGTTTTTACAAGCACGCGGCACCCTAGCTGGTGGGCGCCTGCAGCGGTTGTACACATTATTATTAGATTTTGTTACGAGTATTACATATTATTATTATTTATTTTTTATATCTAGACACAAATTTCATCGTAACAATAAATATTACAGATCATATTTTATAAATTAATCACCGATACAGTTTTAGTTATATTATACGCTTAACCTATAGCAATGTCGAGCGTTTACGCGTAACAATAATAATATATTATAATATAATAGGTACAAAATAATATAAACAATACACTATATTTAGTCGCCGTCGAGAATATTATTATTATTATTATTACTATGCATATCGTGGTGTATGTTCAGTTCTGATATTCTAATCGTGCGTTTATATAATATGCCTAGTTGCATATATATATAGGTACCTATGTGTATATATTTTAATCTAGAATACTCATAACAAATTAATATAGGTCATTCGTTATTCATCATTTAATTATCACAGTAAAATATAATCGTAATGTTAATAACGATAATAAAAGAAGAGGATAAATCTTTTCGATTTTATAATTACATAATATAATATAGCAGTTATTATTATGATGCGGCTCAATTATATATATTTTAAACATACGAAAAATTAATAATAATAAAAAAACAAAAACAGAGTAAAAACGAGAGCTTAACGTGAAAAAATACACGTATGTTCGTTAGGAATGAGCAACAATAATATCTGCTCGAAATCGAATTGGGTACTATAATAAATATTGGTAATAAAATATACTGTACACAGATATATGTATATATAGGGTAGTATTCCAGGATAAAAAAATTGGTTGGTTATTTTCGTGGAAATGTTTATTGAAATTGTTCGTGGATTGTCTTAAAACGATATTGTATCATGCATTACGATAAAAATTATTGTTACACGTATACTTAGGGTAAAAGGAGAAAAGCGTATAATCGTTTGTGGTAAAATAAAACACGCGTTTGAGCTCTGCGCAGTCTGTACATTTACATATTAGGTATATATGATAGTATACACATAATATAATTGTATTTATATAATATTATGTATAGTTATAATGTACGTATTAAAACAATAAGCTGGATTTGTTTCCGGCCAAAACGTGTGATGTGTGTCTAACGAAACGTAAACTAAACTAATTTACATAAATAAAATAGAATCTATCACAACAACATCTCGATATATAAAAGAAAAAAAAATAATAATCAAAAAGGAACTATATCATAAAATTAATACCAATCGAGTTTACAAATAAATAACAATTAGTTATGTACATCATTTTTACAAGAACACAATTAAAAACAAATCGATTACATATTGTGTATACCTATTTAATGTATAACGATAAATAACGAAAAAAGAGTAACACAATACGATTGATTATTTATATTTACAATTAATATTTGTATGATGCATGGGTATATTAAATTGTGTAAATACGCAAAACGATAAGGTATAAAAAAATTCGAGCGAATGTTTTTCATTTATACAAAAAGGATTAGGGGTTTACTCGAAACGTTTTGATTTGTTCGGTTGCTTTTTATTCGGCTGTGAAACATCAAACTGACTTTTGACGATTTTCAGGCGGTTTTCAACAAACCATATCACCGTCGTCGTTTTGATCGTCGCGGGCAGGTGCAGCTGGTGACCTATGTAATCACAATTCAGAAAACTACATTAGAAATTGTATATTTATTATTGTCTTATTCGAATTTACACGTAAAGACATAAAATACGTAATCGGCTTAAGAGGGTGCCAATCCTCTAAAAAAAAAAAAGTGCGCGAAAAAAACGCTCAGACATGCAGTACCTACGTACTACATATACATGATTGAGAAATTGAATAATAAAAAAAGATACGGTGTCGTATATTTTTCATAAATATATGCAGGTATACATTAAAAAGTTGTTTTATGTTTGGAAAAGTTTAAAAATAACGAATTTTAAAACAAAATATAATAACTTTTTATAATGCAGCGACTCGTATGGCCGTATGGGTACCTAAGTAGGTTAATCTTTCTGCTAACCGGAATTTAGTGTCGAGTCGAGTATCATTGAGCATTTGAGCGTAGGTCACTGCAGTGATGGATGTGCTAAATTTAAATGCGATGATAAATGATGGCTTCTATAAGTACACACGATGGAAATCGATTATCAGCAAAAACGGCAATTATAGAGTATATTATAATTTTTAAGGGCATTTTATTTTACGATAAATTAATATAATTTCAATTTTTAGAGCGAAATATAGGTTAAACCAGAGATATTAAAACTCCCGCGACGCACAGCTTGAAAACCTCCGACTACGGGTTAGACAAAGACGATCGTTTCTCTCGCCAAGCAATTACTTATTGAACAAGCGAATGATTAGGTATGTATATAGAAGATTTGTTATGAGCTAATAACGACGTCAGCATAGTTGTACACAATTATTACAGTGTATACTGTGAGCATACGGTAAGGGAACTTACAACGCTTTGTAGCGAGTGGCATCATCACTTGCGTCCAACAGCCGCCGACAACGACGACGACGACGACGTTTGAAGCACGACTGGACACGGTACGTCTGTCGCCTCGGCGTACAGACAAGACGATTCGCTGCACGAACAACCACTGCTGCAACTACCCTTGTCGTCATTTCCCGTGACATTGAGGCCTCCGCCGCCACCGCCTCTGTCGTCGTCGTCGTCATCGTCATCGTCACACCAACCACGGTCCCGATGCCATTGTTCTGGAAACCAATAAATAAATTAATACGAAATATTTATTAATATATAACTTTATATTGTACGTCTTATTATTATTATTATTATTTTTAATGTACCTAATTTTTATACAGACTATTTTCTGTATAAAAGGAAATAATAGACGTGGACCTCAGCCCTATCCTCTCGCCCCCGAATTGATGCATGCGTCTAATAGAAACATCAACGCATTTCTCTCGGTCGATGTTTATAGAAATCATGATTAATTTATTATTTACACAACGATTATATTATAAAGAAGGTTTTCGGACTAAGAACAAACAACACAAATCTCAACCACTAGGTAATAATTAAACTAATTAAACGATAGACTGACATCATTTTGAAATTTAATACCTCTCAAATTATAATCATTTCCTTGCGGTGGTGCAGTTGTGCGGAGGCGATTACTCTAAACATCGATTGGTATTCATAGTCATAATAGTGATTCATAAAAATACTTAAAATATTATGTTGATAAACGCGATGATCACGAAAGAAAACTAAAAAATATAATATCCACCACAAAAATAATTCCATTTTGTTCTTTGAAATATCATTTATCAGCGATCAATATAATATGTATAGTAGAGTTTTAATTTTAATTCCATAATTGGTTTGATTTTTAAACTGAATCTGAGTATCGCAGTTCTCATTTATTTTAAATTTAAATACAACGCGGTTAAACAAATAGCATTTACGATTTTTAAGTAATATTTTTCCAATCAACTGGAAAACGCTAGGTTATTACAATGAATGCCCTATAATAACTATATTATCTGAAGAGATTAAGTCAATTCGAATACTAGGTAATAATATCTAGTCCAATTTAAAAGTTAGAAAAAAAAATAATAACTTATAGCTTTAGCATTTTAACTAGGTAACTGCAGCAAATCCCACTTGTGATACGAGCACGACTGTAAGACGTGTAGTTTCACCTGGTATGTACCAGTCTATACCTATACCTAATACCTATCTGTTATATTGGCGGTATAAAACGCACGATACCGATGATGGTCGTAAAAGTAATTTTGAACATTTGATTATCGCAATAATTTCCGGTCCTTTTTATCGTTTTTACGTCATTGTAGCGATGGTCTCCCGGGTACCGTACATCGGGTCTCGAAAAACAATATAATATGGTCGTACAATAACCGTGTGTATAACGGCCTCACGTATATCGATATCTATGCTGCAGGTACCTAGATTCTTTTATCGTCAAGTGCGAACCAGACAATACCCCGGGAAATAAACCTCGTCATAATTATATTAAACATTTGAGGAGTATAGTAAACTGTTCTACGTTTTTCTACGCGGTTACTGTTATTAGTTCTTGAAATTTAAAAAATGCCTTGTACCTACCTACTTATTCCTGAGACGTGTTATATCGTTCGAGAATAGAAAATAATCACTTTATACATACAGCAGGTCATGCGGGATACATTTATGAAAATCGTTTTTTTCAACTCTATTAATTTTTTTATTTTTTTTTTTACAATGTGAAAAATCGTTTGTTTTCTAAAGAAATTGTGGAAGAATGAATCCTTCTTCTTTTTTTTTTAAAAATAAAATCGAACAAGAAACTGAACGAATTTCCTTTTCATATACGTTCCAAAACAGAAGTTACAGCATATATGTTTTAGAGGATTTGGGGGGCAAGAGGGCCAAGTCTACTGCATCGAACCTATAAAACACATATTATTGTGGGTCCAGAATACTTACCGGAATGATGTTTGTACACGAGACCCGGAAGGGTGGACTGCATGCAACGGTCTATGCTGTTCCCCTCAGAACAACAAGTGTTGTACTGTTGTGGCTGTTCGTCAGGCGTCCGTTTGTTACACGGAGGAGGAGGTGGCGGCTGCTGCTGTTGCTGCAGTTGCGTCGGCTGATTGACGTGGCCGTACAACAGTGAAGCGCTCTCGTATTCGTAATCGGAGTGCATTCGGTTCCGCGACGCTCCATATTTGTTGGACGACCGATCCAGTCCCTGGCACGAGGAAACGTTGCACACGGAAGGATGAGAAGAGTTCGGTACCTGTTCACAACAACATTTATAAATTAATTTATACATTTCGATAGGTATTATGAAGCATGCGACGTGAATTTTGTACAACTGCAACCCACATTGAGTGCAACGACGACAATGTGCTGCATGATTGTGATGTAGATTTAGCAGTTGAAACCAAAAACTAGACTTTTGTAGTTTTGTGTAAGTACTTGGGACATAAGAGGGCATTGAATGTCTGAGGCCAACACCACCAGTAACGAGACAAATGCCCGTAATCGGCCAGATCTAGCCAAGGCCCGTTACGGGGAATCATTAATGATTTCAGTAGTGAAACTATTTTTCTTATTGGCTTATTTTTAGGGTATAGATTGATTAACAAGTGTTCGACGAATGATAATTGAAATAATTTAAAATAAAAAAATGATTTTTTTTTAAAATTTAGTTCTAAACTCGAGAGATTCCTTATTTTTATATTTTAATGCTTACATATAGAAATAAAATCAATTGTTTTCAATTTTCGACAGACTCTAATGAATATTAACACATTGACGGACAGCGAGGGTTATAAATAATTACATAATATGTACTTATATTATTTTATACCAGGGATGGGCAACTGGCGGCCCGCGTACCTTTTTTATCTGGCCCGCGCTACATTTTCAAATTACTTTATATAAAACCTCATCCTCAAGTATCACATTAAATAATAATTGTAAATAAAAATAAATAAAGATAAAAAATAAATGTTAGTAAATTTGAAGGACCTTTTTTTTTTGCTTTCTCCTATGCACTGCGGCCCGCTAGATTTTAAACTACTTAAAAGTGGCCCGCTAGTTACTTTGAGTTGCCCATCCCAAATATAATATAATATAATATAATATAACCAAATATACAATATAATTATATGCTTTACATATTTTAGTTAAATAACAATTTTATCAAAACATTTTTTGAACGACATATTGTATTTAGTATCCTTAAATACAAATAACTTTTAAAATATTTGAAACATAAATTATTTATTTATTCTTTTAAAATTACTGATGGTTATAAATTATTATCATTTACTTGATTTGTACGAAACAAATAAAACGTAGTTATTACTATGAAATGTGTGGAGGATATTAAATGTTTAAACTAGTTTTTACCAAGAATGTCTATATCATGTAAGTAGCTACATAAGTAGATACATCATCTGTCTGTATAAGAGAAGGCAAATACCTACACAAGTACATAGTAACAAATTTCAAATTTACTGCGTTAACTACTATTTTAAACTGTAAATATATTTTATCAGAGTGGAAGATATCTCCAATAATTATAATTAAGTTGTACCAATTTGAAAAAAGAATATTTTATGGAAACATCATAATTTACTGTGTGAAAATCCAATAGCAATCGTAAATAATGGGATATATTTTATGATTATTTAAAGACTAGAAAACATTATAAAATCCCACGAAGATAGGGTGTAAATCGAAAAATGAATTTAACTGGTAACGAATTTAGAAATTCATACCAAGTACAAATTCTTGTTTTCCTAAGACTATATAATATAAAGTGGTGACAAGCGGTTACCGGAGGAGGCTGTGTGGAAGGCGGTGGATTGAATCTGTGTTCATTGCTCTGGTTGCCAGTGTAAATCCATGCGGGTGTGTAGCCATTGCAACTACCGGCCAAGGACTTGCTGGAGTGGATGTGTGACTGTTTTGAGAAACTTCCAGCGTGCATACGACGACTTGATTGTGGACTGCCGCCATTAGACTATAATATAAATAGAAAAAATAAATATATTATATACAATAAGTCATTATTTTTAAATAATGAATAAAAATAAAAAACAACGATTCTAAGTGACACTTGGTTGAAAGTTCAATATCTTATAAAAATAAATGGCGTTGGAAAAAATTTCAATATTAAGAATTATTCAAAATCTGTTATTTTTCATAATTGAATTCTATTCAATATAATAATATACATCTGTATTTGAAATAATTGAGCAGATTTTCAAGTCTCACAGTTTCGAATTCTTATTTTCGAATAAAAACACTAAAATTGATTTTATGAAAAACAGCAGATTTTATGTAAATTATAGCTTTTTACATGAATAATAAAAAAACGTGAAACTATTACAATGACCAAGTTTAAGTATCAAATCATCATCAATCTTTCTAATACCCGAAACCATCACAGACATAAAAAAAAAAATAACAGAATCTTAAAAGCACCAATGAGACGACCGTAATCAATTGACGGTGTAACCGAGAGAGTGTGACGAACTAAGAGCACATACCTGAGATGTTTTCCGCATAGAATCTGTCGGCGGGTGTTGAGGGGGTGGTGGGAGGAATTCGTTCCAATTCGGGGGCGGCGCTTGATTAATCGGATAGATTGGTGGTTTCCGCTTGTGATTGTTGAAGTCCATGTTTTCGTCTACAAAAGAAGAAAAAAGTGTTACGTAGTTCATTGAAAATCAAAGCCGTAATTTAAAGCTGTAAATTCTATACTGGGCTTACCAATGTAATGGTTGTTGAGTGCGGCCACTTGTTCGTGACATCGTTCATGACACGAACCATTAGAGCTCAGTGTTTTGGTTTCAGATGAGCTGCTAGCGGCCCCGAAGAGATGCGTAGATTCCTAAAAAGACGTGATCGATGAAATAAAATTTACAATTATCAGTATTTGTAACTCGTACATTTTGAAATTGTACGGGTGTTTAAAATTAAAAAATCAAAGCTGCGTTCTATCGTTCTATGTACGTATGAGTATTTTCGTATTTACCCGTGGGTCGATATATCTCTATCGACACTTGAGTTACCAAAAGACTATAAATAAACCCTTTACAGTTTAGCTCTCATGGAGTCGATATGGCTACCTAACTGCATGTTTAGACTTTCAAACTCAACGACCATAAATTAACGGGTTGAGATCGAACTCAAGGAGTACGGTAGAATTGTGTGACTCCTCAAACATAAGATATCATTTTATAGGTAGGATGGTAGGAAACAATTTTTATAAAAAAAATAAAACAGTTACGATCGTCGTACCTGCACTCCCCGCCGAATTACACATTGATAATAAATGTCTACAATATATGACAGTATTTTGTCAAACGACGAGAAGGTATTATATATATAAGTAATAAATGAAAAGTATGAAACGATTTTGAATTTTATAATACCCCCCAATCATATGTATACTCCTATATATGGCATACGAACTGAAAACAAAACATGAAGTGGACATTTTATATATGGAAATTCATAGAATTTGTTATAAGTATAGTGGTTTTAGTGAGAACAATTCAAGAACATGACAGTAATAATATATCACTAAAGTGTAACGGCGAGAGTACGAGAGACGTGCCGAAAACGTCGAACATCGGTGGTATAAGTGTTTATTTAAAAGGTAAGTGGAGGGCTAACTGTTTTTTTTTAAATTACGAACTACATTCAACATGTATTAAAAGATTAAAAATGTTCACTATTATACTAAAAAAAAGTGTTCGAGGGCCTAAGACAAAAACGATAAGGCGGGTTATGAATATATCTCTGGTCGAAAGCCTATAAATTTCGGAACTTACATTGCAATCGTCGCGATTCAGCAGAGTAGTAGTGGCGTATGGTGTTGGGTTGGACATCATGTCTTTGCGTGGGTTGTAGAACGTCGACAAGTTCCGGGTGTCCACCTCTGCGTAGTCCGCGCAGGTCGTTTCCCTACCGATGCCGTTCAACAGTTTGGACTCGGGGTCCTTCTCCCCGTTGCGCCAACCACGGTCGATCCACAGCGCCTCCTTGCCACCAGCGCTCAACATGCTCAACTGCGATAGGTCACCACTGACAACTGGCACTGCAATGGTACACATCGATATAGCGGTAAAACACAGGTGCATACTGCATATTATATAATATACCACGGGATACACGTATACCAATATGGTAACCATGCTGTAACCATTGTTACCTCGTGCTCGCCCTCGCACGACACGACAAATAACGTGGCTGCGAATCCGACTTAAGTACTAAATGTGATGTTATATTATTTTATGTTTACCGTTGAAGTGGCCCAACTGTTTGCCGGCGTTCTGTTTCCGTTTCAAGTAAACGACGGTAACGATGACGCACGCCAACATGACGACAAGAGCCGCCAACAGCACGATGATCCACGCCTCGCCATTAGTAGTGGACGAATACGCCCTTGCAGGGTAAGCTGGGTCCATGACGATTGGCACCGGGGCGCTATACGGACCATACCCACTCCGGGTGTACGCTTGTACCCGGGCCGTGAAGCTGCCACCCACCGTCAAGTTGAGCAGAATTGTCGTGGTCGACGAGTTCAACAGCTCTTGGACGGCGGCCTTTGTAGCGTTGTTATTCTTGACTTGTATCTAAAGATAACACGATTTCGACGTACCCGTTAATTACGTGTACAATATAGGTAGGTACCTCGATGGCTCGATGTAACAATTATATCGTATAACTCATTAGTCATTAGGTTAGGTATTTTTCCTAAGAACTTTTTGCGGGAACTTTTTGATGTTTTTTTTTACCTTTAAGTGCTTTCTTCAACGTTTTAAGGTTTTAACGTTTTAATCTTAAGACATATTATTTTTAACTTATTTACTATAGTATTATGAATATATATATATATTACACGTATTATACTAAAACAACAAAAGGTAATCTGCAAATGTTTAAATAAAACGATTCACAAATTAATTTTGATTTCTAAAAAAATTCATTCATTCAAGGGAATTGAAACATCTTTTAGAATTTTTGGAATATAAATGCATTTGAAAGTATATTTTGTCATATTTTCAAGGGCATTTTAATCTGAGTCCTACTCATGCTATTCATAATATTTAATCAGGCCCACCGTGTTATACCTACGGTGGTATTGGGACAACATATCCAGTAGTAAAATATCCTGCAAGCTCAAAATATCTGATGGATAAAATATCCAAACACAAATACAATTTCAAAACCTGCTCGAAAAAAGAATAATAATAAAAATTATATTATTCTTTTAATCACATTTGGGCGAAAAGAATTTGATATTATTTTACATTGCAATACCAAATATACCAAATATGATACATTATAGTTTGTTTGTAGGAATTTGTAAAGAAACATATTATTATTAAATGCTTTTAAAATATGATTTAAAAATGAACAATGTAATCAATTAAACAATCACTAAAAAAAATTAACTACCAAAAAAATTTTGAAGTATTATTTTCAATAGTGCGTTTACTCACTTTATATCCCAACAGAGCGCCGTTGATGTGTTGCGGTGGAGGTGCCGACCATCGTATGAACGCGGTAGTGGCATTTACCATACCAGTTTGTACGTCTTCTGGAGCAGCGGAAGGAACTGCAATGAAAAAATAATGACCGATCGAAGGTTTAAAGAGATTTTGAAAATATAAGGTTATGTTTAGATGTTATTATTAAATATTTTTTTTAGCTTGTTCACTTACCATCCTCGTAGGTTTGGACGACCATGGAGTTGGATGGTTGGCCTTCGACTGTCTTAAAGAACGGAACCAAGAAGAAATCGTATTTGTTGTACTTACGGAGGTTGGCCAATGTGTAGGACTTGGGCTCACCGTTGTTCATCATTACTGTCATCATGTTATAGGTTTGCGAGCCACCTGATAAGTCTCTGAACCGTACGTGAATACCTTCTACCCATTCAGCGCTGCTCAATACCTTAAACGTATACACAAATGTAATACAAGTTAATTTTCTGCCGGAAAAAATAATTGATGTAATGGTATACATACATCCCATATGACTCGGACCGATGTCGACGATACCGGAAACAGTTCTTTGAACTCTATGACTTTAGTACCAAGTCTTTCACGGGCTTCTTCCAGAGACTGCTGCGTGATGATCGTATTGGTCCCACCGGTTTTAACCATAGCGGACAACGCGCTCGGCACGCTCAATCCGTGTGAGTTTTCTGCCCTCACCATAAACACGTACGATGTGTCCGGTTTTAGGTTGTCGACCTGAACATGTAAGCACACGTAAACATTATACTGTGGGTATACTTAGTTACTTACAATACATCAAATTTCGAGCTACGAAAACGGTGAGGATTACGTAAATACTCAAACGATCGCAACCGTTTCATGACGCGAAATTCGAAATACTGACTGTAAGCCGCGTGACAGATCTTATCGGATTAAAAGCAGACTGATATTAAACAGATACCGCGCTTGGCTAATATACTCACGACCATGGTGTTGGTTGATATGCGATGTGCGGCGACCACCCATCCAGTTTGCAGGTCCGAACTGTAGTACTCGAGCGTGTATCCGATGATCGGAGAAGCGCCAAGGTGTGGGGTGGGTGGGTGCCAAGTCACGGTTACCGAGTTTCTGGTAACGTTTACAATGGTCGGCACTGACGGAGCCGCCGGGAACATGGCCGGGTCAGGAGCGCGGTGAAGTCGTGTGCCCGGGGATTCTTCGACACTCAGTGACGCCGACCAAGAAGTCTCGCCACTTTCCGAAGAAGCAGTGCACGTGTACAGACCAGAATCAGATACTTCGAGTTCTAAAGGCATACACAAATAAGATAGGTTATAATTCGATCATAACGACGGTTTATTATATAGTAGGATTAACGTATCCACAGTTTGGAATAAGTTTATTTAAAAAAAAAACGCGTTGTCGTTAGGAATTTATATAGCGTAGCATAGGTAGGCGTGTAAAAAATGAAAACCGCGAAAAAGGTTTATTTTAAATAAAAGCATTTTTATTACTTATTTTTTATTTTTACTTCCATAAAAAGTGCGTTGAATAATAAATTATGCACACCAACTTAAAGTTCGAGATGCTGATTACATACAGTACAGTACTATAATAAATATATCAAAAAATTCATAATTATTTTAAAGATTCAATTTGAACAACATAAAAAACTTAGTTTTCTGAACGAAAAATACAGTATTTGGTTTTGCTTTTAGTTACGTAGTTAAATGTATAATTAATAAATACAACTGACGATTTTAGCTTGCTTATTTTGCATTTCAAAAGAATCCTGAAACGAGGGACTTTTTCAAATTATATGATAAATAATACGCTAATATAATCAGACTTGACGGTATTTTAGCTTTTACACTTAATTTTTATTAAGAAAAATAAATTTAAAAAGAATTCAAATTTAAGTTCAAAGGTAGGAGAAAGTTATTTCTTCTCCTTTAAGATTTTGAAGAAAAGTATAGATATAGTACAAGCAGAGTAAATAATAATAATAATAATAATATTTTATTATTTATTTATACGAGTTTAAAAATAAAATACAGAGTAGCTACTATATATTATAAAGGGCTTTTCCTTTTTCTGTTTAAATTCATAATAAATAAAAGAAAATTTTCAATAAATAAAATCATGAATAGCGCTAACAGATTGTGCAATATCGTTATATGATGTGCCTGATGTGTACCTAATGTATGTAAATATGTGTTATGGTTTTGATATGGAAATAAAAATACTATATTATTTTTATTATTAATATAATAAAACTTTCGTACCATTTTAAACACCAAAATATTACAATAACATATAGAGACTTACCGTCTATTTGTAGTGTTCCTGACGATGTAATGGTCACTCTGGGATCGTCTGGAGACAGATAATTTCCGTTTCTGTACCATTTAATGGTAGGCAATGGTATACCAGACGCCTGACACGGTAATGTGGCAGCTGATCTCGTGGCCAACGTTTGGTTGGTTGGTCCAATGTCGACGACAGGTGGAGGAACGTCTTGTACGGATGTGACCTGCAGACAGTGATCGGAAAATGCAATAATCATTGTGGTTGGCGTTTCGATAATGCGAAAACGTGGCGCTATATAAAGTCGAGAGTTGTATACATGCTGATTCCCCAAACACGATTACCAAAATATTTTTTTTTTTAATTCGGAACTTATAAGTTTGATAACTCATTTGAGTTATGATTTATATGCGCCAAATGCACATACAATTTTTCCAAAACAATATTTAAAAAAAACGGAGGTTCTTATTGTGAAGTTTTTCTACAATTAAAAAATGCCTATTTAGACACACACACACACACACACAAAAAAAAAATAAAAAAAAAAATAAACGAAAACACATCTATGTAAAATTAATATTCTGAGAATCTAAAACACACCGTATGGTAAAACCAATAGAATCATCACTTTGATTCAGAAATGTATAATCGTATCAACTTATTAGTCCAATCCTTAAATATTATAAAAATTCTGTAAATTGTAGTATTTAATTGAAAATATCATAGTCATTCGGTAAATATATATATACTTATATATATATATATACACATACTAAAAAATTCCAAAAAGCAGAATTTGAATAAATGCATTATTTATCAAGGATGATCTGCATGCTTGGCGAATGTACGGTACTATCACCTCTTGAATATTTGCCATAAAATCTAATTTTTATAGATAATAATTGATTAATTTAAAGGGTTAGAAAACCATGACCAGGGTATAGTGGTGTCAACTCAAATAACACGATTAGAATATTATGAGGATACAAACCTGCAAAAACGCTCTCCAAGTGACGGACCCCGCTACGGACAGTGCGGAACACACGAGGAAACCGGCGTCTTCTTTTTGAGCTCCCTGTATGCGCAGCGTGCCGTCTTGAGTGACGTGAAAATGTCCGTACGCGTTGCCGGGAAACATCAGCACCTGGGATCCTTCACGTGACCAAAACACAGACGGCGGTGGGTTGCCTTGGGCCACGCAGTCGAAATTTGCAATTCCGTTGAGACCCACTTTTTGGTCTTTGGGTCTAGTCACAAATGTCGGCGGGGCTAGAACAGGGGATGAGATTAACATAGTAAAATATAATGTGTTGGAGGTTTGCATTTACAATTCAAAACGGAACGACGATATTGTTATGTGCACGGAGCTGCAGTAGCAGCTTGTGAAACTATATACAATAGGCGATTTGTGTATGATATATGAACAATCTGTTTGAAGTGTACGAGAAATTTTAGAATAAATTAAATAATATGTAGAGCGATTTCTATATAATATATGTATATATTATTCTTTGAATTTATTTATTTTTTTTTTTAGGTTTTATACTCATTTTCTCACAACAATAGAAACAACAACAAAAAAAAAAAAAAAATCGGTATTTTAAAATTGTACAATTTTCCGAGAATTCCAACATACTAACTATTCTTTATGTAAGTACTTCAAAATATGCTACCATATAATACAATCAAAAGGAAAATAAAAGGTATTAAAATTATAAAAAAACAGTATTTTTTAACAAATACAAGAGATATCAAAGAAATTAATTGTCTCATATCGAAGACGAAATATTTTATAAATACAATTAAATACAGACTATATATATAAGGATGGAGATATGTGTTTCGACGTATTTTCGCGCACTAAAAATCATTAATAAACTTAACGTACTTGATTGATATGTAAAAACGTTAAATCATCGGTATATAAAATGTTGGTCAATAATATAATAAATACATACAGTGCACGGTCAATGAAGCCTTGGCCTTCTCGGAACCCACGTCGTTTTCGGCGTTACAAACGTAGAGTCCTTCGTCCTGAGCAATCACGTTAATAATCCGCAGTGATTTGTTGTCCAATATCTGAGCTCGACCGAAAGGCATTTTGTTACCATCGCGTTCCCAGTAGATGTTCGGTTTTGGATCACCGCCCACCTTGCATTCGAATTCAGCAGTCTGTCCGGTGTGCACAGTTACATCTTTGGGTTCGGTGTTTATGAACGGTTTCACTATAGACATATTCAAAAAGTCGTGTTTAAAAAAGATTATTGGTTAGGCATATAATACTGTACTGGTAATAATAGTCAACAAAATATTTGTCTATATTTGTCTCCTCTAAATTGAGGTTAATTAATTTTTTTTAAATTATATTTAGATGATTTGTTTTTAAACACACATACCTACTATACCTACAATTTGTGTATATAATCTTTTAAAAATTATATAAAAACGTAATTTGGGATTGAGAATATTTTGAAAGTTAAGAGAGAAAACTTGAAAACAGTATTGTATTTTGAAAGCCCTCTATAATCGAAATATAAATACGTTTAATCGCGGAATGGCTTAAAGGAAAGTTGTACAGGCGCGAGTTTAAGGTTTGAAAATCGTACCAAAATCATTAACATCCTAATTATCAACATTAGGATTTTGGAGGCATTTTGGTTACTTAGCAAAGTTGACAAATAACAGTTTATCTTGTTTTATAGAAGATTAAGCAAAGCGAGTATACTCTATATAACTGTTAAAGTTGTTTTGGACGGTTAGACCTTAACTTTGGGGCGTATTACAGGGAAAGTGTGTATTTAGTGGGTCGTAACCCGTTAATTTTAAAGGGATATTTATTATACAGCTAAACGATTTATGTATTTATAATTTATACAATGATCGGACCTGTTAGAATTTAAAACAAGCGAGTAATTAAATTGATATCGCAATGTGCGCGATTAAATTAAGTTATTAAGATGTATTATTATTATTATTCATTAAACAATCTTAAGCAAGCTTAAAAGACACAAAATAGCATCGAAAGCATATCATTATAACGCGTGTATCAATGACATTAACGATGCAATTAAAACATGGCTGGTAAATACATTATAAATACATTAATATATTGTTTTAATGCTCATATTATATAACACTTAACACTAAAAAAACCAACTTTTTTTTACGTTAAAAATAAAAACCGATGTTGACTTTTGGTATTCTTAACGACCCGTACCTTATATATTATGTTTTATAATTAAAGTATAACTATACTGCAGGTGATTCTTTTATCAAACAACATTCATTATTTAATAAAAGTATTAACTTTTTTCAAAATATTTTTTTACACAGTTTCAAGTTGTTAAAAAACCAACGTTTTTATTGAAAAATTATATTTTTAAATATTTTTATCCTTATAATTTTTTAATTCTAAGTATTTTGATTCATAAAAATACTTAGAAAAATATTCTGCTTGGGAATATGAAATTAAAACTCTATGTTGTCATTCAAAAAAGTAAAAACTTAAAAAATGATAAGGATAAAAAAATATTTAAAAATATAATTATTTAATAAAAACGTTGCTTTTAACAACTTGAAACTATGTAAAAAAATATTTTGAAAAAGTCGATATTTTTTTAAAATAATGAGTGTTGTTTGATAAAAGAATCACCATGATATTATATTAAGTAGGTTCTAAAATGCCGTCCATATTGTGAGCATAATGACACTGCAATGCACAAAGTACTTGGATTATACGCGTAACGCTGTGCGGCTGGATGTCATTTAACAATAATCATTATTATTTATAAACGAGTCAATATCGAACATTATCTAGACACGATCAATGGTCTACAACCATTATTTTGCTATTGTCTTGGAATTTATTTTTTTCAAATCGCCCGCACGGCTTTCTTTCCTCTGTCGGTCCGTATGCCAAATGCAGCGGGTGTCGACCCCTCGCACAGTGTCGGATTAATGACTTTCCAACAGCCCACCACAGCCGTTTATACGTATATTGGCGGCACAATAATTTCCAAATGCATACACGAGTTATTATTTATTTTTTCATCCAAACGACCCTTACTCCGATGACGTGTGGCCATTGTTGCATCCACCAGGGAAAAACACGGATACACAAAATGTATATATATATAATATATATATATAATTTACTTATATATAATATATGTATATGCGTGAATGCAGGGGAAAGAATTTATTTCGTAGAAGAGTGAAAAACGTCGTCGGCGGCGGCGGATTGAATGCGGAAAAAAATCAGGTGCATTAAACATTTTGCAGTTTTTCAGCGAATTCTCCGCGTTCGTGTATAAAAAATATATCTGACGTGCGTATACAATATATATCAGTCCGTAGTATGCAGACTACTCTCTAACTCTGTGTGCACACTAAATGGCTCCTCTCGTCAGATGACGAAAAAACGTATTTCAATCGGTTCCCATACCATCCGATTTACTTACCCTATGCACATATTATAGTGTGGGAGTATGAGGGCAACATGGGCGTGACATTTTATCGGGGTGGTAAAATATCGTGGGTAACTTCCATTAGCGATAAGAATTAGTATAATTTCAGTAATGAATTTAGTACGCACCCACACACACACATACATAACAATAACACTGAAATACGCACACTCTATTATAAATAGTCTTAATTTCACACAACAATACCCACTTATTATTAGGTGTCTATTAGCTATACAATACTCGGTGAATGCTTTTGACGCGATGGTGGGGCTTATTTTTTTTTCGGTATTCCATAATATCATTAAGTGCATATTTATTTAGGTATTTATTTTTTGCATTTTTATTTATTTATTTATTTTTTTTTTTTAAATTACGTACAGGTACATAAAGCGTTTGTGATGACGGGCAATTTAAGTGCACTATACTGTCGTGGATCTATGTTTTCCGGAACATCCTAAACACAAGTAGGTGCGGGTACGGACGGTATGGTTTTCGATTTACAAAAATATTATATTATATCTCGATGGTATAATCACGTCTGTGCAGCGAAGTTGTGGATGGGCGGCTACGATATATATATATATATATATATTAGGTATTTATGTAATTAACAAACGGTGACTGCCGCCGCCGCCGCCGCAGATCGACGTTTATACAATTTTTAAAAAATAAATCGCAGCAACGATTGTTAAGGGTATTCTTTGCATGCCTTCCCCCTCCCCGTTACCCACCATCCAATCACTAGTCAAACCGATGTGCGGGAATAAAATGACTGTTCGACACGATGAGGGCTAAATCGTATATATAAGCGAGAGAAAAAGAAATGAAAAAAATTGCCACGGTAATATGAGAACAGCGAGTCATGTGGTATATGATGGAAACTGCAACGAGAACATAACTATACGGAACTCCGAACGTACTTGTGTAAAATAATTTATATAACAACCAACTATATTACCTTAATATAAATGAAAAACCTTCGGTATAATAATGTGCAGTACTAAACGTATAGGTATAGTGAATATATTATGTTTTAATATAAAGGTAGTTCTGAATCGGCGATGATGCGTCTATTGCTGGTATTTTTTACTATTATTATATTTTTTTATGTAAAACGGAATATATATATAGCTTTTCGTATATACATGCGGAGTACTGAAATACAAAAAGTATACCGACTCGACAGGTAGATCGACGATCCGTGTACATAATGTATAATATATATAAATGTAGGTACAATAGTATATATATGTACGCGACGGGCATTTACTATTCCGATCGCGATTTCTTTCTCACCCTCCGATGGCGCATCCGCGGATATTTGCACCCAATATAATCGAATTCACACGTATAATACGGAAAAACTAAAAGAGACCGGTACGATTGTATATGTGTAAATATTGAATGCGTACAATAAAGGCGTGTGTTGTAACGGGGGGAGTGGTGGTGTGTAGGGAGGAAACTCGGAGAACAAGCAAATACACTCGATTTCGACCGTGTCGAATTCGTCGTTTTACGATATTTCTCACGCGGAGCAGTTCAAAACGACTAACACAATATAACATATTATATACATGAATATATATTATACATTATCCACGCGTGAAAATGCCACATGAAAGCGTATAAAAAATGTACGACTAATTTCAACGGTCTCGCAGTGTCCGTTCGGTCGGTATATAGGTACTTGGCAATAAACCACACGTCGCAGTATATAGGTATAGGTACTTTTTTTATCGCAATTTTTTTTTTCAACGCTCAATAACTCCAAGAAGTATTTTCTCTATAATAAACGCTGTCACTAATATTAGCGTTACATAAATATTATATAATACGACAAACGAAGTCACACACATTATCGCTGATGGGCCGTCGCGGCGGGACTCATTTCGCGAGATAAATAATTATCTATCATTGATTATGCGCACGCGTACGCTATACAATATAATATAATATTTTGATGTTTCGGTCGGCTATTTTTTTTTTTTTTGTTTATTATTTATTTGAAGTTTTCCTGACCATTATCATCTGAACTTAGGAATACAGAAGAAGTTTTTGGCATTTTGTAAATCAGATAATGTAAGTTAGGTAGGTATAAGAAAGAACTATGTTGTTTTTTTTTTTATATACTACAGAAAATGAAGATTATCACATTACGAAGCAGTTAACAATTATACAATTAGATAAATACATTTAAATATATACATAAATACAAGTTTATTGATTTAAGATGTCATGGGGACGACCACGTTGGAGTCTGCGATTTATCGGACGGATGTTTAGTCTATAATACTGTGCAAGACCTGCATCTTTTATGATTCGAAATTTGTTCAATTTGCTATATTTTAATATTCGGTGTCATTTATTAAAATGGTGTTCAAAACTTTTGAAAACAAAAAGTGTAAAAAGAAAAAGATTTAATTTTAAATCAGAGGATAATAATATTGTGTTAAGTTTTTTTTTCTTACGGGGATACCTAACCAGTTTCTTGCAGAAATAAACAAATATATGCGTATGATTTTACTTGCTGTAATTTCCATGCGGATTAATAACTAGTATTCCTCAAACAGCATTAAAATATTTTCTATTGTAAAAATATTTTCAGGAAAATAAAGTGGTTGTTAAAATAATTAAAAAAGTTGCGTAAATAATTAGAAAATATTTTATAAAAAACATTTTAATCACATATACTGCTATCAAAAAAAATTTCATTGAAACTTTTTAAAAATATTTAGTCAACATTTTTATCCAGTCATATATACCATATAATATTTGGTTATCATAAAAAGAAAATATTTATTATTCAATTACTTCAAAATATTTACAAAATATTATTATAATTTCCCAAATAATGTCACTCATCGGCAAAAAAATACCTACTTATGATTGTCACAGATTTTCCTCGTAGAAGAAAACATCAAATAGGTAACGTGCTATTGTCTAATGTAGTTTATAGTTTCTTCTTTTGCTATACTACAATCTGTAACTAATGTAAACCGTTTGGAAATTTAAAAATTTTAGATTTCCCCTACACCGTGAATCTAAGTCTCTGTGAGAGCACCTCTTAAAATGTGAACTTTGGAAAATCCATTCTTAGTGTAGGTACTGGTACTGGTAGTGGTACGAATATCGGAATATACCATTCAAATTTCGAATCTCCGGTCATCAGAGTATTTTAGTAGGTATAGAGCATTACACTTAGTATGATCCGAGATTAAAAACGAATAAAATTATGTGCTACAACTTATTATTATTATCATTTCACACATATATACATACCATTTACGGTGAGTTTGGCCGGTGTACTTTCCTTCTTGCCTACGATGTTTTGTGCCACGCACAGATATTCACCGCCGTCATCTTGCCTGACATCTGTAATCATCAGATTGCCACCGTCTACGATTCGCATCCTGAACAAACACGTCAAAATGTCAGTAAAGGTTTAAAAACTGCGGCTATAGTAAAACACGGTGTGAAAGATGAAATAATACCCAATATTAAGCTAAATTTAGCATGTGTTACATAATATTATTGGTCGAGAAGAATAAGGAAATTAACCAGTGATGGTAAAATATTCTAATTAAATTGTAGATAGACTTATATGATTAAGGTTCATAACGATTCAATTTAACAATATACTAAACTATAATATTAGGTATTAAGGTTAAACGAAGACGTGTAGGTCTATGGATGTTAAAATAAAAAAAAAATTGCTTCGAAAAAATAACAGAAACTAGTAGTGAAATTAATCACGTCCAATCATTGTGTCTATAATAATCAAATTGGTGGTTTATAGTGGTTGCTTTATTTACATAATATTATTATTATACTTTAAATTTTGAATGATGCAATATATGTTTATATATATCTAACCTAACCTAACCTAACATGTAAGTAATTAATTTTTTAACTGTTATAAACATGAAATCTTTTTTCTCAATATTGATTAAAAATATAATGAATGAAAAAAAATAAACAGCCCAAAGGAATCTAATAAACTATTAGCCGAAATCGATGACAGAAACAAATGACAATATATCTACAGCTGTATAGCAGTCTTACATATTATGTTATAACGTATACATACATATACACTATACAGAGTGATTATTTTATCAAACAACACTTATATGGCGTTTGTGAGTAAATGACACCTAACACCCCTATAACACACAAACACCACCCAAAACCACCCAACTTTAGGAGGCTATATCTTGTAAACGGATTAACAAAAAATGAAAATTCATTGAAAAAAATAGCCTTTTTAGTTTATGAAATTTTAAGAATGCGTTGTCATTTGAAAATCAAAATTTGATAATGGTTAATCTGATAAATATAAGGGTGAAAATATTTAAAAATTATGTAGTTATAGAAAAAGATGGTTCTAAAATTTTGAAGAAAAAAAAAATTGAAAAAGTCAATAGTTTTTGAAATAATGAGTGTTGTTTGATAAAAGAATCACCCTGTATAGTACCTACCTATACACGACTATAAAAAAAAGATTATCATTCGTATAAATATATTCATTTTTAAGCTACGGTTTTCTCAATTCTGAATTTCTTTTGTCCACAATCATAGAGAAACTATTATTACTACTATTACCAGTATTATCATCTCGTTATCATTAAAAGCTCGCGGACCTATCAAGTTATAAAAATATTATGTTATTGCGCAATCGTCGCTGGTTATATATGCTGAATTTTAAACAAGTTAGGTAGCAAAGTCTTTTTAAAAATCAACATGGAATAGCTTATTGCTGTATATAATTTGATATTATGGACACTGCATACCTTGTCGTCGAATCTATGTGCACGTCTTCTCTGTCTTTCTTCCAAACGACCATTGGATCCGGATGACCTTTCGGTGGACTGCACTCCATCAGAGCCGTCTGACCTTGAGCCACTTTCGTGTCTTTCGGCTCCACTCGGAATTCGTCTTTGAGCACTGTAAACAAAAAATAATTATAAATACAAATGGTGGTAAATGGATGTTATGATTTTATCAGCGATATGTCAAACGCCAGTTACAGCAGTAAGTAGGATAAAATTAATGGAAAATATTATCAAACTCCGTCGCAGTCTGTATTTGAGGTTAATTGATTTATTAACTATAAAGCATCCTGCAGTCAACGTTTTATCGGCCGCATTATTTTGGTCAAAAATATAATATATTTTACTTGGTCCCGCAATTAATTTTCCAAAAAACCGCCAAATCATCGCTCTTGTGCGGTGGACACTGCGTAGGCTTTTTGGTGTACAAATTAAACAAAACTATATAAATACGGATTCCGATGATGATTTCTCATTAACGTATAATTATGTACAAGTGCACACCGAAGCTGTGCGCGTATTACTATAATATCATCATGGGTGTTTTATTGAATACGCGCAGTTTCGTCATTAGGTACACAGCGATGTGGGACATTTTTTTTTTCACCGCGATATACATAAAGGGATTAGGCACACGTTACACGCATTAATATTTTACGGGGGCACGGCATATATAGTAAAATATATTTTGCATTTTTAAACTTGTTTTCCGCGCCACCGCTTCGTACAAATATAAATCCGGATTAAACGCGACACCGGATTATGCACGCATAATAATAATTATATATATGTAGTGTAAATGCATTAGATATTTTGACTGGATTTATATGCAGATTTATCGTTTTGGGGAGGTGGCGGCGTGGGACGATTCGAAAACGAGTAAATTGAAATGTATGTACATTAATATTGAAACGGCCGCGAATTAAATGATGAATTTATGTGAATGGTCTTATTTTAGGTTACCGCAGGCGGTGCAGCGCTGGTGTGCTGAAGGGTGATGAGCTGCTGTGGTGGCTCTGGTCGCAGAGTTTTCTTTGCGGACATAACGGGAGTGGAGGAGGGATAGGAGCCAATTTCGTGTTTAAAGGGATTAAGACCGGACCCGGGTCGTCGTTAGGGAGGACAAATATTGACAACACAAGGGTTGTCATCGTGTCCGCCGTGCATGGTTTTTTTCGTCTCTCTTTGCGAGAATTATATATATATATAATGTTTATAATGCTTCTGTGTAAATATCATATTTTCCCTACCCGAGAATATCTGGTATTTGTCGCGGCAGCATATGATGTTGTCTTAAAAGAGAAAAATGAAAACACAACAATGACTCACTTTATATCATATATATATATATATTCAATTACGGTGTATACGCACGTTACGACTTCTGGCTTATGTCGTACGAAACGACATATACGCTTAACGAGCAGTCGAATAAAAAAAATAGAGCGAATTCTCACGAAAAATATTATTATCAACAACATAGTAGGTAACCGCTATAATATTTTTATTACTGCGCTGCACATTTAATACAAAAATCGAAAACGGTTATTATACTATATGTTTAGCATCTATTTTCGATAAAAAAATAAATAAATAAACAAAGACACCGTCGCTATCGTACTCTTACATTATAATATTATTATGTTTTCAACGATAAAATACTATACATTATAATAACACACACACACATATATATAGAACAATAGTCGTCGAGCGAGCAGTGTTTGACGCCGATGACGCAAAGAACGACACAAAACGTCTAAGGATATAACAATGTAATACGCACGCTAAAAACGTGTACGGAGAACTATACTGAGAAAAAAAAACGATTGATATTCGATTCACGATTGTGTTACCAGCTACCTTTATATATACTATTACATCGCCGACTGGCGAGTATTATTGCCATATTGTTCGTTAAACATGACAGAAAAATCACTTTAAACGTCGACAGTCATCACCGTAAAATACGCATAGGTCTAGGAAACGGAAGTGATAATGCGCACATTATTATTATTCGTTTGACGCTGCGAATTTGAACGTTTTCGTGGTACCCATATAATATATATATATATACCGGAAGATTTCCGACGGAAGATAAATACATGACGACCGGCACCGACAATATTATAAAGGTCATGAATAGATTAACGACGTCGTCGACTAGCTGCCCCGGAAAAGCGAAGATTGCAGCAGCAGAGGTGGTTATTTTAAAAGTAAGAAATTTCCAAGAGGACTATATACAAAATATAGCAACTTGATATATATGTATTGACTCGGAGAACTTTTGAAAAGCACTCCGAAGGACGCCTCCATATGTATAGATATAATATATTCAGACAAGCGCGCGTATATACGCAGAGGAATTTTAAACGATTTACCTTAAATATATTTTATTACGAGTGCGTCGAATTGTACATAATATTATGTCAATAAGATTTGAATTTCACGTATAGACTTAAGACATAGATATATCTGGTATATAATTGTGTACTAGCAAGTTGACAGAGTGGAATGCTTAATATTTATATTTCTACGATGTGCCACGGATGGCGGACACCAAGATTATAATAATAAATTAATTATTCTATTTTATATCGCCATAAATCATAATATAATATATATAGTAATATATATATATATGACTCATCTTGGATAAAATACGAATCTAAACGTCTAATGTTATATATTATGTACTTCATTCAGTATAATATGCGGCGTTGTAGGTCATCATATTATAATATTCTCGCATTATTTTCAGCAGATGATCTACTCATCTACAGGCTACAGCACTTATCAACTCTCATTTACAATTGTAAAAATATTTTCAAGAAAATAGTAGTTGTCAAGATATTTAAAAAAGTTACGTAAATAATTAGAAAATAATTTTAATCTTATTCTTTGGCCAAGAAATTCATATTTGGAAATTATTTTATAAAGAACAAAAAAAAAACTTTTTAGGTAATCATAATATTATATTTTCAAAAATACATTTTCATAGGAACTTTTTAAAATATTTAGTCAACATTTTTAAGCAATCATAATACAGCATAATATTTGGTTATCACGAGGAGAAAATATTTCTTATTCAATCACTTCTAAACATTCACAAAATATTATAATTTCCCAAATACTGTGTGGGAGGCGATATTGTTCAATTATCAGTAGTTCAGTATAGTTATACGCTGTGCAGGTGCGATTATCTTATACACATGCATATTAGAAGATGACTATTGAAAAAGTGCACCCAGTACTCGGATTTAGATATAAATAGATACTTAAAATTTGAATTCTCTCATACTATATATTATACAGGTACCTACGTAAAGAGCTCATTTTAATAATATTCTAAAAAAACCGTCATTAATATTATGGAATTGGTATTGATGAGCTATATGTAATAATAGTGTTTGAGTTAAACTTGTTTGGTTGTAAGTACCCATAGTAGGTATTATATATATAGGTACCCAAAATTACGGCTGATGCGCCAACTCACCAACTCTCTTTATAATATATTTAAGCCTCGTTCAACTCTCCTACCCCCCCCCCCCCCCTCCACCACCACCACCACCACGGAGGTCGTGCGTTCCAAAACGTGATTATACACTAATAGCATAAGTTTTAAGATGTAATATTCTATACTCGAATATTATAATATTGGCTTATTAATAGGTGCACGCGGCCAACGTTGGTCGGCGATCGTCGTCAATGAACGAGCTGCAGTATATTATATAACATATAAACACATTAGTCCTCCGAACGCCGAAGAGTAAATATAAATAATAATAATCACCGAGACGATTGATTTTTCTCCTGTTGATAATAATTACCCCACTCGACGCATGTTTTTACGGCTAATCGACCGCCGTGCGCCGCACACTTGAGGTCCGTTAGTAAAATACTATATTATACATTATTATTAGCCTAAAACGAAGAGTTATATATATTGATGAACGACAGGGCCTTGGTGTATACTTAATGAGGTGTAAGAACCGGCTACCGGTGCTGCCCCTGCACACGCGATCGTACACGCGACGAAGAGAAGATGACACGCGGATGGCCGGCCATGTGCAGGGGGCACATATATATATATAGTATATATTATTTAATATATTATTATTTGTCCGAAGGCGCCCACTCGGAATATTTGGAGAAAAAAAAATATTATTTTTGTGTAACTATAATAACTGCGGCGGTGGCTGCGGCGCGACGAGTGCCTACGCCGACATGATTATTTATGAAAAAAAAAAATAAAAAAAACTTTAAAAGGTCACAGACGACGGTTGCCGTTTATTTTATATGTATATATATATATATATATATATATATATATATATATTAATGTCCTCATCATCATCGACGCTTTATTATTGGTTTTTTTTTTAACCTCTAGAGAAAATATTGTGATAATATAAAACGAAAGCTTTTTCTCGCTCCTCGTCATCGTTAATGAGAGACCTGAGCAGCAAGTTACGCAGCCGCCGCCGCATAATAATTATATAATTAACTCGAGTAGCGTTTAGTTGGTGGACAAAAAATAATTATATTATACTCGCATCAAAATAATAACATTGTCGGTGGGTATTTTTTTTCACCCATATACTGTTGCACGTCACGTCCCACACGTTAAAACTATATTGGAACACGAGCGGTGTACGAGAGAGTGATGAGTGTGAGAACGGGCGAGGGATAAGTGAGTAACAAATAGAGCCCACACGCGCGCGCTCAACGCACGATGTACGCGACGGGGGCGATAAGTCATATAATATTTCAGTTTTCGAAATTTTTTTTTTAAGTTTCCGGCACAGTCTCTATTTATATATATATATATATATATATATATATATATACGATATTATAGGTTATTATAGGTTATTATAGGTGGTCACACCCCCGTTGATAACGCCTCCTCTACGGGGATTTCAATCAGGCTATATAGTTAAAGAGTATAATTCTAGCAGATATACTGCAAGTGCCCATTGTGCAACAGTATACCTATATGATTTGTGATGCGAGTAAGAGATTGCCATTTTGGAAATTCCTAAGAGTGATTTCCCATAAAATGTTTCTATTTAAAAAAAAAATAATAATTGTCGTTGTGATAAAATAGCGATAGTGCGAATACTTTATGCTACCACATATATATTACCTATATTATATACACAAAATATTTAAATTAATGAAATGTGTACAGTATAATATTGTTGATGTGTTATGAAATGCAATTCAAAAGTCAATGAATACTTCTAATTTGTACTCGCCTTGAGTAAAAAAATAAGTTTCATTAAAAAATAAAAATAAATTTTAAATCTTTATAGAAATTTCTCCTAAGAAATATCTTGAATATCACTACCTATAGTATATATTTGACGGTATCTTTATCACGAATTCGTTGCAAATAATCGTATATTGACCGCGAGAATGATTTGGTATATTATAATATGTATAACTATATATTTTTTTAATTATTTAATTTTCCGCATTCTACAACATTAGAATACCAAACTCATAAGGCTAAATAACATGATATGACCCCATTCTCATTTAAACCAAGTATATATCAGACAGAACAAAATTTAACCTCCTCTATAAATAATAATAAAAATCATTTTTACATGACCACTGAACATGAAATAAATTATAATATAAATTTATAATATTTATTGATGCTCTGCACGTGTTTCGACCATATACGGGGTTTTCGGTAGGTATACCAAGTTATGTATAATAATATAATGATGCGTATTTGCACAAGACGAGTCTCCCACCCCAGATATAAATTATTTAACGTATAATTATTTACCAAGCAAACAAATCTAATGTTTGGTGAGGACATTCCGGACCACTCTGTATAAACACAGCTACAGCAGCAGGTATCTCCCCTACTTATATAATACAGAAGTACGGTAGCGATGAGGGGCGTTTTATCATTATTATTATTATATAGGCATAGTAATATTATTATATATACATATATAAACCTACCTGTAAAGGCGAAAACGCACTCAAGACATTCATTACTTATATATAATATACACCGTAAACAATATAAATTTCACCTCATGCTAGTCCTCTACTTCCTCCTCCTCGCAATCCTCGTGCCACCGCCACCGAGGCTTTTATGGCCAAACTCGGCGGTGCTCGCGTTTTCCGGAAATACCGACGGGAATTGAGACGCGTATTTTGATATATTTCCCCGGTTTTTATACATTATGTAATATTATTATATACGTTTCGCATCTACGATAAATCAACGGACGTGTCGCTGGAGACTCGCAACAAATGGACATTCCTGCAGCGACGTTCGATAAAGTATAACGCAATAATATACGTTTTCCGGACGCGTCCTTTCTGTATATAGCTCAGGGTCGCGCGGGTGAGCTGCGGTCGGCGGGTGCGCCTGCACGTGACAGTCGGCCAATTTCGAGTCAAGTCCGACGAGTCTAGTGATAATAATATTATATTATATACTTTAGCACACCGCCGCCACACGGAAAACGCATCACAAGTTATGATTATATTATCATTATTACTATGTGTGTGTGTGTATGTAGAATATTATTGTAAGCTGCACCGCGCGAAGTGAGTCAGGAAGGGATGAGGCATTAATATAATAGGATATCATATTATATTCCGTTGTTGGTGGCGGCGGCGGGGTTTGTTGATTTATCACGCTATGGTTATGAATTCATGATGTTTATTATTTTTTTTCATCCACTCAATAAGTATAAAAATATACGTGCGCGTACATCGTGCACAAAATGACGCAGGTACAGAGAATTTTTTTTTACTTCCCTATCAATGTTTTAGACGGCAACGGACCGAAAAAAAAATACAAAAATTCATATTTGCAGAAATTGTAATTACCCTATTATATTATTATATAACATATACATATATTATATATTATATGAATCACGATCCAAATACGGCTCATTATTCATACAAAATGAGAACGCGCTGACCGGATATAATATATAGGTTTGGCGCTAATAGCGTTTATATATTTCTATCGGAAAACGGAATTAAACTGCAGTGTACCTATTTATTATTTATATACATACATAGGTAGGTACATAAATTCATTCAATTAACCATACATATTGATTCCGCTACGGTATAAAAAATCATGCACTTTGATGACGGCATAATTAATAGTATAATATATTATGTATAATATTGTATTTTCTACGTTTATATTTTATGTACGTGTCAAAGATTCACAAATTATGCTCGGCTCCACCATTTCTCCTTAAATAATCGATTTATTTGAGTTGTGGTGTTCAGATAGTATACTTGGGACGATATTTCCAAATTGAATATACTTATTATTATACTTTCAAATGATGTACGCTCTTATTTTACTGTAAATTGTTCAGCAGAATATATAATATACGAGATTGTTAATCAGATTTATAGTATGAATAGTATGAATATAAATAAAAGTTCGGACAAATAGTTTCTGAATATTATTAACTCTATACTAAACCGAGAATTATATTCCATGATAATATGGTATTAAAGATGTATGACGGTGATTAGATAATTAAAAAAGTTAAATTCCATGATTCCATATGTACTAATATTTTATGTTTGTAAAAATAATCAGAGTATTAAGAACTAAACTGAATATTACATTATTACATTTGGCATCTATTGGATTTAACATTAATTAATAAAATTAGGTCACATTAATAATAATATTGTTCAAAAAGGAGAAGAACAAAAATAATTATTAAATATAAAAATTAGGTATTAAATTGTATAAAAATGTAAAGGTTCTATAAATAAGTAACGTAAAATTAAGTACCTAATATAAAGTTTATACATCATATTATTATTGTGTTATATTTGTGATGTACATGTTCTTTTTACGATACGAATTTATTTAGTTATAGAAGACGCTGTTTGCTTCTAATTTAAGCAAGATAATCGGTACTTCACACTGAGCACCCGTTCTTTGTATCTAAGTTTTATATTTTATGTAAAACTTTTATTAAGCTTAATAATTTAGGAACTATATTGTTTAAATGCAAACAAATATGTTGTTTAAGTCAAAGTACTTAATAAAATCCCAAAAATCAGAATACCATTTGAATAAATAAATCATGAATATATATAAACATTATCAGCAATGAACATGCTTGTGAAACACTCTGTATATTATAAACAAGCAATCGTATCGCAAACATGCACCTTATACTGACAATAGGACAAATAATATTATTATCTTACAACGAATGAGTGGCGAAGCAATAACGAAAACAGTAAGCAATAAAAATATACCTTCAACGAATCACCTACGGATCGAGAATATAAGAGGACCTTTTATAGAAAGTCTTGTCCTGGTAAAAACAAACTCGCAGGACGGAATAAATTATTTTACAAGACTCGGAGAACAGTGATGAATATCTAATTATTATTCGAACAGTTATAACAATACGGCGAGAACGCATTGTTAACGGCTAAAATCTTAGTCTGCAGAACCACATGGGACGGAGAGTAATAATATAATATTCATCGATATCTTATCCTCAAACGCTATCGATGAGTTATAATTCATACATTATTATAAGAATAATAAACTCTAGGTACATAATCTGCAGTACCTACATAGATTGGGTTTTTTATTGTTGTTGTATTGTTTAACACAATCGTTATTTTAATATATTATTATATTATTTATACAATTCGATGATTGTTTAACAAAAATTAATAATGTTTACCGAATTATGAGTCAAAATCTTAATTGATATTTTACAATGCGTCATACCTAATATAGAACGCAAGCAATATTACTATTTAAATTGAATCGGGTAACTAATTAATACAAGAACAATACTGAGTAATGTATAACTATAACGAATCAAATAGTAACGATGTCGAATCATAATGATGTACCTTTATAAAAAAAAAATTACGTAATTAAGTGGTTTAGTATAGATAAGTTTTAAAAAGAAAATTGTTTTAATGACATTACAATCGAGTAATTTTGGGATCACCTGATAAAATAACGAAATTATAATTTTAATGAAAAATGTTTAACGTGCCCACGCGCGACCGGACGATTCCTATCAAAATAAACGCTATGTACTCGGGTGAAAAATGTATGATATACGCGGAATAATAAAAACGCCGGTCCTTTTAGGGCGCCATCGGATATCCGGTAGTAGAAAATATATATATATAATAATAATAAAATATGTAATAACGATCGGAGATTAATATATTTCGAACCCAAATCGAATAGGGCCCAGACGGCAATATCTCGGATTCGCAATCTCTTTTTATGGCGCGTATATAGTCTAGCACAACCAACCGTATATATACCGCCCCATTCCGGAGAGCCGACCACATTGCCTGGGAAAAATCATCGTGTACGCATTATGTTATTGGCGTTTTCCACGGGAAAAGGCCCCTTTTGTGACCGAGAGAGAGAGAGTGACGGAGTGATGGGGTGAGGTGAAAAAAGGTGGAGATAGATGGAAAGAGAGAGAAGGATAAAAAGAGACAGAGTGGGAGAGAGGAGATGTTTGAAAAGGTTCCAAGACACACACATAGACATGCACAATGTGTGGTACACAATGTTTTTATTTTCTCTTCTTATTTTGGATCCAATCCAAACAAACTACTTTGTTTTAAACCCCCTGACCCCCGTGCGATAAAACCCCATTACAATAGCGCTGTATACTTGGTGACTCGGAAAAACGTCGTCAGCGTTTTCGTGACCGACGGACGTTTTTCAATTTATGTCATGTCGATCGACCAAATATATACATGCACATATTATACTTTATACATATATATATATATATATGTACACCGCAACCCGTAAAACGGACAGCACGTTATTAAAGTTGTCATTTTAAGGACAAAGCCTCCGCGCCGTGTGGTTTTTAGACAGCGCGGCGGTGGTGGTGCTGTTGCAGGAGTCGCGGCGGCGGGGATGTAGCGTGGTTTAATCCTGTTAAAAGTCCTCCCGACAGCCGACAAGAAATATCAAAAAAAAAAAAAAAAAGAAGAAAAAATTAATTAAATTGTCTGTCGTGTGTCGCCGATGGGGGTGAAAAAGTGTCCAGGCATGCCCTTTGGAGGGAAAACCGCAAACGCGTGAAAGAAGTTGCTGACACACAATGAATTGGAACAATAAACAGCTGCAGTCGACTTTAATGAAATTGTCCGTTAATCGTGTTAAACTCGTATTGGCTGCAATTAAACGGCGTATGTATTTGATATCTCAAATGATCAACTATTAATAATATAATATTATTCGGTGTATAAAGCGATTATTGATTAAGATTGGAAACGATAACGATATCTATATAATAGTATAATATAATGGTTATGTGATTAAATATAATGAGATAATAATTTTAACTACTTAAGTATAAGAACAAGTTAATGTTTCTTATAAGTAGGTTGTAGGTATACATATTATTTTTTCAGAAATTTGTTTGCTTGTAAAGTTACACTTTTGTATCCTCCTAAACGGTTTCTTTTTCTAAGTGACCGGCATATAATTACTATAGAGCAGAATACTTTTTTAAATCAAAAACACGAATGTTTTCAGAGAAATTGAGGCTAATTTTAAAAAAAATAAAAATATGCAACATAATATTATTATATAATTTATAAATCCGTGTAAATACTGCCACGCGCACACAATATAAGCTCCATGTCCCCGGCATCCCCGCTTTGAACTTTCGTAAAATAACCCGGGGCGATCGTTTGTACTCTGTTTGTACCGGTTTGTACCGCAAAAATCATCGTTTGTACCAAAAGCTGTAAAAAGTTACAAACGTTTTAAGTTGGGGGTGCTGGAGACATGCCAGCACCCCCACTTTGAGCTTTCGTAAAAAAACCCGGGGCGATCGTTTGTACTCTGTTTGTACCGGTTTGTACCGCAAAAATCGTCGTTTGTACCGAAAGCTGTAAAAAGTTACAAACGTTTTAAGTTGGGGGTGCTGGAGACATGCCAGCACCCCCACTTTGAGCTTTCGTAAAAAAAACCCGGGCGATCGTTTGTACTCTGTTTGTACCGATTTGTACCGCAAAAATCGTCGTTTGTACCGAAAGCTGTAAAAAGTTACAAACGTTTTAAGTTGGGGGTGCTGGAGACATGCCAGCACCCCCACTTTGAGCTTTCGAAAAAAAAACCAGATCCATCGTTTGTACTCTGTTTGTACCGGTTTGTACCGCAAAAATCGTCGTTTGTACCGAAAGCTGCAAAAAGTTATTAACGTTTTAAGTTGGGGGTGCTGGAGACATGCCAGCACTCCCCACTTTGAGCTTTCGTAAAAAAAACATGGGCAGATCGTTTGTACTCTGTTTATACCGCAAAAGTCGTCGTTTGTACCGAAAGCTGTAAAAAGTCATAAATGTTTCGGACACGACTACGGCATCCCCACTTTGAGGGTAGGCATAAAAATTCGGCCAAAATATAAGGATTGAGTGACTGTAAACTTAAAATACACTTATAGAATTATATTTGAAACAAAAATATAACAAAACCATTTAAAACCCATTGAAAAATAAACATTTTAAATTATTTGTTGCAAAATAAAAATAACAAATAATATATACAGGGTGCTTCTTTTAAGGGGGTACATTAATTATCTCGAAAAGTATTTACTTTTTTCAAAATATTTTTTACGTGGTTTATAGTTGTTAAAAAACCAACGTTTTTATTAAAAAATTATATTTTTAAATATTTTTTATCCTTATCATTTTTTAAGTTTTACTATATTTCAAAGCAGAATATATTTCTAAGTATTTTGATTCCTAAAAGTCGAATTTAGGACGAGTAGTTTATGAGTAATATGTAGGCTTAGGGACTTATAGCATTTGCATACTTTGTTTAATTATTGTTAAATATAGCAGAGTGCGAAATCAATTTATTTCTCGGTGCCACGATATCAGATCTAAAATTTGAATGTGCATATTTTTGCATATTTGATAAATTTTGCAGGAAAGTGCTTATTTTAACATTTTTATGCTTATTTTGCATATTTTGGCAATTTTTTTAAATTTCAAATTGAAAACTATAGATAGTTAACATGTTGAGTGCGGCACGAGTTGAACCGGGCGACTTAAAATGTACAAAAGGCAAAGCAGTCGTAAAGAAGTTAAACGACGTTTTAGGAAAAAATCCTGGTTACAAATCTTTATTAAAAATTTCAAAAATTTTAAGCGGTGAAGTTGAAGATATGGAAGGATTGCCTGAAGACTTGACAAGTAATGATCTGGTTTATTTTATGTATGCTCCAATGTCGTCTGTAGATGTTGAAAGAAGTTTTTCCGTCTATAAAAATTTACTATCAAGTAATCGTCGTAGATTCACGTTTGAAATCATCAGGAAATATCTTATTGTGCAATGCAATTTTCAAGGTAAAGAAATTAATAAAATAATAAGAATTAAAACATTTAAATATTTAAACATTATTTTATTTTTACTTTAGGATCGGAAGACACGGAAGAACACTAAAATTTAAACCAATGATCTTATAAAAATTCAATTTATTATATCATTTTCAATTCAAGTAATAATATTCTTATATAATATAAATTCTAATAAAATAAATATTTAATTTTATCACATATTTGTTATACCTATTTTTTGGGGGCCATATCTTAATACATAGGTATACGGTTATTTTTAGGTGCATATTTTAGAGCATATTTGGTCATTTTTTGGTGCATATTTGCATGCATATTTAGGTATTTTTTAGAGCTACAAGTCCCTAAGCCTATATATAAGTAATATATATACATATATATATATATATATATATCTAACATAAAAATTTAAAATATTAATTTTTTCTAATAAATGATAAAAACATAAAGGTATCTAAAACTAGCATCTAATCGCTGTAAATTAACATTTTAAAATATTCTTTTGTAAATAAAACATAGCATTAAATTCCGTATTTTAACCCTTTCCCGCACGATTTTTTTTTTCAAATCTTTCGGAAAAAGTAATTTAATTCTTATCATAATAAATACAATAAAAACACGAGTAATATTAATCATATGTTAAAAACAGTGGTACCATTTGATAGAACATAAAATTGTTCATATTTAATGGGTCCATTTGGAGTCTTAGAACTATTGGTATTGGAATAACGTTTAAGAATACAATACGTAATCCAAATGGACCCAATGGGCTGGAAAGGGTAAGAAATAATAAGTTAATAAGTAACAAACAATAGTGATTTAATAAAATTGTTTTGATTTCATATAATATTATTTAAAGTTTTGAAAACCATTATCAAATAAAAAAAACGTTGTTACTTTGCTGTATAGAAGTTGTCGAGTGACAATGTATGTATTATTATTAAACTTGAATACAGTGTTAATAATTAAGTCACTTTTATTAATACGGTAATTTCGAAGTTTTATTAATATTCTTATTTCGAATGTTCATTTGAAGAATTTTGGAAATATTTGAACTTCAAACAATAATTAATCAAATTGCGCATATTATGTATTTTAATAATTGTTTAATGGCTGTAAGCGACCAACTTATGAAAACCTTTGTACCTATTACATTTTCAAGTATTTTAACTCAGCAATACAATATATATCAATATATTTTATAACAAAAAAATTGAATATTTCAAATACCTATAAATAGCTAAAAAAAATACAGAAATATTTTGAAAAGAAAATTATGTAAAGCTCATTTTTAAGCTAGGGATTCGAAATAGGTAATTTATTTTATTGATACGTTTTTTTTTTTGCTTTGTTAAATTTTCATTCAGATTCTGGAGATTCTGTATGAATCTGCATAAGTTTGTCTTAGGTAAAGTCATTCAAAAATTATTAAAATAAATACGTGAAATTTATTTGTGTTTGAAGTTCAAATATTGACGAAATTTTATAATATATGAGAATTTGAAATTTAAATTTTACTAACAATCGTCAAAATTAAATTATTTATAAGAGAAACTTAATTATTAACAATGTAAAGGTAATAAAATTAAATACACTAATAATTTTTCTTCAGATAAGTACAATGCCGGTGTAGCAGCCTCTTAAAGAATTTAAAAATAAAATAAGATTATCAGTAGACTATACATAGGTAGGACTGTCACTGCACATCAGACTAGCAAACTAGTTCTTATCTGAACCTGTCAAAGAAAACCGATAATACGCAATTGTAATTACCATACACAAAGTACCGTATACAATACATAGAAAGGTACTGATCAAAGGTTCGTATTTTTTGACCAGTTCGGCAGGACTATTGTATTCGTTGGAACTCGTGACAATATCGTATAGCCAATCGAATACGATTGTTGTATATCAATATGTATATATATTATTTGTTATTTTTATTTTGCAACAAATAATTTAAAATGTTTATTTTTCAATGGGTTTTAAATGGTTTTGTTATAGTTTTGTGTCAAATATAATTCTATAAGTGAATTTTAAGTTTACAGTCACTCAATCCTCATTAAAATATAATACATTTTAAAACCAAGTACATTTGTTTTAATAATTGGGATATTACCAATTTCGTTTCATATTTTATTAATATCTTATAATTTTAGAGCCCCTTTTAAAAAAAAATTACGAAAAACAAATATTAAAATCGGAGGGGTTGCAAGACCAATGAACCTTCTACTCAAAGCTATATATCAATGGTGTTTAGAAAAACATTTTTCGAATTAACAAAAAATCAAAAAGTAACTAAGATCACAATAAATGTTGCGATAAGTGCGTAGGCTGAGTGGTGAAAGAGTCATATTTTGGCCGATTTTTTATGCCTACCTTCAAAGTGGGGATGCTGTAGCCGTGTCCGAAACTTTTATGACTTTTTACAGCTTTCGGTACAAACGACGACTTTTGCGGTATAAACAGAGTACAAACGATCTGCCCATGTTTTTTTTACGAAAGCTCAAAGTGGGGAGTGCTGGCATGTCTCCAGCACCCCCAACTTAAAACGTTAATAACTTTTTGCAGCTTTCGGTACAAACGACGATTTTTGCGGTACAAACCGGTACAAACAGAGTACAAACGATGGATCTGGTTTTTTTTTCGAAAGCTCAAAGTGGGGGTGCTGGCATGTCTCCAGCACCCCCAACTTAAAACGTTTGTAACTTTTTACAGCTTTCGGTACAAACGACGATTTTTGCGGTACAAACCGGTACAAACAGAGTACAAACGATCGCCCCGGGTTTTTTTACGAAAGCTCAAAGTGGGGGTGCTGGCATGTCTCCAGCACCCCCAACTTAAAACGTTTGTAACTTTTTACAGCTTTTGGTACAAACGATGATTTTTGCGGTACAAACCGGTACAAACAGAGTACAAACGATCGCCCCGGGTTTTTTTACGAAAGTTCAAAGTGGGGATGCCGGGGACATGGACCTCACAATATATGAATATAAATAAAAAATAAAACCTTAACAGACACATAATAATAGTGGTGATAAAAATAATAATAATAATCATAATTTATACGTTGTTGTATGCGTTATTAAATGAAGAGCTTACGGAGTGTACGGAAATTTTTATACCGCGATAAAAATACTACGAGGAAAAATGTGCAGATATTTTGCAATTTAGAGTTCCTAGTTCAGTTATAATAACAGGCTATCTCGTTGAATCTAATTCCGTTAGTTATATTTTCATTAATTCTGACGACACGATGGCGGTTACGCATAAGTTATTATGTCCCGTTGGAGTGGTTGACAATAACGACGAAATTGCACGCACTCTCTACATGTTTTGGACTCGAGGGGCTGGACAAATATTTACGGACGGTTTACGTTGTTAGGGCATAACAGAATGGCGAAAATTGCAGGACTGGAGTGCAAAGGTAATAACACGAAACCCGATTTATCCGGAAAATTACGGTAATACTCTGTATAAAAACTTTAACAGTATATATAGGTACTTCGCCGAGTTCACTCGCCATTCTGTGTGTACTATAAGTCGTCCTGCAAGTACGCCACTTGAGAGTAAATTATAGTTCAAACACTTTGATCACTTTTTATAGAAGTAGTTATTTCTATATTATATCCGATAATATAAAATCAACCCATCGTACCGTGATGGTATTTTACAGTAGCCAGTAGGTATAGCATCCATAACAGCTGTAAATAAAAATTGTTTACATACATAATATTGTTACGTAAATATTAATATATTGGCATTTTATAAATTAATTAATAACGAACACCGGTATTTTTTTAATTTTTTATTATTATTACATATTTTTCGAACAACTGAAATATTTTCAAGTTTAATAATAATAATTTTATTATTATTATTATTTTAGTGCATATAAGGTCACATCGAATTAAAAGTTTTTATATAACAGCGCAGTTTACTTTAAAGGTTGTTAAAATATAATACAAATATTTATATCAAACAAATCATAATAATTTATCGGTTTTTGACTTTTAAAAATACTAATCTTATGATATGATATGCGGTACCTACTAAAAGTTAAACTTCATAATAATTACATTAAATTAATTGCGGCGTCGTACTAGTGCTGATAAAACAACAATAATAATAATATATCAAATACGTCTCTCGTATAATGTCATCTGATAAAATATCAGCCCACTGTGGAACAATCAACTGCAATATATTTTTATAAATAGAAAACTACGTAGTGGAGCGAAAGAACAATCGTAAAACGTCGGTCGTGATTTTACAATCGAAAGTCGGACATCATTATTCTCCTACTTTGGTGGGCCGTAGGCGAAAAAAAAAGTATCCCTTGCGGTTTGAACTGCCGATAACTGAATTCGTATTTGACACGTTTTCTCGAGTTTCCGATCAAAAGCTTAAAGGATTCAGAAAAAGACGAGCTACATCGTATAATAGCGCCCTGTAGCGTGATGCATTCTTTATTAGGTGTATGTGAAACACCAACGGAATCATATATATAGTTTATTATTGCTGTGCGTCTTAAAACGGTAACGAGCACTGTGTTTCACTCTTTTAGAATAACGCTGATTGACAATAGTATAAATATTCTCAAATCGTGGGGGGTCGCCTTAATATTAAATAGATTTGCGATTTTCCCGAGCACCTATATATATATTCAAATATAATAATATTGTTATGTACAACGGCTTAACGTTTATTGAAGCAATACCAAATTTAATAATATACATATATATATTTTTTTAAATTCAAATATAAGTTGTCACATAACATTATTTTTATTCATCATAATTTTTTAAGTTTTATTGTATTACTTTTATAAACGACACCGTATAATAATTTTAATTCCATAAACATATGTATAGTTTTTCCGTTAATATAATACTTGTAGAATGAGTGTTTACATATTTTAAAAGATTCGCCTCGTTATTAGGGTCGACACTTCGACACCGGTCGGTATGTGGTCGTGTCGGACACCGACAATACGTGTTAGCCGACGTTAAACGCGTCGGTGAAATTATTATCATTGTAGTACTCGATCGACAATAGCTCGGGCGGTGAGCAATACTGAGCATACTATTACCTATATAATATATGCATAGTTCTGCGGTAAATCAACTATTATACCCATATGTAATATATTATAATAATGATGATGATATAATATGATAAAAAATACGTAAAAAAACATTAGTGTAATGTTATAAATATGCGAAGAGAGAAAAGATAATACACTCGGCTCGGCACGCCCACGGTGCAGTAGTGTGCAGACTGCAGCACAGTGTGTTATGTTCTAACGCCGTTGTATATCGAAACACTATCGCAACCGTTAAAATACATAATGGATCCGGTACCAGGTATACCATGGTCGCGGGCACCCTATCGCGCGCGGTGTGATCTCTACAAGGAATCCCGAAAAAATTATCGTTATCGTCCGCGGCAAGGACCTCATCACTCGTACTCCACCGCCACAGCCGCGACCGGTCACTGACACACACACATACGCACAGAGCGTGTTTTAATTATCCTATAATATATATATATATATATATGTGTGTGTGTGTGTGCGCGCGCGCGCGCGTATACCTGATGTAGTATATCTTTTAGCGAACATTTAATAGGACGCGACCGAAAAAAAAAATTTAAAAATAAGTACATGTTTTGTATATAAGATAATATACGCATGTTCGATGAAAATTATATGTATATTATAATATATACACACGTTTACTGTTGCTGCAGCAGATAAATATTGGACGGCGACGACGATACGTGTTTAACGTCGGATCTGTGGTTTTTAATGGGAAACTATATTATAGGCAGTCATAATTACGACGACGACGATGCCGAAGACAACGACGACGACGACGACGGCGGCGATTATTATTATAATGTGCACGAGGAACCGGCTACATTGCTGCAGGTATTGTATAGGTATTTAATAATATTTAAATTTACAAGAAACGTATTTAACACATTTCACTCGCGTTCCAGTTTGTAGATGGCCGAAACGTGTCTGCTGCAGCAGCTCGATAGTGAGGATATAATACAATAAATATTATATTACAAAAAAATAAATGTTATAAAAGTCAGAAGCGAAAAAAAAAATAAATAAAAAATCGTTTGGCATTTAAAAGTAAAATCCAAAATTGTTTACACATTAACATACGTGCAGGTTATATTATACTATAGTTTACAGTAATAACTACTTACCAATTTTCGATTTTTTTTTACCTATACTTACTTATTTGTTTGTCTGCGTTCCGCAGTAACATTTTATTTATTTTTCTTCGTATTTTTTGCAGTCTATTCTTCCAAAAAGTTATGGATTATCAATTTATTATCTATACTCAAAACTTCAATACGTTGTACTATTTTATTGTAATTTTCAATGTCACGTTTATTGTCAACAATACTAATGGGTTACAACATAGGTATACCTATTGCACTATAATACGGATAAACATTAAACACTATAGATGCGTTTATCGATACGCGTGTAATACTTTACAAATTGTATTATTTTTACTTCTAATAATGTTTCACGCTTTTAAAAAATGAATTATCATAAAAAAAACCCACAATTTTAGACACCCAAAAATTTTAAATCCACCGCTAATGATTATTTAAGCGGTATTACGATCCCTCCCCCATTTAAGAAACCGACACTAAATACAGAACTAAGCTATAATGGTATTAAGAATCGATTAACAAAATCGCCATCTAAATTACAAACACAACATAGACGGCGGTGTTTTGTGTGTGTGTGTGTGTAGAGGATGACTATATATGTCGGTCGGTTTGTGCGCGGGGATGCTTTTAAACGTAATTTGAAGGACAAGGGGGAAACGTCCATTGTGCCAGAGATGGACGGATAATGGATCTGGTCCGACATATCTCCCACCCTACTATAACGCGCACTGAAAGGTGTCGATGACGAAGCAAGTATTACACACACACACACACACACACACACACACACATATATACATATGTATATGTATACATATATTAAATATATCGGGCCGTACATTCCATACAAGATCTTAGGAGTTTGGGATTTCGGGAGGTGTAAAACGATGTCTGCAAAGGAATCTAAATGGCGTCGGGTCGGCGGCCGTTTTCAATGAAATCAGCCTTTGCCTCCCCCACCCACCTCCAGCATCCCACTCTTACACTACAGCAGCCACTCGTAGATGAGATAAGAGGGAATATAACGTTCGGAAAGTGTGTGCGAATAAAGGAGAAGATATGCTTTTGAAAAAAAGCTTTCATATATATTCTATATATATATATACACATATTATACACACTTATTGTTATTACGAGCAGAGGGAAATAGCAAAAAGTATAAAATATATATCTATAATATGTATATTGTATATTATACAGACAAAAAATAAATAAAATAAAACCCAGAGATCTCATCCCCGTCTCGTTTGTCGTATTCAAAAGTTCCGCTTTTACGGGGCCGAAAGGAATAAATAATATCGTTTCTCCTGCCGCTCCGCATCATATACACATCATGTATATACGTATTGCCGTTTATAAAGAGTCAAGTCATGAGTGAAAAAGGTTCAAAAAGCCCACTCTTTTTATGGTCGCCCTTATTTTTTTCCCCGGTTCAGCTATCCAATTTGTATGCAAAAAAAAAATTCTTAGTTGAAAGTTAATTTGATTTTTCAGACGCATCTCACTCACAAAGATAACCGACGCGACGAGTCTCGTGTAATCGGATGCAAAAAAAAAAACCAACATAAAACGCACGCCTAAACGTTCGCGCTTATTCTGCATCAAATACCTGCCTATAACCTATATATTAAACTTCCCCCTTATTTGAATCATCCCTTCGCACTCCTTATTAAAGTTATCGTTTGTTGACTATATTATTATACCTACAACACACCTGTAGCGGGAGCCATAATCCTGTATGTGAAGATAATAAGTACAATATTATATTATAATATATAAGATACATATTATACTACCTATATATTATATATATATATATACATAATTCTAGTAAGCAAAATACCATGGCGGATTATTATATAGTTTTATAACGAAAACAAATTCGGTGCCTGATTCCTATAATTTGCCACAGATAGTCATTGAAACTTATAAAATTAAATATTTGAATTCCAATAAGAAATATATGAGTAGTAAGAGTTTAAGTTTAAGCCATATATATAACCATCACTGCCAAACTAGCTATATGGTTAAATACAAACAAGTAAAACAAGTACAAATTCTTTAAAAATAAAAATAAAAACCATAGCACCTCTGCTTGGTATTTTTTTCTCTACATGGAAAATCTATGAATCTTAAATATGTTTTTGTTTATAAGTGAGAATGACGACGAAAAACTCACGAACATCGGTCAGAAACAAAAAAATACTCGTATCCAGGGCAAAAATAAATATACGTGTTTAGAAAAAAAAAAATTGTAATAACTATATGTGCATAATTCCTGACTTCCTGTATTGTATATTATTTATTAAGAATAAGCCCTCGGCGACATCGGCCTTTGGGAACAATGAAATTACATTATTTACATCTATAATTTACAGTTTTTACATTAGAATAAGTGTACATTTTTTTTTTTTTTTTAAATTTTGTTTTGAAGTTCACTCCTGTATTGTAATTTGCGTATCATGATGAGAATATACGATTAGTTTCTATATTTACGAATGTGCATTTAATATCTGAATAATATCATTTGTTATTATTGTTATTAATGTAGGTATTCCTACTGTAACAGACGTAAACAATTATTTATATGGGACAAAAATAAAACTCTTTAGCGCCATGAAGAGGGTTGGGTTAGACATGACTCGATGAGCAATAATCACACACTGGGGCGAGCGCGTGTGCTTCAGTTGACGGAGAGCACCTCATCATCGAGGTTGTGCGCGTATAGTGACATTGCGTTGGCTTGGACGGATTTTCTTCGCGTAATGCCTTTTATTGTGTCGCGATCACAATATGTTACACTTTGAAATTTTGTTTTTAGCGACTCGACAATCATAGACGAACCATCATGTGTATTGGTTAATGTAGTATAATCAAAAGAACACGTATAATATTATATCACGACTGTGTTAAATATTCCATCGACCTACTTTTAAAACTATATAGAATAGTATCGAGAATATATAGAAAGTTTTAACTGTTTTAGTATGCATTGATATAATAATAAAAACAATAATAATTATACGTATAGTTGTTCCGAGTCGATGGACGCATTAAAACTCTTAAGTTGATTTCTAAATTTATTACTGGAAATATTTTATACATTTAATGCGTTTAACTGGTTTTTTCGGGGGCTAGATCGTTGGCCGGCTGACTTTATAATATGTCTACGTCATGTAGTACAATCGGTTCGGTCGCAAATAAACACTAACAGCGCATACTTTGGGATCCAGCCCGGGAGTGAATCTACACGCCGTAGTTCAGCTTTTACTGTATAAAAAAAAAAATTACGGGTAAATAGGCAAATAGACGAATGGGTCGAGTTTTCATAAAAAACGTCCGAAAAGACATTAAAACTATTATACGATGTCTTAACCACCAACAGTAACGAGTATAACTAAACAATATGCGCGATGCGAAAATGATTGAAACGGAGTTCAACTACGGCTGCTGCAGATCGAGGGTGCAGCGTATGACACGATGCACCAAAAACATCTATATTATATTGAAATTGCACCAGTCTAACCGATATAGCAATAATAATAATAATAATAATAATTTGAGATGAACAAAATGTACGAAATATATTATTGCGAATACATCGCCCCGATCGGGAATACGCGCGTGGTACAATATGTTCGCACGAACAAATAATGTCTACTATAATAATAAAAAAAAAATAATACCAGTCTGCAGCAAAATAGTATTATTATGATAATAATAAACGACGACGACGACACATACGAATCGAAAGTCGCTGCGGGATGTCGTATAATTTTATTATTCATGTTGAATGCAAATCGGTTTATTTCGCGTGCCGTTTCGCCGTTTATTACGCCGTAGGTAGGTACGTGTGGACGATTCGCGCTCGCGTTTATTATATATATATATATATATATATATATATTGGGTTAAACGAGGGCCAAAACATATTATGTACTATATACAATCGTAAACATAGGCTACGTGTGGGTACCTGGTGCGTGCATTGTACATATATAGAGCAGTTAGCAGTTAAGGATTTCGTTATACTACTTGCGCACTGCCACCGCCGCCGACTGTACGTGCGGCAAACGAGAAAACGAGAAAAAAAACCAAACCAAATGGTTTCCGTCTACAGCAGCAGTGTGATTTTTATTCGAGACGTAATTATTGTAGCGTATAATAATAAAAGTAATTCGCCCATTATTATTAACCATACAGAGTGATTCACCAAACATGCTCACCCCCAGCTAATAATGAGTTTATGCAAATGTTAAGTTTTGGAGTTTTAAAACATACATTGAGTATATTTTCCATATTATAATATACCATATTTTCAAATTCTTGAGATTTTTTGTACTATTTAAGAAGTGTCCTGTGGGCAGAGGCAATACAAGCTTATATATAATACACTATATATTATGTGTGGCATGATCACAAATTTAGTAGGCATAAAATCACTTTGTAAAGTTATGGTACCTTTCCCAGAAAGTCGTTGTTCATATCCCCGCACAGGATATAAATATAATATAGGTAATATAATTTAATATTATTTTGATTTATAGAAACGCGATCTAGGGTGACTATTGGTGAGAGGGCGTCCGTGTAATGTTTGTATATTACATTATAATATTATTATCGTTATAGCGAATAAAATATAAAGAAAACCGCTACACGCGGTAGCGGAACGCTGTTTCAGAGCATATTATAGAGGGCTGTTCTCAGAGCGTAGCCGGGTTATACGGTGTTTCCGGGGCTACGAGTGCGTACCCACCCTCACCCATCCATAGGAGGTATGCACCAAACGTTTTCCCATTTCTTATTTACTTGTTTTTTTTTTTTTTTTTTTTTACTTTCACCGACACAGGCGCGTGCAGAAAGTGACTGCGAGACAGGTAAGGTATTGTCAATAAAATTAAACCAAACCGAGACACCCCGAGGAGGACGATATATATATATATATAATACGTATACATGCATATACTTTATACAAATATATATACGAGTGCTCCGATAATGGAAACGTCTATTGCAGCAGGGGCGATGTCGACGAAGGCACTGCAGGCACCGGCACGCCAGACGAGAAGACTCGCGCGGGCACGAATATAATTTTCCGGTTCGTAGAACAATTGTTCGAAATTGGTGAAATGTCTATTATATACTTTTTACGCTTTTATATATAATATTACGCTCCTCCCGTAATAAAAATGACATAGCATATATATAAATACGTGGATCTCTGTTTTATAATCCCGGTGAAAGATAAATGCACATATACATAAATATATGTATGTAATATGTATATATAATATGTATGTATGCATGTATGTGAGTTTAATATACTGCAGCAGGGTGATTCCTTTCAGCAGTAAACTGCAGCACTCATCGTTAAGAAAAGTACCAACGTTTATGAAAATAATTTTAATTTATGCTATTTTCGATATCGTTGTCCATTTTTATTTTCCCGATGTAAGATGAATTTGAAAACTTCGATGCATAAAAGTCGAATTTCAAAAGAGAATATATAGTTCTATTTACCCATAACTCAAAAAAATTTAAGACTTGGATGAACAAAGTATATATAGTAGATCTGAAATAATTACTGAAACCAATGTGGATTATTACCCGCACTTGTTCCATTTCACTCCAGTTGTTTACAAACAAAAAAATATTATTCATTTCAATGTAAATATTATCGTATAATATAAATACTTAAATAAATTATAAAAATATAAAATTTAAAAATAAATATTATTAAGATTATTAACTACCTATCAATAATTAATATTATATTATTTTATTTGTCGTGTAATTATTATATAACTTGGAATAATTTAAAAAAATCGATATGTTTTCAAAACCGTTAATAATTATTATTATAGAGATGATGAGTGTTGTAAAATAATCACAACATATATTTTATTATTTTTGTTATTTAACTAGTAATTTATAATAGCCAGAAAATATAGCAACGATGCGGCGACGATGGCGTGGAAATACTCTCCAACATCTCGCGACCATTATAGTCTACTGTATCAGAGCGTACCTATATAATCGACCTATATCGTCCAGATATTATATTCAAATTATAGACAACGCGAACATAATATACGGTTTTCTGTCCGGTACATAAATTGAAAACATGCACAATAATAATATTATTGTATCGGAGTACCTCGTGTCCCCTCCTCCCACCGGTCTAGTGATAACTTGTAGTAAAGAGCCAAACCTATACTATATGTGTATTATAATTAATAATTGTTGTACAGTAAAAAATAATGACCACCAACATTATATTTTGATGACGAGGGGTCAACACATAACGAGAGTTGACGTATGTAACAAGACAGTGGCGTATACATAATTTTTGTATGGGGGGGATAAGAAAAAAAAATTTAAACCTAGTTACTGTTACCTAATATTTGTGCATTTATATTTAATACATTTTATTTCAAAACTACAAACAATTAAAAATTATAGTAAAAGATTTAGTTTTCTTTTTTTTTTGGCTAATTCGTCAATAACTTCTTCGGTACTGATAGGAATATTCCTATGCGCTGCCATTAAAGTAAGGCCGTTTAGCCTCTCCTAAAACAATCAATTGTATTATGTTAACTAATAGCAAAAAAGTAAATTTATGTTAAACAAGAGTCTACGCCGACATGCTCGTGATTAAAAATACCTAAAAATAATTTTATACAATAATTTAACAACTGGTTTAGCGTACATAATTGCCGTGTACGGGATAATTTAACGTCTTTTTCATCTAAAGCAGCATTCGTCCGCCAACATAATATAATAAATAATAATAATAACATTATAAAAAGATATAGATAAATAACTATTCTACGTTCTTAATAAATAGTAAATAATATTATACTGCATACACATGTGTTATACGTTAGGTTAGGTCCGTAAATATTATAATACGACTAAAATATTTTTTATGAATTTTTTTTCAAAGAAAACTGTAGACTATAGACTATTATTATATATTTACATAACCAAAAAAAAAAAACCACTTACAATCACTTACCTATTTATCGTAACCTACATAATAGAATGATATTATATAGCTAGAGGTAGGTATATTATTTGATGATGTTGGTACGATAAGATTTTTGTCGGAAAAAGATCGTTTTCATCACTCAAGTTTTTATTTCGGTATTTATAAAAACCATTAGTAAAAGTAATTTCAAATGGGTAATACAAGACGTGTATTGCCAATGAGTACACACTACACACGCATACACACTCACACACAGTCAAATTGCAGCGGATTGTTTCAATACTCTTTTCAGGTTTGCAACTCATCAGACAAGATCGATTTTCAATGTCTTTTGAGAACAAACTTTCTTTTTAGTTCTCGAGCACGTATATGGAATAAAGTTTAATAAACAATTGAAACAATACTTTGTAATTTGTATTGAATAAACACAAAACTATACTCTATTTATATAATCGAATGAAAAAAATACGCTTTTTTATTTTTATACCCAATAAAATGTCCCCGGGATCACTAAGTATACATAATAAATAATAATATATCATCTACGCAAACGAACGGGTGTCACAAAACTAATGAAGGCTCAAATTCAGAGTTCTACACGTCCGTACAGGTCTTATATTAATAAATTTGCGTATAAAATCTACTCGTGAATCCTGGTAAATAATTTTTTGATAATAAAAATATAATAATCGTCGATTAACAAGAAATGGTAGTGGTACAAAAATACAGCGCACACTGTTCGTGAAATTCTTCCCCTCAACCAACCCCCTCCCCAACAATATTAGAACGTTTCGTGTGTTTATATTTTTATTTTGTCTCCATCGGTATTATAGAAACGAGTGGTGGTTGTGGTCGTACAAACTAGATAGTTATTATCGCATCCCGGAATCGTATTTATTACTTATTATTAATTATTATACATATTACATTATTATTATTTATTATCATTATTTTACTGTCGTGTTATTTAGTAATGGACCGGGTGGCTTGTGTTAGTGTTTAATTACACTGCACTGGTGGTGCGATGATGGCATTGCATATTATTATTATTACGTGTAACACTGTCCATTATTATCATTATTATTTTTTGGTGGTGCGGACAACGACTATGTGCCGTCGACAATGTACGATGTCACACGTCGAGCGCTGTTTTTGGGTCACTAAAATTCATTTTCTCTTTTTGGGGCGCCGTAACGGTGACGACGAATAATATATTTTTCGGTAGGGAGAAAGAGATGAAAACGTAGTCCGTTGTTTACGCGTTACAATTATTGTTACCGGCAGCGAGCGGCGAAGGGTGTGCCAAACGAAATAAATATTAATACCTTATATCAGTTATATCATTATATTATATTATTATGATAATATATTAAATCACCGTGAAGGGTAGCAATGGTAATCCCCGAGGTATGGGAGGAGTGGGGTGACGCTATGAGGTATATTTTCCTCCGAAATTCGTCTTTCATTGATATAAAGACATAATATGGTACGGCGTTTTTAGTACAATTGTTTATGTGTATCTCCTGTTTTTAATCATATATTGTTCAGGTTTTCAGCGTGACATAAATCGACATCAGAAATGTTATTATATTATTTGGAATGTACATTTGAATATTGGATTAGAGCAGTACACACAATATACAGATAAGTGTATAGTGTTTATCACGTATATTTAAAAACGTAAATAGTAATAATTTCATTGTTTGTATATATAACATATAAACAACTTTATAAAATAAAATATTATAAAGCAGACTTATGACCGTATTACAGTTATAAGACAATCATCAACGATGAGTTCAACTAGTGTTGTGGTGTAAAGTGAGGGTTAAGTGCCTAAATAAAAGTAAATAGTGTGTAACGACAAAATTTACAAAAAATTAAAACTAGCGAACAAGATGAAGGGAGAGGGTAGAGAAAGATATGATAGCCTGCGCCGTTTAATTAGACTTTAACGGCCTTAATTGGCTGCTAAACAGGGCGAATTGTGTACATAATAACGCGCACACGCATAATGCAGTTTTGCTGCGGGTTTTCCGGTAATATATTTTTTTATCATATACGAATATTAATATTAATTAGATCCATCGTAATCCCGTATACCAATAAGTGACACTATTGCAGCTCAATTATAATTTTGCGGCTGTAAGAGACTGCATCAAGCGGTAGATTTTAATCTTAATCGTAGAATAATATTATTATCATGTGATGATATTAAAATCGTCGTCACACTCGACACACTCTGACGAGCGTTTTCATTTTTTTTTTCATTATTCATTATAATGTTTCCGACAAACTTTACAATCGAATATGGCACTAGTGTGCGGTCTTTCAATACGATTCCGACCGGCAAATATTTCGGGTAACTGTATTTCTTCATTCGCTGTAGTTTTCACAAGTTTTACGTAATTTCGTTTACGCGCACCATTAAAAGTTTCGCTCGGATATAAAAATGTATTTTCCAATGTAATTCGTAAGGTTATTTATTTCATTTTGCGATTGCCCAGGAGCCTTCGCGTGCTTATATAGTTCTTCACCATTTGTCCTATCAAATGTATAAAAATATGACCGCCGAAAGAGAAGTGGAGGCGGCTATAGTAATAAGAAAAAAGGAAGAAAACGAAGTCGTTTTTTGTTAAATTTGAATAAACCCTTTTTGGAGAAGACCACCGCATTTTTTTGCATAACTAAGCACACGCACGCACATATTTATATAAATAAAGGTACGAAAGCATAGGAAACTTTTTTCTTCAGACATTCAAATCTGATGTGGGTCAATAATTCGTATTTTACCCTCAAAGTTTTCTTTTCATAATTATACGGTACAATGGTAGTGGTATTTTTTTTTTGACTACGTTGCATTATTATTATTTACCTGACAATCGAAATATCTTTTCGTCAGAATCGAACTTTTTATTCCACTAACGTTATTATTATATATACGGCATTCGGAAAATTAATTAATTAATTCATCCATCTCCTGCTCAAAGTGAAAAATAATCTTGATTAAAAAAAAAAAAAAATACGAACCCTTAATAAAAAATTACTTTTATGGTTATTATATTTACTTTATATTCACGGAAAAACAATGGAGACTTGAAAAATATAAAATTAATCATTATTTCAATTATGTTCCTTTATTATATTATATACCTAATATATTTGTGTTAAATTATTTATTATATCATTATCGGCCGATAAGTATTTGGTGTAAAGTAAACGGAAGAAAATTTCCGGTAGGTATAATGGTTAATATGGGCTTATAAAATTAATTCATATGATGATGATTGTGATTTGTGATTTTATTTATATTATATTATAGACTAATTGAAATCGCGATGACCTCGCTATTATAACTATGTATAAAACTATTATGAATTTCTATGGAAGCTTATTATACGGGAGATTTGCTAAAACTCAACGGTAATAAAAATACAATACAAGTACGAATATAAACTCCATGATTTTTATAAGGCAGTTTTTTAACGCAGCATCGTAATATATATTTTAATTGATAAAATAATAATAATTTGGTTTTCGTATTATATGTTCTTTATATAATATTATACTTATACTATATAAGGATTTAAATAAATATGATTTATCGCGTATACGAACAGTAAAATATAATGTGATATGATATAGGTACCTACATCCGATAAGTACCTACCCACCGCACATACATCGAGCACTTTATACTAAACACTCATAAAAAGACGTATTTAACGACACTCTGGAGTGCCGTTTCGTTATTATACGTCGCGGGGTAGTATAATACGTATTTACGCGCATCCATAAATATTATATTGTATTGAATAATTTTGAGGGATGAGAGGTGCAGTGTTTCTGCACACGCGGAAGAAGCGATTCGGACGACTAGTTAAAAAATTACGAGAAAAATATTACCTACACTGTAATGGTTTAATGTCTATGATGACAACGACATTGACGATGATGATGATGATGATGATGATAGGAACGTGCGGGAGATATGACGCGCGCCATTTACCCGGTTCGGCGGCGTACAAACTATCGTGCACAAGCACGATTGCAGTGCTTTTCAAAAAAATAAATGCGCTTCGGATATCCGCCTTCTCCGTGTTCGTTTGTTATTATCATTATTATTCGACCCTTTATTATTATTATTTTTTTTTATTCTATCATTACGCGATATATATTCACCGCCACTATACACACACACACACACACACATATACATATATAAGTATACTCTCTCGTTTTGACCGACGTGCAGCACAAAAGGAGAACCACCGCCAGCTGGTTCAAAAGTGAGAGCTGTCGGAAATGATGAATTCGGCACGAGGGCAGCGGACAAAAAAAATTTATATATACCGTACCTATAATACACGCGCGCGCGAAAGGGGTGCTGGCCTCCCCTATGTATATATTATATACATCAAATGGCACGCGATACGATATATATTTTTTCTCGCACCCAAATACGAATACTATAATAATATTTAATAACGAGGTGCGGTGCAGTGCATTATATTATAATCACCCGAGTGTAAATTACCGAAATATTGTAGAACAAAAAAACTGTGTAATCTTATATAATACTGCCACTGTTTATTTTACACTACCCACTTCAATTATTAAGGTCGTGGGTCTATACCACTATAAGGTGATTACTTTCAGGAAATAGGGTTGAACACAGCACAAAGACGCTGATTTTTCTTGGCGAATTCTTTTGCTATTTTTTTTCTTTAGAATATCAACTATATAGGTATATGTTATTAGCTTGGTAATTGGTAATTATTTAAGTACACGGTCGGTTGTTCACACTGCTATCGTCTTTTACGTATTACGTGTTTTGTGTATATGTTTTTTTTTTTTATATCATACAGTCACTGCACCCATAATCGTGGTTTTCATCTATTTAACTCCACAATGTTTATGTTTTATTTTCTCCAACGGTACGTTATTCAATAAATATTTAATATACCAATATATACTAGAATTTTAATTTTAAATCAGAATATCTAATTCAAAGTATAATATTATTATACATTATAACAAATGTTTTGTAAACATACGCAAATCAAATTAAAAGGATTAAAAAAATGTTCGATCTACGCGAGTGAGTCAATATATCGATGATGTGTACATTTTAGTATCAGACTATGAAACCTCACCAACCCCATTCACACCCGTAACTATCGTAACATCTGCCGGGCGAGTTTGTTGTTTGAAATTGTCGTCATATTCAATTGAATATAGGTAGTTTTTGAATATAATATAATATACAGACACAAACATTCGGTTTTAAGATTAAGTTTCTGTATGAAGTCTACTGAAGTCATTATAGCGTGACAGTTTGATACGTTGCATATTGCACCTGATCTGTCCAAGTGACCAATGACAACCATTTGTATACGAAAAATAAATAAAAAAATAAAAATAATAATGATGATACATACTATATTACTATTGTATAATCTACAACCAACGTCAACCATTTATAAAACATTATAAAAAAAATTACAATTACCACAGCGAACCTCTCAAGATCCCTGTTTGACCACCTCTTTAAAATACGAAAAAATCGAAAATCCTTTTTTATTGCATATTATATTACTATATAAATTGTTAGAGAAATCACACTAGTCATGATTTCAAGTTCGTACGTTTTATAATTTTTTTAATGAAGCGATGATTGAATGAGTGAGTTAGTAATATATAGTAAAATATAGTATTGGGACTACAACAGTGATATCACGTTTTGTACTTATACCCATCGGCGGCGACCAAACAGAGAGAATCAGACCAGGACGCTACAGCCTACGGGTGAGGGTTTTATGAATATACTTATTAGATGTGTATATAATAGTCGTATTACGGTATTCGTAATGAACATTCGAGGCTCTCGCAGTAAATCGACTTTTAATTTTTATTATATTAAAATATAATATATTATACGGAGGGGGGGGGGCCAAGACGACGTTATTGCGTGATCGTGTGAAACGATATAAAACGTATTAAAACCATCGCTGGTACCTACTACACACTCACACACACACACACACACACACACACACACACACACATGAAAGGGTCGCCCGCGCACGTGTGAGTTGTGTGCCGGGATGTCTATGTTTTTTTATATACCTACATATTTTATTTTGTGAGTTCAGTTTTTTTTTTTTTTTTTTTTTTTTGATAACAGTAAACAACGAAACATAAAATTTAAAATAAAAAATCAACAATCAACAATTCAACGCCGGCGTAAGTGTAGCTATAGTCGACGAGTTCCCAACCGGTTCCCGTGACGATTTGAATAAACTGTGTTCCATAAGTAAATGTATATAGTGTGTATGTCTATAGAAAAAAAACCGCGTCTCGGTAAATACTGAGGGGACATAAAGAAATAAGAAAAGAAAACAAATGTAATAAAAAAAAAAAAAAAAAAACTATCGAGGGATAAAATAATATAAATGCACAGTTTATGTATACAATTATTATTGTACGCACTTGTGGTCGTCCTCGAAAAATAATAAATCCTTTATTTATATACATTTTATTAGGTATACCACGAAGACCATAACATATACCTATGTATACAATATATGTGAGTTATAACTAACATACACTCAAAATCGTATATTATGCTATAACCATGTTGCATTTCACGTTATGGTCGACGGTATACATATTATATAACACAAACTATGTAAAAAATATAATATCATAACGGGTTACCTTAATAGCAGTTCCAACGCAACAGAAATTAGAAACAAAATATAAACGATTCGATAGCGTTCGTAAGTTGCGTTAAAAATAATAATATAATCAAAGTACGGCGGTCGTCGCGGAGTGGATTTGACTACACGACAGGTATAATTGCATCTAATAAAATGCTTACCATATTATTACATAATATAAATAATATAATATAGCACTTTCAACACAAAACGCGATCATATTAAACACATTAACGACAATACGCCATATTTTGCTAAACACTGCGGGGATAATTTTGAAACCCGATATTGTATATAATATAGGTATATATAAAATATTATATTAAAGGTTATTAATGTTATAATATTACGATGATTTAAGTAAGTAGGTACATTTTCGAGTTTTTACATATCTTTTATCGTATATCTACAGTATGCTATATGAGCGATCTTTATATACACGATTATAGATTGAATATTTCATAAAAAATAAAATAGTATAGAAATGCACGCATTCAAAGCGAACACAGATAAAAAAATAAATTCAAACTCAAGCCTCGAGTTAATACATAATATGTGATTGTTAATAAAGATTACATCTGGAAATAAAAAATATTAATAAAGATCAAACGACGTAGTGAGTGAAAATCCAGTCACATATTATAATGTTCAGTACCTACATATTATGTATATATATATATATAATATTATGATAAACGTAGTTGTATTCATATAATAATCTCATTTTAGAATATTCTACGCATTAATATTGATGTGCGATTGAAAAGTTGTTTTAATGTAAAGTTTATGGCTATATAATAATATCTGATTCTCACTCGTATAACCAAAAGAGATAATTCAGAATTGTTTCGTAAGAAAAATATTATAAGAATTGCATCAAGTATACAAAAATAAACACTGATTTTTTTTGAAAGTCTTTTTTTAAGTCAGGCCATGCATGCAATTCATTTATCATGTTCAAAATAACAATTCAGTTGCAATATATAAGTAAAATTAAGAGTTGGTATTATATTTTTCAATTTAATTTTTTTGTGAAAAACCATCTCATTCATTTTTGTTGAAATTCTTTGATATTTTCATGGAATTTCAAAAAAATTTTTGAAAATTATTAAATTCCTCATTAAAACTATGTTTACTAAAGTAATTTAGTTTTCTACAGTCTTATAAATATAATATTTTAAAAAGAATTATGATTCTGCTCGTGAATAATTATATTTTAGTTTAAAAATAAACACTTTATTTAAGAACTTATGTAAAGTAATCTCATTAAAATTATAACAACATACCTACAGCATTTGCTAAACTAAAATTAAACTTTAACATTAAAGTGTCTGTGCATAGGTAGCAGCTAGTGTTTAAAATAATTTATCATATTATTAAAAGTTGTTTTTGAATAAATTATTAGCAATTTATTTCAGAATATTCGAATCTAACGCATAACGAGACTATTATAGAAAACAATTTCTATAGGTACGTGTTCCAATAACTGCAGTGCGGTGTATCAGAAGACGAGAGAGCTTATAACATTACATTCCAAAGGTCTTTCGCCTTTGGGCACGCGTAAAAATGTGCACTTGGAACCTTATTCGAAACTCTAATTTTCCGGTCCATTTTGTTTTTAACATTATCATTTGCCGGAGGGGGTTCATTCTCTTTTACGATCGCCGTCCGTTGGTCTCGGGCCAATAACTATACTATATAATATCTAAAAGTTGGCCACTGTGTTATGAAAAATATCTCGTAATTATACGGAGTATAAGGGAAAGGCGAGAGAGGAAAAAAACTTTGGTACTTTCTTCAATAGTTTTCCCAAACGACTAAAAGTTATATTTTATTATTCTTTCTTTATTTATGGAATATCCTTGGATAATAATATTCAATAATAATGAGAAAAATAAGAAATATACGAATCTATATTATACAGATTATATAATAAGTCACTGCATCATATTATATTATGTTTTAGGACAGATTGTATATTATAAAATGTGATCCTTTTAACAACATTTAAATATACCGAGTTAATTTTTTTAATTTTTTTAATATTATATGCATATGTGTAATATATTCTAATATGTATGTTAATCACGATATTCTTGAAATATTTGAATTTAGATCATATATATTATTGAATTCAGAACTAATACAGAATTATTATTATTAATAAGAGTTCATATATTATTATAATTTTTGTGTTTTTTAAAATCTGAAATACATAATTTATGGAACAATAGTTAATGTATTAATGCCTACTACGAGAGTTTAAGCTTTAAAAAGTTTAGGCAAGATATTATATTATAGTAGGAGAGCGAGTATGAACAATGACAGGTACACTAAGATGACTCACGTACAAAATTATATTTTCTAAGAGTTCAAAACTATTTACACAATACATCTCCATATAACTCAATTTTTTGATCATATATTTTTAATTTTTAAACGATAATAATTAATATTATTATTATTATTACAAGATTTCGTACAGCTATTTTTATAAACTGTTACATAGGTATATATTTTAAAATCTTAGACTATACTTATTTAAATGTATTAACGTACTGGATGAATAATTATACCCGTGTAAATAGACGTTGTGGATAAACGAGTTGGTTTACGAATTGGTTACGTGGTAATGGTACAACAATGTTAATGTGCTCATATCTCTTTATTATATAACACATAATAATACGGCAAAGGAGATACTGCAAGTACAGTTCAAACAGACATAAATTCAGACTTATGGAGAAGCACACAGCAACCCCATAGGTCACATTCGCACAAGTATACGAAGGTGATGCGGTAATCACATGATATAACTTTAAGTAAATACAGTGTATGTACACGCTGAACGGTTAAGTATTACTTCACTCATAATTTATATTATATTTGGGGACCACTAAAGCTTGCAGTCAATACTGTGGGCATGCGAAAAGACTATATAAGACCATTTATATAACGAAGTTCTCGACGAATTATATGGTTAATTTTTGCTTACATCGATTTCTTACACGCAGCTGTAGAATATTAGGTATTTTAAGGTATTCTCATTTTGAAAAAAAAAATGTGACGTCTGCTCGCGTGACATTTTGTCAGAACAGACTCGCAACAGTCAGATCGGATTAGACGACGAGGCAGATGTTAGAAAAATAATATGTCCTATCACACTAAAACCACCTCCTCACCACATAATATTATGTATACGTTCGAAATATTATATTAAAACCTTATATATAGGTACAGCCGATTAATAGAGATTATCGATTGACGGAGGACCCAGTATTCCATAAAATATATTCCTTCTCCCGCGAGATCACCTGATCACGTCTTTTCCAGCACGCACAATAGTGTGTGAGTGTGTGTGTTTTGTATGCTATCACGCGTAATATTTTATAATTCTCCCTTTAGAAATCGTGTGTTTGATGAGTTTTATACTAAAGTGCAGAAAAAAAAAATATAATATTGTACGCACCCCGTTCGCTCATCACGAACCTATTTTGTTCACACAACCCGACCGAGACGTAGTGTAATGATAATCACGCGACGTTGCTGTTTACAGCCGTACCTATATATACATATAAGCTATTTATTTTTATACAGATATTATTTATTTTTTCTAACCCTTATCACGAATTTGTTTCTAGTCACGAGCTGCACAGCGCATTGCGACCATATTATTACAATACGTATAAGTATACGAGTTCGTGCTTGAAGACGCTCCGCAGGTAAAAATAGAAGCAAAAAAAAATTATAATAAATAGTATGTAAAAACGTATATATATATATACATATAGAAAACGCGTGCACACGCATTGTTCGTATATACCTACCTACGTATTATAATAAACGTGTTTTCCTGCTACAATGCTGTATTATATGATACGAGCCCCCGTGAGATTTCTCCAACAATATAGGTAGGTACATAGGTAGGTAGGTATATATATATATGTATATCGAGTGCATCGTCGCGTATTACGTATATTATTATGGTGTGGATTTATTTTTGTATTTAACATTTTATGTCTACACAACAACGGGGCAATTAGAAGGAACAATGATTAACACGCGTCGTTAATTGTTTGAAAAAAAAATGTCGTCGTTGTCGTCGTACATCGTGTCGTCGAATTTATCGTATCGGCAGCGCTGGAGCCGGACACCCTTTGAGCCCGTCAATGACCGTTTGAACTGGTGCCAGACGATAATGGACGACGCCCGATGATAATAAACTACTACAGCCTAAGCTATTTTTATGGTCGCATCTCGTTTCGGTCGTCATCATCGCCACCGTCCACCACCACGCAGTGACTCGGAAAGCCTCCAAATTAAAATCATAATATCATATTATATATCGTACGAATAGAATCGCTGCAGTATAATATAATATAATATTAATTTGTGCTCGGCAGGCCGGTTTATGAGTTTTTCGCAGTTTCCAAAAACATTTCTTAAAATAGAACAATTATTATTCCGTCGTCACGATCTCACGGCGTCCCGTCGCGCGTCGCAGCGGTTTCGCAGAGAAATCCAATCAACCGCAACCGCCATACGACGACGTGGACGTCAAAATATTATAATATAATACACGATATCGCTGTTGGCTTTTCTCTGCAATGGAACCATATTATAAAACTTCGCGTTAAAATACGTTTTAAAGAATGCATAGGTATATAATATACGCGTATATGTCTGGACGAACACGCTATATTTTATATAGAGGGTGATACTGTATAGTTGTCTAAACTATATAGAGTAGTTAAAACACCCCGCACCCCCCAAAAGACTATATAATAATAGTTAACGGACTTACAAACATTTAGTCACGCAAACTATAATAAAATATAATTTAACAACGAACGAGAGTATAGTGCGTAACAATATAATATTATTATGGTGTCTATAGATAGGTATAATAAAACATGGCAACGTCGTGGGCACGGCAATGCGCTGCATGTACCTAAATTGCATACGTTAGACGCCGTGTCACATGCAAAAATTGCTACGGGTAGGTACCTATATACTAAATTATCGTTTTTATATACGCGGATTTCAATGAAAACGACGTGAATTATTAAAATGCGAGTATACGTTACACATTGCAATTAGCTTTTAAGTTTTAGACTGAGACAACGAATGGGTACCGCGTTTCAAAATGTTTACCAACATAATATAATATACAGATATATCATCTAATATACAGAACACGCGGCGACATGGTAGCGTTTGAAAAGTATAAAACATTATATTCATAAATTATTCTGTCAAATGAAACATTCTATAAAGAAATTGAAGATTTTCCGAAGACAAAAGCAATTTTACAAAATAAAAACCTAAACAATTAAAATCGTTTGATAACAACTTTTATTTTATACATTATATAATATTAAATGTAATGCCGAGTGATTTAACAGATTACAAAATTGAATAAAATTGTAGTAAAATTTCTTGTTTACGCAAAGTTCTCTACTACCTTCCTAATATTACATTCTAAAATAGAAAATAATACGTAAACATAATTTCAGAGGTGTAGGAATTCAATAATGGGTAATAAAGCTATCGTATAAACCTTATTTTTGCACTGAAAACAACGAATCACGTCCATTATAGAAGTTGAGCGTAAACGACCATTTCTGCAGAAATACCTAAAAAGCTTTTAAAGTTGCGTGGTGGCCCGTGAGGTTTTCTAGTCTTTCTCCTATACCTTTCCAGAGAAATAATTTAATAACGGGATTAGTTCTATAAACACTGACCACATCATATATTTATATATATATATATATATACGTATTATTTATTTCAGACTGGAAACCCATAATGTACATATTACATAATAATAATAATAACTATATTATATACATATACGGTCACGAGAGTGCATAAAAAGTTTTGTCATAAAAGCGCGTTAAAACAGTGGCAACACGTGTCTATATGATATACGAGACAATACTATATGCGGCCGATATAATTACATTACCACGCGTTGTAAACGAGCTAAAATTGTATCACGATTTTATTCCACTACGGGTAATAACTATTATTATCATTATTATCATTATTAAGAACGCATACTATGTGATAATTGGATGCAGGCAAAGCGAAGAGCAAAATGCACGTATTATCTCATGTATAGATCCACCAATTTAAATAATTAGGTAACCTCGTTTGTGTGTGTGTGTTTTTTTTTTAATATTGTCATACATATAAAATTATAAAGTGTACATTTCCGCGAGATTCCATGAGATTTAAAATACAATAAACATTTATAATTATAGTATTAACCATTTGTCAAAGATTAGAATTCTATAATATCAGTGTGACAGAATATAAATAACCATATCTGAAGTGTTGATATGAGCCATAATCGAAGGTAATAATTTGACAGTTAAAATATGTTCATAGAACGCCTGGCTTAGAGTTTAACTCCTAGCTGATCTCTTAACGAGACATTCGATCAACAAAACTCTGAAACTTATTATTTCAATATGATTTCAAGAACCAAAAGTATATACATTAAATTTAAAACCAAGAATACAACAATCACAACACACAATATATTAGAATCAGACATTTAGTATTTATATAAAACTTAAACTATACCTTAGAGATTAAGACATTACAAAATATTTGACAAGGTTTACCGATGGTCGATGGATATATCGTTCAAAACAATATACGCAATAAAACCATCTTATTATATATCTAGATTATAATTTTTAAAATTCCGTTATTAAAAACACGTTGACAAATATTACTTTAAACAAAATATAAGACCGTTAATTTAATCGATTTTAATATAATTTAAAATTAAATAAAAAATCATTTTATAAAATGTAAACATTATAAAATACATTATTTTACATAATATTCACAGTTTTCTGAGTAAACGCAATTACATGTTATTCTTATACATATATGTTTGTTTGAAACATTTATTTTCAATGCACAATAAAACATTCTGAATTTACGTTTTACGGCGTGCAGGTTTTCAGAAAGTTTTTCTAGAAGCTTTTACGTCAGTTTAAAGTTTCTGCAATATCTGTTTGGGGATCGGTAATTACGTACTGTAATTTTTCAAGACTTTAAAAATGTTACCCTCCGCAGTTGGTTATGGCGTAGAAAAATGATCGCAATTAAAACTTTTCCGACACTCGGGTGATAAATTCTATTTACATTTAATAGGTATGATAAATGTTTATATATTCAAACGGAATATTTGAGCTCACGAGTAATGTGCTGGCGAAGATGCTCGAGCATTTGACAGTTGATTTTTCTAGCAAAAAGAAAAATCAGCAAAGCGTTAAAACGTAAAACTAATAGGTGCATATTTTAATGTTAAGTTTTGTTATTTTTTACCTACAAACTGAGTATAAGTACTACAATATACTTTATAATACGACATAATAATAATTTTTCATTTTCCTGCTTAATTACAACTTTTCAACAATCTACCAACAATCCATGACAACTTAACTATTATTAACATAATGTATTATTTACCAATTTCCATTAAAAACAATTTTAATAATTTGAAAACATCAGATATTAAAAAAAAAAAAAAAATAGAAACAAATTGACCTCCAGCTAGTACACAAATACCAATATAAAATGTTTGAATATTATCCCCTACAGCATTAAAACCATTTAACAATAGAAAGTTCAACATTCCACTTTTTATTTCTATGCACATTTTTGTGTCATTTAGGTTTATTTTACTTTTACCAATTTATGAATTATTCATATTCGCTATGCGTGTCATAACTTTACATTTGTTTTAAATACTATTAAATAATATATAGTTTTGAATTTGATTTTATAAATAAGTAGGTACCACCGATTAAATAGCATATTATAGTATACGAGTGTTGTAATGTTCGATGTAATAAATTACACTTATTCGCCTATTGTGATTTTTGTTCTAGTTTATTTAGAACATCTTATTATAATGCGAGATGTGACTCTTCAAACGAACGATTATTAGATATGAAGTATACCTACGTACGATAGTATACGAAAAAAACACTGAAAAAAACAATAATAGAAAAGTATTGTTCATAACAACAGGGAGTAAATCTGAAGCGGAAAAAAATTCTACATGACACAGATCGATGTGGCAGTTTTACAGGATATTTCTCTGCTGCAGATTTATAATCCATTGTTAGCTGGAATTAATTACGTGGTGTCCTCTTTTACCCCTACCCCTCTCCCTCACTGTCTCTCTCTCCATCAGCTGGTGTATATATAACGAACGAACACAGCTCATTGTAACCCTCTCCCTTGCCAAGCTCCGTCATTCATTGTGCGCGCGGCGTTGAGCCTTAACAAATCGCTGCCGTTGTCGCTAAATGACGATGGCGACTGATGTATGTATTCGCGCAAAAGGAAATATCCATTGTTTTCACCCTTTCTGTCTTCAAACACGGGTGTAACAGTGGAAAAAATGTACATCAGTAAAATAAAAGGTCCGTAATAAATTAATTTTTACCATATAGAATTAATTATATTGTATTGCGTTATATAATACATAATATACTACAATTATTATGTACATACAATTTAATTTTGAGAATAATATGACAAACCCTGTTAAAACATACATCATATTATACAGACCAAGCGTATAAGATGAACAAGCAATATAATCCTACTTCAGGGATACGATTAATGGCTCAAAGACTAGATCAGAACATTAACACAAATAATTGGTTTGGGTCGATCGTATAAATTAGACTAATCGGTTTTAAACGGCTATTGCCTCATATATTATTAATTCTTAGTATTATTATGATATCGTTATATTGTAATTATGTGTATAAACCAGTAAGAATATATAAATTTATTTATTTTGATCTGAAAATTCAGATATGTTTTTTTTTTTATCCATACGTATTAAAATAAAATTAATTACGTTTTGAGGATCGCATATATAAGTACTCTTTTAAATGAAATACAATTTATTCATTGCAAAATCAACATGTTTTAGAATTTATATTTAACTTGAAATATTCTTTGAATACATACATATTTCTTATTTATTAATGTAGGTTTATGGATTGGAAATCTACATTCATTAAAAGTTACTCTTATTCTAAAAAAATGTATAAAAATAAATCTGAATAAATATGGAAAATATTTCTGTCAAGGCTACTGATGAATGATGATTCTCGTACGATATTATATGGTTTCATACATACTCGTATTCTAATAATACAAAGATCCATATTACATTAATAATTAAAATTAATTTACGATTCACTAGTCAGGTATAGTTTCAATTTGAATATACTGTATATCATAAGAATAATTTATAAGAATGCATAGATAAATTATGCTGTATAATAAAACATCTAAATCTCAATTCAATTCAATTCAATTAGTCATCAAACGGATTTAAGAAATATAATACATATTATTAGATTAAGTATTTATACAAAATTTGTTTCTAATGTAAATAACAACACAAAAACGATTTTATATTAACATTTTCAGAGTTATGTGATAAATAAAAAGAAATAAGTCACTAATCTATCATTTTTGAATCCTCATTACATAATATCCTAATAGTATATTTACGAATAAATACCTACGATACATTTCAGTATCGCACAGCTTTAGATTTCTATATTTACGCTTATTATGATTCGTTGCCACGGTTACAACATATATTGATTAATCTGCTATATTTATTTTATATAAACAGTCAATAACTATATACCAATAATTAGTAATTACACTATTGCGCATTATTATTAAAATATATACAATAATATTATGTTGCCCGTGATTTGGATTTCCAGCACACCCGACGAGTGCACAACATGTTTTTTTCAATTTCCTACAATTTACATAGGTACACGACATTAATTTGATAACGGTATAGGTAGTTTTAAAAAAGTTTTTATAATGTCAAAAACCATTAATACGCCTAATCTGATTAAAATTTAAAAACGACGACGTAGATAATACCTTGAGCGTATGAATTATATAAAATTTCCATTATTTTTGCGAGAAACTTGCAGAAAAAATAGAACTGCTACTTATGATAATACCACTTTTAGACTTTGATGATAATCTCGTATACCTACGACTATTATACCATGACTAAGGATAAACTCACTGCGCCGTTTAACGTATATATGATAAAGTTTACTCACCTGCATTCTGCAGTAGAGGTTTTTATACGTCAATTTTTTAATATAATATATTACGATAAGAAAGGGAGAGACGCTGAAAAAGTATCATTTAAAAAAAAAAATCGAATAATTTAAATCATAAATAGATACAGCATAATAATTTCAAATAACTTTTTAGTATCGTTATTGTATCAATAATCAGATACACTGTGCGACAGCGTTTGAGAGGGAACCGTTTAAACATGGTTTAGCGCGATGATAATGATCGGCGTTTCGTTTCGAGTTTTATTTTTTTTTTTTAAAGTAAAAGCTATAGTGCTGTGATGACTCCATTATGTCATATACTCCTATAATATTAAATGGCTTTTATTTATAACACGGAAGATTATTAATGGTTTTTAAATTTGTGTCATCGGTTCTTACTACGGTCGCAAAATACGCCTGCCCCATATTATTATTATTATTATTATTACCTACTTTATAATTACCCCCTTATATGATGCTATAATATTGGAATTCGGCCGTCTCGCCGATGGAGAAAAAAAGCAGGAGGAGAAAAAAACGAGCCTACAACGATTTCTCTCCTCGTACTATTATAACGAACATGATGGTTGCGAGCATTCCCCTGAGGTGTTTTATAACGCGCGCGACAAGCGGGGCGGCGGCACACCACACGATAATTCCATTTGATGAATATTCATCGAATTGCCCTCACAAGTAGCCCATCATGTGTGTAAGCGCAAGCGGCGTGTTTGTTTTGTGCCTTCGAGCGCGGTGTACCCGCGTCAACTAGAAAATAATATACATCAGTATATTATATATATATATATGAGTTTCACTCAGCTGTTTTAGCGCTCATTATAATATACAATAATGACGTTCGTCGTCTGACGGTTATATTATCATAATTATATTTACAAGATTTGATTAAAAAACGTAGTAATAGACGCGTATGAAAGGTATGTGTGTAGGAAACGCGAAAAATAAGGATTGGGAATGGGTGGGGACATTTAACAGCTCCGATTGATATAGGTATACCAAAAAAATAATAATGATCGTAGCACTAAATGAAAAAGATAAATAATAAAAAGAAATACATACATTTTTTTATAAAATATAAATGTGCAGGGTAATGGTACACGTCATTAATATTTTTCATTCAATATATAGATACCAATGGCTAGTAATTATATTGTTGTAAAATGACAAAATATTTCGTTAAACATAATATAATCTAGAGTATTATTCGGTTGAAACGTTTTGTCGAATTATTTTTTTTATAAACGAACATAAACTTTTTTAAACTGACGTAAATAATTAAATACACAATTCATCTGAAAATATTACGGTTATCTGAAGTCGTTATAAAACAAGGGAAGACAGGGGGTCTATTTAATATATAAATATATATGTTCATCTCAATTTATTTATCGCACACCGGTACAACCTGTACATTTTATTTTAAACCAACTTATAGCTAAGATAAAACAATTGAACATTTTTAACTCACTAGCGTCCCCTATTATAAGAAATTGCACACAAATATAAGTAATTACAACGTCAAAAATGTAATCGAAATAAACAATATTTTGATATATAGTAATTATTATATAGGTAACTGTAGCAAATAAGTATATGTATAGTGTGAAACATATAAATACGTGCCTATAAGTTATAGGTTATGTCATGATGCCTATAGGTAAATAATGTATTTATATGGCTTGGATTTGTTATTTATCAACTATTAAAGTATACTTGCTTATTGATAATGATATAATCTGTATACGCGTGTATTATGACTATTATGGATATGTATACGAGGAAACATTAATAAAAGCATTTAATATGTCACAATAATATTTTCCACCAGACTTGTACGGTTTCCACACGGTCCTTATTTATTATCATAATCAATGAAAATCTATTAAACTTAATAAGTTTTTAATTCAGTAAAATTACATTAATGATCGATGGCATACCTATTACCATATGAATTTTGAAAACGGTGAACATCATATATGTATTATTTATACAGAGAAACAACAACATCTAATGTTTTTACAAAAATTCATCTATAGGCACTATAGACATGTAGGATATATATATATATATATATATATATATATAGTACCTATAGGTACTGTTTCAATAAACATATTACGATAATATATAAGGATGACGGGATGACGTACAATTGTAACAGTAGTTGTATTTGTCAACATCAAATATGTTTCACCGAAGTATTATACGTGCACAACTGACTGCTCCGTTCAACCATCACAAACAATACTAAAGCACAACAATCATATTTCGGGACGTATCTATATCTGTTAAAAAATGTTTAATAAAACGATAAAAACAAAAAACTGAATATATTCAGTTATTGTTCTTCTGTCGTCAATATTGTAGTCATACACGTTATTGCCGGCATAATAATTTTCAATCGCACTTATAAAACGTCAACTCTTACCCTCCCTCCTCCAGTCCGCCCCCCACCACGAAGTGACACGACGTCGATTTATCGACGGTATCAGCGCTGATGATGCGCAAGCACGAAATCGTTTGTATCCCATTCGAATGACAAATTATACCTAAAACGCATCACTGTAAAAATCATTCCGATATCGGCTGAAATATTGCCGGACTGCTCGATACACGTAGGTATATATATTGTATAATATATTGTCAATGACGGACTGTCAGTCGACCGGAAGGGACGATAAAAGCGTCCGGCCAAAGGGCAACTATATACTCACTCGCCATAGCCACCCGCCTTGTCCCCTTCGCCGACGTCGTCATCAGTTACCAGAACCTCCGATGTCCCCTCCCCCTCTTCATCATCATCATCATCATCATATATAGTAATGGTCCAAGGAATGGCGGAGAGTGGAGTTGGGAGGGTTGGTTTATGGCTCATATAAAAACGCCTTTTTATATAGCAATCCATGTTTTTGTTGACGACAAAGGAAATATAATGTTCGTCTGTCTGCGGGCACGTTTTTTAAGACGGCTAACGAGCGACCGCGATGACTGATATCACGTAAATAAACGACTGTTACCACTAAAAAAAAAAATATGCCCGCAGAGTACTGTGTTTTAGTCGTTAACGTCAAATTCTGTATAAACGCCTATATAATACTCTAGTTTTAGTATATACACATAGATGAGTATCATCATACGCGTATATAATTTCGACGGTTATATATGGTTAGGATCGAAAAATGAGTGTTACTATTTGTGTATGTGTATGTGCGGTGTGTATTTTCGCATGCTGAGTGCTGACGTAAAAAAGTAAAAATGACGATGATAAAATAAAAACGCGCGCATATTTATATCCATTCGTTGAACAATGTCTCCGAACTGTCTGGAACTATTTGTTTTGTCGACGGCTGACGATAAAACTTTTCACTTCCTATTCTGTAGTGCACCGCACATGCATGATCTGGAATATTTATTTTGCACACATTTTTAGATGTGCATGCCAACTTTTCCCATAAACCACGGTGATGCCAAAGATTTTTCATATTTTTTTTCGAGGGTGTTTTTATTTATTTATTTTCATCACACGCACAGAGGGTCGTCCATCAAATATTATTGTACAAAACGTATTTTAAATAGAAAATCGATACGTGTACAAATCGTATACGTACCAATCACATTTATGATATTTATTATATCCTGTATAACACGTTAGTGTATCTATGTGTAGTATAATATGGCTTTAAATTCGAGATATCGGGAAAATACCTAACCGTTGTTGTTCCTATTGAAATAGTATGGTAATGAAAATAATTTATTAATTTACGCAATTAGAGAACTATACAAATGGCATATACAAAACATCGAAGCGAGCACGAATTTCTTTGTTTGTTGTTCTGATTGTTAAACCATTTATTAATATATATTATATTATTACGTCAGACACTTCATAATGTTATAATTACTATTGTTACGGTTCTCGAGCTTTTATAATTTGAAATACACGCTGCAATATTAATATTTTCCGATCAAGCAAGAACTTTGTATTTCTATTTTTTTTTCGATCGAATCAATTAATTTTTGTTTGTTAGTAATAATAAGGGTGACCTTTTTTTTGTTTTCACAAAACTTCCAAGTATTTCTAGTTTATTTTTAAACTGATTTTGCAAGAAAAAAAACCGATTAGGCTTTTATCGACCTATCTGAACTTAAACTTAAAACGTCTAACACAGCACGAACAATTAAGTAATAAAACTTTAATTGTTTGAAGAAAAATAACTTTTTATTATTGAAATTTGTATTAACTAACAGTTAGATACAAACAGAACTGAAATAATTTACAACTTAGATATATCCAAAACTAAAAATAAAGATATTATTAAATGCAAAACAAAATGTTATACTCGTTTTATAACATTAAGAATACAAGTTATTATTTCAGATATTGGGAGATATGTGTTATATATATTAAACACTGGTATAAGCATCTCCTACGACGGATAATCTATTTTAATTTAAAAACCTAATCTTGAAAAATGTAAGATCTTTATCGATATGAAAAAAGTCTCATGGTTATCGTTAACATAATAAATGTATAATAAAAATAGGTAACTGGTGAAATATGAAAATTGATTGAGTTCAAATTTTTTTCAGCCGAAATATTAAAGATTTGTAGTGCGTCTTGAGTGTTTCTCGCAAGCAATAATAATATAACTGATATAATATTATACATCTCAATTATCATCATTTTAGGTTCAGAAACACAACATTATCAAACACAAACGGCGTACAGACGATAATATAGTTTAGAGCATCTCTTGCAGAAGTAGTACCTAAATGTTTGTGATAAACTGATATAGGTTACCTATATATTATATACACACACTATATACACATATTATTTTATACATTTCAAAAAAAGTTTTGAAAAATTTTTCGTTTTTCTCCCACGAGTTTTACCTAAACGCATATACACGCATCACGTTATAAATACGCACAAATACATTATAAATATACATGTGTGTGTGTGTATGTGCGCGTGCTTATACTTTATATACGGCTACTGTGCCCAGGGGAAGCCTTTCACCAAAACTAGTTTCCGAGTGTTTTATGTGGCCCGCGCGCTATGGTACGTTCAAGTAAGTAACATAATATATATGCGATCGCGAGTCCAAATGTGTACACATCGAATAAATAAACATTACACATACGCAATTATATATGTATATTATGGCTTCATTGAATTTGCCATGATAAATCACCCACGCGACTTCGCGGACTGGAGTGGCTAGCTGCCGTTTGAGCGGATATTTTATTGATGTTATTATATTGCAGCAGTGTTCGAAACGAAATAATTCTCCAAATGATTTAATAATAACAATAATAAACGTCTTTTTAAGCGCCACTTCTTTAATGTTATATTATAAATATAGGCGTTATGTATGTAATATAATAATATAATATAATGCTGTTTTTTTTTTTTTGTTAATTATATGACATCCGGTTTTTGTTCGAGCGTATTTAATTATAATATTATACGTAAAAAATAATATATTATAATAAAAAGCAGTGTATACACGCCCATGCACTGCGTCTGTGCGGCGTTAAATAATTAAGAGATCCGACGTAAACGCGCGCGACAAATTTATTCGAAAATTCTAATTAAGTAATTTATGGTGGACGTGTTTTCCTTTCGTTTGTTTTTTAGATGTTTTTTTCTCGAGCTTCCATCCTGCAATCCACCCCCACAACCCCCAACCAACCGATTCGAGAACCGTATTTGGATAATTAAAACAAAAGTCATATATTATGCGTACAATATATGTGTTAAATTATAACATCATAATATACATAATACATAATATTATTATCAGACAAATACAACTACTCGTATGTACAGCGTACTCGCGATGACTTGGTGCAGTGTATACACACTTTGAACGCTCGCGACTACTACGCGCATAATAATATATACGGTGCTGCAGGGATGTCGTCGTTTATTTGCATACCTACGTAGTCGTTTTAAATATTCATTTGTTTCTGCAGTTAATTTAAATCAAATTTACCCGGTATATCTACGTATATATTCGGCCTCGGCGTATATACCGACGCCCGACGGACGGACCAGACGAGACCGACGGACGGACGGGCGGCCGACAAGTCACGTGGGAGTCCGCATAATAATCAGCGCGACTCAGATGATATTATGGGGGACACGCGACAGCGGCTAATAATAAAATAATAATAATATCCCACGGGACTTTCTCGAAAACCTCACGAAAAAATAATGATACACACAATATTAAAAGCCACCCGAACGACAACCCACTGCAGCTGCGCAGATTGCAGGCTTGTGACGATGGCACTCAATTATTATAATACTTGACGAACACGAGTACAAAAATTTTTCATGTTCTAAAACACAAAATACGTATTTCTGATGACATTTAATATTCTCGCATACAACAATGTATTATAATATTATGTTAGATTACTGCATATGCGTAGATTGTTTCATTGTGCTGCAGTGTGATATTATAGGTAAAGCAGTATTATGTCGAAACGTTGGCGGAAACAGTAAAGTATAGTTAAAATGTAATTAATTAATTACGGCGCGAAACTATAATAATATAATGGACTAAGAATTTAACGAAATGTCAATATAAACGATATTTTAAGTATTCAAGTCGATATAATAAAATGGTTATTGTTTTGGGAAAAAAAAAATATATTTTATGTCATCATCAAATTTTTAATACCTAAGCTTATAAATAAAAATGTCTGCCGTACAAAAAAGAAGAATTATAAATGTATAAATCATATTTAGTTTGGTACCTTATTTAATTTTTTATTAAAATTAATTACATAATAACAACCGTAAAGCCGTTTTTCGTTTTATCATAACGTTGTAGTAAAATATATTATTTCACTTTATTTTTATACTCCATTTAAAGTAAGGTCGAGATAAAATTAAAAATGGTAAATTATTGTTCCGAGACATGAAATGTTTACGACGTAAAAATATTATATTGTAATTATATTATTATTATTATTATTATTATTATTAATCCATTATGGATTAACAATATGGCACGGGATCGTGTTTATATTACAAACAATATTTACGACTAGACGTAGGCAATTTAAAAAGATATCCGTATACGGTGCAGACTACAGACTGCGGATGAACACGTCAATAAGCAAAACATATTGTAGTTGTAATAATATAATTTCAGATGTATAATATTTTCTCCTATACACAGCCAGAAAATTAATTCGATTATTAAATATCAAATTGTACAATGACACCGGGAATAATAATAATAAATTATATAACTACATTACCGATTCGTATTTGAATAACTTTATGGAATAATTCGAATGTAGGATCGCGTGGGCACAACGACCACTGCACCCGCCACTCGGTGGACGAGACAGTCACACAGAGCTGTATTATAGTATGGTGGGTACCTACGTCGAATAAAAATCAAATGCGATTGTTTTTCGATGTTATTTCTCATGCAAGTCGTATAGCAGGTATCACGAGCGTTATGACATTGTTACCTAGCTATAGATACATATATTATATTGCGTGTAAAAACTAACACTTTTCAAAATGTACGTAAGCGTATTCAATATTGTAGTCTGGTACAAACAGTGATGTATACCTATATAGGTACACAATCGGACGAAAAAATCAAATTTAACCCGTAGGGCTCTCCCTCCCGATACCTATTATGAATAACATATACCGTCGTATTTTACTACTATAATACATATAGGTTCACGTGGTATAATGCGACGGGTCGTACGCACGATATAATAATATAATATGTTGTTGTTGCATTACATTGTGATGGTAGTGTGATCGGAGGAGACAAATGAAGCACAACAAATAAAAATATATATATATAAATGAAAAAAGAAAGAAACTCCGTAGATCACCCCAATCATTCATATGCGTGTATCGTATATATATTATATATATATGTAAATAAATCTGAACCTACCTATACATAACAATAATAAAGTGTGTTCTGTTATCGACTATAGGCGAGAACCGATTGACGTACATAATATTATACGAACGACTATGTCTGCTTCAACAGAGCTATCGACGTATATAAAAAAAAAAAAAAAACAGACGAGGGGAATGAAAAAAAAAGCGGTTACAAATCAAACACACCGCGAGTTACGCTGGTACATGTCATAAACATATTAGTACCTACCTACCTATCTATGTACACCGGTGTACGTGATATATAATATACCATAGTAGGTATATATACATCTAATCAATCGCGTGTTTTATGTTTGTTCTGTAGCGAAGATGACGTTTTGTCGACACTACATAATTAATATTATTATTGTTAATTTATTATCTTATAGCAGATAAATGGGTATAGAAAGAATTGACAAATTATGTAATTTACTACCGACCACCTGCAGGTATATTGTTCTAATGCATATTTTTTATACGGTAAAATTGTTGTTATGATTGGATATTACGATTATTATATGAGAAAAAAAATGTAGAGATATTGATTAGAGCAAATGTTATTATAGTGTATTATGTATAGGGGTTATATATAGACATTGTATTGACGATGTAGGTTTTTGTTAGATGATTAAATTTGCCAGATGTTTCTGCGTACACCCGTATACTGCAATATTATAAGTTTATATCATTTGATTTTTTTTCAGATCTGAAAACGAAGGGTTGTTTATATAGGTACGCGTATATATACATAATAAAGGTGTGGCGCCTTTTTTGATTTAGTCTTGTGCGTGAAGAGTAGGTACACGAAACGACAACGACGACAACAATATATAATAATATCATCTGTACTCGCACAACGTTAATGTTAATGATAATAATAATAATAATAATATAAAAGGATATGTTCTAAAAACTGTAACTATACCTACGCTCCGGGTGTATAATTATGACGGGGTGTGTGTGTGTGAGTGTGTATAATATCTCTTTAACCCGTGTGGGATGACGATTCCGAACAATGGAACCCGAGCTATAGTATATAGTATAACCCACCCACCGAGATGAGCGCGCTGGATTAATGCGTATAGTCCGCCGCCGCTTTAGGTCCTAATCAAAAACCCGAATATTAAAACGAACATTACACCATCATATCCATCCCGCGTGATAAATAAATTCGTCGACCGATTGTTTTCTGGTCTGCGGCCGCACACATTTAGCCGACCGACGTTTTCGTGTATAATATGTACCTATATATAGTATGTATATACTATAATATGTACATATAATACTACAAATGCTATTATAATAATGTGAATGTTATATACCTAAGATTTTTTTTCGTTCATAATAAAACGATTTAATTTATAATATTATAATGTACCTATGTCAATATGTCATACGCGACGGAGAAACTTGTTGCTAAAGCACAAAGAATTTATCAAAAAGCTTGTATAAGAATAATAATCAGATTCTTTGCCTAGTATTTTTTTGGTCACGATTAGTTAATTTTTAATCAAAAATGGCTCATATTTTCGGTTTATTATTTTGTTATGTCCAAAGTGTTAATACATATAGTATAACAACTTAAATATACATAAATATTTAAGCTCATAGAAGTCCGGAATATGGTGGCCAAAGTTTGAGGGTCACAATCATATACTCAACACAACCACTCATAACCTAAACTTTAAAAAACGAATAAATATTTACACGACCGTGAACGAGATCACAAAGATAAAAAAAAAACCAAGAAAATGTGGCAATTTATTGAAATAAATATTATTGTCCTGCGTGGCAACGAAAAAGAAATTGCTCCGGCTCCGTATAGGTAAACATATATTATCACAATATACAATATAATAAAGCGTATAGTTGACGTAAAATAGTATAGTTGACCTAATATGTTAAAAAGATACTTCTGATCAAAACGACCATATCACACGAATGTATAATATCTAGCTTATCTAGGTTAGGTATACGTATATTTTCGTTTTAATATGTCAATTAATGAAATCGAGTCGCAACCCCTCGCACGCTCTTCATCCGACTTTGTATAAGGGTAGGTATACATCCAACAACCCAGCGTACAATAACAATATTACACGTAGTACCATATAATGTATTCGTGTACAAATGTATATAAGGCGAGTGATTGTTTCAGTGTGTACGTATACGATGATGATATTGTATCGAATTACCATTAAATATGTAAATTGGAACATCGTTTCTCCGTTTCTCGGTGCGCCATATTATTATACATCACTACGGTAGCAAAAAGCATATTATACGTATATAATACGTCATACACGACGGCGTATCGGCCGTATCGCCATTTCCGTGAGTGTATTATTATAATAACATCATACATTATGCCGCGTAATTGCGAAATTAATTAAATTTCAAAATATCATAACGGCGCGTGTGGCAACAACGATAAATATTTACACGCAATTGACGAACAAATACAAACAATATTAATATAATTCTAAAATATAATATTATGCGATGAAGTATGTAAACAATATACGTTATTATTATACACCTACACATACGATATATCTAATCGAGTTTCATTTATTACAATTCCGTGTAAATTCTTCGCTCGTTTATAATATGTATTGGCCCGTTGTTGAATAAAAGAAAGTAATTAAAAGAGTAAATGCGAATTATAGCGATGCCGGTATAAAATACACATTAAACCAATATTGCGTATGGTGAATGCGAACATTTTGCACTTCAAAATATTGTTTAGCCGTTTAGCGGCATTAAAGTTTTCGTTAGTAAATACAAAATTGACAAATGATTTATGTGTATTCAATTTTAAGTGCCACAGAAGCTACCTATATATAATATTTTACAAGCTATACCTTTACTGCGAAATAAATCTTTTTATATATTATATTATTCAATTATATATGTTTCTAGAACAGTTCTATCGAATTTGTGTTTTTTTTTTAACTTTATACCTTCAACTATTAGCACCATGTCTCGTTACATATAACTTATTCTAGTCTACAAAAATAGGAATGATATATCACATTTTGTACACACAAAATAAAAGACTTGACGAAGTAAAACAGAAACAAAAAATAAAATGAAAATGAAACTCACGACGTAGTGTATATTATATTATATATACATGTAATATCATCTGCCCGATAACGGGCTTAACAGAGCGACGTTTTATATATTCTTAAATGTCACACGGCGACAGTTTAAGTCTCTCTTCCGTTTGTTTTGCGTCGTGTTCGGTAATGGTCCCGCGGGGCGCTCGCAACTGCAGTTTATTCCCCGGAGAGACACAACGGCGGACGACTATAAATTTATACGCAAAGAGGCAGTATTTAGAATGGATATTAGAAACGCGTATCGGCGGGGACGACAACAAAAACAACAACAACAACAATAATAATAATAATGATAATAATAATGTATATAAAAAGGCAGCGTGCTCTGTACTATTACACAATAGGAGTGTGTGTGTGAGAGAGAGAAAGAGAGGAAGAGGAATAAAAGGAGAAAGAGTAATAGGGAGTGAGGAGAGAGTGATCAAAAGGGAACTGGACGCCTTCGGAAACGATCTAATTTTCATTTAGGAAACGGGGCCGCAATAATATTATTCAAACGACCCTTTGTGATTCCGGAGAACACTAAAAACCTCGGCAGCGATTATACAACGTATAAATCTGGCACAAATATCTTCCTTTCTTTTTTCCTCCACCATTTCCTCATATACAACTATAAGTACCATAATACGTATATATATATATATATATATATACGGTCGGCCACTCTTGTACTCATTTGTTGTACACCGGTACGAAGGAGGGGCAGCGTAAGCCCTCGACTTGGCATTGGGCCTGTTGCCAAACGAACTGGAATGAATGGCCGTTAAAAGTACCATTGTTTTACTTTTTGGATTTTTAAATACATAAAACACGCTAATGAAACAATATATTATATACTTCGCGGTATCTGTTCCCAATATAAGCATACCCGTCCGTCTACAAGCAGCACGTATACCTACACAGACTATACACATAATACATTGAATTTGAAAAAGGGAAGTTAAAGGCACATAAAATAAAACCGATAAAGGTACTAAAAATATACGTTCCTGCAGCAGGAAACACAGCACCATTAAATTGTAGCGAATCGTCAGCTGAACATCATTTACAAAAATATTAGAGGATGTGGCACTAAAATGTAATTTTCGAAAAGATTCTACCACGCCCCTGTCAAAATAAAATTAGAGTACTGTCCGTTAACACATTTATTGTAGTATAAATAAAATGTGCAAAACCATATGTGCTGTTCGTGTTATTAAAAAATCAAAATGTTCACAACTCACTTATTATTAAGTTGAATGATACCTACTATATTTTAATAAATCCAATTGCATTGTCTTACCTGTAACACAAAAACAAACAACATATTATAGTCGATAAATACATCATATGTATGACAACACGTCATATTTGTTCAAGTTTAATTTAATAATAATATATAGGAACCTAGGTAGTTGAACTACCGTAGTTCACGTCATGTACATTATTGCATTGTACATATTTATAGGCTAATACCTATATATTTAACTAAGATTCCTCTATTTATCTGTAGTACGTTTAAAGAATGCAGCTTAGTTGTTTTTTTATTGTATAAATGTCTGTCATCGTGTTCATTACTGTGAACGGTAAAATGAATATGTGCTCTTTCAAATAACTATTTATACGCCTACTTTTTTTTTTTTTTTGGCAAGCTCAGAACAAAAGTCATAAACAACTAAATTTAGCAGGATAATTGAATTTTTAATTAAAACGCGATGCTATTTTACCATAGCTTTTTAATAAGTCTCAAAGAAAAAACCTCAAAAATCAAAATAACATGTACTCTGCTTCGGTATTAAAATAACTGTTTTTATTCAAAGCAAAAATTAAGTTCAATAAACTTATGAATGCATATTTTGTATGGACAAAAAAAAAAAAAAAATAGAAATTAAAAAAAAATTGTTATCAAATATTTCGTTTAATCAAATCGTGTAAACGGGTATAGAGTGTAAACTGCTGGCACTTGTATTGATCACAATACACGCTGCTACTATATTGTTTTTGGATTTCGAATTCTTTGAACTTGCAGAAGTTCTGAAGTTCTGATTTCATTATAAGTACGCGTGTCGTTAAAGCTCTATTCTAAGTGTTAAGTGGGGACGTTGGGTCGGATTTCAAATTTTAATGAGTCTTTTTTCCCCTCGTAATTATTCCAATTGTTCTTGAATTATTAATGGAGTTTGTAAAAGTCGTATTTTTTTCATGCAACCCAAATACCCGCGGGACACTATGAAATCGTGCACGTATTTTTAAGTAATGCCATCATTCAACAACTGTGTCAACTGCAGTATACCTATAATCCTATATTATACATATCGGTAGGTACTACGGCAGGTAATATGTGCGTAATATGAAAATATAAAATAAAACGTTTAAAAAATAAAATACCAAACCAAAAATGTTCGCTAATACATTATGCATGCATTTCAACAACGTGGTAAACTGTAAACCGTTAGTTTTCCGATGATAAAATAACACACACATTTTGGAATCGGGGAAAACAACTCATGTTTTTCGTGAATATATATATTTATATATGTATCAACTATTATTATATAACACGCTAATGAACATTCGTGACACTAACAAATGATGGTGGAGCTGCTAATCGTCGAGAAACTATACATATATTATTAAACATACAGTCGTAATACTCGACGTTAAAATTGCAATTAATTATTTGTTTTTGTTATCGAAGACGCAAACGAAAACACGGCGCGTTTAATATTATAATAATGCACTGCAATAATACGCGTTCACTGTAGTAGAAAACTATACAGACGTAATATATAGGTATAGCCGGTATAGGTGCAATCAAGCATTATAAATTATAATAAATTATTACTTCTATATAAATTATATACGAGCATAAATATATATAAAGTATAGGTACGCGGATCGTTATTGTATTTTGTATATTATGTACAATATCGCGTATAAATTTAATAATGCGCTCGCGGTGAAGTTTTATTTTATCGATCTTCTATAATAATAATTAATTATTATAATAATAATAATAACAACATAATTATCTTACTCTATGCATAATACACTAAATTGTGCGTATATTGTATGTTTAATGTTTATGGTACAAAAGCTGCTTTAATGTGTCAATAATAATATTATACGTCCACTGCAGCAGTGACGTTATGGTCAGCAGGCGAATCACGACTGTCTCCAAAAAAAAACGTCCGAAACTAAACACCCATAAGTGCCTGTTCGTACATAACACATGACTCCATTATTGGTATACGCATATATGATATAGATAGTGTTTTTTGGCCAGTCAGCACATCCCGTGTGCTGAATATATTAAATAAATATATATCCGTTGTCTTAAGACTTGGTCTAGTCCATCAGTCCAGGGGTTCTCAAACCGTATTCGCGGTGGTATTAGAAAAAACAAGATATTAGCATTTAAAATAATCATAGTATTTTACTAATTTTAATAGCATTATGAATAGTTTATATTACATAAATAGTTATAATTATAGTTTTTAAATGTTAACGGTAGCATGTGACTGATCCACTTATGCGAAAAAAATAGTCTTTGAACATCTGGTCTACTAGTCGGTAGAGTCTAATTGTCGACGTAATGCGCAAGCAGTTCCGGGCTTCCGGCAGCGTCGTCAATACCACGAAAATAAAAAAAAAGTCGGTAGTCTAATGACTTCACCTTTAAAACAATTTTAGCGTTTTAGTGTGACATATGGTTTCAAGAAATTCCCTTAATCACTCTTATAATAATAATATAGTAGCAAACTAAAAAACTATAGCTGAAACTGCATGGTGTTTCCTAGGGCAAGTCGAATGTCCATGCAGGATTTACTACTTGGACACTCCCTTAGATCTGTACCGATTATTATCACGGTAATTGGTTTTTTTTTTTTTGACAAAATATAAAATACAGATCTAAAATTATAAAAATAATCATTAAAAATGTATAAGTATTTATATTTACCAAAACCGATGGCAGCAGCCCTATACAAACGAAAAATGTATTGTTTTTCATGAGCCGACTGTGCGTACCTTATCTTCATAAAAGACGAAATTTTAGAATTAACTTCGAAGTGATTAAACTCGGGTAAATTATTTATTATTACCTTTGTACCAAATTTCATAGTCATGAGTGGAATAGACATTGCTGTGGATCGCTTACACGCACACACAGACACATAGTCTATATAATTACCTAATATATAAGTAGTTATATACTTATAATTACTTAAGACTTTAAGAGTATTGTTTGAGTATAACTACGTATACCTATATCCATCATAGGTATATACAAATAGGTATAGCATTATACTATGATAAACACTCGTATATAAAATAGCAGATATATATATATACGTCATCAGATCTCGGTTTTATAAAAATATATATTGCAATAAAACAGGTTGCAGGTGAGTGTCCCAACCTTTCACCCTACCTTGGTGTAGTATACATGCGTAGTAGTGCTATTACTATATACTTATGCAAAATGCGAGTGAAAATTGAATACATGATTTACCTTCCCCTAAAACCGTCGGGCCCAGCACCAACAGCGTGTCCCTCCATCTTGCGAGTGCTGCAGCAGCAGTTCACGACGTTTATTAAAAAAAATATCGAAATATCCACGTCGTCGTCGTTAATATTATATTCATGCACAATAAAAAGAGTCCACAGCCGGAACGCAAATATTGTTGGGCGAGTGAAATTGTTCATTTTATTCACTCGTTTTTTCACCGGCGCGTGAGCTGCGCGACGTCCCGGTCTTTGTACCTATATATAACGCAATTAGGTGCGCTTTGTAGCGATCGCAATAATAATAGATTTACTACACGGGTAAGGCAAAACATACTATACATATATGTATATGTATATAATATATTATTATATACACTATAACGTATATATACCAATATATATACCTGCACTGCGATATATAGAGGATCAAACAATTAAGCTACGTCGCCCACACGCACTATATCCCTTTTCACCGCCGGCGATTATTCCGTCGACCCGCCCCGCTCCGGTTCTTTTGTAAGCGTTATTATTATATTTTGTGTGGAAAACGCGTCTACCACCCGCCAAACCTAAGGTGAAGATATTCGACAAAAATTACACGAACACCGTTTGAGCTCTGCCTATCTCTCTCTCTCAGTCTTTCTTTCTCAGTCTCTAACGCCGCCGCCGGCTAATTATTTGCAGGCTCGCAGCATACGGTACCTACGTACAAATGTATATGTATATATATATATACATAATAACGAATACATTATAAACATATATCCACGTTCACGTTATTATGCTCCAAGGGTATAAATACAGGGTGATTCACTAAATACAGTCGACCACATTTTCTCTTTAAATAAATTCAAACTATGGGTTTCAGAAATTGTATTAGTCATCTGATTAAAGGTATCGAGAACCACTTTAAAAACTACTATTTTTTTATTTTTATTATTTTTTTTTTTTAATGAAAACTAGCACCTATACTGTATATGATTTTAAGAACCTATTGAAAATAATAGTATTACTATAGTCTATGGCAGTCATTATTAAAGGTTAAAAAAATATGTTGATAAGCTATGATGATTTAAAAATTATATCAATAAAATTGTTTATAAAAATTTTATGATTGGTAAAAATTATCCGATTACATAATAAATACCTGCCATATATAACAACAATTTTACGTTTTACACGACACCACCATGAATTATTATACTTTGCACATAATTTTTCATTAATGTGTCAGAAACATATTAGATACTCGTTTAGATTTCTATTTAGTCAAATAAAAAATAAAAAAAATCATCTGATTTTCAACTCCAGGTCTATACAGCAAAAAAAAGGTGGTTTGTTGTGGATTGAAAAAAAGTTTTACCGTCGTATGATACTCCATAAATGATATGCCTATAAGAAGCATAATGACGTGATAGTATTTTTGAGTATAAGCTCAAAAATTAAAAAAAAAAAAATCATAATTCGATTAAACACGTATTATTGTTGAATATACCTATAGTTGGATTCAAAGACGAAACGGTGAGCCGCTAGTCCGGTCACACCCTGTATATTATATCATATTATTGTTATAATTATACCGGTTAGAATTATTACAATAAAACTATACATCCAGACTATGATTCCGTGCAGCAGCAGCAGCAGCAGCAGCTAGTATCCTTCCCTTGTACCAGCCGCTGCGAGCACACCTGCGTCGCTAAACTCGGGCCGCGAAATGTTTGTTTATAATAGTAATAATAATAACAATAATATATTATATTATATACGTTCCTCCGCGTATACTACAGCTCCTGTATATACTTTAGTCTTGTTCTCTCCGGATTTCGCGAAATCATCATACCTCGATGTATTATGATATCGTTATTTATTATATTTTATGATATATACACCTACGGTGGGAGACTTTAATGTTGCGAACTGCGCCAGCCTACCAATCGCCCCTCCCCCCGGATCAAGTTCGATAAGTCACGGAGGCGATGAATTTCAGTCAGTCGCCGACGACGTTATTTTATCTGCCATATTATTATATAAAAAAAATATTATACTGAACGATCGACGACGTGTATAATTAGACGCTTTGCATATACTATTAACCTCATCCATTCAATTATAGAGTAATTATTATTATTGTTTATCGGCGTGAGCGTGTGTGCGAGTTTTGTAAGTACGCGCTTGTTATAATAATATTATATTATATTCGACGTTTAACGGTTGGAGAAAAAAAAATCGCTTACCTACGCATTATAATTATTATTATACGAACCTCCATTAATACGTTTTTATTCCGATAAATGTATGCATTCATTATAATATTGTGTACACTCGAAACTTGTATTCATCGGGGATCATATTATTATTATTATTATTATGATTATGTTATTCCGACATAATCAAATGGTTTTAACGACCTTTTTTCCTCGGTGAACTCGTGTTATTGCTTTATTGAACTATATGTAGTATATTATTTTTTAATAGGTATATAGTCAGTACCTCGCGCGTTTATTCGATTAATATTTAGTTATAATAATATTGACCCTCATCAAAGCGTGAGTTTATACTTGGAAATAGACAACTACATTTTTCGTTGGTCGATATCAAATACAATGAAATGGATTGTATAATAATAAACTGAAAAATGAATATTACAATTACATATTATATAAATTAATGTCATAACGACATAATAATAATATGTACGCTTTATGTTTTACATTTTTTTACGAACAAAGTACCCGTTGACTCGTGGTGACTGCTGCAGCAGTATATAATAATAATATAATACCTACAAAATAGTATTACAGAACAAACTCATTGTATACAATTTTATAAAGAAATATAAATAATAAGTCTACAAATAGGTACATTGTGTACCTACTTTGTTTCAGCGACATTGTAACATTGAATATGTGGGTTGAAGTAATTTAAACACATAATATAGTTTTACTTAAGTTGGCCGTTAATCATGTGTGATTATCGATCGGCATAGTTTTCAAAGCTTTCACATAATGTAAGCAGCTAGGCGTGTTACAATATTATATTGTTACATATAATGCTGAAAATATTATGAAAATTTTATCAGAATATCGCATATTAATATACTTGTGTGATATATAATAATAAGGACATGGAAATCTTTGGATTACCTGTACATATCTAGGTATTTATTTTTATTTTATTTTTTGAACAGGTCCAACGAAAATTAATTGTTGAAATAAATTAGTAATTCGATTTCAACAAAATACATTATTACAACTATAAGTAAGCGCGAGGAAATCATAAAATCTCACTAGTCAAAAATAACTTAAAACACCACTTTTAAAACGATTATCTATTACCATATAGGTAAACTATTAGTAAACGACTCTAATCAAATTGATGATATGATACAACTATTAGATCTATAATATTATTTTTAGTTGCAAAATTAAATTAAATGGCCACATAATATAAGACTTAACGTTTAAAATGTACTAACAAATAATAATTACAAAATTGGTCAATTAAAATGCCCCAGCAGCAGCCACCAGTAAGTATAAAAAATATATTTTTTATTATGTTTTTCGCACTTTCTGCGGTATAAGGATAGTTGCTAGTTTACCTGTGATTCTATACCACAATAACATAACCACGTAAATATCCCAGAAAATATTATTAGTAACGCTCTACGGATATAACTATATAAGACACATGGTTGCAGTCGTACGCGGTGAAAAATTTCAAATTTGGAAAATTACTGATTTAGTATCCACAAATCATAATCATAGATCCTTATAAAAACTCTCCTGTACGCTATCAGTCATTTATAACCGTTTATAACCAATGAAATGTAAAATTCATATTTTTTTAAACAATTTCTCCTATTAAGTGAATCCTACAAGTATATGATGGGTATTTATATCAGAATAATAATGACACGAGCACGTAATAACTACAATAAATGTTAGTGTGATGTGGACATAATTTCCTCGTAATGATATCATTTCCGTTTTAAAAATCTTACATGCGACCATAATACCGAGTTAATGTTTGTTTTATAAAATATATGTATATTTTTGAATAATATATAATATATTATAACGTTATGTTAAAACATTTTCAAATTTACAATTTTCGTTTACTTGTAAATGAGTATATATTTTAATTACTGTATGACTTTTTGTTTTTAAATAAATTTTTTCATCTCTATACTAAACAATATTTTAGACTTAGCACATGGCAGATATATTTTTCTTCACGAATCACCGCGACGCGACGTCGTAACAGTCAAAACTAATAAAACATTAAAATTAACATTTTGCTGTTATATTGTGATGATGCTGCAGCCGGGGGTGAGCCCCCTCGGAACGCACTGTTATACGACAGCAAACAACTATTTTGTCCCCTTAAAGTGTGTGTGTGTGTGTATGAGAGAGTGTGTATGAGAGTGTATATATATATATATATATATATAATAACGCGTATAAATAGATAACGCCATATCTGCGGTGGTATCTATTAAAAAAAAAAAAAAAAATAGAATAGAAACGCGTCATTCATAATGCCAACATTGACTTCGACGACGAGGGTTGTGTGTGTTTGTGCACGACCGACGGCTATCCATTAGCGAGATTGGAAGAATATCCGTCAACTGGCTCTGGGCTGTCGTCTGAACGACAAGTATAACACTGGGAGAACGTCTTAGTATGTATTTCCTTTTTTTTTCGTTTCGTTTGGTGTTTATTTTTTTTTTTTCATTAGCTCCGGACGCCATTAGGGGAGATGTTATGCGCACAAATAGTATACAATATTATATAATAATATTTACTGTTGCAGCGCTGTAACGTTTTTATCGGAAACGACGACGAGTTCGTTATCGAGATCAATCACATCCGCGCGCATGCACGCACGCACATCCCACCCACACACATACACTCACATATACTGTGCATGTGTATACTATGTACATTATGATGGTGTACGCATTTAGCGTATATACCCAACTAATATATAGCCCCAAGCCCGATGGTCCAAAGTATACTGCAACTAACTGCCCCTGGTGCAGATGAGGTATATAATCGACGAACCGATATTATTTTGCCCAGCATTTAAGTAACTGTTCGTACGTATACAAATAAACACAATATATATGTGTGTGTGTGTGTGTGTGTGTGTGTATGCATATAGTTTTACCGGCACGCGATAAAATCCGGTAAATCAAAGCAGTGGAAAGGGTGCTGTGTGTGTATATAGCATATATATTATAAGTACGTACATAACGTGTGCTGTAGCCCCACGGCGCATTCAGCTACTGTGTGCGCGTTTAAACGAATTGGCAACGGTCAAAAGTTTGCACCACTTACCCTGCAAATACTTCTGACCACCACCACCACCACTACCACCGTTATATCCGCCGACTAACGAGAACGCTGCGGGGTGAGTTATGGCGCACGATCCGGAAAAGGCTCCGGGCCGTCTAGAGGTCATACGTCTTCCGGACGTAAAAGAGATGAACGGATGATGGTGGGGGTCTGTGCAGGGAGAGCGGAAGGGGGTCGATCCCGGAAGTACGCCCGCCGCGTTAGAAAGCACAAAGCTGCTAATCCCGTAACATTTGTCAAGCACTCCGTAGAGTTCAGATATATAAATATATATATGGCCAGATTAAAACTAGCAGAGTGTATATATGTATATATATATATATATATAATTAAGGTTAGGCCAGTCACTGTGTCACTACTCACTATAACTGATGTACCTACCCATAGTATTACTGTAATAGGGTTCATTAAATTGTATACACTGTGTTGTGGTTAAAATCAATTATTATTTTTTACTCGGTAGACGAGAAAATCGAAAACGGGACTGTGAAAATATTATAAATATATTATATGAAATAATAGTTTGATTCAGATGAATCCATATAATATCATGTATTTCTAAATTCTAATTTCTTTTGGTACACTGACATGCAGACATCCGCTATACAACTAATTTTCACTCATTAACTTCATATCTTATTATTTTAAGTAATCACATTAAACAATCATTATAATATTATACTAAATGGATTCGGGAGCATTAGCGTACTTTGTTATCCAAAAAGAAATTTCATTCCAAAATGACTACACAGCTCAATAGTATTATTATATTTATGTATTATGTTTCATATAATATATTATAGAAATTATAAAAAAAATCAATAAACGTAGGCGAACTGAATATATACATATATATATATATACATATATATATATATATATATATATATATATATATATATATATATATATATATATGCTGTAAGCGAACGCGATATAGCAAAAGGTCTTCTGCTTTTGGATATTTTTTTTTTTTGCAATTCAAATAAAAAAAATGTATCACATTAAAAAATAATTATTTATTTGTTATATTTAATAATATTTTACGAGGAACGGCGTACACAGTATGCAATATATTATTCAAGATTTTCAAAGTCTGACGTTGTGCAACGTTGTATATATATATCAATCAAAAATCAGAATTCGTACGAATTGACGACTTTTGGTATGGGAAATTTTAAATTACTCGGCGACAATATATACACGTATTATATTCGTTGCCACATCACTGATTTATTCAACCATTATACATTATACTACGTTTTACGTTTTGGTTCCGATTTCCCATTTATTTTAGTTTATTGAAAGTCACCCTCGTATATACGCAATTTTGTTTGTTTATTATTATTGTGAGTGTTGTTGCATGATATATATTCTATGTATATATACTATATATACATATTATATTATATACGTTCGTGTTTGCAGTGTAATATTGTATTTCACATTCACAATGTCCGCGTGTATTGCAGTTACGTCGGTATAAATAATATCATAATGATGTTTGCATATTTTTCGTAACCATAAAAAAACTTATTTTATAATATCGTATTATTCACGGGAACCTAATACAATATAAATTTCCAGATAATATAAGTTTCCGTGTACACTGCACAGGGCAAAATTTCTTCGAGTACGTTTTGCTCAGCTTATTTATCGTCCTAATCCCGGCCGAGGCTCATTCAACTCGGCACACCGTAAAAATTCAATTCCCCGTTTATTCGTTTTATTTTTTTATTTTACTATCGGGTTTTCGAACCGCTGAGCTTTATAGTTTCCTCCGAGGCTTTTCCGGACGAAAATATGTGCCGGGTTCCCGATGTGCAAACTGCCTCCGAGGGAAATAGGAGCAAAGCTGCAAGAAGGGAAAATAAGAAGACAAAAATACCAGTATTATATTATGGTAGTATTGTATATATATATATATGTATTGTAATGTACGGAATTGGCTTGTTTTTCTTTTGTAAAATAAAACGTCGGGTTTTATTTATTTTAATTACATCATTGAAAAGTCAAGATTCGCGAAAGAGCTTTTTTAAACGTGTTCATTTATTCTAAAGCAAAACGTAGTAGGTATATTACAATAAACCTATATATAGCGTAAGATGTCGTTGGATTTAAAAATTTCATAATTATGACAACAGAAATATTTTTCTCATTAAAATTTCTTTTATTATAATATTATATATACAAAGACGAACAAAGAAGAATAGAGGAGTAATGGTCTGGGTAGATTTTTAAATACTTCGAGTGGCGTCACAGCAGCATATACTCCCATTATAAAATATATTAAATTTGTTATTCTTCGTCGAAATCAATTAAGAGATAAACTGTATACGAGAATTGTTTTGTGAAACTATCTGTACCGATGTTTATACAAAAACGTGTGGTTTTTTTCATATCTATATATACCACGACGACGACGCGTACTTCTATGTACGTATATATGTATATATATGTACGTACTTGTACGTATAGCGGCTGCAGTAAAGCCCAAGAGTTTATATATCGAAAACACTTCTTTTCATTAAAAGCAACGGCGCCACCGAGCCTCGCGCTCGTTTGTAACTTGGCAGCTGCAGATCGCACCAATCTTTATCCCGCGGAGTTCTGTTTATAACGGAAAAGGTATATAATGCCTTTACGCGTACAGACGGATGGACGTCCATCAATATAACGATCACCCGACGGCGGTGTGTCAATATTTTCTCCTCGATTTTCTCTCTTCGTACATACACGCAAAATGATTTTTAATCTACTCACCTATATATGCACGTTGTATAATAGTATTATATAAAATATAGAGTGGCCCACTGCAGCCAGCGTTTTTCCGTTTTTCTCGTTTAACCTCAGTGGGGAAAACGGGAAAACTGTGGCACTTCATCGTTATAATTTTAAAGGTACGCGTGATTGTAAGCTTAAATCGTAATACGCGTTTCATTTTTTCATTTATGAGGTCAATCGTTGAGAATTAACATGCACATTTAAAGAAGCCCGTAAAAAAAACAAGCTTTTTTATGCTCTTATAAATTATAATATTGTAATATTTATTATTTAACTTTTGGGTTTTAATATTAAAATCATTTTTTTTTTATTATTATAGTATTAATACTTATTTAATATAGGTAGCTACGCAGTACCGGCTTTATATATGTAGGTACAAATAACATTAATATAATCTGGAATGAGCTTACGAGCACCGGATCGTTTATTTTTTAATTACGTGATAAAAAGGTATAAAACTAAAAATAATTAACTTGAAGTCATACCACGCATAGCACTACTGCCATAAACGCTTAGAAAACCTTTATCGATCAACGTTGGAAAAATGTTACATTGTTATTACCAAAGGTAAATTACTATAAATAAAATTATGAATTTTGAATCGATTATGTTAATCAAAAACTTGAAAAACTGATAAAATAAATTAATTTTCCATCGCAGAAAACCTGAAGGTTTTTCAATTTCAATTAATTGTAATAAATTGAAAATAAACAGTATGGGATAGAATATTTTTAAAATGAATCTATAGACGAGATATTTTTAAATTCTTATTTCTTGGTATAGGTAGACAGTATGGACGCAGCGATCTTAAAATGCAAAATAGAGACAATAATGTTTCTGGAGTTAAGAATAAGGGTAAACAATAGCAAAAAACACTATGCGAAATGTTATTTAAAGAATATCATCATCTTATTTTTTTCCTTGACGTTATATATGTATATGTCGCATCCACATAGTGAAACTACTCATTTCATGAACTGGATATCCAGATAGTGAAATTCATCCAGATCGTGAATTTTGACGAAAATACATTATATGGACATCCATTTCATGAAACGGACATCCATTTCATGAAATGGACAATACCTATATCGTGTACTTTGTGTAATTATTATTTTATTATAATAATTATAATAATGATTCATAAACTATCATTATACATTTATACGTATATTATATTTAATTTTTCACGTTGATTACTATATAGGTAATTTTCTATATTGTTCTATACACAAAAATATAACAATTATAGTCAATAAATTATATCATATTTTTATTTTATTTTTCATAAACCATACGTATATTATATTTTATAAACAACAGTGTTACCTATGTCCTAAATTAAGTGTTATAAAATATTCATACATTTATACGTATATTGTATTTTATTATATAAATAATTATATTTTAACAAAAATATTTTTATTTTATTTTTCATGAAATTAACTATAATTATAATATTTAACTACCTATATTTCTCTATTGTTTTATTACCTAACAAAATAATTAATTGATTAACTTAAACATACCTCAAATGGCTTAAACTTTACATACATTTTGTCCTTATTATTTATTTTTACACGACGATTGATTATGACATCGACTGTTACATTGCATATTATTTTTAAAACAAGCACACCTACTTGATTGGCAAGGATTTTTTGCCTTACACGACCAGACAAAAATCATTGCCCTCCTGAAATTTTTTTAATCATTTCTCGCACCGAAAATTCAACATTTTTATCAACTTGATCAGTAGTGAGAAATTGAGTTGTTGATTTTTAAAAAAATTCTAATAAAATAATAATTACACAAAGTACACGATATAGGTATTGTCCATTTCATGAAACGGACATCCATTTCATGAAATGAGTAGTTTCACTATGTGGATGCGACACATATAAATATACTGTTGGACGCGTGAAACGTTAATGATTAACAACAGAAATATTATAAAAAATTGGGTTTTTTAGATTTCAAGAGGCATTCCGCGTATAACAGCTGTATCGTTTCATATAAATACCGTAAACACGATTCGCACTGTATGTATACAGAATACACGCGAATCATATAATAATACATATACTACATTGCGAAAGTCAAATAGAACGTTTTCAGAAAAAAAAAATGAGATGTACTTACACTGTATACGTAAAAGAAATCGTTTAGCCGCTCACGACAGAGTCACAAACGATGGTTTACGACAATATATAAAACTTACATCCCACGTATATAGTAGGCCGCAGTGCAAATATAATATACACACGCGTGTGTAATAATATATGCATTACGATTAAGCCACAACGATATAAATCACCGAAAATATTTTGCAAACGACCAAAAAAAAAATGTACTTGCAGACGTTTTGAATTTTGATTTATTTGTTTGTTTGTTCGTTTTTTTTTTTTTTTTTGAAAAGACGTATATAATATAGACGGACAACAGTGACAGAATAACACTTCATTCGACACGAGAGATTGATCTATTATACAATATTAATACAAAGGATTGATGGAATATAGAATTATTTTATATCCATCATAAATACCATCTGATGAAGTGGTAATTTCGAATAATTATTATATTATAATACTATAAATTGAATTGATAAACTATGCCCTGTGTAATTATTAATTATATTTTGTTTTCAACTTTTTAAGTCATCGTACACTTGGCATTTGACGTCAAAGTGAAGTTTATTATCATCACACAAATCACTGCAGTGCTAAAATGATAATAAAAAGATTTATAAATACTATTAAATCATGAAATCCTAATAATAAACAGCTGCTGATATCTCATGTCGACGCCGCAATTACGTCTTAAGTATTCGAGTATTCGACAGATGTTCGAGACTTGATATATTATATTTTGATAATCTATTGCCGAAATATATTTAAACTATGTTACAGTGTTATATATATTACCTATATGTTTCTAAGACTTCCACTCGAGTCATAAATCTCAGTTCACACTCGATCCTCTCGCAGAAAATTGTAGGAAAATAACTCTACACAATATCGATCAACTGCACAGATATATATGTTTTTCTCATGTACATTTCAAATACGAAAGAGAGATAATGTACTTCAGAATGTAGCGTATCATTTTCAATACAGAAAATAATAATATATTAAATGTAATTCCAAGAAGATTGTCAAGAACAGATAAAAAAAAAAAGGAATCTGCATCTTGTTCCATGGCAGCGACTCTTAAGATTTCACAACAATTGTTTGGATTCCAATTACACGTATTTATATTTAACCTGGGAAAATTTTTGAAACGGAAGGAATTTTCAGTAGACACAAAACAGAACCTTTTTTTCGCCTCACACTTCTGAAATTCAATTTATGTTTTTCAACTATTTGGAAGCAATCGTCATAGTCGTTTTCGTCACTATAATATTTTCAATTTCTGTAGGATTTCCGAAACGAAGAATGTAAAACTTGTTAATCGTCGATTGGTTATATGTATCATACACTCATAGGTCATCACTGCAACGCGTTTATTATATTATAACTATATTAGGTACTTTATCGAAAATCGATTAGGTTTTTTTAGGTCTTTCATTACGTATACGCAAACGAAAAGTAAAACACATATTTTATCAAACGTGACTCTCATATAAATATATACCTCAAAATATTTGGACGTACACATGAAGAGTAGTAGGTATGGATACCTAGTCGTATAGGAATGGATATGTTATGTATATGCGTCTGCATGATGTCGGTGAAATTTGCATCGTGCGGCTTAAATTTCGACGGACAGCTATTCCAGTCGTCTACTATATACAGTTTTAACGGCCGATTTTAAAGGAGGATTTACTTAAAAATACCATAACGGTTTTTAGTGGCCCGTCATTATCCAAACAAATATATAAACAATATATATATATATAATGTATTATAACTACACCACTGCTGTAGCGATGTGTTCGAATAAGCGACACGACCACTACCACCGCACATTATACGCAAATCTCTTGGGAGTCGGTCGGAGTACTATATACGCAGGCGGTGCGTGTCTTTCCCTCGAGACTGGCTCTAATGTGCTCGGGAATTATTATTATACGGCCAATTCGAGTAATGAACATCACTGCGTGTTATGTGATTCACGGAAATAATAAAAGTTTTCGGCCCGTGGAAGACATAACGCCGGGCAAAAAATAAAAACTTGACAAGAACAACGTGGCGCGACGCGATGCAATACGATGTGGATGCCGCCGCCAACGCTATGTAGGTACAAGACGAAAAATAAGTTACATAAATATTATTATATATAGCTCTGAAAGCGAAAAAAATACGCCCACAACAAATCCACACGTCGGTGTCCCGAGCGAAATACAAAATCGGCCGAAAGATGGAATTTCCACTCATTCTTTAATATATACAGTGAATACGGGTGGTAACGCGGTACCTGTGGTGCAACAGTGGGTCCGTAATTCAATTCTAAAGCTTACAACTCTTTCGACGCAAAAGAAGTGTAGGTATATGTGTGTGTTTGTTAGAGGAAGGAAAAAATTACCTGGGATACCGTGATCGGAATACGTAATGGTTTTTTTTATCGGGACCAGAGGGCAGTGGTGACTGGGGCTTTGGTGTGGTGAGGGGGGGGCTGGAAACCGTGCTTGTGATATATTTCGAAAAACAAAACTGCGATGAGTGCGCGTTGAGGGAAACGAGAGAGGGTCCTCACCCGCACGCCCACCGCCTCGTCGAAAGTATAATAAGGCGCAACGCAAAGAAGATTAAACGTGAAAACGTCGACGGTGGCGGCGGCCGACCTTATACGCAGCGAAATTGCTTTTAAAGTTTTCAATATTGAATTAATGAGAATAACAACCCCGGGAAGGGGGAAAAACAAACGCCGCCACCACCACCACCGCAACCATATTACCCCCGTTATTTATATACGTATACATATACATATATATATATATATATACGCGGGGTGGAAAACCGACGAACAAATTGAGCTTCCCACAGCAAGCGAAGCGGCAGCTAGTAGCCGAATCGGCGGGCTTACGTCCAAACTTCGCTAATAACCGGCGACGGTGACCATTGCCGATTCTGTTCACATGGACAAGGGGATTTTCACACACGCAGCTGGACCGTCTTCTACGTATTATAAGTACTACGCAGTATTATACTCTCAACCCCGTAGTCTGCACACACACTGCAGTGATATATATATATACAAATAGATATATATCATACGCCGACGACACCACAAAATGTTTATACGATAATATATTGTATAAGGTATTATTGTCGCGAAATGACAACAATAATAATATTAACAATCCAACCAATATGGACCATGGATTATGTTATAATACTAAACCAACACACACGATATAGGTAGTGACAATTTATAACGATATGTTTCATGTTGTATACCTACTCTGTTAATTTAATAGTCAAATATAGCCAGTAAACTAACAATCAGAAATTTTCTAAACAGTATTAATACTTGAAAATTTGAATAAAAATTTGATTTTGTCGTGAATTTTAATTATAATCTTAAATGAGTCATAATTTAATTTTTTTATCATATCATAATAATACATTTTTAGTTATTATACCTACTCTTTATAACCAATAATGAAAGTTTTTTAAGAATCACGAAGATAAAAATGTGTTACCTATACCTTTGATAACTTAATGTTTTGCTTTATAATTTACTGGTAATATTCAGCGTAAATAAACATCGTTATAATATCAAATTATTGAAATTTTAAAAAGGTTTGTGAAATCAAATTCAAACCATGGCGTGTACGGCAATAGATACCTTGGAATATTATATTTATATTATGATACCAATACTTCCCACAATTCTACATAAAGAGAATTACGTCTTCTAAAGTATTTGATATGAAAAAGGAAAATCGTACAAACAAATCAAATTCTAGTCACATATTATTATAATATTATATCAAGCGAATAAAATAACATTTAGTTCTGGACTAGCGTGACAGAATTGCATACGCATATTAGTCGAGACATTCTAATTATTGAGAACAATAATATTATTGTTATTCGATAACGCACGTCGGACGATAATTTACATCTTAATGTTAGTTGTTAACGTTGTTCGTCTTTGTATACGTACCTAAGCATACATTAGCATTTCAGGTGCGGGTCGAAAAGGTCCCGGATGAGCCACATTTATAAATATAAAATATATTTATTATATAAACACAGTGAACGTAAACAGCAGACCTGACCTATCACCTATCACGATTGTCTTATACGCGAAAAATGAAAGTTGTCATGACGGAATAATTGGAATATCCAATGAAGTTTATCGGAGTAGCAATGACACACCTAACTGTCTAAGGTTTACCTATACAATAACAATAACATCTAAAGAGCAAAATCGACGAGGAAAAAAATATAAGTAAACTGCTTAAAAATCTAGAATAATAATATGTGCACTGTGTACGTATTTAAGAGTATCAAAAATAAATGTATCGTTTATAGTAAGATAACTTTGCCTCATAATAAATCCGAAATATTATTTAGATTTTATATCCTATTTCAAAAACGTTTTCAACAAAGTGAATCTTAACAGATCACAAACCTACATCACAAGTTTTCGAGTATTTTATAATGTATTTTTTGGCGTAGGTGCCTAATTTACTTAGGTAATTCAAAATCTAGAGTCTCCAATACAACCAGAATAAAGTTTATCCCGTTCAAATAAAAAAAAAGTCAAAAATCGAATATTTTACGAAGCGGAATATCGTTTTTCCTGTAAATTCATTTTTGGTCGTTGAAATTGTTTGAGTTTATCTTTCCGAAGGCTTATAATATAATATATAGCTACCACGCTACATAACTAGAAATTGCCCAAATGTTTGCCCCTCAATAAATAGCATGCTCTAGCATACTTAAAGGATTGACAATCGCCAATATATATTTTATCCCAGAGAAACCGATTTCTTGGGTACATATAGACCTAGCTGCAGGACTAACGTCATCGGGAATTTAAAAGGATAAGGTATATTCACATCTCTTCTAAGAATCGGTCTAGGGTCCGTATATTGAACAATTATTATTGTTTAAAAGTCACGAACATACACTAGCAATGACGTAAAACAGTCGCATTACCACGACTCGATATAAACGTTTCTCAAACAGTAATCCGTTAATAGCTTAAAGCTTAAAGTAATGTAAGTAATAGCAATTCAGTTATATAATTTATAATGACCGCCGAACACTATAACCAGTAATATATATAGTCTTACAAATAACACGAGGAATAACCGCTATGACTTACCATTATTTTATATGTTGTCAACGACAAAATATATATAAATATCGTTATTTCCGTATATCCTCCTTTGTATATTTTACACCCCAAAAATACCCCGGAACCCCACAGATTTAGTCGTTTAGGGTGTCCCCGACGAGTATAAATATACACTACTTTTGAATGAATGCATTACCAATGTGAACAGCTCTAATGGATGTTACCAAGTAGGTAGTTACCATTATGATAAGTTATGTCCGAAAGCGGTCGTGTCGGCGACAGTATTAATTTAACTAAATGGGTACAGCATTCACTGCTGCAGCACATTATATTATATTATATTATGTATATTGTATAATGTATAATATCGTATAGTTGTAGGGGTGATCCATTAATATATCTACTGGCAATACAAAATGCGTTTAAAAATAATCATAATTCATAGCTTGTCTTAATCATCATTATTTTTTTAGAGTTTGAACATTTAGTTTCCAGCTAGGAAAGTCAAATATTTTAACAACACACTATTATAACACGAATAAAATATTATATTGGTACCTATAATACATAATATTTTATTAGAATATGATTTGTGTTTTATGAATACTTATAAATCAATTATAATATAAATGCAATTACTTGAAATGTTTAAGAATATTATATTATGAATTATGATCTATCAAAGTGTGTAAGTAAATACTAAGCATATCTAAGTGTTTTTATAAGTTAAAATTGTACTTGATTTGTTAACAAATAATACCTGTAAGATCCGTAAATGCACTTAGTAGGAATTATGTACAATAGCTTTCAAAATATAGCAATTATTATTACATACATTATTAATATGAATGAGATTTAATTTATTATACCTGCCTATATTAATAAATAGGTATGTAATTTTAAATAATGAATAAGGCACTTACTATTCTTACTTTTTATTATATCTTGTTTATTAACAATTTCACAACCACGCGAATTCACGATCATTATGCATTATAAAAACCGACCAACATAATAAAATAATAATAATATTAATAATACGAAAAATATAACCAGAAACCTATACCTATTTAATACCACCATATTGCTGCTACTTGACTGAAAATCGTTATTTTATTCATGACGCCGGAGGGTTACACGGCTTCTGCTGTTCGCGAGTTCAATTAACTCGAATATAATGATATCACATAATATTAAGAGTATAGCTGATGTACTATACATGGACCATCGAAATATCGGAAGTTTGCAGACTGCATTCATTGGAAGCAGCCTGCGCTGCAGGCTAGTTTTTTTTTCGCTAACGAACGTACTCGCAACCGGGGCGGTGAAAAAACCTACTCGAATCGACACATTATTCATGCACACACACACACACACACACACACACACACACACACACACACACACACACACACACACACACATATTTAACGTCTCCCATACGAGTGATTATGTATAGATGGGTGAAAAGAGATTTTTCAATAAATAATTATATCAGATTGGTACCTATATATTTTTAAAATACAATACATATACCTATTATAGTATATATATATATATTTATTGCACATGAAAGAATTCCAAAATTTTTAGTCAATCGTATCGGACAGGTGAATCGCTTTAAATTATTGTACAGAAAAAAATGATGTATACAGGCATGATGAGACATGTGCAGTAAAGTTAGAACACTGCATTGTTCAAAGACGATAACTTTTTATTAAATAATAATAATATAAAGATTAAATGCACGGTTAAACAAATCGGGTTTTATATTTTTCAAACAAATATACCTAATATCCTTGTAAATTACTCATACAAGTTCGTATTAATTAATAGTTACTGATTACATTATAACATTTTGATATACCTACCTACAATGACATTATTCTCATAATATGTCCGATAATCTGCATCTATCCAAAAACGACTGGGCAATAATAACACCGACACACATTATATTAAATATAATAATTGTATGCGAGTATGTTTGTTTGGAACATTTGTTAGTAACGTTTTTTGTGACAGCCTAACTGTAGTTCAACAGCCGTGATAGTTAAAGTATAGGTATATGTGTTTTTATTGTAGCCACGTGGCGTACAATATAATATACATATATATATATAATATATATACATATGTAAAATGCACGGATATAAACTCCGAAAAAGATCACTGGACCGGTTGATTAGGTCCTACGACGGATGTGACTTATTGCCGCCGTCGAGTGGAAGCGGTCAATTGTGTCCAGGGGCATTTGACAGGACAAATGGTGGGCGAATAGTCATAGTGTAGTATAAATTGTAAATATCGACGGGGCGATCGCGTAAAAAAAAAAGTTGAGAGAAAAAACTCGTTCGATTTACCGTACGTGTAAAGAATATAAAAATTTATTCGATCTGTAAGCGTGTTAACGATTCAAGCATTACCGAAATTATAACACAAGTACGTGAAATAAAACCTATTATCGACGACGCAGTATAAACCATAATTCATAATATTATATCTTATGTCGAGCCACGGAATTTTGGAATTATTGAGTATTGTATAATAAGGCGGTGTATGGATTGTATGTTATAACGTTCGATAAGGGCATATGTGACCAGGGCATGTTATTCGCGTAGGAATACAAACATCGTTCATCTGCATAATATTATAATATTATATCATGCCTGACCTCTATTCGCGGCATTTATGTTCAAGTAACAGTTGTCAATAAACATAAATCGAATTCAAACGAAAGTCGTCACGGAGATGTAAATATTTTACAGCATATTATTATTATACATACAATATTATGACAAATATTTGACAACGCTGAATCTGAGATGTAACAAAGTTATTATATTATAAACTTAAAACTAAGTTAACACAGCATCTTCTATAGAAACGGTTTCAGATTTTTTCAAGACGATCAAACACCTATAATCCAGTTATTTAAAAGCACGCGTTAAATAAATATATGAATATAATTAATTCAGCCATCAAGTTTTCCAATTTATTATTATTAACTATTATCGCCATATAACAATAATTAATTATCAAAAATACTTTCTTAATAGGCAATTCGTAATACGCAAAAATGAGATTCTTATTTTTGAATGAAGATAATATTCTGAAATGAAATATGTATATATATATATATATATATATATATATATATATATATATATAAACACCCACCTTAGCTGAATGTGGGAATTTAAATTATGAAACAATTTAATAATATTGATTATACCTAAGTAAAAATCAATAATACAGTTGTTTGTTAAATCAATTCAGAGTTTTGACTTAAAACTTTTAAGCCCATTGTTGTATGATAAACTAACAGAAATTCCGCAATACAAAATATTTAAAAAATTTAAATCATAAACTCTATTAGATTGAGTGGTTTAGTATTTGAAAGGCGCATGAATAATATATAATCTCATTTTAATCTTACAATAATAAGACTTCTTAATAAAAACCAAGTACGTTTTTACCCCAAAAATGTACCGATATAATTGGGTTTCAATCCACGTTATCCCCCCCGATATTATATACTTTCTGATTAAATATATTATACATAAATATTTTTATTTTTTTTTAAATACGTTTTGTCCTCGGAAATTTTATACAAAAAGATCCGGCTTTGATGGATTACGAACCCCAGTGAACGCTATACTACAAACAAAACCGAGCAGAATATTTTGTAGTATTCAATTGAGGAAAGGGGGATTTAAATTATATTTCTTCTCTCTCTATTTCTATCTCTCTCATTCTCACCACCTCCCGCCTACACTCATTCACTCCCACCCTTTCTCGTTCTCATTTTATGCAAACAGACCCTAGGTAAAGGATTATGTGTCGGGTAAAGAGGATTTAGAATTGTGAGTGCGTCGAAAACAATAGCGATTTTCTTTTTTTTTTTTTAATGCCGTGTCGGTCTTTTTCTCTTATAATTTGTGGGCAAGGGTGTAATCTAATCGCATGCAGTCGTATAATGTACATTTAAAATCCGCCATAATAATGCAGCACGGTCGATATTATGTATGGCAATAATTATTATAAACAATACCTAATTAAAAAATGTACGCTGATAAAAATGATATTTTAAGAAAGAAAGAAGGAATTAAAATGTTATTGAAATTAACATTTATATTATTTTTATTTCACATTATTATATATTATACATTTATATATTACCACCAATTACAGTAAATTGATATACAATTATATATGTGATATAATGTATATACTATATCATGTTGGCTAATATAGTTTCCCAAAGTTAGAATATATAGTACCGTAAACATTCTGAGTTAAAATGTTGCATTAATTAATGATATAAAGTATAAAATAATATCTTTAGAAATATTTTTATCCTTCGCGTGTACAATAATATGATCAAAGGACAGAGACTAAAGAGCTTGGGGTCGATACTTAAAACCTCGAGTGTTAGTGACCTTTTATGGGAACAAAGTGAATCGAAATCCTTTAGCATAATTAATTAAGCTCTTTGGATTGATATAAATTATAATACATATTACCCAACTTTAATTAGCCTCAAAAAGCGTTAAAGTTTATAAAATTATAAAATTTCATTTAATAATGAGAGTCACGTTATTTTACTCAATTTTATCTATACATTAAAAATAAAATGATTACGACAGTTAAACTTTTAAATTTAAGAATTAATTAGCTAATGTACATGATAGTTCTGTAAGCCTTATTTATTAATATTATTTACTGAATTAAAGTTATGTAGCTACCTAATTGTAATATTATAAAATCAAAAAAATACCATTATTGTGATGAATAATTTAAAACATTTTATTTCCCATTATACCTATAATAGTATAATGTTAAACGTATAGGAATAACGGGCATGAGTATTAAATACAGATGTGAATTCAATAATCGAGTAATATAATTTTTTCATGATATTATGCACTAAAAAGAAAAATTAATAGTAGATAATTAGAGATAATTACTATCAATTGACTCATTATTTATAGTTTTTTTATTTAAAATATGGAAATGCTGAATCATTTTAGATGGTATACTTCATATATGAGTATAAGTTACAAGTACGTATAAGTGCGTATTATAAGTACGCTTCATACATACTTCATATTTACATGGTGTTAGGAAATTTTATGAATATTTAGATTTCAGGCGATTTGTTAGAAGTACACAAGTTACCTATATAATGTTATATATGAAAAAGTTATTGACAAACATTATATTAGTTTACGGAAAAATGCTGTAAAAATTATTATTTTGCATGACAAATGGTTTTAAACCACACTCCACAACAATAATTTGCTGGCGTGAGAATAGCTCCTCTGGGGGGGGGTATATACCGAAAGTCTGCGTATATACAGGGATGGCAGTCAGGGGAAATTCTGACACGTTTCCCAGCCTGAGAGTTCATTAATCACCATGGGGGCTGCCGTCGGTTTGTCCTGGAAACGACACCCAGTAGGTTTTGGTTTAGACTGATTAACGACACTGTTCTGTGTTAGCTTTCCTCCACGGCATATTTGGTGAGGAGCTAAAAAAAAATTAGAAAAAAAAAAACGAACAAACCACATTTTAGACGAATCGTTTGGCTAATTCTTTTTACTCTCGGCTCCTATTTGGCTATATAGAAGGAAGTTTTGGCCAACTTCCCGAATGGAAATCCGGCATTACTGTCACGCGTCAGACATTTGGAAACAGCTGCATTCCAATGAATGCGAGTAGGAGAAAAAATAATTCTCAAAAGAAACAAAGTTTCTGGTCAAAGTTCAGAGATCAGTTAGTCCAACTATGATGAAAACCCGGGAATCGAGTTTTTGTTTAGCCAGGGAAATCCGTATACCCGGCTTATTCTTAAAAGTATAGTATTATAATGAAATATCTTTTGCGTACATTTATATTATTATATATATATATATATATGTATGCGAGCACCGACCGACTGAATATACGTTGCCTGTATGCTTTTCCCCAAGTTCAATAAAATAGTTAACACAGTAAACTAAAATAATGTTTGCCAAATAACCTAATGATATCTCTTTTTAGGTTATTGTTGTTATCTTTTTTAGTTTTAATCAAAAATGTTTTCTGCACAAAAACTTCCTGAATAATATTGTACTTATCAGTTATAATAATATATTATGTTGAATGTGCGTAAATGATATCCGTATAAGTATCATTACAAACTATAAACATAGTTAATTAAGTAAATTAAGATAAAAAAATAATATATTTTCAGGTGTACGTTTTCGTAATCAGAAGTGTGTTGTAATTATTATAATTTAAATAATACAATATAATATTATAGGTTTTTGAAAACCGCCGATAAAATTGCTTAAATAAAATAAATTATCGTAGACAAAGTTCTCGAAATTACAAATCTTATTATCAAGGAACAGACATCTATAAATTTGATGAGTGGTCAAAGGTCAATTATAAGATAGTATATCAACAAAAAATTATAAACTGTAATTTCCAAATTATAAATCTTTAATATGAAAACCACAGTGCATTTTTTATATAATATTATTAGCGAACGACATTAAACAATGTATGATACAATAATGTAATAGGTCTAATAAACGTATGTTTTCGGAAGATCTGTTTCTAAAATGTAAAACCTATCTATAGAATTAAACGATAATGCATAAGAAGGTACCTTCTGTTCGTGAATTGATGACGATTAATAAATTAGGAACTTTGAATACTAACTATTTTTTTACCTCACGTACACTCGATATTTCGATTTAAATGAAACTAAAACTATTTTTAAAGGCCAGGCATTACGTACCTACTATTATATGTACAATAGTTCCAAGTGAACCGGATGACATTCATTAAAAGTTACTTGTGACAACGGACTGGGTTTAATTTGAAAATTAAATTTGATATTTTCAGTTGTAGATTTTTACTATTTAAAATATAATTAACAAATACTTGAACCTAAATTATTAATTATTTATACACCCAAATGCTTTTATTTTAAGAATTTAATTTGAATTTTTCTTTTTTGCAATTTATTTCAAGAGATAAGTATTGATAGTATTAAAAACTATAATGCTAGAAAAGAAAAAAGTAGTATCGATACAAATAATTTATACAAACAGAATTTTTTTTATTTATCAAAATACTAAAAACAATTATTTTCTGTTATCTCTGATTAAATTAATGTCGAGATAAAAAAAATCTACAGCATAAAAAAATCTTCAAATTAAATCATAATTATTATTTTCGAATATTTTAATATAAATATTAATTATATATAATTTGGATGTCATTTAAATTTTTAGTTGTAAAAGCTTATATTGTATATTGTAAAATAATTTCATAAAATAAACTTAATATTCATAACAAAATTATTATTTAGCTGATAAAAATGTACTAGGTATTATTTGTTTAACAATAAAATACCATCATATGTAGAGGTATCTATTTACACTGTAATATCTGAAAATTAAGAGTGTAGTTCTTATAATTCTTAATAGTGACCTACAAAAGGATTGGAAATATAAAGAAAATTGTAACTTTTGCGTAAGACAAGACATCTATTTAAATATTATAAATTACTGTTATTATATCATAAAAACTTTAAATTTAATGTATTGTGAAGAATAACTTTTAAAATAAATCAACCTTGTGACAGTGTTTTCATTTATAACATCCACCAAGTCATTTTGATTATTAGCTTTTGTTATTAATATCACTCTTCTTCACAATTATCATTAATTATATTTTTTTTATAACTTTTTTCAACTTCCAAATAAAATATATAAATATAAAATATTACAAAACTTATAATACAATATTATACGCAAATACCTATTTTATTTCAGTTTACGCATATAATATATTATATACCAGTGTCCAGTAAATATGATTTAATTATTTTTTTACTTATCTAAGAAAATAATTCGATTCTTTTAGATCACTATTTTTTTATAGCGTGAAAAACATACATAATAAACTATTAGTTTTCTTTTACCTACAGTACATATATGAATGTTGTTGCATTCATTACGTATTTATTTAAAATTTTAAGCGTATGAATGACTAAGTCATTATGACTTCATCATTTGTGTATTTACATTCCATAACAAGTAAATAATTTTGATTTTGAAATTAATCATTCCGTGTCTGTGGTAACTTGCAGGTTAAGATAAAAGATCACTTAATCTTTATTATATTATGACTGTATATAACTATGTCGTGTGTGTGTGTATATTTACATTATATACATGCAGTAGGTACCTTATTACATTTCGTTATTTTATGTTGATTATTAGTAGGTGTGAGACCACCGTGGCCGACACCAAACTACTGACTTTAGGTTAACCGTATGGACTACCCGGCTATTTCGAGTAGTGTTTGTTCGGCGGTTGAAAAACTACTATATGACCACTACTTGAATTGAGTAAGTTAAAAATAATAAAATAAATAACAAAACCAATGAATTGGTGACTTTGCGTGGGAGTGAGCCTCACACACGAGTGCAGTATAAACATAACGACTTCTGAAAAATATTTTTTATATTATATTATATAAACACAAAATGTTTTATAAATATATAATATACATGACGGGTAAAATAAGAGAGGTAAAATATGAATTCCATCTACGTACATAATATAAGTACATATATATAATATATATACATATATATTATACACTATACCTATATTTATAAATATATATCCCGTGTGTGTGTTTAACGGTCGTTTTTTCCGTCGAATGTATGGACTGAACAAAATGGGCTTTATTTTGTTTTGGGCATAAGACGAAACCGGAAACGTACTTTTATTCGGTGACACGTCCGGTTCGGAAGACACACAAATTCGCTTTTATACTCTCTACCAATAGCTACCCGCCGCGGCCTTTTTTATATTCTATAGGTAGGTACTACGCAAAACTCATCCATTTTCGATTATCGTAAAATACACAGCCATGTCTTATTATTTTCAAAGTCCGTTTAGAAAAATACTAAATGACGTATTGACGCCATACATTGAGTTTTCATCAAGCCATGCAATAGTATACGCAGCAATAGATATTAAAGCTGCCTAACGAAATAGTTAAAAACATCATAAGTCACAAATGGAAAGGAGATGAAGGAACCTAAATAATAGTCGCCAATAAGAGATTCTTCGGGAAGTTGTATTTTATTTTAGCGTTCCCTAATTATTTTAATATTCAATCATATAATAGCAAATCGAAATCATAATCACTCAAGGCACGTACCTATAATGAATTAATGTTTACAAATAAAATTGATATTAAACTATACGCATAATATTATTAAAATAGTATATTAATAATAAATGGTTGTACGTGAACAACCACTACGATATTGTCGAGACTGCCTCAAATTAGTTTTGAGAATACAACTCAATGTAAGATATGTTTACGATATGAATTTTCATGAGGCACCTTTTTAATATTACACGTCGTCACATACCGCGTGTGCTTGTACGAAACGACGTTGAATTTTATTATTTATTAAACAAAATTGTATAAGCATTGTATAATAATATACATGTCACAATGCATTTCTACGTAACAAATCAGATGGCAAATAACGTCATAATATAAAGGTTTCAGCCACTACATATATTATTGAGTGAAAAAAAAAAATAGAAAACGATATATTCATACTGCACGCCTATAAAGTGTAACACCTACTCGTATTACACACGCGGTACGGTTAAAAATAAATAAATACTTATTCGCTAAATTACCTAATTGTAATTAAAACTACATGAGAGATAAAATAACGGCGATCGCGTGTGCGTAACACAACTCTCGACAGGAAATATCTATACAATTGCTAGCAGAAAACCGTCATATATGTATATGTGTGTATGTATATAATATCTATGGGGATATCATATTATTTTAATATGTATATTGTGTTTACAGTTATCAAAGCATAATGCAGTTGCGGTATCAGATTACACGAATGGCTTACCGCGGGGGTGCTTTTCAAACGGCGAATAATAATAATTATTTTACGTCGAATTGCGTACGACACACAATGTACCGACACTATTTTACAAAATATAGGTTCCTACACCTTATAATAAATAAAGTTTTTACCGGATTTTAGTATGCAAGATTATATTAATGGATACATGAAAATTCGTCCCAACAGTAATTTATCAATTTTTATCAGATAGATGCAATGTACTGTGCTGCGGTATAAATGGACACAGATGGAAGGAATGAAAACACCGTCGGTGTATTTTATTTTTAATACCTACTGAATTAATTTCACTACAAAATGCAGCGATTAATATTTTTATAGATATAATGCTTATAATATTATATATAAGGGTATAAGGGACTGTATACCATATGCAATCTAAGTAGGTATACTATACGAGTAATGCTAGTAAAAATTGTTGGAAGAGTGTTTATAGAAATAAAAAAAAACTCAATAGAAAAATTATGTCAGATTATAGTATAATATAATCTTGTAAAATTAATCATAGTATTCATAAAAATATATTTCGAGGCATATTAATATTCATACAACATGACGAGAGCATTGTAAAGTTTATATCATACAAATATTATAAGTTCTATAAAATAATAATTATAATTAGTTGTTAGGATTATAATGTATTTAAATATATTTGAAAGTATACGTTTTGTAGATAATTAAATTGAATAAATAATCTTAGTCGCAATTTTGTTCGTTGATAAATAGATGCATGATTTACATTAGAAATATGTAAACAATGCCATTATATTATGGACAATTTTAAAACACAGAGTAATTGATATTTAAGAGATACTCGTATAAAACTGTTTATCGCATAAGGAAAATAAATAAATAAATAATTACAACAAAATCAATATAATTTATTTTGGTTGCTGATTAGCTAGTGCCTAGTGCCTATTAAAACTGAATTATTGAATAAAATTTGAGTATTTTCATTATTTTTTCAATACTGGAAAACTTAAATTTTTACGGGAGAATAATGAGAAAAAATATTTATTATTATACATACCTATATTATAAATCAATAACAATACAAAATCGAACGAAATTAAAATTCCATTTAAATAAATAAAGTATTCCGTAATAGTAAGTTTATTTTTATATACCTACACGTTATATTATATGTATGGTTTGGTTTAGTCGTTCAAGCCCATTACAACTTCCAAACACATAACATGTTAACAAGAAATGTAATGAGACGATAATTTTAGCGAGTTTGTGTTAATTTTTAACCCAATGACTTCTGCAGGGTTTACGGTTTTTATATTTTTTTATTATACTCAGTAAAACTTACGTCAGCTTAAAAATATGTATAAAATATACAAAAAATAAATGTCATGAGATAGAAACCAAACCAAATTGTGTGAACGGGTTGGTATGATATAGTATAGTCTGGTATAATATGGTATGGTAGAATAATAGTATGGTACGACTAGAACAATGCATCCGAGAAAAGTGAGAAATGAAATCATATTAAACATTTGCAAACGACATAATATAATAAATACAACATTATGACAACAGTATAAATGATTCTAATAAACTAGGTAGTGAACATTAAATTATTTTAAAAACCTGATAAATTATTCCGATCTCAACTAACAATATTACAGATATACTAATGATAAATAATAAGGAAGATATTATAACAAGACCAAATATATATCTATAAACAATAAGAATATTATACTTTCTATGTCTATACTAAATTATTAAACACATAAAATATAGTGTTTAAAATAAATAAAATCCTAATACTAAAGGTGTACACTCAAACGAGCTAATAAGTTTTTCATATTTTTAATATATATTGCATCATACATTTTTGTAATCAAAATTTAAATTAATTAAATTCAATACCTAGGTCCTAAGTAGATAATATACTATATTTTGTTTTTAAAATCAAATAAATAGGTACTTATAAATAAGTTGTAAACATGTATGTGATTAATTATTTATGGCTGCATATGAAATACTAATACCATTATATCATTATACGTATCACGTTTATACGTATCACTAAGTAAATGATAATATTATTATATACTGCGATACTATAAAACTTAATTGATTCAAAAGTTTGGTTTCGAAACCATCATGAGTTATAAAATAATAATATTACATAAACATGTAATTTCCTGTTGATTGCAACGACTATAAATGGACCTAATTTAAAAAAAAAAAAACTACATGCATAATAATTATATCATTATAGTATAATAATAATATGTCGATAACATGGCAGTTGAAACCCCCTTTATCGAGATTTGCATAAAATCGACCTGAAATATTATCGAATTCATATAAACTCGATCGGTGACATAGAATCAACGGTATGCTTTATAATATTATTTGAGTCACATAATTACTGAATTTCCTATTGGCCAAATATAAAAATAAAGCGGTATTGACGTACAATATAAGAGGGGGTGGTAACAAAACGGCGACATTTAGCACGACACTAAATTTAACCGTGAACATATATAGGCGTCTATACCGAACTAATAAGTCAAACATCAAGCGTATCAATCTCTACAAGTCCCCGCACTATATCAGCAAACACGAGATAAACTTTGGGGACACGTGACCAATTTAGTTCGGGTTATATCGAAAGAGGGCTGCCGTACAATGACCGGCCTATAATATATAATATAATAGTATTATTTACTACAATGCACGTTTAATAATATGAGAATATTGAGTGCGAAAAATACAACAAAATGAAATGACTGAAAACAAGAGCAGCAGTAATTACTAAAAATTAATTATAGGTTTTATATTATCTAGTACTTGTTAAAAGAACATTTGAAAAAAAAAATCGAAATAAATAAATAAACAATAATTTATAAAATTATTATCAAGCTATTATGAAACCGAGGCATATAAAAAACCCATCCAAAATCCGTTTTCCAGGTCATTAGGCTGGGTTCCGGATTAACGAAATTATCACGGTTTCACATTATCCGATTTAGTAATTTGTATTATGATGCGCATTTCTTCTTATTATTATAACATTTTTTTTTTTTTTTTTTGAGAACCCCTATATTCACGCCACCCCCGACGGATATTTATAATGAATCATTGTAGGGGTAAATCCGTACAACAAAGATGGCAATTAGATCGGTGACCATGTTACCCCAGGGACTGAACAATCGATTGTAATGAACTCAGAAAATGGTTGTCAAAAAAAGTGCGTAACGACTCAGGTTATAAGAATTCAAATTTTTTTCTAATTGTGTATCCATATAATATAAAATGTACATGGCATAAGTATATATTTACTCACATATACATAAATAAGAGAGAGCTGTCAGAACCGATTAGATATTTGATTTATACATATTATATACACATACCCTCGACCATAATAACCATAGAGTAATCTAACCTGTTACTCTATGGTAATAATATACATATCATTAGAATATACATAATGTAATCGCGCTAGTTGGAGGACCCAAGACTGTACAGCGTTTTATATAGTGTCAAAACTATAATTTTATATACATTAGAAAAAGCCTATACAAACAGACATGCAACTGAATGGGAACAAAAGCTCGGCGGACCGTGCCTCAAGTCGGCAGCACAATGTTATATACCACATCGCGCGCAGACGCGCGTCACCACCAAGGACCAAATACCGAGTTCGTTCGTCAACCCCGATAAGCCTGGCACAGATTAAATTTGTTACCCTCCCGTTCATGGTCCGTTTAGCAGAAATACGATCTAATGTCTCGTCAAAGACTCTTCGTCGTTTTTTTTTCAATTTCGGCTGCACACTATCGGATTAACACAGTGTGTTTTGGCGCGGAAGAGTCGTCGCCGATGATGATAATAATACGCCCCACTGTTATATACTTGCAGCTATTATACACCACACATAGACGCGATAGCGATGACAACGAGAGATCAATTTTTTTTTCTGCACAGTGAATCATTTCAATCGGATATAATATAATATGTCGTTATTCGAAACGAAGACTGCAGCTGTCGCATCGCTGAGAACCAGCTGATTCCTCATGCTGAATATATACACCGCGAGAAGAAAATATATAATATTATTATAACCTGCAGCAGCAGCAGATGTCACACGACCGACAACGTGACTGCTGCAATATTATATAGGTAGATATTACACGATTTAAATACAATGAAAACTGTATTTAAAAAAAAAAAAACAATTTTAGAAGACAACGCAAATCGGCGAGCACGTGTTATATAGGCAATATATATAATATAAGCACTTGTTCTTAGTCACTAACTGAATACGCGTTTAGTTTTCCGATATGAGAAGGCGTATAATACGGAACAGGCTTTGTCGCCGCAGGGACTTTTAGGGCACATAATAATATTATTTTATATCGCCCACGCCGGACATACAAATATAGTGTAATATAAAGATGAGACACACCTTTTCACATATATAAATATATATACTGCAAACACCACGTGTTGCCTTAGTGCGGCTATCTATATGTTAAGTATACACTCGGAATCCCAGCGGTACAGTATTTGAATTATTACTGGTCTAATGAATCGGACACATGATTTATCGGTACGCGCCGATAATAATTGAACACCGAGCGTAAAAACGCAATTACTCAAAATAAGTAGCCACCTCGGTGCCCCGTCCCACGCTCCCCCGTGGCATGGGGTCCACCTCGGGACGGTTTATACAGATATAGCACTATATACCAATGTGAAACAATAATAATCGCTCTGTAAATCAATATATTATAAAACTATAAATGTTTTCTATGTGTGTGTGTGTGTGTGTGTAAAGGTACGTTCAGACGACATACGAGAAGGAAATTAAAAATAATAATACTCGTAGATACTAAACTGTATACGATTTATTTTGATATTCATATAGTATATGGTACAATAAGTTCGAAAAGTTAAACAATACCTACTGACAAAAACGTCAATTTTTTTTTATTTGACCTATGAAACCCATAAAAACGTTTTTTGATAGATAACCGCAGATCGTAAGGAAAACATGCAGCAGGTTCGCTGCGCGACGAAGCACATTTGTCAGTGTTCGACATTTTAATAACTAAGCGTAGGTATGACTATTACGAGATCACGTAATCATTATGCGCATATTTTGAGCGCTAACTAGATGGTAGGTGGTGTCGGCTGTAACTACTCGTAAAGTATTCACAATTGAAATATATCCAAGTTTTTTAGGTGTTCACATAATTTATTTATTACAGTATTGTGTTTGTAATTTAGTTCATATAATAAGATATGTGTAAAGAAAATAATCAAAAATATTAATTTGGTTTTATTTGTTCATAATTCAAGATATTGTAATACAAATGATCAGGGCCGGCAAAAGCTATGGGCGAACTGGGCGACTTCCCAGGGCGCCAGCACGGAGGGGCGCCAAACTGAAAATTATTTTTATTTATTTATCTTTTAAAACGCATTAACAATCGATACAATTTGAAATATTCATTATCTAATGTCGTTTTAATTGAAGATGCATCTTCAATTGTCTCATATTAGTCATATAATATATAAGAATAATATAACAGTGCATCGATATCATTTGAAATGATAATGGTGATACTTTACGTTTTTAATACCCTATATGTGATAAGCAAAGCTTTTTGATTTGCTTTATTTTATAATTAAGGTAAAAAACATTTTAATCAACAACCTTAATATGATTAACAAATGGTAAATTATTTTATTATTAAATAAATAAGTTAGCTTATATTTTTCAAAATATTATATGATACTATAAAATGAAAAATGTGTTCTAATAATAACAAAAAAAAAAAAAAAACGGGTAAATCGTGGATGTCGATCTGCTGTACAGTAGGTTATAACTTACAAGTTACAAATGGGTTACTGTAATGGATGGAATTAAATTTGAATCCAATGATATTATATCATTGTAAACGAAAAACGATTCTGAGCGGAGACGGTTTATCTGTCTAGGATATATTATAGATTATTAAAAATTTTCAAATCTTAGATTTAAAAATAAAATATTTTATGAATTTCTAGCTTAATATAATTTGCGAATTTTTGTGATTTTTACGTATGTTGTCAAAATTCAAACTTTGAATCCTTCTAAAAAAAAAAATTGTGACTGTATTTCTTTTATTTTTCATCTGTTATTGTAAAAATATGTTAGGAGGCTTTGTATTAAAATTTTAAATCTTAGATTTAAAAAGAAAAACTTTTATGAATTTCTATCTAAGATAATTTGAAAATTCCCGTAATTTTTACGTATTTAGTCAAAATTTTAACTTATATGCTTATAAAAAAAAATCGTGCCTAGGTATTTTTAATATTTTTCAACTGCTACTATAACAATATGTTAGGTGTCTTGATTAGATTGTCAAGCTTTTTTACCCAACAAATACATTTATATCGATATTAATTTAAAAGAAAACTAATAATAATCGAAAATTTCATATGCCTATAAATAGTTCAACTTAAGTCAAATTTTTTTGAAAATTGCATGGCGGATAGAATACCTATACTTATATAAATATTCGGTGAAAATTCACGTATCTATGGTCATTTTTTTAAATGTTACATCAAAAACCAAAATCGATTTTGATGAAAACTGATTGTGCGTAAAATTTCCCGTTTTTCAATTAATTTTTAGTTTGTTTATCCTGATTATTTAGAAAAATATTGAGAATTTTTTACTTTTGACTCTCCAAAGTACCAACTATAGATTCACTTTCTGATCAAACGAGGTACTGAAGTCGAAAATCAAAGCACTTATACTGCCCCTAAACGTGATAACTGACAAAAAAAAAAAATACATCATGGTAAAATCAATACATTCCTCGTTCCGCTCAGAATCTAAAATACTCCAATAATGAAAATAGTAGATAATATGAGTTTTAGAAACTTTTTTTGATTACAGAGTACAGACCTATGGTATATGATTTTGAATTTAAATAATATCAAATTAATGATATTTGTTTTACAATAAAGTGCAAAACAACGACTGCATAAACGTTTCTAAACAGACGGAACAAAGGGTTTATTGTTGTTTTATTTATAGCTATCATCAAAAACCGTTTGGCATGAAAACATCAACTCGCACAAAGACTGAGTATGCGAGGTTCAAGTTCAATTAATGCACAAGGTAGCAAAGGCCACGAAGCTATATATATGTGATAACAAAAAGAGGGAGCCGGTTGCCTAGGCAACCGGAAAACTTCCCCCACAAAGCTTTCCGCAGCAGGTACCCAACAGCATCCGTACGCAGCAGATCTCTCTCTCACACGCTCACTCTTTCTCTCTCTCTCTCACTCTCTCTCTATCTCTCCATCGCAAGTTTTTCCTCGTCAAAAGTGGCGATACCCACTTCACTGCACGTATAAGCCACATACATACACATATACAAACACACACGATACACACCATCATCCATTACTCCGTTTCTCTTTTAATATAACAATAATAATAATACAGGCATATGTATGCGTATATGCCACAAACAGCGGGGAAGAACCGATGAATATTTCTTAATGGAATCAAATATGCATATCGGGCATGCCGGACGAGTTATATTATGCTTACTAGTGCCCGAAAAGAAAAGAAAACATCAATTGTTAAAATAAAAAATATTTTTATCTCTTCGTAACCTCAACCTTTACACATTTTCGTATATATAATAGGTACATACCTATATGTCTTTAGTGTCTAGATATACATATTTTTTTTCATTGTGAGAAAATATACACACAAAAAATTTGCGACCGAATATCTCACAATATAGTACTTTTTTAGTGAACAACTCTAGCGCTAGAACTAATACAACTATAATACAGCATAAAAATACATAACTTGAAATGTACGACTGGAAATATTAAACGCTATAAATGATAGTTGTTTCCATATTAATGGCTATAATGAAGAAGGCAGTACTTCAATTGACCTGTCTGCCAGACAGGTATATTTTGCGTGCGTATAATACATTAATACATATAAGGATCGTTCTCACTTCCCCCTTTTTGTTTTCCGGAAGGGCGATCATATCATACCCTGAAATGGATCCCCTCCTTATATTATAAGTATACAGAACGGTTGTAATTATTCAGAGTTTCAAAACCTAACAAGAAAAAACATTAAGAGATAGTATCATTTTTCAGTACAGCCAAAATATGACTAAAATTCTAGTACAATATTCTTAACCATTGCGGTGAACCTACAAATCATAAATTGCAAGTAGGTACTATAAACTACTGTACGCAATATTTAAATATCTATTTCGTATGATAAAAACATACCCACGACTTAAAGCACTTGGTAAATGGGACTTAGTGTTAAGAAAACTATTTTAAGTTTAAAATGTACTTAAAATAGTTAACCTAAAACATATATTTAATGTTGTCTTTTCAAACACCATAAATATTTAAAACATAAATAAAAAATAAATCTTAAGTACCTAGGTATCAATTGTTTTATTTAATTATATTATATTAAATATGATAATATTATGTTTTAAAATCTAAGTTTATATGAACACTTGCTTTCTTTTTGTATATTTAAAAGTTTAAAGTTATTTAAGTATTTTTTACATTAATAAAAAAGTATATTTTTGAAGTGAATATAATCGCAATACAACTTAAAGATATGTAATTTTTACACAAATGCACTGTAGTTATTTAAATAATAAAATGTCCCAGATTTTAATTTATATATAAAATAATGAATTTATCTTTTTAAATATATAGTAATTGTGTAGGCATTGGTATATAATAATCAAAAATTAAGTAAAAACAAATCAGTTCACAAAACTAGGTAATAAAAATTTAAAATTATGTTTTGAATTTATCACTTATTAAACACGTATAACGAAACTATGAATACCTATTAAAATCATTTTAATTCGTTATACTTAAATCATTTTTTTCTTAAATAAATTTATTTTAATTATTATTTGCTGTTTATTCTTAACTTTGTATCTATTCATTTTAAACCTATTTAAAAAAAAAAAATCCAACTTATTGTACCAAAGTTATGAAATCAGAATTGATTAAATTCTTAACAATATAATTTTAGAAAAAATAAATTGAAAAATTGGTTATGACGTTTCACACTACCACAAAAGCCATTGTAATGTATGTGTATCTCTCATATATCAAACGCATGTCCGAAAAAAATCAATTCCACGAGAAATTTTCACAGAATTGAGAAAAAGGGGAAAAATCACAAAATAATTGAAACCATCTTTTCTCACTGATGCGTCATTAATCATCCACACGCACATACAGACACATTTCCGTCTCTCTTTTTCTCTATTTCGTTCTTTCTCACCTGAAAACGTGTGGTGTTAGAAAAAAAAACCGTTTTGTATTATTTTTTTTTTCCACGTTGAACACGATTGAGGAAAACATATTGAACTAGATATAGGATAGCATAAACGTGCAACAAAGGGGAAGACTGCGGCTTCAACTTTAATTAGATGTTTCCCAAAAAGCCACTGAGATCGTTGGAAAATAAATTAACTAAGCTCCAAGGAAGTGAAACATATATCTCGCTATATGCACGTGCTAAAAAAAACTCGCGGCGTAAACTCGCAGACCAATCTCGAATGACACAAAATTACACACGTGGATTTACTATAGGTATATACATTAAGTACTAGTTACCTATATGTGTGGATCACGCACTAATGTTGTACCATATAGGTACGCATAATTGGATTTGATTGGTCTGTCTGTCGATTGAATTAACGACGAATTGGTTATTTTAACGTGCACGCGGGATAATGGACGTCATGTTAAACGACCAGTGTTCCACCCCTAACACGGCGCAAAACCACCCCTGTTAGGGGATGGCTGTAACTCGTATTCACTGTGATGGACACGTCGTACATGTCAATCAATGAGCAATGCGTACAAAGTCAAATGCGATTAAACGTGTAGGTAATAATATGTATGTACGCTGTACGAGTATCGCGCCAATACTCTGGTTGCTGTACCTACTGCGTATACTAGTTTTATCACCGGAATTTTTTAAATAACATTGTATATAATATGACACTATACATGTTAATAATACTTTAACGATTCACTTAGAATTTCAACGGTAGTTAATCTCTGGTCTTGAAACGTTATAAATATATAATAGTAATAATATAGTCTACGGGCAACAAAGGTCGCGGTCTAATATATTGTATCTTAATTATTTTTTGTATAAGCACCTAAATCCATTTTGAATAATAAATTTAAAAAAATGTTAACGTTAGATAATTATTGAATTTAAATCAGGCATATTGGTAGTATAGGTAAATTATATTAAACACTTATTCTTTAAATTCCATTATTTTAAATTAGAATATTAAGATATCATGACAATCGTATTAAATGCTATATTCGCAATGGAACTTCATTACATTTAAGGAAGATACCTAAACAGTAAACAATATATGAAATTTTTGAAAATGAAAATTATGTTTTTTTACTACCAAAACACAATATTTATAAAATAAAATTTTACCGTTGGCACTTTCTAAAATTAAAAATCAACAAAGTGAACTTTTGAAATGACGCACGAAATCATTTTAAAAAGTGATTTCGAAATTATATTAAGTAAGTTTTTTTTTATATTATTTTTTTTAGACAACAAATATATGGTGTTATGTCCCTCACATAAAATCTACAAGTCACAAAAAGTTAAGCTTTCTGGTATTGGTAAGTTCAACCGAGGTCGCCTTTATGTATGCTACAGGCTGTCTTTTGAACTGTAAAAAGCGAATTTTACTAAGCGAAAGGAAAAGGGGAGCAAAAAGTTTGTGTCGTAAAAAGAGTGAAAAGGAGTTGCGTCCACAAAGGGTGACTTCGTTCATAAAAATCCGGGAGCGCGTGTAAATAAAAGACACAAAGTCATAAAAAAAGATGTATCCAACAAAATTAAGACCAACGTCCGTACAAACTCAACATAATATTTATACCATAAACCTCGTTTAATTTATACACTACCCACGAATTATAAAATTTACGATTTACGAATACACAACTTAAGTTGGACTCGTATTTAATCATATTATAACATAGATGTTTCCTAAAACTAATGTATATAGTATCGAAGCCGTAATATTACGAATATTTACGAATGAAATCGACAGTTATAATATACTCGTGTAAGGAGGTGATTAAAATTTTATTTTGTTTTCATACTTATAGGTTCAAATAAATCGTATTTTAGGAAATTCTATAAATTTAAATTTTAGATAAATCAAATTATTCTTTCATCTGTATATATAATATGATCAGTGTGCAGTTATGTCCATCGGATATGATACATAATTCAATTTAATTTTTTTTTTTTTTAACAATTACTTTTATTATAACAAGATAAAGTGCTATAACGATTTAATAAAAATCATTGCAATATTTCACATATGCATTATTGAAAATCAAAATTTATCGCGTCATAAATTAAGTATTTATTCATAAATATGGGTTATCGGATTGATACCATTTAAAAAAAAAAATTGACATTTCATATCATGAAAAATCTTATTTGTATACAATAATTTTTCATAATGAATAATACATTACTAAAATTATAAAGAATAAACCCCATCGCTATGCCTTATGATAATAATATAAATGATATATAATAATATTATACGAACATAATTATATACACATTATCATAATGCCGAGAGTGTTTGCTTTTTTAACACCTCGATTATAGATTTTAATATTACTATAATGCCTAAACATAATATTACGGTAAGAATTGGGGGGAAATGCTTTTTTCGACATATATTGTACGCTTTACTGTAACTGATTTTTTTTTTTTTTTAAAGAGATAAAAATATATTCTGAAAAAAATTACCTGCTACTTGAAGAGTCGCGTTTCGGCTCACTTCTGTACCGGCCACGTTTTTGGCAACGCACCAGTAAACTCCACTGTCCTGTTCTTTTTTGTTGTGTGCCACTCGCAAGAAAAACAATGAACCGTCCGACAGGATCACCTTCTGCGATGACCGGGCTCCGTTGTCACCACCTCCACCGGCCGCAGCGCCATTGGGTGGGATTTTTAACAGTTCTCCGTCTTTGTACCACTCGATTGTCGGCTCCGGACGGCCTTCGGCTTTACAGCCCAAAGTAATCGGCTCATTTTTCGGTACTGTTATATCGGTAGGATGCTCGGTGATTCTCGGTTTTCTGTATTGTCCTAAAAAATAAACGAGTTCATTCATTAAATTTCAGTTTATATCGGATTATATTATACAAATTATTCAACAAATTAATATGGAATCGAGATTACCTATAAGAAAATATCAACAAAGATAATGATAAAATTAATAACGAATATGGTATTTGGCCTTCTCCAATAATATATATTATATTTCCTACCTACGCGATAAAATGGTTACTACAATACGCACTCAAATAATAGAGTAAGTATTTTTGAGGGTTTAATTTTTGAAGGTTTTGACCAAAAAACATACATTATGCTATATTATACAAGCAACAGTACATTTAAAATAATATATATAATAATTGTAATTTGAAACGTCAGAGTTAGTAACGAGATTTTATGTTGATTATTCTCCTTTACGGGTAAAGTACAATATTTTTTAAGACAAATTCTTCATAAAAATTATTTTTATCTCTAATTTTCAGTAATATTTCAGTTTTAGAACAAAATAAATCTGTATACGACTAAAGTACCTACACCTACGTTTGATACTACTGATTTTTTATTGGCTGATATTTAAAAAATATTTTAATTGGATATTATAACTATACTGTCGTATTGAAAAAACTCTTACTCATGCAAAGTGCGCATATATTATTTTTATAATATACACAGTACCGTATTGGTGTTTTCGTTAATTTTAAGTTTAAACCATTTTGTGACCAAGTAAATTAAAATGTTTGGTTCATATTATATTTTACTGTTTTAGTATTTAATTAATTAATCCAACAACGATAAAACGTATAATATCAGCAGCGAAGCCACTCGGGAACATCTATATAACGATGAGCAATAACGCGATATGCGAGCCGTTAAGATATAATGCCCGGGTAACTCGAGAGGAAAATTATACTGTAATTAATAGGAACTATTAAAAACCACAGCAAGCACATATTATAAAGGTTGTAAATTTCGCAATGAGCTCTCATCCGAAACGATCATGCTCATTTCATAACATGCGTTTATAATATATACCTATACTGATGAGTTTGTACCTATATAAATACCTTACCTAATAGGTATAAGTATATACCTTAAAAATTAGGTATTCTGTTTTAAATAAAATATCAACATGTGTGTACATATTATAAGCGCCCATACAATTATATTATCATAGCATACTATTAGTGATTAACGAACGTATAGAAAATACAATTATAGAATAATTTTGTAATAACAATATTTAAATTTTAAATATTAAAATATTTGAATACATATAGGTACACTGCTGAATACGATAGCGCCGATAGGTATTACCTATTTACTTTATTACCGAGTTAGGCGTACTAAAAATTTGAATAAAAAAGATACATTTAGATAAAGGTGCTATATATAATGAAATCAATAGACTACCTAATAACTAGAATTCTAAACGTAATATTATTCTAATATTACAAGCAAATCTGCATACATCTATATATATATATACACATATTTAATCTTATAAAATGATATAACAACTAAAGAAGCATACACATATAGAGTTAAATTCAACAGCGCATAATAACTGGCCAAGTTATAACCATGCGCACGAATTATCATCAGAGATCTATAATAATATAATATGATGAATATAAAAATATGTGTTATGTGTATAATAAATATACATATATATCAAATATTTGCATTCACATTGAATACACTTTGATATTATACGTATATATTTACCACTCGAGAAAACATCGGTGCGTATTTTGCCGGGCTCTGCGAAGACTCGTTGGTGAACTAACTGTGTATATATATATATAATATATTGTATATACAGTTAAACATTTAACGCACACATTAATATATAGTATATTATTATATTCAAAAGTTCAAAACGTTGGGTGCATGCGATATGCGAATATATGCGACGGTAAAGTTCGAGAACGACGACAACAGCTGCTGCTACTGCTGCTGCTTTTACGAATTTATTATTTTATTCCCTTCGAACAATAAAAAAAAAAGAGAAAATTAAAACTTCCGATCGTAACTTAAATATTGAATATTAAAACATTTATACTGTTACTTTTTGAAATGAAACTTCTTTACAAAGGGCGCAATGACTATACTACACAACGCCGAAAAATGTTTAACCAGGTTTATGACTGAAAATTGTCGGTGGTACCAACCAAATAATTTTATTTTAATTAAAATGGTCACTCTAAGCATATTGCATTTGATCGATGTGCAAGAATGCCAAGACTCTATGATGTATATTGTTTTTACTAGTATTAAAATATTAACTGCCGACTTTTGATCTTAAACGGAGACTATTATAATTGTTAATTTTGAGCCAGAAAACTCGGAAATATTGAATACGAAGAAACCTCAGATTAACGGCAATAATAACTTGACTATTTCAACAACTAGGGAACTACTCGATCAAGGATCACAATACATGCAAATATGCAATTTTTACAAGATATCTTAACAACGTTCTATCAAAAACTTATATCAGTTATTTTAGTTACGATGGCCCGATAATTACTGTAGAGCCGTTATAATAATAAAATTAATTAAAAAGAATCAAACAAAATATAAATTATTTTTTGTTTCACGAACGTGAACTTAAAACCCAAGGTAAAACCCTGTTTGCATGAACTGAACTCGTTGCTGCGAGATAGTTGATTTTCTGAAATTCCCAGATATCATTAAAAACTACGAAATAAGTTTTACTTAATGTAGGTACGCTAGATTTCACATTTTTTTTTTTTTTAGAAACAGATTCGCCTTTACTAAGTAAGTTTTTAATTAAATTTTCATAAAGGAGGTGATTATTATGACAATTATCTACATTTCTACAAACGACATATATAAGTATACCATTTAAACACGCAAATCCATTAAAACCTGATTTCGAAAAACGTACCCACACAAAACGAGCGAAATATATAATATAATTTATTATAAATAAACATAAAAGCCCAAAAATTTACCTAACTATTATACTAGGTACCAATATAAATAGCCAACGTCGTGGCGAATGTATCGATCGGATCAAGTCAGCGGAATTGTTGACATTAACCAAAAGCAAATGTAATATTCCTATGTAATCCCGAAGGGGCACTATGAACACCCAATTTCTAGATACAATTCATAATCCTCTTAGATCGTTAAAGATGTCAGTGCGGCGTATATCATCGTTAGTTAGACCGTTTACGAGTCTCATCAAACATTAAACACAACCGTAAAATCTAATTGCCATTGGAGATTATATTTTATACTTCTATAATAGCTGTATGCGATACTTATCCGATGAAAAATTATAATGTCGACAAATATTTTGTTAAGACTTTATCTAATCCATACTAAACATGCCATTGATAAAAACAATATTAAAACGATGCGATGATGTTTGGCCATCGTGTGATTAATTCACAGTTTAAGAAAGATGATGTTAAATTAATACAGAATAAGATAATTTAATTTAAATAAGCGCCGGTAATTTAATAGTTAATGGACATCATTCAAAAAATAATATCAATACAAATAATAATTAAATTAATATAATATAATATACTATGGAACCTTAGAAAGTTATAATAATTTAACATTGTGATAATATATTGTTCTGTGAAAATTATAGGTACATAGATAATTATATGTCGCGAGTAGAAAAAAATCTTGTTATCACTCGATAAGATCTAATGACACTCATAATTCATACAATTCTGTAATATTATATGCACGTTTCAATATAATTGTTTGCGATAAGTTGTCTGTTCATCATAATATACGTAAGTAAATTATTTCACATAATTAGGAAATCTCAATCTCGACGTTTAATACTATTATTGGTATCCATGGAATAAATATAATCGATCCCAAAAGTTATGTATATATATATATATATATATATATAAGTTAGCTATAATTGAAAAATGTGAAACTACATGACAGTCGGACAACTCAGTTTATGCGATCATAATCTAGCAGCAATGCGCTTCGAAAAAATGATAAAATATTTATACGACTTTTCAATTTCCCGAAACTGCACTTAGTACATATACCACGTGCGCTTTCGGTCGGCAACATTATTTTAGCGATTTCAGCGCCACCGTAGTGCGCACATTAATTTTTATCGCTGCAAATAACTTCACTCTTTACTCCCGACCTACGTCTCTCTTCTCCGGAGATCAACCGTATTTCCGGAAGTGCATAGTATACAGTTATATCTATAGTCGTTTCCGTGTGTGTGTATAGGTTAGGTACATCCGACGGAATGAGATTTACAACCGTTAACGTACCGAGTGAATTAATTTTATTTATTTTTTCTCATCCTATGAGGGCATTTGGTGGCGTCGAGTTCACGGTCTGTTTGAAGCGATTTGACACTGCACAGCACTATAAAATAATCAGCTGCGATGGTTTTTATGCGAAATAATACTTCAAATTATTCGTCTTTCACGAGCGAAATGTCAATGCCGTCGAGCGCCGCAACGGCGACATCTAATATTTAAGGTCAGACAATACGAAATATAATAATGCGACGGCGGTGTACACGTCATACTCTCTCTGAGTCTCTCCCACCGGTCTAATCCGATTCGGCCTTTTGAGTTTAAATAATTGTTACGGTTCAATAATATTTATGCCCATAAGAAAAAATATCAATATATAATATTATATAGTTAAAAGGTCTGTTGACAGTTTTCACAATTTCGTTTGTATAATTTAATGAATGCCCGAAGTGCGACTGCTCTTCATCGTGTCATCATCCGTGATTTAATTATAAAACTAACGATTTATACCGCCGAAATCACTAACACACACGTCACGTCAAGATTTAATTATCGATTTTCATCCATGCCGTTATGCGAACGACCAGAGCCTGATTTAGGCATTTTGTGGCCTTAGGCAAGCGTTTATACTATATAGCCTCCCTGCACAAATGAGTTGTATATAGCAAAATAATAATTTATTAAAATTTAGTATTTACTACTTATACATTTTCACAAGCATAATAATTATAATATACATTTTTTTTTTATCTCTACAGGCTACAGATTTATTCTATTATTTATTAATTAATACATATAATATTAAATATTTATCATTGATATTGAAAACAAAATTTAATATTTTTTTTTTATATTATTTATTAACCAAAAAAAACAGGAAACAATGCATTTTTATAGGTACTTAAAATATAAATAATTAATTTTGCTATTGTATAATATAACTTTTCTTGCTTTTTTAAAGCATATATTCATTTATGATGTCATCAAAATTTCTTTAAATTAAAATAATATAGGTAGGGGAGAGTGTGGTAAGTTGACGAACTTAAGGATTGATTAATATTAATATTATTAAATAATAGTCGGAAAATCTTGAAATTTTGTATAAGCATTGTATTAAATATGAAGAATAACCTGTAATAATTTCAAGCTATAATATTAAAAGGTTTATCACTTATAAATTTTACAAAAAAAATTCTGAATTCGTCATCTTACCCCGTACTTGGGGTAAGTTGACTTTCCCCTGGGGTAAGTTGACTGGTGTATATTATTACATAGATAAATCAATGAAATATGGAATACATATTTTGTATATTTAATCTATGATAATATTAAACATTTTATAATAAATGACTCAAGGTAAATTATTGAATATTATTTTTAGTTAAATTATATTCGTATATAGTCGTTCGGAACACCTTCGATTTATTGTCAAACATACAACGATACGGTATAAAGTCTATACCACAATAGTTAATACTACCACTAATAATTACCATCGATTCGAAACGGTCTACAATTCATTATATTAAAGCTCGACAGTAATACATTAATAGTACATATTGTATAAATGTATTGTACAATATATATATGTGTGTACAATTATGTACACCCAACAAATCAAATTATTATAACAAAGAAACTATTAAATATTATATAATTATAATATTAAATATATAATTTTTATTGTTTTGAGATCATAATAATAATAAGTGATATAAAAGTATTTCGCTATAAAAATTCGTGCAATGCATGAAAATTAATATCAAACACAGAATATTGTATAGGTAGCATGGCACCTTTTTTTCCGTTTTCCCTCGTAGTATATACACACGCGTCTGACCTGCATTACTTATAAGAGTTATGTATATATATATACATATATATACTCATCTATCCGCCTCCTTTCAAAACGTTATTTTCATTATTCGAATACTTAGTAGGAATCACATATTAGTGGGACAATTTAGACGAATATACATAAAATTTGAAATATCCGTTAATTGGTGATATTTAATATTTTTAGGATGTACAAAAAATGGAAATTCAATGAATTTGGGAAAATTAATAAGTATTAATATATTATATAGTATTACTATGCATTTTGCGCGAGTAATAAGTAATAATTTTCAAAAATCGTATTGAATATGAAAAAAAAAAATGTCGGGAACTATAATATGAACACGGCTAAACGCATCTCGAGTTTTCCTATAATACAATCATATACGTTGAACGAAACAAGGCAAGGTAGGTATATAATGTTATGATCTGCAGCATATACCGTGCTCGCTAGAACGACAAATCGAATTGAAACGCCCATTCGTTTCGTACATTTTGAACTGGCTGGCATGCATGATGGACACCTACGAGTCACCGTCGTTCTCACACGTGGGCTACACACGTCAGGTCTGTATACAACTAACTGTTCGAAGTAAACGATTTTCGGCGTGTCTCGCCGCTAAGTATACACACAAAAATAACACACTATACATAATATGTATATACATGTATATACATAATATTATATATAGGTATATACCTAAACAATATTTTATAGTTGCGTGTCACGTGCATATTCGTCCCGAAACGAGACCGGTCAATTTGTTCCCGCGATCGTATTTCGCGTATATTTGTCGACAAACGCCCTTATTTTCATTCACTCACTCGCCCTGCAGATGCAGTGTTTAATGTCTTTTCGGGAAACAGCCAGCGGGGGGTAGGTCGCTACTGACACCACCCCTCTCTCTACCATCAAGGTGTGCAGTGCATATTATTATATTATATACGATGTACACCTATACTACATACTACAGTAACTGGATGCGTCTCGCACACGCGCGGAAGATTTAAAACCGTATACATAACATTATTATTATATTCAATATATTTATAATAATACGAGCTACGTCATGATTAAAGCGCAAAACAAAGACCTTGTGTATAGTGTAATAATAACGACAACAGCTATAATATATAATATGCGCGGAAAGTCGGAATTTCTACACTGATAATTATCGCGGTGCTTTTAATCATTAATTATACAACCGATGTCACACTCGATTATAATTCAGTAGGTATATGTACATACTTGTATATTGTACGAGAAAACATAAAATTATCACGCACGATCGAGCGAAAGTGCAATTCGAAGGAAACGTATATAGTTGGTATGTATATTGTATATAGATAATTATTGTGAACGATATTTTACGATCAGACAGCGTTTGTACATTATTTACACATTATAATAATCATAGTTCATACTGAGACATTGAGAATAAATTGCTATTATTATGTTATGTTATATTATATTATGTTAACAATCGTAAAACACGTGTATCACTTGGATATGAGAAAAATATTTAGTAGAACTTTCTAGCACGAAAGTTGACAACATATTTGATACAATTTTTTGAAAGTTTCAAATCGACTGCAGTTTAATATACTTTATACCTAGTAAAAGAAGAATGGAAATTATTAATTATTGTTATCCCCGAGGTACCTATTTAATATTGATATTTGATAGCATAAACTTCAATGACACGATATAATGGTTTTACAATATGGCGCTATTTACGCTTTTATTGTACGCAACTTAAAAGGGTGTTGAAATAATCTGAAAAGATTTTTTAGTATTTTTATCTGAAGTATTTTTATAAATTCCAATCAATGAATGTATATATATTGCATTACCGAGTCAATTTCAACAATACCCAGATGTTTAATAGATAAAGTGTCAGCATGTTAAGTTACGGTATTAAATAATTAAAAATAATATTTTAATACTGCATTTAATTAATTTTGTTATGAAAATATAAAAATGGTTGTAACCAAATATTCACGTGACTAATGAAATTATTTTGTTGTGACTAACGTTCAAATGAAAACACGTTCACAAAATATATGCAAATGTATAATATATTATTATTGTTTTACGTGAAACACAAAAATAAAGTAAGACGTTTGACTTGAATAGTTTTATAGAAAAAGTTCCTAACTACCAATTATTAAAGTTTGTGCGTAACAGTTTATGTTATTCATAGTATTTTTGAGCCCTTTCATAGTTTCGCGAATAATTTATTAAGTTGTGAAACATTATTGCTATCACGGAAATTCAACTATAATACGTCTTTGTCACATCAAAAATTAAAATAATATTATACACAAAAAAAATGTCTATGATGGGTTTATGCAATTAGGTATTACCTCGATTTTTTTTTGGTATTTTTTTTTTTTAATTACCAAAAAAATTAATAGTTAAGTCTGAATTTTAGAACTTCGTAAAAAACATGCAAATCTCATTTATGACTTAAGTGCTTTAATACCATTTCGAACTCACATAATATAATATCCCACAAACTGTGGTATGACGAACACAGTATGACAAAGGCAATTTATTTATCCTTTAGCGTTGATTAAATATTGTTTTATACATTACACATTAAAATATGTTTTACCTTAGGCATATAAAGATCTGCATAAAATTGTATTTCGTTAGATATTTGATGAAGTATACGTTGTATTCGTATTATGTAAATGAGAAAAAACTCCTCGATTGAAATATAATGATAAAAAAAAAGAAGAAAAAATTTTAACAGATAAATGTTCGTTTTTTTCTTCTATTTCACATGCCTAATATAATCATATTTATACTCACTATATTAACTGGACGTAAATTATAGTGGTGGCATTAGGAAAATGATTAGTAAGTTTAGATTACATCATATTTTATAAACATAAGAATGTTCACTAAACGTTGGTCAAACGAATTATATTACAGGAATTATTTTTTTTTTTTTTTTATTATTCCTCAGTAATGGTGTAAGAGATCCGGATTAATGAAGTACATAGTTTACCAATGTAAAAACAAAAATAACAAGTAGAATAACAGGTTTTTACATATCAATTACATTCAAACTCGTATATTGAATGGTAAATGTTCCTATTTTAAATTTCTTTTAATTTAATTTGAACAATATATACAATGGCTTGGTTAGGATGGTTCAGTTTTTAATTACCAAACTATTATTATACATCAAATTAACATTAAAATAATAATATATTATATAACTTTTGATTGTTAACAATTATTATAATTTAAAAATATACCTGATATACATATAATGCTGCAATACATACAAAAGAAAAATGTAATAAATAAATGTTTTGTTACAATATTTTGTTTTTGAAGATGTGCTACTAATACAAATAGAGTTAAGTACGAAGTCGATAGCTTAAAAGTTAAACTTTCAAAAGGAAGACTTTATTTAAAAAAATCCATTTAGTTTTTAAACTTTTGTATATTGAATAGTGTTTAAAGTAATATCAAAGTTTTGAGACGCAGGAAAACGGACAAAGAACATTAAAAAAAATTCAATTACCACACAAGATTTGTTTTGAACAAAACGATGAATGAATAATAATGAAAATCAAACGAAATTTTTCACCCTTTTTATTGAAAGAATTTTGATACTCTAATATTTTAACGGACACGAGTAAACCTATCTTTATTTTTTATAAACATATTTTCATTGATTATATGAACACGATTTTTATTAAATATTATATAAATAGCCAATTTATACAATAAAATGAAAATTTAAAATAAAATATCTAATATACACACATTCGACATGTAGGTACACCGGTTAGGTTATATCATTATATTATATTATAAATCGATGTTAGGAACCTATTTTATAGAGTACCTAGGAAAATTAAAGAACATAACATTTACACAATAAAAAAGTATAATATAACAATTATAATATCAGTGCAGATTATCGATATAAGTTTTAAGCAGTCACCAAACTGAAAAAAAAAGGAAAATCCGATAGTTGCAGCAATCTTTGCAAAATACATTTTATTCAAATATGAAATCAGAAATTATTAGACCAAATTTTAAACAAAGTGTTTGAGAGTTTCTATTGAAAACCAGCGGTTATGACGTCAAGTTTTTCTAGAAAATGGAATGTTAATTCTATATACCCTTAGGAAAATATGGCGGTTTATTATAAATTTATATCATAAAACTTTCGTATCGATTCAGAGTTTAGTCTATTCTCCTTAGATATATGAATTTACAAAAAAAAACATTTTTTACTATACCTTTATATTATGTATAGGATTTGGAGCGAAACTTAATCAATAACCGATTACGATACTAAAATCGGTTAAAATTGTAAGTGATTATCCATCGTCCAGATTGTTATAGGTAGGTTTAAAAATCCCAAGACTCCGATATACCTATGCGATTATAGTCTATGTAGCGAAACTAAAATATCATATAATTGGTCCCATATTAGGTCTTATTGTTCAAGTTATAATTCCTCTGTATTCTATATTATTATTGTGCATCTGGCATTCTGGCTGCACAACCGAATAATTGTTTTGTAAATCCTTTATGAGATAAAATAAACATTTATAATTACAGTGCGGATTATTAAGCAATTTCATATTTTATTTTTTATCCTTTTCACATTTTTGGATTTTCATCAGCATCATAATCTTTACGAATCATATTATCATATTATATATATATATATATAATAGTTATGGTAAGCTTATGGTATTTTTTTTGCACTTATCTGCATATTTAATGATTATATGATATCTGTACATATTTTGACAAAATTCAAAATTAATTGTATATTGAAGTGAAATGTGTTTATAAAAAAGGTATAAAATATATAAATATTTAAGTAAGTAAAAAATTTAAAAAAATTTTTTTTAATATTCACTAAAATGTAATCAAAATAAAGATAAATTCAGAAAGTATATACTCTATAAGTTAATTAATTTGTTATAAATTAATCTAATATCTTATGAATTTATACAAATTAAATATATAGTGAAAACTAATGATCAAATAAAAATTGTGCATTTTTCACTAAATCATTTTGCAGTTTATAAAATCGTTTTCTTGCCTATTTTGTTGCACATTTTCGACTACATGCACTTATTTATGGGATATCTTATTGTTACTTTTTATCGCATACGAATCAACGCTCTATTTATAATAACATATTAAACAAATATATAATGCCTAATTTATATTATGTATGTTTGCCCCCAATGAAGAGGACTTCACTCAATTTTACGAATTTATTTTGTTCAATTTTTACCAATACCAAACTAAAAAAAAAAAATTATAATCCGTAAAATTTATTTTTGTCCACTTTAGCGATTCATATACATATCTATAGTATAATATTATTATTGTGTTTGTCGGGTCCGTTTGCATCACAATATTTTAGTCAGTCGCAACTGTGACACCTACTCCATCGCCGTCACCGACAATGTCCAATACGCACCAATCGTTAATGAGACAGTAACAATTCATTAGAGTGACTACGGTCGTTAGTAAAACAAAAACGTTATATTATTACACATTTTCTGCATAATTATATGTTTTTGCGTGCGAGTGTTAAGCATTGCGGCAAGTACTGTAATAAAATAAAACGCCACAGTGCACACGAGTCCTGTAGTGTAAATAAACACATATTATAATACATCCCCGTACGGTAGTTTTTGCAAACGACATGGAATTTAAAAGAGTGCATAATACGTGAACAAAAAAAAGAAAAAAATGTGTTGGAAACCATGTTTATCGATAATTTATTCGAAAAAACGAACAAAAATAAAACCAACTTTACACCATATATAGTATATACACATATATATTATAACACAATATAGTATACATATATACATTTATATTATATATATGTAGGTAAGAGGGATTCGGCGATATGACGATGAAAAAATAAACAATATTTCGACGGGTTTTTGAATATGAAATAAACATGAAAATGAACATTTGTTTTCTTCGTCGAGCACCTACTATACACTATTTGGACGGTGACGATGACGTTTAAAATCGAATGTTTTAGTTTGAGGTCGTTAAATATCAATAACACTTACAGAAAGCCTTAAACTATATTATATAAGTATACATATATACATTTATATACAATAGCCTATAGGTAAGATATATTCCATGAACAAAATAAATTGCATACCTTTCTGCAATAATAATAATTGCAGTGTGAAACTAGAAAAAACAAAAGTATCGAAAAACAATGTAAATATTGTTTTAAAATAATCGAATAATAAAAATTTAGTAATTTTCGCTAAAAATTTTTTTTTTTTAATTAACAAATGATTAAACGCTATAAGTACTGTGTATTATATTAAGCAATAATGAATCAATAAAAATATATTTTCTAAAAAGAGCACAATTTTAACGAAACCAATTTCATTAAGTTAAACATAATAATACATTAATAACCATTATTATGTTATACAAAATTTGTTATCACAATATATATATATATATATATATATATATATACAAATACACAATAATTATGAATAAAATAATAAATATTAACTTATTGCCTGTGTATACAATAAGTACATAAGCCTCCTGAAAAGTTATTATTGGTAAACGACGATCAACTAAATAACTTTTGTATTATAAGGGATTCAAACAAAAGTTTAATTAAAAGTACTTATTATACATTTAATTTATATCGAATATAAACAATAAACGCATGTTAATCATTTATTTTGAAATGTAAATGACTGTTAAAATGGCAACACACACACACATATTGGTAAATTACAATTTTAAAGTTTTTATAAAATCTAATCGCATCGATGCGAAATACGCGATACGAGAATGGTGTATTCGCAACAGACAATATTACAATATACAATACTCTTTGAGCACTACACTTGTATACATATAATAACCTCTTGAACAAATAATAATATGCAGTACGTTCGTTGTTAAAATTAAATCATTAATATTTAAATTAGTATTTATGTTTTATAAATTTATTGCGAACAAAATACCCAATCGATCGCTGTTTATATAGTACGCGTATACACGACGATATTACCATATTATAAGTACCGATCCATCCACAACAAATATTTACAAAGGTGCACACGCGTATTGTAAGCAAATAATAATAAGCGTACCAACAGCTATTGTATAATATATGTACCACTGAACTATGAATATATTATTTAGTTCAGTGATAGGTATACTTACAATTATAATTTATAACGACACTTTAATGTTTAAATGACTAAAACCTCCATCAATATTTATGAAATATTAAATAAGATCGTGATGCGCGTAATGAATCTATATTATGATTCAGTTTAATAATTATTGCAATAAATAATCAATATACGATCTTATTAAAACGACAGGCAGTGGCGTAGGCAGGTAGACATTTTGGGTATTTACCTCCCCCCCCCCCTTAAACATTTATTTTTATTTTTTTTAAATAAACCTCGGCTTTTATGACCATTGGCATTTATGGTTAAATAAAAAAACATTTTTTTAAAATCTTTCTCTTCTTTACTATAAAATTCAATATACATTTATCAAAGCTTACAAATCACTCAAAATTATTGCATCGTAAAATGAGAACATATTTGATGTTATAAAAAAAAAAAAAAAAAAAAAGATTGTCCTTTAATAAATATTTATATTTGGAAAAACTTCCTCTCCATTTCCCCCGCACACGATTACTCTATGCCTGGTAGTTTCCAGTCCATTCTATCTTAGTCCGTGGTAATTTACAAGTACCAAGTTATCGTCATAATAATGGTCAACAAGCAACGTTAAGAAGTGGACTAGTGTGAAATCAGTAAGATTGACCAAAAAATGCAAAATAAATAAGATTCTAATGAAACATATCTGTGGCCAGGAAAGCATCGTTTAAAAAGTTCAAAAAAAAAAAATGTATTAAATTGCCCTATTGCTGATTACCTAATTGTCGACGGCGGCTTCGTCCCGCGTCGAATATTATTGGTACATATTAATATATTATAGGCAGGTATCGAGAAACGAAACAAATTTTGCGCGTAATTAACTCATATCATCTATAATACGCACAACAATAAATATATTATTATGCACTGCTGCTTGGTGATGGATGGCTGGCCGGTGCAGCAGACCGTCGCCACGAGGTGCAGTCGCATCGTTCCGAGAGCGGTGGCTATTATATATAGATGGCCCTGGGCGGGTATATCCGCATATAATATACCTACCGTCGGACAAAAGCTGCAAATCTCGGTGGTGGGGGAGGGTTTTTATACGTATAAAGCCCTTTCGCAAATCCACCAGCAATTAATAAACACGCCACGACTGGATAAACAGAGTGCGAGACCGCGCGGCTGTTGCCGATGTGCAGTGGCTGCCGCAGCAGGTACCCCTATATACCTATATATATATATATATATATATATATATATACCGTGGTTGTTAGGTGATATGGGTGGGTGGATGGAGGGGGTTCAGTGGCGTCGGGCGAGAGGGGAAAAGGTCCTTTGTAGGGCGCCTTTATTATTTCCTCCGATCTAATAATATATATTACAACGCACCGGAGCGGAGAGCGGTGGTCGCGGTCATTTCTCCGCCGCCGCTTTAAGCGCCTCGAATTAATGTGCCGCGACACGAGTTGGGAAACTCGATTTGTCGGGCAATAATGATAATAATATGTGTGCTACGCGAGTCGATTTGTCAACGGAATTATTTACGTAGGTATAACCTCCGCGTAAAATATTATCCGATGCGGTGGCATCAGCCGTGGGCGGATAGGCCATTTTTGGCCTACCGGAAAATTTTAAAAAGGGGCCCCCGCATGAAAAAAAATTTAATAATACATGATATTAAAGGGCCCCATTACCAAAATACGAAGGGGGGCCCACCGGGAAATGCCGGGTAGCCCGGTAGGCCTATCCGCCCATGGCATCAGCCGCAGATAACGTCCGTTTCGGACTAGAGAGATGTTTCAATTTGCGCCGAAGAAGACAACATAATTATGATAATAAGATTATAATATATGTACAAAATATCAAAATTATGACCGAGACAAAGACGTAATCTACAACTTGGTTTCGCGCGGTTGGTTTCTACATTATAGTCGACGGTAGATATGATGATGGGATTATAGTTAGGGTTAGGTATAGTCCGCAGAGGCTAAAATATATTTATTTTTCGATTTAAAAACTTTTCATAAAACTTGAAGTCATCTTGAGTGAGTGGGGGAAGGCTTTTTCCTTAAAAAATTGTATTTAATTTATAGACATAAACATAGGACAGTCAATGTCTATTTTTATTTATCTTCAGAGTACAGTTTTACACAGTATACACATCACGATAAATAATGGTATCAACCTTGAAAAGATTACTTATAATATATGGTCCATTCATTGAAAAAAAATCATAAAAAAGTTACTAGCTATTACAGACTATAACACACTTATTAATTTCGTACCATATTACAAAGTGTGTCGTATACCTACTACACAAAATTTTAATCCCCGGCGTTATACGTTATAACTATTATAATGTTATAGCTACTATTTTATTGGGACTCGTTGAAATTAATTTGTAATTTTTGAAAAGTGTTGATAGAAATACTTATTTATTTTAATACTTAGTTGTGATAGTGATTATATAATATTGATGTATAATCATAATTATTAGTGATTTCGTTTTTTAAATTTTAATGGTCTGACCGCATTATTGATTACTCGGAAATCGTTTATGAGACACTCATCGTATACCGTTTGTTATATTTTAACGGAAGTCTTTTATAGGGATCGAAAAACATTTTATCTAGTACGAGTGCACAAAATATATATTGCTGGCCTGAGCATACCTTTGTCCAACCCACGTCGACGGGGGAATTCGATTTTTGTATTTGTGAAATTAACGCTCTCCCGACAAACACCATACACTACGTGTCCATGATAATATACTGTAGTTATATTAACACGTAATATTATTACCAGACGAACATGAACAGACTATCTTGCGTTCGTCTCTATAGCGTTGATTCATAATGTTTTCACACACTTCACGATAAAGCTTTCAAGCGTATAGCACCGGCTCATTTCGTTTCGCGTTCGCTTTGAATCACGTACATAAACCCTTTTGTACACTGCAGTTTCACCGGATGAAAGTCTTATCCGTTTTAAAAAGAAGGGAAACACGAATTCACAGAATGTAAAAAAAAAATGAATTTTTTGAAGGGGAAGCGCAAATGGCAATCCATCAATGTCACCCCGTCGTAGACACGACAATCGTTGTACTGCACGGTAGGCACGTTTTTTTATTATTATTATTATTATTATTTTTTTTTAGCATCTTTAGGAGCTATTTCACGCTTTGCATATATCAGACCACCCTGAAGAGGGAGTGAGGGAGAGAGAGAAATGATGGAAAAAAAATACATAATATCAGTTATAAAACGTGTGCGGTTTAATAACAATCCGTTTTTGATAGTAACCCTGCTTGCCACGGTGACCTATTCTTGAATAAAACATTCCACGTAGTCCGTACCTATAGGATTTTAGGGTAAAAGAAAAAAAAATGATATTGTGACAATTGATTGTAATAGAATAACATCAACGTTATTCATGTACATTACCTATTGAATTATTTTTAGTTTTACGAAAGGCATATATTATTAAGGGTTCGTAAGATGATTTTAATAATATTTCGAGTGCATAACAAACACTTTGATTAAATTGTGATAAATTTGACTTATATCCTTCAAAAAAAATCTCAAACATTATTATTATAATTTATACACTCACGTACAATTAACGAATCATTTATAATAATTTATTATTAACATTTTTTTTTTTTTAAATTAAAATACCGAAACTGATCAAAACATAGTTTATAAATCATAAAATGTAGTATTGAAATAAAATGCCATTATTCATATGCAATGATTTTATTAGATTATGCGAATAAATTATAATATTATTCATTATAACATATTTAACATATAATTATTAAATATTTCATACCTACGACCTACCAATTATAAATTACGTTTTTATGACAATAAAAAAAAAACGTATACACTTGTGACGTACGTACGTGTTTGCTAAAAATCAAATAATCTATACACACACATTAGAAATTATTGATTCCGTTTTACGAGTGATATGAGTTTTAAGATTAATATCATAATTACCACCTAGTATTAAATAATAAGTATAAGTACCTATAGCCTACGTTTACGTAAATATTAAAAATGTTCAACATTTTTAAATAATATATTTGTCAGACTTGGGTAAAATTCTTTTTTTAAGTACCTATTTTGAATACAAAAAAAGTGTTCTGCAGAATATGTATTTGAATACTTTATGGTAATAAATATTCTCGAGTATTCAGAATACTTCAAAAAAAAGTATTCCAAAAATATTTTTGGAATACTTTTTTCCTAATTAAATTAACTTTCAATAGCAAAATTTATAATACTGTATTCGGAATACTATCCAAATCTAGATGGTGTAACAATGTCTAATCCGATTACAGTATGTAAGTTCACAATACTTTATAAACACGTTTATACCTACGTACACGTGTTTGGTTAACCACCGAACAAAAAGTTTAATAGGTTCAACAACCACGATAGAAAAAATTCCATTTTTTTTTTTTTAATCAAACCACACGTAACACCATAATATGTATATCATCGTATAATTCCTGTATGTCCACGTATTGGTCTATAGTCGTATAAAGGTTACACGGCAATCGCCATATTATATCGGTTTTTGGCATTTAAAAGAAAGAAAAAAAAACCTTTGAATTATCGTTAACTTGTTTCGATATCGATGGTTTGCACGACACTGCAGTGACTTGAATAGTAATGTGTAGGTATAATATAGAATATACCGGAGCCCATCGATTATTGCGAAAAACGTTTATTGTTGGTCGGAGATAGGTATTGTAACCTATTACCTCCGCTACTGCTCCAACTGCAATGGTGGTTATAAAGTGGATTGTAACGTGCAGCAGTGGGCGAGCATAAAAAAAAATATTATTGATTTCAGACGGTGATAACATAATATACATAATAATAATAACATGTTAAGGTATATACACTGAGGATTTATATTTATCCGTAAAAAAAAAAAAATACTTAAACGGTGTGCAGTACAGGTGACAATGGCAAAGAATGAGATGTGCGCGCGAGCGCTCGTTTATATAACATCATCGAGTAGGTGTCGATCGCATTTGCACTTGAGAACATAAATGAAAACAGACGTACCAGCCATTTGTCATACTGGTACACGCAATAATGTATACCAGGAGTCGGTACAACGCCGTCGATATATCATGTCTGTACACGTCGCACGAGGCTGCACTCTGTAATATTCTTATCATCGCCTATTTTTATTATTGGGAATATCATAAGATTCGACAACACATTTTTGTAGTCAAAAACTCTCGTAAATTATAATCTTTTCGCATTAGGTGTATAATATAGAAAGTACAAGACAATATACGATCTCTATTATTATATTATAATAATTGGAAAATGTAATATTATGTTAGCGCTCACACATGATATTATATTCACGATGATATATTAACATAGACATGTTTTCGGGTTAGATACATTTTTTTTTGTTTTTTGATTATGACCAATTTTTCTTTAGGTTTTCGTTATCGTGTGATTACTAATTTTTTAACAAAGATATATTCATAAATACACAGATTTTCCGCGTTAGGGAAAAATATCGATGATAGCATCGTAAAAATGAGTTAGAATAAAATCATATAGCGTATTTTATTCTAACTCATTTTTACGAGGCTGATTTTTGTACCGCATTGTTTAAAACGCTAATCAACAAGAAAAAGAAAATTCAATTCGATTCCTAAAAAAAAAATGTATGGCACGCTACTAGATATTTTTCCACTGCTGAAATATAATATACCCAAAAACATATCTAATATTCCTCAACTTTCCTTGCGGAGGAAAAATATCTAGTAACATGCTAGTAGGTATAGGTTAGGTATTAAAAATAAACATTGGTACATGTTTATTCATTATTATTATATTTTTTCCTCATATACTTGTAATAATTAAGTTTCACTTTGTTTTAATTGTTTGAGTTTAAATTGAACTCGTTATTTAATGATTTTCAGTAAATCATCCTCGCGCTGATTTTAAGATATAAAACCCGAATGATCGCTTCACCTATTACTCCCCCCTCCTTTCAAAAACCGTTGTGCACGAAACGACCAATACAATAATACATTTATATACATGAATAATATTTATTAAGATTATAATATTTTTAGGAACCATACGCGTACCGTAATAAATAAATATGTATTTTTTCAACACACTTGTTAGCAAAACACGCGTACCTGTGATGCAATAATAAAAACTGTAAAATAAAAACAATAAAAATCGTTATCGAAGTATATGTAGATAGTTTTCAAAACGTCATTCAAACACATTAAAATCGAACACTGCAGACAACCGATAGTGGACAGGTGCCGTAAACCCAAATAATAAATGACTGCGCCGAGTACAGCCGTATCGGAATTAAGCGATCTGAGTTTTTGTTTTTACGACTCATCTCAAGCGTGGGCTTCACGCGTTATGGGGTCGTATGCAAAAATTGTTTCACCACAACCAGTTGAACGGTGAACGATTTTCATCTCAGAAATGAATATCTCCTCTTTGAAATAATAATAATAATAATAATAATAATAATATAGATAACGCTGTCGATTAAGTAAAATTTGACTGCTATTTGCAATTTTGTAATAAATCAATACGGCTGTTGAATAAATATAGCTAAAGCTGGCAAACCGTTATGTTTATTATCGACACTTATATTATAATATATTATATGTTACTGTTTTCGTAGTAATATATTTCCCTTCGTTGTTCTTATCAAGTAAAATAACACGACAATGATTTATTGAAATTGCCTCCGCCGCGGTGGCTCATCCGAAAGCTGCTAACACTTAAGATCCAATATAATATATGTAAGTTCCTCGGACGTTGAAACGAAATGTCTACCGCCAAAAAAAAAAAACGTTTAAAAGTACTGATACGACAATAATCGGAACACACGCGTTTCTAATGCTGCGCAAGCAGTTTCTAAGCTGTTTTGGTCCGAGTTGTTGCGGCTCCGGCGGCGGCGGTGAGATAATTCCACCGAACAAATATGATATTATTTTTTTTTTTTTGGTATTGTCATGATACGACAAAGGTTTACCCGACCAGAAAAAATAAAAAATTAAACTCACGTCATATTTCGCCCACTACAATTATTAGAAAACGTGCGGTAGGCGTAGGCCGGTAATACATGATAATATTATTATTTATTATATTGTCATTCGATGTGTTTCGTTTGTATATTATATTATTATGTACAAATCCAGTAGGTAGGTCACTTATTATAATTCCATTTCAGAGCGTGCAGTTTGTTTCAGTTATATTATTCTAATTCCGTTTCGTATATTGTGATAATATACATATATTATACATATATGTACCTACACATATTAATATATTATATTATGTTTACGGTGAATGCACACCGGTGTACTGAGTACCGGAAAATCCGTAATATTAGCCTGTAGAGAATTTGTTGAAACGTAACGACGCATCGGGGTACAAGAAAATTCCAAGATAATATTTTAGACCAAAATCTAAATAATATAGACTTTTAGGAGTATTTTTTCCCTCGAGTGGTACATCTCTCTGGTTGTATCATATTATTATCATACATAAATCACATTAAAAAAAAAATTTACTGCAGATGGGTATACCTATACATATGTACATATATTATATATTTTCAAACATTTTTATCTGTAGGTCCCAACAAATTGTATAATACACGTACCTTTAGTTTTTATATATTCAATACGCCTGAGCTGAAGCCTCCAGTAGCTATCTATTGCGTCGATGATCGCATCATTTGAAAAGAAACTTTTATAATATGAAAATACGTAGTAAATATTTGATATTTCCCTGGTCGGATATCAGAAAGGTGCAATGTACTGCAGAGATGAAAACCGCATAAGCTGGGACACGTGAAGATGCAAAATATTTTCAATCCAAATATTGAACGTATTTCATAATAATTACACCGGTGCAGGCAGACACCGACAAATAAAGATGATTATTTTTTGTTTTTTCAATAGAATGATAATAAGACGACAAAGCGCGTTATCGTGCACAATATATTATTATATTATGGCTCTTTCGCATATGTTGGTCTTACCTGCAGGTTAGAAAACGTATACGTAGAGAACACTGCAGGCGAAACTATATACGATTTCATTTGGACAGACCTAATGGCAGACATGAAAAAAAAGTTCTAATTCAAAAATAAGTTTTTTATTTAAATTTAAAATCGTGTTAAGCCAGTACTAGGCCAGGCAATTTAATTTGAATAATATACGTAGGTAATTGTGAAATTTAACTTATGAGTTATAGCATCTATTATTTACATGATCTCGTATAGCATAATAATTTTATAATATCAGTATTCATATTATGTGTAACAATTATGTATTATAAATTGAGATTTACCTAACTTGTTAGTATAGTACACCCATGTGGCATATCAGATTATATGAATATCTTAGTGCCTATATTGTTCGTTGGCATACTGTAGTAACCATACATTTTATATTTTATAAAACGGATGGTACACCTATTATAATATTATATATCTACCTACTTGTCCGTGTTTTTTAAGTTTTTAAAAATTGCGGAAATATTTTGAACGATTATTATACAATGATTGCTATCACATCATCGGTTGATGGCCACTCTCTTAATATTATACATGTTTAAGGCCTATACCTAAGTGTAAAAGGATGCATTAGTGCACGCTGTAGTTGTCACGCGTCCTACAGATAGAGCAGCCGTGGATCGCAGTAGCGTCATTGTACAACCGTCGTTGTATACCACGTACCTGATTCTATAAACACGTGGTGACAAAAATAATGAGACGTATCGCAAAAGTATTGTGCACTGTACAATATAAACGTTAGAACAGCGTGTCTACCGCACTCTAAGCCTGCAATGTATTTATACAGGACGGATAAACCACTTAAGAGGGTGTACAAATTAAGTATATTATAGAACGTTAAGTGTACGAACACGAAAGCTTTCGCAACTCAACACTATTATACTGTAAACATCGAAATAGATACTTATACCGAGTAAAAAAAAAATCGTTTTCACAATAAACGTTAGGATATTAAAATAAAGATTTATGTATACCAAATACCTACAGTAACCATCGCGCTTAAAAAATGTTCTTTTATAAGTCTCAATTGAACAAAAAGAAACACAATTTCTCGTAAACAATAAAGTAAGCTATTAATAAACCATAAAATCAGGGTGATATTCTTAACGACGATGATGATGCATCGTGCTCGTTAGTGAAAACGCGTACCTTATAGTTTCCGACGAGTGTTCGGAATGTTTAAAATGTGATTTGTATACACGCGGTGGACTAATGGAAAAGTGTCTGTAGACGACGACGACAAAGCAATATTCAATAAAATTCTTTCGTAATTAAATAACCAAAATTGAGTACATGTACGGCATTTATGTAATAATATTAAATATGTGTATGAGTGTGTGTATGAGTGCGTGGTCTATTCGGTAAGAGATAGAAGGCGTCGAATTACGTTGGAACGATAGGGATATATGTGATAGTCGACGGCTGTGGAACACGTAAGAAGTGAAGAATTATAGCTTTTTAGCTCTCTCGCTACGTATTATTACATTACGTAGTAGAGCAGACTATAGGCGGCAAACACGCAGCTGAGATGATGGATCTAAAACGTATTAAGATTTCCGGTCAACGGCGCTGAATCCCCATTCTTTTTGTATTGTTTTAGTGGGTCGACAGCTCACAACTATATATATATATATTATTATATTCTCGTTAATTGATTTATCGTGTTTGTTCGTTGACAGATATAATATGTCTATATAGGCACAGTATATAATATATATTATAGGCGTAGTATGACTGCGTACAAGATAAGTATACAATTATTTCCGTTCACCAATACGACGAGTGGTCTTTGTATAGTGTTTTATTTATTTATTTATTTAAGTCCCGTGCTTTGACCATTAATGCTGCAATAATGCGCGTCTTCAATTCTGACAACGCGGCGCAGACATCTCAACATGATACTGTGATAAAAATATAATACAATATTGTACAATATTGTTATAATAATTATGTCCATGTCACTAGAACGACGACGGTCTTGCAGCGAGTTGAAGTGATAATATCGTCGCGTACGTCGTCGTTTCGATCGATCAGCTCGACGTGTCGTCGTATACACTCACGCGACCATCGTATAGGTATATACTGCAATACATACATATATATTATAATGACTACATGGTACCTATTTTATTATATATAGGTATAGGTAGTAGTCACATATTACATTCGACGACGTTATCTGACGGAGGTGGTGGCTAATGAACGTAAGTCGCGCGCATCCGGAGGTCCATCACAATGCCCAATAAATAGAACAATTTTCGGGTTCCCCTCGGGTATAAATTATAACTGTTTTACAATGGAAACGTAAATTTCCGAGTCCCGTGCGCGTTTGACAACTGGTACTTCACGGCACAGCGGGGGTAGGTGTCTATCTGCTGCGCTGCATCGGCGTCCAGGAATCACATATTGAATAATTCATCAGAGCAGCAACCCATAAGAGACGCGATACGACCGGGATTTCTATTATATTATTCGTGAGTACATACAATATATAATATATATAGTTCGATACTAATTGAATATCTTTTCCATCAACTATCTATTTTTTTTTCTTATATAGAGGTAGCCTATTACTTTCAATGTAAACGAAAATAACGATTACGAAAACAAAAATAATAGTAAAATATATATATATATATATTCGATTCGTTAATAAAATATGTTTATAATAGGTATAGCTACGCTGCATCGAGCGAGTATAAAATATTATACTTATGCACGTATTTTATTTGTATATATATATATGATAATATTATAATTTGTATTTTCTGTAGGACGGCGGTACAAGTTATTTCTAGGTTCAGTGTCGTCTATATATTACGAGAAAACGTGAGTAATACAAAACTGTATAGGAGCAGTAGGAGCACAATACTGTACTGCATAGTGTACATATTATTATTTTCGGTAGCCAAAGAGACGTAGTTCATAAATTAGCAGAACGTATGGAAACGCATCTGCGTGATGAGTAACATGTGCGCAAAGACGAGTTTTATTATATCACATATAATATTATTTTGTTTCGTTCTCCTCTATCCGGGGGCATCTGTTTCTTGCGTTTAAATAACACGTCGGGCTTATATAAGTTTGCATTTAACTACAATAAATAAAATATTACGCTTTACGTGTCGGAATGCGGTGCTCATTAAAAGGCTGGATATTTCGTATCAAAGTCGGAAGACTATCATCCGTTTAAGAGATTCCGGCAGATTTTTATCGTCTGGCGACAACGATATACATCGCCATTAAAATATTACGCGTACGCGTTGTTGGCTTATGGTTTACGCGAGTTCTATATCAAAATATTATACAACGGTCTGGCTGTACTGATGTGATATTTACAAGCTACGTACAGCTGGTAGAACGATTTAAGCTTTTGAATCGGAGAAATGGTTATGTCTCACTGCCCAAGAGCAAACGAGCTGTTTAGAAAATGATTCATTACAATATTAATAGTTGTTATTCTATCCGACTCGAGGTTAGGCTGTATAGTGACTAAAATAAAATAACGAAAAATATAATAATTGTTTTTCGAGAAGCGATTAAAAAAGAAAACACTGAAATAAAATTTCGCGAGGTCACGAATTATACTGCAGGTACGAGAAACCACGTCAGTAACAGACATTGTAATATATAATATACCTACTATTAGGGTTGTCACTTGTCATACACATACTTCCCGATTTATACCGGATTCGAATATAACTTCTAGTTGTCCAGTTAAAGTATTTCGAGACGGTCAATTATCTCCGAATGAAACTTCAACAATTTGAATGACTTATGTTAACATAATTTTGTCTTTTACTACACCACAATTCTAAAATAAAAACCCTATTGGTATGTTAACTGCAAATAAAACAAGTTGATTACTCGATTGAATGACAAAATCTGTTTTTAAGTTATTTTTATCAGCTTAGTGACTATAATAAAATATTATTGACGAATAAGTTAATTTTATTTTCAATTCTCAAACGAAATTTTTGATACCTATCAATAATCACTAGTGTTATTGATTTATTTTTCGGTTACTCAATCCAATTTGTAACATTTAGTTAAATGTTACATTTACATATTAAAAGCATATTTCACATAGTGCTGACTTAATTGTGCGTGAAGGAGTTGCAAGATTTTTATAATGAAAATTATTTACAAAAATGTTTTTCCCGTGGTTTCAGTAAAACAAAATATGGCGATCCAGTAGGTACGTCATACTTTTACATATTTAAATAAAAGATGGCTAAAACTAGTACGTATAATAATAACGATCGTTGATCACTGACAGCATAATTCCGAACTGATCAATCAATGTCACTATAATATAAACTATAACATCCTAATTATACGCATATATCATTCACTATACAACTATACTACAGGTCTCTGCTTGGCATTGAATAATGAAATAAATATAATATATTTATTAACTGTAAGGAAATGAATCAACGGAAATGTTTCATAGATTATTTCAATAGAGCACGATCACTTATTAAAATATAATTCGACTTTAATTTCAAATTAATTATACGAGTATTATTCTTTATTTTATAATTTTAATTTTTTTAAATGAGCCTCAAGAACAAAGGTTATTGGCCTTTAACATAAATATTTTTTTTTAACAAGAATGAGTCATTAACAATAATATATACAAAACAAAGGTAATAATACGAATAAAAAAGGATTGAGATATGTCTAGGTTAAATAATTTGGTATAGTTTAGTTTGTTTTAGATAACTGATTAATTTTTCAATGTTGCTTGGCTGGGGACTTAGAGCTTCTTTATTTATTGTATTGTGATATAAGCGTACTTACTCAATAATACCATATGTTCGTTAATAAGCATATTATATAATAGACTTCATTCGCGTATAATTATATCACAAAATTATATTTATTTACGTTTATAGAACCAATACGAATCGTATAAAATGAACTGCCTGTAGTCAATTGTATTTTTCCATAAATTGTTAGTCTAATCCAATACAGAAATATATATATTGATAGGTAATAAACATTCGCATCATGCGCACATTAATTTTTTTCTCCTAGCCTGGTCACATCAATAACTACAGTCGTTAACCAATTACTCGCGATACAATATATTATAAAACGTGTATATAATAATAATATAAACTTCAGCAGCACGCAATATATATATATATGTATGTATGCTAATTGAAGTTTTAAAGTTTGAAGTCGTTTTTATAGTCGAAAGACCATTAACAAGCTATATTCGTCAAGCGCAAAAATAATATCGTGCGGGTCCACGACGTTGTGGGCCGGTTAATAGGTCTCAGAAGATAATCGCTGTTAAGTTCCGCCTGCAGGGGGTCTAGTCTTCCCGACGGGAAATTTACAGGGATCGTAATAATAACGATTTTAATGGGTCTGAGGCCCCCGGAGCCTCTGTAGTGCAATATCTGCCGACACCTGACTTTATGACCGTCCGACCACCACATTTCAAATAATATACGAACAACGATGAAAATATACTTAAAATAAAAATAAAATATACAAAGAAACGTTTTTGATGTCGAAACAGGAACACTGACGTGCTGCGTACGATATTACAAACATTACTCTACTTATAATTTAATGATTATATCTTATTGCGTACAGAAAAAATAACGCACCAATGGTCGACAGAGCCTTTATTTCTTAGCAGTTTTATATTATAGCAGCTATTATTTAGTGGATGAATAATAACGTTTAACGGAATATGTATATCGTATACCTACTTGGAATAAATATTTATTATTTTATCAGAAATTATTATATGTCGCAAAATATGTATACTGTTAAGCTATTGTTTAATTGCATATTTATAAAATTAAATCATATTTTTTTTCGGTTATAAAACAACAACAAAATTGTTTTTACGAGAGAATTATAAGACTTAATTTAACTGCGTGTAATTAGATAGGTATAATATTATAATGAGGGATAAATAAAATACTATCTTTATTTAATTTTAGTTTAAATATACAAATATCTTGCATCTTTTGTTTAAATTAAAAGACGTGATTATTATTTATTTTACTGTATACAATAAGTCAATAAATAACTTATTTAAAAAAAATATATATAATACCCAAAATATGAAAATTGAGACATTTGAAGACAGCCTCGAAAACGAGAAACGTTTAGAACTTTTAGAGACATAAACTATAAAAACTATATATCCTTCTCAAATTACAAAACGCACGGCTGTGAGTATCAATAAATCTTTCAAACGTATATAATATCTGTATCGAGAAACCTAGTAATTTATCCAGTAGTCAGCCACCGACCAGATGTATTCTTAATGGTCAATCGCGGTGCATACCTTTCAATATTTCCAAAAAAAAAAACATTGAAAACACTAAGACGAGGACTCTCGTTATGTTTTATGATTCAATACAAAGTACACAATTCTTAGCAATAAAAATAAATTTCAACCTCCTCATGTATATTTACGCGTATAAATATATACATTTTTTATAAATATACGTAATATATTGAAGCAGAAATATTTGCGGAGGTGTATCGAAATTCACGTCATCTGGGAGGGGTTGAGATTTTATTGAGAACCTGAATTTATTGGTCGCCATTCTAGCGTTTTATGAATACGATCATAATATAAATTCATATACCAATATACGACTTGTGTGTACGGTAAGTTTTCAAACAGAACTCATAAAAAGATATTCAGTTTGCCCTAGTTTTCTTGAAATATATATATATGATTGAATCAGATACAAGTAATGTTCTAGAAAAATAAAATCATTTTAAAACGAGAAATAAAACGATAGCAACATAATATAGGTAGGTAATAGGTTGGTATTATGAGGGTATGCTGGATAGTATATTATTGGTCCCACCATATGCAGTCATTGAAACTAGAGAAATTTTACATCATCAAATATCATAATGTATAAAAGCATAGAATGGGGAACGGGGCTCAGGGGGCGATAGCACTTTCAGAATTTAATTTTGCCGCTTCATACATTTTCTTAGATACCATTTTTAGAACATAATATATTATATAGATACCCGAAACATTGTAGACTAAAGCCTCCCCATAAAAATTTATTATGCCATGTCTATGATAATATATAATTATTTCAACTGATATAACACTTTTTTGATTTTACTATGGTAAATTATTACTCAAAATTATAAGAAAACCATTTTTTTAAAACAAAAATCGATTAATAATGATTAAAATGGAATTCTCGTGTTATATAATAATATATATTTGATGATCGTATAATAATTTATAATTTATATTATTAATATATAATTTATATAGGTTAGATTAGGTTAGGTATCCGTATAAATTTAATAATATTATACAATAAACATAATGTGATAATTTATTAGTATTTTTATTTACCGAATCAAATTCAAAAGAGGTTGTTTGATTATAAGTTGCAAGTAATCTTATTATATAATAATATTGACGAAAGCCGTTATACATTTTTGAACAGTAAAAATAATAAAATAAACTAGGCAAAGTGATATATACTAAAATATAATTCATGCGAAGAATCACGCATATAACCACCACATTCATTATTTTTATTAATTTGCTGTTTCTGTTAACGATGAAAAAATTTAATGTCAACCTTCACTTGCAATCAACAGGTGGAAAGTATTAAAAATAAAAACAGAACAGAACAAAATGTCAACAAGAAAATATCTAAAGATAAAAATTAAGTAATTTATTGAATACACATTTGTGTGGGTAGTTTATACGAATATACTGTAACCTAGTACCTACATGTTATTATATACTTACAAGTGAGTATCATACAAACATTAATGATAATATGGAGATCATATTATCAAAGCATATTAGGTATTATTAATAAAATATTATTATACCAAAATAAAATGGAGTTTTAAAAAAAATTTTTGCCGGAACTGGGCTTTTGAAAATTGCATTTACCCCGCGCATATGTCACACAAATTATACCACTGTTAAATGCCAGTGTTCGTACTTTTTTTTCTCCGCCCATTTGTCGGTATATCGACATGTGTGGAGTATATTTGTGTTGCTAATCAGGCGTATCCGTCGGTGAAAAGAATAAATAATAATTCAACGCCAGGCTGAAGACGCGTCTACGTATCGCAGCGGGTCAGTCGACCGTGGCCGGCTCGGTTTTCTGTCAACATATTAAACACACACGCGTGTAAATAAGGAGAGTGTGCCCTATTTTAGCATTTCTTTCCTTTCTGTCCTACAGCAGCTGTCATCTAAGCGCATTATAGTCGGCAAATCCCTGTCGTACAAAAAGTCTCTCTCCCCCCATCGGATAACTCTGACGACCATGCTACACTCGGGTATTATATTTAGTGTCCGGAGTATTATGTATTTTATATTTACCTTCAAATAAATGTAGGTAAACCTACCACCACGCAATTTTAAAAAGCTTTAACTTACGAAGGTAAAAATTTCAAAATTTAAAATAAATGGCCTATTACGAATGTTTGAATTTTAATTAATCGATTGAACAAAACTAATGATAACTTCGATTTTATAAATATTAGATTAATTATTACAACGTATAAACTATTAATTTTACTATATAAATCTAAATTATATTTAACTAACTAAGATGATTATTTTATTTTTTTCACAATATTGTTATCGTTAACAACGGTTGTAGAGGTTTAGATATATCTACACGTCCTCGAGTGTTAATGCAAACGGAAAATTATTTCTATACGCCTGTGAGACTCGTTTTTCACACAACATTTAATAGTAATGCCGATTTGCCCGGTGAATAATACTGAACGAAGGACCATTATAATAATACCAGAATGTGCTGCGGGCGAAGTGTTTAAAATTGAACGACATCAATCATCACCAGACGGACGTTTTATGTACCGCGTGCTAATGACGTTACCCTCTTGCAACTCTAGGCAACCATACCACCACGAAATAATAGAAAAACCGACCATTGTGGCCAAAAGACAAATCGTTCAAATCCTCTAGGTCTAAGCCGTTTAAGCTTTTTATACGAACAGTGCGTCGACATTTCTATACGTTCATTGTACCGTGTGAAACTGCCGTTCATATACTTTGAATAGGTATTTAATACACAAAAATCTTATACTTGTACGAATTAGTAATTACTTAAAGTCATTAAATGTCAATTTTACAAATATTAATTTTACCATCAATATTGAGAACTTTATTGATCTTATACGAAAGTTCTATAATAAAAAAAAACTTATAGTTTAAATGGTAACTAGTACCTAGCTATTTTAAAACCGGCAAAAAAAACAGTTTATTCTTGACTTATAATTGATTATACACAGCGTATTGTAAGTTCCCGTTACGGCTTTCCGCGTCATTATAAAGTTCAACTCTGATGTGGTTTAATAACACGCGTAAAACAACCGAACAATTCCGCGTTGAATGGGGTTGTACACGCTGAACTGTAATTTTGTGTTTTGAACAATAAAACGCATATTGTTACCAACACAAATCATACAACGTATATAAATATATATATATGGTATCCAATCATCGTCAAGGCGTATCTAATACTCCATCGACGAACTCCTCGGTCACGAGTGTCGTTGAGTAATGGCCTTTCCAGACATGCGAGCTTTGGCGCTCACAAGAGCACCGCCGTAAAGGTACAGCAGCATGCGGGATGGCAGAAATTTACGCATTCGATTTTCTCTCCCTTCCGGGACAAGACCCTTTATTACAGTTTAAGGAAGCGAACTTCGTCCCGCGACCATCACCCAATCCGCTCGCCGTGAAAGAAAACCCATTACACGGCGATATTATAAGGAAACATTCGCGAGAGACGCGGCGCACGGCCAATTTCCCAAGACGGCTGCGGCGGCGGCGGCGGCGTCGTCTATAACACGGAGCACCTCTCTCCTTCCCCATACCGTCCACCACATCACCGCCGTAATTTATTTACGCCGACAGTCTCTTTACACACATACTCCCGCGCCAAATAATACGCGAGATTATTGAATGCAAACAGACCATCACACTGTAGACCCATAAGCAATCCCGATTCTAGGTGTATAATATAATACTTTAATAATTTATAGACTTATAGTTCCGCGTGTGCGTATTTTTTTTTTTTGTGCTTAGTCTATCTGACTGCATAAATCTTCAGCGAGCTTATCTTCGACAAACCACAATTTATATATATATATATATATATATATATATATATATAGAGAGAGAGAGAGAGAGAGAGAGATAGAGAAAGAAAGAGAGAGAGATAGTATAATAATACGTATTTGTATGTGTGTGTGCAGCAGCGTAAAATCATTACGGGGTGAGAACGACTTGCGTGATGCGTGTGCTCGTGATAAAACAGGGATTAAGTAATTAATTAAATATTATATTATTATTAGGTAAGCATTATATATGTTGCGTGTTGATACGACAACAATTTTTCTAATTTATACACACGTACCACCTACTTACAATTACTAATACATTATTTTTTAGTATCGTTGAACTTACAAATGACTGCTGTTTTTATGCAAATAAGAACGCAGAGATTTTTAAATAATAAAAGTAATAAAATATATATTTAGGTAATATAATTATCTTGTTACATATTTTAATTTTTAACATAAATATTATTTGTTGGGCTGGATAAACAAAAAGTTTCTGATAGATTTTCCGTTGTTACGGTTACCTATTAACAAAAATATATTTATGATTCATAGATTTTCCTCTACAAGGAAAAATATCGAGTAAAACATTCTATGGTTTTTCTCTAATAGTATCAGGTTGAAATTTTAGAAGATTTAAAAATGTACAGCATAATATGTTTAATAAATTAAACGTTTATGAAAATAATTATAGGCACCTAAGAGAAATTGCATAACTGGCATCCAAAAAATTAATTCGTTTGTATCTTATAGAAAAAAAAAGTACAACATTGATAAAAAATTAATCAGTTTGCTATAACGGGTAATATTACTAATATTAGTAGCTTTTCATCGAAGTTTTTCTATTCATAAAATAAATAATATAATAGGTACCAAAAAAAATAACGATTATTAATGTTATGAATCGATTCACTCTGAGTACTATTGCAGACATATCTCTAATGGCCATACTTAATGTGATAGTACTAACCTAACCTGTGATAGTACTAGTCACGATGGTCGACATGTATAAGCGCGTTGCCACTTGCCAATAATCGTGACCAGTTTATAACAGATTTTACTGATATTTTAATACAATATTTGGATTACTACTAAAAGGGTATCGAACAATGAAAACCAGTCACGATTTCATCAAAAACTATATATAGAACTACGTATTCCATGTCTCCATGATTAAACTATTTAAAAAAAGTTCAAATTGAGATGTAAAAGATAAGCTTCAGATAATTCAGTAATTATATAACACTTCAACCACAGCTTTTGACAGTTTTATCGTTACAGACAGAGTATGATATTATTCTCGAACCATAATTAGTTTGCTTGTGAGGAAGAGTCTTTTAAATGATATATATACATAGGGATGGTGAAGAATTCATTAAATTATATCACACCACCCCAGACCAAAAACATCATAATCCTGGTTTCCCCAACACTCCGTCAAATACTAACACCAGTAGTTTAGGCAAGTCTGTCCGCAAACTTAATCCCCCGGTTTGGTTTTGCTTGACGAACCTCAAACGAGAAAATATCTTTTGTGTTCAAATTGCCCAGAATTCCAATGAATTTCCCAAACGGAATTTTAGAAGAGAAACACATCAAACAAGAGATGCGTGCTGATAATGTACAAAAAAAAAATACGAATCCCCAACACAAACTTGTGAAGTTTTAAAGGGTCTGGTATTCCCCAGTGAGTGGTGTGTGTAAAATTATATTATTTTAATACACGGCTTCTTTAAAATGCTCATAGATGTGACACACAGCGTTATACCGTAATAAGTGGATGCAGTGGCTTACGCAGGATTTAACATGGGGGAGGGGGGCTTGAAAATGGATTTACCTAGTGATATCCTTGAATTAGAAACACCCTTTTAGATATGTAAATATTTTTTTTACCTCTGATTTATTAGATCATATATGTTGTGAAACATAAATATGGTGTACAGAACAACTCTAATACCTCCTTAAAAATTAATAATGAAGATTTACAAAAATATAAGTATAAATAAGTATTCTTATAATTATGAATTTGGTAATACATCTAATATTAGAAATTATTAGTCTCCGGTATAAGGTTATGATTTAATAAAAACTACAATGACTGTAAATAGTGTAAATATATTTTAAACTTATTAGACTGGACTAAATGTATTTTATTGCCCATTTTGTTGTTTAAATATTTTTATTTAGTCCAATCTAATAACTGTAATCGCTTAGGTGACGTTTTTGAAAATTGTTGTAGTACTTCCAAAATTACATAGATAACTGATAAGTATAATAACGAAAGTCGAAAAATGATCGGAAATCAGAATGTTGGCTATTTTAATAGATTGACATTGTTCAGCCGCGTACACACTTGTAACATTTTCTGTTACGCTGTAACGCCGTAACACCGTTCCACCAGTTGTAGGTAAATTGAGTCGCATCAAAGGATGTTACGCGCTAATGTTACAAGTGTGTACGCGGCTTTCGAATTGTTGGTAACATAGTACGTTCGGTTGTAATCATAGATTATAGATATCTACATATCTATGGATTATGGATTGTGGTCGTCATCACAATTAAAGATATTAATTATAGTAATAATACAATATATGTGGTATCTTAGTCCGTGGTTGTAATAAATAGGGAAATACACACTTAGATATATGTACTATATTAAATCGTCGGTAGATTTAAAAATAAAAATAATACAATAATACGGGCAATGGGGGGGGGGGGCTTCAGCCCATTAGCCACCCCCCTTGCGTACGCCACTGAGTGGATGGGTATTCAACAGTTTGCACTGATGACTGTGCAATTTTGTTGAAATCGAGTATTCTTATCATGTGCTCGTAATATAAAAATTCTGATGTATCAAATTCTATAATGATAAAAGGTGAAAAAACATATAGTCAAATTACCAATTTGTAGTTCAGTTATTGTGGAACAAATCTAAGTTATCTTATAATGGTAACTTAAAGTTTAAATAAAAATTATGATTTATACTTTGTATTAATAATAATATACAAAAAGAATGTTGAAACACTAAATACAACGCTAAACATATTTATATGATATCATATTAAATAATGTTACTACCTACCTAATTAAAATCATGCTATTTTGCTTTTGTTATAATTTTAATAAACAATTTTAATATGTCAATTTATTTAACATGTTTTCACCATTTGTGTTGTATAAATACATTATTCTATTAGATCCTTTCATTGTGTGTACGAAGTAAGCTAAAAAGGTCTATAAAACAATAACCAGAACAATGTATACACTAACCAATCATAATCAAGGTCATCATACATCATAATTTACAACCTTATGCAACATAATCATCATAGTATTCCTCACATATTTTCTTGAAACAATATGTTTTAGAACACGAAGTATTGTACACCGAGTTTAATTTTTCTTACCTGAAATAAAAAAAAATCATAATTAATTAAAACTTATTTATTCACTACAGGTTATGTAAAAATATATTAATATTATTAGCACGGTTTATAGTTAATTCATTTGATTGATAATTTTCATTAAAATTCATCTCGTAACAAATTTATACTAACACAAAACTCTATAAGTAATTTTCAAAAAAAAAAAAAAAATGTATGAAATAAATAAATAATTTTTGTTTCAATCAAACCTCAACATTAAATCATAATGATATCATATTAAATAGAACCTTAACTGAAAGACTGAAAGGGACTGAAAGGGTTAAATCTAAAAATACATATAGATGAATAGATATTCATTTTCATATAATATATAGACATAATTAAGTAATTAATCGCAAAACCATCACTTTATTATTATTTTTTAAAACATTTAATGAAATATATCAAAAATAATATTAATATATATATTACGATACATAAATTATGCATTACATCTGTTGTATACAGGTTATAAAATAATTTTTAAATAAATAGATAAACAATTTCTTGGGCTTCAGAAGTATATACCATTCCTTGTTAAAATAATTAACAACAGAAAGTAAGAATATTTTATTTTTATTTATATAAAAAAAACTGCCTGCATATAATAAAGTACAACAGGAGAAATTATTATTTATTTCAATGGTAGTATTCTTAGTCACTGCCAAAATATTATAAGAACCGGGATTTCCGATACCACTTGATTATTCTAATTCTCAAGTTTTCAGAACAATTAGGTAACGTCAAAAACTGTAGTTAATTACAATGAAAAAACAGAGAATTTTTTTAATAAAACATAATGTAGTTTTATAATTTAAACAAGAATTTAAAATGTATCTTATATTATTTTATAAATGGTTTACAACATTATTATTCAGTTACACAAGGTTCCATAAGGAATATAAAAATAAAAAATATAAAAAACCTACTATCAAAATGTACTTAAAATGGATTTTTATCTTTTCGATTTTGAATATTTGTAAATCATTCAGGAGGTATTTATATTAACAGTGTAAAATTGCAATTTATACACAGATATAAATAAAAAAAAGAAAAAGCAATCGAATTGTATTTTTTTTAAGAACGTTGGCGGCCCCCTGGTAACTGCGCTCATTATTATTCGAACGGTATTATCGTTCTCAAGGGTATAATTCAGTTTAGATTTTTGTACACGTACTTTTTAACGAAAAGAAATAAATAAATTCGTTTGTCGGCGATTTTTTATTGTAGCCACTAAGAGTGGAGTTTTCTATTTCCGTTTTATGAAATCATCAAAATACGTTTTTATCCGGATATTGCATACAAAACGATGCAAAAATCATCATAATAACTATTTAAAAAATATATTTCGAGACGTCACCATACTTATAATAACAAAAACTATTCAATTTTTTTAAGTAAAATAAAATAGCATTGAACAAAACGTTTTTCATGTAACCAAAAAACTAATACATTGAAAGTTTCATAATATTGTAAAAGATGTTTGGTAAATAGTTTGTTTTGAATACATTAATATTATAATTTTAATAACACTCTCAAACTATGAAAAAAAATAAGTACCTACCTACATAGAAGATTTGAATCTCTTATGCAGTGAGTGAATTAATGTTAAAAGTTTAATTTATAATTAAAATTTGTTTATTTATGGATTAGTGGCATAATACAACAAGACCTAGAAAGATTGGAAGTTACTGACTAAGAGAAAAGGATTTGAGGCCAAAAAACTTAGAAAGCACTGACGCTGGCGGCTAAAATTCTTATAGAGTTATGAGAATATCTGGCTATATTATAATTATGATGATTGATGATATTGGTACTTAGAACCATAAATTACAAAAAAAAAAACTGCAACCAAACAATTTAAAATATTTTATTTCATATTAATGTCACAAAACACAAATTTAATTAGTAGATTATAGACTATAACTTATAGTACTTAAACATGACAAACAAAATAAATTAAAGCATCCGAATAAATATTACTAAGCATTTTACCAAGTACTTATTATTCATGAAGATTTAACTATTTATGATTATTAGAGCTACCTACATTTATTATTATATAATTAAATATGGATATATGATATAAAGTAGGACTTTATTTGAATTACCTTCGCAGGAAAAATTTAAAAATCAAACTTTAAGGAAAAGGTCAGAGCAAGAAACTGGGTAATTAATTTCCTTTAAAATTAGATATGCGATTTCAAAAATGTCATGACTGTGTATACGTCTTACCAGAGCCTCTATATACGTAAATAAACGTATAATAATGTATACTCTATAATATATTAAACATAATACATTTTATAATATAAATAATTCACTTATATTCAACGGATTGACTAATTAAATTATAATTAACAGACATTTGAGATACCCGAAATCCCAGTTCAAAAATAAAATGAAGTGATTACTATTGGAGAGAATTCGAAATAATCAGATTGGCCTGCGGGGGCAAATTCTTTGTCCATCTAAACGTGTAAACAATACACATGGAATTCGCTGACCAAAAGTGTCCCGTAAAAGCTACGCGTTTTCGGACATTGGTTAGGGTGCTAGGCGAATTATCTTGAAGGGTGCATTTGTGGCCCTCGTCCTTGGTCGACAAACGAACGTGCTTGGAACTCCGAAGAAGGGATCTAACATCAACCCCCGTTATTGCAGCCAAAAGAAAACCATATAGATATGGAAAGAGGGTTATAAAAGGATTCACCTCAAGAAATAACCGAGACGAGAAAATCGATAAGAGCTGCTTCTACACAACCCCAAACTGCAACGAGTTTTCCATTGCACGTAATTTCTCGAGCGAACATTATTTAATACCTTCCACGTATTATATATACCAATAATATTATACCACCAAAGTTAAATGCACCACGAAATATTTATAATAGTTTTTCAAGGAAGACTAAATCACAATAGAAATATTATTCAATACACTCTTATTGATCTTTGTACACGATTATTCAATTTGATGGTGAATTTGAGTATCAGGAATTGGAATAGTATATTAATGCATTTAGGTGACTATATCGTAGATTTTCGTACAGTTTTTCTTCAACAGTAAACATTAACATATAATATCCATTAAACTTTAATAATAAGATCGTAAAATAACAATCATAAAAAATAATAAATATTTTAACTGGAGTTTGTGATAGAAATTATTATCTACTTATATGGATCACAATTTTATCACTATAATCTTTTTAATAATTATAATTATAAATGGGACTACAAAGGCTAAGCTCTCTAGCCCTAAACTATTTTCAACTACATGTGTTTTTTTTTATATCTCAAACTCAACAATATGTTTGTTATAGGTTTTCATACACGTGAAATAGGTTTGCTTTGTTGTCTACAACAAAGAAAGAAAAACGTAATTCAAAGAAAATTACACACTTTGGTAGAGTGTAAGGATGGCGGTGGAAGTCACCGACGGGAATAGAAAATCACAACTTGCAAAAGTTTGGTCAATAAATACAAAATACCATGTCGTTTTGACAAATAATACGTTTATAAAACGATTGCAATGCGAGTTATAGTCCAAAACCATCCAGAGGCAAAAAAGCAAGTGACTTACATGAAATGTATTTTTAAGCAATGAAGTCATTATAGATTAAACAACAAAGTTAGAAATTCTAATTATTCTTCTGCCTCTTTTATACTTCTAAATTACAACCACTTAAAATTCGTTTAACCTTAACGAATACACATACGCATTCTTTATAATAATGAGATATGAATTTAAAAACCTAGTAGGTACTGGTACATAATGGACACGTAGTACCTTAGTGTCTACAATTATTTTTGTATCCTAAATCAAAGTTGACCTGTATTATATTATACGTAGAAAATTAAATCAAACATTTTTTTTTTTTTTAATGCGTTCAAAAGTATTTTCATCATACAAACTATACATTCAAATGTATTCTAATTGGTTTACGTGTATCCAACAGACTATCGATACTTCACAAAAAATGCATTTTGTGTAGTTACAAAATATATAAATTACTTTATTTCAGTAAAAAATAAATTTTAAAATATGATGTATATCAGTAAACATTCTAGAAACGATGTGATATGTATAAAACTAAGGGGGAAGTGTGAACGTACCTATATAATGTAAATAATAGACATACACTAAATCAAATAATACATTACCTAATAAAAATAATATAAAAATAAATTACTTATGTTCATACTTAATTTGTAAATATTGTTCACGTTACTTAATTCGTTTAAAGGGATTAGAAGCGGTGATTTTCTGTCCTGTCAGAATTCTGAAAACAGATTTGAATTTTTCGTCAAGTCTCCTTGAGATTGACCAACCCACATTTTAAATTTTTAAATTTAATCTTATCCAAAAAATAAAATACCCGTAGGTATGTGAATTTTTTAATTACTTTGTTTTAATGGATCGTTTTTAGGATTTTGAAGGATAATACCAAAAATGTAGAAAGGTCGATCTCAAAAAGACTATGACAAATTCAAATCAGTTTTTTCAAATTCATACCGCTTCATTATATTATATTATATACGTTGGACATAGAACGATAGAACACGTCTATATACCTAATCCTATGTTGTATGTGTGTTAGACAAAGACAGAAAATCGGCATTTACAATCCCATTAAAGCAGTGGTTTCAAACATATGGCCCTCAATACAAATAAATGTTGAACAAAATATACGAACAATTGTAAGATTGTTAATTTATTTTTTACGCATCATGAACACAGAATACTATCTAACGTCCATAATGTTTTATTTGTACATGAATCGTTCAGAAATCCCATTATACTTGATGTAAAAACAGGATTGGTTTATCGATTAAAATCAAAAGTAATAATTTATGGTGTAGATTTGAAAAGTTTTCATTATAAAATTCATAAGTAAAAAATGAGGACACTTAAAATTTGGCCTGTGAACTTTTTTTGAAAAAATATATGACCTATAGATGATTTAAGTTTGAAAACATTACCTTAAAGCCTATGCTAATCAAAGATAGGTATATCTACTTATAATTGAAATAAGCATACAATATAAAAACAATTGTTTTTGTTGGTTTGAAAAATTTCATAAAGAATGAGTAGTTTTACTGATGCATTTAAGTCATCAATTCATCTAATTTTTAATAAAGGTGAAAAAATAATGTCTTATTCTCATTCTATATTAAATTACACAACCAATGAGGAACTATATTATCATAACATACCGTATAGTAGACTTGATGCGCGTCACAACGTATTAAGCACGGTTCTCGAGGTGTTTATAATAATATATACGTCTTAATGATACGAGCTGTGGGTACTAAACATGTCTATAACGTAACATAAAGTCTATGTAATATGCAAATTTATAAAATATAATGAAAAAAGACTCATGACACGATAACTATTAACTATAACTCAACAGAAACACAAATGTCAAAGTTACCTAGCAATTTCTTTTTATTATCATTTCATTTGAATACCGTCACTATAATTCACATAATCTTTTATGAAATTGGATACAAAAAAATATTATTATTACCTAGTTATTAAATAACTACAAAACATATAATTACAAATTTTGTAAAATAATGAAAAATAATACAATTATTTTTTTCAATTAATAATCATATTTTTCATTATAATGAAATATATTATATTCCTAGCATTAATTATTATTACAAAAAACCTGTAAGTACATATCTTTATAACGATTAAAATTAATTAAAAATTGTTTGCATCGATCTGTAATCAACAATTTAATATTTTAAAAATGCAATCTGATTGAATTTTTGTTTTTAAGTGCTTGTTAATAAAAATTAATAAACAAAAAATGTGAATTATAATGTCATTAATTCAATAAGCAACTGTAAAACTGTCATACATACTTAACGTTAATACTGAAGTAAATAATATATATAATATTTCATAATTACATAATAATCACAACTTTATATACATTTATAAATACACTTTTTTTTTTACGAAGAAAAAGCGGTTCTTTATATTTATATATATAAATTAAATATTTAATTTTATAATTAAATATTAATATATATATATTCTCTATATATTTATATTTCTAATAGACATTTTCTATGAACATTTTGCCTTACAGACCAACAGAATATGAGCAGCACAATGAACGCTGTTTGACATTCATTCGAAAGAAGATTATTGATTTAAGCTATAGGTATAATACAAGATAAATAATAAATATGTTTAGGTACATTACAGTGAATTAGGTATAATATAAATATTAAATACGTTATTTATTTTTGCCAATAATTTATAAAACGTTTCCCTACAATACATATACGTGTCTGGACTACAAGATAGCAAAATAAAAACGAATAAATGATTTTAAGTAGATCTTTTAAATTATGACATAATTTATCTCAAGATTGCTTTTAGACACGAATAGCCCAAACATTAATTGGTAGGGGGAAATTGATACAAACCTATAACGACTTAGTTCTTGTAGAGAAAACATCCACCTGGACAATGAGGGTTCAACTCATCATAGAAATGAACGTAGTGTAATAGGGTGAATGAGAATTTATGGTTATATGACCAAGTCTTCCGTGAGGGTTGAAAATCCCAAAACAAGAAATATATCTATTTATCTGATTATATTGCTCAGCAAATTTCCCTGCTGAGAACTGCAAACCACAAAATAATTTTTATAAAACTTCACACTTATTCTTGGCGTCAAAAGTAAAAACTTTAAAATAAATTTAAATGTGAATGAAATAAATAAATTTAAATAAAAATTGCATTTGCAGATTTTTAAACACTGAAATACCATAAAATTTGTATCGCGTAGGCCAATAATAGTAACATTAATCTTTTTTATTACAATAGTTTATCTAAGAAAAACAAATAAATGTTTTTAATTTTATATTCAAAGTTACGAATTATTATTTAAATGCAATTAAAATTTATTGAATAGATGTTTTTTATTGATTATACTTGAATACGTTTTAATTTTTAATTTAATATTTCTTAACTATTGAGAATCATTGACAAATCAGCATGTATACATGACATGGCAAATAAATAAAATAAATATAATATCTATTAAAAAAAAAATTTTTTAAATTGTAAACTATAATAAAGGTAGATACTGAAATTCATATTTTTAAGGCATGTCTAACCTTTTTTTTTTAATGTAAACAAAATTAATTTTGTTACTGTTCTATTTATATTTATATTAATTTTTATAATCTACTTCTGCCACCCGTTAAAAAATATAGGAGTATCGTTTAATTTATAACTTATTAATTATATTATCTAAAATTAAATGATAATCAGTAATAACTAATAAAAAACAATATTCATTTTATTGAAATAGGATGAATTTCATTGGGTTTCTATATACCTTATACCTACCTACATACCAATAATAAATCGATAATTTTCATTCTTCTTTTATTATTTTTATTTTCCATAGGAACCAAAGATATAAAAAAATGATTTCAAACATACCATATATTGTCACGAACCATTGAACCTTATAGAGTCATATGACGAATACCGAACATAAACAGCCGTACTTTCCCTCCACCCCCATTCACCCAAATGCTATTAATACCCTTTCCGGATGTGTCCGAACAGAGCAACCCTTTCGACCGAGCGCGTGCACATCCATCCGGTGGCGCACGCGATCCGACCAAAACGACAATACAATACAATATACGCGCAAGCCGTCCGATTACACGCACTACCGGTGATAGTCCGATGAATAGTGCAGTAATAATAATATTACACACGAGTTATTTCACACGCCACTGACTACTAGTTTTGGCAGAAGATCATCAACTGTAAAGTGCTTTTGGTAATAATTTTTCTAATCAATTGTACAAGCAGTAGAACAAAAAAACTAAAAACATAGGTAAATCAGAGAAAGTAAAAAGGTATGAAATTTAAAATATGAGATAACAGCAAACAAAAATTATATATATTATAGTTCTTTTCGTGTAACTATTTACAAAATTGCAGTACCTACAATTCATTCGCAATAACATTGGAAAATGGTAACACATTATTATGGTAATATAAATGTACATTCAAATAATAATGAAAAATATTTATCTTAGAAAATATAATAAATACAGTTGTGAGTTTGTGAAGCTTAACACGAATGAAGAAAATACTATAGAATTTTCCATATACTTACTTAATATTTAAAAAAATTATCAACTAGCATAAAAATAAAATCTTTCAATTGGCAATAATCGTTCTTTTTTCTTTCAACTAAGTTGAATGCTCGACCTAATTTTACACAACCAACTCGACAATAAGTTTACGTCAACATGTTCTTTGTCCATCTGTCAGCAGTGCATAAGAATATATTCAAGCTCATTCGTAATCTAATAGCGGAATAAATTTAAAATAATTGTTGGCCCTTTTATTTGAATAAATCCTAACCATCTGGACATTTAAGACGATTTAAAAAATTTAAGGTCTAATATACATACATACTATTATTATACCATATTCACCTAGAACTTGTAAAGCCAACCTATATATTTGTGTACATTATTCTGAAAATAATATTCTCGATTACGCAACAAACGAATAATCAAGATGTACACTGTGCAGATGCCGCTCCTTAGAAAATACACATACCTACCAACATTTCTTATTGGTAAATATAATATTTTATGCTCTGTGTTAGTTAAACGTCAAAGGAGCTGTAAATTTACAAAGATGACTTCATAATAATTTCGGTTGTTAAGAAATAAATTCAACAGTGTTTTAAATTACACTAAAAATATTTATGCCTTGTTTGGCAGTTGAATACGTTACAAATTAATACACGAATAATTACGTATATACATGTGACTATATTATTGTGAGTTTATAATAATATACAAAATTACAAACATAATTTCAGTACGTAAAATGAAACAACTAGTCATAATGAATCAGTGAATATATAAACTGCACGACGGTCGGTAATGAACTAGAGTATATTTTATTTTTATATAGTTTTATATAGTTATATAGTACAAAATTAATACAATAACTTATAAGAAGTGTTAATAAATCACATTAAATCGTTACAAACACATTACATATTTAATATGAAATATTAAAACCATAATTTTAAACAAAACCAATATCAATCTATAAAATGTATTAACAGATCAAAAAACCAAACCATGAATACAAAAATGTATTATTCTTACAGTAATGTATTCATGTTTTTCTTTCTATTTTAAAGTAAAAGTAATTTTAAGTCTCAAATAGCCCTACTATTGTCTTTCCTAGTTGATAGTACTGGGAGTAATAATTATTAACTATTAATAGGCACATTTTATGAGGCAATTTTCCGATTTATCAAAAAGTATTTAAATATCGATAAGTATTTTTATTTTTTTAATTCAATAAATAAAAGTATAATAATAATAATAAAATAACAACAAATTTGTGCTATATCACTGACCTTATCATCCGTCCATATGCAATTAAAGAAAGTAAAAACATTTATTTCCACTTTTTATTTGATTTTAATTGGCCTTTCAATATGATTATCATTGAGTAATAATATGAGAAAAAAGTACTATTTTTAAATTTTACATAATTTTATAATTTTATACGGACGACGCCACAACGGACTACATATTATCTGAAGTCCAAACGAAAAAATTATGAAATAATATTTATTTTATAACGTTTAAACAACTTTAAATGATAAACCAGCAAGTCATCAGAAAACGTGTACCTATTTATAAACGAAGGTAAGAACAATGATTAGTTAAAAAGATTTTGAAAAACTTTTACATCAACTTTATCATTGATTTGTATGAAATTTGAGCGAGTGAAACCCGTAATTATAATATTATACGTTATTACGTCGATGTGCTGCCGTAAAAACCCGAAAAGGGTGAATTCCTGGGAAACGTTAATAACACCTACGGTATAACTATACATCGGCGTCACGCGGCACACATGCAACTCTCCTGTGGATCAATAGACCTGGGCCTATGTAGTATAATATAGTTGGCGTTTATTACTGGGGGAGAAAAGTTAGTTTTTGGAAGTGCGGAGAGGCGGAGGTTGTTGGGCGCATTGTTCTTTATGTGCGTTTGCCTCTGTTACCGTAACTGTAATTGGATTCTACTACGGTACGACCGTGTGATTACGATGTCGAAAACGTCTCTTTTGTAAAACAACTCATAGAGGTAGGCAGTAGAACCCTACAAGCAATGTTTTCATTAAGTTCGGCACCAAACAAAATGCATTACTAATGCAATGGTGCGACGTTCCTAAAATATATAAATTCACGTGTATATTTATACATTATAAATTATTATCACGCCTAAAGTTATGCCGTATTGCTTTCGTCTATAGTTAATCGTACATACCTACACCTTATAAGTCAGTACGTACTGTACACATATATTATTATTATAGCTAGCTATATTTTTATGTTAAATAGTTAAACGAAATTTAGGAACACAAGCAAAAATAGAGATTTTTCGAAATTTATAATTTTTTTTTTCTTTATTTGAAATATACAATCTATACCTAAGAGGCACAATGAGTACTTGTGATGAAGAGTGAAATTACATATATATATATATATTATACATTAACACAGCTAAAAAGGAGAACTAACATAATTGATAAAATTATGCGTAAATTAAAATACTTTAACAGTTTAAAAAAAGAGCATATCATCTCATGAAAATGTAAAAGAAGATTCTACAAAACAAATTGGATAATTCTTACTAACTAATACTTAACATAAGCACGATTTGAATATTTATAACAATATTGAACATTGATAAAATATCAATTTAATGTAAGTAAGTAGGTAGGTAGGTTACTTTTACATTCATGTAAAAATCATATCATATGCTAATAAATATATTCTACAGTTTTTAGCATTCTACTCGAGATTTGTCAAGTGTCACTACACCCGGTGTGTTTATATTTGTATACGAAGCATATACATTACATTTCTACATTATGAGAGAATAACAGTGTAAGAACTACATAATATCAATAGTTTATTATTTTGTATAAATAGTTTAAGCAAATAAATACTTTTTATAAGGCATAAAAACATATACTTTTACTCGTGAATATGTATATACATTATTATATATGTACTTTCTTGAAAATCACTTTCCACTCGGAAATCGGAATGTCGTTGAAACTATATGTAACGACTACCAACCTATTGAATACTTACTACTTTCTTAGTCCACAAGGAAAAATTTGTTTTATTTCCTAAAAGAGTTGTAAGAACAACATTCTGTATTTTTTATTAACCAATACTAAAATAAAAACAACGTCTTTATGAGACATTTAATCCTAAGGGATATTTGAGATCTGTGTTTTTTTGTTATTTCTTAGCGGTCTCTATTTACATTTTGCAAAAAACTATAGTATAACAAAATGAAAAACAATATTGAACTTAAATTATAGAAAAAAAAATTATGGTACATAAAGAATCTTATATTTCATAAATTTCTTGTCAATTGATATATAAATACTATTTGTACCACTAATGAAATTTAAAAAAAAAATGTATATAAAATGTACTTTCATTCTGAACGATAAGCTAATTACACCACCATTTAAGAAATCAAGGAGTAAATTAAACAAAAAAATTTATAATAATCACCAATAATTTAACAGTTGTATTTGGGATATTATAAATACCTATAACTACAGTACCCGATCCAGTGGCGTATTTGGGGGGGGGGGGGGTGTCCACGGTGTCTGGACACCCCCCAAACCAAAAAAAAAAAATTAATCTTTAATTTTGATAAATTTTAAAGGGAATTTGACAAACAAAAATATGTGGTTCGTTTTGAACTATTTTAATATTATATTAAGTCCTAAACTAATTAGGAAAGAAAATAAATTTAGTTTTAAATAATGTACCTATTATCCTATTACATTTTTAATTATTTATAAAACTGTTATTCTTATAGCACCACTGGTATCGAATGTAACAAACAAAATATATAGTAATAATTATTAAATTATTGTGACCGATGATGATAACTATATAGGTACTAATGTATATTAATATGTTTAAATAATATTATGTTATTATTATCCTATTACAGTATACATGCAATTTATATTTTTATCTTGCGGCTCCGTGCCTTCATGTGTCTGTGTTACTTATTATAGAAGAGATTAAATGGTTTGGCTATGTTATCGATTCACAGAAATGAACAAATTACTACTGATGATGTTTTGAAGGAATTGAGCTTAAAAAAAAGGCGTCTTGAATTTATTATTTAAATTACTTTGTATAATAATTTTAAGTGTATTTATTATTTTCTATTTTCTATTTATAAAATTATTATTATTTGCTTTTATTTTTATTTTTAAATTTTAAAACTATGTTTACAGTAGGTATTTTATACATGTATGATTTAAATTACATAAAAATTACTACTTTTAATTAAATAAATAAAAAATGTTTCATTACAATATTTGATGAGTATATTATGAACTTGGTGATAGTAAATGTAAAACAGAGAAATATTGCAACCAATTAACAAATAAGTAGGTATATACCGATATTATCTGGACACCCCCCCGAAAAACATACTAAATACGCTACTGACCCGATCTATATTACTATATTAGTACCTATACAAATAATATACCTTACAAAATAATCACGTAAATAATATTTAATTTCATTTTTTAAAGGTTTAATCCCATTGTAAGTATGTACAGAAATATTATAAAATAGTGCATATCTATTCATAAAATATTTCATTCGTTGAATAAATAAACCCTAAACCAAGAGAGCAGATAAATGTATACTTTCTATCATGTATATTGTATATACTAAACGTAGAACATATAACTATATAAGTATATTTAAATATAATTTAAGCTATTGTCCAACATATTTGCTGTTATTGTTAACATTTTATAATATATACAAACTATCCATTATTCGGGTCAGTAAACTTCGCCAGCAATTACATAATATTATATCCAAACATTTGACAACGCCTGTGAATCAATCACAGAGGTTTGGCCATGGTAATGATACGGATGCCCATGCATTATATTATATGACCGGTAAAATTTTATGAATATCCGGAAATACCAAAAATTACATTTTTGTATATCACTTACCTGACCATTTTTTAAGCAACTTTTCGTCCTAGGAAAATATTAATATCAATCGATCGGTTATAATTCTTTATGTTCAGCATATTTAGCAAATTGAATCAAGCTGGAACTTTTAGGAATCAAAGGTCAAACATTTAATATTTAATATCTAATAATAAAAACTAAACAAATCAACAGAAAAACATGAATATTTACCGAGTTACTAAGTAATACCAGTTATTGTTATAATTCAAAAATGAATGATTACCTAAATTCTTCAAATCATCATAAAATATTTATAATACCATTTTATAGATAGTTATAACTTTAAAAAAATAATATTTTGTTTTTTGAGCTATTTATGGACATTTAAAATGTTATACTTTCTTAATTTTTTCGATTTATGTATGTAATTATTATTTTTTATAAGCAGTTTTACAGCAATTCAATCATTTAAAAAATACCTTTTAATAGGCATATTATAATTTGAAATGTCAATAAAATTTAATATTTAAACAAAAGTAATTATAACACATTTACTTATATTATTTTTATCTTCAAAAAAAAATGAAAATAATATTAACTGTAGATTTGAAACTTTTAAATACGAAGTTTACCATTACTGTAAATTTAATGGTTTAATTATTTAAAATTTAATTTCTAACCTATTAAAATCAACGATAACTTTTTATAACCACATTATTATACTAAAATACCTATACATGTAGTATTGAATATATTGTCAATATTTCAAAAATATTTTTTTAGCACTCGAAACTAATCGGTTGACATGCGTATTTAAGTTGATCAATGATCATGGGATTACATTTTTCACCGGATGGTCGAATATTAATGGGTTTTGTATGGAGACTTTACGAGCCCATAGCACGTACCACCTATATAGGATATACATTTTATCGACGAGATACCACATGGCATTTAGAGAAAGAAAGACGTGACTGAGACAGTACTATTAATGACTAAACAAATATGACCAGATTTTATTAACCCAATGAAACGTGTTTAAAAATTTAAAATACAGCCAAACATTTAAAACGTCAAAACTATACATTTGAAGATTATAATTAAAATCCATTAAAACAATAAATTATTCAACTAAAATACTTGTCAATAATTATGATAATATTATTCTTACTACATATAGAATATTGTATGTATATTTGATGAGCATCAGGTAAAATACAGTTCTTTTACATTTAAAAATAAATAAATTCATCATTAACAGAGGGACGAAAAAATGGAAAACATTGTATTGGTAATAAAAATTCCTTAAGTATAAAAACAAAAGTGATGACATTTTTATAAAATGATTTGTAAATTCTAGTGATTATATATTTTAAGATATCATCCTTACTAAAAATTGAAATAAAATGTTTGTATACTATACCAGCCCATATTGTATCAGTAACTATCCCTATGCGTGTGGTCTGTACGTATCTCTCACCATTCGCCGATAACCCTGTAGTATACTAACAATGAACAATTTGTCAGTGTTACCAAAGAGACTTTTAATTAAAACAAAAACCTATCTTCAAAGTAAACAAGCCGGAACTGCATGAGCATGAGGTATGGACTTGAATGTATGTGACTCTATTATCTACTGTAAAATCTACTTCCAAAATTAAATACTTCAGATTATTAACAATCCTTATCATTTCTATGTGGATATAAGTTTCTATTAGCACAAGAATCGATAAGTTAAGAAACCTAAATTTAATACAAAAACAAACTTTTACAATTAAAATAGTTAAGTACACTATAAATAAGAAATGTCTATAAATATAATATCTAAGTCATTAATATTCGAATTAGACCAGTTTAATAAAGGTGTCTACTACAGTTAAGCGCACAGGGTGATTCACCGAACATGCTCAATCTCATTTTTTTTTTTTTAAGGATTAAAATTTTTATTTTTTTACCACATTTTTAACGATTCACATAGATTGTTTATATAATTTAAGTTGCGTAGGTTTCCAATAGTAATATAATCTTATTTTTGTAATTGAGAAACCACCCTCTCACCATAATTTTTAAACAAATAATCTTTTGAAAATGTCCATGCATCTAAATCAAAATGTTTGTTAACGAATTATTTAAAAAAATATATAAAATATATTTAATAATATATATAGTATTTATTCTACTCTGACAATATTTACCAATTTATAACATGTTGAATATTGATAAACCAATATTAATTATAAAAATATTGGAATCTTTTAAGCCATGGACTTATTTGAAGACTAAATGCACTTAGTAAAATAACTCAAAATTCTATTCTAAATAACTTAAATTTAGAGAGATCAACATTTTTAAACAAATCGTCGCCATCATTACAATTTACAGTATTGATGAAATGACCTTATAATTGGGAACAAATATTGATAACACCACAGAATACTCCCAAAATTGTAGTATACAAAATCTAAAAATACAATTAAAAATAATATGGCACAAAATTCGTCACTGTATTTAAGTATAGCTACTTAGGATTTCCAAAAATCAAAATCTGAATAAATGAAATAGAGAACTATCAATATAAATAAATTAAAGAAAAAATAGAGATGAGCTTACTTATTGAATCAGTCTGTGTATTATATTATTATAAATTATAATTAAACAAAATCAATAATATGTATTAATCCAAATCAGTAACATTGAAATGTTTAAAGTAATATTAATTTATATTCATGAACATAAAGTAACATAAAGTCTAAAATAATTTAATCATAACAATCGACTGTTTGGTCATCACTTCATCAGGCATAAAATAATGTCATCTATAAATAAAAAATGGATATGATATGTATTTTATTTTATCTTTTTAGAAAGCAAAATATATTATTGCATTTTCACTTCATGTACGGAAAATTTACTCCAGTTAGATTGGTAGTAACCAAAGCAAGTAATTCACCACTGTTATAAATTATTATGAAATAAAAATCTACAAAAATATAACAATAAACATGTAGAAACCAATAATATGTAATTCATTCTACCACAAATGATCAAATAGCAGCTGGTGAATTGGGCTATAAGCAGTCAATCAAACAGCAAATGGTTTAATTTATAATAACACCAATTATTCATTGAGTTAATTAAAATAATGTTAAGAATAATAAGAGGAAACGTTATGCGAACATAGATTGGCAATCAAATCTTTTCCGGTCATACAAAAAAAATATAAGAACAATATCCAAACTACACACAATTCGAAATAATGACCCTTTTTATACTGACTATAGAAGTATAGAAGGTACCTACTATAATTATATACAATGGATTGCGATATGTTCGTGTTTAATTTGTAGAATATACCTAATTACAAATTATGATTATTATTATTATAAATTAATTGTTAATTATTTATTGTTTTCTTAAGTTCTTTAGTACCAATAAAATCTACCTCTAACAAGTACATAATATACCATTTACAAGATGATGTATAGGTACCTACATATTATTTTAAACATGAAAAGTCAAATAATAAAGATTCCGATTAAGAGTAAAAAAGGGTTGAAGAATGTATGAGTCCTTTCTAGACGTCGCATCAAGTTTCTATTTCAGCATAATATAATAAAAGGGTCGGAAGACCATGTCGTTGCCGGCAAGGATCCAAAATTAGACGAACGACAACGACGACGACGACGACGACGACGACTTGCTGTCATCAAGCGGATTATTAAAAGTCCTAAACAGCAGAAGGGAAACGATATATCCACACGTGTACGGTGTACCAATGTACGACTACCGTGTAATCGTGAACACGTGATATGGACCGCTTTTAAAGCGTTATACACAAACCAGGGATAAAATCGCCATTTTTTAAAAACATTTTTTTTTTTTTTTTTAATGAAAATCACCAAAAAATCTTTTATTCATTTATTAATCTATTATCCTTTATCAAAGTTGACATTATACTTTAGTAATTAATTACACTAAGCATACCAATTAATTTAGCAGCATGTACGTTAATTAGGGAGTTGCCTTATGATTATTATTATATTTACCTATACTAGTTAAAATTATAAATCCTCAGTTATAACATAAAATGCAAACAACAATTGGGTGATAAGGATTTATGTAAGAGATTTTTTAAACTAAATTGAGCTCAAATAAATTTCTCTATTTACCGACTTAAAGTAGTTCATTAAATATTAAAAAATTGTTACTCTATAAAAAAATTAGTTCAAAGTTATATTTACAAAAAAGATAATTTTGGATTTAAAAACCCCACGTCTTAAATAAAAATAACACGATAATAAGTAATCACATTAGTATAAAGTATATTTATTTTTTTATTTATTTTTTATTGATCTTTATAGCTTCGGCGACATGAGCCAAAGTATATTTTATAACATAACTAAAAGGTCAAAAGTTAAATATTTTTATTAATCTTGTAAAATATTAAAATCAGATAATCGAATGATAAATTAATATTGAAATAATAACATCAAAAATTTAACTTGGTAAATTTACGAATGGCAAAAAGATTTGCCAGCTTGTTGGAAGGTGTTTACGTATCTTTAGACTTAATAAAATAGATTAGTTGAATACATACATTTTTTTTATCAAAGTTCATAGAAAACAAAAATATTTTGTATTATGATAAAAACTTATTAGTACAAAATAGAAATATTATCATCGCTATAATAGTAATAACCAATAGGTATATTAATGCGTTTATTTTTAATCCCACGATACCAAAGGTTTTTAATTATTAATTCATCAAAAATTAAAAACTATATCAAAGTCAAGTTCTCGAGAACCAAAAAAAAGTCCAAAAGGGTAAAACTCATTAATATCATCCTTCGGGCCCTGTATCATTTATCACCGTCAGTGTATACAACATCGACTCGTTTAAAGAACGCATCATTGGAACATGTGTTTGCTAAGGGAGGTGTCAATTCAGACTATACGAAAAATAACTTATGTAATGAGTCAGTTATTATTCAACTAAAAACCAAAAAGATACATCATATTCCCATAATATTTATATATTAAATAAATAAGTACATGAAGAAAATATATTTACTTTAAACTCAGTTATTCTTAGTTATTAACTATTATAAGCCATTAGGTTACCAACGGAGACGAGAAACTACAAACAATATCAATAAGGTAAAATATTCACAATAAATGTACCTAAAATATTAATCAAAAATATATATCTACCTACTCTCCATGCAAAAGGTATAATATTGTATACATTGTGCCGTTATGCTTATAATATTATAATTTAAAACTAATGTGTATAAATGTTTAGGGAAAATAAAAATAAAATTACACATATTATGATGTCCTCTTAAAAATGAAATTTAAAAAAAAATCGTCATAACATTTTCATACAATTTCATAACTCTCAAAATTATATTAATAGGTTCTAAAACCAATTCTCAAGTTGTTTAATTGGTTTAATCTGTTTTGTCTGTTAATCAATTTCTTATATGCAAAACAAATAATAATTAAGTTTTGAAATGTGGTTTATTATGTTAATATTCGTAACTTTGATAATGTATTAAATATTAATTGACCAAAAAATCTCCCCTTTTAGAATATAATATATAAAATTAAAGTCATGAAATACGGCGTCGAACTTATTTATTTCCTCTTTAAGTATTATTACTATTTTTTCTTTATTTATCATGACTATAATATAGTAAATACCAGTTTTACTACATGCAAAGTGTCGTGCACTCTTATCGCATTTACACAAGTCTTTTGTTCATTAATTGTACAATAACGTACATTTATATTTTATTATATAATTTTTTTTAGTAATAATTATTCTCTCTGCCTACACCCTTTTCCATGAATATGTACAGTGGTATTTTATTCCAACAACAAATATTTGCCACTACCAACCCTCCAACCCAATAAACTATGAGCTATCTTAAATTCATATCTTGTTTGAGTTTCAATAATGCACGCTATAATATGCCTTAGGAACAAAAAATCTACTAACTTCAAGTATATACAAAAATGTAAATCATTCAACGTAGATATCTAATGAAATAATCAATTTACATACCAACCATAGATAATTGATAAGCGAATTTATATTATTAGTTTTGTTTATGAAAAATTACATAATAAATTAATATCAATACATATTGTACCAGTACCTACTTCTATTGTAAAAAATATTGAATATATTAACAATAATTGAAAATTATTCTTAATTATTTATTTAATTCAAACAATAATTAAAAATTGTTGTTTGAATTAAACAATTTCTACTCTTTGAATAGTTAATAATTATGACTAAAACTACCTAAATAAGAAATAATTGAAAATAAAACACTAACTGTAAAAAGTAAAATAATAATATAACTTTAACTTTGTTCATCAAATTAATTAACACAGTAAGTAAATGTTTATTTATATTAATATAAATGCAAATTCTTGAGTTAATTTATTTAAACCGAACGATAACTAGCATATTTAAATAGATTATTTTAATACCATTAAATATTGTCTCCTAAGCTAGATAGACACATAATAATGATTAAATGGTTAACTATACAGATGAAACCATAAGTTTTAGTTAGAGATAATATTGATATATTAAATTGTAAAATAGTATGTACAAAAAATACAAGTAGGTACTTTATAAAACAATACAAATATATGTTGTTATTTAAACAAGAAATGTAAGTATGTAAGTATATTATATATTATAATATGTACTATATATTTACATGAAATCAGTGGTGTATATAAGGGTAGGTATATGGCGTATATGGTATATTCGCTTCTATAGATTTTTAAGTGCATAGATTACTCACTAGGTACATTTTCTATAATAAGCTCGTATGAATTATGCATATAGCCCGTATACGAGACCTATTGACAATTAGTATTTTCAGTGACATAAATAAAATATCTAATAATTATTTGTAATTTTAAATTCTTACGGTACCTACCTACGTAGTAGGTGAGTATGAAAAAATATTTTGAGATCAAACCAAACCAAAATCAAACATTCATAAACTCGATAATATTACCAATTCTTAATTTAAATATTTTTTGGCATTGGATAAATTTAAAATAACCCAATTCAAACTAACTTTAAGGTAATATTAGGTAGGTACTTACAAATATGTATATAATAATTTATGAGTTATCAATTGAAAAATACGTCATTTATTTACCTGAAACAAAAAATAAACAAACAAATATAAGATTAAAGTATAAAAATTTGTTATGTATTACTTACCAAATTATTAGTGTACACATATGTATATGATGACTTTGATAAATAATTAACTATACAGCTAAGATAATAATATATCTAAATGATTGTTTAAACTATTGTAAGAGGTTGTTGTATAGTTGAATAAAATATTAATAAAAAACAATTTAAAATAACTGAATTTTTAGTTAATTTATGATCTTTGTTATAATGATCTAACATTTTTTAACACTTATGTTTTTATTATAATATTAAACATTACTCACTAACTAATTTTAAAGCTTAAAATATCATTTGACTCGGAAACCTAACCTAACTAAATTAAATTTGTATTTATTTTTTATGGTGTTAAGATTTTTTTTTAATAAAATATTTAATAAAAATATAATATTTTGATTTTTAAATGGTTTTTTAATATTATCAGCTAAACTAAAATTCCATAACCGATTCTTCAAACGTTTTTACTTTAATGGTAGGTACTACAGTATATATAGATTGAATAATAAAACATTTTTTTTTTTTTGATTTTATGTATAGTTCGAAATAATCATTATTATTTAGTTTATGAACAACTATGCGTTCCCTAACAAAATATATCATGTTTAACTTGATAAGAAAAAAAAACATTCCACGGTAATGAATTCTCAATCTCAAACAAGTTATTAAATTACTTATAATAATTGATAAACTAATCATCATAAAAATATTACCCCGGTCGAGCATTATTTTTTATCATTATTCTTTACAATATCATAATAAATTCAAAAATAAAAATAGTAATAAGTACTAAACCGCATGCGTATCGGTCATACGAGAATAACACACGGATACCTAATGGCAAAAGAAGAAGCTCCCATATGTGAAGTTTGCGGTATCAGGCTGACTGTAAAACACATATTATCAGAATGTCTCAAATATGAACAGGATAGACAAAGGATCGGAATCGACACGTCACTCGACACCGCTCTAGGACCAGAAACAGAGGACAACATCAAGATCTTAGATTTCTTAATATCAACTAATTTATTCAACTCCATCTAAAAATTTTTTTGGTAATTAACTAATGTCTGTAATTAACTAATTTCTGTAACTAATGGCCATAGATGCCGGGTTGTAAATATATTTTTGGAATAAAAAAAAAAAAAAAAAAAATAGTCACGTATATATAATTGCATTAATATACACTCAATTTAAAAATGCCAGAGAGTAATGTTTAGAATAAACTGTGTGTGCTACGGAAACGGCGGCGTCTTTGTGGGAGACCGGTTTCAAGGTCTTGAAATAACTGGTTCGACTAAACCAAACACCCTTTACGCCAGGTGGTTTTAGCGCCCGTGTCGAAACGATGTCGACATTTGGCACCCTAAAATATTCCCACTTTTTTGAACAAAATAAACCAACAAAAAAAAAAGCTAATAAATGCATTATAATAAACAATATATCTAGTTTTCTAAATTTATTGAATACTTATATTGAATATTTATTGTTAAATAGAAACTACCAAATCATGTAGTCCAAATTAAATTATCAACTATAGTAAGTATTAAGTATAACTATTAGGTTGTAACACTAATGAAACAGTACCTACGGAAAAAACATATTCGCGTAACTGTATCTATTCTGATTCAATTATTGTAGAAAAGTAAATTGATTGTACCTACTCTGACAAGATAATTTTTCGTATCACCTACATATCTAAAAATGATAAGATTAAATTCAATCCTTTTACATACCACATATCACCCATGATAAGGTTCCAGTACAACTATAATTGATAGTACGATTGAGAACCGCCGTCATAAACTATGGTAAAATTGGATATAATTTATATTCCCAATATGATCTTTAAAATTGAGTTAAGACAAAACTAAGTTTTGACTATATCTAATTTTAACAGTATTTCAAATTCAAATAAATTTAAAAGTGGAGGAACATAAAAAAATTAATTTTGTTTTTAAGTTTGACTAGGTATATAATGTTTCTAGTTTTGATTCTGAGTGTTTTCGAATTACACATCATTTGTTACCAAACATATAATTAAATAAATAATTTATATATGCGCGATATATAACCAAGCATATTCACAATTCTTCAATTTAAGTTTTTTTTTTAAAATTCTTATTGATTTTTAGTATTTCTTCGAAGTTGCGTCAATAACATAAGACAACATATTTTTTGCATCAGTTTAGAGCACAATTTAATGGACTGGATTTTTTACCAATGTTGTCCACCCAACCAAATTAAACGTGAAAAATTGACTATAATTGTATCAATTGTTTTCAATAATACAAAAACGAATTAAAATGCACTTATTGTTTGTTATAAAGAAGTAGCTGCACGTATTCGCACATTCTTCACGATCGTGAAATATGAGGTACCGTGGTGAATGGATTTCCAACATAAACCAGTATTAAAAAATAAAAATGGAATTCTGCAATGTGGTTAAAAAACCATTAAAACCATTAAAGTATTCATTAATTCACCAATTAAATCTTGTAAATAAATATTTAAACTGCTGGAATGTTTTAAAATTATTTATATAAATGTCAACCCAATGCTTACACCAATCAATTTATCATTTTTTTATTTTATTTTTTTTTTTTTGTACTACATAATAGTAGATAAATTTGAATGAATATTAAGTATTTATTGACCGAAAAAAATAGCTAAACAGTCTTACACTAAGGTAATAGATATTATGAGATGTTATTTTAGGCCTCCTTACTTGAAATACTAGTAGGTAAGCATATATAAATACACTTCAGAAGCAAAATTACAATTTAAAATAAAAACCAAATCTAAATGATTTTACCATTTTTAATAGATCATAATTAATTAGACATCTTAAAAAAACATGTGTGAACAAGATAAGTAACTAATACCCAAAGAAGATTAAAGTTGAATTATTATAGTTATAGAATAGTATTAATATATTATTAACATTTATAATAATTACTTAACTTAGTGAAACAAAATTACCATAAATTATAATAGGGTATAGGTGCTGTACCTACAAAAATCCTGAGTAAACTCTTTAAAGAAAGTTAAAAAAAAATAGTTTTTTGATTACCAAAATTATTCAGTACTAATTATTATAGAGGCAAATAAGGTATTAAAATTTCTTACATTTCCTAAAACTATGTAAATTACTATTTTTAAAATTTTTAATTTAAAAATCCTGATGCAAACATGTTAGTACTTAAATTACTGTAAGAAAGCCTAAATTAAAAAAAATGTTAAAATGTTTCACAGTGGAATAAAACTGTGTACACATTGTTAAAAGATTTATTTAAACAAATACAAATTAAAATTGTAAAAACTATAAGTGTAAGAATAGAACACAACGGTTCTTTTAATATATTGTATTAAACAATTAATGTTCATTATGTATATCACCTTGTGATGTAAATTTATTACGACGTTCCAAAATTAATCGAATAAAAAGATTATCTAGCAATTAACGATGGAGGTATAGAACATTTGAATGTATGATATTAAGAAACTAATGTTAGATAAGTTTATTACCAACATATTATTATATGAATACAATATGTGGACATTAAGTAATTAATATAAGTACACTTAAGTTGTTATTTTTGTACACTATATATGCATCTAAGCAAGCCGTGTTAACACATTTAAAGCATTACATTATTTCGGTTGTTATGGAAAACTGTGAGACGAAGAAAATATACTAAAGAATAAACGAGAGAATAAATAAGATGTAGTATCTAAAGACGATTACAGCATTTCAAATAAATACATATATACAAATTTATTAATTTCAAACATTATTTAGTATTTAGTATTTATAATGTCATCACTCATTTGGTATACTTTTTATCCAAACCAGAAAATGTATTTTATAAATTATCGATAAAAAATTAAAAGGATAAAAAAATACTTATGTTTAAACTATAAATTTATACTAAAGTATGTTACCTAGTAGATAAAAATATTGAATAAGTAGTTAATAATCAACATTAATTTTATCTGTATCATTATTCGTTAATTTTAAATTAATATTTGAACTCTAAATAATGGTGTTTATAAACACATAAGTTGAAGTGAAGTAGAATAGAATTTCTAAAATGTACTTTTTACGGAGTCTACAAAATATTTATGTAAGTCAACTCGAAAGGTACCGAACCAAAATAATCCAATAAATCAAGACTGGTTAGAGTGAGAGTTCTTTTTTCATTATTCGATATCTCACCCTCATTTACCACTTTTTGGTGTGTTCCACAACAACAAAAATGTGTATGTACGGTTTCCAATCTGAAACCTAATTCAAGCGAGGAAACTCGACTTTTGGGGCCCATAAAAATGAACTACTAGCTGTTATTCACTAAAAGAAAGAAATGTTTCGATAAAAATAAACTACAGTGCTTTGTCAACGTCTTTTAGGTAACACAACTTATAAAAAAAACTAGTAGCCGCTTTCGAACTAAAGTCCAAACCAAGATTTTCTTGCTTTTATCTCCAATCTTAGATTTTTTAGATATTAATTATAGACACGTTAGAAATGTCCAATACTACATATCTACAACAAAACGTTACTGTCTTAATAACATAAAAGTATCTAATTGTATTTTCTTTGATAAACCACGATTTTGAATTTTAGGAAAAAAGAAGATACTAATAATATATTAAACAATCGTAACGAAATGTATACAACAAATCTCTGTAGAGTTAAAGATAATAAATAGCGTGAGTAAATATTATGTAATATTATAAAAAAAATCTATTTGGTATGGTAAACAGTTATTCTATTGAGAATTGAACAAAACATAATAGGTAAACAGAAAACACGCAGAACTCCATAATATAGGTAAGTATTAAATAAAAATATTTTTTTTAAGTATTAGGTAGGTACCTATAAATAAACAATACATAATGTAAAACTCAAAGTTGAATCAATAAAACTAACTTCTAAAATAAACTACCTACCCTATCATTCTATCAACGTTTCGTACAAGATGCTACAAGCGACGCCATAAGCAGGTAAATGTTTAAAAATATACAAAAACTAAAGAAGTAACTTAAATTTAAATGTACAACATCTAAAACTACAGTTAGAATTTAATACTTCCATTAATAGTATTGGGAAGTAATAATATAATAAGTATCAAATACACCATAAATATAATTATACATCAATAAAGCAGGTGAAACTCTTAGTACAATTGAACAAGAAGGCGGGTAAAAAGTACAATTTAATTTAATTTTAGTGGCTTATACTCGTAAATATTTAATGATTAAACAGTTATAATTATTATTATGATAATTTTTTGCTGATTTAAAAATAAACATCTGCTTAATGTTTCAATAATTGAAAACTAAATTTAAAAGGCTTACTTTATTTTGTCATTAATTTGACGATCATAAACTATAGATCAATGTTTTTCTTTTTTTAATCATATTATTATTTACAATCCTGCGTTTTGTTTGATTAAAAAACGCATATTATAAAATCATTCGAATAGTTTGAGCCGAAAGAAATCCTATACATACGACAATAAGTTTTATCTAATTTAGAGAAGGTATATCCCACTAAAAAGGTCTTGTGGTATTGTGGGTCTAAAAACCCCAGTCCCACTTACATATTAAATTAAAACCAATGTAAACTTAATAACGCTTGATAAATTGCGAAAGATTACACACATCGGTCCTTTTTTAATCGTATTGGCCACAGTTACAATAAAAACATAATACTCTACAGACAGTTTAGAGCTATACTTCCTTTATAATGAGTAATTATAATGTTTTAACTTAAGCTTCATCTACAACGCTTGTTATATTCAACGGTAAAAATTGAATTATTTTAAATACTTTTTTCAGCAAGTATAATATTATGATATAATTTGAACAGTTTATTTGTTCGGTAAAAGAATTAATAACATTTTATATTTTATTGTTTTTTATAACATAATTGAATAAAGCTAAAAAAAATTGTTAGTTAATTTAAATAAGTACAGCACAACAACATAAACATAACAGAATCTATTTTTTAGTTAAGTAGGTTTTACATATAACAAGTCAAGTCAACTTTACATCCTAATCAATTGAATGAATCAAACAATATTATGCATGCAATTAAAAGTATGTTAACTATTATAGTCGTATATACTAGTATTAAAATAATATTATATGATATTAATAATATCATAATAATATTATGTTAAACAAGTGAATGAAAAATTTTTACACACTAAAATATGAAATAAAAATGTCAGTAGCCATACAATACATTTTAAAGATGCTAATTATTTTATTATTATTTCTTCAGTAAATTATTCCTTAACATCATTAAGAGATACATCGACAATAATATATTTTAGTATAACCAATATGATATTGGATTGGACTTGGATGATGTTATTTGCACATTTGCTGATCTCAAATCAAGAAAAGTTAATTTTTAATTATTATTATTTCTGTCGTTGCCTATAAGGCTATAATAAATAATGTTATCAATCTATTATAAAAATATACAGCAATTTAATCATAGATAATATATACTTGTGTTTGGTGCAAAATGGTTATGTGAGGTACTGGTAAAGGTAATAGGTAAAAATACTTTACATACCTACTGAATAAGGGTGCCCGCAAAAATGTAAATGAGAGTATGAATTTTTTTTTGTGGGCCCCTCTAAAAGAATTTTGCCCCGGGCCTCGGAAATTGTAGGGACGGCCCTGCCAATATCAATATCAAAATAAAACCTTACGAAACACTACCCCTCCCCGGCCTCACCCCCACCAATTATCTACGCTGTACACAATTAGACTTAACCTATCTATGACTGAACGCATAAATTATTTCTCGTTGTAATATAAATTTGCATACATTTTACAATATACCAGGTACATTGTACCTACTTAATACGACGTTTATATGTACGATGTCGTAACCCGTATAGACTGCAAGTCCGAAAGGAATGCACCTATAGACACCGTCATTTTACACAATACACTGTGTACACGAATACGTGTACAGTTTGCACTAGCACACTCATATGATACACGACAGAATACTAATGATGCTTATATTATTATTATCTGTATGCACTCGAATGTTTAAGAACAGATCTATGAAGGGGCCGCATTGCACGAATTAACCGTGTCGTAATCGTGTAGAGTTGTATGTATTTACATAGGTATAAATCCGAAGATCCAACCCAGGTGGTCTTTTATAAACCTCGTGTTTATGTTTTTTTTTTATTTCACCTAACTTTTTGTACCTTAGATAAAGGCATGGCCGCAGTACATTCTGATTTATACAAAATTTGTCAGGATGTCCTAATACGGATGTGACGTGGGAGCCTCAACGCACATCATGCAGAACAATTCTGTGGTGGAACTCTGCGTTATCATTTATACATGTTTCATGAATCACGTATACTGTCGTATGGTCATGTAAGCCATGTTATCTATAAGCATTAACCATTAACCATGGCAAAGACAAATATCAATGTTTGAATCAATCATTCTAATCAATAATGATACAACATATTTTAAAGTTATTGAATGTTATTGAATATTATAAATACCACGAGAGAGAAAGAAACAGACAGAGAGCTAGAGAGACGATATGGAAGGAAGGTTTAACAAAATATAACATGGTTATTAATTTATTAGGCCACCCAATACAAATTTTTATAAAAAATATATTTAATAGGAATCCATTTTTAAGCAATTTTTTGTGATGAATATATATTATGCATCAGGGTCCGCAATATGATATAAGATAAGACTTAAGCACGTTTTAAAATAACGAATATAGTCTAACCACAAAACTTCAGCAGGATAAAATCTGTTACGAATGTCATGTAAATTCTAAACTGTACAATTAAACAAATTTTAGAATTTTAAAAGCCCAATCAGCAATCATACATTTTTATGTCATGGTCTACAGTTCCTGTAAGTATAATATGGGTTTTTGTTTGTATAATACGTATTCATATTTAAATATTTTTAAACACAAGTTTTAATTTTATTGTAAATTCATTCTATAGCATAGTCAAATACTGAGTATATACTATTACCTTTGTTATACTAGGTCACTCTCGTTCCTTTGCCATAAATGTACAGTCATATAATATTATATCACAATCATTTCTACAAGGGATATAATATAATTTCCATGGCCTGTGACAAGTATAAATGCAAAACACGCAGCTAAGAGAAGTTTATAATTCGTTTTTCCCGTAGGACCAATGAATAAGAAAAATTGCACTTTTTGATGACAAATGAAAGTGTAAGAATTTATGATCTTTTTTTTACTTATTTCAGTTAAATAAAATATATTAAAATTTGAATTAAGATTGTTATTAGATAAAAATACTAGATTGTATTCACAAATAAATATGCAAACAATTATTGAACGAGAATTTCAATTACTTAATTGTACATATTGTTATAGGTATATTTTACATTATATAAATATTTGATTAAAAGTTAGATACATAATCTTAAACTTTAAGCAACTTCTTCAATGGTATGAAACAATATTTTGATGGGTAGTGGAAACTCGTTAGGGCAGAAAGCATACAACAAATTTTCAATATATTATGTACCTACCTAATTCAAATATAACTTTGAAGTGATTTTAATACATAATTGTAGGTACTCATCCTAAACAACTAGTGCGTTTACATAAATTACAGGCAAAACCGATTATAATGAGTAAAAGCTATAAATGGACTAAAAACCCGTATCCTTTAAATAGTACGATTCGTTGATACGTTAGACGTTCACTAAAAATTAAATAAAAATAATGTATATAATTCTTAATTTATATTTAAGATAATTCAATCTCACAAAGTTACATCGGACACCACGCGTAGTACGTAGGAGCAACGATGGGGTTGTGTACTTATAACTGCGACAGTGAAACATGATGGTGTATTTTTGGTCTACGGCGAAAATCTAGGCAGATGCGGAAACGCCGAATAAAAGTGGCTGGTGTGAAGCCAAAAGAAAAATATAACAAGACGAATATTACAAGATGACACGCGTTTAGCTATGTAAATATTCGGTAACATACGAATTCACTAACTGAAACAACACGATCCTGTTTGTCAAGTAAACACAGCCGGGGTTGGCGGTATATACTATATAATATCATCGTCTCCCCTCCAGAAGACACGTGTTCGTCAAAAACATTTTAGATACTGCCACACAATCACATAGGTTATTATATTTATATATGTGTTATATATATAAATAATTACCATTGGTCATACTATTTTAACAAACTCAGGGGGTTCTATTCAGAAAACTATAATATATTATGTCTATGCATATTAGCGAAAGATTTTATTTCTATCGTATATTTCCAGATTAGCACACATTGAGGGGCACATCCGTTTTCACACCTGCAGCAATGCTAAGACCTACGGGAGGTATGTATTACATACGCTTACAATAGAAAACCACTGAAAAATATGACGAACATGTTATTTAAAGGGATCACGATGGATTTGCGGTACAGAGTATAAAGAATCGCGGAACCGCCAAAACATTGAATTGAAAAAAATACACACCTGCGGTATGGTAGCCGGTAGGTACCTACAAATGATAACATAAGTTTCTCAAAACTAAGAATTCTCGTAGGTATATCCACTTACATTACATATTTATTAGCTTTTCAGATTTATCAATTACAAGAGTAGATACCTGATTATCAGTGATAGTTGATAAATAACATGGAATAATAAAAAATGTCTTTTTCAAAAATAAAAAACTGATACTAACCTACATATAAATACTATATCTATTATTTAAATTTAAATATAAAATCCATAATTTTAAAATGAACAGTTTAACACAGTAAAATAAATTAAATATAGAGTATCTACACTGCTGTTGACTATAGTATATATTTGTACATCAAATAATTTATTTTGGTTCACTAAAGAGAAGTTAATTTTCGAAATTTTTATGAGTAGACTAAATATCTTACAAAATATAATAATATTATTAAATACACTAATTAATTTAATATTTTTCAAAGAACTTCTAAAGAAAAAATCAACTGTTATACCTACAAATATTGTTTAAGGCTCAGACTTTAATTTAATAACTTATGCTTCTGAAACATAAAGTAGGTACCATATTTTTGAAAATAATTGTTAAGTTCATCACGCACAATTATCAATTGATATATTATGTGGAACAAATCTGTGTAAATTAAAAAATAAATTGGCAATGATTTTTTTTATTAATGTCTATTTGTATTATTATTATAGGTAGGTACCGAATTAATTAGGGTGGCAGTATTGTGTTAAACAGTTCCCACCCGTTCCCGGTTTCAAGAAGGAAAAAAAAAAGGTACCGAATTAATAATTATATTGACATTTTAGTAATTTTCATAAAATGTTTACCTACATATTTCTAAACGTTGATATTATGCCGATGGGAATCTTATTTTAAAGTCTCTCCTTTCTTATTGAAAAAAAACCTTAAATTAAGTAACATATAAATTGTCTAGGCAAAACCCTTTTAGATACATATTATATATACATTCCAAAAAGCTTATTTAATCCGGACCTAGTCCTATGGGACTCGTGATCTTTTATTTAAACGAGCGAAAAAAAAAACACCTTTAATATATCCGTTTATATGCGGACAGACACTCGGAGGAGTTAATGGATGCGATTCTATTTATACACCACACTTTGTATGTCTCGGGGGTTAGGGAGAAAAAAATAGTTCCTGACGTTCAGGAAACATAACCATTAACCCTCTCAAAAACTGTCTACACTTCTGTGGACCAAGGACACATTTAGAAACTATACCTATCTATTATGGCTAAGGTTAGTTAGATATGAAAATCCTAAAAATAATTATAACGTAGCAATAACTATAGAAAGTGTACATCGAAATAAATTGCTAATCAAAATCTTCCTATAGATAATAAAGAGCAGATTTAATGTGACCAAATGTAAACAGAATATAAATAAATGTGTCAATTAACTATTTAAAAAATTATGTCCATTTAAATGGTTACAAATAATTATTATTTATGATAAATAATAAATGTTTCATATTTTATGTTCAAAACTTTAATATTAGGTACTTGTAATATTAAATCATTTTATTTTTAACATTAAAGATAAATATATTATTATAAGTTATAATTTATAGTTATATTTAATTAATTTAAAATAAATATTATAAGATTGGTATCCAGAATTCCAGACAGATTCATATTTTTTATTTGCTAACAATTTATCAAAGACGCCGTCCTATCAATATTTTTAGTAGCTTTATTTTTTTATCTTAGTAATACTTTCCCGATTGCAGTTTTATGTACCACCACTATATATTGTCTCGTGTGTTGTTTTCCATTCACTATATATAGAGCTCCTGAGAGATTTATGGAAGGTTTACTGTTTTGGGAAAGTCTGTAGCATAGTTTGGGCATTTGAAAACTTTTTGGGAACTGATAAATCGCCGGAAGAAACAATGAACCCAGTTTTACGTACAATAGAAAGAACAATAACTAACTGAAAACTAATCATATTATGTACCCACAAAACATCTAGATTACACAGAATACAATATAATCTTAAAGTTTAAGATAACTAATTAAACTAAAAACAATTTCAATATTCGACGCATGTAATGATTTAAAAGAACTATTGATCTACAATATGAGTTTTAATGTAAATTGTAAAGAAAACTAATTAAATGATTGAAATAAATGAAACAAACGAGCCTTTCATTAGTTAATTTAGTTATGTACTTACATACATTGTTAAACACAATTATTGTAAAATCAAATATTTATAGAAAAGTTTTTTATTTTCAATAAATTCCTTTTCTGTATAACTAGATTTATGTTACAAGGGGGCTTTCGACCACTAATCACTGTATTTACTGACTACCAACCCTCCTAGAATTTATCAACTCCTTAGATGATTTTCCTAATATAATTTTTATATTTCTATACATACGAATAAGTAAGTAATAGTATTTTTGGTTTCCGTGTCATAAACTTGTCCAGTAAAAAAATACAGAAATCGTAATTAAAGATATTATTAAATCAATAATAATTACATTATTATATTAATAGATGGTAAGTTACAATTAAATTATAATTATATTGAAAATTACGCTATAGAACTAATATAAAGACAATTAAACATATTTATTACATTTCGTTAACAATCCTAGCTATTATACTTACTACCATATCATTATATATATTACATCGATTAGCTTTATGTTCCCCGCCAGCCTATTAAGAAATTTTCGCATAATCCTTGCAACCATCGGCCATCGCTATTGTACACACACCGTTGAATTTAATCCAGATTTCATTTATGTCCATTTTATCAGTATATCACGATATATATATACAGGGTGATTTTTTATGCATGCTCGCCCCATTTTTATGCTTAAATTATGCATATATTCAAATTTTGATTTTTGGAATATTTAAGTGTAGTTAAAGGCGATATTTTTAAGTACTTAGATTTTTCACAACTTTTAAGGAGTATCCTGTAGCGATACCAACTTTGGTTTTTCAAATGACAACCTATATGTTTTAAAGCAAAATGTGATTCAGATAATTTTTCTGAAAATTTTGACATATTGCAATCAAAATTCGAACGAAAACTTCCAGAGTTATTCTACTTGAAATACTAAGGAATAAGGATAAAAGTCTAATACTTAAATGCCTACGTTGTAAATGGATACGATAATTATAATTCGGTATACAATATAAAAATAAAATATTTGTTAATAATCACTACTTATTACTAAATGGCCAAATATTACATCTGACAATTTTCAAAAGAAAAGAAAATATGAATAAAATAATATCCTTTTTATTTTATCCATGTTACCTATACCTTATAGGCAACGTTAATATTTGTATAGCATAGGTATACTTACTTATAATAAAATACCGAACAATAGTGTACAATAGCACATTTTATATTGTATACCGAATTATAATTATCGTATCCATTTACAACGTAGGCATTTAAGTATTAGACTTTTATCCTTATTCCTTAGTATTTCAAGTAGAATAACTCTGGAAGTTTTCGTTCGAATTTTGATTGCAATATGTCAAAATTTTCAGAAAAATTATCTGAATCACATTTTGCTTTAAAACATATAGGTTGTCATTTGAAAAACCAAAGTTGGTATCGCTACAGGATACTCCTTAAAAGTTGTGAAAAATCTAAGTACTCAAAAATATCGCCTTTAACTACATTTAAGTGCACTTAAATATTCCAAAAATCAAAATTTGAATATATGCATAATTTAAGCATAAAAATGGGGCGAGCATGCTTAAAAAATCACCCTGTATATATGTGCGTTAATTAATAAGTCTATAATCTGAACTATATTCTACACAAAATTTAAAATTATTTATTTGTACAATGCTACGAATTTTTTAAAATTAAACTCTATAAACAATTGAATCAAAAAATAATGTTAATCTCCAAAGAAAACTTTGAAATTAGTAATATATCATACAACAAACAATTAAATAAAAATTAGTAGCACGCATTCGCTGCTAGGTCGAAACAATGAATATAATTGTCTAGAATTTCACGAAAAAAAAATCGTTGGTATTATGAAAAATACACATAAACAAAAATACACAAGTATCAAACATTAACCTCCACATAACGACTGAGTTGGGTATAATATACAAGGCTTATAATCCGAGAAGACCCATTGTGCGTTTGGGAAGTTGTTATTCTGAAGAGGAAAACTGCGCTGCATTTGGTGGCGATATCCTCGTTCGCCCGTTCGGATAGAAATAGATTGTACGCAAAGAATTTTAGTATTTTACTGTCGTCATAAACCTTTTGAGAGGGAAAAAGTATACAGAAAGGCAACGGGACGGAATGATAGAACCGCGTGAATTTACAACGGTTCACCCAAAAACGTCTCCCCGATTTCACCTAAATCCCTAAGAGTTCATTCTTTTCCATTTCACATTGTCCCCGAACACCGTCGCTGTAGTATTGTAATAAATAGATACAATATGTAATAAACTGAACATAATATAACAACAATATATGTATACATATACGTGCCTAAAAACACTACAGTTTTCGTATTTGCTTGATGTAGGTACTCCAATAATTAGTTCTATTAGATATTTCCTAAATAATAATAAAATAGTAATCTTTTAAAAACAATTAAGATAAAATATAATGTCAGTCTGATCAGACGATAATAGTCGTCTACCAGATAACGGATACCTGTTCCTACCGGTCCAAACCTGCAATAGAAACGTCGAGTATTTTAATAAGAAACCCAATAAAATAATCTATATTCTATTTATATATACATATATACATCGCGTTAACTTTAATTTACAATAGTCTAATCAAAAATTGAAAAACTCAGTAAGAATTTATATTAGGCCTACAAGGTTAGGAACGCAAACCACTGTTCAGAAAACAAAATTTTTCCAATACGTTTGAGAAATAATATTTTATTATACAATATTCCACAAATGAATAAAAATTGTTCAAAATATATAATAAATTAATAAATCACAAAATTAACATCCCCTCGCACATATTTTACCATAGTTTTACACAATTTGAAATTTAATATTTTTTTAGGTCTACATAATATTAGTTGCATTTAAATTGTAAATGATTTGCGTTACCCAAGTGTTTGTATTTAAAATGTATACCTATAAAATTTTTAATAAAATCAAGTTTGTCGTTGAAAGGATTCGAACAGGAATTGATACAGCACACAGACATAGGTTGTTTTTAGAATAATTTAAATTAATTGAATAAAACGACCACAATAACGATCGCTGAGAAACGGATACGACGCACGCATAACACTGCAGAAACATATACCTATAATAATATATATAATGTATAAAGCCACTATAGCCAGATATAATATATATCATTATATATCATTATTTAAACGTCCCTACGAGGTACGATTGTACGAACCATGTATTATAATATTTTATTATTCTTCGCCAGTATACGCGCACGCTGTAATCACAAACATCGTTCCAACAATCCGACAATGGACCGGAGAGGAGAGGACGCCGGACAGCTGATGCGATTGAATCTTCGACGAAAAATAACACCTGCAGTCTTGTCCCTCCGTACTAAGTTACCATTTATTTTATTTTTTATTTTTTTGATAAATTTTAAATTTCCGAGATTTTTACCTAAATGCCTGCGTCACGGACGTGGTGGAGCAAATATAATAATTAATTGGTGATGTAGCTAAACCAAGCCACTGTAATAATATTATAAGACATGAAAAATGACAACCGAGCACCAACGTCCAACGTGTGTACTGTATAATGTGTAATATGCTTGTAAACACACGCGTAAATATAAACGAGTTATTAGTAGAACGAATGGCCCGACGAACAGCACAAAAAATAATAATTTTTATATAAAGCGATCTCGGTAATGGTTTTACACAGTGAGTCAGTAACCATATGTGTTGCAGTTACAACTTACAGCAGCAGTGGCGAGAAAATTAAAAACGACGTATTGTATTATTATTATTTTCCTCTTTTTGATATTTATAATAATATCTCTTTCGTTTGCTAATCGCGTCAATCGAAACTTACACGACCATTGTAAAAACATCACTACACCGTCATCGTTGTAAACGCATATAAATCTGTCTTTGGTCTCATTAATGGTTTCTAGTGGTAAGTCGCCGGCGCGTCGCCGTAGTCATCGCCCCGAAGAATTATCGCTGCCCGAAAACAATGTACCAAACACGAGCGCTGCGACGCCATTCGCCCGTCAACATTTAGATTAGAAACGCGCACGACTTTCAAATGTAAATCATCGCCACACTGCCCCTTACGGCCTGACAAAACATTACTGCCTATAGAAACCATCAATCATTAGACTCACTGAGGATTTTCCGACAATAGTCTTTTTTAGAATGTTTTATTCTCAAACGCACCGCGAACACCGTTAACCCGATGATATATCCGGAATTCTGGATACGCATATATATAATACATTAATAGAGTACCAGTATAAAGATGTACTGATGTATAGAGAAACACTTACCTACAATAATGCACTTTCAACCGATTGGGCTTCGATTACGAATATAAGCAACTAAGGAGAGCTTTACAAACATTACTCATTATACCATTATTACCATTTAAATTTAGATATTTTAAAAGTACCAACTAGTTTATGGAAACAATCAAAACATCGATCACCAAACCTTTTAAGTAAGTATGATATAAAAAAAAATACTTTTTTAAAAAGACTGTAAATAAAACAATATATTTTCCAATTCCAAGAAATCAAATTTTTAAATTTTTAAACAAAAAATAAAACCTTGATTTTTCTAATCTAATAAGAAACCAACATACGGTATCTATATTATTATAATATATTACTAATTAGTTTAATATAGAATTATACCAATACCATATCATAGTTATTATTCTGGATAAGATGCGTTACCTACCAAAAATGATGTAAATTTTGTATAATATTTGAGTTAAATTAAAAAGTTAGGTACCTTTATTATGGGTACACAATAGTGCAACTCCATAAATAACTTATAAAAATATAATTATTAGGTAACAATATTAGTACCTATCTATAATACTTAATAAAATACTATACGTAAACGTAATTTGGTAAAAATAAACTGACATTTTCCTAAATTATTATTCAAAACTCAAAATTATTTATAACAACGTTATAATATAATTTTCAATACAATATTCATTATTTTATAATTTGATTCTGAGTACTGAAATGCTATTATACTTATCGTCCATGTCAATTTAATTTAAAAATTAAACCAAACATTATGAAAGTAAATATGTAAATATTTTCATAATAAAGTGGAGCATAATATATCCACTATAACGATCAGTATTAATTAATGGTTACTTATTACGGTCTTAAATAAAGGAACGCAAATAACCTGTGAAAAATGTAGGTAATAAAATAAAAACATCGTTATTGATGCAACAAGTCCAGTTACAATAGTTATATTATATTAAGAATTTTAATTTGGGTAGGTAGGTACTGTTATAAACTTAAAATTATATTAATCTAAAAAACATTTTTTTATATCACTGGTATTTTATAATCGTTTTCGGGTAAATATTAAGTATAAAGTTCAAGAGTTTAGCATAAAATTGTGATTAAATAAAACGAACTAAATATAATATATCATATATATTAATAACTCGATTAATAACAATATCATGGTATAGATACATTTAATTCAAACAAAACCGAATTTTACGACATTCGATGTCTGCCCATTTCCTCTCAATATAAAAACAAATATATATTTTTTTTAACCAAGACGTTTATTACTGGAATATTTGATAACGAGTATATTATAGATCGTCACCCGGAAGTTATTATATCTATATTTATGTATACAATAGGCTGGTTAAGACACAAGAATATTTAATTTGAATGTTATCATATCTATATCTGTATTTTTACTTAATACAAATAAAGCAAGGAAAATACAGTATAATATACTTAAGTACCTATAATAGTATAATACCAATACACCATAAATAGCGTAAAGTCCAATATAAATTCGGTCAATATTTTTGATAATTTAAGACACGTGTGTATAATAAATCCAATTACGACTCCCGACCAGATTTTCTCTTGCTAACATACCTAATACCTATACACCGATTTCCAATTATCGGTAGGACATGAAAGATTTTTTTTTTCTTAATACTGACCCGATAGATTATGATTGTTCCCCTCATGTGCCCCCTCCGGCATATCAATAAATAATAATTTGTGTTCCAAATAACTGAGGCAATGTATGGAATTAAGTCAGAAAAAAACCGGTCTGCTGCCGATAAATCATTAACCTCCGCACTGTGCATTTACACCTACTGTATACTATATATTATATTATGATAGGCTTTTTTTGTAGATGCCCTAAAGAGATAGGATTTTGTATTCAATTTTTAACGTAGTCATACCAGTATACCACCCCCTCCCTTAGCACTTATTTGGGTGTATATATACATATATTATACTTGTGTTTATGTTTGCCTATGCTCGTGTAATAGTGTGTTTGTATTGTTCAATAATGAAAAGGAATATCAGTAAGCACACATCATGGAGAATTGCTTATAAATTATAATAATAATATGTTCGTTAATAAAATGTTTTTGCATACATATCATTATGTGAGTTATCAGTTTGTAATATACACAAAGCAGACGGCAGCAAGCACTAACTCAAGTAAGCATCAGTTTATACCGATACCAAATTATGGATATATAAGTAGGTATATTCCAAAAATCTCCAATAAAGTTATTGTTGTAAAACAAATATACAATTTAAGTAAATACATAAATAACCTTAAGAGAACAACTGTTTTAGAAAAATGAAGTCTATTTAACACAATGTCCTCAAAACAAAGGAATTGAAAACAGCCGGTGTTTAGATTTAAAGAAATTTCAAAAAACGGATTCAATGAAAGTTTGCATAGACATTGAATATATGAGCACAAAACACGTTACCTATTTAACAATAGTCAACTTTCAATGAAAATCATAGAAAAGTTTATAGGTACGGCTTAATTTACAACTTCAATCAAAATTATAGTATATTACATATAATACTGCAAGCAATAAAATATATTATACCCACTATAAATAACATATATAATATATATTGATATTATATAAAAATGCGATGTTAAACATATACTTCGTGCATACGCGCGTTTACGTGTCATAACAACTCTGGCAATAGCTAGGTCGGCTAATTTAAATTGAGTCTTGACAAATTTTTTGAAGTTTTATATTATGTGTTGAGAAAGGGGGGGGGGGTTAAAGATTTCATACAAAGAACTGAAAAATTACTTTTGGCAAATTCTGCGAAATTGTTCTGAACACTCATATAATAATAATATTATACACAGTTCGACGTATAACATATTAATGTAAGAAAATAATAAATTCCCGACAGTACATAAATGGTACTTCACAACACTAGTTAATGTCGAGATCGTAAAAACATTTTGTTATGAGTAGTCATTTAAACATGGTATATAAACTTTAACGTCATAAAAATGAAAAGTATGTAAACTTTTACAGATGTTAACTGTGATGTGTAAGCGGGAAACTATTATGTGACTTTCAGTTCAGTGATGCATTATAGATAGGCCGATAAGTTTACATACATATAGATATATATCATATTTGGAATTATTAAAAAACAGTAACAAATATCACATGTTTAAATATATAGATTTAATACAAAATCAAACAAATTTTTTTTATTTAATAAAATAATATTTACAACCTGTACTCATACATGTTTAATAAGCAAATAAAATAATTTATATTAATACCTACATATAGATGAACAATAATATACGATGAGGAGGGAGAGACAATTCTATGATAGGACCCACGTGTTTTCTATGGTAAATATTTAGGTACCTATAATATTATTTTTGTTCAGTAGTTTTCTGCAATATATTCATTTTAATCAATGGGTAGAATTTATTAAAGGTTAGGTACTTGGAATTATTTTGCACAGCCTAAAATTTGGATCGCATATACCCCAGATGGCAAATATACCTTAGAAGAGATTTGTAATGAGTTGAATAAATAATGAGTTAAATGATAATAGGCAACTTAGATTTTATAATTGAACGTAAATATACCTACCTAGCTAAATGTAATCTTCTACCAATCTTCTACTTTAAATATTTCTTTTTAACTTAAGGTCGAGGCTCCAAAGTCAATATTTTATACTAATGTGTTTGACATTGGAAAAAAATAATGGATAGTTTTAATTTAAAAGTTTTTTTTTTTATTATTAGCTTTTAGAATACAACTCCGAATACAACTAAGATAAGACTTAAGAGTTTTTATAGTTTTCTAAACAGATTTTTCTGTTATTATACTTTAGAATGAAACATTAAATGAATTTTATTTTTGTTCATTAACTATCAATTTTTGTCAAATGTTGTTAAATTATCAACTATGATTTAAGACAACGCGTGTTTCATTTAAAAAAATATAACTAATAATAACTAATAAGGGTCGAAAAGTACACAGCAGCCATATGGCACCTATATATTTTAGAACTAATAATCATTAAAATATGATGAATACGAATATTATGTAGACATCCCGGATTTTTTGCAACCGTATTTTTGCATGCTTTTAATTATAGATTAATTAAATAATCTGTATATTATAGTTACAAATCAATATACTACATATTGTACAAATCACAAATAAAAATAAAAATATATATCAGTATTTAAATGGGTATCAAGTCATAAGTCATAAGGAACGTAAAGGAATAATAAAGACCATTCGTACTTAATCATTTAATTTACTAGCGTTAAATATTTAAAAACTATAGTACAATAGATATTATGTACCTATAATAATATTTATACATATAGGAGCTATTAAAATTTGTAAAACCAACATACACGGGGGCCTACGGTTACCTATAATAAAAAAATGGTACATATTTTTAATAGGTATCTACATGGTTTCAAAAACTTAATCATCATCTCTATTAAAGGTTTTTTATTTTCGATTTTTCATGCATTCTCGAGTAGGATATTATGACACTAAAACGACCCCGAGGCCCGAGCGCGCACTTTTAAATTACCATAGTGGTGACCATTTGGCTATGGTTGACCTCGTCTGAGGTCGGATCGACAGCGGCGGCGGTCGTATATTATAATAGTAATAAGTATAACAATAATTATTATTATTTGTCGAGGGACAGCGAAATATAATACGCAAGTAAGTCATTGGCGTAACGCGCGACATCCGACCGTCATAGAGCGAGAGAGAGAATGACGCGAACAATATTCACATAAATCGAAAAACTCGGCAAGTACGACGAGCGGACGAAATCGTAAATTTTAACGTGCCAGCGATCCGGTATCACCCCTTCACCAGATGATATGATTTACGAATGCAAATGTTAACTATACTGTGATATAATCCTATACGTATATGATACATTTTTTATAATTAGATACCGGAACAGTAATTTTTTTTTGTTTTTTTTTCACTACCTATCGTATAATAGTGTATTGTGTCAGTATCGCGTACAACGTGCCAACGTTAATTCGATGTTATTACAACAAACAATGTTAAAATTCAATTTGAATGTTTTTTTTCAAACTGTTATATAAACTACTGGGTTTCGAACACGTTTTTCTAAATATTTTCAGACATAAGAGTCATCCGTGAAAAAGCGGCCATAAAAAAGACAAAACTATGGATATAATCATATGCCGACGAAATTATGTAAATTACTACGTAAAGCCCATTCATTATGATTCTAAAAAAACCTAACAAACAACTGAACAAAAAAAACTTAGTTTTTATTGAATCAAATTGTATTTATTCATTACAGGTACCTATCCGCTCGATTTCATATAGTAAATATACGCGAACGGACACATTATCAAGAATTCGAACAGTCATTAATTAAATAAAAAAAGAATTTCGAAGAGATTAATTGATTTATCACGTCCAAAGTATTCGACAGCCTTATCGGACGAAAAACATCAAACTATATTAATTTATTATACTACACGCGTGTGAGAATAGTACCTAATATAACTAATATATAGTACAGTTTAAAAACATTTTTATTACCAATCGACAATCATTGACGCGTTTGATGATGATAATAATAATAGTATATCATTAAAAGTAGTATATAATAATATTGTTATTTACCTGTAACGTCGCCGACAGTGAAGAACGCCAACAGCAGCATCAGCAGCACAGGCCGACCGAATTCCCGTCTCCGGGAAGTTTTCATATTTTCTCCCCTAACCTTCGCGCACTGGGGAGGGGGGTAGACGATAAGACGACAGCGGTGGCGGACGCGACGTGAAAAGAGTACGTAAATCCAAATAAATTGAAAATTAAAAAGCAAAAGCAAAACCACCACCAATCGCGGCACGAGGTGATATTGTTTATTATTCTCCGGAAGTCAATAGTACCGCACGACGACGACGACAACGGAACATGTTTGTGATTTACCGCCGACGAACAACGCACGCGGAAACGACGGCGAGCACACGCGATAACGTTTTGGGAAAACGTACGGAAAAATGAATTTCAACCACACGGAACACACACGCTAAACACTCGAACGACAAAACGGACGTACAGAACGTGCGCGACGACCGACGGGGCAACGACTGGAGGGCTTCGAGACTCCGGCTACGACAGTTCGGCGGCGGTACCGCTCGTCGGGTCCGGTATACCGCGGTTCGGTTTTTTCCGGCGAGTTTGGCGGTGGCGTGGAGCGGGGAGATCAGCGCTCTCTACCGGCCAGGGATGATACTTTTGGAACGTTACATAATATTATTATTATATTATTTTTTGTTATTAATCGTTTTTTTTTTTCGTTATCGACTGTAAAATGCAATTTTATTACGGCAATTTTTTTTTCGATTTCGTCGAATTCTAATTAATTACACGGAAAATCAACCGACTTTTTTACGATTAACTGACTACATATTGTACTTAGGTTATGTATATTGTATACCAACGTGGTTTGAATAATTTATTGTTTTTTTTTTTTTTTTGAAGTGCACCCATGACGAGATATTCATCAAAATAAAGTAAACAAATATTTTTGTACGTTAAATGGAGGTTTTCTTGTTTCCGGGTGTATTTATTACTTTTTGACTGCGGCGTTAGAATAAAATTGTCAATATTATAATACTACTACAGTACTACCATATTTAAAAATTAATTAATTAAAGTAGATTAACACCACGCCGATATTGCTTATAATGAGCTCCGCGTTTTATCAAGTTAGTTTGTTAATTTATTAATACTTTATCCCCTTAAATATACGAAATTGTGTATAGAAATAATATTATTCTATGTTTAACATATTCAATACCTTCACCAGAAAACGTAAGAGTTATAGACAATATTGGCATAGTGTAAATAATTTATTTTTGTAATTTTAATTTCACAATCCACATCATGTACCTATTCAATATTAACGTTTCAGAATGTAGATCAACTTACTGTATTTTGTATAATGTTGTATAGCAGTTGATTTAAACATATAGAAAGGAGAAAAGTTAACTGTTTTGGACTATCAATTATATTTGCATTTGTAATACCTAAGTACATTGAAATTTTAATTAATATTCATATTTAACATGTCGTTTATCGCTTATAATATACTAATAAACAGTTTAGATCCAACACCGATAATGGAGTGTAAATAGATTTATGATTTTAAATACTCATATGTTTAGTGTGTAAAAATAAAAATCTATGTAATAGCAATAAAAGTGACAAATCTAGTCTCAAGGATACGTGTTTTTTAAATTGCAAAAAAATTATAATTTAAAATTATAAGAAGGAAAATCTTAATTGTTCATTTAAATTTCTTCCTCAATATTTTTCAATATTTTAACTTTTCAAATGACTATAAAAAAGAATATATAATAATTGTATATAATTTTAATAATACATTAATTAATTATTAAATAATATGTTATATTGTGTATTGTATATTATATGTAGTTTATATTAAACAATTATTAAATAATAGTTAATATTTTGATATTTTTAAATCTTTGTAAAAACAACTTACATATGAGGTACCTTACATGGCATTTTCAATTTAATGTTGTTAAAATAAAAAAAATATGCATTTTTAACGACAAATTAATTAGCAAAATGCCAATATATTGCTTCACTCAGAATCTAAAATAATTTTAATTTGATTTACCGTACATAGTAACTAAATAAAGTTTTAATAAGAGTTAAGAGACCTCTAAAGGTCTTGTAGATAATCTAAAATATATTATAAGATGATAAACTTAAATTGACTAATAAAATATTATCTAAATTGATTATACCTACTTATAATTATATAAGTCCTATATTAGTTACGTTAGGAAATGTATAGTAATCTAATTTTATTTTCTAGTGTGTAAAATAGAATAAAATATTTTTCTACGTATTTATCAATATTAATATATACATAATATTTATATTCGTTGATTAGTATCTAGGTTTACAATAATTTAAATAATACGTAGGTTAGGTTAGGTTATATATAATATTTAATATTATAAACAATAATATAATACTATAGCAGTATTTACTTTCTTAATCTTATCTACTAATCATTATTTTTATTCATTAGCATGGTTGAACATATTATCTTTAGCCGCAGTCGATGGCCGTTGGTTTAATTGGTTTTCGCCTATAATAAGATGTTGTAATCAACCTAGAAATAATTTTACAATACTTACAAATTTACAATTAAATAAAAATATATTTTTAATATTCAGAGGACGCCACGCCGGCATGTGTTGTCTCTGTCTTACAAACGTATAACTTAGCAAAATCTGTTTAGCGCGGGACAACTGTTCTCCCTCAATATTTATAATAGAATTTTCAAAATTTCACAACGCATAGGTAAGAACTTTATCTGTGTCATAGCGTCGTTATTTTTTTAATAGCATAAACCAATAATTTTAAGTATTTTAATGAAAAAATAAAAAATAAATGTATTTTCTTAAGCTTATAACTTTAATAATATTTATGTTATCAAAAAAATAACGACGCTATAACACAAATAAAGTTCTTATCTATGCGTTGTGAAATTTTGAAAATTCTATTATAAATATTGAGGGAGAACAGTTGTCCCGTGCTAAACAGATTTTGCTAAGTTATACGTTTGTATGAGACAGAGACAACACATGCCGGTGTGGCGTCCTCTTAAATGTTCTTAAAATACCAAAATAGGTATAACAAAAATATATGACAAATGAAGCATATAAAAACATATAAAAGATATGGCATTCTGTCATATCTTTCTGTTACGCACTGTATATTATAAAAAATATATAAATGATTTAGGTAATGTAAGCTAATAAGTAATAACTTTCTAATAGGTGCTCAAAAATAAAATAGTAAAATATTTCAAAGTTCATAACATTATTATGTCATCAAATGTCTACTTTGTAACCGAGTTATATGAAAATATTTAAAATTTAAGACTTTAAAAATGTTTATCAACATTATACATTTTAATTATACAGTAATTAAGTATTGCAAATTAATTTCTGACGACTTTAAATAATGAATAAATATTTAACATGGCTTAAGTATTTTGTGCATAATTGCAAGTAAATATAAAATATTATGTATTTTTTATGATGGTAAATAAATATAATGCAATTTATAATGAAAAATGTAAACAACAATAAATTATTGTGTACATTGTACATTATCATCGCTTCATATTATTCAAGTAATTATGTAAATTTTATCTATAGGTACCACGTGATAATATGGAAATATGGTATCCTAAATAGATCAGATATTACAATATCTTAGCTGTTAATAATATCATTTTAATATTAGACAAGGTTATGTGAATGATACAATGAAATCAACTTGTTACGATCGTAAAAATACGTGCTTCGCCTCCATAATTATCGTCTAAATTGAGCGTATAACTTGATCAACTTAAGTATAATGTTAGTAAAAACTAAAAGTGAATTATAATAACTTCATAAAATAATAAAACTCAAATTTACGCCATAAAATTTAAATCGAAAATGTAGGGTCACCGCATAGTGCTTAAAATTAAAATGGAAGGCTCCATCATGTTATTTAGCATATTTTCTTATAAGCACATTAAATAAAATTTTTTATAAAATTTAAGGGTTTTAGGCATTTTTCCAACCCATCGATTTACACAGTTACACTGTGTGGTTTGCACTCAAACTGGTCGGTTGACACACAGTGGTTCAGAAGTAGCTTAGAAATACTCTGGAAGACTATGATCTGTAAAATAAAAGCCAGCACTTACTCCTAAAAAGTTAATCTAGTTGGTACTTTACAATTTAGAGCGGTAAAAATGGAAAATTCCTAAGAATTTTCAAAGCGGTTTTATTTTTTGTAATTAAAATACTAACCTAACCGTTTGTAATATACTTTAAATTTTCACCTAGTTGATGCTTAAATAAATATTATTTTTCTATACACCATCAAATTTCCAAAATATTCCAACTCTTTGAGCTATTAATAGCCATAAAGAACATTTCGATTTTTATTAGTTTTTTAAAATTATTTTCTATAGACATTTTTTAAATCGGTCAAAATACTTGAAAATTGAATATAAAGTTCCTCATAAGTTGTTGTAAATGGAAATTAAAAAAAAGTTGAGTGTAAATCCACAATAATTTTTATGAGCACCTAAAGTAAAAATTTAAATAAGATTCGTCAAAATCACAAAAATTTGCAAATTATTTTGAGATATAAATTATAAATATGCATACAAATGTTTCTATATTCATCTCCGAGTTGAAAATTTAATATAATATGTATTATGATTTTTCAATCTCCTATAAGGTTTTTCTGTCTTAAATTTAAAAAAAAAAATGCTACTAGAAAGTCAAACTAACTTTTTATGAGCGTTTGAAGTTTACATTTTTCGATATTGGAAAAATTTTCATCATACGATTTTCTTATTTTGTCATATAATACAAAAACGAATAGTCGTAAACCCTTAAGCATATACCAAACGTTTATTTTATCTAAATAATTGAGTATTATTTGCCAATTATGCGATGTAAAATATGTGCACTTTAAAATTAGCGTAAAACATAATCATTTTTTCAAAAAAATATATTTATGAATATTTTTTCTATGTATTTGTATTTGTATTAAAATGATTTTTTGACTGAACTTTAATAAAATATGAAGTTGGTGGTTTTTTAAATCTATATAGTACACCAATTAATTTTTTTTATTCATAAAAAACGAATAAAATAATTGATTTTGAATCCCATACAAAACTGTGTGTTAGGGTCATGAAACAATACAACGGATTTGACGCTCAGTGAAAACGCATACGTAATACAAATGCCAAATGGTGAGCGTCAGACTAGCGCGATTTTGAAACACCTTACCGCGTTACCACGTAACCACTGCCCAGGTCCACCACAAGGGGGGAGGGGGTCAGAAAGACTCATGGTACTGGGGCCCAGCGTTCAAGCAAATAATGACTTCAATATAATATTATATTAGACATAATTTTTCGGGGTGATGAGTCCCAACCAGGACCAAAAATATGATGTAGAAAACCTGCTACTACTTATCGCAATTTTACGTTTTGAACGCGACAATAACGCTTAGGATACCTACGAAATATACGCTTTGGGACGTTTGGGTTCACTGTGCGTGTTTCAACCGCTATGTGTGACTCGGTCCTAAAATGTGGACATCTGGACTAAGGCCAAGTTGGTTCATGATCTATTTACGCCGAATTTCTTTTAAATTGGCCTAAAACTTTTGCAGTCGGTTCGTGAATGTTTCAAATTAATTATTTAATTAACTAATATAGGAATCATCTTGTATTGCAAAACTAGACAATTAATAAGTATATACAATAAATAAAATAAACTCGAATAAAAAAAATATTAAAAAAATGGAACTCTTTACAATATCAGAGTGAGGAAATCCATATTTATGTGCATATTTAAGACAGTATTATAGCAGGTATATTATGTTTTAATCTAATGCCGTAATTTATACATTTCAGTGGACGCTATTTTAGAGTTCTCTCTCTGCAGTGTACTCGTAACAGTCGTAACCAGCTTTCTCGTCCTATGCTCATACTCACACCATTTCGTAATGCCATAACTATATTATCTTCTTCATTATATAGGTACCCGATACCTATATACCCCCAACAACCTGTATTTTTTTTATTTTCCCACGATGTATTTTTTTTTTAACTGTTTATCCTATACACTTTTAAATGTATTATATTTCTCTGCTACACACATTGTTAACTGCAGTCTGGCGTTCATATTTCAATAAATAATTCCTTTTTTCTAAAAAACAAAAAAAAATGGGTTAATATCCAACTTACAATCAGCAGAAATTATCGAATAATTCATGAATTATGAAGTCTAATTTACATAAATGACGGCGTAAAATAAAATCAAAAACAAAAAGTCTTTAATATTAGTAATATGTTATACATTGCGTATAGGCACCTACTCTTACTTGCAATAATAATGTACCATCATATTTTTATGTGTTTAAGTGGGTCCGGGTATGGTGTAAAATTATATGTTTTTTCGTGCACACATTATACATCATGTTGATGGTTTGATTATCCAGCAGTCATAGAGTCCAGCGACTAAAAAAAGTAGCTCCTCAGGTGTAAGTGGGTAGGGAAACAACGCGGGTACGTTATACCCACCACATTTGTAATTTGTGTGTGTGCGCGCGCGTTATAGGTGTACAAACAGCCGGCGGACATAATCTGTGACAGGGAAAGGTATACCTATGATATATAGTAGACACTGGATGACAGGTCTTTGTCAAATCCATCGTAATTATCGGTAGGTGTAGTTTAAAATGTTCTTATTTTTCACGTTTAGATTTAATGTGTGTGTGTGGGGTCACCCTGTTATTTTCACCTGGACAAGCAATGTATACGGATGTAAATGGGGAGAAAAAAATATTTCGTTGTCGCCGAAGGATTTTTCCACGTATATATAAGAAAAAAAAAAATGAAACGTGTACACACCCGTTTCTCGCGTGGGACGGTGGTTTACAAGAATTACGACTTACCGAGCTGTTTTTGTTTCAATAATATTATAATCGACGGCGATCTGGATGTGACCCATGTCCCAAGGACAAAATATATGTAATTTTATCGGAATTCTTCTTTTGAGAATAAAATATTCGCTCGTTTATTTCAAATGCGACTCGTTCGGATCGCCAGGGGCAGTCGAAGAAAGCAGAGTAGTGGTTGCATTTATTATACATTTATTTATATTAGCGTCTTTTCAGATTATACTTATTTATACACGTCGTATGGGTTACCATATGGTGAATAAACAAATTTAACTGCTTACATTATAATAATACATGAATTACGCATATTCTTGTATATGACATTATATTATATAGTAATTTTTTATTCGAAGTACTGTCAGAATAGTGATAACATTATGGGATTAATAACGTGTAAATATTTCAATTTTCACGCACACTAGTACATAATATTATATATTATTCTTTTAAATTGCAATAAGTGTTACTGGAAAAAAAACGAATGGAACGTCCTATAAATGTTCGCAATTTTCAACCAAAATAAACACCTTAAAACAGGTTGTGCTCAAATAGTCAAAAAATATTTATTTATTTATTTTTTTTTTAATTTTTTTTTTTTAAAAATTTACAATATATACCTTAGGCACAATGAGTAAATGTGAAACAGAATATATATAAGGTATCAAAACAATTAATATTAATCATAAAAAGAGTTTACAATAAATTATATAGTATACATGCGTTACGTTTGATGAGAGCAGCCACCCATTAATGACACTCTCGCAAAAATATAAATGTATAATAATATAATGTATTACATATTAATGGGTTATTAAATATTTAACTTTAAGATTTTAAATCGACTAAGATTTACACATTACCTATACACTATTAAACATTGAAATTTGAAACATCTTTTTTAAAAATAATAATAAATATTTTAATATAAGTATAAGCCCTATAATAGTTTGGAGATCGGAAAAGGGTGTGGAACGATTCTTCACGCATAGTTTTTTCAAAAAACATAAAATGGGGAATAAAGAAAATAAGTGTACCTAATACTTAATATGAAATCTATATTTATGGGATCAGCGATTGTGTTTAACGGGTATATTCTCAATTTATCTGTTGTACGTGTTACGTATAAAATATTATCTTTCACATCAGAATGAATTAACTATTAAGATTAAAAAGTATTTTTTAGAAGTAAAATAAGTTTAAGACTTTGAATAATATATCATAAAAGTAGTTTAAAAGTACCAAATTAACTTATTTCAAAATTGTAGCCGAGAAAAAAATACATATTATATAGCTTTAGAATAAAGAAAAATAATGGAAAAAAGATAACGTGGTATTTACAATTTACATACCTAACTAAACGGCAACACATTTAAACTATAATTTATTTAAAATATTTTTATATTATGCATATTGCAAAGTAATTTCTAAAACAAAAAGTAAGTTAGAAGTCGCTAAAAATATTATGTATGTAACTAGTAAAGAAATGTCGATTTTAGCTTTTATTATTAACTAAACCATATTTTTACGCTTTAATCGTTTCATATATAACTTTACCTATAGGTACCTAGTAAGATAATGCAATTTACTAATACAGTAATTCCTCGTTATCCATGGAGGTTAAGTTCCAGGAAAGTTGCGCGGATATCGAAACCGCGGATAACGAGACCATACAGCAATGTAAAACGGGAAGTTAGGTTTTATTTACATACAATTTTTTATTTTTATTTTTATTACACTAAAAGGTTAATAATATGTTTTACAATTATTTGATTATGTATTTATTTTTTTAATATAATTTATTAATTATTTATACATACATAATATATTATAGGAAGGATGAAAAAAATTAGTAATTGATGTTTGTTTCCTTTTGTTTTCTATGTCTTTGCGAACTTCTTCGCAAGGCACCAGCAATTCTTGGATTCCTCTTTTGAACTTTAATGCTCTTTCAGTGCGAGTGGATCCGTCATAAGAACTTGTTCAGTTAGTTGGTTTGCTAATGAAAAAATCTCTTTGATTGATTTAGAGGAGAAATCCGGCTTCACAGGTTCTTCTTCCTCTTCATCATCCTCGGATTGTTTTGGTTCGTTCGGGGTTTCGGTAATTTCTTCTAGATCCTCCAATGTAAATTCCTGATCATAGTTCAACATCATTTCTTCTATGTTACAAGTTATACCTAAATAGATGATTAATCAGAATTATATTAATCTCATCATTATCACGTACACTAAAGTGTAAGTATGCCGTATGGGTGAATGGGTGTAACTACAAAAGAAGAAATTATCATCAAATGCGTTGGCTTTTTTCCGTTTTTATACCATATTATAAGTCTAGGTATATAAGTTATTATGGTGTCCAAATTAAGAAGAATAACGTGCTTGGAATTTGCTACCTAGCAATTCGGTTGTTTTGGTTTTTTTTCTTCATATACCAGCATTTTGTTCGCTTTTCGTATCGTGGCGATGGCTTGGGCGGATCGATACTCGCCGCCGACGAGGGAACCCTTTTTCGGCGGCACGATCATCCGAAGGGTCGACAATTTGCACGCTCAAGCGGACACTGGAAGTCTGGAAGCGGCGTCGGCGGTGGTGGAGGGCGACATATACACAACACAATATAATGACTGTGGCTATGGCCTATGACGTTATAATAGAATACGCGTTATAAAAAAATCTTGCCCTCGACGGGGGAAAAAAACCACGCATATTATATATTATTTTATAAGGGAGCCGACGCCGACGATTGAATATATAAGCCATACAAGTGAAGGGGTGAAATGTGGTGTGGTGACCGCTGATTATTTCCTCAGACAATATATATATATATATATATGTATAATACTTCATAATAGTATATAAGTAAAACACCATTAACCAATCGCGTTTAAGGTATACCTAATGTTCTAATGACCTAGTATAGAAATATACTATATAGTTTGTAGTTACTCATAAGTCATAATTCATAAATAATAATAATAAATGTAATGCATAAAATGTACCCAACTATAACCGTAAATACCAATAGTAGGTATATGGAAATGAGTAGAATATTACATTTTTAGTTTAAGACGAAAAAATATAGATATTATTTTAAAACACATCTAATCACCCGTGAACACTGTTTACTGCAGGTTATAACAAATCTTTGCAAACAAAATATCACCCTCCAAAAAGAGTCTCCTGAAACTCACAACCAATACGGCTGTCGTCATCCGTGCCCAAAATTACTATCGTCAGTTTTCGTATTCAGCTATCAACACCTGCAAACTCCGATAAAATCAGAAAATTACTATTAAAAAATGTACACATTGCACCGGAAACCATACCAGCAATTATAAAGGATAATATTTAAAAAAAAACTATTATTATCTATACCGGCTACTGCGGCTACACGGTTAAAACAAGTATTATTAATACAACAATTTATAAAACCAATTATATACAAAGACTATATTGTCTATATTATATTATTATAGTATACACTACATTGCCTTCATTCGCACCATAGATACAGCCCACGGTTATTACAGATAATCAGCTACATATATATGTATACATAGATAACCATAACCGTGGTGATGGCCTGATGGCGACGCGAAATCAGTAGGTACCTATTATACTTATATATATAATCCACCTACGTCCTACACATCTCTGCTATTATACTGCACACTGCAACGACCGGGTATAACCTCCCGTTTTTCCATCCAATAATCTCACTTTATGCTGGTCCATCCATTTATTAATTTATTAAGTTGAAATCAATATCGATATAAGTTCAAACAGATCCATTTGAATCATTATAATTTATATTTCATTAATCATACTTATTCATACTTTAACATTAACAAGTCACACTCGTCTATTACTACTCTTACCAGATGCGCCAGGTTTAGAAAATGTCATGGGGGCTCACTATTTTATAAGTATACGTACAGTTTTACCTAAATAATTTAATTTTCCTTAAATAGATGGTTAAGAAATTACTAAAATATAGATTTATGTTGTTTTGTATGTTATAACATTTAAATAAATAAATAATATTAGTAATTTCAATTTAAGTTATAGAAAACCACAAGACAAAAATTAAAAATGCAAATTTAATTTTGAAAGTTACATGTTTTATAAAGAAAATGTATTTTTCCGCACTTTATTATTGTTAGTTGAATTGGTTTGCAACAGTTTATAAATTTATATTTTCACCACGTAGAACATGGAGAATGGAAATATCATTTAAAATGTGACAGAAGGTGTATAATATTATTTTTTTATAAAACCATTATCATACTGTTAATCAGATACCAATTAAACAAGAACCTAGTTTATTACCTGCAAAATCTAGACTTTTTCTCTGTTATCAATATCGGAAAAAATTTTATTATTCTCAATTAATTTATTATGAATAAATTTAATATTTTGAGGGCATTTTACAATTTGAAAACGGTAGGGGGCTGAGCTTCACTTTATCGAGCTCATGGAGGGCTGAAGCCTTTGAGCCCCCCTGTACTCGGCGCCTCTGCAGTCACTACTATTTCCTACCTACCTAGTGCCTACTCAAATATATTATAAGTGAACTGTATTGACTAAACCCTTATTATACGATGATTTCCTTAATATTCACAAATCATACTTATACTTCATTATTCTGCTATATTCTCTATGGCTTCTTTGTTTGCTGTGCTTAAACGGACTTCGTATTTTTTTTATTTTTTTTTTTCGAAATTATTTTCGAAGTTATTAGACGAATAAAATAATATTCACATAAATGACTTTGCATACTATAGGAGCCTGAACTCTCAAATCTACCCAGATTTCATCATAATTATCGTATGAATCGTACCGACCCTTTCGCAATCGTTTTTCGCGTGTATAGCACACGTGCACTACTTTATTGGGGAATGAACGCGCGCCGTCAATTGATTACGATGTTGTGTCGCGCGTCGTCGAGACCAACACGCGACCGTTGTTGAGATTTATGCACATCTCCGACGACATTAGGTCGTATGAAATAAGCTTCTCACACTGTTGCTCGATTAAAAAAAAGGAGTAATTTTATCAAAAATTCGGATACACGCACAAACGCTTAGAATAGGTTGCGCGGAAGGCGGAACAGAATTAATTCAGGATAAAATAGAAACCTATCAAACCGCACAGTATTCAAACGATGACACATTTTAGCTAACTTTATAATAACAATAATAAAGAAAATACATAGGTAATACTATTTAAACAAGCGTATTATATTATATACATATATATATATATATATATATATATATATATATATATACATATACACAAATATGTTATGGAAAACATATTCAAATTTTGGTCCGCAACTTGCAAATAGGCCGTAATAAGTCGAACTCGAAACCTTTTTATTATGAAAAAAAAAAATGTATTTTCAAAGCGACAGGGTCGACATTGGAAAGTGTTTTATATCATAATATATATGATTTATAAATAAGCTTGAAATATAAGTTTTCACTCATTAAAATCACATTTAAAAGACTATTTAATATTAAAATTATTTTTAAGTGTAAGACACATTAGACATAGATACATTAGTTTATTTTTAAATAAAAATGTATGTACCTATTGCGATCAGTATAGGTATTTCTTTAATTTACATAATTAAAAATTATTTATTTTATGTACCTAATAATATTCACTTTTGTACAATACACATAGCTAGGTACCCATGTAATTGCTTTTTAATATTTTACGAATTTAAATTGAATTAAATTTTTCAAAGGAATAAACCTTGGTTTCTTTCATACTTATGCTAAAAAAAATGTGCACATAGTAATTATTTCTTCTTAGTTAACTCAACCACTTTTTAGGTTATACATTTATTTATAGATGCGAAGTAGATGAATGTGATATTTTTGGGTGCATACCTTATTTGATATTATACAAAAATAGTTTACATTATTATATAAATTTAAAGGAATGTATTTTGTTAGAATGATATTATTAAATCTTGAAAAATCATTAAATAAAAATCTCGTATAGGAAATCATTCAATCACATTTTTTTCTATTATCATGTTCCTTTGTGAATTCCATTCTTTGAGTACTCGTTGGAATATTTGAATATGCTTCATCCACATTTTTATTTATGGATGAACTCCTGCTGTGTAATAAAAATAATAATTTCAAGCTAATGGCATACGTACTAGCTAGGGAGTTCGTTTTATCAATAAATCATATTTGTATGCATGTATGGTACAATTAAATTATGTTTATTTAATAAATTCGAATCAATTTCAGCGAGGTATTAAAAAAAATCAATTTGTTTCAGATGTGTATCTCATTTTATAGTACCTATAAATGAAAAAAAATATGAAATAACAGTATAAAAAATTAGTTTGTTATAACACACTTTTAAATTTGCGTTGGTGGAGATAGAACTTAAAGTGACAGATTACGGAACTCATTTAAATTTTAAACGATAAAAATGAAATACTCAAAGAATTACAATTAACTAGAATAATATATTAATAATTATAGTATACATTATAATGTGGTACATATTATATTGAATATTCTATTTTTAATATTTTATTAATGAAAAAAAAATGAAATTACAATTTATTAAATGTAAGTAAGTATCTATATATGGTTTTTTATAGAAAAATTGGCATAATATTCTCAGTTGGATAAGTTCGAGGGCACGGGGTTGGTTGAAAAAGAAGGGAGTATGAAAAAAGTCATGATAATAACTATTTAGTTTCATTAAACATAAATAGTAGCTGGAGTGTAAATTAATGAGTTTAATTCCGGGTTCTGTGCGAATTTACTAGAGATTAAACTTTATACTTGCCTATACGAAATTAAAGAATGACAAAACAGGTCTATTCCATACAAATGGGTTAAAAGTAAAATAAATAAAGAATAATTTCTGAGGGTGGTAACAACATTAATTTAAATTAACAAAGCTGATAACAAAGTATAAGAGCCTGGACGAATATTGTACACCGAGTAAGTTTGAAATTGTGTTGTTATTATATTATTCAATAGAGTGCAAGAAAAAAATAATAACAATTTTGGATTACTGCCACAAAAATAATAATACCGCTCCATGTCACACATCCTTATGTACAATGCATTATACAAATATATTACATGGTGATGAAATGTGTCGAATATAATCAAATTTAAAAACTACTTGTGAACGAAAACTACTATAAATTATGTGTATTTTAAACGCATGTGGCATGTAACAATAATTTTTCATCGATTAATTACACCATGTATGAAAAAATATTTGTAAAACATTGTCCCGTAAATTAATTTTCATACATAAATGTATAATTACGAATACACGAATGTCGAATAATACACCACTTTTTAAATCAGAACCCATATTAAATTCTTAATCGGGCCATCAATATAATTTATAAGTTTAAAAAAAAAAATGTATAGATTCAAATGTATTTAATATTAATATGTCGATAAGTAAAAGATACATAAACATTATAACGTTGTACACATTTATAATTTTTGTGACGGAAATCAATTAAAAATATTATATAATATTATATAATGGTGTAGTTCACCAAGTATATGTTCACCCCCATTTTTTATTCCATGCCATTTAACATTTAAAGTGTGTTCTATATTTTAAAAAACCAAACTTAGTGTTATATTTTTAATCCTTAGCTATAAACACAAAAAATTTTATAATATAAAAATTTAAAAATTACTTGCAAATTTTCGCATTTTCGACAGATTTTGTAAAAATTTGAACTATAAACGCTTATAAAAAAAAATTGTGACTTACGATTTTTATTTTTTTTAGCTACAATAAGAACAGCTCATAAGGAATCTTGTATTAAATTTTCAAGTTTTTTTGGTCGTCCAACATTTTTTTACCGGCACTTAAAAAAAAAATTTTCAAAAAAATCGAAAATTTCAGTGGTCTATAAATAACTCAAAAAAAGTCAAACATTTTTGAAAATTTAACTGTATATAGATAATACTTAAATAAACATTTGGTGAAAATTTCAAGTATTTACAGTGATTAATTTTTGAATTACAACCATATAAAAAAATCGATTTGGTCGAAAGCTGGTTTTGCGTAAAAATTCCGGTTTTACTGTCATTTAATTTTTGTTTTTCTCGATTTTTTTGAAAACTGTTGGGAAATGTTAACTTTTGACCTGTATAATGCACCAAGGATATTCACTTTTACATCGGAAACCACCCCCAAAGTTTGAAATTGAAGCATTATTTCGACTAGTTATGCTGTACACAGACAGAAAAAAAAAACAAAAAAAAAAAACACACATCATTGTAAAATCAATAGGTACATTCATCAATTCGTTCAGAATCTAAAAACTAATAATGATCGAAAATTGCATATGCCTATAAATAGTGTAACTTAAGTCAAAATTTATTGAAAATTACATGGTGGATAGAATATACTTATATAAACATTCAATGAAATTTTCATGTTTCGATGGTCATTTGTTTTAAAATTACGTGAAAAACCAAAATCAATTTTGTCGAAAATTGATTGTGTGTAAAAATGTCCATTTTTTCCTTAATTTTTAGTTTGTTTATCGCAATCAGTATGAAAAATATTGGGAATTTTAGTACCAACTAGATTCAATTTCTGATCGAACGAAGTACTGAAGTCGAAAATCGAGACACTTTTAATGTCCCAAAACGTGATGACAGACACAAAAAAAAAGAAAAAAAACATACATCATGGTAAAATCAATACATTCCTTGCTCCGCTCAGAATCTAAATTTATAAAATAATTGACAATAAATTATCATATCAAGTTAGTATTATACATACTATATAATGTGTGAAACTTTTGTTTTTAAGTGCACATACTCAAAGGTGAGAATAATTTGGTTAAAAACTTAATTTAAAAATGTGTATATACAAATCTATAAATGTAATTAATATTACAAGTCAATTCAAAATTTTTATTTATTTAATCATGCCTTTGTAAAAGTGTACACAATGATTTTTAATAAATTTAAACTATTGAATATTTCTTGTTTCAATCATTTAACAGCCGAAAACTTATAATTGATAAGCCATTACAGTGTTACGTGAAGGAATTACTTATAAATTACTATAACTATTATAAGGTATAACAAAGTTATTAATTAAACAATTTTGAAGTTGCAGAATCACTAATGTGTGATAATTTAAAAAAATAATTAGGTAAATTATTTTATTAACTAAATTCAGTTAATGTTTTCTATACTTATGGACTTATAAAGTTACATTAATTATTTGGAAACTATTAATTTATAACATAATGAACAAACTAAATTAACTCGAGTTCATTTTTTCATTAACTTGCTCCCATTTGCTTGTATAGGTAGCTGCATCTGAGTTCCGTCCCGAGAACATTTTTTTATACCAATTCCGTCCCTGTTAAAAAAAAGGTATATACCAATTCCGTCCCAGTTAAAAAAAGGTATATACTAATTCCGTCCTTAATAATTTTCATAATTTAGTCGTATATATATATTTTAGCGTTTTTAAGAACATATTAGCATTATATTTTAAGCATTAAAGAACTTAAATAACCGCTCTTTAATTATTATAAATTTAGTTATCTTACCAATTTTTATATAATATGCTTTGCATTGTTTTCGAATGCACTTCCATCGTTCAATATCGTTATTCAACTCTTTGTGAAAACAAAATTTAAATTCATTTTTAATAATTAACATTTTACCTTTTTCATTGTACATATATTGTAGATTATCCATTTTTAATATATGTTAACGAAGCACGGACACGCACAAATAACGACTGAAAAGTTTATTTGGTTTAATAACTGAAATCATATTATCTTTATTTCTAATAAATTAAATAATATAATAATAATTAAAAATTAAATATTTTAATAATATCATACTATCTTTATATCTAAATAATGTGATATTGTTAAATTCGATTTGACACGGGACGGAATTGGTATATCCGTTAAAAAAACCCTGGACGGAACTAGTATATCTAAAAATTCAATTTTTATAATTGGGACGGAACTCGGATGCAGCCGTATAGGTAACTATAAAATAATACGTATGACCAGTTAATGTAATAAATAATAAGTACTTTAATTATTAGATAACATACACGTAGTAAAATAATATTCAATCATAATACTTTTGTAAAAACAAATGTGTCGTAGTATACCTATATTAAATTAGAACTTAGAATAGGGGTAGGGCAAAACAATATATTTGTCTAGACTGTATACAATTTCAGAGGGAAAATGCCCCCCCCCTTTTCCACCAGATTTGAATTTCAGAATTATGTTCAAAGCAACACAAGATGTATTCTTCATAGTAAAATAAGTAAATTATGAACACTGCATACAATACACAATATACATAACAAAAGTTCTGTTTCGCCAAAATCGGCCAAATCTGTATTTATGACAAATCAATATATTTATTATTTATACTAGGATTTTTATCTATAACAAATTCATATTTAATGACAATGTTTTTTTATTAATTCAATTTTTGAAATTTTTAAAACTTTATATATTTTAAAAATAATAACATTATTTTTTTAAGTGATTTAATAAAAAAATATATGTATTAAAATTAAGCAAACATTTAGATTTGGTTAAATTATCGATGTTTGTGAAAACAATTATATAGTAACTATATATTTTCCTATATTTATATAGGTAGTAATTTAAAAAAATAAAACTGTAATACTAAAATAGGTATAGAAAATATTTATATATTAATTATATTGGAGCTATAATTGACTAACTGACAAAATACAAACTACAAGTTTTCAAAAACTGAAGTGATTTTAAAATAAAATAAAAGCTTTATTAGTAGATCTATTTTAAAGTTATTAAAATAAAAAATGATAAAATCAAGATAGATTTTAATCTTCTACTGACTAATTCTCACTAATACCAATAATTATACTTGCTCTAAGTTTTTTTGTATAATATGATCAATTTTTACAGTTAAAAATTTCAAAAACTTAATTATAATTAAATTTAAAATTAAAAAAAAATATAGGTATATAATTAGATCAACAAAAATGTATTTAGAATCGCTGTTAAAAATATAACTTATACATTTTAAATACCTATTACATTGATTTTCCTTGGAGATATTTAAGATTCGTGACTTTTGTAGATATTGTATTATACTAGTCATATTTTATATACATTAGCTTTAAAGTTTAAGGTAACTAATCGATATTAATAATACTTATATTTCTTAGGAACCTATACAATAATATATTACGGTTAATCAATCGAAATAGCTGACATCAGTATAACAATAATAATGTATACGACTATAGTATAATGCGAATATATTCAAGCTGTATCTCAAAGATTACAGGTCGATTTAAGTGATTGATTAATATTTATTTACGAACATGAATATTTTATATTATTGATATTGGTTAATATTTATTATACTATAATATGCAGATTCCGACATGCCGTACCGATAGATTGTACAATTATACATTTTAATCCACACAAATAAAAATGTATTGAAGCTACAATATTATTAATATGCATGATGTCACGATTCAACATGATTGTATAAAATTAATTATATTATGCAAGGCATCATCAACAATGCAAAGACCTCATTTTAAAACTTTCCTAGTGTAAAGTATAATATAGTTTTCCCAGTCATTATCGTGGGGAATAACATTTTTGATAATAATTATGTATTCTCTGGCAGGCCTAATTTGTATGCAATGCGACAAATATTTTACTAATTAGGTCTAAAATGTCTTTATTTAATAGATTGTTTTTATTCATAAATAGATGCAAGTATGAAAAAATCCTAAATTTATTTTTCCCGCTGAAATAAAACGTGATTTATTAATATTATTTTGTTTGTAGAGAAAATATTAATAGATCGAGTTGGTGGAATCATCGTTTATTAGTATTCGTGTATTAGTAGTACATACTAATTAGTAATTTGTAAACGATTTGAAATCTTAAAAACAAATGACACAAACTTCGAAAACAATATAATTACCTATTTATAGTATAGCACTCGAATGGAGTATGGAAATAAAATTTGTTAAAATAGTGGTCAGCAGACAAAAGTATAAAATTCAGGTATTTGCATATCATATTATAACAAGGTGTCAATGTTCCTAAATGATGTGTTTAATATATTCAAGACAAGGTATAGGAATATATAGATATAAAAATATTAAAGATATTATAATTTATAATACATTATTTTGTTTTGTGAAATTTGAAAATATATACTTTGACTTTGCAAGTTTTGCATATTTTGTTATATTTTATACAACAAAGGCACATTCAACACATTTAAGTATTTTTATTAAAATTATTAATATTATATTATAATTTTTTACTATAACACATATTTTCATAAACATACTTACCGTATTCCCCCATTTTTTGTCCTTTAATTTTATAGTTGTATATTTCGGAGCATTTTTGGTAATTTTAATTGCGTGTTCAAGTATATATAATTCAAAAATTTCTTGTGTCAGAAGTCTATTAGTAGTAAATACCAAATCCTGGTAACAATGTATAAACCGTTCTAGATTCTGAATAATGTGATTTTTTTTATAAAAATTAGATTGAACCAGATATTGAGAGTAACTAATTAATATTTTAATATTTTGGAACAGTGGAAACGCGAAAATTTTTCACCCATTGGGCTCGATGTACAATAGCGGGATCAATATCATTTTTTATAATCTTAAAACTATAAATGGAGGGACGAATAATATGGACGAGATATTTTAGGGTGGTCTTGGCTCACCCTCTATACTGCCACTATTTCGGTATGCATTATAGATAATTACAAGTAACATTACATATTATTAAGCAATATAAATTATACTGTACAATAATAATTAAGAGTTTATTCATTAAAATTATAATTTCTATAAATCAATTTATGAAAGTAATTGTTTGTATACTATCATTAATTATTTCTGATATAGGTTCACCAAAATATTTAAATCGTTAATGATCTTGCGACCAAAACAAAACCAAGTGAAATAAAATATTTATGTGTGGGGTCGTAAACTCAAAACTCAATTAAATAGCTTATACGCCATAAACTCTAAACAACGTATAAACATATTTAATACATTTATAAACAATAATTTAATTATATTATAATAATTAATTAAAATATTTTTTAATTAATTTCTAGAAACAATAAATTATGTACCTATACGTATTACATAAAACAATGATTGATGTTTCAAAATACCATCTAACTGGAAACATATTGCACCAAATAACAAAAACAGGTGCAGTATAAATTTGAGATAACAGTTCATAAAATAGACCAATAAGAGATCTTGAACTTTTTTCGTGACAAGGGTTGTTGTTAACAACAAATTAACATTAATAAAATAATAAATGCATATAATATGTATATACTCGTACTAGGCGTTAACTAGACACGCGTATGTTAGATTACATATTATATTTTATATTACGTCAAAGCGTTGGTGTATGTTTACATACTTACCTATATAATTTCTAATATAATACTCATTATTCAGACTATTCTATTCAGTACATTATCAAATAATATGAAATAATAACAAACTATTTATATTCAATTTATACACGTAAAATTGTCACATTTGCGGAACCTTTCGTATTTATGATTTTTATCTATCATTAAAAACAGATTAATTACTTTTCATACGTAAACAAAATTTTTTAAGCAAAAATCTTATTAAATTAAGCCCCAGTGATCTTGTATTACGGTCTATAAAATTAAACCCAAGTATCTACCATTTATAGATACTATTAAAAAACAAATTAGTATTCATTCGTATTATACTGTCTAGACTTAAAACTAAAGTCATGTCGTTTACAAACTAATTTTGTTTGTTTGCCTTCAACAATTATTAATTCCGCGAATACTGCTAAAAATATTCATACTATTCAGCATTTTAAAAATGTACTGATGGGGGAACATTGAAACTTTAACAATAAGTAAATATTCATACTAAATTACTAAATATACAATCCAGAAAATTTTAATTACAATAAATAATAATCTATTAATAAATAAACAAAGATTAAATTCTTTATTATTCAAAATTTAAAAATAATGTTCCTAATGCGTTTAAAATAATTAATTCTAATACTAGTGGAAACATTTATATTTGAAATAGAATAATATTTCCGTGGATAAGATAAATAATAAAATAACCTGTTTCAGCGACCGCATAATGCGACATCTACGATGCCATAGTCGAACTAATATTGCATTTTAAATATTTCATATTAAATAATAATTATAAATAAATATTTATTTAATAACAATAATTTTTCCTAATATCTTATAAACTATATTAAATTATTAAATTAAGAGGTGTCGCGAATGTGTGATTTTCTCCTCATGTGAATATACACTGTCAACTGTTTGTAAATTATTAATATTACTTATTGTACATACTGTATAGATTGTAATTTTTCAAATAAAACAAATTATTTTCAAAAAAAATATATTATTATGATGTATTTTTTTTCCGGTTTAACCGAGAGTCGGAGAAGGAACTGTTGCTCACATTGCCTCTCCTCCGGCCCGTTATGATGTATTTATACTACTTATAGCATTAAAACGTCTAAAACTAAATGTATTATAAGGTAAAATCGAACACATTACACTCTTATTTTTCTATTTTCTACTTCTATAATCTATTCATATTTCATTGAAAGAGAATGGTCTCCTCTCGTACACGCCCCGACAGAAACAAAGACGATAGATTGTGAATATGATAAAAATAGACACATTGTATATATTTTTAATGGAATGAACAGTCTTTTATTATTAAGACTATTGTCTAATTGGAACTTGGCACCCAGCCTGATAACAACTCTTTTGTGACATTTTTGTTCACGGTAAGCGAACCTTTCATTAAAAAAAACTTTTTAATTGTATAATACTTATCGGTTAGTTGAAACAAAACAATACGATTTTTCTGATGAAATCATATCTTTTACTGGTTTTAAACTATGTTTATTGAAACACCTATTAACAAAACACATTACACAAACATACTAATTAAACAATTATGTATTCAATACATTGTATTGTAAGACCACAGTAGCGGATCTGAAGATCATTTGAGGAGGGGGTGAATTGGTATCATATATTGATAGGTAATAACAAAGACGTAACTGAATACATATTTCCTATTATCATATTAAAAAAAATACCTTTTATTGTATCATTTATTTATAAGTTTAATGTTATAGCTATGACTTATGAATTTCATGTTCATTTTATCATACGGCGCTATAATTTAAGCAAAAAAATTCCCTAGGGAGGGGTAATCGCCAAGTCGCCCCCCCCTCAAATCCACCACTGTAAGACCATAAATCTCAGTCTAAAACGAAATTATCCCTTTTAATTTATTAAGACTTGTAGATATCCCGTTGTCCAAACAAACTTTTGACTGTTATTTTATAGACGCTAGAGTTCCGTTTTTACGTTTTAGGAAAATCGTAATCACTTTCCTGAAAAAAGGTTTGAATCATAACACAATTAAAGTGTTTCTAAAACTTTGTATTTTAATACGTGAAAAATAATGTTAAAATATGATAATTCACTATTTATTATTATTTTTATTGTTAACTTAAAACCAAAGGAAGTAATCTACAATAAGTTTAAGAACCATTTTTTTTATTAAACTATTACACTAGAAAATTAGACACGATGTACTATTACGCTATTGTCGCCATTTATATATATATTAGAATGTGAAGGAGACTCGAGTTAGCTATTAAATTTGGTATGGAAAGATTCATATGCACTGGTTGTGTCGTTTGCGCTGAATGCTTGACTCTTTTCTGCCAATAATTATATAATATATTATATAAGTATAATATTATCTTTAATGTTTAGTGCATTTAGTCGTTTAGGACTTTAGGTATAACCGTATCAAAAATCAATGCACAAAAATAATATATGTATTACATTCCGAAATTACAAACTTATTATGAAACATATTTGAAATTTTTTGAAACCACTTATGCATTTATTATCTAATCATTGAGAGGCAACTATTACTAGAGTCTAGTACTAGTTGCCTCTCAATTTTCGTTCATAATGTAATTTAAGGTACGTCGAATACATAACTCGTTTGACTTCGGGAGGCAACTAGTATGCGCCCCCTATGACCCTGGCTGGGAGATATTTGAAAGGGATACGGGAAATAAACATCAACCCCTCCAGTACTTAATTTATAAGATGTTTATAAATAACAGATAATGGTAGCCGTAGGGCGTAACTATAAATTATAGAAACCCCCACAAATATTGAAATATGTTAATGCTAACCACATAATACACCCAAATACAAAATATACAACTATAAATTATAATAATATAATAATTACCATTTTTATAGCCAATAGTTTTGATAAGATTTTAAATTTATAACTTTATAAGGTTTATTTGCTTAACAAATCACATGCGATTAAATTAAGTAGGTACCTTCACATATAGAAATATAGAATGTACACAGATCAAAGTTAATATTATCTGTCTTTTCACAAAAAAAAATGTATAAGTTTTGTGATAACTTTTTTTTTTAGATGATAATATTATATTTTCAGTTAACTGAATTAAAACCACTAAAGTATCTCAACACTTTGCGCCAGTGGTTATCTATAGGCTATACATTGAATTGTTTTAGAATATATCATATCATATCATACTTGTTATTTTTTTATTAGAACAATATCTTGTGGTTTTAAGAAATTGTTTGAAAATATGAAGATGTTTTTTGATTAGCAACAGTAGAATTCCGCTTCAAACTTTTTTTTTAATAATTCACTATTCGGCTGTTGCGTTAAAATTTAAATAATAACACAGTTTTTATACTACAATAGATATCTTGCAGTGCAGCCAAAGTAAGTAAGTGTACCTATAGTTTTCAAGACGAATTTCCAACATTGAATTCGAATTTGGAATCGCTGAACAAACGGATATTTTTTTTATTGTTATTGATCCGTTGTCCGACAGCTAGGGGCCATTATGGAAAATTTATTTGTGTTTTCAATTTTGTAATAATTTTAGTGTTATAGGCTATAACCTATAAATCTATTTAAATATTGATTTATGATATATTTTATATATCCATTAACTAGAAATAGTTAACAATAGAAAGTTGCAGAACACACAAACACTCGTGTGTATGAACACCAGGGCTTGGAACCGTAATTAAAAATTTTTAACTGGAACCTATTGAAAATATTGGAATCGGAACCTTACCGAAACCCTTTTTTGATTTTCCTAGGAACCGATATTTTACGGAAGAGAATTTTTCGGTTAATTCCGGTTTTTTTTGGTTCTAGATTTATTTAATTATTTAAGGCTGGTGATACATATTATTAAATAATATTTGATTCTTAAAATAATTTAAATTTGTTTTGAGTGTTTTTAAAACGAAATAGTAAACTTACCAAGTCATTTAAGTTATAACCCAACAAGGCTACTATAATTAGATTTTATCATTTTAGATAATTATAGGTATATGCATAGGCGCAATTTCAACTTTTGACTTGGGGGGCTGAATATATTAAAGGCAAGCAGACCATTGCAATATAGCATTTTAAAATTGTATGTCATAGGCTAAGATTGGGGACTTGGCCCCGCAAGTCCCCTTCACCCCAATTTGTGCCTATGGGTATATGAATGAAGTTTATACTTGGTTTTTTTTTTTACTTTTTGAAAAAAAATATACTTCTAAATACCGGTATTTAGCGGTACCAGAACCGAAACCTTAATTCTGTAATTTTATGAACCGGAACCGAAACCGGTACCAAATTTTTATTTTTTTGAAGAACCGAATTGGAACCGAAACCGAAAAAATCATAAAAGTTCTAAGCCCTGAATTGAACACACTGACTACTAACGTCGCATGCACAACACCACCGCATATCAATTGTATCTATTAACATATTAAATTAATTTTTGAATATTATACTATTATACAGCAGATTAATATCAAGCTTTAACATAATTTATTCACCATTATTAATGATTATAACGTCATTCATGTACAAAATTGTATACCCACACTGACATGTCAGTGACTGCAGTCACATAATGACATAATATGAAATCATTGGCAGTTGTCACCCTTACATAAACGGCGATAAATAGTATTTATTAAATACTCTTAAGGGGATCGGTGGTGGTGTATATTAAAGGAGTTAAGTATTGACTAATAAAAAGTATTGACTTTTTTCAAAATATTTTTTTATATGGTTTCAAGTTATTAAAAAACCAACGTTTTTATTAAAAAAATTATATTTTTAAATATTTTTTATCCTTATCATTTTTTAAGTTTTTTACTTTTTTGAATGACAACATAGAGTTTTAATTTCATATTCCAAAGTAGAATATTTTTCTAAGTATTTTGATACATATACATCGAATTTGGGGCTAGTAGTTTATGAGTTATAAGTATTTAAAGTTTTGACAAGCGGAGTAGCGAACAAATATTTTGCGGGGTAACCCCGTACCACTCCACTCTGCCAATCTAAACTTTAAATACTTATAACTGATAAACTACTCGTCCTAAATTTGATGTTTATGAATCAACATACTTAGAAAAATATTCTGCTTTGGAATATTAAATCAAAACTCTATGTTGTCATTCAAAAAAGTAAAAAACTTAAAAAATTACAAGGATAAAAAATATTTAAAAATATAGTTTTTTAATAAAAACGTTGGTTTTTAACAACTTGAAACTATGTAAAAAAATATTTTCAAAAACATTAATAATTTTTGAAATAATGAGTGTTCAATGATAAAAGAATCACCCGGTATATCAAAAATATATATATATATATTATATACAAATATTATGGTTCCGGTAACCCAGATCTTATAAGTAATCCTCGATCAAATCTCGAATCTATAATTTCTGGGATTAAAGATTCCATATAAAATTGTGTACATTGTGATTCAATATTAGTAGTACTGATAACAGTGTTTTGATTGATAATTAAATTTTGGTATTATCACAGAATAATATACAAATAGTGATAAAAAAATTAAAATTAAAATTAAAACTGTAATAGTGTAATACCTACACTGAATTCTTATTTTTCAGTTTCTTACCTTTATTTGTTTTTATTATATTTCTAATTATTACTAATATTACTATAATTTATTACACATAAATCGTTTTCTATCATAAGTATAATCATTGCTTTCTAACCTATCCATAACTTTTATTATTTTAAAACAACACAATTTGATGCCAATAAATCTTTGTATCGATCTTAGAAACCTTTAGAAACGTTAAATTTTTTTCTTCTAGTAACTGTTATGCTGGGTCTTAGAAACTTAAAAAATCGTGTTAATCGCTTATGGCATATTACACAAACAACATTACCAAAAACCCAATTAACAATATATCCCAACAACAATTATTATTATAGGTAAAGCTTCATTTAATTTGTATCTTTTTTCTTTTTACTGTTAAAATCTTCTTAGACATTTTCAGAGTTCAACTGTGAATTTAACCTCAAGAAGTATGGAAAAAATCAAAAATCGTTTGGCTCAGGAAAGATCACCTTACCTTTTACAACACGCCGAAAATCCAGTGCAATGGTTTGTATTTTAGGCAATAATATTATATCATTTCTTTGTCTTTTTAATATCTAAATCATCAATTTTATGAGTTTCAAATTAAATAGTGAAACTCATTAAATATAACATAATATGGAATCACTTAATTCTTGTGATGTTTTTTCAACTTTTATTATTTTTTTCCATATATAAGTTGTTATTTTTATACGACCTTGTTAGCTGAGAGTTTTGTTTTGCTAATCATATAAAATATTTTTAGGTTAAAAAAAAAATAACACATAAATGTATTCCTAGTATATTAGATTTGAAAAATGTTTCCAAAATAATAACATAAAAAAATATATTTCTATTAATATTTAAGTTATTTGATAATCATAACTAAACTAGTACCATGTTTTATTAAGGTATCCATGGGGTGATGAAGCATTTGAAAAAGCCCGTTCAGAGAAAAAACTTATCTTTCTATCAGTAGGTTATTCTACTTGTCATTGGTGCCATGTTATGGAACATGAGTCATTTGAAAACCATGATGTTGCAGCTGTCATGAATGAACATTACGTGAATATTAAAGTGGACCGTGAAGAACGGCCAGATGTAGATCAACTGTACATGACCTTTGTTCAGGTATCTAAACAAAATTTTCTTCCTTCTTAAATTAACAAAAATAAATCTACTTTTGTGGAAGATTTTAATTTTGAATTAAAATTTTTTTTAAAGTTGTTTAAAATATCTTTAGTGCATATTGAACAAAAATTTAAAGTACTGTATGTCTTATACCACAAATATATTTTGTTTTTATACTTTTAAGCCACTCTGTCCTTAATAATTGTAATCTGTCGTTTGTGTCCCCACTTGGACCCACCTACTGGCCCTCACATTCAAATCGTAACCCAGATATACTCGACTTCTTCATTAAAAATATCCCAAACCATCTTAATACAGATATCAGTAATATCTGTCATATTTCCAGTGACCACACCCCGTAATTCTCTCAATTGGTGGATCACCTAAACAAAATGATCGGCCCTCTCTCATCCAAAGGACCCATCGCCTGGGATTTATTCAAAACAAATCTTGACAATTTAATAGATCTTAAAGTTTCACTTACAACACAAGATCAAGTCAAAAATGCAGCACAAAACTTGGTTGAAATTATAAAAAAAGCAGCTATTTCTTCAACTAAACCCCTACCCCCATTAATTCACAACCCCAAAACACTCTCCCATTCAACTTACGACTCCTTTTAAACAAAAAAAGAAATGCGAGATCTACATGGCAAAATTCTCGTCTCCCCAGCGACAAAAAAATATTCAATCACCTATCAAATCTTCTAAAAAAAGAACTTATCAAGCAGAAAGCCATACAGTACGAGAGTTATATCAACTCTTTAGAACCCATTCCCAATTCTTAATGGAGAGCCACAAAAAAATTAACTAAAATCTGAAAAATCATTCCACCTCTCCTCACAAGTAATAATTTGCTAGCGTCAACAGACGAAGAAAAATCCCTTATTTTTGCCGAACATCTAGCTAATACATTCAAGCCCCACCAAGACATTTATCCGAATCCTGAACACTTGAACCAAGTTAATGAGTTTATCTCTTCCCCCCCCTTACCAATGTCTCCTCCTACAAAATCAATTTCACCCAACGAAATATTTTATCTTATCAAGTTATGATCTAATCACAAAAAAATTTTTAAAAAACCTGTCAAAAAAATGTATCCTCTCATCAACACATATTTACTACTCAATGCTGCGGCTTTCCTATTTTCCCACCATCTGGAAACATGCGGTCATAATCGTTATACCAAAAACAGGGAAACAAAATACTTAGCCTCATCATATAGACCCATCAGTCTCTTACTAACGCTTGGCAAATTGTTCGAAAAATTGATTCTTCTCCGAATCCGACCTATCCTACACAAGTATCAAATCATACCTACCACCCAATTTGGTTTTTGGCCAGGACATTCCATTATACACCAAGTTCATCGGCTCACTGACTCAATTGCCTCTGCCTTAGAAAGAAGGCAATATTGTGCTGAACTCTTCCTGGATGTTGCCCAGGCCTTTGATAAGGTCTGGCACGACGGGCTACTATTTAAATTGAAAAAATTCAGGCCAGCTCAATTATTCTTAGTTATCAAATCTTTTCTAGAAAATCGAAGTTTCACTGTTAAACAAGGAAACATCTTTTCGTCCCGATTCAACATCACTGCAGGAGTTCCCCAAGGTAGCGATCTAGCGCCTGATCTTTATAATATTTACACTGCCGATATTCCACAAACTCCCAACACACTATTAGCCACCTTTGCCGACGACACAGCGTTATTGTCCACAAGCGATGATATTTCTATAGCTGCACACAATCTACAACATCATACTAGCTAATTGAAGCCTGGTGTAAAAACTGGTTGATTAAAATAAATGAAAGCAAGTCAACTCAAGTTACTTTTACCCTTCGCCATGGCAACTGTCCCTTAATTAAATTAAATAACGTGAATATTCCTGTCAATAATGAAACCAAATATCTCGGTATTATACTTGACAAACGCCTAACTTGGGGCCCTCACCTAAAAACTAAAATAAAAATAGCGAATAGCAGACTCCACCTTTTTCGGCCTCTCCTAAAATCCAAAATATTTGTGTGAGGGGTATTACCAGTGGGTGACTTCCCCTATCATGTGAATCATGTTATGTTCATTTCTAATTGTTATCATAATGACTTATTGTACAGATTATGTGTATAGATTGTCTTTTTCTTAATAAAAAAAAAAAAATTAATACTTTTAAGCCTGATAAAATATTTCCTATTATGCTGTTTAGGTACTTTTCTCTGGATATTTTTAATAGTTAAGCACCAGTTGGCAGCTAAATCCTGTATGGATAAGCGATACATTTTTTAAATCAATTTGTCTTATAGATTTACTGCACACTTATAGACTAAATTATATACTTAGATAGGCTATTAACTATCAATGATTATTGATGGTAGTGTTTCTTTAGCAATTTAGCTTACAAACTATCTTTCCTGTATTGATTAGGCGGCATCTGGTCAAGGAGGTTGGCCTATGAGTGTATTTTTAACACCTGATTTGAAACCAATTGGTGGTGGAACATATTATCCACCTGAAGATGCATATGGACGTCCTGGATTTAAAACTATTCTTTTACACATGGCTAAAAGAGTAAGTTAATCATAATATATATTTATAATAACATTATGGATTAATAAACAATTTTTTTTATTAGTGGAAAAGTGATTCAAACTCCATGTTGGAAAATAGTTCAAAAATGATGAAAATACTTAATGATACTACAGTTTTTGATATACAACTTGGAACTGAACTTTCGAATATTATGAAACCCAATCCCAAGACATGGATAACATGTTACTCACAAATTAAGAGAATTTATGATGATGAATGGGGTGGTTTTGGTATGCCACCTAAATTCCCTCAGCCAGCAATATTAGATTTTCTATTTCACGTATCAAGTAAAATGTCAAAATCGTCTGAGGGAAAACAGAGCTTAGAAATGGCATTGACAACTTTACAAAAAATGGCCATGGGTGGTATTCATGATCACATCGGCCAAGTGAGAAATTTGTGTAGGTAAAAATAAATTTGAACTTACAATCATTGCTTTTAGGGTTTTGCTAGATATTCTACAGATGAAAAATGGCATGTACCACATTTTGAAAAAATGTTGTATGATCAAGCTCAGTTAGCTGTGTCATATACCACAGCCTTCCAAATAACCAAACATGAGCAGTATTCAGATGTTGTTCATGATATCTTGCAATATGTCAGTAGAGATTTAAGTCATAAGGTATAAGTATTTGCCTCATTATAATATATTCATTAATATATTTATCTGTAACATTATGCACTAGCTAAATAGAAAAATTAGTTAGTGAATTAGTTATAATTTTTATTAAACAATAACGCCTTACAAATATTTTTTTTTTCAATGTTTAAAATGTGTTTATAATTTTAAAATATAAAAATATCTAGTAATTTGCTATAAATTAATTTAATGTGGTTAGTGTATAACTGTTCTAGATATTAATAGCATTATATTAAATATTGTTATTTCTATTCATTGAATTTATTTAAATAATTAAAAATAATAATGTTTTTTAGCTAGGTGGATTTTATAGTGCTGAAGATGCAGATTCACTGCCTACAGTTGATTCTACTAAAAAACGTGAAGGAGCTTTTTGTACCTGGACACAAGAAGAAGTAAAAACACTCTTAGACAAACCTCTTGATTTAAAACCTGATATTATGCTATCTGAACTATTTTGTTGGCATTTTAGTGTTTTACCTAATGGTAATGTTCGACCAGACTCTGTAAGTATATAGTGATGTGTTCAATAAATATAAATTATGAATGTGCATAAGATTTTGTGTCTATTGCAGCAACCCAATTATTTCCCTCGTTATTATACGAGTATAATATGAATGAAGTTAAAATATTTTATAGTATGGTATATTATTCAATTATTTAATTGAGTAATATAATATTGTATAATATTAACATATACCAAAAAATATGAAATAGGTTATAGCGATCTATTGATGTAGACTGTATTGCCACAGAATATATGAAATAAATTTATACATTTCATATATTATGTGGTATCGCTATGCTGAATGAATGATTATCATCTGTAAAATATAATGAGGTATATGGTTGTGTCTGCATGTGCATTTAGTATTTATTTGTAGACTTCTCGTATGAATATATCATTTTTTCATTTTTCATTTGACCAACTTCAAATTCATATTTTACTATGTTCAATATCTTTAAAATTATCCTTTTTATATAAGATTTTTAAATAATTACTTGCTGGCTCCACTAGGTATAAAATACCTTCCAGATCCATAGAATACAATATTTTCTGAACCTGTACATACCTATAACTACCTATACCTGTAAAAACATTTATAATTAATTTTGTAGGATCCTCATGGAGAGTTATTGAATCAAAATGTGTTAATAGAGTTCAGAAGCAAGGAAAGTACTGCTAAAAAGTTTCAAATAACTGTGGAAAACGTAGAAAAAGAAATTAAAATTGCTAAAAGCATATTATTTGAAGCACGAAAAAAAAGACCTCGGCCACATTTAGATAATAAAATAATAACTTCTTGGAATGGTAAGAGTTGGTATCTCCATTTGTATCATAGACTAGACTTATTAATATATGTAAAACTAGAGTCTGTTTATTAAAACAATCATCAATAGAGATGATGAATCATAAATTTATATACAAGCACATTTTCATAATTAGACTCTTCATTAGAATTTTAAGTATTTCAGTAAAATAGCTGGATAGAAATAAGACCATGAACAAAAGTTAATTAACAAGTGCCACATTTTTATTATGCTTTATATAATATAATAATATCTAGTATGATAACTAGAATAATATATTAATTATTATATATAATATCATTATTTATTGCACATATAATTTCCAACTTGCCATAGTTTATCAGAAACGAAGCACTTCATACCGACTTCAAACTCCCAACAATTAAAACTTATATATACATAATCTCACGATAAAATTTTTCGGCCAACTAAACAACTCCAAAAGCACAAAACATTTCATACTCAATGATAAACCCGCCTTCCGATGTCTAAAGCATGGACTTTCTCATGTGCCTTTTTTGAACACCAATAATATCAATAAAAAAAAAAAGGAAAATACTACAGCTAGTTTAATTAATTATTCTTTCTTGTATTATTATTTATTTATTAATCGATGAAAATTACTGTAATTTTTTGTAAATATTTTATGCTGACCAATTATATATGTTATATTTTCTATTTATTATCAATAAGTGTGATGACCTTGTATGTCAGATACACTTTATAAAAAAAAAAAAACAAAATTATTTATTGCAAAAAAACATAACAATATTGTTTCATAATAATTAGACATTGCAGTCCATTTCATGAAATGGATGTCTATATAATGTATTTTTGTCAAAATTCACAATCTGGATATCCAGTTCAGGAAATGAGTGATTTCGCCATGTGGATGTGACATATATGATATATATTCTCTAATGCTGTAAAATATAAAACAATAACTATTTTACAATAATAAGTTTGAAGTAAAAACTGAAGAAATACAATTCATTCCAATTAAATATTTTTTTTTAAATAGTTGCCAAAATAAAATTTTTGTCAGTTTGTGAAAACTGTATTTTTAGTTGTGCACTTTCCTCTAAAGATGCCTATATTAATACTTGTGACTGAACATATTTTTCATAATTTTTTCTTTCAAATGACATTGTCTTATAGATGATATTAGTTTATGAATTATTTACTAATCCCCAATTTAATAAATATATAAATATATCAGTAGTTTTTAAACACAATCAAATTTACTATAATATAATATATTCTATTATCAAATACATACAGTGAAACTTTCATCAAACCACCTTTTTTTTCGAAAACCAAATTTATTTCATTATATTTAAAAAAATTATGTATCACAATTTATTTTTGTCTATTAGACTCCAAGATAGAAATTTAACTCTATTATATTGTATTTTATGTATTTTACAGGACTAATGATAACAGCATATGCAAAAGCAGCATCAGCATTAAATGTAGAAGAATATAAACAAAGAGCTGTTAAAGCTGCCGAATTTCTTAGAACACATGCATGGGATTCTAAAAATAGTGTTTTATTACGATCGTGTTATGTAAATGATAATGAAGATATCGCGAACATGTAATTTACCATGGAATTTTGTGATGTTTTAAATATTTATCATTTTTTATCTTTTTTTTTTAGAGAAAACCCCATTGCTGGGTTCCTTAATGACTACGCTTTTCTCATACGTGGTCTTTTAGATTTGTATGAATGTACATTACAGTCTAAATGGTTAAAATGGGCTGATGATCTGCAGAAACAGCAAGATGAATTGTTCTGGGATAAGGAAAAATTTGGATACTATTCTTCATCTGACAAGGATCCAAGTATCATTTTGAGGTTCAAGAGTGGTAAGATAATAATGTATTAAACATGAATGTTTTAATGTAAAACCTTTTTTCTAGATCATGATGGAGCTGAACCTTCTGGTAATTCAATATCGGCATTGAATCTATTAAGACTATCAATTTTAACTGAAAAGATTGAATATCGTTCTAAGATTGATCCTTTATTCTTGACATTTGCTGGCCGTTTGTCTAGCAATTCAAGTGCTTTACCAGCATTAGTGTCTGCGCTTACTCTACATTGTGATTCAATCACTTCTGTAAGTATAACTTTTACTATTTTATGATAATTTTTAAGAACAACTGCTCTGTTTAGGTTTATGTTACCGGTGATTTGGATAATCCTGAGTTAGAAACGCTTTTATCTGCAATTAGACAGCGCTATATGCCTAATCTTGTATTAGGTCTAGCTGATGAAAACTCTTTATCAGAACTGGCAAAAGGCTTAGGGATTGCAGAAAATGGTAAAGTTGCGGCGTATGTATGCAAGAACAATACTTGTAATTTACCAGTGTATAGCACAGAAGCGTTAATTGCCTTATTAGATGGGAAAGTGGAAAGCTCAGCTAGCAACTAGCTTAGTTGCTTAGTAAGAATATAATTTTAGTTTCATAACATTTCAAATGTATTTATTTATTATTTATTATTATTTTATGTATACGTATCAATATAATATGAATTTGTATTATTTAAAATTTTAATTGCATTTTTAAAGTTTTATAATGTTTACCCTAGAGTATTTTTTTTAAACAAGTTCATTATTTGGGGACATAATATGTCAACAATCACAATAACGTTACACATCATACTCATTATATTGACAAATGAAGATAACTTATATTTAATATTAGCCATCATCTCAAGTATGAATGTTAGCCAGTATCAATAATAATTCACAGGTCAGGTTGCTTATATGTAAAAAATCACTAGTTATCTCCAGTGGTGTGACAAAGGAATATATTTGAGGCACATTCCTCAGTTTGAGGGGTGGTGGGTGTCCTCAAAGATCATCTGATGTGTTAAAAAAAGCATTATTATTTAAATGAATAAATATATTTAATCTTAAAAACATTTTTTAATGTTTTTTGTGATGGGTGGGGTGGGTAGTGGGTCTAACAATATAACTGTGCCTCATAACTTAATAAAGTTTGCCACACCACTGGTTATCTCAACTCACAGTTATATAAGCAAGACAAATATCTCAATCTGGATATCCAGTTCATGAAATGAATGTTCCACTATGTAGATGCAACATATACATAGCAACAAACTAACAAATGCACATTCATGTAATATAGATGAATAGTATATCTCATTATGATAATTAATACCTTAAAAAAAAAAAAATAATATTTATGAGTAGGTACCACCCTGACGTCCCTAATCTTTAACATACCTATCAATTTTTTCATACCAGTATAGAGTGAAATATAAATGATAAGGTTAATAGTTTTAAGTGAAAAAATCTTATTTTTTTTAAGTATAGCCTAGTAGCACAATAATAATAACTTTTACGTTAAACATCACACTACCTTTTTTTGTAAATAATTACCTCCTCTATAATTTTTGTTTAAAGTTTTTAATCGTAACACCAATAAATATCAAGATATACAATAAATGATCATATTTGTGACCTTTGAAGTTAAATAACCTGATGTGTACATGGTCTCGAAGACGACTTTTAACATTTGTTTATTTATTAAAAAAATTCTTGATACTTTTCTGTTAACAAAATCTAAGTGACAATATTTTCAAAATTTTGATTAAGATAACAACAACTCAACTGTATAAGAAAAAAGAATACATAAAATACATTTTATGTAATACCCTCTGAAAGCTATTTTGCCTGACTAATCCTAGTTTTGAATTTCGACATTAATTATAAAAGTTAAGAGCTAACCAAGCCACAAGTGTAAGACCAAACCAATGAGGAAAAGATTGATTTAAAAGAGACCTGAGGCTAATGGGAGTATTGAATGGAGAAGAGATGGTGATGCATGAAGAAACAGGAGGAAGATTGTGGAAGCGACAAGTGATCTATAATTAATGGCCTTGAATGAGCCAGAGTTATTGTTAATACTTAAGAACTATAAATATATTCATAATTTGAACTTATTTGTTGATAATGATTAGGAATTTAATAATATTAGTTTATTTTATAAAGATGTAAAAATAAGAAATAATTTTTATTGTATTATAATAAAAATCTATTATAGAATAAATTTTTCGTAAAATCATCTGATGTTGAGCATGAGGTGCGAAAAGGGTATCAGACTATACTGAGTGAATAATTGCTTTTTAAACCAAATTCACCGCATTGGCGATGCAATTGACATTTTTTGTCATGCTGAAAAGAATTTTGCTCCACTATTGCAGTAAACAACAAATTTTATTTTTATCATAAATTGAGTTAAAGAAATTACACACACTAACATAATAATAATATTACTTTTAATTAGTAATTTCATAATTGTATCAATATAATAATTGATAAATTAAAACTATATAATATTTTTTTTCGACTAACAACAACTTATAATAATATTTGTTTTGTTTAAAAATATATATTAATATTGTAATTCAAAATAATAACTAGTAACGTAAAAAAAGAACTAATAATAATAGAAACAGTCAATTTCATTAAATGAAGAAAATAATAATAATAATAATAATAATAATAAATCAGACATTGATATATAATAATATATAACGTTAAAATAAATAAAACATTTAACAGAGTTGATTTAATTCTAATCATATAGCATGGGTTAATATTTAACAACACAATTTCACAATACATTAGGTAATTTAAATTGTCACATACAACAGGTGGTCCCCTTAATTAAATTGTTTACCCACTGTACTATGAATATACATATTTCTATTTTAAATTTAAATTTTGATGAAAGCGTAAAATATGACAAGCAATATAGGTAAACACAAACATTTTAATCAAAACTAAAAAATTCTGAGGACGACTGGTGCAATGTTTAACTAATAATGCAATTTAATTTTTAAAAAAAACGTTAGATCAATAAGAAATAAATATGTGAATTTTGAATTAAGAATATTTATACCTCTGTACCGTCCAGAATTTTTAGCATACTCAGTATTCCGAAACAAATAAATTAATAAACAATGTAATTTAGAGTGAAACAAATTGTTAAAAATTACATCAAATTCGTAATTACACTCATTATTATAATAAAACAGTACAATATGTTTGGATACACAGTGGTACACTAAATTGACAGGATTGATTTTATTTTAAATTGTCAATCGTTCAGTATAATACACAGTTAAGTATGTAATTTAAATGATCAGTATTTTTTTACTGATGAGATATTAAACATTAAATGGACTAACCTGCAACATAGACTATTTATACTTACAACTTAAAATAATTTATAAATAATTCAACACAGTATACGAGTATACAATACAATATTTTTTTTAAACAACTAATAAAACTGTTTTTTGTACTTAAAAAAAGAAAAAAGAAATAATTGGCTTAATTTATTGTATTAATGCATAAAATACCAGTGAGAATTAAAAACAAATGCATTTTTGTTGAGCAGACCCGCATTTTACAAATAGATTATATTTTAAATTTTTTTTTAATAATGGCACTTATGCTTTAAAAATAAAATAACTGCTTATTTGATCAAATTTTGTCTATAAAAAATATAATTTTCTTTTACATTAGCCAAACAATTTTTGAAATATTTTTTTCTTTATAATTTTACAGTTATATCCAATGGATACAGAATATAATATTATAATTTTATGAACACAAATTAAGAATGATACAAGTTAGAAATTCATCGAATAAAAACCGAAATAATAAGTTGTTACTTGTTAGCATACATTTTTAGATGTTAATATTGATGCTTTGATTTTCACAACACACTGTGAACAACTAAAACTATTTTAAAGTATAGTGTGTTGTACAGCTTTTAAATATATAATTTACATTGTATTTATAAGTCATAATAAACATTAAACAAAACTTAAGCAAAATGTTGGCATTGACCATTTTGTAATAAAATATAATGAGAAAAATACATTAATACATTTCAAACTTAAACATAAATCTGTTAATTTTACTTAAAATATTCATACAATTAAATGGAATTGAAGTATTCTGAATAATATAAGTTAATTTAAAAATGAATAACCACTCAAATCTATGGCACAAATATAATTAATAATCAAGCATTATAAGTATACACTAAGTAAAAAATAATATATATATATAATGATAATAATAATAATAATAATAATAACAAACAAGAGCGAACTACATTAAGAGCAATTACAATAAGTTCTGAAAGACTTTTATGGTGGTGGATTTTTCTATTGAGTTTAGAGATCAATATTATTATTAAAATTAATTAATATACATGTTATGTTACACAACTATAATAATTATAATAATAATAATAAAACAGTTGAGGTAAGATTTATTAAATGTCAGTGCTATAACAGATGTCAATCAAGTACTATTAATCAGCATTTAAAAATGAATGTCCTTAACCTCAGTCTATTGGTAAAAAAAACTGTTTAGTATTTTCATTAATTCTTTATGAAACTTATTAAAATAATAACATTATTGTACAAAATCAAGTAAAAATAAGATTTTGGTTATAAAAATAATCTATAAATGATGGTATATTTATAGATAATAATATCTTAAATAATAATATTTAGTAATAAACCAGTTACTTTATTATTTGTAGCAGAATATGTCTTAGAGGTTCAATGTGACTTGAAGTTAAGCACTATGATACAGTGATGTTAGCTTGATGTCATAACACCATGAGTTTGTTGAGGAGGTGGCAACGTTGAAGAGTCTAAAATAATAAACAAAAAATGTCCTTGTTAAGATTTTTTTTTTTCATTAATGATTTTGGATCTTTCTGGAGTAACGGCAAACTTGTAAGTTATTTTAAATTTTTATTGATATTATCACCAATTATTGTGGTAGGTAAACACTTAAAAATCATAAAGTAATTTTATTATAAATAAAAAAAACGTAAATATTAAATAATAAATTAACAACCATATGTCCATATATGTATCAAGAATGTTAATAAATTATAACTAAAAAAGTAGGTCAACATTTCGGTGGTGAATGTTTGTCCATCGCCCCTTGGACAGGATAGTGTAATTTAACGGTACTTAATTTGAATGCTATAATTGACATTCGATAAAAACGATTCTGAGCGGACGAGGGAATCTTTTTTATTTAATTTTTTTCGTTAGATAACAAAACGTTATAAGAACAGCCTAAGAACAATTTATGTAAACAGGTAATTTATACAATCATAATTATAATTTATAATTAGGAAATATCATAAAAAACTATAAGGTAAAAGAAAAAGCTCAAAAGTGGCTCGTGTTTTGAAAATTTTATCATGTCTACATAAGGATAATATAAGTTAAGAACCCAAATTTCAAGTTTTTACAAATGTTATTAACCGAATTGCAACAAAAAAACTTCCAAAATTAAAATGTGCTTAAAAAATGGCTAAAATTTTCCGAACTTTAAATCGTAAGCAACAAAATCCAAAATACAACAAAAAATATCTTGTCATTTTTAATTTGAAGCAATATTTCTAGTAAAAAACGTCATCCATAATTATTTAATATTAAAAAATCGTGAAACCGTATGTTTTTCTCCTTTAACCACTTTTATTTTGAGTATCATTTCGAAAATCGAAAAATGACCTCTCTAGAGTACCAGCTCAAGAACATTACCTTTCAGAAAAGATGCTATACTTGATACTTTTGAGCAAGTTTAGAGGGAGAAAGTGTTTACAAAATAAAAAAGAAAAAGAAAAAGAAAAAGAAATAAACATCATGTAAAACCAATACATTCCTCGCTCCGCTCAGAATCTAAAATGTAAGGTAGTTAGCATTACAATTTTTTTAACTAATCATCAAAATACTTAAAATCAATAGATTGTATTTTAGATTTAAAAAAAATGTGTAAACAAATATTAATATTTAAAAAAAAGTTGAATGACATAATTTATTTCAAAGGTTTTTTTTTTCTGACTGTATCTAAAGTATAAAATTACAGACTGCGTTAATCCAGCAAGTTTTTTGATTTCAGAAATATGGTAGTATAATTTTTGAAAAATATATCGTTTAAAATGTTAGACCATGCCCCTTTTTTTTATATATATAATCACCTCATTAGTAGTTACTGTTCTAGGTATTTTTGTTGAAATTCAGTCTAGTACAAGAGCTCCTTGTGGAAACGTAAATTCTTACTTGGAGTATTGGTCGCAGAAGATTCACTAGGACTATTTAAAGCACTAGCACTACTTGGAGTCAATGTGTTGTGTGCCATAAGCTTCTGACGCACCTCTCGTATTTTAAGTTGTAATGATGATTTATTAGGGAAAATATCTGAGTGGTTAGCCTGTAAAAAAAAAGTTATTAATTAAATCATCAAATAAATTTTATGATTATTATTTACCTGAAATATTGAAGTTGCTTGAGTAGAAGGAAACATGCCTTGTTCTTGAAATAAATTCATAACTAATTGTCTTCTCTGTTCCAACATCTTTCGGTGTCCTTTTTCTGCGGCAGAACTATCATTTCGTCCACTAGGTGTTTTAGGTGTTCTAGGTGAAGCTGCCACTGTATCTTCCTGTTCTAAAACTCCTCTATATGCTTCTGGATTAAAATCCGGACCGAAAAATGTATTTCCAACAAGTTTCCCTGATGATTTAGGTGTTTCTGCTTGAGAATCACAGTCAGGTAACTGCTTTTTGCGGAATGTTTGAGCATTGAATACATGGGGACTGGATGGTACTGATATTGCACTTGGTGAATTACATTCATCTGGTTTGAATTGTGGTAATGAAGAAAACTTCATTTCAAAGTTTACTTGTTCTAAGACACGGTCCATACCGTCTTCAATATTTTTTTTGAAAAAGCTACGCTTTGCTGATGGTGAAACTGGAACTTCATCAGTTGCATCTTCAACCATATCAGAATCTTTATCAGGTAGTGAATTCGGCAACGAATCTTGACTTGAAGATACTGAAAATATATATTAAAAATTTACCAGATATTTTTACACTTTACATTAGTCATATAAATCATCTGTTCAAATTATGCAATATCATTATGAAATGAAAAATTACTTTTTATAAAATTGAATGTACCTAATGAAGTTAATTTTTATCTATTTCACAAAAAATACACAATTTGCTTAGTTTATATTTCTAAATAATATTAGTTAATACTACAATGTGGTAGACCAGACAGTACATAACAGTAAAAAATGTAAAATCTTAGAACTCAAAACACTTATTTTTGGGACACCCTTTCATGGGAGTAAAATTTTGAATATTTAGTGAATGGAAGTCAAAACCATAAAAAAAATACTGATTTTTACACTAATAAATAATTAAATTAAATTAACTTTGCCTATTAAGGAAACCTTATACATAACATCCTACTATATTATTATATTTAATTAAAAATTACAATAGTTATGGAGAACCCTGGTAAGAATTTATTTAGACTATCAGTTCTACTGGAATATACTTATATGTTTAGTTATAGTACTAACCCATAGATTGTCTTCTTTGTAAGGGGGCTTTGCCTAATTGTGCTGGAGTAGGAGCAAGAACAAATGGCTTTTCTTCTATGTTGTTTTTCGACGTTTCTTCCTAGAATTAATTTACCAAAAATCAATTAATATTTCATTGTTATTAATAACTCATAACAATATCAACAAACCTTGGCACTATCATCCTTAAAATCAAATATAATTGGTGAACTATTTTCTTTAGAATTTGCATATTGTGACTTCTCAAAAGACATTAAATTTTCGTTATTATCAGCTCTTATAACAATATCTGGATCTCGTTTTTCTATATAAATTTAATAACTTGGTTTTAATACAAAATGATAATTTATACAAATTATTATTGAAGTTTAACATATATTTGCAATTAATAAATTACCTGAAATATCGGAATTATTTGCTGTAGTCCCAGTTTTACTAAAATAATGGACAAAATATGATTAATTTATGAGAAAAAATATTAAGTTATAACTGAAGTTTTAGTGGATTGACTTATAAAAAAAAAAATGTATAGTAAATATATAATTATTTTAAATAAAATGTATAAAATCGAAAACATGTTTTAATAATTAAAATTTTTTATAATTTTACTACAAGCAATTGAATTAATTATATTTTTTGAACAATAATTTGAATTTAATTGCTTTAATTATTTACTTAAATACTTACTTTGTATTAATAATCAATGGATTATTTTGAGTACTGACAATAACAGTGGAAGCTTGTGTTGATTTTACAGGCTGTGGTTGATTTAGTGATGTATCTGTGGATAATAAATTATGTATCAAAATTAATACATACATTATATATTATACTATATATATTTTACTTGTGAATGTTTGTTGTGGCAAATATATGTTCGGTAATCGACTGGGTATCAAATATTGTACAGTGGTTGTTTCATTATTCTTTGTTTGTGGATTTCCATTATCACTACCTTTGGCAACTAATAAATTAGTGACAAGAGAAGTGGAAGAATCACCAGAATTCAAAAACGCCAATGTTAAAGATGGTTGTTGAAACCCTGATGACTGTTTACCAGCAGTTTGTATTAATACTGGTCGACCCCCTATCACTTGTCTAACAGAACATGTTGGTTTTTGTTCAGTTTCTTTGTTTGGTGAAGATGTATAATGAAATATATTTTGTTGTGATAAGGGTGTTACAACAATTTTTGAGTTAACAGTTGTTGTAGTTGTTGGTTTGTTATTGTTCCATTCAGCAGTTGATGCTGCCCAAGCATTTGTGTTGATTAATTTTGTTTGATTCCAAGTTTCAGATCCAGATGATGTCCACACAGTTGGTTCAGGAGTTTGTTGGGGATATTGATCAGAAGGATTTTTAATTTTTGGTGAAGCTGGCATCAATTTAAAAGCACCACCAGTAGGTTGAAATGGAGAAACTCCCACAGGATTAATTGGGGAATGATATGGATAAACAATTGGAGTTGTTGGTTCTCGTGAATTAACAGTTTTTGGTTGATACTTAGAATCTGTTGAGCCCGAGGATACCAATCTAAAAATAAAATACTCAAATATAGTTAACACTTTACAATAACATTAAATACAATAAAATATATAATAAAAAATGAAAAAATTAATAAACAAAAAACATAAAATCAAAATTAAAAAAAAAGCGGTTAAGTGGATGTCACTCTGCTGTACATTAGGTGGTGGGGTGGACCTCTGACTAGGATAGGTTAGATTTGAATGCAATGATAGGTTAGGTATATTATATACGAAAAATGATTCTGAACGGAGATGATTTGTCAGTCTAGGATATATTATATTTAAATATTGTCATATATTCTATTTTGAAACAAATATTATTTTTGAATTAGGACGCATTTTGAATAAGGCATGGTTAATCAATTTTTCCAAAAACATTGCATGTAGTTATCATAATTCATAATACCTTATATTATCATAGATAAACATATACCTAGCTAATTTCATAAAAATTTAAAACTCAAACGCTCAAAACATTTTTCCTATAACGACGCTTCAAATTTTCTCTATAGCTATTTGAAGGAAAACTTAGGTAAAATTTAGTGTTGAATTTTTTAACCTTAGATATAAATACAAACAATTTTATGAATTTTGAACTATGAAATAATTTGCAAATATTCATAATATTCATGGTTTTGACAAATTTTTGTCAATATTTGAAATTCAAATGCTAATAAAAAAAATTGTGCCGATGTATTCTTATAATTTTTTAATCACTATAAGAATAACTTATAAGAAACTTTGTATTAAATTTTCAAGTATTTTGATTGGGCCAAAAAAATTTTATCGACACTTCAAAAGAAATTTTCAGAAAAATTGAAAATTTCAGTTGTCTATAAATATCTCAAAAAAAGTCAAAATATTTTGAAAATTAAATCATGTAAATAAAATGCCAATCTAAATAACTGGTAAAATTTTCAAGTATCTAAAACTTATGCTTTTTGAATAATAACAAAAATTTAAAATCGTTAGAGGATAAATCGTTATCGTTATGCTATTTCGTAAAAATTTAAAATTCAAACACACTTAAAATTTTTCCCATAATGATGCTTTGAGTTTTCTCTGTAGCTACTTGAAGCAAAATTCATGGAAAACTTAGTGTTGGTTGTATTTTTAATCCTTTAATCCTATAAACACAATAAATCTTATGATTTTTCAACTTTAAAATTACTTGCAAATTTTCGTGTTTTCGACAGATTTCGTAAAAATTTGAACTATAAACGCTTATAAAAAAAAATTGTAAGTAACGATTTTTAATTTTTTTTAGCTACAATAAGAACAACTCATAAGGAACCTTGTATTAAATCTTCAAGTTTTTTTGGTGATCCAAAATTTTTTTACCGACACTTCTCATAAAAATAGAAAATTTCAATGGTCTTTAAATAAGTCAAAAAAAGTAAAACATTTTTGAAAATTTAACTGTATATAGATAACACTAACATAAACATTTGGTGAAAATTTTAAAGTATTAACAGTGTTTAGTTTTTGAATTACAACCATAAAAAAAAATTGATTTGGTCGAAAACTGGTTCTTCTGTCATTTTTTTTTTTTTGTTTTTTTCGATTTTTTTGAATCTGTTGGAAAATGTTTACTTTTGACCTTTATAATGCACCAAGGATATTCACTTTTACAACGGAAACCACCCCCAAAGTTTGAAATAATTGAAGCATTATTTCGACTAGTTATGCTGTACACAGACACAAAAAAAAAAACACATCATTGTAAAACCAATACATGCATCACTTTGTTCAGAATCTAAAAAACGTAATTAATGATTTCAAGATAATTTATAATTATCACAGTGGTATTTTTTAAATTTAAAGTTTAGTTCAGTAAAATTTAAAAAAATAAATTTTTTTAAATTAACAAAAAAAATAAATTTTAATTTAATATTATAATATTTTATTTTATTTGTATATGATTCTATTTCATTTACCTAGCTTTTATAGGTTTTGGCCGACAAGTCACATCACTGGAACTAGTTGATTTGACAGGACTAAACCTTTGTTGAGGAAACGTTTTATTCTCGTGTAAAGGTTCAGCATCACTTTGTGATTCAGTATCAGAATCTGTTACTTTTTCTTTACATTTTAAATCAATTTCAGAACTTTCAACAACTACCTATATATATTATATAAAAAAACATTTTTAATAAAGTAAGCAATTTTTTATAAAAAAAAACTTTTACACAAACCATTTGTTCATCTTCAGAATCATTTTTCATTTCAACATCAGGGGGATCTTTTTTTTCTTGAACTTTTGGTTCCTCAGCCATTTCTATAGTTACTTCAACCATAGGATCATGATCTAATGGTGTATGTTCATCAGTAGACCCTAATTTAGATCGTCCACTACCACTTGATTTTCTTCTATCTTTACTACACCACTTCCACTCTGGATGGGCTTTAAAATGAGCTTCTTTAACTTCAGAAGCTAATTCATGATACTTTTGTTTCTGATCTGGGTCTAATGCATACCACCACTCTCCAAGAATCTTTGATACAGTTCTATTATCTTGATTTGGGTGTCGTTGGTGAACCAAAGCTCTATGTCTTTTACTAAATATCATAAAAGCATTCATCGGCCGTCTTATTCGATCTTTAGCTTTTGTTAATGGACTTTGTGGTTCTTTAGTATTCTGTAAAGCACTAAGTGATTGAGTTCTACGTTTGCCAGCTGCAGTATTAGGGTTTTGATCATCAGTGTCGCAAGGTTCTTGCTCAAATACATCATCATCATCAACATCAGGAGATTCTGCTGGTGGTGGAGTTAAAATGGGAGGAGCTGATAAGGGAGGAGAGAGAGATTTTGGAATTGAAGAGATATTTGTTTGAACTACTTCTTCTGAATTTAGTATTGGCAATAATGTATCCCAAGAATAAACAGTTAAATTTCCATTTTCATTGTCTATAATAGAACATTAATATTTAAAAGTAACATTAATACACACAGATTATACAAATAAAATTTAACTATCAAAATATAATTACTAGTCAGTGTGGAGTTAGGTTCAGGTGGATCTTCTTTTCTGTCATCCACAATAGGTAAAACCGGTAATAGTTCAGTAGGATGAACAATTACTTGTTGAAGTACTGAATTCTTATTTCGATAACCCTGATATTCACTCTGTAGAGTGGTGTAGTTATGTTTAGTAACTACAGAGGATGTGGTGATAACATTTGGAATGTTTTGCGCTCGCTAAATTAAAAATTTGTTATAATTTAATTGAATAATAAAAAATTAAAATAAACTATGACCCTTACTTGATTATATCCAGTAGTATGTAACAAATGTTGTGTAAATGATACATTATTTACTGCAGGTTCTTTCTTTATCACAGATTCTTGAAAAACATTATTATTGTCTCTATTAAAAACTTCATTATTTTCACAAATTCGACCGTATGCATCACTAACTGTATTCTATTTATTAAACAATAAATATAGATTTATTTTTTAGTTGTTAAATAATATAAATATTTATTTTGCTAACCATTTCAACTGTGGTTAAAGCTTTTTCTAATATATGACCATGTTGTTGAGATGATACTACAACACTTGGATGTCTTTCAACTTGCCACTGAGCGGCAGGTTGATTTGTGAGTTTTGGTTGTAGATGAGGTGAAGTTAAGAGTCCTTTCCAACACACTTGTGCTTGAGAATTTACAGCACTACTCGATTTAGGTTGTATTGTATGTGGTGAAATTCTGATTACACTAGTTTGACTTGAAGTTGGCATAGACTCATGTAAGCCATGTTGTGTTTTTGGTCTTAACAATTCCGGCCTGTAAATAATATTAATTGTTTGACATTTGTAAATAAATTATTGTTCATTAAATCATCAATTATAAAATTAAATCAATCTTGTATATTTTGTCTAGGATTTAGACTAGTCTTGATAAATAAATGGTAAATTACAAATTAAACTAGAAAAACATTTTCCAATATATGCTAAATAATAAATATCAGTAATAACTAATGACTAATAAGAAGATGTTGTAACCAGTGTCGCCTCTGTCTCACTAAAGTATAAAGTATCAAAATGTACGTCAGCAGTTTCAATTTTATGCTATAAGCTTAATATTAGAGTAAATTGGCCAACTATCAAACTGTAAGAACATTTATCATGCTTTTATATTTTAATTTATAGTGAGTTATGAGTATATAAAATACATTTGAAAATGCTACTTTAATAGTTCTTTTTACTTTTAATCTTAATTCAGATAATACAAAATTTAAAAAGATTGATTACACCTTAAAATACAATTTAAAAATATAGATATACTGATTCTCATACTTTACGAGTTGCTGTTGTTGTTGTTGTTGTCTAAAGTGGTTAACAGAATTACTGTTTATGGCAGGTGGAGTAGCTAGTCCATTTCCAGTAGGTGTTGTCGAAGGATAATTTTGATTTGCTGGCAAAATAATGGGTAGGAACATATTTTGACGGGATCCAACTGTGAGTGGTGACTGTGTATTATTATTACCACCTAATGGACAAGGGGAAGAATATAATGGAGTTCCAGATCTTGAACTTCCTAACGAAACTGTAAAACAAACATTTAGATTAATAAACAATTTAATATAATATTGAGTATATGTATAAAAAATACTATAAAATAGTAACTACTATGAAATTATACAATTCGAAAATGCTAGATTAATTATTACGTTGTATACCAAGCATGTTGGCAGCCTCCGTTTCATCAGGGTCAAAGCGTCCAGCCAATCGCCGTTCAGAAAAACTAGGAGAAGTTTGAGATTCTCGTGAAGTTTCATCTCCATCTATGGTACTTCGATTTCCTCTAAAATTGTTTACAAATTAAACTTATTTAGTCAATTAAATATAAATAACTAAATGATTAAATACCTTGTAAAACTTGTACTACTAGAAGCACATGACCTTAAACTACTGCCTTTTAAACTCAAGTGTCGAGAACAGTATCCTCTTCTTTGAGACTCTTTTGAGCAACCTTCTTTAGAACATAATCGTCGCCATTGTTTTCCGTTAAACTTTTTTCTTATTCCACTAGGTGTAGTGACAATATCTCCTTTTTTATATTTATGTGGGGATGTGATCTGAGATCTTGGAGTAACTGGGGTGGATCTAGGAGTAGTGCTACCTCCATGATCTAATATGCTACATGTGCTACCTCTGCTTTGCATACTACTTCTTTTACTGCTTCCAGATAATTTCCCAGCATCTGAAAACAATAATTAAAAGATAAACTAGAAACATTTAGATTTAATTTAATTTTTCAAGTTTAAAATTGTTTTATATTATTAGAGCTATTTGAAACAATGAACCCAACACATCTAAATAAATTACAAAGAGATTATTATGTAGGCTATATTTTATGATATACAAACAGAACTGTACAAAACAAAAAACTTTTAGGGGGTGTAGTGGACAGGCGGATTAAGGCATCGGTTGCGACACACACACACCGTTGCCGGTTCAAATACCGGTCATGGGCGGCATCAGTTTACAGACAGCTCAGCTGTCTGGAAAGAAAAGCCGCCGCCCCCAAATCAGGCATGGCAGAAACCTACAAGTGCCCATTCGATATTCAGCCCAAAACATCCACGAGTTCCAAACCAATAGTTCCTCCCCCACATTTCCACAGGCTAATGGCCCTTGTTGTCGAAGCCTCAACCTCCCAATAATAATAATAATAATAAACTGTTAATGTTTCAATTGTATTCTATTAGGGAAAAAGAATATTACATATCATATAGTAAAATCTATTAATCCGATTTTCAAAAAATGTTTATTTTGTATGTTAACTTACCAGCATCTGACATAAATAATATGTCTTCTCGTCGGAGATCATCATCACTTTCACAGAAATCATCAAAATGGCGATTATTTATAGGTTGTAGAGGAGAAGATATTGAAGTTTGATAATAATTGGCTGGCTCATTAATTATAGGTGGTGTAGGCTCTCGTATTAATGGAATATGACCATTAGGTACATCATGTTCAAGTTCATCCCACCATGGCGGTAATAATAAGCGAAGATCTGCTCTTTTCACTACATATTCTTCTTTGTTACCAGACACAACACTTACAACAAATCTCACAGGGCTAGTTATTATCTTTTGTACAACACCTTCAATGAATACACGAGGAGCCAGATGTCCTTCGTCTGGTTGAGAACCAGCAATTCGAACACACACTCTGGCACCAATATTCACCTATAGAAACAAAACAATAACCATTAAATATAGATTACAAAATAAATATATTTTCAAAAAGTGATAATAATTTGAAAATAAGAACCTATTGTAAAAAATATATTTAATTTTTAATAAACTTATTAGAAAGGGTACAACCAACCAGTCAATTTTTAATCATATGAAGATCAATCTCAATACAATTTTGACATTTTATGTCTTTGCTTTGGTACATAGAATTGAAATGGAAAAACTTTACGTTACAAAAAAAAAAATTGCAAAATATCATTTTCCCAAGATTCAAACCTGATCTACATGCCTATCACACGATAGATTGGTGCGACTGTTTTGACGCTCGAAGTGTTTGTTACTACCTTCGACCATATAAGCTAATAGATGCGCCATATCATATACTTGTAGCCATCATGTTTAATGATATGACGTCACGCTTGGGCAAAACAATTTCGAGTTATTATTAATTTGGTGTTCACTCATTCACAGGCTCACAGCGTTTGCCATTTGGAACACATTTTTTACTGTCGTCTCGAGTCTGTCCCTTGTTGTCGAAAATTATTTTTCACATTCTAGCTTTCATAGTTTCAAACTGCTTTCTTTGAAACTTGAAAGTATTGTGTTTTGAAATGTTTGATAAATGATCATGGTTTTATTATAATGATAGTTTAAGTATGAATGTTGAAAAGCTTAGTTTTTGGTTGCATTATTTTACTTTTGATATTCATATGATACACCAAATGGCAAATACTCCTCACTAGGACTAGGTATGAGGTAACTACTGTCTACTAAAATGGTAAAAGACAATAATGGTTTGATTAAATATTGTATTCTTACTATTAATTGAATAATATTTTATATAATATATTTATATATTGTGTAACCAAGTAATTATATTCTAATAAATAATATTTAGTATAGTTGTGGATCATTTACGTTAACAAATACATAACAATTATTTTATTATTTTATTGGATTTCATCATTGATTAAAGTACCTATAATATATTTTTAACCAAGTTAAGTTACTTTTATTTTCTAATTAACTTGTAACTGTTGTAAGTTAAAAAAAATAGAGGTAACTTTTAACTTTAAACTTAACGAGTTAAAAAAAATAGTTAACTTACCCAACATTGCTATTTTATGACTTCAAGTGTATATTAATCTGAGAGTTTACAATGAGGTAACAATATACTAGTTCTAAATATATCATTTTGGTAAATTTAATTTAATAATTATATTTTAATTAATAAATAACTCGTAAAATAGGAGAACCAAGATACACAGATAGATACATAAATAGTAATTAGTGTTATAGTAAGGAAATAAGAAATTAAGAATTAAAATTTGTAAGTAAGCCATTAATCAATCATATTTTATTGGGATAGCTAGAATACTATCTATAGTCCGGCCGCCAGCCGGCATTATTGCCCAAACGTGACTTCACACGCTACATGATGTTGGTGTCAAGATATTTACCGTTTGTCACGTCTATTAGCTTATATGGTCGAAGGTTACTACGGCCATTTCAGCATTTAGTGAATATCGCGAAAATCGGACGTAAATGGTATGCCGCGCGCTCCTAGAACATCACTCTTCCACAAACACACACAGACGCACACACACGTATGTGCTACATATGATAGCAAGGACAACAAAATGTGGTACTTCATTGCAGACTTGTATTCAATATGTTTAATTTTTTTTCTTATAACTTAAAGGTCAATCTCATTCTTTATCTAAATTATGAAAAAAATTACATATGTACAACTTATTTTCAGTTAGAGCTAATAAAAAATGAATAATCATTTTTAAATCATATATGCCAACATGTATCATCACAATTATTAATTTATATAGAGTTAAGAATTAAAATTTCTTATTGTATAAATTCTAAAAATTAAAATTTTAAGAAAAATATAATATTTAAAACTAAATTCTTTATTTTTCAGTTAGAGCTAATACAAAAATGAATAATCATTTTTAATCATATATGCCAACATGTATCATCACAATTATATACTTATAACAGGTTAGGAATTAAAATTTCTAATTATATAATTTTTATAGATCAAAATTTTAAGAAAACTAATATTTAAAGCTAAATTCTTTATTTTTCAGTTAGAGCTAATACAAAAATGAATAATCATTTTTAATCATATATGCCAATATGTATCATCACAATTATATACTTATAACGGGTTAGGAATTACAATTTCTAATTATATAATTTTTATAGATCAAAATTTTAAGAAAACTAATATTTAAAGCTAAATTCTTTATTTTTCAGTTAGAGCTAATACAGAAATGAATAATCATTTTTATTCATATACGCCAACATGTATCATCATAATTATTTACAATCAAGGGTTTTGAATTAAAATTTCCAACCATATAATTTATATTGATCAACATCTTAAGAAAACTATAATATTTAAAACTAAATTCATTTATTTTTCAGTTAGAGCTAATACAAAAATGAATAATCATTTTTATTCATATATGCCAATATGTATCATCACAATTATATACTTATAACGGGTTAGGAATTACAATTTCTAATTATATAATTTTTATAGATCAAAATTTTAAGAAAACTAATATTTAAAACTAAATTCTTTATTTTTCAGTTAGAGCTAATACAAAAATGAATAATCATTTTTAATCATATATGCCAACATGTATCATCATATATCATATTAGTACAATACATAATTTAAAAATTTACTTATACAGGGGATGATACAGAAAAGAACTAACTAATACCTTTTGTCATCAACAATATTTAAAAAATATTTTTAGTTTATATAATTTATAAACACTACTTGTATTATTGATACTTAAAGTATAATTTTTTTTTCCTTGAGATAGAAAATTAAAATTTTAAAATTTAATTCAAAACTATTTCGATAAATTCAAAATAGACAATTTGTTCATATGATTATTACTTATTAGAATAGTTTAGAAGGTAAAAACATTTACCTAAGGCAAGTAGTTAATTTTTTAGATTTCTTTTTAAATCTCAAAATGTTTTTGGAGTAAATTAATTTAAAACATAATTACTTTTTTCAAATTGTTATTTTTGAGAATATCCTGACACGAGTTTTAGGTATTTCATATTTTTTTATTATTATTATCAATATAATTTTCACAATTTTTTCACACGTTTAACCAGTGTTCATTTTCTTTTTGTAAAACTCTGTATAATAAGTAATATGTACCTAACTATGTAGTAAAAATTAAATTATAATACTCAAAATTAAATCATTTACATGAATTTTTTTTTTTTCAGTCAGAGCTAATACTGAAAATGAATAATCATTTTCAATCATATACCTATGCTATAATTTTATATATCATTAACATATACCATTTATAGAATTTATAATTCAAATTTAAATTTCATTAAAATTATAAAGTTAGCCTATCAGTATATAGTAGAGTACAATTATTATTGTAATCATGCACAATTATTGTTAAGATGGGTTATATCACCAAGTACACATAAACATGATTCTTACAAAGATGCTGTAATTGTCAGTTTCAGTCTATAAGTAAAAGGTCTATGCTCAAAACTTCCACTTAAAATTGAGTTATATAAGTAGGTACTAATGTATAACATACTTGACTTAAAGATGGACTGGCATCACTGATAACATCATATTTGCTAGCATTTATAACATCTTTAAATGAAACATATCGTTGTCCTTCGTCAGAATAGTCAAATTCTATCCAAACATCACCATTTGAAGTCGCTTGTCTGATTAGACCTGGTAAATAAACTCCATCTCTTTTAGCCAATACTCTATGATCAGTCCATTCTTGTAAGTCAACACCAAGTCTAGATGTTTCATCATGCCCGTTTGTATATGTAGCCTCCTCATTTCGTTCAGAATTATCTTCAACAATTACTGGCACATCAGCATAGTTAGGTCGGTCAAATCCATCAAGTCTAGAATAATCAACAGCCATAGACTGAGGGGGTACAACAACAACACTGGCTACACAACTGGTGTTGCATTGTTTTTGAACGGGTAAAAGCGGATCAGACACAGGATCACATTCTTCAAGTTGAGACAAATCAAATTTCCGTTTCTTAGGTAATTTTTTAACAGTAGTTTGGTTATTGTTGTTGTTAACATTGACTGTGATATTGGAATGGCAGTTGACTAGGTCCATGTTGTCGTGAGGATTCATCAATGGGTTTATATTAGGATATGTCTGTTCGCAATTTCTCATCTCTCCAAATCTGTAAAAATAAAACAATAAGAATTAAAAAATAATAAATAGTTAGGTAAAAATGTATGATTAATACCCCAATTAATACCAATATATTCATTGAAAAACAAATTCATACACAACACAATAATATATCTTACTAAGATAAGAGAGAGTAAATAATACAAGAACTATTTTTGTAGTACAAAAATATGTTATTATTACTCATTAATTGAATAAATGTATTAGATTATACCTAAATAAACAATTAGAAACCCAAAGGTACAAATTAAGATTCATTGAATATAAGAGACAGCACTTTAAATAGCTTATAGCAGTGGTTTACACAAATATTTTTAATAGGAGTGATAACGTAAAAAAATTGTATACAATATATTGTATACCTTTGTGCTAATATAAAAGAAAAAAATCAATGTAAATAGGTATTCTTATAATAAACATATTTAAAAATCTGTAATTTAAAATTAATTTACATATCCATAAAAAACTTGATACCTATTTTTTATTTTATCGACTATTTGATTGTTTTTATTAACTGGATAGGATAAGACAGATAAGTGGTAAACTATAGAAATAAATAAAAATAAATTGACCTTGCAACAATTCCAAACAACATTGTAAAAGTTAAAAACTATCTAATTTAGTACCTATACTCAATAAATTTGTTTAAATTATTATCTTTAAGCTGAATCTGCGACTAAGATAATTTATAAAACATAGGTGTAAAATTTAACATGTACCAATATTTAAGAGGACGTCAGTGCACTATTCGTTTTCTCTCTCAGACGCAGAATTATTTTTTTTTAGTTTTTGAGCAATCTTAGAGGAAAATCACCAATCACAAAATTGATCCGTCAAAATAACCCAACCGTAAGAAAATATGTGGTCGGCGTCACAGCGATGGGGATGGGGGAATATGCTTTGGAGGAAAATGGTGTCGAGCGGTATGATTGCAGCCCCTGCGATGGATCGTCGAGACATTCCGAGAGAAAATTCACACGAAATCGTAACGGCATAGTATGACGCACCGAAATAGGATAGCGTAATAATAATTTCAAATAACAACGTCCCACGATGATCAATTATTTAGTTATTACGGAACTCGACACGGACGACTACGAGACTGCAGCTCGGTCGTTAATCACCAGCAGCAGCCTGCAGCCTGCAGCTCCCGAGTAGCGAAAAATGTGTTATCACTGAACGCGCCGCACTAGCGCAACAGATGATTAGAAGTCGAGGTGTATTGGCCTCTGGGAACAAAGGATGAATGAATCTCGAATACTATGCGCTCACACGCACACGCGCCAGATGATTAGTAATTATAATAATCGGTGCCATCGGTAATTACCAACAGCTTGGTTGCTTGCCGGACGACAAACCGCGGCGAGGGATTCGTGAACGGGCGAGCGCGTCAGCCGTCGTCATCGCAATCGCTCGTCTAGGAGCGTCGTTAATTACCCGATGTGGCAGCCGCGAAGAATCTACGATCGCTGTCCGTCGGCCGGAATGACGGCGGACGGGCAGCCGCCGTCGGCGACGACGAGACGGTGGTTCGCTGTTGTCCGGTCGCAGCAACCCCGTACCGGCAGCATACCGAGAGAAGATCCGTGTGGCGGCGGCGTTACGATTGGCATGTACGGCTAGGCGCCAACTATCGCGGCGATTATGCTTAATGATTGTGTTGATAGTGCGCCGACGAAAACGATTTGGTGGGAAAACGATCGACGGCGTCGGATTTACATGGTATTGTTTTCGCCAACGAAATTTTATTATAATAACGCGATTAAATATTATTTAATAATCAAACACGGAGAACTGCGCACGAGTTCCGAAAACGACGGCGGCGGAGAAACGAAAAATGATAATATAATGAAAACCCACTCGGCGGCAGAACGGATAAAGCGCCGAGAAACAACAACGGCGATGATAATACAGGAGAAACGGGTGAAGAAGAAATACACTCTGAGGGTAAAACGGATCGAGAGCGCGCGCGCGCTACGTCTGCGGCGGCGGTGGTGTCGCTGTCAAACGCGCACGGAGCCTATACGCGTACGTGAAGTCTCCACGGCAGCGGTACTAAAAACTCGAGACGGGGCCCGGCCGCGGTCGTCGTCGTTTACGATACATGTGTGCGTGCGTGTGTGTGAGGCGCGCGCGCGCGCGTACCGCGGCACTCTCGCGGACGGTGAAAGGTGGTGCGCGGGGCGCTGTTGTTTCACAATTGATTGGAACGGCGACGGCCGCAACACAAAGCGGCGAGAGCGGTGTGTGCGAAGGACGGATAGATCCGAGAACGTGGACCGCAGTGTCGGTCCGTCTCGCTCGCTCTCTCACGCTCCCACCGGCCCGACACCTGCCACCCGCCCACCAACCGCCGTAGACCGTGCGTGGTGGTAACGTAAACGCCGGCCGTAGTATGCGCGTAGTACTATAGTATATGGTTGTTGTAGTAGTACAACTATATAGTACGGTGTAATGTACTGCATACAAGTGTAGTGTGTGTATGTGTGTGTGTTGTACTGTTGTTATTATAGTAATACGCGCATCCCGTCGACGGTACGATCTCGTAGCGCGCGCACACGACAGTGTTACCGCTACGAGCCGACCGAACTGTAGCCGCTGTGCTACGCGTCGTACGCACTGCTGCATGGCTCTTTCGCTCTTTGTCGTGCGAGAAGGATGATGGTCGGTGTCGGTGGTCGCATTGTTGACGCGCGCAGGGACGACGCCGCCGAGCCGGTTTAATGTTAAGCGCAGTTTTTGACTCTAACGAAGTATGCGAGGAGGCCCCCCCCGCCGAGTCTTTTTCGATCATATCGACGGCAGCAGCTGTAGGACACTAGCCAATAAATGAAATTCCTTTTTCTCTATTTTCCCTATTCTGTTGCTAGGGGGTCGACGACATATTTACTATCCCCACGTTTTCAACGACACATGCTCGTCTTACCTACTAATATTATTTCCTGTTGTCTACAAGCATTAAATAGTGTGTCTCTAAGGTGCCTAAAGCGCGTCCCAATGTAGCACACACTATTATTTATTACAGGCATATTATGATGTACGCCACTAGGCCGCCGCCGAAACCGATCGATGGCCGACTGACCCAATTTCGCCAAAGTTCCTACACCGCCGTATTGCTGCTGGTTTCAGTCGCAGCAGTGTACACAATAATGTACTGTATAATCGCGACGTCGATACGCACCTGTGTGCGATATTATCACTCAAACTCACCCTCGTACGCACCGCCACGCACATAATATTTTTGTGGCCATGTATGTCACACTGGCCCCCTGCCGATGATCCTGCAATATATGATGTATGACGGTGACCTAGGTTTTTAGCAGGGCAGAACGATGAATCACGTATATCGTGTATACTGTAATATCACTGCTGATGAATATTAGTAGAATCTTGAGTACCTAGGTAAAGCGTTTGGTCGAATAAATTATACTATATATATATATATATACTGATGATTCGTCGAAGTGGTACAATATATATAATAATCGCCATTAAAATACTGCACAATTCCTGCAGAGACCCTGTAACGTTACGACCATATTATTAAGAGAACACGATACCCGCGTGTATTTTCGTACACCTTAAAAGCAATGATTGACTTGGAGGGGGGAGACTGAGAGACTGAGTACCTCAACTAACTTGTAGGGTACTCAAGCGTACCCCTTACTTCTTTTTTAAAAGGAAACGCATGATGGGACTTTATTCCGTATATAAATGGTTAACTGTAAGTTACGTCCCAATGTAGGAATTGTTTAGGTGTAAATTGAGTCTCGAGTTTTTTTTTCGGTATATGTAAATTATTGCGTCCCGTGTATTTTTATACCAATATATATATATGGTATGGGCAAAGTAGGAGATCTGGTCATTGTATAGCAAATAACAATGCTTGGACACTGCACAATGCCCAAATATTTTGGACATTGTAAGAATCATAATTTTAATACGTAATTGTTCATACATTGGCCGGGCATTGTAATAGATTGCCCGGACAATGTGTACCCTGCTCAAATTCAAGTGGGCAAAGTAAATTAATACAGCATGATGCTCAAATTTATATAAAATTGCATTTATGTGTATAACAATATCATTACAAAACTACACTTAAATATTTTATTCGTACTCGATATCGTGGCAGTTGCCGATAATACAAACCTATCCGTAATCTTAACGATAAAGTGATCACATGGAACATTACACGAACAATATGTCTATCTTACAGGCGTTGGAAAAGTGGCGTCACCATCGCCCAACACCCCTCATTGGATATTGCAATAGCCATCCTCCTGGTCTTAACTGGTTGAGAGGATCTAGTCCCCCAATCTGGGGGGGGGGGGGGTTATCGCGATGGGACAACCACCCATCTGGTGTAAAAAACTTTTTGGTTATGAAACCATCACAAACTATGCCTCAGAATCGTATAAAAAATATGGATAAATGACTGGAACTTAGAAATGGAATGAAATTGGAATCATAGAATTTAAGAACCTTGAATAAAGCAGGACCAGGAGCACTGCAATGTGTCCTGAATGTGACTAAATCTTACAAAATACATAATTAGCGCCCAAAGAAGTTAGATGGCTAAATAAGGGATCCCTAAAAAAGGAGAACATGACCTTTTTTATAGTGGTTCAGAAGAGCGACACCCGTTTTGCCCAAAATCAACCTTTCCCGTTTCGTCCAGACACCCTTTTCGACCAAAGCCATTTTAGTCGTTTTCAAATTAAGTTGGCAATGATTTTTAAATAATATAGTAAGTATATAGTAGGTATACCATATAATATTATATATTATAAATTATTATTAACTATTTAAAAAAAAAGAAAGTATTACACAATATAATATTATGTTACTATACTTTCTACTAAAAGTAAGTTATATTCAATAATCAATTATTTAATTATTTTACATACAATACAGACATTTTTATAAAAATTAATTTAAGTTATATCAAAATACATTTACAAAAACTATTATTTTTAAAATGTCTACACATGCTTTTTACAAATTCGCACCTATGGTAATTTCGCCAGATCTATATAAAAGTATACTTTTTTCGTTCTATTCTTGTCTTTCCATCGTTTTTCTGTCTTGTTTTTTTCGGGAATTTCAACACTATTCATTTTGATATACGTTTCTATCTAGATGTCATTGCGTACGTATAATATTTAACCAACTTATGATTGATGGAGAGGTAGAATAAAAGTTTTCATTAAAATATGAATGAAATTATTCACACGCATTTGTTGTGAGCTGGGATGCTCGCTGAATTGCATGCCCATAATGTTGGATTAAAAACACTGTTCTCAGAAATATAATTTTCTACTAAATAATCGCAAAAATTAACGAATTTTACATGGACATTCAGCCATTAAATCTTGAGTAAGGCAATCGGATATACTTGGGTTGGTTCTAAAAATATTAAGCCAAAAGTATGTTGAATCTATTTACCAATACTCCTATTATTTTGATATTCAGTTGCTAAACCATATTTTTGAACGTTCCTATACCATGCTTGCGTCAGGTGAAAACGGCAACCTATTATTTGCAATGAAGACCAAAATTCATTGACTGCTAAATGAATTGCTTTTTCGAAGTCTATAGTAACACATTTTGGTATAAGAACTAGTCCTAATTCTTTGCATTTATTTTGTATTGATTTAAACGTATACACATATGTTTCATATTTTTTGTCCAGAAGTAAAATAAATATTAATGGTATGTAATGGTCGTATTTAAAACCATGATATATACAAAACATTTGCTCTAAAACCTTAGCACAAAATTGGAACGTGCTGTCCATATAAATTGTTTCCACAGCATTACATAAAATTTAAGGTTAGTTTTACACGAAAAAATTATTATATTTTTTATTTCATCATTTACCAACACAATAAATGGTTTGTAGTTACAGTGGTTTCGGGTGTATTTAGAGCCATATATATGCTTCAGTTATGCTAGTCGGAATAAAAGGAAAAACTTTACGCCTACATCAGTAAATTGATTTTCTAATCATATTAAAATCATTTGAAGTTAAAACATCAGTAAGTTGAGTGTTTTCTGATAACCCTTTTAAAATTATTTTTTTTTGGCTGTATGTAAAGATTTTCAGCAGCTTTTCGTTTACATGAAACACTTACTATTTGACGATTTAATTCTGCGTATCACTACAAGAATTATGATTATGTCGAAGATGGTCAGTGTGTGAAGATAGTCTTACTTTCAGAAAATTTCATCAATTCATGTACCTCGGAGTAGAACCTTACTGAAATATCGCAGTTCCAGGCAGAAAATGAATAGGTGGTACACATAATGATAATTATCAGATACAACAGGTGACTGCAGAATTTGGATTGGTCCGCGATTGCGCAACGCAGTCGGTGATGCGGGCAAAAACCACGAAAGGGCTATTGAAATTTGGTCAACGTTATACAATCATGAATGTATACTGTATGTGTATACTGTATAGCATACATTTGTAAATCGTTTGCAAATATTTGTAAATATAATTATTTTGTTCGTAAATGTCTGTATTTTATCATCACGTTTTTCATTGCTGATTTAATAATGTATATGGTTATAATTATTTTTATACTAACCTTGTGTAAATAGTCATCTAAATTTTTTTTTAATTTTGCAGTTGCAAATTGCAATAAAATGTATTTTATCTTTTTAACTGATTTATAATGTTGAGGTAATGCTATTAAATTCTAAATCCATGTGATTCATACGATTATTGGACCGATAAAAGTTTTGCACCCACTGAAATTTAATGGAATTTCTTCAATGCATATATTTATTTAACATCAACTACAAAATCTCAATTTGCAAATTATCAAAGTCAATCTCACTACGTTATGATATCTTAATCATAGAATAATAATAACATAACATTACAATGTAAATGTCATAGGTAGCACTCATAGCAAAATATCTATAGTCATTTAACCTATGTTTAATAGTAGTAAAATCAACACTTATTGACTCCCAAGTAAAAGTCAACCACACAATTGGACATTAACTACATTTGGAGTGAATGCAACTAACGATTTTTATTGGTGAGTACATAATAGGTACAAACGTAAACAGATACAGACATATTAATCAGGCACAAACGTAAATAATATAGGTAACACGGAGCGTAAATGAACATCACTTTAAGTCTTAGCGAATAAGTTCGTGGCATGCTGGTGATTGGCGGTGTGGCTAGAAAAACATATAAAATTGAATTGATTTATCCAATATATAAGACGATAAAAAAGACAAGATTCGAGATTACCCCCACGTCTCACTCGGCAAAACAAAATAGACGCCGCACGAATCGCTTTGTACTGCTCCAAATGGATTTACGTCGTCGTTTGGGCTGCATGTCGATGTCTCCGGCCAAGGCAGCTTGTCTTGTTTCGTAACGGCTACCATCATAGTCCATAGGTATCCTGTTCCGAGTTGTGGGTATCAAGGTCAACATCGGCGACCACGAACGTACCACATGGATGTTGGGCATGGAGGCGCATCGCTCATAAATGTCCAGTGACAAAAATATTTCATACAAATCAAATTGTTACTATAGCAACAATATTTTTGTTTATTTTTTATTTGCCAGAAAAATAATACCTGCCTACTCTATTCAATATTCATAAATGTATTATAATTTCAATATTTAAAAGACAAAAAAATAGAATGGAATAGTTTTGATAATGATTAAAACAAAAAATATTTAGTTGTTGATTTAGTTGAATTGACATATTATAATCATCTGTTAAACTGTTTTCTATTGTAAAAATTGTTCTTCTTTTTTTACATTTTAAACCTGTAGTCCTAATTGTAATTATTTCTTACTTATATGGTATAAGTTATACCATTTGTGATCTAACTTATAAAATGTTAAAAAATGTAATTCTATATATATCTAAGTTTAGATGATAAATGTCGGAAAAACGTTAAATAATAATAATAAAAAAATAAATTATTATTATAATAACAATTTGTGAAAATGAGAACTAAAGAGCTAAACCTTGGCAATTATAGAAAAAAAAATACTTGTATAATATAATAGTTAAGAACGAGTCGTAATAATATGATCACCGCGTATACATATAGGCGTACGGACATAGTAAAAATTAATACTAAGTTTCCCACGGGGTTATACCAGCGGCTCTTATGTATATGCATCGTGGACAGTGTCGCCGAACTCAATTTTTATTTTGTCCAGGGCAAATGACAATTATGTCAAATACATACTGTTCATAGTTCATGCCATCCCAAAAATCCCACAAATCTCGTATCATCCATTGTACTATTAAGTAACTAGCCTTTGACATTGGTACTGAGTGGTAGTTGGGGGCTGAAGCGATTACAAACTTTTTCTTTTTCAAATGAGAACTTCCCTCACTATATTTCGAATTGTTAAAGATATGAAACTGTCTAAACTCTAATAAGGACTATAAAGAAGGTATCATACCTATATTTATTCAAATATAATAGGCGTTTCAATCATATTATTTCTACCAAATGAGAACCACATTATTTTTACAGTAAATCTTTGATATTTATTACAGCTGTAGTATTATTTTTTTTTTTAAAAGGTTAGTAATTGAATTTCAAAAATTAACTACATTGATAAAATGATGACCTAACTGCCACACGTTCACTACACCGGTGTTACAAAAGAAGTATGTCAAGTTTTCCGCACACCATATACGCCTACGGTACGCTAGATTACCCGTTGCAGTGGGTGTCTATAATATGAGACGATTTCGCAAGTTTTTGCAGTCGGCTTCGTTTTCATTGTCTCAGTATAGCAGCGGTCTGCTGAACCTATTATTTTCGATAGAAGAGATAATTCAAAATCAATCATCCGAAGCTTTGCATCTGGCTTCTATAATGGACACCTGATACATATACGCCACATGAGACATGACTTTATTTTTGGGCTATATAATATTATGTTAAACATATTATATCATTGTGGGCAACGCACGCAAGTACACAGGACAGTTATCGTCGACCACACAGAGGAACTAAAAATTAACAGTCGATACGCATGTTTGAATTCCAGCCATAGATGTTATTCGTTTCACCTGCAAGAGAAGCCACATATAACATTATTACTATAAATAGGCGATCATAAGCAACACATTGCTAATTACGTTTGAAATATTATTCTTTTAATTAATGTGCATAATATGCGTACCTACCACATGTATTATTATATTACTCATATAACCTTAAAACCAAAAATATAATGAAAGCATTTGAAGTCGAATGAATCATTTTGAATGTTTTAGTGAACGAGAAACGGTTCGAGATTATTGTAGTCCACAGCCGCTATGTACCAGCCCCTTTCCCCCCTCTACAATATAGGAACAACACAACGAACGGCGTAGGTTGTGTGTGTGTGTGTGTGGGGGGGGGGGCAGGGAGGAGGAGTTGCTATTCTTTAGCTAAGTGAAAGCTGTTTTAAATGTCTAATATGTCGCAGAAAACCAACACTCGACCGTTCACGGGTCGATTCCAAGGACGCGCGAAGTTAACACGCCGCTCGAACGCGGACGACCATATAGAAAATCTACCGAATAGGCGTCGAGCGGAAGCGACGCGCTCGCTCGGAAGTGCGACATACAGTACAACTATATTATTGTCATGATGTCATATCATAATCGTTCACGCAACGCGAAAAACAAAAAATAATTATAATCTTCATCGACGAGGAGCGTCGCGTCAAACGGACCAGTGCGTCGATGGCAGACCGCGGGCACCGGTGCACCGACCCGTAGCAGCAACAGTTGCAGCTGCATCGACGGTGACGGCAGGCGATGGCACAGCGACCGTCGTCGTGGAGGTACGAAATCTTCTTGTTTCTCGCCGTCAACACGTCATTTCTGGTGCTGTTCGACGCGTTTTCCGCCGACCGCGACATCACCCGTCGGACCGCGCCGCCGATGCGCACCGGCGGCCGGCGGCGCCTGTTGTTGGACCTCGAAGACTTCGAGTACGTCGTCGATAGCGACGTGTGCGGCGGGCCTCGAAGTCACACGCCAATCGTGGTGCACAGCCACGTGGGCCACTTCGAGCGCCGCCGGGCCATCCGCCAGTCCTATCCGCGAACGGTGCTCGACCGGCTGGGATTCCGTCACGTGTTCATGGTCGGCTTGCCGTCGTCGGGCGACCGCGACGGCGACCTGCAGGCCCGACTGCTCCGGGAGTCGTACCGGCACGGCGACGTGGTGCAGGGCAACTTCCGCGAAGCGTACAGGAACCTGACGTACAAGCACACGATGGGCCTGACGTGGTTCGCGGAACGGTGCCCGCGGTCGGACTACATGGTCAAGATGGACGACGACATAGCGGTGAACGTGTTCAAGCTGAACGCCGTGCTGGGACGTGCTGGCAACCGCGACCTGGCCGGGTGCGTGATCGCCGCGAAACCGATACGGGACGAGGGCAACAAGTGGTACGTGAGCCGCGCAGAGTTTGCGGGCGACGCGTACCCGCCGTTCCTGTCCGGTTGGCTGTACGCGGCCAGGGCGGCGGCCGTGCCGCGCTTGCTGCGGGCGATCGGTGCCCGCGAAAAATACTTTTGGATCGACGACCTGTACGTGACAGGCATACTCGCCGAGCGCGCAGGACTCGCGTTCACCGACCTGAGACCCGACTTCGAGACCGACCCGGGACCGATACACTGTTGCGTACACAAGCGACAGCGGTGCGACTTTCTGGCAGCGCCCACCGGCGACGACGACAGCTTGCTCCAGCGATACGCCAAACAGCTGACACGCTGTAAGGCTACCAACTCCTCGACGTCCTGCGATGTGTTCCGCAAATCCAAACTCCATCACAACTGTCTGGATTTATGGAAAAAAAAAACACCAGACCCGGGAATGGGAAAACCGTCAATAGAAATATTGAATTGGAACTGACAATAAATAAGACTTATAACATATTTTTTTCTTGTATGGATTTCAAATTTTTATATTATTATCCGATACAAATTAAAAACTATTCATTTTATACAGGGTGATTCTTTTATCAAACAACACTCATTATTTCAAAAACTATTGACTTTTTTCAAATTTTTTTTTTCCAAAATTTTAGAACCATCTTGTTCTAGAACTATATATTTTTTTAAATATATTCACCCTTATATTTATCAGGTTAACCATTATCAACTTTTGATTTTCAAATGACAACCTATACTTAAAATTTCATAAACTAAAAAGGCTATTTTTTCAATGAATTTTCACGTTTAAATTTTCATTTTTCGTTAATCCGTTTACAAGATATAGCCTCCCAAAGTTGGGCGGTTTTGGGTGGTGTTTGTGTGTTATAGGTGTATGTTAGGTGGTATTTACACACAAACACCATATAAGTGTTGTTTGATAAAAGAATCACCCTGTATAATGTATGTTGAAAGTAATTCACTGTTTTATGGTACAAATCAAGTAATGTTATAATATCATATTATTTTGCATTATGTGAGAATATCTAATAATGTATTTATTACAAAACTGATCTTGATGATAAAGTCTTTTTTTTTTCTTAATTTATATAGTAGACTCAAATTAAGTTCCTTTTTTGTTGTTAAGTTTTATTTTGATAAAAATAATTTGTTCATTATTCTAAAATCTAAAGTTTGTTCTAGTTTATAGAAATAGTGTCTACTATACCTAGCAATATATTTTTTTTAAATATTTATAAATAAATATACAATTATTAGGAGAGGTAAATAATTTATTCATTTAAGACACTTAGGTTATGTTAGTTTTAATCAACTAATATCGCATACTAAAATCATTAATAAATATAGTACTTTATTGTGTATAAAAAAGAATTTTTTAGGAATAAATCAATTCACAAACATTACAAAACAATAATCAAACAATTTGAGAATGATAAAATGTAAGGTAGTTTTAAAACAATGACAATTGTAATATTATGCATTGAAAGTCATTTTCTTATATATCATAAATAAGTATTTTATTGATGAAAAGTGATCAAAGGTCATCAATATATCATAGAAATACAAAGCGATGTATAAATTGTGACAAAATTTTGGATGGTCTTCTTGGCCTAGCAATTACCATAACCCAGAACTGTATCCACCTGGTGGCACACGGCTTGCCTTCTTTTGTTCTGGTGCTGGTTCAGATTGAGCAGAAACATGCTGAGCTGGTGTAGCTGCTACTTTAGGAGCTTCATAACCTTCTCCAGTCACTGGATTACCATCTAAAATATAAATACACATCAAATTAACACTGTGTACAAAACCCAATACCTATGCAACGTATAGTTAACCAATTAAACACTATTATACATACAATATTATTAACAGACATAATATAATAATCAATTACATAATATTCAGATAAATTATCATACGAGAAATTATAAATGCTTAAAACAGAACAAAAACATAGAATACAAATTTATAAAATCATAAAAAACATTTTCTAATTTTTATATATGGTATATTACCAGCATATGTCCATAATATTTAATTACAACAGTTATTATTATTATTATTATTATTCATTTTATTTGTTTTTTTATATTTTTATAAATTTAAAACATACCTTTTTTCTTATAAGCCCATCTTTGACAATTAATTTTATTGGTAGTAGCAGATTCAAAGTTAAAAGCTTCAAGCAAATATCCATTAGACAAACATAAAAGTAGCAAGCAGAATCGAATTATTAAGTATGCAGGAAAGGGTGTTCACCATAGTATACTTAAAAGGAGTCGGGTAAGCAATTTTTATAGTTAAACACAGTTATATTATGTAAATAAGATTCAGGATATTTAAAAGTGCATTATTAATAATTATTAATTATTAAAAACATACATACACAAAATACATAGATAAAATAATTTGAACCATAAGACATGATGTTTATCTTATATTATAATTTAAAAACGACATATATGTAATAAAATTAATTTAATAATAGGATTTAAATAAAAAATTTAAGCTGAGCTTTTTGTAATATAACTGTATGAAGTTCATAATGGATTCTAAAGATTTTTGTGAACTGTGGTTAATAGGATACCTTAACTTTATTTTGTAATGATATGCTCACATATCATATTTATAAATTATTCAAATATTCAATAAAATAAATAACGGTCAGTTGTTGCTCGCAGGATTCGATTTGGTTGATTTGGCTGGTACTGGTAGTTGGTGCTCATGCACTGATGAGAGGAGACAATGTAGTCAAGCCAGCCTGAGTCGCAGGCAGTTCCATCAAAGGCCTCAACCTTTCCAAAAATTTGCCATTAACCTTGGTGGCAGAGACCCCCATTGGACCATCCCTTCTCTCCGGTGGTACACAAAATAGATCACACATGTGGTGCCACATTGTCACAACTACATATGAGTTCCTACGTGACCAGTCAATGCAAATTGTTTCTTTCTTCAGTGATTAATAGTATTTATTGGGTTTTAATGGTTATCTGCGTACGACAACTTGACCGTTATTTATTTTATAGAATATTTAAATAACTTATAAACAAGATATGTGTGCATATCATTACAATCTTACAACTAAATAAAATAAAAGCTTCTTATTATGTTATACCCATAATAGTATAATATGTTATAACTGATTATTAATAAAATTTAATTTCAATTTTTATCAATTAAATCATTTAGAAGTTAAACATAAAATATTTTACATTTTAATAACTGAAGAAATACAGAATGTAACGGGAAGACCTGACAGATAAAATAATCTTGTTCCTATCAATATTTTTAATTATTTTTTTTTTTATTAATATACAATTTATAGTCACTTGACATATGTACTACCTACAAGTATAATATATTTAAAAAAATATTTATTTCCTAAGATTTGAAACATAAAATTCATAAATCTGATTATAAGAACAATTTTGATGGTAAAAACATTTATATAAGTTAAGTAGTTTTTTTTTATTTTTTTATCAGGTCTTCCTGTGATTGAAATACAAATTTAAGTAAAAAAAAAAAAAAAAAATGATAAAGCTATAAATTAAAATATTATGTAACTATTCGCAAGGTATATTATAATGTATTTAAGGTATAACTTACTAGAATAACAATACGTAGATAATCACACATTAATCTTACCTTCATTACTCGGAGTTTCAGACACAGTTTTTTCAATATTTTCATTTACAATTTGAGATATAACATTAGTATCATTAGCAAAATTAGACACAACCTTATTATCATTAGTAATTTGAGATTCAACATTAATATCATTAACTATAAGTAATATTTAATTTAAATATTTTTAGACTACTTGTAAAAAAAAAAAAATTTTTTTAATATTGAAATTACCAGGTTTATCAGAGTTTCCGTTAGCAGCAACTGTACCATTACTATGTTTTGGTGATTGACCACCCAAAATAATAGAGCTTTGAAGATTCTTCTGATTTGTACCACGTTTATGGGGATTAACTTCATCACATGATGTCGTTCCAAATATGTCACTACTTCCTCCGCCTGGTGGTTTCAAGACCCTTAAAAAAAATATTTTTTATTAATTTATTGTATATACAAATTACATATTTATATTTAGAAATGCATTTAAAACTATTCTAAAAATTAAAACACCATTATAACATTTTTGAATATTTAAGACATTTATAGTTGATTATATTTTACTACTTTTGTTAATTTTGGTGACAACTTCTAGTAATCTAGTAATTTAATTAAAATAAATATTGTTAACTTTCATAGATATAAAAATAATAATAAATAATTTATTGTTATAAAATTATTTCTTCATTATTTACCATAATAACAGGTCACCACTCAACTATGTTCAAGGATTCAGAAAGGATTTTACCATATGGTAGTAATATATGCAGATCAAAATGTGGATATTTTTATGTAGGAAGCATATTTGTGTAGCGACAGTGTGAAATTAAATTAGTATATACCGCTAAATTATGCTTTAATTTTAACTCCCAGTTAAGAAGTAAAAAGTTTTGATATTGATTTAAAACAAATTATTTTTAAGAATTCTTAACACCTACCTTTGACGGCTCTAAGTATAATAAAAGTTATAAGTAAGTAAGTAGTAGTTAGTAAGTTATTAATATTTTTAAAATATAATCTAAGATAAAAAAATTATTAACAATAACTAACAATCAAAAAAAGTTCAGGGTACGGTTTTTGGTCACTTGATGCATGCATATTACATAAATATCATGCAATATACATTATACACTATATAAAAATATTTATTTATTAGCCTATGTTAAAGAAATTAGTAAATATGTATTAATACTTATTAAGCATACAAAAACAATGATGTTCGTGTATAAAAAAAACATTGTTTAAGAAAGTTGAAACCTCAAAAGCAGTGTTATAAATAAAGAAATAAGCTAGTATTAAATTAGTTTAAACTTTAAAGCAATTTTTAAATTAAGTTAATAGTTATTAACATTTAACATTAATTTTAATGTTTTTAATTTATATGAACTTTAACGTCAACGACTAATAAGTTTTTATAATATGAGGATTAACTTTGATTATTTAATATTGTTAAATTTTAAGTAAGTACTAAGACTAATAATTTAGAATATTGTGTACGCTTTTCAAGTGTTTTACTTGCCTATTATGACACGGAGATCCTACGAACTCGGCGCCCCAAAGATCATGACAAACTCCTCCAGGAGGTGTTCTATTTTCTCTAATAGATAATTTAGACATATTATTTTTATTTGTGTGAAAAAATAAGTTTAAGAAACCCGATTGCCCTGATGGAAAATAACGACGATTTTAATAACTAAATAACTAATACAAGTGAGCAGATAAAGAAAACTGGACGATATTTGAATGACCTCGCCTTATTTGGCATATCTAAAAGTGATCATCCTACACAAATTTCTTTATTTACAAAATTAAAATGAAAATGATAAATAAAATTACGTTTTTTTTTTTAAATTTTTATAAATATCCTAATAAAAATATAATATTTAAATATTTTAAGAATTTATAAAAAGAGTATATAATATGATAATATATTAAATCAAAAGTAAAATAATATACCTTAAACTCATCTCCAACGAATATCAACAAACAGAAGAAACGACTAACTAAGTCTTGGCTAGCGCTTTACGTAAAATGAAGAACTCGTTTTAAGTACCGATAGTTTTATATTAAAATATTAAATAAAAATCTACCTTGAATTGTATGTGTAGGCTGAATTGTGAAATAAACCAGTACAGCCACAATGGAAATATAAAATGTGCTCTTTTATTTTATTTTTAATGTTTTAATAAAATAAGGACTCGCAGCGATCAATAGAATAAACTAAATAAGATTAAATTGTTTTAACTGAGTTGTAAATCGATATTAATTATTAACTATAAAATTACAATTTTTATAAATAATATATAAGGCACATTAGAGTCCTAAACTCAGTGATAGTTAAAACAATGTTATTTTTTTTTGATTTAAGGAGTAATATGGAGTAATATAGAAGTACAATTGAATATAAATTATAAAATTTGAGCATATTATGCAAGTACACAAGAAAAAAATTAATGTAGTAGGAATAGCTACAACATTAGCTGACACTTAAATAAATTTAGATTCATAAAATATTAAAGGCAGGGACGTTTCTTTACATGTTTTAAACGTATTAATAGGTGTACCTATATTAATTATTATATAAATAGATATTAATATTACATTTTATAATTTGATATGTTTTATTTATGAATGTAGTAAACAATAATCTAATTATATTCATTTTTTAATTATTTTTTTCTTATAACGAAATAAAAAAATACATTTAATATTAATTTTCTTATATATACATATACAGTGGCGTGGCGAACTCGAATATTTTCAGAGGCAAGTATATTTTGCGATACCCACCCATCATTCATCAACCATAATTTTGTCTCTCAATTGGAAATAGAGTTGGGGGGGGGAGTGATTGCTTTTCACAGACAATTGTACTTATTAGGTAGGTATTATTTCCAACTAATGGTTAGTAACCACTGCCTACTGGATACTAGCTTTCGTTTATAATATCTATATTAGACAATATTAAAATATCATTTTGTGTTATTTTCCTAAATTCGTTATTATGAATTTAAATTATTTCCTATCCGCCCAGTGTCACCCATCACCCACCAAAAAAAAACTGACAGGCGGCTGCCTCTCGATTACCCCCATCGCCACGCCACTGTACATATATGATAAGATATATATATATCTTAAGGTGTAATCGTTAACAATCAAATTCGATTGACTTTAAAATTATTTTGTTAGTATGAGGATCAACGAATAATCCAAACGGCCGTGTTCAAAAGATTCATTTCGTAATAACCGTTATTTTTAGCAGAAGTTTAAAGAAAGATTGATTTTAAGCACGTTTCAATTATTTTATAACCCGAATTAATAGTTTTAATAAATACAGTATGTATACGACAACGGACAGTACATCCGATTACAAATATAGCTAGAGGGATTCTCTATTCATTGGCATCGAAAAGTTTGAGAACAACTATAGAATAATAAACGCTGCTATAATAGATCGGTTATGTTTGGTTTACGTTCATTGACACTGTCAATGTTAAAAATGCAATATAAGTTATAACAGTATCGAAATTTATTGCATGTCCAATATTTTCTTTGTCATTCTATTTCCTTCCTCTACAGCCGTCACACACATTAAAATACTTAATAACTTCAGACCCCATAAAATCTTGCACAGAATAAAATTGGGTTTTGATGCAGACAGTCATTTTTTCACCCTCGTATTAAGAGTTCTCCCTAAATTATATAATATATTATACACATTGTAATCACATTTCAGACTATATGACTCACCCTATACAAAGAGTAATGAGTAACTACTAACTATTTTTCAATAAAATTATTTTTTTAATGTTTAAAGCTGTTTTACTTTTGATAAAATAAAATTATCGATGAACATATTTCAACAGTTGATACAGAGTTCCAACCGTAAAACGGATTACACGCCGGCATACAATTATTACGAAACAAAATAACTAACATTTGTATATTTATTATTATATGATAAATATTAAATATTAAACTTATCATACAAATAATTGGCTAAGATGTTATTTGTTATATTGCTGAACGCACAATTATTAATATTATGTATTTAAATTTTTAGTCTATAATCTTAATAAGTAAAAGCAGATATAAATATCAAACACGAATTTTCAAACAACATAGTTAATTTATATTTTTAATACTTGATGCGTGTTTTAAACAGACATTAACATAGTAAAAGCCAGGAGTTGGCTATTGCGAGGGTAATTTGTTATGTATTTACTATACAACGGGACAAGGGTCAACGTTCGGTTAGCATATTACACTGTACTACTGAAGCCATGGTTCAAGACGGAATAGAACTTGACTTGAGTAGTTGAGTACATTAGTACAATGAAACTATTTTAGATTCTAAAGCGATTACGTAGTAACGGATACTGAATGAGGAAAAATACAAAACGATAAGAGGGTAACAGTGAGGTCTATATACATTATTGGTCTCTAGTCTTTATAAGTAGTAATTTAAAAATAAAAATAAAAACCATTAGACATTATGATTATGAACTCGTTTTTCTATTTGCGTATAAAATTTCATAACATAAAATGGTTTACTAGTTATTATATTATTAACCTGGTGGTCCTATAAAAATTCGATCAAACACGAACTCTTCATTTCAAAGTATACTAAAATGTAGACGTAATACTGACATACAAAATACTTATAAATTTACTATATATTTTATCTTACCTCAATAATGTTTTTGTTAACCCAATTATGTTAATTAAAAAAAAAAAAACGTGGTACGCAACGTAATTTAAAATGAGAAAATGCAGATAATATTTACTTTAATAATTTCTTAATGGATTATCGGGGTCACAAACAAATAGGGAAAGTTTAATTATCTAAAAACAATTATGCTCAATTACATTTTGGTTCTTGGATATGTTATTTGAAGTCTATGATTAATATTATCGTTCAAAAGTGTTCAATATTGATTAAATGGCTAAATATGATTTCGCAGTGAAGGTTATGATGAATAAAATACATAGGAATATAAATATGTACTTTCCCCCTATTACGATTTATTTTGGTATATCCTATGAGGTAATAACACATAGGGTAGTCATGATAATAATAAAGCAGAATACTAACGTTGATTTTAGAATAGTATAATATCATGATTCATGAGTAACGGATGACAACCTACAATAGATCAAACATTTACTCTGTAAAAGTGTAACACAACATTGTTTAAAAATAATTTCAAAAACTCAATGAACCGTTTTTATTTTATCCGAAAATATTCCCGTAGGAAGTCACGTGCCACTATGTAGAATGATGATTACAGTGAACATCTATGACGTTCGGTGGACCGTGCACATAGGAAATTCAAACGAGTTACAATACCGTAACTAGCACACCTTTCTTCCCCTGGGATTATCATTTCGGATATAACATGAACATAACATAAATAATAATAACCCGTTTAATTTATAGTTGAATGCTGTAATTGCCAGGTACCGAAATAATATGAATATATTTCAGAAAAGCGAATAAAAATGTAATAGGTACACATTGACATTTTATATCTGTACCAGACACCAACTCACTACTTATGTAGTCGTCGTTTACTAAATTGATGTATATTTTCCGTGCGTTTTTATTCGCATGCACAATACTATGTACACCTCACCATACCAACGTAAACTACGTTTTTATGACGCACATTGTAATACTTTTATAGTTAGATGGAAAACTAAATAGTCAAAATTCAAGAAATAAAGAAATATATATATATATATTCTTTCTGAACATACACTGAATGAAAACAAAGCAAATTAAATTAAATTACTTCATAGTTAACATTGATAAATTTTAAGACAACTCTTCCGAGTATGATAATCTACTGTTTACGTACGGGAAAGAAAACCTCAAAATCTAACTCTCACAAATTTACATAATTTTAATCCCAGACATATTACTTTTTAAGTATCATCAATCATAAAGAAAAATTATTCATCATACAAATTATAATATTTGAGACACCTATATAAAATTGTATATAGATAAACATTGCATAATATAATATAAACAATTTAAATATCAATAATGAATATCTTATTTTTCTAAGTCACGCGTTTACAATATTTTGTCCTCTATCACTTTACATAATATTTATCGATTAACATTTATTTATATTTTACAATTAAGAAAAAATTAAAAATACATAGATATCAGTACCTAATATAAATAAATATTGAAGTATTTTATTTAATTAAAATACATTTTTTTTTTCATTTATCATGTCTATCGTTCCGTTGAAGTATTTTTAAATAACAAGTATCTAGTAAGCTTACAATGTTCATAAAATGATAGTATAGTACACCATATCAGAAATCATTAATCATAGAAAAATAAACTTAAGTAATGAATAATAACAGTAAGTTCATTAGGTATATTTAAGTTAATGAACTCATACTTAAAAGAATGCCTAACTCAAATAAAATTTTAATTTACAAAAATTTAATAACCGCAATTAAATTCTATATAATTGTTAAATTTAACACGTAATTTTGCTCAATTAAGTAATAATAATAATATTAAGTGGATTTTTTTTTTTTGGTATTACAAGTTTTTATCGTAAATTATAACTAAAAAATTTACCTGTTAGTTATGAATACATAATTTTTTCTTTAATGCAATTTTATTTTTTTATAATTAGAATTATAAAATAATTTTGAATTAAAAACCATATAAATTTTATAATATGAACTTTTATTAAGTATTTATAAATTAAATATATATTAATTATATGTATATAAATATTATTTTTTACTAACACGTTATTAAATACTAAATAATAATTAACGATGATAAATGATAAACAAGACTTTTATATAAATTCCCACTAAAAATATTGGTATTTTGTCGACGTGTTACCACAAATTAGAAAAAATACTTTTCAATGGCTATAACTTAAAACAATGAACGCGATGCTTTTGAATAAGATATATTTTTAAGAAATGTTTGTAGACATAAGAAGTATTATTAATAGTTTCTGTTTACCTATATAAATTTAAATTTAAAAAAAAAATATAAAAACATGTTGAATAATAATAGAACTACATCATAATGCCATGATATGTTTTAAACTATTAAAAGGCTCAGCCCATAAATAAATAAATGCCATGAAATAATTTAATAATAATAGATTACTCAAAAAAGAATTTATAAAAATTAAAAGAAGTATAAACTAAATACTTGTTATTTGTGTAACTGACTAACTATAAAAAAAATAGCTAGTTTAAAATAAATAAATAAAAATATTAATTTACTTTGAAGTATATAATTACTTTTTTTTTCCACAGCCTATATTATCCAATTCAATATGTCTGTAAGACGCATAAGTAGCCATGGTCCAGTTAGTGAGAGACTTGAACAAAACACAAGGGACACGTCAAACGAGGTATACTGACAATGCACGACTGCGCTGGTGTAAGGCACTCTTGTTTTCCTAGTGTGCTGCCGTATCGTGGTTACGGGTAAATCGCTGACAAACTGCATGCAACGATACACTTTTATGGCGGACGCGGACCCATCGACCAAAAAAGACGGATCCAACACTTCCTCGCACAAACCCACTCCTCATTCTCCTTATTGAAAGGCTACGATACAATAAACACTATACACGCCACACCGGATTTACACTGTTTTAGTATTCACTAAAAGAATCAGTATAACTGTCAAAATAGCAATATGAGACGGAAATGTCTGTGAAGAATCAAAAAACAGTTTCACGTAATTTAAGCACTTTTGACAATTATTGTACCTACACACATAACAGTTTTAAGGTTTGTTTTTCAACTTAAGACACACCACCGATTCGTCGAGCAAAAGTTAAATTGAATATTTTACTACTATCTATATTATTTTAAGTTTTTATAAATTTAGTTATAAATAATGAAATATTTTGACACATAAAATCAAAATACTGGTTTAAATACGTTAAGTCATGTTTTTGATTAAATTTGGAATTATAATATTATAAATCATATATATTAGAAAATATATAGATACCATCTAAATATAGACGGTGATGATACTTTAATAAGTTTAATCAACTATTCAACTGTTTATATTTAAAGTATATTATTCATTTTATCTGTCTGCTAAACCTTTATATAAAATTTAAAATATTGTGTCTTAAATAAAATATTAAAACATGGGTTTTTACTATTTAAAATTTAAACTACAAAAATATTATATAAGCTGGAAAATGGGTATTTATAATCATATTCTATCTTCATTAATAACTATTAACTAATATATTTTGAAGTTTAAATTTAAAATCAACAAGAAAAATGGTTATTACAAGTTTTAAACGTATTGAACAATTAGAATCTTAAAAAAGGGAAGCATACATTATTTTAAAAATGAAAATCGAATCAATTGATCAAATACTCTAATAATTGTTTACTTTTTCTCACAAGTCATTCGATTATATATTTTGTTTAACATGTAAATATTTAAAATACAAATAATACCACCACATTTCAGAATTCTTAGAATAAATAGAGATGCGAATAAATGAGTAAGATTATAAGTTTAAGAGAGTATAAAACTAATTAATGAGGTTTCTATTTTAAAAAATAATTTATGCATTCTTTTCGGCAAAACGTATTGTTTAATATATTTAAAACTTTTAATAATTATTTGTTTAAGATCATTAAAACTCGTAACCTTTAAAAATAATTGTATTTTTTTCGGAAGATGACAACTAAATCAAGGTCTGCGGTCAAATACTTAATATTGTATTCATGGGTTCCAGATCTATCCTACAATACAATATATATTCAACCTATCTAAAAAATTATATATTATCAATGGATGACAAGCCCTCCGTAATCAAGTTACGGTCCGCCGACTATTTGAAACAAACCAACAAGTCACCTGCTACTATCAGTTATTTTTATGCGTAAGTTGAGTGAGATTAATGTATTGAATATATCAATTTGAACTTTAATTGTTTAAATTGTTATTGTTAAATTAATATATTACACGATTAAAAGTTCTTTCAGAAATGAAAATAATTACTAGTGAATGGACGACAGTTTACCCAAGATTATAGAAAAGATCTTGCACTTATTATTAATGATAATATTATATAGGTTATATCCGGATTTCCTTAAAACGATTCGACACTTTTTAAGATGTTATGTTTTATAGCCTTGACTGCGGCCATTGTTCTTACTTATTGATTGGCTATTTTCTACGTGTATTGCAGTTAACGGTATATTAATAAATTACAGTAAAACACTACTTCAAAATCAAAAGTAACTGAAAAAGGAAACTAACTCTTTTGACATTGTCTAAAGCAAATTATTCAACAATTTAAAAACGCTATTTATATACGATTGCGATACGATTACAAGTACACAACAGCAATTTAAAATGTAAATCCAATTAAAAAGTATCTGTAAATACCTAACCCTCGAAATCAAATACAGTAGTTAAGCGTTAGACAACTGTAATCTTATCTTATCGCGTGCCAACAGTTTAAAATCCTTTGACTTTCTAAGTTCTAATGAATACGTGCTTCACGATCCGATCTTTGAGAATGGTCTACTTTTTTTTTATAATTAGCTGCATTTCTAAATACTTCTTTATGCAGCTTAATCTTACATTTATAATCACCGCGATTAACATCACAGTTCGATGATTCTGTTGATTGTTTTAATTTTGTCTAAAATTTTTCGTTAGACGCGTCTTCTGTTCGTTTTAATAGAACATTATTATATAACACAAAACCACAGCGGAACAATCAAATCGAAACCGGAACGGTCATCATATTTACTCTTTTGTCCTCAACACCCAGTGCACATATTAAAATACAATGCCATCGGCCTCTAAATTTGGTGGGGATAAATAAAGATTTTAAATGTACAAATAATGCATTTCTTGAAATTTTTAATATGTATTGACTATAATGTTATTTTATTTATTTTTATGTTACTAAAATAATGTAAGTACAAAATATTTTTAACAGTCTCGAAAATATGAAGCTTGATACAACTTTAAAGCTACAACTATTCAAGATTATAAAACTACGTACATAACACAAACACACTTCAAAAGTTAAAACATCAACAATCATATTATATTTACAACGAACATTTTTAAGTGATTCGTAAGAATTATTTTAATTTGTATTGTTATCAAGTACTTTTAAGGTTGAAGTAGTAAATAGGATGAAAAAAACTGCTGTAAACATTGAACTCTCGAGTTTCGAAAGTTATTTTCTTTTTAAAAATTACTTTATACGCCCAACGGAAAACTACTGCGCATACCATGTCCAGGCTCCAGCATGATCATTACGAAATCCTTTTGCCTGGACAACAGACCATTATCCATGGTTCATAATGTTTCCCATGATGATGAGTGCATTTTCATTATCTATTTTTAATGGTACACAATGTGCCTTATATTACTACCTACTCTGACTAGTGACGGGTAACGGTTTTCATTATACAAAGAACAACAAATATCACTACACTGAATCTATGAATGGTCATTTTTAGTTTACGATACCAGTATTAAGGACATTAACCCGATTGTGGTAACTTAGTATTAACATGTTATAAAATTGTAACTTTTATCTGCGATAAACATTAAAACTGGAACACAAAAAAGTATTTTACTAATATTACATTTTGTTCTGACAGTAAATACATTGCAAATACGTAAACTATAGTCTATGATACAAATATAAAATATACTACTGTTTATTATTTACGTGTTAATATTTAAAAAAAAGAATATTTTTATTAATTTATTGTATAATATGCTAACCATTTTTTATACATACTAAAATAAGTAATACAACTGAGGATTTATTTATTTTTGTTCAATCGATGGCCCGCAGTACACAAGCAATTTATTGGAAGACATAATATGAATTAAGGAACTTTAAAAATAACTGATACATTCATTCATGCATTTCTTATTTTTTATGCGTAAAATAGTTTTATACATAAATAATCATTGAATATACTAATTTATGTATTGAAATAAAATGAATTATTAAGATTTTTATATTTTAGTATAATTCAGTACAATATCAAGTATTCGAGTTATATGACGAGTGATATAGCATCGCACGCACAGTCGCACAGATACTTATTGAAATTTTCTTTTTGAAAATGTTGAGTACTTGAATAATTAGAATAGTTATTTTAGTTTTCAAGTAAACAAAATAAATAAATAGGTAATCAATCGTTATCAGCATAAAATGTAAATCAATTATTTGAGACTTAACCAATTTATCATATATACTCTAAAATACATCATAAGCTAAGTATAATTTAAACGAAATAAAAGTTAATCAATTCTATAATTATATACCTATTTATTTATAATTTTTCATTAAAAAAAAAAATGATAATTTGCAATGAATATTTTAGTAATCATAAACAATATTTCACTGATTCATGTAAACACATTAATTAAGGACTCGGAATTGAATGTTCTTATTTATTTAAAATAATACAAATATGCACTTTTTCTTTTTAATCTCAAAATGTATACAAATGAAAATATTTTTGTATTTTATAATTTGTACTGAACAATTGAAAAACACAATACAATAATACGCAACAATAAAATAAATAAATAGAGAAAACTGTCAGAGAAAAACATAGGTACATATTACTATTAATTATAAGATATATTATATATTTTTGAATCAATGATATTAGCCATAAAGAATTTTTTTTTTTTGTTAAATTTTCAAGTTATATTATAAAAATATTATTTTGTGAATAAATTGTAAAATTGAGATATATAATCTTAAAACTACAAAATCACTAAATATGCAAAAATATGCACTTTAAACTTTTCGGTTTTAATTTTTTTGAGTTGTACCGTGAAATTAATTTCAAGCTTAATTAGCAATAAATGTCATAACACAAAAATACATAGGTACAGTGTAACTACTTCAGAGCCTTTTAATCTATGTAATCATTAAATGATAATAATAACAAATAATATCTTAGTCTACAATAACTGTAATATATTTTTTTGACAATCATATTGAAGATATTTTACTATTATGAAAATCCAAGTATTAAAATAACATAATTGTATTAAAATTTTAATTATTATTAATTTTATTTAAGATATTTTGAATTAGGTTTATTTCATTTTAATAGACAATTCATGAAACATATTGTGTTACAATTATATTTCTAACAAAAAAAACAGCTTATTAAATGTAACTTCTATGATACCACTCCTTACAATCTTCAATTATTATTTGTTAATATAGTGTTTTAAACAATGAGCACTTAAGGGTAAGTGATTAGATACAATAGATACTCAGGAAGGGCGTTGTTGCCAATAGAATACATTTGATTATAAATTGAAGCTAATATAAAAATAATTATACGAATCCGTCTTTAGTATGTACAGGAGTACCTATCAGTAGTTATTTAAATTTTGAATACACAGCATTATAAAACATCATAATGCTAGTTTTTTTTTAATTAAATGTTTTATAAGTGACTTGAAACTATTTTATTCTTGATTTTAACATAAGAGAATTATTTAATACTTAAAAAACAATTTTAAACTGATTATTTTAGAATAGTGTGGGGGGGGGGGGTTATAAAAATCTTGAAAATTATTACATCAGATAAAAATAATTAAAAAATTAAAAATAGTATTTTATTTCAATTTTTTGTGGTAGTTATACAAATATTCTAAGTTATATTATATAGGTAATTATAAAAAATATAAAATTATGCTCTAAAGATGTACAAATAAATTAAATCAAGTCTATAACACTATAACATTTGAGTATTCATATCTATACCTTGTTTAAATGAGTACTTTAGAGTTAAGTTTCCAACAAACATAATTTTATCTAACCCAGTTGTCTCAAACTCAAATTACCAGAGGACTATATATTTATACATATGTATTTTATATTTATTTCTATAAAATTTATAATTTATATAAATATAACAATCTGTGCGTTATAGATACAGCACACACATGATGTATACTGGAGTTAGTCGTAATCACCAATGGTTACAAAATACTATTACACAAATTATTAAAATTATAGTATCGGTATGGTAAATTCCATTTTTTTAACTGTGAAATAAATAATAAAAACGTTTACTTTGTAGGTACATACGTATTTTTTAAATATTTAATTTATCTATTTATCTATTTAATTTATTTATTTTTTGAAATAGTAATAATCATTTGTTAACTTATAACCATCTATACTAATATTTTTATCAAATTATCTGTAACCTATTAAGATTCAATATTTATATTTAATAAATCAATATCGAACAGGTAGCGATTATTTTATCACCTGTATTTATAGAATTTTTAAGCCTGTACTCAGTAATGAGAATAGATGTGAAAATATTAAGCTACATACAGCCAAAAACATACTATTAAACTCTTTTGTTTCAAATTAATATTAAAATACCAAGTAATGTCAGGTAACCATAGTAACCACTTATCAATTGTCACACAAATTAAAACATAAAATTTATGTTAATAATAAACCTACTTATATATATTTATATAAGCTTCAACTAATATCATTGATTTAATAAAATTTAATTTATTTTTGGTACATAGAAAAAACAAACTAATTCAATAGAAAATAAAGATGAGAATTGATGAGAATTTAAGGAAAAAAATTTATCAAAGAAAAGGCTTTCAAATTAACGGAAAGAGCAAAACATTTTTTATCTAAGAGCATTGGTGTTAGGTGTATGACTAACGTAACCATAATGTTTTTCCTTCAAAGTGGGACACCTGTATTTTTTTAATAAGAAAACCATTTAATGTTGTGTAAAATAACAATCTCTTTCAATGAAAAAAAAACATTAATTCTTTACCTATATAAAAAATGATAACATAAAAACGCAGATAATATATTAATCATAATAGACTCCCAACAATCTATGGACCAGTGGCGTGGCGAACTTTATTAAGTTATGAGGCACAGTTATATTGCCAGACCCACCACCCACCCCACCCATCACAAAAAACATTAAATTTTTTTTTTAAGATAAAATATATTTATTCATTTAAATAATAATGTTTTTTTTAACACATCAGATGATCTTTGAGGACACCCACCACCCCTCAAACTGAGGCACGTGCCTCAAATATAGTCCTTCATCACGCCACTGCTATGGACTATGGATTTTAGTGTTTTATAGTACCTATATATAAAATATGTAGGTATATATATATTGTTAACTGTACCTATAGGTACAATATAAATGTATGATTGAGATATATGATCAATAAATACCTACCACAAGTTGAATTTTTTTAAAGCTGGACATTTTTAGGTTCTTTGGAGACAGTGGGACACTTATCTCGAAAGCGGGACGTATGAACATGTTAAGAATTACTTAAAATACGTAATTATATTTCTACATTATAACAAATTTAGAGTATTTTGTACAACATTTGGATAAGTAAGCTAGGGCCCTAAGTTGACTATTTGCTTTACTCCAGATTTTTTTAATTATTCTATTGGAAAGTAATCTAAAATTGTCTTTGAAATAATTCTGATTCTGAATTAGGTATTGGGTATTGTATGGAAGAGTTATTGAAGGTAATAACTAATAAAGATATAAGAATTAATCAGTAATATAAAATAACATTACAAATTAAATTTGATTAAAAAGTGAAATACCATAATAAAATATCAGAAATTTTTAAATTTTAAAGTGATATCATTGATTTTTTTAAGATCAACGTTAATATCCACATCATATTGGTAAATTGAATTCAAAATATTAATTATTTTTAATTGTTACAATTATTTATAGGAATAAAATAGGAATTAGAAATTTGGTCGGTTTTACTTTTTGAATTGGTAGTTCCGATCACCATCAAGAGCCGTTTAAGAATAATTTAGTTGTTTTAATAACATGTAGAAATACACAGAACAAAGATAAATAGTCAATCAATGATTGGAATTTTAGATATTTAAAGAACATCTTATCTGTTAGGTATACACTTAATACTCCTTCAATTCATGATCATTATCAAATTTGAACTACTTAATTAATTCCAAAAATAATTTGGAACCAAAAACAGATCGTTTGAGAATTATAAAATGATAAAAATACCATTAGCCCATAAAAATAATAAATATTATTATCTATAGTTTAATTGGCAAAATCGTTGGTGGATTACATGCATAATAATCGTCGAACATCTAGTTTTATACTTATATGAAATAAAAATAACAAATTTTACGTGTATTTAGTTGGTAGTGATGTAATTAAAATATTAATGTGTTACCGTTCTAGACATCGATCGCAAATATATACTTATTTATAAATTACTTTGTACACATTCTTTGTTCTACTTTTTAGCGGGAAAACACCGCCCTAACAAAGCGTAAAGACATTAGACAAACCTAATGAGTGATGACTAAGGGCTAAAAAAGTTTACTTTGCATTATATTGTGGTAAATTTAAAATATACAATTATATTATTATAACATCAAAGTATTCATAAAGCTCATGTTTTTCATGAATAAAGGATAATATCATACGTAAACGAGTACCTATGAACAAAACGACGTGATTTAGCGCTAACTTACTTGCTCGTGTTTCTTCTTATGTCACCAATGCCAACATTGAAATTTGTGGAAGTCATTTTAAGTTCTTTTTGGGATTTTCAAAGAAATGCGGTAAAAATTTAAGTCAAAAAAACTTTTCGTTAAATAATAATTTACAACTGTGACCGGACGTCGAACTAGCAGGGCAACGAACGGAAATTAACGAATAGTATCAACTGAACGACCATTGGCCATCGCCCATCGGCATAATTCGCCTTCTTTCGTCACCACGTTGATAAAAGTACCATCGGTGAGTAACTTACGGATCAGTGTATTATTTATTATTTTTTAGATATACGGTATATATAATTTTTAAATTATAAACGATGATTAATAGGTAATACTTCCTCAACAAAATTAAATAAAAATAATTATTAACATGTCCAAATTAACAAAAAAAAAAATACTACAACTATTACAATGTCTTTGAAAAATACAAATTCAAATACTTCATATGGCGGCAATCTGTTATTCGCGCAATAGATCGGGATTTCAACGTAAACTGCATTATTTTATAAGTGCTCCAAGAGTCAGGACCGTTCCAATTTCTATGAACATGATTCGTTTCACGAAACGGACATTTTAAAGGTGAATTTTTCAATGCCTTCCCATTGAAGAGCTAATTTTTTAGCGTATTTGGGTTATGTAAGTGGTAAACTAATAAAAAAATCCCAGTACTTTTGTTGATAATTTGGCAAATAAAAAAAGATTTTTAACGCTGCGTTATTTCTATTGCTGAACGTACGAATTTATAATAGTTAGTCAATATTTATACAGATGCGTCGTGATTAAAATGAATGTAATTTATTTTAAATAAATTTCAAAGATAATATTAGGATTGTGCGGCGTTACAGATAGGCCATATTAACACCTCTGTTGAAAACTTATTCTTTTTTCTATGCACGATGTAGGTATAACGTTTTTTTCATTTTTTGTTCCTTAGTCAAAATAACTACAATAAGTTTTGTCGTGTAACTTTTACACAGGTTACAAAAAAAACTTTAAAGGAATATTTTCAAGTGCTTACAAAATAGCTAATTATGTTATGTAATCTCATAGTTGGTTATTGTAATTAAATCAATTTTATGCAACCCCATACTAATGTGGCAAAAGATCAAGTTATTCAAGTAAGTAATAAATATATTCACTATTGTCATAAGTTTTTTCTATAATTTTGTATATTATAATATCTGAAGAATCAATTATATATTAACTATTTGAATAGTGTAGGTATCAATTTTAAAATTAATATCTTATCATTTTTTTTTATTGTTTGAATATTTGAAATAAAAAAATAGGTAATGTTAAAAACTTAAATAGGTAAATACAATATTACCTTAGAATGTAAAAAACAGTTATAGTTATTTTAAAACCTGTTAAAAACTATTTATCCCTATGAAGACTATTTTGTTACACCTATGATTTTACATTCATTTCATATAAACATTAATTAATTATTCATAATTTGATGTATATGTATATATATCCAAACAATCAAATTTCACAATCAGTTCAGCCAAAGCGTGATTAAACTATAGTATATCAGTTAGTTGTAGCACACATACCTATTTCCTTCTGTAAAATCTGATAAATTATTTTCATTCCCAATAAATTACATCATTAAACTTTTAATCTTGTTTACAAAGTTTCTTTTAATAAAAAAAAACTTTTAATTAGCTAATATAAACTAGGCAAGATGGCAACAATATTAAATTATAATATGGGGCGAGGGCAACAGGAGGTGTTGCCTTCGTCCTCCCTAAATCCAATTGTTGCCCTTTTAAAAATAATAGAAATATTAGAAATTAATATTGTTTTTATGTATAATGCTCCCCTAAAATTTGGTTTTCCCCACCTGAAAATGTAGTCTAGCTACAGGCCTGATTATAACAAATAGAGCAAAATGAGTCCTGAATAATGTGAACTAGATTTTAGTATTTTAGACTTTGAGACTTATATTTTCAATATGTTATGTTGACAAAATGTTTGGTTTAATTATCGTGGTAAAATAATTTATCTATTATCTATTATTTATATATAAAACTTATTAATATCCTTTTAAGACAATTATCGTATGAAATAGCTAGGGTGACATCTACCTATCTATGTCGTTACCACTTAACAGCAGGGACACTGGTAGAGTGAAACAAATTTCAATTGTTACAAAACTGCAGATCTCTGTTGTGTCTCATTTGGGTATACAAACAAGTAGCATTCTTATGGTGGCAGTAGTATACTACAGTTTTTCATTTTTTATAAAGATAAATGATAATCAGGGCTATGATTTGTATGCAATAAAAAATTGTAAAATATGCATTATATTGGCAACTTTTAAATTTTCAATATGTTTAATTTATTTCATTAAAATACAAAAATATATATCAAAAACAATAAAAATATAAAATAAGAATAAATTTATTTCCTTTTTGTACAATATGGGATTATGATATTAAATACTTAAATTGGTAGCATTTTTGGTTCTATTAGAATTTCATTGACAGCACAAAATGATGGTTGTGTAACTGCAAATAAAACAGCTTCTGCGATATTTGATGGCTCAAGAATTTCATTATTAGTGCTGCAGTCATATCGCTTTAAAGCCTAGATTTAAAAAATAATTTGTAATATAATATCATTATTGTATCAAAATTCATGAAACTATTTTTACCTCATAATCACTAGTCTTCTGTAATAATTCAGTTTTAACGTCTCCAGGTTGAATGCAGGTGACTTTTATGTTATGTTCAGTCATTTCAGTTCTTAGTGCACTTGATATGCCTTCCATGAAAAATTTTGTTCCTGAGTACACCCCTAAACCTGGAAATGACTTAAAATCGTCATTATTTTTTTATTTTTTTATGCATAGTTCTACCTATAAGTTCTCAGTTCACTACTTACTCTTCGACCAGCGTTTGATGTTATGTTTACAATATGACCAGAATTTCTTAATGTCATGGTAGGAAGAACAGCTCCAAGGCAATTTAACATACCATTGCAATTCACTCGTACCATTTCATCCCATTCTTCTATTTTACATTTATCAAATGTTGTATAAAACATTACTCCTGCATTTATAATCATTATATCAATTGGGCCAATTGATTCTTCAACATTTTTAACCACTGTTCTTACCTATATAGTAAAATACATTAATACATAACAGCTATAACATCAGTTTGTAAAGCAATGCATAAACTAAATAATTAAATTTACATTAATTGGATCAGTAACATCCATTTCATATGGAAAAACAATGTTTTTATTAGTCACATCAAGTGAAAGGATCTTATTTTTTAATTCCAGCAGACGTTTGATTCGTCTTCCAGTAGGAATCACTATAGCTCCAGCTACCGCTAGGCTTTTGGTTATTTCATAACCAATTCCTGAAGAAGCTCCAGTAATAAATACAACTTTTGAATTTAAAGGCAATAACTGTGTTTTTAATGATTTCTCTGAATCTAAAAAAAAAAAAATCAGATATGTTAATTATATAGGTAATACATTAGGTTTTTAGCATGGACTAAAATAGAATAGAGGGGAAACTAGAGCTTAACAGCGGAATACTTGAAATTCATCAACAAGATATGTATTATGTGTAATGTGTATGGTGTATTAAGGAGGAAAGTATATCAGATACCTACAAGCATACTTAGCTAACAAATTACTAGATATATGATGAATAGCATGAAGCTATACTGTACAATTTAACTTACTACATTTCTACCTTGATTTCTAAGAGGCTTCTTCTACTTAATTCACTTAACATGAAGTTTCTAGTAAATTGTATACAACTCAATGATTTTAAGTCATGTTAAAATACTAAAATTAATTTAAATATTTTTTTTTTTTTTTACTTATCATGAAATTTTAATTCAACATATAAATATTTAATATAATATAATGTTTAAAATATGAATCAATTTAATTTGAATTTGAAATACTACATATTTATGTATAACATGAGAAATATTGAGAAAACATTTAAATTTAAAATAAAAATAAAAATAGTAGTAGTGATATCCAAATGAAACATGTTTACTTTACTTTTAAACATATTTTACGTAAAAAATGTATAATTTAAATAAAAATAAATATTTTTTTTAATTCAGATAAAATGCTTAAAACATTTGTTTATATGAAATCATCCTCCATCATTAATAATATAAATTTAAATTACCTCTGGTTACAGCCATTTGGGGAATCAAATTCAAATTGGCTAAAGTTTTCAATATTCTATAACATTCAATACTGTCTAAATTCGGATATATTAAATTGGCAGAAGCTAGATACGATTCAACGTTTCTTTTTTTCACTGTTGATTGATTCTCTAAATAATTATAATCTCCCTCAGTAGAATTTAATAAATAAGTAATTGGCACTAATTGTGGGTGAAGAATTGAATTTTTTTCAATTAATTCCAACCATTTTTTGAAAGATACACATTCTAAACTGTATCCTATGTCCTTCATTACTTCCCATAAATGTCTACGAAAAAATACCAATAATATATTATTATTTATATAAATACTATTTGAAAACAAAATAGATACCAACTTTGAATTCAATGTGTCATTAACTAAATGGTAGATTTTTCCTGATGAGTCACTTAAGTTCTGTGCTAGTTCCACAATAGTATTTGCAACAAAATCAACAGGTGTTAGTTCTATCTGTAAATAATTTTGCATATCTATTATATTATTACTTATTTGTTTTATCATTTATCCTCTTATATTAAGATAATAATATCTTGATACAATATACCCTATGGTTTCTATACTTATTATAATACTTACCTCCCAGCTAATGTCAGGATATGTATTCGTAAATAGTACACCTTGTATTATAAATAAAGTAAAATCTGCCAAATTCCAGCTAGAAACCAATCTACTTCCACTTATGTTTCCACATCTAAATATTGATGCTGGTAATCCTTTTCTAATAGCATTCAAAATCAGCTGTTCAGCCAGCCACTTAGTTTGCCCATAACCACTTTTGAGTAATGGTGCCCAGTTTTCAGAGTTATCATTCTCTGAAATATCTTTAAGTCCTTGAGGAAAAACAGCAGATGAGCTGAAAAATGTGACAAATAAGGTTTTTGATTCTTTTATGACAGTGGCACAACCAGAGGTGTGGACTCTGGGTCTAGACCCCCTCCCCTTAGTATTATAATAGTATTGTTACTTTGTTAGTAAAAACATATAATTATTGTTTATACAAATTAAGATTAATTTTATCAGATCCCCCCTATGAGCAATTCTGGTTGCCCCACAATTTTATGATTTGTATGAAAACATTTTTTGATGTTTAATATTATAATATAATTTTTAACATTAGACATAAACAATACTTATAACATTTAATATAAGTATTGTGGTTATTTGTATATGTCTTATTGTAATGTGTTAAGTTTTTGTACCATTGTACTATTGTTTTTTTTTAAATGTTTTATTGTATACATAAAAACGTGTTTATGACATTAATTATAAATACACTTTAATAATTTTACTACCCACTTTTTTCATATAAGACAGGAGTTTCTCAAAGGCTTATGTTAATTTAAGTGGGATAGTTAGCCAGTTAGGTAATTTTAAGTCGCAAAGCATAGCTAGAATGACATAGTAAGAGTAACCTATAGAGTAAAAGTTGTAATATAAATTTACAATATTACTGTATAATGTTCTGGATATAATACAAAATAATAAAATATGACCTGTTTAAATTTTTATTTAAATTTTACTTTTCTCAGAGGGAAATTTAGAATAAACAAATAATACAATTCATCCTATTTATCAACTGAAAATTATTTTAAAATATCTTTAATATTGACCATGTTTTACTAACCTAATATGATGTAGTGGTTTAATTTTTCCATCCATACAAAATTGTATTATATTTTTGGTACCCATGACATTATTTTTATACAATGCACCAAATGGATATGATAAATTAACTTGAGCAGCTGCGTGTATAACATAATCAATTTCAAAACATATTGCTTCATAGTTGTCATCTGACATTCCAAATTTTACTAAAGACACATCACCTAAAATATATTATATTTTTAACTTAAAGTAGAACTTACTATACATAGGTAGTAATGGTTTATATATATATATATATTATATATTTGTGTATTGTATAATGTATATTATAATTTATAGGTATTATTTGATATGTATATACCTACAAAGCCTATTCATGTATGATAGGCATATGTTTATTGTTAATTGTTGTACATTGTTTATTTACTTATACTAGTTATACTGTATGTATATTATATAAAATTTGCATTTATATTTTATAACATAATTTAGAGGTATTAATTAGTGTGGATAATATAGGTGTTGGGGAAAATATTTCTGATATCAGTGGCATGACGAAGGACTATATTTGAGGCACGTGCCTCAGTTTGAGGGGTGGTGGGTGTCCTCAAAGATCATCTAATGTGTTTAAAAAAAACATTATTATTTAAATGAATAAATATATTTTATCATAAAAAAATGTTTTAATGTTTTTTGTGAAGGTTGGAGTGGGTGGTTGGTCTGGCAATATAACTGTGCCTCATAACTTAATTAAGTTTGCCACGCCACTATCTGATTCCAACATTGCTTGATAATATGTTTAATATCTATATTGATCAAAAAATTTTAAAATCCTTGATATTAAAATGAATTGCTCAATAAAATAATAAAACAATTTAAATGCTTCATCAATTAATTGATAATTATTAATGTTAGATACTAACTCAAATGATATCTACATAATGATCAGGTATATTATAACTATAAATTTAGTTTTAGATATACTTACTATGGGCATTTTATAATTTTATAATAATAATTATAATTATAATTATTATTTTATCTTTGAATTTTAAGCTGAAAATTAATCATTGGTTACCTATAAATTACCTTGGAATACCTGAATTACTAATTACATGGATTATATTATTGTATGTTTTATATAGAGCCTACAAGAACATTTAGTACATTTGGCTAAAATTTAATATGTGGACCTTGGCCACTTGGGTACATACCAGTAGCGGATTGTGCCACAACTTTTTTGGGAAGGGGATATGGCTATGTTTTTAGGGGGCTAAGACCCACCAAGACCCCCTCAATTTGCGACTATGATGCTGCCACCAACTATCACAGTTGTTTGGCAAAATTACTTAATAATAATTAATATCATAAAATATTATTTAATATAAAACAATGCACATTTATATAAATGCTATAAATTAAAAATTAATTATACAGAGGGCCTCTAAAATAGCCAAGTCCCTATACTCTAGGTTCATCTACACTACCTATCCTTAGGGGAGGACTATGTATGTACTTATTGTATTTTTAAAAAATCTCAAAATTAGAATTATATTGGTGGGTACCTTTTAAAACAACGACTTTAGAATAAAATGGGCCACTTGAAGAACCAACATTTATATTATACCGTTTCATTGTCTGTTCGAGCTTTTCCAAAGGTTTGTATTCAGCAGAATCTCTTATCAAACAGAATATGTTTACCTAGACAAAACATATTTTATGTAATAGGTAGTTTTAAAAATAGGGAAATAAATATATATTAATATAAAGATGATAATTACTTGAGTTTGTAATAACTTTTGTAAAATAAACGCACCAACAAATCCTGTTACCCCAGTAAGGAGTACATTACCATTAGTAAATTTATTTTTATTTAAATTTACAGCTCTCCAAAACCATTTAATCATTTTATCTGAACTAGAAATGAATACAATATTTGTTATGAAATATTATTACTTTATAGGTATTTTTGTATGGACTATATTTAATCAAGAATCTACATCTATTACATGATAGAATCATCAACAAGATTATTCAGTTCTTCCATCAAGTTAATTTCATTTGATGCAGATATGTTTTGATCTAATAATGCCGCCATTGCTTTAACATTGGGATTTAGAAATAGATCGTGTACACGGAATTGAGTTCCAAATGTAATATTTAATTCACCAATTACACTAGCTGCTAATAATGAATGCCTAAAATTAAAAATAACAATTAATAAAAAACAATATAACATAATAAGTCTAATTATCACAAAATTAAAATATAGTTTTATTGTAGGAAAAAAATGATAAATGTAGAGCCTAATACCTAGGTACTAATAATCTGTTTTCTATGAATAGTATATGAAGTACTTATATGACTACATTATTTCCAGTATTCTGAAATTATTATAGTAGCTTATAATTCATATACCTAGTCTATAATTTAAAATAAGCCATATATAGGCCAATACTCCCTTCATATTGTGCCACTGGATTATATCTCTATGTAATTAAAAATAGATATTTACATAGGTATTCAAAAATTTACTTCCTAGTTCCTAGCCTGTCAAAATTTTAGATAAATTGTAAATTTCAAGTATTGTATTTAGGTCTAATTGTATAGTACTCAATCGACAAAAAGAAACCTGGCATCTAGGAACATAGAAAAATCATGCGTTTGTTGAGAAATTAAAAAAAATATGATAGCAGTACTACAAAATTAACATCTTTAAAACTTCAATTTTGATATTATAGATTTATAGATTTTCAAACTATATTCTTGCACAGTAGTCATAGTCTTAAATGCAGTGTACAAAATATATTCAATTTAAATAGTATTACTCTAATAGATTATTTTCCACTTACCCGCCATTCTCGAAAAAATTATCTTCAACATCGAGACTGTAGGTTTTTAGAGCTTTACAAAATATGGTAGACACAGTTTTTTCAGTTTGTGTTGTCCAGTTTTCAACTAAAATACCATTTGATTTATCCAAGATCATTTTTGGTAATGCTGACTTATCCAATTTACCAGAAGCTTCCACAACAGGCAATCTACATTTAAGTTATAATCAAAAATCACTTAACACCATTTGATTTTGTTATAACATATATAACTAATAATTATTTATGATTACAAAACAACATAGAGCGTATAGAATATAAAATATATAGGTAAGTCTACAATATTAAATAGTAAAAACATGCAGTCAAAATTAAACTTATACACCAGAATACTATTGAAAACTGTTATAGAGAAGTGACTGAAGTGAACAAATTTCACTGTAATTTATTGAATAGCCTAATAGGCATAACGTGTAATGTAAAACTACAAAGTAAGATTTAAACAACCCACATAATATTACATTTTTATTGCACGTACTCCATTGTCAGTGTGTAAGTGTTGACATTGTGATGACTGATGAGTAATAATTGGGAGTTTGTGTACTCATGACAGTTATTCCCGATGTAAAAAGTCCGAAGACGTTGATTGAGTTAAAAATATAACCAATGTAAAACTTAAAATGTTAAAACTCGGTTTTAAAGAAAAATTGAAATGATTAAAATCATTTAATCATCGGTAAATAGGTAATAATGTCCTAATGATACACGCCATAATAAGTGATGAATGAATAATGGATACTAATATGATTATTGATTACATAATATGATTATGAGTAGTTCAATTTTTAAATTTTTAATGATTTTATTAATCAATTAAAAGAGTACCTATTCTCATTTCTATTAGTAGGTATTTATCAGAGATTTCTATGTTCTATAATATTATACTAGTATAATAGAAACACGGCCATAGCCTGAAGTCTGCGGTAGGTATTTATAATCAATGATATTACTTATCATAATACCTACCTACAGTTCATATTATGCAATCATATCACGTGTGTCGGGACCTATTAATTTAGCTAATCGCCTAGTTGTATTTATAATTTTATTCTAAACTCTTAAAAATTTATATAAATAACTGACAAAGTGTCTTCACTGGAACTTGGAAGGCTTCTTAAATCTGTTGTTTCTTCAAGCCACCTTTTATTCATTCACCCCTTTTACTTTTTATTCAATTTTATTATGTAACAGATTGTAATATAAAAATTAAATTTAAAAAAAAATCATCATTCATCTGCAATATTACTTTTTAATTCATAATAAATTCATAATTCCGTCAATAGAGGTATAAAAAAATGTGATTTTTACATAAGAAAAAAATCAAGTAAAAGCGAAAGTTTAAGTTGCGATCGACCTGTTGGCCATGGTTATACCTACCATAATTGAATGCTATAGGTATAGCCGTATAGGTAATCATTAGATAGATGATTTGATTTTTTAGAATAAGCTTATAGGTTATAGTATACAAGTACCTATGTTGTCCGATGTATGAAAAAGTCTCGGAGGTTTAACAGTCTTATACCTACTCTTATGTTGAAGAATTTTGTTTTTGTGCGGACCATGCCCCATGTGAGTGGCTTTTTTTTAGCGAACTATGTCATTTATATCAAATAGAATTGTAGTATAGGTAGCCTGTACCTGGATGAAGGTATGCTCACGTGTACTTATGAATTTTTTAATTTTAAAAATCCTAAAAGCCGGGGGGCAAATGCAAAGAATTAGGTACCTACCTAACTGAAAAAATCAAAATCAATACTTGAAAATAGTACTTATAGATAATAATCATACGCGCAAATGGAGGGGGGATTTAGGGGCTAAGCCCCCCAACCATTTCCTAAATGTTGTATTAAGCTTTTAAATATTATTAAAGTTGGGTTCCCCAAATCTCAAACACTATATTTACGCCTATGATAATACCATATTTACTGCACATGAATTGTTGCTTGAAACATTTGGAACTTAATTTTACTATTACCAAAGAGTTTAAGACCCACATAAATGTGTTCACTAAAAAAAATACATGGTAAAATTACCAAACTAGATTATAAATCATCAAACTAAATAATTTGTGATCTATTGCTTATTTGTTATAAAAATAATACAAATAGACACGAGTTACCCTTACCCTTTTACCCTATATGTTTTATACAAACCTATCTAAGAAGAAGAAAAATGGCGGAACCATGTAAAATGGTAGTTTAAGCTTCAATCTTTGTTTTAAAGATAATGCTGATAACTTTGCTTCAGCTTCTAATACAACGTATCCTATTAAATACTTGTCAGTGCCTTCTTCTCCAATAGATAAAACACACGCGGAATTTACTTCAGGTTCATTTAAAATAGTAGCTTCGATAGCCTATAAAAATAAATTATGTATATATATAATATAGGTACTGATATTATTAATACATCATATTAAAGTGTTATAAAATAAAAATAGTCATCTATTTATTTAGATATTATTGACTATATAGATGCAGCTATTATAGATAACTATAATTGTTGGACCATAATTATTATCCATTACAATTTTTTAGAGAAAGAACTTCAATTCACTTATTTTTTATTTTAATGTTTTATATTTTTTATGTACGTACATATTCTATAGGTATATTCGTTAAATGCATATTTACATTTTATAATTTTTAATAATATTATATGCTTTATACTAACCTGTAGTTCAACAGTATAGCCTCTAATTTTAACCATGGTATCACAACGTCCACAAATCTCTAAACTTCCATCAGTTCTTAAGTAACCCCAATCGCCGGTTTTGATTAACCGATCACCACATTCTTTTGGTACCGTACCGGGTCGTTTAATGAATCTTAAAGCGGTCAATTCGGGGCGATTTAAATATCCAATTGCAAGTGTTGGTCCTCCGACGTAAATCTTATTAGTATATAATATTATAAATAAGATGAATAACATTGAATTGGTTATTATTTGTCTGGGTGTACTTAGTGAGATTAATGGAAAACATTATTCAACCCAATTAAATATAATCTTACCTCGCCTGATATTCCTACATTTTTTACATTGTATTCGTTGTCCATTATTAATATATGAACACCAGGCAAAGGTGATCCAACGGGAGCAAATTTGCTTTGTTCTAAGTCACTTGCTTTTGAAACATCTATTATGTTTAATAAATGTTTAATAGGTCATGAATAAAAAAAAAAAACAATTAATTTAATATTTACCAGCACAAGTTACGTCATGACATTCAGACACACTATAAAAATTAAACATTCTAACCCACGGAGCGATATTTTCCATTCTGTCTCTTAAAGAGAATGTCATTACTTCCCCACATATCCAAATTTGTCTGATAAATATCCAACAAAAGAATACCATTTTTAATTTACAAATAATTTATGTAAAAAACCATTCAAATACAATGAGTATTAAATAGTATGGTCTATTAATATTGTATTAAATATTTTACTTAAGTGTTTTGAATCCTTCAGATATGTTTATACCCTTGTAATCTAGAACTGATTGTAAAAGAGATGGTGTGAATAACATTCTTGTTATTTTATTTTTCCGCAGAAACTCCAATAATCTTGGCGGATCATAAATAGCATCATCAGGAATTATAAACATTGGAAGTCCTATAATTATATGCATATATTTTAAAGTGGACAATATAAAACATAGTACTTACATGTATATATACTCAACAATCAACATATACAATTAAAAACAAATATGAGATATATATTATTTATTATTGAATTTAGTATTATTTTATTAACATACGTGTTTAAAAACGTATTATTATATCTATATACACTATAACTAATCTATATCTACTTATATAATTTATACTATAGACCCAAAATTATCCATAGATATTTTTAAATACTTTCAACAATTTTTAGAAAATACTTTTTTAATTTATAAATCAACTGAACCAAATTTGCATGTCTTACGTTAATTTTATTTACCTAATACCTATCATATACGAGTATTTTACACCACACCATTTAGCGGAACTTTAATCTTTCATATTAGATACTCAATAGCCAATTGTGTTCTGTGCTCTACGTAAAAATATTTAGTAATCATTTAAGTTTAATTTACAGTAAAAAATATGTATATAATTTAATACGTAGGTATATTCTAAGTTTTTAATTTTATAAAGTTAAAATAGAAAATGTATATAAACTAAAAAGAATTATTATAGTAATTAAAAATTAGATTTGAAAAAAAGGATTTAAAAGAAAGTATTTAAAATACAATGTTGTAGTACCTACGTTTTTCAAAAATATTTGAAGTACCTATACGTATTTGAGACTTGAGAGTAGGTATTTAAAAAGTACTTGAATACTTTAACTGAAGTACTTGATATCACTGTGGTGTGTTCTATATTTGTTTCTATAGTACTATACTTATAATGTAATAATTATAAAAACCTACTATAATAAGTTATTATAATAGTGATTATCGTATTCTGATGGAAATATTGTTTTTTAAAAATACCACCTATCTATATACTATTTAATTAGTATAAAACTGTATTTACCTACCTTTAAGCAATGGTCTTATCATTTCCCATATGAAAAATACGTTACAGGCTTCTCTGTCATCGTCCACGTAAGGATACGCTTTATGTCTCCATGTAAATGAATACACAGCTCCGCGATGAGGGCATTGAATACCTTTACAATTTAATTTTGAGATTTTACTCATTTGAATATTTGATAATTGATATATTATATTTTATATATGTTTTTATTTTATATAGCTATATGAATAAAATAGTAAATAATACTTAGTAGTCCGGGGCATGGCAGAAACCTACGGGTGCCCTAATAGAAATTCTGCCAAAACTCTCACCCACGTGTTAAACCAACCTACAGTTCCATAAGAACCTACAGTACTACCCCCCTCCCAATGGCCTTAGTTGCCGCGGGATAATAAAAAAAAAAAAATAAGTAAATAAAAAAAAAAACTTTGTAGGTACTAAGTGAAATCTATTACAACCAAATAGCTCACTATATTTTCATTTCGTAGTCAAACTTTCTCGAAAAAAATTAGGTAAACATAACCTATTACCACATTAATTACTTAGTAGTAAACTAGTAAATGTAATCTAGTATAGTTCTCCACGATTTTTAAAGTCGGCAATTAATCAAAGTTATTAATTAGTTAATAAAAATAGTTGTTTTAATACAGTGATATACATATTATAATTGATGTCTAAAGTCTAAACTGAATATTGAAAAACATATATTATTATACATAATAAAAACCAGGCAGTTCATTAAATGTAAGACACTAACGTTTTTGAAAAAATATTTTTTTTATGCCATTAAAAAGATAATAAGCCGTTAAGTGGACGTCGCTCTGCTGTATATAGTATGTTACTGTGTTAGATGGCATTAAATTTGAATTCATTGATATAATATCATTGTACTATACGGAAAACGATTCTGAGCGGAGACTGTTTGTCAGTCTAGGTATCTATCTATAAAATAAATTCCAAATTAATCAGATTCATTATGTATCCGACTCAATCAGTCATTCAGGGTATACACAGTTTACTATAAAGTAATAATATAAGTCATCAATGACATAAACTATTAAAACAGGAATAAAAAGTATATACCTATACTCTAGAGTTTATAAATTTCAAATACCTACCCACAGATAATATACTTTTTAAATTACAACAATATAACTAAAATTGTCATTTTTGGTTATTTAATATGTAATTTTTACCAAAATTGAACTTAAAATAACCATAAAAACTGTGTTTCATATATAGTTTATAGACTTTTTTTTGTCAAAGAATTAACTATATACTTACGTGGAACCTCATTTAAAATTTTTAATCTTTAACTACAAAAGTTAAACATTTTATAAATTTTTAACAACTAAAAATATTCAATTAAATACATTTTGTCAAAATTAATAAACTTAAAACAGTTAAAACTGTATTTTTTATAATTTTCAACTGCTATTATATTAACATTGATAAAAAAAAATTGAAAATGTCTATAAATAACTTAAAAGTGTTTGAAATATTTTGAAAATTTTATCAAGTATAGAAAAAACCAATATAAGCATTCAGTGAAAACTTCATGTATCAACGGTAATTTATTTTAGAGTTAAATCAATATCTAAAATTAATTTCTTAAAAACCCGATTTTGTGTAAAAATTCCTGTTTTTCTTTAATTTTTTTCCGGACGCTTTTGAAAGCTACTCGGAATTTTAAAATTTTACCTGCCCAATGCACCAACTAGATTCACTTTAAAACCAGAATAGCTACTAGCTACTAGGTTTGAAAATCGAAGCATTATTTCGACAACTGATTATGTACATACACAAAAAGAAACACATCATTGTAAAATCAATACATTCATCGCTCTGCTCAGAATTTAATATATGAAGTTTAGACAATTATTATTTTGTAATCACATAAAAATAGGTAAAAAATATTTTAAAAAAACGTTAATAGTTTTCAATATTGATGATAGTGTCTTACATTAATTGGATCAGGACAAGATCACGATGTGACGTGTGTACTAAATATATCATACATGATATTTTTTTATAATATATACACTTCTGAATTTCTAATTTCTATCAAATTAATTTTGGTATTAATTATATTTAATTCAACTTAAATAATTTTGCCTCTGAATGGTAAATGCAAAAAACTTTGAGAACACATTATTTTTATACTAACACTATTTAAGACTCCGGATTCGTATGAATATAATTATAATTTACATAAAAACATACCTTTTGGTTTTCCCGTGGTACCAGATGAGAATACTACAATCGCTAAGTCGTCGAGTCCATTTGGTTCTTTTTTGAGTAGTGATTTATCCACTGATTTTTTCAAACTATCGTACCAACCGTTATCTAAGTATATTAATTCCTGTTCTTTAAATCGACTTTCAAAGAATTCTTTAGTAAGAATTACTTTGGGGGTAGAATCCTCTAAAACCGAACGAAGTAGTGGTAATGGATATGATACTTCCAGGATTAAACATGCACCTCCTATATAGTTATGATATTAGAATATAATTTGTTGAAAACCAAAACTTTGATAGTAAATAATTAACAAATAATAATGACGTAGGTACCAGCTTTATGAATAGCAATGTAACTAATGGTATACTCAAGACAACGTTCCATCATGATACCAACCATAGAGTTTTTTCCAATACCAATGCTCCTCAGTTTTGCAGCCAATACATCTGTCATTTCATCTAATTCTCTAAAAGTCACCTTAAATGAAAATAACAATTCAAACATATTATATTTTAACTTCATATAAACAACTTAACTAACCATTGAGCCATCGATATTAACTACAGCAACTGCATTTGGGGTAGCATTTGCTTGAATTTTAAACATCTCGTCGAGACACCCTTGTTTGTCATAATTAGACATATCTACTGATGGAACTTTTGACATTTTAAAATATAAAGTTTTATTTTAATAAATAAATGTAATAATAATAATAATAAATTTACATTAAAATTTAAATTCAACGTTAAATATAATTAAGGGTATCGAATGAAATAAACATAGCATAAGAAACTCTCAACTACTTAGGTACCAATACAACAAATGCATATAATATACAGGCTTACTGCACCTATAAACGGCTAAACTTATTAATAATCCTGTAACACATATTTACCGTATGATAATATTTTTATCTATAACCAATTAATATGGAATTAATATGTATGCCGATGTACAACAAAGTGGCGTGATTTGGTTCGTTATCTTTATTTATAATAGTATAATACCGTTCTAACGTACATTATCAAGAGCCCGTAGAGAGGCCGCTGTAATATATAGAGGTACCTATATATTGTGTTAAATTTGAATCCAATGATATAAAATCATTGTATACAAAGTACGATCCTGAGCGAAGATGGTCTATCAGCTTATAATATTATTAAGTATATTTTATGATATTATTGTTATATAAGTGGTAGGTAATTTATTTAGATACATTATTATTTATTAGTAATAGTGTAATAGTGTAGGTTAGTGAATTCGTTTTTACAAAAAAAATACATTTGAAAATGGCATTGAGTGTATCTATACACAATAAAAGTGCTCACGAATAAAATTTTTAAACCACAACACATTAACTGAAATTGTTTTTCTTCGTTTAAGTATATAATCTAATTTCAACTAATTATGAAAAACTGTGTTTATAAAATTATTAGAAATTTGGTTACAATAAATTTTTTATGAGAAATCTTGATTTCAATTTTCAACTCACAGCTATAAAAATCAAACGTCTTATACATTTTTAACTTTAAAATAACTTGTAAATATTGTTGAGATTTCGATGAATTTTGTCAAAATTTGAAATTCAAACAGGTGCTTGTGAAAAAAATCGTGCTACCTACGTAACTTTAATATTCCTAAACTGTTATTAAAATAATTTATGAGGAACATTGTATTACATTTTCAAGCATTTCGACCAAACATTTATTGGATGGAACTTAACATTTATTGGAAAGAAAATTTCATATGAGGGCTGGGGGTTCTAATCTAACTCATCCCTGACATCACTTAGTTTCACTCCTTTATATAGTAATATCAGGGTCGAACGCAGGAAAAAAATTCGCGGGGGGGGGGGTTGAAAAAATTTAAAGTAAGTATTCATAAATACCATATTATGCATACTGTATTACACTTTTCTATATTTTATTTTAGTTACTTATACTATATACATAAATACATAATACATATATAATATACATATTACATAATAATATAATATCATAGATAATAATTAATAACTAATATTATTACAATTTGTAGGTTAGTTGTAGGAATTTCCGGTAGACGGCAATTACACACGTCGTCTGTCTACATTACGTACATCATCGGATTGGCGGCCTTCGATGTCGATCAGTTATTAATATAAGTTATAACATACTGTCATACTCACTTCGAAACTGCATTATCATACATTTTATTGGTGATTTTACTGTATCCTTTAATTTACAAACCACGGGAGAAGGGAAACTTTTTAATAACAAATAATTTATTTTTTTGAAATGCTATTAGTATTTAGTAATACACTAATACATTTGTAGGTCAGATAATTTATTTTTTGTACCTACTATTTCGGGGGGTGTTTAAACCCCTAAACCCCCCCTGCGTTCGCCCCTGAGTCCTATTATCAGTCGCTATTAGCTTTCGCAGAACTTATTTATTGTTTACCTAATGTTTAGTCAAAAGATATCTTTACATCGACGACGAATAGTGATCTAAAAAAATACTTTTGGCGCGTAAAAAGTATAAAATTTTTGTTGTCTAATAAATATTAATTTCATTATAAACCAGTCGTCTCTAATAATAAATTGATTACAAATACCTACAACATTTTGTGTAGATAGCTATATGCTATATCAAAATGCATTATCATAATAAAACACATGTACATACATTGTTTATTTCTTGTGTGAACAGCGACAATTTAAGTACCTATTACAGGCTACGATTATTAAATTTTCAAAAATTTTTATTTTTACGTTCAATCTCGAAAAAAGGCACAAGATAAAGTATATTTCGTAGTAAACTAAATTTGATCATCATTTATCAATCATAGCTTCATAAGTGGACATCTTGGGGGGAGGCTTGCCTATAAATAGGGATTAGATATCAAATAATAATAGAAATGCAATTAACATTAAGCTTTAACTGGGGCGTATTAAGGGGACTAGGGGAGCTCAGCCCCCCCCCCCCCCAAGTTGCTAGAATAGCCCCCCAACCAATTTTAGTTATACCAAAAAATGTACTTATATTCTGCACATTTTAACTAGTGTAATAACTCCAGTTGTAGCCAATACAATAATATTTTAATTAAAGAGAATAAAATAGAATAAAATATTACCAGTTACCTAAAACGATGGCTAAGTATTTATAGGTATGTTCTTACTAAAACGCATTTGCGTTCCGAGCTGCGCACGTACTACTACTACTACTATTCCACGATTTGGCATGTATAAAAATCTTAACTGGCCTCACTGAGATAGATAAGATAGCTTAAGCCTCGTCCAGACCAAAGAAAAATTTGTCGAAAACGAGTGTTTCCGACATGTCGTCGACAATGTCTCTGATTTCCCGTCATAAGTGGTAACATAAATATTTGTCAACGACAGTGTCAGCAATATATGTTCCCGCCAAATGTTCCTTGGTCTAGACCGAGCTTTATATAATATTTTTTGTTAATATTGTAATAATTAAAAAACCAAAAAGATATCTATAATATAATATCTTATATAAAATATATATATATAAAACAAATATAGGTTATAACTAAAAGTAAGAATTTTGTTTGTAATTTTTATAGGGTTTTAGCCCCCCCCCCACCCTATTTTACAACCCTAAATATGTCCCTGACTTTTAAGTACTAGTTTTTTGAGCAATATGATGTGATGCTAAACAATTATAAAACACTGTATTAAATATGTTATGTACCTAATTAATAAATATGTATGTGTTGTCATTATCATTATTGTAAATGTTATTATAGACTTATTTAAAGCACAGCGATAATTTTTTTTCCAAGCTTTTTTTTCTAGATTCGGTAATAATATAATCTTTGCTGTCGAATAATAATATTAACTGCAGATCGGTCGCATCGTCATATACACATTATAATAATAATATTATAATGATTAATGATATAATATATCATTTATAATTACGAGTATGTATTAACTATTATTGGACTTACGGCTTCCAGATGTATATAATATACATAGGCGTGTCCAGACTTCATCCGCAGGTCATGCACAACAGTTGGCATATCTATGGGAGGGGTTACTGCACCACCCCACAAAAAAAAATTAAATTAAGGTTGGAGAATATGACCCCCGTATTAACAAAATAAGCTTTATCGTCTGATAATAATTAAATAAGTTGTACGTTTTTTGCTAGGAATAAAAACGACATTCCTTTTATCAAATAAATAAATAACTATACCTAAGTATGTTATACGACATTGTATTTAATATTTTAAAATATAATTTTATTACTAATAATACTTTTTACAAATGTTTATTTTTATAACTACACATTTTCTTAATGTACATTAATATATTATTATAATTATTATAACCGTTGTTTTGTTTATAATGTACTTCATTATCAATGGTAAATTGGTAACAAGGGAAGTATAATTATCAAGCAGTCCACGGGATGAAAATCAAAAAACTTAATACGAAATCGCATGGACGTCCCCAGGGGGGGGCAAGACAGGGCACTACCCCCCCTGGAATAATGTTATTTCCACAGCAATTGATATAAAATTCTGGTGTAATAATGTTTTTTAATGTTTTAATTGTAATAATAATACCTACCTAATTGTAATGTTTTAATTCATAATTGTAATAATGACGAAACATAATAATTTACTATGAATAATATGAATAAAAAATTTTCATTTATTTTTAAAATTAATTCCCCCCCCCCTAGAAAAATGTCTGGGGACGCCCATGCGAAATCAACAACTTACAAAAAAGTTTATATTATTATGTACCGCATTACCGCAATTTAAAATGTAGTTACAATAGTCTTTAACATTATTTTATAACGTTCGTTTAGGAAGCGGATGTAATGAGAATCAAATTTCAATTCCAACTGAACAAAACTCGCCGAACACACATAATTTACACCGACCAACCGTAAAAAAGTACCTTATACTATATTTTTTTTTTTTTTTTTTTTACAAGTAATATACAATCTGTATCATTAATACATAATACAATAAGAATATATGCTAAGAGTAATATGACAGGAAAATAATTTGATGAAAGGAGCCACCCATTGATGACACTTTCTGTGAATTCTTAATTATTTACTAATTTTTTTTTTTTTATATTATTATTATAACTATAACAAATCACGACACCACTTGCGCTTTAGGCGTCTTGGGGGATTACCTGGTATAGTAGCGGAGGCCAATTTTTTAATAAGTGGATTCGCATGAGTGCTTAGGTGGTTGTAGAATCTTTTATAGAAACATTTGGATTCCTCTGCTATTGTTTTTAGTTTTAGGTCTGAATGAAGGGAAAAATTTGAGACGTAGGGAGGTGCATTTGTTAGTTTCCTTAGGGCAATGTTTTGGAATGCTTGAATTTTGTTAACGTTTGTTTTTTTTGCACTACCCCATAACTGCAGACCGTACGTCCACATTGGTTTGAGTAGACTTTTATATATAAGAAGTTTGGTGGACGTGGAGGTATATTTATTATTGCATAATACCGTTTTTAACATGCGTAGGCGATTATTTAGAGCTAGTCTTTTGGTTCTTATGTGGTGGGCCCAAGTAAGTCTTTGATCAAGTGTTAGACCAAGGTATTTAACAGTAGGAGAGGTAGGAATGGGTGTGCCATATAGAGAAACATTTGGACACGGAGCCTGTCTGAGGGTGAAGGTAGTGTGGATAGATTTACTTTGATTAACTTTGAAACGCCATATGGTAAACCAGTTTTCCATGTAGGTAAGATGATTTTGTAGATTTGAAGAGGCAATGAGGGGATCGTTGTTGATAGAAATTATCGCTTTGTCATCTGCATAGTCGGCTACTGACGTAAAAGGAGTGGTTGGTTGGTCTGAAGCATAAATGTTGTACAGGATAGGCGATAATATGCCACCTTGTGGAACACCAGCGTTTATAACTGCTATATCCGAGAAGGCAGAACCGTAGCGAATTTGAAAATGACGTTCTATGAGGTACGATTTTATAATTAGATAGTAAGCAGGTGGAAGGAATTTTTTAAGCTTATACAGTAGGCCATCATGCCAGACTCTGTCAAATGCTTGAGAGATGTCTAAGAACACACACGTACAATATAATTTTTGTTCCAGTGCATAGGAAATAGCGTCAACTAATCTGTGCACTTGGTGTATAGTCGAATGAGAAGCACGAAATCCGAATTGGGTATCAGGTAGTACATTATTTTCAATAATAATGGGTAGTATACGTTTTAGAATTAACCTTTCAAGTATTTTAGCAAAGAATGGTAAGAGACTAATTGGACGATAGGATGATGGAAGATCAGGAGGTTTATTTGGTTTAGGGACTAATATTATAGTTGAAAATTTCCAGAGAAGTGGAAAATACGAAAGTCTAAGAATTGCATTGTATATGTGTGAGATGTGGACGATGGCTCTTTTTGGGAGACTTCTAGCTACTTCAGCAGTTATAAGATCGAAGCCAGGTGATTTATTCAGAGAGCTTTTTTGAATGGTATATTTAATATTGCTTGGAGTGAATGGTTTGACTGGTAAAGAGACGGGAAGTGGAGAATTAAGAAACTCATCGACCTTATTCAAATGCGCATCATCACTTATATTAGAGTGTGGCTGAAATGTGTTAAATAGATGAAGCTTAAAAAGATCAGCCTTTTCGGTGTCCGAGCACGCTAAACTGCCATCAGATTTTTTGATTGGGAGATTTGGTGCTTTATAACGTAATATTTGTTTTGTTGTTTTCCAAAGAGTACCTTCCTTTGGAGAAAGATTAGATAGATGGTTTTGCAAGGCTGTAGATTTAAATTTGACAAGAATTTTTTTCAGGGAATTGGATAAATGGTTATAATTTTGACGGTGGGAAGGAAGACGAGTGCGTTGATAGAGGGCTCTGGCTCTTCGCTTTTCAGAAATTTTTGTACGTATATACATCGGAAGCGAGTCTAGGATAGAAGGGGGTGGATTTGTGTTTGTAGCCGACCAGGCAGCACTTTGAATGATATTAGTTAGATTATTTATCGCTAAATCTATGTCTTCGGGTGTTTTTAGTTTAATATTTAATTGAATTTCTGCATTTACAAAATCGTGAAATTGATGGAGATTTGTAAATTTATTAAAAAGTTGTGGTGTTTCTTTTTTAGTAGGAGTTGTATTAAGGGTTAGAAGAACAGAGGAGTGATCTGAACTCAAATCAAGGATATTTTTAGTGGTGCAATATAAATTATTTGGGATTTTGGACACAAAGATATCTAATATATCTGGATTTTTTGAGGAGGAGGATGGCCAATACGTTGGTCCCGGTGGAGCTAGTACTTAAAATCCTTTAGTGTTTATAAAATTATATAATGTAAGACCACGCGGATTATTCACTCGGCAGCCCCAAGACTGATGTTTTGCATTGTAGTCGCCGCCTATAATAAAGTTATTTTTAATTGTGTTAAAGTACTCCGTGAATTGTGTGTTAGTGACATTGTGTTTTGGAGGAGAGTATATTGCTGCAACAGTGAGTGAAGTGTTATTTACAATAAGACTGATAGCACAAGATTGGAGAAAATCTTGACAAAAGTTTGGTAAAGGTTGAAAAGCAAGTGTGGATTTTACAAATATAGCAACGCCCCCATGCGCAGTGTTATCTGGATGGTTAGTTTTGATTAATGTATACCCAGGGATACGAACATAAGAATATTTAGTGAAGTGAGTTTCTGTTATGAGCGCAATATCGATGCGCTTATTATTTAAAACAGTTTCTAGTTCAAGGGCGTGATTTTTAAGTCCATTTGCATTGAATTGTAGTATTAAGAGTGAGTTGTCAGTGACAGAATTTTTATTGTTAGAATTAGGCATTGTTTTTATCTATTAAGCTGGAGATTAATTTTGTGAGAAGAGATAACATAGGATGGATGAGAGATTTAAATTCATCAAGAAACGATGACAACGTTTTATTTATGTCAGGAGCATTGGTTTCTGGAGCAGTTGGTATACTATTATTGGTGTGCAAATTGTGCGTAGCCTGAGCATATGTTTTTGTTAGAGGTGGTGGTTGACTAGGTAAAGTATGATCAGGAAGGTGGCTACCTTGTACATTTATAGGCTTAGATCTAAGGTTATCGTTAGGCGTCAGGCGGATTTTCCGACGTCTATGTTGCTGGCGAAGAGAAACCGTCCGCGACCCACGTTAGTCTGGCGGTCCCCTAAGGGCCGAAGATGTCGTCAGGAAGACGGCGACGTATAGGAGGGGAGGATACGAGAAAGAGCACGGAAGGTGCACGGCGGTAAGTCACCCGAACGCGTTTCCCGACCATCACCCGCGTAGCGACGGGTTCACGAGCGTAGCGCGCTCGGTCGTCGTTGACGCGCGAGACCCTCTGGCGGCTCGGCGAGCGCCCGGCAGTTACGGTCGCGTGGATCGACGGACGACGATGTCGACGGCACGGTGGTCAGTTGAGGCAACGGCGAGGGCAACGATTCCGCCCCGACCGTACCTACGATGATGACGACGGCGATGGCGACTCGTTACGATGGCAGTGGCGGACACTTTGGCACGGGGTAAGTGGTATAGAGATTTATGCGCTAGGAACACGGACGTCAGCGGCACCGGACCCGAGGAAACTATGAACGTTTCAGGGTCCGGTGGCGTGCGACTTCGTGGCGACGGTCATTGCAGGACAAAGACGCGGCTGAAGGGACGACGCCAGGACGAAAATTACCGATTGTCGAGGATCGCGGCACGTCGCTCGTGCGGCGGTCCGATGGCTCTCGCCTTTTCGTCCCGCGGTAAACCCACATCGGCCGGGTCGGTTGTCCGTATAGCGATCACCGTCCATTCCGCATGCGCCAAATCTCGATTCTCTCGCTTCGTGTCCAACGGTATCCGCCGCAAGTCTGTCGCTAGAGTCGTCTCGTCGTCGACCATCAAAGCGCTAACATCGCGCACTAGCCGCCGTTGCTTGTCGCCGACCATCGATCCCGCGGCCGTCTCGGTCTGGCCTCGCCGGCTGGGCAAGGTCGTCACGCGTCCGAGCAAACGCGCCCGTGACACTCGTCTACCCGTGGGAACGGTCGTGAAATGTTGTGGAGGTGACCAGTGGCCAAAACTGTTACAAATCCGCACCCAATCGCCATCTCGTATCCTCCCCTCCTTGTTTTTGTGTCTCCTGACTGACGTATTTTTTTTTTTTCATTTAATTTTATAACTTTTTTTTTGTGTATATTTTGTTGTTGTTTATCTCCTTCTTTTATGTTGTTTGTCCCCCCCCCTCCCAATCGGCTAAATCTTGTACTCGCAACATTTAAACTATAGTCATTTTGTGCTATTTTTTCGACTTTGAAAATCTTTTACTTGTAAAAATTTAATAATATAGCCATTTTGTGCTAATTCATAAAAAATTGTACATATTATATCTTCAAAAATGTTTTCCCTATGATAATAGCAACTTTGCTCTATTTTTTGCCAGTTATAAAATATTTTTTCAAAACTGTATGTTCATTTTTTTTTATTTGAAACATGTACCTATGTAAATTTATACATTTGTAACTGTTCGTTAAATTGTTATAATATTTGAATTTTGTAATTGATTATAAATTTGTTAAATTAATAAAAGATAATTGTTGTATACACAAGCAATTTTAGTTTCTTCTTTTTTTCGTATTGTTAAGTGTGTAAATCAAAATATGTTAATGACTAAAAAATCATTAAAAGGTATATTTTCAACAAAAACCTTGTTTGTTGTTTATACAGAGTTGAGAGTTTATAAATCCGTCGACGTTCAGTATAACCCTTCACGATTATCAGATTATTATATTGTATTCAAGGAAATATTTAAATCATCAAACACTATAAGACACGAAGAGCACTGCGAAATAAATCATGTACTATAACGTATTATACGGATATGTGTGTGTGTGTCTGTGCCAAAAATAAAAAATGAGTATCGAAATGAATATTAAAATACATAATGTAAGTAGTAAGCAGAATATATATGTGAATATTATAATAATTTGTATTAAACATGGAAGCGTGTGTTGTGTGTACGAGCAAGTCAATAGGAAAAAAATCTCTAAGGTGTTGTAGTAATGTAAAAAAGAGGTGAACTTGCAATATATATGTATTTACCTCTTTTGTATGTGTATCGCGTACACACTCCAGATTACTACCAATGCTTATATGTATGTATGTATGTATAAACATCATGCAAATATATATATGCATATAAGGGCTTGATTATTAATACATTAAAAATTAACTTACCCTATTTCGACTAAAGACTTTCTAAGTGTTTTATAGACGAAGGAAGGAGAAGTAGGTTCAACACTAATTAATTTATAATTAAATATTATATGCCAACACAGCTGTTAATATTTAGAGATATCTAAAAAGAGCATTTATTATTTAAGACACAGAAAAATTACATTTAAAATATATTGAACGACTCACCGCGTATGTCTGTCTCCAAGGGAGAGTGTCGTTGTATTATACATATCTGGCCGATGGTCGAAGGGTATCGTCCGAGCACATATAGAACGGATTTTGTATAAAAGGACATAACAATATATGACCACAGAATGGCACAGATGTTAATTATAATATAAACACCTGTTGTAGCTGTATTATACAATATTATATTGAGGGACATGATGATGACACTCTTTTTAGTATTTCCTAGTTGTGAAGAGTGGCTTGTTGCTATGTAAAAAACTGTACTGTATAAAAAAGAATTAGGTACTCAATAGTCACTACAAATCTGGAGTCCATACAAAGTTATATTATAATATATCGACCTACCTAGTACCTACAAAAATGTATACTTTAGTTGGATAAAATTTTACGAAATTTGATCCAACTAAAGTCATGCTTGTGCAGTGTGTATGACAGGTATGACCCGTAGACACTCCTATGTGTATATAATTAATGCATCGAAGCAATTAAGGAGAGGTGCTAGGGGGTATTAGCATCCTCAAATTTTTTACATGTGCATATATCAAAACCTTTACTGACAATATAAATCAAAAACGGCTGGTCATTATGATAATAGACAAAATTCAATAATTTTAAAATTTAATGAAAATTAATGACTAATGGGCATGTCATAATATAAACGATTTAAGATTTGATGTCAATTAACTATCGATGAAAAAATAATAAAATAAATAAAAAAAATTGTCATCATACTAGTTAATCGATTGATTTCACATATTATACATAATATCGATTAATTGGCCATTATATTATTTTTTTCAAATCATATGGAAGATAGAATGAGTAAAAGAGATTCCACTGGTATTAAAGTATTATGATTTTTTCGAATCTTAGCAACGATGTTTATTGTTTGCATTTAGATGGATGCTTTTCGTACTAGCTTTTCACCGGAAATATTGATTGTCTCACACTTTTAAGTCATTTTTCATTCCATACTCTTAAGACTCGTACTAATAAGGTCTAAAAATACATTTAATCTTAACATTGGAATATAACTAATCATGCAAGCAATACCCCACCACTCAAGTATAGTTGTGAGAATAATATTAATTATTGAAAAATCAATTTATTTGTTATTCACATAAATGTTGATTCATTTAAAATATTTTATTGTAATTTTACATAACATATTGTTAGTTCATATATTATATAGATCTAATTAGTATTTTATATTATTTGTACATTTTATTTATTCTCGAACGATTGTTATAATTATCTTACGTTGAGCTGGCCAGTTTAAGCCTTTGAGTAAGGTAAGTAATTGTTTGCAATTATGTTGAAATTTGATTTACGCGGGAATTCATATTATACTATATTAATTGAATGATTACCACGGGGAGCGCTACAAATTCTCAAATTCATAAACGTCCTCGTTAACAATTATTGGACCTTAGATCATAATAAACTATAATATTATGGTATATGATCTAAGTATTGGACTTTAAATTTGTTTCGTTTTGAACATAATATAATAAGATTTCATTTTTATTATTATATAGTGATAACAGTAGTCATACAGATAACAGCTTAACAGCATGTCACATTATAATATGTAAATGCCGTATTAAGCCGTTAATTGTTATTATTTCATTTATATTGAATAGTTTATTAACTGTTTGTTACGTTAAACTATTATTCTACTATAGTTAAATAGTTTAGTAGTTTACCAAAGTTGTTTTTTTTTCCAGAATTACCTTTTCCTCAGATTTTTTATTGTAAATTTATCATATTGTACCTACTTATTGTTTATTTTATAATACGTCTTAAATATTGTATTTATATTTGTTTTTTTTTTTGGATTTTTACTTCTAACCGGTAACTGTAATAATCATTGTACACATAATTAAGTTTAATCCTGCAAATAGTTTTTATTGATTAAGGCAATCCAATACAGAGTTTTATATTATTTTTCAAAATGAGTATGTTATTTGATCAAATAAAATTGTTACACAGCCAAAAATTACACTCCAATGTCATAAAAGTGGTAAATTTTAAATTATCTGTTGTATTATTAATTTTCAACATATTGTTTGGTAACACATTTTACTTAAATTTTAGGCAGAAATGGTTTTAAAAGTTAGTGAACACACAACTGATATCTTAACAGCGCCACACAAATTCCGTGTAATAGCATATCAGGGCGATTCACATTACTCTTTAGGCAATTATCGTCAAGCAGAAGCTGCATATATAACAGCATTGACATTTAAAGAAGCCTGGCTTTCGGCAAACCCTCCACAAACTCCATATGATGGCGCAAAAGATCCTATGCCTGTTTTAGGTTAATATGTTTAACTATAAATTATTATATATACCTATACATAAGTTTGTATTTTGTAGGTATTTAATTTATGAGTGAGTGTATTGTTAATTTAAAAAAATAAAAAAACTGTTTTTCAGATATTAAATATCAACTGCATTTATGTTTGGTAAAATTAAAAGATAATAAACAGGCATTAACTGTCTTACAATCGATACCGTCCAAACAGAGAAAAACTAAAATTAACATGGCTATAGCAAAACTTAATCATCAAATGGGCAATATTGTTCAAGCTGTTACTGCTTATAACAAAGTTTTAAAAGTAAGTATCTGAAATATCTTGTAATAGTTATGTTGTAAGTATTCTATAAACTAGAAGTTACATGATTACCAATTTCTAGTCATTTTAACCCCAGTAGAAAATGTTTCCAAACTTAAGATGTTGGCTATAGGTATTCTGAAAAATGTCCTAAATATAATATGTCTTATTTTGTATTTTATCCACACAGTAGTTGTATGACTAAATTCAAATCAAATTTTAAAATCAATAACTATACTCTATTCAGAATAAGAAAGGCGACCTGTTTTCGCAACAGTACACTGGTCTAATGCTTTTCTCACCAACTCTGGCTTGCATGGTAAAGCCATGTGTTTAAGTTAACCTACTGGTACATTATTTTCTGAATAGAGTATATTATTATATTGTTTTGCTTAGAATCATTAGCTAATATTATATACATAGTTTAATTCAGTTTTAATTTTCAAGGAATGTCCATTGGCAATTGAAGCAGCTGAAGGACTTTTGAGCTTAGGTGTTAAAGGAACAGAAGTGAATGCTATGATGTTAGAAATGGTTGGAATTAATGGACTTGAATGGTTAGTATTTAATAATTAATATTTGGAACTATATCACCTATTGTATGTGTATATATTTTTTAGGATTAGCGGTTGGATAAAAGCCCATGCTTATCTGTTTCAACAGACTGAGTATCCTGCAGCAATCACTACATTAAAACAGTTGGATGATAACTCACCTTTATGCAACAGTAATAGATTATTAGTAGCTATAGGAAGGGCATATTATTTTTATGGAGATCGCAAAAATGCACTTATTTACTTACAAAGAGTTAGTTACAGTGATTACTTGTTTGATTTTGTAAAATATATTTTATTACAGTGTATTTTGTAGGCTTACAGGTTAAATCCACTTATGCAAGATGGCCTTTGTACACTAGCAATGTGTTTATACATGGAAAAACACAATAGAGAGTTAGAAAAATTGCTTCCAACAAGTTATACAGATGAATCATCGATTGATTCCCATATGTGGATAGTTCTTGCTTTTGTGTGTTATAGTAATAGTAATTATTCTAAAGCTCTGTGCTTAGCACAAAAGGTATTTATAATGATTTTTAAATAAATATATCAATTTACCCTACATCAAGAATTATGTGTTTTTATAGGCTTGTTCTGTTGATCCAAAAAATATTGAAGCACTTTTGTTACACGGAATGATATTAACAAGTATGAAAAAGTATTCTGATGCTATTTTACAATTCCGTAAAGCTAATGATGTATGTAATTAAATTTTCTTTTTCTTTTTTTTTTTATTTATATTAAGCCTTGGCGTCAAAGGCCATTGGCGTTAGTTTACAATAGGTTACATAATATATATACAATTATTTACAGGTTATATACAATTTATAAGCTTGGACTTAATTATAAATGTTATCAAATGATTAATATTGTTTGGGTGTAGGACTTCTGATAAAATGTTGGATACACCTGCTTCCCGTTTGTCCGTTTCGTATATGCGGCATTCGGATTTCTTTTTTTATTTAGAATTAATATGTGTCTATTATTTCTTAGATTGCTCCTTATCTTTTCGATCCGCATAAAGGTATGGTAGATTGTTATATAGCATTGCATAAAATGAGAAATGCTGTAACTGCTGCTAGTAATTGTTGTAAACAAATGAACAACCACCCAAAAGCACTAACAGTAAGTATTAATTTATTTACCTATTAAATATAATTTTATTTAGTTAAAAAATAAAAAATATTTAAATGAACATTAAAAAAAATTTCATTTTCATATCAATTTTCTTTCATATTTTATTTTACTCAGAGGTTGAAAATTTATTCAATTAATATCAATTTCATTATTATTTAACACTCATCAGTTCATGTTTAACTTTATTAGTGTTGAGTGAATCAACCTATTATAAAACTAAAAGATAATTAGATTAGAAAATTATCTGTGTTTGTGTTTTATACAACTGTTCAATTTTTTAGGTATGTTTTACACATATTATATAGCGTATTTATAAAATGCTCATAGCTCATTTAAACTGAATTATTGTAAAACAAACCCAAATACAACACAGATAATGTTCCTACTATCAAGTTGTATCTACAAGGTCTATCCACTCTAATTTTTCAACTAAGTTAAACATTACCTCCTGAGTGTAACTTTGGTATGTTATGCACTTGTAAGGAGACCAATAATGCCGTGTAGTATCCTCTTAAGTAAATATTTATAGAATTCTAGTGATGTGGATTTTCCATAAAAAAAATTTATGGTAATTTAGTAATTTTATCAAACCTATGGTAGAATTGGTAAAGTTTTATTAAAATTCAGTTTTTAGTGTACCTATTGAATTTTTTCACTATACTATGTATAAAGAAGGTTATTATAAGTATCACAATAATTTGTATCATGTATCTGTCATTATCATTTTATAAAAATCCTGATTTGTGTTATAAATTATAACTTATAATCCTAATATCTCGATAAAAAATACAAAAACATTCAAATAAAGTCGTTACTTAACTGTTTGAATGGTAAAAAAAATGTAAATCGTACATTTTTTTTGTAAATATACTTTTTTGTTAAAATTTTATGAGACTCACATCACTATAGAATTATTTGCATTTATAAATTTATCCTAATATATGTCATATAATTCATATTTATTGTTTAGTTATATGCATCAATACTCATGAAAGATCCAATGACAGTTGGCAAAGCAAAAATACTTTTGGAAAGAGCATTGAATGTTGATGAATACTATCTCCCAGCAATATATATGATTGCTCAGATATTTGAACAAGAAGGAAATTTCAGTCCAGCTGTTGCTGTATTGCATAAGCAAGCATTAGATCAACCGACTTGTAGATTATATCAAATGCTAGGTGACTTAAGTGTCAAACAAAATCAATTAGAAAAAGCATTTGACTTCTATTATTCTGCACTCAAGTAATTAATTTGATTTGTATGCGTTTAATTTCAAACATTTGACAATCCTCCTCATAAAACATACATTTTTAGGTCAACATAATTGATAGAGAAATAATTGTTCTTACTATAAAAGAAACTTACATTGAAAAAGAGATGTAATAATGGTATCAGTTATGTTGGCTTTAAGATTTTTATGCAATGTTGCATCCATAAGCTTAATATAAATATTATCATGACAAGATAGGTCAGAGCAGTGGTTCTCAACTGGTGTGACGCGGCACAAGACTGTGCCGAGAGATCGACTAGGTGTGACGTTAGAAGTTTTTGATATTTTTAATTATGCTGGTAAAAATATTGAAAACAGTAATTTATTTCATTACATTTGTGTTGAGTTTGCCGCAAAAACTTGTGATGTATAATGATGTGCCGTGAACCAAAAATGCTTAAGAACCACTGGGTTCGATTTACAACAAAATAACTTGTTTAGTTATGTCAATCTCTTAAATCTTATGTGCCACAAATGGTTTATCGGTTAATGTAGTAATTATTTTCACCTGCTCATGATTTATTAATAAAGTTAGTTATATCATGCCCCAGTCTGCTTTTGTATTTATGCAATGATCAAGTTATTTTATTATTATTATGCTAACATACACAAAATCCTCAATGTATAGATATTAGATACATTGATATTATTTTCTTCAAATATTTATGAAATTAAAAATAATTTTGATGGAAAAATAAGTAACCTAATTTATTTTTATTGGTCAGGAAAATTATTTGCAGTTTGCACCTTATAGAGCGAGCTGCACTTAATTAAACCACAGTATTGCTAGTCGCTCACATATTTTTTACAGTTATTCAATATTCTATTAGTTTTTACATTAAATATTATGTTTTAATAAATTTTAATAATATGACATTCTTTTAAAAAAGTATAACTAATTTTTAATTCTATTAATAATTTAAATAGATATTGAATACTTAATGTATAAATATAAAAACATAGTTAATTAGAATATTTCATCAGATAACAATAGGGTTTCTTTTTATTAATTATTTTCTAAGATTGATGTTATATAAACATATTCACTTTTTAAAATACATATTTTTATTTAGATTTTATTAAATAAAAAACTTATTTTAGAAAATAAAATTCACATAATAATTTTTTATTTGTTTTTTTTTAGTCTCGATCCTAATAATAAACGAGTTATGGAGAGTTTAGAGAGTTTAGGAAAACCGTGTAATACTTCAACAGCTACATCTGCAGATTCGACTGGACCCGTTTTAAATGGGTCACTCCTAGATGCGACATTTAGTGGTGTTAATAATGCTGAAAATGAATCAACGCCATTCAATAATGCTGTACACGAAGAAGATACATTTATGGATTCAGATCATGAAGGGTCTGGATCGGACGCATCCATCTAATTGTTTATGGCAATTTAAGTTATGCAAATTAACTCAGATATTATAACTAAGTTAAGTTATTACTTATTGTCTTACTGATCTGCCTTGTGATTATGACATGAATAGTGGACTATCTCACCGTTTGGGCATCTAACAAACGCACTGAAACATAAAGATAATGTATATTTTGTTTTTATTATTTAATTAATTAAAGTACCTTTGATTTCCAAATCGTTTTTTGCATACTCTACAGATATTGAATTCCGTCAAGGTAATATTTTGTGACTCGTAAAATATTCTCTGTTGTTGAATCTAACAGGTAATATTAAATATTAAAATTTCAAGTACATAGTTATTAAATAAAAAAAATAATTTTTACTTTTAAAAGCTTAGCATAAAGTAGTCCACGATTGACTTGATAAAGTCTTCTATCGCCAATTGCTTTGTCCAGAGCAATTACTAGAAAATTACTAATACGATGAATAGGTATTTCATTTGGTAACACTTTTAATACATCTGGAGTAGCGATATCAGCAGCATTTTTATTTAAAATTTCTATAACTTTCTCTAAATTAGGTGCTGGTTTTGATGCACCCCCTAATCCAGCTAACCAACTATCTGGAGGGTCAATAAGCAGTCTCAACAATATTACGTAAATCTATAAATAATTTTTTGAATGTAAAAACAAATAATGTATTATAATTTTTAGTTGTTTCACTAAAATTACTTGATCACAGTTTTCATTTTTTGATTTATAAACTTTATCACAGTACTCAATCGCTCGATTAACATCATTCAACACAGTGACATACATAGACAAGACTTGTTCATGGCGACCTAGTTTACCCAATACTATAGCACGTTCTTCAAAAAATCCTGTTACATTATATTTTATAATAGTTAGAGATCTATAATCGTAAAATACTATCAAAACAATTTTAACATTACCATCTAAAGGAAAATGTACCAATACTGTTTCAGGAGTATAATACTTTGATTGTTCTAAAAATTCCAAAAGTTTTATTTTAGTGTTATGTGCAGTTTGTTCATCAACCTGCATTGACATGGTGTTGTATTTTTGAAGCTTTTCTCTATATTGATGTATTAAAGCATTATGGCATATAGCATTGGTATCATTCCAAATGTGTATTACATGTTCCAGATAAGGTATAATCAGATTTTTGTGATTTCTAATTAAAAAATCCAATATTTTAGGTCTAGGTAAGTTTTCTACTTCAGCAACATCTTCTGTAAATATAGTAAGTCCTTCTTCTGGATATTTATTTAATACCCAATCAGAAAACTGTAGAATGATATCAATATTATTTGAACCTATTATGCAAATATTTGAAAATTATAAAATGTATTTAAAAAACAGCTGATAATATAATAGTTAATAATAACTAATAAACATTTATGGTAGTTAATCAGTAATCACCAATGTTTTGTAGGTATTGAATAGTTCTTTCAGGTCCTTTGAGATTAGAATCTGAGTCATCTGACTGCTTTTGTAGGAGTTCCAATGCTTTACTATGTAATCCTTTGGTTTGATACAAAATTATTAATTCACTGTATTTTTTATACTTTTTTAATGTTGTTTCAGTTTCTAATAAATGACAATGATTAAGTCTTAAAAGAGGCGCTATTAAAGCATCATTAGTCTACAACATAAAAATGTATAAATTATTAGTTTGGTCATTATATTTTGTAGCTATATAACTTACTTGTAAATAACATTTTAGAAGCGTAGTGTCTATTATCTGAAGTAACTGTTCTTGGTGATTACTATTTATTTCAAGAATATCTGATTGATTTTTAACATTGGGTTCTTTTAAAAGTTTGAATCGTACCTAAAAGTTAAGTTTAAGTCTTGAAATATAATTAATTTAATTTTATATTCATGTAATTACTTCGGTTAAGTATTCAATCAATGCGACAATTTTTATTTCCATTTCTTTTTCAAGTATTTCTTCTCCATAATATGAATCACTTTGTGGTAATAAATTTGGAAATAATCTGATAACATCATAAGGATCTGTAGAATTTAAATTAATATTGCACTATGATGAAGTTTAAGATAAGAACTATATGACTTTCATACCAGTATTTAACTTCAAAAACTCTCTCATGGATTCTTGATATTTCTTTTTTTCAAATAAATCATTGGCATATAAGGTTCTAATTTGAGATACATTTTTTTCTTTATCATCAACTGATTCATCAGATATATTCTATATTTCATTATAATATGTTAAAAATATAAATATGAAAATATGATTTATTGACAACAATTTAAATTATTACTTAGTCAAAAAAATATTAACATAGTTTTTATGTGCTGTAATAAAATTACTATATCATGATTCATGACTGACTACCAATATGTTATGAAATTATTTAATTTGAAATATAGTTTATTATTATTAATTAGAAGAAAGAGTATACACAACAACAGTAGTCAAAGGGTTAATAGATATTCATCATTTAAAAATTAAATATGTCATAACTCATAACTATTAACAGAACTTTTAATACAACATAATATAGAGTCACTTGTGTTGACTAGTATTAGGTATTTATCACAAGTCAAGAAAAATGCACCAAATTTGTAAGGAAATAAATTTCATATAAAATGTATTATTCTATGAAGAACATATTTCAGTAATCTTTATAGTTAATACTTACAGCCAATTTTAACGCAAGTTGAAAATCTTTGTCTTCAAGAAGTCGTTTGATTTGTTTAGCAAATGGAACTGCTTTTAAACAGCAGACATCCAACATAGATGAAACATAAATCAAACCATTTTGACAAGAAAACATATTCATTGTTTTAGAAGCAACTGATATTACTTGACGTGACACTGAACTTTCAATGGATTCTATAGTTTGTACATACAACTTATCATTTATACTTGCGATTAAGTAAGGTTCATCATATACTGAAATAAAATTGTATTAAAAAAATAATATTCATATTCTTAAATATTTAACTTTTACTCACAAATAATAGATGGTGTGTCTACCCATTTAATAAATTGCTGTTCAGCTACATCATTTGTTGTACTCATAACAATAAAATGGGAATCTTTGACAACACCAAACATTGTGTCAGATATTTTAGTTATAATAGGTTCTTGATTTTTTCCAGTTAGGAACAAAGGTTTTACTTGTTCCATAGTAACCTAAAATAAATACAATTAGTAAGGTTCAAATATTTTTACACTACTGAGTTTAACATAATCAGAAAACATCAAGTACCACTTTTTATTTTAAAATTAAATTCTCCAGTGTTGCTCAAACCGGTTATATGACATGTCACTCATATTATTTTTATATAATATACTGAGCCACTAAAGGATCTTATTTTTAAATAATAAATCATATTCACTGATAACAATTGAAAATTTAACTATAATTTATATATGTATAATTAGCGATAAATAAAATGTATACTGAAAGAGATATGATTATTATCTTTTTTATTGCTATTTGTTAAATTAAATTCTTTAGACCTACATAAATAACACATTAACGCCTATAGAATATAAAATATAGTAACTGGCAAGCCAATAATAAATTATATGTTCTAAAATTTAAAAGATTTTTTATTAATTTTTATAGTTTGCCTACTGTCTACTTTGTATCTACTTTAAAATATAAATATATCTATCTAAATTTACTCTTCCATTAATATTAAATGAATGTTCTAATTCTATGAAATAGGTGCTTATAAGAGTTTTTATTTATATTTGAATGATACAATTAAGTTTTTAATAATTATAATACACTTTTAGGAATTTATTAATTTATTAGTTTTGTTAGCTTAACTGATAATGTATAGTTTTAGAATGTTTAAATTTCCAATTACAATCTCGGTGAAGCTTATTGTTATTTTTCTATGATCTTTTTGTATAAAGAAATATAATTAGCTTTCCTAAATAATCAAAAATTATTTTTTCAAGCTACAAAAATATTTATTAATAGTGAAGTAAAATATCAGAAAAGTTATTTCATTTGTATCTTTTCTTTTGAGTTATTCTTACTCAAACTTACTGTAACATATTTTATAGTATATATATGTATATATATATATGCAATTTACGAATTTATGTGAAACTTTTTTGGACAATTTTAGTATATGTATGTTTTAATGTTTAATTATAAAATAATAATACATTTATTAAGCAAGGTCCTATGATTATATGATTTTAACTATCAAATATTTGCATTAATAATTATTTACCAACTGATAATTAATATTTAATTCATATAATTTTATGTAAGATTTTATTTTGAACAAAACTTTATGTATATTAATATTTTACAAAACAGAATTTTTCTTATTTGTACCTTAGTTTAATAACTTAGTGTTGAACTGTTAACGACTGATAAAAAATATGTATTAGTACAGTTATTAGTATAAGTAAACTTACATCAAATAAGTAGTATTCATTTTTACAGCCAATAACTACTGTTTGATCACACCATACTAATGTACGAGGTATATCTGGTAAGTCAATATTTTCAGAATGCTCCAAAAAATCTTTTCCTTTCCAATAGTAAACTTGCAATTGTCTCTTAACAGCTACACAGAGGCGAACTACTGTGTTGCTGGGATTACTTTGCAATCCATCAGGAGTCTATAAATATATTTAATTTTTTTTTTGTGTACATATGTCATTTATTAAATTTAAATTATTTACCTTCACATTTACAGTAAAAGAACTAGCACCTTTCGTTTTTTGTAAGCCGGTTGTCTTCAAATGTATTACTTTATCTCGAGATACATCAAGTACACTAACTCTTTCATCTAAAATTTAATTAAAAATTTAAAGTTAAAAAAAGGTTTATAATTCAAAAGTTAAGTACCTGATAAACAAATAACTATTTGACATTCTGATATTGCAGTTAATTGTAAAATAGGTCTTTTGCTAAATGTTTTATTACAGTCAACTAGTTGTACTCTAGGACTGGTAGTATACAAAAATATGTGGCCTAAACGATTACCAACCAGCAAATAATTATCTAAAAACAAAATAATATAGTTAATTATAATTAAATATATAATATAATAAAATATATTTATAATATATATATATAATAGTATGGTCACAGCATTCATATTGTCTGTTGTGAGGTTACCTATTAGTATAAGTTCATAAATTATGAATAGTTAGGATTACAATTGGAAGAAATATTTATACATTTGTGTAAGAACAACTTTTATAGGAAAAATTAAAGGCAAGAGTTTATTCAAGCAAATAATGTAATAATGTAATATTTTTAACAAGTGTGAAAACAAAAAGACTAAAATATAATGCAGATTTATGTAAATCATCAAATATGAAAAGATGAACACATATCCAAAAATCATAATAAAGATGGAATAATATTCAATGGAAGTAATAGATTTATTTTCAAAAATTAAAACTTGTGATGAAAACAATTACCATAAGCAGTGATGCTTTCGATTTGAACAGAATACTTCAACAGTTTAACAACTTCATATACGTCGTGCATTTTGAACTGTAAATCACTATCACTAGCATTCGTAAATCACAGGATTAATAATTTGTAGACATTATCTAACAAAGATTACCATACCTAGAATACCTGTAGGTCACCTATAATTTATCAAATATGAATTGGACTTAGAACGACATATTTATAATTGTAAAAATCAACTACTGACCGTATAAATATAAATATAAATCGACTAAATTCTTTTAAGTTAATAATAATATAGGGTATTAACTATTATTCAGTTTCCTAAATTCTAATATTAAACTCAACATTCTATCATTATCATTCTAATTTCTAACATGAGAAATCTAAATGAGAATAATGAGATATTGACGATATTGTATTAATAATTATAATATAATTTATATTTATTTAATTCTTGTGAATCAATTTACGATAACGTTGATAAAAGTCGGCGAGCAACGGAGTTACATCACTCCATGGATAGCAAAATTTTTTTATTTTGTTCTTCCATATATAAATTTACGATTTTCGCGGTTTTTCCATAAACATATTTTTAATTTTTAGATGACGGATGGCCCGCGTGTGTGTACATTATGCCAATATTGAATATGGTAATGATATAAATATAGAATGGCAGACTATTGACTCATAATATCGTTCGTAAATGTATGATAAACAGATTAAATAATAAAACTTAATGCGTCTAATCTATAATAAAACTATGTAATTTAAAAATTTTAATGGTTCTATTTAAATAGGTATTTACCGCAGGACTCGACTTTACAATAAACAAACTTTCTAAACATTTTATGTACATAATACATACCTACGCAATATAAAAGTTGGCGAAATCAAACGAATATAATAATATTACATTAATTATTATCTACACTGCTGCAAGTGACGCAGTGTTATTTATAATACATAGCAAGTTATTGTCATGTAAACTCTGTGGTAAACCAAGAAAGATTACGAATATTGATGAGCTTTCTCGTGCTATACCTACAACCAAGGAAAAAATTTAAAAAAAATGCATCCTGGCTATGGTATGTGCCCATACATCTGTTGTGCCTACTGCCTACACAGTTGTATGCTCATTGCTCACACCAGTCACACCGCACACGTCATGACACGGCACATTATTTTCTCGTCGACGTCGTTAAATACGGAAATATTCAGTATGACGTCGTCGACCAGAACATTCACTGACTAGACTATATTACTATAATATTGTGGAAAATCTGCAGATAACACTTTTACACCGACACCGTCCCGTCGCCAGACGAAGTTCCGAGAGATAAAACTAAAAGTGGGCGTAGTCGGTGACATCATCGACGACGATAACGGCGCAAGAACCGTGACATTCTTGTGCGCTTTGTACCTACAAAATAAAAAAAATTCTATGACAAAACAGCGTTTGTATTGTAACGCGCTAGTAAATAAAAAAATAAAAAATTCGACGCAGACAATTATATTATTTTGTACAGACTATATATAATATATATCGATGGAAATATAATATTGCGTTGAATGCGTTGTGCGCGCCGTTTGTTCTGCGGCCGTTCGTTTTCTTTCCGCATATAATATTAAAATATTATATTATACGACGACGGGCGTGAACCATATATTATTACACATTCAAGCATACAATATTATATTATACCGAAATTTCCGTTCCGCTGCAGGCCTGCAGATAATAAAATAATTGAAAAAAACAAAATCGATACAAAAAAAAAAAAAAACGCTAACATTTACACTGCAGCGGATGGACGTGTGCATATTGTATATAATATGACGCGTATATGTGTGTGCGTGTGAACATTTGTGTGTGAGTGCATACGTGTGTTACTGTGCCTGCAAGTGTGTAATATGCAATTTTTATTATTATTATTATTAATTAAATTGGCTCCCATAGAGATTTCACGTTCATTGACTCCGTCGACGGGTGGTGGCAGCACTTGTACCAAGGTTGTTTTGGGCGGCGCTACTTCATCGCCGCGCCCCGCCGCCGTCATCCCCGCCTAAGCACCAGTAGGCCGTATCTCACCGCGCGAGGTTCCGTCCCGCTACAGTTCCGCCGTCCCGGTCGGCCTAATCGGCCTGCTCTTGAGGTTTCGTTTATTATCACGTCCTCAGCAGTGGAGTTCCGATCTGCCTCCGCGACATTGTGGGGATAGGCCAGAGCCGAGAAAATTTAACTCAATTTAAAGAAAAATATATATATATATATATATAACATACCTAGTCACTAAATATACTCGACGCAATAGAGACACGACTGTTTTTGTGCATCGGTTTTGTTAGTGCGCCGTACGTGTTTGGCTCAATGAGCGACCGTAGTAATATGTGAATATAAGGTAAGCTTTGTTGTGTTTAGCCTGTTACGAGAAAACCACTGCAGCGACGACTGCAGCACGGGCATTTTCTCGTTCTCCATTCGGATTTCACACCGTTCGTTTTTGTTTTTTCCGCTTGCAATTCTTAGCGTAAATTGTTTGATTTTTCCGACTGTCGACCATTGCTTACGTACGTTTTTTCATTACGTTTTATTTCTCGTTAACACAGTGAGCCATGAGTTTTCGGAATCGGCTGTCCCGCGTCGCCAAAAACAACAACGAAACACCATCGAGGAACAAAACCACCACCAGACACGACTGTTGCAGTGCCACTAAGTTGCGAGCAAGCAGTGTTGAACACGATCGTATTAATGGCAATCACGAAGCTCACAGAAATGCTACTTCTGTAGATAGAGTGTTGAGTGTTAACAGAATTCCTAGGTAGTTAGGATTAACCACGGAGTAGTGAAATCGAGTTATAAAACGATCACTAACAATTACAGATTAAACCAATTGACAGGCGAATCGAGTTGTGCAGCTAGCTGTAGAACTCCAAACAGAACTCTTACAAAAACCCCAATAAATCGTGCCAGTCTGAGTTCCCCAAGTACTCCACTAAGAAAGGTTTATATCTTAAATTTATTTTCATATTGTTATTTCAATACTTTTTTTCTATAGGTGTCAGCGAGAGGCAGAGGAGCTGCAACACCATCTCCTCGTTTCAGACGTGAAACAACTATTCAAAAGAAAACTGTGGATAACAAACCTGATAAGGAATGCCAATCATCATCTGCAAATATGCCGTCCAAACAATCATATCTATTCAACCAAAATTATTATGACACAGGTTCTTGTTCTGTAGAAATAATCGAAGAGACATGTTCCCCTCAAATTACATTACCGATACCAACGGAAATATTGAATACAAAATCAGCTATACTCAATCGTTCAGATGACGACGAAGAAAAAGCTACTGGAATTTCTCCAGATGGGAGGTAATTTATAATTAATAATTATTTTTTTGAAGTTTTAATATTTACATTTATTTAACCTAAATAAATATTAGGTTTCTCAAGTTTGATGAGGAGCTTGGGCATGGTTCTTTTAAAACAGTCTTCCGAGGTTTAGATACTCAAACTGGGGTTGCAGTTGCTTGGTGTGAGCTCCAGGTAAATTAAAAATTATTAATATTGCATTTTGATTGATTGATTAATTTTATTTTTTATAATTTATAGGAAAATAAATTAACGAAGACTGAACGCGCTCGGTTTCGTGAAGAAGCTGAAATGCTCAAAGGCTTGCAGCATCCTAACATAGTTCGGTTTTATGACTATTGGGAAGTTTCTTTGACTAAACGAAAATATATAGTTCTTGTTACTGAACTTATGACATCAGGAACATTAAAAACATATTTACGACGTTTCAAAAAAATTAATCCTAAAGTACTCAAGTCTTGGTGTCGACAAATTGTCAAAGGATTAAGTTTCTTGCATTCTCGAACACCTCCAATTATACACAGAGATCTTAAATGTGATAATATTTTTATTACTGGTACAACTGGATGTGTGAAAATTGGAGATTTAGGGCTAGCTACTTTAAAAAATCGATCGTTTGCTAAATCTGTTATTGGTAATTTGAAACCATATGGTATCTAGTTTATTTGAAGATATTAATTTTAAATTGCACATTTTAGGTACTCCTGAATTCATGGCTCCAGAAATGTATGAAGAACATTATGATGAGAGTGTTGATGTATACGCCTTTGGAATGTGCATGCTGGAAATGGCTACTTCTGAGTATCCTTATACTGAATGCACAGGACCTGCTCAAATTTATAAAAAAGTGATAAGTGTAAGAAAATAGTTTTATTAGTTTTATACAACTATAGATGTATATATTATTGCATAATATTAAGTATTTATGAAATCCTTTTTTTAAACTTTTAGGGTGTTAAACCTTTAAGTTTTGATAAGATTGAAAATCCAGAAATCAAAGATATAATAGAATCATGTATTAAATTGAAAAAAGATGAAAGGTAGATTAAACATCTATTAACTTATTACAACGAAAATTAATGTGTATATTATGAATTATATTAATTTTATAGACCATCAATCAAAGAATTATTGGCTCATGATTTTTTCACGGAAGATCCAGGAATTAAATTAGAAATGGTTAGCCGGACAGACAGTCGAATTGAATTTCGTTTACGTATTCTTGATCCAAAAAAACGTTGTAGCAACAAACATAGAGAAAATGAAGCGATTCAATTTGATTTTGATATCAATAATGATAATGCAGATGATGTAGCATCTGAAATGGTATGATTAAATGTTTTGAATAATAGTTAAGCTATCTGTAAATTATTTATTATAATATACTAATATTAATTACTTTAGGCTAAATCTGGATTAATTTTGGAAGAAGATAGTAAAACCATTGCTAAGATGTTAACTAATCAAGTTTATAATCTAAACAAAGAACAAAATGACAAAAGAGATGTGCCAGTTGACGAAGAACTATATAAGGGTACATATGGACTGATTATTTAATTTTTGGAATAACGGTTAAAATTTGTTTTGAAACTACATATGGACATTATTTTTATTTAGATGATATAAATTCAGATATTAATGGATTGCAGTTTCGACAACCAGAGACTGTCGTTATGTACCAACCCCCGAAATATATTAATCAGGTACCTACACAATTATTTATGTTGTATGTATTTTTTTTCTTCATTAAAATCATAAAATATTGTTGATAAAATTGAAATTTTTTGTTATTGACCAAAATTGATTTTGATACTCAATGTTTTTATTATAGGAAGAAGAAGTTAAGTTTGATAACATATCAGCCCTGCCCGAAAATCTACTTAAACCCTCCAGTGAGATTAATGTAACAGAACTTATTAATCAAGACCAATTATTTATACAGACGTCCCCATCTAAAAGTTTACCACTTCGATCAGTTGATACAATAAGTCAGCAAGATAATTATAGAAAAATATCAAATATATCTAATGCATCTACAGATTCGGCTTATACATCAGATAGCAATATGACTTATAAACAGCTTTCTGATATTAATCAAATGCAAAATATGGTGGAAGTTGTACCAGAAAACTATGTTTCAAATGGAAATGACAATATTTATCATCAAGATTCAACCATGTATCAAAATGTTGATCCTGCAATAAACCAAGATACTTCCACTTATATTCAAAATCCACAATGGAACTACCAAATTAATACTGTTCAGAATCAATTGCCTTCAACAGTTGATGAAGAGTTACAAAGAAAAATATCCACAGTATCAACTGTTTCTAATCTTTCTTCATTATCATCAGATTCTGTTCAAGGGCTTGTCCTACAAGATATCCAGCTTCATGCTATTATACATGAAGAAAATGCAATACAAAATAATCAAAATGTTTATGTTAGAAGTCAAGAAGGAATAAATGTTAGCCAATGTGATAATTTAAATTATTGTAATACACAATCTCCATCCAATGAATCATATTTATCAAATATCCAATCTTATCAAGAGAATCAAGTATGTCCAAATTATAATAATCAAATCATCCCTCCTGAAGAAATCATTCCAGGAGAAGTAAAATCTTTAGAATCTACAATTGAATCATCAATTAATGCTGTTGAGCCAGATGTTAAACAAAATTTGAGGTAAAATTATGTTCTTTGAGTTGAGTGTCATTTGTTTATATTGATTTAAGGGACAAGGTTGCTAACTGTATTTCATCTTTTAATGAGATTGGTGATTTGCGATTTTAGCCAATACATACTAATCTTTTGTCCATTATACTGATCGATCTAATAATGTGATAATACTTTTGAATGCTGTTTGAATTTGTTGTTATAATAATTGTTTGTTTCTATTTCACGAGAGAATAATTACTTTTCTCACAAAATGATTCGATTGGTGTATTGAGAACCATATGAGAATCTAATCTAACACCGGAAAGTTGATTTAAGATTGCAGCACTGATGAGAATCTGTCTGCAAACTGATTATTTTGTCGTGGAACAGAGTATTCATCAAATCGATCAGTCCATTTTTCCCAATTACACCCCCTCTCCAACATCTCTTAACTTGGTTTGAATATTTTGGATTTTTCAGACATTTATTAATTGGAATTAAAAACAATAGTCTTAAAATATGAACTGATCAATCTCAAATAGATGTTATAACAAATACAATCAATTTTCTGAAATATTATCATATTATTTGGTCGATTTATTAAATGGTCAAAACGTACGTACAAATGAACAGATTATTGTTTATTTTCATGCACGCAGCTGAAGCAATGAATTGTTTATGTGTCATACATAAATACTACTTTTATTTTTTAAAACTGAAAATAAAAATTTTAATTATTTGATTCCAATTGTTTTGGAAAAATTTAAAATAGCCTATTCATACTTTTAACTATAAGAAAAATGTATATGATAAAAAAATTAATCTAAGTAAAATAGTTTATTATTTTAAATATTTATTTAGAATTTTTTAACATGAGTATATGTCTTCAATTATTTATTATCTATATAATTTTTACTATAATTTAAATTTCACAACGACCGTCAATCTTTTTTTGATAGATCTTCCGTGTACTCTTAATATTTACAACGACCATAATTAGGTAACAACTTATTTCCATTTAAGAATTAATTATATGTGAGGGATTATTAAAACTTTTAATAAGATTTCATAAAATAATAATCATGTTGAATTATATATATTATTTTTAATTTTAGGGTTGATAATTTAGAAGAATCATCTGTGATAAAAGAAGCTGCAACTAGAAAAAAGAGTCGAAGTTCTGGTCCATCATTAAACCTTTTGACTGTGTATGATAATCGCCAAGCAGAATGCCAATTAGAAAGTAATAAACACAAAACTGTGACTTTCAGGTTTAATATAGATGATGTTGTGCCTTATGATGTAGCAAACAAATTGGTAAATTTATCGTTTAAAAATCTTAAGATAAAAACAAATAAAATAATATTGGTTACGATTTTATTTTAAGGTCACAGAAGATTTGTTAGAAGTATCCCATGTAGATTTAGTGGCCGAAATGATGAAAGACTTGGTAAATAAACTGAAATTGGACATGGAACCTGTGTCTAATAACATTGATCCTTCTTTATTAAAACAAGAGGTAATATTTTTTTTATATAACAAAATATAATTTAATATTAGTTATTAGGGGTGATAAACAGAAAATGTAGAGGGAACATGTTTACAAATAAAAAATGTTATGGAAAATAAAGAAATGTTCTTATTTTTATACGTTTGAAAATTAAATATTTTAATAGATAATTTTACTATCTTCATATCAATTATGAACTTACACAATGCAGTTTGACAATAATTGTTTAACAATAAACGTAATATTAAAGAATTAGTGAATTGTAATATTTATCTAATTTAATAATATAATGTATTTGCGTTAATAAAATAAACTTATTTATTGCAATTTTTACATAGGTGTTACTCACAAAGTTTTTCTCATTGTAAATATTTTAAAACTAATGAATGTATTCTATTTTTTTTTTTTAATTGATATTCTTTGAAATCTTTAGACTGAAGGATTTCCAATTACTGGAGACTCAGAAAGTACAATAAATACAAATCAGCTTAATGTCACTGTTACTGAATCCGTTAAAGAAGTTGATGAAAAAACAGAGCCCGAGAAGAAAAAACCAGTATGTACTTAAAAATTGCTCATTTATATTTTTAAATGGTACCAAATTTTATAATTTTATTTAATTAGCTTACAAAACCTATGTTTATTGGTTTTAATCTCAATTATCGTTTACTTAGGCTAGGAAAATATCAAGGTTTTTAGTAAGCCCTGTCATTAATGAACAAACATTAGAAGAAGTAAGTATTATATTTTATAGTTGAATTTATATATATATATATTTTAAATTGTTATTACTTTATAGTATAACATTGATAAGAACATACCAAAACAAAATGAATTACTTAGTCCAGAATCACTTCAAAAGAATATTTTGACTGAAATGATAACATTGGCAAGTAATAATAATAAAAATTTACCAGTTTGTTCTTCAACTACAAATGAAGATATTTTAAATCCCGAAACAAATACTAGTTTAACAGCTGATTCTAAACTACATTCCCAAGTTCCATCTGATTCGTAAGTATTAAATTATGTCAATAAACTAAAACTATTGATTAACTAATTGCAATTATATTCAGAGCATGTCAAAAAGGAGGTTCTCTCACTATATCTGAACTCCAGCAAAAATTAATCCAACTTACAGCCCAACCATCAGAATTATCATCTAGTAGTACTCCACCTATCGGTTCTCATCCAAGTACTCCTCATGGACATACTGGATATGAGACGTATATGAATAATCTTCAAAAACGTTTGGCTTCCATTTCAATGCCTGCTGGCAACATACTTGTATATATTGACCAAACTCTTAAATAACAAATATGTATTTACTGTCCAGTCTTTATAATTATATATACTTATTTAGGGGCCACTTTCACCTCAAAGTACATTACATGCAATAAGTTCTGCAACATCTAAATTGAAAATACCTATTGCTATTGAAGTTGTTAAGCCTATGCAACCAGTAGCCATTGGAATTGATGAAGTACACATTGGCGATGAAGTTGGACCAATTTTAGTACATGCAGTGCAAGCTCAATCTATTTTGACGGGTAATGAAACACTCCAACGTGTGATAGTGCCAGAAGAAAACAAAGATCAACAAACTATGGTCGTGCAACCATTACCTGGTCATGTTATTATGGTTCAATCAAATTTTATGCACAACCAAGATTCATCTACTCAAGTATTTCAAGCAATTTATTATTTCTTTAGCTTGATTTTTTAACTGCATTACTAACTAAATTGTTTTCCTTATATTTATCAGGAATTTGAAAGTAATTCAAATAGTCATAAAGAAGATTCTAAAGAGAGAAAAATTAGTCGTGCTCAGTCAGTTGATTTGCATAGTTTAGAAAAGGTAATGTTTTAAAGTAATAGTTAAACAAAAAGTTATATAATATGAATAAATTTAGTATTGTGTAGGTATCAAAGTATTAATATATTTTTTTTTTACTATACAACTTATTATTAACATAAAAGATATTAAATCATATTATTATTATTACTATTTCAAAAAAGATATGATTAATTAATAAGTGACAAGAGTACATAGTCCATTTTAATATAGTTATAGACTATAGTATTGTAAACTAGATATTCTGTGACCTTTGCTTATATTATGAAAGAAATGAATTAGCATAAAATTATATTGTTATGATAATGAGTAAGATAATATTAACAAATAAAATAAATAGTATAAAAACTATGAAACCATAAAACCATGTTAAATTCAAAAGTTTTATTACAATGTATTTTTAAATAATTTATTGTTACTGTAGTCTGAATGAGAAGGAACCTTAGTGGGTTTTTGACAGAATAATTCTGAGTCTGAAAAGTGATGATATATTATGGTCGTCTCTATCCCAATGGTGTATTGTAGTAAATTTCTGAGGTTCCTTCTCCTTTTGAATATATTTAGAGTATTCTATTACAGTAATTTCATTATCAGAATATTTTAAGAATAAATATTTGATTATTTGTTTTAGAAGTTGTCTAGTATTCACACCAATACGTACAAAAAATATTCCTCAAATGCAGTCAATCTCCATTCATTACCCTTATCAACCGACCAACATGTGATACAATCTATGGAAACAGATGTTCCTTGTGATAATTATCAATCAGTTTCACACTCAGTACGTTACAAATGTTTAACCAGAATATTCCAACAGTAGAATGTTTTTTATAGTTTTACTGTAATCTGTATATTTATTGATTTTAATGAATTTTTTTAGAATGATGAAACTAAGGATCAAAAAGATATGAACATTGTTAATACAAATGAAATATCCCAAGCTATTAAATTAAATGTATCTTCTTTTGATTTTCAAAATTTGTTACAAAGGTAAAACTGAATCAAATTAAATATATTTATTATTTATTCTTCGAGTTGCTATGTAAATTTGGATTTCGTTTTAGGCAATATTTTGAATTAGAGTGTTTACGTAAACGTCATCTTGATGAACTAAAAAGTTGCATGCAAATGTTAAGATCAGAAAGTATACAACCTACTATACTATATGAAGCTTTATCGCCACTTTCTAATTCTAGTAAGTATTTATTTTAAGCATTTTTGATCACCAATATTAAAATTGTTTATTATTTAAGGTAAAAAAATACCTAGTGAAGCTAGTGGAAATTCCAGATCGGTCTCACCAACTCCAGATAATGGAGTGATGAAGTTTACGCCAACTGGCTTATACTTCTTACCGGAGTCTGTTAAACTTTTATCACCTACCTTAGCCGAATCCCAACACCACGGCTCTAATCATTAGTCAACAACAAAAGAAAAAATAATAATCTCTTAAGCGTACTTTTAAAATTTTGTTATTCCTTATTTTTTTCACTATTCACAACGTTCATCTAAAACGCTTATAATTAAATTGTTATTTTATTTTGTATAAGTTCCTTAGAAAATTGTATTCATCAAATATATTATTTAATTATTCAATTTATAAATACATAAACCTACTAATATGTTTTATTTGCACATTTATTCAAGTGATTGCATAATATAACATATTTGGGTGTTACTTTAAGACCAATACTAACATCTTTAATCTAAAAATATTATTTATTAACAATCTCTCATTTTATGTTTAAAACATAATTTAATGGAAATTGTTGCGATATTTAATCAATTTTTTTTATGATTATTAGTTTTTCAATAATTGTTATAATTTTGTAGGTTACAACTTACAGATTGTAATTTACATAGTCTAGTCTAATTAAAGTGATTTTGTAAGTCATAACTCTTAAGGTTTTTAATACAGCCTAAAATATTAGAAAAACACAAGTGTATACATTTTTTAAATACATTTTTATAATTATAATTTATGAAGATTCATAATAATCAATGGTACCAATTGAGATGTGTCTGATATGCCATGGTTAAAAGAAATATCTTGCCAACCTATTTTATTTTTCCAATATTAAAATAACTGAAAGTCAGAATAATTCTTTTATTTTATATTTTTTATTTAGATTGCCAAAGCTAACTGCTGTCCTAGTTAATTATTTTATTCAGAAATCGACAACTGTTAAATTCTTAAATAAAACTTATTTAAGGTAGTTATTCTTAAAGATTTTTCAAACGACCTAACCCTTTTTGACAACTGGTTCAACATCTGTGTTACTATAGAGCATAATATTTATGTGTTTTTGAAATGTTAATAATATAGTTAGGTCATAGTGTGTCAATAAGAAGAAGTTATGGTATACCGAGTGATTCTTTTATCATTAAACATTATCATTATTTCAAAAATTACTAATGCTTTTAAAAATATTTTCTTACATAGTTTCAAGTTGTTCAAAAACCAACGTTTTTATTATATAACATTATTTTAAAATATTTTTATCCTTATAATTTTTTACTTTTTTGAATGACGACATAGAGTTTTAATTTCATATTCCAAAGCAGAATAATTTTCTAAGTATCATAAAAATCGAATTTAGGGCGAGTAGTTTATGAGTTATAAGTATTTAAAGTTTTGATTGGCAGAGTGGAGTGGTACGGGGTTACCCCGCAAAATGTTTGTCCACTACTCCACTTGTCTAAAATGTTTAATATCTATGGATGAGACATCCACAGACCTATATTGTGTAAGCCATAAGGCTTATGGAGCACCATAGAATCATAGAATATTATGGAAGCGACGCTCTCGGGCGGCCAATGTTAATGAGTAGAATATTTCATGACCTTGAAATTGTTCGTAACTTCTTATCTTACCGCCAAGCTTACAACATCATTCCTATTGATAATTTATAAGACAAGTCATTATTATTGATAATTGTGCGACAAGAGCATTATAAATTATAATATTACATCAATTTTTTTTTTAATAATGTACGATATGAGTATATAGGACGGATCACGGATAATATATTTTTTAAAGCTTTTTGTTCTATAATATTGTAAGCAGTTTTTTTTTCAGATATTAATTTATTAGTGTACCTATAAATTATAGGCTATAATAGTACTTATTTAATATATACAATTAAATATTAATTATCTACCTTATATAAAGCCATAAAGGTATAAGATATAAGACAAGCATGTGTTAAAGCTTAGAACATTAATGTCCTATGGTTGAAGGTAGAGAATTACAATTTAATTAAATACAAACTAGATAATGAAATAATTTAACAACAAATTTTAACATAATAGTATAACCAGTTAATAACAGTACTTTTTACATTATTTTATTTGCAGACCATGTTCTTATACAAAATTACTAACTACATTATCAAATAAAAACACATATACATAACAATATTTATAAATTACATACAATTTGCAAATTTCGATTGGTTCTGGTTAACGTAGTATAATTTCTAAGTCTTATAAATAAATTTAACAAATATTCATGAGGGAATTGTTCACAGGGATGTTCATAATACACATTTATTAATATAATATAAATACGTTTATATAATATGTACGGAAGCATCATAAAATTATATAGGAAGATAGTTATTATAACATTATTATTATATTGTTATTTACTAAATTTATTATATATGGACATATGGTTATTTATTCTAAGGCAGTAAGCAGTGACCTTTTTTTTAAAACTTTGGCGGGCTGGTCTCGAGCGGTCCGTTTCAGTGTTAAAAGCGTTTCTAACATCATGCCAAGCTTACAACATCAATCAGTCCGCCACGAAATAAAAGCAATTAAAGTGGAGGGGCGAGTGTCGTTTCCAGAATATTCTATGATAGAATAATCATACCTCCCTTAACAATATCAGTCTGATTTGTAATCTAACGTTCGGTTGATAATAGATAAGGTTTGATTTGTATTTACTGTTTAGTCCCTGATCCAGAAGATTTAGTTGTAATTTTAGATTCTAGTGTTCTACTATTTAGTTTTGGATCGTTGGATCTACATTTTACTTACGATTAACATTTGGCTCAATGTACCTATTGAATATTAACCACAGAGTAGTTTTAGAAAAGTTAAATTTTAGTTAATAGGTCTATTGGTTTGAGCATACAATCTTAAATTTTTCGTGGATGTTTTGGAGATTTAAATCGAAAAAAAAGTGTACTTATATCTTATAAAGCAGTTGCCAATAGCATACTGTTAACATAAATTAAATTATGGCAGCCATTGAAACGGTAAAGTATAACTTTTATTATTCGCATGACAATATGTCAGTACTCTAAGGCTAAATCCATAATTTGTGAGTGAGTATGTTTCAGGAAAGAAGTTATACAATACTTGTGCCGAGTAAATGCACAGTATTATAATATTATATCATTGAACTGTTATTTTATTTTTTTGTATCATGAATTTAGGCCTGTTGAAATTCTACTGTTTGCGAACCATATTTACATATTTTTGTATTAATATTCTTGAGAAGGTAATTGTTTCCTTGCAATTACCTGATCAATTATACTAATACGCATTTATGTCAAATAAGTGTACCTAACAAATTACTGTCATTAAGTTAGTTAGCTTGTAGTGATAATACCGATTGATAATGTATTTACTTAACAAATTTAAAGTTATGGTATGTATTAAATTTACTGAAATTAGTCAAATGTATGAGTGATGTGTTATGTTATAGTCCTTGCTCCTACCCCTTGAAATCCGTACTGCATATGGTAAACTTAATGAATTTATCATATTTTCAAGGTTGCTTTAATAATATTTGTTTTTAATCCATTATTATTATGTAGTATTGTTCATTTACAGATTTTTTTCTTTAGTTAAATGCTGCTCTGCTATTTTCGTATGCTAATAATATAATATAAATGCTTCCAAATATTGTTTTGAATTCATCATATCATTATAATTTATAACTAATAGTTATTATTTTTTAATTAAGATGACAACAATTTTAATTATAACATCGACCATCAGTCAATTGAAGAAACTGAAGTGACAGAAGACTTCGAAGAATCAAATGAAGCTGTAAAATCACTAACACATAAGAATCATGAAGAGAATGAGTTGGCGGTTCATGGTGATAAAAGAGTGTGGGTAAAAGCTTCAAATGCATTGTTTACGGATCAAATCAAAGAAGAAATTCAAGAATGTGAGTACCAAACCATTATTGACGTTAAAGATGAAATAGAAGAAATCGAAGAAGAAGAAGAAGAGGAGATTAAATTACAACCAACAATTGTATGCGAACCAATACCACCACCACCACCAGCAATTGACATTCGATTGAAAAAAATTAACATGTCAAAAGTTGGTTTCAAAACAGTGAAAAAGCCTAAAGAACAGATCGGTCGTAAACCTAGACCTATATTGCCTATGACCCGGCCAATAGCTTCTGCAAGTACTTCACACTTGGAACAGGCCTCAACTCAACACCAGTTAATTATGCCTTCAACTCAAGTGCCTGGAATTGCTTATCAGATTTTTCTGGGTGATCATGGAAAGAACTCGAACAATCCAGTTCAATATACAATGTTACAGCCACGACCAGTATTCTTACAATCGTCTCCAACATCTGTCAGCAATACATCACCAGTTATGATTAGCCAATCATATCCAATGACTCGATCCCAGGTTCAAGGTCCTATAGTTCCCAAAATTGCTCCCAAAGTAGTCAGTCAAACCTACTGTTCATTTTGTTACAAACATTTTAAAGATATGAAGGAACATGTTAAATTGTGTTGGGCTAATCCAGCTAGTAAAAGCTATAAGTACAGAAAAATTGCACCGTCTATTTCTTAATAATTGTTCGAAATGTTGAAATGTATTTATTTTTTTTTATTGGCCAATACATAAATTTATGTATTGTATCCATATTGACATTATTACAAATTTAAAGTTTGATCGAATATTATGGCATATGTTAAAAATTATATAATCGACTTAACATTAACAATTGTATTTCAATTAGTACACGGTTGATTATACTTTTATGTATTAAAAATTGATATTTCTAGTGATTTATCCATTAATGTTAATTTATAATATTATAAAATAGAATCTGACTTTACAAAAACCTATTTGTCCAAAATTAATATTAGTTGTGTATCATGTATAACTTATTTGTAGATATTACTCATTGTCAGCATAAATGACAAGTAATGATTACTTATTATTTATAATAAATAAATGTATCTGTGTATATGAACTATATGGTATTAGTTTATTATCGTAAGTTACTATTTACTGTTGTTAAAATGCTCAATCACATGATGCGACAAATTACTTTCTCATTACCTATAGAACATAGTTAGGCATTAAGTGATTCTTTTAGACATTTTTTAATCGAACCTTTTAGTTAACACTTACATTATATAAATGTATCAATTAAGAACATATTATTATGCATACAAATATTACCAAGCGTGGACTGGTAAAAAAGGGCACGGGATGCTACATAATTTAAAGGGCAAAAAACAAAAACGTTTGGAGCAAATTTAAAATAATGTAGATTATGTATACAATATTGAAAATACGTAAAAGTCGTTAATAGGTACCAAGTTAAAACAAATATTCAAACAAAATTGTAAAATTTTAGATTAAAAAAACAAATTAGATCCAATATATGTTAAGGCAAGGGATTCTGTATTATCTCAACATCCCATCCTGTCTATGCCTGAATATTGCAACCATAACGCTGAGGAAAGCAAAATAATAATAATAATCAGTATAATTACACTGACAGTCAAGGGTTAAAGTGGTTGCGACTTCACCTTTCTATAATGGTGGTTAAAAAAGTTTCCCATTTAACAAATTACTCGTAAGGTAAGACTGAACGGTCCAATTAATAATTATAACCAAACATTGGTCAATATAATTATAATTTATGTTTTTATAATAATATGTATGTTATATTTTTATTTTTTATGAATTCATATCATTTAATGTTAAGACAAATATTTAATAAAGAAAATACTATTTAAGTTGATTTATTTAAAAATAGCTCTTTATTAAATAATGTAAAATTGTGTTTCATATATTTATTTATATGTATATTATACAGGTAAAATGTGAATGTGTCATTTTTTAAGTATGCTCCCCCCACCATGCATAGAATTTGGATTTTCTCTTATAGAATTTCAAGCACTACATTTTTATGATATGAATATTTTTTGTTTGGGTGATTTCTTTGGTTCTCTTAAAAGACAAGTGAGAAACTGACAACCACTAATTAGTAATTACAACTTAATATTACGAGAAAAAATTTTCTCTTTCAAAATATTAGATTTGTATAAAACATATGTGTTTATCTTAAAAATGTAGTATTATTTGTGATTTAAATTGATTATGAAATAAATTTCAAGTTTGAAAATTATTCAGGGTTGTTAAAAGAAGTATTTTTCAATATTTCATTATACTCTATGCATTAGACATTCTACTTTCTAAGCTCTCTGCCTCCAGCACTACTCAACTATTCACTCGAACTTAGGAATTCTTACCATTGCTTCTCACCGCATCAATCCCGATATTTATTTTTATTGGTATAACAATTGTCTCGGCGACTGGGGCCGCCATTAGCTACAATAAATTCTAGATAATTATTAATTTAGGGACACACTAAGTAGAAACTTATAACTATATAACATAGACAAGAGAATATGTATAAAATTAATATAGTAATCCATAATGGGTTAATACATTATACATTTTCAAATACATTTAATGGACACATTTTTATATTTTACTATTAAATTCTGCATCTCATCTGTGGAATCTGAGAACATTGTCCAATGATATAATACTGGCGTTTAGATGGCTTTTGGCTAGATGATAGTAGGTAAGATTATACTTCCTGCATTCAGTTAAGATGTGTTTGATTGTCAAAGGATAGTTATAGGTTGGATATATGGACAGAACCAGGCCCGTATACAGACCAAATTTTAGAGGGGACATTATAAATAAAAAGAATATTAATTTTTAAATTTTTAAATTTTTTGAGGTGGTGACAGTTGGTTTTAGGGAGGGCAGCGCCCCCTCTTGCTTTTCCACCCCTGTAGCTAAAGGCCTGGGCGACTTCTTTCTTCATCAAAGAAACACGCATTAATCTGGTATGACCTATTCCGAGCCTGTTTGAGGTCACTATTACTTCTTCTTTCCTATAAATGTGATGACAGACCATGGAAGGATGCATAGTTTTTATTTCATTTAATTTGGTATTGGGTATTTTCTATTAATTTTGCCATAAGTTGATGATTTTTCCTTAGACTATTATGAGTTTATAATATCGGATGTTGAGATATTTATTTTATTCTCTATACAAGAGGTTCCCAAATTGTGGGTCGCGTTTTTGGTGGGTCATACTAAGTTTTTGAATATTTATATATTTCAATAATGTTAAATATTTAATATTAGATTATTCGAGAATATAAAAAAATAAAAATAATAGGCATTCTATAATAAAATGGATAAATTAAAATTAATATGATACAGTATTTTCCATGTACCTGACTAAATCTTATAGAATGTATACATTGATGTTTGAATTTAGTTTTATCATATTTATCATAATCTTCGACGATTACCATTACGCTGCAGGATTAAAAGTTATCTCAATATAGTTGGCGATTATCAATAATAATAATATAAAAAATGCCATTAGGACTATTAGGAGGTGTTGTGGGTCGTCAACATTTGAATATTTTCCAAAATGGGTCGTACCGTAAAAAGTATTGGAACCTCTGCCCTATACTATATGCTATACCAGTGGTCGGCAACCTTTTTTGACGGAAGAGCCATACTCTTTTTACTATTCTCCGCTAAATTTATAGTAAACAGTTGTAATTTTTTACTTTTAACTATCATCATTAAAAATATATGAGGCCCGCAAGTAATTTTCAAAAATTACATTTGACCCTTTCTAAAATCCTAGCGAGGGCCGCTGCCTTAGGGTGTAGGTACATATGTAATATCGCTGCAATTCGTTTGCGCACATTCAAAATTTTTTACCTGAAAATCGACGACTCGCTTGCGCACGACGAAATCAGTCGTTTACCTGAAAATAAATCACTCGTTTGCGCAACACGTTTAACGACGAATAACGCAGAAAGTTTCCATAAACATTATAATAGCCAATTTTATACACCACATCCACACATACATCAAGTCATAGATATACTCATGCAAATTCAAAGTGAAACAGATTTAAAAATTAACTCAATAAAAAACAATGTAATGAATTATAAAAGAAAGGAAACTGTACATAAAGAAGAATACTTACAAGATATGTGGAATAAATATAAAAATAAAACTATCGACCACTTAACTTATATCAAAAATATTGGAAATAAATTCCATCATACAAATTTAATTTGAAATAATAATAATTATGACGATACTTTTTCATATTAATTGTAGTATATTTTTGTATTTATATTTTATGTTATTTATTATTATTTATTTATATTTTTATATTGACTAATGATGTTATAACGATTTATATAACACACATCATACACACACACACACACACATACATTTTTAATCACGCCTGTTTAAAAGTTTGAAACAGACAGTCCTAAGCCTGTTAAAGTGAAAAGGTAAATGTGCGCAAACGAGTTATAGCCATGTAATATATTATACTTTTGACGATTCACACAATATTCTGTGTTAAGTTAATGTGAAGAGTATAAAAAAGGTTCCTTTTGGTTTTTTTCCTATTATCGTCCCAGCCTTATGGTTATGGGTATTATAGTAAGTATGAGACGGCGGCTGTGGTGGCAAATTTAGCGGAGCAAAATAACAAAAAATATGAACATGGATCGTTGAGGCGAACTGGACGTCTGGAGGTCTGGACTCTTGGCCCTCAATCAAAAATTGATTAGCTCTAATATAATTCCAGGAATATGTGTCATGTATGCATAGACTGCGGTAATGACTAATAATTACTACATCTCAAACGGGTACCCGCATATTAAAAATCTATTTGTTTTTAATTATTATTATTATTATTAATTTTGTTATCATTTGTGATTATTGTAAATATTACACGAATAACGAATAATTCACATAAAACATTTGGGATGAAGCTTACAACGATGAATATAAAAGTTCATGCTTTCGATCTAGTTATTATTATTAACATCGACAAATTAAAATTAAACATTTTTGTAGTTTGTAATATTATGTACTGACGAGTGGAAGATTCATTCAGCGAAAGTGGCGTATTTACTGGGGGAGGGGTGGTCGGTCCCCGACCTCCCCCAGAAAAAAAAAATGTTAAAAAGTCATAAATAACTTGATACGCGGGTACTGAGAAAGATTATTTTATATTATGTGTTTTTAATGTTTTTATTACAATCTTTCTATAAATAACTTGGGTTTAACTTATGATTATTTTTGTCGCGTCGTCGCCGTCCGACAAAATTGAAAATACGTTACTGAAGCTAATATTTTTGAAAATATTTTTTTTACATTATTTTAAGTCATTGAAAAAAACATTTTTTTTTTATCTTTATCCTCTTTAATTTAATTTAATTATTTTTCGTTTAATGACATCATGGTAATGTATTAATTATATTCCTTATTCCAAAGCAGAATACTTTTAAGAGTAGGTACTACTAACTACTTCAATGTATAAGAGTTTAATTTTGGACGGAGAGTATTATAGGGATAGTTATATCTTATATCTTTAAAATAATATTTATTACTTGCTATAAATTATAACCAGTTATACACTTTTCTTAAATTTGATTTTATAGATCAAAATACTATATTATTTATCAATGAAATTAAAAATGTATGTTGTCATTTAATGGTGTAAAAATTTAAGAAATTTTAACGATAACAAATTGTAAAAAATATAATTTATTTTAAGAATATGTATTTTTAAAGTGACTTAAAACTATGTAGGGATGTATTTTTAAAAACGTTTATTTTCTAAAATACTAGCTAGGTCACAAATTTGTACCTTTCGTTTAATAATAATGGATCAACCCGTACCTATTATATATAGATACTATAATACAAGTAGGTTGAGTTTCATACAATAATGTAATGTGTTCAGTGCAGTGCGCTGTGTGGTACCAAAGTATTTCAATACTTTTAACTTTTTATAGGTTTGTAGATTCGTATTCTAAAATATACTTTCAAGTTTCAACAGTGATATTTTTCAGGATAAGTATTTATTATTCTTATTAGTTATTATACTTAACTATTAAGGGTACCGGGTACCTATTTGTAACTAAATACTTCGCTATAATTTTTCATATAAACTATATTATAAAGTATAATAATATAGATATAAGATCACATAATACACCGCTGTTATAGGTTGTCATTTAGATTCATCTTCACTTAATATCCATGGTAAATTGATAGGTACCTCATTTATAAATTTATTATAGGTAAGTAGTTTATTATTACTCGTTTATATATTTTTTTCATTCAATACTTTTATTTACATAAATGTACATAATTATTAATTATTATAATACCTATCATGTTACCTATAAGTATTACATTAATAAAAACAATGAATAAATATGTTATATAATTTTTTTTTAATTTGTATAATATTGTGATAAATTGAATTTATGGCTAATGAGTATAGAGCCCGGATTTAAATGCACTTAAAACCATACAAATATACTCTAAATCTAAATACATTTTTGAGGTATGAATCTGTATTTAGCTTATGAAAGTACTTCTACCTACATTTTTATGAAACAATGAATCTATTGATTTTACAGTGATGAATTGTTTGTGTCAGTAATTACCGTTTGAAGCAGTATTAAAATACAATTTTTTTATTTTTGACTTAGGGTGTGGTTTTTGGTAACAAATTGGATCAAGTTGATACATTGGAGTCCAATAAGAGATTAAAAAAAAAAATCAAGTACTTTTCTTGATAATAAAAAAAACATTTAGGTAAAACTTGCAGTTTTTTATAAAATCGATATTGTTTTTCTTGTGTAACTCAAAAATGAATAACCATATACCATATTACTATATTAGGTATAGCCATAAATATATAGGTACTTGACAATTTTAACAAATATTTTTACCAACTTTTTTAATGGATCTGGACAATTTTTTAAAAATATTTTGAAGTTTTTTGTTCTATATATTTAAAGGCATTTGAGATTTGACACAAGGACTGTAGCCCTAAGACCCTGTAGGTTCAACGAATTTCATCATGTCTAATGAATTATTTTTAATACCGGCCATCATCCGGCTATTTATGGACATCCGATATGATTTAAACGAATAACCTAGTTAAATAATTATAGCGTATGATTCGCAATATAATAATTATTAATATCTAATATAATGACAAGTCTCCAGCCTCCAATAATGCGTGAATTGGAACTACAATATTATAGTGTACTTATAATTTATTATCAGGATTCCGCAGATCGTGTATAGTAATACTTGCATTGAATCATATATATAATATCTACACGATACATTTTTGGTATATCTCCACAATATTTTAAATGACGTAGTCGGATATTGATGGTGCGTTTAATAATATTGATCAATATTTGATATTGACAATAATATTGATCGTGTATGGGTTATATTGAAGGATTGATCAATATATTGAACAAATTAAAAATTTTTGATTTTTATTGACGTACTGTCAATAATATTGCTCGAATTGACAAATATGGTGAATAGTGGTCGTTGATAATGTTCGTCAATATTTTGTCAATAATATTGATCAATATTATTGATCGTGTATGGGTGGTGTATCGTGTATATTTATTTCCACGGCCCTGCAAATTTAATATAAGATTCCTCGTGCATTTTTTTATTCATAAAATAAAGTTACGGGAGTCACATCTCACATCAAGTTATAACGAGTTTCCAAAAGTCCAAATTTCTTCGATATTAACACGTATACCTATTAACCATTTCTCTTCAATCAGTTTTTGATATTTTGTTGTAATTTATTCAAAAAGAAAACCAATCTATCCACCTATCTTAATACTTATCCACTTACTGGCGGATTTTGGACATTTTTTAAAATGTCTATTTTTTCATTTTATATAGACACCTATATACGTTTAAAAATTTTAAAAACATTTAACTCATTTGAAAATAATTTTACAAATACAAATTATAAAATATTCAACTTTAAATTTTTATGCATAAAAAATATAAATTATATTTCATTCATTTTTTAATTAGCAATAGTAGATTAAAAATGTAATCCAACGATTTTTCGGAAGTATTATAATCAAAAATTTACGTATAAATACAGTTTTTATAGAAATACAGACATTTTAAGTTTGATATTTGAATAGTAAAATTTAATATGAAACAAATAATTAAAATTTTTTTGTAGGTAGGTACTTTAGATATATTTTTATTCATTGATACTGAAACTTTTAAAGTATTGCATGTATATTATCGTTTTTCTTAATATTTTATAGTTTTTATTCATCCAAGGACATTATCAAATCCAATGTTTTTGGCGTATACTAATTTAAAAACTACTAATTACTATATGCATATATGTCTATAATAAATTTGTATACCTACAGTTAAATACACTTAATGTCTAACAGACCGTCTTCGTATTTTAATCAAATATTTATCATTGAATTACAATTTAACACGTTATATACGATAAAATACAGTGTGACTTACTTTTCAATGACGGAGTACCCTCGGCACCTACTTTACCCCTTTTTTTTAAAAATCAATCAAAAGCCTCATACATTTTTCATAACCATTTGCCGTTAAAATAGACGATAATAGATATTTTAAGTATATAATATATATATTTATATATTTATTTTGTAAGCCATCAAAAAATATTATTCGCATAGAAACTTGAAACATTTCAAGCTATCACTTAAATCAGTGGTGCTCAACCTATATTTTCATCCTAAACTTATTAATTTCAATGAGGCGAACTCAACCAACACTGTACAAGTTGAAATACAATACTTTTTAATTTGATGATAATCTATTGGTAACCCCATATTGAAACTCCGTAAGCTCCAGAATGCACATTGGCACCACTGACTTAAATTATCTTTTCTTTAAACAGTTTAATAATTTTCAAAATATTTTTTAGTACACATAATATAACATTTTTAATTTTGATAATTTAATTTCGCTTGAAAATATAATACGAGGTACCTATAAATACTTCTTATGATGATACCTAAAAATGTAATTATTAAATCTATAAGTATTATATGTAAGTACGTCGTACGTTAATTTTTATTACAATTTCGATAAAATTGTACATTTAAACAAAGAATAATGATTTTAGTTAATTTACTGTATTTAAACAATATTTGAGAGGACTTGACATCTTTACGAAGGTATATTTTATTATAAACGTAATGATGACATTTTATAAGAATATTTATATTAATTTAAGAAGTTTTGCCAACTACCAATTTTTCCCTATGAGGGAGTCGCGGGACGGTGAAACACGATTGCGTACGGTCTTTATCTGCAGCTTTGAAGCACTGTTGTCATTTGCTTTGAACTTATAGAACAGGGGTTACTTCCATAATTTTTTTTTATTATTATTGAATAACTATTTTTTATTATATTATTTTAATATTTAATTATTTTTTATTATTTTATTTTGTATACTATATTATGACATAGGTATTTATCGAAAAGTGAGATTTTTAAGTGGTATCATAACTTAAGTCATTTTTCCAAAATTTAAATTTTACTGATCAAAAATAAAAACATAAATTTGGCAACGTTGCACAGTAAATCGTACGCAATCGTTAGACTTTTGGGGTAAATATTAAAGTTAATGGTTTAACGTACGCAATCGTGTTCTCAAAAAGAAACATCGTACGCAATCGTGTGGTATCCGTCGCGGGAAATGATATACGTCCAACTAAAAGGTGTATCCCTTCTCAAGTGCCATAAATCCATTCAGCCAAATCATCACATTCCAAGTAAAAATCACACGTCATATCTTCATGACCATTTTCTTTCTCAGGCTAAACTTTCTTATGCCACCGTCGGTGACCAATTAATAATCCTTGTTATTCATTAATTTTATAAACGACGTATCGATAATTAAATTTATTTCAAACCTTTCTGCATTAAATGTAATCCCCTCATTTCCCTTCTCATCACGACACATGCATTATTATAGCTCTTGGTAAATATCTCAGTAAGTTAAATTATTATAATAATGGCATATTATATCCACACATTAAATAAGGTTATAAGTTTTCTTGTTCATTTTAATTGACCGTTAATTTATGTTATACTATAATATCGATTATTTTAAAACAGTATTTCATTATTATTATCTTTAAGTATTATTTTGTATAATAATATTAAAATCTATGAGCTATATGTATTCTTTAAGATTTAAGTGTTATCGTTGAACTATAGTAACTACTATTTGTAGTTAAAAGCAAATAAAAGAATCAATCAATTTTAAACTATACTATATTTACACCACTTTTTATTTGGCGAATATTGGTATTGACTCAATCTCCAGGCTCAAAAGTCAAATCAATCAAATATGATGTATACAGTATAAACTTATCGTAATATATAGAATATAGATTATAGATAATAGACTGACAATCGACAGACTGTTTCTGTTCGGAATCGTTTTTATTGCATTGCAAATTGCGATGATTCATGTGCATTGAATTCAAATTTAATACACATCCATTCATCGTGAGCGTGACCTACTCAATGACGAAGTAGGTACACTCGATAATACATATACGGCTAAACAGCCATATACAATTAAGAATAGATTGGGTCTTCGATTTAAAATGTTGAAAATAAATTTTTGATAAATAAATTGGTTTGTAATTTTTTTGTGGGATGTAAATAAAAATAAGGAATCCAACCTTATTTTCAAAATCTTTAAAGCGTTATTAGATCAATTAGTGTAGGTGCCTATGTCCTAGTCCTATAAGTGTTTTAATGAAAGCGTATACACTATCTTTTTAGAACAAAAAAAACAGTTCGTTTTTAATCCAAGACCAAGTATTATTTTAAAATTTCCTACTACCAGCTGGCAAATGATGTCCTATTCTTCTGTTGAAAATTTACCGAATATACCGTTTCTTGTCGTATTCTCGCGCTCACTCGTGTATGTAATATTTTTTTACCGAACGTTTTCGACCCGTCCGAATGTCCAATTAGCAGGCCCACGTGCGCGTATAATAATAATATAGGCGAACGCAAAACGGCCGGTGAATAACAAAGGTTTAAATGATTTGAATTGTTACTTATTGTGATGAAATATGTATGATGGAGACCAAACTGGACTTGTCGCTATATACCTACGCGTGAATTCGACAATCCCTGGCCTTGGCGGTCGCGAATTCCGAAGGCCGACGACATTGGAAAATACTAAAATAGTTGTATATTGACGTACATATACTCGCACTACAATAATAATAATAAAAATAATATAGTTTAGGTCGTTTAGGACGACGAGTGGCGAGAAAATGAGAAACAGAGATTGGAGAAAAGTGTGACGCTGGAGCGCTTTTCGGATAGAAACCAAACGTAACGAATCGCGAGAGAAAAACATTTTCGTTGCGGCAGCGGAGACCTACATCCGAACACCGAGCTGCGAAAGACCACCGTCGTCGCCGCCACTGACTTTCAGCGTACTTTTGTCGGAGTAATGACTAATGAGTATACAAATCTTTTTATATTATGTGCTAGGTACCATTATACTACCATTTAGTCCATAGCTGATTGTCGTAACGCATAATATTATTAGAATCTGCGCGAACCGATTATTGTCCTACCTACAGTTTATTATATTATGTACAATATGGTTTGTTTTTATCGACCATATCGGTCATTCGTACATGGAACAAGATTTTTTAGAGAATCGATATCGGCCGACCGGTATTACAATAATATAATATCATCGTAATAATAAAGGTATCTGTGCTGTGTACATAAATACAAGTAAATAAACCGTATACAATAAACGACGTATTTTAATTGTATGTTCGTTTATTTTATTATTTATTTATATATCTCGCTATATTAATTATACACGGAAAATGTCCATTAACAGCAATTTTACATTATGATGGAAAATAATATGTACAGTGTTTTCATATAAATCGATAATTCGTCGATAAAATTGCAATAAAAATTCAGCTACCTGCAATATTGTAATATTACGATCGACAAGTTTTCGCGATTGGACTAAAAAAAAAAACATACGAATTTATAATGTACCTAACCTTATCGTGACTGGACAGTTAGGTAGTCGACATACAATCTTGTGCGTTTTATATTTTTTTCGAATATTATGTATTTTAACTATTAAAATATAGAGGTTTTTTTTGTCGTTATTTAGTATTTACTCGTACACAATCGCGCGCGCTATATACCGCGTGATTCATTTAACGCAAACAAGTCCCTCGCATCGTAGAACATTTCATATGACTAAATATTAGTATAATACTATAATATACGCATGTGGCATGTCCATTTGTATTTTTATTCTCGAAATATCATGGATCAGGATCACACATTCAAAATGCCGTTCGTGGCCCTCAATAAATCCCCTCCACATACTACAACTAGCTCATCGCAGTACTGAGTAGTTCAAAATTTTAGCTTAAAATCGATAACATCCCCGGCAGCAATCACAAAATATATTTAGAACAATACGATTGTCCGGGTGTACTTCTCAACGAATTCGAGGCGATCTTTAAAAGAGATAGTTTTTAGAATAATAATATGATTGCTTGAAAACGTCCGATCGCGTTTTAGATCGACATAAACAATATTAATTATAACAATAATATTGTTCCCACAATAATAGTGATTGTACGATATACACCACAGTACTATTATAATTGTGATGTCGGACTGATTTGCGGATTAAACGAATCGCCCTGTACACGCGATACGCATGAATATCGCATATATACCCGTTCGAAAACCAGTTTTTGGATACTTCGTCGTCGTCGAACCTTTTTTTTTTCGTTCGGTCGGCGGCATAACCCTAAACCCATGCCTACCTATCTACCTACCTGTGGATTTTTTCACGTGTATTATGTGTATACCTACCACCTACTGCACTGCAAGAGACGATGATGCGCGCGCGCGTTTTATCCGAACGTTGTACATTTGGATAGCCAATCTCAAAACACCATTATTGGGAACAGTGAAGTCGTTGTATAAAATATAATAGCGAGGTTACCACGTGTGTGTCGCCTTTCGACAAGGGTTCGAAACGGGCTCGGCACAATGCATAGCAGCAGGTATAGGTTATGATTTCGACAGCGCGGGGTCGACGAGATTTATTGCCAAATATTATTATTACGAACATTATAAACATTCGTGCGGTTGGATCGGAATGAAATTTGTACGCAAACGTTGTATAAAATAATATTTAGTATTCCGATAGTCGTCATCGTTTCGTCCACCTCATCAAAGCACGAGTTTCTCGGATTACTCTGGCTACTTGTAATTAATAGCTATATAGATTGTTAATAACATTACGTTTAACGTGATTAATTAACTCGGGAGTCCAAAAAAGGTAGGTTTTATTAGAAAAATAGAAGTCTAGTGAAAATATCCGTAAGTTCCAGAAGATTTAATGAGTCTAGGGACGAAAAAAACAGAATACCGATTCTCATTATTCACACCAATCACGATTATTTTTTGTTAAATTTACAAGACTACAAAGGAACCAAAATTAATTTATCTCCTTTGTTTATTTGCACTGGCCGGACGAGAGTTGTAGGGTCCTAGTTCACCATTTAATTCAGACCGGTATAAAAACAAGTTATTTTAAGTTATACAATCCAACAATAATTAATTTTTGGTTCATCTCCGTTTTAAACGGTGCACATGAATTTTACATGTACATGTAAATTTATCTTTTTGAATGAATTGCGTTCAAGACGCAATTCCTGTTACTTTTTCACCTTCAGCTGTTCATTAGTGGTTCCTAAAATAAGATTGACAAGTATAATTATTTACATTTGACAAATAATTCACAATTTTATTTATTTTTTAAAATAAACACAACAATATTACTAAACATAATATTGTATAACTTTGGGCGCAATTAGTGTTCACAATTTAAAACAAAATATACTATTTTTTATAGATACCATTTTTGTGATTCTTTAAATGACTGTATATGTTTTCAGAAAAATTGTTTTCATATTTTTATTGATAAGATATCAGCATACCAATATACTTTACACAATATATTAATATAAATCATGTAATGAGAAAAATTGAATATAATTAATATCGTGGATCGAAAACTCTAATTTTTTGTTATTGTCTAGCACACGCGCTTAGCGATACATAATATAGGAGTTTAGTCGTGTTCTATTTCTTGCGTACTGATTGATCTAGTGACGCCAATAGAATTCAGAAAAAGATTTGACTTCGTCAAAACTTCACTAATTGAGATTGACTTTTAGGCATTTTTAGATTTAATCAAAAACGACCTTAATCCATACAAAATTGTAAATATTTTGTCTGTTGAAAATTAAAAAAAAAAATACATTCCTCGCGCCTCTCAGAATTTAAAATGGAAAGTATGATAATAAGTCCTACGACGAATTCCAAACAGTTTTCAGAATTATTCATGTATCATTTTATTAGATCAATCAGTACCTTGTAAATAAAAAAACTTTTAAATTCCGGTGTGTGTTAGATAAATCCAGAAAATCACAGCTATCAATCATATTAATTTTGCACAATTTGATTTGCTTTGTGCATCCGTGTTCCGTCGCACTACGACTGGAGGAGATTGGAGAATCACGTTTATATCCGTTTAAAACAATATTAACATAATAATAATTAATTTTTGATAAAATAAAATTGTATCATTAATTTTAATAGTGAATAATTATTTCAGGGACTGCCGCGTTTCGTCGGCGATATAATATTATTGATACTATTCTCCGTTTCCGTCCTGACCCGAAAATTCGTGAGCCCTGTATACGACCGTACCCGCGTGGCGAACACGACGTATAATAATGTATCATTTGGTGCCTTGGTGGGTCCGCAGCCTGCGCCGGAGAACACATTTTTCTCCTCTCGTTTTTGCCTTTTGGGGGCGTCGCGGCGGACCACCGTCGTCTTCGGCCGCCCGCTGCAGTTTTTATCCTATTTCTCGGAATTTGTGGCATGCGCACACACATATGCGTCGTGTCCAGATAAGTCTAATAAATGGACGTGAACGGTCAACGGATGGCCCACCGATTTAACTATTCATTTCGATCTCGGATAATAAATAAAATAATACGTGTGTGTAACACGTGTTTTCCGTGGAAAAATATTATATAATATTATGTCTATCCGTCCGTCCAACACCACCGATCACCGTAAATCGTTAGAAAAAAGAATAAATTATATCGTCATTAAACGCGACGTTACGCGTCGATCATCATTTTTTTTCCAAAATATTTAAAATATTCCAATCTGGCCGACGAATCGTATATTATTATTATTACGATTGCAATAATAATATATTATGATGCGTGGAATACTGGGGTATAAAATATTAATATTATACATTCATACGTAAGCGTCGAGTTAGTTTTTCGAGAATTAGACAATGGTACACGTACTTTGTGCACAATATAATTATAATAATACACAGTGTACTGCATTCATCATCTCATGATAAAAATGTTTATAAATAGTAAATACACGCGCATTGGCTTTCCAATGAATGTACGAGAAGAGGACGTCAAGTACAATAATATTATTTAAGTACATTAGATACCGTTTTTCGAGCGCATTGTGTTATATACGCGTTTCAGCAAAATAATAATAAAACGAGTATATAATAATAATATAATGAAAGAACCACGAGGCGGCGAAGAGGAGTGAGGACGGACCCGATACGGATCATCAGAATGTTATTCCGTGAAATAGAATTCTCTCCTCCCACCAAAATCGAGCCGCCGTCGAAAATTCATATTATTTCTCTCTTTATTTTTTCCCTTGTTTCGTTATTTTTTTTTTGCCCGCGTTCGAATCTCCGCAGCTGTATATTGTGTAAACACTGAACCAACAGCCGCTGCCGCCGTCGAACTTTCCAAACGTTCGTCGACGCGCGCAGTGTGACCGATAAGCCGAAACCGCCATTCCCTCGGGTGCGCACACTGCAAGCACGTTTTTCCTCTACTAATTTTATTATTCGGCACGTCGACCACGAACAACTACAACTGGCAAACGGCCCACCGGATAACAGAAATAATTATTCGGATATTATTATTATTGTTATTATTACTATAACAATAATAATAATTGTCGGTCATGTTTACGAATCCGTAAATCGTAGCCACCGCCCCCACCGATTGACGGCTCGACGTCCCCCCCGGTCCCGCACTAATTAACACCGATCACCGACGTTCGTTTCATTAATAAAAAAACTCATTTACGCGCGCTGATAACAATTATGATTTATGAGTGTGCACACTAACTATTATAGTAATAATAATATTAAAATATAAATCAACAAACACGGTACAACACGACATTATATCGTCGTTAGCGTTGTTCGATGATTTTATATTAAGTAATTTGGCGAGATTGACAACTTAGTTACTGACTTTACTATTATAAAGCATCGACGAGACTTTGCCGCCTCTGGGCAACCGGCGCGGTGGTCCGAACACGGTCACCCACCGTGTAGCGACTGCCGACCGGTCCGAAATTACCGTGCAAACTTTCAAAGTTGGCACTGCCGAAAAAAAAACTTTATTGTCCGCGTTTCGCGCCGTCGTTTCTGTTTTTTTTTTTTTTTTTTTTTTTTGTTGTCGTTTTTTCTCTCTATTTTTCGTGTATTTCTCTCTCGGCTCCCCCGCGCCACCGCACCAGTCATACCCCACCAACGGCCCGAGACTACCCGGCCCGCAAGCTGGCGAACGCGCGCGCGCACGCACACACAATATTTTGGTAATATACGCGACGAAACGAAACGAACCGAAGTGCCGAACACCACACTGGAGTGCCGATGCGATGGTATGTTTGAATTTCGTTACGCCGCGTTTCTGTGTGAAAATTTCTCTTTGTCCCACAGCGCTGCTTTCGCCGGTGCTGCTGCCGCCACCGCTGAAAACGGGACCGCCGGACGTCCAATAGGTACCCACTGTTATACCCAACATAAAATTGTCGGCCTGCAATAATTATCACAACTCATCCAAGATCCAACGTTTTTGTCGCAGACGAGTAGACGACCGCAGTACGAAACGTTCCGCACCGACGTGATATTCCGTCATTGTCGTCTCTCAAACCTCCGCAGTGACAATAAAAATACCAATAATAATTTCTATAAAAGTTATAAAATAGTGGGTAGTATGTAATATCATCTCGATACGATATCATAAATTTATCGTACATGCCTAATGGAATATTATTTTTATAGCAGTTAGACTTTTTTTTTTTTTTATTACAAACGTACCGAATCTTAAATATTTTTGTCCTGTGTAAATCGTCTCCTTCGAGTTAAGTTCGAACGACAAGTTTTTCGCGATCTCGCGTGCTCGTGCGATTCGCGCTTTTTGTGGTGCGTGTGGTGTTGCCGCTGCGGCGCGTTTACTTTACACAGCCGTCCGGTCCAATCGGTTGTGCGCTTGCGCGTTTGTGCGTGCGTGTGTGTGCGAGTGTGTGTGTGTGTGTGTGTATATGTTGTGCACACGCGAACGCGCACAACAGGTCGTCTTCGCGTCGGCTGCTCGTCGCCGTTGTTGTCGTCGCATTTTGTAGCGTAGACGTTTCGCCAGGAAAGTACGGTCAACGATACCGTCCACGTTTTAGCCGGTCAGCAGCTGTCCACCGTCCGCGTGTCCGGACGATACCAAAAACTATAATATTATTATCGTTGTTATTGTTGTTATTATAATCATTATTTACTATCATTGTGACCACTGCTGAACGCACAACCCGTCACGCCATGGACCACCAACAGCAGCAGCAGCAGCAGTTCTGCTTGCGGTGGAACAACCATCAGAACACGTTGATTTCGGTGTTCGACAGCCTGTTGGAGAGCGGATCGCTGGTCGACTGCGCCCTGGCCGCCGAGGGACAGTGCATGAACGCTCACAAAGTCGTCCTGTCCGCCTGCAGCCCCTATTTCGCGGTAAGTCTCGCCGAGCGTTTGTAATTATTTCGTAGTGTATTGTTATGATTTTGAATGATCGTGTTGTTGTGGTTTTGGTCGTCGTCCACCCGAATTTTATCGCGCCGTGCCACTAACGCTGTGGCGCGTCCCATATGTTGAGCCGCCGCGTTTTCGTTGTTTGACCGCACGGAGCACCTGTTGAGTCTGCCAGGACGTATCGATTTTTTCGCCCTCGAAACTACCAACTTTTTCTTTGTTGTCGTGGTCGAGGTTCTTGTTGTTTCTTTCATTGTTTCAATGGTGGATAATGTCATTTGTTGTTCCCGAAAACTTTCTTGGCGCTATTGTTATTGCCTAAACCACTGTTGATGAATCGAAAACGTGATTTTTATTTGGCTGTAGGTTAGAATTGATTATAAGCTTTAGTCATTCCATGTTTACTTCAAACCGATGTCTCTTGGTTGTAACCTAACTCTTTGCATAAACTAAAATCGACTTTTTATTATTTGGCTTTAGATTTCATGATTAAACTAACCTAAATCTTCATCAGTGTGCGGTCTAATGATTTACATGAAAAGTTTTGTTCATGCCACTTCACTGTGTGTTTATTTATTGTTAGTTTGTAATTGTTTTAAATTATTTTAGTTTTAAAACATCAAGCACTGTCTTAAAAAATTAAAATTAAAAAATAACCCATGTTTTATGCAGTAGGTACCTACCCTATTATAGTACGCACAAAATCTGTACATACTAAATTATTTTATGTTAATCTATTGAACTATCCTTTCATTTAAGGTTTAATTAAAAATACTACTGTCTGGTTTATAAGACATATTTATCTTAGTAAATGTGACATATGTGTATATGAGTGCATTATATTGATATCATATGAATGATATAGAACATTAATTAAAACATTAAAAATTGTTAATAGGTCCTTTGAAAGGTTATCAACATCATTAAATTTAGCATACTATTATACTATATTCTTTCAGTATATGTCTCATATGGACTGAATTGTTCCTAGTTTTAATTGAGGTGTTAGTAAAACCATTAGAATTGAAAATTTTTTTGGGTTGACTGTAAAATAAATATGATCGAACGGTAGATTCTGTTTTAAATTAGCCATTACCTTTAAATTAAATATATTGTTTTATGCAACTAATCCTACCTATGAGTATCTATATGTTCGTAAATTTATAAAGATTTCGGTTACTAAAGTATTAATACATAAAGATTTCTTAAGAAATTTCCTATAACTTTTGTATTCTATGAATAACACTGATATTTAAAAAATTTCTCTATTGATTTATTAATTTATGTATTTGCTATAGAAAGCCAGAATCTTCTAAATTAAGGTAGATAGCAGTAGTTATGTAAGTACCTAAGTCTGGTTGGATGTGTCTTAAACTTGTTTTAAAACTGTATATATGTTAGAATGACAATATAAAATTAAATTTTAATGATTAATAATCAACAGTTTATTGTTAGTAGGTACTTATTGAAAAAGTTGTTATTACATTTATTTTTTAGGATCTATAATTCCATAACATTAATGTAAAATGTTCAATATTTCATAACTAAAAAAGTTCTTTTATTGCTCACTTGAAAATTATTTAGTTGGCAATTTTTTTTTTTTTAAATTGACATCATCAGAATTACTAGTTCCTTATTTTTTCCCCTATGGACTGCCCCGAATAGTTGTGTTTAAAACAATAGCTTCCTTACCTTACTTTGTGTAAATACAATTAAAGGTAGGTAGCTAATTTAAAACATTTCTAAGTAGTAAGTACATAAATGCTTTATACTTTTAAGCAAAATTACTATTGAAATAACAACTATATTATTTAACAGGATTTTTAATCATCAAAAAATTAATTTTTTAACACTAGAATTAATTAGGTATTAATGTATGATATAATGTTCATTGATACTCAATCGTAGTTAATATAAATAAAATATCGACCCCTAAATGAACATACAAAAAGTTAAATATAATTAAATATATAATATATAATATAATTAAATAATTAATTGAAACCAGTAGGGTACACATACCTACAGTCAATTAAAATAAAATTGTAAAAGTATTTTAGAGTAGGTATCGATTTAATTTACAGTATCAAAGCTGGATTTTCATTATACTTTATGATTAATATATTAGCAGTAACGTATGGACTATAGGTAATAGGAAGGTATAATACAAACATAAACATCACCAAATTATTACCTAGGTATGATATATTCAACATAAAAAGAATTTTAATTTAATTTTCAAACTAATTTTTTAAAATATAATAACTTTCTTTTGTTATATTAATTTACCTAGTCACTAAAGTTAATGTATTTAATTTAACACATGGTCTCTGGTAATGAGCAATTTAATTACATATTCCTGTAAGACGTTATTAGTACAGATAATTAAATTATAACAATTAACTACAGTTCCTACTTGCTCTGTTTTTATATACCAATATTTTTGCTCAGTAATATAATATTATATATTACCCAAATATCTTTATTATCTTTATCAAACTATCAAGCAAGTATTAAGAATTAATTTGATACATTAGTTTTAAACATTCACAATAATATAGATTGGGTATATTTATGATAAATGTGTGATGGTAACCATATTGTTAATGTTTGATTTCTTTTATTATTTTTTCATGATTGTATGACATCATATTAATTCATTAAAAAATTGTTGATTTTAAATTAAAAATTAGATCACTGCATAGTTTATATTATATATATATGTAAAATAAAATTTGTTAAAATAAATATTTTGCATTTTATGTTAGGTACATATTTATAATTGTTTTCTATTGCGTATTTAAATGTAGGTACATAATGTTTAGTTATAATAAAAATAATAATAATGAAATAAAAACGGTTTCGGTTATATTAATTTCAGTAAGTAAATAAAAATATTAATCATTAATAATTGAATTATAATATAATTATTATTTTTTAATAGATAATTTATGTCCAAAACCACTGGATCCTTAATAGTTTGTTGTTATCGTAATATTTTCTAATGATCTAATAAAATATATTCTTTGAATTTTCCTTATGTACTTATAACTTTATTAAAATATTCTGATCATAGTAAACTTATTTGTTACTTCAGTAATTTAGAATAGTAAAACAATTAAATCAAGTAATTATTATTATCTCTTTTCCATTGTCGTGTCAAAAAGGTTATGTTACATTTTTTTATAATTCATTTTTTTGGGATGATTGTAATTTCAAATTAAATACTATTTTATTTTAGAATTTGGTACCTATCTATCTATATAAATAAGTTGGTTATCCAAGAATAACAAAAAAATAAAATTATACATATTTAGGTAATATAGTATACCTACACTTTTGTTAGAATCTAGTAATATTCAAGTGTTAGCACAGTTTGAATTACCTTTTTCTATCTTTTAATTATGATCTCTTGTACTTTCAACACGTTACTAGATACCAAATCATTTTATAATAACTCAAAATAAAAATGTTGTACAATTTTTAATCATGTTTTGTCAATTATATACTACATTCAATTTTTATTTTATTGAGACCCATGTTAATTATTATCGATCAGACCTTGATAACAAACTATAAATTGCCCAATGATTACTAGATAAATTTTTTTTCCTAAACACTAAAAATAGTTACTATTAGTTTTGCCCATGCTATTAAAAATTATTAAAATATTGAAACAATTTCTAAATTCAAAAGATATATGTATTACAGAATAGGTACATGAATTTCTAATGATTTTTTTGTTTCAGATAGTGTTTAATAGATAGGTATAGTGTTAACTAATTTTTCACTTTAATTAGTATGTATGTTCTACCCTACATTTAAAATGTAATATAATTTACATTATTTTTTTAATTATTTAACATTAACAACTAAGTACAAAAAGTTATTACATAATGTGGTTAGCAAATATGTTGAAAAATAATTCGTAGAAAAAGTTTATTTTTTGCTTATTAAATTATATTTCAGAGATAAGGGAATATTTAGCTTATTTGTCATATTTGAAAATACTCTTTGTACATAATACTAAATATGTAGCAAAATAATATATTATTTTGTTTTTTCTTTTATTTCTTTTATTTTTATCAGTTAAGGAGAATAAACTAAATATGTTTGATGTTAAAAATTATAATAATTTGTCATTCAATTTCTCTAATGTTTTTGTATGAATAAAATGTTTATGTTAATTATTTGAATGTTTGCAATTTATTGTTTAAGCGTTGTTATAATCTATTTTTTTTTTATTAACTGAATATAGTGTGCCTATTACCTATTAATCATTAAAAATTACCTTATTCGCTTATGTACAAATTTTTATCAATAGAAAAATTGTTAGTGAACGTATTTGCATCTATATAACTCTTTGTTCTGAGATAATATTTAGGTATTAGGTACAATATTTGAATTGAAGGATATGTGATAAAAGAAAACATTACACATTAATACTATATATTAGTTAATTAAATATATAAAGTATAAGCACACCTCATACAATATCATTTATTTATATTTCTTTTAATTTTTTTATAATTATTATATTATTAAATAATGGCCATGGGTATTAATTTAAAATAAATTTTATGTAAAATATGTTATTGTTGTAGTTTATGAATTTGCATCTAGAAATGTAATATAATTTATATTTAGGTCTTTATGGAATTTATTTTTAGTTCAACTGAATGATTTAAAATAAACAAATACCGTGAAAATCTTGTTGAAAACTATTATATAACTGTGTTTAGCCTCATCTTATTATTGCCTTTCTATTTTCCATTCACTGATTTGGTACATCCAACTTTGAGTGTGCTGTCTATTATAATAGAAGGCTCATCACATAAAAGTGGCCTAGATAGTTGTTTTTTAGATGTTTACTCTGTTACCTAATTTAATATTTTAATTATTTATTTAAAAATTTACTTACATCTATTATATGATATGTGTATAGAATAAACAGAACAAATCAAATTTAACACTTATATTAAGTACATATTTTTCGATTTTTTTTATAAGTACTATTAAAAATGAATTTTTTAAGGAATTTATAAATGTAAAAAAAAGAAAATAATATGTCACACAATAGGCAATAAATGTGTAGAATATAATATATATTGTTTAGCCTGTATGTGTGAGGAGAAATTAGCTCATACTTTTTTTTCTTGTTCCGGTAGACTATTGAGTGTATGACATTATTCAGACAGCTGTCTGATACACTTTGTCAACTTGACCTCTTTTATGAGATACCAGTAACAAACTATGTGAATTATTATTTAATAATAGCCTACCTACTGTGTTGGGCAGTGTTAGGCTCTAATAAAAAATACCACAACATATTGTTTGTTACTTTATATGTACATTTAATTTTAACTAAAATACTTTGAATAATAATTGTATTTCTGATTGTGTTGAATGAAATGAGTACCTAGTTGTTTTGATTGGTTTAGAGAATTTATTTTTATTGTATTGTAGGTATTTTCTGATTTCGTAATAGATTTATGCACATGGAAGTATAATTATTTGATTTTAATTAAGACTTTTTTTTCAAACAGTTAATTTTTTGTTGGTTTTTTAAAAACTTACAACACATATAATATACTATAACATTTGTTATAATCAATTTTCTTATATTAGGTTATACTTAAAAAGAAAATATTATTTATTTATCAAATGTTCCATAATTACTATAAGTCTTCTAGAATAACTTTTACTGTACTTTTTTACTTTTAGATGCTGTTAAATCAACATTTTGACAAATATCCGGTGCTTATACTTAAAGATGTAACATATCAAGAATTGCGGTCTATGATGGACTATATGTATCGCGGTGAAGTGAACATTACCCAAGAACAACTTGGATCATTCCTGAAAGCTGCAGAATCATTGCAAATTAAAGGATTGACTGAAAGTAGTGGTCGATCTGATCGAAAACTAGATTCTCGAAAAAATGCTACCAGAAATATTTCACCTGGTCTGCCAAAAAAGTCTGTTACACCTAAAGTTACTGATGGTGCTTTTGATCCATCCATGACTGTCCCACCACTGCCAACCCCAACACCTATTGTACCTACTATACCAAATACAAAACGACGTAAATTAGTACAACCAGTAAAGAACTTTAGTAGTCTTGTTGTTTCTCCAGTTAATCCGAGTCGTACTAATGCTAATAGTTTAGACGTTAACAATACGCCAAATCCCACTGCACCTAGTTTAGCTGGCGAAGGCAAGGCAAACATACCATCTCCTCCAGTCATTCCTAAACCTGTGGTGGAATCAGCAAATGTTCAAGCTGATGAGAGTAATCCAGAAATAAAGTCCGAAGTCAACGGTTTAATAGTTAGAGATAAAGAAGAAAAGTCCTGGCCTTCTAGTGGCTCAATGAGCGATATTAAACATGAAAAAACTGATACAGAAGAAGAAGCTAGTGAAAGTGAAAATAATATTCATACTGATATGTGTACGACAAGTACAACTGTTAAGGTAGACTTAACATCCTCACAAATCAGCATGACAAATTTTCGGCCTGAAGAAGGTATAAATCATTCATTGAATTTATATGTATTATTTTTTGTTGTTTGGATATTTTATTAAACTAATTTAAGTCAAGTCATTGACTGCTAGTAATTAGTTAAATATTTCATAATGCTCAAATTTTAAATATGTTTTTCTATTAGGTATGGAACTTACTGAATATGGAGGCATGAACATACAACCAAATATGCAGGATCAAGGTATTTATAACGACTTTGTCATTTGACATGAGTCGATTCTGTAGGTTAATAAATTATATATATTTATTATAGTTTTTCCTTTAGGTTCTTTATGGTGGAAAAACTTTGAACAAAATTCCAAATATGTACGTACAACTCAAGCAAATCCATTCAGTTGTCAACACTGTGGCAAGAGATACCGATGGAAGAGTACATTGAAACGTCATGAAGTATTTGAATGTGGAGGAAAAGAGCCAGTTCATCGTTGTCCTCACTGTGAATATCGCGCCAAACAGAGTGGTAATCTAAGGGTGCACATACGCAAGTACCACACTGCGTTAGAGTAAGTTCCTAGATGCGTCACAACATCCAATGTAAAAGTTTTGAGAAGTTGAAGCTCTCTAACTTTTTTTACTTTTAATTTTTTTTTTATTATTATTATTAAACAAACCTTCATATTTGCTCATTGTTGTGATTTCATGGAAACTTCATTGATCAGGGTTCAGTATTAGCTTCCAATTTATTCAATGAAATGAAACAATTATTTTCCTAATTCATTTGAACAAATAATTTTAAGGTTCAATGTCAATTTGAGTTGACTCTATTGATTTTATTTTAATTACAGTTTTACATTTTTATCCATTGTGTATTGTATAATGTCCAAAAATATTTTTAAACAATGACTTAATATTGTTTCCTAAACATTGGAATTTTTATATGAATAATGTTGTCCTCATTGTATGACCAGATGTTTTTGAAACTATGTTTTTATAAAAAATGTTATATGCATGTGTCTTATGTTAAGTTGTATTTTTTTTCTTATGTAATTGTAGAACAGTGTGCGTATTATTTTATATAATATTAATATTATGTATGCAGTATTTAAGGATTAACCGCGACACTTGTTCCTAAAATAGATAAATAATTAAATGATAAACTTGAATCATTTTAACTTATATATAAGTTTATTCTCTAGTATTAATTATTTTTATAAGTTTTAGTACTTAAGCGAATTTATCATTATGTAATTACGAATTTCAAAGCTCATGAATTATTTAACGCAATGTGATAAAATGTTTTTTTTCTTTTTGTATCAATGTTTTATTATGTATGTTTTTTTTTTACTGATATACCTCACTGTGAGCTTCCAAAGTGCCTTATGAACATGTGATTTTTGAATTTTTACTTAAACTACAGCATTCAGATTATACTCACGTTTCTAAAACTGTATGTACAACTAGTGTCTTCCAAATGTTTGTTGTATTTTCAGATGTACCTACATGTTTTATTTTTTTTGTAAACATTTTTTACATGTGCTTTGTTATATGTTAGGTTTGTATTTTTGTATGATGGTTAAAACTAGTTGTCAGTAAACTACCATATTTTGCAGAACAAATTATTATTGAACGAATTCCACGCTGTTGGGAAAATGATATAAATAGTACAATAAGAGTGTAGGTAGTTCATGTTAAATGAATTTGCTCACGAAATCAAGTCTTAGGATTTTAAATATTTTATATTGACTGTTAAATCGCTACGGGTCTTTATCTTATGCACCACTAGTTTTATTTTAAAAAAAACCCCTATTTTTCCATGACAATAATTTTATATTATATTTATGTATATATATAATATATGTATTTAAATATTTACTTCATCTGACTGATTTAGATCGATCTGACCATGTACAATGTTTATTATTGTATATTTGTGTTAATAATGGGCATTTTCCTTGATTTATATTATTTACAAACTACCAACATACAATTTTGTTTTATTATTTTGTATACGTCTATATTATGAATTTTTTGTAATGGTAAACAGGTTAGATATATGGTAAGTGCCCTATTTTTTTATACATTTTATATGATTTATACTTAAGACTAATTTTGTTAACTATTAATTTTTGTATTATTAAGTATTGTGTTGGATTTATAATATTATTCGCTTTTTTATGAATCTATTATTATTCTTTTTTTTTAGGTACCTACTTATTTAATTTTTCTATAAAATAAACTTGTAAAATACCTATGAAATCGTGAAAGATTATTTCTGTATCTTAACGTCTAAATGTCCTAATAGAAAAAAAAATGTTCCCTATGATGGTAATTTCGATAAAATGAAATTCAAAATAATCAACTAGTCACACGATTACATTAATTTTGTTGGTCCAGTTATGAATATCTTGAAAAGCAGACGTCGAGCGTGTGTAATAATAATAACACAAACGGTGTAATAATAATAATATATTATCAATTTATACGGTTTTGCGATGTATTTATGATTTCACTTGAGGCTTAAGCGTATCCGAAACGAGGAAAGCTATCTATGCAAGCTTGTGTCGGCCACGTAGTATTTTTCTCTGACCGAAACGAATCGCAATTGTTCACGGTTCTGCAGCCACTGCAGGTCATTTACGATTTGAAATTTTTAAGGCGTAAAAAATAAAATAAAAAAAGAAAACAATAGTCTTACGATTGATGGTAATAAATTAATTGAGGAGGTTACACGTGCGAATTCAAACAAAAAATTATGCGCGAGGAGCAATTGTTTCGGTACTGCCCTTAATCCGTTGCAATACGGACGTGGTGATACACGCATGTGTTGTCTCCGTCTTACAAGCGCGTAACATGGCAAAAACTGTTTCGAGCGGGAAAGAATCGAGAAGTATACAGTTACAACTAAGAAACTAAATTTTCACCATAAAAAAATGAGAATTTTTACCGTGCCACAGCGTTTTTATTTTTTCGATAAGAACAATGTATCAAAAGTTATTGAAGTTTGAAAACTTAATAAATATCAGGTTTTTGAAAGTATTAAAATTTTTTTCTTATTAAAGGTATCAAACGAATAAAAACGCTACGACACAGAAAATATTACCTTCTATTATAGTGTGTTAACTTTTGGTTACGGACTGAGCGGTCCTATCTCGCACTAAACAGTTTTTGCAATGTTACGCACTTGTAAGACGGAGACAACACATGTGGGTACCTATCACGTCCGCTTTAAAAAAAATTTAAGTATCGATTGGTTTGATTTTAGATTTTTGACTTTTTCCGCAGAGCTTTATTACCCGCGTTTGTATTACAGAAATACAGCATAGATTAAAAAATAGGTACGTGGATGTTCCCATTTTTCGTATTTCTATAAAATTTGAATATTATATTTTGTATTCCAATTTTACCTTAGTTTTTAATATTTTTCCGTTTACCAACCGCCCTATACCTTATTTATTAGGGGGTGTTACTGTTTGTAATCTACAAAAACGACTTCACAGAAAAAACACAAGCCTTGTTGTTGTCGAATTTTTGGCTGTAGCCATTTTCCTCTAAAAACGAAATGTCGTTTTCCTCTAGTCTCCATTTTCCTTCAGTAAAATAAAAAATAAATCTTGACCATTTTCCTCAAATGAATAATAAAATAGTCGATAAAAATAATTTATGCGTGACAAAAATTAATAAATTGATTAAATTGATTATAATATTATTTTTTTTATAACTAAGACATTTCAGCAACAAATGAATACCCGTTTAAAGAAAATAACGATTAGACATCATAAGTATATAATGATATTATTTTATTTTTTATAATAGTACTCGGCACAGATATTTTATATCTGTGGTACTCGGATAAACGTTTTTCGATAGCTGTTTAATAAGACAGCCGATACCAGAAAGTACAATCATTAACCGATAAGGGAAAAATGTGATCCTATCCTTACTCTATCTTTATAATACGGAACGTAATGCTAAAACACTGGCTAAAATATTGGACGAAAATAGACATAATTTTAGTCGAAAATATTGTAGAAGAAAATGGAACCATCCGGACTTTTCTATACAAATGAGTAATGACACTTAATTATTGTACTATTTTGTGTGATGGCACTTATCTATTGTTTGTTCTGTTCTTGTGCACTGCAGACGGAGAGCTGTAATTAACCTGTTTAACGAAGAGAATAAGTTTTGTTTGGTCGGTAGGTAATAAAAACAGTTTATTAAAATTGGTTTTTTTTTTTTAAATTGATCATCGTATTCTATTCTCGACAATATTGTCATTTTGTCGACGTCAAAAACATTGAAAGCGATGAAAGGGAATGAAAAAATATAAGTCAAGAATTTGGCACTTAAATACATGTGACAGTGATACAAAAAAAAATTTTCGCATAGTTTCGCTGCGTGGGTACCGTGACTATGGTAACCGTTAAGCCTGTTTCACATCTAAAGTCGTGCGCGGGCGTGGTAACTAATATGGTTACAACTGGTTACCATTTTCGCCTAAAAGTAGAACTGTAGAACTGTATTTAATTCTTGGTATATACGGTTACAATTAGGTTATTGAGCGCGTTTTCGCGGAGATACCGAGAGCAAATAGTTTGCTCGACTTTGCCGATTGTTTACTGAATGGCAAATCAAATTTGTTCATCGCCAAAACGCGTTTTGATCTAAAAGTGATAAGTTCACTGGTAAGTGGGAACACTGGGAACTGGTAAAATGGTATTTATTTAATAATTATTTTGTCTGTTTAGTGTTTTATCCACGATTTAAGATTGTATCTATATAGTACTATCTTAAATCGTGGTTGTATCAAATGATCGAATGTATTATTGCATTATCAAAGGTACCAGAAACACTAAACAACTTGAAATAGTCGTTTAGTGAGGTTAAAGTGGGAAAAAATTCCTAAGGGGCTAATGTCTCCATATAGTTTTAAGCGTTCCATATATAATTTTATGTATAATGTCTAATGTATAAAATCCTAATTTGTTAAAGGGGACGCTTTTTAACCGCCGTCAGAGGTAAGGGGACTGAGTCCTCCTGCGCCCCCCCCCCCACTTTAACCCCTGGGCCATAGCACCAAACATTTTAGTAAACAGTAAACAGTTTTGACATAAAATTATCGCCAAAACGGGTTTTAGTAAACTGTTTGTCTTGGTACCTCCGCGAAATAGCGCTTATTGCATGAGCATGACCAAACATTTGGTTAGGTTAGAAACTTTGAAAAAAAAACTGATCACCATCACCAATGCCGTTACATGGGAAAGACAGCATCGTTGGTCTGTGTGGTTGGGTAGCTCAGTGGTTTCGATTTCCGGTCCGATGGCTTATTGGCTTGATACTTGGCGTTTTTTACAAGGTTACTCAGGGCCGGCGAAAGCTATGGGCGACCTGGGCCACTGCCCAGGGCGCCAAACTGAAAATTATTTTTATTTATTTATCTTTTAAAACGCATTAACAATCTATACAATTTGAAATATTCATTATCTAATGTCGTTTTAATTGAAGATGCATCTTCAATTGTCTCATATTAGTCATATTTGTAGAATATAAGAATAATATAACAGTGCATCGATACCGCTGGTTTTGATGTAAAAATAATACATGGAATTATGGAAGCATACCACCCCATTTGTGTGTGTCAATAAATAATAAAATATATAGATGGTCGTAATAATTATTTTCATATTATAATATTTACCTATTTATAAATAAAATCATATAACTAGACGATTAAGGCTAGATTCGTTAGAAAAACCGTGGCGGTAAAACCCATTCGGACCTTACGGTGAAAATACCGCAGAGTATAGCGTAAACCAAAAAGACACAATTGTCTGACACACACAATTATTTATTCAATTTATTGTTTTCGACGAGCTCTCGCTCTGTACGGTCTGCTGTGTAATGTCAAATACTCAAATGTATAAGCTAACAAGTAACTGCCAACCATAGGCGCCCGCAGGCATTTGCCCCCCTGGCTTTTTCAAAATATTTTTTTTAATTGAATGTTTTGAGATAAATGACTATATACTATACAACAAATTTAAAGTATAAAATAAGTTGTAATATAATAAAATATAATACATTGTATACGAGTATAATAAAAAATGTTATTATTTTAAAACACCTAGTAAAATTATAATATTTATCCTAAAATCCTAACATTGCCCCCCCCCCCCTAGAAAAATTTCTGTGGGCGCCAACAGGTAATCAATATTCATATGATCATATTATATTTTGTTTAGTAAATTTGTACGTAGTATTTTGGTTTCTTTTTTACAATAAATTCCGTTTTAATTAATAACTAGTTAGTAAAACCAGAAACACAATATTCCTATATTATAGGCAGTGGTGGGCTGGTGGCGTGAAATAATATAATATTATTTGATTTGATATTTTATGTTAATGAATATACTTTGAATTTTGATAATTGATATTAATATATGTTGATATATAATAATTAATATATATAGCGCAACGGTCGATATAACGTGGTGAATCGCACATTCGCATATTTATTATTATGAAAATTAGTATTATTAACTTAACACGTTTTTCGGAGTATCTATAAATATGATAATATAAATTATTATTACGTATTATTTTAGCTAGAGTTCGATAATTAAGTTGATTTGTAATAAAAGCAATATGAAATAAATAGATAAATAACATGTTTGTTTGTTGGACGAGAGAAACTTTTAAAGTTTATGTTTATTTTTCATACTATGATAGTATGAATTATTCAATGAAAAATTACTCTAAAATATTATAATATAATCACATAATATAGAAAAGAAAATTAATAAATTCGAAATCATTCTGTGTTCAACTATACTTACTATAATATCATATTGTAAGTTTATACTTTTTATAGTTTGGTATAAAAAAGTTACCATGCCGTGGTGATTCAAGATCTATAAAGAAGAGGTTAGCTAGTAGGTAATCAGAAAACTTGGTGATTGGCTGTTATGAGTGAAGTAGTCAATAGACCTTATTAATAATATTTATTCACGGTCTATAGATGGTTTATATGCTGTAGGCGCATAAACATTTTTATTTAATTATAACTAAACGATAATATGAATGTGAATATATTTATTAATAATGTAATTATTTAATAAATCACCAATTTATTATGTAAATGTCGCATCCATTAAGTGAAATAGTTATATTCTGTGATGAAATCGACAATTTCATGAACTGGATGTCCAGATAGTGAAATTCACCTTCCTCAGATTTTAGAGGGTCCAGCAATATTTTAATACATAAAAAAAAATCCATGTATGTAAAATATATGATATAGGTACACATCGTTTATATATTATTGTTGCAAATATATTTTATTATTATTATTATAAATTATCACAATTGCATTAAAATAATATAAATATATATTCAAAATGTTCAATTTCTTCTTGCTATCGTTTACTCTACTCATTTTCTCGTTTAATTTGATAAGTTAAATATAATTAATACAGAAATAAGTACAACTGAATGATTATATTATTTTTAATACCTACTTATAAGTTTATGGTGAATATTTGAACATATTTTTGTGCATTTTGAGTTAAATTTTGACCCTTTTGGTTTGCATGTTTTCCACTTTTTTCGTGCAAATAATTTAGGTCACTTATTGTTATTGATAATAATTTATGGCATTAAAATTAAATGAAACGTAATACAATTCACAAAAATCCAAAACAATGTATTAATTGGAAAATATGGTAATTCTAATACATATAGGTATATTATAATAATAATCTATAAAGGCAATGTATCACATTATTTGAAATAAAATAAGAATAGGTATAAAAAATAAGATTTTTTTCTTCTCTATAATTTTAACAAAATACATTGAGGACAAAAATAATTTAAAATTTATTTCATTTTTTTAGATAACTTTCTTTTTTTCTATTTTGATTTTCAAACTTTATTCTAATGGAATATTCTTTGACAAATATAAGTCTTAGCCACATTTTGCATTGCTCATTTTGGCAATGCAATCGTTTAAATATCATTCTTAACAATCTTGATGATATATTTTTGGATTGGAAAATAGTATAAAAATGTATGTATTATATTTTACACCTATACATATAAAAATACATATTTTATATTAACTTTATCTTGTCTTTGATTGGTACAGCGAATACTGTAAGATAGACACGCATATAATATACTATAATAATATTGATAGTGTATTACTTTTATTAAACTTACGGATATAATATTGATTATTCGTAAATTCCTCAAATAAAACAACAATTTGATGAATAAATAGATGTGTGAAACGTAAAACCATAGAAAATAAATAATGAATAGTGAACGAAAACTAAAATCGCACAACGCAAAATACAAAACACAAAGACCAATTGATTGTGGTCTATTGCCTACGTCACGCACTAGTCCGACCACAACCGTTGTTATCAGTTCCTCACCCAACACTGGCTAACCTCTTCTTTATAGATCTTGGTGGTGATTACTGAATTTTTTAATCATAACACATAACGATTAAGAGTATTCCAATGACGTGTAACTACAACACTGGTGCACTAAAGGTTATATTTTAAAGAAACGTTCGTTGATAAAACATATAAAACATTTCATTGGATGTGTCACCAAATTATAAAATGTTTCCGAATTGGGTGTTGTCGTAAAATTTTTGGATACCTCTGCTATACATAATTTAAATATGCACTACAACTTGAGAGCATAAATAAAAAAATGATTACAAAAACACAGTTAGCATTTAATCATTTTATTTTTTTTTTAAATTTAAACATAGAATCATGCGCTTAACCAACGATTTGAACAAATGTTCCCGTTGAATGTTAATCCGAGTGCTAGAAGTTGTAGTGTTGACTATCGACAACACACACATTTCACGATGTACTTGCTTGGGTGTAAGTCTTTTAAAGTTTTCGTACGATTCGTTAATTGATTCATAATTTTTTTAAATTAATAATAATATTAAATTTAGATTTCCGTCGGTTTATGAGTTGAAAAAAACAATTCGGTATTCAATTATACCACCGAAATTAAATGATGTGAACAGCAATATAACTGCAGTGTGCTATAGAATGAACTTCAGTAAAAAACACTATCGATGTCTATTTCGAAATTAATTAAATTTCTTAGTATATGCGATCCTCGACCAGATACGGACATACCACCAACAACAATAGAGATGCGTTCAGATAGAGCTTTAAAAAATATTGAAAAAACACTCAAAACGAATTCGATTGGAAAAGATGAATACACAACGATTATTGTACGGAAGGTAAATTAGACAGTAGGTACGATGTACAGTATTAATAAATATATGACTTAAGTCATAAACAATTTATAGGTAAAACTTAGAACTTACTGCAACACTGTATAGACTATGTTATTTCACTATGACAAAATTATAATTCTAAACTCACATTCTTTAATTTTAGGCTGATATACCACTAGAAATTCAAAAGATGAAGCAAGATACTTAATTTATCTACAGGCACATGGGGACATGCTGGTTATTAAAAATATTCAACGTCCATAAAAAAATGTTTGGATCACATCAAAGAGAACAAGAACAATCATAAACTATTACGTGACTCTGCTAATCTCATCTGATATTAGCTAATGTGGAATATTATGCAATGAACCCCACGAAAGAGAGACAACCTGAAATTGTAAAGGTTAGTAAATAATGAAACAAACTGCATCACTGGGTATCACTGGGTTCCAAAGACATTCAGAATGTAATGTTCCCTTTGAATTTGAATTCGAGTGTTCAAAGTTTTAGAATTGATTATCGACAGCACACACATTTCACAATGTACTTGCTTGGGTGTAAGTCTTTTAAAGTTTTCGTACGATTCGTTGATTAATACATATTTTTTTTTCAATTAATAATAATATTAAATTTAGATTTCTGTCGGTTTATGAGTTGAAAAAAAAATTCGGTATTCAATTATACCACCGAAATTAAATAATGTGAACAGAAATATAACTTTGTGCATTAGAATGAACTTCAGGGAAAAACACTATTGATGTCTATTCCAAAATCAATTAAATTTCTTAGTATATGCGATCCTCGACCAGATACGGACATACCACCAACAACAATAGAGAGGCTTTCAGATAGAGCTTTAAAAAATATTGAAAAAACACTCAAAACGAATTCGATTGGAAAAGATGAATACTCGACGATTATTGTACGGTTAGGGTCTAACCTAACGATGTACAGTATTAATAAATATATGACTTAAGTCATAAACAATGTATAGGTAAAATTTAGAACTTACTGCAACACTGTATATAGACTATATTATTTCACTATGACAAAATTATAATTTTAAACTCGCATTCTTTAATTTGAGTCTGATATACCACCATAAATTAAAAAGATGAAGGGTCCCTTGTTAATTGTAAATTAACTTATTCCATACATGAACTTTTAACGAATCCTCCGGCAATTTTTTAGAGTAACAGCATAAATCTATGAGCAAATATTTGAAGCATATGGTAATCTTTGATATTTAACAATAATTGATATTTTCTGCCAAAATGAATGTATGTATTGGTGCTCTGGAAGTATTCTACAAATATGTTTATCTACGATATTGAATATTTTTCTACCTTTTTCGTACTAATATCCAATTTTCTACATAGTAGTTGGTATTTTCAAAACTTACTAGGTAAGGTTACATGCACATAGTGAAATAACTATAAGGCTTTCGTGCCTACTCCCATAGTGCCATACGAAAAAATAAAAAATAAAAAGTGAAATAACTCATTTTATGTACTGGATTAATAAATTATTAATATAAATTCAAATCTTTTTTGCCATAATAACATTATATAACTATATAAATCATAATTAATTAAAAATAAATAAATGTTCTGTATAACTTTCCAAGCAAAAAGGAGAAATAACGTATAACAAATTAATACAATTAATTATATAAAATATACAGTGTGTTCACGATATGAGGTATCACTAAATATTTCTTCCGGATTTCAGTATGTGGAGTATTTTTTTTCAAACAATTTTTGTACAAAAAGTTTTTTTCTAATTATAAATTTGGCAAAGTTACAGAATGGTCAAATTTAATATTTATGTAGGTATAATCTGCTTTTAACGACATTTTAATAATGTTCATTTTATAATTGAGCTACCTAGTTTTGATATTTTTAATTTGCTACTTACATACAAAGAAGACTGAAATAAATTATTTACTCAATCTACAGTTGCAAGTTGGTAAATATAAATAGTTGGAGGTAAAGACAATTAAAAAAAATTAATACTACAAATTCATTTATTTAAATTTTAAGGAATAAACATATTATCTAACAATTTTAGAACTTATTACTATTGACTTATTGATACATTTTATCTAATAAATTGTTCAAAGTTTCCACCTTGATGTTTCAAACATGATTCCAAACGTCTCAAAAATTCACGTGATGTTGCTGCTTTTATTTGATCTTCAGTCAACAATACATTATAAATTATAATAATTTTTTTTATTGCATAATAATAATAATAATAATAATAATAATAATAAATATTGTTAAATTATGGGGATAACTTATTATTATTCATATGCAGTTATCAATTTATAATAAATGAACCAGATTAATAATAACTTATAAGGAATAGACGAAAAATCTACTCAAGTGATTATAATTAGAGTAAATGGTGATACGAAAATAGGTAGATCAATTATAAAATAAACATTATTAAAATGTCATTAAAAGCAGATTATATACTTACATAAATATTAAATTTGACCATACTGTAACTTTGCCAATTTTATAATTAGAAAAAAACTTTTTGTACAAGATTTGTTTGAAAAAAAATACTCCACATACTGAAATCACTTACTATATGAACTGGATTAATAAATTATTTATATAAATTCAAATCCTTGATTTGTATATTTTTCAAACCAAAAATGTGAGATATTTTAATACAGTAGATAAATTATACTTGTATATTATGTATAATATTTAGTTTCTAAATTAATAATGAATTATACAATATCATTAAGACAATAATGATTTGAATTTAAATCAATATTTAAGAGGGCGCCACACCCGCATGTGTTGTCTCCGTCTTACAAACGTATAACATAGCAAAATCTGTTTAGCGTGGGACAACTTTTCTCCCTCAATATTTATAGCATAATTACCAAAATTCCACAACGCATAGGTAAGAACTCTATCTGTGTAATAGCGTCGTTATTTTTTTGATAGCACAAACCAATAATTTTAAGTAATTTAATGAAAAAATAAAAAATAAATGTATTTTCTTAAGCTTATAACTTTAATTATATTTATGATATCAAAAAAATAACGACGCTATGACACAGATAAAGTTCTTACCTATGCGTTGTGGAATTTTGGTAATTCTACTATAAATACAAAGGGAGTAAAGTTGTCCCGCGCTAAACAGATTTTGCTATGTTATACGTTTGTAACCTAAACGTTCGTCGTCATGATTCAGTGAAAATATAAACGTAAATATATGAGATTGTGTTCTAGTCCATTTTTATCATAAATAAATTATTGATATAAATTCAAATCATTTTTGTCATAATGACACTATATAATTCATTATTAATTTAAAAATTATATAATTAATTGTATTAATTTGTCATACGTTATTCTCCTTTTTGCTTGGAAAAATAACCAGAACATTTATTTATTTTTAATTAATTATGATTTATATAATGTTATTATGGCAAAAAAGATTTGAAATTATATTAATTATTTATTAATCCGGTTCATAAAATGAATGATTTCACTATGTGGATGTAACCTTACCTACTAAGTTTGAAAATACTAATGTAAAATACCAATTAACTACTACGTATACTAAATTGGATTTTAGTATGCGATACTATATTGAAGTTTTGTTTTTGCAGTCAAGGGTCATTTGATGCACATGGATGTTCATAGCTGGAATTAAATAATTTCATGTAAATGTTATGAACGAAAAAGGTAGAAAAATAGAAAATATCGTAAATAAACATACTTGAAGAATACTTCTAAAACGTCAATGCATACATTGTTTTTCGCTTCTTGTATTGTTGGTGCTACAAAATATAAATTAATACCAATTATAAATGATTATTTTATATACACATTTTATTCTGAGTTAAAATAAATGTAATTTTTAGAGCATTCGAAAACATTTGTTGAAATATCAATTATTGTTAAATATATGGATGTTTAAATATAAAAAATTACCATCTGCTTCAAATATTTGTTCACAGATTTGTGCTGTTACTTTAACTGTTGCCGGAGAATTTGATAAAAGTTCATGATGGAAGTTTATATATGGAAAAATTTCATTTATCATAACCACCGGGTCCTTCATCTTTTTAATTTCCGGTGGTATATCAGCCTAAAATTAAACAATGCGAGTTTAAAATTATAATATTTTCATAGTGAAATAACATAGTCTATACAGTATGACTTGATAAGTCATACATTTATTAATACTGTACATCGTACTGTCTAATTTACCTTCCGTACAATAATCGTTGAGTATTCATCTTTTCCAATCGAATTCGTTTTGAGTGTTTTTTCAATATTTTTTAAAGCTCTATCTGAACGTCTCTCTATGGTTTTTTGTGGTATGTCCGTATCGGGCCGAGGGTCGCATATACTAAGCAAATTAATCGTTTTCGGAATAGACATCGTTAATGTCTTTTCTTGGAAGTTAATCTTGTAGCATACAATTATATTTCTTTTCACATTATTTATTGTCGGTGGTATAATGGAATACCGAATGGTTTTTTTTAATTCATAAACCGACGGAAATCTAAATTTAAGATTATTATTAATTGAAAATAAATTATGTATTAATCAACGAATCGTAGGAAAACTTTAAAAGACTTACACCCAAGCAAGAACATTGATATGTTTGTGCTGTCGATAATCAATTCTAAAACTTGTAACACTTGGATTGACATTCAACGGGAACATTACATTTTGAATGTCTTTAGAACCCAGTGATATCGTAATGGTGGAGGTGCGATCATTTTCATTAAACGTTCTTGTTTCAGGCTTAAAGGTATCATAAACGTAAAAAATATTAGTTAAGATTTTATCATGTAATAGCTTAATTACAAAATAAACAAATGATGGATATTATTAATGCATCTAGGATAATTATTATAACCAAGGACGGAGAAATATGTAGGATCGTTTTCAGAATCTACTAATCTTCAGAATTTCAGTTCGTGTCGAGTAATCGGGGTTCATCTCAATATATCTATCAATCTCGATGATTGGAAATAAATCAGAAATGTCACACAACAAAAGAGTATTCTCTTATTTTACTCTATCGTACGAGAGATGTTGTATTCAATTTTATAGGTTATAGGTAATTGGCATAATATTATATATTGAGTGAGTGACGTAAAATGTTGTAAGCAGCTATACGTTTTTAGGGGTACAAAATCTGCTACGTTTTAATGCAGCCGTTACGTATTTTTATTTATAGTATATTATATCACTCGAAAAAAGGATGCTGTTTGTTTCGTTATTTACTAACCATTACAATATCAGGTTGTCTCTCTTTTTCGGGGTTCGTTGCATAATATTCCACATTAGCTAATATCGGAATGAGATTAGCAGAGTCACTTAATAATTGGTGAGTGTTCTTCTTCGCTTTCATGTGATCTAAACATTTTTTTATGGACGTTGAATTTTTGTGTTTACGAGTATTTCCCCATGTGCCGGCTGATAAATTCAATATCTTGCTTCCTTCTTTTCTCGCCACCTGTAAATTATAATGCAATTATTGCATTATCACAGTGGTTATTAATACCACTTGTGAACATATTCGACAAAAATATAATTTGTATACCTTTAAATCTTCTGTGTTCTTTACACATGCAGATGTTCTTTTTGATCGATTCCACAGATAAATACACATTCCAGCTAATCCAGCTGTGCCTAACGCAACACTCATCACTATATACGATTTCGTTAACATATTATTGACGAAATTAAATATCTCAATTAATAAAGTACAAAAATTAATCGTCGAGACGTTAATCTAAACTAAATAATGATTTGTCTTTTTTTATAAGTTAATTAATAAACAGTTAAGTATTTTGTTGTCATGGATAAAAATATATAATAATAATCACCATGTTTGTTATTATTTTTACCAAGGACAATTGAAAACTAGTCAATTGATTCCGATAACTTTTGTGTGACTAATATTATATAATATTTTTACTTTTTCATTTATTCATTACCTCTAGAACAGGACTGTAACATTTATTTGGGTATATTTACACAATATATAGGTATAACACGTTTGAGTACATCATTCATCGACATTTCCCGTAAAATAGAAACGACGAACTATCTATAAATGTGTCAACGTTTTGAAAAAAATCATCCTAATAACAATTAACAGTAAAAATAGGGCTATATCACTTTGAGATGATAAATTATTATCAAAATAATATGGACCACGTGTTTTTTCAGACACGTTTCAGCTGCATGCGTTTACCCATTTTTGGACGTATTTTGTTTTACATTAATCTACCCATGACTGCAGAGGCTGAAACTTGCACCGTTGATATGATTATTTGACCCGACGACGACCGATCGGTTACCGACAAACATCGCATTCGTCGAATGTCTAGCGCGAACATCAAACGCAACATTAAAAGGGTACTCTTATTTCATGGCTTTTTCGCGTTGTCGCATCAACACCACAATAAACATGATAGGTATTATTTAGTTTGTATATATTAAGACCATATCACATAGGCATGCTACAGAAATAATTGGTATTGTTAGTAAGGCTATAAATTATATATTGAAAATTATTGTATTATATTAATATTATTATAACATAATTTCTTTAAGTATTATAATATTAACTCTACTATTATCGTATTATATTTGTATGTTATGATTTTATGATACTTCAGTTATTCAACAAACACTTTATCTTGCATATTTTTATAATCTATCTATCAGATTATTAATAATGTGGTAGATCCATCATATATATATTTACTCCAAATAATCCTGAGTAGGTACATATATTTCACTTACAAAATATTAATTCTTTCAATCAGCTAATAGATTATTTCTTTTTCAAATTCAAAGCTATTATTTAAATATGTGTATTATTTATTTTTTTTACAGAAAACATGGTACCCAAACCATTTTGCTTCCTTTACATTATTTTACCTATTTGAGTTTTTTGTTTATTGCGGTTATTTAACTTATTGCAATTGCAGAACACCGTTTTTATATCTTAAGTTTTGTCATCGTTACATGTTTCACGAGTCGCAATAGTATAAGGTATTTAAAGGTATTTACTACTTTAATATATTATTTATACCTATCTATAGACTATAATACGTTATAACAATTGTATGCAATTTGTGTATGGACACATTGAACAAGTTTCACCTATAAGACATGCTTATAAAATATTATAATACCTATATTTGCAGTTACACTATCTATTATATATGTTAGGTAGGTATATAACATTATAATATAATTTATATGTACTAGTATGGAACCTAACCTGTTAGGTACATACAAATACCCATTCTGTATAAAACATTTATTTACACACATTTTACATAATACCTATATTACTATAGCGGAAAAAATAAAATACTTGTTTACGTAGGTATACTATATACTTCATTTTACAAATAAACCTATCAAAACATATATTTTAATTAATCTAACTTGTAATAATATTTTCAATTTTGTATAAATATAGATAGGTATACCTAACTAGGTACATTTACATTTTTTGTATATTAAAATGGTCATCATATTCATATTCATATATTATACAATATAATAATACAATAATCCTGAGCTTATTATTATATAATTATAATCTTTTAGTGTTCAAAAATAAATAAAACTTATTGTTAATTTATTTTAATTATGTGCAGAACATATATATATATATATATATATAATATATATATATATATAATGGAATATCAATATTTTAATTCCAAAAGTAAAAAACTACACAAATATGTATAATAAGAGGTCTATTTTAAGAAAGTTTAACTACACTATAAACGTGATGTTATATAACCAAAACATTTTTTTTTAGAAAAAATATGTATCACTTAAAGTAGACGCTTCTGCTTTAATAAATCCTGCAGTGTAAACAGTTTTTGATCTTTGTATGACAAGAGCAATTATTTGGTGAATGATTTAGTTTCCACGGCAAAACAAAAAAGTCTTTTAAAGCTCAAGAAATTTACAAAGTGTTATAGGGTAATATTAATGTTGCCTATAAGTTATAATACCAATATCTAATATACTGAATATTAGGATATACAATATTAATATGTAGCAGGGACTAAAATTTTGTGTAGTTCGAAATGCCAAGTGTTAAACAATTAATGAGATGTTCAATTTCCAAATGTCCAGGCACGGCATTGATACACACAAAGCAAAAAAATCATGTACCAGCTATTTGTCTTCTAATGGAACTGTTCCAATTAAAAGTATATTTTCTAACCATTTGTTATCAAAAGAAAACGTTGAATGTTTAAAAGTGCATCGTTTTTCTGCTTTACCAAAAGAAGTCAAAGCCTAAGAAGCTCCTTTAGATAAACTAATCTCTGCAAAAAACCTAAAGGTATCTCAAAAAACAGCCAGTTAAATGTGTACAGTTTTTAATGATGGTAAACGAGGAATTATTAGTGCCTGGTCATGGCCTTTTAGTGAAGTTGCTCATTTAAAACGGCAAAAACTAGATATTCAACAAAAATTTAATCCATTAAAACCTTTGGAAAGAAAACTTTAATATATTATTCCGCCTGGATATAGAGATATGCTTCAGCATAATATAGTGCTTGCTGATATTCCTAAGCTGAAAAAATAAACTTAAGTCTTGTATTTCAGTTTCTTTACGAGTAGATGGTTCTGTTGATCGCTTTCAAATAGATAATATCCACGTATTGCTGAAAATAATTACTAAACAAGGAAACACTGATTTACTTTTTTTAGGATTTGAAGAACCAGAAACCAGAGGTGCTTTAGGTTACTATAATTTAATAAAAAAGTCAATTGAACATTATTTACCTCGAGATCAAATACTTCCAGTAATATCTTCTGTCGTCACAGATGGTGCTTACATTAATGTAGGAGAAAAAAATGGTTTATGGGCATTGTTAAAAAATTATAGGCTTCTCAATAATATGCCTTCAATGAAAGTTTGGTGCGCAGTACAACGCAGAGCGTTAGCTTGGGAAGAACTTGCAGCACATTTTGTGGAAGTAAACAAAAATATTGAATCATGTACATCAATTGCAACATACTTCCATCAGTCTGGTCTTCGTACTAAAGAATTTAGTAAATAAAGAATTATTTTCATTTAATTTTTTTAAATAATTTTAAATAAGCCGGTTTTGATGTAAAAATAATACATGGAATTATGGAATCATACCACCGCATTTGTGTGTGTCAATAAAATATAATATAAATGGTCGTAATAATTATTTTCATATTATAATATTTACCTATTTATAAATAAAATCATATAACTAGACGATTAAGGCTAGATTCGTTAGAAAAACCGTGGCAGTAAAACCCATTCGGACCTTACGGTGAAAATACCGCAGAGTATAGCGTAAATCAAAAAGACACAATTGTCTGACACACAATTATTTATTCAATTTATTGTTTTCGACGAGCTCTCGCTCCGTACAGTCTGCTGTGTAATGTCAAATACTCAAATGTATAAGCTAACAAGTAACTGCAAACCATAGGCGCCCGCAGGGGGGTGCAAGCTGAGGCATTTGCCCGCTGGCTTTTTCAAAATATTTTTTTTAATTGAATGTTTTAAGATAAATGACTATATACTATACAACAAATTCAAAGTATAAAATAAGTTGTAATATAATACATTGTATACGAGTATAATAAAATATGTTATTATTTTAAAACACCTAGTAAAATTATAATATTTATCCTCAAATCCTAACATTGCCCCCCCTCCCTAGAAAAATTTCTGTGGGCGCCAACAGGTAATCAATATTCATATGATCATATATTTTGTTTAGTAAATTTGTACGTAGTATTTTGGTTTCTTTTTTACAATAAATTCCGTTTTAATTAATAACTAGTTAGTGAAACCAGAAACACAATATTCCTATATTATAGGCAGTGGTGGGCTGGTGGCGTTAAATAATATTATATTGTTTGATTTGATATTTTATGTTAATGAATATACTTTGAATTTTGATAATTTATTTTAATATATGATGATATATAATAATTAATATATGGCGCAACGGTCGATATAACGTGGTGAATCGTACATTCGCATATTTATTATTATGAAAATTAGTATTATTAACTTAACACGTTTTTCGCAGTATCTATAAATATGATAATATAAATTTAATATTATTTTCGTTTTACAATTTTATAAGTTAATAAAATAAAATGTGGTTAGACATTTATTACAATTATTTATTTATTTATTTATTACATTTATTACAATATTGTTATGAATGTTATGATACAAAATACATTCTAATTTTATTTAACTTACTAAAAAACTTAATTTTAATACTACTCAAACTAGTCTAGGCGGGGGGGGGGGGGTGTTAAGGGCGCCAAAACATGAGTTCTCCCAGGGTGCAAAACTTCTTGCGCTGGCCCTGGATACCGTTACATAATATTTCAGTATTAGAATAGCCAAGGGTGGTTGTTCCGTAAAATTACGGTACATTATATCAGAAAAAACCGGTGGATACACGTGTAATAACGCAAAAGTAAAAGAAAAGTGAACAAAATAAAATATAATAAAATAATCTAAAGTTAATACAACTAAGAATCCTGCCAAAAATTATATTAATTAGAGGATGATATTAAAAATAAAATAGTGTTTGATTGATTTATTAAGTTACACTAAAGGATCTATATTGTTCTCCACTCTACATTATTGTGACCCTAATAATGGAGTTCTAGAAATGAATCTTTTTCGTTGTTCCTGATCAGCAAATAGCACGATATGGTCGGTGACCAGAAACAATCGCCTGGAATACGAATTTTGACATCTGTCTATTTGTGATTTTTGACTAATTTTATTTTATTTACAGTTATACCATTATACCTTAATATCTATATCACGTTACGTATTATTTTAGCTAGAGTTCGATAATTAAGTTGATTTGTGATAAAAGCAATATGAAATAAATAGATAAATAAAATGTTTGTTTGTTGGACGAGAGAAACTTTTAAAGTTTATGTTTATTTTTCATACTATGATAGTATGAATTATTCAATGAAAAATTACTCTAAAATATTATAATATTATAATCACATAATATAGAAAAGAAAATTAATAAATTCGAAATCATTCTGTGTTCAACTATACTTACTATAATATAATATTGTACGTTTATACTTTTTATAGTTTGGTATAAAAAAGTTACCATGCCGTGGTGATTCAAGATCTATAAAGAAGAGGTTAGCTAGTAGGTAATCAGAAAACTTGGTGATTGGCTGTTATGAGTGAAGTAGTCAATAGACCTTATTAATAATATTTATTCACGGTCTATAGATGGTTTATATGCTGTAGGCGCATAAACATTTTTATTTAATTATAACTAAACTATAATATGAATGTGAATATATTTATTAATAATGTAATTATTTAATAAATCACCAATTTATTATGTAAATGTCGCATCCATTAAGTGAAATAGTTATATTCTGTGATGAAATCGACAATTTCATGAACTGGATGTCCAGATAGTGAAATTCACCTTCCTCAGATTTTAGAGGGTCCAGCAATATTTTAATACATAAAAAAAATAATCCATGTATGTAAAATATATGATATAGGTACACATCGTTTATATATTATTGTTGCAAATATATTTTATTATTATTATTATAAATTATCACAATTGCATTAAAATAATATAAATATGTATTCAAAATGTTCAATTTCTTCTTGCTATCGTTTACTCTACTCATTTTCTCGTTTAATTTGATAAGTTAAATATAATTAATACAGAAATAAGTACAACTGAATGATTATATTATTTTTAATACCTACTTATAAGTTTATGGTGAATATTTGAACATATTTTTGTGCATTTTGAGTTAAATTTTGACCCTTTTGGTTTGAATGTTTTCCACTTTTTTCGTGCAAATAATTTAGGTCACTTATTGTTATTGATAGTAATTTATGGCATTAAAATTAAGTGAAACGTAATACAATTCACAAAAATACAAAACAACGTATTAAATGGAAAATATGGTAATTCTAATATAGGTATATTATAATAATAATAATCAATAAAGGCAATGTATCACATTATTTGAAATAAAAAAAGAATAGGTATAAAAAATAAGATTTTTTTCTTCTCTATAATTTTAACAAAATACATTGAGGACAAAAATAATTTGAAATTTATTTCACAATTTATTTCATTTTTTTAGATAACTTTCTTTTTTTCTATTTTGATTTTCAAACTTTATTCTAATGGAATATTCTTTGACAAATATAAGTCTTAGCCACATTTTGCATTGCTCATTTTGGCAATGCAATCGCTTAAATATCATTCTTAACAATCTTGATGATATATTTTTGGATTGGAAAATAGTATAAAAATGTATGTATTATATTTACACCTATGCATATAAAAATACATATTTTATATTAACTTTATCTTGTCTTTGATTGGTACAGCGAATACTATAAGATAGACACGCATATAATATAACATAATAATATTGATGGTGTATTGGTACACATAACGATTAAGAGTATTCCAATGACGTGTAACTACAACACTGGTGCACTAAAGGTTATATTTTAAAGAAACGTTCGTTGATAAAACATATAATACATTTCATTGGATGTGTCACCAAATTATAAAATGTTTCCGAATTGGGTGTTGTCGTAAAATTTTTGGATACCTCTGCTATACATAATTTAAATATGCACTACAACTTGAGAGCATAAATAAAAAAAATGATTACAAAAACTCAATTAGCTTTTAATCATTTTATTTTGGTGTAATCTTAGAGTTTTGTTTGTATTAACATAATTTAAACATAAAATCATGCGCTTAACCAACGATTTGAACAAATGTTCCCGTTGAATGTTAATCCGAGTGCTAGAAGTTTTAGTGTTGACTATCGAACACACACATTTCACAATGTACTTGCTTGGGTGTAAGTCTTTTAAAGTTTTCGTACGATTCGTTAATTGATTCATAATTTTTTAAATTAATAATAATATTAAATAATGATTTCCATCGGTTTATGAGTTGAAAAAAACAATTCGGTATTCAATTATTCCAACGAAATTAAATGATGTGAACAGCAATATAACTGCAGTGTGCTATAGAATGAACTTCAGTAAAAAACAGTATCGATGTCTATTTCGAAATAAATTAAATTTCTTAGTATATGCGATCCTCGATCAGATACGGACATACCACCAACAACAATAGAGAGGCGTTCAGATAGAGCTTTAAAAAATATTGAAAAAACACTAAAAACGAATTCGATTGGAAAAGATGAATACACAACGATTATTGTACGGAAGGTAAATTAGACAGTAGGTACGATGTACAGTATTAATAAATATATGACTTAAGTCATAAACAATTTATAGGTAAAGCTTAGAATATACTGCAACACTGTATAGACTATGTTATTTCACTATGACAAAATTATAATTCTAAACTCACATTCTTTAATTTTAGGTTGATATACCACCAGAAATTAAAAAGATGAAGCAAGATACTTAATTTATCTAAAGGCACATGGGGACATGCTGGTTAACAAAAATATTCAACTTCCATAAAAAAATGTTTGGATCACATCAAAGAGAACAAGAACAATCATAAACTATTACGTGACTCTGCTAATCTCATCTGATATTAGCTAATGTGGAATATTATGCAATGAACCCCACGAAAGAGAGACAACCTGAAATTGTAAAGGTTAGTAAATAATGAAACAAACTGCATCACTGGGTATCACTGGGTTCCAAAGACATTCAGAATGTAATGTTCCCTTTGAATTTAAATTCGAGTGTTCGAAGTTTTAGAATTGATTATCGACAGCACACACATTTCACAATGTACTTGCTTGGGTGTAAGTCTTTTAAAGTTTTCGTACGATTCGTTGATTAATACATATTTTTTTTTCAATTAATAATAATATTAAATTTAGATTTCCGTCGGTTTATGAGTTGAAAAAAACAATTCGGTATTCAATTATTCCAACGAAATTAAATGATGTGAACAGCAATATAACTGCAGTGTGCTATAGAATGAACTTCAGTAAAAAACAGTATCGATGTCTATTTCGAAATAAATTAAATTTTTTAGTTTATGCGATCCTCGACCAGATACGGACATACCACCAACAACAATAGAGATGCGTTCAGATAGAGCTTTAAAAAATATTGAAAAAACACTCAAAACGAATTCGATTGGAAAAGATGAATACACAACGATTATTGTACGGTTAGGGTCTAATAACCTAACGATGGACAGTATTCATAAATATATGACTTAAGTCATAAACAATGTATAGGTAAAACCTAGAACTTACTGCAACACTGTAAAGACTATGTTATTTCACAATAATAAAATTTTAATTTTAAACTCGCATTCTTTAATTTTAGTCTGATATACCACCATAAATTAAAAAGATGAAGGGTCCCTTGTTTATTGTAAATTAACTTATTCCATACATGAACTTTTAACGAATCCTCCGGCAATTTTTTAGAGTAACAGCATAAATCTATGAGCAAATATTTGAAGCATATGGTATTTTTTTATATTTAACAATAATTGATATTTTCTGCCAAAATGAATGTATGTATTGGTGCTCTGGAAGTATTCTACAGATATGTTTATCTACGATATTGAATATTTTTCTACCTTTTTCGTACTAATATCCAATTTTCTACATAGTAGTTGGTATTTTCAAAACTTACTAGGTAAGGTTACATGCACATAGTGAAATAACTATAAGGCTTTCGTGCCTACTCCCATAGTGCCATACGAAAAAATAAAAAATAAAAAGTGAAATAACTCATTTTATGTACTGGATTAATAAATTATTAATATAAATTCAAATCTTTTTTGCCATAATAACATTATATAACTATATAAGTCATAATTAATTAAAAATAAATAAATGTTCTGTATAACTTTCCAAGCAAAAAGGAGAAATAACGTATAACAAATTAATACAATTAATTATATAAAATATACAGTGTGTTCACGATATGAGGTATCACTAAATATTTCTTCCGGATTTCAGTATGTGGAGTATTTTTTTTCAAACAATTTTTGTACAAAAAGTTTTTTTCTAATTATAAATTTGGTAAAAATACAGTATGGTCAAATTTAATATTTATGTAGGTATAATCTGCTTTTAACGACATTTTAATAATGTTCATTTTATAATTGAGCTACCTAGTTTTGATATTTTTAATTTGCTACTTACATACAAAGAAGACTGAAATAAATTATTTACTCAATCTACAGTTGCAACTTGGTAAATATAAATAGTTGGAGGTAAAGACAATTAAAAAAAATTAATACTACAAATTCATTTATTTAAATTTTAAGGAATAAACATATTATCTAACAATTTTAGAACTTATTACTATTGACTTATTGATACATTTTATCTAATAAATTGTTCAAAGTTTCCACCTTGATGTTTCAAACATGATTCCAAACGTCTCAAAAATTCACGTGATGTTGCTGCTTTTATTTGATCTTCAGTCAACAATACATAATAAATTATAATAATTTTTTTTATTGCATAATAATAATAATAATAATAAATATTGTTAAATTATGGGGATAACTTATTATTATTCAAATGCAGTTATCAATTTATAATAAATGAACCAGATTAATAATAATTTATAAGGAATAGACGAAAAATCTACTCAAGTGATTATAATTAGAGTAAATGGTGATACGAATATAGTTAGATCAATTATAATATAAACATTATTAAAATATCATTAAAAGCAGATTATACTTACATAAATATTAAATTTGACCATACCGTAACTTTGCCAATTTTATAATTAGAAAAAAACTTTTTGTACAAAATTCGTTGGAAAAAAAATACTCCACATACTGAAATCACTTACTGTATGAACTGGATTAATTAATTATTTATATAAATTCAAATCCTTGATTTGTATATCTTTCAAACCAAAAATGTGAGATATTTTAATACAGTAGATAAATTATATTTGTATATTATGTATAATATTTAATTTCTAAATTAATAATGAATATACAATGTCATTAAGACAATAATGATTGGAATTCAAATCAATATTTAAGAGGACGCCACACCCACATGTGTTGTCTGCGTCTCACAAACGTATAACATAGCAAAATCTGTTTAGCGCGGGACATCTTTTCTCCCTCAATATTTATAGCAGAATTACCAAAATTCCACAACGCATAGGTAAGAACTCTATCTGTGTCATAGCGTCGTTATTTTTTTGATAGCACAAACCAATAATTTTAAGCTTATAACTTTAATTATATTTATGTTATCAAAAAAATAACGACGCTATGACACAGATAAAGTTCTTACCTATGCGTTGTGGAATTTTGGTAATTCTACTATAAATACAAAGGGAGTAAAGTTGTCCCGCGCTAAACAGATTTTGATATGTTATACGTTTGTAAGACGGAGACAACATATGCGGGTGTGGCGTCCTCTTAATGATGATAAAAATGGACTAGAAAAAAATGTATTAACTGTTTATTATATCTCTGCATTAAAACGAAAAATGATTATATTATAGTATTAATCTATTATATTTTTCAATATTTTTTTTACAATAGTTACTTACTATATATTATAACATGATATTATGTATATGTGAGAGGTAAATATATGAGATTTAGTTCTAGTCCAGTTTTATCATAAATAAATTATTGAAATAAATTCAAATCATTTTTGTCATAATGATACTATATAATTCATTATTAATTTAAAAATTAAATATTGTATGTTATAATATTTTTTTATATAATTAATTGTATTAATTTGTCACACGTTATTCTCCTTTTTGCTTGGAAAAATATACAGAACATTTATTTATTTTTAATTAATTAAGACTTATATAATGTTATTATGGCAAAAAAGATTTGAAATTATATTAATTATTTATTAATCCAGTTCATAAAATGAATGATTTCACTATGTGGATGTAACGTCACCTACTAAATTTTGAAAAATACCAATTAACTACTACGTATAAAATTGGATATTAGTATGCGATACTATATTGAAGTTTTGTTTTTGCAGTCATGGGTCATTTGATGTACACGGATGTTCATAGCTGGAATTAGATAATTTCATGTAAATGTTATGAACGAAAAAGGTAGAAAAATAGTAAATATCGTAAATAAACATACTTGTAAAATACTTCCAGAGCGTCAATGCAAACATTCATTTTGGCTTCTTGTATTGTTGGTGCTACAAAATATAAATTAATACCAATTATAAATGATTATTTTATATACACATTTTATTCTGTGTTAAAATAAATGTAATTTTTAGAGCATTCGAAAACATTTGTTGAAATATCAATTATTGTTAAATATATGGATGTTTAAATATAAAAAATTACCATCTGCTTCAAATATTTGTTCACAGATTTGTGCTGTTACTTTAACTGTTGCCGGAGAATTTGATAAAAGTTCATGATGGAAGTTTATATATGGAAAAATTTCATTTATCATAACCACCGGATCCTTCATCTCTTTAATTTCCGGTGGTATATCAGCCTAAAATTAAACAATGCGAGTTTAAAATTATAATATGAAATAATGTGAAATAACATAGTCTATACAGTATGACTTATGTCATACATTTATTAATACTGTACATCGTACTGTCTAATTTACCTTCCGTACAATAATCGTTGAGTATTCATATTTTCCATTTGAATTCATTTTGAGTGTTTTTTCAATATTTTTTAAAGCTCTATCTGAACGCCTCTCTATGGTTTTTGGTGGTATGTCCGTATCTGGCCGAGGATCACATATACTAAGCAATTTAATCGTTTTCGGAATAAACATTTTTAATGTCTTTTCTTGGAAGTTAATCTTGTAGCATACAGTTATATTTTTTTTCACACTATTTAAGGTCGGTGGTATAATGGAATACTGAATGGTTTTTTTTAATTCATAAACCGACGGAAATCTAAATTTAATATTATTATTTATTGAAAAAAAATTATGTATTAATCAACGAATCGTACGAAAACTTACACCCAAGCAAGTACATTGATAAATTTGTACTGTTGATAATCAATTCTAAAACTTTGAACACTTGGGTTCACATTCAACGGGAACATTACATTCTGAATATCTTTGGAACCCATTGATATCGTCATGGTGGAGGTGCGATCATTTTCATTAAACATTCTTGTTTCAGGCTTAAAGGTATCATAAACGTAAAAAATATTAGTTAAGATTTTATCATGTAATAGCTAAATTACAAAATAAACAAATGATGGATATTATTAATGCATCTAGGATAATTATTATAACCAAGGACGGAGAAATATCTAGGATCGTTTTCAGAATTTACTAATCTTCAGAATTTCAATTCGTGTCGTGTAATCGTGGTTCATCTAAATAAATATATGAATCTCAATGATTGGAAGTAGATCAGAAATGTCACACAACAAATGATAAGTATTCTCCTATTTTACTCTAAAATTTTACTCTATCGTACGAGAGATCTTGTACTCAATTTTATAGTTTATAGGTTATAATTGGCATAATATCATAGATTGTGTGACGTAATAGGTTTTAATCTGCTATTCGTTTTTAGGGGTACAAAGTCTGCTACGCTTTATTGCAGCTGATACGTATTGTTATTTATAGTATATTATATCTCTCGAAATGGATGCAGTTTCTTTCATTATTTACTAACCATTAACATTTCAAATTGGCACTCTTCCTCGGGGTTCGTTGCATAATATTCCACATTAGCTAATGTTGGAATGAGATTAGCAGAGTCTCGTAATAATTGGTTTGTGTTCTTCTTCGCTTTGATGTGATCTAAACATTTTTTCATGGACGTTGAATTATTGTGTTTACGATTATTTCCCCATGTGCCTGCTGATAAATTCAATACCTTGATTCCTTCTTTTCTCGCCACCTGTAAATTATAATGCATTATCACAGTGGTTATTAATACCACTTGTGAACATATTCGACAAAAATATAATTTGTATACCTTTAAATCTTCCTTGTTCTTTACACATGCAGATGTTCTTTTTGATCGATTCCACAGATAACTACACATTCCAGCTAATCCAGCTGTGCCTAACGCAACACTCATCACTATATACGATTTCGTTAACATATTATTGACGAAATTAAATATCTCAATTAATAAAGTACAAAAATTAATCGTCGAGACGTTAATCTAAACTAAATAATGATTTGTCTTTTTTTATAAGTTAATTAATAAACAGTTTAGTATTTTGTTGTCATGGATAAAAATATATAATAATAATCACCATGTTTGTTATTATTTTTACCAAGGACAATTGAAAACTAGTCAATTGATTCCGATAAGACTATATGCATAATGTGGTAACTTTTGTTCGACTTAAATTATAAGATATTATTTATCTCTCGTTTGGTGGTGGCCTTTAATTTTTTTTTTTTTTTGATATTTCACGTTAATATTTTTACTTTTTCATTTATTCATCACCTCTGAAACATTTATTTTGGGTATATTGACACAATATAGGTAACACGTTTGAGTACATACATTCATCGACATTTCCCGTAAAATAGAACATCATAAATCATACATCAATATAGTAGATATTCAAGCAAAGGTAATTTAGACAATAATTAATCATTGCGCGGTGAGCCCATTCTCAAAATCAAAAATTAAAACTTTTTAAAATTTAATATTAAAATTAGCTCCATGGTGCAAATTCTCGAGTATATATCTATAGGATTATATACCTATATTATGTTATTGTCAAATTTCATAATCATATTGAGCCTGTTATATTTGGCTGTCTATAGCGTTCACACTAATACACGCACACACGCAAATATTGCCTTTTATAAATATAGAATAGATAGAATATGATATCATATATACATCTACTTCCGGACCATATACAACAATTATTACAGTCAGGTAAGTACGAAACGAGAGAAATCATTCCGGAGATGTGACTTGTCTACTTCATTCTATGTAACACATATTGTACCCCCCGAATGAAAACAAGATGGTGAAAATAAAATAAAATCTATAATATATTGTATTGGGCGGATCGGCATGGGGATATGGCGTATAGACGAGCGATTTAAAATAATAATATTATGTATATTTTATGAAATCGGATACGTCTGCTGCGTAAAGCGGGTGGTTTCAAATTAACCGTAAATATAATATAACATATATCTATGCCACGGTGATCAGACATGTACCTGTGTACCTTTATGTACCTAATATGTACTATGTATATGGTAGGTATACTCGTGTTGGATGCCCCAATTGCGGGGCAGAACGTTTTCGCGAGCGTTTGTATGCGTATATACGACATAGAACATAATATATATGACATAATATATTATATATATTATTATAACTATTACTATTGTAACGTAATAATTATAAACGAAGAAAGCGGTGTGTACTGCGTACCTATTATTGGTAGGTATACCTGCAGGCGGTGTCATTTGTACAAATAATATTATTAAACACATACGTCTATAACGAGCCATAAACACCTATATAAATTATTATGATTATAATACGCATAATACGTACTTTTCTACAGGGTGTTTGAAAAGTAAATCAATTTAGTGACCTCACTAAGTTGGGTAGTGTGTACACTGGTAAATACAATGATAGCGTATACTTAATCTCGTGGTAACTGCAATGCGCACCGCGATAGTTTGACTATAAATTAATTTTCAATTCCAATAGCATATTATTATTATATATTTATATTATTATGTTAGCAATTCAAAATAAATATCTATATAAGGTATTTTAATGTTTCGGTATGATTAAACGTACGTGTAGATCATTCCGAATTCAATACGATACTTTCACCTTCAAATGATCTCTATGACTCATCTATTATAGGTACCTACTTTACTCCGCTTTTTATAGGGACTATTGAATATGCACCGATAATATTTTGGATAGTAATAGCTGGTATCGTTGAACGTATTTAGTGATAAATTTGAAGATATTCTAAATGCACTTTTTTCGCTTTTTACTTGATGTTACAAATCTAATGTTATAATATCAAAAACAATGTACACACTGCAGATTACGAAAAAAGGCATGGACCAATTTGCGCCTAAAAAAAATTGTAGCATTTTATTATGTCAGTATACCAATTGTGCTGCTTATATTTTAGACTCATATAATAAATTTATGTTTATTAGTTATGTATAAAATATATGTACTAACTATATAATTGATGTCCATTGTATAAAATTTAAAGCAACTAACATACATTTTTTTTTTTTTAAATGAAATCGATTACGCGGTTGAGTATGTAAAATTTCACTGAAAGTGTTAAGCCGGGTTAACAGCTATGGAGTGTATCCTGTTAGTTGTTTCAATCAATTTGCATTCTCATTAAACGTCACTTTTTTGGTGTCGTGTAATAACCAAGTTGGACCGAGTATATACTAACAATTTACAGCAGTTCAACTTGTAAACCTTTATGGTAAGTAGTCTTAACCATAGTTACCGTACTTAAGCTGCACGACACGGCGTAGCTGTGACTTTTACTTTAAGCTAATATATTTAAAACTCTCTGCATATAGATGAAAATGCAACTGTTTTATTTATTTATCTCATTTCGCACGTCATGTGATAATCATGTTTTTGGTTGAGTCATACACGAAGTTAATAGATATAAAAAGGAGATCGATTTTTTTAAAATACCTAAAGGGTCGTTTTAATGATTATTATATGCATTATTGATCCGATAGTTTATCAATGTTGTCATCATTTCGAGTTGAGCATGAAACATAGTTTGATGAGTTGTCATAATATTATAATGTACGTCGGGATATGATTTTTCACCGTAAAAAACATAATTGCATTTTTAAGTTTTAAATTGATATCTAATAAACCATTGTCATATTATTATGATGGGTATGATATCTCAAACTTTATAGTGATTATATTTGTATAACTGCAGACTACTAAACTATAAATAAAAACTGCCATTAACTGCATTAATTCGACAATAGTTTAAAACTCAAAAAACCATAATATCCTAGCGATGACCGTATAATATTATAAAAATCACAGATTATTATTATACAGGTTTGATGAATTTCCTTACGAAAAATGAATGGTTTTAAAATACCTGGAAGTATTTCGACGTCATCATATTCGCATTATTTACCCTTTGAAAACCGCGAGATTTCCGAGAAGGTATATATCGTAGGTTAGGATCGTAGGTACATGCCGCATGTGGGTGTGGTAAATAGACGAGAGAGAGAGAGAGAGAGAGAGAGAGATGTTAAAATATTGCTCTAATATATTATTGACATCTGACGAGATCAATCAGAGCGAGTGTGACCTCTCTGCAGCAACAAACCAAATATACACCATATACGTATTGTATAATAATATACGTAGTCATAAATTCATAATGGATACATTAAACACTATACGTGTTGTACACGTCGTAGCTATGCACACAATATTTACAGATTATTATTTTTTTCTTTGCTATCAATACTTCGCATCGGAGAAATGAATAGATTATATTAATATAGTTAGTAGACATCACATTATTACAATGCCGTCGCGGCACGGTAGCCGACGAGTAAAAAAAGCCATTACCTAGGTACGTTATATGTGCATGCGGTGTGTATATTATACATTTTAATACAGTGTAGTATACTATACATGTATAATATACACTGTATACGCATGTGTATATAATATGTATTATTATGAACGGACCGGAGTCAAAAAATATATAAGAGCTACCGGACTAGAACAGACGCGATACGGAGCATTAGCTGCGTTTAGACCAAGAGGATTAAGGACAGTTTTGGAACGCGCCGTTCCATCTTTTGTATTTTAAACCTTGCGTGTAAATACTAGAAAATGATTTAGCAAATGATTTAGGAAATTACACGGTTTTTAGTAGATGACAAATGCATGTGATGGCTTGTGCGTCTAAACGCTTCACAGGCATTTGTTTCTTCCAAACGACTAATATAGAAAGGAAAGGCTATCATTTACATTTATGGAAGCGTTTAGACACACATTCCATCCTCAAAGACAATTTGCTAATTAATTAGGTCATTTGACCCTCGTTATCCTGATATATCGTAGGGGTGGTATTAACCCCTAAAATTCCACCTAGTATTATATTTTTTGCAGCTAGTATAATATATAGGTAACACCGTACACAGGCCCGTATTTAGGGGGGGGCACGGGTAGGCAAATGCCCGGGGGCGCCATGTCTTAGGGGCGGCAAAATATTTTAGAGAAATTAATTATAAAAATGTAATGAAAAAAAAAAATAATTGCATTTTATTTAATATTTTTGTAGTTTGTATTTTAGAAAAATGTTATGAATCACTGTCTATAGCGGTATTATTGCTATGGACTAAGATATGTAATATAAATTATAATATAATATGTAACATATAAATAGTATATCTTAGTCCGTGATTACTGCCTACAATCGACAAAATATTAATAATAATAGCTGGATGATAAAATATTCAAAAAATATTTTTAGAAATTGGTTTAGGTACTATTTTACCCCATAGGCATGCGCAGGCCTTTTTTCCAGGGTATGCAGAAGGTTGCCACTGGTGCCATGGTGGATACAGGGGGGATGAGGGAGATCCCCCTTTTAAGTGCCACTGTATCCGGCCTTGACTGGCACCCCCTGAAATTTATTTTTGGTACCTATATGTACAATTCTAGTAAAATATATACATAAATATTGAAATGTTTTACTGTTTAATTCAAAAAATTTTTTACTAAAACTCAAATATAAATACAAAATAAAAATAACATATAACTCAAAATAGTTAGAATCAGATACCTATATCATACAACTTGTAAAAATAAACAAAATAAATTTAATAAAAATTATAATTTATTAATTATAATATTTCGTATAATAGATTATTATAAACATGGATTAAAATATATAACACTTTTAATTTGAAAAATGGTCTTTGATATGTGTGAGGCTCTGTGTTTGTTCAGGCCGTTCAGGGTATGCAGCCGCATATCCTGCATACCCCCTGCGCACGCCTATGTTTTACCCAATAAACCAAAACGATGATAATTTTATAGTGATATCGATATTTGCATCGTGAATTGTGATACTATCAGTATGTTTTTAATAATACTTATATGTATACTATTATACTGTATGAAAGTTAAATGAATTTATGCATTGATGATTGTCGATTGATGTAATATTTATACTATATTGTATAATGAGGTAAGTTTTATTATTTTTACCTATGCTATACGGTTTAAACTATTTACAGTTGTTTATAGTTTAGTATAAATAATAATCACCTAGATATTATTCACAAATTTTGTTAGTTAAAATTGCACAATACAATAAAAAATAACTCATGAGTTTAATTATAGTGACATAATTTAAGATTTCGCCAATAATCAAGCAAGGAAAAAATTATATTAAAAAAAAAAGGAAATTGTATGTTTAAATGTTTTATGTTTTATGTTTATTATTTTTTGTTCATTAAAAAAAGTATTAAACGATTTACATTAAGTAGTGTTATATTATTATTTATTGTAGTGGGGGGGGGGGCATAAATTATATGCCCGGGGGCGCCAAATTTTTAAATACGGGCCTGACCGTACACCTTTATATCAATGAAATGTGAGTAATTAACTAGTTAAGAAATTAATATTTTTTAACATAAATTTGTAACAAAAAATGTAATGATGGTTTTATTTACTGTAATCTTCTGGTATTAATAAATAGTTGAATATTAGTTGTGTAATGAATATGTAATTATTTAATTCTATACAATTAATGAAAAGTCATATATAAGTCAGGTATACATAGGTACCAAATTCCAAGAGCCTAACTAAAATAATGTCGCGGTAAATGAATATAATATGATATCGTCAATCGTCATGTGTAGGACAACATAGGTAGTCAGTGGCGTATCCAGGGGGGGGATATCCTACTAATTGTTTTTTTCTTCTTAAAGAGGACATTTTTAAACACTAAGTAGGTACGTAAACACGTTTTTCAAATATTAGTAGTGTACAGGTGCTGTGGTACGTGTTAACTGTAGTTGCTTGAACGGTGGAGTGGTCAAAGTTTTAAAATGACTAAAGGACATGATAGATCGTGTACAATCGTTTGTAAATACTGTTTACACGCACAGTTTTGTCATGTCGCGTTCCAAATGATCACTCCAACCCGCGTGATGGAATTTTTCATTTTAATTAGGAAATGATTGGCATGTACAATCCACCACGTGGAAAAACTTGCACGGTCCAATCACGCGTGATCGTCATTTGGTTAATTTTTAATTACCAAATGATGGAATGGGACGTTCCATCCTTTTAATATCACGCATGATGGAACGGCGCGTTCCAAAACTGTCCTTAATCCTCTTGGTCTAAACGCAGCTATTATCTCACACACACACAATAATAATATACCTACACGGTCATTAGCGGCGGCGTGCTACCGATCGTAGGCGGAGCGATGATAAATCTATAAAATATAATTTAGTGTATTATTATAATACGCTCGCTTGAGTGTATTGTAGACATAATATGTTACGCATTGATTACAATATATACATATAAGTAGGCTTAGGCTACTTATATTTTACTATTATTTTTATCATTTTTTTATTTTTTATTTTTATTAATGATACCCTCGGCAACATGGACTATTGGGTTTAACGTGAGAAATATATATAAAGGGGAAAAAAATTACATGAATTGTATCTTTATCTAAATTAAACTAAATTTTGGTTAGAAGATTGGCGGCTGTGATGAATTGTATGATGTTGGTAATGGATTGAGGATTGTTGTTCAATATTTCTGAAAGTGATGATTCGGGTAGGTTGAAGCTTGTACGGGTACTGAGATATGTTCGGCAATCGGTGAGGATGTGTTTAATGGTTACTTGAACACCGCAGGTTGTGCATATTGGAGGTTCTTCCCTGGACATTAAAAATGGTTTCCATGCTGTATCGTAGGCTTTCATCAAATCAAGACTGATCATACCTAAGTATTGATTTTCGGACTATGCGTATTGTATTTCTGTATGTATCTTGGAAAGATTGTTATAATATGTACCCTTATTTTTTCTGAACCCACATTGTTCGGGGGTGAGATAGTAAGATTGTTCAAAAAACCAAATTAGACGTTGGTTTACGATTTTTTCTAGGAGCTTACATAAGGTGTTTAAAAGTGAAATGGGCCGATAACCTTCAGGTGCGAATTTGTTTTTTCCTGGTTTGCTTATAGGTATGACGATACTGTTTCTCCAATTTTGGGGAAATACGTTATTGTTCCAGATGGTGTTATACATTTTTTGGAGTATTTGAAGTGTGTTGATGGAGAAGTTTTGAATGAAGCTATAAGGGATATTGTCTGGTCCGGTTACTCTTACTGGTACATTTTTTGAGAGTTTTCAAAATTGCATCGATTGTTATAGGGCTATTTAAGTAAGCCTTACTATATGGGTATTTTGGGGTGATATTAAAGAGTGTTGAGGTGATGGTATGGTAGGTGTTGAGAACGTAAGATTGATAGCCGAGAGGTTTCTATTAGATTTATTCTGGTTTGCTCGTTGTTATTTAGTATTACAATATTATCTTGTTCTAATAATTTTTCTATGATTTTTCCTCTAGGGTCAGTTTTATATGAACCCCATGTGAGACTGTGGCTGTTAAAATCCCCGACAATTATAAAGGGTCGTGGTAATTGTTTGATAATATTCTCTAAATCAATAAGTGTAAAATTGAATTGATTTGGAATGTAGATATTACAGATGGTGGTTTTTGTTTCAAGTGTGATTGATATTGCTACAGCTTCTATGTTTGAATTGATAGGGATTTCCTCCCAAGGGAATGAAGTGTGCAAACACCGCCAGTGGCCACTTGCCCTCAAACAGCCGCTACGGTTTTTAAATGCATATGGGTAGTTGTTTATATTAGGCGGAGATTCGTCAGATTTGAGATTAGTTTCTTGAAGACATATTGCGATAGGTTGATGTAAGTTTATTATAAGTTTAATTTCATCGATATTTTTATGGAGACCATTGAGGTTCCATTGAATAATGTTTTTTGGCTGTGTCTGCATTTTAGTGTTTATAAATGGTGATTTTTTTTTTTTTTTTTTTGAAGAATGATTTTTGATTATTTGATTTCATTATATTAAAAAGCTATTGCGTCTTCAGAGTGACTCAAGCAGCAAGTTGCATAATCTCGTGAGCCTGTTTTTAATGCTAACGATTTTTATTTTTGGCCGGATCGTGTCTAATATTTCAATCATTTCCATCGGCGTTATGTTAAATTGGTTTAATAGATTGGAAGGATCATCCACGCTGAGGGAGTTGTCAATAATGTACTTGAGCTGAGGGAAGTCTATTTTTGGGTTGGGAATTCCTTCAAAGGCAGTTTTAGCTGGGGCTAGTGTTTCGTCAAGTTTAGCTACTATTTGTTCTATGGAGTTTGAGCGTTTAATTTTTTTGGTAGAGGATTTGTCTTGGGTTTTTCGATGGTAGGTTTGATTATTGTAGTGTTATAAATTGGTGTAGGTGGTGTATTGTGTGTTACTTCTACGTTTGCTTTTTTACCGATGGTTTGGGATTCTAATAGCTTTGTTGTGAGGATACTATTATTAGTTTGATGGTTTTGCTTTTCCTTCGGTGTTGTTGTTATGTTAATAGGGCTCTCTGTAATGGATGCATTGTCGGTGTCGCTGGTACTGGTGTATGATGAGATCGGTCTTTTTGTGTGATCAGATGATTCCTGTGGGTGTTTCGGCTTATTGGTACATTGTAGATTATTAAGTTCGATATTATGTTCTATGTTAGCACTGTCCTTATCCGTGGTATTTGACTCATTTTGTAAATTAGTATCTATAACAATTTCTTGGGATGTCGACGTAGATTGGTTATTGCCATTAGTTAGAATCGTATTATCAAAATCTTTTTTACAGTGGTTTGATGTGTGACCAGTTTGTTTGAAGATATAGCATAATACGGTGTCATCCGAAAAGAATATGCGGTAATCGGTATGATCGTAATTAATAAATAATGAAATCGGCAGTTTATGGATATCGTCGGGGTGTAAATATACTTGTCGTCTAAAGCTGCCTGTACACATACTAGTTGCGGACGAAATTATTCAGGTCAAAATTGTAACATAACAATTGCGGACACGAGTTTCGTTATCGTAGTACTAGTTGCGTACAGAGTTTTTTTTCTCAAACACATTTCTCAAATCAGGTGAGTTGCGGACACAAATATTTCCCTTCACCACTTTTTCAGGACTTAGGCCAAGCTACCAAAAAGTTGGTAGGTGGGGTTAAAAATATTTGTGTCTTGTAAAAGAGCAATCGTTATTATTAAAATGTTGTTAAATTATTTAATGTTTTAATTTTGTAGCAAAAATTGTTTATAAAATACTTATAGATTATCGACATTATTTATCGTCATAGTATTTATAGATCTTTTGGTAAAAAATTTTTTGAAACAGCCTGTATATATGATATTCTACTGATTTCACCACGTGAATATTGCAAAATTTGATTGCTAATAAATGCCTCTTTTTCAACAGTTATTTTGGCTCGTTTTAAATTTCGCACTGCAGAACAATTCATTTTCGTATAGCTACTAGTCTGTACTTCATTTAGGGCCTCGATCAATTGATATATATTAGGACGACTTAATAATAATAATAGGTAATTTGTCCGCAATTAGTATCTTATATTTGTGTCCGCAATTCGTATGTTACCTTTTTAGATTTCGTCCGCAACTCGCATGTTTTTACGGTTTTTGTCCGCAATTCGGAAACACCGAGCTGCCTATGTGCCCGTACTCGTCGTTTGAGAAACCGGCTTTCATAAAAGTAATGGGAGATAATATTTTAATGAGATTATCATTAATAGCTTTTATAATTATGTCATGCGGTATAGAAGGCTGCACATTGGAAATGATGATTCGTTTTGCCGGTTTAATGAGCCGACGATAAGCGATTTCTGTGTTGTTTATATTATATACGATTGTTTTGAGATAATGTGATCGACGATACTCTTACTGGCGAAGTAAATACAAAATCTATTGTTGGATATGCGCGAAGCGAATTTGATGTTATTAGGCGAAGTTAGTTGACTAAATGCTGTGATGTACTCGATTTGTGGGATGTCATTTAATGTATTGAAGATAATTGCTTGGTCTTTTTTCGGGAAAGATGAGATTGCTGTTGTTTCTGCGAATGTTTTGTGTGTGCTAAGTTGTGGATTGGGTGGCGTGAGTGAATTAGAGTTGTCCATGATGGACGTTGGTGTATTTAGGCGGAGGAGATTGTTGTTACCTATTTGGTGGTTATGGGGGGCCATAGTATAACAACATACCTTCTTAATTGCAGTGTGTTGCGTAATGCGACGTATGTGTTACTGCTATCGGAAGCTAAGAAATGCGATAAGCGAAGACCAAGAACACACGTGTGTATCGGACCGGGGTAACACACGTACTGTATTTTTATTATTATCATTATCATCATGCGATTTAGTTCAAGTCAATCGACTTTTGGTAAACGCGTTCGGGGTTTTTTTTACCTATCTCCAGAGCGAGATGGACCGACCGATAAACAGCTATAATAATATGAAAGTCTAAAAAACAGCGATTATCGGCCGCGGTGTATCTAGTTATATTATTCATATAGATGGTCGAGAATTTCACGATTTTCAAAAATTTATTTTATAATTTAATATCATTTTGGCGTTTATTATTAATTTTATATATATCTAATATTAGCCGCTTAAAAATGAAAATGGCCATGTCAAGATGCATTTCTTAAATTAATTTTTAATTGCAAACAATGTTTCATTATTTGGTATAGGCTCTATATAACCTATATGATTTTTCAGTTGATGCTTCCTTTTCAACATTTCTGACAGTAATACAATGTGTCGATAAGGAATAAACATTTTTAAAATAATAACACAACGAGACTGACTTTAAAAAAACAATTTATAATTCAATGATATTTTAATACAGTTATATATTTATGCATAAAATATTGTAATCATGTACACAATTTACAATTATCTATTAGTTTACATTCATTTTAGAAATTATTTAAGAAAATAGAAGTTTATAATATTTGGTCCATGCATGTAGTCTGCTTGTTGTCAGGAATATATAGGTAATGATTGTCAGTGGTACCGAACACGAACTGCTGTGGAAATTACCTACCCATGCCATGAAAAAAACTTCAAGAACACATATTTTTAGATTTTTTGAATACAGTATGAATTGCGTTGGTTTACAATTTCAATTCTTATCATAAAAATAATCATCATATACACATATTTTAACTACAAAACAATTTGAATTATCGATGAATACAATACAATATTTAAGTGTGTATATTTATATTTTTATTTATATTTCACACGTTTCGAATTCATAAAAGTTAAATACGATTATGTTCATATACCAAGTCTTTTCAACTAGCTATAATGTTTATATCATAATACGAACGTTCCATTTAACATTTGTTTATACCTAATTAATGTTTTTCAAATCTTTTTTTCATAATAATATTATATAGATCATAATTTATTGAAAAAAATAATTATTTGAAAAACATTAAATAGGCTTGGTATATGAATATATTTAACTTTGATATCTACTGTATTAAATCGTTTCTCCTTTTTGGTTTGAAAAATATACACAAATATAATTGAATTTATGTCAACAAATAAACTTTCGAAGTGTTAAGACAAACGATCTATTTGCATAAATGAGAGGGTTAACTTACTAATGATAAAATATCTTGCGATGAACCAAGAGTTATTATTATTATTGACCAACAAGAGTCAAGCAGACATTTTGGAATCAAAATTGTGATATAAAACAATTCATTGTTAAATTTGTAAAGTGAAAGAAGTTGAAGTTTCACACATCTCTAATGTCATAAATTACAAAATCATATAATAACAAGATTCATTCTATTTCGCTTGAACATAGCAGGAAGAAAAAATACTAAGCTTCTAAATAAATATAGAAGCAAGTCTATTGTTTGCCATGCTAGATATTTAATTATTTCTGTATTGTATATAATATTTTATCATTAGTTAACCCTCTCATTTATGCAAATAGTTCGTTTGTTTAAGCACTTCGAAAATGTATCTATTGATACAAATTCAATTATATTTGTGTATATTTTCAAACCAAAAAGGAGAAATAATTTAATACAGTAGATATCAAAGTTAAATATATTCATATACCAAGCCTATTTAATGTTTTTCAAATAATAATTTTTTTCAATAAATTATGATCTATATAATATTATTGTGAAAAAAAAGATATGAAAAACATTAATTAGGTATAAACAATATCAAATGCAACGTTCGTATTATGATATAAACACTATAGCTAGTAGAAAAGGCTTAGTATATGAACTTATTTAATTTTACACTTAAATATCGTAAGTCCATACTAGTATTGTCTTGATATCTCATCGGCATTAATTAGATTTTGGTTCGTATTGTGACTGCGCTGATTTATATGGAATCCTTGTATGTGCTCGGACGTAAGCACTTGGCTCATTTAACATATCTTTGTTTATCTGATTCAGCTGATCTTCGTCAATCTAAAATTTTAAATAACAACACTTTACAACCCCTAATTGCGTGTATAAATGTATTATTTTTTTTTGAAATCATCAAAAAGAAATCACTAAAGTTATTTACATCGTTATCATTAGATAACGCAAATAGCTCATATTTTGCTTTATCGCTTTGAACATTTATAAATATTCATATAAGACAAATAAATGAATTATATGTGTTTAACTTACATCGTATTCGTCAAAGTTAAATACAACATTTGACCATGCCTTTTCTACCATAGCGTTTATATCATAATCTTTAGCTTTTTTTGAAAAATTTTTTTCGTCTTCCCAAGCACTAAATAGTTTTAACGTAGATTGTTTTAAAGTTGTTGTTCCCGAAGGATCTGGACCAAGTAGTTCTTCGAATTCCTAAAAATGTATCCAATATTTATCTTTTAAGTTTGTAAAAAATTTTGTCAACCCTCCAGAAAAATTTATTTTTTCTGTTGAATGCAGTCAAATACATACGAGAGATCTTATATTCAATATTATAGGTTATAGGTAATTTACCAAATATTATAGATTAAGGGACGTAAAATGTTTAGATTAGCTATACATTTTCAAGGGTACATAAATTGTCACATTTATTAATGGAGCTGTTACGTATTCTTATTCATAGTATATTAAATAACTCGAAGAGGGTGGGGTTTGTTTCAGAATTTACTAACGTCCAAAATGTCGGCTTGTCTCTTGTCCACGGGGTGCTTTGCATAATATTCCACATTAGCTAATGTCGGAATGAGATTAGCAGAGTCTCGTAATAGTTGGATTGTGTTCTTCTTCGATTTTATGTGTTCTAAGCATTTAATGATGGACGTTGAATAGTTGTTTTTTCCAGCATGTCCCCAGGTCCCTGTAGATACATACAATTCACACGCTGATGTTCTTCTGGATCGCTTACGTAAAATATAAGTACATATTCCAGCCAATCCAACTGCCCCTAACGCGACACTGATTATTATAGATTTAGATAACATATTGATGTTAAATTAAATTAGATTGCAAAAATTCACAGTTTTAACAAAACTAAATAATCATTGGTCTTTTTCATAAAATAATAAATAAACAGTTTAGTATTGTGTTGTCATGGATAAAAATATATAATAATAATCACAATTTTTGTTATTATATTTACCAAGGACAATTGAAAACTAGTCAATTGATTCCGATAAGACTACATGCATAATGTGGTAACTTTTGTTTGAATTAAATTATAGGATATTATTGATATCTCGTTTGGTGGCCTTTAATTTTTTTTTGAAATTTCACGTTAATATTTTTGCTTTTTCATTCATTCATCACCTCTAAAACATTTATTTTGGGTATATTGACGCAATATAGGTAACACGTTTGAGTACATACCTTCATCGACATTCCCTGTAAAATAGAAACGACGAACTAACTATAAATGTGTCAACGTTTTGAAAAAAATCATCCGAATAACAATTAACAGTAAAAATAAGGGTAAATTTTACATTGAGTGTAAATACATCGGTGCATTTTTATCGTAATATGTCATGCGACTACTTATTCCATTTGACATAGAAAATATTAATTAATCAATTTAATTATTATAATATTTGAGTGGTGTAAAAAATCTATAAAAATATTTGAAAACGCATAAATCGTACACAACATCTTGCCAATGCTTAGTGTCTACTAAAAAATTTAGTCAATACAAACATTGTACAAATGTTTCAGAAGTGATGAATGAATGAAAAAGCAAAAATATAACGTGAAATTTCAAAAAAAAAATTAAAGGCCACCAAACGAGATATCAATAATATCCTATAATTTAAGTCGAACAAAAGTTATATATTTTTATCCATGACAACACAATACTAAACTGTTTATTTATTATTTTATGAAAAAGACAAATGATTATTTAGTTTTGTTAAAAGTATAAACAATTTTCTTACAAACGTATATAATAGCTCAAAACTGTGAATTTTTGCAATCTAATTTAATTTAACATCAATATGTTATCTAAATCTATAATAATCAGTGTCGCGTTAGGGGCAGTTGGATTGGCTGGAATATGTACTTATATTTTACGTAAGCGATCCAGAAGAACATCAGCGTGTGAATTGTATGTATCTACAGGGACCTGGGGACATGCTGGAAAAAACAACTATTCAACGTCCATCATTAAATGCTTAGAACACATAAAATCGAAGAAGAACACAATCCAACTATTACGAGACTCTGCTAATCTCATTCCGACATTAGCTAATGTGGAATATTATGCAAAGCACCCCGTGGACAAGAGACAAGCCGACATTTTGGACGTTAGTAAATTCTGAAACAAACCCCACCCTCTTCGAGTTATTTAATATACTATGAATAAGAATACGTAACAGCTCCATTAATAAATGTGACAATTTATGTACCCTTGAAAATGTATAGCTAATCTAAACATTTTACGTCCCTTAATCTATAATATTTGGTAAATTACCTATAACCTATAATATTGAATATAAGATCTCTCGTATGTATTTGACTGCATTCAACAGAAAAAATAAATTTTTCTGGAGGGTTGACAAAATTTTTTACAAACTTAAAAGATAAATATTGGATACATTTTTAGGAATTCGAAGAACTACTTGGTCCAGATCCTTCGGGAACAACAACTTTAAAACAATCTACGTTAAAACTATTTAGTGCTTGGGAAGACGAAAAAAATTTTTCAAAAAAAGCTAAAGATTATGATATAAACGCTATGGTAGAAAAGGCATGGTCAAATGTTGTATTTAACTTTGACGAATACGATGTAAGTTAAACACATATAATTCATTTATTTGTCTTATATGAATATTTATAAATGTTCAAAGCGATAAAGCAAAATATGAGCTATTTGCGTTATCTAATGATAACGATGTAAATAACTTTAGTGATTTCTTTTTGATGATTTCAAAAAAAAATAATACATTTATACACGCAATTAGGGGTTGTAAAGTGTTGTTATTTAAAATTTTAGATTGACGAAGATCAGCTGAATCAGATAAACAAAGATATGTTAAATGAGCCAAGTGCTTACGTCCGAGCACATACAAGGATTCCATATAAATCAGCGCAGTCACAATACGAACCAAAATCTAATTAATGCCGATGAGATATCAAGACAATACTAGTATGGACTTACGATATTTAAGTGTAAAATTAAATAAGTTCATATACTAAGCCTTTTCTACTAGCTATAGTGTTTATATCATAATACGAACGTTGCATTTGATATTGTTTATACCTAATTAATGTTTTTCATATCTTTTTTTTCATAATAATATTATATAGATCATAATTTATTGAAAAAAATTATTATTTGAAAAACATTAAATAGGCTTGGTATATGAATATATTTAACTTTGATATCTACTGTATTAAATTATTTCTCCTTTTTGGTTTGAAAATATACACAAATATAATTGAATTTGTATCAATAGATACATTTTCGAAGTGCTTAAACAAACGAACTATTTGCATAAATGAGAGGGTTAACTAATGATAAAATATTATATACAATACAGAAATAATTAAATATCTAGCATGGCAAACAATAGACTTGCTTCTATATTTATTTAGAAGCTTAGTATTTTTTCTTCCTGCTATGTTCAAGCGAAATAGAATGAATCTTGTTATTATATGATTTTGTAATTTATGACATTAGAGATGTGTGAAACTTCAACTTCTTTCAATTTACAAATTTAACAAAGAATTGTTTTATATCACAATTTTGATTCCAAAATGTCTGCTTGACTCTCGTTGGTCAATAATAATAATAACTCTTGGTTCATCGCAAGATATTTTATCATTAGTTAACCCTCTCATTTATGCAAATTGATCTTTTGTTTTAACACTTTGAAAATTTATTTGTTGACATAAATTCAATTATATTTGTGTATATTTTTCAAACCAAAAAGGAGAAACGATTTAATACAGTAGATATCAAAGTTAAATATATTCATATACCAAGCCTATTTAATGTTTTTCAAATAATTATTTTTTTAAATAAATTATGAGCTATATACCTAATATCATTATGAAAAAAAAAGATTTGAAAAACATTAATTAGGTATAAACAATGTTGTCAAATGCAACGTTCGTATTATGATATAAACATTATAGCTAGTTGAAAAGACTTGGTATATGAACATAATCGTATTTAACTTTTATGAATTCGAAACGTGTGAAATATAAATAAAAATAAAAATAAAAATATAAATATATACACTTAAATATTGTATTGTATTCATCGATAATTCAAATTGTTTTGTAGTTAAAATATGTGTATATGATAATTATTTTTATGATAAGAATTGAAAATGTAAACCAACGTAATTCATACTGTATTCAAAAAATCTAAAAATATGTGTACTCGAAGTTTTTTTCATAGCATGGGTAGGTAATTGCCACAGCAGTTCGTGTTCGGTACCACTGACAATCATTACCTATATATTCCTGACAACAAGCAGACTACATGCATGGACCAAATATATTATAAACTTCTATTTTCTTAAATAATTTCTAAAATGAATGTAAACTAATAGATAATTGTAAATTGTGTACATGATTACAATATTTTATGCATAATTATATAACTGTATTAAAATATCATTAAATTATAAATTCTTTTTTTAAAGTCAGTCTCGTTGTGTTATTATTTTAAAAATGTTTATACCGTATCGACACATATTGTATTACTGTCAGAAATGTTGAAAAGGAAGAATCAACTGAAAAATCATATAGGTTATAGAGCCTATACCAAATAATGAAACATTGTTTGCAATTAAAAATTAATTTAAGAAATGCATCTTGACATGGCCATTTTCATTTTTAAGCGTCTCATATTAGTTACCTATATATAAAATTAATAATAAATGTCAAAACGATATTAAATTATAAAATACATTTTTGAAAATCGTGAAATTCTCGACCACCTATATGAATAATAATATGTAATACCGTCTTTTGAGTGCGAAAGCTGAGTGCCTAAACCATCTTCCAAGATTATGATTTTTAGTTTGCAAATATGACACTTGATCAATTGATCAAAGATCTCGACCTAGTAAAATATTCATTTAAATTTATAAAATATATGCATAATAATATGTATAAGGACCTTGACATTTTGAAGGCATCAAAATCTAAAAGTATTCGAGTTTTCTATTAACTTATTATCGGTGTTAAAAACTTTTATAGAGACTATATTAGTATAGTATAGATAGATATTATAGGTAGTAAGGTAGTTACTCTTTAAATATGGAATTCCCGAACTTTGAGTTCCAATTTATTTCTGTGTACGAATACTTGCGGAACAGGCTGGGGTGCCGATCCTAAGACTTTGCGGACAGCGGCGTTGAGCTTGGTTTATAGTACAGCAGAGTATTATTGGTCCCATGTTTGGTGTTACAGCTAGTGCGCGTTTAAGGAAAATAGTCACACAGCTCAATAGAGTAACGAGTGTAATAAACGGTAAACGATTAAATCAACGCCCCTATAATTGCTATCGAATTTTCAAAATTCTGTTTAAAAAAATGTTTTGTAGATTAATAAGCTATTACCATAATATCCAAGATATGTTGTAACGTGTTCGATAAAAATATTCAATATACATAATAATGTATATTTTTTTACCGTGAATTATAATTATTAAATTTAACTTCGTCAATGAAAGTTGTTGATGATAGAAGAGTCGTGTGAAATATAGTGGTGTAAAATATATTGTTACTATATAGATTACAAGCGTTCACTTTTATATCAGATGATGCTTCAAACGGTTCAAACACCTAAATCAAGGAGCCCACCAGTTGAGTACGCTATACCATTGTTAAGTTTAGGGTATGATAATGTTGAGGTATGATGAAAATAATGGACAAGCTTACAGTACCAAAAAGAAGACTACTATGTGATTTTTGACTAATTTTATTTGATTTAAAGTTATACCATTATACCTTAATATACTATTATATTATAAAGAAACAATGGAAATATGATTTTATTATTATTATTTTTTAACTGTTCTGTATTACTTACCTATTCTGTATTCGTTTATTATTTTTTAAAACCATGTATACAGAATTTCATGTATAAAACCATCAGAACCGAAAAATTTCAAAAACATAATATTATTTCAATTTGATAAATATTGTTAAAACAAAAGGATAAATAGTTAATTATTATATTATAACTTTGGTAATAAAATACATATTATTACATACATTACTACGATCATATGTGAATAGACCTAATGTTTTGGTTAGTAAAATGAATAATAAAATTATAGAATATAGCATTGAAAAACAATGCCAGGCACATCATTCATAGGCTTTCTAAAGTCAATACTATAATAAACGATAATAAGTGACAAGTATGGTAGGTATGTAACTTATTCGTCGAAAGGAATATAGACATAAGAAGTCTTGTAAAAGATAATATTTAAAATATGTATTCAAGTAAAAATACAGATGTACTGATTTCGAAAAGTATTGAGTAGAATTAGAATGTAACTGTTTGTATAAAATATATTCTATTTTTGTATGGAATCAACTATATTTATCAGTAAATCAGTAAATATATCTATTAATCAATAAAATAATATATATAAATCAACTTATATGAATTTCATGATTTACATTAATTTTATACAACATACAAATATATTTTACACCACTATATTAAACAGGACTCTTCTATACTTAACAACTTTCATTGACGAAGTTAAATATAATAATTATAATTCACAGTAAAAAACTATACATTATTATGTATATTGAATATTTTTCCTCAAATACTTTACAACATATCTTGGATATTATGGTAATAGCTTATTGATCTACATAATTGGTTTTAAACAAAATTCTGAAAATTCGAATTATGTTGAACCACTTAAATATAATATTATTCATTATTTTAGTAATATTGTATAATAAGTATTAAATATTATAACATAGAATATAGGTTAAGTACAAACTTATTTTAATTTCATATACCTATGTTATTTTAATATATAAACAATACAATTTATTGTATGGGATGCCACAGTAAATTAAGTAAAAAAGTCACTTTTTAAACTTATTTCAATTTAAAACATTAGCGGTAATCTGTTATGTTATTAATAGGGTTTGTAAGTAGTTATAGGAGTTTTATATTGTTCTGTATGCTGTCAAATTATTGCAGACCAAGCTAGAAATCCGAGCTATACAATGTTGAGTTTAAAAATGCATATCTCGTGATTTTCATTAATTTTCGCATATTTGTATGCATATTTAATATTTTCTACAAAAATTAAATTTTTTCCATTCTTAACCAGTTTATTTTAAATAATGTTACATAACACAACGATAGTAAAGTGAAAAACAACTTAACAGGTATTATTCAATGTTTATATTTATTTCGTATTTCACAAATAATGAAAATTTATTTATTAAACTATTCTTTCAGTTCAATAAAATCTGAACCGCCAACCGGTAACGCACCATGTTTTTATTTTTTTGTTATATACCTATAATTTATATAAGTTATTTAAATAATACAATTTTTTGAAGTATATGTGTTTAGAATTTTTTTCTTGTAATATATTAATAAATAAATTACACACTTTAAATAGATAAATAAATACATTTTTTTTTGCATATTTCACACTTTTCCATGCATATTTTATAATTTTTTCTTGCATATTTTGCCTATTTTTGCTCCTATAACTTAAAGCGCATAAACATTTTTATTTAATTATAACTAAACTATAATATGAATGTGAATATATTTATTAATAATGTAATTATTTAATAAATCACCAATTTATTATGTAAATGTCGCATCCATTAAGTGAAATAGTTATATTCTGTGATGAAATCGACAATTTCATGAACTGGATGTCCAGATAGTGAAATTCACCTTCCTCAGATTTTAGATGGTCCAGCAATATTATAATACATAAACAAAAAAATCCATGTATGTAAAATATATGATATACACATCGTTTATATATTATTGTTGCATATATATTTTATTATTATTATTATAAATTATCACAATTGCATTAAAATAATATAAATATAAATATATTCAAAATGTTCAATTTCTTCTTGTTATCGTTTACTCTACTCATTTTCTCGTTTAATTTGATAAGTTAAATATAATTAATACAGAAATAAGTACAACTGAATGATTATATTATTTTTAATACCTACTTATAAGTTTATGGTGAATATTTGAACATATTTTTGTGCATTTAAGTGTTAGGTTACCATTTAAGAGTTAAATTTTGACCCTTTTGGTTGGCAAGTTTTCCACTTTTTTCGTGCAAATAATTTAGGTCACTTATTGTTATTGATAGTAATTTATGGCATTAAAATTAAATGAAACGTAATACAATTCACAAAAATACAAAACAATGTATTAAATGGAAAATATGGTAATTCTAATATAGGTATATTATAATAATAATAATCAATAAAGGCAATGTATCACATTATTTGAAATAAAAAAAAAGAATAGGTATAAAAAATAAGATTTTTTTCTTCTCTATAATTTTAACAAAATACATTGAGGACAAAAATAATTTAAAATTTATTTCACAATTTATTTCATTTTTTTAGATAACTTTCTTTTTTTCTATTTTGATTTTCAAACTTTATTCTAATGGAATATTCTTTGACAAATATAAGTCTTAGCCACATTTTGCATTGCTCATTTTGGCAATGCAATCGCTTAAATATCATTCTTAACAATCTTGATTATATATTTTTGGATTGGAAAATAGTATAAAAATGTATGTATTATATTTACACCTATGCATATAAAAATACATATTTTATATTAACTTTATCTTGTCTTTGATTGGTACAGCGAATACTATAAGATAGACACGCATATAATATAACATAATAATATTGATGGTGTATTGGTACACATAACGATTAAGAGTATTCCAATGACGTGTAACTACAACACTGGTGCACTAAAGGTTATATTTTAAAGAAACGTTCGTTGATAAAACATATAAAACATTTCATTGGATGTGTCACCAAATTATAAAATGTTTCCGAATTGGGTGTTGTCGTAAAATTTTTGGATACCTCTGCTATACATAATTTAAATATGTACTACAACTTGAGAGCATAAATAAAAAAAATGATTACAAAAACACAATTAGCATTTAATCATTTTATTTTGGTGTAATCTTAGAGTTTTGTTTGTATTAACATAATTTAAACATAAAATCATGCGCTTAACCAACGATTTGAACAAATGTTCCCGTTGAATGTTAATCCGAGTGCTAGAAGTTTTAGTGTTGACTATCGAACACACACATTTCACAATGTACTTGCTTGGGTGTAAGTCTTTTAAAGTTTTCGTACGATTCGTTAATTGATTCATAATTTTTTTAAATTAATAATAATATTAAATAATGATTTCCATCGGTTTATGAGTTGAAAAAAACAATTCGGTATTCAATTATACCATCGAAATTAAATTATGTGAACAGAAATATAACTGCAGTGTGCTATAGGATGAACTTCAGTAAAAAACAGTATCGATGTCTATTTCGAAATCAATTAAATTGCTTAGTATATGCGATCCTCGACCAGATACGGACATACCACCAACAACAATAGAGAGGCGTTCAGATAGAGCTTTAAAAAATATTGAAAAAACACTAAAAACGAATTCGATTGGAAAAGATGAATACACAACGATTATTGTACGGAAGGTAAATTAGACAGTAGGTACGATGTACAGTATTAATAAATATATGACTTAAGTCATAAACAATTTATAGGTAAAGCTTAGAACATACTGCAACACTGTATAGACTATGTTATTTCACTATGACAAAATTATAATTCTAAACTCACATTCTTTAATTTTAGGCTGATATACCACCAGAAATTAAAAAGATGAAGCAAGATACTTAATTTATCTAAAGGCACATGGGGACATGCTGGTTAACAAAATTATTCAACTTCCATAAAAAAATGTTTGGATCACATCAAAGAGAACAAGAACAATCATAAACTATTACGTGACTCTGCTAATCTCATCTGATATTAGCTAATGTGGAATATTATGCAATGAACCCCACGAAAGAGAGACAACCTGAAATTGTAAAGGTTAGTAAATAATGAAACAAACTGCATCACTGGGTATCACTGGGTTCCAAAGACATTCAGAATGTAATGTTCCCTTTGAATTTAAATTCGAGTGTTCGAAGTTTTAGAATTGATTATCGACAGCACACACATTTCACAATGTACTTGCTTGGGTGTAAGTCTTTTAAAGTTTTCGTACGATTCGTTGATTAATACATATTTTTTTTTCAATTAATAATAATATTAAATTTAGATTTCCGTCGGTTTATGAGTTGAAAAAAACAATTCGGTATTCAATTATTCCAACGAAATTAAATGATGTGAACAGCAATATAACTGCAGTGTGCTATAGAATGAACTTCAGTAAAAAACAGTATCGATGTCTATTTCGAAATAAATTAAATTTTTTAGTTTATGCGATCCTCGACCAGATACGGACATACCACCAACAACAATAGAGTTGCGTTCAGATAGAGCTTTAAACAATATTGAAAAAACACTCAAAACGAATCCGATTGGAAAAGATACACAACGATTATTGTACGGTTAGGGTCTAATAACCTAACGATGTACAGTATTAATAAATATATGACTTAAGTCATAAACAATGTATAGGTAAAACTTAGAACTTACTGCAACACTGTATATAGACTATATTATTTCACTATGTCAAAATTATAATTTTAAACTCGCATTCTTTAATTTGAGTCTGATATACCACCATAAATTAAAAAGATGAAGGGTACCTTGTTTATTGTAAATTAACTTATTCCATACATGAACTTTTAACGAATCCTCCGGCAATTTTTTAGAGTAACAGTATAAATCTATGAGCAAATATTTGAAGCATATGGTAATCTTTTATATTTAACAATAATTGATATTTTCTGCCAAAATGAATGTATGTATTGGTGCTCTGGAAGTATTCTACAGATATGTTTATCTACGATATTGAATATTTTTCTACCTTTTTCGTACTAATATCCAATTTTCTACATAGTAGTTGGTATTTTCAAAACTTACTAGGTAAGGTTACATGAACATAGTGAAATAACTATAAGGCTTTCGTGCCTACTCCCATAGTGCCATACGAAAAAATAAAAAATAAAAAGTGAAATAACTCATTTTATGTACTGGATTAATAAATTATTAATATAAATTCAAATCTTTTTTGCCATAATAACATTATATAACTATATAAGTCATAATTAATTAAAAATAAATAAATGTTCTGTATAACTCTCCAAGCAAAAAGGAGAAATAACGTATGACAAATTAATACAATTAATTATATAAAATATACAGTGTGTTCACGATATGAGGTACCACTAAATATTTCTTCCGGATTTCAGTATGTGGAGTATTTTTTTTCAAACAATTTTTGTACAAAAAGTTTTATTCTAATTATAAATTTGGTAAAGTTACAGTATGGTCAAATTTAATATTTATGTAGGTATAATCTGCTTTTAACGACATTTTAATAATGTTCATTTTATAATTGAGCTACCTAGTTTTGATATTTTTAATTTACTACTTACATACAAAGAAGACTGAAATAAATTATTTACTCAATCTACAGTTGCAAGTTGGTAAATATAAATAGTTGGAGGTAAAGACAATTAAAAAAAATTAATACTACAAATTCATTTATTTAAATTTTAAGGAAGAAACATATTATCTAACAATTTTAGAACTTATTACTATTGACTTATTGATACATTTTATCTAATAAATTGTTCAAAGTTTCCACCTTGATGTTTCAAACATGATTCCAAACGTCTCAAAAATTCACGTGATGTTGCTGCTTTTATTTGATCTTCAGTCAACAATACATTATAAATTATAATAATTTTTTTTATTGCATAATAATAATAATAATAAATATTGTTAAATTATGGCGATAACTTATTATTATTCAAATGCAGTTATCAATTTATAATAAATGAACCAGATTAATAAAAACTTATAAGGAATAGACGAAAAATCTACTCAAGTGATTATAATTAGAGTAAATGGTGATACGAAAATAGGTAGATCAATTATAAAATAAACATTATTAAAATGTCATTAAAAGCAGATTATATACTTACATAAATATTAAATTTGACCATACTGTAAGTTTGCCAATTTTATAATTAGAAAAAAACTTTTTGTACAAAATTCGTTTGAAAAAAAATACTCCACATACTGAAATCACTTACCTACTATATGAACTGGATTAATGAATTATTTATATAAATTCAAATCCTTGATTTGTATATTTTTCAAACCAAAAATGTGAGATATTTTAATACAGTAGATAAATTATATTTCCATATTATGTATAATATTTAGTTTCTAAATTAATAATGAATTATACAATGTCATTAAAACAATAATGATTTGAATTTAAATCAATATTTAAGAGGACGCCACACCCGCATGTGTTGTCTCCGTCTTACAAACGTATAACATAGCAAAATCTGTTTAGCGCGGGACAACTTTTCTCCCTCAATATTTATAGCAGAATTACCAAAATTCCACAACGCATAGGTAAGAAATCTATCTGTGTTATAGCGTCGTTATTTTTTTGATAGCACAAACCAATAATTTTAAGTAATTTAATGAAAAATTAAAAAATAAATGTATTTTCTTAAGCTTATAACTTTAATTATATTTATGTTATCAAAAAAATAACGACGCTATGAAACAGGTAAAGTTCTTACCTATGCGTTGTGGAATTTTGGTAATTCTACTATAAATACAAAGGGAGTAAAGTTGTCCCGCGCTAAACAGATTTTGATATGTTATACGTTTGTAAGACGGAGACAACACATGCGGGTGTGGCGTACTCTTAATGATGATAAAAATGGACTAGAAAAAAATGTATTAACTGTTTATTATATCTCTGCATTAAAACGATAAATGATTATATTATAGTATTAATCTATTATATTTTTCAATATTTTTTTTACAATAGTTACTTACTATATATTATAACATGATATTATGTATATGTGAGAGGTAAATATATGAGATTTAGTTCTAGTCCAGTTTTATCATAAATAAATTATTGAAATAAATTCAAATCATTTTTGTCATAATGATACTATATAATTCATTATTAATTTAAAAACTAAATATTGTATGTTATAATATTTTTTTATATAATTAATTGTATTAATTTGTCTTACGTTATTCTCCTTTTTGTTTGGAAAAATATACAGAACATTTATTTATTTTTAATTAATTATGACTTATATAATGTTATTATGGCAAAAAAGATTTGAAATTATATTAATTATTTATTAATCCAGTTCATAAAATGAATGATTTCACTATGTGGATGTAACGTCACCTACTAAATTTTGAAAAATACCAATTAACTACTACGTATAAAATTGGATATTAGTATGCGATACTATATTGAAGTTTTGTTTTTGCAGTCATGGGTCATTTGATGTACACGGATGTTCATAGCTGGAATTAGATAACTTCATGTAAATGTTATGAACGAAAAAGGTAGAAAAATAGTAAATATCGTAAATAAACATACTTGTAAAATACTTCCAGAGCGTCAATGCAAACATTCATTTTGGCTTCTTGTATTGTTGGTGCTACAAAAAATAAATTAATACCAATTATAAATGATTATTTTATATACACATTTTATTCTGAGTTACAATAAATGTATTTTTTAGAGCAATCAAAAACTTTTTTTGAAAATATCAATTATTAGGTATATGGATGTTTAAATATAAAAAATTACCATCTACTTCAAATATTTGCTCACAGATTTGTGCAGTTACTTTAACTATTGCCGGAGAATTTGATAAAAGTTCATGATGGAAGTTTATATATGGAAAAATTTCATTTATCATAGCCACCGGATCCTTCATCTCTTTAATTTCCGGTGGTATATCAGCCTAAAATTAAACAATGCGAGTTTAAAATTATAATATGAAATAATGTGAAATAACATAGTCTATACAGTATGACTTATGTCATACATTTATTAATACTGTACATCGTACTGTCTAATTTACCTTCCGTACAATAATCGTTGAGTATTCATATTTTCCATTTGAATTCATTTTGAGTGTTTTTTCAATATTTTTTAAAGCTCTATCTGAACGCCTCTCTATGGTTTTTGGTGGTATGTCCGTATCTGGCCGAGGATCACATATACTAAGCAAATTAATCGTTTTCGGAATAAACATTTTTAATGTCTTTTCTTGGAAGTTAATCTTGTAGCATACAGTTATATTTTTTTTCACACTATTTAAGGTCGGTGGTATAATGGAATACTGAATGGTTTTTTTTAATTCATAAACCGACGGAAATCTAAATTTAATATTATTATTAATTGAAAAAAAATTATGTATTAATCAACGAATCGTACGAAAACTTTAAAAGACTTACACCCAAGCAAGTACATTGATAAATTTGTACTGTTGATAATCAATTCTAAAACTTTGAACACTTGGGTTCACATTCAACGGGAACATTACATTCTGAATATCTTTGGAACCCATTGATATCGTCATGGTGGAGGTGCGATCATTTTCATTAAACATTCTTGTTTCAGGCTTAAAGGTATCATAAACGTAAAAAATATTAGTTAAGATTTTATCATGTAATAGCTAAATTACAAAATAAACAAATGATGGATATTATTAATGCATCTAGGATAATTATTATAACCAAGGACGGAGAAATATCTAGGATCGTTTTCAGAATTTACTAATCTTCAGAATTTCAATTCGTGTCGTGTAATCGGGGTTCATCTAAATAAATATATCAATCTCAATGATTGGAAGTAGATCAGAAATGTCACACAACAAATGATAAGTATTCTCCTATTTTACTCTAAAATTTTACTCTATCGTACGAGAGATCTTGTACTCAATTTTATAGTTTATAGGTTATAATTGGCATAATATCATAGATTGTGTGACGTAATAGGTTTTAATCTGCTATTCGTTTTTAGGGGTACAAAATCTGCTACGCTTTATTGCAGCTGATACGTATTGTTATTTATAGTATATTATATCTCTCGAAATGGATGCAGTTTCTTTCATTATTTACTAACCATTAACATTTCAAATTGGCACTCTTCCTCGGGGTTCGTTGCATAATATTCCACATTAGCTAATGTTGGAATGAGATTAGCAGAGTCTCGTAATAATTGGTTTGTGTTCTTCTTCGCTTTGATGTGATCTAAACATTTTTTTATGGACGTTGAATTTTTGTGTTTACGAGTATTTCCCCATGTGCCTGCTGATAAATTCAATATCTTGCTTCCTTCTTTTCTCGCCACCTGTAAATTATAATGCAATTATTGCATTATCACAGTGGTTATTAATACCACTTGTGAACATATTCGACAAAAATATAATTTGTATACCTTTAAATCTTCTGTGTTCTTTACACATGCAGATGTTCTTTTTGATCGATTCCACAGATAACTACACATTCCAGCTAATCCAGCTGTGCCTAACGCAACACTCATCACTATATACGATTTCGTTAACATATTATTGACGAAATTAAATATCTCAATTAATAAAGTACAAAAATTAATCGTCGAGACGTTAATCTAAACTAAATAATGATTTGTCTTTTTTGTAAGTTAATTAATAAACAGTTTAGTATTTTGTTGTCATGGATAAAAATATATAATAATAATCACCATGTTTGTTATTATTTTTACCAAGGACAATTGAAAACTAGTCAATTGATTCCGAAAACTTTTGTGTGACTAATATTATATAATATTTTTACTTTTTCATTTATTCATTACCTCTAGAACAGGACTGTAACATTTATTTGGGTAATTTTAAACAATATATAGGTATAACACGTTTGAGTACATCATTCATCGACATTTCCCGTAAAATAGAAACGACGAACTATCTATAAATGTGTCAACGTTTTGAAAAAAATCATCCTAATAACAATTAACAGTAAAAATAGGGCTATATCACTTTGAGATGATAAATTATTATCAAAATAATATGGACCGCGTGTTTTTTCAGACACGTTTCAGCTGCATGCGTTTACCCATTTTTGGACGTATTTTGTTTTACATTAATCTACCCATGACTGCAGAGGCTGAAACTTGCACCGTTGATATGATTATTTGACCCGACGACGACCGATCGGTTACCGACAAACATCGCATTCGTCGAATGTCTAGCGCGAACATCAAACGCAACATTAAAAGGGTACTCTTATATCATGGCTTTTTCGCGTTGTCGCATCAACACCACAATAAACATGATAGGTATTATTTAGTTTGTATATATTAAGACCATATCACATAGGCATGCTACAGAAATAATTGGTATTGTTAGTAAGGCTATAAATTATATATTGAAAATTATTGTATTATATTAATATTATTATAACATAATTTCTTTAAGTATTATAATATTAACTCTACTATTATCGTATTATATTTGTATGTTATGATTTTATGATACTTCAGTTATTCACACGGTTTAAGATATATATATATATATATATATATATATATATATATCTTAAACCGTGGTTATTCAACAAACACTTTATCTTGCATATTTTTATAATCTATCTATCAGATTATTAATAATGTGGTAGATCCATCATATATATATTTACTCCAAATAATCCTGAGTAGGTACATATATTTCACTTACAAAATATTAATTCTTTCAATCAGCTAATAGATTATTTCTTTTTCAAATTCAAAGCTATTATTTAAATATGTGTATTATTTATTTTTTTTACTGAAAACATGGTACCCAAACCATTTTACTTCCTTTACATTATTTTACCTATTTGAGTTTTTTGTTTATTGCGGTTATTTAACTTATTGCAATTGCAGAACACCGTTTTTATATCTTAAGTTTTGTCATCGTTACATGTTTCACGAGTCGCAATAGTATAAGGTATTTAAAGGTATTTACTACTTTAATATATTATTTATACCTATCTATAATACGTTTAACAATTGTATGCAATTTGTGTATGGACACATTGAACAAGTTTCACCTATAAGACATGCTTATAAAATATTATAATACCTATATTTGCAGTTACACTATCTATTATATATGTTAGGTAGGTATATAACATTATAATATAATTTATATGTACTAGTATGGAACCTAACCTGTTAGGTACATACAAATACCCATTCTGTATAAAACATTTATTTACACACATTTTACATAATACCTATATTACTATAGCGGAAAAAATAAAATACTTGTTTACGTAGGTACTATATATTTCATTTTACAAATAAACCTATCAAAACATATATTTTAATTAATCTAACTTGTAATAATATTTTCGCTTTTGTATAAATATAGATAGGTATACCTAACTAGGTACATTTACATTTTTTGTATATTAAAATGGTCATCATATTCATATTCACTTATCAGTTAACTAGTTAAGTACGATTTATGTCGTTTATGATTCAAGATCCTATTTTAATTAATATTTAATGTTCTTTATTTATTATTTGGCATTGGAACTGAAAATTTAAGAATTAAAATGTCAATAATGCATAAGTGGCTTATAAAAAAAGTAAAGAAAATTTACCCAGCTACATCTACTGTTACACCTTATAAAAGTATACTAATTGTGATAAGCTTGTAAAATAATATGGTGTTGAGAGTAACAATGCATGTTTTGAAAAAGTTATACAGACTAAAGGGAAGAAATTAATAAATTATGAAAGTTTTAAGCCATTATTGCAAATTGTATTCAAGTATAATAATAATAATAATAATTTAATTATAAATTGTTGATAGTATCATCAGTTTATTTTTTTTCTGATAATTTATTATTAATTCAGTATTAGTATTGTAGCTTGAATTTGATTAAGTACGTTATATTTTTTAGATGATGTTTATTTTGAAATTATTACTAATGATGAAAACAATGGTAATGTACTAATGTAAATGGAGCTTTTCATGTGGCAAATAAATTAAGTACTGTTAACCATACTAATGATGATATACCTGAAAAGCCTGGTGTTGAGAATAATATTATAAAGAATGATTGTTTTGAAAAAGTTCCTCAGACGAAAGGTAGGAAATTAATGAGATGTTCAATTTCCAAATGTCGGCACGGCATTGATACACACAAAGCAAAAAAATCATGTACCAGCTATTTGTTCTTCTAATGGAACTGTTCCAATAAAAAGTATATTTTCTAGCCATTTGTTATCAAAAGAAAACGTTGAATGTTTAAAAGTGCATCGTTTTTCTGCTTTACCAAAAGAAGTCAAAGCCTAAGAAGCTCCTTTAGATAAACTAATCTCTGCACAAAACCTAAAGGTATCTCAAAAAACAGCCAGTTAATGTGTACAGTTTTTAACGATGGTAAACGAGGAATTATTAGTGCCTGGTCATGGCCTTCTAGTGAAGTTGCTTATTTAAAACGGCAAAAACTAGATATTCAACAAAAATTTAATCCATTAAAACCTTTGGAAAGAAAACTTCAATACATTAATCCACCTGGACATAGAGATATGCTTCAGCATATTAATAGTGCTTGCTGATATTCCTGAGCTGAAAAATAAACTTAAGTCTTGTATTTCAGTTTCTTTACGAGTATATGGTTCTGTTGATCGCTTTCAAATAGATAATATCCACGTATTGCTGAAAATAATTACTAAACAAGGAAACACTGATTTACTTTTTTTAGGATTTGAAGAACCAGAAACCAGAGGTGCTTTAGGTTACTATAATTTACTATACTTCCAGTAATATCTGCTGTCGTCACAGATGGTGCTTACATTAATGTAGGAGAAAAAAATGGTTTATGGGCATTGTTAAAAAATTATAGGCTTCTCAATAATATGCTTTCAATGAAAGTTTGGTGCGCAGTACAACGCAGAGCGTTAGCTTGGGAAGAACTTGCAGCACATTTTGTGGAAGTAAACAAAAATATTGAATCATGTACATCAATTGCAACATACTTCCATCAGTCTGGTCTTCGTACTAAAGAATTTAATAAATAAAGAATTATTTTCATTTAATTTTTATAAATAATTTTAAATAAGCCGGTTTTGATGTAAAAATAATACATGGAATTATGGAATCATACCACCGCATTTGTGTGTGTCAATAAAATATAATATAAATGGTCGTAATAATTATTTTCATATTATAATATTTACCTATTTATAAATAAAATCATATAACTAGACGATTAAGGCTAGATTCGTTAGAAAAACCGTGGTGGTAAAACCCATTCGGACCTTATGGTGAAAATACCGCAGAGTATAGCGTAAATCAAAAAGACACAATTGTCTGACACACACAATTATTTATTCAATTTATTGTTTTCGACGAGCTCTCGCTCCGTACAGTCTGCTGTGTAATGTCAAATACTCAAATGTATAAGCTAACAAGTAACTGCAAACCATAGGCGCCCGCAGGGGGGTGCAAGCTGAGGCATTTGCCCGCTGGCTTTTTCAAAATATTTTTTTTAATTGAATGTTTTAAGATAAATGACTATATACTATACAACAAATTCAAAGTATAAAATAAGTTGTAATATAATACATTGTATACGAGTATAATAAAATATGTTATTATTTTAAAACACCTAGTAAAATTATAATATTTATCCTCAAATCCTAACATTGCCCCCCCCTCCCTAAAAAAATTTCTGTGGGCGCCAACAGGTAATCAATATTCATATGATCATATATTTTGTTTAGTAAATTTGTACGTAGTATTTTGGTTTCTTTTTTACAATAAATTCCGTTTTAATTAATAACTAGTTAGTGAAACCAGAAACACAATATTCCTATATTATAGGCAGTGGTGGGCTGGTGGCGTGAAATAATATAATATTATTTGATTTGATATTTTATGTTAATGAATATACTTTGAATTTTGATAATTGATATTAATATATGATGATATTATATAATAATTAATATATATGGCGCAACGGTCGATATAACGTGGTGAATCGCACATTCGCATATTTATTATTATGAAAATTAGTATTATTAACTTAACACGTTTTTCGGATCATCTATAAATATGATAATATAAATTTAATATTATTTTCGTTGTACAATTTTATAAATTAATAAAATAATATGTCTAACCTTATTACAATATTGTTATGATACAAAATACATGCTAATTTTATTTAACTTACTAAAAAACTTAATTTTAATACTACTCAAACTAGTCTAGGCGGGGGGGGGGGGGGTGTTAAGGGCGCCAAAACTTCTTGCGCCGGCCCTGAGGTTACTTAATGGTGAAATGTTATATCTTATCTTGCTGTAAGCTAATAACCTAATAGTTGTTGCTGTACCTACCAAAAATATGGTGGACAAGGGGGAACCTACCTTTCTGATGTATATAGATACAGTTGTCGAGCATGGCATTGTAATGAATAGGTATGTGTTGTGTTTTATGTTTTATTTGAATTCAATAATAAACCATTGCATTAGAAAAACAATTCTGAGCTTAGACGTTGTGTCATCCTAGCAGAGTTGTATACCTAATTAATCAAATTTAATGATTAAAAAAATGTATTATAACATCTCATGGCTAATAATATTATATTATGTATGATATAAAGATATAAAATGAAATAAACAATAACATTTCATTTTCCGTTGACAAATTTATGCAAGTATATTTTTGAATATTGTATTATATTAACAATCATAGGTAATAGTAGTATGTACTGTACATTGTATATTATATTCAAGAAAATCACTAAAAATAAAATAGAGTCAATAGAGAAAGTTTAACACATTTTGTCATGCTGCCTATACGGTCCACCGCGCCGGTGTAAAGAACGGAAGTAAAAAAAAAATGTAATTTTTTTTAGATTTTTGTTCTATTTTTCAGCATCCCAAGATCTATGTCTATATATATTTATTTATTTATATTTATTGTTTGAATAAATAATGACATTGATCAAATTATTATTTTTTTATTTTTTTTTGGATGCAAAAATGTAATAATAATTTTATCTTTAAACATTTATTAATCCCCGTGCGATTAATATGTAGGTTAGGTATGTGCAACGAGGTACCATTCATAAATGTTACTTAAAAATTAAAATACTTAAATAATAATATAATATACTTAAGGTAATTTTTTTATATTTACTTCTAGTACTTGGCTACTCTCGAAAGTACTAACGATTTTGCTGATAATTTTCCTTTATAATTTGTAGTCATGATAAATAGCAAAACAACATTAGGTAATTATTATTCATTACTCATATCACTATCATTTTTATAGATTTTTTTTATGTTTTTGGACAGCAGCATACATTTTAGATTCTGAGTGGAGCGAGGAATGTATTGGTTTTACAATGATGTTTATTTCTTTTTCTTTTAGATTCTGAGTGGAGAAAGGAATGTATTGATTTTACCATGATGTGTGTTTTTTTTTAATTTTAATTTTTTTTTGTGCCTGTCATCAGGTTTTGGGGCAATCAAAGTGCTTCGATTTTCGACTTCAGTATCTCGTTCGATCAGAAAGTGAATCTAGTTGGTCTAATTGATACTTAGATGGGTCAAAAGTAAAAAATTCTCAATATTATCCTAAATAATCGGGATAAACAAACTAAAAATTAAGGGAAAAAAGGGAAATTTTACGCACAATCAGTTTTCGACAAAATCGATTTTGGTTTTTGATGTAACATTAAAACAAATGGCCATAGATACATGGAATTTTCATCGAATGTTTATATAATTGTATATTATATCCACCATGCAATTTTCAAAAATGTTTGACTTAAGTAGAACTATTTATAGGTATTTGCAATTTTCGATCATTATTAGTTTTTTTAAAATTAATATCGATAAAAATTTATTTGTTGGGTAGAAAAGCTTGAAAATTTAATACAAGGTTCCTAACATATTGTTACAATAGCAGTTGAAAAATAAAAGATAAATATAGGCACAATTTTTTTTTACAAGCATTCAAAGTTTGAATTTTAACAACATATGTAAAAATCCCGAAAATTTGCAAATTATTTTAAACTAGAAATTCATAAAAAAAATTCTTTTTAAATCTAAGATTTGAAAATTTTTAATAATCTATAATATATCCTAGACAGATAAACCGTCTTCGCTCAGAATCGTTTTTCGTATAGAATGATATAATATCATTGGATTCAAATTTAATTCCATCTCTTACAGACTTACAGTAAACCACTTGTGTCTTGTAACCTACTATACAGCATAGCGACATCCACGACATACCCGCTTTTTTATTTCATAAACACTTTTTCTCTCTCTAAACTTGCTCAAAAGTATCAATTCTAGCATTTTTTTTGAAAGGTAATGTTCTTCAGCTGGTACTCTAGAGAGGTCATTTTTCGATTTTCGAAACGGTACTCAAAATAAAAGCGGTTAAATGAGAAAAATGTACGATTTCACGATTTTATAATATTAAATATTTACAGACGATGTTTTCTACTAGAAATATTGTTTCAAATGAAAAATGACTAAAGATCTTTTTTGTTGTATTTTGGATTTTGTTCCTTACGATTTAAAGTTCGGCACAGTTTAGCAATTTTTTATCTATTTATAGACGTTTTAGTTTGGGAGTATTTTTGTTATAATTCGGTTAAAAACATTTGTAAAAACTTGAAATTTGGGTTCTTAACTTATATTATCCTTACCTAGACATGGTAAAATTTTCAAAACATTTGAGCGACTTTCAATTTTTTTTCATTTTTATGATATTTCCTAATTATACATTATAATTTTAAAATTAGAAATTACCTATTTATAGAAATCGTTCTTAAGCTGTTCTTATAACACTTTGTTTATCGCCATAGAAACGAATAAAATTAAAAAAAAGATTCCCTCGTTCGGTCAGAATTGTTTTTTATCGAATGCAATCATTGTATTCAAATCTAATGCAGTAAAATTACACTATCCTGTCCGAGGACCGAAGAAACGATGGACAAACATCCACCACCGAAATGCTGACCTACATTTTTCATTTTATATTCCAAACAGAATATTTCCCGCGAATAATTTATAGACAAATATCTTTATAATTATAATTTACTACTTGTTCGAAATTAGTTCTTATATATTGTATTAATATTTAGATCTTAAATGAGCAGAGTGGAGTGGTACGCGTGTAGTCCCGCAATGCCATTATAATATATGCTCCGGAAAGCGTTGGTCCACTTCTAAGGAAATGTCATATTTTTGTCATCCATCAAATCATCAATAAAAAATAATTCATAAGAAACTGCTTATTTTATCCAAACTAAATATCTGTTCTACACACAAAATCAATAGTTATATGTATTGAATACTTATATACTAAAAATATATAAATAATGGTGTTATGTAAATTTAGTTGGTATACATATATAGCATATATTATTATTTATTTTAAACATTAAAAACAAATAACTTTACTTATTATGAAACTATTTTTTTGGACGTCTTATATTGTGTGTTCCTCAAAGATCCTTGTGTACTACCGGGAATAGGGACTGATAGTAAGTTGTGCTCAGCTTGTCTCTTTTAAACCTCAGGCTGAGTGTAATTTTCACATGCATTATTTTTTCAGCATTTTTGTAAATATTAAAAAAAATTTCTTAAAATAATTGAGTTACCATAATTATCGAAGACCAATATTCGAAATCGTTTTAAATATTATGTAAATATCATCGGTTTGTTCATAGGTATTTTTAATTTATATATTTTTAAATTTTTTTCCTACAATATAGGTTTAATAAGTTAATGAATTATGTTTGAAATTATTATGATTTTTCTAAGGGTCGTGAAAAATTGAATTCGAAATCTTAGGATCACGCTCTTAAAAGTAGTTATGTAATGTAGGTATATTCGAATATCAGTATTCGATGCTACAATACCTAATTTTTTTAATCAATTTTTCCATGGCGAGCTTTTTATACTATTAATTATTAATAACTAATTCATATCTACACAACTAAAGATAATGTATGTCAATGATTAATCGACCTAAATACGAAAATAGTTCTTATTATCTTGCAGGTACCTGTTCGTAGGTTACCATTTATTTATTTATTATTTTTTTGATGTAACTTATACATTATAATTAATAATTTAATTATGATATTCCAGTATTTTGCACAATTTTTATTTTTGTATTTTAATAAATTACCCAGTCAAATAGTAAATATCGCTGGTTTCGAATCCACTTCCCGCAGACCTTTATGCGCCATATAATATTATTATTAACTAAATTAATTAATTAAATTAAATATTATTATTATTATTTTTACACCACTCAAATATTATAATAATAAAATTGATTAATTAATATTTTCTATGTCATATGGAATAAGTACTTGCATGACATATATGATAAAAATGTACCAATGTATTTACATTGAGTGTAAAATGTACACCTATTTTTTCTGTTAACTGTTATTCGGTTGATTTTTTTCAAAACGTTGACACATTTAACATTTAAAGATAGTTCGTCGTTTCTATTTTACGGGGAATGTCGATGAATGTATGTACTCAAACGTGTTACCTTTATTGTATCAATATACCCAAAATAAATGTTTCCGAGGTTATGAATAAATGAAAAAGTAAAAAAATATTAAAATGAAATTTCAAAAAAAAAAAATTAAAGGCCAGCAAACGAGAGATCAATAATATCCTATAATTTAGGTCGAACAAAAATTACCACATTACGCATGTAGTATTATCGGAATCAATTGACTAGTTTTCAATTGTCCTTGGTAAAAATAATAACAAACATGGTGATTATTATTATATATTTTTATCCATGACAACAAAATACTAAACTGTTTATTAATAAACTTATGGAAAAGACAAATCATTATTTAGTTTGGTTAAACGTATCAACGATTTTCTTACAAACTTATATAATAGCTCAAAACTGTGAATTTTTGTAATCTAATTTAATTTAACAACAATATGTTATCCAAATCGATAATAGTCAGTGTTGCGTTAGGGACAGTTGGAATGTGTACATATATTTTATGGAAGCGATCCAGAAGAACATCTGCGTGTGAATTGTATGTATCAAGAGGGACATGGGGACATGCTGGCAAACACAACTATTCAACGTCCATCAAAAAATGTTTAGATCACATCAAGGCGAAGAAGAACACAATCCAATTATTACGAGACTCTGCTAATCTCATTCCGACATTAGCTAATGTGGAATATTATGCAACGAACCCCGAGAAAGAGAGACAATCTGAAATTGTAATGGTTAGTAAATAATGAAACAAACTACATCCATTTCGAGTGATATAATATACTAGTATAAATAAAAATACGTAACGGCTGCATTAAAACGTAGCAGATTTTGTTCCCCTAAAAACGAATAGTAGCTTAAAACCTTTTACGTCATTCAATCTATGATATTATGCCAGTTACCTATAACCTATAAAATTGAGTACAAGATCTCTCGTACGATAGAGTAAAATTTTAGAGTAAAACAGGAGAATACTTATCATTTGTTGTGTGACATCTCTGATCTACTTCCAATCATTGAGATTGTTAGATTTATTTAGATGAACCCCGATTACTCGACACGAACTGAAATTCTGAAGATTAGTAGATTCTGAAAACGATCCTACATATTTCTCCGTCCTTGGTTATAATAATTATCCTAGATGCATTAATAATATCCATCATGTGTTTATTTTGTAATTTAGCTATTACATGATAAAATCTTAACTAATATTTTTTACGTTTATGATACCTTTAAGCCTGAAACAAGAACGTTTAATGAAAATGATCGCACCTCCACCATTACGATATCACTGGGTTCTAAAGACATTCAAAATGTAATGTTCCCGTTGAATGTCAATCCAAGTGTTACAAGTTTTAGAATTGATTATCGACAGCACAAACATATCAATGTTCTTGCTTGGGTGTAAGTCTTTTAAAGTTTTCCTACGATTCGTTGATTAATACATAATTTTTTTTCAATTAATAATAATATTAAATTTAGATTTCCGTCGGTTTATGAATTTAAAAAAACCATTCGGTATTCCATTATACCACCGACAATAAATAATGTGAAAAGAAATATAATTTTATGCTACAAGATTAACTTCCAAGAAAAGACATTAACGATGTCTATTCCGAAAACGATTAATTTGCTTAGTATATGCGACCCTCGGCCCGATACGGACATACCACAAAAAACCATAGAGAGACGTTCAGATAGAGCTTTAAAAAATATTGAAAAAACACTCAAAACGAATTCGATTGGAAAAGATGAATACTCAACGATTATTGTACGGAAGGTAAAATAGACAGTTCGATGTACAGTATTAATAAATGTATGACTCAGGTCATACTGTATAGACTAGACTATGTTACTTCACTATGACAATATTATAATTTTAAACTCGCATTCTTTAATTTTAGGCTGATGTACCACCGGAAATTAAAAAAATGAAGGATCCGGTGGCCATCGTAAACGAAATTTATCCATGTATTGACTTCCATCATGAACTTTTATCAAATTCTCCGGCAATAGTTAAAATAACAGCACAAATCTGTGAGCAAATATTTGAAGTAGATGGTAATTTTTTATATTTAAACATCCATATACCTAATAATTGATATTTTCAAAAAAAGTTTTTGATTGCTCTAAAAAATACATTTATTGTAACTCAGAATAAATTGTGTATATAAAATAATCATTTATAATTGGTATTAATTTATATTTTGTAGCACCAACAATACAAGAAGTCAAAATGAATGTATGCATTGACGCTCTGGAAATATTCTTCAAGTTATGTTTATTTACGATATTTACTATTTATCTACTGTTTTCATTCATAATATTTACATGAAACTATTTAATTCCAGTTATGAATATCCGAGTACATCAAATGACCCATGACTGCAAAAACAAAATTTCAATATAGTATCGCATAATAATATCCAATTTTATACGTAGTAGTTAATTGGTATTTTCAAAACATTCTAGGTAAGGTTACATCCACATAGTGAAATTATTAATTTTATGAACTGGATAAATAATTTATTAATATAAATTCAAATCTTTTTTGCCATAATAACATTATACAACTCATAATTAATTAAAAATAAATAAATGTTCTGTAAATTTTTCCAAGCAAAAAGGAGAATAACATATGACAAATTAATACAATTATTTATATAAATAAATATTATAACATACAATATTTAATTTTTAAATTAATAATGAATTATATAGTATCATTATGACAAAAATGATTTGAATTTATATCAATAATTTATTTATGATAAAACTGGACTAGAACAAAATCTCATATATTTACCTCTCACATATACATAATATCATGTTATAATATATAGTAAGTAACTATTGTAAAAAAAATATTGAAAAATATAATAGATTAATACTATAATATAATCATTTGTCGTTTTAATGCAGAGATATAATAAACAGTTAATACATTTTTTTCTAGTCTATTTTTATCATCATTAAGAGTACGCCACACCCGCATGTGTTGTCTCCGTCTTACAAACGTATAACATATCAAAATCTGTTTAGCGCGGGACAACTTTACTCCCTTTGTGTTTATAGTAGAATTACCAAAATTCCACAACGCATAGGTAAGAACTTTACCTGTTTCATAGCGTCGTTATTTTTTTGATAACATAAATATAATTAAAGTTATAAGCTTAAGAAAATACATTTATTTTTTAATTTTTCATTAAATTACTTAAAATTATTGGTTTGTGCTATCAAAAAAATAACGACGCTATAACACAGATAGATTTCTTACCTATGCGTTGTGGAATTTTGGTAATTCTGCTATAAATATTGAGGGAGAAAAGTTGTCCCGCGCTAAACAGATTTTGCTATGTTATACGTTTGTAAGACGGAGACAACACATGCGGGTGTGGCGTCCTCTTAAATATTGATTTAAATTCAAATCATTATTGTTTTAATGACATTGTATAATTCATTATTAATTTAGAAACTAAATATTATACATAATATGGAAATATAATTTATCTACTGTATTAAAATATCTCACATTTTTGGTTTGAAAAATATACAAATCAAGGATTTGAATTTATATAAATAATTCATTAATCCAGTTCATATAGTAGGTAAGTGATTTCAGTATGTGGAGTATTTTTTTTCAAACGAATTTTGTACAAAAAGTTTTTTTCTAATTATAAAATTGGCAAACTTACAGTATGGTCAAATTTAATATTTATGTAAGTATATAATCTGCTTTTAATGACATTTTAATAATGTTTATTTTATAATTGATCTACCTATTTTCGTATCACCATTTACTCTAATTATAATCACTTGAGTAGATTTTTCGTCTATTCCTTATAAGTTTTTATTAATCTGGTTCATTTATTATAAATTGATAACTGCATTTGAATAATAATAAGTTATCGCCATAATTTAACAATATTTATTATTATTATTATTATGCAATAAAAAAAATTATTATAATTTATAATGTATTGTTGACTGAAGATCAAATAAAAGCAGCAACATCACGTGAATTTTTGAGACGTTTGGAATCATGTTTGAAACATCAAGGTGGAAACTTTGAACAATTTATTAGATAAAATGTATCAATAAGTCAATAGTAATAAGTTCTAAAATTGTTAGATAATATGTTTCTTCCTTAAAATTTAAATAAATGAATTTGTAGTATTAATTTTTTTTAATTGTCTTTACCTCCAACTATTTATATTTACCAACTTGCAACTGTAGATTGAGTAAATAACAATAATAAATAATTTATTTCAGTCTTCTTTGTATGTAAGTAGTAAATTAAAAATATCAAAACTAGGTAGCTCAATTATAAAATGAACATTATTAAAATGTCGTTAAAAGCAGATTATACCTACATAAATATCAAATTTGACCATACTGTAACTTTGCCAAATTTATAATTAGAAAAAAACTTTTTGTACAAAAATTGTTTGAAAAAAATACTCCACATACTGAAATCCGGAAGAAATATTTAGTGGTATCTCATATTGTGAACACACTGTATAATGTATATTTTATATAATTAATTGTATTAATTTGTCGTACGTTATTTCTCCTTTTTGCTTGGAGAGTTATACAGAACATTTATTTATTTTTAATTAATTATGACTTATATAGTTATATAATGTTATTATGGCAAAAAAGATTTGAATTTATATTAATAATTTATTAATCCAGTAAATAAAATGAGTTATTTCACTTTTTATTTTTTATTTTTTCGTATGGCACTATGGGAGTAGGCACGAAAGCCTTATAGTTATTTCACTATGTGCATGTAACCTTACCTAGTAAGTTTTGAAAATACCAACTACTTGTAGAAAATTGGATATTAGTACGAAAAAGGTAGAAAAATATTCAATATCGTAGATAAACATATCTGTAGAATACTTCCAGAGCACCAATACATACATTCATTTTGGCAGAAAATATCAATTATTGTTAAATATAAAAAAATACCATATGCTTCAAATATTTGCTCATAGATTTATGCTGTTACTCTAAAAAATTGCAGGAGGATTCGTTAAAAGTTCATGTATGGAATAAGTTAATTTACAATAAACAAGGGACCCTTCATCTTTTTAATTTATGGTGGTATATCAGACTAAAATTAAAAAATGCGAGTTTAAAATTAAAATTTTATTATAGTGAAATAACATAGTCTTTACAGTGTTGTAGTAAGTTCTAGGTTTTACCTATACATTGTTTATGACTTAAGTCATATATTTATTAATACTGTACATCGTTAGGTTATTAGACCCTAACCGTACAATAATCGTTGTGTATTCATCTTTTCCAATCGAATTCGTTTTGAGTGTTTTTTCAATATTTTTTAAAGCTCTATCTGAAAACCTCTCTATTGTTGTTGGTGGTATGTCCGTATCTGGTCGAAGATCGCATATACTAAGAAATTTAATTGATTTTGGAATAGACATCGATAGTGTTTTTCAATGAATTTCATTCTATAGCACAAAGTTATATTTCTGTTCACATTATTTAATTTCGGTGGTATAATTGAATACCGAATTGTTTTTTTCAACTCATAAACCGACGGAAATCTAAATTTAATATTATTATTAATTGAAAAAAAATTATGTATTAATCAACGAATCGTACGAAATCTTTAAAAGACTTACACCCAAGCAAGTACATTGTGAAATGTGTATGCTGTCGATAATCAATTCTAAAACTTCGAACACTCGAATTCAAATTCAAAGGGAACATTACATTCTGAATGTCTTTGGAACCCAGTGATACCCAGTTATGCAGTTTGTTTCATTATTTACTAACCATTACAATTTCAGGTTGTCTCTCTTTCGCGGGGTTCATTGCATAATATTCCACATTAGCTAATATCAGATGAGATTAGCAGATCCACGTATTAATTGATGATTGTTCTTGTTCGCTTTGATGTGATCCAAACATTTTTTTACGGACGTTGAATTTTTTTGTTAACCAGCATGCCCCGTATAGTACACTGCAGTTATATTGCTGTTCACATCATTTAATTTCGTTGGTATAATTGAATACCGAATTGTTTTTTTCAACTCATAAACCGACGGAAATCTAAATTTAATATTATTATTAATTTAAAAAAATTATGAATCAATTAACGAATCGTATGAAAACTTTAAAAGACTTACACCCAAGCAAGTACATTGTGAAATGTGTGTGTTCGATAGTCAACACTAAAACTTCTAGCACTCGGATTAACATTCAACGGGAACATTTGTTCAAATCGTTGGTTAAGCGCATGATTTTATGTTTAAATTATGTTAATACAAACAAAACTCTAAGATTACACCAAAATAAAATGATTAAATGCTAATTGTGTTTTTGTAATCATTTTTTTTATTTATGCTTTCAAGTTGTAGTGCATATTTAAATTATGTATAGCAGAGGTATCCAAAAATTTTACGACAACACCCAATTCGGAAACATTTTATAATTTGGTGACACATCCATTGAAATGTTTTATATGTTTTATCAACGAACGTTTCTTTAAAATATAACCTTTAGTGCACCAGTGTTGTAGTTACACGTCATTGGAATACTCTTAATCGTTATGTATACCAATACACCATCAATATTATTATGTTATATTATATGCGTGTCTATCTTATAGTATTCGCTGTACCAATCAAAGACAAGATAAAGTTAATATAAAATATGTATTTTTATATGCATAGGTGTAAATATAATACATACATTTTTATACAATTTTCCAATCCAAAAATATATAATCAAGATTGTTAAGAATGATATTTACGCGATTGCATTGCCAAAATGAGCAATGCAAAATGTGGCTAAGACTTATATTTGTCAAAGAATATTCCATTAGAATAAAGTTTGAAAATCAAAATAGAAAAAAAGAAAGTTATCTAAAAAAATGAAATAAATTGTGAAATAAATTTTAAATTATTTTTGTCCTCAATGTATTTTGTTAAAATTATAGAGAAGAAAAAAATCTTATTTTTTATACCTATTCTTTTTTTTTATTTCAAATAATGTGATACATTGCCTTTATTGATTATTATTATTATAATATACCTATATTAGAATTACCATATTTTCCATTTAATACATTGTTTTGTATTTTTGTGAATTGTATTACGTTTCATTTAATTTTAATGCCATAAATTACTATCAATAACAATAAGTGACCTAAATTATTTGCACGAAAAAAGTGGAAAACTTGCCAACCAAAAGGGTCAAAATTTAACTCTTAAATGGTAACCTAACACTTAAATGCACAAAAATATGTTCAAATATTCACCATAAACTTATAAGTAGGTATTAAAAATAATATAATCATTCAGTTGTACTTATTTCTGTATTAATTATATTTAACTTATCAAATTAAACGAGAAAATGAGTAGAGTAAACGATAACAAGAAGAAATTGAACATTTTGAATATATTTATATTTATATTATTTTAATGCAATTGTGATAATTTATAATAATAATAATAAAATATATATGCAACAATAATATATAAACGATGTGTATATCATATATTTTACATACATGGATTTTTTTGTTTATGTATTATAATATTGCTGGACCATCTAAAATCTGAGGAAGGTGAATTTCACTATCTGGACATCCAGTTCATGAAATTGTCGATTTCATCACAGAATATAACTATTTCACTTAATGGATGCGACATTTACATAATAAATTGGTGATTTATTAAATAATTACATTATTAATAAATATATTCACATTCATATTATAGTTTAGTTATAATTAAATAAAAATGTTTATGCGCTTTAAGTTATAGGAGCAAAAATAGGCAAAATATGCAAGAAAAAATTATAAAATATGCATGGAAAAGTGTGAAATATGCAAAAAAAAATGTATTTATTTATCTATTTAAAGTGTGTAATTTATTTATTAATATATTACAAGAAAAAAATTCTAAACACATATACTTCAAAAAATTGTATTATTTAAATAACTTATATAAATTATAGGTATATAACAAAAAAATAAAAACATGGTGCGTTACCGGTTGGCGGTTCAGATTTTATTGAACTGAAAGAATAGTTTAATAAATAAATTTTCATTATTTGTGAAATACGAAATAAATATAAACATTGAATAATACCTGTTAAGTTGTTTTTCACTTTACTATCGTTGTGTTATGTAACATTATTTAAAATAAACTGGTTAAGAATGGAAAAAATTTAATTTTTGTAGAAAATATTAAATATGCATACAAATATGCGAAAATTAATGAAAATCACGAGATATGCATTTTTAAACTCAACATTGTATAGCTCGGATTTCTAGCTTGGTCTGCAATAATTTGACAGCATACAGAACAATATAAAACTCCTATAACTACTTACAAACCCTATTAATAACATAACAGATTACCGCTAATGTTTTAAATTGAAATAAGTTTAAAAAGTGACTTTTTTACTTAATTTACTGTGGCATCCCATACAATAAATTGTATTGTTTATATATTAAAATAACATAGGTATATGAAATTAAAATAAGTTTGTACTTAACCTATATTCTATGTTATAATATTTAATACTTATTATACAATATTACTAAAATAATGAATAATATTATATTTAAGTGGTTCAACATAATTCGAATTTTCAGAATTTTGTTTAAAACCAATTATGTAGATCAATAAGCTATTACCATAATATCCAAGATATGTTGTAAAGTATTTGAGGAAAAATATTCAATATACATAATAATGTATAGTTTTTTACTGTGAATTATAATTATTATATTTAACTTCGTCAATGAAAGTTGTTAAGTATAGAAGAGTCCTGTTTAATATAGTGGTGTAAAATATATTTGTATGTTGTATAAAATTAATGTAAATCATGAAATTCATATAAGTTGATTTATATATATTATTTTATTGATTAATAGATATATTTACTGATTTACTGATAAATATAGTTGATTCCATACAAAAATAGAATATATTTTATACAAACAGTTACATTCTAATTCTACTCAATACTTTTCGAAATCAGTACATCTGTATTTTTACTTGAATACATATTTTAAATATTATCTTTTACAAGACTTCTTATGTCTATATTCCTTTCGACGAATAAGTTACATACCTACCATACTTGTCACTTATTATCGTTTATTATAGTATTGACTTTAGAAAGCCTATGAATGATGTGCCTGGCATTGTTTTTCAATGCTATATTCTATAATTTTATTATTCATTTTACTAACCAAAACATTAGGTCTATTCACATATGATCGTAGTAATGTATGTAATAATATGTATTTTATTACCAAAGTTATAATATAATAATTAACTATTTATCCTTTTGTTTTAACAATATTTATCAAATTGAAATAATATTATGTTTTTGAAATTTTTCGGTTCTGATGGTTTTATACATGAAATTCTGTATACATGGTTTTAAAAAATAATAAACGAATACAGAATAGGTAAGTAATACAGAACAGTTAAAAAATAATAATAATAAAATCATATTTCCATTGTTTCTTTATAATATAATAGTATATTAAGGTATAATGGTATAACTTTAAATCAAATAAAATTAGTCAAAAATCACATAGTAGTCTTCTTTTTGGTACTGTAAGCTTGTCCATTATTTTCATCATACCTCAACATTATCATACCCTAAACTTAACAATGGTATAGCGTACTCAACTGGTGGGCTCCTTGATTTAGGTGTTTGAACCGTTTGAAGCATCATCTGATATAAAAGTGAACGCTTGTAATCTATATAGTAACAATATATTTTACACCACTATATTTCACACGACTCTTCTATCATCAACAACTTTCATTGACGAAGTTAAATTTAATAATTATAATTCACGGTAAAAAAATATACATTATTATGTATATTGAATATTTTTATCGAACACGTTACAACATATCTTGGATATTATGGTAATAGCTTATTAATCTACAAAACATTTTTTTAAACAGAATTTTGAAAATTCGATAGCAATTATAGGGGCGTTGATTTAATCGTTTACCGTTTATTGCACTCGTTACTCTATTGAGCTGTGTGACTATTTTCCTTAAACGCGCACTAGCTGTAACACCAAACATGGGACCAATAATACTCTGCTGTACTATAAACCAAGCTCAACGCCGCTGTCCGCAAAGTCTTAGGATCGGCACCCCAGCCTGTTCCGCAAGTATTCGTACACAGAAATAAATTGGAACTCAAAGTTCGGGAATTCCATATTTAAAGAGTAACTACCTTACTACCTATAATATCTATCTATACTATACTAATATAGTCTCTATAAAAGTTTTTAACACCGATAATAAGTTAATAGAAAACTCGAATACTTTTAGATTTTGATGCCTTCAAAATGTCAAGGTCCTTATACATATTATTATGCATATATTTTATAAATTTAAATGAATATTTTACTAGGTCGAGATCTTTGATCAATTGATCAAGTGTCATATTTGCAAACTAAAAATCATAATCTTGGAAGATGGTTTAGGCACTCAGCTTTCGCACTCAAAAGACGGTATTACATATTATTATTCATATAGGTGGTCGAGAATTTCACGATTTTCAAAAATGTATTTTATAATTTAATATCGTTTTGACATTTATTATTAATTTTATATATAGGTAACTAATATGAGACGCTTAAAAATGAAAATGGCCATGTCAAGATGCATTTCTTAAATTAATTTTTAATTGCAAACAATGTTTCATTATTTGGTATAGGCTCTATAACCTATATGATTTTTCAGTTGATTCTTCCTTTTCAACATTTCTGACAGTAATACAATATGTGTCGATACGGTATAAACATTTTTAAAATAATAACACAACGAGACTGACTTTAAAAAAAGAATTTATAATTTAATGATATTTTAATACAGTTATATAATTATGCATAAAATATTGTAATCATGTACACAATTTACAATTATCTATTAGTTTACATTCATTTTAGAAATTATTTAAGAAAATAGAAGTTTATAATATATTTGGTCCATGCATGTAGTCTGCTTGTTGTCAGGAATATATAGGTAATGATTGTCAGTGGTACCGAACACGAACTGCTGTGGCAATTACCTACCCATGCTATGAAAAAAACTTCGAGTACACATATTTTTAGATTTTTTGAATACAGTATGAATTACGTTGGTTTACATTTTCAATTCTTATCATAAAAATAATTATCATATACACATATTTTAACTACAAAACAATTTGAATTATCGATGAATACAATACAATATTTAAGTGTATATATTTATATTTTTATTTTTATTTTTATTTATATTTCACACGTTTCGAATTCATAAAAGTTAAATACGATTATGTTCATATACCAAGTCTTTTCAACTAGCTATAATGTTTATATCATAATACGAACGTTGCATTTGACAACATTGTTTATACCTAATTAATGTTTTTCAAATCTTTTTTTTTCATAATGATATTAGGTATATAGCTCATAATTTATTTAAAAAAATAATTATTTGAAAAACATTAAATAGGCTTGGTATATGAATATATTTAACTTTGATATCTACTGTATTAAATCGTTTCTCCTTTTTGGTTTGAAAAATATACACAAATATAATTGAATTTATGTCAACAAATAAATTTTCAAAGTGTTAAAACAAAAGATCAATTTGCATAAATGAGAGGGTTAACTAATGATAAAATATCTTGCGATGAACCAAGAGTTATTATTATTATTGACCAACGAGAGTCAAGCAGACATTTTGGAATCAAAATTGTGATATAAAACAATTCTTTGTTAAATTTGTAAATTGAAAGAAGTTGAAGTTTCACACATCTCTAATGTCATAAATTACAAAATCATATAATAACAAGATTCATTCTATTTCGCTTGAACATAGCAGGAAGAAAAAATACTAAGCTTCTAAATAAATATAGAAGCAAGTCTATTGTTTGCCATGCTAGATATTTAATTATTTCTGTATTGTATATAATATTTTATCATTAGTTAACCCTCTCATTTATGCAAATAGTTCGTTTGTTTAAGCACTTCGAAAATGTATCTATTGATACAAATTCAATTATATTTGTGTATATTTTCAAACCAAAAAGGAGAAATAATTTAATACAGTAGATATCAAAGTTAAATATATTCATATACCAAGCCTATTTAATGTTTTTCAAATAATAATTTTTTTCAATAAATTATGATCTATATAATATTATTGTGAAAAAAAAGATATGAAAAACATTAATTAGGTATAAACAATATCAAATGCAACGTTCGTATTATGATATAAACACTATAGCTAGTAGAAAAGGCTTAGTATATGAACTTATTTAATTTTACACTTAAATATCGTAAGTCCATACTAGTATTGTCTTGATATCTCATCGGCATTAATTAGATTTTGGTTCGTATTGTGACTGCGCTGATTTATATGGAATCCTTGTATGTGCTCGGACGTAAGCACTTGGCTCATTTAACATATCTTTGTTTATCTGATTCAGCTGATCTTCGTCAATCTAAAATTTTAAATAACAACACTTTACAACCCCTAATTGCGTGTATAAATGTATTATTTTTTTTTGAAATCATCAAAAAGAAATCACTAAAGTTATTTACATCGTTATCATTAGATAACGCAAATAGCTCATATTTTGCTTTATCGCTTTGAACATTTATAAATATTCATATAAGACAAATAAATGAATTATATGTGTTTAACTTACATCGTATTCGTCAAAGTTAAATACAACATTTGACCATGCCTTTTCTACCATAGCGTTTATATCATAATCTTTAGCTTTTTTTGAAAAATTTTTTTCGTCTTCCCAAGCACTAAATAGTTTTAACGTAGATTGTTTTAAAGTTGTTGTTCCCGAAGGATCTGGACCAAGTAGTTCTTCGAATTCCTAAAAATGTATCCAATATTTATCTTTTAAGTTTGTAAAAAATTTTGTCAACCCTCCAGAAAAATTTATTTTTTCTGTTGAATGCAGTCAAATACATACGAGAGATCTTATATTCAATATTATAGGTTATAGGTAATTTACCAAATATTATAGATTAAGGGACGTAAAATGTTTAGATTAGCTATACATTTTCAAGGGTACATAAATTGTCACATTTATTAATGGAGCTGTTACGTATTCTTATTCATAGTATATTAAATAACTCGAAGAGGGTGGGGTTTGTTTCAGAATTTACTAACGTCCAAAATGTCGGCTTGTCTCTTGTCCACGGGGTGCTTTGCATAATATTCCACATTAGCTAATGTCGGAATGAGATTAGCAGAGTCTCGTAATAGTTGGATTGTGTTCTTCTTCGATTTTATGTGTTCTAAGCATTTAATGATGGACGTTGAATAGTTGTTTTTTCCAGCATGTCCCCAGGTCCCTGTAGATACATACAATTCACACGCTGATGTTCTTCTGGATCGCTTACGTAAAATATAAGTACATATTCCAGCCAATCCAACTGCCCCTAACGCGACACTGATTATTATAGATTTAGATAACATATTGATGTTAAATTAAATTAGATTGCAAAAATTCACAGTTTTAACAAAACTAAATAATCATTGGTCTTTTTCATAAAATAATAAATAAACAGTTTAGTATTGTGTTGTCATGGATAAAAATATATAATAATAATCACAATTTTTGTTATTATATTTACCAAGGACAATTGAAAACTAGTCAATTGATTCCGATAAGACTACATGCATAATGTGGTAACTTTTGTTTGAATTAAATTATAGGATATTATTGATATCTCGTTTGGTGGCCTTTAATTTTTTTTTGAAATTTCACGTTAATATTTTTGCTTTTTCATTCATTCATCACCTCTAAAACATTTATTTTGGGTATATTGACGCAATATAGGTAACACGTTTGAGTACATACCTTCATCGACATTCCCTGTAAAATAGAAACGACGAACTAACTATAAATGTGTCAACGTTTTGAAAAAAATCATCCGAATAACAATTAACAGTAAAAATAAGGGTAAATTTTACATTGAGTGTAAATACATCGGTGCATTTTTATCGTAATATGTCATGCGACTACTTATTCCATTTGACATAGAAAATATTAATTAATCAATTTAATTATTATAATATTTGAGTGGTGTAAAAAATCTATAAAAATATTTGAAAACGCATAAATCGTACACAACATCTTGCCAATGCTTAGTGTCTACTAAAAAATTTAGTCAATACAAACATTGTACAAATGTTTCAGAAGTGATGAATGAATGAAAAAGCAAAAATATTAACGTGAAATTTCAAAAAAAAAATTAAAGGCCACCAAACGAGATATCAATAATATCCTATAATTTAAGTCGAACAAAAGTTATATATTTTTATCCATGACAACACAATACTAAACTGTTTATTTATTATTTTATGAAAAAGACCAATGATTATTTAGTTTTGTTAAAAGTATAAACAATTTTCTTACAAACGTATATAATAGCTCAAAACTGTGAATTTTTGCAATCTAATTTAATTTAACATCAATATGTTATCTAAATCTATAATAATCAGTGTCGCGTTAGGGGCAAATGGATTGGCTGGAATATGTACTTATATTTTACGTAAGCGATCCAGAAGAACATCAGCGTGTGAATTGTATGTATCTACAGGGACCTGGGGACATGCTGGAAAAAACAACTATTCAACGTCCATCATTAAATGCTTAGAACACATAAAATCGAAGAAGAACACAATCCAACTATTACGAGACTCTGCTAATCTCATTCCGACATTAGCTAATGTGGAATATTATGCAAAGCACCCCGTGGACAAGAGACAAGCCGACATTTTGGACGTTAGTAAATTCTGAAACAAACCCCACCCTCTTCGAGTTATTTAATATACTATGAATAAGAATACGTAACAGCTCCATTAATAAATGTGACAATTTATGTACCCTTGAAAATGTATAGCTAATCTAAACATTTTACGTCCCTTAATCTATAATATTTGGTAAATTACCTATAACCTATAATATTGAATATAAGATCTCTCGTATGTATTTGACTGCATTCAACAGAAAAAATAAATTTTTCTGGAGGGTTGACAAAATTTTTTACAAACTTAAAAGATAAATATTGGATACATTTTTAGGAATTCGAAGAACTACTTGGTCCAGATCCTTCGGGAACAACAACTTTAAAACAATCTACGTTAAAACTATTTAGTGCTTGGGAAGACGAAAAAAATTTTTCAAAAAAAGCTAAAGATTATGATATAAACGCTATGGTAGAAAAGGCATGGTCAAATGTTGTATTTAACTTTGACGAATACGATGTAAGTTAAACACATATAATTCATTTATTTGTCTTATATGAATATTTATAAATGTTCAAAGCGATAAAGCAAAATATGAGCTATTTGCGTTATCTAATGATAACGATGTAAATAACTTTAGTGATTTCTTTTTGATGATTTCAAAAAAAAATAATACATTTATACACGCAATTAGGGGTTGTAAAGTGTTGTTATTTAAAATTTTATATCTTTTATATAAAACTTACATCGTATTCGTCAAAGTTAAATACAACATTTGACCATGCCTTTTCTACCATAGCGTTTATATCATAATCTTTAGCTTTTTTTGAAAAATTTTTTTCGTCTTCCCAAGCACTAAATAGTTTTAACGTAGATTGTTTTAAAGTTGTTGTTCCCGAAGGATCTGGACCAAGTAGTTCTTCGAATTCCTAAAAATGTATCCAATATTTATCTTTTAAGTTTGTAAAAAATTTTGTCAACCCTCCAGAAAAATTTATTTTTTCTGTTGAATGCAGTCAAATACATACGAGAGATCTTATATTCAATATTATAGGTTATAGGTAATTTACCAAATATTATAGATTAAGGGACGTAAAATGTTTAGATTAGCTATACATTTTCAAGGGTACATAAATTGTCACATTTATTAATGGAGCTGTTACGTATTCTTATTCATAGTATATTAAATAACTCGAAGAGGGTGGGGTTTGTTTCAGAATTTACTAACGTCCAAAATGTCGGCTTGTCTCTTGTCCACGGGGTGCTTTGCATAATATTCCACATTAGCTAATGTCGGAATGAGATTAGCAGAGTCTCGTAATAGTTGGATTGTGTTCTTCTTCGATTTTATGTGTTCTAAGCATTTAATGATGGACGTTGAATAGTTGTTTTTTCCAGCATGTCCCCAGGTCCCTGTAGATACATACAATTCACACGCTGATGTTCTTCTGGATCGCTTACGTAAAATATAAGTACATATTCCAGCCAATCCATTTGCCCCTAACGCGACACTGATTATTATAGATTTAGATAACATATTGATGTTAAATTAAATTAGATTGCAAAAATTCACAGTTTTGAGCTATTATATACGTTTGTAAGAAAATTGTTTATACTTTTAACAAAACTAAATAATCATTGGTCTTTTTCATAAAATAATAAATAAACAGTTTAGTATTGTGTTGTCATGGATAAAAATATATAACTTTTGTTCGACTTAAATTATAGGATATTATTGATATCTCGTTTGGTGGCCTTTAATTTTTTTTTTGAAATTTCACGTTAATATTTTTGCTTTTTCATTCATTCATCACTTCTGAAACATTTGTACAATGTTTGTATTGACTAAATTTTTTAGTAGACACTAAGCATTGGCAAGATGTTGTGTACGATTTATGCGTTTTCAAATATTTTTATAGATTTTTTACACCACTCAAATATTATAATAATTAAATTGATTAATTAATATTTTCTATGTCAAATGGAATAAGTAGTCGCATGACATATTACGATAAAAATGCACCGATGTATTTACACTCAATGTAAAATTTACCCTTATTTTTACTGTTAATTGTTATTCGGATGATTTTTTTCAAAACGTTGACACATTTATAGTTAGTTCGTCGTTTCTATTTTACAGGGAATGTCGATGAAGGTATGTACTCAAACGTGTTACCTATATTGCGTCAATATACCCAAAATAAATGTTTTAGAGGTGATGAATGAATGAAAAAGCAAAAATATTAACGTGAAATTTCAAAAAAAAATTAAAGGCCACCAAACGAGATATCAATAATATCCTATAATTTAATTCAAACAAAAGTTACCACATTATGCATGTAGTCTTATCGGAATCAATTGACTAGTTTTCAATTGTCCTTGGTAAATATAATAACAAAAATTGTGATTATTATTATATATTTTTATCCATGACAACACAATACTAAACTGTTTATTTATTATTTTATGAAAAAGACCAATGATTATTTAGTTTTGTTAAAACTGTGAATTTTTGCAATCTAATTTAATTTAACATCAATATGTTATCTAAATCTATAATAATCAGTGTCGCGTTAGGGGCAGTTGGATTGGCTGGAATATGTACTTATATTTTACGTAAGCGATCCAGAAGAACATCAGCGTGTGAATTGTATGTATCTACAGGGACCTGGGGACATGCTGGAAAAAACAACTATTCAACGTCCATCATTAAATGCTTAGAACACATAAAATCGAAGAAGAACACAATCCAACTATTACGAGACTCTGCTAATCTCATTCCGACATTAGCTAATGTGGAATATTATGCAAAGCACCCCGTGGACAAGAGACAAGCCGACATTTTGGACGTTAGTAAATTCTGAAACAAACCCCACCCTCTTCGAGTTATTTAATATACTATGAATAAGAATACGTAACAGCTCCATTAATAAATGTGACAATTTATGTACCCTTGAAAATGTATAGCTAATCTAAACATTTTACGTCCCTTAATCTATAATATTTGGTAAATTACCTATAACCTATAATATTGAATATAAGATCTCTCGTATGTATTTGACTGCATTCAACAGAAAAAATAAATTTTTCTGGAGGGTTGACAAAATTTTTTACAAACTTAAAAGATAAATATTGGATACATTTTTAGGAATTCGAAGAACTACTTGGTCCAGATCCTTCGGGAACAACAACTTTAAAACAATCTACGTTAAAACTATTTAGTGCTTGGGAAGACGAAAAAAATTTTTCAAAAAAAGCTAAAGATTATGATATAAACGCTATGGTAGAAAAGGCATGGTCAAATGTTGTATTTAACTTTGACGAATACGATGTAAGTTAAACACATATAATTCATTTATTTGTCTTATATGAATATTTATAAATGTTCAAAGCGATAAAGCAAAATATGAGCTATTTGCGTTATCTAATGATAACGATGTAAATAACTTTAGTGATTTCTTTTTGATGATTTCAAAAAAAAATAATACATTTATACACGCAATTAGGGGTTGTAAAGTGTTGTTATTTAAAATTTTAGATTGACGAAGATCAGCTGAATCAGATAAACAAAGATATGTTAAATGAGCCAAGTGCTTACGTCCGAGCACATACAAGGATTCCATATAAATCAGCGCAGTCACAATACGAACCAAAATCTAATTAATGCCGATGAGATATCAAGACAATACTAGTATGGACTTACGATATTTAAGTGTAAAATTAAATAAGTTCATATACTAAGCCTTTTCTACTAGCTATAGTGTTTATATCATAATACGAACGTTGCATTTGATATTGTTTATACCTAATTAATGTTTTTCATATCTTTTTTTTCACAATAATATTATATAGATCATAATTTATTGAAAAAAATTATTATTTGAAAAACATTAAATAGGCTTGGTATATGAATATATTTAACTTTGATATCTACTGTATTAAATTATTTCTCCTTTTTGGTTTGAAAATATACACAAATATAATTGAATTTGTATCAATAGATACATTTTCGAAGTGCTTAAACAAACGAACTATTTGCATAAATGAGAGGGTTAACTAATGATAAAATATTATATACAATACAGAAATAATTAAATATCTAGCATGGCAAACAATAGACTTGCTTCTATATTTATTTAGAAGCTTAGTATTTTTTCTTCCTGCTATGTTCAAGCGAAATAGAATGAATCTTGTTATTATATGATTTTGTAATTTATGACATTAGAGATGTGTGAAACTTCAACTTCTTTCACTTTACAAATTTAACAATGAATTGTTTTATATCACAATTTTGATTCCAAAATGTCTGCTTGACTCTTGTTGGTCAATAATAATAATAACTCTTGGTTCATCGCAAGATATTTTATCATTAGTAAGTTAACCCTCTCATTTATGCAAATAGATCGTTTGTCTTAACACTTCGAAAGTTTATTTGTTGACATAAATTCAATTATATTTGTGTATATTTTTCAAACCAAAAAGGAGAAACGATTTAATACAGTAGATATCAAAGTTAAATATATTCATATACCAAGCCTATTTAATGTTTTTCAAATAATTATTTTTTTCAATAAATTATGATCTATATAATATTATTATGAAAAAAAGATTTGAAAAACATTAATTAGGTATAAACAAATGTTAAATGGAACGTTCGTATTATGATATAAACATTATAGCTAGTTGAAAAGACTTGGTATATGAACATAATCGTATTTAACTTTTATGAATTCGAAACGTGTGAAATATAAATAAAAATATAAATATACACACTTAAATATTGTATTGTATTCATCGATAATTCAAATTGTTTTGTAGTTAAAATATGTGTATATGATGATTATTTTTATGATAAGAATTGAAATTGTAAACCAACGCAATTCATACTGTATTCAAAAAATCTAAAAATATGTGTTCTTGAAGTTTTTTTCATGGCATGGGTAGGTAATTTCCACAGCAGTTCGTGTTCGGTACCACTGACAATCATTACCTATATATTCCTGACAACAAGCAGACTACATGCATGGACCAAATATTATAAACTTCTATTTTCTTAAATAATTTCTAAAATGAATGTAAACTAATAGATAATTGTAAATTGTGTACATGATTACAATATTTTATGCATAAATATATAACTGTATTAAAATATCATTGAATTATAAATTGTTTTTTTAAAGTCAGTCTCGTTGTGTTATTATTTTAAAAATGTTTATTCCTTATCGACACATTGTATTACTGTCAGAAATGTTGAAAAGGAAGCATCAACTGAAAAATCATATAGGTTATATAGAGCCTATACCAAATAATGAAACATTGTTTGCAATTAAAAATTAATTTAAGAAATGCATCTTGACATGGCCATTTTCATTTTTAAGCGGCTAATATTAGATATATATAAAATTAATAATAAACGCCAAAATGATATTAAATTATAAAATAAATTTTTGAAAATCGTGAAATTCTCGACCATCTATATGAATAATATAACTAGATACACCGCGGCCGATAATCGCTGTTTTTTAGACTTTCATATTATTATAGCTGTTTATCGGTCGGTCCATCTCGCTCTGGAGATAGGTAAAAAAAACCCCGAACGCGTTTACCAAAAGTCGATTGACTTGAACTAAATCGCATGATGATAATGATAATAATAAAAATACAGTACGTGTGTTACCCCGGTCCGATACACACGTGTGTTCTTGGTCTTCGCTTATCGCATTTCTTAGCTTCCGATAGCAGTAACACATACGTCGCATTACGCAACACACTGCAATTAAGAAGGTATGTTGTTATACTATGGCCCCCCATAACCACCAAATAGGTAACAACAATCTCCTCCGCCTAAATACACCAACGTCCATCATGGACAACTCTAATTCACTCACGCCACCCAATCCACAACTTAGCACACACAAAACATTCGCAGAAACAACAGCAATCTCATCTTTCCCGAAAAAAGACCAAGCAATTATCTTCAATACATTAAATGACATCCCACAAATCGAGTACATCACAGCATTTAGTCAACTAACTTCGCCTAATAACATCAAATTCGCTTCGCGCATATCCAACAATAGATTTTGTATTTACTTCGCCAGTAAGAGTATCGTCGATCACATTATCTCAAAACAATCGTATATAATATAAACAACACAGAAATCGCTTATCGTCGGCTCATTAAACCGGCAAAACGAATCATCATTTCCAATGTGCAGCCTTCTATACCGCATGACATAATTATAAAAGCTATTAATGATAATCTCATTAAAATATTATCTCCCATTACTTTTATGAAAGCCGGTTTCTCAAACGACGAGTACGGGCACATAGGCAGCTCGGTGTTTCCGAATTGCGGACAAAAACCGTAAAAACATGCGAGTTGCGGACGAAATCTAAAAAGGTAACATACGAATTGCGGACACAAATATAAGATACTAATTGCGGACAAATTACCTATTATTATTATTAAGTCGTCCTAATATATATCAATTGATCGAGGCCCTAAATGAAGTACAGACTAGTAGCTATACGAAAATGAATTGTTCTGCAGTGCGAAATTTAAAACGAGCCAAAATAACTGTTGAAAAAGAGGCATTTATTAGCAATCAAATTTTGCAATATTCACGTGGTGAAATCAGTAGAATATCATATATACAGGCTGTTTCAAAAAATTTTTTACCAAAAGATCTATAAATACTATGACGATAAATAATGTCGATAATCTATAAGTATTTTATAAACAATTTTTGCTACAAAATTAAAACATTAAATAATTTAACAACATTTTAATAATAACGATTGCTCTTTTACAAGACACAAATATTTTTAACCCCACCTACCAACTTTTTGGTAGCTTGGCCTAAGTCCTGAAAAAGTGGTGAAGGGAAATATTTGTGTCCGCAACTCACCTGATTTGAGAAATGTGTTTGAGAAAAAAAACTCTGTACGCAACTAGTACTACGATAACGAAACTCGTGTCCGCAATTGTTATGTTACAATTTTGACCTGAATAATTTCGTCCGCAACTAGTATGTGTACAGGCAGCTTTAGACGACAAGTATATTTACACCCCGACGATATCCATAAACTGCCGATTTCATTATTTATTAATTACGATCATACCGATTACCGCATATTCTTTTCGGATGACACCGTATTATGCTATATCTTCAAACAAACTGGTCACACATCAAACCACTGTAAAAAAGATTTTGATAATACGATTCTAACTAATGGCAATAACCAATCTACGTCGACATCCCAAGAAATTGTTATAGATACTAATTTACAAAATGAGTCAAATACCACGGATAAGGACAGTGCTAACATAGAACATAATATCGAACTTAATAATCTACAATGTACCAATAAGCCGAAACACCCACAGGAATCATCTGATCACACAAAAAGACCGATCTCATCATACACCAGTACCAGCGACACCGACAATGCATCCATTACAGAGAGCCCTATTAACATAACAACAACACCGAAGGAAAAGCAAAACCATCAAACTAATAATAGTATCCTCACAACAAAGCTATTAGAATCCCAAACCATCGGTAAAAAAGCAAACGTAGAAGTAACACACAATACACCACCTACACCAATTTATAACACTACAATAATCAAACCTACCATCGAAAAACCCAAGACAAATCCTCTACCAAAAAAATTAAACGCTCAAACTCCATAGAACAAATAGTAGCTAAACTTGACGAAACACTAGCCCCAGCTAAAACTGCCTTTGAAGGAATTCCCAACCCAAAAATAGACTTCCCTCAGCTCAAGTACATTATTGACAACTCCCTCAGCGTGGATGATCCTTCCAATCTATTAAACCAATTTAACATAACGCCGATGGAAATGATTGAAATATTAGACACGATCCGGCCAAAAATAAAAATCGTTAGCATTAAAAACAGGCTCACGAGACTATGCAACTTGCTGCTTGAGTCACTCTGAAGACGCAATAGCTTTTTAATATAATGAAATCAAATAATCAAAAATCATTCTTCAAAAAAAAAAAAAAAAAAATCACCATTTATAAACACTAAAATGCAGACACAGCCAAAAAACATTATTCAATGGAACCTCAATGGTCTCCATAAAAATATCGATGAAATTAAACTTATAATAAACTTACATCAACCTATCGCAATATGTCTTCAAGAAACTAATCTCAAATCTGACGAATCTCCGCCTAATATAAACAACTACCAATATGCATTTAAAAACCGTAGCGGCTGTTTGAGGGCAAGTGGCCACTGGCGGTGTTTGCACACTTCATTCCCTTGGGAGGAAATCCCTATCAATTCAAACATAGAAGCTGTAGCAATATCAATCACACTTGAAACAAAAACCACCATCTGTAATATCTACATTCCAAATCAATTCAATTTTACACTTATTGATTTAGAGAATATTATCAAACAATTACCACGACCCTTTATAATTGTCGGGGATTTTAACAGCCACAGTCTCACATGGGGTTCATATAAAACTGACCCTAGAGGAAAAATCATAGAAAAATTATTAGAACAAGATAATATTGTAATACTAAATAACAACGAGCAAACCAGAATAAATCTAATAGAAACCTCTCGGCTATCAATCTTACGTTCTCAACACCTACCATACCATCACCTCAACACTCTTTAATATCACCCCAAAATACCCATATAGTAAGGCTTACTTAAATAGCCCTATAACAATCGATGCAATTTTGAAAACTCTCAAAAAATGTACCAGTAAGAGTAACCGGACCAGACAATATCCCTTATAGCTTCATTCAAAACTTCTCCATCAACACACTTCAAATACTCCAAAAAATGTATAACACCATCTGGAACAATAACGTATTTCCCCAAAATTGGAGAAACAGTATCGTCATACCTATAAGCAAACCAGGAAAAAACAAATTCGCACCTGAAGGTTATCGGCCCATTTCACTTTTAAACACCTTATGTAAGCTCCTAGAAAAAATCGTAAACCAACGTCTAATTTGGTTTTTTGAACAATCTTACTATCTCACCCCCGAACAATGTGGGTTCAGAAAAAATAAGGGTACATATTATAACAATCTTTCCAAGATACATACAGAAATACAATACGCATAGTCCGAAAATCAATACTTAGGTATGATCAGTCTTGATTTGATGAAAGCCTACGATACAGCATGGAAACCATTTTTAATGTCCAGGGAAGAACCTCCAATATGCACAACCTGCGGTGTTCAAGTAACCATTAAACACATCCTCACCGATTGCCGAACATATCTCAGTACCCGTACAAGCTTCAACCTACCCGAATCATCACTTTCAGAAATATTGAACAACAATCCTCAATCCATTACCAACATCATACAATTCATCACAGCCGCCAATCTTCTAACCAAAATTTAGTTTAATTTAGATAAAGATACAATTCATGTAATTTTTTTCCCCTTTATATATATTTCTCACGTTAAACCCAATAGTCCATGTTGCCGAGGGTATCATTAATAAAAATAAAAAATAAAAAAATGATAAAAATAATAGTAAAATATAAGTAGCCTAAGCCTACTTATATGTATATATTGTAATCAATGCGTAACATATTATGTCTACAATACACTCAAGCGAGCGTATTATAATAATACACTAAATTATATTTTATAGATTTATCATCGCTCCGCCTACGATCGGTAGCACGCCGCCGCTAATGACCGTGTAGGTATATTATTATTGTGTGTGTGTGAGATAATAGCTGCGTTTAGACCAAGAGGATTAAGGACAGTTTTGGAACGCGCCGTTCCATCATGCGTGATATTAAAAGGATGGAACGTCCCATTCCATCATTTGGTAATTAAAAATTAACCAAATGACGATCACGCGTGATTGGACCGTGCAAGTTTTTCCACGTGGTGGATTGTACATGCCAATCATTTCCTAATTAAAATGAAAAATTCCATCACGCGGGTTGGAGTGATCATTTGGAACGCGACATGACAAAACTGTGCGTGTAAACAGTATTTACAAACGATTGTACACGATCTATCATGTCCTTTAGTCATTTTAAAACTTTGACCACTCCACCGTTCAAGCAACTACAGTTAACACGTACCACAGCACCTGTACACTACTAATATTTGAAAAACGTGTTTACGTACCTACTTAGTGTTTAAAAATGTCCTCTTTAAGAAGAAAAAAACAATTAGTAGGATATCCCCCCCCTGGATACGCCACTGACTACCTATGTTGTCCTACACATGACGATTGACGATATCATATTATATTCATTTACCGCGACATTATTTTAGTTAGGCTCTTGGAATTTGGTACCTATGTATACCTGACTTATATATGACTTTTCATTAATTGTATAGAATTAAATAATTACATATTCATTACACAACTAATATTCAACTATTTATTAATACCAGAAGATTACAGTAAATAAAACCATCATTACATTTTTTGTTACAAATTTATGTTAAAAAATATTAATTTCTTAACTAGTTAATTACTCACATTTCATTGATATAAAGGTGTACGGTCAGGCCCGTATTTAAAAATTTGGCGCCCCCGGGCATATAATTTATGCCCCCCCCCCCCCCCCCCGCCACTACAATAAATAATAATATAACACTACTTAATGTAAATCGTTTAATACTTTTTTTAATGAACAAAAAATAATAAACATAAAACATAAAACATTTAAACATACAATTTCCTTTTTTTTTTAATATAATTTTTTCCTTGCTTGATTATTGGCGAAATCTTAAATTATGTCACTATAATTAAACTCATGAGTTATTTTTTATTGTATTGTGCAATTTTAACTAACAAAATTTGTGAATAATATCTAGGTGATTATTATTTATACTAAACTATAAACAACTGTAAATAGTTTAAACCGTATAGCATAGGTAAAAATAATAAAACTTACCTCATTATACAATATAGTATAAATATTACATCAATCGACAATCATCAATGCATAAATTCATTTAACTTTCATACAGTATAATAGTATACATATAAGTATTATTAAAAACATACTGATAGTATCACAATTCACGATGCAAATATCGATATCACTATAAAATTATCATCGTTTTGGTTTATTGGGTAAAACATAGGCGTGCGCAGGGGGTATGCAGGATATGCGGCTGCATACCCTGAACGGCCTGAACAAACACAGAGCCTCACACATATCAAAGACCATTTTTCAAATTAAAAGTGTTATATATTTTAATCCATGTTTATAATAATCTATTATACGAAATATTATAATTAATAAATTATAATTTTTATTAAATTTATTTTGTTTATTTTTACAAGTTGTATGATATAGGTATCTGATTCTAACTATTTTGAGTTATATGTTATTTTTATTTTGTATTTATATTTGAGTTTTAGTAAAAAATTTTTTGAATTAAACAGTAAAACATTTCAATATTTATGTATATATTTTACTAGAATTGTACATATAGGTACCAAAAATAAATTTCAGGGGGTGCCAGTCAAGGCCGGATACAGTGGCACTTAAAAGGGGGATCTCCCTCATCCCCCCTGTATCCACCATGGCACCAGTGGCAACCTTCTGCATACCCTGGAAAAAAGGCCTGCGCATGCCTATGGGGTAAATAGTACCTAAACCAATTTCTAAAAATATTTTTTGAATATTTTATCATCCAGCTATTATTATTAATATTTTGTCGATTGTAGGCAGTAATCACGGACTAAGATATACTATTTATATGTTACATATTATATTATAATTTATATTACATATCTTAGTCCATAGCAATAATACCGCTATAGACAGTGATTCATAACATTTTTCTAAAATACAAACTACAAAAATATTAAATAAAATGCAATTATTTTTTTTTTTCATTACATTTTTATAATTAATTTCTCTAAAATATTTTGCCGCCCCTAAGACATGGCGCCCCCGGGCATTTGCCTACCCGTGCCCCCCCCTAAATACGGGCCTGTGTACGGTGTTACCTATATATTATACTAGCTGCAAAAAATATAATACTAGGTGGAATTTTAGGGGTTAATACCACCCCTACGATATATCAGGATAACGAGGGTCAAATGACCTAATTAATTAGCAAATTGTCTTTGAGGATGGAATGTGTGTCTAAACGCTTCCATAAATGTAAATGATAGCCTTTCCTTTCTATATTAGTCGTTTGGAAGAAACAAATGCCTGTGAAGCGTTTAGACGCACAAGCCATCACATGCATTTGTCATCTACTAAAAACCGTGTAATTTCCTAAATCATTTGCTAAATCATTTTCTAGTATTTACACGCAAGGTTTAAAATACAAAAGATGGAACGGCGCGTTCCAAAACTGTCCTTAATCCTCTTGGTCTAAACGCAGCTAATGCTCCGTATCGCGTCTGTTCTAGTCCGGTAGCTCTTATATATTTTTTGACTCCGGTCCGTTCATAATAATACATATTATATACACATGCGTATACAGTGTATATTATACATGTATAGTATACTACACTGTATTAAAATGTATAATATACACACCGCATGCACATATAACGTACCTAGGTAATGGCTTTTTTTACTCGTCGGCTACCGTGCCGCGACGGCATTGTAATAATGTGATGTCTACTAACTATATTAATATAATCTATTCATTTCTCCGATGCGAAGTATTGATAGCAAAGAAAAAAATAATAATCTGTAAATATTGTGTGCATAGCTACGACGTGTACAACACGTATAGTGTTTAATGTATCCATTATGAATTTATGACTACGTATATTATTATACAATACGTATATGGTGTATATTTGGTTTGTTGCTGCAGAGAGGTCACACTCGCTCTGATTGATCTCGTCAGATGTCAATAATATATTAGAGCAATATTTTAACATCTCTCTCTCTCTCTCTCTCTCTCTCTCGTCTATTTACCACACCCACATGCGGCATGTACCTACGATCCTAACCTACGATATATACCATCTCGGAAATCTCGCGGTTTTCAAAGGGTAAATAATGCGAATATGATGACGTCGAAATACTTCCAGGTATTTTAAAACCATTCATTTTTCGTAAGGAAATTCATCAAACCTGTATAATAATAATCTGTGATTTTTATAATATTATACGGTCATCGCTAGGATATTATGGTTTTTTGAGTTTTAAACTATTGTCGAATTAATGCAGTTAATGGCAGTTTTTATTTATAGTTTAGTAGTCTGCAGTTATACAAATATAATCACTATAAAGTTTGAGATATCATACCCATCATAATAATATGACAATGGTTTATTAGATATCAATTTAAAACTTAAAAATGCAATTATGTTTTTTACGGTGAAAAATCATATCCCGACGTACATTATAATATTATGACAACTCATCAAACTATGTTTCATGCTCAACTCGAAATGATGACAACAATGATAAACTATCGGATCAATAATGCATATAATAATCATTAAAACGACCCTTTAGGTATTTTAAAAAAATCGATCTCCTTTTTATATCTATTAACTTCGTGTATGACTCAACCAAAAACATGATTATCACATGACGTGCGAAATGAGATAAATAAATAAAACAGTTGCATTTTCATCTATATGCAGAGAGTTTTAAATATATTAGCTTAAAGTAAAAGTCACAGCTACGCCGTGTCGTGCAGCTTAAGTACGGTAACTATGGTTAAGACTACTTACCATAAAGGTTTACAAGTTGAACTGCTGTAAATTGTTAGTATATACTCGGTCCAACTTGGTTATTACACGACACCAAAAAAGTGACGTTTAATGAGAATGCAAATTGATTGAAACAACTAACAGGATACACTCCATAGCTGTTAACCCGGCTTAACACTTTCAGTGAAATTTTACATACTCAACCGCGTAATCGATTTCATTTAAAAAAAAAAAAATGTATGTTAGTTGCTTTAAATTTTATACAATGGACATCAATTATATAGTTAGTACATATATTTTATACATAACTAATAAACATAAATTTATTATATGAGTCTAAAATATAAGCAGCACAATTGGTATACTGACATAATAAAATGCTACAATTTTTTTTAGGCGCAAATTGGTCCATGCCTTTTTTCGTAATCTGCAGTGTGTACATTGTTTTTGATATTATAACATTAGATTTGTAACATCAAGTAAAAAGCGAAAAAAGTGCATTTAGAATATCTTCAAATTTATCACTAAATACGTTCAACGATACCAGCTATTACTATCCAAAATATTATCGGTGCATATTCAATAGTCCCTATAAAAAGCGGAGTAAAGTAGGTACCTATAATAGATGAGTCATAGAGATCATTTGAAGGTGAAAGTATCGTATTGAATTCGGAATGATCTACACGTACGTTTAATCATACCGAAACATTAAAATACCTTATATAGATATTTATTTTGAATTGCTAACATAATAATATAAATATATAATAATAATATGCTATTGGAATTGAAAAGTAATTTATAGTCAAACTATCGCGGTGCGCATTGCAGTTACCACGAGATTAAGTATACGCTATCATTGTATTTACCAGTGTACACACTACCCAACTTAGTGAGGTCACTAAATTGATTTACTTTTCAAACACCCTGTAGAAAAGTACGTATTATGCGTATTATAATCATAATAATTTATATAGGTGTTTATGGCTCGTTATAGACGTATGTGTTTAATAATATTATTTGTACAAATGACACCGCCTGCAGGTATACCTACCAATAATAGGTACGCAGTACACACCGCTTTCTTCGTTTATAATTATTACGTTACAATAGTAATAGTTATAATAATATATATAATATATTATGTCATATATATTATGTTCTATGTCGTATATACGCATACAAACGCTCGCGAAAACGTTCTGCCCCGCAATTGGGGCATCCAACACGAGTATACCTACCATATACATAGTACATATTAGGTACATAAAGGTACACAGGTACATGTCTGATCACCGTGGCATAGATATATGTTATATTATATTTACGGTTAATTTGAAACCACCCGCTTTACGCAGCAGACGTATCCGATTTCATAAAATATACATAATATTATTATTTTAAATCGCTCGTCTATACGCCATATCCCCATGCCGATCCGCCCAATACAATATATTATAGATTTTATTTTATTTTCACCATCTTGTTTTCATTCGGGGGGTACAATATGTGTTACATAGAATGAAGTAGACAAGTCACATCTCCGGAATGATTTCTCTCGTTTCGTACTTACCTGACTGTAATAATTGTTGTATATGGTCCGGAAGTAGATGTATATATGATATCATATTCTATCTATTCTATATTTATAAAAGGCAATATTTGCGTGTGTGCGTGTATTAGTGTGAACGCTATAGACAGCCAAATATAACAGGCTCAATATGATTATGAAATTTGACAATAACATAATATAGGTATATAATCCTATAGATATATACTCGAGAATTTGCACCATGGAGCTAATTTTAATATTAAATTTTAAAAAGTTTTAATTTTTGATTTTGAGAATGGGCTCACCGCGCAATGATTAATTATTGTCTAAATTACCTTTGCTTGAATATCTACTATATTGATGTATGATTTATGATGTTCTATTTTACGGGAAATGTCGATGAATGTATGTACTCAAACGTGTTACCTATATTGTGTCAATATACCCAAAATAAATGTTTCAGAGGTGATGAATAAATGAAAAAGTAAAAATATTAACGTGAAATATCAAAAAAAAAAAAAAATTAAAGGCCACCACCAAACGAGAGATAAATAATATCTTATAATTTAAGTCGAACAAAAGTTACCACATTATGCATATAGTCTTATCGGAATCAATTGACTAGTTTTCAATTGTCCTTGGTAAAAATAATAACAAACATGGTGATTATTATTATATATTTTTATCCATGACAACAAAATACTAAACTGTTTATTAATTAACTTATAAAAAAAGACAAATCATTATTTAGTTTTGTTAAACGTGTCGACGATTAATTTTTGTACTTTATTAATTAAGATATTTAATTTCGTCAACAATATGTTAACGAAATCCTTAATAGTGAGTGTTGCGTTAGGCACAGTTGGATTAGCTGGAATGTGTAGTTATCTGTGGAATCGATCAAAAAGAACATCTGCATGTGTAAAGAACAAGGAAGATTTAAAGGTATACAAATTATATTTTTGTCGAATATGTTCACAAGTGGTATTAATAACCACTGTGATAATGCATTATAATTTACAGGTGGCGAGAAAAGAAGGAATCAAGATATTGAATTTATCAGCAGGCACATGGGGAAATAATCGTAAACACAATAATTCAACGTCCATGAAAAAATGTTTAGATCACATCAAAGCGAAGAAGAACACAAACCAATTATTACGAGACTCTGCTAATCTCATTCCAACATTAGCTAATGTGGAATATTATGCAACGAACCCCGAGGAAGAGTGCCAATTTGAAATGTTAATGGTTAGTAAATAATGAAAGAAACTGCATCCATTTCGAGAGATATAATATACTATAAATAACAATACGTATCAGCTGCAATAAAGCGTAGCAGATTTTGTACCCCTAAAAACGAATAGCAGATTAAAACCTATTACGTCACACAATCTATGATATTATGCCAATTATAACCTATAAACTATAAAATTGAGTACAAGATCTCTCGTACGATAGAGTAAAATTTTAGAGTAAAATAGGAGAATACTTATCATTTGTTGTGTGACATTTCTGATCTACTTCCAATCATTGAGATTGATATATTTATTTAGATGAACCCCGATTACACGACACGAATTGAAATTCTGAAGATTAGTAAATTCTGAAAACGATCCTAGATATTTCTCCGTCCTTGGTTATAATAATTATCCTAGATGCATTAATAATATCCATCATTTGTTTATTTTGTAATTTAGCTATTACATGATAAAATCTTAACTAATATTTTTTACGTTTATGATACCTTTAAGCCTGAAACAAGAATGTTTAATGAAAATGATCGCACCTCCACCATGACGATATCAATGGGTTCCAAAGATATTCAGAATGTAATGTTCCCGTTGAATGTGAACCCAAGTGTTCAAAGTTTTAGAATTGATTATCAACAGTACAAATTTATCAATGTACTTGCTTGGGTGTAAGTCTTTTAAAGTTGTCGTACGATTCGTTGATTAATACATAATTTTTTTTCAATTAATAATAATATTAAATTTAGATTTCCGTCGGTTTATGAATTAAAAAAAACCATTCAGTATTCCATTATACCACCGACCTTAAATAGTGTGAAAAAAAATATAACTGTATGCTACAAGATTAACTTCCAAGAAAAGACATTAAAAATGTTTATTCCGAAAACGATTAATTTGCTTAGTATATGTGATCCTCGGCCAGATACGGACATACCACCAAAAACCATAGAGAGGCGTTCAGATAGAGCTTTAAAAAATATTGAAAAAACACTCAAAATGAATTCAAATGGAAAATATGAATACTCAACGATTATTGTACGGAAGGTAAATTAGACAGTACGATGTACAGTATTAATAAATGTATGACATAAGTCATACTGTATAGACTATGTTATTTCACATTATTTCATATTATAATTTTAAACTCGCATTGTTTAATTTTAGGCTGATATACCACCGGAAATTAAAGAGATGAAGGATCCGGTGGCTATGATAAATGAAATTTTTCCATATATAAACTTCCATCATGAACTTTTATCAAATTCTCCGGCAATAGTTAAAGTAACTGCACAAATCTGTGAGCAAATATTTGAAGTAGATGGTAATTTTTTATATTTAAACATCCATATACCTAATAATTGATATTTTCAAAAAAAGTTTTTGATTGCTCTAAAAAATACATTTATTGTAACTCAGAATAAAATGTGTATATAAAATAATCATTTATAATTGGTATTAATTTATTTTTTGTAGCACCAACAATACAAGAAGCCAAAATGAATGTTTGCATTGACGCTCTGGAAGTATTTTACAAGTATGTTTATTTACGATATTTACTATTTTTCTACCTTTTTCGTTCATAACATTTACATGAAGTTATCTAATTCCAGCTATGAACATCAGTGTACATCAAATGACCCATGACTGCAAAAACAAAACTTCAATATAGTATCGCATACTAATATCCAATTTTATACGTAGTAGTTAATTGGTATTTTTCAAAATTTAGTAGGTGACGTTACATCCACATAGTGAAATCATTCATTTTATGAACTGGATTAATAAATAATTAATATAATTTCAAATCTTTTTTGCCATAATAACATTATATAAGTCATAATTAATTAAAAATAAATAAATGTTCTGTATATTTTTCCAAACAAAAAGGAGAATAACGTAAGACAAATTAATACAATTAATTATATAAAAAAATATTATAACATACAATATTTAGTTTTTAAATTAATAATGAATTATATAGTATCATTATGACAAAAATGATTTGAATTTATTTCAATAATTTATTTATGATAAAACTGGACTAGAACTAAATCTCATATATTTACCTCTCACATATACATAATATCATGTTATAATATATAGTAAGTAACTATTGTAAAAAAAATATTGAAAAATATAATAGATTAATACTATAATATAATCATTTATCGTTTTAATGCAGAGATATAATAAACAGTTAATACATTTTTTTCTAGTCCATTTTTATCATCATTAAGAGTACGCCACACCCGCATGTGTTGTCTCCGTCTTACAAACGTATAACATATCAAAATCTGTTTAGCGCGGGACAACTTTACTCCCTTTGTATTTATAGTAGAATTACCAAAATTCCACAACGCATAGGTAAGAACTTTACCTGTTTCATAGCGTCGTTATTTTTTTGATAACATAAATATAATTAAAGTTATAAGCTTAAGAAAATACATTTATTTTTTAATTTTTCATTAAATTACTTAAAATTATTGGTTTGTGCTATCAAAAAAATAACGACGCTATAACACAGATAGATTTCTTACCTATGCGTTGTGGAATTTTGGTAATTCTGCTATAAATATTGAGGGAGAAAAGTTGTCCCGCGCTAAACAGATTTTGCTATGTTATACGTTTGTAAGACGGAGACAACACATGCGGGTGTGGCGTCCTCTTAAATATTGATTTAAATTCAAATCATTATTGTTTTAATGACATTGTATAATTCATTATTAATTTAGAAACTAAATATTATACATAATATGGAAATATAATTTATCTACTGTATTAAAATATCTCACATTTTTGGTTTGAAAAATATACAAATCAAGGATTTGAATTTATATAAATAATTCATTAATCCAGTTCATATAGTAGGTAAGTGATTTCAGTATGTGGAGTATTTTTTTTCAAACGAATTTTGTACAAAAAGTTTTTTTCTAATTATAAAATTGGCAAACTTACAGTATGGTCAAATTTAATATTTATGTAAGTATATAATCTGCTTTTAATGACATTTTAATAATGTTTATTTTATAATTGATCTACCTATTTTCGTATCACCATTTACTCTAATTATAATCACTTGAGTAGATTTTTCGTCTATTCCTTATAAGTTTTTATTAATCTGGTTCATTTATTATAAATTGATAACTGCATTTGAATAATAATAAGTTATCGCCATAATTTAACAATATTTATTATTATTATTATTATGCAATAAAAAAAATTATTATAATTTATAATGTATTGTTGACTGAAGATCAAATAAAAGCAGCAACATCACGTGAATTTTTGAGACGTTTGGAATCATGTTTGAAACATCAAGGTGGAAACTTTGAACAATTTATTAGATAAAATGTATCAATAAGTCAATAGTAATAAGTTCTAAAATTGTTAGATAATATGTTTCTTCCTTAAAATTTAAATAAATGAATTTGTAGTATTAATGTTTTTTAATTGTCTTTACCTCCAACTATTTATATTTACCAACTTGCAACTGTAGATTGAGAAAATAATTTATTTCAGTCTTCTTTGTATGTAAGTAGTAAATTAAAAATATCAAAACTAGGTAGCTCAATTATAAAATGAACATTATTAAAATGTCGTTAAAAGCAGATTATACCTACATAAATATTAAATTTGACCATACTGTAACTTTACCAAATTTATAATTAGAATAAAACTTTTTGTACAAAAATTGTTTGAAAAAAAATACTCCACATACTGAAATCCGGAAGAAATATTTAGTGGTACCTCATATCGTGAACACACTGTATATTTTATATAATTAATTGTATTAATTTGTCATACGTTATTTCTCCTTTTTGCTTGGAGAGTTATACAGAACATTTATTTATTTTTAATTAATTATGACTTATATAGTTATATAATGTTATTATGGCAAAAAAGATTTGAATTTATATTAATAATTTATTAATCCAGTACATAAAATGAGTTATTTCACTTTTTATTTTTTATTTTTTCGTATGGCACTATGGGAGTAGGCACGAAAGCCTTATAGTTATTTCACTATGTTCATGTAACCTTACCTAGTAAGTTTTGAAAATACCAACTACTATGTAGAAAATTGGATATTAGTACGAAAAAGGTAGAAAAATATTCAATATCGTAGATAAACATATCTGTAGAATACTTCCAGAGCACCAATACATATACATTCATTTTGGCAGAAAATATCAATTATTGTTAAATATAAAAGATTACCATATGCTTCAAATATTTGCTCATAGATTTATGCTGTTACTCTAAAAAATTGCCGGAGGATTCGTTAAAAGTTCATGTATGGAATAAGTTAATTTACAATAAACAAGGTACCCTTCATCTTTTTAATTTATGGTGGTATATCAGACTCAAATTAAAGAATGCGAGTTTAAAATTATAATTTTGACATAGTGAAATAATATAGTCTATATACAGTGTTGCAGTAAGTTCTAAGTTTTACCTATACATTGTTTATGACTTAAGTCATATATTTATTAATACTGTACATCGTTAGGTTATTAGACCCTAACCGTACAATAATCGTTGTGTATCTTTTCCAATCGGATTCGTTTTGAGTGTTTTTTCAATATTGTTTAAAGCTCTATCTGAACGCATCTCTATTGTTGTTGGTGGTATGTCCGTATCTGGTCGAGGATCGCATAAACTAAAAAATTTAATTTATTTCGAAATAGACATCGATACTGTTTTTTACTGAAGTTCATTCTATAGCACACTGCAGTTATATTGCTGTTCACATCATTTAATTTCGTTGGAATAATTGAATACCGAATTGTTTTTTTCAACTCATAAACCGACGGAAATCTAAATTTAATATTATTATTAATTGAAAAAAAAATATGTATTAATCAACGAATCGTACGAAAACTTTAAAAGACTTACACCCAAGCAAGTACATTGTGAAATGTGTGTGCTGTCGATAATCAATTCTAAAACTTCGAACACTCGAATTTAAATTCAAAGGGAACATTACATTCTGAATGTCTTTGGAACCCAGTGATACCCAGTGATGCAGTTTGTTTCATTATTTACTAACCTTTACAATTTCAGGTTGTCTCTCTTTCGTGGGGTTCATTGCATAATATTCCACATTAGCTAATATCAGATGAGATTAGCAGAGTCACGTAATAGTTTATGATTGTTCTTGTTCTCTTTGATGTGATCCAAACATTTTTTTATGGAAGTTGAATAATTTTGTTAACCAGCATGTCCCCATGTGCCTTTAGATAAATTAAGTATCTTGCTTCATCTTTTTAATTTCTGGTGGTATATCAGCCTAAAATTAAAGAATGTGAGTTTAGAATTATAATTTTGTCATAGTGAAATAACATAGTCTATACAGTGTTGCAGTATGTTCTAAGCTTTACCTATAAATTGTTTATGACTTAAGTCATATATTTATTAATACTGTACATCGTACCTACTGTCTAATTTACCTTCCGTACAATAATCGTTGTGTATTCATCTTTTCCAATCGAATTCGTTTTTAGTGTTTTTTCAATATTTTTTAAAGCTCTATCTGAACGCCTCTCTATTGTTGTTGGTGGTATGTCCGTATCTGGTCGAGGATCGCATATACTAAGCAATTTAATTGATTTCGAAATAGACATCGATACTGTTTTTTACTGAAGTTCATCCTATAGCACACTGCAGTTATATTTCTGTTCACATAATTTAATTTCGGTGGTATAATTGAATACCGAATTGTTTTTTTCAACTCATAAACCGATGGAAATCATTATTTAATATTATTATTAATTTAAAAAAATTATGAATCAATTAACGAATCGTACGAAAACTTTAAAAGACTTACACCCAAGCAAGTACATTGTGAAATGTGTGTGTTCGATAGTCAACACTAAAACTTCTAGCACTCGGATTAACATTCAACGGGAACATTTGTTCAAATCGTTGGTTAAGCGCATGATTTTATGTTTAAATTATGTTAATACAAACAAAACTCTAAGATTACACCAAAATAAAATGATTAAATGCTAATTGTGTTTTTGTAATCATTTTTTTTATTTATGCTCTCAAGTTGTAGTACATATTTAAATTATGTATAGCAGAGGTATCCAAAAATTTTACGACAACACCCAATTCGGAAACATTTTATAATTTGGTGACACATCCAATGAAATGTTTTATATGTTTTATCAACGAACGTTTCTTTAAAATATAACCTTTAGTGCACCAGTGTTGTAGTTACACGTCATTGGAATACTCTTAATCGTTATGTGTACCAATACACCATCAATATTATTATGTTATATTATATGCGTGTCTATCTTATAGTATTCGCTGTACCAATCAAAGACAAGATAAAGTTAATATAAAATATGTATTTTTATATGCATAGGTGTAAATATAATACATACATTTTTATACTATTTTCCAATCCAAAAATATATCATCAAGATTGTTAAGAATGATATTTAAGCGATTGCATTGCCAAAATGAGCAATGCAAAATGTGGCTAAGACTTATATTTGTCAAAGAATATTCCATTAGAATAAAGTTTGAAAATCAAAATAGAAAAAAAGAAAGTTATCTAAAAAAATGAAATAAATTGTGAAATAAATTTCAAATTATTTTTGTCCTCAATGTATTTTGTTAAAATTATAGAGAAGAAAAAAATCTTATTTTTTATACCTATTCTTTTTTTATTTCAAATAATGTGATACATTGCCTTTATTGATTATTATTATTATAATATACCTATATTAGAATTACCATATTTTCCATTTAATACATTGTTTTGTATTTTTGTGAATTGTATTACGTTTCATTTAATTTTAATGCCATAAATTACTATCAATAACAATAAGTGACCTAAATTATTTGCACGAAAAAAGTGGAAAACATGCAAACCAAAAGGGTCAAAATTTAACTCAAAATGCACAAAAATATGTTCAAATATTCACCATAAACTTATAAGTAGGTATTAAAAATAATATAATCATTCAGTTGTACTTATTTCTGTATTAATTATATTTAACTTATCAAATTAAACGAGAAAATGAGTAGAGTAAACGATAGCAAGAAGAAATTGAACATTTTGAATATATATTTATATTATTTTAATGCAATTGTGATAATTTATAATAATAATAATAAAATATATTTGCAACAATAATATATAAACGATGTGTACCTATATCATATATTTTACATACATGGATTTTTTTTTTATGTATTAAAATATTGCTGGACCCTCTAAAATCTGAGGAAGGTGAATTTCACTATCTGGACATCCAGTTCATGAAATTGTCGATTTCATCACAGAATATAACTATTTCACTTAATGGATGCGACATTTACATAATAAATTGGTGATTTATTAAATAATTACATTATTAATAAATATATTCACATTCATATTATAGTTTAGTTATAATTAAATAAAAATGTGTATGCGCCTACAGCATATAAACCATCTATAGACCGTGAATAAATATTATTAATAACTCATAACAGCCAATCACCAAGTTTTCTGATTACCTACTAGCTAACCTCTTCTTTATAGATCTTGAATCACCACGGCATGGTAACTTTTTTATACCAAACTATAAAAAGTATAAACGTACAATATGATATTATAGTAAGTATAGTTGAACACAGAATGATTTCGAATTTATTAATTTTCTTTTCTATATTATGTGATTATATTATAATATTTTAGAGTAATTTTTCATTGAATAATTCATACTATATCATAGTATGAAAAATAAACATAAACTTTAAAAGTTTCTCTCGTCCAACAAACAAACATTTTATTTATCTATTTATTTCATATTGCTTTTATCATTAAGGTATAATGGTATAACTATAAATAAAATAAAATTAGTTTAAAATCACAAATAGACAGATGTCAAGATTCGTAATACAGACGATTGTTTCTGGTCACCGATCATATCGTGCTGTTCGCTGATCAAGAACAACGAAAAAAATTCATTCCTAGAACTCCATTATTAGGGTCACACTGTAATCTTCTGTTCGTGCTGTAAGCTTGTCCATCATTTTCATCATTCCTCAACACTTTTAAACCCTAAACTTATCAGTGGTCTGGCGTACTCAACTGGCGGGCTCCTTGATTTAGGTGTTTGAACCGTTTGAAGCATCATCTGATATAAAAGTGAACGCTTGTTATCTATTTAGTAACAATATATTTTACACCACTATATTTCACACGACTCTTCTATCATCAACAACTTTCATTGACGAAGTTAAATTTAATAATTATAATTCACGGTAAAAAAATATACATTATTATGTATATTGAATATTTTTATCGAACACGTTACAACATATCTTGGATATTATGGTAATAGCTTATTAATCTACATAACTTTTTTTGAACAGAATTTTGAAAATTCGATAGCAATTATAGGGGCGTAGATTTAATCGTTTACCGTTTATTACACTCGTTACTCTATATTGAGCTGTGTGACTATTTTCCTTAAACTCGCACTAGCTGTAACACCAAACATGGGACCAATAATACTCTGCTGTACTATAAACCTAGCTCAACGCCGCTGTCCGTAAAGTCTTAGGATCGGCACCCCAGCCTGTTCCGCAAGTATTCGTACACAGAAATAAATTGGAACTCAAAGTTCGGGAATTCCATATTTAAAGAGTAACTACCTATAATATCTATCTATACCATAGTAATATAGTCTCTTTAATATTTTTTAACAACGATAATAAGTTAATAGAAAACTCGAATACTTTTAGATTTTGACGCCTTCATTATACATATTATATATATAGTTTATAAATTTACATAAATATTTTTTCTGAAAATAATAATAAATATTCTTGTAATATTTTAGATGTTAAGAACTTGATCAACTGATCAAATTAGGAGGACGTTACATCCGCATTTGTTGTCTAAGTTTTACATACCTACGCATTAACAAAAATGTACGATATGCAATTCACGTCTTATTTCGTTAGCTTAAACGCAGTATTGTAAACGATACTTTTGAAATTGTATTTAAACACAGATACACATACATCCATTCAGAAAATATTTAAAATACTTTTATATTTTACTTTTCTACTAGTCAGTTCACGAAATTAATATTATTTATAATATTTATTGTTCATTCAATTAATTTATGTTGAGTTCTCAACATTTATAAACGAAACAAAATTATGAATTAAATACTAAAAAAATCTTAAAAAAAAAATATGTAACAAGCTGACGAATGATTCGTGTTTGAATTTTCAAAAGTATTTGTGTAAAAGTATTTGATTTTCAAATACAAATAAGTCCAAGACAGTATTTAAAATTCTTTCCAAATACTTTAAACAAAAAGTTTTTAAATACTTTTGGTGTAATGATTACAACATTGTTGGGTCGAACAAAAGTCGAAAAAAAGTCGAACAAAAGTTACCACATTATGCATGTAGTCTTATCGGAATCAATTGACTAGTTTTCAATTGTCCTTGGTAAAAATAATAACAAAAATGGTGATTATTATTATATATTTTCATCCATGGCGACACAATACTAAACTGTTTATTTATTAACTTATGGAAAAGACCAATGATTATTTAGTTTTGTTAAACGTATAAACAATTTTCTTACAAACGTATATATTAGCTCAAAACTGTGAATTTTTGCAATCTAATTTAATATAACAACGATATGTTATCTAAATCTATAATAATCAGTGTCGCGTTAGGGGCAGTTGGATTGGCTGGAATATGTACTTATATTTTACGAAAGCGAACCAGAAGAACATCTGCGTGTGAATTGTATGTATCTACAGGGACCTGGGGACATGCTGGAAAAAACAACTATTCAACATCCATCAAAAAATGTATAGAACACATAAAATCGAAGAAGAACACAATCCAACTATTACGAGACTCTGCTAATCTCATTCCGACATTAGCTAATGTGGAATATTATGCAAAGCACCCCGTGGACAAAAGACAAGCCGACATTTTGGACGTTAGTAAATTCTGAAACAAACCCCACCCTCTTCGAGTTATTTAATATACTATGAATAAGAATACGTAACAGCTCCGTTAATAAATGTGAGAATTTATGTACCCTTGAAAATGTATAGCTAATCTAAACATTTTAGGTCCCTTAATCTATAATATTTGGTAAATTACCTGTAACCTATAATATTGAATATAAGATCTCTCGTATGTATTTGACTGCATTCAACAGAAAAAATAAAATTTTTCTGGAGGGTTGACAAAATTTTTTACAAACGTAAAAGATAAATATTGGATACATTTTTAGGAATTCGAAGAACTACTTGGTCCAGATCCTTCGGGAACAACAACTTTAAAACAATCTACTTTAAAACTATTTAGTGCTTGGGAAGACGAAAAAAATTTTTCAAAAAAAGCTAAAGATTATGATATAAACGCTATGGTAGAAAAGGCATGGTCAAATGTTGTATTTAACTTTGACGAATACGATGTAAGTTAAACACATATAATTCATTTATTTGTCTTATATGAATATTTATAAATGTTCAAAGCGATAAAGCAAAATATGAGCTATTTGCGTTATCTAATGATAACGATGTAAATAAATTTAGTGATTTCTTTTTGATGATTTCAAAATAAAATAATACATTTATACACGCAATTAGGGGTTGTAAAGTGTCGTTATTTAAAATTTTAGATTGACGAAGATCAGCTGAATCAGATAAATAAAGATATGTTAAATGAGCCAAGTGCTTACGTCCGAGCACATACAAGGATTCCATATAAATCAGCGCAGTCACAATACGAACCAAAATCTAATTAATGCCGATGAGATACCAAGACAATACTAGTATGGACTTAAGATATTTAAGTGTGAAATTAAATAAGTTCATATACTAAGCCTTTTCTACTAGCTATAGTGTTTATATCATAATACGAACGTTGCATTTGATATTGTTTATACCTAATTAATGTTTTTCATATCTTTTTTTTCATAATAATATTATATAGATCATAATTTATTGAAAAAAATAATTATTTGAAAAACATTAAATAGGCTTGGTATATGAATATATTTAACTTTGATATCTACTGTATTAAATTATTTCTCCTTTTTGGTTTGAAAATATACACAAATATAATTAAATTTGTATCAATAGATACATTTTCGAAGTGCTTAAACAAACGAACTATTTGCATAAATGAGAGGGTTAACTAATGATAAAATATTATATACAATACAGAAATAATTAAATATCTAGTATGGCAAACAATAGACTTGCTTCTATATTTATTTAGAAACTTAGTATTTTTTCTTCCTGCTATAAGCGAAATAGAATGAATCTTGTTATTATATGATTTTGTAATTTATGACATTAAAGATGTGTGAAACTTCAACTTCTTTCACTTTACAAATTTAACAAAGAATTGTTTTATATCACAATTTTGATTCCAAAATGTCTGCTTGACTCTTGTTGGTCAATAATAATAATAACTCTTGGTTCATCGCAAGATATTTTATCATTAGTAAGTTAACCCTCTCATTTATGCAAATAGATCGTTTGTCATAACACTTCGAAAATTTATTTGTTGACATAAATTCAATTATATTTGTGTATATTTTTCAAACCAAAAAGGAGAAACGATTTAATACAGTAGATATCAAAGTTAAATATATTCATATACCAAGCCTATTTAATGTTTTTCAAATAATTATTATTTTCAATAAATTATGTTCTATATACCTAATATTATTTTGAAAAAAAAGATTTGAAAAACATTAATTAGGTATAAACAATGTTGTCAAATGCAACGTTTGTATTAGGATATAAACATTATAGCTAGTTGAAAAGACTTGGTATATGAACATAATCGTATTTAACTTTTATGAATTCGAAACGTGTGAAATATAAATAAAAATAAAAATATAAATATAAATATAAATATATACACTTAAATATTGTATTGTATTCATCGATAATTCAAATTGTTTTGTAGTTAAAATATGTGTATATGATAATTATTTTTATGATAAGAATTGAAATTGTAAACCAACGCAATTTATACTGTATTCAAAAAATCTAAAAATATGTGTTCTTGAAGTTTTTTTCATGGCATGGGTAGGTAATTTCCACAGCAGTTCGTGTTCGGTACCACTGACAATCATTACCTATATATTCCTGACAACAAGCAGACTACATGCATGGACCAAATATTATAAACTTCTATTTTCTTAAATAATTTCTAAAATGAATGTAAACTAATAGATAATTGTAAATTGTGTACATGATTACAATATTTTATGCATAAATATATAACTGTATTAAAATATCATTGAATTATAAATTGTTTTTTTAAAGTCAGTCTCGTTGTGTTATTATTTTAAAAATGTTTATTCCTTATCGACACATTGTATTACTGTCAGAAATGTTGAAAAGGAAGCATCAACTGAAAAATCATATAGGTTATATAGAGCCTATACCAAATAATGAAACATTGTTTGCAATTAAAAATTAATTTAAGAAATGCATCTTGACATGGCCATTTTCATTTTTAAGCGGCTAATATTAGATATATATAAAATTAATAATAAACGCCAAAACGATATTAAATTATAAAATAAATTTTTGAAAATCGTGAAATTCTCGACCATCTATACGAATAATATGTAATACTGTCTTTTGAGTTGAAGGATAGTGCCTAAACCATCTTCCAAGATTATGATTTTTAGTTTGCAAATATGACACTTGATCAATTGATCAAAGACCTCGACCTCAACACTATTTTAAAAGTATTGTTTATTATTTGCGGAAAAAATATATTTATTTAAATTTATAAGCTTTATATTAATAACGACCCTGAAATTTCCAATGCATCAAAATCTAAAAGTATAAGAGTTCTTTACTACAAGTGGATTGACGAATCCACGAGACGTACTGCACGACTGTGCAGCTCATTTTTATAATAATATAATAATAGATAGATAACAGGTAGAAACTCTTTGAATCGTGGATCTCAAAGTGTGCGTCACAATTTTAACCTGTTTGTGTACAAAAAGTTGCAGTAACACGCTTGTGTGCTGATGCTAAGACCTTACGGACTGCAACGTTTAGCCTAGTTTTAGTACAGCAGTGTCACAATTGTTGTGTAACAGCTTGCATGTAAGGAAAACCGACACACAGCTCAATAGCGTAATGAGAGTAATTAACGGGACACTTAAAACTACACTACTACAATGGCTACCGACACTGGCAAACATTAAGTCAACACTCATACGTAGGAAAGAGGCAATTTTAAAAACCGTTAAGAATAATCTATAGATTACAAGTGTTTACTGTTATATCAGATCTTATATAAAGAAGTTCATATTATGATGTGTTCAGGGTCAACAAATTATAAAATGTTTCTGATGTTTGGGTACCTACCTCTGTTTTACATGATGAAAATCTGCACTATAACTTGAAAGTATAATTAAAAAAATATTTCAAAAACACATTAAATATTTAAAAATTTTATTTAGGTGTAAACTTAGAATTTTTGTTGGTATCAACATAATATAAAAATAGAATTTTATTTTTAATCAACGAATTATATTATGATGTTACAGTTTTTTTACCTCAACAAGTTACTTTTTACTTGATTGGAATCGAGAATTTCTTGATAGTTTATTTTTTTGCACGTACCTACCTATCTGTACGAACGTTAAATGTTCACAAAAAATATTTTTGTTGAAACACGGCTATAATTGAGTGAATGACATATCTTTTTTAGATACAAATGTTTATCATTGATATTTTAAAGAATATGAATAAAATATAATTAGTTCTATTCAAAAAGTAATATATTATAAGGCCTCGCGCTCAGAATCGATTTTCGTATGCAACGATTTATCATTAAATTAAAACTCAACACATCCATTTCAGTGAATTCAGAACTCAAGGTTCACTAGACACCTATTTACAATTATAAATATTATAGTACAATTTTTTAGATATATTAAACATCTCAATTTTAATATTTTAGACACGTTGCCATTTGTTTGCTTGCATAATAAACTCAGCACAGTCCGCCAAACTTTAGTCAATTGATAAATTATGATTTTATCAATTGTTACCAGAGTACAGTCTGAGGATGCGTAGATGGGTTACACCCCAATTGTATACACAATTGTTGATTGGTACTTTTAAAAATTACTAGGTAGGTATATGTTGCATCCGCATAGCGAAATCACTCACTATATGAACTGGATTAATAAATTACTTATATAAATTCAAATATTTTTTGTGTATATTTTTCTAATCAAAAATCTAGATCCACGTCCAGGCATATAGACGAATTCAATTAATGCACATCTATATAGGCATTTTTCATCTTTATAAATTGTATATCTATTTAACCATCATAGTTACCCTCATCGTGTAACGCATCAAACCAGTTGACGTGTAATAGAGCAGAGTTGCACTTGTTGCGATGGATTATAAATAATAATAGTTATAAAATAATCAAAACATTATAATATTTAGGACGATTGTTGACGCAACGGAGGAATACAAATTGTCCATTCATCAGAGACGAAATGATAATAATATTAAATATATAAAACATGATTATTTATTATAACATAGCGGTGACAACGACGACGCGCGCGTTAACGACGGAGGTCTGCACCGAGATAAGTTTCTACCCATCATATTATATTATATTAACATTGCACTGGTGCGGTCGCGGCTGCGAGATAATGTAATATTGTATCGTTTTTATCGCCACCGAGTGAGTTGTAAACCAGATAGCGAAAAACCGTATTCCTCCGATCGTTTTGTCGTTTCGCAAAAACGCATATAAACTATATACCTATATGGTATAGTAATAATAATAATAATAATATAGGTGAAGTGCATTATTATTATAATAACCCCGACGCGACGTATTTAAAGTTTATCATGACATAATAAGGGTTTCAGAATTTGTACTCACAACTTTAAAATAACTTGCATTTTCCGTGAAATTGCGGTCTGCAACAGTACCGTAGTACAAGACATTTGGAGCCTTGTGAGCACTCGTTTCCTTTGACACCAATCACTATTCAACACATTTTACATATGGACTTAACATCGTTCTTCTGTTTATTAAAATATATGTCCAAGAATTTATAATAAAAAAAAATTATAATAACTCGTCAACACAATAATTATTTTTCACATTTTATTGAGAAAATTTCTGTTGTGTTTCCACGATATTGTGCGCCGTTTGGGCCTAAAGATATAACAATAATTATTTAATTGTTATGGATTAAGACAGCGGATACCAAACTGTGCACCGCTGTCCACGGCTCATAATAAATGAATTTTTTTCTTTCAAAAATTCGTTACTGACGAGTATTTTTTTGTCCTGATTTTTATGGTAATCACAGCAAGGCGCCGTGACTATATTTAGTCCAAAAAATTAAAATTAAAATTTCTTTTTGAACTACTACATAATTTAATTGATTGACCTGAACTTTTCGGACGTATCAACTTCAAAGTAAATATAAATAATACAAGAAATAAATATCCTTTTTATTTATCAATTATTAAAACCAACTATATGTCTAACTACCCTTCTAATATATTAATGTCATGAGGTGTCATGTTCAGAAACTTGGACTTGTTCTTTAAAGTTCAACTCTTAGTTCTTTAAATTATTATTTTTAGATTATTACCAAACTATTAAGTTAATAAATTGTTTAATATATTGTCAATTTTTTAATTTCTAAAAAGTATATATTATATATATTTTTTTCTCTATTATACGTATTCATTTTTAATATACCTCACACATGTAGGTACCCAACAATAATATCATTATTATTTTATTGTTAATTGGAATATTATTCCGTTATTAAAATATTATTATTATTAAATTTATATCTTTAAACATAATATTGTCTATTATTGCGCCGAGAAGAAGCTAAGCCACTCAAGCTTTCATCTATATTTTTAATTCTGATTGACTATCGCACTAAGCCCTCCAGTACAAAAGTGTCTTATGCATCTATGGTTATTCTTCCGGCACCGATTTCAGCGGCCAAGCTCCAGACGATAAAATGATCACTCTGTAGACGAGTTAGACGCTTCGAGATGGCGTTTATACAATAATAATAATAATAATAATAGCAGTATTATAGATATGTGGCGACTGGCGAGTGTATAATATGTTCATATTATTATCATTTTCATATCTTCCATAATATTTTCTCCGTCTCGACCCGTCTCTCAGGCTTAGCGCCCAATAAATCCGCGGACGCGACTCATTGCGACGATCGCAGCGCCGAGATAATAGTTATGAATAATCGCTCGAGATGTAGCTACACATTATATCATAAACGCGTACCTATAATACATTTATGATATACATCTGATACCATGACGGTTTATACCACCATAGCGTTTGTATAATGTATAATAGTATTTTTAATAATGTTATAATATTATCATTGTTATTGGTTACGAATATCGAGTATAATAATGTAATGATACTGATCTGACTCGAACGATACTGTTACAATTCAATGCATCAATTAATAATGTCTTGTGAAATGTTATAAAATAATTTTCTAAATTTCATTTAAAAAATAATATCCATGCAAATCTATAATTATTATAATAGTATGGCAAAACGTTGAAATCAAAATTACTCATATTTTGGGGTAACCCGCGTCAAGACAATCATCATCATTTAAAAAAAAACATCAATGTTCTAGAATCGTTTTTTCAACAACCCTACTAAACGTAAAACGAACAAAACCGTAAACAGTCTGCTGGTGTTCTACACTGTTACGACGGGATAATGCGTCATAAAAATATTCACTCGAGTTTAATAATATTACATCTAATTATAATACGAATCGTGCACGTCTGTTATAATTTATCGATCCGAAACTAATGGAACATATATGTCAAAACATGACGATTAACAATAATAATAATAATAAAAATAATATAACTTAAATTCGAGTAATCGTCGAATGCGATCGCTGCGATGCAGTAATATATTATTATGCATACCTACAGGAAATGCGAGAGACCGTCTGTTATTTTATAATAATATAATATTATTCGACCGCGAAGCTTTGAATATTATAATAATATAATTGGCATGTAAAAAATATGATTTTTATTCGCATAACAGAGAACGTACATCGATCGATCATCTCGATATCTAACTATCGGATGTTCGGCTACAATATATTATAGTGATAAACGGATACGCGACTACCGAATGTTTTTCATTGCAGTGTACTATCACTATATCAACAATATTTTAAAATATTCAAGGCGAATATATTATAATACACATGCGCAAATAGATATTATGTAATATTATGATATATATATTGTGGGCTATTATACACTTATACAATAGTGACTTGCGTTGTTTTCTTATCGCTTTTATCATTTTTTCTACGAGTTTGTATACTCCCTCGAGTGTATACCTAATATATTATAATATGATGTGCACGAAGAAAAATAGACATATATGATGTATGATAACTACGAGAGTGTGAGTGTACCTATTATCCTGACATTCGTATGTATTATGTTAATTTTGTAGAACATGATGCGTAAAATATTGTCAATAGTATTATTATATATGTTTATATCAAATACGAAGATATTACGTTATTATTAACGACGCAGATATCACGAGCGCGTATGTCGCATGATTGGAAAATATGTAAAAAAAAACATCGATTCTACCACACATGCAGTGAAACATATAAAATTAAATAAACAGTATAGGTGCCTACAATATTTGTTCCATTTAGTAATTTTTATTTTTGGTTTCTTGATCCTTCGATCGATATTCGAATCGGTTAATTTGTTATATAACAATTATTCATTTTAAATCTTTTTTTAAGACGTTCTGAATAATAAAATCGTTTATACTTAGCTAACTCAAACTAATGTCTTGATAATATTTTTGAATCGTACGATGTGTATATAGCTAGGTACCTCGACAATTTTATCGGTTCCTCTGGAACGGGGTTCATTTGGTTGTTGGTTGACGGCGCGTCGCGGGTGAACGAGTTAGTGAAATTTTCTTATCCACAAAATACGTCTTAATATGAGACGATTTTTGGTCCAAAATGAATCAGCCGGTACAGACATGGAAGGCTGAAATCAGTATTGTTGTATATACGTCACGTAATAACGGACCTTTCTTATATACATTTACAGCCACAAAAATGTCTGTACCAAAGAATAAGTTCTTTCTATAGAAATAGCTAGTCGAACTACAATATAATTTATAGATGTTGGCGTTTTTTTTTCGTTTTGAATGTTCTGCTTTATTATCACGACGTAAGGTAACCGTCTTGATTTTTCTGTGATTCCCAAAATAATACCAATTCAACACTTTGATTCAAAAAGGTGTATGATACCGTAATTACATGAATATATACATGATTATATAGTATTATAACATTTTATATTTTCTGTAATAAAAAAGTGTTAACTATAGAGATACAATAATTTATTTATAACGTTTTCAATAATATACGGTATAATATTTTTACAATTTATGGAAGTTATAAAAATGTAAGTACTGCTTATAATATAATTATTATAAGAATGATTTAAATCAATCGAATATTTTCGTCATTTAATCAGGTCCATCACTCCAGCACCCCAAGCTTAAAATGTTTACATCAAAATTTCACAACATTCTGTAACCATTTTGTAACGAAATGTAACCATGTATGGGCATTATCAGGATAATTTTTTTAACGCCCCTTAAATTATAGCGATTCGTAGGTCGTCAGGTCGTATCTATACCTATAACCTATGAATTTTACCTTGCTGACTTTGTATTAAACCTATCTTACTATCTTCGGCAGACATATAGGAGACGCTAAAGTCTGGACTACATGTTTAGTCACTGTTCGTAGGATCATCATTGATAGTCGTCACGGTTGTCTTGAAATTATTTTATAAAATATCCACGCGTGTCAATAACGGTACAGTATTTATATACGAGCGTTACATCTCAATAATAATAATAATAAGATGATATAAATACTGTCGCCGTTGTCGGGACTTTATCCAGCGAATATTATTATTATTTATATATTATAATATAATATGTATAATACGATACTCCATGTTATATTGGACGGGCGCGAGGGGATTTATGCTCGCGACTATCGGCGGACGTTGCAGATATTATACTCGTAAGTTCTCACACGGATCGATGATAAACGATCGGTCGGCGGCGGTGGCGGCCCGTGGCATAAGTATACATAATATTATATATATATAATGATATTATATGTATATACATAATGTACGAGGGGCTCAGCAAATCTATATTATCGAACGCGATAAATAACATCGGTTTTATTGGTCGGAGATGGGGTTTTATAGATCATCTCGACTACGCCGGTGCGGAAGGTGAATTATTAAGAGCGATACGGCCGGCGATCTCCGATCAATGGATCACGCGCCTCTCTTACAAGAAATGCAACGCTTGTGAACCCGAGCACAATGTTATTAAAATATAATATTATAGCCTATAGGTAGGTATATACATATATAAACCGCTTTTTTCGTAATATATTATGTTTTCAGCTCGATCGTGTGTGCCCGCAAAACGTATAAACACTCGTGTATACCTACAGAACATCGTATATATACCAAGGTGATGAATTACCAAGCATGACCCCCCCCCCCATCCCCTTTTTCACCTTAACCAGTGCAGTTGTTGTCAAAATATGATTTTTGAAGTCTTTACACATATAGTTCTGGCATACATCGGAGGAGGGGAACACATACATACTGAAAGACCTTATTTTCAAAATGTTGAAATATTTTTTTTTGTACTATTTGAGAAGTTTTCTAATAATAAAAATAAACATTTGAATGAGTTTTTTTTTTTATAAATATTCAACTTTGTGTTTAAAATTGATTGTTAGTTTATAAAAAAATTAGCAATAAACTTCTTGGACCACATCAGCTCTGTTCACGGTGTGCAATTTTATAGACTAAGTGACCCACCTCTGTACGCTCACTCAAACGTGGACTCCCACACGACCTGTTGTTATAACTATTACTTATTCAATTTTAATTAATTTTAATTTCTCCTGATTTGCAAATACTTTAAATCGCAGCCGATAGTATCTATTATTACTAATAATTGTTTCTAATTATTACTAATTGCTATCTATTTTTCAAATGTTAAAAAAAAAAATGTATTTAATCAACACTAAGTTAAGATGACATATACTTCAGTATTAATTTATTCAATATACAATTTAAAAAGAAAAATGATTGTTATAGGAAGACAAGTAGTATTTTTAAAATGTTAGTAATTTATATCAAATATTATTCTATATTGACATTAAGACCTTGTACATTTGTTCCGGGTATAATAAGTAAATAAACACTGAATATTATAGCAGTGGAACAACCAAGGGGGGTGTTTTAGGTGTCTGGACACCCCCCTTGAACCGTATAATAGGAAATTTATATTTAATTATATTCAATAATCATTGAAAAAAAATGTTCAATCTTTTTTTAAATTTAAATCTAGAGTTATAATATTTATAACTGATAAATGTTACTAAGTCTTTTGTCCATAGTTTATCGAAAATTATTATAATTATATGTAACTTTGATCTAAACATACGTGTCACGTACTCACGTGATATGAATTGTTTAGTTAATAAGACGTTGGACGTCAGTAGTGTATCCAGAAATAATTATGGTGGTGGTTTGATTCAAATCGTTTGAATAAAATAATATAATAGGTAAATATTTTAATAGTAGTCGTGACGACTGTCTTTTGTACATAGTATACTAACAAATTTGGAAATGAATTGGGGAAATACTGTATACGCTGTGTAATACGCTACTCGCGGACACCCCCCTTGAAAAAATCCTAGTTGCGCCACTGTATTATAGGTAAGTACATAATATATTTTATATTATTGTAAAACCATTTTTACGAACCATTATTTTTAATATACTCATAATACAGCTGATACAGGTATATATATTTTAATAAATGAAAAAATATTATTTTAGATTTCAAACAAGACGGTATATCGAAATGGTCAAAAATTAAAATATGATCCTATAAAATTATTTACAGTAAAAAAGGTTGTCCGGTTTGTATTAACACTCGGTTAGGTTAGGTGGGATAATGAGAATATTTAAATAAACTATTACTGTTAAAGAGAAATAAATGGGGATAAGTATGGTTGGCAAATCACTGTGGTATACTGATAACAATATTATCATATTCCGGGGGAGAGGGGAGAATAGTGCGATATGGAACATCGAACTGGATCACATTGTCAGTGAATACATTGTTTTACACTTTAGCGCGCTCGTTTCTTTTCCGACGGTTGTTTAGAGATTTTCATCATCTCCTCTGTTTCAGCCACGCCGCCGCGTCTGCAGTCCGAAATCAATAAGAGGCGTGCGCATCGATAGTCTGCATCGGCTAGATTTTATATTGATAATGTTTGCGTTGGAAACAGCAGCTGACTATACCTAAACTTCTGCAGGGGCGCGTTTTTCGCCAAAAACAAATATTACGTAAGCACAATATAGCCATCATACACACCTATATAGGTGCCTTTATATACGTATCTTGCAGGTATCATGTATTTAACAACTCGATTTTCGCGAACTCTCGAAGAAACAACCGCCTTTGATGTGTACCTTAATGTATGATGGAGGTGCGTGCCGCCGCTTTTCAACGCCCGTCGATGGTCAAACAAACGAAAAAAAAATAATACGTAAAATCATCTGCAGCGAGAAGTTAACGTCTGTAAATGTTCAAGTACCTAAATGATGTGTAAGTGTGAGCGTATCGTATATCCTATTATTATTTATATATAATAATATGCGCACATATTTATCGTTTCCCACTTGGTGGGGCGGCCGTGCGTGCCAGTCTTTGACATACCTATCATATTATATTATAAGGCAAACACTTTCACCTCCCCAAAAATGTAAACGTACACCTCCTATGCATATAACTCAACCGGTATAGGGTGATGTCGGTTTGACGGGTTGGCAGGACCTAACTCAGCACGTGTATACGTGGTTTTAGATGAAACATATTCTTGTAATAATAATACGAAAGAAATCTAAGAATAATAATTTTTGCTATTCTGATCGACGTGAATATTGCATTACATGAGCTAACATGCAATTAGCAAAATAGATCGCCATCGATAGTATTATAGACATTGCGGATTTTCAAAATGTTGTATTATTCGAATTATTTAATTTTGAAACTGTAAACATTTAAACAGTATAGTTTCTTAAACAATTTCCTACGATTCACGTAATTAATAATTTTAAACAATAGAAACTTTTAAATCTGTAAAAAGAATAAAAATTGAACACGGTGACTCATGTGATTAAAAAGTACTATGCGATGCCTGTATATTTTAACAATATTTTTAAGCGCTGGAAAATAATAAATTTAAAATTAAACCTGTAAATATTAGTCAATCTTACATCATAATTTTATAAAGGAGTAGTTAAGGTATTGATACCTGAAAGTTATCATTACCTCTCTCATCGCAATTTAATAATGTCGTAATCGATTTGTATGATGTCAATAAATTGTATCTTTCTTAAATCAATTTGTGCCCACCCATCTTCCCTGGACGTTCAATCAAATCTTAAGTCCGGGTGTGTGTTGTCAATTATGGAGCTAAAACGATTCACATTAGTAGGTATTGCAAGCAATTTATATTGCCTGTCAATTCTAAAATAAATAAAATAAATGTTTCAGACACAACGACGTGTAAGACGTGTAAGTACTTATACTAATCGAACTGTTCAAAGCCATTTTGTAGAGTTTATTTTTCTGAAAATGTTGACGTTTCAAAATTTTATTTATTCATTAATTTCCTGATTTTTAATATTTTTTCTAGTTTTAAAGAAATGAAATATGATTATAAATTTATAACTAATTAGGAGCACGGAAAGTATTCGATTGGCTGTATGGTAATGCGCGCGGCGCGGAGGGTCACATGTTTGATAACATTACGGTTTTAAATAATTCGCTATTTTTCTCGAAACTAAAAAAAATATTAAAAATTAGGAAATTAATGAAAATAAAATTTTGAAACGTCAAAATTTTCAGAAAAATAAACTCAACATAATGGCTATCTTTATTTTTTTTTTTTAATAATTAAATAAACAAATTTATTTTTAAACTTTTTTACCAAAATATTAAAATAAATTAAAATATGAAACAATTGCATTTCTTATCTCTGTGAGTCTTATTACAAAACCAGAATTTCGATATCACAATTATTTCGGGAGGTATCGCAATGGGTAAATCCTCACGGGACACGCTGTAAACAATAAATAGAATATTATGTTTAAAACCTTCATAAATAAATGTTAGAATATCTCCTCAGGTGCTTTGGTTTATCATCATACGACATAAACCCTCTGAATTTGTCTATTGATCAGTTGCGTTGCCCGTCGATCGAGTTGATTGCCAGCTTGAACGCAGACCCCGCGAGTATAGCGAACGATATCGATAACGTTTTATGCAGTGAAAACAACGTCGTGTGAAAAACCTTAGATACCTAAGAGATCTGTGGGATCCATTGAGTTGATACCTACTCATCCGAAGGAGAAGTGACCATAATAATGTAATCATGATCAAATATAACGCACATAGATAGCTGCAAGAGCATGGATGCAGGGACATCAAAGATTGAGGTGGTGTGTTTACATTTGTATACAAAATTATTATATTATATTATTATATAACATATTATTGATAGTCGAAACTCGATACACATAGGTATACACTCATTTAACCTAAATAGGATTCATTGATTACCATTTGCTACTGATAAGATGTATTATGTATGTATTATCTATGTTTTTATTACGTATCTATAATATTGCTTATTAATGCACATATTGTTTTTTTGTGATGCAGTTTTGAGCACATCATTTTTACAATTTGAGCGAATAAACTTATACCCAATTAACTCAACCAGGTTGCTCGAAACTGAATCGTCAAAACACGCCTATGTATTTAAATATTATTTATTTACTGCCATGTGAATGTACCTAATATTGACTGGCTGATAATATATGTTTGGCCAACCTGAACTCACGCACAAAATCAATGCGCTCCGAGTTATCTGCTGCTGCTGCTGCGGACTCATCTGAAAACCACAGGGAAACCAATATAAATACTTACCAGTGACCGGGTTTGAAAAAAAAAAACACGCGGAAACTCGCGCACGCCAAAGTCGTTGCCAAATCGGTGTCTCGTTTGCAGGACGTCATAGGGTTTATTTATTGATTTTCCGAAACATCGCTACGATCCTTCTCTCCGTAGCTGTACGAACGAACGCAAGTAAAATATTATTACACGCATACAATATATACATCACGTTCAATTAGCAGGAATTTAAATAACGTCCACGACTGGAGTGCGGCTACCTGTACGGCGGCGGTGACAGAAGGTGGTTATTACGGGATAGGTATCCACCGGGTATACGTTTAATCTATGCCCACCCGGCTACCTAACTACCTACCTACTTGTCCATCGTATCCGCCTACCGAAACGGGACATATTTTATTGCACTGTGCGTGGCTGTGACGGCGGCGGCGGCGCTGCATCGCGAGATCGATATCAGGCTCGGCGATAATTGTAGGATTTATGGTACACGCCGTATATCAGATAAGCGAATCGCTGCCCGTAAGTTCCTCATTAAAACTATTTTTTGATTTGCGTATATTATTATTATTACCTATATTATACGTTATGTCCAGTAGCGCGAACGCATATGTTAAGTATTATATATTATAATATGAGTAGTTGGCCGTCGCGTATAGTCACCGCGCAGATATATACTGTCGCCAGCGGATACTTTCTAACGGATATTTATTTATTATTTCACCGTACAGCTAGCTAGCTAGGTAGGTACCTACTCGATATAGTAATATAATATTATTGTTATGTGTGTACAGTAATTTAAACATTTTTACGATATTATTGTTTGCTGCAGCGATTTCCGTATACGTAATAAATTAAAGTTCTGCGGTCATCCGTCTCGGATGGCCCGGAGTGCTTTGACTGCAGTAAAGTGGTAACCCAACGTACATACCCAGGTAGAAGAAGTGGTCGAGGCACGTTTGGACCAGGGACGTTAGGGACACTAATAAAAATGCAACTCATTTGGACCAGGATTTTGTGAACCCGTTTGGACCAATTTTTTATTCGTATATTTTACTTCTAAATAATTACTAAAAAGCCCACTTAGCTGTTCCGTTAAACTGTGTAAACTAATTTGTAGATTGTGTAGAGAACAAAATTATTTATAATTGATGGCTAACCAAAAACCCACAGTTACATTATACGTTTATACAATTAATATAATATAAATGACATCTGTTACGACACGGCCCTATTGGCCGGTGCGATAATAGTATAATACTAATTGACAATAATTGCGGTTACCTTTAAATTACTATCGCAAACACTATATTCTACGTATGCGCAGCGTATCGGTTAGTACATATAGTGCACTTACAATTCTTGTATAGTTAAAATGGATATCCAAATTGAAAATGTTTTCCAAACAAAACGAGGCAATACGTGTATAACAGTTGATAATTTTAAACTCAGTAAATGTAATATTTTAATGAATAGTAATATTCGTTTTCGGTGTACAAATCGCTCGTGTACGTTACACGACATTATATACGACACGTTATACAACGACTATTATAGCTCGTTAGCTCGAATTTAAATTAAAAAAATTTTCTTGACTCGTATTTAAAAAATTAATAATTTGACAAATTTAACATAATATAACATCAAATTATATATTTATATTTTTATTCTTATTTCTAAAACAAAGTAACCACTCATATTATTATACATATATATTATATATATATTAAAAAAATCAATAATAATAATAAAAATAAGAAGCAGTATTTTTAACCATGCCAAAGACAGTCCTAAGCCTGTTAAAAATAAAATGGGAAGGAAAATGCTGGTCCAAACGAGTTGTATAAGATTAATATTTTTTAGTCCAAACGGGTCTTCAAAATTGGTCCAAACGAGTTGTGTGTTAGGAAAATTGGTCCAAACGGGTCCTGCCCGTAGAAGTATAAGAGCGCGGGCGCTCGCGCGAAAATATCGCGTGTGCGCGCGCCTCTCGTCGCTGGGTATACATAATTAAGATTGATTATATATATTTTTATATATATTGTTGATTAAAGCTTCAACAACACAAGTTTTTAGCTTACTTTAATTTTTAATATATTCTATTAATATAATATTATGATTGTCAATTATGATCATGTAACTAAACGTTGACCTATCGCGAACTTTCCATTCTCAATGCAAATGTTCTAACAAAATTATTACGAAAAAAAAATTATCGTTAGTGTATTATACAGGTACATTAATGTCGAATTGTAATAATACTTTTTAACGCCACTAACTTATTCATGGTTAAAAATTACTTTCGAGACATTTTTGAACAAGTTTAAGTACAATATTTGAGGACTTTGCAGCATATTATACCACTCGATTCGACGAGAGTTTAGAAAAAATCTGCAATAGTCCAGCAGGGTTATAATATTTTCCAACTAACTATATTATTATGAATTATAATCCTCAACATTGAGATGCAGTGTAAACATAATATGATCGTATCGCATATGTCACTTGGAATATTGTTGATTATTAATTTTAACGAACATATTGTTACACATTACCAAGATCCACGATTTCTTAATTACTGTCAAAAAAAAAAATTTTAAAGTGTCAATTTCTGATATTTTAATTCATCTTATACGATTATTATATTTTGTATTCATATTGTTTACGCGCTGATTCCTCGTATCTGAGATCATGTTACTTAATCTTAGTAAGTCTCGAAACAATTAGGTACTTTGAAAAATAGAAACTTAATATAATGCATCAACCTTATTGGAATTCGTATTTTATTTTTGATAAAAACCGTGTCCTAAATGAAACCTAATTAGTACCTGATTCATTAACATACAATATGGATGCGTGTATATTTTCAAAAATAACAAAAAAGCCTAAATAAGTTCATCGAAGAATTCAAAACGATAGTTAATCCATTAATCATTCTATTAACCTCTGTTCTTAATCGTTTACAACCGGTCACGGTATCAGTACCTTAACTTTTACCGATACGTATTCTATTATTATCTTTGTCATATTATATACAACTCTATTGTTATTTTTATTCTTGTTAATGTCAATTTAAGTACTATGTAATTGTCGAACTGTAATAGTTTAAGCTGATGGTTCTAAAATAATAAAAAAAAACAAAAAAAAAAAAACAAAAAAGCCATACAAAATTATAATATACATCAGCCATCACTAAAAAGTTGTGTAGAATAATATAACGATAAGGTTATAAATCATCTAACTTCGATTAGCGAAAGGTATGGTTGAACATATACTTAAAGAGTTTTTTGAATACTTATTTTTAGTTTGTTTATTATTCTCATTACACTTGATGAAACTACTAAGACAATAATATTTATCATAAAATGTATCGACGCTTTTACTACTTAAAAGGTGGCTACAAAATAATAAAGAAAAAACAATATTCTAATATCAATGCATATTATATTATCTTAAATAGAAATTCTTGTTTATTAATTATTACAATAAAAAATAAATCATGTAAGTATATGCATCTAAAATCATATTGATATAGATAGCCCGTATAGGTATCTGTATTAAATTGTTATTATTAAAATATAGTACAATGTATTGGATAAACAATGATGCATTGGCCTGTATTTTACCTATATAAGTACCTATTATTTATATATATATATATATATATATATATGTTCCGATGGAATTTAAGTATATATATATACATACATTTAGGATATATTCAAATATAAGAGATATCGCGTATGGATACAATTTAATATATAATAATATAATGTTATTGTTAGTACTTAAATTCCATCGGAACATAATGACGTTATCATTCAAAATTACTGATTCAGTTTAATAGGAACACTTACGATTAAATTAGTTATCGAAAATTTAAATGATGACTTTCACGTATATAGATCGACGAAATCTTGTCAACCGTTGTATCTATACAATCTCTAAATGCATCATAATATTTGCGACTTTATTATTATTATTATTGTTATCAAAGTCATGTCACCGTACCATCACAAATTCTTAGAAAATAAATTATAATATTAAAATGTTCAATAGGATATTCGTCGTACCGTTAGTATGTGCCATCTGACAAAGACTCACGACCAAAAAATAAACCATGCTCGATCTTAGTGTAAAATATTGTAGAAGATATCATGGAAAATACAATACGAAATAAATTCTAAAAAGATAAAATAATACAGATGTAAAGTGTCCGTTTACTAAGATGGATATTATATTATTTACGGCTTATTAAGCCGTCAGGACAAAAATTATATTCTCAAACAAATTTGTCGACTGTTGTCAGGTAACGAAAAAAAATACAAATAATATTATATTGATTTATTATATTATATCATATATTGGCAGAAGTCTGTCTGTATTTCTGATTGTTCTTTATGCATTCCTAAACGGCTGGACTAATTTCGAAGAAATTTTAAGATCTGTCCCTAAGATCTGATTTTTATCTATCTCGCGTGTAGATTAACTTGCAACTCATCGCAATGCACGTCCATGTTTCGACACACCAATGACTTTAAGCTGGTAGATCTGACCAAGTCAAAAAATTCGACTCCGCCGAACGTGTCTGGTACCCACGATTCCTGAACACTGAGGTCGCTTGACAGTATTACGTTGATGGTGAAACTGTTTGATAACACCTTGGCCATGGGTAAGATGTCTTCGGAACTGGGCATTTCCGCCATCATGCCGGTCAACAACTCGACATTTTCAACGGTCCCGTACATTCTCAACATGAGTCCAAGTTTCCCGTCGGTTCGTAAAAATTCAAGTATGCGGGCAGCACACTAGTTCATAAACTATACTATATAATAAATCTCACTATTTGATTTGAATACATGCATTTTTTTACTATGCCAAAATGTAAAAAATAAAAATTTAGAATAAAAACTAATAAAAATGAGTTTTTTATTAACTTATTGATATCAATTATATCAATATTTTCGGGACGCAATTAGGTTATAAAATAAGGTATTACGGGACGCAAATAGGCTATGACCTTTTGCGGGACGCAACTAATCTACAGATAATATTTTCGGACGCAAGTAGTATGCTCCTGATCTGCCGATCGAGGTGAAGAATATGTTGAACACAATGCTTTTGGTGCCAATGTTTTTCAAAAATTATAATTCAAAGAAAAAATTATACAATGAAAATCTATAAAAATAAATAAAACACCTTAACAAATTAAAATAAGCGCTTTAAAATTTCATACTTGAAGTCTAACCCAGATTTATTCTCAAATTCTGTTCATGACATTTGAGATGTTTTTTACATGCATTTTGGCTTCGTATGATTTTCATTCTATGTGTATGTGCTGATTATTTTTAAATATAATCATACAAGGTTTGTTTTGTTAAGAAGAAATTCTAACATTGCTTACAGGAAAATGTGCATTACATTTAAAAATAGATTATGTTTCTTTAAACCAACAGTTTTTTTATTGAAATAAACTATTGTCTTATTTATGATTTAAATATTAGTTTATTGTTTATTTTTTAACTCTACGTGTTACGTATAAAGCAAATAAATATTTGTGACTGTATTCTTTAACTTTTATTAACTTTTAACTTCTTTAACTTTTATATTCTTTAACTTCTACCTATATTTAATTATAACTGTATAGTGTATGTGTTGTATTGCAAGTATGAACATAATAATATGTATAAAAAGTTAACAATACAATCATTAATTTTAATTAATAACTTCATTCTTAATGTACATCTAGAACTGAATAAGTTTCTTTTTATTAACTACCATAATAAGTTACTACGATAGTTGGTAAGTACTATATAGTTACTACGACAAATTCAAATAAAATAAGAAAAGTGCATAACTATTAATCATAATGCTCAGCGTTATAGTGTATTATTGTATTGTTAATATTTGATAGAGATTCATAGTATAGTTTACAATCTGTTAACAACTACTATCACAACTATAATAATAAAAATAATAAAAATATTTTACGTATTTTACAAAGTACAATTATTATCAATCATGGATTTGACGATATCAAATTTATCACTATTGTAGCTTCTAGTTATAAAAAAAAATCCAGTTCCAACACGTCGGTTCTGATTGTGTAATATGTATGTATAACACCTAAACCCACCCAACTCTGAGCAGCAATAACTTGCTAATGGATTAACGAAACCTAAAAATTTTAAGGGGTAAAATTAATGAAAAACACTGATTTAAATAATTATTTAATTATCAATATAGGTTGTCATTTGAAAATCTTAAGTTGATAGATTTTTTTAATATTAAATATAAGGGTGAACAAAATAAAATATTATATACGATTGTAGAAAAGCATGTACCTATCTAAAAGTCAATACTACGTATAATACGTACGTCGACGATGTTTTTCGATATCATTGGACTTTGTGAAAAATTACCATGTTAAGGTAATTTTCGGGAAAAGTATGTCGACCCTCCATACCCGTTAATATCCATTGTTTTTTAAAATTCTGAATGGACAAAAATATTATCAAAGCATAGTTTGACTTATTACCTATACGTACATTACGTACGCTATTCCAATTCATCTTTGAGGTGCTGTACAAAAACTCCAAACCTAAAATACTTATCAATATACAAGCCTCGACTGTGAATTTCATCTATGTGTACCTTTAAACTTTGTGTAGGTTATTTTTAGCGTCACGCGCTATATATAAATCGTAACGATTTCAATTCGACTAATGCAGTAAAAACAATCAAGATACCACAAAATTTACTTTTAAACACACCAGTGCGTATATTATAATAGCAATGAATTATATTATTATAAACTGCTGAAGAAAGCTGAAGAACCAACTATCCTATTTTAGACTTCTTCGTGGCCCGGTTGGTGATGCCCAAGGAATCGTTGTCAATTTGCGACTTAACGTCCGCATACGAGTAGGTGAGCCCTGGTGTGGGTTGAATTACAATGGTTTCCAGTCTCATTACCATCTTGTCTTCTTTCCTGTTTCCACTATGTAGAGGAGCTCTAGGTTACGTTAGGCTCTACGTCTCTTTTAGGCTTTCTTCTTCTTGGGTTCGGGGCAGATAGCGCTTGTCCTCTTAACTCCGGTTTCTCGAGTGCAACTGATAGCCTAGGTGTAGTGTCCGAATCGCTTATTTTCACCGGTGGTCTCGCATTCAACACTTGGTCATTCATTTTGACTTGTGTGCTTTCCAGCTTCAGACTCGTTTCCAGTAAACTGGAGTCAGTTGATCATGTCACCAGCTTCCCATTTGCATCTTCCCAGAGTTTTGCTCGTCAATAGAACTGTATCTAATTTCTGTTTAAGCTCTTGGCACATTTATTTCATTTCACGATGCAAATTTTTCGTGCTTAGGAAAAAACTCAACATTTTTTCATTTACAGTAGCCATATTCTCCAAGTAAACATGGCAATTACCCCATATTTCATAGAGAGAATCTCACAAGTCTTCATTACTTTTTGCATAAATTTCTTCATCCAGTGATTGTGGGACTACCACTTCGCTTAGTCCTTGTCTGACGTCAAGGTTGGCCTGATTACTGGAGCCTACCCCGACGTCCCCTGTACTATCCAACGAAACTAGGACAGTTAGAAAAACGTTTATTTCCATATTGGGTATTTACATCGATTTTCTTCACTTGCATTTTAGTTCAACTAACGTTTTGTGTGTTATCAAATATTTTATTGTGAATTTTACCATGTTAAATTTTATTGTGTTTTATAGGACATAAAATCAAACTTTCCTGGATTGTCTCCAACATACACACATTTTACATGACAAAATTCAGTTCATTAGAGAGCTGTTTGATTAGGTATTTAACTGAATTGACCTACCATCAAACTTTTATGTAAGAAAATCATCTGTATAACTGGTTGGTTTTTAAGATATTTTAATTATTTGATATGTAGAACAATATCTACGGATGTGGCGTCACATCTTTTAACCACTATCTTGTCAATATTGATATTGAATAGGCTAGGAGCCATTACTAATTTATTATAATATTCTATTATAATAAAGCTGTTAAAATAATATAATATTTTTTTTCGTTTGTCGTATAATATTGTTTTGTTAAAGGGTTGATAATCATTATAATTTTCAGATGACATTGTTTAAAGTAAAGGGTTTATTATTTTTGATCAATTATTATTTAAGTAATGTTCTTTATGTAAATAATAATTGATCGAAAATAAAAAACCCATTACTTTAAACAATGTCATCTGAAAATTATAATTATTATCAACTCTTTAGCAAAACAATATTATACGACAAACGAAAAAAATATTATATTATTTTAACAGCTGTATTATAATAGAATATTATAACAAATTAGTAATAGCTCCTAAACCTAGTCAATATCAATATTGACAAGACAGTGATTAAAAGATGTGACGTCACATCCGTAGATATTGTTCTACATATCAAATAATTAAAATATCTTAAAAAACAACGAAATAATTCAGAGGATTTCTTGCATAAAAATTTGATGGTAGGTCCATTCAGTTAAATACCTTATTAAACAGCTCTCTAATGAACTAAATTTTGCAGTATAAAATGTGTGTATGTTGGAGACAATACAGGAAGGTTTGATTTTATGCCCTCTAAAACACAATAAAATTTAACATGGTAAAATTCACAGTAAAATATTTGATAACAAACAAAACGTATGGATTAGTACTGACGCATGATGAGAAAGTTTGTGAATCGTATAACTAAGTTATAAATTTGAAAACCACCATGACTTGTCCAATTTCGAATTTTAATGAAATAGTACCTACATAAAAGGTGGTGATTCGTGCACGCATTATGTGAATAATAATTGAACAAAAAGAATAAAAACTTTAAACGCAATGGCGCGGGCGTTTGAAAAATATAATGATAAATTATTATTAAACATTAAATATTTGCGCGCAAGCTAACAAAATGATATAAGAAAAATAGAACTTTATATTATTTTTAAAAATGTGTATGATATTATATGAAAAAAATTTGGTATTTTAAGGACGAGAAAATCAGAAAGACGAATCAAACAATTATTGTGAATAGCACTTAAGCTTGGAAGATTTCAAGAACAATTCTAGCCTCAATCAAAAATAATACACATATTGTGACTATACGATTAGTTTGGTTTATAATAATAAACAGGTATTATACTAACGTAAATCATTGTAGATAAGAGAATACATTTTAAAACATTTTTAGCTTGGCAAGTATGAGAAACAAATATTAAGATCTCGCCCTACAAAAATTATAACTTATTTTTTTTTAATTCGCGTATAGATCCACGTCTAGCCCAACACAACGCATGTCCGTGTTCCGGCTCACCAAAGACATTAAGGTGGTGGATTTCACCAAGTCGAAAAATTCGACACCACCGAACGTCTCTGGTACCCACGATTGCTTCGAAGTGAGGTTGTTTGATAGTATGGCATTAATGATAAAACTATTTGTCAGCACCTCGGCTGTGGATAACGTATCTCCGGAACTGGGGTTCTCGGCCATCATCCCAGTCAACAACTCAACATTTTCGATATTTCCGTACATTTTTAACAATCCCAATGCGGTATCCGCGTTTTGAGTCAGTTTGTAAAAACTTGTGTACGCTGGCAGCCCCAATCGCCGTCTGTAGCTATTAAATCCCTGCAGACAGTGTTCCCTTGATAGTGTAATGACCGTCTTCGTCAGGGATTCCGTCAACTCACCAACGTTGTGGGCTGTGGTCATACCAATCTTTGTATTCATCATAAATTCTAATGAGCGTTCTAAGCCAGCTTCCATAACTCTTCTAAAAATACGGAAAAATCGAATCATAAAATATACAATGTTTACATCACTTCGAAGTTGATTGTATTTCTCAAACTAGCTGGAGATGTATATATATATATATATACTAGTCCCATTTCTCTATAACGCATTATTCGAATTTATGTTATATTTATCATTAGCCGGACCACAGATTACGCATGTGTGTACCCAGATAATAAAGTCTCGACTTACTTAGAGTTATCGAAGGACTTCAATCTCGTTGAATTGTATTGCAACTTCTCCGGTAGACTTGACAAAGCCATGTTCAAATATAATTCAATAGGCGTACCGGAATTATGAATGTACTCCATTCGATGGTGATACACATCCGGTCTGAGTTCCACATTTAGGATTTCGTTCATCATAATGGTCATCATTTGACCAGTTACAATATTCCTAGCCATGGTATAGAGCTCTTCGTCTGTCCACGTCGGTGACTTTTGTGACAACTCGTTGCAAACTCTATTGTGCTCGCGTACCCAAAGCGAAGACAGCACGAACAGCATTGGGCTCGTGCTCAATGCCTTGATCCCTTTGATTTTCCGGGTGATCAATCTGCTGAGCTATTTTATAAATTGATGATCATTAATTTAATTTATATCAGAATATTATTTTTAATGAAAATATATATTTTTTATCGATATCGTTCTTAATTTATTATCTTTATGGACAGCAGCACACAGATATTTTTCTCGACCATTTCGATCAAATTAAGATGTATAATTAATTTGATTAAGTATAAATATTTGAATTACCTAGCAGATAAAAAAGTAGTAGCTATAGTAGACGAACATTCTCGGAATACCTTGACCTGTACTTCCGTCCATCCGAACATTAAATACTGGAAGCTAATAAACTAAGAAGTTAAGTCTATAACTTTCCGCTTAAGTATTTTAAATTGTATGCATATTATATGGTTACGCCATCATTCAAGATCAATAATATTTTCAAAAATATAAATGCAATTCGAGATAGGTTATGTTATTATAATTAACATTTATAAATTTAATAATATCATATTTCTGAAACTATTCTATACTGGTACCTACTATAAACCATACTACCATACTGCGATTCGTTTAAGGTCTTAATGAATATTTAAGGTAAGTCGTTATATTACTCACCGGCGATCCGTCGTCCGAAATGCTTTTTGACCACGCCTCTAAGTATAGGTTTGAGTTTAGTGTGAATGCTTGGTTTTTCGCATAATGTTTGCAATCGAATTTCAGTGTCTTGAGCTGACCACCAGAAAACAATCTCATTGATCTCTCTGACACGGTGTCACTGCCGTACAATTGCCGTGCCGTCACCTATATGTAAGGACAATACAGTTATCATTTAATATGATGTTTTAGTTATAGATACGGTATATATTGTGTTGAACGCACGCGAAGTAATATGAATAATTATTAGGGAGAGGACTTGAAAAATTTGCACATTTGTTTTGTAGAGTCCGATAAAGATAGGATTTGCGCTCTCACTATAATGTAATATTGAAATTTTATTTGCGCGCAAATGCATATTTTGATTTTTTATGTTTTTAGGTCATATTTCTTATGGATTGTATACTTTTTGAGATGTGTTTTAACTTTACTAATAATTCTATCAATATGTTCTCATTTGAAGTTTTTATTTTAAATAATACAACCAAAACATCAATTAATTTTTAATTTTTGTTGTATTAACTTTTTAACTCTTCCTAACGCAAGTTTTTCCTAAAAGCCTGATCATTTTGTGAATTATAATAAAATGGAACATTTAATGTTGAAATGCGTAAGACAAATAATACCAATTTAAAATAATTAATTCAGTTTAACAAAGAAAATGTTACCACACACATCTTAGGTAATAATTTTTAATTCGCATGTGAATGCATAAATGGGGTATTCATATTTACTTCAAGTATTATAACCTAATAATTTTTAAAAAGTAATTTAAAAATTTTAATTTGATTATACACACCGTCAATTTGGAATCTGCGTCGAAAAATTGCAAAATGAAATATTGGTAGAACGCGTTGAACAATAAATTTCTGTTTTTCCGATCCGGTATGAATTTACCGGGTGCCCGTTTAAAGATACTGTTGTACAATATTTTCATCGGTGGTAAACGATTGTCTAAAAAAATTTAAGAAGTTGTGAACTTTCTTTTAACTTATATACAGTGGTAATAAATGTGCGTTTAAATACGTGAATAACAAACAGTGACAATAAACAGTATTATAGCATTTGTCCGAATATTAGTACTGTTTAATTTATTATTAAAATAATATGTAGTGAGATAAAATATTTACTATGGTTCCCACAACATTTTAGTGGATATACTGGAGGCAAAATTCTCGCATCGTATTCTCCAGCAGCTTTGGCGTCATATACGTACTCGTATTCAAATCTTTTCACATTATTTTGATGGACTAAACAAAAGTACACACATTTATCACTCAACTATTATGTAACGCGTAGGTATACAATACAATACATAAACTTAAATAATCTACAAAATATATCTTAGCCTATTAACACTTGATCAATCCACTCATGTCAAATTTTAGATCTTGTTAAATTTATATTAACATACTATACATTAGAAGTTACAAAAAAAAAAAAATAGATGTTAATTATAATTTTAATGTACTTATGAGAATGATATAAAAATATGTTCTGAATCAATGACTGTTGAAAAAAACACTAGTTTTAGAAATGTACCAATAATTATAGCATAAGGGTGTTAAAATATTTCATAATGTTTTATCATCATATTATATGACCTAAATATTATAATTTCAAGGACACCCACATACAATATAATAATATTATATGAATAGATTTATTATTATTATTTATTCCTGTGCATTTAAAATTATTCATCATATTTATATATAAAGACTGAAAAGTAGAACGTTTGTAGTTAGTTGCGAATAAAAACTATTTGGTTTGGGGTAAGGTGTTCGTAAGAAAATGTTTCATTGTATATAATATATATATATATTTATTTTTAAATGAAAATAAAATTATTATATTAACATGTTGTTATTACTTACAAGAGTAAATATTTTCCAACTGGAGTCTTGATGTAAATGGAAAAATACTCCACCACATTGTAGGTCTACCGTAACTCACGTCTGTGTTTTCAAAACTAAATACAGATATCAAACGTGACATGAAATTTGGTTGAGGTTCCTCTGTAATTCAAAAAAAATCATTACGACAAATACGATACGTGTTCATTATTTAATATAATATATAATACTAAGTTTATACGAAGTATAATTAGTATCGATAAAACATAACATTCCTACCTGCATAGATACTCTTGGACATTTTGAAGTTAGTGTTATTGTAGTTTAGCTCTTCTATGTTCAAACGCACTCTTGCTTTTTCTATAACATGGTACGCGGTATAAATTTAAATAAATAATTAATGGTAACAGTATGATACGCGCGAGGGTCTTAAGCATTCAATAAAATGGGTCATCGAATTAGTATTGTGAGCCACTATAGCGAGAACTCGATGATTATTTGTAGTTAGAAAATAATATTATGTTTAATGGACAACGATATTCAGTCGATATACAGTGGTACATTATAATCAAACGCGTTTTGAGTCAGTTAACACGCTCAAAAATATCGTTTAATAATAAAGGGTGTCCCTCTGCTTCGTGTGGTTGAAAAACTCACCTATTTTATCACATTCCAGAATTACGGTCAACAACAATAGTCCCAAGAACAAAATCGCCGTTGGAACACCTGGAAACAAAATGAAGTATAAATTTTTACAAAAAAGTTGACGGAGACACAACACTCCGTGGTTAGAACGATTTCAAACTCCCCATAATTGAACAATTTTATCATTAAAATGTCATCAGCACACTATTTTCTCTCTTTCTCTCTCTAATCTACGTGCAATATACCAAATTTACGTTCAACAGAAAAATCAACACAATATATGATATTGTTAGATAATAAATTGTATTAAAATGTTCTATGGGATACTTACCTTCGGTATGTAACATCTGACGAGATAGTTTGACCACGAAACTAACCATGATCGATCTTGATGTGAGAAATTAATCGACTGAAGGTTATAGAAAATTAATAAACTATTATTAACTTAACTAATTAACTAATTTACTGAACGTTGTAGAAAATTATATAATATAATCAATAAATTCTATCACGATAAATCAATACGAATATAAAGCGTCTGTTAGCTAAGACAAATAATATACGAATGAGCCTTCGATATAAATATTTTATTCCCAAACAAACCTGTTGACTGTTGCGATGCAACGAAATTTAATAATATTATTGTGGTATCTATGCATATTAAGGAAATTCATAAAATAGTCGATAAATCTGACCAAACTCAGGAAAATGAAAAACATAATTTTAAACTGGCAAGACCTGAATAGGTTAGCTATTGTTTATACAATGTAGTATGATGGAATATAAAATTAGTTATTTCTTATTAGGTACCAATTTATAATTGTTTCAACTTTACACGGTTGTAAATGCGAGAAAATATTATGATTGAAGATAATTTTAGTCCTGTATTTTAAATGACTGTGTTAAAAATCTGTTATGAAGTTTTAGATGAGGTAAATACATAGGAATTTAATGCGGGAAATTTTGATCATATACACAATTTTAAACTTTCACCTCCGAGTAGGTCACACAAGGCTGACTTGCAAGTTCCTTATGGCCAAAGAAAAGCCGCCCCCTCAATGCACAGTCTATGTGATTACCCTAACAGTATAACATTTAATAACAGAGTGCTACCAATATTCCGACGTACTCAGGAAATTCAACATTCTAACCAGTAACCATGATGAATGAAGCATTAGGACCAGGTATCAAAAACATTGCAAATATGTTAGCTTTTTTAAGAAAAACTATCCTATACAACACAAATTAAATATTTTGCTAAACATAACGATAATTTGTCAAGGGAAGTTTTGATAATGACTATAGCCGAGTATAATTGACGAATTAACCAAAAATTTCTTATCATTATATAGAGTCGGTATTTTTAACAGACAACAAAGTGCACGGGGATCTGGTAGTAGGTCATAAATTACGATTTTTTTTGCCCCTGAAATAGCCAAAAAATATTATATTATTTCTCTAATTCATTCTTTTCAATTAATACATTCTTTTTGTTACGTTTCGTGTTTAAAATTGCAACAAATGTATGATAATTTATTGATACAACATAAATGCATCGAACGAAAATGATTTGGCTGTTTATATTGCAGGACTATTTTAATAAATCATTCAATATTTGTCTTTACTGTTTCAATAAAAAATTTTTAATTACAAAACCCATAACTATTTTTTCTATATATTTAATTAAACAAACGCTTATCTTTTTTCCATTTAAAGTTGAAATATAATTACAGATAGGACACATTGAAATAATAATATTTTTGAGGGAATTAAATAACACTAGAAGAATGGTTAGAACTATTACCCGTGTGTATAACCACTTAGTGAACTGAACTCAAACAAAGATAATTAAAATAATAAAGCATTCAACTGAGTATGATGTGGGTGTATGTATTTTTAAATTGTTAATGACTGGAGTTTGGAAGTTATAGAAGCAAAAATAGGCAAAATATGCAAGAAAAAATTATAAAATATGCATGGAAAAGTGTGAAATATGCAAAAAAAAAATGTATTTATTTACCTATTTAAAGTGTGTAATTTATTTATTAATATATTACACGAAAAAAATTCAAAAGACATATACTTCAAAAAATTTTATTATTTAAATAACTTATATAAATTATAGGTATATAACAAAAAAATAAAAACATGGTGTGTTACCGGTTGGCGTTTCAGATTTTATTGAACTGAAAGAATAGTTTAATAAATATATTTTCATTATTTGTGAAATACGAAATAAATATAAACATTGAATAATACCTGTTAAGTTGTTTTTCACTTTACTAGCGTTGTGTTATGTAACATTATTTAAAATAAATTGGTTAAGAATGGAAAAAATTTAATTTTTGTAGAAAATATTAAATATGCATAAAAATATGCGAAAATTAATGAAAATCGACGAAATATGCACTTTTTCTCTAAAATTATTGAAATATACAAAATATGCATTTTTAAACTCAACATTGAATAGCTAGGATTTCTAGCTTGGTCTGCTATAATTTGACAGCATACAGAAGAATATGCAACTCCTATAACTTACGAACCCTATTAATAACATAACAGATTACCGCTAATGTTTTAAATTGAAATAAGTTTAAAATGTGACTTTTTACTTAATTTATTGTGGCATCTCAATATCTCATACAATAATTTGTATTGTTTATATATTAAAATAACATAGGTATATGAAATTAAAATAAGTTTGTACTTAACCTATATTCTATGTTATAATATTTAATACTTATTATACAATATACCTAAAATAATGAATAATATTATATTTAAGTGGTTCAACATAATTCGAATTTTCAGAATTTTGTTTAAAACCAATTATGTAGATCAATAAGCTATTACCATAATATCCAAGATATGTTGTAAAGAATTTGAGGAAAAATATTCAATATACATAATAATGTATAGTTTTTTACTGTGAATTATAATTATTATATTTAACTTCGTCAATGAAAGTTGTTAAGTATAGAAGAGTCCTGTTTTATATATTGGTGTAAAATATATTTGTATGTTGTATAAAATTAATGAAATTCATATAAGTTGATTTATATATATTATTTTATTGATTGATATATATAGTTGATTCCATACAAAAATAGAATATATTTTAAACCAATAGTTACATTCTAATTCTACTCAATACTTTTCAAAATCAGTACATCTGTATTTTAGATGTTAAGAACTTGATCAACTGATCAAGTTAGGAGGACGTTGCATCCGCATTTGTTGTCTAAGTTTTACATACCTACGCATTAACGAAAATGTATGATATGCAGTTCAAGTCTTATTTCGTTAGCTTAAACGCAGTCTTGTAAACGATACTTTTGAAATTGTATTTAAACACAGATACACATACATCCATTCAGAAAATATTTAAAATACTTTTATATTTTACTTTTCTACTAGTCAGTTCACGAAATTAATATAATTTATAATATTTATTGTTCATTCAATTAATTTATGTTGAGTTCTCAACATTTATAAACGAAACAAAATTATGAATTAAATACTAAAAAAATCTTTAAAAAAAAATATGTAACAAGCTGACGAATGATTCGTGTTTGAATTTTCAAAAGTATTTGTGTAAAAGTATTTGATTTTCAAATACAAATAAGTCCAAGACAGTATTTAAAATTCTTTCCAAATACTTAAAACAAAAAGTTTTTAAATACTTTTGGTGTAATGATTACAACATTGTTGGGTCGAACAAAAGTCGAAAAAAAGTCGAACAAAAGTTACCACATTATGCATGTAGTCTTATCGGTATCAATTGACTAGTTTTCAATTGTCCTTGGTAAAAATAATAACAAACATGGTGATTATTATTATATATTTATATCCATGACAACAAAATACTAAACTGTTTATTAATTAACTTATAAAAAAAAGACAAATCATTATTTAGTTTAGATTAACGTCTCGACGATTAATTTTTGTACTTTATTAATTAAGATATTTAATTTCGTCAATAATATGTTAACGAAATCGTATATAGTGAGTGTCGCGTTAGGCACAGTTGGATTAGCTGGAATATGTGGTTATCTGTGGAATCGATCAAAAAGAACATATGCATGTGTAAAGAACACAGAAAATTTAAAGGTATACAAATTATATTTTTGTCAAATATGTTCACAAGTGGTATTAATAACCACTGTGATAATGCAATAATTGCATTACAATTTACAGGTGGCGAGAAAAGAAGGAAGCAAGATATTGAATTTATCAGCAGGCACATGGGGAAATACTCGTAAACACAAAAATTCAACGTCCGTAAAAAAATGTTTAGATCACATGAAAGCGAAGAAGAACACTCACCAATTATTAAGTGACTCTGCTAATCTCATTCCGATATTAGCTAATGTGGAATATTATGCAACGAACCCCGAAAAAGAGAGACAACCTGAAATTGTAATGGTTAGTAAATAATGAAACAAACAGCATCCTTTTTGAGTGATATAATATACTATAATAAAAATACGTAACGGCTGCATTAAAACGTAGCAGATTTTGTTCCCCTTAAAACGAATAGTAGCTTAAAACCTTTTACGTCATTCAATCTATGATATTATGCCAGTTACCTATAACCTATAAAATTGAGTACAAGATCTCTCGTACGATAGAGTAAAATTTTAGAGTAAAACAGGAGAATACTTATCATTTGTTGTGTGACATTTCTGATCTACTTCCAATCATTGAGATTGTTAGATTTATTTAGATGAACCCCGATTACTCGACACGAACTGAAATTCTGAAGATTAGTAGATTCTGAAAACGATCCTACATATTTCTCCGTCCTTGGTTATAATAATTATCCTAGATGCATTAATAATATCCATCATGTGTTTATTTTGTAATTTAGCTATTACATGATAATATCTTAACTAATATTTTTTACGTTTATGATACCTTTAAGCCTGAAACAAGAACGTTTAATGAAAATGATCGCACCTCCACCATTACGATATCACTGGGTTCTAAAGATATTCAAAATGTAATGTTCCCGTTGAATGTCAATCCAAGTGTTACAAGTTTTAGAATTGATTATCGACAGCACAAACATATCAATGTTCTTGCTTGGGTGTAAGTCTTTTAAAGTTATCCTACGATTCGTTGATTAATACATAATTTTTTTTCAATTAATAATAATATTAAATTTAGATTTCCGTCGGTTTATGAATTAAAAAAAACCATTCGGTATTCCATTATACCACCGTCAATAAATAATGTGAAAAGAAATATAATTGTATGCTACAAGATTAACTTCCAAGAAAAGACATTAAAAATGTTTATTCCGAAAACGATTAATTTGCTTAGTATATGTGATCCTCGGCCAGATACGGACATACCACCAAAAACCATAGAGAGGCGTTCAGATAGAGCTTTAAAAAATATTGAAAAAACACTCAAAATGAATTCAAATGGAAAATATGAATACTCAACGATTATTGTACGGAAGGTAAAATAGACAGTTCGATGTACAATATTAATAAATGTATGACTCAGGTCATACTGTATAGACTATGTTACTTCACTATGACAATATTATAATTTTAAACTCGCATTGTTTAATTTTAGGCTGATATACCACCGGAAATTAAAAAAATGAAGGATCCGGTGGCCATCGTAAACGAAATTTATCCATGTATTGACTTCCATCATGAACTTTTATTAAATTCTCCGGCAATAGTTAAAATAACAGCACAAATCTGTGAGCAAATATTTGAAGTAGATGGTAATTTTTTATATTTAAACATCCATATTATACCTAATAATTGATATTTTCAAAAAAAGTTTTTGATTGCTCTAAAAAATACATTTATTGTAACTCAGAATAAATTGTGTATATAAAATAATCATTTATAATTGGTATTAATTTATATTTTGTAGCACCAACAATACAAGAAGTCAAAATGAATGTATGCATTGACGCTCTGGAAATATTCTTCAAGTTATGTTTATTTACGATATTTACTATTTATCTACTGTTTTCATTCATAATATTTACATGAAACTATTTAATTCCAGTTATGAATATCCGTGTACATCAAATGACCCATGACTGCAAAAACAAAATTTCAATATAGTATCGCATAATAATATCCAATTTTATACGTAGTAGTTAATTGGTATTTTCAAAACATTCTAGGTAAGGTTACATCCACATAGTGAAATTATTAATTTTATGAACTGGATAAATAATTTATTAATATAAATTCAAATCTTTTTTGCCATAATAACATTATACAACTCATAATTAATTAAAAATAAATAAATGTTCTGTATATTTTTCCAAGCAAAAAGGAGAATAACGTATGACAAATTAATACAATTATTTATATAAATAAATATTATAACATACAATATTTAATTTTTAAATTAATAATGAATTATATAGTATCATTATGACAAAAATGATTTGAATTTATATCAATAATTTATTTATGATAAAACTGGACTAGAACAAAATCTCATATATTTACCTCTCACATATACATAATATCATGTTATAATATATAGTAAGTAACTATTGTAAAAAAAATATTGAAAAATATAATAGATTAATACTATATAATATAATCATTTGTCGTTTTAATGCAGAGATATAATAAACAGTTAATACATTTTTTTCTAGTCCATTTTTATCATCATTAAGAGTACGCCACACCCGCATGTGTTGTCTCCGTCTTACAAACGTATAACATATCAAAATCTGTTTAGCGCGGGACAACTTTACTCCCTTTGTATTTATAGTAGAATTACCAAAATTCCACAACGCATAGGTAAGAACTTTACCTGTTTCATAGCGTCGTTATTTTTTTGATAACATAAATATAATTAAAGTTATAAGCTTAAGAAAATACATTTATTTTTTAATTTTTCATTAAATTACTTAAAATTATTGGTTTGTGCTATTCAAAAAAGTAACGACGCTATAACACAGATAGATTTCTTACCTATGCGTTGTGGAATTTTGGTAATTCTGCTATGAATATTGAGGGAGAAAAGTTGTCCCGCGCTAAACAGATTTTGCTATGTTATACGTTTGTAAGACGGAGACAACACATGCGGGTGTGGCGTCCTCTTAAATATTGATTTAAATTCAAATCATTATTGTTTTAATGACATTGTATAATTCATTATTAATTTAGAAACTAAATATTATACATAATATGGAAATATAATTTATCTACTGTATTAAAATATTTCACATTTTTGGTTTGAAAAATATACAAATCAAGAATTTGAATTTATATAAATAATTTATTAATTCAGTTCATATAGTACCTAAGTGATTTCAGTATGTGGAGTATTTTTTTTCAAACAAATCTTGTACAAAAATTTTTTTTCTATTTATAAAATTGGCAAAGTTACAGTATGGTCAATTTTAATATTTATGTAAGTATATAATCTGCTTTTAATGACATTTTAATAATGTTTATTTTATAATTGATCTACCTATTTTCGTATCACCATTTACTCTAATTATAATCACTTGAGTAGATTTTTCGTCTATTCCTTATAAGTTATTATTAATCTGGTTCATTTATTATAAATTGATAACTGCATTTGAATAATAATTTTCAGGTATAATAATAAGTTATCGCCATAATTTAACAATATTTATTATTATTATTATTATGCAATAAAAAAAATTATTATAATTTATAATGTATTGTTGACTGAAGATCAAATAAAAGCAGCAACATCACGTGAATTTTTGAGACGTTTGGAATCATGTTTGAAACATCAAGGTGGAAACTTTGAACAATTTATTAGATAAAATGTATCAATAAATCAATAGTAATAAGTTCTAAAATTGTTAGATAATATGTTTATTCCTTAAAATTTAAATAAATGAATTTGTAGTATTAATTTTTTTTAATTGTCTTTACCTCCAACTATTTATATTTACCAACTTGCAACTGTAGATTGAGTAAATAACAATAATAAATAATTTATTTCAGTCTTCTTTGTATGTAAGTAGTAAATTAAAAATATCAAAACTAGGTAGCTCAATTATAAAATGAACATTATTAAAATGTCGTTAAAAGCAGATTATACCTACATAAATATTAAATTTGACCATTCTGTAACTTTGCCAAATTTATAATTAGAAAAAAACTTTTTGTACAAAAATTGTTTGAAAAAAAATACTCCACATACTGAAATCCGGAAGAAATATTTAGTGGTACCTCATATCGTGAACACACTGTATATTTTATATAATTAATTGTATTAATTTGTCATACGTTATTTCTCCTTTTTGCTTGGAGAGTTATACAGAACATTTATTTATTTTAATTAATTATGACTTATATAGTTATATAATGTTATTATGGCAAAAAAGATTTGAATTTATATTAATAATTTATTAATCCAGTAAATAAAATGAGTTATTTCACTTTTTATTTTTTATTTTTTCGTATGGCACTATGGGAGTAGGCACGAAAGCCTTATAGTTATTTCACTATGTGCATGTAACCTTACCTAGTAAGTTTTGAAAATACCAACTACTATGTAGAAAATTGGATATTAGTACGAAAAAGGTAGAAAAATATTCAATATCGTAGATAAACATATTTGTAGAATACTTCCAGAGCACCAATACATACATTCATTTTGGCAGAAAATATCAATTATTGTTAAATATAAAAGATTACCATATGCTTCAAATATTTGCTCATAGATTTATGCTGTTACTCTAAAAAATTGCCGGAGGATTCGTTAAAAGTTCATGTATGGAATAAGTTAATTTACAATAAACAAGGTACCCTTCATCTTTTTAATTTATGGTGGTATATCAGACTCAAATTGAATAGGTACCGAATTGTTAATTTAAAAAAATTATGTATTAATCAACGAATCGTACGAAAACTTTAAAAGACTTACACCCAAGCAAGTACATTGAAATGTGTGTGTTGTCGATAGTCAATATTAAAACTTCGAACACTTTTTCGAACGATTCACATTCAACGGGAACATTACATTCTGGATGTCTTTGGAACCCAGTGATATCGTGATGGCGGATTAACATTCAACGGGAACATTAGTTCAAATCGTTGGTTAAGCGCATGATTCTATATTTAGATTATGTTTATACTAACAAAACTCTAAGTTTACACCAAAATAAAATTATTAAATGTTTAATGTGTTTTTGTAATCATTTGTTTATTTATGCTTTCAAGTTGTAGTGCATATTTACATTATGTAAAGCAGAGGTATCTAAACATTTTACGATACACCCAATTCGGAAATATTTTATAATTTGGTGACCCTCAACACATCTTATGAACTTTTTTATATGTTTTATCAACGAACGTTTACTTTAAAAAATAACCTTTAGTGCACCAGTGTTGTGGTTACACGTCATTGGTATACTCTTAATCCTTATGCGTTATGATTAAAAAATTCAGTAATCACCACCAAGATCTATAAAGAAGAGCCAGAAGAGGTTAGCCAGTGTTGGTTGAGGAACTGATCACCACGGCATGGTAACTTTTTTATACCAAAGTATAAAAATTGTAAACGTACAATATAATATTATAATTAGTATAGTTACACAGAATAAATTCGAATTTATAAAATGCCTTTTCTATATTATGTGATTGTATTTTAATATTTTAGAGTAATTTTTCATCGAATATATTTTCATACAATGAATAATAAACATATACTTTAAAAGTTTCTCTGGTCCAACAAACAAACATGTTATTTATTTATTTATTTCATATGGATTTTATCACAAATCAACTTAATTATCGAACTCTAACTAATATAATACATAACGTGATATAGATATTAAGGTATAATGGTATAACTGTAAATAAAATAAAATTAGTTAAAAATCACAAATAGACAGATGTCAAGATTCGTAATACAGACGATTGTTTCTGGTCACCGATCATATCGTGCTGTTCGCTGATCAGGAACAACGAAAAAAATTCATTCCTAGAACTCCATTATTAGGGTCACACTGTAATCTTCTGTTCGTGCTGTAAGCTTGTCCATCATTTTCATCATTCCTCAACACTATCAAACCCTAAACTTATCAGTGGTCTGGCGTACTCAACTGGCGGGCTCCTGGAATTAGGTGTTTGAACTGTTTGAAGCATCATCTGATATAAGAGTGAACGCTTGTAATCTATATAGGCTGTTTAACGGTTTTTAAAAGTGTCTCATTAAATCTTACATTATGTACGAGTAAAGCAGAGGTACCCAAACTTTTTACGATAACACCCAATTTGGAAACATTTTATGATTTGGTGACCCTCAGACATCATATGAACATTTTTTAGTTATACAACATAAAATCAGGATAGCGTGTTATAGATAGGCAATTTAGTGCCACATGCGACATGCATGAGTGCATGACGTTTATTTTAATAAGTATACTACTATACTAGTATGTATAGTTGTATTATACTATTATATATTATATAGTTTGGCGATTGTCATGCAGTGGCAGTTGTCAACCGAAAATCGTAAATCACAATTATACAATATACATGATCAGTGGTGTATCTAGAATTTTTTTTTTCGTTTGGGGGGGGGGGGGGGGGTTACAACCCCCTCCCCCCTTGATACGCAACTGTACATGATAATATGGTTAACTCCAGATCGGCCACACCATCACACATTTAATAATACCCATTATGCATAATATTATAATAATAATATATATTTGATTTGAAATATTAAATATAATTGCTTAGGGGCAATTTCTACACCTTTTAGTATATTTTGGAAGTATCAATTTAGCAAAAATGTAAGATAAAACATATCCAATGACACTCGAACTATACGCATTAAGTATTTAATTAATATACCTACTTAATTATTTCTGAATCTACCTAACTAAGAAAAACTAGAGAAATAAAAATATTTTATACGGCATGATATTATGGTATGATGTACCTACAATTTTAAAATAGAATTATTATTCTCAAATTCAATATTAGTTATACGTTTGTTATTATTTTGACATATTCTGTTACTTAATTTTAAAAAAAAAACACATACATTTTCTTATTATTATAAAATCTTAAACAGAAATTATTGTATTTTATTGTATCTATATAATATCTATTAAAATATGTACCAACGAAAACATTATTATTGATTCCAGTATTAAACATAATAAGTAGGTTTCAGTTCGTTACAATTATTATTATACATTTAAACCTATTTAATAGTTAATAGTTAACTCGTTTATATAAGTCTTGTAGACTATAGAAGTTTGAAATTTTGATTTGAAAACTTGAAAATAAATGTATATTTAATAATAATAATAATAATAATAATTTTGAAACAATGATGATAAAAATTAATGACAAATAAAACGAGCCAATCAAAATAAAAGATAATTATATGTAACAGTAGTTAATTACTTAATTAACTATTAAGACATTATAGTTACTTAAATTATAATTTTTAACTATGATGTATCTATTACAATTAATGTATATATACTCGTATCTATATTTACTTTGTATTATACATGCAAGTAGGCATTAAAAATTAATTTGATTTTTTTCAATTATAACCTATTTGTTTGAGACATTAAGGACGTCATCATGTTGTTATTGTACTTAATACGACGTCTTATTATCAATCAACAATTATAAAATAGTATATAGATCTATTTTTAATTAAAATGGTCTTAAAAATTAATTAAATAAAGGCTTATGATATTTAACCTTCACATTACTACGTTTATTACGATATTTCTTAAAATACATCACTGCATAATGCATATCGATAATCGCTTGTCATTAATAATAATTAATAATAATATTATATACTTCTGACTTTTGATTCCTAATTTCATTATTGTGATTTTAAAGGTTACTTTATGGTAACTGTATAAGTACAGTATATCTAGAGAATTATTATAATACATTTAAATGAGATTTGATGCAATAATATAAGATTACAAACTTTTTAAAAATAAAATATCATAAGTGCATTAAATAAAATTAAGTGAAAAGTAACATTGTATAATAATATTATCCTATTTTATTGTGTTTGTTGTGTGTGTTATGTGCGCCATCTATATTCTACGTGAGAAAAATTTGGTTTTTTTATCTAAAAATGAATGCGTATTTAAATTGGAAACCATATAACAACAACTAGATGGCAGCACCAAATTATATTATAGCAATATAGGTAGTTGTTCACAAAATTGTTCTTCAAAATAATGTATCATAAAATAATATGTTGCTTATTGTTTGCATAAATTAATGTACCCAAGTTTATTACAAATTGTAAAGGTTTATAATTTCCCCGTCATAATAACTGTACAGGTCTGTAGGTAATAGTATATAAACATAATGTGAATGTGAATATATTTTTTTAATTCTAAATCATATCATGTTTCAATGGAATTTCATATAATTTGAGGAAAGACTTGAACAATAAAATTTGTATTTATTTTTTTTTTTTTTATTGAACTAAAAAAACATCAACAACAAAGGCTATTAGTTTTTTGTTAAGATACAATGTTAAGGATATTAAAATGTTTATATGATGCTAACTACATATGGTTACTATTTAAGTTGATGTTACAATTTTTTTTTTTTATCAATATGTTTAAATTTTGTTGTATAAATCCGATCCTTTGAGAAAGGCTATCATGTTCGATGTGGTCTCGTTGCTCGGTCCCAGAGCTCCATACAAGTTGGGTGGAATATTGTATTTCTCCAAAACTTCTGAATATTGATAACACTCTGTTATTATATGTTTCACAGTTAGTGTAACCCCGCAGGCTGCACATTGAGGGGGTTCTTCATTGGCTATGAGGTGTTTATGTGTCATCCTTGTGTGGCCTATTCGGAGACGATTTATAATAATTTTTTCTATTTTGCTGAGATATTGATTTTTCCAACTTAATTTGTATTTATTATTCATTATGTATTAAGCAATAATCCATGAATATCAGGGGTGGCTTCAGAGAAATGGTTTGGCCGGTTTGGGGGACCTAAGTCATAATTTTAAGAAAATTTTCGATATTATAGGTCATATGTTATCTATGTAATTTTGTTTTAACAATGCACAATTTTTTTAGAAGTACAGGCTTGGAAGGAGCTCCCCTCATATACACAATAGCAAAGGTATTCAAACTTTTTCAGCACGCAACTCCTTTGGGTGTTCACAATATGTTTACGGCTCCCAAATTATTATGAAAAAATTGAAACAAAACATGGATACAATATGGGAGATATGTCATATGGGTGATAATAACAGTGACTTTAGTACTAGAAATAAAACTTCAAATGGTCGAATCGTAAGGTGTGTCGTTTTCATTTCCATAATGATTGCAGATAATATTTAAATTAATTATACATTTTTTTTTTTATTCATAAAGTTTTACTGACGAATGTCATCTTAACTTACTGTTAATAACATTATTTTTTTTTAACATTTAGAAAATAAATAACAATTAAAAAAAATACATTAGTGATATAAGATACAAATGACTACATATATGTAATATAATAATAATATTATAATATTATAATTTCTTATTAAATTAAATTAAATTAAATAAAATAAATTAGTTATAGGCGTTATAGCAACAAGTCGTGGGGACGTCCACGCTTGAGTCGACGTACAGAAGGAGGGACACTTAGTTTGTAATATTTCGCACTGTGAGCAGAGTCGATGTGGCCGAAGAAGTTGATTGCTGATTTTTTTATGAACTCAACTATTGTGGGTAGCTGGAAGTCTTGATGAAGTGCATCGTTGCGTACAAATCATGGGGCATTAGAAATGGTTCTCAGAACTTTCGATTGAAAGATTTGTATTTTATGTATGTGGGTTTTTGCACAATTTCCCCACACAGGGGATGCGTAAAGAAGTAATGGTCGTAGTATTTGCTTATATAGCATAAGAGAGCATCTCCAGCTTAATGCAGTTTGACGGTTAATCAACGGGTATAGAACTTTTTAGTCTTTGGTAGCCTTGTTGTAGTTTGGAGGTGATATGAGGATTCCAGGTTAATTTCCTGTCCAAGATTACACCGAGGTATTTGATATTTGGTGACCAAGGAATACTATTACCGTAATTATACATGACCTAGGTATGCTGTTGCTTTGACGAGGCTCCCTTTGCAAAATCTCGCGACGCCCCTGATGAGAGCCGCAACGCACAGTTTGAATACCTCTGCACTGTAGTGTTATATAGTGAGTAGGGTGTTTTAAGAGTGAGCTGATATATATTACCTTGGACCGTGATAAAACGGAACAAGTCAAAATCACATTTTTACAGGAAACGAAAATAAGTGTCAGATTATTCTGTTATATTATGGCTTAAATTCAATTTTCAAAAATATTTTAAAATTAGAAAAACATTAAACATCAAATATTTTTATGACCAAAGCTCAGTAAAACATTTTGTTTTACTAGGTAACGCATAATAATTGAAAAAAAAATTGATAAAGTGATTTATTTTCCCTTTTAACCAACACGCATTGTTAAATCACTACGTGATGCAAGATAATATAGATAGTTAAATTAAATTAGAAAATATATTTACACCCATTTAGTTTGTCGATACAGGTGGATGTAGTTTTGCAACTGCACTTTTAAATTATTTTAGCAGAGAAATATTTAAACGGAATCTGACTTATCTGCAGCAGAATTATTTTGTAAGTTTCACCCTATAATTTATGCTTTATCTAACTTATGCCTGTAAGTCATGTGACAAATTGATCATATTTATTAGTTATTACCTACTCGAATTCGAGTGTATAAAATATAAATCGCATACAGGTTTTAAATTAAAATTATATAAGTTATTAGAGTTTTTAGAGGTTCTTATCTATAATTATTCAACCGAGTTCAATATATCTATTGACTATCGACAATGTCGTATCGAAAATTATATTTCTATAGAGAGTAGAAATTGTGTGTATTTATAATTCACCCTGTTCACCTCCCGCGCGTTTTGATGTTTGGCAAAACTTCCTTATATATTTAATTGATAATATGAACATTTTAAATTGTATATTATCATATTAGATATAGGTGTGTTATACCTACGAGTTCTTTAAAAATTTCAACAGGTTTGTTACTAATTTAATTAATAATACATTTATTATGATGAAACTTTAAAAGTTAATCGTCGGCTGGTTCCTCGAGCATATACATTTACCATAAAATTATACAATATAGTGTGAAAAATAACCAACAAGCACTCATATATAGTTGTTATGATCGAGTGCTAACATGTTTAATGTAATTTATTGATTATAAAGTATATTGAGAATATTTATAATTTATTATGCGTTGCAACACTTTAAAACTAGATACAACCTTCTCACAATCGCGATGTAGAACAATAATTAGACGGTTGGTAAACTGAGAGTTGTGATGACCTCGGTGTTTTAACATAATTTAATTAGCTCAAGTTAGCTTTAGAGTGTAGAATTAACTTGTATAAATAAGTTAAATTTAAAAATGTTTTTATTCGTTTAAAATATTATCGTATGTAGGAAATCGTAATGATTATATCGAAATAATATAAAATGTAGCCAATGTAGGTATTAATTATTGTGGTACCTATTTGTTTTCGAGCTTTCCTTCACTTAATTTTTATTGTTTAACAATTAATGCACTATGTATAAAATCACTAAAAAAATGTTCATAGTTTTAAAAGTATATGTATCAATAATATTTATTAGTATTTTATATTTGCTTTAAATCCAATCATATAAAATATTAATTTATATAGATATTTACCTATTAACATTATTAGGTATGCATGTCCATGATATCTCAATTCTTGAGCTAAATATTTGTGAATAATGCGAATAATAGTTATTACATTATTACAACGATATAGACTCGTAGGTATAGTAACCTATGGACTATGAGTGTATATTGTTAATAGCAGAATAGCAGTTAATATTTGAAAGAAGTTATAACGCTCCAAAGTAATTTATGCAAAAAAATATTGATATTTTAAAAAAAATAAACTAATTGATTTAGGTAGATAAATATTTTTACCATCAAAATATTTCTTTTAATTAAATTTACAAATTGGCTATTTTGAATTTTTCCAACAAAAATTTAATCAAATTAAAATTTTTTTATTTGTACTATTAAAAAAATGAAAATTTTTTTTATATTGTACGTGTAGCGCAAGGGTCCCTTAATAATAAACAAAAAAAAAAAAAATTAAAATAATATTAATTAGAACAAAAGTTATTCTAAAAGTCAGTTTTATCTGTTACACCCTATATATATATATATCAAAATGTTATATATTATTTGAGTATATTACCTATTTGTTATGTATGAGTTGAAATAGACTTGAACACAAATGCAGTATTATACCCAATACGTCATAAGCGCATTCACGAAGTTACTAGATTTGATCACATAAAATTGATTTCACAAATAAAATGGAATAGGTAGGGAAAATTATTATATTTTAACCGTGTACAATAGTATATTATATAACCGGTGTCAAACCGGGTAAACGTTGAATTTTAATCATATTGGACGTTTTAGCTGCGGCCTTGGCGATTTAGACGTTCAGGAAAACAATTTGATTTAAGAGGGTGATTTTAATACCACGAGTATATTTATAATCCGACAGGAGCACACACACACACACACACACACACACACGTACTCAAACGCAAACAGACGGACTCAAAAATGCGCTGGAAACGCATTTCCCGCGCGGCGTCAACTGCAGCATAATGTGCAACAGAGCCCGAGCAATGCAGCATGGTTTATGACAGTGCATAATACTATACACGATCCGATGTTGTATTGATTATTTTCAATTTCAATACAACACCCAACAGGTCGTTAAAATAACACTGGCGCGGTGACGGTGTGTTCTCACGCAGTCAGACACCTAGCTGTACGTGTATATACACACCGGGTCGCCATGTATATTATGTATATACATATATTATATATATATGACCAATTAACCGGCGGACTGGTTTCGTTTGGTTATTTTAAATTACAACTAATATCCACGGCGATGATTTATCGGCTGCGGGCCGCAGTCGCGGTACCTATACGTCGTGCGTGCACTCTAGTTGAGAAAAATAAACGATATGTACCTATACCGGTGAGAGGCTGAGAACCGCGACCGAGGAGTGATTGGGGAAAACATAATCATTGCCCACAAACGATGGAGTACCTATGTGTGCGAAAACGAAAGAATAAAACGCGCGCCTACCGTCGGACGGGGTTGTTGTTATCGGACGATCAGTATATCAACATTTAATTAGAAATTGTTGCGGATATGCAGCAACGTAGGCACCTATAATGATGGCGACCAGACGTACTCTTTTTCGCAGGACAGTACTCTTTTTTTGATGTGTGTCCTGTAATGATATCTACATCATTACGCCCACACAGCTTCATGATTTAATATCATCATAATAATATTAAATACGTACCCATGAACCCTGATGTTATTCATAATGCACAAAAACTATTAATAAGTAATAACTATATATATACATATATAAAAATGTCACTAATCTTACAATAACATATTTTGATTATACCCATGTATTTATGTAAAAATAAACAACAACAATTTAATATGGAACAACAAGGTACAAAGATCAATACTATAAGTAGAACCCCTATTTTAATACTCAAATCAGTCTGCTCACATCAGCCCATACTGCCATACACAGTTTTTTTAATACTTAATTCATTATATTAAACGCCAATTAATTTAAACATACCTATTTCAAAATCTTTAAAACCTTGTTGTGAATTATTAAACATAGTTTATATTCAACCAAAATAACATTATAAAGACCTATTTCAAATTCTATTATTATTCAAGTCAAGAAACATCAACCAGGTAAGAAATTATAATAAAATATACTTACACAATTTCTATGGTAAAATCATCATCAACAATAAATAAATTAAGATACGCAGACTCAGGTGCATGATAAATCATTACTTCCTTTGTTTATAAATCTATACACTCACGACCTCAATCAATCGTAATAATTATATGCTTTAATTGATAGTAAAAGATAGGATAAAAGAAGTCGCTATTCCGAATCCCTTTAATTAATATTCATTTAAAATATCTAACTATACCAACTTAGTTAATATATTATTATAAGGTGAAGTTTTATCAATAGCAACGCGCAAACTTATTTTTAATTCATCACAGTCCTAGTGTCCTTAACAATAGTGTTGAGTACACGTAATTGTACTTTTATTATTTTAAATATAAGCTAATACGTGTTTATGTGTTTTTACTGTTTTTTATATTTTGATTATTACCACCGTTTAGATATTTACAACAACGGACATAACTAAATAACTAGCATAACATGAATATAATTTTAGAACGTTTTACACTTGGTATTTTTACCTTTAAAAAATAATTTATACTTTACTTTAAGTTTACTTAAAAAATCTTAAATTTTAAGTATTTTCATCTTAGACAAACACCAAATTAGTTGACATAATTTCAAATAATAAGTTTTAATTGTTGATTATAGGAAAAAAATAATAGAGTAATCAGATAAAAAAACAAATTATATAAATGGAGATGACCTATGGCCGCTAATAGCTATGGTATGGGCAAAATGGGTAGAAAACTGAAAAGTACACACTATTGGTTAATTATGACAGAGGAGGACCTAAGTTTTAAAATGAACTTCTTTTTGGATTTTTATATCTGGTCACCTTACCTATAATGGGGTCAATGTGGTATTTACATGTTATGTATATTCATTATACACATCACACTGTTGGGGCGATTCCTTCAACAGTTTAGTAGACTGCACACATCGCGTTCTCTAAGAGTGTGCCTATTGGAGGTACTTATAATAACGTTTAGAAAATATTTTTTTACAAGATTTGAATTTATTATACGAATCGATTTTTATATAAAACATGTGTACAATAATACAAAAGTGCGAAACAAAATATTTGATAAACATATAAGAACATAAGGGTTAATCTCTTTAGTATGAAAACAATTGCCACTATGTTTAATGAATGAACTTATGAATAAATTGTGATAGGTGCTATAACACTGCGTATTTTCTTTTTATCAAAGTGATCAAAAAAGAAAATTATAAATTTAAAAACAATTTTCCGGGTATCGTGATATTAAAATTAATATTTTTTCTTCACAAATTACAAAATATTTCCTAACCAATAAAATATTCTCAAAAATGCAAAAAAAAAAACTTTTTCCTATGACCTCACAATTATACGCGCGGATCATTCACATTTTTTACTCTTCTCATAGGACTATACATCGCTCAGTAAAGATACTAATATGTAAAAACATATGAATAAATCCGGCTTAACTTGAAATTCATAAACTACTCGTCCTAAATAAAATTCGATTTATATGTACCGAGATACTCGGGAAAATAATATTCTGTTTTGCTTATGTGCAATTGAAATTGTATGCTGTCATCCAAAAATGTAAAAAAAAAAAAACAAAAACGTGGAACATAAAAGTCGTTATTTATTGAATATAGAAACCAGGTAAAAATCAGAAACATTTATATACTTTTCGTAATAATGAGTGTTCGATGATAAAAGAATCAACCGGTACATATAATATAATATTACGATGTCCGCCGGAATACAAAATATATTATGTGTGTGATTATTGTTATGTTGCCCATCATACATATTATATTATTATACGTCTTGTTATAATATGTATGTATATTCTCATCGCTTTATTATATTATTGCCGACTTATTGCAAGCTGAGCATATGCGTTACAATGTTACATATTTTATTGTTTATTGCCCCGAGATAATGAACACATACTCGTATGATTATTATTACTACTATATTTCAGAACGCCTGTTGCAGCACGCGTGCAGCACCACGACGACGTGCAAATTTTCACACCGGAAATGATCTCTCATATCCATAATATTATATACGTAAGTATATACCGCAGTAATATCGTGGTATACCGGACAGCTGGTATACCTGTAACCGAGACGTTTTCTCGCGTCCTATATACCTATATAATAATAATACGATATACGATTATGATTTATCGGACGAAGATATAGTTCGTATAAATAATAATATTTTAATATTTCGCACACACTCGCGCGATGTGTGCTTGCCGCATTGTGTTATAACTTATAATAATGATATTATGTTCGACAATTTACCTGTCCATATGTTATTATTATTATATTATGTACACGAGGTCTGCGATGTGGCCTACTGTACCGTAGCTATAGTGTGCCTGTCCACATAAAAAATATGTATTAATATTGAATATTATATTTACCAATATATAATATGTATGTATATGTAGAAAGTCACCTCTATATATATAACGGTGGTGTATGAATACGATTTTTTTCAGCGAATGATTTATCGACGACCGGACCCGAGGCCAAAATTGAAATTCAACGATATGGTTGATTAATAATATAATCATTGCATTATTATTATTATTATTATTATTATTATTATTATTATTATGACGCCGTTGCGAAAATCTGTGGACTCGCAGGTTGTCAAGAGCTGATAAAATGTTTGGGAGTCTCACTTTTTTGCAGGTACATATAAATAAAACATCTGCACCTGCAGTCCTCGCGCCTATATTTATATTTGAATAATTTGTCCTATATACCGTTGGTTATTTTATCCCCAGATATTTAAGTTAAATAAATAAATATAGGTATCCAGATTTGGACTTATAAAAACTACCCTTAAAATATGCATCGTCATCAAATGCAGTTGTTTATTGCAGTATACTATTACCAGCTGGTATTAATATTATGTGTAGTTATCAGAACAAAATTAGTGTACCCATTGTATAGGTTTCGAGGTGAGAATTATTTACACATGTCGGTCATCGTTGGTTTTCTATTTTCGTTCACCAATCAATCGCGGTGTTTTAAATGCAGTTTAATTTTCAAACGTAAGTTTTTTTACAACTCGGATAGTCGGACATGACGATAAAGTATTTTAATTGACGCAAAAAAGTAAAGTTTTTCGAAACCCAATTATAATGACCGAACTTTGAAAAACAATGTGATCATAATAATACATGATTTGTGTGATTGTCGTAATGATTATAATTCGTAATAATATATTATTTATGTTTAACCAATATATTCGTTTAAGAAAGTCACGAAACTGTTCACATCGTGTAATTAAATGAAGAGATTATTTTCTTTTTCCAACTCGATATCAGGAATCATATTTTGTTCAATAGTCGTTTTGTTATATGTATATTATACATGCAGAATGCAGATATGCATAAAAAGATATCCACTTGCACAAAAACACGTTCACTGAATTATTGAAACTTTTATTTTATGATTACTATAGATAGTAATATTCATTTTTCTGTTTTTGTATAATATAAGTATATTATAATGATGTCGCCTCCGAATTAATGTCATCGGGTCCTTGAATAAAATCAAAATCATAAGTCAAAAAGATTGTCATAGGCTGCGTTAAACACAAAGTATATCGAATGGAATGCAACAATATTCACACGATTTTGGTAAAATATCGGAATCAATGTTTTAAATTACATTTTTTTGCGGAATAGTATTAAAAGTAAAACTGTAAAAGCACTAAGAACATAGTTAATTCTCAAATATATTCTAATAATTAAAATAACCATGAAACATATGCTAAATACAATTTCGGATCCTTATGACCGTATTCCAAACGGAGTTTTTATTTTTGAATTTTGTTGAATTATCCTAAAAACATGACATGTGTGAATCCTTAAAATCTCCGAACCAATATAGCAGTAATTAAAAATTAAGACGACATGTTGAGTGGAATGGTTTAACGTGAATAGGTTTTCTGTAAAATGTTGGTTCTCTATAACACTTCGCTTGTATAAACATTAACTATACATTCAACAAATATTTACTAAAAAATATTACTAGAAAATAATACATTACGACAAATATGAGCATGCCCATCATAGTTCAGAGTTAGTATCTGCCACTGAAATATTTACAAAGTTTTAATAATCTCTGCAGGTGCCGAACAAATACTGAAAATTGAGCGGGTGGGTGGGTAAAATAATAGAACATGCTCGGAAAATCTTTTTGCGCTATGATTTTCTTAAACGCTGAAAAAACTTCATAAAATTATTATATATTTTTATTATGATTAAGCCCGTTTCACAGTCGTTCGAAGGGTTGGGTCGTCAAACTGTTTGAACTGCCGGTTTTAACTTCACTCAGCGCCACTGACTATAATATGACCTAACTAACTATATATAGATAAGTACCTTTTCATACTAGAAAAAATAACGTGTTTATATTTAAAAGAATCACTCCGAATTATTATTAAGTATATTACACATATATAAGGTTGTATTTCGTACGTCTAAAGTGTTTGTAGAAATAATAAGTATACGAGTTATATAATAATAATAACGCATTGCACTGATGTAGATGAAAATATTATTATTTTAGGTTGTAGTTAACGACTTGATCTTTAACTATTACTGAACTATAGTTAAAAGTTATTCGAAAAATACGGCGGTCGTACGAACTGCACTCATATATTACATTGTACGTACCTATATGTTCTCATTATAACAATTAGGCTACGTGTCCGCAGATATTGATACATCATGTCCAGGTGCAGTGCATATTATGTGCGTATAATTGAGTACAATTTTTATATTTGTTCACTATACGTCATATACATATTACATATATAATATATGTTCGTTTGGAACAATATCACGTATATAGGTACCAAGGTATATGAGCGCATAACAAACTGCAGCTAAGCTTCGTCCCCGGGGCTATTGGCCGCAATAAATAATCCACTCGAAAAGGCCAAGCACGATATTATCGGATGCTGCTTGTATATATAGATATTATCCTCGTGTCGAATTTATAGAAGAACAAAGTATATTGTATATTATACCTACGCTCATTGCAGTGCGGCGCGAGAAAAATATCGGTCAATCAATTATTATTATTCCATCGAATTTTGTGTGTGTGTGTTTGTTTTTCCCCGGCAAATCTACCATCATCGGTAAACAAAATATGGGTACCTACCTGTTGCGCATATTTTGTATATTATTTCACTGTGGCATATACCATCATAATCATGGTACAATGTAGACGTTTTAAAAAATATACAAATATATTTCAAAGAGTTACAGATTAATCATCATTCATCTCCGGAATGAAATTCCTTTTGGCCTTTTATTTATTAATGTTATTTTTTTTTTTCGCAAAGTGGTATAAATCGTTTAGTCGTTTATTTATGACGAGGATTACAACATAATCATAATATAGGCATTATGTTTGATTTAATCGCTTTAAGTTATTCATATTACGTTTATATAAGTATAGATATAATAATAATATATGAGAATTTATTTGCCTACGAATCAAAGTGATACGGTTTCGCGCTTTTGTTCAAAATGTAAAATGCATTTGTACATGTATATATTGTATATACAGCGTGTAGGTACAATACGATGATTCAGAGCTGTAGACATTACTCGTTTTGTTGTTTTACAATATACGAATTGGTCGAATTGCGTCCAACCTGCAACAGAGGTGTACAATATATACTATTAATTCAAGCAGTTATATCAGGAATGACTAATATTCGCTTTATTTACAAAAATCGTACTTAAAACGACAAATAGTTGTGATTCGACTATATTACTGCGTTTCAGACGTTCTAGAGGGAAGGGCATTATTATTTTTAAAGGCACAATTTTTCGTACAGCAGCGTATCTTGCCACGCGAAGTCGTCTGCGAACGATCGTGAGTCTACTCCTAGGGACACATTCTATATTATTATCATATATAATATACGCGCTGTATATGTTTTGATGAAAATCGACGATGTTGTATTTGATCTTACGCGGCGAATATGATTCGAAGTTCGAACGGCACAGTGTCGTCGAAGATTTGATTTAATTGTTGGCACTGTGAATAGTGAGTATACGGTTTAAGACGTGTATGTATCGTAACCTATCTTTACACGAGTATTTCCATATGTGTGTGTGTGTGTGTGTGCATGGACTAATGTTTATCTATATCTATTCGTTTTGCCGTGTGTCAATTCAAATTTTGATTAATGTCCCGCCGCCGTCGTTGATGGGTATACAAACGAATTTTAAACGATAAAAAAAAGTCACTAATTCGATAGGTCAATCCGATCCGTCTCCTAAGGTCAATGTCTTTATAATATATCGAATAGCACACGCGCGTTTCGGACGTATATACATTATATTATGTACCTATATATTATGTTTACAATATTGAGCATTTGTTTCACAAATACATTGCCCGAAAAATCACGTATATTATGTATGTGTACGATAATGTGCCTATATATATATGTATATACATAACCTCGACGAGCTTCGTAGGCGCGGCCTTCTGCCGACCGAGTCTTGCTGCAGTCGACGTTAATAATAATAATAATAATAATAATATGATAAATAATAACCGATAATTATTTCATGAACAAATTGTATTCCGTTCGGTTTTTGCAAATCATCAATAATGTTGTTCACCGCACAAAACGCAGTAAAACGTTTTCGATTACAATACGATTAATGAATATTACAAACTCGATATCTCATAAAATAACATGATAGTATCGTAACTTTTTTAATATAGTGAGTAAAAATTTAAATTTTTGCTATACATATATACATTGGTAGGTATTACATTATATTATATAATATGCGTATTATCGTTATAATCGTAAACAATGATGAGCTGCTATTCAGAAATTGTAATTTACAAATTCATCGATATATATTAAAGTAGCTGATACTGTATTAGGTATATTATGTATGATTACATGTATTAAAAATAACACGTAGTAACGCAGAGGTCATTGTTGTAAACGTCATCAATTACAAGAGTATATTATAGAATAAAAAAAGGTTAAAATTAAAATAAACCAATAAATCGTGCACCGTGTTGGTACGTATTAAGTGGACGTGGGTGGGCAGAGGATATTGCCACTTACAAACGTATATATAGATATACATACAATACGCAGTCCATGACCAGCGTAATCCATACAATATATTCCTGCTTGAGGTATCTATATAGTATATTATAATACATATATGAACAAATACACACATGCATAATGCATATTATAATATTATAATAGTGAGTGTTTTCGTTTTGAGTCACTTTAAGTTTACGTCGCCGTATATGTTAAGTAGGATAGACTTTTTAGAAAAATATTACGAAGACATAATACTTATACTTCTTATATATGCGAAGTGCGAGTAAACTCACGTATAGGCACTTGGAGAATGATAATATAATATAATATAGAGATTTTGATTAAAACAGTTTTCAAATAATTTATAAAATTTTCGTACATTACGATTAACTGTGATATTAGAATTAAATTTAGATGGAAGTATTGATTGGAAAAGTCACCTACTGACGACAATCGCGCGTTAAAGTTAGAGAGAGAGAATTGGTCAAGTAATCATTATACTTTCAGACTTTTTGTTGGATTACTGGACATTGGTTTGATTGAACTTTTGGCTTGGCGTTCTTAGAGTGAGTAGACGTAACGTCTGTAGGACTTGATAGCAACTCATCTGCAGAATGTCTAATAAAATCATTGACTCGACAATTAACTATCACTCGAGGGGTGCAGATTATCGATTGAAATGACGAATAAACTAATGGAAAAAATAGAAAAAAAAATAATATCGTATGGAAATATTATGATGCTGGCCGTTTTTCAGGCGTGCCTACACGAGTACCAGAGTATAATAGTTACCTAATACCGACATGCATGTACATCATATGCGTTTTGAAATATCTTTTTGGTTACACAAAATACACTTGATACCTGCACTGTGGTTAATTGCGAAAGACTATATTTTCTATTATGATATTAAATAAAACAATATGATTAACGATGTGCTGGTATGTGCGGTTATAATGATATTTAATACAACAAGACAGTGTTATTACCTACATTATCGCACCATCATTAAACTCAATTAATAACGCCATACGTTCTATATAATAATATACATATGTGAGTACAAATCAAACGCAAAATATTATTATATTACAAAATTATAAAATTATTTGGATGTGAACAAAAATTTTAGGAATGCTTTAATTATTCTGGAAAAACAATACCTACAACGAAACCGGAATCCAATGAATATTTATATACCCGATATAGTCGAACTGCAAAATGTTAACTTTATTTTTTAAGTTGTTTCAATAATTACTACAACGTAATGATTATGATAATATAGGTAGCAACGGCGAAGTAACACAATGGGAAAAATAAATAATATTTGTAAATTTACTTTGGATGCAAATATAAATCAAAACAATGGACTGCGCTGCAGTAACTGCAGTGCAGCTGATATACAATTGCAGTAACTATAATATTATAATATCATAGAACTTAGAAGGTCACTCCATTATATTTTATGGTAAGACAATTGAGTTACTAATCGTGCCCCATAAACGATTATGTAGAATTTATATAAAATGAATGAGTTAAAACTAACGAATTTCCCATGTTTTTATTGTAATGTTAATTTATTCTAAACAAATAAAACTGTTCGTAAATTAAAATATATACAAATACAATTCACTGATCGCATAGGTTTATATATAGTAAATATTGTTCATGAAAATAAGTTGTTGGGCTGTGTTACTCTATTATATATTCAGGAAATTAAAAATCAGTTGAAAAACCAATAATCGTTTATCATATAATATTGCTTTAATAATGTCGACGCTTGTTTAGTGCATGACCGGTTACCAGTTTTCCGACGTTACGTCTTATTCACCGAGGGTAGAAACCATACGTATAATATCATTATTGGCAAATACTTTGATGCGTGTTTTCGCGGAGGTAACGAAAGCAAATAATGGTTTTCCGACTGCAGTTTGCCATCTGATATCGTATTTGAAGTTTGTTCATCGCCAAAAAAAAAATGTTTAATCAAGAGTACCAGAAAAACTAGGATTTAGTACACAGCCAATTCAATTCAAATCAATTATTTTATTAAACCATTTGCGATGGGCGCTTTTGCGAAAACGCGCATATTACGAGTATATTATGGCCAATACATCAATACTTATAATGATGGAGTAATATTATAATTATGAAAGGTTACCAAGATAACCTTGATATATCAATCGGACATATACCAGCGAATATATACGGTATATACCTATTGTGATTGAAGGTTTGTCTACTACAGCGGTTCCCAAACTTTTAGGAACACGGAACCCTTAGGAAATAGTTTGTGTTTTGCGGAACCCTAATGTCTTTACTTCCAACTCAACCCCATTTTTTCTAAAAAAAACCAGTAAGTACTACAAAAAATGTTACAGACATCACATACATCTGACGGATCCCTTGAAGTAGTCCACACTTTGGGAAACGCTAGTCTACTATACAGCAGTTCCCAAACTTTTTTTCCACACAGGTGCCTTTTTTAGAGACATTTCAGCCGTGGTGCCCGGCTGTGAAAGTCAGAAAATAAAAATGTTCATTGATAACGAATTTTATTAATTTTATCAAGCATATAAAAGTACCTAATGCTAACGTAATTATAACTTATAATGCATTTTTAAAGTATAGACTCTATATTATAAGTAGTTATTAATTACCATAATAGTGTAATATGTGTAATAGTGTAATAGTAATAGTAATAGTGTAATAGTGTAATACGCGGTCATAGGTTTAAATTTATTCACAATAAACTAATAAATTGTTAGTATAATTATTCTATAAATTATATTTTTAAATTTGTTGATTACCGAAAGATCAACGTAAACGATAGGTATCCATGGCTGATTATATAATTAGTGTTACCTATATACTTATTTCAAAACTTGTACTAGATATATCTATACTATAGTAATATCTGTTTATCTTTTATTTTATATTTTTTAGACAAAAAAAAAAAACGTGTTATATGTGAATAATAATATAATTCTCTGATCTCGAATTCGGAAGGCCATCATGATCTGGATCGCAGTTGCGTTATCGCTTAAACAGTGCAGTTGATACCACACTTGCACATCACTTTGGTAGTAAGTTTTGTATAATATGCTCATCACACCTTAAAACTCTGTACCCATTATAATATCATGGCACATCCATTCGTATTATTTTTGATTATCTATCTTAACCTACGTCGTATTATAATATACCGAGGACGGTATATTATACTTTTCGCCGTCGTCGTCGCGCTCCGGCCGGTTACTGGGGCGGCGGACGTGGCGGTGGTTGGTCGGTCGGTCGGTCGGGCGACTGCTACAACAACAACAACAGCGCCGCGTACGCAGACATCATCACGAGGTTAGCGTTAAAAATCGTAACGAGTTGTGCTCCGCCAGAGTCACGATCTCGATCTCGTTGCCGCAGCAGTTTTATAATGATTAGTTTTGTTTTTAAAGTTTTATTTTTTTTTTCCGGGCATTCCTGTCCGCTCGCGCTCGTGGCACCGACACTTATACCGGTGCAGCAGGCATAGCAGGTGTAGGTGACGTTTTAAATAATAGTCCAAATTGATTTTGGCCTTTCGACCGCAAACTCGGTTCTCGTTCGTGTCCGACCGTTCGACGTCCGCGGCGGCTCCTCCTCGTCGACGCTGCCACCGCCTCACCGACGTGCACTTCGCCGTCCTATTTAATATATTATATACCTATATATATATATATATATACACGTACAATAATAATATGATCTAGATGATGATGATGGACGGGTTTCGTTTCGTTCTCTCTCTCACTAACTATATCTACTTTTCAGTTTTCACTCGGTCTTTATTCTATTTTTTTTTTTTTTTAGGGGAGGGGAGAAGGCGTCCGCGACGGGTTTTATTAGTATGATTATCATCGCCCGTGTCCATGTAGATATATGCGTATATAATATAATTCTTTTTCCTCCGCTTTTCGCCATGGCTAAATATGATTATTAACGCGCGTGCGGCCGAGGATGATGTGTATTATAATATGCTAGCGACATGATCGATAGGATCGTGATCCGATCTAATTTTAGGGCGGCCTAGTATACTTTGTATAAATACGTACCTATATATGTGTGTGTGGTATATAGTTTTCGTCATCGGCGCGGTCTTCAAGTCTCACGCATAGTACCTATATATATATATTACGCGCGAAGAAGAGGAAGAAAAAAGTACGAGCAGCTATGTGCGCAAACACCACCAGCGACTAGCCAGTTACCTATAGATAGGTACCTATATATAAATGTGTAATAAACATGTGTGTTTGTGTGTGTAAGAATACGAGAACGGACGAATAAATCACCCGTCGTGACGACCTAATACGATTCCTCCTCCGCGGCCTATATAATATTATGATATGATAAAATATAATATAATATATACATACAGTGTGCACGCGCGTGCGCGCCGAGAGAACGAAAAACGCTCTAATAGATTCCGTCGGTGCCCTGTACACCTTACGTAGGTATAGGTACTCTATTATTATGATATGTATACGGCAATAGTGATAATAACAATACGTGCGATATCGCATCACGCGCAGCCGCGACCTTATCACGTCGTCGATAACACGTCAGTATAAAAAAAAAATACAATAATATATGATGTATATAATATAGGAGCTTCGACATTTGTGCAGGACGAAATCACGAATAGCCAACACGCACGTCCCCAGTAACGCGGTGATGGTTGTTTCTTTTTTTTTCCAATTAAATATACGCCTAAGTATAATTCATGTCGTAATGAATTCTATTATTGTATTTCGCGTCGGTAGTCGAAGCGTTTCCGCCAACGATTTTTCGGGAGGTGTTGGATTTCAACCAGAAGATCGGCCAATAATTCATTCGATATTATTATGGGTGGCCGAACCAACCGATACAGCATCGGTATACCTACATCGTTTTTACTTCGAAAAGGATGACATTCGATTTGATATATTATATTCGCAGCGGTGACCATATCTCATCGTAGATAACAACTATTGGTATTTGTATATTGTCATGTGTGCAGGTGTATATGCTCCGGGGCCTCGACATTTATGGACGAAATTATAAATGGCCCAAGAGCGAACACTCACGTTTAGCACCGCGGTGATGATAGTTTTTTTTCGATTATATATTATTCAAATTATATCATACACATGTGCTATATATTTTAACTGATAGTAAAGCTGATATTGATGCTGTATTTTATAACTCTAATTTAGATTTCCGAATTACGATAGTTTTGATTTTTGGAGAGGCTTAGATCATCGTATTTTATAAAATTAATTTGTGTATTTATTGTTCTGTTACATGGTGATGAAATATGTAATGAATTAAATACGCGCGGAAGTATGATTTATATTATATGCTCTAAAACTCCGGTAAGGCGGAACTTCTGTTATAGACGGAAACCCCGATAATACGAACAATTTCTTTGGTTCCGATTCAAATACATAATATGAATGTGAACTCCTCTTCAAGCCGGAAAATCCGTTAAGACGGGAAAATTGAACGGTCCTAAGCGATTTCGTCTTCATGAGGTGTCTTACTGCGTATATAGGTATAGGTATATTTCGCGTTCGGCGTTGAGGCGTTTCGATCAATAATTGGTGTTGGATGTCAACGAGACAAATATCGTTCAATAATAATAGAAGGCTGAACCGTCGAACCGATTATATATATATATATCCGGTATGGGTGTCAGCCAATTCTATATTCGATACCACAGCGATACCGGTATTGGTATTTCTTACAAAAAGGATGATATTCGATCCGATATCGTATAAAAATGTAAATAAAAATCCACCACCAACGTATCACAATATAATGCTTACGATTATTGTTTATTGGTATTACGCTTAATAATATATTTCCTATATATTATATGGTACGATCGGTTTTATCGATTATCAATTTTATTGGTAACATAACTCATTTAAGTACTATCTACCTACATATATTGTTTAGGAATATCGGATATCAGTAAAAAGTGGCGTCAGTCCATCTCCATGTATTGAACATCATCGATAGACAATTCTATATATATGTATATCATATCATAATTATACAGTGTAACTTTGAAGTGAACAAATTGTTTATTATTCATCATTGCCTACTCGGTAAATATCTATATATATATATTATTTTGTAAAATGTCTAATAAAAACATAATCATTTACAGGGAGAGAACATAATATATATAATCTTATCCCGTCGTGTTCAAACAGGGAAATAATGTAGCATCCGATGAAGCAGCAGGAAGTAAAATACTTAGGTTTTTTTAAAAACACGTGTTATTAAACAACTAAATTAAAAAAAAAAAAATAGTTGATTGTGAAATATATTCGCTACTGACATTAAGTCTAATAATGTTTATGATTGTAAAAGCAATAAATAATATAGGTACCTATCTACAACTATAGTAGTTATATGTTATTATAACAAGTTATTTGCTAAAATAAGTATTAAGCTGGCCAGCTAAAGGCGATAAAGTGTCTAAGTGTCTGGTGTGATATCGGAAAAAGGGAAATGGTTTCGGGAGTAGCATACCTATAAAGTATAAAATAATGGACTTATGGACGAAAAAATCGATAAACTGTGTTGATTGAAAAAGGTTTGGTGAGCTACGTACGTTATAGATGATGCCAATAATTATTATAATATTATTTTGCCAGCGGATGTAACACAGAATAAAACGAGACACCGCGGACACACTCTAAAAAAATACAATATTATAATTTATGGGTAATATTATTATATAGTACTAATCAATTAATGGGATGAGAAACAGTCGATTTCCGTTGAAATTGGATGAAATATTTTAATCGCAGTCGTGCAGCACTCGACGAGTATATTATTATGTGTTTGCAACAGATAAATTATTATAAAACTTCGACGGTCGCAGAGCGTTGTTTTGAATTGTGGCGAGGGGAGGTAAGGTGGTGGGACATTTCAATAAAATCATTTTGATTTATAGTTAAACGGTTCATTTTTTCAATCATTACCCATAATGTTATTATGTCGTAAATACATATTTTTCAAAGAAGTTTGAGATAAAAGAATATTAATTTCAGCACAACACCGTAATAACAGAGTAAACCACCACCTATACCTATATATAATCGAACATGGATCATTATATTTTCGACACTTGACATTATGATATGTTCCATTTTCTAGGTCATATCATTTTTCTTCCGATAAGCCACTGCAGCACTATATTATTAAGTTATTTTGCTAATAGGCTCATAAACAATATATGATGGTTACCCCGTCATCCAATTATCTTACAGCGAAACGAATAAACATTATGGTTTGTATGATTATGACAACAACAATCCGGAGTGCAATATCGTTTTGTTTTTAATTAATATTATCTTGTATGAAAACGGAAATCGCGTATCCCATATTATAATATTCCACTAATATTAATATAACACTTAATATTACACTAAGCTATTTATGAAATATATGCGCATAGATAGTTTCGTTTCGAATCATTCTATTTGCAGAGTTTTGTACTTGATCGGCCATCGACTACTTTCACGCGAGTGTAGGTAGTAGGTACCTCTGGTTATAAACACCTACCATAATATCATACATATATATATATATAGTATTTAATATTTATAATCAATGTTATGTATACGTATAATAATATATGTAATGTATATCATGTTTAGGTACTTACAATTTACAACAGACATCGTGTGCAGCTTTGAATCGGACTTATAATTATGTTGGCAAATCATTATCTGGACGATTATTATGATGATCTTAATATAATAGCTGCAATACGATTGTTCTATCGCGTCCGCTATTTGCAAGTCGGTAATAGGTGGTATATGCCTGGTATAGATTTCATTGAACGCGTTTTCGAACTTGAACGCTCATACCATACGCATACATAGGTATACAATATACAATATATACATAATAATATCATTATTATATATATATAAATAGGAAATCGCCGTACCTATTATGTATATATCACATTATATACCTAATAAATAGTTAAATCTAAAAATGTTTTTTTCCCGAAGAAATTTTTATCGTCGTGACCAGTCGGTGCTGAAAGATGTGATCGTTCTTAAAAAGTTATCCTGTATACATAGATATAGAGCCAAAAGCAAGTTAAGGTACAAGATGATATCTACCTATATAATGTCGTTAAATTGAACGAAATATTTTAAAATTTTGATTTAAACGTCAAATCTAAAACTATCGAGAAAATATCTAGAGTATAACCTTGTTGGGTAACTATATATTATTATAGGGTCACATGCGCGTCTTTATCTCAGTAATTTTTTGCCAATAACGATGGACTTTTTTTACTTGCAATATAATAGAAAGACCAAATTCTGCGTTTATATCTATCGGAGGGCGAGTATTAAATCGCAGTGGACAATCTCGATGTTACCATATTTTTCAATAGCAGCTGATCACCTCTACAAAAATATTAGCAACAACTGCAGCTATACATTATATCATAATATATCACTGTGATATATAGTCTATGCAGCCTACCTTAACCGCGGACGAATTTTTTATTAGGCCTATATACGGCGCGCTTATCGGCACTGATAGGACTCGCGTAAAACGTTATATTATTATAATGATAGGTATTTTGTAATATAATAATAACGTACCTATACCGGCTTGTACAATACACTATAATATCATTATACCTATATTATACAGGTACCTAGGTATCTGCTATGACCTAATATACCAGCCAGATGTATATGATAATATATAATATAGTTCAGTGTTAATGAGATTTCGTGTGTGCCTAGGCACCTCATCGTAGGTACCTATCCATACCTACACGTCTATTTGTAGCCGGATCGTCTCGCTGACAAATCATTTTGGCTGCCAAGGTCGCCGCCGCGCGTGTTCTCACTCACTCGCTCTCGCCCACCGTATCTAGTCGCCTCGTCCTCTGCTGCGGTAATCACTGTAATTTGACGTTCGTGTGCGCTTCTCACACACCTATACAGTCACATTATACGTAGGTAGGTACAATATTATAATATATAGTATACACACCGTCAGCGACACTTCAGCGGCTCGCGATGTATCGGCCGTGTTACAATTAACGCATTCGGTATAAATAGGACTCGTGATGATTGCGGCCTTGTCGTCGTCAGACACGACGAACAATAACTCATGCGTCCGACGCAGCACCCTCCCCGCACCATAACCACCCGGATCGTCGGAGGGGGCCCCCGCCCGAGGCTTCTTCCTAGTTTTTACATTGCGAAAAATAACAACACGGGTAGGCGTACGTACGTATATAATACGACGGTGATGATAAAAATAATAATTTTCATCGTAACACTATAACTTGTACGTATATAAAGATAACTTACTATAATACGTTTGGCCGACGACCAAAACAGTATCTTCGCGCAATTCATTCTGCAAGGTGTCCCGAGATGACGATTTCGACGAATACTAATCGTTTACGGTGCAATAATATTATTATGTCTGGTAACCTATACTTACACACTCGCAGAAGGGTCTTAATGTGTATGCCGATTCGAGACGGATAAAACGACCGACGGCGGTGGCCGACAAAAGGTTAGCGCAGTCCGATGGCCAGCAACCACCGTCGTCTTCGTCGGAGGGACGTCGCTGAATGACAAGTACCCGCAAACATTGTGTCACACAATATCATAACATTTTTCATTTTTTTTTTCACACGATTGGCCAACACCGTAACGCAGTTGATTTCCTTTACTATTCGTTACGGATGTTCGCCGCCGCCGACGGTGCGCGTTTGCAAAACATAATAATAAAAATGGTTTCCTAATTAAATATCATTACGGGAGACCTTGAAAAACTTCACGAGCCCTATATATTAAACTATTTATTATATTGCATGCATCTATTTAATACAGTAAATAGTGTTTCGTTGAATATTACAATATTATGCGTGTGTATTCTCCGTCAAGTCATATAGGCTAACCCACTACGAGCGATTATTAGCCTTTCTTGCGGTATACTGCCATATTATATACATTCCATATTATGAATATATTATGAAAAAAAAAATATCATTCTAATTATTATGTATACAGGTTCTAAGTATATTCAAAAATCAAAAATAATAAATGAAACGATTTCGCTTTCCGGTTTGCCCGCAACAACACAGTAAGTCTTACTCGGCTGGGTTTTATAACTATAATAATTGTTAGGTTTATTTATTTAAGAATTGGCAAATAAACCAAAAAATTATCGTCAACGATTATGTATATATAATATTGCGATCTATTTAAGCAAATTATTGGTAATAACATAGTTTCAAATTAGAGTTATACTTATACCTATATGTCGTGCCTACCTAGGATTGTAATATTTTTTTACGGAATCGTGCTATAGGTAGTCTTACATTATACATTCATAAATATTTAAAACAAAACTATTTAACATTAAAATATAAATAAGTTACCATGCAGTATTCGTCGTTATATTTTAAAATATTATATATGCGTTATGCTAATAAAATTGTACATTATTATAGCCGCAATGCAGTATTATTCAAATAAATGTGTATCGGGCGATAATTAATAATAATATATGAACAAATGAAAAACAAATAATCATTTTTTTTTTTAAATAGTTAAACAAAATTAGTAAAAAATTAAAAATACAGGTACACCATTATAATTTATTTATTGTTATAAAGTATATTTAAAGCTCATTTCATAAAACTAAAATGTATATTTCGTCACTCAAAATGTGACAACTAACAAATAGAATTTAGAACTTAAGTAAATCGTGATTAGTTAAATAAAATAAAATATATAGTTGTATCATATTTATAGGCTATAATAGAATATAAATAGGTACTGGATTTGACGTTATAATAATAATGTAGCTATAACAATTTTTCTTCTTTTCCGTTAGCTTGTATTGTAGAATTAAAATATTTTTAATTTAATTTCTGCTATATTTGTACCTTACTTATATAATAACAATAAAAATGTCCACCGGAAAGTCAAATATTATAATAAGTAGGTATTAATAATAATTAATAATAATCTATAATATATCGTTGACAGATAAACCGTCTCCGCTTAGAATCGTTTTTCGTATACAATATGATATAATATCATTGGATTCAAATTTAATTCCATCCATTACAGAAACCCACTTGTAACCTACTGTACAGCATAGCGACGTCCACGACTTACCCGCTTTTTTATATTATTATTATATTATGATTATCGTTATAAAATGTGATTTAAATATTACATTTTTCAATCTGATCGAAATACTTATTTTGAATATAGATATGGATTATAATTTAAAGAATATATAGTATCACATTGACGCACTGCACCCGAGAAGAAACACGTGTATCATAGCAATATTCGTAAAATGTAATATTATATTATGTTCAAGAATCACAATGTGTATTCAACTCATCAAGTACTCTAAAATCAAGAATGTTGGCAGTGTTTTAACCATTGTTTTTTTTTAGAACATTAATCAGCACGAAAATCGAATATTATCGAACAAGTTTTAATTTGGATTATGTATTGAATGTCAAAGTGTTTTATGCCGTACATATTAATCACTTTAGAGCGTCAACTAAATAATTCATATTTTTCTAAATAACGCTCGCCGAATGTATTACGAATGTTGATTATGTATTGTTATATTTAGCGAGTATATTATGTCGAGTATACAATATGTGGTTGCAATGTTTTATGTATTATCGGACAATATTTTCCTTGAATAACGATCGAAATAAATTAAACGATAATAAAAATATCACCATTCATCATTATCGGTTGTTATTGTTCATTATTTGGTATAGGCTCTATAACCTATATGATTTTTCAGTTGATGCTTCCTTTTCAACATTTCTTACAGTATAATACAATGTGTCGATACGGAATAAACATTTTGAAAATAATAACACAACGAGACTGACTTTAAAAAAACAATTTATAATTTAATGATATTTTAATACAGTTATATATTTATGCATAAAATATTGTAATCATGTACACAATTTACAATTATCTATTAGTTTACATTCATTTTAGAAATTATTTAAGAAAATAGAAGTTTATAATATTTGGTCCATGCATGTAGTCTGCTTGTTGTCAGGAATATATAGGTAATGATTGTCAGTGGTACCGAACACGAACTGCTGTGGCAATTACCTACCCACTTCAAGAACACATATTTTTAGATTTTTTAAATACAGTATGAATTGCGATGGTTTACATTTTCAATTCTTATCATAAAAATAATCATCATATACACATATTTTAACTACAGAACAATTTAAATTATCTATGAATACAATACAATATTTAAGTGTATATATTTATATTTATATTTTTATTTATATTTATATTTCACACGTTTCGAATTCATAAAAGTTAAATACGATTATGTTCATATACCAAGTCTTTTCAACTAGCTATAATGTTTATATCATAATACGAACGTTGCATTTTACATTGTTTATACCTAATTAATATTTTTCAAATCTTTTTTTTTCATAATAATATTATATAGATCATAATTTATTGAAAAAAAATAATTATTTGAAAAACATTAAATAGCTAGGCTTGGTATATGAATATATTTAACTTTGATATCTACTGTATTAAATCGTTTCTCCTTTTTGGTTTGAAAAATATACACAAATATAATTGAATTTATGTCAACAAATAAATTTTCGAAGTGTCAAGACAAACGATCTATTTGCATAAATGAGAGGGTTAACTTACTAATGATAAAATATCTTGCGATGAACCAAGAGTTATTATTATTATTGACCAACGAGAGTCAACCAGAAATTTTGGAATTAAAATTGTGATATAAACAATTTTTTGTTAAATTTGTAAAGTGAAAGAAGTTGAAGTTTTACACATCCATAATGACATAAATTACAAAATCATATAATAACATGATTCATTCTATTTCGCTTATAGCAGGAAGAAAAAATACTAAGCTTCTAAATAAATATAGAAGCAAGTCTATTGTTTGCCATGCTAAGATATTTAATTATTCCTGTATTGTATATAATATTTTATCATTAGTTAACCCTCCCATTTATGCAATTAGTTCGTTTGTTTTAACACTTCGAAAATTTATTTATTGATAAAAATGCAATTATATTTGTGTATATTTTTCAAACCAAAAAGAAGAATAATTTAATACAGTATAGATATCAAAGTTAAATATATTCATATACCAAGCCTATTTAATGTTTTTCAAATAATTATTTTTTTCAATAAATTATGATCTATATACCTAATATTATTATGAAAAAAAAAGATATGAAAAACATTAATTAGGTATAAACAATATCAAATGCAACGTTCGTATTATGATATAAACACTATAGCTAGTAGAAAAGGCTTAGTATATGAACTTATTTAATTTTACACTTAAATATCGTAAGTCCATACTAGTATTGTCTTGACATCTCATCGGCATTAATTAGATTTTGGTTCGTATTGTGACTGCGCTGATTTATATGGAATCCTTGTATGTGATCGGACGTAAGCACTTGGCTCATTTAACATATCTTTATTTATCTGATTCAGCTGATCTTCGTCAATCTAAAATTTTAAATAACGACACTTTACAACCCCTAATTGCGTGTATAAATGTATTATTTTATTTTGAAATCATCAAAAAGAAATCACTAAATTTATTTACATCGTTATCATTAGATAACGCAAATAGCTCATATTTCGCTTTATCGCTTTGAACATTTATAAATATTCATATAAGACAAATAAATGAATTATATGTGTTTAACTTACATCGTATTCGTCAAAGTTAAATACAACATTTGACCATGCCTTTTCTACCATAGCGTTTATATCATAATCTTTAGCTTTTTTTGAAAAATTTTTTTCGTCTTCCCAAGCACTAAATAGTTTTAACGTAGATTGTTTTAAAGTTGTTGTTCCCGAAGGATCTGGACCAAGTAGTTCTTCGAATTCCTAAAAATGTATCCAATATTTATCTTTTACGTTTGTAAAAAATTTTGTCAACCCTCCAGAAAAATTTTATTTTTTCTGTTGAATGCAGTCAAATACATACGAGAGATCTTATATTCAATATTATAGGTTATAGGTAATTTACCAAATATTATAGATTAAGGGACCTAAAATGTTTAGATTAGCTATACATTTTCAAGGGTACATAAATTGTCACATTTATTAATGGAGCTGTTACGTATTCTTATTCATAGTATATTAAATAACTCGAAGAGGGTGGGGTTTGTTTCAGAATTTACTAACGTCCAATATGTCGGCTTGTCTCTTGTCCACAGGGTGCTTTGCATAATATTCCACATTAGCTAATGTCGGAATGAGATTAGCAGAGTCTCGTAATAGTTGGATTGTGTTATTCTTCGATTTGATGTGTTCTAAGCATTTATTGATGGACGTTGAATAGTTGTTTTTTCCAGCATGTCCCCAGGTCCCTGTAGATACATACAATTCACACGCTGATGTTCTTCTGGATCGCTTACGTAAAATATAAGTACATATTCCAGCCAATCCAACTGTCCCTAACGCGACACTGATTATTATAGATTTAGATAACATATTGTTGTTAATAAATTAAATTAGATTGCAAAAATTCACAGTTTTGAGCTATTATATACGTTTGTAAGAAAATCGTTTATACGTTTAACAAAACTAAATAATCATTGGTCTTTTTCATAAGTTAATAAATAAACAGTTTAGTATTGTGTCGTCATGGATAAAAATATATAATAATAATCACCATTTTTGTTATTATTTTTACCAAGGACAATTGAAAACTAGTCATTGATTCCGATAAGACTACATGCATAATGTGGTAACTTTTGTTCGACTTAAATTATAGGATATTATTGATATCTCGTTTGCTGGCCAATAATTTTTTTTTGAAATTTAACGTTAATATTTTTGCTTTTTCATTCATTCATCACCTCTAAAACATTTATTTTGGGTATATTGACGCAATATAGGTAACACGTTTGAGTACATACATTCATCGACATTCCCTGTAAAATAGAAACAACGAACTATCTATAAATGTGTCAACGTTTTAAAAAAAATCATCCGAATAACAATTAACAGTAAAAATAAGGGTAAATTTTACATTGAGTGTAAATACATCGGTGCATTTTTATCGTAATATGTCATGCGACTACTTATTCCATTTGACATAGAAAATATTAATTAATCAATTTAATTATTATAATATTTGAGTGGTGTAAAAAATCTATAAAAATATTTTGAAAACGCATAAATCGTACACAACATCTTGCCAATTATGCTTAGTGTCTACTAAAAAATTTAGTTAATACAAACATTGTACAAATGTTTCAGAAGTGATGAATGAATGAAAAAGCAAAAATATTAACGTGAAATTTCAAAAAAAAAATTAAAGGCCACCAAACGAGATATCAATAATATCCTATAATTTAAGTCGAACAAAAGTTATATATTTTTATCCATGACAACACAATACTAAACTGTTTATTTATTATTTTATGAAAAAGACCAATGATTATTTAGTTTTGTTAAAAGTATAAACAATTTTCTTACAAACGTATATAATAGCTCAAAACTGTGAATTTTTGCAATCTAATTTAATTTATTAACAACAATATGTTATCTAAATCTATAATAATCAGTGTCGCGTTAGGGGCAGTTGGATTGGCTGGAATATGTACTTATATTTTACGTAAGCGATCCAGAAGAACATCAGCGTGTGAATTGTATGTATCTACAGGGACCTGGGGACATGCTGGAAAAAACAACTATTCAACGTCCATCATTAAATGCTTAGAACACATAAAATCGAAGAAGAACACAATCCAATTATTGCGAGACTCTGCTAACCTCATTCCGACATTAGCTAATGTGGAATATTATGCAAAGCACCCCGTGGACAAGAGACAAGCCGACATTTTGGACGTTAGTAAATTCTGAAACAAACCCCACCCTCTTCGAGTTATTTAATATACTATGAATTAGAATACGTAACAGCTCCATTAATAAATGCGACAGTTTATGTACCCTTGAAAACGTATAGCTAATCTAAACATTTTACGTCCCTTCATTTATAATATTTGGTAAATTACCTTAACCTATAATATTGAATATAAGATCTCTCGTATGTATTTGACTGCATTCAACAGAAAAAATAAAATTTTTCTGGAGGGTTGACAAATTTTTTTACAAACGTAAAAGATAAATATTGGATAAATTTTTAGGAATTCGAAGAATTACTTGGTCCAGATCCTTCGGGAACAACAACTTTAAAACAATCTACGTTAAAACTATTTAGTGCTTGGGAAGACGAAAAAAATTTTTCAAAAAAAGCTAAAGATTATGATATAAACGCTATGGTAGAAAAGGCATGGTCAAATGTTGTATTTAACTTTGACGAATACGATGTAAGTTAAACACATATAATTCATTTATTTGTCTTATATGAATATTTATAAATGTTCAAAGCGATAAAGCGAAATATGAGCTATTTGCGTTATCTAATGATAACGATGTAAATAAATTTAGTGATTTCTTTTTGATGATTTCAAAATAAAATAATACATTTATACACGCAATTAGGGGTTGTAAAGTGTCGTTATTTAAAATTTTAGATTGACGAAGATCAGCTGAATCAGATAAATAAAGATATGTTAAATGAGCCAAGTGCTTACGTCCGATCACATACAAGGATTCCATATAAATCAGCGCAGTCACAATACGAACCAAAATCTAATTAATGCCGATGAGATGTCAAGACAATACTAGTATGGACTTACGATATTTAAGTGTAAAATTAAATAAGTTCATATACTAAGCCTTTTCTACTAGCTATAGTGTTTATATCATAATACGAACGTTGCATTTGATATTGTTTATACCTAATTAATGTTTTTCATATCTTTTTTTTTCATAATAATATTAGGTATATAGATCATAATTTATTGAAAAAAATAATTATTTGAAAAACATTAAATAGGCTTGGTATATGAATATATTTAACTTTGATATCTATACTGTATTAAATTATTCTTCTTTTTGGTTTGAAAAATATACACAAATATAATTGCATTTTTATCAATAAATATAAATACATTTTCGAAATGTTAAAACAAACGAACTAATTGCATAAATGAGAGGGTCAACTAATGATAAAATATTATATACAATACAGAAATTATTAAATATCTTAGCATGGCAAACAATGGACTTGCTTCTATATTTATTTAGAAGCTTAGTATTTTTTCTTCCTGCTATTTTCAAGCGAAATAGAATGAATCTTGTTATTATATGATTTTGTAATTTATGACATTAGAGATGTGTGAAACTTCAACTTCTTTCAATTTACAAATTTAACAAAGAATTGTTTTATATCACAATTTTGATTCCAAAATGTCTGGTTGACTCTCGTTGGTCAATAATAATAATAACTCTTGGTTCATCGCAAGATATTTTATCATTAGTAAGTCAACCCTCTCATTTATGCAAATAGATCGTTTGTCTTGATACTTCGAAAATTTATTTGTTGACATAAATTCAATTTTATTTGTGTATATTTTTCAAACCAAAAAGGAGAAACGATTTAATACAGTAGATATCAAAGTTAAATATATTCATATACCAAGCCTATTTAATGTTTTTCAAATAATTATTTTTTTCAATAAATTATGAGCTATATACCTAATATTATTATGAAAAAAAAAGATTTGAAAAACATTAATTAGGTATAAACAATGTTGTCAAATGCAACGTTCGTATTATGATATAAACATTATAGCTAGTTGAAAAGACTTGGTATATGAACATAATCGTATTTAACTTTTATGAATTCGAAACGTGTGAAATATAAATAAAAATAAAAATATAAATATAAATATATACACTTAAATATTGTACTGTATTCATCGATAATTCAAATTGTTTTGTAGTTAAAATATGTGTATATGATAATTATTTTTATGATAAGAATTGAAAATGTAAACCAACGTAATTCATACTGTATTCAAAAAATCTACAGCAGTTCGTGTTCGGTACCACTGACAATCATTACCTATATATTCCTGACAACAAGCAGACTACATGCATGGACCAAATATATTATAAACTTCTATTTTCTTAAATAATTTCTAAAATGAATGTAAACTAATAGATAATTGTAAATTGTGTACATGATTACAATATTTTATGCATAATTATATAACTGTATTAAAATATCATTAAATTATAAATTCTTTTTTTAAAGTCAGTCTTGTTGTGTTATTATTTTAAAAATGTTTATACCGTATCGATACATATTGTATTACTGTCAGAAATGTTGAAAAGGAAGAATCAACTGAAAAATCATATAGGTTATAGAGCCTATACCAAATAATGAAACATTGTTTGCAATTAAAAATTAATTTAAGAAATGCACCTTGACATGGCCATTTTCATTTTTAAGCGTCTCATATTAGTTACCTATATATAAAATTAATAATAAATGTCAAAACGATATTAAATTATAAAATACATTTTTGAAAATCGTGAAATTCTCGACCACCTATATGAATAATAATATGTAATACCGTCTTTTGAGTGCGAAAGCTGAGTGCCTAAACCATCTTCCAAGATTATGATTTTTAGTTTGCAAATATGACACTTGATCAATTGATCAAAGATCTCGACCTCAACACTATTTTAAGAGTATTGTTTATTATTTGCGGAAAAAATATATTTATTTAAATTTATAAGCTTTATATTAATAACGACCCTGAAATTTCCAATGCATCAAAATCTAAAAGTATAATAGTTCATCTACTACTAGTGGATTGACGAATCCACGAGACGTACTGCACGACTGTGCAGCTCATTTTTATAATAATATAATAATAGATAAATAACAGGCAGAAACTCTTTAAATCGTGGATCTCAAACTGTGCGTCGTAATTTTAACATGTTTGTGTACAAAAAGTTGCGGTAACACGCTGGTGTGCCGATCCTAAGACTTTACGGACAGCGGCGTTGAGCTTGGTTTATAGTACATCAGAGTATTATTGGTCCCATGTTTGGTGTTACAGCTAGTGCGCGTTTAAGGAAAATAGTCACACATCATTCATAGGCTTTCTAAAGTCAATACTATAATAAACGATAATAAGTGACGAGTATGGTAGGTATGTAACTTATTCATCAAAAGGAATATGGACATAAGAAGTCTTGTAAAAGATAATATTTAAAATATGTATTCAAGTAAAAATACAGATGTACTGATTTCGAAAAGTATTGAGTAGAATTAGAATGTAACTATTTGTTTAAAATATATTCTATTTTTGTATGGAATCAACTATATATATCAATCAATAAAATGATATATATAAATCAATATGAATTTCATGATTTACATTAATTTTATACAACATACAAATATATTTTACACCACTATATTTAACAGGACTCTTCTATACTTAACAACTTTCATTGACGAAGTTAAATATAATAATTATAATTCACAGTAAAAAACTATACATTATTATGTGTATTGAATATTTTTCCTCAAATACTTTACAACATATCTTGGATATTATGGTAATAGCTTATTGATCTACATAATTGGTTTTAAACAAAATTCTGAAAATTCGAATTATGTTGAACCACTTAAATATAATATTATTCATTATTTTAGGTATATTGTATAATAAGTATTAAATATTATAACATAGAAATATAGGTTAAGTACAAACTTATTTTAATTTCATATACCTATGTTATTTTAATATATAAACAATACAATTTATTGTATGAGATGCCACAATAAATTAAGTAAAAAAGTCACATTTTAAACTTATTTCAATTTAAAACATTAGCGGTAATCTGTTATGTTATTAATAGGGTTCGTAAGTTATAGGAGTTGCATATTCTTCTGTATGCTGTCAAATTATAGCAGACCAAGCTAGAAATCCGAGCTATTCAATGTTGAGTTTAAAAATGCATATTTTGTATATTTCAATAATTTTAGAGAAAAAGTGCATATTTCGTCGATTTTCATTAATTTTCGCATATTTTTATGCATATTTAATATTTTCTACAAAAATTAAATTTTTTCCATTCTTAACCAATTTATTTTAAACAATGTTAAATAACACAACGCTAGTAAAGTGAAAAACAACTTAACAGGTATTATTCAATGTATATATTTATTTTGTATTTCACAAATAATGAAAATATATTTATTTAACTATTCTTTCAGTTCAATAAAACCTGAAACGCCAACCGGTAACGCACCATGTACTATATACATAATAATATTTAATATATTATATTATTTGTAATATTACTAAAATAATTAAATAATTATATACAGATACCTACTACAGCAGAAAACTGCAGAGCAAGATAAATGAAAGCTTTTGCATACCTAACGAAGTCGACGCCAAACCGAATATTATAATATATCACTATTATTATTATCGTCGTCGTCGTCGCCGTCGTTGTTGTCGAACGGAATACGCTAACTGCGCGCGATTCGTAATAAAATCGCGCGCGCGGTATCGTGCTGTGGCGTTATAGGTAACACATAATAATATGAAAAAAACTACATAATATATTATATTACCGTCCATTTATCTTAGTGTAATTGGGCGAACGAACGTAAGGCGCGATTAATACGTACATTTTGTCAAATTCTTATGTATATTTCTGAACAAAAAATGTTTTGAAATAATATATATAGTTTTGACTGCTGTAGGCCTGTAGCCACGTTTAGAGCTGACGTACTCTATATTTATCGTTAATTGTCAAACGAAATAATATACAGGTACGGAAAAACAAGCAGTGTGGTTTTAAAAAAATGAGGTTTATTTAATTTTTTCAATACATCATGCCGTTTTATGTATTAAGTTCAGTATTTTGTGTAAGATTAGGTATACTATGTATATGATATATTTTAAAAATGATATGCCTTCGTTTAATTATCAGAAAGAGAAATTATCTGTCCTTGGTACCTATAATAGTTTTCATTGCACGCATAAAGAGGTGGAACGAAAAATACAATTTGTTTAATTGAAGTAAATGAATTCTGTGGTAAAAATAACAACTGTGAACCGATTACACAATTTGCTAATCCATTCGAACTATTGTTTGTTGCAAAATATGATTTTGTCATGATATTGCTAAATCAGAAATCGGTTGATTGAAATACAACATGTGACTATACTCACTTGTGCATACTTCCAGATATATTCAGCATATAATTATATCCACCAATAAATATGTTCTAAATTTAAAATCAAGAAGATACCGTATAGAAACAGGTGATTCTGAAACATACAGTCGTTTGCTATAATTAATTTTATTATTTATACTATTTCTGTTACGTTGTTTTTTGAAGAATTTATTATGATTATAAAAAAAATTTAAAAAAATACTTGTTGAAAACTGTTATGATAATGACAGTATATGTTTAGAGATTTAGACTAACCGTATATGGTCCGTATATAATATATCAATATACTATATGGTTTAATATAACTATACGATACTATATTCATGAAGATGAGGGGGAAGTGGAGTTCTGACATTTGGACCTTCTTATAGCAACAGTGCGGCGCCGGCGCGCGGCGTTGACATGCGGAGTGAAGTTGGCCAGCAAATGAAAAAAATTATTTCACGGGAAAAGTATGAGGTTCCGAATTTCGAAAGCCAAGTTCCAATTAGTTCCAAATTAGTTTCAAAATATTGGTGAAGATTCGAAGTTGATACAACAATGTGGAGATGCCAACTTAATTGGACGTAATGTCTCGTCTTCCCCGACAAGAGGACCTGCGCGTGATTAGATATGAATATGATCTGATGTAACGCTTGAAAAATTTTTCTGTGCATATTTGATGACAATTAAAGGTTTGGTGAATGAAAATTTATTTATGTATATTCTATTTTATATATGTATATTTAAATTGGTGGTCGTGCTCAATTACAAATATATAGACTAGAATTTACAATAATATTTTGTTATTATAGTGACAATTGATCTTACTGCATGTAATACATAAACTAACAAATGGTGATACAGTCAGTTAGTAGACGGGTTCAATTATAACTGCAGAATAGTATACAGTATGTATGCTTTAATTTTTTGATGATAATTATATTTATTTGTAATGTTTTAGATAGTGCCGCAAGAAACACCTAAATACGAGTGTCATAAGTTCGCCGCTCCTGGAATATATATATAGGTTCATTTAAAATCTGCAGGGTAATCTCTGCTTCACGACCACTCGCGAGCATTACTCCACGTAGTATTATGGATTTATATATTATGTAGGTAATTATTCGTCTAGGCATATGAGAGAAAAACTGCAAATGTGCAAAATTGTGTTTCACGTTGTACCTGCACATATACGGGTGGACTAAATTATTATGAGCGTTAAAATACGTAATAAAATACGTATAACTACATGAGTGTATATAGTTCTTCTCTGTGTTGGGATAATGTATTGGTGTATTTAGGTACGTTTGTAATAAACCTGTGACGATGGAAAAAAAATGCAAATAAAACATGCGGACCATCGTATTGTGCACAATGTATAATCGTCGTGGTCGTCGTCGTCGCCTATATTTGTACGACTATAGCTACCACTACTACTGTCTAGTGTCTACTACTACTACTACAAATATAAATACTATACGATTACTATTATAGGTACTAACGACCACTACTACAGTACCACTACTTCTACTACACCTGCAATGTCTTCGGTGCAGAAAAACATCAGCCGGACGACCCTTTTAAATAAAACACGATATACGTACCTCCGGCGCGGTCGATCGCGAATATTCCGGTTCGGCCCACGCGGTCGCTATACATATTATATTATTATGTGTGTGCGTATAATACGTATTGTACTCGTGTTGGCGGCGAGATATGGTCGCGATGTGAAACAAACGAAAAAAAAAAGTACGTAATAAATAAATAATACGTATTGCGAGTATAAATAATAATAATATATTATGTACCTATACGGTTAGATCGCGACGACTTATACAGAAGAGAGAGAGAGAGAGATAGAGAGACAGAAACGGACAACCAAAGGATGATGACGGCGAGGAAGCGATGACTGCGGAGGAAGGAAGGAAGCTATATATACATATTATACGCGCGACGTATATTATAATATATGTAACTTTACGGAAAAGGGTTTATGTGCGGTGGAGGTCTCGCGACGTGGCCAATAAACATGACACGGAGATATCATCTGGGAAACGGGAAGCGGCACGAAAGATATTTGGATTGCGTGCGCGAATACAACACACACACACACACATACACACATGCGCGTGCGCCATAGTTGTTACCCTGCATTGTGAAAACAGTACAAATTCAATACGTCACAACTGCGTATTTCACTCATCTGCCGCGTCGGTGCTCCGAGATCGGTTCTTGCGTGCGTGTGGACGATAATAATATATACAGGGTGATCGGAATCACTCGTTCTGCTACAACACTATGCAATATGGAAAAACAAACGTAGTAGAATATTGTAAAAAACCCACCGAGGTTTAGATCTACCCCTTTTCCGAGTCCGTCAAAAAAATGTGTCTTTTATAGTGGTGCCTATTGTACTCTAATCGTCTCGGTATAATAAGTACACGCCGTACGCCTATATATTCCGAAACGACCAATAATTTTCATGGACGAGTGGTCGCACTTGCAGTTCGATATTCGAAGATGTGGACAACTGTTTCAATTCGAATTCGGTTTTTTTTCTCTCCAAAACCCCATCACGCAATACACCGCAAAATCTCTCGCCAATAACATAATGGGCACGCGTGAAAAATTTCAGGTGGAGGGGTGAAGTGTGACAACATTTAATAAAATTACATTGCGTGCACCGTGCAGTGCGTGACAGAAATTCGAAAAAAGTTATGCACCGTTTTGATGCGTTATACTTACTGTACCCCAGGGCCCCTACAAGGGTGGGAGAGTCAGAAGGAGTAAGGGCCCATGGTACTGCAATACGCAATAAAAAAATGTTTCAAAATTATGATTGTCATTTGAGAGGGGGGCGAATACTGTTCTGTATCGTGGCCAAAAATATGATGTGGGCAGCCTTCTGTATCCAGTTGAAACAAACTAGTTCGTATTATAATATTATCTGCTGACCGGGGTTCACCCTGTATGCACGACACGGTAGTGTAGGAACACAACGTTATCGTGTACGCGTGTGTAGGCAACAACAACAATATAGGTAATGTCCAATATTATATTTATGTGTCATACGAACAAACGTCGCGTTGCCGTAGTCGTCCGGATCATAATACCTGCTTTGCCGGGGAACAACCGACGTTATCGAATAAACCGATCGTCAATTGTCGATGACGACGACGAAGACCACAACGCGCGCGAATCGACGGCCGACTTCTTGCATATTATTATTGTTATAATATGCACAGGCGTATGTTATTATTGCGTGTGTGCCTACGCGCATAAGACAAACGATCGACGACTACGGTGGCGACGTGAAAATCGTTATACCATGAACTCGGCCGCAGACTTTACCGGTGGAATGTCTTATATAGGACATATTTTTTTCCCGATCGTGCCAACCATTCTTCCCGTCCGCGAAACGCGATTAAAATGGAATTCATCGCTGTAATAACTTATAAAATAAGTAATAATAATATATTCCTCACATATAGGTATAACAATAACGCGTGTGTAATGTTTAGCTAAAATATAGCTGGGCGTTGAGATCGTTTGAGCAAAGGTTAAATAATTTTGACCAAAAAAATAATAGACCATTTGACTACATATTATATCATTTATTCCAAATTATTTTTATCCGCGTAAGATATTGAAATCTGGTAACTTCAACGCGATCGTTTTTAAAACCTAGATAGCTGCAGCTGGTACCCTACGATTTTTCACTATAGGTCTCAGAATATTCAGCTCGACATGCTTATACCAAGGTAGTAGTATAAGGTGTACGGGTGTACGAAACTCATCGTAATATAATATAGTATATACCTAGGTAACATATGGTAGCTGGTACGGGTGGCTACTGTAGTTGCGACTCGCAGTAAAAAATTCTTCCGAATTGTGGCCCGAATGTTTTTGGGTTGCATACGTATTGCGGCCCGAGTTTTTATTTAAAAAATTAAATTAATTAAAATGTATAATTTTTTCTTACTTTTTATACAGACTTAGGACTGTCCGCTGCATCAGTATAAGGTACCTATGCAGGTAGGTTAAAAAATGATGTCATGGTTTTGTTTAAAAATGTTGACACTGGTAAAATGTATATGATATTTTTTAATGTTAACATTGTTATTTTGATTTTATTAAAAACTCGTCTATACCCAATTCGGATTAGATATTTTTTTGGTAGATATTTTTTTGGGATTCAACTAATATGCAACCGCTGGTACCTATAGTACTCTATAGTGCTGGTACCGAATTGGTTCCCGAGCCTAAATCCCACATGTCGAATTGGTTCATGTTTGAAAATAGGTGTTTTATAAGGTAACACCAATTAGTTCCCGTTTCGTTACGCACATTTTCCTTCTCAATTTCATAGGCTTAGGACTGTCAATTTCAAAGTACAATTGGTTAAAAATGTATTAATTTGCTAAAATTCCAATCTTCTTCTTCTACTTTTTCTGTTGGCATTTATTACTCTTGAAGAGTTTTCGCCGCCATCACGATCTACCCGTGTCAGCGAGGTCCATGTCCCCAGACGTGTCCCCCCATTTTGAATCTCGGGTCCAAACCCGGGGCGATCGTTTGTGCTTCGTTAGTGCTCGTTTGTGCACTTTATCCCGTCGTTAGTGCTTTATCCTTTCCAAAGTTATCCGCATTTCTTACAGGGGGGTGCTAGGGACATGCCACCATTAAAACATCCCATGCACCGACCGTGTATTTCCTCTGAAAGTAGCTGATAATGAAAAACAAGATCATTTTGATTTACTATTACTAACAGATGGGGATAACAGTCATTATACATACATTTCAAATTTTTCAAGACTAGTTCGCTCGCAAAAAACTCGTTATGAAAGTCAAGCAATATTTTGCAAAAGATGCTTTACATCATTTCACAAACAGAATTTAAAGTATAAATTAAGCGGACAGGCAGCGCTAGATTATCATAGACTAATATGCGGCCTACATAAGCCCATACTACCGGAAATGCCTGCAGAGGGAGCAGTTCTTGAATTTAACGCATGGCAAAACACACAAAGGCATCCTATAGTTATATAATGCCGATTTCGAGGCTCTGCTTGTAAAGACCGATGAGGATAAGGGGGATAATACAACAATCATGCAGAAACACCGCCAAATGAGTTATGGATTTATAGTTAAAGCGTCTGAAAACGTACCATTAGAGTTACTAAAATAATTCGGGATTGGGCCAGTAAACGTTGGTGAGTATTCGGATCTATACTTAAAAATAGATGTCTTGGTTCTGGCGGATGTATTTGAAAATTTCCGAGACTTATGCTTTAACACTTACAATTTGGATCTAGCATACTATTTTACAGCACATACACAGCATACAACTGGAATTACGTTCAAATTATGAAATACTGTTAATGTTTGAAAATGGTTTGGGTAATGTTGCAGTTCATGCCCTACGGAGGCTTCAAGTGGGTTAAACCACCTCTTTACGGATTAGCTGATTTGAACGCAACATCCCCCATAGAACGGATCTATGAAGTCAATGTTAAATTAGTTAATGTACATAGGTCTCGTAGTTCTTGACATGAGCAAAAGTTTAATGTATGATTACCATTAAAATGTGATGCAAAAACATTATGGCAATAAAATCGAGCTTATGTATACAGATACAGGTATTTTTGTTTGGTGAGGAGGAGATGGATGTTAGGAGAGAAAATGTATCCATCCGCTCTTTCAAACATCGACTGATGACGATAAAATCAAACAAATAACTTTGATGACAAGAGAGTTATCCTAGAAGACAAAATCCATACATTGGTTCACGGACATTACTTAGCAAAGTAAATTTAATATATATATGTAATTTATTATATTTTACTTATATGTAATTTTAATTATTATATTGTATACAATATGTAAGAATTTTAGCATATGCAAATCATAATGTATTAGGGTAAGGGGCAGTGTAGTGCAGTGGTCGCACAAGTTGGTCACGACGCGCAGTCACCAGTTTGAACCCGGCTCAGTGCAAAAAATATTCAGCAGAGTTTTGTGTAGTCTGTCCCCTACCGTCGTTCTGGTTGCCTATACTGCCCCCCTCCCCCATCGGACCCACTCAACTGGGAGTGATGTTCACACACGTGTATATTCTCTTCTTAGAGAATGGGGTACAAGAATTTCATGCACTCTACCCCCCCCCCCCTCCCAAAGTGAAAAGACGTCGATGAAGACCTTGGGGTCGTTTCGATACAAAAACATGAAGAAAAAAAATGTAGTAGGGTATAAATAAAACATTATTTTAATAAAATGTTTATTAAATAGTATATTTATATTATATAGTAGTAGCAGTAGTAGTAGTAGTTATAAAATATATTTATTGATATTAAACTGAACCCTTGTTGAGCTGGTGAACCACTTGAATGACCGTGCAGTGAATAGCCGTGCGGCGAATGGCCGTGCGCGCCGTTCCGTTAGTGCATAGGTTCTTAAACTTTTCAGGCCAGGCCCCCCCCCTTTAGTTAACCCTAGAACTGAGCCCCCCCCCCCGTCATAAAAATAATTTTAATAGTCATGTTTAGAGTAAAAAAATGTTAAAAACAAACAACAAATATTGATATTAATATTAATATTAAAAATTTATTTTAAAATAAAATGTATTTTTTATAAAATATTTTAATTAATAGGCCAATTTTAATGTGATGGATGGGCTTGTTTTTCGTCTTGCGCTCCCCCCTATAAAGCTTTTGCGCTCCCCTGGAAGGTCGCGCCCCACACTTTGAGAACCTCTGCATTAGTGGTTGGCCATTTCACGAGTAGCCATACGTAGAATTAAAATACATATTTTTAAGAATTATATCTAAACCATTTTCTTATGGCGAAAACTTTGTAGAATGTACATTGTTTAGGATTCCACATATTTGATCCAACTGAGGACAACCCAAGTCTTCAATGTTGACGAGTGTGACGGGGGGTATATACTCCACGAAAAGCGGTTTTTTCTGCTCACATTTGATGTAAATGCAATCGAATTTTAGTGAATTCAATATCCGGCCGAGTTCCTTGTACTCGACGTCGCCATGACGCCATATCTCACCAACAGTTGATGATAATTACGTTTGAGCCATTTATTCGTTTTCCAGCTTGTGTCCTGTTTAGAATTTGAATTTTTAAAAATCCAGTGTTGGCTCGCCCACGTCCCCATGTCGACTACAGAAATTTCTTTTATCATGTATTTATTGCCGGCACCGAGAACGCACTGAATGTTCACGATAGCCGACGTCATTATTTTCTACCGAATTAACCTTTTTTAAAAATATTATAACTATCTTCGGTGGTCTTGAAACGTTTTTCCAGGACTGAAATAAACGACGTTAGATCTGATAAAGACTTTCTGATACGACTTTCAGTCTCTAATAGAGATTTTGTACCCAGCCGTATATCGTCTTTCAGCAATTTTATCTTTCCTTGAAGATTTATGATATCACCTTTCAGAGTGACTATCTCCAACTGCATTAGCTTTGTGTCGTACAGAATCGTTTTGTTGCTCCATTGAATGTGCAAAATAGTATTTTTTCTACGTCCGTCGAGTGAATTATTAAAATACCCATAATCAATATACATATTGTCCAAATGAAATGTATTATACTACTGAAATGAGTTTTCAAATGCCTAGTGTATTAAACCCACTTTCATTCAGGTGCATCTATGAAATATCGAGGTCATCGAGTAAAATAAAAATTACGTTTTCCTAATATAACTATCTTCGATATTTTTCACACGTGCATATAAGTCTGAAATATGTGTTCCGTGTGATTTGGTAGGGAATTTTCATAGAATTCTCCAGTTATATTACTTACTATATTAAACGAGCGAGATCCTCTCGAGTTATATTAACTATTGTATTAGTCTCGGCGGAATTTATCAAATAGTTCGGAAACACGGTTCTCGAGATTTAACAAAGGCTTATTATTATTATTATTATTATTATTATATTCTTGTATATTATTATTTTCCATCGATTTTAATTTCTCATCTATAAATATTACCCTGACTTGTAATGTAAACCGTTAAAGATGTTACCAACTATATTTACTATTTTATATGCATGGAACAAATTAATAATACATGCATATAAAATAGTAAATAGCTGGTAACATCTTTAACGGTTTACAATACAATTCAGGGCAGTATTTATAAATATTATATAGGTACAAGTTATTATATAATATACATTAAACATACTAAACTAAACCTATTTCATCAATATTACCCTCAGCGGCGTAGCCAGGATTTTTTTTTCGGGGGTGGGGGGGGGGTGATCAATTTTTTACACAGCGGTGCATTAAATACCTATTAGCACGGCCGAAGCTATAGAAAACTAACAAAATAAAGATTAGTAAAATACAATTTAAGACTTTTTGAGTGAATATTGTAGACCATTGAAATAATTTTTAAATTTTATTAACATTTCGGGGGGGGGGGGGGGCTGTATCCCCCTCAGCCCTCCCCCTGGCTACGCCACTGATTACCCTTACTTGTATTGTAAGCATTTAAAGATAAAATACTATTAATACTATTATTTCATTTAATGAAAATACGAAAATATAATGAATCATCTATTATAATAATAGCTGTTAATATTAGGTAGGTATAATATAGTATATGATAATATTTTTAAATTAAGATATGAAAATTTAACCATTTACTATGTTAAATGATAAACTGAATATTTTAAATTATTTTAAGCTGTTAAATATGATGTATATGATGTATATGATGTTATAATATATTTACTCCTCTGCTGAGGAGGGGGGTACGTAACACGTGCTGGAGAAAGGCACGGCACGGCATGGAGGGGAATGGCAGTGCGCGGCATTGACTCGCATCGACTAGAACTAGGTGCTAGAACCGCTATAAAATCATACTACTCAAGAGCCTTTATTAAATTTCATTATAGTATTTTTATTATTTATAATATATATTATAATAAAGTGTGTACGCCTACATACCAATTAACACGATATAATATGTTCGTGCTCCACTTGAGTTGACTTCGGATTGTTAGCTTAGGTTTTCACGCCAGACGAGCGCGGTGTTGTTATAATAAAACATATTATTCAAACGTGAAATGGTGTATAATTAAACTGCTAATTGTGAAATGTTATAATAATATCGTACAGTGCACGCGTGCTCGTAATATAAATATGATAATAATATATGCACCGATGAGATTCTAGACGTAATACTGATTATTACTGGAAAATATAATAATATCAATAGCAACAATTTATAATTATTTAGTTGTAGCAATATGATTGGGAATGTTGAATTGTATATGTTTTTGACACATAAATGTCATCATAATATACGTATAATTGATGAACGTCTAAACTGATTTCCCAACATTTAATTCGGTACAAATATGTGAAAATTACTTAAACCGGCGTACACATTTTATACAGACCGTTATTGGGTAGAGTTTACTTTTTACAGCATGAACCAAGTACATTGAATATTATTACAATTAAATTAATAATGTATAACAACCATACATAACTTAAGCTATATAATATGTCTTTTTAAAATTTGCTCAGTTTTATGGGTCTCACCATATTTCAATACGTTTGCAAGTATATGTTTCAATTATGATAAATCCTTGAAATGTATAATAATCGTATAAATGCGTGTTGTCAATTTGTCATTTAAAACATGGTTAGCTACGTGTACTACATTTACAAATCACATAATACATAATAATTCTGAAACTTACAAGTATCGATGAGAAAGTAGACTGTAGAGTCAATTTGAAATTTGAATACTACCTGCATGTAGTAATTTTTTTGATTCGTAAACTGCATTTGATCGAATTCGAAGGTTATACTTATTTTTCTCGTCATTTTGTCACCAAAAAACAGTTTCTCTTTATAAAATTAATTTACTTTTTTTTATCGAAACATCTCGAAATTTTGTATTTATTTAGCCATACTTTAAAAGGTTCCATCGAATATAAATGAGCTAGAATTAGCAGTGTAAAATTTCAGACATAAAACACGGTTCACGGACAAATTAATGAAGAGATAGCTTTAACGCGTATACATTTCTTATCTATTTTCAAATTATCTCCATGACATTTTCGTGTTCCACAAATCTGAACTTTAAATTATCATAATATTATTAGTATTACCTTAACTTAATAAACTATAAAACCATTTGTTCGATCATATTAAATTAACACCGTTAAAACCGATGCCACTATAATATTATGCAGTTATAGATGTTCTTGAACGATTTTTTTTCTAATGAAGACAACCTATATAGAATATTAGAATATAAATTCTCATAACAAATAGGAAGAATATTTAAATATTATCCATAGTCGGAAATGGCGGGGCGTACAACGACAACAATTTATTTCGTCAGAGTAAATATTAAAATGAAAACCTATTTTTGTTTAGTACTATATGGTCTGTATGCAATATTATATATTTATAATATTATTATGATTCAATAAATATTCATAGATACATTGTACATATTATTTTTGTATAGGTTAAGGGGTATAATATCTATACATATTTACCTATATATTATTATGTTATAAGTTTTAAGTTATATTTTTGTTTATTTGTGTTTATCATCATTCATCATGACATCATCACAAAATAGTATAGGTGTATCGTTATAAATCGTATACACATACACATTATTCTTACGCGTAATTTTAAAATAATTAATCATCGTTTTATCTATACATGTATATCAATTGTTTATAAATAATTATAACTTAATATTAACAAGGTTACTATATTACATATTATATTAGGTAAGCGTTTATTCCAATTTTCGCGTTTAATCATGTTATATGTAATGCATATTATATATAATACGAATATGGCTATGATTCATTCAGTGTTAACCGTGGGAATATTACTGTTGCGATATTTTTCTGTTATGCATAATTGGGTATGATTTTTCTCAGTTAACAGTTTGTAAATTACTTAAAAACGATTTATACGCATAATTCATATTGAATGAGTTAGATTTTAATAACTACAAGCAAGGTTAAATGTTTTATTTTATTTATTTATTTGTGAATTTGATACACCTATACATAATATATTAACATCGGTGTAATCTGATAAATAAGTACTTAATTTAAAAAAAAAATTAAACCAGTTTATAATCTATATTCTATACGATATTGAATTATATTATTGATACAGTCATACATATACGAGTATGAGTATATATATGTAAAAGTTTATTTTTAGTGTATTTAGGTACTTATTGATTCAGTCAAAAAATGTGTTATTTATCAATATATCCAACATGTTTATTTTATTAATTTAAATAATTTAATTTTTGGAACTAGTGAATATCATAATATTATATACTATCAATTTTTCAACCAATTCGTGTATTACTAGTATTGTACGTGATAAATGATAATACACGAGTCTTAAGATATGTTTCAAAGAATATCTTACAAAATAACAAATTGTTGGCTAAAAATATATTTCGCGAGACACAATTCATATAATATACAAACGAATCGCCTTTAGGCTTCATGTATTATTACGTTACATAATATTAAATAATCTATACGTCGAGTACCTACGTTAAGAATACCGTACAAAATATGATACATAATATTAATAATAATAATAGTATCTTACAATGGTTTAATAGTTATATCACTGTTCGTGTACTTACTACAATACTTATCTGCTGCACCGTCGTGCAATATACGAATAAAAAAAAAATTGTTTCAAAAATGCTCATAGACGTAGGTTGTTATAAATTAATATTGTACCACACGACCCGCATCTAATATCCTACATAAATTATAGGTAGGTATCTACTATATGCCTATATATATATACAGAAAATTCTTATTTTAATATTACACTTATGGCATGTAACGTTTATTTAAAATAACCGCGACTTATTATTAATTTATATTATAATATATTATTGTATGTATCCAAATTCAACGTGCACGAATGTCATAGCCGAGCGTATTCGTGTTAATTATTATTTTCATTATTATTATTATTATTCAATTTCACGCACTATACGTCATATTATGTACACTGCACTATACGTTTTAATTGGTAACATTGGTATGGGGTAACTTTTGATGATGTTGTTTAAATTAAACACGATGACTGTAGTTGTCCGTTTATATAATGAGTAGAAAAATGCTATACCTTATAGTACCCACCTATATTAATAATTTTCGGTCAAGAACGCTGTGAGAAGATTTAACACGAAATCAAAAATGACCACCCAGTTCATTTCAAGCACGCATAATAATAATAATAATAATAATAATGCTATTTTTTCTTCTATTAAACATCTATGTAACGCTTTTAATAATGGTCGATGTAATTTGTCTATAACATTTTCGGACACGATATTGGATATCCGGTCGAAAGATTATTATTGGTACATTATTAGTTATTAGTTATTATTATTATTATACCTACTATTATATACATGCCGTACATAATATAGCCCATGGCCCGGTGGGAGTTTCCGAAGGTGTACGAGACCGTTCAGCCAGTAATTAATATTAATAAATATATGTATACACGTTTATATTATTATATTTGTCATTATCTGATATGAATGGAAACATATACTCGGGGAAAACAAACAAAACTCACATTGATATCATCTCGATTTGCGTTTTGTTTTACGACTCGGGCACACCTCTTCCACGTTCAGCGTGCTCGAAATATACATATATATAGAGTCCGCCCAAACACGTAGCATCGGAACGTTTATTATTATTGCTATTATTATAATTATTATTAAAACAGCTATGACGAAATGTGTACTTATTATTTTTTTTTTATTTCACATTGATAATAATGATATATTACCTGTTTACAATCTAATATATATAGCGAGACTTATTTGTTTGTGTTATATACTATTATTATTTGAGTATGCAATCGGTTAATGTCGGGCGGACCGCGGTCACGCGTTCATGATGTTCATATACATAATAATATTATTAAATTAAATTGTACGTCGCGTGAGGCTCGTAGAAATCAATTTGATTGGAAAAATTATAAGCCTAAGCGAGTGAACTAGTGTGTGCAGTAAGAGTATTTGCGTGTGTGTGCGTGTGTGTGTGTGTCAGTCTACTACGGCAAATCATTCGAGTCTACATTATTTATTAAATATCTATTAAATTGTACTCATAAATAAATAATGGAACATCCATCAATTAATCCTAGAGGTAATTATTAACATAAGCATTAGATTTCTCATTGTGGTTGGGACCGAGTTTAATAATAATTACAAACAATAACTATACAGTCCTAACGTAATGATTAAACGATTATAACATTATTCCAATTATTATTGATATTGGTGGTACGACTGGTACGTGGCCATCACACTAAATTGGACCCCCATGTTACCAATAATTTTTTTTACGGCATTCATAAATATTATTTTTTTATATCTGAAAATACCAGTATACCTATCCCCAAATCTCTTATTATTTTATTGTCAGACCTGTCTCGAAAAGTAGATATACCCGCTTTAACAGGTTATTAAAGAAAATATATAATACATGTCATTAACTTATGTGACAAAACGTTTATTTTTCCTTAAAGAAGGTAGTTTTCGCATTCTTTTAACGAATTGTTAATTCGAATATTAATATAATAATATTTTATATCGTTTTTATAAATGAAAATATATAACTGCTTACAAATTCTAATACAAAATCATTATAAAATATGTTTATAGTTAATTTTATGTTTTATTGATTAGATATTTAGGCAATAATTATTTAGTGGTAATAATAGTAGTTGGAAATGGATGGATTTTAATAAATTGTTTGAATGTTGTATAATTTTCATTGAAAAATTGTTTGTTCATAAATATCAATTATATTATATAGATAAATTTTAAGAAGAAAACAAAATATCGTAGCAGTATTTTTAAGTGAAAGATTTTAAATTTTAAAATTTAAAACTCAGCAAAGTTGTATATAGGTATTTGGTACTTTTACAATAATATGATATATTTTAATAATCTATTCAAAAATATTACTATAAAAATGAAAATGTTCTAGATTCCAATGTATGGGTTTCAGTATAAAATAATAAACAGAAAAAAAAATATAATAAAAATGGCTAAGTATTAGTTGATAAAAATTGAAAGTTCTTATGGTTTAAAATAGCAGTGCGATGCGTTATCAATAACTAATTATTGCTAGGTAATACTGTATATATTATAATGGGAAATTCAGATACTATTTATAGCATATTATTATATAAATATTTAAAACTAATGTAGAATGAAAGTAAAAATCAAATCTAGATGATAAAAAATTAATTTAAAAAAATGTCCTTTGCATTAAAAAAAAAATGTTTAACTCAATTTGGTTATTAACAATAAAATTGGTATCATTTATGTAAACTTGCTCCAGATTCTATAAAATTACGATAGAGTAATTTTTTCAAGTGTAATTTTACTTCATAAATTACGATTAAACATAACAGAAATTTAATACTATACCTAGTTAATTAAATTAAAAAGAGAAAAATTAATATTAGAAAATCGTGTAGGTTTATTGATTTTTATTGATGAATACCTGGAGTAGATACATGAATAATCAAGAAAAATATCTTTATTCATTTTTGATGTTCGAGAATAGCCAATAATAAAACAAATTAGTAGGGTAATGTATTAAACGTGACCCCTACATCATGTAACCGAAGGGTCAAAGGTGTTTCAAAATTATTTGTTTTTTATGTTTTAAGTTATAACATACTTTTACTAACCAGTATTCGAAGTGTTCGTTAAAAATGGAAACCGCTGTAAAAATAAATGTAATCGAATGCTGGTAAGTAAAAGTTGATCGAGAACAGTTAATTTATCATTAAATTTAATCATACATGGGTTACTCTGGTTTTAATAATTTTGCTCATTATTGAAATAAAAACTAGCGTATAGAAACGAAATAACTAAATGTTTGTGAGAGATAAGTTTAGGTACATGTTTATTTCACTTCGCCTTTAGCTAAATTATTATTATAAAAATATTTTATGTAGTATTGTAGTGCATTATTATTTTTTTATTTCAGGCAATAGACGAATAATTAATAAATCATTTTTATTGAAAATTATTATAATCACTAAGTTTATATAATTTGTATAAATGTAAATTACATATTATAATTAACCTTAAACTCCTTGTATGCCAATAGTCATAGACGCCGAGGTTTATTTATTAAAAAATATATATATATATATACAGGGTGTTACAGAAAGACCTGACCAAAACAAAAAAAATTATGCCAATTCATCGTATGACAATTTTTTTAAATATTATATGATGAATAAATATTTAAAGAAATATACTTATGTCAGCAAATTCTCAAAAATCATATTTTTTAAAAATTATTGCGTTCCAAATTCTAAAAAATAAACTACTTGATTTAGATAAATCTCTTTACCATCAAAATTGTTCTTATAATCATATTCATAAATAGGCTATTTTGAATTTATCCAACATTTTTTAAATTAAATTAATTTTTTTTTTTTCAGTACTACAAAATAAAACATAAAAAAATGTATTATACATATAATGCTAGGTTCACTAACTTAATCAACAAAAATTAAAATATAAATAAAAAATATTAATGTGAAAAAAGTTAGTCCAAGTTCTATCAGTTACACCTTGTATATTATATACTTTATGGGATTAAATAATTTTCAATAAATTAAATTTTACTAAAAGAAAGCAACAAATTATGTACTAAAAAATTATTTGAATATAATTTTTGCATGATTAGTCGTTTTAAAATTAAAGCCAATTATTCATTATAAAATTAAAAACAATTCATATCTTGTGTAGACTTTTGGTTATTTGTAGCTCATTTATCCATTACACAGCAGGTTTATATGGTATATATAGGTATAGGGTATAGGTATATATATATATATATATATATATATATAGGCACCATAAGGTACTAAGGTAGACCAAAGTGACCTATTATTCTATTAAATTATAAACATTTATTTTTTATTCCTTACTCAATGATCGAATATTATAATTAATTAATAACAATATCATAATACAACCACGGATAATTATTTAAGATGATAACATCGAGCTGTTGATAATCATGATATTAAGAATATACGAATGAAGCTATATTAAAAAATATAATTTTTTTCTGTTTGTGATGGTTAATAAAGTACCGTAATTTAAGTGCCGTTAAGTATAGGTACCTACAGTTGAAGTTTTCTGATTCTAAAAATTATCAAATGTGCAATGAATATAATAGGATGTTATAGGTAAGTAATAAATTGTTATATTATGATTTGATTTGCCATGACTGACATCATACTAAAAATTATGTACCAGCTGGCAGCTAGTTCAAATTAAACCTGATTAAAAATAAAACGGAGGGCGTATAATCAATAATTCCGTATCTTCAATAATGAATCTAAATCTAATATAATTATATTATATTCTATAATATAATATAATATATCTATATAATCTATAATTACACGTATTATTGCATAGGGAACATCGTAATTTAATTATTATTTTTTAATTAACCATTATTTTTGTTAACATTTTAAGTGTTAAGCACACAAGCTTAGCGTTTGTATATTTACTTACTTATACCTATATGGGCTATATTATGATTATAAAGATTATGATATTTTATGAAAAAACATGTTATAAAATATTATTATATTTTTTTTTTTCGATTAGTGTGCTAAAGAGAATAAATATCGTTTGTATATAATTTGCTATATCTTTATCTATAAGTACATAAATACATTATATAATTACAATGTATATAAAATAAATTAAAATATCAATATGATGATATATCATACAAACATTTGATTAGAATATTGTTTAATTTTGTATACGAGGAGATTATTATTAATTTTTAATAATTTCTGAAGGAATTAAATGTTATTAGAAGTTGATGCGTTTTTTAAATATGGGCGCATGCACAATCAATGACATAGATACGTGGATTTTGGACAATGTGATGTTAAAATTTGTTGTTCTTTGAAAGAAATACGCAGCGTTTGTTGGAGTATAGAAAATTCAAAATACAAATTGGACGTCAGTCATTTGTAGCGCGTAAAAACGTAATAATCCCTGGATATAATGTTTATGTCGTAGCCACTTCGTGAAATTGATCTTTTCATGAAAATGGTCATCCATTTCGTGAAATGGAAACCTTTTTTCTACCCTATATCAAAACCAATAAATATCATCTACATATTTCAGATAGTCTGGTAATTGCAGTATAATATAATATACCTACAATAATTTAGATATTATTTAAGTATTTATTGTAATATTTGACATGGGCACGATGTTAAATGGATATAATCAAACTTGACGTTTCCATTAAGTTGTTTGTGTAAAAGTGCTTGTCAAACCAAAAGATGGGTTTGCTTTAAAGGTAGTCTAAAATATAACATTCATTGTCACAATTAATTTTCCTGCTCTAATAAATACAAAATGTTCATAATACGGTTAATAAATTAATATGATATATATATATATATATATATAAACTTTATTACTATAATTATTTAAGTTAAATTTATAAGGGTAGAATAAGTTGTTAAATGTTGTATTTCAGAACACAAAGTGAACGACCACTTTGTGAAAAAAATTACTCGTTGTTAAAATTGAGTGACCGTTTCGTGAAATGTTTTTGAAGTTCACAAAGGGTAAAAAATGTGTTTCTATTTGACGAAATGGTTATCTTTTCACGAAGTGGTTACGACATATATATATATGTATAATATGTGAAATTGGAAAAAAAATACCATAATATCCTACTGTACAGGCTAATTGAAAGAACCACGCTGGGAATTATTATTATTCGATCAACGTTCCTATAAAATATACCATTCTTACCTGTTATAGCGTTTCCGTATAATATGTAGATGTACGCGGGTAGGTAACAGTTACGCTGTGACATTCCGTTATCATCATATTATATTACGCGTTCAATGAATCGAATTTTAATTGACTTCCCATTTATATTATACTTAACCTTATTATGCGCGTAAAATATAATTACCGCCACGCGTATCGAAACGGAACTTAACCTGTATTGTCGCACCGTCTGTATTTATAAATATAGATTTATTACTGACAAATGCATTATATATATATGTGTGTGAGCGAGGTATAACAGGGAGAACGGAGTTGAGTTTTACGCAATAGAAAAACGATTTTAACTAACTATATGAAAGGCTGTAAAAATGTCACACAAACATATAATATTATGTAAATGCCGAAATGCCGAAATGCCGAAATGCTCAAAGGTTTTTTTAAAAATTATTTAATGAGATTTTAACATTACATTATGATATCTCAACAATTATGTACATTAATCTGGAATAATATAGTAAGTTGGTAAAGCTCACACTCTTAAATTCAGAGGCCTGATTGCAGAATAAAATTTAGCATATGTTTTATTCAAAGGTTCAAACACAACAATAGAAAAGAGTCACAAAACAAGGAAGGTGATTTTCAGTGAGGCCCGGGCATCCAGGTAGGTATACTTAATAAAAACAATTTTTTAGCAACGTCCAGAGAAAAAATTACTTGTAAGTAAAAATTTGTGAAAGTTGTGGTACAAATTAATTGTATAAGAAAAATGTGACCTAATGTCGAAGAGTTCAAGCATTCCTATTGGTATATTGGTATATTCATATTAATAAAGATAAACGTCCACTCGTTCCTAAACAGATCAACTGCCGTATTATGAGGTGATTTTGAGAACGAGAGGTTGTTTTGATAACATTATTGTCGTCTCAAGTCGACAATAATATAGTTTAATATTATGTAAAATCAATGTAATATATGTCAGCCAATGGCCACCGCTGCCGAGGATTATTTCTAATAAAGAATACATTCCTCGCTCCGCTCAGAATCTAAAAAAAATAAATAAATAAAAATATAGTTTAATATATTATACCTACCGACTTTTTGAACGCGTTGAAACTATTATTCGTTCACTTGTTCGCGTTTAACTGCTGTCAACCTCATCCGAATGTATTTGTCGCAATATATAGTAAAACAGTATAATATGTTGACAATATTTCAAAGGTTTAGTTTCCCGCCAGTTGCCGAACCACCAACCGATCGATAATATTGGGTCCTTATGCCGGACGTACCTGTAAAATATTATTAGTATAGGGATCGATGATGGTTTTTTCTTACATATTATTATTATTTAATTTTCGTCGCGTTCGTTATTGCTGCACCGCGAGGACTGGTTTCTCGAGTGGGTTTCGCCGTGCGCGCAGCCGCTAAAATAATAATACAATATTATTATAATTTTGTAATAACGGGCGAAATATGAAAATTAGTCAAAAACGAAAGAAAAAAATAATAATAAGCATCACGTGGCTACTAGAACGCATATTATTATAACATTGTGTGTATGTGTGTGTGTGTGTAATAAAATATAATATTATGACTAATGACCGCTATTAAAAAAACATCGGTGCGCGGTCCGGGCTATATTACACATATTATTATACGCACACATACGTCATTAATGCTTAATTTAACGGCACCGAATAAATCACAGGCGGATTTACATACACGACACACGGCGTATTATACTGTACAAATTGCTCAAGTGCGCGCGCCGCCACAGTCGCCGTGGCCAACTATACCGTGGTACATACGGACGACGTATAATATTGTTATATACCTGCAGAGCGCTGCTGTATGTATACCATTACCGTGTTTCATACAGTGTGTGTTAACTGCGCGGTTACCGTGCGGTTGCAATGGTTGCATACGGCCGTTTTCGTAATATTAATATTATTATAAGCTATGCGATAACTTTTGCGATCGGCTATTTTAGAAACATCATCGCGGTAAATGAAAAAATCAATAAAAACATCTTTCTCACTGCATCACAATCGACCAGCAGCTGTTGCAGGACCCCAACTCTATTTCCGCCATAGTCGAATTTATCATCGATTGAAAGATATGATTATTTACCTAAGTGTAGTGTTTTCTACGTATATTATAATCATCTAGTGCATTGTCATGTTTAATAACCCGTGTATTATGTGATGATATTATAAAAATTTGTAATTATATTCAATATTTTCGATACATCACACCAAATGACCCATTTCGCTGTGGATTTGTTTGAATAATAATAAAAAAAAATTTTATCGTTATTAAAATATAATATTAATATGGTTGTCGGCTAAGGTCTAAGGTTATACATCTTGTTATTATTATGTATGATATTCGACTACGGTGTATATTATATATCTATATAATATTATATATAGGTGCACACCACGTGTAAGTCTTTTCTGTGAGAGGGGAGGGGTTATCCCAGTGAGGCGGGATATTGTCGGTAATATTTTTAAATGAACACGAAAAAAAAAAAAAAAACGTGTACCTACCTACATTTATGCCTAAAATATTTTTTTGAGTAGTGTGTTTCATCATTATATATTTGGTATATACACTATATACAGTTGCTTTGCCCGTTGCTGTAGTATACCAGTTGACGATCGATCATTGTCGTTTTATGTGTATCTACCTATATGGCTATATATATATATATATATATTTGTAGTCATTATACACGAAACCAGAAAAATTATAATATTATAATATATTCCCGTGAAGCTTCCTCGGATCTAGGTTTGTGATGTCATATACAGTCAATATTATATATATTGTTGCTTGTTATATTTTGCTCCTACTTGCATAACTATATAATGGTGATTAATATTTTATCCCATTTTTTCTAGAGCGTTTGAGAACAGTCGTACGTATATGTATATTCTTACGCGTGTTGGGTATTATTATAATTCATAATATCACATATTATTATTCGTATACTGGATAAGACCAATTGAGATTTTTAATTAGGGCAAAAGTGATTGGCTCGCAGCGTTAATTTGATACGGACGTCACATTTAAATATACTATATGTTTATACATATCTATGTACATACCTACATTTTAATATTAAACGCGGGCGCGCTTATGTAAACGTCAAAACGTATTATTTTGGTCTTAATACATTGACGATATTATATTACAATATTATATATCGCTACGTTTCGTTAAATTGGCCGAATAACCTGACCGGCTTTAGTATACAGCCCGTAATGTCGGCGTTGTCATATTCGTGATCGGTGATTAATGGTTATATACTTGTATAATATATCCCTTCAAAAGTTAATCATAATTTGTTGGAACGAATTTGTTGGGCCACATGTATTATCGAAGACTTTTCGAATAGGTACACACCGTTTTATGATGTATACCTATACGGCTATACCTACGTTCATTACTGGTTTCGATATTACATTATGAGGTTGATGATGAACGTCGTCTTAATATTTTTCTGTGCGAACAGAATAAATTAAATATAATGCGCTATAGAATTGTATTTTATAATATAGATTCGATTTTTAGTCCACTAACTAATATTCTGTTGGTACAATAGTTTTGATGCAAAAGATTAGGTTATATTATTTTAATATTGAATGATTATTTTACTACTAGTATAAATACGAACTCCTTAAAGCTTAGGTCAAATCTATAATCTATTAATCTACATTATAGTATTATACTACCTCGTGATACATTGAAACCACTTATTTCATAGACGTAAATCCCAATAATATAAATATGTTAAACGCATATTAACCATATTTTATAATCTTAGTATTTTATATAACTACTTATTGTATAATAGTATAATATTATCACGATAGTTGATATGATATTATTATATATTATTAATGATTACGAATTAGTCGTAAAAAAGAAAAGGTTTAGCTTTTAAGATACATGATGATGTGTTTCATTAATTATATGTATTATATGGGTAATAATTAATAATAGGTAGGTAATTTATAATGATTTTTGATTCGATAACATAATAATACGATTCCACCTGCAGTGTTTGTTAATATTAAAATATTTGTTTTTATTGATCTTAAGAAAATACAACTCGGCAGCATAGGCCATCAGTTCCCAATTCTTAATTACTATTTAAATTATATACATTTAGTTCTTTTATACAATTATATTTTATCAATTACAGTTAATTTTAGAAATGCCAGCGTTTTTTTTGTTCTGATCTTGGTGTGTACCGAGAGTTTCGTCAAGGGTTTCGGTCAAGTTGAGGATCATTCGCACCTGATCGTAAATATGATGGCATTTAGTCAGAATATGTTTGACGGTGAGACGTTGACCACAGGTTTAATTTCAAATTTGTATTGAATTAAACATTGAAGTGTCGATTATTACTATGCCAACAACTGGTGTCCATATGTCACACCTATATTTTATCGATTGACATGATGCGATTAAATACATTAAAATCGTTAATAATTTTCTTTAATTTTATGTTAAGCACCTAATATGCATATGATTTTATCGGGTACTGAAGTATAATATGTATATCAGAGTAATCATTTTCATATCGGTAATATTCATTTTTCATAACGAGAAAGTAATCAGCATAGAGAATCTGTAGGTAAGTACCTATACATGATTTTGAACATATCCAATAATAATATAACTAGGTATTACAATAAATCTAAAGATTAAATACATTATAATATAGTTAGGTATATGTACTAAATATGCATATTATAATTATTTAAAAACAGTAACATTTGACTGATCATATTTCTTGTTTAGAGAATTATCACATGGATAAATGGATTATTTATCAGTAGGCATTATTGATATTTTATTTGTTTTCAAACTAAACACACACACACATATATGGTTTAAAAATTGTAATTATACAGGTAGGTACAAAACACGCGGTGAACGATGATGTATTTTAATAGTAGATAATATATAGGACGTATAGGTAAAAATGTCAATAAACGCAACCAATAACCGTTTACGTTAATAATTTAATAAATTGTGATATTTGTCGAGACGCTAAAGTACGATGATACTTCACAAGTACACACCTTTCGTGCATACAATACCGCCTATATTGAATCGCCAAACATGACGTATACTTAATATTATGTGTCCATCGCGTTGTTGTTGTCATCCTCACCGACCCGCATAATATTATATTATAATGAGTTATAACCTAAATGTATATACGGGAGACTTTAACGATGGGAGTATTTTTTTAACGCTAGCGACCGTTGTTACGGTTTGTTTTGATTTTTTTTTTTTTTTGGTCATATGTACTGTACACTGCATTTTTTCATTTATTCAAACCAACGAATATAATATAGAAAAGACCGCACACACACATAATATTATTACACTTAAAATATGTTATATATGTGTACCTGCAATGTACCTTCTTGTGTTATACACAATAGATCCAGTTTATTTTAAGGCACTTCACACCGCGTGTACTCATATTATATAATATTATACAGTATATACAGTACATACAGAACACACGCACTGTCACACCGAAGTCTATTCATTACCACATGCGTGTTCCATAAATTTTAAGTGGCGCGCGCAACAATGTACTCGTGAGTTTATAATATAACATTATATTGTTATAATATGCATGCGCCGCGACATCTCAATAATATTATTATAATTGTTATCGCTTTTGTAGGGGTTGAAAAATACGCGTATGGTGTGCGTATGAATTTTTAAGACATGAGAAAAATGCAGACCCTATATAAATATACATAAGCAACGACCACTTACCATGTAAATTCGACGACACCTATTTCGCCCTTTACCACGAGCGATTTATTGTAATTTTATTGCCGAGCATAAAGGCGTAGTCTTTGTTGTCTATACAAACTTATATTTATATTTTAGCTAACTACACCTTTAACCTAACCCCGAACGGTAGTGGTGCTAAAATTCCAACTTCGACACGCGGCAGGGGGTGAGGGGAACGAGGTCAAACCTCAATGGAAACCGCCGAACAAACACTTCGCCAAGAGATTCGTTTTGTTCGATATGGTTTTTTTGATCCTTATGATGAATGTGCACTAGATATATTATTCACATCTACGCGTGCAGCTTATATATATAAATAATATATACCTGCACCATGAATTATTACGTATTATTATGTTATTACGCCCGTTTGTATTATTGTATTCAACCGCTCGAAGACGACAGACTATATTATATAATATAACATATAACCGTTGCAATTTACCCAAGCGAATATGTGTATCTAAATAATAAATGTATTTAAGTAAATGCGTCTGTACTTATAAATTCCCACTGCTCTGTGCAAGACGCATACGTATATAATAATAATAAAATATTATATGTGTCGTGTGATCAAAATATATATGTTGTTATGCGGTACAGCGATGACGATAGATTTTTCGCCCGAAAACAATCGGACGCCTAATAAGACGTATGATAATAAAAAGTCTATATAGAGAGCTGATCGCGCGTGCAGTGTTTATATACAAGGTTCTCACTCGACGCGATGGCGCACGTCGTTATAAATCATCGTTGTTGGTCGTCATATCGCACTGTTGACAGGGGCCCAATTTACGGGTTTTCCAACCCGATCCACAAAATATAATATAATTAACAATCGTTGGTGACAAATCAATAGGCGTTTGTGTCGTGCGTGTCGTTAAAAAAAATCTCACAATATTTGTACATAGTCATCGTCGCAACGGTTTGCGGGGCGACCGTCGTGTTAACGTTAGGTATATATATATATATATAATATATACATATATCCTTCTGGATCCAATATATATATGTTATCCTATATTATTATTCTATTATTCAGTGTGCCACGAGAACGGTGCGGAATATTATATATATATATATATATATAGGTATAGGAAGTATATGTATATAAGATCGTTTAGAAATTAGCTGGATACATGATGTCCGTTGTACATGGGAATTCCTTCGACGCGGACGAGAAGGAGGAGTGGCAATGACTATAGAATACTGTATAGGGGCGGCTGTGCTGTGCAGAGTTTATATAGATGATAATATATAAAAAGGCTAAAAGAACAACGACGACGACTACGACAATAATGATTGTAAAAAAATAATCATATATATACATCGGATCTAAACGTAGGTTTAATACCTATACTACTTATAGTATTGTACTAGTTTATATATACATAAACACATAACTATTCGTGTGTGTGTGTGTGTGTGTGTCCGCTATGCAATATACATAAGACGTTGGGATCGGACGAGTGAACACGGAGAGCACACACACATATACGTATATATAATATATATACAATCTACGGCGTGCTACACGAGAAACGGTCACGAAATTGGCTCCGTGTATTATTTGCCCCCGCCGTTACTCGTGAAGGACATATGTCGTGCAACCGCGCGTATCGTCTGCCTTTTGCACAAATCGTATATAGGTATATATATATATATATAGACGCACGCGGCTCCTCGTGAAAACAAGCCGCAACCAACGATCCTTGCTCCAGTTCCGTGTCTACACGAATTCTACGTGGGTACAAATATAAACAACGTTTGTACAGTGTTGTGTGTGCGTGCGAGAGTGTAAGTAAGTATATTGCCACTGTTGTAGTTGTCGTCGTCGTTTTTTGTAACTATCCCATAGTCCGTAAAAGGCATCACATCGCACCAGTACTGCAACTGCAGCAATGTATTTATGCGTGTGTATATGTAGGCACATTATATGTAACTGTTTTTTTTTTTGTACATCTTCACATGTCGTTTATGCTGCACAATATAAAATAATATATATAATATTATAGAAACCGTTCGATGAAATCGTTTAGAAAATTGGTTCGTGACTTTTGGTCTTAATAAAATACATAACGTTTACATATTAAGTATAGAGGTACCTACACGGCTACACATTACAATACCTATATTATGCTGCAGTATATAATAATGTAATATAGCATTTCGATTAGCTTTTTTTCATTCTTCCACGAACAGCGGTGGTAGGTACTTACTTGTAAACGCATATTATATATTCTTCTTATTATTATATAGTGCGGTGCGTTTCTTTTCGTCGTTTTCACTGTCGTATCTATATACGCATATATTATTATTACTTACCGCAACGTTATTATTATACGTCTATAACAATAATAATATTGTGCCATAGAGTATATTATAATAATTGTATAATTATACTACCCTAATAGTTTTGTCAAAACTTAAGGAGGATTATGTGGGGCCAAATTTAGCACAATACGCATAAAATTATAAAATTATGCCAGGATAAAATTTGTTGTTATCATTTTGTCTAGATTGTATACGAGTACAAAAAGTAGTAAAAAGGTTTTTTTTTTTTATTGATCAAATAAAAACTCGGCAACTACATGGCCATTAGTTACAGTTGTGGTATGTTTACATGGTTTAAGATTTTTACAACATTTTTTTTTTTAAAGGGGATTACAATATTAAAGATAAGTTATAACAGTATGGTTTCTAAGTATTTATACAAGAAAGAAAAAAAACAAATGTGAATCATTAAATTAAATTGTAAAGACCTGTTGACTTCAAAAAAAGGATCATCTTGTTGTTCTCCACAGCATTGGGTCCCAATGCGATGTCGAGGGTCGTGTCCAATCCGGTGTTTTGACGTTCTTGCTGGTATTTTAGGCATTCTGTTATTATGTGTTTCACTGATATTTGGACACCACATACTTCGCATAATGGTGGTTCTTCCTTAGCCATTAGGTGTCCGTGTGTAAGTCGCGTGTGTCCTATTCTCAATCTGTTGAGTACCGATTCTTCTTTTCTGTTTAAAGAGCTGTTTAACCACCTAAATGTACTGCTTTTAATTCTGTTAAGCTTGGTGTTTTGTTGTTTCCAAGTATTGAGCCATCTGGTGTTAGTTATGTCATTTATGTATTTTTTGAGATCGTTGTAGGTGGATCCAAGAATAATTTTACATACGGAGCTTGTGACTGCGAGCTTAGCGTGTTTATCAGCTAGTTCATTTCCTTCGATGCCGATGTGCCCGGGGACCCACATGAGAGTGATTTGTTTGTTTTTATGCAAGGCTTCATTTAATTTGTTCAGTATTTTTGTCGCTATTTCGCCGGGTTTGAACTGGTTTTTTATGCTATTAAGGGCACCCAAGGAGTCACTGAATATTATGTGGTTGGGGTGTTCATCATCTAAGGTTGTTTTGATCGCCTCAAGTATCGCTATTGCCTCGGCCGTATATATGGAGCAGGTGTTCGGCAGCTTCAATGTTACGTTTTGGTTCCTTAGTATTATTGAAATTCCTACTTGGTCTTGTGTCTTGGATGCGTCCGTGTAAACTTCTTGATAATCTCGGTAATTTTCTAATATGCTTTGAAAGTGTCTTCTGTAAATTTCTGGTGGAGTTTGTTGTTTTAGAAAGGAGCTGAGTTCCGTATTTATGTCGAAAGAGGAAGTCCATGCGGGTGGGGACAATTGTTCTCTCGTCATTGATTGATCTATAATAATGCCGTTTTTCCCTAGTTCATCATATAAATCGGAGTTTTCTGATGGCAGTGGTAGGTTGTTACATATATAGGATCTAACCATGTATTTAAGCGATAGGTCATTCCTTTTAATCTCAGGTATGGGTACGCCTGCTGTATTATATATGCTGTAAATTGGACTGCTGCGAAAAGCGCCAATCGCGAGCCTTAGTCCAGTATTATTGGTACTATCTATTGCATTTAAAATAGATCGGGATGCTGTTTTGTATATGTTTGATCCGTAATATATTTTCGATTGAATGGTTGCCTTATGAATTTTGATAAGTGTACTAGAGTCACCTCCCCAGGAAGTGTGAGATAATATTTTTAAAATATTAAGTGTTTGACTGGTAGATGTTTTAAGGTAGCGTATGTGGGTTGCCCATGTGAGCCTGCGGTCGAAGAAAATACCAAGTATTTTGACTGATTCTTTTGTTGGAATTGGAGTGTTGTCTAGTGTAATTATTAGTTCACTGACATTTCTTTTTTTTGTAAATATGATGATGTTGGATTTAGTTGGTGAGAATTTGAATCCTGTCTTATTGGCCCATTCTGTTAAATTGTCGGTGGTTGTTTGTAGGAATTTTTGTATTGAACTTATATTGTTGCTACGACATGAATAACTGAAATCATCAGCGAACAAGTTGCATTTTACGGGTGGTGAGCAGCTTTTGGTTATGTCATTTATGGCTATAAGAAAAAGAGTTACCGATAATGCTGAACCTTGTGGTACTCCGTTTTCCTGGATGAATTCCTCAGAATAGTGATTGTTAGCTTTGACTTTGAAATGCCGGTCTATTAGGAAGTTGGTTATCAGATTGAGTATCTTGCCTTTGCACAGGATTTGGTTAAGCTTGACTAAGATGTTGTGTCTCCATGTTGAGTCATAAGCCTTGGATATGTCAAGGTTGACTAGCCCCATAATTTGTTTGTTCTTAAAGGTCTGATTTACTTCATGATTAATATGAGTAAGAGTATCGATTGTGCTTTTATTTCTTCTAAAACCGCATTGTTGCTTAGAAAGGTATTTGTCTTTTTCTAGTAACCAAGTGAGTCTGTAATTAATAATTTTTTCAAGTATTTTTGACAAGGTGTTTAAAAGAGTTATTGGCCTATACCCTTCGGGATTGAACTTATCTTTTTCATTCTTAGAAATTGGTATTATTGTGCCTTTTTTCCATGTGGTTGGCCATGAACCTTCAGTGAAAATTCTATTAAACAGTGCCAGCATTAGTTTTAAGGTGTTAGGTCCGAAGTTCTGAATAAAAATGTAAGGTATGCTGTCAGGACCGGGACTGTGACTTTTACATCTTGAAAGAGTGTATGTGATTTCTTCCATAGTGATTGGTAGGTTTAGTTGGCTTTGGTCCATCTTATTTTGGTTTATAGTATTTGGAATTGTTTCCAATTCGCATTTTCGTTTGTAGGTTTGGAACTGGGGAGAGTAGTTAGAATCACTACTGTTATTGAAGAAATATTCGCCCAATAGGTTAGCAACTAATTCTTCGTTACATAGTAGGTCGGAATTATTGACTATAAGATTTATTTTCCGAGTTCTGTTGAGTCCTTTTAAGGATTTGATTTTATTCCATATTATTTTCGTGTCGGATTTTGCATTGATACTATTTGTGAAGCTTTCCCACGATGATTTTTTACTGGTTTTAATCAAGTACCTTGTTCTCGCTCTGAGTTTTTTAAGTTCTATAAAGTCCTCTTGGGATTTGGATAATTGGAATTGTTTTAAAGCCTTGTATTTTTCTTCGATAGCAGTTTTAATGTTATGATTCCACCAGGGTACTTTAGGTTTTCCATTCTTGGAGGTTGATTTTCCTATTGTTATATTTGCTATTTGTAGGATTGAGTTGGTAAAAGTATTTACAAGTGTATTGATATTTACTGTTTCTGTATCTTTTATACTTGTTATCTTTTCTTCCAATAGTTCAGAGTATAGTGTCCAATTGGGTTTTTTTAGATTCCACCTTTCGACCGGAGAAGGATCGTTAGTCAGTGGTATATATTTGATGATGATTGGAAAGTGGTCACTGCTAGTTATGTTTTTATATACAATCCATTCTAATCTTTGTGCTAACGATGCATTGGAGAGTGATAAATCAATGTTGGACATTTGTCCGTTGGCAATGTTTATGTGGGTGGGTTCATTGCTATTCAGGATTACTATGCTATCTTTACCAAATGCTTTATAAATTTCTTTTCCTCTCCTATCGGTGTTCATAGATCCCCACATGAGGTTATGGCTGTTAAAATCTCCGGTGATAATGAAGGGAGTAGGTATTTGGTTTAAGAGATTTTCAATGTCATTTTGGGTGAAGTCAAGTTGATTGGGGATATATATATTACATATATTAATTTCTAACTGTCTTAACTTCACTGATACTGCTATAGCTTCGAAATGCGTATTAATATTGATAATTTTGCTGGGATATTCAGATTTTACGTATATTGTTACTCCGCCACTGGCTCTAGCTCCGGCAGTTCGGTGTTTACTGAATCCTGTGTAATTTGTTAATTTTCCTGTGTTATCATATTTAAAATTTGTTTCTTGCAGACATATTATTTCGGGATTTGTTTCTGATAAGATGATTTTAAGTTCGTCGAGTTTTTTGAAAAACCCGTTCAGATTCCATTGTAGTATTAAGGACATGTAGATGCGTATGTTTAATTTTTTTTTTTTTTTTTTTTTTTTTTTTTTTTTTTTTTTATTGCTTTATGGTAGGGTCAGTATCTAGAGTTATCTCAAGTAAAGAGTTGGAAAGTCTGGTTAGTCTATTTTTGATGCTAAGATTCCTTATCTTGGGGCGGATTGAATCCAGAATCTCGATCATTTCCATTGGTGCTATGTTGAACTCCTTTAGAACACTAGAGGGGTTCGGGATGCTAAGTGTGTTTTCTATTATGTATTTTAGTTGGTTAAAATTTATTTTAAGATTGGGTATTTTTTCGAATTCCAATTTGGCTGGTAATAACGACTCGTCTAATTTAACTATAATTTGTTCGACGGAGTTTGATCGTTTTGGTTTCTTTGGAGGCGGTTGTGTTGAATTGTTTGCTTTTTTTTCTTTGGATTGTGACTCTATTAATTTTGTTGCTAATGAGCTCTTATTGGTTGGTGTGTTTTGCGCGTTAGTTTTTGTTTGAGATAAATTAATTATATTTTCTGTGGGGGGAACATTATCCGTCTGTAAATTGCTAGAAGTAGATGAAGGCGCTGGTCTTTTAACTTGTTCTACTTGTTCTTGTGAAGGTGGTTGGCTAATGTGTGAAGTGTTGGGTAGATGTTCAATATCGTGTTGTACATTGGTATTATCTGCGTCATAGCCGTCTGAGATAGTACTTTGGTGTTGCAGTTGAGAATCAGTAATTTTATATTCTGTTGCCTTACGGCAACGATTGGAAGTGTGGCCAGATTGTTTACATAAGTAACATATTACCGTATCATCTGATATGAAGATACGGTATTCAGTTTGCTCGAATACTATTAGTATTGAGCTGGGTAATTTATCATTATCGTCTGGGTTTATATATAATTGACGGCGGAAGCTGCCAATATGCCCGTATTCGTCATTAGCGAAGCCGGCCTTTATAAAAGTTATCGGTGATAGTATTCTAATTGACAAATTTTCGATAGCGTTTTTAATTACATCATGAGGGATAATCGGCTGCACGTTAGATAGTATTATTCGTTTGGCTGGGTTGATTAGACGACGGAATGTTATCTTTGAGTTATTAATGACGATGTGTGACTGTTGGCTAATGATTTGTTCCACGATATTTTTATTTGCAAAATAAATGCAAAATCTGTTATTAGATATTCTAGAGGCGAATGTTATGTTGGTTGGTGAAGTGAGTTGACTGAAAGCTTTAATATACTCTATTTGAGGGACATCTTCGATTGAGTTAAAAACGATTGCTTGATCTTTTTTAGGAAATTGTATATTTGCTGTGGTTTCGGCGAAAGTTTTAGTGTTGTTGGTTTGAGGAACGTACTGTGAAAAGTCGAGGGAGTTGGGTTTGGTGAGGTCCATATTTTTGGATATGGAGAGAGTGTTTTAGGCACCTGCTGTAACTATGGATAACAATAGTGTGTCTACATACCTTCTTAATTGCTGTTCGTAGAGTATTACTGCTATCGGAAGCTATATAAATGCGTTTTACGGTGACCGTGGCACACGTGTGTGTCGGTCGGAGGTAACACACGTACTAGGTAAAAAGGTTTATTAGGAACTATATACTATTATTATAACTTATAAACATTACGTATATTTACGATGTTCGGTGGTCAGGGTTGGTCCCGTGATGTAATATTATACAATTTAATGTTATGGGAGTTTGTAATTTGTACCAAATGAAAGATATGTAATTTGCACCACTGCAAGTAATCGAAAATAGAATTTGTAATTTGCACCAAAATGATTATTTATTTGTTCGATTATCGTTTATCAAATATTCGATTATTCCTCGGTATCTTCGTAGGCGTCGAGACTAGACTTTTTGACCAACTTTTTTATATTTAAAATTATACGATTTTATATAAATTTATTATGACAATTATATGTGCATAAGCTCAACTATTTTATAAATTTAAACTAAGCTAAACTTATATTAGGATTATAGACATCTTTATCGAAATCTATTGTATACATTTTTGTTATTTTTAATTTTACATATAATTTTTTTAATTGGCTAATTTTTTTACATTCATAATTATATGGTTTTATATAAATTTACATCAATATACTAGACTTTTTGACCAACTTTTTTATATTTAAAATTATACGATTTTATATAAATTTATTATGACAATTATATGTGTATAAGCTCGGCTATTTTATAAATAAAAACTAAGCTAAATTTATATTAGGATATAAAAATTTGTAAGTTTATACTATCGAAATACTATCGAAAAAATAATCGATTTTAATTTTGGTGCAAATTACAATTCCTATTTCTTACTACCTGAGGATGGGGCAAATTACATATCTTTATTTTGGTGCAATTACAAAAGCATTTTTTAAAAATGGTGCAAATTACACATGTTGTAAATATTTTGGGTTAATTTTGGTGCAAATTGTTATAGCCCTTAGAGTACACCGCGATGCATGAATCGTTTTCGAATATTTTAATATTGATAGTCAGCCCGGAACTAATGATCGATATATTATTACACACTTGCATAGTTGTTTGCATAGTTGTTTGCATACAATCTAATTCCTAATGTATATTACAAAACCCATTTAATATAATATTAGTTTAATTTACTAACAACGAATTCGGAAATGCTGTACGGAAAAAGACAGGTAAAGACATTCGCAATCGTGATACGGGAAGTCGGGAAAAGGTCCATTCGCAATCGTATATCACCCAAACATTTTAATAACTGAGAAACTACTCGTTCGAGTTTTGAATAAGGCATTGGATACATACAAGTTTTCAAAAAAAAACTAATCGTTAAATAATTTATCGCAAAGATCGGGAGAGGGTGCGGGATTTTATTTGACTATATTTAGTTTGTATGGTTACTAGACTATCTCCCACAAGTTACAATGCAGTAATAATAATTTATTATATAAATTACGAGTGATGAGCTTGCTTGGTGAATCACTCTGTATGTTATAATAATATATTTTAGATACTTGCATGTGTGTTTTTGTATATTATTTTGTTTTATGTATTACGTATAGTCTATAATAACACGCGTCTACGTGTGCATTATGCGAAGGCTTGCGCTGTGTATATATCTCGTATATACCTATATAACCTCTCGCGCGCTGGCCATTCGCGTATAATAATATAATATAAATGACCCCCTCGAGAGGCCAACACACACGCGGGAACGTCCCCGAATCGCTCGCGATGGGTAGGTATATAATATGTATATAATACATTAATACAATATATGTATACCACTGTTGGTACTTATAATATTATGATGGTTGTTGGTATATATTTATTATTTATATACATAGTATAATGCCTATATACACCGCGGGTACTACCATCGATCCGAGTGAAAGGTGGACCAGATATCTTACATTATATATACGCGCACGGATTATTATAAATTATTCAAACGATCGAAATGTTATAGATTTCGTAGCTTCGGCCACACCCCCCGGGTCACGATCTTTGTATATTAAAAAAAAATCTATGTACAAAATATTATTAGATATTATATTTAAGTGTGCGTATCGTATATTATATATACGCCGTGGTGTATTATAATATTGAAATCGTCTCTCGCGTTTTACCTGGAACGATCGACTGCAACGTTTCTATTTTTGATTTTTTATAATATGCATAAAATACAATTTAGTAGGTATAGGTAGGTAGGTGCAGGATAATATTATTATATGTATATAATATATATAGTAAAATAATAATAAAATATTATGCCGTGGCCCACAGTAGTTAAAGAGTATAAAATGTCTTCATTCTAATGTTTTTAAATATCATTAGTCATTACCAATAGAAAAATATAAATCCCCAAAAATAATGTTTTTTGGTTATAGACTATAGTAGATCTTCGTTTAAATATGAAATTTAGTCTAAAAATGAACTTAGAATGCCTGAAAAAGAACTCGTGTCTATGAATAACTAAATTTTTTTAAAATACATGTAATAATAACATTATATAAGCAACCTTGAATTAAATTTTCAGAATTTTGACAGTTATTTAAAAATAATCTTTTAAAAATATCAAAAGTTTCATTTTTTAATTTGACCAACGCTTATAAAAAATATTTGTGATATTACGATTAACTTATTTTTCAAATTCTAGTAATAACATCTTTGGCGTTCGAAATAGAAGCTGGTATCATCCAATATTAATTCAATTGGTAGGCACTAATAAGTAATAATATTATTGCTAATAATAATCAAGTTTAAAATGTTATATTATTTATAATGTTATATCGATGCTAACAATGATTCATTTTATGTATTTTTTTTCTCATGCGTATTTAGTATATGCCGTACGATCACTATTCACAAACTATTACACACACAAACGCGACGTTAGTGGCCCTCGCTTGTAAGGCCTTTTCGAATTCGAGATATTTTCCTAGCTGTTTAGTCATCGTTTATAAAACTATTTTAAACATATATCGGTATAAGGAAATTAATGTTTCTTGGTTTGATAACATTTAGTTGGCACAAACGTAATTTAACCTAAATGACTAAACCAGCTAGTATGCAATAAGCTGAAATATTACGGAATGTATTTTTAACGAAATATTTAAATAATATTAAAGTTACACAATCACTATATAAAAATAAATTAACTTCTCTTTAAATAAGATTAAAAAGAATTACACTTAACCGAATTTACTAAAACCTACTCTCAGTACTCTCACTCGACTATATGATATTGTTAGTGTATTGTATTTAATAAAACAAAATATCATAAACGGTTTTTTTTAATTACTGCATTATTTAAGAAAATAGGGGTCGAGCTACTTGGATGAGTATAGAGGGTTAATAGTTTGTCACACGCAGCCCATAATTTTAGTCTTTAGTCGTATAAAATATTTCCAATGATGTATCGACAATTTAAAAAAAAAATTACGTATAAGTAATCCAACCTAACATATAATTCTTGTACGTGTCTTATTTTTAACAATTTATTCAGTTTAAAAATATATAACGTTTTTATCATAGACACAAAAAAGTTGAAATATTATAAAAATTACATAATTATGTTAGAAAATTCAAATTTAAACATCCGGTGAAATTTCAAGAACCTATTCACAGTCACCTATTCGTTTTTGTGTTTCACCAAAAGGACAATATCGATTTTGTCGAATATATACTGGTTTACTGTAAGAATTTCTATTTTTCTTAATATAGGGAAGGCAAATAGGACCCCTCATAAGATTGGTATATTGATGCTGACATGCTGTTAGTATACTTATAACATTTCAGCCTTTTGAAATATTTTCATATTTTCCTGAATTTTCAGGGAGGGATGCGACCCCCTCAGCAACCTTTGCCAGCTACGCCACTCTAGATACTACTAATTTCAATTTCACTTTACAGCATTAAAGTCACCTTGTACCTTACGTATCGTATTGATACCTAACCTACATGTTTATTATTATTTGATACATATATTAGTACATGAAACATCGCATTATACTTAAAACAATTAGAACTAAATACCAATATATAGATAGCCTTTATATTATAATCTGGTCCTAAACTTTTTTTCCTGAAAATGGTGAATATATATTGTTATATTGTTGGAAACCGGATAAGGGTATCACCCATTAAAATATGTACGTGTGAATATGACGTCGCAGGTGTAAGTCGCTCAGCTTCGTATGCAGGAAATGATAGTATGCAATATAATATGTATATTATTATGTTATATATATAATAAAGCAGTTCGCGTCGTATACATATTATATCATTATACAGTCGACCGGCGTCCATCTCAGGATTTTTTTTACTCAATTTTATTATAGCGTGTTTATTGCTATAGGTACTAAACCTTTACTGAACTCTGCATACTGCACAATAATATACATATATTTAGTATACAATGTGTGTAAACCGCGTCGTTTACGTATATACATAATAATATAATAATGAATCGTCGCCACAACCGTATATATATATATACACATATTAATATATTATATACACCGACCTACCGGGTTCGACCAGGTATAACATATTAGTGGTTTTATTATAATAGGTACATCGTCGTTTTTAAAAAGTCATCGTTCGACATACATAATATTATTATAACAGTATAAAAAACCACTGCCGCCCACTGCGCTGTCGGTATATTATATTATACAATATAAAATATATCATTTATAAAACAGTAGGTATATCTACGCCGGATATTGAGGCTTTCGATTTTTAACTTATATAAATATTATGTATTATTATTTATGGCTGATGTACAGCCAACTCGATCTATTTTCCGGCATCGTGAGTAATAATATTAATAAAGATTAATAAAAACTGCCGCCGTCGTACACTGCGAGTATTTAAGACGTCGAATGCAGTGCGTGATGCACAACCTCTGCACTTGCACCGACCCGCACCGAATGTTGCGCATCCTTAAACCGATTATCGCTATTTTATTTTTCGTAATTATACAATAATCGATTTTTATTTTTTAATCAGCAGTAGACAATGCTGTTTAGTCTGTGTATGGATAAAGATAATAAAAAAAAAATGGAAAAAGTGCATGTACTTAACTCTGTGAATGAATTCAGTGATGCTGCGTGTTAATTCGTTTTATTGCCAGTAAATAATACTATTATTGAACAATATCCTGAGATTTGTGAATTGGAAGGTGTTATTGGACGCTTGGAAGCTTTGATAAAGGGTTCCAGGAAACATGCGGTAAATGGAAATTCGAAGTAATAGTATAGGTACGTACCCATTATTGTAACGTCATAACATATATTACAAGATTGTCGGAAAATTGGTACGGTTGTTTTGAACGTGGAATATTGGTACGGTCGTTAAAAACCAGGGTTTCTTAAATTATGAAATACAATCATAAAGCATCTACACATTAGATAAGTACTGCATGAAATTGTGGGGAAGTATTAATCTAATCTACAACTATCAAGTATGATTAATGCTTTAGCGTTTTAACTCTCAATGAAGTATCCAGTGGAATGGCTTATTTGTATACAATAATTCCTATAGAACTAGTGTTAGTGGCTAAATACTTTGATGACATTTATGTCAGTGGGGTAGACTACCAAAAAGTCTGAGGTAAAAAAGTCCTAGGAAAAAAAGTTCCTAGTAAAAAAGTCCGTATTTAAAAAGTCCTATATATGTACGTCATATAATTAGGTAAAAGGAAAAATTAATACTTAATTTAATTAAGAAATACTTTTAATTTATAATTATAATTTATTTGTATGATTAATTATTTTGATTGTTGTATATTTATTTATAGGTATATTATAATTATTATCATTGATTTTTTTTGATAATACATATAATATAATGCCGGACTTTTTATGCCTCGGACTTTTTTTCCGCGATTCGTCAGTGGTACTAGCGATACCCCAATGTTTTCTCCAATTTTGTGGAATGTATTCGATGTCACATTGAATGGTGGTGATAGAACAAATAATTATTGCGAAGGGTGGAATAATTATTTTAATAAGATCGTAGGAACAAGCAACCCATCATTTTGTGAGTTCTGCAATGTATTCAACAAGATGAATCTACGATGCGAATTGAAAGTATACGGCATGAACAACTTAATAATTTAAAATGTCGAAAAAAAGATAAAAAAATATGCTTCACTTCAATATAAACTTCATGAAACTATTACCAGTTACGTAAATAAATAAATTACAATGGACATTTTTTTAAATACCATAGGGAAACTATTGTGAATTTTTATTTAATTTTGAACTATTATAAACTATTGAAAATTATTGTGAACTATTATGAATTTATATTTAATTTTAAATTATTATGAATTATTTAATTTCAGACACATTTTTTGACTATCATATTACTATTAATTGTGAACATATATTTATTTTAATTTAATTTTTTGAACCACTGAAAATAAAATATTTTATAGTACCAATATTCCGCCTATTTCATATCTTTTGTTCAAAACACAATAACCGTACCAATTTTCTGTTTACCATATTACAAACCATATTTTACTCACTATTTAGATTGTAATATGTTTAAAAAATAGAAACCGTCCTTTGGTCAGTTTATAACTTAGAGGGGTAGCTAGTGGTTATTATTACATTGATTTTTTGATTACTTCAGACATTTTCTATACAGTTGCAGTGATTGAAAAAAATAATTTAAGAGGTATAAGCGATCAAAAAATATTTTACACGACACCTTACGCATTTAGGTACTCATGATTTCCCAGATATTTTTAATATTAAAAAAAAAAAAAAACATCTGCACACAATTCATTAATAAAATTCCGTTTTTCAAAAGACCATCTGGAAAGGGATGGCGATCCCAATGGGCGTATCATTACATTTCGACCAGCTGGCGGCATAAATCCATATCTCCAAATATTTCTTGTTGGTATTCGATGTTTTCATATTACATACCTATCTTTAGTTAGGTACTTTTCGTATAACAATCGAATAACATATTTTTTAATAAATGGGGCTCGAGTATAATGATGGCTTGCTTGCATACAAATCCCCCTTTTTCTGATTTAAACTCCTATTATTCTAACCTCCGTATCATCACCACACATAATATAGGCACAACTAGATCTTAAATTTTAGTAGGTATTGCTAAAATTTTACGATACAAATAACTGTATGTACCCTTATTCATAATATTTTTAATATAACAATAATTATGATTTATGATAATCAATCGCGTTCATAAAATATAATTATTTACAAGTAACTATATACATCTACCTCAAATAGAAATAATACACTTTATACTTTTATGGTATGAGCATCTACATAATAATTAACCAAGTTATTTGGGGAGGGGGAGGGTGCTAGCTGACTGCAATGTATTTGAGGGTACCGGGTACCTACTAAGCAATCCCTCACCACTATCATCTTATTTGCACCTACGTCACCATATCCACTTTCGAAATAATATAATATATAGGTCCACCGTTCGCGGTCCCGATATTGTGGTTTTCGACTGTCTTGCGTTCACTTAAACTATAAAATCATTATAATATGCCGATGTCTACCACTTTGTTTCCCAAAGAGGGTAAATTGAAACTAGTTCAATATTTAAGATTATAGATGTATACCTAATACATGTTTCCAACGCGTATATCATATATATAGGCACAGAGAACTACAGAACCAAATAGTTACGATTTTTATAGGGTTTTTGTTGTTGTCGTTTATTTTTTTCTTTATTATTATTATTTTAATGTTGTTGTTGTCTTAGGATTACTTATTCATTATTGTCTTTCGGCTAGCCACAAAGTATAATACCTCGATCTATAGAGTATTGTTTTAGCTTGTTTATACCATAAACGTACATGATTACAGCTAGATGTAGGTACCTAATGTATTACACACGAATATGCAATAATATTTAATACGGGCGCTGTAATAATTATGTAATCATGAAAGTAAATAAAATCAAACGATGCAATTAAAATATCATTCGACTGTTGAGATGCCATAAAATATTGAACATAACGCGTGAAAAAAATCTGTTATAATGTCGAAGTATCGAAGTATCAAACTATATATTTTATTATTTATAATATAGTACCTACTAGTTGTAACACGAGATGTATTGCTCGAGCCGAAGTTTGTATTTTTAATAATAATTGAAATATTATTCGTAAAGAAAAGTATAAATTTGTAATTTTCACAAAATCGATTAAGTATAGTTTTGAATACCTAAAATATAATATAAGCTACAATCATACATTAAACTGTCATATTTGTTTTAACATAAAATAATTTCCTTATTAGAAACGATTAACGCGAAGATTTGTTGAATGCTTTCATCTAATCTGCCCGAGTAACTAATGGTGACAAATATACAAATGTCTCCTATATTATTATTATAAGTCAACAAGCTGTGATGAAAAATAGCAACCACTTAAATACAAAACTTTTTTTCTTAAATCTCAAAATCCTTTCTGAAATTTGCAAAAAAAATCCACACTTATTGAGATAAGAATTTTGCGTTTCTCAAGTCGGACTAATCAAGAGACATTTACTAAATGTCATTAGATATTTAGGTTTAGTGATTTCGGAGATTAGCTTGATCGTACATATTGTGACACCTTATAGATAATAAAACAAATAATATTCTTTTTTCGTGTACCAAAAACTAAACTATTGTGTGAGCTGCCCTTCAGCTACTTACATACATAGTGGTTGAAAAATAAACTATAAATATCCGCCAAAAGCCTCGAGGAATATTTTACCACAACTATTATTGAAAATTGTTTCGTAGTTTTTGTGTCTCTATAATAGTGAACAACCAAACTGACAAATATCCATTTCATATACATAATATGTATAAGTGGCAAGCGCGTTTATAACAGAAACAATCCGATATTCAAAAAATAAGGGCAATCCTGTATTATATATTATATAGTGTTATATCATACATAATAATATGATAAATCATAAGCATTAAAACTATTTATTAGGTTAAGTATACCTAATCATGTATGTAAGTAATATGTGTAACAGAATATTTGTTAAGTTTAAATATGTGTAGAAAAATAGAATTTATACTTTAAAGGTTATACAGGAGTTGACAATTAATGTGGGTCCTTTGACGGTGGTCGTTTGCAGATGTCCACTGTTGGACAAAATAATAATAAAACGTTTTATTTTATAATAGTAATAATTAATAATAATTATATAGTGTAGTACGTCGGAAGCGATAATCGACGGACACGACAATAGATATTATTTAATTATAGACATGGTCTACGTATAAAATTATAAAGGAAGACTACTTATCGTGCGTTGTACTACGTATTATCACAATCTACATAATATTATTATAATATATAATATCATCACAACTATCAAACCTCCATCATATTATAAATTAAACATGTAAACCATTGTAGGCTAATAAACATTTGTATTTGAAGCCTTTAATTAATAATAATAAAAAAAAAAAAATATATATAATATGTACAATGTACATGTCGAATTCAACCGTTCCTACATTATTAGTATTACGCGATTAAATATAGATCTGGGATTAATGTGCAGGAGGGGGGTGTTCACGGTGGATCTCCCTTTCTGGCTTGTTTTGTCATATTAAATATAATATGATGAAGTAATGAATGTTTATGATATAACGTGATCTCTGAGAATAGTAAAAAAATCATTTAAAAAAACAAGCTGAGCACGGCATTGTTGACGGGAAATCGTCACACTTGGAGACTTTTGGTCGGACGCGAAACTGTTTCTGTATTTCAGTAGTGGTGCATTTAGTAGTGGCCAACAGGGTGGGGTTAAACAATTATGCCCACCCACCGAGTTTTTTGTGCTTTATCGGGGCCCACTTACGAACTTAACATCAATATTGGACTCCATTTTTTCAGCTTTAATCTCTTAACACATTTTGAGTCAACAGCCTCTTCCAGGTTGCCCTGGTGGCCAGACGAGTCCGCGACACGACAGAAATATGATGGAAACGGGTCGCTTGTGATCTGGGAGAAACGATGGCCAAGGGCGACGGCATATTACTATTATATTTACACGGTTTCGCAATAATAGGGTCGCGTCATCATCGAACATGAAATTACCTACCTATATACATAATATTACATTACATATACACAATATCATTACGAAGTGTAAACAAAACAGTGAAGTTAATGTGTGTATATAATATACCGCCGCGGTCTGGTCGCGTACCGTGGTATATCTCATATATATATACCAACCTATGGTAGTTATATATATTGTATAATATGTGTACACATCAACACGTAATTTATATATATATATATATATAGATAGATAGCTATAGGTATACAATATTACCTATATGTGTATAAGTGTATAATATACAATATTACGTATGATGCACCGTGCTGTACATACATAATATAGGTGGTGTAGAATGCACGTCCGAATACATCGAACGGGTTGATTTATCGCAAATAGTGGGCGGAGGTGTTAAGTAAATATGGTTCACAGTCGTGACCCGGTATTTGTTCGTGCGGAGCAGCTATGTTTGTATACATAGTATATAGGTAGGTACGCGTATATAGTGTATATATTGTTAGCATATATATAATTATTATATATATAAATAGTACAATATTCTATTTCTATATGTTATGTTTATGTGGATATAGGTACCTAATCTACGTATAGTCGTCGTCGAGAAACTAATATATACATAGCGAGAATGGTAATAGGTATATTATTGTAAATAAAGAACGAATTTTTAGGTTCTTAAAAACTTAAAATATACGATGATAATAATATATTCTAAAAAAAACCTTAAAATATTCGACGAGATTGTAAATATTAAGATAATATAGTTTTTTTCTTCAAAATAGTTCAATAAAAACAATAAATGACTGTTATGCTGTACCATTCCTTTAGAGGTACATACATTATCAAAACATAAAAAAATTTTAATAATTGAATGATTTTTAGTTTGTATCATTCTTAAATTAAATTATTTTTTTGATCTAGGAAAAGTTGTTGCTAGAAAATATCACTATTCGAGAAATTCAAAAATTGTATAATTTTTATGAAGAATAGTAGAATATATTCTAAAATATGATGAAAAACAGGCTAAATATTCTCTTATGTTCAAAACAATATAATAATATGATGATTTTTTCCTGCGAGCTTTGTGACGGATAAATTATCTTCATTTTTTATTCTCGTAAAGTTGCATAAAGCCAATAAAAATGCGTAAAAACTTATAATTCTGCATGGTCTCTTTAATATATTAATTAATAATTTTATCATATATTATGGGCGTTAATATATGATTAAAATATATTAATTACAAAAAAAAACAAAAAACCGTATAACAGCGGCGACGGATAAACGACGCGCGTGTGCGTGATATAATGGTAATAATAATAATAATAATAATATATAAAAACAAACATTACGAGGGGATCAATTGTTATAATAACACGGTCAGCGTGTGTGTGTGTGTATTACATATTTACCTACTTATGATGTATGTATAATAGTAAGTTGAATCAATAACCTTATATATATACACAAAACGGACATTATAATATGCAAGCGATGTAGGAGAGCTGTGGCGCGCGACTGACTGCGTCTATAGGGCCGTGGGGCCATTAGCTATGTGTGCGCGCGCGAGGTCGAAAGATTTTCCCACTGATACGAATTTCATATATATATATATGTGTGTATTTATTGCGAGTGCGTGGTGCAGTATTATAATTATCTATATATATTGTATACGTATATGTATAGATATATAATATCATTATGGTATTGGTATATATATATGTACTTATATTTACCTACATATACACATCGCAGATGAACACATATGTTTGTGTTTTCTATATACCTAATGTGTAGGTATTGTATATATTATATATTATGAAATGTATAATAATATATATAGGGGTAAATTTTATTTTATGACTGACCAATAAAGGTCATCGACGCTTCGGTAGTCAACTCTGAAGATTTTTTCAATTGTTTTATTTTAATTTTTTGTCAGAAATTCTCAAGTCTTTAGTAGTGAACATATTTTTATGTTTTATCTTTATAACGCGTTCCGCCTATATATATATTATATATAAATTATATATAAATTATATATGTATATATGAAATTAAATTTAACAATTAATAAAAACCAACGGTAGTTTCTATATATGTATTATTTAAAGTTCAGATGACCGTTTTAATATATTAGTCAATTTCAACTTTAAATTTAAATTGTTGGATGGTTTTCGATTGGTTATAAATATATATTTTTTTAAATTATAATGTTATGATAGTTGTGAACTTTTGAAGTTGTAGTACAATGTTTAACTTAGAATTAACCAAAACATATATTAAAGCTGTACAGCGTTTGAAGATTGGTAAAAAATGGGAAAAATTAAAATGTATTGTTTTCGATTACCCTCGATAAAAAAAAAAACATGTGTAATTGTTGTATATTTAAATCGCACATTAGGTATAGTCTGTTCCTAAGACTTTTCTTTGTATACATTGGATCAAATCAATAATGTTTGGTTTGGCACACTTTACCTTTACCGACTTTACCTATAGTGTGTGAGTGTGATGTACATATAGTACATAATATTGCAGGATTCAACGTCGGTAAATATCGAGAGCCACGTCGTGGTCTCATCACGCGTAATCCCTCGTTCGATTATTATTATTATTATTATTAATGTTTATGGTATATAATATTCGTAATAGGTATGTATATAAAATTGGTACATTGCAGTGAGTGAAAATATATACGTGTAGCACACATTAGCGGACGTGTATGTGCCACCTGCAAAAGATGATGGTTAGGTCATATTATATATATATTATACTAATATTCACACTATAATATTATTATGCTCGCACACAGACGACCGATTGAGAGAATGCGGACCCGTAGCAGATAAAAAGAGGTTAAATAATCTTCTTTTCATGTCTGCATTATTGTTGTGTTGTACACCGAGCATTAAATCGCCATTTTCCTACGTGTACCTATATATTAGGTATAATAGATACTATACCTGGGTATAAGTATAGACATACCTAGGTCTTGTAGTAGAACATACATTACCACGCCGCCGCAGGTTATATATCGTTTTGATAGGTACATATTATACGTACACGACTACATATGTCACGTGGTTCGTCGGGTTTTCTGACGATTTTCGCGCGTTCCGTAATGAAAATTTGATCTAGCAGGCCAGAGTTTTCCCAGGCTCGAAGACGGACGTTCTTGCAGTGATTTTATCTTTCTTCGTCGTATAGGTATATACCTATAAGCGCAGAGCCACTCTTGAGATTTATGTGGCCTTCCGAGAAAAAATCTCCCTAAGGGTCATTAGCAGTACTCTCTTCTCCAACATATCGTAATGCATTATAGTTATTGACATGCGTGAGGCTTGGGGCGTTTTGGCCACTAAAGCCTCCCCTCCGCGTAGAAATATAAAATTGCGGGTAAAATTAAAAGTACAATACTTTTTAAAATGTTTATAACCAGCTGTAGTTGTAACACTCCGTGAAATGCACATAGGTGTAGAAAAGTCGATCAGAGTCAAAAAGTGATTTAAATAACTTGAATTTAAATTTTTTTTAAAATACAACTTATCCGTCATATTTCGATGATTTTTCGTTTTATTTCTTTGAAAATCATTATCCTATACGATTTCTTAGTCGCTATTTAAAAATATCTATTGTAAAAAAAGATATATTTTTACAATGAAAATCAATCGATCGTGATTTCGAATAAAACGATTATTATAATATACAATCATTAGATACGCGCGAAATTGGGTTACACTCTCTAAATCGATGCGTAAAAAAATGGACCTTTTAATCATCCGAGCATGAGCAATTTCTATTAGGGCATTAATTATTTTTAATATTTATTGTCTTTAATAAAATTATATATTGTGCATATGAATCGTATTTATGTATTCGTTTAATTCATAATGGCTGTAATATTAAATTATTTCAGGTCAGCCGTAGTAAAATAATATAATGTTTATATTGTATTGTACCTGTGGTATTTCTATTCATCCGTTCTATATCCTGTATACATTTTAGATATTGTAACATAAAATTAGTAACAAACGTGATATTTAATTTTGAATTGAATACCATTCATGCGTAGAAAAATCCCCGGGGCAATGGGAAATATATTTTTTTTCTATTGAGAGACCGATCTTGGGAAATTTACATACACGCCTATATATATATATATATACATTTCGTATGCGATACAACATGCGGCAGTCACTACAAGATATAATATTATCAAAATTATAGTTTAGTATACGTTGTTTTACGTATATTCACACTTGTCTTAAAAACGCATTCTTATATTCGGTAAGGTACGGAATTGTTATTTTTTACATTTTTTAGGTATATTGTAACTACATCATATTTTTGAGCTGATATTATTATTATGACAATACAATTTGAATACATGATTCGTTTTTACAGGTTGATATTATTATATATTTTTCGACTTGGAACTTAACGTGCTTAAAAAGTTCTAAATATATACATGCATATTTACGTTTAAAAAAGTACAGATATGCTTTAAAAATATGCACTTATTATTTTTTTTTTTTTTACTCACAAATTTCAAAAACAAAAATATTTTTATACTTTATAATTTTTAGCAAATAAAAACTAAGTTGTGTCATTTGAAAAACACAATACAATAATAATTGCCAATAGGTGCCTATTAGCAGTAGTGGATTTAAGTGGCCTCAGGGGCATAGCCCACCTCCCCTCCCCAATTAGCCTGAGTTAGGTTTATGAATTAGGTATTGAAAAAAATCAATTTGGCTGCCCGATCATTATATTATATAAATAAGAGTGGATTGGACTATTGGAGTAAAGATCCAAATAATGTATGAGCTCAAAGGTTTTTAAAAACAACATAAAAACTTTTACCAAAGATTATTACTGCGAAGAAGGGAATAACTCCCCAAAATTGTCACCACATTTTAGACTATGCTCTCCACTAAAAAAAGATTCATCAATGGTACTTATAGTGAAAACTCTTAAAATAAATATACATTCTTTAAAATGTATAATATGTATAGCTTTTTTTTTTCATTTTCAAATTTTCATTGTATTAGGTTTATAATGTGGTCTAAAAATGGTTAAGTTAAGAATGGTTTTAAAGCTACAAAATCATTAATTATGCAAAAATATAAATATGCACTACAATACTTTATAATAAATCGAATATTTATTTTAAAAAAGTACGCAAATGCAACCAAAATTTTCTCAATTTATAATATACAGATACAGATACTTTCGAGAGCAGATACACTCTCAAATACCTCTATACGACATCACGGATATCGCAAAGAAAAGCTATTGTGGTTTTAATTTAAACGAATATTACCACGATTTTTCCCCTACGCGCCGTTATAATGATAATAGTAATAATAAAAATAATAATATATACAGTTCATATATAATACATAAATCAGATTCGTTTCACATGACGTGTGTTTGTGTTTCTCGACTGACTTTGTAACTCGACGTAATAAATATCGAACGGACGTTACCTAATAGAATTTTATTAAAAGCGTTAGTTGCGTTTTAAAAATTATTATAAGGAACAGCAATGTTTGTCATATTATGCGGGTTTATCTGCACCGCAGTACGTATACATATTATATAGATAAATAAATAAATAGAAGAAACGGCTATAAATTAAAATAAAAAAAAGGGTTTTGAATGGTTCGCCGCGAAGTAATGTTATAATATGTTTGTAATATATTATACTATGCGTTATTTATGAATATATTACTAGTAGTTTACAACCCTGTTTAAAAATTTTCTGGATGAATCGTTTTGAATAACTTATTTCGAACAAATTCATTGCTGTATAATATTTTTGTGCCGTGCTAAACAATTGCACACGAGAACCAGAAAACGACGACCGGCGACGGACAAATTATAATAGAAAAGTAATAATATAATAATATGTGGTATTGGGTTGAATGTAATACACACACACACACACTATATTATATATGGTAACGTGCAGATGTTTGTACATAATTTATTCGGTTAGATATAATAAAGTCGTTCAAAATACATATTAAAATACCTACATTATTTTTTTTCGAGGATTCAATAAAACTGCAGTCTTCTTTAAAATGACAATACGTTTTTTGTATTAAAGTTAAAAAAATAATAGGAACAGTAATAATATACATAATGCTATTATATATACCAAAAATATGAAATAAGGTGAACTTTAATAATTTTGAAGTTATCAATGTGAAGATGATCAAAAAAAAATTTTAGATTCTGAGCGGAGCGATGAATGTATTGATCTTACCATGATGTGTGTGTTTTTTTTTTTTTTTTTTTTGTGTCTGTCATCACGTTTTGGGGCAGTAAAAATGCTTCGAGTTTTGAGCTGTTTACTGACATTTTAATTTTTCAACTTTTTTAGTTTTTTTTTCTATAAATATCGATAAAAATTTATTTGTTCGGTAGAAAAGCTTGAAAATTTAATACAAGGCTTCTAACACATTTTAACAATAGAAGTTAAAAAATATTAAAAATTCGTAGGCACGATTTTTTTTTATAAGCATTTAAAGTTCAAATTTTGACTAAATACGTAAAAATTACGGCAATGTTCAAATTATCTTAAATAGAAATTCATAAAAGTTTTTCTTTTTAATTCTAAGATTTGAAAATTTAATACAAGGCTCCTAACATATTTTTACAATAGAAGTTGAAAAATAAAAGAAATACATAGTCACAATTTTTTTTTATAAGCATTCAAAGTTTGAATTTTTACAACATATTATGTAAAAATCACGAAAATTCGTAAATTATTTTATGCTAGAAATTCATAAGCGAAAAATAAGCGAGACAGGTGTGTTTACCTGGAAACCGTTATCACTCGGGATTTTAGAACTTAGGCATATATTGCCGTTGGTGATCGAATTGAAAGTAATTTTAACTTTTTTTGAGCCGACTGGTTTAATATTGGTAATGCCAGTGAAGTTGGTAGAAAAGAATTTTGCTATTTTAAACGTATGCAAATTCCCTAAATTTTTGTTTTGATCGGTGCATTCGGCGAGTATAACTATAGGACCATTATAATCCGGCGAAAAATATCTGAGACGAGTGTTAATGTTATTATTATCGATAGCTGGATTTTGGTTTGTTAATGGCATAGTGATATCTGTAGATAACGTGGTGGCTGAGGCAGACTCATTAGAACGGTCGTAGCCGTTAATAGCATCATCGACCATAATTGGCTCGTGCGCGTTATCGGGAATGTTATAATTGAAAGTAGTGTTTGATGTATCAAGAACCGGTGGATTATCCATAATTTTGTTGTAAACCTGGAGAGACGGGACTGGTTGGGTTTGGTTTAGTTTTAGACTTACGTTGGTACGAGACGAGTGTAAATTCGGAGCCGAGCCCCGAACTTCCATTTTGAGAAGTCGATTTTAGTCTGTTCGTAGACGAATTCCGGCCGGCGCGAGAGCCGCCGCCCGAAGACGACGACATAGATAAAACGAACTAACTAGCAATATACGAAATATATTACACAGGGCAGGCCTTATCAGCAATGCACTAAAAACAACACACGACCGTTCACCACGGCGAGAGAACGCAGATGGAACCTAACCTAACCTATACTTGATAACATTTTCAAAATATTTTTACTTGTTTTGAGTTATTTAATGGCATTTTTTTTATGTCCACAACAAGTATTATCAACATCATCAACTAGACTACTAGACAGCGTGTGTGGATTTCAACACGGATTTCATCGTCTGACTTGTGGATCGGAGCAATATCTACTTTTACGTAAACAATAATGACAATGCGGTATTCATAGAACAATAACAAAAAAGTAGTTATTGATATTTTAGATTCTAAGCCGACTAATAATTAATGTATTGATTTTACTATGATATTGTGTGCGTGGTGTTTTAATTTTTTCTTTTCTTTTTTCTGTAATCACGCTTAATCTTACCACACCGATAAACTTATAATTTTAAGTATGACGTGTCAAAAATATATATTATAATATATTTTATTGAGATTTGGTCGAATTGATACGTAACAAAAAAACAAATTTTTAGTATTCCTTATGGGTCCCACGCGACACCATGATTTTTCACAGTGAGACCATCGTTCTGTTAAATTAAAAAATCGTACTTTTTAATGCTAAAAATAAAAAACAAAATTTTACTGTATATAAACAAAATATATTTTATTGAAAAATTTAATGAACAATTTAGTGAACATAACAAATGTGTGCTTTAACATTTTGAACAGATTATGTCGAAAAGATGAAGTATAATATATAATACAATGCAAATTGAAAAAAAACAATAACTAATAATTTTAACAAAAACAAAAAAAAGGCATCAGAGAAGACGTGGCGATGTGAGTGGTACGTAATGGCGATTGAGTGATAATCGCAGAAGATGCTAGTAAGGCTACTGGTCACCTCTACAACGTTATTCGGTCGGTCCTGAGGGGCGTTCGAGAATCGTTGGCGCGTTTGCCCGGGCCGCGAAGACGACCATGGCAGCGGATGGAGCCCGACCACGACGGTTGCGAGACGAACAACGATTGACGACAAGTGGCTAGTGCGCGATGTTGTGCGCTTGACGATTCTGCAGATGTTTAATACGATGATCGTTGTGCCGGTGACGACGGTTACCTAAGCTCCCGGAGCGAGCGACGAAGACTATAAAATATGATGGGTACTGTGGAATGGGCGGTGACCTAACCGAGGCGTCGTGACTAGGCCGACAGTGTCAGACCACTAGGCGAAAAGGGGAGAGAATCAGTAGTGAGACTCTCCGTGATTTTCGCCCTGGCCACATCCGTCGGCGCCGTGCAGTCTGCCGCTGCCAATGGTCCCGCCGTGGAGTCGCGCACCGCCGTAACTCTGAAACGTTTAGTTTCTTCGAGTCCATCAGCGCTATACTGACATCCGTGTTCCTATCTACCCTACATAAATTATAATCATCTACTACCCGAACACTTTGAGCTCTACGGAAATCCGTCGTCACCGTCGCAACGAGTCGTATTCGTGCATTGCAGTCGTTATTGGTATCGACGGGGCGGCGTCGATGCCCGCGTCGATATGGCTAGCCTCACCGTCGTCGTGTCGTCGTCGTCGATCGCAACCGAAGCAGCTAGGCGTCCACCGCGCCGTCAGAGGGTCTCGCGTGTCGGCGATCCCGAGCACCCGACGTCTGCGATCCCGTTGCGCCACAGCTGGTGGTCGAATAACACGTATTGGCGACTTACCGCCGATCACCCTGCAGTGCTCTGTCACGTACCTTCCTCGTCCTCACATCGCCACGCCTTTGTCTGCTGCCCTCAACCAGGGGGGGAACTTTCGTACGGTTTCACTTCGGGAAAAAACTCAATAAAAAACAACGAATTCCGCGTACGGCTCTTGTTACGCCTCTCCACACCGCGCTAATGATTCTCATCAAGATGCCCGGGCGTGGAGGTGCGCGTATCGCTGGAGTGTTTCCCGGGTCCAGCCAGACGAACAAGCCCCAAAAAGGGAATGTGACCTCCTTTCCCCTGGTCGGCGTGACGTCCAACGCATCGTCATTTTGCTTAATATGTTCTTCTACGGCCGCGACCTGCTTGGTTGACGACGTCGCAATCACGTCGTCTGCAATAATGTTTATCTCAGCCGGTCCAATGTTGGAGGATTCGTCCGGTTGAGCGATTATGGCAGTCGACGCGTCGTCGCCTGTGAACTGCTTTGCATAACTCAGTAGACCCGCCAAATCGTCATAAGTTATTTCCTCGTTGTAGTTATCGAATCTGTGTAGCTTGGTTTCCATTTCATCGTATTCGATGTTGCTATTTGTTTTGTCGATAACTTTTCTTATGGTGGTCTTTTCAATGTGGTCGGATTTCTCGATATTATAAGATGCAGCCATTTTGCAGGTGTATTATGCGCGTGTAGGTAGACAGAAAAAAATAAAATGAACCATTTCCGGATTTCGTAGTAGACCAAAGCCGATAATTTCAAACAAACCGTTGTTTATTAGTGGCCAGCTAGTACGCAATAATATTATTATAATTGGCCAGCATCAGTTGGATTTTGAGACCGTTTATTTTTTCAAACATAATTATTATTATTATCTATTAATATACCAACTACACTTGTGTAAAGATTTATTATTGTATATTTGTATTATAACAATTTTATTATACCCATAACCCGTTATAACAGTTTTCGTTTGGAACGCCAAAGTTGATCAATGTTCTTAATTATCTAATAATTATTACTGGAATTAAGAAAAACAGTTGAGTATTATTTCAAATTATTAATTATGATCAATGATCAAAAAGTACGAGTATATCCATTGTCAAAACAATAAAAATACATTTAAAACTAAATTAAAAACATATGCATCCTATTATTTTTTTAGATTCTGAGCGGAGCGATGAATGTATTGATTTTACCATGATGTGTGTTTTTTTTTTTTTTTTTTTTTTTGTGTCTGTCATCACGTTTTGGGGCAGTAAAAATGCTTCGAGTTTTGACTTCAGTACCTCGTTCGATCAGAAAGTGAATCTAGTTGGTACTTTGGGAGGTCAAAAGTAAAAAATTCTTAATACTTTTCTAAATAATTGAGAAAAACAAACTAAAAATTAAGGGAAAAACGGGAAATTTTACGCACACTCATTTTTCGACAAAATCGATTTTGGTTTTTGATGTAACTTTAAAACAAATGACCATAGATACATGAAATTTTCACCTAATGTTTATATAAGTATATTCTATCCACCATGCAATTTTCAAAAAATTTCGACTTAAGTTGAACTATTCATAGGCATTTCAAATTTTCGATCATTATTAGTTTTTTTTAAATTAATATCGATAAAAATTTATTTGTTAGGCAGAAAAGCTTTAAAATTGAATACAAGGCTCTTAACATATTGTTACAATAGCAGTTGAAAAATAAAAGAAATTCATAGTCACAATTTTTTTTATAAGCATTCAAAGTTTAAATTTTGACAAAATACGTAAGAATCACGAAAATTCACAAATTATTTTAAGCTAGAAATTCATAAAAAATTTTCTTTTTAAATCTAAGATTTTAAAATTTAATACAAGATTCCTTACTAGTTTTTCAATCTTTATCACAAATAAAAATTCCACCGGAAATTCAAATTAAATTTTTATGAGGATTTGAAATTTAAATTTTTACAACATTGGATTTTCACTTTTAGCGATTTCCTTATTTTGGTGTAACTCTAAAACAAATTACCGCAGATACTTGAAATTTTGACTGAATGTTTATATAGGCGTTTTATATATTTGATAAAATTTTCAAAATATTTAGATTTGTTTTGAGCTGTTTACTGACATTTTAATTTTTCAACTTGTTTAGTTTTTTTTCTATAAATATCGATAAAAATTTATTTGTTCGGTAGAAAAGCTTGAAAATTTAATACAAGCCTTCTAACACATTGTAACAATAGAAGTTAAAAAATATTAAAAATTCGTAGGCACGATTTTTTTTATAAGCATTTAAAGTTCAAATTTTGACTAAATACGTAAAAATTACGGCAATGTTCAAATTATCTTAGATAGAAATTCATAAAAGTTTTCCTTTTTAATTCTAAGATTTGAAAATTTAATACAAGGCTCCTAACATATTTTTACAATAGCAGTTGCAAAATAAAAGGAATACAAGGTCACAATTTTTTTTTAAGCATTCAATGTTTGAGTTTTGACAACATATTATGTAAAAATCACGAAAATTCGTAAATTATTTTATGCTAGAAATTCATAAAAAATTTTCTTTTTATATCTAAGATTTGAAAATTTAATACAGACTCATAATATATTTTTACAATAAAAATTGAAAAATAAAAGAAATGCGTAGTCACAATTTTTTTTTTACAAGCATTCAAAGTTTGAATTTTGACAACATATGTAAAAATCACGAAAATTCGCAAATTATTTCAAACTAGAAATTCATAATAAATTTTCTTTTTAAATCTAAGATTTTAAAATTTTTAATAAGCTATAATATATCCTAGACAGATAAACCGTCTTCGCTCAGTATCGGTTTTTGTATACAATGATATAATATCATTGGATTCAAATTTAATTCCATCCATTACAGTAACCCACTTGTAACCTACTGTACAGCCGAGCGACATACACGACTTACCCGCCTTTTTTAAATTTATTTTTCAATGATAGAAGAGTGTAATACAAAGTAACAATGCAGTACAATATTGAAAGTCCGGTCATTTATAAAAATTGCCTTATATAATAAATATGTAAAATACCTTTTGCAATAATGTAATATTATATAAAACATATTTAATTCATGTTTGCACAATTGTATTTATGGTTTAAAGTTTTTTAATTTCGGTGTTTTAGCATTTGTTTTATTGAGTAGGTGTTTAAAATTTAATAATTTCGAAGATTCACGTTCACCTCGTCGAGTTTATGGAAATCGAATGGACTGCAATATCAAAAACGAAAAAACTATTATTCCTGGCGGATTTCATGGTGATTAAATGTGCTTTTGATGTTTTTAATTTTAATTTGACTTAGCATATATTTTTCATATGAAACTGCAGCATGAGTGTAATATTTGTTACTCCTCCGTTATTTATTATTTTGTTTACATATAAAACAGGTTTTTTTTTATTATCCAAACAATAAAAAATACAAATAAATCTCTTAGATAAGTAATGACTTACCTAGAAATAATCAAAATTGATAAAGTTGAAAAAAATCATTTTTATATCAAATCACATACACTCAATACAACTTTTGAAGTAAAAACATGGTAGGTAGGTACCTTATGTTAACTCAATACGACCATCTTACACGACTCGATTTCAAAAAAAAAATTGTAAATTTTAGATCATAGGTATTATCATACATTCATATCCAGTAGGCGAATTTGAAAACATTCACTTACTGTAGCAAAGAATAATAATAATAGTAATAATATCGTGTTATTCGGACCAAATTTGTACACCGACAACAAAAACACTTAGTCGAACGTTTTCGTATTTATTATTCGAGTGTCGCTGAGCCCGAGTCATAAAAATTCTATTCCTTTTATGAATGTACGTACCTATATAATAAACGTGAACACACGCATTGCGATTGTTTGGCTCTAAATGTTGTTTTAAAGATGTAAAACCACTCCCACGCCTGCAACATACCTATACCTACATGCTATCTGTTCCGAGTATAAATGTACTTTTTTTTTTATCGTAATTATCGGAATACTTTTTAATGAAAATATGTGTTGTTTAACGATGTTTATTTCCTTAAACCCTTTAATAACAGGTTTGATGATGTGTTGCACCAAAAGTAGGTATATAATACATATAATATAAAACCTTAACGCACGCATTTACAACTAATATAATGTATAATGTAATATATACCATCGTCGTCGTAGGTAGGTGCTCAAACGGACAAAAAACAAAAAAACCAAACTTGATTAGTTCGATCCGTGTTCGAGTTCGATTATTTTGTTACAACCTGCAATAACGCTGTGTAAAAATCGTTGTTTCGTTATATCGTCCGAACGAGGAACACCGGTGTAAAACCGTTGTTACCACATACAAGGTACCTATTTATTTATTTTACATATATACCTACATATATTTGTATAATATATATACCTCCACATCTACCGATTTGGTAGTGTTGTTCATAAATTATAGCTCATGATGCGCGCGACAGCAGATCGTTTTGGATGTTTCGTTAAAGTCACCACGCGCGCGGGGGCTTGCGGCCATCGACGACGATGACAATAAAACGTGCACAATATAATATTTTAATAATATTATACAATGTCGCGCTGTAAATAGCTGCATTGCGGTATATACATATAATATATACACGGACGCGTTTGCGTTCCCGGTCCGGGATAACGATTCAATCGTGTAGATATTCGTAGTGTGTGTGTGTGTGTGTGTGTGTACGATTTTCAATTTACCATACATAGATTTCATATTCAATCCAAATATGCGGACGTGTGTTGACTGCGTTGACGCGTTTCCGCCGACGAGTGCAGCACAACATATATGACAATATAATATAAGCACATAATAATAATAATAATAATAATAATAATAATAATAATAATAATAAAAACAATAATACGCGTAGGTATACCTTACCTATGCCGCCTCTTTATTATAATATATAGGTGGTATAGCCAGGTAAGTAATATAAAATAATACGCACGAGGTGGTGTATATATAACAGCTGCTAACTTTCATAAGTCGCCCCCCCCCCACCCTTGACCATTAAATTGTATACATCACCATAGTGTTTATATTAATTTTTTATGATAAATTAAATGAGTTAAATGGTATAATAATGGTTTTCAAAGTTATGTTTTAAGTATGAGCCGTACAATTTTCTTTATTTCTTGTCAATTTGTAATATAATATATCATAATTGTTGAGGTGTCGTAGTTTTAAACTAGTAAAATAAAAACTACGCGATAATGTCCATAATTTCTTATTCTTTATTTTAAAATCTCAAGATATTTAAAATTCAAGTGTTTACTGGAGTTTAATTATGGTTATATTTAAAAATAAAGGTTCTGGCGCGGGGAGGATATATATTCCCATATCCCCTACAATAATTACACCACCACGTGTGCGCTACGAAGAGTCCGATAGACGATTTATTGTGTGATGGGTTATACACTGCACATATCATATTGTTGTAAACCTATATAATATAGGTACCTATCGCTTCGATGATCTCGTGTTTTCGCTCGTTTTATTATTATTATTTGCTCCATATCACACGTTGGTCGCAGATGCGCATCGGTGATATTGTACAGCCATCGTCGATATAATGATACCTACGTCGTGGTGACTACCATATTGACGGTCACAAAACTTAAAAATTATGATACACGTAATTATAACATATAATATGTATTGCGATGCATAATATAAACCATTACTAGTCAAACACATCATACACACACACACACCCCGAACTCTGCGTGCAGATTAATATGAGGCCATGTCGACGGAAAACCATTCACAATCGTGTTCTGAAAGTATACCTACTAATCGCGTGATAGGTAACCGGGTAAGGTCGAATCGCACTTATATTGTTGCCGAGTTGCACTATCTCGGGGACGACGGAATGCAACTACAACTGCCGAATAATCTCACTTGGGCTTTAAAATAGAAATTTTCAAACTGCAGCACGCATTTGAATTCCATATATAAGTACGTCTTATATAAATACACGTTATTTTTTGATAAAATGTTAAGTTTTTATATTGTAAAATTAAATCAAACCACCACCGCGGTGGTCACACACAATCATTTTTAACGATTTTAAAAATTACTTGACGATATTATTATATTCATCTGCTCACACAGAGATGGAATAATAAAGTGGGCTGAAGAATATATATTTGTGTATACTTAAATTATAAATACTTCTTAACACAATAGAGACGATACGCTGAGTTATTTCATATCACGCATCAATATCGTTGTAAAAACTGTCGACGATATACAGAGTTGCATGTTCGTCGTCAACAATCGTCCTCTCCTCACGTTTTACATTAATTTCAAAATTAGTTATGTCGTGTTGGTAATAATAATTAAAGTCAAATATCAAACTCTTCGTTTACAAAACTTTGTTAAAACCCATCTGGACATACGGACTTCAGCTAGGTATGAAAAAACTCAAAAAAGTCCAGTCCAAATAAAATACAAGTTTTTCGAAATATGACTTTAAGAAAACTATAGTAAACGCCTCTTCTCTCTCTCTCTCTCTCTCTCTCTCTCTCTCTCTCTCTCTCTATCTATCTATATATCTATCTATCTATCTATCTATTTATCTATCTATCTATCTATATATATATATATATATATATATATATAGATATATATATAATATATATAATATATATTAAAAACAATTCACAATGAATAAGCTAAATGTTTCCTAAGAAAAATTCATAACCATTGATGACTCCCTTTACAAATCCACTCATTAAGAACGTATCATCTATCAAAATTCCAAATATTTTTCCAAGGAGACTTAAACGCTGCACATGGTTCACAGATTTATTGCAAAAAATAAAAAAGTTAAATAAAAAAACACTACAGTTGTAAATCAAATGAAATTGTAATATCACTCTGGGTGGCTTCATTCCTCAAATTATGTAACTCGTGTTATATTATTTACTTAATCCTACAATATATTTATTATGTCTTCTAAGAATATTTGAAAAAATTATGTGTAATTTAAGAGTACTGAATCGATTGATACGTTCGACTCACAATCAATTATCAATTTAAATCAATATGTATAACAGATTCTACAAAAAATGGAACGATCGGATTGCTGGCGATTTAAAAATTATTTTTGTTGGACCCTAACAGCAATGAAAATACTGACAATTTGTGACATTTTGGTTTATGCGAGGAGAGTACATATTATAGTTTGCAAAGTGACCATTTCCCGTCGCATCTACCGCAGTTGCGCGCAGGTAAAATAATTAATATAACAGTGCGGACAACCATCATTCGCTTCACGATATTTTAAACAGTAATTTTGATACGCGCGGGTTATGTTTGCAGTGGTTTCCGCCACGTTTTTAGAATGCTACTGCAATATTATACAATGGCGACATCATTGTAGTTACTATAATATAATACGTCGTAAGCGACGGACGCGTGAATTTTCGCGTGATATAATAATTGTTCGCGGACGAATAATGTTGTTTGTATAATACAATGTCGTTTGTATATTATAATATTATGATAATAATGTTGTGTGGTACGTGAAGTGTCGGTGACGACAACGGGAGAAAAGACGTATGCGCACAAACAATATACCTAAGCGCATGCGTCGTCGTGATGGACAGTTTAACGACGTGTTATAGTGCTACACGTGTGCTCTTCTATTTTTTTTTTTTAAATAATATAAAAAATAAATTATATTTTAATGTAATACCGTATTCCCTTCGCTCCCCACGCCGACGAAATAATAACATAATACAAGAGCAATGCGCGACCCGAGAAAAACAAGATCACTCACGGTCAACGGTGCAGCAGGTCTGAAATTAGAATCATTATTATTATTATTATCATATATTATATTACGCGGGTTTTAAATGTATAGTAATAAACACGCACGAGAATATATATATGTATTAATAAATATCTCGACTGTTCGTTAAATTACCAAAAAATAACAATAAACAATCCGAGCGCGCGTTTGCCTCGGTGTTAAAAAAAAAAAAAAAAAAAAAAAAAAATGTAAAATAAAATTTGAATTTGCGTCCCGCTGCGTACGCTCTCCTATAAGGCTTACAAATCACGCCGGCGCGTTCACCTACTATTATATACACACGATAATGAAGTTACCACGTTTTTATTTGGCTCATATGTTATACTCACGCGCTTGTGCGTGTGTGTGTACGTGTGTATCGGGAACGTATTATAATAATGCTCGAGATGTCACGACCGGGCGATATTAATGGGAATATATACTCTACTGTTAGAAACCCTCTTGGAAAATATTTGTCAGTACCGCGGGGGTGGGTGAAGGGTGTAGGAGAAAGGAGTAGGAGGGAGGGCGTCAGGAAAATAATAAGAAATAAGAACGGAGAAAAAAACTGGACCCATTAGAACTCACGAAAATATATACACTACCTATATCGTTGTAACACACACGCAATTGTATAATTTTTTCCACTCTTTCTTGTCTTCTCGATGCACACTTACAGACAGACACACACACACACGTTATCGTTTATACATAATAAAGAGTTGGCATTGATTCTTTATTTTTTTTTTATTTTAAATAATATATATATAATATATATACATGTAAACCAGTTTGCGCGCGACACGTGGTCCGTTTTCCCTTCGTTAGTGCGTACATTTTCGTGCGAGACTGTGAAAAAAAAATAAATACCGTTTTTCGACGTAATACACATAACATTATTATCCTACATAAAATACATACAAGCAACAATAATATTATAACGTCAATTGGCGTTGAATACGGGTACATATAGTCATATAGATACCTACATATTGTATTCAGCATCGCGCCATATCTACCCGATTATTACGTCATATAGTCTGCAGTGCTCGAATTATGTTTGTGTGGGGTGGAGGGGTGGTGGTGCGCAGGGGGACGGAGGTTCCCGTCTATTTTTTTCTATTAGGTAGTAAATAACAATATTAATCAGTCTTATAACCTATAACCATTACCGAGTCGTCCATTGCCATATTCAAACGGGCGCAATTCCTTTCGCCCAAAAACGATCTTCCTCTTTTCGACCAAATACCATTAAATAGTTTCCTCTTTTTGCCTAAAAATAATCGCATTGTTTTTGCCCATCTTTCATGATCAAAATTTTGGAAAGCACTGTCACACAGCTAACTCGTCACAATTAATCAGGATGACTGATACATACTTTAACAAAAGTTTTTATTGTATTTCTCCATCAATTGGTACGTGGTTGGCTGTTATACAAGAAGTCCAAATTGATGTATATATTAAATTAAATAGTATATATTTACAACATTTTCCTAAAGATAGGAAAGTTAAAAAACGACAACTACAAAACGAAGACAAAACGAAGTTTTTAAATCTATATCGTTCAACTATACAAAACATTTAAATTAAATTAAATATTTTGTATAAAACATTCTTTTAACAACGTCATAAAAATTAATGACAAATACATCTTATATTATATAATAATAATTTAATGTCCACAAACACAAAATATATTTTTGGAGAGTAACAGAAGCCGCATCCTCAAACACAATGTCTTTGGTGAAAAATCCAAACTATTTCCGGAATTGTAGAAAAATATAAAGCAGACTCAGAATTTTGATTGCAAGTCCGTTACTTGTCTGCCTCGGCCTTTTTTCCAGAATATGACGTAATTGACGCATTTGAGACATTATGTGAAAGTACGTAGGTAGGATGAAGACGTGTTAGAACTACTTATTTCCTACTTTGAGGATACATCGATCGGTCGTCCAAATAGACGTAGAAGAAGGAACCTCAGATTTCCTATTTCACTGTGGAACTGCTTTACGCTTACTATATCTGGTTTACCTAGAACAAATAATTATGTTGAAGGGTGGCATAGGGACTTCAATAATTTATTGAGTTCATGTTATCCAACAATATGGAAATTTATTGAAGCAATTCAAAAGGAACAGAGTTTAAACAACATGAAAATAAATCAATACATAATAGCGGGTACGATCGAACCATCCAGGAAACGAAAAAGGGATACACTTAAAGAATTAGTCAACGAATACGAATATAGGGACAGACTGGAATACCTAAGAGGTGTTGCCTATAATTTATCATACCAAATTTAAATTTAATTGTGTATAGCTAGTATATTGTTTTTAATTTAATTTTTCAATTTTTTTTTTCCTATTGTGATCATACCATTTTATTTTATACAGTATTTTGATTTTTATGATATTTTAATGTTTATTATTACTGATTATATTATTATAAAGGTATACTCACTAACGAAAATAATTTCTTACTTTTCGCTATTAATGTTTTCGCTGTTAAAACATTTCGCGATTTTCACGATTTTAACTGGCACCTAAAAATATCACCTCATATTATAATATCTACGTGTTGATTGATATATTTTTAGCCCCACCCCCCACACATATAACATAATTTGAATAATATTTATGCCCGCGAGTATATACTATACGCTGGTCTATACTACCAATAATATTATATAATAAATGCATACGTAAAAAGTGTATTTTTTCTTCGACGCTCTCGTGAATGACTTCGTGAAAATTCACCATCATATCTGCAGAGCGCATCGGCGTACACGTTGCTGCAGTTATTATACCATAATAATATAAATACGATGTAACCTACGTTGCACTGTTTGCTGCTGTTGCACTGCAGAAATTCAGCTAATAATAAGTAGTGCTCATACTATTATACAGCAGTCGTGCACCCATCCTGTCGACCATCGTGTTCAGTAATAACGACGGCGGCGCCGCCGACATTGCGAAATGAATGATGATTTGTTGTAATATTCGCCATGTCAAGTCAAACAATATAATAACAATAATAATTAGGCGTGATTATTATTATTATTATTATTATATTAAACTCGATAATAAGACGAGCGTACCTACATTGTGTACAATATACAACATAATATATACACATACGATTTCCCAATGATATATAATAATAATAATAATAATATAGAAGGACATACGCGCGCGGGTTCTATCACATTTTTAAATCACGCGAGATGGTCAAAAATAGTCAATAATATATAATAATATGACGTACCTATTTCATATGTGTATATATATATATATATAATATATTATATTTATTGTATTTGTACACGCGCGCGTATTATGCAAATCATAATGGGTAAACACCGAGATCGTAACGACGACGGCTGAAATATTCATTTTTTTTCTAATATACATTATACGGACTTACGAAATAACTCCACACATGCGTATAGGTTTACACACGTGTGCTCATGTTTGTGTATGTGTACATGAACTATGTGGTATTCGCTTTTTTTTATCTATTAAAAAACGTCGTTCACAGAACTATTACTAATACTATAGGTACATGTATATACATAATATTAATAATGGGTACCTAGCTATGTACATACGGTTGCTGCTGCAGAAGATGCTTTTTTTTTTAAGAAGCGACTATTGCGTCGACCTGCAGCGTTCATATTGTGATAATTTGTTTTGCATGTATACCTACCTAGAATATTTTGTTAATCTATTATTATTATTATTATTATTATAACTAAAATTCGATCGAGACGCGCGTAAGCTAGGTATATATAATATCATATTATTATAACATAGCCGTATACATAATCATAATTCATAATATATACGTTTAAAAACGATTCAGATGATGCAAATCATTATTATTATTATTACCATTTACCACGCGTGTTTTATACGAGAAAATCAAAACGTTTTTATTTAATAAAACGTGATCAAGACGTTGAATAACGCTGTAATGAAGTTAAATGTCACAACATTGAAAGTTTTAGCAACAGGTACTGTATTATAATATATATATATACACATATAGCGGTCCGAGTTTTGGTTACCAGGTGTTGTGTTTTGCATGGGTATACCAATGTATACCATTAAGTTATCATTTACTATTTAAACACAATATTTGTGTGAACGCGTCGTCGCATTTACATATATATAACGTTTTGTATTTAATTCTACCTCACGAGAGAAACACTGCGTGTACGATGCGGTAATAATAATAATAACAGTAATCGGAAATAACCTGTCAAGAATGAAATTATTAAAAAATTATTTACGGTTAAATTTAAGTAGAGGATTTGAATAAAAAAAATCGTACGTAGCGGATAAAACGATTATTATTTTTACTATTTTTAATTCGGCGTTTCGGTTGTCCAGAGACAAGAACCACTCAAACACTATAACGCCGAGTAGGTATTGTACCGATACTGCAATACATGATACATCACTATTAAACTGTATGTTCGTGTAAAGTATATACAGTTGTGTGCATACTATTAATTGTAAAATTTTCGTGACCGATTATCGTGGTTTTTTTAATAATTGTTTTGTTTTTTGAATATTTTTCCACCTCAGCATTCATCGGTGAGTATAGGTATATCTACTAAACGAGTGGCTGTACGTAATAACAATCACTTTGTTCGATTTTTGTTTTTCAACGTGATTGTCAAACCACGATATTATTATTAGTATAATGTCTTACATTATATGTTTATATCTCATTCAACAGTTCGGCCGCATATTTAAATCGGTAATTTTCATGTTGTACAAAGTGATCTAATTATAAGATCAAGACGCTATACATATTCTGCATATAGTGTTGTCTCCGTCTTTGTCAATACAATTTAGGTACAAGCTCATAACTTGCATAAACTCTATCATCAAATAGTCGACACATGGACACATGCTCGAAGTAGGGCCAAGAAGTTATCCAAACCTTTCGAAAACGTACCGAAAATGTTCAAATCTAGACTCGTAGTTGGACATTGTTGGCCATAGTATACATTGTAGGAATTTGTTGTTCTCGACTATTAAAGTTTGATAATATAGTATACTGCGATATATAATAGGCGAATTCAATCCTGCAAATATATTAAAAATTAAAATAAACGACACGTCGGCCGGGTAGGTCCTGAAGGGGTATTAAACGTAGAAAAATTGTTATAATTCGCTGCCGGAGAGAGAAAACAAACAGTGCGCTGATGATAATATCCTCTTAACGACAACAACATATTACAATAATGCTGCTGCAGCACGCGTATAGTTATCGTCGCAACAACGACGACCGACGATCTCGATGGGATGCAATAAGTGTGATGTATATTGCGGCTTGATGCCCGCGTGCGTTAATACATATAACTGTATACCCACACACGGGCGGACGGGTGAGCGTAAATTACATTTAACAGCGGTAGACCGTCGTTTCGATTATTTTCCGTTGAACGGGTTGGGTATGCGCGAAAACGAAAGACGGCGGGAAAAAATAAAAAATAAATAACACTCGCGGTTTAACGGTGAATTATTGTTGTTGTTTATCGCCGCGCTCGACAGCGGTGGCCCGACGGAAATGTACGATATAATAATAAAAGCAAATTATCACAATGTTATATTATTATTATGTATACCTATACGCGTGGAGGTACACCTCTATACGATGTTGTATTATTGTCGTGCAGGCGGCCTCCATTCATCCGGGGGGATACGAACGCGATAGATTCCCGCGGCGCGCGCCGACTAATCGAAGAACGCGCCGCCGTCGATACAACAACAACAATAATAATAATACGAGTTGTATGTATTATACGTGTATAATAGATATAGATAGATAGTGGTACGTAGGTTGGTATATACCGCGGTAGGTACCCGAACCATACACGCGGTCGCGAAAACAATAATATTGCGTTATATTATTATTATGCGCTCTCTTCGACGGCGGCGTACATCGGCGCATTGCGCTCCCGTGGCGGAGAGGTTTCACTCGGCGTGACGCCGGCGACCGAGTTGTGTTATACTTATTATATTATGTGCACACGCATAATAATAATGATAATAATATCGTAGAAATCGACGACGTTTCGGTATCAACGAGAAATATTATTATAATACAACAATATAATATAATAATATAATAATAAAATAATAATATAATGCTCACACCTCTGCAGCGCCGCGCCGCGCCGATGCCGATTTGTATTACAGCGACAACGACGACGACGATTTGGGTCATAAATTATGTAGTGTATAATTTCTATGCCTAATATTATATTGTTTCGACGGGAATAGTTTCGAAATCGTTCGTCAATCGTCGTCTGAGCTGCAGCGTTATAAGCGACGGCGAAGGTTTAAATTCAAACCTTTCAACATATACTATCATTTTAACACACTAATTTTACTCCACTAGAATGTGATGTGATATTATATATATATATCTAACTACACGATATATATTATAGTCGTATAATACTACAATAATATGTGTGATGCACAAAAAATAAGAAGAGAAAAAGAAAAATGGCGGTGGCGGGTGTGAAAATGCGTGTGGCACATCACTTGACGTCGTAATATTATATTTACACGATGATACGATATAATAATATCATAGTCGCTGTTCTTATGGTTTTCTATTTCTATTAATATTGTTAACGATCATAAAAATCAGGAATCAATAGATCCATGATAAATATAAACTAAATCACAAACATTAATCTACCTATCGATTTAGTTAATTTACAATATCGCACTACGACACTGTAACTAGGTATATATAGAGGCGTATTATTTGGAAAAATTGGGTCTAGAGTCTCACGAGTATACCTCTACTTGGGTTTTTTTTCACTGTGAGAAAATAATATGACTAAAGCCATGATTTTTGACCAAATGTGATCAGGCAAATACATATATATTGATTACCATTATCATTGTATAAATATTGCATAAGATTATTAAATCGTGATATTTTTTGGTAAGGTATAGCTATGTATAGTAGATTGCATGTCGAAATAAAACGGTAGATTCGGTAGATCACGCGTATATTTGACTACTCGCCGGTCATTATCGCTATTTGTACAGGGCGATTTTTTAAGCATGTTCATCCTATTTTTATGACTGAATTTTGTATGTATATTAAAATTCAGATTTTTGGAACTTCTAAACTTGAAGACCATCTTTATTCGATACATTGAAATTTTTTGTACCACTTAAGGACAAAACAAACTTTAGTTTTTCAAATAGGAACCAACCTGTTTATTTTTTTATTAATAAGGAGATTTTTTCGTTGAGAATTTTCATGCATTTAAATCAAAACTCAAGCTAGTAGTTTTTGAGTTATGTGACTTTGTGTTTTAAGGATGATATGATGTCTACAATGGTAATGGGTTAAGTAAATAGGGAGCTTAGAAAATTTGAAAAAGTTAGCACTATTGATTTATCAATATGAATAATTTGTAAAAATAATTCAAGTATAATAAATACTACTTCTAACATTACTTATAGTTTTTATTTTTATAAAACCATTTTTAAAGATTTTTTTCCTTATTATAAACATTTTATTAACTCAGAAACTACTTAATAGAATTTTCATTTAGTTACATCAAAATTTTCAAATAAGTTATCCACTAAATAATTTTTAGTAAAAAAAGGAGGGAAAGGTCTTTTTGAAAAACAGAAGTTGTTAACGCCAGAGGATACTCTTAAAGTAGTACAAAAATATCAGAAATTTAAAAAAAAAATGGTCTTTAAGATTATTGGTACTTAAAAATTCTAAAAATCAGAATTTGAATAAATGTACTATTAAAGGAGAACAATGGGGGTGAGCATGCGTAAAAAAATCACCCTATATATAGTATAATACCATATTAATAATCATTATATATATCATACGGAGTATGTAATCAGATCAAAAGCAGATTAAAAAAAACTACATTGATGATGATGTTGATAATAATAATAATATGTAACTTGTTAATATTTCAGTGCGCTCTCTTTCGCACCGTATGTATAGATACAGGAGGTAACTATGCGTGAAATAATTGTCGTCACGATTGTTAAACTATATTATAATTATTATTATCAACTGAAAATATCCGAAACCCTCCATTATGAGTCGCGTATATTCGAAAAATCCAAATGCTGCAGAAACGCAAGTTCGAAAAACTCCCACGCGTGTCCGCGATTGTTGTGCGCTTGTATATAATAATAATAATAATAATATAATAACATATGATACGGTGTTATCGGACGAGTCCGTCTAAATTAAAACCCTCGTCGCCCCGAAGCGGGGAAATATACGATGCGAAATCGGATAATACCTATAAGCGCGCGTTCGTTTTAATTACGTCGAAATTATTATGTCGTGAACCGGATGGTTATTTTATATTATTATTATTATTATAAACACACATAATAATACTATGTGCACGCGCATAATAATATAATATAGAAACGGAGAATATTGGGATCGAATTGCAATGTCTGCGGACTCGTCTGCCGCGTGTGTCCTACTGTTTTGCTGAACACACGTTTTTCGTGTTCCTCGACCACGCGCGCGGTACATGATATATATTATATTGTATATAATATGTGTGTGTGTGTGAGTTTGTTCAATGTTTCCCAGAAGTCGTTTGATTTTTTTTTACGTTTTATTTATACTTCCCTATAGACGATAACATCTAAATCATATAATTAAAACCGTTCATCGGCAGGGGCAAAAAAAAAATACATAAACTTTTTTACTTACTTTTAGTACATTCATTATTAGTGCGCCGTTTATATATGTGTTGTAAATTCGTATCATTTATTTTTTTTTTACGATCGTGTAGTAGTGAATAAAAAGATGGTTTTCTTCGTTTTTTACGGACAATAGTCACAAACGTCAGAACAAAACAAACGCATAATGTCGTGCATATATTATGCAATATTTTACTACAGTGATAAAAGCGAAAAGAAAATATTGCGTTATAAGCAGGCAACTGAATAATATTGTTTTGCGTGTAATATAATATGATATTTTATACTTAACTGCATGTGGTGTACCTGTAATGTTGACGTAAATGTTTTTTTTAGGTTAAAAAGTCATAATTCTAGTATTTATATAATGACCGCTGATGATTATTCTCCAAAAACTACGAGGTATAAATCAATAGCCTCAAAAAAAAATGTCAACCCTTCACAAACTCAAAATCATATTATTTTATTCATTTTATCATATTTTAATTGATAATATTAGTAAATAAGTACCAACCAATATGATAATCAATTATGAAATATTTAAAGTTAATTATTTTATGTTATAATTCTCACCCACCCCTTATTTTCAGGGTGTAGCGGTCACTACACCTCTAGTGATAGGGTTGGGCGCCACTGAATAACCCTGCAGCAGTGTCGAAAACGTTTTTGTTGAATCGGTTTTCGATCGATGCAGTATAATACCTACTGAACTAGACCCGTTGGGAAATTGCATTAGGTAGGTATATATTATTATTATGACTTTATTGTGGGTAGGATTGCCGTATACCCATCAATGTTTACTGCGCCACAAAACTATGAGCGAAAAAAAGTGTTACTATAAAACGTGCTGTTGCACGAACATTATTTGTACAATTGATATGAAGTGTAATTTATACCTTCATTACGTGATCCTATAAAGTTTAGAGGTATATATAGGTACCAACAATAATAATAGTAATAATGATAATATTCTTAAACCTACATTAGGGGTGTGATGTTATATATAAGGAGGTATACCTATAGCTTTATTATTTTATTGATGTCGTGATGTATATGAAGGTATATCAAATTTAGTCGGCTTTCTGGGTGGTCTGAAAGGAGTATCGATCAAAGGGTTTGGTCTTAGGTGATGGATTGCAATTTAGCATAGGTGAGATTTTCCCGTCTCCAGGCTTCAGGCCTACTATAATATGCAGAGAACAGACTTGAACGATACAATTCGAAAATATTGTCTCGGATCTATTCGTATCGAGCTATAATTATTATAATATATACATAGACCTGAATAGACGATGCATATAAGTTGATATATTTAAGATTTTTCCAATGCTATAGAGACGAGTTCAAAAAGGACATTATCAATTATCATTTTTCATTTTCTAAAAGGACAGCCCGTGTCTGATCGATATAACTATTTAAGATTTAAATCTCGTTCACGTTTTTTTTTTTTTTTTTTTAACATTTCTTCGAGTGTCCACTCATCTCCACCGCCTCGTGCTACGCTTCAGCTATCGTAATAACAACGAATTTCGATTTTACCCACTCACACACGCGCGTCCTGTTTGCTTTCCATTAACGTGCACTGTATATCATGTAGCCTGTATAATAACACGCTGTCGGATTCGTTAAAAACAGTCTCTCCACGTCGCCCTTAAGTTTTCTAAAGACGACCGCATAAATTATTATAACAACTATGAATTAATCGAAACACACACACACACACACACACACACACACACACACACACACACACACACACACACACACACACACACACACACACACACACACACACACACACACACACACACACACACACACACACTGGGGTACTCGTCGCTCACTCATTCCACTATACGCCTCCGTCGTCGTGTATATATATATACATATCAATCTAATTAGCCTAAGTACTCTGGTTTGGTGCCGACGCGCATGCGCACTATACGATAAGTCTAAACTCGTGTATCGTGTACACACACACGCATATGTTCAGATAAGTACCTATATTTGTAGGCGACCGACCTGGCTGTCGTTTATGTTATTATTATTATTATTTGGCGTTGTTATTGTTGGTCCGTCGATCGCGTCGTCGTCCGTCTTGGGCATTTTCGTCTGCACCGTGCCGCCGATATATATAGATAGGTAATATTACTATATACACACCACTCGATCGTGAATGACAATCCTATTAACCTTTCACACCTACAACACTTATCTTCCGAACCGGACCGCCGTCGTACCTTGTGCTTTACGGTATGGTATTGTATATGCAATATAATATATTTTTGATTGATTAATCGACCGCCGTCGCCGCCGCCGACGTATCGTAATACCGTAGACTTATAAATGTATATCATGGCCCCAACTGTGTTATTATTACTGCACACACAATACGATGGCGTTTAAGACGGGTGGGTCGCGATGTGATGCGTGTCTTACATTTTATCGTTATTATTACTTCGAATCGTCAGCGGCGAATGTTTAAATTAAAAGGGGTAGGTGTAATGGCGATGAAGAGAGGCAAAAAATCACTGGACAAAAATTGAGATGTTGGCGTGTGCGATGCGCGACGTTTGCCGTTGTACTTGTAACATAGCAGGAATGATGACGAAACACGCGCGCACTACAGTAGCCGAGACGCGTCCGATCGATCGTCGCCGACCGGTTACGACTTATACGTGGCATATAATAATAATAATAATAATGTATAAGACGTGACCGGGTAAAAGCGACATAGACGACTATACGGTGACGACCGTCGCGAGAGAGACCTGCGGCAAGAAGACGGGCCCATTGTTATTGTTTTTCGAAATATATAAATCAAAGCATGAACCGATAACGGATATGTGCGCCGAATGGTAAACAGTGTATTTTGTAACAGATCACGCCTGGGCTAAGGCATCCGGCAACGTGTCGGACATCGTTGATACGTTCCGCATGCGTAATATATACACCATTATATATACATACGACTTGTATGGTATATATATATATATTATATTATATTATATTATAAACTTATACGTTGCGAAGAGACTACAACGAAAATAATAGCTATAATGTATAAATATAATGTATTATTATATCGACAGAAATCATTATTCGATGTCTCGCCTGCTGTATATACCTATGACTATGTCTATATAGATAAATTATTATTTTTATTATATTATACTTATATTTGTATAGATTACTGAGTTTCTCTATATGATGAGATAACTCGTCTGGATGCGAAATATTATTATTTTTATTTTATTGTAATAAACGGGTTTGAAACCTTTTCGAACATTTTAAAATTTATTACATAAAAGTTACAATAACCACAATAATACTCGTAATACCTATTGACTATAGTGAATTTAACTAAACGCTTTTAAAAATTATAATAAGACGTTTGGTGAAATGTAATCTTTAAACTACTCGTATATTTAAAAAATTAACTTAGGTATATATAATGTGGTATATAGTTAGATATGTATATAGGGGTAAAATATTATGTAATATCATATAGGGCCATAGAAAGGAACAGAAGAACGCGGAATTAACGAAGAGGGGCGTTGAAATAGATGAAGGGTAGTAAATCCTGCTTTCGTCTAAAGATTAAAGTCCTCAATTTATTGACGGCAGGAAACAAAATTGAGTATGAAAACTAGAGAGTAGAGGATGTTCAATGCCTGTCAAGAAACCACAGCAGAGCGAATGTTCCGGCGCTGGACTCGTTCGAGTTGAAGAGAGTCATTATTATAGCAGTATTCGGACACCTGATTGCGTAGGTCGGACTAATACTTACAATAATAATAATAATATGTGTGAATTGCATGACAGCGATCTTGGTGGTCGATAAGACAGTTTTAAAAACGCGTTATGGATACTAGTTGAACATTTTTCAAACGTCAAAATCGATTTTCAACGTAAATTACATGTATTTTATAACAACGACGCATTCAGAGTATCGGAAATCGTTTTTGCACAAAACAAAATTATAAATAAAAATAGTATGAGATTTAGATATAGTTAATAACTTTATGAGTAACTATATGCTATTATTTTGAGCAGATAGCTACTGCAGATATAGGTAGTCCAGTGTTTGAGTTGGAAAATAAAATATATAGAAAGGGAATGCAAATATAAAAAAAAATTGTGTACCCGAAGATTCAAATTTCTCATTGATTATGACAATGGTTCTCATCCTTATTTTAACCGCGTACCACTTATACACAATTTGAAAGATGTCATATATGTACCACTTGATTAGATGACCTTTTTTTTTTTGCTTATCGTAAATGTGTACGTGTGTGGAATTTAATTTTGTTAGAAACTTCAAAATCTACAAAATTATAACAACATAAGCGTTTAAATATATTGAAGTATGAAGATGCGATTATCATTTATAGGTATATAATTAATTGACATTACATTTTTGTATTATTTCATTATCTATTATTTATTTTACTGTGGAAGTAATGGATTCATTAGTAGTTTTAATTTTTATTGAACAAATATAAATGAAAAATGTATACTTTTATCTCTATTTTCAACCCCCCCGCACGAGAGCCATCGAGTCCACATTTTGAAGATGTATTTTATTTTTTATATACAACAACATAAAAGGGTACTGAGAGCTAAAATAAAAAATAAATTTCTTACCTATATGAATAAGGACTACTCTAATGATGATGATTAGTACATATCAAATAATCCAAATAATAATATTTAATGGGAGTAACGATCGATTGTATTTTTTTAATTTTTTTTTTTATAAAGACTCCTGTACGACTAACTGTATTTCAAATTCAAAGTTCAAAATACTTCTCTGACATTTATTGCGCCGAGTCGTTGGAATTCATCGAGTTTTATCGGTGGCACATACCAATAATTACATACCTATACACACAATCTGCTATAGCTAGTTATATATCGAAGAAAAAGACCATCCCCGTCAGTTATCCGGTGTAAGTGTTTCGCAACAGACCTTAATCCGTGTTATTCTTTTGTGTCATTGAGTACAGCTTAATTTTTCATTTTGGAATGACAGCAGTAGTAAATTTTTTTAACAAATAAACCATTCTTTGTCGGCTGGTGAGTGTGCGCGCGCGAGTAGATTTTATTCAAAAAGTATTATATTCGGTTAGGACGTATAATAGGTGTACGTTCTATTATACATAATCCGGTATATGGTATACACCATACCTATACACGGTTTATTATATATACATATTAATAATAACGTATTACGAGCGTTGTTTAAAACGACATTAAGATCACGGAATCGGAACGCTCCGAGTGATTAAATTATAATAAATATATTCAAAAATTATATTATACACAACGGCGTGTCTTAAGAATAATTTGGCTTTTATTATATATTTGATAATCTAATGGATTTTTGTTTTTTTTTTTTTTTTGTTCCGATGAGTTTTCTCGCTAAACTCGTTTACAAAGTGACATAAATTTAATCGGGCTGTCCGTGTTATACGCACAAATACACACACACACACGAAATTCGGAAAATTAATTTTGTCATTGTGTGTGCACGATGCGCGAGATAGGATGTGCATTTGTGATTTCAATTTATTTTCGCGGAGTCGACAATGTATTATAATTAAAAAAAAAAAAAAAAAAAAAAAAAAAATAATAAAAACATTTTGAATAAAAAAAAATAAATAAATGAAAAAAAAGCTGATCTGTATATAGCTGACCGACGCCGCCGCCGCGATTAACGTGAAATCGTCCAGTCGGCATTAACACGAACCGATTTATTTTGCTCGAATTTTTTTTTAACGAAATTCGTTTTCTCACGATAATACGTGATAATATATTATTATATATATGCTGCACATATTATTATACATCACCACATAATGTAGTAATATATAATTGCCACGCATGTTTGACAAAACGTGTGAGTATCGATATAATAATATTTTTCGAGCATCCCACGACCGGATCTGGCGTAGTAATGATATCATGAAAAAATAATTTTGATATGTGTAAAATAAAAAACATATCATATTTCTAAATATGCATATAAAATATACGACTGGTGCAGTGCAGGAGCACTACGCATCATATTATATTCTTCTTCTTGTGTATTAGCGACCATTATAGAACCACCCCGCCAATCGATCAACAATTTAGTCCTCCAAGTGTCTCTGTCCTCTGCTCTTGTTTTACAATCTAGTAGACCACCATTTAGTGATCTACTACTCTCTTTTCCATGTCTTCTCATGTTAAACGTAGTGGTAGTATAAGAAGTATTTTCCCTATCGTGTATTCTCTGTCAATATACCCTGTGTAATGGGTGGGTGGGTTCTGACTACGCCAGGCGTGACCCGCAATAGTATAATCCAAAGTAGGAGTTTTGGTTCATATTTAACAATATGTTTGAATTCTGAAAGAGTTTCTCTGATCATTTGAGTTTACTTGTTGTCCATCCATCCATCAATAATATATAACTACGTATACCTACTACGTACTACCTAGATATTTAATGTCGATGAAAAACACGGCGCACAGTGGCCAGTGGTGGTGATCAATTATTGTATAGGAAGAAGAGGAAGAGGATGTAATATATAGGTATCACTATCGTAATTTTTTTTTTCTATATTTTAATACGATTTGTATACACAATATTGCAAACAATGATAATTTTTCAAAAACTGATAAAATTATTAAAATTTTAGATCGTATATATAATATGCAACGAACGTTTTGTTATTTGATTTTACAAGACAATAATTACTATATTAAAATAATATCTTGATAACCTTGGTTACCAAAAAGTTCCACTGTATTCGCTTAGAATCGTTTCTCATGGATACACTGATTTACCATTGATTTAAAATTCAACACACCCACTACAGTGCCTACTCAACGAAGAAGTACACTCGACTCTACAACTGTATATAATAACAGATCGGTTGTTAAATGTTTTTCCACTTTTTTTTTACGTCTGCGACATTATATTCTTTTGACAATAAACTCTCGACGATTTAGTGATATTATTTACCAGTTGATTCACTTCACCAAGATATACCACCATCGGTATACGTCTTCCTAGCATAGGTTAGAAAAATATATTTTTAGGCAGCTGTGGCATGTTAGCTGCAGTTGCAACCTAAATATAAAATATTGTCGCAGTCGAATAGCTCGTTGACAATAATTATAATAGGTGAAATTATAAAGTTTAGAATTCTTATCGACTATTTTTTTTTAAGGGGAACCCGCGGCAACAAAGGCCATTTGGTGTGGGGTGGTACGGTAGGGGTTATTTTTTGTATATTTGTTTGTAGGTTTTTAAGTGGGTAGGGTTATAAACACGTGTTTGTGTATGTGTGGCAAGGATATGTTGCTTAAAATCCCGGGTGGTCACCCATCCGGGAGCTAGCAACTGCGGCCGGTATGTACGATCAGTGTTATCGACTATTATTGACACAGTCTTTTCATCGTTATATTATAATACGCTATATAATGCCTAAAATTGACAACCATATAGCTTCTCTGCTGTCGTTGTATCACAGTGTACCTTACCAGCTATATATGCAGGGTGTCCCGTGAGGATTTACCCATTGCGATATCTCCCGAAATAATAGTGATATCGAAATTCTGGTTTTGCAATAAGACTCACAGGGATCAGAACTACAATTATTTCATATTTTAATGTTTTGGTGTAACAGGCAATTTTTACCCCCGGATATTTTTACCCTCCACGGTAAAAATATACTAGGATATAAATCTAGATCTAAGAGGCACATACAGACGCAATTTCAGCTTTTGACTTGGGGGGGGACTATCCAAATATAAATCAAACAGACCCGGGGGCTATGACTATATACTATAATAATTATAGTATAATTTAAAAAGGTCGTTAATTATACGCTAGAATATTTTAACCCCCGATCAAAACACATTTTTGCAGGGGAGTAAAAATATCCTATATCACGGATGGTGAACCTTTTGATAAGTGCGTGTCAAATAAAAATGTTTGGTTTGATTTTATTTACCTTGAGTGTCAAAAGCTTCAGGCCTTGTTTTGCTTAAAAAATAATTCAATTAAACATAGAAACATGATTTTATTTGTTGTTAAGTATATAATATATTTAAACTTAACAGCATTTACTATTAATACTATTACATATTAATATAAACACATAATTTTTTTAAATACAAAAATTAGTTTTTAATGAGAAGTCTGTTGCTGCATTTTTCCAGCTAGAATTATGATTTAGAGATTTTAATTGAATATAATATATGCTGCACTAATATCTGTATTTTTTTACAATATATTACAATAATAAGTTCAAGTTAATTTCAAATTATCAGTAATTTTTTTGGAAGTGAAGCAAATTTTTTAAAGCATTATGGCCCTAAATTATTTTTATGGGTATGGTTATTTACGATATTTATTAATTTCTATCTTTTTCATCGATAAATACATAACATTATTTAATTTCAGCTATGACCATTTCCTTGGAGAACAAGAAGGATGGACATCGCCAAAATTATTAAAGAGAATTCGTTGAAGAACACAAACAATATTAAATTAACCAACTGTTTAATTTCTTTTTACACCTATTATCCGTCATACCTACACAGTGAAATATTAGCACTTAAAAACTAGATTAAGAAAACAATTAGCCTAGACATTATTCGATTTCTGCAAGATTAGTATTTAAGAAATATGTGAGGACAACAAAAGGGTCGGTGGTGATGATCGTGTGACTCGATTATCACCAGATTTCGCGATTAATAAAGTATCTTACAACATTCTTTGGTTGTTCTTATATTGAATACTTTTGAGTGATCAGAGTATACAACAGGACACACTCGTTAAGCATTACTTTTTTAATGATCGGAGTGGACGTTTAAAATCAGATCTCCGCCAACCCCCCCCCCCCCACTCGACACCACCACCACCGCGCAACGAAACCGTTTGACCACCACCCGCTATATATTATAGTGCGGCGGGAGGAAAAGTTTTTCACATAAGTAGGTAACACATTTGTTACAATATTATAACACGCGGCGGTGGGTATGACGTTCCTACCAGAAACATAGTCGCGGTCCATCTTCTCGTATATTTAAATATTGTTATGCAGGTATATAGCCTATATATATGTATATATACATATATACATCATGTATTCAATATACCTACGCAACGCTAAGTCAACCGACGACGTAATATTCTATATTGTAATATGCATATAATATTATGATAATATTATTTTAACAGGCATGTATAATAATTGGTTCGAATCAAATCGATCTGTGCGGCGGCGGCGGCGGCGGCGGGCTAAACGGTATATAAGCGCCGCGCGTGGTACACTATATACGCTGCATCACACACATATATACAGTATATACTACACAATGTTATTATTATTATTATTATTATATGTTTATGTACCTACGTATATCATGCGTGTGTGTGTACGCCTGCGTGTATATATATATATATATATATATATTATATAATATGCGCTTATATGAACATGTACGTATCATATTGTGTGTGTATATATTGAAACTAGCTTGGATGATGCGCGTTTGAACCTTGGAGCGGTGGGTCTGTGACCTTACAAACGTGGGAACCGTCCGCGGCGCAGGGCTCGATCGTCGTTATTATATAGAAATCTTTTAAACGGCTAATGATATGTGTGTTATCCTCTTTTAAAAAACCGTTTTCTTATTATTAAAAGAGCAACGCGCGGAGAAAAATAACTAGTTCATAGCGTGGTCGGTATGTCCGCCGCCGCGTTGTGCACGCGGTCTTTTCTGATTGCTTTTAATGGTCGTAATTATTCAATCAGAGGTCTCTATATTATTGCGCTGAAATGAAATGATCCGTATACGGGTTTTTTTTTTCTAATTTAATTTTTGGCTTCTTTCGCGTTGTTTACTCGCCCGCCAGTCTCGCGTAACCGTGTACACAAAAATATATGTTATAATAGTGCCTACCTATACCCACACGTACACATATTATTTACTTTTTTTCGTGTCCGCGACGCGGATCGGAAGACCGGTCACGACGAGCGCAATATCGGTCCGAGCGCTAAACAACTTAATTAGACCAATTCGACCGTCAAGCGGAGAAAAAAATCTCAAAAAAAAAAATAAAACCAATACCTGCATGCATGTATATAGTAAATAAAAAAACCGACGATAACAATGTCTCGTGTAACATTAAATACCATATACGTATATATATATACCCGCAGCCATATCGTGCAATGGCCAATGAGTAGGTATTATAATTATCATTATTTATATCAGAAGGAGATTCGGAACACGAGATTCAACCCTCCTTTGGATTTCTTACGCACTAGGTATTTATAAAAGCGTGAAAATATTCATATATGTTTATATGATTGGTTTTTTTTAAACAGAAATAAACAAATAGTGTTGATCTGTAAATAAGTAATTTATTTTATTAACATGATGATTAATTTAGTATGTACACAATTTTTTCTTGTAAATAAATAAACGAGAAACGACAATTTAAAGTCTATTCTTTTAGTAATATTGCTTAGTCTTAATTTAATGTAATATAATTATATAATATTTAAATTGTAACATATTATGTATACATAATATACTTATACAAAACTTTTCAATCAGCTCGTCTTCTTTGTTATTCGCACTTGCTGTAATTACAATAATTGGCCACAGTAAGGTTGATAAGAACAACAGCGATAACAGAAAAATAAAATATACTATAAGAGGTAAATTTCTTTACATACCTATAGGTACATACATATATAATACATTTGTAAAACTCGACTTGACGCCAGAAAAAATAAACAAAATATAAATAATATGGCACAAAAGCGTAGTTCATCATCGGTGTATACCTTTCGCTTTATGAATTAATTCGATGGGCAACCACCTGTCGTGGATTGCATATGTTTAACTTGGGAATATTTCCGAACGAGGATAAAACTACTCTCTAAACTTTCCTAATATCTCTTTCCAAAGGTACGTTTTCCCTGCAGCGTCTAGCGTCAACTACCGGTCCGGACATAGCGTCACGACGTCTGCTGTTCCACTGTTGCATTGACGCTGCAGGGAAAAAGTACCTTATTAAGAAAACAATTGTGGTCAAAATCTGTTGAGTAGTTTTTGAGTACTATATGAACTACAAACATACGTTCGTATAATGGAATATGAAAAAGTTTCTATTATTTCTGCTACCATTGATAATCTTGAATATATACATATAGGTTTGTCCCCCAAAAAATATTCGATTTCCGTAAGCCAAACGAATCTTTTATGAGCCACTCATAATAGCAACCTGTATTAAGATTGAAAAACGAAGGTACAAAATAATTCCCGAGTGGCCGAGTCTCAACGAATTATTATGCAAAATTCTGTGCTACTTGGATAAGTGGTTGTGGTTCCGGAGATTAGCAAACGTACAAAAATTTTTCTATTCAAAAATATTACGAGTTATTTTAAATTTTATCTTAATTATTTGTTAATGGTTTGACGGCGATTAGCCTGCTCTAAGATTAGATAATTGCAGGTTGTGGATACAATAAAATAACATTATTTACAATTATTTACAATTTTTTAACCATGTACGCGTATTATAATACTGTATGGAAAAATAAATACCTATAATGATTGCTCGTTGATTATCGTTAACTACGGTTGTTTGACTGTTTTAGTGAGGCCGTTTTAGTAAGGTTTCTTCGCTCATATAGGTGTATTTTGGGCATTTGGTCACAACGTGCAGATTGATTGCAAGGTTACCCTACACTGTAATAATATTAGGCTTACCTATAACAATATATTATTGTAAATAAAATATACGATAAATGTATATACTTGGCCGGTCTTTATGGTTTTCGGACGAGTCTCATCGGTATTATATATATATATATATATATATATAATATAGGCACTGCCTGCCACGATATATTGCGGGTGTGTATAATATTATGATAGTCGAACGTATCCGTCGTCAAAACTAAACGAATAATAAAAAAAAAAAAAAAAATAAGAAAAAAAAACGAAATCCGGCCCACACAAACAGGAAGTGTCAATATTTTTGTCTGCGGTATACCGTTTATGGCCCCAAAGCAGTCACGTATCCTCGCGCGCGCGGCATCACTCGCGCACACATACCAGGTATATGTTATAATGTGCGGTGAGTGTATATATATATACATATTATGTACCTACAATACAATACGAGCCGGTAAGATTTTATTATTATTACTATTATTATATATTATACACTGTACAGTGTATTTTTATTATCATTATTATTATTATTTTTTTTTTGTTGTTTCTGAGTCGTAAACGGAAATCCTAAAAGCGCTAATGCTGAATAAATTATTCGGGGTAGACGTCGTCGTCGTTGTCGTGGATAATATACACGTACATCATAAAGCCCGATTCACACTGTTACGACGCGGCACAGCCCGCAACAGCACGACAAATCGTCCAAATATTATATCATGATCACTGCACTTTCGTGGGACGTCACTCAGTTTACCAAACACTGCAGGCTTGGTATTATATATAGTGACGTTAGAAATGAAAATTTATTGGTTTCCTGCAGCATACGTACCTAGTTGGCCGATCTGCGCCGTTCAACGTTCGGTAAAATAAATTATTACAACGTTTATTATAAATTATGTCTCATCGCGCATTTTGCGAATGACAGATTTGGCTATTACAGCAATATTATTCGCCGAGAAGGAGATGGAGGAGCGAGGAATATTATATTCGACAAATCTATCATTAGTATATCGTGAAACTTAGTTGACCACATTCCGTTTTTATTTTCGAAGTCTGTAGATCGTGACTTTGAACGACTCAAAAATCTTACTAATATAAAGAATCTATTGTTTTTGCCGTTTATGTTTTCTTATTTGCTGTGTAAAAATTAATATTATTATTACTGTAGGTAAAAATTTGTTTGACATTTATAAATTTGAATTTGCTAGTTTAAAATACGCCTTACGAACGGTTGACAAGAAAACATTAACTCGTACAAATTTAATATTTTGCACCTGTAACAACTCAATAGACTCTTAAGAAAACAATTTGAATTTGAAATATTAGTCTACTGTGAAATATGCCATCACTAAATTGCGACTATGTGACTTATGACTTTAAGACTCTAAAAATGCATTGTTTATAATCGACTCTATTGGTAATTGAACTGTTTGTAATCCTTTCAAAGACATAATCCCCAACTTTCGTGTTTTCAATCCCTCATTTGCCAACAGATCCATTACTTTTGATTTTTTGATTGGTTTATTTTTAAATCAACCGATTCATCCTTTTCTATGACTGTACTACTAATCTTTTTACTATAATTCCCTTACTGTCTCCCATCGGGTTTATAAATATCATCTTCAAAGTTCAGTGCATCGATTCGATGATAGATGCATAAATGAACACTTGGACACTATATATTATAATTCTCAATAATTATGTCATATCAAATAAGACTGACGAAAACACATAACTTTGTTTCAGATCCGTTACGACATCAAATTATACAGGTAATAGGTCGTTAGGTATAGGGTTTGGTAAGCAATCACTTGTTACTTATGCTTCTTGTATAAACAATTTTGTACGGGAAATAAGTTTCCTTAGAAAACCAAATTATTCGTGTAGGGTATTGTACAGGCTATCGAGATGAATGTCGACAAAAACTTTCTGTATTATTTAACATTATCTATAAATAAAATTTGCAATTATTTAGGTACTAATGATTTGTATTATAAAAAAAATAATTCGTTCAAAGCAAAATATATTCTAAATCTTAAAATTAAATTTAAAAAAAAAACCCGAATCTTAGTGTTAGTATTAGTATAAAAAAAAAATATATATATATATATACATATATGTATAAAATAAAAACCTTAAAATGCCTTAAAAAATTAAAAAAAAAGACTTTGGAATTGAAAATCATAAGAAAAACCTCAAAACTTCTTATATTCCGATTGAGAATTGCACGAAATAATAGATTATAATATAATATGTTATACAACGTCGCCCGCGTAAATACGATTTTGGAAAACAATGCATCGAAATCCCAGCCCTAATTATTAGGTAAACATATCGAAACTGGACGCACATCACGTGCCACTTTTCACTAGGTACCCATTATTATTATTATTGTTACCATATATACCGTCATTGCGATCTCTCGCAAGAAGCTGACGGAATATTTAGACGTCATACGTTTTGTCGCGGGTTGTTGGCATACGAAATGTCTCGGTTAGCGATTCGCTCCTCCACCTCCACCTGCACCCAGGACTGGATTGCACAAATTCAGCTCACCGAGTTTTTCGTGCTCTATCAGCTCACTTACAAACATTATATATATGAATAACACATATATATAATCATATAATATAGGTTATACACATGTATAATATGGTCTGTGCAAGTCAAACACTTGGACTCCATTTTTTTGCTTCAACTTTCAACTTTTAATAACAGACGTTTTCGGTCAGCAGCCCAGTGACCTAAACGGCCCTGCAAAATTGTTGCAGCCCGCCGAATTTCACTCGGTAACTTTCCGGGCTAATCCTGCAGCCCTGCGACTGCACCGCCGGCATCGTCATCGGTACACAAAACTATAATTCGGTACTACTTATAAAATATAATTTAATTTAATGTGATAAAACGCGTACGACAATATTATTATATAACACTATATATGTAGGTTCGGTTTGCTAAACCGTCCACGACACTTCCTCGGTCGTGTAAGCGGTCCTGTGCGAGGAAACGTCGCGGCGGCGATGGCACGTGCAGGTGCATCGCGATAATTATATTACACGCGCTAATAGAATAAACGATTTCCTTCCGCCACGCCGCCGGTTGACGTGAAAAATCTTCCCCGCGCACTCACCGCCATATCACTATACGTCATAATGTAGCCGATGTGTGCGCACGTTATTGTTATTAGTATTTATTGTATACTCTTGCAGCAGTCTATGGTACGGGCGCAATTTTTTTTCTCTCTGTCGACGCGTTCGGAATACGGAAAATATATATATATATATATATAATTTAATAATAAAAAACACTCATTACGAAATCACTATACCCTACGACTGGCGATGTCTTCTAGCGAATATAAAAATAAAAAAAACATCATCATATATGTAACGCGTTTATTGTTTGTACGCATAACGGGCGGCGTATATTATACATAGGTAGTATAATATAATAATAATAATATAATCATTATTACTATTATTCTAGCAAATGCGATACATGAAATCATTTCTAGTCCGTAATTTATAATAAAGCGTCTTCATTGTTATATAGATAGATAGATCATTATTATACCGTATACGCGCGGCATTGTTCGCGTAGATAAAAATAAAAAGTTCTTACCTCTATGACCTATGCAACAGCTCATAACATAAATATACATGACATAATAATAATAATGATAATATTAAAAATCATAGTAACCGCATTGCATTATAATATATACATATTATTATGTACTGTATATATATATATGTACCGACATGTAAATACGAAAACTCTCGGGAATACAATTAACGCGAGAAGTGAGTTGCTAATGATAATAGTAACGATAATATTATTATATAACTGGCTTATGCGTCGTACGAGAAGAGTATAATTAACATTTTACGAGAATTTAAAATTCGTACAAAATTTACATTTTTTTTCCTTGTTTTTCACTTAGAGTGTGTAATTGATACATAATTTATAATTGCAGCTCTTCGATATTAAATTGTTTTTTTTATCGCAGACATTTACTCTAACGCTGCGGCTGCGGAATTCTTTGTATACCCATATTTTATAGGGCGACTTCGTGATGTAATAATATAAAGTAGACTAAATTCACGTGATGATAAAGCAGTGAGATTTTAAGTGCTGGATTACCATTTACCACGATGGTTGCGTCTTGCTTATTTATATCATGAATGTAATACTCGTTAAAAAATATCTTAAAATCGTATAGAGTAGGCAATATACATTCTTGGCTCAATTCATTATGCCATTTATATACGTATCGATGTGGTCAAGCGATCTCGTGAAGTTTTCACTTTAATTTATTTTATCGATCATTGTTACTGGTATTTTGTCTTATTTATTATTACCATCATTATATTATATTGCTTATATATTATAATATAGATATATATATAGGTTTACAAGAATTCCAATCGATATGATATAGGTTTTTATTATACACGAATATTGAACGTTATATTATTGTGCCTTATGGCAAATTGCGTTTCGGAACTATAATATGATCGCTATTTATAAAAAAAAAAAAAGATTCTTACTATTTTTGTTTCTCTCTCCCTTCGACTTTTTCATTAAATTACACGAGGAGACATGTTATAAAAGAAGAATGATGATCTTCGTAGGAAAAAAACCATTTAAACCGGAAATATATTATTATAATAGTACGTATTTGATTTTTGGCATAGTTGCTTCAATAGTTTCCATATAGTTTGAAAAAAATAATTAAGTGTGGGTGTACACCACCTCCACCTTACCGCAGCTACCAGTCCAAATGCTTCGAACCCTGGCGCCTAAATAACCGATGCCCTCGTTTAGCCCCCACACATACGACAACAATATAATATTTCGTCTGGTTACGTTCTGCGGCGGCGTTCATAAATAATTTATCAGCAGATTGGTTATGACAAGTGCTTGTACCCATATACTTATGTTTTTCAATGATTTATGTATCCTTCTGTTAACATTTGAAAACATTATTAACATCACAATAATATGCATAGTTGTAGAATATATTATGTGTATAGGTACTTACTGCAGGCGTCTATAATTTTGATTATAGTCATTATATTATAATGATATAATATTATAATATAGTAATTAGAATTATTTTGAAATCAAAATTTAAACGTAAAATTATTCACTTTAAAAAATATCTCTAAACAAAAAAATTCAATTCGTCGTTTTGTTTTTAAAATTAATATAAATAAAAATTCTGCAATATCTATAGTAATAAATAATTATTGCAAAATCTGCATCGTGTTCATTGTTAAGATATGTATTGTTGGTAGCTTGGTAGTTATTTTTACTCTAAGCTACGTTCACGGTTTTTCGGCTGATGCGTGTTAAGATTTCAAAGTGAAAGATAATATTGTAATTGATTCAATCATTTTTTTTTTTTTTTTGTAATTAATAATAACTCGAGAATATATTTTAGCACGTTACAGCGTTATTTATTTAATTTTAATTTTTTGCAACTCACTATTCTTATATTCCACTTACATACATAGCATTTTATACGTGTAAACGTATAAATTCGTTTATAATTATACATATATATATATATATATATATATATATATATATATATATATATATGTTTAGTGTTAGTATAATGTTACAATGATAATCATAATTTGTAAGTAATAACAATAAAATTTGGTTGATGTGGCTAATAATTTTTAAAAAATCAGTTTGTTTTTGTGTTGCATATTATGAGAAAAAGTGTAATCCAAATAATATAACCTCCATAATATCTTTACGGTTGTCGTCGTTTTGGTGCTAAATGCAGACGACAATAGAATTCCCTTTGCGTGTCTCAGAAAATTTCTAATTTACGTTTCATCAGCGTTTCATATTGACCATTCACTGGTACAAAAATATACACATTGATTGAAAGTTTAAACGTTGTATATAGATATCCGGAAAATTGTTATGAAGAACCTATATTTATAGCTAATTAAAATATAATATATTCTGCTTGGAAAAAAGTATACCGACCACATGCTTCATTTGCATATTTCAGTCTGTTGTCCAGGAAATATAACTTGCTGTGCGCATAATAATTGTGTATCGAATATGCAGGAACACCAATGATTATTTTTTACCATTACCGACCGTAATATTGGTTCGTGCGAGGTTTATTTTCGTGCAATTTATATTTGTATTAAATAATTTACACGAACCTCATGAACAGAAAATCTCATTGGACAATTGGATTCGACGGAGGTGATGATATAGGAATAAATACTATTGATTTATAGGTGCTATTGAAATTTGATAAATGTGCTACATTTGGCCTGCGTGCCATGGATTCTACCTGTTATATACTGAATGGTACAAAAATGTTTGGCATTATCAATACTCATCCCATTTTTTCATCGATTATCATCTTAATATGCTATATAATATATATTATATATATTATATATTTCAATATCAGGTAATCAGTTCTTATATATATAGGTATATTAAACACGTTGTACTAGGAGTGTCCGGTGATATGATATTTAAAATTAGAATGACTCTTTTCCGCTGTAAATTGTTAAGTAACAATTATTTTTGAGTAGGTATTTAGATGTATTTTTAAATCGAAATTGGAACGACTAGTATTTGAACTAATACGATTTGTATGTATTAAGATTAAGAATAAAATATGAATCCATTGCATTGTTGTAAAAAATATATGGGCTTTGATGATTTTAAAATTGTTTTAGTTACTTATACCTAAAAATATTTGCATATCTGTTTTATACACTTAAATATATTACAAACATAATATATATTAATATATATATATATTTTTTTTGTAAATTCATCATTAATATATGTATCCTTGATACATATATTTGAATAACTCAGAAGCTATACTCGTTCAAATTTTGATTCATTACGGAAGCAACAAAATTTTCTAAAAAAATATTTGCCTAATAACAAATTGATGATTCTCATTTGAAAAAAAAAAGTTTAAGTCCCTGCTGGATATTACGAATGAATCAAATTTAGGTGATTATGTTTGGTGAATCACTAGAAAAGTACTAAGTAAGAAGTGTATCTAAATACCTACTATAAATAATAATAATATACTTATAGGTAGGTAAGAAAATATTTCACAACAATTTGTTAATATAAAAAAAAGTGTGTTCAAGGATATGAACTTAAGTGTAAAATATAATTTAATGTTATCATCAACTCGGTGTAGATCAGAAGTGTCAGTGAATAAACGACACGAATCAACATGAATCAAAATGTGTTTTTTAATTATTGAGTTTAAGTTATATTTATTATTTAAAAAAATTCAATTCAATTTTTACGCAATAATGAGAATTCTAAATATTCATTGTGCCCACTATTATTATAACAGTTATTATTATTATTTTAATCGAAATTCATAGATGTCGCATATAATTACATTTCTCAAAACAATATAACGGTTTTTAAAATTTTAACGAAAGTCGGCAACAATATTATTTATGGAACTTCACATGAATTAGAAACTTAGGAATTTCTTAAACGTACGTTATAAACAATAATAATAATGAAAGAAATAATTGAAATACGTATTGGACATTTACTTTCTACATTTATATTATGCGTTGATATTACCTCGCAGGTAACATCGTTTGCATATTTTCCTACATATATAGGCATTCCAGTTCTCTGTATAGTCACGTGATAATAACCGTACACGGTCGCGATACCGTATCGCACCTACGCCACATATTTATTTTACATCTGTTAATCTTATTATTGGCCGTGTACAATTCGTTTTAGCCGGTACTGATTTATTGCGCGGAGGTTGTTCAAAGCCCTCAAAAACTATCAAAGCTCAGCTATAATAATAATATGGTACAATAGCAATTATTGTTCATGCAATAGGCACAATCGCCGCTCCACGCTTTAAGTGTACCGATCTCATATAATCTGGCAATAATAATTTCAAACGATTATTTGTACGTACACACACGCAGAGCGTTAGCCGACAAGCACAATAATATAGGTACCGATAATATAATTGGAAGAGATAAAAAAGAAAATAAAAAAACAAACCTTTGAATGGACGACAACTGACATGGACAATACAATCGATTGACGAGGGGAAGAGTTGCGTCGTACGTACGGGCGACCGATCTATAGGGGAATGCAGGTGGATCTATATACCTATATTTATTATTATAATTGCGTTGACAATGAGTGATGATGATGACTACAAAATTGACCGGACTATTATGCATATAGGTAGATATATAATGATATAATGTAATGTTAGATAATGCGTATTTTTGAACAAAGAAGGACGACACAATAACAATAATATCATGTTTCAATACTCCATCGTAAGTAGGTATATATTATATTATATCGATAATAATGCTATCGTTTAACGCGTTTAGGCAACGATGTAATATAAACTATTTGTACGCACATAATATTTTACTACTACAGGCGCATGCGCCGATCGAACTGTGCGGGACGTGCCCCCGTCCACTTGCAGGAACGGTAAGTTTGAAAAAAAAATGTGTCTAACAATGATTACTGGCACATATTATAAGTACTGCAGGATGTCTCAAAAACAATACCGGAAACTGCTATAAATCAAAATATGCATTTCTGTAAACATATACCATTCACTTCAGCGGGAGAAGTTTAAGCGTAAAAACAATACCAGGCACATGAACACCCCCCCCCCCCCCCCACCAATATTTTATAGCTTGAATCGTGGTATAATCAGTTCATTTTCTAAATAATTCATACTATACGACATAAATAAAAAAATTTAAATTAAAAGAAATGGTAAATATGGAAAGATAAATATGATATATAAGTTATAACTCGTCGGTTCATACAGATTTGTATATAGTAATTTTACTCGTATAAGTCACTTTTGAACACATTTTTGGATTTAGTTTTGTAGTTTGGTTTGGTGGTGTATTTTAAAGTTTACTGATCTATTGTGTCATCAAAACGCAGTCTAAAATTTTGAGCAATTTGAGTTGATTTTATTTCTTGTAAAATATATTTTCCTGTTTATTAAATATCGTACAAAGTGTCCACTATCGATTTTTACCATTTCAACTTGGTCTATACATTATAATATATAATATTTCTCATTTTTTTCACTACTTTTTTGTACTATTTTTGGGCGACACCGCGGAGAGCGAAAAGCCTATTCGACATTTTCCGTTATCCATATATAGGCGTTATTGCGGCGAGATTGCCGGACCATCGCCACGTTGAAAAAAATAACGAACCAAAGGTGTATTGTGTACAAACCTATATATAGATAAGTATATATTATAATACATATAATTATAACGATTATTTAAACTATATTTTAATACCTACTTATTTTTATTCTCTATTCTACCTGCAGTTTTTGTCGTCCGAAAATTGTGTGCCCGAAGATGGTATCGGAGCGGTCGCGGCGTACGTATTATTATTATTATTACTATTATATATATTATATTATTTTATTCCTGGTCGGTTGCCAAATCTGCGACGGGTTTACTTTCTACGAGACTGCTTCGAGCCCGATCGCGCGCGCCACCGTAACCGCCACGGCGGCGTTCGTACATTATTATTATTATTTTTATATATCGCGGACGATCGATCGGCTGGACTGTACATGATCCATGGTCGGTGTGTGTGTGTGTGTGTGTGTGAGAGAGATAGAGAGAGAGAGAGATATTATAATACTATAATACATATGTGTGCGCGTTTTGCTATCGATTTCGGGCGACAAATCCAGTTTTTGGAACCAGATCCGTTTCCGAAAATATCGCGATCGCTCGAGCTAAATGTGTGTGTGTGTTTAGAAGATGGAAATTATTCATAGACCGCGCGCGGTTTTCTGACGGTTTATAAATGAGTTTTGTCTGCACACACACGCACACACAACCTCGCGAGCGTATATAACATCACATCTCGGAATATGCATAGTATTAAGTGTGTTTGAACGAGTGTGTGTGTCCTATATAACACATTATAAAGTCGCCCGCAGAGAGAAGAAGATCCAGTATGTGCGTGTGTATGTGTGTACACATCACTGGCATACACTCGCGCACACAGTCACACTCGCATGCCATTCGGTTTGGGTGTTGTCCACATTTATCAAGGCGCTCCCTTTCCCGAAAACCCGATGCGTTTATAACGCCGCCGCTGCCGTCGAGGTGGCGAATAATAATAATACCTAATAATAATAATAAAAATAATAATCTGTGGTGCTGTTGCTGATTGTACAACATTTTTTCTCTATCTCTCTCCCCCCCTCGGTCGCCATCATAATAATATTATTATTGTATACACACGACGACGTTCGTCTTCTTTTTCGCCTTTTTATATTATATGATTCTCGCCATGGTCCGTTTTTTTTTTTTTTTGCTTTTCCCACTATATTTCATATTCTTATTATATTGTTATTATATATTATCATACACCTGCGTAAAGACGTGCGTATATATATATAAATATAATACGTTGTGTGTACACATAGTATTACACATACACATACACATTATTATATGGTTCGCGTGTGTGCGAGCTGAGTTTTTTTTTTCAAAATATTTTTTTCGCTTTTACAACACTGCAGTGTTTTATTGTGCCGGGAGCCGACCGGGCGCTAAATGACATACGACCGCAATAAAATATCATATTAGAACGGATTTATGTTTTACGACTCGTCGTTTTGTGCGATTGTTCTATACAAAGGCCACCCAGCGACTTCACGCGAGCCCATCATATCATATTAATATTATGTATCATACACGTATATATATATATACTTGTGTATACATTTGTATGTAATATATAACATTACTAATAACTGTATATATATATATATATATATCATTATATTATGCATAAATTCATAAATATATGCGCGACTGTAGTTGTAGTTGTACCTATACATATAATATGACGTACGCAACACACGACGATGCTGCCGTTATGATATTGTCTGCTGCACGACGGACGAGCGAGACACCTCTAATTATATGCACATATTATTGTACGACGAGCGTATATATTTTATAACATTCATATATATAAATATATATAACATAGCTGATTCGATGATCATAATTAATCGTCGTGTAAAAGGTGTATACACATGCGCGAGATGCGTACCCACCCCCACCACCTGCACCGCCGCCAAATACCTAATCGGAAACGGATAAAAATACAAAATAAATAACATATTATAATATGCGTACGTCATTTTAGAATAGGTACGTATATTATAGGCACACTTTCTCCAATCATCGTCGGAACACCCACACTGCACTCGCTCGTCCGACGACGATTCGACGACGACGACAATCGACGACGCGAGCTTACAATAATAATAATATATATTATAGTTATAAAATATTAATTCAAAGGAGGGCAAGATAATTGAAATAATTAACTCAAGTTAAGCTTATAGCTACGAGGCGATCGTTGAGCTAAAATTTAACAGTTAAGATATTATAAATTTAACTCGATAAGATTTCTACTAGAAGAATTCTATTAAGACCATAAAACAATGCTATTAAGAAAATCAAAAAAAAAAAAAAACCGATATTGTAGTACTATTCATACATACATCGCACCGCTCAGAATCTAAAATGACTAAAAAAAAAGCCAAAATATGAAACCGGAATAGTGAAAAATGTTAAATGTCTAAATGAGCAAAGACGATGCGAAATAAAAGTTGCAAAATTGAATTGTTTTGGATTCAAATCGTGAGTCGAGAAATTATGTCGAGCGCCCATATTTTGTCTTACACTATAACGGGTATTAAATGGAAGTTGATTCTCTTGCCATATAGTCTTTTTAATTTGTTTTAAGGGACCTGAGAGTCCAACCCGATCTGTTATTCCTTTTTCTGTCCCGCTCATGCAGCTACCACAAATTATACTTAGCTAACGACCCACCAAGACGGTTAATTTCAAACGCCAATGTGGACCCGCGCTTTTCACATTCTTTTAATATGGTTATTTTGTCATTTTTCTCCGTATTCTTCTTCTTTTTTTGTATTTTTATCACCTCTGTCTTATACCTAATTAAACTGCAATGTCCATGCAAAAAGGGTTGGGCCCGTAAAATATATAAATAAATAAATTCAGTTATACCTGTATCATATGACTGTTGTAGCTATGTATAGACTAAAATTCAGAAGGATATTATTATACTAATAAAGTAATAACTCATAGTTTGTTACTTATGTCACGGATCATGGCTACACTATAACCTATAAACTTTTATAGATCGTACGATAATTAATTAATGTGCCTAATATATACGCTTTATTTGGTTATTTGTTTATTACTTCAAATTCACTAATGACGTCTAATTACCGACATGATTTCATGCAGTAGGTATTACGCATTCGACCACCCATAGCCCACCGATTTTGGTCACGGACCTCAGAAAAAAAAACATCATTCACAAACGCCGCCACTGAATTCACTATACATGCGTGTATAGATAAGAGGAACTCATATATATAATAATAATAATATGGCGTGTAGGCATTATAATAGCGGACGACGACGCGCGGAGTATATACGTAGATGAAACAACAATCACAAAAATATAAAAAAACATGCGCCACTGCTGTCAATGTCGGCTGATCGAGTGTACCTATATATTATATATCGAATGGGGGGTACCTACCGAATAAAATGAACATAATAACAAAGTAGTGTACGTTGAGACGACCGAGCGAATAATAATTATAATGGTATTATGCTGTAATACAAATAGATAACGTGCGTCTGAAACCCGAGTGTTGTTCAATGGCGTCGGTGGTGGTGGCGACGACCAACAGGTTGACTATATTATTTATCGATCTCGATCCCGAAGAGAAGCTTTAGAGAAATCAGCTCTTACGAAATCCGGTTGTTAGGTGACAAATTTTCGGGTCACTCTTGTTTCACGGCCCACTCGCGGCGGCGACCGGTTTTTCAATTAGGATCATCTTCAGGGTTTATCGCGATCTCGATTCGCCCCAAAATCCTGTTTTGTACTTTTGAAATTATTTCCAGTTCTAGTTTTTTTTCTTTTTCTTCTTCTCCTTATTCTCTCTCTCTCTCGTCTTCACCAAACAACCTGTCTTAATGCGACGAAAATTTCATATGAATAAAAAAATATAAAATAAAATACATACACGCAGACACACACACACATGCACAGTCACATATTACAATGTGGAACTATTAAAAATCAGTCCGAAGACGCGTACAATTTAAAGTTCAATGACATCGGTCGGTCGGCCGGCGAAACGCGTCGGCGCGACATGAATATGATATTTCACATTTTAATTATTATGTTGTACCTACCAATACGGCGGCAGTTTCGTAATATGATTTGGGGAGTATATAATGTAACATAATATTATTATATATAACCAATAATAGTCTCGTATATTGTCAACACTATATTGTATCCGCATTGGATTATGTGACTGCTGCGCCGCAATGTCATGACAGGGGAACCAAATATCAATATAGGTAACTACTTATAACTTATAACTTACTATTATGTATGCATTACACCTAAATAATATATAATGATTGCACTTCTCTATATAAACCTGCGGCCGATGATGAGAATCGTTAGTGTTGAACGCCGCCTATATATATATATATATAAAATCAACATTGTTGGTTTGATGTGATATTTTAATTTACATTGAGATAAAGGCTTCGACATCTTGAAGTTATTAGCATACAATCGTATAACATAATATGCGATCAGAAATAAAGAGTTTGCAGATGTTTACGACTTATGGTTTAAATGAGTGTAAATGGAAAAATGCGTACATTGCTTCAGTGTTTTCTTCACTGAGAGCAAGACGGAGATATGTTGTGTTTTTGTAGATATTCCAGGCTTCGGTGTATTTTGACCATCTAGTTTCTAGTTATATAATGTGTGGTCGATCAATAGGTTCAAGTTGCACCTAAATAATATAACAACTATTGCATTTCTCTAAAAAACTGCACGATAAAAATCACCAATAAAAAACGCCGTCATTCCTCTTTTATGTAATATATAGATCAATATTGTTCGTTTGATGTAATATTTTAATTTACTTGTATTTTACTGTTTATTTTGTCATATTGGTTATTATATAAAAATTAAAATAAACCGATTTAAATAATTTGATTATAGTTACTATTAAATCATTCATGATCGTCATCATCGCATTCGCAGTAATATAGTAAAGGTATCTCAACTACATAGTATTAATAATCAATTACTATTTGAAATTCAAAAATTCGAAAATTATATATTACCTTTATTGTATAGTTCTCGACGCCACGAATATAATCATATATAAATACAACAAATTTAACTTACCCGTCAGTATAATAATAATACAGTGTAATGGATACAACGCGAACAGACTCGAATCTTATCATTAAATTCTAATTATAGACTCACAAAAATTTGATGGCGCCAATACCAAGCCTGATAAGTATTTTGACCAATTTTATTGGAGTTTAACACGAAAAAATGAACACGTTTTTTCCCGAGAATATGTATATTATGTTCCGTCTAAAACGTTTTATGTAACAAATTAACATTTTGATATTTGTCGTTTACGAAATTATTATTATTATTTTTTTATAGTGCATCGATTATACGATGGCCATTAAAAGCCGAACCTACAACAAAGTAATTTAGCGGTAAAAAATGGTAATATTTACAATTATTTTTTTGGAAAAGTTCGTGTAAAAATCGAATAATTGAAAATTCACCAGACAGTCGTAAAAACGAACCTAAAAAAATAATTCATTGATATTCATGTCTCTGCGTATATATATATATATAATATATATTACGTTATTATATGTATGTGGCTCCTATTATTATACTATATTTAGGTTTACATATAGTATGTTGTGCATCTCATTCAAACCGAGTCATAAAATTAATTTAATCGTAAAATCTTATCATAATATTCAACGTCGAGCGTCATAATAATATTATGTACCTACGCATATTTATATTCCGTCGGTCTTTATTATAAATATAATAATATTACGACGATTAATCAACCGAATATCGATGATGATCATCGTAAACGCAATCGCGCTGTAAGTACTACCTATACACAAATTCCGTCCAAGTACTTAACGACAACGAATAATGCCAAAATACCGTAAGTATCTCAACCTACCTACTTTTATTATAATTTAATATGACAATATTAATATATTAAATAACGTCTGCTGCGCCGTTTCCTCGAGGTAAACATTAAACGCGCGTTTTCCACATGTTATGTGTTGTAGTACTATCACATCACGACGAATTTCCATTTGACATTTTCTGTTCAACGAAATATTTTTGAAAGTCAATAACCAAATTACAACTAAATTTACTGAGTTATTTTTAAAGCGATTTCTCAGCTACAGTGCGAATATTATTTTTGTTGCCCTCGAGACTTCGTAATATAATATTACTAATATTGTTTAATATTTATTTTTATTTTTTAAAGATAACTCTCACAACAATTTGTGCTATGTATATATTATATTATATAATATAGATATGCATATAACAAGATGGAAATCAATATTATGTTGTACAGATTTTTTTTTTTTTTAATATCAACTATTTTTACAATGAGCGATTCTTATAGATACACGAGAGGTTTAGGTTAATCATCGTTTTTTGGATGTTTTGATAATTATTTTGAGTGGAATCATCTGGAGTTATGTACCCATATGGGGCAATATGCCGTTGACGTACATAATGTTTACATTTTTAAACTTTCGTCGTGAAGTGGAAGATACCGCAGTAGTGGCTATGGGTATTTGTGGGTCGTAGGGTTATTGCGAATAATGGTTGTGTTATTATAGGTATGTAATTATACCACAATAACGATAACAATAACGTTCGGTTTTGAACAAACGATGGACATGCGCCGTGGATAAACCTATATAGCTGTATTATATTTTATTAAACGAGATGGAAGCGCACACGCGTAATAATATATGTAATACGTTAAACGAGACGGACAGACGGACGGATTGCTTTTGGCAATTCGACATACGCTGAAAACTCGGTATATATACGTACCTATACATATTATGTATAAATGATGTGAATATAATATATTATACATTCGGCGAAGAAAAAACGAAAAAGGTGGATATATATATATATATACAAACATTATACGGAATTGGACGTGACTGTTCCAATGGTCTTAAATATATTATAATAATACAATAATACATATATATACATATAATGTAAACGAATAACGAGTCGCAATAATGATATATATATATTCCGTCTCTATACGTATAGTCATCGGTTTTCTCACCAAATATCCCGCAGAAGATCGGCTGCGATACATCTTCGTTATATGTATTATTGCGTGTTCGAGTGTTTTTTTTTCTTTCCCTTTTAGGATTTATATAGGTATGTCTTGTATACGAGTATACAGTGTGATTCACCGATCGTGTCCATCCCATTTTTCTCCTTCGATTTTACGCAGTTGATCGAATATAAATTATCGGAGTCGTCAAAGGTATACGCATCTTAAAATACCATAATAATTTCAAATTTTTGAGATTTCTTTTTAACACTTTGGAGCTTCTATAGTGGAGATATGACCTTCTGATTTTACAACAGTCTCAAATAACCCTCCTTTACACGGTAAATTGTTTAGTTGATAATTTTTAAGTATAAGATCAAAATTTGAACTAGGCCTGAGATAATAGGTTTGGTGGATAGGCATGGTAATTTGAAAAGTTTAGTAATTTATGAATGTTTAAAATTCATAAAATTGGTCCAAGTTCGTATAACTAATGCTTGTTCCGGCGGTATTACATATTATATTTAATATATATTTTTAATAAATGAAGTCTGTATTATACTAATAACATTATCCTTAATGAAAACATATTAATAACTATAAAAAATATTCGCTGGCACTATCATAAGTATTGTATATAATATGCATAAAATATATCAATGAATAAAGAAATAAAAAATCGTTTATCGTTTTCAAAAAAATCAGAACTATTCGCGGGGTATAAATTCTTTGTATACTGAAAAACGAGGGTGAGCAAATGAGCATGCTTGCATTGAATCACCCTGTATATAATATATCGACCGCGTTGTCGTTTACGATTTCGAGACGACAGCGATGCTGCACCTGCAGCAGTCACAGAAACCGTGCAGACGTGCATTAGGTGAGATTTTATCGACCGTCGAATTCCATTTCACATATTATAAATATATAATAATAATAATATAAAATCGGGGCGATCTATATATAAATTGCTATATACGTCTGGCGTCAGTACGAAACGCACATTTTTCCATTGCCTGTATAATATTATGACGATGATGCATACAAATCGTCGAAACAATAATTTCAGCGGTCCATAAAGATATCAGAAAAAAACTCGAGGCTGCGGGTGTGACATTCCATGATGAGTTCACATTATATATTATTATAATATTATTATATTATAGCATAATATATATCGACTATTCATAATCACGCTCACTGTTGTTATTGATAGGTACTATAGGGTATGCCACAGTGTTTTTAAATAACCTAATTTAACCTTGCCCACAGTACGAGCTTCCCTTATAGGAGGCACTGCAATTTTTAAATCATATTTTTGTTAATATTATATATATGCATATATATATATATATATTTCGAGCTTTTAATGCTTATAAAAAAAAGTTGTGACATGTATTTCTTTTATTTTTCAACTGCTATTGTAAGCCTTGTATTAAATTTTCAAGCTTTTCTACTCAACAAATACATTTTGATCGATATTAATTTTAAAAAAAACTAAAAATGATCGAAAATTTCATATGCCTATAAATAGTACAACTTATGTCGAAATTTTTTGAAAATTGCATGGTGGATAGAATATACTCATATAAACGTTCGGTAAAAATTTCATCATGTATCTATGGACATTTGTTTTAAAGTTACATCAAAAGACAAAATCGATTTTGTCGAAAACTGCAGATTGTGCATAAAATTTCCCGTTTTTCCCTTAACTTTTAGTTTGTTCATCCCGATTATTTAGAAAAATATTGAGAATTTTTTACTTTTGACCCAAAGTACCAACTAGATTCACTTTTTGATCTAACAAGGTACTGAAGTGAAAATTCGAAGCACTACTCCAAAACGTGATGACAGATACAAAAAAAAAACACACCCACATCATGGTAAAATCAATACATTAATCGTTCATCCGCTCAAAATTTAAAAAAAAAATTAATTAATTAAAATATTCAAGTTCTAATCATGAACTAATATAGTAGTCTATCAGTTTATCTATAAGTAGTTAATGATCAAAAACTTTTCAAATTAAAACTATGATTGTGATAACACTGATAACAGTAATCTGCAGGGGATGCTATGGCATATCCGGCATAACCTCTCCTGCGCACGCATATCAATTTTGATACGCCGTCTTCGGTATAGGCCGTTATGCAAAAATGAACACCTTAACAACAGCGAAAAAGGGTTATCGACGTGTCGCAGACGAAAGAAAGAATGGGTATATATAGGTACAAACGCGTGTGGTTATAATAAATATAAAAACAAAAATACACCATTTTCGTATTTAAGAGAAAGCCTATTATTATAAGCTCGCGCGAGATTGTCAAAATCGATATAATACGTGCTCGTCGCAGCCGATTTAGAAATCACATATAATACGCTGCTGGAGCATCCCGCGAGACACTATAATATATATTTTAATATAGGTACTATTATGTATAATATTATATAACACACATACATAAATAAATAAACACATATTTGTCCGGTATATATACGATATTACGCACATTTATATAAATATATACCTATAATATAGTTGATAATATTATAAGCGCGCGTGCATATACCTATATTATATTAGGTATTCATCTCTTGACCACCGCCACAGCCAGCTGTGTCGTATATTATTATATATGTATATTAATCCCGAGGGGTCATCGTCGTTGGGTGCGGTGTGGGTGATGGGTGTCCGAGAGGAATCCGCGAAGAGCGCGGGGAAATCGTGAGCGGGACGTTAAAACTGGACCCTGCAGAGATGCCGGGCGAATAGGTGAAAAAGGTTAAGCGCCGCCGTTGTCGTCACCGGTCTTCCATCGTATTTTTATTATTACTTTTTTTTTTTTTAATTATCGTCCACGAACATCGTTTGCCGTTTTATTTTTATATTTTTATTTTCTTACCGGGTCGCAATCCGAACGCGCAGGGCATAATGGCTAACTACGGATAAGTCTATACATTGTACTGCACACATTATACATATGTATTCATCATATATATATATAAACCAAAGCACCTATTATACACATGTCTATGCGTTTACATATTAATATCTCGAAAAGTGTCATACTTATATCTATATATAGATAGGTTGAATGTGTGCGTAAGTATGTGTGTGTGTGTGTCTGCGGATCTGGAGGAGTGTATAATATTAATAATATTATTATATTATATATACATGAATATATATATATATATAATACTTTCTTTCACGTGGTTAAGAATGTCACGACGTTTGGCCCGAGTTAGATTTTTATAGCTCCGCGTATTATCATTATGATTATTATTACATATAGGTATATATATATATATATATATATATAAATATCATATTATATATGGTCGCTTCTTCGCGATAGCGCACCAACGGCGATGTACGCCTCCGGCAAAGGTCACGTGAGCCAAGAAATCCGGCCGCTGTTTTAGCGATGCGTTTTTTTCCGATTATATGTATATAAAATGTACTTATATATATAAGTGCAGTATTATAACCATCATCCCGGGGGGCGTCACACGTATCCGCATATATTATAATAATAATAATAATATGTCGAAATATATATATATATATATATTGTAATATTTATGTATAGTTACCTATATATACAGAGAAATCGTCGTCATCGTAATACGGACGAGTCTTTTACTCGCGATGTAGGTACCTATTATATGCACTTCAAGGAACGTCACCGCCACGGTGAATTTTCGATGGATATACATTTATAGGTATAATATATATACATATAGGTAATATAATATTTATTACGACCCTTCGATGCAATTAACAGCCTAGATCAGAGCCCGTTATTGTCTACTGCAGTTTATATAATATAATAAAATTATTATTATATACTGTCTACATTTTATCTGCGGAGACTTGAACGCCCGCTCGCGTATTATGGACAGTTTTCGTATAATAATATTATAAGCGTACATTATTATTATTCGTGAGCGTTCAATTTTTTCCATACTGCCGAACCGGATTGCAACAACCGAATAAATATATTATATTGGTCGACATCGAAATCTTTAGTGATTTTTTCAACATTATACTATACGCAACTCACAACGCGCGACATGACCCAGTTGATGACATATGCAATATTATATTATATTACGCTACCTATTTATTGAGATCTTGCGTGACCCGCGTGATTGAAAGGGCAAAGAAATCGATATATGTTCGTACTACACTATAATATACGTATATAAATAATATACAAAAACATAATTATTTATACCCACACTGCTGCAGCCGTAATGGCGGCAATATCGTAGTTACCAATTAATCTGAAAGCGTAATCAAAACTTCTTTTTCTTTTTTGGTAAAGTACCAATAAATGTTTTGAGTAGGTAAATGTTTTGAAAAAAAAATCTCAAATCATATTGAAATATTAAAATATAGCTTTAGCTACAGAACATGTACAAATACAATCGCGGTGTATACGCGTGACGTGCCAAATAGATACGTTAATCTAAATTGTCCTGTACGTGTTCACATACACTGCAGACATACCTACACGGATTACTTCGTTGTTACTATTATTATTATTATTATAACTGCTGTAGTATGATAATATGTTTATAATAAAAAAATGCTATCGTTTAAAATTTAAATTGTGTTGTTTTCACCACACCTCTTTTTGTATTTTTTGGCTACACTATACTGTGGTGGTGATACAAATATTACACACGCAGTTTTTTTTTTTTTAATTTATTAAACGAAGTTTGATATTTGATAATTATATTATTTTTTTTGTTGCCAAAAAAAAAATAAATAAATAAATAAAATAAAACGTGATGGTTTATTATACGTGCATATATATAAATCAAAACGACTGTTGTAAGAAAAATAAATTTATATAATTATTAGAACATCTATATTGTGAATTAAAAATATTAAATAGAGTTGCGTAATTAATTAATGTGTTACGGGGTCAATGTTACATAATAATCGCAATGTGGAAAAATATAACAATACAGTAGGTAAACAAATAAGTAAAGTGCGCGTCACGCAACGTAGAAAATAATATAATAATAAGCGCCGTACCTAACCTACGTGTAGTGTCTTATTTTTACTTTATATAGCTGGTAGATAGGTATACCTATATATTATATGCATAAAATATATGTATATAGGTATTGCGCGTCTATTTATATCTTGCAGTATATATATGATATACGAAACGTAAATTGTTTCATAATTTTTATTTGACATTTTCTGAATATATCAAATACATACACTGTAGCGTTTTTTAAATTACTACGATTTGCATAATCAATGCTCGTTTTCCTATACCGTCATTAACATTCAAACTATAATTGTTGCTTGTTTTAATACGAACCCTGCAACGTGTTTAATGGATAATTCCAAATATATATTTATGACAATATTATAATCTGTTTCAGTGTAAAATCCATTTCCATGATATCAGATCCAAATAAACATATCAAGAACGACAACATTTTGGCAGACACCGTATGGTATAGGTATATTATATGCATACATAGGTGGTCATAAATTATTACAAATCGTTCGAACATGAATGCGTAAAAAATAATAATAATCTTATACAGTACCCGAGTAATTCAATGCACCCATATTATTAAGTTCATTTAGTCTTCAAGAAAATAATATAATATGTATAATACCTATACTATATATATATATATGTGTGTGTGTGTGTGTGTGTGTGAGACACAAAATTATAAATTTTTTTTATCATAATATACCTTATACCTACATGGCTACATATAATACCCATCATACAATGTATATTAATATTTATAAATATCTCAATGCGTATAATGTGCTATTATAGTACGAAGCTAAAGTGTCTTTAATATACAAAAAAACATGAATATTATTTAAAAAAATAAATTAAAAAAACGAAGAAGTCGCTTTGTTGTACCTATATAGTAATAATTACTATCGGGTGCACCTCTTCATTTAAATTACGGTGTGTTAAGTTTGAACTCAATCTTGAAATATTTTGCACTGGTACCTGTACGAAAAGCAATTTTGACCGCGGAGACTGTTTGTCAGCTGCCTATAAATATATACTCTTAAGGATATTTCATATTATGCAATTATTTTAATTAAAATTTTCGTTTTGATTTCATTAAAATAGTAGTACACAATATATATATAGGTTGAACGTTGAACTAATTGTTGTCAAAAATTACTCGAAATCGCATGAGTATAATTAAAAACTACAAATTATTGTGTCGATGTAATGAGCTTTTCTGTAGTAATGCGCTATCCCAGAAGTGACGTCTGTACCAAGGGGAGGGGGGAAATTATTTTTTATTAATTATTATATTTAAGTCTACAACACAACAACGTACCACAGAACGGGGTAAAGAGATTCTCGGTATATATATATATATAGCTCAAAAATTAAACTAAATATTGTGAAAAATTGAAATCGTTATGCGAATACTATTTTTTTGATTACAGCAATTAGTCATTTAGTTATTTTCATCAACATTTTAACTTGAAACATGAAAAATAAAAAAATTGTCTTAATATTTATTTTTGATATTTTTAAGTTAAGGTAAGAAAAACTTAAGACGAACTATAGGTATGTACAACTTTTTCAAGCTTTATTTTTTTAATATTTGAATTAAAAATAATTTTTGAAATTTTTTCAAAATTTGAACGTCAAACGCTGATAAAAAAAGTTGTGCCTATTTATTTTTCGTTTTTAAATTTTAATATACAGCTCTGGGGGTCAGCAAAACATACTAATATCAATAGAATACAGACCTATCAATTCAAAACTCTAAGATAAATCAATAAAGCACCATATTACTTTTCCAATCACTGAACACTCCATCACGACCTCTCCCTTCCTTTTGTTGCAGACGTGGCTAAAACACACTACAAAAGATTCCATAATAACCGCCTCTTAAACCACAGAAACTCACTCATACATTATATCTCTCCCTTGACTATCCCTGGAAAACCCCCCAAACGGCTAAAGCGCAAGTGGTGTAGAAACCTACTGACAAACTAATTCAATCTTAATATTCATTTTTTTTAAAATTATTATACCTTTACTGGGAGGCTTCTATATGCTATGTTATCTCTATCTATTTGTTTTTTTTTTCTAAATTTTTTTTTATTACTAATATATCTATTACCTCAGTTATTCTTATTGTTCTTTTTTACAACAAATTGAATATATCATTGTAAAAACAAAAAACAAATAAATTAAATTAAAACGATATTTCACAGATAAAAAAAAAAAATTAATTTCTATAAGGAAAACATATGAAGGATGTTGTATATTTTGTAAATTGTTAAGCTTTCCAATTTGGTACACCCTAAAAATGTTTAAAATGTATTTGTTCCGGTCTAGAAAATGTTAATTATAGGCGATCTGAACATAAATGTTTGGTGATCAGATCGATAGTAGTTTTTACGACAGAAAAATGAAATTGATTTTATCGAAAACTGGTTTTGCGTAAAATTTCCCGATTTTTTCAGTGTATTTTTTTTTTTTATTTCCAGATTATATTTTCAAAAAATATGATACATTTCAAGCCCTCCCCTCCCTCTAATTCACCGACTACTTCCAATATATTAGTACGACTAGAAACTATATACCCTCAGATTGAGCGATCAAGATTTAGGTACATATATAACTGTAAAACCAATGCATCATTCATATAATTCCACTCAAATTCTTTTTTTTTTTTTTAAAGTATAGAAATATACGATACACGTATTGCACACAACGTCGTACTAATTAACTCGCTTCGAGTGAGTTATGATAAGAACAAAACGTTTTATGTATCAAGGAAAATGTTAATGCTCAAGTTTTATGACCATATAAATTGACAAGACCTGCATTCACTGCAAGGATATATACTATACGTATTTTGCAGCACGCAACAATGTAATATCGTACACGTATTGATATAAGACGTCACCATTATTAGTTAATACTTATTACCGTCAAAACGTGTATGCACGTGTATCAACTATAATATACCTACAATAGATGTATATATTGAATGAAGCGTACGCCTATTCGTGGCTCTATAAAATATATATGTAGGTATACACTATACATATATACATATTATACATATACCTACGCCTCGACTATTAGAAACTGTTATAATTATTATTTTTTTATGATAGACACTAATCGGTGTAAGTTCTGTCAATTCAAAGTTCGATATATGCTTACTGTATAACCTATACGTCATGGTATTATTATATCCGACAGCTAAACGTCGGAAAAACAAACAATTACAAAAAAAATAATAACAAAATACAATGTGCTGTCGTAATCAACGTTTATTTATTTACATGCGATATAAGCAACCAACTCGCGCTAAGGTGCAGCTTAAATGCATTAACTAGAGAGATTACAATATTGAAAAAATAAACAATTTATACAGATATCATATCATGTGCAATGTGCAATGTGCATACTATCTGCTGCAGTAAAACGCGAACCGGCTAACTGCACGCATGGTGACTCACGAGAAGTACAAATCATATTATTTGGAAAAATAAAAAGAGTTTCATCCTCTTTTATACAATATTTATACTTTGTATTTATTTGTTAATTGTTTCAACGAGTAATATAATAGACTCGAAAACGTCGGTAAAATTTGAAGGAAAATATTATGACTATGATGGCTATATTTTACTATATATGGGTACCTATATAGATGGTTCATTTTCAAGTAGCTAGGTACATCAAAAACCTATTATTAATTTAGTGGAAATATATTCAATATTCATATGTACATTTCCGACATTATAGCATATATCGTATATGCTATATCCCTATATATACAATGCATATCTATGCGTAACATGTTCTGGATACTTTTCAAATATTACAACAACTAAATGTAAAATTTTATCTAACCTCCGCAGTATGACGTATATTTTTGAAAGAGTTCCAAGAAAAAAATGAGACGATATATTGTAATAATAATAATGAGATGTACGCATTATATAAGTGTAATCAGCAGAAAACGATAATAATAATTACACCTTTTACGTAAAAAAGTCAATATTTTAGGATGAATTTTCTAAGTGCGTAGGTAACTATTATGCATATTAAGTTTCCAAAAACAACTTAAATACGCTTTATATTATATACATCCCTGCAGTGTACTTGTGTCGGTCCGTTTTTTAAGCGCAGTACATAATATCGCGATTGTTACAGACACTAATTATTGTCTTCATTTCAATATCATCATAGTATTATTGATTCAAAACAAAAAACTAGCGATAAGCAGCTTTACTATCGAGTCTCGTTGATACAAATATTTTAATGCCATATCACGCACTCGAACAAATGAAACGTTTTACAACGGTCATATTCGCATCAGTCACCAGTATAAATATACTAAAATTAATATCAAAATATGAATATTTAATATTATATAGATTCACACCAGTCAATATTTAATCGTGGGTTCAATTAATTTAATTCAATGGTTAATATAGAAATATATTGTAATTTATTGCGTTGTATATTAACCATGAAATCAAGAATTTAGCACTCTCGAGCAAAGTACTTTGCTCACGTGAGCTTTCGTAACATATATAATATGTTATAAATATTGTTTGTCCCAAAATTACATGCATATATATTCTATTTTATTTTTATTTTATTATTTTTTTTATTCTATTTTTTTTTCTAGATTATTTCGAAAAATAATTTACATCTAGAAAGTGGACTAACTCTGGATAACTATATTACACGGTATACACCCACAGAACGATTATTGACGAATTTCAATGTGTGCCACCGTGCTCGCGGACATAACCGAAAGAAGCATTAACGCGTGTATAATATAACGATACGATACAACAAAAGAAAGATAATATGTATTTATTGTTGTATGCTGCTATTATTCAGGTGTGCATTATTATGATTATTATTATATTATATAGGTTCATCGATCGTGGTATATACCGGAGAGCTAAACATGTACCTATAATATGATATGTACGCCTCATAAGTTTTACACATAATAATAATATATAAAATATCACGGGACTTACAGGTTTCTGTCAGCAAAATTATATCCAATTCACTTTTGCGCCTGCCACGTGAAATAACTCACAAAGATAGCATTTCAGTCACATCGAACGATGTATCAGAGAGGCCGACAAATCAGATAAATCACATAAATAAATAGATTTGCAATATTTTTTGATGTGATATATTCTATAGTAAATCGTGTAGGTACCTATAACCATTGAATATAGAAATAATGATAAAATAGAAAAATCTATATGATATACATAATTGAATTTTATAAATACTCTCTATGAGAATATAACTTATTTATTTCATTTATGGCGTCGTGTCGTCAATATTTAATTTGGTATAATATATATATTAGATGTAAGCGCCTACCGTTATTTTTTTTATCGTCCTAAGACGATAGTACTCAGGTTAAAAAAGCCAATGGTCACGCTATCGAGGCTTCCTTCTGATTCATAAAAAAAGAAAAAATAGCATTCATATCATAATATAATAATAGATATAGGTATAGGTATAGATAATTAATAATTATTTTTCGTATTCATTTTTTCTCATAAATATTATGAAATTATTAACAATCATAAATTTATTTAAATAATAAATAATTCAATAAAATGTTTGCAGATTCAAATTTCCCTGGATAGTTATTGTCCACGACACATTATAATAATGTACAGGTATTATAATAATATGCTGCTGCAGGTGATGGTAAACGCGAATCCGTCGATTTACCATATCATATTAGAATATATTATTATTATTATTAGAATATCACTCCGTTATATAATCCATATACACACATAATATGAGTATCACAACCAGATTATGGGTGTGTGTGTGTGTGTGTGTGTGTGTATGATACATATGATGCGATAACCAGTTGGCGTATGGCGTTAGTCAAAGCAAAACGACGTGTCGCCGAGCAAATTGATATCGTTCGTTATTTATCGCGTTATTCCGAACGGGCAGAAAAAAAAATAATAAAAAAATATGCGTACAAAGAGGGGAAAAAATCAATAAATAATACATATTATATATATAAAGAAGAGTGACCCGCATCGACGGCGGCGCGAAGGAATTCGTATCGCGTCGTTTACGCCGGGCAGATGGTTCTTTAATATCTCTGCGGGTCTCTCATAGGTTATTGCAATCACGTTATAAACGCGCGCGTTGCACACACACTGACATATAAGTTGTATTATTTCTTCTTCTTCTATTTCACGTTATTATATATCACACACACATACTGGACTCGTATACAATATACGACACACTCATATTTGTATATATCGATCAAATCGATCCAGCTTTGGTATATATATATATATATATGCACACGTAAAGAGATATTACCGTTGAGAGACGCGACCGTTCACCGTGTGTCCGAGATTGATTTATGCCGTGTTTTATTTTATTTTTTATTTACTTATTATTATTATCATCATCGTTATAGTTGTATATATATTATATTATTACTTTTTTCATATTTTTTTTTTTTTTTTTACTAGGCAGCCACCGCCGTCGGCTGGATCCGCTCACGTCCGTCGCCGTCGTTTTGCACGCGGACTATTTGTCTCCATCAACAAATTGCGCACATGTCCACTGCTGCTGCCGATGCTGTTGTCGTTGTTGCTACACAGCAGCGCCGACTTTGAGGGAATGATCTAGTTTTGCGCGCGGCTGCCGTCGCCGTCTCTCTCAAACCAGTTCATAAATTACTATCGTTTGTATACGTAAAAGAAGAAGAAGAAGAAGAAGCAAACATATCATCGACACAAAGACGACGCGATTCGCGAAGGGGAAAAAATACGGTTTTCTTAGCGACGACGGTAGCAGTTCTCACGACGAAGGTTGATTTTTACGCCCCACATAATAATATAATAGTAATAATAATACACTGCAGCCGGTATTGTATTATATACGTAATAATGTATTGTGCATCTGCACAATATAATATATACCTACCCACGTAATGTCGTCGCTGCAGTGTGTTCTGTGTTCGCGTCCGAGAGTCAAAACTAGAATATTACGCGTCTATAATATTTCAGCTATAATCGAAATTGGACCGAAACGAGGTCGTAGGGTGAGCATATATATAGGTACAAAAATATACACGTTCTGAGAATATTTCGAATCGTTAACCCACCCGCGGTACATGTGCAACATACAGAACAATTTTTTTTTTTTTGAAAGGCTCCAGTAGATAGAAGACTATGTTTTTCAAACTTTTTTTTTTATGGAATATTTTTTCGTATAATTATTGCAAAATCAATAAACAATACATTTAAATTTACAAATAATCAAGCTAATTTATTAGATATTCGTTTTCAACACTTTCTTTGTTTTCATAATTTACCCTTACTTTACTTGAAAGATAAAATAAATAATAATTTCAAGGATACCTTATACGTATTGAAAATATTACAAAAATCGTTTTATCATATTATTTTCTACATGTGTATAAATAACCATTTATTTTAACAATGTATATTGGATAGTACAAAATATTATAAATATGATCATTTTTAACTCAACGCAGAAGATAACATTGAAGCAATCTACGAATTTTTTCATTACACTAATTTTCACCACAAACTGTAAAAAATATTTGTAAATATTTTATTCTTATTCTCATTTATTACAATTGTAGGCTAATAACCTCAAGCTGTCGAAACCTTTACCTAAAATAAAAATAATATAATTTTTAATAATTTAACGAAGTACTACTTAACAAGTGATCTACTGATCTCTTCTGACCTGTGTTTCCTGTGCGTTCTAATATTAGATCAACATTAAGTTCATCGTTCTATTCATATAAAAAATTGCTCAATAAAATTTTTTTTTAAATATTTCATTAGAAAATTTATTTTTTTATTTATACTTAATGTCAATTTTGTAATTAATATCATTAATTATGATAATTATGAAAATAGCATGATTGAGAATTTGCATGTATTATAAAATGAGCTCTTCTCTAGAAAATATTAAAACGTTTGAAATTCGTATGCCAAAAAATGGTTAAACATTTAAAAAATTTTTCAAAAAGTGTATTTCGGTCCTTCTTATTTCACCTCCTGATCAATTTCATTCAAAGACATCATAGGCGTAGTTTGGTTTAATTAACTGTGGAGGCTATACAGGACTAGAAAAAATAATTCAAAAAACTACTTATTAAAATTAAAGGAAAAAGAGTACCTGCATTAAAAAAAAAACCATTTATTAATTATATTTAACTCTTTCTTAAATTCGCATTTTATTTTACGATACATAAAAATTGAAACAATTGTTGATCTGATCTATAAATAAACAGATCTATGATACAAAGAAATTGGTATAATATGTAGGTTAGTATATTAATTATTGTCAATTTATTAATATCTCACCGCTATAATTGAAGGCTTCACCTTAATGAATTTCAGAAAAAAATTATCGAAAAATCTATGGTTTCGGATAAAATGTTTTGAATGAAAGTAGGTAAATACCTACCATGAAGTGACTACAAATGTTTCTGTGAGGGGGGCTTAGCCACTGTAGCCCATTGCACACAACGTCTTGAGTATTTCCAGGTTATCCAGCTGAAATAACCAGTGCACTTATATACCTGCACGGTATCTCTTGGCGTGAACATCACTCCCCTCCCCATAATTATAATTATTGCGCTGGTATGTATATGGATGATGTTTGATACAAAAATGGATACACAAAATAGAATATGTATGTGATGACCTCGACCGGGTCGCACGAACAAACTGCACTAAAGACATAATATTATTAACATACACATTTAATGAACCGATCCAGTGAACTATAATAATATTATTATGGTCCCCTGCTTGGACGTGTTTAAGAGGCTCATGTGATTGGTCCATTAAAAATTTGATCGAACCATATCGAATAAATCGCCGTCTTTCACGCGACCTGGCATACGTATATATTGTATAAGTACCTAAATGGGCACAATTTAATATTATGTTTGTCGAAAATCCAAGTGAACGATTCGCGAGAACGACCGCGTGAAAGATAATAATATATATATATACCCACTCAATTATAAGTACCTACCTCCATCATGTATGTTATTATTATAACGCAAACCACAGGTCTGCACCTATAAATATAGCACGTACAATACGTTTAATCATCGGTGCTCTACATGTGTTCCGAGAGAGTATAATAATATTACGAGAACATATTATATTATAATAATAATAATATTAAATAGTTAATGATATATAGTTAGGTATATGAGTAGGTACGCCGCCGCAGCGCTGAAGCGTATAAACCTCGAGACGGTAATTATAATTTGGTGTCACGGCGGATAATATTATAATGACGTCGCGCACACTCGATTCGCGCCGATGTCTGACGTCTGCTCGGGTTATTGAAAATCGGTTTAGAGAAAAATAATAAATATAGTCGAACCATCAATCGAGTATTTTTTTGCCGTGTATATACACTAGTACGGAAATCATAGGTATGTACACTGGCACATAGAGCATATTATAATATACAGGGTGATTCGCCAAGCATGGTCACCCACTTTTTTTCTTTAATAATGAAATTATTTAAAAAAACCGGATTTTTGTAATTTTATACTCCAAGACCATACTTCAAATTCTTGTGACTTTTTGTATCACTTAAGGATAGTGTCGTGTGGCGATACAAACTTTTGTTTTTCAAATGAGAACTCCGATTTTTGACTGAAAATTATTTAGCGGATAATATTTTTGAGAATTTCGATGTATTGAAATCAAAATCCTAATGAGTAGTTTTTGAGTTATTTAACTTTGTGTTCTAAGGATAAAAGGTTTATGCAGGTTTAGGCTTATAAGATATGTGGTCTATGGTGGATTTGAAAATATTAGTCATTAATATTAATCTTTCAACATAAATATTTTGTAAAAACGACTAAAGTATCATAAATATACAAGTTCCAATAGTAGGAATATTTTATACTTTTGTGAAACGATTTTAAGGATTATATTATCCTTGGTACAAACATTTTAATAACTAGGAAACTACTCGTTCAAATTTTGATTTCGATTCGTCGAAATTCTAAACAAAAAAATATTCACCAAATGATTTACAGTAAAAGAGGGGGGGAGTGAGTACTCTTTGAAAAAAAAATGTTTGTATGGTCGCAAGAAACTCCTTAAGTGCCACAAAAAATCTCAAAAATAAGATTTTGAATAACTTCATTGTTAAAGAAAAAACAATGGATGAGAACTGAGCATGCTTAGCGAATCACCCTGTATATATAATATATGTGGTCGTCGGTGAATGAGTGTATAATATGTTATTATGTATTATAGATTTTTTTTTTTTATGGTTTCATCATTAACTACAAAATTGTTAGCTTTCAGTAGTAATATCCTAAGTTATAGATTAGGTATATATAATAAATAATATATTTAAAATAGATTAAAATTATATTATGTTGTACATTTCAATTTTTTTTTGGAAAGAAATTATTTTTTTCTGGATCTGTATAAGGTCCAATGGCTTCATAAAGGTTGTTTGGAATTGCGTGTACTTCTCTGGGTAAAAAGTACGTGTTTGACGGTGACGATTAAGTTATTGCAAGACGGGCATATGGGGGGGTTCGGATTTTCCCATCTGGTATCCATGGGAGAATCGCGTGTGTTCAATTCTAAGTCTATTTAGTATGACCATATTCTACATTATATATAACACTTATTGCAATTATCTTGTGACATGTCCAATAGTTATTATTATTATTATCATTTTTTTTTGTCAGATTATTAGTTTTGAGTACATTTACAAAAAGAATAATAATTATTATTCATTCCCAAAATCCTTGTTCAGGATAATATAAGATAGTGTATATCTCTTGCACGTCTATAAACATATTTTGATTGATCACGTAATACAAATCATTGATAACCTATACACTCGTATTATGTCCGTCCACTTATTGTAATATTGATTTTATATGCTTTATACTCTACAGTATACGGTGCCTATTATACCTACATAATATATAGATAATGGTGTTATTATATAAACATAATTTTGGGTACCTATATAATATGATGTTGTTGGTAAGGATAAACGGCATGCGGATGTACAAAACGAAATTGAATGTAATTGCTTTTTCGGCTCAAATAATAATAATTATAATAATTATAAAATTAAAAATTAAAAGGTTATAATGATTATATGATTATTCCGTGAATGCCTATATTACTAAATAGATATATATTTTTTATACGTCCGACTATCGATTATTATTTTTAAATTCCGTTTTCTTTTTTTTTTTTATAAGTGCGCTCACGTAATAATAAGTACTTACAGACTCCTGCTTACTGATGATACTTCAGTTTCATTTCGTTATTCCACGGAGAACTACGTGCACTGTAGATCAATCTAATTTTATAAAAATTAATAATTATTATATCCAATTTAAATGTTCAAAATATATATCTCATCGTCACAATAAATTGCAATAATATATATAATGTTCGATACGCACGTATACTTATTTAGACTTTAAACGGTTAATAGGAAGTATTAGTATTAGATAATCAACCGAGGGGGCAATGGCGTTTCCCTCCCAATGTCATAAGTTTAAAATTTAAAATTAAATTTATTACTGTTTTTGTTTCTTTTTTTTTTGTTGATATTTTACCGTTCGATCTCGCTTCTCCTTATCTGAAGTATCCACCAATCCACGCAGGGGTACTCCGAGGATCTGTAACAGAATCTCTACCACCCTCCAACACTACAACTGACGACTTTGCCGACAAAAGACGCTTCTATAGCGATCCATGCCGACCCTGAAATAGCCTCGAACCTCGTTCAAAATCATCTCAATCTCTCATCAAGCTGGTATAAAGATTGCATGGGGGATAAAAATCAACGAAATAAAATTCATCCGCTGTACATTCACACTAAGGCAAATAGTCTGCCCTTCCATCTACCTCAAAAATGTACCTCTCCCAACCAGCCAAAATGTCCGATACCTTGGTCTACATCTAAAGTTTAACTTGAGCAACTCACACCCACAACAAAAGATTTGCCTTAAATAATCGCTCTCACCAATTAAGTTATCTCCTCACATCTCAACACAACAACTTAAAAAACAATAACTAGGTACTATTATAAAAACTCCTACTCAAACGGATCTGGATATACGGTATCCAACTCTGCAAGGGGTGCAGCCAAAAAGTCCAACTTAAACAAAATCCAAGCCTTATCCAATCGAAATGTCTCCGCCAAGTAACCAAAGCCTCCTACTATGTATCTAACGATACTCTACATAGATATCTAGCCATTCCAACAGTCCAAAACGTCGCAAAAACTTTCTACAAACGCACACACAAGTTCCACAGCCATCGTAATTCCCTGATTTCCGAGCTATCCACCAACGCTATTCCTAGTGACCCCTGCAGAAGGCGTCTTAAACGTACTTGGTATCGTGATTCGTGACCCACTCATCTAAAATTGTATATACCTCTACCTCCCCTTAATCTTGTATTCTCTCTCTTGCTAGCACATTAAAATCCTAGCCTAACATCATAACCTTAAGTGCCTCCAATGGGCGGCTTCTTATCTCCTGACACTCAAGCCATGTCACCTCCATCACCTACGCTTATTGTGAAATAATACATATTTACAGATTGTGTATATAATAATATATGATAGAAAAAAAATTACCCTTTTTACGTAAACTTTTTTTATTAGGACGTGCCTGTATGTTTTGAATCTTTGTATAAGTATTATACTTTTTTTTAAATATTTGAATAGATTGAATTTTCTCTATTATCAGTATTTAAGTAATTATAACTACAACCCTCATTCATACATATCTTTTAGGTTTTTAGTTTTGCCTCGCCCCCTCTCACCAAAATTACGACTATAGAATTTACAATCATATGTGTAGCCAAGTAAATCTTGAATAAATAAAATATGTAATAAGTAACATCTGTCAACGATACAACTCTAAATAATCTAAACGTACTTACATAATCAGTAATCAGACTCAATTTAGTATAAAGCGCACCTTGTGCCATTTTCCCTTAAATAGGCCTTAAAAACTCACCCTTATCCCCCCTTCCCATCAATAAAAAAAAATACACAATATAAATTCACAAAAACTCATATTGATATCAGTAACTACTATCGTATCTACTAATGTTTCACGAAAATATTTGTATACGTTGCAACAAATATAGATATTGTTATTAAAAACAACATAATGTATATCATAATATTTCATCATATTTTACGGATTTATTTTAATAGTAAACTATATCACCGTTGCAGGTACATTAGAATATTAAATTACATCACTTAACATAAAATTAATTTTTAATAATATAGAATGTTCAAAGTTATAGTTTTTTGTTGGTTTAAGTTAAAATACACGCCTTAGAATAAAAATTAATATCATCACAATAATGTTGTAAACAACTCTAATCTCAAGCATTGGGCGGAAATGATAAGTTATATCATTATTGGTGGTTGCAGTTTTATTTGACTGGTTATCTAAATTTGTTTATATTTCATCCTTGTGGACTCTCATTTGTAGGTACTGTTTATTTTGTAGAGCCCCAGAATGAATAAAAGTCGTACAAATAGCCACAGCCGTGGTACACCTGACACACCCTTTGCGCACGCCTATACGTTGTACCATCAGCATAAGTATGAAATTACTATAATATTATTACTGCATATGTTTGTTTTGAAAATATTCATAATACCTATAACACTGCAACTTATAGGTCACACGATATTGGGAATAAAATTATTAATAATATACCTACCTACATTATCTTTTTTTTTTATATAATCGTAATTGTATAATTATTATTAACAATTATTCACTATGATATTTATTGCACAAAAATCATCAATTGTTTGTATTCGCAATTCGAATCGATTCGAAATGACAATAAATTTCCGGTATTTCACATGTTGCTCCAATACATGTTACATATACGCAAGTATATAGATACATTTAAAACACACCGTCGTGTGTAATTCTTTTTTAATTAGGTCATACTCGTTGTGCGATTCGCAATTAAATATGGCACTTTACGGAGTTGAACACGGTGCCGCGGCGGGCATTTACCCACACTCATCTTCATCAGAGTTGTTGACACCGTCGTAGCAAGTATTATATTTTATATCTACATAGATAGGTACCTATTATACATTGTGATTAATACATTTATCGATTTTTCTTTTTATACCATTTGTTCGGACGGCTGCGGTTCAATATCGGTTTGTGTAATTCTTACAGTTGCGAAAATCCGTCCCAGTGTGTCTGCGTTCAGCACTATAGTTGTAGTGCAATAATAAGTTATCGCATCGATAACTTCTTACTAAATGTTATTTTAAATCAAGTATGAAGGATATACAGAGTGACGTTGTTGTGTAACGCTTAATGAATAAACATTGAAACTACTCACCGTAACACAATTAATCCAGACCATACACAAATTAGTTTAATATTTCTACACGCGCGTGCGCGCACACACACGCACACACACACATACGTACAATCTGTTTGTGTACACACGCGTTTTGATTTAATTCAATTATATATTATTATATGTATATAAGGGTACGACATTTAATGAAAACAAAATGGAAATAATATAATTTATCGGAGTTGAAAAAAGTGTTACGTCAAATTTCGAAATATTCACGGGGTCACAGCCCAAAAAAGTGTGCATTATACGACACTGTTATAGTGCGGTCGTAGTACGAACTAGGAATAGTGCAGTTATACAAAATGAAAAAGTGTGTTGATTATTTTAGTACTATCCGTAAAGTTGAAACATTATAACTATTTTTTTTAGTTTTGAATTTGAATTTGAATCTAATTATTAACATTGATAAATAATTGATACTATCACAATATTCACGTTGTTATCATCGCCGTTGTGTACACGAAACAATTATAATATTACTATTTTATAACTGCACACGGATTTAGTGTACGTAAATAATGATTTTATGATTATTATTGTTAATAGCATATACCTATTAAAGTAACTCGGTGTAGACATTTTACGGATTTTAAACAGAAACGAATATAATTATATAGCACTTTGCGGTGTATCAAATCACATGCACTAAAATGTATTGTGCAGCGTCGTAAAAAACCGGAAGATATTGATGACAGTTCTAGCGAAAACGGTGGTTTATGACAAATATAGGCACTATGGGAACGTGCGTGGAGTATTATTATTATTATTATTATTATTATTATATCCGTGTGAATTAAATAGAAAAACCGATTGGGTATGGTAATAAGTGAAGTTTTAGCGTATACAAATCGTTTTGCCTACCAATATAAAGTGGAAAAAAATCGACAATAATATTAAAGTGCGATGATTTATTTAAAAAATGAAAATATATTATGATAAACGAACAACGTTTGCCAATAACGAGCGGTGGCGTTGAGGAATAACACCTAGCTATATCGTAATATTATTATGGTTTTGTTACGAAATCAAAATAATATGTTTCGTGCAGCAGATAAGCTCGCGTATAGGTAGATAACGATTATCGACTTCCCCGAAGTAATAAAATTATAATATTTATTTAGACCGCTATGACCATCGTTATTCGTTTCGTACACGATACTTCACGTACACGTTTTTTTTTTTTTTTTTTTTTAAGAACAAAGTTCTTTGAACTTAGGTTTCTGTTTCTTCGAACTTATGCAATGATCTACGAGAATCCATATTATCAAGTATGCGTTTTTACGTCGTTTGTGCGTCAAATGTGAACGACTCTGTTAACCTCACCTGCAAAGTAATCCACAGTAATATTATGTTGTAATATTCACGTGTGCTGTCTTGACGTGTCTCGTCAAAAACTTTTTCCCAACTCATTATTTTTAAATCTGGTTTTTGAAAATTAATTTTAAATCGGTCATAACGTTGTTTATATATATATATATATATATATTTATTTTTATTAATTTTTGTGTGCGTTTACACGCTTTGAGAAAAAATAAGTAAAGAAATTACCAAATTATGAATAATAATAATATAATAATTGTATATGTGACGATGAATCGTATTTTTGCAATGAGTAGAATATTAATTGAATTTCGATAAATAATTATAAACGTATTAAACGTTCAAATTTATCGTATTTAACCTAAAATTTTAAAATTTGGCCTCTGCAATCTTGCAAACCGTACAAAAAAAATTGTTCAAAGTTCACCGTAGAAGTAGAACGGGAACAGATATATGACGTGGGACATCCTGTTATTCGGACAAGTATTGACACGTCTTGCGCAATAGTGCGTGATATACCATACACACATGAAACGATTTTGGCAGATACCTATATATAAAAATATGATTATATTTCGGTTTCCGGTATTTAGCGTTTTACACGGACAATAATTAGTATTATACTATGACCGCCTCCGAGAACGATTATGATACATATTATATATCATTATAACGTAATTAGTATATTATATTATAATATTGTAATTTATAATAATCGAATCAATCAATTTGATTTTTCGTACCTATGAGGTATATTACCGCATAATATAAGCCCAACGCTGCTGCAATATTACACCATATATACTCGAATAAACGCAACGTGTGCGTAAATGCTGTAATAATAATAATATGTAAATCGATATAATTGCAAGTCTGCGTTGCTATTACACATATTATTGTAATATTATATAATACGATAATGTATATAGGTTTTATGATATATACATATTACATATAGAAAATTAATCGATGCACCGTCGTTCGATCGAAGGTATATTTTATTCATCGGGGAAAATTTTTTTTTTTTTGAATATTCTATGTCTATTTTTATCTGACTAGATAAAACTAGCATCTATAGTTTACCATTTGATTTTAACCTCTTGGTATTACTCTATATGATCATCGATTGACGTACGTCATCGGATTGTTCCTTCCAAAGTTGGTTCTATGTATAGGCTCCTATAGTGATCCTTCGTGGCTTACTGATACGACCTATATTAATTAATTTCGCTTGTTCTATAATATATATGATATCAAAGGTTAGGGTATAGATATCTGATTTAATAATAATATTATATAAGTCTTGGAAATGGCGTCCTTTTCGGTTGTTACCACACAGATTCTAAATATGTCTTCGCCTGCAACATTTACGACAATATTTTACAATAACTATATATGTATATTAGCAGGCAGCAGTTTGGCGCTCCAGATCAGTCGGTCACCGCGATGCAGCCCGTCATCAGCTGCAGCGCAGGGTGCATAGGAGAAAAGAAGCGATGACTCGTCGTATTACTGTAGATTCTATTTGACAATATATATAAAATGTATACACAGGATATATAATGCGTACACCGTCTTGCCTATTATTGGTCTTTGGCGTTTTGATCTCGTGCCCGAGTGTGACGTGCATCGCTTTATACAATATATTATAATAACCTATATACGATATAATATTATAATATGTGTGCGTTTACAGCAATATTATTATTATCATCATCATATATATATATAGCATTCTCCGCGTCCATTTTCTCTCCACGTCGTATGTACATCACACGCTCTATATGTAGGTATATAGTTTACCCACTTGCATATATACTGCAAGATACTCACGCGTGTGCTGCAGAGACACACTATCTATACGCGTTTAACGACGTGCACGTCCACCGCGACGACAGATGATCGTCATCACCCGCATTTATTCTCGTATTTTCACGGTTTGTTAGTCCGCTTGGCGTGTGAAAGTACGTATATATATATACGACGATTTATTCGTGTATACGCGAGAAAAACGACGACGTATCATACTTTCGACACCCCACCTCACAAACCCGAGCGGACGCGACTTTATTACAATTATATTCATTATTATTATAATTTATAAGGTATATGCGTACCTATAGCATATAGCTCTGGAGACTTTAACGCCACTGCAGTGTTGCTCTAAAAGCGCGGACGCACGTAATGATAGATATTATATACTTATCGCGTGATGGTAAATATTTATGCACTTGTGTGTTTGTGTTCGTTGCAAGTTTGGTGCGGTGCATCCTGCATCCGTGATGAATCTTATTCACACACATACTGCACCCCGCATCCGAGATTTAGCGTTATCCGACGGTCGTTATCGTCACGATTGTCGCGTCTCCGCCGTCAATAACAATATATATTATTTTTATTTGTGCAACACGGTCCATCACCTACTCAATTTAATTTTCATTAGAATTACACTTATTACCTTGCACTTTGACAAGCACCCTAGTACATATACGCAGATCTATACAGCGATTTATGAATATTGAATAGCCAAAATTGGACGAATACCGTCGTTAAATAAATTATATTATAAACCATATATGTATGTACCCATAATCGTGCACACAATCATGAAAAACGACTAGAAAACGATTGATTTATACAACTGTCCAATGGAAAAAATAGGGATTACTCGATAATATAAGTTTATTTACTGCAGTAAGAGATATACAGTATGGATCGAGATATGTGTAGTTGATTATAAAAGCTTTGCTGTCTATTATATTGTTATAACAAATAGTTAGTTATAACTTATCAGAAAACTGCACTGAAATTAATATTATTGTACGATTCAGTGACATTATACCTATATATTTCGTCCATCAATCGAAATATAAATAAATTAATAGTTATATGTACTTACATAACGAGTTTTATGTATAGATATAGATTAAAGTTATTTATATATCATACATTTTTATACTCTTATATTATAAGACCGAAAACCGATAGTCGATGCCACCTCAATTTTATACGCATTATTATATAATATATAACTGGCTGCTGATTTATGTATTTTTTCGGTAAATATTTAGCATATAAGAATAAGTAAGTATACCTACTTATAATTTATAAGCATAATATGTATTTGCATGCTGAGTGCTGTGATTTGCATGATTTTGGTTTAGCCGAAATCAAAGTGGAGGAGAGGCTATAATAGATACGTGTGCATTATTTACTGAAATAATATACTTCTTACCAAAATTTTCACTTTTTCAAACATTTAACATGTGATTAGCTGATAATAATGTGTTTGTATGACCGATTTCGATCTCTTATATGTTATACGTTTGTTTAGAAAATATCATATGATAATATAGTATTGGCACGAGGAAACCTTTAGAAAAAGCATTTTATTTTGATAATATGTGGAAGAAAGGATCCAGCCCGCTACTAGTTTTTGATTTTCACGCTTAAATGAAATACAATATATAATAATTAAATACATAAAACTCGATTAAGACGCTCTTTAAGGGACCAGCTCTCTAGAGCGTTTTAAGCGGGAAAGCGTCTTATGCGGGAATGAAAAAAAATGAAGTGATTGAAATATGAAGTTGATTCTTTTATTATTGAATATAATTTAACTGGCAACACACTAATTAATTAATTATAATTAGATACATACATATATTATTCACAACGGAATTTGATTTAAAAAAAATATATATAAAAAAATATTACGATTATACACTTACGAACGAACTGCGCTTACTGAATCTCATATGAAATACAGTAAAACTGTTATAAAAGGTAATGGTAAAATAGGTATACCGAATACCGATAAAATAAAACGATACCTGTAAAATAAGAACACGTAAACAATACAATTTATATTTGTATTCTCACAAACCTACAAAAATGTATCGTGATCTGCTAAACAAAAGAGCGTTTTATCCGATAAGATGGAGAACAACCGATGAGCGTATTAACAGGTTTTTACACTGACTATAGTATAGAAAATGTCTAGAGACCGACGGGAAATAGCATCTTATGCGGGATAGCGTCTTAAGCGGGAGCGTCTTAAGCGAGTTTTACTGTATGCTAAAGATTTGCCAATCAAGTTTTAGAAAATAATGGCAACGTTGCAGGGTGGATGCTCTAAAGTCCCCAGATTGAACCACTCTGACATACAATTATGTCAAATCAAATTTTGTGTGGAATGATGATTTTCTCTTCACATATTAGGTAAGAGGTACCTAACCGATTATTATGTTAGTGTTTTATACGTCTTACGATGAGTCGCGTGGCTCCCGTGCTGCGATTTGGCCACCTCTTCAGGTATAAACCACGCATGATGGTAGCAGCGTAGATGACGCATATAGATGAAGAGCTTTAATTATATTTTACACGAATCACTCGAGTTTCGCGCAATTCTTTGCAGCGTTCGACACGTCTTACAATTTAACATATATTATCATTTGCACGGTTTAATCATTCTATCAAGCGATTACAGACGAGCGGGACGAATCGTTTTGCGACAGCTCTGCGAATCGCAATAGCTGAACGCTCACTTGTCATAATTTAATCATTCATTGTGTATATTATTATGATGATGTAGATATTAAATATTCGAGAATTAGCATGCGGCTGCTATAAAAGGGATTTATTATCTCCAGCATACGCAGATTTCCGGAAAAGTGTAAACATATTTTGATGTAGACATGCAAGTATCGGATACAGCTGGTAAGTAGTATATATTGTAACAGAACGTAAAACGGAACTATATCATAAAAAGGCTCTGGTCAGAGCCAACAACTCGTATGTCCAACAGCCAATCACAGTAGAGAACGAACACGGCCAATCACAGGGCAGATCGTAAGCACAACACCGCTTTTTGGACTTTGAGAGGTGTTATAAGTACTTCCGGTCATCTGGCAGTCATAAAAAGCACATCAACGAATAGGGGAAATCGAGACGAAGGCAACAGTACTTTCCCCAGGGTCGTAACCCTAAAAACTACGGTGATATCATCAAATCAATTACGAAAGAAAACACAACACGCAGCACGGCAGTAGATGAGTTTACTAGTCGGTACGGATAGTAGTACTTAGACTAGTAAGATTCATCGGAACAGACACATTTCTCTTTCATTCTTCAAACTTCAACTCAACCCCAACGAAGACAGAAGAACCGAAGAAACATCAAGAGGAGTAATCCAGTGAACCAACCGATCCGAATATCAGCGACGACATCGATTCCAATACGCGGCATTCCAGAGCTCCTGAGGACAACGACCCATACGATCCCGTGTGCAACTCTTTAGAGCATCGCCACAATTTGATCGTACGGGTTAACAACGAAGCAGTCTCCGGCCACGGCATCGTCAGTGTTCCCGAACGAGAGTGAATAAGTACGATCCCGTGTGCAACTTATTAGAGTATCGCCACAAACAGATCGTACGATTCAACTACCACGCCGATTCCGACACGCAGCATTCAAGTGCACCGGTGGGCACAGACCGCTACGATCCCGTGTGCAACTCATTTAGAGCATCGCCACAGTTTGATCATACGGTCTAACGACGAAACTATCACCGGCCTACGACGCCTGAGTGCGCAACCGAATGTGAACAAGTACGATCCCGTGTGCAACTCTTTTAGAGCATCGCCACAAACAGATCGTACGAATCGGTGACTTCGCCGAATTCGTGCCACGACGTTCCAGCATCCCAACGAGTTGAGAAGCGACCCATCGTGAACAATAACTAAGCAGATCCCGAGCAACGACGTTCCAGCGCACCAACAAGTGAGAACATTGCTGGTTGCCTATCCCTCTATGTCCACGGGAGTAACGCAACGGTAACCTCTCGTTATATCTGACGTCGGAGAATGGTCTAGGCCGGAACTCCGACGCGGGTACTCGACGCGCCACCGCAATACCCGTGTGACATAGAGACCCGATCGGGCGGAATAAACAGCAGTGAGGGGGTCATAGAATATCGAACAAATCAACCTATCAAACACGCGGAGAAGGTACCGACAAGCAGAAGGCGTACACGCTGCAATATAAATTGTCCTTTTCAGGACAACCCTAATAAAACAAGTCCCCCCCGAGCGCGCCTGTTTAGGCTTCGCATAATCCGGACAGTGATTATAATAAACGCCACTTACTTGAGCGGGCCTAATATAGTTGCTGTCCCATCCATTAATGTAAGATAAACACCATCTCCTTTCATTTTGTATAAATTTAATGGGAAATAGTTTCCCACTCCCTAGTATTGTTATGTATATATGATTATATAGAAATAAAAAAGTGAATTATTACATACATGTAAACAAAAGCGTTCACATCATTAGTAAACGGACAAATACCTTAAAAAGTACCGTTTCAACTGGCGCCCAACTAGTGGCAAGAAACCACGATATCAAGAATTCAACAAACATAGAGAATTACACAAGATGGGAAAAAACCACACAGAGCGTATTCAGGAGCTGGAGGACAAAATACAGCAACTTCAGTACACAATAGACAAACAAATAGAAGCTCATAACAATCTGGCAGCAGAACTGAATGAAGCAACGAACACAATTAAACAAATGATTAACGACACGGATACCAAAATTACAGTGGAGTCGGCAAAAAGAGAAAGAGAAATACTTACGTTAAAATCAATAAAACAGGATGACACGAACGCGAGGACTAGTAACGTTGAATTGACCACCCCTACATTCAACGGAGAGCCTAACGAACACCCGAAACAATTCTTAAAAGAATTAAATGCATATTTTTTACATAAAAATACGTCACACACAGATCGCATGATTATAATTGAAAACTGCATGAAGGGAAAAGCAGCAAAATGGTTCGGAATGGTCAAAGATGCAACGCCAAATGAAGACACGTTCAAGTCACTATTTTTAAAGCATTTCTTTTCCGAAGACCGACAATGGGACATTTTTATAAGATGCACAGAGGCAGGAAAAAAACCAATTAATGGAAGCTTCCAAGAACACTTCCACTTTTGGATGGCCGAACTTAAATACCTAGATTCACCAAAAATGGATGAAACACAGGCCATTAACCTAATTACCAAACACTTCCCCATCGCAATTCAAGCGTATATCCATACAACTCAGGAAAAGAAATTCCTTACCATATGGGAAAAACTGGGTGAATTGGAAAATAATTATAACAAACAAAATAATACCATACAACAAAACACTACAGGCAGATACTCAAACAACAATTCAGCGCACACAGTCAATAATCGTTACAGCCGCACAAATAATAACACAGCACAAGCAAGTAATAACCGATACAACTACAACCAGTCACAGGGTCCGACGAGCCAATACACGCAAGGAAATCCGTCACAACAAGCAAATTTGCGACACACAACACAAGATAATACTCCCGCCACAAATACACAAAAACAGTATACAAAAACAATTAAAAGCATATCAGCACACATCAATGAGGATGACGAGTCAGATTGTGACAAAGGCGAAGAAGAGTTGAATGAAGACATGTCAAAAAACGAATTCAGGGAGACTATGGAAACGGAAAACCAATAGTCATACATCCCGACATTTCCAAAAATCAAATCAAACGAATTTCATGTAGAAAACAGCATTGTGAGTCACAGCCACACAAAAAAAAGGGTAATGAAACGTCAATAGTCAATGCAAGTGAACTGACGAAAGATGAGGACTATGAAATTCAACTAAGCGATGAAAAAAACGGTTGTCCTTACATAAACGTAAAAATACACGAAAAACAATATGAAATGTTAGTAGACTCTGGAGCCGAAATTAGTGCAATATCCATTGATTATGAGACTGAAATATTAAAATCTGATAAATCAACACCAACCCTTCCATTAATGGGAATGATAATTCATAACGCGATTGGGGACAAAGCGATAAAAGTAAATAGACAAGTGCTAATTCCAATATCAATCAATGAAAAAATTATACAAACCTCATTCATCACAGTACCATCACTGAATGAAGGAGGGATAATTGGTAACGATTTCCTTGAGGCATTTAACGCCAAAATTGATTTTGGAAAGAAAACGGTGACAATAACGATCGAACAAGAAGAAATAAAAATACCGTTTGTGAACAAACATAACGGTGCACCCATGCATTTGAAGACAATACAAACTCAAGTATCAAAAGAACCCATTCAGCCAAGAGCAATTACTACACATTCACCATCGGAACAAAATTATTTAGACAAAATTTTAAATAGATTTTCTAATGTATTTAGAGACGAACCTGGCAAGATAAAAAATTATGAATGTGCAATCAAATTAAAAAACCACACACCAATATACGTAAAACCATATCCCATACCCGTCGCAAAGCAAGACGCGGTAAACAGGGAAGTCGAAAAAATGTTAAACATGGGGATAATCGAACGATCACGATCGCCATATTCAATCCCAATAGTTCCAGTATTTAAAAAAAACGGGGAGGTAAGATTGTGTTTAGACGCAAGAAAAATTAACGAGCAAATTGTTATGGACTGCGAGCGACCACTCACTATCGAATCAATACTGGCAAAATTTAAAAAAGTGAAATACATTAGCACACTGGATTTACGATCGGGATACTGGCAAGTGCCTTTAGCAGAAAAAAGCAGGGCCCCATGCTCATTCCTAATAAACGGCAGAAACTTTTCTTACACACGGCTACCATTTGGACTGTGTATAAGCGGAGCAGAATTCCAGAAGGCAATGGACAGAGTACTAGGACACTTAACAGAAGAGTTTGTAACAATATATGTCGACGACATACTAATAACATCTCCATCCATTGAGGAACATTACGAACATATCCAAAGGGTACTAACAAAATTTAGGGAACACAACGTAACAGTCAACCTTGAAAAGTGCCAATTTTTCAAGAGTGAAGTCACATTTTTGGGGCATATAATTTCCAGTCAAGGAATAAGGATGGATAATGAAAAGATAAAGACCATACAAGATTTCAAAGCCCCCGGTAATAAGAAAGAATTACAAAGTTTTCTAGGGTTTTTAAATTTCTACCGGAGATTTATTGATAAATTTGCACATACCATAGAACCAATGTTAGAGCTAGTAAGAAAGGACAAAAAATGGTGTTGGGACGAACATCATCAGAAAACATTTGAGGAAGCAAAAGCGACCTTCTTACAAGAAGTAATAATAGCATTTCCCGATTTCTCACAACCATTTTATTTAAACACAGACGCATCCACGGCAGCAATCGGCGGTGAATTATTCCAACAAATCGACGATCACAGACACACGCTAGGATACGTTAGTAGAACCCTCAAACCAGCGGAAACTCGCTATACAACAACCGAACAAGAGGCATTGGCAATCGTATATTGTTGCGCAAAATTTAGACAGTATATTATCGGCCACAAAGTAATCGCGCAAACCGACCATCACGCATTAACTTTTATAAAAAAATGCAGACTGACTAGCGGAAGACTAACTAGGTGGTCGTTGGCATTACAGGAATATGACTTAACAATCGAATACATTCCCGGTAAACTAAATGTAGCAGCAGATACCTTAACAAGATATCCAAGAGTAAATGATATTCGAAAAGACAGGAAAATTTCAATCAATGCACTAAAAGAAATAGCGTATAGTAAAGAGCTTGTTGATAATCTGAAGGTAATTGGTGAATTACAAAATATGGATCAATACACAAAGAAGTTAAGAGAAAAAAAGTCAGTATTCACAACAACAAAGGATGGAATAACGTTTGTTAGAACCAAGATTACGGGACAGTGGAGAGTAATAATTCCGGAGCTGTTACAAGAGCAAATGATACGAGAAACACATAGAACCATGGGACATCCAGGAAAATTCAAAACTTTCCATATCTTAAATAATATTTGTACTTTCAGAAATATGAATAGAACAATAGCCCAGGTCATAAAAACATGTGATGAATGCCAAAGAAATAAACCCCTCAACTTCAAGGCGGCTGGAAACATAATGGCACACAAGCCAACGAGGCTGTTAGAAAGAATATCCGTCGACTTAATGGGACCTCTACCAACAGGACGGGGTGGTGTACATTACATTCTAGCCATTTTAGACACATTCTCAAAATACATAAAACTATACGCTTTAAAAAGGGCAACCACTAAAGCTATATTAAACAAGATCGAGACCGACTATATACAGAACGTCGGCAAACCCCAATCAGTCCTGACGGACAACGGTACACAGTTCGCCAACAAGATTTGGAAGGAAAAAATGAACGAACTGGGCATAACGGTAACATTTTCGACAATATATCACCCTCAATCAAACCCCGTTGAACGCTACAACAGGGAAATCGGGAGAATACTACGCACATACTGCAACAATCAACAGTCGAAATGGCCAAACATGCTGGGGGCGGTGGAAGAGTGGATGAACAAAATGAAGTCTGAAATAACAGAAGAAACACCATTCGAGATCATGTTTAAGAAAAAACCAAAACACCAAATACACAGAATTTTATCATACCCCGATCAACCGGACACGGACGAAAACATTATTTGTTTGGTAGCTGATAGAATTAAAACCAAAGCAGAGAAAAGAGAAAATAGGAAGAAAGTATCTAATAAAAAAAAGTACGAAGTCGGACAACATATACTGATCAGAAACCACCAATTATCAAATGCGGAACGAGGTGAAATAAAGAAACTGTTTAATCTTTTTCACGGCCCGTATGAAATTGTAAAGATAATTAGCCAAAACACATTGGTAATACGAAACCTAGTGACAAAAAAAGAACAGCTGACAAACGTCGCCGAAGTCCGACCGTATTACCAATCAAACCCACAGTAACAATAGAAAATCGACCACCGGATTGGCCAGTCGGATAGGCCAATCAAGACACACGAACCAACACCAAATAATGTATATAAGACCATGAGAAACAGTTAATTTATCAGTAATCAATCAGCAGCCATCATGAATACTTCAGAAAAGTACAAAAACCTGAAGAAAGCCGCTGCCAAAGCAAGACGTAGACTACATAAAGAAGACACGGTCGATGAACGCGGTTTAGCATCAGTTCGACCGATCAAAATAGCATCGCCAGCCGAGGAAGCGGAACGGAAAAAGAATAAGGAAAAACATGCCGCCATTATAAGCTGGGTCACCGAGGTAAATGCTGCCCGTCAAGAATTCACCAAATCCAGCTGGAACAAGCCCACAGATTGGAGAATGGTCACGGGAAAAACTATCCACAAATATATCCCCTTTGAGCAAGAAAACATCGGACTATCGGAAGCAGTCAGATACGTATTGGAACAACTAGCACGATATGAAAAGCCAAGAGGTATGAAGATTGACATAGGAGAGGACACACCACTGTGGTACCTGTCAAGGAACCAGATACGCAAGACCCTGTACAAAGCATCCATTCGCGGCGCGCGGGATTCTTCGAATTAGCTCCCGCTCCCTTCGCCACCCGGTCACTAATCCGGGGGGGGGGAATTGTAACAGAACGTAAAACGGAACTATATCATAAAAAGGCTCTGGTCAGAGCCAACAACTCGTATGTCCAACAGCCAATCACAGTAGAGAACGAACACGGCCAATCACAGGGCAGATCGTAAGCACAACACCGCTTTTTGGACTTTGAGAGGTGTTATAAGTACTTCCGGTCATCTGGCAGTCATAAAAAGCACATCAACGAATAGGGGAAATCGAGACGAAGGCAACAGTACTTTCCCCAGGGTCGTAACCCTAAAAACTACGGTGATATCATCAAATCAATTACGAAAGAAAACACAACACGCAGCACGGCAGTAGATGAGTTTACTAGTCGGTACGGATAGTAGTACTTAGACTAGTAAGATTCATCGGAACAGACACATTTCTCTTTCATTCTTCAAACTTCAACTCAACCCCAACGAAGACAGAAGAACCGAAGAAACATCAAGAGGAGTAATCCAGTGAACCAACCGATCCGAATATCAGCGACGACATCGATTCCAATACGCGGCATTCCAGAGCTCCTGAGGACAACGACCCATACGATCCCGTGTGCAACTCTTTAGAGCATCGCCACAATTTGATCGTACGGGTTAACAACGAAGCAGTCTCCGGCCACGGCATCGTCAGTGTTCCCGAACGAGAGTGAATAAGTACGATCCCGTGTGCAACTTATTAGAGTATCGCCACAAACAGATCGTACGATTCAACTACCACGCCGATTCCGACACGCAGCATTCAAGTGCACCGGTGGGCACAGACCGCTACGATCCCGTGTGCAACTCATTTAGAGCATCGCCACAGTTTGATCATACGGTCTAACGACGAAACTATCACCGGCCTACGACGCCTGAGTGCGCAACCGAATGTGAACAAGTACGATCCCGTGTGCAACTCTTTTAGAGCATCGCCACAAACAGATCGTACGAATCGGTGACTTCGCCGAATTCGTGCCACGACGTTCCAGCATCCCAACGAGTTGAGAAGCGACCCATCGTGAACAATAACTAAGCAGATCCCGAGCAACGACGTTCCAGCGCACCAACAAGTGAGAACATTGCTGGTTGCCTATCCCTCTATGTCCACGGGAGTAACGCAACGGTAACCTCTCGTTATATCTGACGTCGGAGAATGGTCTAGGCCGGAACTCCGACGCGGGTACTCGACGCGCCACCGCAATACCCGTGTGACATAGAGACCCGATCGGGCGGAATAAACAGCAGTGAGGGGGTCATAGAATATCGAACAAATCAACCTATCAAACACGCGGAGAAGGTACCGACAAGCAGAAGGCGTACACGCTGCAATATAAATTGTCCTTTTCAGGACAACCCTAATAAAACAAGTCCCCCCCGAGCGCGCCTGTTTAGGCTTCGCATAATCCGGACAGTGATTATAATAAACGCCACTTACTTGAGCGGGCCTAATATAGTTGCTGTCCCATCCATTAATGTAAGATAAACACCATCTCCTTTCATTTTGTATAAATTTAATGGGAAATAGTTTCCCACTCCCTAGTATTGTTATGTATATATGATTATATAGAAATAAAAAAGTGAATTATTACATACATGTAAACAAAAGCGTTCACATCATTAGTAAACGGACAAATACCTTAAAAAGTACCGTTTCAATATGTATACGAATATGTAATATATTCATAAAATTCGTGCGCGTCTCTCAATGTCGAGCCGAAAAATATATATTATTATAATATTATGTATCGGTCATATCGCGGGTACCCGCGTGAATATATATGTATATATCATAATAAACAATAAGTATATATTATTAATGAGGCTGCTAATAATATTATACTGCTTCAGGTAAGATAGTATGACGTGTTTGCGCATTATGTTGTGATAGGTTGCACCTTCCTGTGTATGTATAATATGAAACTACCTATTGACAGCCACCCACGCTACATCCGTCCCCGTCCCCGTCCAGCCGTCCAGTTTAACACGTCATAAATTGCTGTAACCGTTAAGCGCATCATAATATGACCCAAACGTAATCAAAAACCATGAGCACAAATAAATTTAAAAAAAATATCAAGTGTATTAAAATAAGTGTGTTATAAAATCATATATATAGTTATTAATATTAAGCTTTTAGTAATAAATTGTGAAAATGAGTCAATGTAAATTTAAAATTGAAATCACATGTTAGTATAGTAAATATTAATTGATATAATATTATCATGATGAGTACCTTTAAAATTAAATTTGTAATTTGAAGTCCACAGTTTTTAGGTAGTCTGGACATTTTTTTTTCTATACACAAGTTCCATGTTTTTATATTGTGGTTGATGTTGACTTGTATGGTGTCGACAGTTGATGTATTTTTAAATCATGAAAGTACTATATTATATATTTCAATAAAAACAAATGATTTAATTAAATAATTAATAATTTTAAAATGAAACCTATAGTAGTGTAACGGTTGTACAATATTGTATCAAGTAATACAGTTTATTTTTTGGGCTTTTATCTCACTTCTATAATAGGTACAAGAAGCGCAAAACGAATTTTCGACTTTGGTCCATCGAACAAAATAGACAATTTGGGCTTTTGGGTTAGGTAGTACATAATAGCAACGAAATTGAAATGACGTAGGTATTATATACCGAAACGCATGCGGCCAATCGTACGGCATTCATAATAATAATTACCGTCGTTTAACCGCATTGGCATTGTAATAGTAGTATAAGGAACAAAATTGACTTTTTGGATAAATTCTTTGCTATTTTATTTGTGATTTGATCATGGCCAGGAGCTTTGTTAGGCCGAAGCTTGTAAATGACTGTTACGATTTCGGATGGAGAAATCTGATTGGCAGGAAGTGACATGGGTAAGGGAGAAGACAAGAATGAGTTTACTAGGTCAGTGTGGTCAGGGCTAGGGATTATTTTAGGATGAGGAGAGAAAGTTGAAAATAAGTGGGCTCCAAAGAGATTTGCTTTCTCTAAATCAGTGATGGCTAATGATTTGTCGGGACGTTCAAGAGGAAGGATATTTTCACGTTGATTCGTTAGCTTTTTTGTTATTTTCCAGAGGGAGCCGTTGTTAGGAGACAGAGTACTTAGGTATTGACTAAATTGTTCAGATCTATATTTCGCTAATTGAGTTTTAAGATCGTTTGATAGATGATTGTAGGCAGTTTTGTGTTCTGGGTATTTCGATCGTTGCCACAAGGATCGAGCACGACGTTTGGCTTTAATAAGGTTGACTAAGTATGAGGGGAGCGAGATGTGGGATTTAGATTGGTTTTTTTGGGGGGTGGTCAAGGAAGAATGAGAAACTGCATTTTGGATAGTTTTTGTTAATTTGGAGATTGCTAGGTCAATATCGAGAGGGCATTTTAAAGGAGTATTTAGGGACAAAGATTCGTCTAATTTAGCTTGAAAAAGATTCCAGTCTACTGGGCCGGATGAGAGAAACGGGTTTGTAGTGGTAGAGGCAATTTTGGCGTCTAAAGTTAATAAAACAGGATAATGATCGCTTGATAGGTGGTTAAGGTTTGTTATAAATTTGTTTAAACTATTTGGTAACCGTGTAATAAAAAAGTCGAGAATGTCAGGGGATCTATTTGCATGTGATGGCCAGTAAGTTGGTTAATCAGGGGAGATTAATGATAATTTATGTTTAAGAATTGATGTATGGAATAGCCTGCCTCTTGTATTAGTATATCTACTGCCCCATTGAGAATGTTTGGCATTAAAATCACCACCTATTATAAGAAAATTGCCTAGGCTATGGAAAAAAGAATGAATTTTAGGTTCGGAAATGGGTTGGTTTGGAGGGAAGTAGGCTGAGGATATTGTGATGTTGAAATTATTTATTTTAATTTTGATATTAGCAGCTTGTAGGTATGATTCATTTGTGCTAGGAATTTCGTTATAAAAGAGTGAGGATTTTATAATTATTGCAGCCCCACCATGGGAAGTTCTATCAGGGTGATCAGCTCTAATAATTGAGTAACCATTGAAGCTAATATTGGAAGTAGTGGATAGGTGAGTCTCAGTTATAAGAGCAATATCAATGTTTTTATGGTGAAGAAGTTAAAAAAGTTCATTGGAATGTTGTTTTAATCCATTGGCGTTCCATAGGAAAATTTTTTCTAAGACTATGTCAATTACTTTTGTAAGAAGTGTTATGAGAGGGGTAATTAATGTTTTTAGGTCATTTATAAATGATGTAAGTTGGGCAGTTAGTGAGGAAGTAGGATCTAATTGCGGTTGATTATTATTTGCAGAATGGTTTTTATTTTGAGTTGCCTGAGCATAGGATAAATTAGTAGTAATAGGGATTCTTTCATTTTCTGAGGCACTGTTTGGACTGGGGTGGGTAATTACATTAGTGTTATTTACGTAGAATTTATTGTTGTTGTTGAGACGGTGATTGATTTTTACTTTGGAGTGACGGTTGCGATGGGTTTGAATATTTTTAAGAGCTGGACATCCCCGATAGTTTGCTGGATGATCGCCAACAAAGGGGTGCATTTTGCTGGAAGGTCCTTGCTTTTCGTACAAGTGGTTAAACTGTGATGATCACCACAACGAACGCATCTAGGTGTGCTGTGACAGTAGGAACGCGTATGGCCAGAATCTTGGCAGTTCATACATTGAGGTATTTGCTTTTTTGGTTTAGGAGCTTCGACTTTGATTTTTGTGTAACAAATATATTGTAGTTCAAAAATATCTTTATTGTTGATGGCTGGTTCGAGGTCGACAAAAAATAGTGGTAAAGGAGCTTTGGATTGGTAATGAAGTACATTTGTTATATTCCGAGTTAAGAACCCATGGTTACCCAAATCTTCTTTGATAAAATCAACTGCAGTGGTGGGGTGGAGATTTCTTATAACTACACGATAAGGTTTATCATCGTGTAGTTGGAATGTATAGAAATTTACATTTTTTTGTTTGAGGTACTTTATTACCGTTCTATAAGAATTTGGATTTGTGGACTGTACGGTGTCGCAACAGGAACTAAGTGTTTTAAGTATGATAATAATAATATTGTGTATAGGTTATAAATATTATGATAATAATAATAATATGCGCTCTGGATGTCGAAACGTTATTGCTATTAAAATAGCCGACAACACTCCGCGATCGTATTTTCGAGACGCGTGGGCGCCATACGAGAGCGTATACATATAATAATAATAAATAATATTAATATATTATAATATTATAATATAAGATTGGTATTAGTACTAAGTAGGTAGGTATATATATATATCTCGCGCTAGAATTCGATCGTTGACAAAGGGAGAATTAATATTATATAAGAACGAAGAACAGCTCGTTTTTTTTTTTTTGAATAATTTAAATAGGTACGAAAATAAATTTCGAATATATTATTATTATTTTATTATTATTATCATTATCATCATGCGATTTAATTCAAGTCAATCGACTTTTGGTAAACGCGTTCGGGGTTTTTTTAACCTATCTCCAGAGCGAGATGGACCGACCGATAAACAGCTATAATAATATGAAAGTCTAAAAAACAGCGATTATCGGCCGCGGTATATCTCGTTACTAAAAAACGCTCTTGAAATTAAAATACGTCTCTTGTAATAGAAATTATATTTTTTATTCGTACATTATGATGCCAGCACATTGGGCGCAACATATTATAAATAAATAATTTTTCTCGGCAGACTCGTATTACATTGTATAAGGATGACGGAAGTCGAGACAGTTTCGTTGAAATTATTGTGTAATATTATAATATATGCGTATATAAACTCATTTATTAAAAATTAATAATGTTTAAGAAATGTCAACCAAACTGAACGAAATCAAGAGATCCGCCTTACCGTATCCTTCTCCAGATAAGATCTCAAGAAAACACGAGACCTCTATAAACCGTCTCAGAATTGGCCACATCCACCTTACACACTCCCACTTAATGAAGAAGGAAGACCCCCCAGAATAAAACGTACTTCACAATATTTTAAATGTATAATATATAAGCTAATTTATCATTTGATGATTAAACATAATATATTATGCAGATTATTTTGTATAAATACTAAACAATTTACATTGCCCAATATACCTCGGACCTTGTATACAATGCCCGGGCATTATATACATTGTCCGAATTTTCCACTTTGCCCGTAACATATATATATATATACAAGGTAGTATGTACAACGTACAGGGTGATTTACCAACCATACTCACCGTCCTTTTTTTCTACAAAATAATGCAGTTATGTAGGATTTGATTTTTGGAATTTTTAAATACGTATATTTAAAGACCATATTTTTTTAAATTCTTAATTTTTTCTTTTTTGGGCGTGTCTTTTAGAGATAGGTACAACCTAATGTTTTTCATATTTGTACTCCTACCCCATTTTAAACTGTATATGTTATTCATCGGAACATTTTTCAGATATCATTTCAGATCTGAGTTAGTGATGCAGAGCATGGTTTTGATGATTGAAGGTCTTGTGTGTTGGTATATAAAATTGAGATTGATTTCTGGAAGAACACGAATAAGAAACTCTATAAGGTATATCAGCCATAAAAATTTACATTTTATAACTTGCAATATGTAATGAATCTGCAAGTGTATATTGTGACGTTGATGTATAGATTCAAACAGCCCATCATAGACGTTTTGGATAAAAAAAGAGTTTTCATGAACATGAGTACAGTGTCTGAATAGTTATATGTATCTCTCATTACGCTATTGAGCTGTGTGACAATTTTCATTAGGTACATGCAAGTTGTTACACAAAAATTGTGACCCATAATCTGATGTACTATAAACCAAGCTCAACGCCGCTGTCCGTAAAGTCTTAGAATCGGCACACCAGCGTGTTACCGCAACTTTTTGTACACAAACATGTTAAAATTACGACGCACAGTTTGAGATCCACGATTTAAAGAGTTTCTGCCTGTTATTTATCTATTATTATATTATTATAAAAATGAGCTGCACAGTCGTGCAGTACGTCTCGTGGATTCGTCAATCCACTAGTAGTAGATGAACTATTATACTTTTAGATTTTGATACATTGGAAATTTCAGGGTCGTTATTAATATAAAGCTTATAAATTTAAATAAATATATTTTTTCCGCAAATAATAAACAATACTCTTAAAATAGTGTTGAGGTCGAGATCTTTGATCAATTGATCAAGTGTCATATTTGCAAACTAAAAATCATAATCTTGGAAGATGGTTTAGGCACTCAGCTTTCGCACTCAAAAGACGGTATTACATATTATTATTCATATAGGTGGTCGAGAATTTCACGATTTTCAAAAATGTATTTTATAATTTAATATCGTTTTGACATTTATTATTAATTTTATATATAGGTAACTAATATGAGACGCTTAAAAATGAAAATGGCCATGTCAAGATGCATTTCTTAAATTAATTTTTAATTGCAAACAATGTTTCATTATTTGGTATAGGCTCTATAACCTATATGATTTTTCAGTTGATTCTTCCTTTTCAACATTTCTGACAGTAATACAATATGTGTCGATACGGTATAAACATTTTTAAAATAATAACACAACGAGACTGACTTTAAAAAAAGAATTTATAATTTAATGATATTTTAATACAGTTATATAATTATGCATAAAATATTGTAATCATGTACACAATTTACAATTATCTATTAGTTTACATTCATTTTAGAAATTATTTAAGAAAATAGAAGTTTATAATATATTTGGTCCATGCATGTAGTCTGCTTGTTGTCAGGAATATATAGGTAATGATTGTCAGTGGTACCGAACACGAACTGCTGTGGCAATTACCTACCCATGCTATGAAAAAAACTTCGAGTACACATATTTTTAGATTTTTTGAATACAGTATGAATTACGTTGGTTTACATTTTCAATTCTTATCATAAAAATAATTATCATATACACATATTTTAACTACAAAACAATTTGAATTATCGATGAATACAATACAATATTTAAGTGTATATATTTATATTTTTATTTTTATTTTTATTTATATTTCACACGTTTCGAATTCATAAAAGTTAAATACGATTATGTTCATATACCAAGTCTTTTCAACTAGCTATAATGTTTATATCATAATACGAACGTCGCATTTGACAACATTGTTTATACCTAATTAATGTTTTTCAAATCTTTTTTTTTCATAATGATATTAGGTATATAGCTCATAATTTATTTAAAAAAATAATTATTTGAAAAACATTAAATAGGCTTGGTATATGAATATATTTAACTTTGATATCTACTGTATTAAATCGTTTCTCCTTTTTGGTTTGAAAAATATACACAAATATAATTGAATTTATGTCAACAAATAAATTTTCAAAGTGTTAAAACAAAAGATCAATTTGCATAAATGAGAGGGTTAACTAATGATAAAATATCTTGCGATGAACCAAGAGTTATTATTATTATTGACCAACGAGAGTCAAGCAGACATTTTGGAATCAAAATTGTGATATAAAACAATTCTTTGTTAAATTTGTAAATTGAAAGAAGTTGAAGTTTCACACATCTCTAATGTCATAAATTACAAAATCATATAATAACAAGATTCATTCTATTTCGCTTGAACATAGCAGGAAGAAAAAATACTAAGCTTCTAAATAAATATAGAAGCAAGTCTATTGTTTGCCATGCTAGATATTTAATTATTTCTGTATTGTATATAATATTTTATCATTAGTTAACCCTCTCATTTATGCAAATAGTTCGTTTGTTTAAGCACTTCGAAAATGTATCTATTGATACAAATTCAATTATATTTGTGTATATTTTCAAACCAAAAAGGAGAAATAATTTAATACAGTAGATATCAAAGTTAAATATATTCATATACCAAGCCTATTTAATGTTTTTCAAATAATTATTTTTTTCAATAAATTATGATCTATATACCTAATATTATTATGAAAAAAAAAGATATGAAAAACATTAATTAGGTATAAACAATATCAAATGCAACGTTCGTATTATGATATAAACACTATAGCTAGTAGAAAAGGCTTAGTATATGAACTTATTTAATTTTACACTTAAATATCGTAAGTCCATACTAGTATTGTCTTGATATCTCATCGGCATTAATTAGATTTTGGTTCGTATTGTGACTGCGCTGATTTATATGGAATCCTTGTATGTGCTCGGACGTAAGCACTTGGCTCATTTAACATATCTTTATTTATCTGATTCAGCTGATCTTCGTCAATCTAAAATTTTAAATAACAACACTTTACAACCCCTAATTGCGTGTATAAATGTATTATTTTTTTTTGAAATCATCAAAAAGAAATCACTAAAGTTATTTACATCGTTATCATTAGATAACGCAAATAGCTCATATTTTGCTTTATCGCTTTGAACACTTATAAATATTCATATAAGACAAATAAATGAATTATATGTGTTTAACTTACATCGTATTCGTCAAAGTTAAATACAACATTTGACCATGCCTTTTCTACCATAGCGTTTATATCATAATCTTTAGCTTTTTTTGAAAAATTTTTTTCGTCTTCCCAAGCACTAAATAGTTTTAACGTAGATTGTTTTAAAGTTGTTGTTCCCGAAGGATCTGGACCAAGTAGTTCTTCGAATTCCTAAAAATGTATCCAATATTTATCTTTTAAGTTTGTAAAAAATTTTGTCAACCCTCCAGAAAAATTTATTTTTTCTGTTGAATGCAGTCAAATACATACGAGAGATCTTATATTCAATATTATAGGTTATAGGTAATTTACCAAATATTATAGATTAAGGGACGTAAAATGTTTAGATTAGCTATACATTTTCAAGGGTACATAAATTGTCACATTTATTAATGGAGCTGTTACGTATTCTTATTCATAGTATATTAAATAACTCGAAGAGGGTGGGGTTTGTTTCAGAATTTACTAACGTCCAAAATGTCGGCTTGTCTCTTGTCCACGGGGTGCTTTGCATAATATTCCACATTAGCCAATGTCGGAATGACATTAGCAGAGTCTCGTAATAGTTGGATTGTGTTCTTCTTCGATTTTATGTGTTCTAAGCATTTAATGATGGACGTTGAATAGTTGTTTTTTCCAGCATGTCCCCAGGTCCCTGTAGATACATACAATTCACACGCTGATGTTCTTCTGGATCGCTTACGTAAAATATAAGTACATATCCCAGCCAATCCAGCTGCCCCTAACGCGACACTGATTAATATAGATTTAGATAACATATTGTTGTTAATAAATTAAATTAGATTGCAAAAATTCACAGTTTTGAGCTATTATATACGTTTGTAAGAAAATCGTTTATAAGTTTAACAAAACTAAATAATCATTGGTCTTTTTCATAAGTTAATAAATAAACAGTTTAGTATTGTGTCGTCATGGATAAAAATATATAATAATAATCACCATTTTTGTTATTATTTTTACCAAGGACAATTGAAAACTAGTCAATTGATTCCGATAAGACTACATGCATAATGTGGTAACTTTTGTTCGACTTAAATTATAGGATATTATTGATATCTCATTTGCTGGCCAATAATTTTTTTTTGAAATTTAACGTTAATATTTTTGCTTTTTCATTCATTCATCACCTCTAAAACATTTATTTTGGGTATATTGACGCAATATAGGTAACACGTTTGAGTACATACATTCATCGACATTCCCTGTAAAATAGAAACGACGAACTATCTATAAATGTGTCAACGTTTTAAAAAAAATCATCCGAATAACAATTAACAGTAAAAATAAGGGTAAATTTTACATTGAGTGTAAATACATCGGTGCATTTTTATCGTAATATGTCATGCGACTACTTATTCCATTTGACATAGAAAATATTAATTAATCAATTTAATTATTATAATATTTGAGTGGTGTAAAAAATCTATAAAAATATTTGAAAACGCATAAATCGTACACAACATCTTGCCAATTATGCTTAGTGTCTACTAAAAAATTTAGTTAATACAAACATTGTACAAATGTTTCAGAAGTGATGAATGAATGAAAAAGCAAAAATATTAACGTGAAATTTCAAAAAAAAAATTAAAGGCCACCAAACGAGATATCAATAATATCCTATAATTTAAGTCGAACAAAAGTTATATATTTTTATCCATGACAACACAATACTAAACTGTTTATTTATTATTTTATGAAAAAGACCAATGATTATTTAGTTTTGTTAAAAGTATAAACAATTTTCTTACAAACGTATATAATAGCTCAAAACTGTGAATTTTTGCAATCTAATTTAATTTATTAACAACAATATGTTATCTAAATCTATAATAATCAGTGTCGCGTTAGGGGCAGTTGGATTGGCTGGAATATGTACTTATATTTTACGTAAGCGATCCAGAAGAACATCAGCGTGTGAATTGTATGTATCTACAGGGACCTGGGGACATGCTGGAAAAAACAACTATTCAACGTCCATCATTAAATGCTTAGAACACATAAAATCGAAGAAGAACACAATCCAACTATTACGAGACTCTGCTAATGTCATTCCGACATTGGCTAATGTGGAATATTATGCAAAGCACCCCGTGGACAAGAGACAAGCCGACATTTTGGACGTTAGTAAATTCTGAAACAAACCCCACCCTCTTCGAGTTATTTAATATACTATGAATAAGAATACGTAACAGCTCCATTAATAAATGTGACAATTTATGTACCCTTGAAAATGTATAGCTAATCTAAACATTTTACGTCCCTTAATCTATAATATTTGGTAAATTACCTATAACCTATAATATTGAATATAAGATCTCTCGTATGTATTTGACTGCATTCAACAGAAAAAATAAATTTTTCTGGAGGGTTGACAAAATTTTTTACAAACTTAAAAGATAAATATTGGATACATTTTTAGGAATTCGAAGAACTACTTGGTCCAGATCCTTCGGGAACAACAACTTTAAAACAATCTACGTTAAAACTATTTAGTGCTTGGGAAGACGAAAAAAATTTTTCAAAAAAAGCTAAAGATTATGATATAAACGCTATGGTAGAAAAGGCATGGTCAAATGTTGTATTTAACTTTGACGAATACGATGTAAGTTAAACACATATAATTCATTTATTTGTCTTATATGAATATTTATAAGTGTTCAAAGCGATAAAGCAAAATATGAGCTATTTGCGTTATCTAATGATAACGATGTAAATAACTTTAGTGATTTCTTTTTGATGATTTCAAAAAAAAATAATACATTTATACACGCAATTAGGGGTTGTAAAGTGTTGTTATTTAAAATTTTAGATTGACGAAGATCAGCTGAATCAGATAAATAAAGATATGTTAAATGAGCCAAGTGCTTACGTCCGAGCACATACAAGGATTCCATATAAATCAGCGCAGTCACAATACGAACCAAAATCTAATTAATGCCGATGAGATATCAAGACAATACTAGTATGGACTTACGATATTTAAGTGTAAAATTAAATAAGTTCATATACTAAGCCTTTTCTACTAGCTATAGTGTTTATATCATAATACGAACGTTGCATTTGATATTGTTTATACCTAATTAATGTTTTTCATATCTTTTTTTTCACAATAATATTATATAGATCATAATTTATTGAAAAAAATAATTATTTGAAAAACATTAAATAGGCTTGGTATATGAATATATTTAACTTTGATATCTACTGTATTAAATTATTTCTCCTTTTTGGTTTGAAAATATACACAAATATAATTGAATTTGTATCAATAGATACATTTTCGAAGTGCTTAAACAAACGAACTATTTGCATAAATGAGAGGGTTAACTAATGATAAAATATTATATACAATACAGAAATAATTAAATATCTAGCATGGCAAACAATAGACTTGCTTCTATATTTATTTAGAAGCTTAGTATTTTTTCTTCCTGCTATGTTCAAGCGAAATAGAATGAATCTTGTTATTATATGATTTTGTAATTTATGACATTAGAGATGTGTGAAACTTCAACTTCTTTCAATTTACAAATTTAACAAAGAATTGTTTTATATCACAATTTTGATTCCAAAATGTCTGCTTGACTCTCGTTGGTCAATAATAATAATAACTCTTGGTTCATCGCAAGATATTTTATCATTAGTTAACCCTCTCATTTATGCAAATTGATCTTTTGTTTTAACACTTTGAAAATTTATTTGTTGACATAAATTCAATTATATTTGTGTATATTTTTCAAACCAAAAAGGAGAAACGATTTAATACAGTAGATATCAAAGTTAAATATATTCATATACCAAGCCTATTTAATGTTTTTCAAATAATTATTTTTTTAAATAAATTATGAGCTATATACCTAATATCATTATGAAAAAAAAAGATTTGAAAAACATTAATTAGGTATAAACAATGTTGTCAAATGCGACGTTCGTATTATGATATAAACATTATAGCTAGTTGAAAAGACTTGGTATATGAACATAATCGTATTTAACTTTTATGAATTCGAAACGTGTGAAATATAAATAAAAATAAAAATAAAAATATAAATATATACACTTAAATATTGTATTGTATTCATCGATAATTCAAATTGTTTTGTAGTTAAAATATGTGTATATGATAATTATTTTTATGATAAGAATTGAAAATGTAAACCAACGTAATTCATACTGTATTCAAAAAATCTAAAAATATGTGTACTCGAAGTTTTTTTCATAGCATGGGTAGGTAATTGCCACAGCAGTTCGTGTTCGGTACCACTGACAATCATTACCTATATATTCCTGACAACAAGCAGACTACATGCATGGACCAAATATATTATAAACTTCTATTTTCTTAAATAATTTCTAAAATGAATGTAAACTAATAGATAATTGTAAATTGTGTACATGATTACAATATTTTATGCATAATTATATAACTGTATTAAAATATCATTAAATTATAAATTCTTTTTTTAAAGTCAGTCTCGTTGTGTTATTATTTTAAAAATGTTTATACCGTATCGACACATATTGTATTACTGTCAGAAATGTTGAAAAGGAAGAATCAACTGAAAAATCATATAGGTTATAGAGCCTATACCAAATAATGAAACATTGTTTGCAATTAAAAATTAATTTAAGAAATGCATCTTGACATGGCCATTTTCATTTTTAAGCGTCTCATATTAGTTACCTATATATAAAATTAATAATAAATGTCAAAACGATATTAAATTATAAAATACATTTTTGAAAATCGTGAAATTCTCGACCACCTATATGAATAATAATATGTAATACCGTCTTTTGAGTGCGAAAGCTGAGTGCCTAAACCATCTTCCAAGATTATGATTTTTAGTTTGCAAATATGACACTTGATCAATTGATCAAAGATCTCGACCTAGTAAAATATTCATTTAAATTTATAAAATATATGCATAATAATATGTATAAGGACCTTGACATTTTGAAGGCATCAAAATCTAAAAGTATTCGAGTTTTCTATTAACTTATTATCGGTGTTAAAAACTTTTATAGAGACTATATTAGTATAGTATAGATAGATATTATGGGTAGTAAGGTAGTTACTCTTTAAATATGGAATTCCCGAACTTTGAGTTCCAATTTATTTCTGTGTACGAATACTTGCGGAACAGGCTGGGGTGCCGATCCTAAGACTTTACGGACAGCGGCGTTGAGCTTGGTTTATAGTACAGCAGAGTATTATTGGTCCCATGTTTGGTGTTACAGCTAGTGCGCGTTTAAGGAAAATAGTCACACAGCTCAATAGAGTAACAAGTGTAATAAACGGTAAACGATTAAATCTACGCCCCTATAATTGCTATCGAATTTTCAAAATTCTGTTTAAAAAAATGTTTTGTAGATTAATAAGCTATTACCATAATATCCAAGATATGTTGTAACGTGTTCGATAAAAATATTCAATATACATAATAATGTATATTTTTTTACCGTGAATTATAATTATTAAATTTAACTTCGTCAATGAAAGTTGTTGATGATAGAAGAGTCGTGTGAAATATAGTGGTGTAAAATATATTGTTACTATATAGATTACAAGCGTTCACTTTTATATCAGATGATGCTTCAAACGGTTCAAACACCTAAATCAAGGAGCCTGGTGGGCTATAATGTGTGGTAGAATATAGCATTGAAAAACAATGCCAGGCACATCATTCATAGGCTTTCTAAAGTCAATACTATAATAAACGATAATAAGTGACAAGTATGGTAGGCATGTAACTTATTCGTCGAAAGGAATATGGACATAAGAAGTCTTGTAAAAGATAATATTTAAAATATGTATTCAAGTAAAAATACAGATGTACTGATTTCGAAAAGTATTGAGTAGAATTAGAATGTAACAGTTTGTATAAAATATATTCTATTTTTGTATGGAATCAACTATATTTATCAGTAAATCAGTAAATATATCTATTAATCAATAAAATAATATATATAAATCAACTTATATGAATTTCATGATTTACATTAATTTTATACAACATACAAATATATTTTACACCACTATATTAAACAGGACTCTTCTATACTTAACAACTTTCATTGACGAAGTTAAATATAATAATTATAATTCACAGTAAAAAACTATACATTATTATGTATATTGAATATTTTTCCTCAAATACTTTACAACATATCTTGGATATTATGGTAATAGCTTATTGATCTACATAATTGGTTTCAAACAAAATTCTGAAAATTCGAATTATGTTGAACCACTTAAATATAATATTATTCATTATTTTAGTAATATTGTATAATAAGTATTAAATATTATAACATAGAATATAGGTTAAGTACAAACTTATTTTAATTTCATATACCTATGTTATTTTAATATATAAACAATACAATTTATTGTATGGGATGCCACAGTAAATTAAGTAAAAAAGTCACATTTTAAACTTATTTCAATTTAAAACATTAGCGGTAATCTGTTATGTTATTAATAGGGTTTGTAAGTAGTTATAGGAGTTTTATATTGTTCTGTATGCTGTCAAATTATTGCAGACCAAGCTAGAAATCCGAGCTATACAATGTTGAGTTTAAAAATGCATATCTCGTGATTTTCATTAATTTTCGCATATTTGTATGCATATTTAATATTTTCTACAAAAATTAAATTTTTTCCATTCTTAACCAGTTTATTTTAAATAATGTTACATAACACAACGCTAGTAAAGTGAAAAACAACTTAACAGGTATTATTCAATGTTTATATTTATTTCGTATTTCACAAATAATGAAAATTTATTTATTAAACTATTCTTTCAGTTCAATAAAATCTGAACCGCCAACCGGTAACGCACCATGTTTTTATTTTTTTGTTATATACCTATAATTTATATAAGTTATTTAAATAATACAATTTTTTGAAGTATATGTGTTTAGAATTTTTTTCTTGTTATATATTAATAAATAAATTACACACTTTAAATAGGTAAATAAATACATTTTTTTTTGCATATTTCACACTTTTCCATGCATATTTTATAATTTTTTCTTGCATATTTTGCCTATTTTTGCTCCTATAACTTAAAGCGCATAAACATTTTTATTTAATTATAACTAAACTATAATATGAATGTGAATATATTTATTAATAATGTAATTATTTAATAAATCACCAATTTATTATGTAAATGTCGCATCCATTAAGTGAAATAGTTATATTCTGTGATGAAATCGACAATTTCATGAACTGGATGTCCAGATAGTGAAATTCACCTTCCTCAGATTTTAGATGGTCCAGCAATATTATAATACATAAACAAAAAAATCCATGTATGTAAAATATATGATATACACATCGTTTATATATTATTGTTGCATATATATTTTATTATTATTATTATAAATTATCACAATTGCATTAAAATAATATAAATATAAATATATTCAAAATGTTCAATTTCTTCTTGCTATCGTTTACTCTACTCATTTTCTCGTTTAATTTGATAAGTTAAATATAATTAATACAGAAATAAGTACAACTGAATGATTATATTATTTTTAATACCTACTTATAAGTTTATGGTGAATATTTGAACATATTTTTGTGCATTTAAGTGTTAGGTTACCATTTAAGAGTTAAATTTTGACCCTTTTTGTTGGCAAGTTTTCCACTTTTTTCGTGCAAATAATTTAGGTCACTTATTGTTATTGATAGTAATTTATGGCATTAAAATTAAATGAAACGTAATACAATTCACAAAAATACAAAACAATGTATTAAATGGAAAATATGGTAATTCTAATATAGGTATATTATAATAATAATAATCAATAAAGGCAATGTATCACATTATTTGAAATAAAAAAAGAATAGGTATAAAAAATAAGATTTTTTTCTTCTCTATAATTTTAACAAAATACATTGAGGACAAAAATAATTTAAAATTTATTTCACAATTTATTTCATTTTTTTAGATAACTTTCTTTTTTTCTATTTTGATTTTCAAACTTTATTCTAATGGAATATTCTTTGACAAATATAAGTCTTAGCCACATTTTGCATTGCTCATTTTGGCAATGCAATCGCTTAAATATCATTCTTAACAATCTTGATGATATATTTTTGGATTGGAAAATAGTATAAAAATGTATGTATTATATTTACACCTATGCATATAAAAATACATATTTTATATTAACTTTATCTTGTCTTTGATTGGTACAGCGAATACTATAAGATAGACACGCATATAATATAACATAATAATATTGATGGTGTATTGGTACACATAACGATTAAGAGTATTCCAATGACGTGTAACTACAACACTGGTGCACTAAAGGTTATATTTTAAAGAAACATTCGTTGATAAAATATATACAACATTTCATTGGATGTGTCACCAAATTATAAAATGTTTCCGAATTGGGTGTTGTCGTAAAATTTTTGGATACCTCTGCTATACATAATTTAAATATGCACTACAACTTGAGAGCATAAATAAAAAAAATGATTACAAAAACACAATTAGCATTTAATCATTTTATTTTGGTGTAATCTTAGAGTTTTGTTTGTATTAACATAATTTAAACATAAAATCATGCGCTTAACCAACGATTTGAACAAATGTTCCCGTTGAATGTTAATCCGAGTGCTAGAAGTTTTAGTGTTGACTATCGAACACACACATTTCACAATGTACTTGCTTGGGTGTAAGTCTTTTAAAGTTTTCATACGATTCGTTAATTGATTCATAATTTTTTTAAATTAATAATAATATTAAATTTAGATTTCCGTCGGTTTATGAGTTGAAAAAAACAATTCGGTATTCAATTATACCAACGAAATTAAATGATGTGAACAGCAATATAACTGCAGTGTACTATAGAATGAACTTCAGTAAAAAACAGTATCGATGTCTATTTCGAAATCAATTAAATTTCTTAGTATATGCGATCCTCGACCAGATACGGATATACCACCAACAACAATAGAGAGGTTTTCAGATAGAGCTTTAAAAAATATTGAAAAAACACTCAAAACGAATTCGATTGGAAAAGATGAATACACAACGATTATTGTACGGAAGGTAAATTAGACAGTAGGTACGATGTACAGTATTAATAAATATATGACTTAAGTCATAAACAATTTATAGGCAAAACTTAGAACATACTGCAACACTGTATAGACTATGTTATTTCACTATGACAAAATTATAATTTTAAACTCGCATTCTTTAATTTTAGGCTGATATACCACCAGAAATTAAAAAGATGAAGCAAGATACTGAATTTATCTACAGGCACATGGGGCATGCTGGTTAACAAAAAAATTCAACGTCCGTAAAAAAATGTTTGGATCACATCAAAGCGAACAAGAACAATCATCAATTAATACGTGGATCTGCTAATCTCATCTGATATTAGCTAATGTGGAATATTATGCAATGAACTCCGCGAAAGAGAGACAACCTGAAATTGTAATGGTTAGTAAATAATGAAACAAACTGCATAACTGGGTATCACTGGGTTCCAAAGACATTCAGAATGTAATGTTCCCTTTGAATTTAAATTCGAGTGTTCGAAGTTTTAGAATTGATTATCGACAGCACACACATTTCACAATGTACTTGCTTGGGTGTAAGTCTTTTAAAGTTTTCGTACGATTCGTTGATTAATACATAATTTTTTTTCAACTAATAATAATATTAAATTTAGATTTCCGTCGGTTTATGAGTTGAAAAAAACAATTCGGTATTCAATTATACCACCGAAATTAAATAATGTGAACAGAAATATAACTTTGTGCTATAGAATGAAATTCATTGAAAAACACTATCGATGTCTATTCCAAAATCAATTAAATTTCTTAGTATATGCGATCCTCGACCAGATACGGACATACCACCAACAACAATAGAGAGGTTTTCAGATAGAGCTTTAAAAAATATTGAAAAAACACTCAAAACGAATTCGATTGGAAAAGATGAATAGTTGACGATTATTGTACGGTTAGGGTCTAATAACCTAACGATGTACAGTATTAATAAATATATGACTTAAGTCATAAACAATGTATAGGTAAAACCTAGAACTTACTATGTTATTTCACTATAATAAAATTTTAATTTTAAACTCGCATTTTTTAATTTTAGTCTGATATATCACCATAAATTAAAAAGATGAAGGGTCCCTTGTTTATTGTAAATTAACTTATTCCATACATGAACTTTTAACGAATCCTCCTGCAATTTTTTAGAGTAACAGCATAAATCTATGAGCAAATATTTGAAGCTTATGGTATTTTTTTATATTTAACAATAATTGATATTTTCTGCCAAAATGAATGTATGTATTGGTGCTCTGGAAGTATTCTACAGATATGTTTATCTACGATATTGAATATTTTTCTACCTTTTTCGTACTAATATCCAATTTTCTACATAGTAGTTGGTATTTTCAAAACTTACTAGGTAAGGTTACATGCACATAGTGAAATAACTATAAGGCTTTCGTGCCTATTCCCATAGTGCCATACGAAAAAATAAAAAAGTGAAATAACTCATTTTATGTACTGGATTAATAAATTATTAATATAAATTCAAATCTTTTTTGCCATAATAACATTATATAACTATATAAGTCATAATTAATTAAAAATAAATAAATGTTCTGTATAACTCTCCAAGCAAAAAGGAGAAATAACGTATAACAAATTAATACAATTAATTATATAAAATATACATTATACAGTGTGTTCACAATATGAGGTACCACTAAATATTTCTTCCGGATTTCAGTATGTGTAGTATTTTTTTCAAACAATTTTTGTACAAAAATTTTTTTTCTAATTATAAATTTGGCAAAGTTACAGTATGGTCAAATTTAATATTTATGTAGGTATAATCTGCTTTTAACGACATTTTAATAATGTTCATTTTATAATTGAGCTACCTAGTTTTGATAATTTTAATTTACTACTTACATACAAAGAAGACTGAAATAAATTATTTATTATTGTTATTTACTCAATCTACAGTTGCAAGTTGGTAAATATAAATAGTTGGAGGTAAAGACAATTAAAAAAAATTAATACTACAAATTCATTTATTTAAATTTTAAGGAAGAAACATATTATCTAACCATTTTAGAACTTATTACTATTGACTTATTGATACATTTTATCTAATAAATTGTTCAAAGTTTCCACCTTGATGTTTCAAACATGATTCCAAACGTCTCAAAAATTCACGTGATGTTGCTGCTTTTATTTGATCTTCAGTCAACAATAAATTATAAATTATAATAATTTTTTTTATTGCATAATAATAATAATAATAAATATTGTTAAATTATGGCGATAACTTATTATTATTCAAATGCAGTTATCAATTTATAATAAATGAACCAGATTAATAAAAACTTATAAGGAATAGACGAAAAATCTACTCAAGTGATTATAATTAGAGTAAATGGTGATACGAAAATAGGTAGATCAATTATAAAATAAACATTATTAAAATGTCATTAAAAGCAGATTATATACTTACATAAATATTAAATTTGACCATACTGTAAGTTTGCCAATTTTATAATTAGAAAAAAACTTTTTGTACAAAATTCGTTTGAAAAAAAATACTCCACATACTGAAATCACTTACCTACTATATGAACTGGATTAATGAATTATTTATATAAATTCAAATCCTTGATTTGTATATTTTTCAAACCAAAAATGTGAGATATTTTAATACAGTAGATAAATTATATTTCCATATTATGTATAATATTTAGTTTCTAAATTAATAATGAATTATACAATGTCATTAAAACAATAATGATTTGAATTTAAATCAATATTTAAGAGGACGCCACACCCGCATGTGTTGTCTCCGTCTTACAAACGTATAACATAGCAAAATCTGTTTAGCGCGGGACAACTTTTCTCCCTCAATATTTATAGCAGAATTACCAAAATTCCACAACGCATAGGTAAGAACTCTATCTGTGTCATAGCGTCGTTATTTTTTTGATAGCACAAACCAATAATTTTAAGTAATTTAATGAAAAAATAAAAATAAATGTATTTTCTTAAGCTTATAACTTTAATTTTATTTATGTTATCAAAAAAATAACGACGCTATGACACAGATAAAGTTCTTACCTATGCGTTGTGGAATTTTGGTAATTCTACTATAAATACAAAGGGAGTAAAGTTGTCCCGCGCTAAACAGATTTTGATATGTTATACGTTTGTAAGACGGAGACAACACATGCGGGTGTGGCGTACTCTTAATGATGATAAAAATGGACTAGAAAAAAATGTATTAACTGTTTATTATATCTCTGCATTAAAACGACAAATGATTATATTATAGTATTAATCTATTATATTTTTCAATAATTTTTTACAATAGTTACTTACTATATATTATAACATGATATTATGTATATAAGAGAGGTAAATATATGAGATTTTGTTCTAGTCAAGTTTTATCATAAATAAATTATTGATATAAATCCAAATCATTTTTGTCATAATTATACTATATAATTCATTATTAATTTAAAAATTAAATATTGTATGTTATAATATTTATTTATATAAATAATTGTATTAATTTGTCATACGTTATTCTCCTTTTTGCTTGTAAAAATATACAGAACATTTATTTATTTTTAATTAATTATGATTTGTATAATGTTATTATGGCAAAAAAGATTTGAATTTATATTAATAAATTATTTATCCAGTTCATAAAATTAATGATTTCACTATGTGGATGTAACCTTACCTAGAATGTTTTGAAAATACCAATTAACTACTACGTATAAAATTGGATATTATTATGCGATACTATATTGAAATTTTGTTTTTGCAGTCATGGGTCATTTGATGTACACGGATATTCATAACTGGAATTAAATAGTTTCATGTAAATATTATGAATGAAAACAGTAGATAAATAGTAAATATCGTAAATAAACATAACTTGAAGAATATTTCCAGAGCGTCAATGCATACATTCATTTTGACTTCTTGTATTGTTGGTGCTACAAAACATAAATTAATACCAATTATAAATGATTATTTTATATACACAATTTATTCTGAGTTACAATAAATGTATTTTTTAGAGCAATCAAAAACTTTTTTTGAAAATATCAATTACTAGGTATATGGATGTTTAAATATAAAAAATTACCATCTACTTCAAATATTTGCTCACAGATTTGTGCTGTTATTTTAACTATTGCCGGAGAATTTGATAAAAGTTCATGATGGAAGTCAATACATGGATAAATTTCGTTTACGATGGCCACCGGATCCTTCATTTTTTTAATTTCCGGTGGTATATCAGCCTAAAATTAAACAATGCGAGTTTAAAATTATAATATTGTCATAGTGAAGTAACATAGTCTATACAGTATGACCTGAGTCATACATTTATTAATATTGTACATCGAACTGTCTATTTTACCTTCCGTACAATAATCGTTGAGTATTCATCTTTTCCATTCGAATTCGTTTTGAGTGTTTTTTCAATATTTTTTAAAGCTCTATCCGAACGTCTCTCTATGGTTTTTTGTGGTATGTCCGTATCGGGCCGAGGGTCGCATATACTAAGCAAATTAATCGTTTTCGGAATAGACATCGTTAATGTCTTTTCTTGGAAGTTAATCTTGTAGCATACAATTATATTTCTTTTCACATTATTTATTGTCGGTGGTATAATGGAATACCGAATGGTTTTTTTCAATTCATAAACCGACGGAAATCTAAATTTAATATTATTATTAATTGAAAAAAAATTATGTATTAATCAACGAATCGTAGGATAACTTTAAAAGACTTACACCCAAGCAAGAACATTGATATGTTTGTGCTGTCGATAATCAATTCTAAAACTTGTAACACTTGGATTGACATTCAACGGGAACATTACATTTTGAATATCTTTAGAACCCAGTGATATCGTAATGGTGGAGGTGCGATCATTTTCATTAAACGTTCTTGTTTCAGGCTTAAAGGTATCATAAACGTAAAAAATATTAGTTAAGATTTTATCATGTAATCGCTAAATTACAAAATAAACACATGATGGATATTATTAATGCATCTAGGATAATTATTATAACCAAGGACGGAGAAATATGTAGGATCGTTTTCAGAATCTACTAATCTTCAGAATTTCAGTTCGTGTCGAGTAATCGGGGTTCATCTAAATAAATCTAACAATCTCAATGATTGGAAGTAGATCAGAAATGTCACACAACAAATGATAAGTATTCTCCTGTTTTACTCTAAAATTTTACTCTATCGTACGAGAGATCTTGTACTCAATTTTATAGGTTATAGGTAACTGGCATAATATCATAGATTGAATGACGTAAAAGGTTTTAAGCTACTATTCGTTTTAAGGGGAACAAAATCTGCTACGTTTTAATGCAGCCGTTACGTATTTTTATTATAGTATATTATATCACTCGAAAAGGATGCTGTTTGTTTCATTATTTACTAACCATTACAATTTCAGGTTGTCTCTCTTTTTCGGGGTTCGTTGCATAATATTCCACATTAGCTAATATCGGAATGAGATTAGCAGAGTCACTTAATAATTGGTGAGTGTTCTTCTTCGCTTTCATGTGATCTAAACATTTTTTTACGGACGTTGAATTTTTGTGTTTACGAGTATTTCCCCATGTGCCTGCTGATAAATTCAATATCTTGCTACCTTCTTTTCTCGCCACCTGTAAATTGTAATGCAATTATTGCATTATCACAGTGGTTATTAATTCCACTTGTGAACATATTTGACAAAAATATAATTTGTATACCTTTAAATTTTCTGTGTTCTTTACACATGCAGATGTTCTTTTTGATCGATTCCACAGATAACCACATATTCCAGCTAATCCAACTGTGCCTAACGCGACACTCACTATATACGATTTCGTTAACATATTATTGACGAAATTAAATATCTTAATTAATAAAGTACAAAAATTAATCGTCGAGACGTTAATCTAAATTAAATAATGATTTGTCTTTTTTTTATAAGTTAATTAATAAACAGTTTAGTATTTTGTTGTCATGGATAAAAATATATAATAATAATCACCATTTTTGTTATTATTTTTACCAAGGACAATTGAAAACTAGTCAATTGATTCCGATAAGACTACATGCATAATGTGGTAACTTTTGTTCGACTTTTTTTCGACTTTTGTTCGACCCAACAATGTTGTAATCATTACACCAAAAGTATTTAAAAACTTTTTGTTTTAAGTATTTGGAAAGAATTTTAAATACTGTCTTGGACTTATTTGTATTTGAAAATCAAATACTTTTACACAAATACTTTTGAAAATTCAAACACGAATCATTCGTCAGCTTGTTACATATTTTTTTTTAAAGATTTTTTTAGTATTTAATTCATAATTTTGTTTCGTTTATAAATGTTGAGAACTCAACATAAATTAATTGAATGAACAATAAATATTATAAATTATATTAATTTCGTGAACTGACTAGTAGAAAAGTAAAATATAAAAGTATTTTAAATATTTTCTGAATGGATGTATGTGTATCTGTGTTTAAATACAATTTCAAAAGTATCGTTTACAAGACTGCGTTTAAGCTAACGAAATAAGACTTGAACTGCATATCATACATTTTCGTTAATGCGTAGGTATGTAAAACTTAGACAACAAATGCGGATGCAACGTCCTCCTAACTTGATCAGTTGATCAAGTTCTTAACATCTAAAATACAGATGTACTGATTTTGAAAAGTATTGAGTAGAATTAGAATGTAACTATTGGTTTAAAATATATTCTATTTTTGTATGGAATCAACTATATATATCAATCAATAAAATAATATATATAAATCAACTTATATGAATTTCATTAATTTTATACAACATACAAATATATTTTACACCAATATATAAAACAGGACTCTTCTATACTTAACAACTTTCATTGACGAAGTTAAATATAATAATTATAATTCACAGTAAAAAACTATACATTATTATGTATATTGAATATTTTTCCTCAAATACTTTACAACATATCTTGGATATTATGGTAATAGCTTATTGATCTACATAATTGGTTTTAAACAAAATTCTGAAAATTCGAATTATGTTGAACCACTTAAATATAATATTATTCATTATTTTAGGTATATTGTATAATAAGTATTAAATATTATAACATAGAATATAGGTTAAGTACAAACTTATTTTAATTTCATATACCTATGTTATTTTAATATATAAACAATACAAATTATTGTATGAGATATTGAGATGCCACAATAAATTAAGTAAAAAAGTCACATTTTAAACTTATTTCAATTTAAAACATTAGCGGTAATCTGTTATGTTATTAATAGGGTTCGTAAGTTATAGGAGTTGCATATTCTTCTGTATGCTGTCAAATTATAGCAGTCCAAGCTAGAAATCCTAGCTATTCAATGTTGAGTTTAAAAATGCATATTTTGTATATTTCAATAATTTTAGAGAAAAAGTGCATATTTCGTCGATTTTCATTAATTTTCGCATATTTTTATGCATATTTAATATTTTTTACAAAAATTAAATTTTTTCCATTCTTAACCAATTTATTTTAAATAATGTTACATAACACAACGCTAGTAAAGTGAAAAACAACTTAACAGGTATTATTCAATGTATATATTTATTTCGTATTTCACAAATAATAAAAATATATTTATTTAACTATTCTTTCAGTTCAATAAAATCTGCAACGCCAACCGGTAACGCACCATGTTTTTATTTTTTTGTTATAAATACTATAAATATACTTAACCTATAATTTATATAAGTTATTTAAATAATACAATTTTTTGAAGTATATGTCTTTAGAATTTTTTTCGTGTAATATATTAATAAATAAATTACACACTTTAAATAGGTAAATAAATACATTTTTTTTTGCATATTTAACACTTTTCCATGCATATTTTATAATTTTTTCTTGCATATTTTGCCTATTTTTCTCTCTTATAACTTCCAAACTCCAGTTATTAACAATTTAAAAAAAGCGGGTAAGTCGTGTATGTCGCTCTGCTGAACAGTTACAAGTGGGTTAGGTACTGTAATGGATGGAATTAAATTTGAATCCAATGATATTATATTATTGTATACGAAAAACGATTCTGAGCGAAGACGGTTTATCTGTCTAGGATATATTATAGATTATTAAAAATTTTCAAATCTTAGATTTAAAAAGGAAAATTTTTATGAATTTCTAGTTTGAAATAATTTACGAATTTTCGTGATTTTTACATATGTTGTCAAAATTCAAACTTTGAATGCTTGTAAAAAAAAAATTGTGACTACGCATTTATTTTATTTTTCAATTTTTATTGTAAAAATATATTATGAGCCTTGTATTAAATTTTCAAATCTTAGATATAAAAAGAAAATTTTTTATGAATTTCTAGCTTAAAATAATTTCTGTATTTTCGTGATTTTTACATAATATGTTGTCAAAACTCAAACTTTGAATGCTTAAAAAAAAAACTGTGACTATGTATTCTTTTATTTTGCAACTGCTATTGTAAAAATATGTTAGGAGCCTTGTATAAAATTTTCAAATCTTAGAATTAAAAAGGAAAACTTTTATGAATTTCTATCTAAGATAATTTTAACATTGCCGTGATTTTTACGTATTTAGTCAAAATTTGAACTTTAAATGTTTATAAAAAAAAAATAGTGACTATATATTTCTTTTATTTTTCAATTGCTATTGTAAAAAGATATAATGAGCCTTGTATTAAATTTTCAAATCTTAGATATAAAAGGAAAATTTTTTATGAATTTCTAGCATAAAATAATTTACGAATTTTCGTGATTTTTACATAATATGTTGTAAAAATTCAAACTTTTAATGCTTATAAAAAAAAATCATGCCTACGAATTTTTAATATTTTTTAACTTCTATTGTTACAATGTGTTAGAAGCCTTGTATTAAATTTTCAAGCTTTTCTGCCAAACAAATAAATTTTTATCAATATTAATTTTAAAAAAACTAATAATGATCGAAAATTCAAATGCCTATGAATAGTTCAACTCAAGTCAAAAATTTTTGAAAATTACATGGTGGATAGAATATACTTATATAAACATTCGGTGAAAATTTCATGTATCTATGGTCATTTGTTTTAAAATTACATCAAAAACCAAAATCGATTTTGTCGAAAAATAATTGTGCGTAAAATTTCCCGTTTTTCCCTTAATTTTTAGCTTGTTTTTATCGATTATTTAGAAAAGTATTAAGAATTTTTCACTTTTGACCGCCCAAAGTACCAACTAGATTCACTTTCTGATCGAACGAGGTACTGAAGTCAAAAATCGAAGCATCTAACACACACATCATGGTAAAATCAATACATTCATCGCTCCGCTCAGAATCTAATACATACACCCAGATCACACTCAGTTAAATGCTTTATTATTTTAATTATTTTTGTTTGAGTTCAGTTCATTTTACTAATCGGGTCTTGCCAGTTTATAATTGTGTTTTTTATATTCCTGAGTTTGGTCAGTTTTATCGACTATATATAGTGTATAGTGTATATATATATAGTGTATATATATATAGTGTATCATTTTCCTTTATATGCATAGATACCACAATAATATTATTAAATTTTGTTGTCTCGCAACAGATAACAGATTTGTTTGGAAATAAAATATTTATATCAACGGCTCATTCGTACATTATTTGTCTTAGCAAACAGAAGCTTAATATTCGTATTGATTTATCGTGATAGAATTTATGGATTATATTATATAATTTTCTACAACGTTCAGTAAATTAGTTGTTCTAATTTTCTATAACCTTCAGTCGATTAATTTCTCACATTTAGATCGATCATGGTTAGTTTCGTGGTCAAACTATTTCGTCAGATGTTACATACCGAAGGTAAGTATCCTATAGAACATTTCAATACAATTTATTTTCTAACAATTTATGACATTGGGTTGATTTTTCTGCTGAACGTAAATTTGGTATATTGCACGTAGATTAGAGAGAGAAAGAGAGACAATAGTGTGCTGATGACATTTTTGATTTTAATGATAAAATTGTTTAATGATGGAGCGTTTGAAATCGTTCTAACCACGCAGTGTTGTGTCTCCTTCAAATTTTTTTGTAAAAATTTATACTTAATTTTGTTTTCCGGTGTTCCAACAGCGTTTTTTTTCTTGGGACTATTGTTGTTGCCCGTAATTCTGGAATGTGATAAAATATTAGGTGAGTTTTTTCAACCACACGAAGCAGAGGGACACCCTTTATTATTAAACGATATTTTTGAGCGTGTCAACTGACTCAAAACGCGTTTGATTATAATCTACTACTGTATAGACTGAATATCGTTGTCCATTAAACATAATATTATTTTCTAACTACAATTAATCATCGAGTTCTCACTATAGTGGCTCAAAATACTAATTCGATCGCCCATTTCATTGGATGCTTAAGACCCTCGCGCGTATCATACTGTTACCATTAATTATTTATTTAAATTTATACCACGTACCATGTTATAGAAAAAGCAAGAGTGCGTTTGAACATAGAAGAGCTAAACTACAATATAACAGTAACTTCAAAATGTCCAAGAGTATCTATACAGGTAGGAATGTTATGTTTTATCGATACTATTGATACTAATTATACTTCGTATAAACTTAATATGATATATATCATATTAAATAACGAACACGTATTGTATTTGTCATAATGATTTTTTTTTTTTAATTACAGAGGAACCTCAACCAAATTTCATGTCACGTTTGATATCTGTATTTAGTTTTGAAAGCACAGACGTGAGTTACGGTAGACCTACAATGTGGTGGAGTATTTTTCCATTTACATCAAGACTCCAGTTGGAAACTATTTATTCTCGTAATGACGGGTTGTCTCTTGCCCACGGGGTGCTTTGCATAATATTACACATTAGCTAATGTCGGAATGAGATTAGCAGAGTCTCGTAATAATTGGATTGTGTTCTTCTTCGCTTTGATGTGATCTAAACATTTCTTCATGGACGTTGAATTGTTTTGTTTGCCAGCATGTCCCCATGTCTCTCTAGATATATTCATTACACACGCAGATGTTCTTTTCGATCGCTTCCATAAAATATATGTACACATTCCAGCTAATCCAACTGTCCCTAACGCAACACTGACTATTAGCGATTTCGTAAACATATTGTTTACAAAAGTAAATATCTTGAATAAAGTACGAAAAATTAACTGTTTTCAGATATTATATTAGTTTATAAGAAAATCGTCGAGACGTTTAATAAAACTAAATAATGATTTGTCTTTTCCATAAGTTAATTAATAAACAGTTTAGTATTTTGTTGTAATATATATAAATATATAATAATAATCACCATGTTTGTTATTATTTTTACCAAGGACAATTGAAAACTAGTCAATTGATTCCGATAAGACTACATGCATAATGTGGTAACTTTTTGTTCGAATTTTGTTCGATCCAACAATGTTGTAATCATTACACCAAAAAGTATTTAAAAACTTTTTGGTTTAAGTATTTGGAAAGAATTTTAAATACTGTCTTGGACTTATTTGTATTTGAAAATCAAATACTTTTATACAAATACTTGACTACACTGACTATTAACGATTTCGTAGAGTAGAATTGCATTATCACAGTACTTATAAATAACACATGTGGACATATTCGACATAATTATAATTTGTATACCTTTAAATCGTCTGTTTTCTTTACACATTCAGATTTTCTTTTTGATCGCTTCCACAAATAAGTACACATTCCAACTAATAATAATAATAATAATAATAATAATAAAACAATACGATTTTATGAAAGCTACAGTTACCTAATAAAATTAATCACAATATATTCCATGATTATAACTGCAATAATTTTCCATACCTATGATTTAAGTTTTTCATATTAAAGCTTTATTTTTGTTGACTATAAAAAAATTAGTATTAACATATTGTTTTTGTATTGAGTATTATTCACCCGTAATATAATATGCATGTATCAACAAATATATGTGATAAATAGATATTTATTGATAATTTTAGAATTTAAATTATATATTTAAATGGTTTATAATAAAATATACTTTTTGACCTAAATAATTGGTTAAGTTGTTTTGCTAACACTATATACAAGACTATTGTTACAATATTATAATAATGCAGCCAACATACATGAGTAATTATGTGCGCTGTTTGCAGGTAGCTTATATATAATATACTGTTGTATCGTTGTATGCGTTTCCGCCATGACTAAATTAGATAAATCTACACCCCACGACTGTAATATAAATGGCCAAACATATTAAGAAGCTACATGGATATTTTGTTTAAAATTGGATACAATAATTGATTGAACTATTGAATTCAAGATAAAAGCTATATCATTTTTCTTTAAAAAAGTTACTTATAATCGTTTAAAATTCAATCGAAACACACCTGTGATAGATGGAATGTTATTATTAATGTTATCAGCGATCAAATATCATGTGTTCCTTTTCGGCTTAACGGACTCGGTAGGGTGTAATTGCACTTATTTCAGCCGAAATATATGTAGATTATGACTTAACATATCATTTATTTTAATATTATTATTATTATTGTAGTAATCATAGATAATACCTACATATTATTATCTATGGTAATAACTAATAATAGTCGATCGGGTGTATCAGTATTGCATATAGTTACATGTCTTCGTTAAATCACTCATCATTGTTACTTATTGTTTTATGTGTAAACAGATTGTAATATATTTTTAATAAAAAAAAAAAAAAAAAAAATAGTAGTATAACAATAATAATATATTATTAATAGAACGTATTATTAGGTATATAATTATAATATACTATACTACTATATAATGTTATTTGTTGCGAGAGGAAGCGATTACGATGACGATTACTCGCATCGGAGAGAAAAATCGAAAGATATGGAAAAAAGCAGAATTATAATATTATTATAAAATCCGCCCACCGATATCACGAATTCGAACGTTGCGCAAAATTAATTAACCGGACGGTTTTACTGCCAAATTTAAATGCGCACGCGTGTTGTATAGGTACCTGTAGGTATAAAATATCATATAAAAGCGTTTGTGCGGAGGAATAAATTACGGTTTAGCCGTTCGCGGTGGTCATGTAATAATGGTTACCAGCTACATAATATATAAAACAAAAAGGTGTATAATATACGCGTATCACACGGAGGTACTCTAGCATAACATATTGCGACCTAGGTGTAGATAAATATATATATATATATACAACGCAAGTGTACATAAATATTAATATAATAATAAAACAATAATATAACGCCGTTCGTTCGAAGTCTGCCACCGCAGTATGACTCGTCCTGCAATGTTTACTCGGGCACACAATAATAATAATAATAATAATAATAATGATACAATGTATAATATATATATATATACACATCAATAATAGTGTCGTGTATGGTTTCACAAGATTGTGCGAAAGATTTTATCACTGAAAACTTCGCGTATTCGTAATACACACACAGTCACGCAGACTCACATGTATTTAGATATATTATATTATGTACCCATATTGCATATTTATGTTTATAGATAGGATAAAATGTAGTAACGTGTAGCACTAATATACGCGCAGTTATGCTATATAGTATAATATTTATTTGCCGGATGATTCTTTCATCATTGAACGTTCATCGTTGTTCAACAAAATATTAATGTTTTTTTTTTTTTTTTACACGGCTTCAATAGTCGTTACGAAACAACGTTTTTTGTTTTTTGTTTTTAAATTTGATTTTTATCATTATATTATAATTTTGTAATTTTTTGAATTTTTTGAATTGCGACATGCAGTTTTAATTTCATCTTCGAATGCAGAATATTTTTCCGAGTATTTTGATATACATAAAAATCGAATTTAGGATGAGTTGTGAGTACTTAAAGCTTAGACGAGCGGTAATGTAGACCAGACTTTTTGCTGGGTAAACGCGCGTACCACTCCGTTCGTCCAAACTTATTATCTAAACTACTTATTAACTCATAAAGTCATAATAGCCACTCATCTTAAATTCAACTTTTACGAATAATCGGAATACTTGGAAAAATATTCAACATATTCTGCTTTGGAATATATGTTTTTCTAATCTTTTTCATATGCAATATAAAATGTATACATAAGTTGCGCAGTGAGCTTATATATGCTAATAAGGGTGGTAGTTGACATGAATGAGATTAATAATTCATACTTTTTGAAACAACGATTGTTCAATGATAAAAGAATCACTCGGTATAATATAGGTATATTGAATTTGTTTTTTTTTTTAAAGAGGACGCTACACAACCATTTGTTATCTCCGTCTTACAAGTGCATAACATAACAAATTTACGCTGATCAGATCACTTTTAGCTCCGTTAGTTTAAAAATTAGATTGAATAGATCTGTTATGAAACTTGATGTTAAGAACACAATATATATCTGTGTTTGTATGTGGGTTTTTTTTACGAAAGTTCAATTTTGTAACAGTAAGTTACGCGTATATGAAGCGTAAATTAAAAATGCTCATAATTCACTTAAGAACTAAGTTATCTTCAAAAACCCACACAATTAGACATGTAATGTTCTTACCTTCAAGTTTGATAATGTGTCAATTTGCTCTAATTTTTAAACTAATAGAGTTAAACGTGATCTGCTAAGTGTAAATTTGTTATGTTACGCATCACTTGTGGGGCGGAGATAACAAATAATACGCATGTAGGGTCCTCTTAATAAGTATAGTAGGTACAATAAAATTCAAGAATTTGAATAAATCTGTTACTAAAAGAAAAAAATGGGGATGAACATGCTTAAAAAAAATCGCCCCGAATTATATAAACTGTGCGCCTGCGTCGTCGTCTTCCCATCACCTGCTATACTGCATAGGTTAGGTCTAACACACTATACACGCCTGCAGGGTGTAATTATTTTTAGTATTAATAGGTATTTGTATTCATAATAATAATGTATAAAACGGATTATATCCACCGTAAATATTCGAATAATACTATAATGACATTGAACGTGTTATAATGATCGTTAAAACTGTCGATTGAAAGTTATGTTAGGCCGCAGTCGTCGTCGTGCGTGTAGGATAAACTTAAACCTACGGCGGCGAGCATATATTACACGTTATTGTGCGCATACTATAATAATATTAATGAAAACTCTAATAGTCGCTGATAATGTATATTATATTATTATTTGAGTATATGTAATAGCGTTGTGCGCGTCGTGCGGTAATATCATACATTTCTATACCTATCCGCCAGCCTATCCATCTATTATTATTTATTTATTATTACTCACGGTTGCAACGAATAACAAGTAAACGAGGTAAATGAAAAAAAAAAACTCTCAAAGCACTATTTATTAATCACGAGATTTAATAAAATTGATTTTCAAACCGGCAACAACTGCAAAGTCCTTGTGCGTTATACTATATATGTATAGGTACTGCAGACATTTATTAAACTGACAACGCAGTAGAAAAACACGCCGTTTGTGATTAAAATAATTTATAATAATATCATTAAAACGACGGAGCAACCATTGTTATAACATAATATTATTACATTACGTTATAGGTAGGAGAAGTCACGCCGGAATACAATTTCAAGAACGAAATAAATGCATTTTAAAAGTCAAAGCCCAACTACTGCAGATGTGTACTCAAATTTTATCAACTCCGTAATATATGTTCCTCGACGGATAACCGACTTGTGTGTAATATTACTTTTAGTATTATCATAGTTACGACGACTTAAAAGCAACTGAGGTACACATTTACCATTGATTTCATAGTTGATGACGGGTTAAACCTACCCAATTTTTTGTGATGTGTGTGTTGTGTGCGTTTCGATTTTTTTTCGAGAGCTTTATACAGAGATTACATTGGTGCGAATATTGTCAAACTTAAAGGTAACACCGTCATCTGTGTTTTTGGTTTTTTTACAATACTGTTATTTTTTAAGTGAGTGTATAATAATAATGTTTCAAGATTAATATTTTAAGTACCCGACTACTGTAAGAGACTAATGCACGTTCGGTTATTATATACCTATAATATGTGTTTGATGATCGGTCGGACTGCTATATAATATTTAAGCTGAGAATATCACAAAATCGTTACCTCCGAACATATAAAATGTGTTGGTACCTACCCATTATACTAAGCTCAAATTATAGAAACGTAATCCTCACATATATAATCATCGACCATCATTGACAGTTTAATATGAGTAAAGTCATCTATATTTCATTCATACTTACACACAATATTCTAATTATTAAAATACCATAATTTCATCGCTATTGCAGTATATTGCTTGAGCATATGCATATGCATTATTGTATAGGTATGCGGTCAAAGCAACGACGTTAACTTTCGATTTTTAATTCGTGAAGAGTATATAAACAAGGTTAGAGATTTAATTTTACATCCACCCACTATACGATGGTCAGTATGGTATGTATACATTGTACAATAATAAACGTCCCACCCACGCCTTGACAAAATAAACGTAACAGCGTTCGGTAATTAGATTTACGACGAGTTACACACATTTTGTTTTATAGTTATGCATTATTAGGTAAATCTTTTAATATTTTTTATATAACGATACTCTTTAAAATTACATTTGAAAATCGAAAACTTTTGTACTCTATAGATCAATAAAACTGAGTAAAACTATATAATACTAGTACTTAAAAATATGTACATACGTATATAATATGTATACATACGGATTTTATTGCCTTTAGCTTATTAACTTACCTTACAATTAAAATCGTATTGGACACGTTTTATTTATTTATTTCGATCAAGTCGAGAACCTCCCGTGATATACTATAGTTGGGCGATGTACGAGACAAAAGTGACTCGTTATAAGCTGCTGCAGTACAATACGTGTTAAAAAATAACTCAACTTTAACTTATTAACTCGTCAAATGCCCTTGGGCTGCACATATGTACATTACACGCGCGTTATATACCTAATATTATTGTAATATTAGTATTATTATATGCATATATTATGCCTGCCCATACGAATATGAGAGAATTATTCTCACGCGCGATGATGCGTGAGCGAGTGTAATGTGTATTATATTATTATTATTATTATTATATTGGCAAAACGCGCCGCCAATCGCGTTTCTAAATACAACATTTAAAAGAGTTTACGGTTTTCAGTATAATGTTATTGTATTGTACATGTATATAGGTACATTAAATGTATGCAGCAAGAGCGCAAAGCGTTTCAAATAACACGCCTGTTAAGGGGCTCATCAATATTCTTTTTCAATATTTGTTTATAAATGGAAGGCCGCCGCGCCGCTGACTGCACCCATTAATATTAGGTATATGTAATGTATAAATGTGTTTAAAGGCATATATACCTACTTGTAAACGCGCGCGTACACACACACACACGCGCGCGTGCGCATGATATTACGCATATAAAAGAGTATATTTTTGTGTGTAAGCACGGTGGTGTGTGTTCACTTTCTGTATTATTTGCTCTTTGCTGCTCGTGCAGCGTTTACGGGTGTTTTCCATCCAACCCATTACGCGCGTATTACCTATACTTATACATGCACACGTATATAGGTACCTACACGTAAAATCTAGCAGTTATATATATATAATATAATACGACTGCAGTATAGTTTTCGACCGCCCACAACGGACACACGATATAGGTACGCCATATAATATATTATAATAATAATATTATAACGTACCTACGTATTATTATTATTATATTATTGCGTTTTACCCGCCATTCATTTCTTCGGATTTTTTTCCTATTTATTACCAATATAATACGCACGAGAGTGTTATTGAAAGACGTTTTCCGTCGTTTATTATTTAGATTTTTATATAATTTTAAATATGCTATTACGAGTCGTACGTCGGCGCCAAGCGACCCAATCGCGTCGGTAGGTCGAAAATCCGTAAAATTGCTCTACGCCAACTGTACCTACTTGTATAATAAAATATTACACCAATATACAGAGTGATTCACCGCATTATTTTTCTTCAATAATGCAGTTACTATCGAAATCATTTACTTACATCAAATACCATATTATTTTGAAATAATTGTGATTTTTTTATAATATAGGTAGGTACTCATAAGGAGTGTCTTGTGGTGATATACAAACATCTGTTTTTAAATGATGAGAATCCCCTTTTTAATTATACATCAATTATTCGATGGATACATTTTCTGAAAAATTTGATGTATCTGCAGAGTCAAAATTCGTACTAGTAGTTTTTTGTGATATTTAACTTTGTGTTCTAAAGTAAAACATCCGTGGAAAAGAAAAATGGGTTTATAAAATATGAGGTCTACGACGGTAATTACTGTGGTAGTTTATAAAAAATTGAACAACAATAATGATTTGTTAAAATGGCCCAATTATTCTAAATAGGTACTATACATATAATTCCAATATCACGTCTATTTAAAATTTTTTTTAAACAATTTTTAAGGAACAAATACGAGAGGGGAAGTTTTTCATTTGAAAATCAGACGTTGATCGTCACAGGACATATTTCTTTAGTAGTACAGAACAATAAAATAATTTGAAAAAATTGTCGGAATATAACTAAAAATTCCAAAAACCAAAATTTAAATAATTACATTATTGAAGGAATACCCCTAGGTCGAGCACGATGCTTTCATTCTGCATCTGCATTTGTCTGTGTTGCGATGGTACACAGAAGTCGTTCAATATAACTACCGTAGCTGTTTTGTAATAGTAATAATATTATCAATTATTATTTAGTTTTCATACGAAATAACACGCAAACACGAAGATTGTTCTCAGCTCACCTTTTGTATAGAAAATAGCGATAGACTATTTCGGTGTAAGTATTACGTGTACGGTGTATCACTTACCAGCTATTACCAGCTGCCAACCTACAGAGTATTATCGTGCAAGAATACGTCATTAGAACCGCTAATCGGGTAACGATTTTTATATAAATAATATACATATAGGTCATTATTGAATTTTAAAAAAAGTGTATTTTGGAGAAAAAACCCGCTTTATATTATACTTTGAAATAAATAAAAATAGGTTTTAATATTTTTTTAAATTTTGTTGCTATGGGAAACTAAAGTGTTCGAAATAAATATTGATCAGTAATCTACATTTTACAAATGTCATTTGTCTCATTCAGCAGTTGTTATTAGTTTGAAAAAGACTTTATTATATTATTGCGATCGTAGTTCATACATATATTCAAAATATATTTAAATTATAATATATCACTCGTATACATAATATATTATAATATAATCAGTTTTTGTGTCGTTATGTATAATATTGATGCAGAAATCAGAGGTTTAGCGGAAACTCCTAACTCGACACCACAATCGGATTCCCAGTGTAACGTAATAGGCCCGTACACCACATTGGCTAAGGCTGTGAAAGTTGCGTCATGGAAAAATCCGGCGATTATTTTGTTTGGCCGGACCCACAATTAAGAGTTCTGGTTCCGAGGACCTAAGCGTTCAGGCTGCAGCAGAACCCGTGGTTACTGAAATCGATACCGTTTCCTGCAGTGTGGATGACGGACATCAACCGATGTTAATGGCAATTCAACTCGTTGAAGGCCCGGCTGCCCCGGAGACACTGATGGATTCTAAATTGGACAGTATACACGTGAGTTTTCGAAATCGAAATTCATGCGGAATTTACACACATTGACGCTTTACGCGGAAGCGATCATCACAAACCAAAAACAGCATAATATTGTATACAGTTATCTTTATTACAGTCTGAACAGTGCTACATTCACACCACTACCGCCACCACCCTGCAACAAGCGGCCGAAGTGTTGGAATGCGACCAGCAAACGATCAGTAGGGCAACCAACACGGACGACGCCGCCACCCACATAACATTGCAAGCGGAATTGGTGGAGCAGATGACGCCATCGAAATTACAGAGACCGGATGTCTTACAAAACAACAATAAGTGGCGACCCGACGACGTCCGTGCGGAATAACTACAGGTCCCGTATCCCCAGATTCGTGAAACGGCAGGCCGAAACACCGCGGACTTCGCCGATACGGCCGTCATGAAAAATCGGCCAATTACAGTGACGGCCGTCAACTCGCTGGTCGACACGGCCACCACCCCAACTCTGACTTCACTGGTCTTCAAGAAGCCCCGCCAACGCCGGAACCTAAAGCGGTTGCTGGAATACAGAGAAAAAGTTAGGTTACAAAATTCACAACAATACCGGCTAGAGAAACGGACACCACCCACATCCGATACAACTTCCTCCCCAGCCAACACCAGATTTACATCAGCAGGAGGCAACGAGCCCAACCCTCACAGATTCCGTGGTACCGCGGAGGTAATATTACATCCTCGGACCTCGAACCCGGAACCAGTTTTGTAGGTACTATAACGCCGGATTAAGGCGGTTGGCAAAAAGGGCATCGCCCATTTGCGCCAAAAAAAATGAATTTGTAAATTAATTTGGTACAGCCCATTGTGCCAAAATAAAAAAGGTATGTTTTTTCAGACAGTCCATTTGCGCCAAATTTACCTGCGTAAACATTTTAAATTAACGACTTGGTTATTTCTTATATTTTAAAGACTTCGTGTCTGTAACGTATAGTAAAGTTATTTTTATAAGTCTATAGATTTTAAAGCTTTGTATATAATTATTGCGTTGAAAGATAAGCAAACAAGTTTTATATCAGTTTTATTATGTTGTACGATCTGGGTACTCCGTTACCAGATATAGGTATCGTTATTCGTCAAAAGAACGATCGCAGTGTGATTTCATCAGACAGTCGTCGTAACGTTACAACAAATAATATTTTAGAATTAATTTATTAATGATAATTATTTGAATTATAAAATTATAAAAATGGAGTCTCTATACCATACCAGTTAAATACGGTATGTTTTAAACATTTAAATCGGTTGATTAAGTATTAATAGTACCTATATAATTTCATTTTTATGATTTTTGGAATTTTAAATAAATGAATTGGTATAGGTAATTTAAGTCGATGAACAGTTAAATAACAAGTTTATCTTAATATTATTAATTAATTAAAAGGAAACAATGTTTTAATTTTACAACAAAAATTTTGACTCGAGAAAATCGTGGCGTTATATCCAACCGAGAGAGAGACGGTTTTCAACTAAACGATTTCTGTTGGTGTTAAAGCTAATGAAAAAGTATTGTGAGATGTACAACGAAATCTGCTCACATTCATACGAAACCAAAGTCATTCAAGTATCACAAATTATATACAGTTTTTGTATTTATTATATGTGTATATAGGCAATAAAATTATGCTAGTTTTGTTTTTTTAATTCTCCGACGTATTTGTAAGTAAAAATAATAAATTGTCATTAACTGAGGTTATAAAATCTAATTTATCAAATTCAAAATAGAAAACTATATGCAATTGAAAACTTACAGTATAAATGTCATTAGTATAGTTTCTTTATCGCCGATTAATAATTTTCACTTATCCTTAATCCCAATCGAAGCTTATATAAAATAAAACGCCTTTATAACGAACATACACAGTTTGTCAGTTTAGGTAAGTGCATTCCAATGTGCCAACTTTTTTTTTTCAAATTGATAATCGAAACGAATCCTTTAATATGATCTTATAATAGTCGTAATAATAATAATAGTAACTACATAAATAATTTAAATATCATCATATATTATATAGGTATCATTTAATATCATTTGTTTTATGCACCCCGTCCGAATTTAAACGTTTTAATTTGACGTGTGTTTACTGCACATTGTGCGTTATAGTAATTATTATATTATGTTCAATTATTCGATTCGATATTGGAATTGTTCGGAACAAAACGCGTTTGGAAATTTATACAGCCGAAATGTGACGTTTTTGCCATTAACATATAAATAAAACTACTTCTTTTTTTGGTATTTACTACATGACATATAATAATGTGTACACGTTTATATTATATATATATATATATGTGCGTATAAATCAACATTATATTATACTAATGCAATATACATATTATTACTATGTACGTCTGTGCCGTTGTACATTATGTTAAAATGTGTTCTGTTTGCTTCATTATTAAGGGTAAATACCATCAGGAATATTTATATATCGTATTATATTATTATTGTATATACTTAATCTCAAAACGAAGTTTTGGAAAAAAAAAATATATAAATACTGAAAACCGGAATTAAGTAGGTAGGTACATCGCTGTATTTTAAACACGTTCACACTTGCATTATTGTATCGCATCGGTTGAATTCTCCAAAAATTGATTAAAATCCGTTGACCGCGTTATAATATATATTATTATTATTACACGCATTTACCTACTATACAGGCGGTTGGTGGTATCTACATTGCTGCTTCTGCTATGCAGTATTTACACTAACACGACATAATGTATAATATTATAATAAGAGTGTTGCTGCAGTCTTAAACACGTTCGACCTAATTAAATGTTGAACACCACGAAATAAATCAAAGACAGATTTTATCGTATAATTGTATGTATACTGTACCCATCTGTACGGTTATGCCAGTATAACGCGTTCTATATATACATATATACAGGGTGATTTCTTTACGGCGGTAAACCACTCGGTCGTCGACTTTGTATTATAGTGTATATATAGGGTTACCACAAGTTTTTTTTTTTTGATAACTACGCTATTTTTTTTTTCATGAAATTTATTTCTATAGCATTTGAAATTATATTTATTTATTTATTTATTTTTTTTTTTTTATTAAGCCTCGGTAACTATGGCCATTGGCAATTTGAAGTTATAATAGATATTATCTAAATGTAAAGTTCAGGTAAAGGATACTTCAAGAAATATGTTGTCCATTACTCGTCTAAACCTTCGTATCGATACTTACTAATAAAATCAACTATATATTTTGTTTGTTATTGTTTGTTTTATTTTTTTTTTTATTTTGATTCAAACTATATAGAATGAAATTTGTGCTATTGTATTTTGAGAGCACCCGCAAAATGGAAAATTGTACGTTCACAATAGTACGTTTTACTCTGAAAATTTTAAAATTAGATTGAATTTATCTCTTATACAATTTGAAGACAAGAAAATTATCTAAGGCACTTCTGAGAATTTTATTGATGTTATTATTTTTATAAGTTATGATCGTTTTAAAATGTACATAAAAAAAAAACATCAAAAAACGATCATGACTTACTTAAAAGTTAAAATTAATTGTATCAATAAAATACTCCGAAATGGATACACATTTTAGACGGAGACAATAAATTCCCGTATGGCGTCCTCTTAACAATCTTGTTCGAAAACTTTTTTATTTATTCGATTATTACTTAAAATCATCGATGAGCTATATTATTTACAAGAACGCTATACACATGCGTTTGTAATCTCTATCTATATGCAATATCGAATTTTCGATAACTATGTAGTTTTAATAATGTGATATTAGTTTTGATATTATACTGTTATTTCTATAAAAAATAATCAAATTTGTAGTAAAAAAAAAATCACTCATCGAAATAAAATATAGCCGATACATATCCTATTGGAATATAGGTAGTGTATAGCTTTCTGGTGATAAAAAAAAAATCGTTACCCAAAACTTTAACAAATAATTTTTTTTCTTTATCCTATTACATTATGTATAATACAAAAAGTTCGATAGCCGTTAAACGGATAGACGTTTATCTCTATACGTTAAAATTTTTCAATTTTGTTCCATTTACAGCCGGGTCGCGATAACCCAAATCTCGAAAAACTTGACAACTCGAATGATATACCGTAGAACAAATTTTCGATAAATTCGAGTGAGGCGTATATCTCAATCGAATAATGTATATAATACCTCTAAGAGAATTTTTATTCTCCTTCCTAATTCGAGTTGTATAGCCACTATACATAAGAGACTGTATATATTATAATATTGCTATAAAAAAATAATGTGCGAACACGAAGTGTTGTACAACAATATCCTCATCGTATAGGTATAAGGTACAAGTTCTGAAATGATTGGTACAAATTGGTACAAATTATGGTACAATAATTAATGATGCAGATAAAACAAGAATTTTTAGTATATTGTGTGCCAGGGAAACCTACCTCTATATGTATGTACCTCTATATTGCTCTCGTGACGACAGACCGATATATTAAGACGTATAACAACGTACTTATGTTATGCGCAATATGATATACGTTTATACACATATTATTGCAATATTAAACGTACCTACCTGTAGGTACAGGTATATATTTATATGTTATGAAAAAGGTTCGCGAGATGGGTGGGCCGCGGCGACGGGTGTCTTTCATACACTTGAAAGCAGCGATAAATCGTCGACGTAAAAAATAGTTCAAGCAGTGTCCCGTTTATATCCAAAAAAGGTAAAGATTTCGATAAAAACGGGTTTACTTAAAAATATGAATAATGCGAAGTACTACGCGTATTACTATTTACTGCAATTTATGTTTGTATACCTATATTCGATTTCCATTCTTTGGAGAATGTGCTGCAATATTGTAAAACCGCTCTTTTCGAAAATATATTTCTCGAGACTAAACATCAACTTTTCAGGTATTATGTATATTACACATATAGTCATATAGATATATAGTTATACAAAGTTAAGTTTGATAAAATTAGGAGTGATATATAAATTTAGAATGTTTATGTGCAGTTTTGTGTGCAGCTTATATTATGCGCTGGAGAACATAATCGACTTTATGTACATCTTATAAACGCGTAACATTTAGCAAATTTACGCTCAGCATTTCACGTTTTACTCCGTTAGCTTAAAAATTAGAGTGAACAGACCTATCATGAAACTTGATGATGGAAAGAACGTTATCTATGTTTTGTCGGAAGTATTATTACGATAATCCAGTTTTTAAGTGTTGAGTTATGCGCGTATAATAAATTATTGTAAAGTAAAAATGCTCATAACAACTCACTTCAAAACTGAACTATCGTAAAAATACTTCAAACAAAACACAGATTATGTCCTTACCATCAAGTTTCATAATAAGTCTATTCACTCTAACTCGTAAGCTAACGGAGTAAAATGTGAACTGCTGAGCGTAAAATTGCTATGTTACGCGTCTGTAAAAGACTATAAGACAACAAATACGGGTGTTGCACTGTTGCGCCTTCTTAAATAATATTATATATATAAGGAAGTACGTAAACTTTAACGACTATATATATATATATATATATATATATATATTTATATGGGACGTGATTTCCAACGGAATGTGTTCGATTTACAGACTTAATAACTATTAATAATGTAATTAAATCATTATGCACACAAAGACGCAAACATCAACCAATAACCTGCAGATGTACTATAATATACGCTCGTATACTGCACTTTTATTGAGCTAATTTTACAGTGAAACTTCACATGACGAAATTCCATTTAACGAAATTTTCTATTTAACGAATTATTTTTGAAAACCATAACGTTCATTGTGAATCGTGTGGAAATTCTAAAACGTAAATTCTTAAACGAATTTCTCAACATTACAATTTTTTTTTTGTTCCCCATACGATTTCGTTTTATAAAAGTTTCAATTTATGCAATCATGATGATGACGACGATAATCAATAAATACAATAAAAATAATACATCAATCCTTATAGATTGTCCTCTATATGTCAACTCAAGAAGCCTCTCAATCAACCTTCTTCAATGGAGGAAGCACTTGTTGAACACAACTCCCACCTGATCCATAGTTTCTTCAAATCCATTGGAATTGACAAAAAATTTAAATATTATGTCAAATCTATGTACCTATACCCAATTCATTGTAAACATTACTGTATCGCTTAAAACTTGTAAATATGAAACTTATAATCATAGCTTAATTATATTTATACATTAATATCTGTAAAATACATATAGGCTAATGACCTGGTTGTCGAAGCCTTATTCTTAATAAAAAAAAAATAATCAATCACCACGAACCAAGGTTCCTCTGCAATAGTTGTGAATCGTATCAACATTAATAGATCATTAATTGGTAATACGCAAAGTGGCTGACTTGTGTCATATAGAACAGTATCGATCGTACAAGCATACATTTTTTCCAATCGATCATTTTCACGTGTTGTCGTTGAGTTTTTTTTTCGTTTTGATATTTCAAACAGCTATATCACATAAAATATTTGAATAAGTCAACAACGGTGTGTAAAGGTACGTGCTGCAGACCTGCAATATCGGAACCATATAATACTGCTGACATTTATTATATAGGTCATAGGTGCAATCATATTTTAATATATTCCGAACAAAACTTTTCGCTCCAAGCCAACCAACTGCCATTATATATATATATATACATATTATATGTATATAAGTGCAAAGGATGATGATCGTTTGATTTTTTAGCGCAAAACGTCGAATCGGGTCGTACACCTACCTATACATGCATGTAGTATTATGATAATATTATTATTTATTTATTTTTATATTTTCATGTTTTAAAATTTATTCATCTTCACGTACGCTAAATCACAACATAATAGCAGCCGTTGCAGTTTTTATAATATTGGATGACATTCGGGGTCTTGTTCGCGACTTGCAGCACGCATTTACACGATATTTGAATATTTATGAAATGATGATGGTTCTATTTAATATATTATATTAGTAAGTATATAATTTATAATGTAAATATACACATGCACTTTGACTCGAAACGATGGGATGAGAAAACCATCGGCTGCAGCAGTCATGATCACTGCGATCATTATAATACTAATAACATTATAATATAGTGCGGTCGGAATAAAATATTTCGTCAGGATGATCTAACCGGACAGAGTAACCCATATATCATGACATACGACCGACGTTTTTTTTTTATAACCATTTATTGGTCCGAAAGCAGCAAATACCTACTTAACAATATTATGGGTCAAGTGCAACATTATTTCGACCGACTGACTCGCAGATGGCACGTCCGCGACCGCTGCAACTGCATCGACTGCAGCAGAATGCAATTCTGAACTAACCACGGTGAGTCGAATAGGTACTATATAGGTTTATATGTATAGGTACATAGGTACACGAGACAAGCCAACGAATATTAAACAGGTGTTAGAGCGGAAAAAAACGACGACCACAGAAGCCACCGCGGAGGCCAAATATTTTGATATAATTTTATTTTATTTGTTTTATTTTATCAAATCATTGTGTCATCTTATTTGAAATATAATGCTGCAGTGATGCGCAAAAACCACGTATACGAATAACTCTATATGATTTTAGAGAGTAATTACGGGGAAAAAACTCGTCTGGACGCAATCATTTACCACCTATAGGTATACTTATTACTATAATATTGTAATATATATTAGGGAGTTTATTTTTTATCAATATTTCACGCGTTTACAAAAATCACGATATTATTCGGATTTTCAAATCGATGAATAATAATAATAATTCATAGAAATCTTTATAAATGTACATAGGTATATATATTAGTCGGCTATATGTAGTTATAGCAATCGGGTGAACTGCCGTAGTTCACAAGCTGTCCGGAATTCAGTGAATGTCTATTGACACAGTATATATAGCTATAGGTAGGTGTGTCGTAAGAATTAACAGGAAAAAGGTTACAATTATGTTGTTAGTCAATTAATTACTAATAAAAAAAATATAATATATACCGAAAATCCTGAACATCTATCTGCAGGTCCGCAACAACAATAAACAACCTAACTACCTTATGCATAGTGGATAGGTATATTATACAGTACTTACATTTACAGGACGAACTTTAACGAAATCCTAGGGCGTAGCCCAAGGGAGAGTATATAGTGTTTAACAAAGTGTTTAAAGAAATATTAATTTGGAGTAAACATTTGAAAACACACTTATCAGTTCTTACTCCTCACAACCTGAGAAAATGTCTAAATGAAATCTTACTATGACTTTTACTGCCTATTGTAATAACATAATAGAAGTAAAAACGCGTTTACATCGTATATAATATATATACAGGGTACAACACAAAGATATGACATTATTTCAAATCTTTCTGTTTCACAATGTATATATATATATATAATATATATATCATAAAATATGTATAATAAATATTAAATTTACGTAAGTACATTATATTTATGACGCCGCAGTTATACATATTATGTATAGATATTTATCATCGCGCCGTCGACAATTTATACAAATTAAATGAGCGTGTATATTATTATCATTGTAATTTATAACATTTTGGTATAGACAACGAAAGTGCTGTTTTAATAATTACTATATATTAGACAAGATTTATATACGTTTTAACGGGATTCACAGTACGTATATATGTGATATATTTAAACAAATATATTATATGAGAACACGCCTTCACTCTCGCTGAAGTCTCGCCATAACAGTATAATATTATAAGCACATTAATACAGAAACAATACGCCACACTGCGATGCATAAAACATAAACCTAACATAGTATGTATACACACGGCAATAATCTAACCGTTGCAGACCGAATACGGATTGTGTCGCATATATAATATCACGAGAAAAGCCTAATGAATATTGAATAATATTATCATTTCGAAACGTTCACTTTTTTCCCCCATCCTGTGCGCGTGCGCCGCAGACGCCATTTTACACAGTCCGTTGTTGTACAACCAATATGATGTACCTATCCTATTTCCGACAAATCGAAAGCGGAAATAACACTTTTATTCCATCCGTACGGCGGCGGCAGCGATGGCGGGTAAAATATACTCGTCGCGATTATATCAATGTATTTAAGACTGCGTGGTTTTTCACGCATACCGACAACCCCGTATAGTTTTGGTATTCGAGAACACTGCAGGTAATAGATATTTTGTGATCCGGTAAAAACCTCGGTACACCGAAGGTACCATAGGCAATTATATACTTACCGAATAAACCGTAATATCAGCAACGCCAATTTTACCGATGGTAATAAACCACGAATACCGGTACCGACATATGAAGTAAACGGAGTTCGTCCCAAGAAAAAAAAAATGATGTCAACATTTCTGATGCAGTCCTGGCGCGTCTCAGTTCATTTAGAGTAACTCGGGGTGCATTTCGAGGAAGTGAACTAGTCAACAACAAAAACATTTGTTTATGATTATTTATTTTGTTATTCCGGCTTACGTGGTTTTTTTTTTTTAAATTTTTGTGCCTGCCCGCCATCACGCGTATTGGCATAATAAAAATGCTTTGATTATTAACTTTGTTGGAGTGGGGAGGGAGTTGTCGCAAAATGGAACTAAAGGAAACTTTGGGGGATCAACATTTTTGAGTGTGTAAATTATTTTACGATATTTGTCGATACGTCCACGGCAGGTACATATTATATCTAATGTATATGTATATATTCAAAATGCAACATTGCTCATTAATACACGTAATAGGTCATTATGAACCAAAAAAAAAAAAAAAAATGTTTAAAACCTGAAATGATAAAAAATGCACACACATTTGTCACGTCGTTGACGCATATATAGCTAAACTAGTAGCCGACGCGCGTACATAAGTGAGTTGTAATCGGCGTATTAACGTCGTCGAGCGCAAAAAAGGGTTTTGCGTGCGCTCGAGAGAGACGCGTCGGCGAAAACTGTACAATTATAATTTAAAATACGACGATGATGATACATTTGATCGTTACAAGTGTCTAAAAAAACAACAACAACAACAAACCTGTTTATCAGGGCCGTTTATCACACGACGATGCTATCGCTACGAAAACCAGTGGTAGTCAGTCCCCGGCTCACGAATAATAATGGGTATAGTATCATAATAACAATAAAATATTATGCACAATATTATTATTATTTGAAAATCATATCATGAAAGAGACGACCACTGCAGAAGAAATGGCTTAGCTCAGTTAAGCCACCAAACTGAACACAGTTCAAAGCACTACCTATACAACTGCTGCAGGTGGAAAGACAACTCCCTTAAAAGGAAAGAAGAATCGGTCCTAAATCGAATGGGAATCGGATGACAAGCGTGACTGACACACACGGGTACGTACCTATGATGGCCAAAGAAGAAGTCTCTACACCATGCGAAGTCCGTGGCGACGTCAAATTTACCGCGGCGAAGAACATTACCTATATCATTTATTGAATGACTTAAATGCGATGAGCAAAATCGACAAAACATGCATGTCATATATATATCCGATCCTTGAGAGTGCATTGGGGGCAGAAACAAAGCGCTGGTTATCGTTTGCGCATCACTATTGTTAATTTTAATCTTTTTTGTAAGACATTTGAGCATCGTTTGATTTTTGGGTTATAGGTACATCGTTTGCGCATTGACCGCTTAAAAGGTCCTACATCATTTTGCACATCAAAATTATTCAACAATGGAAATGAAAAAAAAGATCTGTACCCCACAAGTGCAAATTGTTTTCTAACTTTGGTCTTAAGCTTTGCTCGTTCTAAATTTACTCACGTAATGTTAAATTTTCGAATATTGCATACGTATAAAATGATATACAATATACTAAGTAAAAATTTAATTTTGTAACTTACATTTTCGAGTTTTTGATGAATTTTGTCAAAATTTGAACAAAAAAATGTTTATATTATATATAAATTATTTTTTAATTTTAAAAATCTTAAATTATTTATCATCTGTATAATATTTTACAACATGTACCTAACACAATTCGTTATACCCTTCTATTGTTTAGAATATTGATGCGTCTTTGATGTACGATAATTTGGTACAGGTAAGCAGACGATGTGCAAATGATATACGGCCAAACGAAGGGCAAAAATAAGATGAAAGCCTCCTTAAAATCAACAAACGTGTACAACAGAATACATAAAAAAAATATGAAAACTTGTACACCGGTGTTATACGTATTATATCCACTAATAGAATATTGTATTACTCTTATAAATATTTTCACACTACGATTTATTTTAAATGCAGTATTGTAAACATGAAAATTTACAGATACTATAGATCAGCGTTTCTCAACCTGTGGTACCTACGCTAAGAAAATCTCGCTTCATGAAAAAACCTGGAATGGATCATTATTCGCATTAAATATTACTTGCTATATTTGATATCAATAACTACTGCGAACATTTCACTTTCCACTAATTGTGCATTAAATGATTATCATAATTTTGTAGTTATTATAGAGAAATAAAATTCCATACGTGTTAAAACAACGTTCACATTATGGATGATAAAAAAAAAAAAAACATAATTTGGTTAAGTGGTATACGAGCATTTTCAAACTATACTAGATTATATAATGGATTATTTTTTAAAACGCTCTCAACAAATCGCTCTCACGAAAATCTAAAAAACGGTCGACAGCTCAGATGTGTCAACCTACGTCACGCAGCCTCTTCTCATTGCGATAAATATTGGGCCCCGCGTTAACTATATTGTGACGAACTGCATTGTACAACATATTGTAATAACACAAAAATAAAATAAAATAATTTAAAATAATAAAAATAAAACTCTAAAATAAATAATAATAAAACTAAAATATTTAAGTTGATACAACTAATATATAACTAAGGCTCCTGCAGCCAATAGTTATATATTACTAGATATAAATATTAAAATTGCGCTATTACCTTCCTCATGATCGTCGGAAGGTTCTCGAGGTCGTGATTCGAGAACGATCAAGTACACCGTAGTAATAAAATATTAATTATTAAATTATAAAAATCTAATAAATACAATATAATATATGAAATTATATAAATATATGAATATTGATGCGCATGCACCTTACGCCTTATTCGCAGCTGTCTTTAATACGCAGTTTAGGTAATAAAATAAATAAAGGTTTTTTTTTATTAAACACTCAGATTAAAGAAAAACAACACTGTTAAATTTCGATTTTTAAAAAAGAAACGGTCCAGCTGTCGCTCGCAATGTCTGGTGTTGAAAAGTTTTTAGGTGCTCCTGCACTCTTGAAGTTGTTTTAGTTTTGGGTGGTGCTCATGTACTGATGGAAGGAGACGACGTGGTCCAGCCAGCCAGGGTTGTAGGTGGCTCCACCAAAGGCCTCTGCGTTTCCAAAGACTTAGCATTGTCTTTGGCAGCAGAGATCCTCATTGGACCATCCCCTGCTCTGGTGGCACACGAAATAGGTCACACGTGTTGTGCCAGATAGTCGCAACTACGTAAAGTTCCCATGTGATTAAATAATACAAATCGTTCCTTTCATCAGTGGACAATGGTGTTTTTTTTTGTTGGATTTTAACTGTTATCTGCGTTCGACAACTTGACTGTTATTTATTTTATTGAATATTTAAACAACATACAATCATGATGTGTGATCATATCATTACAATATTACTAGATTTTAGCAACGAAATCGTTGTGATTCTGGGATATGCTGGGAGATCAAACACGGATTCGAAGGGACGGTTGTGCACGTCGTTGCTTTTAATTTAGTAATCACACTCAAAATATTATAACCCCCTGTTGGCCCCGTGACCCGTGTCACGTATAAACTATACATTACACATTTACACGTAAATAATATACATATATATATATATTTCTTGTTCATCTATACTGCAGGTGCAGTAAGCGTAGCGATTTTCAACTACATGTGAGTCCAATTAATAGTAATAATAATATTCCCTCTCCGCCCTCACCTTCCCATTAAATAGCGTGGTATACGGTTTTAAAAAAATCGATTACCGTTGTCGGGGATCGTGCGCGACCGACCGACCGACTGACCATCATCCATCAAAGGCGTGGAGTTTCAGGTGAGATATGTTGATGTTGTTGTCGCTATTATTATAAATAGATTAGATTATAATATGCGCGCGAGGTAAGAACATAATAATAATAATATAAAACGCATCCCGCACACTGTTATACACACACACACACACACACACTCACGAACGCGTGTTTCGAATTATGATTAATTATTGTCTTGGGGAAAAAAGGGTTTTTTTCTATATGTATAGACGATCGCAGAGAGAAGGACGCTTCATTAATAATGATGATCGGAAAACGGATGTATAATATTATTAATATAATTAAATTCTATAGGTGCATAATATGGTATGTATATATACCTACAGTGTACGCGGGACGTCGCGGCGGCGGTTTTATTAATGCTCGTCGCTAAAACTGTATGTAATTATAATTATTTGAATGGGGCCGCAGTGTGAAGAGAGGCGTTCGAAATAATTATAAAAAAAAAAGTCTCTCGGAACCGAGCGCGTACCACGAGCGACGGACCGAATATCCACGATGCCGCCGCCGCCATCACCGTCGTCATCGTCGCCTGTAAGTTTAATTCCGACGCGACCGAAATAATATAGTTTAATAAAGTCACCACGCAAGACTATATTGCAAGACTATACAGTAGGTCAGTATAGAAGTCGCTATTGTTATTAGGAACACTATTGGAGCAAAGTGCGTAGTATTAAGGTCAATATTAACCAATAGTTATTTCTAAATCAGCGATTGGTTTTATTTATGAATGAAAAAAAAATGTGTACAAAGTAGGTGCATAATAATATCTACTGTGGGAAAAAATCATAGTATGTAAAATTTGTATTTATATCGTTGTCCTCGGACATTTTTAGAAAAGCGATACACTATAACCACATAAAATCATAAAATAAGTAGTTACCTACAATATTCACGATTAAAAAAAAAAAACAGTACCTAAAATTAAATTGTGGAATAATTCAGTATCGATCGTAACGACATAAATATTATGTACGTCGTTATTACAATTTATAGTATATTGATTAGGTATGGCAAAATAGCCGGAATTCGTCGTCAACCTTGGCCCTAATTGTTTCAATAATCCGATTGACTTTCAATGTTCTAATATTATATATTTTGGTTTTTTTTTTATCAATAACGCTATCGTATCAATCGAAAAAAAATCGTTTTCCTAATGAGCGACTTCTACTCGAGTGCAGAGTTCTACTCCTGCAGTTTATTATTGATCGACACCAATATTCACGATTTCTTACGTTATCATAATATTTTATATGTGGGCAGGGTGCATTCACAATTGACGCGTCCTTGTGCTGATTTTATTTGTGATCACCCTGCAGCAGAGATGCATTTCTCTGGCACCCCCATCTCGGAATTTCGGCAGCACCGCCAAACTGGGAGCCTTTTTTAATGTTACTTAATGTCCAATCTTGGGCGTTTGTACAACAAACCCCGATTTTCGACAAAGTTATATGAAACCATAAATCAACATTTTTCTATACAATATAATCCTAATGATGACTAGTTTTAACTCTTCTTAATTTCAATAATAAGTTTTTTTCCGGTGAATTTTACAACGGATTAAAAAATGTTTATTAGATTACAAAATAATAATTGAACAAAAAACTCTAAGGTAAAAGTTGAAAGCTCCGATATGAGTATTTCCGTATTTCCGTAGATGAGGGTGCCAGTGAAAAGCAACTTACCGCGTGTCACTGCGGATACCTATCATGTTATAATATTGTATTGTTATTGGTCGCAAAATATTAGATACGTCGTCGACCACGACGGTCATTTTCCTGCGGATGACTCGAGATTTTTTACTCCACAGATTCAGTCTTAGTCTACTCGAACGAGCTCGAGTATCGTAATCGATAAACTACCAATGAACTAACAATAATTATTTATATACGACGACGAAGAAGAAGAAGAAATAGGATAGATGAAATTTTCAGGAAAACTTTCAATGATAATGAAAACAATTATGATATAATATTATCTCTCTTTCGACTACGACGCATATGTCTTCACCGCATGCACGCTCAATATTATGATTTAGTCGTATTATTATCATGACATATATAGTGTACTATGTATTATTAGATCTTCTATATAATGCGTATTATTATAAATCCATCAGGTTGCGCCTTACCGTTTTAATTTTTCAATCAGTCGGATCATATTTATATACAGTCGCGATATTACATGAACACGATACTTACTGTAGAAGACCATCGTAGGATTATAATATGACTCCGACGAACCGACCGAGAGAAATTCAACCAATGATTATTACAGACGTATATAATTTTATATATATTATAATCATATACGTATGGCACGTGTACCGCTTAACCGTGTACCTGACCGCGGTATAGGACCAAGCTGGTATACGTTTGACGGCGGAAATCGTGTTTTGTTCCGAAATCAAGGACGGAAACGAGTCAATTATTCATGCCCAGCCAATATTATATAATATAGTATGTCATGTAAGCTCGAGTGTCGAATAATCAGAGGCGTCGGTGTGATCCATTTTTTTAATTATTATTACTATATTTTTTTTTTTTTGTGTGAGAGGAGGGGTGAGAATAATAATTAAATACCTCGCTTAAATACAATTATTGATAACAATGACGTTGATAAATTGATAATGACCATTATTAAACCTTGTTGGATATCCAAACGAATAATAAATTATTGTTGAAAACATAGTATATATTAAAAAATCAAAAATAAATGTTGACCAACATCGTCATTGCCCAAAAAAAGCGTCTGGGGGGGGGGGGGAGCTGTCGTCTATATGCGGCGGCGGCGTCACGCTTAATAATATGACATATTATTATTATTATTATATTGTTGTAGACTAGTGCACGCGTATAAAACACTATCGAAATATTTCGAAATTCCCTCGTGCCGGCCATGCGTATACATTCGTATATATAATATTATGTTGACCGATCACAATAATAATATACCGAAATGTCCCCTTTGACGTCGTCGGATGACATAATAATTAAAATTCAAATAAAACTATTAATATATAATATAAAGAAGTGAAAAGAAAAAATGAAGAAATTTAGTGAGGAAAAAAAACGTAGTTACCTACCTATATATTATGTATATACAATATTATAATATATTATTATCAATATATAATAAACCCGACGGCACATAAATTATGATCCGCGGAAGGGGATGGGAGGTGAACCGGTTTTATAATTTCACCGATGCGGCGGATGATACAGATTGTTTTCGATAATATATTTTTCGTCCCCCCCCCACACCCCCACCTCATCACGCTGAGTGTGTCAAAACGATTCTCACCACCGCCGCGGTGCATAATATTATAATATTATTATCATGTGCTCTTTTTCCGCTTATACTTCCACACATAATAATATTGTTCTATGGAATGATATTGTAGGAATGCTGCCGGCACGTGTGTGTGTGTGTGTGTGTGTGTGTGTGCTGCAATCTTCATGTGTAACTATAGATCGTGATCTAATTTATGACCCGTTCGGATCGACCGAAATGCCATATCCAATTATCTGGCGCGGTTTTGCGGTGCAGTGTGAGTAAGTGTGTGTCAAGAAATTCGCCAACACACTGCACGTACCTATACATATTATTATAACAAGACCACCTCCGCACAGATCGAATAACGCGCCGCCGCCGAGGTGTACTCGTTACTCGCAGCATTATTATTAAAATTATATTTTTATTATTATTATATCCGTCCCGAGTTCATGCGAGCGACAGCTTATCTATATGGCTACATTAAATATATTAATATATATAGAGAGAGAAAATGTAGGTAAACGCTCGTGGTGCGTTAAATTTTAAATATAAAAATCTTATGTGCGCAAATCTGCCCATAAAATCACATCACATAATCTCACAGTGGCATCTCCGGACTTAGGGTATGGGACCGGGGGGGGGGGGGGGGACGAAATAATAAAAAAATTAATATTCATTTACACGGTAAAGCACGATTGAACATCATATACCTTTTTAACGAGTGTTGTATACCTAATATAATATTATAATAATAGCAAATTATGAATTATATTATATTATATTCAAATTCTATGAGTCTATGACCGTGAATCCGTGTTTATGATAACAATATTATATGAAGAAATTTGATTTAATAATATAATTTAATGTAAATACAAAATTTCGAATACTTTATTATAAATTGTAAAATCCACTAATAATTACCATGTAAGTCGATCCTCATTATGGGGGGAGGAGGACTCGCCCCCTTCGCTTCCCCCACAGGGACACCTCTGTAATCTCATAGCAATAACGTTATAACGGATAGCGATGGCTATGAGAGATGGTGGGAGGTGGCGGTGGAGGTGATTAAAATCTGCGCAGATGGATTCGGAATCGTCACGAATTTCGTACGAGGTCTAACCCTTCTCCTCAATTGTCACGAGTCTAAGACTGTCGAGGGCTAACCAAAAATACAGTTTTTTTATGTTATTTAATTTTTTAGAGCATATACGGATTTTACAACAAAATAACAAATATGAAAATAATATTATTTTGGTATTTGAATTAAATTTCAACTTTAAAATATAGAGTTATCATTTGTTTATACTGGCGTATAGATGTGGTTAAAAATCTGGAGCGACCTAGAAATATCAATTGATAGGTTTGATTGTACCGAGTTTGGAAACATTTGGAGGGAGGGTCATCAAAAAGCAGCCTGCAGCTGGTGTATATGCAATACTTGTGATGACATCTTAAAAATAGATGATTTAGTCATCAACTGTCCCATATCACACCGGAGTCCACATCAGAACTCTCTTAAACATCGCTCAGTGAGGAGAACACCGTCACAATCGGTAGGTATATACATAACGCCACGCTACAAACCCAAAATCATAAAAATATCGTAAATGACATACCAATATTTAAAAAAAAAAAATACATATATATGATAATAACGTACTTTTGTTCATTTTTTAAGCATACGCATAAATAGTAAAAAAAAAAAAATAGTCTTCTTCGATCGTCTCGACAGGTTTCTGTGGAATTCTATGCATAAATACCAAATATTATACACACCCACGGATATATATCTATTATATCATATTATATTAATATCATATATTATTATATGATGTCCGTCGAAAATATTTTTTCATTCACAAGAAAATACGTATCGTGACATTTATGCATTAGTATAATGTATTATATATCACCGGAGATTATAAGACGCTACCGAATGTTGGATTTGCAAATCGCCAACGACATCGGATTTCATCCGTACCTGTATATTACATATATGTGTGTGCGTGGACGACCGCCTGTGTACATACACGACTGAAAACGCGTATAATATAATAATATATAATATCACTCCGCTTAAAGGGCTGTAGCTGTAATTTTATAGATTTCGAATACTTACTCGAGACATGATGTTCGTTATATTATTGTACCTACATGCGCGACGCTGCTGTAATTTTGTATATATTATACCGAACGGCGGCGGCCGCGGCGGAGTATATGCTTAGGAACGATGAAAAATCGGTTTGGTAAATCGTTGCAGTCGCGGTAATATAGTAATAATCTCCTAACCGGTAATTTGTTACCGCGATGTTTATGACTACGAATATTTTTTTTCGGATATTATCATAGAAACTATATTAACCTAAGTGAGATACAATGTCGTACCTACAAGACGGCATACTAAATTGCGCTTTGCATATTTTTACATAATATTTTGGACATTTCGGATGGATTTATTCAGCTGTTTGCGTATTATGCTTATTCTTTTTTTAATAACCACTTGTACACACGTTTTCCGTGACATCGGTCATTACAATACTGTCATTGACAAACCGTACCTACCTACCATTACGGCACGCATGTATCTTATATATATATACATATAAATAGGTGCAGAACCAAGAGCAGCTCTAGAACAATGTTTCAACAATTCTATATATGTATATTGTTGTTGAACAAAAAATCGATTGTTTTACATTAATCATAATCGTACGAATATCAATCGCAGCGTTTTTGGTGACCGCCTGCACCAGTGTCGTTCAGTGACTACCGTTCGGATAAATTCAGATGATTATTACATAGATTTAGGTGCACGCATAAAACATTGCACACAACCAAATACGATTTTTTAGTAAGAAAACGTCTAGTTTATATACTCGTGCATTATCAGGTGGCATCTTAATATAGCATTTTACGTTTAATGGGTCATTTTAATTTTACAAACATGACAGATTTATTGATATATGGAGGAACGTATGCAAATCGGTTTTTTTTATCTCCAACAGTTTTCGTAACATTTACACCTCTATTCGTTGCAGCACTGACGTTGTATATTATTGCAACAATGTAAAATTAATATGCAATCATTTAAATATTCCACTATTATATATATATATATATTATTTTATATATTTATTATTATTTCTAATTCAGAATTATTTTTATATTTTTATATTATTATATTTGTTTTTGTTAGGTTTTACTACATTTATTGAGTTTTTTGTTTTTTGTTTTTATCTGTTATGTTTCCTTACTATAATTTGTAAAAAGGTAGATAATATACCCGTTGATATACATCATAAATAGATAAATAAATATGAGTGCACAGACATTATTGCAGATGTGTGAGATCGCGGCAATAAAACGAACCGATATGGCTTACGATGCACTATACTGCATAATATTATACAGTGAATCAGTACATTATTTTTAAATCATTAGTTATTACTTATTATATTATAATATTATGCAGTTGTATAACTACCTACAGCTGTAGAGTCTACAAACTACCCGATTATATTTTAAATGATAAAATATAGCTATGGCGATGATGTATATACTTAACTATACTTTATAGTTAGGTAATACACATCTATATATAATATAATATTATAACGATTAACAAAAATGTACGTAAACCGGTGAGAAGTTTTTGAATAATCATAATTTATCAACGAAAATATTATACACGAGCATACCGGCGTCGAGTTTTATTTATTTTATTTTTATTTTTAGTAAAATTGAATACACATAGAAACTGGACGAAAACCTTATTATAAAAATATACGAAGCGGCAATCCTTTCACCACAAGGTAATTTCATTTAAAAATTCTGATGAATTTATGTCTAGACACTGAGACGTCAACATTTTAACAAGTGGATCCTAATTATGTCTATTCACCTAAATAATACTAACGGTGATGTTTTACCAAAAACAAAAAAACACATATACAACATATTATATAGGTATGTATACATAGGAACCACAACGTCGTATACAGCACACACGCGGCGTAACAACAATATTATAAAATAATAATAATGATAATGTAAACCACGCTCGGAGACTTTAATGCTCGCAACTAGGCTTACCTAGAATATAAAACTGTTTGTATGCTATTGTATATACTGAGGAAAGCACGCGCACCCAGTCTCGTCGCAACGGAATTGCTTTAAAATTTTGGCGGATATTGGATATATAACAATATTATAGGTACTTGAATTATTCAAGAAATAGATTTCTGCAGTTGCAATCGGACTTATAACATGTATTATACGATGCAATTATCAATAGCACGTAAATTCAAGCCTGCAAATTAATGAAAATTTTTAACTAGTTCAAGTTAAATTGCGACATAAAACATTATAATAAGAATGTATAAGTCCTACATTTTTATTTATTTACTATTTTTTTTTTTTTTTTACCTCAGTTAAAATTCAAGATTATTTGGAAACTTCTTAATTTATTACATTAATATAGCTGGTAATAAAATGGTTTAAAATAAATAAGATAATAAAAAGTACCTAAATAATATTACACATCATCAACAATAATTATAATTATTTAATTATTTATAAATTAACGCCACTTGGTTTTGATTAAAAGTAACTCGTTATTAATCAAGTTTATATCGATAATAATCAGTTAAGCTAAAAAATTTTTTTAATGAAAATGAAATTTAAAAAAATTAACCTTTAATTTTTGATCATTACATACTATCATCAATGTGTGATACGTGAAAACACAATATTATCTAAAGTAAGCACATCGAACACGCGGCCCTCAGCTCAACTTTTTGTGACCCACGGCTACCAATATCAATGAAGAAAAACATAAAATATTAATGCCGTGTCACAACTATCTTAGATTCTAAATAAAGAATGGTTTATTTAGTATAAACTATTAAACTGTCTTATCTTCTGATAAACCAATCGAATTAGAATTTTTTTTTTTAATTTTTATGTGCCGCCCGCACATGGTAATATTTTCAATATACTTGGCCCACTTGATACTTTGATTTTGACATGTCTGATCTAAAGATGAGAACCACCATCATCTCTCGGGTTAGGTTATATATAGGTAGGTACGTTTCTTTTTAAATTTTAACACTCGACGAAGATTAAAACTTTTGACGTACCTATAATAATAATACGACGTAGGTACCTGTCGTTAATGGTACACTACGAACGTAATGATTACTTATTAATATACTTAAACTTCATTAAACCCCTAAATGCGTGTGGTGTGCTTGTACTGCAGTGCACAGTTGTCGACGACGGAGCGGATGTGCACACGGACACGCGGAGAAAAACAAAAGATCGTTTATAATATAATAGGTACAATATCATTATGCTGCAGGTACGTTGCTTAAGCCGATGCGTTATATATAATATTATATTGCAGGTTGTGACGGGGATGAATGATGACGCGAATAGAAAAAGGTATACGCCTCATTAAGAACTTATATTGGATTGAAATACGATCGGTTTAAAAAACATATAGGTACAATGTACCTATACTCATACTCGTAATATACGGACATATACCTATATATAGGCGGCTGGTAACATGTATATATATATATAGGATAAGGGTTGCAATCTATACGACGAGGACTTAAAAAAATAAAAAATAATAATAATGTATATATAACATTACCTATAAATATAAGTACAACGACCGTTCGCGTGATGTAATGAGTTTCTGGGTGGATATGATGGTATATATAATTAATTATATCAAACGAAAAATCACAAAAAAAGTTTGCCAGTTTTGTTTTGTCCGTAATAGATCGCGTAACAACATTATGACGTCGTATTGTTCGCATGTCCGATATTATATCGTATTTTAAAAAGCGCATCATTATCGTTGTGGTGTATAATTAAGACGTTCTAACGCACACGAGGCGGACAAGCACACTGCTTATATTATTATACATTGTATTGCCTATATTATATCGATGCACCGACCGAACTGTGTTATAACTGCACCTGCAGGTATATATTATACATGATATATATATATATACCTGTGGTGTTTCTCGGTGTTATTTCTGGACGTAAAGCCATGTTAATTTGTTGTACGATTTAATGTAATAATATTATTATAAACACCGCGGCATCGATTAAATCTAATCTCGTTTTAATATGATAATCGCAATCGAATAATTTGTAAAAATTAACGACGGTTTTTTTTTCTTCTCATTTTTTCTCTCCTCACTGGTATCTATAATATATATAGCACACTGAACGATACGTTTTTCAAGGTTAACCGGAGCAACAATAATGGGTAACAGCTATACATATTATATATATATAGGTACGTACACATAATACATATAATGTTAAATGTATACAATTATTATACATCATATATAGATATGTATATAGTACAGGCATATGATATTATACAGAGGTACCTAACCTACCTATGTATATATAATTCCGTCAATTCACCTTATTTTTTTTACTCATTTTATTATTTGCGTTGTTGCTGACACGCGCGCGCTCGCGGAAAGCTGTCCGCTAGAGAGACTATATTATTACACGCACACTGTATATACATTATATATGTATAGCAAAGATGTATGGTTATAATTGCGGTCGCTTATGAATAATTTCGATCAACTGACGAAATTGCGGGCATAGAGGACGAGTGGTCGACGGATAAAGTTTCCGTGTACGCGTTGTATTTTTTATATATATTTTTTAAATAGCTTGATGTATAATACATGTGAACATGTAAATACCGTACCTAATATATACCTACGGTACTCTGTAACAATATATAATATCATGTACATACAATCATATCTCGTATATACCTATGTACATGGATCGCAGTGGCGCTATATACTTATGTAGCCATTAGGAATATTTAAATACTGCTGCTGCAACGGGCCCCGAGCGGTGTACAGCAACACATTTTTAGGGGCGTTCACCGATGCAAAACAGTTATTGTAATTAATGTTTGACGCGCTTTTTAACTTGATTATTTGTAAGTATACACGATAGTACTATACTATACATGACATAGAGTATTATGTTCCGGTCACGGATCGATATCGAAAATTTTGTACTATTTGCGTGAATGATTTTCGAAAAGGAAAAAGTGTACATATAGATTACGTTGTATATGTGTTTACACTAGGTATATGTTTAATCATTTTTTCTGATGAATTTTTATCACTCGACCAATGCGCACGAATCGTGAGTATAATACGAGTGTATATATTATTCATCGATTCTGCTGCTCCTTATTGTAAATTTCCCGCCGCGTAACTATAACTAGAGCTAACAACCTTATGGGTTCCCAGTTGATGATTTCAGTTCCCGCGGGACCTGCTTTTTCCGTTCTGTGTTCCTCATTTATAGCTGCGATCGTACAACTTTTTGACCAATTATTCTCTGTACATTACTGTTAGAATGACGAAACTGCAGCAGGTTCACGAAGAGAACCATGATCGTTCTTATAGTTTAACAAAAATAAAAAAAAATTCAAATTTTCTACGTCGGGGGGTGACACGATATTGATGTCTCTGAGCCCCTTTGGTCGTACAAATTGTGTATAGATATCGCACTGCTTACGAACATCAAACTAAAGGATAGAATAAGTGTGCTGGTCGTGTGCCGTACATAATTATCGCATCTTTTCATAATTAATATCAAATGTATGTCATTCTATATATTATTGTATTCAAACTTTGTATTATCATGCAGTTGCGGTCGTCACGTATTTATAAATGAATAAATTAATTCGATATGTAATGGAATGGTCTCGTTTCGATTTAGCGAATAGTGGATATATATCGTTGGCCTATATATAGGTAATGCAGAGTATGACGCATAAAGGAATAGGGAATGAGATTTTCTCTTTATTGGGCTTATATAATAATCGAATATAGACATATTAAGTCATTACTCGTTAGTCAGCCAATTAGTCATTAAATGAGTTTATAGGTATAATAGATCTTATATGTTATTTATTATTTTATAAGTTTGTATTTTATATCGTTTCATATCGATAAGTAAAATTAGCTTCTTGCATTTTTGTCTATCGCGGCTTAATAATTTCATTATTTAGTCACCTCGTAACATTCTAATTTTATTTATAGGAAGACAATGTTTGACATAATATGTTGTTTGAAACTTGTTGGTTACAAATTTGATAAATGTTTTATTGTTATAATCTAAGAATTATATTTTTTAAGTATTTATTAATTACAGGTTAATTTCAACAAAAATAAAAAAAAACCATTAGAGTGGTTACCTGGTAAACGGTTAATGTATTGGTATACTTACTAATTACCCCGCATCAACGCGTTCTCAACAATTCGTATACCGGATTTCGGAGAACAGCCGTGAGAAAAGTATAATATGTCAATTGCACCAGAAATCACAGGTAAGAGAAATTTTGTCATTCAAAAAGGTGTTACATCAGCTGCGCCGGACGATATCGAGGCCCAAAAAAGTTATATATCGATTGAGCTGGAATTATGAACAATCATTATGATATCGATATTTTATAATTTTTAAGAAATTATTGTATAATATTATGTAGGTATTTAATGATTTTTTTATTCTATATGTTTGATTAGTATTTTTACGGTTTTTGATAGGGGCTCATAATGTTACGTTTAGACACGTCTAATTAGAATTTATTTAAATAACATATTATCTGAAAATATTTATATTTTCTTGGTGCAATCGATGTATACCTATAATTAATTTGTGATAAATCTACTGACGTAAAATATGTATAGACTTTGGGTAGTCTAGAAAAATCGACGCCAAATGACGGACACCGGTGAGAAAGAGAGGACGGTAGGGATGGAAACAGAGAGCGACTGAGCGATTGAGCGCGGAAACAAAAGAAGTTGTGTTATGTTAATACTATATCGAACGATTCGTGTCGCGTCCCATAACAATACGACCAGTCTGGCGGGAGATAATATTGTAATAATAATGTTATACAGACGCATAGTATATAATATTGTTATCGGCGTGTGTGAGATTTGGGCGAAAGGTCTTTAAACCTATAACATATTTTTATAATCAGCTATAATAGGTATTATATGCGAGCGGGAAAATGAGAAACAAATGAAAAGTCGAAAGACCAAACCATAGGAATATCATAATGATAATATGGTCGGGCTCGGATTTTAGACAATCGATTACAATTCACACACACTCACACACAATCAGGCAGATCAAGGAGCAGATGTTGCGCTTTTGTGCGTTATTGTTCGTTTACCGGTCGCGGTACAAAGCGATCTCGGATTATGCGGTGTTGGCGTGGTGCAGAGGGGGAGGGGGAAGGGGGGGGAACGAATCGCGTACATAGATATATAATAGGTGTATAAGGTGCCTATCTTTAGACACGTCTGACTGACTGACTGCGCGCGTACGAAACGAGATCAAAAGATTGTGCAATGATAATAATTATGATAATAATAATAATAATAATAATAATAATAATAAAAAAACCAGACGTGAATGAGAACCGACCGACCGTGTGTGCGTGTGTGTGCGAGCGTATTGTCGTCGTGTTAACACGATTATTGGATGTAAATTAGTTATATGCGCGCGCGCGAGTATATAATATCCCCACAAAACTATATATACCACCCGAGGCACCGATCTACATTTTATATATAATATATTATAATATGTATAGCGTATAAAAGCCGGTCGGTCTCGCGCGCACAGCTCTCTTCTTTATTATTATTTTTATTTCTTTTATCGCGCCACGGGGGACGCGCTCTTCCACCCACACACGAGAGATATAGACACGGTGAGACAGTATACCGCATGCCGAAATCGTGTATAGCGTATATATAGTCACGGACGTAATATCATATATAGTGTACCAGCCATGTTACCACTATCATGTTAAAGGTATACCCGGTTACTGGTTGTCCGTACATTACATTACGATAGAAATAACAATTATTTTGGTCAACTGATTGAAATAGTTTGTGAGAATTTATAATGGCAAACAGGTGTAAACGGCCCGTGAATAACACGCATTATAATAGACTGCTGCTGCAATCACATGGTAGTGTGAAACACGAATTCAACCTGTCGAAACGTTCACTCAAAAATACATAAAAAATAGACCGACTCGCGAGGTTATAGTGGAAATATGTTCAGAATATATGGATAGAAAATTTACAAATAAATGGTTTTATAAATACACGACTGTCGTTTTCCTAGTACTATCGCAATCTATAGGTGGGTTTTTATTTCGATTTTTTTTATATATATATATATATATATATATATACGCTATTTGAAAATCACAATTTTTGGACGGTGCAAACATATATATATATATATATATATATATATATATTGTCGGACGAAGAAAGGCGCGTTTAGGTGATTGATTCCCTCAACAACTATGTGTTTGAAGACAATAATATTATATAGGTAATGAGATTAGTTGCGATTGGTTTATGAATAAAGTGCGTTTGTATTTATTATATGCATTGACGTACTCCGGGGGGGGGGGGGAGAGGCTAACGGGCTGAAGCTCCATTGACCATATTATTCATTATTACTCGTTTTTATATTTACCCATGATACACAATTTTTCTTCGGTGGTGTGGGGAGGGGCTGATCAATTTTTACACAGCAGTGGTTTATTACCTAATAGCCGGCTAGGTTCTTCCATAAGTTTAAAATGTAGAAAAAAAATTTTACAGCAACACATTTTCTTTTTAAATTTAAAATATACAATTTAAAAATTTTCTGGCATCATTCATAGACCATTAAAATAATTTTTTAATTTTCTCAACATTTTTAGGCAAACCCCTCAGCCATCCGCCGGATACGCCACTGATTTAATATAGTTTCTTAAATCGTGTGTTTACCTAATTATTATAATTATTACAACCCTAGTCGGCAAGTATATAGTCTGGAAATTAAAAATATAAACATATCTATTACAACTACTATATATGACGAAGAAGGTATACCTACTTTATTTTTCAAATCTTTTCTCGAGACAACTGAGTGATTTTTTATTTTCAAGTCCCCTCCCCTCCACTGAAAAATCCTGAGTACGTTACAACTGATTATATTATAAGCAACTGTTTATCATCGAATTGAAATATCTAGCACTCATTATGACTATCACTATTACAACGATTTACTCCTCAATGACGATTTGGCGGTTGCCCATATTTTGTCCCTTTTTATTATATCACGTTATTGTCTAGAAGATAATGTTGAAAAACATGGCAACAACCAATTTTATTATTCAACAGTCTTTGGCCGTTATTCGTATATTTCGATTGATTTATGGGCTGACGTCGTTCGGTAATGTCAAGGTGATGCACAGCCGTTAGAACTTAAAAAATTTAAATATTGGTTTATGTATACCATCTATATATATAGGTACTACTGCGGTACACATACCGGTATGACGGTATGTACGACTACGACTTAAACCGTAGTATTACGTCTTAAACATATATAGTACTATAATACAGACTATACAGCTACGTCGGAGCCGAGACGGTGTTATGTGGAGCACTTAAACAAATCGTGGGATCCGGATTCGGCGGCTGTACCCCCCGGGGTGGTTAAAACGAAAGCTATAGTCGCACAGACCTGGACTGGTCGTAAAATTACTAACGTACGTCCATACTTATATAATCTCATACTCATCATCGGCTCTATATACAGTGATATACATATATAATATATATATGTATGTATTATAGGTACATCACATGACGTAATAAATGATATATATTATAATATCTGTCTCAGCAGCGCAAAGGACATATGAAAAGTATTTATACGTATAATATAATATACATATACACGAACGCCGCTGCTGTGGCAGACGGCAAATATACCGGGCATACGAGAGATTTTGATTTTTTTTTTTTCCATTAAAAATGATTAAACGACTCGGACGTTTTTCGTATATAAGTCGTAAACAAAACGTTTGCCGAACACAATAATAATATCACACCCGTCCGGCGAAGAATATATTATTATAATATAATACTTATACCTATAACATGTATATAATATAATAGTGGCTATATGATATGTCTCTCGAATGAAAAAAAAAAAATAATATGGTATTATTATAAATAAGATTTTAATATTGGTCGATTGAATTTATCGTTTTAATTCGATTTAATATTCAATTTCGTACGTCATATCCATGTATATATATATACGTGGATGGGTTATAATATAATAATAATATAAACTGTATAAATAAATATACGACGGCGACCTTCGGGTGAACATCGTCGTATATTTGAATAAATATTTACACGGCGTCTCTCGCACACGTGCAGTACTATAATAGTATACGCAATATTGGGGAAAAAAATTAATTTATATTTCGAATCGATTTTACCAGGCTCCGAAATTAATTCGTAATTTATTTCCGCCGCGGCGGCGTCGGTGATAATAGTAATAATAATAATAATAATAATAATAATGATAATGATAATGATAATATATTATGGACGTACACAACACCCCCGTGGTGTGTCGGTCGTTGCAAACGTATGCACAGCTTTCGGAGAACTAAATAATAATAACGTATTAATTTAAATTTCGGAATATTATTTACATGATTTGTACGAAATTCGGACAGAAAGCGGAAGTCTTAAACTGGCGTGTACGCCAAGAGATTATAATAATAATAATAATAATATACGCACAAATTATTATAATATTATTTTGAACAGTGAGGAAAAAAATTCAACCGCCCGTCGTCTGGTCGTGTCATCGCAATAATAATATTATTCATAAAACTTTAACTGTACGCGCGTTATTTATTTTTAATATTGAACAAAAATACTCCGACAACTAGGTAATTAGTATAATAAGAAGATTTTTGGTGTTATTTACAAATTAAATTAGACTATACAATATTCCGTTTTTTTTTTTTTCAATAAAATTATGTTTCTTGTGTCCTCTGAATTTTGTCCTAGCGCTTGGCAAGCGCGTTGTTATTATTATTAATAATGCTACGTAGGCATTTAATAATAATAATAATAATATCGTATTGTATTGTATCGATGCGTTTGTGTGTGTGTGTACGACTTACCTAGTTGTATAGGTGTGTTTTTTTATAGATGCCGTTTTTTAGCTTCGTTTAATAAATACCCTTGTCACGGTGGCGGAGGCGGCAGACGAGAGATGATGATAATAAGTACACGGAACGCATACCTGGGTATGATATTATGACCTGTACATAGGTATACAGATAATATTAAATTGGTAACATGTGTACCTGCGTGAGCTAGTGTGTGTCGTTAACTATATCAATCGATGGTCATCGTCTGCTTCAAGCGCGCATAGTGTACCGTATCAGGTACCTATATATATATATAATATGTGCGCGTACGTGTTGTGCGACGATGTGTAGTCATTTGTCTATGTATACCGGATGATCGCCGTGTAAGACACCGTTATGATTACGATGTTTCAAATACGATGAAGTTTTTTTTCGACACGATTTGAAAAGTCATCATCGTCGAAAGAACGACGATTTTCTAAAAAAAAAAAATATTTTTTTATCGTTAGTTTTCAACTTTTCGACCTAATATTTTAACGACAACCCATCATTTTTAATTATAAATTCATTAATTTTTTTTTTTTAATTTGAAGTTCCTCGATGCATAAAAAACAAATTTCGAACGAGCAGTAATAAATGATGCCCCTCAAAATTTCGGTCCACCGCACTAAACAATTCGATGGATTGTAAGCAACCAAAATTATATTGGCGTGCGAACTATAATATACTCGTCTGAAATTCGGAAAAAGCACAAGAACTCATGACGATTGAAAAATCTAATAAGGCGTGTAATTTTTCCAGAAACGGTACTGTCGTGTTTATAGGTGTAACGACTTGCAGGGCCGGGATGCGCATCGACGTTATCGAAAAATACTTTCAAAAACGTCGGTGCGCGTGCGTTTTCCGAAAACAATAAAACGATTGGTGCGCGTGGCTCGCGTTAAATGGATCACCCGGTATATACGTGCACGTATGATATTATACTTGTGTCAATATACTAGTCTACGATCTTATGTACGGGTAGGCACTCGTTTTATGTGTTATTCTTGTGCCTCTTGCACGTTCCGCGCGCGGCTAATTATTGCGATTTGTAGAATTAATGACCGTCGCGTACGTCCGCCGCGCGACATGTCGCACACAACTTACGGGCACATGGCGACATATATCTCAGTAAACAGTGAACGCGGCTCACTAATCATTTATCCGGTTTTTACACGCGTAGCGCGAGTGTGACGCGTCGTATATTATTATTATAAAAGACGATTTTTAAGACGCGCTCGTCATGCCCGTTTTTCGCTTTAATACTACGTAGGCATATATGGTACAGATACAACACTTTTATTCGAATTCTGATTTTTTGAATTTCTTAATACATACCCGATAAAGACCATATTATTATTATTTTCAAATTCCTGATATATCTGTTTATTGCTAGCTATAAACAGAAAATTTCGTTATATGATGAAAAATAGTTATATTATATTTTACAGTGATCATTATATTATGTAGGTATCAAATTATGTGTCATAGAATAAAAGTTTAACAAAAACTTCTGTAAAAACAAAACAAAACCTATTTGTATCTATATAATATATTATATTCCACTTACTTCCTCCTCTGTTAAACATAATATAATATGAGGCTTATGTTAGAAGTATAAAATTGGGTTCGACGTGGTGCGGTTGCTGCGATAAGTCGTGCGACGTGATTGAGTGTGCGTGCCGCCCATTGCCATTAGTTGCCGGATGGGTGACCACCCGGGTTCTTGGTGGTAAAAATCTTGCCACATGGTCTATGTTGTCGCGAGTTCATTTAGAGGACGTCTCATCAAAATATGTACCTACGCTAAAAATTTTCTTAAGATGTTAAAATATATATGATTATTGACGACTAAATTAAGAAAATTATTAAGTGGACGGAATTAGTATAATATGCCTTCTTTGAACTTGGACGGAATCGGTATAAAAAACGATTCTTGAGACGGAACTCGGATGCAACCCTTTTATTTTCACAATGCTCATAACAATCCCAAATTTAATACTTACTTTTTGTAGGTTTATGTACTGTTTGAAAAACGAAAAGTGGATTACCATGCACTACCTACCATCAACTGATTTATTACACTCTCGCAGTACGATATTATTATGTAACGAGCGCATGTTTCGACACGTAATGACATATTATTACGTCTAATATCGTAGTAAAGTCGTGGCCCGTGGGTCATCATGAGATATAATATAATATAATGGCGCGGAATGGACGATTTCGCTCGATCTATAATAATATATTATGTACTTAGAACGGCAGTCTTTGGCTCACACCCGGCCGGTGCCTACATATACGTATATAATATAATATATATAATAATGGTATAGGTGCATCGAGGCGTATATTGTATATGCGTGCATATTGTAGGCGCATTTTCTTGGGAAATTCGACGGCACACACACACACACACACACACACACATTATTAGATTGCCCGAACTCATCATCGCAAAACTATATGTGTAATATCGTATAAAACGGTGACCTGCACGCACGCACGACGTATATAACATTTATATATATATATATATATGAAACGATCTATCGCGCAAAAGCACTGCAGAGAACACACGGCAAATATACCTATATAGGTGTATACGTAGTGTGCCGTGATGATGCGGTGTACTCTGTAATTTGGTTTTGTCCGGTGAAAAAAAATGAAAAAATAATACAAAAACTATTATATTATTATGATTTTTTATATATACATATAAACTTCGCAACAGGTCATGTGTGTGTGTGTGTGCTATCGTCGAGTACAGTTCACACGGTTCTACCGATGCAGCCGCTGAGTCTCTGTGTATAATATTGCATCGCCGGTGGACGTGTTAATTTTACGATTGCCCGGTAGTACGTCTGTCATATAATATATAATGTGTGTGTGTGTGTAGATATATATAGTTCATAATGTAGATATATATATAGTCGTAATAATATATATTATAATCCTTCTTCATATACAATATATAATATTATGTGCGCGGAGGCGTCGACTATACCGCGGCGCTACCGTTCGCGCCCCAAGTACCGAAAATGTTCTAAACGACTGTTGTACAGAGTATAATATAATATTATTATATATAGTATAGTCGTCTTATTAGTTATATTATTGCCGACGAATTGCGTTTCTCTCTCTCCGTGTTACCCATTACTGGTGTATTATATATATATATATATATATGGGTAGGTACCTACGACGTGTTGTATTAGTTATATATGTATGTTGAATGCTTGCATGCGAGTGTGTATAGGTACTCATATTATATACCTACATTATAATATATTATGCTTCCTGCACTAGCCCGATCGCCCACAAACACTTATACCCAAGTGTCGAATAATGTAATGAAAATATTATTTTAAACTTCCTATAATGGCTTTTAGGTACATTATGTTCTACAGGTAGGTTTGATGACGTTGGTACAAGACCACACCATCACCGGAGATATTAAAATATGTATTTATATATTATTAAGGTATAAGTAGCCGCTTTTGCGAAAAGAATAAAACTGTCTGAATTCACAGTGTCACCACCGCGTTGGCCGTTATTCCGCCAACGACCAAAAAGGTAGGTACTCGATACCCGCTTCCGCCGGAAAAAGTTTGGAAACCAATGAATATAACTGCAATACAATATTATGAATAGTATAGTGACGGCATTTATTATTGTTACCTACTTGTATGTTATAATTAGGGCCCGGATTTCAATACAATAAGTGCATACTTTTTGGTTTATCTTAGACAATGATGTCTTCCAAAAGCACATATAATTCGTTTCATGTAACGATAGTGTTTCAAAGCTAAACATTTTATTTTGTATTTTCTTTTTTTTTTTGCATATTTCAGCGTTTTTTCTATTATATTAGAGCATTTTTAACATAATTGGGTCACTTTTATGGTTTTTAATGCATATTTGTTCGAAATACTATACAAATTTACTGCATTTATTCATGCACATTAAAGTATTTATGTTTAGAATAAATAATATTGCCCCATGACATATGCGTGTAAATATCATAGCAGCATCAAGTCAATATTTCCAACTTCCAGGTTTTTTTTAAACAAAATAATAAGTAATGAATATATTTTATTTATTAATTCCGAATTAAAATACAAAACTGTATGAAAAAAATATTATAAATGGCATTTTCAAGGTTATTTTTATGGTAAAATGCATTTTTTTAATGACACATTTAGCTAACTTTTAGAGCATATTTGTATGGATTTAAGTGCATTTAAATCCGGGCTCTATAGTTATAGTATTTATATTCTGGAGAAATTTTTTAAATATTTAAATAAGCAACGGATGTGTGAATTTTTAAAACTCTAATTTATAAATTAGCCAATAATGATATTATAAAGGACGGATAATTGTGTTTATTATAATAATAATAATATGCATACATCTATGAATGTACGAATGTACCTCACTATTTATGTATAATATTAGATAAGTTGAATAATAATATTAAATAATACTATTTACAGGAGCAGTACAATATAACATGCACGAATCTAGAACAAAGATTAGGAGGGGGGGGGGGTTGGTCAACAATTTTTTTCTCCAAATATTAGTACATTGTTTAACGTAACACATAAAAATGGTGTAATAAATAAACGACCAAGTATATATTATGTAAATTTTCCTGTATGAACATAGATAACCTAATTAAGACTATCCTTCTGCATACTTGAGCGTAGACAGGTTTTTCAAAGACAAATAATATTCTGGAGGGGGGGGAGGATGACTTAAAATATTTTAAGTTTAAACGAATATTCCGCGCTTAACAATTTTTTATAATGTTACGCACTTGTAGTCAGAAACAACACATGTGTGGATATCACGTCCTCTATAAAGCTATTCGTACCTAACGGGAAAATAAAATGTAAAATATTATTCGCATCAGACGTCATAGTATTATTTAGCGTTTTAATTTTTAACAAATTTACAGTGATTATTTCTATATTAGGTAATTGAAACGGTATTATATATATATATACATTTATGTGTAATTATATTTATCTGAGATAGAAATATTATAATAAACAGTTTAATAAAAGAGAAGGTACAATACGTGTGTTTGGACGTGACCGATTTATGTGCACATATAGGTACGTATACGAGTGTAGGTACCTACCTATATATGATATAATATATTATAAACGGAAGTGAAGTCGTGTGTCAGGATAACAATGGAACGATGATAACAATAATATATAAAAATTATAACAAACAGATCTTATTGTAGCGTTGTTATGTAATGTATTATATTTAACTTATATTTAAAAAGTTTATATTTATTACCATGTTATATCACGTTTACAATTATCGCGCCAGAGGCGTTTTGTGAAATTGCGAGGGAGGTATAGTGAAACCAGGCCACATATAGACTAAATATTATAATATATTCCACGCATAAAAAGCTGACTCATTCGGTAATAATCATTACCAGTTGAAATAACACCAGCTCAACTATATTATAGGCATATTACATATTTTTACTTTGTGGGTATATATATACTAGGTTATAGGCAGGGACATGTTCATGGGAGGAGTGGTATGAGAGTTTCATATACCCAACCCCCCCTATCCATTTACATTATTTTTGTCATATAAAATATAATATTATGATATAAAGCATAATGAAAATATCTATATTATTATTTACCGCTATACATACGACGTAGTCTGAGAACAGTAAAAAATGCATGTCCTCCTAAAAAAGCTAAGCACACCACAGCCCACCGGACTTATGGACTCTATACCGTTTATATACAGTAACCACTCGACAATTCGAAAAACTTCATAAATCGAACTAAACGCTTAGTCCCGTGAAAAACCTTCTATAGTTAGAAGAAAATACATGTGTTCCGGAGTCCTCGATGATTCGACATGTCTGTCGGTGGGGCGCAGTCTACATGCGAATTTTTTTTTCCATAGAACTTCTATAATTTGAAAGATTATGTGCAATCAATTTTACGTACTCGTAACGACGGCGATTAATATATATTATCGTTCTTTACCTATCATCTAATCCATGGGCGTAGGTAAGGAGGGGAGGGGGGGGGGTTGGGTGTTAAAACACCCCCCGAAATTAAATAAAACAATCTAACCTAACCAAGAAAACAAAGTTTTATCTTATAATTTTTTTTTTATATTTTTAAATTTGTAAATTATATGGACAAAATATTGTATTTATATTATAAATAATTTTAATTATAATTATATTATTTAATACATACAAATAAATGATTCTTAATTTTATCATATTAATATAGATTTAGACAAAAACCCCCTCCGAAAATATTTCCTACCTACGCCCATGATCTAATCGAGTCTTCAGTCGTACCATTTTACCAATGTAAATTTCTGCAATTGGTATAAAAAAGTTGTTGAAATTGATTTAGACGTATAGTGAGTCGGAATATGATGGGTTCCGTCAAGTATAAGTGTTTTGTTGATCGCTGACAAATAAAAAGATATCGCGGCAATTGAAGCAGGCGAAAAATAACGTACGATTTTTCACCTCTCTTTAATTCGAATTAATTTCTTTTCCACTGATTATATTCGAACACTCGGTAAATCGAAAACCTCTAGAAATCGAATGTTTAACTCGGTCCCATGAATTATCGAGTGACCAATGTATTATGCGATACCTAAGTCATAATATATTGTCCAGTGACGGTCGAGAGAGTCTTGCAGTCCCTGACACTGTTGCGACAGTGGCCACACCTTTGACCTCCACCACTCAAAAAAACCGACATCAAGAAGTCATAATGAAGAGACTTAGAATCGAGCATATACGTGACTGTCTTACACAGTGAAACGCGAAACATCTATATCCTGCAATGTAAGAGGAACGTCCAGAAAGTAAGATTAAAACATGTGTTAAAAATTTAAAAATTGATATATTAATATGAAATTTACAAGATGAGTGTCAAAACATGTCATTATTTTTTTACATAATCGCTATTAAGATCAACACATTTTTGAAACCTAGGGACCAGTTTTTGTATACTCTCGTTGTATAATACCTTCCGCTCTATATCCCAAAGCCAATTTTCGACAACATCCTGGACCTTCTCGTCATTTGAAAATCGTTGTCCACTCAAAAACTCCTTTAATCTATTGAAAAGATGATAATCCGATGGTGCCAGGTCAGGGGAGTAGGGTGGGTACTCGTACTACCTGCGGAGAGTCTCTAACTGTCTAACCTAACCTTCTATGTATATAACTACCATATACGTATATCGTTTAATTTGTCTTGCGTACAAATTGGTAAGGTAAATCCAAATGTATTTTTAAGATTTAACGAAACATATCGGTAATATCGGTTCCTTTACATTTGATAATACTAGTGGTTTAGAAAATTACAAAATTTGGGTCTATCTAAACTTTACATTGAAGCAGACATAGATGAAGGAAAATTTTTAAATTATATTTTTGGTCTCCCGTTCCTTGACCCTGACGAAGTTGAAGATTCGTTTGTTTTTGATTTAGTTGCAGATATACCATCTAATAACAAAACAGTACAATTTTGCGATTATTTAACATGTATGTGAATCTTTCCATTCGAAATTTAATGCGTATTTTTATCATCATCATCCATCACTATATAAATTTATAGATGCTTTACAGGATATTCAAGTTGACACATATATAAAAATTAGAAGTGTAAAAGAAGGGGTAATACAAAAAAGAAATAAAGCGACAACGCAAAAATACAAATTTATTAACGAACAGCGAAAAATGAAAGAAGATGGACGAATTTCAAGATATGAATTTTTGAAAAAATGTATGTTTTAAGAACAAACGACAAAATGTTAATTAGGTACCTATTGTATCATTATTTTATTTTTTTAATTTAGTTATTTTTTTGATTATAAGAGCCCTATACGATCTTTTAAATATTTTTTAATAATATTAAGAATTCTTTTCAATTTTTTTTTTTTTTTTGATTATAATACGATCATTAAGATCTCTTAAAATAATTTTTAATAATAATAATAATAATATTTTTGAATTTTGAAAATAGGTTTTTCTTTATTTTTACGCCTAATACTCTAATAGTCTCTAGATAAATAGATGTCATAACTCATATTATACACGATATTTATATAATTTAGTATATATTGAAGGTATATAAAATTAATTGCCGCAGTTTGTATAATGTATCTTATCGGTTTTGCCGCAGATTGTATAATCTTAATTTTTTTTTGGCGCAGTTTACATATCGACTTTTAGAAAAAGGTTAATTTTGCCGCAGTTTACATACAGCCGCGACAACGTCGCAATCATACAGACTTCAGAACCTCATTTAAACATACCTGAGCATCTATTATGCGATACAGTTGAACCCGATACCAAAAATTCCAAAGAAATTCTAACTTTAAGTCATCACGCGTAAATATTAATTTAAAATTTGACTTTCATCGCAAAAGTTGCGATTAGATTCGAATGTTAAAACGAGAACAAGTTTTGCAAGAAACTAAAATTGAACGATAAACAACTGGAATGCCTCGACAAAAAAAAAAAAAAAATGCGGAAGTATAAAAATGTTGAGCGATTAAAAAACACTGTTGTAAAAGGATATGATGTAAGAAATAATAATAGCTCATAACATGGTACCTATTATATTATAACAATATACTGTAATTATAAATTTGACAGAAATTTTTTTTTTTTTTTTATTTGTGTTCTATAAATGTGAATAATAAATTATTCTATATCGCAGTATTATTATATAACATTTATATGCAACTTTTATACAAAAAAAGGCTAATATATTATTTCGAATTCATATTTACGCGGGATGGTAAAATCTAACCGCGTCTAGGTATACTTATTGTTGACTACGAGTGTCCTTCGACGCGCAACACTATACAACATTTTACAATGCATTACAATTATAATATATGTGCATTATATGCATTTCACGTTTACACTTATAATACGACGTATGCGCGCACACACTATGCGATGAAGTATAGAACTACGGGTAGTGGAGGGACTGCCGAAGGATATTCACGCCCCGACCTGGACCTGGGCCTCCGTCCGGCCGATATATCGCGCGCGCGTCATTAAAACGCGCCGCGGAACACATAAATAAAACATAATATAAGTACACCGCACCTCGAGCATATATATATATATATATATATATGTCGTATGTACCATCTAGACAATCTATTTTTATATAATAATATACGGTATTGTTCTGTTTTATTTTTATTTTTATTATTTTTTTTACTCTCTCCCCTTCACCCTTCACACGACTAGCATTTGAGTTTCTATATACCTTGGCGTCGTATATTATAAGTCGCGCGCGAGATTTCCACCAAGAAATGTGTATCACACACCCGACTTATTATAGACGCACGACGATGATACCATCGGCTAGATTACAACAACATTATATTGTTGTGATATACAGAGCGGTCGATTTAACGCGCCAAACACTGTCATAGATATCTCAGAAAACGCAAACTTTCAAAAAAAAAAAAATTTCTTTTTATAATATTTTCAACAGTTTTTACGAAACAAAATCATATTTTTCATCACCGACACTTTGCATTACCGATTGCTCACGATTTTCACCACTTATAATGCCAACAAATACCTATGATGTATCTACATATTTTTTGATTTCATCATATTCTGAAGCAAAATAATTTTTAAACCATCCTATGTTTTTTTTTTTTTTTTTTTAAGTCGTAATATACAATCTATATCAGATGACATAATAAGCATATATTATAACGATAGGTACAGATAACATGAGTATGCAAATACAAAAGTGAGTAAAGAAGACACCCAATGATGACACTTTAATTTTGATGTTGGATATGAAAAAGTAAATGAATTATTGTATATTTTATTTTATTTTATTTTTTCTTTTGTATATTGGAATTTGTAACAGGTCTCTGCACCATTTACGTTTTAGTCGTCTAGGAGGATTGCCAGGGATTGAGAGGGAGGAAAGGTATATATATATATATGGGTGGTCGCCAAAACTTTGTAGGGTTTCCCCTGCACGCTAAACAATTAAACTTTAAATACCTACTCATAAGTTAAAAGTTGATAACATAATATATAACAAGGGAACGGATGTTTTTGCATTTTCGAATTTTCTTCAACTGTTCCAGTTTATTGCTAAATAAGTTTTAAAAGCGTTATTACTATGTATTCACAAACTAAAATCTTATAAAATGTTAAGTTTAAATTATATTTATTCATTATAATACATGATTACTAATTCACTGATCATTAAAAAATTTAAACTTTTTTTCAATTTTGTTCATATAATTTTACTTTGATTTTTAGTTTTTAGTTTTTTACTCATTGGCTCAAAAGGACATTTGAACATAAATAAATTATAAACAAAAATGTGTTTCACTTTAAACTGCACGTTGATAAATATGGATCGCGCTCGGTATACAATTTGACACAGGTCTATATACATAATATCATTACAATATCATTATAATAATAACTATTTCATCGGGTCCGATATAATGATATGTTATATAGATTATTATATAAGAAACTAATGGGCACGTTTTATTGATCGATCGTCATCGGCGGCGGCTTGTAAACTGATTAGGTGTATTATATTTGTCTATAGTACGACTGTTTATGTATAGGTGATAATAATATTATGAAATAGTGTTTCGCCAGATAAACGGTTCGTGTATATTGTAATTTATGTACCTACAGTCTGATTTTTTTTTTGTTTACTAGGAAATTATTATTATTATTATTACTTTTTTTTAAACATCATTCTTTATCGCTTGCGCATGACAACTTCGGCACGTCGCAGTTTGCATTTAAACGATATGTAACATATACTATCATCATACTGTTCACAAGGTTTCGTAAGCACCATTTCCAGGGATAAATCTGCACCGGCGACTATATTATTATTATAGGTAATTATACTTTAACGTCATAATATTACGGTATGTTATAATATTGTATAATATGTGTCGTGTGGAAAACATAAAACTCGAGCGGAATTGCAATAATATTATCGTATATTATCAGAAAACGGCGAGTGCGCGGAATTCTATCGACTACGACATATTATTATTTGTGACGCGCTGATAATTATGAAACTAATAAAATGTAATGAAAGACAAAAATAAAATAAAAAACAGTAAAAAAAATAAATATGTAGGACGTGGTTTTCGCGATCTCCTGCATCGCAGCAATTTATAATTATTATAATAAATTATATTGTGTTGTTACTGCAGCAGTGTGTTCCGTCTGAAAAATCTTGTAGACGAGCAACATACGTAATGCGATCCGCGTCTATAGCGTCGCATTCAACAAAATCGTTTGTTCCTAGGTGGGAACACTATAATTTAATGATAATAATAATATGAATAAAAAAAAAAAACAATAATTATATAACAAATTCGATTTCACGTCGAAATCTGCCGCACGTGGAGACGAAAAGTCTCCTGCAAGTATATATTTTATTTTATACGACTGAATTTAGTATAATATTCGAACTCGCGCTGGAGAAATCGCACAATAAACGTCCAGACGACGACAATATCGATCGAAATCAGCTATACATATAATAGTAATCAAGATATTAATACGCGATCGAGGTTGGGCATTAACGAGTTGAATATAGTCAACGTCGAGTTAAAAAAGAAAAAAAAAGAAAAGTTTATGAAATGTTTAACCAACTCACCTATTAATTATTATTGTATAGTTATAGCTACTTTTGGGTTTCTGCCACAGATAATATTTTTATGATAGTTAAATATGAATTGTTTTTCGATCAACGTGTGAAATCGATCGTAACTAAATCTCCATTTTAGTTGGTTTTAATTGCAAGCTTCGGTTGTATTTTATATTTTATTACGTTTCAAAAGATTTCATCATTTTCACGACGAAAAATATTTGTTTCGGTTTTGTTTGGTGTGAATTGTATTTTGACCGGTGACGAAAAACTTCATCGAATATAATATAGTTAAATATATGTCTTCCTACTTTGTTGTACAGAAAAATAAATCGTAAAACCAGTATTGTCATAATATTGAGTCGGTAAACAAATTAGGTATAGCGTTATAAATGACAATAACAGAAAAAACTCTTTTTAAACTCGAAAACAAGTTAAAACAATTGTAGTAAAGAGAATACACTATACCCGTGCGTTGTTATTGTATTCGTCTTACACACACAAACGTATACGACATGGGAAATTTTCGTTCACTATTGTTTTGATTAGTGTGCTGAAGTTAGTTTTGATACGAATTGATCAAACTTTTAACTAAGAACATTATCCGTGAGCGTCGGGTTTTGTTCGATAATTTAATAAATTTTTAATCGGGATAGGATCATTGTTTAATATGTGAAATATTCGCACACCTACCCATGTACATGTATTGATGGAAAATGGAAATAAAAATGAAAAGTTTTCTATAACATTAAAACTAACGAACGAAAATCAGGCATGCAAACGCACGCTTTTAACTTGACCGTAAGATAATCAAAAATTAATTTAACTTAAAACTTTTTTTAGTGCATTATTAACTCAACTATTACCTAATCGAAGTAATAGATAATCAATATGACTTTCCCAGCTTTCAATTGATATTAAATTAATTAGTTGATATTACGTAATACATATATATATATAAATTCTTCTCTTCTTCTTCTGGTTAAAGGCCTTTCATGACCACCCCATCTCACACCCGTTCCTCCATTCTTCTCTATCCATTGCTCTTTCTTTCTAATTCGTTCCTCCTTCTAGTGATTGCACATCCTTTTTAACTAAGTCTTCCCATCTTGTTTTGGGTCTTCCCAGCGGTCTTTTTCCTCGTGGGTTTTGTTCTAACACTGCTCTAATTAGCTCATTTTGGCTCCTCGAAGCGTGGCCTGCCCATTGGAGTCTTCGCCTTTTTATCACTTCTGGTATGGATATATATCAATTATAAATTATTATCATATGACAACGGATTTTCGTTTTAATCACACTGCGCGCGTCTCTCGACCGTCAGATCAATCGAGATTTTATAGAAAAAAAATATACATCATATTACGATTGTATTTCTAGACTCTATCATGGCATTCATATATATATATATAAATATATATATATATATATATATATATTATATATTCGTCCGGCAGTCATATCTTAACCCATCTCGATTCACAGTCCAGTCAAATGTATTGTAGGTGGGCAGGCGTAGTACGATTACGACGAGCGGATTTTTCGAAAAAAAAAAATAATAATAAAAACTGTGTACTCGATGGTGATACGCGAGCTGTGGCCACCGCAAATGTTATACAATATATCGGGTGGGCGCGAGCTCACACTCGATCGTACTACGACGATCAGTGCATCTGTTGAAACCATCATCTCGACACGTACCTACCTGTATATAATATACACATAATTATTGCTGAACATAATACGATAATATGCATATTATACGCGTAAAAAGAGAGAAGTTACGAAAAAAATAAATAAATAATAATAATAAAACAATTTATTAGCAGGAATAATCGTTCGGAGCGCGCGGCGTAGTATAATAATATGTAATGTATATATATATATGTATAGAAACTGCTACAATATATATTTTAGAATATTACAAAACGGCATTCCACACAGAAAAAAAATATATATAAAAAGAAGAACTCTTCTGGCAGATGAACCAGTTTGTGGTTTAATGCCACCGCATCTTTTTGTATCGCTTTTTCCACTTTTTTTCGTGTGACATTTAAAAAGCGTACCAATACACACACACACGCGCGCGTATACGAACCGACGGAAAGAAGATCGAGTAAGAACAAGCAACAAGCCCGCCAACTCGACTTCTTCTTCTTCGTCTTTTTTAAATAATTGATTGACCTTAAATGTTACATCCATTTTTGAACGACCATAACGGATTCAAATTTCATGAATAAACATATTATACATTATACGGATATATATATATATATGTGCGAGAGTTTATATAAAAATCTGGTTTATATATCGAACGGATTATATCGTCGTTATCATCGTTATTATAATATATATTTTATACGTCACGACGGCGGCGGCGGCGTGGCGACGAAGAAAACGAGTCCGACTACACAGAGACACGACGGACACGATGAGTCGGGTAAATTATAAGGAATGAGAAAAAAAAAATCTAGTTGTAATACGCACGGAGTATATATATGTAAAAGAATTTCGCACGACGAATACCTATAATATGTGCATGTAAATTGTTATGTTTCTTGTATCTTCTCCGCCCGCCACCCCCCCCCCCCTCATCACCAACCAAATATACGCCGTACCGCAACTGTAACGTTTACGCTGATAATGTTATATGAATGTTTTGATTGCGATAAGGTTAGCTACATATGCATAGACCAAAGTTTGGTTACCAAACACGATTCTAGATTTCGCTCAAAACTATACAATATGTAAACACATCTAAACCCCTTCTCTTCTCACCCTCGTGTAATGATTATCTCCACGAAAACCTAATTTTCCGCTTGAAACTTCAGCGGTAGAGATAATGAAGATGACACGTCTTATTACAATAAAAATATAATTATAAAAAAAAAAAAAATTAAAATCGCGTTAGGTTCCATATAGTAATGTGCATGATATGTTTCAAGTTTCGAGAGGAGAGTGTAATAATTTTTAATTTTATCGTTACTGTCCATTTGTCCCACTGGATAATTGCATTGTGTTTGAAATACAGATTAAATTTTTTTTTTTTCGCAAACAAAACGAATAGATTTTAACCTATATCATTTTTACGTAGGTACGACTTATACGCCAAACACACATTCGTTACAACATGCCAATGACCACATCAACATAATATATATTTTTTTAACACTATAAGTTAACGATGATAGATAAAACCATGTTATATTATTGTCATTCTACGAATCGTTGAAATGTGTTTATACAGATATTTTTTAACATCATTGCACAGTGTAAGTATAGGCACCTACTACTTGGACATATTTGGTAGGTTGGACGAACTTTGAGTTGTATCTAATTGAAGGACATCAGTGACAAGCTTTCAAATATATTCCACTAAAATGTATATTATATTTTAAAATTTATTGGTGTTCTACACATCATATTATGTACTTCCTCGAAGCCAAATCACGTACGCATTACAAGTTACAACACATCAACAAACATATGTTCACACATTTTTTTTTTTTAACTCCAAAAACATTACTTTTACAATACCTATATAGGTACCTACAGTGTATTGTTATTTAGGATATTATTGTGCTGCGAAGATTCTGATATAGTCATGTTATATCAAATTTATTTTACAGCGCGTCGCCTGCTTTGCTACACTGTATAATACTGAGTGGGGGTAGAAAAATGTGAGTTATATCCAATGGAGAGACATCGTCAGTGACAAACTTTCAAATTTCACTAAAAATGATATCTATAATATATTTTTATTGCGTCTTCTACGATGCTGTATAATGCTAAGCCAAATCGTGTAGGTATATATTATACACTATACAGCGTACGTGTACTGGTTCGAAATTCCACACCTCTCTGCGGCCACTCTGACGACAAAGTCGTCGCGAGATTGAAAAACGTTAAAATATTATAACTCATAATAAGTATAATAATCATAATATGTATGGCTATCACACCTTACCCACGATATCACGTAGGTATATATCATAAAATTCATAATAACAATATTATTGACGCCGCGAACAAAACGTTACACGTCATACATCGTTTTTTCGCATATCATTTGTTTCGTAATACGTATAATCATCGCACTTAAAAACATCGGCAACCGACATTATTTTGTTAGGTCAATCCGATAACGATAAGATTATAAACTGCAGTGGTACCTATTTAATTATAATTGTACGCATCATACAATGTTTGCGGTTTGTATCTCACGATAAGGATTTTTTCAAATGACATTTTTCCGGTCTCTTGATTAATATATATATACCTGCTATGATGCCTTATATACATATAACATATCTACATTATACTCATTAAGCATGAAGGCAAATAGGTCTGTAATGTATATTATACGACTGTATATTAATATTAAATTATCTATCTACATTAAATAATATTTAATTGTTTTGCCAATGACAAAACATCGGCTCTGCGACCTATTGTCTTAAACCGCAAGCAAACTCTCCGCAGTTCGCTAAATTTACATAATTCGTTGCGGTTTTTAACACCGTATGTTTTTAACGTCGAAAAGCTTTTTTCGAGAACCTATGTTCTTCTGCTTCCTCATAATATTCTGAATTTTCGGTATAATTATTGCGGTTGTGTATTTATAATATACCATCTATAGTAGTGGCGTAACTAGTGTTGCCACTTCTTCGGGTTTCACCGGGTTATCGTAAAATTAGTTCTAATTTTGTCTAATATTGAAAATTTAAAAAAATTTAAAGTACGATTTTAAACTTAAATAAACATACCTATTTTGTACTTTTCAACATCTAATGAAATATGCGATTAAATTAACTTTTTTTTAATTGTTATACCTTTTATTAATTATATTTTAATTTTTATCTGTTATACACATAGATATATAATATAGGATAATTTTATTTACCTTTTTATTTTATTATTTTATCAGCCTATTTCGTCTCCGGATCTGCCATCTTTCAAAGGTGGCAGTCCTAGACGTAACTGTGTGTAGCAAGTGCCCTGAAATTGTTATGGGAGGAGGGGCAAAGTTCATTTTGATTCTCTCTCCAATATTATGTCAACAGGAAGAAATTTAATGTTTAATTATTTTTAATCTACAGAAACGATGTAAACGAGAATTTTATTATACTGCACTTTTCAGAAAAAAAAAAGAAAAAAATAGTTTTATTCAAATTGTTGCTTATAGCAGCGGTTCCCAAACTGTGCATCGCGAGCACATGCATTACAGCCATTAGGCATCGCGGTCTACGGATCATAATAAATGTAAAGAATTTTTTTTCTCAAAAATTCGTTATTAATGAGTATTTTTTTGTCCTGTATTTTATGGAATTCACTGCAGGGCATAGTGGCTATATTTGTTCTAAAAAAGGGCACTGCGAAAAAAAGTTTGGGAACCGCTGCAGGCTTATAAGAACCTTTTCGCATTTGCATCTATATTACAAAAATAACCCAATAATATTATTTTAGGAATTATAGTGTTGACGCCATTTTTTTCACACAAGTTAAAGGAAGCACCTTTTTTCTTGTGAAATCTTATGCACATACCTACAACTCACATAATATTATTTACCATACCTACTCAACAATATGAGTAAGTGTAATATTTGTTTCCAAGCCATAAAATTAGTTTTAACACTTTTTACATGAGTAAAAAATCTCAAAACAAACAATTAGGTTATATAAGCAGTATTGATTTTAGTGAGTAAATTATTTTTCTATCCATCCCTTCCCTTTTTCCGGTTACGCCACCATGAATAGACGTTGCATTGCGTCGCAGAATTTAAAGCGTCCCAGTAAATACGGTTTGGTCTGTTATATAGTTATATATATAGTGCTCTCGGAGGAGACTATATAATATTATTATAATATACTTTAAAACCGATCAAAAAAAGTAAACACAGAGACAAATCACTGTGGTTCCATGGCCCATGCGCCCATGCAGGTTATAGGTACCACCGGTTGACGGCGGAGATGGGTAGGCAGTTAGGCACCTAATAGCTTTAGGTGGTAATATACTAAAAAGCACGCGGCTTAAAAAAAAATGCATAAAAATATATTGTTAATATTATAATACTACGTAATAAAACTTACGGTTTTTTTTCCGTTTTCAATCCTTTGCCTGCATATTTTGTGCTCCCTTGCCCACACCTAACCGGTGTGCATTCTTATATAGGTACATATCCGTTCGTGTTCTATATAAATTATATACCTAAATATATAAATAATGTTATGATGTGGTGGCGTATATAATATACTGTTACCTACTTATATCGGTGTACTTATATACCTGCGAGATATAAAAATAATCAACCGTAAAACGTATTATCATTATTATCATATACGTTTAGTTTTCAGGTGCAAATAGCTCGTAGGTATATATAGTTATAATTCCATCGCCCTGACAATATAACTATTTACAAATGGAATACTAATTACATTTTTATGGTATACGCGTCGTAAATAAGAAATACTACTCGAAATTTTAGATTTATGTCGTTCGCGGGATCGCGCGTAAAAAACTCGCACTTATAATATATTTTATACCGCGGCGGCGACGAGTAGGTGCACTGGCGGCTATATATATATATATGTATATGATAATATATTATCTAATATAATAATTATATTAAACATAAATAATAATATAATAATATTACCTAATACCTATACCTAGGTATAGGTATAATACGCATATATTAACAACTAACCTCGATAACGGGTGCGCGCCCGCGACCGCGTTTACTTGTACCGAATCCCATAAAAATAAATCAAAACTTATAACTACGCTACTATTTTTATTTTTAATTTTTTTATGGCCGATGTTTAAAGGAAAAATGTGTTACTTATATATACTATACACACACGTCGTCTGCAGTGTGCTCACGCGCGTACACTTTGTATTATGCGCACGAGCCAGTGGGATAAGTGATGGAATATAATATGTTATAAATTATAATACCAAAGTATATTATAATAAATACGACATAGTACGTATATTAAAATTGAATATAATAATAATATTACGAACGCGGTTACGTACACGTTTACTTACTTCACATATTTCATTAAGAGCTGCACGTCACACCCGTAAGTGTTGTCTCAGGTCTCTCCGTCTTACGACGAGTGCGTAACATGCCAAATTTTACGCTTAGCTGTTCATCACGTCTAGCCCCGTTGATTTAAAAATTAGAGTGAATTGTCGCCTTATACAATTTAAAGATAAGAATTAAGAGTATTATTCAGATGACCTCTTGGGATTTTTACTATATTTTAAATTTGAAGCGAGTTACAATAGTGTAATGAAATTTTAAATTGTTTGTACATCTTAAAATACGTCTTTTAACTCACTTCAAAATGAAAATACAAATATAGTAAAAAGCTCACTAAGGTCGTCTGAATAAGGCCGTAACCATTTTCCTCCAAAAACAAACAAGATACCGTTTTCCTTCGCTGTCCATTTTCCTACAATGAATAATTTAAGAATATCGAAAAAAACTGTTAGGTATTATAGGTACGTTTAATACAAATAAAATAATGAAATATTTAAAAATAATTTATAATGCAATAATAATATATACCTAAATAGAAAAAAATTGATTATAATATTTTTTTTTTTTAATTATATAAGACATTTCATTAACAAATCAATACATGTTAAAAGAAAAGAAAAATTAGACATAATATGAATAATTACTTTACTTTTTGTAATTGCATACCTAGAAATGTCTCTGTTTTGCAATCTAATAATAGCATTGTCGATTGCTCCACGACGTTTGTTTGCTCGGTATAATCTTTCGATTTTTTTGGAGTATGGATACTTCTTATTTTACAATAAATATCAGTTTGAATTTGCTTCATAATATTGGCCACGTAAAAGTGTTTGGGTTTTCTCTATAATAAGTTACTTTAAAATATGAATGGAATGACACATAAGCATTGGTAGTTTGTAATAATGAAGATGATGATTCTGCCCAAATAACTGATGAAAATGTACGTGTCTGTTAAATGTAGTTGACATACTTTTTTGAGTATCAGAAATGTCGGTAAACGTTTTCACGCGTACTGAATTAATATTATTAGAACTTCAAAATATTGTGATATATATAAAAACATAGTTTTTTAGTAAATAAGTATTCTATAGACTCTTTTATATAAAAATAAATATTGTGTACATATATTTTATATACTATATTACATTATGTATAGGTACGCTCAAACTTAAAGTCACAGTTATTCAAAATGCATAATTTCTTTTGTGTACATAACTCTCTATATCATGGTAATAAATCGGGGATTTCAAAGTTTTCTTTCTTAAAATATATATTTAATATAATATAGTTATATGGATATGTCTTATAACATTGATGTACCTGAGGGTTTAATTTTTTATCCATATCTCTTTAAAGATTTAGTTGAGAAAAATGTCTTTACATCATATCATATTATAATAGTATAGTATACACATTTATTTATTCTTTTCATAAATATTATACATTTTTTTCTGTATTTTGCTTTTCATAGCTAAGCCTATATAATAGTATAAGTTACTTTTAAGGTATTTAAATCGCTAATATTGCAGAAAGTTTAGGAAAATAACGCGCTCGGAATTCTAATGTTGCTGGCCGATAAGAACGATTACCTATCGTACTCGCTGGCTAGTAACAAATGTTTTCGTCTAGGAGATTTTTAAATTTATCGGTCTCTGTGTTGAAAGGGACGTTTTTAGTTCATTTGCAATTCTCAATTCGACCAGCGACTACATACGCACATTTAAAAAATGGCTACTCATTACCGTAACACACACGAAGTACAAGTCGAACTAGTCCATATCCTGCATGAAATAGTTGTGGGCTTTATGGACGGATTGTATGACGAACACTACAACATGCACACCTGGCTCCTTACTTTTCTGAATTCTATCGACCAAGACACCATATCGAAACTTGTCGAGCTGTTTCAAGAGTCGGAACCCGTGGATTCCACTGTGGTCCTCGAAGACGTAACGCACGACGCAGAATTTACTAATGACACCAATGACCAGGTCGTGTCAATTTTCGTCAGCAGAAGTGCAATATTGTCGAGTGGCGACGCGCCGTCCTTGGATTTGGAGCCCGTCGAGCCCACCCCGATTACCGAGGACGACCCACTCGACGATGCGGTGAAGAAGACGTGTGAAGCTGAGAACGAAATTGAGCCGGCGCAGGGCATTGAAGAGCCAGACAGCGGTGAGGTCGTATGTAGGCTGGACCCGCCAGCAACAACCGGAAAATCCGACCAGCCACGAAGGTACAAGACCTCGTGCTGGAAAGGCGTCAGGCGGATTATCCGACGTCTATGTTGCTGGCGAAGAGAAACCGTCCGCGACCCACGTTAGTCTGGCGGTCCCCTAAGGGCCGAAGATGTCGTCAGGAAGACGGCGACGTATAGGAGGGGAGGATACGAGAAAGAGCACGGAAGGTGCACGGCGGTAAGTCACCCGAACGCGTTTCGCGACCATCACCCGCGTAGCGACGGGTTCACGAGCGTAGCGCGCTCGGTCGTCGTTGACGCGCGAGACCCTCTGGCGGCTCGGCGAGCGCCCGGCAGTTACGGTCGCGTGGATCGGCGGACGACGATATCGACGGCACGGTGGTCAGTTGAGGCAACGGCGCGGGCATCGATTCCGCCCCGACCGTACCGACACGATGATGACGACGGCGATGGCGACTCGTTACGATGGCAGTGGCGGACACTTTGGCACGGGGTAAGTGGTATAGAGATTTATGCGCTAGGAACACGGACGTCAGCGGCACCGGACCCGAGGAAACTATGAACGTTTCAGGGTCCGGTGGCGTGCGACTTCGTGGCGACGGTCATTGCAGGACAAAGACGCGGCTGAAGGGACGACGCCAGGACGAAAATTACCGATTGTCGAGGATCGCGGTACGTCGCTCGTGCGGCGGTCCGATGGCTCTCGCCTTTTCGTCCCGCGATAAACCCACATCGGCCGGGTCGGTTGTCCGTATAGCGATCACCGTCCATTCCGCATGCGCCAAATCTCGATTCTCTCGCTTCGTGTCCAACGGTATCCGCCGCAAGTCTGTCGCTAGAGTCGTCTCGTCGTCAACCATCAAAGCGCTAACATCGCGCACTAGCCGCCGTTGCTTGTCGCCGTCGACCATCGATCCCGCGGCCGTCTCGGTCTGGCCTCGCCGGCTGGGCAAGGTCGTCACGCGTCCGAGCAAACGCGCCCGTGACACTCGTCTACCCGTGGGAACGGTCGTGAAATGTTGTGGAGGTGACCAGTGGCCAAAACTGTTACAAATCCGCACCCAATCGCCATCTCGTATCCTCCCCTCCTTGTTTTTGTGTCTCCTGACTGACGTATTTTTTTTTTTCATTTAATTTTATAACTTTTTTTTTTTTGTTTATCTCCTTCTTTTATGTTGTTTGTCCCCCCCCCTCCCAATCGGCTAAATCTTGTACTCGCAACATTTAAACTATAGTCATTTTGTGCTATTTTTTCGACTTTGAAAATCTTTTTCTTGTAAAAATTTAATAATATAGCCATTTTGTGCTAATTCATAAAAAATTGTACATATTATATCTTCAAAAATGTTTTCCCTATGATAATAGCAACTTTGCTCTATTTTTTGTCAGTTATAAAATATTTTTCAAAACTGTATGTTCATTTTTTTTTTATTTGAAACATGTATACCTATGTAAATTTATACATTTGTAACTGTTCGTTCAATTGTTATAATATTTGAATTTTGTAATTGATTATAAATTTGTTAAATTAATAAAAGATAATTTTTGTATACACAAGCAATTTTAGTTTCTTCTTTATTCGTATTGTTAAGTGTGTAAATCAAAATATGTTAATGACTAAAAAATCATTAAAAGGTATATTTTCAACAAAAACCTTGTTTGTTATTTATACAGAGTTGAGAGTTTATAAAACCGTCTACGTTCAGTATAACCCTTCACGATTATCAGATTATTATATTGTATTCAAGGAAATATTTAAATCATCAAACACTAGACGCGAAGAAAACTGCAAAATAAATCATGTAATAACGCATTATACGGATATATTATGTGAGTGTGTATGCCCACAAAACAAGACACACTCCATAACTCTGTTAGGTACCTATACTTATAATATTACTCAACATACTGTACACGTATGTTTGAGTTCTGTTCGAGGGAAACGAAACCAAACCGTTTCAAGATCATGACTTATGATTTACTATTTTGAAATTTTGAAATTCCACTTTTTCGGTGCGCCCTGTTTTTCTGGATACACGGTATAGTAGGTATAGGTTTTATAGGGGTGGTGCTCAATGCGCCAATGCGGTTCTACCGCTGAAAAAATGTCAAATCACTATACTCTACAGGATTGCAAATAAAAAAAATTAACTCCGATATGAATATGATGTGACTAAAACTCAATTTTTGTAATTAACATACTAAATAATCGCTGTTACTGATATTATTTATGTGATGTATAATGAAAAACTCCTTATTTATCTTTATATAAAAAAAATGTAATAAATAGTTATATCAATAAGAATTATTTGTAAACTAAAATAACCGTGGGCCTCCACACAAATTTTTTCCAGTATAAGGCACAGTAATCTTTTGATATTAATATAAATAAAATAGATACAAGTACACCTCGATACTTTTTGCCCATTATAATATTTAGGTGAATAATATAATACCTACGTCATACCACAGATTTAAATATAATATACTATTATATATTAACTCTATGGTCATACCCATACGCGAGTTATTATGTAGTTTGCAATATTATTAGCTGCTATATAATGACTAGACATATTATTATATACCTAGGTATAGGTACTTATAATATGTTAAGTAAATGAGTTCTCGTTAAAAACACGTTTATATTATAGGTAATTAGCCAACTGTAATGTTTTTTTTCCTGACAATTCTATTGTGTGTTAGAGTATATATATATATATATATATATAAGAAACTTATAATCGGCGTATTAATTATTATTTTCTTTTAAATAATAATAATTATTTCGGATGGTTATACGTTTTAAAAATCTATGGTCGCGCGCAACCCAAGGCCGTCGGTCACTACCGAAGATTCGTAGCAATTGTTTACCAAGAATAATATAATATGAATGAAGAATATTATCAAAACTATATACCTTTAAGGTGATTTTTTAAGAACACTCACGCTAGGCCCTATTTTTATGTGCACTACGAATATACAAGTGTGCACTACGGTTTACTTACTCTATTAAAGCATAATTATTATTCGGATAACATTTTTAAACTTATTATACTTGAAGACGATGTTTTCGAATAGGTTAGGTATCCGAGATTTATTGAGTCATTTTAGGATGATTCTGTGACATCTGTCAATACAGACTTCTTTTTTCCAAATAGGAACCCCCCTTCCACATTTAATTATTCAAGAGATTTTTTTTGTTCGAAAAATAGTTTTTGAGTTATTAACTCGTAACTTTGTGTTCTAAATATAGTTTTAATGTCTTTTCGAACATGTCTTAATAAAGGGGCTTAGATAATCTGATTTTAAAATTTAATGATTCCCAATTTGATATTAATTTATCAGTATAAATAATTCCTAAAAATTATCCAAACATAATAAATTCTACACATCTAATATGACAAAAAAGAGTCGGGCGAGATTCACTCATTTTAAAAACATAAGTTAGTATTGCCACATGCAGGACACCTTATATTGGTAGTATAAAAAATGTCAATAATTTTAAAGTATTTTGGTTTTAAACACACTTCAAAAATGAGTATTTGAATAAATTTTCTATTGAAAGGAAAAACGGGAGTGAGCATCATGCATAAAAAAATCACTATGTATAGGTAATAGACATTAAAAACATAAGCAGTATAGGATAAATAGATGACTACGTATTGAAGAGGTAAATTAATACGAAATACTACGGCGTGTGTCTATATATTATAATGCTATAAAATAAGTGCTAGGGCAGACCCGAAATTAATTATTATACTATCCATTCCGGAACCGGTATTTTTTAATTTTTTTATTGGAATTTAAATGTTACTCATTATAATTACTGTATTATTGCCTATTTATTATGGTTAATAAAATGTAAAAATCTCTCCGTTTATTATACACATAATATATATTATGCCTAATACAATAATATTATATATCAGGTAGACATGTATATAGCATGTAAAGCTTGTATATTATATATTTTATAGGAATAATATCCTCAATACATTTTGAACGATAATACTGTGAGAACGTGTATTAATTTTGTGATGTAGGCAAACATACGTAGTACGGGTAAGTAACTTGACGGTATTTCGTGAAGCGCGTCAATTAAACAACTGCACCGTTTAGCGATTAATCGAATTATATAATATCATATGCACACAACTGTGGTTTAGGTTTGAAATGGTGTTTATAATTAAAGGTACCTTTCTGTGTGGTGGAAGCCGGGGGGAATTTGTCATTGCATTAATCTGCTCAGTATACCCACTTCCGGTTTTGATTTGAAAATATGAACAATTTTATTTGACCTTACACTATATATTATATTGTTATAAAAGTGAATAGGTAGTAATATTATTCATCGGACGATTGAAATTTTATATTATGTTATTTGATTACGGTCGTGGTACGTCAGGCCGTCGCGCCGTTCGTCGAATAAAATTACTTTCAAATGTTAATATGCAATGCAATTTTTCAAATTTAAATACTATACTAAAAATTAACTCATTCGTATATAGTATAAGTGTATGAATGACAAATTCTCATATTTAATATTATTTTTACAAAAATATTTTGTCAAAATAACAATGTGTACCAAAATAGGTTTTTACCCAGACGGCCATGTAAGGCAATTATACCTACCTATTATACATAGATGTATAAAACTCGAAATCGATGTCGATGAACAATGTACCAATAAGTAATCACCCCGTGAAATAAAAAAACAGTGTATCTAAATAATATGGTTTTAACAGTTGTTGGATTAAAAAGAATCGATTTCATTCGGCATTCATAAATTAGCCGGAGAGAAATATAGCAAATTAACAATGGACATAATTAACCGGTAACTTATATACTGATCAGAAAAACTATATTAATATAATCACCAAAAATGAAGTACGGAACGTTTGGACGAAGGTTACGACCATATATCTACTGCAGTATGACTAGAGTTGTGTTCCGAATTTAAAAAAGCAAATTAATATCATCGTTTTATCGTACACGTCGCATACGATGAATAATTATTTATAACAAACAACAGCATTAGGACGGAAAAAAATAATTTTCATTGTCAATATTTAAAGATATTTTCGTTGCAATTTATACAATTTGTATTCCGTATAGATTGACAGTCACGCCTCACATTCGACAGTTGTATTTACGAGTCTTTTCCTGTTTAACACGTAAACTATACAACAATAATGTATAGGTAATATTAATGGCATTAAATAATAGCAAAACAATAGAAAAATAAACAATAATTCGTATTATTGCGATTCGTATCCATAAAAAAATCCAAATCGTACGTTTACTTGATCATGACTTGAAATAAATTCTTAGCATATTTACCTTTATAATACCATAGATGCACATCACTGAATCTGCTGCTTTTTTAAGCTATACAACTTATCAAGGCAGAAATATAACTAAGTTATCTATTATTCAATAATTTGCGACGGTTTAACAGACAAAGGCGATAAGAATAAAAAATAAGAGTTTATTTCTGTATAAGGTATCTTAAAAAAAAATTTCACTATTTTTTAAAATGTATTTTATTATTTGTTTACTGACTGACATAAAATATTTTACCATATACCTACTCATTATGTTTGTTGCAGAAAGGTGAAGGTTGTATCTTAACCGTAAAACGCATTTATTTTGTTGAGTATAGGTTACACGATATTGAAGTGCCGATCGTGGGATAGGTATATGAATAAAATTGATCTAATTTGGATTAATAATAAATATTAAGTAGATAGACGCAAAGATGGAATATACATGTTCTATAAATTAGGTCAAAACTGCAGAATGTAATATATATATATGCAGCCCTAATTGAATGATAACATGCGCATTTATGTCAATTCGATTCCGTTCGCGATTTTATCGTAGAATTAGTTTTCACAGCTTAATAATGTTCGCAGGTACTTACCTACATACTAATTTTTGGTACTTGAAAGCGTTTTCGTTTTTCGTCGTCGTTGTCGGGATGAAAGTATAAATGATTATAATATGCTCGTTTAGGCGTATTTTTCTTCCATAATATATAAGTACATCTATTGAAGCGCTTTTATTCGATGATGATTTTATCATTTAGTCGTGTAACGATTAGAAATCAGAAATTAGAAATATCCGCGTATGTACATAATATTATTAACTGAGTTCGTTTAAATATATCAATCGATATAGAATGGCATACACATGATAATAATAATAATATAATGAATAACGGTATTATTACAACTGCGACCGATCTTCCAACATTTATATGGGACCGGTGCAACGTTAAACAAAATTAAATAAGCATCGTCGAACATATTATGGGTACACGTATCTATATGACTATATATAATATTATTACAATATACCGTCCACGATTATAAACTTAACGAACCGTAAGTATGCAGCACTGCTGCCGATTAGATCGTCGAGAAAGTCGCCCAATCCGCGTACTGATTATTGGCACGGCAGCGGGAGACTAATTTTCCGGATGAAAAATAAAAATTATGATAATAATAATATAATGTAGTACCTAATATTATCTCTAACGATCTGCAACCACCGACCGTCGTACCAATATGATAATAATAACAACAACAACAACTGTAACGTTCGGAATATTATTCGGTACATTTAACACTATGCCTAGGTATGGAGGTATAGTTAGGTAACCGTAATATAATTACTCGGTATTCGTAAACATGGCACATATTATGTATATTTACGCTGCGGCGGAGAGACACTTCCTCTCTATGATGCGTTTTAGTCTACCGCCACGTCGAAAATATTTATACGATTATAATATAATAACAACGATATCGCGCGTTATGACCATTGTGAATTATTATTATGATGGTTTTAATTTTGTTTTTGTTTTTTTTGTAAGTTTTCACCGCATAGCCTAAATATTGTTATTATGTGCGCGTGGATGATAGATTAAGTATTGTTTAATGTGGGTCCGGTGTATCTATATAATTACCGTGTCGTAGTGACGACGGCGGCGGCGGCGAAAAAAATCGTGCATAATAATAATAATAACCACTGCAATGATTATTACAGTGAACACACATAATTATATAATATTATTATACGAGTGACCGGAGGCGTTTGAGTTTTTGTTGTTGTTTTTTAGTCCTCGGAAACGAGCTGCATCCGCCAAATGACATTTGCGATACAAGAGGATTCCTTGTGAACACTTCCCGGCAGACGACGACACATTATATTAATATGATAATTAAAACATTATATTATCGATATTATTATAATATTATAATAATTGCAACCTAAACACGCGCGTGTATAATATATATGTACAATTTTATAGTGATAGTATTTAGGAAAAGCACAATAACAGACAAACGTTTATTGGTTTTAAAGACCCGCACGAGCTTTTAACCGAAATATGGGTTTGAAAATAAATCTTATTTTATAGACTGGGATTTTCAAAACGATCAAAAGCTCGTAGTGTGCTGCTTAAAACAAAAAAAACCCGTACAGCCTAATACTATGATGAAATATCTCTCTGGGTTAATTTATTTTATATTTTGAACGAATTGTTATATTATCTTTAAAAAAGTAATATATTTTAAGTTTAGATATAGCTGGGTACCACACAAGTTTATCAATTCCCTGCTGCGAATGTGCACATCTCCTTTACGTATATTTTTAAATATTTCAACTTAGGTACACATAATATATATATAAGTATTCCATAATACTGTAGATATCTATTGTTTTACACCTAAAGCTGCAGTACAACAACGTACACGCACAACATCAGGGAATATAGAAGCGAAATTCTAGAAAGTCGCACACACACACACACACACACACACAGGTATACGATTCTAAACATGTTTATAATCGGCAGAGATCATATAAAATATATTGTTTTATCATGTTTACAGCGTGCCGTGTTTATTGTATATACATACCATCATATGAACACAAGTGTTGGATATTATTATTATAATATGTAGGTAGGTAATAACAATAGGGTGGTAGTGTAGTACGGCGGTCACGTTTCCGCGCCGCCGCCGTCGCGATTGAGTGTTGGAGTTAATTGTTAATTATTGCCGGCGCGCGACCGTTTTCTTGATTGGAAAAAGGAACGCGTAGGTATAGGTACTTCGCGTATTCGCAAAAGAAAAAAAAGAAGAGAATATAAAAAGACATTAGCAGCAGCGAAACAGAGTGCATCAGCTGCGCACCGACCATTTGTTGACGGTCGTGTAAAACACTGGCGCGCACACATTACGATGATAATAATAATATACACTGCACACACACACAATATTACATATAAATCGACAACCAACGTACACATATATGCGCAACGAGCGTATTATTATAATAATATGTTCCGGAGAAATGACTTCACGACGACGATGAGTCGGACCGATACGCGCGACTATACCTACACTGCGCTGCACGTGTGTACCCACACGGGTATACCTATGTGTGTGTGTGTGTGTGTGTGTCGCAGTCGACAGTCGTTACCACAAGAGGTGGTGGTGTTCTTTCGGGGGCAGGTCCGCGGCGCGCGTACTCGGCCGCACCCGCACGCCGTCGATTCGCGTGCGTTTCTGTGCATTGTGGTGCAGCGCAACGAGAGTTGCGGGGCGGGAGAGGGATGGAGGGAAAAAACGCTTGGAAGAAAGAAAAATATTTAATCAACCGCTCTGCGGGTAATTATTAAGTGCATACACGACAGACCGTAGGTACATTATTGTACAACTGCACCAGTACGCGACGACGACGACTTTGGATCGGGAAACGGGATAACGACCGCGGCGGCGGCGTTCTCGCATGGATAGAAGCATTTAGCGTGTGCTGCTGCCGTCTCTCTCGCCCGCGCCTTATCGATCGAAAAATAATAATAATATAAATCCGAGTGCACACACACGCACACACGTATACTATGGTCGAGTAATTGAGTTGTACTCGCGCGCGACTCCGCGGCGTTACTTATTGGACAGAACGTGCACGACAACTTACTGGCACTGCTGCTGCTAGTGCTGCGCGAGTCTTCGTTCGCCGCCGCCGTTTAGCGGACACTATTATTACAATACGCACAGACGACCGGGAGGTTGTGTATAATAATAATAATAATATGTTTACAAATACATTGCGAACAGATAAAAACTGAAACTTATGTCGTACGACCTGCGGTTTTTTTTCTTCAAATCGCTCACGTCCTGCAGCAGCACATTATTGTGTACTTCTCATTCGTAATCGCCCGCCGCTTAATTGGCACGACGACGAGTATTTGTGTGCGAATTTCATATTTCTCTCTCTCTCTCTCTTTCTCGTATCTCTTCTTCTTCTTCTTCTTCTTCCCCTGCTGCCTGTTATGCATCGCATTCACTGTTTTTGCTGCTGTTGCTGCTGAAACAGCTCCAAACACCTCATAACCTATAACCACAAGCGTATTATATACTTAGGTAGGTATAGATATAGTGCAGGTAGCGGAATCTCGTCCGAGAAATTTACGATTTTATTTTTTCCGACTATTCCGGGTAAAAATTATTAGGATTTGTGTATATTGTGTGACATAGTTGTTATATTAATAATATGTCCTATAATAAAATAAAACTAATTTAATAAATATGAGATAAATATTTCAATACCAATTCCCACAAAACCTAACATTCAATATCCAACGAATATATATATATACGCCTGCCCGACTGTATTGTTCTATTAATACAATATATTTGGGGTGATTCACCAAACATGCTCAGGTCTTACTTCCCTTTTTCTTTTCCTGCAATAAAGCAGTCATATAAAATCTAATTTTTAAAATTTTGAAATCCTCTATTAAATACCATGTTTTAAAATTCTTGATGTTTTTCTTATGTACTCTATTCACGAAGTAAACTGAAGCCTGTGTCTTATAATAAACTCCTGTTTTTTTTTCCAAATTAAAACCATTCTTTATTACTATACTGTACATTGTTTAGTGATTAGTAATTTTGTTGAATCAGAATCAGAATTCGAATGAGTAGGTAGTTATTGATTTCTGTGATTTTATGCAAGTATAATAAGAATGGCAACTCCTTATCTCCATAGACGTTACGGTTATTTGTACATTTTAGTAATTAATATCAGTCTATCAAAATATTTTTATAATTTATAAAAATGGTCCTAGCTAGTATAATAAATACTAAATAGGTATAAGTGCATCATTACATCCATTCTGGATTTTTGCAAAACCAATGCATTTCACTCTATTTTAACTCATTCGAAGAGCAGAATTTTGTTTCACATCAAGACACTCCTATCCGAAGAACACAAAAAATTCAAAAATTAGAAAATCCTTTACTTTACTAAGGAAAAATTGTAGGCGGAGCATAAGCATACTGAATCGGGATGTAGAAGTGTATTAGATTTTGTTGTTCATCGATCGTTCGATTGTAAGTTGTTATTTCATATAGACTATAATAAAACAATTTTCGCTTCGTTTAGCAGACTTGACAATATTATATAGATACGCTGATTGTGCCGTCGTATAGTAGCTGATGATCATCCGTCATTATTCAAATGAGTTCACGAGATCTTTCACATATATATATAATATATATACTATATAGCTGGTTAATACGCCGCCGCCGTCAAACGTTGATTTTATAAACGATAAGAAACTTTTGTTAAAGTAAAAGTGATAGTAAAAGCCTTTATAGAATAGAACCATATATGTATACGGATGCACCATGTGCTGTATATATATTATTATTATAAATTAATAACTATTATACAAACATATATTATATCGTTTCCGATTCGGCGGTGATGGCGGTGTCGGTAAATCACTGCGAGCAGCAACAGCAGCAGCAGCAGCGGTGTGGGAAAAGTTATATCGAGGTTACGGCTGCAGAGAGGTGTACTCGGTGAAATTTCTAAAAAGCCCATAAATGACAGTCGAAATGGAAGAGGAAAAAAATATAATCATATTCCAAGTGCCATACGCGAGATAGTGTGTACCGCCTATATAGCTGCAGCAGTCCTCTCCAACGATTAGCCGCCGGAGCTATATTGTTCCGCGCGCGGAGAAAACGGCGCACGTCGTGTCCATATAATAATAATAATAATAATAATAATAATCATAATATAATAGTAATAATAATAACAATTATTATTATATTATAATAGATAATACCTGTGTACCTATAATATGATCCGATCCAATCTCTATAATAGCGAGCGCGCGTCAATCATCGCATAACGCCGGTGATGCGTCTCTGTATATAGAACGTGATCACTCAATTTCGATCGATCTTCGACCACGGTAAAAAAAAAATAATAATAAAAATTATCCTCAGAGGGTATAGGCAACATCGGCAACAGCAGCAGATTCTATAACGAGCGCGATTTTTTTCATAATATTTTTTTTTCGTCGCACGCGATGCGAATTAAAATTAATCGATTCAACGCGCATATATACTTTAATATATTACATATATTTACACATCATATTATCGTGTATCTATGTATATATATATAGGTATGTATATGCAAGAAAATAGGTATATATATAAAGTGTATATATAGCTTCGGGTCGCGAGTGACGTGCTGCAGTCTGCCGTGAGAACCTATCGGCCGTCGCGATAAATCTATATACTATCGCCGAGCGTAGGTACACGCGGTATTAATAATAATAATAATAATATTCCATTTTATTCCGTATACGAATATAGGAAGAATAACGTCGCGGTTATTTGTCACATTGTCGCCGACAGCTTTCTTTGTATCCTGCAATATAATATATACGCGACCGCGTGGGCGGGGGGGGGATAATACTATATTATATATATATATATATACATAGGTACCCGAAGAAAGCTCACCTCTCTCTCTATCTCTGGAACCTCGGTACATATTATTATTATTACTATTATTTTATGGCTGGTATATACACGTATTACAACAATATAATATGGGTATAGATAAATAAGTTTGTCACCGTCGGCTAGCTGAATATAATAAATAATGCGTGTATGCCGTTCGCGTAAATATAACGACTGCCGCAATTGGCGACGATCTCGTTTGGATTTAATATAATGAAAATATATAATGTTTTGATTCTCCACTGCAGCTACACGTGGGGATCGACACGACCGATATAGACTATCATCACATCCGGGGACTAAAATTGTGAAATTGTGTGTAGTACGACACTTTTTTGCATTGTAATACGAAATTAAAAAGTGTGCAAATGGCCTCTGATAACTATGATACATTTTTTTACAGTTTTTTATTCAATGAATGGATCATAGTTGTATAAGGTTTTCAAAGAGGTCCATACCATTTTATTGCGATGTAGTCTGTCGTCTGTGTATTCTGTAGATAAAGAAAAATATAGAAATTGACCACCCTATATAGGTTTATGTGTATGGATTAATTAAACTTTGCGGGGAGAGTCAATTCCAACGTTAACTCTAAGTTTTAAATAAAGTGTGTAATATACATATCTATATATATATATATATATATCTTTTTACCGACTACAGAAATATTTTGATAATATACCTAATTAATATTGATTAACCCTGTTGTATCATGTGTATCAGCTACATCTGCGACGACAATAAGTGCAATGTTGTCATGCACAAAAACTGATCTTTTTTACAAAATCAATGGCAAAAAATTATTAAATTTTATTAAATTTTATATACGCACGCCACGTCGATTTCGAATGAGTAACAATGCGAATTGTGTCTCATCGTTTTGCGTCTCATCTATAATGATAATATACAAATGTGAAAACAACACGTAACGACATAATAAATAAAATCTCATCTAGAATCGGTTTTCAAAACGAGTTTGAATATTATTACACTCGACACATAAATATGTATTTCACGCTGATCTCTCTTTTAAATATAAGTTATGTTTTTTGGTCAAATATGCGTAAAGGTCACGATGATTCGTGAACTATTAGGTACTACCGCGCGAGATAAAATGTATAGTCGCAAGACAGAACAAACAACTCAATTTGTATAAAAGTATAAGCCACGTAAAATGTTCGAAGAATCATCTGTATAATAGAGATACATAAACATAATACATTGGCTGATATTGAAGACTTTTAATTTGAAGTGCATCGTAAATTCGTAAGTACTGAAGTGTAGCATATATATACAATATACATATAGCACATAAGACATAAAGGATAACGGCTGAATAAGTAACGAATTTATTGATGCGACTATTGGCGAAGAAGAAAGAAAGTAGAAACCGATAATGTTATAAGTCAAAATGCCAATTTGAAACACGCTATTATTATCTATATATATATCATATATTCGTATTACCATAAATCAGTTATTTTTTGTTTATTCAAATGCTCAGGGAGAGGGTTGCAAAGGGATTGAGTACCTATACAGGCTATACAACAATTTAATTTTTTAATTTTCTTCTGTGTCCTGATATTTTATCCAAATTAGGATGAAAATGGAACATGATACTTTAATTAGGGTTTTTGCATGAAAATTACTAAGACAAAAAACTATTTACATAATGTGGTGTGTAATTTTTAATTTTATATTCATTTTATATCTGTTACAGCCGATACGGGCGATACGTGATAAATTAATTTGCTAATTACGTTGAAAGGTTATTACTTATTACGCTTCTTGTACCGTGTCGGCATATATATTATATGATTATAGTATTCATATAATTATTGTAATAGTTAGAATTTGGGAAAAATTTTAAGTAAAAAATATTATTATCTAGTTATTACCTGCGTATTAGTATTGTGAATATATTTTGAGGTTACGGTTATATTCGGTATTTTAATTAAGCTGGAACGCAACTTTTATATGTGGCATTGGAGTATCTCTACTCTCTAGCATCTATATCTACTATTTATTTTCCAAGTGGAGCATTGAATAAATACTAAATTAAAATAATTTAATGTAAAATACGTTACTTGTATAACAATAATATGTTCCATCGTCCTCGTCATCAAAATACAATAACCTAACCTAGAAGAAAACTGCTATCTGTCGGGGTGTATTATATTATGCACCGTTGCGCTATATATTCAAAATTGTATATATATATATATATATATATGTATTATAGAGATAATGACAATACCTAATCTATCAGGTGGCACGATGTAGTAGTCGGCTTTAGATTTTTTTTCTACCGTCATTCCAATTCTTTGCTCCTTCTGCTATAATTATTATAATAACATATTCGACAAACGACAAACGTTTGTATTTCATTGCTAATGAATATAAAATTATAATAGTATTATTACAGGTATGCAATATCACGATTTGCATATCATTAAAATATTCAAACTGCCTATATTATACACAATACATACACGCGAACACTGCAGCTGTGTATGTATATTGTTATATAACTTTGACTTTAATGTAACAATATATATATTGTTAATCAATTAATTGTAAGCCGGATGACCTCGGATTAAAATATTGTGTTCAATGGAAAAGTTAGAATAACTTTAAAAAATGTCTATATGCTATAAATTCTTTAAAAAGTAGAATATTATAATAGGTGTTTAAATGTATGGAATTATAACAAAAAATTAATTAGCATTAATTAGGTAAATTGAATGATTGTTTTGAACTATGATTATTTTTTTCATCAAGCGTGCACATCACAATGCAGGTAATTTGTAAGGCTGTTATTCGATAGACACAACCTGAGTGGAAAAGCGAATAGTTAAGAAATAGATTAAAATATTTTATTAGGTTTGTGCCTATATTATGATATATTATCTATATATATTATTACAGAGTCATCGCTTTTGTTTTAATTTAAAAAAAAAAACACTTGGAAAAATTATAAACTGCGTTACAAACCAATCGACAAGTAATAACTTTATGCACTTTGTCATAACTCAGTTATTGGCACGGATTTATATAATTCAAATACATCATTTCATAGCGACTTGATAAATTCGATTCACGTGATTTTCAACTGAATGAGCAATAAATGATTTTACATATTTATTTTATATTATTGCATTGTAATAAATAGATTTGTTATGCACAAATATTTCACAATAATTCTGTTATTTCTCTCACATATTTTAAAGAGCTCTTTTGAAAATTATTTATAATTTTAGACTATATAAGTATAATAATAATTTTATACTTGATAACTTACCTAAATTATATTTAGATGACATTTTATCGCCATGAAACATCAAATAGGTATGTTATCAAAGTATAATCGATTCATTTTTTATTTTCGATTTCTGAAAAATCGATATGAGCACATCGAGATTTCTGCTTTAGTACATGTTTCGTAGTTAATCTATGTTTGTCTGTTGTGTGTACGTGTTGAGAAGAACAGTGATTAGTTTATTTATAATAATTGTGCCGAAAATCGATCATCTAAGTCTGGATAAGCTGCAAAATATGTCGCATACACATGAGATCGAGATCATTAATTTGTTTATTAATATTAATAATAATACATTTATGTTAAAATTAATTTTTTCGTTATGAAGATATTATACAGGTCTAATGAACATAACTTAAACAAAAAAATCACATTAGCATAATATATATTTTTGTAACATATGTACATAAAAATCCATGACCTATGATTATAATACATATTGTTACTCTATAGAATATAGATACTCGGCAACAAAGTATAAAACAATACCATTACCTAATAACCGTGCTTAAATTTTGAATAAATAGTAATCAGATCGCTGCAGTTGATGAATCTTTGTAAACAGATCGCATAAAAATGTAATTTAAATTTTAAACATACAATAATATCATCAACAGATCGTCGTCACCTAAGATTCGATAAGCTTGCAAAACATCTCCATCACAAAAGTAGAAATATAAAATTGTATAATATATATAGTTGTCTGGGAACAACAATTATTATTATTCCAATAGTTTGTCTCCTGCAGTGACGAATATAATAATATACGTCGGGTTATATATAAGCTATCTATACATATATATATATATTATATAAACAACACAAAAAAGTGAGCGAACCAGCAGTAGGTAGGTATATATATATATATATACACCATACTTCGATCGTCTTCGGAGTAGTGTCATCACTGACTTTACGACTGGGCCCGGCTTGCGTGCTTGGGAAACAAGTTTTCGCATCATTCCGTCGGATGGGTGAAAGTTCTATCACTGCAGCATCATTTAATAATAATATATTATAATATGGCTCGCGTGTGCGTCTTGTGCATTATCATTATTATTATTATTAATATTATTTTTATTATCTGTGACACGGACTGCAGTCTGCATGGTAACATATTATAACTCCACAGCATCATCTATAGTCTATAGATCAATCCGCCGCGCATTGTCGTCGCGATCGATTTCTGCAAAATGACCGTTTCCGTATTCGGTTAACGAGTAAGATGACGGCCCGCCGCAATAGTAAGCTGCAGAAATCTATACATTTTTTTTATCTTTCTCCAAGTGATGGCTCCTAGTCATAAAAAAAAAAAAACATTATAATATTATAAATAATGATTCGCCGATACATTGATAAATCATTCCACTCTCTCCGAATGCATGCGCAGGTGATAATATAAAATATATTATCATAATACTATATGATGCGATCAATTTAATTGCAGGCTTCACTATAAATAAAGGTATTAAAATCAACACTTAAGAAAAAAAATGTAAACAGAATCCGATTTTAAGTAGTTTATAATGCTATATAAACGAAAACGATTTTAAAATTAATTTTTTTTTTTAAAGTGATTTTTTTGTTTTTAAGTTTATAAAATATAAGAAACTAACGTATATATAAGATGAACTAGTAATATTTTATTCATCGAAAGTATCAAATTTTTTTTTTCTTTTAATTATTTTTATTTGATGATTTTTATTAAATAGTTTTTTTTTTCAATTACCTAAATAATTCTCATAAAATCATGCGCGAACCGTTATAATTTTACGGGGTATGCGTATGTGCAGTGATTATAATTACTCAAAATGCGGAATGCTACGGAATTCTACACGGGTCATTGCGATTCTATATTATATGGTTATATTTTAGAGTTATTTGTGCTTTTTTTCCCCGTGCATACGACGAAGAAAGCGAGTCGTTTAAACAACGCGTATAGGTAATAGCAGCGATTTCGACATTATTTTTAATTAGTGCAAAACTCGACCTGCCACTAGTTCGAAACCCGAGTCGGCGAGTGTGATGTATACGATAGGTAGGCACACTGCAGCAGACTTATAGTTATAACTATTGTAACTAACACAGCGGGCCGCAAAGGCAATAACTCGTTTCAACGCGAGACGCGCTTCTTCTTCTTCTCTCGGTCATCACGCAAGACAATAAAAATATAAAAGAAAAAAATCTATATTAAATACCGATTTTTTTTTCTCGCCGCGAAAGTAGTAAATTTGTTGTGTTTTTTTCTGTTTTTTATTGTTCCCATGTGACGTGTCTTTCCGCAAATCTATGTGTGCGCTCCACATCATTTATATATTATATACTTTATTATCATCCCGGCGAGTGTTTGCACACGCGTTGAAGGTATTTTAAAAGATGCATCGATATAAGCACTAAAACACATTTCATCGCCATATAACGTGATGGAGATTGAAAGCCGGTCGTTGAAAAAAGCAATCGAACTATATAACGATACGCATATGTGTCCATATACTATATATTATATATATTATTTTATAAGCATCATCGCAAGCCGCCTGTAGTTACTATAAAACAATATTAACGGTCGCACACCGCCACACCGGATTAATCGTCTCGCCCGTTTATTACATAATATTATAGATCAACAATAATATCATATGTTATATTCAATTCAATATGCTTTAGGGAATATCGCATTTCCATAAGGGTATAGGGAGTAGAGGGTATTGAATAGGACTTTTAATTTTTGAATCTCGATTAGAAATTTAACTCCTCGGCCGCCCTCCCCCACCACTATCACATTTAAAGTTGGAAGGTTGCGTGAAAATGAAGTTGTGCAACCCACAGATCAACACAGACTAAGGAATACAGCACAATAATGGTAACTGTAACGAAATTCCATAGTGGTGGAGAGGTATGGCGAAGACTTTAAGCTTTTAAATTATATTGTGTATGATCTTTTTCCTTTCGCGTCATTATCGATCATATATTAATACAATAATTATTGTGAACCTAACTAAATAAATCAAAGAGACATTTGTAATGCAGGTAAATAATATTATATTATTATTATAATTTATTTAAAACTTCTATCATTTATACTTATTATTATTATTGTTTTCTTTTTCAGATGATCTAACTATACTTACGCTGTGGCATTTGCTTACACGACCTTAATGATCAAAAAAAAAAAATGTAGATCAAAATCTTCACATTCGACCTTCCACCTAATTATGAATTGAAAATGAAAATAAATGATAAAGAAGGATTATTTATGTTTTCACTTATTTTTTTCTCTGGAACACCAAATACTTTTAGTGGTAATATATTATATTTATAATATAGTCATTGATGTATACGCATTTCATTGTTTTGATTTTTGTTTTTTTTTTTTTTTAATTTAATTTAAGTATAGGTATAATAGATATTTCATATACCTATATTATCTTCTATTCAAATCAATTAATATACACACATATGAGTTTCGATATATTCTTTTATAAATATGAAATATAGACAAATTGATTCAATCACCAATCTCGCGTGTTAAACTGGTGATAGTAAAACTCAATATAAAGTTGTGTTCGTACATCTTACAACAGTATTAATACTAGGTATATGATAGTTTAAAGAAATTATTGTTACATTACGAGAACTGTTGTGTGATAAAGATTCTACCAAATTGTAATGATAGAACTTTTTTACTATCGTTTATGTGGATTTGGGGAACTCAAATATTCTCTAAAATTATCTTCAATACTATTAGTTAAATTATTTATTAACTTTTATAATAACTATTTTAAAACTTTATCATGACCAGCTTTTTTTTAGACATTTATAAATATATCTTAAAGCGCCATTTATTATTCGGGCAGATTATGACGTTTCTTACCCCTGTTCGTCACTTCCATACAAAACGAATGTATATAACACTAGTAAAACATGTAGAGATGCCATTAGCTTTTTTGTTAATAATGATTATATTTTCAAAAAAAAATTCAGAATCGCTATTCGTAAATAAACAATGACTTGAATGACTTATATATGAGTTGTCGTCAAATTCAAATTTAACACTTTTATTACCTTATACTCAATGATCTCAAGATGTACTCAATATATCACTAACCTATATAACCTAACCATGCAGGCACGCAGTAGATCACTTGTTCCCCTGTTTTTAAAGTTACCAACATATTTTCATCTAACTGAAACTAAACTTCTTTTCGACGCAACGTGTAGTTTTCATATAATAGCATTCAAAAACACATAGACATAATATTTTAATGAACTACAATCTCTCGATGACGTGCAAAATAATCGGCTGCGATCGAAGAAAAAAAAATGATCGAGTATTTACTGACGTGCCCGTGTCATAAAAACCAAATCAATTTACAGAATCTTAATGGCGTATCAGTAACCAGTTCGTTCATTGTATACGTCGTCCAGATATACATATAATAAGTTATAATCTTTTCCGTGCACCAGAAGCGAATATTCATAAAGTATAGCTATATGTAACGAAACGTCAAACGGTAATAACATTATATATACCTATTACCTACCTACTGCTAATTTGTTTATACACGACGTCCAAAATCGAGAGTATCACTTATTAGATTAACATGTTGTTTCAACATTTTAAATGTGTAATATTATCTTAGATCGTGTCGGTCCGGCATGTCAGTGTACAACAATATTTTAATTCCTCTATATGAACCCAATATAAATCATAAATATATAATATATACGTTTTATATATCTATAGGTAATCTGTTTTTTAATCTTATTAATATTTTACGTTACAAATTAAAACTGAAATAGTGTACCTACAAGACAGACAACCGTAACCATGTAAAATGTAAATTAAACATCTAACTAATCGAATATTATATTATATATTATGCGGAACGTAAACATTTTATGAATTGCATTTGAAAACATCAGTATTAGACTAATTCATATTATATACGTATTAAACCTACTGCTTCCATTAATTTATAATAATATATATATAATCATAATTAAGCATATACTTAAACCTAGAAAATTAGTTCTTCATAATATTATGTATTACATACTAATACCTACATTTTGGTATACCGAAATTCAATCGTAACATTATTATTATGGTACTGAAATAAATACCAAAAGTGACATAGTGGGTTTGTAAATTATCTGTTCGGGTGGTATTAGGAGTATAGAAGCGGAAATAAGTGAGTTGATCCATTTAATGCAAGACATTTATTATTTCAGAAAACTTTATTACGTTATATGTAATAATTATTATGTAGGTTGGTACAGTTAAAAAAATCTGTAATATTTTTTTTATGTATATTTTACTATTTTTCATGTATTGTGTCCATTTGTAGGAGGTAGACCTTAATTTTGGTATCACTATTAAGAGGGTCCATTCTAAATTATGGCAAAACAGAATTTTCAAAAACTTTATTAACCTAATATTACCCGCATGAAATACCGCGCGAGTCTCTTACGTAAAATGAATCGTCCGGTATTGCATATAGGTACTCGGCAAGTTAAAAAGGTAAAAACCGATGTAGCCGCGTACAGCATACACTTGCAGAATCTGCCGCGATCGTGTTCCGGTCGGCTGCGGCGGCGAGGCGCAAACGAAATATGGGATACGAATCACACTAGTGCGTCTAATGAACGCGATGCAGTGCACATATGACACGACGCATTTTGTAAGCACATAATATTATACACATACGTATATACTACATAAACACTATAATAATGACGAGTGCGCATTATGTATGATATATGCGACTCACCGCTGCAATGGTAAATACTAAATATATATATATATATGTATATATGTGTGTGTGTGTGTGTGAGAGTGTGTATAGGTATTAATGGCAAACACGATTGGTGGCGGTGGCTGCAGTGCTGCAACTTGGTTACAAATAAGTGCGCGCGCGACGGCTATGCGACGTCTAAAAGGAAACTTGCTCGGGCGTATTATTATTGGACCAACAACAATGTTATTAGCCGACGGACCATTTGCAGCTTACAAAAGACGCACACGTACGCCGCACATAATATATATATATATATATATATATATATATATATATATATATATATATATATATATATATATATATATATATTACACACGCAAACATCAGTATAGACTTATTATATATAGGTAGTGTTTTCGATACATATACGTACGTTACGTGTATACGGTATATACGAGTGTTTATTATGTGTTATTTATACACTCTGTGTGTGAGTGTGATGTATAGTGTGCTTGTGGATATTATTATTATTACAGAGCCGCGTGCGCGTGCCTCCTCCTCTTCCTCGTCCGGTCCAACGGCGGATCTATGGTGCTGTGTTGATGTTTGTTGATGATGATGATGACGATGGTGGTGGCGGTGGTGGCGGTGGTGATCGGCGGCCACTAAACAGAAATAACGATCTGGAAATAAAAAAACCATTTTAAAACGCGAGCGCGAGCGTCGAACGTCTGTATATAGTTTTGCTTCGAACGCTTCGGTGATGTCTACTGACCCGCGCGAAACCGTGTCAATAATCTCATCTCGTCCGTCTTCTATATGTACACTGCAGGCATATGACGTGTACTTACGTATATATAATATATTATTATTCGCACGCCACCTCCATCGGTCGTTTTTATATAACGACGTCCGCACACGAGCATCACACCACCGCCTCCATAGACGCGTGAAGATCCGACAACACCAAAATATAAAATATACAAGGTGATTTCCTAAGCATGCTAATCCTATTTTTATATGGTTAAATTATGCTTGACGTGTTAAAATTCAGATCTTCGGAATTTTAGAAATACACTTCAAGACCATAATTTATCAAATCGTTGAAATGTTTTGTACCACATAAGGAAAACGCCGCAGCCGAAATGTATAGTGTCATAATAATATGCGTTATTTATATTTATATTATCCATCATCGTCATCATTGTTTCAGCCGAAAATTTGTCAACATGCATTTTTTAGGACACTTAACAGAGGGTTGAAATCACGAAGTCGTTCTAGAAATTAAAAACAAAAAAAATTATAATTTATACAAAACGAGTTTATCTCGGTTAATAACAAATATCATGTTGCATTACGAATCTGCAACTGTAATTCGTCGAAGATGGGTTTTTACCTGAAAACTTATTGGCATGCAATCTATAAATCTAAAACATCTTAGGACCATTCAGAAGTGTAGAAGATTAGTCTATATATATATAATTATTAAAGATATATAATATCATATCTGCGATGTAATTTTACGTGTAATTTCGTAACGATTGGTATAGAAATGCTAATGCAATAATAGTACGCGCATATTAAAGATCCGGTATACGGATTTGAAATGTAATCCAGGATTATAATATTATGTGTACAGATGTAACTCTACATTGTAAAATAAAATATAATATCAAGTTTTAAGTGAACTGTATTGACAATATGGTCGTCATACCCAAAAAAGATCGAATTTATTATACGATGATGTAAGTAGCCCGCTTATTATTGTTAACCGAGCTGTAGAGATATTAACTTTTAGTGTTTATAATAAAATATTATACTAGAAATCGCCATATCTTTATGTGAAAAAAAACTCCACACGACTGATCCTATACAATATTATATATAACCCTCTTCATTTTATAAACATGTAAAAGGATAGATAACAAAATGTAAAATTACTTATGTCAATTTAATATCATAACAAATGTAGGTACAGAGAAAATAATCGAACAACAACATTAATTGCCTGTTACAAAATTAAAAGTTCTACAAATATTTAAATAATTACTATATAGATTAAAATTCAATAAACATTCTAAACTTGTTATATGTGAAACAAGTTTTCATATATTTTGATAATCTCCATTAATTACCACGTCATTCAAAACTTTGTTTACATAACAATTATTAACAAGCTTAAAAAAAAATTTAAACTCCATTCTCATGATATTTATCCTAGTTAAATTGAATGTTTTTATAACAGTTTATTTTTATTTAGACTGCTGTCTCAAAGTATTCCTGCAAGATTCCTTATTTCATCATTCTATTATATCATTAACTTATTTTTCTAGGGATACGAGAATCATCGACACGACAAATGACAGAGCGGATCGTATCGAATCCAATTACGGTCAAATTTTAACAAATTTATGATTTCCTGTAAGTTCCTACAGAAATAATGCATACTTGACATAAAATAATTTTTCAATTAGTATTGATGCATACATATTTTTTTTTCTTATTCACAAAATCAAAAAAGATATCACAACAATCATCATAATAATATTATTACCCCAGTTCATCCATTATACGATTTTAAAGTATATATTTTGAATTTCTGTTGATAATTCACTCAACTTAACATACATTTTTTCTATTAACTTGACAAGCTCTGTAAATACTTACATTACAAAATATTATAATTATTAAATCAATTTAAATATTGTCTTTATTTTTCATCATCAAGATTCAAGACATACCTAATAAAGTTTTAAAATAGTGTGTTGGTTATCGTTAGGGTAGAGCGGGACAGTACCGCACTATTAACTTCTAAGCGTTGTAGAACTTGCAATATTTTAAGAATTTGAAATTGGATTGCGCAATTATATCACAAATATTGTCATCTTCGATAATATTTACGCATTTTTAAAAATTTTTAAGTTGAACCTAGAAAAAAAAATCGAATTTTTAAAGTATTAAAATATACGATTTTGCTTTACATGTGAGGTAAAACCATATTAGCCTTGGGGCAAAACCGTTTAGACGGTTTTATGATCTAAAATAGTAAAAATATATATAATCGGTGAATAGACACACTTTTTAATACGTTTTAATACCCTCCCGAGCCCGTATACAGGGGGATTAGAGGGGTTCATTCAACCCTCCCTAAATTTTTAATGTAGGTATATATTTATATATCTATTTTTTATGCATTATTAGTTAAAATATTTTGACCCTCCCCCGATAATCCACTATTGATGATTTGTTTTAAGCACATAGTTACAAACGATCCTTAGTAAAAAGTTATCAAGTAAATTATAACACATTGGGGCGATTCTGAATACATACGTTTTCGCCCTAACGGTTTTACCACATAATAGGTTAGGTCAAATTAACAACAATTAACTAAAAAGTATGACCAATATTCCTCCAAATTATATCATTAAATAATCTATAATATACTACCCGCTTTTCTGTAATTTGATGCACTTTTTTTTTACATCAAGCACAGTTAAATATAAACATTTTTAACAACAATACATGTATATGAAAATAATGATCATAAAAATTTTACGGTAACATGAATTTGAGCGAGAATTAATTACAAATGAGGTTGATATAGTTATATTGATAACAATAAGCATACAGTCATAGAAAAATAAACATTTATAATTTTTTTTCCTACCTTCACTCATTGTTCAAATATCTCATCATACATACGTTTATGCCTCTCTGACGGAACTACCCCGTTTTCCCTATTTATAGATGTTTGCATTTTTTTTTTTGGATGATACAATTTTTTTGAAGGGTGATAAAGTTTTAAATATAATATACAATACGCATGCTCGACGACATTTTTCTTTATGATCATACCAGTAGAATCGTTATACATGAAAAAAAATTTAACGATTTCTCAAATTTATACAGTTAGGTACACTTTGAATAAATTATGTATTTATAGAATTCCAGCGACTTCCGTCAACAGCCCTTCGCGGACGTCATCTATCTAAATTGCAACAAATCTGAAATCATTGCCACCATCGTGACAGGACGAAACGAAACGACTAAAACGTTAGATGTGCAGATGACCGCAAAAACGTGAATAAGTACCTATAGGTATAGGTACCATTGTTGTGACTTGTGGTTCGAGTGACGCGTTAAACGCAGAACGGTCGGACAGCGGAGAAAACGGATGATGGCGAAAACCGACCGCTTACCGTAATATGGCGACTGATGTCCAACGAAAACAATCGTAGTGGTTACCCACGCGCAAATACTACGGTTATGGGGACGTCGAGCATATATAGGTGCAGGTGAATCTATAATAGCCTACCGTAGTAATTTTAACTTAACGAGGTATATTGTGTTTCAGCACGTACCCGTGGATTGATCAGATGACAGGGCTTAAACATGGGGCTTAGAGTTTGACGAGATTAAATGTATGGCAAGTAAATATGATAACGCCACTCAAAAATATGATAACCCAGTTATAGTTACAGTCGACTAGACCATAGTGTGTCTATATTTTTTGATTTTTTTTTTTCAGTGCTCAAGTCGCATACAAGCATGATTTTGCATTGTTACCAATTTTGTATTTTCCGATTTCAAAAACACTAAAGGCCAATAAACAAATAGATTTGATTTTTAATTATTACTACACAATAAATTATGAAAACGAGTAAACACAGTACAAAAAACGTATTGAAAGTAAACAGTAAATAATAAATTTGAAATTTGTGTAAACGAAAAAATTATTGTTCACGAAACTGCATGAGATAAATTTTATTATAGTACGGTTCACTAAGCGGAAAGATGGGGTGCAGAAGAACCGTTTCAAAATCGCTCTGTAACTGTCAAAAACTTGGATAGAATCTACAAATATTATACCTACTTATCAAATCCATTATATTAATATGCATGGATATACATCGCGTTGTAATTTACGCTGCTGATTTATTAGCTCCTATGTAGTTGATAATAATGTTGGTACACACAGTTTATTGTGTATTTTTGACATACCTAATTAACTGTCGAAACTAATTGTCATAAAAAGTTTAAATAACAAAAAAAAACACTAAACTATCCCCAAATGAAGTATAGTCACTAGTCAGTAGTCAAGTGGCGTACGAACAGGTGACCTATAGGAATTAGTCTATATACAGGCGAAATGCATATAGGATGATTTATCACAGTTGTCAAGTTAGCGTTGGAATTTTAATTTTCAATAGTTTGAGAAAGACATATTATTACTGAAAAATTCTAACAAATTGACGATCACAATAATATACACAGGTGCGATGTAATAAGAACAGTAACGATCGATCCCGATTAGACGACGTAGTAGCCATATTATATTATTATTTTATGTACATAACAGTGCGGTAAAAAAGTATTATGAAAAAAACTAGTAGTCTTATATATTATAACTATTTATAGCCTCACTCGCAGGCAGCCACTTTACCGACCCGCGAGCTATATAAATAATATAATACGAGTACAACGGCTTTATAGTAAATAATACTATAGTGATGCTCCGCGGTGTTATTAATGCGTTCTGATTAAAGTGTTTCGGTGTAAATTTTCATCTGCAGCGCGTGCACACTCGTAAAAATGTTAAGAAATTAATGTCAAAATAATTGTACACCACAAATATAATATATTATATGCGCTTCAGTGCGTCGTTAATTATATTATACAACATCGCCTATATAGTCTGCGAATAATATAATGATAATTAATAATAATAATATGTTAATAATTACTCTGTTCTTAGGGTGTTCGCATAAACGAGTTGTCCCACGCTCGGGGGCTATAAAAACAGTCGTGAAGCTATTTAAAAAAAAAAAAAAAAAAAAACCCATAAAATTGTTTTCCTTCGGCATCGGTTAGCATAAATTTCCGCACTCATCAAAACTAAACCTGATCGATTTTTTTTCCTAATAAAAATTCATCGCTTACACACTTCAGTTATTGTATATCTGTATATTGATATCTCCTCGGTCCTGCTATACTGCAGTTTACTCTGCAAATTTAATAGTTTTATACGAAAGAAATGACCTACATACAATAATCTTTATTTCGTATACGCGTATAGTGTTGACAGTGTAATCAGGGGGGCATGGGGTCCGGACCCCCTGAAATTTCATCGACGACATTTTTTTGGAATCTGAGTGGATAGAAAAATCTAGTTTTTTTTACAATGATGATCTTTTTTGACTTAACTTACCCCCCTCCCTCTCTGAAGTAATATCCTGGCTACGCCCCTGACAGTTAAATATGCAGTAATTCGTCATGTGATTGCGGATATATACACAATAATATAACAATGTAAGACAGCACAAAAAACATACTCGAAATTTTTTTTTTCTTCACTACAACTAATATATACTATAACTACAAAGCGCATATTCGGCCAACGACGACGACTACGTTTACCTACACACGCGTACACGTCTAATGCCTTCACATTTAAGTGTATCATCTATCGTGGAATAAAAACCCGTCCCAAACCCGACCAGTTATACATGTTTCGTAATAACCCAATCGTTTATTATTAATATATGGCATATACATATTGTTATTTGTTATGTGTATATATAGGTATACCTATACGGATTTGATTTTTTTCTTTCTACGCAAATCGTTTATTATTTATTGTAATTTTTTTTATTCCTATAAACGTCCACCGATTGAAAATTGTTTTGAAGGTCCGTCTCACTGTCAGCCTTACCTGAATATTATTATGTTAAACATTCATTGACGCCGTCAAACTGTATTGACTGCGTGCACGTATTGAATCCACTTTTCATTCGGTCAATTATTATAGCTGTTACCTGCACGCATATTGACTTAACGCGTTATACATATTATATAGCATGACTCAATTTCGACGAGACAATTCTTAAACCAAAAACTATTACTATAATATAATATCGTCGATAATATTCTAAAACAACAAAAACCTCGGATCAACGCCACTGCGCATCGTCGAGTTTTCTATATATTCTTGAATTATTACGTATTGTTTGACATAACCGCGTAGGTAGGCGGTTCTACATTATATAGGTACCATTATACCAAAGCATCAATGACAAAATATTAATAACGTACTTACTCAAGTATTACGTCATAAATATGACGATGACGTAAAGTCACTGTAGATTTTAGATTCTGAACGGAGCGACGAATGTGCGTGTAAAATATTCATTTCAAAATAAACATCGTACGCATTAAAAACAAAAAAATTATAATTCTTCCAAATACGCATACTATTGAATAATATCTTATACAATACACCTTCTGTGAGCTTATAATATCAATTAATATATATTTTTGATGATAACTTATAAAACGAATAACAGCTAGGATAGTAGAATGGCACCCGAATTCGACGTAGGTAAATTCCCGCATAATAATTCGATTATTTATAATAGCCATTTTTAGCTGGATTGTCGTAAAATATGCATGGAAAAAAACTGGCAATATTTGAATATTTTGTGGGAGATGGTAATACCATGGCTAAATAACACGGTATGTTGTCCAAATCTACTATTTGTTTACAGCTGTGATACGCATTTCGTTGATATCATGTAGGTACAATAACATACAAAGTTGATTTTATTCCATGAATTATGACTTAAGCCTGTCTCCAATTTGAATGAAAACATGATAGTCGAGAGACAGCGTGACGTAGTCGAGTTGAGCGAATTAAATTGACAACATATCATACTATTTAGCCATGGTTAATACATGGTTTTACATTCCGCATCCTTACGAATAAACACATTGCACGTGCTACAGCATATTATAACGGTATACCGCAGCATATTGGTTCTATGCGGGGCGGGGTTGGGGAAGGAGATGGATAAAAAAAAAAAACCGTCACCACTATTATATACGCAAACAACAATGGCATCGTCTCCACCGCCTATATCGTGTGTCATCACTGCAGACAATTAGCGGAGACGCATCATGCTGCTCTCGATCAAATTACGAGCTCTGTGTTTTAACGTCTAATTACAGGTCGCGACCAGAATTTATCACGCTACTCGTAGTTTCGTAATATGATGATATACAGATTAGGAACTTAGATTAGGGTACGTGAATGATGGGTATACCGAATTAAACTCTATAGAAATAAATCATTTACCCGCGTTTTAACATAATATTATATTAATAAAATTAAGTACATATATCAAATTACAATCTAAAATGTGACATTGTGACCTGCGGCCATTATTATTATTATTATTGTTTATTAAACGCCGAAACGGCAAATTTACATAGTATTACAAATATGGTATTACTGTATTAATAGGTACAGTAATGTAGAATACATAAATAATTAATTGGATACAGAAATAATAATTTAGATAAAATTATAAATAATTCAGAGTATTCATGCTGCTATAATATAGATATAAATAGTATAATTATAAAGGTAAAAGTATAATTAGTGGCCTAAGGATTATTGGTTGTTTGCAGCTCTGAGCATGCGATGCAGAGTGTGGTTGTGCCCATAAGAGGTCTTGTGGGTTGGGACATAAAATTATGATTGGTTTCTGGAAAAATGAGAAGGAACTCTGAATGGGATGGCCGCAAGGAGACCAGGAACGTCCAAAGAGCCATTTTATAGAATTTAATTTAGAAAATCTAAGTCTGCTTTAGCACGACGAGAGGTAAGAGTTGGGATGTTCTAAACTTGTCTTATGTAGTTGGAATAATCATGATTTTCGGGATAAATTTTCATTTTGAAGGCAATAAAGTTAAGAAATTTATTTTGGACGCGTTCAAGTCGTAGCTGGTCTTTGACTAAATACGGTTCCCAAACCATAGATCCAAATTCTAAATGAGAACGGACATGAGCATAGTATAAAGTACAAAGGCATCCAACCGACTTAAATAATTTAGTATTACGTACGATGAACCGGAGGACTATAAGTGCTCTATTATCCATCGCATTTATATGAGTGTAAAAAAAAAAAAAAAAAAAAACATAGATTAGGTGAATAAATTATATCAAGGTTCTTAATAGAGGATACTCGTTTGAAGTCCGTGCCGTTAAGAGAGTAGGTGGTTAAAATTTGAGTTAAAGATCTATATAATAATATACAGGTCGCTTCTCGATGTCAAATTTTGATACGTTTATATATATACCCACCATAACTATACCATCGTCTCTAGACTTTATAAGGAATGAAACTATATACTCAACGACTGAGAGCTAAACTGACCTGCAGAGGATCAGACGACCGAAGCTGAAAATACGTCTCAGTGATCAAGAAGTACAATGAATGTTAAAAACGGAGTGAATATTATCTACAATACAGATTTAAAATTAAATCGATTCTAAAACGCTGGAAACATAAACATCTTGTTCAATTATAAACACATTTTATATAAGTATACTGTATAAGGTAATACATTATTATTTTGTTTTAAAATACATTTTGCAAGTGAATTTCTTTATAATTTTTTTTTTTTTGAACCTACATATAAAAAGGAAAATTTACTCTCTGTATGATTAAAAACAAATGAGTACATTTTGTGTGGGTTTACAATAAATCAATAACTGGATGAAGTAATGGAAACGTCCAGTAACACTACTTTTAAGTATCAATAAACTATATTATAAATCTATAATATGTTTCTATAATATTTTGATAAAAAAATAAAAATAAAATAATATATTATGGATCTAATTAGTTTGGCGGTATAAATAAATTCAATAAATGGATAGCACTAATTTTTTCTCAATTCAATGAAGTTGTTTATGTATACATGCAAATAAAATAACTGTAGACACTTAATTAAAATATACGATATTATAATAATATAAATTCTTCTCACCTCTCAGTAATTCGTTGGCTTTAATTCATTGCTCTTGTTATAGGTTTCAGGTAAAGGATACCGAGTCAGTACAGTACCTCAACGACTAAATAAGTTGTGTGATCCGACTTCAAAACTTCTTTTGCATATACTGTACTTATACGTAAAACATACTTTTATATAATCATCTATATCTTAAACAAAATATAATATTCGTAAATAATTGTATTTGATTGCAATAATCATAGTGTATGTTTAACTTCGTGTCAAGTATTTGTATAGGATTCATAAATGCAGTACAACATTATTTCGGTGTGTCGATTAATCGAAATATATATCTATACACAAATATCACACTGTACTATATAACCAAGATAGGTATGCGGATTTTTATACTTCTAGTAGATAGTATAGAATATAATAAACGATTTTGAAATAAGCGAAGCTTTGTTAGTAATTCTAAAAAGCATTACTTTAAATCAGATACAATGTGGAAAACACAAATAGTGTTTATTTATTTTTTAATTGAACAATTGAAGTAACGCATACTATTGTGAGTTTGTCGACAAATACAAACTATATGATCAATTAAAATTGTTTGCTGCTCGATGCGAAGAATTTATGGAAGATTTGAAATTGTTCGTGTGTAGTGCGAGCACATTTAATGTGCATTATATCCTCCACGGTCCCACGGATTAATATAGCGTTCGCGTTCCAGTTTCTGCTTGCACAACACATGTCTATTGTCCTGGTATGTGTCCGCGCACGGTTTTCGTTACGATCGATATTTGTCAATAACTTTCGTTACATGATAGTCTCATTGTGTGTTGTGTGTATACCTACCTACACTGCTGCCGCAGTAGCAGATTTATGCCGATATTAACTTTTGAACGAATTGACACGCGATATAATACGATATTATGTAGCGCAGTTTATCGAGTGGTTTGGTTCGAGTGTATAATAATAATAACAACAGTGATAATAATAAAAATGATCGCGCACAATAATAATAACAATAACAACGACAATAGTACTACTACCACGGTGACCACATCTTAGAACATAATATAATAAGCGCGTAAACCTGCGGTCGGAGAAATTGTTTATCGAATAAAAACGTCAAAACCCGACCTATGTAACCCGTATCTATGTACTTCGCCGTATGTATTATTATAATATTATTATGCATATGATGCACGTGCATATAATATGCGCTGTTGCAAACGCTAATTTGATTAAATTTCCATCGCCGCGGTGATGCGGGGACGACGATTTATACGGCGGTTATCAATACAATATATAATATGTGCGTCTACGCACGCTCATAATATTGTATAGGTAGATAATTTCAGAATAAGGTTGTAAAAGCGGACATGTAACTGCAAGTGCATGATTATATGGAACTGCAGCGCTAATCCACCGCCATGTGCGTCGTCGTAGGTACACACGGGGACTGATGAAGATTCACGAACTATATTTTCGAGATAGTCGTCGAACAAGTATAGTAATAATAATAATAATAATAATAATATTGTATGTTATGTACCTATACCTGCAGACGTATAGAGTGTTTCGTGCGAATTAGCCGGAGGACGGCATTTACTAGTCAGCTGGAGAAACGCCAAACGCGTCCGAATCGCATCGCGTTAATGTCGGCTAATATATAATATAATATAGTGTATATAGGTACAATATAATAATAATAATATGTAAACCATTAAAATATAATTATCACATCAATTTATAAATGTTATTATGTATGTATATAGGTACTATATATATATATATATATATATATATAATAGTACTCGATTTTCTAGGTCGTGTGCGCGTATAACATGTGTAGGTCCTATCCTCTACGCGACTGCAGTGTTATCCGCGCAATAGAAAACAATACCGTAATAATATTACACTGCACAAGACAATCGATTCTGTGAGATATCAATCGCACGGATATTATAAATTATATATACGTTTGCGAATTTTTCAGTACAAAAACATGGAAACCTGCAGCAGCACCGATTACGTAGGCATAGAAAAATATCACGCATGTATATATATATAATTCGTTATCGTACACACTCACACACATGCATATGTACGATTAAAGGGAGAATTTCGTTTGTAACGAAGGCGTATGACCTTATACGCGCGTCGTCTGCGCGTGCAACGATTTTCGCTCGGATATTATCCGTGTCGGATCTGCTCGTGCAATCTCCGTTCGGGGATCGCGAGCGCGGAAAACCCGTTGAAATCTCTGGCCGCTACGGTGAGGTTCGCGCTGCACAATACGATAATACAATATATAAGATGTACATTATATTATAATATACGCACACACGCCTGCAGTGGTGTCTTGGTTGATAAATACGACCTGAAGTCGAAAAGGATATATGTGTATAGGTTACCACCCATCGCATGTGTGTGTTAGAAACGACTCAGACTCGAGCGTGTACGTATGGAAATCGCGACGGAATACCAATCTTCCTTGTCCGCTGCAGCGGGGAGGAGGTGATGTGCCGGCGGAGAAATGAGCGACCGCAGGTGCGATCGCGACGGCGCGGACGCGGTTGACGAGCGAAGAGCCGCGGACAGTCCGAGTATATATATACCTACGCAAATATACATATACCGGGTGATCCGTTTAACGTGAGGCACTCATCATTTCATTGCCTTTTAACGTTTTTGAACAAATATTTTTTTTTTTATACAATTCTTAGTTGTTAAAAAATAACACTTTTCAGAAAGAAAAAATATATTTTTCTTTCGTTATCATTTTTTAAATCTTGATTATTTTTTTTTTTATTGACAACAAGCAATTTTAATATCGTATTCCAAAGCAGAATAATTTTTGGAATACTTCGATTTGTGTGATAAAATAATTTTGGATGAATAGTTGTTTATATATGAGTTATAAGCGTTTAAATTTATGACGAGCGGAGTGGAGTACTCCAAAAAATTGTAGTCCAATACTCATCCGCTCATTTAAACTTTAAATACATTATTATAAAAATGTATCTTATAAACTATAAGTACGTGTGAAATTTGATAAATTATAAACACTCCGAACAATATTCTGCTTTGGAATATGAAATCTAAAATGTACCTATAGGTATACCTACGTATATTGTCATCCAAAACAGTAACAATAACGTAACAAACGATAACTATTACGATGATATACATATTATAGTAAAAAAAAAACGTATTAATGATGTATTCTTAACGAAATTAAAACCTTGAGCATAAAAGGAATATTATTTTCAAAAACGCGTTTATTACAATAGTATAACAACCTATATGGCTATATGTTATGTTAAACGGATCACCCCGTATGTACACACACACACACACACATACACACGTACAGATGTAGGTACATACGCGATGTAGCTGCAGTATGTGTGTATATGTTTTCTATTTACATACAAACTATGGTACCCATACTATGTATGTGATATGTGTATGTATTGGGTATTACGAGGAGGAGGAAACGGAGAAAAAAAATCACTGGTCTGAATAATACTCCCACGCCTCTACCGTTATTATGTCGGCTGTGCGCGTACGTCAACGTCAGCCGATTGTGTGTTCGTCGTCTCCGGCCGCGCGCGGAAGATCATATCGCGGGATGCTGCAGTGCGGCACGCCGCGGAGACGAATGCGCGACAAAACCGGTCGACCGAATCGGTAGAACACGTCAATTTACATATTGGCCGGGTACCCGACGCGCGGTCGCCCATAAAATACGCGCTCATCTCTCCCAGGCTTTCACCGCCGCCGCATCGGTCGCCGTTCGGCTACCGCGGGCTATTCGGATGGGTATATACCTATATATATATATAGGTATAATAGGTTTATACCGCGCGGGCGGCGGTAGGTATAGAATAGGTATATGTATAACATGGTATAGGTATACAGAGGTATTATAGGTATACGCATTTAATAATACGCTGCAGCACGCCGCGTGTTTGCGACCCCGCGAAGTCGGTGAACGATCTGAACGTCGTCGCGATTACAATAATGTATCGAAATGTTTTCAAAGCATAATATTATATTATAATATGTAGGTGCAGGACAAGTCTATGGGATGACTTTTATTTTTACCGACCACGCACGCCGCGTTACATTTTATCAAAATATTTTATTATAAAATACCTACCTATACCAGCAGTCATGTCGCGTTCGATTTGCTCGATGCTCGACGCAAACAAAATCACAGCAACAATTTAATATAATAACATAATACACCAAAACAGTATTAATATACGATCGTATCTATCGGCAATAAGTATTGTCGTTCCTTAGGAAACGGTGAAAAATCGTTTTTTTAAACCTTCACTTGCGCTTGTGTCACGTATAGTTATACCGCGCGCGATATGGGCAATAATAGTGATAAACCAATAACGCTATATAATCGTACATTTATTGTTCGTTCGTTCTCCAATTATGTTTGCAACCACGATCAAGTTGATTGAATGTATAATATATTTAGTCACGCGGTGTTGTAATATTATAATTCTGTGAAGTATTAAATAATAAATTATTAAAATACGTCTAAATTGATTTATGACAATAAATATGCACGTCAATGATGGTTATACGCGCGTTATACAATCGTAAATTCTTAATTATCCCATAAATTGCATAAAATATGACATTCAACATTTTGTTAAGAAATGTAACGATTACCCAATAAGTTCTTATCATCAAACCGCATTAAAAATGTTGAATTTCAACAACACGTGTAAACACAAAATAAAATATAATAATACTACGGGGCAAAAATAAATCAAATTATAATATAGTAAGTAAATTAATGAACTATCCAAAACGTAGATGTGCGTTCTTGTTTAAAAAATCATAACCCCCAAAAAAATTTAAAAAAACTTTACTGTTTTGATACGGCATAAACTACGAGTTACAATTTTACAAATAAAATCACGGTTACAAGATTAATTAGGTGTACATATGGTAAGGTTACATAAAATATATTATATCAGCATGTAAATTTGTGGTTTGCCCGAAACTCATTCGTTATTCATAAAAGTTTTTACCCAATAACAGTCAAACTAATTTATTATAATAAGTGCTTTCTAAAAACGAACAAATAACCCGCTACTATCTCTGCGTGGAAAGATTCAAATACCATCTACATGACCTTAATTCATTGTTTCGATAATTAAAAAATAGGTATTTTATTGTCTCTTTTGAAAATCAGATTCGGCAACTGGAGTCTGGAAGAGTCGTCGAATTCGATCCTTAATCATTCGCGCATATATTATTATATAATAAGCTAGAAACACCGCACGCGCGCGCGACGGTGTCGAACGAGTATAATGCTGTATTATTACATTATTCAACCTAATTGTTTTTTGTTGTTTTTTTTTTTTTTTATATTCAATTTTTAGCACCATCACGAGAAATCTATATTGTCATATTGTTGTGTTTTTAATTAAATTATTTGCTGTGACTTAAGACATACTGGCAGGTGTCGGTTTTATATTTATTTATATTATATACATATATGGTTACGTACCTACCTATACATTTGTCTCCTTGAGAAATTCCAAAACAGCTACCGCCATGGTCTGACTATAGGTTTTGTAATGCGATTTCGTTCGGAAGCACGCGGCGTTCGGTGCTTTCGATTACGTCTTTATGGTTTCCACAAGTTCCGTAGCGGCGGTTAAACGCCGTGGACACGTTTCAGTTGTTCGATTCTAATGAACACGTCGCACGTCGGACATATTTCAGGTTTTCTTTCATCTGCGCTATCTGATGAGTATTATAGGTATAAACGGCCTGACAGCAATGTGACCTATCCGAAAACGATTTTACGCATCACGCCATCATGTCAACAAGTTTTTGTGACGTTCCATAATATCGCGTGTCTATTATTAATTTCTATATAATATTATTGTATTGAACATCAAGCGCATTAATCAAAATATCATTTTATTCTGCCGCCATATGCGCGTACCCAATAATATTATACTGATGAACCACGACGAGCGAACTCTGCAGGCACATAATGTTATATTATAAGGAAATCAAACACGATATTATTTTTTTCCAAGAAAAATTCTGTTTGCTTTCTACAGAAGAATGTGATGCCCCTACAAATTCCGTCCATAAATCATTTACAATTCAAATGTACATCATATGATCGGTTTACAATATTGCTGTTAAAACAAACGCCATTCAAGTAATATCTATTAAACACTCATTGCAAGACAAACAGTATTACGCACAAATGTCAGTCGACCATATTCAAATGCCATTCGAATGAATTCCATTCAATTTAATTCTCCGCAGGAACTTTGATATTCAAATACATTCAAACGATTACCATTTGAAGTATTATATTAGTCTTATAGACGATTGTACTAGGTACCTACTTATAATAGTCGTCAATCGGATATTGTTTCTCGTGCGTTAAAAATGTAAAGGTATTTCAAATGATTTTTATTTATGGTAGTTTGACAGGTATTTAGTTTAATTTGTAAATGTTGCTTATCTGATAGTTCAGAAAATAAACCGACTGTTTAAGTCTCTTCATTTATATTCAGATCTAGCATGCATTTTATAGATATCATTATGTTCGCAATAACGGTTAATAATTTAAAATAAATTTAAATAAATATAAACGTTTTCCAACCTTTTTCAAGGAAAATGTAACATAACATTATACATTTATATTATGATTTAATAGTCATAGTAATACATGACATGTCAACTTCATATATAGCTTTTCATTTATTAAGTATTTTAAATATACATATATTTTTTTTTACCAAAGATTAAATACTTAAATTTTAGATTAAACAATATCAAATATCAGAATACCTACTGAGATACCTATAAATGCAGCATCAACATTTAACACATTATGCTAATTTACTGCTTATAGTATTTAGAATATTATAGTTCCTTCATTAGTATATTAATAATTTAGTATACTTATTTATGTATTAAATTATAGGGACGTCTAATTATTTATCTACGAAATATACGCTTTGATTAAAATTCATAGATATTTTAAGACATTTTGCATAATTATTGTACCTGTTCCAATGTATTGTGACACTTCAAATCATCTGATGTATTTTTAATTTGTGATCCAGCAATGTACTCAATCATATATTTTAGTGCTCTCATGTCGACTATTACAGTAATAACCAAGGCTCGGAACTTTATGCGCTAAAAATTACTCAAATATGCGCATACATATTATGCGTTAAAATACATCAAAATATGCGATATAATATGCAGTAAAAAAATGGAAAATATGCAAAAATATGCAATTTATTGAACAAAATACATTTTACATGCAAAATTGTAAGCATAATTGTTCACAAATTACCTACGATTTACAATATAATATATTTCATATCATGGTACAAAATATTAATGCAGTGGTAAATTTTGATAAAAATAAATACAGGCCGGTCGGCGGTCACTATTACCTACGAGTTCTCAGTAGTATAGAGATAATATTATTGTTGAGTGCATTGGGAGCAATACAGTAATAGCCGTTGATGAATTAATTTATTTTGTCAAATTATATTAAATTTAGAATTTCGGTTGTCATATATCTAATATTTTTTTGTTATTGTTTTCTTTAAATCTATGAAATATGCAGTTATGACTAATAACTCATCTGCAGTGATTCATATATCATATAAATTATTGTACACATAATAATCTGGAGAAATATCTAGGGCAGACAAGAGATTCGCACAGTTTTTACGGTACAGAAACAACCTTGACCGCAAACATTGTGTTTTTAAGGCGTTGCATTGTTTTGTTTTTTTTACTCACATATATATTATAGTGAACACATTAACCCGTAAAGTAATTAGTTTTCTGTATACATGCGGAACGTATACCATTAAATTATATTGGTGGTTGCAGTATATATGTAGTAGTGCGCGTGCGCGGTCGGGTTAGCATAGGACATGCACACGCTTTAATCGGATTCGGATACTAACAATAGTAAAAAAAAATATATATAAGACTGTGGGAGTCAAAATTGCGTTAAACAAATAGTGTGTACAGTTCGGCGGACAGCGATTATAATCGTGCGATACTAAAATATATCGTATTTGCACTGCACGCGTCTGGTCGAACTGCTGCAGCAGTCGTAATTCATAATATTGTTTCGGATTATTGGTTATAAATTATAATATCGAATTATACCTACTATATAATGATATATTATCTGTCGAATTTTCGGTTTTTATTTTTTTTTTTAATTATCATACCGTCGGCTACGCGTCGAACGTTTCCGCGCGTGAACGGTCACACAGCGTATAATGCTATAGCTCGAGTACATTATATACATATACCTATATAAGTGCGACGGCTGCAGTGTCGACGGTACGATATTATTATTGCGGTAAGTGGAAATCGACTCGGATAGTCCGATTTCAACACTGCGTCTGTCACGGTGAGCACCCGCGGTCCAAGAGCAGCATAATAATATAACAATATAATAACATCATAGCCCGCGATGTGTATGTTTCGAATCGAAAACCTATATAAATATAATGTAGTGTAATAAAATGCACCATAACGAGTTGGCCTGCACGAGTTCATCGCCGTTCGTAATATACGAATATATAACATTGTATATTCCTACCTAATAATAATAGTCGGCGGCGACGTCGACAGGCGACACGATCGTTTATAATATACGCAGATGGACGTATTTAACAGGCCGACGGGTCATCGAAAAACAAACATAAACAGTTAGTTATAGTTCATACTTCATAATATGGAGGTCCGTCCGAAATCCGGTTGTTTTCGTCTTGCACGCGCATAATACATCCACACATAATAATATCACATATGTTTATATACCTATATAGATACGTAGTCGTTTGTTTTTATGATCCTCATAATATATGTATATTATTATACATATATTGTATTAAGTGATATTATGTACGCAATCGGGAATATATATTATTATTGTATTATAATATACTAATATATATAATACGGTGGTATTAATCAGAGGCGGTTTGAATGTATTATACTTAGTGGTGCAAGACAATATATAGACACCCCCCCCCCCCCCACCACCATCATAATAGAAATTACAAATAAATATTTTTTAATAAGTTTATAGTTTATAATTATAAGGCCCTTATATTCTTAACTCGACGCTTTCAACAGTTTCAGCCACGATTATCATTTATCATAAATTCATATGTCATTGATTAGGTACTTTATTACTTTTTTCATTTATTAAACATTAAAATTAAACATTGCGGTCAGCACATGCTCAACCAAGACCACCCACCCCCCTAACATTGGCGGTACAGTGCACCAAAAACAGTATACTCAAACCGCGTCTGGTATTAATATACTTGTCCGCATAGGCGCAAATAGTGTTTGAATTTTTTTTTTTTTTGGGGGGGAGCTTATATCTTATTTAGTACCAATTCTTATCAGACTTTCCCCACAAATTTACCCGTTGTTAACATGATCACGTGGTTCTCGGTGCACCAATTGAATATCATTCGTGAAAAAGTGAAAAGTGATATTTTTTCCAAATATTATTTTAATTTTATTTTTGAGTGGGGGCGGGGGGGGGTATAGTAATTCAATAAAATGTAATATGCATACGCGCGTGCTATAAGACAATCGATTGAATATCGGATCGAGATTTTCCCGAGACAGAAACCGCATAAATCCGATAGGAATATATATGATAGTGGGACGACCGGACGCCAAACAACAACGATAATATTACACACGAACGCGAGCGCCGGAATATCTCTCTCTCACTCCTTCTCTCTTTATCTGTTTGGAAATAAGATGGGCATTTAAAACGGTACATACAAAATGTATTGTTACATTAAACGTAGGCAGGCCATCAATTGTTGTTGCGAACGACTCAAATTGGACTTGCCGACGTTATTTATCATCCACGGCCTCTTGGAACTTTTATACAGATCTTATCGTAGGTATACCGTCCTTATTCCCTCTCAGTCATCCGATACATAGGTATAACATGCAAGAATACTATAATACACAATAATATGCCACCCGCGACATTGCGTCGTCCTTATTTAGTGTCTCGTGTGCTATAAATTTATGACAATCATCGAACTTCAATGATATACGTTCTTCGATAACAATATTGTGGATTTCAAGAACAAACCTATTTACACGTCATATTATATTGCATAATATACGTAAAAAGTATTATTTATTTTCCATTTAAACCGACAGTAGAAGAGGTTCCGTTTGAACAATACTAAAACTTATATAAAGTATTAATCATCATATGAAATATAAGACTTACAATATTTAGATTAAATGCTTAAAAGCTGCAATAAAGTATTTTGACAAAATGCGTTAAAGTCAAGAATATTTTAAAATTATCTTGTTGTTGTAATTTGCATAGAATTTATAAAAATAATTGACATTCTACAAATACAAGGTTACCCATATCACTCATTTTTAATGAAATAAAAAAAAAAATCATATTATTTGGGTCAAGCCAGTAGCCGTAGACGAGATTCTATAATTAAATGATATTAGTTATTTAATTAGTTGTTATTTAAAAAATATTAAACGAAGAGAGTAAGAGATCTAAAACTTTCTTCTACAACCGTTTTCTATATCTTTAGAATTTAGAATAATTTCATTATATTGACTCGATTATAAATTTATGCCAGTAGTTCTCGATATAAATATAATATGATGATCAAAATTTTTTCTTACATTATTTTTAAAACAAATTAGTTATCACTTATCAGAAATCAATTACTGTTGAATTGAAAAATTACTTATGATGAAATAAATAAAATTTAATGAAAACTATCCTTCAAAATAGAGGCTGTTCCACACATTTCCTTCATTCATAATTGTTTTTTGCATACAATGATTTATCTTTTAATTCAAATTAACATATTATGAACTATACGCAAGTAAAACAACAGCTTAAAATATTCTTAATTCGAGGTTATGTAGGTAATTTAAATTTGTATGTATTTTATATTCACTCATATTTTATATAATACTGAAATTTTATTAATTTACTTTACAATGGTTTATCAACGACGAAGAACGTTCAAACTTAACGTGTTGTAAAATCCTGGTTTTTATTTTATTTTAAATTCGCACTATATAAAATTATAATTAAAACATAAAAAAAAATTTTACAGAAACTTAAAACAGAACGTATCTATGAGTAGGTATTTCAAAGTTTGTTCATGTTGTGGCCTGGTGTTTGGTTATATCGATATCAAAATAAGACATTCTCGAAAAATTTGTTTTGACTTATATAGGTACAAAATCTAGTTACTCTAAGTTAAGGGGCGACAATAGTCTAAACGTACTATTGTCTAAAATGTATTAGTGGGTTTTGCCTCATATTTCTGAAACAAACTCTTATTTAATACAGGAAATAGAACGTTTTGATGCAATTTGTAAATAGTTCGTTTCCACATAATATTGGACATGTAAATAGTACGTTATGCCACAATAACAGATTAATAACTCCAATTGTCATTCGATTCTTAGTACATTTCTACATATGAATCCATGTACCTATAACTCAATTTTTTCAATTTTGGAAATAGTATGTTTTGAAATATCTCATTTAACTATAAATTAAAATAATATATTACATTATCATTTGGGAAAAATTCAGAATATTGAGTTCTGTGGTTATTTTATTCGTGTAGATCATAGTTGAAAATAAAGGAAACATTTTTGTAAAATAAATACACGCTGCAAAAAAAAAAGGAGAAAAAAAATCGTACACCATAAATTCCGAATTCCAATTGTATTAATTATTTCAAAGATATATTTATAGATTATGGGTGATGTCGCATACCGTGGTCTGTGATAAACACGATGCAGTGCATATACATCTGGTACAAAACTAGTGTATCGAAAAATCCCTCATCATTAAATGGAAATTAATACCTGAAAGAAAATGAATTGGAATTTTGCGAGATTTTTATCGCAGACAACTAAAAACTAGCTAGAACACTAACTAAAATATTAGAAGAGGGGTTGCAACGCCAAATGCCCATTTAAACGATGCCATAGGTACTTTGTTCACTTTTATTTTCTATTTATTGTAAAAATTATCATAACTATCGTATCAAAACCAAAATGCAATTTATTATTTACCTACCTATTATATGTATGTTATGTACAATAAGAACGTGTGGTAAAAGGTGGAGTCGATCCGGGCGTGCTAGCTCAGCCACATCTTTAACCTAAACTGGACTATTATAAAACGATGAATTTGTAAAACGCGTCTATTTTCGTTCTCCCAAGGCCAGCATTAATTTTTATAACTTTTTAAATATACCTATCTGAATTAAATTAAATTATATTTATTAAGTTATCACCTGTATATAAGAAAAGAACACAAAACCGTATAGTCATAAAACTAACAATGTTTATACTCAATTAAGTTTGATTAAGCATATAGTTGAACACTTACGCCTAATTTTTCACTTTTGAAAAATATTGCAATAAGCCTAAGAAAACAATTAACATGTACATTTATGAGCTTAAAACATATAATTACGTTTATAAAAAAAATTATTTGTTTATAGTATTTTTAAATTATTATTTATATATGGCTTTTTTATACAATATACACTTATATATATAAAAAATATTATTTTATTTTTTAGATGCATCGTAAAAGACCAGATGGTACTACATTTAACATTAACCATTTATAGCAGAAAAAAATACTCTTATGTTCCCCGTCACTGGTTATTACCGGAGTCCACAATGAAATTCATTCATTGTTCCATCTGCATTTACGATGTCCAAGTCAGTTTGAGACACCTGAATTTTATACTGTAAAAAACGGGTTTATACTTTATACTTATTACTTTCATCTCAACCTAGAACAATGATTCAGGGTGGAAGAAATAACGGACACGTCGTGGTTTTACAAATACAAACATTATTGCATATCAATTGTACATAAGTTTACCATTTCACATTCCTTTATAATGATATTATTTAATCCTAAATCAATCATAAAATATAAAAAACAGAATATTCATCACTGATTTTGCATACTATAGTTTAACACGCATTAATACGTTTTAATTTATATTTCTATAATTATTTTAAAAATCAAACTTACCAATAGGCAATAAGGATTTCAGTATTGGCCGCACAGATATACAAAAACAATTAATTGCATTTAAATTTAACACGTACACTAAAATACCGATAATACCGTCAATCATCATACCTCACACGTGCATTATATTATATGAAAAATTAACCGACACTGTGATTTTTATTTCTATATATTTTTATTTATAATTTTTAAAAATCTATAAATTTAATAGGTACTATTAATTAGTTTAAGCAAATCAAAACACCACAGATACCGCCGAAATCTGAGAAAATATTTACCCAAAACTTAAGTTCAACCATAAAATAATCCAAGGCATGATACCCAATGAAAATATTTCTAGTAAGGCAGTAAACAAAATCTAATTACACCAGTATAGTAGACAGTAACAATAAATTATATTGTGAGTTACAATCGATCAATTAAGTATACAAGTGGAGGATAAACATTAAAAAGAGGACTGTTATTGATGGTTGGAATTTTAAATATCATTAAAGATGATGAAACAAATAAAACATCCGTACCGAAGCGAACACCAAACCTAAGCTTAAAATTCATCAAAACCATAACTAAATCAAATACTAAAAAAACTCAACATGTTTTTAACAGATTTAGGTTTAACAAAATATTAAAAACATTTAGTTAAACAGTTCTGAAGTGAAAAGTATAACTCGATACAGGACTAAAAATCATTGCATAGAGAAACTCGATTTAAAATGCTTAAATGTTTAAATGTGTAGATAAATAAATTCCTATTATAAACATTGTTTTTTTTAATAAAATGTTTTCTATAATAGTAATCACCGTTTATTTATATTTTTCTTTTTTGAACTGCTTAACTTAGTATTTTATCTATTTTTTTCGACTTTAATCTCATCAAAACACGTGTTATGTACCGGTCTTGATTTTTTTAAAGTAATTGGTTTAGTAGTTACGATTATGTCTTTAATTATTTTAACAGGTATCGGTGGTTGAGGTTTGCCTGGCGCTCTTTCAGTATAATTTTTTTCATTTGTTTTGTTTGGTTTGTCGTCTTTAATAATATTAGTTTTATCAATATTGCGAAAATTTTCTTTTTGATTTTCATTTTTCACCTCTGTACGTAAATCGATCGATTGCAACTTACATGATTTATCGTTGCTGCAGTCTATTGCTGTAATTGGATTTTTTTTACAAGGAATATCCACTGGACACGATGTCTTAGATTGTATTGGTTGAACTTTAATTTCTGTTAAACTTTTAACTGAACTTTCACAGGTATTTACCAGAATTATGGTTTCTTGTGGTGGTTTCTTACGTTCGTTTTTAGGATTTGTATCATTTTTATCAGCCTGATTCATAGCCAAATGATCATTCGGTAAGTCATCCTGAATTGGACATATGTCTATAAGATAATCCAACCTCTTGATAATACAAGAAAGTTTATAACATATTTTATCACAAATTTCAGGCCGTTCACAATCGTTTGATGAACAAATATCAACCGTTTTACACTGTTTTTTGCAGCAGTGCGGTTCACTATTTTTGAATTTGCAACAAACATGACAATTGTTCGATTCAAATCTTTCTGAAGATTTTTCAAAACATTGACTCTTGCATTGATATTCTTCCTGCATTTTGTCAATGTATATTTTAGTGTTTTTATCCAATTGACCTTCAATTAAAAATGTAAATATCAAATTGTTATTAAGATGGTTATCATAGGCGTGCGCAGACTCCTATTTCAGTTGTGGCTTTAATTTTTTTTTTTACTACCCACCGGCCACCAACTTACAAAACCATTCACAAAAAAAAAAAAATAATAATAATAATGAATAAATAAAATAGACAAAACATGATGAGTATAGCGCCAGTCACGACAGTATGTATGTGATATAAAAAAAAATAATAATATTATAATATTAAAAAATTGATCTATTGTCTCTTTTTACATAAATACCTAGTACCTATCAGATGTGGCTATTTCCCTATAAGACAAACCTGCGCATACGTCTTTGGTGGTTATCCATAATATTCTTACGATGTATTTTAAACACCTGAATATACCAAATATAATTATATCTAATAATTCAATGATACATACTAGTGCTATTCATCTCTGATCTTTTAAATTTTGAAAATTTTAACAATTGTTTCTACTCAATATTTATAATTTAAAAAGATGTAATTGTGTTTTGTATTAATTATTAACCTTATATAATTTGTTGAATGATTTTTTACGTGACAATAGTTACATAGAAACCAATTTCTTGATCTCACTGTTGTAGTGGAATATGTAGGTTTTTTTTATAATATTAAGATTTGACTAATTTAAACATAATTTATCTTACATGCAGCAGGGACTATATGACACGCATATTTTCACGGTAGACACACTTAAATTTTTGAACACATCGACCTGGTTGGAAGATATCACGGAAAAAGACGATACAACATTATTTATAAATAATGAATATTAACTGGCGCAATACCCGTATTAGCTGTCCCAGTCTTACAAACGCGTAACATAGCAATTAGCTTCTTATCTGTCCCTGAAATTTAAATCTAATGCGTTTGTCCCTTGGTCAATTGTGTATTCGAACATATTTAGTTTTTTTTTAAATTATAAAAGGTTTTTGAAAATATACACATAGTGTTTTAGTTATGATGTGTACTCATTTTCTATTTCAATACGATAATTCTACGATATCATTTGGATATAATTATATTGCGGTGTAGGCATGGTGTTTTGTATTGGTTGGCCAACTATTTTATTTACACAATCCGTAACGGTACGGTTCGTCGGTGGCGGTAACGGGTGACGTTTGATCGTTTGACACTGATGTTCCGGTTCAGTTTGTCCGGAAGGAGTTTACAAACACGTGGCCTTGGACGGAATTTTTCTCTATCACTCTCTCTCACTCACTCTGTCCATTATTATTTATTATCATTATTATTGCACTAATCAACCAGCGGGAAGGTCTTTTCACTTTCCGAATGTAGTAAACCGGCAAACAGAGCGGAACCCCTGTGGAAAACAGCGACTCCGTCATTGTCAGCTGACATGCAAAACTACCACACATCCGATGAATATCACTAAAACCAGTAACACCTACATGTATGTTACACGTAACATAATTCATACAAAATCCTGTAGATACTTGCGACGTTCTATTACTGCAGTTTACTACCGGAGAAATTTTGATTATTTGTTATTACTTCCATATAACTTAATATTTAATATATATATTACAATAACCTGTCAGTTAGAATAGATATAATTGTTGACCTATTCGTCTAGATTTAGTGAATTGACGAAAAAAATCTATAAAATATTTAATATATTTAAAATCGAAAGCTATACATATGAAGGTACTTTTGATATTCTCGAAAATTCAAAAAATCAGAACATAATCCTAAAATAGAGTTCAAACAAAAATATGAAAATAACATTATATAACCACTATAATATCATACTATGAGTTATAAGTTATAACTTATAGTATGATATTATAACTTATAAAGTTATAACTAATGAATTATACGCAGCACTTCGATCGAAATCTAAAAACTGAAATTACAACCAAGTAAAAAATACGTCAATTCGAGTTCATAGAGTGTTAATTATAGAATCATGGTTATTTATTGCTAATGATAACATAAGTGATAAAAAAAATTATATATATATATATAATAATCATGTTTAAAAATTAAGTTTTAAAATGTGTAAATACATACTCCTCAAGTCTTGTATTCTCATGGAATAGCCGTATAGGAATTATTATAAATTATAATATTTAAGATATTGCGTAGTGTTTAATAATCGTGCAAGTATATACTACAGTTAAATAGATTAGGTTTATAATTTACTGCGAACAATGTTTCGTTTTATTTCAGCATGGGGCGTCATCAAGATAGTTTTGTAAGTATATTATGCGGGTATCGTGTTGTTGGTTAAACAAATTCATTCAAAAAAGATACATACTAAGAGTGGGCACAATAATAAAAACGAGTGTGTGACCTATAAAAATAGTCGCAACATTGTTATAATAATTCAAGAGTAATGAAAAGTAGAATTCTACGATAAATGTTAATATGAATCCCAGTATTTTTTTATCTGTTTTTTGATCACTTTAAAGTTTACACGGTATAAAGAACAATGGGAAATGATCTGTTTTTTTTTGATAAATAATATTTGCATAGAATATTTATGTATGACATTCACTGAATCAGCCTAATAAAGTGTATTGTATTATAGAGATGTAGTGTATTCTTTTAAATGTAAATACTAAAGAATAAAGAATAATGCTTAATAGAGATATTTTTAAACAAAAAACTATAATTATTAATACTACATTATTACGCATAGTAAATTGTTGAGTATATCGAAGGGAAACACACCAACACTCTCAACATAGACAATGTAGGTATCTTGTAATTCGTAATTAATCAGAAATATTTAATCAAAAACGTATTTTAGATTTGTGGAAATTTTTATTTAGAAATATATTATATTTTAAACGATAAACTACCAACAGAAAATGATTATATTGTAATATTTAATAATTATTGAGTAGTTAATATTCATTAATATACATAAGCATTTGAAAATACCGTCTTTACCCTTTAGTATAGAATCTTATACAATTTAATTCAAATAAATGTGTTATTAAACGAAATCACCTTGGTAATGTAGGTAATCAGTAATCACAAAGTAGTAAACAATCCCAGGGATACCCCACATGGGCCATCAAGTTATTTCATCGAAATTATATAATTAATATTAATTAGCTCAGGAAATGAAAATTTCCTTGGAAAATCTTTTGGAAATGAAAATTTATCCGAGTAAATCTTAAAAAAAATAAACGGAAAACTGGAATAACGTCTTCATCATTATTATAAGTTATAACTTTCGCGTAACAACTCGAACGAAAAATCGAATACTATGGACCTGTCTGACGTAGTGCCGTGAGTATATGCTGCAGTTGATTATTGGTGGACATGTCAATTTCCGATGCCACGAAGGCCAAACAATTTGTCAAAATGAGACAACCGGTTTAAAGTCGTCGGTGGCGAGTGTGAGGTAGGGAAGGGCGACGTGGTTTGAAACAATTAACCATTTCACAACACTGTCGTCGTTGTCGCGCGTAAAATATTTAATAGGTAATAGCACGCCGCAAGAGTTGCGGTGCAAGTCGTCGTCGTCGTCGTTGACGTCGTCGAAAATGCCACCGTGGTAGACTAACGACGATTGGCATATTATTCTATACGTAAGGATATTATAATAATTAATTAGACAATTTGATCTGGCACAAGTATGTTAATTCAACGATTTTGTTTCGGTTACGAAATCGATATGCGTGTATATATTATACAGCCATAAAGCCCTATGTACCTAATATGCATTATTTTGTTTCGGTTTTGTGAAAAAAAAAACCGTTTCAAGGTCATCGCCTATGTGCAACGCTCGCATTACGCCGTTTCGCTCTAGTAATTTGGTCGGGTCCCGTGCATACACGGTGGAAAGCGAAAGGTTAGGGAACATAATATATTATATTTAATGTACAATTTTGTATACATGTGTACGTATACCTACGTGCGCATAATAAACCAGCAGACGGTATAATATAACGATGTACCCAGTACCCACTATAATACTATGTATACCACTACATTTGGCGGTGATGCGCGAATAAATAATAATAATGATAATCATATAGGTATCAACCTTGGACGACGTTTTCCGGAGCTCGCGATTTAAGTGCACATCATTATGACTATATCATTATACGACCCAATGTCGCAATGTAGGACCGCATAGCATTTTTCACACACGTGTACGGATTAACACACCGTCATCATCGAGCAAAGGTATCGATCCGCGTGCCAATATAATATAATACGTGTACGTACTCATACCCATAATACCTGGTACATAAGAACAGAATTATTTACGGATTGCGTACTTATCACAATTTCCAAACGCTTTTACTCGGAAAACGATCGGTTTACGACGGCGAGCCTATAAACGTCGATTTATGAACGTGCCGCGACCTTGTCCGGGCCACGGGCGCGCGCGAGCGATGATGAAGGCGAAAACGTTTGACTATTAAAAGAACAAATAATGACACCATAAAAAAAAATTCAAGACAGTAAATATTATACGATATATATGTATATATATATATATATATATATTATGTAGAGTATACACTAATACACTATATAGGCGAAATACGCGTATATATGAGTGTCTGTATTTATAGGTCCTACACTAAGCACGTTTTGTCTTCGACCGGTCCAAATGATATTATATTGTATTTGTCCAAAACTCAATGGTCTCCATATACTATACACTCGATTTTATATACGGCTATTCGTCGACGACTTTGACGATGATGATGATGATGTGTGCCCTTGACTCTGACATGGCAATTATCGGAATATCGTGTTAACGCTAATGGATAGTACGAGTTTAGGTACTCTTTTTTATGCTATGTGTACACAAATTATGTGTGTGTATATATGTACCCAGTGGTAGGTACTTCTACGTCCCGTCCTAACATCTATTTTCATACTTTATCGTGTGGATGATTTCCCCCGAAAGCGTTCTTTTTTTTTAAACAGTTACTCATCTGACATTTTTCTAATAATTATAATAATTATCGTTTATCTGCTTATTTCACAAGACGTTCGATCAACGTTTGTATGTGCCTCTCATATGTTGGTAATTTGTTTGTAAACAAAAACTGAAATATTAAATATAAAGTATGGACGGAAGTTTACATTTAGTAGATATCAGCAGAGTATCTTGCGTACCTATAGGTATGCACAATGTGAAAGTTGATCGTGAAAAAGTTACACGCATCTTTATACATTTCGGAACGTTATTTTATTAGATGAAATGTTCTGTAAACCGGTCTCAACATTTTTTTAGATGCCTCTATCATGGCTGACGTTCACATCGTTTGCAATTCGATTAATCATTGCAGTGTGCGATTTTAATTTAAGATAAATAGCAATAGTGTGATGGAGATTAGGCGAATCCCTTATTAGAATAATGAATAGAATAAACAACAAATAGAATATATTGCAATTTCGTGACAATTTTATGACAATGATTTGACCGGTTCATGGTTGTATTATATTATATTGATCTAATCACGCATTTAAACAATTTTAACGTTACTACACTAATAATTCAACTTTAAAAAATTAATAACAAATATTATATTATATAACGTTATTAACATTGTTGATAGTTCTTTAAAATAAATAACTATCAGCCAATAATGGCAATAACCATTTTTCTTCACAAAATTTCTTAACCATTCTAAATAATATCTAACATTTAATGATGAAATATTCATACATTAAAATATTACCTATATTCATTTAGGTATGTCATCTATACATACATATATTAACTAAGCAAATAAAAATAAATTATTATTGGATATCTATTACCATTTACCTTATTACTATATGATATCAATATTATGGTGCATTTTTGTTTGTTTAAATTTCAATCGACATTTTTTTGAGATTTAAAAAGAAATATTTTATTACCTACCAAGCCACAACAATATTATCATACATATTATATAAAGTATAAAATATAAAATACATTATGAAATGTTATGATGCGTTTATTTTTAAGACTCCATTATATGCTGTTAAAACAATACCCACTACACTATTAGGTAATTCGGTGCAATAAAACTTGTACTCACAACTTAGAAGCCAAAAAGAAACTGTCAAAAATGAATCCAAATAATCAAAACTTTAGTATAATCTAAATTTATACCTCCAAAAAAAAATATGATTTATATAATAAGAACGACGGCTTGGTGATCAATTTTTTTTTTTTTTTTTTTGGGGGGGGGTATCGATATCAATATGAGTGTATTACACGATTCGGAAATACTGACAATTTCTAGTCAATACCTATTTAAATTTATAACACTGCAGCCTAAATGCCTAATTAGTTATTACTACCTAATGATATAATTTTTTAATGATTATTATTATTTCTTGACACATTTAGTCTCTAATGGTATTACCTGGTAAGTGTTGACAATATCTGCATTTACATCACAACTAATAACAGTGATAACATACACATATCTATTATATTTTGTTATTAATATTATTTAAAAAAGGCAGCTAATGACTATATAGTTTCCGTGCTTATTATCAATTCAACAGTTTTGAACCAAAATATGAAATGTCTTTCTTGATTTGATGTAGTTTTGACAAACAGCATAAGTTGATAATAATTATGAACTCGATATCTTTTAATCATATACCAACCTAAATAGTTTAGCAGTTAAATAAATTAAATTTTAATTCAATATAGTGTTAAAACTGTAAATTTACAAATGTATAATCGACTAAGAAGAACTAATTTGACAAATTATCAACTTGAATTATATGATATTATCAAATGTCTCCGTTGTATAATAATTATAAGAATATTTTATTTTAAAGTCGGAAACTTAGCACATCATAATATATTTTAAGTTATAACGTACAAACGTATAAAAGAATACATTTTTTATTTAAGTTATAACCTATAATGTAAGGTATTATACTACCTACCTATAATATATATTATAATTCATATGTATTATGTATAAGGTGCATTGGACGTTTGTAACATTCATAACATTATTATTTATAATTTAATTAACGTCGCTATTAATATTAAACGAGTTCTGCTAAGTTCAGTGGATAGATTTTTACGAAATACGAATGAAACTATTTAAACATGTATACTGCAGGTGTATAATATATATACAGTAGTAATACTTACACCCTAAGGCGTCTTACTGGGCACATTTTGTATTTACACGTAAATTCGTCACGATTTTATTGATTTAAATTCATCGACATACTTTAATAAGGATGATCTTTGCAAATATATTTGTTATTTTTATCAATGCCATTCGATTGATTTAAATAAATTGTGTTTAAAGATCATTCTACAAGTATCCAAATATACATGTTATTATTATTAATGCTATTTTTTTACAAGGTGAAAACTAGTTCAATTTCGTACTACAGAAACGTAAATCAAAATATGTTGCGCAATAAGACCGTATAGAACATGTACTCGTATAATGTATATTATAATATAAACTAATATTCTCAATTATAAAATTATTCTTTTTCCCTTCTTTGTTGAGTACCTCGTATAATAATACGCTACTACACAGATTAGATAATTTTTTCAACGTTTCGTTTATACACATTTAATGGCAGGCCAGTAAATCGTAATAACGAGTTAATTATGAGGTATTAGCACAACATCGTTTTAATAACACTGTTCAAGTAGTATATTCTAAATATATGTTATTAAAAGGTTGCTAGAGGGTTTGGAAATTGACCGAATATTAAAAATAAATTGGTTTTTGTAAAACCTTGTTTGGATTTTCATTTTCTCGAGCTTTATACAATTTTACAATACAGATGTGATAGATTGTTACCCTATTGATGCACTAAAAAATGCACGATTAAAAAAGTGTAACACTTAAAATAAACGTAGGTATATCGATAGTTTAATTAATAATATACGAGTATTGGGTACACTGATATAGTGATATATGGAATAACATTTGAACATTAGTTTAACATACATTTAATATAATATTACTTACATTTTACTAAAAACCTCCATAAGTCACTCTATATACCCATATTCCATACCTACATTCTATAATATTAAAATTTATTTTACTTATCTCTTAATGGTTTTAAACAAGCGAATTGCATTACGCCATAACAATAATTCATTCAATTATAGTATAATGTACATATTTAACATAATACATAATATATGATATAACAAATATGGTTGATACATGCTTCAGTTTAACATAAGGCTATATTTATTTTAATTGTGTAAACTTACATTTTGAAAAATAATCATTATAAAAAAAGCGGGTAAGTGGATGTCGCTCTGCTGTACATTAGGTGGTGGGGTGGACCTCTGACTAGCGTATGTTAGATTTGAATGCAATGATAGCGCTGCACATGAATTGCGTCTCGAAATCCCTTTTCCACATGAATTGCGTCCCAAAGATATTTAACGACTACACGAATTGCGTCCCAACCATATTTAAAAACTACGCGAATTGCGTCCCAACGTAAAAACATTAACTTTCCTTCTCATTTCATACAGACTTAGGACTGTCGGTAGCAAATTACGACTATCAATAGGTTAAAAATATTGTTTTTTTATCATTGTTATGCAATTAAATGTAAGTAAAATAAAATGTGTAGGTTAATAATTTAATAATAATAATATAATAGTTTAAATATATATATATATTATATAAAAAAAGTTATAATTAAAAAATTGGTAAAAACTTGAATGATACTTTCTATACGAAAAACGATTCTGAACGGAGATGATTTGGCAGTCTAGGATATATTATATTTAAATATTGTCATATATTCTTTTTTTAAACAAATATATTATTTTTCAATTAGGACGCATTTTGAAAAAGGCAAGGTTAATCAATTTTTCCAAAAACATTGCATATATAGTTATCATAATTCATATACCTTATATTATCTTAGATATACATATACCTGATTTCATAAAAATTTAAAACCGTAATTTTTACGTATTAAATCAATATTTGAACTTCAAATACTAATAAAAAAAAATTTTGCCCATGTATTCTTATAATTTTTTAATCACTATAAGAAAAACTTACGAGAAACTTTGTATTAAATTTTCAAGGATTTTGATAGGGCCAAAATAATTTTATCGACACTTCAAAAAAAAATTTTCAGAAAAATTGAAAATTTCAGTTGTCTATAAATATCTCAAAAAAATTCAAAATATTTTGAAAGTTAAATAATGTAAAAAAAATACCAATCTAAATAACTGGTAAAATTTTCAAGTATCTACAACTTATACTGTTTGAATAATAACAAATATTTAAAATCGTTTGAGGATAAATCGTTATCGTTATGCTATTTCGTAAAAATTAAAAATTCAAACGCACTTAAAATGTTTCCTATAATGATGCTTCGAGTTTTCTCTATAGCTACTTGAAAAAAAATTTATGGAAAACATAGTGTTGAATTTTTAATCTTTAGTTATAAACACAAACAATTTTATGATTTTTCAACTTCAAAATTACTTGCAAATTTTCGCGTTTTCGACAGATTTCGTAAAAATTTGAAATATAAACGCTTATAAAAAAAAATTGTGACTTACGATTTTTAATTTTTTTTAGCTACAATAAGAAAAACTCATAAGGAACCTTGTATTAAATTTTCAAGTTTTTTTGGTCGTCCAAAATTTTTCTACCGGCACTTCAAAAAAATATTCTCGAAAAAATTTAAAATTTCAGTGAGTGGCCTATAAATAACTCAAAATAAGTCAAAAATTTGTGAAAATTAAACTGTATATAGATAACTCTAACATAAACATTTGGTGAAAATTTCAAGTATTTACAGTGTTTAGTTTTTGAATTACAACCATATAAAAAAATTGATTTGGTCGAAAACTGGTTTTGCGTAAAAATTCCCGTTTTTCTGTCATTTTTTTTTTGTCTTGACGTCTAAAATGCACCAATGATATTCACTTTTATATCGGAAACCACCCCCAAAGTTTGAAATTGAAGCATTATTTCGACTAGTTATACTGTACACAGACACACAAAAAAAAAAACACACACATCATTGTAAAATCAATACATTCATCACTTCGTTCAGAATCTAAAAACTATTAACTTGATAGGTAATTATATCTTTACAAATTAATGAACAATAATTTGTAAATACCAAAATAATAAATTATATATTAGTATATTATTACTATATAGCTATATATAGGTACTACAATATTACCAATATTCTATGTATCTAAACTTTTATAGTCATACGAGGTTAAGCACAAAGTTGTTTATGCATGGATAGCAAATAAATAACATCGACAATAAAAGTATAATGTATATGAATTTTAAAATATTATGATATTAATTACTTTAGTGTTTAGTAATCGTTAAACATAAGTTTGAAACTAGGAAATTTTTTTTTCTATTCTAAGTCCAACAACTATGGCCATTAGCTGTTTATATGGAGAATGGTTGGTTTGAAACACGCATTGTATGTGAAATGATTTTGTTGCTAAAAATCCCTGGTGGACACCCATCTGGGACTTGGGAGCTAGCAACACCCGGCAGTAGGTATACACTCAGAGCGCGTACGCAACTGAGTGTAGAGACCGGGCCAATGGCCACACCAATAAACCGAAACTATATATTTTATAAGATGCTGCTACCTATCAATATAATAGTCAATTGTTACGTTGAATATTTTTAAGTCCATTTTGCAATAAAAAGAAAGTACTAACCTATATAGTAGCATTACAGGCTTAACACCGTCTATAGTAGTATTTCTATTTTAAAGATTTACATGAATACAATAATAATAAGATCTATTTAGATACTGACTATTGATAGTTAGTAACAGGAATTAGTTTGCTAGATGTTCAATTTCATCTATTAACATATATGTATTTGTATATGACATAATTTTTTGTAAAATGTGTATGAGGTTAAATATTATGTATAGGTATATGTATATATGTTATTTAACTTCATCCACGTTCTACAAAAAAATTATTGAAAAGTATAAGTACTGTTCATAATAGTATATAATATAAGTATATTAAAATTGTAATTCTAGAATATTATACTAATACTAGTAATATTACCAAACTTTGCCTGGATTAAAATTGTTATCCAATTTGCTTCAGTTGAAATACACAATCAACACATGTATATAACATTAATACATAATGCACACACAACAATAAATATTACAATGATTAATTTGAAAACTCCACAATTTTTAATTCTGCATATATTAATTGGTATTAACAAAAAACAATTGGATTCAATTAAAATCTAAATCATAAAAGTAATCATTGTCATTGCAGTGTTCGTAAGTTTTTGATTTTAAGATTGTTATTTTTTTTAAATATTTGTACAAATGTTTTATTGCACATTTATTATTCAATAACAAAAAAAAAAAATTCAATTTTTGTGAGCCAAAACATATTCATGTTTACCTATACCACACTACAGTACTACACAAACCTATAAGAGTTGAAAAATTAAACCATTAACACCCACTGAGTCTCATAAGGAATTTATTGATATAACTTCTATTAAAAACGGCCCAATTGTTTTTGAGCCTATTTGTTTGGCTAACAAACATTCACATATATATATTTATGTATTATACAGATCATATTTTAATTAGAATAAATAAATAATACGAATCGGGAAGATTATTTTTAATTGATTTTTTCTGGATTTAAATTTCAGTGTTAAAAATATATGAATCATTGGCAATGTGATTCACTATACATATTGAAGTAACGAACATAAGCATTCGTGAATAAAAGAAACTATAATTGTGTTTTGTGTGTAAAAGATTACTAAATGTATTAGTTAGAATTTATTATTTAGAATTATTATACAAGTCATTGGTGGTCGATTTAATTTAAATTTATTAAAATAGTAGTATTTGATAAAATGTAAATTTTATTGACCACTTAATAATATTTAATGCTAAACTGATCAAATTAAACTATAAGTCGTAAAAAATCAAACCAAACCCAAGCCCACCCAACCCGTTTAATATATAAATACATTTAAAAATGTCAGACATTACGATAAAACTACATAGACGTATAAAAACACTATTCCATATAATATAAATAAATATATACATATTAAATAGTATTGTTTTCGATAAAAACTGTAAATGGCAAAACATTTAAATAAACATCATATAATTACATTATCGTTAAGAAATAAAACTTTTTTTTTTTAAATTTAATAGGTTATACGCAATTAAAGTTATGTATATTATGTTCATGAATTATAATTTTTACCATAAAACATTTTATCATCAAATAAAGGCGTGGAATAATAAAATCATTTGGTAATGTTTAACATAATACCAAATTGGTAATGACCAATGAATAGTTTTGATTTTAGGCTTTAACATTATAAAAGGGTTACATTATAAATTTGCCGATAAAAATACTTTTTACTACTTATTTAATACCTTATTATAGGTAATGAATAATTTTAAAATCTTTATTCAGCTTGTGTAATCCAAAAAATTAACAATTAAATCACTAATTTGAGAATACACGGTTTAACAATTAGGTTCCTATGTAATGACATATTATTTTTAGTCTGAATATAGGTACCTACCTTATAATTAAAAATTATATAAAAAAAAACTATTGAATCTATGAAATTGCAGTACTTACTGAAACACAGCAAAATGACGGAGATAGAATTTCGTCAGTTTCTAAAGGAATTACTTCAACAAAATGCCATCAAATGTCATAAAATGTATTACCTACATAAAAATAACATGGTATTTCATAATTTCGTAGATACGCGGCATGTCTTGAAATCAATTCTACTTTAAACTGTATTTATATATAGTGCAATATCATGATTTTTAATGTAAGAAAGTAACACAGTTTGGTTGAGAAATGAGAATCGATCGGGAAACCCGACGAACACACTGCGAAGAAAATGGCCGATAATGGTGTTTTCCGAAGACTATACAAACTAAGCACTTCTGTGTGGCTACGCGGAGAAAATACTCATCCGTCTCAATTTTCCTGGAAGAAGGTAATTAGTCTAACTTTAGATGGCAGACATTAATATCGCCTTGGTAATCGACCATGGTATAAATTCGGTAACAGCGGTTCACATTATAATACGCGGTATACTCGCGAGAGGGTAACCACACGATATTTTCCGTTGTTGGTCAGCCAATCCTAGGAAACTCAGTCGTCGTACCGGCCTTTTTCTCCGCGATGGTCGCACCGTTCAATTCCTTTATAAAACATTCAAACCACCATCAAATCTTCGTCGTCGTCCGCGAATGTATCACTACAACTAATATTATTTATTTAAGAGTAAACATTTTGTCAATTTCTAATCTCGTCTTGGTCACCCGAGATCTATGTGTTACTTTTAAATGGTTATTAGTGTGAGTGAAATTCAATGTTCGGGTACCTTTCTTGTAAACGCATGCACATTTCAATAACTCGATAATATTATATGTATTATTATTTATTACGACAACTTATATATTATCGTCTTGACAAAACTGAAGTTATATAGTAAACAACGTTGTTTGATTTTGTTTCTGAAGAGATAATCCCATTTTCCTAACCTTTGTAATAATAATGATTTGAAAAATTCATATTTTCAAGATTTTAATTATTACAGTTCACGGCGATATTAGATTTAATTTTAACCAAGTGTTCCGTACGATCTGTAAAAAATTTTCTATGGAGTTAAAATTTTTTTTCAGAATAAAAATCGGATGACGTAAACTTGCTTTAATTTCGTTAGAACTAAAATAATATTACGTCTTTGGAGCTAAAATTGACGGCAGTAGCGAGGGCTCTTGAAAACTATGGTGTGGTGTACAAGTCGCAGTGCAGCAAAATTCCAGGGAAACATGTACTGCAGTAAGTTGTTTTTGATGTATTTTTGCTGTGAGGATCGTCTTTTCCAGTCTGACGACGAAACGCGTTTCCCGAGAATTATTCACAGGTTCCAGGTAAGGAGAGTTTATTAATATAATTCTACAAAAGTTATTTATTTATAATTTGTCGATTATATAATCAGGTTTTATTGACTGTGGTTAGAAAATAGTAAATACCTACGCTCATAAGACTAGAGCAGCGGTCCCAAACTTTTTTCCGCAATGCCCTTTTTTGGACCAAATATAGCCACGGTAATGTCCTGCTGTGGTTACCATAAAAGACAGGATAAAAAATATTCATCAATAACGAAATTGTGAAAAAAAAATTCTATACATTTAAAAATTTTTATAATGAGCCGTAGACCGTGGTCCGTGATGCACAGTTTGGGAACCGCTGGGCTATAGAGAATAAGATAAAGGGAAGACACACTTTATGTAGGTAACCGTAAAATACAGCCGAACTCTCGATTTAGGTTAACCGCGGTGACATTGCCAAGACGTTAATGTAATATTTTAATGCCATCGCTGCAGTGTGTGTAGCCATTATCGTCCAGTATAATAAAATTATTAACGGTTAAATTATTATAATTAATAAATTTATTAGTAACATCTAATTATCAACGAAAAAAATTTTCATATCGAAAAGTGTCACCTGGGGCGATCGTATTCGTACCATTACGATATCCAAAAATACCCTACCTATGTGTATAGTAATAATAATAATAATAATATGAGCAAATAAATGACGAAACAACAAAACAACGTGTGTCATAATTTCAAGTCTCCAAAACGAGTTTGACATAATACAATATGTTTATTATTATTTATATTGGTATCAAAATGATTGTATTTATAGTCCGACATCGGATTCTGCTTATCGACCGTAATCATTATATTATGTGGATATATACTACAATAATACCCATCTACGTGCATTATAATAATAGTGTCGTTTCAGGATCGTATCGGAAACCCAACGCTTTTTACGGAGTTTTTCGAGTTTCAATATAATCATAGAATGATAATAATAAATATCATACGTTCATAATGGTAAAAATCTTACGAAACGATACGAAGGCTGGACCACCGTCGCACGTGTTTATGGGGCAACGATTAATGTTTATAGCACCAGCGTATAAAAATGGAAGAAAGTGAAAATGTGTCATCTCGCGAACAAGGAGCGGATGCCACCGTCACTGGATCCATTGCTTTTGGAGGACAAGATTCGACGGCGACGACTTATCATTTATTAACCGTGCTCTGTATATTAACATTTTTACTGTTGTTAATTTCGGAAGTCGACCTAAATACGTAAAAGTGGACCTATAAAACGTACGTGGACAATATTTATTGCGTACGGCGAATACCAAAATGGCATCGAAGGACTATAGAATGGTAAGAGAGAAGTAGTCAGTCAAATCGATCGCAAAAATGTTTCAAATGTAATTATATAAAATTTTTGAAAATCTCATTGTTTTTGTTAGCACTCGATTTACACTCCGGAAGCTGTATCGGATACGTTTTAGATGGCTATAATTATTGTTATTCTTCATAAAAATTGTAATGCAATATTCTATGCAAAATCAACAGACCGATTAATAATTGTCAATTTATAATTGATAATTGAATTTAGAACGAGGACGTTGACGTTGTTAATGCAATTATTTTTTACTTAAAAACCAAACCAAATGCAACAACTGTTTTGCACTGGAAAGAACCGAGAAGGCTAGAGTCATAACTTAATAAGAAACGAAATTTCATCACAAAAAAAGGAGAACTTTGGCTGTGAAATATAGTTTTTAATATCGGAACTAAAAGTTGTTCAAATTTTTTCAACACAAAAATAATGGATTTTGAAACAGTTAAAACTTTTTTCATATAAATGATAACAACAAAATTAAAAACGGTATTTACAAAAAATGCTCTCAACTATATTGTATCTCAATTTGGAATCCCAATTATCACTACAGAGTACAGACTGAGTACTGAGTAGTTCTATCACACGCAATACAATTTTTGCCATGTTATAAGTTTGTAAGACACAAAGACAACACAATATGTGGTCTATAAAAGTATAAAATTATAGCACGCATGCAACTTACCAAGTTAGTGGTCGGAACAGTATTTATAGATACCTACCTTATTTTATCGCTGGTCAAAAATGAACAGATCGACTTTCAGGAAATAAATAAACAATATAATTGAAACAAAAAATGAACTCGGAAATAGATTGTTGTTTAGACTGTTCACTTATATTGTATACTTGACGATTGTCTCAACTTCTATAGTAATAAAATATACCTATTATAAAGGTGATTGGCATTAGGTACCAAAATTATATCATTATGCTATACGAATATGAGTATTATACGTTGGCCGTTGTGTATATGTGCACGAGTTATTATTATTTTTACGAAATTGTTCGAGTACCTATAGATTTAGTAGGTGTAATTTTTTCCTGCTAGTTTACTTAATCGTATACGATTAAGACGGAGACGATGACGCGGCCTGTCTTAGACAGCCTCTGTCGGCCGTCGTGCACTATTTATCAAGGTCGGCGGTGGTAATAATAATAATTACACGGCTACGGTGCTTTTGTTGCATTTGCGGTATGTGTTTGTGTGTGTGTGTGTGTGTGTGAGAGAGAGAGAGAGCAATATAATGGGCACGACGATACCATTAAACGTTTTGCGCACAATTTCTCATTCGTTTTCCGATGTCTCATTAGATCAGTCAGCCAGACCGATCGCGATTTTATTTTTGACAAGAAAACCATAATATTATACTGATATTTGAAAAAAAAAAACAAAAATTACAATAATAAACGATGTATATTATTATTTCATTTTATATACACGAGCATCGTATACGTCGTGACTTCCTCGACAGTCGTCCGTGCAACTTAAGCAGCAGTACTTATGCCTGTATTATACTCGTATGCGTTTTCGTTGCGGCATTTTTAATCGAGCAGCAGCTGAGTACCGACTTAGAGTTGTTTTACGTCATTACCTTACAGTTGGTATTGTTGGTAATTACTAATTATTATTGTATCGCTGGGCGTACCAATATATTATTATGCGACTTTTATATCCTCGTTTTTTTATTTTTCAATAACTCCAACAGTTTTTTTTATTCAAACAATACGTCTATAGAGTCCATTGCAGTATTGTATGTGCACTATAATACAAGAGCTATTTATTGCTCAAGTACGGTATGCGCTCGACCGAATTGGAACGAGGCTAAGGCGATGATATTTTATTATTAAACCATTTATACCTAGACTATTGAAAAAAAAAAAAAAACTATAGTATTAATATCAGAGTATTTTATATAAAAAATAATTGTTAGAACACCATGATGTATTTAAAATCTAAATTTTTTATTCATTTTTATTTTTATTCGTTTTTAACAAGTTCAAATTTTAATCATTTATACAATTTATTTTTACATATACATAGATAACGAAAAATAAAATAAAATTAAAATTACCTACGGCTTACTTTAAATAAAGTCATATAATATTAAATGAAATACAGTATGTACAATGCTATTACTGGCCGAATCCCTATAACTTAAAGAAATAAAATAAAAATAATAACAATTTATTAACTAAAAATATAATAATATTAAATCTTACAAAAAATATTATGAAGCTATATAAATAATATCCATATCATATATATTGTGTATATAGACAAAGTACAACGAGCTAACTACAATAAAACACGAGACCCGTTCGTTTATTATATTCAGTATTTAAATTACAATCGAAAAAGTCAAATTATTATAAAATCGGATTTACCTATCACGTGTATACATAGTACATACGACGTATCTAATGATATTAATAATAATAATGATAATAATAATAATAATAATAATAATAATAATAAAATAATGTATGCAGTTTGTCTTATTCCGTCTTAAAAAAAATAAATTACTGCTTTGTTGACCACACTTATATTATAATATGTAACATTAAAATACGGGTAATAAATTACGGGTGTGGGCCTAGGGTGTACATACGTGTATTATGTATAGGTACGTATTATTATAATATTATGCGCAATATGCGTTGTCGCGAAGACAGCCGCCCACCGGCATTGTTACCGAGTGTGACAAACTCCTATTGTCTTTGGCACTGTGATGTGCCCACTGCTGCAGTACCTATTTTTTTTTTCTCTCCGTTTTGTTTTCGTCTCCTAAAACCCGAAATGGACAACGGGGTTACCGCAATGTAAACACCGTACACCGCACCGCGTCATATCATTATTATCATAGTAACCGTATAACCGGTATAATAATGATATGTATTGCCTACGAAGACCGTGGTACGCGTGCTCACCCCCCCCCCCCCACCCAATCACCACTCGTACCATTTCCACGCCGGGAGATATTAATACGCGTCCGAGTGCGCATGACGCACCGCCGCACATCATTTGGGTCGCGTTGTTCGATTATTATTTTTGGTGCACTTCTCAGAGTACCAAATCGGAGACGATCGTTTTTTTTTTCTGCAGTTTACTGCAATGACTAGGACGATGCCGAAAAAAAGATAAAATATTCCTCGAAAAATAACATTTCTTCCGACTTTTGGGCACACGACGACGACGATGATGACGCGAGTACACAACACGCACGGTACAGCGTGGTAATGTGTGGTATATAGGTGGTAGCAATAGTAGCAATAGTAGCAATAGTAGTAGTAGTAGTAGTAATACGTAGTAGTATTGGTATAGGTAGTAAAAAGCAAGGTTCCTCCACCGGTGCGATATCGCGGGCTGTCGTCTGCTGCAGGTGGTGTGGTCAGTCGGATTAAACTTCGGCTGTCCGCTTGGTGAGGTCCAACGGCGAAGGCGGCAGCGTGGTGGCCGTTGCCGCGGTCTCCGGGTCGTCGGTGGACGAGTGACGACCGCCGGCCGACTGGGGCGCGTGTGGCAGCGGCGACCTGTTGTACTTGGCGGCCGTGGTCTTCAGCGACAGGTCGATGGGGTATTCCTGTTCGATGGCCACGCCGCCCGGCGCCGGACTGGACAGCAAGAGATCGCCACCGGCGGCTGTGCGCCCAGCGGCCACGGCTGCGTGCCAGCCGGCAGCGGCCATGGACAGCGTGAGACCGCCGCCGACGAACGGCGTCAATCCGGGTCGGGTGACGGACATCGGGTAGTAGGGCGAGTGGAAACCGGAGACGGGCGACAAGCCGATGGTGGCCGACGACGGGCTGACGGACAGACGTATGCGTTTGGCGTCACCCGAACCGGTGGACGACGCGGACGGCGACGAGGACAGCTGACGGAACGCGGGAGGCGTACCGCCTGTCGTGCAGGTCGGGCTGCGGTGGTGGTGCCGGAGCACGGGACTGGCGGTCTTCCGGCGGCTACCACCGAGGTTGTCCTCGTCGTCTGGCATGGACGAGCCACCCGAATCGTCGGAAGCGGACGGTCGGCGCCGGCGACGGTGTCTGCTTTTTGGCGAATGGTCGTCACTGCCGTTGTTGTTGTCGTTGTGCTCGCCGTTGTCATCGTCATCGTCTTCGTCGTCTCCGTCACGGCGGCGGTGGCCACCGCAATCGTCGTCGTCTCCGTCTTCATCGTCGTAACGATGACGTTGCCGTCGATCAATGCTGTTGTTGTTGTTGTTGTGATGATGACGGTTACGGTGATGGTGGTGGTGATGCCCGCTGATGATCGCGTCGGCGGCTGCCTGGCGCCGGCAGGACGCGTCGTCCTGGACGGCGGCGGTCATCAGGGCCGCGGCGGCGCCGTAACCGTTGAGTCGGGCCTGCAGGAACTTGTCGGTGGTCAGGAAATGGTGACCGGGGTGCACCAGACCGGCTGGGTACAGCGGCGAACCGAACGGCGACGGCTGCGACTGGTGGTGCGGCGGCTGTTGCTGGTGCGGTGACGACCGATTGCTTCCGTTGTGGTGCTGGTGATGATGGTGCGGCTGATGGTGGCCGACGGCCGCTGCCGCCGCCGCTGCATTTTGGTCTTGCAGTAGACAGTGGATCTTGAACCAGTTGGACCGGCGGCCGTACCGCGACCCGCTCTTAGACATGCCCACCAACAGACATTTGCGCAGCCTGCACGCCTTGCACGACGTCCTGTTCTTCTTGTTTATCACGCACTCGCCGTTGTTCTTGCATTCCGATATGGAACTCAGGTTGTTGTAGGTCCGTCCAAAAAACGACTGTGAAAAAAAAAACGAAGTTTTCCGTTTAGATATAATCATAGACAATACAATTAATAGAGGTATAGTACCACCAATGCAATCTGTCATTAATCATTATTATCTATAATCCATGATTGGATATAACTTTTATTTGTAGCATTTATTTTGTTCGGATTTTTTGATTCCCAGTGTATTCTTATGGAATTTTAATATAGATACATCATTCACAAATTCTGCATTCAAATTTCAAGGAAACCATAAGTTAACACTTGACATGCTTAATATTATAGTTAAGGTTTTAATTTTTGATCGATAAGTTATATGAATTGAAAATATATATTTTTATAATTTAATCGAAATTTGTAAGTATTCTCTCGTACTTTTTACAGTGCGTTTAAATCCACTCCTATATAATACTATTATCGTCTAGAATCTATAGAACACCAAGTACTAACAAGACTATCGGAAATCAATATTTAGTAAAAACATCAAATTATCTGCAGGAGGAGAGTGCCTATAAACACACGGAGTTATTTAATTAACAAGTCGTATTTTCGTATTGGGATGATCTTTTTGTAAATAATTTCCTTAGTAACGATATTATATTACGAAGAAAAAAAAAGTGAACGCGCTATATATTGTAATATGAATGGGTAGGTAGGTACCAGCTATGTGTGTTTATACACGTTTTGACCGGAAAATAATAATATAATATGTAATATACGCGGCGAGGGCGTGTCCGCCGTGGCCCCGAGCTATATGAGTCTCCAGCAGATACTTTGCTGACATTATTCCCACGAATACATGTATACTATTTATATGTATATAATATTGTAATATTATTTCGACCGACGGCGGCTAACGTTATTAAAAACGATAGATCACACGGTCGATATAAATTGTGTGTGAGTGTGTGAGTGTGTGTGTGTGTGTGAGAGTGTGTGTGTGTGTGTGTGTGTGTCTTCGTGCGCCAAAACGATATAGGCACGGATATACTTAATCCGACCACGATAAGCATTTAAAGACTAATGAGTCACACACATATATATATAAATATGTGTGCGAGTTTGCGCGCGTACTAAATACGAATCGGTATATTAATCATAAATCTTCGTATCGCGATCGAATGAATGAATGGATGTTATTATAGCCCATACAACTATAATAATATGATGTGTATGTGTGTGTGTGTGTGTTTGGATCGAAATGCACTTACGGTTTTTACGTGTACACATTGTATGTTGAATGGCCGAAGTAAACGACACAATTATAACTATACACGCACGCATTATTCGGCTATTAAAAATTTGTACCTCGAGGGGGTTCGTACGTGAAATACCGTTGTACGGCTAAGATGTATTTATTAATAATTTCAATATAATGCACAAGCGAAAAACAATTTGTGATTTGTATAATACGAGTGGCCGCAGCCACCACTTTGGGAGTGGGTTCGAGTAATCGTTCTGCAATACGGTATAGGCATGATGACGTGTTCAGAAAAAACACAATGCGTGCAACGGAGAGGGGTAAGTTGCATTTGCCTCACCTCACCTCCCCCCAACATATAACTTTGTTTATAGCCTAATGATTAATGGATGTTTAGTAAAAATATTCGATTTAATACGTATTATCCGTTGTTATAATATCAGCTACACAATATATTTTATTTTTATTTTTATTTTTATAAAATTCAATGAGAAAATCGTTGCAATCCGTAATCACGACGTAGTCAAGGTGTATTTATAAATAAACCGAATGACGCGATGTCTTCTCTACATCGTGTCCGTAATCTAATCACCATTGATATAGGTAAAATATTTATATTCGTGATACAATAACCAAGTAACTACTGTATTTGTATAGATCTTTGAGCTTTTTCCGCAATAAATAAATCGTGTTGTTTTAAGATTGCTATTGGATATTTATTTTAAAATTTCTAAATGTGTGACCCCGCCCCACAGGAAAATATTTCCCAGGGACGACACCGAAATATTCTATCGCAAACAAAAGTTACTGTGTACATTATATTATACGTAATAGCATGTGAAAAATGACAGAGTTTAGGTTTTTTATTTTATTACCAGGTCATATATTAAATTGTTTCGAGGAGAACGATCAGTGGTTGTGGCTATATAGTCGTTAAATAATTACATCGTCATCAAACGCGTTCCGGGAAGTAAATTTGTGTCACCATATTTATATATAAAATATAATATGAAGAACAAGAGGTATTTGTTGTGAAATCGATATTTATGTAATATATATTTTTATTATCTTCTCGGGTGAGACGCACGCGTATGTGGTTTGTCCATATAATACACGTATATATTAAAATGGTTTTGAAAATAAATATCACTTTTATATTTCGTATCTGTGCGGTCGACGAGAAGAGTGAGCGTATGGTGGTAACGACGGTGAAAAACGAGAGTGGACTAAGACTATAAAATATTCTTGTGGGTCCGCACATAGCGTATGATGGAGCTGACGCAACGGTACTAAATAGAATTAAATATGTGCATTGTGTTTGAACAATTTTAAATATTTCCGACCGAAGCGTAATTATATTGCTCTTTTGACCATATAAATAGTTCTACCGTTTCATTTATTCAGAATATATACCTATATATATATATATATATATATAGGAAGGTAATATTAAATCACTCGGGTCACGGTTGTATGGGAATACGAGAAAAAAAAATCGCGCGCACTAGAGGCCGATCCGACGGGCACCACTGGCATATTATATTAAATTATTATACTGCCGCTGCAGAGTGCGGATGCTGCAGCGGTTGGTTCCGGGAATATCTCGGAGACCGAGATGAGAGTCAACTCGGTCCTTACAACAACTCCATTTGCACATAAAAGCAATTTGTAAATAATGGTGAATTAGTTAGGTCGGTCGCTGAGATGGCTGCCGTAGAGAAAGAGAGACACTGCAGGAGAAAAACGACAATATACCATAATAATATTATTATAGCCAGCTACTATATATTATATATATAGGTAGGTTATAAAATGCGCGCGCGAGGTTTCATTTTATTTATTTATATATATATATTTTATCCGCATTATTATTATTTTCAATCGGTTTGACATTTGTCTCACGTGTGTGTGTGCATAATACCTATATAATCGTATATACCATACACTAGATGTAGGCGAAGATGCCACATTCCGCGTCGACCTGACCGCACCACAACTGGACCATCGCCGATGAAAACCAACCGGTATATATACGTAAAAAGACGCTCGCAGTTGACATTTTATTATTATTAAATTGTTGTTTTTTTATATATATATATATAACTCTTTCCCTACTCTTCTTTTCGGTCTGCCATATAGTGGTTACCTACATAATATAATCTCGATAATAATAATAATAATGAAAAAAAAAAATAGAAAGTCACATGGCCCGGCTCATGATATGATGATGATGATGATGATGATAATAATATTACATTGGTCAAATAAATCGTGTCACTAAATTAACTCGATCTTATAAAGCGTACATAGGTAGGTAGGTATAATGGTAATATATACATGTTCGTCCACGTGCAGAGCGAGTGGATATGCGCATTATTTAACGAACCGGCCACCGCCGGTATTATCTTCTATAATATAATATTGGGACGATTAGAAACAAATGTGGGAAGGAGAGAGACATTTATCCGGCGGGTATTGCGTAACAAACGTACAGTTATTTTATCCGAAATAATAATAATAATAATAATAATAATAATAATGTTTGTAAATTTTTTTATGCAATTATATTAGAACAATCATTACGTATGCACATGTTTGTGATTGGTATTCGGCATGGGCGTTCTCACGGGGGGGGGGGGGTAGATCCCCCCCAAGGCTCTTTATTTTCTTGCATATTAGTGATACTCGTATATATTTTGTCTATTTTTGGTAACCCTTACGGCTTATCATGTAACAATTTCTTTCATCCCCCTCCATTGAAAAATTCTGAGAACGCCTTTGGTATTCGGCAAGCGGTTGTTTTTTTCGGTCGATTGAATTCGTGTAAGACATCTATCTATATTATTATTATTATTTTCCCCTTTCATGTCGTGAATGTCGGTTGACAACTCGCGCACACGCGACATTCCTTCTGTAACGCAAAATCCTCTAACCTAACAATCATATACGTGTTGGCACGTTGATAACGATTTTAGATCACGATAATGGATGATGATTGTTTTTATCGTGTCGAAATAATTTATTATCATCACTATACGGCACGCCGTCGGTTTGTATCTATAGTCTAGTGAGACTAGACTCTAGTCTAAGCTGTGTAATATAACAACGATGGACATCACGGACGATGTAACGCGTCTCACGATAAACGATGATATTATTATATTCCGAGTTAATGGAGAAAAAAGTTTTTAATTCATCATTATTTATCTACATAGCTGGGTAATACTACTTTTTGTCGTGTGATGTATAAACGTTTATTTACCAATAATAGTAATAATATGACAACAATACGGTGGAGATTACGCTTTCCTATTTTTATACATCAAATACTCAGAGAATATTATATTGGTTCGAAGAAGCGGCGCGATCTACAGAGAAGTATCTAGGTATTACTAATAATTATTTTATTTTTGAAAGTCAATACCAGCCGTCGTGGAGAAAGATTTATACTTGGATGTCACGACAATAAAACTTGTTCAATGTTCGCATTTGTATAGGCTCCGCACATTTGACATTGTTTAACTATTAACGTCTACCCGCGTAGAGCGTATATTATAATAAAAGTAATATTTCGTAATATCATATTAGCATATTATCATTACGCGTGCGGTACTCACTTTGCAGCCTTCGCAAGTAAAAGCTCCGAAGTGGAAACCGGCGGCTGGTTCCCCGCAAACTTTGCACTGTTGGTTCATCTGTAAATAAAAAATAAAAACAAATTTTCTATTAAAACACGGTAGATAAATCATCTCCAAACAAGGAGGTGGTGCAGGTAGCTTATCCTCGAATGATGCGTACGTATTCTCGTATTATAATATATTATTGTATATTATGCTAAATAGATCTGGTCAAGGAAACCTACTAAAAATATATTGGGTTGGCATTAACATATTGTTGTTATTAATACTATACTGTGTATATAATATACCTACATACAGCACGATGGTTACGCGATAGCGTTTTGCTCGAATCACGGACTGCTATCACTCTTATTACTATAATATGTTATTATAAATAATAGGTATACTGTTTTTTTTCTGTCTCGATGAATATTGTATTTTACACACGGACACGTCATTATGGAGGACAATTAATGGTTTTCAATATTTCATATACCTAATATTATCTCTAGTAGGCACACGGCACGTAGTCCAACTACAGCCTGCAATACTTTTTTGTCACGCTAACTAATTGAGATTAATATTACACGTGCAGGTGGCAGTGCAGCAGGATACCTACACACAGCATCGGTCGAGTACTGTTTCTTCCGCGTAAGTACACCTACTTAATACCGAATCGATTTTCGCCGTTTCGCATAATATTATTATTGTAATACTATATTATACGCATTGGTTTGTGTTCAAGATGTGCGTGCGTGCGTGCGTGGATATTAATAGCGTTATTAATTATTATAATACGCGCTCAATTGCTCCGAGTCACGAAATAATTAGGTATATTATTATTTTTTGAACTGCTACTGGAGCTCCCATTACCCAACCTTCGGCTTAAACACCAATATCATGTTATGCCCGTTGTTCTTGTAAAAAACCGTATAGTCATCGTAGACGGAATCGACTGTACAGTGCGCGTCTATCCGTAGCCGATCAAATACCGTGTAGCTGTCATGGTTTTATTTTGCTATAGTGCCATCCGAGCTGTGATATTTATCCGATGATTTTTAGTTATAGTCGTTAGGCATTATCCGTGGGTACACCTAGCTATATCCTATTATATTATTATATATTAATATCGCCATATGATTTTGCGAGGTATTCGTTAACGAATACAACGAAGTTTTTACTGTTTATCATGTATGCGCGGTGCAGCAGCTGCAGTGTCGCCGGATGGGGACGGTGATGGTTAATTAAATTTTATGTGGCTGCGCGAATAAGCGACGACGGTGAAATATCTGAACGGCGGCATCTGTAGTGGGCGTAGGCGATATCGTGGGTCGTCGTCGTCTTCGTATTCTCTTGAGGTAATTTTTCTCGAAAGACACACCAGCCCACCCAGGACAACAGAGAGTGTTCTCACCGAGACGCTACCGGAACGGAAGACTCGCAGCGGACAGATATATAAATAATTGTGTTAAATTAACGCTCATCATCATATCGTCATCATCGATCGCTATCCCGCTGCAATGCGTTTATATAACACGGTAACGAAATCGGAGCATATATATATATATATATATATATATATATATATATATATATATATATATATATATATATATATATATATATATATATATATGTATGTATGTATGTATATAACAGTATATAATATAATGTAAGTATATTATTATATATTGTAGGTACCGCGACATAACATATTATAATATTACCGTTGTTTTATAAATTCAGTTGCTCTTGGGTTCTATTGTACAATAATACACGCGTATAAGATCATTTACCGCGTGGACAGTGCATTTTTATGTATATTTATATTTTATATTATATTATTATATATTATTACACACGTTTGAAAAGATGACACCGGCCGCGACCGGTTTCCGTCCGTCGCACGAATTGGCCGGCTTCCTAATTCAGAAGCGGGCTTACGATATCATATACATATATAACATATATATATATATATATATATATTTATTAAGTATATATTCGTACATAATACTTCACACACACACACACCATAGCCCGAATGTCGTCTTCGACATCACGACAATCTCTTGCGCGTCTCTGCAGCTCACACAACGTCAACAGCAGCGGTGGTCTCGGGGACACATCACATATATTCATATTTCATTTTTTTTTTTTTTTTGTCATTATTAATCGCCCGGTACACAATACGTATTATATTATTATATCGCGTCGTCCAACGTTCATATCATATTAATATTCAAATAGTAGATCAATTATTTATCTGCCGCGTGTGCGTTTTTCTCTCGGAACGACGGACTACGCTATTTTTTACGTAACGTAAACGGCACCACCGTGCGCGCGGCCACACGCGAGTTACCTACTCAATGCACACGCATATGTGTAATTGTTAAATTAAATTATATTAATATTATAAAAATAAATATCTATGTGAATGCGATCACGGGCAGATTGGATCTGAGATAAAACCGTACAGCAGACATACCGGACCTAACCGATTTTTTAACTTTTCGTCCAACACAATAACAATATTAATGTATAATAATATACTCAAATTATTCCTATCAGGGTACTAGGACGCAACTTCAATCTGTTTTAAAATCAAGCAAAACAATATAGAATATTATACGTACCCAAATATTTATTCTAAATATTATTCAACACCAAAATCCTATACGCATTTTTTTTTCTGTAAGATCACTGGTGCATTCGGATTTCGGGGGTAAATCGTTCGTTTCTGCCCATTTATATGGCATTTTAAACATATTTAAATGGTTTCGATGACGTCAAATGAAACTGCAGCAGACGATTATTGATTATTTTTTTCGGCCAGAGCAATAATGTCTGTACAGTATATTATTATTTTAACCGATATATATATGTATATTTCAAGCTGCAGTTGTAATAAAACATAATATACCTAGACTAGTACTACACAGGTACCTAACCACTGTGCAGCAGTATATAAATTGATGATGGCCACGGAATGTATGTTATGAATGATTTTTGGCCAACGATCAGAGTCCGACCGTTGCACAACGCCATAAAAACGAGATCAAGTTTGCGAGGACGGATGCTCTTCCTCTTGCTGCAAACAGTGGTTTTTGGCATTATCAGAACACACACGCGCGCGCGCGTGATTTGGCAACATACCAAACGGTTTTCTCGCACGGCAGCAGCTGCCGAAACTTAATCAAAGTCATCCGCCTAATCCTCCGGAACAATATATTAACTCGCTATTTCTCTCTCGGTCTTCCGTTTTTTTTTCACCGATGCACCGCGTCTTTTTGTCATTGACAAATTAACCGTAAATATATATACTTTATATACGACGAGAGTTGACCCTATATCCCGCGAGATCCTCGAAACTCTTTTGCCGTCCCCCATATACATATTATTATTATGAGCACCCGATCATCATTAATATTGTAGACGTGTTTTGCAAAACCACTTCAGTCGTCATCGTCGTCGTTTATATTCTCCATTCTCCTTCTTCTTTATATTATTTTTTTTTCGAGTGTGAAAGGGATGCGTGTCGCCCGTCCATTGTTCTCCGACGCGTATATGTATAAGGTAACACGGACCATATTATTATTATTATTGTTGTTGTGTGTATACAAAAAAATAAAAAAATTACGGTACTTGAATGTGCAAAAGAGCTACGCGGTACCTATACTGCAGTACATAAACAATCTGTCACTGGCGGCGAGAAGAAAATACGAAGGGATATAAAGTGTCGTCGTCGTCGTCGGCCAGTCTCGGCTTTTATTATTATTAATAATATTATTATCCTAAGCGCCCGTGACCGGTGAGAACGTTATAATATTATCCTTGTGAACGGTATATAATAATAATAATAGTATAATACTTTGACATATTTTGCAGTGTCGTTGTTATCGCCTCGACAAAACCGTTATTTGCGTACACATATTATAAGATCTACGTGTTTGTTTTTTTTTCTATTTTTGTTTGTCCATTAAACACTCGAGCGTAATAGTTGTCCACATAATATGCACCTCCATACTTGTGAATATAATATTAGTATACTATATTATAGAGGTATAGAGTTCTTTACCGAGAGACGACCGCTCACACAATAATATAGAAAAAAATCGCCATCGTTGTTCTATACAGCTTTTGCAAACGATGACGGTCGGTGAAAAATATCAACCGAAAGCCGTCAACAAGCGCACACGCGCGTAACGTAACATATATGTATTTGTAAGTAATAATATTATATTATCCATTATACTCTTCGTCATCGTGTTGTAAATTATTACATTTCCCAGAGAAAATAAAATTAGTACGTACCACGAACAAATTGATGATTGTTCATTTTTTTTGCCAAAGTAAAAAAGTAATTTGAGAATTGTTTTAATACATATTATATATATATATATATATTTTTTTTTATCAATTTTGTCAACTTATGTGTTATTTATTTCAAACACCTAAACGCGTACTATTCTGCAATACCGAGAACCTCACGCTCCTTAAAATCTAATTATGCTAGAATTGGCTATTACTCATTGTATTAATTTATATCGAGCGCATTTAAAAATATAAAAACATCAAACATGTATTGTTTATTATACTCTTAAGTCTGTGCAATGGCTGAATGTCCGTTAAACATAATTTGTTACGTACTCACATGAGTTTTGCGAGTGTGATTATATAACATAACTGCGGTGCATGCGACAGTCCAATGGCTACAGATATAATATATAGGGAAACATCAAACATTATATTTTTATGTGCATACACTGTTACAGACGTGATGGATCAATCATGCGATTTGATATTTTATATAAACAAACGAAATCCGAGATGACTAAGCGTTTAGCGCGACTGAATCGATTACATTGTGAGTTTTTAAGTTTCCGAGTAAAAAAATAACGGTGTGCAGTATACAATAATATAATAATATTATGCAGTAATGTCGTATTGTGACAGCGCATAGTCGTCTGTTCTGTCACTGCAGCAGTCGACGATCGTCAAAATCGATCTGTTCACATATGATGACGATGATCGATGATGAACGCACGACGTCGACGACGGTTTGGATCATTTAAACGTTTTGGGGAAAAAAAAATCCCTATTCGGATTATGCCTACCTAACCTATAATACCTATAATAGGTGTACCTATCATAAGCGTTTATACGCGCGATAAACGGTTTTAAAATCATGAAAAGGATATTTATACACATAATAATAACATATATAACGAGACCGATTATATTATTCAGAAGTGTATTATTCTTTTGCATCATTAGGCGGAGGGCACACAATAGCCGCGGAGCATTTAGATTTCCGTCAAAACGGCGGTAGCTCCGTTTATAAGAATAAGGACGTACATAAAAATATATATATCATACCTATAGCTATGTATACCGCGAAATGCCGCTCGGTGATTAATGATTTGATGTATTTTGTTCTCCTTTTTGAGGGTCGCTCCGAGACCGTCTACCGTGTCGCATTTAAATTAGACACCTCCAGATATAAATGGATAATATAACGTTTCAAAACATATTTAGGGTAAGTGCGCGCAAGATGTATACGCATTTGGTATACAATATATTATTTGATATTATTATATACACAATATTATAAACCTTATGTACATTATATAGCCTATCCTATATATGTATTATACGTATGTGCATCGGTACCACCGCAACTCGCAAGCACTTATATTATTATATATTACATATGCATCTATATATATATATATACAAATATATAGATCATATATATACATGTAGAAAATGCTGCTGCCAACAACGACGACCGTCGGCGGCATCAGATAAACATCGGAACGGGCACATTATGTATTTAACACGACAAAAGGATCGTGTTTTTATTTATTTTTTTTTAACCATCATAGTCGTTGTTGACGTCAGGTAAAAAATATGAATAAGGAAAAAAATGAAAATTAATTTGAAGATTAAAATAAAAACATATTATAGTGCAATATATATGCCTATATACTCGCGTATACCGACTAAAATTGTTGCATGGTTTAGATTAGATAGATATAATTAAATTAATAGCCCTCGCGTATTATGTAGGTACACGTGCTAACAACGTTGTCGCTAATTCTCGTCTCTTGTTTTTGCGACTACAAATCACGAAACAAAAAAAATTGAACAAACAAATTTCCAACATTTTTTTTGTATTTTTATATATTTTGCGTGGTTCAGAATCCACATGTACACTGTAGATGTACCTATACTATATATATATATATATATATATATATATATATACACACACTGTGTATGTATATATGAAGGGCGTCGGTTTAAGGCGCGCGGCGCTCCGGTCATTATAACGAGCCAGTGTTTCGTTTTTTATTTTTTTTTTTTTATGTAAAAGCTTCATTGTATAAGTTAGTATATGCACACATACATACATATATAAATATAATATAAATGACACAATATGTACCGAAAGCAAACTAGAGGACGTCCACGGGAAACAATGCCGTTCTGATGGTCTACATAAAACAAGCCAGTTAATGAAACTTGCCTATTGTGCCAACAGCCATATCAATGGAGCATTGTGACGTTATATTAGGTACTGATCGTATGCGGACCGTGCCGTTTATGCAAATCAGTGGTTTATTTTTTTCTAAACGGCTCGAAAATAACAAAATACAGCTTGTTTGTCAGATATGCCAAGTATAAGTAGGTACTGCACACACACTTACATATTTTACACTCAATATATTACCGATAATCTATATTATACAAGCATATTGTGCGCTGAGGAGGAATATTATGCATATTATACATTATCATATATATAGGTACTCTCGTTTATTTGTTTTTTTCCTTAACCGTGAGGAGTCCGTGACTATGTAATTTTCGTTCACTATTATATTGGGAAATTAAAATAAAAAACATATCTACATATTATGCATGTGCATCTATATAGATACGATGATGTACTTGGTAAAACTGGTTATTTTGCTCAGCTGATATCCGGGAAAACCGAATATTATTGCGATCGTTGTATATTATATTTGAATTAAGTTATGCAATTTTTTTTTTTGTTTCTTTCGTGATTTTTTTTTCACACACATTAGGTATTCGCTCATCGCGGATCATCATCAATGTGGGTCACCTTGAAACACACTACTTCAACTACTACTATTACGACTGCTGTTGTTGCTGCTGCTATATATATCCACTGACGGCACGGCAAAAGTGGGTGTGATAGTGTCGGGGTCTAATGGTCGGATATCGTGATGTCCATTAGCGAGTAATTGTGAAATATCCGGTATTCATTAGACTCGACTATTATTATTATTATTATTATTATTATTAGAATGTGTGTATACGCTACACATAAATTTTTTTCTACTCGTTTATATTTTGTAGTCAGCTGCTGCTCCTCTTTCGGTGGCAGAGCGAGATCTCTCTTCCGCGTCCGCGTGTGTCATCAAATGGACCGAGCGGTCGAAGATTAAAGAAGCATAATATGTAAAATACAAGCAACTAGATTCCCAAACGCAAATCGTATTAATACGAAACTACTATCGTGTGAATAATATATCCACTACACGTATGTCTGTATATATTATATTATAATAATAGTCACCACTACAGTAAGTCGATATTATAAAGCATATACTTATAATGCATAGCGATCTCGACAATTGTAACATGTTTAACAAACATGATTTTAATAAGAATTTTAACGAACTACTCATGCAACTCGTGCGAAATGAAAATTGACAAGTAAAATAAATAATTTTGATCATTATTTTTCTCGACTCATTTGATTAAGCTATTGCAACCTAAAACAACGATTTGCATATAATAATTATTCTAATGAGCGAATTAATTTCTAATTGATCGAAGCTGGCGCATAAGATTATTCAATCTTTGGAGATATAAAATAAGTTTCTACAATACAATAGCGAATAATATTAAGTAACTAAATTTAAGAATTGCAAATTAATTTATAATAAAGACGGTTGTTTGGTTTTATGTAACAATAACTTTTATAATTAAATAATTAATTGTGATTTAGTACTCAGTCAAAATATTAGTATAATAAACATTGAACCATGGGAACTACACTGTGCTGAACGTTATGCACACAACAACACTACATACACAACTGACAAGGTTTCAATTTAGAACACAATGTTATTTAAAAAAAATCAGTTACATAAATATAATACTCGCAGTTCTTTATAATTAACACATTATACGTTACATTATTATCATGATATTCATGGGCCTTTATTTAATATGGTAAATTTGTAGACGAATTACCTTAAAATTATACGTTATACATTATGAAGTAAGTAGGTATATATAATATAGACAATAATATTTTATAATATATAACAGTACCTATTTATATCATATATTTATAAATCTTTTAATTTACGATTTTTTTTTTTTTTTGTAAAATTATACTTATAGGCATATATGAATATAGGTGTCTCTCATTGATAATTAATTATTTTACACGCAAGAATTTTTTTTCGCCTGAATAGTGGACAGTAATAATTATTTGTTTCAATTAGATTAATTAATAACTGTGAGACATATAACGGAGAAAGTTCATGAGAAACCTCACACGAAGCGTCGGACGCAGATTTTGGAATTTAGGGGACGGGACACATAATACTCTATAATTTAATAAATAATTAATTAATAATCGATGTGTACGTTATGTACAGGTAATACGTAAATACGTGTATAATATATATAAATATAATACTATGTATGTACTATATATTATATGTATAGGATTTGTGTTTTCATTTTAAACCGATTAATCGATGATCGAGCGTGGGCGTGTAAGAATATATATATTCTATATATATATATATATATCCACCGCCTAGACCGACTCATGGGTCGTGTTTGATACAAACGCAAAGCGGGTTTATAACTAAATTAATTAAAAAAAAAAAAATCCGATATTAATATAATCGTTATTATTGCCGCTATCGAGCCTATGAATCGATATATTGTTATTAGTCTATTACTTTCCGTTCATAGAAAAAAAAACACTTTACGCCCATTCCGTGTTCGCACGGAATTTTCGTGACCCATTCGCCCACATCAGATCACCCGGCGATTATTCACGTACATTTCCGATGAGTCCGTTCCAATCGTTGCAAAATAAGCCAGTTACAATAACAACAAAATATACATCGATAATTATGTTTATTATAAATTTTTTTTTTCAATATAGAAGATATTCTTAACACGCATGATTTGTAAGTACATACAATATGTATTATATACATTATTCATGTACCCGTAAAAGAAATTTTAACGTCAATACATAATAAAAACCCATATCTATAAATACCTACCTATTTAGTACCTATTTTAAAAATAGAAAAAAATTTATATCAAACTTAATATGACAAAAAAACAAAATCTCTTTTAAAATAATGTATGTTTGTCATAATACCTATGAACCATAAAAATATGAAATATTTAAGTATTATTTTGAATGATCAAAGAGTAGAAAAAATGTATATGTGAAGTAATTAGTTTTATTGAAAACTGCAAAACCTACAAATCGGATTAATATACTTGTTAAGGCGTTGAAGTCTCCCATAGCTTTTCAATTACCATAAATAATAATATAATAATAATTGTAAAGATAAATCATTTTTTTTTTTTTTTATTAGAAATAAGCCTCGGCTGCGGAGGCCATTGGCTGACATAGTTTACATTGTTAATGATAATTGTTGTATACACTATTTACATTATTTACAAAAACATTACACATATTATAAATCATTTTATTACGACTGGAAAGTGTAGTTACCTACATGCAATTATTATAAATTGCTATATTATATGTATATAAAATATTGTGGGAGTTCACTTTAACCATTACAAATATTTAATGGAAAAAAACTGTTACTTAAGAAAATTTTTCATTAAAAATTATACAATGAATTGTATTGAAAAATACTGTTTTACTTACGTTTAATTTTAAAACGATGTATAGGCGAGCAGCATATCCAATGGAAATCTGCCTATATCTATTCTTTTTTGTCGCGCGCGACTTTCTTCGGTGTCACCGTCTGGTCTTCATGTCGCAAATGCACAGAAAAAGATTTTAAGATCAAAAACAATCGTAACTTTTCGCCGAAAATTCACCAAAAAAATTTAAATAAAAAAGACCAAAACATACAATTTGCGAACGCGCAAAATTCAAACGACGAAATAAAAATGTAATTGTAGCAAAAATAATATTGGCGGCGGCGGCGTAGTGCGATCGAATTCGTTCGCGTGCAACAATATTATGATTTTATAAAATCGTTTTTTTTTTCGCAGCGGTAACGACGCTGTCACAGCGGCGCAACAACTAACAACAACGACGACGAGTGACGATTGACGACCACGACGGGCCACGCGATTCGTAGTGCGACGGAAAAACACGAACTGGTCGGGATCGCCTGCCGGCTTCTACTGGCCCGGGCCGCGGTCTCATTCCGGGGGGCCGCGACGCGCCCGCACCGGTTCCAAGGTGGGGGAACCGGGCTGTCGTTGGGGCCGCGGTGGGAGCCGCGAGGGGCGTGCCCGAAACGCACCAATGACCGATCGGCCCCACCGCCCGGGACGTCGCACGAAACTCGCCCCTTTTTACTCCGCCACCGCTCGTCTACCGGACACATCCGCTCGGCGATTCACACCTGCTGAACGGTGTGCGCGCGCGTGCGCTTCCGAGATTTTCGTCTTCTGATTTTTTTTTTTTTATACCGTCTTTGATGAGCGCCGCGACGTTCTGTTTTTTCGTCATCTTATGATAAGTATTTCATATCATAATATTATTAATAATTATTGTAGTCCGCGAATCATAATAACTATAATATTATACACCTTTGACTCAAAGGCTTTGAGTATCAATAAAACCTCACCGGTTTTTAGGCAGAAAACTGTAAAAAAAATTTAAAAAACATTGAAAATCGTCAAATATTGTCGACCTTCGAAATACCGTCGTTATTATAAATGTACTAATAAGGTACCTACCACGACATAATATACCTAATATACCCATTTAACGGGTGTATTTAGGTTTACCCGCGGCTAATGGTTTACGATTTTCCCACGAATTTATCACCGGTCTAATTATTAGTACGTCAAGCCAAAACGCAAACGTGGCCGTAAAATTACCGTGTTTACTGCGGTATACCCCGTATATATGTGTATAATATGATATATACGCATAAGAAACCAATCAACACAAACCAATCGGTTTGCTTTGCATTTGTATCGGTTATACTTATAATATAGGTTTGTATTATACAGACATAATGCTACGTTAACGTGTGTATGTGTGCTTGCGCGTGCGCGCGCAGTTGGATTGATAATTATAGGTGTGTATACAAGTAATGTTTTTTTGCGTGTAGTCAATCGTGTACGAAAATATATCTATCTAGGTATAGGTATGTTGTGTATAAATTATAATAACATAATATGGATTTATATTATATTATTTTAACTTTGTTAGAAAATCATTATTATAATTTTTTATTGACTACGCATGTGGCATAATATATATTTTTAGAACATAATATTTTAAAATTAATAATATGTAGATGATGATCTATGATGAATAATAATAATGTTATGCGTATTAATAAGTATTTGGTTTACCCGCGAAGGTTGCAGAGATCAAATTAAACATATCTAAAAATACATATATAGTAAATAGTACTTAATAATAAATATTTATTCAATCACATAGAAACGATAATTATAATTATGATTTAAGTATCAGTATAATATCTGTCGTAAAATATTACTTGTAAGTTGTAGGCAGGACGTATAATAGCCGTATGGGTACTTTATCTCATTCTATATGACACATTATAATAACATAGTGATAGATTTCCTTTGGTGTAGGCGCGGTCAGTGTGGAGGTGTAAGTAATAATAGATTATTCACCAACATTATTGTGTTGAATAAGTACGTAATAATGATATTATTTAAAAACACCAAAATGGTACGATTGATTTGTAGTTAATTATAATATTTCAATCTAGTTCTTGCTGTCGACATTTGAAACCATTCATGAACTATGTGTAAAATAAAAAATATTTCATTATATTATATTCAACTGAATATCAGTAATTCCGTATGGCACACTTACCAAACATTTGTATACTCTGAACAGGTATACAATAGCTATTATATCGGTAACGAGTATTTCGGTTTGACTGCGATGGATATAATAAAAACTATTTATAATAATATCTTACTTTAATTGCATTTAGATAGGTACCCATAGTATTATTTTATTAATAACACATATTCGGTCTAAACGTCGCTATTTGTAATAAAAATACAAGTAAAACTAATTTTAATGCCTCACTCGAGGACATTTTCGAGCAAAACAATTTAATGAGAGATGTAGGTAGACGCGCATGTACATTGTACACTATTATATTATTATATAGTAACGACGACTGCAGTTCTATTATACATAGCCATTTATATAATATACATATATTATATGTATAAATATATTTGTGTACGTGTGTATAATATTATGTTACGCTGTAGTCGTTGCTGTACACGATTTGAACGTTTACGTTGAATGTAACTATAATATTATATACCTAACCTAACCTAACCTTTTACGTGAACCGTTATTTTAATCATCATTGAGATATAGCTCTGTATATTATAAGGTATATGTATACGTATTATGTACCTGAAACCGAAAAATTGTGTTCAGCAATTTAGTTAATTTGAAATCAAGTCATGTACTCGCTTTCGGCATGAAAATATTATTATTTCAGTATTAGTATAAGCAGCTGACGTAGAAACTCATTTAAGTGGAAAATTTAAAAACTAATTGTATATTATGCCATTATCTAAAATTAAATACCCACTGTTATAATATTATAGATAATGATATTAATATTATACCGCTCAGACAAAGTAATAATAATAATAATAATTATTATTATTAAATGATAATCAGGTAATAATTATCATTTGATAAACGCACATTACAAAATCGAATATAATAATAATTTTTGTTCATAATATAGAGGATGTTTTTGAATTTGATAGACTACGCCTGAAAACCAAAAGTATTCCGGTACTGGACTCGCGTACATAATAAAAATTGATTTCTTTATATTGTGAACGGATGCGCTATAATGCAAGAATAAAAAAGAATGTAGATTCCCCGATGTAAGTACCTTTATTTGATAATATTTTACGCATTATAATAAACATATTCTTAATACGATTATTGTGCAGAGGTGTATTTTTATTTTCCATGTTTATTGGACAACATAATAATATAGATTAAATTATTGTCATGTACAAAACATGTATATACTCGTATTTACATTCGATTATGTCTGTATATACGGACTTTTTTATTTTATTTTTATACGCTTGACAGTCTTGTTTAATCTGTAAAAATATGGTGTGCACGTTGTACATATAAAACGAGGATGTTGTTATAAATAAATTGAATAGGTGTATTTATAGTGGCGCAATGTAAATTATGGTCCATCGCATTAACTAGATTGGTCTCAAACCGAAAGAAGTTCTCAACGATTTTTACCTTACCGTAATCATCATTTCTGGAGCGCACGTGTTAATAAAAAGGCATTATTGTCGTTTAAAGGTTAACATTCGAGTGTAGTACCTGTTTATTACAACTATATACATATATAATATGTACAAATGATATTTAACATTTTAAACCATCAAAACTGTTTTATATGGGTATAGGCTTATAATATTATATTCATAATATTACGGTATGTGGAATGGAGGTATATAAAATAAATTTACCATTTAGTAGTAGGTATACGCGTCATGATAATATATAGAACGAAACCATATACCTACCTACTGCAGACGCATGCGGTACATTATATTGGTCTAAAACAGGTGCGTGGGTCACCAAATGGCGGACCAAATCGTTTTATTTTATCTTATTATAAACACGAAAATATGACTATGAATGATTTTCGAACATATGCTGCAGCAGTTTTTAAATTGTATTTAGAGTTTACCATCAGCAGGGTCTGTAAAAAAAAAATTGTTCACGGTCAGCCGTTTGGTGACCCCAAGCTGGTGAAGAGTATTTATATACGCGCGTATATATATATATGTACCTAATGACTTATGGAAAATGTATAGGTAGGCTTATATATATATTGTACAGCTGTAAATCTGTTATGCCGCCGTACGCTTAATTTTGTATGCATTGGTTTCGTTTCTTTTATAATAATAATATGCATCTACTGCACAAATATAAACATTATTATTGTAATTTAAAACGAAAACCCATTGATTACTTTTTTTCGTCTTCTTGAACCACATAAATATACGGTCAACGACGACGTAAAGTAAAAATCGATTTATAATGTTGCGCTTTCCCACTCTAATTTCAGATTGTAATTGACTTACATTGTTCTTGTCCTGAGCCTAATCGACGTACACAATGTTATTAGCCCGGTTAATTGGATTCTACCTGATGAGTTGGTTTACCGTTAGTAAGTATACATATATACATACGAATTATTATTATCAATATAAAATATTATTACTGTCTGCGGTTGTTAAAACTGTGTTTGCAAAAAAAAAAATAAAAAAATGAAATTTCACGAATCTAGTTTGCTAGTCGACGAGATTATATTTAGGTACCTATTCTAGATTAAACCAAAGACTTAAATCTATTTATCTTGGTATAATATGATACTTATTTCGGGAGTTCGTCACAAGTATATAATGATAAATGAGAATTCTATTATTGCATTCTAAATAATGGTTATTATTTAAATTTTAAAATCATTAAATTCATGTTTTAACGATTTTTTTTTAAATTATCATATCACATTATACAAAACTGAAACAGTGAAACACTTATAATACACCGGCTACCAGGGTTTTAGAGTTAAATTAAATTAAATTAAAATAATATTTATAAATTAGTTTGAATTACATTATTTATACATTGATAGTTTAAACAAACCTTTAACAATATTATTGATATACTATTCATGTCCTATTTATTATTACAAATCGATGAATACACGCGTTTACCCTTGGAACTTGTGGCCTGTGCACAGAGTTTTAAACAGCATCATATTATTAATGTATGTAAATAGCATAAGCTGCTATCGTCTATAATAAAATATCTTACATCATATCGTATCCATATTGCACATATTGTACTGATTTAACTCTAGAAAATATAATATACCTTTACTAATAAAATAAATATCAATAGACAATAGTAATAAAATTTGTAAAATTTCTTCAAATCTATCATCCGAAATACTTTTGTTAAAACCATACTTTATAGTAAGCATTACTTACCGATTTCTTATACCTGCCACCTATCACTATTATTTATTTAAATAATTTAATATTTATGTAGGTATAGCTATTATTTTTAATCATCTACTTATCAATGTAAAATAAAATGACTAACTAATCAATGTGTAAATATATTGTTATATATTATTAATATAGGTAAAAGTCGTAATGACAAACTAAAATAATACCTATCATTGTAACACAATATTACACAAATGTATAATATAATATCAATATTCAACCATGTTGTGGTATAACGTATAAAATGTTGCTTCAACTAGAATATATATTATAATATATACATTTTACAATAATATATTAATGTATAGTGTATAGAAAAATATTAAACAGTATTAAATTTGTGAAAGGTGCTATACACGATGATTTCAAAACGATTTGTTTAAAGCAATATATCATATACTCAGAAATTGTGTTTATATACCTATATATATATATATATATATATATATATATATATATATATTGTAATACTATAATTTTACTGCACAACACCGGTAAATAAATTTCAAGCGGTGGATATGATAATATGTCACTGGAATCCGGAATAACAGAACTCGTTGAATTTAAATGTAGATTTTTGGCACAGGTTTTCGATTACAAAACCTCCACGCTCATCTTTACATAGATATTTGCATTCCGAAAGTGCAGCATAGTAATAATGATCAATCTTTTATTTGTTAGTATTGGTAGTAGATACATATTTTATACCTATTTAATAATATTTACGTTTTAAGTATATTATTATAGGTAGCGGTTGTATTGGTAATCATTACAAAACCATTACAATTTTTATTTATTATAAATTATAATTATTGTATACCTATATAAATTGCATAGGTATACACTGTAGTAATGGTTGCAGAATCGTTTTATATAACTATGAATTATAGGTACTATATAGGTTCAGCTACATCTAGTTAGATATTTGTAATATAATAATATAATATGTGTATATAACACAATATATAAAATTTATAATTTTTTATATTATTATATTTTTTTTAAATATTTAATATTAAAAAAAATATTATAATATTATTTAGTCACCGCTTAAACACATATTAGAATAAATCGAGTATGATTTGTAGTTTTACAGTTAAAATTAGATTGGTAAAAAAAACCTCATCTTCATTCAATTTTATTTTATATGTATAAGTAAAATATTATGTGAGTGAAGCGTTTTGGTCTTTCGTTTAAGTCTCTGTGCGCGTCGGAAAAGTGTCGTTTTTTCAAGTGACGCCTTATACTATTGTCTATTCATCTACTACCAGTCGTATAATATAATATAATATAAATGTATATATATATATATATATATATATATGTGTGTATACATAATGCGTCGTTGTCGGAGAATGTTAAAACACCACAAAGCACGTATTTAGTGTATTTATGTTCTATCTCCTGCACATTAAAATAACGTCATCTCCACGCGTAAAATATTATTATGCCCGTGTGTGGGTTAGGTTAGCACAATAATAATAATAATATATGCCGCGGTGTGTTAAACAAAAAGTAAAAATAAAAGCTCATCACTGCCGCGACCAATGAGCCTAGTTTGTAAGATAAAGTGATTTTCTATGATACGTACTCACAAACATATTATATGTCATATGTGTTGTCTATATTACATGATATGTGACTACGGTATATACATGTATATGTATATATACATGTGTGTGTGTGTGTGTGTGTGTGTGTGTGTGTGTGTGTGTGTGTGTGTGTGTGTGTGTGTGTGTGTGTGTGTGTGTGTGTGTGTGTGTGTGTGTGTGTGTGTGTGTGTGTGTGTGTGTGTGTGTGTGTGTGTGTGTGTGTGTGTGTGTGTGTGTGTGTGTGTGTGTGTGTGTGTGTGTGTGTGTGTGTGTGTGTGTGTGTGTGTGTGTGTGTGTGTGTGTGTGTGGTGCGCTAACGCTATTACGCATATATGCGCATGCACCTGTTCCTCCGGCGACGTAAGAACTGCATATATATATATATATATATAATATTATTATTGGTAAAATATACGACTTAAAAAATCTACGAAACATTATTTAGCGAGTTCAGTCGAAATGCGTATATGATATGGTATAACTATATTCGATAATATGTAAATCTTCGTTTTGAAAACTGACACGAAAACGGATATAAGTTATATGTATATGATTATTTAGGTATAAGTGTATAACTCAATATACAAGTAACTACCTAACCTATATATACCTATACCTATATATATATATATATATATATATATATATATTATATGTGATGAGATCATCATTTTTTCGCCAATATGATACCATTATATTATATACCGAATCGCGATGAGCTATATGTATAATATATGTACATTGTAGATACTCGCGGACTCTGCACAGGAAATTAGTTTTTTATGTAAATCCCTATCGTGTGATTTCGACGATTCGTTACGAAAACGAATAATCATAATGATAATATTATATCGTTATATGTATGCGCGATAGTGCCTCGTGGTGTTTGAGGATGACACATATAAGGATCGATTTGTAATGAACAGCGTATTTTCTTCTTATATACATATATATGTTTCTATAACGAGTAATAAACAAAATTAATTGATAGTTGCGGTGTATCGATACGACATTTACTTGAGGCTGTTTTTTATATTTTTTATTTTTTTGTAACTCTTATTCTGCATTTTTCTAACGCTTTCTATTAAACGAAACTTAGGTACTGCGGGCTTAAAACACATAAATACGATCGAGCAATTAATTTCAATATAATTTAAAATTAATTTTAACTAAAATTGCTTTTTAAGCATAAAGTACGAATTTCAAATTTATACAATAAACATTATATAATATGCTTATTACATATTATAAATACAATTATGATATTATGACGATTAGGCAATTGAGATAGGTACTTTCAATTAAACTACAAACAAAGATATTGTAGATTTTTTTTAATTTTAACGACGACTTTCATTCTATACTATCAAAAGACTTAAAAATATTATGTATTTGATTCCTGGTGCATTAAGGCATTATGATAAAATAGGATAATAATTATACAATTTCATTCCGTTCTGATGAGGTATTAACATTTAACATTTTATTCACAACAGGTCTCTTTTTGGGAGTCTTGTATACTGTTTGTTTATTTTTTACGCGTAGCTTGAATGATTTTTAACAAGTTATGGGAAATGTAAAATATTGTAAAAGTTTTCTGAGATTATATTTGTTACAAAATATAATAAATACAGCAAGCTTGGAATCATGCAGATACCTACGTATAATAGATGTACACTAACTTAGATAAATCCAATTTTTCGTCTCTCTCTTTTTTTCTCTTTTTTTAATAGAACTTTCGTCGACCGATGCATGATATATGACTTTTACTAAGTTTATATGACATGCGATGTTAAAACGGTTTGAAATTCAATCTAAAATAATTAAAACAATTCCTTATTAATCAGCAAAATACCAAACAATATATAACCGTATTAACTTTTGACGATAATTTCAGTAACTTTTTATTTATATTTTTATAATATTATTTTCTCTTACAATCATTCTATTCAATTCAAATCTATAATCAGAGCTTACGTCACCGACATGATAGGTAAGACCTAAATCTCGTGTATATCCGGACGCATAAATATATGAAGGTAATTGTTTCGATCGTCAAACTGCAAACTACCGATCGATCGTGCAGTAATTTATTTAATAACAATAATAATATCAATGCGCCTTTGGTTTTTAAACCGCATATACCACGTGTAGGTTGTGCCTACTAATGCTGCGCAGCAAGTCTACGTCGGAGAGAAAAAAAACGATCGTTTACGCGTAATTTATATAATAATATATATATATAGGTTCCTGCCTATATATTCATCGATTAATTGGTGTAAACAATTCGAAATTCGTGAGCTGCAGCATTACGATAATATATTGTGAACGCAATGGCGAGGCATAATATATTAAATAATTGTACCTATACAGTTAGAAGAGGAATGACATACCTTGATATTATATATATATGCACGGGTAAGCGAATATTGCGAGCGGAATTAAATGCGTATAATAGAATATATATAAAATCGGATGACTGCGTATATTATACGCTCTGGCCTTATAGGTATAACTACACGGCCGTTCAGCGCGTGGGTGGTGGCGGACGCTCTACATCTCACCTCCAAGCAAATTTATTACGCCGTCGTCGTGGAAGTTTATAACAGGCACGTTTATACGCGGCGGCCACGTGTGGGCAGATTGGCCGGAGTAATGAGTGAACGCTTAAATAACCGACGATTTTTCAACGGTATATGTATAACTATAGTTGGACTCGGTATTTTGCCGAACATACGCGTGAGGCGCACACTGTACAATATTAGGTACACGGTATTATATGATTGATGCAATATTATAAATCAGCATAGGTACAGTTATTGGTAGGCTGTTATAGGCTTTTAGGTACGTTCCATTATACACTTATTTTTTTATACCAACCGAGTTTTAATCACTCGTGTTCATTGACCAGTTGTGATTTGTGCGTGTCGTCACCGATCGAGCGTGTTTATATAGTGTTCTAAGTCATTGGGGTGCTCAAGAGGGGAGGAGATTAGGGGTTATGTGGTTATGTCTCCAATCCATTTTCTTTTTTTTGCCGATCTACTGAAAACAACTCATTAGTTTAAGATTCATTACTAAAGACTTTTTATTAGTTATTAGAAAAAAGCTATTGTGAAACGTATTATTATAAATAACATCCCCCCCCCAGTGAACATTTTTGAGCACGTCACTGTGACTATAAGGTTCTAAGCTCCAAAGTCCTTGAATAATATAGTATTCCATTCGATCAGCTGATCGGGCTTATATGTTTACCTATGATCTGAAATACTGAAGTTCCGAGAAACACGGAAACGATGATGCTCCGCACCTACCTGAGATTATACGTTTGTTTACCCGAGTTACCGAAACGTTTACTCTTTCGTGGTTTCTCAATGCCACAATAATCCGGACGACTCGATAAGCCACACAGTGTAGCAGACTTGCTAAGGTCTATGTTTTGTTCCAAACCGACACGATTCACGGAAAAACTATACCGAGAGCGTATTACTGAGAAAAAAATGCGATTGATCATAATATAATTATTGACGATCTCGTTCATCGCAGGCGCTTTTCGCTATACGATAATAATATTATCACAACATTTTTCTTACTGATTTTTAGCTCATCGTTGGCATTTTGGAAGTGAACTGCAATATTTCGTCACGATATAACTGCGCGCGCACTCGATACAGGTAAAGTGTACCGAGACCAATATAACTTATAAGTCATAACACAGTAGGTATATCTACAGGCTAATACGACTGTAATATTTTATCTAAACTGCTGAATTTGTCCAATTATATATGTTGTTCGTCGTTTTTTCGCAATTATTATAAAAAGTACAAAGAATTTCTAATTTTAAGCGACGCCAGTTCGCACACCATCATCAGATTTGATAACATGCTACTAAATACCACCCTTATAGTTTGAAAACATTTAAATAGTATAATATTATTATACTGCAGAGTTCTCAAAATTTGAAGTGCTTACATGCAAATAAAAATAAACATAATTACATGCCAATACTAATATTATTATACTATTATCAAGTTATAGGTTGTTTAAATGTACTGAACACCAATCATTTTGTCGGTTTGTCCGATTGCTGCAAAGCTTATACCGGACCGTTAAAAGTTTAGTAAATTACTTAATAATTATTTCTGTTCATACGCATTCGTCAGAATTGGTTGATTATAAAGTTGTTAGATTAAGTTTTAAACACAAATATTGGATAATATTATACGAACTGTATAACACGAACTCCAACAATCCAGACAATACGTCAATATACGGTTGTTAGGACGTTACGCATGATCTTCAGGAAACGAAAAAGACGAAAAAATATATATTAAAAAATACATTCTATAATTGAGTACGTAATACTTATATTTAAATATTTAAATATTCTATACTATAATCATATAATTGTAACCCGATTAATATAAATTATTCATTTATAAAAATATTAACTGCAAATAATATTAACCCGATTTATACCTATTGTATAATTGTATCATCCGTACATAGAAGAATAACTAATTAATAATTGGTCACGATGTTTCACAATATTTTATATATGATTATACATTTGTTATTGATATTTGTCGTGATATGTATGTATAAAAAGTATAAGTGTTGTATACCCATTACATATTATGCCTCTTATTGCTTGAGTTGAGTTATGTCACTGTTTATGGACATGGCCATATATATTTTTTTTTACCAAATGAAAAATCTAAGTTTTATTCATAATAACTTACGATCACGGTGGGCATAATTTATACTTATATAATTGCTGGATGTACTTATTCAGTCGCATAAGTGGTACAAGCGATGGTAACCTAACCCAACAGGTTTATACCCATTTTCATAAATACCTGCACGCGCATATTTATATCACGAAAAACTTTTTTTTCAACGAACCACAACTAAAGAACTGTTGTTTAAATGCGATACCTTTCCATTAATTATTTGCAGAATATTATGGTGTATCATTTACGAACAATACTCTTGGAAAATTTAACTAAACCATATAGGTACAACGTTCGTAAATGTGGATAGTTTGTTAGTGTGTATGGTGGGCAGTATAGGCCTTCAATATAATATACTGTTTTCCAACAAATTACCAAAATTATTATTTATAAATTCATTATTATTTTCAGGAACCATCTAGGCAGCACGTGCATAGTAACTATTAAGTTTATATCGCGTCAAAGTTGTAACTGAAAAAAAATAGGCATAAAACAAAAACAACAATGGTCGATATACACGGTTTAAATTATAATGAAATATAATACAACCTATATATATTATAATATGTACAGTATTTTTGTCGCAATAAACGACGCGGAGATGAATAATATTGTACGAAAAACCTTGAGCTCGCCTTCGACGTTTAATATACGGACACAATGCAGCTAGTTAGTAGTAATATTGTACGTAAAAAACAATAGACCGGTAGTCTAAAGATTCACTGGCACACACTCGCGGGGTGTACAAACTTCAGACCCATTATAATACGTATATACTCGAAAACAATAACGGACGTTGCAGGTCAGATGTAGGTTAAACAATAATATAATAAACGTCGCTTTCACTCTCCATTGCCCGACAAGAGTGCGCCGATCAATCAATATAATACGGCCCAAAGTTTCTGGTGAAATACCTATATTTACTTTTGTTTTCTACTTTTTTTTTTTTTTTTTTTAGGAAAATTAAAATAGGAGGAAACAATAACAATATACAATATAATATAGGTCACGCGTTCGTGTAAGCCGACATTGCTCATCGTCCTTCCGACGTAGCTTTCGGAACCATATCATTATATAAATAACGGCTGATGGTACTTCCAATTTCTGTAAATATAATCGAATCGATACAACAAGTTCTCTACATAGACACAAAAGCCATGTAGTGAAAATATATTGCTATGCCCCCTGGCGGCCGATTTAAATAAAAAACCAAACACCTGTATGAATATAAAAATGTATACCTATGATGTTTGTATTCAATTCCCGAGGGTATAATATTATCTCCTGCAAGTGTCCAACTATATTTTATACTTTCGTGTTTTTTGTTTTCCACGTCTCGCAATAATAATGTTACATACCTACCGGAAGATTCATCTAACTTCATCGGTCGTCGTGCAATGATGATAGTCACCGCCGTCATCACCTCATCGAGTGGTGCAGCTGCAGCATTATAGTAAATCGCAAAACACATACACGCGGGCGTAACAACAACTCACTCCGATGTCGTGGCGGTGTTAAACGGTAGGTACCTACATATAACTCGATTGCGTAACACGATATTGTACGCACCGTGTCCGCGAGTCTTTTCCTCGTCAGTATCGCGTATGATGTTTATAATAACGGCTGATTTAAGGCGATTATCGGGTACAAGTTTCAGGCTTCGATGTATAAACGCTATATTATGGCTACATAGTCGCCAGAGGCGGTGACGAGTCGCATATAACACGGGTAGCTGGTACCTCCTGATTAGTGTTATTATTTTCTTGTTTCACACCGCCGGCTGCTGAAAAAAAAAAAAAAAACAGAAAAAAAAATGTTACAAATAAAGCGTTATAATCGAAATATAGGTGTATACTTATACATTCTGTTGCGCAATTGTTAAGACTTGCACAATTGATGCGAAGCGACGACGACGACGACGACGACGACGACCGCGACGGTCTTGTCACCCAGTCTACGGGATATATCGTATTTTTTGTCTCCAATCATCACAGTTCGGTTCTCGACTATTATAACATATTACATATATATATATATATATATATATATATATATATATATATATGTGCGTGTGTGTGTGTGCAATAATTGGAAAATTATTACAGTCTATCGATATTTTAGCTCATACAACTGTACGTCGATAGCTGATATTGTGTTATTGTTTCGTTATTGTACAACGAAACTCGGTCATCTCGGATGCAATCGAAAATCTCATTAGGCGTATTATCTTTTTGAAATAATAAAATTTATTTCGAAACGCGCCGTGTGTCTCGATTTCCATACCAGCCGCCGCGGTTATTGTAATACATCGACAATATTGTACACACTCATAATAATAGAAGTGCCATATTATATAGTGATCGGATATAATATTGACTGCACCCATATTATACCTATGCCCACTATATGAGTATACCATACGTGTCAAATTCGAGAATAGGTAACTAAATACTAAATTTTGTGTAATCTTTCTATTTTAAACTTGTATTCAATAGTAAAATAGAATAATTATTGGTAAATAATAAAAGAAACAGATAGGTACCGTTCATCAACATCAAAACAACATTAAATTAATCATAAACTAATAATTTAATAAGTACACTAAATTTAATAAACCTACTATGCTATAGTAATAGGTATTAATGATTTGTATAAACTTTAAACTATGAATTGCTTCTAAAATTATAAATTAAAGAAAAACATTTGTGTCGCATTAATGAACTTTTTTCTACAAATACCTACCTTTTCCTAATAAAATGTCCTGTCTGATTTTATTATTCTCCAATATATTTAGTAAGCAGTAACAGTAAATGTTTATATTTTTAATTATTATATCTACTCATAAATAGTTTTCAAAAATTACATGTTTCCTTTTATTAAATCGTATTGAGGGCCGCTGAATTCATAATTGGCCCATAGTAATAATGTATTATGAGGAATCTTAGTTGGTTTTATCAATTAATATTATTCAAAACAAATGGCCTATAATATTATTATTAACAACTAGCTAAACCCGTGCATTTTGTAGCCCGTTAAAAATCTTACGTCTATGTGTCTAAAACTGTGTGTTAAATTTGTTTCCTATGATCATGCTAGCAGTATATTTTTATACATATAGATAGATAGCGGTGAAAATATATTATAGTAAATTTAGATTATCATTATGTAATTTTATTCGTTTCATCGAGAAAAGTCTGACGATTCAAAGTGTTCAGTTGAATGATATTTATTATTTGTTGATAATAATCTTATTATTTGGGACCATCACTTTTTAACATAGCCTATCTTCTGCCCATAGGTATAATATTTCTCTGTGCCGAATTTCGCGACAATCGGTCCACCCGTTAAGGAATGCATATAAATGACAGACAGAAAGAAACTTAAGAAACCCATTCTTATGTATATGTCGCAAGCCATTTGGTAGATTGGTCTTTTTGCGAAAATACTATTTATAGACTGTTTGTAATGGAGTAGCCCGTTTGCGAACTATTTATTTTTTTTTCAAACGGCATGCTATTTTTCAAGCTTATTGCATACGGACTAACAGCACTTAGGCGTTTTAAGAACTACGATCATTATAATATAATAATGACCATTTTACTTATTTTACATGTGAAGTTTAGTATACCGAACTTAGAATATTGACTCAAACTATAGGTTCCAACAACATCCGATACTGTTTCTGAAATATCAGCTGCTAAAATACCAGGAATCAAAAAAAAAAAAAAAAACAGTGACTAGAGCAAGAGTAATATGGACTGATTAATGATATTATGGAAGTGGGCGATTCAAAATGATTCAAAATATTTAGTAAAAAAAAAAGAAAAAAATCATAATGAGGCAATTGTTCAATTAATAGCACGCGATGAGAATGTTCACATATACGTCCTTGATACAGTTTATAAGTTGGAGGTTACAGACTACAGTTTGAGTCAATATTCTAAGTTCAATACACTAAACTTCACATGTAAAATAAGTAAAATGGTCATTATTATATTATAATGATCGTAGTTCTTCGCCTAAGTGTGCTGTTAGTCCGTATGCAAAAAATCCAAAAAACAGCTGGCCGGTTGGAAAAAAAATAAGTAGTTCGCAAACGGGCGCAAACCTTACCTGACCCCATTGCGAAGAGCCCCATACTCTTTACGCAAAAAGACCAATTTGCCAAATAGCCTACGACATCGTTCTTCGCAAAGATATTCCGATAAAAATAAAATCACACGAAACCATAAAATGGTATCCTACGTATAACTCAGCAACTGTAATACAACAAACCGCGGTACGAAGGTGACGGCTACCGGTTTTGAATCTATATACCGGAACATATAAAATATCGACATGCTCACGACATAGGTAGCTGCAGTTGGTTTGTATATACCACGATATTATTAGTACCGTATACTAGGTATACGGTAAAAATCCTCAAGGCGTGCCTATACTATATATATATATATATATGTATAGTATAACAATAATACGCATTTCGTTGCCCTTTTGTTTAGAATTTATGGCCTTACATTATTATATCGCGAACCTCGCACTCCTGCCTCCTGCGCAGCATATACCTTGTCACCAGTATACGTATAATATATATTATTATATAGGTGTAAACTGGAGTATTCATAATATGCGTATTCTGGGTCGTCGTCGGGTCTTTGAGGGTCATGTGCGATATCAGCTGATAATGATGTTTCGAGGGGTACGCGAGAGTATAGGCGGTAAGGTATAATGGTATGCCCGTGCCGTAGATGCGACGCAATATATGGGATAAACAGCATTGTATTGTCGGGCGATATATAGACAATAATAAAATATTGCTACTGCGCGCGCGCACACACAATTTGGTTCAAAGGTCTCAACCGAGCACTCTGCAGCGTATATGATACTATTGCGGATAAATGGTAACGATTCGATTGGCCGCCATAACACATTAACACGTTACATCATGTACACATTGCAATGTGAGTAATATTTTATGATCGAAGACCGTTCGAATATTTGCACAAGGTATACATATAATGTAGGTACAATATATTGTATTGTACGGCAGGTGTTTATGTATATAGGCTGTGTGTATATAGCCCTGTAAAAAATAAGGTTAACCCGACCCATGATCTGAAATCGTTTGTGTCAGCTCCGGGCATCATCAATGATTAATATTTTTGTATGGCCAATTTTGGAATTTAGGAAGTCTTCGAGCGCCATGTCAAGATGTAATGATGTACCTTCATATTAATTATTACGTAAAAGAGCAAAGGCGAAACCGAAAATAAAATTAAAATCAATAAAATAAGATCGTAAAATGATTCATGATGAAAAAAATCATTTTATGACTTTCGTTGCTAATAATCGATTCGTAAGCATAAAATCAATCGTCTATATATATTATTACGACACGCAACCGTTTACTCTTGTAAGTGCCTATCGCGTAGTGATGACTGATGATCGTCATGACGTAATCGGTATAAGTCTTAAGCCTGATCTAGACCAGAAAAAAAAATTGTCGTAAACATATGTTGCTGGCATTGTCGTCGACAATTAATATTGATGTTACCGCTCATGAAGAGAAATCAGAAACATTGTCGACGACAAATAAATTTCACTTCGGTCTGGACGGGGCCTCACAAGAGAGAACCCGCAGCTGACGCGCTACCTTTTGCGAGTCCCTGTCCAAGACTTATTCGACCTGCAATAGCCGCATTAGCCTAGTATAGGTATAGCCTACAGGGCCTATATACGATTTCCATGTAAATTTTAAGCGCTAGGCCTCGAGAAAATGCCACGATTTGCCCCCCCCCCCCCCATAACACGGGTCACAACTGTAGAAGCGAGAACTTATTATGTGTTCTATCCCGCAGTGTATTTCTACGCGAGTTTCTGTCCGGTTTTTATTTGCTGCACTTCTACTGAGACTCAAACTACGTATATATTACTATAATAAGTACTGTGTATAATTATTATGCTCGGGTACCTATATATAGCAGTGGTCTTCAAACTTTTAGTGTTGTGTGGTCGTTCACAGATATCATAAATATAATGTCATCAAATGAATACATATATGGTGGGAATATCGACAATATCGTAATAATATCAAGAAAGATGGGGCCAATGATGAAGCAAAATGTGTCGAGGTGACAATATGATTTTTCGCCTATATGACGTCGCCGCAAGAGCAGGACTGGTTTAAAAGCCGAGTGTTTTCAGCGTGACCATCGGTCGAAATACGGGCTAAATATTGTGAGTGCATTTTATTTTTGTATTGTATCTGATTATGAATAAAAGTGTTTCAGACGTTTATAAATCTTTCTTTTGTTTGAGCGATGGTCACACAATTCTGCTGTATTTCTGTAACCGGTTAATCTAACATGGTCGTTGAAGATTGAAAGTCTAAACAGTAAGGTTAGGTTAACCTAACCTAACCTAACGATTTCGACTTCTTGTGAGTCAAACTGTAATCGGTTAGTTTGTGGTCTTTTGGTAACTCAAGTGTCGATAGAGGTGTAGCGCCTGAAAGGTACGACAGGTACGTATTTTCTCTACGCAATTTTCTTTGTTGGCCAAAAAAAGGTAAAATTTCTATAAGTGTCTATAAGTATGCCGTTTTAGGAGATTTTTTAAATTTTAAACAGTATACCACGCGTATAGACTCATCGCGACCAATCATAATATATAGTTTGATGACCACTGATGCAGTATAATATAGTGCACTGCACCGCACTGTAGGTTACCCAGGTATATATATATATATATATATATATATATATATACTACATTATATACTCGTATGCATACTGCAGTTAATCGCTCGTACACGTCGATGTTTTATCGCGTCGCATGCAGATGAGCTGCGGTATTGCCTATTGTATTACATTCGTTTATACAACAAACAACTGCTATAGGTACCTACTACTGTATTGCCCTTCATTATGTGTCTATATTTATTATACAAAACCTATGCCTATATAGGTGGCTGCACCGCACAATTAGGAAATATATAATAAAATAGCGTTCGGAGCAGACGTCCCTCGTGACACGCGGAGTTGTTGCTTGTTGCAGCTTGTCTTCGCGCGCGATTGATGTGGCGGGAAATCGTGGCCGATTAGCATAAAGTCGTGTCGTCCGACTAATCGTCGCGAGCAAAAAGCTGCCATCATCGCAATATACACGCGCGCATCAATCGATAAATAAAAGTGTTACATTGAAGCTATACACACACACACACACACACACACATTCGAACACAGAGGGTACATAAATACATTACAATATACAATAATATGTTTATAGCTGCTGCTGTTCACCGCGGGTTCCTACATACATATAATGTTAAATATCTTTGGAGTTAAACACAGCCTACTTTCCTAATAGTTGTTTACAGCCGCCGCGCGTCCCGGATGGTAATCGTCGATGGCCCTCGGGCGCCAGCCGCAAATAACTGCGCGTATATACCAACTATAACCTACCAAACCCATGTATATATATATACCTATCACAGCTACCGTGGTGCACTGGTGCTGTTGCAGCACAACGACGAAAAAAAAAATTGTCTCGAAAATAAATAAATACCTACCGACGAAGATGACCGGCAATGATTTATTTATAAATCATAATATATGGTGTTGAGAGGATTTTAGCGCACTATATATTTTCTCTATCTGACACCTACGCGCAACATATAGACAAAAACGCATCTACCGGGAATCTTGTTTTTTTTTTTATGTATTTGACTTTTAGAATAAACAAAAAAAAATATTGTACATTTTAACGTCGTTTAAATTGTTTATAGATACAAATAGATACGTCATTCCCTAAGAAATATTTGTCTCTATCTTTTTTGTCATGAATGATTTTACCTATAAAGATTATACTTAAAAACACAGAAATAATGATTCTGTGGCGTAAATGCGTTTTGTCTATATTACGTATGTTGCGCGTGGGCCAGAGAGAGAAAACAAATAGTGCGCATTGACATCCTCTTAAGCGCATCACCGCGACTATATTATATAATAATATGATATCATGAGATGGCTATAGGTAGGTGACCTACCCGGGTAACTCTGTTATAATATATACCTATACACGTGCGCATTATATACAACGTCAATCTATATATTATAGTCGATGACCTCCGACGCGATGACGACGTACACGCGCGCGTCTCGCTGATAAGGGACACAGATAACAATACGCTGTTACAATGCACAATAATAATAATAATAATAATAATAATAATAATATGATGGCCAGGCGAACTCGTGGGTTTTTCAACGTCGTCAAACACGACCGGCGCATAAATCCGCCCAGACGTCCGTCAGCAAGTTGTACGACTCGCGTAGTGTTGTAAATTCGATTTCCTTTTCGAACGCACGCATTATTGCTGCGGCAGGCCGGACAGCAGCAGCTGATCTCGGCAAACGATATTGTAACAGCAGTAAACATACATAGCTATAGCTGTATGTCCTGTATACGCTTTTGTTCGTTCTCCTCATCCGCAGCCGACGACTCTGCGACGTGAATCCGAATATAATATACCTACCCATCACTACCCATGTATGGCCGCAGCGGCTAACCCATTATATCAGCGAGTATTACGATATTATATGACGCGGTTTGTTGCGAGTTTGTCGTAAGACGAGGAGAATTCCGACCAAAAAAATATTACTACCCATTTTATAGACCTGCACTGTTCGCTGCAGCATGGTTCGTAATTAAGGGGGATGAGGGGGATAGATCCTCTCCAGAACCGTTATAATCGCCTTGAAGTTCCATGGAAAATTTAATGTTTTAAAATCTCTCCCCTCCCCCCCCCTCCCCCCACTCAAAGACAAATTCCTGATTACATCAACTGACTATACTGCACGTCTATTAATATATATTGGAAAACGTATATACTTGCGTAAAGCAAACCATAAGTTTTGTGAGAAGCGTATGATTCTTTCTGAAGTTAAATTTCTAAAGACAACGGTATCTATATACATATTATATTGTATTGTAATATTATGAATTACATTATAGTAATATAGTGATCGTCAGCGTTATGAATCAGATCTTCTTCGCCGAGAAATATAATATAATATAGTAAAGCGATTTCAAAGCATGCGTATATCGAAGGATTTCGTCTGAGCATAAAAATTAACAATATTAGTTAACCACGATTCCGCTATTTTATAACCACAAATCCTTGAAAGTTGTAAAGGAATAAAAACGCAAGTGGCATAAATATTGTACCAGTCTTATACAATATTATAGCATTGAATAATGTAATTGATGATTATTATATATTATTATGGATACTAAAGTTGTTTCGCGAGTTATTATATATTATATATATATATATATATGAATAGCGAATATTAGAGCTGTCACCCATTCAATTCTTCTTTATGTAATTAATTTGTACACTTTTACGAAGTAAGTAATTTATGATTATAAAGTATTATGCAATACGGTTTACAACCCAATATAGATACAATTAATAATTTCACAAAGGAATAATATCATAAATTACATTGTTGGTGAATGAGTCAAGCAAATCGATTGTGCTTATTTCCATCAATGAAAACATTAATGACAATTTTTTCATTTTTTAAAGCGATGAAATGATAAAAAGCTTATAATATTTTAACGGAAAATCTATAATACATATTTACACACAATCACCATATGGAATTTTTTAACATGAGTATAAAATTTAACGGTGAATAATGTTTTTTTTTTTTTTTTTAATGAAATTCTAACATAAATAATTATTTATCTCGACTATTATAATAACGGTGAATTAGTAATATGAACAATAATAATAATAATAATAATAATTATTATTATTATTATTATTCCATATAGCAAAAATATATTTTAAACTATTTAGTCCGACCACACACTCATACCAATTACACCTTTATATATTATAGACTGTATATAATTAATTCGATGATAAAAACATCAGAACAACTTTTTTTCAAATAGCAACCCCACACACATAGTTCAATAAGATAAATATTAAGATTACAAAATATTAAACATTTTTATAAATATAAGGTTTAACTTAAAAATATACGGTAGGTACCTATACCTAAATTGTATAACTATGCATATTTTATATTTTACTCATAACTATAATCTAGATAGCTCCTACCTACCTATATAATATGAATTTATATGTAAATTATATCCTGAAATTTAAGTTGCTATTCATTGTAATACGGTCAGCAATGGAATACCCAAGTACCAGGTGGTCGGAAAATCTAAATATATATTATGTTACCCAACTTCGGTGTGCTGATGGTGCAGGCCGCGGTGCCGACGCAGAAAACGAATATACTGATAAATAATTATTCGGACATTATATAGACATAAATATGATAAAGTATACATTTATATTATAGTTTACGTGAACGTACGAAAAGTTTTTTGAACTCAAAACACCATACCGTTTTGCGACAACGTAGATACTTACTACCTACCGGCTACCATGGCTGTTAGTTGTCTTATCTATGCTTTAAGTATTAAGACTGATTTACAGCAGTGTAGGACGTAATATACATCCGGCTGAAGGGGCTATCACTTTAAAAGAAATTCACCTCATGACGGTCTATAGATCATAAATACGCGCACGTCATACGATATCCGGCAGCGCGCGTGCATTTTAACTGCATTTGTATAAGTGACAGCATTTTTTTATTTTTTGTAACGCGAGCAAAAGAGTTTTACGACCGTTTTACATCCTTCGAAGTTGCATCATAGTAACACACTGCACAATGTAGGTAGGTACCTATACACATAATATACGGTCGGACGGTTATAACACTATTACAAGTTATAACTGTGACGGCAGCAACGGCGCAACGCATACCTGATTGTTTCACAAATGTATTTATTACGATTATTGTTATTATTATTATATAGTTATTCCTGTCTACAACGGACAACCGGACAAACATTATCGCTAATAATAATATATAACTTGTTATAACTTATAACAGTCGCGCGGCCGTTGGTTGTTAAATAATATAATATAATATATAGAGATGCTGTACATAATATATAACAGCATCATCAATATATTATATTATGTACCTATATTGTATAATTGCGTGTGTATATATACATAGGTAATACGTGCGATGCATATGTGCGGTTGGATTTTAATTCATTTGCAACAGCAGCAGCTCGTGCGGAGATCGAATATAATAATACGCTGGCGGCGGATGACGACGAATATTATATTATGACGTGTTTTAAAGGGATGGGCACCGGCCGTTTTTATGTAGGTATAGGTTATGCCTACCCATGCGTACGGCGGTCGGTTGGTCCGCAATAAAAATAATAGCTTCTCATTGCGTTTATTACGTATATTAAATTATGAGTATAATAATAATATGTGCTCCTATGGATGTTCTCGCTATAATATATAGCGTGAAAAATATCTTCGTGCCAACTTTTACTCGAAAACCCGACCAACACACACACACACACACACACACACACCCCCCTATACTTTATAGGTAATTTTTTCGAGATAGGTTTTTCCTTCGGCGCGGATGTGATGCAGAAACGGCGACGGTTCACGATCGCGTAGCTTTTCGGCAAATAGTACCGCCGGGCCGAAGTTTGAAATGCATTCTACGCGAGAACTGCAGCAACGATGACGAAGATTACGGCTCATAATATATTATTGTGTAGGAGGTATGCGCGCGTATTATTACCTCCATCGTCTCGCGCGGCGGTCAATATAATATTATAAGATATGGTGTTGGAAAACGACACCGACGATATAATCGTTTATTATTTCGTTTTCGTTTCCCCGTCCGACAACGGTCGAGCGGCGGAATAATATTATAAGAAAAATCGTATACACACACACACACACAGAGGCGTTGATGATTGTGCTCGTGTGTGCGGCGCTTTCTAAAACAAAAAAAAAATATATGTATTATTATTATTATGGAAAAGCGGAGGACGAATCAAATAGAAAAAAAAAATTTAAGAATAAGTGAAGAAATAAAAAAAACCGCAGGCGCTGGCCGGCCAGGTCGTGCTTGTGCATTTCGTATGACCCCCGCGCGCACATTTGTGACCTTACCGGCAATACACTTATATATACGCGTATGGTATATACATATTATATTTATCTGTATATCATATATATGTATATAGGTGTATCTACACTCGTCGCAGATATATACAACACATGTGCATATACGTAATGTTATATATAGGTGTTTTACCCGTAGCCGCAGCAGTGTGCGACCATCGCAATATTATTATTTTTGTATTTATTTATTATTATTTTTAGATTTTTCGACGACGACGACGATGATGATGATGATGATAGTGCCGATGACGGTGATGATGACAGAGCGGCTGATATAAACGCGCGCAAATCCGGAGGTGTTTTTCGTCCACGACACCCTATACATATATACCTACGCCTATTTTATATTATTATATGATGTGTAGGTACGACGCGTAATGCGAAGATCACGATCACGATCTCTTCACACGTATGTCTGCATAATATATAATATTATATACGTTGCCCAGAACTATATGATAGTGTTATTATTATATATATAGAGACGTGTTCACACCGCTCGCGAACGTAATAATTCGCTCAAACCGCGTGCAGAGCTATATACGAAAAACCCGAAATTTTCTTCTCTCATTATCATATTATAATATTCTGGAATGCGCGCTGCCGCCTCCGCACGATTTTTTTTCTTCACATTATGGTATTTTACTGTTTTTATAATATAATAATATCATATCATATATCGTTATTATTGTAATTTACATTTTTTTTTTCACGCTACCCGACTACCCGAGTAACTGTTTTTTTTTTTGTGTTTTCAATATCAACACTCGAGCCGCCGACCGATCTCACTAAGTACATTTCTACCCACATTTAGGTAGGTATTAGGTACGATGTGTTGTACGTACTCGTTATTTTACAGTTTTCATGAATCGAATCACCGACCGCTATACAGTATACGGTGCTTCGTCCGACTACAAGAACTAATAAATTAGATCAACAATTATCGCCGTCGTCGTTTTTTGTTTTTTTTTTTTTATTATAGGCAATAATTGATGTGGGTTATACACACCGAATACATAACCTATATTATTAAATCCATTTATTTTTACATCTCTATTGATGAATAATAATTAGTACTTGAAAGTTCAAAACATTATTGTGCAATATAAATTCATACTCATAATTATTATCTAACGAAAAAAAATAAATATATTTTCTTAACAGATTATTGTGTTATATACCATTGTCCATTGATAATATTTCCAATATGTTTTAGTGAGCGTGCATTAGTTTTAGTACCTAAATAATAAATAGGTAATATATATAAATGCACTCTACTAGTACCTTGCGAGGTTGAACATTTAAAAAAAAATAAATATTGATATTTCTGCAGTCCCATTTCTGAAAGGATAGCAGCCTTTCTCTTTTTTTTGCAAATATTGTGTAAGATTTGTTTTTGCCAGATAAATACATTTCATTATTTGTGTTTGCTTTTCTACACATTTATTAGTTTGCATTTGGAAGAAAACTTCCGTCATAGTTCTACTAATTCATGTAATGTCGTAATCAACTTTAAGGCAGTGTTAAATAAAGTTAACCTTGAATTATACAAACGCATTTAACGTGGTTTTCAATTTGAGGTATTGTATAGTAATAATAACTATTCAATTATTACTTAATACATTTTTAAACCGTAGCCAAGTAGATTTTTATTGAGCGTATAATTTATTTATACATAAATACAATTATTATTGGCTTAGTAGTAGGTAATTCGTGTGATATAAAAATAGGATAGCGCGCATATAGTATAACGAGTAATAACAATTATTTTAAAACATTCGAATTAAACAATTAAAATGATTACACTCTTCGTTATACGTATATTGTATTTCAGCTGATATTGAATATCTAATCATTTAATTTTGTAATCACAGAATATGATTAATTTGAATCGTATTTTGTTATATATACCTATAGCTGATGGGTTATAACATGTTATTGTATTATACTTGTCTTATAAAAATCTGATCTTTTTAAATGATAAATATTCCTATTATCACTACCTATATATCTTATCCATTGTAATTGTAAACTATTTAAGGCTATATAACATATTATGATGTTTACTATTATTTAAATGATTAAATTGTAAATTTGATAAATTGAATTCTCATCTCTGACACTGCCTATAAAGTAATTTACTGTTGGAAATAAAAAATACCGTTATATTTGCTGTTTTACTAATAAAACTTGACATTATCTGTTTTTACTTTGCTACCCATATTATTTTGAATAGCAGGTACAACCATATATAGTAATTTATTGCCTCATAATAGCAATAATATCGCCCGTAAGCTGAGGATGACGATTGAAATGGAAATAGGTATATTCTAAAAAATGAAATACTATCATTTTCAATAAAACGATTCATCAATCATTAAACAGCTGTTATTTCTACTTGAACCCGCTGAAATCAAAGTGATCTGAGCTCGTTGGCGTGTGCATGCATTGAAATATTATAGGTATATACAATATATAATATAATATGTATGTATGACAGATCCAGCGTATAAGACAAATATAATATTTTATTATTATTGATGTGCCGACTATTTAGGAACAGTTATTTTGCTATTGCGGAACGAAGAGCAATAAAGGGGTTAATATGCGATGGATACCATCACGTCTAATGTTGAAAAATGTTTAATACACGATTAGTGCTTGCGCGGATAATGTATTGTAGCGTATAAACATGTTTACGCTGCTTAGCCGGTAGCCGAAGCAGCATCAATTCTTCTAAATTATAATATAGTGTGATATTATAAACGAGATGGGTAATTATATATATCATATAAATAAAAAATAACACTGACAAAATATATAGTAATACCCAATTTATAATATTTAACAGAAGACGGACCTACATTTGTCTTTATGTTTACACCATTTCGCCACACACACACACACACACACACACACACATTGGTATATATACACACATACAATGTCTCGGTTGTTCAGACGTCCGGTGATGAGCAGGTTTGACCTCTATAATACAAACACACGAGTTGTTGAAGGAGAGTCTTTGCGCACGCCCCGAGGGGTTGGGTGTCAAGATAAAATGCAGAAGTTAGAACACCAATAATTATCGTGCGCGGCTGTAGTGAAGTAATGTGTCGTAATTTATAATATGTTTTCATGTAGATACCTATATATAGTGTATAGTACACTGTTTATATATATTATATATACATAGTACATACAGTAGATATATAATATGTTGTGTATACATAGGCAGTACTGTTCAAGTCAAGAGAGAAAAAAACACGTGTGTAAGATATGTACCATGTATATATGGTATACTAAAATATGTATAGAATATATGCGATAATAATCAACCAAAGTCTAAAAACCGAAACACGTGATGTACGCACATATAATATACCTAGTCGGTCGGTTTTGAAACGTAGAAAATGTACGACAATCCTTCGTATGTTCTTTCAGTAGGTACATATTATATACATTGTATAGGTACGCGAAATACTAAATGAGAGACTAAATCATCATATAAGTGGCGTATTTTAAATGTCAAGCACACAAATATTTACCGTTGCAATATCGCGCATATACACAATATCTCACATATTTTATATACATATATATATATATATATATCATGTACAAACGGGTGTATTAAACGTGTTACAGAAATCACTCTGAAATACATTAGGGGGCCGGGCCGCGGGCCGTAACTATTTAAATACCTATTTGAAATAACACCGCATTATAATAATATCAAATTTTCGTGTACATCACATACGTACCTTTCAATAATAATAATAATAATAATAATTTATTTAATCTGAAAATCTTATATAGATGCTGTGTTTAGCCGTCCCGCATAAAGGTATTACGCTCATTTTATTATAATGTTACACACACATTGAATATTATTTTAATATATTCAACCATTTTTGTCCTTTTTCGTATATACCTACCTAATATTGTTATATTATAACGGACTATCGTCATATTATGACGAAGTATAGGTATATATACATAAATATTTTATATGGGCAAACGATGAAGTAATGTAGATTTGTATTGTGTAGTTACTATACGTTGTGCGCGCCGTGTGTGGCGTGCTTATATACATCAAGTGAAATCTTATAGTTCTCGAGTTTTCAAAAAAATAATATACACTATATACTAACCATTGATAATCCGCATTCACAGACTTCACATAAATCTCGTTTTAAGTATATAATATAATATCATATCATATTGTGCGCGGGTACATTATAATAGTACCCATCTATATAAATACGGTTGCAGGAGGTGACGCGCTGACTTATCCGAAACGGTTCCACGGTCCTTTAAAAAAAAAAAAATTCCTAGGTAATATATTAGCGATTTGAATTTCATTTTTTTTCCTCCACCACTAGCCGTGTGTGTGTGTGTACGAGCTACCCGTCAAAATATTGTTATAACCGCTGTTATTTATGTGATGTAAGCGCGTGTATTCGGGCAGGCACATTATTATATTTTGTACGCGGCGGTGGTTTTAAGTGCTGCACGAGAGCACACAATGGGATGACGATGGTTCGGTTTGTAACGGTGTACGAGTGTCTGTCTGTCTGTCTGTTCTGTACATACGCGAAATTTATATGTATATACATAGGAATAATGGGCACCGGACAATGGGATGGTATTGGAGTTTAGACGTGGCGTGTGTGTGTTGCTCGCAGGAAGTCTATAATATGCAATCTCGCAGATATAATATTAATTTCGCCGATACGACAACGATGATATATTACACCGTCGTCGTCGTCGTCGCCTTGGTGGGCATAGTAGCATAATATATGATATAGTGAGTGTATTCGATCGTCGAGTTAAATATATTATAGAAGAGGACTTAATGACCCGTGAAAAATCGACCGTTGACAAAAGCGTTCAACCGCGCGCGGGCGCGAGCGCGAGCGTTCACGCCTCCCCGCGTGTTAAATATAATAATAATAATATATAATGTGTACGACACGACGATGTGCGTGTGTTCACCTTTTTGGGGGTCAAAACAAGGAGCAGTTGCAGTGTTTCAGCTCTGATCCGTCATCGGGGTGTGCCGCGGCTCTGTTGCAGTTGTTCGATATTGTTCGTTAGTTCTCGTCCACCGATGTGCACAACATACCAGATACCGAGTAATATAACATATATAGGTAGGTCGGTAGGTAGGTAGGTAGGTAGGTAGATGAGTATAGGCACAACCCTCCGGGATCAAGAAGTTACCATTTTTAAATTCAAAGTGACTACATAATATTATTATACATTGTTACAGGTTATACACCGACGACACGACGGCACGACGACGAGATTGGAACTTATAAAGCTCTAGAAAAATTAATAAATGTGTGATGCGATTGGGGTTTTAAAATCCTGAAAATATACTTTGGAAATTCGCGCTTAATTTTTACATCCCAAATACCTATTGTTTTTGTAAGTACAATTATTTGGCAAATCTTTAAGCAGAGTCAATAGGACAGTTAAATTAATTTGATGTGGATTTATGGTTGAACCGTATATAGACCGGCCAATCATATACTACCGTCTACCACCTACTACCAAATATATTGATGGCCACGTGTCGACGTGTCGCAGTAATGCAGCCAGTTTAGTATAAATATATGTATATATTATTTTAAAGCGTATCGGAGTAATTCGGTATGACCGAAAACCTTTTCTTGACACGGTGGAAACGTGATAATGGCCGGTTTAATAGTATAAAAGATGTACGAGTTCAACTCATAAAATTACAAAAATGATAAAACAATACCTAAAAAATATTTCAATAATAATTGTAGTAAATGTTTAAAATCATAATTCCTAAAATAACTTAATTGAATATAAGTCGTTGATATCGATATATATATATATATATATATATATATATATATCGATAATAAATCGCTCTGAACGTTTTCCTTAAATGTATTCTTCTTGTATTAGAATAACAAAAAAAAAAAATATACCCCTATTGTGTATAAGTATAATATTTATTAACTTGAGATGGAAAATTTATACAGTGACACCTCCTTTAACGGACACCTCTCAATAGCGGACACCTCCAAATAACGGACGGAATTTTGGGAACGGTGAAATGCGTACTCACTGTATTTCCCCTCTTAATAGCGGACACCTCCAAATAGCGGACGACGTTTAAGCGACCGAGAGTGTCCGATATTAAGAGGTTTCACTGAAGTATAATTCATATAATGATATAATATTATAATGTTAATAATATTGTGTTTTTAATTTATATTTATGGAATTCTATGTATATTTGAAAACATCATATAATATATGCTACAGCTAAATCGTCGAAGAGACTGAGATCTCCTAAAATGTATTTTTATTTTCGACTTTATTCTACAACTTTTGAAATTATATTAATATTAATCATCAGATATGCTCTAAAATTCTGTAAAATTAAGAAATGTGTTCTTAAAACTAAAAATAATAACAATACATGCAAAAGCATGTGCTTAACTTAATTTTTTTTTTGTGTCATGAAACTAATTATGTAGGTATACTTTTAACAATAAATCTAATAGCTCATATGTTATATTTTCTATTTATTTATATTATCAACAAGTTTGATGATCAAGTATCTCAGATACATTTTATAATAATAATAAAAAATAAAAAAATGGCTCATAAATAACAAACAAATGCAACAACTTTCGAGTCCTACAATATATAATTATGACCGACTCACGTATCATTATTTTATTTTCATATTATTAAATTATGTTTTTTTTATTAATTATTGATGCGAATAATATTATAATCTGGTCGAGTTTAATAACGTGCTACGATCATCGTTTCCTTGCTCGGGTTTAAAATAAGGAAAACTTAAAAATGGTTTGTTCGCTTAGCGTGGTTATTCCAGCGCATAACTAACCTATACCGGATTTAACGTAAGATATATATATTTTTTTTATTAGAAAAGAAAATATACAATCTGTAAATATATGTACAATAGGTAATTTTGATGGTTTTTTTTTAACAAGGCTTGATGACGTGAGTGAAGAGGGTGCCCAATGACACTACTTCAGCTAGTAAGATATTAGTAATCTTACTATTAGTAGAAAACACTTACGTTTTGAAATGTTTCTGTTACATAATTTTAAGCAGTTACACAACAAAATTTTTAGAAAAATAGTATATATTTTTATCTTTTCAGTTTTTAACTTTTTTACTCTTTTGAATGAAAGCTTGTACGTCATATAATTTCGTATTCCCAGTATTCCGTTGCAGATTAATATTGAGAGTATTTTTATGTGTAAAATCCAAATTTCGTAAAAGTATATATAGTTTATTACGTTTTAATTTATAAGTATTTTAACTAGTTTAGATGGGCGGACTATTGAACCAACATTTTGCGGGTTATTCTCTTGTGCCACTCCACTCAGCTCAGCAAAATTTATAGCCCCTGAAATCATCAGTAACTATTATAGGTATCTAGAATAATTTTGATTTTTAGGCAAATCCATAAAATATGGCGCTTTATTGGAATAATATGAATCACAAATTTAAAAATTGCATGTTTTCATTAAAAAAATAAAAAAAAAAATAACTACTACGATAAAAAATAATATATTTTTTTAGTAAAACGTTATTTTTTAACGATTTAAATTTATCTAAATTAGTTTTTGCGTCCCTATGTATGATACTCCATTGAATCCAAAAATAATCAAAGTGTAATAAGATAGTATATTGTCGTTCGGAGCCATCGTAATAATTTCTTTTTATATTAACTGCTAGGAATCGTCGTCAACGGTTGAAAGTCTTTGCTCGCTAACTGAATTGTCGCGAAGAAACCTAAAATCCATACAACGTATTTTCTATTATGTAAGCATGTAAATATTTAGTAACAATAAATCATAATAATATTTAATAGTATATACAGAGTCCATTATCTACAAACAATATTCGTGGTCTTCATGGCTACAATAGTAATATTTTCTAAAAATATTAACGTTTTCGAAATATACTAGTAATAATAAACAGATTATGATATCGCCGTCTTACGTTAAACGGATCACTCGGTACACATACCTAGGTATCTTCAGGTATACAATATATTATTATTATTATTATGGATTGTCGTTTATTTTTCGGTTCGCGTGCACCAACAGCAACGTGTAAGGGTCGTGTACCAAAAGAGTTATATATATATATATATATATACCTATATATTATGGTATATAAATATACTCATCGACTGTTGCAGAACACATTTGTACACTTCGGCCGACGGTGACTTTGACGAATGGCGCCTTAAAACTGTGCGCAGCTCCAGGGATGACGCGAGATCATCACATCCTGCGATCCGGAGATCGTGTGGCAGCATCGTATTATACACATGCAGGTATGCACACTGTAGTCATATATAATATATATAACTATCACATTGATCTATAACGATAATAAATTATTAATTGGTCCATTTGTTTCGAAGGTTGCACAGTGCGGGCGAGTGTGTGCGTGTGTGGGTGCGTGTGATATCTTCTCATCATTGCTGCAGCGGGACCACATGCGGATTATTACTCACGGGCAATAAATCACCCGGCCAGCAGCAACACAACAACGTCTGTAGTATATATATATATATATTATTATACACGTCTACATAATAATAATAATAATAATAATATAATAAAGCTACTTTATTAAACGGAGATGGCCGATAGATACAATATCGCGCGCGGAGCAACAGCAGCCGGCCGACCGACCGACCGACGGATCGACCTACCGACCGACCTACCCGCGGACGGACCGACTGACTGTATAGGCGTACACCACACACACACACGCACACACAATGGAGATAATGTGAGATATTTTGACAACGATGATGCACACACACACACGAGCTGCACAACGCTTAGATATACATATATAGGTACATTTCTCGCGGGGGTTTTTATTATTATGTTTGAATTATTTTCATTTTATTTATTTATTTTTTTTTGTCCTCAAAAGGCAAAACGGTCGCATAAACACGACCGTCGTCGTATATATATATATACATGTATTTTATTATTATTATTATTATACGCGATATATACACACCCGCAGCAGCAAACAACGCGACGCGTCTCACCCATTATCCCGGGCCAGTCGACCAGAAACGTGTTCGGTGTGAAAGGCGTACGAAAATCACGATGATGGCCGCACGGTTTTGTTGACAAATTTCGCACCCCGCGGTCGAACGTCGTGTGTTTTTTTTCTTTTTTTCGGGATTCAAAAAACTGATAACGGGACATCTGCGCCGCCGCCGACTGATCGCCGCGACAATGCACTCTCCACCACTCACTTGTGTGACGGTTTGTATTTCTTTTCTTTCTTTTATTCTTTCGTGTTGTGTTGTGTTTTTTTTTTTTTTTTGCTTTTTTATTGACTCCTCGCGGCGGGAAATTTTCCGAAAAAAAATAATAAACGCATGTTGCGGTCATTCCCCACGGTCGTCGCCGACGACAGACGCGATTCTCTCCCCCACCCCTTCCACCGCCACCTAATCCGTATTCCGCTGTGGACGATGCCTACAACGACCGCGTCATCGATCATGTAGCGCACATGTAAACACGGATTTGTCACGAAAACCGACGGTTGTCAAAAAATAACCGAATCTCGCTTTTGAGTTTTTGACGGATACAATAATTATATACTTACATGATGTTATCAGCTATATATATACATATTATATGTTCATTGTATATTTCCCTTTCACCGTAATCGATCGATTTAATGTGCAAACAAAAATTGTCCGGTCGATGCGCAGTCACAAATGACGCATATATTATACAGTGTGCAGGTCACGATTTAAGGTACTTATTACAACACTAAATATTTCGGTCGGGCGAATTTGTATTGAAATGCATTTTGGGGGTAACCTAAGAGGTACTTAAATACATTTTGCACTCCGCAAAACGCGCACAATAAGAGTTAAAAATATGAAAATTTCATAAAATATGAATTTCAGGACCTCTTAGGTTCCCCCCAAAATGCATTTCAATATAAATTCATCCAGCCGAAATCTTTAGTCTTACCTTATATCGTGATCACTTTGTAATAAAATAATGAGTTATGGATATGGTGGGCCCGAAATTCGAAGCATTGTTTTGTATTTATTTATTTTAAAAACACAATCTGCGGTAGAGTGCATGAATCTGCGGCCGAATGAAAAAATATCGAATACAGTGAACTCAGTTCGACGAAAGAGTACAACCTAGATTTATTTGTTATTCCACATTATAAGACAAATAGTGGAGCTTTTTCTTTTCTCCCCAGAGCTCTTAGACCAGCCAATATAATATGCCACTATCTTGATTTTTTTAATTCTTCTCGTGCAAATTTTAAACTAAATACTGTATTATTTCTAAAAAAATCCAATTTATTTAATTATCTTTAGTCACTATATTGTTTCTAGTCGCATGCTTAATGTAAAATCAATATTTAAATTTTGTATTATTATCATGGAACGTATGATGTGTATCTTGGTTGTTGTCATATTTTGTTATATGATATAGGTAGGTACTTTGTAAAGGGCTATCGCCCGTCGAGTTATTAAATAAATAAATAAATAAATATTATATAGCTACCTATGTTATATTGGTGACGCTTCATAATATTTGTTTATATTTATAAGTTTTAAAATTTAATTGATTTGTACGATTGATTAATAGATTTATACATTATGATGATAGTATCCATTACATTCGCGTTTCCGGTATTTTGGAGGATTTCCATGCAATTTGCATTAGATATCGTTGACAAATGACATACACTTTTAATCAAGACGATTTAGAGTGAGATGCAAGAAACGGTTTGCCTCTTCCCTAACAGTTGGGATCGAATGTATTGATGTATTCGCATTACTTATTTGTATCTTTTTTTTAATGTTTCTACATGGTAGGTACACACATTGATTAAATATACAATATACATACATATTTAATCAATGATACATATACGATATTCGTTATTTGATTAATTATTATTATTAATAAGTTAATAGACTTCAGCTGTGATTTAATGAAAATAGAATAATCACTATTATAACAACAAAAATATTACTTTTTTTAAATTATTTTGTTGAAAAATGTTGAACTTGTCAATTTAATTGATAATGTATTTTTAGTATTTTTTGTTGTAATGTTATATTGCAAAAAAATAATTTATTACATTTTTTTATAACTATTCTATTTGGTGTTCTTGGGTGATAAATTCCGGGCATATGAATACGGTAAAAAGTATAGAAAAATGAATAAACTATAACAGTAGCAACCTTAATTAATAACTATTGATGTTTCTATAGCGGTGCACTGTAGCTTGTTACCAAAACGCTCTCAGAAATATGTTTTTAAATTGTTAATATATAGGTAATGTTTTTTTTTAACTCTCGTCGTTTTTTTTTAATATGATTTTGTCGGTATGGTATTTATTTTTAAACCAGCCATGCGTTATTTTTGCGATGTTAAGAGATTGAATAAAAAAAATATATACATATACTTTTCCGCATCTAGATTTAAGCGGCTATAAATTATGATTTTATAATTATTATTAGAATAATAAAAAAAAAAAAAAAAAAAAACGATGTGAACTCTTAATGTGTATTACAGTTACGACGGTCGATATACCCTATACACGTTTTGAGAAAATGCTGCGCGAGAGTAAGAGCTCATAATTAACCGATCGTCTCGTTTAAAAGACAACATCGTACACGCGTACGTATACAACCGAATGGTGTCCACATTGAGTGTATCATACAAACAATAATATTATGGGTACGACGCATATTATAATAATAATTAAGTCTTCTCTCATCACACGAGATGTACATAACACACATAATAATATTATACATGCGCGGTCGCCACGACGTGTGTGCGCGTGTGTGTGTGTGCTGTACTGTGAGTATAAAATCGTGCGGACGGACGCGAGAACGTGGCTTTATAATATAATATTATATTATAATAAACATATAAATAGATATTTTTTTTATGATCCGGCGATTCGCATAAAACAAATTGTGAGCAAAACAAACGTAATAATTAATCGATAATAATATTATATACCAGGTATATGTATATAATTTATATATTATAGGTACTATAGTATGTAAAATGTAATAACCGTCGATACTCGTACATGCGCAGCAGAAGAGGATAAACAACGACTACATCATACCAGCTGTATCATGGGTAGGTACATTATTATAATATTGGATATATGCATGTTATATGCTCGTGTATATATACTTATATACATATAACATATATATATAATATTATGTTATGTAAATGCAAATTGTATAAACGCGCTTTGCTCCGCAACTTTTCTGCAGGCTGCTGTTGTTTTTCGCATTACTCGGATATTATTATTATTCTCTCTCTCTATCTATTTATCTCTCTTGCTTTTTGTCTTTCTCTCTCCTTTCGTTTCCTATATTATGTTATACGCTGCAGTCGTATACCTCTGTGTACATATTATATATAAATTAATAGCTCGCTCATAAACGATATTATAATATTATTTCTTTCGTGTGCGCGTGAGCCGCACATGCCAGCTGAATATACAGGGTGTTAATAATACGATGACGTATGATTTGGCGTTTTCGCTAATGGCATCATAATAGAAACGGACGATTTGTAGTTAATTACTACTCAGTTCCTAGAAAATAATTATTAACGTTTCAAAAGTCGAACGACTACGCATTAGAATTTCAAACATCCGTACTCCGTAGTCATATATACAAGGCATGCATTTACCATAATTACCATAGAAAAGACTGCCATGCTGGACTCTGTGCAAACACCGGATCGAGGGGAATGGAAAAAAAGACGTGCAGGATGAAAAATATCCGGAAATAGAGCGTTGGGGGAGAAAAACGATATACATGCCTGCTGCAGTTGGAACTATTGGTAAACTTTTTAATCGTCAAATAATAATAATAATTATGATCTTATATGCTATGATAATTCAATTTTTTGAAATCCTTACGTAAAGCTATACGTCATGTTCTCCTCAGATCTATTTTCCTGTATAACATTCGCGGCAAAACGCTGCACCCTGTAAATACGATGTACACACATATACACATATGTACATGGATATATATATAATATACAGTTACCTACAAGCGGCACGCAAACGAAATTAATTCATACCGTACACATCTGCCGGCGTTATACAGAGATGATAATTGTAAAATAATAATAAAAGTTTTTTTTCCCCGAATGATGGTGTATGGTATAGCGTATAAGGTACACGCGTACTATTATTATTATTATTATTATTACATTATGTATATACACTGGTCCGTCGTCGCATTGTTTACATATAAGCGTGTATACATGACGTATACGTAAAACCTATTACCTGCTATACGTAGGTACATAAGGCACATAATATGGACTGATATATATATACAGGGTGATTCTTTTATCAAACAACACTCATTATTTAAAGAAGTATTGACTTTTTTCTAAATATTTTTTTACATAGTTTCAAGTTGTTAAAAACCCAACGCTTTTTTTAAAAAGTTATATTTTTAAATATTTTTTATTCTTATCATTTTTTAAGTTTTTTACTTTTTTTAATGGCATCATAGTTTTTTAATTACATATTCCAAAGCAGAATATTTTTCTAAAAAATTTTGATACATAAAAATCGAATTTAGGACGAGTAGTTTATGAGTTATAGGTAAGTATTTAAAGTTTAGACAAGCTAGTGGACAAACATTTTGCGGGGTAACCCCGTACCACTTCACTCTACCAATCTAAACTTTAAATAGCTATACTCATAAACTACTAGCGCTAAATTCGAAATTTTAACGTTATAATTAATAAAAAATAGCTTTATTAATTTATGAAATTTTAAGTATAGGTTACCATTTAAAAATCAAAAGTTGATAGTGGTTTATCTAATAACTATAAGGGTGAAAAATATAAAAATAATAAACAATTCAAGAAGAGTGTAAATCTACAATTTTGAAAAAAAAAAATTTGAAACTCGATACTTCGTATAATACATATATACGTAGTATACATTACACAAATAGATAGGTACTGCACATATTTACACACTCTCTTGGTCACGCGGTTTTGTAACCTTAAAATAACTCGGCACACATCACTTTATCTCGACCGCGGACATAAGAAAAACTGCGTGTCCGCGTGCGAATTGATGCGATTTTGTTTTTTTTTAACACCATAGCCTTATTACTATACCTTTAGCCTTTAGGAAACCCAAACAACTATGATATCTATTGACATTAATTTTATTAGGTGTTGTAAGAAGAGAAGCATCGATCGAAAAATCGTATTCAATGTACCTACTAAACGCGTAATATCACGGTGTTGGTTTTAAATAATTTTGTCGTCAAGTTTTATTTAATTTATAATAATGCGCATAATCTGTACACAATCGAAACAATAAGAGCATGAGATATAATTGACAAAAGGAAAATTGAAAATGTTGAATGAAGAAGCCACTGATGATAATATTTCGTCTTTTAATCATTTTATTTTATTAGTTGACTATTTAAACACAATTTTTAATTAATTAAAGGTTCGATTTATGCGTGAAAAAAGAAGATATTTTCATTATTTCTAAACAATTTAACATAAAGCATAATAATGTATACATATATATTTTTTTAAATGAATAAAAACTGATGGTAGAATTCATTGAAATCTGATTTTTATTATATTTTTTTAAATTTATTATGTAGTCTTTGAAATGAAAAAAAAATCGTCAAAGGAAACAATAAAATAGCAAATCAATTGAATGAAATCATACAGAAATTAAAACGGTATTTTTTCTGAGTGCACGCACCACACGTTATAATTATAAACATGATATTATAGATTTAATGAACTCTATGTTATTATACGGTGCTTTTAGTGAGCGATTTGATTTGTTTTTTTTTAACATGGTTGCAGATTTTTTACATGTAATATTATACAAGGCGAAACGAAATCGCATGTTGTTTTTTTTGTACTCTGACGAGTCTGACTGAACTCTTCCTCGATATATCTACCTTTACTGGCACTATATCTTCTATCGTATCTACACGCCCTCAAATTAAATAAATTTTTATCGATATGAACAAATTAGTACACACGTTCATCGGTTATTGTGAGATTTATTTGAAATTTACTATACATAAATTTAAAACAGCCCATTTAAATAATACAATATTGTCAAATATTAATGAATGTATGCCTATAAAAAAATGTTTATTTCGGAAAAAGAATATTATCGAATCGGATTGGTAGTCAACTGATTGGTTATACTAATATATATAATATATATTCCTTTATAATCGAATGTTTGGTCAGTATTAAAAGTGTTATAAGGTATTTAAAAATATAAGATATAATATTTATGTATGCTCTTTTAGAAAAATATTCTTCGCATCCCGATGGAAATAAATTATGATACTACTTTCTCCCGTGTTTGCGAAATCTGGAAAACCACTCTATTCCTCAAGTCGACTGGATAGATTCCAATTATTTAACTGTCTAGAAAAATAAAAAATAAATTTTGTGTTAATATTTTTTCTCATTGAATTACGGTCGTAGGTGTGATTTGTGTGGATATGATATCGATAATGTATTTAAAAAATGATTTATAAGGTTTAGTTTAAGTTGCATAGTTGTTAGATTAAGTATGTTCTATATATTGAAGCGTCACTATAGCGAGTATATAACATTATGAAAACACTGTATAAATATTATTATATGAATACACGGAATATTATAAATGTAAATTACATTAATTTTTATCAATCCGTATGAATGTAAAAAATTTAAATAAACTTAGCTATGAGGGCAACATTCAAATAACGATTTGTCGAAATGCGAAAAGAAAAATGTACAAAACATAATATGATGTTCGTCGCTACAATTTATTTGCCTTTCAAGTTGAGCTGCAGCAGTGAAGCGCTTTAATCTTTGTTTTAATGGACTAAATTCATCGCTTAATTTCGCTAAAATTACCAGTTATTCGTCTTGGAGAAAAATATTAAGGTCGTGTTATTTTCGCATACACAGATACCTACTACAAATAGAGTATAGGTACTTGGCGAAAATAATTCGCTATAGGAATTAACAATAATTGCTACAACCACATGTAATTGCACATTTACCTGATTTTTCATGTATTTTGACAGATAAATTATATATTTTAAATTTTGATTATAACTATAATTATTTAAACCAACTCCAACTCTGTGATGTATCTCCCCTGCAATGAACAAAGACAATTCGTTTATAGGTTTTAGTTATATTATATTATCGATGACATTAATATTATAATATACTCGTGCAGATGTGACTGTAGATATTATTAGACGTTCATTGATTTATCAAAGATTAACTATTTATATAATTATTATAATGATAGATGTTCTAGCCTTCTATGTTCTAGGTGTATAGCAAACAATAGCTTAAACAAAACGTAACAAGCATTATAAAATGATATATAATTACCAATTACTACGCGTTATAATGATGCGTAAGCTGTACGTATTACCTGTGCAAGAATAATTTTGGATTTCGGTGCTAACATGCTTTGTAAAAATAAAATTTGTCAAAACTCGAAGATGATGATCAGGTACAATTGATAGGTAGGCATCGTATATATTTATTGTCTACTATATAATATAGCCACCATATATTACGTATAATCCATATGTGTGTCGGTATTAATTGTATCTTCGCGGGTTCTCATTTATAAGTTGACATTTGTTGCGATATTTCAAAGTATAATAATGCGCTCCTGAACTCCAATTGAGTTTTCGATGTCACACTGTGAATAGTTTCTATTCGAAGGCTCTTCAACAATGAAAACGATGCACCCATCACTACACACGTCTTTTTGACCTGAAAAATTATCACGAATTGTAATACATAATGGCATTGTGCATGTGAATTGAAGCATATGGGCTTTATTGTTATTATTGTGCACGTAGTTTTGTGATTCTGAATTGACTATACGGATTGGATGATGTGCGCGAGAGATTGAAACATCGTTTTTGTTAACTTTCTTTTTAATTAGTAGTAAACAATTGAATCGAGCGAGTATACAACAAAATGCAATAATAACCGAATAATACATTTTACTCTTCGAGGATAACGAAATGTAAAGAATTAAAAAATACACTTAGTGTTCACTGTACGAGTTCAAAAAAAAATAAAAATACTTTGTAAAGTAAAATCGATATTGGTATAGATTTAGGTACTCATACGTATGTGTGATATACAGGCCATTACAATTTTGTTTCGAACAATTTTAGTACTTTTAAATTTTTTGATATTTTTTAGGAACCTATTTAAATCTCACTTTTTTTAATTACTTACAATCTATGCAGTATAATAGTATTATAAGCAAATTTGATAGTAAATAATCGTTAATGATCGGAGATTATGATTTATGAAGAGCCACTCAGCAGTGCCGCTCAATCTGTTATTTTTTAAATGTTATTGAGTATTATTTTTTATTATTTTAGTAGGTTACTGTCTTTTGAGTGTTTTACGTGAATTACCGGAAAGTGAGATGGAGGATAGTAAATAGTTGTTAGATTAATGGGTTACTGCGAGAGTTTACGTTTTAGTATGAAATATAAAGTATGATGCAATTTTGCTAATTGATTAAGGGAAGGAATTTTAGTCTTTGTGTAGAGTATTGTTTGCGAAATATTAAGAAGAAGACGTTTCTATAGTCGTAAGCAGGTGGATTGAAACGCCTGAAGCTTTTAGAATATTATTGGATGGCTTTGCGCGCAGCCATGAAACCGAATACCGTGGTTTATGTCCAAACTGATCGAATTATTAACTTGTACCTAGGTGTTTCATGGTGTTTACGATGTGTTTCAGGTGACATGTTTCAAATGTTTGCACTTGATTTTTTCAAAATTATTTACTAAATTGCCATCGATAAATAAACTTTAATAATTATTTTTAATACATATAGATTCATTAACACATGACCGCGAATACCGAGTTAATGCGACTGTTATGAATTGTTTTGTTTTATTAAAATATAAATATTATAATACATAGGTATTACGTCCCTATTGCGAAATAATTACAATATATTATGTTATTTATGTCGTGCAATTAATTCATCGACATCTGGTTGTACTTCTAAGCTTAGTTATTTATTTATGCATTTTTTTTTCATATAATAGAAAACATATCTGAATATATAACTTATCGAGTAATGTGATCTACTCCGCTGCTGTCTTAGAATGACGCATACTCTTGGACCTTGAACTTGTGTAGTCAATGATGATGTTTTTGCACATAATATATACTGTATTATATATATTTAATGTTTACTAAAGATAGAACAATTTCCATATAATATCTATACTCAACGTATAAGACTATCGGTTACCTAATTTTAAAACACATAATATGATTACTGGCGTTTGTAAATAATTACCGTCATGCACGTATCTTATACCTACTGCGTGATTCTAAAATGTATTACTCGAAATTTGTACCGGCTGCTTACTGCAATTTTAGTTTATCTTTGACCGAGTTTATGCGGACTAACCGATAAATCAAACATGGACAGAATGCCTAACACTGCAGTACATAATATAGTGGTCACGCAGTTATAATTATTTAAAGCTTGAAAAAGTGAGTAAAAAAAAAGTATTCAATTGAATAGACATATTTTACCTGATGAATAATGTTTGAATACATTTTGAGAAATAGTGGGTACTTTTAACAAAAGCCTGGGATTTAATAGATATTAATTATTTATATAAATTAATTCAAAAAATATAAACATATAAATTTACTTAGTTGTTAAGATTATAGTTTTTTTTTTTAATGTTCCAATTAATATATTGATACAAGTCGGTTGACCGTATCCTCGTACTTGTAGAGTTTGAATTGAAGTTAGATTCTTTTAAATAACAAACACTTTCAAATAAGCTATCAGAAGTTTTGATTAATTGAACATATTATACAGACAATAGGCACGTCCCATTCCCAACTGCCCTCAATTATTATTGTTCTTCCTTATATATTTAAATCAAACTAAGACAATCCCTCCTATATAAAAGTGCTATACTGCAGTTTTGGGATTGTACTTTTTTATACTAATTTACAATAACTAATTTCTTACACGATACTAAATGTTTTATAATTACTACATTTCACAATTGTTTAATAACTACTACATCCGTCCCCATTATCTAATGAAATTGATAGGTACTTAACCATAGCCATATTATGTATTCATTATATAATTTATAATATATGTTCTATATACTATGTTAAATTTCAAACGAATTACTAATTATAACGTTTCAGTTTACTATAATATTGTCCTTACTAAGACCATATTTTGAATGGAAACTTACTATATTTGATTAATGCATTCCTGCAGTCTAGGTTATTACAATTTTGAACAAGAATAAAATTGTCAGTATTTAATATTTTGGATTACGAAATAATCATCATTACTATCTTGTAGCACTCGAGAGTTGTATTTTTCTGGTGGAAACATCGAAACGCCAATTAGTCGTGTATTAAAACGTTGGTATAACGTATATATTATGTCGTGCAGAATATAGTAATATTATGTTGTGTGTGTTCTAAAATATTCATAAAGTAATAGAAATTTGTAAATGGGATTCTTGAGATAACGTCGTTCCAAGGTCGTAAATATCAAAATAATATATAATATTTTAATGAACGTCGTTTATTGTGTGTACGTACATCCGCATAGATCAGATTAATGTTTCGTCAACTGCATCATAATATGTGACCGCGGCCGTTGTTGCAATAATAATATTGTTCTGCACGTGTGTCACGAATAAAATTGAACAATACTGCCCTCGTTGAACGTTACACGATGTAAGCGTAAATAATCTACGAGAGCTTATTATTATTATTATTCGGTATTTCGATTTTGTGTGATACGATTTAAATCGTTAATTTTAACGATATATACACGATATCGCATGGTCGCAAAGTGAAACAGTAGTGTAGGTATATATACATAACATAATAATATTATGTGAACCAAGGTCCCAGATATAGGTAGGTATATGTATACTTGTCTATTATATATACGTAGAGGTACGTATCAGTAGTAAGTTATATAATATTATAATATGTATTTAAGTCTCTCGGGGCAAATATTTTTTCATAATATATTATTATTATTGTACGTAATTATTCGTCGATTCCGCAAGTCATTTACATGGATGCATTTTTTATAATATAATATTATGTGCGGTACCTATAGGTATGGGTTTTTTTTTTATCATCAACAACAATAACGGACGAAATTGAATATAATATAATAATATACGCGTATACATAAAACGACGCATTATTACAGATATTATTATTATACGTGTACGTCGTGTAGTTGTAGTGGGAGGGTTTAGTCATAAATTCTCATCAACGTCTGGCTACCATTACAGGGCGTTTTGTAAAGTGCACATAATACGATTAAACCTGTTGGACGCGTATTCTCATTTTGTTCTTTTATTTAAAAACGGCTTTTTGGCAAAATCGTATGATGATAAAGTGTCCGGGAGAGACTTTCACGGCTGTCAGGGGAGTAAAAAATAATGCAGGTAACAAAAAATAAGAGGGTCGTCGTGATACGAATGTTATTATTATTATTTTTTTTTCCTTTCTATCTCTTCTCCAGACGGTTTTTACGGGCCATCGGTTGCTGTTGCACCGCAGCCGCTGCAGCGTATGTGCAGTATACTGTATATATATATACATATATATAATTTTTTTTTATTATATGGAATTCCACTCCGCCCTCGAATCCCTTGTAAATAAAATATGTTTCTGTTTGACTTCAGACGCACAGGGGGACGCGCGTTATCTGATCCTTGGAAATAGATCAGGACCCGAGGAGAATGTTATTGCCACGTACGTGTATCATACACCTATATATAATAAACGTCACGGGGGAAAGGTAGGTATGTGCGGTGCGGGTCGGGTTAGTTCTCAACCCCCGCATCGGGGCGATATGAGATCAACAGTTATAAATATCTCGCGCACCCCACATGTAAATTAGGGTGTCCGCGCACAGGTAGACATACGCAAGGTTATATATTTTATTATTATTATATATATTTTTTTTTACACATACTTATTGTATTATATTATTGTTACATACACAGATACACAGACACACACAATATTTCATTTCACCGATCCCGACCTATAACCGGAGAAACGGCATTTTTACCCCAATCTCTAATGGACCGTCGCAGACGGCGTTTTTGTTCTTGTTAAAAATCGGGTTGTCACTATCCATAAACTCTCACACACACACACACACACACTCACGTTATATATTATATATTATATAGGTATTAGGTACGTGCGTCATTTTATATATGGAGGCCTCCGACGATTATAACGACGTTGCAAAACGATATCTATATATATAATTTTTTTTATTACATATGTATATTATATATATATTATGAGTTTATACAGAAAGAGGGTCGGATTCCTGTCCGTGCGCGTATTTTTAATTTAAAAAAAAAACACTCTTCTCGCGAGCCCGCGGATTTTATTTCTCTTTTTTTTTTTTTTTAGTTGAGTATTTTGTTTCGGGGCGTACCTACCGAAATGTATTTTATCCGAAAAACAATATAATATGCACACATTTACGAGCAAGAGAAATCCGTTCGGACGTGATATTTTGTTTTTAATAACAACAACTCGCACGAACACCTTAAACAGTGCAGTTGCTGTGGGTGCGCATAATATTTCTTATGTAATATTATAGGTATATGTACGTATATATTATATGCATACAGGTACTTATATACAAGCAGGTGGTGGCACAGAAAAATGTGGTATACTCGTTGGACCGCGATGATGACCGATACTGACAAGAAAATCACTGGTTTTCCGGACGCGTTGATGCGATGACGACGGAGAAGACAAGAAGAGATGACGACGACGATGATGATGATGGTGATGATGAAAATCACGAGCTTGACAATAATGACGTGGACTTAGGTGCGAAGGGCGTATGCTAATATCGTACGATTAATCCGATGATCAAGCGTCTGATATAATATTATACACACATATACGCGTATGTGGTATATATACCAACCTATATATGGTTATTAGGTATACCTACGTTTGTATACGAGATAATTATTATGATCAACTTTTCAAACACCTTAAACACCTCTCTCACTCTATCTCACTCTATATATTACACACTCTTCTACCATGCATAGGTATATATATATAATATCTTAGCCACAAATTCCGTCGTCGTCGCAGCAGTCATCTTCTCATCGTCGTACACGATGGCAACCTCTCTGCAAGTGTGGCCGGACGATGTTATGACAGGATCGCGTATACAATATTATAGTAATAATTATAATAATAATGATAATGAAAAATCACCGCCGCCGCCCATAGGATTTAATAATTGAATAAACCGAAAATATATTGTATTATAATAAAACATAATTTATAAGAGTGTATACGAAACCGCCCGACGTAAAGCCGACAAGGTCTAGTTTAATCCGATGATATGCGTACGTGTGCGCCGAATCATTATAATATGTGCCTCGAGAAGTCGTGTACCTATATACGAATATGTGTATGTGCGTACTAAGTACTATAATATTATATGTATACCTATATAGTATATAGTGTAACTGTGTAAGTGATGATGTGGTATACTGGTATATACTGTGTATGTGTACTTGTTGTACTTTTTTACGACCAATCTGGACGAGCTGATATTAGTTATAGTTAAAGCTGTCCATACGCCTATATATATATATATATATATATATATATATATATATATATATATATATATATATATATATACATATATATATATGTCATAAAATAAGTGAAAGTTTGATGACTTTTTTTATTTTTTATTACAGTCATCATCCATATACGCTCGACGTATGATATTGTTATTATTTTTAACGTCCGTACTCTAATTATTTCGTTAACAATAAAATATCACAATTTATATCTGAAATCATTTAAGGGATCTCGAATTTCTAATTTGCACTGAATAAATTCAAAAATATTTTTTTGGCAATGCTCCTATCAAAATCACTGGTATTCATCATTAAATCTATGTTTAAATTTGATGATATTGCATATTTATCTAGGCACTACTGCAGTGTAACTACAATGTTGGCTGATCGAGTAAAGCAAGTGAGAGTGTAAGGTAGCTCAAATAAAAGAAAGTTATTAATTTTGACATGTTTTGTTCAAACGTTATAAATTATATAAGATTACAAACTAATTGTATTTTCAGATTCAGATCGGAACAAGAGGTCTCAATATTTTATCATATTTTATCCTACGTTATTTTGGAACAAAAATATTTATAAAGAAATTATTAAAGAAATTTTATATTTCAAGAATATAGCACAACTTAAAATATGGAATAAAGATGATATTAATAATATAATGCTAGACACTAAAATACTAAATCCATTTTTTCCCTATAACATTAAGTCTATATTTTTAGATTGTCTGAATAATGAATTTATTGATTTTACAATGATGGTTTGTATTTTTTAATTTCTTGTGTAATGACAAATAGTAGAAACGAGATATTATTTTTCTGTCAAAAAAGTGTACCTAGATGCACCATTCAAGAGAAAAACATGGAAAATCACAATAGTTTCCAAAAGAGTGGGGAAAAATGGCAATTTGTAGGTAAGTATATAAAACCAATTTTTAATGAAATTGGACCATTGGTATGGGCATTTTTACCGAATGTTTATATCAATAATTTCTATACACCATAAACTTTTTCAAAATATTTTAAAAAATGTTGCCAAAATTCAAACTTTAAACGCTTAAAATATTTTTAGATTTTTTTTAACATTGCATGATATTAGATGTAACATAATTATTGGTATTATGCAGTATAGGTACACTCGTGAATGTAGTACGGTAAAACTGTAGGATTTGCAGTCAGATGACATGTGAGAGGGACTGGATAATATAAAATTATATGATAATTTTTGAAGTGTAGTCCTCGAAAGAGAAAATTCTACTCACACAGGATGCCACAATATAATTTTTTCCACAAAACTACACACAATGATCCTGTCCAGTCGCATTGTACTCGGGTTTTCAACAATTCAATCTCACATTCTATAATATGTCTTAAAAATTAGTAAAATTGAGAGCTTTTTTATCTGCAAATTATTTCATTCCATTATTTTAAATACAATATATTGGAATTAAATGTGCAGCCTATAGGGAATCTTCTTCTCTCGGATCCAAACGATCGGAATGCGTGGACCCCTTAAATTCGTCGCACTGTTTTCAAACAAACCTGATTGGATCCCGTGTACCGTTCGCAGAATTTGATTCTTAGGGTGTCGTCGCACCTGAATATTATTTAATATCATATGGACTATAGACCATGACAAATTTGATTGATATTATCACAGTTTTTCGATATGCAAATTTTTCTTCACTTTGCCTATATCGTGGTGTTCTCCACTTCTTATCGACTGAAATTATCAATGTTTAGTTCATATAAGGACGTTTTTTCGGTTGAATAATAATTAAAATGCAACACTTCTCTGTTGAAAAATACTGTGTAAAAATTAAAATTTAACTTCTTGATTTATTATACTTATAATGTAAATATAGCTTAGTATGTGCAGTATAAATTAAATTAATTGTTGTTATTTAATATTAATTGAACTACCTAAATACCTAATTAATTATAAAATTAATATAATGCATAATAATTATCGTGAACACAAATAATTGAAATTTATTAATAATTTAATATTGTAGTGTAATGATAAAATGGGAAACAAAATCAACCAATCAGAAGTGGAGATCTTCGACAAAGACCGGAAGCATTAAGTAGATGCACATAGGTACTGTGCAAACCTTGTACAACTATTATGATAAACCTATCTAATTTGTCACGAATCGTGATAATATCCGATATCCGCGTACATTGCGACTCGCCGCGTGTGCGAGGTATATTTGATTATTACAAGATGGGTCGAGATATGATATGATAACGACCTATACGTTACACGCCGGATATAAAATAAATTACATTATAACGAAATAATATTGTTAACTTAATAAGAGGCCGCGGTCGAACACGTCACGGCAATGTTAAGGGGTGATATTATGTCGGTGCGCCACTGTGTGGGTCGTATATCATAATACATTACCTACATCGTAACACAAATTACACACTGGACGATGATACACATTACATGACTGCACTATAGTCTATAATATTAATAATGATACGACACATCCGACCGGTCTATCAGACCGCCGGCATGATGCCGACCCTTCTCTGTAATATCGCGGTTGTCCCGCGCCCGACGCCCATCCGTATCATACATTATATTATTATCATTATCATAATACGATAACAAAAATGTAACATCGAAACCCACCCGCTCGGCGGCAGCGGCGTTGGCGGTATGTCAAAGTGCCGCCGCCACCGCAATCGTATGATATGTATTCGTACTTATATTATTATAATATTATGGTCTTCGTACAACGTCGTGTCTTACTCGTAGCCAGGACCACATTTGACCTTGGTGCAAATGGAGCATCTGCTCCGGACGGTGACTTTTGAGGGGTGGAAAATCTGTACCTGTCTTGGAAAAAAAAAAAGACGTTACAATAATATTGTGTATATTTATAAATTATTGTTTTTTCTCGACTGTTTAATTATTAATTATTATGAAATTTTTGAAAATAGCTTATAATTTAAATCGAGCGTTAATATTGAATTTAATTTGGTTATAATATATAAGTACTCGTATTTTCAATCACATTTTATAATTTATTAAAATGAAATAATGACGATAGATTGTAGAAGACACTTTACGTATATAATAAGCTACTTAAATCTGAATAACAAATTATTGTTATATTTTACATTACATTTGTATAATGTATTTTCAATTTTTTGCTTCTTAATTATTATTTAGTTATTTTTTATAGACATATTTTTATAAATAACTGGAGACAAATTCATTAAACAACAATATCATTGAAATTTGTCTTTATGCATGTTCCCATTAAAATAATATGTCCAGAATTGAGAAAGCTAATTATATTAAGGTAAGCATTGCTCCATTGTACCTATATAATTGCTGTGTTCCTAAGTATTTAGTGTTGAAGATTTGTTTTTTAAAATATATTTGTGAACAGAGGTAACTATATAATATGCCAAATTTATAAAAATTATAATAAATTATAATCATATTGTATTGTAATCTGTAACAAATATCAATCAATTAAATACACAAAAAGATATTTGATTTTTGTGAGTGAGTCGCCCAATAATTAGTATAACCTTTTAGAGTTTAGAGTTTAGAGTTTAGAGGTTAAACAAATAAGTTATAAACATTATTATTCAAATCTCAGGAAATATATTGGTATAACATTTTTTGGAAATGGTGTCTAGTTGTTTTTATAATGACAATAATTTTACATTTAATTGTTTTTTGCGACAAATGATCGGCGACGCAATCGAAATTATATACATAATATATGTCTACACACATAGGCGTGCGCACAGGGGGGCCGGGTGGGCCGCGGCCCCCTCTGCGGCCTCTGGCTTTTTCTTTAATAAATGCATAGATATGTATATTATACTAGACAGCGAAATTTTTAGATTTTACAAAAAAAAAGTGAAGCCAGTTTTAATCTAATAGTATAAATAAAATATAAATGTGATTAAGTTATTATTTTATTAATTAATCAATTATCATCACACAAGAATCTTTAGTTCGGACCTTTTTAAGGGGCCCCCCTGCGGTCAAAGTCTGCGCACGCCTATGTATACACAATATATGTGTCCATGTCAAAACGGCCAAATCGATAAATTAAATTCCTTCGCGTCGTCACAGCTCCCGGGAACACCCTACAGTAGCCATCCGCGCCCACGGACTCGTGTCCGTCCGAACGGAAGAAAAAAAAAATTGGGGAATAAAGAAAACACAAAAAGCGAAAAATATAAAACGCCGCCGAACGTCGTATCATTACACGCGCGCTCGTCGCCCACACCTCCCGCGCGCCAGTCACTCGGCAGCCGCCGGCGGTCGTGGGCACGCCGCGGCAGTCCTCGCCGGCGCACTGTTCCTATTATTATATTATGGCCGCGCGCGTTCGCACAGAAGCTCTAAAAACATTAAAATCCATTACGGGCCGTCCAATGCACATTAGGTACGTACCTACCTGCGACGTAATATATGTGCACGCCGGTATAGTTTTGTAATAATATAATAACCGTCCGGCGACGCCGCGCCGTGAAGTGTATACGGTATACCATATATTATACCTTATACCGCGTATTATATATGTATATTATATACTGCGAGGAGCACCCGTGAGAACCGTTGTTTGTTTTCGGGCTAATCACGACGCGGCGAGCGAGCGGATGATAATATTATTAAGTGTGTGTGTGTGTTTTTTTTCCAATCCTCTCGCCCTTTTGTCCGTCCGCTCACACATGTGTATAAAAAATAGCATCATAATATTTGTACCAGCTCGCATATACCTACCTGCTATTACGTTCAACTGGTACACTATTTGTATACAATATGTACCTATATATGTATAAACCTATATATCACACCACACAACGCGCAGATAGATAAAAATAATTATGATAATATAATATGAAAATGGGGGTGGAGTGGTCGAGCGGACTAAGGTGTCGGTCGCGACGCACGCAGTCGCCGGTCCGAATCTCGGTCACGGGCGGCATCGCTCTTTGGGCATTTCGCGGTGTCTTGAGAGAGAGGCCGCCCCCCCCCCCCCTAACCGGGCATGGCAGAAACCTACGGGTGCCCATTCAAAATTCTGCCAAAAACCCACGTGTAAAACCTACAGTACCTTCCCCTACAGCTCCTCAGGCTAATGACCTCAGTTGTCGAAGCACTAACCTAAAAAAAAAAAAAATAATAATAATATGAAAATGTGGAACACAATATCACAACCGCGAATAATACTTAATATACGTGCACACGGACGTAATAATTATCATTGCAGTAAAACCTCGACTGGACCGAATCGCTTAGGACCGTCCAATTTTTCCGTCTTAACGGAGTATCCGACTCGACGGGGAGTTCACATTCATCGTGCGTTTTGAATCGAGACCAAACAAATTGTTCGTATCATCGGAGTTTCCGTTTCACAAGAAGCTCCGTCTTACCGAAGTTTCACTGTACCAATATTAATGTCTCGTCACCCGGTAAAAGCCTAGGAAATAGGACAAGAACTTCTTCGTATGAGAGAACCATTTTTTTTTTTTTTTTAAACAAGTCACTTAACCACGGTGAATAGTAATTAAAATCATTGAGATCGCTATTATTTCCTCGTCGTGGTCTGTTTAGTTTCGTTTATTTATATTACAATATTTGTAAATAATATATTAATAATTACTATATATAGATAGGTGCCGTTCGATGACTAGCTGGCCGCTGCTATATAATATAATAATAATATCTTCGTGCCGATCGTTGCGGCGGCGTCTACTCGGTGCGAAGATACTGCACGCACACATACACAAACACACACACACACAACAAATACGTTTATCTTTTTTCCCTCCCATACAAAACATTCCGTTAATGAGAACATTTCGATACGTCCGCGGATAAGGCGGATACCCGTGTGTGCAGTACAGTGTAAAACAAAACCCGAATCATTTATCAAAATGCCCATATTATATATAATACCTACATATATATGCGAACATCTGCTCGGTCCGCGCGAAGATATGCGACTAGACGGAAAGGTGAAAAGAGTGAGAGGCAGAAAGAGAGAGTGAGAGAGAAGGACAGGAGGATCTCGTGTTTCTGCCGCCGCCGAGTGGATACCCCCTTTTTTATGTTCCGCCGTTTCTTCTTTATTATTATTATTTTTTATTTATTTTTTTTTAATTATTATCGTATGTATAATAATATAATATGATATTATACGAATATAATATTTTATATATAGGTATACGATATTATATTGTAACTGGACGAAGACCACACGCGAGCACGAGTTACATAACGTTATGTACCTATGGGTAATATGTAATAATAATAATAATAATATTAATAATGATCCGAGCGACACGAACGTGCGCGGTTTGTGCGGATTCTGAATATTATAATATTGTATTTAACCGCAAAAACAACGTATATAACATCCGTAATGTACAACAGTACAGCTACTACACTAGTCCAAGTATAGTGCCTAATAATATAACAATTTAATATCTTATCGGTAGGTACCTGTAAATAGGTATATATAGTAGAAGATTCGGAAAACGTCAATATTGCAGCGCAACTCCACGATCCGTCGTCGTAGGTATAACTTATGCGCAGTTTATTTTCACTTATCATGGATTATATAATAATATAAAAATAATTTAAACATCGACTAACCGTATGTACATCTATATTTATAGATTTATACAGATTATTATGCACCTATATATGTATATAATATTATGCATACTATAAATTCATTACTATCTATATACCGTTCAGATATAATACTGCAGGAGGTTACCCACATTGTACGTGTCGCAAACCGGTATAAACAATCGATATTGGTACTTACGCGGTGTAGGCATACCATCATGGGCGTCCCCTGACATTTTTCTAAAAAGTTTTTTTTTTTTTTTAAATGAAGATTTTTGTACAATTTATGTTTAAAATGTTTGCATTTCAAAACTTATCTACGTGTATACTAAATTGGCGCGTAGACAATGCAAAATAATACAAATTTAAAATGCTAAGGGGTGAAGTGCCCCGTGAACGCCCATGGTATACGTTTTTACGTGATTAAATCATAAATAGCTTATGGTATACAGTAAATATATTTTATAAGTGTCAGCTGCTGCGATTTGACTATAATATTATTATTTATTTATTGATAAAAAAATTTTAACTGGCTAAGCCCAATATAAACAAGATCAGACAAAGACCATGACGTTGGTTTGTTATAATTCCGTACGCTGTACTTCTTATAACAGTAATACAATACAAACTGGTGATAGATACAGAAATACAGTTAAACACATACAATAATATAACAATCAAACAATATTCACATTATTATTCAGATATACATTAAAAGAGACGATATTATTACAATAGAAGAAATCAATGTTATATACCTGTTCACGTGGCCCATTAACCTAGTAATGGACGTATCTTTAGCATAATTAGTACGATGGTCTATATGACACATAAAATGTATTCGATTTTCTGGTCCGTGAGTGGGTAAGTACTAGAAAATTAAACTTAACTAGTAGCTCAGAACAATATTTCTGTTAGCATTTAACAATTTAAAAGTGAAACATCATTATCATTAATTATTACATGAGCGACCAGGAAACGCGTTATGCTTACGCGTTAAAATATTATGTATGGAATAAAAATGGTTCAGAAAATATATTATATAATATACCTATTGCAGTCCAAAATCATGCAAATCCACTGCGCAGTAATCATGGTACAGTTTACCTGCACGGCACATGGAAATCAATAATGGTGCAGAGAGTTCGACTTTTATTCTCGAGTGTAGTTAAATAATTTAATGGGTCTTGGCAATAATTATTTAGATATTGTTATATTATGTTATGTTATAGGTATTTGGTTTACGAGCTCCGTCAACACTTTTGTTGCGTCTCTCTCGCCACCTGCGTCTACAGTAAACTCTACTACGAGTCTACGAATGCGGCTTATAAGTAAATAAATATTAATCAAATACAAATATTATTGTTATAAGTTCATACTTAAAATGTCAAAAGTGTGATATTGTACTACGATTGTATATTTCTAAAAAAAAATATATAATACTAAGCGAAGACGTTTCTATGCATCAACACAAGTAAAAATATGAATCTAATAATTATTCTAGTTCACAAAATTAACTTGATTAGAGATAAGTACCGGTTTTTTTTTATAAAAATATTGGAAATATCAATATGTCAAGGATAACGCAATGGACACCGTTTTGGACAATACACGTTTTGCAGTTAATATTTGTCCACAAATAAATATTAAACGTAGAAGAGATTTCAGAAACCGACAGTTAACTATAGATAAAAAAAAAATTCTTGGTTGTATATTCATTATTCCGTTTTAGTTTGAAATTGGAAGACGTCAATATAATGATAATATTATGATTATGAAATGCAAGACGGTATTTTAATGACAGTTCACAGGAATGATGGACTACCTGAGAAATGTCAAAATTTCATCAGATATTCAATTAAGGAAAAAAAAAGTCATTCATTTCATTTTCTATAGATAAGCCGAACATCTTACTTAAAATGAAATCATTTTTGCTCCTTAGTTGAAGAACAATAGCAAACCGAACAAACACCTAACGACATATAGGTACTTAAATACAACATCAATTTAAATACGAATTTTTTATGGAGAAAATTATGATGGGAAATACAAGAGGGGCTCGATAACTAAATAATACATCGGTTAGATACATTTAATTTTTTTTAAATTATTTAGTTATAGCCAACCATTAAACTACAAAAACCTATCAATATATTATAACGATTTACTACTAAAGGCCTATGCAATTATTATAAGTTTCATACTTACGTGACTAAACAGAATAACTTTCCATATTGTGTATTCGTAGAAATCGCGTAATGCTTATTATAAAAATTATAATATAATATAGGTCACATTAAAATAATAATATTATTCCTAAATAAAGGTTCTGAAGAAAAATACCATTTTTTTTTTTTATTGATTTAGTCCTATGTATAGTCCGACTTTCGTGTTATCGTTTTCGCCATGTATATGTTATGCGTACAAATGTTCTACGGGTAAATAATTTTACGATTAACTTAATTTTTTTTTTCTCCAACAATCCACACAACCGCGATAAACGTTCGGGTCCAGTTTACTGCACGTATTATTATTTTTCGCTACCTGTAGCCGTCGGTAGATATACCTGCAAGTGCGTACGTTTCCAGCCCGCAGACACAAATAATTTAATATCCTATAATATGTATATAATACTAATAATAATAATAATAATAAATTACGTATATCATTATAATGCGCGTGTGCGTTTCATTTGGTTTTTTTCCCCACAATCTCACCCTATGCATGCGTTGCGTGTCTGTACTACATATATGCGTCGCCGTACGTTATATATATCGTAAAATAATAATAATAATAATATCATACGTGCGTAGTATATTATAGCTGCCACATAGTAGAGGCGTCCGGCAATAATTATTACTATCGGAATGCTCTTAAACGATTTAACTTTTGCCGATTTCGTGGGAAAATCTCAAAAATTTGTATTATATATTATACACGTATTATAGGGTACGACGAATTGCGATACGGCACGCCTATAATTTAACGTATTTAACATAAGTTTGGTGATTAATTAGTTTTTTTTTTTGTGAGCATTCCTTTACGATCCAACCATTACGTAGACTATATATTATAGAGTACCTATCTATACAGAAATTTTTCTACGGTGTATACCTATATTCACCTTGTCATAATATTAAGTATGGTCTATATAGTATATATATATATACGGACGGATGGACCGGCTGACATAATATTATTTAATATGGGTAATATTTAATAATATTTTACACAACTATAATCTTGACGCAATAACAGACCGTCAGAAACGGACATTTTCAAAAAGATGAAACGTTTCAACTATACACCCGCCTGCACTCATTCTCCTTCGTTATTTTTTTCCCCTCAATCAGTATCGTACAAATTCTGAAAATAGTCTTGCCAGTTAATGTTGATTTCATGTCAACATTATTGCAAGTACCTATTGTACCTATTGTATACAAGATACAACTAAGATTTTGACATGCCAATTGGTGGAGCCCCGGGTAGGTAAAACACATGAAATATTGTTACAATATGGTATTATTCCTATAGGATTATAATTCAAACATTTTTTTTTTGTGTATTTTAAATTTTGTAAAAATTTATAATAATTGTTTGTTATTTTTTTAAATGTTTATCATTTTTCAAGCATATTAACTATTTATCATATTAATAGATTTATCGCACCCTCTGGTGATCGTGTTATAGTCTCCTAGTGGCTCAGTTACTAATTTATATTTGGGTGAATATCGATTTCAATTTTATTTTCAAAGATTTTAAAATTGTAATACAATATGACGAAGGAATTGAAATGTTGGTGACAATATCTTATACTATTTTTAAGTATTGTATTTGAATACAGATCAACGAATTTGAAAATTATGAAATACATTTTAAAAACAAGAGGTCAAGATAAACATAAGAATTAGTAGCCTTTTAAGGTATTTACTTTAAATATTATTCAGTTATTTATTATTGTGGTCCAGCATCAATTGAGTTGGATTCATGTTTACTGTAAGTTATCATCATACACTTAATGCATATTAAGATAATGTTATATGATATTTTAAAATCGTTTAAAACCAAAAACATTGAATTTTCTCAACTAAAAAACCGTGTGCAACATAAAACGTCACAAGATTATAAAAGTGTACACAGTGTACATATTTTACATAATTATACGGACCTGAGCGGTATATATATAATCACTTGTCGCGTCATTGTGATTACAATCAATATTAATGACTGGTGAGAAATTCAATAAAACAACGTATATATATAATTAGCAGAGTAAACATTGTGATTATACATATTATATACATTATACGGTTAATATTATGGAGATTTTGAGTGTAAATAAAAATAAAAATAAGTTGTTGCAGTTGTGCAATACTATATTTTAACGTGATTTTACTTTTTATGTATTACAGGACCCACATCTTCGCATATACTACTATGGAAATGGCAACATTATAATTATATTAATATTAAAAATTACCTGCATAATACTATATCGCGCGGGTTGCATTTCAGCTGTTATACTATGTATACGGATAGAGATTATGCATCTGCATCATGTAATTTTGCTATAAAATATCACTTATAGGTTTAATATTCTGCATCATACATTGAGTTTGTCGAAAATTTCGGGTTGTGAGTGCCGTCTATATACTACATATTTCATATATATATATATATATATATATATATATATATATAATATACTATGACCAAGGACGCGTGTCGTGTGGCTTACCGTGTTTTCGCGAGAGCATAACCTGTTCCCGTATAACGTCTTTCCATCTGTGCAGTGTGCATGGGCTGTCGTGACCGAAACGAAGGTCGAGTCACCGAAAAAAAAGGGTTAATGGACGAAATGATAAACGAGCTTTAAAAAAGAAGGATTAATGCAGTGCGCGCGTTTGTAGTGGTGACGGGTTGATATAGATTTTTCGTAAAAAATGGAATAAAGATGGGTTAGGAGACTGCGCCGACCGTGGGAACTGTGAAAAAACCATCATCGTCATTATTACCTGGTGACCGCCTCTGACGTCTCATAATAATATATATATATATATGTGCACATTGTGCACTTAAAATATAATAACAATATAACAAAATATATATGTATATAAATTGTACTTCCAAACTAATGGTATTGTCGTTAGTCGGTTTGTGCACTATATTTCAGACATTTCTACGCGCATTAGGTCAATACAAATATAATAATAATAATAATATTATATTATATATATTATGGTATACAGACAGACAGTCATGCGCGCAAACACGCCAAACCGAGGGAACGTGCATGACGCTGTCGTTCGAATCAATATCGCATTCTTATGTACAGGGTGATTCAGCAAGCACACTTTGCCCCGGCTTACCCCATCCCTGACTCCCACCACCATTATTTTCAATTTTAATCTCAAGAATGAGCTTGTACAAATTCTGATGATTGGAATTTTTAAAACACACACACACACACACACATATATATATATAATATTAAATATCTTTAAATTATTGAGATTTTGTGTAGGTACTGTACTATGTATAGCATGTTTGGTTGTGAACTATGACACGGGTATACGTTGATCAAATTTCTAAGGCACGCGAAAAAATTAAAATCATAAAAAAATATATTGCTATTTATTAAGTTATAATAATATTCTATTGTATAATAATAAATTTATTATGTTACTATATTGTTACTGTAATGGCTATTATCTTCTATTTTGTGTTTACGACTTTGGGGACGTGAATATTTTTCAAAACCTTAATTGAAAAAGTTTGGCACTTGACTCCTCAAAAAAGGTTCGCCACCATCTGCTAGATAGGTAGCTGAAGGAGCGCCCTGTGGCGATAGAAAAGGACAAAGGTTGAGTTTTTCAAATGTGAGCTCATTTTCTATTGTAGATGATTTAGAGGAATTTTTTTTTTGAAAATGTTAATGAACGTACCTAACTAAAAATTCAAAAAAATAGTAAATCTCTCTTATTGGTTATTGAAATGTTTATATACATTGTCTGAGAATGATGTTCTTAAAAATATTACAGATGTAATTTAATAGTAGGTACATTCACTATAGTATTTACTTTGACCACTTATAAAAATTATAAATGTGGATAGATTAATATCAATAGTAGTTACTAAAATGTTCAAATCGACACCATAGTCCTCGCATATATCTTTCACGCCCATTAATAATGGTCCTATGCTATGTTTAGTACTCACAAAGTTAAGCAACTCAAAAACTATACTCGTTCGATTTTTGATATTGACTGTACGTAAGAAATAATCGCTAAATGATCAACAGTAGAAACGTGGGAGGGGGAGGGGAGGGTATATTCTGATTTGGAAAACAAAAAGTTCGTACATCCACGACACGTACGCTGTTTAAGCATTGTGCCGGAAAAAATCTCAACAATTTAAAAATATGATCTTATACTTAGTATAGGTATACGGGTTGACTAAAAATTTAAAAAATGCAGAATTTTAACAACTGCAGCGCATTGTCGAAGAAAAAATATTGAATGCTTGACAAATCGCTCTGCAGGATTATAGGCGTGATAGAGAGGTGTTGAATCGCTATTTAAATCCGTTGGACTCGTACCCGGACAGTCATACCGTACTCATCACGTCTTACGGCGCCGCGCATAATAAATATCATTAATATTATCTCGAACTCGAGATTTAATAAGTATAGTGAATTGGTATACAGGACGCGCCAATAGTATTTACATATTATTTTCAGATCGATGATAATTTTCACACGGAATCGTGGTACTACTCTGCAGTTCTTTGACGAAACCGCGGCGGCGAAGACTTTTCGAGCGCATATATATATATATATTAAACACTCGTACGATGCGCATAAAATATATGCATCGCTTATGTATAAAAGAAAACTAAATTATGCATTATAAGTGTATATAAGTATACCTACTATAATACATATAAATGTATGTATTTATAATATATATATATATATGTATGTATTTAGTTTTAAGTATATAAGTGCCTAATACCTATATACAGCTTTATGATGCACTGCAGGAACACACACACATAACATATAGGATAACGTCGTGAATCTGAAGTATGAAATTAGCATGCGAAATGCTGTCAGAAACGGCGGCGTAGGTACCCAACTCTCTTTTCTCTCTTTTTTTTTTTTTTTCCCCGAAATATTACGGTCGACCATTGTTATTAAGTTGCGCGCATGTCCATTACGTCCGTTGGCATTAAACTAATGCTGTCCAGACCGCAAGATGATGTGCAACACCCATAATCATATACTTTCACAATGGACTCGTAATTAGAATAATATACGAGAGAATAACATTGTATATCTTCTCCCATATATATAAGCGACTTTACGCGATTGTCATATTATATATTATATTTTAGATATATTATAGGTACACGTCCATCGTATAAATTAGTTTGCGCGCGCACATTTTTTTTTTTTCAATAATAATTTTTTTTCTTTTGCGTTTGTTATTTTGTACGCTCGTTAAGACGACGCTCACTCGTTAGTGTGTATGTGTGTGTGTGTGTGTGTGTGTGTATGTGTTTTTAAATGCTCCACGCACTGCAACTCGGGTGATCTTTTCGTCGTCGTGTACCTATATATAAAAATATATGGAAAATATTACAAAAAACCGCTCGATAAAAAATATTGTGTGTAAAAATATGTGTCCGTGTCGCCGCGGGGAACCGAATAATAACAATAAATAATAATGTGTAACTGCTATACATATATATATATATATATATATATACCACCTTGTATAATATATTATATATAACGTACCCTCTCATTGTGTGTGCTTATCGCGCGTTACACCTGCAACCGAAACTCGTCAAACCGCCCTCTCGCCGAATACAATAAGGCTCATTGTGATCGTTCACGTCGCGTTTTTTTGGTTTTGTTTAGGGAAAATAGGTTCCAGGGTGTCCCAACACTGCAGCTCGTGTCTTGTTTGCGCAATCACAGAATCGCGCCGTCATCATTATCACGCTCATGCATTTAGAATATATCATACATCATGCGGTACCCAAATGATGGGTGGTAGGTTGTGGTTGTCCCTCTATGTTGGATGGATTATTATGCACGGAATATTGTAGTCGAACGTGACGCAAAATGTTCCATCGAAATGAGCGTTTTCATCGTCACGCGACAATCGCATCGACCACCGCCGCAATACCATCATCGTTATTATTATTGTTAGTATTGTTACCTATTTGTCATAAACTTTTTAGGATAGGTATACTCACATGCACATACCTCATCGACCGTCGTAATTAGCCCGAGTCGTCTTATAATATAGGTAAATAAATAATAATTGTTGTTAATCGTTCCTTCTGCAGGTTATTAATAAAGCTTACACTGGTATCCCCTCGTGGCGTTTTTTCTTTAAAATTTCCTATTTTATATCACAATAGGGAAAAACATAAGAGCACACTCTAGACTCGTGTGATATCGCGTCATATCAATCAGACCGAAAAATCATCGATATTGTTATCACTCTGAAATAAAATGAATGTTATCATGTGGCATATTCTGGATTTCCTATATGAAATAACACACCCCGAGCGAAACCAGGTAAGCTATATCTAGTAATTTTTTGTGTTTATATATATAAAATATTTGAAATTCGCATCCCCTTCCACCCTATAAAAGGGTCTAGGGAAGCCACTGAATAATATTATGATGAAGTTTTAATAATACAAATGTAATCAATGAAATTCGTTCCATTTACTTGAAATTTGTTGGTATTATTGTGCATTGATACCGATGATAATGATGACTTCCATTTTCTTAGTAAAAAACGGAATACTTCCAAGTTCCAAGAGAAGAAAAAATATAGCTTCAAACCCCTTTTATATATTATCATTCAATAACGCTAGTACTGACATTATATATATATATATGTAGGTACTTCTAGTCACGTCAGAGAGTCCTAGTCTGAGGAATTTTTTTTTAAGGGGGTTTTGTTTTAATTTTAAATTTATATTTGTAACTCGTGAGGTGCATACTCTCTCAATATCGTAGTCACTTATCTTCAGATTAATATTAATTATAAGTTTTGCAGAAGTCTGAACGCCACTGCAGAGTACTCCAATCCATCATCCAGCGTCTCCACATCACACTTCACAGCGGACGCACGACACCATATTTTCGTCAGTATCTAGTCCCATACTATGTATGTGAATTTTCCCGACGTCTTCTACGTCTTTCGAATTCGACGTCTGCAACCGTCGTCATAATAACGGTTGTTTGTCATCGTTATTATTGTGATAACAATTGGGGAGGTCCGGACAACGGTTTGCGAGCGGTAAACTGCAGTCGGCCGGTCTGGTCGTCGTGGGCGTGTATTGCAACCGCGTATATACATAACATTGTTATAATATTATATACGCCGCGACATCCTGTGCGGTACCCGACACGATTTGATTCTGACTGCAGATGAGAGAGGCCAATGTTTTTATTATTATTATTATTATTTTTTGTTATTTGTATTTGTATTATATTATTATGTTAACGATTCTGCGGTTTTCGATTACGCCCGGAAACGTACGCACGCGTAGTTACAATAATAATATTGCCTCTTCGAAATTGACTTCTGAATTCCGCGGCGCGATTGTTGTGCTCATATATATATGTAGAGAGATAGACAATATTATGCTTCCGTCGCAATCAAATCGCGTCTATATAGACCGTCACCGGTTGCGGCGGCGGCATCTAAAGCTTATTACAGGTCGTCAGATATTAATTCGGTTTGCAGGACTTGCGCAGCACACGATGCGCACCGACGATTTTGTGTTATACTGGCACACTGCAGCAGTGATGGTTCGGGCACGAGCTATACTTAATATAATATCATATATAGATGTACACATTGCGTACACAGATCGCTTTTATACTGATTATAAAGCCGTATATACCTACATAAACATAGGCTCCCAGTAATGCGTACAATAAACTATATTATTGTTGTTTTTTTCATGTTTTCATATACCTATTCTTTTTTTTTCATTAGTTTCGCGGTTTTTTTCGTGGAAAATTTGTTTACCGTCTAATCGACCGCCGACAGTCGTACAATACGGCAGCGTCGTAATAATAATAATATAATGTATACATACCACCACAGCTACGGTCGCGATGGTAATGCACTGTCGCCGGCGGCGGCACGACGGTCGTCACGATTTTTTTTCGCGCAAAATTGTACAAAAAATCATATTACAATATAAATATATAATATTATTATACATGCCAATTACCTTGCAGTGTACCTACATTATAATAATAATAATATAATATAACGCGCATGAGATCGTTGAAAACTATAATAAAGGAATATCATCGAAATTGGTAGCGAGCGTAATGTCTATTCGCGCAAATTATCCTACGCATCGCATCCCATCACACAACGTTACACACATGATGCACGATGGTTGGTACATCAATATAATCGCGGTATATACCATAATAATGTGTAACGCCAAATAGTAGCGGTTTCATAAACATAGGATGGTAAGTACGATTTATATTATTATACTCAAAGTCGTGGTGTTTTTTATGTGTATTTTTATCCTTCACATTTCTGAAATCCTTTTTACCCGAACGACGCATATCATTTGTAACTAATTTATTATTATTATTATTATTGTTATTATCGTGGTCATTTTAATGTGAATTCCTTCGTGCAGCGCGTTCAATAATCCGGCTATATAATATTGTTTTAAATTATACATAAGTACCCTACAATATGCGTATATTATGTAAATGTATACGAACGTGTTAAGTTCTGAGAGGGAGAAAAACAAATGATCGGTATAGGTATAGGTACATATGACTTTTTTATTGAGACGTTTGATGAGTTTCGTCGTTGTGTACATCGTGTACCAGAAATTACTGATCAATAAAATGTGTGTAATAGAGAATGGATTGTATCTATATGTTTTTATTGTTAGCTAATTGTGTAATAATATTGAGCAAGGGGGAATTGTTGTCAGTAATCTCGATGCACTTCAGTTTGCTCCAGTGTTTGGACGTAACTGCCATATAGTCGGTTGGGTTAGTTATAATATATATACACTATATTCGCAGTTGTTTCTGTGCGACTCTGTACAAACTTAAATCTGACACGAAACAGTTCAACAGTATTTATGTTGTATTATTATTATTATTTATTATAATATATATAGTTGGAACGTTGGAACAACGATGACGACACACACACGTTAACGTGTTGGTTCTTATTCATGATAATATGCACTGTATTGTATTTAATAGAATAATAATATATTCGATTGACACCTAACTGCAGTATCATCGCAATTATATTCATTCGCTCTGCAGTGCGGGCTATGTGTATATAATATTATAATAACTGTAAAACTTCTCTCTGACAGTCGCCAAAATGGAAAAATCGGAAAACGCCGTGTGCGTGGTATACAATAATTATTTTAACATCAGAGGATCAGCAGACATCCCCGATAACTGTATCGGGATTGCGACTAATTTACAAATAAAATATGTTGTTGTACATAATCACACGTGCAATTTAAATTAAAACAATAATTTATAGTTGTTGGACACACATATGATACATACATGCGTTCGTTTATAGATGATTAATGATTGATTTTTTTTATCAACACGCACTACTATTACAGTAGTGCGGGCATAATAAAATACTCACATTAATCGTTAATAATATTCTCCACGTAAATTCTCTCTAAACTAGTTACAAAACGATGATAATACTAATAAAGTAATAATGCATTCGGTATTTTTGCAACACGTTACCCGTAATAAATTATGTATATTATATAAAAAAAATTGGATATCCGAACACTGCACATCACTACATACAATCATGTTGTATACAATATTATGTGTCGGAAAATTATTCCTCTAGTTGCGCGCGTTGGCAATATTACTATTACCTACTGTTAGGTACTATTATTATCATCGTCAACACGCGAACAAACGACGAATCGAATTTGCAACTGCCATGCCGATCGCACTTGCTATTAATCAAAACAACACGCAAATCTAAAATATGCAAATCCCTACAGCGAGGATGCTGCTGCGGTAGTGTGTGAGCTCGCGTGCCAACAAATTGCCGCCTTATAGTTAAATACAGTGTTGTAAAGTATTTGAGTAAATGTATTCAAATGTTTTTATAGTATTTAGAAAAGTTTTTAAATACTTTTTGGTTTAAGTATTTGGAAAGTATTTTAAATAGGCACTGTCTTGGGCGAAATTTGTATTTGAAAATTCAAACACGAATCATTCGTTAGTAGTCACATATTTTTTTTTATGATTGTTATGGTATTTTATTTATAATATTTTTTCGCTTATAAATGTTGAGAACTTACCAGAAATTAATTAAATAAATAATATTAATTTCGTGAACTGGCAAGTAGAAAAGTAAACAAAAAAAAAAGAATTTTAAACATTATCTGAATGAATGTATTTGTATCTGTATTTAAATAAAATTTCAAAAGTATCTTTTACAAGACTGCTTTTAAGCTAACGGAATAAGACGTGAACTGCTGAGCGTAAATTTTTTTATGTTATATGCGTATTTAAAACTTGCACAACAAATGAGGATGTAGCGTCTTTTTAATATAAAGCCCACGGACACAGGTAAAAATAAAAACTAAGTAGTTACCTATTGCAAATTATGGTATATTGATTATTTTATTGTTTTTTTGTCAAGTCTTGTTCATTGTTGATCGGTTTTTATTGGGTATATGTATAATATTAATGGGCGTGACCCGTTTCGCCCAAATTTTATTTTTATATGATTTCCGTTTCGCCCAAAGTAGTTTAGATCAATTTAAAATTAAGTTGGCAATGATTATAATATTTGAGTATCATTTAGCGTTATCCAGAAAACACCACGAGGAGGCGATACTCTTTGTTTTCAATTTTTTTTTCACAACATTGAAAACTCAGTTCACAACATTTATAAACACTTATCATTAAAAAATCAAATTTACGTCATAATAAAAATGTACATATACTCTAATAATAAAATCGATTTTAATCGTTCAACATATATTTATGAATACCTACACTTTATTTTTAAAACAAATATTTTTTATGAATTTGTAACGATTAATATCATTTGATCGCGGTACCTCGTTATTTGTTTTTGATTGTGTACTTTCCTTTTAATTATATTTGTATCTTTTGATGTCTTTGGTACTTTAACGCTATTGATTTTTATATACCTACGTATCAGTTTGGACGAAATTTCTCACAACATTTAACCAACTTAATATAGTTGGAGAATTAGAATAAAAATGGTCATTGAAGAACGAATGAAACTACTCGAACGCATTCGTCGTTAGCAGAATACTCGCCGAATTAGTCGAATTACATGCCCATAAACAAAGAAGAAATATGTACTATCCTCAGAAATATAATTGTTTACTAAATAATCACAATATATTTGGTGACTCTTTCATCAGTTGGGCATCAAATCTTCAACAAAACAATCATACACTTCTTCGGGGCCCAAATACAATAAGACCAAAGTGTATTTAATCCATTTGCTAATGTCCGAATTTGTTTTATATTATTCTGTTGCTAAACTACGCTGCTGAATATTTCTATACCACACCTGTGTTAGATGAAAACGACATCCAACCCTCTTTGTAAGAGGCCATATTTCATTAACAGCTGAGTGTATAGCCAGTTCAAAGTCAATAGTTATATATTTAGGTGAAAAATTTAAATTAATTTCTTTACATTTATCAATAATTGCGTTAAGCGTATAGAAGTATATACTTTTTACCGGGATGTAGACAAAAAATTAACAGTGTATAATGTCCATTTTCAAAACCATGAATGGTAAACATTTGCGTAAAAATCGCGCACAATATTGAAAAGTTCTATCCATATAAATTGTGTCCACTGTACTTAAAAATATTAAATTAGTCTTACAAGAAAAAATAATCAAATTTTATTCTTGATTATTTATTAAAACGAGTGGTTCGATTTTTGAGGCTACAGTTTCAGATGTATTAAAGCCATGTGTGCCTCAATTACATTACTTGGCAATACAGGAAGAACTTAACGCCTACTTCTGTCTTCTATAAATTACTTTTCTAATTATATTAAAATCGTTTGATATTAGGCCATCAGTAAGTTGAGAGTTCTGTGCTAATTCTTTTAAAATAATTTTTTTTGGTTGTATAAAAAGTTCTTCCGAAGCTTTTCGTTTACAAGTTGTACTCACCATTTGTCGGTTTATATCTGAATCATTGCATGGTATATGATCGTGGCGATCTTGATTAGTTAGTAAAATATTTTCTTCATTTACAATTTTAGAACCAAAGGCATACAACGTGGCAGAACACCAACGTTTTTCATAACGCCAACGAATCTCACATGTATTTACGTTATTTGAACCGAAATTGCACTTACAATTATTAAACATTACCATGGCTAATACTGACCATGCTCGGTCACATGTCGGTGGCCGCCACTCCAGGGCGATACATTATCCCCCACAATGCAGTATGGCAACAGTCTAACGGCGACTTAAAAATCCGGGTTGTATTTGACGCTTCGGCCACGGCTCATAACGGGACGTCGTTAAATAGTTGTCTTCACCAGGGTCCTAACTCCTAAGCTTTAACAGGATATTGTGGACATCTGGCTGGGACGAACCGCTTCAACAAGATTGGACTACATTCGTTCAATCACTACCGTCTTCACGTCCGATAAAAATTCATTGTTTTTTCAACACGCGGTTCGCCGCCCCCTGTTTGTTGTTGGGCTTTTGTGATGCGCCACAACACGGATACGCCGCTGTAATATACCTTCATGTGCTGGACGACAGGGGTGACGCTCAAATCTCATTGGTCGGATCAAAAACGAAGCTTGCGCCAATCAAACCCTTAACTATCCCGCGGTTAGAGTTAAACGCCGCCGAGTTGCTGGCGCGTTGGCTGTATCACGTAAAAGGCACTCTCGATCAACAACTCACGTCATCGGTGTCTATGCATAGACGGAATCGACGATCGTACTGTCATGGCTGGTCAACCGCCATGAAACGTTTAAGGTATTTGTATCCAACCGGGTACACAAAATAAACTCGCCCCTCCCGGGGTTGTATTTGGTCACATGTTTCGTCGGCGGACAACCCCGACGATTGTGCTTCCCGGGGTGTGTTACCATCTGAGCTTGCGTCGTTAACTCTTTATTAGGAAGGTCCTAGTTTTCTTTGCCGTGATCCTTCATCGTAGCCAGTAGATGCCACTATGCTGCCGTTGAATGATTTACCTGAAGTTCGAATGTCTCCGTTGACTGTCAGCGCTCAACTTCCCACTGCCGAGTGGTTCGGCCGTTTCTCGTCGTACGATAGGTTGTTACGCGTTTTCGCACGTATTCATCGGTTCATATCCAGGTGCCGCAGCCGCGTACCATGTGAGCGACCGATAGCTCTCACCCATCATGAGGTAGACGCAGCCCTCCGCACGTTAGTGATCGAGTCACAACGTACTTTTTTTGAACAATTGTTGCACGAGTTAAACCACAGCTGCCGAGTGTCGAACAAACCACTCACCCTCTTATGACCGTTAATGATCCTGATGTCATTATTAGAGTTTGCGGTCGATTTCGTCACTCGCTATTAGCGTATGAGAGTCGGCACCCGATACTCTTAGCGAAGCGATCGTATCTCGCTTTATTGTTATGCCACCGCTGGCATCACCTCAGTTGTCATGCTGGACCATGCGTCGTGACCGCCATGGTATCCCGACAATTCTGGATCGTCTCCATACGATCGGTATTACATCAGGTCAGCAGCGAATGCGCCGTGTGCGTTCGGTTTGATCGTCCATCACCACAACCGCTGATGTCTGATTTACTACCTGCCCGTGTCCAGCAAAGCCGCCTATTTGTCCGCGTGGGCATCGATTTCGCTGGTCCCCTTCAACTGCAAGAAACGCCCCTACGGAAATGCCGATCATACAAGGTGTATGTCGCCGTCTTTGTCTGTTTCACGACGAAAGCGTGCCACCTTGAGGTTGTAACGGAGTTATCAACGTCCACCTTTCTCGAGGCATTCGAACGTTTTGTCACTCGGCGCGATCTGCGTCGGACGTCTTCACTGACTGTGGGATCAATTTCGTGGGCGGACCGACAATTAAGTTCTAAAATCAATAGCCGGGAAGGACAAGCTGCGTTGGGCGATTAACGTTCACATTATTCTTGGCACTTTTACCCGCCCAGCGAACCAGATTTTGGGGGTTTGTGGGAGGCTGCGCTGCGCTCAATGAAGAGGTTGTTGATTCGTGTGATGGGAAATCATCAGTTTTCATACGAAGAATTTACCACCGTGCTGTGTCGAGTAGAGGCGGTGCTCTATTCCCGCTCACGCCATTGTCGTCCGACCTTAACTACTTATCCTCAGGCCACTTACTCATTGGCCAGCCACTGCTCACAGTACCATCCAGAATTTCGACGCAAGACAAATCTAATCTCGTTAACCGTTGGAAAATGTTGGACCAATGCCACCAGGCATTTTGGCGGCAGTGGTCCACCGAATACCTGACCACATTGCAAACGCGCACCAAGTGGCATTTTGAAACACCCAGTATCCGCCTCCACGATGTCGTCGTCATCCGGGACAACCAAGCTCCCCCGCTATCCTGGGACGGGTAATTGCATTGCTACCATGCACTGATGCAGTGGTGCGCGCCGTTCGTGTGCAAACTAGCCAGGGAGAATTGATTCGCCCGGTCGTGAAGGTGGTCGTTCTTCCCACCCAGGAGATGCAACTCACACTATGTATTCTTACCCCATTGTACATTTTGTTTTATATATTTTTTTATTTAATGAACAAATTGTGTTTTAAATTGCATAATTTTTATTTAGTTATAAGTTTTCTTTTGTATGAAATGAATCGATTATAGTTTTGTTTGGGTGGTAAGTGGTGACATGACAAAACTGATTCCGTGATGCCATCGTCGTCTTCTAGCAATCCAGTCCCACCCGCGACCTCTTGTGTCATCGTGCCGTTTGTGTTATTGTTCGTGTCCGACCACGTTAGTTTCTGCCACCCCGAAGTTATTCGGCTATTCCGCTTTCGCGTTTCGTGCCATAGTGCTGCTGCTGTGATTAAACGCGGCCCGTTCGCCAATCCCACGTGATTCGCGACCGTTCGGGATAGAACTACGTGGTTTCCCATTGTGTCCATTGTTTGTACGCCTCTACGCCGTTACGCCGTGAGCGTCAGGGGTACCAACACTCCGCTCAGGACGATACGCCGATTGGTGATATATTCTCCCGTTATTGACAATCAATTGGCACCAGCAGGGCATAGCCACTGTATGTAATGGAAAAATCTGGTGACTGTGGCCTTGAACACGGTCTCTAGGAGGGCGTGGCGTGCGTTATCACTTAAATAAATCATATCGTTACCATCACATAAAAAGAGACAGAACTGATATAGTGTTTTGTAATGCCCATTGGTCATTGCGTTGTTTGGTAGTTTCCGTTTTTATAATTCCGTAACTAAGAAGGATACATGATGTTAACATTCTATCAGATTACGAATACGGTACAATTTCCAATACTTCTACCGTAGGGATACAGCAACCCGATCAGCTGATCGAGTGTCTATTCTATATTGTTCTGTAGTACCCATAGACATATTAATAAATGGACTGCACCTCCCACACACCCCGCCTATGTCTCCGTAAGACAACATTGTTAGAAAGAGATCAAAGATATTATACATGTATATGAAAGAGATAGAGTATAGTTTAAGAAAATCATAGAGAAAAAAATTAGATATCATGGAATGATAAGCAAAATTGGGAGGTGATAACATAATAATTCATTTGTTTATGGATGATAATTGATAATATAATCCTATAATATAAATATTATAATATTATGCTAAATAATAAAAATTTAAAATATTAAAACATTGTTGATTGTTTCATTTTATTTTATAATTGCAAATTAAACAATTTATACCTAGTTGACTACTGTGATATTACAGAAAATAGTAAAATAACAGTATATATGAAACTGATAGGTATTAGGTTTAATATCACAGTAGGTATAAATCAGAGACATAATATTAATGAAAATATTTATCAATATGTCTATAGTGTAAATGTAAATAATTTGTACTTTGTTTTAAGTTGTGCCATTAATATGTCTTGTATACACATAGAATATAAAAGTTATTAAGTAATTATATAAAATAGTTTTTGACAATAGGTCAATATTATTAAAGTTAAATTACATAGAACAAAAAAATAACCTTGGGTACTTAGTAGATATTATATCTTATTGATTTTTAAAGTGAATCGTTTTAGTTAAAATCGTTTTATATTCAAATTTTCAATTTTTGTTATCTACCTGACTACCTAATTGGATTTAAATTGATTACAATTATTTTACTCCATGAAATGTAATTTGTTCTCTTATGGCTGTCTTAAGTTGTATGCTATCTCTTTCTAACAATGTTGGCATACGTACCTCTCTTTCTACAATCAGTCCATTTATTAATATGTCTATGGTAGTACCAGTCACACTCGCTGCCGTCCAGGAATCAGTTAAGGCTGTTATAATTTCAGGCCACTATCACTGATAATCAGATAAGATTGTTTTATTTGTTATTGCTTACCAAGTGTATTTGTTTATCGCCATTCCCCGTACTTGGTAGGTCGATGATCGATGTTAAGGTGTGATCACATCCCCCTACTACATATTTACTGCAGTTAACCGCTTTATTCTTGTACAATTATAAGTTTATTCTCGTGCTCAGGCACACACTTTATAACTTATGGCTATATTATTTCGCTTATTCTTCATGTTAAGTACCTCATCCTATCATATACCTAGGCCAAATCATTGGAAACAAATGCGCCGCGAGTATTGTTGTGGCCAGCTAGCGATATCAGTTCAATAGCTTCGCGGCGGTGCGCAAACAATAGTTCTATTTAAAGTTATACAATTATACCTTAATATCTATATCACGTTATGCATTGTTCTAGTTAGAGTTCGATAATTAAGTTGATTTGTGATAAAAGCCATACGAAATAATTAAATAAATAACATGTTAGTTGGATTAGAGAAAATTTTGAAGTATATGTTTATTTTGTATAATATGAATTATTCAATGAAAAATTACTCTAAAATATTAAGTATAATATAATCACAAAATATAGAAAAAACAATTCGAATTTATACTGTGTAACTATGATATTAAAAAGTTTTCAACTCGCAATAATCGCACCTAGGATGAACCTCAATAATACGATATCGCCACTGCGCAAAGCTTAACCTATAATATTATATTCTACGTTTACATTTTTTATACTTGGTATAAAAAAGTTATCATGCCGTGGTGATTACAGAATTGTTTAAATATAATCCATAAGAATAACGAGTGTACCAATGACTACGTTTAATCTCAACACTGGTGGACTAAAGATTATTTGTTAAAGAAAACGGTCGTTGATAAAACAAATGAAAAAGTTCTTATGATGTGTTGAGGGCCACCAAATTATAAAAATGTTTCCGAATTGGGTGTTATCGTAGAAAGTTTGGGTACTTCTGCTTTACATAATGTAAAATCTGCACTATAACTTGAAAGTATAAGTAAAAAAAGATTACAAAAACACATTAGACATTTAATCATTTTACTTTGGTGTAAACTTACGAGTTTTGTTTGTATAAATAATATAAAAATTGAACCATGCATTTAACCAACGAATATTATCATCATGTTACAGTTTTTCCACCGCAACAATTTACTTTTTAGTTGATTTGAATGGAGAATCTCTTGACAGTTCATTTTGTACACGTTATTATATATTATGTATATTATATTGTACACAATATTTATCTAGAAACATCGCTTTTAACGGCTATAATGGAGTGAGTACATATTATTTTTGTACATAAATGTTTATTATTGCTTTTTTAAAAAATATGAATACTATATAATAAGTACTAATAAAAAAGTTATATATTATACGACCTCGCCGCTCAGAATCGATTTTTGTATGCAACGATTTATCCTTAAATTAAAATTCAACTCATCCATTTCAGTGATTTCAGTACTCAAGGTTCACTCGACATCTGTATAATATCACATAATATTATAGTCAATTTTTTTTAATACCAATTGCCATTCGTTTGCTTGCATAATAAGCGGCAAATGTTAAGCATAGTCCACCAACCAAGGGTCCGTATACTTTAGCCAATTGATAAATTATAGTTTTATCAATTGTTCCCAGTGTGCACTGCGAGGAAGCGTAGGTATACGGATTGCAACCAATTTTATCAAGGCCTTGCACCTGAATCATTTATTCGGGTTTCGGGTACTGGATGTATTTGGGTGTTCAAACACCCGAATGAAAAATTTAAATAAGCATTTGGGTTTTCAAAACCGTTATTATTCGGGTTAATATTGGTTAATATGGGTGCTGAGAAATCTGGATAAAACAGAACTTTTGATGACCCCCCCCTCCATAAAAAAAAAAAAAAACAGAAAGTGTTCATGTTTATGTTATTTATAATAAAATATAAATGTTTTATCCAAATTCACAACGTTTGTTTTTAACTAAACTATAGGTTAATTAATGTACAGTAGTTACCTTTTTCTATGAATTATAAGAAATACGACAATGGGAAACTAATTATTTAACTACCTATCCATTTTATTATAGGCATTAGAGTCCACGAAATTCATTTTTTATACCTATTTGACCTTAAGTTCTTAACATCTTAACAAACATTATATAAGTTTCCAAATACTTATCTGTTTTCTATTTTAAACATTGATATTAAGTGTTAACTCAAATAAGTTAACAAATACCTACATTAACTACTAACCAGAGCTGGAGCTCAATGGCTATTTAAATAGTCGTAGACTCGTATACCGAATGTGATACAAATTACAAATGTACAATTTACCACATGCCAAGCCGACGGATATAATAAATAATAAAATATTAAAATGTTTAAAATATATGGCCATAGGGGCGCTGACTGCTGAGCCATTGACAAATAAAATAAAATATAAATTATGATTTCGTGATTACCGAAAAACTGGTAAATAATAAATATAGCCGCGTATTACGATATTCGAGCTACTAAATTAGATATTATAGGACATAGGTAATTCCGCTTTGGAAGTTCGTCGCAAATAATGAAATAACACATGTTATTATTAGTTATTAGTGTTTGGTATTTTGGTCACGACTGTCAATACTTTCAGTTTTGTTGAGACGTCTTTTATATTGCTATTGGCTATATTTGGATTTATTTTACTAATAAAGTAATAAATTATATCATATAATAGGTATAAAAGATAATTAAATACTTAATATTTTAATCAGAATCAATTAAATTATTAAACATTTTAATGGATTTTATTTTCAAAAAATTACCTACGATTGTTTGTAAGATTGTTCCTGATATTATTATTATTGATTATTTAATTCTACAAAATCGAATTTACCACAAGAAATACATACGAAATGATATGTCGCATGAAGAATGAAAAAAAAATTATTCGGGATTTCGGATTAACCCGAATATTTATTCGGGTTTTGGTTAATACGGGTGTTTGATTTTTTAAAGGTGTTTAGGGGTGTTAGGTCTTTGGGTTAAATCGGATGCAAGGCCCTGATTTTATACATAATATTGTTGATTGGTACTTTCAAAACATATTAGGCACCCATGTGTTGCATCCACATAGTGAAATAACTCACCATATGAACTGGATTAATAAATTATTTATATAAATTCGAATTTTTTTTGTGTATTTTTTTATAATCAAAAAGGTGAAATAATTTAATAAAGTAGATAAATTATATAAGTATATTATATATAATATTTAGTTTTTAAATTAATAATGAATTATACAATGTCATTATGACAAAAATGATTAGAATTTATATCAATATTTAATTATAATAAAAATGAAATAGAAAAGAATTTCCCTGTATGAAGACGACAAATGATAATATTATAGTATTAACATACTACAGTCCAAATTGTTTAATCTATTATATTTTCCAATATTGTTTACACAATATTTAATTGGTACCTACATTCAAAACTTACGATAAATCACATATGTATATTATGTAAAAAGTATTATCCTCAATAGTATTGTTGTGATAGCTAGTAAATATTTTTTATCCTAATCATTTTTTAAGTTTTTTACTTTTTTGAATGACAACATTGAGTTTTAATTTCATATTCCAAAGCGGAATATTTTTCTAAGTATCTTGATTCATAAAAATCGAATTTGGGACGAGTAGTTTATGAGTTATAAGTATTTAAAGTATAAATTGGCAGAGTGGAGTGGTACGGGGTTACCCCGCAAAATGTTTGTCCAATACTCCGCTTGTCTAAACTTTAAATACTTATATAACTTACTCATAAACTACTCGTCCTAAATTCGACTTTTATGAATCAAAATACTTAGAAAAATATTCTGCTTTGGAATATGAAATTAAAACTATGTTGTCATTCAAAAAAGTAAAAAAACTTAAAAAATTATAAAGATAAAAATATTTAAAAATATAATTTTTTAATAAAAAACATTGGTTTTTTAACAACTTGAAACTATGTAAAATAATATTTTCAAAAACATTAATAATTTTTGTAATAATGAGTGTTCAATGATAAAAGAATTACCCGGTATACATACGTGATTTATCGTAAGTTTTGAAAGTAGGTACTAATTAACTATTGTGTAAACAATATTGGGAAATATAATATATTAAAAAAATTGGACTGTAATATGTCAATACAATAATATTACCGTTCGTCGTTATGATTCAGTGAAAATTTTAAAGTAAATATATGATATTGTTTTCTAGTCCATTTTTTTCATAAATAAATTATTGATATAAATTCAAATCATTTTTGTCATAATGACATTATACAGCGTGCCCCGCTAGGATTTACCGATTACGATATCTCACGAAATAATGGAGATATCGAAATTCTGGTTTGGTAATAAAACTCACAGGGATAAGAACAAATACAACTGTTTCATATTTAAATTTATTTTAATGTTTTGGTAAAAAAGTAAAAAAATATATTTTTATATATAATTATTTCCAAAAAAATTAAAAATAACCATTTTGTATAGTTTATTTTTCTGAAAATATTGACGTTTCAAAATTGTATTTCCAGTAATTTCCTGAATTTTTATATTTTTTCTAGTTTTGATGAAATAAAATATGATTATAAATTTATAAATATTAGGAATATTTTATTTCATCAAAACTAGAAAAATATCAAAAATCAGGAAATTAATGGAAATACAATTTTGAAACGTCAATATTTTCAGAAAAATAAACTCTACAAAATGGTTATTTTTAATTTTTTTGGAAATAATTAAATATAAAAATATATTTTTTAACTTTTTTACCAAAACATTAAAATAAATTTAAATATGAAACAATTGTAGTTCTTATCCCAGTGAGTTTTATTACCAAACCAGAATTTCGATATCAACATTATTTCGAGAGATATCGCAATGGGTAAATCCTCGTGGGACATCCTGTATAGTTCATTTTTAATTTAAAAACTAAATATTTTATATTATAATATATATTTTAAATAATTTATCGAACTAATTTGTCATACGTTATTTATACTTTTTGCTTTGAAAAATATACAGAATATTTATTTATTTTTAATTAATTATGATTTATATAATGTTATCATGACAAAAAGATTTGTATTTATATTAATAATTGATTAATCCAGTTCATAAAATGAGTGATTTCATTATGCGGATGCAACATTTACCTAATATGTTTTGAAAGTACCAATTAACTACTATGTATAAAATTGGAAATTGATATTATGCAATACTATGTTGTCGTTCATGATCAGGTGGAATGCAGTCGTGGGTAGTTATTTGATGCACTAAGACTAATCACGCGGATGTTCATAGCTGGAATTAAATAATTTCATGTAAATGTTATGAACGAAAGAGGTAGGAAAATAGTAAAATATATCGTAAATAAACATACTTGTATAACACTTCCAGAGCGTCAATGCATACATTCATTTTGGCTTCTTGTATTGTTGGTGCTACAAAATATAAATTAATACCAATTATAACTGATTATTTTATATACATATTTCATCCTGAGTTACAATCAATGTAATTTTTAAAGAAATTGAAAACTTTTGTTGAAAATATAAATTATTGTTAAATATATTGATATTTAAATATAAAAAATTACCATCTGCTTCAAATATTTGCTCAAAGATTTTTGCTGTTGTTCTATTAATTGCCGGAGATTTCGATATATGTGAATAATTATATTTTATGTATGGTATAAGTTGATTTAGCATCGCCACTGGATTCATCAATTTTTTAATTTCCGGCGGTATATCAGCCTAAAATTAAAGAATGCGAGTTTAAAATTATAATATTGTGATAGTGAAATAACATAGCCTATATAGTATTGCAATAAGTGCTAAGTTTTACTTATAAACTATTTATGATTTAAGTCATGTATTTGTCAGCATTAAATTACATCGTACTGTCTAATTTACCTTTCGTACAATAATCGTTGTGTATTCAACTTTTCCAATTGAACTCGTTTTGAGTGATTTTTTAATATTTTTTAAAGCTCTATCTGAACGCCTCTCTATTGTTGTTGGTGGTATGTCTGCATCTGGTCGAGGGTCGTATATGCTAAGAAAGTTAATGCCTTTTGGTACAAACATTGTCAGTGTGTTCTCACGAAAATTCAACTTATAGTACACAGCTAAATACCTGATCACATTGTTTATTCTTGGAGGAATTATCGAGCATTTAGTTGTATTAATTAATTCATGCACTGACGGAAATCTAAATTTCATATTATTATTAATTGAAAAAAAATTATGTATTAATCAACAAATCGTACGAAAACTTCAAAAGACTTACTGCCAAGAAAGTACATCGTAATTTGTTTGTTTTCGATGATCAATAGTAAAACTTCTAACACTCGGATTCAGATTTAATGGTAACATAATATTTTGTATATCTTTTAAACACAGCATTATTGGAATGGTGGTAGAACAATCGGGATCATTAAAGTTTCTGGTTTCAGGCTTAAAGATATCATAAAACGTAAAAAATATTAGTTATATAATGTACTTAAATTTAAATATATACAAATTATTTTCAAATCTTTTATAAAATACATAATGTTTTGTGCAATTAGTTTGGTCAAGATTTTATAATGTAAGCAAAATGACAAAATAAACATTTGATGAAGATTATTAATGCATCTAGAATAATTATTATAACCAAGGACAGAGAAAAAAATAGGATCGTTTCCAAATCTACTAATCTTCAGAATTTCAGTTCGTGACCAGTAATCGGGGTTCATCTCAATAAATCTATCAACCTCGATGATTGGAAATAGATCAGAAATGTCACACGACAAATGATAAGTATTCTCCTGTTTTACTCTAAAATATATCTATCGTACGAGAGATGTTGTATTCAATTTTATAGGTTATAGGTAATTGGCATAATATTATAGATTTGGTGACGTAAAATGTTTTAAGCAGCTACCTATACGTTTTTAGAGGCACAAAATCTGTTACGTTTTTGTGCAGCCGTTACGTATTCTTATTTATAGTATATTATATCACTCGAAAAGGATGCAGTTTGTTTCATTATTTACTAACCTTAAAAATTTCAGGTTGTCTCTCTTTCACTGGGTTCACTGCATAATATTTCACATTAGTTAAGTTCGGAATTCGATGAGCAGAGTCACGCAATAACTCTCGAGTGTTCTTGTTCGCTTTAATGTCAAAGCAATCCAACCATGTTTTCATGGATGTTGAATTTTTGTGTTTACCAGCAGGTCCCCATGTGCCTGCAGATAAAATATTAATTATCTTGCTTCTTTCATAATATTTTGCCACCTGTAAATTATAACAATTATTGCATTATCGCAGTACTTATAAATACCACATGTGAACATATTCGACATAATTATAATTTATATACCTTTAAATCGTTTGTTTTCTTTATACATGCAGATGTTCTTTTTGATCGATTCCACAGATAACTACACATTCCAGCTAATCCAACTGTGCCTAACGCAACACTCACTATTAACGATTTCGTAAACATTGTTGGCGAAAGTAAATATCTTAGATAAAATACAAAAATGAACTGTTTTTAGATATTAATATATTATATTAGTTTATAAGAAAATCGTAGAGACGTTTAACAAAACTAAATAATGATTTGTTTTTTCCATAAGTTAATAACAAATAAACAGTTTTGTATTTTGTTGTCATGGATAATAATATATAATAATAATCACCATGTTTGTTATTATTTTTACCAAGGACAATTTATTCCGATAAGACTACATGCATAATGTGGTAACTTTTGTTCGAAATAAATTATAAGATATTATTGATCTCTCGTTTGGTGGATTTTAATTTTTTTTTTTAAATTTCACGTTAATATTTTTACTTTTTCATTTTTTCATCACCTCTAGAACAGGATTGAAACATTTATTTTGGGTATATTGACACAATATAGGTAACACGTTTGAGTACATACATTCATCAACATTCCCTGTAAAATAGAAACGACGAACTATCTTTAAATGTATCAACGTTTTGAAAAAAATCATCCGAATAACAATTAACAAAAAAAATAGGTGTACATTTTACACTGAATGTAAATACATTGTTACATTTTTATCGTATATGTCATGCAACTACTTATTCCATTTGACGTAGAAAATATTAATTAATCAATTTAATTATTATAACATTTGAGTGGTAGTGTAAAAAATCTATAAAAATATTTGAAAATGCATAAATCGTACTAAACATCTTGCCAATGCGTGTAGTACACGCTTAGTGTCCACTTAAAAATGTCGAAAATCACAATTGTATTCAATATTGTTATCAGAGAATAAAACTGGGGAGAACTATAAATCATGCATCAATAAAATAGATATTCAAGCAAAGCTAATTTAGACAGTTAATCATTGCGTGGTGAGCCCATTCTCAAAATCAAAAATTAAAACTTTTTAAAAGTAAAAATTAAAAGCGGGTAAGTGGATGTCGCTCTGCTGTACATTAGGTGGTGGGGTGGACCTCTGACTAGGGTAGGTTAGATTTGAATGCAATGATAGGTATCATTGTATACGAAAAACGATTCTGAACCGAGATGATTTGTCAGTCTAGGATATATTATAGATAATCAAACATTTTCAAATCTTTGATTTAGAAAGAAAATTTTGTATAAATTTCTAGCTTAAAATAATTTGCGAATTTTCGTAATTTTTAAGTATTTAGTCAATATTTAAACTTCAAATGCTAATAAAAAAAAATTGTGCATACGTATTTTTATAATTTTTAAATTACTATAAGAATAACTTATGAGGAACTTTGTATTAAATTTTCAAACAAATTCTTCTCTAATATCCATGAAAACATTTCGTAATCACAATATAATCATCTCGTCTAATATATATGTGTTATAATCTGTGGTACAATTATTGAACAAATTTTCAATTTTTCAATTTCCGATCTAAATATCTGGTGAAATTTTCAAGTATCTACGACTTATAATTTTTGAAGTATAACAAATATTTAAATTCGTTTGACTCGTTTGAGGATAAATCGTTATCATTACGCGATTTCATAAAAATTTAAAACTCAAACGCTCAAAACATTTTTCCTATAATGACGCTTCAAATTTTCTCTATAGCTATTTGAAGCAAAACTTATGGAAAACTTGGTGTTAAATTGTATAACCTTAGATATAAATATAAGCAATATTATGAATTTTGAACTACAAAATAATTTGCAAATATTCATGGTTTTGACGAATATTTGTCAATATTTGGAATTCAAATGCTAATAAAAATTTAATTTGAATTTCCGGTTGACATTTTTGTGTGATAAAGATTGACAAATTTGTAAGGAATCTTGTCTTAAATTTTCAAATCTTAGATTTAAAAAGAAAATTTTTTATGAATTTCTAGCTTAAAATAATTTGCGAATTTTCGTGATTTTTACGTATGTTGTCAAAATTAAAATTTAAATGCTTGTAAAAAAAAAATGTGACTATACATTTCTTTTATTTTTCAAATGCTATTGTAAAAATATATTATGAGCCTTGTATTAAATTCTCAAATCTTAGAATTAAAAAGAAAAACTTTTATGAATTTCGATCTAAGATAATTTGAACATTGCCGTAATTTTTATGTATTTAGTCCAAATTTCAACTGTAAATGCTTATAAAAAAAATGTGTGACTATATATTTCTTTTATTTTTCAAATGATATTGTAAAAATATTTTAGGAGGCTTGTATAAAATTTTCAAATCTTAGGTATGAAAAGAAAAATTTTTATGAATTTCGATCTAAGATAATTTGAACGTTGCCGTAATTTTTATGAATTAAGTCAAAATTTGAACTTCAAATGCTAATAAAAAAAAATATGCCTATGTATTTTTGTAATTTTTTAATCACTATATGAATAACTTATGAGGACACTTTGTATTAAATTTTCAAGTATTTTGATACGACCAAAAAAATTTTATCAACACTTCAAAAATATTCTTCAGAAAAATTGAAAATTTCAGTTGTCTATAAATACCTCAAAAAAAGTCAAAATATTTTGAAAATTAAATCATGTAAAGAAAATGCCAATCTAAATAACTGGTAAAATTTTCAAGTATCTACGAATTATACTTTTTGAATAATAACAAATGTTTAAAATCGTTTGAGGATATATCGTTATCGTTACGCTATTTCGAAAAAATTTTAAATTCAAACGCACTTAAAATTTTTCCTATAACGACGCTCCGAGTTTTCTCTATAGCTATTTAAAGGAAAACTTATGGAAAACTTAGTGTTATATTTTTAATCCTAAGTTATAAACAGAAAAAATTGTATGACTTTTAAACTTCAAAATTACTTGCAAATGTTCGCGTTTTCAACATATTTCGTAAAAATTTGAACTATAAACGCTTATAAAAAAATATTTTGAGTAACGATTTTTAATTTTGTTTAGCTACAATAAGAACAACTTATAAGAAACCTTGTATTAAATTTTAAAGTTATTTTGGTCGTCCAACATTTTTTTACCGACACTTGAAAATTTCAATTGTCTATAAATAACTCAAAAAAAGTAAAAACTTTTTGAAAATTAAACTGTATATATATAACACTAACATAAACATTTGTTGAAAATTTCAAGTATTTACAGTGATTAGATTTTGAATTACAACCATATAAAAAATCAATTTGGTCGAAAACTGGTTTTGCGTAAAAATTCCAGTTTTTCTGTCATTTTTTTTTTGTTGTTCTCGATTTTTTTGAAAAATGTTTGAAAATGTTTACTTTTGACCTCTATAATGCACCAAGGATCTTCAATTTTACATCGGAAACCACCCCCAAAGTTTGAAATCGAAGCATTATTTCGACTAGTTATGCTGTACACAGACACACAAAAAAAAAAAAAAACACATCATTGTAAAATCATTACATTCATCACTTCGTTCAGAATCTAAAATGTGTGGTATTTTCAATCTACATATTTTAGACATAACATATACCTACTTGGTTGGTTTTGAGTTTTTGACCAAAAATAATATACTTAATAGAAGAGTAAATAATGAAATGTAATCAGTATATTAATAATAATTATTTTATCTTCTCTAACCGATGGCAACCCTTTACAGTATAGCAGTGTTGTAATGTATTTGAGTAAATGTATTTATATACTTTTAGAGTTTTTAGAAAAGTTTTTAAATACTTTTTGGTTTAAGTATTTGGAAAGAATTTTAAATACTGTCTTGGACTTATTTGTATTTAAAAATCAAATACTTTTATACAAATACTTTTGAAAATTCAAACACGAATCATTCGTCAGTTTGTCACATTTTTTTTTTTAAGATTGTTATAGTATTTAATTTATAATGTTTTTTCGTTTATAAATGTTGAGAACTCAACATAAATTAATTAAATGGACAATAAATATTATAAATAATATTTATTTTGTGAACTGACTAGTAGAAAAGTAATTTAGTAAATTTGATGACCCTCAACACATCATATGAACTTCTTTATATAAGATCTGATATAAGAGTGAACACTTGTAATCTATAGATCATTCTTAACGGTTTTTAATATTGTCTCTTTCCTACGTATGTGTGTTGACTTAATATTTGCCAGTGTCGGTAGCCATTGTAGTAGTGTAGTTTTAACTGTCCCGTTAATTACTCTCATTACGCTATTGAGCTGTGTGTCGGTTTTCCCTACATTCAAGCTGTTACACAATTGTGACACTGCTGTACTAAAACTAGGCTAAACGTTGCAGTCCGTAAGGTCTTAGCATCAGCACACAAGCGTGTTACTGCAACTTTTTGTACACAAACAGGTTAAAATTGTGACGCACAGTTTGAGATCCACGATTTAAAGAGTTTCTACCTGTTATCTATCTATTATTATATTATTATAAAAATGAGCTGCACAGTCGTGCAGTACGTCTCGTGGATTCGTCAATCCACTAGTAGTAGATGAACTATTATACTTTTAGATTTTGATGCATTGGAAATTTCAGGGTCGTTATTAATATAAAGCTTATAAATTTAAATAAATATATTTTTTCCGCAAATAATAAACAATACTCTTAAAATAGTGTTGAGGTCGAGATCTTTGATCAATTGATCAAGTGTCATATTTGCAAACTAAAAATCATAATCTTGGAAGATGGTTTAGGCACTCTCCTTCCGCACTCAAAAGACAGTATTACATATTATTCATATAGATGGTCGAGAATTTCACGATTTTCAAAAATTTATTTTATAATTTAATATCTTTTTGGCGTTTATTATTAATTTTATATATATCTAATATTAGCCGCTTAAAAATGAAAATGGACATGTCAAGATGAATTTCTTAAATTAATTTTTAATTGCAAACAATGTTTCATTATTTGGTATAGGCTCTATAACCTATATGATTTTTCAGTTGATGCTTCCTTTTCAACATTTCTGACAGTACTACAATGTGTCGATAAGGAATAAACATTTTTAAAATAATAACACAACGAGACTGACTTTAAAAAAAACAATTTATAATTTAATGATATTTTAATACTATAGCTAGTAGAAAAGGCTTAGTATATGAACTTATTTAATTTTACACTTAAATATCGTAAGTCCATACTAGTATTGTCTTGATATCTCATCGGCATTAATTAGATTTTGGTTCGTATTGTGACTGCGCTGATTTATATGGAATCCTTGTATGTGCTCGGACGTAAGCACTTGGCTCATTTAACATATCTTTATTTATCTGATTCAGCTGATCTTCGTCAATCTAAAATTTTAAATAACGACACTTTACAACCCCTAATTGCGTGTATAAATGTATTATTTTATTTTGAAATCATCAAAAAGAAATCACTAAATTTATTTACATCGTTATCATTAGATAACGCATTTTGCTTTATCGCTTTGAACATTTATAAATATTCATAAAAGACAAATAAATGAATTATATGTGTTTAACTTACATCGTATTCGTCAAAGTTAAATACAACATTTGACCATGCCTTTTCTACCATAGCGTTTACCTATATCATAATCTTTAGCTTTTTTTGAAAAATTTTTTTTGTCTTCCCAAGCACTAAATAGTTTTAACGTAGATTGTTTAAAAGTTGTTGTTCCCGAAGGATCTGGACCAAGTAATTCTTCGAATTCCTAAAAATGTATCCAATATTTATCTTTTACGTTTGTAATTAAATTGATTAATTAATATTTACTCTTATTTTTACTGTTAATTGTTATTCGGATGATTTTTTTCAAAACGTTGACACATTTATAGATAGTTCGTCGTTTCTATTTTACAGGGAATGTCGATGAATGTATGTACTCAAACGTGTTACCTATATTGCGTCAATATACCCAAAATAAATGTTTTAGAGGTGATGAATGAATGAAAAAGCAAAAATATTAACGTGAAATTTCAAAAAAAAATTAAAGGCCACCAAACGAGATATCAATAATATCCTATAATTTAAGTCAAACAAAAGTTACCACATTATGCATGTAGTCTTATCGGAATCAATTGACTAGTTTTCAATTGTCCTTGGTAAATATAATAACAAAAATTGTGATTATTATTATATATTTTTATCCATGACAACACAATACTAAAATGTTTATTTATTATTTTATGAAAAAGACCAATGATTATTTAGTTTTGTTAAAAGTATAAACAATTTTCTTACAAACGTATAAAATAGCTCAAAACTGTGAATTTTTGCAATCTTATTTAATTTAACATCAATATGTTATCTAAATCTATAATAATCAGTGTCGCGTTAGGGGCAGCTGGATTGGCTGGAATATGTACTTATATTTTACGTAAGCGATCCAGAAGAACATCAGCGTGTGAATTGTATGTATCTACAGGGACCTGGGGACATGCTGGAAAAAACAACTATTCAACGTCCATCATTAAATGCTTAGAACACATAAAATCGAAGAAGAACACAATCCAACTATTACGAGACTCTGCTAATCTCATTCCGACATTAGCTAATGTGGAATATTATGCAAAGCACCCCGTGGACAAGAGACAAGCCGACATTTTGGACGTTAGTAAATTCTGAAACAAACCCCACCCTCTTCGAGTTATTTAATATACTATGAATAAGAATACGTAACAGCTCCATTAATAAATGTGACAATTTATGTACCCTTGAAAATGTATAGCTAATATAAACATTTTACGTCCCTTAATCTATAATATTTGGTAAATTACCTATAACCTATAATATTGAATATAAGATCTCTCGTATGTATTTGACTGCATTCAACAGAAAAAATAAATTTTTCTGGAGGGTTGACAAAATTTTTTACAAACTTAAAAGATAAATATTGGATACATTTTTAGGAATTCGAAGAACTACTTGGTCCAGATCCTTCGGGAACAACAACTTTAAAACAATCTACGTTAAAACTATTTAGTGCTTGGGAAGACGAAAAAAATTTTTCAAAAAAAGCTAAAGATTATGATATAAACGCTATGGTAGAAAAGGCATGGTCAAATGTTGTATTTAACTTTGACGAATACGATGTAAGTTAAACACATATAATTCATTTATTTGTCTTATATGAATATTTATAAATGTTCAAAGCGATAAAGCAAAATATGAGCTATTTGCGTTATCTAATGATAACGATGTAAATAACTTTAGTGATTTCTTTTTGATGATTTCAAAAAAAAATAATACATTTATACACGCAATTAGGGGTTGTAAAGTGTTGTTATTTAAAATTTTAGATTGACGAAGATCAGCTGAATCAGATAAATAAAGATATGTTAAATGAGCCAAGTGCTTACGTCCGAGCACATACAAGGATTCCATATAAATCAGCGCAGTCACAATACGAACCAAAATCTAATTAATGCCGATGAGATATCAAGACAATACTAGTATGGACTTACGATATTTAAGTGTAAAATTAAATAAGTTCATATACTAAGCCTTTTTTATAGCTATAGTGTTTATATCATAATACGAACGTTGCATTTGATATTGTTTATACCTAATTAATGTTTTTCATATCTTTTTTTTCATAATAATATTATATAGATCATAATTTATTGAAAAAAATAATTATTTGAAAAACATTAAATAGGCTTGGTATATGAATATATTTAACTTTGATATCTACTGTATTAAATTATTTCTCCTTTTTGGTTTGAAAATATACACAAATATAATTGAATTTGTATCAATAGATACATTTTCGAAGTGCTTAAACAAACGAACTATTTGCATAAATGAGAGGGTTAATTAATGATAAAATATTATATACAATACAGAAATAATTAAATATCTAGCATGGCAAACAATAGACTTGCTTCTATATTTATTTAGAAGCTTAGTATTTTTTCTTCCTGCTATGTTCAAGCGAAATAGAATGAATCTTGTTATTATATGATTTTGTAATTTATGACATTAGAGATGTGTGAAACTTCAACTTCTTTCAATTTACAAATTTAACAAAGAATTGTTTTATATCACAATTTTGATTCCAAAATGTCTGCTTGACTCTCGTTGGTCAATAATAATAATAACTCTTGGTTCATCGCAAGATATTTTATCATTAGTTAACCCTCTCATTTATGCAAATTGATCTTTTGTTTTAACACTTTGAAAATTTATTTTTTGACATAAATTCAATTATATTTGTGTATATTTTTCAAACCAAAAAGGAGAAACGATTTAATACAGTAGATATCAATGTTAAATATATTCATATACCAAGCCTATTTAATGTTTTTCAAATAATTATTTTTTTAAATAAATTATGAGCTATATACCTAATATCATTATGAAAAAAAAAAGATTTGAAAAACATTAATTAGGTATAAACAATGTTGTCAAATGCAACGTTCGTATTATGATATAAACATTATAGCTAGTTGAAAAGACTTGGTATATGAACATAATCGTATTTAACTTTTATGAATTCGAAACGTGTGAAATATAAATAAAAATAAAAATAAAAATAAAAATATAAATATATACACTTAAATATTGTATTGTATTCATCGATAATTCAAATTGTTTTGTAGTTAAAATATGTGTATATGATAATTATTTTTATGATAAGAATTGAAAATGTAAACCAACGTAATTCATACTGTATTCAAAAAATCTAAAAATATGTGTACTCGAAGTTTTTTTCATAGCATGGGTAGGTAATTGCCACAGCAGTTCGTGTTCGGTACCACTGACAATCATTACCTATATATTCTATATTGATATTTTCAGATGGTATTTAAATAATACAATTTTTTGAAGTATATGTGTTTAGAATTTTTTTCTTGTAATATATTAATAAATAAATTACACACTTTAAATAGGTAAATAAATACATTTTTTTTTGCATATTTCACACTTTTCCATGCATATTTTATAATTTTTTCTTGCATATTTTGCCTATTTTTGCTCCTATAACTTCCAAACTCCAGTTATTAACAATTTAAAAAAAGGCGGGTAAGTCGTGGATGTCACTCTGCTGTACAGTAGGTTACAAGTGGGTTACTGTAATGGATGGAATTAAATTTGAATCCAATGATATTATATCATTGTATACGAAAAACGATTCTGAGCGAAAACGGTTTATCTGTCTAGAATATATTATAGATGATTAAAAATTTTCAAATCTTAGATTTAACAAGAAATTTTTTTATGAATTTCTAGCTTAAAATAATTTGTGATTTTTCGTGATTTTTATGTATTTTGTCAAAATTCAAACTTTGAATGCTTATAAAAAAAAATTGTGACTATGAATTTATTTTATTTTTCAACTGCTATTTTAACAATATGTTAAGAGCCTTGTATTAAATTTTCAAGCTTTTCTACCAAACAAATAAATTATTATCAATATTAATTTAAAAAAAAACTAATAATGATCGAAAATTTCAAATGCCTATGAATAGTTCAACTTAAGTCTAAAATTTTTGAAAATTGCATGGTGGATAGAATATACTTATATATATATTCGGTGAAAATGTAATGTATTTATGGTCATTTGTTTTAAAATTACATCAAAAACCAAAATCGATTTTGTTTCGTTGTACATACAAATATTTATTGCTAAATAGTTTTAACAATTATCTTGTTTAATAAAAATTACAAGTATTACTTTTGAAAGTTATGTACCAATTAACTATTGTGCAAACAATATTGGGGATTATAATATAATAAAAAATTCGGACTGTAATATGTCAATACAATAATATTACCGTTCGTCGTCATGATTCAGTGAAAATATATAGGTATATATATGACATTGTTTTCCAGTCCATTTTTATCATACATATATTATTGATATAAATTCAAACCATTTTTGCGTATATATTTCAAACCAAAAAGGTGAAATATTTTAATACAGTAGATATCAAAGTTAAATATATTCATATACCAAGCTTTTTCTACTAGCTATTATAGCGATGTTTATATCATAATACGAACGTTGAATTTGAAAGTTTTTTATGACTATTTAATGTTTTTCAATTATTTATTTTTTTAAATAAATTATGATCTATAATATAGATGCAATATAATATAGATTTAATATACGTTATCAGTGCTGGCCCACTTTGATAGACCTGCGATCGACCTCCGAGTTTTTCTAGGAGGTCGCGATCGACCAAAAAAAAAAAAGGTTGTCAATAAACAAAAAATATATTATATGTACAGGCGTGTTACACTTATTTTATTATTTTTTATTTACAATATAAATTCACAGTTTAACACCACACATATTTTAATATATTTGATTACAAATTATTATTTTTAACTTATTACTATTTACTACTATAACTATACTGCTACTTTTATTATTACTACTATTATTATGTTTATTTAATCATTCAATGAGATGTTTGTGCTTGCATTTTATTTGATAATTTCACATCCAATTCTGGGGTGTATGATGACAATGCTAATATCAAGCTATCTTCAGAATACATATCAGTCAAACGTGATCGGGCCTTACTTTTGGTTTGAAGCAAGTACGAAAAGGCCGATTCACATAGATATGTCGACCCAAAGCAGGAATATACTGACTCAGCACATTGCCTTAGATTGGGAAATTCTTCCTTACTCACCAAGTGCCAAAAGTTATTTTCTGACGATCTAGATAGGTTAGGTTAGGTTATTTTATGACTTACAATAAAGGAAGCGATAGTTGCAGATCTTGATTGGTTTTGTGGTTTTAAAAATATGTTGCGCTGAGCAATTAGGCCACAATTTCAGTTCTTGCAATTTTTGCTTTCTCTCAGTGGAATTAAGCGGATAATCATTTTCGTACTTGCCATGCATTGTGTTGAAATGCCTCTCTAAATTTTCTTTCTTTGGTATTGCAAATTAAACAACAACATTTTTCATTCACCATAGTAAAGAAGTAGTCTATTTCCCACTTTTCGTTAAAGTGATATGTTTTGGCTCTTTTGCTGATGTTGATACGATTGTATTAGAAAATAATTCTATATGCGCACTTGATACATACAATTCACACACACGATACACGAGTCAAGAATGCGATACTACGAACAACTGATCATAGAATTAAACTAAAATGTGTTATAACTTGAAGCGCAATACTAGAATAAGATAATATTAAAAGATAATATAATTTACACTTAAATATCGTAAGTCTATACTAGTATTGTCTTGATATTTCAATGGCATTAATTAGAGTTTGGTTTGTATTGCGACTGCGCTGATTTATATGGGAAACTTGTATTCGATCGGACGTAAGCACTTGGCTCATTTAACATATCTTTATTTATCTGATTCAGCTGATCTTCGCCAATCTAAAATTTTAAATAACGACACTTTACAACCCCTAATTGCGTGTATAAATGTATTATTTTATTTTGAAATCATCAAAAAGAAATCACTAAATTTATTTGCATCGTTGTCATTAGATAACGCAAATAGCTCATTTGTTTTAACACTTTGAAAATTTATAAATATTCATAAGACAAATAAATTAATTATATGTGTTTAACTTGCATCGTATTCGTCAAAGTTAAATACAACATTTGACCATGCCTTTTCTATCATAGCGTTTATGTCATAATCTTTAGCTTTTTTTGAAAAATTTTTTTCGTATTCAAAAGCACTGAATGATTTTAATGTAGATTGTTTTAAAGTTGTTGTTCCCGAAGGATCTGGACCAAATAATTCTTCGAAGTCCTAAACATGTATCCAATATTTACCTTTTACATTTGTAAAAAATTTTGTCATCTCTCCAGAAAACTTTTGTTTTTTTTGTTGAATGCAGTCAAATACATACGAGAGATCTTATATTCAATTATATTATAGGTTAGGTTAGGTATATCTGACATAATTATAATTTGTATACCTTTAAATAGTCTGTTTCCTTTACACATGTAGACCCTCTTTTTGATTGCTTCCACAGATATCTGCAAATTGCAGCCAATCCAAGTGCGCCTAAAGCAGCACTGACTATTAGCGATTTCGTAAACATATTGTTGACAAAATTAAGTATCTTAAATAAAGTACAAAAATGAACTGATTGTAGATATATAAGTATATAGTACAATCTGTTGAGACCAACTAAGTAATAATTTGTTTTTTCCGTAAGTTATTTAATAAACAGTTTAGTATTTCATAGTCATGAATAATTACCTATATATTTATAATAAATAATAATCATCATCATGTTCATTATGAAGTTGTTATTAATTTACCAAAGACTATTGAAAACTGATCAACCGATTTTGATAAGATTACGAGTACATGCATAATTTGGTAACTTTTGTTCGACTTAAATTATAGGGTATTATTGATCTCTCGTTGGGTAGCCTTTAATATTTTGAAACTTCAATATTAATTTCACGGTAATATTTTTAATTTTTCCTTTATTCATCACCTCTAGAACAAGATTGAAACTTTTTGTGGGTACATTGACACAATATAGGTAACACGTTTGAGTTAATTCATTATAATCGACATTTCTTGTAAAATAGAAACTATGGACTATCTTTAAATTTGTCAACGTTTTGAAAAAAATCATCTGAATAACAATTACATAATAGTAAAAATTGGGGTCAATTTTACACTCCATGTAAATTAATTGGTACATTTTTATCGTATATGTCATGCGACTAATGATTTCATTTGACATAGGAAGTATTAATTAATCAATATAATCATTATATTTGAGTGGTATAAAAAATCTATATAAATATTCGAAAATGAATAAATCGTAATAAACATCAAGTCAATACGTGTAGTCATTAAACGCGTCTACTTAAAAATGTTGAAAATCAGAATTGTATTCAATATTATTATTTAAGAATAAAACTGGGAAGAACGATTAATAATACATCAATAAATAGTATACTGTAACGGTACATCACTCACCAAAATAGTCCTCGTCAGGACTACACAATATCAGCCAATCAGAACACACCATACAGGAAATTACAGTTATCAGAGACTTTTTACCAAATATAAGTTCTTCAAACTACGCTAACAACCTGATAAATACGACCGTGGATAGGGGAGGTTAGGACAAATATAATGAGACCCTTCCCGTGGCCGAAACTCAAAAACCCAGCAAACACCAGCACCCAGATTATTAATTACAAAATTTAAATATTAATTTAGCGAACTGACTAGTAGAAAAGTAAAATAAAAAAATACTTAAATACATTCCAAGTATCTTTCATAAGGCTGATTAAATATATACATATTGTTACAATGTTACGAGAGCTCTGCAGTGTGTCCGGCATTAAAATAATATACCTATTATTAACATTATAATCCGCGACGTATATATATATGTTACAATATGCATAATATACCGACCGCAGTGCATCACACGATAATTAGCTGCAGCTATGACATGCAGCTATTATGTATTGTACATACATATTATATACGTATATACGTATATCATGAATAGTTAGGTAGGTACATTACTAATCCGACGTCAGATTATTTGTATGTTATTATTATTATTATTATGTTAAGCGACCGCATTGTTGCAGATATAATTAATTACTTTGGCGCAGTGTACCTACCTATACTTATGATATGATTCGTTTTTCAAATAGTATATACGTATATTGGTTATTTACCTATACAATCATCATACCACATATTTTATACCTGCACCACTGCAGATATATACATACATCGCTGCAATATAATATATTTTATGCGTATTATAGATACCTGTATAATATTATATACGTCTGGCCAGGGCCCCTACAAGAGGGGGGGGGGCGGTCAGAAGGACCCACGGTAATTGGGGTTTGGAGAATATTTATTTCAATATGTATTTTGAAAAATGTTTCAAAATTAATCGTTATTTAAGAGGGGCCCGGATTTAGTTCTGTACCAGGACCAAAAATATTATGTAGGTGACCTGCGCCTGGTATATAATGCCAGGTACTGCTGGCGCCTCGTAATATACTTAGGTGCCTATATAACCAAAGTCGCTAAAAAATTTAGCTGACCACCGCTTATTATCCTTATAATTGTATATTTATATAGGAATATGGCATTAATCTAAAGATATTGCATCGACTAAATATAGCGTTATCGTAATCACCTGCCTCAATAATTACAATATTCAATCATCGCGATTACATAACACAAATAGTATTTATAATAAATGGTTCAATGTTTAAAAAATCGATTGGCATCTAGTCCAGAATCGCGAGTAAACCTAATATTTTTTTTTCCATTTAGGTATGGTCCCCTAATATATTATAAAAATGTCAAGGGGTCCCCGGCGATCGACGGGTAGCTGGGTGGGCCAGAACGACACTGTTAAGTACAACATTATCGTCAATATTATTATATATTGTACATTATTCCAAATTGAAGTATATACCGAATTTTATTACGCGATGTGCAGCACTCGTCTATGCCAATAATACGCTCGTATTATTATTATTATAGTTATATTTTAATTATGTTTTACATTGTTTTTAGATTCTGAACGAAGTGATGAATGTATTGATTTTACAATGATGTGTGTGTTTTTTTTTTTGTGTGTCTGTGTACAGCATAACTAGTCGAAAAAATGCTTCGATTTCAAACTTTGGGGGTGGTTTCCGATGTAAATGTGAATACCCTTGGTGCATTATAGAGGTCAAAAGTAAACATTTTTTAACAGTTTAATAAAAAAAAATTGTGCCTATATATTTTTATAATTTTTTAATCACTATAAGGATAACTTATGAGAAACTTTGTATTAAATTTTCAAGTATTTTGATAGGGCCAAAAAAATTGTATCGACATTCCAAAAAAAATTTCAGAAAAATTTAAAAATTCAGTTGGCTATAAATACCTCAAAAAAAGTCAAAATATTTTGAAAATTAAATCGTGTAAGGAAAATGCCAATCTAAAAAACTGGTAAAATTTTCAAGTATCTACGACTTATTTTTTTTTAATAATAACAAATGTTTAAAATCGTTTGAGGATAAATCGTTATCGTTACGCTATTTCGTAAAAATTTAAATTCAAACGCACAATTTTTCCCATAATGATGCTTCGATTTTCTCTATAGCTACTTAAAGGAAAACTTATGGAAAACTTAGTGTTGTATTTTTAATCTTTAGTTATAAACACAAAAATTTTTATGATTTTTCAACTTCAAAATTACTTGCAAATTTTTGCGTTTTCGACAGATTTCGTAAAAATTTGAACTATAAACCCTTTTTAAAAAAAATCGTGACAAGCAATTTTTAATTTTTTTTAGCTACAATAAGAACAACTCATAAGGAACCTTGTATTAAATTTTCAAGTTTTTTTGGTCGTCCAACATTTTTTTACCGACACTTTAAAAAAAAATTCTCAACAAAATCGAAAATTTCAGTGGTCTATAAATAACTCAAAAAAAGTCAAACATTTTTGAATATTAAACTGTATATATAGATATCACTAACATAAACATTTGGTGAAAATTTCAAGTATTTACAGTGATTAGTTTTTGATTGATCGAAAACTGGTTTTGCGTAAAAATTCTAACCGTTTATTTTTTGTCATTTTTTTTTTTGTTTTCTCGATTTTTTTGAAAACTGTTGGAAAATGTTTACCTCTATAATGCACCAAGGATATTCACTTTTACATCGGAAACCACCCCCAAAGTTTGAAATCGAAGCATTATTTTGACTAGTTATGCTGTACACATACACAAAAAAAAACACACACATCATTGTAAAATCAATACATTCATCACTTCGTTCAGAATCTAAAATAATATTATGTAGTAATACTACGCTTTAAAATTTAAATTCACGTAGGTGGTATAATATATATATATATTATTTTCTATATAGGCATCTATATATTTTGCAAATGCACTGTGCACGATGACCGACGAAAACATAACACATATGTACGTTATATATATAATCGTAGGTCTTTATAATATATATACGGTTTGGTATATATAACGCACTGCAAAAATTACTTGCTTGTACCCACATACTCTGCAATGACTTTAACGAACGGTCACGTTAATATCGAGGAAGCAATAATAATTAATCTGGACAGATGTTTAGAGTGTACCTTTTTTATTTATATATAAACATTAAAATGTATAATATAATATGAATACCTTCATATTATTATCATGTTATTCGTCGTGTCTAAATCAGTAATCATTTATAAAATAATACATGTTCTACTATATCCGGTCCGTGCGCGCAACACGCTGTATATACCGCTACGTTTCAAATTAACTACCACTCGTATTATATATATATATATATATATATATATAATGCCTTTATTGTATGTATAATACTATAATAATATATTGAAATAATGCGTACATATATTTCGAAAGGCCGCAATGTTCCGTTTTAGGCACATATCGTCGTAATTGGCCATGAAAATAAATAAACTTGTCGTCGTGTTATGAATCTGAAACTCGCGCACACACATATATTATACCCGCACTGTTGTAGTCGTATTATATCGCAGTTGATTGTTTTCGCGTGGGTTATGCACGAGAACGACAAATGCTAAAAACTCGTGTAATGCGACTAGCAAAAAATGTCATTCACCATCGTATACAATTACATTATATATAGAATGTATATATATAAATATATATATATATATATATATATATATATATATATGAATGAAAACTGCAGAAATCTGGTCGAACGAAATAATCATATTATGATGACATGACGACTTGGGATGTATCGCGGTAAGTATAGGTGGGACGATTATTACGATTTTTTTTCAACGACATCAGGAAAACGAATTATAAAATTCGTTTTGTTCATTCACTGCTATGACGTATACTTATATATATGTGTATATATATAATATGCAGATACTAAAAAATGTAGCACATCAATACAAGTTAATTCATCAGCGTTCCTTAGTCCTTATATTTCTTTATTTGATAGTGAATGTTTTGAATTTTGAAGTAGCTTTGTTGTATTTTATACTGTTATTGTTTTATTATATTCAAAGACTACCTTAATTTAAAATTATCGGATTAGTATACTCGTTTATTTTTTTCAAAAATTATTTTTTCGTTAAATTTATGAGTAAATAATTCTGTTGAAAATGTATAAAAATCGAAATTTGAACGATTAATCTGAGAATTATAACTATTATACAACTATAATGGTGTGAATATTGTACATATATCCATGATAATAAAGGTTTAGAAGTTATGGAGGCTAAGTTAACTATTGACTATACAGTTATTATTAATAAATGATTAGGTAATATAGTAGTTAATACTATCAAACATTAATCTCTCAACATTTTATGCTTAAAGTAAAAAGTAGGTATTCAAAATAAAAATTGTCAGACTATAATGAAAGTCATTGAATATCTTTTTATAGTTTTTTTTTTTTAAACCATTTATATAAGGACTATTGTCCTGAGTATAAGCTCGGAAACTAATCGACAAACATTTTTAAAAACTTCGTCTCTGCAGGTACATAGTTTATATAGGTAGTTTTAAAGGTTGCTGCAGGTTCTCGTCTGAAAAAATAAGTTAGTATCGCCTTCACAGTACCACTCCTTAAAAGGTTACGTAATAAATCTAAGTTTGTATTTTAAAATATCATCCTTAAATAAGTATATAGTCGACAAATTCCGAAAAATCAGAATTCGAATAAATTCATTATTTAAAGCGAAATATATAGTGGTGAGCATGCATGCTTGGATAATCACTCTGTATATATATACATATATATATAATGTGTGTTGTATATAATATAATATCCATTACAACGGCGACGGCCGAAAAACGAAGATTAATGTGTACAACGGTTTTAGATCGGAGTCAAGATAATATACGCTAAAGGAGTTAAACTAAAATTAAATCTTATATAAATGTGTATATACCTATACGCAAGTGTGTGTGTGTGTGAGCACGTTAGGTGCGATGCAGTTGAGTATTATTATGCGCACGTATATATAATAATAATATATAATGTCTATGCGCTCGTTTCGTTTCTCGTAAATTTTATTTCGCCCGAATTTTTAATTTTTTTTTCACTCGACGTCGTACGCGCACTCTCGCCTTGTCTGCCATATATTACATGCGACATATTATTATTACTATCATCGTCGTATACCTACACGATATGTGGACGACATAATATACCGTATAGTTAAACATATTATTATTATTATTAAAGCAGCGTTTCCCGCGTGTACAAACGACCAGACCGCGTTGGAGGCATATATAGGTAGGGTATACTCATGCAGGGGTTGACTTTGTATTAATCAAATTGATGATGTGAACGAGCGATGCGACGCTGGCGTGTCGATGACACGACGTGATGTAGTGTATGGGTATAGTTACCTATACCTACGTTGACGACTTAATATAAAACGCAAACAACGACACGGGCGACAAAAAAAAAAAATAAAAAATCGAGCAACCCCCTATGGAAAGGATAATATTGAAAAATAACACACAAACGCGCCACACATACCGCGGCCCACCCCATGTACAAGCAGGGGCTGATTAATGTAGGGAACACATCACCCCAAACGCTCGCGACCTACCTCAGTTTGTGTTGTTTCTGTTTCTTTGTTTTCTCTGTATCAAGTATAGGTAGGTACAGTATATGATTTCGTACAACGAACAAAAACAGCAAACAACCCCAAATAAACGGGTATATATGTATATATGTAATACACAGTATATATATATATATATACAAGTACGGTGTCGTAGGTACATCATCATATTATATATAAAACATATATAATATATATACTCGTACCTCCACTTAATAATATACAATATAGTTCTCCCAATCGCTTTAAATAGCACGCCAACTCATCTCGTTTGTTTTAATGTTATAGTACGTCATACCTATATACATAAAGGTTTATTGAAAAGACTACTCTTTATAGATTATAATATTTTTTAATAGTATAATAATAATGTCTATAATATATACATAAAAATTAACAATCTCGCAGCAAGGACTTTCATGAACTGATGGGATTTCAGTTTCAAGTTCGTGAAACAAAAAAATAAATCATTAGTTTGATTCTTTTTATCTCCACTGATTTCGTTATAGACTAATTTTAGACATTATACCATTAAAAGTTACAAGTTAAAATCAAATCATGACCATTGGAACTATTTGATGTTGCACCAGTGGGTATAAGCGTATTAAAAATATAATATCATTAATTCACTATGCATCATTATAATTATTATAACCTGAAAAAGTTTCGATATTTACAATTATTACGAATTGAATCAACTATTGCAGTATTATTAATTGGTCTCACTATTCCGTACTAATCATTATCTAAATATAGATAAAAATAATAATAATCATCAGATTTTAGGATTTATGTTTTATTATTATTTTTCGTTGTCAAGTAGATTTTGCGTCTTGAGCATAATTCGTCAAACATTTTTCAGCGTTGTGTACCCTCCGTAAATAATAGTTTCACTTTAATAAAATAATAATAATAATATGCACCTCCGGCTATATAATATTATCTGTTTGAGTTTCTTATTATGACGTGTCGTCTATTATTATAGGTAATATCATTTTTTTATATAATGCTAGTCTGCGCGTTGTTCTCGGCGGACTTAACGCGTATAATGACATAAAAACCCACTTTTGTAAATGGTGTCGAAAACACAAAACATTTAAATTTAATAACATTTCGTCGATCCTTACGAATAATTAATATTGTACCGATATGCGCTGCTATGTATATTAGATATACGCACGATAAAAGTATATCCATATAATATTATTATTTTTATTATTCGACAAGCGTTTTTCGACGGTGTGACCTATATGAGCTATACGTGGGATATATATTTATTTTTTAAAGTCTCAGCAACTAAAATTATTGGCTTACATTTCAAAGATACATTATTAATCTATGAATAATTTAAATTTTTACAATATGGTAGGTTTTGAAAATTATATACAGTGAAAACTCTTTATAACGAAACTCGTTACAACGAAAAACTCTATATTACGTAAATAACATTAAGTTAACTTATAATGGTTGGTTTGATTTAAAACCTATTAATTACTCTCTATTACGAAAACTCTCAATAACGAAAGAAATCACATGGTCCCTTCAGATTCGTTATAGAGAGTTTTCACTGTATACCTATGGCAAAATTAACAGAATAATTTTGTTGAAAAAAAATAATAATCGCGTTCACATAATAATTCGTACCTACACGTTGTTTTTGGACCGTATTTCGGGTTTCCTGCATAATATAATAATAATTAAGAGGACGCTACACCCGCATATGTTGTCTCCGTCTTACAAGTGCGTAACATACCAAATTTTATGCTCAGCAGATCACGTTTAGCTCCGTTAGTTTAAAATTTAGAGTAAATTGACCTCTTACAAAAATTAAAGGTAACATTATGATCGAGGGCATGACGTAGGCTTTTTATTATATTTTAATTTTAAAGTGAGTTATGAGTATTTTGAGATATACAAACTATTTAAAATTTTAAAACACACATAACTCACTTTAAAATTAAAATATAATAAGAAACCTACGTCCTGCCCTCGATAATAATGTTACCTTTAATTTTTGTAAGAGGTCGATTTACTCTAAATTTTAAACTAACGGAGCTAAACGTGATCTGCTGAGTATAAAATTTGTTATGTTACGCACTTGTAAGACGGAGACAACGTATGCGGGTGTAGCGTCCTCTTAAACGAACACGCGTGATATCATATTATCGCACAACCGGAATACACTGGACGAAAATCCATTCAATGTTTTTCGCTGTCGCGCACAAATTTTTGTCATAACTCATAAATCAGCGTGAGGAATGTTCCCGATCCGAAATTAAAAACTCGTTCTACACCTCGTAATTACATATGAAATGTGGTTGACAAATTTTGATATGTCTAAAGGTCAGCGGTGGTGTGTCGGTCGAATATGCTGCACATAATATAAGATAATATATTATATCGAGGTACATTTTTTACGCGATAGATTATACAACAATATTCTACCTATAGAGGTACGCAGATAGTTTTTTTGCATTGTACCTGCACACTCACAGAAGACTGTTCTTTTATTTTATTATTTATTTATTTTTTTGTCATAATAATACGCGTAGTTACTACTATTTTTTTTTTTATAGTTATGATGGTGTCTGTCATTGAAAACACTACCATAATAATATATAGCCTAGTTTTACTCGATTTCGTGTTATTTTCGTCGCACGATACTCATTATAGTTACAAGGAGTGGGATGCGATTTGCCAAACGAGCAACTGTACTCGTGTTTATAATATTATTATTATTATTATTATTATTGGTACACACGACCCGTTTATTATATAATGTATATTTAATTCACAAAAACAATATTCTGGCTAATTATTAAAAAAAAATCATTGATCATTAAATTATAAATATTATTATATATTTTTATAGTTGCGCAATTCTGACGTGGGCTTATTGGCGGTCAACATGTCCGACCGTAATAATATATTTTTACACACACTATTGGTATATATTTTTATTATATTATTATGTATTCGATCGATACAATATCACACATTGCACTATATATATACCAAGGGTGGCCAACATGAATACGTCAACATGGAAAATACAATGATATCAAGAGCCAAAATGTTTATAAATACATTGTATAATTTTTATAATTTTATCGATTTTAGAAGTGACGATATTGGTTTTTTTTTTTAAATAAGACACGAACCACAACAATAAGTTCGCCACCCCTGCAGCCCTATACTCTGATTAACGGTATTTTTATTTCATTTTTTTTACTGAATATTCTGTAATCTGATCTTTAATTCTTAACCTTTAATTTGAAATTTTGACGTGTCAATATCTTGTTAGGTTTCAACGGCACGTCAAGAGGAATGCAACCCAAAACCACCTATGACGTTGTTATATGCGCGTGTAGCCAAAAGACGCCCCAATGGATGCCAGCGACTTAGTGATTGAAGTAGCTATCTAATATTTTAAAAGAAATATTTCACAAAAACGACATATGAAATATTTTCTAATACGAATACCTATTATATATTATAATATAACCTAAATACCTAATCAAAGAAGACCATCACTAATGAGTAGTTAGTGATTGTTTTCCTTAATATTATAGAATTGTGAGGATAAGTTATGATAACTATATGTAAAAATAACTCATTAAAAAAAAAAGTAATTATAATGTTGAAATATTTTTTTTCACAATTCTAAATCTCATGAAATTTTCAAACACTTGTCAGTGTATACATAGAATATAATATATCGTACTTTTTTTTTTTTCTAATGTAAAAGATTATAATATTATTCTGTTTAAGTCTTGCATTGTATGCCAACACAGATGAGCGTTTTTTTACAATGATTTCACTACCTACAATATATTATAAATTATGTATTTTTATAATTTTATATTACATATCCGATCGATTTATATATTACGCTTGTCTGATGCACTGTACTGTTTTTTTTTTTTTTTTTTACTGAATATTATGACCTTTAATTTAAAATTTGACGTGTCAATATCTTGTTCGGCTTAGACGGCACGTCAAGAGGAATGCAACCCGAAACCGTCTACAATATTATTATAAGCGCGTACAGGCAAAACACGCCCCAATGATTAAGGATATATTATTATTATTATTATCATTATTATGTAAGTCCCTTATACATATATATAAGTGGATAGGTAGGTACCTACCCGCCTGTAAAAGGATCGAGACCGCTATAGATACGAATCGCCGTAGTCTGATGCATCATAAACGAAAAAATATATATAGTTACCTCACATTTGATCGTGACGCAAAAGAACCGAATAGGCATAGAATGTATATACGTATGTATATGAATCAAACACGATGATCCACTGACACGGGTCGAATTATAAAATATTTTAAAAATGTTTCTTGTGATTTTACGTTTATTAGTTTGCGGGCGCGCGTTTATGCGACGGCGGCGGCGCAGACAATGACCATATAACAATATAACGTCTGATGACGAGTCGGGCCTGCAGCGATGATGCATATCAGCCACAGTGCAGTGTACACTACCTTATTGAGTGCATTTCCCCTGCACCCCCATCCGACCGGTATTGGGTTTCGGATCGAGTCCTTCGATTGTACTTCGTCTGTTCTTGTTTTTATCTTTATGACGAAACGGGGACGGAATTCAATAAAAATGACAGTTATAGGTCTGGCGTAGCTACCTTTTAGCACTGCGGTCTGGTGAAATTTAAAAACAAATCGAATACACTGCAATAAGTAATAACAGCAGTTCTCAACCTTTTTATATCTGCCCACGCAGTTTTTTTGACCAAATAACTTTTTTTTTGCTTATCAAAAATGACGTATTATACAATTATATGCGTGTTATTTCACCTATTCAACCTACCTGATATGTGGAATTGTATTTTATTATAGGAACTTCAAAATTATAACTTCGCTTATAACATACCATCGTGAATCTCTCGTCGGACAGACACTCTCACCGCGAGAGCGATAATAATATAATATTAAACATATTATGTACTTACCTATAGGTGTATACACGACGGTCGAAATCAAACCGGGTAACAGTAAAAACGGTCGTCCGGTATAAATCTGCCGGATGAAATATATGACCGGTCGGTCTCGTACCTTATATATTATTATACGTTCGCATACCAGCCGCGTTACCCGCGCACAATAATAATAATAAAATACGCATTTATTATTTGTAATGGAGGACGAGGAGGAGGAGGAGGAGGATGAGAAGAAGAAGAAGATAAAAAGAAAGTGTACCCATCGGCAGATAAGGAACAGCAGCAGCATAAGCATATTATAAAGCAGCTCCTGCCGCAGGACAACACGACCGGCGGCGGCGGCGTCGCGTCATAATAATAATAATAATAATAATACGACGTAGGTTACACGAATCGACTTGAGGCTACTCTGTATGTATTTTTGCAACGTCGTAGTGTAATATCGATAATAATATAAGTTTGGTAGAAAAAATGATAAATCCAATATATATAATATATAATATGTAATATAAAGTCTTACGAGTAATCTCAAATGCCCTTTGGTTTATTCGAAATGAAGCACTGCACACTGATTTTAGATTGCCCACTATATCAAAGAGTACATCAAGGAACTATATTAATAACCTTCTTCGGTCAACTACTGCAAAAAGCAAGTGGTCCACAACATTAAAGACTGAATATCCGTCCAATCAGCCACAGACTTCAACGCGGTCGTCCGCATGACATTTTAAATCACGTAACTTGTATTTATGTATATATGTATTTATCTAATTGTATAATAATTTTTAAATCGCTTCGTTATGTGATAATATTTATTTTTCCGTACATAAAAAAAAAACACAGTTCTTATTTACATCATACCTATCGTGATCTGATTTACATAATGTCAAAATATTATTTCTGTGTCCCGAAGTTTAGTTAAATAGTGTCAGGAGAAAACTTTAAATAATAATAAAAAAAAAAAAAAAAACATAAATATCACATATTTGAAGTGAGCGACTATACGACATCTTTATAATTCAGTGGTTGAAACGGGGTTAGGGAGTCCCTTGTCTTCGTAGAAGATATTTATGCGTAACCCTTTTCTAATCATATCCGAATCAATAAGACATTTCAATATTATTCAGGTACGCACATATTTTTTACCTACACTTTTGCGCCCCTTTTCTAATTTTTTCCCAATTCAAGCATTGCATATCATATGTTATACGTATATATAACACACGCGTTTAATATTTTATTATACCTTCTGCGGCACGTGGCACAACTCTTATTGTGTTTTCGATCTTTTTTAAGATCTTTTTTCTCTTCTTCTTTTCTCATCTCTGCAACAGCGGCTCTCGTTTTATATTATTATTGCGCAGTCGTCCGATTTTCGAGTCCTTCGGCGTAGGTACCAATAATATATAATACCATAATAATAGTAATAAAATGATTCATCGCGGCGGCGTTGGACTTTACAGTAGCGATGCGGATATATATATATATATAGACCTATGATGTGTGTATAGGACCTGTTAAATCGGTAAAACATATATACTCGTACGCGCGGGCATGCACTTTATACATAATAATGTGTAGAGAAAAAAAACGAATCCGAAATAAATTCAAAAAAAGAGAAAGGTCCGTCCGAAATGTGGACGTCCATTGTTCTATATAAATAATATATAATATATGTAATAACGGGTCAGGCGGCGGGTGAAAGGGTACACGTGTTAAGGGAGAGTCGGCGGCGGTGGCGTTTCGTAAAAACGGCACTTGTTATTTATGCGTACACCCAGTACTATATATAATATATATATATACATATATCGAAGTAAGTTAATCCTATATATATGCACACACACACTCACTTCGTATATATAAGAATAATATTGTCTATAAATACATATCGTTGCGTTCGCGTACCTATATGTGTATATAATATAATACAGCTCAATTTCTCATCGTCTCCGATCGCGTCCCCGTAAATGGACACGTCTCGATCTCGTCTGTCCGTCTTTTGACGGCGGCAACGGCGGCGACGACGACCACGAATTCCTGGCAATCAATATCCCATTATCATGTGTGTATGTGTGTGTGTGTGTGTGTGTGTGTGTGTGTATTATTATATGCTTCTGTGCGTATATATATATACAAAGTATAAGACGTTTTAAACGACAGATTGGTGGCAGCGGCGGAGATGACGACTATAATACGAGTCAAAAGAGACCGCACGTCCGACAGACCGAGAGCACGTACGCGGCGCGCTACGTATGATTATTTATTATTTAGACTTTGGTTGGTGCGGTTATATGTGTGTGTTTTTTATACTCATTTCACTGTTTTGCACCGCTACGAATACATAGCTGCATATAACACTAGGTGAATATATATATATATATAGGTATAGGTATAGGTATAGGTTGGTATACATAGCTGGTATACGATGCTCGCTGGCAGATGATTTTTATAGATCCGGCGTATCGAAAACGATTCGGACGAAACGAAACGAAAAAAAAAAAATTAAAATGGCAATAAAGAATTCGCCAGTTATTTTTTTCTTCAGTTATATTTATATATATACATATTACATGTATTTTGCTGTTCTTCCCCCGTTCGTATTTGCTTTTTATTTTATTGTACACGTGACCCTCGATTGACGGATCGTTCGCTCATCGCGTATACCTACACTTATACATAATATTACTACTATATATTGTTATTTAAGTCGCACCATTATTATTATGTTATATATGCTGTGCGATGATGTCGTTATTAGCATAAAAGCATAAAAGCAAATAATATTATAGCCGTGTGGAGCGATTATCGGATTACGCGAACGCAAATCCGTGGCGGAGAATGTGCGCCGCAAACAGGTGTGAGAATACTGAACTGTCGTTCCCGTGGGTCGAGGGCATAATATAATAATAATATTTCATATGCCTTGCGAAATACAGGAACTGTGCAGCATTGGATGTGCGGCGGAGATGACCCGAAACCGCGTTACTGGTTTTACTCCAGCTCCGACCGCGATAACTATAGCCGCCGTGACTTCAACCGCGGACAACCGTACCTAAATAAAGTCAGCAGCCCAACCGCAATATTGTCTGCACTAACGTTTTGGACTTTTGGATCGCATGATGTGATGTCGAATTTTAAAATTTATATTTTAGTGACAAAATTGTATAATAATTATAATAATCAAAACCTAAAATACTTATAATCATTCGATAGATACGCTGCAGTTAGGCCATGTAAAAATTCCCTGATGGAATTTGTTAGATCATATAGCTATGGACATAATCTAAGTCTAATTACAGAATACTGTCATTCACTGTGTGTGGTCTGTTCAAATGGTTATAATGTGATATAATCTTTTCCCCAAAACCAAATGGATATTTCAGAAAAACCACTTTTTTCTGGTATCTCACACAAGAAGTTGTCCACGAGTGTCCGCACTATAATACTATATAATTATATTTTTCGCTGTTTTTATTGATGTGTGATTCGGTTTTTCGTTGTGATCTATAAAAACCGAAGAAACTGCAGTATAATCACCGCATATGTCACTATTATGTACATAATTATATAGTTATCAGTTACCGCGCAATTTGGTCATTCCGAAAACATTAAACACCTATATAATAGGGTTTTGGTTCCACGACTTTTGGGATTAGTTCCGGTTCTGACACGGGTGTTTTTAAATATGGTTGCTTCTGCGATAGCCACGAGACGAAACATTTTCAGCTCCTCATTTCTACATTTTCAGCTTGTCAATTCGCAATAAAATCAACATGTTTCCATTAATTCGAATTAACTTGACCCGTATTGAATCAATTCGAATTAGGGTACACATAATATACGTAATATAATATATGTATATATGTGCGTCTGAAACGGTATTAGTAATGCAAGTAGGTATATTATAATACATTTCCACCAAAGTTTACGTTTACACCATGCAAAGTTTAAACCGATTTACCTCATAATTAACGAATAATCAATCTCGATAACTGATATCGCAATCCTTCAGATTCGGTCGTTGCATTTATGTATAGTATCGTATTATCATATTTTCTAATGCACATTTCAAAATGTGAATATTCATAATATACAACTAAACCATTGTAGGTAGGTAAGCCGAATCGATTTTTAAACTGAACCAACTGCTGCTTCCGTTTGCATGTTGCGTTTAACTCGGGGAGTTAACTTATTCGAATTTAGTTTAATAGGTTTTTGGCTGATGCGCATATAGTAAAATAATATAGATTTCACTGTATAGTTTAATAAAATCGTTTGAAACTCAACTGCAGGCGACTGCTGCGGTGTTCGTGACGAACGATTGTAACGAATAATATTATTTAAAATGTAATGTTTACAATAATCATATTATATGCACTTTGAATGTGTGCAACCAGTGGCGGCTCGTGGGTGCTGGTGATGGGGGTGCGACTTTAAATATAATACATTAATGCCCTGCCCCCTAGTCATAGATATAACAAATTGTCAAATTAAGTATAATGAAAATAATAAAATGAAACATTTATTATAACATTATTTGACATGTTGAAATAGGTAATTAAAATAAAAAAATAATAAATTGTTCACTTACAAGTTATAAGATGTATGCAATGACGACAATCTTAGCCGCTTCCTACTAGTCGCAGCCTCGCAGGCCGCAGAAGAAAATAGAAATGAAAATAATATTATAATTATATATAATTATATCACGGACGACGCTACCAGTCGTCAAAAACGCGTATAATATAAGACCGCAGTTCAAATGTACACGCATGTATACATGTATATATTAATTTATTATTAAAGTGTCATAAATAATAAAAATGTTTCAAGATAATAATCGACAATAACTATAGCGATTAGCAACCGATAACAACGAGCGTATACGGTTAATTTTAAAAATAAACACTAATATTTTTCTTTATGGACGACGCTGCCGGTCGTCCAGACCCCGCAATAAGTTCGCAGCTAAAACGTACCCGCACGCACACGACTGCGGTGCCATCGGTTATAATGTACGTATTCAGAATTACGTCTGGACGACGCTGCCGGTCGTCCAAATCCCGCAATAAGATCGCAGCTTAAACGTACCCGCACGCACACGATTGCAGTGCTATCAGTTAAAATGTACGTATTCAGAATATTACGTCTGGACGACACTGCCGGTCGTCCAGACACTGCTCGTGTGTGCATGCGTACCAGCGTACCCATATGCTCCTGGTATCTAAGGGAAACAAATTTAATGTTCGCATACGACAAAATATACTAGAAATTTAAGTTAGGTCTTAATAAAAATTATTTTTTTTAAATTATAGAATTAAAAAAATAAATAAATTTTCTTCTTTTAATTAATTTTAGTAGGGGGTGCGATCGTCCCGTCGTCCAAGCCACGAGCCGCCACTGTGTGCAACTACGCGTACATACACCTAACACGTACCCACTTACGTACATTGTCATGTGTTATATTGTAATAACACGCATTATCATATCGGCCGTATCATTCGGTATTTTATTAAATTTCCCCATAAACGTGATTTCGCGTTTTTAGCTCGCGCGTAATATTACCATCTACATTCAGCATTACACACGCTATATGCATATACCTACGTTTAAGTGCAAAAACGATTAGAAATTGTGTATAAACGTATCTACTTATATGTGTAATGTATTAACGAATATGGTAATTTCGTTGGATCGGACGCATCGGGAGGTTTGCGCATATAGTATATGGGAGAGAAAAAACATAATAAATTACCCACATCACGAGAGATAACGAAGGGAAATCTATCTATTGATTATAATATTATTATTCATAATAATCATCGCACGCGCGTGGTCTCTGAAACGTCCGTGTCTCTCCCCCCACTACGTACAGATAATGGCAAGGGAAAAAAATGGCGTCACGTTCACGTCGCTTCAGTAGAATATTATTATTATATGCAGCGTGTGATTCTTATTTTAAGGTAAACACTAATTTCATCGATAAGTTTCATTGCTGTAGGTACCTAATAATATATATTTGTTTGCAGGAACGATATTTAATGTTATATCACAACGAGTGACTTACCTAGTTTCTAAAAACTAATTTTATTTTATACTGTTTTTATCGTCTGCACAATTTTAAGCACTTGCTTATATTTTAATTTAGGTATTACTAACCCATATTAATTAACTAATTGACTAAATTTTTGTTATCCGAAATTGTATCTATATTGTATACTTAACCTGTACAAGCGTATAATTTAAAGAATAATATTTAAGTGAAACTTCTCTAGGCGCAGAAGCACAAGTCGAATTCATGGACTAAGCCATTGAGACCAAAAAGCGTAACGGACGTGGCTTACCCTTGAAACTTAAGTTTCTATATGGTAATAATAGTAATAATAATCCATTTTTATTATCTTTGTATGATAATAATAAATTCATTATTTCGACTGTAGATTTAATTTTTTCGTTTTTCCGATACAATAACTCGACCTGATGGACAATAACTTTTTTTTACATATTATGCTCTGTAAAGAAGTTTCACTTCATCTACGCGTACTATTACCACATTGCAATTTTTTTTATTACAATAATTTTACTTTCTTCGAATTACAGAAAAAAATATATAATTTTCATTAACAAGAAATTTGACCTAAAAACGGTCATTTTTAAACTTAACTTCTGCAATAAATTTATTTTAAACAAAATATTACTCGTGTATAATTTATAGTTTCTCGATTAAGTTTTCCAATCATCCACATTGGTTTTTAAAAGTTGTTTGTAGCAAATTTGCTTTATTTATTTTTTTGGGCCGGAGTCATTTTCCAAATTAAAGTAGTCCATACCTTAAAGAAACAATACAACTTTCAAGTAATGTAGCTATACAATAGACATACAATACCATTCTAGAGGAATAATGATATTTTTGAAAGCGTAAGTCCCCCTCCTCCAAAGATTTAAAAACGCTTTTAACGTAGTAAATGTATTGTATTAAATATTATTTAAGTATCTCGTTGTGTACAATGTCAGTTAGTATGTTAGTCAACACTTAAAACCACTTGTGTATTCTTATTAATAGGGACTTTTTTCAAAATAACTAACCTATAAACCTCTAAGTATCCCCGTTAATTATATTTTCTAATTTAGTAATGATACTATAGTCTATGGATACAACATATTATTAAAAAAAACAAAAACAAAAAAACAATTAACTACGAGAATATTTTGCAATTGTTATACCTTAAGTGCATGATTGATGAAATCACAAACCTATTATGTTTGGAAACATGATGTTTAGTATAAGACAAATTTAAATTGCGCTTTACAGTACTTCTTGTACCTACTGCAGAACTGACGAAATATATACATTTTATACGATAATCTAGCTATTTGTACAACAAATAGTTATTGCGTTTTTACCATCAAAATTATCTTTAGAAAATGTATCACGTATCTTAGATAATTATTTATAACATGTCGATACTTAGTATCTAGTAATTATTATCTATTATAGTCGTAGTATCTATAGTTCTATTATCTTGTATCTAGAGGTAAACAAAAAGTATCTAGTATGTTTTTTTTTTTTAATCGAAAAGGTTGAATATTGTAACTAGAATTAAAAATCAACGTATCTAAATATGGATATACTTTTTTTCTTCAGATACCTTTATCGCTCATCACTGCATAAATGGAACATATAAGAGTTAGTTGATATTGTAGTTATAGTGTAGCTTCTAGTAATAGTTGATACTTTGAGAGTTGGTTACCAATCAGGAAAAACTCTTGTTAGGTACCTAAAAATATTTTGTAATTTTTTTACTGGACACTTTTAATGTGTGATTCATGCGAACCCGTTAAAACGGTAATTTTTAAATCTAAATACATATAATAAGGCACAAATTAAGTCGCGATAGGGTTCTCCTGAAAAAAAAAAAAAAAAAAAAGAAAAATAATCGCATAAAAATGCAAATAAGCCATCGTCGGGATATTATACCATCGAAGATTATTACCGGCTCGTATTGCACCCTGCACGAGATTATAACAATTGTCATCGATTTAGGCAAGTATAATAAAATTATGAATTCGCGTATGCGCAGTCATCGTTCAGGAGACCAGTGGCAGGAGCAGGAGCACGTCATGGCTGCGATTTTCGCGTGACGTATTACGACGAAACAGTTACTCGTTAATCGGTATGAATAATAATAGTAATGTATGATATCGCGAATAATGGAATAAAGGAAAAAAACAAAATGATAATAAATAAAAATCACGAAAACCACCCCCCGTCGGTGATTTAGGTGAACCGCGAATCGCGTCGAACAATGATGATTTAAATTGCGGGTATTATATTATCATATAGGTATTATTGTTGTTATCATTGTCGTCGTCGCAATACAACTGGTGATGATGGACTCGAGGTGTGCGCGATATTCGCGGTTAACATATTATTATTATTATTATTATTATTGCGACCACACTATACGATGACGATAATAATGCGCATAATAATACAGCAGCTCTCCGTGGTTAAAACATAATATAATATTATTAATATTATAATATTATGTGCGGCGAGGATTGGTGCAATTTACTCGCCGGCCGCAGTACATCACGCACATGATGCTCATTATCCACGCCGACGGGTCGGCATAAAGGACGTGTAATGATGAATTATGAGCTACCCGAAACACAAAACCGTCCGATTAATTTAAATGACAATAATAATAATAATAAAAATAATAATGTATATGTACCCGCTTATGCGCGGATTATTAGAAACGTTTTCGTTTGCTTATTTTTTTATGTATGTACCGGGTGACGTCTTAACTGCGAAACGAATAGAAAAAATAAAAATAAAAAACCGAAAACGTGTGCGGTGGTATATTGCAATATCATATATTGTACTGCAGAACGCGCGTAACGATGTAATTTATATATATACGCGGCGAGTTAAACCTATTAAAACGGAAAAATGCCAAAGAGTTATTGCGCCGACAGCCGTGGAAAATCTTCTTGGGGGGAAGTGGGACACCCTTCGTACCGTTCGTCAGTTATATATATATACATTATGTGCGTGTGAGTTTATGATATATAATAACATCTATCAGCGTCTCGAGGTTTTTCGCGCGGGCCAGGTGTCGGCCACGTTTGCTGCAGGATTTTCTCGGCATAATATATAATATTATTAACCTTCAAATTTAAGACGACAGACGGTAAACCGACGCCTTGAACAGTTCGCTGTTATATTATTATTAAGTAGGCATTAGTGTGTGTGTGTGTGTGTGTGTGTGTAGGATATGGCTGATCGTCCGCGACAACCATAAAAATTCGACACAGCGTCTTCTAGGGTCTAGCTCGCAGGGTCTGTAGATTTTAAAATATATTTATAACGTCGCGTATTTCGAATCACACGTGATTGCATAACATTTCAATCGATGTTGGCAGGGTACTTTACGAAATGGGGGGGGAGGGTGGACTGTTAGACCTAGAATTTAAATCGGGATCCGTTTATGAAATGAATCTGTAAGTTTTGAAATTTTGATAGATATATAGGTACTATTATTTATATAAAATTATGTTTTATAGGATCGGCAAAAACATTTAGAATAGAGAGCCACGAAATTTAATGTGGGAGGGGGGAGAGGACAGGAAATTTTTTTTACGAATTCAGAGAACCACTCCGGCGTGTTGAAAAATATGGTTTTTGAATAAAATATCTATTACAGTAATACGAAAAACGGAGAAAATCTTTGAACACAATATAATATTTTTTCATGTATTAACGCGCTCGTGTTTTACCTCGAGCCACTTTGGTATAGAACTGTCGTCGCAGTCAAAGGATTTTCTCAGCGTTTTCTTCTGGTATGCCTGCAAGACGGTGGCTAGTAATAATGAGTTTGAATGAATGAATGAAAAAAAAAAAAACACCAAACAACGAAATCATGACATTAGAGTGGCCTGCAATGGTATATTTTAATGGATTGGGTGACGTTTGTAAAAAAAAAAACCGAGTAAGAGGCATTATATTTTGTTGCAGGCACGTTGTTTTCACTCGGTTCTCTCAAGCACATTATGCCTGCCTAGGTACTATTAATTTCGAAGGAGCAAACAAGATTATAGTCGTGGTTATATATAGTATTATGATAAAGCTGTTGATGTTCGGCGGCTAAATATTACTATAGTTGTACCAGTTGGTGTACCTATCTATAATACATACAACACAGGTCGGAGTGCCGCGGAAAGGAAAAGCCAAAAACGCCATCAAACCTACTTGAGTAAATTAAATATTAAATTCTGTTCACGCGCGCCACATAATATGTCATCGGGAGATATTTTGGGAAAGTATGAAGATGACAAATTTACGACGATGGATGTGCGTACGATAGTCGACATTTTAATAAATTATTATATTAATAAGAACGATAAATTATTTATTTTATTTCTGGCTAAAAGTCACCGGGTAGGTTTATAATAATTTTATAATAATATTATTTTTATTAATTTCTAATCCGGTCGGTAAATAATATTATCTACGAGAATCACGCGTGTGAAATGATAATAAGTTTTGACGTTCAAATTATTTTGTACAAAACGCTTAAAATTTTCGAGTTTGGCGGACTGTTTTAAGGTTCTATGTTTACGATAAAAAAAATATGTCAAATAAAAATATTTGTGACTTGTTAGTATAATTTTAACATATAAATCCACAAAAAATAAATTAAATAAACAGATAGCGTGATAATATATACGTAACTATAATAATACTAATAATAATAAACTTATTTTGTTCCCACAAGATAGCGTGTGTAGACGATGAACAAGTTTACATAATATATGTGCACCCAAGTCCTAAATACTTGTGATCGAATGTGATGCATTGAGTTCAGATTAATATATTATGTGATCAAATTTCAGGTACAGTTCCTGTTATGATATAATTATTCGTAATATTATATTATCGAAAAAGGAAGGAAGCAATAACTGTAATAAATGATTTCACTCGACGGTCGTGTATTTTATTTTTATCCGTATTATCCAAAATTTAGTACGCATAATACTTACATCGTTTACATCGATTTTATTTTAAGGTTAAGTCAAACAATGGCAGTAATTATTTATTTTATATTATATATATTATATATATTATATATATATATATATATATATATATTAAGATTTCAAAGAACCGGAGGAGAGTTTTTCAACCATTATAGTATACCTAAATTATATACGGAGCAAGTGATCTTGTTAAATAAAACTCGCTGATGAACTTCAACGTCGTCGTGGTTAAAAATATTATAGTAAGTGTAGGTAATTTGACAGATAGAGTAAAATACTAAATATGTTTTTGTCAAACGGAGAATCGCGATCGATTTCCTCCTTTATAGATTTTTGCGACCGGAAATGCATAATAGCTGCAGGCATACTTAAGATCCGGGTGACAGCATGGATGATGATCAGATCCAATTTTTTTTTTATGTGCACAATGCAGGTCTACAAAACAAAAATTATATAATATGCCAGCCTTTAGGAAATTGAGTATTTCCAGAATTTCGTTGTTTTATTTAATTACACTGTTAAATTATTACATAGTTATATATTATATGTAATACGCGCATTGCTTTTTCTAAGACAGTGTAGCGAAAATAAAATGTCCGTTTAAAGCAGTAAAATTAAGTGTGCAGTCCGAAATTTTTTCCAAATAATAGGATCTAGATGATACCATCGCTGAGAAAAAAACAAAATATTACCGTCGCAGTCGTTTAGGATGAGGTATCTATACTTTTGAATCCGGATAAACTTAACGGTGACGAACGCGTGATACATTTGGGAAACACGTCGTTCTCTCTTTCCCCGGTCGGTCCGTCCGGGCGCCGTCGCCGGTGAGTTTTAATTTTCGGAATAACGTCTCACAATAAATCAAAACGATGTAGGTACATATACCCGGACCGTCGCCGTTCGCATATATTATAATAATTATTACCTACCGACTACACATCACGTCCGCCGTTGCAGCGGAAGACCAGAAACACCCGACGACGACGAAACCGTAGATAAATGTTATCGAGTGCGGAACGAATGTTTTGAGTGTGTTGGTGGAAAAAAAATAAAACGCGCACACGCAATAAGCAAGCATCGCGCATTAATGTGACTAATGTCGTATAGGTATTATACCTGAGCACTGCAAGAAGACGTGTTCGATTTAAATAATATCGTCGCCGGCACCCTTTTCGCGGCAGTGGGCCCTGCTCACACGTCGTCGTAGACCTACCCATATAATTATATTAATATGTATAATACAACTACACTCGTACCTATCGTCATCGTCGTCGTGTTCATTATGCGTCTCTTCCGCATGTGTGATGTGAAATATTGCTGCTGCTGTCTCTCTAATCTCAGCGGTCTTCCGTATACCTGTATATATGTATATGACGTGTATTGTATACCTACCGGAAACCTTTTCGGCGGTATTTGTTTTTTTTTTCTTTGGGGCCGTCACAACGGTTTTTCGAAACCCTTTTCTCTCGAAAATGCCGAGAAATATTATCGCATTATAGGCATGCATTATGCATATATATATATATTTATCTTACCATCATAATAATAATTGTTGTCGTCGTCTGCCGCCGCCGTGGAGAAGTTTTGTTGATATTTTTTTAGTCCTTCGCTCCCTTCGTGCTCCGCACCATCAACACCGTCTCCGCCGCCGGTCATCTACCGCGCCTGTGCAGTCTCGATTTCCCGTCAATGAAAAAACGTGACTGGGTTACCCAACGCCGCCGCAATAATAATTATTGTTTTATGCGTCGTAGTTTTTTCGTAGTTGTAGTCGTTGATATAATATACTATAAGAGAAAACATAACAATATTAATATAATACATCTACCTACCTGTAAGTTTGTACACACACTCATATATTTATATATACATATATAATATTTTAATATTTTTAATATCCGTTGCATATGTGTAGGTACCTACGTTTGTGAGTGTGTTCGTTCTCGCGGGATGTCGGGCGGGACGACTCGGAGACGACCATCGGACGATGATGAGAAAAAAAAACCGCTGTGATGACCGGAAACGGAGATCCGATTGGAACATCCCGACGCGTATGATATTGTACATAATACATGTACACACATAATATATAATATACATCACGAGATAATCTTCCGCTGCGTTTTCTGATTTCTCGATTCCCCGTTATCGCCATCATGTTATTGAAACGCCTATTTTATATTATTTTATACGTATAGTACTGCGCCTGTGTCCATCACGCAAATCATATATATATATATATATATATATATATATATTATTGTAATAAAGTCATAATTTACTGTTTTCTTACGTATTATGTCCGTATACAATATTACGGATTGATTTTTTTTTTTTTTATCTGCCTCCCATCTCGCTGCAACGACGCAAAGTCACAAATCATACAAATATATGGTCTTGTATAATAGTAATAATGCTATTGAATTGCTCTGCACATCACGCCGAAAACGTATGTTTTAAAATTATTGTTATCCTGAAATATATTGTTTAGTGCTAACCTGCTCGGAACTTAAATTAAAAAAAAAAACCTATGCCCGTCCAAGCCCGGGCCGTAATTTGTTTTAATTTTAGGTTCGCCAGACCAGGCCCGTTCGTATACGCGTTTGTACTTAAAAACTATCCAAAAGTAGACATTTCGCCTGGAAAATATTTTAAAAGTACACTTAGCATTTTTAATTTTGACCTCCAAAAAGCATATATCAGCTATATATGTTTCCTACCAAAAACCTCCATTGAAGACGATGCGATCAGATCATTTTTTCTAATAGGAAAAGACGTGTTTCCAGACGTAAGGATAAAACTAATGAAACAGTTAAAACACACACACCACATCATTTTAATCGAATCTAAAACGACATTAAAAAAAGTGTTAATAATCGAACACGATGCTAAATAAAAGTTTCGAAATTGTGCTCATTGTTTCGAAATCAAACTTTGCAGTGTTGAGAAACAACGTAGAGCATTTGGACTTGCGCTAAATAGTAAAATAAAAATCTGTAAAATGTTGCCATCACAAATTCACAACTCGAATAATATACCTATAACTATGATCGTTACGTTTTAATAGCACCAATTCAAATATCCTAACGTGGCGTTGTTTCAATTAATTTTCTCAAGACAAGTATGTGTAGGCACGCGAAGGTGTTAAAATTTACGCCATACCTAATATATGAGTATAATGTGTGTAATAAATAGATACATATAATAACTAAATAAGCGCTATTTATTTTTCATTAATAATTTATGCTAATGGTTTTAAATAACTTTTAATGCGTTTAAATTGTTTATTATTATACGAACTTAAAACACTTATTTTATTAAATAATTACTAGTCGTAAAGTAATAAATGTATTCATCTCGGTTTGTATTATAATATTATAACAAAACTATATTAATCGAAGCGCTGAAGCACAGTAAAGGATTAAATAATAATAATAATAAACCACGACGGAATTATTAGGTATTATAATAAAATGTTGATATTATATAATATTATGATAATATCAGTCATCGGTATCCTATTATTTTATTTTTAATAATGAAATAATAAGATTAATGAGATTATACTATAAATTCTTAGTATATTTTATAGATGGTTTATCATTTTTTTTCAAGCAAATTATTTTTATTAATTTATGTAACACAATATTGTTTATTACTACGACGTCGTGTTAATTATTGACTGTTAATATATTGGCTCCCAGTCAAATCAATGCACTTTTTTTAAAAACAATAATAAATAATTACAGTAAAATATTGAGTATGCATATTGTTACCCATACGTAGTATAATAAATTATGAAAATTCTTGAATCGTAACGATTTAAATTAAAATGTATGCGTCTATAAATCGCTTATTGGATTCAATGTATTATATTATATTTATGGTCGAACGTGTACCGTTTCCACGCTAATAAATATACAATATAATATTATGATCAGTAAAATATGATTTTATTATATTAATGTTCAATATTGTGTTATACCGATGTATCATAAAACGTTATTTTGACGTATTTTATCATTCCTTTTTTCTGTATTTAAAATGTTGTTAATCTAAACCATTTATGATTCGGATATTAAAATATGCATTAATTATATTATTCAGTGACGTGTTTTGTGCAGTCATTGTAAACGAGATACATTATACGAGCAAGAGAAACGTAGTATACGATAATAATAATTATTGTACACACGGAGAGGTACATGATGATTAATAATATCTCAAAACGGTTTGTTTCGTTTCTTAACTGAAAAATATTATAATCTTCCTATACGTTGGGGGTTCATTTGCATCGAGGTTTCCGACGGTTTTGCATGATAATTAGACATAAATTATTTTATGTTAAGTCAGGTAGTTAAAGGAACCTGTGTAATAATTGTTTTATCATTATTATAATTACCTATACAGTATGTATATATAATTATATAATCGTTACATTTTTTCTACTCTGTTCAATTAAGACATTTTGGTCGGTATTTTGTAATTACTAGTTACGTTCTCAAACAAGCAATTTATTGTTCAATGATTTTGTTTCCAGCAATCGTTAAACGAGATCTTAAAATCAAGAACACTCGGAAGATTATGCATTGTCTAATTTTTATTTTCCAAAACGAGTTCTACCGCGTCTTAATACACACCATATTAACTATATATAGGTGTAGGTACGTATGATTTCTCATTTATTTTTAATTTCATATCTGATTACGATTTAACTCTGTAGGATTCACGAGTAGGCACCAACTGTACGGGTAGATACTGCAGCATAATATTATAAAAGAGCAATGGATTCGTTAATCCCTGGGGGGGGAGGGGGGAATTGTGGTGATGAAAAGGACGAAAAGTGTTTTGTTATTATTATAGTCATATTTAAACAACTAGATGGCCGACTTTGGCTTATCTTTGAAGTTAAATCGCCATATTATGCCTAAACGGCAATGTTTACATTTTTATGTGATAACAATATTTGATAACAACAAAAATGTGTTTACAACCCGGTAGAAAATAGTAATTTATAATGGTTTTTTCCGTTATCAATATCGTGTTATCACATAAAAATGTAAACATTGCCGTTTAGGCAAATGGCGGACAAACTTCAAAATTTTGTACAGTGTTTGGGGATAGTCGGCTATCTAGTTGTTTATACATGTCTATATGGTTATTATTAAGGATTAACATTGTCGATACACTGAATGGAAACTGTGGTCGTAAGCTATATATGTTACCGAAAATGTTGACATTTAGGAAATGATGACAGTTCCTAGAAAAGGATGACAATTCCTAATAGCGGAAGGAAATGATATCATTGCCTAGTTAATGTTATCATTTCCTAACGATATCAGGCAAAGATGCCATATATATTTTTCTTAGGTATTTTAATTTAATCTGTCATAATTATTAATTACCCTGCTACCACACTAATAAATTATCAATGATCAATAATTAATAAAAAATTAAATATTTTTTTTTTAATCACTTTAATTTGTGTAATCATTTTTGTTTTCACATGAAAAAACCTCAGTGACATTTAGAATTGCAAACCTGCACACCTGTTTGTCTTGCATTTTGTCTTACATTGACATCTGACATATCCTTGTGCCCCTGAAATATTATTTAGAGTAGCTGCCTTCCGAAGTGATATTTAAAAGTGAATAAAATAAATTTAGTAGTGAAATTATAAAATATGTATTTTTAGTCAATAAAAACACAAAAATATGTAAAATAAATATAGTAATATTTGATTCAGTAAAACATGAATTAAATTTGTACCTAGGTTAGCATTAAATTGAATAAATAGAAAAAAATATGCAATTTCATAAACATCCTAGCCCTAGTGATAAAATTGCCTAATAAAGTACGGAAATGATGACAATTCCTAGGCGATGATATCTTTTCCTTCCGCTATTAGGAATTGTCATCATTTTCTAAATTTTCGTTACCGGTAACATATACACACACAAAAAAAGTGGGTAAGTAAATGCATGTCGCTCTGCAGAGTACAGAGTAGGTAAGTAGGTTACAAATGGGTTACTGTAATGGATATTGGATGGTATTAAATTTGAATTCAATGATGTAGTATTATTGTATACGAAAAACGATTCTGAGTGGAGACGGTTTATCAGTCTAGGTTATGTTATACTACATTAATTATATTGTTATTATTTAAAAAAAAAAAAAAAAGTCTTCCGTAATTATTTATTATTATAAAATCGTGAAATCATACGTTTTTCTCCTTTAACCGTTTTGAAAATCGAAAAATTACTTCTCTAAAGTACTAGCTCAAGAACATTATACCTTTCAGAAAAATGCTGTAGGTACTTGATACTTTTGAGTAAGTTCAGAGGGAGAAAAAGTGTATACAGAATAAAAATAAATAAAAAATATACATTATTGTAAAACCAATACATTCATCGATATATGCTCAGAATCTAAAAATGCAAATCTAACGAATAAAAGCTCAAACCGTTATCGCACCGTTTTGCAGCATCGAATCGTTTCAGACGCGTTCGCTGGCGAATTATATTATGACGCATGCAATTTTTTAAGAATATTTTTTTGTCCAAATTGACACATAGAAGTCCAATAGACACCCATCAGTGGATAAGGTTTTACCGTTTTGGTGTCAACGAGAACAAATAGTTGTAACTAATAAAGTAATAACGATACAATAAATTATTATTTTTTAGATTCTTCTTCTTATATGGTTATATTATATTCAAATTCCGACGTTTCGTTGCTTCGATTGTTAAATGGACTACCTGGAGAGGTCAATAAGTTAAGGGAAGCGGATTTTTCTGCTGGTGAAACTTATTTATAATAGATGAGAAGTGGATATTGACTAAAAAAATGGTCTGTTATGACGTATGGTGATATCCATCAAGCGGCGCCGGCTACAAAAGAGACGATTTTCGTCGTGTCGGTACAGTGAGTGTGTGTAAGAAAGAGAAAGAGAGAGACCATTCAAAGTCGAGTTCAAGAGAATATTAAAATATTATAATATACGGTCCATGATCGTAATAATAATATATATATTATATTACGACTGTCGTCGTCGTGTACGGAGGTGAGCGAGACATTATAACATATTTTTCGCAGTCCGCCAAAACGGACACGCGTCGTCCCCTCGCGCATGTTATAAACTCGATCGTTTTATGATGTCCGTCGTCGAGAGTGCGTCCCGCCCCGGTATCGCATTACCCGCTCGACCACTACGCGTGTTCGTCTCGTCTCCTTGTAAGCCGGCTCGTGCCCGTTTACGCATAATATAGCATTTTATAACATTATGACGTAAGTGCTGCACACGACACCGCAGACGTACACGATGATAATAATAATAATATTGTAAAGATGTTATTATCATCTTGTGTGTGTGTGTGTGATTTGTTATTTTTTTGTTTAGCATACTCTCCTACATAATATTATAGGACATCAAGCTCGCTGTCCCGTCGTCCGCTGCGTGAATTACAACTGAATTCGATGCATAAATATATATACATAATAATATAACGCTAAACTATATAATATTATTGTTATATTATTATTGTATCGTATTGTGTATGGTGGTGGTTAATATGGTTACATACACTAAACGAGGTATCATAATATCTATTAATAATTGTCGCGGTTGTGCGCTATATCATACGAGTATTATATAACTACATCCTTCGCCGCCGTCTCCGCAGGATATTATTACAATATATAATAAATATATACTTTAAAATGTGTGTGTGTGCAACAGGCGTCTTTCGAAAACGTGTGTATATTATATTTCGTCAATTTTACGACGACACTGCGACCTCCACGTGACCATAACATTATTATTATTATATAGGCATATAATCAAACCTCGGTTTGATATATGTTATACAGGGTGTTACAGGTCTATTTGACTGATATGCCATAACTTTTTTTCTATAATTCAATAATTTCAAGTTTTTTTTTTTTGTTATGATTTTTAGAGTTGTTCTGCGCTATAATTTTTATATGTTTTTTTTTCTACAATTAAAATCAAACGATTTAAATATTTTCTCTATAAACCAAGATAGCTATTTTATAAACACTACGTGTTTGAAAACAGTTTGGGGCTTATAACTTTTAATTTGGTTATTAATTAATTAATTAGGTCATTGATTTTTGAACAATTTTCAAAATTTTCAAAAATATTCAAATTCATTTCATTATTTGACGTGACTACGTGATGCATACCACCACCGTTCGTCAAATAGGCCTGTTAGTTGTTACACCCTGTAGATGACAGTATTGCCATCGAAAGCCCTACATGAATCCATCGTCGTATATCACGGACGAGCGTTATCAACCTCTCCCCACTGCCGCACCAATATTATACTGGTTTGCCATGTAGGTATACTATATAATATCATATAATACGCACGCCGTATAATATATTATATAAACTATAATAATGTATTATTATTATAATCGTTTGTGAATATAATATATATATACCAACTAAACATGTAATAAATAGGTATATGGTATATATTATGTAGAGTTCCAAATAAATGTATATGCGTAGAAAGCTGCATGGGGTCCGAATTCGGTTTCCCATCACAGCACGGTTTATGTTTCGAACGCGATTTTTTCACAAGGACTCGCCACGCGGGAGACAAATCGCTGCAGAGTTGTCTCCTGAAGATGACAAATGTCAAATAATAATAATTTCATAAATTAATTAATTGTAACCTACACTTGCGGCGCATATTTCGGTGAAGTTATGTCGAATACGTTTGATGTGATATGCGGTGATTGTCGAGTGGATTTTCAATTTATTATAAAATTGTAAACGAGACCGCGTGGACTCATCAATCGTCAACATGACTTAAAACTTAATTTTAAACTTCCATATTGCATATAATTTTCACTCGTTACACTTATTATTGTTAATAAATACCAGATTTTTGATGATCAAATAATAGTAACATTGAGCTTATAAAATAAATGTCTAGTGTATAATAGCAATTGAACTACAAAACGTCAACCGCAATGATCAAATCAATAATTATTTTTTTTATTGACTAGTTATTTTTAAATAGTTACACAGCTACACGAGTAGGTATAGGTACTTGATAACGGTGAAGCCCAAAAGATCAATTTTTTTTGATAAATCAAAAGCGCAAAACGAATTTGCGCTTTTTTACCTTAGTAATGGTATAAAAGCCCAAACATAAATTGTATTACCTGATACAATATCTTACCCGTTACACTAAAGGTTTCATTTTAAAATTATTATAGTAATATTATTTCAGTTTAGTTTAGTATTTAGTGTTATCGAATTTTATCTTAACAAATTACGATAAAAAATATTTCAAGATTGGATTACCTTTAAAAACTGTGGGCTTCAAATTTCAAATTTAATATTAAGGTACCTACTTATTTATTTTTTTTTTTATTGATCTTAAACAAAACATGTATTAGTTGATGCTATTAAATTAAATACAATTATTTATATATTTTTACATTATTTAAATACACATTTTATAATTACGAATAGCATAGTATATTAATAACTGTATGATTTTAATTATATGTTTTTAACTAGGTATATGATTTTAATAAAATACACTTTGTTTTGTAAAATTAATTTGCGCTTATGGGTTACAGGCCTTGATAAATATTACGCATTCATATTTTATGTATATAAATATCGGACACAACTACTCTAAAGGTACGGCCGCACTGAACGCGATTTGCGATTTTTCGTTTTGCGATTGCGTTTTGCGATTTTACGATTTTATTAAAACAATAGAATAAATATGATATGGCCCCACTGGGAGCGTTTTGCGTTTTGCGTTTTACGATAAATCGCTTTTAACGCAAATAAATCAAAATAGTTTGTTTTCTTGCGATTAATCGCTTTTGAAAAGCCCACTAGACACCATGTCGGTTGATCCAGAAAAACTAGCTGCAGCAGTTTTTTTAAAAGAACCTATTTGGAACCCTCGTCATGCTGGACATAAAAATAGGACAATTATTCAACAGTGTTGGTCTGATTTAAGCAAAGAAATGATTATAGACGGTAAGTACAATAATTATATATTATTCAAATAAAAAATATAAATTATAAATTATCCAAGTACCTACACTTTATTATAATATATTACATATTTAGGTATCTATATTGGAATATAGCTTTATTTAGGTATTTAAATTTAAGTATAAACTAAAAGTAGGTACATACGTTAAACTTATAAAGAATAAATAATTAAATAATAATATGATCAATAATTTAATATTGTAAAGTAATGGTACATCATTTCGGTAGGTACCTATTGGTATTATAATTTATAATATATTATTCTAATACTTAATGCTATAATTGAATATAATATAGAAGTAATATATAAGTATAGAACCATTTGCATTGATCATAAATCAAAATGATTCAAAATTAATTATTAATAAATAAATTTATAAATGGTATACCTATATTATGTATAAACTTACTAGATTTTATAAATTATACCAAAATCGATAAACTAAAGAGTAAATAGGTCTATAGGATATTATAGATATGCGAATTTCAATTGAATCAAATACAGACGTCACTCTTGTACATAGTAATATGTTAAAATAAACTTATCATTCTTCATCCATACGGCAATACTCAAAAAACTTGTCAGGGTGTTTTTTTAGTTTAGAAAAAAAAGTATGATATTCACCTTCCGTTTCTCTATTTTTATTTAACTCGTGTACCCATAAACGTTCTTTAAACATTTCAACTTTTGCTTCTATTGAAGCAGAACTTTCAGATAAAAGTATTTTACGCAAGCGGTTTGAATTGAACGAAGTCATATTGGCAACTAAAACTATTCACCACAAAACAATAAAAACGCGGAACTGGCCCCACCAAAATTGTAAAAATCGCTGGACAATATCGCTCGCATCGCAAATCGCGTCCAGTGCGGCCGTACCTTAAGGCCTTTTAGGTCATTTAAAAATAGTTTGTATGCACAGGCAGCCGCAGGGGTGGAGTGGCTCAACAATTCTTACCGGGCAAACAGATATTTTCAGGCCACATAAATTTATTTCAGGCCATTTTTTCAAATTCAATTTCTTACCATTTATTGTCTTATTGCTAGATGTGTGCTTACCATTTTTTGATTGGGTGAAGTATAAAACAATTTATTTAGCCTACATATTGCTAGAAGATATCATCAATTTTTATCATACACATTTTATATTTTTCCTAGCTTCTATTGTAAAGTAGATAGTATCAACCATAAAAATGTTTATTCATTATAATATCGAGTATTTGAACCAAAAAACTCTCTCTATAAGTAATCTTATAACTGAACACAGGTATTATTTTATATTTACACGAATATATCACTACTATAGAAATTTATTTTTTATACTTATATATTATAAAAAAACTTAAGTTTCTTGTTTTAGGAAATGTATTAAATAATATTTTACAATAATAATAATTTGCTTAGTAAATTAATTTTTTGTTCGATGCTAAAAGTTTCTCGTTTTTCATTCACAAGGTTCACCAATTTCTTAAATAAGAAAAGTAATACCATCAGCTTATTTGCATGAGTATATATGCATTGACAAAAATTTAAAAATTTGAAAGTTAAAAAATGTTAAAAATTTAAATTAAAAGTGATAAGTTATCACTGATAACATACTACCAGAGTAGGGCGTCATTACTCATTTGAATACAATTCTTTTTATATTATATTTTATTATAAAATATGTTTATTCGAATATTTTTTTACTCCAATTTATACTTATTCGAATAATTATCTAGATAATACTATTTGGCCCAATTATGCATACTACAATACGTCAATGTCAATACCTACGTATGAAATATGAATTAATTCTTTTCACACTTTTGCCCAATCACAAACAAGAGCTTTTTATTTTTCTCTTGTTCTCTCTCATGTCCTCCTTTTCGTTTGTTCTTATTTTTGGAATTTTTATGCATATTGAAAATAAAAAACAAATCGAAAATTGCACATTAACTTATTAAAACTTTGCGGCTTTGTTTGGATTTATTTCGTATTGATCGTATTATCGCAGATTATACAAACTACAAACATAATTTGTGGTATTTGGTATTATTAAATAAAAAATCAAGCCTGTGATGTTATATACAAGTTACAACCATAGTCATATACTTTGTTGTTTTGTGTCAATTACAATATAATATACTCCGTTTGGGATGAATAAATATTTATAGATTGTGTGTTTTACTTGTCTATTATTATGATAAGACGACCGATAATAAGAAAACGAGTTATCGCAACATCGAGTATTTACTACTTATAATAATTATTGGTGGTTCACATATCACATTATTAATTTGTTTTCGTTGTCTTTACAGTCATCAAAAATAGCTAAATATTTTAGATATTAATTATTCTCATCATACCAGGACCAGGCTACTTCTTATATAAGCAAGCCAGGCCACCAGGAATTGTCCCAGTTGCCCGGTGGGCCACTCCACCCCTGAGGGCAGGTAAAAGTGTATGACCTAAACGATGGCGATTAAATTGTACGATGCATCGTAAATGGTAATGATTGATCTAGATAGATGGATATTGTTGAGCCAGGTATTATATGATGAATATTAGGTACAATATGTAAATATCTAGTGGCATATTTTGCTGGGAAATTTGACCAATATAGGAGGACCTGCATAGATGTTTTATGTGGTGACGTATAAATGGTGTGAAATCAGTGTGAGGAAGTTGGGTAAAAGATGAAGGATATATTAATTTGGATAAAGATTTGGTTAGACTATCAACAACCTATTTATAAGTTTTAAAGGCATATATTATTCATAATTATATATTTTTTGAGAGCATATGCCAGGAAAGAATTGTGATAAAAATTCAGCCCGGGAAACTTGTACCTAAGGCTCTTTATGAAAAAAAATATACTCAAATTTAGTTACACAAATATATTTATAACCAATTAATACATTAATTCTTTAGTTCATGTTTTAGAGGTACTAGCTATAATAGTAGCTACTTTATTGATTATATTATCTGTGTCTATATTATAAAGTACTTCTTTTTCGACGGGAATACGGGATATAATGTTAAATAATATTTATGTCTACTATTTTATATTTTTTTGTCGTCAAATTGTAATACTATAAAAATGAAATGAGCATCTCAAAAAATGTATAACCTTTTTATAAAATACGTTCTTTAATTACTTATACCTTAAATTAATTTTTCTCTATAGTTATTTTAGTCGTGCTAAATAAATAGGTACCACGAGTGCATTTTAGACACAGCACGTCGGACGGTGTGATTTTATAACGTCACGCGTAAAACACGATTTATATTTAAACACAGAACCAATTGTCCTAAGATAACTATAGAGAAAAATTAATTTAAGGTATTTAAGTAATTAAAGAACATATTTTATAAAAAGGTTATACATTGTTTGAGATGCTCATTTCATTTTTATAGTATTACAATTTGACGACAAAAAAATATAAAATAGTAGACATAAATATTATTTAACATTATACCCCGTTATTTAAAAATTTAAGAACTAAAAAATGTATTTAATATTATTCAATATTTATGTTTGCTATTTTATATATTTTTGTTATATGTTTTCCTATTAACAACCCTGAAACAAATTTTAGTACAATGGAAAAGATATAAACATCTCAATAAATGTATAACCTTTTTATAAATGTACTTTAATTACTTAAACCTTAAATTAATTTTTCTCTATAGCTATTTTAGTCATGATAAATAAATACCACGCACGTATTTTAGATACGAACGGTGTGATTTTATGACGTCACGAGTAAAACGCGACTTATATACAAGGTTAGGTTAAGTGAGGGGGATAGCTCTCCAACTTAACTCCCATTCTGGTAAAAAATAAAAAATGTAGCCTAAGTGTCTATGAATTATATTTAAGACATTTTAAAAAAAATATTGATTAGAACAAAAGTTATTTCATTTGTCAGCTCTCTGTGGTACAAAAATATTGAGCTATAAGATGAAATGTTAATACAGGCGTTGAGTGATGACTTAGTCATTGAGTCTCTAAGTCACTGTGTATGGTGGATATTTGATGTAAAAGAAACAAAACGGTTGGTAAATTGGATATTGCGTTGGTTTACTTATCGGATTCTTTTGAAAGATTTAAGTGAAGGATTCCATCCCTTTGCTGCACAAATTACATGATTATATCTGAAATTAAATAATTTTATGTATTTATTAATGAAAAAGGTATAAATATGTAATGAATATCGTAAATAATTATACCCGTAAAAATAGTACAGAGCCATAATATTGATAAGCTTTTTTGCATGTTTTTTTGTTGGTCCTGTAAAATATAAATTAATACCAATAAGTGATTATTGTATAAAACAATTTATTTGAGTTTACAGTACATGAAATATTTAAAGTGATGAAAAACTCTATTTAAAAATATCAGTTGTTAATAGAAATATGTTACAAAATAAAAAAAATACCTTGTGCATCAAAAGGTTTTCCATGTATTGTAGTTTCCACTTTAATAATTGAAGGTGTTTTGCGCATAATTTTATATTCATATTTAATCCCCGTTATAAGTTGATGCAGCAGTTCAACCGGGGTTATGGATTTTTTTTTCAGCTCTATATTTATCATCGGGCAATGAGGCTGAAATTGATGTGTGTAAGTTTAAAATTTTTATAGTAAAATAATATATGAAGTAAAGTCTAAATTTAAATCATATATTATTTTTGATTTATACCACATAGTTAGGTAAATAATAAGAAATCTTAAATAAGGGTTGAGAGAAATTTAAATAATGTGTTATCTGCGGTGGTAATATTTCATTATTATATAGAGTTGGTATTTCAGTACTTGAACATTGCACAATCTGAAAAAATTAAATAATTACAATTCTTAATGAAATACGCAATAAATTTGATCATTTACAAGAGTAAATACATAGGAAATGAATAAGTATTTCTCAAAAAATTTTAAAATTTAAAAGACATAAATCAATTATGCTCATCTTACTGTATCGGATATTTGTTTTTCATCGTCTATATTTGATTGAGTAGCCAAAGTACTTGATCCATCTAATCCATCTTGATTGCTCTAAAAATGTAAGTAACAATATTTTATAAAAACTGATTGCGTGTATAAATAGATGTAACTTTAACTTTTAAATTCTAACTCTCTATAATTATTAAATGACGTAATATTTGATTAAGGATCTTAAAATATTTAACTTTTATAAAACAAAACGAACTCAAATACCATCACTCATGAACATATTTGGCATAATTATAACTATAATTTATTTACCTTCAAATCTGCTCTGGTTTTTTTATACAAATATTTTCTACTCATCCACATTAATCCAATCCCCGCAACGGCACCCACTGCTATCAAAGATTTGATCATCATCTTGAAATACAACAAATGTTTTCAATTCACAACAATAAACAGTACTTGCACAATATTATGTGAATAACAATATACAAGAAATAAATACTTGAAAAATACGTAACGGTTTGTCAACGAAAGCGTCAAAATGTCAAATGAATAAATCCGAAGACTTTTAAACACTATATTTTTGGTTACCTAGTGATGTATTTATAAATATATTGTGTAATATTTATATTGTGTATATTTTCATTTAAGCCAGATATGATATACAAAAAAAGATCAAAGACTATTGAAAACTACTCAAACGAATTTGATAAGATTATATACTAAGGGCCATTCTTACAATGCTCGGTTAGTGCCTGATAACACTAACCGGAAGAATTCATCATGAGTTAGGTAACCGATAGAATTCTACCGGTTAGTCTTATCCGACACTTAACCGGACATTGTAAGAACGGCCTTAAATGTGGTAGCTTTTTTTCGACTTGTATATTAAAGGATATTATTGATCTCTCGTATGGTTGTCCTTATATTTTTTTATTGAATAATTAATAATAATGGATTTTGATCCACTGAGGTAGAGATTGATGTTGATAATTTTAGTTTATAGTGTACCGCGCTTAAAATGATATAGACATTTTTAAAACTTTCCAGTTTCAGCAAATAATTATTATTCAATGTCAATTATTCATCAACAAAATTTTCTATTTAACGAATTATTTTTGAGAAACATGACCTTCATTATCAATTACACGTAAATTTATCTTTAAATAAGGAATCTGATGTATCTATATAACTAAATAACTAGGTATTCGATAAAAACTGGTTTTTGTAATGTTGTCACTATCAAATTTTAAACCTAAAAAATAATTAATTATAACCATCAATCGTGTTTTACCTAAACGGTTTTTTTCATTAATAATGTTGTATAACATTGTTATAATATTATGTTCATACATATATGCGTATAATTATGTTCATAAGATGAATTCTATTCAAGAACATTTTTCAAAACGTCAAGCCAAATTTACTTTTTCTTTAAAAATGTGGAGAGCATTTCAAAATGTTCAAGATCTGCTAGTTCATTTTAAAATTTTTTTTTTTTATTGAAGGCACGGAATTCTTCTAGATATTTTTCGTTTAATGATCATAATGAATTAATATTATTATTTCACTATCGAAATATAGAAGAGGGCTCTTTGACCAAGTGTTTGAATACTACGATAATATGAAATACGCGATGCGTGCGACTGTCGTACGACCGCGGAGATGATGATAACTGCACTTATTGGTGTGCGGTGCATCACATATTTTCACTGCAGCGCGTGCGGATCCGACCGGAAAAACATAGATGTATCGCGCTGCACATTAATATTATTATTATTATTATAAAATATATATAATATCATATCATATTATTTTATATTGTTGCGTTGTTTATGTGAGTAGGCAAGGGTGCATATACGTATGCGCGCAATCTGCTCGCAAATCGCGATCGATGCAGAATGTATTTTTCTTGCATCGCATCGAGAATCGTGTGCTCCGTGACCCCTCGTGTACGGATCGATAATATATTATTATTTTCCGTAAAAATTATCACGCCGACCGTTTCGATGTAGTGTTATGGGTCACCCCCGTCACACACACACGCATACAATAATATCTCGGCACACTTGAGCTCGGATACGCCTGTGGGGTATGTGTGTGTGTGTGTGTGTGTGTGTGCAATAGGTGTATAGACCGTGTACAGTATATAAGAGGAGGCCACGAGGCCGTCGTCGCGAGGCTCATTAGACGAAACGCAGAATGAGCGGAATGGAAAGGAGAAAAATACGAAAAGGAAGAAAAACGGCTGCACGAGATGTATATTTTATTGGATCGCGGGCGCGGCTGTTATCGCGAGCGTCCATTAACGCGCCCGTCGTCGACCGACTCCTCTGCCGTATCGGAAACGATCTGAACTCGTCCCAGAGAGAGAGAGAGAGCGTGTGTGTGTGCGGTGTGAGGTCTCTGAACTCTATGCGCGTAAACGATGATTTATATTATACCTATATTATAAGAGGCGATCCATTTAAGTGTCTACGCTATCGTCGGTATTGTATACCTATATAACTCATTAGAAAAGTTTTACTTTTTTGAATGATACACTTTGACATCAAATTCTGGCGAGGAATTAAGAAATCGCAAAGACTCACGGTTATAGTTTCTTGTAAAATTGGTGAGTGTATATCTACGCGTAATTTGTATTTCGTGTCAACATAATGTTTTATTATGAATTTATGATATAGTCTGTCTTTAAACATAGGTTAGGTTAGGTTTAATCTTACATTAGTTATTGTGTTCAATAATATTTTGTGATAAATCTCTTGAATACATTCCAATGGTAAATATTTTTCAATTTTAATCATAATTAAGCACTAACGGGTAAGACACATTTTTACTGAACTTAATTATTTTAACGAATCATCAAAAAAATAAACTATATAGGTACACTCTATTTCAACATCTAATTAACATAATATTAATGTTAATATTCAAGAGTTGTGTATGTCACTAGGTATTGTACAGTCTATGGTAGTGGTGTGATTTATCAGAAAAAAACGAAAATTGTATAATTTAAAGATTTAGAAAAGTATTTCCTATTCTGGCGCCCCCACCACTAAATCTTACATTCAAACTTGCAAGGACTATTTTATGTTCGAGTGTTATTGTTTTATCAGCGACTTGTAACTAACTCGGAGTGGTAATGACTGGAGATGCCAAAAAAACCACCACATCTCACCTTCGAATTTTGGATCCGAACCAAAGTCTTTGGATTGCTACAATTTAATAAATATAATATTACAATTTTCAGTTAAACAAAATATTTTAAAATTAAACACATGATTTATACAAACAATAGTTGGATCGAATGTAAACAATATTTTTCTTAAACTAATTGAACAAATGAGAATTAATAATAATAATAATTAAATAAAACACTAACACACACTCACGCGCAAATTGTCCGTCACGGGACGCCTAACAGATTTAAAAATTATTTTTTATTTTAAAGGGGGGTTTATTTTAAAGGGGGGGGGGGGTATTAGATGTTTTGCGCTGTGACGTTAGGCTGTGTGTGCTTTTCGCGCATTCGTCAGACAAATGGTTTTACAATTACGCATCTGCAAAAAAAAACCACTCGTTAATTCTTTAACGAGAAACTACTGTTCACGATTGTCGATTTGTGGAAACGTAGTACCTACTGCATCATAGCCCATAGGACATTAGGACATTAGGTCATTAGGTCAGTGGTGACAACGAACATTATCTCGACTCCACTATATTATAATATACTTATTCCTACAAATCGTTATATCGCGTTCGAAACGCGAGTGGCGATGATGATCGTATATTATACGTATCATATGAAATGTGCGAGTAAAAAAGAAAAAATATTTCCATATGGCCGTACGAGACTATATAATATCATTATGATGAGGTCAGAATTCATATCATATATATATATATATATATATATTGATCATTGGTGTGACTTCTAAATAGGTACGCGCGCGTTATATATGTATAGGTTGGTACCATATAGGATTGACTGCTGCCAGGGGATGAAAACAGGTGGTTGTGCTGCAGAAAAAATACACACGCATACCTACACACAACGCATAAATCGCGGATATGCTGTCTTCGAGTGAAATATATATATGTGCATTACAGCACACACACACACACACACAGACACAGTACAACAAATACTCGTAAACACCTATGCGTGTATATATATAAATAAAGCGTATACTGTGCGTCGTTCGATGTGTGGGAAAATCGTGTGTTCTCGAAAATTATATAATGTAACAAACGGCGATGACGACTATACCGCCGCCCGGTGCGGGGGCGGAGGCGTCGGCGGCGGACAGTGGCGTCGCGCAATTTGTATTTATTAACGTCAAGTCTGACAATGAGCGATTTTTCTACATGTGCATCGCGAGTGCCATTGTGCGATGTCGGGTATAATAATAATAATAATAGCGTGTTCCACCCGCACGAATAATATTATTTTTATTCGGTCGTCTTCGTCGTCGGCCGTCCCAGTTTCTCTTTCACACATCGGTCGTCCGCACACACACACACATAATATGTATATATAACGTATTTATTATTATATTATCTTGGCGTGCCTTGTGCAATACCCAGCTCGTGGGGGGGAGGGGTAGGGGGTGTGCGAACGACGACAAGCCGCAGGACAAACAATAATGACTTCTGTTGCAGGCGTAAAAATATACATTATTTACTGTTGGTATATAAAATATTATAATAAACGCGAAAACGTGAAAACCAAGAGCGACAAAAAAAAAAAAAAAATGTCGTTCGAAATCAATCGATCAGAACGAGAAGAGACGGAGACGAAGAAACAGAAGAAGAAGGAGAAGAAGAAGAAGAAGACGGAGAAGGAGTAGAAAAAAGTAATCTTTTTTTGTTTTGTTTGTCGACTGCAGGGACGCGACTTTTCGCGTTCTTATAAAATATTATAATACCTATACCTATACCCACCCATCTATGCCATACGGGAGATTTCTTCGTCGAGATATTATTATTATCATCATATACGGTTTCACATGTCGCGTCCATTGTGCGACGCGCTTTTCTTACGTCTCGAACAACATAAATCATATAATAATGTACGACGCTCACATATTATTATCGTACAATATGATGCAACACGTGTTTTACAAACGATTCGCGTGTTACGAGTAGAGTGAGCGCATATAATATTATAATATCTTATTATTATATGAACTGGCTGTTGTTACGATATCGTTAAGATATACACACACACACACATGTATAGGAGGGTATCTATACCTATATTATATAAGGTCGCTGAACACTACGCTTGATAATAATTTGTAGGTAGGCAGGTATTTATATATGTATATATCTATGATATGTGTGTATTTAAATGCGTTCGTATAATATACGCCGGCCGAGTGTATATTTAAAAACGATTGTGCGCGCCAACGTTTCAGGGGGTAGTATAGGGGTGGCTTGTATAGTCGAGAAAACATAAATGATGACGAGAGCGCTGCAAGCGTTCGAGATTTTCCCGGTCGATTTGATTTCAAACGCCGCCGCCGTCTATGCGCGATTACCATCGACTACGATGCGTCCATTATTGTGGGTCACTAATATATATTATTATTACAATACCATATTATTACGTTGTCTGCAGTATTAATGCGCATTCGATTTTAAACATACCGTCGGACCGTGTGCGTCTATATATAGATACCGCGGTTACCGCGCCTAAACCTTTGCAGTTGCAGATATCAATACCCATATCTAGCTAGCTATTTACCGGGCCAACTGCAGCTGTGTCATGAGGCAATTTTTGGAACAGCGAGTTTTGAAAAAAAATCATTTTTCGATTTACAGTTGTTTTAAATGTTCGTATCGATATATATATAAGTCATTAAATGGTTATTGGTATTATTGTATTAAATATAAGTGCCACGAGTAGGATTATTGGATTCTATACTGTCTACGTTCTTTTTTCCAGGTTTGGGACTATGGTAACATTGTGTAGCATACCGCTAGATTCAGCCAATCGCAGGAAATCACGGTAACCATGTAGTTTATAAAACAGTGTGAAGTCGCCTGTTTTCTGATTTAACTTTTTCTTAGTCATGGTATACCATTTACCAACCAAGCCGAGTTCAACTTTTGGACACGGAACGATGATATAGATGACGTAACTGTGAATTCGAGGCAAGTGATGTTGTGTGGAGGTTTATGACCATATTATATACCAAATATCGGGGGTAATCAACATTTTATAACAAGTGGGTCAAATGGAAAATTTTAAGTATCTGGTCATCCGCCTCTATTTGCTAAGGCATTCCACAATAAAACTCACTAAGACGGATCGCTTATGACCGTACAATTTTTCCGTCGGGATCCACATTAATTGAATCGTACCAAAGAAATCGTTCGTGTTAACAAACCGGTTCTGTGTTGCCAAAGTTTAATTTTATATTTATTTTTTAAGTATCCGATTTAATAATAATTCGTATACTGGTATGCCTTATACACAATATCAGACTCGTAGTTCCGGAGGCGCGAGAGGCGGCGTTGTCCTCCCTCAATACAATCGTTACCCCCTCTAAAAATAATAAAATTAATATTGTTTTTACGCATAGTGCCCTCCCCCTCTAAAATTTTGTTTGCCACACCTGAAAATTCGGTCTAAAATTATGATCTCCATCGGAAGGTTTTTTTTTTTCGCTAATAAATACTAAACTCGTGTAGAGGTATATGAATCTTAGAGGTGAGAGGTGTATATCTTAGATTCAATGACAACCCACGTGATCAACAGGCATTAGTATAATTCATTTTTAATAAGACCGACCAATATTATATCGACCAGTTGGTGACCCCTCACCTCTGTTGTACTACACTACAGTTAAATCGCGCAATACCCATCATTGTCATCATTATCATCATATCCGTATTGAGCGAAATCGGTTCGGATGATTGTTTGGGGAGGGGAACGGGGGAAAAATCGACGTTTCGAAAATAATTAGTTTCATGATTCTTTTAGATAACGAACGATATCATTATTATATGATATATTATGTATGATTACAATACTGCAGTTATTACATTCGATAAAACAAATAATATGTTTCAAATGTCTTATTTTAGATAATATAATATATATATATACCGTCGCAGAATAATATTATCATATATAATGTATATATATATATATATAGTATATGTATGAGTGTATATAATAAAATAAAATATAATATGAGTACCTGTACTTGTAACCACGTTATGTACTGAGCGTCTTCAAAATATATGTCTTATAACACGCGCATATTATATACGATGATTGTGAAGTCGTATATTATTATTATTATTATTTTATAATATAACTATCGACTAATTACATAATCATAACATTAATATATATAATACTCGCAAGCTGTGGGATTTGACTTTGCAGGATGTGCAATTATAAATTATAATTATTAATTATTGTAAACGTAATATTATTTTAGAATATCGCTCTTCGATAACAATCGTACAGGTACATTATATATAATTATTAATATTGTTATATGGGTGAAAAAATAAAACTGCGTTATTGGTACCTACATAAAAATATTATATTGTTATATTATTGCTCGCGCACGATTCTGTAGTATCTAGCTGATCGTCGTACGCGATTACTTGCTTATTTATTATACATATAGTATACATTATAGTAATATTAATAATAATAATAATTATTATTATTATATCGATATATAGTTCGTCTGCAGAATTTTGTCGATGATCGTTCTCGCTAGCGGCGTACGTAGGGAGGAGGGTGGAGGGTAGATATTACTTACCTAACCTTAAAATATAGCTTAAAGTATCTATTCTAATTATGAAACGATGACTTCAAAAAAAAATCATCGATTCGTGTATTTTATGACACCTAGACTCCACTGATTCACACTTTCAGTTTACTATATTATTAGTTACTTATGAAATTATATATAGGGTGATTTTTGAAGCATGATCATCTCATTTTTATGGTTAAATTATGTATATATATATATATATTTAAATTCAGATTTTTTCACTATTTTTCGAAAAATGATTCTGCGAGACAATAAAAACTTTAGTTTTTCGAATAGCAACCCCGCTTTTTTATTTTTTATATACTAATCATAACATTAATAAACAGATTCTTTTTAGAATTTTGATGTTTCCAAAATCTGAAATCTAACTAAAACTAGTAGTTTTTGGGTTATTTAATATTTTGTTTTAAGGATAATATTTTTATGGTAATGTGTTCAGTAGATAGGGAATTAGGGAGCATTGACGATTTAAAAAAGTTAGCAATTACTATTGATTTATTAATATAAATAATTTGTAAAATTTATCCAAGTACCTATAATAAATAAATTATATCTAACATTAGGTACACACAATTTTTATTTTTATAAAACCATTTTTAAGGATTATTATTTTTGGTAAAAACATTTTTTATTAATTCAGAAACTACTATTTAGAATATTTTGATTTAGATGCATCAATATTTTCAAAAAAATTATTCACTAAATAATTTTCAGTAAAAAGGGGAGTTCTTATTTGTATTAAAAGTTAGTATCGCCATAGGATACTCCTTAGTTCTTAAGTACCACCTAATACAAAAAATATCAAACATTTTAAAATATGATCTTAAAATTCTGAATAAATGATTTTATGATGATATTAGAAAGATATAAAATAATGATTGAACTTTATCGCATAACGGCTGATGTGATAATGCAAAGCAATCGACGTATCATTATAATATTTAATGACTCTCTCGTCGGCAGCGATGACTTGGAAAAATATTTCAGGTTGGAAATTTCTGTTCGATCACATAAATATTCATTGCCTTTATCTTCAGATTACCGCGCATACTTCCACATTTAGCGGGGAGGTGGCAAGCAAACTATAATTTTGTGAGCTCATATTTCAACTATATATCATAATATATTATAAACTAATATTATATAATTCTGCATTTTTTTTTTTTTTTTTTGTTTGTTTGATGTTCGAGAAAATGCATCTCTATATACTTCGAACTAGCGTAACAGACACAAGTGTTAGCACAAAATCAAACTCATAGCGTTTCAATTCAATAAATAACTAATAACTATATACATATAGCCATATAGGTCTCGTAAATATGGGTACTTCCTATGCAGCCATATTGTGTAGCACCTACACAAGCTTTATGCAAAATTAATCCTACACAAATTATTTACATTTAAATTTATCGGATAAGCTCGTATTCGTGATCATTGAAAAAAAACTCAACTCCCCCAACCCACCCACAACCATATGTGTGCGTATAGACGCCACGATTGGGCATACGTGGCCTCTAAAAACTAGCTCCGTTCGTCTTTTAAGGGGATCGGTGGCTGACAGTTTTTGTAAGGAGTTCGAAATAGGCAATTTTCAAATTGCACGCATGTGGGTCTCGTGAATGTGTGTGCGCGCGTGAGAGTGATCATTGGTGTGCGAGAATGTATATGCTGAACGTCTACTTGAGACCAGCTGCCAGTCCCCTTAAATATGAATTATCTATATTGTCTACTGAATCCAAATCAAAGAAAAGTGCGATATTATAATACTAATATTTTAACGGGTTGAACCTAACCACAGATATCGTGGCACGCCGATGATATTAACTCCGTGCAGAGCTTACGATAAAATATCGCGTGTTTTAAAACGAAAATAAAACGACAATTGTAAAATGCCTCTGCAGGCCACTAGATATTTAAGTTATTTAATTGTTTTTGACCTAATAATTCCGGCAGTACCTGCAGGTATAGGTGATTGTGAGTCTATCACCATAGCTATTAGAATGGATTTCATAGCAGTGTATTTTTTAACCACACTCATTATATTTTTATGGTTAAATTATACATAATATATTGAAATTCAGAATTTTTTGAATTTTTAAATACATTTGAAGACCATTTTACGAAATTATTGACATTTTTTATACCACTTTAGGATGATGCTGTGATAAATTATTGATAACACAAACTTCAGTTTGTAAACAAATCTCCCTTTTTTATTTTTTTTAATAATAAGCAGATTTTTTTGAGGATTTTTCGATATATCTAGTTAATGATTAAGGCTATAGTAGTTTTTGAGTTATGTAACTTTGTGTTCATAATATGTCTTTGACATTAAGTAGATAGGGAGCTTAGACAACTTAACAAAGTTAGTAATTACTGTAGATTTATAAATATAAATAATTTGTTAAAATCATCCAAGTATGATAAATACTAGTTATAATATCTAACATTAGGTATACATATAGTTTTTATTTTTATAAAACCATTTTTAAGGATTATTATCCTTGTTATAAACATTTTTTATTAATTCAGAAACTACTCTTTAGAATATTCTGATTTAGATACATCATCTTTTTCAAAAAAATTATCCGCTTAATAATTTATTTTCAGTAAATTCAGTTATCGGAAATTTGAAAATATGGCCTTTAAGTCTACTTAAAAATTCTAAAAATCAGAATTTGAATAAACGTACTGTTGAAGAGAAAAATGGTGATGACTGATGAGCATGCTTAAAAAATCACTCTGTATATACCTACTCATTTTGTTTATACCGTCATTGCGTCATTGCGGGATCGAAACCGAACGTAAATCGACATTCACATAATATTATCGATTTTTTTTTATTGATTTTTCGTGTTGTTTTGTTTCGATATACGTACAGGCACCTATAACAATATAGGCGAGACCCTGCAATTTGACATACGCGCATTTGTCTTACGTCGAAAATCAATTTAATTACACCTCGGTGATATCATATAATAGGTTTTGTTTTGCAGCGTTTATGTTCGGTTTTACGGGCGAATGTTATTGTACGGGGTCGTGGGTTTTAATACTAATCGATCGTAAAACAATTTTTCATGCAATCCTTGCACGTGACTGTGTAATTCAGTAGTGATTGGACAACAACCGGACGAGGAGGTCAAGCATTGAGGTGACACCTGTCATAACTATTATTGGCTGTTATTAATAATACGCTATAATAATAATAGTTTTATACTAATAAAATGTTTTTATTATTATCATCATTGCGTTATTATATTGTTCATTCTTTTGATAGGCTTTCATCGACGTCGTCATATATTAATGGGCAACTGCAATAGAATTGCAAACACTCTGACGATTGATAAATGTCAAGTTTAACATTTTCCTTATGAGTCCGTCGAAATATCATTATTCTGATTTCTAAAATGCACAATATGATCCGCTTAAGTGTCAACACTAGGATCGTAATTTTAAAAAGCTTAAACTTTTTTGAAAATATTTATTGTATATAATTTTATTTTGATATTTCGATGTCTTAGCAAAACAATATATTTAAAAAAAATAGTAATTTTTACTATATTTCGTTAGGATTTGTTTTTTAAAAGCTTTCACTTTATTGCATCACAACATATTAATGTTTTGGATTACTATTTGATATATAAAAATCGAATTTCGAACTAGAGAATTCAATATAGCTATTTAAAATTATTAGCGTAAAAGTTGTCTTGTAGACTAATATTTTTTGAGACACATTTGGACCACTATACTATTGGCTCATTCGAACTTTAAATATTATGAAGAAAACGCAGTTTCGTGACACATATGCATATTCAATATATTATTATGATAGTTAATTTTTTATAGCCATACAAGATTAAAACAAATAGAATCGCTGAAAGATAATGAATTCCCATTCATAGTTATATAAATACCAATAATCATTTATTTCAAAAATAATAATTGAAATAAATAAAATATACCTAAATTACGTGTATCGAAGACAAGTGTTTCAGTTTCTCTGTGAACTATAGCGATATTATGGATTTTAAAATTTACCTAAAAAATATTGAACATAATATTTAGTGCAGGTATCCAACGTAATATATCATATTTTTGAGATGATTATAAAATGTCGCTTGTTAATTTGTCAGGAATCATTTTTAATATTTTGATAAAATAAGCGATCTATTGATTATTAACGTGAATTGCTTTGTAAAAACATACCAATGTTAAAAATTGAACGACGAATAGCAAGCACGAACAAGATATTATGATTTTATTATGATTTTATATGTATATATATATATATATACTCTATTTATTTGTTTTTGCTCTACTGCAGTCGACCCAGTCTCGGAAAGGTAGTATTATAGAATATTAAAATATTATACAATTCAATGTGATCAACCACATATTCGTACAATCTAAGTGTAAAAAGCTTATTTACAGGTAAGTGATTTAGACGCAAGTCCGGAATGGATTTAGAATTTTTTCATTTGGAGTTTGGAAGGATAGTATAATATTTTTAATTAAGATACACATAAGCGTAATATAGGTATTACGATGTTCATCTATATCTACGATCATAAAATGTTATTTTGAGTATACTTAGTATTGAGTTCTTATCGATGATCCAAAATGTTTTTTCCTACACGCGGAGACTTAAACGACATCATACAATATCATAAATTATGATTCATAATATATACACGGTCCAAATCATAATTTTTTTTCTGCGTCGCGCCATCAAACCTATGAGATTATGCTGAATATTTTATTGGTTAATTATAAAATAATAATATTTACGATTTTATACTGAATAATTAGCTTAGGTCATTGTTCAAATGTGAGGAGGGCCAGCAGAGGCTAGTAGCGATGGGATGCGGGGTGTGCGATGTGGGGTGGGGTAATGTCGCGTACGTACGCGAGTGACGAGGAGGGCCAGCAGAGGTGAGGAGGGCCAGCAGAGGTGAGGAGGGCCAGCAAATGTGAGGAGGGCCAGCAGAGGCTAGTAGGGCCAGGGGGCTAGGATTCTGAAGCCTCTAAACTATACTAATGAGATCAAATTTTTAAATTGCAAATAGTTTTCAAAAGCACCGTGGAAAAACAGAAAAAATTAAGGAAAAACAGGAATTTTTACACAACATCAATTTTTGAGAAAATCGAATTTGATATTGGCGTAACTCTAAAACAAATTACCGTAAGCACATGCAATTTTCACTGAATGTTTATACTGGCATTTTCTATACTTGATACAATTTTCAAATCTTTTTAAGTTATTTATAGATGATTGAAATTTTTGATCTTAGTTTTTTTTTTTTTTAATGACAGTAAAATGTTATTGCTTTGGTAACTTCAAAATGTAATACAAGGCTCCTTGTATATATTGTTACAATGACAGTTAAAAAATATTAAAATACATGGTCACTTTTTTTTTTTTAATAAGCATTTAAAGTAAAATTTTCATGACATTGCATCAGACGCATAAGTGCAAAATTATAAAAATCATTATTATATTTTATATCAAAGTATATTTTTATTATTATTATTATGATGTAATAATATCGTAGTTGTCAATGAACTTAAATACCTATTTTTCATACTTTTTACCGTACAACACCGTGACCGCTGCTCCTTCTTGTCCTTCCCGCCCTCGTTCTGCCGCGTGTCCTGCAAACTTCCCGGGCTCGAGTGTACCTACTTATATATAATATAATATTTCATAGTGTTTTTGAGCCGCGAACAATTTCAGTTCGTTTATTACGTGTACAATCCAACGTTTCGAAATAATAATAATTTTTTTTTTACCGTGCGATGACCACCGATAACGAATATATGACCCGTGATGGTCGAGCGTATATTATAATATCGTTGCGCTTCGTCGTGTTCTTCCAATCGAATTCATCGTACACGCATTATAGTGACGATAATTTCGACGCACACAATATTAAATGGGTAAGCTAGGTATATAGGTACTTGTAGGCAAATAATCGTGGAATAAAATAATTTACGATATTATATGCGCAATGCGTACGAACATGATGATCGTTGAGGCAAACGACATTGGTCCGATAGCAGCTATATATTATTATTATTGTATATATATAGCTGATGGACGCGGCCCTGATGGCTAATTAGGTGGGACTTGAGGGATTCAAACTCCCCCGCCACACCCATTTCATTGCCCGATATATTTTATGATTTACGAGACACTCTCTTTAGGTTGTGCGTGCACTAATTAAAGAATAAAAATTATAAAAACACGTCCTCGTATAAGAATACATCACAATTTATTTACAAATATATATTGCAACGTAAACTAACCTATATGTTCAGTCTCAAACCGTCTCGTTCCACAATTTATCCGATAATATAGATAATGTAATGTTAAAAAAAAAAAATAAATAATAATTCACGTTACATGATGTATCATGTCTTCATCACTAGCCGTGATGCGGCTGCGGATGTGGATGCGGGGTGTGGGATGTGGGGTGGGGTAACGTCGCGTACGTACGCGAGTGACGAGGAGGGCCATCAAATGTGAGGAGGGCCAGCAGAGGCTAGTAGGGCCAGCAAATGCGAGGAGGGCCAGCAGAGGCTAGTAGGGCCAGCAAAGGCTAGTAGGGCCAGGGGGCTAGGATTCTGAAGCCTCTAAACTATACTATACTGACCTCCACAATGAACCAACCAGTTAAAACATTTTTTCGTCAACTTATTGTTTGCACACACAAAAAAAACACTAACACACAACATTGTAAAATTAATACATTCATCGCTCCACTATCAGAATCTAAAAAAACAAACAAAATTCCTGAAAACTGTGAGCATACTATACGGCGATAATAAACAACAAATCACATTTTTTGTATTAACCTATTACACTTAAACGTCATAAGAATGTTCAATTAAAAGTAAAAACAACATTTTAGGATTTTTTTAATGCGGTACTGTAATTATGATCTTTCTGTTTTTTTTATTTTTATTATTACACATCCATCACGAGCGCAAAATGTATATTATAATATTTTATTTATCGTCTCACGCGTTTCGACTTGAGGTCGTATAATAATATAAAATCTTAATTGTGACGTGTGTGTACGAATTATAAACTCGTCGTTTATAGATTCGTTATGCATCACCTTGCCACTAACACGATATACCGAAAAATCATTTATTAAATTATAATAGTCTTTTTCACAGATATTATATCTAAAATATCGATGAAACGTGTTAAGATAATCCCATCATAATAATGATCGCCAATCGTATGGGCACTGTGTTTTCTCGTGCGTTGCCTTTTTGTTTCTTCTCACCGATTATCATCATATAAATTCAATATACATATATATATATTAACAATATTAATATCATAAAGTACGTCATCGGTGGTATCGCAAACTCGTTTTTACTACCGTGGTCAATATACGCTATCTCATTTCCTGCCTAGCTTAAAAAGTTGTTATAAATTGTTTTAGTTACTGTATAAAAAATCACCAGGTCATCATCTATACAAAATATATTATTAGTACTATTACATTGCGATTGTTGTAACGACGGCGAACAGTGCAGTTCTCATTAACTCGTTTGCGGTTATTGTTTTGTTTTTTTTTTGAAAATTTGGTTTTACGCACTTTTGTTTGAAAATATCGAACTTCTTTAAGTTTTAATTTGTTTTTAATGGCGGTGCCCGATACGATTATGAATAAATTTGACCAATGGTTTTAGTAATGTCAATAAAAAAGTTAACTTATGAAAACAAAAGGTTATGGTTATTACAGTATATTAATAGTTTTAAATTAATATCTACCGAGGATTTTCTAACTGTTCCTGAGCCCAAATTTTTGGCGAAAATATCTTATGAATTATGATACGACAAAAACTTAAATTTGTAACTAATGGCCTTTGTTGTCGATGTTATTTTTTGCGATCAATAAAAAAAAAAAAAAAAAAAAAAAAATTAAATCTTATAATAAGTATACGGATTGTATCGCTGTTATCTGTATTAGCCATTAGGTTTAAATAAATTACGTCTCTAATTTGATTTTTTTGTCAGGTTTTTTACAAATTGAGTTAGATTGTGAGATAAACTTGATGTGTCTTTTTTCGACGGCATATACCATGCTTGGAGGACCATAGGTACTTATAGTTTGTAAAAGAAATATATGTACGTAAAACGCTATAGTAACTGACGAGACAAAAAGTCTAATAGGCCGTACCTACTACTTATATGTACGCAACCGTATGGAAATTTGGCAATATTGCACTAAAATATTGGATACAAAATGTTTACGGAATCGTGTTTCTTGAAATGTGCATATTCCATTCGCCGATATTGACCGAACTGAATCGTGTTCTACCGAAGTCAAGGACATTCAGCAGATTGCAGTTGAAATATGCGTATTATACAAATTGATCGAATGCAAAATTAACAACCGAAACAATTTGATTATATATATATATATATATCCAAATTTATAAATAATAAATATTTAGTAAACATTTGTGGGGAATCTGCAATAACAATATCGGGAATGTCGACATAGAAAGCTATAGGTTAGGCGATGATAAAGAATATATAAGAGAAGACGATTTCGGAGGGTTCTCGAGTGGCTGTAACTGCAGTTAACTGTGACTGCTGAATATTTTTCTGAGTGAAGTAGTTGGTACACTGTAAACTACGTCTAAATCTCTAAATTATTATTCGAATAAAAAAGGTATTCAGTGTGAACTATACGCAATTATAAAATCTTGATCGTGTTGTATTGTATTTATCCATTTTATGTTTATATTCTAATCACAAAAATATTTTCTTTCAGTCCAAAGTACCATATTACAATAAGCTGCAGCATATATTTAATTACATTTACCTTGAAATTTCATGGATTAACAAACTTGTAAACTTTTATTTGTCAGACAGCGTTTAATAATAATAATTGTGTATTTCGCAATCAAACAAAATATGAACTAATCAAATACAAATATTAATATATCGTGGTTATACATTACCTATAAGTATATTAGCTTGAAATGGCGATTTTAAGTTCACAAAAATGATCTAAAATTTAAAACATTAAGAATTATAGTCAACTGTCAACAGGTATATAGTTATTACATATTAACTAATTAGTAATTATTATACAGTGTACAATTTAAAGTATCTAATTAAACTAATCATTTACAGAATATAATTAATAAATAATATAGGTATAGTTGATAATTTATGTTTTTAGAAAAAAAATGCAATACATTATAAATTTCAATTGTTATAATTATAAATTATGTTGAAAAAAGTGTTTGGAGGAGGATCCACACCATTTATCAACCCTCTCGACGTTGAATCAATCGAAGCTTTGGGTGAAGCTTTATCGGCTCAAATAAAGTGCACATTAGCGTTTCACTTTGCTATTACAACAATGAGAGGATAATAACGATTGTAATACAATGTAAGGCGTAGACTGCAAGTATATTAAATCTCTTGTTGTATTGTTTAATGCCTTTCGCGCACGCATAGTGCATAGTGCATACGTATCGGTACTGTTTTAGTGTTTTATACCCGGTATTCGGTAATTTACGGACCCGCGCACAGGTATATAATAAAAACGCGACGACATTTGGGGTCGGACCCACGCAATAAACATACAAAATATGTAGTGCCTTATAGCCATGACTCTATATACGCGTATATTATACAGGGTGAACCAGGAAGCACGATGCTCAACACAGCATTTATTATCCCATCCAATAGTACCAACATTTTTTTCAAATTCTAATTTTTTTCAAATTTTTATTATATACTTGAAATCTTTAATTTTTTTATTTATAAAATTTAAATATTATGTCTTGCGATGGTGCACACCTATAGGTATCTATTATTTTGACATTCATATGATAAAGATACTCTTAACACCTACGGATAAAATTTAATAAGATGTGGACTCGATCAAGATATATGTCAAATTTAAAACAGTCCTTGCAGGACGGCAAGTCGGCATATGTGATTACGTCTTCGTGCGCTTACAAAACAAAATCAAATAAATCCAAAAATCAGAATTCTAATTATTGCATAATATTATTATGTATGTACAAAATGGGTTAGCGTGTTTGTGGTGAATCACCCTGTGTGCATTATAATCAACATAATATAGTGTTATACACATGTTATTTTAATTTTTACGGGGTTTTTCACAAGGACAATGCGTTATCGGCACCGACTGTATTTTATATTATATTATTACTCTTTCTTTTTTTTTTCCAACCGACATTTAATCCCTCATCAGGCCGGCCAAGATCGCTATAAATCGAAATATACTCACGAAACACTATACATATATATGTGTGTGTGTGTAGTGTATATATGATATTATTACTCGCACGAACACACTCACATTGTATCCCGTCTGTTTTAGGTCTTAAAACGTCGACGCGTCAGACGTCCAAAACGTGCTGCAGACGGACACTTAATACGATAAACGTCTGGTGCGGAATAATGTTGGAGATAAGATAATATTTTAGTTACCTGATGTACCTATGTATATATATATATATATATGCAATGATAAACTATATTGTATGTCTTGCGAGGGTGTCGTCGATATATTTTTTTTTCGGTTGTTCTCGAATATTGTGCAGTTGAAGTGTGCAGCACGTCCCGTAATAACCGACCCAACCCAAAGGGATTGAAAGGGAAAAGATCGATTTATTTGGTCAACGCGTTCGTACAAAAAATCTCGAGTTATAATATACATATATGTATAGCGAGTGTAATAGGCATGGGTGGGTAGAATAAATATTTTGTTTCATCAAGACAACACTATATGAGAGGTTATGTTCGTCTGCGTTATAACTATATATATGTATAGGGTTCTGGACTTATGCTTACTCACAATTCTCAAAAATTCAATTAAAGTAACCGAAAAAAATGTCCTATATAAATACGAACCTGAATATTTTTTTTATCTAATAAAATATTATGAATAAATTAATGTATATTTATTAATTAATAAGTAAAATATTGAATAAAGTTGCAAGATTTATTTTTTAATTACTCATTAGGACCAGTGGCGTATTGAGAGTGCAGATTTCGAAGGGTAGTTTCCTGATAAATTTAAAGGTGTGGGTGGATGGGTCGTGGGTGAGTACTGGATGTAGAGAAACATTGTAGTACAAGTATAGGCTATATAATATACTGAATATCATACTTAATAAGAATAATAAATACATATTGCATTCAGTATGGTTAAGTGGCGGTAGGACATTAAAAAAATGAATTGATGGATATAATATTTCACTTTGCCACGTCACTGATTAGCACTCGTGACTATTATTGCAGTATACAAAAAATGTTCCAAAAAATAAATTGCAATTATTCCAAGCTTTCAAACAACTTGTTAAACATTGATATTTAATGTATTTTAAAACATTAAGTTGTACACCCACACACACACTCACCTGTGTTATTATATACCTAGTTAAATTTAAATACACTAGGTATATACAGACTGCAAAATTCTCACTATATATTATATTAATAAATATGCAAAATTCATATGGTCGTTAAAGAAATGGAATTATTCAAAACTAAAATATATTAATAATTTAGTATATTACAGTATGCAGTAGTACATAATATTATTATCTACACTGTAATAGTAATCTACTGCACAAAATAGTGCTAGTTGTACCTCTCTTTCCCACAACAATTTTACCGATAACGCTGTCTCATTTCAACACTAAGTGCATGTACACGACTCAGCGGTGCAGCCATCTGCGTTTTTTAATTACTGTTTATTATAATTACAATTATTATTTATAAGCTCCTTGACATAGATCCAACCCAGTAAAATCAAATTAGAATTTTTTTTTTTCATAAAATGCATTTTTAACGGGCAGCGAAGTGCACGGGATCAGCTAGTATTATTATAAAATAGACTGTAGTGAGTTGTGAGTATTATAGTTATATGCATTTTAATTACAATATAATATACCTTGTACCTACATAATATAGTGCTTTACTTTACCTACCCAGTTTAGTTTATGTACCACAGAAACGTTTTCCAATACATTCGACGGAAGCACGTGCGGGCGTTATCGAGGCGCCCGCCGTCATAATAATTTATACTTTTATTATTTCTTAATGAGGCGTGTATATGCAAAGGCATTACCTTGGTACCTGCGACGAGGATGAAATACAGAAATCACGTCTCCGTTTTCAAAGTGACTACTCGCTTTACGCCCTTTACATTTTACGATGTACAGATTGTCGTAGAGGGGGACTTGCCACACGAATAAAAACTAGTTTTTATCATTTTATCTATAAACTAAAAAAATATTAATAATCATGAGATTAATGAAAATAAAATGTTGAAAGGTCAAAATTTTCAGCGAAATAAACTCCATAAAATAGATATCTTTATTTTTTACCAAAAAATAAAATAAAATACATATAGCCCTTTTCTTTGTGATTCAAATTAAAAAAAACAGATTTATAATATATTTATTACCTCAGGAGATATCGCAACGCGCGGGGAAATTCTCGAGGGACACCATGCAGTATACCCAACCGAAGCTCATCATAATATTAAAATATATATTTTAAAATACTACATCATATATATTAATGTGTTCCACGTCGCAATCGTATATATAATTCATAGAATATTATATGGTTATAAGTTATAACCCATATATTTATACCTATAATATTATATGTATATTTAGCGTGTCTATAGGATACATAATGAAGATTCACCTGGAAGCATCCTCAGTCCTCAACCCATTTTTTCTCTTCAATAATACGTTTATTCTAATTCTGATTTTTGGAATTTATAGATATACTCGAAAAAAAATTTATTAAAATTATTGAATTTTGTTGGTCTACTTAATAAGAAGCGTCCTGCAGTGGCTAACTTCTATTTTTTAAATGAAACCTGCTCTTTGTTACTGTAAATCATTTAGTGGATATATATATATTTTTTAAATGTTTATGAACTGAATTTAAAATTCAAATTAGTAGTTTTTTATTTATTAAAATGTTTGTATCGAGGACAATAGTCCTTAAAAACTGTTTTACAAATATATAAAATAACTAGACGCAGTACTGGAACAAGTATTTGTTATACTTGCGTCATTTTTAAAAGTTATTAATGTTGTTAAATATGAATGTTCACTGTTACCATCGCCCATTGGCCATTACCTTGGATGGTTTATCTTTAGAATGCAAAGTTCAAAATTACTCGTATGAATTTGGATACTAATTTCTGATACTTCAGAAAGATTATCATCCAAATAATTTACAGCTGAAAAGGGGGAAGTTCTCATTTGAAGTTCGTATTACCACTGGAAGACTCGCCTTAAATAGGTATATTACAAAAAATCACAAAAAATTGAAAATATCGTCTCCGAGCTGTATATTTAAATATTATTTCAAAAATCAGATTTTGAATAGATGCAGTGTTATTGAAGAAAATAAGTGGCGTGTGCATGCTTGGTGTATCACCCTGTATGTGTATATAATAATTATATTATATATTTACTCAGCGTACGTCATTGTTCGTTCGACGTGTACGCGTGCAACGACGATGGTAATTACTGCAGCAAGTGTACATATTATTATTATTATGTGTATATTATGTATAGCTCCGGGAGACTTAAACGCTGCAGCGGAGCACATGAACGGCGCACATGATATACATTATATAGCGTGATGGTAAATTATATGATGGGTGTGTGTGTTTGTTCGGTCCAAGTTCGGTGGTGTAGGATGCTGATGAATCTCATTCACACACACAACCCGCGTCCGGGATTAAGTCGTTATACCTATCCGACGGTCGTCATCGTCGTCGTCGCGTCTCCGTCGTCATTAACATTTTAATAATATAACAATATATTATTTATGCAACACGGTCCACCCACTCGGTTTTATTTATATTAGTAATTACTTATTAGGTAGGTACCTATCCCACTAATAATTACTTATATAGGTACACCGCAACTATGTGTTGTTCGCATACGGCGCGATATATATAGTAACAAATCGGGTCCGATGATGACGTGCTGCGCAGTGTGTAATATAAATGGGATAGACCTGCAGATGCGTCGTAAGCCAACAATTGGACGACGAAATCCACATTTGATGAAAAAAGATTTATACTTCATTGAACATTTATAAAAATTATATTTTTCAAAAGCCAAGTGGAAAACATTAACGAAATTTGCCTATATATTAAAATATAATCCTATGTTATATGTACTGTCGTATATATGCCGATATAAACTCAAAACGTAGACAAATAAATGAACCAGTAACGAGCACTTCTTACGCATAGACGTCTAGTGAGTTATAGGGTGACCATACGTCCTATTTTTTATAGGATTGTCCTTTATTTCAGCGTTGTGTCCTTTTATCCTAACAAACTTCATTCAGGACGCTTTTGGTCCTGTTTTTTTTTTTATCAAACAAAATTAATGAATTTGAAATCAAAACTTACGAAAGTAATGAACAATGATTATAATTGTAAACTTGTGATTGTCTGAATTTATCAGTATGGGGTATGTATACGAGTTATGGGAGCTTATCGGAGTTATCGGATTGACCGTTATCGGACTATATGCTTTTAATTTTATCTATTTATATCACTGAAAAGAGGTGGTGTGAAATATTTGAAATTCTAGAAATAAATAATATTCCAATTAAATATTTTACGGCTATTTTAGAGTATTAAATGGCTATTCCAGAAACTAACGCGTCGGTAGAAAGAGTATTTTCAATTACAAATGCTTCTTGGACAGATGAGAAAAATCGATTTCTTGTGGACACAATTAGACCGATAATAATCGTAAAACAACGTTTTAAAAATGTTTCATGTACAAAATTTCATACATTTCTTTTGGAACATCCACAATTATTAAAACTAGTTACTTCAACAGAAAAATATTAAAAATCAATAAAATATATATATATATATTATATTAAGCATTAATAAAAAATAAAATAAAATAATTATTAATTTTGTCCAGTATTTTTTTTTTTTTAATATGGTCACCCTAAGTGAGTAGTGATAATCTAGTTATACGATCACCACACTCTGACCACTTTTCTGTATTCACAATTGTTATCTTCACCTAGTCTATTCATATGTTTTCATAATAGGTATGTTTTTGAACTGATTTGTTTTTCTAATTGTTACCGATGATATTGTTTTCTTAACCTTGTGTTTACTCACCAACATTATTTATAACTATATTCTTCAATTTATACCTGTATTAAAAGCCTAATACAATAACAGTACCTACTATAACTGTAATATTATCAATTTGCATAGATTATTATGACGTCTGTGCAGTGTGCGGTGTAATGATGACTGTACGGAGATGTTATGACGGTTATTTTTAGTTATGTTGGAAAAATCACAGCACTCGCGAGTCGTTCCACATACTATTATATAGGTACCTACTCATAATACGTGAGAGTACCTATGTACCTATATAGGGCGTCAAGCTCCCGAGAATATAATAACATAAAATATTATGTGTATATATACATGCATCCCGTTTACGCGACTACACCGTCACTTGCAGTCTATAACTATTGCAACGACTATATTTATAATAATAGTAGCGGTGCCTACCCGTTTCTGTCGGTATAATATGCTATTTTAATTATACATACGGCGCTCGAACGACTACTTTGTGTAGGTATTTTTATAATTTTTTTTTTTTTACTTTACCCGTAAGAGACGATGAGCTGCTAATAATGTTTTGTCGTAAAATAACCGCCGACTTTACGACGATTATATTATTATTATTATTATACACTGCACCGGCACGTTAGGACGGTCATAAAACGTCGTGTAAAAGGCTGCAGTAAATTAGAACGGCATCGATTACCGGACGGACCGGACGGACTAAATAATAATAATGAGCTTTCTCTTCGGGCGCTCGCGCGATGGTCATCGTCTTATAACTTACTGCACTATACCCGTGACGGTGGCGGCGGCGGTGGCGGCGTGTGTGTTGAGACCTATTTTTTTACAAGCTCGTGTTACCGACTGAGAATATCATCATTCGTCTTTATAATGTATAGGCACGTGTGGATACGTCATATTTTCATAATATTATTGCTAAAAATACTGTGCTTAAGTACAATTATGTGCATTTAGCCTGGGTGGCCACTAACTTCGATTTTGGGTGCAGCGAATTATTTAAGAAGCTAATTGGAAGTGCAGAGCATGCACATTGTATTATATGATATTATGTTTATAAAACGAAGACATTTTTAAATTTTATAACAAATAAAAGAACGTTTCTACACAGAACATTATTGTTGTTCAGGTACGCATTGAGGAATGCGATTTTACATTTGAGAAGCGTTTTTTATATCCTATTATTTAATTTTACTCAATCTTGGTGTCAACAGCCACACGGCGAGACTGACTCAAAACCCACATTCGGCTCACGAGTCTCGTTGTGACCACGGTTGGCCACCTCTGATATATTACGATATATCGTACACATAATAATATAAAATGCAATAATAATTGCAGTTAACGACCACGTGATGTTCTTCCTGAAATTCGACAAATCCGTGGTTCTGTCGAGTGAGATTATTTTTAATGTAATAAGCGCGCATCACTTTTGTAAAAAGTGTAAAAATACCTATTAGCGATCTGCATGCAGATTGACCAAAAATTATTTATGATTTATGTATACTTATAATTAGAGTTAGGATGTTGATGACTTTTGCATTTTTTTTCCTTTTATTCTGTACAATGCTATCCTAGCTAAAAATTTGTTCCACGCTCCCTTGATGCAGAATATTCTAATTTTATTTTGCATTTTTTTCGCATTTTTTGCATTTTTAGCTATAAATTCATTTTTTTACGTCATTTTTCAACATTTTTTCATCTTTTAGGGCATTTTTTGTACTTTTTATACAATGTGGGGCATTTTTCACAAATTATAGATTTTAGGGCAAATGTTACACCCAAGTTTGGAAACAACTTTAATTTATTTAAAATTTAACTTTGGATTTGGACTATAAGTAAAAAATAATTTTAATATTAATTAAATGAATTAAATTAAAATCTATTTATACCCATATCTCGAATAAAAATTATTATTTATAAATAAGTTTTTCACTTACTTAATTAGTATTTCAGATAATTTTTAAGGCCATTTTTAAGTTTTTAAGGTATTTTTGCACTTTTTTTAGGGCTTTTTGTGTGTTTTTTAGGTCATCAACATCCTAACTCTACTTATAATATTATGCCACTAGAAAGTGAGAATCAGAGAACCAATACTTAATAGGTATAGTTGTACATAAAAATATTGCATTATACATAGGAGGTTGATAAATACGTCGAAACAGGCTAGGCGGTGCAGGACATGACCACTGCAATGATGCACATGGTTGATACTATATTCGTTGTTACAACTACTAAAACCTTTCAATAGGTACCTACAATCATGAATAATTATGATTTATGAAAATCGCGCGTGTTTTTTTTTTTCATCGTCACACGCGAGTGTACAAAATCACGGATCCCACCTGCAGTATGTTCTAAAATCAATTTTTTTAAAACATTTTTTTTTTTTTTCAATTAATCTTAATCTCCAAAAATTATGGCCATTAGCTGTTTGTACGTTTAGTACAGGTTTATCACTGTGGAGGGAGGTAAGTAGTCTGCGTGCAGACGAAGATTTGTCACTAAAAAACCCCGGTGGTCACCGATCCGGAAACTAGTGAACCCGACCGATGTTTTTACTCAGAACAAGTTTCTTATAGTGAAAACATGCTACCGCGCCACTCCACGAGGCGGTCATATTTTTGCTGGAGGCCAGCTCTCTGCAAGGGAAAAACATGTTCCGATTTTGATGTAGCAGTGCAGTTGCGTAAGGATGAATATAATATAATATGCACCACCACCTGTGAACAATATTTCTGCACACGCCCATATACAGTGAATATAATTAATATGATATGTACCTGCTACAGAGTATACCATATACCAATTTAATGGTATTATAAATTATTATTGTTATTGTTGTGATGATGATTATATTTCATAGTTTTATATAATATACTATTGTTTTTTTTTTTTTTTTATTATTCCGTCAAAAGACACCCACGTGAGACGATAAGCTTATAATGTCTTACTATTATGTATACCTGCTAGTACGATATTATTAAATATTTTGTTTTATCGGGTCCGGGACGCGTCGAAACTGCGTCGGCGCTGTTGTGTTATGTAATAGGGTTTTCGGTGGAAAAAAACGGTTCCCATAAACTTGGTCGCGGTGGCCTGCTGTAGATGGAGACGCTCTCGCGGACTTCATCGCATCATCTATTATTATAATAATATAATATAATACATATATAACGGATATTAACGGGTCCGTCCTGATTACCTACAATAATTCAAAAGTAAATTCGTGTGTTTTTGACACATGCTCGTGCATCTGTCAAAACAGAGCCACTTGACCGAATGATTTATACTTTCACTGCACCGCACTCTGTATACGCGCGACGTCGTCGGCGTCGTTCCACAATTGTTTCCGAATTAAAAAATAATAATAACAATAATCATAGTAATACTCGTGATTAAAAGAGTGAGAGAGCATCAGGAAAAATAAAACACTCTGACGTGATTGAAGTCTTCATCATCATCTTTTTCTTCGCCACCGCCGCCGTCGTCGCACAATAATCATCATCGTCATCGTCATCGCGACTGGTCACGAAAACGTTCGTGTCTACACCTATGTACTATATATATATATTATAATAATATAGTCATTCGCGTTGTCTGTGGTAGTGTTACTGTTGCTGCTGCTGCTGTTGTTGTGGTCGTTGTTCTAATATTATTATTATTATTTTTGAAGCATCACACAAGTCGGTCGCGATTTGTGGCGTGAAAACCATTATCAAAATGACATAATGGTATTTATTTTCAACGAAAATATTGTTATTCGTCCGCGTGCATATATCGTCATAATATTAAAAATGAAATACAATAATAATATTAACACAACGGCCGACGACCACCGAATACAATATTATAATAATATTATACGTCATCTATATTATTATTATGTAGGTACAAAACGAAACGTGCAGAGTCGATCCGAGTCGGCGGCGGCGGGACTGCAGTATATTGCACGGCGATTCGAGTGTTTTCTTATGGAATTCTCGCGGCCATTGTGTCGGCGGCGCGACCACCCGCAGACACCCCGACTGCGACGAGTGTAGTATGAACCGGACTACTTAAGCACCTGATCCTATTAAATTCGAAAAGCTTATTTTTTTTCCACCCCTACCAACCAATACCTACCCGTGCGTTTGTTCTCAAGTGACGCGGAATGCGAAAATCGAGAGCGCCGCACCCTCTCGCAGACACGGTCGTCTCCGCTTCACCCCCCCCCCCCCCCCCCACTACACACACACACACACACACATCTGCAAGGTCGAGATGCGTAGGAAACGCGCGCGTGTGTGTGTGCATTTTTGTTTATTATTTTATGCGCATATACTACATATTATTGTTATTGTTACGAGACGACCGCTCCGCCGTATAGTGGAGGTTTATGTCTTTGATTTCGTCACGTACCTCTGTGACGGGTACCTACGTCAAAAATGATAATGCAATATTAAGACGTCGAATAAATATCGAAATGTTATTGAATCACTCTGCGCTATAAATTATGACCACGAGAAATTCATAACGTTAATATTATTGATGTTTTGTGATGTCTCATATAATATTGGCGTTTGCGCATCGTATAATATTTCATTGTATGATGCACTGTGACTTTGCCGGTTCGACTGCAATTACTGATTATTGCCATAATATAGTTTAATAAATTTTCGATCTGCGCAATAATTTACATATTATAGGAATTGAATTAACGTGCGTGGTTTATCGTTACATTTTTATTATCGATCGCTGTTTGAAATGTATAGCTGCAGCGTTCTGCAATATAACGTAATATCTACATAAAAATTGGTATTATAATAACAATGAGAGTGATCTATTACATAACATTTTAACGGTTTGCTTAGTTTTTTATTTAAATGTATTGCAATACGTATAGCATATTATAAAGTATAAAATACAAATTTACTTAATTTTTTGTTGTTGTTACAATAAATCTTGTGGTGAAGGTATGCTGCTGAGTTATATTAAATAATGACGAGGAAAAGATAATTAATTTAGCGATAAATATCAACGACAAGTTTCAGGTCAAAAATTAAATACATAGCCCTAACTAGGCATATATACCTATATACCTGCAGTTTAAGCCACGTATAATAATATTAATAACAATATGCAGGCCCCATACATCATATTTTTGGTCCTAGTGCAGAACTAAATCCAGGTTCCGAAAAATGTTCTTATACACAGGGTGTAACAGAAAGACCTGACCAAAAAAAAATAAAAATATGCTAATTAAACGCATGACACCAATTATATATGTAAATAATTTAAGACATATACACATGTCAGCAAATTCTTAAAAATCATATTTAAAAAAAAGTTATTACGTTCTAAATTAATTAATTTAGTTATTATTAAATTAAACCAAAAAAATATTGAATTTTAAAAAATTCTAAAAAAAATTTACTACTTAGTTATATATTTTTACCATAAAAATGTATTGTTCTTATTATCAGATTCACAAATAGGATATTATTTGAATTTATCCAAACATTTTTTATTGTAAGTACTAAAAAATAAAAATGAATTATACATGTAGCGCTAGGGTCACTTAATAAATGAAAACAAATAAATAAATAAAAAATATTAATTTGAACAAAAGTTATCCCAAAAGTCAGTTCTATCTGTTACACCTTGTAGGTATATTGAAGTAATTTTATGATTGACAGGCCTCTCGAAAGCTCAGGGTTCAGTACCATTTGTTCTTCTGACCGGTCTTTGCGGGGGCCATGAAAATACGTATTTGCTATGTGTTCGAGTTTAATTATCAAAAAAACTACATCAATTACATAATTGTATAGGCACCATCAGCTGTAGGACCTATACCTACACTCTACAGTTATGTGCCTAAAAACGAAGGAGTGTGATTATTATTATTATTATTATTATTATAATCATTATGTAAATAATACCCTATACAATTATATTATTATATTATATTGAATAACCCAGCGTTTTATTTGCCGCACATAAAAAAAAAAAAAAACAGTTTTATAATATAATACAATAATATGATATATTAAACGAATAAAAATAAAGCAAATATTTGACTTTTACGATGCGCAGCTGCTGCGTCTCGCGGTGGCGTTGGCCTATATAATATTATTATAATGACGTATAATTATAATATAATATAATATATGGTAGACGTCGGACGTTATGTCATATATTTATCGACCGCGGTAATGGCCCACTCGTGCTACATACGTTCACCGTTTATATACACATATAATTCGATTACCCTCTTTATAATACGCGCGCCATCGATATGATGATAATATAATATGGTAATCATATATCTTAAAATAGCGATAAAAACAAAATAAAAATTATTATGTAAGTGTCTATATACTTTAAAAGACGACCGGAAGAGCACATCGAACAATCCCGGTGGTCACGCTTGGTTTTATACATATTATATTTTATTATACGACGCTTGCGGTTATCATTGTCCAATAGGCACCCGCCTTCGGTGTTTGGGAGTAAATCGAAAGTTTTAGGAATTCCTGAGATAGGTATGCAGCTAGTTTAATATAGGTAATATATTATTAGGTATATCCAAACGTTTATAACATAACCTAACTGATCGCTGCCTGCGTGTATAATGCATTGCAGATGTTGCAAAAATCATCAACTGCAGTAATAAACATAATGTGCGCAATCCACGAAAGCTTTTATCAATCCGTTCATTTTTAGCACACAAACACACACACGCATACATTTCTTCTCACATCCTGGTCATACGTTAGAACTTGCTCAACTGTATATTTGAATACTTAAGAGAAATTGATAATTATGAGAATCGTGTGCGTAAGACGCATAAATCGCAGTTCGAGAAATCATCATGCTAATACCTACCTTTATATATTATTATATATTATAAAGAAATATGCTGTCTCTAAATTTTTTGAAATTTAAACGAAAAATTTGAATATAGATATTTTCTACGGTTTTTGTAAAGAAGTAAAATTACAAAACCCTTGTACTCCACCATAAACAGTGTGATGATATCTATTTTTACTTTACATTTGAACGAAACGAATCGTAAAAAATAGTTTTGTAAAGATTTTTGCAGGTTTTGAGCAAGAACTATGGAATTTGGAGAAGAAGTTGGCAAATCGAGATGGAACTATACAACGAAATTACATTATTACTATGTACTATTTTACGTCATAATACAAAATTAGTTGCTGCAAATTTAATTGGAGATTGACGAATATTATAGTATGTAAAACAACACGATAAAAAAAAAAAAACTCATAGTTATAACATAATTCTACATGTATATATATATATATATGTTAAAAAACGAAATTTCATGAGAAACAAACGTAATCGCAGCGCACTGTTATTAAAACGACATAAAAATTATACGCATGTGGAAATTGCGGCGAATAATCGAGGTCCATCTATATATAGACGTGAATAGGAGCGGTGCTTTAGAGGCTAAGTCATCCCCAAATATTTCAATAGCCCTTCTTTCTTCACACAATCCCTAAATTTATTTAATATTATGCGAGTGCAATCACATGACAAGTGAGCTCGGCCACTCATGAAACGTATTTTTCATCAATGAGAAGTATTAACACATATAATGTCCGAGCTAACATGACTCAGGACCGATATTGAGTGTAATATTGAGTATCGAAAAAGATTTACAGTAGATACTGAAATAATATTAAGCACGTTTGTTACACCCAACCGAGGAATACAACTCTAAAAGTGTGTTAGATTATTTTTTTTAAATAAAAATTTGTTCTTTAATTATATTATTTTGTTGTTACTTATTGTTGATCTAAAGTCATACCTACCACATTAACAATTCCTATTGTTTTCCTCAAAGTTATGTGGTGTATAATTTATATTAGACATATACATTATAATTTATAAATATAATTTTGTTTAAAATTACCACATTTTCTAGGTAAAATCTAACTGGCCTGACTAAAACATTTTCCCGGCCTGAAATATTATACCAGTCCGCCCCTGATAGTAATAACAACGATATAAAATCGTATACCTACGAACGGAAACCATCGTATAAGAGTTGTATATTATATATAAGTACTGCAGCATAATATAATACAGATAAACTGATGCAAAGTACACACATAATAATATTGTTTATTAATATTAGCTCCTAAACGGATATATAGTGACCCTTCACGCGGTGATTGCAGTGGCTGTGTAGGTGTGATAATCGCAAGCTTACAATGGGATTACAATATTATTGTTATATGCACGCGTACCTTATTGCTGTGTATACACACACATAATATTATAATATACGAGTACTATCGTAATTTATCCAATTACGCGGTTTTTCGCGTTCGTGTCGCAAAAGTGCTGCATAATTTCTTTCCGGAAAATCGATAAATCACGCGTGTATCTATATTATGCATCTATCGGCTCGGATGCGAACCGTTCGACAGGAGATCATAACCCACATCTTCGGGAGTTTAAGTCTCCGGGATCGCGTCTCGTATATTACGTGTAATATAGCAACAGCCACCTGCACTGCACCGTCGCCAGTTCGTCTGTGGCAGCAGAATAGTTGAACCACGAAATTAACATAATATAACTTCCGCAGCATATTTTCCCTATATATATATATACGTACATACATTACCTTCGTCGACGGGGAAAACGCTTATTTATTATTATTATTTTTTTCATTTTAATCGGCGTCGCGTTTACTAACAAGAAATTGCGGTGGTATTACGCGTGTACTATTATAATATTATGTATAGGTACGAATCTAATATTGTATATTATGAAGCGGAGGCGAACGAATATAATAATATAATGTCGTCACCGTGCATATTATTATAATATACCTAATATATACGTATATAGATACGCGAGTGTATATTATAATAATAATATATGGATAATATAGATGGACGTAGATAGTCTCAGTAGCGATCCGGGTGGACGTCCGATCCCGCATACAATAATATTATATTATTATAATATGATCATTATGTACGTATACTGCGGGTTAACACGCAGCAGCGCTAATAACATAATTTATATTCTTATCATCTGCACATTATCTATTCTAATAATTTAAAAAATCTCCGAAAACGCGTGGTTGTTTGTATAATATTAGGTAATTATGTAGCTATATAGTATATATGGTGTATAATATTATAACCATGATATAGGCGTGCGCATGCGTGTGTGGTGTGTTTCAATGAAAAATTTGAATAAAGATCGAGTTTTAGACTAGGAACGGACGAGAAACAAATGCATTGATTTTACGATGATGTGTTTTTTGTTTTCTAGCAGAGGAAATGCTCTGATCATAAACTTTGATGGAGATTTTGGGTAGCTGCAAATCGGTTCTAGTTCAGGGTTTCCAAAGTTTGTAAGATGCGACCCACTTTGGAATTTTTTTTAATTTTGACGACCCAAAACAACAATGACCTTTTTTTGTTGTTTCATTGCGATGGCGTTATCTTTGATATAATTCTTGCAGATAACAATAAAACAATTCAATAACCAGATGGGGAAAAAAACTGCTTTTATCGCAGAGAAATAAATGTAGGTACAATACAGTATACCAATGCAATAATATAATAAATTATTAAATTTGAATTCAATGATATCAATGTATAGCATGGAAATCCAATTCTTAGTCAAAACAGTATAACCTAACGATTATTTGAAGAAAAAAATTTTGAGAACTTACAATTCTGACCTACTAAAAATACCAACTAAATTCAATAATTTGTTACGAGAAATCTCTAATGATCAGAGCATTTTTCACTCCATTCAGAATTATAAAACGAATATTAATTAAATGAGTTAGAGTTTTAACATAATTTTTTAAATAATTCCTTGGTAACCATGGTATTGGTTACAAATTATTTAAAATTTAATGCATCGAATATACGTGATTGTGATATTATAAAGCCAGCGATCACATGGTTTATACATTAAATAAATTTTATATGCATAAGATTTATATTAATTGCGATTATTATATATTCATGTATACACGTTGGCTTACTTGTATCTTATGTTAATGGTTTTTCTAAAGTTTGTTGGCAGAGTTTAGCTCCGTTGATCACATTAATTAAATACAATTGCTGGATTCCTCCGATGTAGGTGCGTGCAAGGTCCTCTTATCGCGTAATTAATTACACGTTATTTTATGCCGTATAAAATTTATTAAACTAAATGAAAAATAAATAAACAATATTTTACACGTCGTACTAAATAGTCAACATCGAGTTGGTGTCCTGGACATCGGCTAATCTGCTAATGATAACATAATATTCATATAACAGGTATCAATTAAATAGCCTTATAAATTATAATAAATAAGTGGTTGTGTAAAGGTATAGGGTGTTCGCAGTATAGAAAACAATTCCATCGATCATATTATTTTCCGATTGTTAAATATACGTTAATTAGTGCACTGAGAAATGTCTACCTATGACCTGCATCAAAGTACAAGATAGATCCGATTTTCTACCATAAACCGCACTCAGCGAACTTGATTTTCGAGTCATTATTTCTATTATGAAAAGTGTCTCTTGCAGTAAACAATAAAATAAAAAATACACATTAACACTGTAAAATTAATTCAAGCTCCGCACTCACGGTCTAAAATATTACCATATTTATTATTTTTTTTTTTAAACCGAAAAAAAATTCAGGAAGAATAAAATTATCCTCGTTAGAATGTTATTCTGCCCACCCGCGAAAAAAATCTCGCTCGTGCCTATGACGCGTATGATGTACAAGTACAATGTACATCGATGAAATATTGTTTATTTATTCTAACATTTCTATCATATTTTGTGTTACCATTGTCCGGTCCATAAAAGAAACTTCCTGCAGCAGTCAGTGGTATTTGGATCTTGTTTCTGTACAACTAAAACACAAACATAAAAATAATATATAGTGTAGATTTGTTAAGCTGTACGATATTTCAAACGGTCCAAACACGGATATTCAGCTTGTCGAATAACAAGAGCGTTCATTTATCACATCAGACGAACGGTACCTATACCAAAATAATAATATATCGATCGTCTATAAGCGATATGTGAATACAGATATTATTATTATTATTATATGGACCTATTTAAGAATAACATTCGTTTCATATTTCAACTTGCTACTTTCTCGTGATGGTTATTATAGTTTATTACAATATTACGGTTTCTCGGCGCAATTCGTCTATGTAGCAATGTAGCATACATTACTGCAGAGCGGTTATTTTAACGGTGAACAATACCCATCGACTCGAAAATTTATTAAAGTAATTATTAATGTCTTTGAAAATGTTTTCGTTCAAATATCTATAAGTTATTAAAAGTGTGAATAAAAATTCATAGGAAAATACGAAATTGTTTTGTTTATTTTTTTAATCGTACCGTTAAAAAAAACTTTTAATTTAATACACTTTTATAAAATTATAAAAAAAAATTTTATTACATTTCGAGTTGAAATTATGAGTGTTTGTTGTTCAAAACCCAGCATATCACCTGCGGTTGCTGTGAAAAGGTATATTATTTGCATATTATTATAGTCAGTTGTCGTACTTATTTACGTCCTTAAGTTTGTGTTTACAGAGCTGCAGCGAGCTATTATATATTAAGGTCTCTCAATGGTTATTTATGTAACGGTTTTTATTTTTTTGTCACGAGATTCAAAAAATTAATGATTATAATATTGTTACAGTTTTTATCGGTATGGCGTTTTTAGAGTTTTCGCTTATTGTACAACAGCACCGATGCAACAAACAAATGTGTTGTAATTTTCAGACCATTTACTCTATTTACTCTTCTATTAAGTATATTATGTTTGGTCAAAAACTCAAAACCAACCAAGTAGGTATATGTTATGTCTAAAATATGTAGATTGAAAATACTTCACATTTTAAATTATAAATTTTAAAAAGTTTAATTTTTTGATTTTGAGAATGGGCTAACCACGCAATGATTAATTGTCTAAATTACCTTTGCTTAAATATCTACATTACTGATGTACGAGTTATAGTTCTCCCCAGTCTTATTCTCTGATAACAATATTGAATACAATTGTGATTTTCGACATTTTTAAGTAGACACTAAGCATTGGCAAGATGTTGAGTACGATTTATGCGTTTTCAAATATTTTTATAGATTTTTTACACCACTCAAATATTATAATAATTAAATTGATTAATTAATATTTTCTATGTCAAATGGAATAAGTAGTCGCATGACATATTACGATAAAAATGTACCGATGTATTTACACTCAATGTAGAATTTACCCTTATTTTTACTGTTAATTGTTATTCGGATGATTTTTTTCAAAACGTTGACACATTTATAGATAGTTCGTCGTTTCTATTTTACAGAGAATGTCGATGAATGTATGTACTCAAACGTGTTACCTATATTGCGTCAATATACCCAAAATAAATGTTTTAGAGGTGATGAATGAATGAAAAAGCAAAAATATTAACGTGAAATTTCAAAAAAAAATTAAAGGCCACCAAACGAGATATCAATAATATCCTATAATTTAAGTCGAACAAAAGTTATATATTTTTATCCATGACAACACAATACTAAACTGTTTATTTATTAACTTATGAAAAAGACCAATGATTATTTAGTTTTGTTAAACGTATAAACGATTTTCTTACAAACGTATATAATAGCTCAAAACTGTGAATTTTTGCAATCTAATTTAATTTATTAACAACAATATGTTATCTAAATCTATAATAATCAGTGTCGCGTTAGGGACAGTTGGATTGGCTGGAATATGTACTTATATTTTACGTAAGCGATCCAGAAGAACATCAGCGTGTGAATTGTATGTATCTACAGGGACCTGGGGACATGCTGGAAAAAACAACTATTCAACGTCCATCAATAAATGCTTAGAACACATCAAATCGAAGAAGAACACAATCCAATTATTGCGAGACTCTGCTAATCTCATTCCGACATTAGCTAATGTGGAATATTATGCAAAGCACCCCGTGGACAAGAGACAAGCCGACATTTTGGACGTTAGTAAATTCTGAAACAAACCCCACCCTCTTCGAGTTATTTAATATACTATGAATTACAATACGTAACAGCTCCATTAATAAATGTGACAATTTATGTACCCTTGAAAACGTATAGCTAATCTAAACATTTTACGTCCCTTCATTTATAATATTTGGTAAATTACCTTAACCTATAATATTGAATATAAGATCTCTCGTATGTATTTGACTGCATTCAACAGAAAAAATAAAATTTTTCTGGAGGGTTGACAAAATTTTTTACAAACGTAAAAGATAAATATTGGATACATTTTTAGGAATTCGAAGAACTACTTGGTCCAGATCCTTCGGGAACAACAACTTTAAAACAATCTACGTTAAAACTATTTAGTGCTTGGGAAGACGAAAAAAATTTTTCAAAAAAAGCTAAAGATTATGATATAAACGCTATGGTAGAAAAGGCATGGTCAAATGTTGTATTTAACTTTGACGAATACGATGTAAGTTAAACACGTATAATTCATTTATTTGTCTTATATGAATATTTATAAATGTTCAAAGCGATAAAGCGAAATATGAGCTATTTGCGTTATCTAATGATAACGATGTAAATAAATTTAGTGATTTCTTTTTGATGATTTCAAAATAAAATAATACATTTATACACGCAATTAGGGATTGTAAAGTGTCGTTATTTAAAATTTTAGATTGACGAAGATCAGCTGAATCAGATAAATAAAGATATGTTAAATGAGCCAAGTGCTTACGTCCGAGCACATACAAGGATTCCATATAAATCAGCGCAGTCACAATACGAACCAAAATCTAATTAATGCCGATGAGATATCAAGACAATACTAGTATGGACTTACGATATTTAAGTGTAAAATTAAATAAGTTCATATACTAAGCCTTTTCTACTATATAGCTATAGTGTTTATATCATAATACGAACGTTGCATTTGATATTGTTTATACCTAATTAATGTTTTTCATATCTTTTTTTTCATAATAATATTATATAGATCATAATTTATTGAAAAAAATAATTATTTGAAAAACATTAAATAGGCTTGGTATATGAATATATTTAACTTTGATATCTACTGTATTAAATTATTTCTCCTTTTTGGTTTGAAAAATATACACAAATATAATAGAATTTTTATCAATAAATATAAATACATTTTCGAAATGTTAAAACAAACGAACTAATTGCATAAATGAGAGGGTTAACTAATGATAAAATATTATATACAATACAGAAATTATTAAATATCTTAGCATGGCAAACAATGGACTTGCTTCTATATTTATTTAGAAGCTTAGTATTTTTTCTTCCTGCTATTTTCAAGCGAAATAGAATGAATCTTGTTATTATATGATTTTGTAATTTATGACATTAGAGATGTGTGAAACTTCAACTTCTTTCACTTTACAAATTTAACAAAGAATTGTTTTATATCACAATTTTGATTCCAAAATGTCTGGTTGACTCACGTTGGTCAATAATAATAATAACTCTTGGTTCATCGCAAGATATTTTATCATTAGTAAGTTAACCCTCTCATTTATGCAAATAGATCGTTTGTCTTGATACTTCGAAAATTTATTTGTTGACATAAATTCAATTTTATTTGTGTATATTTTTCAAACCAAAAAGGAGAAACGATTTAATACAGTAGATATCAAAGTTAAATACCAATTCATATACCAAGCCTATTTAATGTTTTTCAAATAATTATTATTTTCAATAAATTATGAGCTATATACCTAATATTATTATGAAAAAAAAGATTTGAAAAACATTAATTAGGTATAAACAATGTTGTCAAATGCAACGTTCGTATTATGATATAAACATTATAGCTAGTTGAAAAGACTTGGTATATGAACATAATCGTATTTAACTTTTATGAATTCGAAACGTGTGAAATATAAATAAAAATAAAAATAAAAATATAAATATATACACTTAAATATTGTATTGTATTCATCGATAATTCAAATTGTTTTGTAGTTAAAATATGTGTATATGATAATTATTTTTATGATAAGAATTGAAAATGTAAACCAACGTAATTCATACTGTATTCAAAAAATCTAAAAATATGTGTACTCGAAGTTTTTTTTCATAGCATGGGTAGGTAATTGCCACAGCAGTTCGTGTTCGGTACCACTGACAATCATTACCTATATATTCTTGACAACAAGCAGACTACATGCATGGACCAAATATATTATAAACTTCTATTTTCTTAAATAATTTCTAAAATGAATGTAAACTAATAGATAATTGTAAATTGTGTACATGATTACAATATTTTATGCATAAATATATAACTGTATTAAAATATCATTGAATTATAAATTGTTTTTTTAAAGTCAGTCTCGTTGTGTTATTATTTTAAAAATGTTTATACCGTATCGACACATTGTATTACTGTCAGAAATGTTGAAAAGGAAGCATCAACTGAAAAATCATATAGGTTATATAGAGCCTATACCAAATAATGAAACATTGTTTGCAATTAAAAATTAATTTAAGAAATGCATCTTGACATGGCCATTTTCATTTTTAAGCGGCTAATATTAGGTATATATAAAATTAATAATAAATGCCAAAACGATATTAAATTATAAAATACATTTTTGAAAATAGTGAAATTCTCGACCACCTATATGAATAATATAACTAGATACACCGCGGCCGATAATCGCTGTTTTTTAGACTTTCATATTATTATAGCTGTTTATCGGTCGGTCCATCTCGCTCTGGAGATAGGTAAAAAAAACCCCAAACGCGTTTACCAAAAGTCGATTGACTTGAACTAAATCGCATGATGATAATGATAATAATAAAAATACAGTACGTGTGTTACCCCGGTCCGATACACACGTGTGTTCTTGGTCTTCGCTTATCGCATTTCTTAGCTTCCGATAGCAGTAACACATACGTCGCATTACGCAACACACTGCAATTAAGAAGGTATGTTGCTATACTATGGCCCCCCATAACCACCAAATAGGTAACAACAATCTCCTCCGCCTAAATACACCAACGTTTATCATGGACAACTCTAATTCACTCACGCCACCCAATCCACAACTTAGCATACACAAAACATTCGCAGAAACAACAGCAATCTCATCTTTCCCGAAAAAAGACCAAGCAATTATCTTCAATACATTAAATGACATCCCACAAATCGAGTACATCACAGCATTTAGTCAACTAACTTCGCCTAATAACATCAAATTCGCTTCGCGCATATCCAACAATAGATTTTGTATTTACTTCGCCAGTAAGAGTATCGTCGATCACATTATCTCAAAACAATCGTATATAATATAAACAACACAGAAATCGCTTATCGTCGGCAAATTAACCCGGCAAAACGAATCATCATTTCCAATGTGCAGCCTTCTATACCGCATGACATAATTATAAAAGCTATTAATGATAATCTCATTAAAATATTATCTCCCATTACTTTTATGAAAGCCGGTTTCTCAAACGACGAGTACGGGCACATAGGCAGCTCGGTGTTTCCGAATTGCGGACAAAAACCGTAAAAACATGCGAGTTGCGGACGAAATCTAAAAAGGTAACTTACGAATTGCGGACACAAATATAAGATACTAATTGCGGACAAATCACCTATTATTATTATTAAGTCGTCCTAATATATATCAATTGATCGAGGCCCTAAATGAAGTACAGACTAGTAGCTATACGAAAATGAATTGTTCTGCAGTGCGAAATTTAAAACGAGCCAAAATAACTGTTGAAAAAGAGGCATTTATTAGCAATCAAATTTTGCAATATTCACGTGGTGAAATCAGTAGAATATCATATATACAGGCTGTTTCAAAAAATTTTTTACCAAAAGATCTATAAATACGAGTACTATGACGATAAATAATGACGATAATCTATAAGTATTTTATAAACAATTTTTGCTACAAAATTAAAACATTAAATAATTTAACAACATTTTAATAATAACGATTGCTCTTTTACAAGACACAAATATTTTTAACCCCACCTACCAACTTTTTGGTAGCTTGGCCTAAGTCCTGAAGAAGTGGTGAAGGGAAATATTTGTGTCCGCAACTCACCTGATTTGAGAAATGTGTTTGAGAAAAAAAACTCTGTACGCAACTAGTACTACGATAACGAAACTCGTGTCCGCAATTGTTATGTTACAATTTTGACCTGAATAATTTCGTCCGCAACTAGTATGTGTCCAGGCAGCTTTAGACGACAAGTATATTTACACCCCGACGATATCCATAAACTGCCGAGTTCATTATTAATTAATTACGATCATACCGATTACCGCATATTCTTTTCGGATGACACCGTATTATGCTATATCTGCAAACAAACTGGTCACACATCAAACCACTGTAAAAAAGATTTTGATAATACGATTCTAACTAATGGCAATAACCACTCTACGTCGACATCCCAAGAAATTGTTATAGATACTAATTTACAAAATGAGTCAAATACCACGGATAAGGACAGTGCTAACATAGAACATAATATCGAACTTAATAATCTACAATGTACCAATAAGCCGAAACACCCACAGGAATCATCTGATCACACAAAAAGACCGATCTCATCATACACCAGTACCAGCGACACCGACAATGCATCCATTACAGAGAGCCCTATTAACATAACAACAACACCGAAGGAAAAGCAAAACCATCAAACTAATAATAGTATCCTCACAACAAAGCTATTAGAATCCCAAACCATCGGTAAAAAAGCAAATGTAGAAGTAACACACAATACACCACCTACACCAATTTATAACACTACAATAATCAAACCTACCATCGAAAAACCCAAGACAAATCCTCAACCCGCTACCAAAAAAATTAAACGCTCAAACTCCATAGAACAAATAGTAGCTAAACTTGACGAAACACTAGCCCCAGCTAAAACTGCCTTTGAAGGAATTCCCAACCCAAAAATAGACTTCCCTCAGCTCAAGTACATTATTGACAACTCCCTCAGGGTGGATGATCCTTCCAATCTATTAAACCAATTTAACATAACGCCGATGGAAATGATTGAAATATTAGACACGATCCGGCCAAAAATAAAAATCGTTAGCATTAAAAACAGGCTCACGAGACTATGCAACTTGCTGCTTGAGTCACTCTGAAGACGCAATAGCTTTTTAATATAATGAAATCAAATAATCAAAAATCATTCTTCAAAAAAAAAAAAAAAATCACCATTTATAAACACTAAAATGCAGACATAGCCAAAAAACATTATTCAATGGAACCTCAATGGTCTCCATAAAAATATCGATGAAATTAAACTTATAATAAACTTACATCAACCTATCGCAATATGTCTTCAAGAAACTAATCTCAAATCTGACGAATCTCCGCCTAATATAAACAACTACCAATATGCATTTAAAAACCGTAGCGGCTGTCTGAGGGCAAGTGGCCACTGGCGGTGTTTGCACACTTCATTCCCTTGGGAGGAAATCCCTATCAATTTAAACATAGAAGCTGTAGCAATATCAATCACACTTGAAACAAAAACCACCATCTGTAATATCTACATTCCAAATCAATTCAATTTTACACTTATTGATTTAGAGAATATTATCAAACAATTACCACGACCCTTTATAATTGTCGGGGATTTTAACAGCCACAATCTCACATGGGGTTCATATAAAACTGACCCTAGAGGAAAAATCATAGAAAAATTATTAGAACAAGATAATATTGTAATACTAAATAACAATGAGCAAACCAGAATAAATCTAATAGAAACCTCTCGGCTATCGATCTTACGTTCTCAACACCTACCATAACACAAAGATTATATTGGCAAGTATTAAATGAGATTTATAACAGTGATCATCTTCCAATCTCTATACAAATAATTTCTAATGCATATCAAACGTACTACTCTACTATAAAATGGAACCTCAAAAAACCTGACTGGCCTCTATTCTCAAACCTTCTCGAAACGAAAACCAATTCATCTGAATTCACGGATGACGACATAGATATCGAAAAAGTAGTATCCAAATTCACCAAGATCATAATAGAGACTGCAGAACAAACAATCGGATACTTAAAACCTAGCTCCAAAAAAACTCCAGTCCCGTGGTGGAACAATGAAATAAAACAATATATATCACTAAAAAATAAAGCACTGAAAACATTTATAAAAACCAGATCTCTCGAGGACCACATTAAATTAAAATAACTCAGAGCTAAAACAAGATTCTTGGTCAAAAGCAACAAAACCCTAACATGGTGAAACTTTACCTCTAAAATAGGCGCTCAGACTGACCCCCACATAATGTGGAACAAAATCCGCTCATTACAGGGACGGAAAAAAGACAACAATATATATCTCTCCACCAACTCATCTTTAAACACTGATCCATCTTCAGTAGCTCACTTGGAAAATATTTCGAAAAAAACTCTAGCAATGATATGTACAGTCAAGACTTTTTAAGGGAAAACGAAAACATACCATCACCTCAACACTCTTTAATATCACCCCAAAATACCCATATAGTAAGGCTTACTTAAATAGCCCTATAACAATCGATGCAATTTTGAAAACTCTCAAAAAATGTACCAGTAAGAGTACCGGACCAGACAATATCCCTTATAGCTTCATTCAAAACTTCTCCATCAATACACTTCAAATACTCCAAAAAATTTATAACACCATCTGGGACAATAACGTATTTCCCCAAAATTGGAGAAACAGTATCGTCATACCTATAAGCAAACCAGGAAAAAACAAATTCGCACCTGAAGGTTATCGGCCCATTTCACTTTTAAACACCTTATGTAAGCTCCTAGAAAAAATCGTAAACCAACGTCTAATTTGGTTTTTTGAACAATCTTACTATCTCACCCCCGAACAATGTGGGTTCAGAAAAAATAAGGGTACATATTATAACAATCTTTCCAAGATAAATACAGAAATACAATACGCATACTCCGAAAATCAATACTTAGGTATGATCAGTCTTGATTTGATGAAAGCCTACGATACAACATGGAAACCATTTTTAATGTCCAGGGACGAACCTCCAATATGCACAACCTGCGGAGTTCAAGTAACCATTAAACACATCCTCACCGATTGCCGAACATATCTCAGTACCCGTACAAGCTTCAACCTACCTGAATCATCACTTTCAGAAATATTGAACAACAATCCTCAATCCATTACCAACATCATACAATTCATCACAGCCGCCAATCTTCTAACCAAAATTTAGTTTAATTTAGATATAGATACAATTCATGTAATCTTTTTTCCCTTTATATATATTTCTCACGTTAAACCCAATATTCCATGTTGCCAAGGGTATCATTAATAAAAATAAAAAATAAAAAAATGATAAAAATAATAATAATATATTCGAAATTTATTTTCGTACCTATTTAAATTATTAAAAAAAAAAAAAAAACGAGCTGTTCTTCGTTCTTATATAATATTAATTCTCCCTTTGTCAACGATCGAATTCTAGCGCGATATATATATATATATATACCTACCAACTTAGTACTAATACCAATCTTATATTATATTATAATATATTAATATTATTTATTATTATTATAATATGTATACGCTCTCGTATGGCGCCCACGCGTCTCGAAAATACGATCGCGGAGTGTTGTCGGCGCGATAATAAATTTTAACAGCAATAACGTTTCGACATCCAGAGCGCATATTATTATTATTATCATAATATTCATAACATATTAATAACCTATACACAATATTATTATTATCATACTTAAAACACTCGCACTGCACGGATCGGCGTTTTTCCCATGATGTCGTCTTCGTATATTATATAGGTACCTATCCATATAATAATATTATTAATATTATTTTAATGTTTAAACGATGAGCTTCATCGCGAGCTAACCGTTACCTAAACACCTACAAAAATAATATATTGTAAGATATTATGTGCTATGCGCGTGAACTCGACGATATTCGTATACCGCGCGCGCGCGTGTGTGTGTGTTTGTAATAGTTACTAGTTTTTCCCTCGCGTTGCTGACAAGCGGAAAAACATACGAAAATAATGCGCACACGGTCTCACGAATGCGAACGTATATTATGTATATTTTAATACGTATTATGTATATCGACTTCCATGTACATAATAATTTGTATACCTATCTTATAATATTTATATACCTATATAGGTATATCCGTGATTTATAAATTATATGTGCTGCGTACACGCTGTACGACATATCGATGATTAACCGCGAGACTATGAATGAGTTAGGTACCTATATATCGATGTATGTATAATAATATACTATATTACTATGTGTTTTACATCACCGTATACCCGGTCAGGGGTATGATCTCATAACCGTTTTTCACTCCGAAAAACCAATCACCACGCGGCCGTCGCTTCGCTGACCGCTCATCGGTTATTATATTATATACTATTATTAATATATTATATAATATTATATACGTCCGGACGATATTATTATTATTGGTATATAATGTATGAGGCGTAATATGACCGAGCCGGGCGACTTGAGCTCACACACACACACGTACTTACTATACAATATATATTATATAATACAACGTACTATTATTATTAAACGAGTGCGCAGTGCATACTACAGTAGCCTAAGCCTACTTATATGTATATATTGTAATCAATGCGTAACATATTATGTCTACAATACACTCAAGCGAGCGTATTATAATAATACACTAAATTATATTTTATAGATTTATCATCGCTCCGCCTACGATCGGTAGCACGCCGCCGCTAATGACCGTGTAGGTATATTATTATTGTGTGTGTGTGAGATAATGCTCCGTATCGCGTCTGTTCTAGTCCGGTAGCTCTTATATATTTTTTGACTCCGGTCCGTTCATAATAATACATATTATATACACATGCGTATACAGTGTATATTATACATGTATAGTATATTACACTGTATTAAAATGTATAATATACACACCGCATGCACATATAACGTACCTAGGTAATGGCTTTTTTTACTCGTCGGCTACCGTGCCTCGACGGCATTGTAATAATGTGATGTCTACTAACTATATTAATATAATCTATTCATTTCTCCGATGCGAAGTATTGATAGCAAAGAAAAAAATAATAATCTGTAAATATTGTGTGCATAGCTACGACGTGTACAACACGTATAGTGTTTAATGTATCCATTATGAATTTATGACTACGTATATTATTATACAATACGTATATGGTGTATATTTGGTTTGTTGCTGCAGAGAGGTCACACTCGCTCTGATTGATCTCGTCAGATGTCAATAATATATTAGAGCAATATTTTAACATCTCTCTCTCTCTCGTCTATTTACCACACCCACATGCGGCATGTACCTACGATCCTAACCTACGATATATACCTTCTCGGAAATCTCGCGGTTTTCAAAGGGTAAATAATGCGAATATGATGACGTCGAAATACTTCCAGGTATTTTAAAACCATTCATTTTTCGTAAGGAAATTCATCAAACCTGTATAATAATAATCTGTGATTTTTATAATATTATACGGTCATCGCTAGGATATTATGGTTTTTTGAGTTTTAAACTATTGTCGAATTAATGCAGTTAATGGCAGTTTTTATTTATAAATTAGTAGTCTGCAGTTATACAAATATAATCACTATAAAGTTTGAGATATCATACCCATCATAATAATATGACAATGGTTTATTAGATATCAATTTAAAACTTAAAAATGCAATTATGTTTTTTACGGTGAAAAATCATATCCCGACGTACATTATAATATTATGACAACTCATCAAACTATGTTTCATGCTCAACTCGAAATGATGACAACAATGATAAACTATCGGATCAATAATGCATATAATAATCATTAAAACGACCCTTTAGGTATTTTAAAAAAATCTATCTCCTTTTTATATCTATTAACTTCGTGTATGACTCAACCAAAAACATGATTATCACATGACGTGCAAAATGAGATAAATAAATAAAACAGTTGCATTTTCATCTATATGCAGAGAGTTTTAAATATATTAGCTTAAAGTAAAAGTCACAGCTACGCCGTGTCGTGCAGCTTAAGTACGGTAACTATGGTTAAGACTACTTACCATAAAGGTTTACAAGTTGAACTGCTGTAAATTGTTAGTATATACTCGGTCCAACTTGGTTATTACACGACACCAAAAAAGTGACGTTTAATGAGAATGCAAATTGATTGAAACAACTAACAGGATACACTCCATAACTGTTAACCCGGCTTAACACTTTCAGTGAAATTTTACATACTCAACCGCGTAATCGATTTCATTTTAAAAAAAAAAAATGTATGTTAGTTGCTTTAAATTTTATACAATGGACATCAATTATATAGTTAGTACATATATTTTATACATAACTAATAAACATAAATTTATTATATGAGTCTAAAATATAAGCAGCACAATTGGTATACTGACATAATAAAATGCTACAATTTCTTTTAGGCGCAAATTGGTCCATGCCTTTTTTCGTAATCTGCAGTGTGTACATTGTTTTTGATATTATAACATTAGATTTGTAACATCAAGTAAAAAGCGAAAAAAGTGCATTTAGAATATCTTCAAATTTATCACTAAATACGTTCAACGATACCAGCTATTACTATCCAAAATATTATCGGTGCATATTCAATAGTCCCTATAAAAAGCGGAGTAAAGTAGGTACCTATAATAGATGAGTCATAGAGATCATTTGAAGGTGAAAGTATCGTATTGAATTCGGAGTGATCTATAAGTACGTTTAATCATACCGAAACATTAAAATACCTTATATAGATATTTATTTTGAATTGCTAACATAATAATATAAATATATAATAATAATATGCTATTGGAATTGAAAAGTAATTTATAGTCAAACTATCGCGGTGCGCATTGCAGTTACCACGAGATTAAGTATACGCTATCATTGTATTTACCAGTGTACACACTACCCAACTTAGTGAGGTCACTAAATTGATTTACTTTTCAAACACCCTGTAGAAAAGTACGTATTATGCGTATTATAATCATAATAATTTATATAGGTGTTTATGGCTCGTTATAGACGTATGTGTTTAATAATATTATTTGTACAAATGACACCGCCTGCAGGTATACCTACCAATAATAGGTACGCAGTACACACCGCTTTCTTCATTTATAATTATTACGTTACAATAGTAATAGTTATAATAATTTATATATATATATATAATATATTATGTCATATATATTATATATATATATATATTATATATTATGTCATATATATTATGTTCTATGTCGTATATACGCATACAAACGCTCGCGAAAACGTTCTGCCCCGCAATTGGGGCATCCAACACGAGTATACCTACCATATACATAGTACATATTAGGTACATAAAGGTACACAGGTACATGTCTGATCACCGTGGCATAGATATATGTTATATTATATTTACGGTTAATTTGAAACCACCCGCTTTACGCAGCAGACGTATCCGATTTCATAAAATATACATAATATTATTATTTTAAATCGCTCGTCTATACGCCATATCCCCATGCCGATCCGCCCAATACAATATATTATAGATTTTATTTTATTTTCACCATCTTGTTTTCATTCGAGGGGTACAATATGTGTTACATAGAATGAAGTAGACAAGTCACATCTCCGGAATGATTTCTCTCGTTTCGTACTTACCTGACTGTAATAATTGTTGTATATGGTCCGGAAGTAGATGTATATATGATATCATATTCTATCTATTCTATATTTATAAAAGGCAATATTTGCGTGTGTGCGTGTGTGCATGTATTAGTGTGAACGCTATAGACAGCCAAATATAACAGGCTCAATATGATTATGAAATTTGACAATAACATAATATAGGTATATAATCCTATAGATATATACTCAAGAATTTGCACCATGGAGCTAATTTTAATATTAAATTTTAAAAAGTTTTAATTTTTGATTTTGAGAATGGGCTCACCGCGCAATGATTAATTATTGTCTAAATTACCTTTGCTTGAATATCTACTATATTGATGTATGATTTATGATGTTCTATTTTACGGGAAATGTCGATGAATGTATGTACTCAAACGTGTTACCTATATTGTGTCAATATACCCAAAATAAATGTTTCAGAGGTGATGAATAAATGAAAAAGTAAAAATATTAACGTGAAATATCAAAAAAAAAAAAAAATTAAAGGCCACCACCAAACGAGAGATAAATAATATCTTATAATTTAAGTCGAACAAAAGTTACCACATTATGCATATAGTCTTATCGGAATCAATTGACTAGTTTTCAATTGTCCTTGGTAAAAATAATAACAAACATGGTGATTATTATTATATATTTTTATCCATGACAACAAAATACTAAACTGTTTATTAATTAACTTATAAAAAAAGACAAATCATTATTTAGTTTAGATTAACGTCTTGACGATTAATTTTTGTACTTTATTAATTAAGATATTTAATTTCGTCTACAATATGTTAACGAAATCGTATATAGTGAGTGTCGCGTTAGGCACAGTTGGATTAGCTGGAATGTGTGGTTATCTGTGGAATCGATCAAAAAGAACATCTGCATGTGTAAAGAACAAGGAAGATTTAAAGGTATACAAATTATATTTTTGTCGAATATGTTCACAAGTGGTATTAATAACCACTGTGATAATGCATTATAATTTACAGGTGGCGAGAAAAGAAGGAATCAAGATATTGAATTTATCAGCAGGCACATGGGGAAATAATCGTAAACACAATAATTCAACGTCCATGAAAAAATGTTTAGATCACATCAAAGCGAAGAAGAACACAAACCAATTATTACGAGACTCTGCTAATCTCATTCCAACATTAGCTAATGTGGAATATTATGCAACGAACCCCGAGGAAGAGTGCCAATTTGAAATGTTAATGGTTAGTAAATAATGAAAGAAACTGCATCCATTTCGAGAGAAATAATATACTATAAATAACAATGCGTATCAGCTGCAATAAAGCGTAGCAGATTTTGTACCCCTAAAAACGAATAGCAGATTAAAACCTAATACGTCACACAATCTATGATATTATGCCAATTATAACCTATAAACTATAAAATTGAGTACAAGATCTCTCGTACGATAGAGTAAAATTTTAGAGTAAAATAGGAGAATACTTATCATTTGTTGTGTGACATTTCTGATCTACTTCCAATCATTGAGATTTATATATTTATTTAGATGAACCCCGATTACACGACACGAATTGAAATTCTGAAGATTAGTAAATTCTGAAAACGATCCTAGATATTTCTCCGTCCTTGGTTATAATAATTATCCTAGATGCATTAATAATATCCATCATTTGTTTATTTTGTAATTTAGCTATTACATGATAAAATCTTAACTAATATTTTTTACGTTTATGATACCTTTAAGCCTGAAACAAGAATGTTTAATGAAAATGATCGCACCTCCACCATGACGATATCAATGGGTTCCAAAGATATTCAGAATGTAATGTTCCCGTTGAATGTGAACCCAAGTGTTCAAAGTTTTAGAATTGATTATCAACAGTACAAATTTATCAATGTACTTGCTTGGGTGTAAGTCTTTTAAAGTTTTCGAACGATTCGTTGATTAATACATAATTTTTTTTCAATTAATAATAATATTAAATTTAGATTTCCGTCGGTTTATGAATTGAAAAAAACCATTCAGTATTCCATTATACCACCGACCTTAAATAGTGTGAAAAAAAATATAACTGTATGCTACAAGATTAACTTCCAAGAAAAGACATTAAAAATGTTTATTCCGAAAACGATTAAATTGCTTAGTATATGTGATCCTCGGCCAGATACGGACATACCACCAAAAACCATAGAGAGGCGTTCAGATAGAGCTTTAAAAAATATTGAAAAAACACTCAAAATGAATTCAAATGGAAAATATGAATACTCAACGATTATTGTACGGAAGGTAAATTAGACAGTACGATGTACAGTATTAATAAATGTATGACATAAGTCATACTGTATAGACTATGTTATTTCACATTATTTCATATTATAATTTTAAACTCGCATTGTTTAATTTTAGGCTGATATACCACCGGAAATTAAAGAGATGAATGATCCGGTGGCTATGATAAATGAAATTTTTCCATATATAAACTTCCATCATGAACTTTTATCAAATTCTCCGGCAATAGTTAAAGTAACTGCACAAATCTGTGAGCAAATATTTGAAGTAGATGGTAATTTTTTATATTTAAACATCCATATACCTAATAATTGATATTTTCAAAAAAAGTTTTTGATTGCTCTAAAAAATACATTTATTGTAACTCAGAATAAAATGTGTATATAAAATAATCATTTATAATTGGTATTAATTTATATTTTGTAGCACCAACAATACAAGAAGCCAAAATGAATGTTTGCATTGACGCTCTGGAAGTATTTTACAAGTATGTTTATTTACGATATTTACTATTTTTCTACCTTTTTCGTTCATAACATTTACATGAAATTATCTAATTCCAGCTATGAACATCCGTGTACATCAAATGACCCATGACTGCAAAAACAAAACTTCAATATAGTATCGCATACTAATATCCAATTTTATACGTAGAAGTTAATTGGTATTTTTCAAAATTTAGTAGGTAACGTTACATCCACATAGTGAAATCATTCATTTTATGAACTGGATTAATAAATAATTAATATAATTTCAAATCTTTTTTGCCATAATAACATTATATAAGTCATAATTAATTAAAAATAAATAAATGTTCTGTATATTTTTCCAAGCAAAAAGGAGAATAACGTATGACAAATTAATACAATTAATTATATAAAAAAATATTATAACATACAATATTTAATTTTTAAATTAATAATGAATTATATAGTATCATTATGACAAAAATGATTTGAATTTATTTCAATAATTTATTTATGATAAAACTGGACTAGAACTAAATCTCATATAATATTTACATCTCACATATACATAATATCATGTTATAATATAGTAAGTAACTATTGTAAAAAAAATATTGAAAAATATAATAGATTAATACTATAATATAATCATTTTTCGTTTTAATGCAGAGATATAATAAACAGTTAATACATTTTTTTCTAGTCTATTTTTATCATCATTAAGAGGACGCCACACCCGCATGTGTTGTCTCCGTCTTACAAACGTATAACATATCAAAATCTGTTTAGCGCGGGACAACATTACTCCCTTTGTATTTATAGTAGAATTACCAAAATTCCACAACGCATAGGTAAGAACTTTACCTGTTTCATAGCGTCGTTATTTTTTTGATAACATAAATATAATTAAAGTTATAAGCTTAAGAAAATACATTTATTTTTATTTTTTCATTAAATTACTTAAAATTATTGGTTTGTGCTATCAATAAAATAACGACGCTATGACACAGATAGAGTTCTTACCTATGCGTTGTGGAATTTTGGTAATTCTGCTATAAATATTGAGGGAGAAGAGATGTCCCGCGCTAAACAGATTTTGCTATGTTATACGTTTGTGAGACGCAGACAACACATGTGGGTGTGGCGTCCTCTTAAATATTGATTTAAATTCCAATCATTATTGTCTTAATGACATTGTATATTCATTATTAATTTAGAAATTAAATATTATACATAATATACAAATATAATTTATCTACTGTATTAAAATATATCACATTTTTGGTTTGAAAGATATACAAATCAAGGATTTGAATTTATATAAATAATTAATTAATCCAGTTCATATAGTAAGTGATTTCAGTATGTGGAGTATTTTTTTTCAAACGAATTTTGTACAAAAAGTTTTTTTCTAATTATAAAATTGGCAAAGTTACAGTATGGTCAAATTTAATATTTATGTAAGTATAATCTGCTTTTAATGATATTTTATAATTGATCTAACTATTTTCGTATCACCATTTACTCTAATTATAATCACTTGAGTAGATTTTTCGTCTATTCCTTATAAATTATTATTAATCTGGTTCGTTTATTATAAATTGATAACTGAATTTGAATAATAATTTTCAGGTATAATAATAAGTTATCGCCATAATTTAACAATATTTATTATTATTATTATTATGCAATAAAAAAAATTATTATAATTTATTATGTATTGTTGACTGAAGATCAAATAAAAGCAGCAACATCACGTGAATTTTTGAGACGTTTGGAATCATGTTTGAAACATCAAGGTGGAAACTTTGAACAATTTATTAGATAAAATGTATCAATAAGTCAATAGTAATAAGTTCTAAAATTGTTAGATAATATGTTTATTCCTTAAAATTTAAATAAATGAATTTGTAGTATTAATTTTTTTTAATTGTCTTTACCTCCAACTATTTATATTTACCAACTTGCAACTGTAGATTGAGTAAATAACAATAATAAATAATTTATTTCAGTCTTCTTTGTATGTAAGTAGTAAATTAACAATATCAAAACTAGGTAGCTCAATTATAAAATGAACATTATTAAAATGTCGTTAAAAGCAGATTATACCTACATAAATATTAAATTTGACCATACTGTAACTTTGCCAAATTTATAATTAGAAAAAAACTTTTTGTACAAAAATTGTTTGAAAAAAAATACTCCACATACTGAAATCCGGAAGAAATATTTAGTGGTACCTCATATCGTGAACACACTGTATATTTTATATAATTAATTGTATTAATTTGTCATACGTTATTTCTCCTTTTTGTTTGGAAAGTTATACAGAACATTTATTTATTTTTAATTAATTATGACTTATATAGTTATATAATGTTATTATGGCAAAAAAATTTGAATTTATATTAATAATTTATTAATCCAGAACATAAAATGAGTTATTTCACTTTTTATTTTTTCGTATGGCACTATGGGAGTATTTAGAATTATAATTTTGTCATAGTGAAATAACATAGTCTATACAGTGTTGCAGTATGTTCTAAGCTTTACCTATAAATTGTTTATGACTTAAGTCATATATTTATTAATACTGTACATCGTACCTACTGTCTAATTTACCTTCCGTACAATAATCGTTGTGTATTCATCTTTTCCAATCGAATTCGTTTTTAGTGTTTTTTCAATATTTTTTAAAGCTCTATCTGAACGCCTCTCTATTGTTGTTGGTGGTATGTCCGTATCTGGTCGAGGATCGCATATACTAAGAAATTTAATTGATTTCGAAATAGACATCGATACTGTTTTTTACTGAAGTTCATTCTATAGCACACTGCAGTTATATATTTCTGTTCACATAATTTTTTTTTTTTTTTTTTTTTATTAATCTCAAAAGACCGCGGCGGCTCTGGCCATTGGACATTGCATTACAATATTACAATATTATTATTCACATTATTAACATTATAAATAAAACATAAGTATTAACATTTATAAATATATATACATAAGCCATAGAGGTTATATTACATTGTATAAGTTGGTTTTTTTTTAAAACATAACCTAACCTAACCTAACCGATGGAAATCATTATTTAATATTATTATTAATTTAAAAAAATTATGAATCAATTAACGAATCGTACGAAAACTTTAAAAGACTTACACCCAAGCAAGTACATGGTGAAATGTGTGTGTTCGATAGTCAACACTAAAACTTCTAGCACTCGGATTAACATTCAACTGGAACATTTGTTCAAATCGTTGGTTAAGCGCATGATTTTATGTTTAAATTATGTTAATACAAACAAAACTCTAAGATTACACCAAAATAAAATGATTAAATGCTAATTGTGTTTTTGTAATCATTTTTTTAATTTATGCTCTCAAGTTGTAGTGCATATTTAAATTATGTATAGCAGAGGTATCCAAAAATTTTACGACAACACCCAATTCGGAAACATTTTATAATTTGGTGACACATCATATGAAATGTTTTATATGTTTTATCAACGAACGTTTCTTTAAAATATAACCTTTAGTGCACCAGTGTTGTAGTTACACGTCATTGGAATACTCTTAATCGTTATGTGTACCAATACACCATCAATATTATTATGTTATATTATATGCGTGTCTATCTTATAGTATTCGCTGTACCAATCAAAGACAAGATAAAGTTAATATAAAATATGTATTTTTATATGCATAGGTGTAAATATAATACATACATTTTTATACTATTTTCCAATCCAAAAATATATCATCAAGATTGTTAAGAATGATATTTAAGCGATTGCATTGCCAAAATGAGCAATGCAAAATGTGGCTAAGACTTACATTTGTCAAAGAATATTCCATTAGAATAAAGTTTGAAAATCAAAATAGAAAAAAAGAAAGTTATCTAAAAAAATGAAATAAATTGTGAAATAAATTTCAAATTATTTTTGTCCTCAATGTATTTTGTTAAAATTATAGAGAAGAAAAAAATCTTATTTTTTATACCTATTCTTTTTTTATTTCAAATAATGTGATACATTGCCTTTATTGATTATTATTATTATAATATACCTATATTAGAATTACCATATTTTCCATTTAATACATTGTTTTGTATTTTTGTGAATTGTATTACGTTTCATTTAATTTTAATGCCATAAATTACTATCAATAACAATAAGTGACCTAAATTATTTGTACGAAAAAAGTGGAAAACATGCAAACCAAAAGGGTCAAAATTTAACTCAAAATGCACAAAAATATGTTCAAATATTCACCATAAACTTATAAGTAGGTATTAAAAATAATATAATCATTATTCATTCAGTTGTACTTATTTCTGTATTAATTATATTTAACTTATCAAATTAAACGAGAAAATGAGTAGAGTAAACGATAGCAAGAAGAAATTGAACATTTTGAATATATATTTATATTATTTTAATGCAATTGTGATAATTTATAATAATAATAATAAAATATATTTGCAACAATAATATATAAACGATGTGTACCTATATCATATATTTTACATACATGGATTTTTTTTTTATGTATTAAAATATTGCTGGACTCTCTAAAATCTGAGGAAGGTGAATTTCACTATCTGGACATCCAGTTCATGAAATTGTCGATTTCATCACAGAATATAACTATTTCACTTTATGGATGCGACATTTACATAATAAATTGGTGATTTATTAAATAATTACATTATTAATAAATATATTCACATTCATATTATAGTTTAGTTATAATTAAATAAAAATGTTTATGCGCCTACAGCATATAAACCATCTATAGACCGTGAATAAATATTATTAATAAGGTCTATTGACTACTTCACTCATAACAGCCAATCACCAAGTTTTCTGATTACCTACTAGCTAACCTCTTCTTTATAGATCTTGAATCACCACGGCATGGTAACTTTTTTATACCAAACTATAAAAAGTATAAACGTACAATATGATATTATAGTAAGTATAGTTGAACACAGAATGATTTCGAATTTATTAATTTTCTTTTCTATATTATGTGATTATATTATAATATTTTAGAGTAATTTTTCATTGAATAATTCATACTATCATAGTATGAAAAATAAACATAACTTTAACCGAATCAAGGAAAATATCAATCTGGATATAGATACAATCAACAAAATCCCCATCTCCTCATGTGCACCGTGGAATTGGTCCCCTAATATAAATACCGAACTTCTCAAGTTCAAAAAAAACTCAACTGAAAACTCAATCATTGTATCTCATTTTCACGAATTAATCGATTTATACTACTACGACGACGTGCTCATTTATACTGACGTTTCAAAAAGCTCAAACGGAACCGGCTTTGCAATAGTAGATGGTACTGAAGTCATAAAATTCCAACTCCCGTCATTCACTAGCATATATACGGCGGAATTATATGCGATATACACGGCAGTACAACATGTAGCCACTTCCCACATCTCCTCCTCTCTCATAATAAGCGACTCTTTCAGTGCACTCACATCACTTCAAGAACAATACCCTCAGAACGAACTTATTCAACTCACCAAAGAATGTATCGCATCATTGAAAATCAAAATCAATTTCATGTGGGTCCCATCACACGTAGGTATCCCTGGGAATGAAGTTTCTCTCGTCCAACAAACAAACATTTTATTTATCTATTTATTTCATATTGCTTTTATCACAAATCAACTTAATTATCGAACTCTAGCTAAAATAATACGTAACGTGATATAGATATTAAGGTATAACGGTATAACTGTAAATAAAATAAAATTAGTCAAAAATCACAAATAGACAGATGTCAAAATTCGTATGCCAGGCGATTGTTTCTGGTCACCGACCATATCGTGCTATTTGCTGATCAGGAACAACGAAAAAGATTCATTTCTAGAACTCCATTATTAGGGTCACAATTATGTAGAGTGGAGAACAATATAGATCCTTTAGTGTAACTTAATAAATCAATCAAACACTATTTTATTTTTAATATCATCCTCTAATTAATATAATTTTTGGCAGGATTCTTAATTGTATTAACTTTAGATTATTTTATCATATTTTATTTTGTTCACTTTTCTTTTACTTTTGCGTTATTACACCTGTATCCACGGGTTTTTTCTGATATAATGTACCGTAATTTTACGGAACAACCACCCTTGGCTATTCTAATACTGAAATATTATGTAACGGTATCCAGGGCCAGCGCAAGAAGTTTTGGCGCCCTGGGAGAACTCATGTTTTGGCGCCCTTAACACCCCCCCCCCCCCCCCGCCTAGACTAGTTTGAGTAGTATTAAAATTAAGTTTTTTAGTAAGTTAAATAAAATTAGCATGTATTTTGTATCATAACATTCATAACAATATTGTAATAAGGTTAGACATTTTATTTTATTAACTTATAAAATTGTAAAACGAAAATAATATTAAATTTATATTATCATATTTATAGATACTGCGAAAAACGTGTTAAGTTAATAATACTAATTTTCATAATAATAAATATGCGAATGTGCGAATGTACGATTCACCACGTTATATCGACCGTTGCGCCATATATTAATTATTATATATCATCATATATTAATATCAATTATCAAAATTCAAAGTATATCCATTAACATAAAATATCAAATCAAACAATATAATATTATTTAACGCCACCAGCCCACCACTGCCTATAATATAGAAATATTGTGTTTCTGGTTTCACTAACTAGTTATTAATTAAAACGGAATTTATTGTAAAAAAGAAACCAAAATACTACGTACAAATTTACTAAACAAAATATATGATCATATGAATATTGATTACCTGTTGGCGCCCACAGAAATTTTTCTAGGGAGGGGGGGCAATGTTAGGATTTGAGGATAAATATTATAATTTTACTAGGTGTTTTAAAATAATAACATTTTTTATTATACTCGTATACAATGTATTATATTACAACTTATTTTATACTTTGAATTTGTTGAATAGTATATAGTCATTTATCTTAAAACATTCAATTAAAAAAAATATTTTGAAAAAGCCAGGGGGCAAATGCCCCAGCTTGCACCCCCCTGCGGGCGCCTATGGTTTGCAGTTACTTGTTAGCTTATACATTTGAGTATTTGACATTACACAGCAGACTGTACGGAGCGAGAGCTCGTCGAAAACAATAAATTGAATAAATAATTGTGTGTGTCAGACAATTGTGTCTTTTTGATTTACGCTATACTCTGCGGTATTTTCACCATAAGGTCCGAATGGGTTTTACCGCCACGGTTTTTCTAACGAATCTAGCCTTAATCGTCTAGTTATATGATTTTATTTATAAATAGGTAAATATTATAATATGAAAATAATTATTACGACCATTTATATTATATTTTATTGACACACACAAATGCGGTGGTATGCTTTCATAATTCCATGTATTATTTTTACATCAAAACCGGCTTATTTAAAATTATTTAAAAAAATTAAATGAAAATTATTCTTTATTTACTAAATTCTTTAGTACGAAGACCAGACTGATGGAAGTATGTTGCAATTGATGTACATGATTCAATATTTTTGTTTACTTCCACAAAATGTGCTGCAAGTTCTTCCCAAGCTAACGCTCTGCGTTGTACTGCGCACCAAACTTTCATTGAAAGCATATTATTGAGAAGCCTATAATTTTTTAACAATGCCCATAAACCATTTTTTTCTCCTACATTAATGTAAGCACCATCTGTGACGACAGCAGATATTACTGGAGGTATTTGATCTCGAGGTAAATAATGTTCAATTGACTTTTTTATTAAATTATAGTAACCTAAAGCACCTCTGGTTTCTGGTTCTTCAAATCCTAAAAAAAGTAAATCAGTGTTTCTTTGTTTAGTAATTATTTTCAGCAATACGTGGATATTATCTATTTTAAAGCGATCAACAGAACCCTCTTCTCGTAAAGAAACTGAAATACAAGACTTAAGTTTATTTTTCAGCTTATAGGAATATCAGCAAGCACTATATTATGCTGAAGCATATCTCTATATCCAGGCGGATTAATGTATTGAAGTTTTCTTTCCATAGGTTTTAATGGATTAAATTCTTGTTGAATATCTAGTTTTTGCCGTTTTAAATGAGAAACTTCACTAAAAGGCCATGACCAGGCACTAATAATTCCTCGTTTACCATCATTAAAAACTAAAAACTGTACACATTTAACTGGCTGTTTTTTGAGATACCTTTAGGTTTTTTGCAGAGATTAGTTTATCTAAAGGAGCTTCTTAGGCTTTGACTTCTTTTGATAAAGCAGAAAAACGATGCACTTTTAAACATTCAACGTTTTCTTTTGATAACAAATGGTTAGAAAATATACTTTTAATTGGAACAGTTCCATTAGAAGACAAATAGCTGGTATATGATTTTTTTGCTTTGTGTGTATCAATGCCGTGCCTGGACATTTGGAAATTGAACATATCATTAATTGTGTAACACTTGGCATTTCGAACTACACAAAATTTTAGTCCCTTCTACATATTAATATTGTATATCCTAATATTCAGTATATTAGATATTGGTATTATAACTTATAGGCAACATTAAAATTACCTTATAACACTTTGTAAATTTCTTGAGCTTTAAAAGACTTTTTTGTTTTGCCATGGTAACTAAATCATTCACCAAATAATTGCTCTTGTCATACAAAGATCAAAAACTGTTTACACTGCAGGATTTATTAAAGCAGAAGCGTCTACTTTAAGTGATACATATTTTTTCTAAAAAAAATGTTTTTGTTATATAACATCACGTTTATAGTGTAGTTAAACTTTCTTAAAATAGACCTCTTATTATACATATTTGTGTAGTTTTTTACTTTTGGAATTAAAATATTGATATTCCATTATATATATATATATATATATATATATATATATATATGTTCTGCACATAATTAAAATAAATTAACAATAAGTTTTATTTATTTTTGAACACTAAAAGATTATAATTATATAATAATAAGCTCAGGATTATTGTATTATTATATTGTATAATATATGAATATGAATATGATGACCATTTTAATATACAAAAAATGTAAATGTACTTAGTTAGGTATACCTATCTATATTTATACAAAATTGAAAATATTATTACAAGTTAGATTAATTAAAATATATGTTTTGATAGGTTTATTTGTAAAATGAAATATATAGTATACCTACGTAAACAAGTATTTTATTTTTTCCGCTATAGTAATATAGGTATTATGTAAAATGTGTGTAAATAAATGTTTTATACAGAATGGGTATTTGTATGTACCTAACAGGTTAGGTTCCATACTAGTACATATAAATTATATTATAATGTTATATACCTACCTAACATATATAATAGATAGTATAACTGCAAGTATAGGTATTATAATATTTTATAAGCATGTCTTATAGATGAAACGTGTCCAATGTGTCCATACACAAATTGCATACAATTGTAACGTATTATAGATAGGTATAAATAATATATTAAAGTAGTAAATACCTTTAAATACGTTATACTATTGCGACTCGTGAAACACGAAATGATGACAAAACTTAAGATATAAAAACGGTGTTCTGCAATTGCAATAAGTTAATTAACCGCAATAAACAAAAAACTCAAATAGGTAAAATAATGTAAAGGAAGCAAAATGGTTTGGGTACCATATTTTCTGTAAAAAAAATAAATAATACACAATTATACACACATATTTAAATAATAGCTTTGAATTTGAAAAAGGAATAATCTATTAGCTGATTGAAAGAATTAATATTTTGTAAGTGAAATATATGTACCTACTCAGGATTATTTGGAGTAAATATATATATGATGGATCTTCCACATTATTAATAAACTGATAGATAGATTATAAAAATATGCAAGATAAAGGGTTTGTTGAATAACTGAAGTATCATAAAATCATAACATACAAATATAATACGATAATAGTAGAGTTAATATTATAATACTTAAAGAAATTATGTTATAATAATATTAATAATATAATAATTTTCAATATATAATTTATAGCCTTACTAACAATACCAATTATTTCTGTAGCACGTCTATGTGATATGGTCTTAATATATACAAACTAAATAATACCTATCATGTTTATTGTGGTGTTGATGCGACAACGCGAAAAAGCCATGATATAAGAGTACCCTTTTAATGTTGCGTTTGATGTTCGCGCTAGACATTCGACGAATGCGATGTTTGTCGGTAACCGATCGATCGTCGTCGGATCAAATGATCCATAGGCGCACATAGGGTGTGAATTTAGGGGGTGCTGAAATAATTTATAGTGCACAGACCCGTGGGGAGCGAAGCCCCCAACTACACCACCCTAATACTATAATAATTGCATTGTAAGAATTATAAATTTTATTAAAAATAAAAATAAATATTTTGTAGTTATATTACAAGTTATAATAACATGTAATCATTAATTATTAATGTTAGACTAGATTTAATTTTCTGTTTGATATTGCAAATTTTTGCAATATAATTTCCCCCTCTATTTTATTGGTAAGATCACTCTCAATGCTAAGCGTAGATAGCTTGGTAAATCTTTCTATGTTTCTTGGCCCATATTGGTGCGTAACCAGTTTTTCAATCTACGCATAGCTGAGAAGGAGCGTTCACACGTTGACGAAGAAATTGGAATTGTTTTTCCAAATAGCTTACAGACATTTGGAAACGAACTTTAATAACATTGATTTTTTCATGCCTTCATATATAAAGCTGGCTGGTAGACTATTCATTAAAACCATCATTTCTGCTGATAAACTAACTGTTGATATTTTCAAAATATACATAAACAGATTTATATAATAATATTTCAAAAGATATGACTATGTAATAAATATTTTAAATAGTTTATGCGGTGCTAATTTTAAACCTGGGAGTGCTAAGCACTCCCAAGCACCCCCCTATGTGCGCCTATGATAATCATATCAACGGTGCAAGTTTCAGCCTCTGCAGTCATGGGTAGATTAATGTAAAACAAAATACGTCCAAAAATGGGTAAACGCATGCAGCTGAAACGTGTCTGAAAAAACACGCGGTCCATATTATTTTGATAATAATTTATCATCTCAAAGTGATATAGCCCTATTTTTACTGTTAATTGTTATTAGGATGATTTTTTTCAAAACGTTGACACATTTATAGTTAGTTCGTCGTTTCTATGTTACGGGAAATGTCGATGAATGATGTACTCAAACGTGTTATACCTATATATTGTGTAAATATACCCAAATAAATGTTACAATCCTGTTCTAGAGGTGATGAATAAATGAAAAAGTAAAAATATTATATAATATTAGTCACACAAAAGTTATCGGAATCAATTGACTACTTAGTTTTCAATTGTCCTTGGTAAAAATAATAAAAAACATGGTGATTATTATTATATATTTTTATCCATGACAACAAAATACTAAACTGTTTATTAATTAACTTATAAAAAAAAGACAAATCATAATTTAGTTTAGATTAACGTCTCGACGATTAATTTTTGTACTTTATTAATTAAGATATTTAATTTCGTCTACAATATGTTAACGAAATCGTATATAGTGAGTGTCGCGTTAGGCACAATTGGATTAGCTGGAATGTGTGGTTATCTGTGGAATCGATCAAAAAGAACATCTGCATGTGTAAAGAATACAGAAGATTTAAAGGTATACAAATTATATTTTTGTCGAATATGTTCACAAGTGGTATTAATAACCACTGTGATAATGCAATAATTGCATTATAATTTACAGGTGGCGAGAAAAGAAGGAAGCAAGATATTGAATTTATCAGCAGGCACATGGGGAAATACTCGTAAACACAAAAATTCAACGTCCGTAAAAAAATGTTTATATCACATGAAAGCGAAGAAGAACACTCACCATTTATTAAGTGACTCTGCTAATCTCATTCCGATATTAGCTAATGTGGAATATTATGCAACGAACCCTGAAAAAGAGAGAAAACCTGAAATTGTAATGGTTAGTAAATAATGAAACAAACAGCATCCTTTTCGAGTGATATAATATACTATAATAAAAATACGTAACGGCTGCATTAAAACGTAGCAGATTTTGTACCCCTAAAAACGTATAGCTGCTTAAAATATTTTACTACGTCACTCACTCAATATATGATATTATGCCAATTACCTATAACCTATAAAATTGAATACAACATCTCTCGTACAATAGAGTAAAATAAGAGAATACTCTTTTGTTGTGTGACATTTCTGATTTATTTCCAATCATCGAGATTAATAGATATATTGAGATGAACCTCGATTACTCGACACGAACTGAAATTCTGAAGATTAGTAGATTCTGAAAACGATCCTACATATTTCTCCGTCCTTGGTTATAATAATTATCCTAGATGCATTAAAAATATCCATCATGTGTTTATTTTGTAATTAAGCTATTACATGATAAAATCTTAACTAATATTTTTTACGTTTATGATACCTTTAAGCCTGAAACAAGAACGTTTAATGAAAATGATCGCACCTCCACCATTACGATATCACTGGGTTCTAAAGATATTCAAAATGTAATGTTCCCGTTGAATGTCAATCCAAGTGTTACAAGTTTTAGAATTGATTATCGACAGGACAAACATATCAATGTTCTTGCTTGGGTGTAAGTCTTTTAAAGTTATCCTACGATTCGTTGATTAATACATAATTTTTTTTCAATTAATAATAATATTAAATTTAGATTTCCGTCGGTTTACGAATTAAAAAAAACCATTCGGTATTCCATTATACCACCGACAATAAATAATGTGAAACGAAATATAATTGTATGCTACAAGATTAACTTCCAAGAAAAGACATTAACGATGTCTATTCCGAAAACGATTAATTTGCTTAGTATATGCGACCCTCGGCCCGATACGGACATACCACAAAAAACCATAGAGAGACGTTCGGATAGAGCTTTAAAAAATATTGAAAAAACACTCAAAACGAATTCGAATGGAAAAGATGAATACTCAACGATTATTGTACGGAAGGTAAAATAGACAGTTCGATGTACAATATTAATAAATGTATGACTCAGGTCATACTGTATAGACTATGTTACTTCACTATGACAATATTATAATTTTAAACTCGCATTGTTTAATTTTAGGCTGATATACCACCGGAAATTAAAAAAATGAAGGATCCGGTGGCCATTGTAAACGAAATTTATCCATGTATTGACTTCCATCATGAAATTTTATCAAATTCTCCGGCAACAGTTAAAGTAACAGCACAAATCTGTGAGCAAATATTTGAAGCAGATGGTAATTTTTTATATTTAAACATCCATATATTTAACAATAATTGATATTTCAACAAATGTTTTCGAATGCTCTAAAAATTACATTTATTTTAACTCAGAATAAAATGTGAATATAAAATAATCATTTATAATTGGTATTAATTTATATTTTGTAGCACCAACAATACAAGAAGCGAAAAACAATGTATGCATTGACGCTTTAGAAGTATTCTACAAGTATGTTTATTTACGATATTTTCTATTTTTCTACCTTTTTCGTTCATAACATTTACATGAAATTATTTAATTCCAGCTATGAACATCCATGTGCATCAAATGACCCTTGACTGCAAAAACAAAACTTCAATATAGTATCGCATACTAAAATCCAATTTAGTATACGTAGTAGTTAATTGGCATTTTCAAAACTTGGTAGGTAAGGTTACATCCACATAGTGAAATCATTCATTTTATGAACCGGATTAATAAATAATTAATATAATTTCAAACCTTTTTTGCCATAATAACATTATATAAATCATAATTAATTAAAAATAAATAAATGTTCTGGTTATTTTTCCAATTAAAAAGGAGAATAACGTATGACAAATTAATACAATTAATTATATAATTTTTAAATTAATAATGAATTATATAGTGTCATTATGACAAAAATGATTTGAATTTATATCAATAATTTATTTATGATAAAAATGGACTAGAACACAATCTCATATATTTACGTTTATATTTTCACTGAATCATGACGACGAACGGTGACATGATACATTACAATTTTTTTTAAATATTTTATAATCCCCAATTGTCTAAACATAAGTTAATTGGTACCTACCTTCAAAACTTATGATAAATCACATACCTATGTAGAATATGTCCCACCCCCAATTTTATATCACTAATTTCATGAACTAGATGGGGATGTGACATATACATTATATTATATTATAATATATAGTAAGTAACTATTGTAAAAAAATTATTGAAAAATATAATAGATTAATACTATAATATAATCATTTGTCGTTTTAATGCAGAGATATAATAAACAGTTAATACATTTTTTTCTAGTCCATTTTTATCATCATTAAGAGGACGCCACACCCGCATGTGTTGTCTCCGTCTTACAAACGTATAACATATCAAAATCTGTTTAGCGCGGGACAACTTTACTCCCTTTGTATTTACAGTAGAATTGCTAAAATTCCACAACGCATAGGTAAGAACATTATCTATGTCATAGCGTCGTTATTTATTTGATAACATAAATATAATTAAAGTTATAAGCTTAAGAAAATACATTTATTTTTATTTTTTCATTAAATTACTTAAAATTATTGGTTTATGCTATCAATAAAATAACGACGCTATGACACAGATAGAGTTCTTACCTATGCGTTGTGGAATTTTGGTAATTCTGCTATAAATATTGAGGGAGAAAAGTTGTCCCGCGCTAAACAGATTTTGCTATGTTATACGTTTGTAAGACGGAGACAACACATGCGGGTGTGGCGTCCTCTTAAATATTGATTTAAATTCAAATCATTATTGTTTTAATGACATTGTATAATTCATTATTAATTTAGAAAATAAATATTATACATAATATGGAAATATAATTTATCTACTGTATTAAAATATCTCACATTTTTGGTTTGAAAAATATACAAATCAAGGATTTGAATTTATATAAATAATTCATTAATCCAGTTCATATAGTAAGTGATTTCAGTATGTGGAGTATTTTTTTTCAAACGAATTTTGTACAAAAAGTTTTTTTCTAATTATAAAATTGGCGAACTTACAGTATGGTCAAATTTAATATTTATGTAAGTATATAATCTGCTTTTAATGACATTTTAATAATGTTAATTTTATAATTGATCTACCTATTTTCGTATCACCATTTACTCTAATTATAATCACTTGAGTAGATTTTTCGTCTATTCCTTATAAGTTTTTATTAATCTGGTTCATTTATTATAAATTGATACTTGCATTTGAATAATAATAAGTTATCGCCATAATTTAACAATATTTATTATTATTATTATTATGCAATAAAAAAAATTATTATAATTTATAATGTATTGTTGACTGAAGATCAAATAAAAGCAGCAACATCACGTGAATTTTTGAGACGTTTGGAATCATGTTTGAAACATCAAGGTGGAAACTTTGAACAATTTATTAGATAAAATGTATCAATAAGTCAATAGTAATAAGTTCTAAAATTGTTAGATAATATGTTTCTTCCTTTAAAAGCAGATTATACCTACATAAATATTAAATTTGACCATACTGTAACTTTGCCAAATTTATAATTAGAAAAAAACTTTTTGTACAAAAATTGTTTGAAAAAAATACTTCACATACTGAAATCCGGAAGAAATATTTAGTGGTACCTCATATTGTGAACACACTGTATAATGTATATTTTATATAATTAATTGTATTCATTTGTCATACGTTATTTCTCCTTTTTGCTTGGAGAGTTATACAGAACATTTATTTATTTTTAATTAATTATGACTTATATAGTTATATAATGTTATTATGGCAAAAAAGATTTGAATTTATATTAATAATTTATTAATCCAGTACATAAAATGAGTTATTTCACTTTTTATTTTTTATTTTTTCGTATGTCACTATGGGAGTAGGCACGAAAGCCTTATAGTTATTTCACTATGTGCATGTAACCTTACCTAGTAAGTTTTGAAAATACCAACTACTATGTAGAAAATTGGATATTAGTACGAAAAAGGTAGATAAATATTCAATATCGTAGATAAACATATCTGTAGAATACTTCCAGAGCACCAATACATACATTCATTTTGGCAGAAAATATCAATTATTGTTAAATATAAAAAAATACCATATGCTTCAAATATTTGCTCATAGATTTATGCTGTTACTCTAAAAAATTGCAGGAGGATTCGTTAAAAGTTCATGAATGGAATAAGTTAATTTACAATAAACAAGGGACCCTTCATCTTTTTAATTTATGGTGGTATATCAGACTAAAATTAAAAAATGCGAGTTTAAAATTAAAATTTTATTATAGTGAAATAACATAGTCTTTACAGTGTTGCAGTAAGTTCTAGGTTTTACCTATACATTGTTTATGACTTAAGTCATATATTTATTAATACTGTACATCGTTAGGTTATTAGACCCTAACCGTACAATAATCGTCAACTATTCATCTTTTCCAATCGAATTCGTTTTGAGTGTTTTTTCAATACTTTTTAAAGCTCTATCTGAAAACCTCTCTATTGTTGTTGGTGGTATGTCCGTATCTGGTCGAGGATCGCATATACTAAGAAATTTAATTGATTTTGGAATAGACATCGATAGTGTTTTTCAATGAATTTCTTTCTATAGCACAAAGTTATATTTCTGTTCACATTATTTAATTTCGGTGGTATAATTGAATACCGAATTGTTTTTTTCAACTCATAAACCGACGGAAATCTAAATTTAATATTATTATTAATTAAAAAAAAATTATGTATTAATCAACGAATCGTACGAAAACTTTAAAAGACTTACACCCAAGCAAGTACATTGTGAAATGTGTGTGCTGTCGATAATCAATTCTAAAACTTCGAACACTCGAATTCAAATTCAAAGGGAACATTACATTCTGAATGTCTTTGGAACCCAGTGATACCCAGTGATGCAGTTTGTTTCATTATTTACTAACCATTACAATTTCAGGTTGTCTCTCTTTCGCGGAGTTCATTGCATAATATTCCACATTAGCTAATATCAGATGAGATTAGCAGATCCACGTATTAATTGATGATTGTTCTTGTTCGCTTTGATGTGATCCAAACATTTTTTTACGGACGTTGAATTTTTTATGTAGATAAATTCAGTATCTTGCTTCATCTTTTTAATTTCTGGTGGTATATCAGCCTAAAATTAAAGAATGCGAGTTTAAAATTATAATTTTGTCATAGTGAAATAACATAGTCTATACAGTGTTGCAGTATGTTCTAAGTTTTACCTATAAATTGTTTATGACTTAAGTCATATATTTATTAATACTGTACATCGTACCTACTGTCTAATTTACCTTCCGTAAATAATCGTTGTGTATTCATCTTTTCCAATCGAATTCGTTTTGAGTATTTTTTTCAATATTTTTTAAAGCTCTATCTGAACGCATCTCTATTGTTGTTGGTGGTATGTCCGTATCTGGTCGAGGATTGCATATACTAAGAAATTTAATTGATTTTGAATAGACATCGTTAGTGTTTTTTCACTGAAGTTCATTCTATAGCACACTGCAGTTATATTGCTGTTCACATAATTTAATTTCGTTGGAATAATTGAATACCGAATTGTTTTTTTCAACTCATAAACCGACGGAAATCTAAATTTAATATTATTATTAATTTAAAAAAATTATGAATCAATTAACGAATCGTACGAAAACTTTAAAAGACTTACACCCAAGCAAGTACATTGTGAAATGTGTGTGTTCGATAGTCAACACTAAAACTTCTAGCACTCGGATTAACATTCAACGGAACATTTGTTCAAATCGTTGGTTAAGCGCATGATTTTATGTTTAAATTATGTTAATACAAACAAAACTCTAAGATTACACCAAAATAAAATGATTAAATGCTAATTGTGTTTTTGTAATCATTTTTTTTATTTATGCTCTCAAGTTGTAGTGCATATTTAAATTATGTATAGCAGAGGTATCCAAAAATTTTACGACAACACCCAATTCGGAAACATTTTATAATTTGGTGACACATCCAATGAAATGTTGTATATGTTTTATCAACGAACGTTTCTTTAAAATATAACCTTTAGTGCACCAGTGTTGTAGTTACACGTCATTGGAATACTCTTAATCGTTATGTGTACCAATACACCATCAATATTATTATGTTATATTATATGCGTGTCTATCTTATAGTATTCGCTGTACCAATCAAAGACAAGATAAAGTTAATATAAAATATGTATTTTTATATGCATAGGTGTAAATATAATACATACATTTTTATACTATTTTCCAATCCAAAAATATATCATCAAGATTGTTAAGAATGATGTTTAAACGATTGCATTGCCAAAATGAGCAATGCAAAATGTGGCTAAAACTTATATTTGTCAAAGAATATTCATTAGAATAAAGTTTGAAAATCAAAATAGAAAAAAGGAAAGTTATCTAAAAAAATCAGTGGCGCAAAGAGGTTTTATAATAAGAGGGGCTTAATGGCCTAAATATTTTTTAGCATACCTACCACTCCAAATAATATACCAATACACGTTTGTTCTCTTTGAAAAAATATTTTTGCAATACATTGTTTTTATAGATATCGTATAGCTTAATAAATAGTAAATTCAAATTCAAATTATTAATTTTACAACTTATTATTATTATGGTCAAATAAAAAAATATACATTTAATGTACTTGTTAAAAAATGTTTGATTATAATAGAATATACTAGGCTAGTATTAGTCACAAAAATATTTATTTGTGTACTTCAATTTCAAATGTATAATATTTTAATAGTTTATTATCATAATATATATATATATATTAATAATTTATTTTCATAATATATATATATTAATATTAGAATAATTGTAAATTATATTTTGAAATTTTGAATGCAATATAGTAGGTATAAAACAGGGTAAAAAAAATATTATAATTTACAATATTAATGCTTTTTTTAGATGAGGACTTTTAGATGCAAAGTTGTTAATGATATTTTCGTAATTTATAGTTATATCTTTTTCACAGGTTATTCTCATTAATCCTTGTAATCTCTCTTGTCCCATAGTAGAATGAAGTCGATTCTTCACAATTTTTAGCTTAGAAAACGCTCTTTCAGGACTAGCACTAGTAACCGGTAACGTCAATCCTATCTTTAACATTGTATACACATTTGGGAATACAGATATTAAACCTTTATTTAAAAATATTTGAAAAATAGGTTGTAAACTTCCCGAATTGTTTTTAATGTTTGATACAATATTTTTTGAAGTAGTATCTTCTTTGTCACTTCCATCATCGCTTTCAGGTTCAGATTCACTCCCAAATATTTCTTCACATTTACTATGTAAGGCGTTTGGTAAAGCTTTCGACGTTATAAGAGTATCAAAAATTGAAGCAAATTGTAAGTACTCTAAACAAAGATATTTTTCATCAACAAACTTTCCATATATTTCTAAAAAGAACTTAAAACTATCTTTTGGTAAAAAATTAGGATCTTGATTTATTTTAAAAATTACTTTACTTGTAAGAAGTGATAGATCCTTAAGAACACCAATTGATTCATCATTGAAACGTTCGGACAACTGTCTTTGTACTATGTCTAGTGCAGAAAAATATGTGTTCACTTTTATGTTTTGAATAGGATCTAAAATAAGTTCGTCATCCGAAAGTTCACCAGGCATTTTTTTTTTCTTACGTAAACGAGGAGTGGGCAATTGAATTAATTCTTCATTTTCATCTCCTTGTTCTAAGAAAAAAACATCTACTTCTTGAGATAAATGTTCAAAACTCTCATCAGATCGAAGTGTTGATATTTTTATTTTATTTTGTTCAATCATTGAAACAGCTAACATCAGATCTAGATCTTTGCTTTGCAATATAGAGCTGGTTGGTGATAGTATATCAAATAACTTTTTAAATGTCAAAGCTGTCCATACAAAGCGATAAGACCTTTTATAATCATTTATAGCTCCAGCTTCAAATCCAGTTTTTCTATCACCGGGTCCATCTTTACTTCGGATTATTTCTAATGTGTCTATTGCAGCTAAATATGTACTCAAAACCACGTCCAGTGCATATGAAAATGACATCCAACGTGTAGTTGTCACATGTTTTGTTCGACGAATTTGTTTCTTCTTATATCTTTCTTTTTGAAATTGTTCATAATACTTAACTCTAATTTTACTTGAATTAATTAGATCATATCATTTTTTCTAAATTTCCAAACATATCCATTGCATTAACACCTGAACTTACAACATCAGTAATCACCAAGTTTAATCGGTGTGCCCAACACCATACATAAATAGCATGAGGATTTATTTCCTTGATTAAACTTTGAAGACCATTATAATTACCCCTCATATTGGCAGCATCATCATAAGATTGGCCAACAAGATGATTTTTCCAATCTAAGTTCAACAAATCACATGTTTATTTAAAGACATTAATTAACATTAACATTAACATTAATTCATGACCTGTTGTTATAGGTGTTTCCAGGACAGCTATTAGACGTTCATAAATACTGCCAGAGTTTTTATCGATGTAACGAACAATAAACGACAATTGTTCTTTTCGAGATACATCAAATGTTGTATCAAGTGAAACACTAAAGAAAGGAGAATCCTTTATACTTTTAGATATGATTCCGACAATATCATCTGATATACATTCTATGAGTTCATTTTGTATCCGCCATGATATGAAAGACCACTGAGGTTTATTATTTTTATTTTTTAAATTTGAAATATATGGTGCCATTGTAGGGGAATAGTTTGAAACAAGTTCTACTAAATCTTTGAAATTTCCACGCAATGAATCTGACCATTTTTCACGATGACCACGAAAAGTGATGTCAATGAGTTCTTTTACAATTCCACGATTACAGAGGACTTCAAATTTTCTTTTTTCAGTCAGTGATGGAAGAATGGGTAACACTTGATTTCTCAATTTAAATTTCAAAGACGCATCTATATGATTTGTCGACGTTTCATGAACTAAAATTTTATGTAATGCATTTTTCCATTTACTTACACCATTAATGATCCAGTTGTCTCTTTTTGTTTTACCATACATCTGACAATGAAAACAAAACATATTGTCTGTAGAAATAGAATATGATAACCAATCTCTATTAACCAAAGTCCCATCATTTAATTTTTTTGTAAACCACGACTCTTGAAAACTTCTGTGTTCCTCATTTGTTGGAAACTTAAAAATATTATTTGTAGGTTGACAAGGCCCTTTTCGTACCAACATGTCAGTAAACTCTGGTGTAACATTGGTAAATGTATGAAATTTAGCTGGATCATTTTCATATATCATATTAGATTGTGTTGAAGTTGAAATACATAACGTTTCTTGAAAAATAATATTTTCTGAAATCAAAAAAAAAGTATGTTCTAAATTAACAAGCAAGCAACTGAATATTTGTATGATGGTTATAGCATATTAATATAGGTATAAATTAAAAACTATTTATTATAATTAATAATTTTAACAATACCTGATACAAATTATGTCAGTTGTGTGTATTAATACATGTAAAATAATTAAATATAAATATACTAATATGAATAAAGAATAAATACATATAATTATATGATAATTTTACCAGTTCTCGTAAATTGTATTTTAAATTTATATTAATATACTAATACTATTGCTAATACTTGTTGCATAAAATACTATTAAAACAAAAATATTCTTGTAATATATTAATTTAATTTAATTTTTTAAGCTTCTCAATTTCTCATATTTAATTTAATATTAGTTTTGCATTTTTTAGGGGCATTTTTGATATTTTTTAAGGCATTGAAATCTCAGCCCTACTTGTAAGTAAAGTATGATATTTAGGGCTATTTAAAATAATAATGATGAAATGGTGAAAAATTGATGTACGTGAAACCGTTTAAAGTTTAGCATGGTGTCTTCAAATATTTAAATTAGAGTAAATTTTGTAGAACATATTGATATTTTAATTAATTAATGATACTCTCCGAATTACTATAAAGTAAGTAAATCTTACCAGTTGACATAGATTGTTCATATTGATCATGAATTCTATTCAGAATAGAAGAACAAGTTTCATTATTTTCTACATTTACGGTATGGTCATTATTACTTGTAGCACCTAAATGAAAATATTAAAATTTAAATTACAAAAATGTATCGCAATTTAACTATATGAAAATCTTACAAATTGACATAGATTGTTCATATTGATCATCAATTCTATTCAGAACAGAAGGACAAGCTTGATTATTTTCTTCGTTTTCAGTATTGCCATTACTATTTGTAGCTCCTAAATGAAAATATTCAAATTTAAAGTACAAAAATGTATCTCAATTTAATTATATGATAATTTTACCAGTTCTCGTAAATTGTATTTTAAATTTATATTAATATACTAATACTATTGCTAATACTTTTTGCATAAAATACCATTAAAACAAAAATATTCTTGTAATATGTTAATTTAATTTAATTTTTTAAGCTTCTTATATTTAATTTAATATTAGTTTTGCATTTTTTAGGGGCATTTTCGATATTTTTTTAAGGCATTGAAATCTCAGCCATACTTGTAAGTAAAGTATGAATTTTAGGGCTATTTAAAAATAAAAATAACACACTTGAATGTGATAAGAGAAAATAGCGTAAAATACACCTATACCTAAAATAAAATAAATATATAAAAATTGTAATGATGTAGGTGAAACCATTTAAAGTTTAGCATGTGTCTTAAAATTAGAGTAAATTTTGTAGAACATACATATTGATATTTTAATGAATTAATGATACCTAAATAGTAAATATAATATATTATGAACATCATAATGAATTTAAGCTTACCAATTCTTTCTAATTTTATTTTCTTGTTGAAGAATTCTTTTATTGAAGTATTGTTTAAATTTCTTTTTGGTTTAGGTGCTACACTAGTTTTTAACCTACAGCTTTTCACATGTCTGTTCCAATTTGTAGGATTCATGTCTCCTCTTTCACGTCCACAAATTTCGCAATTTTTCATTGTTCGCAAATTTACTTTAAAATATACGAAATCCATAAGCCATTAATATTTAATATTTGAAACTTTGATTAATACATTTGGATATTAATGAATAATAACTTTTACTTACCGATCACCACTCACTGTTTTAAATAACACAGAAAATTCAAATTTTTTGTTTTTCAACTACACATTTTAATACGTTAAACTATTAAACGCATTTATTGTAAAAGCCACATAGACACGGCACACATTTACTAAAATAAGCTCTATAAAAAATAGCGTTAAGTACTAAGTAGTAGTAAACTAGTAAACATAATGTGGTCTCAGGACTATGGACAATATTCAATATTACAATAAAACAATACACATTACATATTAGTCTGCACTCTGGTGTATATACTTGTCTATGGTAGTCCCGCTGGACGGCTGGACGTCTGGTTGACTGATTGTAAATAATATTATGATAATATAATTATACCAAAATCCCAATACGTTTTTAAAAATAACATTCAATAGGTACTGTTTTGTTATCTATATAATTATCGATAGTCGACATTCGACGTTCACCACCCAGCCAAAATCATCATGGTTAATGAGTAGAATGAGGGAAAATAGTTGGTCAGCCGTTGTCTAATGTCTAAAAATAAATTATCACTAGATCTAGATGTATATATAATATGTATTTAATGTGTTATTAATTTATTATATCTTGTTCACTTGTTGTATCTATATTCATTTCATTATTCTAAATATATTATAAATCAACAATTAGTTATTAGTAATTAGTAACATCTTATACTAATTAAAATTTATAATATTATGTATTAATATTATAAATTATTAAATCGAAAGATTAAAGTGTTCCAAGTCCAACTTCCAAATGCTACCAGGCACCCACCCCAAAAATAAGTGTGGCTTAAGCCACTTCAGGTATAACATGTGGGTGCCACTGAAAAAAATGAAATAAATTTTAAATTATTTTTGTCCTCAATGTATTTTGTTAAAATTATAGAGAAGAAAAAAATCTTATTTTTTATACCTATTCTTTTTTTATTTCAAATAATGTGATAAATTGCCTTTATTGATTATTATTATTATTATAATATACCTATATTAGAATTACCATATTTTCCATTTAATACATTGTTTTGTATTTTTGTGAATTGTATTACGTTTCATTTAATTTTAATGCCATAAATTACTATCATTAACAATAAGTGACCTAAATTATTTGCACGAAAAAAGTGGTAAACATGCAAACCAAAAGGGTCAAAATTTAACTCAAAATGCACAAAAATATGTTCCAATATTCACCATAAACTTATAAGTAGGTATTAAAAATAATATAATCATTCAGTTGTACTTATTTCTGTATTAATTATATTTAACATATCAAATTATGCTTCTGAAAAAACTCCCCTCAACCATTTTTGTTTGGTTGCATAAATATGAACCTGAAAAGTGCAATAAACGAAATATTATTTTTTGGTTTTCTATGATTTATTTAACCTAACTGATTATTATATCAGTGGTATTAAAGTACACCTTATTATTAAGGTATACTTAAGCCATTCTAGTACTGCATTATGAGGGTTTAATTCCCTCAATATAGGCATATTAAGTTTAAAATAGATAATTTTTAATTTAGAATTTGAAATATAGTCGAACAGCTGGAACCCTTTAAGCATATATATGTTGTTGTGTCTTTTTCATTGTTAGAAATATATGACACATTTGTAGTGCTAATAATAATATCTTCCCAACCTCCACCAAGGTACGATTCTTTCATTTGACTAATAATTTTTATAACACCATCTATTTTGTCTTCCACATCAAAAATTAAGGTCTCATTTGATTTAATTTGTTTCTGAAATCTTCCATAAATATAACCCAGATCTGTTAGAAAACATAAGAGTTTTTATTTATTAAAAATCAGTCAAAAATGTTAAGAACCCAGCTGCTACCGATTTTTCTTTGACTATGCCTTCTTCTTTTTTCCTATTAAAATAACATACTAAAATGTACCCGCTTTATATAATTCCGTAAAATAATTCATAGGTAAATTCAGTCCAATGGACTTCAAAATACTTTGGTAAATATGTAACAAAGACATTTCGTTATCATCTGCAATTTTTTTTAATTCTTTAGTTACTAAATTCGTAGTTAACGTAGGCAATATACCAAAATCAAATGGTCGTTGCGTTTTTAGTTTTCCGTTCGGTATTCTTTATTTATTTTTTATGGTTTTACGTTTCACACTTCTATTTATTCGTCAAATTGTTGTTTTATTTCACGAATTTATGAATAATCAATATTATATCCGTAAGTTTAATAAAAGTACCAATACACTATCAATATTATTATAGTAAATTATATGCCAGTCTATTTTACAGTATTCGCTGTACCACTCAACGACAAGATAAAGTTAATATAAAATATATATTTTTATATATATAGGTGTAAAATATAATCCATGCCTATTTATACCGTTTTCCAATCCAAAAATATATCATCAAGACGATTATTTAGACGATTACATTACCAAAATGAAGCAATGCAAAAAGTGGTTAAGACTTATATTTGTCAAAGAATATTCATTTGAATAAAGTTTGAAAATCAAAATAGAAAAAAAGAAAGTTATCTAAAAAAATGAAAAAAATTGTGAAAAAAATTTTAAATTATTTTTGTCCTCAACGTATTTTGTTAAAATTATAGAGAAGAAATAAATCTTATTTTTTATACCTATTTAAAAAAAAAAAAGAATACACCAAAAATAAAAGTTGGTTTTGGTCGAAATTAAATACGATCATTAGTATGAGTATTCTAAGTGCAATACAACAATGCCAGGTAACCATGTAGTGATTTAAACGGAAATGAATGTAACAGGGTCTAATGAAGAAACAGTACTCTTTGGCCGTTACATAAACTGGTTTCAGCATTTAATTTAATATACGAGTTAAAGCCACTATATCTCATCTTACACTCCTTCTCAATGTCATAATAGATTAATCAAAAAATATTCTTGAACGTGTAATGTATAATATTTTACAAAAGAATAATATCATATATTCTGAATCCATATATTGTTCATTGTCTGTTCAATTGAACGAGTGTAGTAGGCAGTAGTATGATTTGGTATGTTCAGAAGGCTGATCCTTGCTGCCCCGCTGATCCTTGCTGATCCTTGCTGCCCCGCTGATCCTTGCTGATCCTTGCTGATCCTTGCTGCCCCGCTGATCCTTGCTGATCCTTGCTGCCCCGCTGATCCTTGCTGCCCCGCTGATCCCCGCATCCGCATCTCTGCATCCCCGCATCCGCTCATCCTAGTCTTTACTCATCCTCGTCCTCGCCGCCGCCCGATCACGCACGTACGCGACGTATATTTACCCCACCCCACCTCATACACCACCTGAACCCGTCTACTCATCACGTGACCGATACATATTTTGTATATTTACCCCTCCACCTGAACCCGTCTACTCATCACGCGACTGATATATATTTTGTGTATTAACCCCCACCTCCCCACCACCATCCGATCCGTTATGTGAGCAACATATATTATTTAATATTATTATCAATATTATCAGTTATCAATTACACATTTTTCCTGTAGATTCTTAGATATTATATTTAACAACAACAAATTAAAATACCTATTAGTGAAAATGTATAAGTCGCGAGTAAACTCTCGTCCTTTAGATACTATACTTAACAACAAAAACAATTTTTAAAAACATATATTAGTGAATAACATAATAATTACCAATCTGTTTATAACATTATATATCTTATTATTATAAGCAAATGTCACTAGTACTAAAAAATATCTTAATCGCTTATACGATGGACTCATAGATATACGCGACAACAACAACAAATTAATATATATTAGTGAATATCACATTAATAACCAATATATACTAAAAAATACCTTAATCACTTACACGTTAGACTCTTAGATAGCTTAATATTATATCTCCTACCAATTAATGGACTCATCCACACCCGTCTTAGCTCTACAAGAGCCGCCATTCATTCAGTCTGTTCTCAGTCGTACACAATTGTAATTCTCCTCTCCGTGTTTTCACAGTCTTCATAATTCGTTCTGAACTTATAGTTTTTTTCAAGTCTTTAGTGTTTATTATTTTCCAAGTGTTTTATAAAATTTTAAGTGTTTATTATTTTATTATTTTTAAAATCATTTTTAAAAACATGGCTGGTTCAATCGCCGACAACGCTACCTTATACAACGAGAAGAAGGCTTTTACATATGTGCCACCATCACTTCCGGCTGAACTCATCGAGTCTACATGCTACACGTTGGACTTTACGGCTAGAAAATTTATAATTGTCGGTATCGATCCAACAGAACAACTTCAAATAGTTGTTATTTTATTAACATCGTCACGTTATGTGAAAATAAGTACAGATTTTCTAAGACGGATATTCTCGCTTATGGGTAACGTACTATCTTTTATATTAGACACGCCGCAAAAGTACAAGCGTACCACATTTCTCGAAACCGATGCTTATAAAATATCGAGTATGATGTATAACGGTTCAAACGTTCTGGTAATTGAATCCAAGACTGAAAACGGGTGTAGAGTTTTATTAAGTCGTTTAGATTTAATAAAACTCCAGGAATTAGAATGGTGTATTACTGCTAGTATTAATGAAAAAGCAGTGAAAATAAAACCCGTAATTATTAAGCAAATTAGTGATTATTGCGAGTATTTGAGGGAGAAATGCTTGCAATCGGATTCACCGCCCAACAATTTGAGGGAAATGGAAATTTTCATTCGGAACGTTGAAGTCAGACAGAGTAAGAAGACACCCAACCTCGGCCAAATTAAAATGTTTGCGACTACACAATTGGCTGAACTTTGTATGGCTCATCGGAACGAACAAAACTCAAAAGTGGTAATGTAAAAGTATATTATTTCATATATAAAATATTAAATTACACTTATTTTTATTTTAGGTATATGATAAGAATTTCAAATCGCTGTCAGCTATATCACCAAGTTGTTCCGAGGTAAACGCTATCTTCTCCAAGTATGACGATTCAAATGATGGATTTAATCAACTGGACGATGATGATAATTTAGTTAAGGTAATACATAAATGTAATATTATATACAATCAAATATATTTAAACAAGTTTTATTTTTTATTTTTATTTTAGTTACAGTACGGGTATTCACCAATATCACCAAACTATTCTCCAACCAACATTATATCAAGTAAACAAGAAGTTGCCACTACAACTATTCTAGCTAAGGTAATTTATATAATATTTTTCTTTAAATAAAAACAATATTGATATTATTAATTTTGTTTAGTCCATCGATGAGAACGATGGATATGATTCTGACAATTTGGCGCAGTACCCTCCGTGGCATCACAACCCAAATCTATACCTACGTCAACGAGCTTTAGTAGTTGATGAGAATGATGGTCCAACGTCGTTCTCGATTCAATCATCTCCACCATCGCCATCTTTTTTTGACAAGCCCTCAGATATATCAAGTAAACGGGGCGCTCAACACCTCACACCATCCCGTAACGTAAAGCGCAGATTATTATAATAAAATTAAATAATTTAGATATGTAGAATAAAAATAAACATGATATATAAAAAAGTATTTTTATTTATTAATATTAAGATTTACAATAAATATTTACAAGGTTCTTACTTCTCCATTAAATGGATTATAAGTTATAATTATTAATAATAAGGTTTACAATTCATATTTACAAGGTTCTTACTTCTCCATTAAATGGATTATAAGTTATAATTTGATCGTGTAATATTAAGCAATATGCAGAAGTTGAAGCTGGGAACGCTTCGTCTGCTTCTAGTTCAATCCTAAGGTCTACGGTTGACATTTTCACGTTGTCGTTCTGGCGGCTCATGTCAACAACAATAATTGGACATAGATTTTTGAAATCTGAACGGTTCAATAGAGGTGTTACTTCGTTATAACCATAGTAAGATTTCTGGAACTCGGCATATGCGCGATATAATGTAGCCATCTTATTCTTGGTGAAGTCGCATTGAAAATCTTCATAGGGAAATACTTCTGAGTTTAAATAGACCTTTACGTTTTTAATTTTACAATGGTCGAAAAATGACATTGCTTTATTCGAGCTATTTTTCCTGTCGTTTTGAAATCCGATTATAACATATCGAGGCTTTTCTAATTTGTTGGATATCTTTACTTTCCACGAATGCGAAGTGTTTTGAGGTAAAAATGGATATTCACACAGTTCCCACGATCTAAACGTACATGTTAGAGGTTTCTGATTGTTGATTACTTTCAACAGTCGAATTTTTTCTCTATCACTCACTTTCACTATAGGCATTCTCCACAATATTTTTGTTATGTTTATTTTAACATCTTTTAGTTTAGGAGTGTCTACTATCTCATTATTTTTAAACTGTTTAACAGCATTAATATCGATCGAAGCTCTATTCAATATAAGTTGTTGGTTACAATTTATTAAAATACGTTTATAATCTTCGCAAAAACCAAACAAATCTTTAAGATTAATACATCCATTAAAATTTCCGTTATCGATAAAGTCTTTATTACCATTTTTAATTTCACTATCCCAGGCAGCATTATGATGCGATATAATATTTGTTTTATTATACGAGCAATATCCTTTTAATGTAGTCGAAATACCTGGGTTAACAAGTTTTTGAATTTGAGTACCATTTATTTCATATTTCATTTCAGAGAAAAGAAATGCCAGTCCATTGTTTATAAATCGAATTTCGTCAGTTATATCTATAGGTTTATTTATTGTTCCCTCAATGTAAATATAACTCTCACATGGTAAAGTATAAGACTCTGTGTTATGTAAAGTAATACGGACCTCATCATTATTAGAAAGAGCGGACGTCGAATAAGGTAAAAAAGAATGATATTCAATTTGAGTTATCTTACAATCATCGGTGTATCCAGCCGTGACATTTAAATACATATCATCCATATTAAATTGCGTTTAGCGAACGTAGAAAAACCAAATTATCAGCAGTTAAACTATGTTTGACATACAATTTACGTTTAGAATATTTTTTTTTCTTTAGAGATGTTACCTTGTTAGTGTTATTAACACGACTAACATGTTTTATATTTGCATACGTATTTATATTATGAAATTGCAGCCCCATAATATTATCATGAGTCTTGAATTAATAACCGTATTGATACTGGCTCGCCTCGCAGATCGATCAACTCGTTGTTCTGATTTTTTAAAATTATACTTGCGTGCGTTATAGATGTAGAATTAAGAGGGTAAAATACCAAATGTGATGGTACCTCTATTATTTTATAGCCTGGAGGTACATTTGGATAAAACTCGTGTATTGTATGACACTGTTTACCGTTGACAAATGAACCCATAACTAGGTTTGAATCGATATATATACAGTTTGTTGTGGTAATATTGACTAACGAATCTGATTCGTGATTGACATTAGCAGCATATTTACGATTTTTAAACCCTAACAACTGCCCTATACTATTTGCCATGGAAAAATCGATAGTTTCGCTACAAAACATTGTACATTTTAATGTATTATTATCTGCTCTCAACTCGAATAAAGTATCAGTGTTATGTAATACACGTTTTATTGCCGTCTCAATTTCCATCAATTCATAAGAGCCAGTAGGTATTGTATAGCTATCGCTATTATTATTATTATTATTATTATAATTTTAGTTTTTCATGTTTATAATGTATAATTGTTAGATATTTAAGTTTTTTCATGTTTATAATGTATAATTGGTAGATATTTAAGTTTTTTCATGTTTATAATGTATAATTGGTAGATATTTAAGTTTTTTCATGTATAAATTAATCATGTTTCTCTGTTTCAGGTATAGATGGAAGCCAATATTAGTATAATTAAAAAATCATGTAAATGCTAACATATGTTAACATATAAATAAATAAATTAAAAACAATGTTAAAATATTATTATGTTTATTAAATAAAATGTATACAAAAATCTTTAAGAATTATTTATATACCATTTCCTTATAGCAAATACTTTATAAAATGTACATTGTTTAGGATTAAATTCCATATGAAAAATACAACAAGGTAAAGTTTCTTCATTACATATTTGATCTAAACGTGGACATCCAAGGTCTTCGATGTTGATGAGTGTGACATGAGGTATAAATTCTGTGAGCAGTTGTTTTTTCTGTTCACCTTTGACATAAATGCATGTGAACTTTAATGAATTCAATATTCTACTTAGTTCTTCATATTCAATATCACCATATTCTATAGATAGTTTGTGATAGTTACGTTCCAACCACTTGTTAGTTTTTCGACTCTTATTGTCCTGCATAGTTTTTGAATTTTTAAAAATCCAGTGTTGAGTTGCCCATGTTTCCGTGTCGATTATAGATAATTCTTTAATAAAATATTTATTGCCTGCTCCAAGAACGCATTGCATGTCTGCGATAGCCGACGACATAATTATAGATATATATAAAAATGACTTGTAGTATTTATAACAAGGTCTGTGGACTACCAAACACGTTGATGTATACAGCATGACTGACATTATATTCCAATATCTCATATATTTAAAACCAACTAATTGTTTATTATAATTGTATTATATATTGTATATTATTAAGTTTTATTAATATTTTTTCTTTCGATGATCTCCAAACGTGAATTTAAATCTGAAATATATGCCCCATGATTCGGTAGTGAATTTTCATCAAATATCCCAGTTATTCGATTTATTTCAGATTTTAATTGACTCAAGTCTCCTCCGAAGATACCTATCGCTGTGCTGGTGGCAGCATAGTTGTTAAATAGCTCTGACATACGATTTTCGCAATTTAATAAAGACTTATTACTTGTTTGTATATTATTTTCCATCGAATGTATTTTTAAATTTAGATCAACAATATTACTTTTCAAAGTATCAATTTCTTTCTGATGAAGTTTCACATCATTTAGGATTGTTTTGTTACTTGATTGAATATCGGAAATAGTTTTCTTAGTATCACTAGCCTGAGAACTACCAAACACGTTCATAGTTATAAAACTACTGGCACTATTTTTTGACATCACGTGTATTTATCCAACTATTATGTGTATTATCGAATCCTAACCATTTTACAAACATTTTATCGCCCTTCTTACGAATCATTTTTTCGATTAAATATTCGTTTGGAAAATTGGTCTTGCATATTTCATCAGAGTAAAAACAACCTGATATAGGTTTACCTATATAATCTTGCAATTGATAAGTAACGGGTAATGTTTTATTTATTTTTATAATCTCGAATATTTCCGTAGACCAGTTTGGCAGATAACCTTTTGTAAACACGCCTTTTTGTGTACTGATACGAACGTTATCACCGACTTTGAATTTAATTTTTTCATTATTAATTTTACATTGTTTTATTACCACTGAGGCGGGGTCGAAATCTGCTTGTATTGGCGTCATTCCTATAGTTCTATGTCGTGAATTATTGTATTCGTTAAGCAGCAACGGTAAAATTGAAATCCATTCGTGTGAGCCACGCGCCGTAAACTCTCTAAACATTTTTTCTTTTAATGTACGATTAAATCGTTCTACAATACATGCTTTCATAACGCTGAATGTAGAATATTTGTGTATGTTATACTTAGTCATCAATGCGTTAAAAGTGGTGTTATAAAATTCTTTTCCATTATCGAGTTGTAAAAGTTTTGGTGAACGATCAAGTAATATTTTTGACATCGCACTAGTGACTTCTCTACCAGTTTTTGATTTCAGAGGTAGAGCCCACGCAAATTTTGTAAAACAGTCAATAACTGTTAGAATGTATTTGTAACCTTTATTTTTCTTTGAATATGGAATCATTTCAACCAAGTCAGCTTGCCACAAATCATTTTTTCCATAAACGTTAACTCTACGTCTACTAAAATTTTTCCTTGCTGGCTTGTGAAGTTCGATAGCGATTTCCCGTTTAGACATTTGGTATTCGTTTTATAAGACCGGCTTCACGTAATTCTTCGAAAATCGATATTATTTCGTTTGAAACACCTGTATTACCAGCTGCTTTGGACGCGAGAAGTAGACGTAATCGATCGACTAACTCATTTGGATTATCCCAATACACTAAGTTATTTTTTTGTAATTTCATTGATAATCCACCACCAGACGAGGTAAATAATTTATTAATAACCGATGAATATTTAGAGCCAGTCTTTTTTATTTTTTTACCATCTGATGATAAATGTGCCGATGTTTGAATCAATATAGATTTATATGCCTCTAAATCGTTATCAGTATAAATTAATGGATTTTTCAAAAATAATAACTGAATAAGTCCCGAGGTTGATGGGTAAACAACACCATCAATAAGTATAGTGTTTTCAAGGAATTTTACTTCTTTTCCACCCAAAATAATAATACCGCTTGGAAGTTTTTTTGGACCGTAGGTTTTATCCAAGTCTGTAGACTGAAACCAATTTTCAATTTCTTGCTGATAGTCAATTGAGTTTTTGGAATTAATATTTTCTTTATTCGGTATGAGTTGAGGCTTATTTGATATTTTACTTAAAGGTTCAATAATAGGTTTTAATGTCTCAGACATTAATTGCTGAACATTATATGAACCGGTTTTTAATGCTATATATTTACGTTTTATACTTTCCTTAGCTTTAACGACTTCATCTAATACAGTAGTTGCTTCCGTCATGATTAAGTTTTAAATGATAATATTTATTATTGTATACCGCCTTATATAACCACATATGTATCAAATCCAAATCTATAACGTCCGTTATCACGTTCGCTATCTTTACAAACAACAACAAATGCGAATCTGTCACGATTCCAGCACGTCACACAAAAATGTTTAAATTGTATATATGACATATCACCTGAACAGTGTTCGTTGTAAATATGTTTGAAATTGGTTTCATCTTGTTTGAATAATACTAATAAATTAGCATTATCACGTATCAACTGTTTAGGTACTTTTGAATAACTCTGAGCCAGATAAAATATATCTATTTTATTGTGACGACCTCGAGAAAAGTATTCCCTTATTACGTTTTGTTGTTCGCCTATAACATCGTCCAAGATAAAAATAGAATTTGGTAAGACTTGCTCGGGTGGAATCACTTTATCATTCTCAAAAAATGTATACATGTTAATACCATCAATACTGTCAATTATACGTTTTAGTAATTTATATTTTGGTTGTTCCAGCGTTTTAGAGTATATATAAACATTCTCAAAACGTAACCCGTTTTCGTCAACGAGTAAAAAATATATCAAATTTGTTTTTTCACATCCCGAGCTCCCAAGCACTAACGATCTATTTGTATTTGGAAAAAGCATACCATGTCTAAGCTGAATTGTATCAGGGGTATCAATGTTATAAATTCGAATTTTTTTCTCTTGTTCGATAAATCGCATTTTTTAACTTTTAGCTATAAATATAGATGTATTGTCAGTGAAAGCGTCACACGATGTCTCACGTTCGTAAGCGGAACAACAATAAGGGCTCTGGTCTTATTAACTCTGTTATTAATCATTTACCCGTGGAATTACATTTACCAGGCTATAGGTAAGTCAATATGATATATTATTATTATTATTATTATTAAAATCTGATCTAAATCATATATATATATACATATATATTTGTTATAGATTTGCTGGCCCTGGAACCAAATTAAAAGAAAGATTAGCACGTGGAGAACGTGGGATAAACAGTCTTGATGAGTTGGCCAGAGCTCACGATATAGCATACGAAGAAAGTAATTCTCTCGCCGATAGACATAGAGCGGACGAAATATTGGAAAATCAGGCGTGGGAGGTGTTTAAATCTAAAAACACAGGTATTAAGGAAAAAGCGGCGTCTTGGTTGGTTACTACAGCCATGAAAGTCAAACGTAAGATGGGTGCTGGTTGCGGATTTAAACAAATTGTTTCGGCTGCTAAAAATTCGATCAAAAATAAAATGAATGAAAATAATATAACTAAATTAGTAAGAACATGTCTGTCATCTGCAAAAAAATTTAAAAAATCTATAAATAAGAAGACTAAAACTCCAAGAATTATACCAATACCAAAAAAGGGTGGTGTTTTACCTTTAATACCTATTTTTGCTGGTTTATCAGCATTAGGCGCGCTTACCGGAGGTGTCGGCAATATAGTAAAAGTAGTGAACGAATTAAATTCTGGTAAAAGCACTCCTATTCATTTAGGTAAAGGTTTATATCTAACACCTCACAAGGGCGGTTCTTATAAAATCGTAAAAGGAAAAGGTTTATACCTAGCACCATACAAGGGCGGATCAGTTAAGAAATCTATATCAAAAAACTAATTTCCACGTTACCCGATAGAGCGTTGTACGATTATGAGATTATAAAATATGTCGACATGTTGAAAATTCCTCATTTCATTGGAGTATTTTCTAGAGACAGGTTGCCTTTACGACCAAAATATAAAGAGTCGGCTATAGTTAATTTAGACATCGACAAAGGTACAGGTACTCATTGGGTAGCGTATAAGAAAATCGGAAATCATGTTAAATATTTTGATAGCTACGGAAACTAAACCCCTCCGCTAGAATTACTGAAATATTTCAACGGTTGTAGTATCGAATATAATTACGAGAAACAACAGAAATATAATACAACAAACTGTGGACACTTGTGTTTAAAATTTTTATCATGTACACTATAACTTTAACGGGGAACTCAAGCGAATTATCATGTGACTTTTTCCCACCTATAGAAGTTAGTAAAAATGCAAAAATCGGACTGTTGGGTTTTCAAACGAATAATTCTATTCCTAATGTAAACGAAAAGTGTAATAAAATTGGTTTCATATATAATAATAATAATAATAATAATAATAATAATAATAATAGCGATAGCTATACAATACCTACTGGCTCTTATGAATTGATGGAAATTGAGACGGCAATAAAACGTGTATTACATAACACTGATACTTTATTCGAGTTGAGAGCAGATAATAATACATTAAAATGTACAATGTTTTGTAGCGAAACTATCGATTTTTCCATGGCAAATAGTATAGGGCAGTTGTTAGGGTTTAAAAATCGTAAATATGCTGCTAATGTCAATCACGAATCAGATTCGTTAGTCAATATTACCACAACAAACTGTATATATATCGATTCAAACCTAGTTATGGGTTCATTTGTCAACGGTAAACAGTGTCATACAATACACGAGTTTTATCCAAATGTACCTCCAGGCTATAAAATAATAGAGGTACCATCACATTTGGTATTTTACCCTCTTAATTCTACATCTATAACGCACGCAAGTATAATTTTAAAAAATCAGAACAACGAGTTGATCGATCTGCGAGGCGAGCCAGTATCAATACGGTTATTAATTCAAGACTCATGATAATATTATGGGGCTGCAATTTCATAATATAAATACGTATGCAAATATAAAACATGTTAGTCGTGTTAATAACACTAACAAGGTAACATCTCTAAAGAAAAAAAAATATTCTAAACGTAAATTGTATGTCAAACATAGTTTAACTGCTGATAATTTGGCTTTTCTACGTTCGCTAAACGCAATTTAATATGGATGATATGTATTTAAATGTCACGGCTGGATACACCGATGATTGTAAGATAACTCAAATTGAATATCATTCTTTTTTACCTTATTCGACGTCCGCTCTTTCTAATAATGATGAGGTCCGTATTGCTTTACATAACACAGAGTCTTATACTTTACCATGTGAGAGTTATATTTACATTGAGGGAACAATAAATAAACCTATAGATATAACTGACGAAATTCGATTTATAAACAATGGACTGGCATTTCTTTTCTCTGAAATGAAATATGAAATAAATGGTACTCAAATTCAAAAACTTGTTAACCCAGGTATTTCGACTACATTAAAAGGATATTGCTCGTATAATAAAACAAATATTATATCGCATCATAATGCTGCCTGGGATAGTGAAATTAAAAATGGTAATAAAGACTTTATCGATAACGGAAATTTTAATGGATGTATTAATCTTAAAGATTTGTTTGGTTTTTGCGAAGATTATAAACGTATTTTAATAAATTGTAACCAACAACTTATATTGAATAGAGCTTCGATCGATATTAATGCTGTTAAACAGTTTAAAAATAATGAGATAGTAGACACTCCTGAACTAAAAGATGTTAAAATAAACATAACAAAAATATTGTGGAGAATGCCTATAGTGAAAGTGAGTGATAGAGAAAAAATTCGACTGTTGAAAGTAATCAACAATCAGAAACCTCTAACATGTACGTTTAGATCGTGGGAACTGTGTGAATATCCATTTTTACCTCAAAACACTTCGCATTCGTGGAAAGTAAAGACATCCAACAAATTAGAAAAGCCTCGATATGTTATAATCGGATTTCAAAACGACAGGAAAAATAGCTCGAATAAAGCAATGTCATTTTTCGACCATTGTAAAATTAAAAACGTAAAGGTCTATTTAAACTCAGAAGTATTTCCCTATGAAGATTTTCAATGCGACTTCACCAAGAATAAGATGGCTACATTATATCGCGCATATGCCGAGTTCCAGAAATCTTACTATGGTTATAACGAAGTAACACCTCTATTGAACCGTTCAGATTTCAAAAATCTATGTCCAATTATTGTTGTTGACATGAGCCGCCAGAACGACAACGTGAAAATGTCAACCGTAGACCTTAGGATTGAACTAGAAGCAGACGAAGCGTTCCCAGCTTCAACTTCTGCATATTGCTTAATATTACACGATCAAATTATAACTTATAATCCATTTAATGGAGAAGTAAGAACCTTGTAAATATGAATTGTAAACCTTATTATTAATAATTATAACTTATAATCCATTTAATGGAGAAGTAAGAACCTTGTAAATATTTATTGTAAATCTTAATATTAATAAATAAAAATACTTTTTTATATATCATGTTTATTTTTATTCTACATATCTAAATTATTTAATTTTATTATAATAATCTGCGCTTTACGTTACGGGATGGTGTGAGGTGTTGAGCGCCCCGTTTACTTGATATATCTGAGGGCTTGTCAAAAAAAGATGGCGATGGTGGAGATGATTGAATCGAGAACGACGTTGGACCATCATTCTCATCAACTACTAAAGCTCGTTGACGTAGGTATAGATTTGGGTTGTGATGCCACGGAGGGTACTGCGCCAAATTGTCAGAATCATATCCATCGTTCTCATCGATGGACTAAACAAAATTAATAATATCAATATTGTTTTTATTTAAAGAAAAATATTATATAAATTACCTTAGCTAGAATAGTTGTAGTGGCAACTTCTTGTTTACTTGATATAATGTTGGTTGGAGAATAGTTTGGTGATATTGGTGAATACCCGTACTGTAACTAAAATAAAAATAAAAAATAAAACTTGTTTAAATATATTTGATTGTATATAATATTACATTTATGTATTACCTTAACTAAATTATCATCATCGTCCAGTTGATTAAATCCATCATTTGAATCGTCATACTTGGAGAAGATAGCGTTTACCTCGGAACAACTTGGTGATATAGCTGACAGCGATTTGAAATTCTTATCATATACCTAAAATAAAAATAAGTGTAATTTAATATTTTATATATGAAATAATATACTTTTACATTACCACTTTTGAGTTTTGTTCGTTCCGATGAGCCATACAAAGTTCAGCCAATTGTGTAGTCGCAAACATTTTAATTTGGCCGAGGTTGGGTGTCTTCTTACTCTGTCTGACTTCAACGTTCCGAATGAAAATTTCCATTTCCCTCAAATTGTTGGGCGGTGAATCCGATTGCAAGCATTTCTCCCTCAAATACTCGCAATAATCACTAATTTGCTTAATAATTACGGGTTTTATTTTCACTGCTTTTTCATTAATACTAGCAGTAATACACCATTCTAATTCCTGGAGTTTTATTAAATCTAAACGACTTAATAAAACTCTACACCCGTTTTCAGTCTTGGATTCAATTACCAGAACGTTTGAACCGTTATACATCATACTCGATATTTTATAAGCATCGGTTTCGAGAAATGTGGTACGCTTGTACTTTTGCGGCGTGTCTAATATAAAAGATAGTACGTTACCCATAAGCGAGAATATCCGTCTTAGAAAATCTGTACTTATTTTCACATAACGTGACGATGTTAATAAAATAACAACTATTTGAAGTTGTTCTGTTGGATCGATACCGACAATTATAAATTTTCTAGCCGTAAAGTCCAACGTGTAGCATGTAGACTCGATGAGTTCAGCCGGAAGTGATGGTGGCACATATGTAAAAGCCTTCTTCTCGTTGTATAAGGTAGCGTTGTCGGCGATTGAACCAGCCATGTTTTTAAAAATGATTTTAAAAATAATAAAATAATAAACACTTAAAATTTTATAAAACACTTGGAAAATAATAAACACTAAAGACTTGAAAAAAACTATAAGTTCAGAACGAATTATGAAGACTGTGAAAACACGGAGAGGAGAATTACAATTGTGTACGACTGAGAACAGACTGAATGAATGGCGGCTCTTGTAGAGCTAAGACGGGTGTGGATGAGTCCATTAATTGGTAGGAGATATAATATTAAGCTATCTAAGAGTCTAACGTGTAAGTGATTAAGGTATTTTTTAGTATATATTGGTTATTAATGTGATATTCACTAATATATATTAATTTGTTGTTGTTGTCGCGTATATCTATGAGTCCATCGTATAAGCGATTAAGATATTTTTTAGTACTAGTGACATTTGCTTATAATAATAAGATATATAATGTTATAAACAGATTGGTAATTATTATGTTATTCACTAATATATGTTTTTAAAAATTGTTTTTGTTGTTAAGTATAGTATCTAAAGGACGAGAGTTTACTCGCGACTTATACATTTTCACTAATAGGTATTTTAATTTGTTGTTGTTAAATATAATATCTAAGAATCTACAGGAAAAATGTGTAATTGATAACTGATAATATTGATAATAATATTAAATAATATATGTTGCTCACATAACGGATCGGATGGTGGTGGGGAGGTGGGGGTTAATACACAAAATATATATCAGTCGCGTGATGAGTAGACGGGTTCAGGTGGTGTATGAGGTGGGGTGGGGTAAATATACGTCGCGTACGTGCGTGATCGGGCGGCGGCGAGGACGAGGATGAGTAAAGACTAGGATGAGCGGATGCGGGGATGCAGAGATGCGGATGCGGGGATCAGCGGGGCAGCAAGGATCAGCAAGGATCAGCGGGGCAGCAAGGATCAGCAAGGATCAGCGGGGCAGCAAGGATCAGCAAGGATCAGCAAGGATCAGCGGGGCAGTAAGGATCAGCAAGGATCAGCAAGGATCAGCAAGGATCAGCGGGGCAGCAAGGATCAGCAAGGATCAGCGGGGCAACAAGGATCAGCAAGGATCAGCCTTCTGAACATACCAAATCATACTACTGTAGGCGTTTGGTTATGAAATTCGTGAACCTCCCGTAACAGGGTCCCATATATAGGATGTTACTTTTTCTAAGGAGAATTACCTCGGCGGCCTTTTACGTTGCCATCGTAGCACCATAGATACCATAATCATTTAAAATATAATATTTTTGCCGTAAATACTCGTGTTGGCTTGTAGTTATGATTTTCGTGAGCATCATGTAATAGGATCTCATGTGTTTGAACGTTAAGATATATCATGTATACCTTAGACGACCGTATATCGTAGATATCATAATATATTTTTGTTATAATTTCACAAGTATATATTTTTTCAAAAATTCTTCAAATATTAACCATTAAAAAGTGAACCTAATTAGATCGTGAATAAAAACTAAAATTTACATTTACACTTATAAAATAATACACCAAAAATAAAAGCCGATTTTGTGCGGTTTTGCATGAACTTAAATTCGACCTATTTTAGTTTCAAAACAACAATTCCAGGCAACAATGCAGTTTTATAAACGGAATGAATGTAACAGGGTCTAATGAAGATAGTGTACTCATTGGCCGATACATGAAAACTGGTTTCAGCATAACATTTAATATACGAGTTAATGTCACTTTATATCATCTTCTACTGATTCTCGATGTCATAACAGGTCAGTGAATTATATTATTCTTGAACGTGTAATGTATAATATTTTATAAAGAAAATATATATATATATATATATATTCTGAATCCATATTTTGTTCATTGTCTGTTAAATTGAACGAGTGTAGTAGGCGTTTGGTATGAAATTCGTGAACCTCCCGTAACAGGGCCCCATGTATAGGATGTTACTTTTTCTAAGGATGTTACGGAATAAACTAACGAAAACAACTTAAAAGATCTTTCTCAAGACCAACAAAGATGATTGAACAAAACAATACGTTCTGACAGGTAAAAACCACACCTATTAAAGGAAACGGTAAAGCAACGGTGTGGTTTTGATCTGGCAGAACGAATAAACGCTGACCAATGAGCAATGGACTAGATTGTCGAAAAGGGTATAAATACCGGATGCTTTCGACAATCTAGTCAGTCCATTTCAAACCTTCAAACCGTCTACAAGCCAAATTCAAAACAAGAATTCTGGCGGAAGAGGACCCGGACCACGACACAGAACGTTGCCCGACGACAACGCCGCTCCACGGCTTCAAGCATCGTCCGATTTCCGAGTGCCGACGACGTACGAGACCCCGTGACACCTATACTCCGACGACGATACGCCGCTCCACGGCTTCAAACATCGTCCGGGAGCCGATCAACAATGACGACGCTGACCCACGGATACCGCCGCAGTTCTCAAATCATCGAACGTTCAGCGGTTTCTGGCGTTAGTTCAATAAAACGGCCGTTTTTTGGGCCAACACATCACCAATCCCGGCGCTTAATTAAGCTGTCCGACCCGAACCAGGTTCATCGTCGGGGTACCGCTTAGTTAAGTTTGTACCGACGACGGCCGGCTCCCATACCCGATATTTTGTTATAATATACTGTGCATAAATTATACCTAATTGTACAAATAGAGTCCGGTAGCTACCCGACTAATATCCAAGCGCCTCCGATTGTCTATTGTTATTTATATTTTATTTTCTTTATTGTTTATTGTTTACTCACTTATTTAAGTCTGTTCGGCACAAATCGACGCTTTACTAAGCCCCAATATTGTCATGTATATACTTTTATTATTTTATTGTAAATATCATGATATATTTTTGTCATAATTTCACAATAATATATATTTTTCAAAAATTCTTCAAATCTTAAGTATTAAAAAGTGAATCTTTTTAGTTTTTTGGATCGCGAATAAAAACTCAAATTTATATTTGCATTTTTAAAAGAATCCATCAAAAATAAAACCCGATTTTGTGCGGTTTCAGATGAACTTAAATTTGACCGTATTCTAGGGGCTAAACAACAATGCCAGAAAACCATGTAGTGATTTAAACGGAAATAAATAGACCCTGTGTCTAATGAAGATAGTGTACTCTTTGGGCGATACGTGAAAACTGGTTTCAGCATACCATTTAATATACGAGTTAATGCTGCTAAATCAAATTAAAATTGTGGCTTCTATTAGCAAAAAATACTCAATTATAACTGAATTTAAATTCCATTCAAATGGATTGTAGATGAAAAATTGTCTTAATGTAAACACATTTTTTTGCAGATAATTTATTATATTTCATTATTACGAGGTTTGATTTAAACATATTTGAATAAGATTGTATGCACTAAAAATGTTATAAGCAAAGTATAATATATTACGACTTAGTTTATCAAGTTTATCCCAAAATATAAATTATACAACATAGAACTACAATAAAAACTCTCACAACATATTATTGTGTTGCAAACAGCTTTTAATTTGGCATTCGAAAAATGTTTTTGAATTACTATTTCAACATGTACAAAAATTTTATATAAATATTGAAAGATAACATAAAATAATAATTATATGTGTTAAGATATGCACAATATATTAACATGCAAGTTATAATATTATGATATTAATTTATGGACATAATAATACCAGGTAATTTCATAAACATTGACGTTATTAGTTTATAGTTTTATTTGACTATAATATAGTTACATATTCTATGATTTGTAAAATGTAATCGAAAAAGATAAATCGATAATATCAATATAATACCTAACCTAACCAATGAAAATACCGTATTCATGGAAGTTACAAAAACTGTTAATAGGTTGCTGCTTTGTTACTGCAGTTTTCTGCATTAAGAACGCGAAGACAAATTCAATTTAAATTATTTCGTTTTTGAACAAAAACTACTTTGCTTTGACATTAGATTTATGATATAAGACCAAAAGTGAAAAGATACCCAACAAGAATTATGATGTTTGCGTATTGTGAGTATCAATGAAATAATATAATTTTAATTATAAAAGTACCTTGAATGGATTGTCTTGGATGCCTGAAACGATAACGAAGATGAAAACAATAATCAACAGGATATTTTTATAAAATTAGCTGCTTTAAGATATAGTCATTATAGTCAGATCCCACAGTTAGAACGGAATAAAACTTGTTAGCAAATAAATATCGTTTGAAATAATATTGATACTTGGATTATTTAAAATAGCACCTATAATGATTGATTTATTTTATATGTACCTAATTGATCATAAAAAAATTCACCCTTCTGAATAACACAATTATTTTGTAATCAATCCTATAATTAATTATGTATCATATTACAAACAGTTTTACTCAAGCAAATTAACTCAACTATATTATGATAGAAAATTGATTTGGAGTTTCTCCCAAATGACATTTTAAACTTGACGGTTCCTACGGTGTTTGTCAATCATGCTGAATACACGACACTAAGTGTATTTTGTATAAAAATCTATTGTGGCGTTAAAAGAAATACATTAAAAAGGTATAAATTAATTTATTGGGTTGGTATGAAAAAGGTGAACAAAAAATATATACCAATTGTGCCATTAAAAACTAAATAATAATAATAATAATAATAATAAATTTAATATTTTTAATCTATTATCTTTATGAAACTTATAATTCGTCAATTAATGACAAATAAAGTGTCAATTTTAACTTATTTAAAAAAATTAAATGAAAATAATTCTTTATTTACTAAATTCTTTAGTACGAAGACCAGACTGATGGAAGTATGTTGCAATTGATGTACATGATTCAATATTCTTATTTACTTCCACAAAATGTGCTGTAAGTTCTTCCCAAGCTAATGCTCTGCGTTGTACTGCGCACCAAACTTTCATTAAAGGCATATTATTGAGAAGCCTATAATTTTTTAACAATGCCCATAAACCATTTTTTTCTCCTACATTAATGTAAGCACCATCTGTGACGACAGCAGATATTACTGAAAGTATTTGATCCCGAGGTAAATAATGTTCAATTGACTTTTTTATTAAATTATAGTAACCTAAAGCACCTCTAGTTTCTGGGATCTTCAAATCCTAAAAAAAGTAAATCAGAGTTTCCTTGTTATTATTTTCAGCGATACGTGGATATTATCTATTTTAAAGCGATCAACAGAACCATCTACTCGTAAAGAAACTGAAATACAAGACTTAAGTTTATTTTTCAGCTCAGGAATATCAGCAAGCACTATATATTATTACACACTTGGCATTTCGAACTACACAAAATTTTAGTCCCTGCTACATATTAATATTGTATATCCTAATATTCAGTATATTAGATATTGGTATTATAACTTATAGGCAACATTAATATTACCCTATAACACTTTGTAAATTTCTTGAGCTTTAAAATACTTTTTTGTTTTGCCGTGGAAACTAAATCATTCACCAAATAATTGCTCTTGTCATACAAAGATCAAAAACTGTTTACACTGCAGGATTTATTAAAGCGGAAGCGTCTACTTTAAATGATACATATTTTTTCTAAAAAAAATTTTTTTTGTTATATAACATCACGTTTATAGTGTAGTTAAACTTTCTTAAAATAGACCTCTTATTATACATATTTGTGTAGTTTTTTACTTTTGGAATTAAAATATTGATATTCCATTATATATATATATATATATGTTTTGCACATAATTAAAATAAATTAACAATAAGTTTTATTTATTTTTGAACACTAAAAGATTATAATTATATAATAATAAGCTCAGGATTATTGTATTATTATATTGTATAATATATGAATATGAATATGATGACCATTTTAATATACAAAAAATGTAAATGTACCTAGTTAGGTATACCTATCTATATTTATACAAAATTGAAAATATTATTACAAGTTGGATTAATTAAAATATATATTTTGATAGGTTTATATGTAAAATGAAGTATATAGTACCTATGTAAACAAGTATTTTATTTTTTCCGCTTTAGTTATACAATAAGGTATAGGTATCATGTAAAACGTGTGTAAATAAATGTTTTATACAGAATGGGTATTTGTATGTACCTAACAGGTTAGGTTCCATACTAGTACATATATTAATAATAATATTATAATGTTATAATTATGCCTACATAGCTACCTAACATATAAAATAGATAGTATAACTGCAAGTATAGGTATTATAATATTTTATAAGCATGTCTTATAGATGAAACGTGTCCAATGTGTCCATACACAAATTGCATACAATTGTAACGTATTATAGATAGGTATAAATAATATATTAAAGTAGTAAATACCTTTAAATACGTTATACTATTGCGACTCGTGAAACACGAAATGATGACAAAACTTAAGATATAAAAACGGTGTTCTGCAATTGCAATAAGTTAAATAACCGCAATAAACAAAAAACTCAAATAGGTAAAATAATGTAAAGGAAGCAAAATGGTTTGGGTACCATATTTTCTGTAAAAAAAAAATAATACACAAATACACACATATTTAAATAATAGCTTTGAATTTGAAAAAGGAATAATCTATTAGCTGATTGAAAGAATTAATATTTTGTAAGTGAAATATATGTACCTACTCAGGATTATTTGGAGTAAATATATATATGATGGATCTTCCACATTATTAATAATCTGATAGATAGATTATAAAAATATGCAAGATAAAGGGTTTGTTGAATAACTGAAGTATCATAAAATCATAACATACAAATATAATACGATAATAGTAGAGTTAATATTATAATACTTAAAGAAATTATGTTATAATAATATTAATAATATAATAATTTTCAATATATAATTTATAGCCTTACTAACAATACCAATTATTTCTGTAGCACGTCTATGTGATATGGTCTTAATATATACAAACTAAATAATACCTATCATGTTTATTGTGGTGTTGATGCGACAACGCGAAAAAGCCATGATATAAGAGTACCCTTTTAATGTTGCGTTTGATGTTCGCGCTAGACATTCGACGAATGCGATGTTTGTCGGTAACCGATCGGTCGTCGTCGGTTCAAATGATCCATAGGCGCACATAGGGTGTGAATTTAGGGGGTGCTGAAATAATTTATAGTGCACAGACCCGTGGGGAGCGAAGCCCCCCACTACACCACCATAATACTATAATAATTGCATTGTAATAATTATAAATTTTATTAAAAATAAAAATAAATATTTTGTAGTTATATTACAAGTTATAATAACATGTAATCATTAATTATTAATGTTAGACTAGATTTAATTTTCTGTTTGATATTGCAAATGTTTGCAATATAATTTCCCCCTCTATTTTATTGGTAAGATCACTCTCAATGCTAAATGTAGATAGCTTGGTAAATCTTTCTATGTTTCTTGGCCCATATTGGTGCGTAACCAGTTTTTCAATCTACGCATAGCTGAGAAGGAGCGTTCACACGTTGACGATGAAATTGGAATTGTTTTTCCCAATAGCTTACAGACATTTGGAAACATTGATTTTTTCATGCCTTCATTATATAAAGCTGGCTGGTAGACTATTCATTAAAACCATCATTTCTGCTGATAAACTAACTGTTGATATTTTCAAAATATACATAAACAGATTTATATAATAATATTTCAAAAGATATGACTATGTAATAAATATTTTAAATAGTTTATGCGGTGCTAATTTTAAACCTGGGAGTGCTAAGCACTCCCAAGCACCCCCCTATGTGCGCCTATGATAATCATATCAACGGTGCAAGTTTCAGCCTCTGCAGTCATGGGTAGATTAATGTAAAACAAAATACGTCCAAAAATGGGTAAACGCATGCAGCTGAAACGTGTCTGAAAAAACACGCGGTCCATATTATTTTGATAATAATTTATCATCTCAAAGTGATATAGCCCTATTTTTACTGTTAATTGTTATTAGGATGATTTTTTTCAAAACGTTGACACATTTATAGATAGTTCGTCGTTTCTATTTTACGGGAAATGTCGATGAATGATGTACTCAAACGTGTTATACCTATATATTGTGTAAATATACCCAAATAAATGTTACAATCCTGTTCTAGAGGTGATGAATAAATGAAAAAGTAAAAATATTATATAATATTAGTCACACAAAAGTTATCGGAATCAATTGACTAGTTTTCAATTGTCCTTGGTAAAAATAATAACAAACATGGTGATTATTATTATATATTTTTATCCATGACAACAAAATACTAAACTGTTTATTAATTAACTTACAAAAAACACAAATCATTATCTAGTTTAGATTAACGTCTTGACGATTAATTTTTGTACTTTATTAATTAAGATATTTAATTTCGTCTACAATATGTTAACGAAATCGTATATAGTGAGTGTCGCGTTAGGCACAGTTGGATTAGCTGGAATGTGTGGTTATCTGTGGAATCGATCAAAAAGAACATCTGCATGTAGAAAGAACACAGAAGATTTAAAGGTATACAAATTATATTTTTGTCGAATATGTTCACAAGTGGTATTAATAACCACTGTGATAATGCAATAATTGCATTATAATTTACAGGTGGCGAGAAAAGAAGGAAGCAAGATATTGAATTTATCAGCAGGCACATGGGGAAATACTCGTAAACACAAAAATTCAACGTCCGTAGAAAAATGTTTATATCACATGAAAGCGAAGAAGAACACTCACCAATTATTAAGTGACTCTGCTAATCTCATTCCGGTATTAGCTAATGTGGAATATTATGCAACGAACCCTGAAAAAGAGAGAAAACCTGAAATTGTAATGGTTAGTAAATAATGAAACAAACAGCACCCTTTTCGAGTGATATAATATACTATAATAAAAATACGTAACGGCTGCATTAAAACGTAGCAGATTTTGTACCCCTAAAAACGTATAGCTGCTTAAAATATTTTACTACGTCACTCACTCAATATATGATATTATGCCAATTACCTATAACCTATAAAATTGAATACAACATCTCTCGTACGATAGAGTAAAATAAGAGAATACTCTTTTGTTGTGTGACATTTCTGATTTATTTCCAATCATCGAGATTGATAGATATATTGAGATGAACCTCGATTACTCGACACGAACTGAAATTCTGAAGATTAGTAGATTCTGAAAACGATCCTACATATTTCTCCGTCCTTGGTTATAATAATTATCCTAGATGCATTAATAATATCCATCATGTGTTTATTTTGTAATTAAGCTATTACATGATAAAATCTTAACTAATATTTTTTACGTTTATGATACCTTTAAGCCTGAAACAAGAACGTTTAATGAAAATGATCGCACCTCCACCATTACGATATCACTGGGTTCTAAAGATATTCAAAATGTAATGTTCCCGTTGAATGTCAATCCAAGTGTTACAAGTTTTAGAATTGATTATCGACAGCACAAACATATCAATGTTCTTGCTTGGGTGTAAGTCTTTTAAAGTTATCCTACGATTCGTTGATTAATACATAATTTTTTTTCAATTAATAATAATATTAAATTTAGATTTCCGTCGGTTTATGAATTAAAAAAAACCATTCGGTATTCCATTATACCACCGACAATAAATAATGTGAAAAGAAATATAATTGTATGCTACAAGATTAACTTCCAAGAAAAGACATTAACGATGTCTATTCCGAAAACGATTAATTTGCTTAGTATATGCGACCCTCGGCCCGATACGGACATACCACAAAAAACCATAGAGAGACGTTCGGATAGAGCTTTAAAAAATATTGAAAAAACACTCAAAACGAATTCGAATGGAAATGATGAATACTCAACGATTATTGTACGGAAGGTAAAATAGACAGTTCGATGTACAATATTAATAAATGTATGACTCAGGTCATACTGTATAGACTATGTTACTTCACTATGACAATATTATAATTTTAAACTCGCATTGTTTAATTTTAGGCTGATATACCACCGGAAATTAAAAAAATGAAGGATCCAGTGGCCATTGTAAACGAAATTTATCCATGTATTGACTTCCATCATGAAATTTTATCAAATTCTCCGGCAACAGTTAAAGTAACAGCACAAATCTGTGAGCAAATATTTGAAGCAGATGGTAATTTTTTATATTTAAACATCCATATATTTAACAATAATTGATATTTCAACAAATGTTTTCGAATTCTCTAAAAATTACATTTATTTTAACTCAGAATAAAATGTGTATATAAAATAATCATTTATAATTGGTATTAATTTATATTTTGTAGCACCAACAATACAAGAAGCGAAAAACAATGTATGCATTGACGCTTTGGAAGTATTTTACAAGTATGTTTATTTACGATATTTTCTATTTTTCTACCTTTTTCGTTCATAACATTTACATGAAATTATTTAATTCCAGCTATGAACATCCATGTGCATCAAATGACCCTTGACTGCAAAAACAAAACTTCAATATAGTATCGCATACTAAAATCCAATTTAGTATACGTAGTAGTTAATTGGCATTTTCAAAACTTGGTAGGTAACGTTACATCCACATAGTGAAATCATTCATTTTATGAACCGGATTAATAAATAATTAATATAATTTCAAACCTTTTTTGCCATAATAACATTATATAAATCATAATTAATTAAAAATAAATAAATGTTCTGGTTATTTTTCCAATTAAAAAGGAGAATAACGTATGACAAATTAATACAATTAATTATATAATTTTTAAATTAATAATGAATTATATAGTGTCATTATGACAAAAATGATTTGAATTTATATCAATAATTTATTTATGATAAAAATGGACTAGAACACAATCTCATATATTTACGTTTATATTTTCACTGAATCATGACGACGAACGGTGACATGATACATTACAATTTTTTTTAAATATTTTATAATCCCCAATTGTAAGTAACTATTGTAAAAAATTATTGAAAAATATAATAGATTAATACTATAATATAATCATTTGTTGTTTTAATGCAGAGATATAATAAACAGTTAATACATTTTTTTCTAGTCCATTTTTATTATCATTAAGAGGACGCCACACCCGCATGTGTTGTCTCCGTCTTACAAACGTATAACATATCAAAATCTGTTTAGCGCGGGACAACTTTACTCCCTTTGTATTTATAGTAGAATTACCAAAATTCCACAACGCATAGGTAAGAACTTTATCTGTGTCATAGGGTCGTTATTTTTTTGATAACATAAATATAATTAAAGTTATAAGCTTAAGAAAATACATTTATTTTTATTTTTTCATTAAATTACTTAAAATTATTGGTTTGTGCTATCAAAAAAATAACGACGCTATGACACAGATAGAGTTCTTACCTATGCGTTGTGGAATTTTGGTAATTCTGCTATAAATATTGAGGGAGAAAAGTTGTCCCGCGCTAAACAGATTTTGCTATGTTATACGTTTGTAAGACGGAGACAACACATGCGGGTGTGGCGTCCTCTTAAATATTGATTTAAATTCAAATCATTATTGTTTTAATGACATTGTATAATTCATTATTAATTTAGAAACTAAATATTATACATAATATGGAAATATAATTTATCTACTGTATTAAAATATCTCACATTTTTGGTTTGAAAAATATACAAATCAAGGATTTGAATTTATATAAATAATTCATTAATCCAGTTCATATAGTAGGTAAGTGATTTCAGTATGTGGAGTATTTTTTTTCAAACGAATTTTGTACAAAAAGTTTTTTTCTAATTATAAAATTGGCAAACTTACAGTATGGTCAAATTTAATATTTATGTAAGTATATAATCTGCTTTTAATGACATTTTAATAATGTTTATTTTATAATTGATCTACCTATTTTCGTATCACCATTTACTCTAATTATATAATTATAATCACTTGAGTAGATTTTTCGTCTATTCCTTATAAGTTTTTATTAATCTGGTTCATTTATTATAAATTGATAACTGCATTTGAATAATAATAAGTTATCGCCATAATTTAACAATATTTATTATTATTATTATTATGCAATAAAAAAAATTATTATAATTTATAATGTATTGTTGACTGAAGATCAAATAAAAGCAGCAACATCACGTGAATTTTTGAGACGTTTGGAATCATGTTTGAAACATCAAGGTGGAAACTTTGAACAATTTATTAGATAAAATGTATCAATAAGTCAATAGTAATAAGTTCTAAAATTGTTAGATAATATGTTTCTTCCTTAAAATTTAAATAAATGAATTTGTAGTATTAATTTTTTTTAATTGTCTTTACCTCCAACTATTTATATTTACCAACTTGCAACTGTAGATTGAGTAAATAACAATAATAAATAATTTATTTCAGTCTTCTTTGTATGTAAGTAGTAAATTAAAAATATCAAAACTAGGTAGCTCAATTATAAAATGAACATTATTAAAATGTCGTTAAAAGCAGATTATACCTACATAAATATTAAATTTGACCATACTGTAACTTTGCCAAATTTATAATTAGAAAAAAACTTTTTGTACAAAAATTGTTTGAAAAAAATACTCCACATACTGAAATTCGGAAGAAATATTTAGTGGTACCTCATATTGTGAACACACTGTATAATGTATATTTTATATAATTAATTGTATTAATTTGTCATACGTTATTTCTCCTTTTTGCTTGGAGAGTTATACAGAACATTTATTTATTTTTAATTAATTATGACTTATATAGTTATATAATGTTATTATGGCAAAAAAGATTTGAATTTATATTAATAATTTATTAATCCAGTACATAAAATGAGTTATTTCACTTTTTATTTTTTATTTTTTCGTATGGCACTATGGGAGTAGGCACGAAAGCCTTATAGTTATTTCACTATGTGCATGTAACCTTACCTAGTAAGTTTTGAAAATACCAACTACTATGTAGAAAATTGGATATTAGTACGAAAAAGGTAGAAAAATATTCAATATCGTAGATAAACATATCTGTAGAATACTTCCAGAGCACCAATACATACATTCATTTTGGCAGAAAATATCAATTATTGTTAAATATAAAAAAATGCCATATGCTTCAAATATTTGCTCATAGATTTATGCTGTTACTCTAAAAAATTGCAGGAGGATTCGTTAAAAGTTCATGTATGGAATAAGTTAATTTACAATAAACAAGGGACCCTTTATCTTTTTAATTTATGGTGGTATATCAGACTAAAATTAAAGAATGCGAGTTTAAAATTAAAATTTTATTATAGTGAAATAACATAATAGTCTTTACAGTGTTGCAGTAAGTTCTAGGTTTTACCTATACATTGTTTATGACTTAAGTCATATATTTATTAATACTGTACATCGTTAGGTTATTAGACCCTAACCGTACAATAATCGTCAACTATTCATCTTTTCCAATCGAATTCGTTTTGAGTGTTTTTTCAATATTTTTTAAAGCTCTATCTGAAAACCTCTCTATTGTTGTTGGTGGTATGTCCGTATCTGGTCGATGATTACATATACTAAGAAATTTAATTGATTTTGGAATAGACATCGATAGTGTTTTTCCCTGAAGTTCATTCTAATGCACAAAGATATATTTCTGTTCACATTATTTAATTTCAGTGGTATAATTGAATACCGAATTGTTTTTTTCAACTCATAAACCGACGGAAATCTAAATTTAATATTATTATTAATTGAAAAAAAAATATGTATTAATCAACGAATCGTACGAAAACTTTAAAAGACTTACACCCAAGCAAGTACATTGTGAAATGTGTGTGCTGTCGATAATCAATTCTAAAACTTCGAACACTCGAATTCAAATTCAAAGGGAACATTACATTCTGAATGTCTTTGGAACCCAGTGATACCCAGTGATGCAGTTTGTTTCATTATTTACTAACCTTTACAATTTCAGGTTGTCTCTCTTTCGCGGGGTTCATTGCATAATATTCCACATTAGCTAATATCAGATGAGATTAGCAGAGCCATGTAATAATTGATGATTGTTCTTGTTCGCTTTGATGTGATCCAAACATTTTTTTATGGAAGTTGAATATTTTTGTTAACCAGCATGTCCCCATGTGCCTTTAGATAAATTAAGTATCTTGCTTCATCTTTTTAATTTCTGGTGGTATATCAGCCTAAAATTAAAGAATGTGAGTTTAGAATTATAATTTTGTCATAGTGAAATAACATAGTCTATACAGTGTTGCAGTATGTTCTAAGTTTTACCTATAAATTGTTTATGACTTAAGTCATATATTTATTAATACTGTACATATCGTACCTACTGTCTAATTTACCTTCCGTACAATAATCGTTGTGTATTCATCTTTTCCAATCGAATTCATTTTTAGTGTTTTTTCAATATTTTTTAAAGCTCTATCTGAACGCCTCTCTATTGTTGTTGGTGGTATGTCCGTATCTGGTCGAGGATCGCATATACTAAGAAATTTAATTGATTTCGAAATAGACATCGATACTGTTTTTTACTGAAGTTCATTCTATAGCACACTGCAGTTATATTGCTGTTCACATCATTTAATTTCGGTAGTATAATTGAATACCGAATTGTTTTTTTCAACTCATAAACCGACGGAAATCTAAATTTAATATTATTATTAATTGAAAAAAAATTATGTATTAATCAACGAATCGTACGAAAACTTTAAAAGACTTACACCCAAGCAAGTACATTGTGAAATGTGTGTGTTCGATAGTCAACACTAAAACTTCTAGCACTCGGATTAACATTCAACGGGAACATTTGTTCAAATCGTTGGTTAAGCGCATGATTTTATGTTTAAATTATGTTAATACAAACAAAACTCTAAGATTACACCAAAATAAAATGATTAAATGCTAATTGTGTTTTTGTAATCATTTTTTTTATTTATGCTCTCAAGTTGTAGTGCATATTTAAATTATGTATAGCAGAGGTATCCAAAAATTTTACGACAACACCCAATTCGGAAACATTTTCATAATTTGGTGACCCTCTACACATCCTTTGAAATGTTTTATATGTTTTATCAACAAACGTTTTCTTTACAAAATAACGTTTAGTGCACCAATGGTGTAGTTACACATCCTTGGAATACTCTTAATCGTTATGTGTTATGATTAAAAAATTCAGTAATCACCACCAAGATCTATAAAGAAGAGGTTAGCCAGTGTTGGGTGAGGTACTTTTAACAACGGTGCTGGTCGGAGTCATAGATAATAAATTTATTATCTATGGTGGGATTGCTGCGTGACGTAGGCAATAGACCACAATGAAATGGTCGTTGCGTTTTGTGTTTTGCGTTGTGCCTTTTTAGTGTTCCATTCTCAATATTTGTTCGGACTTTCTTAACCTGTGCTCGCGGTTGCCCAGTCCCACTTCCCTAGGATGGTAACACTACCGAAGAGACGTTCCTCTTCACTCCGGATGCCAGTAGGTACGTAGTTCGCAACGGTCGTGATGTTTTCGACGGCTCGATGCCGAGCTACTATCGTTTAATAGTATTGTGTTGTTTGTCGTTCGCAAGTCGCAACTCATTTTCTCTACGACGCCATTTTTCTGTGTCCAACGCCCGATCGGTTCAAACGTTCACCATTGGTCATCCGTTCCGTTAACAACTGTCGGCCGGCTCTTGCAGTTCGCAGCAATGCAAGGGTGAAACAAATATCATATTTGTCCATCTGTCCAGCTCGGATTCAAACCTCTTGGTCACAAGCTCCAGATCGATCCGGATCCACCAGCTGGAGTTCGCAGTTCAGTCTCCTGGTCCCCTTTTCTAATTATGTACTGAGCAGCCGTCTCGTTCCCTTTGTTGTTGTCCTTGTTTAATATATAATATATTTGTATGTGTATATACATCTGACATTATTAATCACGTTATAAGTACTCTGGTATGGGACAAAGTATTCAACTAGGGTTATCTGTCTTTAACATTTTGTTATTTTATGTTTATTAATCTGAGACTGATCATCTCAGCTGATATATTGTGTGCCTTACTATAAATGTAATAAAGATTGTTTATATACGATAGTTATAATTTAACTTGTATATAATATTTTTTTATTAGCTCCTTGTATCTAGTCCATGGTGAGCGAGTTATAGGTGCAAACCGCAGAGACAGGAGCTCCTAGTGCGAACAATATTTATAAACGAAAAAATATTATAGATAAAATACTATATCAATTAAAAAAATATATATATGTGACAAACTGACAAATGATTCGTTTTCGAATTTTTAAAAGTATTTGATTTTCAAATACAAATACGCCTATGACAGTATTTATAATACTTTCCAAATACATAAACCAAAATGTATTCAAGAAGTATTATAAATACTATAAAAGTAATTAAATACATTTACTCAAATACTTAAGAACACTGCTTAAAAGTTATATTGAATAATCCAAAATCATGATAATTGATTTTTTTACGATATTTCAGGTTTTAAGTGAGTTATGCACGATGTATAATAAATTGCAAAATTATAATTCTTATAACTCGCTTAGAACCGGATCTATCGTAAGAAAAACTAATCACAGTTTACACGTACTGATAATGTCCTCTTAAAGTAAAATATTATTTATAAATCATAATAATATAGTTTGAACATTGAACTATAACTAATCAATTAATTAATATAAGCAAAACACTTTTATGTAGATTACGAGAATATCATGTAATAGTCGAGTTGTAATCACTTATATGTTCATAGCTAATAAAAAAAAACTTTTATAAGGGACCTTAAAACTACAAACACGTCAAATATTCATACCTTTTATTATGATTATTAATTGTTGTTGTTGTATACACACGAATACGCCGACGACGGTCTTTGTTTCTAATTTTGGGTATTAAAGAGTAGGTACTTACCAGACATATAGGCGTAATCTTGGGGGGGGGGGTGAAGAGATTTAACTTTCCTTTCAGATATAAAACGTTAGTTCATGTTTTCTGGCATAATATGACATCCCGGTAATGATTTGTTTTACGTTAAATGTAGCCTATAGTTGATAACTTATATTGTATCCTCTTAGTCTTTACCTGTATGCAGTCGTCTGAAAGCTGTGGATATAAAAATATTACCGCCTCAGATCCGTAGAAACGGTCTTCTACAAGCTACAACCATAGTTTAATAGTGTCGCGCGACAGTATTATAAAATTGATCTTTGCTGCAGAACTTGGCGATCTAGAACTAGGACCATACGACCAGGACACCGGAAAAACGACGCTATAGGTCCGGATAGGTTATATAATACGTATATATCATATTATAATAAGTATAATGACTTTTCGTTTCTATTTTTCTCCACACACATCTCATGCTCGAGTTTATATTACAAGTATATCATATAAACATATTCATGTATACCTAATAAATTATGAAAAAAATAACAATAATAATCACAATATTGTGCGTTTGCATAGGGTTGGTGGGTGACGTGACTAAAAATGACCATATACCTACACGTTACGTAGTTATTATATTATATACATTGGTATACCTATACGTATACGTTATACATTATTATTATTATTATTACGCGCGTCATGACGTCCCATCGCGCGCATTAGCCGGACATAAAATTACGTTACCGGCCGCGTTCATTGGAAACGATAATTACCCGTTCAGCCCCCCCCCCCGCATCGCGCTGTACACGAAAGATATTTAATTTTATTATTAAAACTACGTCGGCTTATTAAGACCTAAAGGACGACGGGGCCCCCTGTATATATATATATATATATATACGTATATTATTATATTACATTGACCGGACCGATATTATGTTATAATGACCGGTTCTCAGGTGTACACCGCGCCGCCTTACACCACACTGATATAATATAATATATTTAATATTATATATAATATGGGTACAAGTTTAATATGGCCAAGTATTCCCTGCGTGTACAATATAGGTGTATAAATTTATATATTTTATATTTTTATGTGTGTGTGTGTGCGTGTGTGTATAATATGTATACGACGCGAATAGTTATTATATTATTATATTGCTTACGTATTATGGGATGCACGCTGCCATTTTCCCGCAGAGACGATATCATCCTTTTCCCCGGAGGACCCCGTTACGCACAGTATGCCTATTATAATAGGTATGTCGGAAACGCGTAAAACCCAAACGTCTGAAGCGCGTTGCGGTCGGAACCTATTCGTGTGCGAAAACGTCATAATAATAACCGTATGCCTACATACACTATTTATGGGTATGACGTAACGTAGTCGAGCTAAATAATAATAATAATATATTATATTAGTGGTGCGTTATGCGTATGCCATGGACACGATAATATTATATATATATAATATATTATACAGGTATTTACCGCGGGTTCGAGAGAGGTGGACATTCGAGTATGTTTATTTATACCTATGTCCTACATATATTTTATAATTACTTATATGATTTTATATAACATCGGCTCTCAAGTATAATATATATACATAAAAAAGAATCTACCTCTCTCTCTCTCTCTCTCACTCACCCCTCCCTCACGCTATCTCCCACACGCTATTATATAGTTGTTGCGTTTTGTGCAATATTCGAATTCGGTTTTTAAAAAGTTAAGAATCTGCAGACAGAGATGGACATGTCATCGTTATAAATAAACGACCCTTGCTTACGATATACCTACAATATTACATAATATCCGGACTGAAAACGAATATCAGCGACACTGGATTTTGATGGACATTTTTTTATCGTAAAAACACTCATGGACAGTCAAATGGACGCCAGACGGACCGAAATTTGAAAACGGCGTGGCGTGCCACAAGATGAGTGATATAACTATAATAAATGTGGGTATAGTGGGTAATCGCTTACTACGTGTAATACCACTAATACCTGGGGCGATCGTAAACTCCACCGATTTACAGGAAGTTGATTTTAGGGTTGGATTTATAGCATGTAAATTACATTTTTTTTTTCAGGTAAAATAAACGTACCGTTGGAATTTACATGAAAAAAGGTCGCAATCGGTGGAGTTTACATGCGCCCAATACCTACGACGACCTATATCCTAATGCTCAAGATACTTCCGACGTCGACAGTTCGCTTGACATTGGGGTCGGATAACCAAATAAAAGATTTAAATTTGATCAACGAAAAACTATAAAATATGCGTTAATAGTATACGACATAATATAATAGAAGTTTGTTTATGAACGTTATTAAATTATAGTGTTTGTGTGGCTAAAATATTCTTTTCCATTCACATTAAATTAGATTATATACATTAAATTAACATTAACATAAGGCTATAAGTAGGTACTGCAGTTGTGATTATAATAAATAGATTAATTAATTAAAATAACAATCTTGATGCGCAGTGATATTAAAATTCTCAATTTGATGTTTATTTTTTTTTTTGTACAGTTACATTATCCATTTTTTAATTTTATGATAATTTAACAACTTTGTATCATCGGAGAAACAATGATTATAAAAATGTTTGTGAATACTAATTTCAAAATAAATAAATAGTAATAATAATAATAATAAAAACCAAGGCACCCCTGCTATACCAGAGGGGAGGGACTGGCGATCTACGCACGCCTCCTCAAATACTTACAACGCCTGCACACCGAGACTCCCATGTCGACGTGCAGCAGAATATCATAATATTATACCACTGATGAGAAATATCATAATTTTATATCACTGCTATTATAGCCGTGAGTTTTGTACCAGCCCACAATAAATTTATGTGGATGGATACTTGGGTGGTTGTGAGTGAATGGTGAAAAAAAATTAAAATTACGACAATAAAATATAATGTAGAATAATATAAAACGTCGTCTTATCGCAGCGGCGGCGATTTTGCAGCACCGCGTAATGAGCTATTACGAGTCCATTAGGGTGCGCGATCGACGAGCTATATAATAAATGCGCTCCACCAACGCAAAATCGTTTTCGCCTTCGCGTTTTTCAAATTTTTTTTTTACAGATTTCTGTAATCGCGCTACTACGAATTAATATCATCGTTATTATTGTACTTCTCTGGTCCGCGCACTATAAAATGTACCACCAACAATAATCAATAAATAATAATAATATACATATAGATATTAGATATATTATGATGCGTCGTGTGCGATCGTTGATCGGCAAACGCCGGTTCCGGTGTGTATATGGGTAGGTAACCTATACATGGTAATCTGTCTAGCTCGTACTGATATAGGTATATAGGTATATATATATATGTATATATAATATATATATACATATAGGTACATGCCTATACATGGGCGATTTCACGCGTGCGAGTTTCGTTTTCGTATAATAATCGAAACGATTGATTAAAATATCATAGAAAAATTGTTATAGTAAAAATATAATAGTTACCAGAGTTTCTCTGAAGGATCATACCTATACGATTTTTATTTGTATTATTTTTGAGGTACTTAACTGCCAGACTATACCAATGAGTGTCTCAACTGTAAATAGTTATAACGGTTTTCTGACAATGTAAACCTTTTACGTGTGTACAGTACCAATCTATAAATAAATATATATATATATATATATATATATATATAATTAATAAGTAGTGAGTATAATAGCGCACGGGTTTATATGCTTTTGCATATATTTTATTCTAATTAATTATATAAATAGTATGCTAAGTGATCATAAAATTTGTTTCATGGTATAACGATTTAATATGTGAAACTTTTTCAGTGCATTTTTTTGCATATTTTGACACTTATTCGTTCTTTTCCATTTTAGTGCATATTTATATGGGTTTTTTAAAGATATTTTTTAAATTTATACTACTGTACCTAATATAAGAAAAAAATATTGTATTTTTATGGTTTCGATTAATATCAAAACAAATTAATAGTATACTTGTATAGGTACAAACGGTTTTCCCAAGGGTCTTAGACATTATAGATCAATATAATCACATAGCAAGATAAAAAAAATTATCGATTACAACCATTCACCATTGAAATTATTTCAGAAAATGATAAAGACAAATATTCATAATAGAGTTCCATAGTTTGAAATACAACATTTTAATTAAATTTTCAAAAAATATAATTTTTTGTTAATTTTTTTATGCATATTTAAGATTTTCAATCAGAAATTCAGTTTTTAATGCATAAAATCCGCGCTAAAGTAATAATACTAAAACCAGCAGCGTCACCCAAAAGGCAAATCAAGGCGAATCGTTAGACATTTTTTCCCCTTGTTTAAAATATACTCTCACTCTAAAGAGATTGAATACTCCTCTTAAGAGGATGCTACATGAATATTGGTAGTCTACGTCTGTAAGTGTATGACGTAGCAAATTTGGCTTCGTTAGTTAAACAATTAGTTTAAATAGACCTATTATGTTATTATGAAACATGATGATGGCATAAAAATAATATTATGTCTTTGTTTGTCTGTGATTTTTTTTTACGATTTTTCAATTGTTTAGCAAGTTTGGCTCATATGATTTAGCGTAAATTTAAATTGCTCATAAATCATTTTAAATTAAATTATCGTAAAAACCCACTTCGTAATATACAAATTCAGATAATGTTCTTACCATCAATATATAGTTTCATGATAGTTCGATTAACTTTATTATTTAATCCAGCAAAGCTAAACGTGATCAGTTGGGTAGTGACCTCTTAAGTTGTAATCCGTAAATAGTCGAAGCTCCTCTACCAGTGTTTGAAAATTGCATGAAATTTAAAATTGTTAAATATTTCGTGAAATATAATTTCAGTAGATATAATACCTAATCATTTTTTTTTTTAATCAGTTTAAATAATTATAATCATCACTTACATTCATAATTTTATAATATCACACTAATCTTACTAATCCTCTTTCCGTAGTACCCGCACAAATTATTGAGTACATAATATTATATTATACTAGAAAACATTTTCCTGTAAAAAACAAAGCACGTTATAGGTACTTAGCTATATATAAATTTGGTTTGCCCGAAGGTGAACATTTTTTACCGAGTTACAATTATTGATAGATACCGAATAACATTTTTTTAATAATTAGGCACCTATATACGAGTTAGACGAATATATTAGATATAATTTCCCGCACGGGAGCTCAATGTGATCGAAATGCGGTCGGAAATCTTTGGAACTTTTTTATTTCGTTTTTGATTAGAACCAGCGGAATTAGAAAAAAAATCATAGGTGTATATTATATAAAGTTATTACATTATATAACATGGTTGATCACAAAAAACCAATATTGTATGATACACCTACATGCGTTGGTATATATATATATATATATATATATATATATATTATGTGTATAATCACACGCAGTCGCGATGCCCACACGACGAGATGACCGGACAAACGCGTGTATACGTCTTATATACGTATATATATATAGTGTTCAATCATTATGACTTTGTATCATAAAAATTCCACTGAATCGTACCTAAATAATATGTATATAAGAAATAATAATAATATTATTATAGATACATATACTGTGAGTATTAATATGGTAAAATGTCCAATAATAATGCGCGTATAACACAATCTTAATCGAATATTATTGTGTGTATTATAATCACAACACGGTCGACGGTACTGCCTAATATAGGTATAATATATATTGTTATATTTAAATATTTAAAAATCGCCATTTTTATGTTTATTGAATTTTTGTCTACCACATACACATACGATAAACTCGTATCAGTCAACTTATAATACATAATTTATTAAAACCCATATTATTATAATGTGCAATAATACTCCATGAAGGCTTCGTATAATATTAAACATTATACATCCGATTATAACTACCTAGCTTTAATTATTGTAATATAATTTTTAATATTATACAACAATACACAATATTGTTTTAACGAATGTATAGTGTAGTTAATGATGGTTTGGTATAAATGCCGCGTTCAGTTTCGTATAAATAGTAATTATTATTATAACAATAAAATTATAGGATAAATTATTTATTTTTTTTATTGGTCAATAAATTATAGGTTTCTAGGCCATTAGCCATTAGCCATTAACAATTTACACTTATATTTTAATTTTATTAATAACTCATTTAATTAAAATTAAGAGAAATTTAGTATGCAAATAGAACAAAAAAAAATTAATTATTTAATAAATACAACGTTTTCGGTAAAGATTTAACGACTATGGTTGAAAATCACTAAAACAGAAAACTATAATATATTATTTTGCTCGTAGGTAGTATAACAATTAATTTTGACGTTATGTGGTCATTATACTACATTGTAGTGTTTGAAATCTGAATAGCAGCTGATGCATGAGTATTCTACATAAAGTCGACCGATGATATATACACACAAACCATAAATTCAATGAACGAACCATATATTTTAAGGAATACTTACGTAATTTTAAATTGTGGTTTATAGAAACTAAAAATAAATTTTATACTTATCCATGAGTACGAACGGTTTATGCTTCACAGGATGAACTAAAAAAATAATTATTATCTATGCGCAATAAAAATTATGTAATTTACCGGAAGCACACTAAACCGTGATGAATACGGTCATTTCGAAAGGAATTTCAAACGAAAGAGGTCGATAAAAGGGTTACTGAAAAAAAAAAATGAAATGGAAATATTATTAACCGGTGGATTTGTTGAAATTGAATTTCATCCTCATGAGAACTCGCACTGAGAACTGGTATATACCAGCAATCATGTATGTGTGCAATATGTACTGATATAATAATATAATATCATTGAGACAGCGAAACATTTCAACCCAGCCGTCCAAACGAAATAACCGTAATGAATAATGTAAATAATATTGAATTATTATATTAAATTCTAATAGAAACAGTCAAAAAACAAATTATATTATGTTTGTTGCCCGAAGAGGCAGATTGGGCTTTCCAACCAGTATTCTATACATTATTATATATCATGAATTATGGTGTATGTTAATATTCGTAATATGATTCATTCTTCAACCGACGTTGAAATAACACTTTTAGATATCTAATATTTATGTACAGTAAATATTATGTCGAAAATTGATTGAAAAGCCTAATGAAAATTAAGTGCCAATATTTTAGCGGATTTTTTTAGATGAAATATAAAGGCCATCCGTATGCGTTTTGTCATTCTACAATATTCTATTTTGTTTGCGCACTAGCAGCTGTAATATTACATAGTTGAAACAATATTATCATGATTATTACACGTTTGTGTCCACACCAATTATATAATCGACGAATGTTTAATTTGCATTCACATTTAAAAGCAATTTATAAATAGACTGTTATTAAACAAAAAAACTAAATCGTGTTGACCTACCATCTATTATCGTATGTTGTACACGAATACCTATTACTTGATTTAAAACAAAAGTTTTTTTTCTCCAAATCATTTCGAAAAATAATGCTATATTATACGACTATAACTATGAATAATTTATTATTTATCAACTTACTAGTATTGAGTAAAAGAGTTTAACAAACATTAACTTTTCAACTAGTTTTTAATGCACACCATCATTGTATATAACCCATTACCAGCTATATCGATCGAAATAACCTATTCGGATCGCGGTGTTAATCGATTATTTATTTGAAATGCTTTATAATAATAATTTCACTGCTGCAGTAAATAGATGAATACGTCTGCTGGTTATACGTCCATATATATATATGTGTGTGTATTATTTATTTTGGACATGGCGCCATCGAAACTTAAAACGCAAATCGAATGCCCAGCATTCTAAAAATAAAAAATTAACATATTCATATTATAACATATTATGTGGACCTATATTATTGTCTAACTCATCGATCTGGTATTCGAACGAAACGTATATTATTATGATAATTATATTTAAATGCGAAAATATCTAATAATAAAATGAGTTTGTTATTAATTATTTAAAGTATATAATATTATGATATGATACATAGAGGAACCTTGAAATCGGACTAAATCGTGACCGGTCACTAAAATTCACACACATTTTTGAAAACGTCAGCGGGGCCCTCTGTTTTTATATTTATTTTTTTCATAAGGTCCAAACTGGAATTTATTTATAATAGGTATAATAGTATTAATATAATGATAATAATATTGCGTAAAATGCCGTCGCTGACCCCGTAAATTACTGTACGCACACATACACATCTTACACCTTAAACATCTCGTAGTGATATATTAATAGAAAAAATATTATTTAGATCGCTGCAGGGTGACGTACATTTCTCAAGCTCTACTAATTTCGAATTTTCGAAATTTTTCTGCGCCAGATATTTTTAGCACGTTATTTTCATGCATTTGAACGGCACCGGTCTACTAAGAAAATTCAATTTTCTATTGGTGAAGCGGAAGAAACGTTTCTCCGTGCTCCATACACGAGGAAAAACAACTTGTAAACATTTGGAAAATTTGATATGGGTGTGGTGCTGGGGAAATGTACGACACCGAGTGGCCCAATAATTTTTATAAAAGTATAATAATAATAGTAAAAATAATAATATTTTAAAGTCGTGAACGCGCGTCATCATAATAAATAATGTTATATAGTAGAATTTAGCATATATAATATTGTGTATTATAAATATTGTATACAATATACTCAATGGTGGTTTGTCAAGTTAGTTGTGATTTACGACAACAATTTATTTCAATTATTTGTTCGCGTCTCTCAATCGATTCTACTTTCAAACTTTCGAACGAACGGGCGTGAGGTGAAAACTATAAATTGGCCGCGTCTGCACAATCCATATATGAACAAATTGTGGTAGAGGTAAAATTCGAGTAAACAGAAAAAAAGTTCGATGGTTTCAACACAGATATGTTTTAATCGCTATGATAGAATAACTTTAAAATAATCCATATGAATAATGGTAAATATTGCTGAATTTTAAATACCTAAATTAATAATCATAAATTATAAAAAAAATATTCTTGGCTGTTGTTGCCGTACTTAATTTTTGTCGCTTAGGCACGCAACAACCAAAATTCATAATCGTACAGTTTAACGATTTAACATGCGCTACCTATGTAATTGGGACATTACAAGTGCGTAGAAAGGATGGTGTTTCGAGAATCAAACTGTCCTATAATATAAACAAGAAAAATATTATAAAAACGTCCAACCTAATATTATATATTATAATATTTAAAATATTTAAAAAAATATTTGACCTATATTTATTGATAATTATATATGATTAAAAATTAAAAACTTATTTATAAAAAAAACACCGACACTATATTGCGGTGACGAAGTTAATGCAAGTCTTAAATAAAACGATCTATATATTTTACAAGTGTCATATTGTGTATATTAATCTATTTGCGTGTGACAAAAATCCATTTGTCAAACTATTGCAGTCGTTGTAGAATGATTTAAAAAATCGAAAACGATAAAATAAAATTTTAATTTTGAATGATGTTCATAAATCGAATTTAGCACTTGGAAATCGAATACTTTTAATGCAATATTTTGCATGAGCGCCCTAAATGTATGAAACTTTTTCTGTAAAATTATAACTTAAACAACGTACGCGTATTTATCGTTTTACATTATTTTTTTTTCTACACCAGTAAATACGTCTATTACATTTTAATAATATAGCATAATACTCACATTTTTACTGGTTTTTATTTTTACATATTTAATTTGAATTGAAAATCAGCAATCGCGATCCAACAAGATACAGACCATAATAATATTGACACGAAATACCGGTTTGACGTTTGAACGTAAAGCAAAAAAAAACGGCCGCATCACAGATAGACTAATATATAATAATTTAAATAAATATCGTGAAATATCATCGAAAATAATACGTATAAAAATCGGAAACATATTATATGCATACCAAAATTTACCTATAAATCTGATATTACTATACACTGTTCCTAAAGAGAACGATCATTCCGGCCGACCAATTTTCTTCGTCAGTTGTTGCACATCTCTCATCAACGAACGTCGGCTAGCAAGGTCGAGGAAATTTGTCCTTTGGCGTTGCCGTAGCCATCAGTTGTATGTACGAAAAGTGACCGTTCTGTTTTGGAACACTGGGCTGGGTTGTGATTTTCATACAATATCTATGCCTATGTAAATTATATTTTCAAAAATATAGTCCGGAACTATCGTATTGAAACTCATGTGCCTAACTCACAAGCTCCAACGTTGGGGGCTTATACTAGGCCCATTCTGTATATTATTATCTAATATATAAAATATAAACTGTGTCAAAACCACAACAATTCTACTCGTACCAATGATTATCTGCAGGACTGTGAATTGAACACACAATTTATTATTCAAAGGTGTTCATTAATATGCACTAAAAATAGGCAAAGTATTTTGCAATTTATACTGTTTTATAAAAATAAAAAAATGTACTACTAAACAATTACGACGATTTGATCGAAGTCCCTAGTGCGGGCCACCAAAATTACATTGAAAACAAATGATGATTGTTCAATACATTTATACAGTTTAATCATTCAAAAATAAGAAAAATAAATTATTCAAATGATAAAAAAAAGACGCATTGACACAGAGAAATAAATTATGAAATCGATTGTTTGTACTATGCCCTAAGCTGTTAAATATGAAATACGATTTTTTTTATTTGTTTTATAAAATATATAATACAAAATAAGTTTTGACCAATTTCTTTTACTCTACGATATGTAGCATTAACACAAGTAAAACAAAATATTACGTACATATTACAAGTTAGCAGTAAGTATGCATAATATTATTTTTATCGTTTACAGATATAATAATATGATAGATCGAAGATCAAAAAGCAACAACAAGACAGCTCTATATTTTGGTAAAAACTAGTTTTGATTTGCACTTTATTCAGAAGAAGAAAAACTGAGTCATCGCTTGGTGCAACGACCAGATACCTCGATTTTTAAATACAGGCAGGTATATCATATAAATTTTGCAGGTGTCTGATTTTTATTTTAGTCCATCAACAACACATCTCAAATAGTTTTAGTTTTTTGACTCAGAGTATCAGCTGCAATATATTATTATTTATTTATTAGTACAATATATTATTATCTACGTCGGAACAGCAAAAAAAAAAAAAATCGGGAAAATGACGTTATTCACTTTGTTTTTTGTCATCGGAAACTAATATTTCGCCCGACAGAGCTCACCCCAGTAGCGTCGCCGCCGGAGGGTGAAACTTCGACGGTGATTCGTTCGTTCCGGCGGCGCTGGGGGATGGCAATTTCGCCCTTTGTCCGTCACGGGCGGAGGACGCGCGTGACGGTTGTGTTGCTTACGACTGGCGCCGTCGCTGTAGACGGTTTACCGCCATCATGAAAATTCGCGTAACACAACAACAATAATACGTATTACCTTCATTATTGTTGACGTGGGCAGTGGTTGAATTGGAAAAATAAATAAAGGTGGACCCTATATGAAGTTGAATAATTAAGCAAATTAATTTTATAGTAACGCTATACCTTGATGAATAAAATAAAGGGGTACGCTATATAATTTGAAGAAAAATGAAGAGTAGCTCAGTACCCTTGCGTCCTACCCCAATTTAACCACTGGACTTGGGTGATTCGATGCGATTTTTATAAGTTTAATTTTCAGAGCTGCTTGAATGTTTCAATATTTTTTCTCTAAATTTTTGTTCTCTATTTACACGACTACCTATAATATTTATTGTAGGTATACGAGTGTTATTGTATCGTCTGTGTTTGAAAACATCACTAATAATATATGATTATGACGATGAATCAAAAATTGTAACGATCAAAGGTTGCTTAAATATTATTTAACAAAATTGGTCGATTAAATTTTAGTCAATTATTATTTATCGGCGACCCCACATAATATACAAGTATTATGTCTACTATATACTATAATATTCTGAAATATTTAACGGTATTACAATGATGTACCTATATAAGTTTTTGGTAAACGAATAACATTATCGACAATTTACAAGAGAACAGTGGATTTGGACCAGTTCGAGTTTCGGTTATTTTTTTCATAATCCTGAAAGTGATCTATAAATTCTAAAATGCATACCGAATAAAATGTGTTTTAGTAAGTAGGTAGGTAGGTACTAAAATATTAACGGTGATAAAAAAATAAATAGTTTTTTTCATTATCGGGCCTTTTGCAGATTTAGATTTAGAAATTATATCAATATCAGTATTATTACTATATTACCCCTAAAAATAATCATTACTAAAATTATACATACCTATTATGTAAGTTAATAGTATTATATAGAATACCAAATAAGCCTCATGCTGCAGAGTAATTTTATTGAATGAAATGGGTGTAACACGATTGCGCCCGGCTTACCTTTTTCCATTCAAAAAACGCAATACGATTGCGCTCGACCAATTAGCAATATTGCGCTCGTCTATAACCTTTTTTACCTGCATAAAACGCAACACGATTGCGCTCTTAATAATTTTCCTTTCCAATTTTACAGGCTTAGGACTGACAACAAAATTAAATTGTTGGCTTGGTTAAAAGTTTTGAGTTACAATTTTTTTTTTTTTAATAATAATACTCTAATAGTAACTCTAGCATAGATATTTATTTTTAATTAAAAATTTTTTTAAATTTATTAATTATAATAAGAATAAGAATAAAAATAATACAAATGTATAAATTACAATTTTGTGGCACAAAATTTTGGTCCCATTACTTTCAAATATTCTAGCAGAGATATTTCATTTTTTTCTAATTTTGTCCATGTTTCCGTTATAAATGTCAATAGAACCAAGTCCGACTGTATTTTTAAATAGTGTACTAGAAAATTGTTATATAACATATACATATCCGGGACAAACACATATATATATATATTAGAGCGCAATCGTGTTGCGTTTTATGCAGGTAAAAAAGGTTATAGACGGGCGCAATATTGATAATTGGTCGAGCGCAATCGTATTGCGTTTTTTGAATGGAAAAAGGTAAGCCGGGCGCAATCGTGGTTCACCGGAATGAAATATGAATTATCTTTAAATTATTATTTTTAAACAGTTGTTATATATTGAGCTATACAAGAACTTAAGGAAAAAGTAAATGCCATAATTTCCTATTCGATGTAAAAGAAACAAGGACAATTTATTTTAAGCCAACTTTTATGAAATCGAGAAACCTTAAATATTGGTAAAGATGTGTTTCAAACATGCAATAAATAAAATATAATAATGCAATTTTAAATAAGTAAAAAAAATTTCTATAATTAAAAAAAAAAATAGAAATAAAAACGAATTTATAGCTAAAAATGGTTACAAATGTAAAAAAAAAATAAAATGCAATCAAGAAACGAGTTTAAAGATAACATAATATTATAAGACTAAAGGAAGAAAAATGTAAAAATCATCAACAATCAGCTATCTGATATAATAACATGGTATGCACCTTCCAGTATATACGTATATTGATTCAACGACGCATATATTATTGAACAATATTATTAATTTATTATTATTATTATTATTATCGTCGTCTATCTACAGAGTGTACAGACTACATATTTTACCCATATCGTACGGGCCGGTTGGCTTCAGGTTAGGTTAGGTTAAGTTAGGCGTCGTGGCGACATTATTATAATAATATTATATAGGAACGTAAAACCCGTGTGACTGCAGCACAGATAATCTTTACCCTACTGACACGAAAACGGGATACTTCCCGAGACGATGAGGCGTATCTTCACGGCTGTCGTCTGTCCTCGCAAGTTTGTAATATATTATTATTGTGTTGTTCGTGTGTACCTACCTTCCTACCTACCAACCTGCCTACCCATATGTTCTCGCCGCGCACAGTGCATAATATTATTACAGTGTGCTGCAGCAGTGCACTTAAGGCCGCATTACAATAATAATATGATTAATAATATTAAACGTTTCGACACGAAAACGGTTAATGTTTGTACCTACCTATCTGTATGTCCTATATGTATATAGCTACACGCGATAGCCGATAGGTAGGTACATAAAAAGTCGTGTTCGACGAATCCGTTAACAAAAAATGAATTCATTACCATAATTCATACGATACCTATAATAATGTCTCTTACTAAGTATAATTATTTGTTTTATTCTCGTCTGTGTAAACTAATATTAATAATATTATCATACTGAAATATAGTGATATGTATATTAAAATAGGTTATACCTACTATGTGATACCAGCTATATAATAATAATTGTTGATTATTGTTGAAATATTTAATTATAATTTGTTTGGTACCCTGTAGATTGTATACAATAAGTAATAGTGTTATGCTGTATTATTTTTAGTTGTACAATAATTAATGTGCATTTATAAGTAAGCGAATCAAAAATTCAAAGACGACATATTTTCAATATTGTGTGTATGTAGCAGTTTGAAATATTAGCTTTAGTATGATTATGAATACAGTTCTTATGCGACCGATTGCCGCTATACGTTTAAGAGAGCGTTATATTATTTTATATTATTATTATTCACTGTGCTAAATTTGTTTAATAATTTAACTAAGAACTTATCTGGATTCCTTTTCTAATCTATTCCATTCAACAATTGCAATATAAAATATTATGGACTGTAACGATGCAGACGATTGCTGCAGGTTTGCGATGGATTCGCCCATCTGCTTATGCTTTAAATTCTCCGTACAGTATATATACTTTTTGCAATTATTTTTTTCTCTAAGTCCTGAACATTTCTACCACGCAAAATAATATCCACTTTTGATATTCACAAGTCTGACGCACGATCGACGCATCTGCTACATAACATGTTATTTGCGGGCCCGCAAGAGGGGTGTGGGGGGAGAGGGTGAATTCTTAAGAGAGGTCGAAAATTCGAACAATAGTGGTCAAAAATAAAGGGGCCCGCGAGGTACTACCTCCGAGCTTGGGTTTCTCTTCCCGCGGTCCTGTCTTGGCTGCATCCGAGTTCCGTCCCAATTATAAAAATTGAATTTTTAGATAATATACCTACTAGTTCCGTCCAGGGTTTTTTTGACAGATATACCAATTCCGTTCCGTACCAAATAGAATTTAACAATATCACATTATTTAGATATAAAGATAATATAATATCAGTTATCGCACAAAATAATGGAATTTAATAATATCATATTATTAAATTATTTATTATTTAATTATTATTATATTATTTAATTTATTAGAAATAAAGATAATATGATTTCAGTTATTGAACCAAATAAACTTTTCAGTCGTTATTTGTGCGTGTCCGTGCTTCGTTAATATAAATTAAAAATGGATAGTCTACAATATATAGGTATACAATGGAAGAGGTAAAATGTTAATTATTAAAAATGAATTTAAATTTTGTTTTTACAAAGAGTTGAATAACGATATTGAACGATGGAAGTGCATTTGAAAACAATGCAAAGCATATATAAAAATGTGTAAGATAACTCAATTTATAATAATTAAAGAGCGGTTATTTAAGTTCTTTAATGCTTAAAACATAATGCTAATATGTTCTTAAAAACGCTAAAATATATATATACGACTAAATTATGAAAATTATTAAGGACGGAATTAGTATATACTTTTTTTTAACAGGGACGGAATTGGTATAAAAAAAGGTTCTCGGGAGGAACTCGGATGCAGCCCCTGTCTTTATCCTATACTTAAGATAAATTGTATAGAGTTCACAAAGTGTACCATTTTAGGGAGTTTACCATTCGACCTTCGACCTATGTAGTACATAATATGTATGAAAAAGAATTAAGGAAAAATGTTTTCATTGTTTATGCGATTGAAACGCGTTGATATTTTTTCCACGACTATAATATTTGTACCGAAATTCTAATGCGTGCCTGCGTGCTTTGGGGGCGTCGTATTATATTTTAAGAGATTTTAAGATTTCATGAAATTTATGATTGTGAAGTACCTATTTCATTGATGTTAAAAATAAAAATAAATCTTAAATTAAAAAAGTGGGTACGTGGGTAACCACTGTATTGTAACAGTATTTAGTTGTGCCTCGCCATTGATTAAATCACCAATATGATGGATCTGTTAAATTTGAATTCAATAATAAATCTCTGCATATAATGTATACGATACACGATTCTGAGTGGAAACGGTCTGTCGGTTGACCGATATTGCAGCTAAGTATGTTTTATGAAACGAGTTTATTTTTACAATAAAATATATAACTTTTAACTTAAAAGTATCTATACAATAGAGTCAAGTAGGTTGAATTAAAATATGTTTCCGAAAACTTTACATCAATTTATTATAGTCTATAGATTATTATAAATACACGATAAAATCGATGGCTGTGGAAGAAATAATATTATTATGTTTTCGTTCGGCAAACATTTCCTTCGACATTGATTTCCTCAGTATGATTCAATGGACGATCAGACCGATTCGTATAAGTAGGTATATTATACGATAATATTCAACCAGTATACGCCGCCGATTTTAAGCTTATAAGACTCCTGCATATTAGATAGTCTCATGAAGAGTTGAGCGTCGGGACGTATCAAAAAAAATTTAAAAAAATTTCGGCTGTAAGGCTCAAATTTCTTAACGAAAATCGTAGAAAATAAACTTTTGTGTCGGTTAATAATATTTTTTTACTTATAACTAGTTTCTAATCATGCCATACTGTATAGGTACTACCAATGAATAATATTTACAACGAATTTTATAGAATTTTTAATTTTTAATCTTACAACATTGTTATTGCATGGTGTATGTATTGTATTTATTTAATAATATAATGTTTAAGTAGCGAAATAAAGTTAATACTATTAATTAATTAACATGTAATTGTTTAACCCACCTGGCCTATACGATTCGATCGGTTAAAATACTCAGTTTGTAGTTTTTGTGCAGATCCGATTGTTGTAACGACGTTTTCTGTATATATTAATACATACTATGAAGAACGATTTTAGCAGCGATTATTTTGTATTATACAGGTCCCTTGAAACCCGTAAATACTTCTCGTTTGTCAATGCTCATAATATTTCCGAATTGCTAATCAATAATTATTTGTTATGTGCGTGCCGAAATAATTACTGTCTACTGTTGAAATAACTGCCCTATAGTCTACCCTATAGTACGCGAAAGTCAGCGACGTAGGACATAATATTATCGTGTCGTGATTTATTTATTGTATAAGTCTCCTCACTACTTTTGCGTGTTAAACGACATGATATCACAATCGTCAACGTTGTTTAAATGAATGAGGTATTACACGTGACGTGTTTTTTTTTTTTATTGTGGTGTCTCCGATAGGCCTAGTCCACATCGTAACCGAGAACCCTTGAACGCCGGTCGACTTTAATCATATTTAATTTTATGGATTGTCATTATTTTACAATAAAATATAAATAAATAAATATCCAACTATACGTTGAAAATGTATATGTTATGGTTTTGATTTTTTTATATTGTCGTAGCCAAGACACTATAACAATAAATACACCTTCAAAATACACAGCTAGGTACACAATATTGATCATGTAAATAAATTTACTATATACATGTTTAGTATGTAATATAAGGGCACAAAACAATTTTTTTTATAAATCATAACTTTTGTTGTTACAATACAATTCTAAATTTTGTTGGAAACTAATTAATAAGATAAAAAGAATACATTTTTAGAATTAATATTTCTTATTGCAGGTTTGAAACGATATACATAAACTTATTTAATGAAGGACGATCGAGATTGAAATTTACGGTGAAAACGAAAACGTACAAATCTTACACCTACTGATATGGATCTACACCAACCAGACGAGATGAGTTTCAGCAGACAGAAACAATTAACAAAATATTTAGAGAAAGTGATTTTAAAGTGTTGTTTTTTCGTGAAATAATAATATAATATTATCATAACAATAATGTCTATGTCATATTTATCAAATGTTTGTTATACCCCTGCAATCCCAATCAATTTTCAACCAAAATGACCTTAACGATGTACAAAAATTAAGGATTTTCTAATGGTTCGATTTAAAAAATTTAAAGGTTTTTGATTTGATAAAGAAGTTTCTTTTATAGGAGCATTCAATGTTTTTAACAGTTATTAATATGTTTAACGCAAAAAATGTAAAAACAGATGAAATGTAAAATGATTATTCCCGCCAACAATTTGCTAAAATTTAAAAAAATGTTCCTACCCATGTCAAGTTATCTTGTCGATGCATTCAAACATTTAAAATTTTTTTTATAACAGATCTTTGTCAATACCTACTTAACTTTTTTTCAAGCATATATAGCTATATCACGTCGAAAATTGTTGATGATAAAAACATTTTATCGATCCGAGTCGAGAAGTAAAGTTTATGTCTTTCAATTTTTTTTAAATATCAATATTATTTTTTTTTCAGAAATAATAGATTCTAAAAGTGATGATGATATTTTTTTCTAAATAATATTATCTGCGGGTCTTTCAGCGGTCACGCCTTGCAGTTTATGCCATTATTAGTATTATTATCTAACAGAAAAACTGTCGATTTTTATGTTTCCTGTTTCACTCTACGGACGCCGCCGTCAGTCGTTTATTTTTTCAATTTATCGAACTCAATTATTTTCGCCTCCGATCGTCCCGCGGTCTACAGTATACTCGTAATAATATTATTATAATAGTATAATACCATTAAAATGGCGTGCTGCAGACCCTCTCGACGGGGCAACTGTATTACAAGGTATATAATATTGTAATATAATGATATTATACTACGTTACGATGATAATATACTTCGGAGAGATATTATAGGTGTTTCGTTGTTGTTTATTAACGATCGGGCGAATAAGTAAACAATACGTATGCGCGAAATATTTACGACGACGCGCTCAAGTTATTTAATAATATATTTTTTTTAATAATAATAATAATGATGATGATGCATCGTGCCTACGCGGTTTATTCGGAGAACCGAACGCCAGACGACGATAAACGTGTTAATAAAACATAAAATATAATTACAAAATTATAAAATCGGACGAGGAGACGGACTGCAGACGGATAGACAGCGGCGATATTATATCGTATAAAATACGTAGGTAGGTTGTATAGAAAGGGACGGATAAAAAAAAAAACTTTTTAAATTTGTATTGTTTGCACTATAGAGACAACTTTTATACTAATGCATGACCAAATGCGATACCTATAAATAATCATAATCAAATACCGCATCCTACAGAAATAAATAACATTTTTAACAACTTTTTGTTTCTACGTTATTACTTCAAACTACTTATTACATCTATAATATAAGGTACCTACTCGCAGCAAATATTATAGTATTGTTATATCCAAGTCCAATCTAAAACTTTCATTCTATACCTAATCAAACTTTTTGTATTTATATTTATTTTTTTTTATATATAAAAGCGCGTTAAATATTCTTTTTCGATGCGATGACACTTTGACCTCCTCCCTCCCCCCTCCCCCATCAACACTAAATAATTAACGTAGGTACCTATGTATTGTAGTTCCCACGCCTAATAACAAAAGATTGTTTCAATAATATTATTATTTTTTTTATTGTGTCAGTGTGTTTTTTATTATTATTAGTTTGTGTCGCGCGTGTGGGTGGAGCCCTTAAAACACTGCTTAGACACCATAATTATTTATTTTATTTATTTACCTATCAGAACGATGCATGATTGCACCCAACAGTTAATAACGTACAACAGTGCGTATTTAGGTATTAAAAATATGTGTAAAAGAGAGTTTTGAACGAGATTAAATACCAATTCATAAAGAGGCGCATTAACAATTAATGGAACATAATTTCCAGAATGGTATTTTAAAATTTATGAGAGAAATAGTGTGGGTAAATCAATGGCAACGTCTATAAGTTTTTGAAGAAATGAAATGTTGAGAGCACGTTGATGGTTTATCAAAGATTTTAAATTAAAGTTTAAAAGTATTGCAGAACTGCAGTGTAATCACGTGGTCGAACTGTGGATATTTAATTTAAACCTTACAAAAGAAGTAAAAATTTCCGTCGAACACGTTATAGTTTACATTTATCAGTGTCCATCAGAGTGTATTGAGGATCAAATAGTTAAATTTATTATATTCTGCAACAATATAATATATGATTCAAAACGAAACGAAACGAACCGAACCGAACCAGCATTACGACGTACTCCAATGTGAAGAACGAAATCATCTTTCACATGAACAATAAATGACCATTTCCAATAGAGAAATCTAAAAACCAAACTCAACAAAACAAACAACATTATCAATTTGTGGCAAACTCCTGAATTTAATAGAAAAGAAGAAATCATAATTAACCGACTCCGAATTGGACACCCTCACCTAACGCATAGCTTCCTGATATAATTCAAGACGAACCTCCATTATTACGTGACACAATATGTGGTGTTATCTATTAACGGTCCATCACATATTCACATGATCGCGGATAATGTTAAATGTTCAGACATTTTCAAAACCAATAATTCCACATCTCTGAACAAATCTGTGCCAAGCTCCGGGATCGAAACCACAAGATACAAGAAAAAATTATAGATACTACAAGATGCAACTTTTCAACAAATGATCTGAATTGTAACCATGCCTATATGGGGGATATATCTTCATACTTACACACAATAATATGACGCCACTGAATACCTAGTACGCATAATCGTAGATAGTTCCACCTGAAGAAAATCAGTTTATATTTTTCATCCTTAAACTTCCCAAAAATCGTCGAGAAACTCGTTTGAAAATTTGAACTATTTTTATATATAATATGTATATCACCCATATTATACTATGATTCCCGTGATTCCGAAGCACATCACAGATTGCACAAAAAAGACTGCAGACCCCTTGTGGCGCAATCCATACGATAATTATTATTGAAACCACAGAACTAATATTTGAAACTGTTAAAACTTATTTGTGATTTGTTTTTAACGCATCGTAGATGCCAGTCAAACTCCATCGTCGTCGGACACTTGTCGAGCTCATAATTCACATCATCTCTATAAGACAGCTGCTGCCGCCTAGATTATGCACAATAATAATAATAATAATAATAACATACCTAACATATAACCATCACTCCCACACCATCACACGATTTTCACCGCACATTATAATAATACGTGTGTGTGTGTGTGTGTGTGTGTGCGAGGAATTTACTTACGTACATGTACGCAGGTAGCCTCTCGAGGCACGCAAATTAACGAATAAAATATATAATTGGAATATAGGTATATTATAGTGATTGCTTGCGTATAAAGGCGGAGGTGTGTGTCGAGAGGGATAAGTGTTGGTGGGAGCGGGAGGGGTCCCGTCATTAATGTTATATTATTATTTTTCACTCTCCGTCCGACACTAATTAAACTACGTGATTAATACAGATTTTTTTTAAATTTTAAATCCGTCTCGCTCCCCTCCTAAACCCTCCCCCCCAACACCTTTACATGACAGGTAGGTCGAAATGGTGCAGATAGGTATGGATGTGATGGTATACAGGTAGGTTGTTCCGTGTGTATATCATATAATGTGCGCGAGCAGTGCCGTATATATTATTAAAACAATAATTAAAATATGTACTCGTACTACTACACTACAATATATTTTAATATCGTATGTTATTAAATGATAATTTATAATATTGTAACGTATATTCACGTGCGTGTACCTATACATCACACCGGTGTAACGCAATTTATCCGATTTGTTCACGTGTAATATATCATCATTATTATCATAATAAGATCGAATTATTATTATTATTTGTCCGACTGTCTACGAATGAAATCTTCCAACTACACGTTATCGACGCATGTCTAAGAATCGATAGGCATATGCGCTGATTTTTCGAGCAAGTTTTTGATGGCAGGTGGCGACTCAACTGTCTTTATCTTTAAAAGCATATTGATGAAACACTGCAGTAAATTCAATGTGATACAATATTACGATTTTGATTTTCTACACAAACATTTCTTGAAAATTATATTTTTCTCGATCTGACAATCGTCATATTAAGAATTGTCGGTGCCTATCTAGGCTGTTATTGGTTTTTGTGAAAAAAACAAAATATTTTTTCTATATTCATACGTATACCGTTATAATTGTCTTTTAGTTCATGTTACGTGGTTTGGGTAGGTACTCATGAAACTAATTACTCGACTTGGTTTTTACTTTGGGTATAAATTTATTTAGCTGATGCAAACATAACTTGAAATATTACAATTAATAATACAAAATAGCTTAGAGGGTCGAACGACGCACACTCGGTCGCGCGGTAATATATCGACTGACTTAACAATAATTTTATAGATCCGGTGTCTCGGTCGAATCACCGATAACAGTACAACCGATAATAATAATAATATATATAATGAGTAGTGACCGAACATGCCGCCCACCTTGGAACATTAAGTTACAAATTTTACTTATAGTTATTATAAAAATACATTATTATACAGATTAACATATACATTACTATACAATCAACAGATTATACATGAAATAAAATAAAATATAAAAAATACATATGTAATAGGCGTGGATACGCAAATATAAATCATGACATATGGTTACTATAAATATTAAATAATTCTACAAATTGTATACAATAAAGTTAATACCATGCGAAATATAATACTCGGTTATTAACCCATGACTTTAGAAAAAACAATTTTTTTTTTTATTTTTATTTTTTTTTTATTTTTTACTGTTGATCGAGTGGTGAATTGCCCTCGAAGGGAAGGGGACATAAATAACGAACTGCCCGGGAAAATTCGCCTTTGCAAGTTCGCACCTTAGCCACCCGTACTTGCCCATCGGAACCGTGAATGACCTCTACTACCCTGCCCATGGACCATTGGAGCGGAGGCACATTGTCGTCGCGCATGAGCACGACCGTACCAACTCCGAGTTTAGGTCCGCTGGAGCTCATCCATTTTGTCCTTTCCTGGAGTTGCGTTAGATAATCCCTCGTCCAACGGGCCCATAACTGTTGCGTGAACTGTACAACACGTCGCCATCTCGACAATCGATTGGTCGGGACATCTCTCTCATCACGATCGGGTAGCGAAGTTAATGCGTCACCAATAAGAAAGTGGCCGGGGGTGAGAACGGATAAATCGGAAGGATGTGAGGACAAAGGGGTTAAAGGTCGCGAATTTAAAATTGCCTCTACACGTATTAATATAGTGTTCAACTCTTCAAAAGTGAGTGAGGCATTGCCTAGTGTACGATATAAATGAGCTTTCAGCGACTTCACAGCCGCTTCCCAAAGGCCGCCGAAATGTGGTGACCTCGGTGGTATAAAGTGCCATTGAATACTTGATTTGGATAATGTGTCCTGAATACGCTCCTGATGTTCAGTAGATTGAAAAAGTGCTTGCAATTCTTGGAGTTGACGGTTGGCGCCCACGAAGTTCGTGGCATTATCGGAATAAATGTCCGTGCACAGTCCGCGTCTATCACAGAACCGCTGCAACGCATTGAGAAACGCTTGAGTGGTCAGGTCGCCTACTAATTCTACGTGCACCGCCTTAGTAATAAAACAAACAAATAAGCAAGCATATGCCTTATTCAATGGAGCATTCCGCCTTAAACTGGACCTGATCATAAATGGACCCGCAAAATCTACACCTGTCTTTTTGAATGCCCGTGCAGGCCGTACACGAGCCTCGGGAAGATCACCCATGATAGGCTGTACGACAACAGGTCTATATTTAAAACATTTTATGCAGCGATGTACAACACTACGCGCAATACTGCGTCCGTTAAGTGGCCAGTATTTTTGACGAACCGCGGATAATATAGCCTGTGGGCCGCCATGCATTAATCTGTCATGCTCGTGTATAAATATTAATTTGGTTAAAACATTTTTCGCAGGCAAAATTATCGGATGTTGCTGCGATTCATTTAGAGTAGATGCATTTCCTAGGCGACCGCCCACCCTGATCAAATCATTTTTATCTAAAAACGGACGCAGGCGTAACAATACACTTTTAGAGCTTACTTGGCCTGATTTACGTAAGTCCTTGATCTCACCAGCGAAATTACTAGCTTGCACTAACTTAATAATACTATTCGTAGCTTTGTCGATTTCATCGGCCTGAAGCGCACCAATTAATTTTTCTTTCTTCGACGCATTATTAATAAATCGTAGGCAAAATGCAGTAACGCGTATTAGTTTCGTTAGAGATGAGTATCTTTCTATGATCGACAAATCGTACCTGTCTGTAATTACGTGAGATACTGTTCGCGCTTCTAATAAAACTTCGTCCTCTCTACTATAGATATTATTTTCTTTCGGCCAATCAGAAACATCTTTGTGCAACCACATAGGTCCCTTCCACCACAAATTTGATTCACCGATTTTTGTAGGACAACAGCCGCGAGAAACTATATCTGCCGGGTTATCCTTGGTGCTGACGTGGTGCCACTGCGAAATCGAAGTAGTTTCATGTATTTCGCCAATGCGGTGTGCAACAAATGTTTTCCATCTTGCCGATTCCGACGATATCCAAGATAAAACGACGGTAGAGTCAGACCAAAAATATTTGTGTTCAATTGGTATAGATAAACTCGTCGCGTACTTGGCTGCCAGCCGCACTAGTAGGACGGCAGCTAATAGCTCTAGACGTGGCAATGAAATTGTTTTTAATGGTGCGACACGTGATTTCGAACAAATTAAATTAGTTATGACCTCACCATTATAGTTTTTTACGCGGAGATATAGGCAAGCGCCATATGCTGTAAGTGATGCGTCCGCGAACCCATGTAATTGTATATCTGCAATGTCACCGTCACCTACGAGCGAACGCGTAATTTTTAACGTGTTTAAATGTTTTAAATTTGCACGGCACTTGCGCCACTCGCCTTCAATTTCTGTTGGTAACGTTGCATCCCAATCTACCCGCGTTTGCCATATTTTTTGCATTATGATTTTAAAACAAATTATTACAGGGCTTATTAAACCAAGTGGATCGAAAATTGCGGCGATCTCGGACAATATCACGCGTTTTGTTGGTCGCGCTTTGTTATTGTACATTAACACTTTGTATTGATATGCATCAATGTCTTTATTCCAATAAAGTCCCAAAATTTTTGTAACATTTTCCGTATACTGCAAATCTAAGTCATTGTTGGCACTTGGTACTGCTTCAACACCAATCAACAAGTCGGGATCGTTGCTTGACCATTTGCACAGCTCTAGACCAGCGCCCCTCAAAATCGTAATTAGGTCATCGCGTAATCTTAATGCAGACTGTTTTGACATGGCTCCGCCGAGAAAATCGTCTACATAGAAATCACGACTTAGGGCCTGACAGGCTTCGGGAAACTTTGACGACTCTTCGTCGGATAATTTTTGTAAACATGCCGTTGCCAGGTATGAAGCGGTGACTATGCCATACGTAACAGTTTTTAGTCGATATATATTTAGTGGCTGGCTCGGGTCTTCACGCCACAAAATGCGCTGGAAATCACGTTGGCTTTCCGACACCCAAATCTGCCGGTACATTTTTTTTATATCAGCTGTGAATACGTATTTGTGTATACGAAATCGCGTCATTATAGAGACCAAATCCTCTTGTACGGTAGGTCCCTTTAGAAGCACATCATTTAGACTTACGTCAGTACTTGTTCTCGCCGACGCATCGAAAACCACGCGCAGTTTAGTACTGGTACTGCTTTCGTTGCGAACTGCATGGTGCGGTAAATAATAACCTTTATCATCTGGAATCGTGTTTTGCGTAATTTCCATGTGTCCAAGTTCAGAGTACTCTTTCATAAATTTGCAATATTCTTCCTTGAGCTTGGTATCGGTTTGAAATCGTCGTTCTAATGATAACATTCTGCGAAGGGCTACATCATGCGATTTTCCTAATCTAGGAGCATTGTCACGAAAAGGTAGACTTACTGTAAAACGCCCGTCTTCACCACGCTTTACATTTAACTCGAAATGTTGTTTACACCTTTTTTCCTCTAATGTGTATACGTTGCAATTCTTTACCTCCTCTAAGCGCCAAAATTCGGCAATTTGATTTTCTATATTTGCGAATTCGGACATTACGCTCGTACATAATGAAAATGTTGAGTTTTCGGCTTGATTTGTTGGCGAAGGGATGGGTCCCGCGATGACCCAACCTAAACGAGTGCCCTGGAACATTGGCCCCCGTGAAACTGTCTGAATTTGTTCTTTAGTTAGTAATTCAAAATATATTTCGGCGCCTAAAATGATATCTACTTTTTTAGGCACGTGGAAAGATGGATCCGCCAAGCTTATATCCACCGGGATCTTCAGTTCTGTCAGATTAACCGGCATCAACGGTAACTTGCTCGTTAAATTGGGAAGTGCAAAAAATTCCAAATTTAATGAATAGTCGTATATACGCGATTTAATAGTAGTTGTTACTTTGTACGTAGACGTATGCGATGCATCATTAATGCCGATTATCGAACACGATGACTTTATTCGTTTTAAATTTAAACGCCGGGTCAATGACTCGGTCATAAAATTGTGCTGCGATCCACTATCCAGTAACGCACGGCACAAAACCGGTTTATTTTGACTGTCGAATACGAGAATCTCGGCCGTTGATAACAATACCTGACCTACTTCACTATTTTGACGTGCATGAGCATTTACCGATGCGGGTGCGCTATTAATCATTGCCTCATTAGCGATATCATTTCTATCGTTCTCCGCAGGTGGAGTGGTGTTGGACGATTCGCCGCCGTTCCTCGCACCGCCTGTATGTATATTATTATTATTAGCGCGCGACAAATGCAACAAACCATTATGTGGACGCGCGCATTTCGGACAATTACGTGACTTACATTTGTCGGAGTGTGCGCGTAAGCATATGTTACATAATTTTAAGTCATTAATTCTTTTTATTCTCTCTAGTATTCTGAGTGCTAGAAATTTGGTACATTTATAAATTGAGTGCGAGCCATTGCAATTATAGCATCTGAAAGATGAGGTAGTTGTAAATGATGAAGACCTGTCGCCTGATTTCTTGAACTTTGGAATGTCCGTTAGTACCTGTGTATTCATGTTTTTATTTGATTCTATCGCCTCCAAAATTCGAAAACGTGATTTTAAAAAATCTATTAGTATTGGCACTCCGCAATCTTCCATCTTGGTCGCTTCGCTTTCCCATGCTCGTCTCGTGTTTGCGTCCAGTTTTGACGTTATTAAATGAGATAACAATGCGCCCCAACTGTCTGGAGTTTGTCCTAAAGACTCGAGCGCTTTTAAATGACCAGATACCGTGTCAATTAGCGTACGCAAATGTACTGCCGACTCTTTTTTCAGTGGCTCTAGATCAAATAACGCTTTCACGCGTACCTGGATCAACACCCTTTTGTTGTCGTACCTCGTGATTAAACTTGTCCATGCTACTTGATAATTTTCCGCCGTAGTTTGCAGACAATGTATAACCTTTTCCGCATCTCCACTGAGACACGATCGTAAATAAAAAAATTTTTGAATGTCGCTCATCGATTTATTATCGTGTATTAACGCCGTATATATATCGTAGAATGCGGCCCACTCTGTATACACTCCTGTAAACCTTGGTATCTCGATAGCAGCTAACTTGATTGCCGACTGTACGGGCTGTAGGCTTACATGACCATTTGCTTCGTCGTTGCTGGATTCGTTCGAAGTCCGATTAGGTGACGGATTTGAATTAACGCCTGGCGACGCGGCTCTAATTATTTTATTGCATTTAGCTACGTTATCATAATACAACTCCTCGAACTCGCTACGGTATTTCTCGCTCTCATTAGTTGTCTCGGTTTCTTCTTCAATTTGCACTTGAACTTGTTGAAATTCATGCCATGTTTCTATGGTCTTTTCCAATCTTACCGTAATTTGATCGATATCTGGACTACCTTTATTATCGCGGATGTAATTTGCTATACGAGTTAATTGGCCTTTTAGCTGGCCCCGGCGTGTGATAAGGTTCGCCAGCTCACTCATTGTAGTGTGTAGCTATTCTATGCACTGTCTAATTCTACCACGTACTTTCCACTGGCTATACTTATATACGCTAATATATAATTTCAACCGCGACTCGAGAGTGTCAGAATATTAGGAATAGGTAAACGGGAAAAGGAACTAAACCCCGAAACACTAACTTATAGACTATGTGCTATTAACAGCTCGCTTACCTTGCCTTGGATGACCTTGACGAAGTTCTTCCTTGACGAAGTTCTTCCTTGACGAAGCTCTTCCTTGATGAAGCTCTTCCTTGATGAAGCTCTTCCTTGATGAAGCTCTTCTTAATACTTCTCTATAATGAAGTATTGTGCACGCACTTTGGATTTCGCGTTTAAAATCACTGGACGATCGATTTACGCGATGAGCACTAGACGCTCTTATTAATTGAACTGCGATATTATGTAATATTATTTTGCATCAACTAAATAATCCCGGCCGAAGGACCATGTCTTTTAGTTCATGTTACGTGGTTTGGGTAGGTCCTCATGAAACTAATTACTCGACTTGGTTTTTACTTTGGGTATAAATTTATTTAGCTGATGCAAACATAACTTGAAATATTACAATTAATAATACAAAATAGCTTAGAGGGTCGAACGACGCACACTCGGTCGCGCGGTAATATATCGACTGACTTAACAATAATTTTATAGATCCGGTGTCTCGGTCGAATCACCGATAACAGTACAACCGATAATAATAATAATATATATAATGAGTAGTGACCGAACAATAATATCAATCTAGCCCATTAAGTGAATCAGACGAATCAGTAATATCGATTTGTACACAACGACACAAACTGACTTACAATATATTATTATATAGATCAAAATAATAAGATTTTTTTCCCGTCGGTTAAAACTCTAAAGTAAGGGTATATGCGTAAGGACTGCAGTTATAAGTGATGACGACGATGGCGTGGTAATAGGGTAGCTCACTATTGTAGAGGCAATTTTTATGAGATTAACAAAGTACGTATTATATTATAAATATTGTCAGCTTGTTATATGTGTATAGAGTGGAGCTAGATGTATACAATACTAAGACAAATCTGCATAGTTACAAGTTTAATGAATATTTAGAACATATTATTATACAGTATTATATCTTAAGCTTTCAAGAACATAAAAATCGCTTACTTATACTGACAACGACTGCGTATCACGCACAAAACGTTATCGTACCTTATTGTCATCATTGTATTTCATGATCATACCATATCATACCATTATAACGTACCTACCTAATTTATTATGTATTAATCATAATAATAACAATACTGATCGTCGCGAGGTTTAAGAGTCGGCGGTGGACCGCGCGCGGGCAGCGCATAAGGTTCAAAGTGCGAGCACGGAATTAATTAAAACCGAGAGAGACGTATAGACGGAGAAAAATAAAATGAATAAAAAACGGAATAATAATAATATTGTTTCAGCCTCGCGGCTCGTCAGCGATGTGTGTATATGGCGTACACCGATGTACATGAATGGGCCGTGGGAATGCTCCGACGAGGGTGCGGTGCATGCCGTGTGTGAGCGCTCACTGTCCGCGAGTCGTCCGCCGTCGTGTATGCGCTCTAATATACAGGGTGATCCATTTAACGAGAGGGGCACAAGTGTTATTGATTATTCGAAAACTATTTTCGAGAATATTTTTTTAAAGTCTTCAAAACGTGATATTTTTCATTAAAAAAAATTATATTTTTACCACCGTTTTTGGTGATATTGAATTGAGTCCATGTTACTTTTATATGCTTGAATTGAGTCCAGTTTATCATCTCAATGTATTTGAATTGAGTCCGTATAGTTTAAATGTCATAACTACTTGATGTTCCTACTTACTAGACAGAAAATCAGTAACTCTGTTAAAAGGAAAGCTGTGGATGAGATTTTTTCACGGCCGTCGAAGATTTCACATCGTCGATGAGTTTAAAAATTGTGACATTTCAACAAACGACGTTTGTGCAGCCACCTTTTTACCATCTTTACATATTTTGATCCATTTTTTTTTTTTTTAGTGCGTTTTTAATTTCTTATTACAATGCATAATATTATGTTTTTTGAGTACTAAACCGTACGGTGCACAAAAATCAAATTTTGGACCAACAGCTTATGACTATCGTACTTGTGTTTATTTAAATTATCAACGAGCCAGTACAGGGGTAACCCGGAAAATGAGGTGGTCTAATTCAATTTCATTCATCTGTTAGTTTCAAATAGTTCAAACTAATAACCTGGGCTTGTCCGAAATCTGATTTTTCAAAACACACCGATTAGTATTATATTCAGCTCAGGAAATCAAAAATGTACCTGTTATGTTGCCATTCAAAAGATTGTATGCAGGACTGAATAAACCTGATACTTAAATAAATATAATATTATAAAGAATATTAATAGTAGATTGTATACAAATTATAACGATAAAAAATAGTGAAAATCATAATTTTCTTTCGACATAAACGTTGTTTTCTGATATGACTTTAATGCGACGCAAGGGATAGATCCTCGAAAAAGTCAGCATGTCTTATCAAATAACGAGTGATGTCTTACGTTAAATGGATCACTCCGTAGATATATAACACATAATAATTTAATATATAATATGTTATAATACACTTGTATAGGATATTATTATTACTTGTGTGTGTGTGTAATAACATGTTTTAAGTCGTGTACGCCGAAATCTATAAACGGTCGAGATACGGATCATCGCCTGCTATCACGCATTGTTTTGTAAAAAAAATTATTATATTAAAACAATCGTAATAATCGACCTCATCCGGCGTATACAATATAATATACATACCTACATAATAACATTATTACAATATATGTATGTGGTTTATAATAACTATATGATATTTTATAGTGATATTACTGATATTATTAATAATATTGTTATTATATTATTATTATACAATACATGCGTCATTGTGACCTCCGCCGTTTAGGGGTCGCGCTCGCGAGAGTAGGTAGATATATAATAATATTATTTTTATACCTCTATACGGAGTTCTTGAAAGATATATAACGTATATTATGTTGTATGCAGTCTTACACCGACGTACAATATTGCCATGACATAACACGGTAAAACTGTTCACCCTAACCCACTCACCAAGCACCGATGGAGGTGATATAAGCAGATAAGCTATAATTAGTATAATTATAGGCATAGGACCACAACAAGGCATCATAGACATAAATAGTGTTAGAGATTTGGAGAGCTGAACCTCAGGTTTATATTGGATAAAGTATTGGCACTTATAATGTGGTGTATGTATGACACACTTTTTTTGGGAGGGGGACTATACAAAGATTAGGGGGGGGGGGATGTTGCATACGTGAGATACTGTGTACTTGTATAATTGGGAAATATAAAAAAGATTATTTGTACGAAATTTGTCGTGAAATAAGTAATGTCCGACATGGCGGTCTTCGATGACAGGCGATCGGATCTTATCCAGTTGTTGCGTATAGAACCGTGAAGGTATAATATGAAAACACACAACGTAGTCTCTCGATATGCGAATAAAAGTAAAATTCATAATAACAATCAAGTATTATTTAATTTACTTTAAATTACAACCCGAACTGCTACTAGAATCAGGGGCTTAGCCCCCTCTCTGCAGCCCCCTCATTTACACCCATGATGCAATTAGGTGAATACGGACTCGTGCAATATCGTGGAAATCTGTAGGATTATCCAGTCCATTTTCATAGGTTCAAGTTGATACTATTTTAAAACAACGGGAGTAACTATGGGAGTGATCTACGGGGCACTTGTACCCCTAGTGCAGCGGTTTCCTAACTATGCATTTTCTAAGGTCACCGGCCACCGCATTCTACGACTCATAATAAACAATTTAAAAGTTATAGAACTTTTTTGTTTAAATTCTTTATTAATGAGTAGTTTTTTGTCATGTCTTTCATGTAGAAAGTAGAACACTGCAACCATATATTAGTCCAAAAAAAAAGGACGTGGATAAAAAAAGTTTGGGAACGCTGCCCTAATTATATGTAGCTGGTTTGAAGATATAATATGGTTTTGTATTTCTAAAGGTGATCTTTAATCCTATAAAGGTAAGGTATATAATACAATATTTCATTGATTTCATGATTTTTTGGACAACATTATGATACAAGTGAAAAAAAAAATATTAAACTAACATTAGATATGTAATTTTATTATTCCTTATGATTATCTCTATATTGACTATAATAAAAAGCAAATTTTAACAAGTAAATTTTTTTTTTTTTATATAAATATTGTATTTTTATACGTACCTGTAAATACAGTGATAATGTGTTTTAAATTTTCAAATTTTTATATCTGTGTGTGTATAATCAAACACAAAATGATAGTGTACACGAGCAAAGTGGTTAGCTTCCACTATACGACTTAATTTGTCTTTATGATTGTTAGACCACCTGTTGAAATTTAATGGAATTACGCCAGTGATAGCATATTATAATACATACATAATATTATATTAATATGTTATTAATATAATATATAAGCCGTGACCTGAAACGTACGGAAAAGTCTCCCACCCTAATACATACCATATGTGCGTGATTTCAGCCGAATGAATAATCTAATTTGTTGTGATCATATTACCATCCTATTATGTACACCTACTCATTTATTTTATTTCGACATGAATTTTTACGATATCGTTTTCGGAACACGTGCCGCAAAATCTCTTCGCTGCACGGCGATGATCAGTAATTAATGGTGTAACCGATGATATGGTGCCGGATTCATGACACGCGCTGTGTGTGCATAATATTATGTTATCCCTATGTAAGTAATCCTAAACGTTATCCGTCGGATGATCCGGATGTTCCGACGTTTCTGACGACCACGTACGGGTTAATCATTTTATGTGACCCGACGAATATAACGTTTGGAATTTTGATTTTCGTAATAATTACCCGTAATAATGGCCGTTCGCATAGTCCGAAGGTACTACGCGATCATGATGCTGTTATAATAATACGCTTTAAATGTACCACTAATAGTATAGTACTGCCTTTCACATTATAATATATTTCTCGAAATATTATTATAATCACTAATCAGTAAGCCCTTTTTAATGTCATGTCTATGCGCTGCAGTTAATTATAACCTGGGAATCTTAGTTTGATAAACAAGACGATTTGGCGCACGCGGATTTCACATTTTCTGAATGCGACTATATTATGCGATATATCACGGGCAGTTATATTAATATACGTACCTATTGACATTCTTGATGGCAATGAAAGTAAAATGTATCTATATAATATTATTCAAAATACAGCTAGGGAGAATACAGCCTGCAGTTATTGCAGTTTAATCATTGTGTATAATAGTTGAAGATTAATAATAATATGATAATTATTGTAAAGAGACGAGTAAATAAATAAATAAAAATAATAATAATAGTTGTACGTGGCGGCGCGGCGTTGGTTCGTTTGTTTCGTGTCAGACAGCTTGAATTCTTCATCAAGTCAAAAATGTAATTGCATTCTTCTACGATGACCACTTCAATTAGGTTGGAGAAAAAGACACTTTCGAATCTTTAATATTATTATACTTTTTTCCGTAGGATTATGGGTGTCCATTGGATGGGGGGCATGTTAGGGCACTTGACCCCTCTCACCTGGACAAAAAATAACATAAATAGGTTGTGTATGATGAGCCTTAATCGTGAAAGAGTGAACATAAACAAGGATGTTTTCATTCAGGATGTCATTAATATGTTTGAAATAAAACGAAGAAATTCGCTGTTCTTATTTGCCGATACGGAATAATGAATTAGATTAGATTATTTGATTTTCTTTTTTTTGTCCTATACTATAATTAAAATGTTTTTTAATCAACTGTGCCTATATATATATATGACAATACAAATATAATAAGCGTATTTATATATTCACATGTGAAAATAACATTAAATCTTTACTAGGTATCTTACATTTTTTATGTTTTTTATTTTGAACCTCCTTAAAATTGTACTAATGGGCACCCACGCGTAGAATGACACTCTGTAAAGTATTTACCATACAGTTTGCCTCCAATATACTCAATTTACAATATAACATTATATATTTTTATCTTATCACATAGCTGTTGTAAATATAGCAATTATAAAGTATATAATATATACGGTTTAAATTGTGTCCCATGCAGCGATTTTTACACGTCATTTAGTAATTTTTTATGAAATATGCCCATTGTATAAATATCGTGCGACGTATTACCGGTACATCAATTCGAACCCATTTGATTACGGCAGTCTGATGACAAGTGGCGCATGATAGCAAGCCTCATAGAATAAATAACAATAATTTATGCGCTTTGACGGCCTCGGTGAAACAGTTTTTAATTTAAACTACGTAGTTTGCCATCTGGACAGTGAACATTAATTTTCGAACATTTTGATTATTGTAACTTATAAAAATAAAAAAGTTTTGTGATAAATGTTTCAGTGATTTATCTTTATCATTTTTATTATTCTTATTTTATCGTCTAACGTGGTGATCGTAGGCCATGCATTAAAATATGTTGTATGATATAGGCTGATTAGATTTAAGAAATTATATATGCCAGCCGTTTTGACTGAGTCACGTGGATACATAAATGAGACGCATCATCATCATTGCAAGCTAAATATAGTATACGAGACGAATCATAGGGGCGATCATAATAGGCAGTCAAACGGGTGCAGCAGAAGGCAGTTTCGCGTCATTTTTTTGGGTGGATTGGTTGTTGGCCTGTGGGCCACAGTGGTACAAGTTATAGCCGTTTAGTCAAATTTAGGCCAATTTATTATTAGTATAATATTAGTATATTATATTATTATATAATATATATACCAACCATAATGTATATACTTGCTTATGTATGTACTATATATATATATATATATATATAAGGTGTAACAGATATAACTTTAGTAGAAAAAAAATTAGTATGTCCATTATAGTTATGCGTGTGGATCGTGTGTAACGCATACCTACAGTATATTTATTTATTTATATTTTTTAATGTATCAAAAGATCCAAGTCCAGTATACACATATAATAGTACAAAATTAACGGCGTATAACACAAAATGATAACACTAATAATAATAAAAATACAATATAAACAAAAAAGAACATTAAGTACAAATATATATATATATGAGTGATATAATGACATCATATTAAAACAGTGACTTAGACGTGAAGCGTAAATTTTAATGATTTAATACAAAATACAAATCGTATAAATAATATGATAATAATAATAATAATAAATTATAATGCAAGCGGGCGCCTTCACCGCCGCCGCGCCGTGATCACCCGCGGATTACAATATTATTATTTTAACGAAATAGATACGATTATAGTATTACTAAAATACGCGTACTCGAAAATTATAATATATATTTATATTATCATAATAACTGCAGTCGACGATACGATATCGTTTGCAATATATCACGGGCGGGCGTCCCTTTTCGACCTGACTGGTGTAACATTATTATACACAGTGGCGGACTGAACTTAAATTTTAAATGACACAATTTCATGTTCAAATATATACCAACACCCCCTAATCAAGGCTAAATACGCTGTAAAAGTCTTTTACATAGAATATAGTAGATCTAGTATACAGTTATATACCTACGTTATTTACTTATAAAAAGTTAGCTTGTAATTCGACGATTTCGACGCCACTGGCACGGGTTGGTACCACCCCCTATAAAAAGTTGACGCTGTTGCCTCAAACTTGACCCCTTCAGTCAGCCACTGATTATACATATATGGGACCTACCTACATATATTTTTTAATAACACAATATTATAACTAATACGAGTTGCCGTGCATATTATTATCATCGTCATCGCGGTCGTACGATTTTAATTTTAATATATATTTTTTTTTATGTATTACATCGCATATAATATAATAATATATACAATTAACGATAATGACGCGCCGCCACCCGCTGACATCCGCACCGTGAGTCTATTAAAATATAGACATACCGTTTAAGTATAAAATTTATATATATATATATATATATATATATACTATATAATCGATTGTATATAGGTATATACACTATATACGCGTTTGTTTTCTATGATGCATCATGTACATAACAAAAAAAAAAAAATCAAGACGTCCTGATGACTGACTGATTCGCATATTACATACAACCAAAACTATGATAACTATAGTGCAGATGAGACTAGAAATTTCCGTGGTATCAACTTATTCGTAGGGCTGCTCGGAAAATGGATTTTTCTGCATGTTTCGGCGATTTTCGGAGAGTTTTTCACAAAAATAGAAAATAGAAAATGTAAAATGCTGGACGCAAATACATGAGATTGAAATTACCAAAGATTTAAAATACATCAAAAAGTAAACATAATTAATAAACTTAAATAATAATAAGCTAAATAGCGCTAAAATGTTGAATAATTATAAAGCTTTTCCAGAAATTAGAATATCTGTAAATAATATTAAATGAAAACATTTGATTAAAATTAACATTGATTGGCCATTATAATATGATACAATAAATAATAAGTGGCTTGGTAAGGCGAGGTCGTACGCTCAATCTGCGGAAACGTACTGAGTGTACATATTATCGGCCGCAGTTGCTAGATCCCAGATGGGTGACCACCAGGGATGTAGTGGAGGGTATGTGTGAGTATGCGGCGCATACCCACTTTTCAAATTTTTAAAAGAGAGCATACTAAAGAAAAAAACTTGATACCGGAAGTATGCGCTGAAAAATATGCGTATACCCACTTCACAAAAATTGTTTTAAACTAGCTGACAGAAGTATTATTATATTATGTATTAGGTAAATAAATATACTTTATAATAATATTAATTACATTGTTAAAGTTATTATAATTTAAAATCAACTTAATAAAATAATAACTAATTATATGTTATTAATTTACATAAATGAAAGGAGGTGGGGGTGGAGTGGTTGATGCCGGCCGTAGCCAGACCAAATTTTCTGGTGGGGCAAAGCAAACTTTAGGGGGAGGGGTGTTATATATAAAAAAATGTCTGTCTAATATTTTTAAGGGGGTAACGCCCTTTCTCACCGTGGTTACGGGCCTGGGTTGATGACAAAAGCTGCCACATATGTAGCATACTCAACTCACAAATAACTTTAGGACTACGTGCCTGGTGACCACCCGGGATTTTTAGCAACATATTCTTGCCACACATACACGAAAACGTGTTACAACCCTACCCACTTAAACAACCTACAAACTCAATACACAAAAATAACCCCTACCGTACCATCCCACACCCAATGGCCTATGTATAGGTAATGGCCTTAGTCGCCGGGCTTTAGATCAATAAAAAATAAATAAATAAATAATAAATATAATTTGGACATAGTAAACTAAAATATTAATAATAGAGATGACATAAACTTACCTACATATTACACAATACAAAATAACCTAATGCTGCAATAAAAAATTACTTTAATTTTATAATATTGAAATTCATTAAAATAGTTGTGGTCTTCGTTACCCAAACGAATTCATTGGCTGGTTTCTACCATATACGAGTAGTTAATACTATGCATAGGAACAAAAATGGAAACTAGATTCCTTGTGGAACGAGAAGTAATATTAAAGTTCCCTTGTGAGAGCATAGCAGGACCATCGATTGAGCCACAAATTAACCTTTGTAAAAATATTAGCTTAGCATATCACACCTATCAGCTGATGAGGTAAGAGTGTAAGACTGAGCATGCACAAGACTGGATAGTATGCGAAGGACGGTCTATTTTAAGCATATAATTTGCTGATGGTTATACGACATCTGAAAAAAAGACGTCATGGACTGAAATTCACTAGTGTTGAATTGGAGCCAAACCATAAGCTAAGAGGATCTTAGCTTCTTTTGCTGCCGAGCAACACAATCAAATTCAGGCTAGATTTTGCGGAGAATTTTCAAATCGTCAGCAAACATAAAAATTTACAATATTATGGAGTGCATTTATCATTCTATTTACAAATAATGAAAAGATTATAGAGAGAAAATATGAGCTCCTTAAGGAACACTGGACGGGACATTGACCACTCGGGAATTTAAATCAAAGCATTTTCACCCACTGCACTCAATATTGGACAAGTATATTATGATTTAACTACTGTATACGTCATTATTTATACATTTATATAAAAATATTCATTATCGATTTTTGTTACTAAATGTGATTTTAGGCAATTTCAAACGGATACGATGAGAAGAGGATCATCCCGCGACGTCGCGCGGAGTATCAGACATAATATTATGTATTTTTATGACGTTACAAAACGCGTTCTATAACGACTCGTTCGGTCTCTACAATACCGACACAGTCAAGTGTACCCACCCATAACCGATAACCCGAACGCTGCGACGGGTCTTTCAGTCTGCTGAGTAATCTCCACGTTTGTAAGCCACCTCTGCGCACCATTATAAATATATTTTATATATTATCATGTCTGTAATATATTATGGCGTCGTCAAACTTTTTACGCATAAAAAAAAAAAGATAAAATTATTAATTGCTGTACACAATCGCTGGCGATGCGTCACAACCATCATAGTATAGGTACTATGTATGCGCTCACAAGTCATAAGTCACAGACGGTTATCGGCGTAAACGCGGCGAAATTTTTCCATTTCCGGTCGTATATCACTGCGCGTTATCGTATGCGAGACGGCGGCGGCGATAAGTCTCGACTCCGGTCTGCCGGGTCAGCGAGCGGGTCATCGTGCGTGATGGACGATGACACTATAACAATATTTTAATAATATTATCATTATAAATTGATAACACAACCACACACGAAAAAAAAAAATAAAATGCCACCAAAAATACATAATAATATAGATGTTCGGTATTAGTTTGGGTCTGTTTTTACGCGGTGCGTATAGGCTTATGACGATGCTGCGAGTGTGAAACTATAAAACTTATACAATTTATTATATTTTATATTATCCATTAATAATAATAATTATATACCTACGCAGGTATGTGTTGTAGGTAGGTACCACCATTTAATATTGTAATATACTTATATGATGGAAAGCCGCACGACGATTTATAATAATAATAATATGACGGCGTTCGAATAATAATAATATAAGAGGAGAAATTATTATTTCGCGTCGGAATGCGGAGGTATAAAAATAAATAAATACGCGTCTGTCGTGTACTCGTGTGCCATTCTTATTGCGTATCCATATATCGAGTGTATATATATGTATATTATATGGAGGCGACTTGGTGGCGGCGGCGGCGATCATCGCGTATCCGTCTGATGCAGATCGATGGCAAGGCATTTTGAATTTGGGGGGAGTGGTAATTTTTTTAATTAAAAATTATAATACAGGCTAAAATAAACACGACCAATGGGTGGAGGGCTATAACACCCCCTTAGATCTCCCCGACTAAACGAATTTGCTGTTGTGTTTAAAGTTTAAATCATCACCATCGTTTCGATTGTATTTTCACGATTGAAAAAAATGGCATTCAAGGGTGCCCGTGGAAACGAAAACCACTCTCCCCCATGGCAAAGTAAAAAATCTCTGATAGCACACCTCGTACTATTTTTGTTTTGTTATTAAAAGTGATAAAACCCCCTTCTGTGGGCGTCCATGACGATACGCGATATAATATTTAACTGCGTAGTACGTATTTACATATTGGTTTAGACCGTTATTTATTTTTATCGGTATGTAAATGAACAAATAACTAAAACTATCAGTGAAAGACAGTTTGAGTAAGTATAATGTTGTCTGTTACTTGTTGAACCATTTCAATGCCGTCGTAGAAACGTACTCACAGCAATAGCTAGGTAATGCACGCACCAAGCAATCTATTTGTTCATTGTGCACAGCTGTATACAGTTACTCGGAGACATTGCAGTCTAACAATTTTTTTTTTTTTGCTCTCCCTAATCCGCTTTAAGTAGGCATACAATATAATATAATATATTGTAATATATCATATTATTATAATATATAGGTATAGGTGCATTGTTGTTGCGTTGTGAAATAGAATACGTTTCCAAAAAAAAAAAAAAAAAGTAATAAATGTACAAAACGTACTGAAATTCCTTAGTAATTAATATCGTATATATCATTATAACAATAATAATATACCTTTTATAAAAATATTCACCTACATTCGTTGTTGTGGATGAAAAAAAACCTACTATATCTAAGCATTCGGCACCTGCCCCGACGTTGAAGCGCAGTACACGAAACAAGGGGGAGGCGTCGTCGTAAAATGTGTGAACATATCAGAACCCGATCTATCTGGTTTTGAATTTGAAACGATCTCAGACGCAAGAAAACCTTTAATAATTCCATCAAACAACAATGTGTAGAACATTGTTGTATTTTACGATTTACGTACACACCGCAGCCTATGCTTCATAATAATAATATAATAGAACAATATTTATTTAACGTGTATCATAGGAGCATGAGCCCTTTGATTTCCTACATATTATGATTGTATTGTACGACCGATGTATAATATTAAGAAATTATATTGACAACAGCTCACAAATTAAACATCGCGAGCCCATTGGAAAACAGGGATCTGCACAGGCACACGTCATCGATAAAGCCATTATTTGCAGTTGTCAGGGCACGAGTGAGCACTATGAAAATGGGTGGTAATTCATAGAAAACAAAACGCCGATGTATCTGAAACATCACACACGGAGACTGCAAGGACGGTAGATACTGTAGAATCAACAATAATATTACCTACTTTCTGGAATGCAATATCCAATAATAAAAACGTCAACGCTCGGTATATTAGTCAGAACTGCTGCAGTGTGTATATTATATTATATTAAGAATTTATAAGGCTCACAGCCCACGAGAAATGTGTGACAAATGACTAGAAAGCCGCAAGTCGCTAGTTCTTGAAATTGCCTACGATCACCAGCTAAATCAAAATTCAAGCGAGTAGCTTTTGAGTTGTAAAACTTTGTGTACTTACTATTTACTAATAAGGAAATTATAATATTATGTCTATGGTAATGGGTTAAATATAGCTATGTGAGGCTTAGGATAATTTGAAAATGTTGATTACTAATATTATTGATATAGTAATATAAATAATATGTAAAAATGATCAAAGTATAATTAATACTACATCTAATATATTTATATCTGAGACGTACGTATATCTAAATTATATTTTTGTAAAACAATTTTTAAAGATTACCTATTGTCATTATAGTATAAACATTTTATGAAATCATTAATAACTCCTCGTTGAAATTCCACATTAGATATACATCCAAATCGTCAAGAAAACCATCTACCAAATGATTTGCAGAAAAAAAAGAGTAGATTCTTATTTGATTGATGTTTGTATCGGCACAGAACACTCCTCAAATAGTACAAAACATATCAGCAATTTGAAAATATGATCTAAGGTTTCTCTATATAATTAAAAATTCTAAAAATCAGAATTTTAATAAAATATTTACTATATCAAAGGGAAAAATGTGATTGAGTATGGTTAAACATTCTTCTATTATAATATTATTCATATAGGTAATGTCTTTATTGTATAATCTATATTCGAAATTTATTGTGTAATTTGGTTATAATTTAACTGACTCGAAAACTGAAGTTAACTTAGGTACTATCTGCAATAACTAGGTGTTTTTACTAGGATGACACATCAAAGTATCCCGCGTAATTATTATTGATTCAAAATATAAACCTTTTTATACAAATTACAAAAAATAAGATAGAAATAGAATAGAATACAAAAATTAATTAAAACGTTTTTAAAAATATATTAAAATGGAACGTTTTTTGTCAAAAATTACTATGCTAATAGTTACTAATACTAATAGTTATGTGCAATTGATTTTAAATATTGATGATTGTTAGTTTCATAATAATATACTCTTACAACAGCATTTAAAATTTTTTTTTTTTGAGGTTCACCTGCAGCTGTTTGTCGTTCCATTTCGGCCTTCTGTAGTCCTCGTTATTGCTTTAATATATTTATGAACTTTCACACTTGTTACATAAACGAATTAAACTACACATTAGTAACGAAATGTGTTCATCGAGGTGATGAAAATAAACGTTTGCAAGACGACGAGATTGGTTTGACAAAATCGTGCAGGAGTGCTGCTAATTTCGAGCACATCATCGCCCCGCCTTCGAACCGACAAACATCACTGTGATGGGTCGCGGGGTCCGTTTCATTTTCGTATAGGTACATAATAATAATAATAGTTTACTATGCAATTACCGTATTGAATTGGTATTAATTAATGCAATAATAATAATATATTATGATGGCCTGCTGACGGTAAAGTACCGACACGCATTTCAATATTAATTTTCGATTTAACGAATTCCGTATAATATAATGATGTGGTATTATGATTATAATATGACGTTTATAATCGAATAATTCAGCGCGATCGGTTTAGATCTCTATATTAATTATTTATACCCAATACATTATCGTGACCGATGACTATGTATAACAAATTAATAATTATATTACATTATTTTTGTTTTTCGAAGTCGCGTAGTTATTATATTATATAGTGTGTTACAATCACGGCGGCTATAATTCTTTTCGATAATATATTCGAAGTAATGTTAATCTCATGCTAGTCATGAGATTTCGACTTGAATGAATTAAAATTTAAAACAAAACATCATTGTTAAGTGTTACAAGCCATATAGATACCTATATATATTATATATATATATATATATATCTTATACATATATTTATATGTATATAAATATATTTATAAGATAAACGACGAAAGGACGACCCGTCATCGTAAAATTCGACCATTAAACCCTAAGAGCTCGACTGCCGCAATGTAAAATACAGGACGAGACATAAAAAACGAATTACGAACATATTATACTCAAGACCATCGCGTCGTATGCGTGTGCGGTTGCTGCAGTGACAGATACACGAAAACCCGCGGCGCTTCGTTAAATCTGGTCCGAAAACCATATAAAATATATTATAATATATATTATACTAGATAAACCTAACCTGTGAGAATCAACCCGATCTACTGGCACGATAAAGTTAAGTGGATCACATCAAGGTTTTTACGGTTTAGGGCTCTTCTATAAACCTTTAAAGACTCGGAAATTGTTGGTTAATCGATCTATATAGTCAAACGTTGATTATATAAAAAACGAGGATAGATTAAAAACACGGATGAACCATTTGCGATCTCCCACGACGAAAACATGAAATAAAATAAAACATTATTTTAGAAAACTGTCAGGTGTATCGCTCAATTGGTATTTTTCATGTTCAAATTATAATTAATAACAATACAATTTTAAGTTTGAAAAAATCGTTCCAGAGCTCCATATTAGACTATAAACCTAATAGTTGTTCAACCTTCGAAAGCGTTACGTGTACATGTTCAATGTCTCCATAGTACTTATCTATACATCGATAATCGTTAGAATAATGATAACTTAAGCTGGGAAATTCAATGAAAATAATTAACTCCAGTTAATTAAAGGAATGTAATGAGTTAAAAATAAGGTTGAACGTGTATATGAGATGAATAATAAATTTAATTAGGCAATGTGTGGTGATACAATTATATTTCAAATTATTAATGTATCTTTACGATAGAACAGTTAAATGTTGTCTTCTCTTTATATTATGATATATCTTTAACTCATTACTTTAATATTATCATTTATTATGATATTTTTTAATTGGGGGTGAGTAGGAGAGTTTTTCTTTAGTTCAAATTTAAATAAAAAAGAAATGCATGAGGAGTGTCGAATAAATTTGTCACTTACCTTTTGTAGAAATTGTGAAACAGAATAAAATTTGTAAGACTTTCCTTAATGTATATTGGATATTGATCAGGATGAATATATAGAAATAAAAATTATAACACTCAAAGAAATATATTACAACTGATTTATTTTAACTTTAAAATTACATAAATTAAGTATGAAAGAAAAATGCAATGAGTGAATATAGTTTGAGTGAGCAACTGAGCGCGTTTTTGGGTGTCGTGTGGACTTATATAGACTATGATATGAGATGCCGCCTTTGATCCATTTGAACCATAGACCACGGCATTACTTTCTGATGTGTGTGGGAAATTATTATTATAATATGATAAAGATAACTATATTGAAAGAATTACATATTATTAACATGTTGATAACTTACATGGATAAAACTGGTTGTTAGTATACTATGATATATTATTTAATTTATTGTCTTAAATCTGAAGTATAGTCTAATAAAATATGATAATACACATAATGTGTTTATAATTGCAATGTTGATAGTTTTTATAAACAAAACTGATTGTTAATATGCTATAATATATTATTTAATGTATTGTCTTAAATCTAAAATATAGTATAAACATAATCTAATAAATAGATGATAATATACATGATGTGTATATCATTACAGGGAGCACATGATATCGTTAAGTTAGGTGTTAATAGTTGACAACATTTTAATGATAAAATTCGTCAAGTTCAACATATTATACTAACTTTTTTGATATTGGATCACACAATAATTAATCAATAATAAGAGTAATTTATATGTCCATCATTGAATAACATTATCAATAAAATCTATATCACGTTATGTATTGTTTTAGTTAGAGTTCGATAATTAAGTTGATTTGTGATAAAAGCCATATGAAATACATAAATATAAGTAAATGACATGTTTTTTTGTTGGACGAGAGAAACTTTTAGTATATGTTTATTTATCATAGTATGAAATATTCAATGAAAAATTACTCTAAAATATTATAATATAATCACATAATATAGAAAAGAAAATTTATAAATTCCAATTTATTCTGTGTAACTATACTTACTATAATATTATAATGTACATTTATACTTTTATACTTTTTATACTTTAGTATAAAAAAGTTACCATGCCGTGGTGATTACTGAATTTTTTAATCATAACCCATAAGGATTAAGAGTATATCAATGACGTGTAACCACAACACTGTTGCAGTAAAGGTTATTTTTTAAAGAAAACGTTCGTTGATAAAACATATAAAAATTTTCGTAGTATGTGTAGAGGGTCACCAAATTATAAAATGTTTCCGAATTGGGTGTTGTCGTAAAATGTTTGGATACCTCTGTTATACATAATGTAAATATGCACTACAACTTGAGAGCATAAATAAAAAAATGATTACAAAAACACAATTAGCATTTAATCATGTTAAGTTGGTGTAATCTTAGAGTTTGGTTTGGATAAACATAATTTAAACATAGAATCATGCGCTTAACCAACGATTTGAACAAATGTTCCCGTTGAATGTTAATCCGAGTGCTAGAAGTTTTAGTGTTGACTATCGATAACACACACATTTCACAATGTACTTGCTTGGGTGTAAGTCTTTTAAAGTTTTCGTACGATTCGTTAATTGATTCATAATTTTTTTAAATTAATAATAATATTAAATAATGATTTCCATCCTATGTAATTTCACTATGACAAAATTATAATTTTAAACTCGCATTCTTTAATTTTAGGCTGATATACCACCAGAAATTAAAAAGATGAAGCAAGATACTGAATTTATCTACAGGCACATGGGGCATGCTGGTTAACAAAAAAATTCAACGTCCGTAAAAAAATGTTTGGATCACATCAAAGCGAACAAGAACAATCATCAATTATTACGTGGATCTGCTAATCTCATCTGATATTAGCTAATGTGAAATGTTATGCAATGAACTCCGCGAAAGAGAGACAACCTGAAATTGTAATGGTTAGTAAATAATGAAACAAACTGCATAACTGGGTATCACTGGGTTCCAAAGACATTCAGAATGTAATGTTCCCTTTGAATTTGAATTCGAGTGTTCGAAGTTTTAGAATTGATTATCGACAGCACACACATTTCACAATGTACTTGCTTGGGTGTAAGTCTTTTAAAGTTTTCGTACGATTCGTTAATTGATTCGTAATTTTTTTAAATTAATAATAATATTAAATTTAGATTTCCGTCGGTTTATGAGTTGAAAAAAACAATTCGGTATTCAATTATACCACCGAAATTAAATAATGTGAACAGAAATATAACTTTGTGCTATAGAATGAAATTCATTGAAAAACACTATCGATGTCTATTCCAAAATCAATTAAATTTCTTAGTATATGCGATCTTCGACCAGATACGGACATACCACCAACAACAATAGAGAGGTTTTCAGATAGAGCTTTAAAAAATATTGAAAAAACACTCAAAACGAATTCGATTGGAAAAGATGAATAGTTGACGATTATTGTACGGTTAGGGTCTAATAACCTAACGATGTACAGTATTAATAAATATATGACTTAAGTCATAAACAATGTATAGGTAAAACCTAGAACTTACTGCAACACTGTAAAGACTATGTTATTTCACTATAATAAAATTTTAATTTTAAACTCGCATTCTTTAATTTTAGTCTGATATACCACCATAAATTAAAAATATGAAGGGTCCCTTGTTTATTGTAAATTAACTTATTACATACATGAACTTTTAACGAATCCTCCTGCAATTTTTTAGAGTAACAGCATAAATCTATGAGCAAATATTTGAAGCATATGGTATTTTTTTATATTTAACAATAATTGATATTTTCTGCCAAAATGAATGTGTGTATTGGTGCTCTGGAAGTATTTTACAGATATGTTTGTCTACGATATTGAATATTTTTCTACCTTTTTCGTACTAATATCCAATTTTCTACATAGTAGTTGGTATTTTCAAAACTTACTAGGTAAGGTTACATGCACATAGTGAAATAACTATAAGGCTTTCGTGCCTACTCCCATAGTGCCATACGAAAAAATAAAAAATAAAAAGTGAAATAACTCATTTTATGTACTGGATTCATAAATTATTAATATAAATTCAAATCTTTTTTGCCATAATAACATTATATAACTATATAAGTCATAATTAATTAAAAATAAATAAATTTTCTGTATAACTCTCCAAGCAAAAAGGAGAAATAACGTATGACAAATTAATACAATTAATTATATAAAATATACATTATACAGTGTGTTCACAATATGAGGTACCACTAAATATTTCTTCCGGATTTCAGTATGTGGAGTATTTTTTTCAAACAATTTTTGTACAAAAAGTTTTTTTCTAATTATAAATTTGGCAAAGTTACAGTATGGTCAAATTTAATATTTATGTAGTTATAATCTGCTTTTAACGACATTTTAATAATGTTCATTTTATAATTGAGCTACCTAGTTTTGATATTTTTAATTTACTACTTACATACAAAGAAGACTGAAATAAATTATTTATTATTGTTATTTACTCAATCTACAGTTGCAAGTTGGTAAATATAAATAGTTGGAGGTAAAGACAATTAAAAAAAATTAATACTACAAATTCATTTATTTAAATTTTAAGGAAGAAACATATTATCTAACAATTTTAGAACTTATTACTATTGACTTATTGATACATTTTATCTAATAAATTGTTCAAAGTTTCCACCTTGATGTTTCAAACATGATTCCAAACGTCTCAAAAATTCACGTGATGTTGCTGCTTTTATTTGATCTTCAGTCAACAATACATTATAAATTATAATAATTTTTTTTATTGCATAATAATAATAATAATAAATATTGTTAAATTATGGTGATAACTTATTATTATTCAAATGCAGTTATCAATTTATAATAAATGAACCAGATTAATAAAAACTTATAAGGAATAGACGAAAAATCTACTCAAGTGATTATAATATTAGAGTAAATGGTGATACGAAAATAGGTAGATCAATTATAAAATAAACATTATTAAAATGTCATTAAAAGCAGATTATATACTTACATAAATATTAAATTTGACCATACTGTAAGTTTGCCAATTTTATAATTAGAAAAAAACTTTTCGTACAAAATTCGTTTGAAAAAAAATACTCCACATACTGAAATCACTTACCTACTATATGAACTGGATTAATGAATTATTTATATAAATTCAAATCCTTGATTTGTATATTTTTCAAACCAAAAATGTGAGATATTTTAATACAGTAGATAAATTATATTTCCATATTATGTATAATATTTAGTTTCTAAATTAATAATGAATTATACAATGTCATTAAAACAATAATGATTTGAATTTAAATCAATATTTAAGAGGACGCCACACCCGCATGTGTTGTCTCCGTCTTACAAACGTATAACATAGCAAAATCTGTTTAGCGCGGGACAACTTTTCTCCCTCAATATTTATAGCAGAATTACCAAAATTCCACAACGCATAGGTAAGAACTCTATCTGTGTCATAGCGTCGTTATTTTATTGTTAGCACAAACCAATAATTTTAAGTAATTTAATGAAAAAATAAAAATAAATATATTTTCTTAAGCTTATAACTTTAATTTTATTTATGTTATCAAAAAAATAACGACGCTATGACACAGATAAAGTTCTTACCTATGCGTTGTGGAATTTTGGTAATTCTACTATAAATACAAAGGGAGTAAAGTTGTCCCGCGCTAAACAGATTTTGATATGTTATACGTTTGTAAGACGGAGACAACATATGCGGGTGTGGCGTCCTCTTAATGATGATAAAAGTGGACTAGAAAAAAATGTATTAACTGTTTATTATATCTCTGCATTAAAACGACAAATGATTATATTATAGTATTAATCTATTATATTTTTCAATAATTTTTTACAATAGTTACTTACTATATATTATAACATGATATTATGTATATAAGAGAGGTAAATATATGAGATTTTGTTCTAGTCCAGTTTTATCATAAATAAATTATTGATATAAATCCAAATCATTTTTGTCATAATGATACTATATAATTCATTATTAATTTAAAAATTAAATATTGTATGTTATAATATTTATTTATATAAATAATTGTATTAATTTGTCATACGTTATTCTCCTTTTTGCTTAGAAAAATATACAGAACATTTATTTATTTTTAATTAATTATGATTTGTATAATGTTATTATGGCAAAAAAGATTTGAATTTATATTAATAAATTATTGATCCAGTTCATAAAATTAATGATTTCACTATGTGGATGAAACCTTACCTAGAATGTTTTGAAAATACCAATTAACTACTACGTATAAAATTGGATATTATTATGCGATACTATATTGAAATTTTGTTTTTGCAGTCATGGGTCATTTGATGTACACGGATATTCATAACTGGAATTAAATAATTTCATGTAAATATTATGAATGAAAACAATAGATAAATAGTAAATATCGTAAATAAACATAACTTGAAGAATATTTCCAGAGCGTCAATGCATACATTCATTTTGACTTCTTGTATTGTTGGTGCTACAAAACATAAATTAATACCAATTATAAATGATTATTTTATATACACAATTTATTCTGAGTTACAATAAATGTATTTTTTAGAGCAATCAAAAACTTTTTTTGAAAATATCAATTACTAGGTATATGGATGTTTAAATATAAAAAATTACCATCTACTTCAAATATTTGCTCACAGATTTGTGCTGTTATTTTAACTATTGCCGGAGAATTTGATAAAAGTTCATGATGGAAGTCAATACATGGATAAATTTCGTTTACGATGGCCACCGGATCCTTCATTTTTTTAATTTCCGGTGGTATATCAGCCTAAAATTAAACAATGCGAGTTTAAAATTATAATATTGTCATAGTGAAGTAACATAGTCTATACAGTATGACCTGAGTCATACATTTATTAATATTGTACATCGAACTGTCTATTTTACCTTCCGTACAATAATCGTTGAGTATTCATCTTTTCCATTCGAATTCGTTTTGAGTGTTTTTTCAATATTTTTTAAAGCTCTATCCGAACGTCTCTCTATGGTTTTTTGTGGTATGTCCGTATCGGGCCGAGGGTCGCATATACTAAGCAAATTAATCGTTTTCGGAATAGAGATCGTTAATGTCTTTTCTTGGAAGTTAATCTTGTAGCATACAATTATATTTCTTTTCACATTATTTATTGACGGTGGTATAATGGAATACCGAATGGTTTCTTTTAATTCATAAACCGACGGAAATCTAAATTTAATATTATTATTAATTGAAAAAAAATTATGTATTAATCAACGAATCGTAGGATAACTTTAAAAGACTTACACCCAAGCAAGAACATTGATATGTTTGTCCTGTCGATAATCAATTCTAAAACTTGTAACACTTGGATTGACATTCAACGGGAACATTACATTTTGAATATCTTTAGAACCCAGTGATATCGTAATGGTGGAGGTGCGATCATTTTCATTAAACGTTCTTGTTTCAGGCTTAAAGGTATCATAAACGTAAAAAATATTAGTTAAGATATTATCATGTAATAGCTAAATTACAAAATAAACACATGATGGATATTATTAATGCATCTAGGATAATTATTATAACCAAGGACGGAGAAATATGTAGGATCGTTTTCAGAATCTACTAATCTTCAGAATTTCAGTTCGTGTCGAGTAATCGAGGTTCATCTCAATATATCTGTTAATCTCGATGATTGGAAATAAATCAGAAATGTCACACAACAAAAGAGTATTTTCTTATTTTACTCTATCGTACGAGAGATGTTGTATTCAATTTTATAGGTTATAGGTAACTGGCATAATATCATAGATTGAATGACGTAAAAGGTTTTAAGCTACTATTCGTTTTAAGGGGAACAAAATCTGCTACGTTTTAATGCAGCCGTTACGTATTTTTATTATAGTATATTATATCACTCGAAAAGGATGCTGTTTGTTTCATTATTTACTAACCATTACAATTTCAGGTTTTCTCTCTTTTTCAGGGTTCGTTGCATAATATTCCACATTAGCTAATATCGGAATGAGATTAGCAGAGTCACTTAATAATTGGTGAGTGTTCTTCTTCGCTTTCATGTGATATAAACATTTTTCTACGGACGTTGAATTTTTGTGTTTACGAGTTTTTCCCCATGTGCCTGCTGATAAATTCAATATCTTGCTTCCTTCTTTTCTCGCCACCTGTAAATTATAATGCAATTATTGCATTATCACAGTGGTTATTAATACCACTTGTGAACATATTCGACAAAAATATAATTTGTATACCTTCAAATCTTCCTTGTTCTTTACACATGCAGATGTTCTTTTTGATCGATTCCACAGATAACCACACATTCCAGCTAATCCAACTGTGCCTAACGCGACACTCACTATATACGATTTCGTTAACATATTGTAGACGAAATTAAATATCTTAATTAATAAAGTACAAAAATTAATCGTCAAGACGTTAATCTAAACTAAATAATGATTTGTGTTTTTTGTAAGTTAATTAATAAACAGTTTAGTATTTTGTTGTCATGGATAAAAATATATAATAATAATCACCATGTTTGTTATTATTTTTACCAAGGACAATTGAAAACTAGTCAATTGATTCCGATAAGACTACATGCATAATGTGGTAACTTTTGTTCGACTTTTTTTCGACTTTTGTTCGACCCAACAATGTTGTAATCAATAATCGTATTTAAAAACTTTTTGTTTTAAGTATTTGGAAAGAATTTTAAATACTGTCTTGGACTTATTTGTATTTGAAAATCAAATACTTTTACACAAATACTTTTGAAAATTCAAACACGAATCATTCGTCAGCTTGTTACATATTTTTTTTTAAAGATTTTTTTAGTATTTAATTCATAATTTTGTTTCGTTTATAAATGTTGAGAACTCAACATAAATTAATTGAATGAACAATAAATATTATAAATTATATTAATTTCGTGAACTGACTAGTAGAAAAGTAAAATATAAAAGTATTTTAAATATTTTCTGAATGGATGTATGTGTATCTGTGTTTAAATACAATTTCAAAAGTATCGTTTACAAGACTGCGTTTAAGCTAACGAAATAAGACTTGAACTGCATATCATACATTTTCGTTAATGCGTAGGTATGTAAAACTTAGACAACAAATGCGGATGCAACGTCCTCCTAACTTGATCAGTTGATCAAGTTCTTAACATCTAAAATACAGATGTACTGATTTTGAAAAGTATTGAGTAGAATTAGAATGTAACTATTGGTTTAAAATATATTCTATTTTTGTATGGAATCAACTATATATATCAATCAATAAAATAATATATATAAATCAACTTATATGAATTTCATTAATATTATACAACATACAAATATATTTTACACCAATATATAAAACAGGACTCTTCTATACTTAACAACTTTCATTGACGAAGTTAAATATAATAATTATAATTCACAATAAAAAACTATACATTATTATGTATATTGAATATTTTTCCTCAAATACTTTACAACATATCTTGGATATTATGGTAATAGCTTATTGATCTACATAATTGGTTTTAAACAAAATTCTGAAAATTCGAATTATGTTGAACCACTTAAATATAATATTATTCATTATTTTAGGTATATTGTATAATAAGTATTAAATATTATAACATAGAATATAGGTTAAGTACAAACTTATTTTAATTTCATATACCTATGTTACTTTAATATATAAACAATACAAATTATTGTATGAGATATTGAGATGCCACAATAAATTAAGTAAAAAAGTCACATTTTAAACTTATTTCAATTTAAAACATTAGCGGTAATCTGTTATGTTATTAATAGGGTTTGTAAGTAGTTATAGGAGTTTTATATTGTTCTGTATGCTGTCAAATTATAGCAGACCAAGCTAGAAATCCGAGCTATTCAATGTTGAGTTTAAAAATGCATATTTTGTATATTTCAATAATTTTAGAGAAAAAGTGCATATTTCGTAGATTTTCATTAATTTTCGCATATTTTTATGCATATTTAATATTTTCTACAAAAATTAAATTTTTTCCATTCTTAACCAATTTATTTTAAATAATGTTACATAACACAACGCTAGTAAAGTGAAAAACAACTTAACAGGTATTATTCAATGTTTATATTTATTTCGTATTTCACAAATAATGAAAATATATTTATTAAACTATTCTTTCAGTTCAATAAAATCTGAAACGCCAACCGGTAACACACCATGTTTTTATTTTTTTGTTATATACCTATAATTTATATAAGTTATTTAAATAATAAAATTTTTTGAAGTATATGTCTTTTGAATTTTTTTCGTGTAATATATTAATAAATAAATTACACACTTTAAATAGGTAAATAAATACATTTTTTTTTGCATATTTCACACTTTTCCATGCATATTTTATAATTTTTTCTTGCATATTTTGCCTATTTTTGCTTCTATAACTTCCAAACTCCAGTCATTAACAATTTAAAAATACATACACCCACATCATACTCAGTTGAATGCTTTATTATTTTAATTATCTTTGTTTGAGTTCAGTTCACTAAGTGGTTATACACACGGGTAATAGTTCTAACCATTCTTCTAGTGTTATTTAATTCCCTCAAAAATATTATTATTTCAATGTGTCCTATCTGTATTTCAACTTTAAATGGAAAAAAGATAAGCGTTTGTTTAATTAAATATATAGAAAAAATAGTTATGGGTTTTGTAATTAAAAATTTTTTATTGAAACAGTAAAGACAAATATTGAATGATTTATTAAAATAGTCCTGCAATATAAACAGCCAAATCATTTTCGTTCGATGCATTTATGTTGTATCAATAAATTATCATACATTTGTTGCAATTTTAAACACGAAACGTAACAAAAAGAATGTATTAATTGAAAAGAATGAATTAGAGAAATAATATAATATTTTTTGGCTATTTCAGGGGCAAAAAAAATCGTAATTTATGACCTACTACCAGATCCCCGTGCACTTTGTTGTCTGTTAAAAATACCGACTCTATATAATGATAAGAAATTTTTGGTTAATTCGTCAATTATACTCGGCTATAGTCATTATCAAAACTTCCCTTGACAAATTATCGTTATGTTTAGCAAAATATTTAATTTGTGTTGTATAGGATAGTTTTTCTTAAAAAAGCTAACATATTTGCAATGTTTTTGATACCTGGTCCTAATGCTTCATTCATCATGGTTACTGGATAGAATGTTGAATTTCCTGAGTACGTCGGAATATTGGTAGCACTCTGTTATTAAATGTTATACTGTTAGGGTAATCACATAGACTGTGCATTGAGGGGGCGGCTTTTCTTTGGCCATAAGGAACTTGCAAGTCAGCCTTGTGTGACCTACTCGGAGGTGAAAGTTTAAAATTGTGTATATGATCAAAATTTCCCGCATTAAATTCCTATGTATTTACCTCATCTAAAACTTCATAACAGATTTTTAACACAGTCATTTAAAATACAGGACTAAAATTATCTTCAATCATAATATTTTCTCGCATTTACAACCGTGTAAAGTTGAAACAATTATAAATTGGTACCTAATAAGAAATAACTAATTTTATATTCCATCATACTACATTGTATAAACAATAGCTAACCTATTCAGGTCTTGCCAGTTTAAAATTATGTTTTTCATTTTCCTGAGTTTGGTCAGATTTATCGACTATTTAATGAATTTCCTTTATATGCATAGATACCACAATAATATTATTAAATTTCGTTGCATCGCAACAGTCAACAGGTTTGTTTGGGAATAAAATATTTATATCGAAGGCTCATTCGTATATTATTTGTCTTAGCTAACAGACGCTTTATATTCGTATTGATTTATCGTGATAGAATTTATTGATTATATTATATAATTTTCTACAACGTTCAGTAAATTAGTTAATAATTAGTTAATTAGTTAAATTAATAATAGTTTATTAATTTTCTATAACCTTCAGTCGATTAATTTCTCACATCAAGATCGATCATGGTTAGTTTCGTGGTCAAACTATCTCGTCAGATGTTACATACCGAAGGTAAGTATCCCATAGAACATTTTAATACAATTTATTATCTAACAATATCATATATTGTGTTGATTTTTCTGCTGAACGTAAATTTGGTATATTGCACGTAGATTAGAGAGAGAAAGAGAGAAAATAGTGTGCTGATGACATTTTAATGATAAAATTGTTTAATTATGGGGAGTTTGAATTCGTTCTAACCACGGAGTGTTGTGTCTCCGTCAACTTTTTTGTAAAAATTTATACTTCATTTTGTTTCCAGGTGTTCCAACGGCGATTTTGTTCTTGGGACTATTGTTGTTGACCGTAATTCTGGAATGTGATAAAATAGGTGAGTTTTTCAACCACACGAAGCAGAGGGACACCCTTTATTATTAAACGATATTTTTGAGCGTGTTAACTGACTCAAAACGCGTTTGATTATAATGTACCACTGTATATCGACTGAATATCGTTGTCCATTAAACATAATATTATTTTCTAACTACAAATAATCATCGAGTTCTCGCTATAGTGGCTCACAATACTAATTCGATGACCCATTTTATTGAATGCTTAAGACCCTCGCGCGTATCATACTGTTACCATTAATTATTTATTTAAATTTATACCGCGTACCATGTTATAGAAAAAGCAAGAGTGCGTTTGAACTTAGAAGAGCTAAACTACAATAACACTAACTTCAAAATGTCCAAGAGTATCTATGCAGGTAGGAATGTTATGTTTTATCGATACTAATTATACTTCGTATAAACTTAGTATTATATATTATATTAAATAGTGAACACGTATTGTATTTGTCGTAATGATTTTTTTTGAATTACAGAGGAACCTCAACCAAATTTCATGTCACGCTTGATATCTCTATTTAGTTTTGAAAACACAGACGTGAGTTACGGTAGACCTACAATGTGGTGGAGTATTTTTCCATTTACATCAAGACTCCAGTTGGAAAATATTTACTCTTGTAAGTAATAACAACATGTTAATATAATAATTTTACTTTCATTTAAAAATAAATATATATATATTATATACAATGAAACATTTTCTTACGAACATCTTACCCCAAACCAAATAGTTTTTATTCGCAACTAACTACAAACTTTCTACTTTTCAGTCTTTATATATAAATATGATGAATAATTTTAAATGCACAGGAATAAATAATAATAATAAATCTATTCATATAATATTATTATATTGTATGTGGGTGTCCTTGAAATTATAGTAATTAGGTCATATAGTATGATGATAAAACATTATGAAATATTTTAACACCCTTATGCTATAATTATTGGTACATTTCTAAAACTAGTGTTTTTTTCAACAGTCATTGATTTAGAACATATTTTTATATCATTCTCATAAGTACAATAAAATTATAATTAACATCTATTTTTTTTTTTTTTGTAACTTCTAATGTATGGTATGTTAATATAAATTTAACAAGATCTACAATTTTACATGGGTGGATTGATCAAGTGTTAATAGGCTAAGATATATTTTGTAGATTATTTAAGTTTATGTATTGTATTGTATACCTACGCGTTACATAATATTTGGAGTACCATAATAGTTGAGTGATAAATGTGTGTACTTTTGTTTAGTCCATCAAAATAATGTGAAAAGATTTGAATACGAGTACGTATATGACGCCAAAGCTGCTGGAGAATACGATGCGAGAATTTTGCCTCCAGTATATCCACTAAAATGTTGTGGGAACCATAGTAAATATTTTATCTCACTACATATTATTTTAATAATAAATTAAACAGTACTAATATTCGGACAAATACTATAATACTGTTTATTGTCACTGTTTGTTATTCACGTATTTAAACGCACATTTATTACCACTGTATATAAGTTTAAAGAAAGTTCACAACTTCTTAAATTTTTTTAGACAATCGTTTACCACCGATGAAAATATTGTACAACAGTATCTTTAAACGGGCACCCGGTAAATTCATACCGGATCGGAAAAACAGAAATTTATTGTTCAACGCGTTCTACCAATATTTCATTTTGCAATTTTTCGACGCAGATTCCAAATTGACGGTGTGTATAATCAAATTACAATTTTTAAATTACTTTTTAAAAATTATTAGGTTATAATACTTGAAGTAAATATGAATACCCCATTTATGCATTCACATGCGAATTAAAAATTATTACCTAAGATGTGTGTGGTAACATTTTCTTTGTTAAACTGAATTAATTATTTTAAATTGGTATTATTTGTCTTACGCATTTCAACATTAAATGTTCCATTTTATTATAATTCACAAAATGATCAGGCTTTTAGGAAAAACTTGCGTTAGGAAGAGTTAAAAAGTTAATACAACAAAAATTAAAAATTAATTGATGTTTTGGTTGTATTATTTAAAATAAAAACTTCAAATGAGAACATATTGATAGAATTATTAGTAAAGTTAAAACACATCTCAAAAAGTATACAATCCATAAGAAATATGACCTAAAAACATAAAAAATCAAAATATGCATTTGCGCGCAAATAAAATTTCAATATTACATTATAGTGAGAGCGCAAATCCTATCTTTATCGGACTCTACAAAACAAATGTGCAAATTTTTCAAGTCCTCTCCCTAAAAATTATTCATATTACTTCGCGTGCGTTCAACACAATATATACCGTATCTATAACTAAAACATCATATTAAATGATAACTGTATTGTCCTTACATATAGGTGACGGCACGGCAATTGTACGGCAGTGACACCGTGTCAGAGAGATCAATGAGATTGTTTTCTGGTGGTCAGCTCAAGACACTGAAATTCGATTGCAAACATTATGCGAAAAACCAAGCATTCACACTAAACTCAAACCTATACTTAGAGGCGTGGTCAAAAAGCATTTCGGACGACGGATCGCCGGTGAGTAATATAACGACTTACCTTAAATATTCATTAAGACCTTAAACGAATCGCAGTATGGTAGTATGGTTTATAGTAGGTACCCGTATAGAATAGTTTCAGAAATATGATATTATTAAATTTATAAATGTTAATTATAATAACATAACCTATCTCGAATTGCATTTATATTTTTGAAAATATTATTGATCTTTAATGATGGCGTAACCATATAATATGCATACAATTTAAAATACTTAAGCGGAAAGTTATAGACTTAACTTCTTAGTTTATTAGCTTCCAGTATTTAATGTTCGGATGGACGGAAGTACAGGTCAAGGTATTCCGATAATGTTCGTCTACTATAGCTACTACTTTTTTATCTGCTAGGTAATTCAAATATTTATACTTAATCAAATTAATTATACATCTTAATTTGATCGAAATGGTCGAGAAAAATATCTGTATGCTGTTGTCCATAAAGATAATAAATTAAGAACGATATCGATAAAAAATATATATTTTCATTAAAAATAATATTCTGATATAAATTAAATTAATAATCATCAATTTATAAAATAGCTCAGCAGATTGATCACCCGGAAAATCAAAGGGATCAAGGCATTGAGCACGAGCCCAATGCTGTTCGTGCTGTCTTCGCTTTGGGTACGCGAGCACAATAGAGTTTGCAACGAGTTGTCACAAAAGTCACCGACGTGGACAGACGAAGAGCTCTATACCATGGCTAGGAATATTGTAACTGGTCAAATGATGACCATTATGATGAACGAAATCCTAAATGTGGAACTCAGACCGGATGTGTATCACCATCGAATGGAGTACATTCATAATTCCGGTACGCCTATTGAATTATATTTGAACATGGCTTTGTCAAGTCTACCGGAGAAGTTGCAATACAATTCAACGAGATTGAAGTCCTTCGATAACTCTAAGTAAGTCGAGACTTTATTATCTGGGTACACACATGCGTAATCTGTGGTCCGGCTAATGATAAATATAACATAAATTCGAATAATGCGTTATAGAGAAATGGGACTAGTATATATATATATATATATATATATATACATCTCCAGCTAGTTTGAGAAATACAATCAACTTCGAAGTGATGTAAACATTGTATATTTTATGATTCGATTTTTCCGTATTTTTAGAAGAGTTATGGAAGCTGGCTTAGAACGCTCATTAGAATTTATGATGAATACAAAGATTGGTATGACCACAGCCCACAACGTTGGTGAGTTGACGGAATCCCTGACGAAGACGGTCATTACACTATCAAGGGAACACTGTCTGCAGGGATTTAATAGCTACAGACGGCGATTGGGGCTGCCAGCGTACACAAGTTTTTACAAACTGACTCAAAACGCGGATACCGCATTGGGATTGTTAAAAATGTACGGAAATATCGAAAATGTTGAGTTGTTGACTGGCATGATGGCCGAGAACCCCAGTTCCGGAGATACGTTATCCACAGCCGAGGTGCTGACAAATAGTTTTATCATTAATGCCATACTATCAAACAACCTCACTTCGAAGCAATCGTGGGTACCAGAGACGTTCGGTGGTGTCGAATTTTTCGACTTGGTGAAATCCACCACCTTAATGTCTTTGGTGAGCCGGAACACGGACATGCGTTGTGTTGGGCTAGACGTGGATCTATACGCGAATTAAAAAAAAATAAGTTATAATTTTTGTAGGGCGAGATCTTAATATTTGTTTCTCATACTTGCCAAGCTAAAAATGTTTTAAAATGTATTCTCTTATCTACAATGATTTACGTTAGTATAATACCTGTTTATTATTATAAACCAAACTAATCGTATAGTCACAATATGTGTATTATTTTTGATTGAGGCTAGAATTGTTCTTGAAATCTTCCAAGCTTAAGTGCTATTCACAATAATTGTTTGATTCGTCTTTCTGATTTTCTCGTCCTTAAAATACCAAATTTTTTTCATATAATATCATACACATTTTTAAAAATAATATAAAGTTCTATTTTTCTTATATCATTTTGTTAGCTTGCGCGCAAATATTTAATGTTTAATAATAATTTATCATTATATTTTTCAAACGCCCGCGACATTGCGTTTAAAGTTTTTATTCTTTTTGTTCAATTATTATTCACATAATGCGTGCACGAATCACCACCTTTTATGTAGGTACTATTTCATTAAAATTCGAAATTGGACAAGTCATCGTGGTTTTCAAATTTATAACTTAGTTATACGATTCACAAACTTTCTCATCATGCGTCAGTACTAATCCATACGTTTTGTTTGTTATCAAATATTTTACTGTGAATTTTACCATGTTAAATTTTATTGTGTTTTAGAGGGCATAAAATCAAACCTTCCTGTATTGTCTCCAACATACACACATTTTATACTGCAAAATTTAGTTCATTAGAGAGCTGTTTAATAAGGTATTTAACTGAATGGACCTACCATCAAATTTTTATGCAAGAAATCCTCTGAATTATTTCGTTGGTTTTTAAGATATTTTAATTATTTGATATGTAGAACAATATCTACGGATGTGACGTCACATCTTTTAATCACTGTCTTGTCAATATTGATATTGACTAGGTTTAGGAGCTATTACTAATTTATTATAATATTCTATTATAATACAGCTGTTAAAATAATATAATATTTTTTTCGTTTGTCGTATAATATTGTTTTGCTAAAGAGTTGATAATAATTATAATTTTCAGATGACATTGTTTAAAGTAATGGGTTTTTTATTTTCGATCAATTATTATTTACATAAAGAACATTACTTAAATAATAATTGATCAAAAATAATAAACCCTTTACTTTAAACAATGTCATCTGAAAATTATAATGATTATCAACTCTTTAGCAAAACAATATTATACGACAAACGAAAAAAATATTATATTATTTTAACAGCTGTATTATAATAGAATATTATAATAAATTAGTAATAGCTCCTAAACCTAGTCAATATCAATATTGACAAGACAGTGATTAAAAGATGTGACGTCACATCCTTAGATATTGTTCTACATATCAAATAATTAAAATATCTTAAAAACCAACCAGTTATACAGATGATTTTCTTACATAAAAGTTTGATGGTAGGTCAATTCAGTTAAATACCTAATCAAACAGCTCTCTAATGAACTGAATTTTGTCATGTAAAATGTGTGTATGTTGGAGACAATCCAGGAAAGTTTGATTTTATGTCCTATAAAACACAATAAAATTTAACATGGTAAAATTCACAGTAAAATATTTGATAACACACAAAACGTTAGTTGAACTAAAATGCAAGTGAAGGAAATCGATGTAAATACCCAATATGGAAATAAACGTTTTTCTAACTGTCCTAGTTTCGTTGGATAGTACAGGGGACGTCGGGGTAGGCTCCAGTAATCAGGCCAACCTTGACGTCAGACAAGGACTAAGCGAAGTGGTAGTCCCACAATCACTGGATGAAGAAATTTATGCAAAAAGTAATGAAGACTTGTGAGATTCTCTCTATGAAATATGGGGTAATTGCCATGTTTACTTGGAGAATATGGCTACTGTAAGTGAAAAAATGTTGAGTTTTTTCCTAAGCACGAAAAATTTGCATCGTGAAATGAAATAAATGTGCCAAGAGCTTAAACAGAAATTAGATACAGCTCTATTGACGAGCAAAACTCTGGGAAGATGCAAATGGGAAGCTGGTGACATGATCAACTGACTCCAGTTTACTGGAAACGAGTCTGAAGCTGGAAAGCACACAAGTCAAAATGAATGACCAAGTGTTGGATGCGAGACCACCGGTGAAAATAAGCGATTCGGACACTACACCTAGGCTATCAGTTGCACTCGAGAAACCGGAGTTAAGAGGACAAGCGCTATCTGCCCCGAACCCAAGAAGAAGAAAGCCTAAAAGAGACGTAGAGCCTAACGTAACCTAGAGCTCCTCAACATAGTGGAAACAGGAAAGAAGACAAGATGGTAATGAGACTGGAAACCATTGTAATTCAACCCACACCAGGGCTCACCTACTCGTATGCGGACGTTAAGTCGCAAATTGACAACGATTCCTTGGGCATCACCAACCGGGCCACGAAGAAGTCTAAAATAGGATAGTTGGTTCTTCAGCTTTCTTCAGCAGTTTATAATAATATAATTCATTGCTATTATAATATACGCACTGGTGTGTTTAAAAGTAAATTTTGTGGTATCTTGATTGTTTTTACTGCATTAGTCGAATTGAAATCGTTACGATTTATATATAGCGCGTGACGCTAAAAATAACCTACACAAAGTTTAAAGGTACACATAGATGAAATTCACAGTCGAGGCTTGTATATTGATAAGTATTTTAGGTTTGGAGTTTTTGTACAGCACCTCAAAGATGAATTGGAATAGCGTACGTAATGTACGTATAGGTAATAAGTCAAACTATGCTTTGATAATATTTTTGTCCATTCAGAATTTTAAAAAACAATGGATATTAACGGGTATGGAGGGTCGACATACTTTTCCCGAAAATTACCTTAACATGGTAATTTTTCACAAAGTCCAATGATATCGAAAAACATCGTCGACGTACGTATTATACGTAGTATTGACTTTTAGATAGGTACATGCTTTTCTACAATCGTATATAATATTTTATTTTGTTCACCCTTATATTTAATATTAAAAAAATCTATCAACTTAAGATTTTCAAATGACAACCTATATTGATAATTAAATAATTATTTAAATCAGTGTTTTTCATTAATTTTACCGTTAAAATTTTTAGGTTTCGTTAATCCATTAGCAAGTTATTGCTGCTCAGAGTTGGGTGGGTTTAGGTGTTATACATACATATTACACAATCAGAACCGACGTGTTGGAACTGGATTTTTTTTTATAACTAGAAGCTACAATAGTGATAAATTTGATATCGTCAAATCCATGATTGATAATAATTGTACTTTGTAAAATACGTAAAATATTTTTATTATTATAGTTGTGATAGTAGTTGTTAACAGATTGTAAACTATACTATGAATCTCTATCAAATATTAACAATACAATAATACACTATAACGCTGAGCATTATGATTAATAGTTATGCACTTTTCTTATTTTATTTGAATTTGTCGTAGTAACTATATAGTACTTACCAACTATCGTAGTAACTTATTATGGTAGTTAATAAAAAGAAACTTATTCAGTTCTAGATGTACATTAAGAATGAAGTTATTAATTAAAATTAATGATTGTATTGTTAACTTTTTATACATATTATTATGTTCATACTTGCAATACAACACATACACTATACAGTTATAATTAAATATAGGTAGAAGTTAAAGAATATAAAAGTTAAAGAAGTTAAAAGTTAATAGAAGTTAAAGAATACAGTCACAAATATTTATTTGCTTTATACGTAACACGTAGAGTTATAAAATAAACAATAAACTAATATTTAAATCATAAATAAGACAATAGTTTATTTCAATAAAAAAACTGTTGGTTTAAAGAAACATAATCTATTTTTAAATGTAATGCACATTTTCCTGTAAGTAATGTTAGAATTTCTTCTTAACAAAACAAACCTTGTATGATTATATTTAAAAATAATCAGCACATACACATAGAATGAAAATCATACGAAGCCAAAATGCATGTAAAAAACATCTCAAATGTCATGAACAGAATTTGAGAATAAATCTGGGTTAGACTTCAAGTATGAAATTTTAAAGCGCTTATTTTAATTTGTTAAGGTGTTTTATTTATTTTTATAGATTTTCATTGTATAATTTTTTCTTTGAATTATAATTTTTGAAAAACATTGTCACCAAAAGCATTGTGTTCAACATATTCTTCACCTCGATCGGCAGATGAGGAGCATACTACTTGCGTCCGAAAATATTATCTGTAGATTAGTTGCGTCCCGCAAAAGGTCATAGCCTATTTGCGTCCCGTAATACCTTATTTTACAACCTAATTGCGTCCCGAAAATATTGATATAATTGATATCAATAAGTTAATAAAAAACTCATTTTTATTAGTTTTTATTCTAAATTTTTATTTTTTACATTTTGGCATAGTAAAAAAATGCATGTATTCAAATCAAATAGTGAGATTTATTATATAGTATAGTTTATGAACTAGTGTGCTGCCCGCATACTTGAATTTTTACGAACCGACGGGAAACTTGGACTCATGTTGAGAATGTACGGGACCGTTGAAAATGTCGAGTTGTTGACCGGCATGATGGCGGAAATGCCCAGTTCCGAAGACATCTTACCCATGGCCAAGGTGTTATCAAACAGTTTCACCATCAACGTAATACTGTCAAGCGACCTCAGTGTTCAGGAATCGTGGGTACCAGACACGTTCAGCGGAGTCGAATTTTTTGACTTGGTCAGATCTACCAGCTTAAAGTCATTGGTGTGTCGAAACATGGACGTGCATTGCGATGAGTTGCAAGTTAATCTACACGCGAGATAGATAAAAATCAGATCTTAGGGACAGATCTTAAAATTTCTTCGAAATTAGTCCAGCCGTTTAGGAATGCATAAAGAACAATCAGAAATACAGACAGACTTCTGCCAATATATGATATAATATAATAAATCAATATAATATTATTTGTATTTTTTTTCGTTACCTGACAACAGTCGACAAATTTGTTTGAGAATATAATTTTTGTCCTGACGGCTTAATAAGCCATAAATAATATAATATCCATCTTAGTAAACGGACACTTTACATCTGTATTATTTTATCTTTTTAGAATTTATTTCGTATTGTATTTTCCATGATATCTTCTACAATATTTTACACTAAGATCGAGCATGGTTTATTTTTTGGTCGTGAGTCTTTGTCAGATGGCACATACTAACGGTACGACGAATATCCTATTGAACATTTTAATATTATAATTTATTTTCTAAGAATTTGTGATGGTACGGTGACATGACTTTGATAACAATAATAGTAATAATAAAGTCGCAAATATTATGATGCATTTAGAGATTGTATAGATACAACGGTTGACAAGATTTCGTCGATCTATATACGTGAAAGTCATCATTTAAATTTTCGATAACTAATTTAATCGTAAGTGTTCCTATTAAACTGAATCAGTAATTTTGAATGATAACGTCATTATGTTCCGATGGAATTTAAGTACTAACAATAACATTATATTATTATATATTAAATTGTATCCATACGCGACATCTCTTATATTTGAATATATCCTAAATGTATGTATATATATACTTAAATTCCATCGGAACATATATATATATATATATATATAAATAATAGGTACTTATATAGGTAAAATACGGTTATCCAATACATTGTACTATATTTTAATAATAACAATTTAATACAGATACCTATACGGGCTATCTATATCAATATGATTTTAGATGCATATACTTACATGATTTATTTTTTATTGTAATAATTAATAAACAAGAATTTCTATTTAAGATAATATAATATGCATTGATATTAGAATATTGTTTTTTCTTTATTATTTTGTAGCCACCTTTTAAGTAGTAAAAGCGTCGATACATTTTATGATAAATATTATTGTCTTAGTAGTTTCATCAAGTGTAATGAGAATAATAAACAAACTAAAAATAAGTATTCAAAAAAACTCTTCAAGTATATGTTCAACCATACCCTTCGCTAATCGAAGTTAGACGATTTATAACCTTATCGTTATATTATTCTGCACAACTTTCTAGAGATGGCTGATGTATATTACAATTTTGTATGGCTTTTTTGTTATTTTTAAAAATATACATGCATCCATATTGTATGTTAATGAATCAGGTACTAATTAGGTTTCATTTAGGACACGGTTTTTATCAAAAATTAAATACGAATTCCAATAAGGTTGATGCATTATATTAAGTTTCTATTTTTCAAAGTATCTAATTGTTTCGAGACTTACTAAGATTAAGTAACATGATCTCAGATACGAGGAATCAGCGCGTAAACAATATGAATACAAAATATAATAATCGTATAAGATGAATTAAAATATCAGAAATTTACACTTTAAATTTTTTTTTTTTGACACAGTAATTAAGAAATCGTGGATCTTGGTAATGTGTAACAATATGTTCGTTAAAATTAATAATCAACAATATTCCAAGTGACATATGCGATACGATCATATTATGTTTACACTGCATCTCAATGTTGAGGATTATAATTCATAATAATATAGTTAGTTGGAAAATATTATAACCCTGCTGGACTATTGCAGATTTTTTCTAAACTCTCGTCGAATCGAGTGGTATAATATGCTGCAAAGTCCTCAAATATCGTACTTAAACTTGTTCAAAAATGTCTCGAAAGTAATTTTTGACCATGAATAAGTTAGTGGCGTTAAAAAGTATTATTACAATTCAACATTAATGTACCTGTATAATACACTAACGATAATTTTTTTTTCGTAATAATTTTGTTAGAACATTTGCATTGAGAATGGAAAGTTCACGATAGGTCAACGTTTAGTTACATGATCATAATTGACAATCATAATATTATATTAATAGAATATATTAAAAATTAAAGTAAGCTAAAAACTTGTGTTGTTGAAGCTTTAATCAACAATATATATAAAAATATATATAATCAATCTTAATAAATTATGTGTACCCAGCGACGAGAGGCGCGCGCACACGCCTAGCTCACTCATCACCACGCGCACACGCGATATTTTCGCGCGAGCGCCCGCGCTCTTATACTTCTACGGGCAGGACCCGTTTGGACCAATTTTCCTAACACACAACTCGTTTGGACCAATTTTGAAGACCCGTTTGGACTAAAAAATATTAATTTTATACAACTCGTTGGACCAGCATTTTCCTTCCCATTTTATTTTTAACAGGCTTAGGACTGTCTTTGGCATGGTTAAAAATGCTGCTTCTTATTTTTATTATTATTATTGATTTTTTTAATATATATATAATATATATGTATAATAATATGAGTGGTTACTTTGTTTTAGAAATAAGAATAAAAATATAAATATATAATTTGATGTTATATTATGTTAAATTTGTCAAATTATTAATTTTTTAAATACGAGTCAAGAAAATTTTTTTAATTTAAATTCGAGCTAACGAGCTATAATAGTCGTTGTATAACGTGTCGTATATAATGTCGTGTAACGTACACGAGCGATTTGTACACCGAAAACGAATATTACTATTCATTAAACTATTACATTTACTGAGTTTAAAATTATCAACTGTTATACACGTATTGCCTCGTTTTGTTTGGAAAACATTTTCAATTTGGATATCCATTTTAACTATACAATAATTGTAAGTGCACTATATGTACTAACCGATACGCTGCGCATACGTAGAATATAGTGTTTGCGATAGTAATTTAAAGGTAACCGCAATTATTGTCAATTAGTATTATACTATTATCGCACCAGCCAATAGGGCCGTGTCGTAACAGATGTCATTTATATTATATTAATTGTATAAACGTATAATGTAACTGTGGGTTTTTGGTTAGCCATCAATTATAAATAATTTTGTTCTCTACACAATCTACAAATTAGTTTACACAGTTTAACGGAACAACTAAGTGGGCTTTTTAGTAATTATTTAGAAGTAAAATATACGAATAAAAAATTGGTCCAAACGGGTTCACAAAATCCTGGTCCAAATGAGTTGCATTTTTATTAGTGTCCCTAACGTCCCTGGTCCAAACGTGCCTCGACCACTTCTTCTACCTGGGTATGTACGTTGGGTTACCACTTTACTGCAGTCAAAGCACTCCGGGCCATCCGAGACGGATGACCGCAGAACTTTAATTTATTACGTATACGGAAATCGCTGCAGCAAACAATAATATCGTAAAAATGTTTAAATTACTGTACACACATAACAATAATATTATATTACTATATCGAGTAGGTGCCTACCTAGCTAGCTAGCTGTACGGTGAAATAATAAATAAATATCCGTTAGAAAGTATCCGCTGGCGACAGTATATATCTGCGCGGTGACTATTATACGCGACGGCCAACTACACATATTATAATATATAATACTTAACATATGCGTTCGCGCTACTGGACATAACGTATAATATAGGTAATAATAATAATATACGCAAATCAAAAAATAGTTTTAATGAGGAACTTACGGGCAGCGATTCGCTTATCTGATATACGGCGTGTACCATAAATCCTACAATTATCGCCGAGCCTGATATCGATCTCGCGATGCAGCGCCGCCGCCGCCGCCGCCGCCGCCGCCGCCGCCGCCGCCGCCGCCGCCGCCGCCGCCGCCGCCGCCGCCGCCGCCGCCGCCGCCGCCGCAGCCACGCACAGTGCGATAAAATATGTCCCGTTTCGGTAGGCGGATACGGTGGACAAGTAGGTAGGTAGTTAGGTAGCCGGGTGGGCATAGGTTAAACGTATACCCGGTGGATACCTATCCCGTAATAACCACCTTCTGTCACCGCCGCCGTGCAGGTAGCCGCACTCCAGTCGTGGACGTTATTTAAATTCCTGCTAATTGAACGTGATGTATATAGGTATATTGTATGCGTGTAATAATATTTTACTTGCGTTCGTTCGTGCAGCTACGGAGAGAAGGATCGTAGCGATGTTTCGGAAAATCAATAAATAAACCCTATGACGTCCTGCAAACGAGACACCGATTTGGCAACGACTTTGGCGTGCGCGAGTTTCCGTCGCGTGCCAACCGTCCCGGCCTCGCGCGGCGGCGGGCAGGTTGACCAAACTGTGATGTTTTTTTTTTTCAAACCCGGTCACTGGTAAGTATTTATATTGGTTTCCCTGTGGTGTTCAGATGAGTCCACAGCAGCAACAGCAGCAGCAGATAACTCGGAGCGCATTGATTTTGTGCGTGAGTTCAGGTTGGCCAAACATATATTATCAGCCAGTCAATATTAGGTACATTCACATGGCAGTAAATAAATAATATTTAAATACATAGGCGTGTTTTGACGATTCAGTTTCGAGCAACCTGGTTAAGTTAATTGGGTATAAGTTTATTCGCTCAAATTGTAAAAATGATGTGCTCAAAACTGCATCACAAAAAAACAATATGTGCATTAATAAGCAATATTATAGATACGTAATAAAAACATAGATAATACATACATAATACATCTTATCAGTAGCAAATGGTAATCAATGAATCCTATTTAGGTTAAATGAGTGTATACCTATGTGTATCGAGTTTCGACTATCAATAATATGTTATATAATAATATAATATAATAATTTTGTATACAAATGTAAACACACCACCTCAATCTTTGATGTCCCTGCATCCATGCTCTTGCAGCTATCTATGTGCGTTATATTTGATCATGATTACATTATTATGGTCACTTCTCCTTCGGATGAGTAGGTATCAACTCAATGGATCCCACAGATCTCTTAGGTATCTAAGGTTTTTCACACGACGTTGTTTTCACTGCATAAAACGTTATCGATATCGTTCGCTATACTCGCGGGGTCTGCGTTCAAGCTGGCAATCAACTGATTAATAGACAAATTCAGAGGGTTTATGTCGTATGATGATAAACCAAAGCACCTGAGGAGATGTTCTAACATTTATTTATGAAGGTTTTAAACATAATATTCTATTTATTGTTTACAGCGTGTCCCGTGAGGATTTACCCATTGCGATACCTCCCGAAATAATTGTGATATCGAAATTCTGGTTTTGTAATAAGACTCACAGAGATAAGAAATACAATTGTTTCATATTTTAATTTATTTTAATATTTTGGTAAAAAAGTTAAAAAATAAATTTGTTTATTTAATTATTTAAAAAAAAAAAATAAAGATAGCCATTATGTTGAGTTTATTTTTCTAAAAATTTTGACGTTTCAAAATTTTATTTTCATTAATTTCCTAATTTTTAATATTTTTTTTAGTTTCGAGAAAAATAGCAAATTATTTAAAACCGTAATGTTATCAAACATGTGACCCTCCGCGCCGCGCGCATTACCATACAGCCAATCGAATACTTTCCGTGCTCCTAATTAGTTATAAATTTATAATCATATTTTATTTCTTTAAAACTAGAAAAAATATTAAAAATCAGGAAATTTATGAATAAATAAAATTTTGAAACGTCAACATTTTCAGAAAAATAAACTCTACAAAATGGCTTTGAACAGTTCGATTAGTATAAGTACTTACACGTCTTACACGTCGTTGTGTCTGAAACATTTATTTTATTTATTTTAGAATTGACAGGCAATATAAATTGCTTGCAATACCTACTAATGTGAATCGTTTTAGCTCCATAATTGACAACACACACACGGACTTAAGATTTGATTGAACGTCCAGGGAAGATGGATGGGCACAAATTGATTTAAGAAAGATACAATTTATTGACATCATACAAATCGATTACGACATTATTAAATTGCGATGAGAGAGGTAATGATAACTTTCAGGTATCAAGACCTTAACTACTCCTTTATAAAATTATGATGTAAGATTGACTAATATTTACAGGTTTAATTTTAAATATATTATTTTCCAGCGCTTAAAAATATTGTTAAAATATACAGGCATCGCATAGTACTTTTTAATCACATGAGTCACCGTGTTCAATTTTTATTCTTTTTACAGATTTAAAAGTTTCTATTGTTTAAAATTATTAATTACGTGAATCGTAGGAAATAGTTTAAGAAACTATACTGTTTAAATGTTTACAGTTTCAAAATTAAATGATTCGAATAATACAACATTTTGAAAATCCGCAATGTCTATAATACTATCGATGGCGATCTATTTCGCTAATTGCATGTTAGCTCATGTAATGCAATATTCACGTCGATCAGAATAGCAAAAATTATTATTCTAAGATTTCTTTCGTATTATTATTACAAGAATATGTTTCATCTAAAACCACGTATACACGTGCTGAGTTAGGTCCTGCCAACCCGTCAAACCGACATCACCCTATACCGGTTGAGTTATATGCATAGGAGGTGTACGTTTACATTTTTGGGGAGGTGAAAGTGTTTGCCTTATAATATAATATGATAGGTATGTCAAAGACTGGCACGCACGGCCGCCCCGCCAAGTGGGAAACGATAAATATGTGCGCATATTATTATATATAAATAATAATAGGATATACGATACGCTCACACTTACACATCATTTAGGTACTTGAACATTTACAGACGTTAACTACTCTTCTCGCTGCAGATGATTTTACGTATTAGTTTTTTTTCGTTTGTTTGACCATCGACGGGCGTTGAAAAGCAGCGGCACGCACCTCCATCATACATTAAGGTACACATCAAAAGCGGTTGTTTCTTCGAGAGTTCGCGAAAATCGAGTTGTTAAATACATGATACCTGCAAGATACGTATATAAAGGCACCTATATAGGTGTGTATGATGGCTATATTGTGCTTACGTAATATTTGTTTTTGGCGAAAAACGCGCCCTTGCAGAAGTTTAGGTATAGTCAGCTGCTGTTTCCAACGCAAACATTATCAATATAAAATCTAGCCGATGCAGACTATAGATGCGCACGCCTCTTATTGATTTCGGACTGCAGACGCGGCGGCGTGGCTGAAACAGAGGAGATGATGAAAATCTCTAAACAACCGTCGGAAAAGAAACGAGCGTGCTAAAGTGTAAAACGATGTATTCACTGACAATGTGATCCAGTTCGATGTTCCATATCGCACTATTCTCCCCTCTCCCCCGGAATATGATAATATTGTTATCAGTATACCACAGTGATTTGCCAACCATACTTATCCCCATTTTTTTCTCTTTAACAGTAATAGTTTATTTAAATATTCTCATTTTTGCATTTTTTGAATGATATATTTAAAGACCATATTTTCTTCAAATTCTTTGTACCGAGTGTTAATACAAACCAGACAACCTTTTTTACTGCAAATAATTTTATAGGATCATATTTTAATTTTGACTATTTTGATATACCGTCTTGTTTGAAATCTAAAATAATATTTTTTCATTTATTAAAATATTTATACCTGTATCAGCTGTATTATGAGTATATTAAAAATAATGGTTCGTAAAAATGGTTTTACAATAATATAAAATATATTATTGTAAAAATGGTTTTACAATAATATAAAATATATTATGTACTTACCTATAATACAGTGGCGCAACTAGGTTTTTTTCAAGGGGGGTGTCCGCGAGTAGCGTATTACACAGCGTATACAGTATTTCCCCAATTCATTTCCAAATTTGTTAGTATACTATGTACAAAAGACAGTCGTCACGACTACTATTAAAATATTTACCTATTATATTATTTTATTCAAACGATTTGAATCAAACTACCACCATAATTATTTCTGGATACACTACTGACGTCCAACGTCTTATTAACTAAACAATTCATATCACGTGAGTACGTGACACGTATGTTTAGATCAAAGTTACATATAATTATAATAATTTTCGATAAACTATGGACAAAAGACTTAGTAACATTTATCAGTTATAAATATTATAACTCTAGATTTAAATTTAAAAAAAGATTGAACATTTTTTTTCAATGATTATTGAATATAATTAAATATAAATTTCCTATTATACGGTTCAAGGGGGGTGTCCAGACACCTAAAACACCCCCCTTGGTTGTTCCACTGCTATAATATTCAGTGTTTATTTACTTATTATACCCGGAACAAATGTACAAGGTCTTAATGTCAATATAGAATAATATTTGATATAAATTACTAACATTTTAAAAATACTACTTGTCTTCCTATAACAATCATTTTTCTTTTTAAATTGTATATTGAATAAATTAATACTGAAGTATATGTCATCTTAACTTAGTGTTGATTAAATACATTTTTTTTTTAACATTTGAAAAATAGATAGCAATTAGTAATAATTAGAAACAATTATTAGTAATAATAGATACTATCGGCTGCGATTTAAAGTATTTGCAAATCAGGAGAAATTAAAATTAATTAAAATTGAATAAGTAATAGTTATAACAACAGGTCGTGTGGGAGTCCACGTTTGAGTGAGCGTACAGAGGTGGGTCACTTAGTCTATAAAATTGCACACCGTGAACAGAGCTGATGTGGTCCAAGAAGTTTATTGCTAATTTTTTTATAAACTAACAATCAATTTTAAACACAAAGTTGAATATTTATAAAAAAAAAAACTCATTCAAATGTTTATTTTTATTATTAGAAAACTTCTCAAATAGTACAAAAAAAAATATTTCAACATTTTGAAAATAAGGTCTTTCAGTATGTATGTGTTCCCCTCCTCCGATATATGCCAGAACTATATGTGTAAAGACTTCAAAAATCATATTTTGACAACAACTGCACTGGTTAAGGTGAAAAAGGGGATAGGGGGGGGGGGGTCATGCTTGGTAATTCATCACCTTGGTATATATACGATGTTCTGTAGGTATACACGAGTGTTTATACGTTTTGCGGGCACACACGATCGAGCTGAAAACATAATATATTACGAAAAAAGCGGTTTATATATGTATATACCTACCTATAGGCTATAATATTATATTTTAATAACATTGTGCTCGGGTTCACAAGCGTTGCATTTCTTGTAAGAGAGGCGCGTGATCCATTGATCGGAGATCGCCGGCCGTATCGCTCTTAATAATTCACCTTCCGCACCGGCGTAGTCGAGATGATCTATAAAACCCCATCTCCGACCAATAAAACCGATGTTATTTATCGCGTTCGATAATATAGATTTGCTGAGCCCCTCGTACATTATGTATATACATATAATATCATAATATATATATTATATTATGTATACGATAGGTACATAATGTACTTATGCCACGGGCCGCCACCGCCGCCGACCGATCGTTTATCATCGATCCGTGTGAGAACTTACGAGTATAATATCTGCAACGTCCGCCGATAGTCGCGAGCATAAATTCCCTCGCGCCCGTCCAATATAACATGGAATATCGTATTATACATATTATATTATAATATATAAATAATAATAATATTCGCTGGATAAAGTCCCGACAACGGCGACAGTATTTATATCATCTTATTATTATTATTATTGAGATGTAACGCTCGTATATAAATACTGTACCGTTATTGACACGCGTGGATATTTTATAAAATAATTTCAAGACAACCGTGACGACTATCAATGATGATCCTACGAACAGTGACTAAACATGTAGTTAGACTTTAGCGTCTCCTATATGTCTGCCGAAGATAGTAAGATAGGTTTAATACAAAGTCAGCAAGGTAAAATTCATAGGTTATAGGTATAGATACGACCTGACGACCTACGCATCGCTATAATTTAAGGGACGTTAAAAAAATTATCATGATAATGCCCATACATGGTTACATATTTCGTTACAAAATGGTTACAGAATGTTGTGAAATTTTGATGTAAACATTTTAAGCTTAGGGTGCTGGAGTGATGGACCTGATTAAATGACGAAAATATTCGATTGATTTAAATCATTCTTATAATAATTATATTATAAGCAGTACTTACATTTTTATAACTTCCATAAATTGTAAAAATATTATACCGTATATTATTGAAAACGTTGTAAATAAATTATTGTATCTCTATAGTTAACACTTTTTTATTACAGAAAATATAAAATGTTATAATACTATATAATCAATATTATATTCATGTAATTACGGTATCATACACCTTTTTGAATCAAAGTGTTGAATTGGTATTATTTTGGGAATCACAGAAAAATCAAGACGGTTACCTTACGTCGTGATAATAAAGCAGAACATTCAAAACGAAAAAAAAACGCCAACATCTATAAATTATATTGTAGTTCGACTAGCTATTTCTATAGAAAGAACTTATTCTTTGGTACAGACATTTTTGTGGCTGTAAATGTATATAAGAAAGGTCCGTTATTACGTGACGTATATACAACAATACTGATTTCAGCCTTCCATGTCTGTACCGGCTGATTCATTTTGGACCAAAAATCGTCTCATATTAAGACGTATTTTGTGGATAAGAAAATTTCACTAACTCGTTCACCCGCGACGCGCCGTCAACCAACAACCAAATGAACCCCGTTCCAGAGGAACCGATAAAATTGTCGAGGTACCTAGCTATATACACATCGTACGATTCAAAAATATTATCAAGACATTAGTTTGAGTTAGCTAAGTATAAACGATTTTATTATTCAGAACGTCTTAAAAAAAGATTTAAAATGAATAATTGTTATATAACAAATTAACCGATTCGAATATCGATCGAAGGATCAAGAAACCAAAAATAAAAATTACTAAATGGAACAAATATTGTAGGCACCTATACTGTTTATTTAATTTTATATGTTTCACTGCATGTGTGGTAGAATCGATGTTTTTTTTACATATTTTCCAATCATGCGACATACGCGCTCGTGATATCTGCGTCGTTAATAATAACGTAATATCTTCGTATTTGATATAAACATATATAATAATACTATTGACAATATTGTACGCATCATGTTCTACAAAATTAACATAATACATACGAATGTCAGGATAATAGGTACACTCACACTCTCGTAGTTATCATACATCATATATGTCTATTTTTCTTCGTGCACATCATATTATAATATATTAGGTATACACTCGAGGGAGTATACAAACTCGTAGAAAAAATGATAAAAGCGATAAGAAAACAACGCAAGTCACTATTGTATAAGTGTATAATAGCCCACAATATATATATCATAATATTACATAATATCTATTTGCGCATGTGTATTATAATATATTCGCCTTGAATATTTTAAAATATTGTTAATATAGTGATAGTACACTGCAATGAAAAACATTCGGTAGTCGCGTATCCGTTTATCACTATAATATATTATAGCCGAACATCCGATAGTTAGATATCGAGATGATCGATCGATGTACGTTCTCTGTTATGCGAATGAAAATCATATTTTTTACATGCCAATTATATTATTATAATATTCAAAGCTTCGCGGTCGAATAATATAATATTATTATAAAATAACAGACGGTCTCTCGCATTTCCTGTAGGTATGCATAATAATATATTACTGCATCGCAGCGATCGCATTCGACGATTACTTGAATTTAAGTTATATTATTTTTATTATTATTATTATTGTTAATCGTCATGTTTTGACATATATGTTCCATTAGTTTTGGATCGATAAATTATAACAGACGTGCACGATTCGTATTATAATTAGATGTAATATTATTAAACTCGAGTGAATATTTTTATGACGCATTATCCCGTCGTAACAGTATAGAACACCAGCAGACTGTTTACGGTTTTGTTCGTTTTACGTTTAGTAGGGTTGTTGAAAAAACGATTCTAGAACATTGATGTTTTTTTTTAAATGATGATGATTGTCTTGACGCGGGTTACCCCAAAATATGAGTAATTTTGATTTCAACGTTTTGCCATACTATTATAATAATTATAGATTTGCATGGATATTATTTTTTAAATGAAATTTAGAAAATTATTTTATAACATTTAACAAGACATTATTAATTGATGCATTGAATTGTAACAGTATCGTTCGAGTCAGATCAGTATCATTACATTATTATACTCGATATTCGTAACAAATAACAATGATAATATTATAACATTATTAAAAATACTATTATACATTATACAAACGCTATGGTGGTATAAACCGTCATGGTATCAGATGTATATCATAAATGTATTATAGGTACGCGTTTATGATATAATGTGTAGCTACATCTCGGGCGATTATTCATAACTATTATCTCGGCGCTGCGATCGTCGCAATGAGTCGCGTCCGCGGATTTATTGGGCGCTAAGCCTGAGAGACGGGTCGAGACGGAGAAAATATTATGGAAGATATGAAAATGATAATAATATGAACATATTATACACTCGCCAGTCGCCACATATCTATAATACTGCTATTATTATTATTATTATTGTATAAACGCCATCTCGAAGCGTCTAACTCGTCTACAGAGTGATCATTTTATCGTCTGGAGCTTGGCCGCTGAAATCGGTGCCGGAAGAATAACCATAGATGCATAAGACACTTTTGTACTGGAGGGCTTAGTGCGATAGTCAATCAGAATTAAAAATATAGATGAAAGCTTGAGTGGCTTAGCTTCTTCTCGGCGCAATAATAGACAATATTATGTTTAAAGATATAAATTTAATAATAATAATATTTTAATAACGGAATAATATTCCAATTAACAATAAAATAATAATGATATTATTGTTGGGTACCTACATGTGTGAGGTATATTAAAAATGAATACGTATAATAGAGAAAAAAATATATATAATATATACTTTTTAGAAATTAAAAAATTGACAATATATTAAACAATTTATTAACTTAATAGTTTGGTAATAATCTAAAAATAATAATTTAAAGAACTAAGAGTTGAACTTTAAAGAACAAGTCCAAGTTTCTGAACATGACACCTCATGACATTAATATATTAGAAGGGTAGTTAGACATATAGTTGGTTTTAATAATTGATAAATAAAATGGATATTTATTTCTTGTATTATTTATATTTACTTTGAAGTTGATACGTCCGAAAAGTTCAGGTCAATCAATTAAATTATGTAGTAGTTTAAAAAGAAATTTTAATTTTAATTTTTTGGACTAAATATAGTCACGGCGCCTTGCTGTGATTACCATAAAAATCAGGACAAAAAAATACTCGTCAGTAACGAATTTTTGAAAGAAAAAAATTCATTTATTATGAGCCGTGGACAGCGGTGCACAGTTTGGTATCCGCTGTCTTAATCCATAACAATTAAATAATTATTGTTATATCTTTAGGCCCAAACGGCGCACAATATCGTGGAAACACAACAGAAATTTTCTCAATAAAATGTGAAAAATAATTATTGTGTTGACGAGTTATTATAATTTTTTTTTATTATAAATTCTTGGACATATATTTTAATAAACAGAAGAACGATGTTAAGTCCATATGTAAAATGTGTTAAATAGTGATTGGTGTCAAAGGAAACGAGTGCTCACAAGGCTCCAAATGTCTTGTACTACGGTACTGTTGCAGACCGCAATTTCACGGAAAATGCAAGTTATTTTAAAGTTGTGAGTACAAATTCTGAAACCCTTATTATGTCATGATAAACTTTAAATAGCAATATAATTTATAACAGTGGTAGTCAAATGATTTTTTCATAGTGGGTTATTGGGGGTATGGCTGACTTCTTAAACATATAGGTACCACCACTTGATCGTAAAAATTATAATTTATGGTTATCGTTATATACCCAGTACCTAGGTATTACCCACTATAGGTATATCTAAGTTATTATAAATACCTATGTATAAAAGTTCTTGGGGAGGTCTATACACTCATTCCACTCCCATATATCACCGTTCGACCGTTATTAATTTTAAAATGTCCACCAATATAATATAGTCTTCTGATCGCTTAGGTAACTCCCCATTAACTGTTTTTTGAGGATAAATAACGAAGAGATCATCCTCAATTATTATCCTTAAAAATATTGTTCAACTGGGTCTTTGCTTATATTATATTAAACATTATTGCTCTCTTAGTTATTATAGATAGATTGTTAATATTTTCTTATGTTTGTTATTATAATAATATATACATATTGTTAATACCTATCATAATATATTAGTATATCTAATTTGTTTTGGGACTCGGCCTGATCTTATTAAAAATAAAATAATTATTTGCTCAAGTATCGCGACGGGGCTCAAATAGTGAAATATGAATCACCCTGTATACATAGTTTACAAGATAAAATATGTGTCGTATAACTTGTAAGTCATATTATCCCGGGGTCGGACGTCGTGGTGCGTGACAGTGCAATAATACACATAATATATAATACGTCGCGTCGGGGTTATTATAATAATAATGCACTTCACCTATATTATTATTATTATTATTATTATTATTATTACTATACCATATAGGTATATAGTTTATATGCGTTTTTGCGAAACGACAAAACGATCGGAGGAATACGGTTTTTCGCTATCTGGTTTACAACTCACTCGGCGGCGATAAAAACGATACAATATTACATTATCTCGCAGCCGCGACCGCACCAGTGCAATGTTAATATAATATAATATGATGGGTAGAAACTTATCTCGGTGCAGACCTCCGTCGTTACCGCGCGCGTCGTCGTTGTCACCGCTATGTTATAATAAATAATCATGTTTTATATATTTAATATTATTATCATTTCGTCTCTGATGAATGGACAATTTGTATTCCTCCGTTGCGTCAACAATCGTCCTAAATATTATAATGTTTTGATTATTTTATTACTATTATTATTTATAATCCATCGCAACAAGTGCAACTCTGCTCTATTACACGTCAACTGGTTTGATGCGTTACACGATGAGGGTAACTATGATGGTTAAATAGTTATACAATTTATAAAGATGAAAAATGCCTATATAGATGTGCATTAATTGAATTCGTCTATATGCCTGGACGTGGATCTAGATTTTTGATTAGAAAAATATATACAAAAAATATTTGAATTTATATAAGTAATTTATTAATCCAGTTCATATAGTGAGTGATTTCGCTATGCGGATGCAACATATACCTAGTAATTTTTAAAAGTACCAATCAACAATTGTGTATACAATTGGGGTGTAACCCATCTACGCTTCCTCAGACTGTACTCTGGTAACAATTGATAAAATCATAATTTATCAATTGACTAAAGTTTGGCGGACTGTGCTGAGTTTATTATGCAAGCAAACAAATGGCATCGTGTCTAAAATATTAAAATTGAGATGTTTAATATATCTAAAAAACTGTACTATAATATTTATAATTGTAAATAGGTGTCTAGTGAACCTTGAGTTCTGAATTCACTGAAATGGATATGTTGAGTTTTAATTTTATGATAAATCGTTGCATACGAAAATCGATTCTGAGCGCGAGGCCTTATAATATATTACTTTTTGAATAGAACTAATTATATTTTATTCATATTCTTTAAAATATCAATGATAAACATTTGTATCTAAAAAAGATATGTCATTCACTCAATTATAGCCGTGTTTCAACAAAAATATTTTTTGTGAACATTTAACGTTCGTACAGATAGGTAGGTACGTGCAAAAAAATAAACTATCAAGAAATTCTCGATTCCAATCAAGTAAAAAGTAACTTGTTGAGGTAAAAAAACTGTAAAATCATAATATAATTCTATACTTTCAAGTTATAGTGCAGATTTTCATCATATAAAACAGAGGTAGGTACCCAAACATCGGAAACATTTTATAATTTGGTGACCCTCAACACATCATAATATGAACTTCTTTATATAAGATCTGATATAAGAGTAAACACTTGTAATCTATAGATTATTCTTAACGGTTTTTAAAATTGCCTCTTTCCTACGTATGAGTGTTGACTTAATGTTTGCCAGTGTCGGTAGCCATTGTAGTAGTGTAGTTTTAAGTTTCCCGTTAATTACTCTCATTACGCTATTGAGCTGTGTGTCGGTTTTCCTTACATGCAAGCTGTTACACAACAATTGTGACACTGCTGTACTAAAACTAGGCTAAAAGCTGCAGTCCGTAAGGACTTAGCATCGGCACACCAGCGTGTTACCGCAAATTATTGTACACAAACATGTTAAAATTACGACGCACAGTTTGAGATCCACGATTTAAAGAGTTTCTGCCTGTTATCTATCTATTATTATAAAAATGAGCTGCACAGTCGTGCAGTACGTCTCGTGGATTCGTCAATCCACTTGTAGTAAAAGAACTCTTATACTTTTAGATTTTGATGCATTGGAAATTTCAGGGTCGTAATTAATATAAAGCTTATAAATTTAAATAAATATATTTTTTCCGCAAATAATAAACAATACTCTTAAAATAGTGTTGAGGTCGAGATCTTTGATCAATTGATCAAGTGTCATATTTGCAAACTAAAAATCATAATCTTGGAAGATGGTTTAAGCACTCTCCTTCCGCACTCAAAAGACAGTATTACATATTATTCATATAGATGGTCGAGAATTTCACGATTTTCAAAAATCTATTTTATAATTTAATATCGTTTTGGCGTTTATTATTAATTTTATATATATCTAATATTAGCCGCTTAAAAATGAAAATGGCCATGTCAAGATGCATTTCTTAAATTAATTTTTAATTGCAAACAATGTTTCATTATTTGGTATAGGCTCTATATAACCTATATGATTTTTCAGTTGATGCTTCCTTTTCAACATTTCTGACAGTAATACAATGTGTCGATAAGGAATAAACATTTTTAAAATAATAACACAACGAGACTGACTTTAAAAAAACAATTTATAATTCAATGATATTTTAATACAGTTATATATTTATGCATATAATATTGTAATCATGTACACAATTTACAATTATCTATTAGTTTACATTCATTTTAGAAATTATTTAAGAAAATAGAAGTTTATAATATTTGGTCCATGCATGTAGTCTGCTTGTTGTCAGGAATATATAGTCAATGATTGTCAGTGGTACCGAACGAACTGCTGTGGCAATTACCTACCCATGCTATGAAAAAAAACTTCGAGTACACATATTTTTAGATTTTTGAATACAGTATGAATTACGTTGGTTTACATTTTCAATTCTTATCATAAAAATAATTATCATATACACATATTTTAACTACAAAACAATTTGAATTATCGATGAATACAATACAATATTTAAGTGTATATATTTATATTTTTATTTTTATTTTTATTTATATTTCACACGTTTCGAATTCATAAAAGTTAAATACGATTATGTTCATATACCAAGTCTTTTCAACTAGCTATAATGTTTATATCCTAATACGAACGTTGCATTTGACAACATTGTTTATACCTAATTAATGTTTTTCAAATCTTTTTTTTCAAAATAATATTAGGTATATAGAACATAATTTATTGAAAATAATAATGAGAGGGTTAACTTACTAATGATAAAATATCTTGCGATGAACCAAGAGTTATTATTATTATTGACCAACAAGAGTCAAGCAGACATTTTGGAATCAAAATTGTGATATAAAACAATTCTTTGTTAAATTTGTAAAGTGAAAGAAGTTGAAGTTTCACACATCTCTAATGTCATAAATTACAAAATCATATAATAACAAGATTCATTCTATTTCGCTTATAGCAGGAAGAAAAAATACTAAGCTTCTAAATAAATATAGAAGCAAGTCTATTGTTTGCCATGCTAGATATTTAATTATTTCTGTATTGTATATAATATTTTATCATTAGTTAACCCTCTCATTTATGCAAATAGTTCGTTTGTTTAAGCACTTCGAAAATGTATCTATTGATACAAATTCAATTATATTTGTGTATATTTTCAAACCAAAAAGGAGAAATAATTTAATACAGTAGATATCAAAGTTAAATATATTCATATACCAAGCCTATTTAATGTTTTTCAAATAATTATTATTTTCAATAAATTATGTTCTATATACCTAATATTATTTTGAAAAACATTAATTAGGTATAAACAATATCAAATGCAACGTTCGTATTATGATATAAACACTATAGCTAGTAGAAAAGGCTTAGTATATGAACTTATTTAATTTCACACTTAAATATCTTAAGTCCATGCTAGTATTGTCTTGGTATCTCATCGGCATTAATTAGATTTTGGTTCGTATTGTGACTGCGCTGATTTATATGGAATCCTTGTATGTGATCGGACGTAAGCACTTGGCTCATTTAACATATCTTTATTTATCTGATTCAGCTGATCTTCGTCAATCTAAAATTTTAAATAACGACACTTTACAACCCCTAATTGCGTGTATAAATGTATTATTTTATTTTGAAATCATCAAAAAGAAATCACTAAATTTATTTACATCGTTATCATTAGATAACGCAAATAGCTCATATTTCGCTTTATCGCTTTGAACATTTATAAATATTCATATAAGACAAATAAATGAATTATATGTGTTTAACTTACATCGTATTCGTCAAAGTTAAATACAACATTTGACCATGCCTTTTCTACCATAGCGTTTATATCATAATCTTTAGCTTTTTTTGAAAAATTTTTTTCGTCTTCCCAAGCACTAAATAGTTTTAAAGTAGATTGTTTTAAAGTTGTTGTTCCCGAAGGATCTGGACCAAGTAGTTCTTCGAATTCCTAAAAATGTATCCAATATTTATCTTTTACGTTTGTAAAAAATTTTGTCAACCCTCCAGAAAAATTTTATTTTTTCTGTTGAATGCAGTCAAATACATACGAGAGATCTTATATTCAATATTATAGGTTATAGGTAATTTACCAAATATTATAGATTAAGGGACCTAAAATGTTTAGATTAGCTATACATTTTCAAGGGTACATAAATTGTCACATTTATTAACGGAGCTGTTACGTATTCTTATTCATTGTATATTAAATAACTCGAAGAGGGTGGGGTTTGTTTCAGAATTTACTAACGTCCAAAATGTCGGCTTGTCTCTTGTCCACGGGGTGCTTTGCATAATATTCCACATTAGCTAATGTCGGAATGAGATTAGCAGAGTCTCGTAATAGTTGGATTGTGTTCTTCTTCGATTTTATGTGTTCTAAACATTTTTTGATGGACGTTGAATAGTTGTTTTTTCCAGCATGTCCCCAGGTCCCTGTAGATACATACAATTCACACGCAGATGTTCTTCTGGTTCGCTTTCGTAAAATATAAGTACATATTCCAGCCAATCCTACTGCCCCTAACGCAACACTGATTATTATAGATTTAGATAACATATCGTTGTTATATTAAATTAGATTGCGAAAATTCACAGTTTTGAGCTAATATATACGTTTGCAAGAAAATTGTTTATACGTTTAACAAAACTAAATAATCATTGGTCTTTTCATAAGTTAATAAATAAACAGTTTAGTATTGTGTCGTCATGGATAAAAATATATAATAATAATCACCAGTTTTGTTATTATTTTTACCAAGGACAATTGAAAACTAGTCAATTGATTCCGATAAGACTACATGCATAATGTGGTAACTTTTGTTCGACTTTTTTTCGACTTTTGTTCGACCCAACAATGTTGTAATCATTACACCAAAAGTATTTAAAAACTTTTTGTTTTAAGTATTTGGAAAGAATTTTAAATACTGTCTTGGACTTATTTGTATTTGAAAATCAAATACTTTTACACAAATACTTTTGAAAATTCAAACACGAATCATTCGTCAGCTTGTTACATATTTTTTTTTAAAGATTTTTTTAGTATTTAATTCATAATTTTGTTTCGTTTATAAATGTTGAGAACTCAACATAAATTAATTGAATGAACAATAAATATTATAAATAATATTAATTTCGTGAACTGACTAGTAGAAAAGTAAAATATAAAAGTATTTTAAATATTTTCTGAATGGATGTATGTGTATCTGTGTTTAAATACAATTTCAAAAGTATCGTTTACAAGACTAAGCTAACGAAATAAGACTTGAACTGCATATCGTACATTTTTGTTAATGCGTAGGTATGTAAAACTTAGACAACAAATGCGGATGTAACGTCCTCCTAATTTGATCAGTTGATCAAGTTCTTAACATCTAAAATATTACAAGAATATTTATTATTATTTTCAGAAAAAATATTTATGTAAATTTATAAACTATATATATAATATGTATAATGAAGGCGTCAAAATCTAAAAGTATTCGAGTTCTCTATTAACTTATTATCGTTTTTAAAAAATATTAAAGAGACTATATTACTATAGTATAGATAGATATTATAGGTAGTTACTCTTTAAATATGGAATTCCCGAACTTTGAGTTCCAATTTATTTCTGTGTACGAATACTTGCGGAACAGGCTGGAGTGCCGATCCTAAGACTTTACGGACAGCGGCGTTGAGCTAGGTTTATAGTACAGCAGAGTATTATTGGTCCCATGTTTGGTGTTACAGCTAGTGCGCGTTTAAGGAAAATAGTCACACAGCTCAATATAGAGTAACGAGTGTAATAAACGGTAAACGATTAAATCTACGACCCTATAATTGCTATCGAATTTTCAAAATTCTGTTCAAAAAAAGTTATGTAGATTAATAAGCTATTACCATAATGTCCAAGATATGTTGTAACGTGTTCGATAAAAATATTCAATATACATAATAATGTATATTTTTTTACCGTGAATTATAATTATTAAATTTAACTTCGTCAATGAAAGTTGTTGATGATAGAAGAGTCGTGTGAAATATAGTGGTGTAAAATATATTGTTACTATATAGATTACAAGCGTTCACTTTTATATCAGATGATGCTTCAAACGGTTCAAACACCTAAATCAAGGAGCCCACCAGTTGAGTACGCTATACCATTGTTAATTTTAGGGTATGATAATGTTGAGGTATGATGAAAATAATGGACAAGCTTACAGTACCAAAAAGAAGACTACTATGTGATTTTTGACTAATTTTATTTGATTTAAAGTTATACCATTATACCTTAATATACTATTATATTATAAAGAAACAATGGAAATATGATTTTATTATTATTATTTTTTAAAACCATGTATACAGAATTTCATGTATAAAACCATCAGAACCGAAAAATTTCAAAAACATAATATTATTTCAATTTGATAAATATTGTTAAAACAAAAGGATAAATAGTTAATTATTATATTATAACTTTGGTAATAAAATACATATTATTACATACATTACTACGATCATATGTGAATAGACCTAATGTTTTGGTTAGTAAAATGAATAATAAAATTATAGAATATAGCATTTAAAAACAATGCCAGGCACATCATTCATAGGCTTTCTAAAGTCAATATTATAATAAACGATAATAAGTGACAAGTATGGTAGGTATGTAACTTATTCGTCGAAAGGAATATGGACATAAGCAGTATTGTAAAAGATAATATTTAAAATATGTATTCAAGTAAAAATACAGATGTACTGATTTCGAAAATATTGAGTAGAATTAGAATGTAACTGTTTGTTTAAAATATATTCTATTTTTGTATGGAATCAACTATATTTATCAGTAAATCAATAAATATATCTATTAATCAATAAAATAATATATATAAATCAACTTATATGAATTTCATTAATATTATACAACATACAAATATATTTTACACCAATATATAAAACAGGACTCTTCTATACTTAACAACTTTCATTGACGAAGTTAAATATAATAATTATAATTCACAGTAAAAAACTATACATTATTATGTATATTGAATATTTTTCCTCAAATACTTTACAACATATCTTGGATATTATGGTAATAGCTTATTGATCTACATAATTGGTTTTAAACAAAATTCTGAAAATTCGAATTATGTTGAACCACTTAAATATAATATTATTCATTATTTTAGTAATATTGTATAATAAGTATTAAATATTATAACATAGAATATAGGTTAAGTACAAACTTATTTTAATTTCATATACCTATGTTATTTTAATATATAAACAATACAATTTATTGTATGGGATGCCACAGTAAATTAAGTAAAAAAGTCACTTTTTAAACTTATTTCAATTTAAAACATTAGCGGTAATCTGTTATGTTATTAATAGGGTTTGTAAGTAGTTATAGGAGTTTTATATTGTTCTGTATGCTGTCAAATTATAGCAGACCAAGCTAGAAATCCTAGCTATTCAATGTTGAGTTTAAAAATGCATATTTTGTATATTTCAATAATTTTAGAGAAAAAGTGCATATTTAGTCGATTTTCATTAATTTTCGCATATTTTTATGCATATTTAATATTTTCTACAAAAATTAAATTTTTTCCATTCTTAACCAATTTATTTTAAATAATGTTACATAACACAACGCTAGTAAAGTGAAAAACAACTTAACAGGTATTTTTCAATGTTTATATTTATTTCGTATTTCACAAATAATGAAAATATATTTATTAAACTATTCTTTCAGTTCAATAAAATCTGAAACGCCAACCGGTAACACACCATGTTTTTATTTTTTTGTTATATACCTATAATTTATATAAGTTATTTAAATAATAAAATTTTTTGAAGTATATGTCTTTTGTATTTTTTTCGTGTAATATATTAATAAATAAATTACACACTTTAAATAGGTAAATAAATACATTTTTTTTGCATATTTCACACTTTTCCATGCATATTTTATAATTTTTTCTTGCATATTTTGCCTATTTTTGCTTCTATAACTTCCAAACTCCAGTCATTAACAATTTAAAAATACATACACCCACATCATACTCAGTTGAATGCTTTATTATTTTAATTATCTTTGTTTGAGTTCAGTTCACTAAGTGGTTATACACACGGGTAATAGTTCTAACCATTCTTCTAGTGTTATTTAATTCCCTCAAAAATATTATTATTTCAATGTGTCCTATCTGTAATTATATTTCAACTTTAAATGGAAAAAAGATAAGCGTTTGTTTAATTAAATATATAGAAAAAATAGTTATGGGTTTTGTAATTAAAAATTTTTTATTGAAACAGTAAAGACAAATATTGAATGATTTATTAAAATAGTCCTGCAATATAAACAGCCAAATCATTTTCGTTCGATGCATTTATGTTGTATCAATAAATTATCATACATTTGTTGCAATTTTAAACACATATTATTTTCTAACTACAAATAATCATCGAGTTCTCGCTATAGTGGCTCACAATACTAATTCGATCGCCCATTTCATTGGATGCTTGAGACCCTCGCGCGTATCATACTGTTACCATTAATTATTTATTTAAATTTATACCACGTACCATGTTATAGAAAAAGCAAGAGTGCGTTTGAACATAGAAGAGCTAAACTACAATAACAGTGACTTCAAAATGTCCAAGAGTATCTATACAGGTAGGAATGTTATGTTTTATCGATACTAATTATACTTCGTATAAACTTAATATTATATATATCATATTAAATAACGAACACGTATTGTATTTGTCATAATGATTTTTTTTTTTAATTACAGAGGTACCTCAACCAAATTTCATGTCACGTTTGATATCTGTATTTAGTTTTGAAAATACAGACGTGAGTTACGGTAGACCTACAATGTGGTGGAGTATTTTTCCATTTACATCAAGACTCCAGTTGGAAACCATTTACTCTTGTAATGACGGGTTGTCTCTTGTCCACGAGGTGCTTTGCATAATATTCCACATTAGCTAATGTCGGAATGAGATTAGCAGAGTCTCGTAATAATTTGATTGTGTTCTTCTTCGCTTTGATGTGATCTAAACATTTCTTCATGGACGTTGAATTGTTTTGTTTGCCAGCATGTCCCCATATCTCTCTAGATATATTCATTACACACGCAGATGTTCTTTTCGATCGCTTCCATAAAATATATGTACACATTCCAGCTAATCCAACTGTCCCTAACGCAACACTGACTATTAGCGATTTCGTAAACATATTGTTTACAAAAGTAAATATCTTGAATAAAGTACAAAAATTAACTGTTTTCAGATATTATATTAGTTTATAAGAAAATCGTCGAGACGTTTAATAAAACTAAATAATGATTTGTCTTTTCCATAAGTTAATTAATAAACAGTTTAGTATTTTGTTGTAATATATATAAATATATAATAATAATCACCATGTTTGTTATTATTTTTACCAAGGACAATTGAAAGCTAGTCAATTGATTCCGATGAGACTACATGCATAATGTGGTAACTTTTTGTTCGACATTTGTTCGATCCAACAATGTTGTAATCATTACACCAAAAAGTATTTAAAAACTTTTTGGTTTAAGTATTTGGAAAGAATTTTAAATACTGTCTTGGACTTATTTGTATTTGAAAATCAAATACTTTTATACAAATACTTGACTACACTGACTATTAACGATTTCGTAGAGTATAATTGCATTATCACAGTTAGTACTTATAAATAACACATGTGGACATATTCGACATAATTATAATTTGTATACCTTTAAATCGTCTGTTTTCTTTACACATTCAGATTTCCTTTTTGATCGCTTCCACAAATAAGTACACATTCCAACTAATAATAATAATAATAATAATAATAAAACAATACGATTTTATGAAAGTTACAGTTACCTAATAAAATTAATCACAATATATTCCATGATTATATAATATTGCAATAATTTTCCATACCTATGATTTAATTTTTCATATTAAAGCTTTATTTTTGTTGACTATAAAAAAATTAGTATTAACATATTATTGTTTTTGTATTGAGTATTATTCACCCGTAATATAATATGCATGTATCAACAAATATATGTGATAAATAGATATTTATTGATAATTTTAGAATTTAAATTATATATTTAAATGGATTATAATAAAATATACTTTTTGACCTAAATAATTGTTTGTTTTGCTAACACTATATACAAGACTATTATTACAATATTATAATAATGCAGCCAACATACATGAGTAATTATGTGCGCTGTTTGCAGGTAGCTTATATATAATATACTGTTGTATCGTTGTATGCGTTTCCGCCATGACTAAATTAGATAAATCTACACCCCACGACTGTAATATAAATGGCCAAACATATTAAGAAGCTACATGGATATTTTGTTTAAAATTGGATACAATAATTGATTGAACTATTGAATTCAAGATAAAAGCTATATCATTTTTCTTTAAAAAAGTTACTTATAATCGTTTAAAATTCAATCGAAACACACCTGTGATAGATGGAATGTTATTATTAATGTTATCAGCGATCAGATATCATGTGTTGCTTTTCGGCTTAACGGACTTGGTAGGGTGTAATTGCACTTATTTCATCCGAAATATATGTAGATTATGACTTAACATATCATTTATTTTAATATTATTATTATTATTATTGTAGTAATCATAAATAATACCTACATATTATTATCTATGGTAATAACTAATAATAGTCGATCGGGTGTATCAGTATTGCATATAGTTTTGTCTACAGTACGGTATTGACGTGCGTTTTACCCGTACCACAGAATAACCAGAAGAGACACCTTTTCAGTTTAACATGGGTTCTTATGAGGCACAGATTTGAAACACCTGGTGGAATATCAGTGCTTCCGGTAGAAAGATAATTGCCATTATTCTTTGTTTCTAGCGTGGCTGTTATTCCCCGAACAGAGGCAATTACCTTTAGCCTAATAACTAATAAGTAATAAAGTTATAAGTTGCAATATACATGGATACACTGATATTCCGCCAAATTGAACAGATTTTTGAGTGCTCAGCGAGTGTCCATTCTGTTTATTCTATGTCCGTACGGCTCTCTTTTCTATATCGTTAACATTAACGACCCGCACGCGCTTACTATATAATTATCGCTTATCGTCTCAATTATATCTGTATTTGTTATTCACCTCAACATTTTGTCATAATGTCCACTTCACAAAAGTTCTAATGCTGATACGCCGGTAAAGAAGACTGACCAGAAACGTCAATAAAACTATAACTTTGGATAATATTTGGTCTGTATTATCGGACGTCAACGATAAGGTAACTACTTATGGCTTTGACTTTAATAACATCGATATTAAACTATCCAACCTCGAGTCCAGTTTTAATGATTTTAAGAGTTCTTTGAATTTGTTATCTACCGAACTATCTAAAGTTAAAAAAGATAATGAGGGTCTGTCCTCATAGATCCAGTTATTATGTAGTAGGATAACTCAGCTAGAACATTCTCAGTCATTTAATGTCGATGTAGTTCAAGAATCCCATGATAGATTATTAAAAGAAAAACACATGATTATTTTCAACGTCCCTCATTCTGATACTGAAACTTCGTCAGTAACTACTAGTTTAGTTAATGAAATCTTCAAGGATTTAACTAACCCTATCTCTGTGGCAAATGCTAAACGTTTGGGTAAACCGTGAAATCACCCACGTCCTATTTTAATCCGATTCAACTCACACTCAGAGGTTCACTCTATATTGCGTATCAAGTCTAAACTCCGTAGTAGTACTCGCTAGAAAGAAGTGTCGATTAGTACGGATACGACAATATGCCAAAGAAATCATATGAAGTTACTTCGTGCTCAACTTAAAGATAAACGAGATATGGGAGATTTAAGTTGGATCATAAAAATATATGTTGCTGGTATTCCTAAACTAGTTCAAAAAAACTAATTTGTCACCCCAAAGTTGTTAATTTGTTCAATGATGTTTATAGTTGTAAAAATGTTTCTAATTGTAATAATGTTAATACTTCTCGGGCATGTATCAAAATGTTAGAGGCCTCCGGACTAAACTTAATTTACTTCGTGCTAAAGCTCCATGTTTAGACTACGACTTTTTTGCGTTAACTGAAACTTGGTTATACGATTCTATCCATGACAATGAGCTAAATTTTAAAAATTACAATATTTTCCGTTCTGATCGTGATTACCATACAAACATATACAAACGTGGGGGGGGGAGTGGCTCTATGTATACTTAAAAAATTTCCTGCTATCAAGTTAAACACTCCTATTCTATGTCTTAAACACTTAATTGTTGAAGTCAAACTTAACCGTAAGAGTAAAATTGTCTTAGTTGTTAGGTAGCTATATATATAGCTATTATTCCTCCATCCAGCCCTTTATATAGTTATGATAGCTTTATTAATTTACTTGAGTAGTTACAATCTACTTTACCTAATAATCATAAAATACTAATAATGGGTGATTACCCTTAGTACTATTTTCATCTGATAACAATGGTCTTCATATAAATGGTGGTACCTCTGAACGCTCAGATGCATTATTTGATTTTTTCTCTGAGAATGGCTTTTTACAATATAATCTTATACAAAACCATGTTAACTCGCAACTAGATTTAATCTTCTCTAATATAATTAATACTATAGTATCTGGCTGCCACGAAGAACTAGTACTCTTTGATGTTTACCTATATTATAGATGATCGAGAATTTCACGATTTTCAAAAATTTATTTTATAATTTAATATCGTTTTGGCGTTTATTATTAATTTTATATATATCTAATATTAGCCGCTTAAAAATGAAAATGGCCATGTCAAGATGCATTTCTTAAATTAATTTTTAATTGCAAACAATGTTTCATTATTTGGTATAGGCTCTATATAACCTATATGATTTTTCAGTTGATGCTTCCTTTTCAACATTTCTGACAGTAATACAATGTGTCGATAAGGAATAAACATTTTTAAAATAATAACACAACGAGACTGACTTTAAAAAAACAATTTATAATTCAATGATATTTTAATACAGTTATATATTTATGCATAAAATAATGTAATCATGTACACAATTTACAATTATCTATTAGTTTACATTCATTTTAGAAATTATTTAAGAAAATAGAAGTTTATAATATTTGGTCCATGCATGTAGTCTGCTTGTTGTCAGGAATATATAGTCAATGATTGTCAGTGGTACCGAACGAACTGCTGTGGCAATTACCTACCCATGCTATGAAAAAAAACTTCGAGTACACATATTTTTAGATTTTTGAATACAGTATGAATTACGTTGGTTTACATTTTCAATTCTTATCATAAAAATAATTATCATATACACATATTTTAACTACAAAACAATTTGAATTATCGATGAATACAATACAATATTTAAGTGTATATATTTATATTTTTATTTTTATTTTTATTTATATTTCACACGTTTCGAATTCATAAAAGTTAAATACGATTATGTTCATATACCAAGTCTTTTCAACTAGCTATAATGTTTATATCCTAATACGAACGTTGCATTTGACAACATTGTTTATACCTAATTAATGTTTTTCAAATCTTTTTTTTCAAAATAATATTAGGTATATAGAACATAATTTATTGAAAATAATAATGAGAGGGTTAACTTACTAATGATAAAATATCTTGCGATGAACCAAGAGTTATTATTATTATTGACCAACAAGAGTCAAGCAGACATTTTGGAATCAAAATTGTGATATAAAACAATTCTTTGTTAAATTTGTAAAGTGAAAGAAGTTGAAGTTTCACACATCTCTAATGTCATAAATTACAAAATCATATAATAACAAGATTCATTCTATTTCGCTTATAGCAGGAAGAAAAAATACTAAGCTTCTAAATAAATATAGAAGCAAGTCTATTGTTTGCCATGCTAGATATTTAATTATTTCTGTATTGTATATAATATTTTATCATTAGTTAACCCTCTCATTTATGCAAATAGTTCGTTTGTTTAAGCACTTCGAAAATGTATCTATTGATACAAATTCAATTATATTTGTGTATATTTTCAAACCAAAAAGGAGAAATAATTTAATACAGTAGATATCAAAGTTAAATATATTCATATACCAAGCCTATTTAATGTTTTTCAAATAATTATTATTTTCAATAAATTATGTTCTATATACCTAATATTATTTTGAAAAACATTAATTAGGTATAAACAATATCAAATGCAACGTTCGTATTATGATATAAACACTATAGCTAGTAGAAAAGGCTTAGTATATGAACTTATTTAATTTCACACTTAAATATCTTAAGTCCATACTAGTATTGTCTTGGTATCTCATCGGCATTAATTAGATTTTGGTTCGTATTGTGACTGCGCTGATTTATATGGAATCCTTGTATGTGATCGGACGTAAGCACTTGGCTCATTTAACATATCTTTATTTATCTGATTCAGCTGATCTTCGTCAATCTAAAATTTTAAATAACGACACTTTACAACCCCTAATTGCGTGTATAAATGTATTATTTTATTTTGAAATCATCAAAAAGAAATCACTAAATTTATTTACATCGTTATCATTAGATAACGCAAATAGCTCATATTTCGCTTTATCGCTTTGAACATTTATAAATATTCATATAAGACAAATAAATGAATTATATGTGTTTAACTTACATCGTATTCGTCAAAGTTAAATACAACATTTGACCATGCCTTTTCTACCATAGCGTTTATATCATAATCTTTAGCTTTTTTTGAAAAATTTTTTTCGTCTTCCCAAGCACTAAATAGTTTTAAAGTAGATTGTTTTAAAGTTGTTGTTCCCGAAGGATCTGGACCAAGTAGTTCTTCGAATTCCTAAAAATGTATCCAATATTTATCTTTTACGTTTGTAAAAAATTTTGTCAACCCTCCAGAAAAATTTTATTTTTTCTGTTGAATGCAGTCAAATACATACGAGAGATCTTATATTCAATATTATAGGTTATAGGTAATTTACCAAATATTATAGATTAAGGGACCTAAAATGTTTAGATTAGCTATACATTTTCAAGGGTACATAAATTGTCACATTTATTAACGGAGCTGTTACGTATTCTTATTCATTGTATATTAAATAACTCGAAGAGGGTGGGGTTTGTTTCAGAATTTACTAACGTCCAAAATGTCGGCTTGTCTCTTGTCCACGGGGTGCTTTGCATAATATTCCACATTAGCTAATGTCGGAATGAGATTAGCAGAGTCTCGTAATAGTTGGATTGTGTTCTTCTTCGATTTTATGTGTTCTAAACATTTTTTGATGGACGTTGAATAGTTGTTTTTTCCAGCATGTCCCCAGGTCCCTGTAGATACATACAATTCACACGCAGATGTTCTTCTGGTTCGCTTTCGTAAAATATAAGTACATATTCCAGCCAATCCTACTGCCCCTAACGCAACACTGATTATTATAGATTTAGATAACATATCGTTGTTATATTAAATTAGATTGCAAAAATTCACAGTTTTGAGCTAATATATACGTTTGCAAGAAAATTGTTTATACGTTTAACAAAACTAAATAATCATTGGTCTTTTCATAAGTTAATAAATAAACAGTTTAGTATTGTGTCGTCATGGATAAAAATATATAATAATAATCACCAGTTTTGTTATTATTTTTACCAAGGACAATTGAAAACTAGTCAATTGATTCCGATAAGACTACATGCATAATGTGGTAACTTTTGTTCGACTTTTGTTCGACCCAACAATGTTGTAATCATTACACCAAAAGTATTTAAAAACTTTTTGTTTTAAGTATTTGGAAAGAATTTTAAATACTGTCTTGGACTTATTTGTATTTGAAAATCAAATACTTTTATACAAATACTTTTGAAAATTCGAACATGAATCATTCGTCAGCTTGTCACATATTTTTATTTAAGATTGTTTTAGTATTTAATTCATAATGTTGTTTCGTTTATAAATGTTGAGAACTCACGGAGAATATATTACTATATTATAGATAGATATTATAGGTTAGGTTTAACCTAATATACTCTTTAAATAAAGAATTCCCGAACTTTGAGTCCCGATTTTAACATAATATGTCTGAGCACGAATAAAAATTTGTATAAATAGAATTCTATATTTTAACCTATTTTATGAATCATTTTTGTTTTTTTTTTTATCTTTGACCCGACCCGTTTTTTATAACGACAATAAAAACCAGTTATTTTTTTTATTCAAACTTATTAACCATAAATAAATACTGAAAATCATTTATGATATTTGCTGTTATAGAAATAATATATGTTTCAATGTTATTAACTGCTATAATTTATACGCGTGTTATGTACTTATGTTTAGGGCTTATTGGTACCTTATTCCAACTGTTTTTTTGTAATAAAATTATTAGAACAAAACAGAAATATACAAAACATTGCTTGGGAGGGAGATGTAGAGTGTTATTATGCTATGTTTTGTGAAATTATTTGCCTATGTTAATGCATATAATTATATCAAAGTGTGGTTTGATGAGGCGCGGTCGTACGCTCAATCTGCGGAAACATAACGACCGCAGTTATCCTTGCCACACATACACAAACACGTGTTACAACCCTACCCACTTAGAAACCTACAAACAAATATACAAAAATAACCCATACCGTACACCCCACACCCAATGGCCTATGTTGCAGCATTAAAAAAAAAAATTTACCAAAGAAAAAAAGTTATAATACTTCATTATACTACTAAATCTCCGCTCGTGATAATATGGCGATAAGCGCCAGCATATATATTCTATAATGCGAGTGTGTAATAAGCTAATAAATGCCTACTTATACTTACTCTGCAGTGAATCTGAACTGATAGATATTATATACATGCCGAAACGTTTTCAGCGATTATTTCCAACCGAATAATAATAGATAAATTTTAAATTATACGATTTTGCCGATATTCACGGTATTTATAACATATTATTATATTATATATCGTCACGCTAGATTTCACAGATCAGCGGCGGCGATTTATCACATTATTTTTTATTTTCATTTATTTAATAATTTATAATACTGTTCGCTTATACTATGATAATCATATCGCTGGCATAGTTAATATATTATTATACATAATAGTTATAGGTGTACAATTTTGGTGGAATTTTATTTTTAAATCTGACCTTAACTAAAACTATATAATCGACCGATGCGATATAATTACTACATAATTTATTTTATTACTCGAAATTTGTGCCTGCGTTATTGATGCATTGAACCATCGCGAGCGCTGAATAATAGTATATAAAAATGATGCCTAACCTTTTTTGTTCGGCGTGCCACTTTGGTTAATAATCATCTTCGAGCGGGCCACTAAATATAAAAGTACGAATAATCCCATTCTTAATTTAATAATATAATTTTGTTATACATATGTGTACAATACATATGGCGTATATCTTATCTTTTATTGATTATTGAAAAGATTATGAATTGAGGTATACATTGTTGATACATACAACGATCAGTCTGGTCTTCTATTAGTTCATAGGTAATAGCGATCGTAAAATTTTTATTTAAAAATGTCCGACAGAAAAAAGCATTAATATAATGACGATTGCCGAATTTTAAATGAGAAATGGTCATTAAATTACTTTTTTATTGAAATGAATGGAAAAGCTGTTTGCCTTGTGTGCCGTGAAATGGTTTCAGTTTTTCAAGAATTTAATATCAAACGACATTACGAAACGAAACATCGAGAACGATTTTGCAATTTAAAAGGTAAGCTTTTATTTTCGATATAATTTACTAGTAAAAACTTAATGCAGTATGTATTATTTTTAAAGGAGACTTACGTATTACCAAATTAGAAGCATTAAAAAAAGATATTTATACACAAAATGTTTTAAATTTATTTAAAAAACAAAATTTAGTTAATACAAACATTGTACAAGCAAGCTATAAAGTAGCGAATTCAATAGCTAGTGAAACTAAACCTTTTAGTGATGGAGATTTAATAAAAAAATGTATTTTAACTGCGGTTGATGAAATAATATCAGAAAAATTAGAACTATTTTAGGAAATATGTTTATCACGAAATACAATCACCAGGCTTATTGAAAATATAGGAAATAATATACTTACACAGCTACAGAGTAAAGCACGAGAATTCAAATATTTTTCGCTAGCACTAGACGAGAGTACCGATATTACCGATATTGCTCAGTTACTAATAATTATTCGTGACATTGATAATAATTTTAATATAATGGAGGAGTTGGCTTCTTTAGAAAGTATGCATGATCGAACAACGGGGTCAGATATATTTGAAAAAGTAGAACTTTGTCTTCAAAATCTTGGACTTGATTGGGAAAACCTAAGTAGCATAACAACAGACGGCGCTCCAAGTATGAGAGGAGAAAATATTGGTTTCATTGGTAGAGTAAATAAACTTTTAGAATTGAAAAATATTAAGCCTCCTATGTATATACATTGTATTATTCATCGGCAAGCTATAGGTCTCGAAAATGTTATGTCTGTTGTAATAAAAGCTGTTAATTTTATTAAGTCTCATGGCCTTAATCATAGACAATTTAAAAGTTTTCTCCTCAAAATAGAAGCTGAGTACAGTGATATGGTGTACCACATCACTGTAACTCATTTTATTTTGATGAATTTCAAAAAATGAAAAAAAAATGATATTTTAAAATTTTATTTTCAACTTCCATAATGAAAATGGCAACTGTATTTGGCTCGACGTATATTTGTGAACAATTATTTTCGTGAATGAAACAAATAAAATCAGTTCATCGATCGCGACTCACGGATGAACACCTACATCCAATTATGAGGATTGGAACGACTAAATTCGAACTAGATTTTTCATTATTAGTTAAGCAAACTCAAGTTCAAATTTCACATTAAACATTGTTTTGTTTTATTTTTATTTTTACTATAGCAAAATAAATATATAAATATAATTTTACTTTTTTTTGAATATTTTGTTTTATTTAAAAATTTGTGACGGTCTACACAGAATACCTTCGTGGGCCACATATGGCCCACCAGCCGTGGGTTGGGCACCACTGCAATATATCGACGTCGATGGTATTCGTCACGGTAAATTATGATATATATTTAATATTAATATACTAGGAGCGTCTGTGCATGTATACCTAATATCATTACAATCTTATACGTTACGATGTTACTAAAATATAATAGTTAAAATGTCTTCATAAGTGGAATAATTATTTTAAGCGTGTTTTAACATATTTGCATGCACCATGATTAAACTTTTATTATTATTGCTATTTATATCACTCATATAATATAGGTATCTCTACCTCTACATAACATGTATATTATGTAGTTGTTTGTAATTTGTTTTTCTTATTTTATACAACACACAGTACACGAATAACATTGTAAACTATTCACATTATATCATATAAATAAGTGATCTTTGGAATACATTCGGTTATTGATTTTGGTGCCCGTCCAAGAAATCGTTGTTTACCCGTGCGACGTCACGTCCAATGTCTTCTGCAGCTCTAGCGAGAGACTTGAACGCCCGACGGACAGACCGAGAGCGTTATAAATACTCGTCGGAGAAAGATGTTAGTATATTATTATTCAACCGACCCAACCTGCAATATAGGTTTATATATTATTAGGTGTCTATATACCTATAATATACGTACGTACACAAACACTTATATCAAGAATACACAGTTTTAAATAAGATATATGTATACGATTATATATATAGCGACTGCACAGATGACATTGTGTATCCACAACATATATTATATACACGTACAATATAATGGCCGTTGTCCCATAATTATTATTAAAAGACTGCAGTGGTAAATATTTAAATTGAAAAAAAAAGAAATTCGCGCGAGTATTAGGTATATATATTTATACATCTTGGAGACTTTATGTTATCCATCGTTTATATGCGAAATTGGCTTTTTAATGTGTACCGTACTTTCAAATAAACACTTAACAATGTAAACGTAATAACTAACAGTCATAATCATAATATTTACCGTTCAGTACTCCCCGATTAAAACGAGCGACGGTATACTGCATGTATATATAATAATAAACAGCACATTTGTATACAATTCTCCTTTAGATGGTAAACGATTTTGATCGATAAATTAGTTGTACACATATATAACAGTGGTGTGGGGTGTAACAGAATCTACAACTGACAAATGTACTTATTTGTATAACTAATTATAAGTAATGGTTAAAATATGTACATTATGACCTGTATAATAAGTAAAAATGTATGTTCTATAATAATAATGAATATTAAAAACTTGGTAATAATTTATATCAACTATTATCATATTATATTTATAAAAAAGAAAATAATATTTTCATAATGTATTTTAACAAAGGTTATTAAATGCAACTGTGAGTGAATTACATATACCTATACATATTTTTTCGGCTACATTTGTAAAATTAAATTATAATACAGGTTATAGTTACTTACATTAATTATTCATACTATCGTATTAGGTCGTATATAAAATATTAATTGGCTTTGGAAACTAATTCCTGAATCCTATTACACATAGTTGGTACGTGTTAAAGTAAACGAAAATACTTAACATTAAAAATAAAATAAGAAAAATCAAGCATTCTGTTGAACTCATCTGGTCGAAATACACTGATCTAAACAGAAAACATTAGGTGATTCTGAATAGACTTAGAATAAGTTACACTAATACACACATGGACATTGGACACCTTATGGCAAAGACAGATTCACCCCTATGTCCTACATGCAATACAAACTACTCCATCAAACATAATATCATCGTCAACTGCCCAAAATTCAACGAAGCTAGGAAAGACTTCATCATCTCTGACAACTTGTACAAAGCAATTGGTCCATTTCCAAACTCTCAAAACATAATTTTATATCTAAAAAAATTGAATTGTTCAATAACATATAATAATGTAAAGATGTAACACTCTTGTTAAAGCTAATAACCTATGTAGTTGATGCTTAACCAACAAAGGAAAAAAAACTTAACATCACTTATATCTCGTGTTATGAACGCGCTAGTAACAACAAAATTGAGTTAAATTATGGTTATTAATAATTATATTCATCATGTACAAGTCATACCAGACAGTGATATTATAAACTAAACCACGAAAGTAAAAAACAGGTTATTTGATTTTTAAATTTGTAAATTTGGTAAACATTAATCAAAATGAAATAAAAAATTAAATTTTAGAATTACCTATCATGCACCGTATTATATTTTTATACAGGTTTCGTGAATGTTTATGGTTTTCAAGATGTATCGAAACGATTAATTCGTGTCAAAATCTTCGCGGAAATCGAATTTCTTAAACACGCGCATTCTAGTATAGGAATTAGGTGCCTTAAAATAAAACTGCTATCGAATCGTACCTACAAGTTTTATCGAATAGAAATGTCGTATTCAAATATTTCTCAGAAATATATAATATATTGTATAAGATCAAACATTAGAATACATAGTATAACAACTAGTGTTATATTGAACGAGTTTCAAATTTCGTACTGTTTATGTCTATTTACAAAATACGATGTTTAAACGAGAATCGAGACCTCTTCACCACGGATATCCCGTTTAAAAATTACCATAAAAGTAATTTGTATCGCAATATTTTTCAACGTATTTTTGTTCACCGTGCAACTCAAAAAACGTTTCTATTATATAATATCTTCTCTGTATTGTTATTCAGCAGCTAGTGTCTTTATTTATTATTTATAGTTACCTACTCTGTTTGTAGTGTTTATGAATACGGTGAATAAATTGTTAACACATTGTTACATTATTGCATCGTGACTATAAATCATAGAGATCGAAATGTGCCGTGCGTTCGTCAAATAGTTAAATTTAATCACGAATTATTTTAAACAATTTAAACCATACAAAGACAATACAAATTATTGTAATATTGTATTGTATTGTATTGTATTTTTTTTTTTTGCTAATTTCATTCAAATTTTTAGATCTCCTGAATTCTGTGATGGACGTTCGACTTAAATTCATAATCTCTAATTTTAATTTTGGTTTTCGTTAAAAAACTTCAATTATAAAAATGTTCAATCTACATCTCTATTATTATTAGGCTTCGAATGAATGAATTACAAACCTTGAAAATAATCTTTAAATCCTGAAAAACTCACTACTGACTACTAAGTCTACTATACAGTCCCTACCTATACTAAAACAAAGACTATTTCCAAATCAAGTGTAAAATATTTTAAATGAAAGCTATTATTGTAAATTATTTTACAGTATACGAGAATTAAAATTATTATTTCGAATTCATAAAACTCATAAAATGTGTGTAAAAAGTTTTAATTGATGAAAATAATAATAATTTAAGAAATCGAAAATGTCAAAAACTTCGAAATTTAAAATTGAATAAGTTCTTTAGTTGAATGGAAACGTCGTGTCATGTGGTAGTTAGGTGGTATACAGACATACAGTAAGCTAAAAACAATGCATTTTTCTACAAATCCACTGTATGCTTGTATAATACGATATAGGTGCTTACATACAATATACTATATGTTGGTATAATATATATTATATATCTTATTATTATTGTGCATCACTTCCACAAATGCGTTGCGACAATATTTCGATCACCAGTGGTGGTTTTCCCGGGGAGGCAGTGCCTCCCTTGATAATAAGAGAAAATACATGGTTAATATCATTTAAATTCTAAAATTCTGCGTGTTTATATCTTCAAATATTATAGATACTATTATAAAAGGGAAATAGATAAAAAATATATATAAATTATGTATTGAACTATTGAAGGGACTACAGAGTGTACCATGTCCGGTCTCGGTAATTAAACAAGACCGTGGTGCCCATAAGTAAGAGACTAGCCAGTCCGCCAGTGTCGATCACAATATACATAGTCATATTATAGTATAGTATATTATATTATGTTACACACGCGCCGTATATACTACAGCTGCAGGATCTATCGCACGCGATCAACGGCGTTATATTGTATAAGTGTACATAGTATCATCGACACCATCATCACGCGTAATGCTATACTACTATGTATCATTGCACTATATACGTAATACCTATATATATATATATATATATATACGTAGATGCGATCGTTTATGTTATAATATATATCATCATCGAACATATATATTGCCACGCGCGTGGGCATACTTGCCGTGTATAGCTGCGGTGACATCGGAAAAATTGGGTGCGAGCATAATAATAATGTGTAATACGTATATTTATAATATATATAGATATATAATGTATATACGTATACATAATATGTGGGTAATTCGATCTCGGTCTGGGAGTCACCGGGCGCTAGAGATCCGGTCGAGTAAACAATATTTATCGAAACGAAGAGATCATCGTTCAATTTAAAAATAATATCTATAAATATAGATGACGCGTATAATATATGTAATCTCCATCACACGCGAAACGATTTCTTATATTATTACGCACATTATCGACAATCGTCGAATGTGTCTATGTGATAATATATCATTATTGTACAGAGTGATTCACTGATTCGAACATCACGCACAACCCCATTTTTAAACAATATCATGATGGATTTATTCGAATTCTGATTTTTGATCCTTATGACTTTTGATATATATAATATATAATATATATAATATATATACAGTGTGTTCACCGATTTAGGGAACACTGAATTTTTCGGCCGGATTTGTTTGGAATAAATTGATTTTTTTTTAGGCCTATCCGAATATGGTGTAAAATAGGTGTTGCTATTTAAAAAAAAAAGTTTTTACTGCGTATACGCAGACCAAATTCTCAAAAAATTTTGAAATGCATCGAAAAATGTGTATTCATATACCACCAGTTTGTAAAAAAAATCGATTTGTTCCAAACATATCCGGCCGAAAAATTCAGTGTTCCCTAAATCGGTGAAAACATTGTATATGCTAACCTATGGTATATATTATGGAGAAAAGTTTTGTTTGTACTACTTATTAGGCCCATCTGTATGTGCATGTAGTTCAGATGATGGAATATCTTTTGTTTTTCAAATTAGAATCCCTGTCTGAGCTATTAATATTATTTAGTGGATATTTTTTTGACAATTTTAATATAGGCATTAGGCACCTAACCAAAATTCGAACGAGTGAAATTTCTCTTAAGATATCAAATTTTCTATACAATGAAATCAATAATATAGTCTTTAAAATGCTTATACAAGAATAAAAAATAGATAACATTTTGAATACTAACGTTCGAATTTTGATTTTACTACTATACAATTTCCAGAAAGATATCCGCTATATAATTCACCGTAGACAATGGGGAAGGTGGAGGTTCTGATTTAAAAAAAAAAATGTTTGTAACCCCTGATGACACTCCTGCAGATTAAGTACCTAAAGTTCTATATATAGTGCAAACAAATTTTGAAAATTTGTAGATATTATGATATGGTATACGATCTCTTAGTACATACGTTTTAAAAATTTCCAAATTCTTATTTTGAATAAAACTGTTTCGTCAAAGATAGCAGGGGGCTAAATGGGGGAGGGGGGAGAGCGTCCTCGGTGAATCATCCTCTATAATAATATTATACCTACAGCGTGACTGGAGTCGGTCGGTCGGTCGAGCAGGGGAAATCGGAAATATCGGTGTCGTTAATCGCACACGCGTGATATATATATATATATGTATATGCGATATTATACCTAGGTAGGTCGTATATGTATATACTTACGAGGAAAACGATCACATTTCTATATATTTACGTATATATATAATATATTATTTTATATATATATATTATATATAATATAATGTACATCTGTAACCTGCGTATAGGTATATAATGAATGCTTAGCGTGTATAAGGCAGCGCGGGCCGACCGCGGCGGTGATGATTTATACTGTCAATAAATTATCGTACGCGGCCGAGATGGAGCGAGAGACGACCGATCGCGAGTGGGCGGGCGGCAGACGGTCATGGGATGGGGCGGGGGGGGAATCGAGATCGGGTGGGTCGGGATGGAGGGGGATTGGAAATCGGAGAGGCGCACATTACATTATATTATATATATATTGCAGAGGTGAAGCGCACGCGGTCCACGACCTGTGGGAACTCGAACGTTTTATTATTTCATTGTTCCCGTTCTGTATATTATTTTCTGTACTTTTATTTTTATTTTACAGCGACGACAGGGCAGCGTTTACGTGTCGTCGCAGTTGTCGGTCGCCGCCGCGACTGCAGAGTAACCATATAATAATATTATGTATATAATATTATATATACCTAGGTATCTGTATATATATAAACCTACTCGGAAGATTTTATATTATATTATGTTCTTTTCGAAATTTTTTCTCACCGTTTCCCACATTTCGCGTCGCCGTCGTCGGAATGCCCACACGCGACTCTCAGCGTGATATGCTGCACCGCACCGGCGATAATGATCTCTGTTTATCACTGTTCGTTATTGGTAGACATATTCTATGACCTATATTATTTTTTTTTCGGCACTGTACACTGCACCTGCAGTACACTTTAAGTCTATAACATCTCACCCGTCGTGCATCTTGGCACGCGTATCAATAATAATGATTTATCTATACATAATCGCCGTAAAGTGCATATTTTTGATACTTTTGCATTAGTCAAACCCATCGCGAGCTTATAATTTCGTGATTAACAATCCGCGTATATGCAATTTATTAACGCATGATTAATCGAGTGATTTGTCCGCTAGGTATAGAATAAATATTACATTAATAATTTCTCTGGCGGTGAGTATAGATACCTACCTATATTGAAAGATAAAAAATAACTTTTTATATTTGTTGAGTTTCTATCCGAGTTTTGTTGAAATATATAGACATGCAGGTATTATAAACCTGACATTTTAGATTGCACTTCGATGGGGCTACGGTTTGATGCGAGTAATATAGCAATATATTATAATAATACAAATGCATTTTTAATAATTATTTTATATCAACCGTTATAACACATATTAGGGCACCTTAAATATTATTCTAGAGTGAAATGAATTATATTAAACATTTTATAACAAAAATTAAAGACGCCAGTGTATATATATATACACATGCACGCCATATGATATGTTTTTATAAGTATAATTAGTATAAATTGTGAATCGTTCCACTGTGAACAAAACTCAAACGGATTTAATTAGCTGCAGGACATCTTATTTATTGAAAATAAACAGATATAGAATATAGAACCGATATAGGATGGGAATATTTTGGTGCAAAAAGGCAATGATTTTTTTTTGGATCGCAGGTGCACATTGAAGGAAAGACATTTAAGTATAAAAGCTCCAGACGCGGTGGTAGTCAAAAATATATTAAATAATCTAAATAAGTAAACACAGTTCGTATAATATAACACTACACTATTGTGATGAGTTACAAATAAACTTGTCATCCGTTGTTATTGATGAAACTTTACCCTGTAATAACTAGGAAGCTATAGTCAGCTATCTTTAGATAAGAACGATGAGGTTAGGAGTGTCGACGTTCTTTACCTCTTCGTTTATTATTGATTAAAATCTATAATATATTATTACGTCTATAATCGGGATCGTGAATACAGATTTACAAACATATTTTGTTATATTACTTTTTAGGGGTATGGTCGAATTGCACTTATTTTAGTCGAATTGCACTTGGATTTAAAAAAGGTAATGGCTGAACTGCACTCGGGTAAAAAAAAAGGTAATGGTCGAACTGCACTCGGATAAAAAACAGGTAGTGGTCGAACCGCACTTGGTCTCAAAAGTATTTCAATAAAATTATCATGCATTTGAAGGGGTTAAACATTTAGTTAACACTCATTTTCCTATAATTATTATATTTTATTATATTTTAAGCTCAAATATGAGGCTTTCCATGCGAAGTTCAATAAATCATTTTCATCACCACATCCAAATATATTTGTTTTCATTGATGTTTTAACACAATTACAAATCGACACCTACATTTTAATGCAGGATACTGACACAAGACCATAAACAACACGATACCAGAAAAAAAAATAATATTAAAAAATATATTGACTTATATACTCAAAAGCGTATTACCAGGCTAGAATTTTTGAATGCAGTTAGTCATTACTACAAAAAATGATCGAAATGACAAAAAAAATATTTATAATAATAGTAATGACAATAATTAAATTTGACGATTAAAAAAAAAAAAATGTTTGATAATAATAATAATATGTATAGTATAATATAATATAACATGATGTATAATATAATAATTATAATGTAAATACATATAATTAACATAATTTGAAGTTTAAAACAATCATATTTAACCACCAATGATTAAAATCATTGTCAGTCCTAAGCCTGTAAGTGGAAGAAAAATGAGTGTTAGCCCTAACCGCTTTATGCATGATAATTTTATTGTAATACTTTTTGAGCCCAAGTGCAGTTCGACCACTACCTGTTTTTTACCCGAGTGCAGTTCGACCATTACCTTTTTAAAACCCAAGTGCAATTCGACCATTAGTTTGTAGGTAATAAGTGCGCAATTCGACTATCCCGCTTTTTAGTACACCATTAGTCTGTGTGTCTTATTGATTGTTGTTGGCGGTAATCCTATAATATTTTTTTATGTGCTAATATTATAATATATTGTTAATATAATTCCTTACCTGCAGGTTGACGTCAATGATTTTGATGACAATTAGAATCAAAACGAAAACTTATCGTTTTAATAATGGAAATAATATAGAGAACATTGTTTTTGAATATAAGTTATAATATTGATTTAAAACATCACAACAAAAATAATAGACCAACAATCAACTATAAAGTTAGTGTTCGGTGGTTGAGTAAAGACTGTGCAAGCTTGTCGAAGGCTGTCTTTGCTGGAGCAGACTGTGCTGCTGAGATCCGACTGAGCTGATACTGAGCAGATTGAATATCATGTCAAAACAGGGATTTTATTTATAACGAGTTGACCTTTGGTACTTGTTGTTCCATATTTAATTGTTATTGTATATTTCGTATGATTACAAAACGTACAAAAATATTATTATTGAATCATATTTGGGGATATTAATTACATTAAACATGTATAATAAATATATAAATTGTTATTAATAATATTTTAAGTATTTTTGCAAGAGTAAAGAACATAGATAAAGCTATTTATTAGGTTTTAAAGAATTACATATTTAAAATTATTATGATGAAATTTAATATTACGATGCTGTGTGGCGTAATTATATGAATAGCATTATTACAATATTGTAATAATATAATTCGGAAATCGCGGTGGCCGTTTCCGGATGGACGAAAATTTTCGTGATGTATTTAAATATTTATAGTGCCTAGCTATGATTAAGGCGATGAATTACGGAGCGAGACCGTTTTCGACCAAAAACGTACCCTTCCCTTTTCGGCCGATTCACTTTTCGACCAAATTTAAAAAAGGTCGATTCTCTTTTCGACCAAAATCGTACCTTTTCGGCCGATTCACTTTTCAACCAAATTTAAAAAAGACTGATTCCCTTTTCGGCAAAAACAAAAATTTATAATATAAAATATGTAAAAAAAAATAAAATAATTGCTGCTACATAATGTAGTTTTTTATAAGTTGCATAAAATGTTGTAAAATAACAATATTCGTAAAACTACAATTCGCGACAAAATTATTTACAAAACGAAATTAATTTTACACACATACTAAAAATTATCCCTATAATTTCATTTATTTAAATTTTGAAGGTTTTTCAAATTGAATTCAAATGTCTTGGTACTATTCAGTACCAACTTATAGTTTTAATAATTTGTCAAAATTACATAATTATATAATTGCCATAATTTTACAAAAAATTTTGTTTTTGGTCGTAAAGGGAATCAGTCTTTTTTAAAGTTGGTCGAAAAGGGAATCGACCTTTTTTAAATATGGTCGAAAAGTGAATCGGACGAAAAGGGAAGGGTACGTTTTTGGTCGAAAACGGCTATGCCTGAATTATGCGCCGTGTACGTATGAGTGCATCAGATAATATATCTGGTATACCTCTCATCATATAATATCTAGAAAGAGTAAATAAATAATATATACATAAACCAATCCGGTTCCATCCGGTGCACGAGTGTGTGTGTATGTGTTATCTAGACCAAATGGTCATAAAAATCCGGTCATAAAATTAAAGTGCATTAGCGTGTTAGACTTCAATGACCACACGAAATATGATATTTTTTCACGCGCGCCACCGCCACAAACGCGATATTCTATAATACGTATCTATACTATTATATACGAATTATATTATATTATACATGCACATTATATTCCGACTCGTCTGACGATGAGCGTCATTTACACAAACAGTTTTTATTATTATAATTATTATTATCGTCGTCGTCTTTTCACCCACCGTCGCGTGTGCCGCAGCCGACGCCTTGATTTTGTACAATATAATAATAATATTATAATAATATACCCTCTACAGGTCGTGCCAACGATTGAGCGACGCGTCACACGTATCTACGGACGACTAAGGTATAATATTATAAAATTTAATAATAATCCAAAGAGCAAAATGTTATTATTCGCGTTCGACCGAACGGCGCCGTCACCGGAGCTACAGCGCACACACACACACTACGTAGGACGACGAATTTAAATTCCAATTTATTTTGCTATTATATGTGAACACCGTGGTACAAAATGCTAACGCGCCCGCGATAATATTTTTATTATTGCAGCATATATAGGTAGTGTGCGACTAATAATTAATATACGTGAGCCTTCGCCTACGTCCGTCTGAACGTGTGATCTTATTGAAAATAATAATAATAATACACAATATATTATAATATTATGATGAGAAGCGCGCGCGTGTGCAATAAAAATAACAAATTTATATTATTGTATGCGCACAATATATAAATTAATATCACGTGTATAATATTTCAATAATATAATGTTATAGGTATACATACAACACTACAACAGCGAACTGCACCGGTTACCGTTACAAAGGTATATAATATAATATGGTGATAATAATATCGCGTAATGCGTTCGTAGGTATACAGTGCCCATACATTATTATAATGTATTATTTATTTTACACTTCGGCGGTGTATTGACGATAAAATACAATATTATTGTGTACGACTTGACAAGTTAAAAAAAAAAAAAATCATAAACCAGTTACGATCATCGATGTGTTTGTCAATTGAAATTTAAAAAAAAAAATCAAAATCCCATAAAAAGATTTTACAACTACAATAATTTGTCTCTTACATTCCGTGATATTTATATAGGTATCTACAGGGTGATTGATCTGACCCGAAGCATACGTCGTTTCGATGATCACGCTTTTTGTGAATTTTCTTCATCTTGACACAATTATTTATATGATTGTTGCAATAAGACATTTTTGAACATTTTATGTTATTTACTTTTAAACGCATTATAATTTTTTAAGTCTTTATAGTTTATAGTTTATACTGAAAACAAAAAAATCTAAAAAATCTATTTACGTATATTATTATTGTTTGAACATTACACAATGACATTCACACAATTTAGATTAGCTTTATCTTATTTTCTACCTATTTAAAGTTTTAACCGTGTCAATATAAAAATTAAAATAAATTATTATAATAATAAATTAGTAGTAATATTATATTCATATGATAATAGGTTAAAAGACAGTATTCTATATCAGCATCGTTTTTCGTATGCAATGATCTATCATCGAATTCAAATTTAACACATCGATTACAGCAGTCAGGCAGTGACCTACTCAATGATGAGATACACTCGACTCCTTCCGTACAGTAGAGCGGTTACCTACTTTCCCCTTTTTTCAATTTTAAGTGCACGTACAAGGAATTTATGAGTAAACTTCTCGTATATTAATTAGCATAACATTATCTTTGTATGGTAAACTGTATGCTGTAAATAACCTTGGACTATTCAAAATCTAATGCCCAAAGCTACAAATCATACAAAATATAGTTAAAAACTATCAACAATATTCTACGATTTTGTTCAAACAATTGGTAGGTATATTAAATATAATTTAATTTCTGGTATTTTTTTTAGTTTTGATGTACACGTAAATTTGCGAAAACGATTATTTTTAAGGATTCCATCGATTTTGTTCATTTATAAAATCGTATCAAATGTTTTGACATTTTGTGTGTTAACACGTTAGACGGCAATAATTGTGCATGATGCTTCAAAAATTGGTGTGGCCAATTTGTTTTTACTCAACACTGTCACGAAGACTGAAGGTGATTTGATTACTGACTTCAGCAGAATTGTTGGGTACGCCAACATTAGATTGAACTATGTTCTGGTAAAAAAACGCGTGTCAAATCCGTCACTATATATAAGCTATTGTTTGACTTAAATATTTTTATTTCTTTTCAAAATTCAGGTTTGTATTAGAATTTTTTAAGTAAAATATTTTGTATCGGTTTAATTTATTTCGAATAAGCGTGGTGGGTAAATGAAATGAACTAACAGTAGGTATTATATCATAAAAGAATCTGTATTGAGTATACTGACTTTTTAATTTATCCATTAATGACCCATTTCGAACAGAACAAATTACATTTTAAACTGCACATGAAAAATATAGACATTTTTTGTTTACCAAATATTATTAACTACGCAATAATTATTATTGTAAATAATCATTTTGGGATCAGCGGTACAGATGGATCACATCAAGTTGTCTGCAAGATTATTGATTGAAGAATGAATCTATCCATCGATGAAAATATTTGTCACTTAGAAGTTCGTGATTAAAAATAAAAAAAAAAATCATGACGTAACTTGTCTAACTTTTAAATTGTCAAGTTTGATTTACCTACAATTTTTTATGTGCAAAACGATCAATTTTCTCATGTGGTTAAAGCTATTATGATACCCTTTGTATAATAGTATAATTATAAGGTATGTGGCGTGCACACAATTATACCGTGCGTACAAATATTTCAATTTACAAATAGGTAAAAATTCAACTCGAATACAATGTGATGTACCGTTTTATGCCAAAGTATAACAATTTACTCGCTCGCATCACTCTATACAACATACTATAATGTATCTATAAAAAATATAATATATAAGTACCTACACTGTATATATGTAGTGCTCACGGACATACCTATACACAATATCTACGTTAATCGACCATCGATATAAGTACACGTTTGTACATGTTATATATTGTTGTATTATACCGTACCTATATATATATATATATATATATATTGGTGAGCGGCTCGTTATGACTTACCAAAACTGGTGCACAACAATAATTATATTGTCATCCATAATATAATATACGCATGCACATAATGTGCTATTATTGATATTCATATTGTGAGTATAGACCGCAGCGAGAGGCCGACGACGATGCGTATAATTATAATATAATATACTCGTTACACATACACGTACATTTACGGTGGATCGAATCCGGATTTGACTACAATATTATTACAAATTATTATTATATATAACAGCACGTACGCATCCGCTACCGTTCGAAATCTGATCAGTCATCGTTTCCAATTGATATATCGTCCTGTAATGATGATGATGATAATAATAATATATTATGTAAGCGACTCCGCGTGTGTTCGTATAGGTGTTATTATAATTTATAATATAATAATAATAATATGTTCCTATCAAGACCGCATCACCCACCTGTATATAAATTATATCGACCGATTCGACAATGTGTACCGCGCACGCGCGATCTTGTAACGATATATATATATATATATTATATGTATGCCATAAAATATATCATTATTATAATACCTGTAAAGTATATAACAATATTATAGACACCCTATTTTTATTTCCCCTTTCACCGACTCTTTGTTATATATTATTATAATTGCACCGCTTCTGGGCCGTTTATTATTATTACAATGAACTGATTTAGGCACGTATTAATCATCCGTCGACACGTGTGTAAGAGATTCCTGTGGAAAATGTCCGCGCCCGTGACTTCTAATGACCCACATAGGTCCGATAAAATTATAATATATTGTTATGTATTGTACTTTTTTGGTTCGGCTGAACAGCCCGACGAACGGAAGTCGACACCTGTCGATCTCGATCGTCATGGCGCCACATATATATGTATATAATTTTCGTATAATTATTATTGTCTTATTATAGTTTATAGTTATGTCCCGAAGGCAGTCCAAATTTTAAAAAGGGGGGAGGCATAAAATGAATACCTGCTTAACCATAACGGCATACCACTTCATTTATGGTTACATAATATTTGTCGGATACGACAAGGTCCTATAAGGGGGAAATGCTCTCCTCACCCCGTGACTACCATGCGCTTGTTATAGCTACGTGACCCATTTTTGTTAACCGACGCAGCAAAACGGTCATCAACATACAGAGCGTTTATCATTATCGTTTTCTGCGGGTCCCACTACGTTTTGTTAATCGTAACGTCATTTTGTTACAATTTTATAATATTATTGAATATTTAGAGACAATAGTTCACACGTTCATCATTTAATAATAATTGATTCGTTCAAATTATGAGTTTCGGAGATTTTAAGTACGGTTATCAACTGTATACCTAATAAAATATACATTTTTTTTTTTATGCGTAAGATGAGATAGGAGCTATAGCGATACAAACTGGTGGTTTTCAAGATATGAAAACCTCGATTTGCTGTTGCAAAATTCTTCAGCAGATGATTATTTTGTAAATACCGAAGTTTCTAAATCGAAAGTCGAACATGTGAATTGCTTTTGAGTTTTTATTTTCTAATGATAATAATAATTTATGATTAGATGATAATATGGAAGCTTTGTTGGTTTTAAAATATTATGGTTATTAATATAAATTTATAAAACTGTTATTAACTGTACATTTTTTTCGAGTACCTACCAATGTTAAAAACAAGATTAAATATTACATGTATTTTATATTTAAAACCAAAATAAAGACTTATTCTCCTTGATGCATTATTAAGTTTAGTAACTCAGTAACTGTTTGTTCAAATATGAATTTACTTGAGTTGACATTTTTCTAAAAGTTTGAAGCGTTTGAAAACCGAGTGAAAAGATTTTGATTTTTTATATTTTTTTTTGTTGGTACTATTTTCATCAATTTCATTAACAGAACTTCAGACTGAAGAATAACGTAAGTGTTGTATTCACTCCTTATCTATTGATTACTTATAATAGTTGCCTAAAATTATATTTAAACGTTGTATGCAGTTATGTAATAATATTATTTTAGCTAATTATTATATTAAGTCAGAAAGGGATTCCACTGCTACGTTGTACCTAAATTGCATAACCATGACGCCGTGTTACTGAACTTGCTGTGCTTATTAATTATTGTGATTTTATCGACTCGATAGATATACATTTGGTTGTAGTGTGACCAATGCTCGAATTGGGGGGGGGGGCGCAGGGGAACGGAGTACCCTAACTAATTATTCAGAAATTTCAGCGTACCCCTACTTTTATTTTTAAGGGTAACGCATGGGACGCTAAATCATGCCATCATTGCCATCATTCTGAATTTTTAATTCTTATCAAAATGTACGTGTTAAGAGATAACATATATAAATAAAAAGTTTTTTTTTTGTTTTGTTTCAATTGTTCTCGAGTTTGTTATATTTGATTTTATAAGTTAAAAATATAATATACAATATAATATTTACATAATTTTTTTTTTTTTTAATTTAATTATCCATAAATATTTCCTATATGATTCAAAGAGGTGTATAAGGGGGTGTGCGGCATAGCCCCCACGGCTTTGTAACGTTTGACAAGTGGTGGGGACGCTCTTTTTTTAAAAGTTAACAGAGTCTCCCTACTTTAATTTTGTCAAGTCGAGCACTGAGTGTGACGATAAGAAAATCTTAAAGTACCTTAGCTTAATATTATACTTTAATGAGTTACCGCAAATATGAATCCAATATGACAGTAACAACGGTTAGTTTAGAAAATAATGTTGACATTACAATTGATGATTAGCATGAAAGTATGACAATCACAGGAATATAAAATCAAAAGTAGGATAAACTTCATTTGAATCATATTATAATCTTCATTAATTTGAATCATATAACTTTTATTTTTATCGAACTGTTTGAACTCTAATTTTAATCTTATTTTAACTTTTTGAAACTTATTAATTTTGTCAAGATTAAAAAATTAATCACATCATTAAAAAAAAAAAAAACAACAACAATTCATAGTATTAAAACCAGCTTAATATAATTTACACTTACAAAATATTATTTTTTTTAATGCTATAGTCTACCTTATTTTAATTACTGATTGAGAGTGAATTTAATGTAATTTTGAGTTATAGGTACTTGGTACCTACTTGTATGTATTTTTAACAATCAAATACCTACATTTTACAAAGACCCGAGGGTCTTTCTACAATTTGTTGAAACTTCAACTCACTACCGAGAGAGTAAATAATTTAATCTAAATTCAAACTTAAAAGAGGAAGTTTGTAATTCGAAAAATATGTTTAACTGCAAATTCGCAACAAAAAAAATTACAAATTTGAATTTTTATAAAAATAAATCTTTTATAAAATCAAGTTTAAGGTCTCTCATATGAAATATTTCGCGATACCTTTTAATCATAATACAAATAACTAATCTAATAAAATAGGAGTCCAAATATAATTAAAATATGAGAAATAAATATTTATTAAATAATTATCTATTATATTGAATAATTACTGCATTAGTACATGTCATCACAAATTCGAGTAAAATATGAAGAATTATAATTTACATACGATTTTATGTAAATATTTTATTTCAAACATTTATACAATTGTATAAATTGACAATTGCTGTATGAGTTAGTATAAGAATTATATTTGTAGCTTGTGTATGAAATCGTTTTTGTGCGTGAGATTTATGAAATATAGGTAACTGACAGTATACCTAATATGACAATGAGAAAACGAAAATTTTTTAATATTTCAATAATAGATAAAACGCGAGAAAAAATATTAGAAATATTACCCACTTGTGTTTACGAAAAATGTTTAATTTGTATGCTATAAGTCATTAATATGTTAAATATGCTAATTATTATTTATTGATAATATTTTATCTAAAACTAAAATAAAATATATTTTTATTAAAATTTTATAAGTACAGGTACGAAATCTATTTCCTCCTCGATTATTATGGTAGTTAAAACTCTAAATTTGTGATTAAACTTCTTCACTGCAGTGTGAAATAAGAACTGCCTTGTAATTTTTAGCAGATTTTATCCATTTTTTTTCCTAGTTCAATACTTGCGGTTGATTAGAACGACGAGACTTTATGATGGATGGTTTATGCACACGACGTATTCGACGTGAGGTTAGACACCACGACGACATTATGCATATTATATTATGCTCCCGCAGACGAGACGATATAATAATATCATTTTCGTTATTACATTACGTTACGTGACCGTTTCGAATTAATTCATCTTGATTAGATTATTACTATTACTATCATATTACTTTAATAATATTATACGCTGCCACGTATTTGTAACTATACTGCAGGAGAAGATACAGATAACAGATTTTTTTATTATTTTTTTTTTTTATAGTATCTCGGTATACATATTGGATAATATCGCGGTATAGCAAAACTCGTCTAATGAAATAATATAAGACATTATTTTTAATAATAATATCAATAATTATTATAGGCGTATAATCAACCCGCGTCGCAGTTACGTCCGAATGATTTATTATTATTATTATTATTACCGTCGTATTGCTTTCGCGTTCCTTCGAATTATATAACGATATTAGATCGTTGCGACGCGCCCTTTAAATGGCATATTAATATTATAATATTATAAATATTATTATTGCCCATAATGTAACAAGACGTGTAGTACACGTGCGTATATTAAACCGTAGCGAGGATTTCGTAATCAAATAATAATTTTACGACCGGAGACGCGGTCGCGCCGTAAGAGATAACACGGCACATAGGTACTGTCGTTATAATAATAATATTAATTTTATTATATTATTATTATCGTCGTCGTGTACAGTGTGCGGCCGTTACATTATATACCTACTCTCGTCGTCTTACGTGAGCAAACGTACTTTGTATAATATATATTTTATACCTACGATCATCGCGGATTACGTAGTGTACGCGCCGTAGGTATGTAATAAACTAAAAAAGAAATAATATATTTAAAGAAATAGAGGCGAAAAAAATATTTAAAAACGTCGGTACATGTTGGTCAACAATCTTGACCTATGGTAAATGACCATTTTACACCAAAACACCTCTTACAGATTTATATACATATGCAAAACGACGTTAGTGTTATGTGCATTGCACGCGGACGGACGATGAACGTATTCTAATAATAATAATAATATTGGTTATTATTATAGATATGCAGGCGGGATGACGTGTAGCGCTTAATTGAAAATGACGACGATTGCGACCGCGACACAGCTCACACGAGTAGTCGTTTTTTATAGTCTGCTGGACGACGCGAGAAGTGTTAGTCTATATTGTTTTATGACTGCACAGGAAATTTTAATTCTATCCACGAAAGATATCGACCAATTCAATACCTACGAAAACCAGAAAATTTATAAAAAATATTTTGTTCTTACATAATTTTCTAATTTCTTTATAGATCAATATACGTACGAGCATTGATAAAATGATTATGCAGACAACTTTGACTTTAACGTAGTACCTGCGTACAACATTAATATGTGCTGAGTAAAAGTTTGATAAAAATTAAATTAAATTAATTATTTTCTATTTTTTCAGTCAAACAACCAATCGACTAAAAAATCGAAGTCCAAATGCAACACTCGCTTGCCACACTGCTTGCCCATGGCGGCGGTGCTAAATACACTGTGAGACGCTCATATAGTGAAATGTGGTATAGCGCTGAAACTGCAACTGCGGTCGTTTTTATGCCACTCCGAAACATACGCGTATGACATAGGTACATATATATATATTACGTGTGGTATGTGTGGTATAATGGTCATCTCGGTTGGTTATACGACTTGTGCCCGCCTCGGTGTTCTCGTGATATATGGACAATATTAAAATATTATAAGTATGTAATATCACTACGTCGTCGGTGGTTTAATTTCGTCTCGCGATCAAATATAACACACACGACCACTTAGTTAAATTTAGTTACCCGTTTGACTATTAAACATCGCCACGTACAGCAGCAGCAGCTCAAGCTGGTACCACTGCTGCAATAAGTACCTGGTATAACCTATAAGAGAGACACTATATCGGTACCATAGTACCATATTATAATATATAAAGTAATATAATAATATGATGTGGTGGTGTTTATGTTTGCGTGAGCGTGTCTGTGAAATCAGGTTCTCATTGTGTGTACATATGCCAGCTATGTATATAATAATATAATAATAATAATAATAATAACAGTGTAACGTGGTCGGGGATGACCCGTTAAATATAAGATATTCAGGGAAAAAATTAGTGCTTTTGAATATAATATCCTCACCGTAGCTTGGGAGCATGAATGGTAGTAGGATCTTAATATTATTACAAATAAACAACGATTGATCTAAATTATTATTAATACAAACAAATTTATTATTACTTACGATTTACGAACTAAGTTACCAAAAATATGGGATTGTACGGAGTTCAGGTGCGTGTGATGGTAATCGTCGAGAACTGTCCTTCTCTTACATTATCTGTATCGGTGTTTGTCAATTGCGCCGATTTTTCTAGGCTACCTGAAATTTATACATCTTTTGTGTCAATAAATTTATCACAAATTAATTTGGTATACATAATATATATCTATTGTGCCAGGAAGATATTATAAAATATCATATTATTATACTATTATTAGATTATAATATAATTATCAAACATATAAAATAAAGTGTAATTTAAAAAATATAAAAATTTTATAAAATTAAATCATAAAAATTAAAATACATATAAATAAACGATGATCGCCTAGTGTGTAATCAGCTTATTTTTCAACTTCAGTATTGCCGGCGCAATTAATGTATAATCTTTTTTGGACCTAAATATCGTCCGGCGCAGTTGATGTATAACCATTTTGAATCCCATAATTTTTTTTTCCTTACCTGTGATTTCTGGCGCAATTGACATATACCCATCTGTATTGGCCGGAGCCTTACAGTAATAAAACATATAAGTGGCACCTAAACCGGCTTAGGGTGAGTTGCGGCCCATCCTTTCGTTTCCGGTGTTGGAGACCGGTGAATTCCGGCCCTATAATATTTTAGGTATAGGTTAGTTGCGGCCCGTGTAATTATCATTACATATGTACCTTACTTGTATAATATATATTATATTATATACCTATTACCTATGTACCGTATAAACGAATAACGATAAACGAAATGTTCAATACGTATGGGAAGTTATATTTTTGTATAGGTATAATATGATAAAGATAATATAGATGGTTTTATCTTATTATCTGCCATATATGACTTACATTATGAATGCTTTGATTTTTTTTGGACATTATTATCATAACATACGAGTATTACACCAATTATACTTTTATTTTTTTTAAATATTATGTCATAATATTAATATATTATATTATATTCTATAATTTTATGAATACTTTTATTTTATTTACGACCAATATTAATATAAGAACGACAATTTTATTTATACTAGAAAATACCTACATAATATTGTGATGATGTTTATATACTATTACTATAATATATAGACATATAATATAATATAATATATATATGTAATATATACATTATTGTATGGCCGCAATTCGTACGTACCTTTCATAAATCCGGGCCGCAACTCGTACGTACCTCTCATAAACCCGGGCCGCAACTCGTACGTTATTTAGGGTTTGGGCCGCAACTCACCAACACTGCCTAAACCAGAGGGGCTTAATGGCTTAATATATTATAGTCAGCGTATTATATGCCTATTGTGCATATTATGATGTTTATAAAATGCACGTAGGTACCTAATGATGTAACGTACGTTCAATAGTAATACTTAAAGTATACACGATCGACAAAATATATATTTAACCATTGAGTATATAATATTGTACCATATATATAAACTTGACGATATAACATGTATAAGTATATAAAATAAAAGTTTTGGACAATACAGCCATGTTCAGGGCATACAACACACACACACACACACACACACACACACACACACACACACACACACACACACACACACACACACACACACACACACACACACACACACACACACACACACACACACACACACACACACACACACACACACACACACACACACACACACACACACACGCACGCACGCACGCACGCACACACACACACACGCACGCACGCACGCACGCACGCACATATATATATATATTATATAGGTACCTACCTAATATTACATTTAATATGGAATCGCCGAAAAGACGAGTACTGAAAAAAAAACGTGTAATTTTCAATTATCTCGCCGCCGCCGTGTGCGTGTTTACCAATGATGCTTCTTAACTACGTTTCCGTTAAATCGCGTCATTAAAACTGCATAAAATTTAAACACGTATTTTAACATATTCAAATAAAACCGTAATCATAATATTAAATTCGAATAATAAAACATAATATAATATTACACACGATGAGCGCGCGCATTATTTTATTTTGTATGTTTTTCTTGGACAAATACAATAATAATAATATATAACTTAAATGTTTACTTATATATATATACATAAGTAGTAAGTACCTATTTATATTATGTACGATTTGAAACACCGATCAATTAAAAACTATAACTTGCGGGCGACCGGCCATCACCTACGTTTAAGTACCTACCTCGCGATAAACCGTGGTCGTGGTCGCGATTTTGTGGTCGCCGATTTCCACGGATCGTCGTAAACGCCAAATTGGATATCGGCGCGACGCGGTTTTAAGATAAAAAATTCCCACGAAAATAATAGTACCTACCAATGACGACGGAGGTTTTATTATTTTTCATAACTTTCGAACTTCAGTGGGTATAATTACACATAATAAATATAAGTTTTATCGCAATAATAAAACACCGTTTAGAAGATATTATATAATAAATAATTTTAGTGCGAACAATCACACGAGGTTCGGCCGACTGGAATGGGTGAGTTAAGTACGTCAAGTATACCCACTCGGTTATAATACGAGAGACTGATGAGTGGCTCGGATAAGAGGACACCTCACCTACGTCTTCGGCTGACGTGTCGATCCGTCTTACAAACGTATACGACAATATGACATGCGACAATTTTTCGTCCATTAGGACCGATTTTGTTTACTTAGGCTTCAATATATCATATTATATTCTACCATAGTTAGAGTCGGTGCCACCTCACTGTAGTTTTTAGGGTTTTCATATTTATTTTAAATGACAGTAAATTATAATATAATATGCTGATGAGTAGGTACGTAAACCATTAAAAATCGTAAAATCGAAATATCAAAAATAAGTAACCAACGAATATACCAACAGATAATATTCTTAACTTTAAATTTGATCATATTATAGAACAATTTGCTCTGATTTTAAGGTTAACAATATAAATTTGGTTCGAAAATTTGCAATCTTTTACGTTTTAAGATGGACGGAACCAGTGTGGGTGAGGTGTACCTCACAGGTACTCGTTTAATGAATAATGACTTGGTAATAAATATACATTTTTTTTTTCAAAGGTCTTATAAAATGCGTTTCGAGTTTAAAATTTTTCATTCGACGACAAAAACATTTGCGCAACGGTCTGTTAGACAACAAAGTAGTTTTAAAATACATTAAATCTCTCAAAAGTTGTGCCTGCGTACATTCTATATGCAAGTGTGCTACGTACCGTTATGGAAAATATTATACAATATTAATAATAAAAATAACATTATAATCAATGGCGGATCGTATCGTCTGTCGATGTAGGTATATGAGGTTTTAGTGTCTCAAAACATTAAGGGAAAATAAGAAATAAACGTTAGATATTTTATACTCTATAAAAATTAAAATGTATATTATGCAGGACAGGTATAAGTGTATCATGGAGGTATAGGTCCGTATTGGAGTTCTTCACGACTTTTTCGCACACATACGATAATATTATACGCCAGCTTTAGTGATATACCCGCATTATATAATTACCAAACCGATTCGCAATTGATCTCATAAGAAAATGTATTACTTTGATACCATGTATACCGGTAACTCGAAGCTGGTGTATAGGATTCTAGAACAAATTATATATTTTTTTTTCAGTTGGCATAATAAATTAGCATTCGTAATAAGACGCAATTATAGGTGCAAGACGGCACTCACATCGAATTTATATATTGTATAGGAGCACAAACGTGTTTATTCATAAACACACACACATATGTGTATATATATATGTATAAGTTTGTCTTATTATTGAATGCGTGCTGGATTTATAAATTAATAAACATATATTAACATACCTTCCAACCTGTACGAAATTATCGGTCCCGAGTGCCTACCAGAAACCATCATATCTTTCCTCAAGGCATTAAATTTAGAAAAAAGCAAATAATAATTAATAGTAATAAGTCACTAATATTGTATAAACTGTTTTTTTTCTTCCTATTCTATGTAAATATTTATACACAAAAAAAAATAAAGGTGAGTTAAGAACCTAATGATGATACTTTAATATTAATTTTTTTTTAATGTTTTGAACAATTAATGTGTGTACACTATTATCAGAGCTCGGATTTTATAGCACTTAAAATAACTGAAATACACGCTATAATAATATGACTAAAAAAATCTTAAAATAAGCGCTATAAATACGAGTATGCTCTAAAGACATGAAAAATATCAAAAATTTGAATTTAATCTTGTGTTAAATTTAAAATTAATACGTACATAATATGTATGACATAATATTCTACACAATATATAATATTATAATTATTTTTATTTACTATTATATAGATCAACTCGCAGAAATAATTTAAAACAGATTTTAATATGAACAAAAATGTGGGTATTTACATTTTATTCTTATGGATTCAAACAAAATATAATCAAAATAATTATTAAATTATTATTTTTTATTTTTCATACCATGTTATATAGATTAGATTCACGAAAATACAAAGTAATATGTTATTTTATGGTAATTAGCAAACAAAAAAAAAAAAAAAATATATATATATAGCTCAGTCTACTATTTTTATCTGTATCCTATAACAATAAACACTTGCTTTTAAATCAGAGCCTTAGCTATTATAGTATCAATTGAAATTATTTAGTATTGTTCTTTATTATAATAGTATATTAATAATATATAGTCAATTATAAGGATTTTCAGTAATTTTCGACGGCATTAAACATTTTATATTATTTAGCAAACACTAAACGATAGGACGGATGTTCGTCGTATATTATAAATCCGGTATAGGTATGCACGTAGGTACATGTGTAATACGACTATAGTTTAGTATATTATTATATACATATGATAACACTTACATCCGCTTTCGAATTTCTAGCTATCGCCGTGATGAACAGAATTTCATTAATTTCGTGCATTCGAAAATAATATGTTCGTCGTAGTACCTATAGCAATACCGATGACCGAAGGAGTGGAGCTGATAGTTGTATGCGCCTATTGCAGAACGTGTTGTGTGTTTGCAGTATCTATCGATGACTTGTTTTGTCCTTGTAGTAAATTATTATTTTCTAAAAATCATCATATCTCGATTTTTGAAAGCCGACGTGTCAACTCGTCGTTTATTGGATTTAAAGTTTTTTTTTTTGATTTCTATTTCTGTTTATATATACCTAAGTTAAGTATTATAGCTAGGTGACCTCTATAGGTCTAACCTAATCGCGCAAAATATAAACACCAAAATAGTTACGACTTTCGTATTTAGTACCTTTTGCTTAAAAATTTCTGCTAGATATTGATACACTGTTAATGATTGAGTTGGGTTGGACGAACTCGGTGAGAACACGCCAAATTTTTTACGACATCACGATTGAGCAAATTGTTCGGCGTATCAAAATATATAGAAATACCAAAAAAAAATCTACACAATTGCGCATAAAAATCTCTGCAATATTGTAATTTTGAATTTTTAACTAAATTATTTAAAAAAATATTTTTATTTAAATAATTACAATAATTCAAAATACGGTAAGAGTTAAAAGCCCCCGATAAAATTATTATTACATTTCCCTTAATTTGTTTTAAACATTAATTTTTATCATGTCAAATATATATTTAGATATAGACATAGCCACATAAGTGTTTATATAATTGTGTATAATTTATTATTACTTTTTATTAATTTAAATTTTATTGTTCCTAATTATTAAAAATATACATTTATAATTTATTTATCATAGCAGTAACATTGTCCATAAATCTTGGCTCCCGGCTTGTCATGTTTGATGTATTATTACGGAAAAATAATAAAATGTGTCAACGTCGCATAAAATGCTCAATCGCGCTTTACCGACACCCTGTACCTATTGCATAAACACGAAAAAGTTTTTTTTTTCTTTCAATCAGAAACAGCAGTCAACTATTTTACAACATAAATAGTGCTTACGCGCGTAGGTATAATAAATTATTATTTTCCCTTTATATTATAATATACCTTGTATTATTATGTGAGCTTCTCTTCATAAAATGAGAATTTCGCAAAATCTCCTCTCAGCCCGTCTAAACACACAGTTAGTACCAACATACCAAGGAACATTCCCAGAAAATCACAAACTTAATCCGTTTGGTGTGGACGGTATGGTTATTATCTCGGCTGTACGTCGATTATTATTACCTATGTATAATATATATAATATATAATATATAATATATGAATCAGTTATTGTTGTCTTCTTCTTTTATTTATATACTATATTGATTTTCGGCGCAACTAACGGAAATCGCACTTCCCAAACAATTTGGATACCCACCATGCGTGAGGTAGCTGGTACTTGAAAGCGTCGTCGTCGTAATAAAAACAAACGTAAAAACGACTACGACGACGACAATATAATATTATTGTATATTATGTAACATATCGATCGGCTGCAGCTGCTTAAGAGTGGTGCATCGAGCGCCGTAATGTACATACCTATGTATACAAGCTATACACATTGTATTATATATATACCCGTGTTTGTTTTATGTATAACCTTACTGCAGAGACACGGCCGATCGGTGCTGCACAGCGTGGCCATCGCAGTAAACCGTACATAATATATATATATATATATATACATTATGTATGTACATAAATGTGGGTATACATACGTATTATATATATATATACAGCGTCCAGTCGAACGGAGGTCGCGCGCGTCTTGTAAGCGATCAATCATCACGGGCGCGCGGCACAGAGGTATCCCGATGGCTGTGATTTGTCACTAAAAGCGGCCTGATTAGTTATTCGGACGTTTGAATGGACACCCGGCCGGCGCGTATATTATTATATTCTGTATAACCTACCCGTGCACACGTACCTACACTTACGGTACCTACACGTATAACATTGTGTATACACACACACACACACACACACACAGTTTATATACACGATATACGTACATTATATTATATATAATATGCGGTCCGCACGACGACTATTGCGCGCGGCCATTCTTTTGGCCGCACGGATGATATAATATACGTATATATTACACATAGCGGATATACTGTAGTAGATATAGGTACGCACACTCCGACGTATTATGTATTATGTGCTGCAGCAGTGTACACGCACGAGGATAATATAATACGAAACAGACGCAAACGATAAACGAAATGTAGAAGAAGAGGAAGAGAACAGAAACATTTTTTTTTTTTTTAAACTGTATAAATCGAAGAGGATAAAGAGACGCACTCGCGTATGTTATTACAATAATGTGTACGGAGTGATCCGTTTGACACTGCACGCTGGTCGAAGGACCGCTACGCGTTCGACGTGTGATGTTTATCATTTTATGTGGTATAAAATACGTTTCCGTGACATAAAATCATAAGTTCGAACCGTTATCGAACCATATCGATTATATAAGACAATACGCTAATCATTGTTCGACGACCATCGTGATATTTTATTTATTTATTTTTTGTATTAGGTATACATATGGCAATGCTGCAACAGTTACGCAGGTCATTATATATCCTATCATACAGATATGTTTACAAATTTTCATTGATATATGTCATTTTTTTTCACATGAGTTTTTGTTCAATCTGTTTTAGTATATTGAACTATAAGAACAATTATTTATGGAATAATTAATAAAATAAAATGACAGATATTATAAGACAGACTATATACAGGCATTTTTGCACTGGAAATACAACGAACTAGTTAGTGAAGCAGGCCACGAAACCATACCATCTTTTAAGTCTTATAATTGCAGGATTACCTGGGACATCAGAAGAGAGATCATAGATTTGGGGATTTTAATGGTGAGCTAAGCTACTGTTCAAACGCTTGTAGCGAGTTTTGGATAGGTTAGAGGTATATTATAGTATTTTAAGATCAGAGTGGAAAGTAGTTTGGAGAAATTATAAAATGACGCTTTCAAAATTATACGAAGAGCTTTAGATTGGAATCTATGTATGCGATTAATGTTGGATATTTTAACAGCACCCCATATTTGGGTTCCTCATTAATTAATATTAGTATGTTTTATAACTACTTAGATTATGATAGTTACAGTGGTTACATTTTATTTTTATTTAATGTTGCAGTTTACACGTTTTTGAGTGTTACCTTATTAGTTATTTTATATTACCATGGTATCAATGCCGATGGTTTTTTAAAACCAATTATACGTTGAATTAGTGTTGTGGTCCTCACGTGTTTCTTCCATATTTAAAGGAGCGTTGAGGGTAGGTTCTTCCAAAGGTGAATATTGGCAATTATAGAGCTATATCTGTTTTACTGTGAAGTGTTCGTCACGTTGACTGCAGCTGAGTTGTTCTTCGTATATTATGAGCGAAGTTATGATGTGTTTTAATCTGATCCTATTGTGTGGTTATTCATCGTAATATTAAGTAATATAATATAGTTAGTATAGGTACGTACATTTAGTAAATAGTATAAATAATTAGGTAAATACCTTTAATATGCATCACAAACAATGCTCACAAAAACAATCCTTTCCAATAAAACAATTGTAAAAAGGAAACGAGATAAGTAGTAATCGCTCTGCAGTAGATGCAGTAAGTGTCGATGATAGTAGTTTATCATTTAGTCATACTGAAATTTATGTGTTAAATTTAACACATATCAATGATATAGGTCGAAAAACGATTCAAAGATGGTCTGTCAGACATTTTCAGGGAATTCTAAATTAGTTCAAACTATATAATATGTATATGATTTATATATAACACTAAAACTGATAATTTTTCTCAACAAAAACATAAAAAGTGTGCAATTGTACACTCGTGGAAATTAGTGCAGCCTGGTGTACAACTAAAAGGATCATGTCGCATGGCGTGGTGTTCAACAATACATATAATATAACATGTCAGTAGTACAATACCTAGTATACTGTGTCTGTGACTCTGTGTGTACTCGTATGTGTTGTTTCTCTTTCTTTTCTCGTCAATACGCTCTCGGCGGCAGCTATGACGAGTTCCCGATAAATAAGAAGAGAGGAGAAGAAAAAAAGGGGTCCGAAAAAAAAATATAGAATTGCGCGACGGCAGCGGCGTCGACGTCTACATATATACGTTTAGCCACATAAATTTGCATTTAAACCAGATTGGAATCTTCACCGTGTGCCGCGGTGCTAATATGCATTTTGTTATGGACAAACGGGGCCCGCCGCGGTGCACATAATATAATATCATGTACGGAAACGGTGATCCTCTCTGCGCTTACAACTGCAGTCCGACGATGCAACGGGATGCGCTGCGACCACGACCACCGCCACGTTCCGTCCACGTCTAAATCAACAATCCATATATATATATATTAACGAGCGTGTGTGTGTAAGTAAATGAAATCGCGGGAGACAGCGTCACAGCGCGCGAGTAAACACTGATCAGCCACAATGGAATAATAATGATAATAATAATAATAATAACCGTTCGGCGGTGCAGAAATCTCTTTCGTTCTTTCTCGCTTCCTCTCCGTTTATCCGCCGCCACAGCGGCGACAACCGAGCGTATAGTACAAGTATTGTATATCATTATGTTATTGTACGTCAGCGCTCGAGATGTATATGAATAGGTTGTATAAGTGTATTAGATATACGCGCGTGTATTATAGTGGTCTTGTTGCGAGATTTCCTAAGACTTTGATAGACGTCACGGTGATTCTTTTGTCGCGAACCAACATAGTTATATGAGCTCTAGAGGCTGCTCGGATAAATTACTCAGGAATTATAATTTATGATGCATTTTTATTTTATTCTTAGTTATTTTCAAAATCGAATTTCCATAAGACTCGATAAGAGTCAATATCGTATATAAGCTAGTAACGCATAGTGGTGCGAAGCTGTTAAAAAATTGAAATAATTTTTCTATACTCGTTATAAGATTGTAGGACACCATTATTATACGATATTATTTACTTGATACCGTTAGTGATATTATTTAGTTTTTTCTAAAAAAACATAACTAGAACTTATAATATACACGATTATGTATAGTGAGTGATGATTTGATGTTATGAGATTTACATTAGCAGAAAGAAAGTTGGTAACCTAGGGGATGTTAGGATTAAACTAACCAAACCCTTAGACATTCGATGGGTCAATTTGTCAAGCATGGATAAGTTCCTAGGCTAGCATCTTGAAAGGATTTTCAAGAATAGTGTTACAGTAAGCTTAATTAGTGGATTATAATGATTTTGAACAATTTGGAGAAGTGAGAAATCGTGACTTTTGCTATCTGATTTAGTTTTTTTTTTTAATTTGAAGTCTGTATGAGAATTATTTTTGTCATGTAACACGAAGCATGGACAATTTGAATGAACTATCACCTGAACCGTGAAGCGGTTTAAGATTGGAATATTTATCCAAATCCCGAGCTTAAAATTCATATGACCAAGGATGACTTTGGATGAAGAGTTTGTGGGTGGTTGGAAAATTGGATGAAATTAGAGAACGACTTAAGTAGAATGTGAAATCAGCTGATTTTCGTTTATACCTATTTGTATAATTTATATATAATATTATATTTTTATAAGTGAAGAACTCAGATTAGGTGCTTGTCAAAAACTATGTTCATGTAGTTTACTTTGGATATGATAGGAATTATGATATTGTTTAGTGTAACGAGTCAAAGAATAGATAGTTAATTCAATCGATTATTTTAGAGTGGCCTACTCGCTATTAATAATATTAAAACCCTCACCGAATATTTGTTTAATTCTGCTTGGAAATGGTTCACTTAAAAACACAAAAAGTTACTTATAACTTATCAAGGTGATGGATTGATCATCTCGGTGTACCAAACAGATGAGTGTTGTTGGCAGCGTTATTAATATACAGTAATTTCAGATAATCGTATACAACATTTTGTACAGTCCGTATGGACGTTTTCCAGGTCCTTCACGTCTGGTGGTCTTTTTGATCTGATGTTTAGGTACAATAAGATACTTGCAGCAGGATGAAAAAAAAAATTACCAAAATACGTGAAGTCGTGAACTACGGATCAGCGTGTACCTGTGACTTAACATATATAGGTATGTGTACCAATAATACTATTGATCGATAATGCGGACGCGCGTGCGTGTCATAAGGACGCGGAAAACGAAAAATAATAATAATAATAATAAATGAACATTCGATACATACGTGCCTATACCTGTACATGGTAATAACCTATGTATTATATATATATATATATATATATATATATACAATATTATATATTGTATATTATAGGTATGACGCGCCCGCTCTCGTGCAAAGGTCACCGAGGTCGTGCGAATCGACATCATCATCTGTTTTATGGGCGGCACGTGATTGTTGGACACACAATAGCCGGTTGGGAGGCGACCGGACATGATATATCTGATTGGTCGGCCGATAGCCGGGGCCGCCTCCACGTGGACCAGATGCGATTCGATACGCGCAATTATTATTGTTATCGGCCACCGCGCGCGGCAACGGAAAGAGAGGAAATGATGGGTAGGAAGAATCATAGTAAAAAACAAAATATAATATGTATTATGACGAAAACCGGAGAGAGAAAAAATGGCGAGAAAAAATATAGACACCTATACCCAGATATTATGGGTAGAGACGGTACTCGATGTCCGTTGCGACTGAGCTTTGAGGTCAACAACAACAACAGCAACAATAATAATAATAATGTGTGTTATAAATTATAATACGCGATCGACGCGAGCCGGGCGATCCGGCGGTGCTGCAATAATAATATTATATTATTATACGACAAGATGGATCGTGCCGATAATCCGAATCGTATATATAATAATATTATGTATTGAACATAGGTAGGTAGGTAGGTATAAGGTATATGCCTCCACCTATTGCTCGTGTGCGAGCCGATTTATTATCATTTATAATATTTCACTCTATCCGGCGACCATATAACACGCGCGCGCGCTCGCATATTATACTACATAATATTATTATTATTATTATTTACGCCTATTCACCTGGCCATGCGCATCATATTTGATATACAATATACGATATATACATATATAATATCTAATAATAATATACTTATCGTATATGATGATTATAACATATATCGTATACATAGGTACTTACCTCTATGTACTAGCTCTATACCTATATAGGTACGTGTGGGTATATATACCGCCGAAATACCGATGCGTGCGCGGCGGTTTAATTAAAACCGTATAAAACCGTTGCGATCTTTGCGGCGGCCTCTCATCCGGATCTATTGAAATCTGTGTGGTCTGAATGATGTGCATGCAGCGCGATTATTGTTTTTGGGGTACTTATAATCATATACATATATTATAATATATATATACAATAAGGCATAATAAAACGTTTGGATATTTCAACCCAAAAAATCGCCACGGTTAGGCACTATTTGGAAAATCATGATGGGCGACATAGTGGCCGAATAGTCCATAATAGATGTATAGGTTAATATTATAATAACATTTATGGTATAAAGTATGTATTATATTAAACATTTTAGATTCTGAGCTAAGTCTCCGATTTTCTGATAAAAAAAAGTGATTCTAGTCAGTGCATTTAGTAGGATAAAAAATAATGAAAGAAAAATGGCAATTTGAATAAAATCGATTTTATTTTTTAGGTACAACTCAAAAAAACTAATATCAAAATATTTTGATACTTTTTAGGTTATAGTATACGTTTTTGGTTTTTGAAATTAATTTTGTGGATTCTTATTTGTATAATTAAAAAAAAAAAATTCTTCCGAGATTTTCAGGATCCAGTCCATAATGGTAAAAAGTTTGGTAATGTAGCATTGGCATAATAAAAAAATATATTCATAATCAATGGTCAAACCTGATAACATTGCAACAAGTTTCGAAGGCCAAAAAACTTCTTCAGGACAAGAATGTATTAAGAGGACCCTACACCTGCATGTGTTGTCTCCGTCTTACAAGTACGTAACATTGCAAAAACTGTTTTGCGCGGGAAAGAACCGAGAAGGCTACAGTCATAACCAAAAAACGAAATTCTCACCACAGGTAAAAGGGAATTTCGACTGTGCAACGTTGTTTTTATTTTTTTGATATTAGAATTAGAACTGAAAAAAAGTTATTTGATTTTGAAAAACGCAAAAATAATGAATTTTGAAACAATAAGAAATGTTTCTATTTGTGATATCGAAAAATTGAAAAAAACGTTGCACAGTAAATGTTCTCCTTATTATGTGGTGAAAATTTCGTTTCTTAGTTATCACTGTAGCCTTTTCGGTTCTTTCCCGCGCGAAACAGTTTTTGCAATGTTACGCACTTGTAAGACGGAGACAACACATGCAGGTGTAGGGTCCTCTTAAGCATACACCTATACTCGTTATGAAACTTCAACACAGTCACAGTACGTATCTAAATAATAGAAAAATTTATTCGATTTGTGTAATATTATAAATTGTCTATAACTATCATGTTGATATAATAGGTTTTATGATAGTGTAGGATTGGAAAATATGCAGATTTTAACATTAAATATTGCGTCGATTTTGTATTTCATATAAAAATATTATCAGAGTCTTTACTTAATAGGTAACTGAAAAACTTCTAGTTCGAAATTTCATTTGAATTCATCAAAATGTCGACGAAAAATTAAATAACCTACTTAACAGCTTACAATAATAATAATAAATGCTGGTCATCGTGGTTTAAAAAAAAGCATATACGTCGCAACAGGAAATTCCTGGTTTATGGTATTAAAATCTAAGTATTCGAAAATCAGAAATCGAATAATAAATGCTTTCGTGGAAAAAAAGAGTGTGATCGTGCTTTTTTAAACACTCTCCGCATTTATAAGTAATATACATATATACTCCAAACGTCACTTTATACTCATCATAATAATACATAATACGGTTAAAAGAACAATTTACGATTAAGAATATTATTATTGTGCACACGCAGAGGTACGTGCTAGATTAGCAGTGAACAGCTTAAGTACAATGTAAATTATAGATAATAAGTAATAAGTAATAATAATACATAATATTATTATGTGACGATGATGGGCGCAGTTCGCGATGTCGTGACAGGCGCAAATCACCGTCTACTGCAGCAGATGCATTATATTAATGCATTTAACGGAAACGACTCAGATAAAAAATAAGTAGAAAAAACAGGCCGACGTCCGACTGCTATTAACATAGGGAATAATAATGATAATAATAATGAATATTACTGCAGTTTTCTTTCTTTTATATATTGTATATTATATGCGAGCTAGAATTTTATTTTATTTAGCTTATAGCTTACAGCTTCGTCGAATGTATAATATAAAAGTGAAGAAATAAAATATAAATTTAAACTATTATTGCCTTTACATAAATAATATAATATTATATAGATAAGTATGGGTACGAGTTTAGTTTTAATGGGTTATAATAAGATCCAGACAACGGAATCAAAACACTATAGAATTCCTTAAAAATATCAATATATTAAATTTAATACAGCCAACAATTATTGCAATGTACAATGTACATGATTAAAATATCTAAATATTTAATTTAAAACTATTACTTGTTTATTTTTCTTATTTTTACAGATTTTAAGCAATGTATACACAAATGTAATACTAATTATGACTAATTCGAAGCGAAATTTATTATAATTTCAAGACCGATAAAAAATAAATATAATTATAATATCTTGCCTATTTAATATCATACTAACGTAATTAACGTATTTGAAGTAATACGCTTTGATATTAGTCATAATAGTTTTAACAAAGATATTTTCAAACACTTAACTTAAGACCTAACCGATTTGTTTGCGTAATGCTTATTGACATAAAAGTGAAAATGTTAAAATTAAAATATATATTAAAAATAATCTATAATAATATGCTTTAGTCATTAAATTCTTTAAAAAATTATTGAAATGCAATACATAGATATTTTTCAACTTCACTGTACCAAAAAACTGATCCATGAATCGCCGATTTTTATTACTGCAGATGAAAATAATCTAGTAGTATGCTAAGTTTTTTTTCCGTAAGTTTTTTTTAAATGAGAATTATTTTTATTACAACAATTTTGAATTATCGGATTTTTGTAGTACATTGTACCTATAACGTTTTTACAAAAAATGTACAACAATTAAATCATTGTACGTCGCAATAATCGATACAAGTACCTAATTATAATATTTTATACGTCAAAGTCGTGTTGGAAAAATTCTCAAATTCCGATTAGGCGCGGTAGAGATGTTATTAATACGTATGTGGCCGGAATAGCTCAAGTAATATACGGTACAAATCGTTAAAAAAAAGTTAGAACCCTAAAATCGCCGCCTACCTATTACCTATATATGATAAATTCTTCAAACTAAACCTACTTATTTGTATATAATATATATGAATGTGAAGAATCGACTCGGAATAATTATGGTATATATGTATAGACAGCAGTTAAATGGATCACTGAATCACTCCGTACAAATATGGATCGAATGCCGTATTATTGTAAAAGCCTCGGTGTGTATATTATTATATATACATAGACATTTCCCCGTTAATATTCACGTGTACGCCGTTTTTTTATACCCATTGTTCTTATTTCGCGCGTATTGTTAATATTATTATTATTATTATTTATACATTTATACAAAAGGACATAATATTATATTATATATAGTATTGTCATTATACATACAAGACCATTTAACTGCAACAGTTTGACAGACCGACGGACATGATGTATTTCGTATATGAGCTATATTATTGTATTGCGAACGCAAATGAACGACGTCTGAATTATTGTACACGGAACAATAACTCCATAAACTATAAATATTCCACGCTAATGACATTTACAATAATTGAAGTGCATATTATTACTTTAAGTGCAATAATATTATCGTGCGTATTTATATGCAACATTATTAATATTTATATCAGTCATTGACGTGCACTTTCCATTGACAAAACGGAACGCGCGAGCGTGATTTAACGATAATTGGATTTACGATAATTTGCATGATTTGGTTCATCGGGTTGAAATGTTTTTGAGAGAGTCCTTAGATCAGAGGTATTCAGACTTTTTTATTCAGGGGCTGCGTAAAATATTAAAATCTTATAGTGGGCCAAAAGTACATATAAATACAATAAAATAAATATTTAAAAAAAAATAGTTTGTATAATATATATTATACTTAAATATACATATTGATACGTGCGTGCGTATGCGATTTTGGATATTACACATATTTTTAGATTATTTACTGTCCGTTACATTGACATCAATTTAAAACTTCAAGGCGACGAGCTCAATTCCATAATAACTAAATCAATTATTTCTGCCTAAAAAACAAACTTTATGGAATCAGAATTTTGGTCCCAACGAACTAAGCCAGTTTTCAGTCCTGTCGAATCTACACAAGAGCAGTAAAATCTCGTTTGATGAAGCTCAAATTTACTGTCAACGCCTAAAGGATTTTTCGTAACGTTTTGAAGATATTTTTTGCCTGGAAGTTTTTCAATGAGTCATAAATCCTTTTGTAAATATTGAATCAGTAAAAATACAGTATCAAGAAGCATCGATCGAAATTTCCACTAACGAGATGTTAAAAGCAAGTTTTGAGAATGGTGAACGCCTCACAGAACTTTAACTCTAATCTACTATCATTCAAATTTATCCTGGACTGAAGTGCAAAAATTATTAATTGCCTTCCCTTCCTCTTACCTCGTTCAGCGAGGTTCAGTGCGGTGATGGATCTAATGACGAAAAAAATTAATATACTCGACATCGTCTAAAGAGGAGACTTAAAAGTTTAAATCTTAAATTTTAAAACTGCTCTCATCTCACAAACTCTGAACCAAACGTAAAAAAATTGGCTTTAAATCACCAAGTACAACCATCTCACTGATCAATAAATTTCAAAACATTTTAATTATCCTTTTAAATGATATTTAAAGTTTAAACATATATTTACATTTTATTTTCATTACATATATATATTATTTATTGTTCAATTATAAACATATTTTCATGTACATTATTTTTATTTTAATGAAATGAGGAGAGGCGTTAAAAAATATTTTGATTCTTAGGGGAAGGAATGGCAGTTTGAAAAATGTTGAGAAACATAGTTTTATACGGGTGATATGACAATTTATACTTTCTAGTATTTTAAATTCATTAATTCGATGTATTGATATCATAGGCGCCCGCTGGGGGGTGCAAGCTGGGAAATTTGCCCCCCTGGCTTTTTCAAAATATTTTTTTTAATTGAATGTTTTAAGATAAATGACTATATACTATACAACAAATTTAAAGTATAAAATAAGTTGTAATATAATAAAATATAATACATTGTATACGAGTATAATAAAAAAGGTTATTATTTTAAAACACCTAGTAAAATTATAATATTTATCCTCAAATCCTAACATTGACCCCCCCCCCCCCCTATAAAAATTTCTGCTGGCAACTATGAGTGATATTATGAATCTATGTAAAATAACCGTTTTTTGATCCATTATTAATAGTTCAAAGGTGAAAATAAATAGGTTGGGTTTACGAAAATCTAGGGACTCCCTCATAAATATCACACTCTATTTGTGCATGTGAGTATTGTATTATGTTCCACAAATGTAAACAATGTAAATTGTAATTGCCGCTTTAAATGCTTATATTAAAAAAAAATTTCTAAAAATTAAATAATTATCACTTTATTGATGATATTGAATCACATATTTTAACATCGGCCCGCCCAAAAGTCAAAAACATATTTATGTTAATATTCGATTTGTAATTATACAATATTTATGTTTGTTGTTGTATTATGCAATTATAAAAGACTGTATTGGTTACCTATAACTAATAATTTAATATTATACTTATATTATGCTTATATTATGCTGTACAATATATTATTGAATGGCGATGACTATTTTATTTTATATGGGTTTAGGTAGTGATAAATAGTTAACTATAACTATAAAACGTAACTATAATCTTTCAAATCATAATAATCGTTATAATATTATTAAAACATTTCACTGCACTGAAAACTCATTTAATCAGCGTTTAATTTTCGATCGTGTTGTTAAAATACAATATTATTGGTATAATAATTATCATAATATATTATGTTCATCGATATGTCATAATATCATGATAATATGTATAATAATAATAATATATTATGTTATAAATTATTGTTATAAATTATTGCAGTCGGTTGTCGTGACGAAATAATATAATATTAGATCTATCATAATCGTAAACACTAAACACGGCCGCGGTAATATAATATTGTTATGTACCAGCTGGATATATTGCCGGCATCAATAAAATGTAGATCGATATACGGCAATATTTAGTGAATATTTTTAATGGCCGCGCGCACGTGCTATAGGTTAATATATTTCGAAATGAAAATATTAACGACCGGAGTCGTTAGCCATTCAAGGAGTACTTTCTAAGTTTCGTTTAACCCTATATCGTATACCGCATACAATATTATTACGGTAGGTATATAGTACACAAGTCACAAGCGTATTCTGCAGTAATCCGAGTGAGCTTATTATGACGCCCGACAGAGGTCATTTCGTTAATTCGGTCGTAAAATCGTGTACGCGGCACGTCTTGACTTTCTCGGTGTTATCCATAGCTGTTGGCAATGTTGGCATACTCACACCGTAACTCTATATAATATACCTAGCTATTACCTATTTAAAAATAATATCAATAATAATCATGAAGTTGATACGTATTGAAAACGACGAGATGATCCAAAATGTTTCGTCGCAACGATTTTTCAAAATCGTAACGTGTCATGATTCCACGGCAGCGATGGATGTCTGCTGCAGGCAATGTATAGTAAGCGGTGAGCGTACTTTTCTAAAATATTACAAACTGTTTTTGGATGCTAAAAATCAGTTAGTCAAACATTACACCTATTATTGTCGATGAGTCAAATTAGTCAAAATCAATTTTTAAAATTAAAATCCGTCCAACCAGGGAATCGACGGTAATTTTCTAAAATTTATTTCTCGATAAACGCACCGATGAGTACGTGTACAACGTGAAATGTTTAGAAATTTTAAGTAAAACAATATGTAACATAAATAAACAGCCTTAACCATGATACAATACACAGGGAAACACAATATATTAAATACAATTTTGAATGAGGATAAACTATAAAATAAACAGATAAAATATTTTTGAATTACAAGATGTATTATAATATTTTAGTGTATAATGAAGATACTATAATAATACTATTAAGCTGAAATAAATCAAATTTTTTTCAGATTTAATTAAGATAACATATTCGATTATTCGGTACATTAAGGCAGTATGTAACATCGGTATTATAGTATTCCCGTGAAAAGTAAATGGTGATAATCAGTAAGTGGAAACGAAACTTGAATAATTTATTTTAGGAAGTCTTTGTGGTCCATATCCACATTATATTATTAGGAATGTAAGTAATTCATGAATAAATTATAAATAATTAATTAAAAACGGTTGTTTAACAACTTATAATATATTATTAAAGGCACGTAAGATGCGAATGTCACGGTTGAATTACCGCGCGTAGTTGTATGTGCCATAAATCTTAAAAATCTTTAAAAAATTTTCATTCCATGCTCTTTCGAGGGGTCTCAGATTATGTCACTCAACAGTGAATAGTGATATTTAATAGTATTTTAATATATTAATTACTTTTGTAGAAAATTCAATCAAGGTTTCGAAGGCCTGCACACAACGACACCTGCAGCAATCACCTGGATTATGAACCTCAACATGTGTCTATGAACTCATATCGCAAGAACAACTCACTTTTAATATTTGTGATTTTTGACTAATTATCGTTCTATTTAAACTTTAAAGTTATACCATTATGATATTCTCTTTACATTTTTTTTGTTTTTATTTATATTAATAGCCTCGGCGTCAAAGGCCATTGGCGTTGGTTTACAATAGGTTACATAATATATATACAATTATTTACAGGTTATATATACAATTTATAAGCTTGGGACTTAATTATAAATGTTATCAAATTATTAATATTGTTTGGGTGTAGGGCTTCTCTTATATTTATATAATGCTATATATGTATTGTATTAGTTAGAGTTTGATAGTTAATTTGATTTGTGTTAAAAGCTATACGAAATAAATAAAATATATTACTATTGTACTCTATTACAGAACGGACTAAAAATCATTTCCTAATGTGGTACTCAATTGATATATTGTACTAGATCAGAAAATTCTCAACAGTAAATCTTTTGCATTAGAAATCCTGACGTTTATGTTTACCTTTCTTGCAAATCACGTACATGTGGTCATTAAAAAAAGCGGTTATTATGATGACATTAATTCTAAATAAATTATCGATGGTTATACATAATTATTATTGTTATTATGTAATACTGTACCATTACACATTTGTTTTAATACAATTTTTCCTTCGAGTAATAATGGCATCTGACAGCATTTATTGATATTAATTTCAAGCACATTATTATAGCGTCTCACCAAACGAGTAGAATCTATCAATGACGATTTGTAGCGCATTTGACAGTTCTGATACATGTTAATAGAATAATATATTGTTATATGATTGAAAAAGATCTTCATATAATAAACATTTAGCATTCAAGAATTAAAATATCATTTATTTTGCAAAAGGAGAATAAAAGAGTTGAAAGATGACCACCTTGTAGGATTTCCAATTAGTCATGACGCAACTTTGAACGGATCCGAAGAGATATTTTTTTTGATCACTTGTTGAGGTCTATGATATTAAATGTACCTATGATAAAAGATTTCTCAGATGCTATTTTATAGTTTTATATTGCTTTGAGTGGAGAGAATAAACTGTGCATACAAATGGGTGATAGCATTTTCAGTTCAGATTCACACGTTTAAGTTTATCTAAATGTACTACTTTGACTATAGTCACATCAAAATACTGTAATATCGATTTGCCTATATTTTTCTCCTTAAAACACGACCGACGAAGGACAGGAACATAGATTTGGAAGGTGTTTGGGAGAAAGGGTTCAAGTACATTTTTGGTCATTTTGATGTAAATAGTCGATTTTGAAGGACATTTTATGCCACATCAATTGGTCAAATTGTAACGCACCCATAATTTGTTATTAATTTATTATCATATTATGCGTTTTGATTCAAGCCATAACGGAAATAATTTGAGTTTTGAGAAACGGCCCAAGTCTAATAACGTGTTATCTCTGTTATGTGATAAACGGACTAAGTTATTTTTCTATAATACGAGTATAATAATATAATATATTGTTTGTGCACAAGGACAAGTCACACACATTTTATTTCGTTTCGCATATACGATCTTATTAATTGATGTTTTTTTTTTCTGTGATTTTAATAATTATTTACTTTCTATATCTTTACCTTATAAGTGATATTTTACTTATGAATTACAATTATGACCAGCAGAACACAAAAATTGATCCACTTAGCAACTGTTAAGTAGATATTACACAAAATATGTAATATACAAACTACGTAGGTACCTACTTTAATTACAATAATAAATATTATTTACTATATAATATATTCACATTTTGTCATCTGGCACGCCAATGAAGTTGTGTTGTGCATAACATGCAATTTTATAGTATTACATATTTAAACAATGCTCTCAAATAAAAAAAGTATTATATGTGTTAGTTATATTGTAGTTGTATAAAATAAAATAAAATATATTAAAAGCATATTACTGAATTTCACGACTTTTTATTGTTTCGGGGGCAGGACAGGCAATTGAAACTTGCAGCGTCTTATACAACGTAATTTAAGTAATATATTCCAATAAATGCTCAAATGTTTCTAAGAAAAATAAATTTTCAAATACACAGGCTTGTTTGAATACCAAAATTAAATGTATCAATAGTTTTAATTGTTATTACAATTTATTTGCTTACTTGCAATGTTAAAATAAACTTATTATAATAAATACTTACTGCGGTAAACAAGTTATCACTTTTAAGTCGATACTATTTATGAAATATTTTTTTTAAATGTATTTAGAAATCGGTTAGCGCCATAAAAATTCTTACGAGCTGTAAAATTTTGAAATATGCACAAATAAGCACTGCTATAATACCTACTTCTAAAATAATTAGTATTTTTAATCAACACTCCATGAAACATTTTATACTTAGCAGTTTAGCATTCCCAATATTAAACGATCACTGTTCAACCAGTAAATAATATAAACAACGCAAATATATACGAATAATAAAATATTTTTGATTTTGTTTAAATTTTAAAATCATTGTCAATAAAATGAAAAGACAACATTTTAGATTCTGAACGGAGTGATAAATGTATTGATTTTACAATGATATGTGGTTTTTTTTTTGCGTGTCTTTGTACAGCATAACTAATGCATAACTACATTTTATAACTACATGCAATGTTTTTGGAAAAATTGATTAACCATGCCTCATTCAAAATGCGTCCTAATTAATTAATTAAATTAAATAATCCTAATTAATCCTAACTGACAAATCATCTCCGTTCAGAATCGTTTTTCGTATACAATGATACCAATCATTTCATTCAAATCTAACCTACCCTAGTCAGAGGTCCACCCCACCACTTAACGTACAGCAGAGCGACATCCACTTACCCTATTTTTTTTTTTTTATACAGATATTATTATTATATTCAGTTTATTTAATATTATAAAATAATTAAGAATTAATTAGTTGTGAATTGTAGTAATTATAGTACCTCATTTAAAAGTTAAGTTAATTTTATTTATTGGAAAATAAAATCTGTTTGGATAATACACTACGAACACGTCTATTAAAGTTTATAATATGGTTGAAGTATCTAAAAATACTTTTGTTACTACCAAATATTGATATTTTTCATTTCGTATATACCTAAAGTAACTTATAAACTGTTATAATATGAGTAATTGTTTAATAGTCATAGAAACTAGACACTCAAAGCAAACAAATTAATGTTGATCGGTATTATACGAAAAAACTTTATTTTTTAAACTATATTTGTTTTTTAGCGGGCTAAGAATACAAGAAACAATTACCAAAATGATTAAATCGGATTCGTCTAAAAATGCGACAACCTCGCTTTCGCTTCACGGATCTGGGAGAAAAAGAAAAAGGTCACCGTCACGCACGGATAATAAGTGCCGAGGGAAAAATTTGAGCATGATGATAAAGGTTCGTTGTTACCCATTTCTTGCGGTGTTTCCAAAATAAATATTACGTATTGCGATTTTAATTGCAGGCTATCGGAGACCACTGCGAGAACTGCATGTCCACGTCGACCAAAAACTTGTCGGGTGACCTGGAACCGTTGTACCAGTGTGCAGGTCATTGTGGGTTTTTGTTACATCGTTCATGCTTGACAGCTTATTATGGATCTAGGGCTAAATTGCTAACAGTTGGTTCTGAGTGGTTCTGTTACGACTGTGGGACATGCGCATCGGAACCGCCATGCTCAGTATCTGCAGGACGTGTAAATAAATATATATATATATACATTTCAAATAAAAATAAAATTAATCGTCGCATAAAATTTGTTGTATACGTACAGATGACATGTCTATTAAAATGCAATGGATGTAATAAAAAATACCATTTTGAATGCCTTCAATCTCTAACTGACACGGATAAACAAAAATCGCAATGGAGATGTCCATTTTGCATAGTTAACCACGACGCCGTAGTTTCTATGGGGACAGAACCGTTAGATGAGCGACTACATGGTGGAGAAAAATCAGCTTTCAAAATAAGAAGGTATATGTTTATAAATGCAATATTAATCTATTGACTAGTTCAGTGGTTCTCTGGAGGGTTGGGTCCTAAGTATACTTTGAGGTAGTAAAAAATACGAATTGTAATTAGTACCAACATTTTAATTGATTATTCTTTCGATAATATGTTCACGTTTCGGTAATGGAGTACCTATATCTATAATATATTGATGGTTTAGAAGCTGAAAGTTTTCATAAACTAATTACACAGAATATTCTATTTTAGTTTCTTAATTCAATAGATAACTTATTTACACACTCATTATCCCAGGGTTTGTAAGTATTCAGTATTGATTTAAACACCAACTAATAATATGAATTTATTTTGATAGTATGAATTACATACTTATGTTTTGGTGCAAATTTCAACATATTAAACATATTATCATTATCACGGTGAATATTACAATCATTCATTTTATCAGTTATTTGAATAATAATAAGAAAAGAAAACGAGGAATTTGCTGTGATATATAGTAATTTAGTATGGGCTATAGCCTATAAGTGTACACCTCGAGATTGGGTAGGCCCTGTAGTCTGTAGCGGATGTACGCAATTTGAATTTAATAATAAATTAAATCGTTATATATATTTTAGTAATTTCTTACTGTATAAGATGCAACACGATTTATTTTTAGTATACATTTACAATTTTGATAAATTTTTACAAAATTTGGGTATTACTTTTAAACTTTTAACTTTCTATCATAGTTTAATAAAAAACTTAAGATTTTAAACATGTAAATCCTGCAAATAACTTTAAATGTGCCGAATATGTTTGAAAATGTATAACTCAATTGAGACCCGTTAAGAAATTTTTATTTGGTGAAAATAATATCAAGTCACCACAAATATCTATTCGTTTTTAAATAAAAAAAAAAAAATAGTGTTGCGTAAATATTCTAGTTTTTTCATATACATATATAATATAAATATTGCTCTTTATAGTACATACTTGATGTAATTTACTACCAAAAACTAAAGTTATAAGTAGGAATGTTTTTTTAATTATATGTATTTAAATAAAATATGTTATAAAATTATAATATATACCTAACTAAAATTATTGATTATACGAAAAACGATCTGAGCGAAGACGGCCAGTCAACTGTCAGTCTATACAATATTAATATTATTAGCAAATATCCCAGTATATTTTATGATATTATTGTGCTATTAAGATATGTTAAAAGACAGGTACAGGGGCCTGGAAACTGGATTGGGTGTCTAGAGTCGATGCCAAATATTGTCCAAACTAAAGCACATTCAGTGCGTAGAGTAATAGGTCAGCGTCGACCAGATATCAAATCATTAAATGGAGGACCAGAGTTAGAAAAATGTAGTTCTGGAAGGAAATCACGAATGCTTGAATCAAATAAAATAGAAAAAAAACGCCCTTCACTTCCTAAAAACGAGAAAAAAAGAAAACTGACTGCTGAGGATAGCGTCACACTCACACAATTGAAAAAAGTAATAAAGGCGGATTATTATTTATTTCAGTATTTATTAATTCATTGAAATTTTAACAGAAAAAATGTGTAAAACCATCCATTGTGGGTTTCAAATATGTACGTAATGCCACGAAAAACGGTAAGTCTCCTTTCTTGACTCTTCTACCCCTTCTATCCTGATTAGCGGTATTGTACGATTTCCCATCGCCATGGAGAAAACAAAACTATTTAGGCAAAGTTATACGTTTAATGCGCGAGATTAGAACGGGAAAAGGGTTAGATTTGCTGAATTTTAATCCATTGCATGCTGTTTGTTTTTATTTCTGTTCTCTATCAATTTAATATACCTAGTGTGTACTGAGTAGATTATAGATAGTAGCTGATTTAATATAATATCATACCGCAATATTGCATTTATTTTTTGAGAATATATCAGATAGCCTTAACCGTTTAAACAACGATAATTACACTGCCGTTACTCAGACAGCGAACTAGGAATTGAAAATTGAAAAATAAACAAATATCAAATTCGAAATAATATATGACTATATTACGTCACACTTTTATCACTGTATTTGTATCAGTGACATATAAATACGTCCCGAATAAGTGTAGTTGTAATATTATGAATAGCTGGTTTTAAATTTTTCATAGAGTGAAAAATAAATATTTGGAGTAAAACGTATAATACATAGGTACCTATAAAACACTGGTAATATGCTCATTTTAATATTCAACGCAATTTGGTTAATTATTTCAATTAACTATTATTTATTGATTTATTTTATTTCATGATCATATATAAAATACAGGTTTTCACTGAAGAAACTCGTGTATGTGTGTGTGTTTGAGTGTGTGGGTCGTGGCCTCGTGGGGTGCAAAAATTGTTTGTTATAAGTTCAAACGTTCTTATCCCATTTTGTTACCGAACAAAGTAAAAACCGTTAAAAGAAATCTCTGCTATAGGTTAGCATCTACAGATATAGCTTTACATTATCGATATTATATAGTCTGCCATGATATTTAACAGTTTATATTAGTGTTTATTTATGTGGCACTTATAACTTTTTTTCACTTAATAACCAGTCATCTTGATAATAAATATTAAATACAAATTTCAGTTCTGGAAAATATGAACCCCCCAGTATCAAACTTAAAATCTGGCAACATTGTAAAAATCTCTGAAAAGACAAAAATACCGTTAAAGAATGTAGGTTTTAAATAATTTTTTATTTTATTATAATATGTCTTACATTTGTAATTTCTAATTGACAATTGATATTATAGAGAGCAACTCAATCTCCAATAAGATTTCCAGCTGTCATACATTTTGGGAAATTCAATGTGAAGACTTGGTTTTCAACCCAATTTCCACAGGAACATGATGCTATGAAATTGATTTTTTGTGAATATTGTTTGAAATATACTCAGTGCCAATCGGTTATGAGAAGACATATGCGATATTGTAATTGGAGAACACCGCCAGGAACTGAAATCTACCGAAACGAATGTCTGAGCATTTTTGAAGTTAATCAATATTTTTTAAACAATTCATAAGAGGTAAACTATAAAGTTGCTTAAATTTTTTTTCCTACAGGTTGATGGAAATAATCACAAAATATATTGTGAAACATTATGTCGAATTGGAAAACTATTTTTGGATGTTAAAACTCTGGAATATGGCGTTGAACCGTTCCGTTTTTATATTCTGACGAAAAATGACTTTGCCGTAAGTATATATATGTATATATTTTGTATTGTATTTTATAATGTTATATACTATTGTAACAATTTTTCATTAAAAATGTTAAGGGCAACAATTTAGTTGGTTATTTTTCAAAATCGAAAGACAGGGAAAACAATTATTTTAACGTGGCTTGCATCATGGTCATGCCACAATATCAAAGAAAAGGGTACGGGCGACTTCTAATTGAATTCAGTAAGTGAAAACTATACGAAACTAGTTATTTGTTTAAACAGATATCACGTGTTATCAATCTTTTCAGGTTATCTCTTATCTAAAATTGAAAAACAGCCTGGAACACCAGAAACACCCCTTTCTGACTTGGGTCAAAAGTTGTACAATTCATATTGGAAAAGTGTTATATTGGAATATTTAGATAAATACACAAATAATGCCAAGATATGTATCAATCATGTTATCAGTAAAACAGATAATTTAAAACTTTTTAATCTGTATTTCGTGAGATAATTATAAAATAGTAACACATTTAATTCAGGTTTAATGAAACAAGACATCATCAATACTTTAAATTCTCTGAACTTTGTTGTGGAAGTATTTAATGGAACTACAATATGTATTAACTGGGATATTGTAGATGCTCATATGCAGAGAAAAATAAAGTTAAAAAAGGTTCATATCCATAGGCGTAACTAGGGGGATGCTTGGGGGTGCTTCAGCACCCCCAGCCATTAATTTAGCACCCCCAGATCAAAAACACCAAAAATCATATGAAAAAGTTTTTTTTGTTTTACGTAACGTTGTTTAAATATTGAATGAGATGTTGTTATAAAATTACTTCTTCAGAAATATTGGAAATATATTCCAATTTCACTAATAAAAAAAAAATAATATTAGTATAAAATAGTATATTATATATTATGTATAATATTGTTTATTATTTAAACACACTAACATAGTATCATTACCTAACCTTTGAGATGATTGTGCCTCATGTAAGTGACTGCTAAAAATGTAAATTGTATAATTATTTTGACATCAGTTAAAAAAAAAAAAATATTATTTATCTGTTTATACTAGGTCATTATTTGAATCACCTAAATAATAATACAGGTAATATACCTAATGTATTTATGAGGTAAATATTAGTGTGCTTATGTTTTTATAATGCATTTAAGATTGGTTATAGTTATTATAAAATTGAAATATGGTACTTGGGGTGTGGGGGCATAGCCCCCACGGGTCTGTTTCATCTACATAATTTTAGCACCCCCAGTGTTTGGCCTCTAGTTGCGCCTATGTTCATATCAACCCAAAAAAATTAAATTGGACACCTCCAACCAAATAATAAAATGTAATACATTTTATGATTTATTTATTTATTTTTGACAGACGAAAAAGTTAGTGTAAAAGAGCACATAACACAAAAAAATTCTTTAAATTTTTTAAATGTTAAATTTACTATAGCTGTATTAAATATTTTAAAAATAATGATTTTACGTTTCTACTCACATTATTCTTATAATTTAATATAGCTACAATTATTAAGCATTTTAAAAAAAATGTAAAGATATTTTTTTGTCTTGTGGTTCCTTAAAACTATATTTGCTATCTGGTGAAATTAATCGAAGATTTCCTTTTTATTTTTTCGTTCAATATGAATTTGTTTTTTTTTTTTTTTTATGTTGTTGAATTCAAAACAATCATTATATATTTTAGTATTATTTTTAATTGCTATGGACTAAATTTATAATAATATCATTGTTCAGCAAAATGTTGAGAAATAAAATAATACCTACAAATGTTAAAAACATTTTTATCTTGATTATTGATGTTGGTATTTGTTAGTGCGATATATAGGTAATAACTTGGCTTGCAGTCAGTTAGGGAACAATATCCATTTGATAGTTGAATAAAATTATATTTAATTGTTACATAATTACTTAATATGATTTATTTAAATTATGCAATGAGTGTGTAAAATATTTGTGTTCACTATACATTTGCTGACATGGACAATGCGAATTACAAAAGTATTGGTCTAGGCAGTGGAGTGGCTTTTTATCTAATTCTGACTTATACCTAACTTATATGTGAGTTCTGGAATCAGGTTTTTTGAAATGAAACTTCTTTAGGCACTTTAGCGTAAGTCGAATTCATGCTTTCAGCCGCTGCGACCAAAAAGCGTCACGGGCGTGACTTACTGGACACTAAGCGTCCAATTAGACAATCGGATATTGCTGGCTGGTCACTGTGTTCCTCCTGGCATAGAACGAATTCCGAAGCTTACGAACTGGAAGAAAAATGTCTGTATCTGATTATCACAAACTAACTCTAAGTATTTAAAAAAACCGAACGTCAGATGTCAGCCAACAAAATCCGATCGTCGGATTCTTTCCGTTTTCATTTTTTTTTTTTTTTTTTATAAATCCCTTAAACGAAAAAAGTTCTTATTGTTTCAAAATCCATTATAATTATTTTTAAAAACTTCAATAACTTTTTGTAGCTCCGATATCGGAAAAGTACTATTATTGTATAATAGGTAGTTCAGATTAATTAACGTTAGGTTAGTCTACGTTTACATAGATTTTGTTACCTACGAAATTCTTACTATCTTACATTAAAGGTTATTAAAAGTTATATACCAAATATGCTACTTTAATTGTATAATATTTCCAGATATATTATAGAATATTGCGCTGTTGACATAAACCACTAATTTTTAAAATGTTTTCAGAAATATGTAGGTATATATATTATATGTATATACTGCACATTACTTTAAATATTTTGACTGTCACTTGTCTACAGTGCTTGAAAACAACTAACTAGTTGAGAATAACAGCTATTAACATATTATATAGGTACATGTACAATACTAATGTAATTCTTTTTTTTTATTGATCGAAAAAGAAAATATACATAAGTAATTATTGAAGATAACATTTTCGATTATCTATTTCCTTTAAGAAAAGCTTGTTTTGAAGATAGAAAGTTATTAGATTATAAAATACAATTATTAACAAAATACATATTACATAAAATATACCTATCAAAACTTAAATATAAAGATACAAAGTATAGATTCTAAGTACCTACATATAAATCTAAATAATCAATACAGTTTAGTAATATATTTTTAAGCAAATTGTCCACGAATAAAAGAAAAAAATATAAAAATAACGTTGTATTCAAAATACATGAATAAAATATACAACCTAGATTAAAATATTTACATAGCTCAAAATGTAATACAATTTGATTTAAGCAAAATTGCACAAAAGCCATTCATTTAGTACTTTTTATTATTATTATTATTTCTGGTTTTGTAATATATTAATATATAGTGATTTCGGTTTTTTATCATAATCCATTTAATTAAATATAAGTAGTAGGCCCATGATTGTCTAATTATCGCAAATATATTATAATATTTGCCAAAAGCAATGCAACACTCGTGTTATAATATGACATTATTTTTCAATATTATATTCTATAACTTTATTATTTATTTAACTAACCGAACCATTACCTCTACCTATTTATATATCATCGCAGTAAAGTATGAAATAATATATTTTAAAATTAAAGCTATAATATAGTTAACTAATTATTCTTTTTTTTTTAACAATATTTATCAAGTTGAAATATTATTACGTTTTTGGAATTTTTCGGTTCTAATGGTTTTATACTTTTATGCATGCAATTCTGTGTACAAGGTTTTGAATAAAAGTAAACGAATACTCAATATGTTAGTAATACATAATAGTTAATAAAAAATAATAATAGATCTATTCCATTGTTAGTAAGTTACTACGAAAGTTGGTAAGAACTAGTTATTACTACTAGTAACTAAAAATTTAAAGTCAAGAAGAATAGTGCATAACCATTAATCACAATACTCAGCGATATAGTGGTATTATTTTATTGTTTATATTTGATAGAAGTTCATAGTTAAGGATTACAATCTGTAAAGATTTATATATCACTACTATAATGAAAACAAAAAAAAAGATAATATTTTACATATTTTACAAAGTACAATTATTATCAATCGTAGATTTGACGATATCGAATTTATCACTTTTATTACTACTGATCATTACAAATAAAGATCCTAGTTCCAACGAAACGGTTCTGATTGTGTAGTATGTATGTATATCACCTAAAAACCACCCAATTCTGAGCAGCAATAACTTGCCAATGGATTAACGAAAGCTAAACATTTTAATGAATAAAATTAATATATTTAATTATTTGATTATTAATATAGGTTTTCATTTGAAATTCTAAAGTTGATAGATTTTTTTACTATTAAATGTAAGAGTGAACAAAATTAAATGTTGTATACCATTGTAGAAAAGCATGTAGGTATCTAAAAGTAAATACTTTTTGAAATAATGAATGTTCTATGATAAAAAGAATCAGCCTGTATAATATGTATAATACGTCGACGATGATTTTCAATATCATTGAACCTCGTGAAAAATTACCTTGTAAAGCTAATTTGCGGAAAAAGTATGTCGACACTCTATACCCGTTAATATCCCTAGTGTTTTACAATTCTGTTTGGACGAGACGTATTATCAAAGTATAGTTTGTCTTATTACTTATACTTACACTATTCCAATTCGGAGGCAATGCCTTGGAGGCGATGCCCAAAAACTCTAAGTCTAAAATACTTATCAACATACAAGCCTCCATGATGAATTTCATCTATATGTGTACATTTAAACTTTGTATAGGTTTTATTTAGCGTCACGTGCCGTATATAAAACATGGCGATTTCAGTTCGACTAATGCAGTAAAAACATTCTCGAAACCACAAAAATATTTATTTTTTAACACACCAGTGGGCATATAATAGTAACGTAAAATATTATTATTAACTTCTCACCACATGTCGTTCGACTTTGAGGAGCGCATCCTGCCATGACCATAATTATTATTAGTAGTTGATTTTACAATGCACGTGCACAATACATAACTGATTATACCATGAGGTGTAAACTTGATTTTTACGATATTTTTGCAGTTTTCTCTCTATTGTAGAAATTTTCGAATAGAAAAAAAAAATCACTTGTAGAATACGTGAAAAGTACGTAGGTAGTGTAATTGTCATATAATATATTATATGTATTATAGTATCCAATCTATAAAGAACAATCCTTAAGAGGATGTGTTTAACTAGTTCTCGTATTCTACTCAACTTGAAATTGGGATAAAATTATAGTGTATAGATAGCATACATTTGCAGACATTTTCACAAATTAAATGTACTGAAAATTCAATTTTAAAGGATTTTTATTGTAAATTGGATACTCCCCTGAAAAAATTTAAATTAATTTAGGTACACCGATTTAAATTGCATTTAACCATATGAAAGTAAAAAAAAATGTGCTTTTTAATTCATCCAAAAATAGGAACAACACTCCAAACAACTAAGCAATTAATAGCTCTTAATAAGCCTATAGCGGGTTTGCTGGTCGACAAGAAAATAGATTAAAGTCAAAATATATTTTGTAGCGAAACATAATTTAACAAAAAAATAACTCATTTTCAGAGTAGGTATAAGGCAGAAGAAGATCTAAGTATTTCTTGCTCAAACAGGAGAGTCTGTTTGCACAATACTACTCCTCTGCTGCCATATATTTATTAATGAAAAACATTAAAAACATTTAAACACAATACTTAACAAACGAATATACATAGCGTAAGCAATTCACATCAGAAATCTTCTGCACTTCTTCAACTAATGCTAAATAATATAGTTAAAAATTATGAAATCAGTCCCGTTTATCGATCCAATTTCCGCCCCGGTGTCGCACGCACCCACCAGTCTGGAATCCCGTTCCACTGATTTCCCGGAGGGAGCTCAGTCGTTTAGAGCCGCTCTTGCTTAGGTCTCAACTAGCCTCTCATTTTGCTCATTGTATCTAAGAATGTCTTCAACCATTTCATAGAAGGCCCAAGTGGCGGGTTAGGAGGCAGCCAGTATTTGATCATTCATGCAAATCGGATCGTCGGTTAAACCACTCAGCAGATCCTGTACGTCATTTGGAGTGATTTTTCGGCTGTCTATGAACCCGTTCATTGAGTGTTGACAATAGTGGCACGATTTCTCCGGTGCAAATAGTCTCTGAAACACCCATATCCCGTAAAAGCCTGCGTAACGTTAAATGTGAGATCTTTGGGACGTCTTCTCACTCATTTTATCTGGTTCAGGAGGATCAATCGCTTCCATGCTGTGTTTCTACCGTCGCTCCACCTAATGGACCCGGTTCCACTACACTTTCCTGATATTATCCTTAGTGCCCACTCTATCTGGGTCGTCCATTTTGCTCCGAAATCTTACGCGTACCAAAGCAAGAATATCGCCTGTAGGAGTTCCCGCGAGAAATAAAGCTGCCTCAGCCGTGACGGCGAAGAACGCCCTCTTCACTCTAAGAGCCGCCAATCTCTGTGCTCGAATCGTAAGGTTCCGATAAATAGCACACTTTGTTTCTCTTTCTGCCAATATCGATGAGACGTACAGCATCCTACTGTTAACTACGGACATAAACAGCGTTATTTGGAATGGGAGGGCACTCCAAGGTTAGGCATAAGTCGTCCTATATCCAAAGCTGCCTTGGACAACTTAACCGAGACGCTTCTAAAGTGTCCACTAAAGGTTAAATGCGGATCTAGGTGGAGTCCTAGTTATCTAACCTTTTTTAGTAAAGGAACTTACTGTCTCCATACTAACAACACTCGATCCAGGTACGCCCACTTCTTAGTCAACACGATCGCCTCAGTCTTGTATCGTGCAAGTTAGTCATCAACCATCCAGGCATCGATGGCATCTAATGTGGGGTTCAACACACCAGCCAGAGCATCTAATGTCTGTGAAGCTGCTAGTAGGGCTACATCATCTGCGAATCCAACAACCTGAACACCTTCCGGTAAGTTCATCCTAAAGATGTCATCAAAGAACACGTTCCATAGTGTGGGGAAAAGACTGATTCCTGTGGAACACCTCCTGTGACCGATCTGGTGGTGCTCCTCTAATCATCTGATCTTATAGTCAGTATACGACTTTCCATGTATGATCGTACAATTTTCACTAGGTAATGAGAGGCCCCTCTCCGTTGAAGAGCAATATCCACGTGGTCGTGGGACTACTACTTCGCTTAGTCCTAGTCTGACGTCAAGGTTGGCATGGTTACTGGATCCTATCCCGACTTCCCCTGTACTGTCCAACGGCACTGGGGCAGTAACAAAGTCGTTGATTTCCATATTAAGTTTTTACAGTGATTTCCTTCACTTGCATTTTAGTCCTACGGCCAGGAGGTTTGCAGTGACCTTCTGGTCCGTTTGCTTAGGATAGCCAGGGCGACTAAACCTTAACCAGTCCCGACTAATCAAAGTTATGACTGGTTTCAGAACCTCTTAGTACCAGCCCAATGAGAGCCAGTAAGCCCCCCCACCACGTCAAGGTGGGTCCTGTCGGAGGGGAAATGCTAAATACTTATTTTCATTATATTTTTCAAACACCATTGCGCTTATTTAATCTAAGCGTTAATTATTTTTGTTCAATTGTTATCCACATCAGGTGTGCTCAAACAACCACCGTTTAGTTACTATTTCATTATTTAAAATGTGTGCAAGCCACAAGGTTTTTAAATTTATATCTTAGTTATAGGTACGATTCACAAACTTTCTCATCATGCGTCAGTACTAATCCATACGTTTTGTTTGTTATCAAATATTTTACTGTGAATTTTACCATGTTAAATTTTGTTGTAGTTTATAGGACATAAAATCAAACCTACCAGTATTGACTCCAACATACACATGTTTTACATGACAAAATTCAGTTCATTAGAGAGCTGTTTGATTAAGTATTTAACTTTATTGACCTACCATCAAACTTTTATGTAAGAAAATCATCTGTATAACTGGTTGGTTTTTAAGATATTTTAATTATTTGATATGTAGAACAATATCTACGGATGTGACGTCACATCTTTTAACCACTGTCTTGTCAATATTCATATTGACTAGGGCTAGGAGCCATTACTAATTTATTATAATACAGCTATTAAAATAATATAATATTTTTTTTGTTTGTCGTATAATATAGTTTTGTTAAAGGGTTGATAATCATTATAATTTTCAGATGACATTGTTTAAAGTAAAGGGTTTATTATTTTTGATCAATTATTATTTAAGTAATGTTCTTTATGTAAATAATAATTGATCGAAAATAATAAACCCATTACTTTAAACAATGTCATCTGAAAATTATAATGATTATCAACTCTTTAACAAAACAATATTATACGACAAACGAAAAAAATATTATATTATTTTAACAGCTGTATTATAATAGAATATTATAATAAATTAGTAATAGCTCCTAAACCTAGTCAATATCAATATTGACAAGACAGTGATTAAAAGATGTGACGTCACATCCGTAGATATTGTTCTACATATCAAATAATTAAAATATCTTAAAAACCAACAAAATAATTCAGAGGATTTCTTACATAAAAATTTGATGGTAGGTCCATTCAGTTAAATACCTTATTAAACAGCTCTCTAATGAACTAAATTTTGCAGTATAAAATGTGTGTATGTTGGAGACAATACAGGAAGGTTTGATTTTATGCCCTCTAAAACACAATAAAATTTAACATGGTAAAATTCACAGTAAAATATTTTATAACAAACAAAACGTATGGATTAGTACTGACGCATGATGAGAAAGTTTGTGAATCGTATAACTAAGTTATAAATTTGAAAACCACGATGACTTGTCCAATTTCGAATTTTAATGAAATAGTACCTACATAAAAGGTGGTGATTCGTGCACGCATTATGTGAATAATAATTGAACAAAAAGAATAAAAACTTTAAACGCAATGGCGCGGGCGTTTGAAAAATATAATGATAAATTGTTATTAAACATTAAATATTTGCGCGCAAGCTAACAAAATTATATAAGAAAAATTGAACTTTATGTTATTTTTAAAAATGTGTATGATATTATATGAAAAAAATTTGGTATTTTAAGGACGAGAAAATCAGAAATACGAATCAAACAATTATTGTGAATAGCACTTAAGCTTGGAAGATTTCAAGAACAATTCTAGCCTCAATCAAAAATAATACACATATTGTGACTATACGATTAGTTTGATTTATAATAATAAACAGGTATTATACTAACGTAAATCATTGTAGATAAGAGAATACATTTTAAAACATTTTTAGCTTGGCAAGTATGAGAAACAAATATTAAGATCTCGCCCTACAAAAATTATAACTTATTTTTTTTTAATTCGCGTATAGATCCACGTCTAGCCCAACACAACGCATGTCCGTGTTCCGGCTCACCAAAGACATTAAGGTGGTGGATTTCACCAAGTCGAAAAATTCGACACCACCGAACGTCTCTGGTACCCACGATTGCTTGGAAGTGAGGTTGTTTGATAGTATGGCATTAATGATAAAACTATTTGTCAGCACCTCGGCTGTGGATAACGTATCTCCGGAACTGGGGTTCTCGGCCATCATGCCAGTCAACAACTCAACATTTTCGATATTTCCGTACATTTTTAACAATCCCAATGCGGTATCCGCGTTTTGAGTCAGTTTGTAAAAACTTGTGTACGCTGGCAGCCCCAATCGCCGTCTGTAGCTATTAAATCCCTGCAGACAGTGTTCCCTTGATAGTGTAATGACCGTCTTCGTCAGGGATTCCGTCAACTCACCAACGTTGTGGGCTGTGGTCATACCAATCTTTGTATTCATCATAAATTCTAATGAGCGTTCTAAGCCAGCTTCCATAATTCTTCTAAAAATACGGAAAAATCGAATCATAAAATATACAATGTTTACATCACTTCGAAGTTGATTGTATTTCTCAAACTAGCTGGAGATGTATATATATATATATATATATATATATACTAGTCCCATTTCTCTATAACGCATTATTCGAATTTATGTTATATTTATCATTAGCCGGACCACAGATTACGCATGTGTGTACCCAGATAATAAAGTCTCGACTTACTTAGAGTTATCGAAGGACTTCAATCTCGTTGAATTGTATTGCAACTTCTCCGGTAGACTTGACAAAGCCATGTTCAAATATAATTCAATAGGCGTACCGGAATTATGAATGTACTCCATTCGATGGTGATACACATCCGGTCTGAGTTCCACATTTAGGATTTCGTTCATCATAATGGTCATCATTTGACCAGTTACAATATTCCTAGCCATGGTATAGAGCTCTTCGTCTGTCCACGTCGGTGACTTTTGTGACAACTCGTTGCAAACTCTATTGTGCTCTCGTACCCAAAGCGAAGACAGCACGAACAGCATTGGGCTCGTGCTCAATGCCTTGATCCCTTTGATTTTCCGGGTGATCAATCTGCTGAGCTATTTTATAAATTGATGATCATTAATTTAATTTATATCAGAATATTATTTTTAATGAAAATATATATTTTTTATCGATATCGTTCTTAATTTATTATCTTTATGGACAGCAGCATACAGATATTTTTCTCGACCATTTCGATCAAATTAAGATGTATAATGAATTTGATTAAGTATAAATATTTGAATTACCTAGCAGATAAAAAAGTAGTAGCTATAGTAGACGAACATTATCGGAATACCTTGACCTGTACTTCCGTCCATCCGAACATTAAATACTGGAAGCTAATAAACTAAGAAGTTAAGTCTATAACTTTCCGCTTAAGTATTTTAAATTGTATGCATATTATATGGTTACGCCATCATTCAAGATCAATAATATTTTCAAAAATATAAATGCAATTCGAGATAGGTTATGTTATTATAATTAACATTTATAAATTTAATAATATCATATTTCTGAAACTATTCTATACGGGTACCTACTATAAACCATACTACCATACTGCGATTCGTTTAAGGTCTTAATGAATATTTAAGGTAAGTCGTTATATTACTCACCGGTGATCCGTCGTCCGAAATGCTTTTTGACCACGCCTCTAAGTATAGGTTTGAGTTTAGTGTGAATGCTTGGTTTTTCGCATAATGTTTGCAATCGAATTTCAGTGTCTTGAGCTGACCACCAGAAAACAATCTCATTGATCTCTCTGACACGGTGTCACTGCCGTACAATTGCCGTGCCGTCACCTATATGTAAGGACAATACAGTTATCATTTAATATGATGTTTTAGTTATAGATACGGTATATATTGTGTTGAACGCACGCGAAGTAATATGAATAATTATTAGGGAGAGGACTTGAAAAATTTGCACATTTGTTTTGTAGAGTCCGATAAAGATAGGATTTGCGCTCTCACTATAATGTAATATTGAAATTTTATTTGCGCGCAAATGCATATTTTGATTTTTTATGTTTTTAGGTCATATTTCTTATGGATTGTATACTTTTTGAGATGTGTTTTAACTTTACTAATAATTCTATCAATATGTTCTCATTTGAAGTTTTTATTTTAAATAATACAACCAAAACATCAATTAATTTTTAATTTTTGTTGTATTAACTTCTTAACGCAAGTTTTTCCTAAAAGCCTGATCATTTTGTGAATTATAATAAAATGGAACATTTAATGTTGAAATGCGTAAGACAAATAATACCAATTTAAAATAATTAATTCAGTTTAACAAAGAAAATGTTACCACACACATCTTAGGTAATAATTTTTAATTCGCATGTGAATGCATAAATGGGGTATTCATATTTACTTCAAGTATTATAACCTAATAATTTTTAAAAAGTAATTTAAAAATTGTAATTTGATTATACACACCGTCAATTTGGAATCTGCGTCGAAAAATTGCAAAATGAAATATTGGTAGAACGCGTTGAACAATAAATTTCTGTTTTTCCGATCCGGTATGAATTTACCGGGTGCCCGTTTAAAGATACTGTTGTACAATATTTTCATCGGTGGTAAACGATTGTCTAAAAAAATTTAAGAAGTTGTGAACTTTTTTTAAACTTATATACAGTGGTAATAAATATGCGTTTAAATACGTGAATAACAAACAGTGACAATAAACAGTATTATAGCATTTGTCCGAATATTAGTACTGTTTAATTTATTATTAAAATAATATGTAGTGAGATAAAATATTTACTATGGTTCCCACAACATTTTAGTGGATATACTGGAGGCAAAATTCTCGCATCGTATTCTCCAGCAGCTTTGGCGTCATATACGTACTCGTATTCAAATCTTTTCACATTATTTTGATGGACTAAACAAAAGTACACACATTTATCACTCAACTATTATGGTACTCCAAATATTATGTAACGCGTAGGTATACAATACAATACATAAACTTAAATAATCTACAAAATATATCTTAGCCTATTAACACTTGATCAATCCACCCATGTAAAATTGTAGATCTTGTTAAATTTATATTAACATACCATACATTAGAAGTTACAAAAAAAAAAAAAATAGATGTTAATTATAATTTTATTGTACTTATGAGAATGATATAAAAATATGTTCTAAATCAATGACTGTTGAAAAAAACACTAGTTTTAGAAATGTACCAATAATTATAGCATAAGGGTGTTAAAATATTTCATAATGTTTTATCATCATACTATATGACCTAATTTACTATAATTTCAAGGACACCCACATACAATATAATAATATTATATGAATAGATTTATTATTATTATTTATTCCTGTGCATTTAAAATTATTCATCATATTTATATATAAAGACTGAAAAGTAGAAAGTTTGTAGTTAGTTGCGAATAAAAACTATTTGGTTTGGGGTAAGATGTTCGTAAGAAAATGTTTCATTGTATATAATATATATATATTTATTTTTAAATGAAAGTAAAATTATTATATTAACATGTTGTTATTACTTACAAGAGTAAATATTTTCCAACTGGAGTCTTGATGTAAATGGAAAAATACTCCACCACATTGTAGGTCTACCGTAACTCACGTCTGTGTTTTCAAAACTAAATAGAGATATCAAGCGTGACATGAAATTTGGTTGAGGTTCCTCTGTAATTCAAAAAAAATCATTACGACAAATACAATACGTGTTCATTATTTAATATAATATATAATACTAAGTTTATACGAAGTATAATTAGTATCGATAAAACATAACATTCCTACCTGCATAGATACTCTTGGACATTTTGAAGTTAGTGTTATTGTAGTTTAGCTCTTCTAAGTTCAAACGCACTCTTGCTTTTTCTATAACATGGTACGCGGTATAAATTTAAATAAATAATTAATGGTAACAGTATGATACGCGCGAGGGTCTTAAGCATTCAATAAAATGGGTCATCGAATTAGTATTGTGAGCCACTATAGCGAGAACTCGATGATTATTTGTAGTTAGAAAATAATATTATGTTTAATGGACAACGATATTCAGTCGATATACAGTGGTAGATTATAATCAAACGCGTTTTGTGTCAGTTAACACGCTCAAAAATATCGTTTAATAATAAAGGGTGTCCCTCTGCTTCGTGTGGTTGAAAAACTCACCTATTTTATCACATTCCAGAATTACGGTCAACAACAATAGTCCCAAGAACAAAATCGCCGTTGGAACACCTGAAAACAAAATGAAGTATACATTTTTACAAAAAAGTTGACGGAGACACAACACTCCGTGGTTAGAACGATTTCAAACTCCCCATAATTAAACAATTTTATCATTAAAATGTCATCAGCACACTATTTTCTCTCTTTCTCTCTCTAATCTACGTGCAATATACCAAATTTACGTTCAGCAGAAAAATCAACACAATATATGATATTGTTAGATAATAAATTGTACTAAAATGTTCTATGGGATACTTACCTTCGGTATGTAACATCTGACGAGATAGTTTGACCACGAAACTAACCATGATCGATCTTGATGTGAGAAATTAATCGACTGAAGGTTATAGAAAATTAATAAACTATTATTAATTTAACTAATTAACTAATTATTAACTAATTTACTGAACGTTGTAGAAAATTATATAATATAATCAATAAATTCTATCACGATAAATCAATACGAATATAAAGCGTCTGTTTGCTAAGACAAATAATATACGAATGAGCCTTCGATATAAATATTTTATTCCCAAACAAACCTGTTGACTGTTGCGAGGCAACGAAATTTAATAATATTATTGTGGTATCTATTCATATAAAGGAAATTCATAAAATAGTCGATAAAACTGGCCAAACTCAGGAAAATAAAAAACATAATTTTAAACTGGCCAGACCTGATTAGGTTAGCTATTGTTTATACAATGTAGTATGAAGGAATATAAAATTAGCGATTTCTTATTAGGTACCAATTTATAAATTGTTTCATTTTTACACGGTTGAAAATGCGAGAAAATATTATGATTGAAGATAATTTTAGTCCTGTATTTTAAATGACTGTGTTAAAAATCTGTTATGAAGTTTTAGATGAGGTAAATGCATAGGAATTTAATGCGGGAAATTTTGATCATATACACAATTTTAAACTTTCACCTCCGAGTAGGTCACACAAGGCTGACTTGCAAGTTCCTTATGGCCAAAGAAAAGCCGCCCCCTCAATGCACAGTCTATGTGATTACCCTAACAGTAGAACATTTAATAACAGAGTACTACAAATATTCCGACGTACTCAGGAAATTCAACATTCTAACCAGTAACCATCATGAATGAAGCATTAGGACCAGGTATCAAAAACATCGCAAATATGTTAGCTTTCTTAAGAAAAACCATCCTATACAACACATATTAAATTTTTTGCTAAACATAACGATAATTTGTCACGGGAAGTTTTGATCATGACTAGCCGTATTATTGACGAATTAACCAACAATTTTGAATCATTTTATGGAGTCGGTATTTTTAACAGACAACGAAGTGCACGGGGATCTGGTAGTAGGTCATAAATTACGAATTTTTTTGCCCTTGAAATTGCCAAAAAAATATTATATTATTTTTCTAATTCATTCTATTCAATTAATACATTATTTTTGTTACGTTTCGTGTTTAAAATTGTAACAAATGTGTGATAATTTATTAATAGAACATAAACGCATCGAACGAAAATGATTTGGCTGTTTATATTGCAGGACTATTTTAATAAATCATTCAATATTAACAATGTTTATACTGTTTCACTGAAAGATTTTTAATTACAAAACCCATTACTATTTTTTCTATATATTTCATTAAACAAACGGACATCTTTTTTCCATTTAAAGTTGACAATATAATTACAGATAGGACACATTGTAATAATAATATTTTTGAGAGAATTAAATAACACTAGAAGAATGGTTAGAATTATTACCCGTGTTTATAACCACTTAGTGAACTGAACTCAAACAAAGATAATTAAAATAATAGAGCATTTAACTGATAGTGTGATCTAAGTGTATGTATTTTTAAATTGTTAATAACAGAACAGGTTATCGCTATTGTTTAAAATTGATATTACTTTAAATTGTGACTTTTTTTCTTAATTTATTATTGCATCTCATACAATAAAGTATATTGTGTATATGTATATTAAAATAACATAGGTATATAAAATCAAAATAAGTTTGTACTTAACCTATATTCTGTTATAATATTTAATACTTATTATACAATATACCTAAAATAAGTAATAATTTTAAGTCATACAATACGAAATGTGAATTATCAGAATGCTATAAACAAAATGGCGTAGATAAATGAGTCATTACCATAATATCCAAGATATGTTGTAAAGTATTTGAGAAAAAATACTCAATCTACGTATGATTTATAAAATATTATACGTATTTTTTTTTTTTACCATTAATTATAATTGTTAAATTTAACTTCATCAAAGAAAGCTGTTGAGTATAGTGATAGAGTCTCGTCAAATGATGCAGTGTAAAATATATTTTCACGTTATGTAAAATTAGTGTAAAACATGAAATTCATATTAATTGATTTACAACGTACTTTTCAAAATAAGTACATCCGTATTTTTACTTGAATATAATATTTAAAGATTTCTTATGTCCCATATTCTTTTCGGTGGATAAGTTACAAACCAAACTCGTCCCATATTATCATATATTATATTTCTGGCTTAATTTTAACGCCTGTAGATAGTGTAGATAATATGATGAAGGCCTGCGATCGAAAATTAGTAGGGTACCTATAGAACCCATCGGATAGATAGACGAATACGGCCGCGAGTTTGATTGAGCGTAAGGGAGCAGGTGGTAAGAGATATTCGGTTAGGTCCGGATGATTTGTGTCCGCTGTCCGTCATTGTTGCGCCGCTAATGGATTTCGGATGTCCTCCCCCGTGGGTCACACCGGACTTGGACACGGATTTCACACGATTTTTTCTCCGTATAATATTATGACGTAGGTCGTAGACGATTGTATATGTGTACTTTATATGTACACACGAGTAGAATTGTAATGTTCTAAGTTTATTTATTTTCATCCTAAGCATCGTATAATAGTTTGACTTTTGGCGGCTAGACGAGACATCCGAAATATATTTTTATTTTTTTGAAATCATTAACAAGAATAAATCTTTGTGCCATAAAATATACAGATGTGTGCAGTAGGATATCACTATGATGTGATCTATGAGGTATTATTCAGCTATGTTGACAAACACAATATTAAACATAATTATAATATAATATGATATACGAAACGGAAACGTTAATGGGACATTTTCACGAACCAACCTCAAAACTGGTAATTGGTATCCGTTTGACTGTGCAGCCATGCTCACTTGGTCGTTTATAAAAATAATAATATTATTAATGTAACCGTTTTTATATTAATATGATGTCGTAATAATATGTAAACTGTACGCTATCGTGGCGTTATCGTCAATCAATTAAAAAAAAAATAAAAATATTTTATGTTTTCGTTAAAATCTCGCTTTAACTTTAATGTCTACTTAATATGCTAATTAAAATATTGTTAAATTCCAAATCAACTTGTGTCCATACAATATTATTATTATTATTATTACATAATGCCACGTTGTTTAATTTTCAGTCAGTATTCTTACAATACCTGCAACATTAATATACCTACCTTAACTACCTGGGCAAAATATAAATTCCACTTTATGCTTAACTGAGCGCGGTCAATCGCGATTCCCTTATTATATATTAAATTATTACCTAAATGTCCTAAATGTTTCAAATCCGCTTCGGTGTTTGGCAATAAAGTTTAGTACTATTAATAACATTTGAAAATAAAAAAAAACCTGTATATATAATTTTATGTTCCACATCAGCGCCGCAACGTATATCATCATCAGTTGAATTTCGGTATCGGCGTCGAATCTTCTATATCGCATTAGCCTTAATTTCTTTTTCACTATTTTTATATAATTTTTTTTAATACTTCAAAAATGGAATTTCACTGATTTTTGGTCGGATGAAGGCGAGTATTATACCTATTCGGTTTACGTTCGAACTTTGAATAGTGTTCAAATTTGCAATACGAGTTTCAAACAGCGCCGCGATAAGCGATAAAGCTAATAATATTTAATGTACTTATTTAATATTTCATACTATATTATATTTTATCAATAAAACGATATTTAGTTTTTTTTTTTTATTATTATAATATACTAAACAGATATCACATGTACCGCATTAATGTTATACACCCGAATTCCAATCGTATAGGTATATTAATTATTATGAGTAAACATATTTATGAAAAAGATCCTAAAAGAATTAATAATTTTCCAGCCGCGCGTGGTCGTTGTTCCGTTTGACCTGTGGTAAAAATAATATAATATGAATTCCTCGCGGATTGCACTGCACTGCACAGCACTACGACACACGACCGAACGATTTTATAATTCATAATAAACACTAAAACACTGCATAACGCATTATATCATACTTATTGTCTATAATATTTTGTGTTACAATACTTTGAGCGCATTTTATTACGATAGTAATGTATAGGCACGGACGCAAAATAAATAAATTATCGCGATCAGTGTGATCTATAATAGTACCTATAATAATAATATACGTAATCGAGGCGCTGATAAGTCGATTAATCGATTACAATTGTGCCCTGAGCGGTGTAGTTGCAGTCCACCGCGAAGCACAATGTTTCTCCAAGTCGATGGTTAAAATTCATGAGTCATGACCATCGGAGCGGTGACTTCAACGCACTGAAAAACTGTTGTGAATGCGCATATACTTAGGTGCGTATAGTGCATAAGATTTGTATTAAATATGCTAAGTCGATATATTGTTTTAACGAATAATATTTAAAAAATAATAAAAAAACATCAAAGTCTTTGCCGAAATCATCTGTTATATAATAATATACTCGTGCAAATTTTGTTAAGTATTTACTGTTATTATAGCATACTACCAATGGGCGGGATCCTCTTTGACTAAAATTATTGTACCCATCCCTTTTTTCTTGGAAAATTAATATTTAACTTTATTTTATCCTCATACAAGCACATTCAAACTAATCTTCATTGACGAATAACACAAATAAGTGCAATAAATTCGACTATCCCGATTGATGCAGTATCGTTATTATTGCAGGTAGGTGGGTATCGTCGTTTACGGTATCTGCTTTATTATGGGTTTAGTACCGTGGTAAGCCGTGTCCGACCGTTTGTCGAAATCCGAAAATACCCACAAAATACATCTAACCGAACATCTGACCTATAAAATATAATAGAATATGGCAAATCGTCGTAGCGCACGCTCGCAACTGTTGGTTGAGAGATGATGGTGTGGAAGTGGGAACGGAAATCACGTCGAACACATTTATGTGTGTTTGTATTTAGGCATTTACCGTTTTTCCGTTGCATCATTATAGGTAGTATAATATTGTTAAATAATTAAAATTCACCAAACCCTCGACTATTGGATTTCGTGGTACCTCATATCGTGTATCATATATATTATTATATCTTATTATATTTTATCATAGTTTAGTATTATTTTGATGTGGATACGTGCGCATATATTGAGCTTCTCGTCTGCGTGGTCTGCCCCCATCGATTTGGATCATTAATCGCAGCAGCAACGTGTCCTGAATTTATGCGCGTTCAATATATAATATTATTATTATTATTATAAAGTAGACACGGTAGACAACCGGACGCTGCCGTCGCGATCGGTATCGGATCAGGGGGGGGGGATTTTATGAGCCCGAAAAAGGCGCGGTTGTCCGTACAAATTCCTTGAAGACCATTCCTAGTGGCACATCACTATACACGACCAATGAAGTAAGCACCCATCTAAATTTTAGAGTCTCATTATTGGGCAATATCTGACGTGCAGAGTATTTACTTAATGTCATAGCGTATAAAAAATCCTCAATATGATAAAAACAAAATGACCACTGAAAGTGAAAGTGCATTCGGGGAAATCAAGAACAAATCATACACGATGTATCATACGTGGTGATGGTACAGTTTCAAAGTCAACATTTTGTTCAAAACCAAAAGACATTATTGATGATGTAGCACCTACCCATCTACATATAAGATTCTAATTATTATTGGACAATCTGTGACGCGCAAAGTATTCATTTACTATTATAGCTTAAAAATATATCCTTGTCCGTGGAGAGTGAAGACGCCTCAGAGAAATTGCTAATTATAGTGCCTATTTTATTTTCAACAGTGAAGTGCAGCTCTAGTGAGGTATACAATTTATTAATTAAAATTTCCGTAATTGAAAATACGGTTTTTGAAAAATACTTTCATAGATTCCCATTTTCAGTGAAAATCAGCGTCTGTAAAAATACCTTGCATAATATTATCCAGCGCAGTTTTCCTTCTTAATATGCCTATACATGGCTGAATGGTATTGTATTATAATAGGGTATACAGAAATTACACAAAAATTATATGTACTATAGCGTTGGAAAATTTATCTTTGTAAGTCGAAGGCACTTTTTTAAACCCACTGATTATATTTTGTTTTCTTTTACTATTAATAAAAATCAAACTGAACTTATTCAAGGCGCATGTGCATATTATTCCGATAAAGGATCTGTTACTGTCAAACAGTTAGAAAATCCTAACTGCAGTACGATGGTGGACCAAAATTTTGAGATTGTATCGTCAACGGCGAGTGAATTTTCCACAGAAAATATCGACTTGCGAAAAAGTCGTTCAACAATGGCAAAGCACACCTGCGATGTACCTACAACCTATATGATAGACACACCTCGTCGTTCTATTCATTTTTCATTATAGTTTATAGTTTCGAGTATTTTTTTTTACACTGCTAAAGTGTTCAAACATAGAAAGATACTAAAATGTACTCTAAACATATGATGATATTATGGTTCAGGGCTTAATGTGCACAGCAAATCCTAATAATTCAGTTTTATGCAATTTAAACTACCTACCTACTAAACAACGCAATTAAAATTGTTTTTATTATGAAAAAAAAAATCCCCCATAATAGGTACTTACATCTAAACATGTTAAAATGTCATGGCAATATATTTTATGACATTATATTTATGTTATATTTACTTTTAATTACTATACATGGTCAGTTGATTTAATTTTAGCAAGAAATATTAAATTTATTGTGTTATTAATATTCAATTACTATGATAATATTACTAGATTATAACATTAAATAATAAATTATATTGTCATTGTATTTGAATCTGTTCCGTGTGAAATACTGAAATGAGAACGTGTTGTGAATAGTTTCATGACATAGCTAGACTATATCTTAAAACGAATCTAATTTTTAAATGTTTTGAAAGTTACATAGTTTTATGTAAAATATAATAATATGTGTAAAAGTTTCAAATTTCAATCGAAAAAAAATAATTAAAAATCGTTATTTTTCATTTAAATATCTGATTTTGTCAAAATCTGAACTTAAAATGTCAAAAATATATAATATGATTGTATACAATTTTTCATTTTTTTTTTTTATTTCCCATATGAAAAATACAATTTAAATTAAATTGTCAAGCTTTACTTAAAAAATTGAACACTGCATTTTTAACAACAAAATAATTTTAAAAAACGAGTATTCGTGTTTTTTATGATTATTATAATTTTTTTTCATAATTTAAACTTCAAATACCTACTTATTAGAAAATGGCAGAGGCGATTTGAGTATACTATTTTTGGTGCACTGCACCGCCATTGTTAGGGGGGGTGGGTGATTTTGGTTAAGCATGTTCTGACCGCAATGTTTAATTTTAATGTTCAATAAATGCAAAAGGTAATAAAGTACCTAATCAATGACATATGATAAATGATAATCGTGACTGAAACTATTGAAAACGTCGAGTTATGAATATAAGGGCCTTATAATTATAAACTATAAACTTATTTAAAAATATTTATTTGTAATTTCTGTTATGATGGTGGTGGGGGGGTGTCAATATATTGTCTTGCACCACTAAGTATAATACATTCAAACCACCTCTGGAAAATGGTGCAAATTTGAAGTGAATATTTGTTTTTTAATTACGAAAAAAAAACCGTTTGATAAGGAATCGGATATATTTGTAATATTATTTATATATATATATTAGTACCTAATATCCAATTTCATTAACAACATTTTAAACATGTTTATTTTTATGTTTGAAAAAATTTCAATATGAATTATATATATGATTAATATGATATTTGACTCATAATATTATGAACAACCTAATTATTAGTTATCAGCAGGCCAATTGATATTTTTATAATCACGAACAATCATTTGGTGTCTATTTTACAAATTTCCAAGTTCTAAAAAAGAGCATTTCATAGGTACTACATTTAAAAATTCCAAAAAAAATGCCTGAAACCGTACACACGGAATCGTCAATTTTTTTGACCAAACAATATTATATTAGCTTCTAGTGTATATGGATACTATGATAGCTCTAAAGTTATTACAAACAAAATACCAAACGAGATTATAGTATCAATAATGAGTATACGGATAATAATATAATGTTATAAATGTATATTATTATAGATATAATAAAGCCATTACGAAAAGAATAACACGAAAATGCGTGGGTAATATTATAATTACAAAATATATCAGTAAGTTGTATTTTATATATATATTTTTTTTTTTTACTGACGCGGTAAATACGTTCAGTATCGTACCTATATATCTAAATAGACACAAATTCGTATTTAAATATATAAATATTAAAAATTATCAATATTCAAGTTAGTAGAAAACGAGAAATTCTCCACGGCTCCATGAGAACATATTGTACTCTCACTTCGCATATGGAGAACTAATAATATATATTATTAAATACAATGCATATATACGTATAGGTGCCAATGTATAGGTACGCTCGAGTCCAGTGCAACGACCACAGTCGAATGTGGGAACCGGTACGTGTCGTTTGGAGAGGAAAAAGAAAACGACGACGAGAAACACAATAATTGTTATCCGATGGTCGCGGCGGCATCGATTTGTTATGATCGGGTCGCGCGCGCAAGAAGTTCCAGTGCCTATATACCTATATACCCATAATAATATACCTATACAATAATAGTATAACGACGGCGGCGACGATAATAATAATAATAAGGCGCGAAAGGTGCAACAAGAGGTCGTGTGCGTGTGCTATAGACGTGTTATATTTAATATGTGTGTGTGTGTTATATAGGTATATAGACGCATAGGCATACGTACGAGCGTGGCGGTGGTGGATGCTACGGCGGTGGAGGTGGCGGTGGCTTCTCGACGTGTTCAATCGCGCAGAGATAACATATTTTGTTTTTCTTTCTGTTTTGTTTTCGTGTGCCGTTTCACGCGGCGATGTCCTTATAGGCCTTTGGGCGCTACACGAGAAAAAAATAGAATAAAAAAATAATACGCGCGCCGCTGCGTTATATATATATAGGTAGATAGATAGGTAGGTTAGGTACCTGTTGCTGTTACAGCGCTTATAAAGTATATCCAATAGTACGATTCATTGTGTTCGCATTTGACAAAATATCCGATTGTTTCCGATATTACAATAATAATAATAATATATACGCGAGACACACGCAAGTACCTAATGTAACATATCTATAGATATATTTCGTATTGCAGGTATATATACGTAAAAGGAGGTACTACACTGATCTACGATCATCAACAACGATGATAATGATGATGATGATGATGATAACAACAATAATATAAAGCACGTTCCAGGCGCATTCCGAACGTACGACGACTACGAAGACGACGGTAATATTATTATTATTATTATTATGGCGGGAAATGACGACCACAACAATAGATCTACAATAGCGTTTAAAAATCGGTTTCGATTTCGTAAGTCGAACAATGTGATCTGCGCACGCGGTATGTCTTTGGGCAATTAGTAGTCGGCCAATTCATTACAAGTCAACGCGACTGGCGGCGGCATCGTATCTTGATGCCCCCCCCCCCCCCTCTGCACGACCGTCAGCCTATTACCCTATCCGGACTTGCTCGACGCACATCGCCATTCGATGGTGTCGTTTGTGATGCCCGTGATAAGCGCCGGAGGAGGGGGGGGGGGTAACCTGGGGCATCTGCCCGTTGCAGGCTTTTAGTAAATGCATTTAAAATGTAGTATAGGAGTATAAAATTAATATCTATCTATATAGTATGATAAATAATTATTAGGTAATTACTATAATATTATGGTAAAGTGTGAATGGGAAAAGGTCATCATCATCGTAAAAACTTTTGTCAACCCAAGTTAGCCAAACATAATGTGTATTACGTATTTAATATGTCGTATTATTATGTGTAAACAAACTTACCCCCTCCCCTAGACACATTTCTGCGGGTGATTAAGTAGGAAGTACTTAAATTTATTATCACCTATAACGCACGTGATACAGTGTGATACACCGACCGTTCTTCCTCTTTCCGCCCTTTTAGGTTACTAAGAAACCGAGATGTACCCATAATAATATAATACCACTGTTTTACCTTTTACCTAATTGTTAATTCTTTTTCCTAGCAAAATAGGGATTATAAAATATGATAATATATGTAATTTTTTCAAACTGATAAAACTGATGGTATAATATAATATTATAATATTACGTACACCTACGCCGCTATAATGAAAGTCGTCTTGGTTTTTTTTCTCTCCTGTCATCGGCGGCCACAATACGTGAAATCGACTGTTTTGTATCAGTCTGCGGTCAGAATCATATTATTGTTCGTTGTCAATCGAAAGTTTCAAATCTATTGACACTTGCAGTTCGCAATCACTGGCGGACGCATTGTATACTCTTAAGAGTATTATGAAGCTTGATGTTAAGAACATTATCTGTGTTTGTACGTCGGTTTTTTACAATAATTCAATTTTTAAGTGAGTTATGAGCATTTTTAATGTACTGTATATTATATGCTCATAACTCACTTGAAAATTGAATTATCGTAAAAAATCAATGTACAAACACAGATAATGTTCTTACCATCAAGTTTCATAATAGGTTGATTCACTGTAATTTTAAAACTAAAGGAGCTACAAGTGTTCTGCTGAGCGTAAATTTGTTATATTACGCACTGGTAAGACGGAGACAACAAATATCACTGTTACGTACTCTTAACATTTATGTATATAAAATTCTTGTGCCACATTTTTTGTAGTAAAACTCGTCGCCGAAACGGCTTGGCCAGTTCTTATGACATTTTGTGTGTATATTCAGTGGATCTGAGGATGGGACGTAAACTTTTTTTCGTACCCTTAAGATAAGGATGGTGCACACAAATTTATTTTTTGGACAAACTTTTTTTTTATATATTATATGCAACAGAAGGAACAATAAAAAAAAAAAACTGTGTGTCCAAATGAATTTTGATAATTAATAGTAATATTATGTAAATCCAACGGCGGTAATTCATTACATCCATAATGATAATAATGTGAAACACAGCTAATTCGTACACAGGGTTGGCATTTTTAACGGACAACGAAGTGCACTGGATCAGCTATAGTAATATATGTGTATAGAATTTACCTACACCAATATATTAAATAGCTATAATATGTATCTAATTATATCAGTCGCGCAATAGTTATTGTATGTACTATATATTATATAGTTGCAACCTACTACAGCGGAGATATTTTTTTTTTCCTGCGCGATTTTCCAACACCTCTGCTCCTTCTCTTCGTCCTCCCCATCATACTACGAATATCGATCGTATCGTCCGATAAAAACCGCGTCACGCGTATTTCGTATATAATATAACCGATGCACACAACACACATGATAATAATAATAACACACGATGCGACGACGACTTAAACGCGCGACATAGTGCCTGCGGCGTAATGCCTACCCGTGCACACACGGTACCTACACATTTATTATTATTATGTATGTGTGTGAGTGTGTACACGCGGGTATATTTTCTTCCGATCTCCGGTCTCAGATAAACTTAAAAACACGTCGGCCGCCGCGAGTCTTCGGGATATATCCTATAGGTGTAGGTTATAATATACACGTATATACATTATATATATTGTATACATATATAGGTATGCGCGTGTGCTGAATACAACAATGGTACAAATAGTGTGGTAAGTGGATCGCCGAGGATTTCGAAATATGCGCGCGCAACAATGCAGCGACGCGATAGTGCATATTATACGCCGCGTGCATGTGCATTGCATGAATTGTTTGCCCACTCCCTCATTTCCTCTCTATCTCATTCTCTCTCTCTATGTTCCTATCTCTCCGTATATGTGGTTTAATTTTATCGTCATCTCTTTTATTTCGCGCCCCGAGACGCGTGTTTATAGTATACATACATATATCGATATATTATAGAACGTGCGTACCTATACTATATTATACTATAATATGTATATAATATATATCGTTATCTCTCTGCGGGACGAGGAGAGAGACTACTAGAATTTATGTGCCAAGAAGGTCCAAGGCCAGGAATTGAAGCGACCGTCCTCCACTAGTTTGGATACACCGATGGCGATCTGAATTTTTATAGGCCTGCAGAATATATATTTTTGTGTTTAGACGGTCTGTCGTGTGAAACAACAAAGTGATGGATAGGCACAGCTAGACAGATCGGCACTTCAACGAGAGGAATGATGGAGTTATGAAAAGAAAAACATATTTTTAATTTTTACATTATGTGTCGTTACATTCAGAATAAAAATCTCCTCACTTTTCAGTTTCTCGAGCAGCTACTAAACGAAAATATTCCCTATAAAAAGAAGTCGCGATTATATTCCAATAACTACGCGCAAACGTCGCAAACATTTCTTATAGTCGGTTGGTTTGGTGTTAAGTCGATATAGTTTGCGAATATTTTTTACATAGATTGTAATATGTTTTAGTGTCAGATACGATGCTATTTTTGTTTTGTTAATTTGGTTGCTCCTAGCATCCCATGCATACCTGATTATTATAATATTATGTTATCATGATACTAACTTCTAAAAATAAAAAAATGGTTTCATAGAATATTAATTATATCCACTTAAATATAATATAATATTATCTATGATTCATTGTTTTTCCGTGGGGCTGAGAAAATATTGTCCCCCAAGATTTCGAAAATAACATCTGCCTCATCACTAGTGTAATATTTTAAAATTACTACGAACTGCTAATAAAAATAGTCGGCATTATACAAACTGGTAAACGATAAAAAAAAAAAAAAAAACTAACTTATTAATATTATACTATTGTATGTCAATTATGTTATTGCGTGAGAAGTGGTTGGAAGAACCTATTATTATAGTAGTTATTACTAATATATTATAGTATTATACATATATAGCTATCCAGGGAAAGATTTCTATTCCTTATGGATAAGTTTTCCGTATATAGCTGGACGTGTGAACACTTTTTATCAATAATAAGACACGCGTTTGGTTTACGAAATATCTAAAATAGTAATTATTTATTTATTTTAGGCATACATCGCAAAACCCGTCCAGCCTCCCCCCCAAAAAAAGTCACACATTCCAACTGATCTACACGGGTCATCACCCGTCCAACTTATCGATGAAGAGAATACGGTGTCGTGACCCGTTTTAAAATGTGTAGCTACCATTGGGCGGCTTCTTTGATCAAATAATTTCCTGCCTCTTTTTCTCGACATCACGCATAATGTATAATATATAGGTACTATAAAAATGTGTTCGTGTCAATTTCACGATATGCATAATATGTTTATTATACAACACAAGAGTTGAGTCGCACAAAATATTTGACTCCATTCATGTGTACACATCGTACGATTTTCGTAGATAGTTTTCTCCCACGGCGTTTTAAAAGAATAACGTCAGCGGTTCGCCACCCTATTTGTTTCCCCCCCCTCTCTCTCTCACTCTCTCTCTCTCTCTCTCTCTCTCTCTCTCTCTCTCTCTCTCTCTCTCTCTCTCTCTCTCTCTCTCTCTCTCTCTCTCTCTCTCTCTCTCTGACCCACAAAAAATGTAGCAAATTTTCGGAATAAATCTCGTGTTGAAACTCTAAACCTACAACTCTATTGAGTGAATTCGCCTAAACATGACTTCGCTTAAACCTGTCAATATGAGTTATTGCGTCGGCTTTTTAACGATGTTTAGATTTGTTTACAATTTATTCATGATAATACGTGAAATGATACAGTTGTATTTAAAAACACTCATATCTCATTATTGTAATAAAATACTGAAATATGGTAAGAACCCCCCCCCCACCCAAAATATAAAAACAGAGATAAAGCTGTCGGCTTTAAGATCGATGATAAATGGATTCACTCTATAATACTATATACGGCTCGCTGCAAGACTAAATAAATAGTCGCGGCAGGTTATGCAGAACGGACGCGAATTTGCTAGAGAGATCAAACAAGACAAATAGTTCACCGACGTCCTCTCTCATAACACGGCGCGAAGAGAACAAAAAACAAAAAAATCTACAAGAAACGTACAATATATTATACATAAATGGAGCCGACATCTATATCAAATGTGTGTACAGGTATGAATAATATTCGTACACATCACTGCAGTCTCGACTGTTTTTCAGACGGGGAAGACGCCGTTCTAATCGATTCTAATCGTCGTGTGAACTGTACGCGGCGACTCGCAGACGTGCGGCTACGTTGATGTTGATGTTGTAATTTCGTTAATGAAACGGCGATTGATTTATGATGGTTAATGTGGCGGCGGAGAAGTCGAACGTTTCTATATTATTGTATACACTTTTGTCAATCACCTTACTCGATGATGGATTAACGCGCGTGTTTGCGGGCGTAATAGTTATACTTATATATATTATATATGCATATGTATAGGTATACTGCAGGCTTATCGCCACCACCGCCGTCGGTAAACCACGACGGTCGTATATATATATTATGTTTGGACAATAATTATTTGTTATTATGTTGGACGCCGGTCTTGTGTGCCATACGCGAGACGATAGTCTTGATTACCAAAACATACACATCTATTATTACAAATGGATATATTCGAGGCGATGATTCGCTCGTGTCGAACTCTCTTATAGGTGCGCGTTAATGTATGAGAAGGTATACGTCACTTATACACGCGTACAATGAAAATCAAGACATATTTTAATATCGTTCGTCTGCGAAATATGAACCGTTACTATGGTATAATATTTGAATATGTCTGCGGTTAAAAAATATGAACCACTAATATTATTGCTATTTTTGCATTGTATATACTATTATGTGTAAAAAAAATTAAGCCTCCAAGCTCAACAAAACGTGTAACAAATGCCCTGGTCGTACAATAATAAATAATTGTTTTATTCAATGTGTGTTTTATAGTATTGTCGTATACCTCCTTTTTCGGATAGTACCTATACTCAAAATAATAATTACAATTGCTAATTTAAACAATTAGAATGTCTTTTTATTATTTTCGAAACAAAATCTCAGAAAACAATCTCTTAACAAAACACCACTGACATAAATATCGTACCAGCAGGCACAGCCCCGCCGCTGTGGCGTTTTCGTTCTTAAATATATTTTTACAAGATGCTACCTCAGCTCATTTGCTTCATTGGCCTATTATTAAGATTTTTTGGTATTGTATTTATTTTTATAATTTAATTTGTATGTGTGTGTGTGCGTATGTGAGCGCACACTAAACTAATTGGCGCATACAACAGTATTAGGTTGGTAAAAATATATAGCAAATTTATTGGATAGGAACTGCAGTATAATGCGTAGGTATTGAAGTAAGGACATGATCTTAAGCGATATGGTAAAAAAAATATAAATAACCACCTAAGATTTGAGTCTGTGATCGCGGTATAGTGATTTTCACGAGGTAAACATAAACCATAAATCATATTTTCCTCTGACAAAAACACACGATAATTATTATGTATAAATATATCATTTATATACAAAGTGTAACAGATTGAATAACTGATTTTTGGAATAACATTTGTTCAAATTTATATTATTTACTTATTTATTTCAATAATTGACCCTAGAGCCACATGTATAATACATTTTTTTATATTCATTTTTAGTGCTGAAAATAAAATAAATTCAATTCAATAAAAAAAATTTTGGATAAATTCAAAATAGCCTATTTGTGAATCTGATTATAAGAATAATTTTAATGGTAAAATTAGTTATCTTAGTCAAGAACTTAGTTTATTATTTATAATTTTTTTCAAATTCAATATTTTTTTAGTTAAATTAATTTGGAACTTTTTAAAAAATCATATTTTTAAGAATTTGCTGACATGAGTATATTTCTTAAATTATTTACTTATCAAAAACTTATGAAATCTATAATGATTTTCCAAAGTTCGTAATTTGAAGAGGTACTCGCAAGGACTATGAGATTGAAATATATCTAAAAATAATATCATATAAAGTAATGCGTTGTACATTGTAAAAATTGGTAGAATTTTGAATTTTTTTTTTATACATATATATAAATGATTACCACTGGTTAAATTGAATAAAGTTTTTATAATGATTGAATATAACATTTTAACCTGTATATATTTAATATTTGCAGGTCATTATACATTTTTTACCCGCACAGTAGTCGGTAATTGGTAAAATCATAACCACATAGGTATATATGCTTTTTTTTTTTATCTTAAAGAAATGTGGCTTAAACATCATATAGGTTATTAGTCTGACATTAATTTTTACATGATATTCAGGGACGTCATTTCAATATTTGCTAGGGTAAGACATAATAATGACTGTCCCTATAACTATAACACTTTTAAGTACATAGAATAGTCAGTAGATTTAAGAAAACCCGGCCCGTTTAGACCCGGATACCAGCCCATTTGGCTACTTTAAAATCTACAGTTGGTGAAATGCATACTCCTGCCTCCCCCCTTCAAATGACGCCCCTGGAGTGTTCTTTCTTAAGATTAGATGTTACCTGAATAATATAATATACAAGTTTTAAAGTCACAATTTTTTAATGATATTAGTGGTACTTAAAAATGCTATTAATATTTGTGCTTGACTTTCGGCAAGCGCTTCTGCTATGGTAGGTGGGATTTTGAGGTTAAGTTGGAGAATATTGTGAGCACTCCTCCACTATATGTTTGATGGTTGATGAAGTGTGGCAAAATTCGAATGTTGGTTGAGGTTCTTTAGTAGGTAATTAATTTTGAGTATAGGTGAGGAAAGAATGTCCGATTCTGGTGCGAGTGATCACAAAGTCTTAACGTCGGTCGAAATTAGAAGAAAAATCCGTCGATTTAAATTTATATCTTTTTTTCGATCTGTATCGCAAAACATTACACCCGAATTAAACAAATTCTAAATCATATATCAAAAGAGTTGGCGTTTTTTACAGAAAAACAAGCACCCACCTGAGTCAGCCATATATGTATATATGTATGAAATCTGATCTAACACGAGTACCTACCTACGTATATAATAATCTTGATCAGTGCCATATACTGAGTTGCGTGTGAGACATATCACGGGCGACTGGCAAAAACGTGATATATATTGTTATCCATCATAATCACGTATGGATCACTGACAGTATTATCTTCACATAATGATAATATTATCGTATATTTGATTTACAATGTTTAGACGATAGTATGACATATCAGCAATATTATGTTTATATCATCAGATCATCTCCAGCTCGTTCGTCTTCGGGATAGGTAGTTTTTCATGTATATATACGTTCATCATACGATAAAACAATAATATAACGTCGTCTTCGTCGTTGAGTTCGGCTTAAAAGACAATGTGGATTTTTTTCTCTTAAACGCCGCTCGTACAACCGTAATATGTTTACTATACAATATCGGCATACGTTTATAGTAGGATGAATTTTATTTTATGCTCCATGATGTATGCGACCATACAAATTAATAATAATAATAATAATAATATATGAGACACGACGATTGAACTTTGCGGGCAAATAAACGACGTCGATCGATCATCTGGGCGACTATAAGGCGACCGATAAGTCCTGTGTGTGTGTGCGCACGCTCGAAGGAGAAAAGTAAGCCACCGCCGAACGTGATTGATTGATTGTCCGTTGTCGCCGCCGCCTCGCGTCGGCATTAAAACTGCAGTATTTATAACGCCTCCGCCAATTGTCTATTGTCTTTAATACGACTGCCGACGCCGCTGCCGCCGCCGTCGTCATCATCAACATCGTCGCCGCAACACCACATAACTACCACGTAGTTTAGGTACTTATATATACATACCTACCCACTAATAATATCGTTAGAGTGTGATGGTTAGACCGCACGATTCGAACCAACACAAAAAAAATTCAATATACTACGATATTATTATTGTTGAAATCTCGGAATTTCGGGAGGAAAAAAATCATAATCATGTTTCGCGGCATATTCTCGCGTATGCGTCTCGATAGTGTATAATATAATATTATGTAGGTACGTGAAAGATTGTTAAATTATATATATACAATATACATATATATTATAATAAACACGAGTATAATAGTTTATCGTATTTTATTATGATATGGTTGGCGATCTGCAGAGACTTATGCGTGTGATGGAGTAGCGGAGAGATCAAATCTCGGGTTGGTGCAGGAACAAACCATCACCAAGAATTTTTGCATTTTTTGTTTTAATAGAATTTCGTACGCGGATGCGTGCTGGAATGCCACACTCTCCAAGTACCCCGACGGTATTATAAGCCAGCTATATGTTAGGCCCGTTGTGAATTTTCAATATTGGGACGATAAAAAGGTTTTGTATATTAATTGTACATATTAAAAAAATAAAATGTTTAAAATAAAATCCTTCAAAAAATACTATGATAACTACTCACTAGGATTTATATAATATAACCAAACCTGTACCTAATCATGGACGCAACAAAATGTAATTCGTTGAACTAAATGAACTTGCAGTATTCACTTAAAATATTTGTTGGAAAAATCGAGAAAAGTCTATTATTTAATATTAATTGTAACATGAATCCTTAAGAAACGTTTTTTCCAGCATAAAGAAAACTTATATCCCTGATGAACCGATGTCAAACAAATTCTGAGTAAGGGCGAATAAGATACGAACTAAATATTTGTCAAAATTTTTTTTTTTTTTTTTTTTTAATGTTGATGGAACGCATCAGCGTTGGATAATTTCAGGGAAAAAACTCTTTGTCATTAATACAGCTGAACACTTTTTTAGGCACACCAAAAATAAATGCAAATAAAATAAAAGCGGGTAAGTCGTGGATGTCGCTCTGCTGTACAGTAGGTACTGTAATGGGTGGGATTAAATTTGAATGCAATGATAGATATCATTGTATACGAAAAACGATTCTGAACGGAGATGATTTGTCAGTCTAGGATATATTATATTTTAATTTTGTCATATATTAAAATAAAAATAAATAAATAAAATAATTTGCAAATATTCATGGTTTTGACGAATTTTTGTCAATATATGAAATTCAAATGCTAATAAAAATTTAATTTGAATTTCCGGTGAACATTTTTTTTGTGATAAAGATTGACAAATTTGTAAGGAATTTTGTATTAAATTTTCAAATCTTAGGTAAAAAAAGAAAAACTTTTATGAATTTCGATCTAAGATAATTTGAAAATTGCCGTAATTTTTACGTATTAAGTCAATATTTGAACTTCAAATGCTAATAAAAAAAAATCGTGCCTATATATTTTTATAATTTTTTAATCACTATAAGAATAACTTACGAGGAACTTTGTATTAAATTTTCAAGTATTTTGATAGGGCCATAAAAATTTTCAGAAAAATTGAAAATTTCAGTTGTCTATAAATATCTCAAAAAAAGTCAAAATATTTTGAAAAATAAATCATGTAAAGAAAATGCCAATCTAAATAACTGGTAAAATTTTCAAGTATCTACGACTTATACTTTTTGAAAAATAACAAATGTTTAAAATCGTTTGAGGATAAATCGTTATCGTTATGCTATTTCGTAAAAATTTAAAATTCAAACGCACTCAAAATTTTTCCTATAATGATGCTTCGAGTTTTCTCTATAACTGCTTGAAGGAAAACTTATGGAAAACTTAGTTTTGTATTTTAAATCCTTAGTTATAAACGCAAAAAATTTTATGATTTTTCAACTTAAAAATAATTTGCAAATATTCATGGTTTTGACGCATTTTTGCACAATATTTGAACTTTAATAAATAACTCAAAAAAAGTCGAAAATTTTTGAAAATTAAACTGTATATAGATATCACTTGCATTAACTTTTGGTGAATATTTCATGTATTTACAGTGATTTGTTTTTGAATTACAACCACATAAAAATATCGATTTGGTCGAAAACTGGGTTTGCGTAAAAATTCCCGTTTTTCTGTCATTTTTTTTTTTGTTTTTCTCGATTTTTTTGAAAACTGTTGGAAAATGTTTTCTTTTGACCTCTATAATGCACCAAGGATATATACTTTTACATCGGAAACCACCACCAAAGTTTTAAATTGAAGCATTAATGCGACTAGTTATGCTTGTACACAGACACAAAAACAAACATAAAAAAAAACACACATCATTGTAAAATCAATACATTCATCACTTCGTTCAGAATCTAAAATCAAAATTCAAAATATATATTTTCAAATAATAACATTTTTCGTGATTGAATCTTTGTGATGGCTGCAGCTTTATGCGTCTACATATGTTCAAATGTCCTTATACAAAGTAAAATAATATTTTGTTTCTTAAATAAGTGAAAAAGGTTTTACGCCATTTCATATAAGCCGGACGAGGATGACGATACGACTTATACTTTTCTACATTATATTATATTTTAACATTTTGGACTATAGGTAGATAGCTGCTCTGTATTTCGAACAATGTGCAGTATTATATATTTGTGTATTTTTAACATAATATTACTCTATCGATTTCACAACATTCAAGCGATTTTCATACCCGTGGAACACGTCATGAGATTTAAGCTGCGACCATCACTCTCATGCAGCTTTTGCGTCAGAGTATAGCCGGAGACTTTAACGACAACGACGGACGGCGTTGGACGCGTATTCACGTTTATAATAATAATAATATAATGTAATGTAATATATAAGCGTAGAGTATTGTAAGTACTCGAAAAATATGAGACGAGAGCCGCCGCCGCTGTTGATTGCAAGGCCGCACGTACAAATCGTTATTATCGCCGCCTCTCTTATTATAATATATAATATTACCGTGTATTATACTATACACACCTCGAGTTAATATTATTATACACACATAAATATGCGCATCGATATTTTTGGGAATTTTTTATTTTTTTTCCGATACATCACATTATTATAAGGATAATACGCCTAATATATACGAAAAGTTCTCATATTCCTCCTCGCCCACCCCCATCTGGCCTGCAGTCGTATATCGATATACCTATAACTGTATACAGAGTGAATCCCGAATAATAATAATAATAATAATATTGAACGGCGGCCGCATTAAACGTGCGAAAATCAATCGTACGCGTCGGAATCCGTCGTCGAACAGACTATATATATATATATATGAATATTATAATATACACCACGATCATTGTGCCTACACAGCACCAATGCATAGCTGCTGCCTCACGAGCTGACGCGCAATAACTACGCTACAAAACATGTAGTCGTCGTGTGTATAGGCGAGCGTTATTATTATTATTACGATATAATATTATTATTATATATATTGACGCTACGGCCGCGGCGTAGGGCGTGTGTTTTATGAGAATCGTAATGAGCCGAAATGGGTTTTTGTTTTTCATTGTGGGAATCACATGCGCGCACTCACGATTTTCCGGAACCAGCGACCAATGCCAAAGTTTCCGAGTGCTTATACCTACACAATATTTTAATGTGTTATTGTTGTACCTATACCTGTGTATGTATGTTATAATATTATTATTACGAAATGGGACGTAAAACGCGAGCTATTAAAAAAAATAAAAAAAATACGAATAATAATAAACGAAAATATAAAACAGCGCGGAGTTTTATCGTCCACCGCACCGCGTGTTATACGATTCTCGAACGAATCCGATTGCGCGGCACAACAATGGTAGTAGGTATAACACTGCACGAGTGTTATAAAGATACGTTTTAATTATTGTTTCAGCTTTCGGTGACACGCCTACCGCGTTATGACTTTGGTTAGAAAAAAAAAAATAATAATAGAAAAAAATATTATGTTCGTGTACCGCTACTGCAGTGGCGTGACCACGTGCATATACGGGGATGTGATCGAACTCGCAGGGGGACGTTCGAGGGAAACTGCAAGTGCAGTTGCTCCACAGCCTGAGGGCAGTCGCAGCCGGCCATTCATATTATTATGAGGGACAAAAATTGGGCGATTTATAGTTTCGTGGGGTGGTGGCCATACTGCTGCAATGACTACAACGGCTGTGCGTAAAATAAAAACAAACCTTTCCAACGCTGAAAAATTATGGCTACATAATATGGATACCGGAAAAACGGCCATCATGCGCCTCTTAGAATAAAATGATAAATTATTATATTATTGTTCTATTATATACTTACTGTATACTCTTTTGTCGATATTGGTATAATGTCAGAAGAAAATAAAGGAAAATAAGAAAGTGATACCTACCTACTTGACAATCGTTTTTAGTAGTATTCGCAGTAGCATCGTAATCTCGTTTACGTATTATACGTCTAGTTTTTAATTTTTTTTTTAACGCTAAAAGTCGAAATCGATGAATTACGGCAGCTATTGACGTAGAACAGCCTTCTAGTCAATACAAGATTATGCTCTGACCAAACAGTCGCAATTTATTATTTTTTTTATAATTTTCAATACTATATAATACGTCATATATTTACATTTTTTGAATCTTTTTACATATTATATTTTTTTTCGTCTGTTCTCTAATTATAATATACTGTCGAATTAGGATCGTTATTTTTGTTCGAAAGCGAAAATTTTTATTCTGGTCGTGCTGAAATTTGATTTTTGAATTGGTATTAAATAGCGAGCGCCAAAAAATTCTTAAAAATGTATGATAAACCTATACCCATACGCTTATAATATGGACTTTTATAGTCTTATTATTTTAAAACGAAATTATTAAAATCGAAGTATCTCAATCTGACTAGCGTAATATTATTTTATAATATGCAATCTTTGAGATAAAAAAAAATGTATATCAAAATATGGTACTACTACATCCTTAAAGCAATAGTAAATAATATATTTCATGCAAATATATAATATAATTATAATGTTTTCAGTTTTGAAACAGAATAATTCATTACCTAATTAATGTATTATACATTTATACTTATGGACCAGTGGTATAACCACTATTTTTCTTTTATTTGACGGAAGCGTTGATAATGTGTTTTCATAGAGTTGGTTTGACAAAGGTCTCCCATAAGTTTAGAATAAATATTGATAGTTTACAAAGGTTTAGGTAAAAAATTAGTATTTGCAATAAATTTCATAGACTAAAGAAATAGTCTTTTGATTTATTCAACATTTCCTTGGCGGGGGGGGGGGGGGGACAACAGCCCAGCAAAACTTCCTCTGGCCATACCACTGCTATTTACTATACCGATTACCGAGTAAAAAAGCGTTCGCTCTAAGTCCATATTATTTAGTCCTCCCACAAATCTCCGCTCTCTCTCTCTCTCTCTCTCTCTCTCTGTTCGACTTGTTGAACTCACATGACTTTAGAAGTCATAGTGTACAGATACCTAATACACCTACGATAATTATTGTTGTACATAAAATCGAATAATATAATAAAATTTAATACATTGTAACACGAAATATCGAAAGGTGTTTTATGAACTATATTACGTAGGTACTGCATAATTATTGGTCTCGATAAAAATTTTCTAAATCAAACGTGTGCACAGCAGACTTTAGCTAGACCACAAAGCCAATAAATACATATATTAGTGTACATTGTAATATTATACACTAATATTTTTACGTGAGATGCTAATTCGGGATTAGACTACACCATACGAAAACTTATCACGCACGTGCAGTTATTAGGTATATGGTAAAAAAATAATATATACATGTTATATATAGGCAATCGTTTATATAGTGTCATATATACCAGGCTCCCATGACACCCTTCAAAAACTATAATTATAGTTATATAATCATATTATATAATATGAGGTACAATCCTTAATTCAGCGGTGAAAGAGAGTAACGCACGTTTGTCGCGCTTATTATATAGGTCGTTTATTATTAGAATTTATTATTTGTCACTATATTAAACATTTATATCTATAATTTACTATATTATACCTAAGACAAAATAGTTTGCGCCAAGTCCATATCTAGTCCATTCCCAACTCTCTGATCTCTCTCATCTGGTCGACACGTTGAAGTCACGTAACTTCAGGAGAGCCGTGGGCCGTGGTGTATAGGTATTTAGGTACTATATATCACAATAAATCTGAAATTATAATCTAATATATATTATTATCATTGTAACACGAAATGTCGAAAGGCGTTTTCTAAACTATATTACGTGCTGTTTAAATGTTCGAAATCAAACGTCTGCACAGCACACTTATTTACTCGACCACAAACCCAATAAATACATATTATGTTTATATTTTATTTTATGATGTGAGTAGGTACACATATATTAAGTCCGTTTTATTCGAGATGCAAATCTGGGTTTGTTGTCAAACGCGCGTGATCTATGGTTAGAAAATAACAATATAGGTAATCGCGTTTAGTGTTAGACGTGTTACCGGTATAGCATGTTTATAATATAATTTCATAATAATATTATGTTTATGTATATCATATTATTAAAACAGGATCCGCAGAGGTAACGTAAGGTATTTACGTTGGTATACGTTTATTGATATATAAAACTGAACCAATAGGTAACCACCAAGCCACGCGTTCTTACCTGCACACACTCGCTTCAGGTGAAATCGATGCGTGCGATGGTCTGATATCACGTATATAGGTTAGGATTTACTTACTTGTATGATTGACCGTAAGTTTCGGACTGTGAATCATAAAATGATATTATTATAATGTTATTGTATCTACTAGTCTTATATGTGTGTGGTGTCGTGCACATTTTCAACCGCAATACGCTTGTAAAACTGCAGTTATTACTTGTGGTACAACAACTTATTGTGTAGGTGTAGTACAATAATAATATTGTATGATATTAAAAATTTATATTTTTATAATGTAACTATAGCAAGCTGTCGGTATGACCTATTTCATATATGGTTACGTAATTACGTTACACACCGACGATGACTGGAACCGCGGTATACGATTTCAATAAATCAGATTTATAGTAAATTATTTATAACTGATAAACAAAGTGCGTATCCGGAAGTTCCCAAAAGCTCCGGCCAGTCATCCAACCACCAATTTCACGCGTCATCCTTGTACCACACTGCAGTTCTGAACCTCGAATAGCTGGAGGTTAGGAGGAGACCAGCTTCACAAGGATGAAGACATATAGCTGGCTTGTTTTAGACAAGTCTTAAAAATTGAATTTCAAATGCTGTACTTAAGTTTTTTTTCCAATTGTCTTCAACGATGCTTCAAACCGTTATAAATTACTTAATTATACATGAACATTATAGGTAAGTATCAAATAGGTACCTACATAATATAATATTAATGTGCAGTACACAATGTTATGCACATTTCCTTTTTTTTTTTTTTTACACTGCGGACAACTTGTAGCGCATAATGCATATACCATTAAAATAATAAACTCGTGTGCTATACCATTTATGTTTTTATTTTTTTATTAATATTAATATATTATGCCATATAGTCTGCACATAAACGCACTTATATATAATACACATGATGTGTATATATATTATCAGCTCGCACGCGTTAAATTTAATTCTCGTCGTTATTGGATTCAATTATTTTCACGTCGAGATAATCGTGTGACTTCTCGCATGGCCATTTTGTACATTATATCCGAAGGGCGAGACAATACAACAAAAAGGAAATCACATCTGTCGCCGTGTGTGAGTATGTGTGTGAGTGCCGTGTGTCTTTTGCGTGTGTGCTTATATATTTTTCACTATGAATATTTCATGAAGTACCAAATGGTGATTTAAACGAGTCTAAATAACAATATAGTATATAATATAATATAATATAATATGGTCTTTGTAAAAACAATGTTTTAAATCATTTTGTACGACGGTTGACAAATCGTTCGAAATGTCTAAAAGACAATCTCATTCGCCTACACGGCGTCGAAATACGACCATAGTATATAATATATATATATATATATATATATATATATATATATTATAAGCTCCTTTGGAATTATTCGACCGTAGGAAGGTACAATAATAACGTAAAATATGGACATTATCCTGCTGCACGAGCTGTACACATGGTAGGTCGCCATGAATTTAATAATATTAGCGACTTTCCAAATACGGTTTATGATGAGCTATTGAACGATATATGAATTATATAAATTATTTTGACTATCAATATAAACTATACAATAGTAATATTATGTCGTTGTAGTGGATCGGCTTAAGTGTAGGTATACATACAAACAATGATTTTTATATTATATTATACTTAAGCTGTATCTCTGACTCAAGCTATAAACATACATTCGGTTTTAAGATATTGCAATATCTTTAATCAAGACCATATTTTAAAGGCGACAAAATCGGAAAATTACCACATTATTAACTAATGACAAACGCTACAAATAATTTCAAAATTCCGATTTAAAATACAAATTTTGGGAAATCTTTTCTAGGTGAAATATTTCTTTCTCTCGAGAAAGTACCATATGCAAATTTCAAGTCTCTAGCTATCTTATATAGTTTCGGCTGTGTACGTTTATTGATCAGTCGATACACCTTATTTTACCTATTATATAATATTACAGAAGCAGAACACCAGAAAACAATTCGCAGAAATTGCAGTTCATGTCTAAGGAAGATTATAGTGGTATATTAAATGTATATATTTTAATATGAATATATATTCGTGTTTTAGTCGCGCGGTCATATTATTATCATAAAAAAATGCGTCGATAAATGTTAAGTTGATTTTGATCGAAAAATACATTATAATATTAATAATTTGTTCCGTACCGCGATATACGCGGTATACGTGTGAGTATTTATTACACCATAAATTAACAATGTACATAATATCATCGTCATTTTATTATTTTTTGTATCGAAAGACAATAATTTAACACGTTGAAAACTATATGCTCTCGCGCAGGTAACTGACTATTTTAATACGTAATATTCAATATGACTGCCGTTAGCCCGCGTTAATCGAAAACTGTTAAAACGGGCATAAATATTACATTATTATTGCAAAATAACAAGCGCTGCAGCGTTCGATTTTGATATGTGACCACACATGTTATTATCGTAATGATAATAATAATAATAAAATATTATGATATTATACGCTACCTAATCAAAACAACAGCGTGATATAAAACGATTGCAGCGGAAAATCGGATTTCGCTGTGGCCGGTTCGATGTCGTCGTCGTTGTATATAAATATGAACGGAAATTTACCATATAAATATATTATATTATTATAAATGTATATAATAATACGACAAGTCACCAACAACGGTCGTTCATACCGTACATTGTGCGGTATACGCAACGGAGAGAGACTTGGAGCAGCTATATAGTACGTAATATCATATATATATATATAAAATAACGTACAACCCAACTACCCAACACTTGTTTTTAAACATTTATCCATAATTTTAAGCTGAATATAACTGTTCATAAATCACTACCTACATATAGTAAATCGTATTCAATTTTGCGGTCCCAGTAGTCTTAGCGCAGTAAACAACAAGGCGACTTATGAATAAAATATATTGGTAATATGCGATATACATATTACATGTATATGCCAATATTTTTTGTTTTATTCATCGCGTCGTACGGTATATTATTATTGGTAAAAAAAAAAAGAGAAAAAAAACAATAGATATCACATTTTATATAGGTATAATATTTATATATATATATTATATATAAGTAGAGGTATATTGTATTGCTATCGTCTCAAAAGAAAAGTTGTACATAGAATGGTATGTAAAACAAAAAATCGAAACAAACCTATATGTACGCGAAATAATATTTTTATGATCTTCAATATACGAAATACCGCCTCCAAGATCGATGTCCATTACTCGTCGCCCTTTATACCGCCTGCTCTAAAAACCGCAATCACCACGACGTAACAGTGCATTCGAACTGAGTTTCCAAAAAAAAAGAACACAATTTTGAAATTTTCCCGATTGAGGCTCAAGTTTTATAATTATTTGTCTGAAACGATAAGTCCGAAGTTTTACACATAGATATGGACTTTCTTTTAAGTTGTACGCGTAGTATTTTTCTCACTATCATATTTGAAAGTTATTTAAACTTGCTCAATCAATAATATTCGTATACTGTTTACAGACTTTCACCCTCATGACGCGTGTAACCCGATTTTCGGTCACTCTGATTAGACTAAAAATATATTATGTGTGAATATTATTAAGTTATTTTTTTGCTCACTACATTTGGAATTAACTAAATCTGTAGTTGAGATAATACATCATTGTCTCAAAAAATCAGAATATTTTTTGTGTGTCTGATGAAATACTATCTAGCAAAAGTTCCACGCGATATTTTAAAACAATAATTAATGACTAATAACAAAATAAATAGTATTGATTTTTTTATCGTATAGGATTTTGATTGTACTCAAAATAGTAAAATATTCGATAGCTTTGATTTATTAACAGCATAATATAAATAATAATAAACATCGACTTTTAAAATAAAATATACTTTTTAAGAACTTTGTGTCTAATAATTAGTATTCTTATTGGGTTTTTTTCACAACAAATTTAAATATTTTAAACTATGTTTATTATCGAGATAAAAAGAAATGATAATTAAACATTGTAATGTTGACACAGTGATATATAATATTAAGATGTGTGAATTATGTTTCACTATCGAAATGGCGCGGTGGTAAACATCACTGCACAGACATAATATTCTTACCCATATCATGCGTGGTGTGTGACACAAAAATCAAAAATTTAACATTGTTATTAATCGCATTAATATGCGTGTTGCCGAGTATATAACATAATATACCTACACGTATAATTCGATAAATTCGATATTGAATAATGATCAGATATCACGTTTTCGGCACGAAATGTTTACCGATGTTATTATTATTATACGACTTCAAAGAATCCGAGATCAGGTTACCCGAAATCGGATGGAGATTAAATTACGGTTTTCAAATTGTTTTATACGTGTTTAATTATACGTTATTATATTATACATCTAATATTATGTATAGTCGATTGCATTTTTTAAACAGCCGTCGCGCGGGGTTATTGCTGTTCAAAACGATATCTGTATATTATAATAATAAAACCGTATACCTACCTCATACATGCAATACCGACTACAATAATCGATGATCGTAATTATTATTATCGATATTTTATCGCATTTGCATCATATGTTAGAATATAACATTCACGCGTATTATTATTATTATTATGCACTTTGGTGCGCACACGCTCATATTGCATTAGGTATATGCTGAGTAATCGTTCTTTTTTAACGGCGAGCATTCGTTGTTCGGAAAAGTGTGAAGGTCAACTTTTTCTTATTTCACTAAAATTTAGAAATCGTTTTTATTTGCGAGCGTTTAGACATAAGAAGAGTGTGCAAAATATGTATGGTCTGTCTAATTATGAAACGATTTTAGTATTTCACAGTTTAAAAATCAAATTCCGATACCTAATGCAATAATCGTTTAGGTTTCAACAACTCAACTAATTTGAAAACAATATTATTGTGAGGGCGAAACAATTAAATGCGATTTTCACATTTTCATTTTCTAGTGATGGTGCGAATAGACGAATTATGAATTTTCACAATCAAGTGCTTTACATAATAATTTAACATTTTCACTGCGATCCATATAGGTACGTCATCACTGTCACCGAATTTACAATATATCATCGTGTAGCGTGATGTGGTGGTTTCCTTTTTTGACATAATAATATTCCGAAAGTGTCGGGCTGCCCCGAGTCGAGCGGTTATTAATATAGGAATTATAATATTATTAAAACACGTACCTTTTCTTAAACATTATAAATTATAATAATTACATTTTAAATTATGCTCTTGGACGGATATGTGCCCGGACTCTGGCAAGTCGTGGCGGAAATATTATTATTATTATATTGTCGCGGGTTGTTCGTTGATAAAATAAAATAATATATCATACATTATTACTGTACTTACACACACCTATCATATATATATATATATATATATAATAAATACATATATATTCAACACATGCAATATAAAATTAATGCGCGCGACACGAAATGATTTTCATATTATTATTATTATTTTTATTATAATATTGTGTTATTGCTGCCGGTAATTTATATGGCGTGTTTAAGTACCTCCTATATGTTTGCGACGGGTCGCGGGAGACGACTATACGACGACGACGTCGGTGCACAGGTGGTGGAGGTGTCGGTGGAGGTGGTTGGTGGTGGTGGTTGGTGGTGGTGAGCCACACACGAAGAAGAAGAAAATAACATTGGCCCGCGTTTTTATCCGCCAGTGATCTATGGCCCCGGTCCGGTATCGCGATCGATCTTTTTCCATTTTCCCTCTCTCTGCCTGCCTGCCTGTCTGTCTGTCTGTCTGTCCCTCTCTTTCTCACACGTTCACAATCTTTCTCCGCGGCGAGAGGCGCGAACGACCGAGAAATCCGCTCGCAATTCCATCCCGATCTCGAAAGATCGCACTGCACAGTGCACAGACTCGATACGGTTTTTTTCCTTTTTTTTTTAGCGCCCGCGTATTATTATTATTATTAGGTTAGAGACTCGTTATTCAAATCCTTCAACCCTCTCCCCCCCACCAACATCCCCATGTCACCGTCACATTCACTCAGTGTATATATATTATATTATATATTATTCACTCCTCCGCAAACACACGACGCAAAGAATACCTGTATAGTGTTATATAGGTATTATGCACAGTACACTGTTTATAATATTATATATTGTTATTGCGGTCGTATTAAAATATACATTAGGTGTAATGTATTGTATATTACCTACACTTTCACTGCTGCACTTTTATAATAATAATAATAATAGTATATTATTGCGTATATAGGTATTGCAAGGTATCCGTGCCTAGTCGCAGTGCGTGAACTATCATGAACGAGAATATATTATTGACGTTGGGTATAGGTATATGGAGTACGGTATACCAACTCAGGTGAGGTACATAAAGTGAGGTATACTGCGTTGTAATGCACCTGAGGACGAACTCACAGTCAGAACGAAGTGTCTATTTGGTACGTTCCGACTTTGCCGCAGATTTGCAGTTAACGCAATTTAATCATTGGCGGGAAGGAATATTTAAGTCTCCAGGCATCAATGTCCGGAAGAATTAAGTCTCTTATGGTAAGCATCTTATACGGCTTCGCGTAAAACATTAAAATCTTAAATATTTTTAGATTGTATAAGGTTTATCAATAGTCTGCATTTGTCAGCTACATAATAGTATTAATTCATCAACTATAAATACATTATTGCGTATACTATAAGGGTATTGAAAGCTATAAGTTATAAGTACGATCAGTCGTTTTACCTAAATCTACTATCTTTTTCCACCATACTATAATATTAATACGATAATAATACTTTTAAAAAATGATTTGAATTCGTTTGTTATTACGTCTACTTGAGATCGGTCAGTTCACTTTTCCAATGCAATATCACCACCCAAAAATGTTACAATTCGAGATGCCGAGGTGATGATTTCCATGCGCGTGCAGGAGCGCTACACTACTATTTTTAGATATATATATTTTTTTTTGTATTATTTTAAATTATTCTTGTGTAACTATGTATTGAGTTGATATCTTAGGATGTTTTTAATTTTAAGTCTTATGAACTTTTTTCGTTCCCTCATTTTATAGATTACGTCTCCCTATATATATGTGTTTACAAATTGTGTGACCATAAGTGCGTTTTCACCAAGATTGTGCGTGTTACAAAATATTTTGAAAACAAAAATATATTTATTCTAATGACAAAACGCGCACATGTAGGTAGGTACAAATATATTTATCTATTAATTTAATGACAATTAACGGACAGCGCCCTTTGAATACAATTATAGGTAATACGTATTGTATAAGTTTGAGCAAAGGATAGGAACTAAGCATACAACAATAATATTGTTAAAAAGAATAAATCCATAACTTATAACGTATAGAGGTAAATAGGTAATTAGACTATAAAGGAGAGATTCTCATTGTCGATAGACATTATTTATGAGTCTTAACAGTTCATTTTTCATATAATTGCTTTTGAATTGGGAAAAAATATTTTAGGGTGAAGGCATATATGGGCAGAAAATAGCGAAAACTTAAAGTGTATAAGGGATAAAATAGTAGCGGCAGAGTCGATATCATATAAGATCATAATATTATTTTAAACACATTTCGTGTGTTGATTTTTGACATGGTCAACTTGTCATTTGCACTAAAAGAAAAACCCCGATAATAAAACCGTCTAAAACGATATATTTTGACAAATGTGGCTTAAAATAGTATAAGCAGCTATAATAATATGTATTAAATGCTTATACCTACTTAAAATATGTTATAAATGAATACACGCCGGCCACACAGAGCAAAGAAAACGCGGTCGCATGTACCGAGAAAGACTTGTGAAAATATAACCAATCCTATTACATCATATCGGTATATAAATATATATATATATACATCGACAGCGGTTTAACAACGATTGTCATTAGGGAAAAGGACGATGGCACGTATTGAATCTTTGATTTGAGAGCTCACGACACCGACGACGACTTTTAAGGTATCGGACGGACACGCGGTGCACATGGGATCGTCCATCGACGACGTGTGTGAGAAAAGCACGAGGTCAGAGATTATGTAGAATAACTGATTGGATCATTATATTATTATATACGTGTATACAAAAGATATTAAATGGATGACAATAATACAATATAATGTAACATATCGGACAACTATTATTATTAAGTATCGTTATCGGTTACGAAAATATATTCCAATCGATTGCGCATATTATTTTCTCACCCGAAATGTCCGACATTACCTACATAATAAGTATACACATATCTCTGTAAGGAAGTGTCTCCCAAAGGGTGTGCCGTGAAATTTGAAAGCTGTTCCACGGCAACATGAACATTTTTTATTAAAAACAATTATACAATTATTATAAAGTATTATTAAACATTTTTTTTTTTTCAAAATATTTAAATAGAATTAATATTGAAATAGACCATAAAGTTTAAATACTTTTTTTTGATCCTAAGTTCAATTCGACCATACCTGTTGGGATATACCCGTATGTACGAGTTCCCAGTGGCGCCAAAATATATATTTACCTATGACAGCTGTCATAGATGATTTTAGTAGGTAGGAGGGTTACGTTTGTCATTTTAAATATATTACGATATGCATAATTGCATGTATTAGATAGTACTGTCAATTGTAAACTAAAAGTTGATAATATTTCATAAAAACTATAAGGTAAGGTAATTAAAAGAAATAGGTGGGTGTCAAAATTTTATGTGGAGGTGTCTGATGTCATAGGTAAAATTTTGGACTTTGGCGCCACTGCGAGTTCCTACATGCAGATACACACTAAGAGAGGAGGGACAATTGGATTTGGAGTACAGACTACAATATTAGTGGCCCGTCGCAATGAATTTGTAATTTTTGAAATTTTCGTAGGAATCATACGTATTTCGTATCAAACAATATTTTATGATATAAAAGACAAATTTAGATATTATAATATAATTATTAATAATATATTAAGTAAAAATCGTGTGTGGGGCACTAGTAACGCTTGTAATGGTGTGTATTGAAAGTTTTGTTTAGGGACAGTAAAAACATTTAATACAGCCAATACAGGTCCCTACAATTTGAAGAGAGAGACTTGCCTATACACGGTATACAATATACACATGGCAGGTCACATAAACACGTCATTCGTGTTTACGTTCTCATATTATACGATTAAATACCAAAACTATGTTTTATTTGTCATTCACTGCGTTGCGCTCATTTGCATAAAATTAGATTGGCTAATTTCTTTCTCGCTATATGCACTTTGGACCTCTATAGACCTGGTTTCGTAATAAAATTATGTTTGTTTTCGTTTTGCTTGACATGGGATTTGAACATATAGACACACAAAATATGATTAATCCAACTAATTATATATTATGATTTATGAATATAATCATGATATAAAATTATAAGGGCCAGTTGTACCGTCTACGGTTAAACTTCGATTACGCTTAATCAGCTGATAACAGATATTTAACCGTGAAAGTTCAGCCGATTAAACTTCGGTTAACTTTAATCAGAGACGGTACAACTGGCCCTAAGTCAGCTAGGTTTGGGTCATTGATGGCCTTATTAAATCGATTAAAAATTAATCTAAAAAAATAATTTAAATGTGAAATAAAATGAATAAAAATGAAAAAAAAAATTACTTCAAAAAATTTAAATTGGTATTTGATAACGGGATTGTCTAAAACACAATGCACGTCATATTATACGATTTAATAAACTGTAGTTTGAATAAATGCGCATTTCAAATATAATATATATAGGTCAAGCGTTAAAATGGGCGGTCGAGTGCTTAAAAAATCACCCCTCACATATCATATAATATGGGTGGATGAGACACGTGGTATTATGTATATATTATACTTGCGCCTGTCTGTCGGTCGATTATAAGTAGGTAGCACTTTGCAGCTCGCTGAGTCGTCCCGCCACCGCGTGCGCCTCGATAGGCTCTGGCATTATTTATTTTTTATTTTTATTTTTCATTTTTTTAAATAATTAATGACCGTGATAAATTACATTGTTAAGTACGCGTGATGCATACATATAGGTAGGTAGGTAGACAAGTGTACGAATATGGCGGACGGCGGTCTGCATTCGTGTACCTACCTATATAATAATAATATATTGTATAAATAAATATTATTATAAACTGTTAAAACGCAATAATATAATGAGGTCCGCCGAACGATAATGTACACATACACACACACACACACACACGTCATGTACCATAATAATATAATATAAATTATTTTTATTATTATTATTATTATTATTATTATACATTATATTATGTGTATATATACGAGCATGACCATGACGTGTACGATAATACGCGAACATGAAAGATGTACATTTAATCAACGATTAAGCGTAGCTGTTTCGCGCGTGTACATATTATTCTTATATATTCTTATAATGTGCGAGTACCGTTCACGGAGCATACCTGAAGCAATATAATGTAATATATTATGTTTAAGTAATATATTATTGTTATACATCGTACGAGAGACGGCCGAAAACGGAATCTTTCATCGTCACCGCGTGCATATATTGTGTATACCTAGGTACTATGTATTAGTATTATTGCGAGCGTAAATTGTACCGCTAAAATATGATAATATATTGCCTTGAATACGAGTGATGAGGCGGCACTTGAACTGATATTATATGACGTATATACTGACTGTATGTCTGTATATATATATAATTTACGAATAACCTAGGCGACACTAGCGGATAAGTTCAATTTATTTTGGCGAAACAGTTTACAGAGCTGCTGCTAAAGGTGTAGCAAGTCACGATTCGATTTCGATATTTATTATGTTAAATTAGCATTCGTCGATCTGTATTATCGACTATTATTTGTTTTTGTTTTTTTTTTATTATTATTATTAATATTTTTATTCTTCGAAATGCGCAAAAACTACTTAATAAACTACCTACAGTAACTATATTCTTCGTAAATTTGTGCTTAAACAACTTGTAAAATTGTGAACAATATTATATTATATTCATATTATGAAAATTGACATTTAAATAAATTTTCTCATAGTGGTTGAATAGTTGATTCAAAATTCTACCAATATATTATACAGACATTAAATTTTTTTAAATTTTTATTTTTTTAAACAAATATTATTATAATTATTATTTTTTTTTTGTTTTTGTTGTACGACATAGGTATATTTAAAATATTGAGATTTATTATTTTAATTAATTAAAAAATTAAACCATATATTATATTATTCAAACACGCATGGAATATATTGTATTTATTTCTCCTATGAATATCTGTAGCTTTTTCAAGGTGTTTTATTATACTCTTCCATAGTTCCATATCTGTAGATGTAAACTGTAAAGTCTGCAGGTAGACTTAAAAACTACTCGACTGATATCGACTAAAGAGATTGTTCTTGCAGGTCATAGACATAATATAATTTTTATAGAAAACTGAACCCGGCGGGCTAAGTTCGGTCATCGGGTACTTATATTGCTATTTGCTACACATAATAAGAGTAGCGAAGAAGAAAAACATATGAGACTCGTCTCGAGGCGGCAACGGAAGAAGATCGTCTGCGGTGGCGTTGGAATTCTCCGGTCGTAAAAAAAAAAAAAAAACGCTCGTTTACCAATCGCACCGATCGGCCTCGTTCGCTAAAACTTAGAACGTCGCACACGCGCATGCGCACAACTCAAACGAATATATAGGAAGCACGTGGAATTATTTTATTATTATTGTACCGTCATGGCCATGATTGACAATCCACCACGGACTCGTTCCACAATATACGCATGACGCGGGCGCGTTCACGTAAGTCCCTGGAAAATATGAATGTCGTACCGACAGGCGACAAGTAAAATAATAATAACAATAATAATAATAATATCAAGACGTCACGAGAGGGGCAGCTGACGCCGTGGTGGTAGCAGTGTACATCGTATGCACGGGAAAGCGGCGATAATGAAATAATATGAAATTATTAAACGAATTACGACTCGGCGGTGCGTGTCGTATCCGCGATCGTATGTAATACATATATTATTAATATTCATATTATTAATTGTACGCAAACAATGATAATATAACGTTATAATAATAATAATAATATAACCTGTACATGCGCGCCACCGCCCGCAGAGATTCTTTTACGTACGCCACTTTTAATTTTAATAAATTATCACCCGACACGGTCGCGTTAACACACACATACAGGTTCAAACTCTCGCCGAATATAAGTGTGTGTGTGTGTTGTGCTAAGTCGATTAACTATCGCCAACACGGGCGATAGTGGTGCACGGAAAAAAAAAATTGGTTGGTATAACTAAATTTACAATTACTACAACCAAAAATGACAGTTATATATGGCATAACTGGACAATTAGTTGTAGTTACTAAATGTATTTAGTTAAACCGTTTAGTTGATTAAACTATACTGTCTAATTACATCAACTATTATTTTAGCTGTTTCAAATAAATATTTTAGTTGGTTTACCTGTACAAAATGTTTGGTATATTTTTTTGAAGTTTTCACAACTATATAGTTTAGTTGGATTAACTATCTATTTTAGTCGGTTTAACTGTACAAAATGTTTAGTATATTTTTCTTTAAAGTTTTCACAACTATAAAGTTTAGTTGGATCAACTATCCATTTTAGTCGGTAGCCGGTTAAACTTATTTATCCCCTCCCCCCAACATTTTTTTTTTTAATATTGTGCCCATTTATTACTTACCCCTCATCACTTGAAATTATAAAGTATCATGGGCGTACTCAAGGGGGGGGGGGTCATAAGGTTAACCCTCCCCCTCCTTTATAATTATTGAGAATGCAAGAAAACAAGGTTAGGTAGACATTATGTTTATTAAAATAATTTTAATTAATTATTAATAGGTTTATATAATATTAAAAGTTTAAAATACATAATATTAAATATTATATTTATATATAAAAAGTAAAGGATAACATAAAATATTACATAAATAATAGTAACCATAGCAAAAAACATCAAATCATAGCAAGAATATAATGTTAAATATAAACAAAACAAAACAAAAAATATACTAACATTAGGAGTTAATTTATTAGCCTTTAGAAAAAAACAAAACATACAGTTAGGTCTGTAATGTTGTATATTTTGATAAGCAAATAACATATAAATAAAAAAAATTTATAACTGAAATATTAAGAAAACACTTTTTCTTTAAATTAATTTACTAAACATTTGTTACACAATGAATTATTTAAAAATGATTTAAGTCATTAATTAAAGTTGTAACTGAAGGGAATTTTTTATCATTATTGTCAAAAATTTCAAAAAAATACTGTTGGATAAAACTCCATATATGTTGTACTTCGATCGGATATTGTAAGTTTAAAGAATAATACGATTTAAAGCAGATGTCTAAAGCTTTTAGAGGAGTCTCTAATTTGTAATAAGTGTTATTTATGACCGTGTATGATTCAATAGGTGTAGGATTGGAATGGTCTTCTTGATATGCATCTACACTATGTCCAACAATAATAACATACGGCTGTAAGGTAGTTCCAAATTGAATTGATTTGTCTACCTTTTGTGTGTGGCTTGTCTTTAATTCATTTGCATCCTATAATAAGTTAAAAAAAATATAGTAATTTTAGTTATTTTTGGTTTAAGCAGTAGGTACATGAAAATGTCACATGTGTATACTTGTATTAAAATACTATGAAGGATTCAATAATATTTTTATTTTGAAAAAAATTTAAATAATTATTTATGAAACTTACAGCAATAAATTTTATGAAAGCTGAAGCTTGCTCCACTTTAGATGGACGCCAAGTCGAAGGTGTACTACAATGTTTTCTTTTTTTATCCAATTTTAATGTAATTGGTTGAAATAAAAATGGTATCAGTCTCAAGGCTGCAATGGTATCATTACCTAGGTAGATATTAAAAATATTATAACTTATTATATTTATGAGGTATAATATAAATATTATAACATTATGTTAAATAGTTTACCAGAATTTGAAGGAGCTCTAAGTTCTTGTAGTACCAAAGTCTCTTGCACGCCAAATTTGATTTTGTGTATTTCAATATATTTTATTAATTTGACTATAAAACCATCAAACTTAGTAAATAACAATAATTTCTTATCTGCTGGATATAGTTCTTCAAAATCAATTTCAATCTATATAGAAAATAAAATATATAAATTCAAGAAAACACTAAAAATTTATTAATTAGTAACACTATTATGTTATAAAAGTGTTTGAGCCTGTTTATTCGGAGCAATTAATTATTTTATTTAGATTTACAAATTATCATGCAAATTATTAAAGGTGAAATATTACAACTTATTTACCAAAAGGTAGCCTGCAGGTTTTTTTAAAGCGGGATAACTATGTGTTTCTAAAAATCCTTTCTTATTTCTAAATTTAGAGGTTTCTTTCCAATATTTGTACAAAATGTGTTCAGGCTCGACATTGTTTTTTAGCCATTGAATTCTGTCTTCATTATCTATTGCAAATAATAAATTATTTTATTTTCTAAGTTCTTGATGATTGTAAATCACATTAAAAGAATTAATATAAAAACTAGTGGTAAGTACCGGCATCATCGATTGCATTATTTTCATCATCATTAACACATGCTATAGTGGCAGGAGCTCCAATTTTCTTTATTTCTTTTTTTAGATTACAATATTTATCGTACAATTTCCCTCTAGTTGGAATTTGGATTTGTCCAGTTCTGCAATATGGTGTGTAATATGTGTCCTTAGATTCAGTAGGGAAAATCATTTCTATGCCTAAACATGGGATGTATAGTTTTAGAATTAAAATAATTTTTAAATAAAAACTATTTTTTATTATTTACCTTCAGCTAACAGTAAAAATTTTGATTTATTAACTTGGTGATTTGGTTCAGTTTGTAATTCATGTTTGATTAATATAGATGTTAATGTATTTCTGGTAACACTATTTAAAATGCCATTTGTTGTGTAAAATTTTAAAATCATCAAACCATCTCGGCATTTATTCAGAATTTCCTTTACAATGTTTCCCTAGAAAAAGTTTTAGACTCAGTTCTTTTACTTTTATCAGAATACAAAGGTTTACAAAATATTTATACCTTTTCGGGATCAACAACTGGTATCATTTTTGTCAATTGAGTTGAGGCAGGAATACTTTCTAAAATTATTTTGTGGATATTAATGGTAACTTCAATTTAGTGGTCAATATTTATTGAATTTGAAATTTATAAAAAAAATTATTTAACACTAGTTGGCACTTACCATCAATCAATGTATTACATCCATACATTATTAAAGATGGTGTTATTAAACCTGAAGCGTTATCATCCATTTCAAATGGTAAACTCTGAATATCAATACAACCTAAATTATCTGTAGTTATGTCTTCTGAATCTAATATTATGAACATATAATTAAATTGTTTAAAGGTACCTAAGGAGATTATTTTTTGCTAATTATTAAAAAATTTAAATACATGATGTTCCAGGATTGATAGAAATATTTTGACCGTGTACATCTTTGTTAACTTTCTGTAGGGATGCAAAATAAATGTAACATAAAACACAATTAAGACGAGTAGTTTATTACTAATTACTTGTAAGCATTTCAAGTTTTGATGAGCCAAGTAATGTAAAAACATTTTGTGGGGTTCCTCTAAGTCTAAAATGTATAAATGCAGTACCTACACCTAATTTAATTTGTATGCACCATAATACTCCGAATAATATTCTGTTCTACATTATGGAATTCAAAACCTATGTTGTGATTATATAAGATAACTATAAAAAAATTTCAAAATATTTTTAAAACATTAATAGCTTATGAAATAAGGAGTGTTGTTCGTTAAAAGAATCAAGGGGGGTATAGACAGTCTTGAAAATTCCTGGGCACGCCACTATGTGTACCCACAAAATACAAATAGATACCTATTCAATTATTTGTACTAAGTCTAAGTATTGTTTTACTCACTTGATTCTCTATAAAATTAACAAATTTACTATAAAAAGAAGATCGTCTACCCATCTTTGGTATAAGCTCTCTAATCATAGACTCTGTTAATGTCAGAAATTGCTCACGCCCAATTTCTTCTTCTGAAATAATATATAGATAGGTATTTAAAACTATTAAATATAAATTGTAATGCATTATTAAATATTTGGTCCAGTATTGTACAGACGTATAGTAGGTAGGTACCTAATATTATATCAAAAGGATACTCTGGATACTTAAAGAAACACATGTAATTTAATTTTTAGTTTTTCATAGGTTATAGTACCTAAGGCCTTAGACCACAAATCAGAGTACAAATACAAACACTAAGTGTATTTTTAATGTTTTTAATAAGGTTATTAAATTATTAATCAATGATACCTAAGTATCTACATAACAAGATAATAATATATTGAATTAATATATTAAATATTTACCTACAGGCTACAACCACAGATTTTATAATACGCTACAATAGTCATAATCACAAATAATATATTCCATATTATACGAATACTATGAGCACCCTAACTATGTTATTTTATAAATAATAAGGAGATAAATATAAAAAGTATTAACTTACCTTTAAATTGTTCGATCATATATTCAAAACCCCATTCGGACAAAATATTTTTCGTGAAGACGTCCATTAAAATAATTTCACAAGCAACTGAAGCAACAATAGGTTAACTGACTGTCTGACTAAAAAATCAAGACAACAGTACAACAGTACAACACTATAAACGTATAGTATATTAAAAATGCTAGTATATTTTATGCAGCGACGCAATATAACGAATAACTATGAAGGCAAATGACAAATTGACAAAATATTTTAAAATGGTAAATGGTTGTCATTGACTTTTGACTAAACTGACTGTCGCGCTTGCGGAGTGTGGACTGCAGGCTGCAGGACGTGCAGGGAACCGGGAACGAGATTACAGCGTCGGTTGATATATAAGTAAACAACGAAAAAAGAAGAAAAACCCAAACAAATTAAAAATACTAATATTCTTGATTTAAATATAGCAAATTTAAGAATATACCAATTTATAGCTAAACGTTGAGTGGAGACAACTAAACGATACAGTGAAGATTTTAAGCAACCATGTAATTGTAGTTGCTTCAACTAAATTGATCAGTTGAACAAATTGATTGTTTAACTTTATTATTCTGGTTCTATTGACTAAACCATTTAGGTATCTTATAGTAAATCTAACTAAAATTTAGTTACTTCAACTATATTTTTCCCAACTAAAAATATTTAGTTTATATTTTTTTCCGTGTGGTCGATAGAGACTCGTAAGTTGCAGCAGTGTTCGAAATACCTACCCGCGTAGTATACATACGTATAGGTGATGTATAATATATTGTATACCATATACCAGCTGTATACCGCAAGTCAGTCGTGAGTATGTAATAAATACATACGTACATGTATATATAGTAGTCTCGTATAATCTGCCGCCGCTGGTCATCTACATAATATTATCAAGCGTAATATATAATACGAGGATTAATATATTACCTAGGTACCTACAATATAATATTATGTAATAATATTATTATCATGCTGCACAGGTATTGCATGCGTATTATACGCGTGCTGTTTCGAGCTCGCCTAATTAGCGTCGCCGACTGATCTATATATATATGGATCCAATAATTATACACTATATATATATATACCTTGGTATAATAATGTACGAACAGCGGTATACCATCCAAAGGTATTTTTTGGTGTATATTATACTGCTGTGATTTATGTGTTCTGATTGCATTTTATACGCCTGTTTGCAGCAATATACCACGCGGACACGCGCATATGACCATATTATTATGACTGCAGTATGCATATAAGTATACAGAATGATTCAACAATCACGCTCATCCAATTTTTTCCCCTTTCAATATTGATTTTCTGTTTTTTGAAATTTTTAATTACCAATATACACTCTAAATTCATATTTTCAAATTCTTGAAATTTTTCCCTCTCCCCCTATTTCATTTCTCCTGGAAGTTATTCGATGGATAATTTTCCCGAAAGTTTATCAAGATCGAAATTCGAACGAGTATAGTTTTTGATTTGTTTAACTTTGCAGCGTACTCTATAAGAATAATGTAGTTCCGCATGCTAATAATGATGAGTTTGCAAGATAAGAGAGCTACAGTGATATGAAAATTATTGGTTAATAATTTATTGATTAACTAATCGATATTAATCTATGAAAATTCAGTCTGTAAAAATATAATAATAACTACGAATAATGATATGTTAAGAAATTTGAATAGATTGATTATCAAAGGAAATAACAATGAGGGTGAGCTTGCTAGGTTTGAATCACTCTGTATAACATATATTGGTAATATTAATCGCTCATGATGGTTTACATATAATTTATACCGCGTTGGCGTCCGACCCGACGAAAACCGTAGATTTCTCTATATACACGTACGCTTTATTATTTTTTTATTATTTTTTTCACTCCTATCCGACGAATTCGATTAATTTTTTTCATCCGCTCACATTATTTACACGATAAAAAACGACGACGTCTCCGCGTGTGCGCACCGCAACACACGCGGGTTGTTTATAAATCACCGATAAACCATATTGAAACGCGTCCGGCCCTAGACAGACGATTTGTCGGCGGGCCTGCGACTTGCCCCGCGTCTAAGTCTCTTGCTACGTATTCAACTCTGATAATCGTACATCCATATTCCATACCCATGCGCCATCATGATATATCAGGTATATCGTTTTCAGGCGAATAAAAATATAATATAATATTATTATTATTTAAAAACCCGTTTTTCGCGACATAACACAATAATCTAATATTATTATTATTTCACATATTATCATACCTGTGTGACGAGCATAAATTATTGTACTATTATGTACGCGATCGTTTTTAAATAGGAAATCTCACGAAACCGTTTCAGTGCACCACAGCGAAGTGCGCGAAGAGTAATTTATTATATTAAACATATGTATTATATCTAACTGGCGTTTATTAGTCTGTCACTGCCGTTAAATGATTTTTGTCCATGTATGGTCCACGACAAATGTGCAAACCATGTCTCTGTAGGAATACGAGCTACAAACGGTACAAACAAATTTGGTATGCGGGTTTCAACTCAAATTTCGAAAGTGGGGTACTACTGTTTCCCCGCCAACCCCAAAATCGAAGTAGGGATAGTTAAAAACCGTTGAGATACAAACAGGTTCAAACGAAATACAAACGTTTGGTATAGATTTCAACTCTATCGAAATTCGAAGTTGGGGGTGTTGGAGAAATGGACCTTTTGTGTAAATGAACGTAATATTAAACAGTGATGTATATATCAGCCTTTAGTTTTCTTGAACCTATGTGTGTGTGTGTGTGTTTTTTTTTTTAACAAAAATTGTAACGGATGGTGTATTCTTGAAATAGTTGGATTGGATATAACTATACTGACTGGTAATGATGATGTTTTATACATCTTGATGGCTTATACACATTTATCACGCTATACTGACGTCACTTGGTAGCCAATAAAATCATTATCAAATGTCACCGAATTATGCACATCATGAATTACAGAATTTCTATAAATATTACGATACGTGATGTGAGCTCTAAAAATGACAAAATAATAAAAATATGCTCTAAAATCCATTATGAAGATTGAATAAGGATGAAGTGAGAATGGAGATCTGTAGTCTGAAAAAAAAAACATTATAATTTAACGAAGATTCGAGTTTATGAGGGTTATTCAAATTATTTAATGTTCATATACCCACCTAGTAGACAAGTATGTATACATTTAATGTGTGTAGTCATATTTATGGATAAGGAAAATATTTTGCAGCAGTATTTGATGTTGAAATAAATGCAAACTGATTATGATAAACTCTAGCTGGTGAAATCAATCTTTAACTACGCATGTTTAAAAGTTCCCTTTGCAACATGTACTTGATTACATTTGCTTGTACAGCTTTATTTTTATCAATACCTAAGGTATTATTAAATACGTTTTAAATATAAATTTCATTTCATCGACCCATATATTAACAAATACTGCGACAAAAAAATCATGAATTTTTTGAGAATTTACTATGAATTCATATAGATGATAATATTATAACAACCATTGACGAATCGACGTAAACTATATATATCAACACCTATCGAAATGAGTAAAAAATACCGAAAATAAATTATCTTTTAAAATTACATTTATATAGATACCTACGTGTATTTATAGCTATTTACTACATATTATTAAAATATTAACAAAGACAGTGAAAAAAAGGTAGTTCCTTGTCGATAAGAACCAACAAAGTCAGTATCGAAAAACACGACAATGAGATAAAAATAAAAATGCTAAAAAGTATGAAAAATCAAGAGCCTGAAATCTTTTTTAAGATAAAAAAAAAAAATTACAATTTTCAGAAAATAGCTAGGCATAACCATGTTTCGAAAAATACTAAAAATAGACGTGTTTGTCGCTAATATTTCATTCCGGAATCCGAAAGATCATCGACTTCAGTAGCTGCAGGGATCACGGCGCATCTACTTGTTATCTATGTAACATTATATTTTCTGGTATATACCAAACATGTGACGATGATATAGTGGGCAGGTTAGTGGTGGGTACCTACCAAATTCTTGTAAAAAAATTTTCATACGCATTGTTGTAAAGTATCAATGCATGCACAGAGACCGCGATTAAAGCAACCACATACACAACATTGCATATTAAACGAAAGTGTGTGTGTGTGTGTGTGTGTGTGTGTGCGTGCGTACGTCGTTTAATATATAATATACGGCCTTGTGTTCGACGGACCGTCGTCGCTTTTATCAATTATATCACTTTTGATTTTTCCAAGTGTCGTAAATTTTAAAATCAATTCACCTCGATGTATTTTGGGTCCGAAACATAAACATAGGCACAAAAAAAAAAAATCCAACGAACGTCAGAATGATTAATAACTAGACGTCCTTTATCCAAGTCCGTCTTCGCGCAAGCCGCGCAGTGTTCTCATGCGCGTCAATGAAACTCCAGTACAATACAATAACCGAGACGGCGAATCGTATACATAATGATAATAATATTAAATCATAATATTATTATATTATATTTCTTACATAAAAGCCGATTATCGTATTTTCGCAGTCAATACCGATTCTCCCCTTTACAGGCTCGTCCGTTTATCATCGTCATAATACCTATATATGTAGGTATAGGTACAAACGTCTGAAAAGCATTTATAATATAATATGATGTTCATCCACCGTGTGTATAACCTTAACGTTTTTTTCCCTCCGGAACGTAATTTACGGTTATCTCATTCACCGGAGTTCATAATATTATTGTAGTTGATGCAAACGCTTTGCACGGAATTCAACCATAAATCATCATCATCACAATACGCGTACAATATTCTGGAAAACTGTACAAGACGTAAAGTCCTAGATAAAGCAAAATATATGCAAATATTCAAATGCCGAAATATGCTGTGACTCGCGAATGAAATCCATCTAATTGAAATAAACATTAGTAGTCTTATGATAATATTTTATTTTTATTTTTAATTTAAATAAATAAGCCTCGGTGTCAATGGCCATTGGCACACAAGAAGTTTTAAGATTAACAATTTATTAGGACACAATATTTTCATAAACAAAAGTAGATTACTAATATTTAAAAGATTGGTCTTAATTAAAAAGGTCATCATGTAACTTATGGTATCTGGATGGAGGGTTTCCGACATGTAATGATAATATTATACGATTACCTAAAGTGTAAAATTGAAATCAATAACGTAGGTATCTATATTATTTAAGAATATTTCTCAAATCCCCATAATTCATGAGGAATAGACAAATCCACAACGAGGAATCCCCCTTTTCCAAGACTGGATAAAAATACAATTCCAAAACTTTCACGTGAAACTCAAAACATCCGATGGCGCATGGTTTTACAATCTAGGAATCAAAACGAAAAATCGGCGTTTAAAACCATGTCTACCGCGAGATCTTCTTATACAAGACCAAAGTGTAGACCAAGATCGACCATAATTTACCATCAAAAATACTAACATTAAAATGTACCTATACACCTATCACAATATCTTAAACTAATAAGAATTAGTGATAGAATCTTGTAATTTGCAATTTGTAAACTAAATTTTGATAGCAATGACATGGACGCGTTGACATTTTAATCTTAATAAATAAAAAAAAAAATCCATATTATTATTGCTACATAGTCTTCAATGTTCGCTACGATAATTCATCATTTTATGATGTTATCATTCATCATGCAGCCATTAGTCATCGATGTGATTTAAAAAATATACTAAAATATTACATAATTATAATAAGTCGCAAATGAGTAGAAATTATATTCTGGTTAAAAAAAATATAAGTGTTTTTATTTTATTTTTAACTGTATTGTTCTACTTATATGAAAAAAATACATTATTTTATTTTCATATTTAAAAGTAGACATTTTTTTCCAATTATTTTTATACATAAAAATCGAAGTTAGGTAATATAATGAGTAATCATTTATGAGTTATAATTATTTAAAGTTTTTGATGAGCAGAGTAGTGATCTAACATTTTCTTGTGTAACCATCTACTACTCCACTCCACTCAACTTAATTTAAATTATTTGTAACGCATTAACTAAATTAAATTTAATGTATCAAGATGCTCAGAAAAATATTCTGTTTTCAAATATTAAATGGAAACTGTAATTGATTATTAAAGAAAGTAACAAAATCAAAAAGTCATAAGGATTAAATATATTTTTAAATATATATATATTTTTTTAAAGCACGTTGTTTTGCTAACGACATGAAACTATTAAGTTTTTCAAAAAAAAATAATGAATGGTGCATGATAAAATAACCACACTGTATATCATAATATTGAATAATTCATTAGGACTAGAAAATATCATAAAACAAATGCATGATGTCCATGTATGGGGTCGCAATGAATTAAATGCACTAAAAAATTGATAAATATGTTCTAAGATCCCAAATATTAATAAATCGTGTACTTTATATACTATTTTTATGATGAAATTTAAATAAGAAATATTCGAATAATTTCTTTTTTCAAGATTCCATTTGATGCAAATCATTATCGTTGTACATGACAAATAATTGTTATTATTTAAAGTATATTATTGTTCCTTGTTTAAGGTTAACAAATAATAATAATAATTCAAAATAAATGTAGGTAGTATTATATAGTTGAACATTTTTTTATGATATTCATCGATAAGCGCTATACAGTATACATATTATATACCACAGCAGTATAAAAAAAATTTATATAAATACACATATAGGTAGTGAAGATAAAATCTGAAACCAAAACATAATAATTATAATTATAATAGTGAAAATATAATATATATATACATTATACATAGGTACCTGTGTGAACCAATGTTATTCTTTATATGTGATGTGTCACAATGTCGTTTAATCCGTTCATAACATTATTGTACATTAAAAGTTTAAAATCGTGAGAATGGTATAACATTGTGAATTAATAAAAAACGATTAAATGTTTAAGTACTTATACATATACATTTATTATTTAAAATGTAAAATCTAAAACGCATGAAATAATAAAATGAAATAGAAACATTATTCTAACATCAAAGAACCATTAAAACATATATTATTACACAATATAAATGTATATACAGGGTGTAACAGAAATACATGACAAATGAAACATATAAATACATGATAATATAAATGGTTTGACTTTTTTTTATATCTTTTTGTTATACACTATAGATGATAATTGATAGTAAATATATTTTAAACGAATTTAGGTGATCATAAACTATAAGACCAAAAATTGACTTAATTTATTATTAAAAGATATGTTGTAGTGGATGATGGGAGGAGGGAAGAGTATGTACGGTGAATCATCTTGTATTATATTAGATATTATTTATTTATACATTATTTGAAGTAACAAATGTCAGTTCGGTGTAAAAGGCTAAATATAACATTGAAAACGTATTAAAAATTTCAAAATAGGTATACCTATACTATGCGATCCGAACAGACTGCATAATAAACTATATTAAAAGCTATTACGGCAACTATGTATTAATAACTATCAATAATGAAGAGAAAAAATCATATTATAATCGGCAGAGGACATAAATAAGCGCCAAAACGAGAAAAAATTCAGTCATATCATACAAAAGCGTCAAAATCCCAGATAAGTAGGTACGTAGATAGCTATGTACTTATCAAATGTATGATCGTCAATATGATTACCATTATTGCGCCAAAGTTGTTGTTTTATAGACTTGTAATACTTGTAACATTTTATTGTCGATAGGCACTTGGTATGTATTCGAATGTCATGTAAGGTAGGTATACCAAAAATTAATTTTACAAAAACAACTAAAAATAACGGCATTTCATTAAATTAAGATAAATGGTTAGTATAAATTACATTTTACAGATATTCATTCTTTTGCATATTTTTCAGAAATTCGGATTAAAATTTCGGATAAGTAAATTATGCAAACTCTACAAAATATACAAATGAATCATCAGTAAAAGACTAATTTTATGTCGCACATTTCTCAGTTATAATCAGAGCCGTATTTAGGGGGGGGGAGCTACAGGGTACTGTTGCCCCAGGCGGCTGAGTAGGAGAGGGGGGGGGGCTAATTTTTTTATAATTTAAATTTGTATTTTGTATAATGATTAATGAGGCGTATTTTTTATTTTATTTATATTTTATTCGTATTTTATTGGTTATAATATTATTGTTATAATTTATTTATGTTTTATTAAAATAAAAAAAATTAAATCATATTTATTTATTAAATCTTCTACTACAAGTCTACAAACACAAAATAAAGAACATCTCATTACTAATGAATAGTAATAAATGTAAAATAGAATAGCTAAAAGATTTAGGATTAAAAATCGTCAAGTTAAAACAATACATTTGTGTAACTATTAAAAAATATTAATATGTTAATTTATTTTTATTCATATTAGATACCTATTATTATTATTTTATCATAAGATTATAATTTTTAAGCTTTTTTCTTTACTTTTTGAATAATAACATAATAATATTATGGTTTTAACTTAATTTTCGAAAGCGGAATATTTTTCTGAGTTTTTTGATTCGTAAAAAACTACTTTAGGGTGAACATTTTCGTAACGGAGTGGAGTGGAGAAAAATTCGCCCACTATTTCACTGACATTCATTCAACTAAACTTTAAATACTTATAATTAATAAAGTATTGTCCTAAACCTGATTTTTATATATTGAAATACTCAGACAAATATTCTGCTTTGGAATATATAGAATCATAACTGCATATTATACCTAAAAAAGTAAAGAAAACCAAAAAAAAATAATAAAGACAGAACGTTAAAAAAATTATTTTTTCGGCGACTATAGAAACCACATGAACATTTTTTTTTCAAAAAACCCTAATTCTTACTACTGCAGTAATAACGTTTAGACAATTTCAAATACGAATGTAAAAGTATTTATCTATACCAGCTATAATGTTGTTATAATAATTTTATAATATCGGTGATGTAATAACGATAATTTATTGTTCATTTGCGGGAGTAAAACACCAAAATATACATTGCAACTTTGTGACAGTCTGAGTGTACAATAAATCGCTATGATAATTAATGTTCTTGAACGATTTCAGTCAACTCGCGTTAAATAATAATAAATTAAAAAATACTGTTTCATTGAACGTTCATATAAATAACACAATAAGTTATAAATATTATGAAAATGCGAAAAAAATATATAATAATGTAGTGCTAAACGATTTGATCACCCGCCAAATTACCACAATGAAACGCAATTATACATAATAATATTAATTCATCATTTTGCATAATCCAAGGTTGTTTTTATTTAAATTATATATTTTTTCGATTGAAATTTAAAATCACGTGAATACAATTATTGAATATCTATATATGACTATTATTCATGTATATTAATGAAGACAATATTAATATGCATATATTGTAATCTATACAAAGTTCAAATACAAGCCTGCAATATTATGGTATATAATGATTAATTCATCTTAAGATACCACGGTAATCTTATGAATTATTACGAATGGGTTTAAAAATATACGATTAGAATTTGAACACAGTTTGCAAAAAAGCACAGTATAAATGAACTTTTTTTTTTTTAATAGCGTTTTACACAATTTTGGATGTGTTTTAGATTTTGAACGCAGGCAATGAATGTATTTCGGTTTTAAGATGATGTGTAAGTGTTATTTTTTTTATAATTAATAATTTAAAATAATAATAATAATGATTATTATTTTTTTTTTGTTCTTGCATGGTGAGTCAATTCATTATCGTATTCGTTTATCATCATAATAATATTCGTACAGTAAGACAATACAACTTACACTGCGTGTGTAGGTCGTACGGGGTGAGTGAAAATCTCGAAAAATCTTTTAAACACTACACTCAACGAGAAAAATAAACTCTGTAATTTATTCCTGTATACATATAACTCGACATTTTTATACATTCGTGTACTAATGATTATTTTCGACCACACACCAGCAAGGCATATTGGGTCGCGCGAAGATCGCATCGTCTCTGTCGGCGTCAACATATATCGGACAATTATTATATATAGATAGGTACTCTCATGTCGTACGCGGATATACTACATATCAATAATAATATATCGTGTTATAAACAAGTAAATGATTCGACATAAACCTTTGCGCCACGCTGTAGGAGACACACACTTTTTTACACATAGGCGCATGATAAATATCCGAATTTCTCGACAAGTCCATTTAAGCACACACCTAACACCTATCCACTTTACATGAGTATAAGACGACCGTCGTCGGCGCATTCGTGTGTACAACAATAATAATAATAATATGTGCGGTGTGTTTGCCAAGTGTTCGAGACTTTAATATAATAATATAATAGTATGATAATAATAATAATAATAATCGGTAACGCGATACGCCGGACGAGGCCCACACGCAACTACTGCACTCGACCAAGTGCATTCGGTAGCGTATGCACTTGGCATATATATATATACATATATTATGATCTCGCGGCGGGTTGTATCGCATGCGCACCTCCCTCTGTATATCGTGTTGGCGCGCACACGCGACCGTCCATTGGCGGCACGGTCACCACGTACACACGTTACCACACATACCGCTACCACATTACTACAATTGCTACTAAACTGTTTGTAGTGATCGCCGTGCTCCATGCAGTACACACTACTCGTCACGTCACATTACAATATTATATAATTCATAAAGGCGCCAGAACGAATGTGTATTATAATTATTTTAGGAACCCATATAATATATTAGCGACGAAATCGTGCACAATATTGATTTGTTATAATAACTGATTAGGTATATTATATTCTAAACCGATTTGTGGGAAAGAGTGGGCGCTCTTGACTTCTTAACTAAGGTCAATTTAAGGATAAGTCTTTTTTTAGCTTTCAACATAATATGATAGTTATTAAAAATCGACAATTAAAATATATATATAGCTTATTTATCAATATGATATCATCGTGTAATGTTAAAGCTGTAAGAGGACACAATAATTACTTGATGTACTCAGAAACTTACGATGGATTTTGTCTTTTACGAAAACTTTATTTCTTTAAGAAATGCAGCGTTTAATTATTAATTATTATGGTACAATAAAACCTCTATCTAAAGTAAAAATAAAATATGTAATTCATCCACTCAAGAAAGAAAGTATCATACAAATCTTGCTTCCAGTGCCAAAAAACAGAAAGCAGATTTAGTTCAATCTTCCAATTTCTAAGGATACTATGAATTTTTATGAATATTATGATGAGGACTAACACGATAATAATTATTATAATAGTAACGTAAAGTCAATAAGTGTATATTTGGTAAACCTATACTTATTAGTAATATTATTTTTTAATAACGTGTAAATATTTTTTAACATATGTTTGAAATATTATTTATTTTTTCTTTTAATTTTCAAAGATGAAAAAAAGTACAATGAAAATATCATCCTTTTAATACTTATTTTCAAATTCCCTCAACATAATTTCTTATAAAAAAAAAATGTGTACGAGTATACATTGTTATGCAACGTAAAAATATAAGTAATTGTAAGCCAATGGCCTTTGTAGTTGGCGTAATAACAAAAGAAAAAAATATCATAATATTATCCCAGATTATATTTTTTTGCAAAACAGACCAATCAATAAATTAATAACTTAATATTATAATACTAAGCGCTGCAGCTGCGTGATGCCTATAATACATATAACATATATTATTATTTTTATTATAACTCGCACGTTACATATTTTATATCATTATTATCGTCGTTGTGTATAATATTATAATACAATAATAATAATAACATGATATCGTGTCGTCTGCAGCAGCGCTCAAACGTTTACGTTAGCCGCAGCAATATTATAAATTATAATTTAAATATTAATATGATGTCACGACGTCGGTGTAAGGTATTTGGTCAACGACCGGCGTAATAACAAACGCCATGCACACGTTTAAAACGTTTATACATGTATTATTGTTATTATTATTATATAGTATCGGTAGCTGAGCTGGGAATCGACACCCGCGGGGTGAATATTACCGAGTCGGCGCGCGACCGTCGTGTAAAAAACAAAGTCGTCCTCGTAGCGGATACCGAGCGCTCCACATGTTCGCATCATCGATAGACGATAATATCATATCAATCATAAAATGCATGATCATAAAAATTATTAATATTGAAAATATTAACTAGGTCAAGACGTAAAAATGTACGAAAAGATGTTTAACATTAAGTCTCAGTCATTATGTTTTAGTAGCAGATATATAGGAAAAACAAACTAGGCTAAGCAATAATATATATATATATATATATATATATATATATATATATAATATAAATATAAATCATAGTACGAGAAAAATGTGTAGTTAGTGCAGTGGCGGCGATCGTGTGACTCGTTCGCCACTAGACAGGATTTTTTTATCAAAGGTGCTAATTATATTTTTTGTATATTTATATTTTGTGTACATCGAAAGTAATCGGCGTACACCGTTTATAATAAGTGTTATAACACAATGATAATATTGAAACGACGTCTGTTGCTGTTCAAATCTATCAAAAATACATGAGAACGATTTTATTAGATTAGATATTGTTTTAAATAAAAGTTTTTCATATATTTACAGGTACCGGCAAAGATGATTTATTGAATTTATTCGATTGAAACCGATTATTCAGAAAAAACAAAATCTCCGGTTTTATAATGTATTTTTAATATAATATGACAGTCGGTTGACGTTTAGGAATAAATATTTTTTTTTATTAAAAACATTTACCACTTTTACCTACCTACAACTGACTACTAAGTAAACGATATATTCCATTTCTTATATCTCATATCTCTGAACATTTTTGAGACTAATTATACAAATGAAAATAATGTTACGATCGTTATTTTTATTTGTTTTAAGAGGTGCTTAAAATACTTTTGAGTGACTAATTATAAAACGCGTATTTTCAAGTTTTCAATTACAACTTAATTTAATTAAAATTATATGCTGTTCCGTACGGTCTATGCACACATAAAAATAATGTAGTTGATTTAACTTCAAACTACAATGTTCAACACCCATTAGTTAAATCAACTGCATAGTCATTTATATTAACCACAATAATAGGTTGGCTCAACACATATTGTTGAGAAATGATAATAAGTCATAATAACACCCAAAATTAGTTGAATTTAGAAAGTTGTAGGTAATCAATATAATCTAATGCCGGTAGTTAAATTGATAACATAGAGAATGTTGTTTTAAACATGAGCTCGATTCATAATGAACTAATTTTGTTGTTGTTTCTACTCCAAAATAGTGTTAAAATTAACCATTCAGTATGTTATTTTTACAACGCCGAAAAAACCCGAAAATCGTCCGCATGCGTCATGTGCATTGTATATGTGGATGCATGCCATAACAACATAAAATATATTTATATATTAATTTCTCCCACTCTACTACCTAGTCGCCGCCGTAAATTCCACCACTCACCATGGCGGCGGCCAGCGTTTGGGCTGGTTTAGTGGAGGGAATGCGCGAGTACGGACTAGTTTTGGTCGTCTGCCGCCGCGCAGAACTGAGGAGCGTTCTCTCATAGTCTCGTCTCTCGATGACCGGTGGTGGCTTTTGAAATTTGTATAGGTACCAATAGCACGTTTATGCCTTCATAGTTCGTGGTAAATGTTATTAAATTAATTGCAAACTATAGTGACATTACCTACTTACAGGTTACAAGTTTATTTAACAATTTTAAACCTTTAAGATATTTCTTAAGCAACTATAGTTGCCATTCGGTTGACGTCCAAATTTTTATCCATCTTTGTTTTCTTCTAAACAAGTATACAAAGAATGATAATTGTGAGCCTGCTTATGATGTGATGTTCTAAACTTAAAACTTTTAGTTTTAAATAGTTAAGAAAAAAAAATTATTATTTAATTCCCCCCTCCCCAAAGAAAAAATATTAATAATAAGTACTCCTGTGAACCCTATCCGTATGCTTATTGTACAAAAATTAAAATGCAAGATGGTTTTATTTTTCTCCACAAACGGTGGGTAAACTGTTAAATGCCTACATTAGTTTACAAAATTCCTTTACCTAAATGGTATATTTTATCAAGTTTCTATCATAGTCCCGTTAGGTAGGTAGGTTAAGGCGTTAGGTTTGTAAACTATATGTAATTAAGGGTCTCGGTTCGAATCCCGCATAGGGACCCATTTATTTTTGTTTTTATAATTATTTTAAACAGCATTGTTCCATATCTTGGAGTTATTTTAACAACTGCTAAATCTCAATTTTAACCATTTCTTGGGGTCATTTCAACTACAACGTTTTTTCAATTTGAAACGAATTTAAAAACTCAATTTACAACATTATGAAAGTTAATCTCACTACGTTATGATATGTTAATATAGCATAATAATGTAATTATTTTAACAATATATTTTTAGTCGTTTTAATCATGTTGAATAGAAGTTAAATTAACACTTATTGAGTCCTAAGTCAAAATCGACGCTCAAATGTATTGGACATTAACTGCATTTGGAGTTAAAACAACTAACGATTTTTATGCGTGTGGACATTTTTTTCTGCTAAATTTGACTCTTTTAGATTTCAGAATAGAAATCGACAACTGGGTACCATGAGTTTTGTCAAAACTTCAGGTTTTTTGAATTAACGTGTACTGCAGTAACGAATCCCATTAACCTAATGTAACGACCAGTGATAAGTATTTTATGTCGTTACTCGTTTTACATGACGTATAAGTGATAGTGATAGCAATAGTGTACTATAGGTATCATTTCATATGACTTCGCATGGTTTTATATACAGAGATATTTCACTTGTGTCGTAAGGAAATGAAAACGGATAAACGCGTCGTGTGGGCTGCAAAGATCGCAGAGAAATCGCCATAGACCACATAATAAGTTTGCAAACGTCTGCACTATAGTAAGTTGTTGGCTTACCCACATAATATTATTATTTTTATTATCACGTTAGAGAAAAATAATAATAATTGAGCTAGTTTCGTGCTCGCGTATATACGCGTGACGTTGCATATATACAAACGTATACATTATAATATAGGTACACGTGTGTACACATGTTATCATTATTACTATTATTATGAATACGAATTTATATATGTAAAAAAATTACATGTATAATACCTGCGACGAGATGAGCGTAGAAATCTTACACGCGTGACGAGTATAATATCCTACTGCAGCTGCAGGATTGCACTCTACAAATGCACTCTGACGCTGCAGCAGTACAACCGCGGAAAGCATATTATTAAGACACATTAATAAATTCGAAAATGAATAGCGTGGGATAGGAATTCAACGGTCGCAAAGTATCTATATAATAATAATAACAACAACAACACCATCTACGTCTATACCGTATTGCGGTATATCACAAATATATGTATATAAGTATAGGTACGGTTTAATTAGAAAAAATAAACAAAACATTATATTGTGTGTGTCTGTGTGAGTACATCGTGTGCGCACTTATTATACATACACAACACAATAATAATAATGTATGTACATACTATATACATACATGTATTATATTTATATACGTATATATCGTAGGTATATTACGAGCTTCGTTAAAAAGATGCATCCGCGGTGCAGTTAATGCATATAATATATTGTATACGTATGTAATATTATACGTCTGCTAATTAAACAGGCATCGGAGCCAAACTGCTGCAGCAGTTCGATACAATATTATATTATAATATTATGTTTTCTGCTCCGACCACGGTCGCGCGTCGCGTACAATAAACATATAGTAGTAATTATATTAATACGATACTCGTATTTTCACGACAACGACGACGACGACGTATCGTTCAAGTTTTTATGTTCAAATAGGTATTTTTCTACACGTTTAATAATAATAATAATAAATATATAGTAGTCGTAGGTATAAACCAGCGAATAGCGATTCCACGAGACCCGCGGAGACGTGCTGCACGTTGATTACGCACGAAGACTATACTTCGTGTGCGACGACGATCCACAGGTTGTCCTCAACTTAAGTAAACCGTACAACTTACTTAGTTATAGGTACACTGCGGTCATTTCAGCTCACTGTTGATGTAAGATTTCAGTTATTTGATGTCCAAGAAATTTCTGAAATTTCAAAATTAAATTTTATTCCTCAATAGATCATATTATATTGTAAGGTATATATATATATAAGGCGTGTACGAATTAGAAATATACATTGAAGTTTGAAACTTGTATTTTATAACAATATAAATATATCACCACACGCATTTTATTAATTTTAATTTTTTGTTTTTAATCAAAATCAATATGAGTGTATTTCTATTTTATAACACCAAAATTAATGTAAATAAAAAGTAATAATTAAATGTTTTATCTTGGTCATTTTTTAAATGTTTGCTATTTACTCACATCAATTATACTGCTCTTTGGTTAGTGACCAGGTTAACGTAAACATTGTACAATATTATTGCGTTGAACTTGTTTCTAGTTCAAAAAACGTTTTTGATTATTTAATGTCAAACGCACGAATATGATATTATTATTGCTATATTAAAATATTAATTTGTACGAAAGACGCGATCGTAACGAGGGTCGATAACTGATGCAGCTTGTTAATAACAATAATATATTTTTTTTAATATGATGCAGTCGGTAATATTCGCGTATATATAATATCCTTTTAGTCGTATACCACCTATATATATATATATATATATATATATTATATTTAAATGTTTCGAGAATGGCAGAAAAAAAACAATTATAAATAAAATATAAATTATCGTTATTTGTCTCGCTTGTTTAGAGTTAAGATACACGCGTACGGCGATATTTTCCACATAATATTACAATAATAACGATATTATTGCACTCCATAATACCTCGAATGAGTGAGTGTCCGTGGTTATTATCTCCTGTTCGTAATGTTATAGCGTCTTATTATAATTATTATTTTTTTTTTTACTCTTATTTACTGATAATAATAACGCCACCACGCCTATATATAAATATATAATATTATACGCATATAGGTATATACATCACCGCAAAATGATTCATACCAACCATCATGCTCAAGTCCTTTGGATCCTTTAATAATGCATTTATCCGAAATATTTTTAAATTTTTATTTTTGAATACCTATTTTATACTATGTATGTGGGTGCCGACTGGTTAAGGTTTAAATTTGATTGTTTTCGAGTGAAACGATGATTGTTTTACGGTATTTTTAAATTATTATATTATTAATTTGCTATATTTAGACGCGTACCTATATATATATATATATGTAATAGTTCTCACGCACACGCAAAAACGTATGAACCATATATAGGTACACGCGAGATGTAAAAGTATATAACGTATAGGTATATAACTGGTATAACACACTTACACACTCACACACAATAATGTGCGCTCGCGTTTGATTTGTTTCCTCGACCGTTGACATTATGCCCATGTAATTTGTCGTGTCAGATGAGCTCAGTTGTGTATCGCCGCAGAGATCATCACTGCGCGTGTGCTAACGCGGGTGTGCATATATCAGCGTGTGATGTCGCGTACTACATGGCGTATACCAGAGCTATAACTATAAACATATACCGATGCGTTTTTCTATGTATATAAGGATCTGACAAGAACGAGATGATGTGCTCGGATCGCCGATGCAAACAGTTGTTTCCGTGTCACATCTACATTCTACACACACACGCATACCTACTCGAGCTCACGAACGAATGTGTAACTGTAATATATAGGACATAGGTATAAATATATACAGAGTGATTCACCAAGCATGCTCAACCCTTTTTTTATTTATTAAGTTATTCAAAATCTGATTTTTGGAATCTTTAAATTAACCTAACCTTTAAGACCATAATTTAAAACTCTTGAGATTTTCGCACCGCTTAAAGAGTTTTCTGTGGCGGATACAAACTTTTGTTTTTAAAATGAGAACACCCCCTCCCTTTTTTTTACTGTAAATTGTTTAGCCGAGAATTTTTTTGAGAATTTTGATGTATCGAAATCGAAATCGAAATTCGAACGAGTGGTTTCCTAGTTATTAAAATATTTGTATTAAGGACAATAGTCCTTAAAAATTATTTTACAAAAGTATAAAATACACGTACTTACTGTTGGAAATAGTATATTTATGATACTTGGGCCGTTTTTACAAATTATTTATGTTGATAGATTAATATTAATGACTAATATTTTAAAATCCACCATCGACCACATATCCTAATACTGTACATAATATATTATATTACAATATGTGCATTTTGCAATATTGTTTTTATTACTATTAATATCATCATCATCATATTATATTATTATGTAGTAATATCATGATAAACTACGTTTGAACGTTCTTTTTTTGGATTTACGAATCTTAACGCGCGTCCGACTGTTTCGGATTATTATATTATTATCTGCAGCATTATCGTCGTCGTCAAAAACTGGGTAGGATACAGTCATATTTATAATACTATTACGTATTATAATATTAAAACGATATTTACATATACTAGTAAGGACACTCGTACCTATATATAAGTAGGTATATAGCATATATGTCATATGATGCACATTATAAAATATCATGATAAAATATGTATTAATATTGTATAAAATATGTTTACGTCGTGCACCCGGGGCTACGCGAGACTCGATATAAATCGATTATATTCGGTAGATATTTTATTTCAATTTGTTCGCCCATAAACGGGTCGCGGGCTGCAATATATTTTATATTATGCGATGTCTATACGCGAACGTCGCCGCCGTCATCGTCATATATACAATACTTGGCGGTCGTGTAATAAATCATCGTTCGCGAGAATATTTGCGCAACCATTTTTTGAAGACATCTTACATTATATTTTTGTGCTAGAAGTACACATGCGTATAGATGTAATAATATAATAATATATGTTCGTATTGGTGTATAATACTAGCTGATGGGTGATCTGATAAACACAGTTTCCCTTCATTCCGGTAAAACATATTTTTTACATTCGCATGATGCGTACACATAATTTATACGTCCAAACATATATAATGCATATTTTAAAACGAAATCTTATATATTTATTATAATATATGGTTGATTGTATAGATTAGGGAAAAAACAAGCGCTACTATCATTATTATTATTATTATTTGAACGTTGCGAATTTGTTGAAAACTATAAATTTCGAAAGTCTGTTTTTTAAGCTGTTTCGTGACCAGAAACGCATGTAAGTAACCTAACCTGCCGCGTTTAAGATTTACAACCGGCGCCGAGTCTGGAATTAAATACTAAAACTTGATTGGAAGAAAAAAACCACAATCTCACCCTATAAAATAGTGAGTAAGCTTTGTCAAACAAAATATTATAATATTACTGCAGCGTACGGCATGACATATTATTATTATCAAATCTTGCCGCAGTGGACATATCACACAAATCCACGGATGTTTCTCAGAGACTTAAATGCTCTGTTACCTACACGAGAAAAACTCGCACTAATAATTAGTTATTGGTCATAAATGAAACGGAGTTGTGCTCAGCTGTTATCGGAAGTAAAACAATAATTATTTTCCATTATGTTCACAGTAGTTTTGGTAAAATGTATGTACTGTATAATAAAAGTCGACATTTGGTCTTTTTTTTTTGTAAAGTTGTACCTAGATGTAAATCAATAATTTGTTGATAGTAACATATAGACGCACTCTGCGTAGGCTATTTAAAAAAGATAAAAGTTAAAAACGGGAGTCACTCACGGGACGTCCCCAGTATAGTAGAATAGGAAGACAATAGAAATTCTGTACCTATAGATAAATATTATTTTATAGGAATTCATAAAAAAAAAACCGTTTATTCCGTATCATGTCTGCGGAGACATTTTATATATAAAAGCTGCACGATGTTCACAATAATATGATGAGTTGAATTTTTCGCTGCGTGTACATATCATATAATATGGGTGCAACGATGGTTATATTATGATAATGATAATAAATATGTACGCGCGCGGCGTACAGTAATTTTGACGTTATAATGCAACATCATGTGCCTATCTATATATGTATGTAGGTACATAGGTATATGTGCATATTATACTTATATGTATATGAATTTCTAGTGGTATATAAACCGTGTGGTGCGTATGTCAGGGAGCGTATAAAAAATCGTTATAAAATCTCTCGGGACGCGCGTAATACGCGCCAAGTAAAATATTATGATTAATCGGACGCGAAACGTGCGACCGAGAGCAACAAATCACTGGCCACACTACATGGCAGCACATAGCGTTAGTTCCGTTTTACTCGTCCTCATATAATAATATGTATATTTATGTATGTGTGTAGTAATAATCCGTGTACATTCGTTCGTAATAATATAATATATACAGACGACACACACGTGGACCATTTATTATAATATGCATCATAAATAAATTATTATCTTTATCCGTATCATTCGGCAGTAGCTTCTAAATCACTGTATAATAATAATAATAATAATAATAATAATATGTAGGTACCTACTTATAATATATAATATATATATAATGACGGCCGCTGGCGCCCGTACATATTATATATTATATACAGAATCGCATCTGCAGTGTTGGACAAAAACCATCTGTGGTATATGATTAACCAATGATTACTATAGGTATGTAAGTTTGCCCGGTGATCATTTAGGAATTTTGTATGAGGGTAATTTTGTCATAGCATCTATAATCTATAAAGATTAAAATTATTCATAAATTGAAAATTATTTAAAACGCTCGTCGAATTTGTCAACATAATATATCCATTATCCATAAGTAAAGAACTAGCCACTATAATTATACAATCAATAATATAATGATCATGATGTCCGAGTTAAACAATATCAAACTTCTATTAAGAGCACCCACCTATAGCTGTCACTGGCCACATGCATGGGTGGTTTTTAGTTGATCCTGGGCTTAGAAAAGTATATTATAGAATTTGTAATTTGGTTTATTGAAATTTATTTATGGTAATAAAAATTTTGTTTTAAAAAAATTATATACACCACGGACTACAACAGCATAATTACGCAATCATATAATTGTGGGTGACGTCATAAGTTGCAACAGTTATGTATTATAGTTCGCTATACTAAGCATAATCATAATCGATTTTTTTGTAAATATTTTGTAAACCACGGATTCTCTCATTTATAAAATTCTTCAGTCTCAATTTTGTGTAACTATACCTACCTGTCATAATATTTTCGACCCGCATTCGCTATTTTAAATGCAATATCAAATAGATGATGTGTTTGCATCAAAGACTGAAACATTGATAATTTTTACGATTACCTACGGTTCCGGTTATAGATTTATATAAAATATTCACGTTTCGGTTTTTAAAAAATGTAAACTTCGTTTCCTGTTCGGTTTCATCTTTTATACTTTTTTAAGAAAAATATGATTCCGTTTCGATTTTTTTTTAAATATAATAATATTTTGGTAGTATGAATATTATATAGACGTCAAATTATGAAGGGTCAATACCAATTTCCAACTATTTATCCACTAATTGCTTAGAACCAAATAGAGGAAGTAAAATATTAACTCATCACCGTCAATTAATGCATTAATTCTCGTTTCAAAAAAAAAATTGATCTCAAAAAACCTTCACATGAAAGTAAAAGTATAAGTTCCGATGAAATTCCGGTATTTAAACAAATTTAAATAAGAGTTCCGGCGAGGTCCCGCGGTTCCAAAACTAGTTGGTTTCGGTAAGGTTCCAGTCGCCGCAGGTTTGTAGTTTCAGCCACAAAATCTCCTTTGCTCTGGGACCCTTATTAAAGTTTAAATCCAGTCCAGATGATGATTATTCGAAAACTGTTTAACGATTAATAAAAACAAAACTATAAAAAAATTATATTCAATGAATATCATGAACGACAATCGAATATTTTAGTATGCAGTTGATTTAATTTCACTAATAGGTATTATTGTTAGTTATTTCATGATATTATATTAACTCTAGTTTATTTCATCATCAATAATGAGTTGTTACTTCGTAATATTTATCGCGAGTATTTTAATATATTAGTATCTATATATATATCTATTGAATTTAATCGATTTTAAATTATATGGATACGAAAATTATTACGTTGACTCTTACATCAAAAACTTATACATCGTTCGTCATTTCAGTTTTTTCACGTAACACGATTTATACCATAATAATCGCACTGATAACTAAATTAATATCTACATAATATATTTTCTGCCATAAACTTCATATAATGCAGCGGATTCAAAATGACAGTATATATTTAATCTCTGCTTGCGTACATTAAAATAATATAAAAACGATTTGTAATACGTCATTGTAAGGCGAAACGTTTGAATAATCGTATTATCAAGAATTGCGCAACGGTGGCCGTTAAAGTCTCCTATGCTTTAAAAATACACCGCCCTCGTGCAACTAGATAATTTGAGGTACATCTCAGTGCGTATAAAAAAATACTCGTTTTGTGTGTTGAATGTGTGTGTAATGTAGATGCACGATAACATTTTATGCGACGACGTTCGTTGGGTGTTCACCAAACATAAACTAATAGGTATACGTATACGACGCGATGATAATAAATAAAATTACAACAATATAATATTATTATATAAAATAATATAGAATATGAACCAGAGAAGAATAATCACCGAGGAGCACATCACTATAAAAATAATAATAATAATCGCGACAATAATTGCAGCTTGCATCAGCAGTAGCAGCCTCCTCATTGTCACAGATGGGTTTTGGCGATATCTGATGGCACTCGGTGCGCGATTTTACGATATTATAATATAATACACGCCGAATGACATTTTTCATTTTATAAGAGTTATTTTTTTTGCCAAAAAAAACCACAATAATAATAATGTAAATCTGCATGCAGTATAGTTGTGCACCGCGTATAGGTAGGTACATGAAATATGATATACACGATGCCACCGTGGTGCTGCTGCAGGGGCGGTCAATGGCGCGGAAACCAGCAGCACATCATCATAATATAATATAATATCGTAATAATAATAATAATATACAGATAGGTATTATAGATAGGTAGACAAAGTCATATCACATGATATTATATTTTATTGTCCGCCACCGCCGCGATTATTATTACTATTATTATTGTTATATTGTGCCAATAAAAATAACCGCGTGTGAAATGGTTTCTGGTGTTTGCCGCACAAAAGGACCATATTATATTTACACGACGTGCGAATGCGTTTCTCGCATATTATGATTATTATTATTATTATCATACTTCTAAGATAATATTGTATATAAATATAATACACACCACTGCCGCCGCCGCAGCAGTCTATAAATATTATATACATAATAATATGATGGCGTCTGTGTGTGTGTGTATGTATGTGTTGTTGATATATAATATATACTGTCCGTTGCAATGTGCATTTTTAAACATATATATATATATTTATTTATAGATACTGGAGGCTGCGGTAGGTATATTGCACTCGTCTCGTATTTTACGACCGTATATATTATATTATTATTATTATGACTATACGCGTGTAGTTACGTTTTGTGATCGCAACCCCAATACGGAATTTATAATAATATAATACGAGTATAAATTATTTGCTTAAGGCTGCGACGTGTGATGTCACATATAATATTGTGCGGCACACAAAGTTTTACCTTTATATATTATATATTTTTTTTCGGTAAACATTGCCATGGTACGCTTTTTACCCCCTTACCGAAATCTACTCGGAGATGGTGGCGGTGGCTGTGACGTGCCGATGGCTCTCGAAAATATTCGATATTATTATTATTATTATTAGGTGTTGTTTACCGTGTACCAAAATCTTATGAATATGATTTCGGCACATTCTTTCACGGGTTTTTTTCCAACAGAATATATTGTGTCAATACGATAAAAGGTATTGGTAGGTACTTGTTCACTTCTGTACTTGAAAATATAATTGTCATTTCTACTTATTATGACCATACACAGTAATTTGGCACCGTCGCGCAAACACACATATACCTACTACGAGTATGTGCACTAGAATGCTCGATTATAATATTATTATATAGGCCCCAACTATTACCTGTTCAAAATACTTTACCTACTCAAACGATGGTGGTCGAAACCGAACGAAAATTAAAGACAACGCGTAATATATAATATCATATGGCAAGTACCTACTCTAGGTGGGCACATATTATATATATATATATATATAGGCATTAGGTGTATACGTATAATACCACTATGCCTATAAATAGGGCTTTTAAATAATCGTCAACCGACGTGAAATATGTAATTTGTCAGAGAATATCTAAACACTCGTAAAACAAAATTATCATAAATACGCGCGTTTAAAAGCTGCAGGTCATAAATTGAACATGTACGCGTATATTTCAACCACGCGGCTGGCGGTTTGACGGATTTAAAGCCAAGAGTGAATTATTGTCCAAATATATAATATCTCACCGTAGATATATTATATATTTTATGTGTGTGTGTGTGTGTAATATATTCCTTATGTATACTCTCGTGAACTCTGCTATTCTCTACGCATATATATATATATATATATATATATATATATATATATTATTTTTAATAATATGTATAATATGCTGCTGCACGTCGTTTCCATCTATAATTATTCTACATATTCGTCTCGGCTATAAAAACAACATATAGATAATATTATAGTATTTTAACGAAATAATAACATAAGCGTACCTACATTAGTATCGACGATGATAACACGTGGGCCGATTGTTGTTATCCGGAGCAGTTATAGTTAATGAATTAATGTGATTTACTCAAAGTATCAAGTACGTATGGTAGATACGTCACGCTATATAACATTACTATGATGTGAAGGCAGTATTTTGGTGGGAGAAGCAATGGCGACAACTGCCCAGGGCGGTGCCAAAACGTCGGTAAAATAAGAAGTACCTATAAATTAACAAACAATTTAACTATTACTACGAAGATACTAAACAACCATTGTTTTTATTGAAATTGTTTTTTAAAAAACTGTTTGTTTTCTCTTTCTGGCCCACGCACAGCGTCAAAACGCATTCACGCAGAGTCATTTTATTTAATGTTTTAAATTACCTTAAAGTAAAATCACGCATTACAAAATCAATATGGAGTATAATATTGTTTAAGCTTTTTAGTCATATCGATTTTTCAATAAATATGTATAGTCTCTGCAAAGCAATTTAAACGAAATTTAAATTTTACAATTTTTTATTTTGAAAATCAAATATAAAACCGATGACATAGCATATACCCTCAAAAAAATTATCTTCTATTACTTTTGTAACAGTTGATTTTACTCTATGATTTCTAAAGAGTTATATAAACGATTTTAGGTGAAAGCATCTGATCTTTTATGCGCGTGAGTCTGAGAGACATAAAATAAAATAATATCTTGCACAGTTGCGCTGACATCTTCTTGATATCCTAGTCGATTGCAGCGTAGGCTACATACGACAGAAATCACACACTCAACTCACTTTTTAGTCAGTACAACAATAACATATAGCTAGGTAAACTAATAAAAACAGTGTAAATAAATCGATTTTGATTTATTCTAATTATTCTCTTAGCGGATGGACGGTGACACAATATAATATTATTGTGACGATACGATTGTGTTTCGTTACGCTCGCTATATCGAAACGAATCTGAACGGGTTCGCCGTCCACATTGAGTATAATATGCTGGATAACATTGAATTGAGTCCCAAATATTGAATTGAGTCGCTCAAATACTTTTGGGTTATTGGAGATGAGTCCGACCAATATTTTTAGGTTGTTCGAGACTCGAACTTCGAGTTGAGTTAACCAGAAAACACCACGTGGAGGTTGGCTGAGTAGTATCCCAAAAAATGTGTATGATTGTATTTTTTTATCATAATAATAATAATAAGTATAAAGAGTTCATTAATCAAAAAATATTAAAAATAATAATTATTATGTATGATTATATAGGTACACTGTTTTTTTTTATCATATAATAAATAATAAGAAGTAGGTATAAAGAGTCAATTAATAATAATAATTATGTGTAATATAATAATGTCGATAATTAAATAGTTGCTGGTAAAAATTAAATTGATACAGATTTTAAAAAGTCAAATCTGCCAATTTGTATATTTATGTATTTTGTTGTCTGCTCTCGTAAAATATTTTCTTTTTCTAATTGTGTCTTTGCTTTGCTTCTTAGTTTTATATATGTATCGAACTGCATTCCCAGAAAAGTGTCCACAAGAATAAAAATATTTGGATGTCCCGAATAAAAAAAGGCATTTAATTTTGCATGAAAACTTTCACAAATGTTAGCGGTCTGATTAGTGGTTGCTGAAAAGTCTCTCCAAATTTGGGGGAAACTGTGCAACATCGTTGTCAACGTAATTATTTAAAATGTAGTCTGTAAAACTATCAATTTTTTCGTCATCACATGGTTTTATGGCCATCAAATCATCCGTGAAACATTAGACTACGTCATTTTCATTTAAAAATGGCAATCCGAAAAAATACTTGAGATATCTACTTTTCTTAGAATCAGACTTATTGTATTCTTTAGACAGACCTAACGTCTGAATTGTACGCCACCAACTTTGACACAAATGGAACCGACACCCTTTAATTCTAACATCGGTTGATACTTGTTTAATTATTGCATTATGAATTCAATTTTCAAAATCTGCATACATTTCAGAAGGACTAAATGTTAAGCTTAGCGATGCACAATAGTTAATACTATGTTGAAATGCTTTTACATAAATATTCGACTCTTTCGTGGACAACAACAAAAACATAATATGAATCTTTATAGTAACCATGAATCGTAAGAATTTGGGTTAAGTATAGCTTAACTATTAACTTAGTTAAGGACAGCTCTTAAACGCCCCGTCAATATATATATATATAAACATATTTTTTTTTACATCACACAAAAGACAAAACATCTAAATTATCATTTGTAGGAAATTCTGCTATCGAATTTTTGAAAACTATTCAAAAACATAAAGTTCCCGTCATTATTTGTTATAATATTCATTGATCTTAACGCATTTTGAGTCTCATGGGTATCTACATTAAGGTAATTTTGGATGGAGCAGCGAACGAGCATGATGGTGAATGTTTTGTTTGATTAAAATAACGTCGCTTGTCTTGAGAGTTGAAAGGTCACAATTTTTAAACTCATTACCTATGTAAAATCTTCAATGGCCGGACAGAATTAATACCATCCACAGCTTTCCTTTTAACAGCGTTACTGATTTTCTGTCTAATAAGTACATTTTCGTTACACTTATCGTTATCATGTCTATGTTCATTGAAGATTTCTGACATAAAATTATCAGAGGTTAATTTAAAAAAAACACTTACACGAGTTTGTACAACATGTCCACCGTTGAACCTCGCCTTGCAACATTTTATGAAATTGAAACTTAAAACCTTTAATAATTTTTATTGTATTTTGGGTTTCACTTAATATACACTCCATTTTTCACTCGTAATAATTTGATAATTATTGTGAAAGTATTAACTAATTGTGTGTTCACGAAGTATTCAGCACGACTGATTGATTTTGAACGAGTACCTTTAAACCACCGCACCGGGCCGTTGATGAATATCTATTATCGTTGCGTATCCGATATAATATGATGTGCAAGGTTCAAAGTCAAGTAACAAGTAGTTATGACATTTTATCTGTACGAACTTAATTCAAACATATAAAAGTAGCATGGACTCAATTCAACCTCATCGAATATGTTCCCGGTTTGCGATATTTATATAAAAAAAAAATAATAATATAATTTATACATTGCGTGTACATACAATTATATTATAGGTATCCGATGAATTTATTGGACAAACGTCTTATATTCGTATGTCGTATGTACACATGCGCGCGCGCAATTTAAAAACACATTATTATTTATTTATACACCGATGTGGCGTTATCCTAGAATTAATTAATTATAATCACCAGAGTGATTATATTATATACCTGAAACACGTGTACAAATAACCCACTTTATCAGCAGCACCATCAGCATCAGTATTATAAGTACGACAGATGACTGTTCATCTCGTATCCTGTTTTCTGTAATCGCATAGTATAATATAATATAGGTACCTACCATAGATAATACATAGTGGATAGGGCATTCGACTCCAAACTACACGCCAAAAGAACACCAAGTTTAATATAATGGTAACTGCAAGGTATAATTTTCAGGTGACCTAACTTTATTATTTACGATCATTATATATTGATAACACATGAATCTAAACTTTACACTTGATGACTGTTCTGAATTTCGTACTTCTCTTTCACAGTTTTATTTTGTTCCAATAAATTATTTTCAATTTTAACAATAATTTTGATCACTATTAATTGTAGTTACAATTACAATAGTGCAAAAATGTGTAGTTTGCCAGAACAATTCCTAACAATAAACTGATTTACTATTGAAAACCACAATAATAATTATATCATACTATTGCATATCATTTAACAATTATTGACAATACTTACTTTTATAAGTACTATTGATCAAAAAAATAAAAAAAAATTAAATTTTTTGTCATCATATATTTTTTATTTTGATACCACTATATAATAGTAACTTATATAAACTAATATAAACTTAACAATGGTTTTAACCATAAGTATGGTATCTCTGGGGTTGCCAGAACACTCCATATGCGTTTCACATATAGGCACGTCCTTGTCCTATTCTGAATTATGTATTATCTATGGTAACTTCCTACGATATTGCCTATGTATTATTTTTGACCGATAGTAAAATAATTATTTGGCACTCATAAATATCCCCGAGCTTCGTGTGTACGCGTCTAAATAATAATATGTATACTCGTTCGCAGGAGTATGATAATATTATAATAATATGTTCTTTTTCCACTCGAGTGCATCATAGCAAACTTCATCATTGCACACTGCAATGAAATTGCACTGAACTGCATGCACGCGCGAAGAGAAAAAAGAGAAACAGATGAGTAATCATTTTACTGCTGAGCCATGCACATTACAATGTCAATGCGCGCGTGTGTGTGTACGTACAATAATAATAACATTTAAGATGAAACACTAAGATTTCTACACGATTTTGTTGCAACGAAATCCAGGTTGATCTATGGTTTTTTTTATTTTTTTTTATTTCAAGGATATTAATTAGTAATTACACATAGGTATAAGGTACTGAGCGCGTGTACGCGTTTAACGGCAATTCGCGCATAACAAAGACATAAAAAAAGCAATTCAATTACGGGGCACACATGAAAGAAGAAGAAGTGGAAGAAGGTAAACGAATAAACCTTCGAAATCGTTTTACACCTAGGCTAAAGTGCGTGTAATATAATTATGGCGGTATATATAAGCACGCTGCAGAGCACTCGTCTGTCGGCGAATATAATAATTATATTATATTATAGGTAGGTACGGCACGTCCGCCATCGTCTATCATATAATAATAATAATAATAATATAAATTACGCTATACAAGCATGTCATATATTATTATGTAGTTGCGGGCATGTATTACTGCGCGACCTTCCAATTGTTGGAATCAATATTATATGTTTTTACGGAAATCTTAACCGTTTTCCTGTCAATCTATTATAGTCATCATACGGTGCATTTCGTACAACCCGCCGCGCCATCTCTTATCGAGGGCGATCGTTTAAACCAAAAATAATTGTACGATACAATAATATTATTACATTATTATGTAAGCGTGTGCAGTATATGGTGTGCCTACATCGCTGTCTTGCGCCGATACGAGTGGAACTGATGGAATATTCTAAACAGTTTTTTTTTACTTCAAACCGTTACCTATAATTATTAATTATAATATTAATACATCATGATACATTTTTTCAATTCATAAACGTTATTTTACGGGAACTCGCTTTGCGCTTAACGAGAGACAATAAATTCGGTTTTGTGAGTGCTGTGATCAGTTTCATATTATGATCGTGTAACGTAGGTACGCGTGTCACATATTATATATTGCACTTAATGCGTTTAGTATCGTTGGAAGTGTTAAAAATGTGTAATGTTATGTTCCTTCTACATGGTCCTCTCGATACTCGGTGGTGATATATACTTGTTTAATTTATGATGATAATTATTTTCTTTCGTTTTTACAAACTATTTACGTTGATAGATATTAATATTAATTTTCAAATCTACTCATTAGAATTTTGATTGCAATATATCAAAATTCTCAAAATAAAATATTCCTCAATTAATTTATAGTAAAAATGGGGTTTCTCGTTTGGAAAATAAAAGTTTGTATCGTCACAGGACACTCTTTAAGTGGTACAAAAAATCTCAAGAGTTTGAAAATATGGTCTTTGTGTAGGTATGTTTAAAGATTTAAAAATCAGATTTTTTAATAATTAAGTTATTTAAAAAAAGTGGGGTGGGCATGCTTGGTGAATCACCATGTGTTTTAACCTAACCTAACCCCGCGGTGCGACAAGTCGTGTGCTACGACAAACGGCTGCAATATAGTATTATAAATATTTAAAAAGTCCACCAAACGATTAATGCGCGTGCAATCGACATTTCAATATATATAATTTTATATATGATACAAGTACTTACACGATGATGTCTCTGGCTGGCATATTCAGCTAGCTCCAGTGCCGTTGGCGATAATTCGTCTCGCATTATTTTCACAAACTAGTTCGCTTGTCCCCGTTCTATACAAATGGTATATTTATGTTATTACTCGCATTAGTGTGTACGGAAAGATGTATATACTATATAATATTATATATATATATATAACTTGAGATATTACCTATACATACGTAGGTATACATAATATAATGTATAACTGCCGCACAGGTGAAGGTATACTTATACAGAGGTATATTATATGTATACATTATATACATACTTATATTATTATTATTATTATACTACCGCGCTACGTTTTTATTTTGCAATATATGACGCCATTACGCATACGTATATAGATCGTTCTCGTGGTTATTAACGAGAGACAGGGCATTATGTGTATAGGTATATTTTATGTGCGAATTTGTGTGTGCAGATATTAGATCTAGGCAGATCTATATAATATAAGATATATTTATTTTTTATTTATTTTTCTATGGTATAGAGGATCGGAGAAGGAACTAATATAAGATTTAAGATATATTAATAATATATATATATATATATTATATTGGTTGCGATACGGCGATGGACAATATTTATGATTTTGCAGCGGTGCACAGCATATATACATTTATTTATAGTATATTATTATATCGTCCGATTTCAGGGTATATACTATATATATAATATACAATAATATATTATACGTGTACGATACTGAGTTATATTAAACGAGTTACACGACGAGAACTTACATAAAAATCGTTGTTTTCGCAGAGTTTTGAAAATGCGTGTGAATCTCTGTTATAGAGACGAGCCGATCCGTATAGTTACCGATCCGCACTATGCTGCTGCGGGTACCTATATAAGTATATTCAGGTAATGACGCGTATAATGCGTGTGTCCGTAAAATAATCTCGGAATAAAAAAATCGCGATGTTAATCGTCATAATATTAAGTAGGACAATTTCTCGGAAAACCTTTATAAGCGCGACCGTTTTATTTATGTTTCAAAACCAATCAAAATCCAAAACAAAAATGTCCTGCTCGGTTAATGATTCTGGCTGGGTGTAATAATCATAATTATTGATGTTTTAAACGCACATGTGTGTACAGATTGAATGTTATGATAATATGTTCATATTATATTATATTAGTTATTAGATAATATTATATGGCATTATTACAATATTATACCAGATACCATTTATATAACACTATATTATATTATATGTACCAACATGAATAACGAATATGTATTTGCTATCACCCCATAATACGCATTATACTGCAGCTATTAATTGAGCGAGTATAAAATATGTGGTGTAGGTACAAAATAATAATTATTATTATTATCATTCCATTTTAAGGTATGTTACGATCTGTACTCGGAATATATAATATATATTAGTACATTAAATTATAATGTACTAATAACGTTTTAAATTTATTTCAAATTGTTTGTATCAATAATATTATACGTAAATAATACATAAACATCATATTTATATATATCACGTGGCATATACCGCCATAATAAAAAATATATATTATATTTATGTATCTATATGAAATAATATGTAAAACAATTATTTCATATTAGTATATAATATTGTAATATGAGAGAATAAGTAATTTTTTTAAGTGGATTTTAATGCTAAAACCTGTTTTAAACTGATCTCAGTTTAATTTCATAGTATCCTGCGTTATCGATTTATGAATAATTAATATTTAATTATAATTTATTACTAATTAAAAAACCGTGTTCTTTGAAAAAAAAATACATTCATTCATACTGTTATTTAATTTATGATGTTCATTCACAAATTTAATCTGAATAAATAGGTAGGTATTTACCTACGTGATAATATATGAAATTTAAATAATGATCAAACATTTAAATTTGTAATCATCGATTATATTATTGTAATAACAATATTGAAATTTTCAATTTACTGAAATATTTTAATTAAACTAAATGATTGATTTTTAACTCTATACTTGAACTTTTATAAGTTAAATAATCAATGAATATACAATTTATTTATACGCGATATTGCTGTTAAATTGAATATTATTAATTAATACATTATTAATTCTTTATCGATAAATAAGAAGTTTTTATATTTTAAATCATTATTATTATTATTATTTTATTTTTAATTCCTACTTTGAAATTATTATTAATTGTACAACAAATATGCCTTGTTTGATTTATTAATTTCACTTTGCGTGTTATTTATATGTATGCGCCGACAATATAATATATTATGTTACTTTATAACTTATAAGTCTTACAAGTGATTTTAAATGCGATGTACGTTGTAATCATTACCGATTTCATACATAATTTAACATACTGGTTTTCTTACAACGGTCGATAACAAACCGTAAAGCTCGCTATATAAGTATTACACTAAATTGTTCTAATTCAATTGATTTTTTTTTTATTTACTCGAATTTCCTACCGATTTTCATAATACTATCGTTATATTTAATTACCTGTCCCTTATTTTGAGTAGTTGATCCTTTTGTTGTAAGAGTACTTGTGATGGAATAACCTCCAACAAATAAGTAATAAATCAATGTCTAGTTCCAACATTTTTCCGAAATTGAAACACGTGCATGATGACAATATGATCAGCTCAGAAGGATATAAGTCTACTCTTCTTACATTAATGGAAACATTTGTAAATTAAATATTTATATTATAAAATATGTATTACGGTATAATTAATAATTAATTTTAATAATTCAATAGTTGATAATAAACCGCAAATATGATTATTGGTACGATTGATAAAACAATAATGAATAAATGGGCCATGGCTGCAGTCAGTCAATACCACGGTAAATAATTAATTATAAAAAATATATATTTAAACGTCAACACAGCAATAATAGTAATAATGGTAATAAACTAAATAATTATGACCTATTTGATCATATTATAGTACACAATGAAAACTAATAGTAGGTATATAATAGGTATTATTGAATATTATGAAAATCAATATTTTCATTTATGAAAAGATATGTATTATAATATAATGGGAGGCAATTCAAATACACAATTTGGGTGAACTCGAATCGTTTCCAAAACTTTGGCAATTCGAGTGAAAACATATTGTCACTTAGTACCTATTTACCTTAAAAAAATAAAGGTTAAGGTAAGATTATTATACATTTGGAAAGAAATTCGTGTGCGTAAATTTAATCTGCAAGGCCTTGCACCTGAATTAATCAGATTTGTTACAAAACCCAACACTAGAAACCATGTAGCCCGATTTTTTTTTCAAAACACCAAAATTAATCCAAAACCCGAATATATTTCATATTTATACCTCTATACCTTACAAATTTAATTCGAAAATATTATATTTTATATTTTTACTATTGCAATTGATAATAATAATTGTTAAATATTTCTTACTGTTAACACTTTTTGACATTTATGTGCATTTTACTCCACATTTCATCCATTAATTATGTAATGTTTCAATTACCAGTAATATTTTATGTAACAAAATAATATTCTAAAGACTATATCCTAGAGTTTAAAAAAATATTATAGATATTTATATACTTTACATACATAGTTTTCAAATGAAGATTTTTTCTGAATTATATTTTATTAACATTATACTTGCGTTTTCATATCAACCGGAATAACAATTTTGAGCACCCAGATGACGTTTATTCAAATGTTTTATTTCACTGATGTTTGAACATCCTGCAAATACCTATACCCGCGACTGAAACCCGTGATTATATACCTACCTACCTATAATGGTTGATAAGTGATAACTTTAACCGGACATGCGAATAAATAAATATTGGTTTTAAATTTTTAGAACTTCAGTCATAATGTATAATATTATTATTATTCACAAAACGTGTCGTTTTAACTCGCGTTTCTTAGAACGTATATTTTAATATTACGCATGGCAATAAAACCATCTCGTTTCGTTAATTCCGTTTGAAATATGTTCACAACACTCGTTAAAGTCTCCCGCGTCGAGTAGGTATATTATACGTATAATGAATAAAAAAAAATAATGTAAACTTTCAATTATACTAATGGCCGTTAACAGTTTATTTCGAGTCGTAATTTATGAAAACTATGTATATACGCGACGGTTTATACACATATACTTATATATTTATTGCATATATGTATAGGTTTATACCTACCTACTGACTAATACTTCATATTATTATATATGGTATAGGTACATAATATTATAATACCTACATTATATATATATATATAAACGCATTTCTAAATATAATATATTATATATGACTAAATATGGTATTCAATTTCGGCAAAACAATCGATCGCGAATGATTATAATACGGCTCGGCGTACCCGTTATACGTATAGCTATAGTATTTACCTATATCATCATATATAAAATGCGCATACTTATGTACATATTATAATAGTATAATATGAGGAATAATATAATATCCAGAGACTCCTGCAGCATCATGGTCGTTCCTACATATTGCCGAGCACGCGCTAATAATCTAATATAAAGACTGTACGACGACGTCGTGAACGTTTGACCCGCGGCCCGTCTTCGATTTCGATTATTATTATTAATACTAATAATAATAATAATAATAATAATAATAACGTTGAAATAATAAAATTGAAATCTCATGCGGTATCGGGCGAATGATTGAAAAAATCGAAAAGAAAAAAATCCTACGACGTATATATGTATACGCGAGCGAGTGTGTGCATATGTGTAGGTATATAAAACGAATGCGGACCTCACGGGGGGTGTCGATATGCACGCTGGTCACGTGCGGTATCGTGCTCGATCCGCGGCCGAGCAGCTCCACCACCGCTGCGACCAATACCAATAATTAAAAACGTATACCTATGTAATAAATTGCCGATCGATTGACCTCCGTCTCACTTAGGGAATAATATATTCTCCTCCTCCTCCGATATGTAAACCACAATAATAATAAAAATAATAATAATAATATAATATTTTATATTAATAATAATCGATATATATTATTATAAAACACGCGCGTGTGTGTGCAAATGCGCACTCTTTCGACCGATTGATTTTTATTTTTTTTTATCCATTCGACCCCACACGTCCTCCTAACCACGACGTTCAGTCATCGCCGGATGTTCGCAATCGTAATACTATACGGAAATATGAATTATGACTCAACTGCAGCAGCATCAGCAGTAACAGCAGTGTTAGACTTATAAACTGAATAATACATTACGTGCAGTGTCGTAGCCTGCAGGGTGTTGTTTTTGATGTCGACCTCCCCACCCCCGCTTCATATTTATGTATAGTCGTTATAATAATATGGACTATAAATACCTACCACCTGATTTAGATTTCTATTTAGTATGTAGTAATAATAATATAATATGATGATAATGGTTCTATATTTAATATCACGAAGATCGATGACTTTTGTAAAGCTTTCCCTTCATATGAAATATATTTAAACATAAAATCATAACATCAACTAGATAAAAACCCTGGTTACTAGTCAGGTTACTCATTATTACCTATGTACTCCGGTATGGTTCATATGTATACGAGAATTTTAAAATATTTAATACGTCGTACATTGGTAAGACTATACGTGTGTACCGAACGGCCGTGAGACAAACGATTTCCGCTTAAGTTTTGATTTTTTTTTTCGGCTTTACGCCGACACGTGTAAAATAACGAAATACCTACCGCGCGTTATAATATTGTATACCCATAGTCACTTATACATGAATACGCGTGGCGCATAACATTTTACAATATAGGTATACGTTTTACTGACACACTCACTCACACACACATACATATACTTGTACGGGTCGCATCTTCATATTAGTGAGCTATCGCGCGTATTAGCCGCGCCTTGTTATGTCCACAGATATATTATTTTATATTATATATTATAAATTATAATACTGCAAGCGAAGTGTATATAACCTACAATAATACTGGTATTTCATCGTATATATTTCAAGTTGATGGTGATGAGGTTGAAGACGAATGAGAAGGAGGAGGCATAGGTTAGGTAACGTAATTCATTCAGTTGGCTATATAATAATCATTTTAAAATTAATCGACCTTTTTTGTTTTCCGGTTTTTGAAACAAAAAAATAATGTTTTTATATTGTTCGAAGCAGGTTGAAGTACGTTGAATACGTAGATATCTGCCTTTATAACAACTCTAAGCATTTTTATAAAAAAAATTCCTATTTATCATATATCAGTTTTTAGGTTTTTAATCAGCGCATTGAGCATCTCTACCCCAAAAAAAATTGAATTAGTTGAGTTTCGATTTATTGGACTAGAAAGGTAATATTACAGTTTTGAATTGACAAATATTCAGTAATAAATTTAAATGAAAAGCAAAAAATATTTATATAAATAGCTTACTATGAATGACATTTATACTTTGGAAACTACTGATTTAAATTTAATTAGAAAAAATATTCACTATGGCATGCCTTCGTTATTATAGTGTTATTACCAATTATTTGTTATTTGTTATTTTAATAAAACAATTATATATAGGTAGGTGTTATAGTCAACACCTACAAGCAGAACTTAATTGTTATAGACAGTTTTTCTTTTCGGTTAGGTTAACTCATTTTTAAATGCCCATATTTTGAATTTTGTTATAAAAAACACATCAAGTTTCAATAAAAGTGAAACTTTTCGGATAAAATAGAAAAAGATACCTCCAAAAGCGATTTTTTCAAATTGTTATTAAACAATATTTATATTAATACCATAATTATGAAAATATTTTCTACGATACAAATGATAACATAATATATAGATTTAATTTTTTATAAGACTGATAATATGTAATGTGTTAGAATTTTATAAAATATCCTCTATTAGCAAAAATAAAATAAAATAGTCTCAAAAACACAAAAAGTAGGTACTAGTATACCGCAAGTACTAATAGTATAAGTACATAACATTATTCTGAATTTCTTCGAAACTTCCTTGGATTACGAAATGTTACCTATGTCATGCATAATATAATATGAACATTGAACATAGATATTTTTAATATAGTAACTATTAGTTAAGTAGATAAAACATGTATGCAATATATGAAAACAACATTTAGTATTAGGTCTCGTAGCTAGTCAATAAATTTTAGCAAGATTTAGAAAACAGAACTAGGTTAAGTTATAATCACAAAATCAGTGATAGGACTGATAGGAATGTATATGCATGCGTTCTTTTGGCAGTCATTACTTGAGCGGTCATCCCAGCTGAACAAAAAGCAATAGAGTGTTCCATTTTAATTCCGAGTGTGTCGGAACCGATCGGTAAATAGGACATAATTTAACACGATTTTTACCTTCCGCATTTATCTCAAAAATTTGTCACACGGTAGTTTGCACGCTCTTTGTCTTTAATACAATGTACCTTTGTAGATAATAATAATATAGCTGATCATAACTCTCGTGTCACAGTACTAACAGACACCGCAGCCCACCGTTGAAGATACCAAAAACGACCGAAAAAAAATAATAAAAATACGATTGATTGAAATAAAAATTTAATACCTATCTATTTTATATAGGTACATATTATTATTATAATATGATGGGCGTGCAGTGGATGATGACTATACCATCATGAGCGGACATCATCCGGAGGAGGTGTACTACGGTTGCTGCGGCAGATGATAATATCACTCTCCGTATTATTATTATTGTATATTAATAACCGCGGTCTGAATACGATATATAATATTATGATAATATTGTAATATAATATACTAAGCGGAGGCACCTGCACAGCTTACGCCGTTTCGGTCGTATGCCTACGACTATATTATTATGATATTATATACTACATTACTAACGCCTATAATATGTGTGCTTCTCAACGACCGCCGATTTTTCATTCACAAAAAAATAAATAAATCTAAAACCGTAACTTTTTGGTGGCGGTGTCGCGTGTTATAATGAAACACGTCGTGCGATACGCGCTATATAAGACGTAATAATATATATATATATCCTATGTGTAATACATTATAATATTATTAAATTGTGACGATGATGAATATATCGATGTTAATAATGTACCGCGCCGAATGACGCTATATATGTATAATATTATTATATAACATCGCACGAACATTATAATATTACATAGTTATTATAATATCGCGACGCATTATGCTAATCGATCGATTATTATTGAGGTGGGAAGTGCGATGGAGTCCAAGTGTAATATGAGCTTATTATTTTTTTCGGTGGGCGCTAAAAATGAAAAATCATATAATATGCCGACGGATTACACGCGGTAGCAAAACCACATTGGACACCATCACGACCGTATTATGTATATTATATATTACCATATTATATATGCGTGAGCGTGTGCGTGTGTGTGACGATATGGGTTTAGGGGGTATCCATAACATATATTTTATTGTTTTATTAATGGGCGCACTGCAGGAATTACGTACCAAGTCACAGGTATACGCGTATACCTATGTATATACACCGTCAGTTTTGTTGAATGAATTGCGTCCTGGAAGGAGTTATCGTGTTACTTTTTCATCCACAGCAAATTAGACGTCACACGTGCATTTGTTGTCTCCATCTTACCAACTACGTACGGCATAACAAATTTTCGTTCACTAGCTTATACTGAATAGAGTGCAATGGCTTTTTATATCATAGTGTACTGAAAATGCTCTTTATATCTCGCTTGAAAATTAAAATATCGAATAAAAACCAACACTTATGAACACATAATGATGTTCTTGCCTAAAAGTTTGATATAGGTCAATTCACTCTAATAACAAAACTTACAGTAGGTACACTATTGAAACTGAAGAACGACAATTTACTATGTCGCACCTGCCACTAGGCTTCTACGAGTATATTGGACGGAGAAAACAAATGCATGGCCACACGAACAGCGGCCTTCTAATATTCATAATGGTTTCTAAAGTGATATTGCCAAATAAAATAGTTTACAAAGGTGTGTTTTTAAAGTTGAGCATATAATAATAATACTGCATGCCTAATGTCATAATCTTGCATATTTCGACTAGTTTATAACCGAAGTTAAACTGTGATTATTTGTTTGTTTTTTAAGTATGTATTTGCTTGATTACATATTTGATGTATTTTCGTGCCTCTCTCATTCAGTCCTCCCATTATTTATTTCTAAATACACCACTGGATTTCCATATATTCCATAACACTTTTATTGAACACCAAACCAATAGCATGCATAAATCAACCAAAAACTATATAAAACATAATGTTCAATACATTAATACCTAAGTAGTACTTATATAATATTATTAACTTTTAAGTATTGAGTAATGTTATAATTATAAGTAACTATTTTCAACTATTTTCAGAGCAGAGAAAATAAAAATGTATTATTTATTCATTTCAAAATCAGTTTAGAAATCACTGAAAAAAGTCATACAATCGGGCATGTTTACTTCCAATTATTGCTTATGCTCATTTTTAAGTATACATATCGTATTTTCAAATAAATAAGATATTTTTAAGGAATTTAAGGAGCGTCCAGTTAATAGGTACAATCGTTTTTATTTATTTTTCACACGAAGCACACTTTTTACACTGTGAATTCCCAAAAAATACAGTTGACTATAATATAGTATAATTGAAGAAAAATTCATTAAAATTGTCCAAAATAGGATAAGATATGGCGTAAAAAACTTAAAAACCTAAATATAATGGTCTTTAATAGTACCCTAAATATTGGAAAATATTATAGTTCTTTAAAGTATATATAGCCACTTAAAATGTTTTTAAATCATAATTTGAATAAATGCACTATTCAGAATGAAAGGAGCTAGGATGAGCATGTTATATTATTATGCTCGGTGAATCGTATTGTATAATATTTTTTTTCTACATAATGATATTATATTATGCTATGCACACGAATGAAACAGCTGTAAACGGCATTTTTGTTTTTTGTCTCGTTGCTATTAATACCTATAATCCTTATAAAACCCGTGGGGTATACATACATATAATATGATTCTTCTATATATTATTATAATAATATCATACATACCCATAGAATGACACCGCCCGCGCGCACGTAAGTAATAAATTCGAATATTATAACTAAACCAGTCACGGCGGCTGCGAACCATACGCTCGTCCAATAATTTACCAATTCCATCGTTCGTTGTATAATAATAATAATAATACAATATTATATTATTATTTCGTTAGCGAATATTCATTTTCGTCGCCGATAATCTCATTGTAAATAACTCGTGATTATTTTATTATAATATTATACCAACGCGGGTCCTAACAAATAATAATAATAATAATGCTAATAAAACGATTCTGCAACAGATGATCTCATTGATCCGCACGTATGCGATAAAAACGTAAGTAGGAGTATAGTTTGTATATAATAATATTACTATTACCCATATTATTATTATAATGCTTAAGTGAAAAAACCCAACCGCGAATATAATTTTTTACGATCGTAATTGTTTATGAAGCAGACACCGTATTGCCTGGAATTTCCAACTTATCATTATACAAAGGTGTTCACATCAAACTTTGTGCAGTCGATGATCTAATGACCCATTATTAATATGATTATGATAGCAATAGACTTAAAATATATAATACTATTATTTTAGTATTTATATAAAATATCTACTTATTTTATGAATGACCGTCATTAAATTATAATGAAAAAAAAATTGGCAGTTTTAAAATACATAGAAAACTTGCTTGCTTCAAAATTACAATATAAATAAAGTTTCTCCGACATGCCTCATATGAATATCTTACCCAGATCCCTAACTAGTGGAGGGGAGGATTCCGAGGAGTTATTTGACTTGGATTACAGAGGTTCAACTATTTTAGATACTCATTGAATAAATTTATAACTTTAGAGATTTTGACATTTTGATATGATATTTTACGATACAAATATAGGAGTACCTATATTAAAATATATTCAGCTGAAATCGTTAATGGGTCACTCGAATCACTGCAATTAATGGGTTGTATTTTATTGGAACTTTTGTATATGGCCCACGCCAAAATTCGGTACAAGGACCCAAAATTGTACGCGGGGAACCTAAATTCCTACTTTTAAACTGTATAATAGATCACGAAATCCATAAAATTTTTCGAAAATACCATCGTAAAGCGCAGTATCGAAAAATTTGCCACGTTGTGCCGTTATATGTATAAGACGGAGACAACACACCGTGCGGCGGGTCTGGCGTTCTCTTAATAATAATATATTTAATATAGTCACCAGCTGCAACAATATAATATTACATACCTACGAAACGGTCCTCCTATACACGATATAAGTGACGGCAAATAAAAATTATTTCGGACAGAATACCATTTCGACGACCATTGCGCGTTAAGTATATACCCAATATAATATCATACACTGATAATAATATGTTATTGCTGGTTTATACGGCGGCGGTGGCGGCGATGGTGTAAACATAATATAATAATATTATATAGGTAGATACTGAGTTATAGGTGTGCAGCGTCAGAGTCGTCGCGCGTTTTCGACGGTTTTCGAAAGAAGCACCGCCGGCGGTTATTTGCGAAGAACAGATGACGTCGCGCGTCGGGGTCTTCGTCATATTATATTATTTATTATTATAATATTATATTATGCACTGTGTGCTCTGTCATTTAAACCGTGCAAACAAGAAAAGAGACGACCGGTGTCCGTTAAAACGTTTTATTTTTATTTTTTTCGTCTGCGTGTCCCGTCGTTCATCGTCACCGAGCAAACATAGGTGCGGCGTGGTCAAGTCGAAGATCGACGAGACGACGGCTGTACATCTGTTGTTGTTGCCCGAGAGATTGTAAGTGTGTGTGTTTATGCGTATAATACTGCAGGTACCTAGGTGTATATATATATAAATATATATACCCGTCGAGGCGCGAAAAACCAAAGACCGCTCACCGGATATACCAAAAACCCATCATCCAACAACGAACAACGCGTGTTTTGTACCGAAGAAATTATTATTTAGACACAAATAAAAATAATAAGAAGAGGAATAGTATAAAAATATATGAGTATACTGTACTGTGTACCTACATGTCTACGAGCGATGAATGACATATTTCAGAACAAACATAACCACAAACCGGTCGCCGATATGACATTATAATATTGTCCCCCGATATAATATAATATATAGGAACACGAGACACTCCCCGAAATGTGCAAACAAAAAGCGTACAATATAATATATTATGTAGGTAAAATTATCATTGTATATCATACTATCTAACTATTTAGTATTTATCTAATATTATTTTAAAACACACATCTGATATGACCCAGAACATTATTATAGCCTTATAGGTATGCAAACTACACGTCAAGATTAATATATAGATTTGTATTGCGGTCGCGGGTTAAAAGTAAATAAACATACCACGATAAGCCTGCACCTGCGATTTCTTGCGGACGTTTTAGTATACTGCAACTGACCGGTCCTTCGAATAAAACCTTTTAGGACGGATTGTTCATTGTGGAAGGTACGTCATGCTAATTGCAGAGTCCTGTGAAATTTTTAAACATATCATATAGAATTATTGAGTCCGTGTTATTTTATATCATCAAATTTAAAAAAAATCATCAAAAAAATCTCTTTCCCATTTCTTACACGCCGTCGGCACTGTCACAACTCTACAAGTATGGTTAAAAATGTTTATTTAAGTTAATTTTGAAACATTTGATTGATGCGTGTAATTGTATATTATTATGTAAATATAGGTACTTACGTATACCTAATATTCAGTTATTTCAACTGGTTAGTGGTTGATATTTAAATTTTACCTGTCCCCAGAATATGGACTCGATTAGAATAATGTTTTTCTTTTCTCAATCACAGACTAGATTGGTAAATTTTTCGTTTACGCCATGACTCAATTAATATATCATTATATTTCCCCGTTCATGACTCAATCATTAATTTGTGTGCACCGGTTTGCAGCAGCTTATCGCAAGTAGGTACAATAATATAACAAATGCGTTATAAAACATTATGTATAATGTACTGTGACTTCAGAGCGCCTAACCAACAATACTTGGTCATTAATATTATTATTTTAATCTCTCATTTAGTTTGAGCAATATCGACTAAATTAACGTACAAAATTGATTTCGATAATTACCTAAACATAGTTTTCAAATCAGTGGACACGTCATATTATCATAATAATATTATTAGTTCTCGTTTCAATCGTGTCCATAATGTAATATTGGACGATAGAAGTTATCACGTAAATCATTACAGATTAAACATATTTTATTGAATGAATCATATTCTAATTTCGTATAATATGATACATAATTATAATGAGTCGTATTAAATTTTATTACAGCAACGCCTAAAGTAACTTTACTTCAAAAATCGTTAGTAAATGTTTGTGGTTTGAATTTCGCATCTATTTTTTAATTAGATGTTTTTTAAAAAGTAAATATCTAAACAACAATTAAATATATATGTTTTTAAACCAAAAACTTAATATCAATTAATAAGATATTTCGATATTTGACCTATCCAAGACGATAATCTGAGTTATATATACTTACATGGATAATGTACGTGCTAATAGGCAAGTTGTATTTTTGGCTACCATTGAATTGGCTCTCAATTTTGGGTAAATATAAATTCGATCCTTGAATTGGCTCCTAAAAAATGTATATTTAAATTGGCTCCTTAAATTGTTAAATATTATTTTTTAACCAGGGATTCTCATATTATAGGCGTTTACTTTTACGATGTAAAATCCAAATATATTCAACTTTTTACATATTATATTATATAGTACTCAATCTGATACAAAAATTATTATAAGTATAGACCCCGAAAAATAGTCTAATATAATATTTTTGTTTAACTTATTGATTTTTATGTATACATTTTATAATGACGCACTTAGGTAAAATATTTTCTGTTTTTTAATATAATTTTGTATAACGAATTACGAATTATACGTACTTTAAATTATTAACATATTGGCAATCAATAAATTTTTGAAAAGAAAACGGTAGGGAGCCAATTCAACAGTAAATTCTTGGGAGCCAATTCATAGGTACTTAGTAAGGGTAAAATATTTACTACCTGTATTGGGGAGCCAATTCAATTGCTCCAGTATTTTTAATTTTTTTAAGTGATAATGCTAAAAAAAATTTTTTATAATAAAATATAATTGTATAATGTTTTGTTTAACTGATTTAAGCTCATTAAATTTAATCCTGTATTATTTTATATTTGTAAATTTGTAATATAACGTACTAATTAATTAATAATAATAAAATAATATAATTGTATGATTCTAATAAATTTGACTAAAAATACCAAACGAATATGCTGCCCATCTGTTCTATTAATTCAAGAAAACGTACTTTTATAGATAATCATGACCATGTGTTTCTTGTGGGAGGTAGGTACACCCTAAGGGGCTGTGGAACAAACATTCTTAGCACTGTCTAACTTTACACCTAATGTTTGCCTACCACCTACGTGAGCTCGTTGGTCTACATCCCACAGAGCATTTTAGTAATGACGGCATGATGTTTTTTGCTAAGTATAACTTTTCTTTTTAACCGTAATTATTTATTATACTGTCACCAAACAACTGTTGCTGATTTTGCATCACTAAAAATTTCAATTAAGGGTGAAATATTGTCCCATCCCTCTTACGAAAGGTTTCTAAAATAATAAATAATGTTCTTATTCTCACAATCTAACTTGACTGATTTTTTCCGACAAATTTTTCCAACGTTATAAACTCACTGTCATAATACCGATGTATAAATAAGTAATAACCTAATCATGAACGGACACTCCTATTTCCAATATTTTTAAACCAATATTAAAATTACTCTAATTGTCCACCATTTATTAAGATTATATAATTTATGATTTTTTTGTTTTATATATATATATATATATATATATATATATATATATAATGGCTGCACTTTCATTAGCCACCATAACATAAAACTTATTGCATAATTATTTTTAATACATTTTTTTTTACATCGGCATAAATAAAAAGTTAAGCAAGAAACAAAAGTTATGGATAAATAAAGATTTACATTGGATTTTCTTTGGTTCTGGTTAAATGGTTTCAAGTTAAATGCGGTTTTTGATAAATTATTTTAATGAACTTTAAATGTTTATAGAAATTCGTTTTTGAGGCATTTGAAGAAGTTAATTGGGATGCTTTATTTTGATCTTTCTTTATTATCGACCTGATGGATGTTCGATTGAGATTTCAGATCAGCAAATGGTACATATTTTAGGCTTCATTTTTCTCATCTTGAGATTTTTTAGGGTGTTCCAGTAGTGTCTTTACTTTTAGCGTGTCAGTATTACAATTGGTACTACAGCTTTCTAGTTAAATTCATCTATCAGTAGAATGTTTTATTTCTCTTAACTTGTTTTATAGGTAAGTTGAATAATATAATATTATGTTTTATAAAATACGTAATTAATAGGTATAACACGTATTTTGCTTATAATTATATACAACCATTTAATTCTACTAAAATTATATTATTATCCGGAAGCACGTAAGGGACATATAGCAACGATAAAATGTTAAATTACACTAAGCAATAAAGATTTTTTTAAATCTGTGTGAATAAAATGTAATCTTCTATAATTTCAAACATCATAATGTCATTTAAATCACTCATAGTCAGTAATATTATATTACCTGTACAATATTTATAAATTATGCGAAATGTATACGTAAGAATTCGAAGTCTAAACTCGTGTGAATAATGTCATACCTAGCTGTTGATTAAACTAACTATTAAACTTATATATGCGTTTTAATTTTAATATGTAATGAAAAAATATTTTAAGAGTTTAAAAAAAATATATATAGGACAAGCCAAATTATTATATCCGGTCTGTCCCTCATAAAATACGCTAGAGGTACTTTATTAGGTGCCTACGAATATAATAACAAATAGATGGTCATCAAGATCGCACAGACAAAAATAACGAATCTATTATTATTATTATTATTATTACTACTATACTTAGACCTAATACTCAAGTCAAACGAAAAGTTTTGAATCTTTTGATAATACTATATCCGTTATTATGTAACATTATAAACTATATGTACCTATCTGTGGTAATGGTACCTTTACGGTAATGGAAATCGTTTCAAATCGGTTTATTATGTAAAACAGGTCTATTAACCTTGAACATAGACATGTGTAAAAACCGATTACGATTAGTATATATAGTTGTAAAACTACCACACACCAACTGTACAGTCAGCATGTAACTGTCTCTCTGCGATGCTTTTTGTCAAGATCACTATGTTAAGCATAATGTTATGTAATATAATATAGCATTATACATATAGATCTCCTCCTACACATCAGTTCTGTCTGTCGTAGATATATATGTGTATCGTATATTATTCACACTGATCGTGTCAAACACTGTGTACATATTAATATCATCGGAGTTTGTCGTTTGCGCACCATTAGTACCTCAGCTTACCAGTGCAATCAGTGACCTGCAAGTCACCCTCAACGGCTGTTTTCAGCATTTAAAAATGTACAGTTGCACTATTGCCTTAAACCGAATGTACCAATTGCCCTCAACGAGTTGAGCCGATTGTCCTCACATATTATTATTATATACACGACCATAATACCAACCCGTAAAACAGTGGCGTTCCCAGGAATTTGATATGGGGGGGGGGGAGGATGTTATAAATAAAAATGTATTATTTTCAATCTTTATTATTATACAAAAAAAAAAAAAAATGTAGGGATACAAAATTCAGTCATGTATGAAGACTAAAAAAAATAGCCCATGGGGTATATATCCCCCCCCCATCAACCCCTCCCCTACGCACGCCACTGCCGTAAAATATGATAGATCAATATGTAAATAATCAATAATATATATTATATTTGAAAATAATAATAATAAAATTTATTAGTCATTATTAGAAGACTTATTAATACATAAGTAATATATTACTTATGTATTAATTAAAACTTATGTATTATACTGTATACAGTACAAAATATTGATGATAAAAATAAAATGCTTGCTAGTTACTATCATATTTTTATGCTATTTTTGTACATTACAAAATGCAATATCTACATATTATCTATTATCTAAATAATTTCAAATATCAAAAAAAGTTTTTTTTATTTTACTTTATTGATAAACTACATTGTATGCCGCTTATAATTATAATTATTGTATTTTCGCATATTATTATTATTATTATTATTATTTACATATTATTTACCTCCCTTATTTTACAGAATCGTTTATATTATAATATAATACATGTGGGGTGAACTGGTGTATTTTTCTCTAAGTAGTTTGAGTGAATCGATACAAAAAATTTACTTGTGAGAGCAATTTATACATGCCCGTTGATACACAACATATTGAAAGTACCCAACGTTTGACATAATATTATTATACCCTAGCGAAGATTTGGGTTTAGGTACACAATATGGATTTGTATCAACCGAAATAAATAATGAAATTCAAACCTGAATAAAAATCGGAAACTAAGACATGATAGATAGAACCGCATAGCTGCAATATTTTATTTATCGTTAGTCATTATCCAGATTAATTGTTAAATAAAAAATAAAAAAATAAAATTACATCAATCAACTGCAGTGACTAAATTATTATGTTATACTGAAGGTTAACATGTTGCTTGTTTCTACTAACAAATCACGTCTTCGATGCATTTTCATATCTTATAGAGAAGAGTCAGTTGTATTAAAATTAACAAAAAAATATATCGTATGTATTCTGAAATAGGATCATAAGATTTTTCAGTGAAATCTCTATGAAAATAATGGTAATTGTTCAAAAAGTCCGAGGACAAAAAGTCCGGATTCATTTTTTGATTGCTGGACAAAAAGTCCCACACATTTCTATTATGGACAAAAAGTCCGAAAATACAAAATAATCTAATTTTTCATAATTATTATGTAAGTATAATATGTTATATATATTTTATATTTTCTTGTTCTTATTATTTTTTATACCTAACATAAATACTACAGAAATCCACTAGATTATTTTTTTTAAGATAACATAATATTATAAAACATCGATAATACTTATAATGAAAATAATAATTTAATCTACATTACGTTTGCCAATACAATAATAATAATAATAATAATAATATTTTTTTTAAAAAGTTACATATACGATATATTTACAGATAAAAATCAAAATAATAATACAGCCAGAACCTTGCAGAGACTGTTCAAATGATTCTCGTATCATATTCATTATATATTATATATATATATATATATAAACTATATATTATATCCACATTATTATTATTATTATTAGTGTTTAATATTCTTTAGTGTAATCAACCGGCTAATTATTACACCATTATATAATGCCTAAGATTGATAGTGTATATTATTATGCATATAAACTGACTATAGTCCATAGCAACACTTTTAAGTTTTAAGCATACCTAGGTATTCTATAAGACTATGAAAAATGGAAAGTAAATTAATGATGTGCTATTAAATCATAGTATACATATAGTTTGAAAATTTAATTTAACATGATTGTATTTAAATTAAAATAATATGTATTAAAGCTCGTCGGAACTGATTCGTGTGTTACCTGTAGACAACTTGTAGCCGTCCGTTATATATTTATGTGCTCAACCCCAAAAATCGTTAGTCATATATTGCCAAAACTCTAAACGTATTACCTTATCGATCACATGACACAAAAAAATATAATGGGATTTAAATATAAAAATTCTAATTTCTCTATGCACTTGTAACCGAAACGTGTAGAAAAAATAGTATCGCCTCGCATAATACACAAGTGTACAATTATACATTAGATAAAAATGCTTTTCAATGGAATGCCCGTGTCGTTTCCGTCCGAAAGATCACACGAGAGATGACTACCTATATACTATATAGGTATATACTATATATATCTACCTATATACTGTCCACTACTAATACGAGTAGTACTACTGCAATGGTGTTATTTAGTTATTATTGTTTAAACACAGATATAACATTTTGGTATACGAATATCATGTACAAGCGCAGCACGAGCTGTATTATTATTTTGTTGCGGTATCTGTGTTCCTATACTTGTCATGCGTCGTATATTTACAGTGATTTGGCTTATTATTATCGCATTATTATTATGGACTAGTATCCACATATGCCTACTCACTGCAGCTCTCGTGAACGGCGTAGCAAGTTATTAAATTAATAATTTATTATCATTACACCGAAATAATAGTGTATACAATTACAGAGAAGCAAGAGCGTTAAAGATATTTCCGAACAAATGGATACACCGCAGACTACTGCGGAGTGCGGATTATAATAATATAATAAGTAGGTACCTAATGCATTATGTTCGCAGAAAAAAAAATGTTACTCATCGCCGTCCAATGTCCAGCTATGAGACTTTTTTATTTTAAACAAATATAGATATATCATGCTCGAACAATGATAATATTATTATTACATCGAATTGTACAGTTAGGAGTATCTGGAGTAAATATATATGATGGATCTACCACATTATTAATAATCTGATAGATAGATTATAAAAATATGCAAGATAAAGTGTTTGTTGAATAACTGAAGTATCATAAAATCATAACATACAAATATAATACGATAATAGTAGAGTTAATATTATAATATTAAAGAAATTATGTTATAATAATATTAATAATATAATAATTTTCAATATATAATTTATAGCCTTACTAACAATACCAATTATTTCTGTAGCACGCCTATGTGATATGGTCTTAATATATACAAACTAAATAATACCTATCATGTTTATTGTGGTGTTGATGCTACAACGCGAAAAAGCCATGATAATAAGAGTACCCTTTTAATGTTGCGTTTGATGTTCGCGCTAGACATTCGACGAATGCGATGTTTGTCGGTAACCGATCGGTCGTCGTCGGGTCAAATAATCATATCAACGGTGCAAGTTACAGCCTCTGCAGTCATGGGTAGATTAATGTAAAACAAAATACGTCCAAAAATGGGTAAACGCGGTAAACGTGTCTAAAAAAACACGCGGTCCATATTATTTTGATAATAATTTATCATCTCAAAGTGATATAGCCCTAATTTTACTGTTAATCGTTATTAGGATGATTTTTTTAAACTGGTTAAAACATTTTATTTTTTCAGTTTTTTATATTTGAGATTAGGGCCAAGTGTTTATTTACGCCGCTGCACTGTGTTCAAATTGGACTAGTTTTCAATTGTCCTTAGTAAAAATAATAACGAACATGGTGATTATTATTATATATTTTCATCCATGACAACAAAATACTAAACTGTTTATTAATTAACTTACAAAAAAGACAAATCATTATTTAGTTTAGATTAACGTCTCGAAGATTAATTTTTGTACTTTATTAATTAAGATATTTAATTTCGTCTACAATATGTTAACGAAATCGTATATAGTGAGTGTCGCGTTAGGCACAGTTGGATTGGCTGGAATGTGTAGTTATCTTTGGAATCGATCAAAAAGAACATCTGCATGTGTAAAGAACACAGAAGATTTAAAGGTATACAAATTATATTTTTGTCGAATATGTTCACAAGTGGTATTAATAACCACTGTGATAATGCAATAATTGCATTATAATTTACAGGTGGCGAGAAAAGAAGGAAGCAAGATATTGAATTTATCAGCAGGCACATGGGGAAATACTCGTATACACAAAAATTCAACGTCCGTAGAAAAATGTTTATATCACATGAAAGCGAAGAAGAACACTCACCAATTATTAAGTGACTCTGCTAATCTCATTCCGATATTAGCTAATGTGGAATATTATGCAACGAACCCCGAAAAAGAGAGACAACCTGAAATTGTAATGGTTAGTAAATAATGAAACAAACAGCATCCTTTTCGAGTAATATAATAAACTATAATAAAAATACGTAACGGCTGCATTAAATGTAGCAGATTTTGTACCCCTAAAAACGTATAGCTGCTTAAAACATTTTACGTCACTCACTCAATATATGATATTATGCCAATTACCTATAACCTATAAATTGAATACAACATCTCTCGTACGATAGAGTAAAATAAGAGAATACTCTTTTGTTGTGTGACATTTCTGATTTATTTCCAATCATCGAGATTGATAGATATATTGAGATGAACCTCGATTACTCGACACGAACTGAAATTCTGAAGATTAGTAGATTCTGAAAACGATCCTACATATTTCTCCGTCCTTGGTTATAATAATTATCCTAGACGCATTAATAATATCCATCATGTGTTTATTTTGTAATTAAGCTATTACATGATAAAATCTTAACTAATATTTTTTACGTTTATGATACCTTTAAGCCTGAAACAAGAACGTTTAATGAAAATGATCGCACCTCCACCATTACGATATCACTGGGTTCTAAAGACATTCAAAATGTAATGTTCCCGTTGAATGTCAATCCAAGTGTTACAAGTTTTAGAATTGATTATCGACAGCACAAACATATCAATGTTCTTGCTTGGGTGTAAGTCTTTTAAAGTTATCCTACGATTCGTTGATTCATACATAATTTTTTTTCAATTAATAATAATATTAAATTTAGATTTCCGTCGGTTTATGAATTAAAAAAAACCATTCGGTATTCCATTATACCACCGACAATAAATAATGTGAAAAGAAATATAATTGTATGCTACAAGATTAACTTCCAAGAAAAGACATTAACGATGTCTATTCCGAAAACGATTAATTTGCTTAGTATATGCGACCCTCGGCCCGATACGGACATACCACAAAAAACCATAGAGAGACGTTCGGATAGAGCTTTAAAAAATATTGAAAAAACACTCAAAACGAATTCGAATGGAAAAGATGAATACTCAACGATTATTGTACGGAAGGTAAAATAGACAGTTCGATGTACAATATTAATAAATGTATGACTCAGATCATACTGTACAGACTGTATATGTTACTTCACTATGACAATATTATAATTGTAAACTCGCATTGTTTAATTTTAGGCTGATATACCACCGGAAATTAAAAAAATGAAGGATCCGGTGGCCATCGTAAACGAAATTTATCCATGTATTGACTTCCATCATGAAATTTTATCAAATTCTCCGGCAACAGTTAAAGTAACAGCACAAATCTGTGAGCAAATATTTGAAGCAGATGGTAAGTTTTTATATTTAAACATCCATATATTTAACAATAATTGATATTCCAACAAATGTTTTCGAATGCTCTAAAAATTACATTTATTTTAACTCAGAATAAAATGTGTATATAAAATAATCATTTATAATTGGTATTAATTTATATTTTGTAGCACCAACAATACAAGAAGCGAAAAACAATGTATGCATTGATGCTTTAGAAGTATTCTACAAGTATGTTTATTTACGATATTTTCTATTTTTCTACCTTTTTCGTTCATAACATTTACATGAAATTATTTAATTCCAGCTATGAACATCCATGTGCATCAAATGACCCTTGACTGCAAAAAAAAAACTTCAATATAGTATCGCATACTAAAATCTAATTTAGTATACGTAGTAGTTAATTAGTTAATTGGTATTTTCAAAACTTAGTAGGTAAGGTTACATCCACATAGTGAAATCATTCATTTTATGAACCGGATTAATAAATAATTAATATAATTTGAAATCTTTTTTGCCATAATAACATTATATAAATCATAATTAATTAAAAATAAATAAATGTTCTGGTTATTTTTCCAAGCAAAAAGGAGAATAACGTATGACAAATTAATACAATTAATTATATAATTTTTAAATTAATAATGAATTATATAGTGTCATTATGACAAAAATGATTTGAATTTATATCAATAATTTATTTATGATAAAAATGGACTAGAACACAATCTCATATATTTACGTTTATATTTTCACTGAATCATGACGACGAATGATACATTCCAATTTTTTAAAAATATTTTATAATCCCCAATTGTCTAAACATAAGTTAATTGGTACCTACCTTCAAAACTTATTATAAATCACATACCTATGTAGAATATGTCACACCCCCAATTTTATATCACTAATTTCATTAACTAGATAGGGATGTGACATATACATAATATTATATTATAATATATAGTAAGTAACTATTGTAAAAAAATATTGAAAAATATAATAGATTAATACTATAATATAATCATTTGTCGTTTTAATGCAGAGATATAATAAACAGTTAATAAATTCTTTTCTAATCCATTTTTATCATCATTAAGAGGACGCCACACCTGTATGTGTTGTCTCCGTCTTACAAACGTATAACATAGCAAAATCTGTTTAGCGCGGGACAACTTTACTCCCTTTGTATTTATAGTAGAATTACCAAAATTCCACAACGCATAGGTAAGAACTTTATCTGTGTCATAGCGTCGTTATTTTTTTGATAACATTAATATAATTAAAGTTATAAGCTTAAGAAAATACATTTATTTTTTATTTTTTCATTAAATTACTTAAAATTATTGGTTTGTGCTATCAAAAAAATTACGACGCTATTACACAGATAGAGTTCTTACCTATGCGTTGTGGAGTTTTGGTAATTCTGCTTTAAATATTGAGGGAGAAAAGTTGTCCCGCGCTAAACAGATTTTGCTATGTTATACGTTTGTAAGACGGAGACAACACATGCGGGTGTGGCGTCCTCTTAAATATTGATTTAAATTCAAATCATTATTGTCTTAATGACATTGTATAATTCATTATTAATTTAGAAACTAGATATTATACATAATATACAAATATAATTTATCTACTGTATTAAAATATCTCACATTTTTGGTTTGAAAAATATACAAATCAAGGATTTGAATTTATATAAATAATTTATTAATCCAGTGCATATAGTAAGTGATTTCAGTATGTGGAGTATTTTTTTTCAAACAAATCTTGTACAAAAAGTTTTTTTCTAATTATAAAATTGGCAAAGTTACAGTATGGTCAAATTTAATATTTATGTAAGTATATAATCTGCTTTTAATGACATTTTAATAATGTTTATTTTATAATTGATCTACCTATTTCCGTATCACCATTTACTCTAATTATAATCACTTGAGTAGATTTTTCGTCTATTCCTTATAAGTTATTATTAATCTGGTTCATTTATTATAAATTGATAACTGCATTTGAATAATAATAAGTTATCGCCATAATTTAACAATATTTATTATTATTATTTATTATGCAATAAAAAAAATTATTATAATTTATAATGTATTGTTGACTGAAGATCAAATAAAAGCAGCAATATCACGTGAATTTTCGAGACGTTTGGAATCATGTTTGAAACATCAAGGTGGAAACTTTGAACAATTTATTAGATAAAATGTATCAATAAGTCAATAGTAATAAGTTCTAAAATTGTTATATAAAATGTTTATTCCTTAAAATTTAAATAAATGAATTTGTAGTATTAATTTTTTTTAATTGTCTTTACCTCCAACTATCAACTATTTATATTTACCAACTTGCAACTGTAGATTGAGTAAATAACAATAGTAAATAATTTATTTCAGTCTTCTTTGTATGTAAGTAGCAAATTAAAAATATCAAAACTAGGTAGCTCAATTATAAAATGAAAATTATTAAAATGTCGTTAAAAGCAGATTATACCTACATAAATATTAAATTTGATTATACTGTAACTTTGCCAAATTTATAATTAGAAAAAAAAATTTTCGTACAAAAATTGTTTGAAAAAAAATACTCCACATACTGAAATCCGGAAGAAATATTTAGTGGTACCTCATATTGTGAACACACTGTATATTTTATATAATTAATTGTATTAATTTGTCATACGTTATTTCTCCTTTTTGCTTGGAAAGTTATACAGAGCATTTATATATTATTTTTAATTAATTATGACTTATATAGTTATATAATGTTATTATGGCAAAAAAGATTTGAATTTATATTAATAATTTATTAATCCAGTACATGAAATGAGTTATTTCACTTTTTATTTTTTCGTATGGCACATGGGAGTAGGCACGAAAGCCTTATAGTTATTTCACTATGTGCATGAACCTTACCTAGTAATTTTTGAAAATACCAACTACTATGTAGAAAATTGGATATTTGTACGAAAAAGGTAGAAAAATATTAAATATCGTAGATAAACATATTTGTAGAATACTTCCAGAGCGCCAATACATACATTCATTTTGGCAGAAAATATCAATTATTGTTAAATATAAAAGATTACCATATGCTTCAAATATTTGCTCATAGATTTATGCTGTTACTCTAAAAAATTGCCGGAAGATTCGTTAAAAGTTCATGTATGAAATAAGTTAATTTACAATAAACAAGGGACCCTTCATCTTTTTAATTTATGGTGGTATATCAGACTAAAATTAAAGAATGCGAGTTTCAAATTATAATTTTGTCATAGTGAAATAATATAGTCTATATACAGTGTTGCAGTAAGTTCTAAGTTTTAACTATAAATTGTTTATGACTTAAGTCATATATTTATTAATACTGTACATCGTTAGGTTAGACCCTAACCGTACAATAATCGTCGAGTATTCATCTTTTCCAATCGTATTCGTTTTGAGTGTTTTTTCAATATTTTTTAAAGCTCTATCTGAAAGCCTTTCTATTGTTGTTGGTGGTATGTCCGTATCTGGTCGAGGATCGCATATACTAAGAAATTTAATTGATTTTGGAATAGAATCGATAGTGTTTTTCCCTGAAGTCCATTCTAATGCACAAAGTTATATTTCTGTTCACATTATTTAATTTCAGTGGTATAATTGAATACCGAATTGTTTTTTTCAACTCATAAACCGACGGAAATCTAAATTTAATATTATTATTAATTGAAAAAAAAATATGTATTAATCAACGAATCGTACGAAAACTTTAAAAGACTTACACCCAAGCAAGTACATTGTGAAATGTGTGTGCTGTCGATAATCAATTCTAAAACTTCGAACACTCGAATTCAAATTCAAAGGGAACATTACATTCTGAATGTCTTTGGAACCCAGTGATACCCAGTGATGCAGTTTGTTTCATTATTTACTAACCATTACAATTTCAGGTTGTCTCTCTTTCGTGGGGTTCATTGCATAATATTCCACATTAGCTAATATCAGATGAGATTAGCAGAGTCACGTAATAGTTTATGATTGTTCTTGTTCTCTTTGATGTGATCCAAACATTTTTTTATGGAAGTTGAATATTTTTGTTAACCAGCATGTCCCCATGTGCTTTTAGATAAATTAAGTATCTTGCTTCATCTTTTTAATTTCTGGTGGCATATCAGCCTAAAATTAAAGAATGTGAGTTTAGAATTATAAATTTGTCATAGTGAAATAAAATAGTCTATACAGTGTTGCAGTAAGTTCTAAGTTTTACCTATAAATTGTTTATGACTTAAGTCATATATTTATTAATACTGTACATCGTACCTACTGTCTAATTTACCTTCTGTACAATAATCGTTGTGTATTCATCTTTTCCAATCGAATTCGTTTTGAGTGTTTTTTCAATATTTTTTAAAGCTCTATCTGAACGCATCTCTATTGTTGTTGGTGGTATGTCCGTATCTGGTCGAGAATCGCATATACTAAGAAATTTAATTGATTTCGAAATAGACATCGATACTGTTTTTTACTGAAGTTCATTCTATAGCACACTGCAGTTATATTGCTGTTCACATCATTTAATTTCGTTGGAATAATTGAATACCAAATTGTTTTTTTCAACTCATAAACCGACGGAAATCTAAATTTAATATTATTATTAATTTAAAAAAATTATGAATCAATTAACGAATCGTACGAAAACTTTAAAAGACTTACACCCAAGCAAGTACATTGTGAAATGTGTGTGTTGTCGATAGTCAACACTAAAACTTCTAGCACTCGGATTAATATTCAACGGGAACATTTGTTCAAATCGTTGGTTAAGCGCATGATTCTATGTTTAAATTATGTTTATACAAACAAAACTCTAAGATTACACCAAAATAAAATGATTAAATGCTAATTGTGTTTTTGTAATCATTTTTTTATTTATGCTCTCAAGTTGTAGTGCATATTTAAATTATGTATAGCAGAGATATTCAAAAATTTTACGACAACACCCAATTCGGAAACATTTTATAATTTGGTGACACATCCAATGAAATGTTTTATATGTTTTATCAACGAACGTTTCTTTAAAATATAACCTTTAGTGCACCAGTGTTGTAGTTACACGTCATTGGAATACTCTTAATCGTTATGTGCTATGATTAGAAAATTGTTATGTTTAACCTAACCATGTTTTGGCGCCCTTAACACCCCCCCCCCCCCGCTAAGACTAGTTTGAGTAGTATTAAAATTAAGTTTTTTAGTAAGTTAAATAAAATTAGCATGTATTTTGTATCATAACAATATTGTAATAAGGTTAGACATTTTATTTTACTAACTTATAAAATTGTAAAACGAAAATAATATTAAATTTATATTATCATATTTATAGATACTGCGAAAAACGTGTTAAGTTAATAATACTAATTTTCATAATAATAAATATGCGAATGTGCGAATGTGCGATTCACCACGTTATATCGACCTTTGCGCCATATATTAATATCAATTATCAAAATTCAAAGTATATTCATTAACATACAATATCAAATCAAATAATATTATATTATTTCACGCCACCAGCCCACCACTGCCTATAATATAGGAATATTGTGTTTCTGGTTTCAATTACAACGGAATTTTTTGTAAAAAAGAAACCAAAATACTACGTACAAATTTACTAAACAAAATATATGATCATATGAATATTGATTACCTGTTGGCGCCCACAGAAATTTTTCTAGGGAGGGGGACAATGTTAGGATTTGAGGATAAATATTATAATTTTACTAGGTGTTTTAAAATAATAACATTTTTTATTATACTCGTATACAATGTATTACATTACAACTTATTTTATACTTTGAATTTGTTGTATAGTATATAGTCATTTATCTTAAAACATTCAATTAAAAAAAATATTTTGAAAAAGCCAGCGGGCAAATGCCATAGCTTGCACCCCCCTGCGGGCGCCTATGGTTTGCAGTTACTTGTTAGCTTATACATTTGAGTATTTGACATTCCACAGCAGACTGTACGGAGCGAGAGCTCGTCGAAAACAATAAATTGAATAAATTTAATAATTGTGTGTGTCAGACAATTGTGTCTTTTTGATTTACGCTATACTCTGCGGTATTTTCACCGTAAGGTCTGAATGGGTTTTACCGCCACGGTTTTTCTAACGAATCTAGCCTTAATCGTCTAGTTATATGATTTTATTTATAAATAGGTAAATATTATAATATGAAAATAATTATTACGACCATTTATATATTTTATTGACACACACAAATGCGGTGGTATGTTTCCATAATTCCATGTATTATTTTTACATCAAAACCAGCGGTATCGATGCACTGTTTTATTATTCTTATATTCTACAAATACGACTAATATGAGACAATTGAAGATGCATCTTCAATCAAAACGACATTAGATAATGAATATTTCAAATTGCATAGCTTTTTAATGCGTTTTAAAAGATAAATAATTAAAAATAATTTTCAGTTTGGCGCCCCTCCGTGCTGGCGCCCTGGGCAGTCGCCCAGGTCGCCCATAGCTTTCGCCGTCCCTGACGGTATCCGATTTCAATACTGTAGCCTGTCACATATTATGTTTATTGTGCTGTCGATGCAACAACGCGAAAAAGTCATAATATTAAAGTACCCTTCTAATGTTGCGTTTGATGTTCGCGCTGGACATTCGACGAATGCGACGTTCGTCGGTAACCGATCGGTCGTCGTCTGGTCAAATAACCATATAATTATAATCATATCGACGGTGCACGTTAAACCCTCTGCAGTCATTGGTAAATTATTGTAAAACAAAATACGTCCAAAAATGGGTTTCACATAAAATTATAATAATATGATTATATTGTGAAGAGGGGACGAGAAATACATTTTTTCCGCCCCCCTCAGTACCCTCAAATGTGTATTTAGTTCATACACATAAACATAGGGCATTCAACTTCTATTTTTCTTTATCTATAAAGTACACTATAGACTGCATCACAATTAAAATGGTATAGACCTTGAAAATATTATTAAAGTTATATTTTAATAAATTTAAAAGTGTATAAAGTTTGAGTTGAATTTTATTTCTTCAGCCGTTGAAAGAGTTGATTTTTCTTATGCTTCTGAAAAAACTCCCCTAAACCATTTTTGTTTGGGTTGCATAAGTATGAACCTGAAAATTGCAACGAACAAAACATTATTATTTGGTCTTCTATGACTTATTTAACCTAACCGATTTAATTTTATAAGTGGTATTAAAGTATACCTTATTATTAAGGTATACTTAAGCCTTTCTAGTACTGCATTTTGAGGGTTGAATTCACTCAATATTGACATGTTTAGTTTAAAATAGAGTCTATCTTTTATTGTGTCTTGTAACGGGACAGTTCTGTATATAATCATATATCATGATAGACTACGGCGCGCCCTAGTATTACCAGTATCACCGATGTACGTCGATCATGCACGGTACCACACGCATACACCGACGATAGATAGCGCGCTACGACCTCGGCCTTTTAACTGGCGATTATCAACGTCCGGTAATCATGGAGAACCCTCATCAATAATTATGTTAGTATAATTATTTAAGTAGCCCCAAATAAACGTATAAAACTTCTTTTCTCTACCCGTCAATGTATTTAACACCTATTCAACACGTAAAAACATATCATTCCGTCTCGGAGTTCCAATACACTCCGACAATCAGGAGCATACAGAAATATACGTCGAGACCACCAGCAAGACACCACGCTCTCCCTCGTAGTATCGAGGAGGCACATTGAGGGATATATTCCAAAGACGCCGACTACAGCTGTATGTGTAGTATAAGGTCTTGTACTAGGAATATATCGTACAATGTGTTAAGATTAGAGTACGCTGAGAAAGCGACCAATCTTCCCGACGTTCGCCGCCGACCGACCAGTGTCAAACAACCAGTCGACGTTTGCCGCCGCCGACGACCAGTGTCAAACATCCAGTCGACGTTTGCCGCCACCGACGACCAGTGTCCACCAGCTAGCCGACGTTTGCAGCCCCCGACGACCAGTGCCAACCAGTCAGCCGACATCCGTTGCCGTCAACCACCAGGAACAACCAGTAAACGCGTACTATCAGTACTCCGACGCTCCCATAGACTACGCTATAAAAAGCGTAGTATACTGTGTGGAACAAGTTGACTCGTACAAGTGGTGTAATAAACCACACCACCTCTGTACTCTCCCCAGTAAATCTGATAGTCCGTACGTACTGTAAGTGTAGCCCTGTTCTATGATATATATGTTGTGAATGAGTCCAACTCTGTCTATGTATTATATATGTACGCTCTATACAGAGTATAAATTAATTAAAAGAAATTATGTATTGTATTCCTATATTATGTTAAATATGAATAAAAAAAGAAGTGCAAAATAAAAGTTAATAAAACATAAAACCAAAGAGTTACGTTTTGTTACAGTCTGAGGATAATTGTGAACGATCTGCAGTTTTAATAATATTGTAATAACTAATTAAGCGCTCAACATCCGCACTGTGAAGTTTCATTGAAAGAAGAAGGGCCTAAAAATCACAACAACTAATATTATTAAACCAAAAATAAAAATAAAGTAAATTATTATTACAATATATTTAACCAGTCTTATATTGACTAAGTTTATATATTATTTAATTATGTTTAAAATAAGTAGGTACATACTAATGAAACAGTTATTGACTTTCAACTAGAACAATTTAATAATATCCTGAGAAGACTAGTTGAAATGGGCTCATCTTTAATCTGAGAATGTCCAGATGCTTCTTTATTTGATGTCACAAAATCAACTAAACTAAAATCTGGACATATTAATGAATGACATTCTTTTAGTTTCATATCTGATACTGACATGTTTATAAACTTCAATGGTTTTAATTAAGCCTAGTCGGTTGTGTCTAATCTTTTGAGCACATAATTTTCAATATTTTCTAGAATATCATTACGAATAGCAGCAAAAGACCTATTATGTGTTACAAATTGATGGCTAATTTTTAATTTAGAATTTGAAATATATTCGAACAGCTGGAACCCTTTAAGCATAATATATTGTTGTGACTTTTTCATTGTTAGAAATATATGACAGGTTTGATTTTTCTAAGTTGGTCTTAGCGAAGGATCTGTCAAGATATCTAATTGGTGGTATTACATTTTTTTTATTTAGGATTTTTTTAGTAGCTTTCCAAATAGAATTGCTTGAGTTAGATAGAGAGTGTAAGTATCGTTGGTATGTTTCTGTGTTGTGAATGCGTAGAAGGTTTTTAAGGGAGCACGCAAGTTTTTATAGCGACTTTTGTCACTGGGGAGGTGGGTGTGGTGCCATCGGTTTCTAGCTCGTCGTTTTTCAACTAGCAGTTTTGAGAGGTGTTCAGGGAGAACATTTTTATTGCGTTTGGTGTGCAAGGAAGTTGATGAGTCAAGGGCGGCGGTATTTATCAACGTGGTGAAGGTCGAGACAGCAAAGTCTATCTCTTCAGTAGATTTTAAAGAAATGTTTAGAGATATATTGTTTTCAATGATGCGGGAGAATTTTTTCCAATCGATTATCCCTGGGGTGAGAGTGGGGAATTTTTTCAGTGAGACCGATTGTTTATTTAAAGTTGATAAGATAGGAGTGTGATCAGACGAGAGGTCTGCGAGATTTGCAATATTATAGTTGATGTTATTAGGAAGAGTATGAATGAAAAAGTCAAGAATGTCGGGGACTCTGTTGGAATGTGATGGCCAATAGGTTGGGTCAGGAGGAGATAGGTATTTTAGGTTTAACCTAACCTAACCTAACCTAACCTCTGCAGAGAGCACATTTTGCTGGAAGATTCTGGGATTTTTGGCATGAGGTGGACAGGTGGTTGGCTCCGCAACGGACGCATTTTGGGGGATGGTTGCAATAGGATTTGGTGTGTCCAAACGCTTGGCAACGGAGGCATTGGATTGGTTGGTTGTTTGGTCTGGGCTCTTCAATTTTTATCTTAGTATAGTAAAGGTGGTCAAATTTAAAGACATCTTTGTTGTTGAAATCAGGCTCCAAATCAACGAAAAAGAGCGGGAGAGGTTTTTTCGTGATTCTATGTAAAACATTTGTGACGTTACGAGGCATGTGACCGAGAGCTGAGAGTTCTTTCTCTATTTCATTAATTGGTGTAGAGTGGTGAAGATTTCTAATAACTATTCTGAAGGCTCTGTCTTGTTTTAGTTGATAAGTGTGAAAATCAGCTTTATTAGATTGTAGATATTTAATGACAGAACGATACGAATCAGGTGAGCTTGTAGAGAGTTTTATGCCATTTATAGAACTTTTACATACGAAAGGTTCACCATTCGTAAGTTGCTTAATGTTGTCACAGAAAACCTTGTAATCAGTAACCACGCGAATAAAAATAGGTGGTGGGGGTTTGGAAGGTGCGGAAGAGTTTTCTAAGTGCTCAGGTTCATGCTCCATTTTTTCGGGTTCTGGATTATTATCGGATGCGTTGATCGTATCCGAAAATAAGGAAAATCGATTTTGAGTAACAAATACTTTTTTTTTTGCTTGCGGTCTTGAGGTTGGGGTAGATGGAGAAGTAATTGTGCGTTTTTCTGAAGTGGGGGTGATCCAGCAATCGTTGGGATCAGAATTTGAAGATTGATTAGGCGATCTATTTGGCACGCTCTGTATACGTGCTTTGGAAATGATAAGTGGAGATACGACGGTTTTAGATTTTTGTGATGGCATGGTGGTTTATCGCTTATTGAGAGTGTTGCGCAATCGAACGTCGATTTACGGGACGGACGGCCGAGTGCGTCCGCCGTAGATAACGATTACAATTAAATAGAGGTACCTAATTAATTTTGCTAAAGTTACCAGAGCTAGTAGCCGGAACTGCTTCGGTTGGATGATGTTGCGCTTGCATTGATTGTAGATCACTTTTAACGTTAAACGCGTTTTTGAATGAAAAAGATCGGAGTAGAATTGTTTGAGTAAGTTAGAATTTACGGAACAGTATAGTGTCGAACAATGATTCATGGTCAACGGTCGCCACGAGAGTAAAGAATCTTAACCACTAAAGAGTGAACATTTTTTATACTTTGGATCGTGAATAAAAATTAAATTCACATTTGCATTTTTAAAAGAATACCTCAAAAATAAAAGCCGATTTTGTGCGATGAAATGGGATTTTTTACACACAATTATAGTTTTCGGCCAAATCGATTTTGGTTTTGATGTAACGTTATATTATAACTAATGACCATAGATACATGAGATTTTCACCGAATGTTTATATACTATATAGATATTTTCTATATTTGATTAAATTTTCAAAATATTTTTATTTGTTATGAACTGTTAATTGGCATTTAATTTTTCAACATTTTTAAAGTTTTTTTCTATTTATTTCAATTCAATTTTATTGGTCGAGTCAAGACGCTTGAAAATTTAATACAAGTCTTCCAACATATTGTCATAATAGCAGTTGAAAAATATTATAAATAAATAGGCACGATTTTTTTTTATAAGCATTTAAAGTTCAAATTTTGACTAAATATGTAAAAATTAAGGAAGTTATCAAATTAACTTAGATAGAAATTCATAAAAAATTGTATTTTTAAATTTGAAATTAGAAACTTTACTTCAAGATTATAAGTTTGTTTAAATTTATCAAAAAAAAAAAAAAACAAAAATGTCCACCGAAAAGTAAAATATTTTGATAAATATTAATAATAATCTATACATATAAAATCCAAACACCACTCACTCACTGATCGCTGTAAATCAAAAACTACGCAACGTAAGAACTTGAAATTTGGAATAGAGGGTTTTCTCATATTTTCACCGTGCAATAAGAAAGGATTTTCAAAAATGTTGAGTTTTAGGAGTAATAAACAAGTATAATTATTCATCGCCAATACGCTAGACAGCACGGGCTCAAGAAGACCAATGAGTTTCCAGCTACGTGCAACCTATCCTTTACGCGAACAATAAGAATTGTTCCTAGAAGTTTATCGATACAAATAATCTCATGCATCACGCATACACCAATATATACTTAATATACCAATAGAATATCATACTCTTATCATATAATAATCGTCGAACGATAAAATGCACACCGATCACATAAACCAATATACACACAAATTAATAAAGAATAAAAAAAATTGTTCATTTGATTAGTTTAATATCTGGAACTATTTAACGAATTTTTAAATTTTTCACCATCAGAAAGCTACAAAATCCCATGAATCTATAGGCTATATTATATCTTAATAAGTTGCCCTTAATTTTTTAATGTAAATTTGAGATTTTCTATAGAAATAATAATAATATTAAATATATTTTTATACAATTTAGTATGGAAGAATAAGAAATCAGCAATTTGATATTAGGCAGCAATTATAAAAATTGTTTCACTTATACAAAGCTAAAAATCCGATAAATAATATTACTGAACATACTTTTAGTTCTGTATTTTAAATGACTGTGTTAAATTTTTTAAAGCAGATTCAGGTAGGGTAAATACATGGGAAGTTTTGATCATGAATAGACCTGGTATAAGTGACGAATTAATTATATTATAGAGTCGGTATTTTTAACGTGTAACGAAGTGCACAGAAATCAGCTAGTTTATGATATATCCTAGACAGATAAACCGTCTCCGCTTAGAATCGTATTTCGTATACAATGATATAATATCATTGGATTCAAATTTAATTCCATCCATTAAAGTAACTCACTTGTAACTTACTGTACAGCAAAACGATATCAACATCCCAATTTTTATTTTTATTTTTTGACAAAACCGAATCATTATTTTAAAATAATTATCATATTATTTGATTTCACCAAAAGAAATCTAAACGATTTTGCTGATTGGACAAAATCCAATTCAACCGTGTCCTAATTCACGGATCAAAAATGCCTAGCAAACGTGCAGTGATTTAAATGGAAATGAACTGTACTCGTTGGCCATTACATAACTGGTTTCAGCATTCCACTTTATATACGAGTTAATGCCGATATAATATATTATTTTATACTGCTTCTCGAACAGCTCAACGATTAATATTATTCTTGAACGTGTAATATAAAAAAGGTTGACAATTTTATGAAATTGTATATATAGGTACTGAATTCACATTATATTTTCATGTAGGCGTGTGGTTATGAAATTCGTGAACCTCCCGTAACAGGGTCCCATGTATAGGATGTTACTTTTTCCAAGGAGAATTATCTCGACGGCCTTTTACGTTGACATCGTAGCACCATAGATACCATAATAATTTAAAATATAATATTTTTGCCGTAAATACTCGTGTTGGCTTGTAGTTATGATTTTCGTGAGCATCATGTAATAGGATCTCATGTGTTAGAACGAAAAATTTACCATGTATACTATAAGACGACCGTATATTGTAAATATCATGATATATTTTTGTCATAATTTCACAATACATATATTTTTCAAAAATTCTTCAAATCTTAAGTATTAAAAAGTGAATCTTTTTAGTTTTTTGGATTGCGAATAAAAACTCAAATTTACATTTGCATTTTTAAAAGAATCCATTAAAAATAAAAGCCGATTTTGTGCGGTTTTGGATGAACTTATAAATTCGGCCGTATTTTAGGCAACAATGCAGTGTTATAAACGGAAATGAATGTAACAGGGTCTAATGAAAATAGTGTACTCATTGGCCGATACATGAAAACTGGTTTCAGCATACCATTTAATATATATATATATATCACTATATCTCATCTTATACTCCTTCTCGATGTCATAATAGATTAATCAAAAAATATTCTTGAACGTGTAATGTATAATATTTTACAAAAGAATTATATATATTCTGAATCCATATATTGTTCATTGTCTGTTCAATTTTGAACGAGTGTAGTAGGTTTGGTTATGAAATTCATGAACCTCCCGTAACAGGGTCCTATGTATAGGGTGTTACTTTTTCCAAGTAGAAACTACGTCAACAGCGTTTTACGTTGCCATCGTAGCACCGTAGATAACATAATAATTTAAAATATGATATTTTTGCCGTAAATACTCGTGTTGGTTTGTTTTATTGATTTTCGTGATCATCATGTAATAGGATCTCATGTGTTTGAACGTTAAGATATATCATGTATACCTTAGACGACCATATATCGTAATATCATAATATATTTTTATCATAATTTCAGAATAACATATATTTTCCATAAATTATTCGAATCTTAACCACTAAAGGGTGAACATTTTTTATACTTTGGATCGTGAATAAAAATTAAATTCACATTTGCATTTTTAAAAGAATACCAGATCATGTAATATGATCTCATGTGTTAGAACGTTAAATATATCATGTACACTGTAGACCAAGATCTATAAAAAAGAGGTTAGCCAGTGTTTGGTGAGGAACTGGTAAAAACGGTGCGGGGTGGACTAGTGCGTGACGTAGGCAATAGATCACAATCAAATGGTCGTTGCGTTTTTAGTGTTCCGTTCGGTATTCTTTATTTATTTTTTATGGTTTTACTCAATCAAAAAATATTCTTGAAAATGTAATGTATAATATTTTACAAAAGAATTATATATATTCAGAATCTATATTTTGTTCATTGTCTGTTAAATTGAACGAGCGTAGTAGGCGTTTTGGTTATGAAATTCGTGAACCTCCCGTAACAGGGTCCCATGTATAGGATGTTACTTTTTCCAAGGATGTTACAGAATAAACTAACGAAAACAACTAAAAAGGTCTTTCTAAAGACCAACAAAGACGATCAAATAAAACAATACGTTCCGACAGTTAAAACCATACCTAGTAAAGGAAACGGTAAAGCAACGGTGTGGTTTTGTTCTGGCAGAACGAATAAACGCTGACCAATGAGCAACGTACTAGATTGTCGAAAAGGGTATAAATACCGGACGCTTTCGACAATCTAGTCAGTCCATTTCAAACCTTCAAACCGTCTACAAGCCAAATTCAAAACAAGAATTCTGGCGGAAGAGGACCGGACCACGACACAGTACGCTGCCCGACGACAACGCCGTTCCACGGCTTCAAGCATCGTCCGACTGCCGACGACGTACGAGACCCGTGCGACCTATTATACTCCGACGACAATACGCCGCTCCACGGCTTCAAGCATCCTCCGGCTGCCGACGACGTACGAGACCCGTGCCACCTATACTCCGACGACGATACGCCGCTCCACGGCTTCAAACATCATCCGGTAGCCGATCAACAACGACGACGCTGACCCACGGATACCGCCGCAGTTCTCAAATCATCGAACGTTAAGCGGTTTTCGGCGTCACTTCAATAAAACGGCCCTTTTTAGGGTCCGTCACCAATCCCGGCGCTTAATTAAGGTGTCCGGCCCGAGCCAGGTTCATCGTCGGGGTTACGCTTAGTTAAGTTTGTACCAACGACGGCCGGCTCCCACACCCGATATTTTGTTATAATATACTGTGCATAAAATTATACCTAATTGTACACATAGAGTCCGGTAGCTACCCGACTAATATCCAAGCTCCTCCGATTATGTCGACTCACTTATTTAAGTCTAGTCGGCACAAATCGACGCTTTACTTTAAGCCCCAATATTGTCATGTATATACTTTTCAAAACATAGAAATAGAGACACCTGATTACAAAAGACAAAGTTTATCATTTATTTACGACACGGGCCGTCCATCCGGGCGAACCGTTTCAAGGAGAATTATCTCGACGGCCTTTTACGTTGCCATCGTAGCACCATAGATACCATAATAATTTAAAATATAATATTTTTGCCGTAAATACTCGTGTTGGCTTGTAGTTATGATTTTCGTGAGCATCATGTAATAGGATCTCATGTGTTAGGTTTCTGTATATTGTCTATGTGGTAAGAATTCTTGGAAATACGTACAATTGAGAATACAATGCATTTATGTTAAGTTTTTCATTTTAGTTCGTTACATTATATAATGTAGTTAAATGTTATATTTATAAATATACTATATCAGGACAGAACAGAGTATATTATTGTTTGTAATGTTGCTCTTAAGGGGCCTCGCTACTGCAGTTAATTGAAGCTCAAAATACCTTTAATTCTATAAACTTAAAGTTAGTTTACGTTGTTCGAATTTTACTCTGATAACAATTTGAACAATTTAAAAATTGTATTTAATGAGTTTCATTTTTGTATTACAATTTAGGATTAATAATACTTTTAAAGATATTTGATGAAATATATGATGTATAATATAAATAACTGCTATAATTACTAAAATGTAGGTGTAATAGGTTCAAAACTTCTATATTTTTTTGTTAACAATAAAAATCAAATTATACGATTGTACCTTTTTGGTTGAATTAACTATTTTATTTTAACGCATTGTTGAATGTTTTTTAAACTGGTTAAAACATTTTATTTTTTCAGTTTTTTATATTTGACATTAGGGCCAAGTGTTTAATTACGCCGCTGCACTGTGTTCAAATTTTGTTCTAAACATGGTCCAATCAGTGTTTCGCATACCCGATTTAACATGGAGAGCACCGAGTTCTATAAAAGTGCGAATTCAGTGTTGAGATAGTTGTAAGGTTCATTTATTGACGGTTCCGCAAAAGTTAAAAAGTAGTGACCAGACAGTGACACCTTTTAGTGGTTTGTAGGGGGGGATTATAGAATATTTTTTTTACATTAATTTAATTGGTATCGAGAATTAGCTTCTTAAACTATGTGTACCTACCCTCTTATAAAATATAAAAATGAGCCCCCGCCCCCCGGAAATTAATTTTTTTTAAATTTATCACATAATATAGCCATACACCTTCATCACTGAGAACCATTTTGTTTATTTCAATCGTCTTTCATAGTATTAGAATTTAATATATTTATAATAGTTTTAGTAAAACTAAATCATTCACCAAATTGCTCTTGTCATACAAAGATCAAAAACTGTTTTCACTGCAGGATTTATTAAAGCAGAAGCGTCTACTTTAAGTGATACATATTTTTTCTAAAAAAAATTTTTTTGTTATATAACATCACGTTTATAGTGTAGTTAAACTTTCTTAAAATAAACCTCTTATTATACATATTTGTGTAGCTTTTTACTTCTGGAATTAGAATATTGATATTCCATTTTATATATATATATATATATATATATATATATATATATGTTCTGCAAATAATTAAAATAAATTTACAATAAGTTTTATTTATTTTTGAACACTAAAAAATTATAATTATGTAATAATAAGCTCAGGATTATTGTATTATTATATTGTATAATACCTATATGAATATGAATATGATGACCATTTTAATATACAAAAAATGTAAATGTACCTAGGTATACCTACCTATCTATATTTATACAAAAGTGAAAATATTATTACAAGTTAGATTAATTAAAATATATGTTTTGATAGGTTTATTTGTAAAATGAAGTATATAGTAACTACGTAAACAAGTATTTTATTTTTTCCGCTATAGTAATATAGGTATTATGTAAAATGTGTGTAACTAAATGTTTTATACAGAATGGGTATTTGTATGTACCTAACAGGTTAGGTTCCATACTAGTACATATAAATTATATTATAACGTTATATACCTACCTAACATATATAATAGATAGTGTAACTACTGCAAATATAGGTATTATAATATTTTATAAGCATATCTTATAGGTGAAACTTGTTCAATGTGTCCATACACAAAATGCATACAATTGTTATAACGTATTATAGATAGGTATAAATAATATATTAAAGTAGTAAATACCTTTAAATACCTTATACTATTGCGACTCGTGAAACATGTAACGATGACAAAACTTAAGATATAAAAACGGTGTTCTGCAATTGCAATAAGTTAAATAACCGCAATAAACAAAAAACTCAAATAGGTAAAATAATGTAAAGGAAGCAAAATGGTTTGGGTACCATATTTTCTGTAAAAAAAATAAATAATACACAAATATACACACATATTTAAATAATAGCTTTGAATTTAAAAAAGGAATAATCTATTAGCTGATTGAATGAATTAATATTTTGTAAGTGAATCAATTCACATTCAATCATATCAACGGTGCAAGTTTCAGCCTCTGCAGTCATGGGTAGATTAATGTAAAACATAATACGTCCAAAAATGGGTAAAGGCATGCAGCTGAAACGTGTCTGAAAAAACACGCGGTCCATATTATTTTGATAATAATTTATCATCTCAAAGTGATATAGCCCTATTTTTACTGTTAATTGTTATTAGGATGATTTTTTTCAAAACGTTGACACATTTATAGTTAGTTCGTCGTTTCTATGTTACGGGAAATGTCGATGAATGATGTACCCAAACGCGTGTTATACCTATATATTGTGTAAATATACCCAAATAAATGTTACAATCCTGTTCTAGAGGTGATGAATAAATGAAAAAGTAAAAATATTATATAATATAAGTCACACAAAAGTTATCGGAATCAATTGACTAGTTTTCAATTGTCCTTGGTAAAAATAATAACAAACATGGTGATTATTATTATATATTTTTATCCATGACAACAAAATACTAAACTGTTTATTAATTAACTTACAAAAAAGACAAATCATTATTTAGTTTTGTTAAACGTCTCGACGATTAATTTTTGTACTTTATTAATTGAGATATTTAATTTCGTCTACAATATGTTAACGAAATCGTATATAGTGAGTGTCGCGTTAGGCACAGTTGGATTAGCTGGAGTGTGTAGTTATCTGTGGAATCGATCAAAAAGAACATCTGCATATTGTGTAAAGAACACAGAAGATTTAAAGGTATACAAATTATATTTTTGTCGAATATGTTCACAAGTGGTATTAATAACCACTGTGATAATGCAATAATTGCATTATAATTTACAGGTGGCGAGAAAAGAAGGAAGCAAGATATTGAATTTATCAGCAGGCACATGGGGAAATACTCGTATACACAAAAATTCAACGTCCGTAGAAAAATGTTTATATCACATGAAAGCGAAGAAGAACACTCACCAATTATTAAGTGACTCTGCTAATCTCATTCCGATATTAGCTAATGTGGAATATTATGCAACGAACCCCGAAAAAGAGAGACAACCTGAAATTGTAATGGTTAGTAAATAATGAAACAAACAGCATCCTTTTCGAGTGATATAATATACTATAATAAAAATACGTAACGGCTGCATTAAATGTAGCAGATTTTGTACCCCTAAAAACGTATAGCTGCTTAAAACATTTTACGTCACTCACTCAATATATGATATTATGCCAATTACCTATAACCTATAAATTGAATACAACATCTCTCGTACGACAGAGTAAAATAAGAGAATACTCTTTTGTTGTGTGACATTTCTGATTTATTTCCAATCATCGAGATTGATAGATATATTGAGATGAACCTCGATTACTCGACACGAACTGAAATTCTGAAGATTAGTAGATTCTGAAAACGATCCTACATATTTCTCCGTCCTTGGTTATAATAATTATCCTAGATGCATTAATAATATCCATCATGTGTTTATTTTGTAATTAAGCTATTACATGATAAAATCTTAACTAATATTTTTTACGTTTATGATACCTTTAAGCCTGAAACAAGAACGTTTAATGAAAATGATCGCACCTCCACCATTACGATATCATTGGGTTCTAAAGATATTCAAAATGTAATGTTCCCGTTGAATGTCAATCCAAGTGTTACAAGTTTTAGAATTGATTATCGACAGCACAAACATATCAATGTTCTTGCTTGGGTGTAAGTCTTTTAAAGTTATCCTACGATTCGTTGATTAATACATAATTTTTTTTCAATTAATAATAATATTAAATTTAGATTTCCGTCGGTTTATGAATTAAAAAAAACCATTCGGTATTCCATTATACCACCGACAATAAATAATGTGAAAAGAAATATAATTGTATGCTACAAGATTAACTTCCAAGAAAAGACATTAACGATGTCTATTCCGAAAACGATTAATTTGCTTAGTATATGCGACCCTCGGCCCGATACGGACATACCACAAAAAACCATAGAGAGACGTTCGGATAGAGCTTTAAAAAATATTGAAAAAACACTCAAAACGAATTCGAATGGAAAAGATGAATACTCAACGATTATTGTACGGAAGGTAAAATAGACAGTTCGATGTACAATATTAATAAATGTATGACTCAGGTCATACTGTACAGACTGTATATGTTACTTCACTATGACAATATTATAATTGTAAACTCGCATTGTTTAATTTTAGGCTGATATACCACCGGAAATTAAAAAAATGAAGGATCCGGTGGCCATCGTAAACGAAATTTATCCATGTATTGACTTCCATCATGAAATTTTATCAAATTCTCCGGCAACAGTTAAAGTAACAGCACAAATCTGTGAGCAAATATTTGAAGCAGATGGTAAGTTTTTATATTTAAACATCCATATATTTAACAATAATTGATATTTCAACAAATGTTTTCGAATGCTCTAAAAATTACATTTATTTTAACTCAGAATAAAATGTGTATATAAAATAATCATTTATAATTGGTATTAATTTATATTTTGTAGCACCAACAATACAAGAAGCGAAAAACAATGTATGCATTGATGCTTTAGAAGTATTCTACAAGTATGTTTATTTACGATATTTTCTATTTTTCTACCTTTTTCGTTCATAACATTTACATGAAATTATTTAATTCCAGCTATGAACATCCATGTGCATCAAATGACCCTTGACTGCAAAAACAAAACTTCAATATAGTATCGCATACTAAAATCCAATTTAGTATACGTAGTAGTTAATTGGTATTTTCAAAACTTAGTAGGTAAGGTTACATCCACATAGTGAAATTATTCATTTTATGAACTGGATTAATAAATAATTAATATAATTTCAAATCTTTTTTGCCATAATAACATTATATAAGTCATAATTAATTAAAAATAAATAAATGTTCTGTATATTTTTCCAAGCAAAAAAGAGAATAACGTATGACAAATTAATACAATTAATTATATAATTTTTAAATTAATAATGAATTATATAGTGTCATTATGACAAAAATGATTTGAATTTATATCAATAATTTATTTATGATAAAAATGGACTAGAACACAATCTCATATATTTACGTTTATATTTTCACTGAATCATGACGACGAATGATGCATTCCAATTTTTTTAAAATATTTTATAATCCCCAATTGTCTAAACATAAGTTAATTGGTACCTACCTTCAAAACTTATGCTAAATCACATACCTATGTAGAATATGTCACACCCCCAATTTTATATCACTAATTTCATGAACTAGATGGGGATGTGACATATACATAATATTATATTATAATATATAGTAAGTAACTATTGTAAAAAAATATTGAAAAATATAATAGATTAATACTATAATATAATCATTTGTCGTTTTAATGCAGAGATATAATAAACAGTTAATAAATTCTTTTCTAATCCATTTTTATCATCATTAAGAGGACGCCACACCCGCATGTGTTGTCTCCGTCTTACAAACGTATAACATAGTAAAATCTGTTTAGCGCGGGACAACTTTACTCCCTTTGTATTTATAGTAGAATTACGAAAATTCAACAACGCATAGGTAAGAACTTTATCTGTGTCATAGCGTCGTTATTTTTTTGATAACATAAATATAATTAAAGTTATAAGCTTAAGAAAATACATTTATTTTTTATTTTTTCATTAAATTACTTAAAATTATTGGTTTGTGCTATCAAAAAAATAACGACGCTATGACACAGATATAGTTCTTACCTATGCGTTGTGGAATTTTGGTAATTCTGCTATAAATATTGAGGGAGAAAAGTTGTCCCGCGCTAAACAGATTTTGCTATGTTATACGTTTGTAAGACGGAGACAACACATGCGGGTGTGGCGTCCTCTTAAATATTGATTTAAATTCAAATCATTATTGTCTTAATGACATTGTATAATTCATTATTAATTTAGAAACTAGATATTATACATAATATACAAATATAATTTATCTACTGTATTAAAATATCTCACATTTTTGGTTTGCAAGATATACAAATCAAGGATTTGAATTTATATAAATAATTCATTAATCCAGTTCATATAGTAAGTGATTTCAGCATGTGGAGTATTTTTTTTCAAACGAAATTTGTACAAAAAGTTTTTTTCTAATTATAAAATTGGCAAAGTTACAGTATGGTCAAATTTAATATTTATGTAAGTATATAATCTGCTTTTAATGACATTTTAATAATGTTTATTTTATAATTGATCTACCTATTTTCGTATCACCATTTACTCTAATTATAATCACTTGAGTAGATTTTTTGGTCTATTCCTTATAAGTTATTATTAATCTGGTTCATTTATTATAAATTGATAACTGCATTAGAATAATAATAAGTTATCGCCATAATTTAACAATATTTATTATTATTATTATTATGCAATAAAAAAAATTATTATAATTTATAATGTATTGTTGAATGAAGATCAAATAAAAGCAGCAATATCACGTGAATTTTTGAGACGTTTGGAATCATGTTTGAAACATCAAGGTGGAAACTTTGAACAATTTATTAGATAAAATGTATCAATAAGTCAATAGTAATAAGTTCTAAAATTGTTAGATAATATGTTTATTCCTTAAAATTTAAATAAATTAATTTTTAGTATTATTTTTTTTTAATTGTCTTTACCTCCAACTATCAACTATTTATATTTACAAACTTGCAACTGTAGATTGAGTAAATAACAATAGTAAATAATTTATTTCAGTCTTCTTTGTATGTAAGTAGCAAATTAAAAATATCAAAACTAGGTAGCTCAATTATAAAATGAACATTATTAAAATGTCGTTAAAAGCAGATTATACCTACATAAATATTAAATTTGACCATACTGTAACTTTGCCAAATTTATAATTAGAAAAAAAATTTTTGTACAAAAATCGTTTGAAAAAGAATACTCCGCATACTGAAATCCGGAAGAAATATTTAGTGGTACCTCATATCGTGAACACACTGTATATTTTATATAATTAATTGTATTAATTTGTCATACGTTATTTCTCCTTTTTGCTTGGAAAGTTATACAGAACATTTATTTATTTTTAATTAGTTATGACTTATATAGTTATATAATGTTATTATGGCAAAAAAGATTTGAATTTATATTAATAATTTATTAATCCAGTACATAAAATGAGTTATTTCACTTTTTATTTTTTATTTTTTCGTATGGCACTATGGGAGTAGGCACGAAAGCCTTATAGTTATTTCACTATGTGCATGTAACCTTACCTAGTAATTTTTGAAAATACCAACTACTATGTAGAAAATTGGATATTAGTACGAAAAAGGTAGAAAAATATTCAATATCGTAGATAAACATATTTGTAGAATACTTCCAGAGCACCAATACATACATTCATTTTGGCAGAAAATATCAATTATGATTATTAAATATAAAAGATTACCATATGCTTCAAATATTTGCTCATAAATTTATGCTGTTACTCTAAAAAGTTGCCGAAAGATTCGTTAAAAGTTCATGTATGGAATTAGTTAATTTACAATAAACAAGGGACCCTTCATCTTTTTAATTTATGGTGGTATATCAGACTACAATTAAAGAATGCGAGTTTAAAATTATAATTTTGTCATAGTGAAATAATATAGTCTATATACAGTGTTGCAGTAAGTTCTAAGTTTTACCTATACATTGTTTATGACTTAAGTCATATATTTATTAATACTGTACATCTTTAGGTTAGACCCTAACCGTACAATAATCGTCGAGTATTCATCTTTTCCAATCGAATTCGTTTTGAGTTTTTTTTCAATATTTTTTAAAGCTCTATCAGAAAGCCTCTCTATTGTTGTTGGTGGTATGTCCGTATCTGGTCGAGGATCGCATATACTAAGAAATTTAATTGATTTCGAAATAGACATCGATACTGTTTTTCACTGATGTTCATTCTATAGCACACAGTTATATTGCTGTTCACATCATTTAATTTCGGTGGTATAATTGAATACCGAATTGTTTTTTTCAACTCATAAACCGACGGAAATCTAATTTTAATATTATTATTAATTGAAAAAAAAATATGTATTACCTAATCAACGAATCGTACGAAAACTTTAAAAGACTTACACCCAAGCAAGTACATTGTGAAATGTGTGTGCTGTCGATAATCAATTCTAAAACTTCGAACACTTGAATTCAAATTCAAAGGGAACATTACATTCTGAATGTCTTTGGAACCCAGTGATGCAGTTTGTTTCATTATTTATTAACCATTACAATTTCAGGTTGTCTCTCTTTCGCGGGGTTCATTGCATAATATTCCACATTAGCTAATATCAGATGAGATTAGCAGAGTCACGTAATAATTGGTGAGTGTTTTTGTTCTCTTTGATGTGATCCAAACATTTTTTTATGGACGTTGAATATTTTTGTTAACCAGCATGTCCCCATGTGCCTGTAGATAAATTAAGTATCTTGCTTCATCTTTTTAATTTCTGGTGGTATATCAGCCTAAAATTAAAGAATGTGAGTTTAGAATTATAATTTTGCCATAGTGAAATAACATAGTCTATACAGTGTTGCAGTAAGTTCTAATTTTTACCTATAAATTGTTTATGACTTAAGTCATATATTTATTAATACTGTACATCGTACCTACTGTCTAATTTACCTTCCGTACAATAATCGTTGTGTATTCATCTTTTCCAATCGAATTCGTTTTGAGTGTTTTTTCAATATTTTTTAAAGCTCTATCTGAACACATCTCTATTGTTGTTGGTGGTATGTCCGTATCTGGTCGAGAATCGCATATACTAAGAAATTTAATTGATTTCGAAATACACATTGATACTGTTTTTTACTGAAGTTCATTCTATAGCACACTGCAGTTATATTTCTGTTCACATCATTTAATTTCGTTGGTATAATTGAATACCGAATTGTTTTTTTCAACTCATAAACCGACGGAAATCTAAATTTAATATTATTATTAATTTAAAAAAATTATGAACCAATTAACGAATCGTACGAAAACTTTAAAAGACTTACACCCAAGCAAGTACATTGTGAAATGTGTGTGTTGTCGATAGTCAACACTAAAACTTCTATCACTCGGATTAACATTCAACGGGAACATTTGTTCAAATCGTTGGTTAAGCGCATGATTCTATGTTTAAATTATGTTTATACAAACAAAACTCTAAGATTACACCAAAATAAATTGATTAAATGCTAATTGTGTTTTTGTAATCATTTTTTTATTTATGCTCTCAAGTTGTAGTGCATATTTAAATTATGTATAGCAGAGGTATCCAAAAATTTTACGACAACACCCAATTCGGAAACATTTTATAATTTGGTGACACATCCAATGAAATGTTTTATATGTTTTATCAACGAACGTTTCTTTAAAATATAACCTTTAGTGCACCAGTGTTGTAGTTCCACGTCATTGGAATACTCTTAATCGTTATGTGTACCAATACACCATCAATATTATTATGTTATATTATATGCGTGTCTATCTTATAGTATTCGCTGTACCAATCAAAGACAAGATAAAGTTAATATAAAATATGTATTTTTATATGTATTGGTGTAAATATAATACATACATTTTTATACTATTTTCCAATCCAAAAATATATCATCAAGATTGTTAAGAATGATATTTAAGCGATTGCATTGCCAAAATGAGCAATGCAAAATGTGGCTAAGACTTATATTTGTCAAAGAATATTCCATTAGAATAAAGTTTGAAAATCAAAATAGAAAAAAAGAAAGTTATCTAAAAAAATGAAATAAATTGTGAAATAAATTTTAAATTATTTTTGTCCTCAATGTATTTTGTTAAAATTATAGAGAAGAAAAAAATCTTATTTTTTATACCTATTCTTTTTTTATTTCAAATAATGTGATACATTGCCTTTATTGATTATTATTATTATAATATACCTATATTAGAATTACCATATTTTCCATTTAATACATTGTTTTGTATTTTTGTGAATTGTATTACGTTTCATTTAATTTTAATGCCATAAATTACTATCAATAACAATAAGTGACCTAAATTATTTGCACGAAAAAAGTGGAAAACTTGCCAACCAAAAGGGTCAAAATTTAACTCAAAATGCACAAAAATATGTTCAAATATTCACCATAAACTTATAAGTAGGTATTAAAAATAATATAATCATTCAGTTGTACTTATTTCTGTATTAATTATATTTAACTTATCAAATTAAACGAGAAAATGAGTATAGTAAACGATAGCAAGAAGAAATTGAACATTTTGAATATATTTATATTTATATTATTTTAATGCAATTGTGATAATTTATAATAATAATAATAAAATATATATGCAACAATAATATATAAACGATGTGTATATCATATATTTTACATACATGGATTTTTTTGTTTATGTATTATAATATTGCTGGACCATCTAAAATCTGAGGAAGGTGAATTTCACTATCTGGACATCCAGTTCATGAAATTGTCGATTTCATCACAGAATATAACTATTTCACTTAATGGATGCGACATTTACATAATAAATTGGTGATTTATTAAATAATTACATTATTAATAAATATATTCACATTCATATTATAGTTTAGTTATAATTAAATAAAAATGTTTATGCGCCTACAGCATATAAACCATCTATATACCGTGAATAAATATTATTAATAAGGTCTATTGACTACGTCACTCATAACAGCCAATCACCAAGTTTTCTGATTACCTACTAGCTAACCTCTTCTTTATAGATCTTGAATCACCACGGCATGGTAACTTTTTTATACCAAAATATAAAAAGTATAAACGTACAATATGATATTATAGTAAGTATAGTTAGGTACACAGAATGATTTCGAATTTATTAATTTTCTTTTCTATATTATGTGATTATATTATAATATTTTAGAGTAATTTTTCATTGAATAATTCATACTATCATAGTATGAAAAATAAACATAAACTTTAAAAGTTTCTCTCGTCCAACAAATAAACATGTTATTTATCTATTTATTTCATATTGCTTTTATCACAAATCAACTTAATTATCGAACTCTAGCTAAAATAATACGTAACGTGATATAGATATTAATATAATAGTATAACTGTAAATATAATAAAATTAGTCAAAAATCACAAATAGACAGATGTCAAAATTCGCATTCCAGGCGATTGTTTCTGGTCATCGACCATATCGTGCTATTTGCTGATCAGGAACAACGAAAAAGATTCATTTCTAGAACTCCATTATTAGGGTCACAATAATGTAGAGTGGAGAACAATATAGATCCTTTAGTGTAACTTAATAAATCAATCAAACACTATTTTATTTTTAATATCATCCTCTAATAAATATAATTTTTGGCAGGATTCTTAGTTGTATTAACTTTAGATTATTTTATTATATTTTATTTTGTTCATTTTTCTTTTACTTTTGCGTTATTACACCTGTATCCACGGGTTTTTTCTGATATAATGTACCGTAATATTACGGTACAACCACCCTTGGCTATTCTAATACTGAAATATTATGTAACGGTATCCAGGGCCAGCGCAAGAAGTTTTGGTGCCCTGGGAGAACTCATGTTTTGGCGCCCTTAAACCCCCCCCCCCCCGCCAAGACTAGTTTGAGTAGTATTATAATTAAGTTTTTTAGTAAGTTAAATAAAATTAGCATGTATTTTGTATCATAACAATATTGTAATAAGGTTAGACATTTTATTTTACTAACTTATAAAATTGTAAAACGAAAATAATATTAAATTTATATTATCATATTTATAGATACTGCGAAAAACGTGTTAAGCTAATAATACTAATTTTCATAATAATAAATATGCGAATGTGCGAATGTGCGATTCACCACGTTATATCGACCGTTGCGCCATATATTAATTATTATATATCATCATATATTAATATAAATTATCAAAATTCAAAGTATATTCATCAACATAAAATATCAAATCAAATAATATAATATTATTTCACGCCACCAGCCCACCACTGCCTATAATATAGGAATATTGTGTTTCTGGTTTCACTAACTAGTTAGTAAATATTATAATTTTACTAGGTGTTTTAAAATAATAACATTTTTTATTATACTCGTATACAATGTATTATATTACAACTTATTTTATACTTTGAATTTGTTGTATAGTATATAGTAATTTATCTTAAAACATTCAATTAAAAAAAATATTTTGAAAAAGCCAGCGGGCAAATGCCTCAGCTTGCACCCCCCTGCGGGCGCCTATGGTTTGCAGTTACTTGTTAGCTTATACATTTGAGTATTTGACATTACACAGCAGACTGTACGGAGCGAGAGCTCGTCGAAAACAATAAATTGAATAAATAATTGTGTGTGTCAGACAATTGTGTCTTTTTGATTTACGCTATACTCTGCGGTATTTTCACCGTAAGGTCCGAATGGGTTTTACCGCCACGGTTTTTCTAACGAATCTAGCCTTAATCGTCTAGTTATATGATTTTATTTATAAATAGGTAAATATTATAATATGAAAATAATTATTACGACCATTTATATTATATTTTATTGACACACACAAATGCGGTGGTATGCTTCCATAATTCCATGTATTATTTTTACATAAAAATCGGCTTATTTAAAATTATTTAAAAAAATTAAATGAAAATAATTCTTTATTTACTAAATTCTTTAGTACGAAGACCAGACTGATGGAAGTATGTTGCGATTGATGTACATGATTCAATATTTTTGATTACTTCCACAAAATGTGCTGCAAGTTCTTCCCAAGCTAACGCTCTTCGTTGTACTGCGCACCAAACTTTCATTGAAAGCATATTATTGAGAAGCCTATAATTTTTTAACAATGCCCATAAACCATTTTTTCTCCTACATTAATGTAAGCACCATCTGTGACGACACCAGATGTTACTGGAAGTATTTGATCCCGAGGTAAATAATGTTCAATTGACTTTTTTATTAAATTATAGTAACCTAAAGCACCTCTGGTTTCTGGTTCTTCAAATCCTAAAAAAAGTAAATCAGTGTTTCTTTATTTAGTAATTATTTTCAGCAATACGTGGATATTATCTATTTGAAAGCGATCAACAGAACCGTCTACTCGTAAAGAAACTGAAATACAAGACTTAAGTTTATTTTTCAGCTCAGGAATATCAGCATGCACTATTAATATGCTGAAGCATATCTCTATGTCCAGGTGGATTATAGTATTGAAGTTTTCTATCCAAAGGTTTTAATGGATTAAATTTTTGTTGAATATCTAGTTTTTGCCGTTTTAAATAAGCAACTTCACTAGAAGGCCATGACCAGGCACTAATAATTCCTCGTTTACCATCGTTAAAAACTGTACACATTAACTGGCTGTTTTTTGACATACCTTTAGGTTTTGTGCAGAGATTAGTTTATCTAAAGGAGCTTCTTAGGCTTTGACTTCTTTTGGTAAAGCAGAAAAACGATGCACTTTTAAACATTCAACGTTTTCTTTTGATAACAAATGGTTAGAAAATATACTTTTTATTGGAACAGTTCCATTAGAAGAACAAATAGCTGGTACATGATTTTTTTGCTTTGTGTGTATCAATGCCGTGCCTGGACATTTGGAAATTGAACATCTCATTAATTTCCTACCTTTTGTCTGAGGAACTTTTTCAAAACAATCATTCTTTATAATATTATTCTCAACACCAGGCTCTTCAGGTATATCATCATTAGTATGGTTAACAGTACATAATTTATTTGCCACATGAAAAGCTCCATTTACATTAGTACATTACCATTGTTTTCATCATTAGTAATAATTTCAAAATAAACATCATCTAAAAAATATAACGTACCTAATCAAATTCAAGCTACAATACTAATACTGAATTAATAATAAATTATCAGAAAAAAAATAAACTGATGATACTATCAACAATTTATAATTAAATTATTATTATTATTATACTTGAATACAATTTGCAATAATGGCTTAAAAGTTTCATAATTTATTAATTTCTTACCTTTAGTCTGTATAACTTTTTCAAAACATGCATTGTTACTCTCAACACCATATTATTTTACAAGCTTATCACAATTAGTATACTTATTTATAAGGTGTAACAGTAGATGTAGCTGGGTCAATTTTCTTTACTTTTTTTATAAGCCACTTATGCATTATTGACATTTTAATTCTTAAATTTTCAGTGCCAATGCCAAATAATAAATAAAGAACATTAAATATTAATTAAAATAAGATCTTGAATCATAAACGACATAAATCGTACTTAACTAGTTAACTGATAAGACGTGGTAGTTATTAGTATACTATTTGTATACTCCATCAATGGTAATGTAATAATTACTAATAACAATTCTAAAAATAGCAATATTCATAGGAGATAATATTAATATATTATAAGAAAATAAGCAAATAATCAAAATATTGATAACAAAAATGGTAGGTATATACCACAGATTTAGATAATAGTTATTACCGATGAGGTATACATTAAATTCTCATCTATTAATTTCCCAACAATAATTTTTCAATTAATGAAGAAAAAACTGTAAAAAAAATTATACAATTTTTAATTTTATATTACACACTTGGCATTTCGAACTACACAAAATTTTAGTCCCTGCTACATATTAATATTGTATATCCTAATATTCAGTATATTAGATATTGGTATTATAACTTATAGGCAACATTAATATTACCCGATAACACTTTGTAAATTTCTTGAGCTTTAAAAGACTTTTTTGTTTTACCGTGGAAACTAAATCATTCACCAAATTGCTCTTGTCATACAAAGATCAAAAACTGTTTTCACTGCAGGATTTATTAAAGCAGAAGCGTCTACTTTAAGTGATACATATTTTTTTTTTAAAAAATTTTTTTGTTATATAACATCACGTTTATAGTGTAGTTAAACTTTCTTAAAATAGACCTCTTATTATACATATTTGTGTAGCTTTTTACTTTTGGAATTAGAATATTGATATTCCATTATATATATATATATATATGTTCTGCACATAATTAAAATAAATTTACAATAAGTTTTATTTATTTTTGAACACTAAAAAATTATAATTATATAATAATAAGCTCAGGATTATTGTATTATTATATTGTATAATACCTATATGAATATGAATATGATGACCATTTTAATATACAAAAAATGTAAATGTACCTAGGTATACCTACCTATCTATATTTATACAAAAGTGAAAATATTATAAATATAAATAAATGTTTTATACAGAATGGGTATTTGTATGTACCTAACAGGTTAGGTTCCATACTAGTACATATAAATTATATTATAATGTTATATACCTACCTAACATATATAATCGATAGTGTAACTGCAAATATAGATATTATAATATTTTATAAGCATATCTTATAGGTGAAACTTGTTCAATGTGTCCATACACAAAATGCATACAATTGTTATAACGTATTATAGATAGGTATAAATAATATATTAAAGTAGTAAATACCTTTAAATACCTTATACTATTGCGACTCGTGAAACATGTAACGATGACAAAACTTAAGATATAAAAACGGTGTTCTGCAATTGCAATAAGTTAAATAACCGCAATAAACAAAAAACTCAAATAGGTAAAATAATGTAAAGGAAGCAAAATGGTTTGGGTACCATATTTTCTGTAAAAAAAATAAATAATACACAAATATACACACATATTTAAATAATAGCTTTGAATTTGAAAAAGGAATAATCTATTAGCTGATTGAAAGAATTAATATTTTGTAAGTGAAATATATGTACCTACTCAGGATTATTTGGAGTAAATATATATTTGATGGATCTACCACATTATTAATAATCTGATAGATAGATTATAAAAATATGCAAGATAAAGTGTTTGTTGAATAACTGAAGTATCATAAAATCATAACATACAAATATAATACGATAATAGTAGAGTTAATATTATAATACTTAAAGAAATTATGTTATAATAATATTAATAATATAATAATAATTTTCAATATATAATTTATAGCCTTACTAACAATACCAATTATTTCTGTAGCACGCCTATGTGATATGGTCTTAATATATACAAACTAAATAATACCTATCATGTTTATTGTGGTGTTGATGCGACAAAGCGAAAAAGCCATGATATAAGAGTACCCTTTTAATGTTGCGTTTGATGTTCGCGCTAGACATTCGACGAATGCGATGTTTGTCGGTAACCGATCGGTCGTCGTCGGGTCAAATAATCATATCAACGGTGCAAGTTTCAGCCTCTGCAGTCATGGGTAGATTAATGTAAAACAAAATACGTCCAAACATGGGTTTAGCATAGTATTAAAATAATATGCTTATAATTTGTGAAGAAGGAATGAGAAAGACAATATTATATTATAACCAACCGTAAACGCATGCAGCTGAAACGTGTCTGAAAAAACACGCGGTCCATATTATTTTGATAATAATTTATCATCTCAAAGTGATATAGCCCTATTTTTACTGTTAATTGTTATTAGGATGATTTTTTTCAAAACATTGACACATTTATAGATAGTTCGTCGTTTCTATTTTACGGGAAATGTCAATGAATGATGTACTCAAACGTGTTATACCTATATTGTGTAAATATACCCAAATAAATGTTACAATCCTGTTCTAGAGGTGATGAATAAATGAAAAAGTAAAAATATTATATAATATAAGTCACACAAAAGTTATCGGAATCAATTGACTAGTTTTCAATTGTCCTTGGTAAAAATAATAACAAACATGGTGATTATTATTATATATTTTTATCCATGACAACAAAATACTAAACTGTTTATTAATTAATTTATGGAAAAGACAAATCATTATTTAGTTTTGTTAAACGTCTCGACGATTTTCTTATAAACTATTATAGTATCTAAAAACATTTCATTTTTGTGCTTTATTTAAGGTATTTACTTTCGTCAACAATATGTTTACGAAATCGTTAATAGTCAGTGTTGCTTTAGGCACAGTTGGATTAGCTGGAATGTGTACATATATTTTGTGGAAGCGATCAAAAAGAACATCTGCATGTGTAAAGAAAATAGATGATTTAAAGGTATACAAATTATATTTTTGTCGAATATGTTCACAAGTGGTATTAATAACCACTGTGATAATGCAATAATTATTATGATTTACAGGTGGTGAGAAAAGTAGGAAGGAAAATATTGAATTTATCAGCAGGCACATGGGGACATGCTGGTAAACACAAAAATTCAACGTCCATAAAAAAATGTTTGGATCACATCAAAGCGAACAAGAACACTCACCAATTATTAAGTGACTTTGCTAATCTCATTCCGATATTAGCTAATGTGGAATATTATGCAATGAACCCATCGAAAGAAAGACAACCTGAAATTGTAATGGTTAGTAAATAATGAAACAAACTGCATCCTTTTCAAGTGATTGTTGGTGGTACCTACTGTCTAATTTACCTTCCGTACAATAATCGTTGTGTATTCATCTTTTCCAATCGAATTCGTTTTGAGTGTTTTTTCAATATTTTTTAAAGCTCTATCTGAACGCATGTCTATTGTTGTTGGTGGTATGTCCGTATCTGGTCGAGGATCGCATATACTAAGAAATTTAATTGATTTCGAAATAGACATCGATACTGTTTTTCACTGAAGTTCATTCTATAGCACACAGTTATATTGCTGTTCACATCATTTAATTTCGGTGGTATAATTGAATACCGAATTGTTTTTTCAACTCATAAACCGACGGAAATCTAAATTTAATATTATTATTAATTGAAAAAAAATTATGTATTAATCAACGAATCGTACGAAAACTTTGAAAGGCTTACACCCAAGCAAATACATTGAAATGTGTGTGCTTTTGATGATCAATAATTAAACTTCTGACACTTGGATTCACATTCAACGAAAACATTACATTCTGAATGTCTTTGGAACCCATCGATATCGTTAGCGGTATATGAACGCTTAAATATTAACGTGAAATTTCAAAAAAAAAAAAAAAAATGCCGCCAAACGAGAGTTTAAAAATATCCTATAATTTAAGTCGAACCAAAGTTATTACATTATGCATGTAGTGCACGACTTAAAGGTATACAAATTATAATTATGTCAGATATGTTCACATGTGATATTTATTTTATAAGTACTGTGATAATGCAATAATTATTATAATTTACATTTGGCGAGAAAAGAAGGAAGCATGATATTGAATTTATCTGCAGGCACATGGGGATGACATGCTGGTAAACACAAACATTCAACGTCCATAAAAAAATTTTTGGATCACATCAAAGCGAACAAGAACACTCACCAATTATTACGTGACCCTGCTAAACTCATTCCGATATTAGCTAATGTGGAATATTATGCAGTGAACGCCGCGAAAGAAAGACATCCTGAAATTGTAAAAATAAACATATACTTTAAAATTTTCTCTCGTCCAACAAACAAACATGTTATTTATTTATTTATTTCATATGGCTTTTATCACAAATCAACTTAATTATCGAACTCTAACTAAAACAATACATAACCTGATATAGATATTAAGGTATAATGGTATAACTTTAAATAAAATAAAATTAGTCAAAATTCACAAATAGACAGATGTCAAGATTCGTAATCCAGGCGATTATTTCTGGTCACCGACAATATCGTGCTGTTCGTTGATCAGGAACAACGAAGAAAATTCATTCCTAGAACTCCATTTTTAGGGTCACATAGTAGTCTTCTGTTTGTGCTATAAGCTTGTCCATTATTTTCATTTGTACCTAAATTGTAGCTTATGTGATATAAAAGCTTTGAGAGGTTTAAGGGTAGTAGCACATTGTTACAAACTAATGACAGTAATAACTACCCAGAAAAGCATGATAAAAACAATCATAAACGAACCAAAAACCTCTCTTCCTGAATACTTATTCAGAGAATTTAGTGTTTTCAATGTTAAAAATATTATTTCAACAAAATTCACTATACTATGTATCCAAATTGATTATACGTATAATTAACGTTAAACCAAGAAGCCTTAAGTAACTTCTTACGAGTGGGTTCCTCACTTGCAAAGGAAAAAATATACAAAAATATACATAACTTTAAAAACAAATATATTGTTTGTCAAAATAAGATTTAATTTATTAAAAAATATTCCACGGTTTAAGTCAAACTGTAAAAATTACATTAAATATATTAACGAACTTATTAAAAAGAAAAGAAGATACCATAATTAACAGACTCTGAAAAGTCACAATCATCTAACGCAAGGCTACTTGATGAGTCATAACGAACCTCCATTATGTGTCACATAATATGTGTTGTTCTATTAACGTTCAATCATATTATCACCGAACGTCAAAAATTCATTCATTTCCGAAACCATTCCATATCTCCGAACAAATCTTCCCGGTGTTTCCGAATTGCGGACAAAAACCGTAAAAACATGCGAGTTGCGGACGAAATCTAAAAAGGTAACATACGAATTGCGGACACAAATATAAGATACTAATTGCGGACAAATTACCTATTATTATTATTAAGTCGTCCTAATATATATCAATTGATCGAGGCCCTAAATGAAGTACAGACTATCAGCTATACGAAAATGAATTGTTCTGCAGTGCGAAATTTAAAACGAGCAAAAATAACTGTTGAAAAAGAGGCATTTATTAGCAATCAAATTTTGCAATATTTACGTGGTGAAATCAGTAGAATATCATATATACAGGCTGTTTCAAAATATTTTTTACCAAAAGATCTATAAATACTATGACGATAAATAATGACGATAATCTATAAGTATTTTATAAACAATTTTTGCTACAAAATTAAAACATTAAATAATTTAACAACATTTTAATAATAACGATTGCTCTTTTACAAGACACAAATATTTTTAACCCCACCTACCAACTTTTTGGTAGCTTGGCCTAAGTCCTGAAAAAGTGGTGAAGGGAAATATTTGTGTCCGCAACTCACCTGATTTGAGAAATGTGTTTGAGAAAAAAAACTCTGTACGCAACTAGTACTACGATAACGAAACTCGTGTCCGCAATTGTTATGTTACAATTTTGACCTGAATAATTTCGTCCGCAACTAGTATGTGTCCAATCTTCCATGCCTTAAAACTAAACCCACAATCACAAAAATCTGAATTATATTATAATTTAAGTTAGAGTTAAAAACTAATTGTCAAGTTGTTGATGTATTTTTAATTCAATGAAAAAAATTTACTGGATAGCCAGGCGTAAAGTAAGTGAAATAAAGTAAAAATTCAACAAAAAATGTTTAATAATGTGTGATTTAGGTAGCCGAAATATACTATATTTAAGGAGTTCAGTATAGGCAATTTTTTTTTAAATACCTACATGCGTACTAAACTTACATGTAAGTAAAAACATATTTTAAATACAAGTTGTTCGAGTCATTGAAAAATCAGTAAATTAGTAGAGTGAAATAAAATAATAATATACATATTATTATTTATTTATTGGTAACAAAAATACTGAGCTCTAATGAGACTCTTGAATAGAGGCCAAGTAAATATAAGATTATGTATAAAATGAATGCATAATAATTATTTAACATTAAAAATAACAAAAAAATTTGACTAAATGTAAATGCAATTTGCGAATAATCCCAAAACAGTATCTCCCATTGTATATTTCTCGGCTGGTAGTGCTCTGACCGAACGACCTGTTACAATATCGTCACAATGGTAGTCTTTTTTTCACGATGAAAAATTAAAAAAAAAAGCTTAAAAGGTTTACTGGAATGCTAAAATAATTTTTGATAACTGTTTAAATTGAAATTATTACGATATTGGCAATATTACAGGATTTTCGCACGTAAAATAGCTATTTATCCTCAAACTTGTTTTGATATTTCGTTGTAATTCGTTGGTGAATAACCGTAGATACTTAAAAATTTTACTAAATTATTGATACATCATTTTATAAGAAGATACTATTTCTAAAATGTTTTGACTCTTTTTTGAGCTATTTATAGGATTATTGAGATATGAGATTTTGTTTTGATGTTTGTTCTAAAAGTTACGATAAAAAACTAGACAATTTAATGCAAAGTCCCTCATAATTTTTTACTATAAAAAATAAATTATATTAAAGTATACATAAGCACTATTTTTTTTATAAGCATTTGAAATTCAAATTTAAACAGATTACATGTTTAAATAAAAAATAACGATATTAAGTAGTTATTTTGTTGTACCTCATTCAAAAACATCATCATCACAAGGGATTAAAAGTTTTATCATATACCATCGCAATGACATTTAAAAATACTGAGATTCATTTTGATCCGATATAGTTATTACTATGAACACGGTTTTATGCTGTGATGGTATTGACTCAAAATTCAATTACAATTATATTTTGATAATATAACAAAAATAATATACTCTATTATAAATTATAATAATTAATATAGCCCTCAGCCCTTCCTATGACAACACCGACAAAATAATCACATTTTTAAAACAAATTGATATGTATAATCTAATTTAAGAATCTATTGTATAACTATATTTTACTGTGTACCTACTAAATACTTAATTTTGTTACAAGCTAATAACCTTATCAGTTGAAGCTGTACCATGAATAATAAAAAAAAAATAATAATAATAATTAATATAATAACAATAATTAAATAAAGCTGAAAGGTTTTTGACAAAGATTAAATATTACCAACTTCTCATAATAGCATAGTAATAAAATAAATAATTATTTAAATAGCAATATTAAAAAAAACATACCATGAAAAAATATAGGCTGACATACTGGTTCTGCTCAGAATCATTTTTGGTATATAGGTACTCTCATATTAATTTTACAATGATATAATAAATCTAATAAATCATTTAATTCAAATTAACACAATATCTATTACAAAGACCTTTCGGTCCATTTATCTACATATACTGACTGTACAGTAGATCGGTACCCACTTAGGTAAAAGTATGTTTAACTATTAACTTAATAATATTGTGTTACAATATAAAGATAATATATTATAACAAATATGTTTGATATTACAATCAGCTGTTGAGGGTAAGCCCACGACGATAACACACGCATAGTCTATAATAAATATCTGATACGATTTCAATCTACGACCGTTTTCACATGCGACTTCAGATATTATGACAATATTATCTATCTCAAGGCGCCAAAAACGCATGTGAAGCTGGAAGGTATTTTTGACCGCCTTTCGAAGAATTCATTTTATTTTATAAATAATACATTAAAATTTGATTTTAACGATTATTTTTACTCTACCAGACAAGATTTTCGAAGGCAAGCCGCATAATGGAGTCATAACCAATACATTCATTGACTTATACAAAAATTAAAAAACTTCTAATCTATTTTATGAAGCAATTTTCTGAAAAAAATCTCAAACCTATGAAAAAATAATTCGTAAAATACTGATCTTTAAGTCTTAATGCAAAAATAACCATAGGTAACTAGGGACTGTTTTAAAAAATATATTTTTTTACAAGTTTTTTTTTTAAACTGACTTTTAGAATAGTCCAAAGCGAGTTTCCAGATATTGTACATGATAATATAGGCACGTACCTAATTCTAAATTTAATATCATAGCAAGAGATCTTCGATCGAATTCCAGACGATATATTATATTATTATCAGTTGATCAACATGCATACGTAGGTATAATATTATAAATTATTATAATTATATATACAATTTATTATTGAAAGCACGAATTGATTTTTTTCTCATATAAATGAATAAAAGTGTTTTTTTTTTTTTTACTCTCATACGATAAAGATTCCTATGGTCGACACATTGACACGTATATAAGATTTGAAAAAAAAATCATCATTTGGACCCGATTCGTACTTGAACTGTTACGACGGCATCATATATATTACATAAACCGGTATACGAATACTCGCAATATATATATATATATATATATAATATACCTAACACAGTACCCACTATTACTGGTACATAGATATATATAATAATCGCAGATCGATTTTACAACGACAAATTTATTAAGTCTTTAGTATGCATAATAATATATTATACCTACTATACAACTACCACGGTCGTCGTGTGTGTTTAAGAAAGTATTTTTTAAATACACGAAATGTATGTACATTATAATGCATTTATAAATATAATACACAGAGTGAATCACCAAGATTTCTATTTTAAATATTTATAATAAGGATAATAGTCCTTCAATAAGGTTATACTAAGGGTAATAATCCTTGAAAAAGGTTATACAAAAATATAAAATATAAATCTAATATTGCTTGTTGGATCTAGTATTTGTTCGTATTATATTCGGGCGGTTTTTAAAAATTATAAATGTTGATAAATCAACATTAACTACTTAATCGCTTTTAAATTACCGTATGTTGTATATCCCCTCATATCTTCTTAACCTATCTCATGGTTCATGGATATATTATCCTTAGTGCAGAAAATTAAATTACTCAATAATTTGTCTTTCAAATCATGATTTTAATAACGTCAACATTTTTAGAAAAATTATCAGCTAAATAATCCATAATAGAATAAAGGGAGGTTCTAATTTTAAAAACTAAATTTCATATATATCTACAGGGCACTAAATTTGATAGCAGTACAACACAATTTCAAATATTTGAAAATATGGCCTTTAAAGTATATGTTTAAAAAATGTTCAACAGATAGTTGTTAATTTTCAAACAACTGAAGAAATGAAGAAATGAAATGAAGATGATATCGCAGTGATGTTTAGTCAATCACTCTTTATACACAAGCAGGTACGGGTTGGCAGTGGAGAAAGATGAGGCATGTCATACACAAAATAATATAGGTATCATAAAAATAGTGAGTTCTGTTTCGAGATATTATTTATTATATAACAACGTAAAACATCCACAAAATATAATATTAAAATATCAATACCCTATACTGGCTATACTATAATATACTAGTTTGAAGTATGTGAATATTATATTTTGAGAACGCCATGAACGATGTGTGGACACATTTTATTGGGTTTCTTTATGGCAAACGTGTACCTAATATATTACACGAGGTGATTGTAATACAGCAGTGTTGGCGAGTAACTATATACTATTAACTTAAGTAGATAACAAGATGCTATAATGAAATTAGTTTTTAAGTAATATTCCATGGCGATTTATGAGGATTTTATTGAAAGTAGGTATAATAATATTTAAAAAGGTACGTGATTTAAATTACTTTTTACACCATACATTTTAAGAATCAAATTGAATTAAATTGAATGTGTTTGATCATAATATTGCTATAGTTACAATTTAAATATTTTATAATTTTTTTATATAATATTATGACAAATAGGTACTTAATTTATTAATAATATTATTGTGTATCTTTTATATTGATATCGCTTGGATTATGATAATATACCTAACATGTATTGAATATCACAGAATATCATAATGATAAAGATTTGAGTTCACGTAGACTATAATGGTTCAAATAACGTATGTTTAAAGAATAAAATTATTATTTTTTTATTTCCAAAGTAGGTAATCGTATTTTTATGATGAATTAAAACTATAAAATATTAATACTTATATGTGAATTATGATAATTGTATTTAATTATGAAAAAATCGACAAACTATGTATAAAAAATGGCAAATATATTTACGATTAATATCACGTTGCTGCAAAATTAGTATAAGTATATGGATACACACGATTTAATATTACGAGTAGTATTAGTACATTATATAATATAGATTTAGATAGAAAAAGTTACGTTTTAACCTCAAAATTAATATCATTTTTTATGATGCATTAGCAATAAAACTATAAAATACTAACTTGAAAATAATGTATATGTATTTGTATTTAAAATGACATTTAAAAGTTATAACCCATACTAATAGAAGCATAATAAGTAAATTATACGAATGACAAAATAAAAAATATAAATCCACAAAGTGAGATGAGACAATAACCCCATTGATGGTAGTATCTCTAAAGTATATTATAATAGTCTTTAATAATATTTTGTTTTTGAGCTGGATGCAAGATTTTTTTGTAAGATTTTCGATATTATAGTTACCAATCAACAAAAAAAAAAAAGATAAATAGGTACTTATGATTCATAGATTTTTCTTGTAGAGGAAAAATATCGAATAGGTCATTTATTTGTACACTTTTTTTTTTAAAATTATTATGAGTGAAAATTATTAGGTATTTATTTTGTTAAAACGTCTCTTGGGAAATCTAATTTTAACCGTCTAATATGATTTCTTAGGAAGGTTAGATAGGACATTTGGGAGATAATGTATATTATAATTACGAAAAAGCGATTTCCCATCATGCACAGCGTACTTATCAGATAAATCTATAACGACGTCGATGACCGCGTTGTTGCAAAATTAAAGTATATATACTATATGGACAAACACAATAATGTAATAGTATGTAGGTACTTATACCTATATCCGTATTCATCATATCTTATATATTATCAAACATAATAGATTTATATAATTATATGTTGTGGCTATATTAAGAGCCATACAGCTATAATAATAATATCATATTTAATATGTGGGGTGTATGAAATGTCGGTACTGAGGACAGGCAGGTATACGTATTATTATAGTAATTCGTATATACACCACGACCTGTCGAATCATCATATAATGACATCAATCGCGGATGTATCGCTTACGGATTACAATAATATAATAATATAATAATTTGGGTACCTGCTATGGTGATGCACGGATGCGGTATAGCCGGTAGGTGCCTATAAATATATTACCTACCTATATTACCACTGATTAGGTATAAATTATATTTTATAAATAATCATTGCCATTACGTTAAATATATAGGTAGGTAAGTCAAATCCCCACAATTATATAGTATACGTGTGATACATCACAATATTATTAGATGGCTGTGGTTGTGTTCCTGTAGAGAGACATACCGCCTCGCGTCCCGGATACCGTTTAAAAAAAAAAAAAAAACTAGTACTGGCATAAAAAAAATCGTCAAACCGACAGCGATCAATATATGAATTTCTCGGAAATATAGTCTGTGGTTTGTACATAATTAATAATAATTACAGTCGAACCTGGTCGAGGTATTCACTTGCAATTATTAGCATATTCAATTCACGATTTAATTGCTAGAAATTTAAAAACACGATGACCGGAACGCTGGACGCAGTTTCCTCCGCTTTCCTTTGAAGATGTTCCAAATTTTCTGTAGTGTAGATTGATACGTTATTGGCCACTAGCTAAAGATTTTATTAATAGAGTTACCTGAAGCGGGATGAGGTTTACATTGTGACCGAAATAATTAATAAAATTAAATAAAAAACAGAAAAAAGACAGGAGGTTCGTTTTGAAATTTACCAAACTGCCAAACTGGCCGCGGTCCCTAACAGTTTTAGTGACTTTTACACACATTATCATATCTATAATCAACATTCCAACATTGTCTTCCCCATTTAGAAATATAGAATTATAGATTATTTTCCATTACTTAAATAATTCTGTTATCGTAATATAAATTTTACATGACACACTTATAGTTTTTATTTATTTATACGACTTATACGAGTATTATTATAGCAATTTTAAAAAACTTAAAAATTATTCCACAGATAAGGGTCCGCAAAAAAGTGTTCGTGATCCGCCAGCTTTTGATCCCTGAAGTATATTATACGAGTATTATACAGATCATTAGCAAGCAGCACTTGGTAGAAACTTATGTGGGTGCAAACGTTTAAGGTAATTACATTCACAAATCCATAGCTAGGGTAGTTGTCCCCCAGTACCCCTTAATATGTATATAACTATTGCTACATCAAATGTAGTTAAAAAAATGTCTTTATTAATAACTATCAATTGGGTATCTGTATTTCAAATATGTACATGAATATAATTATACAATCGCTTATTGTAAACATATTTAACTTATAGACCTAGAAATACAATTACATAATATTATATCGAATAAAACAAAAGGAAATATTTTGAGCGAGATTTATGGCAAATTTTTTTTTTTATTGAAAACATTTTTATCGATTTTTATAACGCATAATATGATTTTAACAAAATTTACGCCATAATAAAAGTTTTTAGGCCTTGTAGAATTGTCGGGTTTTGATCACATAGATTTTTTTATGTCCTTTTTTAAAGATTTATTATGAAATTTGAAATTAAAATATTGAAAAACGGAGTTTAACGAGAATATTTCTCTCTATAAACTAAAATAAAAAATAAAAATAATAATCAAATTTGGTTGATACTACAGGATCGGATCGCTATAATTTCCTTAGACTTAGAGTTTTTTTTTTTTCGTGTTTTTGGGGGTGAGGTGGCTGAGCGGTCTAACGCGTCGGCTGTGGCTTAGCCGGACCGGGTTCGATCCCCGACCATCGGGCGGCATTTTTCTCCGGGCAAGTCACGGTGTCCGGAGAACAAGTGCCGCCATCCCCCACTCCGGGCATGGCAGAAACCTACGGGTGCCCCAATAGAAATTCTGCCAAACAGGCGTCCGAACTAGGCCTTTGGGACTACTCCCGGACATAGCGCCATACGAAAAAAAAGACTTTAGAGTGTGTATTTGATAACAAAACTCTTCAAAGTTAACGGACTATGGACAAGATTTATTAACAGAAATCCTGATAATTGATATTTGCATGTTAACAACGTTCCCACTCAGATTCGTTTTTCGAATGCGACGGAGACCTATCATTGATATCGAAATATGATGGCACCTACACCTGCAGTATAAAACCCACCCAACTGTCGTATCGTCTTCATATATTAGCAGTCTTGAGAATCGTGCTAAACGTATATAATATAAACAAATCACATTACGCATAACTAAAACCAAACGCCTTAGTAGCCAAAACTATACATATTATAATATGATTACTATAATATTGCCTTAAATTATGGAAATTAAAGATTATAATATAGGTACATGTTTTTTTTTGGGGGGGGGGGGAACTACTTCATTTTCAAATTAAATGTTCAATACTTGATTTGATTGGTATTCATACTTCTCTTAATTACAAAAATAATAATTGTACAATATTACGATAATGATCACGCCAAATACATATTACATAATAATAAGTCATCTCAACAGATATTTTATTTTTCTCATTCAATTCGTCTTGACTATATACTATTATATTTTATTTACGAATAACATAATTAAAATGCGCGTGGTTAAATTTGATTTTACAAAATGTAATAATTTTACTCGCGTCTAGCTAGGTATAATAGCAGAGTAGTATAGGTATTTGTTTATCTGATTAGTTTTACGTTTTCAATACATATTTTAGTAAATAAGTTCCTACACGCGGTTTGTGAACCGTAGAAAAAAAATTGACCAGACGATATATTATTTTCTTCATGCGTAAGTAATATAAATATTATGGTGTATAATACCTGCATACTATACAACACATGTATAATAATATAACACATCATTCAATACACTCGCCAATCGATTAGAACGCACTGCACTTTTCGTCTCGACTATATTATAGTATAATATTATAATATGCGTTCATAATATACGTGTACACGAGAATAATTTACTGAAATCGCTGTAAATCCTTCACGTTTGTTTACAATATAATGTATATTGTATAAATTAGGTACGACTATCCGAGTAATAATTGCTTTATTCGCGGCCACCTACGTGTACGAACGGAAACTCGTTCAATTTGCCACGTAATTAATATAATCGTCCCATGATAGAGTGTTTAAAATTCACTCGACGTATTATGAAGAAAAAAAAAACAATACAGAAATACGAAAATACAAAAATAAAAAACGAGATTTTTCTCTCTTTTTAAATAATGTTTTTTTAAACACACTGGAGAGTAGTTTCGTCGATACAGTCTCTCGCACAACCACACATATAATATCATCGTAATAATAATAATATGTAATATTATATTATAATACTTAAGGGTTAGGCCTATATTTTTTTTTAAATATTTGAATATAAATTCTATAAAATAAGTGATATGCACTTACTAAAATTATTCTCATATCACTATAGAGGTGGGTGGAACTGTTCGAAAATTCGAATCGATCTTTAGGAGTTTTGTATTCGGTTTAAGTTTAACAAAATTTTTTGTTTGAGTTTGAAATTAAAATATCGATTATATTATCGTGTGGTTTATCGAAAATACCAATATTCACAATGATGAGAAACAAAACAACATCATCCTGATCGACAAATCTGTTCGCCGAATCCGGTTAATTGATAAATAATAATCAAATTGAATAGCACGTATTAAAAATATTAGGTAGGTATGTAATAACTAATAATTTTTGGGCTAGATACAACTTTACTTTTTTGACTCCGTCCAAATTGGTTCACATACCTGAAATTAATATCCAAATTGGTTCCCGACATTTCAGACGACACACATCCTAATTAATTTCCGATAAAGACTTTCAAAAAGGCTAAAGACGACTATTTAATATTATAATACAATATTTCCCATAATTATTAATACAAATGGAACTGTGAAGTACAGACTAACTACAGAACCTCAAGTCTAAAATTAAGGAAATATTTCTAAAAACAGAAATGGATAAATATAAAAATAATGAAATTAATAGATTATAAAATTTGTAAAAATGTCAATTGTAAATTTTTACCTCAATAATAATACATAAAACTTATAATAAAAGAGAAATTTATGAATTAAAAAAAATATTATTTTTATTATTATTTATTTTGTATTTTGTAGTTTAAAATAAAAGAGAGAAATGGACGAATTAAGGTAGGTATTATTTATTTTATAATTAGTTACAAAAAATGAAAATCACATTGATTATGATAAAAATCACAATTTTTAACATCCCGGAAATCAATTCGGATATAGGTACTCTCTGTAACAACTCGTGAACCAATTCGGACACTCCGATTTTTTTTACTATAATTAGTCATTATGGAAACCAAACAATAAATTCAATCATTTTATGGAGTATTAATATTGACGATCTTGCATTTAAGTTGTATGCAATATCAATTGAAAATAAAAAATTGTATTTTGTCAACTAAATTTGCGTGATACCTACTTACAATTTCAGTAGTAGGTATTCTCGAAAACTTCCTAAATTTCTAAAGCGACTCCTTCAGAGAATAATAATAGTTGATCTTTCCTAAATGTCTAAATCCGATATTATTTAATCCAATAGTACAATACTGAAATAGTTTCCAGTCGTTCGTATAAATCAAACTTCTCTTCCAAAAGTGTTCACTTAATATTACGAGATCGCACGCCAGTAACAAGAAGCGGGTGACGATACATATCGCATGGTGTTCGATATTATTATTTTATCCTATAAAATATAATATGGTAATATTCAATGTGTAGGCAGTTAAACGCACGTATTATTATATTATTATTATTATTATAACATATATGTAACTATTATAATATACACTGGACAGTCGAAACGGAACAATACCGGTTGATGAATCGGGTCACACACCCAGGAGGTCCGATACTGTTATTACCGTATGCAAATATACGACGAACCCGCCGCTTTTTCTTCATCAATTTTTTTCCCATCTCGACCATTTTTTTTCTATATATTTTTTTTTTTTTTAACGCCACATTGTGCGTTTGTTATTAATTCCGGGGACGGGCTACAAGGCACACACACGCGGGGTATAAACGATCGAAAAACTAATTTCCTTTCACATCTATCACCACCACCTGCACCACCTCACCCGCGCACATACGACGTTAACTATATATATACATATTACACGCAACGATTTGTAAATCAACGCGAAGCTACATAATAATAATAATACGGATTCAGCGCGTGGAAATTAATTTTATTTTTTTCGGGAATCTAACCAATTTCACGTCGTGTCGTTTATATTCAAAACGGAAACGCCAGCCAATTAAGGGCGGCGCAAATGCGTATAATATATATTATTATTATTATATTGTATATAGTGTAGGTCTATACCACGGTTGTTATATATTACCGCGATATTTATGTATTATATAGTATATACGATTTATAATATTAATAGGTTGTGCACCGTTTTTAGTTTGTTTTAATTTAATTTCTACTCACGGCATTAGCTACGCAAACGCAAAATATAATATATATTAATAATAATAACAAAAACACGTTATTGATGGGTCTCGTTCGTGAGTGCGCGACGGGCAACAAAGTTACATTTCTCACACACACACACCTCTGCTGTTTGCTCATACGTAGTCCTCCATTTGTGTTGGGCATCGCTATTATAACAAACGTGCTTTGCGTGTTTTACGAGCTTCGGCGGAAATCAATAATTGATTGCTAGAGTGGCGGCAGCGTAGGTGTTTGGTATATTGCGTTCGTTATTATTAATAATACACGAGAGATAATCCCACCGATAGATATGGGTTCGCGGACGGTTGAAATATTATCATTATGTTAAATGTATGTGTGTGTCACAAGTTTGTAGGGTGTCTGGAAAATCATAGGTACTTACCTATAATAAACAAATATAACACATCGTATTTTATTTTATTATGCGTTTTTTCGGTTTAATTAACGTCAGGTGGAGCACGAAAAAAAAACGTTAAACGCAAAAGCATAATATTTCATAACATATAGACGCGCAGCAATATACGTCATATATATTATTATCCTCGTTATAATACACGGGCCGTCGTTATAGTCGTAAAATATAAATAAATAAAAAATGTTTATAACGATCGGAAGTAGATACCTATATATAAATAATTTAAATATAAAATAATATTTTATGAATGACCGATAATCGCTGATGATGTGTATTACCTGTATATTATTTAATATATGCATTTTTGCCAGATAACAGACCGAAAAAAAGAGTAAGAGTTCCACGATTATTCGGCATCGAACACTGGCCCGTAAACAAACTTCGAATTACAAAATATATACAGAGCAACAGATATTATAACATTTATAACGTATTGAACTATCTGACCTTATGCACTTCATTGTCCGTTAAAAACTCTATATGTACGTATATTATGATTTAATCAACTTTGTTCAATTTATTTTTTTTTAAATATTTGGTCTAATGGCGATGGCGTTCAAAACTCAAAGAACTACATCGGTCAATTACAAAATACATTGTGAACACCACTTTAAAATTTGAATTTTGTAAAATGATTTCTTAGTGCACACGTATATAATGGTGGTGCGAAGATACGGTGAAAATGGCAAACCTCAACCTTCAGGCATTGTTTAGGCTCTACATTGATCAAGCAGTATAAGTGTCAGTGAGTACAGGTTTGATTATAGGAACTACATTGCCGATTGATGTTTGGGCAGAATAACTGTCGAATGAATAAATGTTGATAAATTTATACAAATTTATATCCACAAATTTACTGAGAACAATAAGAAAACGTAGTACTTATAGTATTACGCAAGTTTTATAAACTTAAAGAATCAGACACAAAATTTAATTTAAACAGAAAGTCTTGTTGTATTACAAAGCATCGCAGAGCGATATTACGTATTGAGGAAATTAACGGAATTTAAGAAGGATTAAATATTTTAAGATTTTAAATTCACGATCAATTAATTTGTCACGCATAAAATCGTGTAGTATGAATGTATTATAAATTATAACGTTTTATCATCATAAAAACATAATGTCATTATTTTTAATACGAATTAAATCTTTACGAAAATATGAAAAAACATTAATTTCACTGTCTTGAATTTTTAAGCTTGTATATTATTCGGATTTCTACGGATATGACGTGAACCACCTATATTACACAAAAATAAACATAACATTCTATATGTTATATCCTAATATATTGTATACATTATTGGTTGCTTAGAAAGTTTTTATGTACTAATATATTGTACGAAATGACTTCAAATTAACTTTCTAGAGTTCTAGACACATTGTTTACAGTTGCATAATATTATAGTAGAGCATCGACCAATCGAGGAACGATTTCATGGTGTAAGGTCGGTTAAACAAACAGATAGGTGCATGGACGTGTTAAACTTATTTTGAACTGCTTTTAAACTTTGTTTGGTGCCTGTTCGATCGACTAAACCGTGTTTGAGCGGTTCACGAAGAAAATTATTGACCGAGTGAAATAATACTTTGGTGTTAGGTCCGTGCAATAGACTTTACCTGGCTACGATGAGTTATTGCACGTTTGTAGACCGTTCAGTTGACTCTTTGAGTGAATTGTGAATTGACGAAATAGTTAATTAATATATAAGCTTGATTTTAATATTCATAAATAATATATACTTGTATTTACTACTCCTATATCTAATATACCTATATATACCAACTTACATTATTATTAATATGTAATAATAAGAATTTATTATAAAATAAATAATAATAATAGTGCATTGATAATATTATATAGTAATCTTGATAATTGACTGTCGTGTATAATTTTCTTTGGTTGTATTCCGTTTCCGTCTGCCGATTTAGTTGCATGTCTTGCCGCATTATAGGAATAAACGACATTAGTTCATAACCTCAAATTTTAGTACTAAAATATTTGAAATAGTTTAATATAAAAATAATTTGTTTTGTTTGTTGTGGTGATTTAACTTATTGCAAATTCAGAACACCGTTTTTATATCATAGGTTCTGTCATCGTTTCGTGTTTCACAAGTCGCAATAGTACAACTACGTATTTCAGCTTTTAAATGTATTTACTACTTTAGGATATTAATTATATCTATCTATAATACATTATAACAATAGTATGCAATGTACTAGAAACAATTGTACGTATGAAATTTGTGTATGGACACATTGGACACGTTTCATCTAAAAGACATGCTTATAAAATATTATAATACCTATACTTGCAGTTATACTAGCTATAATATAAAGTAGGTATATAACATTATAATATAGTTTATATTTACTATGTACTAGTATGGAAACTAACGTGTTAGGTACATACAAATACCCATTCTGTATAAACAATTTATTTACACACATTTTACTTAATACATATACCTACCTAACAGTTAGGTTATAAGTTACTTATATTACTATAGCGTTATATTGGACATTATTATTATCATATTTATATATTCATATATTATACGTGCAATACAATACCTAATCATACATAGGCTAACGACTTAGTTGTCGAAGCCTTATTCTTAATAAAAAAAAAAAAAAAATACAATAAACCAATAATCCTGAGCTTATAATTATATAATTATAATTATAAGTGTTCAAAAATAAATAAAACTTATTGTGAATTTATTTTAATTATGTGCAAAACACACACACACACATATATAATGGAATATCAAAATTCTAATTCCAAAAGTAAAAAGCTAAACAAATGTATGATAAGAGGTCTAATATAAGAATGTTTTACTACACTTTAAACGTGATGTGATGTATAACAAACAAATTTTTTTAGAAAAAATATGTATCACATAAAGTAAATGCTTCTGCTTTAATAAATCTTGCAATAAAAATCGCTTTTTACCTTTGTATGACAAGAGCATGTCTTTTAAAGGTCAAGAAACTTACAAAGTGTTATAGGGTAATTAATGTAGCCTATAAGTTATAATACCAATATCTAATATACTGAATATTAGGATATATAATATTAATATATAGCAGATACTAAAATTTTGCGTAGTACGAAACACTTTGTGTAGTACGAAATGCCAAGTGTGTAATACGAAATTAAAAATTGTATAATTTTTTTTACAGTTTTTTCTTAATTAATTGAAAAATTATTGTTGGAAAATTGATAGATAAAAATGTATTATTAATACCTATTATCTAAATCTGTGGTATATACCTACCATCTATGTTATAAATATTTTGATTATTTGCTTATTTTCTTATATATTAATATTATCTCCTATGAATATTGCTATTTTTAGAATTGTTATTAGTAATTATTACATTACCATTGATAGAGTATACAAATAGTATACTAATAACTACCACGTCTTATCAGTTAACTAGTTAAGTACGATTTATGTCGTTTATGATTCAAGATCTTATTTTAATTAATATTTAATGTTCTTTATTTATTATATGGCATTAGCACTGAAAATTTAAGAATTAAAATGTCAATAATGCATAAGTGGCTTATAAAAAAGTAAAGAAAATTGACCCAGCTACACCTACTGTTACAACTTATAAAACTATACTAATTGTGATATGCTTGTAATATATTATGGTGTTGAGAGTAACAATGCATGTTTTGAAAAAGTTATACAGACTAAAGGTAAGAAATTAATAAATTATGAAAGTTTTAAGCCATTATTGCAAATTGTATTCAAGTATAATAATAATAATAATAATTTAATTATAAATTGTTGATAGTATCATCAGTTTATTTTTTTCTGATAATTTATTATTAATTCAGTATTAGTATTGTAGCTTGAATTTGATTAGGTACGTTATATTTTTTAAATGATGTTTATTTTGAAATTATAAACCTAACCTAACCAGTTTTCGAGCAAATAGATTTTTTTTATATGTTTGTATAATACTTATAATAATTATAATTTTAGGCTGATATGCCACCACAAATTAAAAAGATGAAGCAAGATACTGAATTTATCTACAGGCACGTGGGGACATAATGGTAAACAAAAATATTCAACGTCCATAAATAAATGTTTGGATCACATCAAAGCGAACAAGAATAGCCATCAATTATTACGTGACTCTGCTAATCTCATTCCGATATTAGCTAATGTGGAATATTATGTATGCAATGAACCCGTGAAAGAGACACAACCTGAAATTGTAATGGTTAGTAAATAATGAAAGAAACTGCATCACTGGATATCAATGGGTTCCAAAGAAATTCAGAATGTAATGTTCCCGTTGAATGTGAATCCGAGTGTTCGAAGTTTTAGAATATTATCGACAGCACACACATATTATATCAATGTACTTGCTTGGGTAAGTCTTTTAAAGTTATCGTACGATTTATTGATTAATACATATTTTTTTTTTTTAATTAATAATAATATCAAATTTAGATTTCCGTCAGTTTATGAATTAAAAAAACAATTCGGTATTCAATTATACCACCGAAATTAAATGATGTGATAAGCAATATAACTGTATGCTACAAGATTAACTTCCAAGAAAAGACATTAACGATGTCTATTCCGAAAACGATTAATTTGCTTAGTATATGCGACCCTCGGCCCGATACGGACATACCACAAAAAACCATAGAGAGACGTTCGGATAGAGCTTTAAAAAATATTGAAAAAACACTGAAAACGAATTCGATTGGAAAAGATGAATACTCAACGATTATTGTACAGTTAGGTTAGACAGAACGAAGTACAGTATTAATAAAATATATGACTTAAGTCATAAACAATGTATCGGTAAAACTTAGAACTTACTGCAACACTATATAGACTATGTTATTTCACTATGACAAAATTATAATTTTAAACTCGCATTCTTTAATTTTAGGCTGATATACCATCAGAAATTAAAAAGATGAAGGATCCGAGTGACTATGATAACAGCATAAATCTATGAGCAAATATTTTAAGCATATGGAATTTTTTTATATTTAACAATAATTGATATTTTCTGCCAAAATGAATGTATGCATTGGCGCTCTGGAACTATTCTACAAACATGTTTATCTACGATATTTAATATTTTTCTACCATTTTCGTACTAATATCCAATTTTCAACATAATAGTTGATATTTTCAAAACTTAATAGGTAAGGTTACATGCACATAGTGAAATAACTATAAGGCTTTCGTGCCTACTCCCATAGTGCCATACGAAAAAAAATAATAAAAAGTGAAATAACTCATTTTATGTACTGGATTAATAAATTATTAATATAAATTCAAATCTTTTTGCCATAATAACATTATATAACTATATAAGTCATAATTAATTAAAAATATATAAATGATCTGTATAACTTTCCAAGCAAAAAGGAGAAATAACGTATGACAAATTAAAAGGCACAATTAATTATATAAAATATACAGTGTGTTCACGATATGAGGTACCACTAAATATTTCTTCCGGATGATCTGAGATTGAAATGGGGTTTTCGAGAGGTAAGAGATAAATACACATTGTCTGGCAAAATTCAAATTTGTAACTCTCTCGGTACGCGCACACGCAATAACACTTACTTTTTGTTTAATGGCAACACCAATTATTTATACGGATGCAGGTAGATTATTTTTTTTCAAACAATTTTTGTACAAAAAGTTATTTTCTAATTATAAATTTGGCAAAGTTACAGTATGGTCAAATTTAATATTTATGTAGGTATAATCTGCTTTTAACGACATTTTAATAATGTTCATTTTATAATTGAGCTACCTAGTTTTGATATTTTTAATTTGCTACTTACATACAAAGAAGACTGAAATAAATTATTTACTCAATCTACAGTTGCAAGTTGGTAAATAGAAATAGTTGATAGTTGGAGGTAAAGACAATTAAAAAAAATTAATACTACAAATTCAATTATTTAAATTTTAAGGAATAAACATATTATATAACAATTTTAGAACTTATTACTATTGACTTATTGATACATTTTATCTAATAAATTGTTCAAAGTTTCCACCTTGATGTTTCAAACATGATTCCAAACGTCTCGAAAATTCACGTGATATTGCTGCTTTTATTTGATCTTCAGTCAACAATACATTATAAATTATAATAATTTTTTTTATTGCATAATAATAATAATAATAAATATTGTTAAATTATGGCGATAACTTATTATTATTCAAATGCAGTTATCAATTTATAATAAATGAACCAGATTAATAATAACTTATAAGGAATAGACGAAAAATCTACTCAAGTGATTATAATTAGAGTAAATGGTGATACGAAAATAGTTAGATCAATTATAAAATAAAGATTATTAAAATATCATTAAAAGCAGATTATATACTTACATAAATATTAAATTTGACCATACTGTAACTTTGCCAATTTTATAATTAGAAAAAAACTTTTTGTACAAGATTTGTTTGAAAAAAAATACTCCACATACTGAAATCACTTACTATATGAACTGGATTAATAAATTATTTATATAAATTCAAATCCTTGATTTGTATATTTTTCAAACCAAAAATGTGAGATATTTTAATACAGTAGATAAATTATATTTGTATATTATGTATAATATCTAGTTTCTAAATTAATAATGAATTATACAATGTCATTAAGACAATAATGATTTGAATTTAAATCAATATTTAAGAGGACGCCACACCCGCATGTGTTGTCTCCGTCTTACAAACGTATAACATAGCAAAATCTGTTTAGCGCGGGACAACTTTTCTCCCTCAATATTTATAGCAGAATTACCAAAATTCCACAACGCATAGGTAAGAACTCTATCTGTGTAATAGCGTCGTTATTTTTTTGATAGCACAAACCAATAATTTTAAGTAATTTATTGAAAAAATAAAAAATAAATGTATTTTCTTAAGCTTATAACTTTAATTATATTTATGATATCAAAAAAATAACGACGCTATGACACAGATAAAGTTCTTACCTATGCGTTGTTGAATTTTCGTAATTCTACTATAAATACAAAGGGAGTAAAGTTGTCCCGCGCTAAACAGATTTTACTATGTTATACGTTTGTAAGACGGAGACAACACATGCGGGTGTGGCGTCCTCTTAAATATTGATTTAAATTCAAATCATTATTGTCTTAATGACATTGTATAATTCATTATTAATTTAGAAACTAGATATTATACATAATATACAAATATAATTTATCTACTGTATTAAAATATCTCACATTTTTGGTTTGAAAAATATACAAATCAAGGATTTGAATTTATATAAATAATTTATTAATCCAGTTCAAAATGGACTAGAAAGAATTTATTAACTGTTTATTATATCTCTGCATTAAAACGACAAATGATTATATTATAGTATTAATCTATTATATTTTTCAATATTTTTTTACAATAGTTACTTACTATATATTATAATATAATATTATGTATATGGCACATCCCTATCTAGTTAATGAAATTAGTGATATAAAATTGGGGGTGTGACATATTCTACATAGGTATGTGATTTATAATAAGTTTTGAAGGTAGGTATCAATTAACTTATGTTTAGACAATTGGGGATTATAAAATATTTTTAAAAAATTGGAATGTATCATTCGTCGTCATGATTCAGTGAAAATATAAACGTAAATATATGAGATTGTGTTCTAGTCCATTTTTATCATAAATAAATTATTGATATAAATTCAAATCATTTTTGTCATAATGACACTATATAATTCATTATTAATTTAAAAATTATATAATTAATTGTATTAATTTGTCATACGTTATTCTCCTTTTTGCTTGGAAAAATAACCAGAACATTTATTTATTTTTAATTAATTATGATTTATATAATGTTATTATGGCAAAAAAGATTTCAAATTATATTAATTATTTATTAATCCGGTTCATAAAATGAATGATTTCACTATGTGGATGTAACCTTACCTACTAAGTTTTGAAAATACCAATTAACTACTACGTATACTAAATTGGATTTTAGTATGCGATACTATATTGAAGTTTTGTTTTTGCAGTCAAGGGTCATTTGATGCACATGGATGTTCATAGCTGGAATTAAATAATTTCATGTAAATGTTATGAACGAAAAAGGTAGAAAAATAGAAAATATCGTAAATAAACATACTTGTAGAATACTTCTAAAGCATCAATGCATACATTGTTTTTCGCTTCTTGTATTGTTGGTGCTACAAAATATAAATTAATACCAATTATAAATGATTATTTTATATACACATTTTATTCTGAGTTAAAATAAATGTAATTTTTAGAGCATTCGAAAACATTTGTTGAAATATCAATTATTGTTAAATATATGGATGTTTAAATATAAAAACTTACCATCTGCTTCAAATATTTGCTCACAGATTTGTGCTGTTACTTTAACTGTTGCCGGAGAATTTGATAAAATTTCATGATGGAAGTCAATACATGGATAAATTTCGTTTACGATGGCCACCGGATCCTTCATTTTTTTAATTTCCGGTGGTATATCAGCCTAAAATTAAACAATGCGAGTTTAAAATTATAATATTGTCATAGTGAAGTAACATATACAGTCTGTACAGTATGACCTGAGTCATACATTTATTAATATTGTACATCGAACTGTCTATTTTACCTTCCGTACAATAATCGTTGAGTATTCATCTTTTCCATTCGAATTCGTTTTGAGTGTTTTTTCAATATTTTTTAAAGCTCTATCCGAACGTCTCTCTATGGTTTTTTGTGGTATGTCCGTATCGGGCCGAGGGTCGCATATACTAAGCAAATTAATCGTTTTCGGAATAGACATCGTTAATGTCTTTTCTTGGAAGTTAATCTTGTAGCATACAATTATATTTCTTTTCACATTATTTATTGTCGGTGGTATAATGGAATACCGAATGGTTTTTTTTAATTCATAAACCGACGGAAATCTAAATTTAATATTATTATTAATTGAAAAAAAATTATGTATTAATCAACGAATCGTAGGATAACTTTAAAAGACTTACACCCAAGCAAGAACATTGATATGTTTGTGCTGTCGATAATCAATTCTAAAACTTGTAACACTTGGATTGACATTCAACGGGAACATTACATTTTGAATATCTTTAGAACCCAATGATATCGTAATGGTGGAGGTGCGATCATTTTCATTAAACGTTCTTGTTTCAGGCTTAAAGGTATCATAAACGTAAAAAATATTAGTTAAGATTTTATCATGTAATAGCTTAATTACAAAATAAACACATGATGGATATTATTAATGCATCTAGGATAATTATTATAACCAAGGACGGAGAAATATGTAGGATCGTTTTCAGAATCTACTAATCTTCAGAATTTCAGTTCGTGTCGAGTAATCGAGGTTCATCTCAATATATCTATCAATCTCGATGATTGGAAATAAATCAGAAATGTCACACAACAAAAGAGTATTCTCTTATTTTACTCTGTCGTACGAGAGATGTTGTATTCAATTTATAGGTTATAGGTAATTGGCATAATATCATATATTGAGTGAGTGACGTAAAATGTTTTAAGCAGCTATACGTTTTTAGGGGTACAAAATCTGCTACATTTAATGCAGCCGTTACGTATTTTTATTATAGTATATTATATCACTCGAAAAGGATGCTGTTTGTTTCATTATTTACTAACCATTACAATTTCAGGTTGTCTCTCTTTTTCGGGGTTCGTTGCATAATATTCCACATTAGCTAATATCGGAATGAGATTAGCAGAGTCACTTAATAATTGGTGAGTGTTCTTCTTCGCTTTCATGTGATATAAACATTTTTCTACGGACGTTGAATTTTTGTGTATACGAGTATTTCCCCATGTGCCTGCTGATAAATTCAATATCTTGCTTCCTTCTTTTCTCGCCACCTGTAAATTATAATGCAATTATTGCATTATCACAGTGGTTATTAATACCACTTGTGAACATATTCGACAAAAATATAATTTGTATACCTTTAAATCTTCTGTGTTCTTTACACAATATGCAGATGTTCTTTTTGATCGATTCCACAGATAACTACACACTCCAGCTAATCCAACTGTGCCTAACGCGACACTCACTATATACGATTTCGTTAACATATTGTAGACGAAATTAAATATCTCAATTAATAAAGTACAAAAATTAATCGTCGAGACGTTTAACAAAACTAAATAATGATTTGTCTTTTTTGTAAGTTAATTAATAAACAGTTTAGTATTTTGTTGTCATGGATAAAAATATATAATAATAATCACCATGTTTGTTATTATTTTTACCAAGGACAATTGAAAACTAGTCAATTGATTCCGATAACTTTTGTGTGACTTATATTATATAATATTTTTACTTTTTCATTTATTCATCACCTCTAGAACAGGATTGTAACATTTATTTGGGTATATTTACACAATATATAGGTATAACACGCGTTTGGGTACATCATTCATCGACATTTCCCGTAACATAGAAACGACGAACTAACTATAAATGTGTCAACGTTTTGAAAAAAATCATCCTAATAACAATTAACAGTAAAAATAGGGCTATATCACTTTGAGATGATAAATTATTATCAAAATAATATGGACCGCGTGTTTTTTCAGACACGTTTCAGCTGCATGCCTTTACCCATTTTTGGACGTATTATGTTTTACATTAATCTACCCATGACTGCAGAGGCTGAAACTTGCACCGTTGATATGATTGAATGTGAATTGATTCACTTACAAAATATTAATTCATTCAATCAGCTAATAGATTATTCCTTTTTTAAATTCAAAGCTATTATTTAAATATGTGTGTATATTTGTGTATTATTTATTTTTTTTACAGAAAATATGGTACCCAAACCATTTTGCTTCCTTTACATTATTTTACCTATTTGAGTTTTTTGTTTATTGCGGTTATTTAACTTATTGCAATTGCAGAACACCGTTTTTATATCTTAAGTTTTGTCATCGTTACATGTTTCACGAGTCGCAATAGTATAAGGTATTTAAAGGTATTTACTACTTTAATATATTATTTATACCTATCTATAATACGTTATAACAATTGTATGCATTTTGTGTATGGACACATTGAACAAGTTTCACCTATAAGATATGCTTATAAAATATTATAATACCTATATTTGCAGTAGTTACACTATCTATTATATATGTTAGGTAGGTATATAACGTTATAATATAATTTATATGTACTAGTATGGAACCTAACCTGTTAGGTACATACAAATACCCATTCTGTATAAAACATTTAGTTACACACATTTTACATAATACCTATATTACTATAGCGGAAAAAATAAAATACTTGTTTACGTAGTTACTATATACTTCATTTTACAAATAAACCTATCAAAACATATATTTTAATTAATCTAACTTGTAATAATATTTTCACTTTTGTATAAATATAGATAGGTAGGTATACCTAGGTACATTTACATTTTTTGTATATTAAAATGGTCATCATATTCATATTCATATAGGTATTATACAATATAATAAGACAATAATCCTGAGCTTATTATTACATAATTATAATTTTTTAGTGTTCAAAAATAAATAAAACTTATTGTAAATTTATTTTAATTATTTGCAGAACATATATATATATATATATATATATATATAATGGAATATCAATATTCTAATTCCAGAAGTAAAAAGCTACACAAATATGTATAATAAGAGGTTTATTTTAAGAAAGTTTAACTACACTATAAACGTGATGTTATATAACAAAAAAATTTTTTTTAGAAAAAATATGTATCACTTAAAGTAGACGCTTCTGCTTTAATAAATCCTGCAGTGAAAACAGTTTTTGATCTTTGTATGACAAGAGCAATTTGGTGAATGATTTAGTTTTACTAAAACTATTATAAATATATTAAATTCTAATACTATGAAAGACGATTGAAATAAACAAAATGGTTCTCAGTGATGAAGGTGTATGGCTATATTATGTGATAAATTTAAAAAAAATTAATTTCCGGGGGGCGGGGGCTCATTTTTATATTTTATAAGAGGGTAGGTACACATAGTTTAAGAAGCTAATTCTCGATACCAATTAAATTAATGTAAAAAAAATATTCTATAATCCCCCCCTACAAACCACTAAAAGGTGTCACTGTCTGGTCACTACTTTTTAACTTTTGCGGAACCGTCAATAAATGAACCTTACAACTATCTCAACACTGAATTCGCACTTTTATAGAACTCGGTGCTCTCCATGTTAAATCGGGTATGCGAAACACTGATTGGACCATGTTTAGAACAAAATTTGAACACAGTGCAGCGGCGTAATTAAACACTTGGCCCTAATGTCAAATATAAAAAACTGAAAAAATAAAATGTTTTAACCAGTTTAAAAAACATTCAACAATGCGTTAAAATAAAATAGTTAATTCAACCAAAAAGGTACAATCGTATAATTTGATTTTTATTGTTAACAAAAAAATATAGAAGTTTTGAACCTATTACACCTACATTTTAGTAATTATAGCAGTTATTTATATTATACATCATATATTTCATCAAATATCTTTAAAAGTATTATTAATCCTAAATTGTAATACAAAAATGAAACTCATTAAATACAATTTTTAAATTGTTCAAATTGTTATCAGAGTAAAATTCGAACAACGTAAACTAACTTTAAGTTTATAGAATTAAAGGTATTTTGAGCTTCAATTAACTGCAGTAGCGAGGCCCCTTAAGAGCAACATTACAAACAATAATATACTCTGTTCTGTCCTGATATAGTATATTTATAAATATAACATTTAACTACATTATATAATGTAACGAACTAAAATGAAAAACTTAACATAAATGCATTGTATTCTCAATTGTACGTATTTCCAAGAATTCTTACCACATAGACAATATACAGAAACCTAACACATGAGATCCTATTACATGATGCTCACGAAAATCATAACTACAAGCCAACACGAGTATTTACGGCAAAAATATTATATTTTAAATTATTATGGTATCTATGGTGCTACGATGGCAACGTAAAAGGCCGTCGAGATAATTCTCCTTGTAACGGTTCGCCCGGATGGACGGCCCGTGTCGTAAATAAATGATAAACTTTGTCTTTTGTAATCAGGTGTCTCTATTTCTATGTTTTGAAAAGTATATACATGACAATATTGGGGCTTAAAGTAAAGCGTCGATTTGTGCCGACTAGACTTAAATAAGTGAGTCGACATAATCGGAGGAGCTTGGATATTAGTCGGGTAGCTATCGGACTCTATGTGTACAATTAGGTATAATTTTATGCACAGTATATTATAACAAAATATCGGGTGTGGGAGCCGGCCGTCGTTGGTACAAACTTAACTAAGCGTAACCCCGACGATGAACCTGGCTCGGGCCGGACACCTTAATTAAGCGCCGGGATTGGTGACGGACCCTAAAAAGGGCCGTTTTATTGAAGTGACGCCGAAAACCGCTTAACGTTCGATGATTTGAGAACTGCGGCGGTGTCCGTGGGTCAGCGTCGTCGTTGTTGATCGGCTACCGGAGGATGCTTGAAGCCGTGGAACGGCGTTGTCGTCGGGCAGCGTACTGTGTCGTGGTCCGGGTCCTCTTCCGCCAGAATTCTTGTTTTGAATTTGGCTTGTAGACGGTTTGAAGGTTTTAAATGGACTGACTAGATTGTCGAAAGCGTCCGGTATTTATACCCTTTTCGACAATCTAGTACGTTGCTCATTGGTCAGCGTTTATTCGTTCTGCCAGAACAAAACCACACCGTTGCTTTACCGTTTCCTTTACTAGGTATGGTATTAACTGTCGGGACGTATTGTTTTATTTGATCGTCTTTGTTGGTCTTTAGAATGACCTTTTTAGTTGTTTTCGTTAGTTTATTCTGTAACATCCTTGGAAAAAGTAACATCCTATACATGGGACCCTGTTACGGGAGGTTCACGAATTTCATAACCAAAACGCCTACTACGCTCGTTCAATTTAACAGACAATGAACAAAATATAGATTCTGAATATATATAATTATTTTGTAAAATATTATACATTACATTTTCAAGAATATTTTTTGATTGAGTAAAACCATAAAAAATAAATAAAGAATACCGAACGGAACACTAAAAACGCAACGACCATTTGATTGTGATCTATTGCCTACGTCACGCACTAGTCCACCCCGCACCGTTTTTACCAGTTCCTCACCAAACACTGGCTAACCTTTTTTAAAGATCTTGGTCTACAGTGTACATGATATATTTAACGTTCTATCAAAACCAAAATCGATTTGGCCGAAAACTATAATTGTGTGTAAAAAATCCCATTTCATCGCACAAAATCGGCTTTTATTTTTGAGGTATTCTTTTAAAAATGCAAATGTGAATTAAATTTTTATTCACGATCCAAAGTATAAAAAATTTTCACTCTTTAGTGGTTAAGATTCTTTACTCTCGTGGCGACCGTTGACCATGAATCATTGTTCGACACTATACTGTTCCGTAAATTCTAACTTACTCAAACAATTCTACTCCGATCTTTTTCATTCAAAATTGCGTTTCTCGTTAAAAGTGATCTACAACCAATGCAAGCGCAACATCATCCAACCGAAGCAGTTCCGGCTACTAGCTCTGGTAACTTAAGCAAAATTAATTAGGTACCTCTATTTAATTGTAATCGTTATCTACGGCGGACGCACTCGGCCGTCCGTCCCGTAAATCGACGTTCGATTGCGCAACACTCTCAATAAGCGATAAACCACCATGCCATCACAAAAATCTAAAACCGTCGTATCTCCACTTATCATTTCCAAAGCACGTATACAGAGCGTGCCAAATAGATCGCCTAATCAATCTTCAAATTCTGATCCCAACGATGGCTGGATCACCCCCACTTCAGAAAAACGCACAATTACTTCTCCATCTACCCCAACCTCAAGACCGCAAGCAAAAAAAAAGTATTTGTTACTCAAAATCGATTTTCCTTATTTTCGGATACGATCAACGCATCCGATAATAATCCAGAACCCGAAAAAATGGAGCATGAACCTGAGCACTTAGAAAACTCTTCCGCACCTTCCAAACCCCCACCACCTATTTTTATTCGCGTGGTTACTGATTACAAGGTTTTCTGTGACAACATTAAGCAACTTACGAATGGTGAACCTTTCGTATGTAAAAGTTCTATAAATGGCATAAAACTCTCTACAAGCTCACCTGATTCGTATCGTTCTGTCATTAAATATCTACAATCTAATAAAGCTGATTTTCACACTTATCAACTAAAACAAGACAGAGCCTTCAGAATAGTTATTAGAAATCTTCACCACTCTACACCAATTAATGAAATAGAGAAAGAACTCTCAGCTCTCGGTCACATGCCTCGTAACGTCACAAATGTTTTACATAGAATCACGAAAAAACCTCTCCCGCTCTTTTTCGTTGATTTGGAGCCTGATTTCAACAACAAAGATGTCTTTAAATTTGACCACCCTAACTATACTAAGATAAAAATTGAAGAGCCCAGACCAAACAACCAACCAATCCAATGCCTCCGTTGCCAAGCGTTTGGACACACCAAATCCTATTGCAACCATCCCCCAAAATGCGTCCGTTGCGGAGCCAACCACCTGTCCACCTCATGCCAAGAATCCCAGAGTCTTCCAGCAAAATGTGCTCTCTGCAGTGGTGACCACCCAGCGAACTACCGAGGATGCCCAGTCCATAAGGAATTTCAATCTACTCTACAATAAAAAAAAACTCTAACCCTCAATCAAATCATGTTCACGCAACATCTGTAAACGCTACTTCAATTTCAGCCTCAAACTTCCCCAAAACATACGCCCAAGCCACCACCGATAACGCAAACAATCCAACCAATCTTACTCCCCCCAATCCAGACATATCCCTCAAACTTTCATCTTTTCTCGAAGAACTAAAAAACCTAATCTGTCCTCTAATCTATCTACTAACCACTGTTATCAATAAACTTATAGTTTCCAAAGACGATAAATAATCATGAAACTATTCTCCACCCGATATCCATCCTTCTTTGGAATGCAAACGGCCTATTGCAACAAAAAATTAATTAAAAGCACTTCTTACTGTAAATAATATAGATATACTTCTAATAAGTGAATCCCACCTTACCACACACTCAAATTTTCATATTCCCTGTTACTCAACATACCACTGCGATCACCCTGATAGTACTGCGCATGCTGGTTCTGCACTAATAATAAAAACTAACATTAGTCACGCTGTACTTCCACAATTCCAAACTCCATCCATTCAAGCTACCAATATAGCAATTTAACTAAACCATGTACCCACTACAATCTCCTATTTACTGTTCATCGGGACACGCTAATAAAATAACCGACAATGACTTCACTCAGTACTTCAAATCCCTCGGTTACACATTTTTATCCGGAGGTGACTTCAATTCCAAACATAATTTATGGGGATCTAGAGTATCCAATACTAGAGGCCTTTCACTACACAGATCACTACTTTCTAACAACCTAAAATACCTATCTCCTTCTGACCCAACCTATTGGCCATCACATTCCAACAGAGTCCCCGACATTCTTGACTTTTTCATTCATACTCTTCCTAATAACATCAACTATAATATTGCAAATCTCGCAGACCTCTCGTCTGATCACACTCCTATCTTATCAACTTTAAATAAACAATCGGTCTCACTGAAAAAATTCCCCACTCTCACCCCAGGGATAACCGATTGGAAAAAATTCTCCCGCATCATTGAAAACAATATATCTCTAAACATTTCTTTAAAATCTACTGAAGAGATAGACTTTGCTGTCTCGACCTTCTCCGCGTTGATAAATACCGCCGCCCTTGACTCATCAACTTCCTTGCACACCAAACGCAATAAAAATGTTCTCCCTGAACACCTCTCAAAACTGCTAGTTGAAAAACGACGAGCTAGAAACCGATGGCACCACACCCACCTCCCCAGTGACAAAAGTCGCTATAAAAACATTGCGTGCTCCCTTAAAAACCTTCTACGCATTCACAACACAGAAACATACCAACGATACTTACACTCTCTATCTAACTCAAGCAATTCTATTTGGAAAGCTACTAAAAAAATCCTAAATAAAAAAAATGTAATACCACCAATTAGATATCTTGACAGATCCTTCGCTAAGACCAACTTAGAAAAATCAAACCTGTCATATATTTCTAACAATGAAAAAGACACAACAATATATTATGCTTAAAGGGTTCCAGCTGTTCGAATATATTTCAAATTCTAAATTAAAAATTAGCCATCAATTTGTAACACATAATAGGTCTTTTGCTGCTATTCGTAATGATATTCTAGAAAATATTGAAAATTATGTGCTCAAAAGATTAGACACAACCGACTAGGCTTAATTAAAACCATTGAAGTTTATAAACATGTCAGTATCAGATATGAAACTAAAAGAATGTCATTCATTAATATGTCCAGATTTTAGTTTAGTTGATTTTGTGACATCAAATAAAGAAGCATCTGGACATTCTCAGATTAAAGATGAGCCCATTTCAACTAGTCTTCTCAGGATATTATTAAATTGTTCTAGATGAAAGTCAATAACTGTTTCAATAGTATGTACCTACCTATTTTAAACATAATTAAATAATATATAAACTTAGTCAATATAAGACTGGTTAAATATATTGTAATAATAATTTACTTCATTTTTATTTTTGGTTTAATAATATTAGTTGTTGTGATTTTTAGGCCCTTGTTCTTTCAATGAAACTTCACAGTGCGGATGTTGAGCGCTTAATTAGTTATTACAATATTATTAAAACTGCAGATCGTTCACAATTATCCTCAGACACAATAAAAGATAGACTCTATTTTAAACTAAACATGTCAATATTGAGTGAATTCAACCCTCAAAATGCAGTACTAGAAAGGCTTAAGTATACCTTAATAATAAGGTATACTTTAATACCACTTATAAAATTAAATCGGTTAGGTTAAATAAGTCATAGAAGACCAAATAATAATGTTTTGTTCGTTGCAATTTTCAGGTTCATACTTATGCAACCAAACAAAAATGGTTTAGGGGAGTTTTTTCAGAAGCATAAGAAAAATCAACTCTTTCAACGGCTGAAGAAATAAAATTCAACTCAAACTTTATACACTTTTAAATTTATTAAAATATAACTTTAATAATATTTTCAAGGTCTATACCATTTTAATTGTGATGCAGTCTATAGTGTACTTTATAGATAAAGAAAAATAGAAGTTGAATGCCCTATGTTTATGTGTATGAACTAAATACACATTTGAGGGTAGTGAGGGGGGCGGAAAAAATGTTTTTCTCGTCCCCTCTTCACAATATAATCATATTATTATAATTTTATGTGAAACCCATTTTTGGACGTATTTTGTTTTACAATAATTTACCAATGACTGCAGAGGGTTTAACGTGCACCGTCGATATGATTATAATTATATGGTTATATGACCAGACGACGACCGATCGGTTACCGACGAACGTCGCATTCATCGAATGTCCAGCGCGAACATCAAACGCAACATTAGAAGGGTACTTTAATATTATGACTTTTTCGCGTTGTTGCATCAACAGCACAATAAACATAATATGTGACAGGCTACAGTATTGAAATCGGATACCGTCAGGGACGGCGAAAGCTATGGGCGACCTGGGCGACTGCCCAGGGCGCCAGCACGGAGGGGCGCCAAACTGAAAATTATTTTTATTTATTTATCTTTTAAAACGCATTAAAAAGCTATGCAATTTGAAATATTCATTATCTAATGTCGTTTTGATTGAAGATGCATCTTCAATTGTCTCATATTAGTCGTATTTGTAGAATATAAGAATAATATAACAGTGCATCGATACCGCTGGTTTTGATGTAAAAATAATACATGGAATTATGGAAACATACCACCGCATTTGTGTGTGTCAATAAAATATATAAATGGTCGTAATAATTATTTTCATATTATAATATTTACCTATTTATAAATAAAATCATAGAACTAGACGATTAAGGCTAGATTCGTTAGAAAAACCGTGGCGGTAAAACCCATTCAGACCTTACGGTGAAAATACCGCAGAGTATAGCGTAAATCAAAAAGACACAATTGTCTGACACACACAATTATTAAATTTATTAAATTTATTGTTTTCGACAAGCTCTCGCTCCGTACAGTCTGCTGTGGAATGTCAAATACTCAAATGTATAAGCTAACAAGTAACTGCAAACCATAGGCGCCCGCAGGGGGGTGCAAGCTGGGGCATTTGCCCGCTGGCTTTTTCAAAATATTTTTTTTAATTGAATGTTTTAAGATAAATGACTATATACTATACAACAAATTCAAAGTATAAAATAAGTTGTAATATAATACATTGTATACGAGTATAATAAAAAATGTTATTATTTTAAAAATTATAATATTTATCCTCAAATCCTAACCCGTAAAAATTCCGTTGTAATTAATAACTAGTTAGTGAAACCAGAAACACAATATTCCTATATTATAGGCAGTGGTGGGCTGGTGGCGTGAAATAATATAATATTATTTGATTTGATCTTTTATGTTAATGAATATACTTTGAATTTTGATAATTGATATTAATATATGAAGATATATAATAATTAATATATGGCGCTAAGGTCGATATAACGTGGTGAATCGCACATTCGCACATTCGCATATTTATTATTATGAAAATTAGTATTATTAGCTTAACACGTTTTTCGCAGTATCTATAAATATGATCATATAAATTTAATATTATTTTCGTTTTACAATTTTATAAGTTAGTAAAATAAAATGTCTAACCTTATTACAATATTGTTATGATACAAAATACATGCTAATTTTATTTAACTTACTAAAAAACTTAATTTTAATACTACTCAAACTAGTCTTGGCGGGGGGGGGGGGGTTAAGGGCGCCAAAACATGGTTAGGTTAAACATAACAATTTTCTAATCATAACACATAACGATTAAGAGTATTCCAATGACGTGTAACTACAACACTGGTGCTCTAAAGGTCATACGTTTCTTTGACGTTCGTTGATAAAACATATAAAACATTTCATTGGATGTGTCACCAAATTATAAAATGTTTCCGAATTGGGTGTTGTCGTAAAATTTTTGGATACCTCTGCTATAAATAATTTAAATATGCACTACAACTTGAGAGCATAAATAAAAAAATGATTACAAAAACACAATTAGCATTTAATCATTTTATTTTGGTGTAATCTTAGAGTTTTGTTTGGATAAACATAATTTAAACATAGAATCATGCGATTAACCAACGATTTGAACAAATGTTCCCGTTGAATGTTAATCCGAGTGATAGAAGTTTTAGTGTTGACTATCGACAACACACACATTTCACAATGTACTTGCTTGGGTGTAAGTCTTTTAAAGTTTTCGTACGATTCGTTGAATAATACATATTTTTTTTTCAATTAATAATAATATTAAATTTAGATTTCCGTCGGTTTATGAGTTGAAAAAAACAATTCGGTATTCAATTATACCACCGAAATTAAATGATGTGAACAGCAATATAACTGCAGTGTGCTATAGAATGAACTTCAGTGAAAAAAAGTATCGATGTCTATTTCGAAATCAATTAAATTTCTTAGTATATGCGATTCTCGACCAGATACGGACATACCACCAACAACAATAGAGATGCGTTCAGATAGAGCTTTAAAAAATATTGAAAAAACACTCAAAACGAATTCGATTGGAAAAGATGAATACACAACGATTATTGTACGGAAGGTAAATTAGACAGTAGGTACGATGTACAGTATTAATAAATATATGACTTAAGTCATAAACAATTTATAGGTAAAACTTAGAACTTACTGCAACACTGTATAGACTATGTTATTTCACTATGACAAATTTATAATTCTAAACTCACATTCTTTAATTTTAGGCTGATGTACCACCAGAAATTAAAAAGATGAAGCAAGATACTTAATTTATCTAAAGGCACATGGGGACATGCTGGTTAACAAAAATATTCAACTTCCATAAAAAAATGTTTGGATCACATCAAAGAGAACAAGAACAATCATAAACTATTACGTGACTCTGCTAATCTCATCTGATATTAGCTAATGTGGAATATTATGCAATGAACCCCACGAAAGAGAGACAACCTGAAATTGTAATGGTTAATAAATAATGAAACAAACTGCATCACTGGGTATCACTGGGTTCCAAAGACATTCAGAATGTAATGTTCCCTTTGAATTTGAATTCGAGTGTTCGAAGTTTTAGAATTGATTATCGACAGCACACACATTTCACAATGTACTTGCTTGGGTGTAAGTCTTTTAAAGTTTTCGTACGATTCGTTGATTAGGTAATACATATTTTTTTTTCAATTAATAATAATATTAAATTTAGATTTCTGTCGGTTTATGAGTTGAAAAAAACAATTCGGTATTCAATTATACCACTGAAATTAAATAATGTGAACAGAAATATAACATTGAGCATTAGAATGAACTTCAGGGAAAAACACAATCGATGTCTATTCCAAAATCAATTAAATTTCTTAGTATATGCGATCCTCGACCAGATACGGACATACCACCAACAACAATAGAGAGGCTTTCAGATAGAGCTTTAAAAAATATTGAAAAAACACTCAAAACGAATTCGATTGGAAAAGATGAATACTCGACGATTATTGTACGGTTAGGGTCTAATAACTCATTTGTCTAACCTAACGATGTACAGTATTAATAAATATATGACTTAAGTCATAAACAATGTATAGGTAAAACTTAGAACTTACTGTAACACTGTATATAGACTATATTATTTCACTATGACAAAATTATAATTTTAAACTCGCATTCTTTAATTTTAGTCTGATATACCACCATAAATTAAAAACATGAAAGGTCCCTTGTTTATTGTAAATTAACTAATTCCATACATGAACTTTTAACGAATCCTCCGGCAATTTTTTAGAGAAACAGCATAAATCTATGAGCAAATATTTGAAGCATATGGTAATCTTTTATATTTAACAATAATTGATATTTTCTGCCAAAATGAATGTATGTATTGGAATATATATATATATATCTGGAAGTATTCTACAAATATGTTTATCTACGATATTTAATATTTTTCTACCTTTTTCTTACAAATATCCAATTTTATACATAGTAATTGGTATTTTCAAAACTTACTAGGTAAGGTTACATGCACATAGTGAAATAACTATAAGGCTTTCGTGCCTACTCCCATAGTGCCATACGAAAAAATAAAAAATAAAAAGTGAAATAACTCATTTTATGTACTGGATTAATAAATTATTAATATAAATTCAAATCTTTTTTGCCATAATAACATTATATAACTATATAAGTCATAACTAATTAAAAATAAATAAATGTTCTGTATAACTTTCCAAGCAAAAAGGAGAAATAACGTATGACAAATTAATACAATTAATTATATAAAATATACAGTGTGTTCACGATATGAGGTACCACTAAATATTTCTTCCGGATTTCAGTATGCGGAGTATTCTTTTTCAAACGATTTTTGTACAAAAATTTTTTTTCTAATTATAAATTTGGCAAAGTTACAGTATGGTCAAATTTAATATTTATGTAGGTATAATCTGCTTTTAACGACATTTTAATAATGTTCATTTTATAATTGAGCTACCTAGTTTTGATATTTTTAATTTGCTACTTACATACAAAGAAGAATGAAATAAATTATTTACTATTGTTATTTATTCAATCTACAGTAGCAAGTTTGTAAATATAAATAGTTGATAGTTGGAGGTAAAGACAATTAAAAAAAAATAATACTAAAAATTAATTTATTTAAATTTTAAGGAATAAACATATTATATAACAATTTTAGAACTTATTACTATTGACTTATTGATACATTTTATCTAATAAATTGTTCAAAGTTTCCACCTTGATGTTTCAAACATGATTCCAAACGTCTCAAAAATTCACGTGATATTGCTGCTTTTATTTGATCTTCATTCAACAATACATTATAAATTATAATAATTTTTTTTATTGCATAATAATAATAATAATAAATATTGTTAAATTATGGCGATAACTTATTATTATTCAAATGCAGTTATCAATTTATAATAAATGAACCAGATTAATAATAACTTATAAGGAATAGACGAAAAATCTACTCAAGTGATTATAATTAGAGTAAATGGTGATACGAAAATAGGTAGATCAATTATAAAATAAACATTATTAAAATGTCATTAAAAGCAGATTATATACTTACATAAATATTAAATTTGACCATACTGTAACTTTGCCAATTTTATAATTAGAAAAAAACTTTTTGTACAAAATTCGTTTGAAAAAAAATACTCCACATACTGAAATCACTTACTATATGAACTGGATTAATAAATTATTTATATAAATTCAAATCCTTGATTTGTATATTTTTCAAACCAAAAATGTGAGATATTTTAATACAGTAGATAAATTATATTTGTATATTATGTATAATATCTAGTTTCTAAATTAATAATGAATTATACAATGTCATTAAGACAATAATGATTTGAATTTAAATCAATATTTAAGAGGACGCCACACCCGCATGTGTTGTCTCCGTCTTACAAACGTATAACATACCAAAATCTGTTTAGCGCGGGACAACTTTTCTCCCTCAATATTTAAAGCAGAATTACCAAAACTCCACAACGCATAGGTAAGAACTCTATCTGTGTAATAGCGTCGTTATTTTTTTGATAGCACAAACCAATAATTTTAAGTAATTTAATGAAAAAATAAAAAATAAATGTATTTTCTTAAGCTTATAACTTTAATTATATTTATGTTATCAAAAAAATAACGACGCTATGACACAGATAAAGTTCTTACCTATGCGTTGTTGAATTTTCGTAATTCTACTATAAATACAAAGGGAGTAAAGTTGTCCCGCGCTAAACAGATTTTACTATGTTATACGTTTGTAAGACGGAGACAACACATGCGGGTGTGGCGTCCTCTTAATGATGATAAAAATGGATTAGAAAAGAATTTATTAACTGTTTATTATATCTCTGCATTAAAACGACAAATGATTATATTATAGTATTAATCTATTATATTTTTCAATATTTTTTTACAATAGTTACTTACTATATATTATAATATAATATTATGTATATGTCACATCCCCATCTAGTTCATGAAATTAGTGATATAAAATTGGGGGTGTGACATATTCTACATAGGTATGTGATTTAGCATAAGTTTTGAAGGTAGGTACCAATTAACTTATGTTTAGACAATTGGGGATTATAAAATATTTTAAAAAAATTGGAATGCATCATTCGTCGTCATGATTCAGTGAAAATATAAACGTAAATATATGAGATTGTGTTCTAGTCCATTTTTATCATAAATAAATTATTGATATAAATTCAAATCATTTTTGTCATAATGACACTATATAATTCATTATTAATTTAAAAATTATATAATTAATTGTATTAATTTGTCATACGTTATTCTCCTTTTTGCTTGGAAAAATATACAGAACATTTATTTATTTTTAATTAATTATGACTTATATAATGTTATTATGGCAAAAAAGATTTCAAATTATATTAATTATTTATTAATCCAGTTCATAAAATGAATAATTTCACTATGTGGATGTAACCTTACCTACTAAGTTTTGAAAATACCAATTAACTACTACGTATACTAAATTGGATTTTAGTATGCGATACTATATTGAAGTTTTGTTTTTGCAGTCAAGGGTCATTTGATGCACATGGATGTTCATAGCTGGAATTAAATAATTTCATGTAAATGTTATGAACGAAAAAGGTAGAAAAATAGAAAATATCGTAAATAAACATACTTGTAGAATACTTCTAAAGCATCAATGCATACATTGTTTTTCGCTTCTTGTATTGTTGGTGCTACAAAATATAAATTAATACCAATTATAAATGATTATTTTATATACACATTTTATTCTGAGTTAAAATAAATGTAATTTTTAGAGCATTCGAAAACATTTGTTGAAATATCAATTATTGTTAAATATATGGATGTTTAAATATAAAAACTTACCATCTGCTTCAAATATTTGCTCACAGATTTGTGCTGTTACTTTAACTGTTGCCGGAGAATTTGATAAAATTTCATGATGGAAGTCAATACATGGATAAATTTCGTTTACGATGGCCACCGGATCCTTCATTTTTTTAATTTCCGGTGGTATATCAGCCTAAAATTAAACAATGCGAGTTTAAAATTATAATATTGTCATAGTGAAGTAACATATACAGTCTGTACAGTATGACCTGAGTCATACATTTATTAATATTGTACATCGAACTGTCTATTTTACCTTCCGTACAATAATCGTTGAGTATTCATCTTTTCCATTCGAATTCGTTTTGAGTGTTTTTTCAATATTTTTTAAAGCTCTATCCGAACGTCTCGCTATGGTTTTTTGTGGTATGTCCGTATCGGGCCGAGGGTCGCATATACTAAGCAAATTAATCGTTTTCGGAATAGACATCGTTAATGTCTTTTCTTGGAAGTTAATCTTGTAGCATACAATTATATTTCTTTTCACATTATTTATTGTCGGTGGTATAATGGAATACCGAATGGTTTTTTTTAATTCATAAACCGACGGAAATCTAAATTTAATATTATTATTAATTGAAAAAAAATTATGTATTAATTAACGAATCGTAGGATAACTTTAAAAGACTTACACCCAAGCAAGAACATTGATATGTTTGTGCTGTCGATAATCAATTCTAAAACTTGTAACACTTGGATTGACATTCAACGGGAACATTACATTTTGAATATCTTTAGAACCCAATGATATCGTAATGGTGGAGGTGCGATCATTTTCATTAAACGTTCTTGTTTCAGGCTTAAAGGTATCATAAACGTAAAAAATATTAGTTAAGATTTTATCATGTAATAGCTTAATTACAAAATAAACACATGATGGATATTATTAATGCATCTAGGATAATTATTATAACCAAGGACGGAGAAATATGTAGGATCGTTTTCAGAATCTACTAATCTTCAGAATTTCAGTTCGTGTCGAGTAATCGAGGTTCATCTCAATATATCTATCAATCTCGATGATTGGAAATAAATCAGAAATGTCACACAACAAAAGAGTATTCTCTTATTTTACTCTATCGTACGAGAGATGTTGTATTCAATTTATAGGTTATAGGTAATTGGCATAATATCATATATTGAGTGAGTGACGTAAAATGTTTTAAGCAGCTATACGTTTTTAGGGGTACAAAATCTGCTACATTTAATGCAGCCGTTACGTATTTTTATTATAGTATATTATATCACTCGAAAAGGATGCTGTTTGTTTCATTATTTACTAACCATTACAATTTCAGGTTGTCTCTCTTTTTCGGGGTTCGTTGCATAATATTCCACAGAGTCACTTAATAATTGGTGAGTGTTCTTCTTCGCTTTCATGTGATATAAACATTTTTCTACGGACGTTGAATTTTTGTGTATACGAGTATTTCCCCATGTGCCTGCTGATAAATTCAATATCTTGCTTCCTTCTTTTCTCGCCACCTGTAAATTATAATGCAATTATTGCATTATCACAGTGGTTATTAATACCACTTGTGAACATATTCGACAAAAATATAATTTGTATACCTTTAAATCTTCTGTGTTCTTTACACAATATGCAGATGTTCTTTTTGATCGATTCCACAGATAACTACACACTCCAGCTAATCCAACTGTGCCTAACGCGACACTCACTATATACGATTTCGTTAACATATTGTAGACGAAATTAAATATCTCAATTAATAAAGTACAAAAATTAATCGTCGAGACGTTTAACAAAACTAAATAATGATTTGTCTTTTTTGTAAGTTAATTAATAAACAGTTTAGTATTTTGTTGTCATGGATAAAAATATATAATAATAATCACCATGTTTGTTATTATTTTTACCAAGGACAATTGAAAACTAGTCAATTGATTCCGATAACTTTTGTGTGACTTATATTATATAATATTTTTACTTTTTCATTTATTCATCACCTCTAGAACAGGATTGTAACATTTATTTGGGTATATTTACACAATATATAGGTATAACACGCGTTTGGGTACATCATTCATCGACATTTCCCGTAACATAGAAACGACGAACTAACTATAAATGTGTCAACGTTTTGAAAAAAATCATCCTAATAACAATTAACAGTAAAAATAGGGCTATATCACTTTGAGATGATAAATTATTATCAAAATAATATGGACCGCGTGTTTTTTCAGACACGTTTCAGCTGCATGCGTTTACGGCTGGTTATAATATAATATTGTCTTTGTCGTTCCTTCTTCATAAAATATATAGCGCGAATATTTAAAAACACTTGGCCCTAATGTCAAATATAAAAAACTGAAAAAAAAAAATGTTTTTACCAGTTTTAAAAAAATTCTACAATGCGTTAAAATAAAATAGTTAATTCAGCCAAAAACGTACAATCGTATAATTTGATTTTTATTGTTAACAAAAAAATATAGAAGTTATTTATGTTATACATCATATATTTCATCAAATATCTTTAAAAGTATTATTAATCCTAAATTGTAACACAATAATGAAACTCATTAAATACAATTTTTAAATTGTTCAAATTGTTATCAGAGTAAAGTTCGAACAACGTAAACTAACTTTAAGTTTATTAAAGGTATTTTGACTGCAGTAGCGAGGCCCCTTAAGAGGAACATTACAAACAATAATATACACTGTTCTGTCCTGATATAGTATATTTATAATTATAACATTTAACTACATTATATAATGTAACGAACTAAAATAAAAAATTTAACATAAATTCGTGGTATTCTTGTACTCAATTGTACGTATTTCCAAGAATTCTTAATGCATAGTTTAAAACTATTATGAAGTGACGATTATGTTGAACTACAGACATACTTGAACGAATATTTTTAATATATTATTAAAAAAAAAAAAACCAGTAAGCGTCGATCAGAGCACCTGCTATTACAGACCATTACCAACACGTCTTGTAGGTATTATTGTACCATTACAACATGAAGTGCAATTAAAACTAAAATAAAACATATTATCATTATTATTATTAACTATATGTATTATGAACTAGCAGATAAAATTGAAGTAATTTATAGAAAATCAGACGGCCGTTATTGGTTTGCCTATACATGCCGTGTAGACAGATTATCTACCTAGGTATAACTATATAATATTTATTACCATGTGAACGTTTATTATATTATCCTATAGTACGCTATATTCGCAGAATAGTGATCACAATAATAATTTATACGCATTTGGTTAAAGTCGTATTAATATATGACTTCAACCGTCCGTGGTCCGTGGTCCGTTAGTGGTTATAATGTTTGTCAAGTACAGAGTTAATGGTCAGTTTGTACGGAATGGAGATGATTAAACCATTCGGTAAATCATTCATTTTCTGCAGACTTACTTTGATTTCTCAATACTAATAGATATAGAGGAGAATATTGTACTATTGATTTATGTCCTATGTACTACGAATCGTATGTAGGTAATATGAAAAATGTTTTCGCGCATATTATGATATATTATCGTCTACCTCGACGTCATATGATAATATAATTATGTATGTTAAAGACTTATAATATATATAGAACAAAGATAAGTCGTAGCAGATTTGACAGATATTTGTCACGCATTATCGTTATTTAAATAATTATTATGCGTACAACACTTGCTACGAACCAATCGTCTGCGTACCGCTTAAATACTTTCCACTTGTTTACAAAATATGAACAAATACTGAAATACCTAATTAGTATATGTTCAACTTTGCAAATATGCAATCGTTAGGACATCATAAACAACGACAATCGATCGTTTATAAGTGATGAGATCGCGGCTTACCTTTAGCAGATAACTAGCTGTTTGAAATAGTTCAGGAAATCGTAATGGATCGATAGACATCGGCTGTTGATAGGAAGAAAAATGCCGAGTGGTGGGCATCGGTGGCAATCGCGTGTAAGGTTAACATCTTCACAGCTCACTATGAAACATGATTTCTTGATGAATACGCGATTTTTATGTTCAGGTACTAAAGTAAAATGTTGGAATTTCGTTATACGTTCAAACATATTTTGTTAAAATATAATTTTAAAATACAAAATGGCACGATAGTTTAAACAATTTATTAAATGTCGTTTATAAATTTTATATAAAATTAATATATTATTTGAAAAATATGTTAATTTTTATCTTATACTTGCCTATAATAGCAGCTTAAATTTCTTTAAGTTCTATCTCTATTTATACATACCGAAACCGTACACAATTATAAACGAAATATAAAAGGACGGGTAAGTCGTGGATGTCGCTCTGCTGTACAGTAGGTTACAAGTGGGTTACTGTAATGGATGGAATTAAATTTGAATCCAATGATATTATATCATTGTATACGAAAAACGATTCTGAGCGAAGACGGTTTATCTGTCTAGGACATATTATAGATTATAAAAAATCAAATCTTAGATTTAAAATAAAATTTTTTTATGAATTTCTAGCATAAAATAATTTGAACATTGCCGTAATTTTTACGTATTTAGTCAAAATTCAAACTTTGAATGCTTGTAAAAAAAATTGTGACCATGAATTTATTTTATTTTTCAACTGCTATTGTTAAAATGTGTTAGAAGCCTTGTATTACATTTTCAAGCTTTTCTACCGAAGTCAAAAAGTTGAAAAATTAAAATGTCAGTAAACAGCTCAAAACAAATCTAAATATTTTGAAAATGTTATCAAATATAGAAAATGCCTATATAAACATTCAGTGAAAATTTCAAGTATCTGCGGTCATTTGTTTTAGACTTTTAGAGTTATGCCAAAATAAGAAAATTACTAAATGTGAAATCCAGTGAAAATCCAATGTTGTAAAAATTTAAATTTCAAATGCTCATACAAATTTAATTTGAATTTCCGGTAGACTTTTTATTTGTGATAAAGATTGACAAACGTGTAAGGAATCTTGTATTAAATTTTGAAATCTTAGATTTAAAAAGAAAATTTTTTATGAATTTCTATCTAAGATAATTTGAACATTGCCGTAATTTTTACGTATTTAGTAAAAAATTTTATAAATAATTTGTGAATTTTCGTGATTTTTACATAATATGTTGTCAAAACTCAAACTTTTAATACTTAAAAAAAAAATTGTGACTATGTATTCCTTTTATTTTGCAACTGCTATTGTAAAAATATGTTAGAAGCCTTGTATTAAATTTTCAAATCTTAGAATTAAAAAGAAAAACTTTTATGAATTTCTATCTAAGATAATTTGAACATTGCCGTAATTTTTACGTATTTAGTAAAAAATTTTAACTTTAAATGCTTATAAAAAAAAAATCGTGCCTACGTATTTTTAATATTTTTTAACTGCTATTTTTACAAGTTGTTAGAAGCCTTGTATTAAATTTTCAAGCTTTTCTACCGAACTAATAATTTTTTATCGATATTTATAGAAAAAAAAACTAAAAAAGTTGAAAAATTAAAATGTCAGTAAACAGCTCAAAACAAATCTAAATATTTTAGAAATTTTATCCAACATATAAAATGCCTATATAAACATTCAGTCAAAATTTCAAGTACCTGCGGTCATTTGTTTTAGAGTTACACCAAAATAAGAAAATCGTTAAAAGTGAAAATTCAATGTTGTAAAAATTTAAATTTCAAATGCTCATAAAAATTTAATTTGAATTTCCGGTGGACTTTTTATTTGTGATAAAGATTGTAAAACTTGTAAGGAATCTTGTATTAAATTTTGAAATCTTAGATTGAAAAAGAAAATTTTTTATGAATTTCTAGCTTAAAATAATTTGTGAATTTTCGCGATTTTTACGTATTTTGTCAAAATTCAAACTTTGAATGCTTATAAAAAAAAATTGTGACTATGAATTTATTTTATTTTTCAACTGCTATTGTAAAAATATTTTGAGAGTCTTGTACTAAATTTTCAAGCTTTTCTGCCTAGCAAATAAATTTTTATCGATATTAATTAAAAAAAAACTAAAAATGATCGAAAATTTGATGTCTATGAATAGTTCAACTTAAGTCGAAAATTTTTGAAAATTGCATGGTGGATAGAATATACTTATAGAAACATTCGGTGAAAATATCATTCATGTATCTATGGTCATTTGTTTTAAAGTTACATCAAAAACCAAAATCGATTTTGTCGATAAATGAGTGTGCGTAAAATTTCCCGTTTTTCCGTTAATTTTTAGTTTGTTTTTCTCGATTATTTAGAAAAGTATTAAGAATTTTTTACTTTTGACCCCCCAAAGTACCAACTAGATTCACTTTCTGATCGACCGATGTACTGAAGTCAAAAATCGAAGCATTTTTACTGCCCCAAAACGTGATGACAGATACAAAAAAAAAAAAAAAAACACACATCATGGTAAAATCAATACATTCATCGCTCCGCTCAGAATCTAAAAAACAAATTTAATTAACTGAAAAAAAAATAAAAGTTATTTAGTATTTACGTCTTCTGAGAACCAACGAAAATGTATTGACTAATGTCTCAGTAGTCAGTCTCTTTACACAAAAACCGTGAAACCGTCTACATATTCTAGACCTGTGATTGGTTGAAACGTGTGGTTATCTATCGGTTAACCATCTTAATACCGCTTTTACTATACCGCTATAATACCATATAATTAAGTTATATCCTATTCGAAATTCGAACCATGTGTTAATTTCGAAATGATCTTGTCTCTCGATGAACTATGAAGTCGTTTTGTTTAAACTCTAAGATAAATCATACTGTACAGCTGGTGAAAAAACGATGTGTGAATTGTGCGATTTCCGAAAAAAAATAATCTGTAATTTTTCAAAATTATATGATATTATTTTCATATTTGTAGTGAAGTTGTGAACATCGATAGCTGGTTTCTTGATCATCGCAATGAAACAATCACTTATAAACACTATCAACTAAAATTTTTAACTGATAATTAATTCTATACGACTATAACCAGTAACCAGCGTATAATTATACGAGCATTTTATATTTAATTATATAAGCATTTGACTTGGTAGAATTGGATTTTATACTTTCAGGTATATATATACAATATAACATACTTATAACCATCAGTCAATCAAAGAGCTGCATTTCATCCCCCCCACCGAAAATCACGGTTTAGGAATTAGGATACATCAAGTTTGAGAATTTTTAATGTTATGTTATTTAAAGAAATTTTTGATTAAATCTACGGATACACTGTGTTACGTATGTTCTGAAAATAGAAAAAAAATTGGTATTACCGTATCAACACTTAGTTGAAACGTGTTGATAATATGTTCCAATATTATTGTTCTGTGGTTCTAATATTCAGGTTTCGGTCATTAGTTTTTTTTTTTCTATATTACCAGAATATAAACGTGTGACCGCGTTTTTCGATTTATAATTTTTTGATGAATTTAATACATAGTTCATTATACATAATACATATCATATATTTTTTAAATAACGCATTGGTAACTATAGTATTGCAATTTGCAATATGTATATACATAAGGCATAACATTAATTAGGTATTTAAATAATGTTTGTATAGGTATATTGAATGGTCTTCGAAGCATGCACAACTATGATGCGTATCATTGAAGATACATTGCCATGAACTGCCCAAAACAATATTATAAAACCAAAAATATTTTTCAAAAAAGTTCAATAGGGACGACAGCTTGAAAAAAAAAATGTACCTATATTCGGTCGGGTTTAAACGGAACAAATGTTTCTCTGGCTGACCTGTAAAAAATCAAAAAAAAATCTGGACCGGACCGAATAATTCGCAAATTGGCAGCCCGAGCAGACCTCTTATTACTTATATACGTACAATAGGTACAAAGAAGTGCGTTTATATATTATGCTGTCAATATCGACGCAGACATCGGAAAAACTTGCTGAAATAATATTTGCCTAGCTGTAATTATGCGTGAAACACTACTGATGATGAGGTATGATTCGACGTTGTCCTTAAATCGTTAAATTATACATATTATTTTAATATCAATCATAACTGTACGTTTTTTATATTATGTCCGCGCACGTTCGAACAGTCGATCGTAAATCACACGGCAAGAAGTGTAATGAGACTTATAAGTTATTACTTGATATTCGCGCCAAGTGTTTAAAACAACGGTCGATATTACTCATAATTATTATCATACGACGTCAGTGTTATTAAACACTCTACTGCTTGTATGAGATAATATTATAGTAAATTACAACGATTACCTATAATATTGTATATTATTTTAAGTCATTAATTATTTATGTAGTTTCCCGAGTTTTCTGGGAACGTTTCCGACGGACGGACCGCACGCGCTTCGTGAGATTATTACGAATAATAATCATAATCATAATTATTGTAATAATAGAATATACGCACACGATTATGCACGCGTATGCACATAATCTAAACCGCTAAAATATTACTTTTCAACCGACTTTCCAACGATATTATCGCTTCATGATAATATTATGGTTTTTCGAGAACGTATTCTTTTTATTGCACAAGCTCATATGTACGATATATACGTAATTTATTAGACAAATAAATAATGAGCCGACATAAATATTATGTATGCACGCGATAACTTCCTCAGACTTACCTCGCCCGATTTTACACGTCGATTTGTCGCATGTCGTTTCACACACGTAAAACAGAAACATCACGTTTCTATACCTACACGTGTTGTCCACCTATTAAAGGTAGATACCCTTTGTTGGTCGGATTTCGTGAATATTATACCGTAGAGTAGATACGTATTTTTATACGGAGTGGCCACCTTTTTTTCTTCAATGATGCAGTATTCAAAATCTGTTGAGTGTTGGAATTATTAAATGGGCAGTATCAAGAGTCAAGATCATATTAGATTATTTTAAAAATTTTGAGATTTTTTTACCGCTCATAAGAAGTGTCCAGAGGAGATAAAAACTTATATTTTTTCAAATGAAAAAACAAATTCAATAATTTGGAAAAATTATCTCTGGCTATATTTAAAAAATTTAAGTTTAAATAAATTCATTATAAAAGGAAAAATTTGGGATAAGCACGCTTGTTTAATCACCCTGTATATTATATTTATCACGGCGTTTGCACTTTTATCAAATTTTAAAAACGTGCTTAAAATTTTTCTAATCTCGGGAAAACCGTAAACCATAAATTATATTATATTAACCACCCTACAAATGGTTTTTTTCTAACTTAATTGTATAAAATAAAATATTATTATTTATCATTTTTTTTTTCAAAACAATTACTTTAAAAAATCTACTTCGACACGACACGACACCGTCTTCGAGTCAAAAATCTCGTAGCGACTTCACTAGTGGTAGACTTAGACCTACACATTTTCCGCTACATTTCTGACGACGTTTTTCTATAACGGGACATGGCAAAATTTAAAACGTGACACTTTATAATTAACATATAATAATTCCTATTTCTATATTTTTAGGAAACAAAACAGTTGACGGCTGAAGGAAATTAATCAAAACTTATTCAAATGGACTAATATAATACGGTTGAGATAATATTTCTATATTGGTACGTCGCAATATCATTTGGAAGACTGTTAACTAAAATAATAAAGTAAAAACGTCTGAAACAGTATCATAAAATATCTAAATGTTTATTCGACCATATACCTACACGGCTACACTACACATTATAAACACTTCAGTCCCACGGTCCTCATCGTATTATATCATTGTTTCCCATACAATATTATTTTATTTTTGATCAAAAATATATTATATCTTGTTGAAACATAAAAGTTACATTATATATTTTATTATTTATTTTTTTATTTTACACCATCCCACACCTAGTCGGAAATAAATGCAAGATGTCTTTCGTATAGCGAATCAAATAATAAAATGTGTACATTGCTGTACACATAGAAGGTACAATACTATAATCTTGTGACCTTCTGATCTCCATATTCGTTACGATATGAATAATAATATAACCACTATTATCATGTACCACGTAAAATGAATAATCGAACAATGTCATATCTTTGTTTTAACATATTATGTTTGAAGTTTGAAGATCGCGTTCATATTTTAATATTATATAGATACAAGCAGGTTTACTCTAATTTATTATTTCAGACTTCACTTACAAGTTTTAACATTTACAGTAAATTCGATTCAAAAACAAATGATAATTATATGTTTCTAAAACATTGCATAGGTAGTGATTTTTAGCCGCGCATTCCCATCAGACTTTCACAATTCGATGATATTATATTATCACCCTTTGTCGATCAAAATATTATAATGTAATAATATTATTTATTATTAATGATGATGAAAATGAATAACTAAGAAATAAGAATATATGAGTTTATATAAAAGTTATTCAAGTTATTCTGCTGGTTCGTGTTCTGGTAGTTATAAACGTTTTATTCAAACGCAAGTAGAGAATATAATATTATTATCTTCGTCCATCAATAATATATTATATACTATTATTTCTCCGTAATTTATCGAATATATTGATATGTATATGCTGTGGAAAATAAACATTTATGAAACACGAATGTTGAGATCTTAGAATTTTTTCAATTTTTTTTTTCTTTTAATGCAACCACTCAAGATAAAGCAACAAAATAATATAGTATAGTGTGTGACAATAAGTGGAAAATGAGCAATTTCATGGTCGATGTTTGGGCATGAACCGTCGGCGAAGACTACAATAAATTTACCCCCAAGATGCCGCACGTCCCGCCCTAGCACAATATACTGTATTTTGTCACGTCACTTTTTCATAAATAGAACAACATGGGAGTAACTCACCTATAAACGAATTGTTATAGTCTATTCGCACCGATCAACAGGATGTTCATTTCAGGTTCTTTACTCAACAACTGATTTTCATTTTTATTTTTTTTTTGTCATAATAACTTAACCAGGTTAAATCACTGATTTACGGTACGCATGTTAAATGTTTGATAGTTATAAGTAAGCACACGTTGCAATTATTTTTATTTTTTGTTTGTTTTTATTAAAAAACAATTGCGTTATACGAGTCAAAAATTGTTAGCCGCATACTGATAAATAAGTAAACAAATAAATAACCCACTAACATCCAGTGTGTATACTTCAATCTGATCTGGACAGTAAGACAGCTGTAAAGTGAGATATTTCCGCTTTACACTCTCCCTAAGGTCGATAAAAAGATACTTTCAAAAAAAATATTTTTTCTCGTGCGGCTAAAATTTTACCATCTGCGGCACACGAACCATATCAGGTTCTCCATCCCTGAAATATATAGGATCGGAAATACAATATTATGTAGAAACGAACAATAATGTATTGTCAAATTAGCCTATGCGTATATATATATGTATATATAATTCGAACACACACATTACACACGCGTTGTTTATTACAATTTGTTTATATACAATTGAACAGTGAATTGATCACGCTGTATAGTATAACACTAAATAATATTCTATACAATATATATAAATAATAATTATGATAATAATAGTATATAATGATAATGATTATATTTTAACATACCCGCGGCACGGTTTTTGCAGACGAAAATTTTTACGTTATCGTATAATACAGAGTGAGCGTCGCATCATCTTAAGAAATAAAGAGATGTTGAGTGAGTGAGTGAGAAAGAGAGAGAGAAAGAAAACAGAACGGAAAAAACACCTAGAAACTTATCGCGTTATATAATAATGATAATAATAATAATATAGATAAAATTTCGTCTACGGCCGATTGCAGGTCAAGTCCAGAGGCGCATTTTTCTCCGGCCGGCTGCCATCGGCCGATCCTATCGAGTCGGATAATGCCACCGAGTCGCTTCCGGCCGCGCTGTCGTCGTCGTCGTCGTCGTCATCGTCGTCGTCCGAACCAGACGTCCGGTCAGCGGCGGAAAAGTCTACCCGCAGATGCCGTCTCCGTCTGCACGGCCGCCGGCGTCTGCGACGCGACCGGTCTTCCGAACTGTGGCCGGGCGATCGTCCACCGACGTACGGGAGGAGTGACGGAGAACCGAGCGAGGGTGGCCGGGACGGCGTGGACGCGGCCGCGGTCACCGACAGGTCCATCGGCGACTCCTGGACCGGCGGCTGGTCACGGTGGACGGCGACGCGTTTGGAAGACGGCGGCCCGTCGTCGTCGTCGTCTTCGTCGCGGTCACCCGCACCGCTGTCGTCGTCAGCGGTCGACGACCGGTATGACGGACTTCGCGGTGACCGGTGATCGCGTGGTTGCGGCGGCGGTGTCAACAGCTGCGGTGACTGCTGCAATTGCTGGTTTTGCTGCTGCTGCAGGGCCTGCAGGAAGAACGGCGCGGGAGGCGGGAACGGGAACGCCGAGAAGAACGGAGAGTGCCACCGCATCAGCTCCGGTCGGACAGCCTGCACGACGGCCGCTGCGGCAGCGGCAGCAGACACGGACAGCCGGCCGTCTTTGTTCAGGTCACCTGCCACAGAATTGTTGTTGTCCGCGTCCAGGCGCAGGTGGTGTTTGACGTCCGCCCAAAGCGTTGGCGTCCGGCTCTGGTCCAACGACACTCTGCAGCCCGTTGCCGACTGTTGCTGGAAATGCAGGCCCGCGGACGGCCGGTGTGGTTGTTGCTGATGCGGGAGTTGTTGCTGCTGCTGATGGTGGTGCGGGAGCTGTTGCTGTTGCTGATGGCGCTGGTTGTTGTTGTTGCTGTTGTTGTTGTGGTGGTGGTGATGCTGGTGGTGGTGTTGCTGCTGCTGTTCCTGAAGCAGACAATGGATCTTGAACCAGTTGGACCGTCGGCCGTACCGAGATCCGCTCTTGGACATGCCCACCACCAGACACTTGCGCAGCCGGCACGCCTTGCACGACGTCCTGTTCTTCTTGTTGATCACGCATTCGCCGTTGTTCTTGCACTCCGATATCGAGCTCAGGTTGTTGTAGGTCCGACCGAAAAACGACTGAAACAGTAAACGTGTAATTTATAGGTAGGTATAGAATAATATTATTTATAAAGTTGATTGTTGGTCTGTCTGTAATTTATTATTAATGTACTCGAAAAAATATATTTTTATTTGCAATTATTGTTTACTTTTGAAATGTATATTATATTGTCTGTCACGAGATCATAAACAACAAATGTCGACAAAATTATACGAACATATTATGCAAATTATTTTGTAGTTAAATATATCTTATAAAATGTTCAATTTGTATATCTAAAAATTGACTACTATTAATACAATGTTTCATCATAAAGTAGTTCATACAAATTCATAAACACAGTTTTTAAAATTGAACATTTGAAATTTGGACGAGTACATAAATATTCACACGAAAAATAATGATTTCAGTAATTTTGCCGAAATTCAAAAATATTATTTCAGGGGATTTGAAAATTGTGCTTACGTTATTATACTTTATTCACTGATAAGTGATAGTATATCATGTGAAAATGAAAAACTTCTGAAATTCCCTTTTTAAAATGTAAATTATTCAGTGGGATTTTTTGTTTTTTGAAAAATTTGACTATCAAAATTAAAATTCATTTGAATATAGTTTTTAGTTTCTGTAACATCGTGTTTAAGGATAAAAGTTTCATGGTAATGGACTTCTTAGATATGTGGGGGCTATGGTAATTTGAAAATGTTAATCATCAATATTAATATACTAATCTATCGACATTAGTAGGTACTATTATTTTATATTTTTACAAAACCATTTTTAAGGACTATTTTAGAACATTACACATTTTAGTAACTTAAGCCGTGGCATTAATTCGAATTTTGAATTAAGTACCAACATCGACATTTAAAAAGAAAATTAGAATTAGAATCAGATCAAAGTTAAAGTGAAAAATGATGGTAAGCAATGTTTGGTAGTATATAGTACTATGCAGTATGCATACATATGTATGTATATGTAATATATTATATTGTCAAAACTCATCTCGGTTATAACTTTTAGATCATTATGAAACATATCTGGTACGGTCTCGATGGTGATGGTGATGATGATGACGAATATCGAACCGTTCCCACCGATAACGATAGAAACGTTTTTGTATACGCGTGCATTGTTGCAGTTATTGCACTTTATAACGCCGCAGTTTATCTTGAACTGATATAAATTATAAATCATTTTCCACCGACGACGACGTCATCATGGGAAACTTTTATCATTTTTACTGAGAAACGAATAAACAACGACCGAACCGGACAATCATTAATCATGTTATTTTCAACGTCCAGTGCGATCTTGCACCGGCGGCCTGTCGTTCTTACCAATATAATATCATATTATTATGCTATAACTGCACCCTGTGTGCCATTGACCGCGACAATTAATTAAATACACGTGGATGAATTGCCCCCCCCCACCCATTGAACTCCGTAGTTAAATGTAAACTGCACAGATTTTGGACACGGCGGTTGTTTTGATCGAATACAATCAATATTACAAGTCTACGATGACATCCGATCGTGATGACAATTTTATTTTCTGCGTAACCCGAGTTACGGGGCAACGACATTATAATATTTTATAAAATAAAAGTAATACATTCGTTTTCCGTTAGTCGACAAATCCCAGTGTGGGCCACTCGTCAAAAAGAAAATTTCTAAAATTTGGCGTCCTCTTCCATAAGATTACTTATATGAACCAGATTTCAGAGCCGCACGTATTTGATAGATTTCACTGGGATCGCTTACACAGTTACACACACACACACATATTACACACAAATTTGATGTCTATCTGTTATTGATGATGTTTCCAACAACCCCACCCCTCTCCTTGTGGGGGGCCCTTAATATACTGCAATATATTATAATATGTAATTGTGGTGTAACGCGAGTGGTATATACCTACAAGGATACTGCAGGTACCAATCACTTTTAGTAATATTATTGTGATTGCGCAACGATCGAATAAATCGTGTATAAGTGTCTTTTAAGATTCTTTGGACGCATCGATGCGATATTAAATTATTATTGCTTGTTCGGACTTTCGTAGAGAGAGAGAGAGAGAGAGAGAAATAACCATAAATTAGACGTTGTCGAACGAGTGAATCTCATATTATTATTATAATCTACGATCGTTAAACATTTCGCGCCGTGCCTCGTTCGTATCGCGCGTTATTAATTGTTCGCGGATTGTGCAATATTATTCCCTACGCGTAATATTATAACGTTCGACGTTAATATTATTATTATTATTTACGTGGAACGTTCGAATAGGCTCGTAATGTTCGAATGCGCTTTTTCCTCTTCTTCTTCGATTTCGAATTAAAAAAAAAAAAAAACAACAACAACAACAACAACCGTGAACGACGACGTGTCGTTTTAATAGTTTGCCATGACGGATATATCATCATCATAATTTATAATAATATCTAACGTAACATTAAATATAGGCAGATACGTGCACACACACACACACACACACACGACGGATATAATAATATAATATTAAATATTGTGCGTGCTATATGACGGCGATGGGATTTCGATTAGTTCTATCGAGCCGATATTATAATAAAGTGTGTCGCGCGCGTTATATTTTGCAAGTCGGCCGGACGACGATGCATTCGGTACGAAATTTTCTTTTTAATTAAACGGTCGGTACGCAATTTTTTTTACGACTCTACACGTGCGTGTAAAAATTTTGTCATACGTGCCACATACAGCCGCACTGAAGTTATAATAATACCACTATTAGTATTGCATAGGTTAACCTAAAAGCGTTGCGGTCGTAACGTTATTGGCTATTATATTTCTGTAGTTTCTACGACCAAGCAACGGTGCAGTTTATGTGGCAGCGACCGCCGCTGTGATGGTTGACCGGCTGTCCCGTGACGATAGCTGCTGCTGTTAATAATTATTGCTGCGTTTTATTTTATTTTTCGACATCTTGAACAAGAAACGAAGGAATCTTAATATCGTAAACTCCAGTGGAGTAGTTATCAGAAAACAGCGAACTATTTTACTCTAGCCATAGTCTATATAGGACAAAACGAAGATTATATACACAAGCCCCGTTTTGGACGATTCTAAAACTCGCATTTTTCTTTATAATTCAAACTTGTTGGTATTATTTTTCAACTAAAATATTGGTATGCTTATACAGATATATACAGCTGATATACCGGGTGATTCATTTAACTTGAGTCACTCGTTATTTCAAATGAGCTACTGCGGTATACACGGAAAATCTTTGTCTACTACTCCACTAATTTAAACTCCAAATATTTATACTTTTATATATTATTTTCGAATAATATTCTACTTGGCGATATAAAATTAAAAATTAAACGTTCAAAAGCGTATAAACCTTAGAAGAAAAAAATAATATAAAAAATACTAAACAGTATAATGATGACTTGTTAGAATTATGTAAAAGAAACGTTTGTAGTTTCTGCAGTAAATGGATCACCCCGCACTTATATATAAATATCGTATGCGATCAAAAACTATAGCGATGTTGGATCAAAAATATCAATATAATATGTTGCACATAATATTATTACGCTTTATGTTTATATTTAAATCCAAGTATAGATTTAGATTATACTATATTGTCGATTCTCTTCAAGCGTGATTCGTTTGACTAGGTGATTGTAAATTCTACCGATTTATAGCTAGTCGATTTTAGGGTTGGATTTATAACATGTAAATTTCACCAATACATTTTTTTAACCTGAAAACACGTAAAATCCACAGATTACAACTATTTTTAGTATAGCTATACACATCGATTTTCGACTGACTTTTCATCTTAACGACCGCAGATGGCGCAGATAATATCATATACCTACTCATAATAATACTAAATACTTTGATACTAACTAGTGATCACTATTGATTATTATATTTTCTTCTTAATATTGGGTTAAAAAAAGATATAAGTATCTAAATAAAATAAGTATAATAAATCTATACATAAATTATGTAGGTACATATTATTACCTACGTAATGTTAATTATTATTAACAATTATATTAGATTTTTCTATTTTTTCTATTTGATTATTTATGATATTTTTTGTTTTAGTAATAATTGTGTCTAAATACAATAAATATATTATAATAAATCTGCACCCACATAAATTATGTAATCTTAGTTAATCAGATTGGATTTGGATAGTTTTATTTCAGGTAAAAAAAAAAAAAAACGTACCGGTGGAGTTAACATTTTTTTTTTTCAATTAAAATAAATGTACCGCGGTGGAATTTGCACGAAAAATGTCTAAAAAGGTAGCAATCGGTGGAATTTACATGCGCCCGTTTGACTCACACGAAACTGTGTATTTCCATCGGAAATTCGGATGATATAATGTAGCTCATTGATGCCGGATGACCTATCTAATAATATTATTACCACGTATATAATTATTGATAATAATTACACGGTTTTGGTCATCGCGGCAAAATGGATTTTTATTTCCAGCCCGATTGATTCACGCGCATCACGATAATACGCATATACGCATTATAACATATTATTATGATTGTACCATAATCATATTAATATAATAATATTATTGTATCGCACGCAGAACGGACGGCGGCCGTGGTAACGTCGTCGGTTGTTCGTCATTACGGCAGCCTATATACCTAATACCTATATATACAGTAGACACATATGTACAGTGGCGTATTATCAATATTTTTTTTTTGGGGGGGGGGCGGAGGGGTTTAAAATTGTTTTAAATTCTCATGGTAAAAAGCTTATATGTGTCATTTTACTTTGAAACGCAGCTATACTACACACTAAAATAACGCATAATAGTGCATAAATCATAATTATTTCTGTACGATATACTATGATAACAATAATAAAAATATATTACCTTGCATCCTTCACAGGTAAATGCTCCGAAATGAAAACCGGCGGCTGGTTCTCCGCACACACGACATAGCTGACTCATCTGCAAACATAATTATTATTATTATTATCATACGATGATAAATTCGATTGAAGAATGTGTGTAGGTACATACGCCGGCGACGATATTAAATTAAAATTCACATTGTTATTACTGTGCAGCGGATGTAACAGTATTAGTATCCATAAGTGCGTCACATTCGTATACGGTATACTTATAGTATACTTATACCTTTATAATAATATTATAACGATGATGATAATAATTATAATATTTTATTATAATTTCTGCGTTCTGCGGCGGTGGCAGTGCAGATGTCAACGCTTACATATTGTTACCTATATATTATTATTACTTTATATAATATAATATGATGTCGCTGCATCAGAGTAGGTTACGTACACATATGCATATATTTATAAGAAATATTACGCTATGCGATCGTTTGTTTTCATTATTGTATTATATTACCTACGGTGCTGCAGTTGTGTTTCTATAATATATAGTTCGAAAAAAAAACAAAACCCGAAGAAAATGAGGATGAGAGATCAAAAACGCGATACGCTTACCTCCATAAGTAATATTATTATGTAGATACACGCATTCGTACACGGCGGCGAGTACTATCGAGACGCGTTTTATTCGTATTTTATTGACAAAAAAAAAATTCTCGAACGATGCGATTTGCATACGATATTAATGTGTTTTTCAATTGCGAAATTATAGAATCTCCGCATCCTTAAAAATATAATATTATAATATCCAAGTCAGTTTTCGTATGGGTTGTAGGTACGTACTATAGGTACCTGCAGCTCCTATATATAGGTATAATAACATTATAATATATACCATTATTTATGACGCTAAACTGCGCTGTTATACCTATATACCTTTATATATTATACAGAAACTCATCCGCGCGAGACTTTATTTTTTATCATCACGACGAAAATAATAATAATAATAATAATTATTATTATTATTATTATAACCCGCATCGTTCGAAAACTCGATTAAAAACTAAACAAGACCGTTCGCAAACTTTAATGGCCTACGTTTAATATTATAATATACGTTGTCGTCGTCGTTTGTTTAAGCCAACTATTTATAATATTATGTACTATGTTATATCGATCTTCTTCCTTTTTAAATTAAATTATTATTATACCCGCCCGGTAATTCTACTAGGTACCCGCCCAACGGCTGAAATCCCAATGATTTGCATAACGAATAAAAATAAGATAAAAATGACATGGATCTATCTGAAAGTTTGATACGCCACCACCCGTCCCCGTCTACGACCTTTCACCCTGCGTCAACAGCGCCCCCCTCTGCTCCTTCGCAAGGTTATTATTGTCGCGAAGCAGATGAAAATCTCCGGAGATAATATAACTACCGTATTTATATATCTTCAACGGTTATGGTTCAAGTTACACACACACCTATATAATAAAATAATGCCGGTTTCGATGGGCATCATTGATAAAGCGTGAGGTGAATCTGCCGATTATAGTTATTATCATTAAACATAAATATACATACATATTTTTATTATACGCGTATCACACATACACACACACACACACACACACACACACACACACACACACACACACACACACACACACACACACACACACACACACACACACACACACACACACACACACACACACACACACACACACACACACACACACACACACACACACACACACACACACACACACACACACACACACACATATTTATGTAATTTATTGGATTTGGACATGATGATCTGCTGCAGCGGTATATCGAAACCAACCACTCCTTTGCCCGTTCGACGGCGACTTTCGATTCACCATAGCTATCGTAAACACATAAAACCTACCTTTATTTTATATCATTATTATTATATATTCCTATACAACAATATAGTATACATATATATACATACAGTTCATTAAAAATACAATAACAGTCTAACAATATCGTCGAAATTCTATTGCACAAATATATATATATATATATATATATATATATATATTATATGTATAGATATATTTGTGCAATAGAATTATATATATATATATACAAGGCTAGCCAGAGTACGTATAGGAAGGTGTCGTATGAAGATTTTGATCGCATTGACCCTTGACATATTACTTTGTTTTTTATTTTATTTTATTAGAGAGTTAACCTATGCCAACCCGGTGCGGTCAAGACGTCTACTGGTCCATTGTATGTGTAAATAGTCTCGCGCGAGTATAATATATAATATGATGTAAACATCCCATAACACTAAATATATTAAATTCTCATATATATATATATACATATATACCGTACACATGTGCGTGTACATACGCGTTCAGCTCCGTATGTATATAAAAATAAAAAAAAGCACCGACTCACGGGCCTAATAACGCCGATGGCTTGGCGCGCGTACTTTTTTTTATTTATTTTTTTTTTTTTATTGACGTCATTAATCTTCTAAGCCACTTATACCCATGTGCATTCGAATGAGCATAATAATAGGTATATGTGCAGTACTGCAGTGTATCGCAGTATAACCTGATTGGGATCCCGGTGATGCCTTGTGACTGTAAGCCGCGACCCAGTGTGATGGCTGTTTGATGACATATGTTTATACGCGCCAATAAAGGTAGAACAACAAATTACATATCATTTGGGCCAAAAATTGTGGGACGTAAGCGCTCGTCTAATATGTTATGCCTGTTATACTCAACGTACGACGTAATAAGCGCCAAGGGTATACATTATTTCAATAAGTCGTTTGATTTCATCGGTTTTAAAAAAAAATGTCATATAGGTACATACAAATAAATATAATTTTAATGGATTGGTTGATTTTTTCAAAAAATGTTCAATGATATACATGATGGTTTAGTTTTAAATATAATTATCTGTTAGGTCTACCTATAATCTTACTAGGGTTTTGGCCCTTTCGTTCAATATGACTTTTTTTTCCTTATCTAATTTTAGCATTTATTTTGGTTTTCTTTCATCGCTTGTTGTACATGGACATTTTTGGAGTTGAAAAGCTCAAATTGATCATAATTTGAAAATAATAAATATATAAAATACAAACACTAATAAAATATGAATTTATGCATACACAAAAAATAAATGTATATGAGGTCAAACTATGTGACAAAGATAAACATAAATGATTATGACTATTGCTTTATTAAATATTTTTTTTTCAATCAATTTTTGTGTTTTAAGTTTGTACTTTTGTATAATATTGTGTATTAATGTTGCAGGAGTTAACACTATCTTTTGTAGGAGATTACATTACATGTTTCCGGAGGTATAGAAATATGGAGCACTTACCCCCTAGCTAGAATTTTAAATTGTTTTCCAAAGCGTCTATTTATAGTAAACATAGCTGGTTACTTATAAAATGTAAGCATGAAATGTATAAAAAAAATCTTTATTTATTTTTAAAATTAATTTTGCCCCCTCCACCAAAAAAAAAAAAACGTTTGCAGAGTATAGTCTAAAACGATTGATGTATTTTTATGACCTCTGTAACGAAAAAAAAATATTCATACCTAGTGTATACACTAGTCAATACACCACATCGCACCATAAACCGATCAAGATGAAAACGATTAAGAGGATATCGTCAGCGTTTTCAGCGAACTTATTTCTACATCCAACCTACGCGCTACATATAACACTTGCGTTCAAAAGAGCCAATACCTAGGTATCAGTGTTTGACTTGGGAATAAATTAGTAGAGGTACTCTAGCTACTTTTAAAATTGTAGCGTCGCTAACATTTTAATCAAACTCACATAACATAATATGTGGGTGGTCAACAGCACCTATAAAATCATATATCTACTACCTTTAAGCACATACCTACACATGTTGGTATCGTAGAAAGTGATCAGATTAGCATTATGAACAGTTTGATTGCAATTTAAGAAAAAAAAATATAAATATAAATTTAAAATACCTATTTCTAACATTAAAAGATTGAAGCAATAGAAAATAATTCCTTATCCTAGGGTACTGAAAAAGCCACATCTGAATTTTTATTTTTTATTCATTTATAGTTATACGATTTCGATCCGAAAGATATAATATAGGTAATCGAGTTTCGGTTTAGAAGAAATTAATATATTACTGCAAAAAATATTGACACAATATCTTTCAATCGACTCGACTGCAACTGCAACTGCAAACTGCAACTGCATCAGGTCAGCTGATGTAATAAATACCTAACAAACGTTATGCGAATCCCTGCAGCTATCGCGCGGCGGTGGTCGGATATTGTATAAATATATATATATCGCAGCTGTCCTGCCTTTACATTATTATTATTATTATTACTGTGCAGTAATATTATGGCAAACCGATCGGGAAAAAAAAAAAAAAATTATCGTTGTCACCATTTTATTGTTTGCGATGTTATACTATTATCATATTAATATTGTCTCGTTCGTGTTGTGCCCGGCGGCGGCGGCGCGGCGGGTTTCTCTATAATAGTAATAATAATATAATATACTTTACAGCAACGTCGACGTAGGTATATACGTCTTGTATTATGATAATCAGCTACTCGTCTTTGATACCGTCGTCGTTGCCGGCCGCGGTGTGTCTGCACTGCTCTCTTATGCACTGCATTATAATATTATTATTATTATTATTATTACATATAAGTAAGCTTGCTTGCGTGCGTGCGTGCGTGTGTCCGTACCAGTGTAAGTGTACGCGGACCATTTGTAAATCCATTATTGGATTATGTAAATGCAGCCCTCTTGTTATGACTCTATTTGTAGGTATACTACGATACCATAGTAATAATATAGGTACGCATCGTGATATAGACGGTCTGAGGCTGTGTGGATGAGGTGGGAGATTTTATATTATTATATTACTATTATAATACGCGGCGGCGGTCGTGTTCCGGTCGGATCTTCGGGCCAACCAATATATATACGGGTAGGCATATTATATTATTATTAGGTATATAGTCATGTACCATGTACCTAACCATATTTTGTAGGTACTACTACGTATATTATAGCAGCTGATGGTACACGGCGCAGCTCGTCGTCGCCGTCGTCGTACGTCCTTATTTTATTATTTATGCCGAGTTGAACTTTGGCCCCGTTTCTTATAATATTATTATTGTACAATTTTTTTTTTCTTCATTTATTATCATCATTATTATTAAATATCCGTCCACGTTCCCGTCTATATTATTACGTACGCACAATACTCTGTGCGATAGATTATAATATTATATGATGGAAGGTATCGTCGTCGTTGTTGATTTTTAATAGAAATTTAGACGTTAAAATCCTGCGGCTGACGGATTAATGTAGGAGAAGAAATCTCGTCCGACGAAAAATCACTCGCCTGACGTATTATTTTATGGCGAAATACGGTCGGGTTGGTTTTCGTCGTCTCGTCGTCGTCGTGTCATCGTCTCTCGTAGTCATCGTTCATTTGCAGTATACGAAACAGTTATACGAGTTTCAAACAAATCGTAACGATTTCGTTCGCGTATAATTTGACGTGCGACGACTACAGACGGACATTTTCATCGGCGGCAGTGACAGCGGTTCTCTTTGTGCCCGAGCGCATACGATTATAATAATTAGTTTCACGAAAAAAAAATAAATAAAGAGAGATAAAACGAAATTGTTTTTTTTTTTTTTTTAAACAAATACGGATGCGGTCGGTTATTATTATATTAATATAATAATATTATATTGCTGCACAAAACGTGAACACAAATACACAATACTATTATATATATATATATATATATACGTTATACATATAAGTATATAATATATACGAAGGTGTATTATACAGAGGGCACGCGCACGCGCACGGATTTAAATGCGCGGTTATTAAATAATATATAAATAAATAAATAAATAGACACACACACACACACAATATTTTTTTGAGTTTATGATTCACGTCATCAGACTTTCACCCGAAGTCGTACTAATGGATTTCTGACATCGGATAATAATTATTATTTCCACGATTCGTCCTTAATAGCGAACTGCAGTTTTCGCGGGCCGGCGACGACGTTCGACGATGACGCGGCGACGGCGTTGGTGCGGCGGAAGTGAATCCGTCGGAAAGAAAAAACTCATTTCGCATAATCCGTCGACGTTTGAGATACGAAATTCTGACAGCGTCCGAAATATACAGCCGGCCTTACGATTTGTTTTCCCGTAGATGTATGCATAATATACATATGTATGCACATCATAATCGTATTAAAACGTTTTTTATTACTTATATATATACGAGGTAAGCACATTTATAGGTATAGGTATATGGTAACCTACTGCTTACCTATAATATGTCTCCCTGCAGCTTTCGAAAGGACTAGTTTTTCTTTGAATATGATAAATAGATTTTAATTTTATTTTTAATTGTCTCTTATTCCGCAGATATAAAAACGGCAAAAAGGTTTCTCAAGTTTTTAACCATTAAATAAAAAGTTTTAAATTAATTGTAAATACGCGCACGTTTTTAATTCGTTTCGGTTCGACCGATTCGTCTTTTTTAATAATTGTTTTATGTCATTAAATATGAATTATGATTGTTTTATTTTAAAGGTATGATACGTATGATAATCATATTACTAATATTATATTTAGAGGTAATAATTATTAAATTTCATCAACAACTATCTAACATACAGGCTGATTTTTTAAGTGTGCCCACCTTATTTTTATACTTTTTTTTTAAATCCTGACTTTTAGAATTTTTAATTACACTTAAGGCCTTATTTTCAAATCCTCAACATTTTTGTATCACTCGATATGTATATATATAATCAACTGATTCATAAGGGTTCCCATATTTTTCAATTTTAATCATTTAAAATTCAGATGAATCAAAATTCAAGCGACTAGTTTTGATTTATATAGCTGTGTGTACTAAGGATAAGATATATCTTTGGTAATGAGTCAATATTATACATAGGGTTGAAATATCTGATAAAGTTAGTAATCACTACATTTATCTATCACATTAGTGATCTATATTAATAGATAATTTTTAAAAATTATCCAAGTATAATAAATACTATGTCTGATATAGTGATATTACATATTACATATTATAGTTTATATTTTTATAAAACCATTTTAAATATTATAACCGTTAGTATAAACATTTTAATACCTCATATACTATTCATTAGAATTTTAATCATCTGCTGAACAATTTGTAGTAAAAAATGAGTTCTCATTTGAAAAATAGAAGTTTGTTTGTAAGTTTTTTTACACACTTAATGAGTAAAAAAATATTAGACATTTTAAAACATAGTCTTAATAGATATACTAAAAAATACTAAAATAATTGTCAAGCTATAATAATTATACTGTGAAGTTCTAATTAAAAAAAAAAAAAAAAATGAGTATAAGAATGCTTAAAAATGTCCCTGTTCAGTATGCATTATTAAATACATACGAGTATTATACATCTTTTAAGACATAATGCAGTCATAATAAAATATATTTTACACAAATATTGTATGCTTACGAATCAAAAGAGTTTTAATGAGTTATGATAATGTTTTGTGTGTATTATAAACAAAAGCTAAGTGATGTAACTGCACTTATGGTACTTAATGAAGAATTTGTATATTATCATTAGCTTCTATAAAATTGAAGGATATATGAATAGAAAATATTTGATAAATTCGCTTAAAGGTTTGAGTTTAAAAATTTGTAAATCATTATTTTACAGATTGCACAATTTTCTAGTTTAAAAATAAAAAGTTTAAATGTAAGACGAAAGAGCTTAAACAAAATACCATATTATTATATTTAAATAGTTTGATATTTTATTAAATATCATATATTAACTTGACAATTTAAAAAAAAAATTGTTTTGTTTGTATTAAAACTCAAAGAAACAAACACTAAAACTAGAGTTGGATCATTATTGTTATTTACATCGATAATTTATTATACACACACAATAGTATTAAAGTGTTAAAAATATCAAAAAGAAATAAGATTTATATAGTGTTTATGTATTTTTCGTACTTTTCGTAGTTTTTTTATATTTATTTATAATTAATGCTATTAACTATTTTAGTATTATGAACAATTTCAAATATTGTATACAAATAATTTTAATTTTTGTTGATTTATTTAATTATTAGACGCGCACGCGGTAATTAATAAACACAACATTACAATAGTTGAATTAATGTATAGATTTACTTCATACCATTGGTAAGATAAAATATATAAACAAATTCATATTCATAATATTATAATTTATATTATACAATAGCATCTAGCATCTACACAAACATTAAATATACTATTTTTAACAAATTTTATGATGCGAATAGAAATTATTCGAATATATCCTCTAATTATTTAGTTATTTAATAATCATTCCATTGGGCTTGTTATGTTTATATACTTGAATATAATACTTTGTATAAGATCGTTTTCACACTTTTAGACATCATACATGCAAATGCATAGATCGTTTTTTAAAACTGACACCCCGACACGGGTGTAACAAACATTAACAAAATTGATGAATTATTTTTGCAAATATTATAATAAATAATATTTAATATATTATATAATATACATATATAATTGTTTTTTAATTTAAAACTAAAAGTTTTTTAATACTTTTATTAGTAGGTATACTTCGAAATATTTTTGATTTTATACTCATCTTAAATGTGTTTGATGAATTAAAATTGTAATGAATAATGTGTTTGATTTCGTGAATCTTATATATTTACGTGCAATACAATTTTACGCATTTCTACCAATATAATTTTTTTTTTAATGCCTCAGCGACTATAGGGCCATCGGCTACAATAAATTACATCATTTTAACATTAAATGATATAACTAATAACTAAGGTAATATCAATAACACAATAAATAAATAGGGACTGTATATGAAATTGATTGTAATACATTATAGGTATTAAAGTATATATTATTTGGTTATATTTGTATTAAATTCTTTTTATGAAGTTCTGTATCCCTTAGAAATTTTAAAATATTAGTTGTATCTATGTTCAGGTTTTCAGCAATATGGTGGGTTAGATTGAATTTTTGACGTTGTAATTTATGGTGTAAACTCATAAGTTATACGCAGATTTTTCGATATTTGTGCGCTAACATTCTATCCAATTTCCGGTTCGAAACGTGTGAAAATGGTTTAATGCCCTCCGATGCTCACAATTGGTGGTCTGTGTTATTAAAAGCTTATTAAAACAATTTATTGCTGTGATCGAATGTTTGGAATTACATAATAAATACCTGTTTCTCTATGAATAATATAATTATTAATAAACAACTATGTCAGCAATGGTATAATGATATATTTTTACTACTTTTTTTTTAAATTGTATATTGTATACCCTCAGAAACCTAGGCCATTAGGCTTAAAGTGAAAAATTAATATACAACTCTCGGATTGAATTGAATGTGTTATAATAAATTTATAATAAACTTGTTGATGAACAATAAACGTAATAGATACTATAATATGTACCTAATACTAAATAAAATTAAAATAATGTATGCATCTTCCGGACAAATGAAGTTTGTCAAACGATAATTTATTAATTATTATACGCGTAAGTATCAACTATTTTCAACTTGAAGAAAAAAATGAAAACTCGAGATTCTCGGCGCCATTCAGTTCTGCAGAAAATATTATATATTAATATGCTATGAATAAATTATTCGTGCGCACATGTGCAGGTCGAGAGAGAAAAATATAATACCTACCTAATAAATAAACGAGAAACGTTTATCAAACCACGATCGACTACCCATTTGCAATACAAGTGTTTTTGTCTACCGTATATTCCACTTGTCCGACTTTTAAGTATTACATCTTCGCGACATTTTTTTTTTCTTCCACTTTTCACTGTTCCTCGGGTTCTTTGAAACCCGTCATTTTCTCTTTATATACAGTTGTTATTATTTCATTCATTCTGTCAGCCTCTATTGAATTATATTATAAAAGAAACGCTGTTTATCTTCTTCCTCCGCGGTGCAAACCCGATTGGCTTTAAGCCGAAGACGTTTAAGCTTGCCGATTACCAATACCGTGTGTAAATTCGCCTTTTCTGGATTTATTTTTCTGTTATTTCCCATTCTTCTTTATATTTATCGCCAATAATTCAAATCGTTAATGAAAATTAATATTATCGACCTCACAAATTAATGTATTTCATAATATTACTACAATATATATTATACGATGCACTAAATAGTTTCTACTCGACATTTTACAATATTATATAGTTTGTATAACTAAATATTATATATGATAATGTGTGGGCAACAAAATCTAGTTGTCTAATTTGTTTGTCCAAATGTTTTAGACGATTATTATAATTTACAATATTGCCTACACCGCTGTTTATCTTTCAAAAAATTAAATCTTGTACATTGCCCCATGTTTAGTGCAACCAATTTGACACAATGACAACTAGTCGCAGACCAAGACCATCATCGCTCATATATATTTTATCGATAATAATCTACACAAATGATCGGTTGACAAAATATCTGCGAATAAGACTCAATTTATCAATACGTCATATCTTTTGAACACCAAATAAAATCGAATTCAGATCGAAATATAATTTTTTACACGATCATACGACGTGTGGACCGAAAAATAAATTCAATTAATATTTCACGGGTGACTTATAAATAATTGTGTAGCGATGTCTTACCTACACAGCTGCACCGTATAGTTACGGCGCCTTACGAGCGATTGCTCAGAATCGTTTCGATTGCGTTTTAGCGTCTTGATAAAATCAACACCCCAACATCAGCAATGAATAATAATATAGCCAATATAGATAGTAACTATAGGGTTGAGATTTTAATGCGAAGCCATCTTTTCTTCTGGTTTTTTGAAACGTTGGTCCATAAGTATAAGATGTGTTTTGGGTGATACTGATTAGTTTGAAGTAATTATTTTTTTGCATTTTTTGATAAAATTAACAATAAATGCATTTAAGGCCATTTTTTGACAATTTTAGTGCATTTTTTTAGTTTTTAGAGAACTTTTCACAATTTGTTTATAGAATGAACGAAAATTGTTGCGATTAACAAAAGACTTTCGACTATAACTGCCAATGGCACGAATAATAAATTATAAAGTACCACAAATTATTGTCGATAACAATTTTATTATAGCTAGTATTTTACACTCAAATTTTATCGCCAACATATATCTATAATTATATATATATTATACATTTTTTTAAACCATAAATACATGATAAAAAAACGGAAAAAAATACACTACCGCAGACCGTAGTATTGTTTTAAAAATTTTTTCCAATGTATAAGCTATAATAATTTAAACGCGTTTTTTAGTTTTTTAGTCTTTTTGCATTTTATTTATGGGAATTTTTCGAGATTTCTTAGGGCATTGAAATCCTAACCCTAGACTAATGACTTATGACACATTGACACAAACTAGGTATAAGACCGATGATCCCCGTCCGAATCCGGACCGTAGAAGTCAGAAAACTACCACCTATACGACGGCGACGCCTTAAAATGACGTTAAAATAACTACGCAGCTCACCGAGCAGTTATCGAGTACATACGATGATTATACGTGTACTTACGACATCCGAGGTCGATGAAGTGGTGTGACGAGGGTCGGCGGGCCACCAGTTTGGCAGAGACGATGGCCCATGTGCGCCCTGACCGGGTCCAGTGTTCATGTCCGACGTCCGTCATCGGCCGTCATCGTTGGACGAGCGACGTTCGAGTATCGTGTGCAGACGGTCGTCCGTCGTCGTCGTCGTCACCTGCAATCGATTGCCGGTGGATCGCGCGACCGGACCATCGCACGTCGCGAAACCGAATAATTTATAATTAATATCGACGATGACGATACAAAAACAATATCAATAAACAGCGAAGTAACGATTTGTATATTGTATAGGTCGGGTGAACGGCAACAACGCGCGTGTGTACACAGGTCAGTATACAATATATGCTGCTGATCGGGAAAACTGGCGGCGGTCGACAAGTTATTTTTGAATGAAATGATAAAATATATAGTTAGGTATACTAGGTAAGGTATTTCTCGATCTCAGTGGTGGCGGCTCTCAAACACGGGATACATGATAAATAATAATTATTGCGTGTGCTGTTAGTAACTGCTGTAATCACAACGAATCCAAACGAAAAAAATTGTGTTTTTAAAAATGATAAACCTTCACGGGTCCGACGATGTTCTATCGCGTCGTCGTCGTTGGCAGTAGATGTACGTTGTGGCCACGACGGGATCGCCGGTAATAATGGGACTGAGCGCGCCGGGCACGTGTGACTGTCCGAGACGGAACCAGAACCGAACCAGACCGGTTTCGTCTCCTACTTCGCGCGCGCCGCCGTGTCGTCTTCACCACCACCCCTCCCCCGCGTCCATCTAGCGTGCCGCGACGTCTTCGCCCCGTGGTCATCGTGTACTTCCGCCTCGCTCTTTCCGCAGTGGTGCCACCTCCCCAGACGCTGCCCACCCAGATCTCACTCCTTCCACCGTCACGCTGCAGCTACTTCCTAAACACCGACATAATAATATTATACCTATATATACTGCTGCACCGCGTATTATATACGCCGTTCCTCCTCAACTTCCTCCTCTTCTTCCTTCACCTCCCGCCGACTATGTTATGTTTGGCGTGCAATGCGACCGTGGGCGTGTGCGGCGAGTATAGAATTTTAATATCCGACTTAATAATAATCATTATGAAAAATAGCTCCTGCAGAGGTCTATCATCTATAAGAGTAAAAGAGTATAGGAACCTACCCGCATACGCTGTTGATTTGCGCAGTGATTCCAAGTTTTGGGGAACGGACAGAATTCGAATTATATGATGTTCAACGAATATTTATGTATAAATACAGCCGCGGCGCTAGATATTACAAAAGTTTTTTTTTTTTTAATTACAGTTAAAATACTTGAGAATCGACTGTAGTATATAATGACACGCATAAAATTGACCTTTGTGTAATATCGTAACACAGAGGTCACCGAAATGGCAATCAATGGAAAAACTTTATCTGGCCCGCAAACAGGAAATTGGTTCCCAAACTTTGGGGGTGGTTTCCGATGTAAAATTGAAAATCCTTGGTGCATTATAGAGGTTAAAAGTAAACATTTTCCAACAGTTTTCAAAAAAATCGAGAAAAACAAAAAAAAAATGACAGAAAACGGGAATTTTTACGCAAAACCAGTTTTCGACCAAATCGATTTTTTTATATGGTTGTAATTCAAAAACTAATCACTGTAAATACTTGAAATTTTCACCAAATGTTTATGTTAGTGTTATATATATACAGTTTAATTATCAAAAAGTTTTGACTTTTTTTGAGTTATTTATAGACCACTGAAATTTTCGATTTTTTTGAAGTGTCGGTAAAAAAATGTTGGACGACCAAAAAAACTTGAAAATTTAATACAAGATTCCTTATAAGTTGTTCTTATTGTAGCTAAAAAAAATTAAAAATCGTTAGTCACAATTTTTTTTATAAGCGTTTATAGTTCAAATTTTTACGAAATATGTCGAAAACGCGAAAATTTGCAAGTAATTTTGAAGTTTAAAAATTATAAAATTTTTTCTGTTAATAACTAAGGATTAAAAATATAACACTAAGTTTTCCATAAGTTTTCATTCAAAAATCTATAGAGGAAACTCGAAGCGTCGTTATAGGTAAAATTTTAAGTGCGTTTGAATTTAAAATTTTTTCGAAATAGCGTAACGCTTTTTTTTAAATTTAGACCCTACGCAAATAGACTATTGGACTTACACAAAAAATAAAATTATTGCAAAGTACCTATACAGTAAGCTTATTCCTGATATAAGATTTAAATTTTAGTCAAGAGGTTGGTGACTGATAAAATATTATTATGTTATTTAAGAAGAGTTACCCGTTTTCGCCATAGCCCTTTTCCTCCAAAAACGAAAAAGGTACGATTACCGTTTTCGGAAAAAAATTATGGAATTTTTTAAAACATGACCTATACTTGTATTATAATTTATTTTAATAAGCATATTTTCATGTGATAAGAATATTCTATAACATTTGTACATAATATAGTTTATAAATAATAATTGGCGGAGATATCTTTTCACTAAAATCGATTTTGGCGGAAACGCGCGGGAATCATACCGTTTTCGTTTTGGCGGAAATGGACTATCGACTCAAAAGTTAAAAGCCTATCATTAACTATAACTTTACGATTTCTGTTGTACATTATTGTACCACTATATTATAGCTCAATACGGATGAAAGGTATCAGACAAAATAATATACCTATACCTGCATTTAAAACCAACTCATCTATCTAGAACAATATATATCACTATGGAAGTGTATATGTATAGGATTTATCGCAATATCGAAATACCTATACCTATACCAAATATTGAAATACCCATAAAATAATATAACGTATGTATATATGCCAAGTGAAGAAGTTTACAATGCACACCTTAATTTCGCATTATAAAAAAATAAAGTATAGTAATATTACATATTATAAAAAAAAAAATAATAATGTTTATGCATAAAAGCCGCTCGTGAATGTGATAGATATTTTCAAAAATTTCATTACTATTTTAATCACACAGCAATACAGTATAGTAATAATATTATAGCCTTTATATTATTATACATAATATTGGGACAGTGGGCAGCAAAATTAATTTTTTTAATACGACATATATTATATGGATGATTTACCGTATATTATATTATTATATTTTATTTAACGTGCGCGCGACTTAAAAGAATTATAATTCGCCTTCGAATGATTAAAAGTTTTTTCGAATTTTATGTTTATTCCCGCAATAACGCTTATAATATATATAATGCGTACCGATATATTATAATATATTATATATATATATATATATATATATATGTGTGTGTATACATTTATGTGGAGATTATAATATGCCTTTTTATTTTACAGCCTCGCATATGTATATTATGTATAATATAATCCTTAAAACGATTATGTACCCATAATGATGGATACATTGAGCGGATATTATAATATATGCATATGGGTGTATCTCACGACCCAGTGTATACGGATCTCATATGTGCAGAACATTCAATAAAAATTCGCACGATTGGACTGCTCGTGGTGTGGAGGGGGGACATTGGGAGACATCGCGCAAACGTTGTGAATGATTTTTCGCGCCACCCAAAAGAATGTTGCGGAGGTCGTGTCGAATGAGTATAATATTATATACATAATAGTGCATACACGCTATATATATATAGGCACCTATTTCTCCGTTAAAATATAATTTTATTGCTCGGTCATGTCATATAGGCACCAAACGGCACTAAATTAAAATATGTACATAATATATATATATATATATATGTATATAAACAAATCGTTTAATACGAAACAGGTATTAATAAAAATATTTAAAATAATGTGTGCAGTAGTCCCGTATAATATAATGTGCATATAATGCACCCATATAACAATAATAATATATGCAAAGGGTGATTCACCAAGCATACTTATATTCACCCGCACTTAACCCCATATTTTTTTCCTTTGATAATAAATTCCGATTTTTTTTTTTGGATTTTTCAAGTACCTACTTAGATAAAAATTATAGCTACACGCATAAAACCCGTATTTTCAAATACTTATTTTTTTTTCAAGCCATTTAATATTATGTTAATCTGTTCTGTGGCGAATACAAACTTCTTTTTTTTCAAATAAGAATCACATATATTTTACTTTAAATATTGCTAAGCAGATGTTTTTTCTTTTAATTTAGGTTTATGCAACGGAAATTGAAACGAGTTGTTTTAAGGTAAACCCGAGTCTTTTAAATACAATAATTAAAAAAAAAAATCATATAAAAATCAAATAGAAATAATAGAAAAATATATAATTATTAACCTGACGTAAGTAATACGTACCTACATAAATTATGTTCAGATTTATTATTTATATATATTATATTCAGATACTTATATCTTTTTTTACACAATATTAAAATAAATAATATAATAATTATTGAATATCTTATACTTAATAGAGCTTTTGTAAAGTGATGTATATTTGGTTTTTATATGGAATTTACGTGCTTTCAGGTAAAAAAGAGGTATCGGTGGAATTTACATGCTATAAATCCAACCCTAAAATCGACTACCTGTAAATCGGTGGAGTTAACAATCGTCCCTATATGTACTGATATATAAACATGCAGTCGGACACCTAACCGGACATTGTAAGAACCGGCCTAATATCTTATCACGATATATTGTTAATTAACAAATTATCACGGAAATCTATTACAGCTCTATTATTGAGTTATAGTTCTCAGTACTTGAAGACTGAAGTTCATAACAACTCAAAACTAATCATTCAAATTTCGAATTTTTTTTTTCTATTTACATAGTCATGATTTTTATCGAACAGATGATGTCTTTGCAAGGATTTGGGTATTCTGAAATAGGTCCAGAGATCACAATTGCAATAAAAGGGGAAGAAATAGCTTGGTGAATCGCTCTGAATTAAGTATTAGATAGGTACCTACGTACAATTATATGCATTTATTATATTATTGTGCGTGAGTGTATATTATACGCGTACGTGAATTATGTAAGTAAAAGTAATACACCACGAAGAGGATTTAGAACAGTCGTTCGTGCCAACATTGCCGTTTTAACGACTGCACCGGAGAACTGCGGATTGATAAGGACGCAAGGAAATAATTAGATATTAGATGCATACATAACATTATTATACTTTTTGCCATCAAATTGCCCGACGTTTTGAATGTGTTTCAACGCCGGTGCGTGGGGGGTTTTTGAACAGGGCGAGTCAATTAAACGAATGAAAAAAAAATACAGGTTCATCTCGAAAGAATTCTTGACCTCTGTCTATAAAAACATGGGTGTATTTAAAAAAAAAAAATAAGAAAAAACGTATATGCATTAGAATTATTGTAGAATTACAACATTCATTATATAATATTCTTGTACTCGTAGTACCTATGTATATTATCATACAGAACATATACGATGTTATTATAAGAAATAAAGCGCGTCGGAAGTATGCTAAATTCTAAAAACATCACGTAAATTATATTATTAGGTTTTACGTCTGCGCATCATCGCGCCGTTCCTATTCAGTAGCTTTCGACGTTGTAATACATAATAATATGATTATTAATATTTTTGTATATTATCACACTATATGTATTATGATATAGGTACTTAATTGGAAAATACAAAGCGATGCATTATGCAGCTATACATTATAGGTAGCCAATCAAATGGCGTTACGATTTATGACTGGCATATAACTATATAAAGAGAATCAGTACCTATCAGTTAAACACATAATGACTGAATGTCTATCATATACCGATTCAAGATTGGAATCAAATCTTCCCGAACACCTGGCAGAATCACTCGGTCACAACAACTCTTCACTCGCAGTCACATTCAACTTCATCTCATTGGCAGAACTTCAAAACAAAATTTAAAAAAAAAACAAATGTACACTTATTCAAATTTAAATACTGTAAATTTTAGATGTAAATAACGGAATTCCATTGTTCCCAATGGCCGATGTCGCCGAGGGTTTATTCTTAATAAAAAAAAAAAAAGAGAATCAGTGTTACGTGAGTACCTATATACAACATTATTATAGTAATAAATAATAATATTATTTATGTACATAATATTATATTGTAATGTCGCTATCTATAATTTCGAGTGACGTATACACACCGCCGACATCACAATGTGCACTGTGCAATTTAAAAAATAGATTTAATTTGAGGCGCAATCTCCAGCTGGGAGTAAAATTTAAACAAATATTTCATACGAATCAGGTAGTTTAAATATGGCCCAATTCCCGGGCGCAGTATGGTAGAATAATATGTAGGTATAGTGTATACTCATAATATAGGACGACGATAGTACGAAAAAAATAAAATAACGTATTAGGAACTCAACTAATAACTAGTGTAGCGATTTTTAATTCGTTATCCAACTAGGGTGCAGCCAATATAATAATGATATAGTACATATAGGCCATATAGCTGTAATTTATTGTTCGACGGCAGCAATGTACAAGCTTATACCACCCTCGTTCAGTGGCGTAGGGGTTATGCCTTTTTGTGGGGGGGGGTCTAATTATTCATCATACTACATTTCTTATAATATTGTAATTACAACTATCCTTACATATATATATATATATATATATATATATATATGTGCGCAAAAAAAAAAAATCTTTATATAGTGTACCTATAGATACACAATAAAAATAGATGGGTATTTATTTTGAGGGAAAATACGATTCTGAAAATAAAACAGGATTGATAATTATAAGTGTAAACGATTATACAACAATTTTCACCAGAAAAAGCTAGTGGAATTTTTTTTTTTTAAATGTTGTGTAAAAAATTTCAAATGTACAGCAGCACCTGCAATAGCTGCAGACATGTTTTTGGTCAAGCAGTAATTCGAACAGGCTTGAAAATATTGTCGCATCGCCATCTTTTTTATACACACATATATACACATATATATATATCATATTAATGTAACAATATTTCGTGGTTTCTGCTTCAGAAGCTACAAATAAGCGTTGAATACAGCCATCCAATGAGCCGAAGAAAACGTTTAAAACTGCAAAGAACTAAATAATGTTGCTTAGACGTTTACGGGTTGTCAAATTATAGGAACTATAGTGGTAAAAAAAAAAAAATAATATTTTAAATGAATATATAAATACAACTTATGTATAACTGACTGTATCTACATAATTATAATTTTGATTCGAATTTATACATTATATATAGATGAAAATAAATATAAATTTCAAAATTTGAATTGCGAGAAAATTGATTTTTTCTAAGTCACTTTTAAGTACTAAAAGTATCGAAATAATATTATGCAGAAATATATGCAAACCCAAATTGCACGGTTATTAGATTCAAACTACATATATAATATTATGTATGATTCGTAAACAAGTGAAAAAAAAAATAAGCGATTGCATAGAAATCCGTGCTCCAGTCATAGCTGGTAATCCGAATGACCTATATAGCTAGAGGTGTTTCCCGAATCTCGTTCGGATTAACTACGTGACTATAATACTGCACCTACAGAATATACCGACGGTATTGTTGTACAGCAGCTGCTGCCGACGTATACGTTATAATAACAATAATAATATTATTGTTTCTGACCCGGCGGCAAACTGCATAGTCGCCTGATGCAGTTATTGCGATCGCGAGCGCACGTCCGGTAGCACTCTTGGTCGGTGTCCCGCGCGGTGCGATTGCTGCAGCCGCCGCCGTCGTTGCCCACGCGCGGTCACTCGCACACCGCGGCCGCAGACGATGACTACGACCGTGGTATAGTCGTAGCGTACTACTATCATTATTATCGTTATTATTATTACTATTATAATGGCGTGTCCGTCTCATTAGGACGCGCGTCGTCAGCTGGTGTGCAGCAGCAGGTGAGATTCGGATCTGTTGTTTTAGCCGCAAATAATAATGCTGCTGCTGGAGGTACTCCATCCCCGCGGCGGCGACCGACACGCGATATACATGTACACCACACACCGTACCTATGTATGTAAATACCTATATAAATGTATAAATGTGTGTGTGTGTGTGTGTGTGTATGCGACGACGACCAAGTCCGCTGCTGAGTGTGTTTATAAATCGCAATTAACCGCACCCCTCCGAACAAATGCGCGCTTCTTCGGCGGCGTCGTCGTCGTCGACCGGTCTCCCGAGGTACGTGGCGTGGGGTAGGGGGGCGGTAGGAAGTTGGAATCAATAATTAAACTCGCGAGCCGATTTACGTATACTTATTGCAATATAATATATATTCGCACGGCAGATAACCATCAGCCGGATAGGATTCCGTTTTTTTTTTAAATCTCTTTCTCTCTTTTTATTTCTTTTAAATAATAATAATAATAATAATGTGTACGATCCGCAGCGCTGAGAGTGTACAGTAATGTATTATAATGCGCGCGCGCGCTCGATGAGAGTGGTGCTCGCGAGTCGGACGGGCGCGCGCAAGCACTGCTATAAGCTGCGGACGAGGACGGCGCGGTTATAATTAACGATATTCACACGTGGTCAACTACACCGCGGTGCGAGAAGAGGTATTTTTTACGTTTTTTTTTATCTCTTATAATACACAATATATATGATGATAATATTTTTTTCTCTCGTTCTTCGCGCGAGCTCATCGTTCCCGGCACCGGTGCAAACGTATCGACATTAAAATAATAATATACTGCGCACGCGCGCTACTGTTACGGTATATCACGTCATCCATATAATGATAATGTTATAGATTACGATGCCTATACCATCATGACGTGTCCGCGGGGTACACATATCTATAACTCAGGTGCCCTTAAAATACTCATTGCCCTGTCCATAATTTAGAATTCTGATAGTCAGCTAGTTCTGCAGGGGTGGCCAATTATTTTAACTCTACGTGCCAAAAATTACCTTTTTTCTCATCGAGCTTGTCACGAAAAATATTATATATTATAATATAACCAAAATATATACGTATATAATAAAAATATTTTCACGTGCCACCTCGAGCTTGCGGGCCATGGATTTGCCGGTCTAGTTTCATCATGTCTCGAAAAACAGAATTCAAAAATAGGTATTTATAGGGATGATGGGGATACCGAGTAATATGGGTGGGTGATTTAATTATATACAGTGTACTAAATATACAATATATATTTGGTAACCACCCTATTTTCATGGGCAAACAGTGTATACGCAACATCCCGCGTGTCGTGGTTTTCATTGGAATTTCGGCCACCCGAGTGGGCGTGGCGTTTGTCTGGCTGCTTTGCCTCAGATGCAGGGAGGGCCGGGGTTCGGTATGTGTAGTTTATAAGTAGGAGCGACAACAAGAGGAGGAACCGAGAGGACGGTTATCCTAGGGAATTTTCCAAATATTAATTCCCCTCCCCCCCCACCCCCACTGCTAGATCCTGAGGTGCAAAATAATTTTGGTCATATTACAAATTATAACATAGAAAAATCATCGATAAACCAATACACGGCCGGAGTAACGAAAACCACAGTCCCACGCCCGAGAAAACTGGAAGAACGGGGATTTTAAAATTCCCGTCAGGAATTCATAGGAATTTATTAGGTACTAGGCTACAGAGATTATAAGATAATATAGCTTAGAAGAAAAAATAACAATCCCTTGCTTAAAAAAAAAAAAATAGGTACTTATATAAAAATACAGATAAAAAGACGCTTTTTTATATAGATAATGTACAACACAGTTCGTCGGCTACGTGAGTTATATACGACATTGTTCGAGTTCAAATAATTAACTGATAGCGAGGCCACCAATGGCCACAGTATCCGAGGTTTTATTTTATTGTGTACTTTTTGCATGTGGATAGGATGAGAGCATTCTGTATTTATGCGGAACACGATAAAGATTGATGCTATGCTTAATGTTGGTTTAATAAAAAAATAAAAAAAAATTAACAAGTTATTACTAATAACATTTTTTGACACGGACACCTTATATAATAAATTAATAAATGTATAAAATATGTATGTAAATATTATGTAATTATTGTTTTATTAACATTTTATTTTACCATAATATAAGTATACCTACTCACAGTAGGTACCTAGCTATACTAATATATACTACCTAGTTTAATATTATAGTAGTTGGTATTTATATCACATTATAATGTTATACTACTGTTAGGATAATAAAATTACACTTACCGTTTTAATAATGTCAATTTTAATATCATATTTGAACCTGGTCCGTATAATATCGATATATTATGAAGCTATACAACAATTACGACGTATAATTATTATGCTTTCGCTCGATCACTTTGTATTTTTATCTCTCACAAAAAAAAAAAATAATAATAATCAACATATTATTTTACTATCACAAGATGTGAAGTGTGCCGAGATTCACAACACTTTTCATTGATTTAAATCTATACATGATTTTATTGACTACAACACTATTTTATAAAAGTCTTTATCGTGTTTACCAGTTACTTGCTGGTGGTTGGCATCGATATCTTGCAGCTGTGTGTCAAGTCATGTCGCTATCGCGTCGTCACTAGTCGCCAGTCACTCGGCAGTGTGTGTACCTGCAAAGATAACCAAAATATTATCTAGATATAAGGTAGCAGATAATTCATTGCAAATTTATCCAAAAATATAAAAGACCAAAGTCATCTATGTTTCAACATTTAATTTGTTAAATAGTATTTCTGTCATAAATATTATCCTTTATTTAAGTTAAAAATATAATTCACTCGTAAATACATAATGAGTGTGTTTTTATTTCAACTAGTCTGAACTATATAGAAAGTTGTTATACAATTTGACAAATGAACGTTCAAATTATTTTTAAGGACTTAAACGTAAAATTGTATAAACGTTTAAACGCATCAATTCAATAACGTTTAAACTTTAAATTTCTTATAACGGTATAAACAATATTATTATTTTTATTATTTATGCCCTTTTTTAAGCCACCGGTGTTCACAGAGGATAAACAATATAATATAATACGCGACTAATTAATGACCATATATAGTAAATGACATAAAAATAAAATAAAATAAAATAAATATGCTACATTATAGGCATGTAAACATGGCGACCGCCGAGTCGGCAACACGAGTTATTATAGAACGACATGGTATAATATATTGATGACATTGATTGTGTATTTTTTTATTTCGGCGAATTGGATGAGAATTTCCTATAACTTGCAGCAGTACAGTTTTAATGTGAGATTGCATCCCATTTCGGTAAAAAATCAGAAAACAGAAAACTGCAGCCGAGAAAATATGAGGCTGTACCTCCTTAGCTAGGGAAACTGAAATATTTTAGTACTTACACTAATAATAATTATTAATGATTATTTTTGGTGGCGGTTCTAGAGTACAGACAGCTAAAATATGGGATAATATTACGTGCCGTTTTTATCAGTACAAATTAAATACTTATTAACTCTAAATGACGAAAATTGTTCATTAATTTATACATACCCTGTTGATAGAATTTTGTTTTTTAAACTTAGCAGTAGTTGTACGTTACGTTTTGTCTCTCATCATTACATAAGTACTCTCAGTTTTTTTTTTAAATGGTCAATATAATGGGTCAAAAAAAACAAAATGTTATAATATTATTTGACTCAGACCTCTGTAATAAATTTATAAAATATGTATATTAAATATGTAATTATCGTTTTATTAAAATTGTATTTTACCGAATATAATATATAGTAACTATTACATACCGAGGTACATACATACCATATTATTATTAATTTATTATGCTTACTGTTTAAATAATGTCGATTTTAACATAATATTATTTGATTCGGTGACATAGTATAATATGATAATAATTAATTTTATTGGTTATAAATTATTTCCCCCCATAAATTTAACTTAGAAATCCGGAACTTCTATAACCCGATTATGATGGAGTGTGACTTTCCTTACTTGTTTATGATTATACATAATATACAAAATATGCATAAATAAGTACATCAGTTTGAAGCTAATTTATCGTTTTCTGACACATGAAATATTGGTATCGTATTTTCTGAAATCAAATTAAATATACTACACAACTGATACGAAAATTTTTTAAGTGTAAAATAATAAATATACATATATTTAATATTTAAAATTGATTGCTATATCAGTTCATATTTATACATCTTTATGTAAATCTTAATTTTAAACCAGGGGGACTTATGAATATCTTTTAATACTTGACAGGTAGTTTAAATTACTTCATAAATCTATATTTGTTAATTTTCTAGAAAATGCAAAACGCTGATATAAATCTGTGCATAATCACGAGTATTTATTGCACTTCCAAATAATAACTTTACAGCATTGATGGGAATAATGCATAAATTTGTTTTACATATTTAAGAAATAATGTGATAAATTATGATCATAATTTACATTTCATATGATGATGACAGATTTTGATACTGCACATGTGATGTGAACGAAATAATGTATGTAAACACTCTATTATTGTAATAAACTATCTATATAGCAATTATAACTGATGAATATAGATTTAAGACAACCAATTTCTTCATTAAAAGTTCGTATTACTTTTAATTTTAAAATTAAACTACGAATGTACAATATAAACCTATAATCAGCAACGTAATAATGATGCTACAAGTACAAGTACTTGCTACATAATTTCTAAGATGTCAATTGTTGAAAAGTGTATAAAAAAAATTATGGTGGCATTTAACACACTGATGTTCAGTGATTCTTGGTTATGTAAGATTTCGATGAAGAATTTAGACCACCAAAGGAATGAATAACCATTTTATGAATTTATAATATGAACAGTTTGTAACAACAAAACGTTAAAATACATTATATATATATATATGTATGTCATATAATTGTGTATATATATATATCTTAAAATATAAGTAAATTATCTATATATATATTATCTCGTAATAACAAAATAGTAAAGCCCAATGATGGCCTATGTTACCGAGAGTCTAAAATTAATAAAAAAAATAATTTTTTAAGCTTATATATTTTAGTGTATTTATATAAATTTATCTATAAGATACTATAAGTAAGGTTCAAGGTCAAAATTTATCTACAAAAATCTGTTTCACAAAACTATAATGTACTTACCCCATAACCTTAAGTCGATATGATAGCCGATAGGTCGTATAAATAGTGGAATAAATTAAAATATGAAAAAGAAATCAAAATAACATCTTTTGTAATTATATGAAATTTATAGAATACCTATATTATACTTTTGGAAAATAATATTTCAACTTCCTACGGTTTTTCATATAATAATAATAGAAATTATGTTTGTAAGTACATTTAAATTGCATTTAATGATTTATTGCATATTAATAATTCACTCTAGGCGTTAAATTTAATTTAAGTTTTTAAGTAATCCCGTGTACCTACCATATATATTGCCCTCATAAGCGTACTTTGAGCCTCACACCGACACGTCCAATAAATAAATAAAACAAGCAATTTGCGTTTCTGCAGACCACGCGGAATACATAATAATAATAATATATGGAAACGAACATGATGGAAGTCGGCTATGCAATGTACAGGATGATTCACCCAGCATGATCACCCTCTTTTTTCTTTAATAATGCAGTTATTCAAAATCTGATTTTTGGAATCTAAATATACTCGAAGATTATATTTTTAAATTCTTGAGATTTTTTGTACTACTTAAAGGTGTGTCCTGTGGCGATACAAACTTTTGTTTTTCAAATGAGAACCCCATTTTTATGTAGGTATTGAAATCAAAATTCTAAATGAGTAGTTTTTGAGTTATTTAACTTAATGTTCTAAGCCTCTAAGGATAAAAGGTTCATGGTTTAGGTTGACAATATATGTAGTCTATGGTGGATTTGAAAATAATAGTTGATCTATCAACATAAATAATTTGTAAAAACGATCGAAGTATATAGGCATCATGAATACTAGTTCCAATAGTACGTGTGTATTATACTTTTTTAAAACGACTTTTAAGGACTATTGTCCTTGATACCTACAAACAATTCAATAACTACGAAACTACTCTTTCAAATGTTTTATTAGGTAGTATTAGGTACCTACATCAAAATTCTCAAAAAAATTATCCGCTAAATAATTTACAGTAAAAATTGGTGTTCTCATTTGAAAAACAAAAGTTTGTATCCCCACCTGACACTCCATAATTGGTAGAGAAAAATCTCAAGAATTCGAAAATATGATGATCGTCTTTGAGTAGATATATTGGTACTCAAAGATTCTAAAAATCAGATTTTGAATAACCGCATTATTAATGAAAAAATGGGGTGGGAGGGGAGTGAGCGTCATGCTTAGTGACCACTCTGTATAGTATAGAGATGATGATAATAAACGAGAAAAAAGCGAACGGCGTGCGCGCGGGTGGGTGATGCGTGCGTGTATACTGCAGTCTGCAGTGAACGCGTTTTGCCGACACGTGAAAAAGAGTAAAATTCGCGGTCGTTCTGGTTTTACAAAAAGCAGCTAGCTATTCATCAGTTCGTGGCACGTAAATTAGCTGCGCTCTCCCGCGCACACGCACACGAACTCTCGGCGGCGGTCGGCGACTCGGCAAAGAGATCAGCTCTCGATCCGAGCCGCGAGCGCATCAGCTAGGTCGATCCTACTACGTAGCTGCAAGCTTGGGAAGAAGACTGCTGCTGCTGAAACGATAACGATCGCCGCGGCCTTTTTGCCTCTTATTACCTCAAGAGCTTTCTCCACCCGGCCGACAACCTAACCGTGCAGGGGCCCCCGCGCAGAGTAGACACATTTTTTTTTTATCCATCTTTAATAATTATTATTTCAACCGCTGCAACAGGCACGACAAAAGTCCCGTTGACATTTTCCCCGAAATCCTTATTATTGCCTATATATATATATATATATATATATATAATATGATTATACTTCGAGAGACCTAACCTAACCTGCGAATCGTATTATGATCTCTCTGATGGGAATAAAATAATACCTGCAGCGTTGCAATGGACGGCTTTACCTGAGGCTGTTATAATAACATGTTCTCCCCGCAGATCCTCTCACTTAAGTAATATTTATTTTCATAATATTATAATGTTATTGTTGTAATATGCTGTATATTATATTTATTCGTTCATATTCGAACGGGTAAAACTACTACATACCTTTGGTAGAACAAACGAGTACAGTAATTAAATTTAAAAAAAAAAAAAACACTAAAGAAAGTATTATGTCACGCGACATCAAATAATGAAATAATAATCGTGATTCACAATAATTTTGTTTGCTGAAGATAGAAATCTGGGGAAAAAAATGACGAGGAACCATATTATTGTTGTTATAAAAACAAATCTAACAAGGACATCATCAAATCCGCAACTTTTTTTCTCGATTCGAGTACTAAACTTGTAAATAATATTATACGAGACTCTAACAATAGATACATTTAATTTACAAGAAATTAATTTTAAAAATTTACCTACCAGCTACATTTATAACCCGGTTATGGTTTGAAGAGCATAAATCGGTTACCATCGAACCATTTGATACTTTGTCTAATTCTCTATGGAGCGAAATTTTGGATACTACTAAAAATCAGTGTGACTCATTTGCGTACTTAACATTCGCCAAAAATATATTGTACATATTTATTTACAATTGAAAACGTTTGACACGAATGCAAACGTCACGAACCAAGCGTGACGGTATATCTAAGTATAGCAAAATTGCAGTTTAATGCGTAACGGACACCAATATGCATATAACTGCATATCATACATACGCACGCGGAATACGGCTGATGTTGAAACTTGAAAGTATAAATGATTAAATCCTAACTTATTAGGAAAAAGGCATAGGTATCCGTTTCCGGTGCAGAGTAATGATAATATGGATACAATATTTAAGACCTTCGACTGCCTACTATAATATTATATAGTATTATAATCGGACGTGTGAATGAAAAATACCTAATACGTACATGATATTTTAGTTTAATCCTAAACGACGACGATTTAATGCGTATTACTGCATTATAATAATATTATATTATCTCACCATAGTGTTGTAGACGAAATTCGTTAAGACCAATTTGTCTATACCATTTATAGTAATAAAAATATATTATATTATTATATATGCATCATCTATCTCGCGGACTAGCGAACGATCATCGGCAGCGGCGCATGGTGGTAGCCACGGATTACGTAGGTACCATCACTATACGGGTATACAGGTATATACCCGGTAGACAGGTAGATAGGTATAATAATATAATACATATAATGTTATAAAATGAAGTGGGCCCCCCGCGCGCGTATCACTGGGAGCCAGTGGCGGCCCGACGTTATATATATACAATCCGTGGCGTCGGCAGTCCCTAACGAGCGTCACGTACCATCTGATCCGACTTCTTTTATATGCACCGCCATCGCATGGTATTTCGGTGCACTTTAAACGAGTCTGATTAAATTACGGGAATCCTCACGACCCGCTGCCGACGCCGCTTCTCGTTGTATAGTTGTTATAAGGGGGCAAAACTAAAACGACGGCCAAGACAGTTTCTCTCGTTCGCTGAATATACGCACATATAAATGTGTGTGTGTGTAGCCTTCTCGTTTGTAAACATATATTATAATATGCACTGCGGTCTTGATGCGTAGGTAAATGACGTGAGTCTCGCGAATATGAATCCGACGCGTTATATACTTATAATATTATGTCATTCGACACCGCGTGAGTCCACAACGACCAAAATTAAATGCCATTTTCCCTTGCGGCGATGGCAGAGGCACTAGTCTCTATATTCGACGAAGTTTTTTGGATATTGAAATTCAAAGTGCATTTATTATCATCATATTGATTTGCACTAGATCGGATGCATCATATATGGCTCGTCACGCGAACAATATTGCAGACCAATCGTTATATGAATGCAATACTTTGGAAACTGTTGTTGTGCCAAAGTCGTTATGTTATAAGTCAACTGCATCAATAGCAATAGCCTGTTTACGTCTAGTCGACTTCACTAGAATTTCAGAAACTATCCTTCTTACAGAGGTTGGTTGCTTGGATAGAAATATTTTGAGTATAAGACAGTTTGTTGAGTTGATTTGAGATTTATCGTTGAGTTAAAACTTAACAATTTCGGGCTAAAAGCTAAAACAATTTGTTTACTACTCTACTTTTAGACCAATAATTATTTGATTGAAGTTTCCGGAATTTTCAACCATCACGTATACATTAAACGAACTATACTCAAACAATTCAGATTCAAAGTGATCTGCAACTTTTTTTGAAAATAATATTTTTTCTGATTTTTAGCTTCAGCATTTTCTTTATTTTATACACAATATCATCGGTATCTGCAAGTACAATTGATTAGAGTAAGAGCTGAGAAACACTCACCGTTAATGAGCAGCTTTACGAAAACAGTCATCCATTGGCCATCGCAAGTAAGAATCTCATGGATAGCATACATATATAGGTACCTATAAATTTTCAAAAAAAAATTCAATTAGTTTCATCATAGGGTCCATGCAAAATAATGTTCTCAGACCATTTTTGCTAATCCTTGCTTTAAAAATGGCTGTTCTAGACTGCAGCTGACACAAAAAACCTAACATTTAATGCACCTACCTATTGATTCTCTCATTTTTACAAAACTTCTGAAACCCATTTTTAAAGTAAATAATAATTTAGTTAGGCTTCTCATAAATGTGAGTTAAGATCTCAAATTACATTTTTCTAAACACTATAATAATATTGGTACACTTTTAGATTCTGAGCGGGGCGATGAATGTATTGATTTTACCATGATGTGTGTGTGTGTTTTTTTTTTGTGCTTCGATTTTTGACTTCAGTACCTCGTTCGATCAGAAAGTGAATCTAGTTGGTACTTTGGGGGGTCAAAAGTGAAAAAATTTTAATACTTTTCTAAATAATCGAGAAAAACAAACTAAAAATTAAAGGTAAAACGGGAAATTTTACGCACACTCATTTTTCGACAAAATCGATTTTGGTTTTTGATGTAACTTTAAAACAAATGACCATAGATACATGAAATTTTCACCAAATGTTTATATAAGAATATTCTATCCACCATGCAATTTTCAAAAATGTTCGACTTAAGTTGAACTATTCATAGGCATTTGAAATTTTCGATCATTATTAGTTTTTTTTAAATTAATATCGATAAAAATTTATTTGTTTGGCAGAAAAGCTTGAAAATTTAATACAAGGCTCTTGGGTAAACATTTTTAGGGTCCCGGATTTAGTTTTGTTACAAGGCCAAAAATATGATCTGGAACACACAATATTATACTATTAACAGTATTAACCCAAGGGTTACATAATATGCATTTGCATAATATTCAATATCATATATTCATACGTATATTATAATCGCTCTTTCCCGCATGAAATTCATATTTTACAGATTTCTAGTTTTTAAGTGCAATTTTCCATGCCAAATAAATTCGAAATCTTATCGCTATCAGACCGGACGTGTTTCTAGCCGCCATTGTATCGGGTGAATCATTACACACATATTACATACCGCTACCGAATTTTTTTTTATGAGATTTCGTTCAATCGTTTGCACGCGCACAATAACCTGTTCCCTACGAAATGCCTTCTAAGTTTGAATAATGTCTTTTGATGTTGAATGATGTTGTTTTGATGCATTCAACCTTATTTTGGAGGAAAACTTCATGATAGTTTCTCAATGGATCAGTCGGAGCCTGGTAATCTTAAACTGCTGTAAAAAACTATAGTTAGTAGGTCATAAAGGAATGTTACTTGATTTATAACAAAATTTATCGTTTTCAACAAGACATATTTTATATTAATAGTTAATATTTTTTTACAGGCAGGTAATATAAAATAGGGACTACTTTTATATTATAAATTATTGAACGAATACGCACATTGCACATTCATATGACATAATATACCAATACCTAATAATTATTATTTTTTTTAAGATTTAATTTTTGATGCATATTTTTCATATATATGCTCATTTCAAGATTTTAAGTTGCATTTCAGCATACTTGCGTTGTTGCATCGAGTTTATTTGTTTTAACGTATTTTCTATGGTCAAATTATTATTTAATTTTTCTTGTGTTGTGCTAAAATTTAGATAATATGAAATAAATAGTACAAACATCTATATTTATTTTATAAGTCAAAATATCAACTTCAATATTATAAGATAAATAATATTTTATGAATTATAAAGATAATTTGTAGTTTTACTTTAATTTACTTTCAACGTGTATAACAAATAAAAATAAAAGTTAAAAATAATTTTTCCATTAGGATAATAACAGCATAACAGTACAGTACATTACGATATCGTCGTAGATCTAAAAAAAAACTGGCGGCGTATCATGCATTAGTGGTCGCTTTCGTGACAATGGCGATGTGGGAAAAATGCGAATTTCTATGTCGTCAGTCCGTTGATACTGTCACACGACAAACATGCATTATACCACACGAAGGAAAAATAGAAACAATAAACAAATAAATGTTTGGTGGGGACCTCTCAAGTCCGGTTTGTTATACCTTAAGGAGTTCTCCGAGACGACTACCCTGCACGGTATACGCCATATTGGCCTATCCAACAGGCATTTCATAGAAATGTAAGTAGTACAAATAATACGACTTGACGGCATAAACATACAAAATAAACTAATGCAATAAATAATATCATTACTTTTTCAAAAATATATGATGTAATAATATAATATATAATATGAGTACATCGTCGAGTCTCTCTACGATCAACATTTATAAAAATATATGTAGGTCATACGAGCAAAATGTAGGCACAGTGTGACTCAACTTATATATAATATGTATATTATTTTATTTATGATAAGCATGTACCTCAAATGTAGGTAGGTAGGTACCTACTTATTTCCGAGTGCTTCATACTTGTTGTATAGTATACGCACCTCATAAAATACCGTTTTGCGCAGATTTCTTTGGGTTCTGTGTGAAATGTTGGCAATTTACGGATCTTATAACGTAATGCGTAACAGTTGGATACGATACAATACAAATCCTACCGTTATAACAGTACAGAAAGATTATCGATTTTGGTACCTTCGGTTTCCAAGTACTACATTCTGTTACGTAGACCCCGTGGACACAGCGTTCGCTAAAGATTACGTACAGCGGTGGGTGGATACTGGATAATATTATATTATTTGTTGACAATCTTATAATTTGTTCAATTGTATTATATTGTTTTATCTATAGTAAATGGAAAGTAAGTTCTGGCGAAAAATTTAATTACTACATGGATTTTGTGAAAAAAGTTGCCAACACAACGTATGAAAATATTGACAGTATTGTGACTTTTGTCAACAATACTGAATTAATAAATGTTGACATTATCGACTTGGTTTTGAAGGTATTGTTGAAAATTGAAATTTTCTAATTTTTCTTAAAAGTATATCACATTATAAGTGTTTAATGTGCTACACGATTACTTTATACTTATATAGTTATATTGATATTCCTTAAAGAAATTATAAAAAAGGCTATTAAATTAAATCTAAAATATTAGGACACAAAGATTAAGTAGGTGACACTGCAAGTTTCAATTCACTTAATTTTACCTCACCCCTATGGTATAGTAAAGTGGCTTATAATAAAATTATAAATTTAAAATCGATTTTACGTCATCGAATATTCAATAAAACCGATATAGATCGAAAATTGGCTTTTATATAGCGTAGAATATAAAACTTACTTTAAACAATTTTAATGAGCTCAATAAAAGTCAATATTAGTTATTATTTTATTCGTTTTTATATTTATTATGCTTTACAAATATGTTTGGTGTTTTGTATAAAAATGTTTAATATTATACCTACTTATTACTTATATAAAGTTAACTATTAAATTAGTCAAAATCTTAAAAATGACATAGCCGTCACTCATCAGTCATCACTAATCGAATTTAAAAAAAAAAAACAAAGATACTCAATCTGCTGTATAGGTGTTATTTAATGAATATTTTTAATGGATGTGTTTTGTTTTTTTATTTTTTATTCAAAAATATATCATTGACGTACGAAAACGATTTTGAGTTAAACATATCAGTTACATTAAAAATATCGTTTGAATATTTTATTCGTCAAAATTCGAACTTCAAACTATCGTTAAATAATTGAGGTTTCATAGTTTTTGTAAACAACCTTATGAGACCCGTTGTGTTAAATATTTAAGCCTATAAGATATTCAAATTTAAGTAGTAAAATTGATATTATTATTTACATAAGTTAGTATTCGTGTATTATATAGTTGGTATGAAAATTAATAAATGTTTGTGTTAATAATTATGATTTACCAAAATATTTATATTTTACTATAATTACCTTACAGGTACATGCTGAACCTCGTTATAAGACTACAATATTCAGCACTGACTATACAAATATCACTTATCAACCAGTATTAACTGAAATGGGTATCTGTTACACTTTCAGTGGGAAAATAACTAATTATTTAACACCTAAGTAAGCAGATGTTCGAATTATATTTTTAAACATAAATTTCAGCAATTAATTTTTTATTTATCTAAGCGACTTGGTATTAAAATTCATAAAAATGTTTGTATACTTAAACAATCCTATTAATTTAATTGTTTTTAAAAGATCAGATAATTTAGCTGGTATCCCGTCAATAGATAGTAGTCAATTGATAGCGCGACAATAGATAGTGGACAATAGTTCGCGAGACAATTGATAATATACGAAAATTGATAGCGCGACAATAGATAGTGGATTATAGATCACGTTTGATTTTTTTATTAAGTACAATTATATTATATTTTTAATTTTTGACAACTTTGTAAAAGTTTATTTGTGAGAACCTATTATTATTATTATTATTATTATTGACAACTTTGTTAAAGTTATTGACTTTGTTAATTTATTTGTGGAAAATCAGAATTAAATAAAAATTAAAAATCATGAACCTATCAAATGTCGTACACTATCAATTTTCGTATACTTTCAATTGTCGCGCGAACTATTGTCCACTATCTATTGTCGCGCTATCAATTGACCACAATCTATTGACATGGATCCAATTTAGCTATATTATGAATTATGATCATATTATTAAAAAAGTGACATGATTTATCTGTATAAAAAATCTTTTGGATGTTTACTGAAATTATAACAAATAACACTTACATAGTTACATGTTTTTAATTATACAGCTATACCTATTTTTTTGCCAAATATTATACCCATATTTATATAATTATTATTACAGTAGTGAACTCCAAAACGTAAATTCTAACTCTCCAGTACCATCGTGTAACTTTCTCAATTCATTATGTTACGCAAGAGCAGAATACCTACCTCGGAGTGTTTCGGTAATTATTATAAAAAAAAACTTTGTACCTACAATACATTAATGGATTTATATTTTATAATTTATAATTATTATAATTGCATGCTCATTGATGATTATGTATTTAAAAACAACCTGGCAAAGGTACGATATTTTTCGTATATTTTTTTTTAAACATAAATTTAACTAATATAATTTAATTGTATGTGGAAGGATCAAAGATAATCATAGTATATTAATTTATAATATATCTACTACATGTAGTAAATACACAAATAAACAAATACACAATATATAATGGCTTGACTTGGATACTTGGAGCACGATATTTTTTTGTATCTTAAAATTGAATTATATTATAATATTTGAACTTACTTTGTTATTGATTTTTTTGTAGTATATAATATATTGTAAAAACAAAACATATAGGTAGTTTACTTAAAATTTCACAATATGTATTGCAATATTATTTTCGTTAAACAGTATTACGTACATGACCCAAAGGAAGTACCAAACATAGTAGACAAATATTATTCGGTGCAAGAGAATATGGAACGAGATACAACTTTCACGTTTTGGGAGATGACATCAGCTGTTGAATTGAGACGGCTAAGCCCATCACAACGTCGATGTCGTTTCATGGACGAACCAATGGACGACACTATACCCGTTTACAGCTACAACGTGTGTAGGATGATATGTAGAAGAAATCTAGCTCTGAAGATGTGCAAGTGTATTCCACATTTTTACCCGTATCCAGGTGCATCATATATTATACTATTACAGTTGACTTTAAATAAAAAATATGTCACAAACATTTAGATATGTACTCGAATACCTGCTTTTGGAGGCAATAATAATAATATACCAATATTATGCTGTTATTAATTATTTCCAATTGCACTGCAATCATTACTGATTAATCGTAATATAAGGACTCAATATTTAAAACTCAAAAAACTGTTTTTTTTTAGTTATACATTTATAATATTCATTTTAATTTATGGATATTGCCTTCTAAACATAACAGGCGTGAATACAGAGGTATATTACATCAAACTTTTTAATGTTGCACGAGGTTTTGTACGTGGCACGTATTTTTTTTTTATTGTGGTTTCTCCAAGTTTAAACTTTAGACTTATTCCACACAGAGAAGAACGGGTGAACTGTCAGGCATTTATAATAGGGAACCGGTTATTCGGTTATACGAGTACTATTAATCTTATTATATTGTTTATTGGCTGAACTGACTGATAAATGTTTTATAATATAACTTTGAATTAATAAAATATAAGTATTTGTCCAACAATTCCCCACTACCCTTAATACCAGTGTTGATTTCAGGACATGTAAGATATTATCAACAGACTGAAAAAAAAACGAAAATATAGCTGTGTCTGACATAAATACAAATATTAAATGTTAGAGCTAATATAGTCGTAAATAGACAAAATTGTATTAATATAATTTCTAAAATTGCATTGTAAAAATAATAAATATACACTTACTTATTTAGTTTATTTTATACCTATATATTTATATTATTATACAATACATTTTTTTTCTCGTATTATAAAAACATAACTGCTGTAGAATTGTGAACAGTGATTTTAGTATGGGCTAATTATAAATAAAGCTAATTGCTTTTATACACTGTTCGTTTATGAAAAATATAAATAATACATTTGTTAAGTAGAAAAAAGGCTATAAGTTGGGGAGGGGCTATACTCTATAGATGTCTGCTAATTATAATGAATGTGATCGTTTGATGCAGTTGTACTGTAGAACAAAACGATACTAATCTTAAAAAAATGCTCTGTTTTAATTTTGTGCATATTATTGTGTTTGTTAGTGTGCATCGGAAGCAATCGCCGTGTACGACAATATAGCAAGTGTTTTGTTTTAGGCAAAATGAAAGTTTGCAACATCGAAGGGCTCCGTTGTTTGTCAGCTTATAGCGAAATGTTGATAACATTAGAAAAAAATGACGGCACGCCGATTGAATGCAATTGCCAGATGCAGTGCGAGGAAGTTAAACTGTTTCTGGACAGGAATACAAAAAGGACATGGTAGGTAACACACGCGCGCACCTTTATATAGGAATTTGTCAAGTGAAACTAAAATTAATTAAAGCCGCACGTACCTTTCTGTATTTTCTCACATAACATCATTACTATTCCCGTTTTTATATTGCAAATGACAGGGCGTATCCAGTGCCGTGGGATATCCGTTACCGTTGGGCCGTTGACAAATATAGTAAGACACGATTGCGCCGTGACGTCATCTATAGCTTCGAAGATTTATTGGGTAAGTGTGTACAGTGTGCGGTGTGTGTGTACATGTATGTGTATGAGTTCATTGTTTTTCAAAACGAATGATCTCTATCGTTGTCGCCTTGTACCATCAGTGATGGTCCATCACTATAATATATACATCGCAATTCGGTCATAAACGGTATTCTTTTTATACCTATATACGATTAACACAATAAATTGACAATACAAAGACACAAGGCTTATTAAGTATCGTGCGTTAGATGTATAATTAGTTTGTTCTTCGCCTACTTAAGTTCTAGTTGTTTTTTTTTTTTACATCATAAATTTTCAAATTAACTGCGATCATAATTCAAATATTATAATAAAAAACAATTTTTAAAATAATAATTAATAATAATATTTCTATTTATTTTAAAATATTCATTCATTGCATTATCCAATTAATACAATCAAACAAAATGTATAGGTAAATCCATACTTTATAATTGTACGTAGGTATGTATTTGTTATTAATATTAATTTATAATTACTCATAGTCGTGATGATAAATACAAAATATGTTACTGTCTAAGTTGTCTTGAGATTTACTGTAGTGGTACCTACCTTTAGATATGTAAACATGTTTCTAATTACATATTCATGGAAAATAATGTTGTTATTATTTATGTAATTTATAGAACATGACACAACGATTAAATTATAAAATCAATTCGCAATTTTAATTTACTCGGTAAATCTTAAATTGTTTTGCTTCTTTCTATGCACAATAATTAATTATTTTTTTTAAATAAATGTTACATTTTGATATCAATGGCTGCAATATCCATAATAATGAAAATTACTTTTGCAAAGTATAATATTTCGCTTTCCCTCGAGATTGTAGATGATGTAGAGAATGTTTCCAACATAAAATCATTTAAAAATAAATAAAAATAATCCTGCAATTCAAAATCGCCACCCCGTCGTTTTACTATATAACATAGACTATATCTCTGTATACACTAGGTATGTATATTTTGTTGCACGAATTATTTTACATAAATAAAAAACGCATTATAATATATCATATCTAGTGCTATAATCGTCTAAGTCAATATTAAATAAATTTATTTAAAATATATAGCAGCATCTAAAAAGGTTAATTCATTAAATTTTACGAGGCGGAGAGTACATCACAAGATACGGAGACTTAAAGGTACCTGTACATCTTTTAATACACATAAAATATATATTATTTATAATATATTATTTTATGCAATATATATTATATATACCTATACCTAAATAGTTAAAGTATATGAATGTATAGCTTATGTATGTTTTGTGCCTTATATGGTTTTTGTAAGTTATAATACTCGGAAAACGTATATATATGTATAGGTACCAGCTAGGACAAATTATTCCGATAGTCGCACATAATCACATTATTGCATCGATTACACGGGTAGTTAACATTTTATAACTGTATTATTGGAATATCAATATTGTAATGCATTTTTATACATAAAATACATAATAGCAGTAGGTACCTACCTATATTATGTAGACATTTTGTTTGTGTGTCGTGTGGTAGGTACTCGTATCCCGCATACTCCGGGAGCATTAAACTGTTGACAAAACAAAACATTTAAATACAATGCTAATACATATTATAATATATAGATGATACAACTCATGCGCAGCTATAAATTCGCCATTTACATAGACCGATCGACTTATTCCCACTATATAGCGAACATGAATTATGATCACTTGAATTTAGAGAATATATTAAAAATCACAACTATTCTTATACGTCAACTTCAAAGAAAGCTTTTCATAGTTAAAAATTTGAACTTCAAATATGCAATTCATTATGGTATAATAAAATACTATTTTTTAACAAACTGTACTCGCTACTTAGGTACTTGTAAATTGTAATAATAATTATACCCACAATATATGAATTTATTATAATCAGTCCTTTATCAAAACAAATTTCATAGTAAATTATTGTCACCATCAAAAAGTATAATAATAGAAACACATGAAAAAGCTGGTCAATTATTAATGACTTAAATCTTCGTAAAGTTATTAAATTTTAAGTTTAACAATTATTATTTCTCAAAATTGCCTATACTATATACCCCTTAATAATTGTTAATGATGACATGTTATCATATTATTATTGTAACTACCTATATATATATATATATTATTAACATTTTGCATTTTAAAAATAATGTGAATAGTTCTAATAATATAAAGTTGAAAATTGATTGATGTTTCTTTTGATTTGACCATATACAGTGACTTGCTGTTTGTAAAAAAAAAATGCGTTAAAACTGACAGCCTTGATCACTTGATAACATAGATAGTAAAAATATAATATGATGTCAAATGTAAGTAGTGTATGCTTTCAATATTCAATAAAAAACGATTTATTTTTACTTTATAGTTTGCACTTAACCAACACCTACTCTGATTGGTTACATTGAAAAACATTAACAGAATGACACGCCCATAATACAATCATTTATTTAAATTTTTATGACATACCTACGATAAAAAGTTACGGAATAATTAATTTAAAATTCATGTATTAAAATCACGATGTACAATCGATATTTTATAAATATTTTGTATCCACATTATGATTTAAAATTTAAATAGACTATTTTCATACCTATAATTGAAAATTGTATTGAATTTTGTATTTGGGTCACTACGCGATAACACAACATGATATACTGGTAAATAAATATGTCAAGTAATAATTTAGCTTTGAACAAATCGTTATTTTCCAGATAAATTTTTCATTAAAATCAAATATACCGTACTTATTATAAAACCTTACTGAATATAATAAAATATGTATGAACATTGAACAATTAATAATTACAAAAAGGTAAACCACTATACCCTATATGTATATTGTATACTTACTGTACTAAGTACTGTAGCATTAATTAAATATACAAATTAAATATTTTATGATTATCAATGGCTAGTACTGTAGAGTTTATATACATGTGGTATAATGTATAAATCGTGAATGAAAGGTCTAAGGACAAAAAGTCGGATTTCGTTTTATTTCTGTTGAATAAAAAGCTTAAAAAATAGAATTTGTTCAATTCACAAGATTTAAATTTTTTTTAAATAATTAAAATACTATATTTAGGCATTTAATTTTTCTATTTAGTTTTATTATATCTGATTATTACTTATCTTAATTTGCCTAAAATTTACAAATATTAGGTACCTACTGTTCCGTATAAAATATTAAAATGTTTATAAATAATATTGCTTTTATGTGATTATAATAAAATTGATTTTCTTAATAAATGAAGTTATGGGTTTATATAAATAATCCGCCATCAGATTAATATACTTATTATTTACCTATATAATAGTAGGTTTCCATTGTATTTTTAAACTTATAATATAGTTTTAAAACAATAATCTTGATTTTCGGAATTTCTGTTCAAAATGTGTCCAGACTTTTTTCCCACCAATAAAATCGAGTCTGGGCTTTTTTCTAAATCAGACTTATTTTATTTTTCCACAACTATTTTTGATTGATAACCGTATTACATATATACTGCAGCTGTTACGTCAGTCACTTCAGTGACGTCGTATGTGTTACAATAACATAATGCAACGCATATCAGTGGTCATTATACAAAATATTATGGAATAATAATAATAATAAATACTGATTTTAATTTGTACGACGGTGCATGCAGACGAATAATGAAAGACGTAAAACGTTTTCTTCGCGCGCTTGTTCGATTCAGTCACGCGATGCCTGAGAGGCTGTGCAAGTAACATTTTACCGGCGCAAGGACATTTATTAATATTATCTAAATCCATAGTAAAAAACCGTTTTATACGCTGTTTGACATAAATCCGCAAGTAATTGATCGTGCAGAGTAGTGAAGTGTATAAATGTTTAGTATATTTCTCTGTAAAACTCGAGCGCACAACATCGTAATGGAGACGCAGATATTAAAATATATGTTATATAATATGTAGGCATGTTCAACATAATATACAGGCAATTAAGTATACCGAGTATTAGAGGGTATGATAGAAGGACAGAAAACTGCAGGACGTCCCCAGAACTCTTATATAGGACAAATTAAATTTGATACAAATTTCAAAACCTTTAAAGAACTTAATGAAAAGGCAAGTAATCGGTTGGAATGGAGAATTGGCCGAGTTATAAACCAACCTTCGGGTTGAAAAAAAAAGTATACCGATGGAACGCTGCTGAATGGCGAAGGGATGGCGGAGAGGGCGGTGACCTGCGGAGTGTCGCAGGGTTCTGTTCTTGGCCCAGCCTTGTGGAACGTCGCCTATGATCTCGCAGTCGTGGGAATGGCCGTGACCGGGCAGAAACTCGGAAACGCGATCAATTCCACTACACTGATGGCCATCGACGACTGGATGCGGAGCAGGGGCCCGGAGTTGGCTCATCAGAAGAGTGAAGCGGTGATCCTGTCCCGGAGACGGGCGTTCGTCCCACCCCGACTGACGATCAACGGCCACCTGATCACATTTCGAAACCTCGGGGTCATTCTGGACAAGCGTCTGACTTTTGCAGCCCACGCGAACACTGTCGCAACGAAGGCAGCCCCCGCTCAGCCGCTGCTCTGTCCAGGCTTATGCCGAACATGGGCCGACCGGTTCAATGGAAGAGGAGGCTGCTATAGCGTCTGTTGTAGACAGTCAGCTGTTGTACAACGCTCCTGTCTAGATCTCCGCCATCACAGATGTCGCCAGAACCAGAGCGACCTTGATCCGTCCATCACAGAGGACCGAGTCGCCGCGAGGGTGATCCGGTCCTACCGCACCGTGTCGGACCAGGCCTCTCTAGTTCTGGCCCGCATGCCACCCGCCGATCCACTCGGATTGGAGAGACGCAGTATCAGGTCCCGACTGAACGCCGTATTGGAGCCCGGCGAACAACGGCCTTCCAAAGGTGCCGCGAAACGTAAGACGAGAAACGCTACAATCGGTGCCTGGCAGGCTAGGTGGCAAGCAACCTCGAAAGCGGCATGGACGCGCTGCGTCGTCCCTGACTTGGGAAGATGGCTAGGAATGACCGTTCCGTGGGTGCCTCTGACGTTCCACATGACACAGGCAATCACGGGCTATGGTTGTTTCCAGTGGCACCTCCATCGTATGGGCAGGGCCGCCAGTCCGCGTTGACTGGCGGCAGTGTAGTGCAGATGACTAACGTTATTCCAGTGCGTATACTGCGAAGGATTCCGGGAAGCACTAACCTCCCGGCTAGGTCGTCGTCGGACATGATCTGCGGTCCAGTGTTTGAGACTCTGCAGTCGGATCCAACCGAGAAGCACGCGGTTCTTAAAGAAGCGGAGGAAGTTTCCAAACTTTTTTATCGAATGGTGGAAAACATCCTTACTGCAAAAGAGGATGAGGAACGACGTCATCAGGCCGCTGAAAGACCTCCGGATTCACCGGACTAATGACTGCGTAGTTAAGTTTTTTAAAAATGTAGCCGAAGTCAAGCTCTCGAGTATTATTGTACATAACTACCAATTGTAATAGCTATCGAACGGAGAATGGCCCGTCGCAGCCACGTAAATGTGTAATTGGTTATTAATTATTATCAATAAACGATTGGGGGCGGAGGAGAAGTACTGGCACCATGGTTCCTCTTCCGGTTCTCGATACTAACGAAAAAAAAAGGCAATAAAGTATAGCTGGATAAAAAAAGCTAGGCGGAGTAGGTAAATTGATTTATTCACAAAAATCAAAACAATACCCTAATTGCTCGTTCTTACGCAAGTCAATAAAAACTCATTCTGTAGCTTAGATAAAAACCGTAGGTAGCCTTAAGATGTCCATATTATTGAAAAAAAATATTAAGCACCAAAGTGCTTATACATATAAGAGTTCCTTAAAAAAAAAAAAATGCTTTACCTTGTTTATAGAAAAAATAATGTTATGGTAATCCTGCAATCGTATGATAAATATTATATGAAATAATATTACTGGGTTACTTTTGTAACTTAGATAATGAGATAACGTTGACAATACGTAACTAAATATGTTATACAGCAGTAAACAGAAGCGTGAAATAACTGTACACACCCAACTGACCTAACAGCTATTTTCAATAATTTAATGGAAAAAAGTATTTTCATTTTAAAAAGTATGTATGATAATTAATATTGTATTATTGTATTCTTTCATAATCTTAAAAGATATAAATATTTCTACAGCTAGCATATTTGCAGAGGATCAATGATAGGCACTATATAATTTATAATTTATATATTTTCCTTCATACAAAAATTTCATAGTGGGAGATGAGCCTCACAATTACACCACTGTATATACGTCATGTACCCAGTGCCATCCAAGGGCAAAGCAAACGGGGTACACACCCAGGGCTTCGCGTATATATAACAATATAATTTATCGTGTAAATAAAATATTTTCAAACAATTTAGCATATAATAATGTAAGTCCAGGGCTTCGAATTCTAATAATGCCCAGGGCCTCACAAAACCCGGGAACGGTACTGCATTTACTTAAAGTACCTACATGGTTACAAGTAAACATATATAACATATTAGACATAATGCTGTAAATTGAATACATACCTATACAGAATGGATAAAGCTATATAATACAATATGATGTATAGGTTATGGCCATACGCTCATATACATACCTAGCATAATATAATAGTAGAGGTCGCTTGGCTGTAAAAGAAAAAAAATGGTACTTATTTAAAAAAAAAAAAATGCCGCCAGAATGTGTACAATTTCAAACACACCGTAAATAATTTTTTGACGTGTATAAAATAAAATTAAGCCATTTGTCAAATTTTTTATAGTTTTGTAAAATATAGCTTTTACTGCTTTTAGCATAAAATAAAATAATACATTATACCTATATAGGTACCTAATGATGACGGCGTGTATAATACAAAATATGCAGTAGGTACACGTCGTGGTCGTCTTAACGTACCATTTCATCTAATAAAATAAAATATGACGTCTACTCATAAGTTACCAGTTACCTATACTATGTAATACACAATATTCATATAATTTGCAAATAAACACTGATAGCATAATAAATTTACGTATATATGCTATTTACTAATATTATAACGTAAGCTTTATTTATGTTTAGTTCGATAATAGTTTTTATATATTTTAGTATAGATAATATAATATGTATACTTACACTAATAATTATTTCAGTTTCTCTTGGAGGTACGGCGTCATTTTTCCTCGGTTGCAGCGTTCTGTCTTTTATCGAAATCGGATACTATTTCACATTAAGACTGTATTGGTTTGTCAATCAAATAAATAAATGTTAGTTATTATTGCAATACCGCCATTTAGCGTAGCCTAATATTTAACAGAAGTAAAATATAAACGTATTTTATTTATTTATTGTAATATTTTAATGATGACACCTATGTCGTGGCTATGTAATATGTAGGTATACCTATAAACTTTTTTTTTGAACTTATTGATTTTACAATAATGTGGTTTGTTATGCATGCAACACCTTTTGGAGTAGTAAAAATGCTTCAATCTTTAGTTATTTTTTTTTAATTTTAGAGCTTTTCAGTAATAAACTTACTATTACAGCTCGAAAATAATTATTATAATGCATAATATCTACATGATATAGTGATCAGTGAGGGACAACATTTTGTAATTAACTATAATAATATAATCTTCTATTTTAAAATATATTTTTTGTAGAAAAGTGAATAATATACGTAGTAGGTACTTGAGGGAGAGGGGCAAAAGTAAATAATTCCCAAAACTTTTATTTCTTTATAATTAGAAAATAAACTAAATTATTATTAATAAAAAATATTTAAGTTCGACCAAAAAATCGAAGTCAACAAAATCAGTATTGTATGTTCTGCATGATACATAAATAAAATTGACTTAACTTCAAAATAATAATAATGAACTATAAAAAGTTAAGTTAAACAATAAAAACTGTAACCGAATTAATAAATAATTGAAAACAAAAACAATTTACTTTGAGTTAACCAATTTTAAAAATGAACTATTTAACTTAAATTTAACTTTTTGAAAAGTTGATGTCCACCTTTGAATTAATACCCCACTACACAAATATAATATGATGAAATATACATATACTTAAGGTATCGGTACAATAAAATTATACATGCTTACAGACATTCCCTGTTCCCAGTTCAGAATCATCATTCATAGGTATACAATAATTTTTTATTGAATTCAAAATTAACACAACCATTACTATTTACTGCAGTGACCTGCTCAATGCTCAATGACTAGGCATTACACTCGACTCCTACTGTACAACAAGACGATTACCTACCTAGTAATTGTCATCATTGTTACACTGTATCATAGGCGCCAGGCGGACATTTGGTTAAATTTTTAGGGGGGTTATAGCCTATAACAATCAAATGTAAAGTGACTCGCAGGGGCTTTGCCCCCGCACTCCCTTCCTATACATATAACTATAATATATAAGTATATAATACAGTCGAGTCGTGATAACTCAAAGTTAAAGGGAAATAACCGCCAAAAGTACATAACCACAAAAATGTTGAAAACAAAACTATTATTATGTCAGCGTGGCACTCGAGAGACCGTTTCTATCGTCAGATCAGTCATGATCACACGAGCTAATTTCAAAAAAACATAACGGATAATTATTGAAACAAATACCTAATATCAATAATAAAATTTCGAATTAAGTTTCAAGCCCCCCCCCCATGTCCACCTATGCACTGTATTACTTTTATTTAATTATACCATTGATAAGGTAACCTTTGTTTCACTTAACTCTTAAAGTCACAAGCATATTCAACTTCATACTTAACGCCTCAGACAATTCAAATGCAGTTTGAAACATATTAAACAATATGAAAGGGGCTGATGAATATGGCTTTTCTGACCACCAATTAAAAGCTTAATCCAGATCTAGAAAGGCACGACCGATCTCACAATATAATATTATTATTTTTATAAACAGGATGAATAATATTGAATAATAGGTTATTTACCAAGAATGCTCATGTCCATTTTTTCCTCTAATATATACAAATTCTTTTTTTTTTTTATGTTATTAGTATTGGATCTAATGTATTTATTACCTGGATTTTCAGGATATATTATAGTTCTAATTTATCATTTTTTAATACATATTCAAACACGATAGGTAATTACTAATCATAGAAGCCAGTGTAGTGATTATTATTATGTAAAACTATATATTATGATATTACATTATAACATTGGTTCTTGGAACTTTTGTATTGATGTATAGTCGTATGACCATTGACCACATGATTTCGTGTTTCCCTAATATTAATGATTTCCACGAAATACTGTCTCTTCTACATTTACAAAGTTCGTCACACCCTTCCCTAGATTGGTGCGGCTGGTACCTAGTTGACTGTGAAAGTGTGAACTATACAATGCGGGACGGCGGGACGCTAGTCCATAGCACCAGAATGACAAAATGTGATCTTCTATATAACTGTCAACTGTGATTTAAAACACTTATAGAGTACAATATTATATGAATTTTCTAAAAAAAAAAAAAAAACGAAACGCAGCTACCAAAAACAAATCTCGCCACTCGCATTTAAAACGCAGAATTGACGGCGGCGACGACAGTACACGTCAGCGTCCTCTAGCGGTGAATTACGCGCAACATCACGCACCAGTGCCACACCCATCAACAACAAACAATTTATCGTTTACGGTCACTAGGACTTTGGTAACAGTAGTCGTTTATCATTTTATCATATTCCAAGTTCCAACTATTATTGACCACAAGATTGACCATAATATTATCGTCCGTAGTTTTGTTGTTATTAATTTTCACTTTATCGATTTTCGAATTACCATTTACCACTTTACCAGTTAGTAAGAAACTAATAACTAAGAATCATATCGTGCAGAACTCCAGACGCCACTGCAACACCACTAATTGGTTACGAATAAATATAATAAACGAGTCGTCGAACGCAGACATGGCCGCGTCTCTTAAACGCATGGAAAATGAAATCACAGACGATGAAAATTCGTCCGAGGATAACGAACACGAATGTAAGTTGTATTAAAATTACTATTGACATTCTAATAGTGCATTAGTACCCATGAATATGAAGTATAAATTACCGATATTATTATCGTTGCTCTATATACATTTTAATGATATGCAGAAGTAGAATTTTATGTTTTACCTAAAGTGTCGAATATTTGTAACAGTGGTTTATATAGGAACCATTATTTTCACTGTAGGCCAATTTATCACTGTTCAAGCTCTAGAGTAGTCATAAGTAATTTGAATTTTTTTACGGAGCCAGTGATTAAATCCGTTATAATTGTAATATAAACAATAGAAATAAAGATTGTAATTAAAAAATAAATATTTACTATTATATCATAAATATCATGTAAAATTAATTAGTATAATATATCATTTTTAAGAAAAAAAAAATTGAAAATGTCATCGATTAGGTAATGTTATATTACAATGTATCATCAAAAAGTAAATTCTAACAATCTAATATTTCCTTTTTGGTTCCTCAAAAACATTTTTAATCAACTTAGTGTTAAAAAATTCTTGTAATTATAAACAGTGTAAATACTACACTGAATAAAAATTAATTTTTTATAAAATAGAACTCACTATCGATGTTTATAGATCTAACTTTTTAGCATTGGTTGTTATTACTTACCTATTAGAAAGTGTACAATTTAAATTCAAATTTTCATGGTTCATACTGTAGAATAAAAAAAAAAAAAACCTTAGGTATGTTATCAAAAGTATGTATGGGCCATGGGCCCATGGCATATGGTTATGCAATAGGTATAATACATAAATACCTAAAACAATATTCATACAATTTTTAAATTAAACCTGTAATTTCACTATGGGCCTGACGGCATTTCTCTATGTGTGCCATTGAATATTGTATCATACTATTTTTATGGTAATCAATTTTTTAATGATAAATCATCTCTATTGTTGTGTACTTATGAATATTTGTTTGTGTCCTATTCAGCCGAATCATCAGAAGATCCTCACACCTTGTCTGCTGGTTCTACCTCAACTATAAAATCTGACGACGAAGATAAGCCTGCCCCTGTATCTAAAAAAAAAATTACCAAGAAATCTAAAAAAAATGGTTAGTCTACGTTTACAATGGTTAGGTTATAATACTTATAGGTCATAATATGTGTATATTCATTAGTACCTATATAGTTATAATAATATTTATTATTATGTACTAATAATTATTGTGTCATTGTTGTTATGTTCAGCTAAAATGTCAGGAAGTACAAATGCGTCTGTTGCTTCTACCTTGCCAACAACCTCTGATGTTAATGAGAACTCAACGTCTGGAATCAAACTGAAATCTATCTTGAAAAAGTCCAACCAAAATGGTTAGACTACATTTGAAATTGTTTTTGTGCCATGTGAATCATAACTTAACTATGTAGTATTGCATTTTTATAGATGACACATCAGTCAAGTCTAAAAGTGAATATAACGAGTGTCCTGTATGTTTGGGACCTGTTGTGTTTCCTGTTCGTACTCCATGCGGTCATGTGTTTTGTTTCTTATGTGTGAAAGGAGCAGCGCGGCAAGCTAACAAGTGTCCAATGTGTCGCCAACATATACCTATTGATTTTGACAAAAATCCTATTGTTCTTGAACGCCAAGAAATGGAAACGCTTGAAGATGGTTATCAATGGTTTTATGAAGGCAAGAATGGTAAGATATTAATTGTTTTCCAATGATTATGGTAATAATATTACTATTTGTATACTTATTTTTACATAATTTTTCATTTCCTATATCTTAGGCTGGTGGCAATATGAGAAGAGAACTTCTGATGAAATTGAACAACATTACAAACTCAATATACTTAAATTTGATGTACTTATTTGTGGAACAATGTATACAATTGATCTCAATCGCGATGTGCAATATAACAGGGAAAATCCATCCAGGAGAAGGAAAGTGAAACGAGAAATTGCTAATAACATTGCTGTTAAAGGTGTTGCTGGTGTTCATTAATCTTACATATTTTTATCCCATTATTATATTTGCATATTATATTTATTGTTCATTATTCATGCATGACTCAAATTATGATGAATGAAATTTTAAATGTATATTTTATGTACTTAGTAGTAATGTTGATTCATTATAATTATAATTATTCTATTTACATTAATTTTATGGTAAATTTTACTAATTCATAATTTTTGTCAATTATATTCTTATTATTTATTTTAAGATCTGGATACCAATAATCCTGAAGGATATTTTAAAACTCATATGATTAATTAATATAGAATTGTTATTGAAAATGTTAAAACCTGTTGCTTATCCTGTGAAAAAAAAGCTTCATGACAAAATATTTAAAGTTTATTTTTGATTAAGAAATCAAAACTTTTATCATAATTTTATATTTTACATCCTTAATAAGTCTGCATTCATATTTTATTGGTATCTAGAACCTTTCGGAAAGTTTTTAAGATCTGTTTTAAGGATTGAAAATTCTTTATTGTTCTTTTGGTGCAAATGTTCTATTATAAATATTACTTATGTTATATCTTAAGAATAATTAGTATATAAATTATAAGACAAAGTTATTACTGTACAAAACTTTGGTTCATTATTTTACAATGGTTTTAGTATTGATGTCGTATTATTTTCATTATTAATATCGCTGCTCTTATATTGGCGGTTTGCCTTTTCATTCCATGGCTGTACATTTCCTGAACCATATTGTAAGAATAACAAGTTGGTAGCTATTAGTATAGCAGCAGACAACCAAAACACATCACGCCATTCTTCCATAGAACTCTAATTAAATTAAAAAAAAAAAAAAATTAATATTAATCTATATCCCCTATTACAATAAATTAGTTTAATAGTGACATACGTTTGGAACCATAATGCCAACAATATAAGGTGCGATAACTCCTGACATACATCCAATTGTACCCACAATAGCCATCAATGTCCCAGCATAATTGGGACTGAGATCTAAGGCATTGACTTTCAAACTGGGTACAAAAGTACCCATAAGTCCCATACCTACTGTGAAACTTGTTACTGCTAACACTTTATCGCAACCAGAATATGATGCTGCAACAATTCCGAGTGCTGGCCCTACACTAGCTGAAAAATAATAACAATATTTTATTTATTTTATTCTCAATTATTTTACATTCTTGATTGTTAAACTGGTTTACCTATAGTTACAAATGTTTTACGGATGCAAGTCACTGTAAAATACTGAGACGATAACATTGAGTCTACTATGAAACCAGAACCCATAGCTACCAACCACATCACTATGTACGGTAAACCTGACAGTAAACCGTTCTGAAATAAAACATTTTACGAATATTAATGAATTATTTAAAAAATAACATTTATATGTGCAAATACTGCATTATGGTATATTTATACCTCGACTACTGAGAACTTCAACACTGACTTCATATACTTTGGCAAGTCTGTAATTATGGTGAACAAACCCCAATCGTGGCCTATCTGAACAATGATCAATCCCCATACTGGCGCTGATGTTGCAATACTTTTCCATGGAATCGATAACTTGCCCTATAGGTAACAAATATTGAGTGTATTGTTATTACAAGTAATTAGTGTGTTGCTATTGTTTTACAACTAACATCATCTGGATCGACGGTATTAATAACCCTGTTCAAATAATGTTTTTCCTTTTGACTGATAAATGGATGACGATTTGGGTGGTTGTAAATCAATACAAACCAAAACACGAGCCAAAATATTCCAAACACGCCGAATGCATAGAAGACACTGGTCCAACTATCAGTGTACCGCATAAGAAAGCCACCCAACTGCATAGAAGCAACATTGCCTACTTGTGCTCCTAAAAATTAATAAATGTGCCATGTTAAAAAAGGAATACAGTTCATGTCAAACAAAAACTAAGGTCATGTGAGCTACCTACCAGCAAATACCAGAGATCCCAATCGACCCCGTTCTTCAACTGGTACCCATGAAGCGAGTAGCCTACTCATTGCAGGATACAATGGTCCCTAAATAATTGCATTTTAGTTAGTTAAATAAACAAACAAACACTGCTATTGATGAAAGAAAATGTATGAGCTATAAAAAAAAAAAATGTAAATTATTTTATTTTTTTGAAATACACAAACTAAATTTTGAAAGATTTTAGTCTAAACTTTTATAAACTATTGTTGCGTTTAAAATTTAAATTGATATAACTATTGACTCAATGGCTATATAAGGATATTCATTAAAATCACAAAACTTTGCTAATTATTTTGTATTTGAAAAAATATTTAATTCTAAGAACCAATATAAGACTTGAAAATATTATTCTAGATTCTTCACAATATTAAGGTTAAATTTCTGTGAATTAATAATTAAACATAAAACTTAGACAAAATTTAAGGCCACATTAAGTATTTGTTTAATAGATTTTATATTTTTATCAAAACTATCTAGCAGAATTATTGATATTGTTAACATCTTCCTACTACATTTTTTTCTAAACCGTAAAATGAGATTTAAAACTTGTGTAATAACAAAAATATAAACAAACATAGAGTATAAATATATTCATGCCGGGGAAGAAGGGTCAAGGTTTTGATTTTGGTTAATAAATTATATTTTACCTCATTCCTAGTTTTTTACCAAGTTATGCCACTTTATATTGCATATATATATATGAATTAGTAAGACTACGACTAGACCTATATTAAAAATCTGGCTGTGTAACAGTACCTAATAATTTTTACGAGTTTACGATTGCCTACTTAATATGTTTAAATGTTTAAAACAATAAAATCTAATCTATAAAGACTAAAATAGATACACTTATAACTAATAAATACCTAGTGACCTTATATAGGACGCCTGGACCTCTCCCCTCCCAAGTTACGGCCTTGTTTGACGCTATAATAATATTTTATTACCTATCATAATATAAAACAGTCAATAGTTAATTCAATTTGAATTTTAGCCGTTTTTCATTTGTGACTGAAAATATTTATATTGGCATTAAAAATAAATTATTACTTAAAACATTTGTAAAATATTGATGAAATCTCGGGGGGTCCAGACCCCTTTGTACCTCTCTCAGATACAGTATTGCCTATATACCTCTAATATTATTTTAATAATTACTAGTGTAACAATAAGTAATAAGTAATAACCAATAGGACATAGGTCATGTACTTATAAGTAACTATAAAAACAATACGACTATTAATTTAAAATTTAATTAGAGATTGTAATTTGAAAATTGTTTTAAATATGTTTTTAAGATTGAGGCCTGAAGTTTGAAAAATAAAAACTGAACTGAATTAAATGGAAAATAAAAACACTTAGGCACTAGTGATTGTAAAGACTTCAAACTAATACGCTATTTAGTTTAAATCATTATATATGTAAAATATAGTTTTAATGTATTTATTTTTATTTTTTTTATATCACTTATACGAAAAAAGTTCTGATTGTTTCCAAATCCATTATTTTTGTATTTTTCTAACTTAGATAACTTTTTTTTATAGTTCTGATGCCGAAAAAGAACAATATTAATTCACAGCCAATAAGTTCTCCTTTTTATGCGTTGATAATCTCGTTTCTTAGTTATGAGTACGACTATATCGCCTTCTCGGTTCTTTCCCGCGCAAAACAGTGTTTGCTAAGTTTTACATTTGTAAAGCGGACACACCATTCGACGTGTCCTCTTATTACAACATATTATGTAATATCTCAATAATTAAACCAGTAGGTATCTATCTATATATCATATTACACACCTATAGGTATGTCCTATATATGGATATTACTAATTATTATTTATATGCACTGCGACCAACGTTAATATGTAACTACTGTTATTTGTACATTCCATAAAAATATATAAAATCCATAGGTACTTGAGCGAGTCCGATGATCAGTCGCAGTATAATCAGTGCTTCTGGCCCATAGCTCCTGGCCACGACAGGTGTTATGATCGTACCGATACTACTGAGCAGCATTCCCAAGCCCAACGTGGCTTTGCCTCCGTACGTGTCGGCCAACATGCCACCCGGCATTTGCGTGATTACGTACCCCCAAAAAAACGAGCTCAACACCAACCCTTGGGTCTTCTCGTCCCAGTCGAATTCCATTTCCTGAAAAAAAAAAAACAGAATTCAGAATTTTCGCACAGCAGAAAAAAAAATTTGATAAAGCATGCAGTTTTAACCAAAATGTAAATAATTAAAAGGTCATCGGTATACAACTATAATCTAATCTAACCTATGTGGTCTAAAAATTAAAAAACAATAAGCAATACAGCAAACTAAATTAATTTAAATTAGATTCGTTATATAACAAGATAACAAAATATTAAATAAGAATAAGATGAAATTAAATTAAACTGATGACATTGAATATTATAATGAATAACGAACATTTTTGTAATCGAGTAATTATTTTAATATTATAATAATTATTGATGATTGTACCTTTTAAATAATTTAAAGGATCTTATTAATTCTCATAATAGCAAATATAATAATTCAGCTATTATACCTCAACTTTTAATTTTAAATAAAGGAAAATCATAAAAATAAATATGTTTTGTCATTAAGTTAAGACTTATTAAAACTAAAATTAGAAACATTTATAAAAAAAAAAATTTTTGTTCGTAAAGTGAAAGTATTATAGTATTAATTATTACTAATGGCGTATTAAACATATTTCTGTTAGTCCATTGTATATTTTTAGTTTTCCTCGATTTTTTAGAAAGTATACCATACCGAAAATTTTCTACTGTTCGTCTCCTCAAAGTCCCAACTAATAACTACCTATATCCAAAAGTGGGCATTAACTAATTAAAAAGTTAAAATTAAGTTAAAAAGTTAATTTTTTAAACTTTTAAACTTAAATAGTTGAATTGACATTTGAAATACTATAGGTCTCAGTTGATTTAAAAATAATTCAACAAGTCGAAAAACAATTCGAAATTTTTCGTTTACTGCACGTAAATATTAATATAAAATAAAAATAATCCAATACTATAATAACACAGACATTTCTGTTCTGGGATTTTAACTTTCAATCATGTGTTTTGTTAACTTAACATAACTTGAGACTTGAGTTAATTATTTTTATTGACTTGCTCACCTTTGCCTATAGTTTGTCTATGTCAAATGTGGTACCCATAATAAGTCTACATAAACCATACTCCACTCTGAAGATTGAAGCAAATTTTTAGCTCCAAAATATAACATATCGGACACGAATAAGAAACACATAATTTAATCATTATAAAACTAATCAAGTCATAGGTCATCACGCAGAACCTTGAAAATAAACCATTGATTTTATAATATTAGTATAATATAGTATAAGAATAGCCAAAAGATATTATATGTACCTAATTAGTAGTATCTAATACCATAGGCGTGCATACGGGCGTGTCTTACAAGGCTACATCTACACCTAAGTCTAGGAATTTTAGCTGGTATTAGGTACATACTTCGGTAAAATTAGTTAATAACTCACTTTTTTGGAAAATCAGAAATTAATTTTAACAATTTTATTATATAAATTGTTGAGACTAGTGCAATGCCTATCATATTGTCTTGCATGATGTCAATTTTATTTATTTATTTTTTAAGGGCGAGGTGACAAAAATGAAATTAAAAGCTATACCTATAACAGGAGACTATACACATCTATACCTAATACTAAATGGGAAAATGTACCTTTTCTCAATACACTTATCATCCCATACCAGATCTTACACCACTAGATTACTTCCTATGGGGTCACTTGAAAACGGTAGTGTATGCCAATCCACCTACGTGTCTTCTTGAGTTGAAAAACAAAGTAGTTGCTGCATTTAATCAAATTACAGAGGAACAAATTATTTCTGCTATTAACAGAGAATTTTTAATTCGTGTTGAATGTTGTTTACAGCACCATGGTGCACAGTTTGAACAATTTGTTAGATAAATAAAACTTTTATGAATAAAAAAATCAATATTTGTAATTTTATTTTTACTATTCACGTATTTATTATTATTAACTATGTATTTTATAATCTGTTATATCCGTGAAAATAACTTAAAATAAATGCTATAGCATATGCTATAGCTCGGTCATTTTTTGACTTAGAAAAGAAATTCAACCACTAAAATTCATTAAAAAATAGAAAAAAATAAATAATTTGTGGTCAAAAATGGATCATATGTCATTTTAAAAAAGTTATTGTGCGCATGCGCAAAATTAATTGTCAAAATAGTCTAATTATTTGAAAATGTGTCTAATAATGTTTATCAATTAGCCGAAAAAGCAGAATTGAAATATATGTAGCCTACACATAGTTATTGAGTGTTTCCACTTATCGTGATCACACTGTATACTAATTAGTAATTACGCATTATTTCGGCACACTGGTAAAAATTTATCATGTTCACCCATAAATAATTACCAACAATACCATCCGATACAAAGCGGTTTTTGCTCAATTATTTAAGTACCTAATTATAATTATGATTTTACTATGAACAAGTAGTATAAACATTTGTATATCTCAATATATTACATAAATAACAGACATTATCATAATCTTATATAGGTATACATAATATAATTAAACGAGAAAAATAAAACTATAAATTATTTATATACCTACCTATATATAACGATGTTATGTTCTAAACGTTAATTCTCAAAACATATATTATTATCGTAATTATTCTTAAAATAAAAAACCAATATATATATATATATATCATTCACTCGTCATAATAATAATTTTGCGTACCTACGCCAAGTACCTATATTAACTTCATACATTATTTCTTTTACGATGTGTATAATATAATCCTTTAAAATAAAAAAAAAAAATATATATAATAGTATAATACATACATATTATACACATCACAAATATCAATCTAAATTAAAGTTTAGATTAGACGATACCATGGATTTACTATCGAGTTAACCATGACCTATATCCTAGAAAATATCGACACATATATTATTATACATTGTACCTAGATTATAAAGCAACTAAATATAATTTAAAGCATAGTTCGATAAACACATATTTTTGATACTAGGTATAGGAAGTTATTGTTTGTTGATTGGGATAAACATTGTCTTTGTGTAGAATTACAATTTTATAAATCGACAATTAAATTAATATGTACCTTAGAAATATTTAAAATACATAAATACCCGAGGCTAAAATTATTATTTTTTTACGAAACTTGTATAAACAGTGAAACAAAAATGGAAATAATAGCAAATCTATTTTATGATTATTTTTTTTATTATTGGTCTGAAGCCCGGAAACTATGGTCATAAGCTCTATGTAGAGAGAACGGTTGGTTTGATACACGTATTGTAAGTGTGGAAAGGATTTTGTAGCTAAATATATCGAATGGTCACCCATCCGGGAACTATCAATGCCGGCCAGTGCGTACTCTTAAATTATTGATACATGCTATTTGTTAGCATACATTTGTGCAAAACAATTTTTCGGAGTTAAGTTGAACGGTTTCAAAGATTCATCATACCTTATTGTCAGACTGGCCGGATTAAGAAATATTAAACAATAAAAACTTTGAAAGGGGTAGTTCGTTTTTAGAATACCTAATAAAAAAACAACTATGTAGCAATGTAGCGTAGCGTTTCACAGAAGTCGGGAATAGAAAATATCAGCTACACACCATTGACTATATTATGATATTTATATATTATTATAACTTATTCACAACTAACAAATAACAATTTTTAAAGTATATACAGTTCATAATAATAAATATTAGATTTAACATTGCTTACAAAAAAATACTTTTATAAAAATAAATAACCTAAAAAAAATATATTGACATAACAATAGCACAATAATTTTAGATTTCTACTGTAGTACAAATCGATTAAAAATATATACTGGCATTTGGACCGGTTCAGAATGGTATTGGCGTTTTTTTTTTTAAATTCTCTAAGTCGATATTTTATTATTTTTGGCGCGTTTCCCTTGTACTAATTTCTCGCGACGGCCTGCTGTGCCAATTTGACCAATAACAATACCTACCTATACACACACGCACACACACACATCACACACTTGTGTACTCAAAAATTTATGCACAGATTGGTATATACTCGTTTATATATAAATGACAATGAGATACTACGCACGCACATCGAAGCGTCCGAAGCCGCAGATCACTGAAGACTGGAGTAGAGAATCATCCGACACTACCATTTTTGTAAACGACTAATTATTATATCGCCATAAAGTAGCCGTTCTCATTTCTATGCTGGCCACGACCATACACGCACTGTATATAATCTAAAACTACAACTACTAAACTTCTATATATACTAATATACTGTCACGACGACGACTATAATTTGCATTGATATTTATCGTACCTATATGGCTATATGTATGTACATACATGCACAAGTATACGGGGTGATCTATTTAACGCAAGACATATTAGTTTATACTTCGGAAAACACGCCGTTTTTGACGTTCCTATTAGGTATATCAATTTACCAGACAACATTTTTTGAAAAAAATATTAGGTACATTTTTTTCTATTTTTTTTTTTTTTACCGTTATTACTTTTGAGTTTTTACTCTTATAAATAATAACAATAACATTTTTAATTTCATATTCCGAAGCAGGCGGATGTAATTCGGAGTGTTTGGATATATAGAACTCAAATTTCGAACAAGTAGTTGATTAGTATGGTTGTAGGAAAAAAAAACCAAGGAAAAAAAAACCACGAAAAGAAAAACCAAAAAATAAAAACAAAAACAAAAAAAACCAAATGAAAAAAAGACTATAGAAAAAAAAACCAAATGAAAAAAAATTAATGAAATTAAAAACCAAATTTTTATATTTTGCTATCATTTTTTTCTGTCATATTTTTGGTACCTATTATTATAGAAAATTTCAAATAAATATATTGTCAGTAGAACAAAATGCAATATAAAAGTTATGGATACCTCATTGTATAATAGAGAACAGAACAAACATTAATAAGTTAGTTAATAAATTATATAAAAAATTACAAATAAATATCTTGTCATTATAGAATAGAATATAAATAAAAAAGTTATGGATACCTCATTGTATAATAGAGAACACGCATTAATAAGTTACCTAATTAATCACAAACACTTTAATGCTTTAAAACCGATGTTTTCTAGACGTCTACACTGTGTCACAACTAAATAGGTAGATGGTCAACTAAATAATAACTATAGCCACTACTCAATAGGTAATACCTATATTATTATTAACTTTAACAAAATGATGCATGTGTGCCTGTATTATCTAGAGTCTAGAACTCTAGACAGTCTAAATAAGTCCTATGTAATGAATAAATGAACAACATAAGCTGTAGGTACCTTTTTTTATCTTAATGGTATCTTTAATAATATAAAATATTATCTTTATATGGTTAAATACTTGTGCATTTTATACACACTCATATAGGTACATACACACACCCCAACAATACTTTCCTAAAACATAGTACCTATACAATTATTTACAGTTTATACTTATATTCTATTCTACTGACAAAATATTTATTTGTAATTTTCTGATTTATTAACTAACTCATTAATTTTTGTTCTTTATTATACAACAGACAGAATACCTAAAATATGATACCAAAAAAAGGTTTTTTTTTCCTTGGTTTTTTTTCCGCACGCCGATTAGTATTATACGTATAATAATAAAAAAACATATTATTATTTAAAGTCAAGACAAGCGGAATAGTGGCCCAACATTTTGTAGGGTACCTATACAACCCCTTGTACCCGCATGCACTCGGACCCGACTTTCAGAAACACTAAACAGGTATAGGTACCTGCTTAGTACTTAGGTACTTCTGAGGAGTTGTAGTTCATACAAAACTCGTTCGAAATTCGATTTTTGTGTATCGAATAAGTACATACTCCAAAAAATATTTTGCAATAAAAATAGGAATAATATTTTCAAAAATAATTAGAATAGTTTTGAGATACGCCTATAATAATATGATGAATGCATCACCCGGTATATACGGTAGTATATGCAGCAAGTAGGCATATAAAATATATACAGCGGACATACTATTTAGTCTACTGCACACGTGGATTTTATATTTTATAAACGCTGACGATGATCGCAAGACCTTCAACGTGTTACACATGTCGATTGACGGATGATCGATCGATCTTCGATGTGACTCGTGAGGGCCGCAGGCGCGCAATGCCGAACCATCATCATTCCTCTATTATATATATATGAAGGTACGCCATTTTTTGCACTACCTTGCAGTTTGCGAGAATGCTGCTGTTGCCCGCGAAATAATTGTCCGACGACATTATAGTCGAAATACGTGTACCTATAGTAGTTGTCTATGGTATATACCGATCGGTCGTTGTTCACCGTATAGGTAATAGGTATATACCCAATGGTACACGACGCTGCAAGTTAAATGAATAGTTAAAAAATGCTTAAAAAAATTATAAAAGGTCACAAGTCAAACTTTTTGAGTATGGTGTTCTAACTCAGTACTTCATAATATTTGAATAATCATAACCGTAAAGTATAATAATTACAAGTAGGTATTTAAGTTTTTAGTTCCTAACGGACAGTTGTAAAAAACTCTTTAAAATATCTTAGATTTATACTTCAAATCAATTTTCATAAAAACTATCGATTTCGAATAATCGTGACAGTCAATTTTTCTAGAGGTGCGATAAATTATTTAAATTTTAAATATATGATTGCCGCCTAGCCCAGTGATTTGAATATATATAATAATATATAATATATAATATATATATATAATATATATAACGACATTATATATTGTTCGGATAGGCATTATAGACACCTACAGCTGATATTGCCACCAAAAATGTAAATATTATAAATATTATAGAGACATAAAAGAATGACGTGTACTTGGAGCTTCCTTAAGTTAAAAGACCAAAATGGTACCCAACTATTAATAATTCATATTTGTGAGAGGTACGCCGTACTGCAAATTATCAATTTATAATTCAAAATTCAAAAATATTCTATTTTAGGTTTGAAAATTTAATTCTACCATAAAAAATAAAAATTTCCAGTTCTTTCTTGATAACTATGAAAAATGTTAGGAAAACTGGGGCAAAACGTACAATTTCGTTAAAATCGAATTTATTTTTTATCATAAACGAATAACCGTAAGATGGATTTTTGAAATTTTCTTCCAAACATATTTATATTAATTATTAATTACTTCTGGCTATAATTATGCTTATACTGTTAGTTATGTTTATACCAGTATAATATAATGTATAATATTTTATACCATTTTCATAGTTTAGACGAAAAATAACACGATATAATATAGGAAACGGCGGCATACCGTAGCCTAAAATTCTGATTTTTGAAATTTCTTAGTTTACCTACTTGCCTAATATACCTATATTATAAGTACTCATAATAATAAGAGTGTTCTTATGTGCAATTAATAATTATTATTTCTTTCAAATGAGAACTCCTTTTTGTTTATTGTTAATATTGTTAAGAACATAGTTTTTTTGAAAATATTGATCATAATCTTAACGAACACTTTTTGAATGATAAAACTTCACGTTATAAGAAATAAATAATAAGGATATAATATTATAATAACTCAATAGGTTTATAAGATATGAGGGCTATTAATAAAAAAGTACTATGATGATAAGAAAATTATCGTAATTAATATATTTATTATTTATTTAACAATTTATAATTACTTGTAGAAATGTTCGAATATAATAAATTCTAAGCTAAATAATATTATACAGATATATTTTATATTTTCCAAAGCCATTATTAAGGACTATTAACCATAAAACGATGATAAAATAACATTATTTTTCAATCTTCAAATATTTGGAAACGCGGAACTATCGTCGTCGTCATTGTCGACTGAACGAATTTAATCTATCCAAAATTGATTAAATATTTTAACAACTTATTTATCATGTCCATTTATATATTAAAATGGTACAATTAAAGTACACTAATTAATATTATCATTGTAATTTTTTGTAATTACTTATGATATGAAACTTGACATTTTCCATCCTTGATAGAACATTGAAAATTAAATAAATAAGTGTACAATAGTTTATTCTTAAATATTACACTTTACACATCAATGCAAACTATAAAAATAGTTTCACTTTTATTAGCTGTTATTAAATTTCAAATTCTTGAACGCTTTTAAACAATTATCAATTAACTCTAGATATATTCAGTTAGTTCAATGCTAATAATAATTGCTAAGATTCGTATAGATTCATACTATAAGTGTTAAGTAATACCATTGAGTATAGATGGTAACTTCTATCAATGGTAATACATAATATTTTTATTACTCAAACATATAGTGTTTACCGCCAATTATATTAAAACATCATACATTCATACAAAGGCATTTGGTACTAAAGTACTTGCTTGAAGTAAATTATATGCAGGTAATAATATTATTATAGATACCTATAACCACGAAGCATAGACAATAATTATTTACGGACTAATACGAGTATAGTAATACACGTCAATAAATATGGAACGTTTGGGTATTATAGTAATATACTAATATTATTAAAAGCTTATTACGCTTAGTCTCTATTTTAGCATACATTTTGTGAATCAATATTTAAAATACGTATAACCTAACCAACCCGCGAGAAATGTCTCTTAAATTTGTATAATTCTTCTAAACCAGTAAATCACATTTTTATAGGTTTAAAAAAAATTGTATTGTTTCAGCATCAACTACAAAGTATGTGAATAGCTTATAATTGGTTGAACAGTTTAGACCAAGATTATTCATATAAGTAATGGAGACTTATTTTTAGACTTTATTTTCTACGTTTTGTTTGAATTATGTATATTTTACCAATTTACTGTACCTTTTCAAAATGTAACATTGAAAACAAAAAAAATACAATGTGGTGAGTATGATTATATTCTGAAATGTATTTCACTTTAAAATGTTACATAATATTTTCATTTTCACAACATTACATGGTAATTTAATGATTATTATTCGCTAACCCAGGGTTTTATTACGCGGTTTGTGTTATGGCGTATAGGCAGGCGTTGTTGATTGTCTGGGTCAGATTTTCACCTATTGTATCAACTTATAAAATAAAAATACCTATGTCAAGGGTATTTACCTTTTTAAAGTGAGTCGTGTTGACGAATGATCTGCTGCCTGGACACACCGTGCCCAAGCTTGCATTTTGGTGAACCGTATGGTGCGATTGTTCTGCCATTTCGGTGATCGCCAAACTCAAGCAGAATCGTTGGACATAGCCAATGGCCAAAGCCATAAAGCCCATCGTGCTCAACACATATCTCTGTTGGATAAAACCGCGGCCGTCTGCAACAGTAATGACAACAATATATTTATATTATATTCGACATAATAGTGTGATGTTTGTAAAAAGAAATATTATAAAGAATCGAGAAATTCAATTTAAAATATATTGAAGTAAGTAGGTTAGGACCCACGTCGGGTACGTATTTGTTAGGTATACGTATTGAATGGAAAGTGAAAAGGTTCTATACCTCAATATATAAATTGTTCGAGAGAGCAATTTAAGAATTTGTTAGGTAGCTAATAACATTGTTTAGGTTATCTTATATTCTTATCATCTATCAATAACAACATATTATTGATGTATACATTATACATGATATCATTGTCAGATACATTACAAGTATTAGGCATACATAAACTATAAAGTATAGCAGTGTCGGTCTGGTACTTAAAGGGCCCCGGATGCATTTCTTCAGAAGGGCCCCCAAACATGTTATTAAACAAAAAGGATAAAAAATGCTTATAAGTAGTGAAATATTATATTTTTAGTAATATTGGGGCCCCTCGACACAAATACGGCCGGGGGCCCCGGATGCGTTCGCGGCCTAGCGGCCATGGCCAGGCCGACACTGAAGTATAGTGAAGTAAATTTTGTTAGTTAATGTTCTAGGTACCAACAAATTAAATAAAAACAAAAAAAATTCTTTAAATAGAACCTTTTTACTTTACAAACCAATTGATCTTTTATAAATAAAACTTCTTTTTTTTTTATTAAAATAAAATATATCATTAGAGTCGAATCCATTGTTTTTACATTTAAACTTTAAAATACTGTACAATATTATAATAAACTATATAGGTAGTAATTAATATTTTTATAATAATATTGACATATTGTATTATTCATAGAACCTTTCAATATTAACCAGCATTGAATAACTCCTATTTATAGAACCTTTTCATATTTTTATATAAATTGATCAGAATAAAAAATACAAAGATTCTAATGGTCTAATAAACTAAAATCACAGTTCATAAATTTTTCATGACAGAACCTTTTCATTATGTATATCTTACCAACTATTATTGCGTGTAGGAAAACTGTTTTTAGATCAAAAGATGTACAATATTGAAAATTAAACAAATGCATACGAAAAACCAATTTTTGAAAAAAGTGGACCTTTTCATTCTCAACCAGTGAATTGGTTGTAAGAAATAAGAAATATATAAATGTACCCATTATTAACCATTATAATCAAAATATAACATGAGAATAAAAATTAAAAACTAAAAATCTAGTAATTACTATTATTTTAGAGCGAGCTTCTAAATGTATAATAAATTATAATAATCATACAATGATAGCCGATAGGTAATAATAGGTATAATATTATTGTTCTTAAAACGTATAAGCATAACAAAAATAGCAATAAAACGTTTGAGTTGGGCTTTGTAGCATATTTCGTGTAACGAATTATCGTTTTTTTTTTAATATATGTATATCTAAAGGTTATACCTAGGTATATCCATATATGGTGCTCTGCAGTGTATATAAGATGGTTTGTATTTTTTCATCAATTTTATATAGTATAGTGTTTAAAAAAAATATAGATTTTAGTATATTATAGTGACAAAACGAATCGACATTTACGTGTTTACCTACTACTTTTTTCGTTCGTTATTATTGGTGAATCGTTAATCTATTGATCAGTTCATAAATCATCGCGTGTTTACAGCTTATTTCTTAAAAAAATATACTATTTAATAACTAAAATAATAAGTACTATTTGAATAATGAAAAACTACTATGCAATTATAATTTATTGTTATATTATCAAGTATTACAAAACAATTTTTTCATATAGGCGCAAATACACACAGTTGTACAAAATAATATTATTGCGTACTATCTATACAGATATTTGCGAAATAACAGGTATTATATTAATAATTTATAATGCGATAAATGAGGAAGAAAAATATAGACTAGAGGTACGCGTGATTAACTTTCAGAGATCCACCATCATTGGCACTATATTAGTATTGAATTAATATAATGTTAAATCATATCACGTGGGGTAAACTTTCTTCCAAGTGGTAGGTACATGTTAGCCATCACGACGTATAAGTGGATAGTGAGGGTTTCAAGTTAAACCCTAACTATAACTTTATTTTTATTTTATTGAAATACATCTACAATCATTCTTAGTACGATGAGTAGGTTTGATATATGAAATAGGAAAATATATCTTCTTAAAATATTATAATTTAAAATAATTAGTATAAACTCATAAAATCTACGTATATATTATAGTATATGAGTTTTGTTCTAAACATATTATGTTGTTATTTTGCAATCATTATTAATATTATTTAAAATACTTACATTATCTTACAGTTATTATTTTTTATGCATATATATACCTAATCACGGGGACATAAGGAAACAAAATATACTTAATTGTGTTTTCGATCTTGGCTATAATAGTATAAAATATCATGAAAATGCGAGAAAAAACACTTTTATATATCTGATAGTGTATATCGAGTATGGTTGTTAACGCGAATCACTTAAATTCTTAAAGATTTTGATTTTTATAAACGCATAAAATATTATCCTTGGTGTAATATTATACTAGTAGACATATTATATATAAATATGTCATGTGTGTAAATTTAGTATGCCATTGAGCAATAATTCAAAAGTTAAAATGTAGTAAACAACGAACAACCCGTTTTGATTATGGCTATCTAGTATTCACTTTATTCAAGATCAAATCATCCAAAATTCTAACCAAATTTTTTTTTCTCTTGGATTTTATATTTTTACTATTAAGATAGCCTTGAAAAAAAACAACATTTTGTCAATTCTTATGCGCGTTATTTATTTCCGTGATGTATTATTGTTTATCAGAAAAACATGCGTTTTAAAATAATATTTTATTTATTCTGGTGAAAGAATTAATATTGAAATTTAGGTATTGCAATACTTTTATAATAATTAATAAGTATAAAGAGAAAATATCTAAAATAGTTTTGTTTTTAAATAATTTAAGATTGTAAATTAATTAAATAACTGTTGTTACTAACAAGCTTAAAATATAATATTTTGATAATGATACTTAAAACACCAAGCTAAGTGTCACTAATGGGTGGCTTCTTATTCAAGAAATCTATGTTCTAACCTTTCTCTATAGGTATACTTATTGTACAAAGTCGTATAAATTGTGTAAGTACATTTGTGAAGTAAAAAAAAAAAAAGAGATATTAATATTATATAAATGCCCAAAGTTGAAATACTAAAATAAAATTCCCAAAAACAAGTTATGATTTACCAAAATTGTATAATATTAAGCACACTCTACAGTTAGTTATAAAATGCATTATTGTATACATTTATTTTGCTATTTTATTTGGTAGCAAATTTATCAGATAAAAATAACTTAGGTGAACATTAACTATTAAAATGCAATCATTTTTTGACAATCTATAATTTAGAATATTTATATAATGTAATTAAAAAAAAAAAAATGTTTTTAACTAATGATAGTACCTAATTGTTTTAGTTTATATCTAATAATAATAAAGTGATCAAATTTGAATCATAATATATAATTATTAATTGCCTATGACCTATGCCATAGCATTATTGTTGAAAAATGGATATTATGTCCTATTAGAGCTTCATATTTGCCAAATAAACATTAATAATGTTACATTATATAATATGCATTGTTGTTTTTTTCACATAAACAATTAAAAATACATAACTTCTATTTTATATTACACTATATTTTCTACAATCATATTAATTTATATTTAACTAATGTACCTATTATATTATTATTATAAAGATTTTGGTTGTAAAATAATGTTAGTAATTATTTTTTTCAAAGGATTTATACAAAAAAAAAAAAAGATCGTGTGTGACTCACTTACCTAGTTAAATACTTTGACTCCTATAATAGTTCAAAGCATATTATACAGTTTTTTTTTTGTTTCGATCAAAGATTTGTATTAGTATTTTATTTTATTTTTAACAAACTATAATCATACAGCAATAAGTATCAAAAATAAAAATAAAATATGTCATATTATTATGTTCATTAATATAATAGGTATACGTGCCTGAATTTTTTTTCAATGCCATTATTGTACAGATGGGGCCCGACGAAATAAATAAATATAACAATAAAATTATTATGATTTACATTGATGACAAAAAATTTTTAAAAAAAAAACCTTATGATATTCACGTCACACTGAGACGCGTCTAACACTGTTGATCAGAGAAAACATAATAACTATAATCAACAACTGCGACAACGGCCCGCAATGCTGCTTACTGCTTAGTGCTTGATATTTCTATTACGGCCAATGGTCGTGCCGATTTAGCAGACGACTGTCAAATCATTTCTACTGGTCGTGAAATAGCATTTGGGTTGGGCACAATATTTTTTTCACAGTACCTAATCATCCGAAACTAAAATAATTTTTTTTCTTATTACTATATCATTCGAATATAATAATGAACTCGCACGAGTATATAAGTACATGTCTAGTGTTATAGCTCGTATAATGTTAATAAAAAGCGAATAATCATTATATTGTCATATCAATGATCGTCTATTGAGAATATATATATATTATATGTCTAAATTATAAATATTATAATAGTTTATTATACGCGGCTAATATAACATAATATCTATATAATTGATCGATTCATTTTTTTCAGTACACAAATCGTGCGTGACATTAATTTATGCCTTTATCGTATAGTTAATCGCATACGGTATATACATTATATATATATATCGACTGATATATACCAATTTACACCTACAATGAATAAAGTTTATTATTTTATTTAAAACGTTGCATGGCTGTTCAATTTATGTATATGTTTTTTAATATAAATAATAATTATATATTGTCTTTAAGTATAATATAACCATACCTATATACATATAGGAACATAATTAAAAATTTTTTCTTAGCATTGAAATTATTATGTTCTTTTTATGTCATCTAAATTATTAAAATATGAAGCAAGTCATTGTCGACATCATCATTATATTATTATGGTTTTGAATAAAGACTAAAATTCATGATATTATAAAATTTATAACATAAGCACATTATAATATTAACCAATAGGTACAATATATAATTGTATTATGTTGTATATAACATCTGTTTTAATTGTCGAACTGTAATAGTATCATTGCTGAAGGTTCTAAAATAATAAAATAAAAAATATATAACTTCAGTGTATACCATATTTATTATACTACGAATATTATCTCAACATTTAATATTATAATCTATTACCTAAAGTCTGACAGTTTGAAAATATTACGGTTATATTTATAGCGTATGGACTAAAAATCGCATTCAAAAAAATTTGGTAGTTATTTCATTTACAGTATATAGATGTAGGTACGTATTCATATAGGTAGATAATATAGGTATGCAATTTATACATTCATTTTTGACACTACATCATCTTTGTTATTGAAAACATACCCATATAAGTCACGAAAAATAAACAAAAATCAAAATTGGTCACAATTCACCATACTTAGTTCAATGAGGTTGAAGAGCATTGACCTAAAGAATTAAGGTATAGCATTTAGAAAATAAAAAGTCGATTTGCATTTTAACTAGGTTTTATTTTCAGTCCATAAACCAAACAATATACACGTCATGATACCTTGATAAAGTTATAATTTTATGAATCGTTCAATTTTTATATTATAAGATTGAACGATTTAAAAATATTAAATAGTATAATAGGAAGACTCAAGACTCCCAAGTCTTTTCTATTGGAAAACTATCTCAACCCCTCACAAAAAAAATATTCCTAAACCTGCCTCTTCGCAATAAACACCAGCGTTGATGTAGATTTTATTTTATTTTTAATTAGCAATTACACAATTCTCTCCAACAGCAAATGTTGGGCTCCTGCACTTAATCATACAAAATTCCCTATTATAACATTCAACCCATTACAAGCGATATGGATGTCCCATATATGTGATGTATACACGATTTATAGATAATCAATGGTTAAAATAAGAAAATTACTTGGTATATTATAATATACACGTTTATCATAAAATGTTAATTAATATAAAATTATTAGTATTCATATCAAAATTTCAAAAATTTCAAAAAATTAAAAATTCATTTCAACAGCTGTGCTCCAGGTCGTGTGTGAAACTGTGGATATCTGCATGTATAATAAATATTATTATGTATATACTTGTACAGATTATTGGTAATTATACGTATATAGGTATAGGGTCTTCTCCAAGAAACCAGTGGATTATATTATTTTACAAATTATACATACAATTTTTGTTTATGTAAATATAATATAGTTAATTAATTTAATTCAAATTTATCTTTTTATATGTTTTGATTTTGGTGTCAATATTTACATTTCTAAAAACAAACAAATTAAAATTAATAAAATTAGAAAATGTATAGATATGGTTTATAAACATAGATTTTTATTTAATTGCGTTATTACATTTCTTGTAGTAGTAACTTATCTAAATTTCCATTTAAATGTTTGAATATATTTTCTTCAGTTATAATGGAAATAGTATTTTTTGCGTTCATATATATTTAGGAATAGATAAGCGTAATTGACGTACAAAATTTATAACATGCGAATATCGGACGGCACAGTTGATATTGTATACGTTTTTGATATCTAATAATTTTTCTTTTTTTACCTCCGATTTTCGGCGCAATTAATATAAGCCCAGATCCAAATGACTTTATAATAGGTTCTTACAATTAATATACTTTGTACCCCATAAAATAGTGTACACACTTCAAAGTTATATACTTATATATATGTATCTATACCTATATTACGTTGTATACACCATTATTAAATCAAAAAGTACAAGTGAATATAGTAAGTTGATCACCAGTATACAAATTAGTTGTGTAATGATTGATAAAAAAAATAATTACATCGAAAGTGGTATGTTATTGTTATTGCAATATAATACGTAATTCTATTTTTCTAATATTTATATACATAATACGACTTTTAATAACAAATAACAATATTTTACTGGAGTGCCTACTCTAGTCTTGAACATTAGAAAATGCATCTAATGTTTAAGGGGGTGTAATTCGATGGAGCTCGTCTTACCTTTTTACTTGCAAAAACAACACGATCACGCTATATTGAGTATATAGTTGGAGTCCTTTAAGCAAATTACAATAAATTATTTACAAATAGAGTTAGACTCTAGTATATTAATTATATTGTTATTATTTCAAAAAAGCAGGTAAGTGGTTATCGCTCTGCTGTATATTAGGGGGTTGGGTTGGACCTATCTGACTAGGGTAGGTTAAATTTGAATGCAATGATAGGTATCATTGTATACGAAAAACGATTCTGAACGGAGATGATTTGTCAGTCTAGGATATATTATATTTAAATATTGTCATATATTGTCATATATTCTATTTTGAAACAAATATTTTATTTTTCAATTAGTACGCATTTTGCATAAGGCATGGTTAATCAATTTTTCCAAAAACATTGCATGTAGTTATCATAATTCATAATACCTTATATTATTATAGATATAAATCATATACCTGGTTTGAGGATAATTGGTTATCGTTACGCGATTTTATAAAAATTTAAAACTCAAACACTCAAAACATTTTTCCTATAATGACGCTTCAAATTTTCTCTATTTGAAGGAAAACATATGGAAAACTTAATGTAGAATTGTTTAACCTTAGATATAAATACAAACAATTTTATGAATTTTAAACTTCAAAATTGCTTGCAAATTTTCGCGTTTTCGAAAGATTTTGTAAAAATTTGAACTATAAACGCTTATAAAAAAAAATTGTGCCCATGTATTCTAATAATTTTTTAATCACTATAAGAATAACTTATGAGACATTTTGTATTAAATTTTCAAGTATTTTTGATAGAGCCAAAACATTTTCATCGACACTTCAAAAAAAAATTTTCAGAAAAATTGAAAATTTCAGATGTCTATAAATATCTCAAAAAAAGTCAAAAAAACCAATCTTAATAACTGGTAAAATTTTCAAGTATCTACGACATACTTTTTGAATAATAACAAATATTTAAAATCGTTTGAGGATAAATCGTTATTGTTACGCTATTTCGTAAAAATTTATCATTCAAACGCACTTAATATTTTTCCTATAATGATGCTTCGAGTTTTCTCTATAGCTACTTGAAGGAAAACTTAATGTTGTATTTTTCATCCTTAGTTATAAACACAAAAAATTTTATGATTTTTCAACTTCATAATTACTTGCAAATTTTCGCGTTTTCGACAGATTTCGTAAAAATTTGAACTATAAACGCTTATAAAAAAAATTGTTACTAACAATTTTTAATTTTTTTTAGCTACAATAATAACAACTCATAAGGAACCTTGTATTAAATTTTCAAGTTTTTTTGGTCATCCAACATTTTTTTACCGACACTTCAAAAAAATCGAAAATTTCAGTGGTCTATAAATAACTCAAAAAAAGTCAAAAATTTTTGAAAATTAAACTGTATATAGATATCACTAACATAAACATTTGGTGAAAATTTCAAGTATTTACAGTGATTAGTTTTTGAATTACAACCATATACAACAAATCGATTTTTTTGAAAACTGTTGGAAAATGTTTACTTTTGACCTCTATAATGGACCAAGGATATTCACTTTTACATCGGAAACCACCACCAAAGTTTGAAATTGAAGCATTATTTCGACTAGTTATGATATACACAGACACAAAAAATAAACAAACATCATTGTAAAATCAATACATTCATCACTCCGTTCAGAATCTAAAAAATTTAGATAGCGATAAAATAAATTTCAAACTAATCAAATCAGATTCATTATGTACCCGACCCAAACAATCATTCATAGTATATACAATTTATTAGTGAATATTAATAATATAAGTAATTAACGCCATTAACGGCATTAACTATTAAAATTAGAATAAAAAGTATACTCTAGAAATTTCAAGTACCCACGAATAATATTTTTTTAATTAAATCAATATAATTAAAATTATTATTCTAGGTTATTTAATATGTAGTTAATGATTATTCAATTAATTATTCTATCAAGTATAGGAATTGATAAAATAAATATTTGGTGTAAACTTCAAGTTTCTACAGTTATTCTTTTTTGAATAACAACAAAATAAGAATATCGATCGCTACAAGAGAAGAAATTGAGTGAATATTCCATACTGTAATTCATGTAATTGGCGTATTTTGTCAAAATTCGAACTTTCAATGCTTATTAAAAAAAAATTTGACAATGTATTTTTAATATTTTTTAAATACCATCGTAACAATATATTTGGAGCATTGTGTTAAATTTTGAAACTTTTTTACCAAACGAATAAAGTTTTATTAACATTTATGAAACATATTGAAATTTTCAAATGTCTATAAATAACATAAAAATATTTGAAATATTTTGAAAATTTTACCAAGCATAGAAATTGCCAGAACAAACATTTAGTGAAAATTTCATGTATCTACATTCTACGGTAATTTTTGTTAGATTTATACCAATATTTCAAATTGATTTTCCTTAATTGTTTTTTGTTTTCTTCGGCGCTTTTGAAAACTACTGGGAATTTGACCTCCCCAATGCACTAACTAAGATTCACATTTCAACCGGAAAAGCCACTGAAGTTGAAAATCGAAGCATTATTTCGACGACTTATCGTGTAAATAAAACACAAAAAAATAAAAATACATCACACATTATTTTAAAATTAACACATTCATCGCACCACTCAGAATCTAAAAATAAATGGAGTACAATTGTATTGCATTTTTTGCAAGTAAACAGGTAATACGAGTGCTATCGGGGTGCACAACTTCACGGCCCCAGTATATATTGTTGTCAGCTATCTCAAAGAACAAACCATAAACATAATTATATCATAATGAATTATCACATTTTAAATGTGTTGAAAATTTGTTTAAACCATTTGTTGAAATTTCGTAACAATCACCATAATAATTAAAATTATATTACCTCATACTTCATTGGTATTAAGGTCCAAGAGGTCCACAAAATAAGCGGTCCAAATTCAAAATTTTTTATTTTAAAACCTAAGCGATATAATAAAATGAGGTTATATTTAATATTACTGCAGTAGAACTTCCATATTACAAAGCTACATCAGGCAACAAAAGAAATTCGTATTATAGAGAAATTCGTTAGAGTTTAATAATTTAGTTTTGATTCTCAAAAATATTTCATTAAACAGAAAATCTCATAAAACATAAGTTGTACCTAATATAATGATATGTTGTACTAAGTATAGACTATAGGTACTAATGTTTCTCAATTTCTATGGTACACGATTCACTAGTGGTACGCAGAAACCACAAAAGTTAGGTTAGGTTATCTACCTTTATAAGAAAAATTAGAAGGATATAATTATCCAGTAATATTCATATTAAATATTATTTGGTGTATTTGATATTAATAATAATATAAATAATAATTTATACGTTTAATTTTCTTTGTATGGATTAAATGCTTATATTATTACAATTGTGTAGTTCTTAATTAAATGAAATTCTGTACATGCATATATTTTGTATAAACAAAAATAAAAATAATTAAGTCAAGTGTTACATGCACATTTTCAAAACTAGTACCTTTTATATTATCTACGTACCATCCACAAAATAACCGTTTAGCTCAAAAAGTTCAAGGTGTAGTTGATATAACTGACATTTAGACTAACTTTTTTCACATAAATATTTTTTTTTTTTTTTTTTGTTCATTAAGTGAACACAGCATGTATAATACATTTTTTGTTTTATTTTTTAGTACTGAAATAAAAAAAAAATAATTTAATTAAAAAAATGTTGGATAAACTCAAAATAGCCTATTTGTGAATCTGATTATAAGAACAATTTTTATGGTAAAAAGATTTATCTAAATCAAGTAATTTATTTTTAGAATTTTTTTTAAATTCAATATTTTTTTGGTTAAATTAATTTGAAACGCAATAACTTCATATAAAAAATGATTTTTAAGAATTTGCTAACATGAGTATATTTCTCAAATTATTTATTCATCATAATATAATATTTAAAAAAATTGTCATACGATGAAGTGGCATAATTTTTTTTTTTTTTTGGCCAGGTCTATCTGATATACTCTTATATTATTATACTAGCCGACCCGTCACAGCTTCGCCCGTGATTGGTTGTTTATTTTGCCTTCGGACCATGATATGTAGAATTTTTTATTCAAATATTATTGTTTATTGTGATCGGCTAGTAAATATAAAAAACGGTTTCTAGCGTTATAAATGATAAAAATAAATACTGATAAAAAAGAAATAATTTATGGTTGATAAAGATTTATTAAAGAAAATTTCCCTAAAATAATTCTAAAATTAAAAAAAAATTTCTAAAATTTCCCTAAAATAATTCTAAAATTAAAAAAAAAAATATGTAATAGTATAGGTAGATATCTATAATTTAGGCACTATGTTTAATCCCCCTTCCTTTTCATCATTGAAAAATCCTGGGAACGTCACTGAACCCATTACCTGATATTGATATAAATACGAAATTAATTACTGTAAAAGTAATTATAAGGTTATTATTGTATTAACATTTAACCTTATAATTAACTATAATATAATAGCTAGTAACTATTATACAAATGGTACATATTTTATAATTTCTTTAACACGCTTTTACTATATAACTAAAAAAATAAAATAATATATAATATATTTATAGGTACGACTATATTATTATATTGCGTGATAATGTTAAGAAGGATAACTTCTGAATAATTGAAAATCAGAAAATGTTATGATTATTGTAATATAATGTTGTATAACTTGTGGTGTTTAATAAATTCATAATATTAAAATCAGCATGCTGCAACTATGCTTATTTGTTAAAGCTACTTGAACATTTAATTAAAAATTAAAATATTAGCATTTAACGAAGCTACCTCTTGTATTTTTGTAAATATGTATAGGTAAAGTTCTCTGTCAATAAGAATCTTTTTAAATCTTAATTGGTTATGAAAAACAAAATTGAACTTAAAAAATTCTATTTAACTTTACAAAACTTATTTTAAATAGGTAAAGGTTATTTTATAAATGCATGGCTGCTATCTGTATGATAAAACAATTTTTTCCTGTATAATTGAGTAGCGACTTGTAGTTGTACATTTGTATTTATTTCAATATATTACAACTCAAATAAAAAAACTATTGTTTCACTATTTAGAAATATAAAATAAAATTCCTTTACTTTTGTATCGCTCAATCATTCATTAATATTGTGTAAGTACTATATATAATTATATATATATCTAAAATTTAAGCTTTAAGAACGTTAACTTGTTTTTGTGTTAACTACATAATATTCGTATATCTTAATAAAACATAACAGTGTATTACGACGACCTACCTACTAACCTACACGGAAATTTAAAAACAATATTAAAATTCAATCATTATTTTGAATAGCGATAATGGTGCAGATACCTACTAAATCCCTAGCAAAAAAAAAAAAAAGAATAATTGTTAAAACAAAATAGTTAAAACTTAAAAGACGTAAGTGTCATCAGTGGTTGGCTTTTTCATTCAAATTTTTCATTCTCCCTTGTCATTAGTTCATACTTTTTTTATGCCGTTTAATTGCGTATAGATTGTGTATATTATAAAAGTAAAGAAAACAAAATTATTTTGTACCACGAAAATATCACAACTTAATTACATATTTAATAAATATTGGTAATTACCTATATCAGATTTAATAACATTATATGTGTTTTGTTTTACCAACTCAAATTAGTTATTAGCAATACATTCGGGCATTATTTAAAAAAATCATGTAGGTACCTGAAACTAGTTGACTATTTTTTTGTCAATAAAAAAAAATTAACTGTAGGTGTTATATAAAGTACAATAGTGATGCAATTAAAATATATATATATATATATATATATATATATATATGTTTACTAGAAGCAAATTAATATTGCTTTGAAACTTAAGGGGAAAAAGGCGAAAATATATAAGTTATTGAGTACAATTGTACAGTATAAATTATTAAATAGGTTAACAAATAGGTTAATAAATATATTAGTTAACCTAACCTAACCTGTCCGGTACCTATTCAAACTACGTCGTACGCAGAAAAAAAATAATAGGTATAATAAGATAAATTATTAAATGATTTATTGTTGAACATGTTTAAAATTGGTATTTATAATTTATAATATGCAAATCGTTTATGGTTTTCCCGAAAACACTTTTCGGTTTACACATTTTTTACGCATCATCCAATTTAACAGTTGCAAAACGTTTTTGATAGATAATGTTTAATTTTCATTGGTAAATTATATTTATAATTATATATTACCTATATTTATACCGATTTGTTTGAAATAAATTATGAAACATCTGGCAAGAGCTTTAATGATTTCCCAGCTCTGATGATACTTTTAATTTTTAAAATTAGGTGCAGTGAAAAAATCAAACAAAATTAAGTATTCATATGATGAAAAAAATGGGTTGTGTTGTAAAATGAAATGATTTTTTCATGGTTTTCTCTCATTTTATTATATAATTACCCACTCATACAGCTAGGACATGGGTATATGCCGTACGTGATATAAAAACGTGAAAACCCTATAAATTAGCTCTTAAAATAGTACGTACAATATTAGTAGGTTAATTAACCTTACAATAATTTGCCATCGGCAAGGGCAGCAGTTTTATCCCCCTCTCCCCGAAAAATAGTCAGTAGTCACACACGAGCATGGGTGAACATTGGGGGGAGAGGAGACGGGGCACTTGCCCCTCCCCTGAAAATATTATATAAACTTTAAATTTAATAAATATTAACATAATATTGACAACATGAAAATAAAAATTTGATCATTTTGTTATTTTGCTCCCTCATGAAAATTACCTACGGGCGCCCATGCACACGAGAGCAGCAGCTCCTGGTAACGACGAAACTAATCAAAAATAATTATATCGTATCATACGTAAGTGATAACATAATATTTTAATCATTTACTTAATAATAATAAAACGTCCGCTGTGTACCTATATTATTTATCTAATCTTTCTTTGCTATGATATATTATAAACTGCACTGTAATACGGTAAAAAATTCGGTAGGCAAGACGGAAATCCAGATAATACGAACAATTTCTTTGGTGCCGCCGATTCAAGTAGGTAGGTACACAATGAATGTTTCGAGCCCCTCGTCAAATCGGAAACTCCGTTATTAATACGGAAAAAATTGTAAGCGATTATTCCGTCTTGGCGAGGTTTTACTGTATTATTGTACAACGTCAATAATATTATATGGTATTATTTTTATTATGCTGTTGTAATGGTGCACTTATAGTATCTACTTACGTTGCCTTTCGTTCGACGGCATCGCGGAAACCTCTTGTCGTCGTGCCTCTGCGGGCGCACTCTGGAGTCGTTGAGACGAGACTGGTCAGTGGTCCGACGTCCGTCTAACGTGGGTACTGGGTAGTCGTAGTCGAGTCGTTCTCGACAAAAATAATAACCGTTATCGCGGCCGTCGAAACGCGATTATTGAGGTAACCGCGGTAGATTGAAAATAAGTTTAAGTTATTATAACGTCTATACCATCGTGGACCGCCGTGGTCATAAAGTCATAAATTAATAATAGCCATTACCAGCAGCGCGTAGATTGTTAATAATTATTGTGATATTAATAAATAACCTAATACACCCAGGCTACTCCTCGCTGCATTGCAATTATAATTATTATTATTGTTATTATTCGAATGTTAATAATATGTTATACTTATGTAATGTACATTAAGATTACACCGCGCCGTGAATGGACACGCACGGATCACGTCGTTCTGACGTCATCATAGCGGCAATATTATAATTCGAGCGCAAAGTGTGAAATGGTGGGAGCGGGGGGGGGATGAAGGAAAAGGAAGAAAGGAAGGTAATATTTGTTTGTGTTCACATCGCTGCAACCGGATGAGGCGTGCTAGGACCCTCAACCGAAGAGAGTTTACCTACAATTGCACTTAAAATTAACATTTGTTTCGGCAGTGGAATACATAGCCGGGGGGGGGGTAGTAGCTCCATACCCCCCTGAAATCTTTTCAAAAATTAGAAAATTATTCCTTCGATCTATGAAAGTTATGCTGCCTATACAAATCAGTAGGGCTTGAATTTCAATGCATTTACCTCTTTTTTGGAGGATGTCTTACTCGATGCTTTCTGTTGTAAAACAAATATGTTTTAAGTACTCCGGATTCTAATTTCTAACCACGAATTTTTTTGCATTCATGGCGGATTTTATACTTTTTGGCCATTTTTGTGACTTTTTGAATACATTTTTACATTTTTTTTTATCTATTTCTCGTCTTATGGCAAAAAAAAAATTGACCTCATTGAAATATAAGTACTATATATTATATAGTAGGTAGTATTATAGTACTACGTTATATTAATTGTTTTCATTTTTAACTATTTTTGACTTATCCAATTAGCCGATTTTATTATACATTTTTTTTTTACAGTGTAATGATGCAAATACAATTTTATTTTTTCTCGTTTTTTATAATAATTTAAATTTATATAATAATGCATTTTTTGATATTTTTAGAGCATTTAAGTCCGAGCCCTAAAAATCAGGATAGCCGAACAGGAACTGAGACCTAAAATAAAACCTCGACATCGGTATGTAAACTACTGGGAGACCCAACTCTGTGTAAACGCATTATGAGCAATGAATCTCAAGATAGTATCCATGGTACTGGGCCAGACGTTCGTACAAATAATTACTTCAAAATGTATTAGAAAAATGTTTATAAATTAATTGTAATTTAAGAGGAATCTGGATTTAGGTACGTGTAAATATAGAAACTAGCCCGAAGATCACCATTGGAATGCACCTATATGTACACACAGATCTGATGGTGTGTATTAGTAATGGGCATGAAATCCAAGTATCCGGATTTGAATCATATTCTTATCCGGACTTCCCGGATTTGCTTTTTATGTGACTTCATTTACAAATATTTTTAATGATTTAATGGTAAATTAAATTATTTTATTACAATGAAAATTTTTTGAATACCTTTATAAAAATAATTGTTGCAGTGTTATAGAGTATTTATTTAGTTATTTTGATTTTTATTAGATATTATTTAATAATTATTAAATAAAATGGTATGTTACATTATTTGACATTTTTTTTTTAAGTATAAAAATTTCAATAAAACCATTTACATATTTGAGTAATTGTTTTTATTACAGCTAAGCGCAAAACATCACTGGTACTTAAAATGCGTTCGAAATTTTGTATACAAAAATTATGACATAGAATTAAAATATTAGTAGTATATTATAAAAATGAGTCATTGAACAGCAAAATCGAGTTGAATAATTTGGATACTCTGGTTAATCCGAATAATGTGTAATAACTAGTGTGTATCAACTCGTGTTGATGACGATCTAAAAGATGATGGTCATACATGCTATTACCTAACCATGGTTATCAATCTGCAATTATTTTTGTATCCAAATTTTCAATAGACAATAGTGATGGTATTTTTTTACTTGATTATTAAAAAAAGTATTGAAAATTTCATTTTTGAACTCCCGAAATTACCAGCTAGATCCGATTAGCTGTCAAAAATATCTATTGAAATCTACGAGGAAAAAATGGATAATGGAAAAAATAAGATACGTTTTTACGATGTACAGTAAAAGCAGTTAACTTAAAATAGATAAATCTGTGAAACTAATTACTAAGTCGTTTGAGACAACCAAATGGAAAATTCTTAATTAACCGTCGTTTTCAATAAGTATATTTAACTCAGAGGCGTGATTACAGGAGGAGGGGGATTTGAGTGTCGAGCAAACATTTTATTTTAGCTAATTGTGGAGGGGTTAATGATTCAATCACTTCACCTCAATAACTGTTCAACTACCTAGGTTAACTTATCAATTGAAAAAAAAATGCCAAAATGTGTGTCAAAATAACTACCTTAACTAAATAAATGACCATAACTTTGTATTAAATTGTCAAGCTTTTTTAAAAATAATTTTTCTTCATCAAACATTAATCAAAAACAACCTTAAATGTCAACAAAGAGCATAAAAAGATCCAAAATATTTAGAAAATGTAAATTTATATATTTGATGAAAATTCAAGTCTACAAAGAAATCCCCAAATTTAAAGTTGGTTGAAAAGATTGAATCATTTTTCTACTGCAAAACTAAAATTTTCTTGTCATGCTGCCAAAAATTTGAATCTGCCAGTGAATCATCCAATACTATTATACCAACAGGATCAATTAAATCATAAATATAACTTCTCGTCTTAGTTGATCCTAACTAGAACTCACATCAGCGGCGTGGACAAAATGTGGAGTGCGGCGAAAAAACAAAAATTAGTGGCGGAACAGCAAAATCATTTCTAGTATCACATTTATGAAGAAATCAAAGAATAACGACAAACAACCATATTTTTTTAATATTTTAAAATATACATTCGAGTATAAGCTTAAGTTATTATATTTTTTTAATTTAAATTATTTACATTGAACATATTGTATTTAAGTATTGGTAGGTATATACTATATACCACGGACTATGATTATAATGGAATGGTCTCAAAACATTATCAGTGGAACCAAAATGTCAAAATGACTAGGGAGTTTTAGGAAAACAGTGCCATCTATTATTCAGTTTTAATGACGACAATGCATAATATAATATAATAACAACTTTGCAATATTTTAGATATAAATTTGATATTTTGATAGTTTTTAGGTACAGACAAGCTTTGGAAACTTTTTTTTTTCACATTATTTTTATTTTTATTTTTGTTTATTATAAGTGTGTACTGATGCATTCTCGTAATAATGTAATACGAAATAATAGACATTAGTACATCACTTTTATGGTCTTGCCATGGAAACTGAATTGGTCTATATTCTGAAAAGAAATTTTCCAAAGTGAGTTCAAACAATTTCCAATTTCCTGTAGAATATAGAAAAGTAAATATTTTATAACAAATAATTAACAATGTAAAAATATCTTCCGGAAGAAAATGATCAGCACACACAAATTGCATAACAGTCTTTGCAAATATACTTTTTGATCACCAAATTCCATGCCAAAGAATTGTTCTTTGGAACTTTAAATAGAGAAATCTTCGGATTTTTTTATGCTTGAACATCCCAGAATGAACACTTCCCTTACTTTCATTTTAAATTTTCAAATGTAAAAACAAAATCTAAAATGTCTAGTATCGAACTGCCGATTACCGAAGATTAAAAATCAAATAATAATCATAAATGAATAAATTATTTTCACTTTCAATATATTAAAAAAAGGCGGTATAGTGTAGTTATCAAGGAATAAATGATAGTATCGTGCTTAAAAGCCAGGTTGCGCTTGAGAGCATAAAAACCCCTAGTGGCTAGTATCAAGGAAGAGTACAGACATTTGCGACCCGTCCCGCTATACACTACTCATCATTTTGAGACCAGTCCATTATAAATTATAATCATAGTCCGTGGTACATTCCTATAATACAGAAGAAATCATATTTTATAATTAATAAATATAGTTTAGTAAGTTGTAATATAATTTGGTTTTTATTCAATTAAAAGTTAAACATATCGAAATGATACAGTACTTATTTTTCTGGGCAATAATATACCAATATCCAGTATAAAATAACATTTACAGCTCATCTGTAACAGTTGTCACCCACAACTTTTAGTTCTCATTTAATTTAGGAGTTTTATTAATACAAAAATATTATATTATTAACTGTTTTGTTATATTTGTATACAAAAATAGAATAAGTATAACACGTTTTTTTTATCCTCAATGGATGTAATGTTTATATTTTCAATCACCTCAAATTAAAATTTTACAAAATACATTATACAATTTGAATTATAAATATTTCAACTTAATTGTGATATAAGCTAATAAATTGTACAAATAATTGGTGTTTATTAAACTTAAACTTTTATTTCCGTTTTTACGAAAAATGTATGTGTAGCACTAATGTTAATTTATGTTGTTGTTTATGTTAAATGAAAATATTGTGGAATGAATTCTAAAATGAAAAAAAAAACAATAATCGTATACCAAACAAAATGTTAAAGTAACCTAACCAGTAAAACAATATACTGAATTAATCTAAATCTCTAAAAAATAAATACTCTATTAAGTTAAAGAAATTTATAAGGATTATTATATTATTATATCATTAATTTAAAAAAATAAATAAATATATGTAATATTAACATTATATAAACATATTAATTACTTTGTTAACAAGTCAACAGATCCATTAAAAAAAATAGTAATGATGATAAAAATTATAATAACAAATTTTTCTAACATTAATTTAAATGCTTTAATTAGAATTGTATAACAATTAAATTTGATACTAAACAGTAAACAATAATAAAAATATAAAATTAGTGACATTCGGATAGGTATGTATATAACAAACAATAATAACTAAAACATAATAAATAATAATACTTTGTTATTTCATGGATGATGTATTAGATAACATGATTTTATCACATACGTGTTTGTTTTCTCTAAGAGATTCAAAGGATAATACAATTTATTTATCGATTCCTAGTTTTTTTTTTGTTTGTTTTTTGTTCCATAAAACATTTACTTTTTTAATGGATCAAGACTTTCTAATGAGAAATCTTCAGTGCTCATTGATAAACCTCGACTGAAACCATCCTGAAACAAAATAATTTTCAATTGTTATTTCTTCATAGATTCTAATTAAATTATATTTTAATTTTTACAGAAGTTACATTCTTACCTTCATTTCTTTAATTCTTTTGTCCAACAAACCAATATCACTTTCAATACCATTTTGTACACTTTGCCCGAAATCGTCCATACCGAATGGATCATCAGCGGATGTTCTTGGTTGACCAGCTGGTCTTGGTGTTGCTTTAAACGGACTTAGGCCAAATATGTCATCAGAATTTTGAGAACGGCGTCCTGTATCTCTAGCAGGTTTTGGAGGAGGAGCCACTACAAAAACAAAATAAAAGTAGAATAATAAAAAAAAGAATCTACTTCACCCAGGCAAGTGATATTGTGTAATACGTACATAATGGAGGTGATGTAGGAGAGGTAACGTTATTATTGTTTGTTCTTGGTTCAAAATTATTTTCCATTTCATTTAATAAAAGGCCTTCAAGTCGTGTGCCAACACTAGGAGATGGTTTTGATTCACTAGGGGATGAAATAAATAATTAAAACTCCAGTCAAAAATATGAACTAATACAATAATAGTTTTATTATTAAGCCATTGCAGAATTTGATAAAAAAAAAGTTATGATTTATTAAGTTTATAATTTAAATCTAATATAGCAGTACTTTACACATTTATAGTATATTTTTTGATTATATGTGAAATGTTTTTTATACTAAAAATGATAGAAAAAAATATGTTATGTTATTTTTTACCATTACAAAAAATGTAGTTCTTTATAAAAAGAGCCTAAAAATTTAACTAACACAAGATAATAATCAGTGGCGTAACGATAGGGTGGCATGACGGGCAATGGGCCACGGGCCCAGGACTATAGAGAGCCCTTCAAAAAAAAAAAAGTACATTCAAAAACAAATCACCATTAGTGAAATTTATAAATACGATTCCGTTTAAAAATATATGTATATTCTTGTAAAATAAAATAAATTTAATAACTGATCACGATTATATTTATAGATTATTTTATTTACCAGTCCGTTGACATTGTCGATATTAATATTATTATACATTTAATGATATTGTTATTTGTAGAATGGAAATAAGAATGAATGTCATCGCAATCGCTTGTCTTTGAAACCGAACGTAACATTTTAGCTGTAAGATCAATTCTTAAAAATCAAATAAGTCAACTTAATTCAACTAGAGATCTTGCTCAACTTTTAATCGTGAAAAATCATTTTTTAATCATTCTTTAACAGCCAGTTTCCCAGAAGTATGTACTGCTCTTTTATTATTTTTGACAATTCCTGTTACATCTGCAAGCGCGTTCCGGTCATTTTCGAAACTAAAAATTATTAAAGGATATTTAAGGAGTACAATGATGCAAGATCGTTTAAGTGGCCTGACGTTAATTTCAATCGAACAAGAAACAGCCCGAGAAGTTGAACCTTTGAAAATTTAATCGATATGTTTGCCGAAGCAAAAGCAAGAAAGAAGAAATTTTGTATTGCTTTGTATATATTTTTTAAACCAAAAAAATGTTTAGTAAAATTTTACTATAAAAATAATATTACACTAAACATGTTTTTTATAGTTTGTAACCTTTTATAGAAGGGTAGAATTTTATAGGTGGTTAATTTTTGTAGGCTATTCTTCATATCTCTTTCTTCCAAATTTATAAAACTAAGGGCCCGATTGGATTATTTTGCCACGGGCATTAAAAGTTCTAGTTACGCCACAGATAATAATAATACATCGTTAATTTATTTTTGTGAAAATCCCAAAACATCTTATATTAAGAGGACGTTTTAACAAGTATGTGTGTAGCGCCCTCTTAAAGGGAACCCTATTAATTGCCTCATTTTTTTACTATAAATAATGCATGTAAAGCATATAACCTAACCTCCATGGTAGAAATAAGAGATGATGTCATTACTAGAATTGTAAGATAAATCATTGACAGACTTCATAATAGAACTATTAATTTTTTTTTATAAATAAACATGTTTATAAAAATTAGATAAAAATACTAACCTAAAATGGTCACCATTGTTATTAACACTTCTTGGAGGTACAGGTGGTGCCGTACCGGATTGAGGAGAACTATTGCCATTGGCCAGGTTGATGAGGGTGGATGAATTACCATTGTTCACATCATTTACTTGCATCATATCACTGATACCATTTTGACGCATGTATTGTTCAACATCAATCTAAATGTGTAAAACGGGTTCATGTCAAAAAGTTCCCACTAGTACTATTGTTCTATTACCTTTCCACTAAGAGCATCAGATAGCCTTTGGCGCAAAACACTATTCTCATTTTCCAACTCTTTAACACGTTGTTGCAAAACCATAACTTTACGTTGAACTTCCATGTCTAAAAAACGTCTAAGAAAAGGAAAAACAAACTAATTTGTAGGTATTCATTGTGTTTATTTATTTAATGGATAAATTATTATTAATAAATTATTCATTTAATAAATCATGTTATGTTAGTATTTATCAATTAAAATCAAGGTTAAAATATTAAAGCCAATTTATTTATCGAATATATTATGTAATTTTATGTACAATAGTTATAAACAATTTTTATAAAAAAATAAATATTATGATCTAAAACTTAATATAAAATTAAATTTAATGGGAATCAGTGTCACATTTTAATAGCCTTTTTAATGATAAACAATTGGTGGATCTTAATCGTCTAGGTTCACTTATATCTGTAGTTCTAAATTGTGAACATCCTATGACTTCGGAATCAGATCCCAATGACAAGGTAGGTTCAACAGTAGGCGGTTGATTTTGATTAACCCATCGTTCCAAAATGGATTCTCCTTGTTCATTCTTTTCTTTATTCATTTCATCATATTCAATCTTACAGATATCAGCTACACCTTGGAAAATTTCTGGGCCAAAATTATCCCAATTTAATTCTATTCTAGTTTTATCTTGTTGTATTTCACTATTAATTTCCATCAACGGACAATCAATGTCTGCATCGCTAAAGTAATCTGACATCTCATTATCTGAATAACGTTTGTACTCTACCATTTCGTATTGTTTTTGTTCAATTATATTATAATCTAAAGATGCCCATCGGTCATCGTCATTTGTATACCGATCTAAAACAATCCTTCCACCTCTACCATATCGTGGCCTACATAAGCCTAAAGATTTATGATACTTATTTTTTTCTATGTAAACTGGTTGGAAACCAAATGTAGGATCCACAGGTTCCGGAGAATTAATAGGAGCCAGGTAAGAACAATGTTTGTTTCGACGGAAAGACCATTTACTACCACCATCTTCAACATTTTGGACTTTATGTGGAGGTGAGTACAATTCTTCATCAGAACTTAAATGTTCCATATCATATGACTTATGTTTCCTTTTTCTATAGTGTCTTTTTTCTCTTTTGGCATCCTGGTATTTAGCATTTGCAGAATTTTTTTTCATATCACCTTGTTTCCACATGGCAGACATATAATGATTAGTTGAAATTGGTGTGAATGCATGTCGCACAGTTTTCACTAATTCCACGTCCTTGTAAATATGTCCATTAAAGTCACGTAAATCAAATCGTTTTTGGTAAGTATCAAGAGTTAATTGTACCAATTGTTTCTTAAGAGTTTCTCTGTGTTGTATCGTTCCAATCAAATCAAATGCTCTAGCCAAGTTTCTACGTAATCTTAACATTTTTTCATAAGACGCCTCATCATTTTTCCTATTTTTCCTAGTTTGAATTTTATCACGCCTTTTCCTGAATGCTACGTATGAATCATTAGGAGGAGCACCAGCTATAGGTTCAGTACGAACAGCTGGAGATAATGTGTGACCTAAACGTACTCTCTTCCTCAACCAATAATCATAAATTAATAAGATAGTATCTTCGTCATCTTTAGTTAGTGACTTAGCGTCAGATAAATCAATAATATTGTAAGTGCTATGTTTTTCCCATTTATCGACAAGCTCTTCAAGTTTATCAGCCGTAATACTATTTGATCTACCAGTCGTATTTAGCCATTCTAAGTCTTCAGAGTCATAATCATATTCTGGAACATCTTGTTCCATTGTGAATGGTGTTATGTGTATCAGTTGTTTTGGAGGGTGGCAATTTGGAGGATATGTTTGATCATGCCATTTTAAGTCATCGTTAATTAATTTAGCTACTTCAGGTGTAGGTATAACACTTCCAGCGACCATGGCACGTTGTAAATGATGTTCTGATTCTTCTTCTTTTTCCATACCACTGGGCATTTGGGGGACAGCGCGCTTTAATTCCATACACTCGTGCAGGTCAGGCAAATCATCAGACATATAGATTGGTAGAGGTTTTGAAACATCCAACTGCCGAGCTCTGAAAGTCGGCTTGTTCGTCGGCTTGCTGGGCCACCTACCACAATAACAATCCGACATTACTATTTTCCTTTAAAACAACTATTTTACTTTACAGGGTGATCAATATGCATAGCTCAAAAAAATTGTTAAAGAAATTAATTGATTATTATGTAGCCATTTGACAGAAATATGGCCTAATGTATAATATTTAATACTATGTTTCTACAGTCACTGTTTATTTTTACTTCTTAGAATGAATAATAATTAGACAATCTATTATTTTATATTCATATGACATTAATTTAGTCTTATGGAATTTGACCACCCTGCAATATCTAATCTACTAGAACAAAGTATTTTTTCTTTAATTTTTTCTACTAATAAAATAATTCTAAAAGGCACGACTTCAGTAGGCTAGACAGAGTTCGGCATTTGAATGTTTTCAACCGTGCAGATAATTAAATATTATTAATTATTACACACTATTGTTAATTATAAAAAAAAAATCATGCAACAACTACATTGATACTAATGTTAGTCGTTATTTTGTTGACAGCTGATAAACAAAATTATTAGAGTGGAGAAAAATTTTAATAAACAAATAATTTAAATCTAGATCATTAAAATATTCAATTACAAATTCACATTCTAAGTTATTGTTTCATTAAAACAATTTAACAAAGAAATACATATAGATTACAAATTAACAAAGAGACTTTCAAGTTTGTGTTTTAATAAATGCCTAAGTTTCTAGCAAAATGAAAATTAAACAGTATAGATTACCATACAGAGTAAATATTTAGATTTCAATTTATTTAAAATATGAAGAATATTTGACTGGCTGTATTAACTCAGTGTGCTTAAAAATTTGAGCTAACTTAAGTTTCATTTAAGGATAAATTTTTAAACACTTATTTATCTCAAAAATGAAATTCTCATATTAATTAATGTAGATCTATAATAATATACACAATTAGTATAGGCATGTAAGTAGGTGGTTAAGAGTATGCGACTGCAGACTGCAACTCTGGAAAGGATGACCTGATTATTGGTTCAAATAAAATATGTTTTCGTCATAAAAAGCAAATATTCTAGATAGACTGAATCAATAATGCTACTAAATAGACATCTAATCATAAGTTAAATTTTTTAGCAAACATCCGAAGATAATTAAGACCAACATAGTAATTATTCTTGCTCTTGAGCTAAATGATAACATACTTGTATGCAAGATCAAAAGCTTGTCCAATGCTGAGAGTGATCTCTTCAGCTAACTTGTCACTCATAAATACAAAACAAGTGTGTCGTTCAGATTCATTTGAGTCTTTTACAATAAAGCTGAAAAATTGTTTGTCCACCTTATCGTCAGCACAGTAAGAAATTCTGTGCAACGGATATTGATGCATTATTACCTATAGGAAAAATAATAGGTATTTATACCAAATGAACTCAAAGACCAATAACAATAGTAATTCTACTTTTGTTTTTGGATCTTGAAGTGCAACACCCTCAACACTTATAGTAAGTTCAACTTTTGGTACTTTAGAACCTTCAGCTTTCCGGACTTGCTGATTAAATTTTAATTTTTGAATAGATTCTTTGATCACTTTAAAACCTTTTGGTTGGTCTACATCAACGTTTCCCAGAAACTGTAAATCATAATTACTTGGTAAATTAACTACTAAAGAACAATGCAATTTTAAAAACTTGTTGATACCTTAACGATGTATGCAATATGACCCTTTTGTAAAGCTTCAGGAGGATGTATCCAATTTCGGTTTTCTGGAAAAAATATTAATGTTTAAAATATATTCGTATTAATGTCAAATGTAACTTACCTCCTCCTCCTTTAGCTGATTTGTTGTTGGAGTTTTGAGTCCATTTCAAAAGATTTCCTGTGTTCCTCATGTCGAAGAAAATATCTCTGAAATTTTCAAAGAAAACTAGTTAATTTATAATTAAGACTGTATCATATATGTGTTTATGTGTTGATATTGGTAGAAATATAAGATGGTAATAAAGTTCACAAACACTGGATGATGATATCGTTTTAAATAATCAGTCTACAAATGTATAAATACTATTTTCAAGTAGAGTCAGTCTACAATCTGGGTCAATGTGTAAAATGTAAAAGATATTGGAATATCGCGAGCAGATAAATCTTACTGCTACCTATGATAATCTCTAAAAGAAGGTAACGGTAGCAACGACCATAATCCAACGATCAGAAATCCTGAGAAAATTGATTGATTGGCAGAGCTCGGAATGATTCAACGAACAAAGAGAGCGATCAGTTATCAATGATAGGCTCCACCACTGACTCATCGAGTGGGTGTGGAAATTTATTCTATAGTCTGCATTTCCATCCGAGTACTGAAGTACCAAAAGTTTAACGACACCCAAACGAACAACAGTACCTACGAGTAAACAAAAACGATCAAAGTCGAGTATGTCAGACAGTCGGAGAGTTCGTACGGTGGTTCACACTTTTGACTTATCGCGACGTGATAAGACGTCGGCGTACGAGGCGTACAACAATAACAATAACACCGACGGGCGAGCACTATATACTCATAACAAAGGAAACCCGTGACCGACGGGTCCGAGATGGAAATCGAAATACTCGTAACAATATTAACAACAACGACGAAAATAACGAGAACAACGATAGTAATAGAAAATGTCCGGCTTACGTATTGAGACGGGGCCGAAGCGGTTTATGTGAAAACCTGTTGGCTTCCTTGTAATATCGCAAAATCGTCGTGTGGCAGGGCACTTTTTATCGCTCTGCGACGCGCGCGCGTTCGTTGCGGTCGGATCGCGTTCGTGTTTCGACGGCAAACGTGTTGGCGTGCGCTTACGCTAACGTTACGGCGGCGGGACAACGGCGTTCGGACGGCGAGAAGGACGAGCACGAAAACGCCATTTTGATAGGCACTGCTGATACGTCGGCGGGGTTCGCGGGGCGGCACGGCGGTCGGCGATAGTGAATGCTCGTGCACGAAAAACGGGAATTTCAAAAACAGGCGTGGCCTTCCTCGTTGAGTCACAGCCGCGCGCACTAGCGACCCTGGAATTATACAATGTCTTTGGCCCGACGTGTAAACCGCGCCCGCGAAAACCGACTTCGGATAAGCCGCGCGTTATTATTGTTATTTGTTAAGCCGTTAAGCCGCCGCGCCGCCGCCGCCGACGTCTTTGTTGTCTATAATAATAATAATAATAATAATACTCGCACAGTATGGCCAGTGTACACATAAAAAAATATCGTTAGTCGAATATTGTTTGTGTGGTAGGATAATAATAGGTGTAATAATAATATTATATTGTTGAAGATATTTTACGGTTTTGTGCCTGTAGTGAATTATTATAATATTATTATGTTTTTCACAATCTTTTAAGAGGACGCTACACAAGCTGCTGCATGACGTATTGTCTCCGTCTTACAATCATGTCCTACAATATTAGTGTAAGACATAGCGATAACTTTTTCGCGCTGGAATGAACCGATAAGGCCACGGTCACAACTCAGAAACGATATTTTCACCACATAAAAAACAGAACTTTGGCAGCGAAATATCGTTTCGATGTCGGAAAAATAATCATCAAGTTTGAAAAAACATAAAAATTTTGAAACGATCAGTATTGTTTTCGTTTTAGTTATATCAAAAAGATAAAAACAACATTTCATAGACAATAATGTTCTCAACTGTATTGTATATTATTAAAAATTATTAATATTAATTATCATTTAAAAATTATTATTATCAACAATCACTACAGTCTGATTACTAGCCCGCCCAAAACTGTTTTCGCTATTTTCGCACATTTGTAAGACGATGGCGATGAGAGCGAATGTATCCATAGACCTATAAACTTAGTTTATATGTCTATGGGACGTGCATCGTCCTCTTAAACCATTGATCTGCTACCTCAGTTTATTGGTCCGTGTTTTATGTTCCATTCGTCAGCAAAAATTGCAGTGAAAAATGTCTCGACTTCTGCTACCTATTTATAATAACCGTAAGTAACGAAATTTTCTGCTTCTATAACCAATCAAATCTGTTTTTGGATGAATTTAAGTTTTATATTAGTTTCATATACGTATATAGTGAAATAATTTAGTTTAACTTTTAGAAAAATAAGTAATTGATTTACCATTATATATCGCAACAATATTTTAAAGTACGATAAGAATTCGAGCCTCCCTCCCAAACCAACCAGTATAGCTGTAGCTCGATCAGTGGTGTGGGGGGGCTACTATTTTATTTTATTACCTATTATAAGTTTATGGCTATTATAAATTATTATATAGACCGACTATATAACCGTGATTAAAATATCACTAATTAAAATTTCAAGGGGAGAACAAACGCCCCTCCCTAAGCTAAACTATTGCAACGAACATGCACCAAAAATTTAATTTTTTATAAAACCATAATATAATACAGTATTATGTTATGTTACGATTATAATATAGCTATCTAAACGTATTGTTATTGTAATTTACAGAGAAATTCGTATAACAGTGACACGAACAATGCATTTGCTGAATGCTGCAGATAACTCTATGACGTATGCGTTAGCTAAAATAGTATAATGCTTAATAATCTTTATAGTGTATTATTATATAGTTTATTGTCGAATTAATCGTGTTCGTGTTTCGTGACTATGCGTACTACGCTTTTTCTAGCAAGTCAGTGAGATCGAATTTCCTCGTATTGTATTTCGTCATACACACTTAAATAATAATAATAATAATAATATTTATTAATTATTCAACAAAAAATATATTATACAAGTTGAAGGTACTTTTCTGTTATCCCTACTACCGCGACTCTCAATTCTGTTATCTCGACTACCTCGTTGATGCCGCGACTACTCAATTCTGTTATTTCGACGACTATTATAGTACTATCCAGATAGTTCCGTATTTTAATACATAATACACATCATGAATTGCCATTTATGTAATAATGTATATTAGTATAACGTTTTTTATTAGCAATCACAAATTATCACAGTAGTGGAGAGTTATAATATAAAACCACGATTTAAGATAGTACTAACTTAAATCGTATATAAAACATAACATCATCAATATTATCACAAAACGTCAAATTACAAATTCTAAAATTATCACAGCAGTGGAAAGTTATTATAATATAAAACAAAAAGTCATCAAAATTATCAATAAAACGTCAAGCGATAGTCGCGACATCGAGCGGTAGTAGGGATAACAGAAAAGTACCGTTGAATTACTAAATAACAGATATTTGTTGGATCACCTCCAAAGCCAAAGGTTGTGCTGGAGGTACATACATAATAAAATGTATGTTATAGACATAAATAATAATACTGCGTATTACTGTGTATTATACCATTATATTATAATAATAATGTATAGAATTTAAATATCAGATTGGCATATATAGTATACTGTATACTTAATACTTAGGTACTAAGGTATATACCATATTACTATGTACCTATATATTCTATAGAATATACGCTATGCATTTGTAATTTATACTTAAATATAAGAGGGCATAAGTGCTTATAGTGAATTCCAGAAGCTATATCGTCCCACTTCCACTGAAACTTTAAGAAAATTCAAAAATTATTTCTATGGTCTATTATGGAAGCTACTGCAAATACAAATTTGTATAGACGTACAGGAACCGAAACCTAAAATAACATCAGTATACTATAAACTTGCGGGAGATCTCAGACCCTATAGTTAAACCAATTCTGAGTAAACACGAATCAGCCTACCCCCAAGCAAAATCCTGGCCACAAGTGTATTCCAATTGTCGAAAACGAGTAAATTATACCTATCCATATTATAATTGAAAGATTACGAAACACTAGTTATAGTTGTGCAATACCTACTTGTATTATACAATCTCATATTCATTTTTTTTTTAATTTTCTCATTAATTTTAATATAAGATACATATAATAGATAAGGTTAGTGAACTATATGAAAACAATTTAAATCGTAAACATATTTTTATTTGCCTATTAGATTATAAAGTATAAACACGTAAAACACATTTTATATTACCTTGTACCTATCTATGTGTCTATGCTGGTTATATAGAGTATAAACCCATAAATCATAATGATTAACACATAAAAAATATTATTTTTAACGTTTTATTTAAATGCATATTACCTATACTATACACACATTATACCATATAATTATTATAACTTTTAATATATTATGTTAATTTATAAGTATTGATGTACCATATAGATAGGTACTCACAGTGTCGGATAATTCAAAGATACAAGCAATGCATTGTATTAGGGCTCCATCACTATTTGAAATATAATATTATAGTTGCGATATTGTAGTGATCTCTCACTATTGCTTATAAATAGGAATTCTTGACGTTGGAAATCAGGATTGTATACGAATGAAAATTTCATATAGCTCATTGAAGACACAGTGTTTATTAGATATTAGCAAAATGTTCATTAACATCATTTGAAATTTGTGGACAGAGCAAGAAGTCTCTAATAGAGAAATAATTAGTTACCAACGGTACAGATTTAAATTACTGCAGGGAATAAACTCTTATAGAATGGTGGTGACGTCAAGTGCCAGGGTCGATGACCAAACTCTACCAAGTTTTACTTTTATGGGATTGTGTTCCATAATGATAATGCTATGATAAAAATAGTCCCGTGTTTATACAGAATTTCTCCAAAGTTATGAATACGTGGTAGAGATGTGGATCAAAAGAGTCTACACAAATGTTGTTATATAGAAACGTCCCAACACTTATTCGTAGATAATATAAGCTAATTCAACGAATTTTGAACAGGAATGAAAGTATAGAAAAGTCTTGTTGACTAGATATTATATTAATACTTTGAAATTTGGACGCTTTTCGATTCTTAGAATCAGCAATTGATTAAACATGAATATATCATTGTCGAGGTTCGAGGATTTTTGGTAATCTGGGCGTTGTTTCTATTGGTATATCTGCCGTCAATCATAGTTGTATACTCTGGTATTTATGTAATTATAAGAAAACGATTCTGTCGGTTCACTAAAATATCAAATTATCATAAATCGAAATATGGCATAAACAATAAACATACCTACTACAGTATTAGCACAGAATAGATTAAATAATATCTTTTGCTTTTTTTGGGAAGAAGGCTGATAATTTGCTATACAGTAGACGTTATGATCGTATTATACCACCCGTATATAATATTATAGAATTACATGTTTTAAAAACTTACTATGATCGTCTCGTATAGTCGTATCTTACACTCTTAAGGCTTAAACTTAATAAATCTCACCACTCACCAGTCACCAAAGATTAAAAGATCAGCACTGTTTGCTTGTAGATATTTGATACAATTGTTATACTCATATTCAACTCCATCCCTCGTTGCTGGTAGAGAATGACTTTAGTCCATCACCAAAATGAACTGGATTAGCACTGTTCCCCTTATTAAAGGTAAAAATGTTAAACGGTCGCAAATATTATAACACAAACATAAATTTCGATTGAAAAAACCCGTTTAGTTGGTGTAAGCATAAAAACAATCGTAAATCAAAATACTTAGCCAATGTGATAATCGTCGCTCATGCGCTTGACGAGTCTTGCAAGTTACAGCAGCGTGACTGTCTGTTTGCGCGTGCGGCAGCGTTAAATAGTAAAATTTGATGTCGTCTGCTTAGGTGGGTGAACCAAAGTTTAGGAGTGGGCATAAAATGCATACCACTGAACCATAACTCATGCGACATTTAATATTTATTGGGAGGGGGGGAGAGTAACGATTAGGACCAGTTACAATAAATGACAATGTCCCTCCTATCTAGGGTCTTCGATGGCTTGACTTAATTATTAACTTATGTTTGTTAAAATATATTTTTACACGAATACTTCGTACATATTATTTTTATATACCTAGTCTATAATCAACTGAAGTATACGACACTATTGTGACTAGGAACTTTAATAATGAGTTTAGTATGTTAAGTATAAAGAATTTTTGACATTTTCAGAAACTTTTGTAATTTTAATACAAGATGACAATATAATACACTGTCATACTACATTGCAGAAACTACACACTGCTTCACAGTGGGACATTGTATCATTATTCACACAATAACCATTTTTCGGACGGCTTAAGATTTATAACTACCTTAATAGAGTTTTTGTAAGAGGCCTGTAATTTTTCATTTGCAACACTGGGGTGGGGAAGTCCTTAAAGTTCGTGATCTGGCATAGGATACATAATATTAGTCTTAAAATAAAAACATACATTTTTTATAGAGAACATTCAATGTGCATGCAAATAATAAATATACCTCAAGCGAATGCGATAATTTTAGTTCAACATTATAAGTTTACCGCTTTTTCGTTCATACATAATCAGGTTAGGCTACCTATATAATGGTCATCATAATATTTCAATTATCGTCAATGTTGCAGTGTTTGAAGTATTTCAGTAGGAAAAGTCATTAAAAAAAAATTGCAGTAAGTGTAATTTAAATATATCGTATTATTTGCTTTCTTCATGTTTATCTAATTATTTAATGGGTATTATAATGCCCAATATAACAATAAGACAGCTTACACTTTGAATTACTGTAGTACTAAAATTACAATCTACATGGCTACACAGGGGTAAAAAAAGAACTTGGCCAGATCATAATTTTTGAACATTTTTTTATACCTAATTAATATTATTTAAAAAAGTTAGATTATTTTTAAAATACATAAAAAATAAATAAATAAAATTATAATATAGGTATTATTATATTAAATTAGGTATTTAACCTCGTCTTCCATATAATTATTGGTCCTAAAACTCCATTAATCATTATCTAAAACTTTTATAATATTATCTTCACATTTTCTATAAGTACTTAATGAATAATATTATCTATAACAGATAAAAACAAATAACACAGAAAAAATAAGACTATGTTATCACAAAAACTATTATAATTTTCGATTTCCAACCGAATATCATCATAGACTCCAGGAAAATTAAAAAAAGTCGTTTAATAACAAAAATAATCTACCTAACGTAAGATAAAGTACATTTATCATATATTTTTTGATATTAGTTAAAATTTATTTATTTCTAATACACGACTTAATTGTTATACAAATAAATAATCTATGATCCAAGGAATTTATTTTTATAAGCTTAAAAATTTACAATACACTACGATTAAAATAATAAGCGACTTTGAAATTATAGGTAAGTACAATTACAATCTTTTAATTACATTTTTTGTAACGAAATACTTCAAACACGGGCAGATGCAATAGTGGAAGGCATTTATAATAGCAAACAATATAAATATACTAAGATACAATAGATCTATTTAGAATAATCAACTAAAATAAGGGAAAATTGTGATAATGGTTTGCGACAAGGTGATAATTTGCATTGGTGATGGTTGCATATACAAAATTCCTTAAAATATAGATTTTGATCCAAATTTCGCGGAAATGGTGTTATTTAGTCATTTCGAGATAGATAATCATGAAATAATTAATTCTATAAATCAATCCACCTTGCTATAAATATTAAATTTGATCATAATGAATAATTATGAATTATTATATTGTTATTGTTTTTTGTGTATGTAGACGGCGTACAACTTATTTATTAACTATACATTTATTATTTACATTATTATAACGACAATATTAACCGGCAACCATCTAGAGTATAGCTATTGTGATATTTTTTGATAATATCATACATATATTATAATTAGAATTATTATCAAAATCTATTTTTTTCGTCGTCTGACTATTATCAATATTATCAGCTTAGGTTTTTTTTCTAAGTCCGAGCTCGTTTAGGCTTTCAGGCTTTCTCAGCATCATATTAATAGACACATATTTCCATCTATTCAAATATTATTTCACGAGTTATTTATTTATTATCTTTATTTTTATATAGGTACGTTTCAAATAAAAAAAATGAACATACAGTTTTGAAAAAATATTTTATAACTGGCAAAAAATAGAGCAAAGGTGCTATTGGGAAAAATTGAAGATATAATGTGTATAATTTTTTATGAATTAGCACAAAATGGCTAAATTATTACATTTTTACAAGTAAGATTTTCAAAGTCGAAAAAAGGGTTGGGGGGATAAACAATATACATAAATATAAAGAAACAAACAAATACACAAAATAAACGTTGCATACAGTAGAAGCTTAGTAAAAATTTTTCAAAAATATAACTTTTAACACATGGTTCAATACAAAAAGGGGAAACATTTAAAAAAAAAAAAAAATGAGAAAATGAGAAAAAATAGCACAAAATGACTATAATTTAAATGTTGCGAGTACAAACAACATAGAAGAAGGAGATAAACAAGAACAATATATACACAAAAAAAGTTATAAAATTAAATGAAAAAAAAAAATACGTCAGTTAGGAGACACAAAAACAAGGAGGGGAGGGTACGAGATGGCGATTGGGTGCGGATTTGTAACAGTTTTGGCCACTGGTCACCCCCACAACATTTCACGACCGTTCCCAGAGTAACCGCCGCCAGAGGGTCTCGCGCGTCAACGACGACCGAGCGCGCTACGCTCGTGAACCCGTCGCTAACGCGGGTGATGGTCGGGAAACGCGTTCGGGTGACTTACCGCCGTGCACCTTCCGTGCTCTTTCTCGTATCCTCCCCTCCTATACGTCGCCGTCTTCCTGACGACATCTTCGGCCCTTAGGGGACCGCCAGACTAACGTGGGTCGCGGACGGTTTCTCTTCGCCAGCAACATAGACGTCGGAAAATCTGCCTGACGCCTTTCCAGCACGAGGTCTTGTACCTTCGTGGCTGGTCGGATTTTCCGGTTGTTGCTGACGGGTCCAGCCTACCTACGACCTCACCGCTGTCTGGCTCTTCAATGCCCTGAGCCGGCTCAATTTCGTTTTCAGCTTCACACGTCTTCTTCACCGTATCGTCGAGTGGGCCGTCCTCGGTAATCGGAGTGGGTTCGATGGGCCCAAACTCCAAGGACGGCGCGTCGCCACTGGACAATATTGCACTTCTGCCGACGAAAATTGACACGACATGGTCATTGGTGTCATTAGTATATTCTGCGTCGTGCGTTACGTCTTCGAGGACCACAGTGGAATCCACGGGTTCCGACTCTTGCAACAGCTCGACAAGTTTCGATATGGTATCTTGGTCGATAGAATTCAGAAAAGTAATGAGCCAGGTTTGCATGTTGTAGTGTTCGTCATACAATCCGTCCATGATGCCCACAACTATTTCATGCAGGATATGGACTAGTTCGACTTGTATTTCGTGTGTGTTACGGTAATGAGTAGCTATTTTTTAAATGTGCGTATGTAGTCGCTGGTCGAATTGAGAATTGCAAATGAACTAAAAACGTCCTTTTCAACACAGAAACCGATAAATTTAAAAATCTCCTAGACGAAAACATTTGTTACTAGCCAGCGAGTACGATAGGTAATCGTTCTTATCGGCCAGTAACATTAGAATTCGAGTGCGTTTATTTTCCTAAACTTTCTGCAATATTAGCGATTCAAATACCTTATACTATTATATTACAATCATTTATGAGCAGTAACTAAAAGCAAACAACTTTTATTTCCATTATTAATCTCATAAAAACATTTCTTAAATGTTCAATAAATAAAAAAAAAACTTAATTTTTTTACTTATAAAAATTACAAGTACCTATCTTATATTTTTAATGTTGAATCAAATGACAAACATTATATTTATTCCTTATATATATATATATATATATAGCCTTGCTCTATAGCCTTAGTTCTAGATATATTTTTTGAGTTTCATCTTCGCCAATCAAATTTCAATAGTTTCAAATAAAGTTTTTTTTATGAAAATTAGACACTGTTATGGCTATTATACACTAGTGAAGCACTTTATTACATTGTATGCTTGGCTTTTATGAAGGCAATTTTTTATTTCGGGAATGTCAACATTTAAAAATGTTCATCATTGCGCTAAAGAATTTGTAAACAGTAAAGTTCACAACATAAGTATTGAAGCAATATATTTTTTGACTTACGAAAAATGTTTTTATGTTGTAGATGTGGAATATTCTAAACTAATACGGCATGTGAACATTCGGTGAAATTGTAAATTGTAGACCTTCAAAACGTTGTTACAACGAAAATTTAAAAACAATAACTAGTATAGTTTGTTAAACATTGTTTTGGTACCAATAAGTTTTTAAAGATTATTTTTATTGATGGGTTTTGTTTGGTTTTAACATATTATTTTATTTTTGTGTAAACATTTTTAAAATGTTTTTTTTTAAATATTTTTTAAACATTTTTTTGTTACCAATAAGTTTTTAATGATTATTTTTATTGTTGGGTTTTGATTGGTTTTAACATATTATTTTATTTTTGTGTAAACATTTTTTAAATATTTTTTAAACATTTTTTTTATGAGTTTTACTTATATAAGCATAATATACGAATAAAAACATAGACGCATGCGTTTAACTAATATAATGAATAAATAATCATTCATTGGTTACATGTACGTGTATTTATGTTAAATATTAAGATAAAAAAATTGTTAAACAACACTGCTGTTAATGGCTTTTAAAGACATATGCTAATCAAGAAACTCCCTTCGCGATTTAGCGTGGAACGAAAGGAAGAACGGAACACTTACATTTGGTGTTCGGCATCCATGTTTAATACAAATTATTATAATATTATATACCTATCACATCTATATATATATTCTGCTTACTACTTATATTATGTATTATAATATTAATTTCGATGATACTCATTTTTTATTTCAGAACAGACACACACACACACACACACACACACACACACACACACACACACACACACACACACACACACACACACACACACACACACACACACACACGCGCGCGCGCACACACACACACACACACACACACACACACACACACACACACACACAAACACACACACACACACACATATATATATATAATATGAGGTACGTTGGTATGCATAATAGTAAAAAATAATATATTATTAAACGTTTCACGTCTGTCTGTTTAATTATTTTTCATTGTGGCCTAATTTTTTCGAGAAGATTATGTTTTAGATAATTCATTTCGAAGTTTGTAGATTAGGTAACCTTGGTAGTTGGTATACGTTACGCGTTAACTATAAAAAAGTATATCACATCTTGGTGAAATACGATCAAGCAAAAACGACTGACATTTGAAGTGCATACCTGCAGGTCTAGATGGTAAGTACTCACGGATACATCAGCGATAACATTATTACCGAGTTTATTAGCGGACGTAAACATAAATTACAATGCAAACTTATTGCATTTAGACAAGTTGAACTATTAACTATAAAGTATTAATTAGGTACTCGAAACCAATTACTAAAAACAATAATGTTACACACACATTATAACGATAACGTGTTAAGCAATTTTAGTATTTTTAAATGGTTAAATCATTCATAAAATGCAACCCATTTGTTTGGTGAAGCAATAACCGCGAGCCTTGTATTATAATAATATATTATATTATTATATAGTATTATGAATACCTGTATATGACCATATTATGTGGTATAGGCTCAGAAGCGTCTGTAAGGTTTATTTTTAAAATATTTTTTGTGGGGGGGGGGTGGAGGGGGAGTTTGATAGTTTGAATTCCAGAGTGTAATTAGCTGACTTCCAAAAACAAAATCTGATGTCAATGGACTGTGTACGAGTAAGTACTAAACTATATATATTTAATAATTAAAATAATTGGGATTTGTATTCATTTTTTGAATATTTTCCCTGTGGATGATCGCATTATAAACGTTGTATGTTTCATGATATTGAACTCATGAAGTTCTAAACATGTTTAGCGTATTTTACATATAATCGTAAATTTAATTTTAAAATAACAAGAATTTGTGTATACCTACTATTTCTATTTTGAACTTTTGTCTAGTATTTTGAAAATAAATTGATGTGTAGGCAGGAATTTGTGTCCTAATCGTTAATTATGTGTTATGTCCTTATAATAATTCGCGGTTACGAATAATGGAAGAAGGTAGTGGTTTGTTAAGCTTTGGTTACCTTACGATTCAGTGAGTGTTAAATATTTTTTAAACACAGCAGTTCTTAAACCATTGTGAGTTACAGAGCTTTCCCTCCAAGACCCAAGTATTAATCAACTATTTTAATTTTTTTAACCAGTGACATACATTTTTATTTAATTTTAAGCTTGTTTGAAAATTATTAACAATTATATTATAGTGTAAAATAAAAAATAAAAAACCCAAGGAGTACTTCCAATGAAGGAGGGGAGAGTGATCTGTCCCTCTCGATGACTATTACATACCTACCTAGATCTACCTATATTTAATCGATACAATTCAATATCACAACATCTACAACATCTACTATATCTGTGGTCTACCTACAGTATTTTATAAATTTTAATAAAACATTCATATACCATATCATTCCACGTAAACTGAACACATTCTCAAAAAAGACAAAGTCAGACATTCTATTGTTATAGGTTCGATTGAGATTACATTATGTGTCCATCGTATCGGCTATGTATATATTAAATACAATAAAACACCGTTCCGAGAACATGACGCAATATAATGTTGTTACCAAATGGAGGGCACAGGCAAACACATGCAGATTGTATACCGTGTAATTTTATTAAATACATTTTTTTTTTCAGAATTCGTTTGATAACATATTCACTGATCATTCCGTTATTTAAAAAATATATAAATATACTTTGAAAACAAACTATTATTTTTATTACTATTTATAAAACGAATTTCAATACATTTTGTATATAGGGTTTTTCAATTAATTAAACTTAATAATAATGTTGAGAATATTTTTTATATAGGAAAAACGTACACAACATAAAACAATATTACAATAAACTATAAAGTAATATAATAACTAATAGGTACCTAACCTATATCACTTTTACAATATTGTATGTTCATCAATATAAATTTAAATTAATAAATTGATATTATGGGGCTTGAATATACATTTATATACATATAGAAGTTAGTGACATATTGTAAATTTATAATACATAAAAAGTAAAACATCACTATATAAAATATAGCATTATTGATTTTACTTTACTCGTTTATTACACAGTTATTGTATAGTTATTAAGTTATACGTATGTTAAAAAATTACGAAGGAATATAAAATGAATCTTACGATGGGTTTTCTTTGGGTTTTTATTATTCCACGTTTATAAATAACTACCTGGCATCAATAAGAGCGCAAATGTTATATATACGATATACTATTACCTATGATTTTGTTTGCTGCAGTGTTTTCTCTTTTCAGTAGATATAACCACAGAATAGAATAATGTATTATCTATGATTACTACAATAATAATAATAATATTAAAATAAATGATATGTTAAGTCATAATCTACATATATTTCGGCTAAAATAAGTGCAATTACACTCTACCGAGTCCGTTAAGCCGAAAAGGAACACATGATATCTGATCGCTGATAATAATATTAATAATAATATTCCATCTATCGCAGGTGTGTTTCGATCGAATTTTAAACGATTATAAGTAACTTTTTTAAAGAAAAATGATATAGCTTTTATCTTGAATTCAATAGTTCAATCAATTATTGTATTCAATTTTAAACAAAATATCCATGTAGCTTCTTAATATGTTTGGCCATTTATATTACAGTCGTGGGGTGTAGATTTATCTAATTTAGTCATGGCGGAAACGCATACAACGATATAACAGTAAATTATATATAAGCTACCTGCAAACAGCGCACATAATTACTCATGTATGTTGGCTGCATTATTATAATATTGTAACAATTGTCTTGTATATATAGTGTTAGCAAAACAACCAATTATTTAGGTCAAAAAGTATATTTTATTATAAACCATTTAAATTCTAAAATTATCAATAAATATCTATTTATCACATATATTTGTTGATAAATGCATATTATATTACGGGTGAATAATACTCAATACAAAAACAATATGTTAATACTAATTTGTTAATAGTCAACAAAAATAAATCTTTAATATGAAAAATTAAATCATAGGTATGGAAAATTATTGCAATTATAATCATGGAATATATTGTGATTAATTTTATTAGGTAACTGTAACTTTCATAAAATCGTATTGTTTTATTATTATTATTATTATTAGTTGGAATGTGTACTTATTTGTGGAAGCGATCAAAAAGAAAATCTGAATGTGTAAAGAAAACAGACGATTTAAAGGTATACAAATTATAATTATGTCCAATATGTCCACATGTGTTATTTATAAGTACTAACTGTGATAATGCAATTATACTCTACGAAATCGTTAATAGTCAGTGTAGTCAAGTATTTGTATAAAAGTATTTGATTTTCAAATACAAATAAGTCCAAGACAGTATTTAAAATTCTTTCCAAATACTTAAACCAAAAATTTTTAAATACTTTTTGGTGAAATGATTACAACATTGTTGGATCGAACAAAAGTCGAACAAAAGTTACCATATTGTGCATGTAGTCTTATCGGAATCAATTGACTAGTTTTCAATTGTCCTTGGTAAAAATAATAACAAACATGGTGATTATTATTATATATTTTTATCCATGACAACTAAATACTAAACTGTTTATTAATTAACTTATGGAAAATACAAATCATTATTTAGTTTTGTTAAACGTCTCGACGATTTTCTTACAAACTTATATAATATCTCAAAAAAGTTAATTTTTGTAATTTAATTTAATTTAACAACAATATGTTATCCAAATCGATAATAGTCAGTGTTGCGTTAGGGACAGTTGGATTAGCTGGAATGTGTACATATATTTTATGGAAGCGATCGAAAAGAACATCTGCGTGTGTAATGAATATATCTAGAGGGACATGGGGACATGCTGGCAAATACAACAATTCAACGTCCATGAAAAAATGTTTAGATCACATCAAAGCGAAGAAGAACATACTCCAATTATTACGAGACTCTGCTAATCTCATTCCAACATTAGCTAATGTGGAATATTATGCAAAGCACCCCGTGGGCAAGAGACAACCCGTCATTACAAGAGTAAAAGGTTTCCAACTGGAGTCTTGATGTAAATGGAAAAATACTCCACCACATTGTAGGTCTACCGTAACTCACGTCTGTGTTTTCAAAACTAAATACAGATATCAAACGTGACATGAAATTTGGTTGAGGTTTCTCTGTAATTAAAAAAAAAAAAATCATTATGACAAATACAATACGTGTTCGTTATTTAATATGATATATATCATATTAAGTTTATACGAAGTATAATTAGTATCGATAAAACATAACATTCCTACCTGTATAGATACTCTTGGACATTTTGAAGTCACTGTTATATTGTAGTTTAGCTCTTCTATGTTCAAACGCACTCTTGCTTTTTCTATAACATGGTACGTGGTATAAATTAAAATAAATTATTAATGGTAACAGTATGATACGCGCGACGGTCTTAAGCATCCAATGAAATTGGCGATCGAATTAGTATTTTGAGCCACTTTAGTGAGAACTCGATGATTAATTGTAGTTAGAAAATAATATTATGTTTAATGGACAACGATATTCAGTCTATACAGTAGTAGATTATAATCAAACGCGTTTTGAGTCAGTTGACACGCTAAAAAATATCGTTTAATAATAAAGGGTGTCCCTCTGCTTCGTGTGGTTGAAAAAACTCACCTAATATTTTATCACATTCCAGAATTACGGTCAACAACAATAGTCCCAAGAAAAAAAAACGCCGCTGGAACATCGGAAAACAAAATGAAGTATAAATTTTTACAAAAAAATGTGAAGGAGACACAACACTGCGTGGTTAGAACGATTTCAAACGCCCCATCATTAAACAATTTTAACATTAAAATCAAAAATATCATCAGCACACTATTGTCTCTCTTTCTCTCTCTAATCTACGTGCAATATACCAAATTTACGATCAGCAGAAAAATCAACCCAATGTCATAAATTGTTAGAAAATAAATTGTATTGAAATGTTCTATGGGATACTTACCTTTGGTATGTAACATCTGACGAAATAGTTTGACCACGAAACTAACCATGATCGATCTAAATGTGAGAAATTAATCGACTGAAGGTTATAGAAGATTAGAACAACTAATTTACTGAACGTTGTAGAAAATTATATAATATAATCCATAAATTCTATCACGATAAATCAATACGAATATTAAGCTTCTGTTTGCTAAGACAAATAATGTACGAATGAGCCGTTGATATAAATATTTTATTTCCAAACAAATCTGTTATCTGTTGCGAGGCAACAAAATTTAATAATATTATTGTGGTATCTATGCATATAAAGGAAAATGATACACTAGTCGATAAAACTGACCAAACTCAGGAATATAAAAAACACAATTATAAACTGGCAAGACCCGATTAGTAAAATGAACTGAACTCAAACAAAAATAATAAAAATAATAAAGCATTTAACTGAGTGTGATCTGGGTGTATGTGTTAGATTCTGAGCGGAGCGATGAATGTATTGATTTTACCATGATGTGTGGTGTTAGATGCTTCGATTTTTGACTTCAGTACCTCGTTCGATCAGAAAGTGAATCTAGTTGGTACTTTGGGGGGTCAAAAGTGAAAAATTCTTAATACTTTTTTAAATGTAGACGGTTTCACGTTTTTTGTGTAAAGAGACTGACTACTGAGACATTAGTCAATACATTTTCGTTGGTTCTCAGTAGACGTAAATACTAAATAACTTGTAACCTACTGTACAGCAGAGCGACATCCACGACTTACCCGCCTTTTTTAAAATTGTTAATGACTGGAGTTTGGAAGTTATAGAAGCAAAAATAGGCAAAATATGCAAGAAAAAATTATAAAATATGCATGGAAAAGTGTGAAATATGCAAAACAAAAAAAATTTATTTATTTACCTATTTAAAGTGTGTAATTTATTTATTAATATATTACACGAAAAAAATTCAAAAGACATATACTTCAAAAATTTTTATTATTTAAATAACTTATATAAATTATAGGTATATAACAAAAAAAAAAAAACATGGTGTGTTACCGGTTGGCGTTTCAGATTTTATTGAACTGAAAGAATAGTTTAATAAATATATTTTCATTATTTGTGAAATACAAAATAAATATAAACATTGAATAATACCTGTTAAGTTGTTTTTCACTTTACTAGCGTTGTGTTATGTAACATTATTTAAAATAAATTGGTTAAGAATGGAAAAAATTTAATTTTTGTATAAAATATAAAATATGCCAAAATTAATGAAAATCGACGAAATATGCACTTTTTCTCTAAAATTATTGAAATATACAAAATATGCAATTTTAAACTCAACATTGAATAGCTCGGATTTCTAGCTTGGTCTGCTATAATTTGACAGCATACAGAAGAATATGCAACTCCTATAACTTACGAACCCTATTAATAACATAACAGATTACCGCTAATGTTTTAAATTGAAATAAGTTTAAAATGTGACTCTTTTACTTAATTTATTGTGGCATCTCATACAATAAATTGTATTGTTTATATATTAAAATAACATAGGTATATGAAATTAAAATAAGTTTGTACTTAACCTATATTTCTATGTTATAATATTTAATACTTATTATACAATATACCTAAAATAATAAATAATATTATATTTAAGTGGTTCAACATAATTCGAATTTTCAGAATTTTGTTTAAAACCAATTATGTAGATCAATAAAATATTACCATAATATCCAAGATATGTTGTAAAGTATTTGAGGAAAAATATGCAATATACATAATAATGTATAGTTTTTTACTGTGAATTATAATTATTATATTTAACTTCGTCAATGAAAGTTGTTAAGTATAGAAGAGTCCTGTTTTATATAGTGGTGTAAAATATATTTGTATGTTGTATAAAATTAATGTAAATCATGAAATTCATATTAGTTGATTTATATATATCATTTTATTGATTGATATATATAGTTGATTCCATACAAAAATAGAATATATTTTAAACAAATAGTTACATTCTAATTCTACTCAATACTTTTCGAAATCAGTACATCTGTATTTTTACTTGAATACATATTTTAAATATTATCTTTTACAAGACTTCTTATGTCCATATTCCTTTCGATGAATAAGTTACACACCTACCATACTCGTCACTTATTATCGTTTATTATAGTATTGACTTTAGAAAGCCTATGAATGATGTGTGACTATTTTCCTTAAACGCGCACTAGCTGTAACACCAAACATGGGACCAATAATACTCTGCTGTACTATAAACCAAGCTCAACGCCGCTGTCCGTAAAGTCTTAGGATCAGCACACAAGCGCGTTACTGCAACTTTTTGTACACAAACATGTTAAAATTACGACGCACAATTTGAGATCCACGATTTAAAGAGTTTCTGCCTGTTATTTATCTATTATTATATTATTATAAAAATGAGCTGCACAGTCGTGCAGTACGTCTCGTGGATTCGTCAATCCACTAGTAGTATAGATGAACTATTATACTTTTAGATTTTGATGCATTGGAAATTTCAGGGTCGTTATTAATATAAAGCTTATAAATTTAAATAAATATATTTTTTCCGCAAATAATAAACAATACTCTTAAAATAGTGTTGAGGTCGAGATCTTTGATCAATTGATCAAGTGTCATATTTGCAAACTAAAAATCATAATCTTGGAAGATGGTTTAGGCACTCAGCTTTCGCACTCAAAAGACGGTATTACATATTATTCATATAGGTGGTCGAGAATTTCACGATTTTCAAAAATGTATTTTATAATTTAATATCGTTTTGACATTTATTATTAATTTTATATATAGGTAACTAATATGAGACGCTTAAAAATGAAAATGGCCATGTCAAGATGCATTTCTTAAATTAATTTTTAATTGCAAACAATGTTTCATTATTTGGTATAGGCTCTATAACCTATATGATTTTTCAGTTGATTCTTCCTTTTCAACATTTCTGACAGTAATACAATGTGTCGATACGGTATAAACATTTTTAAAATAATAACACAACGAGACTGACTTTGAAAAAAGAATTTATAATTTAATGATATTTTAATACAGTTATATAATTATGCATAAAATATTGTAATCATGTACACAATTTACAATTATCTATTAGTTTACATTCATTTTAGAAATTATTTAAGAAAATAGAAGTTTATTATATATTTGGTCCATGCATGTAGTCTGCTTGTTGTCAGGAATATATAGGTAATGATTGTCAATGGTACCGTACACGAACTGCTGTGGCAAAAAAACTTCGAGTACACATATTTTAAGATTTTTTGAATACAGTATGAATTACGTTGGTTTACATTTTCAATTCTTATCATAAAAATAATTATCATATACACATATTTTAACTACAAAACAATTTGAATTATCGATGAATACAATACAATATTTAAGTGTATATATTTATATTTTTATTTTTATTTTTATTTATATTTCACACGTTTCGAATTCATAAAAGTTAAATACGATTATGTTCATATTATACCAAGTCTTTTCAACTAGCTATAATGTTTATATCATAATACGAACGTTGCATTTGACAACATTGTTTATACCTAATTAATGTTTTTCAAATCTTTTTTTTCATAATAATATTAGGTATATAGCTCATAATTTATTGAAAAAAATAATTATTTGAAAAACATTAAATAGGCTTGGTATATGAATATATTTAACTTTGATATCTACTGTATTAAATCGTTTCTCCTTTTTGGTTTGAAAAATATACACAAATAAAATTGAATTTATGTCAACAAATAAATTTTCGAAGTATCAAGACAAACGATCTATTTGCATAAATGAGATGGTTAACTTACTAATGATAAAATATCTTGCGATGAACCAAGAGTTATTATTATTATTGACCAACGAGAGTCAACCAGACATTTTGGAATCAAAATTGTGATATAAAACAATTCTTTGTTAAATTTGTAAAGTGAAAGAAGTTGAAGTTTCACACATCTCTAATGTCATAAATTACAAAATCATATAATAACAAGATTCATTCTATTTCGCTTGAAAATAGCAGGAAGAAAAAATACTAAGCTTCTAAATAAATATAGAAGCAAGTCCATTGTTTGCCATGCTAAGATATTTAATAATTTCTGTATTGTATATAATATTTTATCATTAGTTAACCCTCTCATTTATGCAATTAGTTCGTTTGTTTTAACATTTCGAAAATGTATTTATATTTATTGATAAAAATTCTATTATATTTGTGTATATTTTTCAAACCAAAAAGGAGAAATAATTTAATACAGTAGATATCAAAGTTAAATATATTCATATACCAAGCCTATTTAATGTTTTTCAAATAATTATTTTTTTCAATAAATTATGATCTATATATACCTAATATTATTATGGCCGTTGTGAAGAAGTATTTGTAGCGGAACACAAGCGACTGCCGTCTGGACGATTCGCCGTGCCATTACCGACGCGCACAGCCTTGTCTTCGCTAAGTTTTCCAGGTTCCCGTGAACACGCGATCAAACGCTTTGAAAATCTCGAGAAACGACTGTCGAAGGACTCCAAACTACGAGAGTTATATTCCAATTTCATGTCCGAATACTTATCACTAGGTCATATGTCGGTGGCAAAAACACCCGGGACATACTTCATACCGCACCACGCCGTATATCGACCTGCAGATGGCGACAACAAGATCCGCGTCGTATTTGACGCGTCTGCGAAGGGATCTCGAAGTTTGTCATTAAACGAATGTCTATTGCAGGGCCCCAAATTACAACAAGACATCGTCGATGTACTGACCCGTTTTCGTGTACCAAAGATAGTTTTTACGGCAGATATATGTAAAATGTACCGCCAAATATTGGTCCTACCGGAGTACCGTACACTCCAGCACGTGTTTTGGCGGTCGTCTCCGTTCGAAAAACTCGTTGAGTATGAACTTGATACAGTGACATACGGGACAAACTGTGCCCCATTTCTAGCACTTCGCGTCCTTAAGGCAATCGCCGTTAATGATTGCACTGATTATGACGACGTTCGTGACGCGTTGCTAAACCAGACATACGTCGATGATGTGTGTGCTGGCGCTGATTCCATTACCGATGTTTTAAAATTCCAATCCAGCCTAATTTCAATTCTGAATCGTGCGGGGCTAGAATTAAAAAAATGGTCCAGTAACGAACCCGACGTGTTAACCGCCGTGCCTGCCGACCATTGTGTAAATTATCCACATTCGTTTGACGCCGCAGATGACAGCGGTATAAAAGTACTCGGCCTTCAATGGCATCCGACCAACGATTCGTTTTCGTGTGCCCTTCGTCCTAATTTGTTGCCGATCATTTGCACGAAAAGAGGATTGCTGTCCATGATCGCGAGGATTTACGATCCTTTAGGACTGTTTGCACCCGCAATCTTTCACGGGAAATGCATTATGCAGCGCACATGGTCGGCGAAGGCATCATGGGATGACCCCCTTCCGGATGACATCTCGCGGGATTGGGAATCGTTTGTATCAGACCTGCCATCCCTTAACGACCTGAAGGTACCTCGTCATTTCAATTCCCGTCGTGGATCGCCGTGTCAACTATTGGGATTTTGCGATGCCTCACAGCACGGTTACGCTGCAGTTTTATACATAAAGATGTTAGACCATGATTCTGATTCTAGCAACATTTTTCTCGTCGGGACAAAAACGAAGCTGGCGCCGATAAAACCCTTGTCGATTCCGCGGTTGGAGCTGAACGCCGCGTTATTGCTATCTCGATGGATGAGTCGAATACGGGCAACCCTTAAATCGTATTTAAACATCGTCGATTTGTACGCATGGAGTGATTCAGCCATCGTATTGTCTTGGTTGAAAAATCCACATACGTCATTTAAGGTATACGTTTCCAATCGCGTCCATCAAATCATTACTCTAATGCCTGACTGTCGATGGCTCCACATAAAGTCGGAAGAAAACCCCGCAGATTGTGCCTCGCGCGGCGTCTTACCTTCGGTGTTATCTAGTCTATCGCTATATTGGCAAGGTCCTCGGTTCCTCCACGATGACGCGGCGAGCTGGGACGTGACTGTACCGTCGATCCCGATACCCGAACTACCTGAGACGCGGCCTGTAGCTCTAGTGCTCAGCACTGAACAGCCATCAGAATGGTATGACAGTTTCTCATCATATGACCGGCTGGTCCGCGTAGTTGCCTACATTTATCGTTTTCTTCAAGCATGTAAGAAACACCCTCGGCCTGCCATTGGGGCACTACAGCGCACCGAACTCGATGACTCCATCAGCAAGCTGGTCATCATGTCTCAACGATGTTTCTATAAAACTTTAGCACACGAACTATTGACGTCAGCACGTGTGTCATCGAAACACCTATCACGACTACGTCCGTTCCTAGACCCATCTGGGGTGATTCGCGTTGGTGGGCGATTGCGCCATTCACATTTAAATTATGGTAGTAAACACCCCATGTTATTAGCGAAACAATCGCATTTGTCGTTGTTAATATGCCGCCGATGGCATAAAATTACGTGTCATGCTGGTCCGCGAATAATGACGGCCCTTATATCGCGTGATTTCTGGATTGTGTCAATCAAATCTGTGTTACACACCGTCACACGCGCATGTCCGGTCTGCGTGCGTTTTGATGCGAAACCGCCGCAACCTATAATGGCAGATTTGCCAGCCGCACGAGTTCAGCAAAGTAGGCCGTTCGCGAGGGTAGGGGTTGATTATGCCGGCCCACTTCAAATGCGTGAAGTGCAACTTCGAAAATCTCGAGTATATAAAGTGTCAAAAATGTATCCAATATTTATCTTTTACGTTTGTAAAAAATTTTGTCAACCCTCCAGAAAAATTTTATTTTTTCTGTTGAATGCAGTCAAATACATACGAGAGATCTTATATTCAATATTATAGGTTATAGGTAATTTACCAAATATTATAGATTAAGGGACCTAAAATGTTTAGATTAGCTATACATTTTCAAGGGTACATAAATTGTCACATTTATTAATGGAGCTGTTACGTATTCTTATTCATAGTATATTAAATAACTCGAAGAGGGTGGGGTTTGTTTCAGAATTTACTAACGTCCAATATGTCGGCTTGTCTCTTGTCCACGGGGTGCTTTGCATAATATTCCACATTAGCTAATGTCGGAATGAGATTAGCAGAGTCTCGTAATAGTTGGATTGTGTTATTCTTCGACTTGATGTGTTCTAAGCATTTATTGATGGACGTTGAATAGTTGTTTTTTCCAGCATGTCCCCAGGTCCCTGTAGATACATACAATTCACACGCTGATGTTCTTCTGGATCGCTTACGTAAAATATAAGTACATATTCCAGCCAATCCAACTGTCCCTAACGCGACACTGATTATTATAGATTTAGATAACATATTGTTGTTAATAAATTAAATTAGATTGCAAAAATTCACAGTTTTGAGCTATTATATACGTTTGTAAGAAAATTGTTTATACGTTTAACAAAACTAAATAATCATTGGTCTTTTTCATAAGTTAATAAATAAACAGTTTAGTATTGTGTCGTCATGGATAAAAATATATAACTTTTGTTCGACTTAAATTATAGGATATTATTGATATCTCGTTTGGTGGCCTTTAATTTTTTTTTTGAAATTTCACGTTAATATTTTTGCTTTTTCATTCATTCATCACTTCTGAAACATTTGTACAATGTTTGTATTAACTAAATTTTTTAGTAGACACTAAGCATAATTGGCAAGATGTTGTGTACGATTAATGCGTTTTCAAATATTTTTATAGATTTTTTACACCACTCAAATATTATAATAATTAAATTGATTAATTAATATTTTCTATGTCAAATGGAATAAGTAGTCGCATGACATATTACGATAAAAATGCACCGATGTATTTACACTCAATGTAAAATTTACCCTTATTTTTACTGTTAATTGTTATTCGGATGATTTTTTTTAAAACGTTGACACATTTATAGATAGTTCGTCGTTTCTATTTTACAGGGAATGTCGATGAATGTATGTACTCAAACGTGTTACCTATATTGCGTCAATATACCCAAAATAAATGTTTTAGAGGTGATGAATGAATGAAAAAGCAAAAATATTAACGTTAAATTTCAAAAAAAAATTATTGGCCAGCAAATGAGATATCAATAATATCCTATAATTTAAGTCGAACAAAAGTTACCACATTATGCATGTAGTCTTATCGGAATCAATTGACTAGTTTTCAATTGTCCTTGGTAAAAATAATAACAAAAATTGTGATTATTATTATATATTTTTATCCATGACGACACAATACTAAACTGTTTATTTATTAACTTATGGAAAAGACCAATAATTATTTAGTTTTGTTAAACGTATAAACAATTTTCTTTCAAACGTATATAATAGCTCAAAACTGTGAATTTTTGCAATCTAATTTAATTTAACATCAATATGTTATCTAAATCTATATTAATCAGTGTCGCGTTAGGGGCAGCTGGATTGGCTGGAATATGTACTTATATTTTACGTAAGCGATCCAGAAGAACATCAGCGTGTGAATTGTATGTATCTACAGGGACCTGGGGACATGCTGGAAAAAACAACTATTCAACGTCCATCATTAAATGCTTAGAACACATAAAATCGAAGAAGAACACAATCCAACTATTACGAGACTCTGCTAATGTCATTCCGACATTAGCTAATGTGGAATATTATGCAAAGCACCCCGTGGACAAGAGACAAGCCGACATTTTGGACGTTAGTAAATTCTGAAACAAACCCCACCCTCTTCGAGTTATTTAATATACTATGAATAAGAATACGTAACAGCTCCATTAATAAATGTGACAATTTATGTACCCTTGAAAATGTATAGCTAATCTAAACATTTTACGTCCCTTAATCTATAATATTTGGTAAATTACCTATAACCTATAATATTGAATATAAGATCTCTCGTATGTATTTGACTGCATTCAACAGAAAAATTAAATTTTTCTGGAGGGTTGACAAAATTTTTTACAAACTTAAAAGATAAATATTGGATACATTTTTAGGAATTCGAAGAACTACTTGGTCCAGATCCTTCGGGAACAACAACTTTAAAACAATCTACGTTAAAACTATTTAGTGCTTGGGAAGACGAAAAAAATTTTTCAAAAAAAGCTAAAGATTATGATATAAACGCTATGGTTGTTTGAGCCGCAATTTCGTGCCCGACGATTTGCACCGACGGCAATACAGAGTCCAGAGTCCAGCCAGATTACTACAGGTTTTGACGATCTTTATCAACTATCGTCGTCGTAATCGCAGCTTGGACGGTCGCGGCGCGTAATAATATACGCACCAGTCAGTCTACGAGAAACTTCTCGTCTCGCCTCTCGCGACCGGTGCGTGCTGTGTTGTATTGTGGTGCACGAGTGCCTACGCCGGTCTGTTCTACGCGTCGTCCTGTTCGGACGGATTTTGGCGTCTTCGATCGTCGTGGATTGCGCCATTACGGGTTCGTTGTCGTTGTGTCGGTGACTTGTCCGTTACCTCCACTGTTTTGGGCCCTCTTGTGACGGGCGTAAGTGTCGGCGCTGATCGCGCGGCCGTTCGGTGTTCGCGTAACCACATTAATTGTGCAAATTGACGACACCGTCGTGTGTCATTACGTCGTGTGTCGGTTTTGGCGGCGTGAACGCCCGTTCCGTACCACATTGTTTGTGGGGAACCCACTACCGCAACCGAACTATTGTTTCGATTGTCAGGTGCGGGTTGCCGTGTTGTTTTGCTGACGCGGACGAGCGTCGGGTGGTTAACGCGGGATTCCCCGTTGAAGTTTGGAGGGCCCGTCGTTTCACGTCGCCGTCGTGGGAACATCGTAGTATTCGTGTCAAACGGTTCCAGGAGGCAGCACTGCAGTCCATACCAGTGACCAGTCCACTTCATCGTCTTACCGGGTGATCGACTATTATCATTTCCATTATCATTTCTACTATCAATTTATATTATCGTATTTTAATTATTGTTTTGTTTACATATTGATCGATTGATCATATTATTTATTATAATATTATTTATTTGTGTTATATATTATTACCAATTTTGGGCGCCCGCATTTATCATTGTATTGTATGGGTATTCATATATTGTCCAATAGACTCACATTATTATACTATACATTTGCGTTATATTATGTTTCGTATTTTGGTCACCCACCTCGAGACTAGTGATGCGAGTCAGAGTAGTTGACTACATAATTCGTATGAACTATTCTGGCGCAACATTTGGTAGCAGAGCGTGGTTTCTTTATTTATTTAATTAGCGTTCTGGTTTCGAGTATTCAATCAACGAGTGACCCTTTCTGTTATTCACAATTCAGCGATTACTGCTAACTATAATTTCGATTTCAAATAATTTATTCAAGTCGACATTAGTGTCGCATTCGTCATTTCAAATTATTGTTTGTCTAATTAATATTTATTATTATTCTCTGGGTTTATTATTATTATTTTTGTGTATTATATATAACAGCGCGCATTTCAATAGGTTATACCTGGATCGTGATAGGTACATAATTTGTCCCGTTAGTTATTGTCTCCTTGTCTTCGGTCGATTGTTGCCAATTTTCTCCGTTGATTTCGCGTCATATTCAGACAACAGTCAACATGGTCGAGACAGCAGAAGATAAAGAAATAAAACGCGTCAGACGTCTTGCCACTAGAGCTGACACAAAGCGCACTATCGCCGTAAAAAAAATCCGATCAATTGACAGTCTCGCTAAACGCGCGAAAAATGATCCTAGTCTTATGGATGAACTACATATAGCGGCTGCGACGTTGGATGATTTATGGGCACAATTCGAAGCGGCGGACAATGATGTGTTAGACAGTTTATTGGAAATAAATGCCGAAAGCGAATATTCAGCCGAGTTGCCAGCCGAAGTGCTTTCTATTATCAATACAATTACGGCAGTCGCCATGCAGGGCAATTACGATAATATTAAGATTGCTAAGCGCGGCCTGGGTGGACAAAATCATGCCAGCGATGCAGCAGTTAAACCAACATCTAGACTACCTGAAATCCCGTTACCGTCGTTCCATGGTGATTTTAATTATTGGCCCACGTTCCGCGATCGGTTCTCCGCGCTTGTTGGCGATAGGACCGACATACCGAAAATCGATAAAATGCAACATTTGATCGGATGTTTGCAGGGTGCTGCAGCGGACGCCATACGCAATATAACCGTGTCCAATGACAATTACGACCTCGCGTGGTCCACGTTATCGTCGCGTTTTCATCGCCCGCGATTAGTCGCGCATGCATTGATCGACAAGTTACTCAACGCACCGGTGTCTTCGCAAGAAACGTTGTTCGATCTCAATAATTTTGTATCGCTCTTTTCCGAGAATATTGCGTTATTAAATGCATTGAACATCAGGGACCTCGGATCATTCATAGTGTTCTCCATGGCTTTTCGGTGTCTCCCGGCATCCACACGAAAATTATTCGAGTCGTCCGCCCCTCCGGAGTTTCCGACTGTGACTGACTTGCTGAATTTTGTACAGTCCCGTGTAGCGATTTTGGAGATTGCCGGAGATCATCAGAAAAGGCCCAATAATCGACTACAGTCTACATCACATAGCAACGCGTTCGTCAAGAAGGTTCCGTTCAAACCAACCACTACATCGTTAGTCGTTTCGAAGCCATCGAGCTCCAAGAGTGACTCCTGTCCGAACTGCCGTGAAAGGCATACTATTACTGATTGTCGAAAATTCGCGTCGTTGTCGGTCGAGGACCGCAACAAATGGGCTCGTGATAACCGCGTGTGCTACGCGTGTTTATCGACCAATCATTGGGCCAACAAGTGTCATTCAAAACTTCGCTGTGCAACATGTTCAAAGAAACACCATACGCTGCTTCATGGGTTTTCAACACGACGCCAGTCAGAGAGCGCTCCGTCTAGCGACGATGCGCCCTTCTGTGCTGCATCAACGACATACAGGAAGGACGATTCATCAGCCGTGCTATTGGGCACCGCTCTCATTCATATTCGTGACCATTGTGGCACCTGGCAGACGGTCCGTGCCATCGTCGATTCAGCATCCCAAATAAGTGCCATAACTGTGTCCTGTGTTACTCGTTTAGGACTACGGCTGACAAACTGGACAGCACCGATCACTGGCCTATCCGGTGCAACAGTTGCTGATGTCCGAGGTATGGTCGATTGTGTCGTCCAACCAAGATTTGCTACGGAGCCACAATTGCAAACAAAGGCGTGGGTAATGCCGTCGATCACGTCCAACATGCCACGTCGATCTCTAGACACCAGCGTCAAGGATCGATTCGCGAACCTGGCCCTTGCAGATCCGACGTTTAATATTGCTTCTCCCGTTGACATGTTATTGGGTGCCGACTTGTTCGCGCAAATAATGGACGGCCGGAAAGTGATTGTAGCTGCCGATCTGCCCACAGCGTTCAGCTCTATTTTCGGATGGATTCTGATCGGGCCGGTGCTCCAAACTTATGTCGAGTGTCACGCATCGCTCCCTGTGTCATTAACCGTCTCAATTCAAGATTTAATCGAGAATTTTTGGCGTGCTGAGGAACCCGCGATGCCGCCGCCTTCGTTCACGGATGATGGCCGTTGTGAAGAAGTATTTGTAGCGGAACACAAGCGACTGCCGTCTGGACGATTCGCCGTGCCATTACCGACGCGCACAGCCTTGTCTTCGCTAAGTTTTCCAGGTTCCCGTGAACACGCGATCAAACGCTTTGAAAATCTCGAGAAACGACTGTCGAAGGACTCCAAACTACGAGAGTTATATTCCAATTTCATGTCCGAATACTTATCACTAGGTCATATGTCGGTGGCAAAAACACCCGGGACATACTTCATACCGCACCACGCCGTATATCGACCTGCAGATGGCGACAACAAGATCCGCGTCGTATTTGACGCGTCTGCGAAGGGATCTCGAAGTTTGTCATTAAACGAATGTCTATTGCAGGGCCCCAAATTACAACAAGACATCGTCGATGTACTGACCCGTTTTCGTGTACCAAAGATAGTTTTTACGGCAGATATATGTAAAATGTACCGCCAAATATTGGTCCTACCGGAGTACCGTACACTCCAGCACGTGTTTTGGCGGTCGTCTCCGTTCGAAAAACTCGTTGAGTATGAACTTGATACAGTGACATACGGGACAAACTGTGCCCCATTTCTAGCACTTCGCGTCCTTAAGGCAATCGCCGTTAATGATTGCACTGATTATGACGACGTTCGTGACGCGTTGCTAAACCAGACATACGTCGATGATGTGTGTGCTGGCGCTGATTCCATTACCGATGTTTTAAAATTCCAATCCAGCCTAATTTCAATTCTGAATCGTGCGGGGCTAGAATTAAAAAAATGGTCCAGTAACGAACCCGACGTGTTAACCGCCGTGCCTGCCGACCATTGTGTAAATTATCCACATTCGTTTGACGCCGCAGATGACAGCGGTATAAAAGTACTCGGCCTTCAATGGCATCCGACCAACGATTCGTTTTCGTGTGCCCTTCGTCCTAATTTGTTGCCGATCATTTGCACGAAAAGAGGATTGCTGTCCATGATCGCGAGGATTTACGATCCTTTAGGACTGTTTGCACCCGCAATCTTTCACGGGAAATGCATTATGCAGCGCACATGGTCGGCGAAGGCATCATGGGATGACCCCCTTCCGGATGACATCTCGCGGGATTGGGAATCGTTTGTATCAGACCTGCCATCCCTTAACGACCTGAAGGTACCTCGTCATTTCAATTCCCGTCGTGGATCGCCGTGTCAACTATTGGGATTTTGCGATGCCTCACAGCACGGTTACGCTGCAGTTTTATACATAAAGATGTTAGACCATGATTCTGATTCTAGCAACATTTTTCTCGTCGGGACAAAAACGAAGCTGGCGCCGATAAAACCCTTGTCGATTCCGCGGTTGGAGCTGAACGCCGCGTTATTGCTATCTCGATGGATGAGTCGAATACGGGCAACCCTTAAATCGTATTTAAACATCGTCGATTTGTACGCATGGAGTGATTCAGCCATCGTATTGTCTTGGTTGAAAAATCCACATACGTCATTTAAGGTATACGTTTCCAATCGCGTCCATCAAATCATTACTCTAATGCCTGACTGTCGATGGCTCCACATAAAGTCGGAAGAAAACCCCGCAGATTGTGCCTCGCGCGGCGTCTTACCTTCGGTGTTATCTAGTCTATCGCTATATTGGCAAGGTCCTCGGTTCCTCCACGATGACGCGGCGAGCTGGGACGTGACTGTACCGTCGATCCCGATACCCGAACTACCTGAGACGCGGCCTGTAGCTCTAGTGCTCAGCACTGAACAGCCATCAGAATGGTATGACAGTTTCTCATCATATGACCGGCTGGTCCGCGTAGTTGCCTACATTTATCGTTTTCTTCAAGCATGTAAGAAACACCCTCGGCCTGCCATTGGGGCACTACAGCGCACCGAACTCGATGACTCCATCAGCAAGCTGGTCATCATGTCTCAACGATGTTTCTATAAAACTTTAGCACACGAACTATTGACGTCAGCACGTGTGTCATCGAAACACCTATCACGACTACGTCCGTTCCTAGACCCATCTGGGGTGATTCGCGTTGGTGGGCGATTGCGCCATTCACATTTAAATTATGGTAGTAAACACCCCATGTTATTAGCGAAACAATCGCATTTGTCGTTGTTAATATGCCGCCGATGGCATAAAATTACGTGTCATGCTGGTCCGCGAATAATGACGGCCCTTATATCGCGTGATTTCTGGATTGTGTCAATCAAATCTGTGTTACACACCGTCACACGCGCATGTCCGGTCTGCGTGCGTTTTGATGCGAAACCGCCGCAACCTATAATGGCAGATTTGCCAGCCGCACGAGTTCAGCAAAGTAGGCCGTTCGCGAGGGTAGGGGTTGATTATGCCGGCCCACTTCAAATGCGTGAAGTGCAACTTCGAAAATCTCGAGTATATAAAGTGTCAAAAATGTATCCAATATTTATCTTTTACGTTTGTAAAAAATTTTGTCAACCCTCCAGAAAAATTTTATTTTTTCTGTTGAATGCAGTCAAATACATACGAGAGATCTTATATTCAATATTATAGGTTATAGGTAATTTACCAAATATTATAGATTAAGGGACCTAAAATGTTTAGATTAGCTATACATTTTCAAGGGTACATAAATTGTCACATTTATTAATGGAGCTGTTACGTATTCTTATTCATAGTATATTAAATAACTCGAAGAGGGTGGGGTTTGTTTCAGAATTTACTAACGTCCAATATGTCGGCTTGTCTCTTGTCCACGGGGTGCTTTGCATAATATTCCACATTAGCTAATGTCGGAATGAGATTAGCAGAGTCTCGTAATAGTTGGATTGTGTTATTCTTCGACTTGATGTGTTCTAAGCATTTATTGATGGACGTTGAATAGTTGTTTTTTCCAGCATGTCCCCAGGTCCCTGTAGATACATACAATTCACACGCTGATGTTCTTCTGGATCGCTTACGTAAAATATAAGTACATATTCCAGCCAATCCAACTGTCCCTAACGCGACACTGATTATTATAGATTTAGATAACATATTGTTGTTAATAAATTAAATTAGATTGCAAAAATTCACAGTTTTGAGCTATTATATACGTTTGTAAGAAAATTGTTTATACGTTTAACAAAACTAAATAATCATTGGTCTTTTTCATAAGTTAATAAATAAACAGTTTAGTATTGTGTCGTCATGGATAAAAATATATAACTTTTGTTCGACTTAAATTATAGGATATTATTGATATCTCGTTTGGTGGCCTTTAATTTTTTTTTTGAAATTTCACGTTAATATTTTTGCTTTTTCATTCATTCATCACTTCTGAAACATTTGTACAATGTTTGTATTAACTAAATTTTTTAGTAGACACTAAGCATAATTGGCAAGATGTTGTGTACGATTAATGCGTTTTCAAATATTTTTATAGATTTTTTACACCACTCAAATATTATAATAATTAAATTGATTAATTAATATTTTCTATGTCAAATGGAATAAGTAGTCGCATGACATATTACGATAAAAATGCACCGATGTATTTACACTCAATGTAAAATTTACCCTTATTTTTACTGTTAATTGTTATTCGGATGATTTTTTTTAAAACGTTGACACATTTATAGATAGTTCGTCGTTTCTATTTTACAGGGAATGTCGATGAATGTATGTACTCAAACGTGTTACCTATATTGCGTCAATATACCCAAAATAAATGTTTTAGAGGTGATGAATGAATGAAAAAGCAAAAATATTAACGTTAAATTTCAAAAAAAAATTATTGGCCAGCAAATGAGATATCAATAATATCCTATAATTTAAGTCGAACAAAAGTTACCACATTATGCATGTAGTCTTATCGGAATCAATTGACTAGTTTTCAATTGTCCTTGGTAAAAATAATAACAAAAATTGTGATTATTATTATATATTTTTATCCATGACGACACAATACTAAACTGTTTATTTATTAACTTATGGAAAAGACCAATAATTATTTAGTTTTGTTAAACGTATAAACAATTTTCTTTCAAACGTATATAATAGCTCAAAACTGTGAATTTTTGCAATCTAATTTAATTTAACATCAATATGTTATCTAAATCTATATTAATCAGTGTCGCGTTAGGGGCAGCTGGATTGGCTGGAATATGTACTTATATTTTACGTAAGCGATCCAGAAGAACATCAGCGTGTGAATTGTATGTATCTACAGGGACCTGGGGACATGCTGGAAAAAACAACTATTCAACGTCCATCATTAAATGCTTAGAACACATAAAATCGAAGAAGAACACAATCCAACTATTACGAGACTCTGCTAATGTCATTCCGACATTAGCTAATGTGGAATATTATGCAAAGCACCCCGTGGACAAGAGACAAGCCGACATTTTGGACGTTAGTAAATTCTGAAACAAACCCCACCCTCTTCGAGTTATTTAATATACTATGAATAAGAATACGTAACAGCTCCATTAATAAATGTGACAATTTATGTACCCTTGAAAATGTATAGCTAATCTAAACATTTTACGTCCCTTAATCTATAATATTTGGTAAATTACCTATAACCTATAATATTGAATATAAGATCTCTCGTATGTATTTGACTGCATTCAACAGAAAAATTAAATTTTTCTGGAGGGTTGACAAAATTTTTTACAAACTTAAAAGATAAATATTGGATACATTTTTAGGAATTCGAAGAACTACTTGGTCCAGATCCTTCGGGAACAACAACTTTAAAACAATCTACGTTAAAACTATTTAGTGCTTGGGAAGACGAAAAAAATTTTTCAAAAAAAGCTAAAGATTATGATATAAACGCTATGGTTGTTTGAGCCGCAATTTCGTGCCCGACGATTTGCACCGACGGCAATACAGAGTCCAGAGTCCAGCCAGATTACTACAGGTTTTGACGATCTTTATCAACTATCGTCGTCGTAATCGCAGCTTGGACGGTCGCGGCGCGTAATAATATACGCACCAGTCAGTCTACGAGAAACTTCTCGTCTCGCCTCTCGCGACCGGTGCGTGCTGTGTTGTATTGTGGTGCACGAGTGCCTACGCCGGTCTGTTCTACGCGTCGTCCTGTTCGGACGGATTTTGGCGTCTTCGATCGTCGTGGATTGCGCCATTACGGGTTCGTTGTCGTTGTGTCGGTGACTTGTCCGTTACCTCCACTGTTTTGGGCCCTCTTGTGACGGGCGTAAGTGTCGGCGCTGATCGCGCGGCCGTTCGGTGTTCGCGTAACCACATTAATTGTGCAAATTGACGACACCGTCGTGTGTCATTACGTCGTGTGTCGGTTTTGGCGGCGTGAACGCCCGTTCCGTACCACATTGTTTGTGGGGAACCCACTACCGCAACCGAACTATTGTTTCGATTGTCAGGTGCGGGTTGCCGTGTTGTTTTGCTGACGCGGACGAGCGTCGGGTGGTTAACGCGGGATTCCCCGTTGAAGTTTGGAGGGCCCGTCGTTTCACGTCGCCGTCGTGGGAACATCGTAGTATTCGTGTCAAACGGTTCCAGGAGGCAGCACTGCAGTCCATACCAGTGACCAGTCCACTTCATCGTCTTACCGGGTGATCGACTATTATCATTTCCATTATCATTTCTACTATCAATTTATATTATCGTATTTTAATTATTGTTTTGTTTACATATTGATCGATTGATCATATTATTTATTATAATATTATTTATTTGTGTTATATATTATTACCAATTTTGGGCGCCCGCATTTATCATTGTATTGTATGGGTATTCATATATTGTCCAATAGACTCACATTATTATACTATACATTTGCGTTATATTATGTTTCGTATTTTGGTCACCCACCTCGAGACTAGTGATGCGAGTCAGAGTAGTTGACTACATAATTCGTATGAACTATTCTGGCGCAACATTTGGTAGCAGAGCGTGGTTTCTTTATTTATTTAATTAGCGTTCTGGTTTCGAGTATTCAATCAACGAGTGACCCTTTCTGTTATTCACAATTCAGCGATTACTGCTAACTATAATTTCGATTTCAAATAATTTATTCAAGTCGACATTAGTGTCGCATTCGTCATTTCAAATTATTGTTTGTCTAATTAATATTTATTATTATTCTCTGGGTTTATTATTATTATTTTTGTGTATTATATATAACAGCGCGCATTTCAATAGGTTATACCTGGATCGTGATAGGTACATAATTTGTCCCGTTAGTTATTGTCTCCTTGTCTTCGGTCGATTGTTGCCAATTTTCTCCGTTGATTTCGCGTCATATTCAGACAACAGTCAACATGGTCGAGACAGCAGAAGATAAAGAAATAAAACGCGTCAGACGTCTTGCCACTAGAGCTGACACAAAGCGCACTATCGCCGTAAAAAAAATCCGATCAATTGACAGTCTCGCTAAACGCGCGAAAAATGATCCTAGTCTTATGGATGAACTACATATAGCGGCTGCGACGTTGGATGATTTATGGGCACAATTCGAAGCGGCGGACAATGATGTGTTAGACAGTTTATTGGAAATAAATGCCGAAAGCGAATATTCAGCCGAGTTGCCAGCCGAAGTGCTTTCTATTATCAATACAATTACGGCAGTCGCCATGCAGGGCAATTACGATAATATTAAGATTGCTAAGCGCGGCCTGGGTGGACAAAATCATGCCAGCGATGCAGCAGTTAAACCAACATCTAGACTACCTGAAATCCCGTTACCGTCGTTCCATGGTGATTTTAATTATTGGCCCACGTTCCGCGATCGGTTCTCCGCGATTGTTGGCGATAGGACCGACATACCGAAAATCGATAAAATGCAACATTTGATCGGATGTTTGCAGGGTGCTGCAGCGGACGCCATACGCAATATAACCGTGTCCAATGACAATTACGACCTCGCGTGGTCCACGTTATCGTCGCGTTTTCATCGCCCGCGATTAGTCGCGCATGCATTGATCGACAAGTTACTCAACGCACCGGTGTCTTCGCAAGAAACGTTGTTCGATCTCAATAATTTTGTATCGCTCTTTTCCGAGAATATTGCGTTATTAAATGCATTGAACATCAGGGACCTCGGATCATTCATAGTGTTCTCCATGGCTTTTCGGTGTCTCCCGGCATCCACACGAAAATTATTCGAGTCGTCCGCCCCTCCGGAGTTTCCGACTGTGACTGACTTGCTGAATTTTGTACAGTCCCGTGTAGCGATTTTGGAGATTGCCGGAGATCATCAGAAAAGGCCCAATAATCGACTACAGTCTACATCACATAGCAACGCGTTCGTCAAGAAGGTTCCGTTCAAACCAACCACTACATCGTTAGTCGTTTCGAAGCCATCGAGCTCCAAGAGTGACTCCTGTCCGAACTGCCGTGAAAGGCATACTATTACTGATTGTCGAAAATTCGCGTCGTTGTCGGTCGAGGACCGCAACAAATGGGCTCGTGATAACCGCGTGTGCTACGCGTGTTTATCGACCAATCATTGGGCCAACAAGTGTCATTCAAAACTTCGCTGTGCAACATGTTCAAAGAAACACCATACGCTGCTTCATGGGTTTTCAACACGACGCCAGTCAGAGAGCGCTCCGTCTAGCGACGATGCGCCCTTCTGTGCTGCATCAACGACATACAGGAAGGACGATTCATCAGCCGTGCTATTGGGCACCGCTCTCATTCATATTCGTGACCATTGTGGCACCTGGCAGACGGTCCGTGCCATCGTCGATTCAGCATCCCAAATAAGTGCCATAACTGTGTCCTGTGTTACTCGTTTAGGACTACGGCTGACAAACTGGACAGCACCGATCACTGGCCTATCCGGTGCAACAGTTGCTGATGTCCGAGGTATGGTCGATTGTGTCGTCCAACCAAGATTTGCTACGGAGCCACAATTGCAAACAAAGGCGTGGGTAATGCCGTCGATCACGTCCAACATGCCACGTCGATCTCTAGACACCAGCGTCAAGGATCGATTCGCGAACCTGGCCCTTGCAGATCCGACGTTTAATATTGCTTCTCCCGTTGACATGTTATTGGGTGCCGACTTGTTCGCGCAAATAATGGACGGCCGGAAAGTGATTGTAGCTGCCGATCTGCCCACAGCGTTCAGCTCTATTTTCGGATGGATTCTGATCGGGCCGGTGCTCCAAACTTATGTCGAGTGTCACGCATCGCTCCCTGTGTCATTAACCGTCTCAATTCAAGATTTAATCGAGAATTTTTGGCGTGCTGAGGAACCCGCGATGCCGCCGCCTTCGTTCACGGATGATGGCCGTTGTGAAGAAGTATTTGTAGCGGAACACAAGCGACTGCCGTCTGGACGATTCGCCGTGCCATTACCGACGCGCACAGCCTTGTCTTCGCTAAGTTTTCCAGGTTCCCGTGAACACGCGATCAAACGCTTTGAAAATCTCGAGAAACGACTGTCGAAGGACTCCAAACTACGAGAGTTATATTCCAATTTCATGTCCGAATACTTATCACTAGGTCATATGTCGGTGGCAAAAACACCCGGGACATACTTCATACCGCACCACGCCGTATATCGACCTGCAGATGGCGACAACAAGATCCGCGTCGTATTTGACGCGTCTGCGAAGGGATCTCGAAGTTTGTCATTAAACGAATGTCTATTGCAGGGCCCCAAATTACAACAAGACATCGTCGATGTACTGACCCGTTTTCGTGTACCAAAGATAGTTTTTACGGCAGATATATGTAAAATGTACCGCCAAATATTGGTCCTACCGGAGTACCGTACACTCCAGCACGTGTTTTGGCGGTCGTCTCCGTTCGAAAAACTCGTTGAGTATGAACTTGATACAGTGACATACGGGACAAACTGTGCCCCATTTCTAGCACTTCGCGTCCTTAAGGCAATCGCCGTTAATGATTGCACTGATTATGACGACGTTCGTGACGCGTTGCTAAACCAGACATACGTCGATGATGTGTGTGCTGGCGCTGATTCCATTACCGATGTTTTAAAATTCCAATCCAGCCTAATTTCAATTCTGAATCGTGCGGGGCTAGAATTAAAAAAATGGTCCAGTAACGAACCCGACGTGTTAACCGCCGTGCCTGCCGACCATTGTGTAAATTATCCACATTCGTTTGACGCCGCAGATGACAGCGGTATAAAAGTACTCGGCCTTCAATGGCATCCGACCAACGATTCGTTTTCGTGTGCCCTTCGTCCTAATTTGTTGCCGATCATTTGCACGAAAAGAGGATTGCTGTCCATGATCGCGAGGATTTACGATCCTTTAGGACTGTTTGCACCCGCAATCTTTCACGGGAAATGCATTATGCAGCGCACATGGTCGGCGAAGGCATCATGGGATGACCCCCTTCCGGATGACATCTCGCGGGATTGGGAATCGTTTGTATCAGACCTGCCATCCCTTAACGACCTGAAGGTACCTCGTCATTTCAATTCCCGTCGTGGATCGCCGTGTCAACTATTGGGATTTTGCGATGCCTCACAGCACGGTTACGCTGCAGTTTTATACATAAAGATGTTAGACCATGATTCTGATTCTAGCAACATTTTTCTCGTCGGGACAAAAACGAAGCTGGCGCCGATAAAACCCTTGTCGATTCCGCGGTTGGAGCTGAACGCCGCGTTATTGCTATCTCGATGGATGAGTCGAATACGGGCAACCCTTAAATCGTATTTAAACATCGTCGATTTGTACGCATGGAGTGATTCAGCCATCGTATTGTCTTGGTTGAAAAATCCACATACGTCATTTAAGGTATACGTTTCCAATCGCGTCCATCAAATCATTACTCTAATGCCTGACTGTCGATGGCTCCACATAAAGTCGGAAGAAAACCCCGCAGATTGTGCCTCGCGCGGCGTCTTACCTTCGGTGTTATCTAGTCTATCGCTATATTGGCAAGGTCCTCGGTTCCTCCACGATGACGCGGCGAGCTGGGACGTGACTGTACCGTCGATCCCGATACCCGAACTACCTGAGACGCGGCCTGTAGCTCTAGTGCTCAGCACTGAACAGCCATCAGAATGGTATGACAGTTTCTCATCATATGACCGGCTGGTCCGCGTAGTTGCCTACATTTATCGTTTTCTTCAAGCATGTAAGAAACACCCTCGGCCTGCCATTGGGGCACTACAGCGCACCGAACTCGATGACTCCATCAGCAAGCTGGTCATCATGTCTCAACGATGTTTCTATAAAACTTTAGCACACGAACTATTGACGTCAGCACGTGTGTCATCGAAACACCTATCACGACTACGTCCGTTCCTAGACCCATCTGGGGTGATTCGCGTTGGTGGGCGATTGCGCCATTCACATTTAAATTATGGTAGTAAACACCCCATGTTATTAGCGAAACAATCGCATTTGTCGTTGTTAATATGCCGCCGATGGCATAAAATTACGTGTCATGCTGGTCCGCGAATAATGACGGCCCTTATATCGCGTGATTTCTGGATTGTGTCAATCAAATCTGTGTTACACACCGTCACACGCGCATGTCCGGTCTGCGTGCGTTTTGATGCGAAACCGCCGCAACCTATAATGGCAGATTTGCCAGCCGCACGAGTTCAGCAAAGTAGGCCGTTCGCGAGGGTAGGGGTTGATTATGCCGGCCCACTTCAAATGCGTGAAGTGCAACTTCGAAAATCTCGAGTATATAAAGTGTGGATCGCCGTCTTTGTATGTTTGTCGGTTAAAGCTGTCCATTTAGAAGTGGTTACAGGGCTGTCCACTGAAGCATTCCTTGCCGCCTTTGACCGGTTTGTTGCGCGACGAGGCTTACCGTCAGAAATATTTTCGGACTGCGGCACGAACTTTGTTGGCGCGGACAAGCAACTTCAGTTACTGATCAACAGTCCAGACGGTCAACGCACCATTTCTCAAGCGCGCACATCGTGTCAATGGCATTTTAACCCCCCAAGTGCACCGCATTTCGGTGGCCTATGGGAGGCAGCGGTCCGGTCAACGAAACGATTGTTGATCCGTACCATGGGTACCCATGTACTCACGTACGAGGAATTCACTACCTTACTTACGCGTGTTGAGGCAGTACTCAATTCGAGACCATTGACCCCATTAACCACGGACCCCGCTGACCTTGAATATTTGTCTCCTGGACATTTCCTAATCGGGCAACCGTTGTTGGCTGTACCTCCCCGAGTATCGTTTGAGTCACGCGTCAGTTTAACTCAACGTTGGAAGCTTCTTGACCAATGCCATCAGGCATTCTGGCGACGTTGGTCAACGGAATATCTGACGTCGCTTCAAGGGAGATCGAAATGGACTACTGAAGCACCCAACGTCAAGGTCAACGACATGGTAGTTATAATCGATAACCAATCTCCACCACTGGAATGGCGTCTCGGACGTATCCTTGAACTGTTACCTGGCAACGACGGTGTTGTACGTGTCGTACGGGTGTTGACGTGCAACGGCCATATCACTCGACCGGTGGCTAAAGTAGTGGTATTACCCACCCACTAGCGTTTCGAATTCTTAACAACCTCACAAAATTGATCGTTGATTGAATGCTTATCCCCAAAACATAGCTTCCAGTTCTAATTTTTATATATTCTCAAATAAACTACCACTTATCAATTATTCAATCACTAGCTACTCTGACTTCATATCTAATGTGTGGGCACCATATGTGTCATTGGTTTTAACATTTATGTATCTTCATTCGATTATTGTGTATTATTTGTAATTTTATATTCAACATGTTCCTTTTCCTTTTGTAAAATGAAATGATAATTAGTATCACTCCGGTCATGCATCATCTCAAGACGTCGCTGCAGCCCATTCAATCCAATCCGTTCGATTTCTATGGGAGCCTGAGCCTCCCATGGGGGGGAGGATGTTTGAGCCGCAATTTCGTGCCCGACGATTTGCACCGACGGCAATACAGAGTCCAGAGTCCAGCCAGATTACTACAGGTTTTGACGATCTTTATCAACTATCGTCGTCGTAATCGCAGCTTGGACGGTCGCGGCGCGTAATAATATACGCACCAGTCAGTCTACGAGAAACTTCTCGTCTCGCCTCTCGCGACCGGTGCGTGCTGTGTTGTATTGTGGTGCACGAGTGCCTACGCCGGTCTGTTCTACGCGTCGTCCTGTTCGGACGGATTTTGGCGTCTTCGATCGTCGTGGATTGCGCCATTACGGGTTCGTTGTCGTTGTGTCGGTGACTTGTCCGTTACCTCCACTGTTTTGGGCCCTCTTGTGACGGGCGTAAGTGTCGGCGCTGATCGCGCGGCCGTTCGGTGTTCGCGTAACCACATTAATTGTGCAAATTGACGACACCGTCGTGTGTCATTACGTCGTGTGTCGGTTTTGGCGGCGTGAACGCCCGTTCCGTACCACATTGTTTGTGGGGAACCCACTACCGCAACCGAACTATTGTTTCGATTGTCAGGTGCGGGTTGCCGTGTTGTTTTGCTGACGCGGACGAGCGTCGGGTGGTTAACGCGGGATTCCCCGTTGAAGTTTGGAGGGCCCGTCGTTTCACGTCGCCGTCGTGGGAACATCGTAGTATTCGTGTCAAACGGTTCCAGGAGGCAGCACTGCAGTCCATACCAGTGACCAGTCCACTTCATCGTCTTACCGGGTGATCGACTATTATCATTTCCATTATCATTTCTACTATCAATTTATATTATCGTATTTTAATTATTGTTTTGTTTACATATTGATCGATTGATCATATTATTTATTATAATATTATTTATTTGTGTTATATATTATTACCAATTTTGGGCGCCCGCATTTATCATTGTATTGTATGGGTATTCATATATTGTCCAATAGACTCACATTATTATACTATACATTTGCGTTATATTATGTTTCGTATTTTGGTCACCCACCTCGAGACTAGTGATGCGAGTCAGAGTAGTTGACTACATAATTCGTATGAACTATTCTGGCGCAACAATGGTAGAAAAGGCATGGTCAAATGTTGTATTTAACTTTGACGAATACGATGTAAGTTAAACACATATAATTCATTTATTTGTCTTATATGAATATTTATAAATGTTCAAAGCGATAAAGCAAAATATGAGCTATTTGCGTTATCTAATGATAACGATGTAAATAACTTTAGTGATTTCTTTTTGATGATTTCAAAAAAAAATAATACATTTATACACGCAATTAGGGGTTGTAAAGTGTTGTTATTTAAAATTTTAGATTGACGAAGATCAGCTGAATCAGATAAATAAAGATATGTTAAATGAGCCAAGTGCTTACGTCCGAGCACATACAAGGATTCCATATAAATCAGCGCAGTCACAATACGAACCAAAATCTAATTAATGCCGATGAGATATCAAGACAATACTAGTATGGACTTACGATATTTAAGTGTAAAATTAAATAAGTTCATATACTAAGCCTTTTCTACTAGCTATAGTGTTTATATCATAATACGAACGTTGCATTTGATATTGTTTATACCTAATTAATGTTTTTCATATCTTTTTTTTCATAATAATATTATATAGATCATAATTTATTGAAAAAAATAATTATTTGAAAAACATTAAATAGGCTTGGTATATGAATATATTTAACTTTGATATCTACTGTATTAAATTATTTCTCCTTTTTGGTTTGAAAATATACACAAATATAATTGAATTTGTATCAATAGATACATTTTCGAAGTGCTTAAACAAACGAACTATTTGCATAAATGAGAGGGTTAACTAATGATAAAATATTATATACAATACAGAAATAATTAAATATCTAGCATGGCAAACAATAGACTTGCTTCTATATTTATTTAGAAGCTTAGTATTTTTTCTTCCTGCTATGTTCAAGCGAAATAGAATGAATCTTGTTATTATATGATTTTGTAATTTATGACATTAGAGATGTGTGAAACTTCAACTTCTTTCAATTTACAAATTTAACAAAGAATTGTTTTATATCACAATTTTGATTCCAAAATGTCTGCTTGACTCTTGTTGGTCAATAATAATAATAACTCTTGGTTCATCGCAAGATATTTTATCATTAGTTAACCCTCTCATTTATGCAAATTGATCTTTTGTTTTAACACTTTGAAAATTTATTTGTTGACATAAATTCAATTATATTTGTGTATATTTTTCAAACCAAAAAGGAGAAACGATTTAATACAGTAGATATCAAAGTTAAATATATTCATATACCAAGCCTATTTAATGTTTTTCAAATAATTATTTTTTTAAATAAATTATGAGCTATATACCTAATATCATTATGAAAAAAAAAGATTTGAAAAAAATTAATTAGGTATAAACAATGTTGTCAAATGCAACGTTCGTATTATGATATAAACATTATAGCTAGTTGAAAAGACTTGGTATATGAACATAATCGTATTTAACTTTTATGAATTCGAAACGTGTGAAATATAAATAAAAATAAAAATAAAAATATAAATATATACACTTAAATATTGTATTGTATTCATCGATAATTCAAATTGTTTTGTAGTTAAAATATGTGTATATGATAATTATTTTTATGATAAGAATTGAAAATGTAAACCAACGTAATTCATACTGTATTCAAAAAATCTTAAAATATGTGTACTCGAAGTTTTTTTGCCACAGCAGTTCGTGTACGGTACCATTGACAATCATTACCTATATATTCCTGACAACAAGCAGACTACATGCATGGACCAAATATATAATAAACTTCTATTTTCTTAAATAATTTCTAAAATGAATGTAAACTAATAGATAATTGTAAATTGTGTACATGATTACAATATTTTATGCATAATTATATAACTGTATTAAAATATCATTAAATTATAAATTCTTTTTTTAAAGTCAGTCTCGTTGTGTTATTATTTTAAAAATGTTTATACCGTATCGACACATATTGTATTACTGTCAGAAATGTTGAAAAGGAAGAATCAACTGAAAAATCATATAGGTTATAGAGCCTATACCAAATAATGAAACATTGTTTGCAATTAAAAATTAATTTAAGAAATGCATCTTGACATGGCCATTTTCATTTTTAAGCGTCTCATATTAGTTACCTATATATAAAATTAATAATAAATGTCAAAACGATATTAAATTATAAAATACATTTTTGAAAATCGTGAAATTCTCGACCACCTATATGAATAATAATATGTAATACCGTCTTTTGAGTGCGAAAGCTGAGTGCCTAAACCATCTTCCAAGATTATGATTTTTAGTTTGCAAATATGACACTTGATCAATTGATCAAAGATCTCGACCTCAACACTATTTTAAGAGTATTGTTTATTATTTGCGGAAAAAATATATTTATTTAAATTTATAAGCTTTATATTAATAACGACCCTGAAATTTCCAATGTATCAAAATCTAAAAGTATAATAGTTCATCTACTACTAGTGGATTGACGAATCCACGAGACGTACTGCACGACTGTGCAGCTCATTTTTATAATAATATAATAATAGATAAATAACAGGCAGAAACTCTTTAAATCGTGGATCTCAAACTGTGCGTCGTAATTTTAACATGTTTGTGTACAAAAAGTTGCGGTAACACGCTGGTGTGCCGATTCTAAGACTTTACGGACAGCGGCGTTGAGCTTGGTTTATAGTACATCAGATTATGGGTCACAATTTGTGTGTAACAACTTGCATGTACCTAATGAAAATTGTCACACAGCTCAATAGCGTAATGAGAGATACATATAACTATTCAGACACTGTACTCATGTTCATGAAAACTCTTTTTTTATCCAAAACGTCTATGATGGGCTGTTTGAATCTATACATCAACGTCACAATATACACTTGCAGATTCATTACATATTGCAAGTTATAAAATGTAAATTTTTATGGCTGATATACCTTATAGAGTTTCTTATTCGTGTTCTTCCAGAAATCAATCTCAATTTTATATACCAACACACAAGACCTTCAATCATCAAAACCATGCTCTGCATCACTAACTCAGATCTGAAAATGATATCTGAAAAATGTTCCGATGAATAACATATACAGTTTAAAATGGGGTAGGAGTACAAATATGAAAAACATTAGGTTGTACCTATCTCTAAAAGACACGCCCAAAAAAGAAAAAATTAAGAATTTAAAAAAATATGGTCTTTAAATATACGTATTTAAAAATTCCAAAAATCAAATCCTACATAACTGCATTATTTTGTAGAAAAAAAGGACGGTGAGTATGGTTGGTAAATCACCCTGTACGTTGTACATACTACCTTGTATATATATATATATATGTTACGGGCAAAGTGGAAAATTCGGACAATGTATATAATGCCCGGGCATTGTATACAATGTCCGAGGTATATTGGGCAATGTAAATTGTTTAGTATTTATACAAAATAATCTGCATAATATATTATGTTTAATCATCAAATGATAAATTAGCTTATATATTATACATTTAAAATATTGTGAAGTACGTTTTATTCTGGGGGGTCTTCCTTCTTCATTAAGTGGGAGTGTGTAAGGTGGGTGTGGCCAATTCTGAGACGGTTTATAGAGGTCTCGTGTTTTCTTGAGATCTTATCTGGAGAAGGATACGGTAAGGCGGATCTCTTGATTTCGTTCAGTTTGGTTGACATTTCTTAAACATTATTAATTTTTAATAAATGAGTTTATATACGCATATATTATAATATTACACAATAATTTCAACGAAACTGTCTCGACTTCCGTCATCCTTATACAATGTAATACGAGTCTGCCGAGAAAAATTATTTATTTATAATATGTTGCGCCCAATGTGCTGGCATCATAATGTACGAATAAAAATATAATTTCTATTACAAGAGACGTATTTTAATTTCAAGAGCGTTTTTTAGTAACGAGATATACCGCGGCCGATAATCGCTGTTTTTTAGACTTTCATATTATTATAGCTGTTTATCGGTCGGTCCATCTCGCTCTGGAGATAGGTTAAAAAAACCCCGAACGCGTTTACCAAAAGTCGATTGACTTGAATTAAATCGCATGATGATAATGATAATAATAATAAAATAATAATAATATATTCGAAATTTATTTTCGTACCTATTTAAATTATTCAAAAAAAAAAAACGAGCTGTTCTTCGTTCTTATATAATATTAATTCTCCCTTTGTCAACGATCGAATTCTAGCGCGAGATATATATATACCTACCTACTTAGTACTAATACCAATCTTATATTATAATATTATAATATATTAATATTATTTATTATTATTATATGTATACGCTCTCGTATGGCGCCCACGCGTCTCGAAAATACGATTGCGGAGTGTTGTCGGCGCGATAATAAATTTTAACAGCAATAACGTTTCGACATCCAGAGCGCATATTATTATTATTATCATAATATTCATAACATATTAATAACCTATACACAATATTATTATTATCATACTTAAAACACTCGCACTGCACGGATCGGCGTTTTTCCCATGATGTCGTCTTCGTATATTATATAGGTACCTATCCATATAATAATATTATTAATATTATTTTAATGTTTAAACGATGATCTTCATCGCGAGCTAACCGTTACCTAAACACCTACAAAAATAATATATTGTAATATATTATGTGCTATGCGCGTGAACTCGACGATATTCGTATACCACGCGCGCGCGCGCGCGCGTGTGTGTGTGTGCGTGTGTTTGTAAGTTACTAGTTTTTCCCTCGCGTTGCTGACAAGCGGAAAAACATACGAAAATAATGCGCACACGGTCTCACAAATGCGAACGTATATTATGTATATTATGTATATTTTAATACGTATTATGTATATCGACTTCCATGTACATAATGATTTGTATAACCCTATCTTATCATATTTATATACCTATATAGGTATATCCGTGATTTATAAATTATACCTATGTACTGCGTACACGCTGTACGACATATCGATGATTAACCGCGAGACTATGAATGAGTTAGGTACCTATATATCGATGTATGTAAAAAAAATCGATCTCCTTTTTATATCTATTAACTTCGTGTATCAGTCGCGATAAGTCAACCATCGAAGCAAGTCGTTCGTTAATTGTCGCTCCGTAGCAACGTTTTGCTATCGCCTTTTGTATAATGCCGGCGTCGTCTTCGGGCGGCGACGACAATCGTCCGCACGCTCATGGCAGTTCGGTCGGTAGAATAGGAAGAGCACCAAGGGCATCGAATGCTTCCAGACCACACAACACGGATCAGGAATGGACCATCAAGACAAGTAGAAAAGCATCTCAATCTAAGAAGGTATCAACTCCAACTACCCCTATATCTCCCACTCTACAGCAGATTAAAAATAATCCACCAGTATTAAATATGCCCAACAATACATTCGATTACGACATTTCGTTATCTCATTCTACTAACGCCACGGCCTATAATAATATGAATATAGATATAGATTTATCGCATTCTACAACCGATCACGCTAATGTTCCCGTTTCCGTAAATACAACACACACCGAAGATATTTCAAACACTAATATAAATTACGATTCCAACGATATACAGTCCTTACTTAATTCCGAACAACTTAATAAATTTTTCTCCGCGGATTACAACGGTCCGTTCATTACCATTGCGGAACATTCAGATATCAACCTAAAAATTGATCACTGGCACCCGTTAAAATATGCAAAAATTTTTTCCACCAATTTCATTGGCATCAACAACATCAAACCAATTGGTCATAAAAAAATCAAAATCACCTTCAATACTAAAGTGTCAGCCAACAACTTTCTCACCTCCCCTCTACTCGTAAACATTGGATTTACAGCATACATTCCATCTACGCTTATCTACTCTTTCGGTATTATCAGAGTCGATATTTCCCTAACCGAAGAAGATTTCTGGGAAGGACTTGATAACACAGTCCGCGCTATTGCCTTCAAACGCATTTCAATCAAAAAGGATAATGTCCTAACTCCTACTCGTGTCGTGGAAATAAAATTTTTATCCCCCAAAATCCCAGATGCCGTATCGATTTACAACGTCTTTTTCAAAATTTCTCCTAGCGTCCGTTCTCCCATACAGTGCAATAACTGTTTGCGATTTGGCCACACGGCTAAATTCTGTCGCAGTAAATCCAAATGCAGCCACTGTGGCTTAAATGACCATTCATTAACTACTTGCCCTTCAATCAACGCAACAGATCCAGTCTACATCTTCTGTAAACTTCCCCACCTCTCCACTGACCGGAATTGCCAAGAGTGGTCATTCCAAAGGGATGTTAAGAAAATTATGGCTACAGAAAACTTACCCTTCCGCGAAGCAGTCTCTCTCAAGAAAAATAATTACTCCTCAAGTGCATTTAGTTATTCAAATATTGTTAATAAACAGTCTGTGTTAAATCCTTCTCATCAAGTTCCGGATACCTCCACTAACTCTTTTCCCCCGTTAACCTCTCAATCACATTATCACCATACACCACATAGGAAGTATAACAATCATTCTTCTCACTCTAAACAAAAACAATTTTATGTTCCCAACCAATCTAATTTTTCCCTACCAAATGGGCACTTTATAGATTATGCTAGTAAAAATCGGTCCCAGGATCCCAAACCTTCTCAAGCTGATCTAACTTGGGTCAATGCCTTCTGCATCAAACTCTCCGAATCCTTATCCAACTCCCCTAGTCTCTCTCCCTTATCTCCCTCTTCCCTTCAAAACTTAATTGAATCATCCCTTATGTCTTGTCTCTCGATTCCAAACATCTCCGTTACTCCTTCTAATGGTCAATATTCTACAATGGAATGTTCGTAAATGTGGTGCAACCAATGGAACAATCTAGCCCCCAATTATGCCTCTTGGTACAAAAATATCTCACCATCTATCCCCTCTCATCCTTGGTTTCACAACCTCAAATTAAATCGTAAAATAATTACCTCTTTTTCACGTCTAAGATTTAGACACACCTTACTACCTTCTCACTTTTATAAACTTTCTCTCAATGACTCTCCTTTATGTATGTTCCACGTTCACGATCCCATGATTTGTGATATCTCACACATACTTTTTCACTGTCCCTCTCTGGTTCCCCAACGCAATACCCTCTTCACCCTAATTCACTCCTTTAATATCAAACTCGACACTCAATCCATTCTCTCTTCACCAAATGTACCAATTATTACCTCACTTTTATCCTTCTTCAACCAGACTGGTTTAAAAATTTAATTTATCTGTAATATTATTTTTGTTGTTAATCTTGCTTTCATATGTAATATTTATAATCATAATTGTCGAAGCTAATTGTTTACAAAGTTTCTTTTAATAAAAAAAAAAAAAAAAACTTCGTGTATGACTCAACCAAAAACATGATTATCACATGACGTGCGAAATGAGATAAATAAATAAAACAGTTGCATTTTCATCTATATGCAGAGAGTTTTAAATATATTAGCTTAAAGTAAAATTCACAGCTACGCCGTGTCGTGCAGCTTAAGTACGGTAACTATGGTTAAGACTGCTTACCATAAAGGTTTACAAGTTGAACTGCTGTAAATTGTTAGTATATACTCGGTCCAACTTGGTTATTACACGACACCAAAAAAGTGACGTTTAATGAGAATGCAAATTGATTGAAACAACTAACAGGATACACTCCATAGCTGTTAACCCGGCTTAACACTTTCAGTAAAATTTTACATACTCAACCGCGTAATCGATTTCATTTAAAAAAAAAAAATGTATGTTAGTTGCTTTAAATTTTATACAATGGACATCAATTATATAGTTAGTACATATATTTTATACATAACTAATAAACATAAATTTATTATATGAGTCTAAAATATAAGCAGCACAATTGGTATACTGACATAATAAAATGCTACAATTTTTTTTAGGCGCAAATTGGTCCATGCCTTTTTTTGTAATCTGCAGTGTGTACATTGTTTTTGATATTATAACATTAGATTTGTAACATCAAGTAAAAAGCGAAAAAAGTGCATTTAGAATATCTTCAAATTTGTCACTAAATACGTTCAACGATACCAGCTATTACTATCCAAAATATTAACGGTGCATATTCAATAGTCCCTATAAAAAGCGGAGTAAAGTAGGTACCTATAATAGATGAGTCATAGAGATCATTTGAAGGTGAAAGTATCGTATTGAATTCGGAATGATCTACACGTACGTTTAATCATACCGAAACATTAAAATACCTTATATAGATATTTATTTTGAATTGCTAACATAATAATATAAATATATAATAATAATATGCTATTGGAATTGAAAAGTAATTTATAGTCAAACTATCGCGGTGCGCATTGCAGTTACCACGAGATTAAGTATACGCTATCATTGTATTTACCAGTGTACACACTACCCAACTTAGTGAGGTCACTAAATTGATTTAATTTTCAAACACCCTGTAGAAAAGTACGTATTATGCGTATTATAATCATAATAATTTATATAGGTGTTTATGGCTCGTTATAGACGTATGTGTTTAATAATATTATTTGTACAAATGACACCGCCTGCAGGTATACCTACCAATAATAGGTACGCAGTACACACCGCTTTCTTCGTTTATAATTATTACGTTACAATAGTAATAGCTATAATAATATATATATATATAATATATTATGTCATATATATTATATTCTATGTCGTATATACGCATACAAACGCTCGCGAAAACGTTCTGCCCCGCAATTGGGGCATCCAACACGAGTATACCTACCATATACATAGTACATATTAGGTACATAAAGGTACACAGGTACATGTCTGATCACCGTGGCATAGATATATGTTATATTATATTTACGGTTAATTTGAAACCACCCGCTTTACGCAGCAGACGTATCCGATTTCATAAAATATACATAATATTATTATTTTAAATCGCTCGTCTATACGTCATATCCCCATGCCGATCCGCCCAATACAATATATTATAGATTTTATTTTATTTTCGCCATCTTGTTTTCATTCGGGGGGTACAATATGTGTTACATAGAATGAAGTAGATAAGTCACACCTCCGGAATGATTTCTCTCGTTTCGTACTTACCTGACTGTAATAAATGTTGTTTACGGTCCAGAAGTAGATGTATATATGATATCATATTCTATCTATTCTATATTTATAAAAGGCAATATTTGCGTGTGTGCGTGTATTAGTGTGAACGCTATAGACAGCCAAATATAACAGGCTCAATATGATTATGAAATTTGACAATAACATAATATAGGTATATTATTCTATAGATATATACTCGAGAATTTGCACCATGGAGCTAATTTTAATATTAAATTTTAAAAAGTTTTAATTTTTGATTTTGAGAATGGGCTCACCACGCAATGATTAATTATTGTCTAAATTACCTTTGCTTGAATATCTACTTTATTGATGTATGATTTAAAGTTCTCCCCAGTTTTATTCTCTGATAACAATATTGAATACAGTTGTGATTTTCGACATTTTTAAGTAGACACGCTTAATACTACACGCATTGGCAAGATGTATAGCACGATTTATGGATTTTCAAATATTTTTTATAGATTTTTACACCACTCAAATATTATAATAATTAATATTTTCTATGTCAAATGGAATAAGTAGTTGCATGACATATACCATAAAAATTTAACAATGTATTTACATTAAATGTAAAATTTACCCTTAATTTTACTGTTATTTGTTATTCAGATGATTTTTTTTCAAAATGTTGACACATTTAAAGATAGTTCGTCGTTTCTATTTTACGGGAAATGTCGATGAATGTATGTACTCAAACGTGTTACCTATATTGTGTCAATATACCCAAAATAAATGTTTCAGAGGTGATGAATAAATGAAAAAGTAAAAATATTAACGTGAAATTTCAAAAAAAAAAAAATTAAAGGCCACCACCAAACGAGAGATAAATAATATCTTATAATTTAAGTCGAACAAAAGTTACCACATTATGCATATAGTCTTATCGGAATCAATTGACTAGTTTTCAATTGTCCTTGGTAAAAATAATAACAAACATGGTGATTATTATTATATATTTTTATCCATGACAACAAAATACTAAACTGTTTATTTATTAACTTATGAAAAAGACCAATGATTATTTAGTTTTGTTAAACGTATAAACAATTTTCTTACAAACGTATATAATAGCTCAAAACTGTGAATTTTTGCAATCTAATTAGATTTAAAAACAATATGTTATCTAAATCTATAATAATCAGTGTTGCGTTAGGGACAGTTGGATTGGCTGGAATATGTACTTATATTTTACGTAAGCGATCCAGAAGAACTTCTGCGTGTGAATTGTATGTATCTACAGGGACCTGGGGACATGCTGGAAAAAACAACCATTCAACGTCCATCAATAAATATTTAGAACACATCAAATCGAAGAAGAACACAATCCAATTATTGCGAGACTCTGCTAATCTCATTCCGACATTAGCTAATGTGGAATATTATGCAACGAACCCCGAAAAAGAGAGAAAACCTGAAGAGTGCCAATTTGAAATGTTAATGGTTAGTAAATAATGAAAGAAACTGCATCCATTTCGAGAGATATAATATACTATAAATAACAATACGTATCAGCTGCAATAAAGCGTAGCAGATTTTGAACCCCTAAAAACGAATAGCAGCTTAAAACCTATTACGTCACTCAATCTATGATATTATGCCAATTATAACCTATAACCTATAAAATCGAGTACAAGATCTCTCGTACGATAGAGTAAAATAGGAGAATACTTATCATTTGTTGTGTGACATTTCTGATCTACTTCCAATCATTGAGATTGATATATTTATTTAGATGAACCCCGATTACTCGACACGAACTGAAATTCTGAAGATTAGTAAATTCTGAAAACGATCCTAGATATTTCTCCGTCCTTGGTTATAACAATTATCCTAGATGCATTAATAATATCCATCATTTGTTTATTTTGTAATTTAGCTATTACATGATAAAATCTTAACTAATATTTTTTACGTTTATGATACCTTTAAGCCTGAAACAAGAATGTTTAATGAATATGATCGCACCTCCACCATGACGATATCAATGGGTTCCAAAGATATTCAGAATGTAATGTTCCCGTTGAATGTGAACCCAAGTGTTCAAAGTTTTATAATTGATTATCAACAGTACAAATTTATCAATGTACTTGCTTGGGTGTAAGTCTTTTAAAGTTTTCGTACGATTCGTTGATTAATATATAATTTTTTTTCAATTAATAATAATATTAAATTTAGATTTACGTCGGTTTATGAATTAAAAAAAACCATTCAGTATTCCATTATACCACCGACAATAAATAGTGTGAAAAAAAATATAACTGTATGCTACAAGATTAACTTCCAAGAAAAGACATTAAAAATGTTTATTCCGAAAACGATTAATTTGCTTAGTATATGTGATCCTCGGCCAGATACGGACATACCACCAAAAACCACAGAGAGGCGTTCAGATAAAGCTTTAAAAAATATTGAAAAAACACTCAAAATGAATTCAATTGGAAAATATGATTACTCAACGATTATTGTACGGAAGGTAAATTAGACAGTACGATGTACAGTATTAATAAATGTATGACATAAGTCATACTGTATAGACTATGTTACTTCACTATGACAATATTATAATTTTAAACTCGCATTGTTTAATTTTAGGCTGATATACCACCGGAAATTAAAGAGATGAAGGATCCGGTGACTATGATAAATGAAATTTTTCCATATATAAACTTCCATCATGAACTTTTATCAAATTCTCCGGAAATAGTTAAAGTAACAGCACAAATCTGTGAGCAAATATTTGAAGTAGATGGTAATTTTTTATATTTAAACATCCATATACCTAATAATTGATATTTTCAAAAAAAGTTTTTGATTGCTCTAAAAATTACATTTATTTTAACTCAGAATAAAATGTGTATATAAAATAATCATTTATAATTGGTATTAATTTATATTTTGTAGCACCAACAATACAAGAAGCGAAAAACAATGTATGCATTGACGCTTTAGAAGTATTCTACAAGTATGTTTATTTACGATATTTTCTATTTTTCTACCTTTTTCGTTCATAACATTTACATGAAATTATTTAATTCCAGCTATGAACATCCATGTGCATCAAATGACCCTTGACTGCAAAAACAAAACTTCAATATAGTATCGCATACTAAAATCCAATTTAGTATACGTAGTAGTTAATTGGTATTTTCAAAACTTAGTAGGTAAGGTTACATCCACATAGTGAAATTATTCATTTTATGAACTGGATTAATAAATAATTAATATAATTTCAAATCTTTTTTGCCATAATAACATTATATAAGTCATAATTAATTAAAAATAAATAAATGTTCTGTATATTTTTCCAAGCAAAAAAGAGAATAACGTATGACAAATTAATACAATTAATTATATAAATATGTATTATAACAAACAATATTTAATTTTTAAATTAATAATGAATTATATAGTGCCGTTATGACAAAAATGATTTGAATTTATATCAATAATTTATTTATGATAAAAATGGACTAGAATACAATCTCATATATTTACGTTTATATTTTCACTGAATCATGACGACGAACGGTGACATGATACATTCCAACTTTTTTTAAATATTTTATAATCTCCAATTGTCTAAACATAAGTTAATTGGTACCTACCTTCAAAACTTATGCTAAATCACATACCTATGTAGAATATGTCACACCCCCAATTTTATATCACTAATTTCATGAACTAGATGGGGATGTGACATATACATAATATTATATTATAATATATAGTAAGTAACTATTGTAAAAAAATATTGAAAAATATAATAGATTAATACTATAATATAATCATTTGTCGTTTTAATGCAGAGATATAATAAACAGTTAATAAATTCTTTCTAGTCCATTTTTATCTTCATTAAGAGGACGCCACACCCGCATGTGTTGTCTCCGTCTTACAAACGTATAACATAGCAAAATCTGTTTAGCGCGGGACAACTTTACTCCCTTTGTATTTATAGTAGAATTACCAAAATTCCACAACGCATAGGTAAGAACTTTATCTGTGTCATAGCGTGGTTATTTTTTTTTTGATATCATAAATATAATTAAAGTTATAAGCTTAAGAAAATACATTTATTTTTTATTTTTTCAATAAATTACTTAAAATTATTGGTTTGTGCTATCAAAAAAATAACGATGCTATGACACAGATAGAGTTCTTACCTATGCGTTGTGGAATTTTGGTAATTCTGCTATAAATATTGAGGGAGAAATGTTGTCCCGCGCTAAACAGATTTTGCTATGTTATACGTTTGTAAGACGGAGACAACACATGCGGGTGTGGCGTCCTCTTAAATATTGTTTTAAATTCATATCATTATTGTCTTAATGACATTGTATAATTCATTATTAATCTAGAAACTAAATATTATACATAATATACAAATATAATTTATCTACTGTAATAAAATATCTCACATTTTTGGTTTGCAAGATATACAAATCAAGGATTTGAATTTATATAAATAATTCATTAATCCAGTTCATATAGTAAGTGATTTCAGTATGTGGAGTATTTTTTTTCAAACAAATTTTGTACAAAAAGTTTTTTTCTAATTATGAAATTGGCAAAGTTACAGTATGGTCAAATTTAATATTTATGTAAGTATAATCTGCTTTTAATGATATTTTAATAATGTTTATTTTATAATTGATCTAACTATTTTCGTATCACCATTTACTCTAATTATAATCACTTGAGTAGATTTTTCGTCTATTCCTTATAAGTTATTATTAATCTGGTTCATTTATTATAAATTGATAACTGCATTTGAATAATAATAAGTTATCGCCATAATTTAACAATATTTATTATTATTATTATTATGCAATAAAACAAATTATTATAATTTATAATGTATTGTTGACTGAAGATCAAATAAAAGCAGCAATATCACGTGAATTTTTGAGACGTTTGGAATCATGTTTGAAACATCAAGGTGGAAACTTTGAACAATTTATTAGATAAAATGTATCAATAAGTCAATAGTAATAAGATCTAAAATTGTTAGATAATATGTTTATTCCTTAAAATTTAAATAAATGAATTTGTAGTATTAATTTTTTTTAATTGTCTTTACCTCCAACTATTTATATTTACCAACTTGCAACTGTAGATTGAGTAAATAACAATAGTAAATAATTTATTTCAGTCTTCTTTGTATGTAAGTAGCAAATTAAAAATATCAAAACTAGGTGGCTCAATTATAAAATGAACATTATTAAAATGTCGTTAAAAGCAGATTATACCTACATAAATATTAAATTTGACCATACTGTAACTTTGCCAAATTTATAATTAGAATAAAACTTTTTGTACAAAAATTGTTTGAAAAAAAATACTCCACATACTGAAATCCGGAAGAAATATTTAGTGGTACCTCATATCGTGAACACACTGTATATTTTATATAATTAATTGTATTAATTTGTCATACGTTATTTCTCCTTTTTGCTTCGAAAGTTATACAGAACATTTATTTATTTTTAATTAATTATGACTTATATAGTTATATAATGTTATTATGGCAAAAAAGATTTGAATTTATATTAATAATTTATTAATCCGGTACATGAAATGAGTTATTTCACTTTTTATTTTTTATTTTTTCGTATGGCACTATGGGAGTAGGCACGAAAGCCTTATAGTTATTTCACTATGTGCATGTAACCTTACCTAGTAATTTTTGAAAATACCAACTACTATGTAGAAAATTGGATATTTGTACGAAAAAGGTAGAAAAATATTAAATATCGTAGATAAACATATTTGTAGAATACTTCCAGAGCGCCAATACATACATTCATTTTGGCAGAAAATATCAATTATTGTTAAATATAAAAGATTACCATATGCTTCAAATATTTGCTCATAGATTTATGCTGTTACTCTAAAAAATTGCCGGAAGATTCGTTAAAAGTTCATGTATGGAATAAGTTAATTTGTTGCAGTAAGTTCTAAGTTTTACCTATAAATTGTTTATGACTTAAGTCATATATTTATTAATACTGTACATCGTTAGGTTAGACCCTAACCGTACAATAATCGTCGAGTATTCATCTTTTTCAATCGAATTCGTTTTGAGTGTTTTTTCAATATTTTTTAAAGCTCTATCTGAAAGCCTCTCTATTGTTGTTGGTGGTATGTCCGTATCTGGTCGAGGATCGCATATACTAAGAAATTTAATTGATTTTGGAATAGACATCGATAGTGTTTTTCCCTGAAGTCCATTCTAATGCACAAAGTTATATTTTTGTTCACATTATTTAATTTCAGTGGTATAATTGAATACCGAATTGTTTTTTTCAACTCATAAACCGACGGAAATCTAAATTTAATATTATTATTAATTGAAAAAAAAATATGTATTAATCAACGAATCGTACGAAAACTTTAAAAGACTTACACCCAAGCAAGTACATTGTGAAATGTGTGTGCTGTCGATAATCAATTCTAAAACTTCGAACACTCGAATTCATATTCAAAGGGAACATTACATTCTGAATGTCTTTGGAACCCAGTGATGCAGTTTGTTTCATTATTTACTAACCATTACAATTTCAGGTTGTCTCTCTTTCGTGGGGTTCATTGCATAATATTCCACATTAGCTAACATCAGATGAGATTAGCAGAGTCACGTAATAGTTTATGATTGTTCTTGTTCTCTTTGATGTGATCCAAACATTTTTTTATGGGTGTTGAATATTTTTGTTAACCAGCATGTCCCCATGTGCCTTTAGATAAATTAAGTATCTTGCTTCATCTTTTTAATTTCTGGTGGTATATCAGCCTAAAATTAAAGAATGTGAGTTTAGAATTATAATTTTGTCATAGTGAAATAACATAGTCTATACAGTGTTGCAGTAAGTTCTAAGTTTTACCTATAAATTGTTTATGACTTAAGTCATATATTTATTAATACTGATGTACAGTACCTACTGTCTAATTTACCTTCTGTACAATAATCGTTGTGTATTCATCTTTTCCAATCGAATTCGTGTTGAGTGTTTTTTTCAATATTTTTTAAAGCTCTATCTGAACGCATCTCTATTGTTGTTGGTGGTATGTCCGTATCTGGTCGAGGATTGCATATACTAAGAAATTTAATTGATTTCGAAATAGACATCGATACTGTTTTTTACTGAAGTTCATTCTATAGCACACTGCAGTTATATTGCTGTTCACATCATTTAATTTCGAAGGTATAATTGAATACCGAATTGTTTTTTTCAACTCATAAACCGACGGAAATCTAAATTTAATATTATTATTAATTTAAAAAAATTATGAATCAATTAACGAATCGTACGAAAACTTTAAAAGACTTACACCCAAGCAAGTACATTGTGAAATGTGTGTGTTGTCGATAGTCAACACTAAAACTTCTAGCACTCGGATTAATATTCAACGGGAACATTTGTTCAAATCGTTGGTTAAGCGCATGATTCTATGTTTAAATTATGTTTATACAAACAAAACTCTAAGATTACACCAAAATAAAATGATTAAATGCTAATTGTGTTTTTGTAATCATTTTTTTATTTATGCTCTCAAGTTGTAGTGCATATTTAAATTATGTATAGCAGAGGTATCCAAAAATTTTACGACAACACCCAATTCGGAAACATTTTATAATTTGGTGACACATCCAATGAAATATTTTATATGTTTTATCAACGAACGTTTCTTTAAAATATAACCTTTAGTGCACCAGTGTTGTAGTTACACGTCATTGGAATACTCTTAATCGTTATGTGTACCAATACACCATCAATATTATTATGTTATATTATATGCGTGTCTATCTTAAAGTATTCGCTGTACCAATCAAAGACAAGATAAAGTTAATATAAAATATGTATTTTTATATGTATAGGTGTAAATATAATACATACATTTTTATACTATTTTCCAATCAAAAATTTATCATCAAGATTGTTAAGAATGATATTTAAGCGATTGCATTGCCAAAATGAGCAATGCAAAATGTGGCTAAGACTTATATTATATATCAAAGAATATTCCATTAGAATAAAGTTTGAAAATCAAAATAGAAAAAAAGAAAGTTATCTAAAAAAATGAAATAAATTGTGAAATAAATTTTAAATTATTTTTGTCCTCAATGTATTTTGTTAAAATTATAGAGAAGAAAAAAATCTTATTTTTTATACCTATTCTTTTTTTATTTCAAATAATGTGATACATTGCCTTTATTGATTATTATTATTATAATATACCTATATTAGAATTACCATATTTTCCATTTAATACATTGGTTTGTATTTTTGTGAATCGTATTACGTTTCATTTAATTTTAATGCCATAAATTACTATCAATAACAATAAGTGACCTAAATTATTTGCACGAAAAAAGTGGAAAACATGCAAACCAAAAGGGTCAAAATTTAACTCAAAATGCACAAAAATATGTTCAAATATTCACCATAAACTTATAAGTAGGTATTAAAAATAATATAATCATTCAGTTGTACTTATTTCTGTATTAATTATATTTAACTTATCAAATTAAACGAGAAAATGAGTAGAGTAAACGATAGCAAGAAGAAATTGAACATTTTGAATATATATTTATATTATTTTAATGCAATTGTGATAATTTATGATAATAATAATAAAATATATTTGCAACAATAATATATAAACGATGTGTACCTATATCATATATTTTACATACATGGATTTTTTTTTTATGTATTAAAATATTGCTGGACCCTCTAAAATCTGAGGAAGGTGAATTTCACTATTTGGACATCCAGTTCATGAAATTGTCGATTTCATCACAGAATATAACTATTTCACTTAATGGATGCGACATTTACATAATAAATTGGTGATTTATTAAATAATTACATTATTAATAAATATATTCACATTCATATTATAGTTTAGTTATAATTAAATAAAAATGTTTATGCGCCTACAGCATATAAACCATCTATAGACCGTGAATAAATATTATTAATAAGGTCTATTGGTTACGTCACTCATAACAGCCAATCACCAAGTTTTCTGATTACCTACTAGCTAACCTCTTCTTTATAGATCTTGAATCACCACGGCATGGTAACTTTTTTATACCAAAATATAAAAAGTATAAACGTACAATATGATATTATAGTAAGTATAGTTAGGTACACAGAATGATTTCGAATTTATTAATTTTCTTTTCTATATTATGTGATTATATTATAATATTTTAGAGTAATTTTTCATTGAATAATTCATACTATCATAGTATGGAAAATAAACATAAACTTTAAAAGTTTCTCTCTAGCTAAAATAATACGTAACGTGATATAGATATTAAGGTATAATAGTATAACTGTAAATAAAATAAAATTAGTCAAAAATCACAAATAGACAGATGTCAAAATTCGCATTCCAGGCGATTGTTTCTGGTCACCGACCATATCGTGCTATTTGCTGATCAGGAACAACGAAAAGGATTCATTTCTAGAACTCCATTATTAGGGTCACAATAATGTAGAGTGGAGAACAATATAGATCCTTTAGTGTAACTTAATAAATCAATCAAACACTATTTTATTTTTAATATCATCCTCTAATAAATATAATTTTTGGCAGGATTCTTAGTTGTATTAACTTTAGATTATTTTATTATATTTTATTTTGTTCATTTTTCTTTTACTTTTGCGTTATTACACCTGTATCCACGGGTTTTTTCTGATATAATGTACCGTAATATTACGGTACAACCACACTTGGCTATTCTAATACTGAAATATTATGTAACGGTATCCAGGGCCAGCGCAAGAAGTTTTGGTGCCCTGGGAGAACTCATGTTTTGGCGCCCTTAACACCCCCCCCCCCCCCCCCGCCAAGACTAGTTTGAGTAGTATTAAAATTAAGTTTTTTAGTAAGTTAAATAAAATTAGCATGTATTTTGTATCATAACAATATTGTAATAAGGTTAGACATTTTATTTTACTAACTTATAAAATTTTAAAACGAAAATAATATTAAATTTATACTATCATATTTATAGATACTGCGAAAAACGTGTTAAGTTAATAATACTAATTTTCATAATAATAAATATGCGAATGTGCGAATGTGCGATTCACCACGTTATATCGACCGTTGTGCCATATATTAATTATTATATATCATCATATATTAATATCAATTATCAAAATTCAAAGTATATTCATTAACATAAAATATCAAATCAAATAATATTATATTATTTCACGCCACCAGCCCACCACTGCCTATAATATAGGAATATTGTGTTTCTGGTTTCACTAACTAGTTATTAATTAAAACGGAATTTATTGTAAAAAAGAAACCAAAATACTACGTACAAATTTACTAAACAAAATATATGATCATATGAATATTGATTACCTGTTGGCGCCCACAGAAATTTTTCTAGGGAGGGGGGGCAATGTTAGGATTTGAGGATAAATATTATAATTTTACTAGGTGTTTTAAAATAATAACATTTTTTATTATACTCGTATACAATGTATTATATTACAACTTATTTTATACTTTGAATTTGTTGTATAGTATATAGTCATTTATCTTAAAACATTCAATTAAAAAAAATATTTTGAAAAAGCCAGGGGGCAAATGCCCCAGCTTGCACCCCCCTGCGGACGCCTATGGTTTGCAGTTACTTGTTAGCTTATACATTTGAGTATTTGACATTACACAGCAGACTGTACGGAGCGAGAGCTCGTCGAAAACAATAAATTGAATAAATAATTGTGTGTGTCAGACAATTGTGTCTTTTTGATTTATGCTATACTCTGCGGTATTTTCACCGTAAGGTCCGAATGGGTTTTACCGCCACGGTTTTTCTAACGAATCTGGCCTTAATCGTCTAGTTTTATGATTTTATTTATAAATAGGTAAATATTATAATATGAAAATAATTATTACGACCATTTATATTATATTTTATTGACACACACAAATGCGGTGGTATGCTTCCATAATTCCATGTATTGTTTTTACATCAAAACCGGCTTATTTAAAATTATTTAAAAAAATTAAATGAAAATAATTCTTTATTTACTAAATTCTTTAGTACGAAGACCAGACTGATGGAAGTATGTTGCAATTGATGTACATGATTCAATATTTTTGTTTACTTCCACAAAATGTGCTGCAAGTTCTTCCCAAGCTAACGCTCTGCGTTGTATACTGCGCACCAAACTTTCATTGAAAGCATATTATTGAGAAGCCTATATATTTTTAACAATGCCCATAAACCATTTTTTTCTCCTACATTAATGTAAGCACCATCTGTGACGACAGCAGATGTTACTGGAAGTATTTGATCCCGAGGTAAATAATGTTCAATTGACTTTTTTATTAAATTATAGTAACCTAAAGCACCTCTGGTTTCTGGTTCTTCAAATCCTAAAAAAAGTAAATCAGTGTTTCTTTGTTTAGTAATTATTTTCAGCAATACGTGGATATTATCTATTTGAAAGCGATCAACAGAACCGTCTACTCGTAAAGAAACTGAAATACAAGACTTAAGTTTATTTTTCAGCTCAGGAATATCAGCAAGCACTATTAATATGCTGAAGCATATCTCTATTCCAGGTGGATTAATGTATTGAAGTTTTCTTTCCAAAGGTTTTAATGGATTAAATTTTTGTTGAATATCTAGTTTTTGCCATTTTAAATAAGCAACTTCACTAGAAGGCCATGACCAGGCACTAATAATTCCTCGTTTACCATCGTTAAAAACTGTACACATTAACTGGCTGTTTTTTGAGATACCTTTAGGTTTTGTGCAGAGATTAGTTTATCTAAAGGAGCTTCTTAGGCTTTGACTACTTTTGGTAAAGCAGAAAAACGATGCACTTTTAAACATTCAACGTTTTCTTTTGATAACAAATGGTTAGAAAATATACTTTTTATTGGAACAGTTCCATTAGAAGAACAAATAGCTGGTACATGATTTTTTTGCTTTGTGTGTATCAATGCCGTGCCTGGACATTTGGAAATTGAACATCTCATTAATTTCCTACCTTTTACTTTGTACTAAACATTACCATTGTTTTCATCATTAGTAATAATTTCAAAATAAACATCATCTAAAAAATATAATGTACCTAATCAAATTCAAGCTACAATACTAATACTGAATTAATAATAAATTATCAGAAAAAAAATAAACTGATGATACTATCAACAATTTATAATTAAATTATTATTATTATTATTATACTTGAATACAATTTGCAATAATGGCTTAAAAGTTTCATAATTTATTAATTTCTTACCTTTAGTCTGTATAACTTTTTCAAAACATGCATTGTTACTCTCAACACCATACTATTTTACAAGCTTATCACAATTAGTATACTTTTATAAGGTGTAACAGTAGATGTAGCTGGGTCAATTTTCTTTACTTTTTTTATAAGCCACTTATGCATTATTGACATTTTAATTCTTAAATTTTCAGTGCCAATGCCAAATAATAAATAAAGAATATTAAATATTAATTAAAATAAGATCTTGAATCATAAACGACATAAATCGTACTTAACTTATAATTATATAATAATAAGCTCAGGATTATTGTATTATTATATTGTATAATATATGAATATGAATATGATGACCATTTTAATATAAAAAAAATGTAAATGTACCTAGTTAGGTATACCTATCTATATTTATACAAAATTAAAAATATTATTTCAAGTAAGATTAATTAAAATATATGTTTTCATAGGTTTATATGTAAAATTAAGTATATAGTACCTATGTAAACAAGTATTTTATTTTTCCGCTATAATAGTTATATAAGGTATAGGTATTAGGTAAGACGTGTGTAAATAAATGTTTTATACAGAATGGGTATTTGCATGTACCTAACAGGTTAGGTCCCATACTAGTTCATATATTAATAATATTATAATGTTATAATTATGCCTACATAGCTACCTAACATATAAAATAGGTATTATAATATTTTATAAGCATGTCTTATAGGTGAAACTTGTTCAATGTGTCCATACACAAATTGCATACAATTGTTATAACGTATTATAGATAGGTATAAATAATATATTAAAGTAGTAAATACCTTTAAATACGTTATACTATTGCGACTCGTGAAACACGAAATGATGACAAAACTTAAGATATAAAAACGGTGTTCTGCAATTGCAATAAGTTAAATAACCACAGTAAACAAAAAACTCAAATAGGTAAAATAATGTAAAGGAAGCAAAATGGTTTGGGTACAATATTTTCTGTAAAAAAAAAAAATAATACACAAATATACACACATATTTAAATAATAGCTTTGAATTTGAAAAAGGAATAATCTATTAGTTGATTGAAATAATTAATATTTTGTAAGTGAAATATATGTACCTACTCAGGAGTATCTGGAGTAAATATATATATGATGGATCTACCACATTGTTGATAATCGGATGGATAGATTATTAAAAATATGCTAGATAAAGTGTTTGTTGAACCACTGAAGTATCATAAAATCATAACATACAAATATAATACGAAAATAGTAGGGTTAATATTATAATTAGAGCCCGGAGTTATATTCTTTTGCATATCTTTTTTGAGTCTTTGCAGTCAGACGGGGGTTCGAAATCTTTACGAATCATGAAACAGGTGTAATAATGTCAAAAGTTTTTTTTGCATATTTGAGGATATTTCAAGATAAAAGAATATTTCGTATAATAAAGAATATTAGAGAATATATCGATTAATTTGTATAAATGTTCGATATTTTTGGTTGCAGTGACGTAAATAATATAAATTATATAATGTCCGATAATAGTGATAATGAATGTGCAATAAAAAAGTGCGATCCATATATGCGCGAGTATATAATAATATGATAACTGATTTGGTCATTTTGACTGACCGTCGCACAAGTGCATGACACCAGAGCACATGTAACAAAATATACTTATCAACTGTTTCCAAAAATGTTCTTAGTTAAAAATTTAAAAGAATTAAATATTAATCGAACTTTTCTTATCATGAAGTATTTTTTATTGTGTACCTATTTTTCTTTTCTTTTTTTTTTTTATAGTACAGCATCATCTGCTAAGGTTATTAGCTTGTAGCAAAATTAGTATTTAGTACATAGTGAAATATGGTTATACAATAGGTTCTTAAATTAGATTATACATATCAATTTGTTTTAAAAATGTAATTATTTTGTTGGTGTTGTCATAGGCTGAGGGCTTCAAAGAGGTTGTCAGGCAGTGTACCTATTTTATATAGTATTTATTTATATGTTATATGTTATATATTTATATATAATTTTTATTTTATATGTAATCCTTAACCATAGACGATTATCGGCGTAATTCAGGTAACCATTTTGCAAGTCATCCAACTGACTACTAACTATATATTTATTTATCTCTATAATATAAACATTTTTTTTTTTTATTTAAAATTATTTCGAATGTTAGTATACATTTTAATATATAGACATATAGTCATCACACACAGCCACCGCGAAGTATGATCAAGTTTAGGCTGTACTTTAATACTAATATGATATACACGTGTATTATATAAGTAGTATATTTTAATCACACACCCACAAAATATATATTTTACACGGTAGTCCAATTAAAGTAAGACACTTATTATTTAAAAATCTATTAACTATTTTTTTCATATTTATTTAAATTTTTACAATCTGTATAAAATATTTTTACAACAAGAACAATCTACGGAAGGATACATTAGAGGACTTGGTTGGCTTGATTGAAGAAAATATTCAAAAATAGTACTTCGTGGTGTGAATAAATAATGATTAGTCAACTATTCGACTAATAAACCATGGCACCAACTATAGGTACGCTTTAAAAGTCGACCAGGGTCACCTGTGATTGTTCCGGGAAGGGAGGTTTTTGATGGATGGAGGGGGCAGATTCGATGGTTTGCTTATTCAAGTTGGAAACGTTTGTATAGAGTCTTAGCATCGTTTTTGACTGTTGGAATGAGGAGGTCCCTGTGGAGAGTATCATTCGATACATAAAAAAAAACATTATTACTTATCTGCTGCAGGAGACTTTTGGATTAAAAATTTTGGATTCTATTTATACTTTAGTCTATAGTTGATCTCCAGAGTTGAATTTCGTAAGTCCACAGATACGTTACTTATAGCTAAGAATTGTATTATGTAGTTTATCGTTTTTGGACGAAAGGAGGAGGCAAAGCTGTCTTTGACGATTATTGAGAACAAGTCGTTTGTTGCATATGTGGATAGTCCATGTGAGACGGTGATCTAGGTATGTACCTTGTTAATGGACGTTCTGGGAAGTTTGAAGAGGTTGGTGGTTGAGTGTGAGGGGCAACTTATGGGTCTGAGTGTAAATGTGCAGTGGATGGATTTAGATTTGTTGAGTTTGAATCGCCACTTTTTGTTCCATTCCAAGAGCATATCATGGTGGGTTTGGGAATAATTTTTTTTTTAAATATCTTTTTTATAACCAACACTATTATAAAAATATTTATTTTTTTATCGTAATTATTATCTTTTAATTTTTACTTTTTATAATGACCACATTCATTTTTAATTTTTTATTTTATAGTGGAATATCTTTTTTTGTACTTCGATACATAAATATCGAATTATTATAGACGAATAGCTTATAGTCGTATAAGTTGTAAGTATTTAAAGTTTTTATTGAAAGTAATGGACTGGTACCAAGGAATCCCACAAAATGTTGGTTAACTAATGTTATAATCCGTTCGTCTAAACTTTAAAAGTACTTATAACTAATAAGCTACTCGTTCGAAATTTGATCTTTAATGGATCGAAATACTTTGAATAATACTCTGCATTAAAAAATGGAGCTAAAAATGTATGTTGCCATTCAAAAGTGTACAAATCTTAAGCTGCAATTAATAAGATATAAAAAAATCATAAAAAGTATAATGTTTCCAAAATTCGTTTTCTAATGACTTAAAATTATGTAGAAGAATTATAAATTTTAAAAACGTAGACTGTGCTTTTTGTGATAAAGAGTGTCTACGTTAATTGATCACCTCGTTTACATACATACATATGTATATATATCACATGATAATATGATATATATATTTCTATATTTATAAACAATACCATGATTAATACAATTATTACACCGTTTTATGGCGGAGACACTCACACACTGTTTATGTTAATATATAGCTGGTAGGTATTTCATAGTAATTTTCTAGTAGGTATTTGCTAAATTTGCGTATCTGCCTATTGCATTGTATATATATTTTATTATATTATAGCTCCTATGCTTACCCATAATGTGCGCACACGCATTTAGTATATGTATGTGACTATATGTTTAATACGGACACGAGCCCTCGCCCTTGGCTAAACCCGTCAAAAATATTTATTACCTTCCCCGTACATTCACGATTAATCGGCGCGGAATTTGAAACACGTATTTTACCGTATATCATCTATTGCTATTATCATATATCGATATATATTTATCTATAAATTATAATAGTATACCTATAGGTGTTATGCTCGTTGCAAACGGCGCTGTAATTGCAATGTTCCTTACGGTTATATTTAATATCTCCTACTATATTGTACTATTATAGGTAGGTATATTATCAATTGATAAATAAATTTAAAAAAGTGCAAAGATGTTGTCATCAGCTGGGGATCGAACTATGGCCATTTATTTATACTTGTTGATTAAAATCGATTGATTTCACGTCGAACGGATTAAATAGTTAGCCATTAGTTTTCTAAAACTTATATCGACGTCAAAATGAGAAAAATAAATTACTTAACTCTCCGGAAACACTTACTCATCTCTTACTGTTAGTTAAGATTTTTGCTGTCGGATATAGCTTATTTCGCCAAAACATCTGCACTTCATATGTATAAACTACGCCATTAGCCGTACAAGTCTTTAAGTTATTTTAGTGGGCATTTGACCACAATTTATTCGCTATCCTGCAGGTTACGAATTAGCTAAACGATGTATTATGTATTTATATTCGGGATTATGTAGTATTATGAAAATCAAACAAAAATATACATTATACATTAATTTGGGCATATCTATATTATACTTTATATAGTATTAATGATACACTTGGTAGTTAAATATTTATTAAGATTATAATGATTATATAATGATTATGTAATATTATGTGCCAATTATATACCTATTATCTTAACGAGGTCTCTACCCCTTAAATCACCACTTTCATGACATTCAGCAGTTCGAAATTGAAATATTAACCCTCACGTCGTTTGTTAATTGGATCAGTCACCACCAGTGTCAAATACTCTAAGTACGCGTCAATCTAATTAATAACTATCAGGTGTAGTACCAATTAATAAACACTTAAATTATATATATTATACATGGGATATGTAAGTTGTACTTGATCGAGTACGTTGTTCTGAAAAATAGTCAAATAAATGGATTTGCTATAGCTGCGGAGTCGTTATACCTATATAAGATTAAATAGCCGACTGAAGATAATGGTTTATGTGGTTGCGTGGTGATTATAATCTCGTTATTGTTTTAAGTCACGATAAGCTAAGGTACATAGCATCCACAGACCCACAGTGGTTACAGGCTTGCAACGGTCGTCCCGTAATATTCTATTAAATATGGTTTAAGGAATTGTGTGAAAATACTATCAAATTTCTTATATTTATTTTCACGAAAATTTATCTTCCCAAAAAACTATTTTAAAAAAGTCACAATTTCATGTGGAAAAAATTATATATTGAATATTTAAATGTATTTAAATTTTTTATTATTAAGTCACGACATTATAATATACAAAACTGCAACACAAAAGTGAGTAGATTGGCAATAAAGGATGACCGTATGGCTTAATCAATTCCGTCTTGTCATTGGAAAAGTCTATTTAGATCTTTATTCCGTATTGACTGAGTTTAAAAAGAACAGTAAGATAGTAAAATATATGTAGATGTATGGATTATCATTGCTAAATTTGGTCTTGGTCGTAGGGTAAAATCTGCTTAAAAGGGGTTAATTTCTCATACTAGATAAGGGTAGGGACATGAAGATTCAAGAAAGAAGGAAGATGGTTAGGTTTTTTGCAAACAATTTTAAAAGTACATAATTTTACCACAATGAACTTTAAACACAAGCACATTGGTTACAGATGGCCACTAAATTATCGGCATGGAACGGTATCGGTTCGACCAGTATCAATAATCAGAGGTTTGTTATTTTTTTTTTTTTTTTTTTTTGTATAAGTATTAAGTTGATTAATTCATTTTTCAATAATGATTTTGGTTTCAGAATTTTTTTTTTTGTATATAAGGAATTTATTGATTTTACAATCATGTTTTTTTTTGCATATTTAGAGGCATTCTTTCTAGTTGAGATAATTTAAATGGTTTTGGGTAGTCGGTAGTAGGTAATGACTTGTGGTTTATCACATTAATATATTATTAAAATGTATATTTTATTAGAATTATTTGGTTAAATTATCTATTTTTTATGAACTCATTGAATTATAAATCAATTAGTTGTCATTACCGACAAAAAGACAGGAAAAAAATTAAATCATTCATCACGTATAAAATGTATCAGATATCCTGAAGCATCTTTTAAGTATGTTTTTATTTAATGAGGTACTTAATTGTCATTTTTAAAAATCTCACAGCAATTACTATATAAAAATCAAAAGCAATAAAATAACAATATAGTAGGTATTCAATTAAAAAAAAATTAAAATTAAACACATTTAGAGTTAATTATATAATACAAGTAAATAATCAGTAATCGCTGTTATTAAGTAAGTATTTAAGGAATAAAAATAAATGTTACAAAGATTTAATATGCTTACAAGTTTATTCAGAGGGAAATATATTACATGGATTTTATATACGTTCCGGGGGAAAAAAGCGAAATAATAATAACTGATTAATATAACGATGACATTTAGAAAAATTAAGTGTTCTTTAAAGTGCGGAATATATGTATATTAAAAAAGTAGAAATTAGTAATTTTTCAAGAGGTGTATGTTAATAGAGAGGAAAAAAATACAAAAAGCTACACGCTCAAGTAGTTCAGACGGGCAAAAAATCACAGCTTGGATAAAGTTAAGTGGATCTAGACATTGCAGAGAGTGAATACACCGATTGTTAGTTATATACGTACCTACACAATTAAAGTTGACTTGTAAAGGCTACAGATAGACGTCGACGAGACAAAAAGGCCATTTTATATATAAAAAGATTCAATATCAGTATCCTATAATTAATTTACACTACAAATAATAGCAGCAGAGAGAACTATATTGTGATGTTATAATATACAATACGTGTTTCACTGATGTTAATACAAACATGAAATGGGATAATAACATCATTTATTTTAATGAAAAATGTGTGCATATTATGCAGCTGATGAGTATTATAATATCATAGTCTATTCACTATTCGTGGTATATACGATTTTATTGGATCCGCTTAACTTGTATCATCAGTGCAGAAATATCTATTTATCTGCATTCTGGTGTGTGTGTATAGTAGCACGGGTGAGTGACTCACGGTATCCACTAACCTGTAGTGTTTACTTTGTTTAGTCTAACATTTCAACACTCAACAGTCAACCGCGTAGGTTAAGTGGTTTAATGGCTGTCTTACGAGTTGTGTTCACTATATAGCTGCAACTGACGTTACAGTTAACATCGCAAAGGCCAAGGACACGTTTCTAAATAAAATTACCTTGTTACAGTTTTAAAACAATAATTAAGTATACTGCACTATAATACGGCGAGTATAACAAATAATTACAATGATAAAGGCTCTTAAAAGAGTTTCGCAGTTGAAGTAAAATGTAATAAAAAATGTGTTGCAATATGTTCAAAGGTGTTTTATTTATGTGTTTGGGTATAAAATACGGGTCTTACAATTATGTCAACTTCTGATATCGTTATAGTCACATCGGCTTAGACTCTTTAATTTCTAATTGTGCATTGTATTTGTATATAAGATATAATGTCGTATCCCCGCAAACTCAAGTCATTAAATAATAAATCATTATTGTATAATATTAAATAGTAATACACCTCAATTAATCGTAAAATGAGTTATTCTTAAAGCAATAAGTATTTTAATATGTATTGATTAGATATTGGAAGATATTACCGATATTATTATGACCAGCAAAAGGTCACAACCTTGTTTTAAAATATATCTATATTCCTATTACGTTCATATTTCTGAAGGGTTGCTATACCGGTAAACTTATACTTAACTTTAACGTGACCAAAAACCTCAACATATTTTATTGAGATCTGGTACGTATCTATATAACAAAAAAAAAAAAAAAAATGTTAATTAATATCTTTAATAGGCCATGCGCGATCTATGAGCATGTTCAGTGGGACTTATTATTTTTTCGTTGAAATAAATCTGGCTTAGGTATACGAAAAATAAGAAATAATAATAATAATTTTAATGTTTACAAAAAAGAAGGAAATAATATACATTTATGAATATATTATATATTAGGTATATGTGTATATGTACGTATCACATAATATGAAAATAATGTCGTCCTTATACAATTTAGAAACAAAAACAGAAGCTATAAATAATTATTATATCAAAAATATAGGTATAGCTTTATATTAATCATGGAAATTGAAACGCCGTGATTTAAAATTGTGAATAAAAAGAAACAAAAAACAAGATATTATGCGCTTTATATGGAAACACAGATATAAAAAATTATCTGCTAAAAGTGCCAAAAATATAAAATTAAATTAAATAGAAAATAAGCAGACAAGATATATAGGTGATGTGGAAGGGGTATAACTGTATAAGTGATGGCATAGTGGGTGGTGCAGATGATGTCACAAGTATAATATGTTAAGTATTAGGTCACTGGTCACCTCAACAACCATTCTCACGGTCGCGGTCGGTTCTATTAGCGCGCGTTGATGAAGACGACTGTTATGAGAAAGGGGTCACATTTCAATGCATTTACATTTTTTTTTTTTTTTAGGGGACGTATTACACGATGTTTTCCAAGCTACAAATGTGTTTGAAGTACTCGTTGTTCTTACCTCAAAATGTCGTTAAGGGATTTTTCGCATTTTAGCGGATTTTCTAGTTTTTGGAACATTTTTTGACGTTTTAAAAGCATTTTTTTAAATGTTTATGACATTTATTTTGACTTCATTGAAATATAAGTTCTTCATAGCACAATGCATAATATAAATTATTTTCATTTCGAAATTAACATCTGCAGGTAATCTGGTTTTAAATTAGACAAGGCTAAAATTTATCTTCATGTCACGCCATCCAATAAATTAGCCGATTTAATTGCATAAAATTAACAACATTTTCTTATTAGGCGATTATATATTATATAGATGGTGCGTTTGGCTGATTGTCGGACGCTTAAGTAGTGTTTTAATTAATAATGCATTTTTTAAAGGGTATTTTTTTCGGTATTTTTAACGGTGTTTATATTCGTGCCCTAGTTATGAGTTTTTGAAGACGACGATATGACTACAATATCGGTGCTGATGGATCGCGGTGACCGGTGATGGTGAGACGGGGTGACTAGGTCGTCGGGGCATTTTACGTTTGGGCTAAAGAGAGAATCGACGGAGCGCACCGTAATGCACCGCTGTTCTTATATACATCAATATTTCGAAAAGTTAATTAAATTATAATTTGATTTTTAGATTTCTCAATATATTTATGAATAATTGATAATAAAATATTACAAATGAATAATAAACATTGAATTACATTAGTTCGTTATCATAAACTTTTTTTAGGTATTTATTTCTTCTGTTCTTCATAATAATATGTAGATGAAAAAATTAAAAAACTGTACATAAGTTATTTTAAAAATTTTAAAAAATTAAACTATAAATTAAAATTTGAAAAAAGTAAGAATTTACCTGGGACATAATTTATATTTATAATATGCAATACTGTTAAAAGATGATGTATTTAAATATAGGCAATTTTGAGATATTTTCTAAACACTATCTTTTTTTTTCATGGTATCGAGAACCAAGAAGGTGACTGTTCAGAACTTTCTAGATGACATCTAATTTTACAGAGTTTGACACTAAAAATGTATAATATATAAGCTGCACTATAGTTTGAACTTGCGGGATTGATGTTACTCCTGGATCATCATTTTGGGCAAATTAACGAAATAGGTATTTGCATGTTTAAATGTGTTTAATTATTATCTAATATGTATAATATAAATAATATATATTTATATTTATATAGTTATTAATAAGTTAAATGCTTAAAACTTTTTGAAATTTAAAAATTAAAACGTTAGGTATGTTAACAATATAATAATGTAACAGGTATTCATATATTAATATAACATGTGTTCAATGTGTACATTTTGGCACGGTTGACGAATAATAAATTGTATTTTAGTTGTTGCATTAAAATATTGGTTCTCATTGATAAAATAAATTATAATTATGTACAATTTTTTTTTTTTTTTTTTTATTGGTACATCATCAACATCATGGTTATTAGCTTATGTACAATTTATTAATACTTTATAGGTATAATCTATATATACCACTCAATACCAGATACATACCTAGAAAAACTTAAAGTAGTAACTTTTGTTAACACTTTTTTATAGCAAGTCAGTCAAATTAAAAATATTTAGAGGTCATGAAGAGTTGATCCCTCGGCGTGAATAGAAAACAATTTTAATGTGATTCTGGTTTATATATTCATTAGAACTTATCATAATTCGATTATAACGAATTATATTTCACCAAATTTATAATAATTAATAAAAAATACAAAGGATTTATTTTAGAAATGATTACACTGCAGCTTGTGTTTGTAGACGGACATATATTATGTATAATAGTTTATCTGACGCACGTAGCACGTATACCTATTCAGGAAGTCTACCGGAAGCTGCTATAAATTACCAATTAATGATAGTTTCTTACGATTAAAGATTTTCAAACCACTAAACCAAAATAAACGTGTTACCTAGCTATATACATGTGTACCCCTAGGACTTATAATCGGAGCCTCGATTATTGGTACCTAATGCGCGATATTGATTTCGCAAGTAAAATAATTTTGAAGAAACCGCGGTCGATATAATCGTTGAATTATATTTAGTAACTGGTTATAATGATACAGCCTCGTTAGAAATGAGTTATACCTGTGTATACATCATGGAAGTACCCTGTAGTTTAACATGCATTTTTGACATGCATTTCTGCATGTTTTTTTATCTATGAATATAATATACGCGTATATTAGCAAGTGTTTATTAATTTAAAGTGGCTGAATATAATGTAATTTTTGTTATGCTCGCCATTTTTTTAATAATAGTAAATGTTTATCTGACTTATCACTTTATCAGTCATCTTATAATAAGAAATAAGAATACTGTTATAGCACATTAAATAAAATAATTTATACAGATATCTAAGAGCTAGAGAGTTTTTAAATTGTCCTTTTCAGAATAATAGTTATGTAATAGGTATAATAATATATGAAACTATACGCCGTAAACTAAACTAGCCGTCTCTCCGTTGAGCGACTGACTAAAAAAAACGTATAGTTTTGAAAACTATATAGGCAATATATAAATTATAGTCATATATTACTATATGTGATATATACACCCTGTATTTATATTCAGCATATTAAGTATTATTGCATATGAATATTTTCTTCCTACTTTATTTATACAAGCCTATTATAATTGAATAGTAAAAATATGTAATAAACTAATAACACAACTAAAATTTTAACCACAAGAATTGATACACCGTAAAAATTGAAAATAGTTAAGAAACTGCAGTTGGCTTTAGCTACCGATAGGAGATCCATAACGTTAGGTCAATCGACCACTGTTGCAGGGAAATAATATTAATAAAGCCTATGATATTCAATGAGAAGACTAAATAATATTTATTTTTTTTCGTGTAGGTAATCATTGCAAATAGGTAACCAGATAAAATGTAATTTTTGTATCTAAAGGACAAAATGTATGTGCGCTATACGCTTTTGGGATGACAAAATGTAGCCTATGACATTTTCCGAGTTCCAACGCGTATCTAAATTTTTCTAGGGGGGGGATGTTAGGATTTGAGGATAAATATTATAATTTTACTAGGTGTTTTAAAATAATAACCTTTTTATTATACTCGTATACAATATATTATATTTTATACCTACTTTAAATTTGTTGTATAGTATATAGTAATTTATCTTAAAGCATTCAATTAAAAATAATATTTTAAAAAAGCCAGGGGGGCAAATGCCCCAGCTCCCCCCCCCCCCGTGGGTGCCTATGGTATCTAATGATATAATTTTTATTGAAATTTGTAAATTACTACAGTCGCTTTCAAACCTTAAAACTAAATTATACATATAGACGTACATTGATTCATATAATATATTATATCATTTATGACATATAGTAATAAGTAATAATATCATATCTGTGTTTTCTGGTTGACTGCATGCAGAATATGATTAAACCTATAGCTTAAGGGAATAATAGCCTAAAGGGGCTAAATAATAAGAAAGGTACGCATTCCAAGGTACTAACTGAGTTTTATTCTGATAATAAATTTGAAAATATATTTAAATTTCTTATTTAAGTCAGAAATACAAAAAACATTTAAACTTGTATATTTTTCTATGAAATTTTCTATATTTATTGGAGAATAATAAATACAAAACATGTGGATTTACGTAAGATTTGATTTAACAACTAAATAAAATTCGTTTTAAAAATTATTATTGCTGAAAGACTCATGAAGACATGTTGAATCTCATTTAGGTTTACGATTTACAATATTTCATCACTGAATAAATTCGATTTTAGGCGTTTTGTGACACGTGTATACATCACGTGTAAGGTGTAATGCGCTTAACCCGCACGGTTGATTTAAAATCGACTTCATAATGAATTAAAATATTTTTTTTTAAATTACGATATCGGAGTAAAACTCAAGTTATAGTGCGATGTAACGCGTCTATTTTGCTCCAAATAAAAAAAATTAAAAAATGTGTTTATGCAATGAATTGTATTTATTTAAAAGAATTCGTAAGTGGATGGGGTTCAGACTATTCGTTCGTATCCGTTCTCCACCGTTCACTATAGCCTTCGTTCTGGTCGCGATCGCAAGTGATTTGCTATGACGGGCCGAATGTCATTCTCATTGAATTGCGTTTTATTTGATCTTATCGTGTAGTCGCCGCCACCAGTCGCGAACAAATTACACGAATTCGCGTTCGCAGCCAAATGTAAATGCACCTTTACAGCTGGTGGTCTCCATTAAACCTTCACTATTAGAAAAAATTAATATTTATTTCGACCACTGATAGTGTAATAATTTATAATGCACGTTGTTATGTAGAGCTGTTCGTTGTAATACTTAAGCCATATATACCCACCATCGCAAACTGTATATACAAGCTCGTGTGCTGTATACGGAGGTAGTGCGGTGTCTATACACAACAACCACCCCAGTACGTGCGTGCGGGCCCTTCCCACTATGGTAAAAAAAAAAAAAATGTAATAAATGTTTACACAGGACTAGTGGCCGAGCGTAATTCTTTTTTATATTTCAGACAATTCCTGCACAAAACGACCCTCAGTCGCTAAGATGACTGCCACATGGCACTGCATTATGTATACCTACTACTGTGTATAATGTTATACGCGTTTTTGTATTAGGTGGCGTCCGGCGTTGAGCCTCGCCGAGGAGAATTATTATTATTTATGAGTTGTCCACGCGGAAACAGTAGTGGCGCTCAATGTGTATAGTATATATATAGACGGCATTTTCAATACATTTGCGTAATACCTAACATTGTCAAAAGTTGGTGTATTGACACAATTAAATTAATGAATGAAAAAAACTACATTTGCGAAAAAAACAAAACAGCAATAATAATAATTAATAATAATAATGATAATAATAATAATAATAATATTTTGTGCGGCGGTGGTGGCGACGACAAACTACTGTTACAGTAGTTGTAGGCGACAACGCGCGTCACAGACATCTGCAAGGTATTTATTTATATTTAGTTATCGGGAGGTTGAAGAAAAAACCTTTTGGTTTTTGGTAATGCGTCGATTAGAATACAAATTTAGCTTGTGTATTTCTGTCGTTATGATCATGTAATAATAATAATATATATATATATATATATACCATTATAGTTATATACTATGTGTTAAAATTGTAAATTAAAATAAACGGCGGTAGACCGTGAACGTAAGTGTAATAATATATTATTATTTTACCGACACACCTATAACCTACAGTTGCAAGCGCGCTGACAAATAGCAAAAAAGTTTCGGTAATCGAAGGATTATCACAAGGTTTTAACTTTTAAGTTTTAAATAAGTCTTTTCTAATTTATGTCTTTATACATTATACATAAATATGTTTTTGAAATATACATTCGAATCGTGAATATTTTTTTTTTATAGATGTACGCAGCTCTTCACTTCGATGAAATGGTCTATATTAGCTCTTAAAAACATGTGTATGTATTTTATAGGCACCTATATAATATGGTCATATTAAACCATTAACGATAAGGACCAATATTGTTTTTCTATAGAATTTGATAATCGATCAAAAATGTTGCGCCACAACTAAAGAAATACAATAATATATACCTACGTGCAGCCGCGAGTATACTATTATCATATCTAGGTACAGGTATATATTTTGTTGGTAGTGTACTAAAAAAAATAATCAAAAGTTGCATTAAAAATGACTATAGTTAAATATGTTATTAATGTATTATTATAGTTTTTTTTTACTTTTAAGTATGACTGTAGCCTGTAGGTACTTTGAATAATTAAATAATTATTTAAGATTTATATTTATATTCATTTTTTAAATAATGCTTAAATTCTAAAAAAAAAAAAAATAAAAATATTTTAGCTAAATAATAAACGCTTTAAACATTATTAACTTTAGCAGTTGTGCATATATAATTTAATTTGATTATTGTATTTCATTACATTTTTATAAAAATGACCAAAAAATATTAGAAAAGTAAAAATATGATCTAAAGAAATTTAAAAGCACTTAGTTAAAATTGTTGTATAAATAAGACAAATCAACAAACATTTAATTTAGATTGTAAAATTTTTTTTTTTTAATTTAAATAAATATGCCTCAGCGTCTATGGACATTGGCATACAAGGGGGTTTAGGTTTAATAATTTTTAAGGATACAGTATTTACATATTACATAAACAAGAACAGATTATAAACTATTTATAAAAGGCAAACATTTTTGTAGTGCTAAATAATTGTAGATTACAATTTGTATTAATTTTGCTCGAATTACATTTATAATAAATATCAGCTACAATTCTGAATAAAAGTAAAGTACTAAAATGTTACAAATGTAACACAACATGGTGCCGCCGCCGGCTTTAGTTATAACAAAATATAGGTAAGTACCTACGTAAAATGTAAATGAGAATGGGGCGTTTGATATGCAGGGTTAACCCACTCTGAGCCTTTTAAAGCCCTAAATAAGATATTTTATTCAATTTAGCCTATAATAAATTTAAGTTGTAATTATTTTATGAATTTAGTATTATGCGAATATATAATAATATATCCACTGTTCAGTACCTATATAGTATATCCTATATCAACGGTTCTCAACCGACAACCATAGGGGTGCGACCCAATTTTGGGTTGGAAAATTAATCGATACCCAATATTTAATTTTTACTTCATCATTGAATATTATTCATAAAAAAAATCGCATGAAAAATTTGGTAAATATCTTAGGTCACCACTACACTAAGTCTGAGAACTGCTGTTCTGTATGATATAGCTTAGCTTTACATTGCAGCGAAATAAATACCATTGTGTATATAATGTCGTAGTGAAGAGGCTTTGAGGAGTTGAACAACTTACCATTATAACTAATAGCCATTGAGCTTAGTATTATATAGGCCTACATGTTTTCAAGTAATGCGATTAAAGGATAGTGCATGTATTAATGTATTATTTGTTGAAAAGGATTAAATTCGGATAAACTCTGTAATAAAGTATTATAATCAGATATTACTTTGATACAGACACGTTCCATCGAGTTGGACCAGTTTCACACGTTCATTTTCAACGCAATTCATTCTCCACATAAGAAAAGAAGAAAAAAAGCACTAAGAACTACGAAATCGTTCGCCGCTCATTACGACAACTCTACATGTGAGTCACAACCTGCCGTAACATAATGATTATAATAATATTAAAGGCGGCAGGCACGACGTTGGGTATACTTTATATTGTTCTATAATATACACATTCGTTTCGAACGGGTTCGCATTCCTCTGCGGCCGAAAACGTATTATTATTGAATTCGTCCATTCATATCTGCCGACAAGGTCATGGCGACGGCGACGTCACGTCACGAAGATGTACTAACGAGTAACGAGTAAGAGAATGTGTTACTCGCGTATGTTGTCTACGTCTTACGAGAGTGTAACAAAAAGCAAATTTTACGCTCAGCAGATCACGTTTAGCTCCGTTAGCTTAAAAATTAGAGTGAATTGACCTCTTTTAAAATTTAAAGGTAAGAGTATTACTTAGACGACCTCATGGGTTTTTTTACAGAATTATAATTTTGAAGCGATTTATAAGTATTTTATGATGTACAAAAAATTTACAATTTTAAAATAACTATATCTCGATTTTCAGTCAATCAACTAAAAATTTTTAATCAATGGAGCTGTGAACGTGATCTGCTGAGCGCTCAATTTGTCATGTTACGCACTTGTAAGACGGGGGACAATACGTAATGCGGGCATCTCATCCTCGTCCTCGTAACGACGCGCGACGTCGACTCGACTCTCGAGTACCTACCGCGGCGGCGGCTGGCCGCTGTTTGGGAGGAAAACCGGGTTCCCCCCGGAATGCGTTCTTCGACGCGTTCGCCCGCAGTGACGCCAACCAACCCGCGCAAGGGATGAAACGAGTTATTTCGTTTCGTCGCGTTGGCAACTGGAGTCTCCGAGATGGCCCGTGCTCGAGTACCGGTTCGTTCGGTTGGCAGTAAGTGGCGGAGGGCACCCACAGGCCGCGATGAGGAGCAGCGCAGCGGCGGCGAAACCGATTCGTCTGTGGTCGTTGCCCGTCGTCGGCAGTTCGGCACATCAGTATACGTGCCGGACCGGTTGCCGAGCGGGTCGTTTTCGCGCGCGTTCTCGAGTTTTTGTGTTTTACGTGCGCGTTTCGACGAGGATTTTTCGTTTTCATTATTTCCCCCGATAATTGATTCAATTGTCTCGGTGGTTAGTGCGTTTTTTTTTCGACGTCGGTTATAATAATAATAATATCGTCCATTCGCGAGAATACCGCAGGTAAGTGCTGCAGTTACTGCTTTTTGATTGTTTAATATTATATAGGGTACACGAACCGATCTGACAATTATTTGAACACAATAATGTTATAATATAAATAAAACGCGCGTCCCCCTACGTTTAACGACCCCGTATTAAAGGTACAACACTGGTTGTTATGTTTTAGTGTTTTTGTGTTTTTGTGTCGGCGAATATTGTTCGAAACGATATTCGATTACGGCACCGCCGTATACCTTCATGCACAGGAATCTGAGCATGATATAAATTATGTCTACTACATGTGTGTATTTTATGGGTACAGACATTTTTTCCAATGATTTGAATTAAAACATTTCATTTTTTTTTTTATTAAATTTCTTCCCGAAGATTATTGATGAGAAGAGTACTCGAGGGCGTCTCTATTAAATTATATCCTTTATATTCTCTCAGAGTAGATGGCGTACAATAGGTGTACACCACAATCATCGACTTCAATTATTATTTTTTCGATATTGCGCTGCATATAGAAAAAACCATATTTTATAAATACTGTATAGTTTTTTGAAAATACACTACTTCAAAACAATATTACTCAAAATATACGTCATAAACCTTCACAATATAGGGTTATCAGATGCCAACTATTCGAAAAAGTTGTTTTACCAGAAAAATAGATTAGAAAAAAAGTATGAAAAAAAATTTCCTTTTAGACACTATAGTTTGTTTAAATAGTAAATATTATCTGTCGTAACTCTATTAATAAATATTTGGATTCTTTACGAAGTGTGAAAAAAAATTGAAATATGTGTTTTTAATTAGTCCCCATAGGTACCTACATATAAATATTAAATATACATGTATAATTGTAACTAATGAAGGTACAGTTTTGTGCATAATATTGTTCCGATATTGGGATTTATAATTATTAATCGTGGTAAAATATGTAATTTTTTTTGTTTTCCGTAGTAATTCCACTCGCAAAATAATATTCAAATTTAAAAGGTTGAAAAAGAGTACCTACTTTTTATCCTGTTGATGGTAACCTTACCTATAATATATTATATCACATACCTCCTAACTGTGTATATACAACTACCTACATCACGATATTGGAATTTATACCAGCAATTATTTTTGTTATTTTGTTGATAATGAGTTTAGACGTTTAGTATGATAATTCTTTATTAATTTAATTTAATTTAATTTGAATGATCCTATATGTATGTATATTGTATACCTATTGTCTATTTTGGATTCTTAGATCAATGTTCATAATTTTTAAGATTTAACAATATTATTTGCATATTGTTTCACAGTATTTTTATAAATTTGAATAGTACCAACTTTTGTTTGTTGGAAATATTGATATTGGTGGATCGACTAACAGATGTATGGCAAATTAATAAATTAGAATTATTTAAAGTTTAGATAAGTAATTTCAGAGGGTAAAACTGAATGTATAAATTATAGAAAACATATCAACCATAAGTAGTACCTTTTATTTTATCATTTTACGTGTCTAATCTCTTACTGATTATAATTAAAAATTATTTTCTGGTTCTTAGACATATTTTTATTGTATTTTTTGACAATATAATATATACATACCGAGGCGATTAAGCATTTTTTTTTTTTTAAATAAGAGCAGGGAAATTCTTAAAATATATATAATATATAATATAGCCGATATAAACAATGTTATATATAGGTATAATATGGGGGTTTATAATTATTAGAAACGAATAATACTATAATATGAAATAATAACGTTATACCTATCAATTTCAATAATTATTCCGTAATTAATTAGTATCGATGTATGTACAATTTTAGAATTACTGTAAACTGTAAAGAGATAGTCTTATGAAAATGTTTATGTTGAACAAATATTATTTTTCAAAATATATGACGTAACTTGTCTGGTTGTTTTCATAATAATCTTATTATTTTTTATGCTGTCATTATTATTTATTTAGTTTTTTGTCAGTAAAAATCGCATGAGCATATTTTTTTTAATCAATAAAATTTGTCTTAGTTTATACATAATGCTAAAATATATGTTTAGAAAGTGATTTATTGTTTTTTGTTAATGGAGTACTCTAGTAAGTACTAATTATGTCTATGAGATTGATATTGCAGTTATAATTTATAAAAATATCTGACAGATTGGTGTAAATAAGCATATGGTGTGGTTTTCAAAATGGATGTATTATGTCGTGTATACATATGATATAATTAGTAAACCTCAAATGAAAATTAAACGTAATATAATAATTATTAATATATGCATAACTAAACTGCATAAGTATATTTTACAATATAGTATAAATGCTGTACGAGTCTTTAAAAGTACTAATAAATATCTAACTAATTTTTTTTATTTATTTCAATTGATTTTTTTTTAAGTTTTATTTTTTAAATAAAAAAAGCTTGGGTGAAATTTGTAGTGCTAAATTTTACATAATAGGTGGAAAAAAGTATGCATTGCATTTATGCATTTATACTTTAATGGATTGTTTTATCTTACCTAGGTATAACAGAACTACTGAACACTATTTTAGTCATTTTTTGTTTAGGCATATGAAGTTAAAATTTTGTCTTGGGTAGTTCAGTGATTGTATACTCAAACAAACAAAAAATAAAAAAATATAGCTTTTTCTTTAAATGGTTTAAGTTATTTAGTGAGGTATTTTTAGTTTTTTTTTTTCATGACATCAAAGGTTTTTGATCATGAAATATTGAAATCGTTAAACGTTTGTTAGATTTAATTAAGACACATATACTACTCGGTACCTCTTGTTCTTAAACATCAATCATAATAATATTTAATCTGAACATTAAATGCACATCGAATTCAACTTCATTATGTTTAAATATAAATTATAATTTATTATATTATATGGCTTATAATTCTAATAGACCGTGTATTTGAAATCAACTTTATTATTCTAAATAATTATTTGGTTGTTATAATAGAAATTAATTACGCTAATAACTATACCATCTATTTTGTGTATAGCTACGTATGATGTAATATTGAAGTAGGTATTAGTAGTTGGATCACTTCAAAAAAGTGCACGTGACACTATAATAGGTACAGTGGTGGGGAGGATGGTTCAAGTATAATATACCATACAGCATACGCTATTGTATATAAGTTTCTACTCTGCACATTGTTGGATGAATGTAAATTTGTTGTATGTCAATAATAATGAAAAAAATGTATTTTTGTGTTTGTAATTGTGATACTAGACGTTTTATAACTTTTTCATTTTTTGTAAAATATGTTTCTCCTTCCATAGAAGGATCAACGGAAAATCACGGCTTCGAGTACAAATGGTATTGCTTGTTTATAATGATGTTATAGCCAATCTACTCAATCTTCTCTCTATAATTTTCTGGATAACCTGTTTTTTATAGGTTCACTTATTTTATTCAATATTTCATCGATATAACTTAATAAATCAAACACAAACAATATACTTTTATGCATGTTATGGTTCTGACATAAAAAACATTCTTCAAATAAATATCGTATTTTGGTTTACAGACTAGCATGCTCGTTATGAGTAACTTGCATTATTGTATAATGTATAAATATTAAAATATTTTTTGTATTTGAAAGTTCTTGTAACAAAAAATATGTATAATCTTTTTATAATATCCCTGTTGGATTAGAAAGCTTTGTAATTGAACTTAAATCTATTGAATAAAAATATAATAATGATAAATTATTTGTCTGAACACTATTTATATAAGATCCATCAAATATCATTCAAATTGAACGAGGAATTTGTATTTATTAAAACCGGTGGTTAAATTCTACATATTGAATATCTTTAATTTATTTCCTATTTATGTAAGATAACATTTTTGTTTGTACGTGAAGAGCTTTAAAATATATTCTATGATTCTCATAAGTTGTTTTTATGTCAATTAAAAAATTACGTTGTTTAAACTTTTTGCCATCACATTAATATTTTTTATTTTTATACACAATACAATTTTCGAAATATTTGGACTAATTTTAAGTTTGATTCTATTTATTCTACAATCTCATTCATACAATTCTAAATAAATACACTGTCATACCGGTATTTATTTAAAGATGAATAATAATAATACATTCGTTATGATATTAGTGTAATAACTTCCTATATAAATAGTTAATACTCGAGAAAATTAGTTTTTACATATTATTATTCTGTATATTAGGTACTATACAACTATAAAACTATATAAGTAGGGTAAAGAAAGGTATATTCGTGATACATGTAATTTCGTAATATTTCTTTCATCGTTTGTAACGAACATACTTATTAGCCGAAAAACATCGAAATAGCGTTACATGGTACCCTAGGTATTATTTTCGGTTGACGTAGAGTCGTTAGGCGCGTGTGGTACATCAATTGTTTCCTATTTTATAGTTTGTACATTCTTTATCATTATTTACATGAGTTCAGCTCATATGTTTTAACGTACTTGTCCAAATCTTTGATTTTTTTGACTTGTGTTAAAGTTAAATGAATTATTTTCATTGAATTTAAAACTAGAAAACATGCTTGATGGTTAGGATAGGTTAAGGTTAAGGTTAGGTTAGATTAGTTATTAATTATTAGTTATTATTTATGATTATTAATTATTACCTAAACATTATCACGAAATTAAATACCATATCACCAAACTACCTAACTTTTCTCAATGACTTTTGAACTTTTATAAAGACTAACCTAACGACTTAAAATTCAAAAACTGAATATATTATAGTCACTTTACTCTTTGTACATCACACAATTAAAAAAATTAAGTATAATTACCGAAATTTTATTTATAATTAAACTTTTAGTTAAATTATCACGAACATACCTTCTTTTACCTTATATTATAGTACCTACTATTATAGTGGTAAGTATAGGACTTATAGACAAGTTAATAACTTATTCCCCATGTACTCGTAAATATAAATAAGTTAAAAATATTTTTAGGAATGGAGTGCTTCATACTTCAGTTTCTGCTCAGGACCGTTTTTCGTAGGTAGGTATGCAATGATTCATTTTCGAATTCAGATTCAATACATCCGTTAAATTTATGAGGTAAACCCAAGTACTATAGACTATAGAGTGAAGTGACTTCGCCCGTTTATGTTTATCAACATAGTGTCCATGTTTTAGATTTATTTTGTAGTATTATTTCTACAGGAACTCTAAAACACAGCTGCTATACAAAAACCGAATGTATATATACATAACGACCGCAATGACGGCGAATCGATTATATTGAAGTAAATAAATATATAGTTTCGTTTACAGTTTAAAAGAGTCCACAATAAACACGTATTCTAAATATAGCTGTAGGGTGCATAGAGGATTCTAACAGTATTGTTAGTATACTTATATATTGAGTATTTGGTTCTTGAGTTTATTGGTTAGTAAATTATAGTGAATGTATAGGAAGTTTGTATAATATTATATGAGCGCACCACGCGTCAAAATTGTGAGTGTATATTTGTAAGTCTTCTTAAAAAAGAATTATTTCAAAACTCAAAAGACAATTTTATTATGTTTCGTTTTAAGCTTAAAATATATTTTGTGAAAAAAATAACTCCTTAAAATTTCGCTGGTCAGTATAATTATACTATTTTTGTCTCCTAAAATTTAAATGTTCTTTTTTCTATTATACCCAATAGGTAGAATAATATAGGTAAATATATACAAACTATACTGTTTCCCATATCACATTTCATAATCAACATAATTTACTATCTTTAAATATTATTCTCATATTAATAAATTAGTTAATTCTTAAAAAACTTGATGCCTTCGTGTAATTGTAAACAATCGAATGTAACCATAGAAAAAATTTGTAAAAATAAAATTACAATGTATCATGCTTTAAAATAAATTTAAAATTTTTATTAGTGAAAGATTTGTATGAATCGTAAATTGTAAATTATAAATTACGAAATAAAATATTAGTAATTATATACTAAATAATTAAGTACACTCAAAAAAAAAAAAAAAAAAACGAGCGAGTGTCATTAATGGGTGGCTGCTCTCATCAAACGTAACATGTAGTATATAATTTATTGTAAACTGTTTTTATATTAATATTAATTGTTTTGATACCTTATATATATTCTGTCTCACATTTACTTATTGTGCCTAAGGTATAGATTGTAAATTTCTTTTAAAAAAAAAAAAAAAAAAAAAAGTAATTATATAAAACATAAATATATAGGTGTACTCATTTGTACTATAATTGGTATATATAACGAAAATGGTTAGTAAAATGTAGTATATATTTATTGTATAAACAGTACCAACTGAGAATATTGTTACGTAAATGTTATAATATGTATAATTATGTCAGCACCTACCACAAGATTTTGCTCAAGTTAATTAAATACATTTTTTTATAATATTATTTACATTAGTCATGCAGTGCTTATGTTATTTTATAAATTAATTTAAATTAAAAAAAATCGTGTTCTTATTCGAAAGTGATAGCCTTACTATAGTGTACTGATGCATAAAAGAAATATTTAAGCCAATATTTTAACCTCGAAGTCAATTAGTTGCACATATTTATTGGGCTTGTCAAACGTTTTTTTTTTTTTTTTGTATGCAAGTAGCTATTATCTGTCGAAATGGGTGGTTAGTTGGTTATTAAATATGTATTATAATGTGTAAATACGTAATTTTTAGTACTAAGTGACTTATACTTGGTAATAGAAATGGTAGTGAAATATTTTTATGCAAATTTAATATGATTCCAAATTTCCAACTATACCTATGCTATTTATTAGTATATACATTTTATTATTATAAAGCCATTCAACAGAGAACCATTTATTAAACATAATGACCTGCATTAATTTAATAATAGATTTATAAAACATTTTCTGTTTTGAATATTGTTAAATATAAATCTAGTTCATATTTTAAATTTCTTTTAGATTTATTGTACCATTTAATAGGATGCCTCATCTGTATATCATTGTTGTCCCTGTCTTACAAAGTTAAAAACGTTCAACATAGTAAAACTGTTTTGCGTGGGGCATCTTTATCGCCTCAATATTATAATAGAATTACCAGTACTAGTCTGTGCTGACTGCTGATCTTATTAATACGATTAAATTTATCAGTTTGAAAATATGAGTTTTTTGTTTTGTTTTTTTAATGAATTTAATTATTAAAAATTATCGGTTAATGTTAATAAGGGAACATAATAGGTAATATATTATATTATTATGTGGATGTGGCGTCCTCTTAAGAAGTATCCTGTGGAAATTCAAATTTTTGTTTTTCATACGGGAATTCCTTTTTTATTGCAAATTATGTATTGAATAATTTCTTTTTAAATTTTGTCGTACTTAATTCGAAATTCGAACGACCGATTTTTCAGTTGTTAAAATGTTTATTTAAAAGACAGTCCTTAAAAATGGTTTTACGAAAACATAAAATAAATGTGATATTTGATAGTGTTTATTACAGAGTTTATTATGCTTGGACCAATCTAACAAATCACAAATATTATAAGAATAATATTAATAGTGCATTTTCGTACATATACAAAGTTAAATGACTAAAAAACTACTTGTTCAAATTTTGATTTTGATACGTCATAAAGTTCAGAAAAATTGTTCGCTAAATAATTTATTGAGTAATTTATAGTAGAAAATCCTTTTTCTCGTAGAGTTTTCATTTGAAAATCAGAAGTTTGTATCTCTATAGAGCACTCCTTGTCCTTATAAATAGTGTAGGTATAAAATCTTAAAAAATTGAAAATATACTCATTAAGATTAAATACATTTAATAATTCGAAAAATCAGATTTTGATAACCGTGTTACCTATTGAAGAAAAAAGGGCTTGAGTTTGAGTATGCTTGGCTAATAACTCTGTATAGGACTTTGATACAATATTAGATATAAAATAACAATTTTATTTTATTCTGAGTTTCTCATAATAATTTTATTTTTATTATTTGGTGTACGATATATGCTGTTATATAAAAATACTTAAAGTAGTTAGATTCATTCATAAATATATCGGATGGGAATTGTTAAAAAATACGTGTCTCAGTAATGCTGTTATATTGCTTATGAATATTATTGTATGATAATAATGTCTTTTGTTGAGTAAGCCTCCGCGCTCCATCATAATTTAAGACTGAATGGGGTCAATGTCGGACGTCGGATAACTCGTGTTAACTGAATGTAAACAACCGTGTTTAATAAGAGAAAATTAAGACGAAGGAAATGGGTAATACTCACGTACCACGAATTACCTACTATTATTATTAAGCTATATTATGGTTTGGAATGTATTATTATGTATTAGATTTTAGATTTATTTATATTATTTCAATAATAATATTATGTACGTTATATTTACAAGATTATAATAGAATAAACAATTTTTTTAAACATAGGTGTGTCTAAAACTTCGAATTAAATAAATCTAAGGAATATATTATTATGTTAGAATATTTTATGATATATTCCTTTGAATAAACCGTCATCTGTTTGATTATTCATTTCTTAAAATTAATAAGATATATAAATTATAAGGCAATATTTTTACAGAGAATCATGCTTTTTATTATTGTTGTTAAAACCTGTAAAATCATATTCGAATATAATCGATGTCAATAACAACAATCAATATAATATATATGTTAAAACTCAAACTTTCCCAATTATGCGGTATTGTTCAGATACATAACAATGGACTAATAATAAAAGGTCATTTTGATTTTTTTTGCAATTTCCTTAGATTCGTTTTCTGAATACACATAAACTACTAACCTTGTTTAGGATGTTTCAATTAAATTAACGGGAAGTCTAGTCACATGATGACAGAAATCTGTAGTCACCTATTTTTTTGGAAACATTGTGATTCATTTAGAAAACTCGCAATATATGGTTTTGTATAGTAGTGCACGCTTTTCCAAGCTCAAGATAATTATAATATAGATATTCTGTAATTCTGCTGTAGTATTCGAAATTTGGTATTGGATTAGTGTTTGATCCAGTGTTTGGAATTAAAACAATTTATTTACAGAATGGACCCGATACTTAATGCAAATTTATTGTGGAAACAATATTTTTTCATCACTGAAATCTTTTTTGTATTTAGAGTTCAAAACGCATTACTCATATTAATTTAGTAATATAGGAATGTTTAATACTATTTTAAGAAAATTAAAATAAATTTATTTTTGATTTTTGATTTTTATGAATAAAATAATCTGAGTCCTGTCTTAGTGTTTTGATATCTTTTAGTCATGAACTAATTATTTATATGTTCATAAAAAAAATTGAGAAAAAATAAAAGTGGTTTTTATAAAATATTTAAGACTGTTATCCTGTAAAATAGATCAATAATGGTTCTTAATATTTTGCATATGGATTTGTCAGTTAATTTACGTTCATGGTACATTAAAAAAATATATGTTGAAATATGTTGGTTTATAATTTTAATATTTTTTTAATAATTTTTTTTTTTGTGTAGTTTATGTTTTCATAAGATGTGAACATTTTATTTTATTTTATAAATATAAGTACTGACGTTTTTATAAAAATTGCAAGTTTATACATAGGTTAGTGACACTGTGACACTGCTCGTTACTTTTATTAAAAATACTATTAAAAATATTCAAGTTTTTAGTTTTTCCAAGATATTATAATAGACTATATTTATGTTAGGTCATTTAATCATGTTGTATTGAGCACAATTTCAATTGAAATATTTAAAATTTTGTATCAAGGATAATTTTTATAGAAAAGTCATAAGTATCTTTACGTAGTGTAGCTATATAGTGTAAAGTAAATTAAAGAATGAATAATGAATAGTTGTCCGAGACAAGTATTGGTTTAGGACCGATAGATTAATAATTATTTTAAGATCATTTATACATTTTTATTCTTTTTTACTTTCACATTCTTCAGTAAGTAAATAATAAATATCTAAGATATCTGATTAGTTATACATGGACTTAATTCGCAAATAGTGAATTTGTGAGTAGGAAGGTATATGCATCAACTTTGTTATATTCGTTACTTCGTTAGTAAAATGTAATAACACTAATAACTAATAAATATTAAATTATAATTTCATTTAAATAATTTATAATTGCCCATCTAAATTTACGTCGTGTAATAGATGACGTTAGAAAATATATTTTATTCAAACAATAGACGATAGGTAATTTTAATAAACATTTCTAGGATAACATTGTAACAAGTAATATGTTTAATAGAAAATAGACATTAAGTGTTGTAAAATAATTAAATAATTTGGAAAATCCAGTTAAAAGTATTTTCAATAATTAACTAACATAGTATTGTATTAAATTCAATTGTTGAGTTAGAATTTTTCTTTTTATCATTGATATGATATTGTAAAGGATAGTCTATTATAATTTAGAAGTATTATATGTAGTTAGTACTTAGTAACCTTTTGAGGTATGGTTCCAGAAATATATTATGTCGACTATATCATAAAATTGTTCATATATATCTCCTACACATAGTCGTTTAATAGTAATACTATCGAGAATATTCTGATGAATACAATTTATTATTAAAGGAAACTATTAAATTAAGCACCTATTGGTCAATTGGTGTTCTATTAAGAATGTAATTTGTTCATTCCTTTTAATATTATTATATTAAATGGGGTTTATTGTAAAAATTTATAACATTAAATCATGTGGATTTATTATAATCAACCTTATTTATTATTAAAAACATATTTGTCTACGCCCTGTTATTTGTTCTAGACATGGGATTGTTGAATATACGTACTGATGTTAATATTAATTAGGTAATTAATTTTAAGTGCCATCATGAACGCCCATTTAGTCTCGTTATAATGTTTTTTTAACATGACCAATTAAAATGTCTTTTTCTTATTCCTGACAAATATGTTAACTATAGTACAAATATAAAAAAGGAATTAAGCTTGTATTTGAATAGTAAGGTAAACCATTTTGGATTTTAGTTAATCTAATCTATATGTGCTTATTGCGTGGAAAGTATGTTTCTAAATAGATGTGATATTTTAAATAAAAAATGAATTCAATTTTATACGTTTTTAAACATTGCAGATTTAACGAAAAAATACTTGATAAAAATACTTTTATAATATAAATGATAAATTTATTAGTTATTTGTTTTCTGGTTTATTAATTATTTTTCTATTTATTTTGTTGATTAAACTAAATTAAATTAAACACTTTTTATCTTTCTTCTACTTCTTCGTCTTTACCTATAACTTTATTATATTAATTATTTTTGATGTTTCTTTGTAGTATATAATATGATATCATTAGATTTTGTGATCGAGACATATCTGAACTAGAATTAGTTTCATGACATTGTATTAAATAGAGGTAGGAACACAAACAAAATATATTTGTATGATTGTTATTGAATTTTAATTTGAAACATTTTGTCATACAATACAACGTCTTTTGTTTTAACGATGATTCTATTCTAAACTATTTTTGTCTATTAAACAGTATATACAGGGTTTCATCATTTAGTAGTCATATTCATATATCCCTTCCATAAAAGTGTGTAGTACTTGTTGAAGCTGTTTATACTTAGTTATCGATCAGTTATTTTCTGCGCGTTCTTTGTAGAGTACGCACTCGATCTTTTCAACAGTGTCGAAAAATTTCAGAAATTTGATTCACGACCTACCACTCTATACTCCGTGATGTCAATTAAAAACCATACGTTGTCCTGCACAATATAGTATATAATATGTGTAGATCGAACATATACCAGTATAGTATTACGAACGATATTTTATGTTAAGACGAAAACTCTTTTTAGATATTCTATTATTCTAACCTATTGCATGACATGTACACATTTATATTATGGTGTCTGCAAAATGAGTTTTTTTTCCAAGACAGACGGTAAATGTTCATTGCACTGAGCTCCCTGCAGTGCATTAACGTATAGGTCACACTCGTAATTTATAAAATATTAATATCTCGTTTATCCGATAATAGAATATCATCATTAGTAACGTCTTTTACAAACAATACCAAAACACGTGTAACGCACACTCTTCATTATTTCTATTCATTATTATTATTTAGGGTTGAAAACGGATATCAGTATTGTGGTATTGGAATATAATATATCAGTACTGGTATGGAACGGTTTATCATAATACCGATTTAAACCAAGACATACCATAATATTGAAATGCAAAATGCAATTCAAATTGGATACCGTGATATTAGAACCAATGCATATATGTACCTATACTAAAAAAATCGTCAACTGTTAATTAATTAATATCACTATTTTTGTTTTATTTTTGAGAACATTTGCTAATCAGATGTAAAATTTTATGGTTTTCAGGTGGGCGAGGTTTCCCACGAAGTTATCATCCGATATAGAGCATAATAAATAATTTATTGTTGAAACTTCGTACAGTCCCACGAACTTCTGAAACAACAATAATGGGTCCTACGGTAGCGGCGACTACTACTCCGTTGGCGGAATCGTCGGACGGCGACCACAGTGCCAAAAAAAAAGGCATACGGCGGCTGTTGACGCCCGCCATATTCACGGGCGGCGATCATAAGAACAAGCAGACCGCGGTAGCGGCCGTGGACGTCGCTAACGGGTCCGCTGTCCACAATCACCAACTCCGTCAACCCACCAACAACAGACCGCCCAGCACCAACAACCACAAGACCATTATCGAGACGGCATTCGTCAATAACAACGGCAACGGCAACTCTACCGGAAACGTGACGTACCGGTTGCAACAACAACAACAACAACAACAACAGCAGCAACTGCAGCGGTTTCGATACGCGCAAGGGGTTGACCGGAACGCCGTCGATGTGACCGACTTCCGGTCGCGGAGCGTCAGTCCCGGATCGTTCGACCGGGACGTTAACGCCAATTATGGCAGCGTCGAACGTCGAATGGGCAGCCCTTGTTCGCTGTTGTCATCGTCGTCGACGTCGTCGCTGTTACCATCGCCGTCGGGCAGACGGTCCGCTCCCATTATACCGTACTCGCAGTATTATAACAACAGAAACGGAGGTGGTGGTCAGCAGCAGCAAAGGATGTTGCTCATGCCGGTCGGCGCGCAAGTCAAGATCACCGCACCGCCGTTGTCAAACACCGCGGTATACGCGGCCGCTGTCCGCCAACATCGACTGCAACAACATCAACAACAACATCAACAACAACAACAACAACAACAACAACAACAAAAACAACAACAACAACTACAACAACAACAGCACCAGCAGCAACAGAAACAGAATCAACAACAGGCCATCTACGGCAACGTAGAGGCCGGCGCCACTGGCTCTTTTGTACGGGGGTCCCCGCACCGTGCCACCATCGGGTGCGTCCGGGAATCGCCGGGCCGACAGTCTACCATTTACGAGACTGAAGAGGATGTCGTTGCGGCTGGTGAGAAGAGGTTTCAGCCGATTTTCAAGAGGGGCACCCTGCAAGAGCCCGTAGCTGACCCGTCAGCAACTGCTGCCGGACAGACACTGTCACCGTCGTCGTCATCCGGCTGCAGCCCGAAGAGGGTGAGTTTTTCACCGGGGCCGTCCGAACCGCCCGCGTACTGGCCGACCAAGAAAGGCCTATCTCCGCAACCACCTACCCGCCAACGGACGACCGATTCGTCGATGGCCGCGGAAAGGCCACTACCGCTCGTGCCCAAACGTAGCCCGTCCACGTCAGCCATTTACGGCACGCTACAGCAGCGAGGCGGTCAACAGCGACCGCACCAGCAGCAGCAGCCGCAAACAAACCGGTGGTGGCCACCGCCGTCGCCGTCTCCGCTGCACCAGCACTACCAACAGTCAGGCAGCGAGTCCGGTAGCGAGGCCGGAGAGGTGCAACGAATACTCAATGTCAAGAACGGTCATCGGCTGGTCATCGGTAAGTGCAACGTGCTCAGTATCTGATTACGCGATAATGTTTCGAAATATTATATATTATTATGTGTTGACCACAAACGCGTTTCGACACGTTTTCGTAATAAACACGTGGTAATAGCGATCACCGTAGTTTACGTATATTATGAATATTGAGTATAATATTATAATGTTATCTTAATAGTAGGTATACGTATAGTCCCCCCGCAAGTGTTGATTTACATAATAGGTACACGCGAACTACCCCATTCGCGTGTCGTCGTCGTTGTTTAAACAACTTGTTATTTATTTATTTTTTTTTTTAAATTAAAGTGTTTCTGACATACAAGGTCATCTAACTTATTGATATAATAAAGAATTTTTAACATCATTAAGTATTTATTTTTCTAATACAATGTGTCCGATTCGTTGCCAAAATACATATTTTCATGATTTCTACTATAACATCATCTATGGTGCAGAATAACTGACACACTTTTACATTTTTCAACTAATAAACTAACTCATAAATTTACCTGATATATGTATTACAATAACTGAGGTACTAATAATAACCATATTCTTTTGAAAAGTTTATTGCGCTTTATTTCAAACTTAAATGAAAAAAGTATTTTAAATTATTTTTTTTTGTTGCTTGAACTAAAGATAATCAAGATGGCATATTTTCTGCACCCTATTAAAAATAAACTCAGTGGGTTTTATATAAATATATAGCTGAATGTAAATCAAACCAGATAACTAACTAACCTGAATGATGGAGCCCATAAAAACAAAAACTAAGGGAAAACGAATTTCTTTAAAAGTAAAAAAAAATTATGATTATGATTGTTAAGTTTTAAAAATCCTTAGGTTTCCTTGTGGAAGTAAGTACCCCGTCTATCATCACTCGTAAGTGAGTTTTAAAAATAAATGTATGAAACTGTTTTTTTGATTTCAAAAGACTCATAGTTTGACAATAACTGATAATTCGCTAAACTAGTAATACTTAATACAAACCTTTACGCGAATGTTTTACCAAGGTTTTGCTTGGATTATACACATACAATTTAGGTTTAATACGCAAATACAATTAATACAAATAAAACGCCAATAATAATGATTGTAAATATTATATTTGAATAACTGTTTATCCTTAGAATCAACATGTGAATAATATAAAGTTAGTCGACTTGATCATGTGTGTATTTCAACCTGACGTGGCTCCGCGCCTTTGACTAATCCTTGGAAAACAAGTGACACATTTCATCGGGTCGGAAATTATGAGTTTTTTAAATATACTTCCTTGATTTTTCCGTTGGACAATCGTGGTCGACGACGCGAAAACGGTTTTATCGAATACCATCATATTGTGGCAATAGTGGCATGGCCACTTAGAGAAAACGGTCGGTGGCAATCGTGTCTTGTTAGAACAGTGAAACCTATACTGTCGTCGGGAAATATCATGGTTAACCATCCGCGATTATGCAGTTTACAATGTGGACCACGGTTACCGAATTTGTATCATTGTTTGCGCCGTTACCGATCCTATTACGATAGTTGACGGTTATCGGCAACAACTTGCGTACTATATGTTGAAGATTGGAACGAAGTGGGTTACCCAAATATATATATATAATATACTAGCACGTCTTATTACAATACGAGTGTATGTTACACCAAAAAACGGTATTTTAATACAAATGATAAAGTAATAAATAAATATAAAAATTACAAAGGTAGTTTAATAGAAGGTGTCCCGGGAATAATTATAATAATTCGCATATAATATAAATACGAGATACAAATGTGCTAAACAATTAACGTTAATAATAATGTGTTACAAATTTACAATGTTCGTCTAATAAGACGTAATACAAACATATATATATTACAATTTAAGTTGTCGCCGGACAACGGAGCGGAAGCTTGCTGGACACTTATCTCCGCTAACACACCTGTGGTGTCGGGAGCAAGTTTATAATGTCGCAAATTCGTTCCGCGTTCGAATACTCATAGACCACAGCTGACGCATATATACCTATAGTTAACGGTATGTCGGTTATCATTATACTGTGTCATGTATTATAGATTAATATACTCAACTTTTAGGTAACTTGTTTAGGCTCGTTAGTGCGTGCGTTTGCATGTGGTAAATATAAAGCCAAATAGTTTTGCACCCTGCGTAATTTTTTTCCAAATAATTATCATTGTTTTATTTGGTATAGGACATGGGTATCTATACTTTTTCTCTTTTTCTTTTATTGAAATATATCAATTATTACAAATTAATTAATTTGTAGTTTTTATGTATTATACAAATAAAAAATATTTTTTGACATTATTTTTGTGATTGTATGATAATTACTAAAATATACTATTATTCAGTAGTAGAGTATGAAAAATTCACAAAAATAATTTTTAGCATACTAAAACTATACTACCTATGTTAAATAATTATTTCGTACGGGTCACAATAAGTTAACTGTGGAAAAGAAGTTATATACAAAATAATTAGGTAGGTATTGTGTTTTATTTTATTTTAGTTATTTTGATTTAAATTAATAATGGATATAAAATGTATGATATTGCAAAATATTGTTTCGTTATCTTCAATATTTAGTATAGCGAAACTAATAAACTTTTTTTAATGTATTCCAATACCGATAGTAGTAATTTTGTTAAAATGGGAAGGAAATATACTGTCGCTCAAGTGGTATGCTGTTCTTGTCCATATACTGTAGTACCTGCACCCATCGTATAAGTTTGTCTAAACAGTAGTTATATAAGATTTGTTCAAATGGGATGATTTAATGATTTAAGCAGTTTATTTCACTTAAACTTACTACGTTCGTTTTACTTTATTTTATAAAGGGTAATGATATCATGGTACCTATTTGGCGTACCTACATAACATGCATTTTGTGTTAAATAAAACGTTAACACATGTAATTTAAGCTGAAAATGTTCCTTCAATTTTCATTTCAAACAACTAAGATTGTATAGATAATGGGTATCAAACTATAATATAACTAGACTTATATAGAAATAGTATTTTATATTATTTTTTTTAATGGTATTTCTGTTTTCAATCCTCCATGAATTCAGATGTATAAATTATGTGATTGAAATATAGTCTATTTTATACTTTTATAAACTGTCGAATTTAAAAAAACTGATAATTACTGATTGAACTATATAAAATGAAATTTTTATAATTTTATAATTCTATTAACTGTTGTAATCTAGACAGTTGGAAAGAGTTGAATTTAGAAATATGTAATATATTTTATATGATTTATGACTAATAATAGATATTATATGTAGAAGAAAATAATTTAATTATACATCAAATTGGAATACTGCTCAAAGAAATTGTGAAGGCCGTGACTGATTTGTATTTTGTATTAAATGTATTCTTATTATATATAATATCTTATCAGACTATACTTGGTCTAAAGAAAATGTCATATTATCATGCATTTGTATATTAAACTAAATAAAATCTATATTTACGATTTCTCCTATTTACTCGTAAGTCGTAATATTTTGAAATATATACTTTATCTACTCAAATTAAGACTCCATGTACAATGTAATTTTAAAATTAATTCATCATCGATAAGTTATTACAATTAGAAAACTCAAAGTAAAAGCTGCCACGGAAAAAGCTATTATGTGTTATTTTAGTATAAACCCTTAAACATGTGTTTTTGACGGTTTCTTATTATAGTAGATCCCTTATATTCTTATAATATATAGCGAATAATATGACAAGCTACCGAGTACCGGAAACTATCCATTAAAATTGATGGTTCTTGAACATTTTTCTTTTTGTCGTATTCAATACAGTTAATTCGACTTGAATTTAGTAGAAAATAACATCAAGTTTATGTACCGGGTCAAGTGGAACAATCTTGTAACGGTACATAGGCTTAATGAAAATATTGTTTAGACCTTACTAGAAACAATTGGGTGTTGTTTTTGAAAACGATTGTGTATACCTACCATTATCATTTATCCTTTGATTCACATTAATTCATTATTATTAAATTAACAATAATACCTAACGCAAATGAAATTCTATATGTGAGGCATATTCATTATACTCGTGGAATTTTTTACAGTTGATTTCCTACGGTATTACAATATTTGGTTTAAAAATATTTGTTATATGGGCTATAATGAAGTGAAAAATAGTAAAATATACATTTAATTTTGTTAACACATGCATTAAAAATATAATATACAACGAATTTTCGAATTATCATCAAGTGAAAAATAAGCATCTTATTATGTTAAAACAGATTAAATTAAAAGTTACATTTTGTTAGATAATTTTTTTTAACTAATCTTTTAATGAAATAAATCCATACCATTTTTATTCGCTTTATTTTCGTAACCACTAGATTTATGTAATTTAAATTAAGAACGCAATCCAAATTTGTAAATCAATGCTGTAGAAAAAAAAGGAATATACCAATGCTCTATATATAATATATATATATATATATATATACATATTTCTATAAGTAGGTATAAAATGTACGTACGTGTATACACGTGTACACACGGGCTTTTCAAGTCTCTGATCTCGGACGAATCGCCTAAACCATTCATTAGCGGCATGCCACAGAGTGATGTTTTCAGACTATAGGACCATAATGATGTATGCACCTTGAGCCGTGAATGGGTAGAGGATGAGTAGTTTGTTATATAAGAGTGAATACAACCAAGATGATGCACTGTATACAATGTCACCTTCACGTTTTTCCGTTTATATTCAGCCAACCCTGGAAAACGGTTATACACGTTAGTCAACCCTGTATATTTACTCGCACGCCGTATAGTAATAGCAGTAGTGGCTGCAGTAGTAGTAAGAGTATAGTTGGAGTAGTATAGGAATAGTAGTGGTAATAGTAGTAGTAGTAATAATAGTAGTAGTAGTAGTATTATAGTAGTAGTAGTTGTTGTTGTTATAGTAGGGACTGGGAAAGAGAAAAAGACACGTTTCATACCGGCTTTCATGAACGATATACAGAGGCTTCCTCATGCCCTATACTACAACGATCCTGGTGTAGGGGTTGTACCGTACTTTATTTAGGTATATATATATCTATGTCTACAGTATGTGTACACCGAGGGACGCTTAAAGCGCTATCGATTGAGCAACCGCCGCTGACGAGGGTGTTATAGGGTCGGTATTCGCCGAACGGCCACCGGTCGCGCGAGCGTTCCCGACGCCGTGCCGACTGCTCTCTCCTAACCCCACAAAGTGCATCTGCGGGTGGCTGAAAGTCCATTTCGGTGCGGTCGCCGGTCGAACGTGTTGGATTTCGGTACTAACTAGATTTTATAGTTATCATTTCGGGCTAGTATCAAATCGGTTTAGGGTTATATTTTCGATTTTAGTCGTATATATTGTAATAGTTCTATACTAATATATATATAAATAGGTCTTTTCATATATCGTTGAATTCGGATTGGCCATGCCGACTGGCTGATAGGTTGGATTATATTTTACATCACCAGAGGAAAACGATCGCTCTGTCACGATATATTTCCATTTGATCAAGAAGACGGATATGTTGAACCGGTGGAAGAACAAGGAGAAGGCCACGGGGCCGGGGTCTAGTAACACATTGCCAAGTAAAGGTTCGGCAAAAAAGAAACGGAAAACAGGTAGGGAGGGAGGTAAGGTTTTACAAAAAAAAATATTTTTTTCCTAATAATACATTATACCTGGCCAATATTTTGAGGTATGTTTGAAGGTTCATTAATTTCTCTTAATTTAAAAATTTGAAATCAGAATCTGAACAAAAATATATCATACTCAATAATTCAATATTATAAAATAACTGATTTTGATATTAAGTATTTTATGGTGTATCAATATGTTTGTGTTTCATAAGTAATAATATTATTCATTAATATCCGATGTATAGTAATTTATATATTTATATTTATATCGATGTATAAACTTAGGTACATGTTGCACCTAATTATTTATATAATACCGAGTAAGGTTAAAAATTCCATTAAATGATTTGTATTTTAGGTGAAAAAAATATGTTGGATTAGATATTTTACTCATTTAGGTAACAAATCTTTAATCTATTGTGTTGACAACATGTTCAGATTCGTAAATATTATGAAACGCTAGCTATCATATGCTACTACGTAGTATGAACATTTGTATTGATTAAGCAATAAAATAATTATTGCATAAAAACGTTTTATTAATTTCTCATAGTAATTTCTCTTTATTGTTTGTTTATTTTTCATTATCACGAAAAAAAAAATGATAATATAAAATATTTAAATTTTCTAGAGTTTAATGTACCTAGATAGTTTTTATTGAATAATAATATTGAAGCTATAATAGTTTATACTAGAAACTAAAAAAAAAATATAAATATTTAAAGAATCACATCTACTAGTTCAAAAATAAAAACGAATATTATTAAACGACAGTCATTTGAAAGTTTGCCGATTAAATTAAGTTAACACTTTCGTGATTTTTTTTGAAACGGAATTTGCTGTAGAAATGATTAGTTGTTATCTATGGCATAAATTTATATAGTAAATAATGAGGAAACAGTTGAATGAAAGCTTGGTTTAAATATGACAGTGTCATAACGTTAAGTAAAGTTTTAAATTGCAACTTAGTAATTTTGACAAATGTGAAATAAAAATATTAGTATATCAATGTGAAACTAAAATTTACCACGCGGGTGGTACCTACATTATTTAATGTTGTATCATATGCGAAAATATAATTAATGTACACTAATTAGGTTGGTTGAATGGTTTATATGTGTTATCCAAACGTAATACATACGTTGTATTTTTCTTGGTTTTTTTTTTACAAAAACTTTTAGGTTCCAACAAATTATGAACGAGTAAAAAATTATTCCTCAAAATAACAGTGACAATGGGTTCTATATTAAATGTTTGTACACTGTACATATAGATCTATACTAAGAAAGTTAAAGTTTTTCTCCTTGTTTTTAAATTATACAATTAGTTAAATCATACATCAGTGGAACAATTTTAAGCATTATGTATACTAAACGAATAAAGTTAAATTTTAATATGAATATATTTTGATTACGTCTATAGAATGTGCTATAATATATATTTTTTAAGGTTCAATTGCTATTTTAAATTAGGATAAAATAGTTATGGTTTTCGAATAGGGTATACTTTAATGTAATATTTAAAATAATATACACTAGTTAACTTAAAATGTTATTATTAAGTGGTAAAAATAACACGCAGTATGCGTTCTATGGTTTTTTATATGTTATATAATATATGATAAGGATATTATATTTTATAATTTCCAGTTATTTTATTTCCATTCTTTCGCTAGCATTTGTTTTGAACTAAGATAACTGGAAATTATAATTTATAATACCTTTATTCTATACAAATAATATATTAATTTATTAATATAATATCGAGGAAATAAATTATTACAAATCTTTTTTTTTTTTTTTTTATTGATACTGCTTCAACATTAAAGTCATTAGCCGGGAACAAAATATGTTTAAAAGTTATTTACAGTCATCTTAATATTTAAATAAAGGAAATACAAGAATATTACAAGTATATGGTGATAATGATATAAGTAACAATAATATATAATTATTTAGATTCTATTATATAGATTTGTTATTTTAAGGAATGTTATTAAATAGTTAAAATTGTCTATACTTAAAATATCTCTTAATGTTAGGTGTAGAAAATTTTTTCTTTGTTCTGTTAGATTAGGGCACTCTAGGAGTAGGTGTGCTGTGGAAATCGGGGCGTTGTTGCAGAGTTCGCAGTTTGGTCTCGGCTCTTTTCTCATTAAGTGTGCGTGAGTGATGTTAGTGTGTCCAATTTTCTTCCGTGTCCATATCACTTGTTGTCTTCTCGTACTTGAGGGGGGATTCGGGTTAGGTGACAGAAAAGGTTTTATTTGGTATAGTTTGTTGTTCAGTTCCTGGTCCCAGAGTCGTTGGTGGATCTTTTTACTACTTTTTAAGGCGATTCGGGCATACAAATCTTTCTTTCCAAACTTACGAGTACATAATGTAATATAAATGTGCCTAGTAAATTGTAATGAGACTTTGTACTGCGAATGTTTTTCTTACAAATTGAAATGCTTTTTTGTTGTTGTAGATATCGCAATTATTTCAATCATTTATTTGTTTATAAGAGTAAAATTATGGTGAATTGTGTGTAATTGATCAATTATTGTAGAATATTCATTAGTACACTTAATTTATCAGTGAACATAGACGTGGTTATTAAAATGGCAGTTAAAAAATATTAAAAATACATAGCTATAATTTTTTTTTTTAATAAGCTTATTAAAAAATTGAAAGTTTAAATATTTACAAAATACGTGAAAATCACGAAAGTTTGCAATTTATTTTAAGTTAGTAATCCATAAAAATGTATATTTTTAAATCTAAGATTTTAAAATTCAATACAAGATTCTTCATAAGTTTGTCTCCTTTTATCAAATAAAAAAATGTCTACCGGAAAGTCGAATTACATTTTTATGAGCATTTGAATTTCAAATTTTTACAACATTTGATATTCACTCAATTTATCTTATACCCATATTCTTATTTTGTTGTTATTCAAAATATCTGTAGAAACTTGAAATTTACACCATATGTTTCATCATGTTTTTTACATGATATAATTTTCAACAGTTTTCAAATTTTTTATAAACATTTGAATTTTTTAAATTTTAGATTTTGAGTGGAGCGAGGAATGTATTGATTTTGCCATGATGTGTGTTTTTTTTTTTGTGTCTTTCATCACGTTTTGGGGCAATAAAAGTGCTTCGATTTTTGATTTCAGTACCTCGTTCAATCAGAAAGTGAATCTAATTGGTCTAATTGATACTTAGATGGGTCAAAAGTGAAAAATTCTTAATACTTTTCTAAATAAACGAGAAAAACAAACTAAAAATTAAGGAAAAAACGGGAAATTTTACGCACACTCATTTTTCGACAAAATCGATTTTGGTTTTTGATGTAATTTTAAAACAAATCACCATAGATTCATGACATTTTCACTGAATATTTATATAAGTATATTCTATCCACCATGCAATTTTCAAAAAATTTTGACTTAAGTTGAAAATTAATAGGCATATGCAATTTTCGATCATCATAATTTTTTTTTTAAATTTAAATCGAAAAAAATTTATTTGTTGGGTAGAAAAGCTTTACAATTTAATTCAAGGCTCCTAACATATTGTTACAATAACAGTTGAAAAGTAAAAGAACTACATAGTCACAATTTTTCTTTACAAGCATTCAAAGTTTAAATTTTGACAAAATACGTAAAAATCATGAAAATTCGCAAATTATTTTAAGCTAGAAATTCATAAAAAATTTTCTTTTTAAATCTTAAGATTTGAAATTTTTAATAATTTATAATATATCCTAGACAGATAAACCGTCTCCGATCAGAATCGTTTTTCGTATACAATGATATAATATTATTGGATTCAAATTTAATTCCATCCATTATAGTAACCCACTTGTAACCTACTGTATAGCAGAGCAATAACCACTTTCCCGTTTTTTTATTGATTAATTTTGTTCTGAAGTTTATATTTTTGTTTAAGAAGTACAATATGGACTAGCACTATAATGGATAGGGACTAGTGGTTAATTTATAGACAACATATAACTTATAGCTATAGTGTACAATATATTTTTAAATAAATTTAATTTTAAAACTGGGGTAATTACTATCCTGTATAGTGAAATAAATAAATGAAAAATTGCCATAATATTCTGAAAATTACGTATACTGTGCTTATTATATGCTACCATACATTTTAAATGGAATTTGAATGTAGGTATCTATCTATAATTATTAGTTTTTGCATATACTTGACTTATTTTGTTCCTAAACAAATGCCTTACAAGAATGCCTCATAGAGTTATCCAATTTCAATAATCTTTTTTGGTGTGAACAGAAACATTTATACTTTCAGGGCGCATTGATCATAAATTTTCAAAATTGTACCTATCAGCAAGCCTGGGCAAGTTAATGATAATTTTTAACTGAGTTAAGTTAAGTTAATGGAAAACATTTTAAAAAGTTTAAAGTTAATAGTTAACCTAATTCTTTTTTTAACTCAGTTAAGTTAAAAGTTTTATGAACATTTTCAATTAACTTATTAACTTAAGTTAAGTTAAGTTATTTTTTTTTTTATAATATCTATATAAATAAAAAAAATCATAAATATTATAGACCACAGGAAATATCCAATAGCTTTTCTATACATAGGTATTGAATTAGTAAAATTATGTAGTAGGTATGAAAAAAATACAAAATTGAAAATGCCGAAACAAATACAATCCTTTGATTTATTAATACACTAATACAGAAAAGTATTATACATTTTTTTTAAATTATAAAATAAAAATAACATGGTATTTAAGAATGTACTCTGAATACTTTTTCAGGAAACTAAAAGTCTAAAACTGTTAGAGAATATTGCCAACTTTATACTTCAATATATTTATTATTTAATTATTTATAAATTAACTTAACTTGAATTTGATTATAAGTAACTCGTTATTTAATAAGTTTATATCAATTCAAATCAGTTAAGTTAAAAATTAAGTTTATGAAAATTAAATTTTAAAAAGTTAAGTTAAAAGTTAAAATTAACTTCACTTTTAACTTTTTAACGCGTTTATGCCCAGGCTTGCCTATCAGTTTATCTAAACCAAAGAAAAGCAACTTGTGGATCGTGGTTACTTTTCGGACTTAGGAAGACAACAAATTTGGATCGTCAGTATATTTAAAAAAATTATCTGCCTTGCTATTATAAACATCAAAACAATTTAAAAATACTTTTATTCCTTATTTATATATTTATTATTGGCAATCACTTGTTGACCACTGATCTAAACTATATATAATACGATTTTGAATACTCGTATATGACTAATTTTCAAAAGTTTATATTATTTTAATTGTATTTGTTTTAAGTATAATAGCATTAAAAAATAAAGCTCAATGCACCTTATAGAAAATTATTTTTTTTTAATAAAAAAAAAATAAAAAAATAATAGTAATAATAATCAAATCCGTCTACAATGCGTGAGAATTTTATTTGTAAGCGTGGTGTAGGAAAAAAATAGTAAATTCTGATATTTCTAGTTGTTTTTAACATAATATGTCAATACTATGAATATCATTAATCATATGAATAGATTTGTGGTATACATATCTTAAAATTTATCTAAATATTTTAAAAAACTTCATTGCATATAGAAATAAATAATATTTTTTGTGGTGGTGAAAAATTTCAAGTTCTTAAAAATAATAATAGGCTCAAAATATCTTTTGAATTATAACAAAAAAACTAAAATCATACATTTTTGTTTATGCTTCCAATTTCAATAATTGCATATTTGCATTACGATTTGAACTTGAATACCTATTGTCTATATAAAAATTTGCCAATTTATAGTTTTATATTTTGAAGCTAATTAAGTGTGACTTTTAATATAATACGTAGATAATACTATAGGTATGGAATATGCATATAATATATATTTAATAAATTAAACATCACTAGAGTATTTTAAATGCCTTTAAGCAGCTTAAAATTTGTTTAGATATGATTTTTAAATTGTATTGTATACGCAAAATAGTAATTGTGTAGTAATGTAAGTAGGAATTAGTGCAATGTTTCAAATGTTTCAAGTTTTTGCAATATATTTTTTCTTTGAAATTTAGACGTGAAAACTTTAAATGTTCAAAAAAATTACTTAATATTTGTTTTCATTGCTCAATTTTGTATATTCATTCCAATAATAACGTTTTATTAAATTTTTAAGATTTTTGCCTATCATAAAGAATTGTATCGAAGCATAAATAAAATTAGAGGCGTAATTTTAAATCTCCATAAATAGCTAAATTGAGCCAAAATATTTTTAAAATCATATCATGTCTATAAAATATTGATCTGGTTAATATTTCAAATTATTATCTCCGGTTATAAGTTTTTGAATCACTCCAACTTAAACTCTCACAGTTTCTTCCACCTCATTTCCTGGCAATGTACGCAGAAGACTAAAAAGGCAGTGGCCTAGAGACCTGCTAAAATCGTAAAAAAAAAAAAAAAAACCCACGACACCTAAAATGTTCTCGGTCGGGTGGTGCTGCTGAGTGCCTGCCCCTAAATGCTAATTTCTGTTATTTCATATTATATTAATTATTAAATTTGCCCATTGTACATAATGTTGTATAGATTGTAAATTACTTAAATATATATACATAAAAAAAAAAAAGAAAAGTTTTTGAATTAGGTACAGTAAAATTGATTTTGTCCAAAATGGTTTAAGTTGAATATTTTCATTCCTTCCGATTTTGACTCAATTAGATCCAATTTTCAATTGCACATCACCCTCGAAATTAAATGTTGAATCATTTTCTCTACAATAAAAAGTTATTCTTCCTGAAATCTATAGTATGTTTCTGATAAAACTGATAAAAGAAAAATTAAAACTATAAGACATCTATGTATCCAACATTAATCTGAGAAGATTTATTTTGAAATTTTTCGCACGAACTGAATAAACGTAACATGTAGTGACACCTGGTGGCAGACGCGTAAATGTTATTGCCGCGTTTGTCGTATGACAGAATGCGTTGCACTTGTTAATCGTTCTAGGGGACTCATCGCCTTCACACCACAGTTGCTTGTGTTTTTATTGGCAGTCTTGCGCCTGCCACCATGTCGATGTGCGTGCTTAGGCATTGCGTTTCATTTACAGGTTAGTCGTCTTACAAATTTAATTGCATTCAACTATATTCATTTAATAATATTTCATTAGTCTATTAGGATCGTTTTTTTTTTAAATTTAGATGATTATATGAGATGAATATTATTTGTATTATATTAAAATAATTTTTATACTAGTTATTATCAACTGAACAATAAATGTTAGTACAAAATATAGAGTTTTAATTGTTAATGATCAAAATATGAACCATAATAATATAATTTATTATTATATTCATAAATATTAAAATATCTAATAATAAAAATTATTTGCAGAATAAAACCCACCTAGATTTTATTTTCAACCTCAAAAGTTTAACTTAATCTCTAACAAATATTATTTATTCTTATAAGTAATCATTTAATCTGTTATTTATTTTTCTTAATTTGTTTGATTATTCAAAGAATTTCGTTCAAACTGTTAAATATGGTATAATATTTTATACTTTAAATGATGTTTTTATATTCCTTTGCATTAAAGTATATTTTATAAATAATTAGTATTATATTAAAAAAATACGAAATATTTTATAATTTGTAACATATCATATTGTATTTCTAATTTTCAAATATATTTAAATAAAGTATATGGTCACGTTATTGTGGCTTCATTCTTATAAAAAAATCAAGTATATTGTTATTTAATTTAAATTTTATAGTGCATTTAATTAAAATATTTTATATTATCATTTCATGTTTTGTATTAATTTATGGGTACGAATATATTTTTTTTATAGATTAGGTAACTCTTATTTAGATTAATTTTTATTTTAAATATATTTTATTTTTGGGATTTTAAAACAATTATCTTAAGCCTTTGATCTGAGACGTTCGTAATCGGCTTTACAAAATTGACAAGCTTAATAATTTCACAAAATCAAACGCTTTATTTAATGAATATTTTGAGTTCTAATTGAATCATTATTTAGAAATACTGTTTTTATAAAATAATATAGGTGTTCAGATTTAATAATACTCATTTTTTCTTTTGATATTTAATTTATACTGGATTAATTTATGCATTACATATTTAATTATTAATTATTATTTATATTAATTAACGTTACATTTAGTGAAAAAGAATTAATATTTTTAATTTGAGTTTGATAAATAAACATAATATAAATCTTTGACTTGAAGATAAATTTTATATTAATTTGTTGTTAAGTGCAAGTATCAGAATTTAGATTCCTGGAGCTTAAACCGAATAATGTTATTATATGGTTCCACATTGTCCTATCAATCTTTAAAATATTCATATTAAATTTAAAAAATGTCAGCTAATTGATCACTTTGATAAATTGAAACTTTGTAAAATTGAAATATGATAACATGATACTTAAATTAATCATTGTTGTAATTTAATTTATAATATTTTCACCTAACTTATATATTGTAAACCTATATAGTACGTTTTTTAATTACCTATAATACATCTATTTTTATATAATATATTTGACTTTTTGTTACATAATACTGTGAACTATTTAATGTGTCAAAATTTTTATTACCATAATCTAATATTTAAACAGGTTATTGATTCAGTTCAGTGACATATTATTTGAGTATAATTTTTCCAAGGGGATGGAAGGGATTTTTTCTTGTCATTAGTTCAAAATTTTATCTACAATATTATTCAATATTATTTAACTTTTAACAAGCATTGATTATCTATTTCAAATATTTGTATAGTTAAATATTTTATTAAATTACTACATTTTAATAATTTGTTTTCAAAGAAAGTTGTTCTGTATGTTTATAAGACATTGCATGATATACGATAGTGTAAGATTAAAGCACTCGAGGTGAAGGAAATTATCCTTGTTTTAGGGACTGATAGGTTTTCTAGTTGCATCTATGTATATTTTAAAATTTTTAGAATTAAAATTATTTGAGAGAAAAATTGACCTACACATCTTAATATTATGAAAATCATCCCAATATCTTACTAAAAGTATCAATTAGAAAAAAGTTGGTAACCGTATTATTTTCATGTTTGTTTTTAATTATTTAAGTATAATTTTTTTTTCGTTACTTCTGTGTTATATATGAATCATCAAGTTTTAACACGTATATTGAATTATTTAAATAATGTCGGTGCTTTTATAATCAAATATTTAAATGAATTTTCAGAAATGTTTTTAGTATTTAATATCGATAATATAATAGACTACTTATTAGTAATTAGGGTGACTATTTTTGGTAAGAACATATTAAGCACAGAAATAAGTGGAATTGTAGTTCGTTATTTTTTCATTATTTCTAATCCAAACGATTGTGGGCAGATATTGGTTTATTAAAAGAATTTTAAATAATTTCGTAGTTTTTTGTCGTCGCCCAAACATTTATTATTCTGCGTTAAAATTGTTAAAATACTTCTTTTACTATGTAGGTACATAAATGTTTTTTTTGAAATACTACCTAATTGGAAAAAATATTAAGCCAATTAGAACTTTTTTACTATTCCTTGTAAGGTGTACCTATTGTTACAATTATAATAACATAGGCAGTTATTATTGAAATATAATGATGTTCATTTTTGTTAGTTTTTTTCATGACCAATAGCAACCATTTGTTACTATTTTGAGACCTGAGTTTATGTTATACGCGTCATATAACCTAAACTCGATGGAATAAAGTTCTTAATTGTATATCAAACAAATATTAGTAATACATTCTTACAGGTCATTATCCAATTGCTTCTTAATCGGGGACTTGTTGAAATAAGATATTACTGATGTTCAAAAAAAAAAAAAAAATAAATAAATATTTAAATGAAATAAATGATATTTTTACTATTAACATTACTTGAAAAAAAACTTTTGTAATTTTCTTCTAATATTTCGACTCTGACGTAGGTTTTAGTTCTCTTTCCAATATTTAATCATATTCGCTATCTCTATCATGATTAAGCCGTGTGCATAAAGGTTACGAAGTTAATTATTCATCTAATATTTTTCGTTATACTTAATTATTGCCATTTTTTATATAATCTAACCATTCTAACCTAACCATAATTATTATTTCATTCATACTCTGTACCTCTATAATATACAGATATATTGGTTCCAATTGTGTTAAGTGCGCAATCGTTGCTGTGATTACAGTTCTTTTAGCATTTGCCACATAGCTATAGTCGGCTATAGCGATGTTTCCACACATTGATTATTTGGCAATCCACTATATTAGATATTTCTTCTGCCAGGCGATCCATAAAAAAATCTGGCTGTACTGTTAGCTACATTCGAATTGGTTCCCGATATTTTTTCATCGAATAAAATATTTCAAGCAGTTGTAAATTTAGTTTTTGTAAAAGAATAAAGCGAAATGCAGTATTGAAACTTATAACTCTGTCATGAATCATGATTCAGGGTTTAAAAAAAAAAAAAAAATATTTCCCATCATTTATACTGGTATATAAATAATAGTAAATATTATAAGAAATTTAAATAAATAGTAAATATTTATGAACATTGTTAACCTTATGTACCTACTAAAAAAATGTATAAAATCGAAAGGAAAAATTAAACTTTTTTTTTAAATCTAAGAACTGATTCGGATGTATTCCTTTTTTTATATAATAACCTGGGAATCTATACGGATATCTCAGAAGTAATTCGGAACTGTTATACCCTTTTCTGTGATAGGTACTAGCATAAATGTATATATATAATTTAATCTATTTAAGTTTTAATCATATCATATGCTTGTAAGTTTTGACCCGTTAAATATTGGTCTCTACTCCCCCGGTAAAGCACGATTCCGTACGTTTTACCTTTTTGGGAACACGATTCCGTACGATTTTGATCAAACAATGGATTCTCAAAATGACCCCAAAAACAACACGATTCCGTACGATTTTATGTGCAATGTTGCCATTTATTATATTTATTTTCAATTTGTCATTTAAAAAAGTTGATGAAAGTTTGTCAAATAAAAAAATATGTAAAAATATATAAAGTATAAGTTGTATAAAAAAATATGTAAAATAATAATTATAATTTGATACCTTGATACTTGTTACAAATATTTGACAAATATTTGATTATATTTTTGTGAGTTAAATATTCTTTATATTCGTCAATTGTGTGGTATAAACGTTGTTTGTCGGCTAAGGCCATTTGATTAAAACGTCCTTTAGATACTGATTTTATTTTTGTGCAAGTCTCTTCTTGTGTTTCCTTTAGAACTGATATAACCAAATGAATAGAAGGGTGTGGACTATGAAACTGTGCATTATATGTCCTATGGAAACTTTCCGATCCATTTGTTGTACTAAAAAAAAAAATATGAAAACAAAACGTTATAGATATTAATTTTTTATATCAATAGTTTTACACCTTATATATAGTTATAACAGTATTACCGAGGATTTTCTGACGGCTCTTGAGCCCAAATTGCTGGTGGAAATAAACAATCATTTTCTACGTAAGTATGCAATATGTAATCAGAAAATAAGCATCCTATATCTATATTTGGACATATAGATACAAGTTCAACGAATGCATTTTCGATGTCATGTGGTGGTACGAATGGCAACCCGAAAAATAGTTTTAACCATTTTCCTAACTCATCGTCGTTTGTATATGATGTTCGGAGTTGCTGCTCAGAATTTATCTGTAAAGTTAATACAATACGTTAAATTTTATCATTTTATTGTGTGTATATTTATAATATGTCTTAAGCGTAATTACTTTTCGCCACCAACACTGCCCTAAATGAAATCGACATGCTTGAATTTCCACATTTGGGAATACCTCTTTACATGCTTCATGAGCGCTTATCTCAAAGTCTAAATGTAACTTGCGAATAATAAGTCTTTTGAAAATTAGTTTTTCACTTAATTCCTGAAGAAATGTCCACATATCAATGTAAGTTTGTTTGGATTTTTCAGGCAAGAAAAAATAAGCCACGGGTATATAAAATCCATTTTGTAAACAATTAATTGTATAAAGCTGAATGTAATACTTTGGTGCATAATTAAAAGTACCATCGGCAAAAAAATCTGATGAATCAACCATACATCTCAGATTTTGCTTTGTAGTAATACAAACGAATAATTTGTTTTCGGGTACAAAAACAAATTGGTCACCTTTAAATTTAAGTACATCATAATTCTCCATACTTTTAAGTTGTTCAATTGATTCTATAACAGATTTTGGAAATGCCGGATAAATTTGTCGTCGTTTGTCGTACATAGCTTTTCTGATTGACCGTATATCTTTATGTTCAATTTCTGAATTAACAGTTTTTACAAGTTCTGTTCGAATTATTTTTATAGGTCGGACAGAAATAGAACCACTTGCCTTTCGTTTACAGTTTTCTCTCAAAACTTGTCTTTCAAGACTTTGGACTGAGTTTTCAGAGTGTTTATGATCATTTGCTGTTTCATGGAGTAAATTTCCGTTCGTCACAATGCTAGCGTAGCAAAATTTTTGTATGCATAACCATTTTTTATAACCATCCTTTCGTGTTCGAATAAGCCGATATTTATAGCGATTAAGTAATGCAAGTGGTTTTCCTTTTTCCGAAAAAATAAACTTCACTTCGTTATTGATTTCCATATTGACTACTTAAAAATATGATTTGTATAACACACCGCACTTTACAACTTAACACATTTACAAAGTTACCGACTGGCGACAAGCGACTGGCGACTTGGTAAAATGTATAACGTTCAACGGGGATAGTTAAGATAAGATAGGTATCGTATATTATGATACAACAAACTTATCTGATAGATATATATAACGATTGTATCGCTGTGGTACGTTAACCTTAACATGTTACTAAACAGATGACCGGATTTTACCGTCCGGTTTTTATATATAGAGTTCGATTATGGTAAACTGAAAATGCCGTTTTTCGCCGGCATCGGTCAGTTCGCCAAGTACGCCTGGCGTTGGCTCCGGCATACTGCGTTTGGAGGAACACGGCGACCGGTAGGCAAAATCCGATCGTCTGTACTCTGTTTGGGCCCTCACTATAGTTACAATGTTACAAATACGCACAACGTACGTAAAAGTGTAAAACACTATAAAAGTCAAATATATACGTAATTTTATGGAAACCTGGCAACATTGCACTAAAATCTTGGGTACAAAACGTACGGAATCGTGTGCCTTTAAAAGGGCACGATTCCGTACGCTGATAAGGACCGTACGGAATCGTGTTCTACCCTACTCCCCATAGGTGGGAAAACACTAAGCTGAAGAAAAACTCACCCCAAATTGTGACCTAACTTTCTATTTTTAACATCGTTACAAGCAGTTTAAAAAGTTAAGATATATGACGATGGATGAAATACTGTAGCTTATTCACACATTCCTATGCCCTATAATCTATCATTATTTCTGTTTTTCACGTACGTGAACCCTTCATTGAAAACGTTTAAGTAGGTTTTAGCTTTAAAATGTTATGAATTTATCGTTTCATCATGTCTTTCTATGGTTGTGGACATTATAATATAATATTATTTTTATCGTATACCACATACCCGGTTTCGTCCTCACGCCGCCGCCGACGACTCCGCTGTGGTGGCAGGGTAGTCGTCGGTGGTGATAGCGCTTCGTTCAGTTGTACCGCTCCTGGTCGCAGCGTCAGACGTCAACCGAGGTGTCCGCCGTTGCGTTGCGGTCGTTATAACGGCGGGGTGGTTGGTGCATTTCGCTCTCGCTCACGACGACCGTTCACCCTCTCTGTCACCATTCATCCTGCCAATAGCTAGTCACCGTCGCATCTTTTGGTAACCTTTTGTCATCTTCTACCTACTCCTTACACCAGGAGCGCGAACGCGGTATGTGCAGCAAGTGCAGTGACTGTTGTCAGAGGAAACGGCGTCGACGTAAGCGTCATGACTCCGGCTCGCCCGTGTCCGACGACGATGATTTTCCCGACTCGTTCTCAGGTTTTTTTTCATTGTATTGTTGTCATTACTAATCATCACACATGCACGCACACAAATAATATACATACATACATACATACATACATACATACATACATACATACATACATACATACATACATACATACATACATACTTACACAATACACGTTTTAACTTAAGAAAATTATCCAATACAGAGTAATCATAACCAACTTATATACCTATAGGTAGTATAGGCGTGTATATTAATTCTAAGTTGGTCAACACTTTTGAATCTTAAGCCAAACAATAATATTCAAGACGTAAATTAAATATCTACTTTTCAATTAATTGTAATAAAAATTAGAATGGTAGTATAAGACACGAGCATAATATTTAGAATTTCAGTTTTGATCTTAAATGTAGTATTGTAGTTGGGTAAAATCACAATAGTAATTGAAAGTTACATTAAAATGTGATTTTTATTTTTGAAACCTTCACAAAGTGTTTACTTATTTTATTAATTAATGTAAACTAAAACCTGTGATGTTACTCAAATGACAGCAAGTTCAATGTGATATAAGAAGCGCAAAGCGTACCTTTAATAATATAGTTTAACAAGTTTGCAAAGCTGTTTTATATTTTTGCTTTCAATTTTTTCTTCGGTTGTTTGTATTTTTTTATTCGGTTTGAAAAGTTTTAGTGCTAATAAATACTATATGATGTACATAAACGAATAATTTTTTGAATTTTTATTAATTACATTTAATACCTATTTTTTTATTTTTACATTATTTTATGTTATTGTGCAATTCAATTAAATTTATATATAAAATTATGTTTTGACAGTAAAAAAATGGACCAATTGCTTCTTACAATTTGACAGGGATGTTGAAGTCTTTCCTAGCTTCTTTGAAGTTAGGGCAGTGGAAGTTGATGTATTCGATGGATTAGTTTTCATTGCATATTGTGCATAGGGGTGGATCTGTCTTTGCCATAACGTCTCCATGTGTGAATTTTGTGTGGCCTATTCTAAGTCTATTAAGAATTACCTAATTTTTTCTGTTTAGGTCAGTGGATGTCGGTCAGAGTTCTACAGGTGCTTAATTTTTCTTAACTTATTTTCCGTGGTAGTGTGCCATTTAATGTTACACAAATCAATGTAATATTTGTTTAAATTTATTTTTATGTCAACAAGCGATGAAAAAGTAATTATTTCATTGGTGGGACTATTTAATGCATTTCTTGCTACTGTAGTTTTTCTTTCTTCTGTATAGTCTTAGCTTTAATGGTTTTCTCTTAGTTTAGAACTGTGTTTATATAAATTGGAAAAGTGCTTTTTATTTAATAGGTGAATGGTTGAATTATCAGGTGTAGATATGATACAAGCTATATAATTAACTGATAGGTAACTAAGTTCTGCGGAATTGAAGTGTGGGTTCTCCCGTCAAGGATAACAAACTGATTATCGGGCTGCTTTTGAATGTGCCAATTGAAAAATTCAGTCCTGCATTATGGATTGTTGATTATGAAGTTTGTTAGAAAGATTAACATATTTCCGTGTATGCTCTAGTTTTTAAGTAAATAAATTACGTTGTATCGTCAAACAGTGTAAGCCTTTTTTAAATTGAAGCTCATGAGGATTGTTGATTGTTTGTTGGTAAGAGTTTCTATGACTTCGATTTCAATTTGTACGTGACAGTCAGTGGTTTAGTGGTGTTTCCTGAAACCATGTTGATACGGTGAAATTTTGATCAATTTAATAAATTTGAAACCAGGTGTTGTTTTCTGTGTTATTATGTAGGTAATTATTTTTATAAATAATTTTAGCTAAAGGAACTTTGTATCTATGCTTCATTTTTCTTCTTACTAAAGAAACATTTTATTTAAAAAAATTTAAATGTTCTATTCATTTTTCTTCCTACTTTTTTATATTTTTATTTACTTAAATTTTAAATTTCGAATTCGAAATGTATGAAATTAATGCTTGCATATTAACATATATTACTGATGAGCGTACAAATAGTTTGTTTTTAGTTACATAAGTGATCAAATTTTTTGATATGTTTATATACTATATTAAATGGTTTAAAATGTCATAGTTATTCAAGTTAAAATCACTGTTATTGTTAAGGATAATAATATATGTAACTATTCAATTGAATTGATTAATCAGGAAAGGTTGTAATTTATTGTACCCAAATAGTCTGAGTAGATATTTAAATTTTAAATTACAATATAATAGTTACTAACTATTAACGGAATTCAGGTGTATAAATTTATAAAGCATTTTCATGAAAAAAAAAAAAATACTTATGTAATTAAATAATTAAATAAATACCGGAGTAACAGACTGCACATATTTTTACATAATATTTAAACCCAAATATCCTAATATTTGCTATTCGAGTGAATATCATGCATTCAAGTACATGCTTAATATGATGACTACAGTTCATATTACACGATGTTTTTTTTATTTTTATTAATACGTACCCGGTATGTTTAACATTTTCATTTTATTTAATATGTAGATAAATTACATTTCAGAATTTATATGAAGTCTTTAATACAAAATAACAGTTCTCTATAAATAACAGTACTTGTTATCGATGTTCACAAAAATATAATTATTGCGAAATCGTAGAAGAATGGTTAGGTTTGAAACTAAAATGAAAAAATAAACATATTTTATTATTTGCACTACAATGAACAAATCGTAAACTATTGGTAAGTTTTCCCATTAACATTGATAATAACGTAGGTATATTTTATACGGTTTGTATTATAATATTAATATTATACACATATTAAATTACATAGATGTATTATATTGTATGTTTTATTCGGGAATACGACTATATAGTACGATATTGAAGTGTTAGATTTTTGAATGTTTTCGGTAAAAATCATAAATTACTGCTCGTATACATATAATTATTAACTATCAGAATCCAGAGTATTATTGTTGTGTTATTTTATTGAAAGACCCTGCTATATTATATACGTGATGTATTCATATATTATTATAAGATATCCAATATTTTAGTGTAGGTTCTTCTAGAAAAGTAAAATAAAAATAAAATTACTTTATTATCTACATTCCTACAATGTGTTTATTTATATGTATCATATTTTCCATAAATATGATTGTGTGGCACCGAAAACCTGTCCTTTTTATACAACATATTTTCGTATATTACATATTACATTGAATTTAAGGGTGGCAATCTTTTATCAGAAAATAAACGAGAAAGTTATCTGAAACCATCCTTTATTTTTACTTTTTTTCCATACATACAACGCAATCAATTTTAGAAAGTGCACATGCATATAACACTAAAGAATTCCATTAGTGTCCTTAGCGTAATGACCTTTTAATAATATTCATGGGGTCTATACTTATGATATATTTACAATAATATAACTAATGTAATAATGGAACTCATTTTAATGGAATATTGTGTTATTAATTTCAAATTTTTTAAATTTTTATTTCTGTAATGTATATAATAAATAATATGTATTACACCAAAAAAATTGTTTTTCCCTTTTATTGGCTTAGTATTTTGATGGTTTGATCGGATTGATGTTGTTCCTAATCATGATTGACTACCTATGTATCATGATATTGACTTGAATAATGATCTTTTTACTTATTGCCAAAGCACTGAAAGTTATTACATAATATTAAATTAATACTAAATTGAATAATATATTATTGAATCAAACTTAGGTGTAATTATATTTGCATATTCATTGTGTGTTGACAATAATACTTATTATGTACTGATAATGATTGTTTTTTTTTCAATTATAAATGTATAATATCGTTTAGTTTGTATCCGTAAATAACTTATTTAACTAATTTATATCACCGCTGTAGTTATTTCAACTCATAATAATGTATGATTGTTTCACATGTTTGACATTTGAAAATTATTTTTTTTAAATAGTTTGCATGTTGTCAAGTACACTGTACACCATACTCATACAAAGACACAAGTTTTATATGATACAATATATGTATACGCTCTTATTGTATATCTAGTATCTACTCGAAAATATGTGATCTGAAGTCTTAACATTTAATTAAAATACAAACCTCTTCAATCTTTTGAAGTAAATTTGAATGAGGATAGGATCATTCGAATACCTGAAAACTGTAAAATACTCTTCAGTAGAACTCTCAACATTCAAAAATTACTGACCTGAAACTGACATATATAACTAAGTTGATTTTGATATATCGCATATACTTAAACACATAATCATACTTTATTTTTTCACTCAAAAATTGAATCTATATATAATATATATAATATAAATCATGCATTATTTCATTATTTGTTCTGAAGATGTGTAACCTTCTTACTGACACACTTTTATCACATACGCAGGCACGCGTGCGACGCCCGCGTGCACACACACACACACACACTTATATAAGTAAGACCTTTTTAGATTTACCCTTGGATTATCATGGATTTCGGCACAAACATTTTGTGGTAGCTAATCAATGTTTAGAGCAGCGTAGAGTATATAAGTGTATAATTCCCATTTAGAGGTAGATCTGTACCTATATAAATTGGTTTCTCGAACACAATATGCGATGCTATTGCTAGATATTTGCCGAACAATACGATAAACCTTTGCTTTATTGTTTTATGCACATGTGCTATAATGTAATCTTCTGTTGAAAATGTTTGGATTCGTAACAAAAGTCATTCCGTGCTTATGATCCCCCTTTAAAAAAAAAAAAAACCAATCGATTTCATAAATTAAACAATAAAATACTAAAACGTTTGTAGGTACAATTTTGTTCTTAGATTTAAAGTCTCCTTTATTTTAATTATTGTTATTTGTTCTTTTAATAATCAAAATAAAAGTAATACAATATACAAAATTTAGCAGTGAGGAGTTTAGTTTTAATACAAATTTTTGTTATTATCAGAATGCTTATATACAATAATTATAACAACTTATATTATGTAGGTATAATGAGTAGTATAGTATAGTTATTCAAATAGTCTTAAAATTAAGTCATGCCATATATGTATATCGGTAGTAATAAATAATAATCAGCATGACTAAGGATTTGTTTAGGTAGTTGAATATTAATATATAGGTAACGAAATACCACCATACAGCATTACTTAATCATTAATATATTTTATATACAATTAATATAATTTTACGGCATTGAAAGTTAGGTTTTATTCAACTGTATTAATAGATCGAAAAACTACTGTGGTGAATAAAGAACTTTACATAAAAATATAAAAATTAGTAATTAAATAACTATTATTATTACATAACAGAAATGTGAATTCAGAGATTATACTTGCACATAAAATGTGTGAATTAACTTAAGCAAGAGTAAAACTATTCAATGTTCCTTAAAAACAAAAATAATGACCCGCTGCCTATTTTAGGTTACACTAAAAAATATATATTTACTATCAAAAAAATGTTTTTCTAGATTAAAATCACATTATCACAATTTATTGATAAATCCATACGGGATTAAAAAAATTTAAATATCGAAAACAAATTAATGTATATTACATTTTTTATATTATCTTTATTAAAAAAGCTATTATGCCATACTTTAGTTGGAATACTTAATCACTAAATACGGTGGATAAAAAACTAAACAAAAATTAATTTTTCTAAAACATGTATTATTATACTTAAAAAGTGAAAAAAATGTTTTTATCTTATTTAATATTGAGTATCCAGTAAAGAGTTGTTCCAAAAATGTATCAAGTACCTATTTAACTGTTCAAAGTTCTTATCAACTCTTAAGTAGACATTTTTTTTTTAATTATATAATATGTAATTTTTTAGTCAATTATTTTATAATGAATCATTATAATATGTCTTATACTTATGTGGTAATATGTTTATTATCTAAATCGTGTATAGATATATATTTTATCTATTGATCATAGAGTAATAAACGCCAACAAAATTTAATTTCGTACTTTTGTGCTTTATATTATTAATTATATATATCAGTAACTAATATAACCTAACCTATATCACAGATTGATTTTAATCCATGATTCAATAAATTATCATCAGAGCAGTTTTTGAATCAATATAGGTAATAATTGAGTAAAATAATAATGCATATTTGATACAATTTTAGCTATCAGAACTCTTAAACGTTGTTTTTTTGTCAAGAGTTAGAAGAGCAAAACTGTTAAAATACCGAAGAACAAAAAATCAAAATGAAACCTTGATTATTGTTTTATATGATATATTATATTATGCTTTTATGATTTGTTCTAAGTCTTTCTAGAAATAATAAATAAAAACAGGTACATGTTCTTTTTAAACTCCTCTAAATCTCGTTTATGATATTTTCTTTGCAGTTTTTTATTTAAAAATGTTTCTCGTGGGACCGTTTTACATTGTTAGCATGTCTATGTCATTATATCGTACACTGCATTATATTATACTACATACATGTACAATTATAAATAGTAAATAATATTTAAATTTCAAACACATATCTACCTAGAATACGTTTTGGTTGTTGTTTTTATTAATTTAATAAATCGATGTTTTACATTAAACGTGGGTGATATTTTACCTTTACACAAAAACATAATCGACACCGCTAAAATGATGTTTTATAGTAGTCTAAGACTCTAAGAGTTATTATTTATAAATTATAAGTAAGGCATGATGAATAATATGGGATAGGTACCTATACTTGTGTGTATGTAGATATATACTCGTACAATATAATATTAACCATATGACACAGGAAGATATATAATATTAACGATACAGACATAGGTACGTAACTATGTGTTCTGAATTTTGGTTAACTATTATAATATTATGTCATATTATGTAGTAACATCCAGATCACGTTCAGAACTAGTTTCCGGATGGCTGATCAGTTTCTAAAGCTACCTAAAATTCACGTAGGTACACAAACATCCTAAAACTCTAAACTATTAGTCATATTGTTTCCAATCAGATAAATATCTAATTATCCCATCATTGAGTACAATTTTTTTAACGTTTGAATACGTTCGCTTCTTTTTTCTTCTTTGAAATAAAATGCGATTTTTATTGAAATAAAAATGATACACAATGTCGAATATTGAATCTTAATATATCCAATATTCACCCAAAACTAAAATTTTTGATACCGGCCGTTTTGTTAATGTACTTAGTTATGAATGATTACCAATTAGTTTCAAAATATATAAAATGTATTATTTTTGTGAAGATATCATACATTCATATTATGTATGCTGTATAATATAGGCTTTGTTAGATATTTTTTTAACTAAGAATATACGATTGACGATCTGATACTTTAAATTTATTCTTAAAAAAAGTTAAGTTTTTTTTATCGTTAACAAACTATTAAACAGTTTATTAATAATTAATATAATAATCATATTTCTGAGTATACTAAGTAGCCAATTAGAAAAACTAAATAAGAGAAATATGTATGATATATATATAATATATATATTTTAAGAACAAAGTAAACGAACAGATACTTACCGATTCTTGAAACATTTACTTTTTCCTGTGATGATGTTTAAAGTTTTGAACAAATTCCTTGTAATATTACAAAAGCTCTTTTTGACAAATTGCTTTAAATGTAAGATGAACGTATAATTTATTCATTAAAAACATTCTTTTTTTTTGTGATCGTCGAAATCAAGAAAAAGTAAATATTACCTAATAAATCAGGCATTATATAAAATTATTTAAAACACTTTTTACATATAAAATAAATACTTAAAATATAACTTACAAATATTTATTTTCTGCACATTTCAAATATTATAAGACATTGTTTTTCACACATTATTTAGAAAAAATGTAATATTGAATATTCTTATATTTCATTATTAGTAATAATTAATATTACATTATCTAATATGCAACATATAATATCCATTGCATATTTATTTAGTACATGATGTATGTAGATTAAAAAAAAAATTATACTGATACAATAAGTATTTGATATTTGTTCAATAATACTTTGTGCCTTAATGGCACATTAACATAATTATCAAAAATATTATTGTCATTGTATTTTTTATTTTTTTCATGCATGCTGAAATAATACCTATTGATCATGTGTTTGTCAAATATTAAAATACTCAAAAGGAATATCGCACAATATTTCTTTACATTCATATCGAAGTATTTATTTTATATAATAAACCTTATAAATATGTAAAATTAAAATAAATAAGTTACCCGTCAAAAAAGGAAATAAGTTCATAAAAAACCATTTGAAATTTAATTAAACAACGCAAAAAATGTTAAAAATGTAAGTTAGAATTTTTATAAATCTTTTTTTCGCGAGGGTTCATTAATAAAAAATAATATTTTAATCAGCTATTTTGTTTGCTGCATAATATACGCTTCTGCGAATGAGAAATTCTTAAATTTTAAATAATATATGTTATATACATTAATAATAATGGTGATTAAAGATTTATACTGCGGTATAAAAAGTTTTTTTTAATATGTATACATACCTATATGATTTATTATAAAAAAGTTTTGAAATTTTTATTCTGTGTCAAGTAAAATATAGGTATTCAACTTTGGTAATGATTTATCTATATCAATTTTACTTAAAATAATGCACTTATATCATTCAATGATTTTATGCGAACTGCACACTATTAATTTACGCTTAAAAGTAAATTGCCACTAGGATACATAGTTTTAAATACATATTATGTATACTGTTAAGAACCACCGTTTTAACTAGTATATGTATATCTTAATATTAGTATAATATGTATATATGTTAATATTATTATATGTATATGTGTGAGCCGTCGTCGGGCTCAAGGAATGTGCTGATGAAGCCATCGAGACCCGACGACCGGCCTGGACGCCTCGCGCATAGAAGGCGAGTGCGGCAGTCCAGGATTTGAGACAAAGCATTACGTTTGTACAGAACATTCAGAGCCTTATTTTTCATTAATATAGTTGTACGTTTATTCTTAATTACAAATACAGAAAGTTAACCAGTCCTAAAGTGTTTGTGAATTTATTTGTGAGGGCATCTCAGGATCGTCCATAACAATACTTCTATATTTATTATAAATTTGTAGAATATAAATCAATATTTACTCTAGGTATCACATTGTTATGTATTATACTGATATTTTTAAATTATAAAAAAAACCATTTCTATTTAGAATATTAATATTAAAAATCGGATCGATATTTCGGATATAAGTCCACACAGTGGCACACACCATATGGGAGTGTATTACTGATTTATTTTTTCGTGATTTTTATTTGCTATATTATATTTGGGATGAAAACAGAATCGTACAATGCGCACATTCTTACTTTTATTATCCCCATCACCACCACTACCACTACCCATATCGTGATCTTTAGGGAATATGTTATGGTATAACTAATATTTTCCGAGTAATATAAAGCAATTTAATACCTATATATACCTACTACTGTATTGTACTGTAATATACGAAGAAGAAACTTTTTGGCCCCTTGTGATGAAAATACTGCGCTATACACTCAACCAACCATCTAAAAACTATCTGTACCTACTACTAGAGTCGTTCCAAAAAACTAATAAGCAAATACTATTATTATTATTATTATTATTAAAATTATTGTTTTTATTTAAATCCACCCCATTGTTTCGGACTGTAAACGAGGAACCTGCAGCAGGTTTGAAATCGTAATTAATCATCAAAACAATATGCATTCTCTTTATTTACTGTGTGCTTGAGCGAATTCATCTTTTGTATTTTTTGACGTTTGGCACATAGTTTGGCACAGCACAAAATGAAGAAATGTCACTCCAGACCGTTATTAAAATATGAAAAACATTCCCCTCCTCCTCTGTAGTAACGCAACAAGTGAACCTGACAACGATAACTTTAATTTGTTTTGTTTGTTTCAGACGATGATTGGAGTGGAGACGGTAAAACCAGAGGGGTTGCTGAACAAGCTGGTAAGTGGTTTTTTATAAATCGCTACCTATATAATATAAAGTACTGAAGCAGCTATTCGGCAATAGCAAAAACAACAACTTAAAAGTATTATATTATTTTTCTATATTTTTTTGCATAATGCAATTGTTGTGGGATTTATACTACAGATACTGATTTTCCATCCCATTGTCATGACAGATGATACGATATGTGTAATAAACACATTTTCGGTATCAACGCATATGTTTATGTTTAGGTCTAGGTATTTATAGTGTCTAAACAATAACATATCATGCATATTTATTTTAATGTATTGATTTTCTACAATACACTATTTGCTCTTTTTTCTTCTCCTATTATTGTGCTGATTTTGCAGATTTTTAAATGTCTCGCCTGCTGCTGACAACACCCTCCAATTACTTCTATCACGGACCCATTCTTAAATTTACATTTCGAATTACTGATACTGCACTCCTTTATGTCTTACAATTTTTATTATCAGTGTTTTCACTGTGGTCGTGGACTTTTGCCCGATTGCCCGTTCTCATTTTTGCCATTTTATTTTGCTTGATGAAAATATTTGTATTTTAGTACTGTATTCATTAATTTCGAAAACTTATTCAAATAATAGGTATATATAAGTGTATAACCGTGAATGTGACATCCGAAAAGTTTATACATTTTTGTGTAAATTGGTTAATTAAATTTTTTGACATTTTATTTCTTGTTAGAGAGAAATATTTAGTATTAAAAAAGAAATCATTCTTATATATATAATACACCCATATATATATATATATATATATATATATACATTTTATACAATTAAAGTAAATGATTTAACTATGCAAAATATATTAATTTTTTTTTTAAAATTAAATCAAATTAAATATTTTATTTTAACAAACGTTTTAGAGGTAACGATTACCTACTGTTAAAATAGAATTCCATGACTTACTAAAGAAGGCTTAAAAAATGTAACACTGTTGTTTAAAGATGTTATTTGATTATAATTTTTAAAACGATTTTAATAAAGTATTTACTTTAAAGATTACCGAAATTTTTAAAAATTCATAAAACTGAGTTTCTAGAAAACGAGATTTCAATTTAATCATACAACATTCTTGTGGCTTTCGTAAAGTTTTTAAAGTATCAAATATTATACTGTAGATCTCTTATATGTTGCACCTCAGGCGTGAAATTGTCCAATTTATAAAACAGGTACCTACTTTTTTGTTCATTTTACGAAACGAACCAGTGACGTGTAACATTCCTGAACAGGCTGATTCACATATAAACCGTTATTTTATATATGTTTGATGTCTCATGAAATAGGCGAACTTTAATCTTTCGTAAGCTCTCGAGTTATTTTTTTACTTACGAATCCCGTTTAACAAGTAGTTTATTTTGTTTAAATAAAATTAAGAAGGAAAAATCTGTACTAAACATTAAAATTTCGGCTATTATGACGAATATTACATGAAAAGAAGAAAAAAAGTTATATTAGTAAGTTTAACATAATTATTCATTATTTTCACACGTTCCCTTGACGTGACGTTTTATACTAGTTATAATACACAACATAACAGAGACCAATTTTTTTCCAAATCTACATATTATAAAACAACATTACACAAACTACGTTTTAAACATTTGTTAATGTATACGGTGTATATACCTACTGCACCGTAAAGTTTATTTGTTGTTCCTCGTATGCTATAATAATATAATTTAATAAACATACAATACATAAAATGTATCGTTATTTTTTCTAACTTATTTGAGATTTGATTTTATTGAAATAATTATATTATCGTTTAGTATTGTATTTATAATCGTACTGCGATCATACATACTGAAATCAGGTAAAAAAACACGACTGTTTTTGAAATTATAGCCCGCCCGATCACAGTTATAATCTCGTATACGACTTCGCCGACGTATGATATATAATACGTATATATATATATATAATATTCCATATTATCCCTTGTTTTTTTTTCTTAACCGTTGTCTATTTGAAACAATAATAATAATACACAACTGTTAAATAGGTTGTAGAGTAGTTTATAGTATCGGGTTCTAAAACTAATAAACTGTAGTGAACTTATGGCTCGACTGCAATAATTATCGATATACGAGTAATATATCGATGAATATAAATAACTTAAGTTCACAGAATAAAAATTATTATATTCTGCGTGCAATTTTTTAGCTACAGTTTTTTGTGTAATTCAAGAATGATAATTTATGATAATTAAACTGTGCTTGCCACTTACTCGTTCCATGAAATGAGCAAAACATAATGACTTTATCAGTTATCACGAACAAGAAAATTATTGGGGAGCTGGGATGTAATGCACTGTATAATAGTGTAGTAACAAACTGCAGACATAATAATACTAATAAAACTATTACGTTATTTTATTGTAATAAATATATATTATTTGAAATTAGATAGTTATCTTTCAAAAAAAAGTTATAGACCATCGACAACCTTTAAAAAGTTGTTTGATACATTTTTTTTACGTTTAGTAAAGTAATTGTTTTTAGAAAGTATAAGGAATAGAAAACATTCAAAACAAATTTTACTGCTGATGACTAATTATTAATTACTTTATTTTATTGATATTCGTATTCATTTACTATAAAGAAGTCCAACATGCAATAAGTCAGTAAAAATATTTTTATTTTGGCTATTAATAATAGACATTAAAATTTTTTTTTGCGTTTGTTTTGATTTACGTTGACGATGAAATATTTTAAAATTGAATTCCAAAAATTGCATACCAAATCGCAAAACTTTTTTATCCTCAGTAAAAAATGATGATCATTCTAATTTTGATTAAATTTCCGACTGGATAATTGATGATATTTGTTAACTGAATGGCAGTAAGTTGATAATAGAACTGATGAGTACAGTTAATATTTATACCGTTATATAGGGTAGAAAATCAATAAATATCAATTGTTTTCTGCTTTTTGTACTTGTTATTATAAAAATGATTGAGTGTCGATTAGCTATTTATGTAATATTGTATCTATATATTACATAATGTTGAAAGTTTTACTTCAATCTTTTATTCAACATTATCGATTATTCTTGTCAGATTTCTTGTTTACTTATTACTGCAGTTCTCTGTGGTTATAAACAGTGATTATACGTATTGAGACGTAATGAAAAGCATTTATTTATGTATAGTTATTAGATACAGTTGTAGTGTTAAGATAATAATATAAGATTTGGTTTCCTACATGATTTTGTGCTACCTAGTTTATTTTTGTAAGCTCCCGTATACTTATAGGTATAATATTATTAAAATAAGTAAATTCTCATTTTAAAATAATTACTTTTACTAAGGTTCCGTCTCAGCGTAAAATTACTTCTAGTAATATTCTATTTTTAAAATATGTATGTATACTATAAGTTAAAACTAATAAATAAATATTTCGTCTAACGTTAAAAATAAACGTTTTTTTATACATTGGTTGAAAAAATTAAACACCTACTTTTTCTGCAACTGTGGTTATATAATAATCCCGATGATAGCCGGGATCATACCGCTGTGTTGTGAACTTTTGGCTTACGTATATTATATACGGAATTCAGAATCATAGAATGTATATAGACCCACTGTAGTACCTAAATGTACGTCCTATATGCATCCGTGTTAATGTTGTATAATTGTTGACATTTAATAAAATGACGTTGTAAAGTAGTTTTTGTCTCGATTTTTTTCCTGACCGTAATAATATTATAACATAGGACAGCATCATTGGTGTGAGAAAAAATATAGTCATTAACGATTTCCATTAAAGTGTGAATAACGGTTGGGCGTTCTTCTAAAGTATATTATAATAACTTCCTCTTACCACTGCTACAGCAGTGCTGTATTATTTATATATTATAATTCGCTTGTACGAGATTTAACAAAAAAATAATCTAAAATAATCTGGCAACGGTTCGAAATGACGCTTGACACTTCGCTTCGCACGCCTTCGGTATGTCGTTTGGATATATATATATACCAGTAAAACGTCACGAGTCTACGTGTGGAACCAAATGTGTGCCGTTGATATTTTGAACTGTGCTGCAGGTCCGTGGTATATCTACGAGACAACGCCGAGCGTGTTCCGTCTTGACTGTTTAAATCTCGGCTAGTAAGTGCTAAGACAACGGGATTTATATGCTTTGAAGTTTATTTAACGGAAAATAATGATATTCAATTTTTCCTTCTAAAGTTTGAAGTACGTACCTACTTATTTTAAGCGCGAAAATATTTATAAAGATCATTAAAATTTAGTGAGAAATCGATGCGGCTGCGTGCAGTTAAACGGATCACCTTGTATATATTTCTAACATCTGTAGTGGGGAAACGGGACGAGATAAAAAAAAAATTATAAAAAAAATAAGCAATAATACATTCGGCCGGCTGCTGGCTGTGGCTGGCACGAATTTTGTCGCAACGCGGTGGAACAGTAATCGGCACGAGCTGTACGATAACACACTGGTCGCGAACGGGGCGTAACCACGATTGGTCGTAAGTCGTATTAGTCGTAAACGACTTCGTAAAAACGTTGGCGTTAATTTCGTACCATAGTTTCCACGGCAACAATGCGGTAAGACTACGCCGTGACGCGTATGGACAGCGACTGATATTCACGTTTATACGCGATATTCTATGCATTATATTATTTAATAAATTTTATGAACAATGAAATCTCTGAACACTGGACACTCTTGGTAGCTGAAATGGTATCCGCTATATTCATAAGGTTTAATTTCCAAAACATTTTTTAGTTTTATCAACATCTGTTCACAAAATAATGTATTTACGCTATTTAGAGGCGAGTGTTAGGACCGCCTTAGTGAAGATTTCACTGTATTATACAATTTATTTTACTTGTTTGTATGGTATGCACGCAAGACTACAATAATTAAATTATTTTAAAGTTAGTAAATGATGTGCGACGTGAAACTCAAGTACATCACAGAGATCGTGAATATCTATATTGTATCGGTAAAGTATATTATATAGTATTAATAACCGTGTTTTAAATTTTTTTCCACATGACATTCGTTTTGAGCTGCAGCATTTTAATGCAGTAAGAGCTTTTTAACATTTTTTCTTAGCCCGATATTTTGCACGTACCTATTTACTCTTTGTTGTTTTAACATTTCAATTTATATGACAATATGTTCGATGTATAGTAAGTTGCTAAACAATATAAACGTCGATATTAATTATATTCATTTTTAAGCTAAAACTATTGTCATTTTTCACTTTGGTATCATTAATTATTCTATGATGTCGCGAAAAACTATTACATCATAGTTTTCAAACTTTCTATAAACTTTTAGTTTATACAAATTATATAATCTCTTAAAATAATATTATCGTTAAATAGTTTTATACTTAATACTCATTTTTTATATTTTCATAAATTTCTTTGTATATACTCGTACATTCAATAGATACCTACTTTTATATGACGGAAAGTATATACTATAGATACTGCTTTGCTGTACGATAGGAGTCGAGTGTACTGGATTGGTTAAATTTGAATTCAATGATAAATCATTATAGACGGTCAAAGTTATTTTACGTGAAGATTAAAAAATGTTTGTTTCTGAATAATTAATTAAATTGCTATTTTAATATTTTAACCTACGTATATTTTTAATTTATACAATATGGAATATTATAATCAGGGTTTGGGACTTATAGCACTTAAAATCATTAAAATAAGTGCTTAAAAAAGCTCTTACAAACATTATTATAAGCACTCAAATAAACATTTAAAAACTTTAATTTTTGCAAAAATATTTATCAAAAAACAAAAACCTAAAAAATGCTAACTAATAAATCAAACAACATAAAAATAAATCTTTATCTTTATATTATAAAATAAATTAAACTTCATTTTCGATACTTTAAGGATTTTATGGATTTTCCGAGGAATTTTCTGAAAAATGAAATGTAAATGATATCTATAATATTTGAAAACATTATAAAAACGTAAAAATACTGGTCAAATAAGCCAAAATAATCAAAAAAATTGGAAATCAGCATTTTTTTTTTTTTTGAAAAATCGCTGAAACAAGCGAAAAAAAGCACTTTCAAACTTCATAATTAAACGTATTATAACATGACATACACTTCCATAGCACTATGCTGCATTTTAAGTCAATCCATAAAAATAAGCAAATGTTTTAAGTCCCGAGCCCTGATCATGATATTATTATTTTGTTACTAAATATTTGAATTCATATTTTTCATTATTATTATTACCCAAAGAAAAAAAAATCAAAACTTGGCTAAAAATATTATTGTTATACTTAACTAAAAATCTAAAACTATTTTTTTCCTGGATTGGAAATTTATTATAACAATACTTGTTTGGAATATTTAACGTTTTTTTATTATTGATTATAAATTAATACTGTTAATGAGTTAATATTTATCATTCTCCTAAATACATATTTAATTTTAATATTTTCTCTAAATATGAAGTTGTAATCTTATATTTAGAGAAAAAGATACATCGCACATTTTTTGATGGGTCTAATGGATTTGACCTTAGTAAAGAAATTACAATTTCAATAATGAATAAAAATTCTAGATAAAACATGATTTTTCATTTAATTTAATTTTAATATTTTAGCTGTGATAAAAAATATAAAAACATTTTTAAAACAAGTTAGAAACTTACTACGAGTGTAATCGTGGTTCCTGACTTTTAATAATTTTACACTTATTAGTGTACGAATGAATTAACCAATAAAACGAATTAATAATGATGTTTTCTAACATAATTTAATTCATTTTAACACTATTCAATTACGCATTTTAATCAACTTTGTTATGCCAATAAAAAAATGTGCTAAACATAATGTGATATATCTTATTTTGGTTTAAGCTAAAAATATTGTTTAACGATATAGTTTCCCAAAATCAATATTGCACATTGGTACCAAGTTGATGACAAAATTAGAATCAACTTTCTGGTGTATTGTATCTTACGAAATACGTGTCATAATTGTATATTCAATGCAGTAAAATGGTATATAAACTTAAAATTATAGATTAAAATCGGTTTTTAAATAATATATTTTTGTTATATAATACATACCTTCTTTTTTTTTTGGTTCTGTTTGAAGCACTCAAATAATTTAAGTATGAAATCGTTTCTATATTACTGTATTTTCTAGGTAACAAGATGCTAATTTTATTTTAGAACTTGGGTTTTTTTCTTAAATTCTTGAAGTAAAAATGTTCGTACACCACTATATTATATCTGTTGTAATTTTTTTATTAAATACAATCCATTACAAATTATATCAATTAACCAGATAACAAAAAATTATTTTTTTCCATATTTATGGTTCACCAAAAACTATTTTATATATTTGATTCAATTACGTACTCAACGTGAGATAAAGTCTCGGGTGGCAAGAGAATAAGAGATATAGTTTTGTGGAGCGTAGCTATCATGAATTTAATATGTATGCGAATAACCGAAGAATACATGAATAAAAAAAATATTGATAATATATCAAAAAATACACATAATTTACATTCTTTAGGGACCGTGGTATAGAAATCGAATGATCGTGTTTGTATGCGTATAGTGAATACACAATTGGTACTTGAGCCTTAGATTATGAATCGACTATTGCACCAAGTAAACATTTTCCAAGAGTGACCTAGTCTAGTTATAGTATTGTTCAGATATTTTTGGGACAGACTATATAATATGCAAATAACGTAAATTTTTTGTAAAACTTTAAAAATCTTCGTTCAACCCTTTATTATTTATAAGCACGTCATTTTTTTTTTATAACATATTTTTACTATTTTTCATTAGGTATGTAATTCATATTTGGTACTATTATTCTATATTATCATAATATATATTAAACAAAATAGTGAGATTATGGGCAAATAATCAAAATGTTTAAAATATGAATATCATTGATGTATCTCTTAGTTATTTTGCTTAATATTGTACCTATCAAATTGCTTAAATATTAATATAAATGTATAAATAGAACTATGACCAATTGAAATTGAAACAGCGAAGAGAATTTATATTGAAGTTTTATGGCTTTTAAAAGAATCCAAAGCAGAGAATCTTTTATCTTGTGTTGTGTTGTTTCTTTACACTCTAATACTCTATTTTATATATATATTTCACATCCAATCTCGTGAAATAGTATTGAGATTCTGATCGCATATTCCAAACCTTTTAGTTTTTACTTAACTAACTATACACAACCATCGCATTTAAAACATTGCTGCTTATGCGTATTACAATTGGAATTAAGTTTTCTTTCGATCAAAATTGGATCTCAAATTTAAATATAAAGGATTGAAACCTTGAAGGTTATTTGCAGTCTAAAATCTCGTTAGAATAATAAAACAAAATCTTTTTGAAATATTTAACATAAAGAGAACAGAGGAAGTTAAAAAAATAATGGTACTATAATATAATATAATGCTGGGAAATCTGTAAAAGTAATTATCTAGTCACTAGATTCTAGTGCACCTATCGACGTCTATCACGTTTCTTGCATTAAATCGATTTGCCGTCTGTGCTTTTATATATTATATATTTTTAACTGTGCATAGAACATAATTGATTTATTATAAATTCACATTAATTTAATGGTTATATTTTATCACGTATACAACTGTACTAAGCGATTAGGTAAAAGCCGTGAACCAATATAAGTAAAGTGTTTTACTCGGCGTGAGTTTTTGGTTTTTCGGACACATCGGTATGCTTTTTTTGTGGTATCGCATTATACTCGTACAACGGATGTATATTCTTGGTTGCCTATCCACGACGCCGTAGAAACCAATATTTCACGATTGATATATTGTAATACTTGTCGGAAAAGTGATCATAATAACGTTAGTAATTGTCTACACATGTTAGCTTATTAAATCTATCTTTATAAACCAATCACAGAATAAAATTATATTATTTTTCGCTCGCTAGACTTTAAAAATAATATAGTATACTGTAAAAATGGTTTTCTCAATCGTCTCACGTTCTTTCGTTATTTTGTACATACATTTTGATGTAATATTTATTCTTTTGGTTTAAAGGATAAAATAAAAATATTTTTAATTACTTTCTAATAGAATTCATAGAAAATTCAATTTAAGTAAATTAATTCCATAACGTTTTTTTTTTTTTTTGTAACTTAATTACAGTAGCGCAATATTATACTTCATTTATATCAAACGCGTATTAATAACTTTTTTTCTCGAAAATCTGCTAAACATTTTTCATCGGAATTTTATACATAAGTATTTGAGGTTTTCGAATCTAGTATAAATTGAATTCCGAGAAGCATGTTCCAAATAATGCTTATGTAAAGTGGTTTATTTAATTAATTGTCCCTATAAATTAGAGTTTGACGTCTTATAATTTAAACAATAATACTACCAAAATATATATGACATTTATGTACTCTTTTTGAATGATTACGATTTTCAAATAATATTATAGTTAGTAATGTAAACCTACCGCGGGCTAATGACCTTTTTGTTGAAGCCTTATTATCAATAAAAATAATAAAAATATTGTAACTTTCTACACATAAATATAGTATACATTGCAGGTATTGGAAAATTTAATTTAGTGTTGTAATGTATTATTACTGCACTCGCATCATGTTGAATGACAAAAAACTATATAATTTAAAATCATAATAATAATGTTTTTAATGAAATATCAAAAAATGTACATGTGACGAATAATAATTATTTATTACATGTTATTATAATGTATGTTGATATATTTAGATTATCTTCTTCTTCTTCTTCTTCTTCTTCTGTGACTTCGGCCTTCAAGACCATGTCGTCCAACAAATTTGTCTCCATGTTTCCCTATCTAAAGCTAACTCCTTCCAATCCAATCCTGGTCTCACTTTCTCTATTTATTTGATCCTATCTTCCCAGCGTAACCTCTGCCTTCCAAGTGGTCGTTTTCTTTTCGGTGCATTCTATTGTACTATTTTTATCAATGATCCTGTTTTTCTCCAAGAATGTCCTGTCCACTTCAGTCTTCTTTTGGTGATATCTTCTTTAATGCTTGGTCTTTGATAAAAATCCTGAAGTTCTTTGTTTTTACGTATTCTCCATTCACCTGTAGGTTTGTCTATACATGGTCCATAAATTTTCCTCAGTACCTTTCTTTCAAACACTAAATGAGCATTTTCGTTCTTTTTCCTCGTGGTCAAAGTTTCCGACCCATATGTCACCACTGGCTTGATAAGTGTCTGATATATTTAGATTATTCACGATAAAATGAAATTAATAATATTCATATTTAATTAGTAGCGCTCAATTCAATTCTAAACTTTCAGGAATAGTTCTTATAATAACATCTTTTATAGTAATTTAATATGTTTTACAATTAGTTTTTTTTTTTTTTTTTGTTTGCTAGAGACTATACTTTGAAATAATTTTATATTTTAATAGTATTCTTAATATTAACTACGTTTATTATAAAGGTTTTCAATAAACTGTATTTAATTTTTTGGTTTTCATTTAATAATATTTTGAGTTCATTTTGTAACGAATAAATTCCTCAGTGTCTCACAAAAGATGTTTGAAATTTTTTTCATTCTATTTCTTTATTACAAAAAACGACGAAACAATGGTTTTTTAAAAATATTTTTTATAAATTATTTTAAGAATAAGAGAAAACTTAAAAGAGTTTTCTTGGTAATTCCATTTTTTATTGTCATAATTTTCACTACAGTGTAATATGTATCCTGTACTCTTGTTTCAACATATAATCTAAAAAAAAATCTTAAAACTTATATTATTTGACAGTAAATACTGTAATTTAAGGTAATTTAGGCAATTTCCTATAAATTCATTATAATAATCATTAATACAATATATTTTAATACAATTAATCATTAATCTACTACTAAATATAAAATACTTAATACATGTTTATTGAGATAAGGTATGATGTAGCGTAATAATAAGTATATTATTAATACTATAACCTAACTTAAATAAAATTTTCTTTCCGATATCACGTATATTTATTCATTTTTGTACAAAACCCATCGTTGAAGCAATAAAAATGTAGTGACATTTTATTATGATTTATGTTCCTCGACATAGTCTGCGTGGATGTAGATTTTCATTGTACTTATTCTATAACATTTATTCTGTCGAACATCTAAAGGAAAAATATATTCCTACCGAAAATCCCTCCGCAGTCAATTCTAAATGTGTTTTGCAGACCTTATTTTTTTATCGGTGACGCATTTGAATTTATTTTAAAATTTTCAAAATTCTGTGTCAACCACTTCGATGAATGTTAATGAATAATGACGTGTTGAACTATAACCACCGAAATACAGATTCCAATTACAAGCACTCTAGTTGTTTATTAGTTTTATGGCGATAATTTATTGAAAATAATATTATAATATAATTTATTTTTACAACGCACTAAAAGGTTTTTTTTTTGTTTAAAGTTTACAATGTTTGAATAAGTTAAATCATAAGTTGTAATCTATTTTGTTTTTTTTTCATTATTTAATTTAAATATATCTGTTTACAAAATAAAAACAATAAGTGGTAAGGATAACAAATTGAAAATACCTATATATAATTACATTTTATACTTATCACTAATAAATTTATTTTGGGTAACATGGTTTGATTTAATAGACTCCAATATATTTAATATTTCAAGTATGAAATATTTCACAAAACTGCGAAACATATAACTTTTTTTTTAATACAAATATTTAATGGTGTCAATTTATCAATTATTAATTTATATATAGACAATGAGTCCTGGGATTAATAATTATTGTTATTAATCAATTAGTGCGGTAATGGTTGACATATTACAAATATTTGTTCTTGTTTCGACTATTTATAGCAAAACTTTGTTTTATCTCAGGAAAAAAAAAACAAAAGTTACTAAAATGCTGAAATATTGAAACATTTCACAATTTTAAATTGCATGCATTTTTCAAATCTAAGTTTAGTGCCTACTATATACCACCAAATGTATCTTATACGTTATAATAAATGTCAATGATGTTATTTTATTTTCGTTATTCCAATATAAATTGATGATTTACAAAATCAAACATCTTGTGTTTAAAAATTAAGTTTTATAGTTCTGGACGAAAAATTGAGAATTGAGAATAGAATTCAATTACAAAAATAAATTAACGGTTTTACAATTAAAATATTTTTAGGTGCTATAAAGCAAAACGGCAGGATACTATGTTATAAATGTTACGTACTCAACATAATTGACTACCTTAAATACAATCGAATCCCATTGATGGTGAATCTATGTAATTATATATTATTTCTGATGAAATCTGATTTCGTACGTATTTAGAGAATCCGTTAGAGTTTCGCTTTACAATAATTCGTCATATCTATTTAACCCATTGTTTAGCTTTCATGATACAAATGGTTCCGGATAAACACAAAAGGCAGTACAATATATCCCTTTGTTACAGCACAAGTCTAGCTATGCAGCCTATGCATCAGCTAATATAACTTTACAAATTTATTAGCTTACATCTTCGTGTTAACGTGTCTCGAATCATTTTTCTCCCAAAAACTATACAATATATTCTATACCTATTTGATTTATAATGAACACACGATCACTCAGTGTGTGATTTTAGTATTTTACATAGTAAAATAATGTAAATGACAAAAATGCATTAAATATTACTATACCACATATGGCGTTAAAATCCGCCATATCAGTATGGAGTGATAGGTATTAACCTACACACGGTTATAGACGCATATAATATATACGTTTATAGTTTCAGGAAAAAAATTGTAATCAATCAAAAATGAAAGCAAACTTTGTACTGTTTTTCTGCACATATAATATAATTTGTATACAATAATATATATATATATATATATATATATTTATATTCTATTATAATGGTTTCAAAAACATAAATTTGTTTTTCATATTTGGAAAGTAATTGGTAAACTCATGAATTAATATTTTGCATTCGCCCCAGAAAGTTTACAATCTTTAACAACATACGCGATTCAATTTGTGAATTACATTATCAAATCGCATTAGTTACAAAACTTACACGCTTATACCACTAATTTCTGACATAATATTATGTAAAATGAATACACATATTGTAGTTTCAGATTTGCTAACGCTTGGAAGTAAGTGTTTTCATATTGGATCGTTACTTAATCATTCCTTTAATTCTGCATCAATGTCAACTTATGCTAATATTTTATTTGATTAACTTTCTGTAACGTGGTTTGTATTTTTTAAATTTTTTTTATTGTTATAACAACCAGTCTTACGTTTTCTTATATCAAATTCCAATTCATTTAATATTTAAATATTTTTTGGAATAAACGTAGTAATTCAACTACCGTTTAGATATTCAGAATATTAATATTCCATGTCACCTTATTTCAATAATCCCGTAAGTTTTTCTTATGATCGATTTTTGCAACGCGTTTTGAAACCATAAAAACTATGGAGGTCAGTAAAATATGGTATGGTGTTTGTATAAAACGTGAAACGTGTATATTAAATATGTTTTATTGATATTGACCAGTTGGTATTATAATAGGTATTATATATATATTGTGATAAATTGACCTTCACAAGTAAAACATAACTTTTAGATTAGAGTGATGATTGTATTGATTTTACAATAAAGTGTGTGTTCTTTTAGTATGCAAGTCAATTTTCCTTTTGGAGCTGTAAAAAAGCTAAAATTTTTAGCTCGTCTCTTTTTTCTGGGGCTCTGTCAACTTAGTGATCGATTTATTACGATTAGCTTCGTTTAAATAATCCAAATTGAACGTGTATAAATTGATGAGCCTGTGTATCAACACACATATTGTAATATTAAAACTTGCACATCATAATTGATTTTTTCAGTAAATGAAATTTATCGTCAACCCAATATTTTACGTGTCTTTGTTTGTTTGTAGCTAGTTAAGGGATTTTCGAAGCTAAAGGGTGAAACGTCGTTAACTATGCGTATAATTAGCACATTTTGATCTTGATTTATTTTTCTCTTTAGCTCTATTTCTTAACATTGTCAGTTCCAGCTACGCAATTTTCCACAGCCGTCACCGATGTTAAATTTTCTTTTCTTGGCAAATATCGTCTCAGTTAAATACGTTTGTCATTTAATATATATATTATATACTAACCCGATTTGTACATCGACGATACGACCACCGTTTCTTAACATACAATTTAATTTAATAATCAATAAAATAAATAAATTGAACAAAAATAAAATACGGTTTGAGGTAATGTCATGAAACAGACTTTTTTCTTTAAATGGATTGGAACTAAATTATTTAATGTCTTATGTGGTTTTTAATGCAGACACACACACACACACACACACACACACACACACACACACACACACACACACACACACACACACACACACACACACACACATATATTTCTGCATGTAACATCTAGACGTTTGTTGAAATTTTTAGAAATCTTGCTATATGACGCGGTTGACTTCTGTACTCAAATATGGCATTTTAATAGTAACAGCAGTAGTATTCGCCTTTGGTTTGAGAACTTATTGATTCACAAAACTCCAAATATTATATTATGGCATTGTGTTTATGTGTTGGTATGTGAAACTTCATTAAGCTTCTTGATGTATTTACATCCGCCAAATACGATGTTACATATGAACTTACAACACAATGACGAAGCTCTTGAGAGGATATGGGTAAAAATTAAAGACAGGATTGCAGTTTTAAAGGTTAAGTTTACCATTTATTCACTAAAGTCTAAAATACATCACACTCGTGGCGTACACAGCTCATAACTATATATAAGTAACTATTTATGATAATAAATTATACAATAGTTAAACACAATATATATTTACACTAATACAACATATTACATGCTAAATACCACGTTATTTATTAAATTATGTTTTTTTGAGAAATTATAATGGTCCATTGAGCGTCCACAGAGCTAAAACTGTATTTTTACTACAAATTTGGTGCAATTATTACTTTAAAAACGATACGATGACGTTACAGTTTTGGTGATGAAAAAACTCACAGGTCATAAACGTCCAATCGAAAAGAGAATTTAATTGATAATGACATTTAAAAACCTATATATTATTATGAATATATGTCATAAATGTTTAGTATCTATGATGTATGTATATGTACGACAAATGTTTCTAAATTAGTATAAAATTAAATTATTTTTCATAAGACTAGACTGACGTTGTGACGTTAAATATAATTAATAACAGTTGCGAACCGTTGTAGGGAAATATATAACAATTCGTTATTAATGTATTATAATATTATATTGTTAAAAATCTCGATTTTTGCAGTGATAGTCAAGTTTTATCGTTTCATGCATACATAATAATAAGTTAGATGTAACTAAATATCTTCTTTTTTGTAGAAAGCTAATAACCTTTGCAATCGAAGCTGTACCATAAATAAAAAGAAAAAAATAACGAAAACGGGTTGTGGTGATATTTGGAGCTTAAGTGTATTTATATTTGTATTAGGTATAGAATACCGAATCATGTTAATATGCGTTGGTGTGATTTTCTATCTATATAATTATAATTATAGTAATATATCGTTTTTAACATATTATTTATAATTAGTGCGTAATTGTTATGGTGTCTAACAGATTGTAATTAAATTACGTGATGTTCATCTCTTCGTAATATTGTTTCCCACGCATTTATTGGGAAATATAATGTACATTTGTGTTTAAAGGATTTGGGTGACATTCAATATGATTGAGCTCCAGTTTCAAGAGTATATCCTTAGACGCGTAACCGTAAACGGAACTTTTCATAAAACGTCTTTTTTAAGTTTACAATGGTCTGTCAACGAAGGCCTAAAAATTGCTTTATATTTTGACTAATTGAAAAAAATATATATAATATTTTATAGCGGATTGCGTTCTGAATTCTTGAATCTGCGTTGTACATTTTGTAATGTGTAATAACGAAGATATAGGGAATAATAAATTAAATGTTCGTCTTGGAACGAAATTATATTATAATGTGCCTATACTCTACCTAGGCCCCCTCTCTACTATTATCGCACCCTAGTTTGACTTACTGATTTAGCCTCATAATCCGATTAAATTATTGTAGATTTTAGGTATCTTTATAGGTACCTATATAAACCAACATGAACCGCTAAACACTCAATCTCAAATAGTGCTAAAGTTTTTAAAAATGTATTTTTATATAATTTAAATGTCAAGTATTTGGCAATTTTTTTGGGAAAATCTACCCCTAATCAACAAACTGAGAAATATAAAATTATTCATTAAAAAATTTAACTAGCCTCCCGGCAGAAGAGAAAAAGTAACCGTCACTCGAGCCAAAATAAGCCATTCTCGCTTAACTCATGTCCATCTCATCAAAGAAGATTCAACACTAATATGTGATACTTGCAATGTAATATTATCAATTGACCACATTGTCATCACTCTACCAAGCCTTCAGAGAAGAGAACACAGCTGCAATCAGTACATTCTTCCTAAATATAAACTTAAACTATCCATTGTAAACAATAATAATGTAGTAAAATTCATACTAAAATATTATGTATATAATATTTTTTTCTTGTTCAATTTTTGATTAAATTAGGCTAAAATCCTATGTTGTTGAAGCCTATTAAACTTAAAAAAATAAAACAATAATTTTTTGTTTTTGACATACATACATCTATGAATTTATGTTCGAAGTAAGAATTTTCTTTGAATATTATTTGTATAAAAAATAAATTTTTAACGAATAGTTAAAGTAAACAATTTATAATTACTTAAAGTTTTTATGAGCAGAATGGTTACACATTGATACCTATGAAATGTAAAACATGAAACCTAATTAACTCCTTATAAACTTTTAAGTTATGAAATTAAAATTTTACGTTGAAAAATTACATCCAATACGTAATAAATTATAACGATAACAAATATTTATCCAAATATATAGTATTTTTCTCAAAAAATGAAGTGTTGTGAGTACTTTTTAGTATAATCTGTGTTTACTGTTAACAATAATCATCTGTATATATACATACACATACATATAACGGCATTATGTATGTATATAATGTGGTGTATATTATGAAAAGCTTTCACGTGATAAATGCAAACGGATTTGTTAAAGTAAACGCTGATGAAGTGAATAGTAGGTAGGAAAATTATTAAGAAAATTAGTTACGTGTAATCGTACCCTAGCTACTTGGTCACTGTAACATAATTTTATAATAATTAAGCATTGCTGACGTGTTATCAATGCTATTGTGTTTTATAAAGTATATATTATTATGATATAATAACTGCAAAAGTAGCTTCCTGCGATACAAGCAATACTGAAACCATTATGTTTGTTGTGTCTATATTATGATGTCTATTATTTAATACTTTAAGATTATCGTCCATTGGTCGACATGAGACAATAAAAACCGTTTTAATTGTAAAATCAACATGTTCTTCAATATTGGATTTCTCATCGCACTCATAGTACTCATATCATAGAATCTGTTTGTTTTTGTTTTTACCATTACACGATTCCGTCGATTACTACGAATTTGTTTTATTTTATTGATAGTAATAGTGGTTGTAAACCATTTATTTTTTAACCGTTTTGATCTTTAAAAAAATGTGGCACCTTCATGTGTAAAACAAGTTTGATACAATATAAACGGAGTAAAGTGTAGACATATACTATCATTTTTTAATATTAAATTTTAAATATTCGAATTAAAAGACAATATTATTTCAGATATATGATTTAATTATAAAACTGAATAATTATGACAATTTTTTCTGTATGCCTCACCATTTTGGACTTTTCCTCTCTCGCACAAATAATAATACTCACTCAAGTCGTAAAACGATTATTCTAGATTTTAAACATATATGTTTATGTTCTATGTACAGATAAGTAAGTATCAGTATCAGATTTGATAAATCTAGTATACCTACACTCTATGTCATATCAACTCTATTTTGTTTAATCTTTAATTTTATTTTGATTAAATCGAAAATAAAATAATAATAATAATAATTTTTATAAATATTTTAATTAATTTACGTATACTTAAAGGTTTCATTGAAAACTTATGAGGGTAAAAATATTTGTTCAAATATTATGTATCTTAGATATAAATATAATTAAGAATGCGTGATTAAATTATAACTTTTTTTCATATTTATTATAAATTGATATATACATGATACAATATTATTATGTAGGTACGCACAAATATTTAGCACCAACATGTATCAAAATTGCCTATACAAAGTGCCGTGTTAGAAATTATATCTTTATTTATATTTATAATTTATAACATGTATCGATAAGGGTCTAGCTATAAACATCTTGATAACAATTTAAACAATTATTATAATTTTTGTTTTGTTTTTTTTATAACAAAAACAGAAGAGGCTACAGGGCAATACAATCATTTTTTTAATTTGTTTACTTCTCAATGATGATATAGCTGGATCTTAATGTTTTTAAATTTTTTTTTAAACAAATTAATATTTATGATTTCAATAAAAATAAGTGCACTTAAATTTTGATAGTATATTTGCTTATTTATATTTAATACAACAATCAGATATTTTTTTTTTAAAACTTAATTCACTTTTAATTAGAAATTCACGAATATATATCATAATATATACTGTACTTTATCAGTTATACCATTATAAAATTAGGGATTAAAATGTATGTATTTTAAAAGCCTAATAAATAATTTTATACTATTAGCATAATACTATATTTACGTTGTATAACCTTTTTAAGAATATTTTATTTGTTATTAAAATCTTATAACGTCTGCAGAGATGGCGATACAAATAATTTAATTATTAGTTGCTTTAACTACACTGTAACCACATGGTGGAAACAAGTGATACTATAATAATTAATAATATATATCTATTGGCTATTACTAGTCCCAGCATTTCATGATTTTGTTAATTTTTTCTATGAAACGTTTGATATAAATACATATAAAAAGTGACGTAACATATGTATATATACTATATAATATACAGTTAGTTATAGTAACGTATTTATTCTGAACATGTATTCCGAATATCCATAAAAAGTCTAATATTAAATAGGTACCTACTTTTTTTTATCGTGTAATATTTGTTTAATGTTTTTTGCTATCGTAAAATTATTTCTGTTGGTGTATAATACGAGGTATTGGTAGATATACGATATTTTATGGTTTTTCCCATATCTTTATACTAAAATATACCATAGTTCTGTTTTTCGCGGTAATATATATTCAAGACATTTAGCTCAAATTATTCCCGCTTCATAAATATTATATATTGAGAGCATTTTAATATATTCTGGCGATTTGCATAGGATAGCGTTTTATCTTCTTCAAACGCCTGATGTATGACCGATTGATTATCGATTGTAACAAGACACAATGACGTCGGCAATATGCATATTAATCAATTTTAGTATTTGTAGGCTACAAATTGTAACGCTTTATAGTAAATATTATACAAACCAATCGCGATAACAACTATATTATGTATGATGGGAGTATTTATATACCTAACAGACATATTATGATAAATAGGTTTTTAGTCGATGGGATGGCTCAGCACCACAACACTAGGAAATAATACCAAAGTGCACTTGACTATTAAAAAATAATATGGACAGCAATCGTAATAAAATAATAATGATTTTCGAAGTTTACCATCACGTCGAATCACACTTAAAAATGCCAATGTTAAATGTACAAGATATTTAGGATTTATGTGACCGAAGGTTGCTCAGATACACTATTAAATTCTATCTTTCTCATAAAATATCAATGATATGAAAATAAAAAGTGTTTCGTTAAAAATTATCTCAAAAATCATCTTTAGATAATATACCAGTAGAGTCATATTTATCGACCATTGGAGTATCAACACTCTTTTTTGGCACTTAAGAAAAATCCTTTGTCCCTATATGTTTAAGACCGTGTGGCTCAATGATTATGAGTGGCAAAACATTTGTCGGCAAGTCGTGTGTCCTGAATATTTTCACTGGCGTGGAGATTAAACGTGTATTCCAGTGGTGAATTAAAGGGAATGGATTAAAAAAACACATTTCTTTTATCATTATTTCATTAACTTAGTCAATAATCAATATGAATAATATGCATCATTATAATAATAGTAGTTGATACCATAAAAATGTATAATTTGTCTTGTAAATATTTTTATTTTGCCCCCCCCCCCCACTTCACCACTTCATCATTTTATCTAAAATTATTCATTTATTTCCGGACCTGTTACGAGATGGTTTGCATTCATGTTGTTTGTTCTTTTTGCAGGTGATGATCTCCGTCGCGGTCGAACATCGAGGAGAGACGATCCCCGGCGGCACACTCTGTCCGGCGATCAACATCACAACTATCAACCGGCCCTGACGAGGTCCATGGACTTGGAGGTGAGTCGCCCGACGAGTGTTCATTTCCGTTTTTCAATCTAAGCACAATTTTTCGGGCACAATACTGATATTATATTTAGCTGCGTACAACGACCGACGTGTTTATCGGTTCAGTCGCATAATCGCTGCTAAATATCTATTACTATTGCCGCGCGTGAATGAAAAAAACAAAAAAAAACGCTATTATCATAATAAATTATGTTATAATATTGTGCTATTGCTTTTGCCGAAACTAAATGAATGTTTTGTTGTTGTGTTATTGCCACCGTTTTGTTTGCTTTGCGGTGTACGCCGCTATAATAGATGGGAACGAAAATGCAACGGAAAAAAGTAAGTCGTAGGCGCACATTGGTATAATTACGGATATTTGTATAATTATACTTATAATTTTCTCGTTAATGAAGTTTTAGTACGATTTATTTCAAATCAAACGTCTTTGATAAAAAATTGTTTGTATAGCACATTTAACGGCTTTGTATGTTTCAATTATTCATTAAAAATGTTTATGTCTAAATCATACTCAGGGCTGTTTTTTCTTGAACATTCTTCGTTCATGTGGCTCTTCATGTTTTTCAATCATTTTTTTTTCGTATCATTAAATAAATTTAATCTTCAAAAACATAAAATTTTTAAAGAATTCTCCAGCTTAATAACTTTTATAACGCATTTCATGCATTTTATGTTTTTCGACGGTCCAGTTCATTATTGAATTTTTTGAATGAAATATGAAAATACATTTTTTTACTTCTACTACGATTACACTATTCTTCCTCTCTTAGTTTTTATGAAGATACTGAAATATATGCTATAACTACATTACACGTTTATTTTGAAGGTACTTACCATCCACTATAACGTTGTTATAAAAACAACAATTCGCATGTTTATTGCTTCATATTTTTTACTTTTGATCCGTCACGTATCTTAAAAATTTGCTTACGGTCATATTTTTTATGGAAGTGCTTATCCGGTTTTTTGGCTATCGTGTTGGTAAAACTAAAAAAAAAAATAACACATCTTGAGAACCGACTACTGCGACCATACAAATGACTAAGTATGACATCAAGCATTTCTCAGAATACGGTAAACCTCAGGTCATCATAATTTGATTATTTTACATTTTTATGAAATTCTATGAAGATATATTGTAGCCGCGTAAGCAAAAAATAAATTTGTGTTGTGATTATATTTTTTGTTTTTGGTTACAACTTTGGACTTTTATGATTTTCATGAGATGTCACTGGTAATTTTTTTCCCATGATCAGATCGTGACGATTCATGTGTTAGGTGCTTATTAGTTTTAATACATTATAATATCATAATGTGTCGCGTAATGTTTAATCATTGACTACAAATACTATAATTATATCAATGGCTTAACTCATCGTTGTGGTCGCGTGGTAACTGGTAAGAGATTCTCTCTCACTTTCTTTAATATGTCATTATAATAATATTATGTCTTAAACTACCCAAAAATCACGTATTATGTAAATGAGAACTTATAAATATTTACATTACACATTGCAATTTGAATAATCGAACATTATTATTATATTGTTATTACAAAAAATATTTTATTCTCGAATTTGCGTATTACAAATATAGGAATCGCATATGGTTGTAGCGCATGTTGACACATACGAGCCACGTTAAGCAGATGCTGACAATAGATAAACAATATTATAAAGTCGGTTAATGCCCAACTATTTTTTGATTAAATGTATCTGATAAGGTATAACATAGCTCATAAACAATAAACCGATATAAAAGACAGTGGTAACAAAAATATTATCATCTGGTTAACAGATGAGTACATTTATTTTGCAATACGAATAATTTTTTATTTCTATTATTTTTATTTGGTTTCGATATTATAATACCTAAACGGTAATGCGTTATAAATTTATAATCTGATCACAAAAATATGCAGATTTAACCAATTGCAGATTATTATAATTAATTTGAACGGTCTTCCTGTTGTTTAAAGTCTCCAGCGTCTAGAGGAGGATATCCACCGGCTACTGGGATGCTGTTTGATGACGATCCAGGCATAATGTCCGAAGTGGAAACTAGTTCTACTGGGTTCCGAAGAGGTAATAAGCAGAGGAGCTCATTGCCGGTCGTTAGAACCCCATCGAAAACTCTAGAGCGACCATTGGGTAAGTGAGCGTATTTAAATGTGCATAATTTACGCAACCATTGTAGTATTATACATTTATACTTAATATAATAATCGATAACATATAATTTATGAGAAGATTAATATCCGAGGTTTATCTCGAGCTTTTTCTTTTCAAATTTTTCAAGTTAATAATAATAATGATAATAATTGAATATAATTTATTATAACGTACCCACTCAATTTGTTGTATTTACAAAATGTCGAATGTCGAGACTTTATTTTAATGTCAAAACGTTACGTTTAATAAAATATTATTTTTAAACGTTGATTCCGGATATAATAATTTGTATTTTCTAAAATATACGTTTCTGATAACACATTTTCTCGTTTTGTGTTCAAACTTTGTACATTAATAATGCAACATTATGTTATATAGTATATATATGACGGAATAAATTCAACCCAAAAATTTATTTGTGCAAACTTGCTGTTCAATGTTGTCAAAAAAATGTAGAAAAGTCCAACAGTTGTTTATTTTTAAAAAAAATCTGACATTTTGTTTTGTTATTTATAGACAAAGTTTCGTATAAAATGATGTTAGATTCCTGGTTTATCAGACATTATTACATTATTTTAAAAATGCATATTTCAACGTATTTTATTTACAAGCATTCGTTATTTTATGAGACTTATTGCATTTTTTGTTTAAGTAGGAATAAAACGAGTTTGTTAATTTAAATTTCATATAAAATCTCATTCAGGCATTTTAAAAAGGAAACTATGCAAATTTTATGTACTTTTGTGCAGTGGTAATAATTAATTAGTAAAAAAAGTTGTAACGAATTGCTTGAAACTGCAATAGGTACTTTAATAAACTCGCATATAATAATAATATAGTTGGTCTTGGCATTTTCCAGAGCACAATGTGTACAATAACATTTTAGAGGAGCTAATATTTATAGTTTTGAGGTAGAAACACGTGATTTTACGTTGAATGGGAAGGTTTATGCCACTTTTGACATGATTCGGGGTACCACGAGACCAGATACACATCTGGCTTAAATTATATTCAGTCGCTTAAACGACGTCTATTGTAGTAAACGTTTTGAATAGAATTAGATCATAAGTTTAGTCCATACTGTTGGATCAAAGAAATACTAACGTGTATATAAGCATTTAATAATAAAGGCTTACATAAATATCCGATTCCGAGTACAGTAGGCAGGTATTTATTTAGTTGTCGGTGAATTAAATGCAGTGTAAATATCACAACCATAATATTATATCGATCACAAACAGAATTATTTAATTTAGTTAAATAAAACAGATAAATTTAAAAAAAAAATCGTTTAATAAACCACATCCTAGAAATCGTGTATAACTATATTTTTTTATATAGCATTTTGTACATTTTATTCCTTTATCGTAGCTATATCACATATTATACGTGACCGAAATACAACATGTTATTACAATAGTATAATACCTATAATTTATAATCCTTTTTAACGTATAACCTACCTAGTTATGCACAATATATATAATCCATATAATATAATATTTTATTTTGACACGATTTGTTTTATATACTATATAATAAAGAGATTGTATTAACAATTATATTATGATATTTTGCTAAAACTAATTATTATGTAAACGTTTGCTGTAGTAGGTATATTCTAATTTAATTTGACCAAACCTAAGAAAGACGTATTTTAATTTTGATGTTTTTAACTAAGAGATTGAACAGCATTTGATATTGATTTTCAACTATAATACTATCCTTTGAGCACTGTTAATAAAAACTTCTTAATGCGCTTTATAAGGGTTCTTATCGGACACTTTCGGGAAAATAGTTCATCGTCAGATTGAAATTTCTTGAAACAAAATAAATCACTTTGTGTTAAACGAATCGTTATAATATATTAAAAATACAGAATACAATATTATCTTCGCAGACAATTCTAAAGTGCTTTAATCGAATTTCCGGCAATGCTCATCACTATTACTTCATACTCGTATATCTGTGTATCTATATCAATATCTGCGTACAGACTGTGTATTATAGAAATAGAATTGTGTGTTATGAAATTTATTTTAATCTTAAAACTGTGAGCAATGGAAATTTATGTCTTGAAAGGTGACCCGATGTTGAATGACGAAATGGCTTTCCATAGTATGATGACTCACCCACGACAAAGTTTAGGTGAGCCATAGTTTATTATGCATAATGTTTGGTAAAAAAATAAAAAAATAAATTAATAAGTTAATAAACACATACACACATACACACATTTTTACTGTTAGCTTTTGTATGTCAGGCACAAAACACGATTTTTTAATTTATATTTATTCTATCCTTTGTATTATATGCCGTCGTCTTATAGTTATTGCATGCGACAGGAAAGTTCATTTTCATGTTTTTTTTTTTTTTTAAATATTATATATTATATAATATATGTTTATTATTTTTTTTTACATTCATATATATCTAAACAGTGTTTATTTTTAGTAAACACAATACCCATTCCTTTGTTCGTTTGTTTTTAATTTATAATTATAAATAAACTTTTCGCACTAGAAATCATTTCATTTAAATTTAAATGACTTTTAACACACAAATGAGGTGAATACTTGACTCATGAGTGTTATATACGAGTATACTTTAAGTTGAATTTGAGAATATGAATATGCTATATTATGTGTACATTAAGATATTTTTAATTAAGATCATATAATATTAGTAATAAAATACTTTAACGTAATTTACGTACTAAAAAACATGCTTCACATTTTGGTCAGACTTCTTAGGTCCAAGCTTATGATTTGCATAAATATTTGTGCCTTCAAATAATCACAATTGAGTGTGTACTCATGACTTTAGATAAATATTGTTATAGATTAATATTTTTGTGACAATGCAAATAACTTATTTATGTAATGTTTATCTAAAATGATTTTAACAAATTTGAAGTAAAAATGCTTGTAAACGTCTGATTATTAATTTAATTTAATTTAATTAAAAAAAAAATATTAAACTCAACCAATTAAAAGGACGTTACTTACAATTTTACAGAAAATAGCAGTGTAAGAGTTTTAATGTTGCGTTAATTTGCTCTAATTTAGATTGAATATAATATTATGTGATATCATTCGTGCGTTATTATAATATATCTCATGTTTAAGTTTTTTTTTTTGAACTATAATTCTAGAATTAGTTAGTTAACTTGTGCACATAAATATAAATTCTCCTTCATATGTTTATTAATACCCAATGGGTTGGAATCTCATACAACAAATTGTTAAAATCAAAAATATAGGAAAATTAATACATCCTCCATCATTATAGGGTGTAATTATTGTATTTTGTTTTATTTTTATTTTTGTCTCATAACCAGTTATAATCTTTAATATAGGAAGTAAGCCATCGATTGAAACATAAGTTATATTATCCCAACTAGGAGTTGGGACACTTAGAGAAACTGGCCTAGTGATCACCTGACAATCCAAACATAATAATTAATAACTATACTAATTTAAAATGTAAATGTGAAATACATCCAACTCATTGTTCGTGTTGTAAATTTTGTACAGATTTTTAAATGCATTTAAATAATTAATATATTATATTATTATTAAACTCATATTAAAATAACTTAATTTGTTTATATGTTAATACTAGAAACGACGAACTTCTTACGTACATACTAAATTAGTCCCTAAAAATATTATGTTTATGCATACAATAAATTAATGACCTATTTAACACAGAATTTGTACTATCTTAAGTTTTGGGTCTATGTAATAAAATTAAAAACCAATTAAAAAAAAAAGGTATTAGGTACCATACAAGTTCTATTAATCTTGGTAGTATTTCAAACATTCAAAGTATCTAAAACATCTAGCAAATGTAAAACACTAAATAAATTACTTCCATTATTTCTATACTTTTATATTTTTTACAAAATTAATAAGGTATGCAGGTAAATCCCTATGGTACGAAATGGAAAATAAGTTGAATTGATAAATAATAAATATTTCCATAATTATTTAAATTGATTGTGATATTAATGTATAAACAAATTTAAATTAAAATATTAAATTTGAATTTGAAAGGTTGGATTCTTAAAATTAATTAAAATTATATTAAATAAGTTAATATTTTTAAAAACACATTATCAGTACTTATCATATATATATATATTTTTTTTGTATTAAATGGCGTTTATTGAAAATTTATAATCTATACAAGTTTTATACAATGGGTAAATTGGTGGTAGGGTGGAGCTCACAGTTGAGCTACCTTTTAACGAGTCTTAAATCTAGTTAGATAAATATAATCATATATATTCATAAAAAAAAGGTACATTTAAATTGTTACATCGTAATATTTCATAGGTAGTCAAGTTAAATGTTAAAAAAAAAAAAAATTATTCGTCTATTGTATTATTTTACACTTAATGAATCAGTACTTGTTAAAACATTATAACCATTTAAAAATCTGTATTTATGAAACAAATTGAATATTAAATATTCAATATTTAATGTTTTAGTAAATACTAAGCATAAAACTTAAATTACCGCTTCGAATTTAATAATAATAAAAAAAAATGTTTGTTTAAAACTATAAAAATGTATTGATCAATTATGATTGTAGTAAAATTGATATCTCTGTATCAATAATATACATTGTTAGTATTTTATCGAAATTTGACATAAATGATATTTAAAGATGATTAATTTCATGATACTATGCCAAGCCGGTCGTAAAAAAAAATAAACTATAATACTTACGTTAAAATGAAACGTAATAAAAATGGTTATAAAGACGTACCCATTAAAAGGAGTTTTAATTAACTCATAATTTGCATCATCATAACCATTTAAAAATGAATGTCATAGTAAAATTTCGCAATATTTTAATAGGTTATTGGTTAAAGTAAATAACAAAATAAAAAAGATTTGTTTATGGAAAACAATTTAAAATATATACTTGTATTTAGTTTTATTACTTCACTTTAAAGATTTTATTTATTTTTGTGGTTTTTGCTGTTTTTGTTATTGTTGTTGTTGTTGTTGTTGTTTGTATATACCCTGATCAGATAAATATTCTGTTATTATTGTAGTGGATAATAACACAGGAATACACATTACATCAATATTAGAAAATTATACATTCCTGGCGACTATCACCAACCTTTTTTTTTTAAACATTTGTCCTCGATGTGCGCGGTAATATAGAACTAATTATTTTGTACTCGTTTTATTTTCTCTGTTTTTGTTTCGTTTTTGAAACGTAGATTTTAACATTTTATTTTTTTTTTATAAATACAAATTTTTAATTTAAAAAAAAAACATGTATTGTACCTACCTATGTTATTTATACATAATACATAAAACTATCATCCAACGATGTGTGCATGAATCTTTAATAAATATTTAATAATTAACAACTCAAAATGTTTACATACTGTTCATGTTGTATACTTAATCCAGTGAAATTGGTTTATTTATTCAATTTTTTTCTTGTGAGTTTAGGTCTGGTATTCTTGCAATACCGTAGCGAAACAAAAAGAGCACTGTTACCGAATGAAATCACCTCCATAGACACGGTCAAGGCGCTGTTCGTCCGGTCTTTTCCAAAGCAACTCACTATGGAATACATGGATTCTGCACTCGTCAAGATCTATATTCATGATTCATCGAAAGACATGTTTTACGAGCTGGAAGATCTCAGGTATGATTCATGAATCATTATTTATTGATTAGTATTAGTTCATTTAATATTTTGAATTCTGTATACAAACACCACCAAGGGTGCCGCAAAGGAGGGTGCAAGGATGTGAAAATGCACCCCTCTGGCTTTAAAAAAAATTGTATGGTATTTAAACGATTTTTTGCATAATTATCTATTAAAAACTTTGTATCCGACGAAAAAACAAAAATAAATTTGTATCGTCTTATAATTTGAAAAAATATTTCTACGTATTTAACTAAAATAATTTAGAAATCAAAGTATACTATGCACGATGCACCCCCCTGACAAAATTCCTGGCGGTGCCTATGAACAACACCATTTAATATAAATAGATTTGTATATCATTTAATTTTTGTTCTGCAGCAATGCAAATTTTATTTTTCAATAATTGTCAACCACTATTTTTATTGTAATTCTAAAGTACATGCTATTTTGGGAAATGTTGATGTATATAAATTGGAACTAGAATGAGTACCTATAGGTAGTTTATGTGTTTTTAATCTTTTTGGTTTTAAACTTTAATTTATGTATAGAATAAAATGCAAGACATGTCATTATAAGTATAATATGTATAAGTTAATATGAGTTAGGTACCATAATTGTCAACTTATCACTGGCCAATCTTCTAAACCTATTAGGCGCCTTGGTCAATTTTATTTTAAATAAATTAAGTTTAACAACACAGAACATACTTTTCTGAATATTGATTTATAAACATTAACAGTTTCGAAAATATTATACAACATGCTTAACAATTTATGGTTAACAGTTTTAGTTAGAAATTGTAAAAAAAAGTTTGTGTGGCCACATGATCTGAAATAGTATTATCTGATACGAAACAATCAAAAGGTTTTAAGTAAATATTATTTTGACAAAGTATCTATATTAAAAACTGAAAAAAAAATTAAATTTACCTAATAAGTCAAAAATCTAAATGTTAACAAATGCATAACGAAAGGAAAATATCCTGAATATAAGGTCAAACAGAGTATGTGATAAATGAATACGAGCGTCACCTCGAAATAGTGGACATATATAATTAGCTGATTTTTTTTAGGGATAAACTAATAATTTATACAATCTGAGCCCTCTAAATAGCAGAAAAAAATTTACGTATGAGAGTATGTGATACTTAGAGATTTCACCAAATAATATCAAATATTACTTTTATATTATATAATAAGTCCTCGTGTCTGTAGTTTCATTGTATGTGCGTTAGCTATCTCTTTTTCTATTCAGAAAAATATTACAATAAAATGCATTTTAATATAAACCTTAAAATGCATGTCGGGACCAACACACAATTCCTAGTAGATATTTTATCAAAGTGCTTGCGGTGATTGTTCTTGACGTCTATATTTTAGAACAAAGTGAGGAAATGCAAATGAATCATAAAACATAATATTAAAAAAAAATGTTGTGTATGTGTTTTATTGTTTCTTCTTTGCGAGAAATTTATTTTTGTTTATGTACGCTACACTAATATGGTTTATAAATAGACAATAATAAATTTAAAAGATAATTTTTTCTTTCAAAATCAATATTTACAATACTTTATAAAATAATTTATTAGGGTTTACAATGTTCTTATATTGTTGGTGCTCTGTTATTTTTTTTCGCGAGAACGTATATTTTGTAAAAAATTATCTATCATGTATTTATATAAAGTATAACAATTATTGTTGCATAATACATTTTATCAGAATAGTGGTATTGAGAGTATTTTGAAAAATGTGACTGATTTTTGTCGAGAGTAATATATAAACATTTAAGAATAAATATTGTGTTATTAACCCATGAATTTCATCTCATTGCCTTTTAGATAAATTGCTCCTATCTAGAATTTCAATGTTAATAAAAATTACTTTTTTTATAATAATTGAGAAAAACTAACAATAATTTAGGAAAAACTTGAGTAGTGTACAACACCAAATTTTTTGAAAAAATCAATTTTGTTATTAAATTGTTATTTTAAAATGTAATTAAATCCATATGTTGATGACACGCTATTCTTTCGGAATTTGTTTTAGTAGTCTTGTCTGATTATTAGATTAAGATTCTTAAACAGTGAAACAACAAGCCGATGCGTGTAATTCCTAGCCCAAATATAATACTTTTATATAATAGATATGCAGCGAATTGTTCTATTGTATTTAACTATAAACTGCTTACTTTTTTTCATAAGTAGTGTGATAAACACATTTTATAGTCTTCCTAAGATTTTTGACTGATGACTTCGCGTACCATCGTTACGTCGAAACGGAGTTTGTTCGATTAAATATTTCTGCTAAATAATCATCTCTGAGCGTATTACCTTATTACATAATAGAGTGCATATTATAGTATCTACGTTAATATACACATTTATTATCCACGAACAACAACAACTATAATATAATATAGAAGTATACATATAGAAACAATATGATACGCGCGTCTTCCTACAATGATGCTATGAAGGTTAAAAACCCACCCAGGAATTTAGCCATAAATTATTTTCCATCTTGAATACAGATTATCCACTTAAATGATAATATAGTAAATTATGATATTTTACGAATTTATTGAATGTTCAAGTTTTACTCACTATCTTATTATATACACATGCGGCATATTCATATTTTAACGTTTTAATTACGTTCAAGTAAACGTTAATTTATTAAAGTTAGGAAAGCTAACCTTGCGAATGTGTTAAATTCATAAAAAACGTATACAACAATAATATTACATAAACTATTTAATAATAATTTTGTATATTTTAAACTTTTTTCCCTTTTTTTGAATATCGGTCACGAGGACTCCCGGGTTTGTTGCCTTGCGGCTACAACCGCGGACCTCACATTAGCGCTGTGCGCTAGTCGAGAGCCGCGGAGGTTTGCGGTCGGCGTGCGGCAGTATATTTTATATATATATATTGAATATCGGTCAGTACGAATCTATATCAAATACTCATATATTGATATTTTTTAATATCATGACTTATATGAATTTGCTATTAATAGAACTGTGTTGAATTGTTTAGTTATTAAACTGTAGTAGTACAATATGTATATAAATAGGACTCTATAATAGTTATATGCATATTTTCCTATTTATAATTTATAATTCTGAATATCATTAATATAAATTGAAAATTTTATACAAAAAAATCGTTATCTTGTACTGGTAACTAACGGATGGACAAGACGTGTATATTTTCTAAACTTACTTAAGTTTAGAAAACAAAAACGGAAAAACCTTATATCTTCAATTTTTCGATTTTTCGATTTTTAAAATTTATTATTTAAATCAGAAAACTTATATACCTACGTCGACTACATCGAAAAAAAATCGTCCAAAAACAGCAAATTTTTTATTAAAAGAACATGCATCAAGTATGAATAATGACTAAATATGGGCTGTGTAATTTAAGAATAAAAATAATGAACCGTAAATGTTTAAAAGGGATATGATATATGATATTGTAAGCAAAGTCATTTGTATACATGTTGCACAACGATACAATAAATGGTACGTGGAAATTACAAAAATGCATGCAACCTGCACTTTAAATATGTAATGCGTGTGACATATGATTTTTGTGTACCAAGACAAGTAATATCTTAATACTTTGTCATAATTTAATGATTTACATACATACATCATGTATGTATTATTTACGAAAATTTTGCCCTTTTTCAAAATGAACTTTTTTATTATTTATGATTTTCGACAATATATAATTTTATGAAAAAATAAAATTTTTTTTGTTCTCAAGGTGGATTAATAATATTAATATACCAACATTTTATCATATTACAATATTATATAAAATGCAATTTAAACTATAATTTAAATCACATATATATGTATATATATATTGGCTTTTAAAGTTCAGTTTAATAATATGCTGACATATTTATCAATTCATATTTTCCATTCTTTTATTCCATGGTTACTAAATAATTTAGTACTTACATTTAACTCACAAAATAAATCCAAATATACGCTTTAAAAATAACCTTGTTACATTTATAAATTAAAATTTTTCATTATATAATATACTAAAGTTTTCGTTTGTCTTGAATTTATTTAGATTAACATAATCTAGTAATAAAAATAATAATAATAATAATAATAATAATGAATTTCCTTGTGTATTTTTCCTTTTATATAATTGTCAAAGAAATGTTTTTAAAAATAGCTAGGCATATTCGTAAAGCAAAAAGTTTTTATTTTCAATTAATTGAATTGTTATCGATTACATACCTAATGATGTTTACTATCGATTGTATCAACGTATTAATACAAATTATATTTGTTTAAGTATAATTACACTATAATTATATATTTATATTTGTATCTCTTACTCGATTTGCGCAGCACGCGCTTTTAATCATTAAACAGAAAAAAGGACTATTTTTCAATTAATATTTCACTGAACGATAAATGTCTACGCACAATATATGTGTGCTATATATATATATATAATATATATGTTTAAATTATTTAACGAGGCACCATAAAACACCTCTACCGGATGAAATAGTATTATTTGCGTGTAGTGCGCTGTCTCACTGCGGGAGGCGTTTGATCGCCAGAGGATTAAACTTAATTATTAATTAATTAATTTCGCAACGCCGGCTTATTAATACAATTTTTGTTTTATGCACGGGTCACCGGATCAACAACATGTTAGCAGCATAGTATGACGATATTATGTAGAATAATGAATATTATATAGGTACGTTTATATACGCAACGACGCGGTACATTTTTAACGAACTCAGGTGTAGGTCATGTTATAGTCGACTCGTAAACGGATGTTTAGCGAGCAAAAATATTAAACGTACCAACGACTCGGTATTTCACCCTGCAGTCGTCCGCCCTCTCGTCAATCGACGTTGCTATTGAAATTCGGTGTAGTCTAAGTTATATGGCTTGGTATTATAATTTCTGCCCCGTCACAGAGTATTACGCGCGTTCTATATGTATATGTTATAATTATATTATATCATACGTAGGGCTGTGAATTTAATGCACTAAAACACACTTAAAAATTGCATTTGAAATGTCAAAAAAATGCAATAAAGTAAGCACTTAAAGCGTTAAAAACTACGGCATAAAATGCACTTAAAATAGTTTTAAATTTAATTTTAATATTGATATTGATATTAGTATGTCATGTGCATAGTAATTTATTTATTAAATTTAAAAAAAAATTAATTAATTAAAAATTGATTTAATTTGAACTTTTCTAGGAAAATTTCCTTATTTTATCGAATCATTATCTTTACCTAACCCATATACAGCTTGTGTGTATATTATTACATCATAAAATATGAATTATATGTATACATACACAGATCGTGTAAAACAAAAATAAGGTTTTCTAAGATGTTAATTGACGGAATTTAGTTAAAAATACTGAATATAATGAACTAAAAAAGGAAAATATGTCCTAAAAAATAAAAAATGTAAAATAGAAGTTTTATAAATGGATTTATTGTTACATAATTCAAATTATGAACTAACAAAGCTATGTTTAACTTTCATAAAAAAAATGTGTTTTCTTATACAAATTCACATCTCTAAATTTATGCGGAATGATTATAGCGTGGCAGAAATTGTATATAAATCCTATAACACTGCGAATCGCCGCGCGGTATTGCACATTTTTATTTCGACCTATATCGCGTTACACGATCCTTTTTTTACGCTTTCCCAGCGAGGAAAAGGATAATCGTGGGGTAACGGCGGTCTCCGGTTGATTTATCCTTTGTACAAATTCCAGAAACCGTTTTGGTCGTGGTGATCTGTTCGCAAACACACCGCAAAGAAAACGTATCCGCGGTGGTTGACAACATATAGGTATATCCGCAGAATTTACACCCCATACACCATAGTCAGGTTTCTCCCAATTATATTAGGGTATGACTTAGTGTTTGCTCATCGTTTGCGTGTGTGCCCTAATCCGATTACCGTTTCAATTCGCAGGTCACACCTCAACGACATCCGTGATAGGTCGGTGCTGCGACTTTTCGAGTCAGCCGAGGGTGGTCCGCTACCCCAAGGCCTCACGATAGCCGCACCCACGTGGGACCAAGACCAGTCGTACTTTAGCGAGCCGGAATTTGATTCGGAATATCAACATCAACACATACACAAGACCAAGGTGAGTCCTAGTATAATTTACACACACACACACACACACATATATATATATATATATTTATACCTAGTATAAAAGATATTATATAGAATCTATTGGATTTCGATAAAATGAGGTTGCTATAATAATAAACGCTATTGTATTAAATTTTTTTTGCCTATTTTATATGCCAAAACGCATTTATTTATCAAGTCGCTTATGTACACGATTTGTTTTTTTCTCTTGACTGGAGTATATTCGTTTAAATCTATATCCGTTTTCTACCCTTATGTCACTCACAGATTGAGGTAACGCGAGTACTGGAACGTCTCAGCAAAATACACATTACATTAAGTCGATACCTTTTATAAGTTTTATTATATATATGTCTATCACGAAGAATGAATAAACAAACTTTCATCTTTAGTGAAACTATTGTGCTTAACGTTAAGTCAAGCATGCTAATATATTTCTTTCTATAAAGTATTTTATTTTAAAAATTTTACCCTGCAAAATTGAATAGTGTACGTGTTAGTATAAGAAAAAATGTTATCAACCAACAATAGGAGACTCTGAGCATTAAATGTGTAAGTCAATAAATAATAAATCGGCGATATATGATTGATTTATTTGAGCATTCAAGTACCTATCCAATTTAAATATATATAATTAATAATAAACCATTTTCGTTATACAATTATACATACTCCTTCAAAACTATATTTATGTTTCATACTCGTCTCCAAAGTGGGAAAAATAATAGGATTCACAAAATTAATTTTTTGTAAGTTTTTGGTTTTTATACATTTAATATTATTATTTAACGTAAGCATATTTTTTTTCTAAAAAAACATGCATTTGCATAATAGCATTATAATGAGTTATTATTTAAAAAAGTTACATTTATAATTTTTACTTATTTTTATTAACTAGGTAATTAACGTTATTGGCAATTTGTAATCGTTTGCTAGTATTTATATAATTGTAGATGCTCGTGTATAGGAAATTATTTAATTGTTTTAGTTCTATAACATAAAATATTTTTTATTATTATACACTGCAAGTAGGCGTGCACAGTCTCTAAATAATTATTTTACGCAAACCGCATGTGATTACTTTAATTAGCCAGGAAACATCTACAATTGGTTGTTTAACACTGATTGAAGTCACCCAAGTTACAACACCATTTGAGTTTTTATCGTAAATCATTTACTACTTGGATAATTACTATCGGATAATATGTAGAATAAAATATTTACTTCACAATAATTAAGTGAATTTTAATTTTAATATCGAAACTTTTATAAGTATTTCAAAAACTTTCTTTACCCATAAAAACCAATGTTTACTACATTTATTTACAACATAACATTAAATATTTACGTATTATAAGTATATGATACATGTTTTTCGCCGAGAACTGAACATGTAATTAAATTCATATCATACATATATAAGTACTAAATTATAAATTAGCTAAGACTTTTCAGATAGTATATTTTAACAGCCACAGAAAGTATAAGTACCTACAAGTTTTTCCTGGTTATAAGTATTTCATAATATTTTGTTGTTTCAAATGCAATTCGACTGTTTTCTTTTTTTTTTTTTTACCTATGCACTAACCTGCCAGGTATTTTGTAGCTAATTTTCAAAATAAAAAGTTCCAATCAAAAACATAAATCCGTATAATATTTATTTGTACATAGAATTTATTATTTTATCTAATATAATAATATGTATATTTTTATACACGGTAACAATATCACAGTTATACAATTATTTTCAAATAACATTAAGCTAAAAAAAAAAAATGCATTATAATTTATTCCTTATATAAATAATAAAAATTGTTACATAACCGCTCAACGTAAATAATTCATACAAAACATATTATTACGATATACCTACGAGTATTATGTACAAAAACTATCATTATTGTACCAACGTCATTATACAGTTTTGTGTCGGATCCAGGTTAGGTTATGTTTCTACGGGATATCAGTTATGTTGTCTGATTGTGAGGTGATTGTTGTAGCCAAAATGGAAGTGTAGTTTGTTAAGAAATTTCTCCATTAAAATAGGGCTATTACAGCAATCCTGCAGTCTCGAATCCGATCGGTTGTGAAGTGTATGCAGCACCAAATAGATTTGGAGATTAATCTGATTTATATGGCATTCGCGTTCAATTGATATAGATGAATGGAGTAACCCTAAAGTTCGATTAAAGCCTTTGATTGACTGTAGACCGAATTTTATGGCGCATGGCACGTCATTATAAATAAAGAAAAAAAGTATACCTAACCTACGAACCTGTCTTATATTCAGGATGATTCATCAAACATTCCCATCCCTATTCTTTCTTCCGATTTATGTATTTCTATATCTGCACATTTTTCGTCAAACACTCTTATAAAGCGTCCTGTACAGAAATATCGAATGAGACATGTATTAAGTATGCTGATTTCACAAAAAATTTTAAAATAACTCAGCGCTTTAAAGTGTAATTAAAAATAAGGATAAATGTTTTTTCTGGTCTTGTGTTTCGTTGTAAACGATATAGTGATGAAATCTCAGGACTTATTATTGCATGGATCCGTTTGTCCGCGCATTCGACCGGAAACCCGAATAAGCGGTGATCGAGAACCGTTCGTGCGAGGGTGGAGGTGGACAAGCACCAGGACGGCAATATGATCGGAGAAACAATTATTTTAATAACGATAATGTATATAGTGGTGATTATGCGTTGTAAAAAAGCTCTCGTGGAAACCGGCTGAAAACGTTTATAATATATATTTGTTTATAACTATTTTGTCCTATACGACTGTACACTACGCTGTATAATACGGTTTATAAATAAATAAATTGTCTTATAATATCATACCACAGCCGGGCCGACCGTTTGCGTTTCACTCGATTTCGCCCGTGGAATGGTTTTCGATTTTCAAAAACAGTCTTTGCTTGATCGTAGAACATTTTTTTTTTTTTTTTTTTTTAACTGATTGAAAATGTCTCATAAATCGGTCTTTAGTTTTGGCAAAATTTACGAATTCGGATCGCGTCCAGAATCTAGAACGTAGATCGCAACACGGCCGTCACACCCGTTGGCGTCATATCATGAAACAATAATTTACGTTTACTTGATTATGGTACAAATGTATGAGTATAGATAGTAATATTATTAATCAATGACATTATGTTCTACGCGCTCTATTAATAATATTATATTATGTATAAAGTATGTACAGTGACGCGACCACCCACCGCCGCGCATTAATAAAGTGTATGGCGATATCGCATCAGCGGTGGGTGGCGGGTCCGGACGATTGCTGGTGGATCGGTGCCGGGCACGCGAATATCATCAGAACTGATAGCACTTCGGCAGAGCGGGCAAGTACAGCGCGCCGTTGTAGAACTGTTTGCGCGTCTCGTGCCAGGACATGACGGAAGCCGCGCGGAACGGGTCCGTCACGCAGGCTTTGCACACGCTGGCCACTTTCATCACCTCCCACTCGGCCGGTTCGCGGTTCCGGTCATGCGGACCACCGCCGTTGGACCGAGCGTTCCGGGTGGCGGTGGTGGTGACGTCGACTACGGCAGTGACCGGAGTGTCGTCGGACACCGACTGCAGGAACAGCGGAATCCAACTTCGTTTGGAACGGACCAGGCTGCGGCGGCGGTTGTCGTCGCGCTTGTCCAACAAGTTGACGCGGAACGTCTCGTCGGCGTGCGGCGCGTCGTAGAAGTCGTACAGGCCGCCGTCGAACAGCGGTAGTTGCGGCGCCGGTGGCAGTTGCGGAAGATGCAGCGGAAACGATGACGGTTGCTGCTGCGCCGGGGCGGTGGAAGTGGGCACCGCAACTCCGGGCACGCGCTGACCGTTGGCGAACCCACCGCCGTGCGCCAAATGCGGTGGCCGGGTGGCCTCCGGGGCCGGGGGCAGTGTTGGCGGTGCCTCGGTTTCAGCCTCGTCCACAGTCTCGTCGTACCCGTGATGGAAGTTGTGCACGTGATGGTGCTTGTGGTTGTTGTATGCCTTGCCCGCGGTCAGCGCCGCCTTGTACAGCGACACCAGAGTCAACTCTCCCGAGAACGCCGGATAGTGGACGGCCAACGCTTGATCTAGGTACTCCCGTCCGCTGATGGCCACGCCGCCACCCTTTATTTTCTTGCCGGCCATCTACCAAAAAAAAAAAAAAAAACGAAAATATATTAAAACTTTAAGTCAAACTGCGATCATTACGTTGGTACAATCGATCATCAGATCTGTTTCCGCTGCGGGGAGTAATCCGGAATCCGAACTTTCCAAAATCGTTTTCCGGACGACGAACGAAAAAAATAAAAGCTCACATCATTAAAGTCGTTAACCCTGCACCCGATTACCCTGCCGCTACTAAACTATATAATATAATTCCCCCCCTTCCCTATTCACGCCGCGCTAGGAATTTATTTTAATGTCTGTATTTCGTCCACTGATAGAAGATAAATTACGTCGGAAGACGAATCAGACATCGATTCTCGTATTAAAACGTTATTCACTCGGAAGATGATTCTTCGATTTCTTAAACTTTTCATTATTCTATTGGTTCCGGAATATTCATCACTTTTCAATATATAATATACCGGATGATCCAATAATTATCGTAAGAATCGCGTTATTTCCAAAAAACTATTTAAGTTTTTAATATTAATTTTGTAATTTTTTAAAGATATTTTATATTTTTTTTTATTGATGACATACAATTTCAATTCTTTTTTTCTAAAATAGTACATTTTTTTTAATACTTTTATGTACATAAAAATTGAATTTTGAGTTTTAACTATCTTCAGTTTAGAATTTATGTGATATAGGTATACCCTACAACGTTAGTACAGTATACCCTACAAAATGTTCCACTACCCCACCCACCTGTATAAACTTTAACTAGTTATTAGTTATAATTAATTAAGTATTTGTCCAACTTTTATTTTTATAAGCCAGATTATTCCGAGTACCATTTGTTCTTCGGAATAATGAATAAAAATATAAGTTGTCATCGAAAGGAGTAACAGATCTTGAAAAAATGACACACAATTGAGCAATTAAACCACATAGAATCGTGTAAAATAAATAAAGAGAAACTACCTACAACGTTAGTGTTTTCTGAAATGAAGAGCGTCTACGTTAAATGGATCATTCCGTATGCACGTTTAGTCGTTTTCAGTAGATAATGGCGTTAATAACTTTATTTTTTTTTTTTGTATTTCGCAACGGATTTGATTTATTACAATCCTGAAGTCTTATGTACACCGAACAACAATAATAATATCATTAATATCGGAAATCATAAACCACCACAACTGTTAAAACGAACCTGCTTTTGGTTGCGCCACGTTCAATTTCCGCACAACGGTGCGGATGTTCAAGAGATAAATTTCCGGCGTTTGAGCAAATATCAATACCGCGTTCCGCAACTGACCCTAATACTACGTTAGATATATAACATACTTTCGATAACCCTAATAATAATAAAACACACTTAACCTTAGACCAGTCCCTTCTTGTCATATACATAATTATGCACCGATAAAATATTATATTGACGATTAAACGCGCTCGCACTACCATTTACGTTGTGATATTTTACATACGTGCGGCAAATATTTCTTGTTTTTGAACACTATGGTATTCATTTATTGTTTAGTATGTAGTTAAAAAAATCAACAGTCGATTTGAAAAATGTTAAATTATTAACCTAAAATCGAAAGTAACAATATAATAATATTACTATGTTGTTATAGATAATTGTTATTATCCTACATAATAATATTATGTGGAGGAATATTTTATTTCAAACATTTTAATTTAATATTAAAATACAATAAAATATAATATTCTATATTGTTATAATAATATTTATCGCCAGGTATTAGACCGAATAGTCAGTTTACGTCAGATTACTGCAGTTTGTAGATCAACAATTTAATATTACCAGACCTTATAGTGATGAGTGATAACCAACGGTCATTCGTATAATACTGTGACAGACATGTTAGTTACGGTTTAAAGCTTCAACTCTTATGAAAATCGATTTTTTTCTCTATAATCATTTAATATGTCATAATATATTTTATAATTATTACACCAGCGCTCAACTCTGGCGACTGCAATCTATATTATTATCATAGCTTTTAATAGTGTTTTACTGAAATGAAAGTTATTATTTTTTATCTGTCGTCGAATTCATTCACGCGAACACGACTGTTAAAAAATAACGATGTTTTCAATTTTACTTTGACTCCGTGTACGAGTTTTTTTTTTAGCGCAAGTCTGAATCACATGCCTTACGAATTAATTTTCGTCAACAGGGATTTATATTCACGTCATTAAGGTATATAACTGGATTAAGGCAGCTGCTTTCAACGCATTACGAGTTCATTGATATTATTACTATACTTATATTTCTTGTTAAGATTATTTCAACAGCAAGTATATAAAAGCGTATAATTAAAATAACAATTTTTAGCACTCTATAGTTGAATAATTAATATTGCAATATTATGTGGAATACGTCAATGTTATAGAATAAACTTTACGCATTTGTCTTCATCGTCACCTCTGCGGTGGCCTCATCAGTTTTATTATTAAATTCCAGTAGATGTCTTATTATCGTTTAGAATGAGACATTCATCACTCTTTGCGGGTAATATAATTAGTTCGGTTTTGTCATTTTAACGATTTTCGGCGTCAACGTCCCGTATAGTTGTTAATTGTGCTTTCGGTCACAAAATTGTATAATATTAAACATCAGATTACTTATATATAATATACATACTAAAAGCAGAGAAAAAAAAGATGATAAATAGATTGAGTAAAAAGCAAGAAACCGCGCGCGTTGTGAAAGGCCACTTGCCGCAACACTATCCAACGACGACGATGGTTCAAAAATAATATATCATACCTCGAGGTAAAAAAAAAAAAAAAAAAAAATGAATTGCAGCTTTTCAAACGTCGTCGTCGTCGCAGTCGCTTTTAATAATAATAATATGATACATATTATGTTTGTGACGTGTACTGTACGCTGTACGCACAGTGGTGTTTGACCGGTGTTTAAACGAATACAGATAAAATATATCAATATACGCGGGACGATTTTAGTCAGGCGGAAGTGATCTTATTGTCGGGTAAACATTTTTCACCGGATGAGGGTGGTAAAGTCTAAGGATATCCACGCCTGTATATCCGCAGGAGCTCATCTCATGTATGCTCGCTGCGTAAACACGTGATGCTTGTGTTATAGGTATACCTATTATATACGAGTAAAAAACTGTACATCCGTTCAATAATATGCGTCTTGTTAATACACGGCGGAAGCATTTCTAGAAATATAGTATTCGAAATACACCGAATACGCGCTTACACTAATATTTACTAGCCTACACATATGTACATATTATGCGACTATTTCGAGTTTACTTTACGTTAAAATATATGGCTAATAATTTAAAAAGAAGACATATAAACCGCCCTGCAGTTCTTCTGGAAGCGACACTCGTGTGCAGGCAACCGTTATATGGTTATAAAGAAAGTAACAGTGGTCCACAAACTATATTTTTCTATTACAATATGGATTATAGTTTGTAGACCACTTTTCTTTTTTTTAAACCGTAATTTTTTTTTCGAATGTCGTCCACCATTCAGTTTTATCTATTATACGTACCTATATGTATAAACCCGTCTTGCAGGTTGTACACGATTATTGACGAACGTATAATGGAAAACGATTTGACGGTTCGAGTGACAGCAATATTGCAGTAAACAAGAGTGACTTTTTCAACGAAAGTCTGCAAAACTATTGCGCACATTAAAGTGAGTGTGTCACTTTTGCAGAAAAAGAAATCTTTACGTATAATGTTATAAGCGAGCGCATATCGTCGTACGGATGTCCGTAAACCGTAATCCGTCTTCGTATTACGAAAATCAAGTAACATCACATATCAAATAAATGTCCGAGATTCAAAAACTATCGAAAAATAAGCTGCACATACCTAATTCACTTGGGGAAACACTACAACCAGATCAAATGTCAATAACATCATCAATTTCTTAAAAGAAAAAATAGAGTCATACAAGCACTTATCACATCCTAAAATATATGTAAGTAATTACAAAGTAAATTGGAACTAATTTTGGCCTAACGACAGCCGATGTAACTATATGATCAAGAAATAAATAAATAAATAAGAATAATATGCTAATAATAATATGGAACACAATGCTGCTGAATCGATACGACTCGAACCGACTGTAAACGCACGCAAAACTGCAGCGCGATGCAAAAATTTACATCGAAATTTGAAGACTTCAATGCCTATCGTGGTATAGTCATCAATTTCTGTTCGTACTGACCACGAATACTCACACACATTCCACGCTATACGCACAGTCAGGCATTCGTACTTAGGCAATCTTAGGTATAAAATATCATAATATTTAATTATTCTAATAGATTCTTGGTCGATGACTTGGAAGTTTTTCCTGGGCGATGGGCTTTTTTTGGCCCATTCCCAAGCTGATTGGAAAGTATTATATTGTCTTGTATGGCGTAATAGTTATATTGATTGGACTTTGTGAATTGAATTGTTTTCAAGAGTTGTAAAATAAATCTCAAATCGCCGATCGTAAAGCTGCACTGGTAAAAAAAACTTTACGGGATCCGTAGAACATCGCCAGTGGTATAGACAAATCGTCGCGATCGTCGGTGATTTGTGTTTTTGGATTTTGATAAGGAGCGATTAACGTATCGATTTTACATTTATATTTGTTTTTATTTTTGTGTATAAATATACGTCTTTTTCCAGTAAAAAAATGCTCTGATCGATATCATTGAGGGAGGTCTCTGATAGAAAATTGTATCTTTATATACTTTATCCTTAATATACTAGGCCAAAAATAGAAATATCCGAGTACTCTTTTTAATATAATCTGGAGATGAAAGATATGAAAATTTGTGAATTCAAATAATTGTTTTTGTTAAATTTAATATAATTACCAAAAACTAGACCGTCTCTGTTCTGAACCTATCCGTTTTCTAACAGTAGTTCATTATTTAATTGAAATTTGACTCATCCATTACCTACTTACAGCAACGACGTACTATCTATACCTATTTTACAACCTTTTTTCGTAAGTCCGATAATTTATTTATTTTTTTTAGTTTTTTAGTTTTAATAAATCTTATCTGTACAACAAATATATTGCATTTTGTTATAACATCGTTTCGTGGAAAAAAAAAATACAAAACTAACAGTACGAGCACTTTGTACATACCTAACATAGGTTCAGCGTTGGTTCACTTGCTGCTCACAGTAATTATTCGTTACTATTAAATGTGTTTGCACTCACGATCATAATTATTTTAAATCGTGGAAAGAATAATTTTGTGCGCTCGAACTTTAGAAGTTGTTTTTTCAATCATGTTGGAACGGATAAATAATATATTATATTATGTCGAGTATACATCGAGTAAAACTTTTAATTTTCATTTTATTTCTACATTATTCAATAATGCATTAAGTAACCAAAAATTAATTATATTTATAACATCTGGTATAGCAACTGTACAAAGCTGTAATTGTTAAATTTGCAAAAAAGGGGGTACAGCGTGCCATTAATGACTTATTTGTTCTCAAAGTTATATATCATAATTAAAATAGCTAAGCACACCATAAACAAGTATATGCAATAATTTTTTTTCAGTTTTTCCTTTGCTTTCAATACTTTACCTACCCACCTATACCTGCACATAAAAGCATTTTAATTTCTGATTAAATACGAACGGTAGTATTATAATGATAGATATCAACGATCAAACGATTAAGTTATGTACATAATATAACGTGTAATAGTTTTTTGTTTTCATCTCAGTTCTGGTATTAAATGTATTTTATCAAAAGGTTTTCATGCTTGTAAAAAAAAAATATTTCAAAGGCATTTTTAAGGTTAGCTACTGTAAGGTTATAAATTATAATTAATTAAAATCTTCTATGAGTTTTATTTAAAAAGAAAATCTTTTTCTCCCATAAGAAGAACCTAAAAAAGTGTCCATTAAACCTGCGAAATTGTTTTTTCTTTCATCACAATTGGCCGGCCGGAGCAGACAGAAGAACAACGGCGAAAACCATTCGATGCGAAAACAATCAATTTCAACAATGTCTATAAACGGAAACTAAAATCATATCCGGTTGGACGGTCAAAATTATACGTTTTGCTTTTCAAACATTGCACGGAGATTACCGTTATAACGACTATCGTTGACCAAATTCTAATCTCAAAGCAATGAAGCTAATAATTTTGTGGAACTTCTATTAACATCAAAGTACTTACGGTCGTTATAAGAGCAAAGGACATTTTGACAAATTATTTGAAAAAACCATATTGAATGAACATCTGAGAGATGTTTGCCTATGTTAGTTGTTAAGCACGGGACCACTTGCGTTCCACCGTGTCAAGGCCAAACGCTCTATCTGAATAACCAGGCAATGAATATTTATGATTGGATGGTAATTTATTAATTATAATAACGTTTACACATAATGGTACACCATTTACTGACTGTTACTGACTAAACGTATAATATAATATCATATTTTAAAAAATATAATATATTTATAGTGCCGATAGGTTTACCCGTAACTCATACCTTCTTATCGAAAAATTGGAAAGAGCAAATATTTTTCAACCCGAGCAATAATAATAATTATTATTATTGGTATAATATGTTATAAAGACGCGGTATCCAAAGATGTACGCGGTTAAAAATATCATCATATTCGTCGTGGTCTCGCGATCGTATAACGACGGAAATTTCACGTAATATTATTTGTTCTTAAGAGTCGCTAAAAATTATTACGGGCGTCTGCTGTGTTTTTTGTCATTTTTTTTTTAGTTTCCCTACAGCCGTTACTCGAACGCAATTATATCAACGAAATCTACCCACACATGTTGTAACTCACCAAGTTGTAGAATCCTCTGCCAACTCTCTCGGAATTGATCCACAGCTGCCACTCGCCCGTGTGACCGTTCCACGACTGGCACACATGGTACCATTTGAACAACTTCTCCGGGTAATTAATCCTGTAAATTGTGTGTCCGTTGATGGCCAGCGAGTAGTAGGTCTTGTCGGGCTTGTTCTCGATCCATGAATATATGACGCGGGGCTTACCGGGATCTATGTGCACGAAAACAAACAAAACCTTGAACGGAGGAAAAATAATATACCTATGTCGTTTGTACGATAATATGCGTTGTTAACAGTGGATATTGCGAAAACCCGATAAGCTCTCAAATATTACAAGTATTATTGGTCGTTTTACTTCACGCTGTCCGCTAACATAATCGTCTAGTATGTTTTTATGCATAGAAATTCGAAATTTGGGTTTGACGATGAGATACGTTTGTATTAAATCTGAATAGGATATTTAAACGACTATAGGTTTATCGCGGATGTTAATAATTATATTTTCTTTGATGATGCAATAATTCATATTAGGTACGTAACCTAACACCAACCCGAACCGTCTCACGAAAATTATATTATATTTTCATATAAATATACATAATATAGTGATCCGTATTTAACGCTAAGACACTCGATAATATTTGAAAAAACTAACATTATTCTTTTTTTTTAATCTTATAGAAATCTTTTCAATAAGTAATTGTTATCTTAAATTAATGTTTTCAGTATATGTATCTCTGTAAGTGTGCAGAATTTACTATTCAAAAACTAATTTTTTTTTTAGGTGAAAATCGAATTCCGTTCAGATTCTCTTGTCATAATATTATTAACGTGTAATGTTACGAAAAAACGAGAAATACTGTTCAAAATTTTTTTTCAGAATTATTATAAATCACATTTAAAGTCTTCCGTTAATATTCTTTGGTATTTATTATGTGTAGTGTATCGGTTTTTCAAACTATTCATTTTTCCATCAAAAATACTGAGCTCGAATTTAATAAATTGAGCCGCTCGGATATTCAGAAACCTCCCATCGGCATTCTCATAAAAAGTTACCTACTCGGAAGCGGCCCAGGATGGATTTATAACGGCATAGTTTTATTTTACTAAACGTCGTAATAAACTCGATTTATTGTAATTTATATCATTCGTCTTTGACGACTTACAGTGCATCTTTTACGATGTCGTATTTTTTAGGATCCCGTCGTCGCCACGTCGTAACAACTATACTTTGAGAAAAGGTCGGGATGAAAATAAAAATTATTATGTTATATTGAAAAAAATAGGCAACAGAGTCACATAATCGGTTAGACATTTTTTTTTTTTTTTCATATAACCGAAATATAAAAACAGTGCACAATACAATAATATTACTGTCTTGCGGGCTGCATATAGGTACATTATTATACTTACGCGAGTACGAGAATATGGGCTGATCGTGCGTGTAGTTGAAGATGTTGTGCCAGTGGCACAGAGTGAATTCTTTTAAATCCGGGATTTTGGTCTTGTAGACGATGTACTGGAAACAGAAAAAAGTAAAAATCATTGACTATTAATTATTATGACCGTTATTGATATAAAGCGTGCGTAAATCGAGAAGAGTGTTGAAGTCACTATAGATGCGCTCGTCCATGCACATTGACCGGATCAACGAGATTCGCTTACCTGCGGCGATTCGGCGTCTTGGGTGAACACTACTTTGCGCAGTTCACACCTGTCTCGGTGTTTGTCGTGCCCAGGCGATATGTACGGACGCGGAAGTGGTTTTCTGTAGACGGCCGGATGTGACGGAGAGTACGACTTGGGCGAACTCATCCACGTGTACGGCTTGTACCACTTCCAGTTTTCTTCCGAGGTGGTCATCGAACAGCCCCAGACGACCACGAGGGCCATCGCCATCAGTCGGGTCGAAACCATACCGAGAGATTGGTCTGAAAAACAAATTAATATCTCGTAATATAAATAAAACGATAGCTCCTACGATACCTGTTTAAAATACGTTTTAGTTATTTTGGTAACATTGTAATACTATTATATTGCGATTCGGCTGCAATTTAAAACGAAATAAATTGATTTGCATAAATGTACGTATACGCCTATACCCAATACAGTTTATTTTTTGCTACCTATTTTTTTAGTGCCCATACGAGTTTATGCGGTTTTTAACGGGTTTTTTATTTATTGCATTAAATTCCTAGCCCGTTCATGACATCAATAAATAATTTGTACTTCAATATTACGATGATCCTATGATAATAATAATATCGTGAATATGTGTTACAACGGCGTTCTGAATAGGCAATTTGCCTACTCCGGTGCGTAGTAAATTTTACTTTGGCCTAACCAACGAAACGCATATTAGTACCAACTTCACGAATCACGACACAGATTAATACGTAATAATAATAATAAAAAAATAATTACGTTTACCCGGGACTGTTTCAGTGATGCGCGTTCGGATTTAATTTCGTGTGATAGCTCTTTATGCGTTCAAGCATCATGCATGCGGAGACGTTTTATTTTTAGCAACGACAATTTTTTTCCGCCGTCCAAACCTTGCTCGTATAATATTCTGCGTACATTTTTATAATATTTTATCGTAAAAAATGTACGTTTTTAATATGAGTACTATTTGTGTTTTTTCATGTCGGAGCACATTTCATTGTTTTTTAGTGCATAAAGTTGCTGCGGTTCGCGATGACATGTGCAGTAAATATTATTACTATATGCCCATGCCGCATTTAATAATATATTATACATCGACATTGTCCCTGTACAAACGCCGGCTTTTGCTTTTTGTTTTAAAGCGTAATAATATCTAAAATTCTAAAGTTAATATTTGATTCGCCGAAACTATAACATAAGGCGCAAATGTTGCAGCCCCGGGAGGTGAAACTTTCAAAAACATAACCACCCTTTCACCACCATCGCGGTACCAGTTACCACCACTTTTTGCCACGATCCGTTATTACTTCTCTCCAACACAGGAAAATAAACTTAAAACCCTAAACTTCTATTAGGTACTTATAGTAATATAATATATACCTAACTAGTTTCCTCTCTCGGTAATTTCCAACATAAATTTCCGCGAGTGGCATAATTTTTTCATTGCAATATTTTTTCACATAATATATAATATCACTATATACAATGAATATACATAGCTAACGACAATACCAAACTCAACACAAACCTTAAGAACACTAATATTATGTGCGGTACAAACGCACTAAACGCGCGGTCGTATAATATAGCATACTATTCATTGAAATCCTCGCCGAAGTAATTTATATTTATCTTCAGACCCTGTCGACTGAATCAAAACATACTATCAGACGAACAATAATTTTTAAACGCAAAATTTCTAAAAATATTTATTTTTTTCAAAATTACTTATCGCATTTTTTTAAACTTATGATCGTCGTATAACCAACAATTTGTCGGCCAGTTATTGATTTTTTGTTAATAATATTTTCTGTTGATTTAATTTTAAATAAAATATTTAGTAGAAACGAATGAAAATAAAAATAAATCAATCGTAAACATTTCTCTAGGCTTATTGCAATTTTAAAAATAATTTGTATGATGCGTGGTTTTTATACATTCCATATTTGATTATGAAATCATTTTAGTAATGCAATTTTAATATTGCAGTGTATTTTTCTGTTGATTTTGTTATCCGTAAGATCTTACACTTAATAAATGTTATTTTTCCGGCAACGCGAACCAAACTATCTCGAAAGAAGCAAAAAAAAAAACAACGAAAATGTCGGTAAACATTGTTTTAAAACGGGTGACGTCCTTTTTTTAGAATGACAAAAAACCACGTCAAATTAAATAAAAACATTCACAATGCAAACAAAATACAATGATAACGACGACTAGAAAGTATCACCATCGCCATAATAATTGTGTTATTCGAGTATTGTTGCTAAATGTGCTGTAGTCTATGTATAAATTCGATTCCGTGTTGTATCCGCCGTTCGCAAAAAAACAATCAGAATTATTTTCAAACAAAGTTTATAACAATTCGTTAGTGTACAATGGTGTACATTCTTGCCACAATTGCGTGTATTTTAAGTCGTCAAACAATTATTTAAGACCGACATTAATCGATTTCAATTTGTCCTCACCAAACATTAGCACATGCGATTTTTGTCGTTATCCGTTAAATAAAATCATAGTAAAACGTAATGGTTGATATGCTTAAAGCCATTTGAATAATTATTATGTGTTTGTATACGCGCCTAGTATCTATCTGACATTTTTGTTGTAAATAAATAACAGTAGGAAATTACTATACGTTTAATATCACCTAGTTAATTTAGAATAATGATATCCGTTGAAGTTGGATGAGTGTTGGATGATAAATGTTTTGTCAACAAAAATATCATTGTCGTATTGTCAATATTTACATATTATTATGACGTATTTACGTCCGGTTAAAAAAATAAAAATAAACTTAACAGTCAAATATACAGTAAATTATAGTATTAAAATCAAAAAAATCATTTATTACGTCTCTTGAGGTATTTGTTATAAACTTTATAAAAATACAATTTTATTTATCGATCTCCGGTCAATTTGCACGGTAATAATTATAATTTCTAGGATTATTAATCACGCCTTGTCCTTATTCATATTTTTTTAATTTAAATGTCTGCCCATCAAAATCATTTTCAAAAGAGATTTTCCCGTTATTATAACGTAATGACAACTGTTTGGGTACTTTAGTAGCTACTTTTGTGTAACGAAAACTGATTGTAAAACCGGATTTGAAATGAGGTCGGTATATTTTCTTATAATCAAATTTTTTTAAATGTTGATAAATCCAATGATATAAGAATAACATTAAATTACGTTCAGGTGCCAATATAAATCATTACATTTTATATTATAATATATGACGGCCTATATATAGAGTTGCTTGTTTCTAGAGCACACGCGATTTCAAAAAAATGTTGTTGTTGTCGTTGTTTTCTACTATATAATAATATAACGTCAACGCCGCCGTTAAACGCGACCGCGTTAACAGTGTTCATAATATAAATATATTATATACATATGACATGATATGATACTCTCGTCAAACAATGCGATCGTTATTATTGTCGTTATAATATTAAATTCGCACATCAGAGACAGATTTTATTTTGACAAGCGTTTTGGTGGTCGCTCATAAATCATACCGTTGTTCTACATAATATCAAATATTCCTGTCATTATTTGAACGCGAATATCGTTTGCATAATATTGTATTGCTATACATAGATAAGATTTATATATATATATATATATTATGTATGTATGTATGTATGTATGTGATTTTATATGTTTATATAGGATTCTTCCGTAATCCTTTTGATGTGTCGCGTTAGACAATGACTTTTCACACGTTTTGTTAATGACGCGCATTGCTGCGAAGAGCGCGTATTTTATTTCTTTTCAAAACTGCTACTACCTATTTAGTATTATATAATGCGCACAGAAACTGTATTGTTTGATCGTGAATACAATATGACGGTATTTCGTTTTTAAAAGTGCTTGTTAAAAAAAAAAAAAATCAGAAACAAAAATTCACTCGAATTCTACTATACAAAAAAATGAAAACGTTTTGTGCATTTTTGAATGCTTCGTCGCTTAAATATTATTATTACTATTATTTTTTAAAGAACATCTCATCTGCGAACTGCGTTTGTGTGTAAAGCCTGCGCGCAACGATGTATAAAATACGATTAAAAACAATATGTTTAGCATTTAAAACGTTGTTTTAAACCGTCGTACACCTAACCCTACCGATCTGCACACGGCTACACAATGTAACATTATGATGTTATTGTAAATAGCTATAATTTATGCATGGTATAGTATATTAATCTCACGATTAGCTGGACGAACTAATGAGTTAATAATTTTATTTAAATTTATGTACCATAACTTATTACTGTTGTAGCTGTATGTGATTATAATAATTAATGATATTATACCCAATATCATAACAATATTAGAGTTAGGATTTCATCGCATTATGTCATAATGTATTTCCATCTATGGTCGAAATAGGTATATATAATTGATTAGTGGTGGTCAGTGATGTTCGCGATTTAGCTCGTACTGAATCCAGTAGAACGACGATAATTGTTTTGCATATTTTTGCATATTTCTTTAATCAAAGCGGATATTATAATTGAATTATATTTCACTCGAAATACATGTCATATGATCGTGTAATATATCTTAATCTGAATGCATATAATATTGGAAATATTACATATTTCGAGTTTTTAAATATATTATTTTATTCAACAATTATATTATTATTGTAGTGCAAGATCGTATATTCTTCTAAAATAACGGATATGTTGTGTAATAATTATCAATCGTTTAATTATTTCTCTTAAATGTGATTTACTATTAATTATTATTATGAACTGACGTCACTTCCGGTTATATCGAGTAAAAGATGATATTTTATCTTAGGATTGTTTTATGGACTATCCCATGATAGCTGTTATAAATTAATTTACTAGTCGTTGGTCGTCGCCGCATTTAACTGCAGTAAATAAGTACGTATAACATTTCATAATAATATCGTGTTCGTGACATTGATACAAACGATTTCAAAGAATACCTATAATATAAAGTTTAAAATTATGAAAATTTCATTGATCAACTTTCTAGCGAAATTTTCAAAACTGATGGTTAAAATACTCATTTTAGTTGTTTTCGATCGATATTTATTTATATATATATATATATATGACACATCAATAGAACTATTAAAGTTTGATAGAATTTAAAACTTTTTTTCGTTGCATATCATAAAATCCCTAGTTCCGATTTACGCACGAGACACGTGAAATACGAAAACTATAATATTATATTATCATACGATAACGAATAAAGTATTAATAATAATAATAATAATAATAATTCATGCGGTCAAACGTACTTGAAAACCGTAGTCGTGCATATATGCGAGCGCGTTGAAAGTTTACAAAATATGATCTTCTGAACCAAATGAATAACGTGCAAAAACGTTTAGTACTTTGAGACTCTAAAGTACATACATATGTTTCTTAAGAATAAAAAATTTTAAAATACAAATTTGCCAGGATTGATATTTCTATGTTTTATTCTGTTTTATATTATTATACATTTTTATTATTTGTTTTTTCTATGATCATCAAAAGAAAATAATCAAATATCAAAAGCATAGCATGAAAAATTATAGGTACCGCAATATTTTTCAACACTTTTCATGACATTCAATTCAAAAACAATATACCGACAATCCCAAAACAATTGGTTTTCGGAAATCAAAATCAACACGTTTTTGTTCTAAAAAAAGAATTCTGCTATACCTTGGAGACATTTTATTTTATCGTCTACAATGGTTTCGAGTATGCTTTCAAAAACTAAAATATCGTTGATAGAGTGTTATCCGACGATAATTATTATTAATTTCGTATATTATTCTATTCCATCTATACCTATTTAAATATAATAAATTATAACGACTCATCTATTTATCGGTATGGTTAAAATTATTCTGTGGGTCGAAATTTTATGTAAACTCACGAAAATAAAAAAAACCTGTGAGCTTGTTAAAAAAAAAAAAATTTATTCTGAAAGTACAATACAATGGGATTTAGTGAGATCACTTAATTTTATTATTTTTTTTTTTTATGTATTTATTTTAATATTACATCTATAATAGTTGCGACAAATAGTGTGCCACCGACTCGGATTTACCGGCGTCTGCGCCATATAGGCACGATCTTTTTTAAAACAACTCTCTCGCGCACGTCTGCTGTCCGCCTTAATCGTATAATATTATAATCATGTATAGGTAAGGTATATATAATATAAAAATAAATTGTTTTATTTTACTGTGCTCAAACAAAACGGTATGATAATGTCATGCGATGATATATTATTAATCGCTTATACATCCGTTTCAATTATAATAATAACAGTTACCTAGGTTTATATAACACGACCAGCCACGACGCCCGCGCGTAAGCGAGACGCATATGATATATACTTATACGCAATCGCATTCACCGTAATATATTAATATTATATTATAAATAATTATTGTTTCGCCTATGCATAATATTGTATAGTACACAGCAGCTATTTCGTCAACGCAGGTCCCCTCGCAAACGCCTTTGGAATGTGTATCATAATATTTATCGTGACGTGTGTGGCACGTGGGAATGGGAGAGGAGTTACTGATATAGTTTTATAGGTATAGTCGTGTTGTAATATCCCGCACAGCAGCTAAGGATTAATATTTCTCACTAACTTTTGGATACATTAAAATATTAATATGTTTTCCTGTTTTAGTGTTTTAATCGCTATCATTATGATATAATAATGATATCGTACCGCGAGAGGTTTTTTGTCGACGAAAATTATTCACTGCACGTCTGCAGATATACCCACTCTGCCATAATATTATACAAATATTAACAAGAAAAAGTGACGCCCCCCCCCCTCCAAGGGTACTAAGTAGTGCATTATTGCACTGGTTATGGGCGGATCTCAGATCCCGACAGGGCTCTCTCTAAGAGTATATTATTACGTTTTACGTTTCACCTCGATGTGTTTCATGTCATCTATTATTTTCATCGGAAACGTTTTTATTTATCATATTGCTACAACTATTGCAATTGTGTCCGCTCGAAATCGAATGTGCCTACTTATAATGTTTGAATTATCGAATCCGATATAGATAATATTACATTATCATCATCCACATAGAATGGTGCAGAGATTTTTTCGTAAATGAACCACCAGCACAGTTTAACGGCAAAAATAAGATTTATATAATATTATGAATTATAGAATAGTGATATAATAATAGTATATTTAGTATATACATAACAATAACGATAATAATAATCTAACCAAAGAATTTCGGACGGTTATTCACATATTATATTATTAGCGGTGTGCATAACCGAAACGGATTGTTTTTTGGTTGCTAATTATTATTGTGCTATTATTTTTTTTTTTTATCTACATATTATACGTTCTATTCATTGCCTCCGCTTCACACACAGTCTGTTGCGTGTTGAACAACACAACCATTAAACGTTGTGTTTTTTTTCGGTGTTTTTTTTTCTTATCTACACGCCGACGCGTAAAGATATTTGTGGTTTTATGTGTACTTGTATGTGTGTTTAAATTACGTATATACTATGTGTAATATTACTATCGATATTTTATGTTGTTAATCGCGTCGTATGAGTGTATGCAAAACGATTGGTTGAAGAAACGGACGCGTATTTTTCATGTTTTGTTTACCGCCTCACGCCGTCCGTCGAATCGACAACTATACTATGATGAATAGTAATAATAATTCGAGGATAATTTCACGTGACTGAAGGTGATCGTTTCAAATTTAAACATTGATTTTAGCTAAAAGTGTTTTGAAGTCGCACTTATAACGATTTTTACGATATACATTATTATGTATTATAATAGTTTTGAAGTCGTTGCTAAACATTCGCAAAAAACCGCATGAAAAAGTTGTATATTAAATATTCGAGTTTCGGGTTCACCGGAATGATTTACTCGCGGGTTTTGGTTAGACCCGCTGCTAGGGTGTGCATATTTAAGGTCAGATGAGATAAGTATAGAAGTGGACCGAAATTTCAGGTGGTACCCTCGTGTATAGCAACTCCATGCGCTCGTCTCAACTCTAAATACTAATTATAACACAACTAATAATTATAACTATGTACCTTTATACTCGAAAAAAATATGTTTTGTGTTCCAAAGGTTGTTTTGTAATCGTTGTTTGAAATCAATTTTAAAAAAAAATATATATTTCCACAAACTCTTCAAATCTCTCCTAGAAAATTAGCGTTTATTACCTTTCAAAGAATCGCGCTATACATATAATACGCGTATAGGTAATAACAATATTACAGAAGGAAAAACGTATTACATACAATTTTGTTGTTCGATTTTTTTTTTTGTGTATTTTTTCTATATATATTATATATAAACACTTATAACTCAATAATAATAGTGCACTATTGCGACAAGTGGTTCTATTATTTGTTTCGACGGCCTGCAGTGGTCGCACCACTATTGTCATCTGTCCGGCCGCCGCATTAATAGTCCTCAGTGATAAGAACAATGATATAATAAAAATAACAACAACAACAACAATAATATGATTATATACACCAACCTATTGTGTGGCCCCGATTCATGTCGCGCGTACATAATAATATAGTGTTAATGCATTTCGATTAAGTACGTGATTCGAATGATCATTGGGATTTGTGTGTGACGCAATTCTATAATGGATTTGCTGGCCAATACGACGATGGCAATGTATACCTATAATAGCCGAAAAATAATAATGTAATAACGACAAAGACATGCGCGGACGTGATGCTTGCCCGAGTATATCTATACAGCAGTGGCTCGCGCCCGGGAGATCGGCGGCCAGAATTATTATTATTATTGATACTACGAGCATGTCCGGTTCGCGGCCGATTTTTCTGCGCAGGAACGAGTCGAAATTGTTCGGAAGTCCTGTTCTGTGGAGTTGCGGGGGACAGAGAACACTAAATTTAAATTGTAGTTTTCGTGGCAGGATGATGTGGAAATGTCACAATCGACACTACGACGAAGGCGCACTTCCACTTCCGTCGATTCTATTTTTTTCCACCATTATTTAAAAAAATCTACAAACGGAAACGTATTCATTAGTATATTATGGTATTTTAATTTAATATTATTTTATTTTTGATCGTAATTTATTTGGTTTTTGTAAAACTTTACACGATCGTGTTTTAGTCTAACGTTTCTTTCGATTGGACGTACATCGATTTCTGCGGCTTTTTGAACAATTTTAAAACTAAAATATTTTTGAACAATGCAATTTAGTAAATATTTTTAAATATTTTATCAAATAGAAAAAAAAAAACACAAAACAAAATGATGTAACCTATTTCTGTAATTATTATACAGTATGATTACATTGTATTATACTATTATATTTCATATTGAGATAGCATTTATTAAATAATCGTTGAACACCGAAAAGCGTAATTTGGGCTACTTAAATTCACCAACCTTTTAAACAAGCTAATTTAAAAATCACCATAATAAAGTAGTTTCGAAAACCACTGTAAATGTCAGTTTTAGAAAACGGTTTAGGCCATTAACCACTACAAAAAATATCTTAACACTCTTTTAAAATTTAATTTTTTTGAGAATATTTTAATTTTGTTTACATGCTTACGTTTTCGCCATATACCGTGTTATTCAATATATTTAAAAATACATACCAAGGTGGCCAAATTTCTTAAAAATTAGAATAATACGAAAATTGTGTTTAATCGCTGAACATTTAATAGATACAATTCCTAACTGCTAAATAGTAAAAATATTACACACTCGTGACAAGCTGTAATGATTTATTGAAAAACCAATTATTTGTTATATTTAACGGCAAGTAGAATTATTGTCAACGTTCAAATTAAGCATTGTTATTATGAATAGAACAGTATAAATGATAAATTAGCCTTGGCCTGTAGAGAAACCACATAATTGAATAATCATAATAATGTACAATGAAATCGGTATCATATATATGGTGAAATTACAGTTTCAAAAATTATTAAATACAGCTGCGCATCATGAACCATTTTGATAATTATTTAATTAAATATATTATTTATTTTCTTGCATTCAGAAGAAGAAAAACCCGTTAGTGTTTAACTGACATGCGTTTAGAAAATCGTAAACGTGCTTTCAATTTCAACGTTTTTAAATTGTACGATATAATTACTGTCACTTTAAATTATGTCGATTGAATACATTTTTGGTAAATTATAGTAATTGCATACATATTAAATGTATTTGTATTTTAGTTATTTAAAATAGAAAAACGTATACTCAAAAACAGACAACCATACTTTCCATAAACTAGAAAAGTAGAAATAAGATGGAAATAAATAAAACAAGCTCGAAAAAAAATTATATAAATATGATTGTTTTGTTTTATTCGTAGTAAATTGTATCACTTGACAATATTTATCAATCATAAAATATATTATTATATTGCCTACTAGAATCGATAAATTTATTTTAACATTGATTGGACCATGCAGGATTTAAATTTGCAGGACAAACTTGGTTATAGCAATAAGTAATAACCATGGTAGACGACGATAGAGTTAACGAATCTTTAAACCAAGTGATCCATAAATTTACGATATTAATATTTGAAGAAAAAAAAACCTCCCCGATAAAATGATTTAACCTTTTTTTAACTAAATAGGTTCAAATAAAAATAAATATAAATTTGTTTGTTAGCTAGCTGCGGGTCTCTGCACGTGTCAATTTGTCCACCCTCGAACGAAAATTAGATTTGTATGCCCTATATATACATATGTAATACCTATAGTAACTTAATAATTACGAATATAAAAAAATGCGTAAACGTGATTACGGTTCCATTTACTGGACTGGTGAAGTTTAAAAACTTCCGTTTTACACTTTTCTCGCTGCACCTTTGTATAATAATAATATATATAGGCAGGTACCGTATTGATATTTTTACCTTTGACCCGGTGGGACTTTGAAAGTTTATCGGACTATAATTATTATATTCAATTAGGGACATTCAATGTTTAATTTTATTGAAGAGGTCAAAACCGTGCGGCGGAAATTGAAAAAATGTCACAAAGTGTAAATTGGCGATGACATATTGTAGAGTATGATACAGACCGCGCGCAAAATTAATTAATATTCGAATAGGTAGGTATGTGAAACGTGTTTCAATTTTCATCGAAATCCGTAAGCGCTTGAATATTTGTACGCGTGTTTAATGATGTTTTCCTATCATCGGCTCAGTGTCGACTCCCTACAGGAGACTTTGATATTATTATATTATACGAGACCCAACTCTATATAGTTTTTACCCAGAAAATAGTATAAATTAAAAAAAACAATTAAATAAAAATCCATTAATCTTGATTTAATTTTAGATACTTTACCCGTTGATGCTGCAGATTTATGCAACGTTAACCAGAAGATATCCGTCTTAAGTACCTACCTATAATGTATTTGTGTATACAGACATCGCATAACGGTTGAACGAGTTTTTATGAACCCGTTAAAATATTATTTACATTTTTACAAAAAAGTATATACCTACCTCTATGCAGGGCTGTTGTGTTTTTGGCAAAATCCCATTTAACGATCATTAAATCATTTTTTTTTTCGAAGTATAAATGTGTGTATATGTACGGAATAAGTACCTGCAGCGTAGTTTGTAGGCTTATACATATTATACTTATTGGAACTTCAATTATTATAAGATAAAATATTCATTGTGCTAAAACCGTATTATCGTAACTAACCGGCCGAAAGCGACGAACGCATGATGCGAGAATAACACAAATTGCATTTTTTAAATAATGAGCGCGTTCAAGTCAAAAATAAATATAATAGGTAGACTATATAAAATAAGATCATCTATTGAAAAACTTTGTCTAAAACGAAATTTTACACGTCTAATGGAATATAATAAAATAATTACTACCTACTCATAAGGTTTGAGCAAATCGGCGGTTTATACTTTATATTACATGTGCGGCGTGTTAGGTATATATTATTATACTTTGTAGGACTTACTTTTGTTCGGTTTGGAAGCGTATAGGTATGTTTTGTTTTGATAGGATTTTCGACGTCGCAGGTCTTGACGCGTATTGTTGTACTCTGCAGATCGGCACTAATAAATTGAACGATCGATTTAAAAATTAAAAGAAAAAAATTTGATTTTTTTTTTTAAATACGCTACTCTGAGCGTTTACAAACTGTTCGATGTTATATTGATTACTGTTTTTGAAATATATTATTGCGATAATATATTAATATTATCGGTGGGCAGACGGGTAAATTTATCAGTGGCCGTGAGGGGCGCAACGGACGCGACAACGGTAAACGAGCGACTGAACGTAGTCGTGTTAAACGACTGCAAGACGACGACGACGACGTGTGGTATGTGACGTGCGTGTGAGCCGGCAAAAAAACGTAACCGGACGTCTTTGAGACGTGATGGTCATGTTCAGCTGCGGCGGTGGTTTGGACCGGTCGGAACCGGAATACCGGCGACGACCACTTTTATTAACGAAAAAATGTAATGCAGACCGTCTGCTGCAGCGGTGCTTCAGCCGGAACGGCGGGAAACGCGATCGTCTCGTGGCGGGAGGGGTGGTATAGCAGACGGACGGAGATGTCCGTCGCCGCGCCGTGGGTATATTTGCCAACATAATATAATAATAATAATAATAATAATAATAATAATAATAATGTTTTACCATCGTGTTTATTATTATTATTATTATGGGTATAGTTTGGGAGAATCGCTTTCTCTCGGGATGGACAACGACGTCGATTTGTCCGCAGACCACGTGTCTGATCCCCTGTTAACCGATATATAATAATTATAATTATAATTATACCCAATAACAGTTTGCTGTTATAATAATATTTTATTATTTGTCCTCATACACAAAATTGTTTAAGTAATTTTAATTATAATATTTCGATCGAGCGTTTAACGTCATGCATGCAGGGTGATTCGTCAAGTACGCTCATCGTTCCCCCTTTTTTCTATAATTAATACGCGGTCGCATAGCTGCAGTTATTCAAAATATGATATTTTTGTTTTTAATTTTAAAATATAATACATTTAAGACCGTTTTTATAATTCTTGAGCGATGTTTTGTTACACAATGGAGATAAAATGGTGGCATGTTTTTTTTAAACGAAACACTGAAAAATTTACTGCAGTTACACCTAAAGGTGTAGGGTCTTAAATTGATGTATCAGCACCGTGAGGTCTTAAGTAATGCTAAAATATCAATAATTTTAAAATATAGTCTTTGCAAGTAGGTATATTTATAAATTCTAAAAATCGGAGTTCGAATAACTGCGCTATTGAAGGGAGGTGAGCGTGCTCGATGAATCGTCTTGTAAAACGTCGTATAATGTTATTCGCTTTTTGACAGGACCGTTATGACTTCTACTCCACCAAAAAGGCATTATAAGTATAATCGCATTCCATTTTTTTAAATATTATTTTCCAAATTGCGTTACATACCTTATTATCATATTATTAAACCTGTTAATCGTCGACACGATCGTACGTGGTACCTACTTATAGCAACCCAACCTATATACCAGTAACCAGTATATACCTATTATTTTGACTACGCACACGGAAACTGGTTCACGTATACATAAAGCTTCCGTAATTTATGTGGATACGGTTCGTGAAATGAAGTGGTTTGAAAACAATAATATAGTAATATGTAGTGTAGATATCTAATTATGTATAGAACCGCAAAAAAAAAATGCCTGAAACGAAAAAATAAATAAAAACGCGCACGAATAATCGATTTTTATACTTCTTCCAAAACAATCAACGCAATAGGTAATAGTTATTCTAAGTTGTATACTTGTATAATCATCGTAGTTAATATACCTCTTTTACTAAGCCTGGACATAAATTAGTTAAAAAGTTAAAGTTAATTTTATTTTATAATTTTTAACCTGACTGAATTTTATTGGTACAAAACTACAAACTCAATAAATAACGAGTTACTTTTAATTATATCCAAGTTATTTTAATTCATAAATAATTTAATAATCAATATGATACAATTATTATTGATGATGAATATTGCTTGAATGTTTACTATTTCTACTATTTAAGACCGCATTAGTGTCTATTTATTTATTAAAAAATAAAAATAACTTAAGTTAATAAGTTAATTGTGCATTCGTGCATTCAAACTCATTCGTGCATGAGTATACAACTTTTAATTTAACTGTGTTCAAGTAAAATTACAATAACTATATTAACTTTAAAGTTTTTAAAACGTTTTCTATCGACTTAACTTGACTCAACTAAAAATTATAATTAACTTATCTAGGCTTGCATTTGCATATCACAGTATTATCATAATCGATACCTAACCAAAACAATCTAAAATAACGACGATGCATCTGAAACCAGTGGCAGATTTAAGAGGGGCCTCGAATCCTCCCCCCCCCCCATCAGCCTAAGTAAATACCCGCATATACACTTTATTGTACGTTTTATCAAATATAAAAATTGTATCATTGCATTTTGGACTATGCCCTCCCTCCTCAAAAATAAAAACTTATCAAATCCTGAATCCGCTACTCTCTGCAGTAACAATTACGCCAGTATATAATGAAAGATTACTAAACTGAAAAAAAAAATATTGGTAGACGTCGATACTCGTTATTTGCAACGGCGAAAACGATACTACAATATAATATCGAATGTTGAATAAGTATAAGATTGCAACGATCTAATAATAATATATTATATATTTTATGCGTCCAGAAACTTACACGATTTATTCCTTGTTCAAATATGTTTGTGAATTAAATATGATTCGTAAATTGTTTATTCTACAACGCGCGTCATCACATTTTGTTTTGCGATCATTTTCGTTTCCTACAGTGCCTACTCGAAAACCTTATTAATTGTTAAGTGTATGTTGCATATTATAGTGTTTTCTGTACCGAAAACAATTTCTGAACATGAAACGAATGAGTTCTGCTGTGCTTAAAATTATTTAATTTATAACACAAAAGTATTATCGCGCTGACGACGTTCGTGTACTTGTATATTGCGATTGTGCGTGAAAATCGGAACGAACGAGTGAAAACATCAATTAATTATTTTCTCAACTACATTCGTTATTATTATTACTTCGACTTTGCAGTGTACACATGCGATGAAGTTTTTCTCGCACCGCTGTGGTTTTATTTCGAGTCACTTGAACACTGCTACAATAAACGCCAATGGCATAATGATTTATTTATTTATTTTATCAATATAGCAACATTATTTGACCTATTCGTCTTATATGACACAGTCGAAATGTTTTCCGAACCGTCGTAAATCACCGTTTTTACAATAACTTACTATAAATGTTCATCGATCCGATTTCGGGCAGGTACTGCAGTAGGTTGAATACATAATTGCCGTACACTCATTTACTTGAGAGCTTTTTCATAATAATGTCAAAGTTAATAGTTTCTATTGTTTCTACGTAGTTTTACTGGGAAATCAAATATCATTTCTGTTTTCCTCCAATGATGTAATATGATTTTAGAATTTTTCAAGTATACCTAAGAACCTTATTTTCAAATAATTTTATCGTATAAGAAAATATGTCCTTTTTCGATACCTCGAATTCATTTCCTAATCAGAACCACCTTTTTTTATGACAAATTAATGGTTATTCATACGACTTTCAAAAAAAAATGAAAAATAATTTTGATATCGTTATACCGCATATTATGTCATTATTTCATCTTAATTGAAATTCCAATGGGTAGTTTTGAACTATTTGACTTGGCGCGCTAAGGCTATAATATATGACTATGACTTAATGGATTTAAAGGATATGGGAGTGTGATGTTTTGACAATAATTTTAATGACTATATAATAATATCCATCAACATTTTTGAATTCCATAAAAATTGTCCCGGAAGCCACTATACAATCAATCTTAGGTACAAATATTTGATATTTTTGTACAATCGTTTTAAAAACATAGAACAAATAACAATACTCATTCGAATATTTATTTAGATATAAAAACCATTTGAGTAGGTATAGTAAAAAAAAAAATAAGGCCGGTTCGTAATTGAAAAAAAAATAATTTTGTATCACCATATGAATACTCTTTAAGTTGTATAAAAACAGAAAATGTAGTCTTTGAGTCGTATATAGATCCAGAAATCATTTGCAAAAAAAATCACGGTGATCACTCTGTACGTTCCGTAGTTATATACGACCTTTCTACTCAGCTATAAGCAAATAATATGTATAATATACATTTAGTAAAAAAAAAAAAAAAAAAACGTAATCGTTTAACGAAATGTGTGTTATCATTCGCGCGGTGACGGAAAAGTGCAGTATGAAGTGTAGTGTGCCTATCTCTCTTGGCCCGTTGTTGTTCTCATGAAATTTATGTATTCAGTGGCGTGTGGACAGGACAATAAGCGACTATCATATTCGTGGGGATATATTATGTATATTGCTATATATTATAATGGATATCCTGTGTATATCCGGTCACTGACGGAAAAAAGTTAAGTGCCCCGTTTATTACGGTGGATACACTTTGTACCTATATGTATATATATATATTGTGTACACATTAATTACATGTTATGCAAATTGCAGATGACACGCATCATCGATAATACCAAGTAAATTATTTTGTCCGCGCGCTTAATGAGACTATTATTTTGTCATATCATGTGTTATTATTATTATTATTATCGTATAAGATGTCGCCATTGTAGGTCGACTGCAGGGTAATAATTATTATTAAATGACGCGATTTCCATACTAATAAAAATGTATGAATCCGGTAAACGGAAAACTAGTACGGTCTTATTAACGCAGAATAATGGTACGATTCTCAAAAGTCAAGGATTCCCAAACTTTTATAAAAATAAATAATGTATGTACGATTATTCCAACAAGACGAAACGACACAAGAGGTTTCATCTTTCATCAAAATCCTATTTTAATGTTTTTTCTTTTGGTTTTTTTTTTCAAATGTAAAACCATAATAATACATATAACATGTTAGTGCATAGGTATGCACATTTAACAGATTATAGGTATTTAACCAATTCAAATCTTATAGAAATGAAAATATTTAAAAAATCTTGAAATATTTTTTCTGCGTATTTACCTGTGTAGGTACGAGAAAACATAATACACATACCATCGCCATAATATCATTATATCTCTGGAGATCTACTGCTCTACTTTATTGAAATTCTTTATATTATATATTATAATATATCGTCGTATACGATAGGTGCATTTCGATGTTATACGTCATTCGATTGTGCGATTGTTATTTGTTAAACGCGTGTCCAATTGCTGGTTTAAAATCTCAAATTTTGCTTAAATTAAATTCCTTGTTTAAAATCCAGAATATTTTTAATCAACGTGATATTATAACGTTGCATTCTTTCGCATATACTGCGGAACTTAAAGACCTTTCAAGAGTAACGCAAACATTTGAAACTGCTACGAAATGTATGTACCTATATATATTAGCAAAATAAATAAACGCCTTTTTTTATTATTTCACCGGATTTTATATATTATATATATAAACGAATAACAAACAATAATAATTCACTTCCTGCTGCCGAGTTAGGTTTATCTTTGAATTCTTTATTTTGTTTATATTATATAGGTATGCCAAGTAGGTTTGTTGGGACTTTTCGCCAGGTCACAATAAGTGCCATCAATAAACAATAGCAATTTATACGCGCGTATGGGTGTGTGTGTGTGTGGGTACAAATATATTATACACAAAAACCGATGAAAAAAGATTGCATATTGATTGCATGCGGATCCGCAATAGCATGTGTAGGTGTATATTTGTATATTTTATCACAGGACAATATAGAAGCGACACTCTTCTTGATATCCGGTTGCAGGAGGTTTGGCGTTGATGTTATTCGTCGATTACGTGTAAATTTACGTGTGTTAATATGTGAACGATATATTTTTTTTTTTTACAATTAACGATGTCTTAGTTTGTTATTTGTTTACATGTAACCTATAAATATTAACTTCTACATTTTTGCATTACACATTTAATAATTTTCTTTATTTGAATTGTTGTTATTAATCATTATAATTATTTCAAATATAGTAATCGAAATAATCATGAATATCACGTGTGTGTTATAAAAATGTTTAAAACGTTTTACAATAATATAATTTTTTATCATTATAATATCCACAATCAACTATCATTGAAAATTATGACATGGGCTGTCATTTGATTCTGATATAACTTACAAAATGGTACTGCCCATGAATTCAAGGCCATGCTTCAACTTTTTTCAAATAGCATTAGAATTTGTTACGAGTGTCATACCCCTGGTTATATAGATCTCAACAGCTCACACGCATCGGCTCCGCGGAGTAGCTACACCCGGAGATTATATTATAATAAATTGTATCATTAGTTTTTTGTTTGTTTGTTTGTGCCGTCAAGTCGGCCGTTGCTTTCAGAATAATATTCCCAAACGTATACATAATATCCCAAAACAATAATGGGTTTATTTTAGTCGGGTCTCGGAAAGCCAAAAAAAAAAAAAATGCTCTGACCCACACACACATCTATGCATTAGACCATTTCGGTTATACAAACTTAATACATTTTTAACGATTTAAGGGTCGAATCGGGTTCACTGGATTTCCATAACCGACGGACAAAAAATCCCCGAACTCCTCCGCTTGTTATTAATTAATTTCCTCAGTCTTTGGACGGTAATATTAATGCACTGTAAGTATGTATGTCTGTGCAGCATTTCGATTCAATTCGATTATTTTTTTGACATTAGACGCACGATAATATTGTTTTATGTTATTATGTGTACAGCACGATATACATATATTTATATGATGGTAACCACGGGAGTTTATTCAGTGATGTACATAATATAAGTATATTATAATATACTATTACTTGTTTAATAAAATTATTATATTTTCAATTTCCGAACACAAATAAACTGGAAATTGCTATGTATACCTTATTTATATAATAATAATGATGATAATAATAAAGAAGATTCCGACCAGATGCCGTTTGTCCGTTTCGTTCTGGTACGTTCAATATAACACACGGACAAACGTAATTTAAGTGAAATCCTACGATTTTTCTCCGTTAAAATTAATAAATCGTGTTTTATTTTCCTCCTATACTCAATGACTTTTATCACGGTTCGGCTCGACCATAAACTATCGTGAGGAATTGGATGCGATATGCAATTTAAGAGAAATTTCCGAGACCTCTGCAGCTGATTGTTTGCCACTAGCCAAACCTTAGTCAACTAAATAACAATAATAATAATAATAAAACCACCATAAAAAACAAAATATTTGATCAATCAGATTACTTGTGAAACGAATGGTTGGGTGGAGACTGGAGGGGGGAGATGTACACAAATAATTTTTATTCGTTGATTGATATTAAACAGTCGACAACATATTATGTTTAAAACTAGAATATTATAATATCGTTTGTAAATTAGAGAAGCAATGACTATACAGGAATTATAAAACCAAATAATTAGTGTGGGGGTAATATTATTTAAATGTTTATCTATATTGGATTAATCAGCATTTTTTTTCGTTATCAATACTATTATAAATAACATAAATTTAAGATAGGTATTTATTTTCGGCAAGTCCGCTATGACAAAAATAATTATGCAATACTTTGTTATAACATATTATATAGTTGTATAATAATTATTACAAAATTAAAAAACATATATATATATATATCATGTTAATTATTTGTATTTATATGCCTGCATTCAGGTAAAAACACTAACCCCATGCCTGAACAAAACTTAAGCATATGTATAAAAAAAATCACAAAATTGAAAATATATAGTATTATGACCTTATTGTTTTTATCTATATATGTCATATGATGCCTACACTTGAATAAAAACACCAACTTGTTCCGCAAAGTGTTGTTAGCAATTTAAATTGAATTTTATTTTCTGTTCGTTTTATCGTTATGTATTATATATTTATATGTACCTATGTATGCCATGTGCGAAACTACATTTTATATGCGAATATGTAAACGATGTTATTTTGTATAATATATTTAGAATATCACCTCTATACGTTTTCGTGTTATGTTCGCGCGTACGTAGGTACCCTAAAACTTGTTTTCCAGAGAGAAACTAAATTTAGGTAATATTATGAAATTTTAAGTTGTGTCGGGACCATTTATATTTGTCATCCCTAGACTAAAACTAAAATGGAATACTTTTTACTTGAAAAGTACCTATCTGGCTACCTACCTATTTACGGAATAACATAATTTGAAATATTAATTTAGATATATGTGTAACATTAATATATTAAACTATCAACTTCTAAACAATAATAACATGTTTGTACATTCCTAATTTAAATTTATTTAAAAATATTAAACTTTATCATAAGCGGATAAGTTTTTATCAGACGTCTATTTTAATAACTTTTTTGAATTGCATTTTAAAAATTTGAGCTGTCGAACGCTCCAATGTATAGATTTTTTTTCAAAAATTTCGATTTCAATAAATCCAGTTATTTTTATGTTTAAGTTAGAATATTATTTATTTGTTTTTTTTTTATCTATACCGAAGACGGTTATGATAATATACCGCAAATGTATGTGCCAATGTACCATTGATTTTTATGAAAATGTTATATTTCAAAGTTAATAAGTGCTTATTTATTTCATTAAATATTTTAAATATTTTACAAAAAAAAAAAAAAATTAGAATTATTTTCTTTATCGATACATGATAAAAACACGTAAAACATTGTATATAACAATTATATTAGTATAAAATGGTGTATTTTAATTATAATGTGTCTGTGTGATAAATTTTTTATTTTTTTTTTATTAGGAAAGAGCCCTCGGCAGCATAGGCCATTGAGCTTACAAAATATGAATAGCTTAAATTAAATATTTACAGTAAGAAACATAAACGAGAGAACTTAATTCTAGATTTTGGATTGAAGGTTTGCTGTTGTGATGAATTGGATGATGTCTGTTATGGCCTTGGGATGATTTTGAAGTATTTCGTAGAGTGATTCGGAAAGGTTGAGGCTTGATCGGATGTTGTGGTATGTGCGGCATTCGGTGAGTAAGTGTTTAATGGTAATTTGGACGCCGCATGTAGCGCATGTTGGAGGATCTTCTTTAGCCATTAAAAAACTGTGCGAAATTTGAGAGTGGCCGATTCTCAGTCTCGTTATGATGACTTCGAATTTTCTGGGTGTTTCGATGGGAAATGTCCAATTGTCTGTGTTGTGTTTTATTTGATTAAGTTTGGTGGAGTAAGATAACCATTGCTGGTGCCATCTTAGATGATATTTGTTAGTTATCAGTGCTTGTATGTCCCTGTATGCGATGATATTGGTGGGAGACGATAGTGTAGAGGTGATTGCAGTTTTAGCGGCAAGGTCGTAAAATTGTTAGCCCTTAAGTATTTTAAAAAAAATGTCTTATCGAAATTTATTTGCTAAAATATTGTACTCATCATAGTTTCAAAGACTGTATTCTAAACTCTAGTGCGTATATTCTTTTAACGAAAACTTTTTCAAATAATATGTTATATTATATACAATAATAATAAAATACATTTAAATATAAAAGCGTAGAAAAAACACGAAGAAACACCGATCATTTTTGCAATAATTCCCTTGGTTTATATTTTATTTTTGAATTCGTTCTGTTTATAGACATCGCCTATATAATATATACCTACATCTAAATATTAGTTTATTATTTAACTCTCTATAATACTATTCTTATAAAATACCCCAAAAACGTATATATAGGTACGCGTAATAACAACGCCGGCAATACAATATAATAGTTGATCGTCACAAGAGCTCGATATTGATTCGGAGTTAAAATTTTTGAAAAAAATTTAATATGAATTAATGAGATACTTGAGGTTGATATAACGTCATTTGAATATACCTACCTTACCTACGCATGGGGTCGTCAATGCGCGGAGACTTAATTATTTATATTATATTATTATACATAATGAGAGCAGCTGGCGTTACGTCGTCGATTATTTGGAACGAAAATAATATTCAACGATATTAAGCTGACGTGGTGACGACACGATTTATTATATTATTATTATTATCATCGCGATTCCGTCGAGTAAAAATAAAAAGACACTTTCTCGATCCGCGCGCGGGACCCCTGTTGTGGATGATTTTTTTCTTCTTCTTTTTACTTTTATTATCTTATATTTATATGTCGTACAATAGATCATTTATAGACCACCATAAAAACATCCGACACGCGTAATATATATATTTGTGTGTGTGTATGTGTAGACGGAGAGCGAAAAAATATCAAACAAACGAAAATAATAATATAACGGCGTGATCTCTGCGTGATGGCCACTGCTGCAGTTGCGTCGTTCTATCGTATTTTCTGCGATTGACTTTCACAATAACGCGGAACTCCTCGTAAACACTCGGTGGTTATATTTTTATATTATTATACTTTTTTCATCCATAAAAACATATTTATAAAGACAATTAAGACATTTTACGTGTTATCTGGATGTGTTTAATAGAAATTGTATTATGTATGAGCAGCTGCGTACGCGGTGATGTTATAATGTGGCACTGTCAATCCTATACAATACTGCGAGCCAAAAACATAAACTTCAATTATATTATTAAGTTATTTCGAAATCACAATACGATTTTCTCCATTTCCGTCGGCACAGTTGGGTCACGGTGACTGCTGCTGCTGCAGTGTCATAGCAAAAGTTATGAGCAAAATTAATATAATATACGCAATGTTCATTTTATTTTAAAATCAAACACAATCGTTTTTTTCCCTCAAATTTTTCACTTTTTGAGTATGTTTTTGTTATACCTATTGGAATATATTTTACAAAAAAATCTCATTTTCACCATTACCAGTTTTTTTTTTTTTAATGTTATGTATTATTTTTTTGAACGTTTTCGCGTTCGTGCATTTTTAAAATCATATTCCGAAGAGTTGTAATATTTTTTCTGAAAAATCTAGTTTTTAACGAGTATAGTGAATTTTAGTTATATAATTATATGTTTGTAATATAATAACTCAAAAGTTGTTATAGTATTAAAACCTTAAAGTTTAAACGAGTAAAGTCTATAGTAGGCCAAAGATGATTTTCAGAGTATTTCCGCACCAGTACACTTTTATAAATTTATAACTACCTAACCAATTATTAAGTCCACTCATTTGAACTTCGTATAATAAATTACATCAGTGTGAAAAATATTTACAAAAAAAAAAATTTTTTTCAATGAAATATGCAGCTAGCTAGTCATCATATCATAGGTACTCAATCATAATATCGTCGATGACCAATTACGTGTTAATAGGATAATAATATTTAGGCATCGATATTCGTCACCGCGCGCGATGACGCTATATTGAATGTAAAAGTATCTATTATTGCGTCGTCGTAATCCATTTGGCAGTATAGTTATTGGTATGTCTGCATATATATAGACAAACGGCAGTAAACCTGTGTTGTATTTATACACTATTTCTGTCCGCTGATTTATAATAATAATATGGTGGACAATTATATCCTAGTAATTGATAATAGTATACAGGTAATGACTGCAAGCGAGTGTAGACACACGAAAGCATTTCAAATCGTTCCCATCATCACGAATCTGGTTCCGGCTGTAAAATGATATTAATGTGCCGTTGAGTTTTCCCGTAAAGGCATAAACGACTTATCTATAATATATATATATATATATATATTTATCATAAAGTATTGACCGTTTTGTTTAATATTACTCACAGACCGCACTAATCGCCGTATCGACATTGAGTATAATAAAGTACACCTATAGGCACTTGTTTGAAATAATAATAATAATATAACACGGATACTAATCTTTAGTGATGCGAGTCTCGTAAATTTACAAAAAAAAAAAAATTACAATTTACATTTATTTTACCGTTTAAACAGTAAGTTGACCACTTGTTATGTATGTTTTTTTTAATTTTCTATCAAGATATCACTATATTAGGATTATAATACAATTAATCAGGATACTTATAAAATGATAATGACCGATAAGTGATACCATAGAACAATATTATATACGAATTATTGTGATACCGGCCAAAACTATTTATATTTTATATTTTACAATAATTTATATTTATTAATTGTTATTTTTAATAAAGGGATTAAATATTTATGCTTTATTTTATACGTATCTTGCCTTCTTTACATAATATTGTGAACAAATTCAACAGGTACACTATAAATTGAACTTCAATAAAAATTTATCAATTTTTACGTAAAATCCACATCACTAATAATTTTCGATCGTACCTATGTTAACTAGCTGTTTCATTTGTGACTGTGTAATATTTAAACGACCATCAGTTATTATTGATATTAATATTTTAACCAGATAGAGAGGCTTTCGTTTGAAACGAAAATAATTATCGTACCGTGACAAGTTATAATATTTTAGAATTATTACAATAATATTATAGAAAATCATAATGCGATTTAAAGGTGGAATGACAGGTGCAGCCGAGGCGCGCATCGCCAATCTAAACCATCGTAATATATATTAATAAATGTTTATTAAATTATATTTCGTACATGTGGTTTTTAAATCGTAGTGTTCGTACAATGAACTTTCATCGCATTATAGTCGCGAATACGTCTTGTTCGCAATATTATTAATATCATCAATACACAAATATAATAATTATTGTTTGGACGTTTTCGCCGTCGCTGTGTCGTCGGCTGCAGCTGACAATAATAATTGCTATAAATCCCGTCGTGTAGGTATATTACATTATATACCATACGAAGATATTAGGTACTATTATTTATTTATTTATTTTGGAAAGCGATTTTACTCGTACCACGGGAAAGTGTAACTTCAAATAATATTTTATTTTTTTCCCCCCGATAAGCCTACTCGTTTATAGATACATTATCTAATCAGGACAGTGAACTCTCGTAGGTAGTCACATAATATGCGCTTATCATAATGACATTATATTAACACATATTTGTTTATTTGTTTACAAGACTCGTATAGGTATATATATTAATAATAAACTTATGTATACAAACAGGTGTTTACGATTTCACTGCGAATCCCGAGTATGTAATTAAATCAATGTGACACACCTGCTGATGCTGCTATATAGCTGAATAATATCATACTACCTAATAATATTGTAAATTAATATTTTATTGTTCTGATCACGTGGCCTATAAAAAAAACACACGTCATATAATAATTAAAACAAAATTATCCGTTAATTGACTACGACTCATTGTCCCTCGAACGTCTTCGATATCGGACAATATTGTCTTAGCGATTTTTAACGATCGTGTATGCCCCTCCCCCTCCCACAAACATAGCCGTGTTCGACATCGATTATAGAATATTATAATCGGCCATAATATTAGGACGCGTGTGCATATTATTACTCATTCTTACTAGGTATACCTATACTTTTACCATTGTTTCTTTTCATCCTCTGCTGCAGCTGATCGTCATCGTTATATTTCAATAACAATATCGTTTCTGATAATTTTTCGAAATTTCTACGAAAAAAAAAGACCTTCGGCTATTTTTTTTTTCAAACAAACCCTCCAATAATAATATTTTTACCTGAAAAGAGGTTTTTTACCAACGAAATCTAAAAGGACCTCGGCTCCCTCGGGTATCACAATGCGCGCGTTTTAACCGGTTGGACTTATTATATATTACCTATTATGATACGAAAAACAATAATAATATATTTTAAACGGCAAAACTTATTTTTTCCAGCGAATGATGTCGTTCAAAATCCTTAAACGAAATAATATAACAAGTCTTACATATACCTATACGGTTTTGAGACCGTATTGTATCTAACTTTAAACTGCCTATTACGAGCACCGCGGTATACACGGTATGATTCAAACTTGAAAATCGAGTCTAAGTATTTAAAAAATGTCCTCGATTAAGACGTTTGCCGCCACGTGCCCACACAATAATAATAATATAGATTGTATATATACGGTGCGCGCAGATACCGTTATATACATATGATCATAATATTATAATTAACGTTCAGAAACGTTCAGATTTATTATTTACTGTTTACTCGATTTATGCGCGAATGTATACAATATTATATACATTACAAATCGTTATTCACTCATATTTTTGTATGCAGAGCGCTGCAAGCCGTCTACACGCACTGCAGTTGTTCTGTTTACTTTTACAAATCGCGCGTTTCCGACAACCGTTCAAAAGAAAATACCTAATACATATAATATTATAAGATCATAAGCTATATATTATGGTATGATAAGGGTGAATGATATTGTGGTAACCCGACTGGACATTTATCGTTTTACTCACTCGCAATATTATATGTCACGATATCACATGGTGTTATAATATTTAGAATAATAATACCAGGTGTAATATGGACGATTCACACGTGCTCGCTCCATAAGTCATCACTCTTTAACTTAAATAATTTACATATATTCAAATTTTGATTTTTGAAATTTTTAAGTGTACCTATACTTATAAAAATAATATACTCTCAAGCAAGTCAACTTACCTACTTATGGCTTTTTTTTATGCAAATCGCAAACTTACTACTCCTTAGGTACACCATTGCTGTTGTACCTAATGCTGCAGCGACAATATATCATAATCTTATTTTTTCCAAATATTCGAATAACCCATTTTTACAGTAAATTGCAAATAATATATTTGTGCTTTTTATTCGAAATTTTACGGTTGTAAATAATACCATCAATTACACAAAATCATACCTATAATATTAATTATTGTTAATTAACATTAATTTCGACAACCATTTTATTGATTTTCGAATCCTACAAAATCCAATATTTCGTGAATCAGACAAAAAGAAAATTGGGGAATCACGCATATTGATGTATATAGGCGAGTGTGATGTAGCGCACGCATCATCGTAATCGAATTCGACTGTGTGCCGAATTTAAGAAAACAATTCTCTGCTTAAAGATTTTCTATAAAATCGATAGATTCCGATTGAAAAATTTTTGTCGTCATTGTTCACTGGACAAATATTGATTGGCATTGGCATTTGGTATAAATCCAAAAATTCAAATGTTATTGGAAATATCAGATATTAAAAAATTCTGAAAAATCATAATACATTATTTGAATAAATGCGTTATTACTTATTTTATATTATAATTGTTGAACAGGAGATTGATACTTGTCGAATCGTTGTAAGTATACACTTATATTATGTATTATTTAGAAAGTGTATTATTATATAGTACCTTATTAGGTCCTTATAATAGCAATTACCTATGTAGAACAAACGGGAGGAGGTATCCATAAGTACACCTAAATATATATATTACTTAGCGCGGGGCGGTGCCATCATCATTGTCTGTGGGTGTATCATTATTACTGTTATACATTATGCACTGCAGTATATATATAGCATAATGCAGTCGTGCTCGTAAAACTAAAACAATACGTTCAACATAGTAATTTACAACTTCGGCGGCCGTGCGGAAACGACACGGTTTATTAATATATCCCATAGGTATGTATGTATGTATATATATATTTATATATATAATAAATTATAATAAACGCCGCGCGCGTTTACTCTTTTGATTAGATCTCGAGAAAAAAAACCGATCCTTTGGCGTTCCAACGTGACAATATTATTATTGTGTTATAATATTGCGATATTACACGCGCGTTTAATATCCTCGACATTGCAGGTTTTGAAGGTAACACATCATTATCGTCGTTGTAACTCGTAACTGTAACAACGGAAGCAGCATAAGATCTTATCGTTTTTCGCGATTCAGCGGCTTTCTATACTTAACGTACAATTACGTACAAGTAGTAAATTTTACTTACCATCGACATTGATGATCTTTAAAAAAAATGGTCCAAATGTAATAATTATAAGTACGTACTATACAGTCCTGATATTATTTCATCCATTTCATATTTTTGTAAAACCATTTTTAAGGACCATCGATCATTTTAGTACCTAAATAAGAAACTACTTGCTCATTTGCATTTTGAACTTTAAGTACATTATATAAGTAATTAAATTAAAGTCTTCGCGTACCTATTAAGATTTTGAATTAATTCATAATGAGTGAGCATGGTGGTTATAGTGAATCACCCTGTCTACATGTCTATACTGCTGCTGTGTTATCACCTATTAACTATGTTATAATGTTATGACATTTTCACGATGTAGATACATACTTAATAATAGTGTTACATGTGCGTTTAATATCCTCATCGTTGTTTTTGACGATGACCCATTATTATAACTGACACATCGGGAAGCACCGTGATAATATAATATTTCGAATAAAGGATCGGATGTAGCTTATAGACTATAAACGCACGCGCAGGTACATATTATTATTAATATTATATTGTTCAGAGTTCGAACCTTTTTCCGGCCTGACGACGGACAACAGACGACTCTAGAATGATAGTATATAACAGCAACAATAATAATAGCGATTACGGGACCGTAGAGTTAATTCGACTGTGATTAATGGCCATCGTCACCTACATATTATGTACACGAGTTATGTATATATATTCTGGCCTGGACGATTTGCATTATTATTATTTTTGTTACAATAAAATATTATGTAATATCATAGCACTAGCGATAACTCAGAAAATTTAACAACTCGATTTTTTTTTGTTTATCCCTTTAGAACTTAATTTCTTTAAATTTGAGTTGGTATATAGACGATGGGATGACCAACTCGAATTTAGGTGTTATTATAATCTGAAGGCGATTTCTATCATCCTTCAACTTCGAGTTGTCGCGACTAGATTTTATTATTATGAAATGGCGCCGCCGTGAATATGGTGACTCGATTTGCTACTTTACATAATTTTATTATACTATTCATTATCGTGTAATAGACATGTTTTATATTATTATTATTATTAATATGTGCAACATCGCTAAGGTTATGCGACCGGAATACAATCTATGTATTATATATATATTATATTATATATTTATACACTTATATGTCGGTTTTCTCCGAAACGGGTGCAGTGCAGGATATCGTACCTATATAATAATATTAAAAGATTTTTGGTACCATATTATATATATATAATATACGAACGATATAATAAATTATGTTAAAACGTTATGATAATAATATGTGTAACACGTATTATGTACGACGTCTCTGTACCTATCTATCCGTATAATAATATGCCACGCGTCATGTATACAATAATGATATAGGCGTATTATACTATAGAGTAATACATATATCGTATGAGTATAGTCGACTTTCTCGACGGATGAAAAACAAACGACCGCGAGTCTATATACATATATCATTATGATATGCAGACAAAAATCTTCACTTCCCGTTTTGCGCGAACATCAAAAAATAATGGTAACAACAACCATAATAATAAAATAATGTGATAATATATATACAAAGATCGGTATCCCGTACACGGTTATGCGTTGTAATTCATATATATAGTGTAATCCTTTATATAGGTTTTGTACATGTGATAATAATAATAATAATTATACGTTATTCCGCACCAGTTGCGATGCACCATCGTTCGAATTATATCGCAATCTCGCTTTTTCCGCATAATAATATACTGTTTTATCGTAGCCTCGTTCACATTGTAATATGTATATACATATATAATATAAGGGACACAGCTACACGAGATGACTATAATATTTTAATAATAAAATAAAGTTATTATGCTGTATACAAAAGTGACATAACTACACTTCGTTCTATAAAACTCCCTTGACGACAAACTATTATATATCCATCTACATGGTTATAAAGAATAATACCCTAAATCCCGTGAAAATTGAAACAGACGTGTTATTATATACCATGTTGTTGTTATTTATCTTGAAAAATTACACGAACCCAACGTAAGTGGTGGTCTGTAGCTTAAAGTATAGGTTACCTACGTAAAATAAAATAAAATAATTATTGCAAACCCTTCTTTTAGGGTGTTATTTTGGTTTAAGACCTACAATTCATATTAGATATAATAATGACAAATTTAAGAGTAACATCCCCTTAATCCCCTTGATCCCCTGGGTACGCACCAGGTTGCACACTCTGCGTCAAAGGTTTGGTTATGGTTTAGGGTAATCGCCACCTTGTAGATTAAATTAGCGTTCTCGACACTGCTATATTAAGACGGACCGACCCGGGCGTATTATGCGTTGTAATTTCAGTGCGTATTATCAATGGACGTGCTAAAAGTGTAGCTATACCTTTCGTCAGATCAAATAATTTAATACATTTTTTCAATTAATCTGCAACTGCGACCGCAACAAATCCAACGGGACTGCAGCAACGACGGTTCTGTGAAATATTTATTGGTAGACGCACAATAAACTGTGTAAAAATTTTGCTCAAAAATAAAAAATAAAGAGAACTTAACCTGCGGAAAGAATACACGAGGACCAAAATCCTGTTACAGATACTTTTGCTCTTTAAATCACAGTTCAATCACGTGGACGAAACGTTCTCTATATTGCAGCAAATATTAAGACGTACTTACAATGCAGGTGTACAAGTTACAATGCAGTTGCACACCTACATATTTTACTAGGTAATAAATGTGTACTAAAAAGTAGTTACCTACGTCATAATCAGATGGATCAAAGTCCTGTTACAGAACGCCCGTCTTTAAATCACATCTCAACCACTTAGACGAAAATGTCCCTACTGCATTATAATATACAGCCAAGTACATAATATTGAGACGGACTCTTACCCTAAAGGTGTATACAGTGCTCTTGCAGTATAATTTATTATTACTGTAAAGAATAGGCGATAAAATATGTGATATTTAGTATGCACCTACATCAGATCAAATCAAATGTATTATTATTTCAAATCTACTGCTGCGGTCGTAAACAATCCTTAAGAGCAAGGATGAATTGGTGAAAATTTTATTGTAATGTACCTATAATACAGACAGACCGTGAGAAAATTCACATAAATTAAAAAAAAAAAAATTAATCGACGAAGGATACACAAGCACCAAAATCCTATTACAGATGATACTCATCCTCGTTAAATCACAGCTCATATACGTGTACGAAACGTTATCTTCTGCATAACATTAAAACGGACTTATCCCGCATGTGTATACAGAGCAATTACAGTACATATATACATTATTAATAAATATGTACTAAAAAGTAGTTACTCACGTCATCATCAGAAGGACAAAAATCCTGGTACAGAAATCCCTGGTCAAATCACGGCTCGACCACGAGGATGAAACGTTACCTACTGCTTTTTTTTTTACAGGTATAGGTACCTATTTTAAGACGGATGACTTACCCTGCAGGTGTACGCTGCTGAAGTGCTGCAGTTACAGTATATACAGTATTATTATTGCTAATAATAGACGTACACGTTTCGTGTAATAATAACAATAATAATAATGGATATAATCCCCGCACGACACTGTACAGCCTGCAGCAGTGTATGACTACTACGACACGACTCTACCTACTGACCAAACGTGTCGTCGTATATCATAACGCCAAAACTTAATAACGATAATACAGTATTGATCACATTTTCATAGGTATCTATCACATAATGTCCTGTATGCGGCTAACGCGCGTGTAGGTCGCCATTATGCGCATAATCGAGATTTATCGCGCTCGCTGAATTTTACCAACGATAAAGTATAATATTATTATTATTATTACTATCATACTATATATTATGCACCTATTGTACAGCGTATATACGTGCAGGAAAGTTATTCCTCGCACGGGACGTGTTGACGAGCTTGCATTGCATACACATCACCTTTGCTCACTCTCCGCCGACTCCGACATGTCAACCTTCTCATCTACTCTTAGGAGACGTCGACGATGAAATCGTATCTACACATAATATGTTCACGGAAACAATGTTTGACAGTTACACCCGGTGGCGCATCGGAGTTATAATTTACAATTTGAGATGCAATCCACTGTAATTCGGGACGAAGTAGCAGGTATATACCTACGTCCATATATACTCACACACATATATATATTTATGTTATTGTAGCGAACGAAGGTATTATTTTTTTTTATGTAAGACGACGGTTGACACGACAACGCTTTTTCCGAACCCGACTGAAAACTTTATATACCTATACGCGTTTAAGAAAAACCCATATCACGGGTGTACATATTGCATGATGCGAAAAGTTCATGTATTCGCTCCAGTGTCGTACCTATACATATTATATAGAAGCTGCTGGGTTTCCGCCTAGAAGAAACATTCTTGATCAATACATCAAATCCTCCTCTTTCTCTCTATATATGTGTATATATATATGCAGGCCTCTCGCCGTCTATATACGACGACGAAAGTAAAACAATACGACGGAAAAAATATTAGTTTTTTTTTACTTTTATTGGTTTTATGTGTAGGTACTCATACCTTCCTATAAACATTGCGTGCACTATTACAATTCATTTGTCATTATACGAGAATGAGATTTTTGTTGTGCCTTTCAAACACAAACGGTTGTAAACATATTGTCGTCACGTTATTATACGATTCAATTCTATTTTATTAATAATTATTATGATAAAGAAGTGCTCGTAATAATAATAAAAAAAATAACAATAACCTATAGGCACTATAGATTATGATGAAGTACAAGTCTGCTATTTTATTTTTATTTTTTTAATATAATGCATTTATTCGAATTTCGTTTTTTTTTTTTTTAGAATATTCAAACTTACAACATATATACATTTAAAAACCATACCTACTTTTAAATATTTTTATATTTTGAGATGTATAGCCATTTAAGAAGTATCTTCTCGTAGCTATACTGATGTATAGTGATGTGGTTTTCTTTACCTCGAAGGCTCGAATAATAAAACCGTTCTGTTTTACTGTAAATTGTCGAACAGCCCGTTTTTTTGTCAAAAGCATTGATTTATCTAAACTCGAATCCAAATAAATACGTTTTGAATTATTTAACACCGAGTCTTAAGGATAACAAAATGTTGTATATGTCAACTAGGTATATGATTATTTGAAAATCGTGTTAATGTTAATCCATAAACATTTGTTATACCTATTTATTAGATTGCGGAATTGTATTAAAACATGAATAGCATTGTATAAACGCATATAGGTATACAATATACATTATGTGTGCCAATCCGTCGGTGCACTTGAATTTACGGGCCTGCAAATTAAATTAAATCTAGGTAGGTATATACATATGTATAAACATATTTCTAGCTATTTACAAAAGCATTGAGACACCGAGTTATCGCTATCAAATCGTACGTTTATAAATCGCAAAGTGTTATCTTATTCTTTACAATATACATACCTACCTATCTACCAACCGTATGTTTGTTCTATGTTTCACGTTCGATGATTACGTATAGGAATACAAATTTGTTTGAACAAACAAATTCAAATATATGTTTTGAGGATAAACCAAACCTCGGAGATGATTATTTTACGAACATGCAATAGGTATTATAGGTATAGGCTGCGTTTAGCAAATATTGGACGGTGTTGGTAAAACGTGATTTTCATCTCATACCGCGAAAACAATAATAATTTAATCTTCGTCGCGGGATTGAGTGGGGGAATACATTCCAAATAAGGATTATACGGATATAATGCCATTTCCCATTGGGCCAATCACCTATATATATTGGTATACGGTTTCTCAAATCGATAAGCTCATATATTATGATAATCAAACCGTGAGATTTATAAACTGTATCGTTTCTTGGGATTAAAATTTCCTTTACCATACACGTACTTGTGAATGTGGGTTAACAAATCGTTAACATTTTTGAATTGACGATGGAGTGTTTCTTATTTGACTAATTATTTTATATCGTTGTTTGCATAGGTTGCATCTCCGTGTAGCGATTTTGAGCACGTACTTTATAGGGAGCTTGTACTTACTTTATTATAAAATGTTGCTGGAATTTTAGAATGACTATTAAAAAATAAATATTTATATTAGGTATATAAAGCATCTATAAAAATAGCATAGTTGAACAAAAAAATCAGAACTGCTCAAAGCGTTATTACATTATTTTACGTTTCAAAAATAGAATATAACGCTCGCGTTCTTATAAGAATAATAAGAAGCAAAATAATAATAATAATAATATAATTCACCGGAATACATGACTTTGTGACAATTGTGCAGTATATACAATCTTTATAATATTATTTTTGTAAAAGGTACAATAATTCACATAGCCTAAGCACCACTTCGGGATTCTGGGCAGATGAAGGGGTAGGCACTTTTACCGAGATGCATAATGTTATGTATAACAGTATAATAGTATGTACACTCGTATAAATATTCGGCAGTATAGTGTGTAGACGTGTAGTAAAGAAATATTTTAGAGTTTTACAATAACAATAATTTTTTCACGTTTCCGAATAAATTTTCCGCCACCATGTTACCTACCTACCTACACGTCCTACACATAATATATTTTAGCCAGCTGAACGCAGCGAGTGAGTGTGTATGCACTATATTCGTTTCGCATTAAATTGTTACAACAGTCATCAGTGTCCGGCAAACGAGCGTGAACAGTTAACGGAGACTTACGCAATAATAATGCGTACAGAAAGAATAACACATTAATCACGACGACTTTGTATAAAACCGTGTGCGTTTATAATAAATTATGTACGGCGCATCCGAGATGATAATAATATGAAGAAAAAAGTAGAGCGGTACTCGAAAACATTTTCCCTCTCTGTACAAGGAAAATCTATTTGAACGATAAACATGTTTTTGTCGACAAGTGACCGATGTGACGACGGAAAACTTATAAAGTCATTGTGAATAATATCTCACGCGAAATCGGTCCGAAAAACAGAAAACGCGTATCCGGCCCACAAATATATTAAATATTATTTATGTCAAAACCGAAAATAACTCACGGCGGAACTCATAATATTACACAAGCAATAAATTATGATTATAATTATTAGGGATTAGTGAAGCGCGAAACAAGCGGCCGCAGACATCGACACAACACCGTCCTAGACAACACTCGACAGATATACAGACACAATTATTAAAATAATAATAATATACGAGTATATATATGAACTTTTAAAATATAATAACATTCTATACAAGTCGACGAAAGACTCCTCTTTAGCGATGGATGGCTGAAATTGAAATGCAACTGCAGATTATGATGTCGGTGAATTGTAGTCGTTTTAAGGTTATAGGTTTTTCCCCCTCGTTTATTACATATTGCACTCAGGTAATTAACGTTTTAAATTCAGTAGATTGGAAAGTGTTTTTCTCCGGTTGTTGATGATGTACGCTATACACGAGTAATAGACATGTGTGCGATATTTACAAAAAGAAACCGCGTTCGTCGTAATTGTATATTTCTCGTTTTATATAAATATAGATATTTTTTTTTTCACTTACTATTGCTCGCACGTGTGTGTTAAAAAAGCCGTTTTTCCTTCGAAAACGCGCGGTTAAGTGCGTTTATCGGTGCAAACGGCGTTAACTCCGCTGTTGCAGCAACAAAATGCAAACTATAACCGCACTTGTATAATAATAGTATATGTCGCGATTACATTATTATTGTTGCAGACAGCGCACAAGCTCCTCAGCATTACTAATAGAAACGGAATAGTAGATACCTGCCTAACTTTTTTTATTATTATTTTATTTATTATTATATTAAGTACTCTTTAAAATATAATGTTATTATTATTTATTTGGAAATGATATATTCGACGTAAGAATTGTATGGATAGAATTTGTGAAATTAAACACATAAATAAATATGATGATTAAGATAACTATACAGTCGACTCTCGATAATTCAAACCTTTAATAATTCGAAACCTTTGGTAATTCGAAATAAATGCTCGGTCCTTTAAAAATCAAGCGGTAATTCGAATGAAAACAATACATTTAAGTACACTCGGTAATTCGAAATAAAATTTTGGGAAAACTGGACACTAACACGTGACAATTCGAAGTATCGTCCGTTCAAATCTCGGTAATTCAAAGTGTATTCACTAAATTAAAAAAATTATGAAAAAATGAAACTAAACTCGATGAAGCAGAAAACCATAACAGATTTCTTCAAAAAATAATAATCTTTTATTATTTTAATTTAATTTACATAGTATAATTATTAGGTAGACAATTTAATTTACAATTTAAAAACAATATATAAATTATGTACAATTTTTTTGCTCTCTCCTTACATTGAACTACTCGAAAATTCTAACTCTCGGTAATTCGAAGTTTTTCAACAGTCCGTCAACTTCGAATTATAGTTAAGCAACAAAAACATGTATATAATAAGAATAATAAAATATATGTATGATAGGTTTTAGTAGGTATAATAAAATTATAATAACACCAGTACTAATAACAATAGAAATCACAAACAAATATTTAATTCTTCAAACCATTTTACAGCTGTTAGTTCGCCCTCGTGTAATTTTGTCAATTCTTCAAACAGTGTAATGGGACAAGTCTTAACTATAATATGTTTGATTATCTGTATTCCTCCACATTCGCAAGAAAGAAAGCCTGTATGCCCCATTTATGGAGTAGGTAGTTGAACAGTATAATATTATAGTCAAAATCGTCCCCAGGGGGGGGGGATGATGGGGAACTTGACCACCCTAGAATAGTAGAATTTTAAATTTATTTTCATTATCTGTGGCGCTTCAATTTAGCAAATATAGATTACTCTTAAGCTAGCTGTATAAAAAAATCTTCGTGCTTATTTTTTAAATTAATTTTTCCCCTCCCGAGAAAAAAATCCAGGGGGAGGGGGTCGCTCACGTTTACAGTACAATGTGTTGATAGATAATAAATTTGTGTGCATACCTTGCGGAGAGTACTTATCGTGTAACGCCGCGGTCGAGTAGATCGCCACAACACATATAATATTATGATAGTATTATTATATGAACCTCTTGATATCAGAATATCCTAAAATTATTATTATTACGCAGTTTTGACACATCGCATTATACGGTTTGGTATTTACGGTTATTGCTCGTATTATCGAGTCGTTGGTAAACGCCGGTTCGCCGCCGCGCAGGGTTCATCGGGCGAAATTATGGGTGCGCGTGATGTGACTTATCGCCGATAATCGACGGATTTTTTCCGACCGACCGCTCGCGAGTAATAATTAGATCGATGCGTTGACTTTGCGCCACGAGGTGAAATAATATAATAATAATTTCTAAAATATAATGTAACACTGCTGTGTGTTTACTTGTATGCATATATATATTATATTACAGCACTTTCACAACTACTTTTCACGGGCGTGCAGATTCTTTTACCGATCGCTCGACACCGCCGCCGACGTTGATATTTCACAGATACGAATCCACAGCATAACATACCTGATACAGTAATAATAATAATATGCTTTAATTTATTCAATATAACCAGTTTAGATCATGTGCACATAGTTTTTGTGCATACATACTCGTATGACGTGTGGTGCGACGCCGCGCACGTACCTATACGGCATCAGTTACGAATACGGTTTTTTTTTTTTTTTTTTTAAATTTTTAACATTATGTCTATCGTTCATTCGCTCGTGGAACGGCGATTGCAAAAAAAAAAACAAAAAGTGCTACTGAGATTTACTCGCTTCGTCTTATATTATTATATATAGGTGTACGTAATATTAAAAAGTTAGGTAAGCGTATATCGCTAGTCGTGTGGAGAAAATCTCGCGGAAGACTATCGATTATCGAATCATTGCACGTGTATGCAGTGCGAGATTGACCGAGTGCATCATTCTCACCATCTCTGGTTTTAGGATTTTCAATGGTATTCGTGTTTGGGATCATATTTTCAAGTACAGTGCTTAAAATGTATTGTACCATTTGATATGTATACGTATAGGAGTGAACGTCTAGAAGCGATATAGGTACTTTTTGTTTTTCAAATGAGTTAAGCAGTTTTTTAATCGGATATGTTATTGTCATCGGCACAGGACCCCTAAAATAGGTTTAAATTACTCAGAGACACTGTACCAAGGATGGCCAACGTGAATACATCCACGATGAGTCACATGGATAAATACCGCAATAACGATCATATTTATAATCAAGAGCCAAAATGTTTATAAGTACATTTTATCATTTTATCATTGCTTAGCAAATATTGGCGAAACGCAAGTTGGCCACCCCTGCACTATATATAGTATCGTTTGATTTTAATTTGATGCATCGAAATTTCGAAAAAATAATCATTTTCTGAAGATTTTACACTATGTAAAACGGGTTGCGGGTTCTCGCATTTGAAACATAAAATAATAATAGTCTCCACAGCTTACTCCTAAATAGGTGTACTAAACAAAAACAAAAAACCTCAATAAACTAATTATATTATTGTGAAAGGGAGGGGTGATGCTTGCCCTGATGAATCACCGTGTATGCATATTTTTCTTATTATATATTTTACTCTTCATGCACCGCCACGCCGTGGAGATTAGACACTTTTCATTTCGATAAACATAACACACGCCTACTACACCTAGTGAAGTGTATACTCATATATAGGTAAGGCACATGTGGGCTGCTGCACATGTGTCTTTCTATATTATTGCGGAATAAAATATACGAAAAACCCGCCGAGTGTTGTATACATAATAAATAATAATATATATAAAGTCGAACTTACAAAACCCAACTTATGACCGACGCGTGTAGTGCACGTGCGCATATAAAAATTCACGCGCGACTATGCTCAGATCGTCTTAAACGCGCTGGGTATTATATATATTATACAAACTATATATATATTTTTTTATTTACAACTGAGACGTCGGGAAGTTACAATAATATGTGTGTATAAAAGGCACGGACCGCTTGTCTTAAATATTGATAAGACTTATACGCGAAACGATATAGTGTACAGGGTGAATCACAAATGAGCATAGTCACCCCCCCCCCCTTTCCCAAATCTGATTTTCGAGATAATTGTTAATTATACCCACCCAATTCAATTTACCACATTTTCTACGAGTTCTCGCGATATAATTTGTTCTGCTTAAGGAGTGTCGTGTGTGCGGCTGCAGGAGGAGGAAATACTAACCGATATTTTCCTGCAAATGAGAAAGGGAGGGGGTCCTCTTTCATCGGTAAATGTTATTCCGTGAGTTATTTTCCTGAAGAATTATTCGATGTATATGAAAATCAAAATCAGAACATTTTTGTCATCAAAATTATTAATTTATAAAAAACGGCCAATGTTTATGAAATTTTAATTCCAATATTACCGTCTATTTTATGTCTAACATAAAAATACAATTATTGGAAAAAATTGCATAAGTATGAGTGCATACGAAAATTCCGAAAATTTAGATTTTAAAGAAATTCTTCGTAGTCGTGTGAAAAAAAAATGGTCGTGAGCATGTACTTGGCGCCACCTATCACCCTGTATATAGGTACCTACTGCTGCAGATATCTATATACAAATCCGCGGGTGGAGATTATTTCCAATATATACGGTCTTAGTGACGTGCCGAATTTGAGGAAGTATATTAATGTATACATTTATATATATATATATACTGCTTAGCTGCAATATTAGTTTGTAGTAAGTCGTACTTTATTGATTTTCGATACGCACTTCCGTTTGCCGTCGCTTAAAAAGAAAAACTATCCTCCTATAGGTACATTATATCCATCAGTTACTCATCTGTACCTACAGTGCGTATATATATATATATATATATAATATATATATATCGTATGTATATATAGGTATCTAATATATTTATATGTACGGACCGTTATTTATTTATTTTTTTTTACCAAACTAGTCACGTGCATGTGGCCATATCATTTGTTACCGAGCGTTTTCCTCTCCATCTCTATTTCTCTCTTTCTTCTTTCGCGCAGCGACTCTCCCACATTTATTGTATTCACTTTTTTTTTCCTTTCTGAAATATGACGCGAGGAAAAATATCGTTCATCAAGCCGCTAAAGTCAAATTTATTTCGCCATTTCAAAAATGAATAGTACGTGTTTCGTTGTCACTCGCGTTTTGGTTTCCGCTGCACAGTGATGGTAACCGCTAACGGTCATATATATATATACTACCATCGTATATGAATATACACATAAATACATTATACTTATACATACATACATACATACATGTACAAATGCATTATGTATATACCATATAATAATGCAATCATCTCGACGCTTAAACGCACATTCCGTAACAGTTTATTCATATAATAGTTTCGTTGTTTTGTTTTTGTTTTTTTTTTCATTATTAATCGTAGCAATATAATACAAAGTGATATAATAATATCTTATTCAAGTAAGTCAATCGTCGAAGTTACGTCATAAACTTTAATTATAACTGTGTGTATTATATAGCAGCATTGTGTGTGACAAGAATGGTCGGGGACCGCATAATATATATTATCATTCACTATCATGCATCGCGTGCACTGATTCGGTGACTTGACATGTACATAAAAAAAAAACACCACTTTTATCGTAATTCCGCCTTGTTTATGTTGACGACGATAATCATTTCCATGGGTATAACTGGAACGAACGGAAAAATATAATCTTACCGTGTACGACGTATATATATTGTATAGCGCATGGAGATTAAGTTACGTACGCTTACCAAAAGTTATCTGCGCGTAATTTTTTTTAACGATATCGTAAAGAGCGAAATGTGTCCACTCGTAGAATATTATACCTACCCGGCTACACGTGATGTGTGCTATAATAATTATACACTTGCATGATTGAATAATGATTTATGTATAAAACAAACACTGGAGCACATGGTAATTGCCATTCACCTATAATAGTATGAGTACGAAAATAATTTATTATGTGTGGAGGAACTCATTTTTGTGTTGTTAATTGTGTTATAATATCATAATATACATTATGACGTGTCATCCGGAACAGTGGAGTGGCGAATTTTTTACGTTTTAAATAATTTTTATTGTGAGCTGTAGACCGCGGTGCCCTCAGAAAGTGCTCGCCGTCCACAATTTGAGAACCGCTGCACTAAACTATATTATAGCAAAGTGCAAAGTCACCCGAGCGACGTATGGTGTTATCTCTCGCTTATTATTGTACCGCCGGTCTACATCAGCTGATATAGCGATAATACTCGTATATTATTTTAGTTGATCTGGCTCCAACAACGTATACACGTGTCGCAGATTATGAACGTCAAGGCTGGTTTTTAAAAAAAATTTTTCAGTTTGCACGCAACGCATAACTTAATAATAACAGGCAAATGTTCTCGGAAACATAATATTCAAATCAATCCTATTCTCTGGGGATGTGTCCGCGAACCCAGCGGAAGTGATGTACAAAAAATAAATGCGTAGGCGGCGGTGGCGCACGAAGCCTGCAGTCACGCTCTGAATTCAAAGGCTAGGTAACGAATCGCGTTCAAGGCATCCCGTGGAGATTTTCTTTTCTAATTTGACAGTTTTTCCGAGAATTCTTGCGTAAATATTTCTTTATACTTAGACAAACAGGTAGGCTAAGTGGCATCAACCGCTTGCATTAGGCAAATTAAAAATACATTACGGAATACACAAAAATGATTTATTATTATATTATACGATATTTTGTCATAATATTATCACATTCGTTCCATAATTGTTTATTATCACGTGGCCGTGTAGACGATTCGGTTTGCAGTACGAAAATAATATTTTATGCTACAGCGCGTGTTAAGTGCCTACTCTGGTAAGCTGCAGGTCCTTTTAATGTTTCATTTATAATATTATATGACAACGATGATAATATTATAATCCACATAGGAAGTCTTGTCGAATAGGTATTAATAATGTTCCATCATAATAATATATATATATATAATTTATATAGGTATAGCTGAGTGACGGGAAATCAAATTTAGTGTCATATATATAATATTATATCTAGCTTGCTCGTTTATAGTGTTCAAACGGCCTTCTGGAATTGATATAGAAACGCAATTAGTCAAAAGTCTTGAGTACCTGTGTGTAATCTCGAGTTTTTAATACTGTACGTTACGACTAATAATCATTCAAAACTGCACGATTGAATAACGTCAACAACATGCAACGTGGCTAAAGTGGCTGCATGATATTTGACATTATATTCTACGAGAAAAATCATAAGAAAATATGACGTGTTAATGGCAACTTTGGTTCTTTTTCTTCGAACCAATGAGAATAAAATGTTCGTGTTCTATAATGCATAGGTACAATATTATATACATAGGAAATAAAAAATACACAAAGTTAGTCTTTTTTTTTTTTTTTTGACCGACGAACTTGTACTTTTTTTATCGACATTTTCGGTTAAAGTCGTTTTACTCTCTCGTGACGGCACAGTAAACATTTTGGATTACGGCGGCGATAAACAAATAAAACACATAATTTAATATATATATTTAAGTAGGTAGTCGGAAACAAGTCGTATACCGTGGTGGTAAAACAATATATTTTATAAATCGCATTATATTCGACAAGACTACAAGACGCGTCGTAAACGTAAAAGTCAATCTACGCGCACAGATAAACTCCTCCAGTTGTTGTTTTGTACGTCCCGAAACTAATTTAATTGCAGTGAATTACGATATTATATACGAGGACTTGCCGGGAGCATAATATAAGACACAGGACGACAGACGATAAAAATATAATTGGATAATATTGTGTTGGATCAATAAGACAATAACATAAAATACCGCGAAAATCGTCGTGCTCGCTTATAAGACTAACATTCATTATAGGTAGGTACCTAATACATTAATATATCAAGTTAGCAGGGCCGTAGCTGGAACAAATTTTCGGGGGGGGGGGGGGATTTAATCAAATAATATTTTCATTTGAAGTAATTAAAAAAACACTAATTTAAAAAAAAAATCACATTTTACTATGTTAATGCATTTTAATTATTTTAAAGTAAATTTATATTATATACAATATACAATATTATAAATTAAATGTATTAGTTGTAAAATATTTCGGCGGGAGGTTTGAACTCCTAACCCCTCCCCACCACTATTTGCGGCCTTGCGAGTTGGTATTGAACCAAACACTAACATATTACCTGTACACCACCGTATTAACAGTAATGACAACACTGTTAACACCTGTAATTGAAGGTATATATATATATATATTATATATATGTTAGGGTAATGTTTACATTTAGATAAAGTCGACATAAGACATATATATAGACTGTAATCGAATATTAAACTTCGTTATTACTTGGACGCGGCGTCAATGTTTCTTCAGTTTTAGGTGTTGCTGGTACTGAATTATAGTTCTCTAGTTTGAAAAAGGTGTTTAATTACGCACATTTTCCTTCTCAATTTTTATAAATAGGTCTAGGACTGTCAACTTCAGTAGGATTGGTTAAAAATGTGCTTTAATGTGTGTTAAAAAAATATATAACAGGGGTGGCCACAACGAGGCTCGCGGGCCGCATGCGGCTCTTAAATTCATTTCGTGAGGCTCTAGAACCAAACTTGTACTTAAATTAAAAGTAAATAAATGTTGCTTCATTTGTTTTAAAATGAAAAATATATCTTTAATTTATAAGCATTGCTTTACAATGTGTGGCTCACCTCGAATTATCTTTATAAATTGGCGGCTCCCAAAGTTAAGGTTAGTGGCCATCCCTGATATATAATATAAACAATTTAAAGTCGTCGAGGTCAACTAGTCATCGCTTAGGTTAGGTGTACAAAATAAAAATAATTTAATACGGGTAATTATTACAATTTAAAGTTGTTAATTGACAAATTTAAAGCAAACCTTCTTTAAATGTTCAATTCTCGAAAGCTCCTCATCAATATACTCAACCATACAGTTCCCTATAGATTATTATTTTTTTTTTTTTTTAGTACTGAGTTGTAAGTACGATATAAGTACGTACCTATATCTCAATCGTCATGTTAATCAATCAGCAATAATTTGCTAAAATTCCAATACAACAATCTATTTAAATTGTATTATATTTGTATATGTATACTGCATTATGTAGTGTAGGTACTACTTAATATAGGTACTATCTAGTTTATATTTTGTATCAATTATTAAAAATTAAAAATTAACATTTTAACTATTTTACCTAAACAGAAACGGGAACCAATTCGGCTCTACTTTATAAAATACCTTTTTCAAATGGGAACCAACTAGGTAACTCCCTTAGATAGGTATAGCATATATTATGTAGTTTTATAACATAACAGTTTTCTCTCTATATTATATATTTAATAATATATCACATCCATCAGATGTCCGACCGAAGAACGTCCCTGCCCATTGGCCATCGTCATTTCGTACCGCCATTCGCCTATTACATAATTATCTGCGATTATTAGTCCACCGGATCCAGAAACACTCGGGGTCTGCAGTTAGTATATATAGGTACTTACTCGTCGCCCCGCTGCTGTAGCGGCCGGATGACGGTAGTCGTTAATTCTGTTTCCACCCTCGGGCTCTGGGATCGATGGAAAAATATATACGTGTACCGAGAACGAAATGATTATGGGTAAGCGCACCTACGAAAATATATAATATGATGGACACTGATTTCGCTACCGAGTGAAAAATGAAAAATCACCAATTATAGCAGTTATATAACTATAATAATTGCAACCTTGGACACAAATAGTGTTAGTGATTTGGAGGCGGGGGGAGGGCGAGTTAAAGGTCAGGTTTATATTGGACACTTCATTGAAACTTATAATATAGTATATTATGTTACATGATATATCACATTGTTTTAATATTCACATTGCATACAATATGTATGACATTAATTTTTTGGGGGACTATACAAAGTCTAAACGGGAAGCCCTCCTCCCTTATTTGCACCTATGATCGCAACCTTGGGCCGCAGATGTTGAATATATTTCCTGATAAGTAAAATCAGTCATTTTTCCTACCAAATTATCCCCGAAAAATATTCGTTCACGGAAAACAAAAATTCTAAATAATACGTAATAACAGGTATAGGTATACAATAAAATATAAAGAAGGGCTATCTCATTGATGTTAGATACCTCAAAAATATGTTATTCATAATGTATGAAGTTTATTGAAGTTATCATATTAATTTCATTATATGACTTGTAAATTATTATATTGATTACACCCATAGTGTATTTGATTTATAAAGGACACTACAGCTGTAGGTTGTTTAAATAAAGATAGTTAAAAAAAAAAAAAAACTATGCATATAATACTGAATAATTCAGAAATTTTTATACATTTTACAGTATGAAACTAATACTTATAAGCTATATAATTCGCGCATTATTGACCTCCGATACTTGAGATTAATTTATTCAATATTGGGTGAATAAAATATAACTATTTTATATTATGATAACGAAACGATTTCTAATAAAATCCGAAATCCAAACTGCAACGACTGTCATTTTTAATTTATGGTAACTATTTCAAATGGTTATTTCTGCACACTTTTTACTTTTTACTTCTCTTTACTCATTCACTTCAACAAACTTTTCGATTAAAAGTCGATGAATATTCATTTCCCGATTTTTAATCGAAAAGTTTGATGCATAATGTTAAGCAAATGTATACACACGTGTAATATTATGTAAACTGTAAAGCAATTTCTACGTTGTCGCAGTGATATTATATAGTTTATATTTTCATGAAATATTTATGATATATTCGCATAAAATTTAAATTATACTTAATACAAGATATTAAATTCTTCGTGTATATTTTTTATTGATTTTCGATAAAATTAATTTTTCACTAAACAAACTATATAATATGAACACTGTCATAAGAAAAATATATAACTAATTTATAACTATTAAAATACATATCATATTTTCAATATCGTTCTGCTGATATATTATGTTTCGTGTCGACGCGTCTAAAACCGCCACGAGTAAAATAATTGAATGTTTTACGAATATATTATAAACTAAACATTATATTTTCGAACGCGTACCTACCAATAATACGCATATTATTGACTATAAAAACGTCCAATGCAAAACCATGCACAATATTAATGTATGATTTATGAATTATGAATACCCACTTTGTGGGTGTGATATGTATATCCTCCTTTGCCGAGTTCAAAGTCAGTTTGGGTGTTTAATATAAATATTAAATATATACATAATTTATATTAATATAAATGTACAAAGTAAAATTACGTTGTATATACAATGCAAAGTTACCCGGAGAGAATTTCTATTTTCGTAGCACATTTACCGCTGAAAAGCCTTTATAACTTATATATTGTAATTATATGAAAAAAAATAGTTATTAGCCCAACACAAGTTTGAAAACCTTTGTAGTGTTTGGCTAATTTGTGGGCATAACACAAGAACGTGCGCAATAAGGGGAGTGGGTTTAGGACTCGTATTTTAAACTGGCATAAATATATTATATTTATAATAAGTAATCTGATATGTATATATATATTATAGTCAATAGACCAAATTTTAGTTCAAACCAATAAATACCAAAAAAATATGAATGTGATTTATGTTGATTTAACATTTTATAATTCTACAAAATCTTAAAATATTGTATATAATTGAACTATATATACTTGAATAGTTTGAGTATTACGAAAAAAAAAAATCAGGCACATATGTAATAATTAGTGACATAATGTTACGTATCACCGATAAGTTCAAAAAACAAAATTGTTTTTAAAAGTTATAAAAATTAATAAGCTATTTACACTCTTTCAACTAATATAATTAATTGCTTTACTCGTCCATCAAAACGACACGATTTTGAACTTTTAAACAAGTGGACATCAAACAACACTTTTGTTGATAAATTCGCTCGTGTATATGTGATGCATGTCATATGTCATGTCAGAAAAATGTTATTCTGAAAATTCGAGCTTCTTGATTTTTGGTAAATGAACTCGTTTTCTATCGTGACGTATACACACTCAGTTACGATGTAGAAAAAATAAACAATACATCAATCAATCTTTGTTTAACCACCTCATTTCATTTCGTAAGCTTCCCAAAATCATTTCTCTTCCAAACGGTGAATGCTATGTATTTTGATAATGTATAATGTATCACTCTTCTGCAACACAAATTTAAAAAAAAAAAGACTATAATCATTATACACGCTGACATCAGCGATGCGTCACAGCTGTAACTCGATTTCTTTTCCAATTATTCTGGTATAGAAAATAGTAATTATAATGATAATAATTATTATTAATTAATAATTTAATAATACACGTTGCCGTCTCACGAAATCGCATTAATTTTTTATTAAAATTAACCTAAATCAAACAAACCAAAATATATAATATGCATTAGTTGTTATTCTACGCGAGTTCTTCAATTTAAATTGTTGTTTTTAATTATAAGTATAAGAGAAAAACTAATTATAAAAAAATATAATATATATATATGTGTTAAATAACTTGATTGAAGTATTTTTTAATTGCTTGATTATTCTTTTTACATTTTTTCATTATATTTTAGTGAAAACCGTTATTGCACACTTTGAACCCCGATTAACATAATATGTCATCCCTAAATAGAAACATGCTGGAGTTCCAATAACCCATATTTTGTTATAATTTTTTTATTTTTCAGTTCATCGAACTGAATAATTCGAACCTTGTAGCATACAAATTAATTCTCGGACTTCTCCGAAAATCAAATGACTTGGAAACGTTTTACATACATCTAGGCCAGTGGTGCGCAACTTTTTTAAATCCACGACCCCCCAAAATTATTTATTTTGATAATACGACCACCTTCCTACCAACATTATGTAAATGTATTATATAAATTTACTTTTTCATTTGGTGTAAAATTATTGGTGACCCCCAGGTTGCACACCACTGATCTAGATGATATTGCGCAGACTATACAAAATGTCCGTGCACACCTGACATGTTTAACGGCTGTAACGATATTATAAAAAAAAAAATCGTATATGAATTTATGAAAATATTATAAAATGACGTGTTCACGTGTCTCTCAGCAAGTGTGATTTAAAAGTTATTTTTAGACACGAATAACTATATAGCATGTACCAAATACGAAATGTTAACTTTTATTGGGCAATAATATTTGGCACCCCTATTAAACATTTGACACCTCTCCTTCCATTTAAAATTGTACAACATTTGCCTATGGCACTTACCCATCTCTCCCCCCGCACTGTATGGTTTGGTTTTGATGAAAACATTTTTATATTATTATGAGACCAATAACAATAGCCACTTCCTAATAGCCTCGCATATATATTGGCTGAAATTATGATTACCATCTGTTGATTTTGAAACAATTTTTCAGGAACACTCGCATAACGATGATATTATAATAGAAGCGATAAATTTACACTAGTCACCTAATGTTTTGTTAAATATCCTAGTCGAGAATTTTGTAAAAACTTTGATATAAATATTTTTAATTTTATAATTTCTAATGGTCTTGCTGGACGACTATACAGTACACCTATATTATCTATTATACGTTAGTATACCCATGGGAAGTTCGTATCGCAAAAAAACAATATAAATACATGACGTATCGGACATGCGTGGCACAATGCATTACCTTACATAAAGGATATTGTTTATTTCGTTATTTTCCCAGAAGAATACAACAGAAAATGTTTCCCTTTTAACATTAATAATTTAGCCGATACAAATTTAAAACAAAATATTATGCACATCTAAAACTTGTTCCTCGCAGATTTTCATTCAAAATTCCAAAAACCGCTTGTTTTCAAAAGGTATTTCGTGACTGAAAGGAATTTAAAGTTTGAACCCATTTCAAAAATGGCTTATTTCCACCTATGCATTTTTAAAATTTCCATGTCGAACAGTCGAATGTACATATTAATTATATATATATATATATCAACTATTTATGAGAGCGCGTTGTATAATACACTATAAAAGTGGTTGTTGGGTACATAATATTAATAATATTTGAAATGATTCGTTCGATTATTATTTTACAAGTAGTACGGAAAAGAATAGGATCATCACATTATTATTTATTATTTTTAATAGTTTACTTCGGTCTATTTTAACAATATTATGTATTGTGGTTATCATATATACAAGTTTTAAAATAACACAATATATTACTATTATGTTGTTTATAAAAAATCTCACTTAATATGAATAATTTGTGTTATGAAATATTCTAAAAAGTTTCTCAACTTTTCTGCTTTTTAAAACCATATCATTTGAATTCAAAATTATTTGAATTCAGAGAACTTTATTTTATCTACCTTCTATTATATTATGATGCTCAATAAGAACATACAATTTAAACTTTAACATTATAACATTTCCAAATGAATATTGATGAGACGCTTTAATTACATAATATTTATATATAACTTGAAACTAAAACAAATTCAAAGTTTTGTAGTGTTCACTCCCATGAAACAATTATTTATATTGTGTTTATATAGTTTATTTACAGAGAATAAATAATACTCGTCCGTTTATTATTGGTACATTTCAGCATAAGTTTATTATTATTACTATTATTATTACCTTTTATATAAATATAACATAAAATATTACCAACATGAATGATTGTGCGGTATGCAATGTAATAATAACTTTTAAAAATTATATTAATACAACTATATAGGTATAGCAAATTGCATGCGTTTTCCTTTTCGATAATTATCGACTATGTAATTGAGCTCGACAAAGTTGAACTGATAAACTTCGGCGGTAAAAGGAAAATTCAATTTGAATATGTTGTTTATATATTGCGTGGTGACATTAATGAAGTTTCGTTGAATAAAATAAATGACCTAGACAGATGTTCGGAAAACTCTCACTGTAGCCGATTGCAATTTCCTGTTTTGAAATCAATTAATAATCCGTCTTCGTGCACATACTTAATAATCGAATTTCAATTTCAAATTGTTTTTGGTACGTCACCGTGGGTGCATCACATTGGTATGAAAGTCCTAAAACGCCGAAATACAAATCGCTGCAGACGAGGGCAAAATTATATGTGCACGAAAAACAAACAAATTTCCTTTGAACTCCGACAAAAAACACAAAGTGCCTATTGAAACCGTTTTCACGTGTTCCGGCTATGTATCCTACGTATCTATTTTATATTACGGTGAAAAATAAAATAGAATTTTAATTGGTTTTTCGTCAAAATTCGCATATGCACGGCAGCAAAACACCGACCGACCTACAACCCTTTTTTCGGTACCAAAAATAAAGCCACCGTCTAAACAATTGCGCGCGGACTATATACATATATATTTTATGACGTACCTATAGGTTATTTTTATGATATATATTCAATGGATATCCAACATTTTATTGCGGAAAACTTTCGGAAAAACCTTGAATAAGGACGAAAGTTGCAGACGTCATATATACACTCTAGTCTGCAGAAGGTATCTATATAATATTATATATATATATAGGCAGGTTATACATCTGCAAAGAACTGTGAACTGCTATGGTGGGAGTCAGTCGGAAGTAAAGACGAAACTCTGCCGTGGAAATAAACATATATATATATATATATATATACATAGGTAGTGTATTGTTTTCATTACTATATATTATTATATACATACCGGAAATAATGGTTGGTTTTATTATTATTATTATTATTATTACTATTTTTTTCGCGAACCCGAGCACACCGCAAAGCACACACGGACCATTTAAACGAAATCGTTCTCCCGCAGCAGTAAAGCCGTTTGGCCGACCCGCGAGGAGGTACAACAACAGCAGCAATGCAACATATAATAATAATACGCTGCAGTAATGTTTCTCCTATACAATATTTTTTCATTTAAATCGATTAATTTAAATTTCATCGCGTACAGTGCCCCCTGCACAATCGAATTACTGCAGCAGCAGCAGCAGCAGCAGTCGATATAATGTTATACCGGATAATACCTAGCTGGTATTAACTATAATAATATTATACCGAGTTACGTGTGTGGGTGGGTGGGTGTGTTATATAGGAAAGCTCGCTGTGAACGATAATAACACTCTGCAGTAGAATAATGAATTATCGCTAAACAGGTATAAAGCTAAAGAGTTTTCGTCCGTGTATAATATTGTATTATAATGTGCGTTACGCATTTACTCACGTATATAATTATCATCGTCGTGCCGTAAGTGAATTTTCATCAGAAATTGGCAGTGGAAACATATATATTATATATAGCACTTGGTATACAGGAAAGACCTGCAGACAAATTGAATAACTTATGTTTTAATCAATATATTTTTATTATTTGTAACTTATTGACGCTTTCACTTCATCTTCATATAACATGATATCCTATTTTTATTTTTTAACACCCACTAAAATAAAATATTTAAAATCCTATGTACAGTTTTTTTTTTTTTTTTAATCAAGTCAATTTTCGATTTTAGCTTTTAGTAAAACGTTGAATGTAAAAACATTTAATTATGGCATGTAGATTATTTTTATTTTTATTTTTGGAATTTACTATTTTTGTTAAAGAAAGTAGATCCAGTTTTAATATACTTTTTTAATTTAAAACATATGAACTCATTTTAAATATTTTATGAAAATTTTTAATTGGGTACTTGTTGTAATCTAATTCTTTTTTTTTTGAGTATCATACTTTTCAAATAGATGAATACGAACTCAAAAAATGTTAATAAAAATCAAAATCTAAACAAATCATTTGACTGGGGTAGATGGTTTTACAATCCAAAGTTTTCTAAAAACCAGATTCACAAATTGGCTGTTTTTAATTTAAAAAAAAAAAAAAAAATTAAATCAAATTAATTTTTTTTTCTGTATTAATAAATAGGTACAAATTAAAACTATTGGTAAGAACATGAGTTAGGTTCTCCTGTTACTTCTTGAATGTACGCCCAAATATGATATAGCTATATTATTATGATTTTATTCCACGTGATTATAACATGTGCTTAATATAGGTAGAAATACACAGCGCGCAGTTGCTCGGTGGAAATTAATTATTATTTTATTTAGTTGTTATACAATACTGATAATAAATAATAGTATAAATAATATCTCTCATGACTGAAATAAAATGAATAAATTTACAATTAAACGGTATTTATACCTACGTGTATATCGTACGCGCACTCTTCATCTATTCCGTTACAAAACTGGTAACCACTAAGGATATACCCCACTTTGTAATTATGTGCAAACTGCAGCACTGCGACATTAAAATGTAAATTATTCGTGTTCAATTTATGCTGCAGTACGTGTTTTAACATAATTTTCAAGTGACATTAAGATTGAAATTGTATTTCCGGTTCTTATTCGTTTTATATATCTTTTTTTCGATCAACGCGTAGAAATTTGAATTTGTAGAAAAAAAATTTGTTCTTATACTATTTTAATTAGTGAAAGACACTTAATTTTACATAAAGAATTGAATTTCGTCATAATTTCGATGATTTCGAACGATAGTGCGCGTTACATAAAAATTTGATAATTTCAAGTTATGATAATCTCAATATAACTATAAGTATATAAGTTTTTATAATTATTGTTCAGCCAGTTTGGTGACATTTAAAACTTCCGGTATAATGCATCTGGTTTTGGTCGTCGCTAAGTCTATTTGTTTAGCGGCAATGCTACAGTTTTCATTTCGTGATTTGAGTTATTCCAAAAAAAAATTTTTCATAGCTAACACCATCACTTTTGAAAAAGTTAATTTGCATGTGACTTCTTAAGTGGTTAGTACATTTTCTATTTTATAACAATGTTAATCGAGTTAAATTGTTTTATCACACAATCTGTTATAATATTAAAAGATCAATCATAGTTAATCAACAAAAAGTGATATGCTTCACTGCAGGAATGAATAGCTTGCTGTACCACTTGAGGAACTTAGTCTTATTATATTATCATATGAAGCGGAAATGCAGAATTTTTATTTTTATTTTGAAGTCGTTTTATATCGGTCAAATTATTTTTTATACATTATGGTATATAGGTATCAATAAATATCCGAAATCAGATAAAACCAGAATTCACTTGTACAAACTTGTTAGGTAGGGTATTCACCTAATTCTTATTAATGGCTTAAGTTAGGTATATGAATTCCAATAATGTTATTTATCCTCAATTTTTATTAAATTTTCTGTTAACTAATTTTTACACACGACCTCACAGCAAAGACTAGTTTTATTCTTATTTTTGGATAAACAGGTGATTCATTGAAATTTTTATCGATTAGGTATACGAACAACAATTATATTACAGTTATTATAGTTGTTTATCGACTAACTTTAAAGAACAAACCAACTTTGTATGCAATAAAATACAATTAGTACTTGACAGATTATTATCGTGTTTAAGATAAATAATGTAATTTATATGAATACAATTTGTTTTAAATAAATGTAAATAATGTAATACTTATAAAGTTTTTAATAATTTTGTTTTTTAGTAGGTACGAGATTATCATATAACAACTGTCGAGGCATTTTTAGTTGTACGATAATTTATTCGATCGGTATGCAATTTATTAGTTAATATCCAGTAAATGTCGTATATTTCTAAATGCGCCAATTCATTATATTGGATTAAAACTATATACATGATATGCCACTGAAAATAATTAGGTGATTTTAAGGCCACGCTGCAGGTACTATCATTGTTACTCGATAACAATTATTTCAATAAATTATGCCTTTTGCAACTACATCTTTTCCGATGTCTATCAAAAAAAAATATATATAAATAAAACTATAGTGTAATATCGGCTATGAGGTCACGACTTGTAAAAACTAGTTTTTACTGAATGTTTAATAAAAAAAAAAATCCTTCGCATTTTTATACACTTGCGGCCATTAGTAAAAACTAGGTGTAACCTACCTAATGGAATCGCGTTCTCTTATCATCACCGGACACCCATAATTTTAACTAGTTTCTAGTTTCTACTCGATTCTTTTTCTAATTCAGGTTTTAACGGATTTCGGCATCATATTCTATACAGTCATTTGACATTTGGACGAACGGACTGTATCTACTCCGCCAAAAGAGTAGGTCCACTGGTCCACACAATTCCGCTGCAAAAAAAAAAAAAAAAATTTTAAATCTAAATGCTTTTATGCGTACTCACTTTACCTACTTATATAATATGTATAATAATAGTTACAACAGTTATTAAAAAAAAAAAACACTATTTGTTCAACATTCGATACCGCAGTTAAATAAAATTGTCGAAAAAGTTGTCTGCTTTCGATTGCGTGCGCAAATATAGGTACTCGTACTTAAAATTGTTTGATAAAAAAAAATGTAAATCCTTAGGTATAGGTAAAATATTTTAACGTGATAAGAAAACGAGTATGATCGTATGTGATTGTAGCTAATATACGCTTTCACTGCCTCTGCGGTATAGGTTTACTATATAGTTCCTACGTGACGGGAACTATATTACCTACACGCAATAAAAAATAAATGAAAACATTTAAAAAACCAAGACCGACTGCGCACACATATTAGGCACATTAAACATTTTTTAATTCAATTCTATACTAAAACTAGACGACGTGTGTTATTATATAGTCAAGACGTGTGCTTCTCTATATAACATATTATGATATATATCTTTCGAGAGATCTCCAATAAACATTATTACAATAAATATTATTATTTGTACTCTCATTGTGGCTGTCGGTTGTTTGCCATGCATATTATTCATAGGTACTATTATAATAATAGCTTCGCAGCAGCAGCCCGCCCCCTTTGTCCTTTTGGTCTCGCGTGATCTCTGCCGTTTGACTACCGGAACTGCTTAACGCGTGTCTGTGTCGCATATGTATATTATTATTATGTCGTCTCGTTATCGAGACATGCACTACCAGTGCAGGCGCTGTGTGATGATGTCTCCGTCATATATGTACAACATAATATTATTACCACCATAATATATTGTTAGGTATTTACCTATCAAATTCGAGTTCAACAGAATCAACTTTCGTGTCGTTATATTATACAATACCATATTATACCTATATTTACCTTGCTAAACATCGTCAGATTGAACTGATGACCTTTTATCGACGCATGAGATATAAGTACACGAAATCGATCCATTGACGCGTTTTCCATTTTCAAATTGGCAGATGACTGATGATTTACAAATTTTCAGGGGATTAATTCTCGCATACCTAAAGTCGAAACCGTTGGGGGTTTAACTTCACGGCTACTATCAAGCGTAAAAGTGAGAGTTATGTGATTAATTAACCAACAGCTGTTTTAGCAGACCGCTTCTTTTTTTTGATATTTTAATTTATATGCGAGATAGGTAATACATTTAAGTATGTTTATTATATAAAGAAGAAAAATTGTTCCTTTTTTTGGAACTATATATATATCATCTAGTTAAAAAAAAATATTATCAAAACCTACACTACCTATCCAAAAGCTCTATAGACTATATTTTATTTCAAAAAGTGGTCTTTAATATTTTTTTGTATTGCACATCGAGAATTTTTACAAAAATAATATTAATAATAATATATTTTGATGATTGTAGCTGATTGCTATTGGTTATAAAATTTAGTATAGATGAATACGAAATTAGTGATTGGTTATTAAATACAGATTCTAAAAACTATTTCTCCTACATTCTAAGCTAAAAATGTGGAACATAAAAATGTTAAGATTGAATATTACCTGTATTTTATATCGTATAAACGTGTTAAAAAATTTTAATGGAGATCACCATGAGGTAAATTTACGGTGATTTTTCACCGGTAGTTTTGAACATCAATACAACGGATATCAAAATATGACGAATTTACCACAAATTTTGAATCATATCGAGTTGGTATTTTAAATGAGCGACAAAGTGCACGGAATCAGCTCAGTATATAATATAATATCGATCGATTGTGGTCACTCTAAATCGCACTCTTTATCTCGGTTCGTCTCGCATAATGTCCATAGGTATAGGTGTTATTGACAGGACCGATACATTAATATTATATTATGAGAGGGATATTTCACATGCCATATTATTTTATCGCTCTAAATTTATTGGTTCTGCTGAACTCAAATTTCACACGTTTTATATATACATATCGAAGACGGCGATGGCAACACGTTCAGTGTTCACTGTTAGTGTCCTCTTAACCTTTAAAAAAAAAAAAAAAATAAGTACTTAAACGGTGCGTGATAAATATTGTCTATTGCTTACAGTCGAATTTAAACATCACTCTCTCAATACTTTATAGGGGTCCTTCGCTCGCACATGATCACGGGCAGTATAAGAGCAGAACAAAATATGACAGTTATAATAATCGCGCTAAATAGTGACATTATAATTATTTATGTAAATCGTAAGTATGTAACGTAATATTTTATTACGTTACGCGTGTTTCCGCGGTCCATCATTCGGCATCAGGTGGTAGAATCCTGTTGTGTACCAAGCTAGTCATCGCTCTTATTTTCTTCGTCTCAAGTTCGACAAACTTTCAGAAATATTTATGTAATATTATACAAATTAAACATTTACTGGACGGATAACATTATTATTATTTCCTATACATTGGTAACCGCGGTCATTCGCTTTCATGAATAATAATTATTAGACTCGTCTTGCTGTGCGTGTGTGTGCTTGAGTATTATGGAAATCTAAATATTATAACTAAATTCTAACTGCATGCTTATACAGGATGATTCACCAAACTCTTATTTTTATTTTTTGATAATACTCAAACGGACCATTTTCGCATACTATTAATGTTAATGAATTAATATTAATCATAACAATTTTGAAATAATCATAAACTCCCATATCTCACGCAGATAATTATTATGCATAGGTACTACACGGAATTCAATAGATACCTCGAAAACTATAATAGTTTGAATTTTGATTCCGATATTATATACATGTTTGCTTCGGAAATACCCTCCCTTGCACTTTTCATTTGAAAACCTCGACTACGATTTGAACACTATACCTATATTGTATGGTATTTAAGTGTATGTTTAAAAATATAAATTGTTGATAATTGCATTGTTTATCACCCTGTGCATTATGCTGTCGAATCTTCTCAGCGGTAAAAGTACCAGTTTATGTATAAGTATATATATGCACATGTTCGCTCTGCAAGTAGGCATTCAATAACACATAATATGTTATGTGAGTATTTAGCATTAGCCTCGAGGGTGTTATATACCTATCGTATTCGTCTAGATCAATACGATGTGCGTTTAACGTGCAGTACACGAGATTTTTATATGTATAAATACATTTTACGTCTCTATAAACCGACAAAAACCAGTCGACGTCGTTTCATCTACTTAGAGGATATGCCATCTACTTTCGGATGAGCAATTTTTTACATCGCAACCTGTTTTGGAAAGTCGATCGTACCGGTTCGGAACAAAATTTATTTGCTTTTTTTTATGTTTTCTAAGAAACGGAATTTTTTTTCTTCGTTTCCTACTTGTCGCGTCGCCTTCGCAAACCAATACGGCGCAGGCCGCGCAGTAACTTACCAATCGGCAGCGCGAAAACGTCATGTGACGAAATATATTATCGTTTTCAAAAACCTATTTTATACGAAGAAAAATATGAGAATTCGAATCGAACCTGGTTGGTTTCGTGGTGTAGATATTTATTCGCACAATATTAAATTATATCGCACAAACAACAAAAAAAAAAAAAACAAACGATTAGTGACGCTGAAAATCAATCTGATAGTTTTACATAATATAAGAGGATGATCATGCGACGATGAGACAGGAGGTGAAGTGTAAGGTTTTGTTTGGAGATAAAGTTTCAAGTAGAATCGTTCAAACAGTTGATAAAAACAATTTCCCACGGCCACGCATAACTTTATATACGTGCGTATATGAACTGCATACAACAATATTATGATGAAATATACTGCTGGTGCATCGCAAACCGTAGATATACTTTGTTAGGTATACTCTTTTTATTTTTTAAAAAAATCATAAAATATGCATTTATAACACATATATGCTTTAAAATTTATATATTTATATTTATTATTATTTATTAATTAGATATTAAATTAATAAGGATTATCGATATATTTTGGTACAAGACTATGTTGGGTAGGTGTACCAACCCGTGTAGGTACCATTGATTGTAATAAATGCGTATTACTTTCAATGTATAATGGTATTTGGTACCTCAAAGATCATATTATTAAGCAGAACTCTGCTACGGTTTTTTATTTTTTTTATTCTATTCTAATGTATAATATATTATAACATGCGTTGAATAAAATATTATTTTGTTTGAGTTTGTCTCCGCCCGCTATATGTGTTTTGTGCATTATACACTAGCTCATATACCTTAATAATATATGCATTATGTAAATTTTCTGAAAACTCGCTTATTAGATTTTTCAGTCTGATATGTATTATAACAATATATTATACACCTGCTCAATGCTTGTGTTGTAGGTACATATTATTATATTATTGTGACGTCCCTATACTTAATGCAATTTCGCGCGAATTATTCGTTTATCGGTATAGAATATACCCACTCAGAGAGGGTACACTTGTCGACTGTAAACATAAATTTGCGCAAATCCAGCAGCCGGATCGCAAGACCTGCGATATAATTTGATAATATTTTTGCTGCTTTTGTTGTTGTTACGTCGTGTTCAGTGTCTAAGTCTATATTCCGTACGATATAAGATTGTAGCTTAACTCTACAACCGTCTTACACATTATAGTCGCGTCTTGATAAGTAAAATTTTTACCTTGCCGCATGAAGTGTTTAATAACTTGAAAAGACACGTGTCGAGTATTTTTATTTCCTTTGATAAGTATATCGAGACACGACAGTAATTATAAGTGTACTCACTTCCTGGATATAGTGCAGGGGGATCATGATATTTAAAAAAATATTGTATGAACTATTTTTTTATTATTATTATTATTCTTTCTATCTGATACACCGACTACAATTATTGACCAATATTTATTTCTGATTTCTATTATTTTCATATAGGTACTCTAATCATGTAGCACTATACATGGATTTTTTTCATACAAGCATATTTTTTTTTTAATGTTTGTACAAAAACTCGAATGAATAAAAAGACTCATCATTATTATTCATTATAAAATGACACTTTCGTCTTTGCAATTTTTCTACTCTTCTACTAAGTTATGTCATCATTTTCTTTTGAGAAAATCGCAAAGGAGACGATGATCCTTTGCTATCTATATTCTTGCAGCTAACACGCCTACTGTGATTGAATTTGGGTAATGACGAAATAATTTTTAATACAGTACGGTGGAGAGTCGAATTTGTGTGTGTTTTTGAGCTGATGAATTATTAATAATTTTAATAATAACAAAAATTATAAAAGACAAAGGTACGTATAGGTTTAAACGTGTACTGGAGTTTTTGTGCACATATTTTTTTTATTATTACATTTTAAACACTAAAAAGGAAGCAAAATTTAAAAAAAAAAACAACAAAATATCTACCAGTTTACGTTATAACATAAAGTAACTCTATTTTTTTATTCTTATAGATCCTTATAATTATTATAAAGTTAAGTTCGTGTCTAATAGAAATAATCCATTACATTAAAACCTAACGTGGTTTATACATTATTTTTTATTATTATTATTATTATTATTATTAATAATTAATTCATTATTCATGAAAGACTTAATGGATTAAAATAGACGTTATAAATATATAATTTAAATTGTACTGTATTTTTATAATGTTTTTTTTTTTTATAAAATGTATAAAAACTTGTCTTGTTAAATTAGTTAAATATTGTATCACGTTTGAACTTCAATTTATACATATATTATATATAATATAATATTACGTGATGTAAATAAAAAAATTTGAAAATGTTAAATATTTAGAAAAAGTCTTTTCTGTTCTTTGGGTTTTTAAAAACAAAAAAAGAAAGTTAAACATTATTATTATTTATGTGTACAAGACGCACCATACTGTGCTTTACTGTTTTCGAATTTGATCCTAATAATGTTGGACCAATATTAATAATATATGGTCGTATAGAGACCTATTCCGGTTATGAATTAAAATGTCATGTTTCAATGTTTGGAAATATTTTGTTGGATTCAGTTATTTTTTAAATAAATTATCAAAACTCCATCATTTTAAATGTGCTCAATACTCCTTCAAAAATGTAGTACTAATTTCAATTGAACGCATTTTTTTTTTTAAATTTAATTTAAAAATAATCGATAAAATCGTAAGATTTTTTTTCTCGGTATGAGATTATAATATTATAATATATTTGACGACTACGCGTGACGTTCATAAAAGTATATTCGTCGAGACAAAAATATATCTACTATAAATCTCGGTGGACGGGACTCACCCAATATTTTGTAACTCCGACCGGGCTCAGACACGATGACAAGGATGAAGGACCATTCGGCAATGAACCCGAGACCATCAATTAAGTGGCTCCTTCGATTGCGCAGTGTATACGACCCACATTTTGAATCAATTAAATCGATGTGTTGTCATTAATAATGCATAATATCCTGTGGCTATATTATATACATTGTATTTTCTCAAATTTTAGACGGACTGCGCAATATTAATTTACTGTTAAATATTATTTAGCAGGTACAATTAATTTATTCAAAAACACTAATGTTCAATAACGGTAGTGCTGGGATTATGGCCATAAACATTTTACAAAATGCAATTTCAAAGCTACGGAAAATCCTGTCCCTATTCTTGCTTTTTGGAATATATATATTATGTATAAAAGTCGAGACACATTTATTATATCTCTTAAACGAACAGAATAACATACAATATTTTGCACAACACATCACCCTAGGTCACCGGACGAGACAAAATTGACATTCGCGCGACGCGATCTAAACAAATCATATCGATAATAATAATATAATATTATGAAGTTTCTCCAACAAAAAAAAAAAGAAAAAAGTTTTTTCTATATTTTAAAATATGATGTTCGATTCATCTATAAACGAAAGTCTGTGTGAAATTAAATTTTAGCCGAGATTGCCATAATAATTTAACATTTTTATATTTGCTGTAAGCGATGCGCGTACCTATTTACTTATTATTATTATATATTTTAGATAACAAAACTAATTTCACATGACGCATTCATTTTCGAATCTCGGCCCACACGCAAAAACATTTTTATGGATCCCGTGAGTTGGTACACTTGAATACGCATAATATTACGAACAAATTGTATAACATATTACATGTTCTGTGTACAGTAAAGTTGACCTGCTGTGGCATAAAATACATAACGTTTTGTTGACCCTCCCTCGGCTTGAGATGGACATGTTCGAAAAATGGCATGACAGGTTTTATTATAATATTACATATCGTAATTATAGTTATTATATACTATCCAAAAGCGTCGCGTTGTGTGCGAGATATATTATTATTGTATCGCTGTAAACACCGTCGTCGTCGAAACGGGTTAAATGTGCAGTATTGAAAATAAAATAAACGAATGATGAGCGTTATTAAAAAAAAAAAAATAATTGTTATTATTATTATTATATCTACGTATATTCATCAATCGCGTTAAAAATATTTATTATAATAATAATATATATATGTTCATCAATTATGTTAAAATATCCCACAACATTTTTGATATCGGCGTCGAGTATAGTGTGATACTGCCAACCGTTTTGGCATAACGTGAGCTACTATTAAAATATTATGTTATCCTTATGCCATTATTATTATTATAATACACTTACTATAAAAGGTGCTTGTTGTGTGGTCAATGGTTACGTACAATATACCGATTTTCGCGGCGATATTATATGACAACTCACATATAACACACACTGTAATAATTTATAGATGATATATGATGTATAATATAGACTTATAGATAGGTATAGTAGGTACAATATTTTTTTTTTTGAACAAAAATATATATCGACTCCTAAGTCATTAGTTCCTATAAGGTTTTTTGATTTGGTGTTATTTATTTTTTTTGTGATTAGATTAGAAATACAATATTTTAATAGTATTTTAATATTAAGTGCTCGAATTAGGGGGGAGGGCAGAGCTCCTCTGCTGTTTTATTTTTGCGTACCCCAACTAAATTTTTTCACAGGAACGGGGAAACGGCATAAACTTATGTCCAAAATTATTTTTATTAAAACGTTAATTTCAATTTACGTTAATATATATAATCTGTGATCAAAATATATTAGAATTAAAATTTTTAAATATCTGCGTAGCTGAAAATTGGTATTCAAAATATAAGTAAGGTTGGTGAGCGTGGGACCAAAGCCCCCTACGAGTCCATGTTAAATAACTGTGCACTTGGAACGCAGTTTTTAAATCGCTGGATTGAGCTCTACTACTTAATTTTTCCCAATTCAAGCACTTAAAATAAACATTATTATTATAATTATTGATAACGAATCCTTTTTGTTTTTGAATTCGAAACGTGAGTAACGACACTGAACTGTCTATTTAATATAATATGCATAATAATATGTCCATACACCGCACATCACGCACACTTAACACGTCGGATTATGTTATTAATTCATTTTGTGTAATATTATTATTATTGTTTAATTTGACCAACGTGTTGCAATGCTGCAGGGTCTGACGGAAAAACACATCATATTTTATATTTTCATATCATATCAACACAACCGTTCCACCTCTCGCGTACCTATAGATCCGTCAAGTCTTTGTGCGATTGTTCGCAAAATGATAAATTTGTAAAATCGTATGAATAATAGTATGATTAAAATATTACAATTGTTCTGTCGTAATCGTTGAAATGACATGTCACCATCACTCGTTTATTGGATGTCGATTAGAATACATAATATGTAGTTCATCCGGGTGATATAAAGGTACGAATACTTCTTTTTCTTGGGGGAAAAAAATAAAATTAAATTAAACGAATAACGTTATACGTCAATAGCTTATTGAATTAACCTTTAAACAACATCGAACTAGGACGCTTTATGGACCTATAATTCGTTTTCTTTTCCGTGTACAGACTCCAAACGATCGATACTGGTTTTATCATAGCAAAATTAATTAATAATTAGCCTCAAAACTCGGACGGATTCCACGATGAAGACAGTGTAGGGAGGTACGCGTAGGTACACAGATAAAAACGAAAAAATATATCTTAAAGGCCGACGATAATATTGAGGAAATGCGTCGTTTGTTCGTAGGTATAATAACAATAATATATAACAGCTGTACGTAAGTAAAAAAAAAAAAAAATGAATGAGGTACCTATACCATAAAACAGTTCGAACGTGTGGGGAGCATCACTTTTATGCAAAATTAATGTAATTACTATACTGTCACGCATCGCGATTTGTTCCTATATATAGGTTCATGTTATATTATGAAATATGGTATATACATGTACGTACTTGCATTAAAACTTTGACCATTATTTTAATGGAATGATTGTGTCGTCGGTGAATTAAAATTAAAAGTCTATAGAATAATAACATTTATTCATGTGAATTGATGGTTGTTTAAATAATAGTTATACATTTTGCAAATTATTTTTACCGATTAATAACCATTATGAACTTTGAGAGTGTCACCGCGGTGCAGGTGGTTGTATTTTGATACGAGTTGTTTTAAAAAATTTAAACTCTTGTTTTCGCAATAATAATAATAATAATAACAAACGAAAAATAATTGCATTCGACCCAAGTCGAACGTATTATAGGTATGTAGCATTGTCGTATAGGACCTATTTAGTCCCATTTGAACCATCACTATCTATATGTAGGTACTTATGATGATGGCACAATTAGTTTCGTGTGGACTTAATTGTTGATGATGACTGGCCCGATGACATAAATCAACCCGAATATTACATATCGTATATTATACATAAAATGTTTACGGTTAAAGTTTGCTGTTGCGTACAGTAAATACTATACATAACAATATAACGATAATAATGCATAGGTACCTACTGTAACAAGCAACAATAATAATAATAGTCCTGTGTACGGGGCGCAGTTTGATTAAAGTTAAAAGCCTGCAGTTGATTCAACTCCGCCGCTGCATTAGTATATACGTCTTTACTGGTGCTACTGGTGCTGACTAAACAAACAGTAATAATAACATTATTATTATAATTGTAAATTACTATATTAAACCGCCCTACGCTTACAGCGGGAAAAGTTCGATCGGGCGCAGGCAAGAAAATATCGCAATACACGATGTTGTATAATATTATGAAAAGCCGTTGTGCACGAGTAATACCACCTATATGTAATTAGGTATTCATTGTCTTCGACCGGCGTTTTGGCTTTTCACTAAATTTCAATGCATATACCTACTCGTATTATATATATTATCATTGTAATTTATAATATTATGGTAGTGTTGTTGGTGGTGTGACTTACGCGCCCGGAAAACCGTCTTAATTTATCACGCCCCGCCTCAGGATTATGATGTACCTACACGTCCTACGACGAAAACGCAAAGCGGCTTGTGAAAATTAAAGTATACATTAAACAATAATTTATTAATTATTAAAATACAAAATTTGAAAGCTATATATCGCATTTGTGTTGTATATTGCTCGCATATGCTTATTGTGCCTAATTTGTACAGATAGCATATTACCTAATAAAATAAAAAATGAAAAACATATCGCATTATTAGCTGTGTTATCTCAATTTATGCAATTTTTCAGCAGGCAACTTAAAACCTTTTGTTTTATTGGTCTTAAGCATCGCCAACTATGGTCATTAGTATTGTATGAGGGAGAGAAGGTGTTACAATTGATTGAAAAACAATTTTGTGTACCTATGTGGGCCGAGGATTCGTCACTAAAAACAAAGAAACTAGCGGCTCCAGCTTATGCTTGCAAACCGTCTCAGAACACATTAGTGAATTAGGCAGACACCGAGCCACAACAAGCGTCTTAAAATATACTTAGATGCGTTTATGCAACTTTGAGTAGTTAATAAAAGTAGTAGCAGCTATAGACATCTATAGCCTGTGATAAATTTTCAAAATCAAATTTTTATCATCTCAAAACCATTAAATAAAACTCGAACATATAATATAATACGTACACTTGATGGTCAAATTATTTTAGAGAGAAATTGTTATCTCTATTTTTAACTTCATGGTATCTCCGCAGTATTTAACAGTATAGGATTTGTCAGCAGGTTGTTGCATCAAAGTAATGATTTTTTTTTTTTGATGTGCAATCAAAAACTTATTTTGACCAACATTTTGAGATATCTTGTTGTTGCCCCGAGGTCTTCGGCGATAATTGTTTTTAATTGTTGGTTAAAATCATCGTCGTCGCCGTTGCGATATGATTATGACATAAAGTCGAGTTGGTATTCCTCAAAAGCTATATACTAACCTACTAAGTCGCCCCTAGCGCAAAGATAACACATATTATTTGTGATAATAACAGTGACGTTTACGATATTGCGTATTGGATCCTCAACGTTTTACATACATACGATAACAACAACACATATATGTGCGCGCGCGCGTGTGTGTGTGTGTGTGTGTGTGTATACATCAGGAGATTTACTGGGATATTAAAAACCGGCGGAGAAACATTGCCTAAACTCGGTCACTGCGTAATAACAACTTAATAATATTATATAATAACGTGCTGTATAGCCCATGTTGATACACGGGTGGAAAACTACGAAAGGGATTAAAAGAGAATCCTAGCCCCGGCGGCGATGGAAGGGGGAGAGAAAGGACGAAAAGAAAGTTTATAAAAATATGAAGTTCGCATCCCGTGTTTGACGTTTATATTATATTCTTTCTTCCGGGCGGACATGGTGCGATCGCTGCTACAGTCGTTATTAATGTTTCTTCCGCGCGCGCACATTAATCCCGTGAGACACTATATATGTATGTACTATATATATATATATATATATATATATATATATATAACATAACTGTATTACCAGTGTTAATCCTTAGGTCTCGGGGCAAAACCGTGCGCGCACAAGTCCTTAACAAGCAGCCAAGACGAAAGCTGGCGAATAGCTCTCGTCCGAATCGAGCATAAAATAATATATATATTTATATACAGAGTGACTCGAATTGCATGGTCGCGACCATTTTTTTGTTCAATAATGCAGCTATTTAAAATCTGATTTTTGAAATTTTTAAATGCGTATACCTATGCTCAAGGATCATGTTTCAAATGTATACGTTAATAGACCCTTACTTAAGGAGTGCCCTATCTGTTGCGATACAAACTCATGTGCACATCGAATGAGAATCCCTCCTAAACTAATGTTTACAATGTTTTTATTTAGTGGATCATTTTTTTTTCAACATTTTGATACACCCAAATCAAAATTCGAATGAGTATAATATTTATACTAAGAATCATAATAGTTCTTAAAAATGGTTGTACAAAAACATAAAATATAAATGTTCTATAGAATGTAATATTTTATATAACTAGATCATTTTTGCAAATGCACGGGGTTTTGGATTAACGATTATCACTAAAATTTTTAATCCACCATATACCACCCTTCTTTTTCAAACCTGCTATTATTGAGGACCTATTATTTTCCTTGATCAATGCAAAGTTAAATAACCCGGTAAATAATCGATCAAACTTTGATATAGATTCGTGATATCTTGGTGAATCGCACTGTATAACAGTTGCGACAATTTTCAGAATAATATAAAATAATAGAATTTTTGGCATTTGTATTTATAATATATAACTGCACATTGCTCCAAGCGCGGGTATTATATTTTTATTTGAAACCTTTCGCCAACAAACTGAACAAACAGGAGATGACAATAATAATAATAATAACATAAAAATACTGTGCTTATTACAGCCCACGAGGAAGATCACTCGTAAAACGTATAGGTATGACACTTCTTTCGAACTTGTTTACACCGATGTAATGTTATTATAAAACATTGATTCTTAATAGATCCCCTAGCTTATTCCACCGGTATAATGATAAATGCTTGATTTTGTACGTTTCAATTACATATTTATATATACTGTGATGATGATTTTGTTAGTTAAAAATTATTTGCTGACGTATAAGATAAATGTGTGCGGTAGATCAACGATTTTTTTAATAAACAACTCGTTAGCAGTGTACATCGTCTACCCGTTCAAGCTATATATATATATATAAATGAAACGTTATTATACGTCGTGCTTAAGATCAAACTGCGACGGCTGAAATATTAATTTCTTAATTAAAATGTCCCTAGTTTCTGATTCCTTATATCATTGTATTATGATTTTAATGAATTTTATTAATAACTTTTATTAATTATAATGAAGCGTGGAAGAGCACAATATCCCTCGAGTAACTCTGGCAACCCCATGGTGATACTGTCTTTCCGTTGGCTTCATAATTGATTGTATTTGTTTTTCTCACGCTTTAAAGCTGATAATATATTATTATTATTATTATTATTATTATATAAAATGATTTAAAAAAAACACATTCGGACTACGGTATAGTTACACTTTATATGTACAATATATTAATATCACTACAACAAATATCGTATTTCGAATGAATTCTATTTTGTGCCTGCAACAGTTAAACGAAATATTTGACGGTTATTTCGTCGACCTGCAGAGTGATCTGATTGTTATTATTATTATTTTTATTATTATTATTGATTATGTATAATATGCATATTACGTTACATCATAATGATATTATACACATTTATTAATAATTATGATGGTAACATGAAACAGTTTTTTATCCCTCCTGAAGATGTATAACATTTCGAATATTTATAGGAATGTGATATCTACCCACTCATAATTATTTCTCTTTGATGGCCAGGCACTTATTTATTAACAGACGTCGAAAGTATATAGAGTTATAAGTTATAACATGAAAATCCTATGAGGTTATTCGAGTATAATATATAATATACCAATAATAGTCTTTCGCAACCTGATATATAATTAAACAGTCCGCCGTTTTCATAATATTATTATCAAACAACAATAAATATTGATATATACCAATGAGTACGACAGTTTAAATTCGACCATAGTTCATTAATTCGAGAAAATTATAATTATTACAATGTCGTCATTCGCACAGTCATAAATTAGGTACTGCTGAATAGTTCACTGAGCCGCATTCGCCTTTTTGGATTCTTCAACAATGCAACGCAGTTATTCAAAATCTGTTTTATAGGATTTTTATACAAAATATAGGTAGATGATGATGTTTGAAGACAGTTTTTTTTCTTTTAATTTTCGAGAATTTTTTTAATACTTCCCTATATAGATGGTGCGCGCGAGACCTGCATACTTCTGTTTCTCAAATTACCCTCTACCCGCCACTCTTTCTACTGTAAAATTTGGTTAGCGGACAATTAAAAAAAAAAAAAAAAAAAACAAAAATCGTTATTAAATTTAAAAAACGGGGCTGAGCATCCGCGATGAATCACGGATGAAACACTAATCGACGTGTGCGAATTTTGCGCGATAAAACGGTTATTTTTATTACATCGCAATGACTTATAATCACTAAAATTAATTTTGCGGACCTCGCGTTTTGGAATTACATATTATATGCGGATGGGTAGGCGGTAAATGATTTCTGTTTGCGGTTTACAGCGCGTGCCGTTGCACAACCGACTTTGAATCCTACACAAAATATATAATAAAAACATTACAATATTATCGTGTGTTAATATATTATATTACGTACGTATACGTAAAACACGCCGACAGAGCCCCTCCAGGCTACTGTGCGCACTGCAATATTACAGCATATTATATCATTATATTTCATGATATTATAATAATAATGTACTCTGTCGATGCAGACACAATAATAATAATTATACGTTCGGTTATCGCTGAGAAAATATTACGCACCGAACACCGCTCCGCTCCGCCACAGTGTGGTTCTCTTTGACAATACACTGATATATTGCTGTGTATATATTCACTATAGTGATTCGTGTGCAGTGACAATAAACGATGTTATAACATTATAAATCATATATTAATTTAAAAGTGTATAATCCGAAACGTTTTACGAATCAACGGTTCTTTTGAGCAAAAAGAAACAAAGTGTCCAGTATCGTCGTCGTCGTCGTCGTCGCTTCCGCGTCGACGGGCATGGCGTCGTGTGTAGTAGCAGTACTAGCACCGGAAGAAGCACCAGCAGATTATAATGATAATAATGTAAAACAATAATATCTCGTCGTACAGTACTGTTGTGCAGACGACGATGATAATGTATAGAACACTTGAAGTCTGAGGAGACAGTAGCGGCGGGAGTGAAGTTTGATCGTCGCTCGACGAACTCTAGACGAGAATTAATCATTAATTAACAATTATTATTAATTGACTGTCGACGGGAAATAATAATCACCTAGTCGCAAAAGCGTATATATTATCGTATGATATTATAATGATATATATATATATATATTTTACTTTTTTTTAAATTATTATTATTACTTAAAGTTTTCCTGGCAATAATCATCTAAACTTAGGGATACAGAATTAAGTTTTTGACATTTTGTAAATCAGATCATGATAGGTATAAGTAATAGCTATGTTTTTTTGATGTACAGAAAAATAAAAATCATCACATTACGAAGAAATTTAACAATTATATAATTATACAAGTTTATTGATTTAATAAATCATGGAGAGTCAACCACGTTGGAATCTGTGTAACTGATCACTTGTTTTTTGCAATCGATCGAAGAAGCTTATTGATAGTTCCTTGATGTACCTACTCTCTGATAGTCGGTAGTTTAAAATCTGTGTGCAGTGGTTCATTTCGAACAAACCAATTAGCATTTGAAGATTACTCGCAGGACGTTATTTTTGTGAGTCGTGGCACATTGATCCCAGGCCGGGGTGGCATATAATATTAGAGGACGAATGATTTGGTTATATATAACGCATTAATGAGAACTCCCGACTTAATGAAGTTTGACGATTGATTAGTAGGTAGAGTATTTTTAAACGTTGGTAACCTTACTGTAATTTGGAAGATACACGAGGATTCCAGGTGAATCTTTTTATCCAACACTACTCCAAGGTATTTTATATTTTGATAAGTTTTACTGTTATGTTCGCTTTGATAATCTTCGAGAGGCATCGCTAATTATTAGCAGCCACAGCCCTGCAATATTATGTCTACGTATGTATGTGTATATGTATATATATATGTATCTACGTATGTGTGTACGACGACGTCATATGTGTGCCAACGAGGCCCACCTTGCAATATCACAACAGCATTTAATCGTTTATGTTGCGCGGCACCTATATATATATATATATATATATATATATATTATTACGCTTTCGTCAATTAACATAATACGTCATTACGATGAAACTAATGTAATTATCGTACTAAATGTTGTAATAACGGCAATTAATAATTATGATTATTATAAAACTGGGCGTACAATTAACAACAATATCATATTACCTATGTATATATGTACCTCTGTTACACTAATATATTCCGATTTATAATGATATGCTGCTCGTGAACTCTTAACTCAGACGATCCCGAACGAAATGGCGTACCTATTTTAGGTTTGTTTTTTTATTTTTTTTATTTGGTATAGAAAGTCAAGACGATTAATTTCGAAACGACAATGTTAGTATTAAAATATTTAGTCGGACTACTATACGCGCAATGGGTGTGCACGATGAGGTGCGTGAGGTACGCGATTTCGCTATATATGATCCATGCGGTCACAATTTATTATACGCTTATATCTAATAAACGTACTATAATACCTACGACAACACGTAATTTATTGTGATACGCTCGTACGCTTGAATGACGCATCATCCTCGGTATAAACCACCCATGACCATACCATATTATTATACTATAATAATTGCAATAACCCGGTAAACCTATATATTATGTTAGGTCGGGTTATCTGCACACTTTGAACTCGCATAATCTGCGCGAAACGCCATGTCGGTTATTTTCTCGCCAGACTGTACGAGCTATACGTCATCGTCGTCGAGGATAAAATAATAAGAATACGATATAGGTATATTGACTTGACACAAAACAAAAACAGAAGACTCGAAGCTAATATTACTATTTCCTTAAGCTTCTTATTGATGGTCTTATAAAGATTTTTCAGAACTATTAACTCAAATTAATTTCGATTTTTATCGAAATACCATCACATCTTCAAAATTTTAACAACAACTATGATGCGAAAAACCATATAAAGACCAATCATCGACTGTACCGTAAAATATCTTGTACAAACAATATGTATTACCTATATTTGTAAATATTGTATTAAATCGGGCACGTCCAGTATTGCTAGGTATATAAACAAATAAATAAAAACTTTAATATTATAATGCTATTATCACGACGATATTGTATACTAATCGCCTTTTCTCTCTCGTCTGTTCGCAGGGAAGCAAATGCACAAGCGGCGGGGCTCCGGGACAACCGTACTACATGACCCATCAGTTCCCACCCGGATCGTCTGCTACGCTGCCCAACAGGGGCCGTCCACCCACCGGGTCCATACCGGCCAGAGCTTATTCGCCGGCCGTGCCGACCGTAGCGGCCAACAAATCGTCAGGTAACCCAACGGGTCAACTATAATGTACACGTAGGCCCTATAGTTGTAGTTATATTTCGAATAGTTAATAAAAATAATTAACACGAGTTGAGTAAAGTTAAGAGAACACAAGATCGGTGAGTTAAAAAGTTAACAGTTAACAAATTATAAAAAAATTTACTCGATATGTTAAAAGTTAATGTGATGGGAAATATACTAAATTAACTAAGCTTGAAAAAAAATTAATCTATTCATTTTTTTAAATTAGTATGTAAATCACATAAAGAGAGACTGTGGTTATCTATAATTTTATAAAATATATATCAATGTACAAAATTATTTGATCAAGAGAAATAACATAAATGTTATTTTAAATTAATTTTATATTAATATTATCGACGTATAAATGAAAAATGTCAAAACGTTTTTAACTTGATGGATATTTTCAAATCAACTGAAATATGCTAAGATATTTAAACTGTAAATTAAACTAGTTAAGTTCATAAGTTGATCAGTAAATAATAAACTGACTATTTAAGTTAAATATTTTATTTTTTTTAATTAACTTAAAATTAATTTTATTTTTGACTTAACTATGACTTTTTTACCAGTTAATAGCGGCCTTTGTAGAGCGGTAGTAGTAATATCGCAAGGTATGTCGATCGATAAAATTTTCGAATTTTGGACGAGTAGTTTATTAGTATTAGTTTTAAGTACTTAAATTTTGAGCCTATATTTTTCTCATGAGACACCCCGGTGTAGCACCTACATTCAACAAGCCAGTCTGTCTAAATACTTTTATATACTTTAGTATATAAGTAGTAGTAACTGATAAACTACTCGTCCGAAATTCAATTTCCGTAAGTCGAAGTACACCAAAAAATATTTTGTTTTGGATTATAAGGAATTCAAATTACCCGTTGTCATTAAAAAAAATATATGATTTTAAGAATTTAAAATTGTTGAAACAATAATACATTTCTAAAAAAGGTTAGGCTATTGTTTTTTTTTTTTTTTTTAAGAGCAATGTAGTTTTGTGTTGAATATCGATCTCCATCGATCTAGCACATAAGACTTTATCCGAAAATCGCGTACCCAACCCGCGGCTGCAGGTAATCCCGTAAACATTTTTTTTTTTTGTATTTTGGTCCACTATTTGTACTATTTTCTCTTTGCGATTTCACGTAGATCGGGAATTACTCATGTTGTAATATTATATAAACAATACGCCCAAGGTAATTTGTGTCGTCATTAACATAATAATATACGTTGAACACAGCAGCAGCCAAAAACCCGAGTTTAGATTATAAAGACATTTTCACCTGATTTTTTTATTGTTGACGTCATTCAAAGGCGCGCACAGTCAAAGGACACGGGCACATCTCTTCGCTTCAACTTCACCCATACTGCCATCCCTTCACCCCCACCACTACGTCTTACGCCACAGTTACGGTAAACATAATATATTATAATATACAGACGACAGGTATGTGATATATAAATAAACATCACGAGCGACAGGATCAAAAAGGGTTCGGAATAAAATTAATTCGAAGTAAGCCACTTACTTATTATTACCTTTTCGTCGTTTGAATAAAAGTAAATTATTATTATTATTATTATTTTACTTGGTAGTCGTTTAATTATATTTCGTTGTTTGTTTGAAAACGTTTAAATATAATTACGTTAAATATAACATAATAGAGTTAAAAGTGTTCGTGCTGCAAAGAACACATCACTCACGCGTAGGTGTACTCGCGCGGTGGTCATACGTTTTTTGGAGATATACCTTTTAATAGAGACGATATTATGACTCGAGTTGATTGAGATCGATATATTTCATATGTTCTGTTTATCTGTACGCGTACCACAAATAACATTTCGTTTGAATAAATATTTTTGACTTTCAGCCTGCAGTTTTTAATAACGCTTGCAATAAATGTGCCCCAGACTATACATAATACAAGAATTTTATGCAACATAATATTGGCGTTTACAGCCTAATATTTCTTTAAATATACATATATGTATATATAGGTACAAAATAATAAGTGTTCTGCGTGGACAGTGGTGAGGTGCCAAGATGTTTAGCAATTATATTGTATTGTAATTACAAAAACTATCGATCACCCTTGTTTGGTTTGATTGCATTTGCGAAAAACATAACCGACGGTAATTAATATCAAATCAAATTGTTTTGCTGGGAATGATTTGATATGCGCTCTACAACGTTTATCCGATAAATCGCTCGTCCGTAAATTGGACGTTTAACAACGTCACTGGTAGTGCCGTACTTAGACCTGACATTTGGATGAAGGTTAATTTTTAATTAACACATTGGATAACGTGACACCTGAACATAACTAAACAAATCGTATATTTTAATAGTGGACTAATTTTTATTAATTTATAGTTATTACCTACTACCTAACCATACCTATCTATAAAAAAAATATATTAAATAATATATAATAAAATTAATAAAAATAAATATTAATAATAATTTAGATATATTTTTAAGAACATTAATTTTCTATTTTTTTCTGAAACAAAATTGGCTCTCAGATGAGCCAATCAATGCCTCGGTAATACATGAAAACGACGTTAACGATTGTCGATTATAGATTTTTAAAGTGGCTAATGCACTAGGTGATTAATAGCACAAAATAGAATACGTTTTACGACGACGATAAAAAATTGTCATAATAATTACACCGATCGTCCACGTCAATATCTATGTAGAAATACTCATACTCCGTAGGTACCCACCATCAAAATATTTAATAATGTAAGCTGCAGTATTCAATATTTATAATCAGAATTACATAGAATAATATTACAAAGGTATTTTAAAATTTATGCTGTTTATTTTACTATAATGGATAATTTGTTATACCTAAGAACATTAAGTAAGATACAATTAATTTACAGATATTTCAGTTTTCTCAGAATAAATTAAACTATTCAAAAATTTCAGGTGGAAGGGGGATGCTATCCTCCCCCACCGTTGGTACGATGCTGGTTCTATTTTTATGTTTTAATAAAATTTATCATTACAAACTATAAAGTAACATTTTGAATTCTATATAATATTTTATTACGTTTACCTACCCATGTAATTATCATCACAATAATGTGTCTACATTATTACTGCATAATTGAACATGCTATAAACTAACCGGATCAACATTTTTATTTTCCAACAACGTAAGACATACTAACTGAAGGACCAAAACGATTTTTAAACAAGACACGGGTTGTGTCATTTATTTTTCAATTTTCTGTAAAAATGATTTTTTCAGTAGCTAGCTATAGTGTAATAATACATATATCTCGTATATATATATTTTCAAATCCCAATATAACAGAACTGAATGAAACTTTCGACTCGAAAAAGTAACTGTATAATACAGTAAATACGTTTTTAATAAACGTACCTCGCACGAGACCGCGATTAGTTCTCTGCAGTTCCAGTCTCAGGATTACACAAAAAAATAAATCCAAAATTTTTTTTCTCGCAGGAGATCGATATATTTTGAGAAGTTTCAAAAGCAATAACTATTATAAGCCGTTTTGGATTTTTGGTCGCTTCTTATCTATATATAATACTATGAACAGTGCTTTTCAAACTAAAGGTCGTTCCTATAATATTAGCGATTGAGGGGAGAGGAGTGGAATATTTATTTTATTCCAACATTAAAACGTTTATGGGGGGGGGGGGGGGGGGGAACCCTAATTATTTTCGAGTTTAGTTTGTAATTAAGAAGAAATATTCAAGGGTGAGCCTTGTCAGTTTTATATAATTAAAGTTAATGGGCAACGAGGCAAAAAATTATTTAGGAGCACCGCAGCAGATGTCGTAGAATATCAATTGGAAGTTATGTGCTGGGCACTCGTCGAGTCGATACGATATTTTAAATCATATTATCATATCCGAACGAGAGATGTCAGTAATAATAATAATAATAATAACGATATACTCAAATATAATAGTAATAATAGTAATATTCTCCGACGTTTCGCAACCACGGTCGACCGCGATTTCAATACCTGTATAGAGCATAAACGTCGACGGCAACCGCACCGCTGCGGGCCACACGCGACTTTATCAAACTGTATATTATTATTATTATCATATACTGAAGCAGTCATAATTTTATAGCTGTCTGTTTTAGTCCGTTACGGATATATTAGTATTGCGCACAATATTTTACATAATATATACATGTATAATATGTAATAAGGCACTCGTGTAATTATTATTGTAGTGGTATAATGTAATGTTCGTGACGTTCGGCGCAAAACGGCTATACCACGACCGCGGTTGCTGCAGTACGACGCGCGATATTCTATAATAACACATTTCATTATTTACTTGCAGTTGAATAACGGCGGTGGTCAGGCTATGCGATTTTATACATGTAGGTACTATGTATATATATATACAGTGTGTTCACGATATGAGGTACCACTTAATATTTCCTCTGGATGACCTTGGATTGAAATGGGATTTTCGGGAGGTAAAAGGGTATCTAAATACACATTGTCAGGCAAAATTCAAATTTGTAATTCTCTCGGTACGCGCATCCGCAATACAACTTACTTTTTTTTAATGGCAACACCAATGTCTTTATACGGATTCAGGAAGAGTATCTTTTTTCAAACAATTTTTGTATAAAAAGTTTTTTTCTAATTATAAAATTGGCAAAGTTACATAATGGTCAAATTTAATATTTATGTAGGTAACTATTATAATCTGCTTTTAATGACATTTTTATGACATTGATTTTATAATTGAGCTACATATTTTTTATATTTTTAATTTGCTACTTACATACAAAAAAGACTAAAATAAATTACTTACTACCGTTATTTACTCTATCTACAGTTGCAAGTTAATAAATAAAAATAGTTGAAGGTAAAGAAAATTAAAAAAATTAATACTACGAATTCGTTTATTTAAATTTTATTGAATTAACATATCCAACAATTTTAGAACTTATTACTATTAACTTATTGATACTTTTATCTGATAAAGTCTTGTTCAAAGTCTCCACCTTGATTTTATGATTTCAAACGTCTCAACAATTCTCGTGATATTGCTCCTTTTATTTGATCTTCAGTAAAATTATTACATGCCACTTGTATTTAGTTTACTTGATTATACCTACCTACATAAATATTAAATATGACCATTCTGTAACTTTGCCAATTTTATAATTAGAAAAAAACTTTTTATACAAAAATTCTTTGAAAAAAATACTCTACATGAATCCGTATAAAAAAATTGGTGTTGCCATTAAAAAAAAAGTAAGTTGTATTGCGCAAGTGCATATCGAGAGAGTTACAGATTTGAATTTTACCCGACAATGTATATTTAGGTACTTTCTATTACCTCCTGAAAATCCCATTTCAATCCAAGGTCGTGCAGAGGAAATATTAAGTGGTACCTCATATCGTGAACACACTGTATATATAAATACAAAATAATATTATTGTTAATTACTATCATAACTAAATGCACAGCTGAGTGGTTACAGCGCATAGTGTACACGACTGCAGTTGCTGTACGTCCGTGAGTTCCCTACGGGTACCATATAGTACCAGCTTTTACGTCTGTGAGTGACCCACGGGTAGGTACACCAACCCCCGCCCTACCCGTACACTCGAGAAACAATAAATATTAGTCGTAATCGAATTGCAATTAATAATAAAATATTGTTAACGTTATATTTTTTTTCTTCCGCCCACGCAACAGACCACGCACTGTACTGGCAACGACTCAGGCGAAATATCCCTCAAACTTTTATATCATTTGTATAAATATTTGATATGTTTTGATAACAATAAAATGACCGCACTATGCAACCCTATTTTACCACATTTTTTTTTTTTTTTTTACAAATATTTACACATTTAATCTTCCAGTATATTACACTGGAGTATTTACCCTAAAACCCTATATAATATATATATAATTTTTTATTTATTGACCTCGAAAATAACCAGGTTACTTTTGGTTTACATTACCACTATTCTACGTATTAAGTAGGTATAACAAAGTCACGTATGCTTGTTAGCAAAATAACTTTACTCGTGCCTATATTGAATAGAAAACAGATAACTAAAATTATAAATTTATTTTCATATAATTTTTTTTTTAGAAGTTAATAAAAAATATGAATAGTAGTATAGGTACTCTATTGTTCTAATATAATTAAAAAAAAAATAAATATTTAATACCAATTTAATACATTTTACTATGTATTATGAATCTATAATTTTTTTTTATTTGGCATTTTTCTTCAAAGTGCATACCTTCTTTTGACCATATTTTCAAATTTCTGATATTTTTTTGTATTTTTTATGTGGTGATAGAATGATAGAAACTTCAATTTTTCAATCAAAAACTCCTTTTTTTACTGCAAATTATTTAGTAGATGATTTACTTGAAAATTTGAATATATCGTTTAAGTCAAAATTCTAATGAGTATTGTTTTTGGGTTATTAAAATGTTAAAATTAAAATAATTATTCCATTAAAAATGTTTTTACAAAAATATAATTATTAAATATAATTTCAGATGTAGTATGATGCATACTTGGATAATTTTTACAAATTATTTATGTTGATATTAATTAGAAGTAACTATCAAAATTCCTATCTTAAAAACAGAAGTTTGTATTGTCAGAGCATTTTCATCCTCAAGTGGTACAAAAATCTCAAGTATTAAAAAATATGGTTTTGAGGTGTATTTTAAAATTCCAAAAATTAGAATTTGAATATCGTTATAATTTAAACATACGAAATGTAAGGTGAGCTTACTTAAAAAATCACCCTGTGTATGGACATTTAATATGAGTCTCAAATAACAGATACAAAAAAATTATAATCGACAGTTAATACGATTTGTTCTTTTTTTTTGCATTAAATTAAAATTAAGTATACCTCCGTATGAGCTTCGTCTGTTTTATTGGGAACTATATACTATGCTATAAACGCATAAGAAATTATGGCATTTATGCAATCCTTCAGCTGCAGTAAGCTGCACGCTGGACGTTGTTCTTAATTATTTTGAGGAATTCGAGGTTTTGGTCAACCATATTAGTAAGATATTATCCTAATTATAATAATATCGTTGTATTCAAATGGCTTGAGGATAACTTTCCATTGGCCATCTGATCCGCGCTTTTGACCGCAAAGGCTCGCACATTGTGTAGGCAATATCATATATATACCATATACGGCCTGCTCCAGATTGGCGCTCACACGCGGACCGTATAGATAGTCGTCGTCGTTTGAAACGTGATTTATGGTGTTCGGTAGTGAGATTTACGATCGTTCCGTTTAGATAAGTTTTTGTTAATACGTTTCGTGCATAAATACGTATATAGTGGACCCGAGGCCCGGGGAACTCGACAGAGTAGTTGCGTCTCTTATATATATATATACATATACATAACGGGTCGAAGGGTGTCGCAGTCGAAGTCTCAAAGACGCAGACGCATCCGCCGAGGTCACCAAAATTCGTTAACCGCCAATTTATAGAATCTCTTTGTCAGTTGCACGCCCGGAGATTTTCAATGGAGAGGGATGTTATAAATAATAATACAGTTTACAATAACTTTTTACTAATAAAAAGTATTGAGTAGTGATTCTAAAATAGCTTTTATAACTAACAAGTTGTTTTCTGTAGGTCGGGAAAAAAAACGACGGGGGGCATATATCCCCTAACCCTCCCCGAGAACGCCACTGCTCTTTGTGTTGTAGACTAACGAAGTCTTCTTTCAGTATCCGCATTCGCATCATAATCAGCGTAGATCAATGCGTATTGGCCAAAACTTCATCAATTTGTTTTGATACTTTTCGACGGCAAACGAACGAAAAAAACTCAACTGCATAATATATGTATAGTATTTTTCACATTCGATTGTTATTAAATAATTAAATTATAACAATGTATTATTATTATTATATAGATGGTGCCTATATTATTATTATTATTATATCGATATATTTTTTTCGTTACATACACGCACGAGCACTGCAATTATCGTTAAATTGGCGCCACCGTTTGACATCTATATAACCAAATTGTCCATACAAAAACTCGACCTTCGCATATTATCCTAAATTTATTTATAGGTACGTGAGTGTTCCCGATGACAATAATTATTATTGTCCCGCAGGTGCCTTATACGACTGACCACGTTCGTTTATAAGTGCACGTCGGTAACGTTTCTTTTTCTTTTGTTTCTCTATATTATAATAATATGTGCGACCCCGAAAACAATAATACAATAATATAATATTATGTAATTGTGTCCATTTGCAGAATATAAATCAACGTTCACGCGGATCGCAACAATAATATGTTTTAAGAATAATAATTCAAACAATAATATTGTAATATTGTAATAATCGATTGAAATTTAACGATTGTAGGCGTTTGTAACCTTCCTTGGGCAAGTATGTATCTGTTGCGCTCCAAGAGGGTGAATTTAAGAAAATCAAAATTCTGATTAAGATTTAGTCTAAATTTCACAGATTTTTTTCTGTTTTTATTGATATGGTGTAGTATATAGATAGTTGTTAATTTGACGCGGTTGTTTGGATGGAAACGATGATAGTAATCGGACCTTTGAAGAAAAATTAGGAACACGCAAAACATTTTTTTTTTATTCATTGTAAAGTAATAACTAGGTCTGAGATTCTCACTTTGCATTAATTTTTTAAAGCTGAAACAGATACACTGAAGATCGTTTTTAACATATACGTTCGATGTATTTTTGAATTTTATTGGAACTTAAAAAGCTTTTATTTTGCATTTTAAGAAATTTTAGGGTTTATGATGAATATAACACTAACATCCGAATTTTAATTGACATTTTACTTTAGAGATTTTTGTTTAAAAGTTGCTAACAAGGATTTCTTCTATTTGCCTAATTTAATTTTTTAATCGTAAGTTCTTGCAACATTTCTGAACGTTGTAAAAATTAAGTTTACAAGTGGCGAGGAAAATTTCTTTTTGCCTCAAAACTTGTTATTGAAATAAAAAGTACATTTTATGTACCTATTTGCTGTATGAATAATTATACACGAGCATTTTTCCTTTGGTTATTATATAGAATTATACATTCCCAGCCCTAGTTATGACTTTTAGTGGTTTTCTATACATAGCATTCATCTTGGAGCACCCCTTCCCTCATCGAAAAAATTCTGATTGCAACACTTGTGATGTATATTATTATTATTATATTGGGTAGGTACGTTTGTGCATATAACGATAGGCACGTACGCACGTATGCGTATTCGACATAATTGTATAAAATGTATTATTATTACATTTAACTAATGTCATTGTGCCGAATCGACGATATATCCATTGTATATCGCCGCGTCGATGGAATGGCCACCAAACCGGGGCGGTGTTTCGACCGTTTCGAGGTCACTTCACGTCGACGACGAAATTCGGTGGCTCTCATTCGAAACACAGCTCTATAGTCCGTGTTGTTTAATTATTCTAACCCTCGTCGTAGCACTTATTAATTATTCGAAATTAGTTATGGTTTAGAGACCGCGCGCGAATGAATGAGACGACGAAAACGACAATGTTACCCGAAGAAAGTTTCTCGGTCCCCCGAAGGCTGTGGTATTATTATTATTGTTATTACTATTATACATGCACTATGCAGATCCATAGATACGCGTTTATATTATTATTATTATATATTAATATAGTACCCCCGTTCACATTACTCTTCTCGTTATATGCTAAACAAATTCGGATCCGTAACCTTTCAACACTTGATTGGATTTCGGAATATTAAATCATATTTACACAATATTATTACTATTGCTATTATTATATCTATATACCTACCGGAAGCGAGGAAGAATGCCGTCGTACGATCTGCCGCGGTGACTGCGTACAATATTAATAATATTGTTATAATGATATGTATATATAATATAGCCTCCTTTGTATATATAATATTCCTATTTAAAATACGCGCCGCGACGGTTTCTACGTAAACGAATTATTTTTTGACTATATCATAATGATGCCGACAGACATTATATTCTCGCTAAACGCATAGTACACCGTTTACAAACTTAATACATTTTGGTGTATATATTTTACGGGGCGCCTTATAGTTGCGTCCCGTTAAAAAGATATACATGAATTGCATCCCACTATATTTGTTAGGTATAGTTAAATTGTTTCAGAGGTTCTCCGAGGTATATTAATTATAAAGGAGCCTGGGCTCTTATATGATGTTTCGATAATGATATAAATTACAACAGGTAATGAATAAATACAAACCTAATTTTTGACTGAAATTGTGATTAACAACATTAGTGTTATTATTTATTTAATTATGGACTATATTGATTTTGATTTTGATTAGATCAAAATGATTTAACATTTATTTACTTTTTCATTACATTTCATTAACAATTTTTTGATTGGCTTGTGATCATATTTATAATTGTTATTTATTTTCGTAAGTTTCTTAAGAACCCCTGATTAAAATACACGGATTCCGTCCTGTATTTTTTGGTACGCGATTCGTGTACACCTTTTTTACGGAACGCAACTAAAGTGACCCCATTTTTAAACTTTTATATTCCATCCGACGATAATGCGTACTCCAGTTACATTATCCGTAATAACGCCACTCTGTAATCTGCACAAAAAGTTTTCGCATCGGTTTCGTTCAAAATTTAAACTGTCGTACAATTAGATTTTAATTATCCAGCAGTTTTCACTATGGCAACTTTTTGCAACAATTATTATTGGTACAACAAAATATACTTGATATGTCATATATATATATATATGTGAGTTAATTACCTACGTATAATAATATAGTGAAAACTCCCTTATAATGAAGCTCCCCTGAATTGCGAATAAAGTGTCAGTCCAAGTGTTCGGAATTCAGAGGTTAGGTTAGGTTAGGTCCTAATTTAATCGTAGGCAGGTGTTTAATACTATAACTAATTAGCCTATAATTATTATATAATAATGACTGTTTGATATTTCTTAGTCACATCGTAACCGTAACGAAACAAAAAATGTTATAGTTGTCAAAGTTATGCGATTATCGCGTGTACCTATACTGCAGTACAGTTTGATAAACTATACAACTGTATATTTTGTCTTTTAATCTAAACTTTATAATTAAACTACATATTTCATACAACAATGATTAATCTAGCTTTCTTTTTAATATTTCTTCTGTTTTTTTTTTCCATCGCGCCTTCTCTAGCGTAAAAAATACGACAGTAATAAAATCGTAATAGTACAATATAATCTCAATACCATATACAATATACATGTTACATGTATAATGTATATATGTATATTATGAAGTTGTATATACATAATTTTCTAAAATTAGCAATAAATCATATATAATGCGCGTTTTCTTTAATATTGAAGAAACGTTATTTATACCTATATTGCATCTGTATCTGTTTACTGGTATTCTAAAATAATCTATTTAACTGTACGTCTGCTGCAGTATATACAAAACATTTGAAATGTTGAACCGAAAATTATATTTTAAGTTTTAGATACTTAAAACTGGAACTACATGACACAAACATAGATGGTATAAGTAAATTGTAAATATTAAAAGACTATTCTAAAACGGTTAGGTAATTAATTTCTCAAATCGATTAAAAACTAAAACTTTAACATAGGTATCGAGTATCCACAAAAACAGGCCAAATACAAAAATTATTATATTTTAAATCTTAGGAACTTATCATCCAATAGTTAAGTCTAGTGTCGCACAAACAGAATTCGAATATATTATGTTTAGGGTACTGAGGGTATAAGAGGACCGCGGATAGCAGTATTCTGATAAACAGTTCCCACCCGTTCCTTATTGTTTATTCAACGATGAAAAAAAAATAAAAAGTGTACCGAGTAGTAAAAGTAACTGAATTATACCTGTACACCATATTAGCACGCATTGTTTTTGTGAACACGCTGTACTCGTATTATTAGGTAAAACTATTAAGTTTCTTTTGGAAAAATCGTAGGTAACTGTAATTTCAGTTAAGCAACAGATTTCCACCATACACACACGCGTACACGTAATTCCTTAGCTGTGATTGGTTGGTTATGTTGGATTACCACTCGATTAACCACTTAACCGTGCATTAACATTTTTCGTGTACACGTGCATATAATAACCCACCACCTTTACTGCAGGAAACATTAGATTTTTGATGGTTTAGGTTAGGTTAGGGTAGGGTAACGACTCGGTTAATTATAAACGTTGACATTTATCATGATTAATGCGCTTAATACTGAGCAGTGCCATCCAAAAAGTTACTGTAATTATTTATATATTTGATATACGATTTTATCAGATTCAATTTATCATATTTTCAACGCTCCAACAAACTTTTTACGAACCAAGCTGTTGTATTGGTAACTGTTCATAAATACTTTGATCGTGATCAGATTGTTTGGCATATATTAAAATATTATTCTATAGCTGCAGAGATATTCAAATTGTGCTTCGCGGCTCCCAGGGGCATCGCGATAGTTGATAAAGCGAGCCGCGTCAAAGCACCGGAAACCAACATTAATGTACTTCTTGTATAATTAATATTCGTAAATATTATTTATAATCATTATGGAAACAATAGTGAAACACGCAGTCGTCAATCGATCATTTGAAGTTTTATCTCTTGTACTAAAGTCATTATTGTTTATAGACCATCTACAATAAGGTGATTGTTTAAGCATGTTCATCCCCATTTTTCCCTTTAATAATACATTTATCCAAATTCTAAATTTTAGATTTTTTTTAAGTAGACTTAAAGACCATAGTTTTAAATTTCTGATATTTTTTAAACTACTTCAAGGAGTATCCTGTGGCGATACCAACTTCTATTTTCAAATGATCCTAACCACGGCCCGTATTTTTTAAGAAAATTATTTAGTAAATAAATTTCTGAGTTGTTAAAATGTTTATACTAAGGATAATAATCCTTAAAAATGGTTTTATAAAAATAAAAATATGTTAGATTTACCTAGTATTTATCATAATTGGATCATTTTTACAAATTATTTTTGTTGATAAATCAATAGTAATTGCTAACTTTTTCAAATCGTCTAAGCCCACTATCTTCCATAATATAGATATATTATCCTTAAAATAAAAAGTTACGTATAACTCAAAAACTACTAGCTTGAATTTTGATTTAGATACATCAAGATTATCAACAACAAAATATCAGCGCTTACTAGCAAATTAAAAATAGGATGAGCATGCTTCAAAAATCATCAATAGGATACTGTACCTATCCGTTTCGTTTCGATTTTTACATAATAATTTGGCCGCAGCAGCCGTCAAAGTATTGTGAACACAAAAAGGAGCCGTGAAATAAAAAAGTTTGAATACCTCTGTTGCATAGCTATTATAGGGTATATACATGCAGAGATATTTTTCCCGTTGTCGACGCATTGCAATCACCGCCGCTACCTATAATAACATGCGATTATTAAACATAATATTATCACTATTATCACCAAAAAATGTATAAATATAAAATTAAGTTACAATTGATTGACCACCGTAATAATATTGTGTATATGATAATATTATTTTTCAGGGTACATGTCATCGCCGGAGAGAGCTAGTTCTAGGACCGGCGGATACACGGCCGCCCCGTATATGTCTCCGGGAGGTTCATCGTTCGACGACAACTCGTATTATGGCTATGGGCCCAGGACTGGGTCAATCACTCCGGTGATCGACGAAGAGACCAGGTAAATACGAACACCGTTTAAGATGTTATTACGAATATTATTGTTTTATTCGCAGGTAAAAGTTATTGACGAATGTCGATTTGGACGATTGTAAACGGGCGTAACACGTTTCCACCAAAAGTAGACCTTTCCCTTTTCCATCAATACCTGTTTCCACCAAAGGTGTATCTTTCCCTTTTCCACCAATATCCGTTACCACCAAATGAGATCTACCTATAATTAAACCACGGTTAATTTACCAAAATAATTTATATACTACGCTTATATTAAAATCTTTAATGCAGTAATAAGTTTATTTAAAATACTAAAATGCTGGATTGAAAAAAATGATATATTAATGTATTTAGTTATGTATATGTATATTGTATCTACTTATATATATAATTGGATGATATTTTTTTCCAATCGTAGAATATAGTAGTATACAATTGTTTTTGTAAAAACGTTAGGTTATTTGGTGGAAACGGATATTGGTGGAAAGGGGAAAGATACACTTTTGGTGGAAACGGGTATTGGTGGAAAAGGGAAAGGTACAGTATTGGTGGAAACGGGCATCGCCCTTATAAACTCTCCCGATGGTGAACTCTCCTGATGGTAAACTCTTCCGGGTCTACTCCAGTACTAGTTGACGGAAATGTGTAAACTCTCCCGGGCCTAGTAAAAATCATAAAATAAATTTAATATACATTTAAGTTGCGTTTAAAAAATATTCGATCGTATATAATAATAATAAGAAGAAGAAGAACAATATAAATTAATGTCTTTAGGTGCTATGCGCTATAATATTATAGTCAAAATTAAAAATACAATAAAAAATAAAATTTCAAAAAATCTAATCTACATTTAAGTTTCTTTTAAAAATAGTCAATAATAGTAATAATAATAAAAATAATAATGATATAAGTTACAAGTACAAAATATACATAAAAATGTTAAAATTATTGTTTTTGATAACAAGAACATACAGATTTTAAAAAAGTTAGGGAATCTATTTTTTTTTTAGTTAACCCGGGAGAGTTTACACGCTTACTTTAGGTAAACATAATATTAACCCGGGAGAGTTTACTATTTTTAAAAATCGGGAGAGTTTACCACCGCCCGTTAATTTAACTATATATACGTAGCTGTGTGATGGTATACCTACGTATATTTATTGTATTAACAGTGTTATGCTGCACACGCGTACACACCTAAAAGATAGAATCGTCAAAAATATTATTATACAGTGTCAGCTTTGCTATCTATTATACTAAACACTATAATATATGATATTTCGCATATAATATATGGACGTATTATCATTATTCTCATTATTATTATTATTATGGCCATATCATCGACGGCACTGTAAAACTATACTGTCCATATAAAAAAAAAATCTGTATATATATAATGGTTAGAACATTAACATTTTAATATAGTTTCGGGTAGTCAGTATTGTGATCATCATCACACGCGCACAGCAGCAGCTGTATTGCTGTAAACAGTTTGAATATTTTCGAAACATAGTTTTCCAATAGTTTAAAAAACTATCGAACTATGCCGGCGTGACAACGAACATGAAAATTTGATTCTGTATATCTATTATAATATTTATGTTTAATATTATTATGCTAATAATAATGTTTTTCGTGCGCTGATAATATTGTCGTTATTTATGGGGTTTTAAGCAACATTAGTTCCGAAAACTTTTCGTCATAATTATTGCAGTGTACCATGCAGGTATAGTGATATAGGTGATGGTGATAAAAACATTATTATTTTATTACCCATGTACAGTATGTGTTAAAGTTAACCAAAATATATAAACATATACCTACCTGTTACCATGTAAAATAAATATGATGCATTATGCTGTTGTACACAGGGTGATTCTCCAAGCATATTCACCCCCAATTTTTCCTTAAATAGTGATTTAATTCTGATCTAGGATTTTTTTTTATACTCTAATCGGTAGGTTAGGTTAAATTAGGTATAATAGGTAAAAATATTCTGTGGCGATACAAACATCTGGTTTTTTTTCCAAATGAGAATTTTTTAACCTCCCTAACCTCCCCCCTTTGTAACTATAAATTATTTAGTGGATAATGTTTTTTTTTCTTTTGATGTTGATGGACCATAAAATTAGTTTTACAAAAAAATATAAAATAGACATAATATTGGAATAAGTATTTTTTATACATGACCGTTTTTATAAATTATTTATGTTGATAGGTTAAAATTATTAATGACTAACATTTTGTTATTTTGATTTTGATACGTCAAATTTTTTAGAAAAATAATCAACGTAAAGCTTAAAAGGTCGGTTCTCATTAAGAAAAAAAAATAGAAGATTGTATCGCTACAGGACACTTCCAAATATTTTTAAGAATTTGATAATATAGACTTTGAATAGATACATTTAAACATCCCAAAAATCAGATTTTAATTAACTGCATTATTAAAGAAAATAAGGGCTGAGAATGCTTGTCGAGTCACCCTGTATACATATTATTATGTTATTAATTTAGATTTATGACGTAGTTGTTTAACAACGTAGTATAATGTACTTGTGTATTACACTTTTTACAAAATATTTCACGTACGTTGCAGTAATCATTAATAATAATCGGACCGCTTGCCTGCGGAACCGCATAATAATAATAATAATAATAACCATACATAAGTAGGTATTATAATAATTCACCAAACTTTAAACAGTTGAAACACTAAAAAAGGTAGTGAAAACGTAAACTTAATCAGACTTAGTTAACTGCGAGCGTAACGTCTTTGGTAAAGAGCTGTTAAATTTTATTATTTCAATAAAAACGATCGTAAATTTGTAAAAAAAAAAAAGTAATAATAAATAAACTATCGTTAGTTACGAGACAGTGGTTGCGGGTTTACACGCGTGCAGCTTTCAACAAATTAAAAGGGTGTTACACCATTATTCACCTTCTTTGTCTGCTGCTGTACATGTCCTACGCGTGGCATTACGCTGTATTCACTTTCGTCATTCTTAAAAAAAAAAGAAATAATAATAATAATATCCTTTCCATTATTATGTTCCACTATTATGTATATTGTGTATAGTGTTAACCTGAATCGTAAATTAAATCACGAGAATATTTTTTTTTTATGTCCGTTCTAGAATTATTTTTTCGCTATTAAAATAAAAAATGAGCTGGAAATACCTTTTAAATACTTCTCTTTTTGTTAATATGTTTTTAAAGTCATTTTATAAAATTGGCGATTGACATTAAAAACATCTCGTTGTATTGCAAGCATCAAAATCGATGTTTTCTATATCAGGTATTTTTATAACAGCTGTTTTTATGCCTTTGAATTCGAAAGATATACTTACTTTTGGGAAACACTAATGCGTTACTCTTGTAAAAGGTAAAACGATGTTAAACGAGTAAATATAAAGTAAAATAATAATATAATATAATCAATAATATGAGTTGCTTTAAAGACTTGGTGCACCGTATGCATTAAAATTAAAATTTATCTGACGGATTGATTAGTAATTATAGTTATTAAATTTAACAATAATATAAATCTCGACCAAACGTGATTTATAGAATAAACTTAATTAACATTAAAGTCTGTAGTACGAGGTAGGCAGGCAGGTAATACCATATAGTTAGATCAGACACAATTCGACCGAATTCATAAATATCTTTTTGAATTTATTTGGTTCAAAAATGGTAAAAATTTTTCAAAGTAATATCTCGTGTCTTTATTATTAAATACCTTCATCGATAATGGATCGACATTTTTTGGGTCTCTTATTTATTATAAGATTATTATTTTCTTAAACGCGATAATAGTAAAATAATCGAAATATATATATCGGGCTGAACGCGCGTCAACTATATACACTGCCTACCCATATTACATTATAATAGTTTTAAACAATATATAATTTAATGACACAATATATAATGATATAATATTACGTTGTAAAACGATACTCCGCTATGGACTATCGCGTATATATTCGTGATTTTAATATACCATCAGTCATCTCAAATTTAATATAATATTTTCTGGTCCAGTCTCCGTGCGAATTGCCATCTGTGTAAAGACGATCGTCGATCGAACGTTTCGGTCAATACCACGTCGGCATCGTATTATTATTATTATTATTATTATAATCTCATCATCGGGACCGTGTCCGTCTTCTCTTATATATTATTATTATATTAGGATTGCCTCGTTTGGGCATACTGCGTAGGGACCTGCGTATATAATACTATATATAATATATTAAATTTCTTATTGTCGACAAAGACCGGTCACAACACAGACGCAAACCCAATTATTACTCAGGGGTTGCTCAAGTCCCTCCAAAATCAACTTATCAGTAACCCACGAGAGACTACGTCCCTCACACTCCCCAATAGTCATAAATACTCTACAACGTCTTATTAATACAAATATAATGATGAAAGAGCAAATTGTTATTGAATAAATTACTATAAACATAATATATTTAATATAAATTTTTATTATAAATTATAATGTAATTAATGTGTATCAAACAAATTAAACGATTTTAAAAAAATAAATAAATTTAGTGCGTATAAATTATTAATCAATAAATATATTTTTCTATAGTTAGGAGAGTCTACTTTAAAAAATATATTTTTAAAATATTTTAATATAAATGCATAATATAACATATAAATTATTATATTTAATATGGGGATACTATTATACTAATTTTGACTTTGGGGGTGCTAAGCACACATAGCATCCCGGGATTATTGCCTATGGACCACACCATGAAATTATTATTATTATTATCTTTGCGAAGCCCGAACCAGCTAACATAGTACATTTTTATTACAAGTGCGCGTCATTTCGATCGTTTCCGTTATGCGCAAATTTAAATTATAATACGTATTATAGGCTTCAATCGACAAAATAATATCACACACGTATGTGTATTATTAGGTACCTACAGGTTGTAAAAATATGTCGTTTTGTATTATACCAATATTGAACTTAAACCGCGACCGGCGTTATGGTGTACATCATTATAAAACGATTTTACAACCGGATCTTCTGCTGGCCAAACCTATTTTTTACGAAAATAATCTTATACCCGGCAGCTATGTGTGATCTAGGACGACGACCAAATTGACTCATTCGCATGTTGCCACAATATTACGTAACATTTTTTTCCTCAAAATTATTTCGAAGACCGGACAAATATAGTGACGCGATCGGCACATATAATGGATTTATGTGTATATAATATACATATACATAAATATGAAGACTATAAATAGATGATACATACCTGGGAGGTATATAGGATGATTTTGTAAGCATGATCGTCCTAGTTTTGTGCTCAAATTATATTCAAATCAAAATTAAAATTGTTACAAATTTTAAATAAACTTGAAGACCATGTCATTAAATAGTTAAGAAATTTTCTGTACCACTTAAGGATAATCTTGTAACAATAGAAACTTTTGTTTTTCAAATAATAGGAATTCCCCCCCCCCCCCATTGTTCACTTTAAATTATTCAGCAGATAATTTTTTTTTAAGAATTTTTATATCTTTTTATGTAGTTATCCAAATTTAAATATAAGTGAGTAGTTCTCGAATTAGATAACTTTGCAGTGTATAACGACTGTTAATTATAAATTATTTTTAAAAATTATCTAAGTTTAATTAATACTACACAACGTTTTTGTAACATCATATTTAAGGACTATTATCCTGATAGCATAAACATTTTAATCAATCAGATACTACTTGCTAGAATTTTCATTTAGATGCATCAACGTTTAAAAAAAAAAAATCAATTGCTAAATAATATTTTGACTTTTAGTAAAAAAAAAGGTGCGTTATCATTTGAAAAACAAAAGTTTGTATCGTCTTTACTCTTTAGATATAGGTACTTAAAAATTCTAAAAATTGGAATTTGTACAAGAATATTATTCAAAGAAAAAATGAGGTTGAGCGTGTTTAAAAAATCACCCTTTTTATGACGCGCTTAGGATTTCTACGTACCTATCTAAATGTTTAAACTTCCGTGCGTGCTGTGGGTTCTTCTTTTCTTTGACTTATTCTCGTCCCTCTGCCCGGCGGCGAGAGTGATAAAAGAATCGGATTTCCGGGCGTTATCAATATAAATAGAGTGATGGGTTTGGTGGTGAAGAGGTGGAAATATATAGGAATAGCTCCTACTATACTATCGCGTAAAAATCAGCTTTTCTCGGTGCAGTAAGGCTTATGCACGGTAAATCTGAATTAAAACCATTAGGACGGCAATAAAGTCCAGCTCGTTGATTCACCGTTTTATCATTCCAAACCGCCCGTCAACGATGGGTTCGTCAGTGCAACAATAGGTCTTACCTCGACTTAATTACATTAAACATGACACACTGGCGACTGCAGTGTGCTGTTTCCGATTAAATATAATCTAAATTGCTGTGTATAAGAATGAAAAGTGTTTTTTTTTTTTTTTTGTAACTGGTTGGCTCAGTTGTACTGATCCACTCGTCGTTCGATATTTTTTAATTTATACATAAGTCATAGTGTTACCAGTTTACTTTTATGGCACATATGTCTATTATAAAGAATATTGAAAGACAAAATAGAAATACACAAATACACCTGTATAGTGGCGCTGTATGTCGACTAAAATTTGATTTCTTTTTTTTTCAAAAATGACAAAACTTCAATACATTGTGAATAATTATAGTTATTTACTAATGGGTACTGCACCGATTTAACACACGCATGAATTTCGTTTTGGTTAACAGTAATCGAATGATATTTTGTTAGCATATTGTGCTGCAATTACTGATTACAGAAATATAATACATTTATTTGTGGGGTTTTTTTTTTTTTTTTTAAATGACAGAGAAAAGGTATTTTAGTATTTTTTTTTTATTATTCAACATAAAAACATCAATTACTGGGTCATTAGTTAATAATAATATAGGTATGTACATATTATGGTTTACATTTTAATTGAAGATTTGATTAAGTTATATCATTTGATTTCCTTTAAAAAATTAATGATGTTAATATTTGATTGGAGATCGGGTTTTGAGGCTTCACTTATAATTGATACCTATATGGACTTATATATATATATATATATATATATATGGTGTTTGATTTTTGAGTCTGTGTACTTAAAACGTTCAATTAATATTTGATTATTGAATTTTTGATTGAAATGTAAAAAGCTGCAATAGGTATCCGTATATAGTTTATATAGACTTCAAAACTACTCGAACACTTTCGACATAAATTCGGAGATAGTTCTTAGGTATATCAGCAAAGTTTGGAGATTATATGGTTCTAACCGCTACATTCAAAAATATACCGATTTCTATATAGATATCCAATAGTATTTGTTAGGGGCTCATCTCGGTCGATTTATAGTTCAAAAAGCTAAGCGGTGAAGATGGAACGATTTGCCCGTAATACTTGAGAGGTAATACGCATACTAAACCGGATGTGCACCAAGATATAGTGAATTAGTGACGCGTTTTACGTTCTTTCATTTATAATGAAGTCGAGTTATACAGCTAATATACAGGCAATATAATATAATAATATTATATAATAGGTATAAAGACGCGACTATTTAAATTTATCTCGATATACGTTTATATTATATATATTTTTATAGCCGGACGACGCGCACGGGAATAATATAATAGTAATATACAACTATAATGTAATTCCGACCGGAAGAATTGTCTACTTATATCATATTATAATAATAATATATGTATAATAAATACCTATATAATACGCAATCGCGTGTGGTGTTCGATTCTGCGAGAGATGAACCCGTACGATGGTATTATTATATTATATCGTATCGTCGGAGGTGACCAAGTTTTTCGGCTGTGAAATTGCGGAGAAAGTTTAATATTAATAATATCTTCTTTTTTTTTTATTTGTTTTGTTTTATTATATCGTTTCTGCACTTGCAGGCGGTGGGTGCGATGCGCATAATAATATATAATATATTTTAGAAAAAACTCCAACGCCCCCGTTACCCGCCACTCACACTAGATAATAATATTATGTATTAGAATATTATGGTCCGGTTCGAATTTCGTGTTTTTAAGACGTTTGCAACAGAAGTTGCAATAACACTATATTATATCGCATCCTTTCATATTAGGTATTTTTTTTACGCGCTTTACTACGTTTGTATATTGTATGGATTATAATAATAAAAGGGGACAATGCCCGCCGATCGCCTGCAGCAGCGCGTACAATATTATTAGATCACGAATTAATGTCCGTCCTAAATCCTAATAGACGTTTCAAACGACGAGGCCTAACCATTCTTCCGGTATCCGGTTGTCCGCAGTAGTATATGCGCATGCGATAGGTACCTATAATTATTTTTTGAAACTTAACGATACGCGTCTGCCTAGCGTCGTAATAATATATTAATTGATGTAGTCCGTCCGCAGGATTCTACCGTTAAACGTTTATCGTATGGTATTTATGATTATTGTGTCGAGTACAGTTAATTACACTACGATACCTATCCGATTGCGCGTATAATCGCTTGCGATTGTTTTCCATTATAATTTATATCGGTACACAAAAACCATGTGCGGGTTACGTCTCGTTTGTCGTGTCCGTCTTACAAGTGCGTAACAATGCAAATTTGCGCTCAGCAAATCACGTTTAGCTCCGTAGGTTTAAAAATTTGAGCGAATCGACCTAGCATGAGACTTGATGTTAAGAACATTATCCGTGTTCGAAAGTGGGTTTTTTGCGATACTTCAATTTTGTAACAAGTTATGCGTATATAAAAAAGAGTAAATTAAAAATGCTCATAACTCGCATAAAAACTAAGTTATCACAACAACAAGAAACCTACTCACAAACACAGATAATTTTCTTACCATCAAGTTTCATAATAGGTCAATCTACTATAAAATTTAAAGTAACGGAATTAAACGTGTGATCTGCCAAACGTAAATTTGTCATGTTACGCGCTTGTCAGACGGAGACAGCAAATATGTGTGTACCTATAATAGCGGTCCTCTTAAAAACGCGACGAATCAGTAAGATGGCATCGCAAATTCGCAACCGTCATATTATCATACCGTATAATATGTAATATTTTTGTGTACGTCTATCGTATACCAGCTAGGTATATATTACACCCAAATACGGTATATTATTATTACAAAAAGAAGTGTGTTGTGTGTTTAAAAAATAAAAATGATAATATATATTAATCCGCATTCCGTACACTACAACGACTGGTTATAACGGCGTCCGACGATTTATATATATATAAGTATATATAACGTACAAGCCGCTTCGGCAATAAAATATATTATAATAACATTTATACTTCCGCGCAGTCGTTGTCAACGTCTTGTTATATTGCCATATCGGCGTATTATAACGCAATATCGTCTGCCATTTTGTGCGATAAATAGGTATAGCGGTAGAGGTAGGTATACTTATGTAGGTATATGTTAAACAAGAATATATAATACAATTGTCCGCAATAAAACGAAATGCTTTAATCGAAACTTTCTCACTCGAACATATAGGGACCTTTCGCACACGATATCGCGCGAATAATATAATATATTATTGTAACACAATATATGTTTTATTATTATTTGATTTTATTCGTACACACAAATAAACCAATTACACATTTATAGGTACGTACGATATTATAATAATATATGCATGGTATTTTTACCTATATTGTACCTACGTCATCTAATTTATGTCGTCTTTGAAAATCCGTTTCATGTCATAACAGCGAGTGATTATCTATTCCTATAATAACCGCCTAACCTAAACACCTTGACTTGGGGTCGCGTAGGTCAAAAATAATAAAACGTTGATTTAAAATTGATATTGATAATGATAGGATATTTTTACTGTTCAAATTTTTACCTAATATAGATGGAGGGGGTGGAGGGGTTGTGAAGTGATTGACCATATTTTATAGGTACCTATTTTGGGGGTCGTGACACTAAAAAGGTTGAGAAACGATGCCTTATACTCATCGTAGATTTTTTTTGTGTGTATGTGTTACCGTAAATGCCCGATCACTAGGTAAACCTAGGTTTTACTAGTTAATGCTAGGTTTTACTGTTTGTAGGTACTCAGTAAATGCTGACATTCTTAATTTTATTCGGACTTTTACTAAACACGTTGTAGGATATACAAATTGACTTAGTAAAAGCTGATCAATACACGACACATAATGTTTAAGCGATAAGCTGTATAAAAATTATAATTATATATTATTAAAACAAACTACTGACAGTTATTTAAATTGTTATACAAAATAAAAATGCATTTAAAAACAGAATAATAATTATTATTTATTCATACAAATTAGTAATATTGGTGGGTTGTTAAAAATAATTATTTAATTTTTTATTTATTTGCACATGTTGTACTATTATGGAATTTTAAATGCATTTTTTTTTTGTATAAAAATTTAAATAACTGTCAGTAGTTTGTTGTAATAATATATAATTATAATTTTATGCAGCTTATCGTTTAAATGTTATGTGTATTGATCAGCTTTTATTAAGTCAATTTGTATATCCTATAGGATGTACACAACTTGTTTAGTAAAAGTCCGAATAAAATTAAGAATATCAGCATTTACTGAGTACAAACAGTAAAACCTAGCATTAACTAGTAAAACCTAGTGTACTAGTATACCTAGTGATCGGGCATTTACGGTAACATATGCAACATATGCATATGATCATAATACTCCGCCGCCGACGCAGCAGACAGATCCGGACGTCGGGAAACTACCTATGTTGTATTTGGTTTATAATGGGTTTGCCCAAACTTAATTACTCATAATTTTATTCGTATAACGGAAATATTTTCAACCAAACATAAATCCTATTACAAAAACTGTTTTTCCCGGTTAATTTATAAAATACGATATGAATTATGACTATTTCGAGACGATGATAGGTTTAATTATGCATTTTTCATGAAAATATTTAACCCACTTCGTGTTAGTTTTTCTGAGTTACATTATAAAAATATAATTATTGTTTGCTTTTTATTAGCAACCAGCTTTTTCTACACTGACTTAAAACTTGCCGCGAGTCAACAATTAGATGGACGCATCTATGTAGAAAATTTGTATTATTTCCACGAGATGATAAAAATGTTGAATAAAAAACTATTTAATTCGTACTATCAAGCAATTATATACGATACGATAATGTCATTTTTTTTGTTTAGGATCTTATTTATATAATTTATTGTTTAACTTTTATAATTAAAAACAAAATATATATAAATAATCCTTTTAGTTTTGAGATGCACCGAATATAAATAATTCGTTTTTAACGACTTTTCCCTCTAGTTGTAATCGATATACAATTTTAATTGAATTAAAAATGCAATTATCTTGAGGAAACACGAAATGTTAAAACTATCAAGTCGGCTATCGAAATTGACAGGTCCGAATCAAGTTTATAGATATACCATGTAAAAATATTATATCAGAGTATCAGACAAAATACATAATATGAGTTGAAACAATCTTAAGTGCAGCAAGATAACGTGGACACAATAATATTATAATATTGCCTTTACGTTTTGGACTATTATCGTTTTTTATTTCCTTTGTAAGCTCCATTTTTAAAAAATTTTTTGCCTACCTCACCGTGATAGATTGTTGTACATAATAATATTACTGATGCAGCTTGCTCATAGTCGTTAAATAAAATCATAACGCGCGTAACGCCTCATTTTTAAAACTAAACATGTATGATTATTATTATTATTTTTTGTATTCTTCTATAGCTAGGTACAAAAAAATAATACTATTATAATTTTTTTTTTTTTTTTGCGTCATAAGTATATGCTTTACATATACTCCGTCCATTCGATTATTGCACTCTGTATATTATTTACAATAAATGTAGTTTTTTGCATTTATTCATCACATCATCTCGTGACATTTGATTTACGTTAAAATGTTGCGATTTCTGTACATACTTGTTTTTAATCTAATTAACACAATTTATGTATTCTTAATCGTTAGGTACGTATTCTAACCGTTACTTAATTTTTCTTTCTGTGTCGCTGTCTTGATTGCTGTCATCATAGATTATAATTATATCGTTTCGTTAATCAGGCTCGATCAGTTGAGATAAATAAATATTATTATGCTATCTTACTATTCTTATACTGTAAAGTGTATATAGCTATATCATATTAAAATTGTATCATTTTTTTTTTCCTGAACTCTATCTTTATCGCCCTAACCCCTCCAACATATGTCTAGTACAACGTCGTGATAGTCGACCGGTATATACAGAACGACTGCAGATGCATAGGTAGGTACTTGATACACGTAAAAAATATAAATAAATCGTCCTAGTCGACAACGAATTACCGCAATTATTAAGTGTGTCACGGAAAGAGTTTGTGATTCCGCGTATCTCTGCAGAACTGCCCCTTATCATATGTATCGTATAACCGTAAGTATAGGTATTTTAAATTATAAGGTCAGCATTATACTCGTCGTGTTTTCGCGTCCGTCGAAATAAGGTCTGTTGTTATTTAACCGTATCGATTCATGTTATATTATTATATGCATCACGAATACTCCCTCGCTTTGCATATTCGTCACACGTGAGTAAAACATGTTCATCCCTTATATACGCTCGTTAGACACATAAGCCATGTGGGACGCACTCGTAGCGGTTTGTATAAATAATAATTCGCACACTGCAGTAGTCGTATATTATACAAAGTGTGCATGGACAGAATACCCTATGATGTGTGTAGTCTTTGTATACATGATGAATATACACACGTTGTTGTGTGACAACTCACACACACACACACACACACACATATATATTGTATTACCACTAGAATTCATTATACTGATTTTCTGCAAATATATGCGTTGTTGACCAAACGAAGAATAAGGGGACGAGGGGACTCTTCGAAACTATACTACATAATATATCTATACCCGAATAGTTTTGAGTGAAAGTTTTTTCTATTCAATGTTATATGGGCATAACTGCATGTTGTTCCCCCCCCCCCCCAAAAAAAAAAAATAATAATACAGTGTAATATCCGTTTCTTATTTCCACATCATCAATATATACCTAGGCCGTTGCGTCGCCATCACAAAATGAAATGTTGACCTGCAATCCCCACACAAATATGCGAAGATTTATGAAAAATAGACAATCTGTTTTTAAAATAAAAAAATCTTTAATAACATGTTAATATAATTGAACCTACTTTAACGATTAAAAAAATTTTTCTCTTGAAATAACCTTTAGGAGAAAATATTTTACCATCAGTTAGAAAACCTGAAATAATAATACAATTAAAATTTAAAAACGATATAACAGTTACTTTTAAGCAAAAACGGCGATAATATATGAAGTTATACAGTTTGTAGAGATAAAAATATATATCGTGATAATATTATGTACAAAATTTATATAACATTAACGTTATTTTTCAAATAAAAAATAAAATCTTTTTATTATATATATTAATTTTATGGTTCCATTTTTTCTCATTCATGAACAAATATATATTTTGTTGAAACACATAACGTAATTTTTCTATTTTTTTTTTTTCAACACAGTGTAAATAAATTAGTATTATTCATTATATAATATATCAAAATAACTTATGTTGCTTACGAGGAATAGCCACATAGAAAATGTAAGACCTTAATAAAGAGTCACTATAGTTTGGAAATAAACATTTTTGTAAAAATTTTATTTTATACTAATAAAAAAATATTCATTGAATTTCAAAAACCTACTCACTATTTGATCCGATGGTTTTTAATAATTGGTATTGGTTGTTTACAAAAATCTTGCAGGTTACGGGTTTTCATGGTATTGTATCAATTTTTTAAAGTTAATTTTCATAATCATTCAGTTCTACTTAAATATCAGCTTGCTAATTTCTTCTTTTAAACATTAGAAGCTTAATATTTTAGTAAATTTGTATTTATATAACTGCAGTTCCATAACAAAGTTTATCTCGCCAAAAATTAGGATAGTTGTAAACTTTTCAAATGTAAAATGTTTTAAAATTCTGGAATACTCAATACTGACTGTATTCATCTACACAACCGTAGTCTCCATAAATCTAACCTCAAACGAAATAAAAAAAAATTCGACTCAAGAGTTTTTGAAACACAACTTAAAAATACTTCGAGAGGCAAGAGACTCAAGACTCGGCTAGATTATACCTGTTTATAATGTAATTTATTATGTAATAATACTTTTTAGATGTTTTAGATGCAACTAGAGGATAGACTATTTTATAATATTATTTAAATGGTGGCCTGCAGGTGTTAGTGTTAAAATTATCAGGTACATTTTGAGTTATTGTTTTGTGTATCTTTAAAACGACAATGTAGTGGCAAAAAAAAAACACTGAAATTCTCACGAAATTCACAAGGATCTGTTTACTATCGATTGGTTGCGTGGTTTTTAATCTTTTAATTTTACGTCTAAGCGATAGATAGATCATCATCAATCAATTGCGAATTTGCGAATAGTTTGGGCCACAATTACATTGAATAGTAAACCGATAACAACGAATACGCGTACCTATCTCTCCTGCAGCAGTATATAAGCAGGTTAGGTATACTACCAATATATAAAGTTTCGGAATAGAAATGGCGGTGAAACGCGTATATCGCCCTTTTTTCTATACGAATAAGATAATGGATGACTGCTTCCTCACGTGTCCCGTCAAGCCCCACTATAGCCAACCCTCGAAAAACGTATTATTTTTTTCATAATTTTTATCATCGCAGTGCCCGACTTACGCATACCGAAAGGCGAAAACGGAAAAATCGCTCTACCGATATACCGGTTAATATTCACATATTATATTATTATTATGTGATGGCGCAGTCATCAGGTGTTTGAATATTATGCGTATTCTTCGCCTTAACGTGGAATTCAATTATATTTTTCATCCCCCCCCCCCCCCCCCGAAGACGAAAATCGGACTGCAGACGTGTGTGCCTGTACCACATCTATCCTGTGATGTAGACAACGCCACTATGTATATACGTAGCATCGATTATTCGTCTTAATCGTGTTTCGATATAATATTAAGATGATGTCAGCAGCGCACTATTTGTTTTCTCTTTCTGGCTTAATCGTAACATAGACAAAACGCATTTACGCAGAATCATTTTTTCTACGTCTTTCAGTAATTTTAGAGTAAAATCTCCCATTATATAAAAGGTATAGAATTAGAGAATAATATTTTTGAGGAAATGACTTATCGATTTGTCTAAATATTGTCTCTAAATAGTTAAAACATCATTTGAATGTACAGTATTTTTTTGTTTATTCTGAAAGTCGAATACAAAGTCAAATATCAATAAAATATAAAATCGATATGTCATTCCCTCAAAAATATTTTTTCTCTGTCTTTTTTTGTGATGGGTGATTTTGCTCTAAGATTATTTAAAAACATATAGGAAAAACGATTCTGCGTAATTGCGTTTTGTCTATATTTTACGCGTGGTCAGAGAGAGAAAACAAATAGTGCGCTGACATCCTCTTAAATCAACAGCATATCACCCGTATCATATACGTAGTGCACAGAGCTACGTAATAATAACAATAATACATATTTGACACTTTATAAACGCATAATAATATTATATTATTTTATTGATGTTGCACACTTGATAATTATTTCGACTATATAATACGAGTATTATAAATTATTATAACATAACATTTGTTGATCATATTATTATTTTAATATAATATACTAACACTGCCGTATTTTGTTGTGTGCACTTTTCCGCCGTCTTCCTACGCCGCTGTCGTCGATTATTTTATCCTCAGCGACAACGAACTCATGGAAGACCCGTTTAACATGTACGCTGCTAAACCGTCGTCGATATCCAAAAGACCGACGTACGGCACGCCACCCACAGTGCCCTACGACGCTACCAGGTACAACAACAACATCGATGTCATATGTACAACATTATACTATTTATTAATATTAGGGCTATGGGTTTTTTTTTTTATAAAAAAGCGTTATTTTTAGCGCACCGAGAAATATACAGCAAAATATAAACTTCTTTAACATGAAGTTTAAATAAGAAACCATTATGAGTTAGGTAGTTCAATTTTGAAACTATTCTTTTGTTGTTTTATTATAATAAAATTTCCGTCAATTAAACCTTTTTTCACACATTTTAAGATTTTTTTTTATATTCGTCTAATAATTAATTGGTATTCACATTTTTTTAACGCCGCACTTGATCAATATTATCTTAGCTTAAAAAAAAAATTTTACTTTCAATACATTTTTATGTATATATTAAATTATAACATTCCAGTACAGTTTATACTGAATTTTTTAAGATTTTAATGCGTTTAAAATGTTTTTTACTTCATTTTTTTTTATATTTTAAGTATATATTTTTAATTCATCAAATCTACAGCCCTCAATTATTAATTATATTAGGTATATTATAATATAGTGTTGTTTGTGCATTCACGTTCGATATAAAACGTTTTGTACATAGCATCAGTAGCCGATTAGAAAATTAACCGTTTTTTCCCACGGTTAATTAATAGTGTATTGTTGTTTTCGTTTGGCTTTTTTTCTTGCAGTTTTATATTATATTTTTTATAAACACCTGTATATTATGTGTGTTTGTGCGTTTTATTTATCTACATATAATTATTTTGTAGTTTGGTTACATTGTATATACTATATATGCTATGTAAATAGACTTGTTAGTGTGGTTTCCTCCATTTTTTTATTTTTTCAAATTCTAAACATAATATTATGACTCTTGTTGTCGTTATTATGATTAGTATTATTATTATTATTACTACATGGCACATTATTGTCCGATACTGTTTCATTAGTCGGTGTAATAATTGTATGTATATTTATATATAAACTGCCCGAGTATAATAAATATACACAATATTATATTGTAAGTATATATATATTTTATCAGACGGGATGTCGTCCCACTGTTCGCAATATACTTCTTCATCGTTATACGTTATATAACGCAAAGCAATAGCTATAATCCTCTGGGTGCAATTAGTCCATACTAACTGGCAAAATGATTAGTATACAATTATATTTGTTATTATGATGTTATACTAATCAGACGAGCGAAATAAATTCTCGCTGATATAAAAAACCAACACCTTAGTCAGCGTACTGCTCAACTAATAATAAATTATAATAATAATATTATGCCATGTTGTTCCGTAAATATCTTATACGTGCGATTCTTAATGATTACATTGATTTATTGAAAAAAAAAAATGTATATAATTGAAATTACTGGGTATACTTACATCGATAGTTATATGATGCATAATCTATCAATTTTTTCTGATACACTCTGCTTAAATATAGAGTGTAACAGCAAGTTCTAACGAATGAAAAATAAAATTGATACCAGTTGAAATACCAAATTAAAATTATATGGCATACAAGAAATATACTCATGTCAGGAAATTAACAAAACTATATTGATATTCAAAAATTAAGCTACTTGAATTTAAATAAACGTGTTAACTATCACAAGTTATTTAAAAATTGGCTTTATTGAAAAAAAAAAAAATAATAAAAATGAAAATTTTTGTTTTCTGTATTAAATAAAAAATAAATATTTGAACAAAAATTATTTCATTCGACAGATATCTATAGGTACAGCCTTTATATGAATAAATAACTAATTCTCCGGAACTGAAACAATCACATCATCGGCTGTATTATAACATTATTATGATAATGATATTATGCTAAACTATTACAACACACTCTGATAACTATAGTAGAATATAATATATAAGTTATATTATTTCTCCGCTGAGATTTCTCGTCAAGTGAACTGTTTTCGTTTCGCTATAGCTATATCGTTATTGTTCGTATTATTATAAATTCTCAAATTTCCTTTAAGTGGTTCGCAGAAAATAGTATATATATAACAATGTTATAAGGACAGAAGTTATGTATTTCAATGCATTCGAATAACGGTACAATCCAATCATTTTATATATCACATAGAACAAGTAGGTGCGTTAATCAAAATTGTACTCGTCGAACATGCTAAAATCTATTTATATGCATTGTGCACTTTATATTTATATATATTTAAAAAAAAAAAAAATTTACCGCAATAATAATTATTGATATCATGTAAGATTTCAAACAAGTATATTTATACAAACTAGTTTACTAACCTAACCTAACGATCTTTAATATTTATCCATACATAATATTGTAATAGGCGATCATATAAATTATAACATTTTTTATAATATAATATAATATAATATTTAATATTATAATAATATTATATTATATAATATAATATTTTTACTTATGGGCCATTATTATATTTTACTATCGTCGACTGAAAACATGGGATAAAAAATAAACTTTTTTATGTAGGTTAATTTGTGTAATTTTTTAAATTTTTTTTTTTTATTAATTACCAATAATTGTAACTTGTAGAACATTCAACATAGTACCCATTATAAATATTTTTAAAATATTTTCAAACGGTTTCTGAATATTGTTTTTAAATATTTAATGGTAGCTTATTGATCTCGTAACATATAGGGGCACATGTCTCTGCAGTTACAATTCCAACTGCATCAGGCATCAGCCAAGTCACGCATGATTTATACGATTATTTATTATTTTTTAGTCATTTCAGATTCGAAATATTATTTAGTATTTCTTTTTTTAATACTTTAATTAATATTATGATTATTTATTGTTATAATTTACCGTTATGCACGACTGGAAATATAGCCGAATAAAATCGTGTTTGATATAATACATCAGGTGTTAATGATTTTGCAGGATACGAGTGGAAAACATGGAGCGACAGATCGCTAATCTAACGGGATTAGTTCAGAAAGCTTTGACGCACGCACCGGTCGTGGCACCACCGTTCAGAAATGGTAAATCTTTGATTTGTACACACTAATATCAATGTATAAAAATTATATAAACCGACTATTTGAACGCCCTATATAGTTTTTAATATTTGGTTTTCGACCGTTAGCTGAATTTTTACTTAATCATTTTTTTATACATATATATATATATATATATATATATATATATATATATATTATACATATTTCATTTTTCTATAGACAATTATTTTCATATAGGTATTGAAGCACCCACTCTTAAAATCGTCTACCTACGTCCTACACATAATACATATTATATACCACATATTATTATCTTATGTTAACGTACACACACTTCACCCGTGTACATGGCAATTCACAAAGCATGCACATGCCCTCATTTATTCCTTTGATAATAAATATGTATTCAAATTGTATTTAATTTATAATACGTATTTACCTACGCCTAAAGACAATATTTTCAAATATCAATAGTAATACGAAGAGTGTTATGTTCAGACTTGTCTAGACTAAACTTTAAACAATATGTATTATTCTATACTTAATGAAAAACCATAACACTGTGGCACCTAAAATACACTGAGAAACTATCCTCGTATGAATTTCGATTTACATGCGTCAACATTTTTAAAAAAAATCATCAAAATACTAATTTATAATAAAAAAATGTGTTCTTAAGAAGCTTTTACCGTCTGTTTTGTGTTGAAACATAATATATTTCATATCATGACAATCCTTGAAATGATGGTGTCAGAAGTCAAAATATTTGAAAATATAGTCCTTATAAGTCGGTCAAAAAACACCAGGATATTTTTAATATAAGGGCGATGAGTAGAGTGCTTGCTCGGTGAATCGCGCTGTATATAATATGTATATAATATGTATATAATATGTACATATAAAATACGATTAATACATCCGCACTCATATTCAATCCATATTGCTACCATTATACCCCAAACCTTTTCATATCATATTTTTTTTTTATAATACATCTTTATGATAGTATATTATACATTTTTTACTAATTTCTGTCTGCAGTCAATATATTATTATTATTATTATTATTATTATTACTATGTAGGTTAGGTTACCTTATACCTTAATCACATATATTATTTAATTTGTTGACACGACTTTGCTTGGTTTTTGACGTTTTAATACCCGTTTTCTAACACTTATCTCTTTTTTCATTATTACTATTCAGCTAGTGATGAGTTCGATAAAGTCTCCGGCGGAAGCACCACGTCTCTAGCAGGTATGTTTGTCTATTTTCTAACCCTTATTATATACGATATTATTGCAATTCTTTATAACACTGGTAGTGGTTTACTATAAATATACATAGATTCTCCAAAGGCTTCTATAATTGGTCCAAAGCCTCCCCCCCTTATTTTAATAATGTTATACTCTTGTTGTACCTACCTACCTACCCACCTACCTATACCTACACTATTATAACTAGTTTTTTTGCTACCTCTAAAAAGATTACAACATTTATCCGAGATAAAAATAAAAAACTTCTTATATATGTAAGTGAACGATGCCCAACAGACATCGCCACCTTGTAAAATTTTAATGTCTATGCTATGTAATATAATTTATAACCGATAATATTTTAGAATATATATTTATCCTTGTATGATATATATATGTATATATATATATATATGCTTTGTAGAGGAACCATACAAGCGGTCTGACACTAAACCTCCTAAACTCGGACGAGGTTAGCTATACACTATTTTTATTCTTATACATTAAATATATTATTATGGTAATATAAATCTATAGGTGTGCGCAGTCTCCTATTTCAGGTGTGGCTTTTATGTTTTTGGACCACCCCTTACAACTCCCCCCCTCTTTAAAATATATATAAAGGCTACATACAAGACGTGATAGCGCTAGTCACGACAATATTTATGACAAAATTGATAATAAAAATTCTGATTTTCTTAAAAAGTTAATTATTGACTCTTTTTATCTAAATACTTGGGGTACCTGATTAGAAAAATTACCATCCTCAGGTGTGACCATAGTCCTACATAAGCCACACCTTCGCGGCCTAGCACACGCCTATATGATGAAAAGAACGCTAATGCATAAGTAGGTATATATATATATATATTATAGTAGACTATTTTTTTGTTTTTTTAGACGTATATATACCTACTAAACTTAGATAGTATTTGTGTTGTATTTAAAAATTTTCACTCTGCGTATTGGGCAGCCTTTCGGCTGGCTTATAATATTGTGTATATATATTTTGCTTTCCTGCACTCTATATCAAATGTCTTTGGTTTGTGTAAATATTTTATCACCTCTCTCACCCGTCCCGCACCCATTTACTAATTCAATTTGAATCTCGTGCGTTGAAAATCCGACGTGCAACACTCAAAAGGTAAGGTGATATTTTACGGCTTTCCAAGGTTTTCTTGGTTTTTGCGAATAACTACAAAGTGAATTAGTTTATTTTTAGGTCGAACGATATTTTAAAAGCTTGTATGTTATAATAATATATATTGTTTGAACTACTTGATAAACTTATATAGTTTCTTTTTTCTTTTTTTAAATTTCAGTAGGAGATTATACTCTTGACGACTCTCCGTCGTGTCTCCTAACCATCAAAAGTATAGCGTGCTTCTAATAAACAAACTAATACCTATACGTTATATATTATTATGTATATTATAGCATATTATACTATTCTTTGAGCTGAGAGTTCGCGCATAAACCGATTTGATATGATATTAATTGCTTTGCCAAATTTGCGATGATGTAAAATGATAATCGTTATGAATTATATAAAATATTATATTTTTGTTGCGCTTATTGACATTTCATAATATATATATTAATATAGTTTAAAGTTTTATAACGAAATATTATTGATATTATATTGTTATTATGATTGTTGTTTTGATTATTATTACTATTACCTATATATAACTTTATAGCAATAGATGTTGTATGATATAACGACTAATACGTTGGATGTACTTTATTAACGTTGCAGACAAATCGGTTTCGTTTGAGAAATCCGTATCGTTCAGCGACGAGCCACCGGACATGAACTCGCCAAAACAACATTCGCCACAGAGTTCAGGTAGGTCAATAATTTAAATTTTTCTTCGATCACACGCGGTACACGTTCAAGACCATTTCCCCTCGCAAATATATAATATTGCTTATTATAATATATTATACAGGGGGTACATTGGAAAGATCTGATAGAGTTTTACGCTGAAATCACGAGCGTCATGGTTGACTTGTGTTAGATCTTTTTAATTAACCATGTATATATTATATATATTTATAAGCTTTATTTCTGACAGACATACCATAGAGACGAATACTCGTGTGCACACATACACATACACGAGTATTATAATATATAACATACAAATATGTATGTAAATGTAATATTAATTAAATCTTAACCATAAAATATATAATATATGCGTGTTACCGGTAATATGAATGTCTATCTGGTATAATGGTAATATTACACGTGTTAAATAACTGTGCGTGTTCATAATTTTTGTGTATACCAAATAATGATCATAATTATGAATTGATCGCGAGGAATTTAATATTATATTAGGTAGATATGGGTATGTTAATGATGATGAATGATGACGGACGAAATCCAAGTCATGTACCTACACTTTAATAATAAGTATATTGCAATAAAAATAAAACGAACAATCCACCTGCAGCACTGAATATTTATACACTTTTCGTCGAGATGTTTAGGCATATTAGATAGACAACTGCGTTACGACCGGAGTATAATATGTAGGAACCTGTATAATAACAACACGGTAAAACAACGACTAATTATATCCAGAATTTGAAATCAGAATTCGTTTTGTCCGTTTAAAATTTAAAATTAAATATATTTCCAACAGTCATTCATTTGCTGAACAGTCAGCTAATAATAATATTATTATGACTATAGACAATATTATTGTTAACTCGAGATGGACTCCGATAATGTCATGGTTGACAGAATAATGACTTATGACGTGTTTCTAATTTAATCGTTTAGTACCAATTTATTATTTAAATATTATTTTTTCTTTATTGTTATGTAAAAATCAAAATATTTTTTGGTTGTGATTCTGTGCACTTTGTTGCCCTTTGAAAATACCAACTATAATATTATGTGATTGAAAGTTTGTATTAAATTCGTTATTTATAATAGACGGGATTTTTCCTGATATCTCCAACAACGATTTTTGAGATGTTCACAGAATCGGTTAAGTAAGGTTTGCGTATATAAGCATATTACGCTATAGCATATTAAGCATATACGTATATTGCGTATATTTTATTACATATATTCAACTTTCATATTTGTTTTAAGATATAATTTTTTTATTTAAAACCATAAACGCGACGATTTAATCCATGCTTTTACCTCATATAACCGATTAGCTAATGACAACGAATACTAATTTCTCATATCGCTATAATAAAATTGAAAATATTTATTCTAAGCTGTAAATAATAGAAACGATAAATTTATGAGCAAAAATTTTCATCTGAAAATCTTTTCTTAAATGTTCAGTAAAAAAAAGGGGGGTAAATTATCGAGTGACAGCGATCTTACAATTGAAATTGGAACAAATCACACACATAATTGAGCATAATATCTTATCGATATCGGTAGAACGACATTTGAGTGCATTGCACTCAAAATCGTTAAATGCGTGTTTGTTATATACTAAGTTAGCTGACCAGAATATACCATGATACATACCTATTTCATGTTTAGTTTAATTTCATCGGCAAACTATATTAATAATATTATCATAAATCATCACCTAACACTGCTCCTATTTCATTGTTATTTGTTTATGTATGTGTGACTATCTAATATTAAAATTAAATTATTTAACGAGCGTAGAACAGTAGAATAGCTGCATATTGTGTAGATCATGAACAATAATAAGATGAGTCCTATAATTTTGGTGGTAATTATTTTTGTGTAATTCGTAATAATTATATCACTCTCACTGATTTATACTCTTGACATTATATACACGACCGTTTCATTCATGAAACAATTATTGATATTTTATTTTAACCGCAGATATCCTATGTTTTGTCAACTTAAGACGTTAAATTGCCGACATTTTCTATATTAATTATTCTGAAATTGATAATATTTCCGAATATCACACAAATAATTACTGAACTAAAACCTAGTCAATCACATTACCGGTAACACATTATATACATACATTATATTATATTAGCAAATTATAATAAATTAGGATAATTTTTTTTTTTAATATTCATAATAACTGCAGTATAGATACTACTGTTATATTATTATCATTATAATCATTAAATAATAACGAAAGCACAGTGTGTGAACTATATAATATTGTTTTGTGTTATATTGTTGCTGTATTCCGTTGCTTACCTTATAGCGGACACGAAACCTGCGAAACCGGCAATTAAATCGTCTACATTACCTAGAACAGCGTCTCAAGGTAAACATTTAAAAAAAAAAATTACACATTTGTTCACATGTTACGGGAAATGAAAATCAATTAACTGGACATTTCGTTCATTGCGCTGTGCATACATATATTACGTACATTGAATTATTCACACACACACATACACACACACAGTTTCAGTTATCTGAAATTATTATAACTTGCACAATAAATTATTAAATTATTCAGGCATTTCACCTCGGGGAAAAATCGTCGCTCTTTTGTGGACTCTGAATGGCCGCACTCATTTTTATTTTACAAATATAATATGTCTATTATTATTGCTATTATTACTATTATTATGTGAGCTTTTATTTCGGTCTGCATTTTTTGAGTACAAAAGCTTAGATTTTCATTCAACGCATTTTTTTATTTTCTATTCTTGAACACGCGCGGTTTGTTAGTTTATAAAAATATCGTTTTCTGAACTCCTCGTGGCTTATTAATTTTCCACAAAATTTGTCGACTAATAACTGTAATATTTCAATTTCATCGATGTAGTATTGTAGTACCTATGAAATTGTTTATGAATAACGATGCAAATAGAAACCCAATATCCGAGACATTCACACAATAGTATACCTTTATTCTTTACCTAGGTATCATACTTTTATGATTTTTCATTTTTCGCTGAAAACGTTCCTCCGACCACTACTGTACGAAATTTTCGTCTCAAAGTGTTTACTTTTCTCGCATGTATCACGTTGTAAGTCCATTTCTTTATGACCAGGGCTAGGATTTGTATGCAATAAAAAAATGAAAAATATGCATATAAATGTTTATAAAATAAACTCAAAAATATAGTTACAAAAAAATATATTAATTATTGAATTACATCAGTGATTGGCGTCACGGTTGTTATATAATGTAAATGAGAAATACAAAAATTTAGAAATGAAATTTTTAATTCACACTCATTACGTGTGTTACATGCTACGATCTGTATAATCTTGTATTTTATATTGACTTATATACGTTTATTAACTGTGTTTATCTTTTTCCGTCAAACATTTCAATCTTTTATCGCATACCTATTCTGCCCTGCTACCAAGAATTGCAGTAACTCCAAAATTGTGAAAAGAGAGGTTATATAATATTCTTATTAATTAAACTATCCCGCGTCTTTTTTTACTAAGGTAAAATGCAGTAAAAACCACTATAAACTCCTTAAAAATCGATTATTATTTCAAAGATATTCTGGAATTCAGGTAAAATACTAAGCAAAAATGCAGTAACGCCATATACTAAGAACAAAAGCAGCAAGTCCATGGATTTACTGCATAATTTCTTAGGAATCGGATTTCTAGAAGTTTTACATGCTCTTACTGTATATTGCCTTAGTAATATTGTGTGTTCAAATGGCTTCTATCTTTGTCGTAATAACTCCATAAAATAACTTTTTTACATAACATAGGCTTCAGGATCTTTGAATTTAGATAATTCTAAGTTCTAACCATGGTTATACTTCATAATAATATTGTATTTTATTAGATAAGATTGATTATTCCTAATCTAACAAGTAACAACAAATGTGATTATAATATTATTATTAACTAACTTATGGATCTCGATACAAGTCAGTATCTAGTCACTATCCTGTTAAAACAATATTTTATATTTATATTAATCTACCTATCTTTCTATATTGATACAAGTCAGTATCTAGTCACTATTTAGTATTTTTATTGTTATTAGTTTTTTTATTATATCCACTAACCTATGTATAACAATATTTTGTTAATCTACCTTTATATCTTGATACAAGTCAGTATCTAATCACTACTTTTGTTGTTATTAATGTTAATATTATTATTATTTACATAAATCAGAAAATAAAGAAATTATGTTTTAAAATGTTTTATTGCTAATTAGTGTTTTTATCTAATAAATTTACAAATCAATCAATAATATACTTTTGTTAGGTATAATTATGATATTTTAGTATTTATATTTCTTGTACTTGGGTGATTAATTAATTGTATAAATATAATTAATAGGCTTTTTATCTATTGGGAAAAGATTATGAACTTAATCAACTTTATGTTTTAGTTTAACTTAGTGTTTCAGTAGAAGGCTGCTGCAGAGTGCACATAATATAATTTTAAGAATCATAGGAATGGATTTACTGCATTTTGTAAATTTAATGTGGGTTATTTCCTAAGTAAAAATGCAGTAACTCCTATAATATGTTTAAAAGTGGTAAAAAAACATACAAAAAATGAATAAAGTACAAAAAAATATATCAACAAATAACTTGTTTTTCATTATTTATTTATTCATTTATTCATTACATCTATTAAAAATGATTTATAGAAAAAATCATTGAAACGTAATAACTTCTGGGTCAAAAATTAAAAAAACCTTTAAACACGATTTCTCAACATTTCACTTTTTGGAGTTACTGCAATTCTTGGTAGCAGGGCAGTGATTGTATCATAGAATTGTGTTTATAAAAATAAAATGTAAGTTTGACAAAAAACCAAGTTTTACGAAATATTCTATAAAACATTTTCGCATTCTTATAATCTAAATATGCAATAATATTTATTTTATTCAACATACGCAATAATATGCATTTTATCCAAAATATGCAAAAACATGCAAAATAAAAATACGAATATTTATCTCATTATGAGGTGATTCGTGGACATTACTTACAAAATTAATAATCAGAAGTCGCGAAAAAAAACATGCTGTTGCATATAAGTTTTAGCCCTGTTTATGACCAACAGATTAACTCGTATTTAGGTATATACATCAGAAATCTCGGTTTCTGATATTATCTAGCATTATATCATTTCACGTCCCATTTCTTTGTTTATTTTCTGTAAAGCTCTTTGATATGTTTTTCATTGTTTTTACTATTGTTTCGCTTTAAATAAACAAGTATTGTCCTATTATTTTTTTGTAGTAAACAACAATAATATTATATCTAAATATTACTGCTCTAATAATTACTTTGGCCGCACACTAAAAGAACATTTTTTAGTTTTGAGAATTTTTACATTATATTTCGAGATTTTTCGACATGTTTGTGATAGATAGTATTTACTTTCTTCCTCCAATATTGATCATAATATGATATTATATTTTCGCTTCAATCAGTACACAAAAATACAATTTTATTTTCCCTCTTCGTTGACTATCATCATGGGTACAAAGTCTTTCTTGTAATTTTGTCGTGTTTTTTATCGATTTATTATCAACTGTTAGTTATTACTATACCTTTGTTTTTTCATCAAAATTCACAACAATAACTCGAGTTCGCTAAATCTATACACTCTGACCCTGCATACTGATGAGTTAACAACACTCATCAGTTTACCTATGTCGTTTTAATTGTATATTTTGATCGCATGTTCCGCGATATTTAAGGAAATATTAAACTGTGTTGTTATAATTCATATTTATAAGTGTGCCTCGTAGAAACAATTTCTTGTCAAAATCTTATCTAAAATATCTGTCGACTGTTCCCTAAAAAAAAAAATTAAATAATGCCAAGACAACGTTTGCTATTGTGTATGGAGCCGATGTACGTTAGCACACTTTGCGCCAGGGGCGTAATTAAAGGGGCATGAGGGGGATAGATACCACCAAAACTTTTATTTCACTGCTAACATTTTATATTTGCTGGGGTAGATTACTGTATGAATGAGGCTTACAAATTTTGTCAAAAACATATTATAATATCCCCCCCCCCCAAACCAAATTCTTATTTTTGCCACTGCTTTGCGCTCACCTACGATTAAAATGGGCACCGTTAATATTCGTACATAATTTTCTAACTATTATCCATTCCGATAACCATATTATTATTATAAAAGCACTTTTCGGTCGGCAAATACCAACAAGGGTGTAGAATACAATATCACGTCGTATGTACGAATAATTCAATATTCATTACGACGTATTCACAGTTAGATAATATTCCAATAATTACGTTCGTAGCTAATGTGTTATAACGTATAATTGTATTGTGAAGGACCAAAGCGTTGGTATTTTTATATTTTTTTATATATATACCGTTCGATAAAAAAAATATTGCGTGATTTCCTAATGTTTTCTTGTTGTACCAAAAATACGGTTACAGTAATGAAAACACTGATGAAGGAAAACAACTAACTCAAGACTAAGACATTAATAAGTAATGGATTTCATGAAATCATGAACATAAAAAAAAATAAACAATATGCTAGAGAAATCCTACCGGCCGGCTAGAACAATGATAGCTTTCAAACAATTTATTTTTCTTGTTGCTATTGATTTTTTAATTTTTTTTTTTTATATTGGTATAAAAATAAAATACGGTCTTCGTCTTTTAGGATTTCCAAGAATAAAAAAATAAAACTATCTACAACCACTTAAATCGTTGTTATTTATATTAAAGCGTTGTAAAGTATATTACGTTCTTAAAAATACATTAAAATAAAATGCAGTTAGGTACTATTAATAATATGACGTTACGTTTTTATCTTATTTTCTAAAATACGCTTTTAAAATACAAATACCCATCGTGCGTCCTATGTTGTCAATTCGTATTTTCAAACGAAATATCATCATTTAAATAGAACCCTTTTAATCTCACTCCACTACCTAGCTAACTCTGAAAAAACTGAAATCCATTTGTCTCTACAAAATCTCATTAGTGGTCTTCGTTTCGGTTTTTCGAGTGACTTGATTCGATTTTGGAACGCACGAATTATTGCTGGATGTGATGTCTATGTTGACATATTATTAAATATTATTTTTTTTTAAATAGAACAACAAACATGAATAAACCTCTTTTTACGACACATTATATTATCGACAGTGATGCGAAATGTTTTGTGAAAACGTTTCATCTTAGTTATACGTTTACCCGTAGATATACACTTTAGTCGTCGTTATTTTTATTTTGACGGTATCGAGAGATATTTAGTTTTAGAAAACTAGTATACCTCACGTGTGTTTGTTAATATCATTTTTCATTTTTTATTCTCATTACCACGTAATTCCATTGCGTATCTACCGGTTATTTTTTTCTAACGACATGTTGTGATTGATTTTTAGAAAAAGACAGATTTAAGCCTCATCCTCCGCCCAAGCCGTCCGCCATACCCGGACAATATGACGACAGACACTTGTACAGCGGTAAGTCAATACTATTAGTCTGCAATTAGGTAATGCAAATATTGTACGTACAGAAATCCGATAAAAACGTAAACGCGTGAGCGATGAATAACGTCGTCGTTCGATCATTTCAGATCTACACCTAACGCCAGAAATGTACAATCAACTGAGAGTCCTGCAGAAAAAAGCAAAAGACTTGCGGCAAGAAGCCCGGAACCTGAGGAGAATGTCTCAGGCACAGGCCCACTCCATTCGCGAAACCATCAAAGACACGTTCATAAAAATCAGGTACATTTCACGCGTTTATTTACCATAATCTGTATTGTTACGCGAGTATCTGAAATTATAATTTACATTCTCATTACAAATCATAATATTTCTAACACAGCGCGGTATAATATACTGAGTGATTCATTTGACGTGTAAGACACTCGTTATTTCAGAAAACACTAACGTTTTTGATTATATTTTTTTACACAGTGGTTATTGTAGGTCGTCACAAAACAACGTTTTAAAATGGTATTTATTTTTATCTTTTTGATATGCGAGCACATAAGATTTTAATTTCGTATTCTATAAAACGAAATGTATTAATCGAAATACATTTCGATCAACAAAAATAAATTCTTGGGAAAGCAGCTACTTTCTGTTTCGGTATCAGGACATAAAAATGAATATTGTCCTTAAAAAAAGTTGGTAAAATAGTGAAATAATATACAATTTTCATCTTATATTATTCTCACGTCTTAAGAAAATGTGTTGTTTCATTGACGACTTAAACTATTGTGTCTAATTGCGTTAAATGGAACATCTGGTAGGTATATTATAAGATTTATAACGCTACATACACTCATTTACTATTAATATTCGAACAAAAAATATATCCTCGAGCTGATGCGTTTATTATAGACGCGGATGCTATCTTTTGAATAAGTTACAATGAAATGGCGATTTCGAGCAGTCGCGGTCGTGTGCTTTTTACAGTAATACAATTCTATATTGTTGCCCAAACTATACTGCTATGCTGACGCCCGTAGCGCATTTATTTTTTTTTTTCCGTTTAACATATACACTATAATATGATATCATATTAAATCATATTAATGTACCTGCGTTTGTGAAAAAAATGTTTTTCGATGTAAAATAAAAAAAAACGCAGAAACGGTCACGAAATACTCGCGGATTTAATCGTTTATATTAATATTACATATGCTTAAATTAATAGACGCGCTCGTGTATACATTATATACGACGAACGATTAGCGAAGAGGTCGTGAAGATTTTTTTCGACCGCCGCCGCCGCTGCTGCGTGCTCACAACATAATAAATTATTTTATTATGGTATACCTACGTAATAATATTCAATCGTGCTGAATAACGTTGTGTTGTGTCTAACCATATAACATTATCTAGAACGTTGATCGCTTCCGGCGCCGACCAGGCGTGGAGCGAATCTGGATCGAAGGAAAGGGCACACGTGGATCGGGAAGAGGACATTTACAAGCAAGAGATTATCAGGCTGGAAACTGACTTGACGTAAGTGACAATAATAATATTATTATGACGGCGAAGTGGATATGAACGTTTGACAAAAATCTCATTGCGTAGCACCACACACATAATATAACATCATCTTCATTGTTATTATTATTATATTCATATACAGAGCGATTCACAGAGCATGTTCGTCATCTTTTTTTTTTCTTGAACTAAATGCGGTTATTTAAATCTGATTTTTGCAATTTTTAAATACGCAAATGGGTATAAGACCATAATCCCTGTGTGCATTAATGTGATTTTGATATCCCAGCGATTGTATTTATAAGTCTCAAATGTGACATCACATAACTACCTACTACTATGTGATTTCCACACAGGGATATTATCAAATTCTTGAGATATTTTTGTACCACTTCACTTGGGAGGAGTGTCCCAAACTTCTTTTTTTTTTCTTTCAAATCTGAACCCGTCTTTTCAGCTGTAAATCATCATTCAGTAGATCAAAATCAAAATTCGTACTGATAGTTTTTGAGTTATCTAAATTCGTGCTCAAAGGTCTGTGGTAATGGGCTTATAAAATATAAGGACTATGGAGATTTGAAAATGTAAGTCATTGATATTAATTCATCAACATTAATTATAATTTGTAAAAAATGATCCAATAGTGTAATAATAAATTAGTAATTCCAATATTACGTATAATTTATATTTTTTTTAAACCGTTTTTAAAGACTATTATTACACTTAGGCGTAGTAAAAACATTTAAATAACTGAGAAACTACTCGTAAGATTATTATATCATTGACAATATTTTTTTCATCCACCGGCGACTTATTAACAGTCGAGATGTTACATTACATTGTCTGCAAATTCCCCGTCAACAGTTTACTAACACAATTTTAGTAATTTTGCACATGCACATAAAGTATTAATATAATATTATGCACAATGATGACCACTATAACTGTGCGCTCTCTGTTCACGCGGAAGTATCTAAATACTGTTGTTTTCTCACCGGAAATCCAGAATATTATCATATTATAATAATATTCCAACTACTGAACTAACGTATTGTTAGACTTGCGTATACCTCTCACGTCTCATTACGTGTATACAGTGTGATTTTTTTGTTTTGCACAGCAATCGATATTCTTAAAATTTAAGAAGTTTTTCATTCACGATAATACTTCGTCGCTAGCTATTTCTGCTATACGATGAAAAAAAAGTTTCTCTGCGTTATACGGCATAAACGATAAATATACCTCGGTATAAATGTTACAGAAAGGTGACGTGTATTTTAACGATGATATTTAAATAAGTATCTATAATAAAATACTGAAATCGTTTTTTATGTTTTCAAATATCCATTATATCTTTATGAATTAAAGTATATGTATAATAATATTTCATTAATATACAGGGTGATAAAATCTCCTACTTTTTCTTGATCAATAATGTTGCAGTTATTAAAAATTCTGACATTTAGAACATAGGTATAAAACAAGATACTTAAGAGGTTTCCCTCAAAGGTTCATAAAAACTTTTGTTTTTCAAATAACGATCATCTCCACTCTCCTTTTAGATAGTGAATTATACTTAATAGATATTGGATAATGTTGAATCGAATCTAAATCGAAATTCTAACGAGTAATTTCTGAGTTATTTATTTCAAACGTTGATGAATCATATTTTAAATTTATAACATAGCTACATCAAACTATCCGTCAAAAAATCAACAGTAAAAAATAGGGGTTCTCGTTTGTAAAAATCTAATTTTGTAATGTCACTGCAGGACACTATATCCTTAAACAGTACGAACAATCTCAAGAATTTCAACAACTTTGAATACGAAAAAAAAATTTAAAAATTCAAAATCTGAATAAATTTATCGCATTAAATGAAAAAATGGCGAAGAACGTGCTCAGTCACAATCATACTGTATATTATTTCAAATTACCTAATTACGATGCTCCCTTAGTTTGTTCCAAACGACCTTTTCGCCACCACATATATCGTAACTACTTACCTATACCAACCGAGCGTATCAAATAATAATATAATTATATCGTAACAGATCTCGTCGCAAACAATAAGTAGCGGCGCGACTGTATGTTATGTGTGTGCTTGTATAATGAAAATAATCCTTAATAATTCGGCGATCGATCGAACGTGTTCGGAATGTATCGTTTTTGTTTACCGAATTTTCCTTTAATTATTATTGTTTTTGCCGCATGTGCTGGTGCAGGGAGCTCGAGAGCACGGTGGAAGAACTGCGGGGAAACGTCATTAACAAGAAGTCCAGGGTAAACATGTCGGACGTGGAAAACATGGCGCTTGTGCTCAGCAAATCCAGGTACAATATTATAATCCAAAATTTATATCATGACCGACACGCCGTCTATTTCGTGCCCAAGCCCCAAATCATTACGACGTCTCGTTTTCCTTCAACCTCGATTCCCCTTCGCCCCCTCTAACACACATAAAGCCTACGCACCTATGCCGTACCATCGGTAAATCCCGTTCGCAACATATTATTATAGAAACCTAATGCGAACACTAATTCATTTTTCCTCTTGTTCACCACTCCCCTATGTACGTGCAAATTGCTTTTCGACGTGATTTCGTCGGAACATCAATTTTCTATACCATGATATAGGTTTGCACTCTGTAACATAATATACAATATTCTATACGTATAAGATATTACGGCTTAGGCATACCGGCTGATCGATTTAACGCAAGACGCTATTATTATTGTTCCAAACACTATAAGCGTTTTTTTAAAAAGCGGGTATGTCGTGGATGTCGCTCTGCTGTACAGTAGGTTACAAAATACAAGTGGGTTACTGTAATGGATGGAATTAAATTTGAATCCAATGATATTATATCATTGTATATACAAAAAACGATTCTGAGCGAAGACGGCTTATCTGTCTAGGATATATTATAGATTATTAAAAATTTACAAAAATTCAAATTAAATTTTTACAACATTGGATTTTCTTATTTTGGTGTAACTCTAAAAGTCTAAAACAAATAACCGCAGATACTTTAAATTTTCACTGAATGTTTATATAGATATTTTCTATATTTGATAAAATTTTCAAAATATTTAGATTTGTTTTGAGCTGTTTACTGACATTTTAATATTTCAACTTTTTTAGTTTTTTTTTCTATAAATATCGATAGCAATTTATTTGTTCGTTAGAAAAGCTTGAAAATTTAATACAAGGTTCCTTATAAGTTGTTCTTGTTGTAGCTAAAAAAAATTAAAAATCGTTAGTCACTATTTTTTTTTATAAGCGTTTATAATTCAAATTTTTACGAAATATGTCGAAAACGCGAAAATTTGCAAGTAATTTTGAAGTTTAAAAATCATAAAAATTGTTCTGTTTATAACTAAGGATTAAAAATATAACACTAAGTTTTCCATAAGTTTTCCTTCAACTATTTGAACCTAACCTAACCTATAGAGAAAACTCGAAGGGTCGTTATAAGAAAATTTTAAGTGCGTTTGAATTTTAAATTTTTTTGAAATAGTATAACGATAACGATATATCCTCAAAAGATTTTAAACATTTGTTATTTTTCAAAAAGTATAATCCGTAGATACTTGAAAATTTTACCAGTTATTTAGATTGGCATTTTCTTTACATGATTTAATTTTCAAAATATTTTGACTTTTTTTGAGGTATTTATAGACAACTGAAATTTTCAATTTTTCTGAAAAATTTTTTTTGAAGTGTTGATAAAATTTTTTTGGCCATATCAAAATACTTAAAAATTTAATACAAAGTTCCTCATAAGTTATTCATATAGAGATTAAAAAATTACAAAATTACATAGGCACGATTTTTTTTATTAGCATTTACAGTTCAAATTTTGACTAAATACATAAAAATTACGGCAATGTTTAAATTATGTTAGATAGAAATTCATAAAAGTTTTTCTTTTTAATTCTAAGATTTGAGAATTTAATACAATGCTCATAATATATTTTTACAATAGCAGTTGAAAAATAAAAGAAATGCATAGTCACATTTTTTTTACATGCATTCAAAGTTTAATTTTGACAACATACATAAAAATCACGAAAATTCATAAATTATTTTATGCTAGAAATTCATAAAAAATTTTCCTTTTATATCTAAGATTTGAAAATTTAATACATGGCTCCTATCATATTTTTACAATAGCAATTGAAAAATAAAGGAATGCGTAGTCACAATTTTTTTTCACAAGCATTCAAAGTTTGAATTTTTACAACATATGTAAAAATCACGAAAATTTGCAAATTATTTCAAACTAGAAATTCATAAAAAATTTTCGTTTTAAATCTAAGATTTGTACATCTTTAATAATTTATAATATATCCTAGACAGATAAACCGTCTTTGCTCAGAATCGTTTTTCGTATACAATGATATAATATCATTGGATTCAAATTTAATTCCATCCATTACAGTAACCCACTTGTAACCTACTGTACAGCAGAGCGACATCCACGACTTACCCGACTTTTTTTTTTATATTTTTTTTGAATTGAAAGAGAAAAGAGGCTTCAATTACTATAAGGTTATTAGCTTTGTGTACATATTATACCTATTATGTGAGTTACATTAATAATTAAAATTCAAATAAAGTTACATAGTCTGAAATTACGAATAGTTGTTAGTTAAAAATGTTAATTGTGTGAGAAAATTTAATATTTTTATGGTGTTGCCATCATAGAGAGCTTCTTCTAAGTTGTTGGGTATTAATAAGGTATTTCGGATGTTTTGAAAGTCTTGACTGTCTAGGATGATGTGTTGAGTTATAGGTCTTCTTGGCATTTATTGTATTTGGGTGGTGGATCTAGACTGATTAAAAATGAATGGGTCAGAAAAGAATAGAAAAGCATTAATAGTATAAGGTTCCATAATTTTAAATATGTTGTTTTAATTAAATGTTCAAAAAAAATAATATTTTGTTTCCCTAATTTTTCATGCATATTTCAACTTTTAGTGCATATAATTATGCGTGTTTAAGGTTTTTTGTTGCATTTTAGTTTGTTTTTACTGCATATAAATCGGCGCTCTGTATGCCTTAAGTCTTACCTAACCAATAAACTACTATTATACGAAATATTATGAATATTTCGCATCGAAACACTCCTAATGAAATTAATAATGTATGTTGTCGTTCAAATATGTAAAAAAAAAAAACGATTAAGATGAAAATACATGTTTCCAAAAAAACGTTAGTGTTTTCTGTAACCCTGAGCGTCTTGCGTTAAAATCGATTACCCCGTATAAACAATTTATTATTATTTATAATTGATGTTGGTTTTATTATTTATACGTTCTTATAATAGTAAAACGGTTGCTGAATTGAAATTGAGATTCCCGAGTTTACAAGAGTCGATTCGTGCAGTATTGACGAAGGAAATGGACAGAGCGGTTACCGAGGAAAAGTAATTGACTGATACAATATTAACCATGTGTACTAATGTAATAATGCAAGTTTTCGTCTTCTACTGTGTGTGTACATATAGGTTTCTCAAAGAAGAACCCGATCGTCTTGAAAGCGCACTCAAACGATGTAAAAAATTAACCGGAACGCTTGTAACACTCAAAAGGTAAATCATTGTCGCAACAGTATAATTAATTAATGAAATGCATAACATTATTGTACCTACCATAACATAATGCGTGATGATTACTTTTTTAAGTAACACACAAATATGCCCTAAAAAAATTCAAAAATTCCCTAAATAAAGTGCAAAATGCTATAAAAACTTCAAAAAATTATTTTAAAAATGATCTAAAAACTAATTAAGAAAGTGAAAAAAAATTGACAAGCGTGTATGATCGGCGTATGTTTGAAAGAGCACTTTTTTTATCAATATTATATTGACAGCATATAACACCCAAAGTCTCAAACAATATATCCAAATTCAAAGTTAGATTTTACAATTTTAAATAAATTAAATTTGTTTCCAAACTTGGGTTTAATACTTGCTCTAATTTAAAATTTGAGAAAAATGCCCTACATTGTATAAAAACTACAAAAAAAAAAAATGACCTAAAAGAGGAAAAATTACTTGAAAATGTTGAAAAAATGCTTTTTAGGTATAAATGCCTAAAAATGCAAAATAATATTAGAATATTCTGCATCAAGGGAGCATCAAACAAATTTTAGCTAAGATAGCATTGTATAAAATCAAAGGAAAAAAAATTCAAAAGTCATCAACATCCTAACTCTAATTATCAGGTACCTACAAATGTATATCATCAGTAAACTATAATATACCCCCATTATGCCTACGATTGAATTTTATTGAAAATACGCTTAAATATGCTTAAAAATCATACCACTCAAAATAATTTGACAATATCTAGAGAAAAATGTAATTTTTTTTATATACGTAGTACCTAGGTACTTAATTTTATGCTTTTCGTTTATTATCAATAATTTTAAACGACGTGGTACTGATAATATTATATTTTTCAGGCTCGCTTCCGTTCAGGAACAACGTCTGCCCGACGCCAGACTGTCGCCCACCAACGAAGACACTCCGCCGATCACGCCTACATCGTCGGCAAAGGTATTACATCGGTGACACTGTTTTCTATATAGACGACAAGTGTCGAATTTATTTTACGATTTTTCTTTGGTTAGGGTAGACAAAAAATAACTACATTATTATACTATCGTTCGGTCAAGGAGGGTCCTCTTGTCATATAATAATATATTATTATATAGTTTTCATACTCGTATTTTCAACCCACAAGTTTTGCCGGACTTGTGGAGTTTTACAGAAAAATATATAGCTTTGTTCTTTTTTTTTCTATTATTCAATAACTAATTGTTTTAGTTAAACTTGCTTTTTACGAAAACTTAGTTAATATTTATTTTACCAACGTGTGTATAACTAAACATATTATATATTATTATTATTATTATTGTTATTATTATTATTATTATTATTATTATTATTATTATTATTATTATTATTATTATAATGCATTTCCAATGTGTTTTAACGTTTATTTTGCATTTCACATTTTCATAACGTAATTATTTTTATACTATATTATAATACATACGCAATATGGATTATCGTTAATGATTACTGATTAGTATATTATATATTATATATATTTTATATATTTTGCGGACATGTTTTACCAATAGAATTTTTAAACAATTACTTAAATTGACAACCCCCTCCCCCCTCCAAAAAAAAAGCTTTATAGAAATTAATTTTTGTTTTTATTTTTTGTGTTTTAAATCGGCTACCAGTTTGGTTGGCGTTGGAGTGCAAACTTCAAGGATGCGATTACTAGCCATGAGTAAATTTTTTGTTATTTCATTGTTTTGTACAAGTCCAAAAATCTTCGAATCGTTGTAATTTTATGCTTATGAATTGATGTAATTCTTTTTTTACTTTCATCTGCTTGACTCATTTTCATGTTCATCCGAGTTTTATTACTATTATATATATTTTTATTGATTTCACGTTTTTGATCATATAATATAATATTTTATTATTTTGTTCATTTACTATTAGGTATTATCCCATTTTTTATTCATCAACATATTATTATTATTATTGTTATTATTATTATCTCCGTTAAATGTTTTGGTTTTATTTATTGTTTTTAGCTCGTATTTATATACTGACGGTGCATGCTCCACTCGTTAGATTTTTTATATTGCAATACATGATCGTGGTTCAGGTAAACGGTTCAGTATGGCAATATATTTTCGTTGTTAATATTATTGTGGTTTTATTTTTTAAATATTTTCTAATCTATATAATTTATATATATATATATCGATATAATCTATTGTTTCGACCCATCCTCTATTTTTATATTATGTTATTTTGCAATAATAATAGGTATAATGTTATAATACCTAGCCCGTTGACTTTTTTGCATGGATTTTTTTTATACGAAATTTTTATTACGTACACTAAAATGCCAGATCTTTGTATAATGATTATTTTAAAAATTTTCTTTTATCACAATTTATAGTTTTTGTTTTTACCTTTGTCTCTCTCGCTCGCACAGACAACCCAGACACACAAAAGAATTTCCCTCAAAAGAACTACACGCATAATATTGTTCGTAATTTTTTTTTTTTTTAATTTTTGATAATTACCCACTCACTGTACGACATATTATTATTATTATTTTTAATATTGTTTTAACTATCGTACAAATAGAAGTTAATTTCACATTGGAAATGTTTTGTTTTTGTAAATATATTGTTTTTTTTTCTAATATTTTGTTTAACTGTAGAGCTTTTAATTAAATACAACACCAACAAATGTATATAATAGTCGGTCCTACGCGATAATAATATTATATTACGAATATTATTAGTATTTTTAATATTATTATTATTATGTATTGCAAACCACCTATATAAAATTACTCCCCAAATGTTTTTTGCATTTATAAAACTACACTTGATTTTTTTTTACTTGTTTTACACAAACGTCATTTGGTTTGTTGTTGATTTTATTTATTTTTTAATTATTATTAAGTTTGCGTGTGTTTTTGTTTTTGTTTTTTTTTTCGATTTAGTGTGTGAATAATACCAGCACCGATAATGTAGATAGTGAGCAAGTATTGTAATGTATAATTTGCCACGGACGACCATTGCAAATTATAACTCGCAGTGTTTCAAATCAAATATACTTTGGTAAATACCGGACCATTTTTTTTTCTCTCTATTAGTCTTGGGAACGGACTTTAATGCCATAAAAAATAAGGAAAATGTCCTAAAAAAATACGACTTAATGCCGTAAATAAATGCTTTAATATCAAAAAAATTCCCTTCAAAAATGCCATAAAAAACTTTAAAAATGTACTTAAATTCAATAAAAACACAATTTCGAACGTAAAACTTATAAATCTTATATATCTGATAAAAATATTAAATACAATAAAATCTATAATATGCTGTAACTTGTATGTATTTACAAAATAACATAACCTATTATACGTGTGTCTACACGTGTCAAAAATAATTTCGTCTGGGTTTATCTAATCGGTAAAAACATAATAAATATTTATTTTTATTTTTTTAGAATGAATGTTCATACATTTTAATCGAATTTTACCCATTCCTATATAAATATGACTTAAAAACATATAAAATACACTAAAAATGTCAAAAAATGATCTAAAAATGTAATAAAGTATTAAAATGCAAAATAAAAATATAATACCTTGATGTATGAAATGAACTTTTTGCTTGGAAAGCAATGTTTTCGAACATTCAGAAAAAATGCAATTTGCATTCAAATCCGTTCCCTATCTATTACCATGGTATAAATGCGATTTCACAAAATACTAACAGCCAATTATTGAAAATTACTAACCCTAAACGTTTTAACCGTTTCGTCGTCGTAGAAAAAAAAATCTCGGTAACAAAATCTCACTAATCAATTTTACAACGCAATATTTTGTTTTTTAACGACAACATTACGAAGTATCAATGTATCATGGATACTATGGCGATTTGGATGATATATTACTGTGAACTAATCGTTTTTGCGTTCAAATAAATCATAAACAATTTAAAACACTTGTTTGACTTTTAAAAGAGTCTGACCCTTCCATCGCCCAGTTACGGCCTTCCATTCCATTGTACCTATATCGCCAAGTTTAAATCAAGTCTAATTTGCAATCCGTGTTTGGCTTATACTAATATACTTACATAATACACTTTATTGCATGGATTAAATATATCGATATCGTATCAAGTATAATATAATATTGTAACAAATTGTAATATTGTTGGCTTCTGCATGCTTGTGCACTTCGGTGGTAGTCATGTTGTCATACCGAGATCCACTCTATCAACGCTTTATTAGACGATATATATATATAACAACATTCGGTCGGACGGATATTCAACAGTGCAGCACTAAACTCTGGTTTATGAGGTTTTAATGATGGTTTTTTTTTTTGTGGGGGGGGGGGGGTGGAAAGGTTGAAGAAAAACAATTAAAATAAGATGTGCCCCCCCCCCGGAATAGATCTCCGAATATACTCTTGAATGGACGTCCGGTTGGAAATGTGTTTTATATACTTACCTGCGTTCAACATGTTATCATTTTCTATAAGACATAGTACGTAGCATCAGGTTAGTCTTGTTCCGCACAAACGCTGATCATAATGCTTATTTCGTTCTGCACATAAACGTAATTCATATTTAAATTATATTACAGCTTGGACGTAGATTATATAATATTTTTGCGCACAATAATTAATAACACTATTACATTGTATATGGTATGTAATATTATGAGTATTTGGCGTGATGGCTGTCTTTCAATCATTTCGAGAAAAAGTGATTGGACTTGAGTATATAATATTATAATAATGATATGACGACGACCTATACTCACCTCGTCACGACTGAAGACGCGTAAAAAAAATTATTATTATTATTATTCGTACCTAATTGGATTTCTGTTAAAACATTAATATAGTTTAGCCCTTCTATACACGCGCGTTAAAAAACAAATTTAATTTCGTGCACCTCCCAAGTCCCAAGATATGCTTACCACGGGTATAATCATGTTACCGGTTAATTATATAATATTATATAGGTACATGTTATAGATATATATAGGTACGTACATATTATAAGGCATTTGCTGGGAGTCATTCGACAATAGTTTTCGCTTAGAACGTAATTTCCTGTCAATTCCACGAATAGATAGACCGTCACGATCTCGTCATCTCGATCGTACGACTTAATACTCTTCTAAAACGAATCGTAGGTTATTACCTACTATAATATGCCTACTTTTGAAACGAGATAGGACTTGAAATGTCCTTTCGAAAAATACATTTATAACCGAAAAACTCTAAAAAAATGCATTTGTGAACTAAATACACACACACACTATACCTACCCAGATGCCTTTGGATTGTTCCGGTACAAAAAATCATGATCTTATAAAGGCCCACATAAATAATTATAAAATTTAATATATTAAGGTTACCAAACATAACATAATAATATAATACCATTTCTGGACCACTACGAGAGATATTAAATGAAAAACTTAATTTATTACAATATTCCTTCATGCAAAACCGTACCTAACCCCATGTAGGTATTGTCTGTCGAATAAAGACCAACGACTACGACGCGTTTATGCCATGGGATAACAAATCATACGATAGACGTTCGACGATTTTGTCCAATCGTTTTAATGACTTCGAATAAATTTATTATAATCACACCGGAGCACGATTTTAAAAAATAACTACACTCTGCCGATAACTCTTATGTTGTACATACAGTTCAGAGCAATTATTTCGATTGAAATACAGTCACTCGCGCTCCTCACAACGAATCGAATATTATCGATATTATAGAAAAATAAAACATATAAACCATATAACTCGTGATCACCGCACGACGTGTTAACACGTAAAGAGTACGCCATGTCGATTTAAATATTATATTGATGTGTACGCGGAAGTGCTGTTTTCGTCAATCCACGTATTGACCTGCAGTCGTGACCGATATTGTGGTGGTAGCCGCCGGTTACCGAATGATCTATAGTTGCATGTTATTATATAGATCGACCGGCGTCCTCTTTGCGAAACGATCTACATATTATATCAGCAAGATCCTGATACACGTCGTAATATTATATATACTATCGTATTTAATTATTTCCTTCTTTTTATTATCATAAATAATATTCAGAGGATGTCAGCGTATACGATTGACTCTTTAACTCTATCGTTGGCCTGCGTGTAACGCATAGACGAAACATGTTTGCGAAAAAAACACATTTTCCATTGTTTTCATGCGAGTAATCTTATTGTAACAAAACCAATAATTGCAAACATAATTATGGTCAGCAACTTAGAGTTAAAAAAAGTTCATTCTTTGAGCCAAATAATATATAATTAAATGTATAACCGATATTTCGTTGTCAAACCCTCAAAAATATTTTCCTCTGTAATTCTTTTTACAGTTGATTTTACCGCAAAAGATTACTCAAAAAGCTATGATTTAGCGCCAAATATGTTTTGTCCAAGCGCACGTGGGTTGGAGAGATAAAAAAAATATTACGCTGAAATCCTCTTAATGACGTCACGTGTGCAAAAGTACGTTACGGTCGACCGTGCGTTATTGAAATGAGTTTTCATGTGATTTTCGCAGGGGTGTGTCGCTGGACAGGGGAGTGTCGTGGAGCAGACCGGAACAGGAACAGACAACGGCACCGGTAGTACTGGAAAGCGCGAGCCAGCAGGTGCGGAGAACGCACTCGACACTCTGCTAGACGAACTGGAGACTACTCCGGCGGTGACGACGGAATCAGTGGAGTCTGCAGCGGCGGTAGAAGCAACGGCGATAGAAGCAACGGTGGTAGAAGCAACGGTGGTAGAAGCAACGGCGGTAGAAGCAATGGCGGTCACCGCGCCGGCGGTCGTGGTCGCCCCGAAACCGGTATTGCGGCGTCTGAGCAGCACGTCTTCGGAGGCAGGGGCCAAGCCGCCCGTACCCGAACGGACGCCCGACCTGCAGAACAAGCGTATGCCCCCGCCGCCTCCACCGCGTACCAGTTCCAAGTCGCCTGTGGCATCACCTACCACGGCGGGCAGCGCAGTGGGGGCCCCACCGTCAACGCCCAGGGGCTCGGTGTCGTCTGCATCGACCGGCGGCAGCCCGCCAAGCCGGAAGGGGTCGTTGACTACCGTGGCGCTTAGCGGCTGCGGCAAACCGCCCATGCCCGAACCACCCGCGGTGGCGACCGCGCAGCAGCTCCCGTCGCCGGCCGTGCCGACAGCGGTCGCGACGACCACCAGACAGGAACAGTTGGAGCAGCGGCACCAGGAACTGTTGAAGAAGCAAAAAGCGCTGCAGGAGCAGTACACGCGGCTGCAGCAGTTGCAACGGACGCAGCCGCCGCCCGACCTGCTCCAGCTCAAGAAGACGGGCAGCGAAGGCAACCTACTGCTGAAGATGGGGCTGTCCATGAGCGCCGCCGCCCCCATATCGGGTTCGCTCACTCAGCTTGCCTCCGCCGTCACCACTAGCGCCACTGCCACCGCGGCCAACGAAGACGCCGCCGAAAAGCAACGATCGACGGCAAATAACAAGGCCAATGCCGCGACGACGACGACAAAGATGACCGTCAGCAAAGTGTACGAGACGGACATCATATGACCCACGACCGACGTCTGAAACGTGTAAATCTATCTCCGCGTGTGATGCGAATTAAAGCGCGTCGGTTGTGCGATATTTTATTGCCGTTGTCGACGTTGTTGTTGTTGTTGTAATTTAATATACAAAATAATATATATGATGCTGTTGTGGTAAATACCGCCACTGCTGCCACCATTGCCAACTGCTTCCACCACCGCTCAGCCCCCGGATTTCCGGTTACCGTCGGCTCAACTATCGGCAACACTATTACCGCCGTCATCTCCGTCTTCGCGCCGCCGTTTTTTTCTCTCATATTAACATTATAATATTCACCGTAAAGATTTTAATTTTAAGTGTCGGGTGATGGTAACGAGTTGACAATAATGTATACCTATATATTGTTCGTTGTATCCAAAACGTGACATCTTCGTTATCTGATTACTACAATGTTATGTGCCGCGAGAACAAATTACATTTTCCGAAATGAAAAACAGTGACCCGGGAAACCCATTTTCTCTAGACCAATTTAGATACGAGTTCAGCGTCGCAAAATTAATAAAATATCTTTCGAAAAATCGCAACTATGATCACACTACGCACGTACATTTAACCACCATTTCCTAGCTACACTTTTTGTTGTTGTTATGGCAGTGCAGACGATGACGTGTTATCTGACTTTGGATATCGAATAATAATAATTCTATATACATACCTACCCGTGGGCTACGAACGTGGTTGTACTGTTCAAACACCCCATGACCCTTCCATCGTGCGGTGCGGATCAAACAATGCGGGAGTACCCCCGCACTGATGCACCCCAAATTAAATTTGGAAAACTCATACCTACCCCTTCCTACCTATACTTATCTATACCTGATAGATAGATATCTACTTTATATAGAGAAAAACAGGCGACCGGATGTGCCCCAGCCACCCCTCTCCCCGGTTTGAGATATAATTGTCTCGTAATCGTATAAGACTTTTTAAAGTGTTGACGGCTTTTGCAGGTCAGCTCACTTAATACTGCTCAATATTCTCTTGTACATAATATATATATATATACAGCTGATTACAGATGTATAACATATTAATATATAATATTTGATGATAATTTTACTGTTTATCGTTACGTTAAGATTATTAATGTTAAACATTGTTGTCGAGAATGTGCCGTCTCGGCCCGATGACAAGAATCGTCGCGTTGTCATCCGGCTTAGCGCCAAAATGCGCGCAATTTCGGAGATTTTTTTTGTTTTTAAAATACATATTATATTAAATTATTGTTATCATTATACATACACGAAAGTCATCTGCAATAGCCAGCCGGAAGTCGCATCGCTTTAGTATGGTTTTCAATATTATTATATCTTCTACATAATACTATAATATAATTGTACGCGAACCATAAAATGTAATATTATTATTGTCATATGTTATCATTATGTGACGGTATATCCTAGATCTGTCCGCTGGACAGCGAACGGGCGAACGAGAATTCAATTTAATTTCTTTATACGTACTTAATGTCACGTTTTAGTTACTGCCGTTATATAGTACGTTATATTACTTATTCACTCTGCGTGTTCGCATTACTATGGTTCTGTTTAACACGACTATGCTTGTGCAATCATGTAAATTACGTACCCTTAACTATTATGATAACAATATCGAATCGACAAGTGGAAGCGTGGGTGTTCATTTTAATTTTATCTTTTCCGATCGTGCCTAAAATCGTTCCTATAATATTAATATAACATTATTAATATTGTTGTTGTCGTTAGTGGCCGCCGAACTGAAATCTTCGGTATTTCGAATCGGAAACCGCGCGTGCAGGGGCGTTATGAAAAATATAATATTACACAATCGGACAATTATTGTTCGTTTGTGATCGCGATAGTCCATGTCATTTTGTCGTTATACGCAGTGTTTAATAATAACCTATCACCCGAATTTCCCATTAATCTAAATCGCTTTTTTCCAGTTCGATTTTCAAACCTTGTTGCCTAACTTGACACGTTTTCCCACTCTCGAAAGTTTCGAACCGACCCTGCGGAAATTACGATTTCTCGATCTCGCCGGTGCACGCCATTTAGCAGAAAAATATATCATTATATTATTATATTAGACGAGCGCCGTGTACCGTATGCGTTTTATATCGTCGTCTGTGTATTCCGTTTAAACATTACACAAAATTATTGTATCAATATCGAAATCATTTCTCATCGGAATCAGATGACTTCTCCGAGTGTAGAAAAGTAAAAATCGAGGACGACGGGCCCGCAAAACTACGTGAGTAGGTATTTTGTTATAGGACTACCTAGCCGTTGTCTGCAGGGTCGTTTGAAATTAATCATCAAAGTTCCCCTGCATGTTATATATATATAGGTACCGCAGGAATAGGACGTCAACAAAAATATTTACCCGCGAAACACATCCGGACGACTTTACGACTTTTAGATGTTTTTCGAGCAGAGTTCGACTTACTTCGTTTTACAAAACATCGTGCACTCGTCATAATTCAATATACCATTAAGGTATTTGATAACTCCAAGGTAGTAGCACCGATCTCATCACATTATATTCTGTAACTCTGTTTACCCGCGAGTAGTTGTATATAATTAAACAAAACTCGAAAATTTTTCTTGGTCGAACCGTTCTGAATTTCGACATAACACACGTTCCTCGAGTTAACTATATGGTATTGATTATACTTGGACGCCTCTATTATATTATGCAAAACACATCTCTACCCGTGCAGAGAAAATAGAGAGAAACCGAGATGATTAATAATTGTACGTTTGACATGACAGTATTATATAATAATAATTTTTGATATATGAATATAAAAGCGTGCTTTTCAATAACAATCGCTATTCAAATGAATATAATATACACTCGTCTGTACATAAAACGCAAAATATGATTATTGAAAAAAATTATTGTTCCGGTTTTACACCGCGACCGACGTGTGTCGTTTGACATTATAGGACCTACGTCGAGGTTAGCCAGCAGGACATCAATACGGTCGATTTTCAAAGTTGATAATAAGAATAATCAACAAAAATTATCTGTTGTAATAATATATTCTAGACTGAAGCCTAGAATTATTTTTAAAAAATAATTAAGTTTTTCCTCGGGATGACCTCCAACACTTTCACATATCATCTTTCTCATAATCCCGACAAGACGCTGCTGCGAGCATGAAACGTATCTTGGTTATATTTATTTATTTTTGAAACGATTATTCGTTTCAATATACACTTTGTTCATCATTATAGGTACCTACATACTTACCAATTGGCGTTTTGTTTTTAAACAATTTACGTTTAGAGAGCATTATCGACGAGCCATTGCCCGAGAAAACCCTATTTTTAATATTGTCCTCGCCCTCTACAATAACTGTATATAACACGAATCACGATAGTAATGATGTTAATGATTACTATAATTATATGACTGTTGCACGTAATAACTATAAAAAAAAATTTTTTATGCGTATACACCGAGTAAATTATATCGTAAACATTGACGATTTGTAATTCAGCACACACACACACACACACACACACACACACGTTGTATTATAAGTCATTAGGCATACATATATTATTATTACCTACATATTATTTTATATTACAATAATTATTAATGTTTACCTACCTACTTGATTTGTATTCATCTCGATTTATTTATTTTATAACTATTATTATTACTGGTGTATTATATTATTATATTATATTACCTATACCTAGGTATTTATTATTGTATTTGGTCGTTGTGCGATTTTTTTTTATGAGCTATTATACTATACACATTATTGTTATTAAAAATGAATAACGAAACCATACAATCACTGTTTACATGTACATTACGTGTTATAATAAGCATTGCTATTAAAACTTTGTACCTATTTTATTATATTAATTTACTGTTATTTACGAACGCGAAGATCGGCCTACCGGCCATTGTTTATGCAAATAGCAGAATAATTTATTGTATTATGGTATAACATATATATATATATAATGATAATTATTTATTATTATTATTATTATTATTATTATCATTACTATTCTTAATAAAAATATCTACACATTGTTTGAATTACACTGCGTTTTATGTTGGGTAGATTCGTTTCAGTACCATGGCCGGGTGAATGAATGTCTACATGTAATGTTTTTGGAAAAATTGATTAACAATGCCTTATGCAAAATGCGTCCTAATTGAAAAATAAAATATTTGTTTCAAAATAGAATACATGACAATATTTAAATATAATAGATTATCCTAGAATGACAAATCATCTCCGTTCAGAATCGTTTTTCGAATACAATGATACACCTATTACATTCAAATTTAACCTACCCTACTCAGAGGTCCACCCCACCCCCTAATGTACAGCAGAGTGACATCATCTTATCCGCTTTATATTATTTAATTTGCATCAATTTTTATCATTCAAAATGATTATCAAACAAACCAATCATAGAAATATTCTGGATTCAACACTGATTTACTTTATTATTAAATAAATTTCTACGTAATTTGGTTTCATTGAATATAATATCTGCATTAAAATCTCCTATAAGAGATAATAATAGGTTATCAAACATTGAGGATTTGTTGTACTTAATACGTTGTATTGTTTTTCAATAAAACATTCATATCTTTCTAATTTTCAGAACTTACCTACCTAGGCTACAAATTTATACCTAAGTATCCAAAGACCATAGAGAAAAATAGGTTATATTTAATTTAATTTTTAAAAATAAAGAATTTAATCAAATATATGGTTTCACTATTTTGTTTTGTTCTATTACTACCGAACAAAATAACACATATTATGTGTGATAATGAATAAGTGTAAATTTGTTAATACAATTAATGTTTCAAATATGATTAATAGCTTAAGAGTGATAAAACATTTTTCATCAGAAAATTATTTTACTTACTTTTAGCCTATGATATGTAGATAATTTTTTGTTTGTCGTTGTAATTTTATATTTTTGTGAGCTTATTAGATTAATCGTATTTTACAGGTAACTAATTAATAGGTATAAATCAATTTTTTGAATAATTACCTAATAAAGTAATTCAAATATTTTTCAATTTAAAACCACCTATTTTCTTATTTTATATCATATTTTAAGTCATCATGATATGATCCCTAGTCAGAAATTCATAATAGTAGCAGATAATTCACATAATATATTATAAAATGTGTGATATAAGATGAATTCTAATTAAATGGTCTAATGTGTAAAATTTATATATAACTAATTAATTTAAATTTAATAAAAATTATCTGTGATAAAAAACTGTACTAACAAATTAATAATGTAATTTCTATGGATATTAATATTATTGGTATCGATGTCACCTCATTGGCGCGTCGCGTCAAATCGTAGGTATATAGGCATAATATTTACTGCATGGTTTCATTTTCATTATATATATTTACGGAATTACCCACCGCAATACATCGTTAAAAACTATTTTTACAAAAATAGTATAGATACTCTGGTTTATGAGACCTGTTAGATCGAGGCGTTACCAACTGCAGCAGAACAATATTATACGTACACCACATTTAGAGTGAAAAATACAGAATTGTATATTCTTGTTTGATGGTGAAATCTAGATCTAAGAGGCACATAGGCGCGATTTCAGCTTTGACTTTGGAGGAGGACTATCCAAATATAAATCAAACAGACCCGCCCGGGATAATATGACTATACCGGTAAAATACGATTGAGAACGTTATTTTTGGTAACACAATAAATTGAGAACGCTCAATATTTTAATTTTATTTTCAACGTTGCCAAATTTAATCGAACAATAATTTGAACACGATAATCGACTATCAAATGATAAAGAATGTTATGTATGGTATGTAGCAAATAAAAGTTCTAATAATTTATTAAAATATCTAGAGTATGTTGGATTATGCTATCCCGCTTTAACTAATTCATATAGGTAACTTATTTGTCATAAACTCATAACATATTTATTACATTTTGTATACATATTTTTATAATATTCTACATATTTACTTTTTTTTACATAATATATAATACATAATCTTATGATTCTACATTTTTTTCATTTTTAAACATATTTATATAACATATGATTTTCTTCAAGAATATTTGTTAAATGATAAATAGTAAATGATATGGCAACGTTTCACGTAAATTCGTTCTCAATAGTGACCTTTTTTGGGGTGAGCGGTAAGTTCTTTGTTATTTTTAAGTGTTCTCAATTGTTTGGTCAAAAAGGTAAAATGTTCTCAATCGTTCGATAGCCGACTATACTATAATAATTATAGTATAATTTAAACAGGTCGTTAATTATACGCTAGGATATTTTTACCCCCGTTCAAAACACATTTTTACAGGGGGGTAAAAATATCCTATATCAGAGATGGCAAACCTTTTGATAACTGCGGGTCAAATGAAAATGTTTGGTTTGATTTTATTTGCCTCGAGTGTCAGAAACTTTTCAGGCCTTGTTTTTGCCTAAAAAATAATTCAATTAAATCTAGAAACATGATTTTATTTGTTGTTAAGTATATAATATATTTAAACTTAACAGAATTTACTATTAACTAATACATATTAATATAAACACATATTTTTTTTAATTACAAAAATTAGTTTTTAATGAGAAATCTGTTGCTGCATATTTCCAGCTAGGATTATGATTTAGAGATTATAATTTAATACATGCTGCACTAATATTTTTGATTTTTTACGATATAATATTACAATAATTAGTTCAAATTAATTTCAAATTATCAGTAATATTTTTGGAAGTGAAGCAAAAATTATAAATTATATTTAAGTTTACATGTTAGTGAAATAATGCTTGAGTGTCACAGGGTGACATGAGTGACATAGGTTCGCCATCCCTGTCCTATATGAATTCACCTGGGAGGTAAATATATCCTAGTATAATTTAAATAAAGTTTAATTTATTCCGGTATATTTTTACCGGCGGTAAAATTAACCTAGCAAATTTTTACCTGTGGTAAATTTAACCTAGAATAATTTTACGTTTACCCCTCTTATAAATTTACCGAGGGTATAAATATCCTAGGTTTTCTTTACTCCCGGTAAATATATCCTAGGTTAATTTTACCCCCAGCAAAAATATTCTAGTAAATTTTTATAGGGGGGGGGGGGGGGGGTTAAAAATATCCAGGGATAAAAATCACTATCTAGTTTGGTTATAAATGTAGTTTTTACCACACAATATTCTGTGTTTTTACTACTGATTCCTGAACACGGATTTAAATTTTATACAAATTTCGGAGAGATGTTTAAAATATGAATAGACAATTTTCCGAGTATTACGTAGAGCGGTAAAATAATTAATCCAATTGATACCTACAGTGGTGAAACACGTCTTGTTAGTTATTAGTTTATTACAATACACTGTTTTCCATGTAATTTAATAATTATATTTTTATATTTTGATTGAAAATCCATTAAATAAAAAGCAGAGCAACAAGAAAATGTAATAACACTATTGTAATTGAATCTCTATAACATTATTAGTAATAATAATTGTAAATTATTAATGCCTAAATCTGGGTTTTATGTTCATAAATCATAATTTAAAACAACATGATAAAGAAGAAAATGCATAACTGCATGTCTGCATCCATGAGAATTGAGAGGTAAGCCTCATGGACATCTGTATGACGATGATTATTAAGCCGTTTCAAGTCGTTCACTAACAACATAAAATAAACATATTATATTTATATGTATCACTGGATTTTCAATCGCATACTTTAATATACAATTAACTACTTAACAAATAATTTCTCAGTTAATTGTTGTAATATTTAATTTTGTATATCCTTGAGCTGAGAAATTTGAATTAAAAAAAAAATGAGGAGAATGTAAAATTGTATCTCATGCGTGTGTATCAAATATAGTATATCAAATATTGTATACAAATCTAGTTTATAATGTAGAGGTGATATAGTATAAAATATAAATATAGAACAATTGTAATTTATCAAATAAAATCATATATTATCTAAATCTGCCTAGAAACTTATAACATTGTTATATTTATTAAAGTACATTTAAAAATAAAAATTATATTATATAAATAATTATTATTTATTAACAGTGAATTTAAATACTTCTTATATAGTAAACTCTTGTAATAATAAAATGTATTTATACAATAATCAACAAGAGTAGTATCTAGTAAATATATCTAAAAATAAAAACATAATCATATTACATAGTTTCAATGAAAAGTTTAATTATAAACGGTTCTATTAAATTACTTGTGATTTATACCCGTGTATTATAATAAGGTTAACAATTATAGCTTTTTCAATAATAAACCAAATACGCAATTGAATGTAATACTTGAGATTTATACACCGTGCTACACTACCCTAATAGAAAAATTCCGCAATTAATGCTTGTGATTTTATTAAAATTATACGTACTAGTTTCTTTCTACTTACGGAGATGAGAACCTTTTACAATATTCGTACGGATCTCTATAATAAACTTTAAAAAAATTAAATTAAAAAATGTAATTATCAGTTTTATACAATATTATAGTACTGATTCATATACCATAGTTTTATATCATAATATATAATAATAATAATGAATTTTACATACCTAAAATGTTATCTTGTTCATATTGCGTAATAAAATCATTCAGTGGATCTGAAATGATTTAAATTATGTTTAGGTAAGATGTTTGTTATTACTTTATAATTGTTACATTTTATATTTAAACAAAAAATAGGCGGGTAAGTCGTGGATGTCGCTCTGCTGTACAGTAGGTTTTACAAGTGGGTTACTGTAATGAATGGAATTAAATTTGAATCCAATGATATTATATCATTGTATATACGAAAAACGATTCTGAGCGAAGACGGTTTATCTGTCTAGGATATTTTATAGATAATTAAAAATTTTCAAATCTTAGATTTAAAAAGAAAAGTTTTTATGAATTTCTAGTTTGAAATAATTTGCGAATTTTCGTGATTTTCGTGATTTTTACATATGTTTCAAAATTCAAACTTTGAATGCTTGTAAAAAAAAATTGTGAATACGCATTTCTTTTATTTTTCAAGTGCTACTTTCAATATGATAGGAGCCATGTATTAAATTTTCAAGCTTTGCTACCGAACAAATAAATTTTTATTGATATTTATAGAAAAAAAACTAAAAAAGTTGAAATATTAAAATGTCCGTAAACAGCTCAAAACAAATCTAAATATTATCAAATATAGAAAATGCCTATATAAACATTCAGTGAAAATTTCAAGTATCTGCGGTCATTTGTTTTAGAGTTACACCAAAATAAGAAAATCACTAAATGTGAAATCCAGTGAAAATTCAATGTTGTAAAAAGTTAATTTTCAAATGCTCATAAAAATTTAATTTGAATTTTCGATGAACTTTTTATTTGTGATAAAGATTGACAAACTTGTAAGGAATCTTGTATTAAATTTTCAAACCTTAGAATTAAAAAGAAAATTTTTTATGAATTTCTAGTTTAAAATAATTTGTGAATTTTCGTGATTTTTACATAATATGTTGTCAAAATTCAAACTTTTAATGCTTATAAAAAAGAATTGTGACTATGTATTTCTTTTATTTTTCAACTGCTATTGTAAAAATATGTTAGGAGCTTTGTATCAAATTTTAAAATTTTAGAATTAAAAAAAAAAACTTTGATGAATGATAATTTGATCATTGCCGTAATTTTTACGTATTTGTAGTCAATATTTGAACTTCAAATGCTAATAAAAAAAAATTGTGCCTATGTATTCTTATAATTTTATAATCACTATAAGAATCATTTAATTTGAACGTATTTAGTCAAAATTTGAACTTTAAATGCTTATAAAAAAAAATCGTGCTTACGTATTTTTAATATTTTTTAACTGCTATTGTTACAAAGTGTTAGCTCAAAACAAATCTAAATATTTTTTAAATTTTATCAAATATATAAAATACCTATATAAACATTTAGTCAAAATTTCAAGTATCTGCGGTCATTTGTTTTAGAGTTACACCAAAATAAGGAAAATACACCAAAATCGCTAAAAGTAAAATTCCATTGTTGTAAAAATTTAAATTTCAAATGCTCATAAAAATTTAATTTGAATTTCCGGTGGACTTTTATGCTGCTATTGTAACAATATGTTAAGAGCCTTGTATTAAATTTTTAAGCTTTTCTGGCTAACAAATAAATTTTTATCAATATTAATTTAAAAAAAACTAATAATGATCGAAAATTTCAAATGCCTATGAATAGTTCAACTTAAGTGGAACATTTTTGAAAATTGCATGGTGGATAGAATATACTTATATAAACATTCGGTGAAAATTTCATGTATCTATGGTCATTTTTTTTTAAATTACATCAAAAACCAAAATCGATTTTGTCGAAAAATGAGTGTGCGTAAAATTTCCCGTTTTTCCCTTAATTTTTAGTTTGTTTTTCTCGATTATTTAGAAAAGTATTAAGAATTTTTACCCCCCAAAGTACCAACTAGATTCACTTTCTGATCGAACGAGATACTGAAGTCAAATTTCGAAGCACTTTTACTGCCCCAAAATTTGATGACAGACACAAAAAAAATAAAAAATAAAAAATAAAAACATACATCATGGTAAAATCAATACATTCAACGCTCCGCTCAGAATCTAAAATGATACACGCAGTAATAAATACTGTTACGAACCTATAAAATATGTACGAGATACCACGCAATTGTGATATAAAATAAGTATTGACTATGACTAAAACTAATAAGCCATTAATATCAAAACCGTGCGGATGTCACTAATAAGAACGTGATGAATAAAATATAAAATTGGTTAAATTATAAAAGTGTTTTCACACGTCCCTTCTTATAAATGACTGTAGACCCGTGTGAGAGTATACGAAACGGTCAGCATATTAAGTTGAATCACAAGACCAAATGTCGACATGTAACAGGAAAGTCACCACCGATCCTAAGGACCAAATCATATATAAGAGAGGCCGGAGAGACGAGGACAAGAGCTCGTCAGAAAGTTTTTAAAATGTGAGCCAGACGGTTTTTAAAATGTGATCCAGACGGTTCTTAAATGTGAGCTAGATGGTTAGGGATATTCAAGACACTCAGAGGCAGGTCGTAACACCATCACTCATTGTCTTTTATATCATTATTTCAGAGTCAGGTCGTAACACCGCTCACCAATACCTTATGGCTTACTACATAGTCATTTTGTATCAAGTTTAAACGTAAAATAAAGATATTGTTACACTTATACATCAGTTACATTTTCATTCCTACGTTGATGTATGAATCGACGTTCAGTCGGGCCGTAACAATAAACATGAATATACATGAAGACTTTACAATTTAAATTTGTTATTGGCAGAAAAACAAAATTATAAATAATTATAAATTATAGTTAGGTATAGATCATTGATAATAATTATTAATTACTCACGATAATCATTTTCTTCATCATTTTCATTGGCTTCCAGTGCTCGCTCTAATATAAAAAATAATTGATGGTATTATTTACTGTAGCATAAGCTCGTAAAAACGCATACTATAAACCTACAGGTATATGTATAGTAAAAACACAGAAAGGAATGTGAAAAACTTGTGATGCTTCTAATACTATTTTAATGGTGTATAATTTTTTGATAATTATTCAGAGAAAGATTTCCTTAAGTGGATTCGATATCACGATTTTCTGTCTTTGTCTAACACAAAGAATTTTAACAGTGTTCTCTGCCAAACGTATATAAAGTGAAGCGATAAGATTTTTGAAATCAAATTCGAATTTTTCGTCAAGTATACTTTAGATCAACTTCCGCACATTTTTTAATTATTTAAATTTTATCTTTTGTGATATTTTTAATATAACGTTTTTAGAAATAGATAATATCAATAGTGTGAGGAAGTCAATCTTTAGTAGTCTTGTCGATCAAAAATCAATACATTCATTGCTCCGTTCAGAATCTAAAATACTGTATGGGTATTTAAAAGAAATTGTTTTAATCAAAAATAAAGTAGTAAAATATTGTAACATTATAGTACGCTTGGTACCTAATTTAATTTTGATAAAAACCCATACAGAGTTGATTGGATTTTCCCTTTTACTGTTCAAAATGACTCCATTGACCGGTATGTGAATCTAATAAACGAACTTTTTATTGTGTGTTAGTATACTTGCGGGTACAGTGATCACTGTCTCGCCGTCGAGTGACATCACAATGAGTGGACATCGCTTTTTGGGCAGTACTGGCTGTCTGGAGAGTGAGAAGCCGCCGCCCTCAACCCGGGCATGGGAGAAACCTACGGGTGCCCATTAGAAATTCTGCCAAATAAGCGTCCAACTTACGGACATAAGTGCCATATGCAAAAATAAAAGTATATGTCCAAATCGGAACCAGTAGATTTGAGTCTATAATACATGAATGAGTCAATTAACTGTGGGTTTAATATGCGGCGACCAATATAATTATATTTATATTTTAATTTTGCCAAGATTTATTTTATTGGATGTTATTTACATTTCGTAATACAGCAATTCAATCATAAGAAATCCTGTTACCATTTATTACTTGAGTCATTAGCCTTTAAGTACACACACACACATCTCTTTACCACATAGCTCACTAAGATTTTCACGACGAATTCAACCAATGGTAATGAGCTATAACACATATAATATATACAGTATGCACACAAAAATACGACGGTCGGTATGTGTGATTAGCTATATGCTACTAAGAATCTCGGTAACCGGGCGCATGACCTATTATTGTTCGTTCCCGAACAGCAAAAATGGGTACAATTTATTATAAAATAATATTTCATAGTGAATCACTTCCCTATTTCCCCGATGCAGAATTATGATAATATAATATGTATATCTATTAAATTATTTTTAAATAACTAAACAAATGTAATAATTTAACCACGTGATATCCGTTAGGTATAAATTTGGTTTTTCATAATCTAGATACATAGGCAACGTATTATCATCAATCCATATTTTTGTTACCTGTTGAGTATTGTAATACAATTAGTCATATATAAGCACAGTAAAAGTTATAAAATAATTAATTATAAATCTATGAATAACTCATTATGTTAACTTACTTAAACTTGACATAATTGATTGAATGTCCGTCGAAATTTTGAAATTTTCGCCTATGAAAATATAATTTATTATAATTATTTGAAATCTCAGTTTGTCATTGTTATATATTTCAAACTAATAAAATACACATACTTGTGTAGTTAATAATAACACAAAACTATATAATAATATTTAAGCTATAACTAATTTAGCCTGATGCAATGAGGTATGTTCCACATTCTCACCTAATGGATCGAATATCTAACCAAAATATTCCACTCGATGTATCTATAGAGTATAAAATCCCAATGGCTATCAGATGTGTCGATAAGTCAATGATATTCAACTAAGATTCGAAATTAATTAATAGCCAATTTAAAAAGAAAATTTACTCATGGATCATAACTCAATGGCCCCTAGAACTTAGGTGTGGTAATATAAACATAAGTCAGTGGCAACAAAAATTTGTTTAAAATATTTTGTATTATTTTGGGCATTTGACTCGCATGAGTAATACACATTACACTACATAGTTAATAAAAGTATTATCATACGACATATACACATCATGAGCAGGAGACATAAACAATAAAAATACTAATCAAAATTAACAAATCAATTACAAAATCGAAATTAAACCATATGAATCAATTATTTGTAAGTCAGCTTCGTATTCAACACTTAAACCAATAAATAGACTCAACAAGAGTGTATATGTTACATTGTTACATACAATGTCCGGAATTGTATATTTCGCAATTTGTACAGTGATTTTTGTACACATAGCGAATTGTACAATGTTGCTGTACAAAGTAACTATAGATTGTACAAGTTTCATTATACAATTCGCTATGTGTACAATAATCACTGTACAAATTACGAAATTTACCTTCATTGTAAATACTCAAAATTTAAAAACATAAATTACAATATAATAATTAACTGATGTATTTTCAAAGTATTTTCTTAACAAATATTACATATTAGTATATCATATATAATTCGATACACCTTGTCTTTACGTATTAGTATATTACAATCATCGAACAAATTACAAAATTTAAAAACATATTATAATAATTACAAATCGTAAGTATAAAACTACATATTACTGTACAGTGTACACAGTACACATTGTGATATGAAATAAAATACGTGAATCTATAATAAGATGTATAATTTCATCTCGTATAGTCGTATGAGTTGTTTTTCCCACGTTATGTGGAATCTAACATATTAGTAAAGGTATAATGCAATAAAAATTATAAAGTTTATATAAACGACTTTACGACAGGTACTGTCGTTGAGTCGTTCAGAAATACAATTTAAACAGATTTTAATACGGACTAGTACATTGTAATCGGAAATGCTGCAATATTTCAACTTATATTAGTGTGATTATAGTATTATACAATCGGGCAAAATGAGTGAATTTGAAAATAATATTAATTTAAAATTTTTTTTTTATATGATATACTTATATGCAATATTTGTTAAGAAAATACTTTTAAAACATACCACTAATTATATTGTAAACTATAAAACTTTATATCAAAATATCCAGTATTTCTATTTATTTGTTAATAATAGTAATAGTAATCTTGTGAATTGAACAATGAAGGTACATTTCGAAATTTGTACAATAATTATTGTACACATCGCGAATTGTATAATGAAACTTGTGCAATCTAGTTACTTTGTACAACTGCATTGTACAATTCGCGATGTGTACACAAATCACTGTACAAATTGCGAAATGTACAATTCCGGACATTGTATGTAACATAATATATAAAGATCAGCTTTAGAGGCTTTCCGTAATTGTTGAATTTGTCACATATAAACGTAGCTGATAAACCTATACCTGATATAAAAAATATTGAAACATCTCTTAAATACGCTAGACTATAGCGTATTAATGACGTATCATATTTAGCTAGAAACATTTTATCCGATCCAACCATAAACAATACACAAAAGAAAATGAAAAAATACGAAAAACTGAAGGTATTGAATTATAATATTCTGCTGTGACACATCATAAAAGAATATATTATAAAAGGGTAGATGTAAAGTATGATATAATAACAGGAATACATAGTTTGAAAGATATGGTGCTTGTAATGTTATTATAATGTTATAAAATCTCGTATCTGATAATAATATCTGTATTGTACAAATCACAATACGTATGGGAACGACACGATGCAAAAACATCAATTTAGGTACAGGCCACTTATGATTATTGTGGTCTAAAAATATTTTTAAAACTAGCCCCTATTGAGAAATGATTTATCATTCTGAATTGTTGTTATATAACATATATTTTGTTGTTATATACGATACGAATACAATTAATTATATTGGATTTCATGGCTAGCTCTCTATTCCTTGATGCATAATTATATTTATATACATAAATAGGGTTCTTTTCAATTAATCAAAAGTAATATTATAACATTTATAACCATGTTATAGCCATTGAGTTTCAATATTCATTGTGACAATCTAACGATTGCCCTAATATGTGTTATCATAATACATATTTGATTATAATATATATGTTGCGTATTTTTATACTTGGATTATCTATTGTAATACATATTTAACAATCTATAACTATGATTTATAATTTTTTTTCATTTTTGAACCGACTACGTCATGGTTTCGTGATTGCTTTCGCATTCTCCCACGAAAACCATACTATATATTACACAATATATAAATAACTATAATATATACTTACAAAATGAGTCTATGTATTTTACAGTATCAGTTACATTTTGAAAATTTTTTTCTGTTGAAAGATAAATTATGTTAATTGATACTTCCAGCTTGGTACTGTTTTTGTACTTCAATCTGTTTAGAGTTGTTTAACTTTACTCTGTTTAATAAGAATAGTAGACGACGGCCGATTTGTGCGCATAGTCGTGGCCGCGACGCACTGGCTCTGCTCTGGCGTGGCTATCACCGGCGGCGACGAAAACTCTTTTCCGCCGTCTACTATTCTTATTTTGAACAGAGAATATACATAATTTTGTACTTTATTATAACATATAAATATAAAATAATATTTAAATTATTATCTAGCCTGATGGACAGGCACAATTAGGGGAGGAGGCTGAGAAGGTATTAACACCTTCCATATTTTTGGTATTTATGTATCAAAACCTCGGATTATTAAAAAAATTCAAAAACAGCTTATCATCAGATACTAGACTACCGTAGTATAAAAAAATATAATTCGAAAATTGCCTCATAGTTGTAAGTGTCTTGAAAATGTAGAACTTATAAGCACCATCAGATGTTTTATTGAAATTACACCTATGACCATCCATCTTCATGTTCCTGTTTATGGATAATTGCAGTACGAAAATGTTCAACAATTCACAAATAATCAAATGTAATAAGGTAACAATATTCTTATATAGTTACTATACCATAAGCGTTAGGTATGGATTTGCTTTGTTAGTAGAAACCTTGTGATATCGCTCTACGTATTATCATTAAGGCCTATTACATATTTGATTAAATGATTAATGTGTATTTGTATGTGTATTACCTTCAGTTATTTTTTTAATCATTTTTATATGAACACAATATACATTATAAAATATTTAAATATAACACTATGTAACTAATTATCTATCCTTACCGATATCCTGTTGCCTTAGAACCGCATCAGTATGGTCGCTAGAATCTTCCTCTATAAAAATATAAGTATTAATAAATAATTAAATAATATTATTATAGTTGTATAATAATTTTTATAAATCTCTGTATTTTACATTGTTTTAAAAAAAACTAATTATTTAATTATTATTGCTGATTAATAACTGCAATGCAAAGTTTATTATAAAACATTTTTAACAACATAAGTAATATAATAACATAACCTAGAATTTATAGGTATTATGAACAAAAGGGAATTAGGTATGTCTAATTTCAACACTCCCCTTCAATTCCCGCATAAAAAAAAAAACTTTATCATATAAACAACAGAAGTATTAGGTAAATGTGTAATCCAATTTTTAACAAATTATTCTTAAATTTACTAGTAGGCAAGGATTTTGTCAGCATATCAGCTCGTTGGTCAGTTGTATGAATGTATTTTAACTACACTATTCCTTCTTGAACTTTTTCTCGAATGTAGGTAGTGATTATATAAGTGATATTTATATCAATATGTTTGGTACGTTTATGATATTCAGGGTTTAATGTTAATTTTATGCAGCTTTGAATATCTTCATAGAGTAATGTAGGTTCACTAACCTAACCACAGAACTCAGAGATTACTGTTTGGGTACCTAATGTTTAAGATTACTACATTATTGATCTCTCATCTTAATTTCCTAGTCAGCTTATATTTTCTACATATAGGTTGCACTTACTTTAGTTCATCGTCGTGCCCAAAATTCACCATAGATGGATTATTGCCTATACTTATTATAGTGCTTTCATATTTCCCTTGGATATCCTACTTAAATGATTAAATTGCAACTAAATCGATTTTAATTTGATGTTAGGTGATTAGCTGTCTTGCTGGGTAATAAAATCTTTCACAAAGATTTCACAAATAATACACTAGACATACACCGCATAAGCATAATCATTCAATCCGACATACGAATGTTGTACATATATTAAAAAAAAAAAAATCAAACTATTTATAAGTAAAATATATTTTCATTAGAAAATATTATAATATAACACTCTAAAAAACTAATAATGTATACTTACTAAATTCTTCCAATATGTAGGTAAAATCATTATCTAGATTTATAAAAAAATAAAATGTATCACGCATCATAGATGAAACTCGGGTTGTAACTGTATTTATTTTTCATTCTATAATTACAACATTCAAATATCCTATGATATTTAAACTATTACCTATTTTAGTATGATGAAACTAAACATGACACTCAATTTTCCATAATGCATTGATATCTAACCAAAATATTTCACTCATTACAATGGATGTCAGGTATTTTGAAAAGTCAACAATATATACAACTTTACTAAGATTCCAAATTAATTAATAGTCAATTTAAAAATACGATTTAGAGACGGATCATAACTCAATAACTTTTAAGACATAATTGGGATATAAACATAAGTCAGCGGCAACAAAAACTTGGTTAAAATTATTATTGTTATTTCGGATAGTCGATTAATACTAATGAGTTATACATATTAAACACAATATATTAATACCTCAATGAACAATTCAATATACATAATATTCCCAATAACAATATAGTATTACCTAAAATAATATCTTACACAATTACTATTGCATTATGTATATGTAACCAATAAATGTATTAACATTATCTCTCAAAATGTAAAAGTAGATTATGCATTAAGCATTATACTATTGACATACCTAGCAATATAATTAAACATGATTGTATTCAGTGGCATATTTTATTATTTACCACATTTTTTGACCAGAACACAAGAGATTTTAAATAAAGACCTACCTACGAATTACCGGTCATGAATAAAATAGTGTTAAGTCATAAAAAAAAACAAATTCAATGTTTACTACAAGCTATAAATGTCTTCAAATTTATATTGAGTTGAAAAACTATTATACTAACATAATTAAAAATATAGGTATGGCATTGATTGACTTTACATAATGATACATTTTTAAATAATTTAACTTTATATATCATACAATTTTGAACATACCCACATCCACAGCATGTGAAGGTTTTATGATGCCATACGTAAACATTTTATCTGTAAAAGTTCAGATAATAATAACAGAAAATATTAATTATTTATATAAATATAATTCTTCTGTACATATAATATATATATTCTATACACATATGAACTCATATCGTAATATTGAAAAACAATGTACCTATACCTATTAATATAATAATTATAAAACTCTAAAAAAGTAAAAGCAATGTTGAATACAATTTTAAGCAAAAACATAATGCGTATTTAATATAATATAATACTCATTTATTGACGAGTTTTTTTTTTTTGAATTGATTGGAATTTTTCGAAGATAAAAATGACAATCTAAAGCATCTTATAGCGGTAGGTGTGGTGTACATCCTTAAAACTCAATATAGTTTTTGTTCTAGAAAAATATTTAAAAAATCACAGGTCCAAAAATATTACTTCCGTAGAGAATTAGCTCGGCATGAATTCCGATTTCCGATCTCGACCTACCTCCAACATTGATGCCCAGTCCAACGTCCAAATTGGGCGGTTAGTGACAATGGAATTTTTGATAATTACGAAAAATTTGAAAAAATAAAAATAATGAACGCCGTCCGTACATTTCCAACGCGTGACGACAGTTGGCGTGATCGCAGCGGCACGCCTGTGCATGATGTGATCAAATAGGTAGTATACAAGACATTTACTGTAGGGGCCTTATGGCTTATCGTATTGCTCATCATTAGTATTTAATGGTTATTCGACATTGATTCACTGTCAATACGTGTATAAATAGAAAATATACATTTCAAATTGCAACGAATTGTTATTGATCATCGATATACATAGATTTCGATAAAATATTCAATAATTTAGTCTTCACTAGAAATTATACGTTAAAACAAATACAATAGTCGAATGCAGGGAATGCATGAGGTGGGACCTTAAAGAACCGGTTACAAAACCTAAAACCTTGAAAGAATACTAATAACCTTTATTTTACACTTTTAAAAGACCCTAACAAAAACCGAACCTTCATACAAACCTGAAAAAATGGGCATAGCCGTTTTCGACCAAAAACGTATCCTTCCCCTTTCGGCCGATTCGCTTTTCGACCAAATTTAAAATACATCGATTCTTTTCGACCACAACATAAAATTTATATAATAACACAATCACAATCTATACACAATCGGCACAATACGAATATGAGCTAAGAGAAGGAAGAATGAAATTTTGAATGACTAGGTATTCTAGATAGTGTTTGAAGTATACGAACTTATTTGAATTCTAAACAGTCCTAAGTCTGAATAAATGAGAAGAAAATTGTTTCTGGTTGAATATATCATAATAATTTGAAAAGAGAATTTAACAAGGTTAACATCATCATAAAAGCTGGCGGAAACCAATTCATATATGTTACCTGTATACAACACGGGAACCAACTCGTATGTTACCGTAGACAACCCGGGAACAAATTCGACAATTGGGAACCAATTCGTAGTCGTTCTTTATGTTTGCTCCAATATAAAAAGGTAAAAAGTGCACAATCATTTAGCACCGAGGCCATTGGTACACCCATATAATGCTTAATTTTATATTTTTTACGGGCAAAGTCAGTCAAAAGGTTAAAGATAGATGTGCTTCATTGAAACTTAGGGGGTGTTTATACTTTACACCCTATTTTTTTTTTTATTATTATCTAAATGGTTGGCAATGATTTCATATTTTATTATTTTTTTAATTGCAAATATAAAACAAATCTTTTTTCTGGGCAATGGCGGAAAGCATGGATAATGGATATAGTATAATCATTAATCATACTATTATATATGTACATCGTAGTTTATTATGTGGATACACAGGACGTGATATAATGTATTTGAAACACGGAAAACAAATGCCAAACGAGCATAATATGGTAAAGGTTGAAATTGTCCCGAAACTATAATGTTTTACTAAACGAGTCACATGCAGCTACATAGGTACGATATGTTTTACGTCTTTATTCATTTTGGTTAAAAAATCTGAATACCAAAAACTTTTATAATAAATTACAATTATATAGTAAAAAAATGATCACGTTGAGCGAAATTCAATATATTTATATGAGAAATGTGTGGTATATAATATATCATAGAGTAAAATCTTATTACTTACTATAGCAACTGACAAATTTATCAAATTCTATAAATAAATAAATAGTTAATAAAAAAATTGTTAGATGTTTTACAAACAAGATGAGGGTAAGATAATTAACATCTAATTTATATTATCCATAAATTATATGATTTGTCATAAAATGTAATAAAAATAAAAATTATACTTACTTTTTTTACCATCTTCTACCGTCCAATTCCCTGTAATTCCAATAATACAAAACATAAAAAATATAGCAAATAATGCAATAATGTTAAATTTAACCATGATTATAGATACCAAAAAAATATTAGTAATAATTACAACGGTAAGTGTGATAAATCAAGAATAATATCGAAACTTGCTCAACAACGGTATTTAAGCCATTTAAAAAGTTATTGCGCAAATACAACAAAATGTGTCAGTCCAGTCCAATTGAGTAAACTATTTGAAGAAATATAATAGTAGGTATGAATAATATTTTGATGTTTACCTACATAATACGTTCAGACGTAGTGTATATACTAATAATATTGGTTGTAGAATTCATTAAATTGCTAAAAAATTCAAAAAAAAAATTTAGTTTTCATTTTTTATACTCTGAGTCAATAATTATAGTACGTATGTAAAAAAAAATCCGATTACAATGGCTCAATGCATTTTAAACATAAACCCTATGTATAATCATTATATGTGGCTTTGGAAAATATGGCACAGCAACCATAATTACCAACTTTCGAAAAACAAACATTTTGTATTTTTAATATAGATACGACAGCAAAACGAGTACCCGTAGAAACTTGAAATTTTAACCAAACGTTAACCCTTTTTAAGATTTAATACAAAATTTGCTCCGAAGTTGTTAACAATTAATGTATTTTTGAAACTACATTTTCAAAATATTTTATTCTTCTAGTTTCAAAATTAAAATTTTGAAGATTTTATGAACATCGCAAAACTTTGAAAAATATTTTATAATTAAACATTCATAGTATTTTTACTGAACATAACTAAGACTTCAACATTTAATATGAAAAAATAATAATAACGAGTTACTTATTTCTTATAATTTAGAATTTTTGGTTACAGTGTAAATTATTTTTCAATTAATATTTTATTCAATCCTCTGTGTTGTTGTATATACGCAAGCCAGTTTACAACACACACGCACAAATTATATTAAATTATAAAAAAACGACAATATCGCATTCATAATAATACCTTTGCTTACTAGCTGTTATTTTCAGCCATGATCAGACAATTAATGTAATTTAAAATAAAAATTCAATGAAGATGAAGTTATTAATGATTAACAAATAGTATATTAGACTAATGAAGAAATGAGATGTCATTGAATTTAAAATTCTCGATTCATCAATCAATATTTTTAAAACAATATATAAAAGACAATTGTTAATGTATTGCTATTATATTTAACTACATAGATATAGAGTGTGACAGAACTTCTTCATTCTGAAATGTTTTAAGTATACCTGCAATGATTTTATAATGTTTCCACAATGAATTATATTTTAATTCAACAATTATTGTAATGACGTCACCGAACACCTAATGAACGGCACAGCATTACAAACATTTTGTTTAAAATTTAGTAACAAAAATGTTCGAGTGACTTCATATTAAATATTCAAATCTAAGGTATGGGTATGGACAATATAAACGATTTGAACGTTTGATTATAAAATAATAATAATATTCAAATGTTTGTCATTTTCCCTAAAATCTTCAGTATTCTAACTTTGAACACGAAGACATAAATATTTTTAAAATACACTTTCAAAATACATCAATTATTATACGGCGTTCGTTGATTGCGTCCCGGACAAAGTTAAACGATTTTTTCCTACTTTTTCTGTGTTACGATTACGTCCTATTGTATAATAGGTGAGCATAAATTGACATGCGATAAATCTAATACTTATATTTGTCACATATTATGTTATGCAGATAAATATAAACATTGATTACGTTTACGCGAACACTTTTAAATAAATTAATTAAACCCATTTTTAATGATATTAATGTATAAATATGGTATACTCTGATAGGCGTACTTGGTTATGTGAGATAGCTACATTATATGTTGCTAATAACTTATTAGTAATAAGTAATAAACTAATAACCATAAATTCACAATTATTTTGCTCATCCATACAGTGTGAACTGTGAACTGCCTGTCTATGAAACCCAACCAATATTTTTTCTCATTTAAACCTTAACCGGATATAGATTTATTAGTGATAATAATATTGAGATTTCAGTGCACAATTCGTTTTCTCTCTCTCTGACCCACGTGCAACATACCAAATTATGTTTATCAAATGGACCCTGTGTCACCCTAGAAATATAGTTATACAGCTCAATTATCATAGCCAGTGGCACATTTAGTTTTTGAGATAGGGAAGTTAAGGGGTTGTAAAAACGTTTAAATAACAATAGAATGACTTTCAAAAATAATTTTCAGCTAAAACATGTCTAAAATAATTTTCTTATGATGTATGTATATAGATATAATATATAAACCTTCACTCATAATCGTTTTTCGTATGCAATGGTTCATTACTGTGCCATCACAATGACATCTCGAAAACTATTGTACAATATCTATTTTTTGATTTTATTTCAATAACACGAATGGAGACTATTATTCCATATTCGGTGTTGGTCGATAATTTGACATTCGTAATATAGGTAAGTACTCGTATCGTGTATTCATATCATAATTTTTATCAAAAACTTTTTTCAAATTATAACTTCTTACTGTAGTAGGTACATACGTATTTTAGTAACGTTGATTTTAGCTTTTCAATAAATTGCTAAGAAATGCAAAAACAACGTACTTTGTTTTTATCACCTGAATCAATAATTATTAGTACGTCTGCAAAATAATACACGCCGCACCTTGACTTGACACATTTTAAGCGTATTATTATAATAGTTGTGATACGTGGCAAAGAAAAATGTTGCACAGCAATAACCAGTTTTTATTAAAATACATTTTGTATTAATCTAACACGATCCAAAACGAATACCCGTAGATAGGTACATTAAATTGTCGTCAATCGTTTACGCGAACACTTTTAAATAAATTATTTAAATCCATTTTTAATGCTGAATACAAATTTGATCAGAAATTAATAGAATAATAATTGATGTATTTTCAAAATATTTATGTCTTTGCGTTTAAAGTTAGAATACTATCGATTTTTGTTAAACAACCTGGAAAAAACACGGCGCTTGTGCTCAGCAAATCCATTTTTAGTTTGTCGCCTATTCCTACTTCAACAGCTACAGTAGGAAAAATATTAATAAATTCGGATTCTAAAATATAAAGATAATTGTAAAAATGTTCATGAGGCATATTTAAATTCTCAAACGTTAATTTTTCAGCATTTTCATGTGTGTAAAAAAAAATCGTCGAAATGTTTGTCATTTTCCCTAAAATCTTCAGTATTCTAACTTTGAACACGAAGACATAAATATTTTTAAAATACACTTTCAAAATACATCAATTATTATACGGCGTTCGTTGATTGCGTCCCGGACAAAGTTAAACGATTTTTCCCTACTTTTTTTGTGTTACGATTACGTCCTATTGTATAATAGGTGAGCATAAATTGACATGCGATAAATCTAATACTTATATTTGTCACATATTATGTTGTGCAGATATATTTAAACATTGATTACGTTTACGCGAACACATTTAAATAAATTATTTAAACCCATTTTTAATGCTTAATACAAATTTGATCAGAAATTAATAGAATAATAATTGGTGTATTTTCAAAATAGTTATGTCTTTGCGTTTAAATTTAGAATAATAACCATTTTCGGGAAAATATTTTTATTTTATTTCTAAGGATATTTTTGTAATATTTTGAGCAATTCGAAGCTTTATTAGATTTATATAGAATTTTATAGTAAAATAGAGTAAAATATTTTGTAAAATGTATTTTTATTAGTTTAAAATTATTATTTTGTAATTTTATTAGCTCATTTTTTGCCATTTTTATATCATATTTGCATTTTTCGTAATTAATTTTTCATTGTTTTTTAAGGTCATCAATTTCCGAGATCTAAAGTATTGAATATGTTATGTTTTTGAAATTTACGTATTTTTAATTATATAAATGTTATCCTTATGAAGTTGAATTTGAGTTTAATCATAATATTATTACATCCCACACTGCCTACATCGTGAATACATATTACGTGAAAAATTAAAGTTTCACAACTTTATAAATTATAGCCATCTATTAAGAATCTACCACATCCACATTTGTTGTCTCATTCTTACAATAGAGATGGGAATGTTATTCAAAGGTCCATTTCAATGGCCTCCAACTTTCAAAATTCGATCTTCTGCAGATTAGGTACGCCAAACGTTTATGCAGAAATGTGCACCAGGTCCCGACGTTTGTTCACAAAAGTGTCCAGTGAAATACCAAAAACAAAACTGTGGGGGGGGGGGCATCAATGAATGTTTTGAAAACTAAAACTTAAACCCATACGGGTATAAATAGGACACTTACAAGATAAGATATAGATAATAATTTATACATTTCCATCTGTTTAGATATATTATTAACAACAATACAAAAAACATAATAACATTTTAAAATGTCAACTTTTTTTACTCAAAAATAAAAATTAAGATTAAGACTTAAACCCCTTCTCTTTAAATGACGTATTCACTGACTATAGAAATGTACCTATTATGTATGATATTTGGACTTATTTTTATTGATTTTTTTATAATTATTATTTTATAACACTCACTTAGAATGTATTCCAATAGTCATTACTAAATCCATATTGAATGGGGGGGGGGGGAATTCCGTTTGGGCGCATTTACCCGACACAGAACACTTTAAGGCGTAATTTCATGTCTTATTTAGCCATCATGTTCCATGGGTGTAATGTATAAATATGGTATACTCTGATAGGCGTACTTGGTTATGTGAGATAGCTACATTATATGTTGCTAATAAGTAATAAACTAATAACCATAAATTCACAATTATTTTGCTCATCCATACAGTGTGAACTGTGAACTGCCTGTCTATGAAACCCAACCAATATTTTTTCTCATTTAAACCTTAACCGGATATAGATTTATTAGTGATAATAATATTGAGATTTCAGTGCACAATTCGTTTTCTCTCTCTCTGACCCACGTGCAACATACCAAATTATGTTTATCAAATGGACCCTGTGTCACCCTAGAAATATAGTTATACAGCTCAATTATCATAGCCAGTGGCACATTTAGTTTTTGAGATAGGGAAGTTAAGGGGTTGTAAAAACGTTTAAATAACAATAGAATGACTTTCAAAAATAATTTTCAGCTAAAACATGTCTAAAATAATTTTCTTATGATGTATGTATATAGATATAATATATAAACCTTCACTCATAATCGTTTTTCGTATGCAATGGTTCATTACTGTGCCATCACAATGACATCTCGAAAACTATTGTACAATATCTATTTTTTGATTTTATTTCAATAACACGAATGGAGACTATTATTCCATATTCGGTGTTGGTCGATAATTTGACATTCGTAATATAGGTAAGTACTCGTATCGTGTATTCATATCATAATTTTTATCAAAAACTTTTTTCAAATTATAACTTCTTACTGTAGTAGGTACATACGTATTTTAGTAACGTTGATTTTAGCTTTTCAATAAATTGCTAAGAAATGCAAAAACAACGTACTTTGTTTTTATCACCTGAATCAATAATTATTAGTACGTCTGCAAAATAATACACGCCGCACCTTGACTTGACACATTTTAAGCGTATTATTATAATAGTTGTGATACGTGGCAAAGAAAAATGTTGCACAGCAATAACCAGTTTTTATTAAAATACATTTTGTATTAATCTAACACGATCCAAAACGAATACCCGTAGATAGGTACATTAAATTGTCGTCAATCGTTTACGCGAACACTTTTAAATAAATTATTTAAATCCATTTTTAATGCTGAATACAAATTTGATCAGAAATTAATAGAATAATAATTGATGTATTTTCAAAATATTTATGTCTTTGCGTTTAAAGTTAGAATACTATCGATTTTTGTTAAACAACCTGGAAAAAACACGGCGCTTGTGCTCAGCAAATCCATTTTTAGTTTGTCGCCTATTCCTACTTCAACAGCTACAGTAGGAAAAATATTAATAAATTCGGATTCTAAAATATAAAGATAATTGTAAAAATGTTCATGAGGCATATTTAAATTCTCAAACGTTAATTTTTCAGCATTTTCATGTGTGTAAAAAAAAATCGTCGAAATGTTTGTCATTTTCCCTAAAATCTTCAGTATTCTAACTTTGAACACGAAGACATAAATATTTTTAAAATACACTTTCAAAATACATCAATTATTATACGGCGTTCGTTGATTGCGTCCCGGACAAAGTTAAACGATTTTTCCCTACTTTTTTTGTGTTACGATTACGTCCTATTGTATAATAGGTGAGCATAAATTGACATGCGATAAATCTAATACTTATATTTGTCACATATTATGTTGTGCAGATATATTTAAACATTGATTACGTTTACGCGAACACATTTAAATAAATTATTTAAACCCATTTTTAATGCTTAATACAAATTTGATCAGAAATTAATAGAATAATAATTGGTGTATTTTCAAAATAGTTATGTCTTTGCGTTTAAATTTAGAATAATAACCATTTTCGGGAAAATATTTTTATTTTATTTCTAAGGATATTTTTGTAATATTTTGAGCAATTCGAAGCTTTATTAGATTTATATAGAATTTTATAGTAAAATAGAGTAAAATATTTTGTAAAATGTATTTTTATTAGTTTAAAATTATTATTTTGTAATTTTATTAGCTCATTTTTTGCCATTTTTATATCATATTTGCATTTTTCGTAATTAATTTTTCATTGTTTTTTAAGGTCATCAATTTCCGAGATCTAAAGTATTGAATATGTTATGTTTTTGAAATTTACGTATTTTTAATTATATAAATGTTATCCTTATGAAGTTGAATTTGAGTTTAATCATAATATTATTACATCCCACACTGCCTACATCGTGAATACATATTACGTGAAAAATTAAAGTTTCACAACTTTATAAATTATAGCCATCTATTAAGAATCTACCACATCCACATTTGTTGTCTCATTCTTACAATAGAGATGGGAATGTTATTCAAAGGTCCATTTCAATGGCCTCCAACTTTCAAAATTCGATCTTCTGCAGATTAGGTACGCCAAACGTTTATGCAGAAATGTGCACCAGGTCCCGACGTTTGTTCACAAAAGTGTCCAGTGAAATACCAAAAACAAAACTGTGGGGGGGGGGGGCATCAATGAATGTTTTGAAAACTAAAACTTAAACCCATACGGGTATAAATAGGACACTTACAAGATAAGATATAGATAATAATTTATACATTTCCATCTGTTTAGATATATTATTAACAACAATACAAAAAACATAATAACATTTTAAAATGTCAACTTTTTTTACTCAAAAATAAAAATTAAGATTAAGACTTAAACCCCTTCTCTTTAAATGACGTATTCACTGACTATAGAAATGTACCTATTATGTATGATATTTGGACTTATTTTTATTGATTTTTTTATAATTATTATTTTATAACACTCACTTAGAATGTATTCCAATAGTCATTACTAAATCCATATTGAATGGGGGGGGGGGGGGAATTCCGTTTGGGCGCATTTACCCGACACAGAACACTTTAAGGCGTAATTTCATGTCTTATTTAGCCATCATGTTCCATGGGTGTAATGTATAAATATGGTATACTCTGATAGGCGTACTTGGTTATGTGAGATAGCTACATTATATGTTGCTAATAAGTAATAAACTAATAACCATAAATTCACAATTATTTTGCTCATCCATACAGTGTGAACTGTGAACTGCCTGTCTATGAAACCCAACCAATATTTTTTCTCATTTAAACCTTAACCGGATATAGATTTATTAGTGATAATAATATTGAGATTTCAGTGCACAATTCGTTTTCTCTCTCTCTGACCCACGTGCAACATACCAAATTATGTTTATCAAATGGACCCTGTGTCACCCTAGAAATATAGTTATACAGCTCAATTATCATAGCCAGTGGCACATTTAGTTTTTGAGATAGGGAAGTTAAGGGGTTGTAAAAACGTTTAAATAACAATAGAATGACTTTCAAAAATAATTTTCAGCTAAAACATGTCTAAAATAATTTTCTTATGATGTATGTATATAGATATAATATATAAACCTTCACTCATAATCGTTTTTCGTATGCAATGGTTCATTACTGTGCCATCACAATGACATCTCGAAAACTATTGTACAATATCTATTTTTTGATTTTATTTCAATAACACGAATGGAGACTATTATTCCATATTCGGTGTTGGTCGATAATTTGACATTCGTAATATAGGTAAGTACTCGTATCGTGTATTCATATCATAATTTTTATCAAAAACTTTTTTCAAATTATAACTTCTTACTGTAGTAGGTACATACGTATTTTAGTAACGTTGATTTTAGCTTTTCAATAAATTGCTAAGAAATGCAAAAACAACGTACTTTGTTTTTATCACCTGAATCAATAATTATTAGTACGTCTGCAAAATAATACACGCCGCACCTTGACTTGACACATTTTAAGCGTATTATTATAATAGTTGTGATACGTGGCAAAGAAAAATGTTGCACAGCAATAACCAGTTTTTATTAAAATACATTTTGTATTAATCTAACACGATCCAAAACGAATACCCGTAGATAGGTACATTAAATTGTCGTCAATCGTTTACGCGAACACTTTTAAATAAATTATTTAAATCCATTTTTAATGCTGAATACAAATTTGATCAGAAATTAATAGAATAATAATTGATGTATTTTCAAAATATTTATGTCTTTGCGTTTAAAGTTAGAATACTATCGATTTTTGTTAAACAACCTGGAAAAAACACGGCGCTTGTGCTCAGCAAATCCATTTTTAGTTTGTCGCCTATTCCTACTTCAACAGCTACAGTAGGAAAAATATTAATAAATTCGGATTCTAAAATATAAAGATAATTGTAAAAATGTTCATGAGGCATATTTAAATTCTCAAACGTTAATTTTTCAGCATTTTCATGTGTGTAAAAAAAAATCGTCGAAATGTTTGTCATTTTCCCTAAAATCTTCAGTATTCTAACTTTGAACACGAAGACATAAATATTTTTAAAATACACTTTCAAAATACATCAATTATTATACGGCGTTCGTTGATTGCGTCCCGGACAAAGTTAAACGATTTTTCCCTACTTTTTTTGTGTTACGATTACGTCCTATTGTATAATAGGTGAGCATAAATTGACATGCGATAAATCTAATACTTATATTTGTCACATATTATGTTGTGCAGATATATTTAAACATTGATTACGTTTACGCGAACACATTTAAATAAATTATTTAAACCCATTTTTAATGCTTAATACAAATTTGATCAGAAATTAATAGAATAATAATTGGTGTATTTTCAAAATAGTTATGTCTTTGCGTTTAAATTTAGAATAATAACCATTTTCGGGAAAATATTTTTATTTTATTTCTAAGGATATTTTTGTAATATTTTGAGCAATTCGAAGCTTTATTAGATTTATATAGAATTTTATAGTAAAATAGAGTAAAATATTTTGTAAAATGTATTTTTATTAGTTTAAAATTATTATTTTGTAATTTTATTAGCTCATTTTTTGCCATTTTTATATCATATTTGCATTTTTCGTAATTAATTTTTCATTGTTTTTTAAGGTCATCAATTTCCGAGATCTAAAGTATTGAATATGTTATGTTTTTGAAATTTACGTATTTTTAATTATATAAATGTTATCCTTATGAAGTTGAATTTGAGTTTAATCATAATATTATTACATCCCACACTGCCTACATCGTGAATACATATTACGTGAAAAATTAAAGTTTCACAACTTTATAAATTATAGCCATCTATTAAGAATCTACCACATCCACATTTGTTGTCTCATTCTTACAATAGAGATGGGAATGTTATTCAAAGGTCCATTTCAATGGCCTCCAACTTTCAAAATTCGATCTTCTGCAGATTAGGTACGCCAAACGTTTATGCAGAAATGTGCACCAGGTCCCGACGTTTGTTCACAAAAGTGTCCAGTGAAATACCAAAAACAAAACTGTGGGGGGGGGGGGGCATCAATGAATGTTTTGAAAACTAAAACTTAAACCCATACGGGTATAAATAGGACACTTACAAGATAAGATATAGATAATAATTTATACATTTCCATCTGTTTAGATATATTATTAACAACAATACAAAAAACATAATAACATTTTAAAATGTCAACTTTTTTTACTCAAAAATAAAAATTAAGATTAAGACTTAAACCCCTTCTCTTTAAATGACGTATTCACTGACTATAGAAATGTACCTATTATGTATGATATTTGGACTTATTTTTATTGATTTTTTTATAATTATTATTTTATAACACTCACTTAGAATGTATTCCAATAGTCATTACTAAATCCATATTGAATGGGGGGGGGGGGGGAATTCCGTTTGGGCGCATTTACCCGACACAGAACACTTTAAGGCGTAATTTCATGTCTTATTTAGCCATCATGTTCCATGGGTGTAATGTATAAATATGGTATACTCTGATAGGCGTACTTGGTTATGTGAGATAGCTACATTATATGTTGCTAATAAGTAATAAACTAATAACCATAAATTCACAATTATTTTGCTCATCCATACAGTGTGAACTGTGAACTGCCTGTCTATGAAACCCAACCAATATTTTTTCTCATTTAAACCTTAACCGGATATAGATTTATTAGTGATAATAATATTGAGATTTCAGTGCACAATTCGTTTTCTCTCTCTCTGACCCACGTGCAACATACCAAATTATGTTTATCAAATGGACCCTGTGTCACCCTAGAAATATAGTTATACAGCTCAATTATCATAGCCAGTGGCACATTTAGTTTTTGAGATAGGGAAGTTAAGGGGTTGTAAAAACGTTTAAATAACAATAGAATGACTTTCAAAAATAATTTTCAGCTAAAACATGTCTAAAATAATTTTCTTATGATGTATGTATATAGATATAATATATAAACCTTCACTCATAATCGTTTTTCGTATGCAATGGTTCATTACTGTGCCATCACAATGACATCTCGAAAACTATTGTACAATATCTATTTTTTGATTTTATTTCAATAACACGAATGGAGACTATTATTCCATATTCGGTGTTGGTCGATAATTTGACATTCGTAATATAGGTAAGTACTCGTATCGTGTATTCATATCATAATTTTTATCAAAAACTTTTTTCAAATTATAACTTCTTACTGTAGTAGGTACATACGTATTTTAGTAACGTTGATTTTAGCTTTTCAATAAATTGCTAAGAAATGCAAAAACAACGTACTTTGTTTTTATCACCTGAATCAATAATTATTAGTACGTCTGCAAAATAATACACGCCGCACCTTGACTTGACACATTTTAAGCGTATTATTATAATAGTTGTGATACGTGGCAAAGAAAAATGTTGCACAGCAATAACCAGTTTTTATTAAAATACATTTTGTATTAATCTAACACGATCCAAAACGAATACCCGTAGATAGGTACATTAAATTGTCGTCAATCGTTTACGCGAACACTTTTAAATAAATTATTTAAATCCATTTTTAATGCTGAATACAAATTTGATCAGAAATTAATAGAATAATAATTGATGTATTTTCAAAATATTTATGTCTTTGCGTTTAAAGTTAGAATACTATCGATTTTTGTTAAACAACCTGGAAAAAACACGGCGCTTGTGCTCAGCAAATCCATTTTTAGTTTGTCGCCTATTCCTACTTCAACAGCTACAGTAGGAAAAATATTAATAAATTCGGATTCTAAAATATAAAGATAATTGTAAAAATGTTCATGAGGCATATTTAAATTCTCAAACGTTAATTTTTCAGCATTTTCATGTGTGTAAAAAAAAATCGTCGAAATGTTTGTCATTTTCCCTAAAATCTTCAGTATTCTAACTTTGAACACGAAGACATAAATATTTTTAAAATACACTTTCAAAATACATCAATTATTATACGGCGTTCGTGGATTGCGTCCCGGACAAAGTTAAACGATTTTTCCCTACTTTTTTTGTGTTACGATTACGTCCTATTGTATAATAGGTGAGCATAAATTGACATGCGATAAATCTAATACTTATATTTGTCACATATTATGTTGTGCAGATATATTTAAACATTGATTACGTTTACGCGAACACTTTTAAATAAATTATTTAAACCCATTTTTAATGCTTAATACAAATTTGATCAGAAATTAATAGAATAATAATTGGTGTATTTTCAAAATAGTTATGTCTTTGCGTTTAAATTTAGAATAATAACCATTTTCGGGAAAATATTTTTATTTTATTTCTAAGGATATTTTTGTAATATTTTGAGCAATTCGAAGCTTTATTAGATTTATATAGAATTTTATAGTAAAATAGAGTAAAATATTTTGTAAAATGTATTTTTATTAGTTTAAAATTATTATTTTGTAATTTTATTAGCTCATTTTTTGCCATTTTTATATCATATTTGCATTTTTCGTAATTAATTTTTCATTGTTTTTTAAGGTCATCAATTTCCGAGATCTAAAGTATTGAATATGTTATGTTTTTGAAATTTACGTATTTTTAATTATATAAATGTTATCCTTATGAAGTTGAATTTGAGTTTAATCATAATATTATTACATCCCACACTGCCTACATCGTGAATACATATTACGTGAAAAATTAAAGTTTCACAACTTTATAAATTATAGCCATCTATTAAGAATCTACCACATCCACATTTGTTGTCTCATTCTTACAATAGAGATGGGAATGTTATTCAAAGGTCCATTTCAATGGCCTCCAACTTTCAAAATTCGATCTTCTGCAGATTAGGTACGCCAAACGTTTATGCAGAAATGTGCACCAGGTCCCGACGTTTGTTCACAAAAGTGTCCAGTGAAATACCAAAAACAAAACTGTGGGGGGGGGGGCATCAATGAATGTTTTGAAAACTAAAACTTAAACCCATACGGGTATAAATAGGACACTTACAAGATAAGATATAGATAATAATTTATACATTTCCATCTGTTTAGATATATTATTAACAACAATACAAAAAACATAATAACATTTTAAAATGTCAACTTTTTTTACTCAAAAATAAAAATTAAGATTAAGACTTAAACCCCTTCTCTTTAAATGACGTATTCACTGACTATAGAAATGTACCTATTATGTATGATATTTGGACTTATTTTTATTGATTTTTTTATAATTATTATTTTATAACACTCACTTAGAATGTATTCCAATAGTCATTACTAAATCCATATTGAATGGGGGGGGGGGGGGAATTCCGTTTGGGCGCATTTACCCGACACAGAACACTTTAAGGCGTAATTTCATGTCTTATTTAGCCATCATGTTCCATGGGTGTAATGTATAAATATGGTATACTCTGATAGGCGTACTTGGTTATGTGAGATAGCTACATTATATGTTGCTAATAAGTAATAAACTAATAACCATAAATTCACAATTATTTTGCTCATCCATACAGTGTGAACTGTGAACTGCCTGTCTATGAAACCCAACCAATATTTTTTCTCATTTAAACCTTAACCGGATATAGATTTATTAGTGATAATAATATTGAGATTTCAGTGCACAATTCGTTTTCTCTCTCTCTGACCCACGTGCAACATACCAAATTATGTTTATCAAATGGACCCTGTGTCACCCTAGAAATATAGTTATACAGCTCAATTATCATAGCCAGTGGCACATTTAGTTTTTGAGATAGGGAAGTTAAGGGGTTGTAAAAACGTTTAAATAACAATAGAATGACTTTCAAAAATAATTTTCAGCTAAAACATGTCTAAAATAATTTTCTTATGATGTATGTATATAGATATAATATATAAACCTTCACTCATAATCGTTTTTCGTATGCAATGGTTCATTACTGTGCCATCACAATGACATCTCGAAAACTATTGTACAATATCTATTTTTTGATTTTATTTCAATAACACGAATGGAGACTATTATTCCATATTCGGTGTTGGTCGATAATTTGACATTCGTAATATAGGTAAGTACTCGTATCGTGTATTCATATCATAATTTTTATCAAAAACTTTTTTCAAATTATAACTTCTTACTGTAGTAGGTACATACGTATTTTAGTAACGTTGATTTTAGCTTTTCAATAAATTGCTAAGAAATGCAAAAACAACGTACTTTGTTTTTATCACCTGAATCAATAATTATTAGTACGTCTGCAAAATAATACACGCCGCACCTTGACTTGACACATTTTAAGCGTATTATTATAATAGTTGTGATACGTGGCAAAGAAAAATGTTGCACAGCAATAACCAGTTTTTATTAAAATACATTTTGTATTAATCTAACACGATCCAAAACGAATACCCGTAGATAGGTACATTAAATTGTCGTCAATCGTTTACGCGAACACTTTTAAATAAATTATTTAAATCCATTTTTAATGCTGAATACAAATTTGATCAGAAATTAATAGAATAATAATTGATGTATTTTCAAAATATTTATGTCTTTGCGTTTAAAGTTAGAATACTATCGATTTTTGTTAAACAACCTGGAAAAAACACGGCGCTTGTGCTCAGCAAATCCATTTTTAGTTTGTCGCCTATTCCTACTTCAACAGCTACAGTAGGAAAAATATTAATAAATTCGGATTCTAAAATATAAAGATAATTGTAAAAATGTTCATGAGGCATATTTAAATTCTCAAACGTTAATTTTTCAGCATTTTCATGTGTGTAAAAAAAAATCGTCGAAATGTTTGTCATTTTCCCTAAAATCTTCAGTATTCTAACTTTGAACACGAAGACATAAATATTTTTAAAATACACTTTCAAAATACATCAATTATTATACGGCGTTCGTTGATTGCGTCCCGGACAAAGTTAAACGATTTTTCCCTACTTTTTTTGTGTTACGATTACGTCCTATTGTATAATAGGTGAGCATAAATTGACATGCGATAAATCTAATACTTATATTTGTCACATATTATGTTGTGCAGATATATTTAAACATTGATTACGTTTACGCGAACACTTTTAAATAAATTATTTAAACCCATTTTTAATGCTTAATACAAATTTGATCAGAAATTAATAGAATAATAATTGGTGTATTTTCAAAATAGTTATGTCTTTGCGTTTAAATTTAGAATAATAACCATTTTCGGGAAAATATTTTTATTTTATTTCTAAGGATATTTTTGTAATATTTTGAGCAATTCGAAGCTTTATTAGATTTATATAGAATTTTATAGTAAAATAGAGTAAAATATTTTGTAAAATGTATTTTTATTAGTTTAAAATTATTATTTTGTAATTTTATTAGCTCATTTTTTGCCATTTTTATATCATATTTGCATTTTTCGTAATTAATTTTTTATTGTTTTTTAAGGTCATCAATTTCCGAGATCTAAAGTATTGAATATGTTATGTTTTTGAAATTTACGTATTTTTAATTATATAAATGTTATCCTTATGAAGTTGAATTTGAGTTTAATCATAATATTATTACATCCCACACTGCCTACATCGTGAATACATATTACGTGAAAAATTAAAGTTTCACAACTTTATAAATTATAGCCATCTATTAAGAATCTACCACATCCACATTTGTTGTCTCATTCTTACAATAGAGATGGGAATGTTATTCAAAGGTCCATTTCAATGGCCTCCAACTTTCAAAATTCGATCTTCTGCAGATTAGGTACGCCAAACGTTTATGCAGAAATGTGCACCAGGTCCCGACGTTTGTTCACAAAAGTGTCCAGTGCTATACCAAAAACAAAACTGTGGGGGGGGGCATCAATGAATGTTTTGAAAACTAAAACTTAAACCCATACGGGTATAAATAGGACACTTACAAGATAAGATATAGATAATAATTTATACATTTCCATCTGTTTAGATATATTATTAACAACAATACAAAAAACATAATAACATTTTAAAATGTCAACTTTTTTTACTCAAAAATAAAAATTAAGATTAAGACTTAAACCCCTTCTCTTTAAATGACGTATTCACTGACTATAGAAATGTACCTATTATGAGGTGCGTCACCTTGGCCCCGCCACTTACTATATATAAATTATAATTTATGTCAAATTATGTAATATCATTTGTAATGATTTGTAACCATCAAAAAAAAATTTGTAACCCACCCAAAACGGCTCAAAAATTTTTTTCAATGTGGCGGTGCCAGGGTGACGTCACCCCAGCCCCGCCAAAATGGAAGTTCGACTTGCAGGTACCTGAAACCTAGTTGAAATTATGTAATATCATTTGTAACGATTTGTAACCACCAAAAAAAAATTTGTAACCCACCCAAAACGGCTCAAAAATTTTTTCAATGTGGCGGTGCCAGGGTGACGTCACCCCAGCCCCGCTAAAATGGAAGTTCGACTTGCAGGTACCTGAAATCTAGTTGAAATTATGTAATATCATTTGTAATGATTTGTAACCATCAAAAAAATATTTATAATCCACCCACATTCATTTAAAAACAATTTAGACCACCAACTCTGATATAAAATATGACAAAATATCTCATTTTCTTAAATATTTTCCCCATCTTTCCTTTTGACTAAGTGGTGCATGTCAATTTTTTTCAATTTTCGATGGTAATTACTTTGTAATTTTCTATTGTTTACCGTATTATTACTTTTACTTTTAGTAAAATAATGAATTATTTATACCTTTATATTATATTATATGTTTTTTTATGTTTTAAGATTATATATTATAAATAATAGCTAATCTTTATGTTCATTTATGCCATAATATAATACGATAAACGTTTTTTACGCTATATGTTATTGTTAATACATGTTTCATATTACGTACAAAATCACAAAGTATAATAAACTTAAAAATCATTTTGAGTTTATCAAAATACAAATTGGGTTAAGTCCATTATCGATAATATTTCCATAAACAGCCTTACTTAAATTTAAATTTTTTTTAGTCTCTTAATCCCAAATTATTTACATTACATATGTATTAGTTCAGTTCTTAAAGCTATTATTTGTAAATATAAACACCAACCTTTGTCTTATGGTCGGTGAATATCGTAAAGTTGCGATTTAAATTCACATATTATTTAATACAATGTAATTCTTATATGTTTTTAATTAAATATTTATTAATCAATAACAATACTTACATTAGTTGGTAGCTATTTTTAATGTTTTCTCAGGTCTTTTTGGACATAATATATACTATATAGTTTCTACTGAGGATTGAAGGATGTCGATATTATGGTCTTAGAGAAGAGGTCCGTTAACATTGAGTATGTATTTTTTTGTATTTAAAATGAAAAATATATAAAATTAATAATTTATTGTTTTGTATAAAATAGAATTTCAGCATTAACTGTACAGCTATTTGATTTTGATGATATACTTGCTCTTTTAGATCGTCATAGCATTGCCATTGACCATTTGATCTTAAAGCATATGCTGTATAATGACCGTATGATTGTCAACATTTTATTTTTACTTGAAATATTATAAACTAAAAACGCCAAAAAATATGAATAACGATTATAGGATCTTTTTCAGTTTCTCATATGCTTTTAAAATAATTGAAATGTTTTTATTTACCTTTTGGTTGGTTTTGTAACCACTTATCTCGAGCAATACAACTGAAGGAAACATATTTAATACAACGTAATACTTATATGTTTTTAATTAAATGTTTGTTAATCAATAGCAACACTTGCATTAGTTGGTACCTATTTTTAATGTGTTTTAGGTAGTTTTGGACATAATATAATTCATATTTATAGGAGCATAGGACATTGTACACGCCTGTGCTTGCATATGTACGGCATAGACAAAACGCGTTTTTTATGCATTCGGAGTATAACTCTCTCAATTTTGGTTTTAGAATAAAAATACTTATCATAAAATTGAATTGTCATAGTAACTCTGTGGGCAAAACAGTGCGTTTTTTTATTCATCCCCAATATTACGTTAATTATAATGTTTACAGATAACGAATGTATATATATTTATTAGAGTATAGGCTGCTGATGTAGTTCTATTTTTAACGCGCTATATTATTTTTCGATTTGGTTTAAATATATTATTATGATTATCATTACTTCTATTTTTATTTTTATACAGTTGAATTATTCTAATACGTATTTATTATAATCGTTATCTGTTCATTACCACTTGTGCTGTGGATAGTGGATGTGTTATGTTTTTGTTATTATTAGAATTTTCAATTACAGTAATTAAGTTTTTTTTCAATTCACATCGATTTGGACTTACCTACTTATTTTATAAAGTCGTTAAATATCAAAAGGTAAGTAGTATAAATATGATAAATTATTTTTTACGTTTGCAATTTACATTTAAATAACAGAGAAGTCAGATTACTATAACTAGAAATCTATAACTATTAACTATACTATAGTTTATAGAACTTAAGTTATTCATGTTTATAGATACTTTATACATTATTTTTATAAAATATTTACTACATGCTTATTATTTATTTAGTATGGGAAGAAAAGCTAAAATAGAAAGTGCCATCTTAGATGCTGAAATATTAAAGTTTAAAAATGAAATTATCACTGAGGATGGAAAAAGTATGTTAATAGTATTCAAAATTAGGAAATACAATTCGCATGATTAGATAATTGCATTAAATTATTATTGTTTTAAGATATTGCTGGAACAAAGAACCAAGTATGGCATAAAGTAGCAAATATTATAAATTCAAAATTTGATACAGAAGTCACTGCGGCATCAATTCGGGTTAGAGTAGCTCTTAATCGTGGAGGAATCAAAGAAAAGTTGGGATTACTTCCATTGATAGAGAAGAGTAACCCTACCCAAGATAAAGCAAGCGGTAGTATGATTTATATATTATATATAATATTTTAATTACATTTTTAAAATCATTTAATTTAAACTATTTTTAATATACATAATTTTTAATTTTTGGTAATTTAAGATGATAATTATACGAGTGACGAAAATGAATCAACTGCAGCTGATGTGATTAATTTTACATTAACATTTTCTTCTGAAGAATGGACTAGTATAAGTCCCCAGAGTAAATTGTACTGCGGGGAGAAACGTACCAGAACTTATGAAGTTTTGGCGCCGTTTAATTGGAGCAACGTGGTTCATGATCATTTTTTTTTACATACGAAACTCCCTTGTCCAATTACATACAAAAGGGCAAGCGTACGACCATCGGGAAATGTATATGTGTCAGTTCATGGAAAATGCACGGAATGTGGGTCAATATTTTATGGTGAAATAAAAGATGTACCATCAGAAAATACTCGGTAATACAATTTTTATCAGGAAATTTTTTATTTTAAACTTTGATTATTTTTATGTAATTATTATTACTTATAGAGTGTTAATGAACTGTACGTATACTGGATCTTTCAAAACAAATCATTATAAAAAACGAAAATTGGCTGGTTCAGAAAAAGAGCGATCTATAGATGCGATGTTAAATCGGCATATAGCTCCATCTGTGTACAGACGAAATGAAGCCAATCGATTAATGGTAGAAGGTAAATAATAATTATTAATATATTTCATATATATATATATAGAAAATATGATATTAATAGGCAAAATAAGTTACGCGCTTCTTTATAAACGTTCTAAGTGGAGCGATGAATGCATTGATTTTACGATGATGTGTTTTTTTTTATTTTTTTGTTTGTGTCTGTCTACACGATAAGTATGCAGTAAAAATAATGCTTCGATTTTAAACTTCAGTAGCTTTTATGGCGAAAAAACGAATTTAGTTATTGCGTTGTGGTCACTTGTTGAGGTCGAAATTCAAAATTCCCAGTAATTTTCAAAAGCATCCAGAAAAAAAATTATACTTATTAATTATATTGTTATTTCAAAAAAAAAAAAAAAAAAAAAATGTAAGTTAATAAATTTATAAAATAAATTCCCAATTAATCAAATCAGATACATTATGCACTCAACTACCTGAGTCATTAAATGGTTGTTTTCAGAACTATTCACATCAATTAAATCAAACAGTTATTTCAGGGCTTAGCGTAGATTAAATTAAATTTAAGACTATTCGCGTTGATTTTTTAAATAGCCCTTTTTAAGATTATTTGCTTCAATTTTATAAAATGGTTTTTTTTAAAACCAACAAACACCAAAATTTACTTTTATTCTTATAATTATGCACCAATATATATATACAAATGTACAATACCCTTATTTATGTTTATTTAATAATAAAGAAAATATTCTTATTAGATTTTTAATATTTTTAGATTGAATGTATTAATTTTACAATGATGTGTGTTTTTTTTGTGTCTGTGTACAGCATAACTAGTCGAAATAATGCTTCAATTTCAAACTTTGGGGGTGGTTTCCGATGTAAAAGTGAATATCCTTGTTGCATTATAGAGGTCAAAAGTAAACATTTTCCAACAGTTTTCAAAAAAATCGAGAAAAACAAAAAAAAAAATTACAGAAAAACGGAAATTTTTACGCAAAACCAATTTTCGACCAAATCGATTTTTATATGGTTGTAATTCAAAAACTAATCACTGTAAATACTTGAAATTTTTACCAAATGTATATGTTAGTGATATATATATATATATATACAGTTTAATTTTAAAATTTTTGACTTTTTTTGAGTTATTTATAGACCACTGAAATTTTCGATTTTTATGAGAATTTTTTTTTTAAGTGTACGTAAAAAATTTTAGATGACCAAAAAACTTGAAAATTTAATACAAGGTTCCTTATTAGTTATTACCTAACCTTATTGAAGCTAAACAAAATTAAAAATCGTTTGTCATAATTTTTTTTTATAAGCGTTTACAGTTCAAATTTTTACGAAATCTCTCGAAAACGCAAAAATTTGCAAGTAATTTTGAAGTTGAAAAATCATAAAAATTTTTTGTGTCTATAACTAAGAATTAAAAATATAACACTAAGTTTTCCATAAGTTTTCCTTCAAGTAGCTATAGAGAAAATTTAAAGCGTCATTATAAGAAAAATGTTTTGAGTGTTCGAGTATTAAATGTTTATGAAATCGCGTAACGACAACGATTTATCCTCAAACCAGGTATATATCTACGATAATATAAGGTATTATGAATTATGATAACTACATGCAAGTTTTTTGGAAAAATTGATTAACCATGCCTTATGCAAAATATGCGTCCTAATTGAAAAATAAAATATTTGTTTCAAAATAGAATATATGACAATATTTAAATATAATATATCCTAGACTGACAAATCATCTCCGTTCAGAATCGTTTTTCGTATACAATGATACCTATCATTGCATTCAAATTTAACCTACCCTAGTCAGAGGTCCATCCAACCCCCTAACCCCCCCCCCCCCCCCCAACAGCAGAGTGACATCCACTTACCCGCTTTTTTTTTCTTTAAAAACATAGTACTATATTACAAATTCAGTTTAATTTTATCTTTGCTTATCTTCATTTAAAATCGTTTTTCATCATATTATACATGCTATAAGTTGGTTTCTTAATTTAATACATTCAATATTATGTGCTTTCCCAATTTGTATTTTGATAAACTCAAAATGATTTTTAAGTTTATTATACTTTGTGATTTTGTACGTTTTGAATATAAAACATGTATTAACAATAACATATAGCGTAAAAAACGTTTATCGTGTTATATTATGGCATAAATGAACATAAAGATTAGCTATTATTTATAATATATAATCTTAAAACATAAAAAAACATATAAAATAATATAAAGGTATAAATAATTCATTATTTTACTAAAAGTAAAAGTAATAATACGGTAAACAATAGAAAATTACAAAGTAATTACCATCGAAAATTGAAAAAAATTGACATGCACCACTTAGTCAAAAGGAAAGATGGGGAAAATATTTAAGAAAATGAGATATTTTGTCATATTTTATATCAGAGTTGGTGGTCTAAATTGTTTTTAAATGAATGTGGGTGGATTATAAATATTTTTTTGATGGTTACAAATCATTACAAATGATATTACATAATTTCAACTAGATTTCAGGTACCTGCAAGTCGAACTTCCATTTTGGCGGGGCTGGGGTGACGTCACCCTGGCACCGCCACATTGAAAAAATTTTTGAGCCGTTTTGGGTGGGTTACAAATTTTTTTTTGGTGGTTACAAATCGTTACAAATGATATTACATAATTTCAACTAGGTTTCAGGTACCTGCAAGTCGAACTTCCATTTTGGCGGGGCTGGGGTGACGTCACCCTGGCACCGCCACATTGAAAAAAATTTTTGAGCCGTTTTGGGTGGGTTACAAATTTTTTTTGATGGTTACAAATCGTTACAAATGATATTACATAATTTCAACTAGGTTTCAGGTACCTGCAAGTCGAACTTCCATTTTGGCGGGGCTGGGGTGACGTCACCCTGGCACCGCCACATTGAAAAAAATTTTTGAGCCGTTTTGGGTGGGTTACAAATTTTTTTTTGATGGTTACAAATCGTTACAAATGATATTACATAATTTCAACTAGGTTTCAGGTACCTGCAAGTCGAACTTCCATTTTGGCGGGGCTGGGGTGACGTCACCCTGGCACCGCCACATTGAAAAAAATTTTTGAGCCGTTTTGGGTGGGTTACAAATTTTTTTTTGATGGTTACAAATCATTACAAATGATATTACATAATTTCAACTAGATTTCAGGTACCTGCAAGTCGAACTTCCATTTTAGCGGGGCTGGGGTGACGTCACCCTGGCACCGCCACATTGAAAAAATTTTTGAGCCGTTTTGGGTGGGTTACAAATTTTTTTTTGGTGGTTACAAATCGTTACAAATGATATTACATAATTTCAACTAGGTTTCAGGTACCTGCAAGTCGAACTTCCATTTTGGCGGGGCTGGGGTGACGTCACCCTGGCACCGCCACATTGAAAAAAATTTTTGAGCCGTTTTGGGTGGGTTACAAATTTTTTTTTGATGGTTACAAATCATTACAAATGATATTACATAATTTGACATAAATTATAATTTATATATAGTAAGTGGCGGGGCCAAGGTGACGCACCTCCTATTATGTATGATATTTGGACTTATTTTAGATTCTGAACGAAGTGATGAATGTATTGATTTTACAATGATGTGTGTTTTTTTTTTTTTTTTGTTTTTTTTTTTTTGTGTCTGTGTACAGCATAACTAGTCGAAATAATGCTTCGATTTCAAACTTTGGGGGTGGTTTCCGATGTATAATTGAAGATCCTTGGTGCATTATAGAGGTCAAAAGTAAACATTTTCCAACAGTTTTCAAAAAAATCGAGAAAAACAAAAAAAAAAATGACAGAAAAACGGGAATTTTTACGCAAAATCAGTTTTCGACCAAATCGATTTTTTTATATGGTTGTAATTCAAAAAATAATCACTTTAAATACTTGAAATTTTCACCAAATGTTTATGTTAGTGTTCTCTATATACAGTTTAATTTTCAAACATTTTCGACTTTTTTTGAGTTATTTATAGACCACTGAAATTTACACTTTTTTTGAGAATTTTTTTTTGAAGTGTCGGTAAAAAAATGTTGGACGACCAAAAAAACTTGAAAATTTAATACAAGGTTCCTTATGAGTTTTTCTTATTGTAGCTAAAAAAAATTAAAAATCGTAAGTCACAATTTTTTTTAATAAGCTTTTATAGTTCAAAATTTTACGAAATCTGTCGAAAACGCGAAAATTTGCAAGTAATTTTGAAGTTGAAAAATCATAAAATTTTTTGCGTTTATAACTAAGGATTAAAAATACAACACTAAGTTCTCCATAAGTTTTAAATTGACATGCAGGTGGAAATATATGTACTATTTGAAATCATGAAATTGACAACAGATGGATTGTGCCTTACAACAAACTTTTGCTTAAAGTATTTTGATGGTCATATTAATGTTGAATTATGTAGTTCTATAAAGTCGATAAAATATGTAACTAAATATATTAATAAAGGCAGCGACCGAGCTACTTTTAGCGTGCAGTCGACAGATGAAGTGGACCAATATCAGTCTGGTTGCTACATTTGTAGCTCAGAAGCAGTTTGGCGGATTTTATCATTTAGTATACATGAGAGAGCACCAACTGTTATCCATCTCGCAGTTCACTTAGAAAATGGTCAAAGGGTATATTTTTCAGAAAGTAATGTAAGTGATGTTGTTGATTATCCGCGAGATACGACACTAATAGCGTTTTTTAAATTATGCGCAGAAAATGAATTTGCTAAAACGTTGACTTATGATAAAATTCCAAGTTACTATATAGGGAATCAGGTTGGTAAAAAGTTTAATCGGCGTAAACAAGGAACTGTGGTAGAAGGGCACCCTGGCATCAAAAAAACCGATGCTCTGGGCAGGGTATACATATACTATCCATCCTAACAATACCTAGTGTTTTCACTTGAGGATGCTGCTCCATATAGTTAAAGGTCCAACTACTTTTCAAATTCTTCGCACAGTGAAAAATGTAATTTATGATACTTTTCAAGGTGCATGCAAAACGTTGGGTTTATTGGATGACGAGTCTCATTGGGAAAACACGCTATCAGAAGCGTATATAATATATGTTGCACACCTAAATCACTAAGATGTTTATTTGCTATCATGCTAACGTTTTGTCAAATTACTGATCCTTTGATGCTTTGGCAAAATTATCGTGAAAGTATGGCCGACGATATGCTGCATCGAAAACGACAGGAATTGTCATCAAATTATATTAGTTTTGAACAAAGTATATTTGATGAAGCTTTATTTGAATTAAACAAAGACGTGGAAATTTTATCGGGAAAATCTTTAGTACATTTTGGTTTTCCTTTAGCGATAAACATAAATAGAACAACAATTAATATTGAGTGTTTAAGAGAGAGAAATTATGATCAACAGCAACTATTACTGTCCGTTCAAAATGAAAATCAATTAAACCGTGAACAAATAATTGTATATGATTCAGTGAAGTCGTCTGTTAACAATAATGAAGGCAAAATATTGTTTTTAGATGCTCCTGGGGGCACGGGTAAAACTTTTTTGATAAATTTACTTCTTGCAAAAGTATTAGTATATCATATAAAAAAAAATATTTAATTAATATTATTTTCAAATTCAATCATTTTGCCCGATTGTATAATACTATAATCACACTAATATAAGTTGAAATACTGCAGTAGTTCCGATTACAATGCACTAGTCCGTATTAAAATCTGTTTAAATTATATTTCTGAACGACTCAACGACAGTACCTGTCGTAAAGTCGTTTATATAAACTTTATCATTTTTATTGCATTATACCTAACAACTTCTGATTCTTTAAATCAAACTCCTGGATATTTATCGGCAAATACATCAAGGAAACAAAAAGTGGCTATGGAGATTAAATCTGGAAAACAAGAAATAAAAAATTTAAAGAAGAATATCGTAAGTTTAAGTCAACAATCATATAATTATGATACAGTTGAACATTTTTTAAGATTAAATGAAAAATATTTATCACCTGGATTATGTACTATTGTCAAGTCCAAAATTAATTTAAAATAAAAACAAAAAGAAGGTTATAGATATAATAATGAAATCAAACAATTAGCATTAACAATTTATTTTTCAGGACCTAGAGTCTATAAACTTTTATTAAATATTCTTTCATTACCATCAATATCAACTTTCAAACGGCTAACTCATAAATTTGAAATGATACCAGGCTTGAATGATATTCTTTTTAATATTGTCAAGTATAAGAGGAATAAATGTCAACTGGAAACAACCAATTGCATATTTTTTAGTATCAAGTAATTATACCGGATATGACTTGCAGGATATTATTTTTGAAACTATACGTAAACTTTTTGATATAGGATTAAATATAAAAATATTTATTACTGATATGGGTTCTAACTTTGTTAGTTTCAGTAAAAGTGTTAATGTTACACCAGCCCGACCTTATTTTAAAGTTTGTGAAAATAAAATATATATATTTGACCCTCCCCATTTATTCAAATCAACAAGAAATATGTTTTTTCAACATAATTTCAAATTCGAAAATGACTTAATTGAAAAAGAACATTTAGTATCATTTTTTGAACAATACAGCAAATAACAGATAGAACTGAGTTTTGGAATAACTTTTGTTCAATTAATATTTTTATTTTTTTTCATTAAGTGACCGTAGCACTACATGTTTAATACATATTTTATGTTTATTTTTTAGTACTAAAAATAAAAATAAATCCGATTAAGTCAAAATAAAATAGCCTATTTGTGAATCTGATTATAAAAACAATTTTTATGGTAAAAGGATTCATCTAAGTCAAGTAGTTTATGTTTAAGAATTTTTTTTAAATTCAATATTTTTTTGGTTAAATTAATTCGGAACGTACCTAATAACTTTTTCAAAAATATGATTTTTGAGAATTTGCTGACATGAGTATATTGTTTCTTTAATTATTTACTTATCATTATTATGTTTTGTAGGTATAAACGGTTTTCCCAAATATTTTAGATCTTAAATCAATAATCGATGAAATAAAATGCATAACCAAGATAAGAAAATATCGATTACGACTAACTATTCACTATTGACATTATTTCAGTAAAAATTAAGAAAAGTATTTATTTTTTTTTTTTTATAGTGAAAGTGAAAAGAGGCTTCAACAACTAAAGTTATTAGTATTGTGTACATATTAAATTATGTTCATTACATTAATAATGAATATTCAAAAGTTACAATAGTCTGAAATTACAAATACATGTTTTTTTTTGTTTTTTTGTGTTTATTATTATGTTTTATTCAATCTGTTTCAAAGGAGAACAGTAAGAATAATAGAAGCTAAGATAAAAAAAAAATAATAATAATAATCTATAAAATGGCAGACATGAGTAAGATTTTCTTATGCTAGGTTATTATTGTACATAGATTCACATAGGAAGTGGCTAGAAAGTAGAAGTTTTAATTTGTAGAGGAGGCCAGAGTGCCAGACTCTATCAAAAGCTTGAGAGACGTCGAGGAAAGCACCAGTTTAGTATAACTTTTCCTCCAAGGCATATCTAATTTTGTCAACCAGTCGATGGACCTGATGGATCGTTGAGTGACTGTTGCGAAAGCCAAATTGGGAGTCATGTAGTATTTTGGATTCTTCTACTGTAGGCAGTATTCGTTTGAGTAAGAGTTTTTCAAATAGTTTGGAGAAGGTTGGGAGGAGACTTATTGATCTATACGAGGAAGGACAGTAAGGTGGTTTTGGTTTTTTTGGTTTTAGTATGAGTATAATGATAGAGTATTTCCATAATATAGGAAAGTATAATAAATGAAGCATTGAATTGTAAATTTGAGTTAGGAAAATTATGGTTTTCCTGGGAAGGTGCTAGAACACTTCCGTTGTAATAAGGTCAAAGCCAGGTGTTTTTTTTAGATATTTTTCTAAAGTTAAAGAAGGGTATTTATTATAGAAACTATTAGCTACGTAGCCCGAAACATATTCAGCACACCATTCTTCTAATATTTGTGTTAAGTATTGACGGTCGATAGTTGTCGATCGCGGTTGTTATACTATTGTACTCATACGTAAGATAAGCTATGATAACGAGCTATCGGCTCGACCGGTCAAAGGAGCAGTTTTTAGTCTCATGACAGCTGCGACCGATGCACCGTCAACCGCCAATTCTAAGTGAGTAAATGAGAACAAAAGGTATTATTATAATTAAAATTTAAATAATATTCTATGCAATTTATAGGGTATTAAACTATATCAATAAATTTATAAAACACAAAGATATAAAATTATTTGGTTAAACAATTATTTATTGTATAAGTGGTTTTATATTTATAATTTAAAGTTCTAATTGTCGTGCGTTCGATAAACATAATTAAAGTAAATCGCCGTACGGCCTGAACATATAGTCCTTCGAATGCGGATCGCGTGCAAATTGTGCGCGGAATAAGTGATGCAAAGTAGCTGACGTGGATTCAAATTGGTGCGAGTGTTAGAGGAACACTATTACACGAGGTATCGAAAGGTAAGAGAGCTTTAATATTCCTTTATATTAGAATCTATAATACCGACATAGTGTATTTCACCTAAACGCCTAAAATAACACAACCACCACACAGTATACACATACAATCATCCAATAAGCCCATCAAGGTTATCGACAAAATAATAAGTCTCAGACCACAGTAAGACAGTATAGACTATAGGTAACAGTTAGATTAGCGTTACTGCGTTAGAAAATACACAGATCATAATAATGTGCGATAAAGCAACTTTGATAAGCCGACGCGGCGTTATAAAAGGCCGATTAAAAAGATTGTATAATTTCGTATAAAACTTTCCTATGCTGGAACGATTTTCAAAAAATACAACAAGAAATTGAACAAAATGCCGAAGATGCACTCGAAGAAGAATCTTATAGGATAGAGGTCGAAGAGTTGTATTTTGATATAATTGCCAGTTGCGAAACATTGTTTGAAAAAATAAAATTGTCGAACGAAACAAACGTAGACGAAAATGAATTGAATCAAAGGTCATCGCGTCAATTGACAAATATATCTTGCTGGAGTGTAAGTGGTACATCAAACTAAGCATCGATAGTCAAGTTGGCCGCCTTAAGCGTAACGGAATATAGTGGAGACTATAAGGAGTGGTCAACGTTTCACGATATGTTTATAGCACTAATACACTCGAATGAAGCCCTAACTGATGTACAACGATTTTTCTATTTAAAATCAGCACTTACCGGGGAGGCAGCAAAAATGATAAAAAGTTTCGAAACATCGGCACAAAACTATACCACAGCATGGGAATGCCTAAAAGAGCGATATAATAATAAACGCGTTTTGGTAAAGAATCATACGAAAGCGATTTTCGACTTAAACACATAGACCAAGAATCATCGGCGAAATTAAGATACTTCATTGATTCACTACAAGGGCACAGAAAAGCATTAGAAGCGTTAGGTTACGAAACAAAAAACTGGGGTCCACTTTTAGTGCACGTAATTCTGATAAAATTAGAGCCACATTACGTGAGTGGGAGACTCGAGCAAACAAAACAGAAGTATCCGAAATAGATGAGTTAATCGAATTTTTGCAAAAAAGATTTCAAATATTAGAAGCAGTTGAAGGTGTTCAAAAACTAAATACCAAAAACGATCAAAAAAGACGGCAGCCCTCATCAAAATCAAAAAAACATGACGGAGCGATGTTTCAAAAAACAAGCTTAATGCACGCAACGACTCGACTGTTAAATTAAAATGTTACGTATGTAACGAAAGCCACCCAATTAACCATTGCACAACATTTTTAGCGTTGTCAATTCCCGAACGAAAACAAAAAATCGATCAATTAAAAATGTGTGTTGTATGTTTATCAAAACACGCTGAAAATAAATGTAAGTTTAAGGGCTGTCGTAAATGCGGCGATAAGCACAATACACTGTTGCACACAACCGTCAATGATGATAACAATGAGCCCACAGTATCGACGTCAATTAACGCTCACGCAGCAAGTAACGCCGAACAAACACACGTTTTACTGTCACGGCTATGATATTCGGGTTCACAAAGTAATTTTATTACGCACGAGTTAGCACAAAAATTACAGCTCGTTCGAAAAAGGGTAAATTTTGCAATCACCGGGATCGACGGGGCGACTAATCATGCGCATTTTTCAGTAACAACAGCAGTGCAATCGCGAACTACGGCATATAAGGAAACACTCGATTTTTTAATATTACCAAAAATAACGCCTAATCTACCAATAAAAAAATTAAATTAGCAAACTCAGATATACCGAAGTATGTCAAACTCGCTGATCCGTCGTACACGGAACCCGGAAAAATCGATCGAATTCTAATAGGCGCGGAACGTTTTTTCGAAATATTAAAATCTGGCAAGTATAAATCATATGAAAACGGCCCAGTGTTCCAGGAAACCGAGCTAGGGTGGGTCGTAGCTGGACTAATTACCGACAAAACGACAACTAACGTACACATATTCGTCGCGCAAACAATAAATAAAGAAAATTCGGACCCGCTACAAAACCAGTTGTCGAAGTTTTGGAATCTTGAAGAAATCACGACAACGAACCATCACGATCTGGATGAAAAACGGTGTGTTGAACATTTCGAAAATACCGTCAAATGAGGTGACGACAGAAAATTCGTCATACAATTACCAGTAACAAAAGAAGTAGAAAAATTAGGCGATTCACGAACAATCGCTCAAAAACGATTTTTTGCGTTTGAAAATCGTTTGCGAAAAGACCACAAGTTGTACGAAGGTTATAAAGAATTTATGAACGAATATTTGCAACTTGGTCATATGGAAGTTACTCCGGGTAATACGAACACACAATCGTATTATATGCCGCACCACGCTGTATGCCGAGATAACAGCCTCATGACAAAAATACGTGTGGTGTTCGACGCGTCATATGCTACCAATATACGGGTTTAAGTTTAAACAACGTGCTACTTAAAGGACCTGCCATTCAAGATGAGTTAATCTGTATTGTCTCCAGATTCAGAACACATAAAGATGTACTATCTGCTGACATAAAACAAATGTACAGACAAATATGGGTATCCGAAAAAGACAAAAACTTACAAAACAAAAAACTCTATGCGCACAGGAAAAGGTAATAAATGTATTATACATTTGTGCTCTATAGTCTATAATATATCATAATTATTATAATTGTTGGATCATTTCCAACGCAATATTTTATTTATTTTACATTATTTTATCATTCATAAATTGTTAATAAATCTAGGCCGAGATGAAATATATAAATCTAAATGGTTTGGATACGAACATATGCAGTTTTTAAATGATAAAGATGAACCAAGGAAAACCATAAACGTGAGTTTAAAGTTAATGTTGAATATTGAAAAAATAGTTAGCTTACAGTGGCGCAACAAGCGGGGGTGTTGGGTTGTTGGGTGGTACTACTTACACTAGGACACCAGGGTACCTGACATTTTTTAGGGCACTATATTTGATGTGTTTGTGATATCGGAAATTTCCAAAAATAATATTTAAAAAAAAGTTATTACGTTCTAAATAAATTTAATCAAAATATATTGATAGGTATATTAAAATATTCTAAAAATTAACTACATAACTGAGAAAAATGTTTTTATCATCAAAATTGTTCTTATAATCAGATTTATAAATTGGATATTTTTAATTTAACCTATTTGAAATATTTTAATATATATAGGTATAAAATCTATACTATAACTATGGTGACCAGACGTACTTTTAGATTCTGAACGAAGTGATGAATGTATTGATTTTACAATGATGAGTGTTTTTTTTTTTTGTTTTTTTTTGTGTCTGTGTACAACATAACTAGTTGAAATAAAAACGCGAATATTTGCAAGTAATTTTGAGGTTGAAAAATCATAAAATGTTTTATGTTTATAACTAAGAATTAAAAATACAACAGTAAGTTTTCCATAAGTTTTCCTTTAAATAGCTATAGAAAAAACTCGAAGCTTCATTATAGGAAAAATTTTAAGTGCGTTTGAATTTTAAATTTTTCGAAATAGCGTAACAATAACGATTTATCCTCAAACGAATTTAAGTATTTGTTATTATTCAAAAAGTATAAGTCGTAGACACATGAAAATTTTACCAGTTATTTAGATTGGCATTTTCTTCACATGATTCAATTTTCAAATATTTTGACTTTTTTTGAGATATTTATAGACAACTGAAATTTTCAATTTTTCAGACATTTTTTTTTTTGAAGTGTCGATAAACATTTTTTGGCCCTATCAAAATACTTGAAAATTTAATACAGAGTTTGTCATAAGTCAGTCATATAGTGATTAAAAAATTATAAGAATACATAGGTACAATTTTTTTTTATAAGCGTTTATAGTTCAAATTTTTACAAAATCTGTCGAAAACGCGAAAATTTGCAAGTAATTTTGAAGTTGAAAAATCATAAATTTTTTTGTGTTTATAACTAAGGATTAAAAATACAACACTAAGTTTTCCATAAGTGTTCCTTCAAGAAGCTATAGAGAAAATTCGAAGCATCATTATAGGAAAAATTTAAAGTGCGTTTGAATTCGATAAATTTTTTTGGCCCTATAAAAATACTTGAAATTTTAATACAAAGTTTCTCATAAGTTATTCTTATAGTGATAAAAAAATTATAGGAATACATAGGCACAATTTTCTTTTATTAGCATTTTAAGTTCAAATATTAACAAAAATTCGTCAAAACCATGAATATTTTTTTTAATGTCTGTCATCACGTTTTGGGGCAGTAAAAGTGCTTTGATTTTTGACTTCAGTACCTTATTTAATCAGTAAGTGAATCTAGTTAGTACTGGGGGTCAAAAGTAAAAAATTCTTATATATTTTTCTAAATAATCGGGATAAACAAACTAAAAATTAACAGAAAAATAGGAAATTTTACGTACAATCAGTTTTCGACAAAATCGATTTTGATTTTTGATGTAACTTTAAAACAAATGAGCATTGATACATGAAATTTTCACCGAATGTTTATATAAGTATATTCTATCCACCATGAAATTTTCAATAATGTTTGACTTAAGTTAAACTATTCATAGGTATATGCAATTTTCGATCATTATTAGTTTTTTTTTAAATTATTAATATCGATAAAAATTTATTTTTTGGGTAGAAAATCTTGAAAATTTGATACAAGGCTTTTTAACATATCCTTATAATAGCAGTTGAAAAATAAAAGAAATTCATAGTCACAATTTTTTTTTTTTATAAGCAATCAAATTTTAAATGTTTACAAAATATGTAAAAATCACAAAAATTCGCAAATTGTTTTAAGCTAGAAATTCATAAATAATTTTCTTTTTAAATCTAAGATTTTAAAATTTAATACAAGATTCCTTACAAATTTTTCAATCTGTATCATAAAAAAAATGTCTACCGGAAATTCAAATTAAATTTTTATTAGCATTTGAATTTCAAATATTGACAAAATTTCGTCAAAACCATGAATATTTGAAAATTATTTTGTAGTTCAAAATTCATTATATTGTTTGTATTTATATCTAAGGTTATAAAATTCAACAATAAGTTTTTCATAAGTTTTGCTTCAAATAGCTATAGAGAAAATTTGAAGCGTCATTATAGGAAAAATGTGTTGAGCGTTTCGAGTTTTAAATTTTTATGAATTCGCGTAATGATAACGATTTATCCTCAAACCCGGTATATTGTATATCTACGATAATATAAGGTATTATGAATTATGATAACTACATGCAATGTTTTTGGAAAAATCGATTAACCATGCCTTATTCAAAATGCGCCTTAATTGAAAAATAATTTATTTGTTTCAAAATAGAATATATGACAATATTTAAATATAATATATCCTAGACTGACAAATCATCTCCGTTCAGAATCGTTTTTCGTATACAATGATACCTATCAATGCATTCAAATTTTATCCCATCCATTACAGTAACCTACTGTACAGCAGAGCGACATCCACGACTTACCCGCTTTTTTTTTATTATTATTCTTATTATGTATTGCAAATCACCTATATACAATTACTCCCCGAATGTTTTTTGCATTTATAAAACTAGACTTGATTTTTTTTACTTGTTTTACACAAACGTCATTTGGTTTTTTGTTGATTTTATTTATTTTTTAATTATTATTTAGTTTGCGTTTATTTTTTTTTAGTGTGTAAATAATACCAGCACCGATTATGTAGATTTTGAGCAAGTATTGTAATGTATAGTTTGCCGCGGATGTCCATTGCAAATTATAACTTCAGATCAAATAGACTTGGTAAATATCAGACCAATTTTTTTTCTCTATTACTAGGGAACGGACTTTTGTGTCATAAAAAATAAGAAAAATGTCCTAAAAAAATACGACTTAATGCCGTAAATAAATGCTTTAATATCAAAAAAATTCCCTTCAAAAATGCCATTAAAAACTTTAAAAATGTACTTAAATTCAATAAAAACACAATTTCGAACTTAAAACTTATAAAAAACACATTCTTATGAAAAACTTATCTGATAAAAATATTGAATAAAATAACAGCTATAATATGCTACACTGCTACAGTAACTTGTATGTATGTACAAAATAACATATCCTATATGTGTGTCTACACGTGTCAAAAATAATTTCGTCTGGGTTTATCTAATCGGTAAAATACATAATAAATATTTATTTTTATTTTTTTAGAATACATTTTAATTGAATTTTACCCATTCCTATATAAATATGACTTAAAAACATATAAAATACACTAAAAATGTAAAAAAAATGTAATAAAGTATTAAAAGGCAAAATAAAAATTACGTTTTTTAATTCCTTGATGTATGAAATGAACTTTGTGCTTGGAAAGCAATGTTTTCGGAGATTCAGAAAAAAATGCAATTTGCATTAAAATCCGTTCCCTATCTATTACCATGGTATAAATGTAATTTCACAAAATACTAATAGCCAATTATTGAAAAATCCTAAGCCTAAACGTTTTAACCGTCTAGTCGTCGTAGAAAAAAAATCTTGGTAACAAAATCTCACTAATCAATTTTACAACGCAATATTTTGTTTTTTAACGACAATATTACTAATCATCAATGTATCATGGATACTATGGCAATTTGTATGATATATTACCGTGAACTAATCGTTTTTGCGTTCAAATCATAAAAAATTTAAAACTCTTGTTTGACTTTTATAAGACACTGACCCTTCCATCGCCCTGCAGTTACGGCCTTGATGGCATTACATAATACTCATGCGTAGGATTCCTATTATAGCTATATCGCCAAGTTTAAATCAAGTCTAATTTGCAATCCGTGTTTGGCTACTAATATATACTTACATGATACACTCTATTCAATAGAGTCTATTGCTTGGCAATGGATTAAATATGTCGATATCGTATCAATTATAATATAATATTGTAACAAATTGTAATATTGTTGGCTTCTGCATGCTTGTGCACTTCGGTGGTAGTCATGTTGTCATACCGAGATCCAATCTATCAACGCTTTATTAGACGATATATATAACAACATTCGGGCGGACGTATATTCAACAGTGCAGCACTAAACTCGGGTTGATGAGGTTTTAATGACGGTTTTTTTGGTGGCTGGTGAGGGGGGGGGGGTGGAAAGGTTGAATGAAGAACGCTCGAGCCAACATAATATTTTTACTTTCTATCACGCGAACATGGTATTTTAAACAATCGGTTTTATTTAAAAAAACAAAGAAAAACAATTAAAATAAGATGTGTCCCCCTCCCCCGGAATAGATCTTTGAATAAACTCTTGAATGGACGTCCGGTGGGAAATGTGTTTTATATACTTACCTGCGTTCAACATGTTATCATTTTCTATAAGACGTAGTACGTAGCATCAGGTTAGTCTTGCTCCGCACAAACGCTGATCATAATGCTTATTTATATAATATAATGCTTTTATATATACATTTTCCAAAATGGAAAACAGTGACCCGGGTAACCCATTTTCTCTAGACCAATTTAGATACGAGTTCAGCGTCGCAAAATTAATAAAATCTCTTTCGAAAAATCGCAACTATGATCACACTGGACACGTACATTTAACCACCATTTCTTAGTTACACTTTTTGTTTTTGTTGTAACGTCCCAGCATACAGGAGGACGAACGACTTGTGTTGAGGTAGATGGATTGAGCGAAATAAGTATAACAACTTGTTTTATGATTAATTATTATATATTTATTTGACCTGAATAAAACACTATTATTGAACAAGAATGATATAATTGAAAATTATTCTAAATCCGAATGATTAATTTGTACTGGTGTCTGGCGTGAAGGTGCTTGCACTGACTCTGGTAGATCACGTCTGATTTTGGGCTATTCGAGGCTCTCCTATATAGTCCTACTCTCTGCGTTTCCGCTCCTATCGAAAAGATATGTGTCCATGGTCGAATCATGCCAATACGTACGCGCGCAATATTAGGATATCGCATATCGCAGCTTTCCACGCTCGCGCGGCCGTTCGGTTCACATCCTGTTATTCGTGATACGTAATCTCAATAAACCAAAGCCATATTTTCTCATTATGACATTAATCAGCTCTCACTATTTCGAGTAATTAATCTCCATTGGTCTTCTACTCAGCTATCATATACTCCAGGACACCTACGTACATTTACGTGTATATGCGGATTTTAGGTGTCTTAGCGGGACGTCAGTACATAGCATTGTTATGGCAGTGCAGACGATGACGTCTTATCCGACTTTGGTTATCGAATAATAATAAATAATAATTCAATATATATACCTATCCGTGGGATACGAACGTGGTTGTTCTACTCAAACTCCCCATGACCCTTCCATCGTGCGGTGCGGATCAAACAATGCGGGAGTACCCCCGCACTGATGCACCATAAATTAAATTTGGAAAACTCATACCTACCCCTTCCTACCTATACTTATCTATACCTGATAGATAGATACCTACTTTATATAGAGAAAAACAGGCTACCGGATGTGCCCCAGCCACCCCTCTCCCCGGTTTGAGATAGAATTGTCTCGTAATCGTAAGACTTTAAAGCGTTGACGGCTTTTGCAGGTCAGCTCACTTACTGCTCAATATTCTTGTACATAATATATATATATACAGCTGATTACAGATATATAATATATAATATTTGCTGATATTTTTACTGTTTATCGTTACGTTAGCTGATTATTAATGTTAAACATTGTTGTCGAGAATGTGCCGTCTCGGCCCGATGACAAGAATCGTCGCGTTGTCATCCCGCTTAGCGTCAAAATGCGCGCAATTTCGGAGATTTTTTTTGTTTTTAAAATACACATATTACATTATTGTTATCATTATATACATACACGAAAGTCATCTGCAATAGCCAGCCGGAAGTCGCGTCGTTTTAGTATGTTTTTCAATATTATTATATCTTCTACATAATACTATAATATAATTGTACGCGAACCATAAAATGTAATATTAATTATTATTATTGTCATATGTTATCATTATGTGGCGGTATATCCTAGATCTGCCCGCTGGGCAGCGAACGGGCGAACGAGAATTCAATTTAATTTCTTTATAGGTACTTAATGTCACGTTTTAGTTACTGCCGTTATATAGTACGTTATATTACTTATTCACTCTGCGTGTTCGCATACTATGGTTCTGTTTAACACGACTATTGCTTGTGCAATCATGTAAATTACGTACCCTTAACTATTATGATAACAATATCGAATCGACAAGTGGAAGCGTGGGTGTTCATTTTAATTTTATCTTTTCCCATCGTGCCTAAAATCGTTCCTAAAATATTAATATAACATTATTATTATTGTTGTTGTCGTTAATGGCCGCCGAACTGAAATCTTCGGTACTTCGAATCGGAAACCGCACGTGCAGGGGCGTTATGAAAAATATAATATTACATAATCATAAGAGTGATAAAACATTTTTCATCAGAAAATTATTTTACTTACTTTTAGCCTATGATATGTAGATAATTTTTTGTTTGTCGTTGTAATTTTATATTTTTGTGAGCTTATTAGATTAATCGTATTTTACAGGTAACTAATTAATAGGTATAAATCAATTTTTTTAATAATTACCTAATAAAGTAACTCAAATATTTTTCAATTTAAAACCACCTATTTTCTTATTTTATATCACATTTTAAGTCATCATGATATGATCCCTAGTCAGCAATTCATAATAGTAGCAGATAATTCACATAATATATTATAAAATGTGTGATATAAGATGAATTCTAATTAAATGGTCTAATGTGTAAAATTTATATATAACTAATTAATTTAAATTTAATAAAAATTATCTGTGATAAAAAACAGTACTAACAAATTAATAATGTAAATTCTATGGATATTAATATTATTGGTATCGATGTCATCTCATTGGCGCGTCGCGTCAAATCGTAGGTATATAGGCATACAATTTACTGCATGGTTTCATTTTCATTATGTATATTTACGGAATTACCCACCGCAATACATCGTTAAAAACTATTTTGACAAAAATAGTATTGGTAATCTGGTTTATGAGACCTGTTAGATCGTGGCGTTACCAACTGCAGCAGAACAATATTATACGTACACCACATTTAGAGTGAAAAATACAAATTGTATATTCTTGTTTGATGGTGAAATCTAGATCTAAGAGGCACATAGGCGCGATTTCAGCTTTGACTTTGGAGGAGGACTATCCAAATATAAATCAAACAGACCCGCCCGGGATAATATGACTATACCGGTAAAATACGATTGAGAACGTTATTTTTGGTAACACAATAAATTGAGAACGCTCATTATTTTTATTTAATTTTTAACGTTGCCAAATTTAATCGAACAATAATTTGAGCACGATAATCGACTATCAAACGATAAAGAATGTTATGTATGGTATGTAGCAAATAAGAGTTCTAATAATTTATTAAAATATATAGAGTATGTTTGATTATGCTATCCCGCTTTAACTAATTCATATAGGTAACTCATTTGTCATAAACTCATAACATATTTATTACATTTTTTATAATATTCTACAAGTTTTACTTTTTTTTACATAATATATAATACATATTCTTATAATTCTACATTTTTTTCATTTTTAAACATATTTATATAACATATGATTTTCTTCTAGAATATTTGTTAAATGATAAATAGTAAATGATATGGCAACGTTTCACGTAAATTCGTTCTCAATAGTGACCTTTTTTGGGTTTTTTTTGGGGTGAGCGGTAAGTTCTTTGTTATTTTTAAGTGTTCTCAATCGTTCGGTCAAAAAGGTATAATGTTCTCAATCGTTCGATAGCCGACTATACTATAATAATTATAGTATAATTTAAACAGGTCGTTAATTATACGCTAATTATATATAACACATTTTTACAGGGGGGTAAAAACATCCTATATCAGAGATGGCAAACCTTTTGATAACTGCGGGTCAGATCAAAATGTTTGGTTTGATTTTATTTGCCTCGAGTGTCAGAAACTTTTCAGGCCTTGTTTTTGCTTAAAAAATAGCAATACATTCAATCGCATACTTTAATCTACAATTAACTACTTAACAAATAATTTCTCAGTTAATTGTTGTAATATTTGATTTTGTTTATCCTTGAGCTGAGAAATTTGAATTAAAAAAAAAATGAGGAGAATGTAAAATTGTATTCCATGCGTGTGTATCAAATATAGTATATCAAACATTGTATACAAATCTAGTTTATAATGTAGAGGTGATATAGTATAAAATATAAATATAGAACAATTGTAATTTATCAAATAAAATCATATATTATCTAAATCTGCCTAGAAACTTATAACATTGTTATATTTGTTAAAGTACATTTAAAAATAAAAATTATACTATATAAATAGTTATTAACAGTGAATTAAAATACTTCTTATATAGTAAACTCTTGTAATAATAAAATGTATTTATACAATAATCAACTAGAGTAGTATCTAGTAAATATATCTAAAAATAAAAACATAATCATATCATATAATTTCAATGAAAAGTTTAAATATAAACGGTTCTATTAAATTACTTGTGATTTATACCCGTGTATTAAACCAGGTTAACAATTATAACTTTTTCAATGATAAACCAAATACGCAATTAAATGTAATACTTGAGATTTGTACATTATTCCTCAAATAACAACCTAAACCTAATAGAAAAATACGCCATTAATGCTTGTAATTTTATTAAAATTATACGTACTAGTTTCTTTCTACTTACGATATTTCGCTATTTTGACAAAACCCGAACACTGATTCATAAAATTCTTTAAAAAAATTAAATTAAAAAATGTTATTTTCAGTTTAATACAATATTATAGGTGCATTTCCCTGGCACCCTCACCTCGGGATTTTGGAACCAAATAAGGAGCCTTTTTGGTGCTACGTTTGTGCTGCTTTGTGCCCGACTTTGAGCGTTTGTGCAACAAACCCCAATTTTCAACGAATTTTTCATAGTGGGGGTGCTGTCGTTTCCACAGCACCCCCACCTTGGAACTTTCAACTTTGGATTACGCCATTCGTTTGTGCCACATTTGTGCTATTTTTGTGCTGCTTTGTGCCCGACTTTGGGCGTTTGTGCAGCAAAACCCCGATTTTTAACAAATTTTTCAAAGTGGGGGTGCTGTGGAAACCACAAATCACCCTTAGCTCAACATTTTAGTATACCAAGTAATCCTTAAAAGACTTATTTTACCTTCTCATATTCTAAATAATCAATATGCAAATTTAACCATTTGGATAAAAATATTCGTTCATTAAAAAATGTAATATGAAAAAAATCAAATTTAATAAAAAAAATGTTTAATTTGCGATTCTGAACGAAGTGATTAATGTATTGATTTTACAATGATGTGTGTTTTTTTTTTTTGGTTTTTTTTGTTATAGTGCGTGTGTTGTTACAGCACTAGTTGAAATAATGCTTCAATTTCAAACTTTGGGGGTGGTTTCCGATGTAAAAGTGAATATCCTTGGTGCATTATAGAGGTCAAAAGTAAACATTTTCCAACAGTTTTCAAAAAAATCGAGAAAAACAAAAAAAAAATTGACAGAAAAACTGGAATTTTTACGCAAAACCAGTTTTCGACCAAATTGATTTTTTTATATGGTTGTAATTCAAAAACTAATCACTGTAAATACTTGAAATTTTTACCAAATGTTTATGTTAGTGTTATATATATACATTATACAGTTTAATTTTCAACAAGTTTTGACTTTTTGAGTTATTTATAGACCGCTGAAATTTTCGATTTTTTTGAGAAATTTTTTTTTGAAGTGTCGGTAAAAAAATTTTGAATGACTAAAAAAACTTAAAATTTAATACAAGGTTCCTTATGAGTTGTTCTTATTGTAGCTAAAAAAAATTTAAAATAGTTTGTCACAATTTTATTTTATAAGTGTTTATAGTTCAAATTTTTACGAAGATTGGCATTTTCTTTACATGATTACATTTTCAAAATATTTTGACTTTTTTTGAGGTATTTATAGACAACTGAAATTTTCAATTTTTCTGTAAAATTTTTTTTGAAGTGTTGTTAAAACTTTTTTGGCCATATCGAAATACTTAAAAATTTAATACAAAGTTTCTCATAAGTTATTCATAATATAGAGATTAAAAATTACAAAAATACATAGGCACGATTTTTTTTATTAGCATTTACAGTTCAAATTTTGACTGAATACATAAAAATTACGGCTATGTTCAAATTATGTTAGATAGAAATTCATAAAAGTTTTTCTTTTTAATTCTAAGATTTTAGAATATAAAACAATGCTCATAATATATTTTTACAATAGCAGTTAAAAAATAAAAGAAATGTATAGTCACATTTTTTTTTTAAAAAGCATTTAAATTTTAATTTTGACAACATACGTAAAAATCACAAAATTTCGCAAATTGTTTTAAGCTAGAAATTCATAAAAAATGTTCTTTTTCAATCTAAGATTTAAAAATTTAATACAAGATTCCTTACAAATTTTTCAATCTTTATCACAAAAAAAAATGTCCACCGGAAATTCAAATTAAATTTTTATTAGCATTTGAATTTCAAATATTGACAGAAATTTGTCAAAACCATGAATATTTGCAAATTATTTTGTAGTTCAAAATTCATTATATTGTTTGTATTTATATCTAAGGTTATAAAATTTAACACCAAGTTAACCATAAGTTTTGCTTCAAAATAGCTATAGAGAAAATTTGAAGCGTCATTATAGGAAAAAGTTTTTGAGCGTTTCGAGTTTTAAATTTTTATGAAATCGCTTAATGATAACGATTTATCCTCAAACCCGGTATATTGTATATCTCCGATAATATAAGGTATTATGAATTATGATAACTGCATGCAATGTTTTTGGAAAAATCGATTAACCATGCCTTATTTAAAATGCGTCCTAATTGAAAAATAATATATTTGTTCCAAAATAGAATATGTGACAATATTTAAATATAATATATACTAGACTGACAAATCATCTCCGTTCACAATCTTTGACATCGGAAAGTACCCTCGAAGTTAGAAATTAAAGTATTATTTCGACTAGTTATGCACTTATGCTTATGCTGTACACAGACACAAAAAACACAGACACACACACACATTATTGTAAAATCAATACAATATTCATCACTTCGTTCAGAATCTAAAATAAAATAGTTATAGTAAAAATTACAATAACTGTTTATTAAAAGATGCCTCAAATCCAGGTTTAAGAAAAAATGTTAAGTTCATCAACAAGCTATCTTGTTTAGTCAGATACGCATATTAAATAAAACATAAATAATAGAAACTATATGCATGTTGAAACAAGTTATAAAGAGGTGATTATTAATGTCGTAAATACAACGGTTGAACAAAACTATTTCAAAATTAAAGTTGCTCAAAAACATTTTGAACAAAATAAATAAACTTTAATTTGAGTACGTTCATACCATACATTTCAACCTATTATATGACAAAATTAAATATTTTGTTTCACTCAATCCTCATTAAAATATGATACATTTTAAAACCAAGTTCATTTGTTTTAATAATTTGGATATTACCTATTTTGTTTCATAGTTTATTAATATAATATAATTATAGAGCTCCTTTTTAAAAAAATTACGAAAAACAAATATTAAAATCGGGGGAGGGGGGGTTGCAAGACTAATGGACCTTGTACTCAAAGCTATTATATCAATGGTGTTTAGAAAAATATTTTTCGAATTTATGAAAATCAAAAAGTAACTACCTAGGATCTCATGGTAAATGTTGCTATAAGTGCGTTGGCTGAGTGGTAAAAGAGTCATATTATGCCCGATTTTTTTATAACAACCCTAAAAGTGGGGGTGCTGGAGTCGTGCTTCAGTTATAACTTTTTACAGCTTTCGATACAAACGACGACTTTTGCGGTATAAACAGAGTACAAACGATCGCCCCGGGTTTTTTTACGAAAGCTCAAAGTGGGGATGCAGGGGACATGGACCTTCAGTTAGTCGTTTGTTGTCTGCTGTGATTGTAAGTATCTTGTTTTTACATTTCAATAGATTAAATATTTAAGATAGTTATAATAATATTTTTTCCTATCTTACGATTTTAAACAGTTTACTAGTAATAGTATACCGATATACAACTACTTTGGTATAAATATTTTATATGATGAAAGTCTGGTATAAAAAAAATATGTATACATATTCTATAAATCAGTGACAAGTGTGCCGTGGCTAAATATGGGTTGGAGTTAGGGTGCCGCGAGGGCAAAAGGTTGGGAAACGCTGATTTAGATTATGGGAAGTTAAAATTAGTCTTTTAAAGATTAATTGGTATACTAAAATGTTGAGTTATTCCAAAATTCCAAGGGGGGGGGGGGGGGGGGGGGTGCCAGGGAAATGCACCTCAATATTATAGTACCGATTCATATACCATAGTTTAATATTATCATAATATATATAGTAATGATAATTAATTTTATATACCTGAACTGTCCGTGGATGAATAATTCATAATAAAATCTTTCAGTGGACCTGAAATGATTTGAATTATGTTTAGGTAAGATGTTTGTTATTACTTTATAGTTGTTACATTTTATATTTAACCAAAAAAATGATATACAGTAATAAATATTGTTACGTATCTATAAAATATGTACGAGATACCACGCAATTGTGATACAAAATAAGTATTAACTATGACTAAAACTAATAAGCCATTAATATCAAAAGCGTGCGGAGGTCAACAATAAGAATGTGGTGAATAAAATATAAAATTGGTTAAATTATAAAAGTGCTTTCACACGTCCCTTCTTAGAAATGACTGTAGACCCGTGTGAAAGGATACGAAGCGGTCAGCATATTAAGTTGAATCACAATACAGGAAAGTCCTCTCCTAAGGACGAAATCATATTATGTAAGAGAGACGGGGACAAGAGCTCGTCAGACGGTTTTTAAAATGTGAGCCAGACGGTTCTTAAATTTGAACTAGACGGTTAGGGACATTTAAGACACTCAGAGGCAGGTCGTAATGCCATCATTGTCTTTTTTTTATATCATTATTTCAAAATCAGGTCGTAACACCGCTCACCAACACCTAATAGATTACTACATAGTAATTTTGTATCAAGTTTAAACGTAAAATAAAGATATTGTTAAGGACCAAATCCTATATAAGAGAGACCGGAGAGACGGGGACAAATGCTGGTCAGAAAGTTTTTAAAATGTGATCCAGACGGTTCCTAAATGTGAGCTAGACGGTTAGGGACATTCAACTCATTCAAGACACTCAGAGGCAGGTCGTAATGCCATCATTGTCTTTTATATCATTATTTCAAAGTCAGGTCGTAACACCGCTCACAAACACCTAATAGATTACTACATAGTAATTTTGTATCAAGTTTAAACATAAAATAAAGATATTGTTACACTTATACATCAGTTAGGTATATTTTCATTCCTACGTTGATGTATGAATCGACGTTCAGTCGGGAAGTAACAATGCACATGAATATACATGAAGACTTTACAATTTAAATTTGTTATCGGCAGAAAAACAAAATTATAAATAATTATAAATTATAGTTATAGATCATTGATAATAATTACTCACTATATGTTGTATCATTTTTTATTTTTGACAGTGTTTTCTCTAATATAAAATATAATTGATGGTATTATTTACTGTAGCATAAGCTCGTAAAAACGCATGCTATAAACTTACAGGTATATGTATAGTAAAAACACAGAAAGGAATGTGAAAAACTTGTGATGCTTCTAATACTATTATAATGGTGTATAATTTTTTGATAATTATTCAGAGAAAGATTTACTTAAGGGGATTCGATATCACGATTTTCTGTCTTTGTCTAACACAAAGAATTTTAACAGTGTTCTCTGCCAAACGTATATAAAGTGAAGCGATAAGATTTCTGAAAACAAATTCGAATTTTTCGTCAAGTATACTTTAGATCAACTTCCGCACATTTTTTAATTATTTTAATTTTATCTTCTGCAAAAATTGAATAATGTAATTTTTAATATAACATTTTTAGAAATATAAAATATTAAAAATGTGAGGAAGTCAATCTTTATAGTATAAAACCTTAATTGGTTTTTTAAATTCTTATCGCTTCATTACATCAATAATTGGTGGACGTATATTGATTCCGCCGCCGGCTATTAATTCCGCTGGCTACTGTTTAAAATATCTAGACATCGATTCCGCCGGTTACTGTTTATAGTATTTACAAATCGACTCAGCCAGACACTGTTAATCCCCTCCCCCTTGTATTTCAAAATATATAGTATATTATAATATGTATAAAATGATAATAACTGTATAATTCGAAACTAAAATATAATATATTCTAATTAATACGTGTATATGAATATATTATAAAATATTAAAATATATAGTCTAAATTGTATAAAATGATAATTGTTCGTTCCGCAAACAATACGTCCGTCAAGTTGGCACCGGCACTTTCTCCAAACAACTCAAAATTGGTATCAAAATTTTGCTACGAATTCGCTACATTTTGCTACGCTATTTTTAGAATTTGATGCTATTTGGTTTTTTCGAAAATCCGGAAACAAACATGCCGGTGCTATCTTGACGTAGCACCGGAACTTTCTCCAAACAAATAAAAATTGGTATCCACATTTTGCTACGAATTTGCTACATTTTTCTACGCTGTTTTTGGAATTTGCTACCTCCTGGTTTTCCCGGAATCCTGGAAAACAGAAAATTTCCCAGCACCAGCACTTTCTCCAAACAACTCAAAACGGGTATCAAAATTTTGCTACGAATTTGCTACATTTTGCTACGCTATTTTTAGAATTTGCTACAATTTGGTTTTTCCAGAATCCCGGAAAATCGAAAATTTCCCAGCACCGGCACTTTCTCCAAACAACTCAAAATTGGTATTAAAATTTTGCTACGAATTTGCTACATTTTGCTACGCTATTTTTAGAATTTGCTACTATTTGGTTTTTCCGGAAATCCGGAAACAAACATGCCGGTGCTATCTTGACGTAGCGCCGGCACTTTCTCCAAACAACTCAAAATTGGTATCCACATTTTGCTATGAATTTGCTACATTTTGCTACGCTGTTTTTGGAATTTGCTACCTCCTGTTTTTCCCGAAATCCCGGAAAACAGAAAATTTCCCAGCACCGGCACTTTCTCCAAACAACTCAAAATTGGTATCCACATTTTGCTATGAATTTGCTACATTTTGCTACGCTGTTTTTGGAATTTGCTACCTCCTGGTTTTCCCGGAATCCCGGAAAACAGAAAATTTCCCAGCACCGGCACTTTGACCAAATACCATGATATAATAGGTATTAACATTTTTTATTTTCATAGATTATTGTTCCATTCATGTGCTATAATGCGTTTCACAACTAATTATAATGCGTTTCACAACTAATTTCACAACTCACGAAGTTCAAGTGAAGAAATAGGACATTACACTTCACATGTTAAAAGAGCTAATGGCCTGTGGAATATTCACGACGACTTGGTAAACAAAATAACAACATATAAAAACACCGAAAAAATTGAAGTTCAACCCCATATTTTATTTTATGTAAAAGAGTAAAATAAAAGTAAAATTATATTAATTTGGAGAATAGATGATAATAATTGAAATAAATTTAAAGTACTTATATTTCAGTTTATTAATTTTTGTATATATTTTGTTTTATGATATGTTTTGTATATTTCGTTAGAATTATTATTATATTCGTACAACTATTATACCTTTTGAAGCCCATTTAAGCTTTTGTATGAATAAAGTTTTTGATTGATATTGTTTTATGTCAATTAGACTGTTTATCTAATTACAATTATTCTGTTGTAACTGTTTCACCAAGTTGAGTAATTTTAAGCATTTTTATGATTATATTTTTTGTTTGTCACTCTTATATGCCAATTAGGCTGTCTATTTAATTAATATTCACTTTTTAATTGTTAGTTATATGCCAACCAAGCTGTTTATTTGTTTTATTATTAATATTATTATCCCCTTTTGATTGTTATTAATTATTTACTAAACAATCCGGTTACTTATTATTATTACTATATTCTTTATTGAGTCAAATAAATGGTAAAACTAAAATGAATTTCTACAGTTCATTTATTTATAATATATACTATACTTAGACAACGATTGTCCAGTACTATAATATTAACATGTTGAAAATAGGTTTATACATATATTGACTGGAATATTTTTAATTTGGAAATTTAAAATGTTGATAACATCTATTTAAATTTAATTTAATTTTTTGTTGTTCATACCCAGTGTCGGACTGGCTCGAAAAGGCCCAGTCCGCGATTTGGAAAAAAGGGCCCCCCAACAGTAGCCCAAAAAAACCATCGTGACATCAAACATTATAAAGAAAAACACAGATTCAAATTGTATCATAGATTAATATTTATTTTAATTAATATTAAAGGTAAAACAAATTAAACAATATATATGAATAACATCTCAAATCAATAACCTTGATAGTTCTGATGGACTTTTAGCAATAGTATTTACAACAATTTCCTTATCAACAACATAGTCTCTTTCAATATTTATCATTAATAGAGTTTCCATAATATCTTGAGAAATTAATGACCTTAATTTAGTTTTAATATTTTTGAGTTTGGAAAATGTACGTTCACATGTAACTTGTGTACATGGTAACGTTAAAACAAATTTATACGCCAATAGTATATGTTATTAAAAGAGCCGAATTGTTGAACAATTTCGTACAAAATATTAAAAGCACATCTTAAACAATTGTTACATGAATTGCATTCTAAACTGTGGTCAATATTTAGTTCTGGTTCAGAGTCAGATTCATTGTCAAAAGATAGATCATTTTTTGAAAATGTGTCATTAAAATTTTTAGTTATTGAATCAAATTGTATTGCAAATTTCCCGGGATTCCGGGAAAACCAGGAGGTAGCAAATTCCAAAAACAGCGTAGCAAAATGTAGCAAATTCATAGCAAAATGTGGATACCAATTTTGAGTTGTTTGGAGAAAGTGCCGGTGCCAACTTGACGGACGTGCAAACAATTATTCAAAAACCTGATTTTTCGCGCCAGTACGTTAATTACGTTAATTACGTGCCAACTAATGCCTCAATTCCGGTGGCGGAAAATTTGTGTGGAGCCAAATTATTTTATCCATCAGAGTTTAAGTTATCACGTATTATTTATTATCAGTATATTTTGATAAGATATTTCATAATAATAATATTGAATTGATTAGAATAATTATTAAATAATTAATAATTATAACATCTAGAGTATACCAGTAAACACATTTTTAAATAATATAATCATTTATATTATTAATTATTGTACCTTATTTTACTGTTTTTTTAGTCATATACTTAGTATACTTGGTCAAAACTTGCTTAACTTTGAATAAAACTGATCCAAATTTAATATTTATGATCAAAAATGGCAAAAATTCCCAATTTATTAAAAATAAATTTTCTTATGTCAAAATGGAAAAGAGGATCTCATAGTTTGTCGATCGACTTTCAAAGATACACACATTATTATATTATTTTTTTAATAGCACCAATACATGCATTCGTTTCTGCATCCAATGTTGAAACTGTTCCTCTTACAAAAAACAATAAATCGGAAAGAGGAAAAATGGCACTACAAAAAAGGATTTTAATAAAAACAATTTTTGACTTACTACCTATTACATTTACATTTTTTTATTTTAATATTGAATATGACTCAGTACAGTAAATTTATTTTACTTTTAATTTCATTTGATTAATTTTTACAATTTTACATTTAATTTTTTTAAATATGGGATGTAATGATAGATCGCTTCCACGTACACCCTGGGCAACGTCAATGACCTATGACTATTATAGTTAAGAGGACGCTATACCCGCATGTGTTGTCTCCGTCTTACAAGTACGTAACATTGCAAAATCTGTTTCGCGCGGGAAAGAACCGAGAAGGCTACAGTCATAACTAAAAAACGAAATTCTCACCACAGATAAAAGGGAATTTCGACTGTGCAACGTTGTTTTTATTTTTTTGATATTAGAACTGAAAAAAAAGTTATTCGATTTTGAAAAATGCAAAAATAATGCATTTTGAAACAATAAGAACTTTTTTCTATTTGTGATATCGAAAAATTGAAAACAACGTTGCACAGTAAATGTTCTCCTTATTATGTGGTGAAAATTTCGTTTCTTAGTTATAGCTGTAGCCTTCTCGGTTCTTTCCCGCGCGAAACAGTTTTTGCAATGTTACGCACTTGTAAGACGGAGACAATACATGCGGGTGTAGCGTCCTCTTAATTTGACGGCAAAAGATCTATCAAATGACAAACTATGTAATAATATAATATAGGTATTATATTATGTATTAATAATTTACAACTATATTGTGTTTCTATAAAATCCAAAATACCTATCTTATCAAATAATCTTATCAAAATATACTGATAAATTAGCAATACGTGATAACGCCACCGGAATTGAGGCATTAGTTGGCACCATGGTTAAATAACTAGGTATGATCGCAACTTTATGATACGCAGGTGTCATGGCCGCCACTGGCAGTGAATATTATCACTTCGATTTATCAGTTTACAGTTATCAAAACCATGTTCAAAACAATATTTAAAGCAATAAAAATACAAAATTGAAATTACAAATTATTATTTTATTTTAAAAATGTATTATTTAATAAAATAAACATCAAAGTTTGATTTAAATTTAAATTTAATATCATTTTTATTTTTGCCACAAGCATCAATCCATTTATTACAATAATAAGAGTTTTTCGGGAATCTTAAAAACCTTATATTTGTATCATTTTTGTCATTGCATCTTTTTTTCGTCCACTTTTACAGTCTTTTACCGCACACCAAGACATTTTAATAATAATTAAAATTGATAGTTGACAATATTATTAACGTCAATGGCACAAACGAATAATAAATAAAAGACTAAAAGTGCTAAGATTCCCGCTAATTTTTGTTTATACAAATTAACTTGAATTATCTTAATTCATGGTTTTGAGCGGCGAAATTCAAGTGGATACTATATTAAGACACAAGTTATATCGTGTTAGTTTTTCATATAAAAAGAATGGGACGAGGAAAAATAAATAACAAATCATTTTAGTAATAAAAACAATTTTTATTTTACAAGAATAGAACATGTACAAACATATTTAAAACCTACATAATATACAACTAAAAAAATCAAAACGAACTTTCAATCAAGCTTTCAAATTGAAAATTAATATTCAATCCAATATTATGGTCAAATATGATAACTGATAAGCGTAGTCGGTTATCAACATTATCGGAAGTTGCAAAATCCAGTGATAAAAATCACTGCCAGTTGAGATTTCTTTCCATGATAAATCATGGAATGATAGTACATGCGCAGCCCATAACGAAAATGCGCCTCAATGCGATCATACCAAGTTATTTAGCCATGGATGGCACGTTAATTCCACCACCAGTAGGCTGGTCGTTTGTGATAGTGGTGCGCCGTTATCTAACTGATAGTGGGCAATGTGCGTATTCCAACGGTTACATTTTTATATTATTTTTATGCACTTTCAATATTTTTTCTTCGTTCATAAAGTTGTGTAACACTTTCAGTGCCACCGAAATTCTGTATTTTGATGGATTAAATGTTTAAGGTGGTACTGATCGCATTTTCGTAAATTATGTGTTTTTTCATTGGCTACTCAAAATTCGTTCATTTTCTTAAAGGCTTCATATTCATTAAATTACGTTCGTACTTTTTTCCTTGTTTTTTTATGCCTCTCGAGCTGTTCGGCCATTCAACGAGCCTCCAATTCAGTTATTCAATATTCAATTTGTTTTTGTTAATCTTAGATACATTCGTTCTCATCAAAAATGCATACATTCATTCAATACGTCATATTCAATCATTTCATTTTAGTCATCTGTGAATTGTTTTCTGTAAGTATCGTTCAATCATTTATTGCGTTCAACCCATTAATATTATTCCTCAATTTAGGATGCACCATGAGATACTTACAGAAGCACGTGAATTTTTTTTGTCATTGTGAATTATATATTGTGTTCAGTGATTTATTCGTCCGAGTTGGTGGCCCGTTAGTTGTACGTTCTCAGGATTGTCACACATTTAATTATTATTATATTGTATTTTTATTGTGCAAATATGTGCATCCTGAGACGGTAGCGTTTAGTTCAAAGCCGCTTACCAGGGGCGTGCTCACGGGGAGGGGGGTGTCATATCCCCCCCCCCCCCATGAACTTTATTTTATGAATTTTCTTGAGTTTCTTGCTAGTTTCGCTTTTCTCGAAAAAAGAGGTAATGCATAATTGGTTTTAATTTTTAAGTTGTGTTAATAATTATTATCAAAGATATAAAATATATATTATAGTAGTCGGTAGATACACATCTGTGAGTAATATTATGTTGTTAGATACCAATGGACTATTATAACATTAAAACATTTCAGTCCATTATGTTTCGATATCTATATTATGAACGCGCCCATCGATATATCAGTACGACAGTACAGATTATATCAATCACAACGGACCAAAATAGTTCGTTCCGGGATTCCCGTCACAATCTATTGTTATCAATAACCGAGCCATAATAAACTAATAACTGCGGGCCATAGACTGTAGAGTACTTACATAATTACATCTATCTCTGACTATAAATTTAAATAGGATTTGAGACTATTTTTTCAAAAAATCAGTTCTTAAATGCAAGTGAAATAGAATCCTTTAAAAATCTGGCAGAGTTTTATTTACCGCATGTCAATAAAGACTGATTTGGCTGAACTGAAAATATGGCGAACAAAGATATTGGACAATTCTGAAGTCATTAAAACTGGCCTAGATGCTCTCCAACTCTGCAGTTCCTTTATTTATACAAATTTGAATAAGTTACTAATAATGTTATGTGTCCTACCCGTTCCAACATCCACCCCAGAAAGATCGTTTTCAACATTAAAGAGGGTGAAGACATACACTAGAAACTCAATACTTAAATTACAATACTCTTTAACTTATTAGTTTAACCGACATTCAATATTTACTTGCATTTTATTTTAGGACCGTTTTAATGGATTAACGTTGTTGGCAGTACATAAAGATATTAGCATTACTCCAGATGAAGTCTTGGATGAAATGTCTATGAAGCCAAGAAAACTTGAACTTATACTTTAGGTCTTTAGATCTATACTTTTATTATATCCGATTATATAAAATAAAATATTTTATAAAATGTTAATTATGAATATGTTTAGCTCTATATCTAGTATTATATCATATAATATACCTAATATATCAACCTACTTCTAAAATATCAATATATACATTTTGTGTATATGACAATCAAAAAAACAAGATACAATTTATCCCCCCCCCCCCCATTAGAAAAAGCTGAGCACGCCCCAGCCGCTAACGGACACCAGTTCCTCAGGTAACCAGCTGACGAGCTGCCAGATTATTATTCAGTATTATTATTATTATTTTACTTTGCTAATCAAGCACTTCAATATTATATTGTTTACCTTTGATAATCCAGCATATTGTATTTTATCCACTTATTGGGTGCCAAATAGCTTTCTCACACTTAATATTATCATTTGCTGTATTATTCGAAGCCAATAGACTATATTGTAACATTTGTATTATCATTTTTATACTAAACCAAAGTACCTACCTACCATCACTTAGAAATTAGAATTATAATAAAAACAATTATTTAACATATTCGGGTTACCTATTTTATTTCCATCATTATTCATTTAAGGTCATTACTATTATACTTGAATTTAACTAACGCCTTGTCGTGAAGGCACCCTGATTAACCTATATTAACGTAAATTATTATATTTGATTTTTGTTCAGAGCTGAACGCGACAGATAATAATTGTATAATTCAAAATTAAAATGTATAATATAATTAAAATAAATATAATATAATTGTATTTACTATTTAATATATTATTTCCTTTATATATTATGTGTCAGTTTGTATTTTTGAATCGGTTTCCACCAATTTTGCGTCAAATGAAATCGGCATTCAACAATTTATATTTCTGGCCAAATTGTTTTTGCACCAATATGTATATCTTCTTCAAAATCAGAAACTATTTCCAATGGACTGAATGATAAATTGATTTCTGAACATTTTTCAATAACGTAACCAAGCGATCGCGCATATGACGTGTCTTTATATTTTTTGCTTGATTCACATAAATTTTTGCAGTACACTTATTATTTATCTTTATTTATACGCTGCCATTTAAGAGCATCTAAAAACTTTACATAGTCTTTTTTATGATATTTATGATCATTATATGAAATAAAATCATTTTTTCTTTAACTAGAAACTATGGTAAAGTTCATTATAATTTATAACTGATAAATAATACGCTTTAATAAATATAATAATACTTATGTGCAACACTATGCACGTGATGGAGCAATTTCGTTAACTGATTAGTAACTAGGCGAGAAGTAACATGGGAAGATTAGGAAGTCCACATTTTAACAATATAAAAAAAATATAAATATAGGTCTTTATAGATATTAAGATATATCATATCTTAAAGATAAGATTTCAGTCAGAACTCAGAATCATAATTGACATCATTTATGTGTAACGAAATATGTTATAGAAATACGTATATAAATATAATTTAGACTATATACATATTACAAAATATTCACATACGCGTATTAATTAGACTATACATTTTTTGAATTATTATACAATTATTGTCATTTTATACATTTTATTAATATATATAATGTTATACATCATACTATGTAGGAGTGTATATTTTAAAATTCATTTACAAGGGAAAGATAAACAGTAGCCGGCTGAATTAATTTCCGCCCTGAATCAATATGTAGATATTATAAACCGTAGCCGGTGGAACCGTTATATATATATATATTTTAAACAGTAGCCGGCAAAATCGATGTAGGTAAACCTTTTTCCTAAACAGGTAATTTCGGCGGAATCAATAATTCCCCCAATTGTGAATTGGTACGTGTGGCAATAAGCATGTCACTAACACCTTATAGCTTACTACAATGTAATTTTATATCAATTTTAAACGTAAAATAAAGATATTGTTACACTTATACATCAGTTATATTTTCATTCCTACGTTGATGTATGAATCGACGTTCAGTTGGAACGTAACAATACACATGAATATGCATGAAGATTTTACAATTTAAATTTGTTATTGGCAGAAAAACAAAATTATAAATAATTATAAATTATAGTTATAGATCATTGATAATAATTACTCACGATCGTTATCATCTTCATCATCCTCACGATAGCTGAATATGTTTGACAGTACTTTCTCTAATATAAAATATAATTGATGGTATTATTTACTGTAGCATAAGCTCGTAAAAACACATACTATAAACTTACAGGTATATGTATAGTAAAAACACAGAAAGGAATGTGAAAAACTTGTGATGCTTCTAATACTATTATAATGGTGTATAATTTTTTGATAATTATTCAGAGAAAGATTTACTTAAGGGGATTCGATATCACGATTTTCTGTCTTTGTCTAACACAAAGAATTTTAACAGTGTTCTCTGCCAAACGTATATAAAGTGAAGCGATAAGATTTCTGAAAACAAATTCGAATTTTTCGTCAAGTATACTTTAGATCAACTTCCGCACATTTTTTAATTATTTTAATATACTTACTATATTTTAATATAGTTACTTTCTGAAAGCCAATAGTCTCTTTCTCAACGCTAATGAGCATTTCGTTGTTAATTCTGGTAAGTTTTTTATTTAACTCTGCTTGTGCCTTATCTTTTACATCAGGATGTTTAAGTTTTCGTAAGTCATATCTTTTTCCATTTTTTGGGATTATCTTTTTCATTCTAATTTTGAAGGTGGCCACTAGTGGGACGGGGTCTGATTGACGACCTGCCCCTGGGTATTTTTAACCGCTATACAACTATTTCTGAATCTCTGGTTCACTAATATGTAATCGAATTGATTTCTTACAACTTTTCCAGGTTTATCCATTGGGGATTTCAATGTGTATTACTTCCGTGGATGTAATTTGAACCATGTATTCATTACAGCCATTGTATTTGTTTCCGCAAATATTTCCAACCTGTCCATTCGGCTATTTCTTTCTCCTAGTCAAAATGTTCCTACGCTCACCGATGTCCTTCCTGCTCCCAATTTTGCATTTAAGTCCCCCATAACGATCGTTAAGTCTTGTTTTTTCCACTTATTCATGACTTCATTAACACATTGATAGAATTCTTCTATCTCATTCTCTTCTTTCTCCGCTGTTGGAGCGTAACTTGAATGATGTTAACATCTACTGGTGTAGCTAATAGCTGTACGAGTATAGCTCTTGAAGAGATTGGTATGAAGTTCTTTATCGATTTAGCCATTTTATCCGCCAGAATGATACCTAATCCATACTCATGTGTTCCAGTTGTTGAACCTGAGTAAAGTACTTTGTGGTTTTCTATATTTATGTTGCCTGAATCTGGCCAACTCATTTCGCTGATACCGAGGATTGAAATATTCATCCTATCCATTTCTTTAATGGCATTGTGTATTTTCCCTGCCTGATACACTGTTCTTACATTACATGATCCAATTATAACTTTCTCCTGTTTCTTAATCCTATAACGAACATCAGTACTTCTATATGCAATCGTTCCTCCCGAGCATCCGAATGAGGAACTTACTCCGGATAATAATTTAATCGCACTCGTAGTCATGATGATATTTACTAGGACTTATCCATTTTGGATCTTTAATGAGGTGGATTGTACAAAAATTCTTCCTCATTCCTATGCCGTTGACCACGCTCTGTAGTTCATCCGCCTTAAGAGCCGGTTTCCCAACTCCAGAACAAAAGTGTCCCTCTCATTTCAGCTCCGCCACCCGTAGCTGTTGGCTGCTATGAATTAGATCGCTTATGCGATTGTTCGGCCTCCTTAGTCGAATTTTACGACAGGCGTGGAGTTACTATGGGTAAATTCTACTGTCCCTACCCACAGGAGCCCGTATAATAATTAACGAGGCGTATTTTTTGTTGCCCCTTGGTGTCAAATTCCTAAATACGGCCCTGGTGATGCGGGTTGCCTATATTGAGTAGTTAATACAAGTTTGGGAGGATCTTGTACTACGAATTGCCTATACAGAAGTTCCTTTGATTTTACATGTACAATTTAAGTGGGAGGATATTCAGAACCCCCTATTTGGCTATTATATACTACTATTATCAAACATTAAAATATATAATATAATTAATATAAATATAATATAATTGTATTTAATATATTATTCCATATATATGTATGTGTCAGTTTGTATTTTTGAATATGCTTACACCAATTTTGCGTCAAATGAAATCGGCATCTGGTCACTGTCTCACCGTCGCCGGGTCGAATCCCAGTCATGGGTGGACATCGCTTTCTGGGCAGTACAGGCTGTCTGGAGAGTGAGAGGCCGCCGCCCTCAACCCGGGCATAGCAGAAACCTACGGGTGCCCATTAGAAATTCTGCCAAATAAGCGTCCAAACTAGGCCTTCAAGCCAACTGACGGACATAAGTGCCATATGCAAAAATAAAAGTATATGTGCAAGTCGGAACCAGTAGATTTGAGTCTGTAGTACATGAATGAATCAATTAACTGTGGGTTTAATATGTAGCGACCAATATATTTATATTTTGATTTTGATTTTGCCAAGATTTATTTTATTGGGTGTTATTTACATATCGTAATACAGTAATTCAATCATAAGAAACCCTGTTACCATTTATTACTTGAGTGATTAGCCTTTAAGTACACACACACATCTCTTTACCACATAGCTCACTAGGATTTTCACGACGGATTCAACCAATGGTAATGAGCTATAACACATACAATATATACAGTATAATATACTGAGTATTTACAGTACCACAAAAATACGACGGTCGGTATGTGTGATAAGCTATATGCTACGAAGAATCTCGGTAACCAGGCGCATGACCTATTATTGTTCGTTCCCGAAAAACAAGAATGGGTACAATTTATTATAAAATAATATTTCATAGTGAATCAATTCCCTATTTCCCCGATGCAGAAAGATGATGAATTGATAATACAATATGTATAATCTGTTACCTAAATTATTTTTAAATAACTAAGCAAATGTAATAATTTAACCGCGTGATATCCGTTAGGTATAAATTTGATTTTTCACAATCTAGATACACAGACAACGTATTATCATCAATCCATATTTTTGTTACATGTTGAATGTTGTAATATAATTAGTCATGTATAAGCACAGTAAAAATTATAAAATAATTAAGTATAAATCTATGAACAACTCATTATGTTAACTTACTTACTTAAATGAAAGAATCTTCCTGTAATGAAAATATAATTTATTATAATTATTTTAAATCTCAGTTTGTCATTGTTTTATATTTCAAACTAATAAACTACACATACACAAAATAATACAAAACTATATAATAATATTTAAGCTATAATTAATTTAGCCTAATGCAATGAGGTATGTTCCACATTCTCGCCTAATGGATTGAATATCTAACCAAAATATTCCACTTGATGTATAGAGTATAAAATTCTAATAGCTGTCAGATGTGTCGATAAGTCAATGATATTCAACTAAGATTCCAAATTAATTCATAGCCAATTTAAAAAGAAAATTTACTTATGGATCATAACTCAATGGCCACTAGAATTTAGGTGTGGTAATATAAACATAAGTCAGTGGCAACAAATATTTGTTTAAAATATTTTGTATTATTTTGGGCATTTGACTCACATGAGTAATACACAATAAGTCAATAAATCAAAACCTCAATATGAGAAATGAAAAATCTAGTGAAAATCCAATGTTGTAAAAATGTACAATTTAAAAGACTCATAAAAACTTAATTTAACTCTCTGGTGGATATTTTTTTTTGTGCTAAAGATTTGCAAACTTGTAAGGAATCTTGTATTCAATTTTCAAATCTTAGATCTAAAAGAACATTTTTTATGAATTTCTAGCTTAAAATAATTTGCGAATTTTCTTGACTTTTACGTATTTTGCCAAAATTCAAACTTTCAATGCTTATAAAAAAAAATCGTGACGATGAATTTATTTCATTTTTCAACTCCTATTGAAATGTTAGGAGCCTTGTATTAAGTTTTCAAGCTTTTCTAGCCAACAAATAATATTTGATCGATATTAATTTAAAAAAAAACTAATAATTATCGAAATTTGCATATGCCTATAAATAGTTAAACTTAAGTCAAAAGTTTTTGAAAATAGCATGGTGGATATAATATACATATATAAATATTCGGTTAGGTTTGATGTATCTATGGTCATTTGTTTTAAAGTTACATCAACAACCAAAATCGATTTTTTTGAAAACTGATTGTGGGTAAAATTTTCCGTTTTTCCCTTAATTTTTAGTTTGTTTATTCCGATTATATAGAAAAATATTGAGAATTTTTTACTTTTGACCCCAAAACGTACCAACTAGATTCACTTTCTGATTGAACGAGGTACTGAAGTCAAAAATCAAAGCACTTTTACTATCCCTAAACGTGATGACAGACACAAAAAACAAAAAATTAAAAATTAAAAAAAAATTACTCACCAAATTTATTTTCTTCTTTATTCTCGTGTATGTTTGACAGTGTTTGCTCTAATATAAAATATAATTGATGGTATTATTTACTGTAGCATAAGCTCGTAAAAACGCATACTATGAACTTACAGGTATATGTATAGTAAAAACACAGAAAGGAATGTGAAAAACTTGTGATGCTTCTAATACTATTATAATGGTGTATAATTTTTTGATAATTATTCAGAGAAAGATTTACTTAAGGGGATTTGATATCACGATTTTCTATCTTTGTGTAACACAAACAATTTTAACAGTGTTCTCTGCCAAACGTATATAAAGTGAAGCGATAAGATTTCTGAAAACAAATTCGAATTTTTTGTCAAGTATACTTTAGATCAACTTCCGCACATTTTTTAATTATTTTAATTTTATCTTCTGCAAAAATTGAATAATGTAAATTTTTAATATAACATTTTTAGAAATATAAAATATTAAAAATGTGAGGAAGTCAATCTTTATAGTAGTCTTGTCGACAACTTCAAATTGGTTTTTAAAATTCTTATCGCTTCATTACATCAATAATTGGTGGGCGTATATTGATTCCGCCGCCGGCTATTAATTCCGCTGGCTGGGTACTGTTTAAAATATCTAGACATCGATTCCACCGGTTACTGTTTATAGTATTTACAAATCGATTCAGCCAGACACTGTTAATCCCCTCCCTCTTGTATTTCAAAATATATAGTATATTATAATATGTATAAAATGATAATAACTGTACAATTCAAAACTAAAATATTTTTTTTTATTAATTTTACAAGATATTTACAATCTATTCATAGAATAATAAGCAAATTAGATAAGAGCAATAAAAAAAACATGAGTAATATGATGGAAGAAGCCACCCAATGATGACACTACCTATTTTGTTAAGTTTAGTAGGGGGAATTTGATCTAGGAATCAAGCATGAAACTAAAATATAATATACCTATTCTAATTAATATGTGTATGTGAATACATTATAAAATATTAAAATATATAGTATAATTAATAAAAAATATAATATATTATTCCATTTATATGTATGCGTCAGTTTGTATTTTTGAATGGGTTTCCACCAATTTTGTGTCAAATGAAATGGAATCTAACAATTTATATTTCTGACCTGCAAATGGCTTTTGCACCAATATGTATATCTTCTTCAAAATCAGAAACTATTTCCAATGGACTGAACGATAAATTGATTTCCAAACATTTTTCAATAACATAACCAAACAATCGCGCATAATATGTGTCTTTATATTTTTTGCTTGATTCACATACATTTTTGCAGTACACTTTTTATTTATACACTGCCATTTAAGAGCATCTAAATACTTAACATAGTCTTTTTTATAATATTTATGATCATTATATAAAATCAAATCATTTTTTTTCACAAGAAACTATAGTAAAGTTCGTTGTAATTTATAACTAATAAATAATACGCTTTAATAAATATAATAATACTTATGTGCGACACTATGTACGTGGTGGAGCAATTTTGTTAACTAGATCGATAGTCGATACTGATTAGTAACTAGGCGAGAAGTAACATGGGAAGATTAGGAAGTCCACATTTTAACAATATAAAATATATTATATAAATATTATAGGTCTTGTGGCGACAGCATTATCACCACTTGATATTGTATTTATCGTATTTATTGTATTTATTTGTTTTTATTGTAAACTTGTACCATTTTTACCGTACCCATATTTTATTGTAATATGTTTCCACCTGTGCAATTATTTCGCGCTTATCGCGCTCCCCTCCGCGCTCGACTGGGCCGTCGCGACGACAACGGCGTCTCACGCAAGCTGGCCTACCGCAACACTACCGTTTTTCCTCTGCGACCGCACGCAACGTTCTCAAAATCTCAATCTGTTTTTCCGTTTTTTGTTAACCGCGCTCTCATAGTCGCATAGACCATACACCATTTGTGTCTTACCGCGTTTTTTTGTTTATATCAGCGCGAGATAGAACGCTCGTCGTAGCCCCGGCTCCGCGTAACCCACTTTTTTTTTCTTTTGTATCACAACTGTGAGAAATCTCTGTGTTTGTCGATTGTCGACCACAATAAAGCCAGTCTATCTTATCACGTGTTGTTTTGTTTTGCATCTGTTTTAACTTGCCTACCTCATTTACGAGTACGGGCGTGCTGATAATCGCCACGCGAATTACCACAGTCTTATAGATATTAAGATATATCATATCTTAAAGATAAGATTTCAGTCAGAACCATAATTGACTTTTATGTGTAACGAAATACGTTATAGCAATACGTATATAAATAGAATTTAGACTATACACTTTACAAAATATTTACATACACGTATTAATTAGACTCTACTATTATTTAGGTTTGAATTTATATATAATTATTATAATTTTATACATTTTATTAATATAATATATATTATGCATCATATTATGTAGGACTGTATATTTTAAAATACATTTACAAGGGAGGGATAAACAGTAGCCGGCTGAATTAATATCCGGTGGAATCAATATGTATAGACATTGTATAAACCTTTTTCCTGAACAGGTAATCTCGGCGGAATCAATAATTCCCCCAACTGTGAATTGGTACGTGTGGCAAACAGCATGTCGTGAAGCAAAAACGTATTCTCTGTCACACGTTTATTGGCAGAAAAACAAAATTATAAATAATTGTAAATTACAGTTATAGGTAATTGATAATAGTTACTCACGGTTTGTTGTATCATTGTTTATTTTTGAAAGTTTTTGCTCTAATATAAAATATAATTGATGGTATTATTTACTGTAGCATAAGCTCGTAAAAACGCATACTATGAACTTACAGGTATATGTATAGTAAAAACACAGAAAGGAATGTGAAAAACTTGTGATGCTTCTAATACTATTATAATGGTGTATAATTTTTTGATAATTATTCAGAGAAAGATTTACTTAAGGGGATTTGATATCACGATTTTCTATCTTTGTGTAACACAAACAATTTTAACAGTGTTCTCTGCCAAACGTATATAAAGTGAAGCGATAATAATAGCGATTTCTGAAAACAAATTCGAATTTTTTGTCAAGTATACTTTAGATCAACTTCCGCACATTTTTTAATTATTTTAATTTTATCTTCTGCAAAAATTGAATAATATAAATTTTTAATATAACATTTTTAGAAATATTAAATATTAAAAATGTGAAGAAGTCAATCTTTATAGTAGTCTTGTCGATCAAAAATCAATCAATTGTTTCAATCAAAAATAAAGTAGTAAAATATTGTGACATAATAATACGCTTGGTACCTAATTTAATTTTGATAAAAACCCATCCAGAGTTGATTGAATTTTCCCTTTTACCGTTCAAAATGACTCCATTGACTGGTATGTGAATTTAATAAACGAACTTTTTATTGTGTGTTAGTATACTTGCGGGTCTTGTGGTCACTGTCTCACCGTTGCCGAGTCGAATCCCTGTAGTCATGAGTGGACATCGCTTTCTGGGCAGTACAGGCTGTCTGAAGAGTGAGAGGCCGCCGCCCTCAACCCGAACATGGCAGAAACCTACGGTTGCCCATTAGAAATTCTGCCAAATAAGCGTCCAAACTAGGCCTTCAAGCCAACACACGGACATAAGTGCCATATGCAAAAATAGAAGTATATGTGCAAATCGGAACCAGTAGATTTGAGTCTATAGTACATGAATGAGTCAATTAATAGTATTATGTATTTGTATGTTCACAGCCAGCTTTGACGCGGTAAAAAAAATTGTTCAAGTAGAAATGTTCCGCTCCGAGAACACCGATTATACCGCGTAACACAATACGGTGATTACACAAAATTATCCGTCTGTTTGCGGCTTGCACAAAAATATTTACCGTATCAACTATTTTTTTATTAAATGTTTTTCAATCAAATATCGATAATTTTTTATAAAAATAATATTTCAAGTACAGAACACAAATTATTTAATAAACTTTTTTTATAAAAATTAGCGATATTTGATTGAAAAATTAAAAAAAAAACGAAAAATCTAATAAAAAAATTGTTGTAAATATGAAAAAAATTATAAAATATAAAAAAAAATACGATAAATATTTTTGTGCAAGGCGCAAATAGACGGACAATTTTGTGTGATCACCGTATTGTGTTACGCGGTAAATCGGTGTTCTCGGAGCGGAACATTTCCGCTTGAACAATTTTTTGTACCGCGTAAAAGCTGGCTGTGAACATACAAATACATACTACTATTAACTGTGGGTTTAATATGCAGCGACCAATATATTTATATTTTGATTTTGCCAAGATTTATTTTATTGGACGTTATTTACATTTCGTAATACAGTAATTCAATCATATGAAACCCTGTTACCATTTATTACTTGAGTCATTAGCCTTTAAGTACACACACACATTTCTTTACCCCATAGCTCACTAGGATTTTCACGACGAATTCAACCAATGGTAATGAACTATAACACATATATTATATACAGTACCTATAAACAGTATGGACACAAAAATACGACGGTCGGTATGTGTGATTGCTCGTATATGCTCGGTAACCGGGTGCATGACCTATTAATGTTCGTTCCCGAACAACAAGAATGGGTACAATTTATTATAAAATAATATTTCATAGTGAATCCCTTCCCTATTTCCCCGATGCAGAATTATGATAATATAATATGTATATCTATTAAATTATTTTTAAATAACTAAACAAATGTAATAATTTAACCACGTGATATCCGTTAGGTATAAATTTGGTTTTTCATAATCTTGATACATAGACAGCGTATTATCATGAATCCATATTTTTGTTACATGTTGAATGTTGTAATACAATTAGTCATATATAAGCACAGTAAAAATTATAAAATAATTAATTATAAATCTATGAATGACTCATTATGTTAACTTACGTAAATTTAACATAATTGATTCAATGTTACTCGGAACAATGAAATAATTTGCTATGAAAATATAATTTATTATAATTATTTTAAATCTCAGTTTGTCATTGTTTTATATTTCAAACTAATAAACTACACATACACAAAATAACACAAAACTATATAATAATATTTAAGATATAATTAATTTAGCCTGATGCAATGAGGTACGTTCCACATTTTCACCTAATGGATCGAATATCTACCAAAATATTCCACTCGATGTATAGAGTATAAAATCCCAATGGCTGTCAGATGTGTCGATAAGTCAATGATATTCAACTAAGATCCCAAATTAATTATAGCCAATTTAAAAAGAAAATTTACTCATGGATCATTACTCAATGGCCCCTAGTGGCGTAGCTAGACACTTTTTTCTGGGTAGGCCCGATATTTTTATGTAAGGATTACCAATGAATAGTTTTATAAAATAAAAAAGTATCAGAACACCGTATACATTTATTTCAGGCATATTACATGGATTTATCTTATGTTTTAAAACTAATAGTATGAAATTAAATTAATAAAAAAGATATAGCTTTATTAAAATATTTTTAGATTGAAAATCCAATTTTCTTTTTTTCATTGATGCAAACTCGTCAATTATAGCAGATGGATTTTCTATGAATTTTCCACTTATTTCTCTCTCAATAGACAGCAAAGTTAAATTATTTAGTCTGCTACTTGTCATCGTTGACCTAGATATGTTTTTACTCTTTTCATCGTCGAGAAACTCTTTTCTGCTGAGGCACTAGATACTGGAACTACCAAAACATTTTCAATAATTTTTGTTAATTCTTCAAATCCAACTTTGTAATTTTACTTCTTGATATAATTCAAAAAGATCAGATACAGATAAAAATAAGGGTTTTCCCAGTTGATATTGGCATTTAATTTTTTTTTAAATTTTTATTTAAATTAATATCGAAAGATTACTGGGCCTCACTGAGAAAAACTCGTGTTGAGGCCCATGGGTTATCTTAGATTACAAACAATTCTAATTGTTTTAGGTACATATTACATTATTTTTAAAAACAAATAAGGAGTTTTTCATAAATAATACCAGTAACTATTACAAGCGTTAAACTAGTATGTTACATACAATTTTAATTCTTACACATATATTCATATCGTATAGCCAGTGGTTATTTTTTTTTTTTTAATATGGGTAGCGGTAAATTAACCATATCATTGGGCATCAAGTTGAGTATCTTTGTTCCCAAAAAATAGTAAACTTTTCGACAATTAGTTTTTTAGGGCCAATCTAAGGAAAATTTACTAGCTGCATATCTGGTGTTGACCCCATGGTTTATAGAATCCAACTGATTATGTTTTTTCAGATATATGGTGATTGTTTTTAGGTATAAGAGTTCTATATTGAGGACATTAAAGTCTTCGAATAGTTTTTCGGTTTGATATCTCCAATTTTTCTTGTTTGCGACCCTGAGTATAGTGTTTTGGCATTTCTGGAGTGGTAGAAGGGCGTTGTTGTAGGCAACACCCCATCCGATTATGCCATACGATACTATTGACTAGAATAGTGCTAGGTATATAGTTCTGATGTCTTTGAAAGGCAATATATCACGTAATTCTTTCATTATATATATCATTTTTTTTAGTTTATTTGTGACGGATGTAATCTCAATTTCATATCAGAGCACATTTCTATGCCTAAATACTTATAGTTTTTGACAATACTAACCGAGTTACAATCACAGCTTTCCAATGTATTACAGTTGGTTTCGTGGATTTTTATATTGTGTATGGGTGGTAAGGTTTGTTCAGACAGTGAGTGGAGTAAGATGGTTGATTTCTTGAGATTTAGAAATAAACTGTTATCGCTCAACCAATTATGGATAGATTTAAGATCGACTTCTATATTTTGGAATACTTCATTCCAAGAACTACCAATACAGATCAGTACGGTGTCGTCTGCATAACACACTATTTTACTATTTTACTTAAGTTGTTTTATATCGTTTAAATGGATGTTAAAAAGAACCGGAGATAGTGTAGTACCTTGAGGTACTCCGCATTTTATAATATTTTCACTAGAAATAGTACTGTTTATTTTTACCCTCTGTTTTCTGTTTTCTAGATAGGATTTAATGAGAGACAAGGCCGATCCAGTTATGCCTATATTCTGTGTTTCACTTAGAAGTTTATCGTGATCCACTGTATCGAAGGCTTTAGCCAGATCTAAATAAATTGTAGCACATTTTTTTTCTTCATCGAGAGCAGTACCTATAGATAACTTTTGTGACATTAACTATTGCTTGGTCCGTGTTTTTATCAGGTCTAAAACCGAATTGATATTCAAAAAGAAGATTGTTTGGCTCTAAGAAGAATATAAGTTTTTTTTATGATTTTTTCAAATGTTTTAGCAATGTTTGAGATAACTGATATCGGATGAACGTTTTCGAGAGCTGAGATAGGACCTTTCTTATGTATGGGGGTTATTATAGCTACTTTAAAGGCATCTGGTACTTTATTTTGTGATATGCATAGATTAAAAATATGACTTAATGGTTTACAAAATATTAAACTATGTTTTTTTAGTAAATCGGAGGATATTTTATCAAGACCGAGTGAAGATCCGTTTTTTTGATTTAAAGATATCTTCAAAAATTCCAGAATGAGTGATCGGATCGAATTTATTAAAGCTAACCTTGTTTTGCGAATTATTGTCGAAGTTTGTAGTGTAATTGTAGGTATTTTTACAGTTTTTTAGTGACGTAATTAAATCGGTAGCTACATTTGTAAAATACTTATTACATTTTTCAGCCAAAACATAATCGGGGTTTTCATCAGTATAATCATTTTTGTTTTTAGAGTTATTTAATAATTCTTTAAGGTTACTTGATTTCTTATTTTTTGCTAAGATATTGTTAATAGTCTGCCATTTAAGGTTTGTGTTATTTCCAGATTTTAGTAATTCTGCTTTATAGTAAAGGATCTTTGCATTTTTTATTATTTTTGTAATTTTGTTTCTAAAATTTACGTAGTAATCTTTTAATTTTAAATTAAGCGGGTGTTTCTTAACTTGTAAATGGAGACGGTCTCTTTGTCTTATTGAGTTAATACTGGCGGTAGTGGCCCATGGTTTCAATTTTTTGGTTTTTGAGGAGATGGATATTTCATCCGAGGCTTGGTTTTTTAGGTTATTTAAAGTGTTAGTGAAATATTGAGTGGCTTTATTTACATCAGTGACTTCAAGTATTTCTGACCAATTGTGGTTTTCAATTGAGTTTGATAGTTTTTGATTATCAGTTTTTAATATTTTAAGTGGATTTGGCATATTATTTCTTTTATCTAATATATTGCCTAAACTAAGTATTGTCGGGTAGTGGTCCGTAATGTTAGAGAGTACAATTATTGATACTATGTTAGCATGGGACTTTGTTTTAATAAAAATATGATCTATACAGGTATTTGAAATTGGTCTAGTGATGATATTGATAAGCGATGCAAACCCGAACTGTGCCATTGCCAGTAAGTACTCTTCTCGTATTTTAGAATGCTTGATCAAATCAATATTTAATGCACCTAATAACATTTTGTAACTAACTGTTTTTAAAGTGGAATTTAAAAGTATTATATCATTAAGCTCGAATAAAGTTACGTCTATTTTTTATTTATAATTTGGTAATAAATTCATTTGATCGATAAAATGGAAATGTTTCAGCATAGCGACAAATTATTTCACTGTCTAAATAGGTTGGTGAATTTTGGTCTAAAGTTGCATACATATCATCATTTGTATTAAAACGTCAGTTCATTTCGAAATATATTACGTCTAAAATATTAAAAAATATTCTCTTTTGCTCTGTTTTCATGTCATCAGACGAATAAGCCATTCTTTTACCAGTGGTAATAGTTACATAATAATCGGCCAAAATACTAGAATTTTGAAGTGTTCTATTTGATGACAAATTATCACTTGATAGCGTAGGTATTTTAGAATTTTGAGCAATAACCAATGATCGCATATAGTTCAAAAAACTTCTCATAATTACATAACTCTAATATTTGTTGCTTTGTTATATTAATTAATAATGTACAACGTTTTATATCAAGAGTAGTTGATTGCAGGTTAATTGATAAGCATTTAATAATATTTAATATTTCGTTTAAGCACACAATTATTATGATAACTTCAAACTTAGCAAACTGTATGGCCAAACCCTTTGCCTCTGCAGCTTCTTGTTTTTTAGTACTTTCTCTAAATGCATTAAGAACTTTTAAAATATCAATAAAATGATTTTTTTTTAAATGTAATACCCTTGTGTTTTGAAACCCACCTTGTTTCACAATGACGTGGTACTTTATACTTAGTTTCATGTAAAAAAGCATGATGACGAATTGTAGATACCGATTGGAACGCATAAATAGCTTCTAATAAACCAAGTATTTCATATACGTCTTGAATATTTTTCGTTACATCAACTAGAACTAGGTTTAACCTATGAGCATGGCAATGAATATACGGACACGGATTTTGTGCTAATTCCCTTATTTTTGTTTGAACACTAGAAAAAGCTCCGGACATCACTGACGCACCATCATATGATTGACTTACACAATTTTAAATATCCAAACCAACATTATTTAAAAAAAATATTATGCCATCACACAGTGCTTGAGCATTTAAATCGTTCAATTCGACAAAACCTAAAAATCTTTCTTTAATTTTTAAATTGTGCAAATATCGAATACAAATACACATTTGTTCAATTTTTGACTGACCTCATCTACAATTAAACTAAATATCTGGCTCCCGATATAAACTTCATTTACTGTTAATTGTAATACAAGCTTGGATGTAGTTTTTATTATATCATTTTGTATTTCAGGCGATATGTATTTGCTATTTTTAGGTAATAAATTAAAATTTGTTTTAAAATGTTCATTTTCAATGGAAAGTAATTTTATAATTTCTAAAAAGTTACCTTCATTTACGTCATGACGTGAACACAAACTTGCATCATAATTTTCACTTTTGAATTCTTCTTTTCTTTCTCTTCAATTTTCTCATAGTTCGATATATTGTCGTGCACAATATAAAACACACCTTATTACACTTGTTAAAATAGCTCGATTTTTTATAACTTGCTCCTTGACTTGCTTATTTATTTGAGTCGAAATTGATCTAGTTTTTTTGGTTGATAGCCATGTGCCATATTTAGCAATTGCATTTTTATGTGAAGTAGTATTATCATGTTTTTTAGTCATGTTACTTATATTTTTCCAATCAGAATATCCACCAGTAATTAGAACATCTTCTTGCGAATGAGAAGGAAATGGCGACAACAATAACAGAATACGGCATTCATCTTAATTGAGTATTTCAACCGTGGGTACTTATTGTACCAACTGCTTTGAAAGCTACGTTGCTCCCCAGATATAAAAGTACGAAGAAAACTGATGACAGGTTGTACAGCGGTATCCTCACGAGTTACACTAGTATCAAAAATGTTTAAATTCAACTGTTTATTTGTATCTGATATTGGTGTACGCGCACTTGATCCAGGGTCATTAGGCTCCGAAGCAGTTGAAACAGCAGTTGATTTTAAATTACCTGATGTGATTAAAAAACGTTCCATTTTTCGAAAACGAGCAACGCGACGGACTATGTTAAAATAAAAGCGGGAATATAATCACTATGTTGTACTAAAGGCGTTCGGAGTGACGCAGTGTGCGATTAGTATTATACTAATCGACAATCGCAAGCGTATCTATCCGACTACAACTTATTACCGTCTCGTTATTTTTGGAAATAAAGGCTCTGTTAAACAGAACGCGTTATAACGCGCGTTAAAGCGGTAAATGGCTCGTCGGCGTGGTGCTTTCACGCGCGTGAATAACGCCGCGTTGTAACAAATTACAAAATCACGTGACGTGAAGATAACGCTTTCTGTTTGACAGAGCCTTAATCGTCAATTGAATGGATAAGATTAATATCTATCATATTGTAGGTAACGGGCAATACGGGCTGTCGAGCTATAATATTATATTATACACTGGCTTTGATGCACTATATTTCATTTCGACGGATGCCGATTAACAGGATTTGATCGGTTATTAAACCACAACACTCAAAATAAAAGACGTGTCATTAATTGATTTTCAGAACCGATTAAAAACCATCAGGATTTAATTTTGTTAATTAAAACCGTATTTACAATATATTTAATTCTATTATTTTAAATACATATATTCATATACACTACATATTTTATAGGATAAACATCTTCTTTTTTTTTTGGAAAAAAGTGGGTAGGCCCGGGCCTACCAGGCCTACCAGCTGGCTACGCCACTGAATGGGCCCCTAGAACTTAGGCGTGGTAATATAAACATAAGTCAGTGGCAAGTAACACACATTACACAATATATCAAAACCTCAATGAACAATTATTCACTACATAGTACATAATATAGTTAATAAAAGTATTATCATACGACATATATTATACACATCATGAGGAGGAGACATAAACAATAAACATACTAATCAAAATTAACAAATCAATTACAAAATCGAAATTAAACTATGAATCAATTATTTGTGAGTCAGCTTCGTATTCAACACTTAAACCAATAAATAGACTCAACAAGAGTGTATATAAAGATCAGCTTTAGAGGCTTTCCGTAATTGTTGAATTTGTGACATATAGCTGATAAACCTATACCTGATATAAAAAATACTGAAACATCTCTTAAACACGCTAGAATATGGCGTATTAATGACGTATCATATTTAGGATTTAGCTAGAAAAATTTTATCCAATACAAAAGAAAATGCAAAAATACAAAAAACTGAAGGTATTGAATTATAATATTCTGCTGTGACATATAGGTACTCATAATAGATTACATTATAAAAGGGTAGATGTAAAATATGATAATATAATAACAGTAATACATAGTTTGAATGATATGGTGCTTGTAATGTTATTATAATGTTATAAAATCTCGTATCTAATATCATTGATTATAAATACTGTAGATAGCCCACTGCTATAGAAAATATGCTGCGCCGTAATTACTGCCGTTAGAGAGCGCTAAGGAATAAGGCCTGTAATGAAATAAAATAATTGTTGATAATCGTCGCCGACCGCCGCGCGCCGCCGAGGACAACCGTTGTCGTGCGTTGTCGTGCGTCGTTGTCAAATAGTCAAACCATAGACATAATAATATATGGACTGCGCTCAGAGAGAGAAAACCGGGACCGATATAAACTGAGAGAGATAGCGATTGTTGGGGGCAAGCATGGAAGAAACTATTGAATATTTTTATTTAAGCCATGAAATAATCATTATCTAGTTTCTAGTATCACCAATGTCCAAAACAACAGTCAAGTCTCAACAAGTAAAAACTAAAAAGTAAGAACTGCAAGAACATAATATTTTAAATTATTATTAAATTATATAATGCATGAAAATCAAGTAATAAAAATATTAAGCAATAAGTAGGTACGTATACTTTGTAAAATAATTTAACATAATATTTACTATTATTACACATTTATTAATAATAAACATATTCATGGTGTATAAAATATAGACGTATTTCTTCCATGACTGCCCCCAACTATCGCCATCTCTCTCAAACAATTTCGACGACCTGACATGATAGACTGGGGGTGAGGAAAGCGCAGTCCATATATTATTATGTCTATGAGTCAAACGCCGTCGCAGTCGTTCAGCGATTGCAATGTTTCCTGTGCGCGATGACACAGATGACAGACCCGATATCCGACATCGATGATGGCTAGAATACGAATATAATATAATATAATATAATATAAAATACTGTATGCAGTTTGTTCACATAAAAAGTTTTTCCCTTTAATTCGATTACCTAGGTACTTACTCGTTTGTGAACATTTAAAATAGGTACTTTTCAAATACTTATGTCAAAACTAAAATTCATATTCATATTCATAATATCACAAAATTAATAAATTATAGAAGAATTTTTTATACCATGACTATAATATTTTCATCAAAATATTCAAAAATCAAGTGTTTAAAAATTACAAATATTTAATTAGGTTCACTAAAATGTTTTTTGATTATAATATGATTAACGCAATTTGTACACTGGAAATAGTAAATACATCGTTATTCTGCAAAATAAACAGTGTAACATTCATCCGATTTATTTATTTTACTATTATTGACTAAATTACCATTGTACTTACCTCTGTGACCACTTCTAAACCAATGACTAAGCGTATTTTACAATTTATTGTTTTATTAAAATTTTTCTATTTATGTTCAAACAAAAATAATATTTTTTTTTCATAATAAAATTATACAAGAAGAATTTTAAATTAATAAAACAATTGAGTTTTTTTACAACTTTATTAACATATAAAAAAAGTTACTATTTTAAATCTGTTTATGTACCTAATAACATGTATTATAAATAGGTGTGGTAAATTACTTAGGTATTTTGTAAAACCCGAAGTTTATCTGCATTTTGCATTATTCGTTTTCCAATGTTTGCATTTAGCCACTTGCATTCTTTGTATAATTTTATTGTTAAAAGTAGTTCAATTACATATTGAAAGTGTTCTTTGCACGAAGATTGAAAAATTGAATATTTGTCCTCTATTTTGGTTTCTGCTTTAGAAATTAATTGCGTTAATAATTTTTTGTTGCACTTAATTTCATCAAAATTATTTTTAAAAACATGTAAACATATAGTAGATATATCTAATAATATATTTGTTGGTGCTTGCAACCCATACCCTTGGCCTGTATAATCATACGTTTTGTTATGCAATAAAAGTTGATTTTCATAATTTTTATTTGTTTTTGTTATTAAATTTAATTTGCACATTTCACAATTGAATTTTTGAATGCATTTTTTTGCCAAGTAACCAGCAAAATATGTTATGCTACAAGTCTCCAACGATATTGGTGTTGCCTCGACAGTTGTTTTAGGGCTACCAGAAGTTTCTGAAAAAGTAGAAACTGATTCGAGCGTTTCACTTAAATCTTCGACTACTACTGGCCCCGGTAGTACAGTTACGTTTTCTACATCAGCTATGGTTATGTAATTGTCGTCATCATCCTCACAGTTTCTGCAACACGTTGAACATTGCATTAAACTGTAAGTGCATATGACCAAAACAACAATGGAAAGTCCTCGCTGTTGGATTCCTGTTATATCCATTTTTTTGTCTCATTAATGAAAAAAAATTTTCCAACGCATCTTGTGTTAGACGGTTTGTCATTAAAAAGTAATCTTTTCCTGTAGGCTGATATTGGCTCATATCTCTTTTTCAAAATCATCAAGATTATTTAGATCAGTTTCTTCTTCGGCTTCTAACTCCATAGAAGCAACCCACAACTTCTTCCAAGCATTTCGTAAATTTTCCTCAGTCAAATTATCCCAGGCAACTGCTGCCATGTAACAGCAGTGTTTCAAATTCAATAATTTTGAAAATGCAACAACACTCTCTCCAGTGCCTTCATTTAATAAAAGTCTCCTCAACATTTGTTTTTGGTACATTCTTTTGAACTTTTCGATTACTCCCTGATCCATGGGTTGAATCAAAGACGTTACTTTTGGTGGAAAAAACATGACTTTATAATCTGGATCAATTAAATTCAATACTTTGGCGGATGGGTGAGTGGGTGCATTGTCTAGTAGGAGTAACACTTTACCTGTCTTGTGATGATACATAACCTGTACTAATAATAATCCAAAAACGATAGTTATGATAAATTCGACAACGGATAATAGAGGGTTCGTATAACGGAGGTTCGGATAATCGAGGTTCTACTGTATGAGTAGATTTAAACAAACAATTTGATTACAATATATATTTGTACCTAAATTAGATTTGTAATGTTAAAATGGGTAGGTACTAGGTTAACACAAACTCCATATTTTATTTTAATTTACAAATAAGAATAAAAGTATGAACATTTTATTTAGTGTTCAGTTATATAGTGTAAAAATTAAACTCATAAAAGGGTCATGCTCATGCATAATATTTTTTTTAAATAAGAACTATTTTTTTTCGCTCATAATTACATATATTATGCTTATCCAGCGAGCCCAAAAAATTAAAATCCTATAGGGTCTTTTTCCTTCAATCAGCAACTCTAAGTAACAAAATATGTCAATGATAACACAGAGCGTACGTCGCGGGGGGCGAGTGTGTACCTTCATTTTTGAACCAATTAGCAAATAATAATTAATGAAGCAACCAGAACGCAACCGGATAGCGGATAGCGCATGGTACTCATGGTAGTCGGTAGTCTATCAACATGAAAGTGCGCAACGTATCGTCGGTCCCCACTTCTGCAATCACTAGCGCTTACAACGTTCACCGCCAATACTAGGCGGGTGCCCACAGCGCTGTATAACGGCTGCCGCTAACTGACGTACAGCCTTTTTCCTATAGCAGTGGGCTATCTATAGTATTTATAATCAATGCTAATATTAATATCTGTATTGTGCAAATCACAATACGTATGGGAATGACACGATGCACAAAAATCAATTTAGGTACAGGCCACACGTCATGATTATTGTGGTCTAAAAATATTTTTAAAACTAGCCCCTATTGAGAAATGATTTCTCATTCTGATTGTTTGAACGTGTTGTTGTTAATGTTGTTATATACGATAAGAATACAATTAATTATATTGGATTTTATGGCTAGCTCTCCTTGATGCATAATTCTATTTATATACATATATGAGGTTCTTTTCAATTAATCAAAAGTAATATTATAACATTTATAACTATGTTATAGCCATTGAGTTTCATTTTGACAATCTAACGATTGTCTTAATATGACGTATTATCATAATATATATTTGATTATAATATGTATGTTGCGTATTTTTATACTTGGATTACCTATTGTAATACATATTTAACAATCTATAACCACGACTTATATAAATTTTTTTCATGTTTGAACCGACTACGTCACGGTTTCGTGATTGCTTTCGCATTCTCTCACGAAAACCATACTATATATTACACAATATATAAATAACTATAATATATACTTACAAAATGATTTTATAAAATTTTCAGTCAAATTTGAATCTTTATAATTTTTATCTATTGAAAGATAAATTATGTTATTTAATACTTCCAGCATGTTACTGTTTTTGTAGTTTAATCTTTACTCTGATTACAATAAGAATAGTAGACGGCGGCCGATTTGTGCGCATAAAGCCACCCTTACGTCCGCGAAGTGGAGCGAAGCACTGGCGCGCCGTGAGAGCTGTGAGCAACGGGAGGAAGAATAATGGGCGCGGTTATCACCGGCGGTGACGAAAACTCGTATAGTAGACAAGCGTCCAGGGTCAGAGAACCGAATGGAATCAAAATGGTGGATTTTTATCATTAATTTACACTGAGATAATATTTGAAATACTTCTAACCATTTTGTGGTTGCATCAACAATGACAAAAAAATATTTATTTTGAAATGGTCCAAGAAAATCGCAATGCACTCTAGTCCACGGTTTTTCTGGCCATTTCCAAGGTGATGTTACAGATTTTGGCGGATTTTGCCTGACATTAATACAATTGTCGCAACTTTGTGTGATATTTTCGATTTCTTTGTCCATTCCTGGCCACCAAAAGTATGATCTCGCTAAACTTTTCATACTGGAAGAACCCATATGACACGAATGAAGTTCCTTGAGTATATTATTTCGAAATTTAGCTGGTATAATAAAACGGTAACCCCATAATAGACATCCCTGTTCCACTGCAATTTGAGTTTTTCGTAAATTATATGAATTAAGTTCTAAATTTTTAGAAAAACCACTATTCCATTCTCCTGTTTTGACTGCGTTTAATACTTTGGCGAGAATTGTGTCTCTACTTGTTTCAATTTTTATTTTAGACCAGTCTAATGTGAAAGGTGATTGTTCGTGAATAAAATTAAGACTGATACATTCTTCATTATGATTTTCAATTTTTAATTTTGAACTTTTTATTCGTGATAAAAAATCGGCTGTATTATCTTCGGATTTTACATATTTTATGTCGAAATCGAATGATGATAAAACATAGGTCCATCGTTGTAACCTATTAGCCGCGTAAATTGGGATACCTTTCTTATCACCGAAAATATATATTAACGGTTTATGGTCGGTTTCTAATAGAAAATGCCTACCATATAAATAGTCATAAAATTTCGTAACCCCGTAAATAATTGCTAAAGTTTCTTTTCAATTTGTGGAAATTTACATTCTGACTCAGATAGAACTCTTGATGCATATGCTATAGGTTTTTCAGTACGATCTAGGTACACATGGGAAAGAACTGCGCCTAGTGCATAAGATGATGAGTCTACAACGAGTTTAATCGGAATATTATGATCATAATGTGCCAATACGGGTTTCGAAATTAAAATTTGTTTGACTTTATTGAATGCTTGGTCACATTTTGGTGTCCAATTCCATTCACTGCCGTTACGTAAAAGAGTGTACAATGGTTTTAAAATATTTGCAGCGTTTGGAATACATTTTATGTAATACGTAACTAAACCTAAAAATGATTTTAGCAATGTTTTATTTTCTGGGACAATGGCATCGTTTATAACATCTGTGTGTTTTGTTAGTGTGTGTAAACCATTTTCATCTAACCTGTGACCCAAATATTCAATTGACTTTTGCATAAATTTGCATTTATTCAACTTTACTCTTAAACCTGCATTTGACAATACATTTAGTAATTTGTCTAAACGAGCATTGTGCTCTGTGATAGTGGAACCTGCAACAATAATGTCGTCTTGGAATATACCTATGGCCTCAAGACCTGCTGTTGAAGTTTCCATAGCTTTTTGAAACTCCCCTGCTGACGACTTTATTCCAAAAAGGGTTACGTGTATAGCTAAATAAACCTTTATGTGTGTTAATAGTGGTATATTTGCGATTAGATTCTTTAATAACCATTTGTTGGTATGCGTCATTTAAATCTATTTTCGAAAAATATTTTGAACCACTAATATTTGCATATAAATGTTCTATTTTTGGAAGAGGGTATTCAGTCCCTTCTAATACCGGATTTATTGTTATTTTAAAATCACCGAAAATTCTAACCGTGCCGTCTGGTTTTAATATTGGTACTATTGGAGTTGCCCATTCGCTGTGGTCAACGGGAACTAAAATGTTGCTTTTGATTAAACGCTAAATTTCGGTTTCAACTTTTCCCTTTAATGCTAATGGAATAGACCTATGTTTGTAAAATTTAGGTACTGTCCCCGCTTTGATATTTAATGAAATTTCGTATTTTTTAAAAGTGCCTATTTCATCTTTAAAAACATTGTTATATTTTTTTATAATACTATCGACACTTACGTCATTTTCAATACTAAACAAGGTAAAACATTTTATGTTTTTTATATCATTTCGACCTATTAATGGAGGACCACCATTGTCGATAACATAAAGGCACATTGTAAATTTTTTATTTTGGTATACCGAATCGACAAATATTTTTCCTATCGGTTTAATGTCGTTGCCGACGTAATCAGATAGCGAAATGTCATTTTTTTTAAATTTGATATGACTAAACAGTTGATGATATAATCTTTTTGAAATTACGCTATGTTGTGAACCGGTATCAATTTCGAAGCTTAAATTATTGTTTTGTACAATTAAATTAACTGTAAACGGTTTCACCGCTTTATTTTGAAAATTTTGATCAATTATGGAAAAAAAAGTATTTGAAAGATCATAATTAACTGTTTCGTCATCATCATTATTATCATACAAAAATGTATTTTGTGTTTTTATATTTTTCTTTTCTTTCTTACCCTTTTTACATACGGTGGACAAATGACCTTTTTCACCACAATTGTTGCACTCGAAGTCCTTGTATCTGCAGTCTTTTTGAAAATGATTGTAACGGCCACAAATCCCGCATTTGATTTTTGACTCCTTGTATGTGTTGAACCCCTGCTTGGCAGTATGTCCATTATTTTTTTGTTGGTACTTCAAGTCTGCGTATTCTTCTTTTTTCCAGCCACTCTTGTCATTTATTGCAGCTTCTTTGGCTGTCGCGATTTCCATTAGATTTAAATATGTAACTCCAATTTTTGAGGCATCCTCTTCTAACAGACGATCTTGGATTGGTCCTGAACCCATTCCGACAACAAATATGTCTCTAATGACTGTTGTTAGTTCCAACGAAAACCCACATTTTGAAGCAAGATTTTTGACACGTGCACCCTATTGGCACACCGATTCATCTTGTCTTTGTTTAGCTTGATAAAATGTATACCTAGCCGCGAAGAACGATTTTATTGGTTTGAAATATTTGTTCAAACTTTTCATTAGAGTTTCATACTCAACATCGTTTGGCGTGCTAGGAACACATAAACTAAAAAGTACTTTGTGAATTTCCTCACTGACTGATGATAATAGAATGTCTCACAACCCTTAATGTACAACCTAGTGTCTTGACGCATTGTGCTCCACCAATATCTTGAACGTATTTTGGCTAACGTTTTAACAACATCAAAATGTCCCGAGTCATCATGACAAAGTTTGAATACGGATTGCCTGACTGAAAATGGAATCACAATTTTCGCTTGTTCACGGCCATGTTCTTTTTGAATGAAAACAAGAATTTCATTTTCATATCTGTACAATTCTTTATATTGTTTACATTGATTGTCCTGTTTGTTACTGGATAGCTCCTTGGCTACTTGTTTGCAGAATGGATCTGTATTTTGTGCTATTAAAATACGGCTGTTTGGTGGTGTAAAAACTGCTAAACAAACTTTGATTGTGTTTTCTTCTTGGTTATCTTCTATTGGATATCTTGATAGATGATCTGCAATTTTGTTAAGTCGTCCAGCTCGAAATACTGGTTCCATATCAAATGCAGCTAGATCTACTACGTATCATGCAAACTCCTGTTTAATTTAGCTTTATTTATAATGTAAGCGGTAGAATAGTTGTCAGTTATCAATTTGAATTGTTTACCAATTAGATAGAGTCAAAATTTTTCAGTAATTGACCAATGAACTGCTGTAACTTCCAATTCGTTACTATGGTATCTTTTTTCTGCATCTTTTAAAGATCGGCTTGCATATTCGATAACTCGTAATTCACCATCTTGTATTTGAGTTAAGCAAGCGCCTAATCCTTCGTATGAAGCGTCTGTTTCGACCGATGTAGGAGCGTCAGGCACAAAATGTGCTAAAATCGGAGCAGTTATCAGTACAGTCTTCAATTTGACGAAGGCTTGAAGTTCCTTTTCATTTAAAGATATTGCAGTATTTTTGTTTTTATCGTTGGTTCTGATGTGTTTAGTTTTCAATTTGTCTGTAAGAGGTTTGGCAATTTGTGCAAAATTCTTTATGTATCTTCTTAAAGTATTTGCAAATCCAAGAAAACTGCGAAGTTCATTCAGAGACTTGAGTGTTTGGTATCGACTTACAGCTTGTGTACGATCTGGGTCAGGTCTATCACCTCTAGAGTCTAAAATTCTGTCAAGAGTTTTCAATTCTGATACTGCAAATTCACATTTTTTTCTAGTAAACTTAAGATTGTATTTACGTGTTGCTTTAAAAAGAGAATGAATAAATTGAATATGTTTATCAAAAGTATCGTGCGCAGATCATCATAATATTTAGCTAAACCGTTATCGATTAAATTACTGTATGCGATAGATATAGCTCGAGCTAAAATAGCTGGTGCGTTAGTTAAACCAAAAATAACACGACAAAATTCTATATGATGATCAGGCGTAACAGCAGCAGTTTTGAAGATATCATCTTCTTTAATCTTAAAGTTATTGAAGGCATGTTTAACATCAACAAGTGTTTTGTATTTCTTTCCTGCTATTTTGTGAACCATATCGTCCATTTTATCAATTGGAAATGGATCTTTGATTGTGAATGGGTTTATTGTGCGAGAATAGTCAACAACAAATCTTCTTGGAGTAGACTCATGATGTGGTTGTTCGATGACAAATGCTGGAGCACCATATGGAGATGTAGAATTTCTACACACACCACTTATAATCCATTTTTCTACCTGTTCACGCATAGATTGCTTGTCAATTTCTGATGCTTTATATGGTTTACACTTAATTGGAATATCTCTAGTTAAATTGATTTCCATATGAAAATTAGGAAATTCGCCAATTTCATTTTCTGATGTGGAAAAAATATCATTATACTCAATTAACATATTTTCTAATACTTGTTTTTCTTCACTTGACAAAAAATATTCAGTAACAGTATCACATTCAGATTTGCTACTAATCAGAGTTGGTGTTTTTGAAATGAGAGGTTTACTGTCAAATCTGGACTGAATTACACAACCAATAAACGACTTATTAGATTTTATACAACCAAATTCTTGAGTTGTAGATGGAGTGTTAATGCAAATTGCTCCATTCGGTTCGATTATGATAGTGGCATGTACTGCAGCTTGCCAATCACGTCCTAATATCATAGCAATTGGAAGTGATTCTCATAAACCTACTTCAGGCATAGTGTAGTCGATTTTTCCAACCTGTATTCTTAACGTGATCCAGCCAGATGGAGTAAAATCTCCCTCAGGTGTAGCGTATGGTCCGTCTTGCCATTCATGAATTACAGCATCTTTGGGCACAAAACATTTTCTTAATAAGGTAACACATGACCCGTTATCCGGCAAGGCGTATATCGTAATTGATCCATTAATGGTAACTGGTATTTGAGAAATATTGACTAAATCTGTTGAAATACAATTAATACTTTTACTGTTTGTTAAATCTTGTATTTTTTTCTCAGACTGATGTTTAATATCAGTTGACTTTTGATTTTTGGTATTGACTTTATTTGAATCTCTATACTTAGAAACACTATCAGGAAAAGGGCAGTCATAGCTTATATGACCAAAAGTTTTGCATTTAAAACACAGTTGCTCATCCTTATTATCTGTAGTAGGGTTATAACGATGAATTGGTTTAGTTGTTTCATTTGGAACTTTAGTATTATTAAATGTATTCTGATTGTTACTATTAGTAGTTGTATTTACTTTACGAATAGTATCAAGTGGTAAAGCGTGGTCAATGAGTTCTTGAACAGTTAGGCATCTAGCTGTTACAAGCGGAATAGTCCAAATATTATCATTTATTCCTTCCAAAATAAGAGATACGCGATCGGATTGTTCCATTTTGAATGGTGCCTTTTCGATAATAGCATCTTTATCAAAAATGTAGTCTACAATTAATTCATCTGTACGTAAGACGCGTTTACTTTGAAATTTAAAAAAATCAGAGAAAGACATTTTACACTTGAAACGATCAGTTATTTTATCCTGATACTTTATGCCAATTAAGCGCTGCACCTCTAAGTCGAGATACTGCGTTGACTAACGTTAAAGATGATGTCCAGTGTGCATGACTAGATATAAGTTCTACTTCTAAGATCCAATCAGTAATGTCTTCATGGTTATTCCCGTGATACAAAGAGATAGCATTAGCTGTATCATTAGTTGATAAGATTTGAACTTTATTATTATTGTTTGCACTTAAATTATCTGAGATCAATTTATGAGTATGTACAAGTTGCGTTAATAATTCAATAGAAATTGTACTGTTATCCTTAGATTCGATCTTTTCATAACTATCGATTTTTTGTTGCATTTCTGATAACTTGATTTGATCTTATTTTTGTTTAAAACGCGAGGTAATAATTGACTCTTGTAGATTATCAGCGACAAGGCGTTCGTTGTCGGCTAATAAAAAATCAATAAGCTCATCTTTGTTTCCTTTGTCCGGAAGATGTCGAAACTTTAACTCTTTTCTGAGTTCATCCGCTTTAATAGTTTTAAGTTGATTGATGTCAACAGAATCGAAAATTGTAGGTGTATTCATGACAAATTAATTTAATACGAGAAACTGAAAAACAACAAACAAAAAAAACCGATTTAACTGATTTGTTAATAATTCACTGACAAACGTGAGTACGTGACACTGACAATCTCACAACAATTACGTAGATACCACGCACTATCTGTTTACAGAACTGTTTGTGATACTAACGACTTGGAGTATGCTGCGAAACACAATTATTCTGTCGTCACTGACATCAACCCACGAAGGTCGGTACTTGGTTCTAACCTATAATTTCAGACGTAGTAATTGCTCATAAGGCTAAAACCATGTGACAGCAGATCTTACTGAAAGGCGACAATAAATAATTATAGATTACGCGGAATTGGTTTCACGTTTTACCACAGCGCCATGTAATAACTAATAAAATAATATACTCGAATATTAAATAGTTAAAACAGTTTATTTTAAAAATTACACAAACTTAGCGAGACCGATTCGACGACGCGCACTATACGACGTCCGATCGACAACTAACTACATATAAATGATAATGCTGATAATGAAATATATCTTACACTACATAATATTGATAAATGATAATGCTGATAATGAAATATATCTTACACTACATAATATTGATAAATGATAATGCTGATAATGAAATATATCTTACACCTATAATACCGACATTAACAGCAATAAGAAACAATTCAAATACACCAACCTCAAAAAGAAAAACATCTCAGACATCGCCAACAAATAAAAAATTATACTACAACGCTGTTTAAACTCAACTAAAAAAACAAGGAAAGTATTGGAAATGGTATTAGAAACACCAAGCAGAATGGAACAAAATCATATTAGTGCATCATTAATATTCAAAAATAATACTGCTTAATAGTTAATGATTCTTACCTATTTATATATTCCCTGAATCAAACTGTCAAAATCAAATATTAATTTATTTATACATGACTATATCATATAATCGTCTGACGAATAATTGATTTTGACATAATATTTTTTGTTTTTTACCTTAATTGATTTTTATATAATATGATGTGTTTATTTTATACACTGAGTCAAACTGACAAAATCACATATTATTTTATTTTTACAAGACTATTGACTATATTTAATGTAGTATATTATGATCTGACATTCTGACGAATAATAAAATTGATTTTGACCTAGTCAAACATTATTATATTAATTATTATTTATTTTTCATAATTTCATATTATGTCATTATGATATTATATAAGCTATAATAAATATTATGCTAAAGTCTGTTATCAAAATTTTGTATTTTTCTTATCTAAGTGTAAATTAATGATAAAAATCCACCGTTTTGATTCCATTCAGTTCTCTTTCCCCAGACGCTTGTCTCCCGCATACGTTATCTTCGTCTTATACAAACGCATAACATAGCAAATTGTATGCTCAGCAGTCAGCAGATCACGTATATAGCTCCGTTAGTTTAAAATTTAGAGTAAATTGACTTCTTACAAAACTTAAAAGTAACAAGTAATGTAAACCGAGGGCATCAAGGAGACTTTTTACTATACCTAATTTAATTTTAAAGTGAGTTATATGTATTTTAAAATTTTACATTGTTCGTATATCTTAAAATACTCATAACTCACTTTAAAATAAAAATATAATTAAAAGCCTACGAGTTGCTCTCGATAGTAATGTTACCTTTAATTTTTGTAAGAGGTCAATTTACTCTAAATTTTAAACTAACGGAGCTAAACGTGATCTGCTGAGCATAAAATTTGCTATGTTACACACTTGTAAGAGGGAGACAACATATGCGGGTGTAGCGTCCTCTTAAGGCCTTCATATTTGATTAAATGATTAATGCGTATTACCTTCTGTTATTTTTTTAATCATGTATATAAAATATTTAAATATAACACTATGTAACTATAGTTATCTATCCTTACTGATATCCTCATGCGCTTCAGCCCCAATATTTTGGGTACAATTTTCATCTATAAAAATATCAATATAAATAAATAATTAAATAATATAATAATAATTTTTATAAATCTTTGTATGTTATATTGTTTTAAAAAAAAAACTAATTAATTAATTAATATTGCTGATTAATAACTGCAATGAAAAGTTTATTATAAAACATTTTTAATACATAATAAGAATTAAGAATAATAATTAGATTTACATAACACCATGGTCTACATAACTGCGTAATCCATTAAACATTTTTAACAACACAAGTAATATAATAACATAACCTAGTATTTATACTATGAACAAAAAGGAATTAGATATGTCTAATTTCAACACTCCCCTTCAATTCCTGCATAAAAAAAACTTTATCATATAAACAACTGAAGTATTAGGTAAACGTGTAATCCATTTTTTAACAAATTATTCTTAAATTTACTAGTAGGCAAGGATTTTGTCAGCATATCAGCTCCTTGATCAGTTGTATGTATGTATTTTAACCACTAAACAAACAGAAGGGAATCATAAGGCTCATCGAAAAACCGTCCAACATTTCTAGATTTTAAACGTGTTGCCACGTACCGAGAAATTCCCTTTATTTTAAGTTTTCTGTGGTTTGTGGCTACATTGTTAATCTGCAATTCCACTCATAACAACAACAACTTACACAGTACAAAACGTCATGGCTAACACGTTCTGACGATTTTCGAATAAACAGTGCTGCACGGCATATAGAAAAAAGGGAAATTCCCGGTACGTGGCAACACGTTTAAATTCTAGAAATGTCGGACGTAGTTTTATCATCTCCCATAAGAGCATATGTTAAATGAAATATGATTCTCTTCTGTTTGTTCTGTGTTTTAACTACACTATTCCTTCTTGCTTTTTTCTTGAATGTAGGTAGTAATTAGTGATGTTTATATATCAATATGTTTGGTACGTTTATGTATTCAGGGTTTAATGTTAATTTTATGCAACTTTGAATATCTTCATAGAGTAATGTAGGTTCACTAACCTAACCCCAGAACTCAGATATTACTCTTAGGGTAATGAATTAAATTTACTACATTATTGATCTCTCATTTTAATTTCCTAGTCAGCTTATTTATTTATTTATAATATATAAACGCCAAACGGCAATTTTAAAATATCAGAATAAGTATAAGTTAAAAGTTAATAGATACAATAATAGTATAATAATACAAAACAATAATACACAAAAAAAAAAAAGATCATACAGAAAAATACACCATAATATAAACTAAATGGTAATACCTATTAATTTAATAATATAAAACTATAGTACAACATATTTATAACCAGTATATTTAATTACATATTAAAATCAAAATTAAGATATTTCAGATTACGAACCATTCTGTGTAAGGGGTGATTATGTCCGTATAATGTATTGTAAATTGGAACTTGGAAAAGTGATTGATTTCAGGAGAAGAAGGAAGGGATACGAAAATATATTTTAGAGAGGAGATCTATGGTGCCACCTAGGAGCGAGATTATAAAGCGCTCATCGGCATCTTGTCGACGAGTTGACAGCATTGGTATTCCCAAAGAACTACGTATTAGGGAATAGTCATGTGTAGGGTGAGGTATCATCATTATGTAGGCAATGTAGGGAAGAAACCTATTTTGTACACGCTCGAGTCTTAGTTCGTCTTTGGCTAGGTAGGGATGCCATACTACCAGACCATATTCTAATATAGAGCGTACTAAAGATAAGTATAATGCGCAGAGACAACGGGCAGAAGAAAACTGTTTTGTATTGCGTTTAATAAAACCCAATACTTTTAAAGCTTTACCCATGATAAAATAAACAGGTATGTCAGTAACTTACGGTTATTACTTATTATGCGAGTTTGCGCAAAGATGGCGTCCGGTTTGCGCCGCTTTTCATTTGCTGAAGTGTTATCATTTATCATGGTAATATGATTCTCAAAATTCTCAAATTATTCATGATAAGGTAAAATAAAATATAAAAATGTAAATTGTAATTGATTAAACTATTGAAGTATTAATATTAAACAGTTATTGAATAAATTATAGTATAAGTTCATAACTTAATGAAATAAACTTAAGTAATATTGTAATATAGACTATACATAACCCACATCATAGATAACTATTATTTTTGCATTATGTTATATTAAATATATTGTTGATTGTTAAAGAGCTAAAATAAAATCATTATAATATTAAACCCTATGTAATATTATTGTTCTGAGGTAATATTTATTAGATAATTAACAAATAGCGGGATTCAGATTAATATCATTAAATTAAAATTAAATTTAAGGTCATGCTTATGGGAGATATGATGATAAGTGATTACTGATTACGTATAATTGATAACACGCGCAAGCCGGCCGCCATATTGTGCGCACCATAAAGTTGCTGACATACCTGTTTATTTTATCATGGCTTTACCTACAGTGACATTTATATGGTGCTCAAAATTTAATGATGGTGTATAATGAATACCAAGATCTTTATAGAGGAAAGCACGGTTAAGAAAAGTGCCATTAAGGAAATAGTTGTGGTGGATAGGAGATCGCTGCCTAGAAAACGACATAACATGACATTTACTTATATTAAGGCTAAGACCAATGGAGTTCGCCCAACTTGCAAAAATAAGTAATTCTGATTGTAGGATATGACATTGATTAAGACTGTCTATTTTAAGGATAATTTTTATGTCATCCGCAAAAAGAAGGAGTTTAGCCTTTGTGATCCATTTGGTTATCGAGTTTGACAAACAGAATAAATAAAAGAGGACTAAGGTGACTTCTTTGAGGAACTCCAGATGGTATCACAGCTAACTCTGAAACAGCATTTTTGATTTTTATAAATTGTTTTCTACCAGTGATGTAAGAGTGCAACCAAGATAGTAGGGGATTCCCAATACCTAAAGACTTAAGCACCATTATAAGGCAATCGTGGTCCACTGTTTCAAATGCTTTATTAAAGTTTGTAATGATTCATCTACTCGACCTCTGTGTTCGATAACTTCTGATAAATAAGAAGATGCAACACCACTAGTTACGGTTGATTTATGTGATCTAAAACCATGCTGCTCCCTTATAATAAGATGATTAAGACTACGCTTTATTCTGGAGTATACTATCGATTCAAATAATTTACCAATATGTGGTATTATAAAAATTGGCCTGTAGTTTTGGATATCAGAGTCGTCACCAGATTTCAAAACCGGTGTTATAGAGGATATTTTCCCGATCATGGGGAATATGCCTAAATCTAATGAACGCCTGAATAGTAAATAAATTGGGTAAGCAATAGAAAAACGACAATTGTACAAACATTGAGCGGATATGTCATCTGGGCCATTAGAGTAAGTATTTTTTAACGTTTTAAGAGCGGAAAAAACATCGTCGACAGTAAACGTTATATCGGAAGGCAGTTCATAAGATAAGTAATCGGATGAGCCAGTAAATGGCGAAAGTTGGAGAACCGAGGAATTGAACGTCGAGGAGAAATGAGTTGAAAACAGATTAGCTGATTCAGTTGGAGTATTTGAAGTAATATTACCGAGATGGAGTGATGACGGAATTGGAGGTTTCTGTTTTAGATTATTTAAAAATTTCCAGAATTTGGAGGGGGAAGATGATAGAGCCTCCTCGGCATGACTAATATGAGCAGAGTAATCAACTTTTGCTCTATATTCAGAGAAAACAAGATGATCAGATATCAACTTGGTTCGCTTATAAACTGCATGGGCTTTCTTCTTGTTTATTATGAGATTTTTGAGAATACTGGATGTCCATTTAGGACATTTAGAAGGCGAAAATACTTTAACGGGGACAAACTTATTTATGGAGCTTGGAAGTGCATCATTAAAGACAACAGTAGAATCATCAACTGAATAAAGCGAAAAGGTATTTTCCCAATCAAACGATCCTAGATATTGGAGCATAGATTTATAATCAGCCAATTTATAATCACGGTATTTATGTGTGTCTATAGCAGTTATGGGAGTTGGAATAGGAAAAGATATTAACAAAGGTGGGTGGTAAGAATCCGGAAAAACGATTGGAGTGTTGGCAAGTTGGATAGTAGGTGTATCAAAACTAGAAAAGACAAGGTCAAGAAGTCATCCACGGGAATTAGGCACTTGATTAAGCTGGTAAAAATTATAGTACGAGAAAGAATCGACAAGATGAGTAGAAGTTTTAGACATTGTACCAGATGCGAAAAGACTTTGGTTGCTTTTAGATCATTTAATAAGAGGTAGATTATAGTCACCACAGAGAAGGATAGAAGTAGGGTTAGTGGATGATATTAAGTGTTCGATAGAGCTGGTATGGGCCTCAAAATCTGGGAGCGTAGACACAGGTGGTAAGTAAACTGCACCTATAATAGTTTTAAATGAATTAATGGACAGAAGGGTATATACTTGCTCAAGCGTGTTGATGTTTGTACAGATAAGAGATGTTTTTATATCCGACTTGATTGCAATGAGAACACCACATCCTCGTGAGTAGTTACTGTTAAGAGAATTTCTGTCAACCCTGAAGATTTGATAGCCATTGAGCCCGAGTTCAGAGTCATGGACATCAGAAGAGAGCCATGTTTCTGTGAGGATGATAACATCATAACAAATAAAAATGGGAATAGAACTTCTAAAATTACTTAATTTAGTTTTTAACCCACGGACATTTTGGTAGACAATGTTAAAACTATTTAGATTAGAATTCGAATGATTATTATTTTTAAAGTGGTTTACAAAATCAAAAAATTCAGTAGATGTATTAACAGATAATTTACAAAGATAACATGAAGCTAGGGGTACCAAATGGAAACATTGAGGATCGATAAGGTATGACGATGATTGACTGACGTCACCACAGGTCCCTGGTATATTATTCAAGCTGGTTAGTTTTTTGCACGAGTGACATTACCATGAGTTGAATGGTTTAATTGAAAATCCTTATCTGCCGGGACAATGTGTTATAATTTAAAATAGAGGGAACGCCGTTGAAATGTCTGACCACTATATTATTTTCTCTGTTCTTCCTACGTTGTTCCAAATCGGCATAAACCTGACGTACTTGTTGCCGTTACATTAATGTACGATCACGAACAACAGACACCAATAAGGGTGGGTCCGTAGCAGCACGAGAACACATACCGGTTACAAAGTCCTTAATGAATTGTTGGGAAATGATCTTTGATGAAAATATGACTTTTAATGGGCGAGGGTTCTTACCAATAGTTTGACCCAACCTGATCATCTTCACATCTGGGGGCAGAGACATAGCAAGTGGTAGAATGGACTCATACAGATGCTGTAGGTCATCAGATAAACGTTCAGTTGGTATAGTAGCAGAAGATTCAATAAGTTCGTGGACGATGGCGTTAAAAGAGCATTTTTCTTTTTCTGATAATTCTTGGAGTAGCTGAGGAATGTTGTCTTCAGATGAAGAGGGCAATTTACTCACGTCAGATTCAATGACACCGATCCTATTGTTGAGAGTAGAAAGTTCGTTGCGAAGAGACGTATTGTCTGCTCTTACATCAACAATTTGTGAAGCTAGTGAGTCAACACTGGCTTGAAGTTCACAAAACTTTTTATTGAATGAATGGGATAAAGCCTTACATTGAGCCAAAGTAGCATCCTGAGTTTTAAGCATGGCCGAAATTACTCGATTAAATTCTGCAGACAATAGTGGGGTGGGTGAAAGTGGAACTGAAGGCTTGACAGATTTGAGCAACATTTGCTGGTCAGAGACTTCAGGTGAATTAAGATTATCCGAAGACATGCAAAGAGATGCAAGACAAATAGCAGTAGTAATTAAACACCTTGAATAATCAGTTAAAGCAGAATAGACTGATTCCAATATATACGATAACGTAATTATGGTGACCTTGACACGTTCCGCGGACGAAATGAAGATAACGAGAGTAATAACACAATCCTGTAAAACGCATGCACTGTGTTTTAATGAGCAGCAAACGACGATAAGATGTAATAAATATAAATTTACCTTCACTCCTTGAACAAAAGGAAAACGGCCTTTAAAGGAAATATATTAAACAGACTGACTCAAAACCGACACCAGTCTGTACGCGAACTTTTTATAATTTTTGGACTTAAAAATAAAAAAAAAAACTGACTATTATGTCCGGTAAAAACAAAAAGAGAGCACGGAGCTTAATTAATTGTGTATTATACACTATGAAAACACGTTTTGGCATGGCCACTAAAATTGCAAGTAAATCGATTTTAATTTGATGTTGGGTGACTATCTTGCTGGGTAATAAAATCTGATTTTGATTTCACAAAAAAATACACTAGACAAACACAGCATAAGCATTATCATTCAATCCGACATACGAATGTTATTGTACATATATTTAAAAAAAAATCAAACTATTAATAAGTAAATTATGCATTAGAAAATAAGTAGTATGTTTTGGTATGTTCTGTACCCTCCGCAAATCCAGGTGATCCAGGTACCACACCCAGCCTATGCTATGCTTTCGCGACCGTGTCCAGCCTTGCCCCCTCCCATCCATGTTCGACCATGCCCGTCCATACCTATCACTTACCGACCCCTCCCCTCCCATCCATACCTTACATGCCCACCCCTCTTATCTATTCCTATCATAAACATACCCCCCCCCCTAAAAATTAAATATTAAATAAAACTATTAACCCTCTCTAGTCTTGATTTTCTATAACCAATAACCATCATATACAATGGATGAAGTCATCAGGCTAATTCTTAAAGTTAGAATAACCTAGAGCTCCGAATATTTAGTGAATTACATGTATATGTAATACATGTAATTCTGATTGAATTCGCTCTAATGTTTTCACTCATTTTAGTTTCACATCTAATACATAAGCATAATATACCGAGTGGCTGCATCCATACTATATAATCTAAGTACTATCATTTAATCACCATATTGTTGTATATGTATGTATGTATGTATATATGTATGTATGTATGTATGTATGTATGTATGTATGTATGTATGTATGTATGTATGTATGTATGTATGTATGTATGTATGTATGTATGTATGTTTGTATGTATGTTTGTATGTATGTATGTATGTATGTATGTATGTATGTATGTATGTACTGGAGGCTTACATATAAACGCGCAAATGTGTTGACTCAGGGTAAAAGAGTGTGTGACCATTTCGGTTCTCACGATGGTCTACGTGACCGAAATGGTTGGGTCAGCACATACCGAAAACCCCGGACGGACCGTTGCGACGGGCCCGGTCGGTGGTCGCCAGTCAGTCGAGTAAAGTCTGGAAAGAGTGAACGACACGAGCGTATCTACACAGAGCATCTTTTAAGTTTATAACAGAGCATCCTTTAAGTTTTGTAACAGAGCGTCACTCATATAGTTTTAATCAAAACCTCTCATAAGTCGTAATAATGTATCAGTGTTAATATATTGTTTTTTTAAAGTGTTTAATTTAAAAAATCATCAAATATATACCTAGTAAATCCGTGTGTTATTTCATTTGACGCCAATATCTACTATTTGAATACCATACGACGGTGGACTACACTTCAATATTATCAAGTTATCAATATCATATCATAGACTTATTTCCTACGGGATGGATATATTATATATTAAACACATTATATTATTATCATATATATAACATATTATCATTCACACACCATTTTATTATATAAAATATACTATATTATTATAGATAACCCTCCTTTACAACCCACCTACCTATCCAATTGATCATACCTCACGATCGTGTTAGTGTGTAAAGAAATAATATTAAGTATTATTCATATTTAATTAAACGATATTTAGTATAACGTCTATTATACTAATCGAATATAATATAATATTAGTATAATACACATTGATATATTATGAAAGTGTTTCACTTTTATTTATCCTTTAATAACTATTATAAGGATAATAGTTATCGATAATATTATAAACAGTGGAATCTAATTTAAATCATATTCGATTTTCTTCTTTCGAAACTAAGATGTATACCTACCTAGGAGAAAAATTATATTTAACTATCATATAAATATATTACACATTACTATATTGTTTACGAACACCAACGACTAAACGTAACATATTAAGACCCCTAGAAGTGTTTTTCTTTCGATTACCTTTAATGTCTATTATCGAGATGTTAACAACTGTTATTGATTATATTATTATAAACAATTTAATTTAATTTAAATGATATGTGAAATATCTTCCTACAATGTAATGATTGAGCATTATATGTATGTTTTCTTATATATTTATATTATTATAATATATTCAGTTATATTATTCATTTATTTCCCTTTTATATATTTATATATACAAATATATAGTAGGTATATTAATATTAAAGAAATGATATTGAGTATACTATTAAAGAAATTAAATATATATAAGTAGTAGGTTTATTACTATAAGTAACACACATTGATATATTATATACAATTAATTAGAATTAAACTCTTGAAAATCCTTATTACAGAGTGTGAAATTGTTTTTACTTATAATAATCTTTTTAACAACTGAAGTGTTAATAATCACTGATAATATTATGAGTAATCAAATCAATAATTAGTATGATATCATCTCATAATTATTCCTTTTATTAGGTATAATATTTTCAATTTATTAGAAGACATATGAAATACTGAATATTACCCTTCAAACTTTGAAGGAACATACATACTAGAGAAACAATATACAGTATAATAGTATATTAATAGTATTAGAGCTCTCCTACCATTTTGATAAATAGGTGTATAATATGTTATAATATAATAAATAAGAATATTAGCTTTTATTAATACAATCTTTTTAGATTTAAGTGTAGATATGTAATACTTAAATATAACAAATTGTATATATCATATCACTTAATGTTTATAGTTTAATACCTAAGTACATACAGTTATCGAATGATAGTGATATAAAAATAATATTATCATTATAGTTAAATAATAACCGAAAGTAATCATTTACTTACTATCTAATTATATTATATTATATTATATTTATATATATATAGGTAATAGGTATATTATTATAACTATCACACATTAATATATTATATACAACTCACTGAAATAAAACTCTTGAAAATATTATTACAGGATGTGAAATTGTTTTTACTTATAATAATCCTTTTAATAACTACCGAAGTTTTAATAATCACCGATAATATTATAAACAATCAAATCTAATTTAAATGATATTTGATTATCTTCTATCAAAAGTAATATGTTCTTAAGTGGTAAATTTAATTTAATTATTAGACAAATATATCACATTTTAATATACTATTTACGAATAGCAAAAATTAAATATATTATTATGAGATGTGCTGTAGGTGTTATTACATACTATGTGTAATATCTATGACAGAGAATACAATATATACAATGGAAAAATTATTAAGAAAAGATTTATTAAGGTTAATAGAAAATATATAAGTATATCAATTTCATATAAAGGTTATATTAAGTTAAATACTAGTGAATTAACAATCATTAATTTAAGACAATTATTTATTATATACATATATGTATCATGATTAATTAAAGGATATATTTCTAACATTTTTTTGTATTCAAATCGATAATTAGGATGTTTGAAAGAGTATTTGTAACATGTATTCCCAAACCATTTATTAGGAAATAAGAACGCATCAGCTAACACGTTAGCCGATTGAATATCTAACACTCTTCAAGTATCACGAATAAAATAATAATCCATCAATCTCTCGATGAGCCCATTTGGACTTATGGATCCAACTATAGGGCGCTACCAAAATCTCCAACATCAACCGCATCCAAAGATTCCAATCAAAAACTTTACGTACAATTCTTAAAGCGCCATTCTTTGTTTCTAATCACTCCCTCCACTCCGACCTCAAAATTCCGTATGTCTCTGAATTAGCGAAAACACATCATAAACGTTTCAATAGCTGCATAGCCCACCATACAAATCCCTTAATCTCTGACCTATCATCTAGCTGTTTCTATCCCAGGTAACCCAACCAAAAGATTAAAAAGGCAGTGGTGTCGTGACCTGCTAGCCTAAGTGAATATATGTACAATAATAACCTAGCCTAAGAAAATCTCACTCATGTCGTAGTACCTCCACTGGGAGGCCTCACAATCCGCCAAATCTGCCATTGTATATATTATTTTTATTTTTATCTTAGCTTCTATCATCAATTATTCTTATTGTTTCCTTAGAAACAGATTGAATAAAACATAATAAAACAAAATAAAATCTCGATGAGGTGGGGTCTAACATTAAATTTATTTCTTTATTAATTTCATCACAAATCACGATAGATATTTAACTTTGATATATCAGGAGTGGTACGAGCACGCGTGCGCATTTTCGTATAGATATTTCGATCCTTTGACATACCACTCTTGATATAATTTAAAGGGAAATTATTATAATCATATAGTTCCTTCTACTTTGATATTAAAAAGTTTACCATCACATGTTTATACATCTCTAGATTGAATACTTTACAGGGTGTCCCGCGGGGATTTACACATTGCGATATCTCATGAAATAATGGAGATATCAAAATTCTGGTTTTATAATAAGTTTTATAGAGATGAAAACTACAATTATTTCATTTTTTAATGTATTTTAATGTTTTTGTAAATAATTTAAAAAATTAATGATGGCCATTTTATAGAGTTTATTTTTTTGAAAATATTGACGTTTCAAAATTGTATTTTCATTAATTTCCTGATTTTTGATACTTTTTCTAGTTTTGAAGAAATAAAATATGATTATAAATTTATAATTATTAGGAACATGGAAAGTATTCGGCCTGCCGTATGGGAATGCGCGCGGCGCGGTTGGTCACATGTTTGATAACATTATGGTGTTAAATAATTCGCAATTTTTCTCAAAATTAAAAAAAATATTAAAAATCAGAAAGTTAATGAAAATAAAATTTTGAAACGTCAATATTTTCAGAAAAATAAACTCTACAAAATGGCTTAATCTTTATTTTTTTTAGAAATTATTAAATATAAAAATATATTTTTTAACTTTTTTACCAAAACATTAAAATAAATTAAAATATGAATTAATTGTAGTTCTTAACCCTGTGAGTCATATTACAAAATCAGAATTTCGATATCACCATTACGAGTATTTCGGCAGATATCGCAATGGTTAAATCCACACGGGACACTTGTAGATGAGCTAATTGTTAATGTATTTTTAGAAGCCTAATATTTTAAGTTGTATATAGCATATATATATTATGACAATAATATTTTTTTTTTTTCAGGGGAGCCCGCGGCAACATAGGCCATTGGGTGTGGGGTGGTACGGTAGGGGTTATTTTTGTATATTTGTGTGTAGGTTTTTAAGTGGGTAGGGTTGTAACACGTGTTTGTGTATGTGTGGCAAGGATATGTTGTTGAAACCCCGGGTGGTCAACCATCCGGGAGCTAGCAACTGCGACCGGTACGTACGCTCAGTGCGTTTCCGCAGATTGAGCGTACGACCGCGCATCACCAAGCCAGACAATAATATTGTATGGTTCGTAATTTAATGTATTATTATGTAAATATAATTAATATAGGTACAAAACTATGCTTTTACACGAATATTTAATAGTGTGCCCTAAATCACTTAGGGAACGTAGTGAAGACACGCACTACGGAGTCTAACCGGATTCGGGCACTAGTCCCCCAGCTCAGTTAGGGTCCGGAAATACGCGGACGGGCACGGTCGAGTATGGATGGGAAGGGGCAAGGCTGGGCACGGTCGCGAAAGCATAGCATAAGCTGGGCGGGGCACCTGGATCACCTGGATTTTCGGGGGGTACAAAACATACCAAAACATACTACTAAAATATTATAATATAACATTCTAAATAACTAATAATGTACACTTACATAATTTGTTCAATATTTCGTCAAAAACCTTCTCTAGATTTATAAAAAAATAAAATGTATCACGCATAGATGAAACTCGGGTTGTAACTGTACTTATTTTTCATTCTAATTAACTACTTGTGTATGTAATTACAACATTCAAATATCCAATGATATTTAAACTATTATTTTAGTGTGATGAAACTAAACATTACACTCAATTTTCCATAATGTATTAATATCTAACCAAAATATTTCACTCGCATTATGGGGTGAATGAACAGATATGATTAGATTAGATTATAATTGATATGTCAGATATTTTGAGAAGTCAGCAATATACAACTTAGATTCCAAATAAATTAATAGTCAATTTAAAAAGACAATTTAGAGACGGATAACTCAGTAACTTTTAATACCTAATTGTGATATAAACATAAGTCAGTGGTAACAAAAACTTGGTTAAAATTATGGGCGGTTTGCGTTTGGGCGAATTGCCTTTTTACCCGTATAATAAAAGTAATGTGCACGTGTCTGACAGCCAACCGTGTAGCACGTGTTTACCTTTTCGCGAATGGCATTTTATAGCACATCACTAATGGACACACATATATACGGTAATATAATATTATATTATTATGTAACTACCCACCAAATCGCAGAATGAGCAACGTTAATAAGACGGGCAGACCGTCATTATCGTCGGTCATTACAAAAACGATACCGAATAAACTAAATGATAAAACTATTTCAACACAAATAACTAAATCTAAAAATGTATATCTCTCACAACACACTCTCCCTAGTTGTTCTAAGGTACCTAAAACCACTACTTCTACCCCACTCTTAGTTCTCCTACTGCGACTACATCAACATTATTGTCATCGGCGTCTTCTGCGTCCAGCGTTATCAACAATCAAGTAATAAATACTAACAATACCTTACAAAACACAAACCGTAATTACGCGTCCGCGGCAGCTAAGGAAAACTATCCCAGCAGAGAACAAGCACTTGTGTTCAATTCAATAGACGGTATACCCCAAAGAGACTATATTTTCGCCATAGGCAAAATAATCCCGCCTAAAAATATTGTTTTTGTATCACGCATATCGAATAACCGCTTTTGTATTTTTCTTTCAACCAAACAAATACTTGACTCACTTCTAGAAGCCACTCAAACGATTACAATTAACGACAACGTAATCCAAATACGCAGACTTATTAATCCTGCTAAGAGGATAGTCATATCTAATGTCTGCCCTTCTATACCAAACTATGTAATACTCGACGCGCTCAAAAATATCTATGTTAACCCTGTATCCGAAATTTCCTACCTCAAAGCAGGTATCAACATTGAAAACTAAGAGCACATCTTAAGCTTCCGTCAACAGATGTTTATTAAACATGAAGACACACCAAATCTCCCTGGATCTTTGTCACTACTCTACAATCAAACTGAATTTAGAGTATTCTTCACTGATGACAGAATCACATGCTTTTTATGCAAATCCACTGGCCACACCTCTAACACTTGCAAAAAAACAATTGTCGACCCCCAAACCTCTACCACACATAACCAACCCGATTCTGTCGAAAAACCACCCTTGGAAGAACTTACCTCATACCCCCTTTGTCTGACACTCTTGAAACGAATATCACCCCTTCCCCAATAAAATATCCTAATACTCCTTACATACCCACCCAAACAATGGAAGGAATAACAGAAGACTACCTAGCAAACGAAACCTCTCAGCCCAGCCCCCATAACAGTACTGAAAAAACCGAAAACCATCTCACTCCACCATGTGAACCACATAAAAGGCCCCTTTCTGACACCTCATCTCTAGCAACACCTCCCTCTCCCCCTTCGGTAAACTTAGACGCCGAGAGAAGCAGGAATAGCTCAACAAAAAGTAAAATGGACAGATCTCGTTCTAATTCCTCATCCAAGATAGCTGACAAAATATCCGACGGGCTCAAACCAGCTGAGGACATCCTCTCTAATGACTCATCCATCTCCTTAAATCAATTCAAATACGTACTGGAAAATTTCACTAACAAAAATTTAAATATTCACAACATCTGCAAAGATATTAACTCGGATATTACATCGCTTATGCTCTTGATTGATTCAGTACGACCTCAAGTCACCGATCGCTCCACCAAAGCTCTACTCACCAGACTGACCAACTTTCTATTCCAAGCCTTACCACCGCCTCAAGACAACTAACCCCCTATGCAACCCCACTCGGCTCATTCTCAATACTACTGATCTCTACCCACCTAATATACCATTCACTATCTATTAGTAACATCTTATCATGAGCACAATTATCCAATGGAACATCAACGGCTACTATAAACGGACAGTCGACATCAACCGTATTGTATATGACTTTCAACCTAAAATTATATGCTTCCAAGAAACCAACCTAAAAAATAACCACACTGCCCACATCAAAAACTACTCAGGTTATTTTAAAAACAGAACTTTCGCTAACAGATCAAGTGGCGGCTTTGCCACCTTCATTAATAATACTCTTGAAAGCGAAGACATCCCAATAATTTCTGACCTTGAAGTAACAGCTACACTCGAAAAATTTGTAAAACACCTATGCATAAGCAATATATATATATTTCGGACAGTAAAATCTTTACCAAACAGCACCTCACAGATATTATACGTCAACTTCCTAAGCCCTTCGTACTCTTAGGTGACTTCAACAGTCGCAACATAGCATGGGGTTGCTCGCACACCGATGATCGGGGGAAATCAGTAGAAGAATTTCTAGACGATGAGTCCGTTTTCCTCCTCAACAATAATGAACCTACCAGACATAATATTGCCAACGGTACTTTCTCAGCAATTGACCTTTCCATCACAGACTATTCGACACCACTATTCGAATGGCAAGTGCTGACATCATACAGTAGCAGTGACCACTGGCCTATAGGTATTCAGTATTTTAATCACTCTCCCGGCATAAATCATAGAACCCACTGGAATCTCAAAAACCGCAACTGGGACCTCTACTCGCAACTAATCGAACATGACCTCTGTTATACTCCACTAGACATAAATCCATGTTATACCCAGGATAAAATTGACTCAATAGTTAACAAAATAGTTCACGGAAACTATTTTAAATGCAGCCCATAAGTCAATCGGACTTAAGACCAACCTAAATCCCAGGAAAAAAATGTTCTATGGTGGAATAAGGACTGCCTCGATGCAATTAAAAACTATAAAAAGAGACTCAACCGATATATAAAAAAAACCAAAACTCTTGAAGACCGCATACTCCTAAACAAATGCTATGGCCATAGCCCGTTACACTACTAAAAATAACAAAACCCTCTCATGGAAAAATTTCACATCTTCCATAAGCTAGAATACTTCTCCTAAAATAATATGGAACAAAATAAACTCTACCAAAGGTAACAAATTCAAAACCATTCTTGATATTCTACACTACAAGCAAGAAAAAATATTATCCTCTCCCAACGCCAAACCTTGGAAAAATTATAAACAAACGTCTAATTTGGATGTTAGAATCAAAGTCTCTTCTTAACAAAGAGCAATGTGGTTTCAGACGTAACCTCAACACTAGATGCGTTAACTTCAATACATACCGACATCTCCTCCTCATATAGAAACAAACAACACCTCATTGCAATTGCTCTCGACGTCAAAAAAGCATATGACACTGTATGGAAAACAGAGTCTTAACACTCTTAACAATTCTTCACAACTGGGAACTGAATGGTAATCTCCTTAGATTTATAAAAAAAATTCTTGCCAACCGAAAGTTTTGCGTAAAAGTCAATAACCACCTCTCATCATCCCACGATATTGTCAACGGACTTCATCAAGGATCTGCTCTCAGCGTTACTCTTTCTTCTCGCCATTAATGACATTTTCGAAAAAATCCCTAAGCCGGTCAAATACATTCTCTTCGCGGACGATTGCCATATCTACTGCAGTGAATCGCAAATTGAAACTACCACCCATTTTCTTCAACTTTCCCTGAATGCCCTATCCAGGTGGTCGTCGGAGTCTGGTTAACGTTCTCTCCCTCAAAAACACAATGCATCATATTCAACAAAAAGAAAAAAGATCACATTCTGCAAATTTCTTTCATGAACTCCCCTTTGACCTTTTCCAATAATATCCGTATCCTGGGCCTCACGTTCAACGACAAACTTAGCTAGCGCCCCAATTGAAAAAACTCAAAGGCGAATGTCTAACAAGAATGAAAATCATTAAAATACTCTGTAATAATACACGGGGATCTGAGACAAAATGCCTCCTCCTTATATTATTCTAGAGGGAATTGTATATCAACCTAGATATGGCTCAGTCTTATTGCAGGTCGGCAGTATCACTCTACTTGGTGTGTTAGAAAAGCCGTCAAAAGGAAAGCCGAAGAAGACTTAAATGCAAGACCAAATAAGATAATACATAAAGAGAATCAGCATATGGGATTCGTAGAAAACATTTTCCCATAATTCCCACAACTATTAATGAAGCGTAGTTCGACCAACTATTTAAAACTCAAATCGATATTTAAACTAATAATAAACAATTTTGTTTCGTTAATAGAGAAAAACAAATTATTTTGTTTACGTGAACTGAAAACTTAAAACATATTTGTGAATGTGAAAACGTTTTTGGCGACGGAACATTTAATTACGAACATTTATTTTTATCAATTATATACAATACACATATTCAAAAATAATTATTACATACTCGTAACATATGCACTTCTGAAATCAGAATCTGAAAATCAATATATTTCTATGTGGTTAAAAAAAAAAATCGTGTCTTGCTTTAACAGGTATAATTATTAATGGACGAAAATTTCATTCAGATTTTGAAAAAGCAGCTCATAACGCAGTTATTAATTCATTTTCGGATTGTCAATTGATGTGCTGTCAGTTTCATTTAGCGCAATGTTGGTTTAGACAAATTCAAAAAAATAAAATATTGTTAAGAGAATATGGTACCAATTCCAAACTTTGTTTTTGGCTTAAACATTTTTTTGGATTACCATATTATTTACCATCCAATGAAGTAGGCGATGGTTTTATGGAGCTCATATCAATCGCTCCAAAAACTCAAAAAATCATCGAATTTACAGATTATATGCTTGATACATATATTTCAGATGAGGGTATTTTTCCTCCTTATTTATGGGCAAGAAAACCTGGAAATGATCATACCTAGCAACCTAGCAAAATAATTAAACATGGTTCATGATTGTATTCAGTGGCATATTTTATTATTTACCACATTATTTGACCAGAACGCAAGGGATTTTAAATAGAAACCGACCTACAAATTATCGGCCATGAATAAAATACACTTTTAAGTCATAAAAAAAAGCCAAATTCAATATTCACTACAAGCTATAAATTTCTTTAAATTTATATTGATTTAAAAAACTATTCTACTAACATAATTAATATGGCATTGATGGAATTTACATATTGATTAATTTTTAAATCATTAAACTATATATACCATACAATTTTGAACATATACTTGTATCCTGTTCTGGTATATTATGATGTTACACGTAAATGAAGCGTTCGACCAACTATTTGAAACTCAAATCGATATTAAAACTAATAAAGAACAATTTTGTTTCGTCAATAGAGAAAAACAAATTATTTAGTTTACGTGTACTGAAAACTTAAAACATCTTTGTGAATGTGAAAACGTTTTTGGCGACGGAACATTTAATTACGCTCCTAATTATTTTTATTAATTATATACAATACACATCTTCAAACACAATTATTACATACCCTTATCACGTGCACTTGTGTCATTAGAATCTGAAAATCAATATATTTCTATGTGGTTAAAAAAAAAATCGTGTCTTGCTTTAACAGGTAAAATTACTAATGTATGAAAATTTCATTCAGATTTTGAAAAAGCAGCTCATAACGCAGTTATTAATTCACTTCCGGATTGTCAATTGATGTGTTACAAATTTCATTTAGCTCAGTGTTGGTTTAGACAAATTCAAAAAAATAAAATATTGTTAAGAGAATATGGTACCAATTCCAAACTTAGTTTTTGGCTTAAACATTTTTTTGGATTACCATATTATTTACCATCCAATGAAGTAGGCGATGGTTTTATGGAGCTCATATCAATTGCTCCAAAATCTCAAAAAATCATCGAATTTACAGATTATATGCTTGATACATATATTTCAGATGAGGGTATTTTTCCTCCTTATTTATGGGCAAGAAAACCTGGAAATGATCCAAACACAACAAATGGAGCAGAATCATTCCACGCACATTATAATTCCCAATTTTATTCATTGCATTCAAATGTATTTCAAGTAATTAATGTGTTACAACAAATTCAAGTAGAAACTAACACAAAATGCAATGCTTTAAATAAAAATATTTACAATATTCGACGAAAGTCATATTAGAAAAACAGGAATAGTTAAAAACATGCTAGAATAAGCAGGTATATATCAGGTGAAATTAAACTCTTAGAGTATATACAACGTATGGGAGTAAAATTCCCAGAAAAAAAAACTTAATAAGCAAAAAAACAGATATACTTTTTCAATTTTAATTATATTTTAACTTCATTTTTAAAAAATCTAAATCATTTCAATTTTTAATTACACGCGCACACACATAAATAAACAATCCATCTTTAATCATACCCGTGGAATTCACGGAGAGTCCCAAGTCTGTCAAGATGAGAGGGACAATGGATTGATAAAATACAGCTTCCCAGGGTATTAAAAATAAATAATAAAAAAATGGTCGCCCAAACGCATTACAATGTTGTAAATAACTCGCCCAAACGCATTATGCTAAATTGTCCAAACACATTGCAATTTTTAAAAATTCGCAAAAACCCGTGACGTCCAAAATTATTATTGTAATTTCGGATAGTCGATTAATTCTAATGAGTAATACATATTAAACACAATATATTAATACCTCAATGAACAGTTCAATATACATATTTCCAATAACAATATAGTATTACTTAAAATAATATCATACACAATTATTATTGCATTATGTATTATGTATATAATATGTAACCAATGAATTTATTAACATTATCTCTCAAAATGTAAAAGTAGATTAAGCATTATAATATTGACATACCTATCAACCTAGCAAAATAATTAATTTCGACCTACGAATTACCGGTCATGAATAAAATACACTTTTAAGTCATAAAAAAAAACCAAATTCAATATTCATTACAAGCTATAAATTTCTTCAAATTTATAATGATTTGAAAAACTATTATAGTAACATAATTAAAAATATAGGTATGACATTGATGGAATTTACATACTTTACAATTTTTAAATAATTAAACTATTAAACTATATATATATATATCATACAATTTTTAACATACTTGCATCCAGTTTTTGTATTATGATGTTAAACATATACATTTGTTCTGTAAAAGTTCAGATTATAATAACAGCAAATATTAATTATTTGTATAAATATAATTCTTCTGTACATCTATACACATATGAACTCCTCCCATACGACTAGATCGATGATGATCAAATTTTTTATGTGTGTATTAGTTTCACAATTGGACTCTATAGGTCCACCCCAAAGAGTTGCTCAAAAGGACATTTTGAGATTTATGATAGATATTTTAGATTATAATAATAATAGGAGAAATGATTAGTAGAAATTTAATTTATTTTAGTTTTTTAACGGTTATCATCGTTGGCTTAATAATGAAATTATTAATGATGCATTGATGCACAACGATGTATTTTCAGTTATCGATATCGGTTCATTTATATCGTGATATCGAAAAACGATGTACCTATACGTCCTATACCTATTAATATAATATTTTTAAAACTCTAAAAAAGGTGCAATATTAAGCACAAACTTAAAGCGTATTTAATATAATATACACATTTATTGACGGTTTTTTTTTTTTTTTTTTTTGGAATTGATTGGAATTTTTCGAAAATAAAAATGACAATCTAAAGCATCTCATAGCGGTAGGTGTGGTGTACATCCTTAAAACTCAATACAGTTTTTGTTCTAGAAAAATATAAAAAAAATCACAGGTCCGAAAATATTACTTACATAGAGATATCGCTCGGCATGAATTCCGATTTCCGATCTCGACCTATCTCCAACATTGATGCCCAGTCCAACGTCCAAATTGGGCGGTTAGTGACAATGGAATTTTTGATAATTACGAAAAATTTGAAAAAATAAAAATAATGAACGCCGTCCGTAGACTTCCAACGCGTGACGACAGTTGGCGTGATCGCAGCGGCACGCCTGTGCATGATGTGATCAAATAGGTAGTATACAAGACATTTACTGTAGGGGCCTTATGGCTTATCGTATTGCTCATCATTAGTATTTAATGGTTATTCGACATTGATTCACTGTCAATACGTGTATAAATAGAAAATATACATTTCAAATTGCAACGAATTGTTATTGATCATCGATATACATAGATTTCGATAAAATATTCAATAATTTAGTCTTAACTAGAAATTATACGTTAAAACAAATACAGTAGTCGAATGCAGGGAATGAGGTGGGGCCTTAAAGAACCGGTTACAAAACCTAAAACCTTGAAAGAATACTAATAACCTTTATTTTACACTTTTAAAAGACCCTAACAAAAACCGAACCTTCATACAAACCTGAAAAAATGGGCATAGCCGTTTTCGACCAAAAACGTATCCTTCCCCTTTCGGCCGATTCGCTTTTCGACCAAATTTAAAATACATCGATTCTTTTCGACCACAACATAAAATTTATATAATAACACAATCACAATCTATACACAATCGGCACAATAAGAATATGAGCTAAGAGAAGGAAGAATGAAATTTTGAATGACTAGGTATTCTAGATAGTGTTTGAAGTATACGAACTTATTTGAATTCTAAACAGTCCTAAGTCTGAATAAATGAGAAGAAAATTGTTTCTGGTTGAATATATCATAATAATTTGAAAACAGAATTTAACAAGGTTACATCATCATAAAAGCTGGCGGAAACCAATTCATATATGTTACCTGTATACAACACGGGAACCAACTCGTATGTTACCGTAGACAACCCGGGAACAAATTCGACAATTGGGAACCAATTCGTAGTCGTTCTTTATGTTTGCTCCAATATAAAAAGGTAAAAAGTGCACAATCATTTTGCACCGAGGCCATTGGTACACCCATATAATGCTTAATTTTATATTTTTTACGGGCAAAGTCAGTCAAAAGGTTAAAGATGGATGTGCTTCATTGAAACTTAGGGGGTGTTTATACTTTATACCCTATTTTTTTTTTTTTTTTTTTTTTATTATCTAAATGGTTGGCACTGATTTCATATTTTATTATTTTTATAATTGCAAATATAAAACAAATCTTTTTTCTGGGCAATGGCGGAAAGCATGGATAATGGATATAGTATAATCATTAATCATACTATTATATATGTACATCGTAGTTTATTATGTGGATACACAGGACGTGATATAATGTATTTGAAACACGGAAAACAAATGCCAAACGAGCATAATATGGTAAAGGTTGAAATTGTCCCGAAACTATAATGTTTTACTAAACGAGTCACATGTAGCTACATAGGTACGATATGTTTTACGTCTTTATTCATTTTGGTTAAAAAATCTGAATACCAAAAACTTTTATAATAAATTACAATTATATAGTAAAAAAATGATCCCGTTGAGCGAAATTCAATATATTTATATGAGAAATGTGTGGTATATAATATATCATAGAGTAAAATCTTATTACTTACTATAGCAACTGATAAATTTATCAAATTCTATAAATAAATAAATAGTTAATAAAAAAATTGTTAGATGTTTTACAAACAAGATGAGGGTAAGATAATTAACATCTAATTTATATTATCCATAAATTATATGATTTGCCATAAAATGTAATAAAAATAAAAATTATACTTACTTTTTTTACCATCTTCTACCGTCCAATTCCCTGTAATTCCAATAATACAAAACATAAAAAATATAGCAAATAATGCAATAATGTTAAATTTAACCATGATTATAGATACCAAAAAAATATTAGTAATAATTACAACGGTAAGTGTGATAAATCAAGAATAATATCGAAACTTGCTCAACAACGATATTTAAGCCATTTAAAAAGTTATTTTGCAAATACGTAACAAAATGTGTCAGTCTAGTCCAATTGAGTAAACTATTTGAAGAAATATTAGTAGGTATGAATTATATTTTGATGTTTACCTTCGTAATACGTTCAGACGTAGTGTATATACTAATAATATTGGTTGTAGAATTCATTAAAATGCTAAAAAATTCAATAAAAATGTTAGTTTTAATTTTTTATACTCTGAGTCAATAATTATAGTACGTATGTAAAAATAAAATCCGATTACAATGACTCAATGCATTTTAAACATAACACCTATTTATAATCATTATATGTGGCTTTTGAAAATATGGCACAACAATAATTACCAACTTTCGAAAAAAAAACATTTTGTATTTTTAATATAGATACGACAGCAAAACGAGTACCCGTAGATACTTGAAATTTTAACCAAACGTTAGCCCTTTTTAAGATTTAATACAAAATTTGCTCAGAAGTTGTTAACAATTAATGTATTTTGGAAATACATTTTCAAAATATTTTATTCTTCGAGTTTCAAAATTAAAATATCGAAGATTTTATGAACATCGCAAAAATTTGAAAAATATTTTATAATTAAACATTCATAGTATTTTTACTGAACATAACTAAGACTTCAACATTTAATATGAAAATATAATAATAACGAGTTACTTATTTCTTATAATTTAGAATTTTTGGTTACAGTATAAATTATTTTTCAATTAATATTGTATTCAATCCTATGTGTTGTTGTATATACGCCAGCCAGTTTACAACACACACGCACAAATTATATTAAATTATAAAAAAACGACAATATTGCATTCATAATAATACCTTTGCTTACTAGCTGTTATTTTCAGCCATGATCAGACAATTAATGTAATTTAAAATAAAAATTCAATGAAGATGAAGTTATTAATGATTAACAAATTGTATATTAGACTAATGAAGCAATGAGATGTCATTGAATTTAAAATTCTCGATTCATCAATCAATATTTTTAAAACAATATATAAAAGACAATTGTTAATGTATTGCTATTATATTTAACTACATAGATATAGAGTGTGACAGAACTTCTTCATTCTGAAATGTTTTACGTATACCTGCAATGATTTTATAATATTTCCACAATGAATTATATTTCAATTCATCAATTGTAATGACGTCACCGAACACCTAATGAACAGCACAGCATTACAAACATTTTGTTTAAAATTAAGTAACAAAAATGTACGAGTGACTTCATATTAAATATTCAAATCTAAGGTATGGGTATGGACAATATAAACGATTTGAACGTTTGATTATAAAATAATAATGATATTCAAATGTTTGTCATTTTCCCTAAAATCTTCAGTATTCTAACTTTGAACACGAAGACATAAATATTTTTAAAATACACTTTCAAAATACATCAATTATTATACGGCGTTCGTTGATTGCGTTCCGGACAAAGTTAAACGATTTTTTCCTACTTTTTCTGTGTTACGATTACGTCCTATTGTATAATAGGTGAGCATAAATTGACATGCGATAAATCTAATACTTATATTTGTCACATATTATGTTGTGCAGATATATTTAAACATTGATTACGTTTACGCGAACACTTTTAAATAAATTATTTAAACCCATTTTTAATGCTTAATACAAATTTGATCAGAAATTAATAGAATAATAATTGGTGTATTTTCAAAATAGTTATGTCTTTGCGTTTAAATTTAGAATACTAACCATTTTCGGGAAAATATTTTTATTTTATTTCTAAGGATATTTTTGTAATATTTTGAGCAATTCGAAGCTTTGATAGATTCATATAGAATTTTATAGTAAAATAGAGTAAAATATTATATGTTGCTAATAAGTAATAAACTAATAACCATAAATTCACAATTATTTTGCTCATCCATACAGTGTGAACTGTGAACTGCCTGTCTATGAAACCCAACCAATATTTTTTCTCATTTAAACCTTAACCGGATATAGATATATTAGTGATAATAATATTGAGATTTCAGTGCACAATTCGTTTCTCTCTCTCTGACCCACGTGCAACATACCAAATTATGTTTATCAAATGGACCCTGTGTCACCCTAGAAATATAGTTATACAGCTCAATTATCATAGCCAGTGGCACATTTAGTTTTTGAGAGAGGGAAGTTAAGGGGTTGTAAAAACGTTTAAATAACAATAGAATGACTTTCAAAAATAATTTTCAGCTAAAACATGTCTAAAATAATTTTCTTATGATGTATGTATATAGACATAGATAAACCTTCACTCATAATCGTTTTTCGTATGCAATGGTTCATTACTGTGCCATCACAATGACATCTCGAAAACTATTGTACAATATCTATTTTTTGATTTTATTTCAATAACACGAATGGAGACTATTATTCCATATTCGGTGTTGGTCGATAATTTGATATTCGTAATATAGGTAAGTACTCGTATCGTGTATTCATATCATAATTTTTATCAAAAACTTTTTTCAAATTATAACTTCTTACTGTAGTAGGTACATACGTATTTTAGTTACGTTGATTTTAGCTTTTCAATAAAATGCTAAGAAATGCAAAAACAACGTACATTGTTTTTATCACCTGAATCAATAATTATTAGTACGTCTGCAAAATAATACACGCCGCACCTTGGCTTGACACATTTTAAGCGTATTATTATAATAGTTGTGATACGTGGCAAAGAAAAATATTGCACAGCAATAACCAGTTTTTATAATAATACATTTTGTATTAATCTAACACGATCCAAAACGAATACCCGTAGATAGGTACATTAAATTGTCGTCAAACGTTTACGCGAACACTTTTCAATAAATTATTTAAACCCATTTTTAATGCTGAATACAAATTTGATCAGAAATTAATAGAATAATAATTGATGTATTTTCAAAATATTTATGTCTTTGCGTTTAAAGGTAGAATACTATCGATTTTTGTTAAACCTGGAAAAAACACGGCGCTTGTGCTCAGCAAATCCATTTTTAGTTTGTCGCCTATTCCTACTTCAACAGCTACAGTAGGAAAAATATTAATAAATTCGGATTCTAAAATATAAAGATAATTGTAAAAATGTTCATGAGGTATATTTAAATTCCCAAATGTTAATTTTTCAGCATTTTCATGTGTGTAAAAAAAAATCGTCGAAATGTTTGTCATTTTCCCTAAAATCTTCAGTATTCTAACTTTGAACACGAAGACATAAATATTTTTAAAATACACTTTCAAAATACATCAATTATTATACGGCGTTCGTTGATTGCGTCCCGGACAAAGTTAAACGATTTTTCCTACTTTTTCTGTGTTACGATTACGTCCTATTGTATTATAGGTGAGCATAAATTGACATGCAGGTGGAGATATATGTACTATTTGAAATCATGAAATTGACAACAGATGGATTGTGCCTTACAACAAACTTTTGCTTAAGGTATTTTGATGGTCATATTAATGTAGAATTATGTAGTTCTATAAAGTCGATAAAATATGTTACTAAATATATTAATAAAGGCAGCGACGAAGCTACTTTTAGCGTGCAATCGACAGATGAATTGGACCAATATCAGTCTGGTCGCTATACATTTGTAGCTCAGAAGCAGTTTGGCGGATTTTATCATTTAGTATACACGAGACAGCACCAACTGTTATCCATATCGCAGTTCACTTTGAAAATGGTCAAAGGGTATATTTTTCAGAAAGTAATGTAAGTGATGTTGTTGATAATCCTCGAGATACGACACTAACAGCGTTTTTTAAATTATGCGCAGAAAATAAATTTGCTAAAAGGTTGACTTATGATAAAGTTCCAAGTTACTATATATGGAATCAGGTTGGTAAAAAGTTTAATCGGCGTAAATAAGGAACTGTGATGGAAAGGCACCCTGGCATCAAAAAAACCGATGCTCTGTATACCCTATACAGTATACATATACAATCCATCCTAACAATACCTAGTGTTTTCACTTGAGGATGCTGCTCCATACAAAGGTCCAACTTCTTTTCAAATTCTTCGCACAGTGAAAAATGTAATTTATGATACTTTTCAAGGTGCATGCAAAACGTTGGGTTTATTGGATGACGAGTCTCATTGGGAAAACATGCTATCAGAAGCGTCTATATGTTGCACACCTAAATCACTAAGATGTTTATTTGCTATCATGCTAACGTTTTGTAAAATTACTGATCCTTTGATGCTTTGGCAAAATTATCGTGAAAGTATGGCCGACGATATACTGCATCGAAAACGACAGGAATTGTCATCAAATTATATTCGTTTTGAACAAAGTATATTTGATGAAGCTTTATTTGAATTAAACAAAGACGTGGAAATTTTATCGGGAAAATCTTTAGTACATTTTGGTTTTCCTTTAGCGATAAACATAAATAGAACAACAATTAATATTGAGGTGTTTAAGAAAGAGAAATTATGATCAACAGCAACTATTACTGTCCGTTTAAAATGAAAATCAATTAAACCGTGAACAAATAATTGTATATGATTCAGTGAAGTCGTCTGTTAACAATAATGAAGGCAAAATATTATTTTTAGATGCTCCTGGGGGCACGGGTAAAACTTTTTTGATAAATTTACTTCTTGCAAAAGTAAGATATGGTGGAAAAATTGGTCTTGCGGTAGCGTCATCTGGCACTGCAGCTACACTATTAGTAGGGGACCAAACAGCTCATTCTATATTTAAACTTCCTTTGAAATATGATAGTGACGATACTATGAGTGTCTGTAACGTTTCAATGCAAAATGTAAATTGATGCAGGACTGTAGTCTAATTATTTGGGACACAGCGTCAATGTCCCAAAAAACTTCAGTTGAAGCTTTAGATAAAACTATGCGAGACTTGCGTCATAATAATAGCCCAATGGGTGGCTGCACAGTGTTGTTCTCTGGAGACTTCCGTCAGATCTTGCCTGTGGTTACAAGAGGGACAAGAGCTGATGAAGTCAACGCGTCTTTGGAAAGATCCTACTTATCGCCTTATATAAAAATATTAGAACTTATAATATGAGAGTGCTATGTACAGATCAAGATAATATACATTTTGTCAAAGATTTACTTTTAATAGGCAAAGGCGAATTTCAAGCAACGAATGATAAAATAAATATTAAAAGTTTCTGTAATTAAATACCCACTATAACAAAATTGATTCAAAACATGTACCCAAACATTCAAAATATATCTTCTAAATCATTGAAATGGTTTCAAGAAAGGGCTATTTTCTCACCAACAAATGAGCAAGTCGACAAATTAAATGATTTGATTCTATCTAGGTTCGACGCTCAATCACAAATGTATTATTCAGTTGATACAGTTTTAGAAAAAAAAATGCAGTCTATTTTCCAACTGAATTTCTTAACTCTTTAACGCCTTCTGAAATCCCACCACATACACTGATTTTCAAAATAGGGGCACCTATTATTTTAATGAGAAATTTGAGCCCACCTACACTTTGCAATAGTACAAGACTACAAATCAAAAATTTGAGAAGTTCATTACTCGAGTGCATAATATTAACAGGCTGTGTTAATGAAAAAACTGTTTTAATACCAAGAATACCAATTATATCCTCAGATTTACCTTTTAAGTTTAAACGTATTCAATTTCCCGTTAAATTTTCATCCCGTCAAAACAAACACTTAACGTTGCTGGAATTGACCTAAGCGTTCAATGTTTTTCTCACGGTCAACTATACGTCGCCCTGTCACGTGTGACATCCAAATTTAATTTGTATATTTTTTCCACCGATCCAAAAAAAGTTGATAACATTGTTTACAAAGAATTTTTTTAAGTATTTGAATAATTATCAAGATACTGGCATAATTCATATCTTTTGTTCCATCCATAGTTATACCTACAAAATGTACATACACAATTTACATACATATACAATACATTTACCACTAAATACAAAAAAAGCGGGAAAGTGGGTATCGCTCTGCTGCACGCAACGACTGTTAAATTAAAATGTTACGTATGTAACGAAAGCCACCCAATTTACCATCGCACAACATTTTTAGCGGTGTCAATTCCCGAACGAAAACAAAAAATCGATCAATTAAAAATGTGTGTTGTATGATTATCAAAACACGCTGAAAATAAATGTAAGTTTAAGGGCTGTCGTAAATGCGGCGATAAGCACAATACACTGTTGCACACAACCGTCAATGATGATAACAATGAGCCCACAGTATCGACATCAATTAACGCTCACGCAGCAAGTAACGCCGAACAAACACACGTTTTACTGTCGACGGCTATTATATACATAAGAGGTAAATCAGACAAAATATTTTGCGCCCGAGCGCTACTCGATTCGGGTTCATAAAGTAATTTTATTACGCACGAGTTAGCACAAAAATTACAGCTCGTTCGAAAAAGGGTAAATTTTGCAATCACCGGGATCGACGGGGCGACTAATCATGCGCATTTTTCAGTAACAACAGCAGTGCAATCGCGAACTACGGCATATAAGGAAACACTCGATTTTTTAATATTACCAAAAATAACGCCTAATCTACCAATAAAAAAAATTAAATTAGCAAACTCAGATATACCGAAGTATGTCAAACTAGCTGATCCGTCGTACACGGAACCCGGAAAAATCGATCGAATTCTAATAGGCGCGGAACGTTTTTTCGAAATATTAAAATTTGGCAAGTATAAGCCATATGAAAACGGCCCAGTGTTCCAGGAAACCAAGCTAGGGTGGGTCGTAGCTGGACTAATTACCGACAAAACGACAACTAACGTAGACGTCATATTCGTCGCGCAAACAATAAATAAAGAAAATTCGGACCCGCTACAAAACCAGTTGTCGAAGTTTTGGAATCTTGAAGAAATCACGACAACGAACCATCACGATCTGGATGAAAAACGGTGTGTTGAACATTTCAAAAATACCGTCAAATGAGGTGACGACAGAAAATTCGTCATACAATTACCAGTAATAAAAGAAGTAGAAAAATTAGACGATTCACGAACAATCGCTCAAAAATGATTTTTTGCGTTTGAAAATCGTTTGCGAAAAGACCACAAGTTGTACGAAGGTTATAAAGAATTTATGAACGAATATTTTCAACTTGGTCATATGGAAGTTACTCCGGGTAATACGAACACACAATCGTATCATATGCCGCACCACGCTGTATGCCGAGATAACAGCCTCACGACAAAAATACGTGTGGTGTTCGACGCGTCATATGCAACCAATATACGGGTTTAAGTTTAAACAACGTGCTACTTAAAGGACCTGCCATTCAAGATGAGTTAATCTGTATTGTCTCCAGATTCAGAACACATAAATATGTACTATCTGCTGACATAAAACAAATGTACAGACAAATATGGGTATCCGAAAAAGACAAAAACTTACAAAACAAAAAACTCTATGCGCACAGGAAAAGGTAATAAATGTATTATACATTTGTGCTCTATAGTCTACTAGCCGACCCGTCACAGCTTCGCCCGTGATTGGTTGTTTATTTTGCCTTCGGACCATGATATGTAGAATTTTTTATTCAAATATTATTGTTTATTGTGATCGGCTAGTAAATATAAAAAACGGTTTCTAGCGTTATAAATGATAAAAATAAATACTGATAAAAAAGAAATAATTTATGGTTGATAAAAATTTATTAAAGAAAATTTATTAAAGATTTATTAAAATTTATTAAAGAAAAAAAAAGAATTAAAATATGAATTTTATAAGACTTCTGAGTATATGATGTTTTTTGTTATATTTCCTGTTGAAATTAAAATCATAAGATGATTCGGGTCTCCAGTTCGAGAAAATGCCACGTATAATTGCCCATGTGAAAAGCACTCTGTACTAAGATCTACGCCAACGTACTTGAATGTTTGACCTTGTGCTTTGTTTATGGTAATGGCAAAAGAAACTTTAACCGGGAATTGAAGCCGTTTGAAAGAAAACGGCAAGTCAGAGGGAATCATGGGAATTCTTGGAATAAATGCAATTTCTCCTTTCGCTGGCCCTGTAAGAATTACGGCTTCTATAATATTATTTCGCAACGATTTTATTTGTAATCTTGTACCGTTACATAAGTTCGGTGGTTGAAGATTACGTAATAATGTAATTGGAGCACCAATTTTTAATTTTAGTTTATGAGGAGGAAATCCCGAAGGAGAAAGAGAATTGAGAAATTCTTGTGGATAATGAATAGCATCATCTGTTGATGTAACTGTATCAATAGATAGATATTCACGTGAGTGTCCATCGAATTTTAGAAGGATGATATCATTAATTTCTTCTGCTGTTACATTTCTTGGAGAGATTATAGCTCTTTCACATAACCACTGATCTGATTTATTGGACAGATTAAAAATGTCTGGATAAACTGTAGAAATCAACTCTAACACGTTATTGACCACCCGTCCAATCGTGTGATTGACAGAAATGTAACCATTTTCATTTTCTAAAGTTCCATTTCCAATTTTCAACAACTGTGCTGGAAAAATATCGTCCCCTCCGCATAAATAAACTCTCATGTTTGTTCGCAAATAAAGTTTTTCAACATAGTTCCATATATGGGAAGATTTTAAGCAAGCATTAACGACATCAGCTCGAGTACCTTTAGGGATTACTGGTAAGGTTTGACGGAAATCACCAGCGAAAACGAATGTTATGCCACCCATAAACTTATTATTACACCTAAGATCTTTTAATGTTCGATCAATTGCTTCGATATGTGATCTGTGACTCATTGTACACTCATCCCACACAACGAATGAGGTTTTTTGAAGAATTTTTCCATGAGGGCCATTTTTACGAATCGGACAAACGTATTCTGTATCAAATAATACATTTAACGGTAACTTGAAAGTCGAGTGAGCAGTTCTGCCGCCACTAAGGAGAGTTGCTGCTATACCAGATGAAGCTACTGCTAATGCAACTTTACCTGAGGATCTAATTTGAGCCAACAACAAATTAATTAGGAATGTTTTTCCTGTACCACCCGGAGCATCTAAAAAAAAACTCTTCCTTGATGATTCATTACGCTTTCTGTAATAACATTAAAAGCATATTTTTGATCATTTACTAATTTTGGTAAATTGATTTCTACAAATTCTTGTAATCGGTTATTATCGTAAGAACGCAAAATTGAGAATTCAAAAGGATCAGATGCATTTTCATTTCGAACAGGTGAGTTTTATAAAAAATATTTTTATAAAAAATAATGATTCTGTTATAAATATGAGTTTTATAAAAAATATTTTTATAAAAAATAATGATTCTATTATGCAAAATCAACAAAGTTTGGAAGTTTAAAAAAAAAAAATTATATTCTACAGGATGAATTGAAGTTTTATTCAATATTTAAATCTCATACTCTTTAATATTGCCTTCAATGATAATATAATTTTAATTTTTTTCTATATACTATATTTTATCATTATTTGAAATAAAATAAAAATCAGAGTTCAATGTGGCGTGTAAGAAGTCTTCTTCTTTCAGATAAAAAAAATAGTTATCAAAATTTGACAATTATACCTGTTAAGGCATATTTTTTATTAAATACACCGTAACAATTTTCTCTCGAATAGGTATTTTGGACAGTAAATTAGTGGAAAAGTATTTCAATCCAGGTGACAATTAAAATATGAGATACATTTTTAAAATTGTATAGAATTATGGAAAAATTAAAAAACCGGAAAATGGCTAAGTTCTCGAATTGACGGGGGTCATATTAGTCTTGATTTAGACTTGTTTCTCTAACCATAAACCTATAAGAATAAAATTGCATGCAGGATACAGTTTTGGTTCGATTTTGGTTATTTTCCTGTAATATATTAATGTGATAACCGTCTTCGCCTCTAGTATACATCAATGGATATTGCAGTGCATCATAAGATCTATTCAATTCGGAAACTCGACTCAATTGTCCACTCCGACCGTGCAGAACTATATCTCTGAGACCTTTATCTTCATTAACTAATAATACAGCTACTTAATCGATGGTAGGTGCATTATATTGACCTCTGTGTTCATCTTGAGGAACTCTGTCAGCATGAATAATTAACTTAAAGTTTTGCAACTCATCAAAAGACCTCGACTCCAGATTAGATCTAAAGCTCTGTATGAGGTGATTATTTTCACGCAAAACTGTTTGCAATGATTCAATGAGACCTCTTTTCATATTTTGAATCATATTTGTTCGAATAGATATTTGATCCGACTCTGACATAAAATATATTTGTAAAAATTTAGCATTATTTCCAATTTCGGGTAATAAACTACCTATTAAATGATGCACTTGACCCTGAATTTTAAAAGAGGGCATGAAGTTCCCTTCACTTATTTCGTTTGCTCCAAACGATGTCATTTGAAACAGAGTGTTATACCGTCTAGAATTATCAAAGAAATGTTTTGATAGAGGGTGAGAATTATCAATTAAACTTTTAATTAGGTCTGGAAGATCCTCAAATTGGTGTAAAACAACTTTACCGTCAGCGCAGCAAAGTCCATGGGTTTCATCTTTCCAATTTTTTGCATGGCACTTAGGACATAATATAGTCATTCGTCCAATTTGAAGTGCTTTAATATTTAAATAATCAATCTCGGATTGATAATTAAACGCTGATTTCATACTCAAAGCGTTACGTTGCTCCTGAGCACGTGTTTGAGAACGTTCTGGTGTGTTATTTTGTTGCCTTCTGTTATACATTCGAGATGCATTGGCAGTTCTTCTGCTAATGCGTGCTCTTTGCGCTCTCGGCATGATAATGAATTGGCCACTTACTCAAAATTTGGGTAAGAAAAAAAGGTAAAAAAACTAAGTACAAATTATGCCAGTGTGCTGATGCCAGTGACTGATGTTCTCTTAGATTGTTTACTATAATGTAATATTACAAAAACTTTAGCCACAGCAACGCGTGGCCGGGTCGGCTAGTAATATTATAATATACAAACATGCCCGATAAACCAATAGCAACCACTATATAATACACTACTTATTATTATTTTAATCTGCAACAATAAACTAAATTTTTTATAATTTAGTTTGTTTTTTTTCTAGACAGATGGCGCCACTGTTGTATTTTTGACATACAGATTTCCTACATTTCGGGTGGATTTTCATAAAATATTCTTTCATAATAACCTTGTCCTATCAGTAACCAATAGTAACTATATGTCATACAATAAGTTTACTATATGTTTCCATTTTATATAAGAACAACTCATCCTCTTTGGATCTGCAACCTATAGAACCGTAACAACTAAAAATATTTAGTATATTTTTTGGCCGAAAGAGGGCGCCACTACTTTGATTCTGTTTTTGATTTTGTATGAACTTTATACTTTTTTTTTATTGACAAAAGTGTTACTATAACCTTCAGCGGAGTGTCGGGTTTCAGCCAAAAAAAATTTCAACCAAATCGGTTCAGTAGTTTTCTCGGTTAGCGTGGTCTAAGAAAAACCCTTACAATTTTATATAATAGTATAGATAGATAATATATCATAATTATTATAATGGTTGGATCATTTCCAACGTGATATTTTATTTATTTTACATTATTTTATCATTCATAAATTGTTAATAAATCTAGGCCGAGATGAAATATATAAATCTAAATGGTTTGGATACGAACATATGCAGTTTTTAAATGATAAAGATGAACCAAGAAAAACCATAAACATGAGTTTAAAGTTAATGTTGAATATTGAAAAAATAGTTAGCTTACAGTGGCGCAACAAGCGGGGGTGTTGGGTTGTTGGGTGGTACTACTTACACTAGGACACCAGGGTACCTGACATTTTTTAGGGCACTATTTGATGTGTTTGTGATATCGGAAATTTCCAAAAATAATATTTAAAAAAAAGTTATAACGTGCTAAATAAATTTAATCAAAATATATTGATAGGTGTGTTAAAATATTCTAAAAATTAACCACATAACTGAGAAAAATGTTTTTATCATCAAAATTGTTCTTATAATCAGATTTATAAATTGGATATTTTTAATTTAACCTATTTGAAATATTTTAATATATATAGGTATAAAATCTATACTATAACTATGGTGACCAGACGTACTTTTAGATTCTGAACGAAGTGATGAATGTATTGATTTTACAATGATGAGTGTTTTTTTTTATGTTTGTTTTTGTGTGTGTGTACAGCATAACTAGTTGAAATAATGCTTCAATTTCAAACTTTGGGGGAGGTTTCCGATGTAAAAGTGAAATTATACAGGTCAAAAGTAAACATTTTCCAACAGTTTTCAAACAAATCGAGAAAAACAAAAAAAAAAAATGACAGAAAAACGGAAATTTTTACGCAAAACCAGTTTTCGACCAAATCGATATTTTTATATGGTTGTAATTCAAAAACTAATCACTGTAAATACTTGAAATTTTCACCAAATGTTAATTCTAGTGATATCTATAGACAGTTTAATTTTCAAAAATTGTTGACTTTTTTGAACTATTTATACACCACTGAAATTTTCGATTTGAAGTGTCGGTAAAAAAATGTTGGACTACCAAAAAAACATGAAAATTTAATACAAGGTTCCTTATGAGTTGTTCTTATTGTAGCTAAAAAAAATTAAAATTCGTTAGTCACAATTTTTTTTTATATGCGTTTATAATTCAAATTTTTACGAAATCTATCAAAAACGCGAATATTTGCAAGTAATTTTGAAGTTGAAAAATCATAAAATGTTTTATGTTTATAACTAAGAATTAAAAATACAACACTAAGTTTTCCATAAGTGTTCCTTCAAATAGCTATAGATAAAACTCGAAGCTTCATTATAGGAAAAATTTTAAGTGCGTTTGAATTTTAAATTTTTCGAAATAGCGTAACAATAACGATTTATCCTCAAACGAATTTAAGTATTTGTTACTATTCAAAAAGTATAAGTCATAGAGACACATGAAAATTTTACCAGTTATTTAGATTGGCATTTTCTTCACATGATTCAATTTTCAAATATTTTGACTTTTTTTGAGATATTTATAGACAACTAAAATTTTCAATTTTTCAGAAATTTTTTTTTTGAAGTGTCGATAAACATTTTTTGGCCCTATCAAAATACTTGAAAATTTAATACAGAGTTTGTCATAAGTTAGTCTTATAGTGATTAAAAAATTATAAGAATACATAGGTACAATTTTTTTTTATAAGCGTTTATAGTTCAAATTTTTACAAAATCTGTCGAAAACGCGAAAATTTGCAAGTAATTTTGAAGTTGAAAAATCATAAATTTTTTTGTGTTTATAACTAAGGATTAAAAATACAACACTAAGTTTTCCATAAGTGTTCCTTCAAGAAGCTATAGAGAAAATTCGAAGCATCATTATAGGAAAAATTTAAAGTGCGTTTGAATTCGATAAATTTTTTTGGCCCTATAAAAATACTTGAAATTTTAATACAAAGTTTCTCATAAGTTATTCTTATAGTGATAAAAAAATTATAGGAATACATAGGCACAATTTTCTTTTATTAGCATTTTAAGTTCAACTATTAACAAAAATTCGTCAAAACCATGAATATATTTTTTTTTGTGTCTGTCATCTCGTTTTGGGAGATTTTATATATTTTTCTAAATAATCGGGATTAACAAACTAAAAATTAAGGGAAAAACGGGAAATTTTATGCACACTAATTTTTCGACAAAATTGATTTTTTTTATTGATGTAACTTTAAAACAAATTACCATTGATACATTTCACCGAATGTTTTTATAAGTATATTCTATCCGCCATGAAATTTTCAAAAAATTTTGACTTATGTAGTACAACATACGTACTTTGACAACATACGTAAAAATCACGAAAATTCGAAAATTATTATAAGCTAGAAATTCATAAAAAATGTTTTTATTAAATCTAAGATTTGAAAATTTAATACAAGATTCCTTACAAATTTGTCAATCTTTATCACAAAAAAAATTTCAACCGGAAATCTTTGTGGACATGAAACTAGTTCCATCTTAAAACGTTTCCGTAAAGATTCCATGGTTTTCCCAAAAACAGCATTGTTTAAGAGTTTGAAGAAATCTTTCTCAAACTCGTTAGCAGCTTTTTTTCTCATTTCGGTATTTAGTTCGATATATTTTTTAAGCCAATCCGATTGTTTAAACTCAAGAACTCTGTGTACTTTTTCTACAATTAATCCATTTGCTATGGCTTGCTGCAGGTTACGATAGTGGATTACGTAATTTTTTTTCGAATGAAGAGTCGCCATAAGTTTTTTCACTTTCGATCCAGGAGGAATTTTATTTTCAGGTAAAAATGGTAAATCGTCATGTAATTGATGGAGTTCATTAGAGTATGCCATGTCCACCTCATACACTCTGCCTTTATCTGAGGTCGGTGTCAAAGCATCTAGTCCATCTAAATTAGGCTCAACCCACTTAAAGTCACCATATGGCATGTGTTGTGACATTGCCCACCCATACAAATTGTTACAATCTTGGTAAACTATCCATGATTTGGGCTTTGTTGGGTCATAATCTGGGGTTTTTTCATTATTAGCTTTAGCGTACCTCATACTTGCTTGTGTAAGGCCGCCGCGGATTGAATTTTCGAAAAATAAGTGGGTGTTATAATCAGAGAGCAATTCCAGTTTAACTTTGGTATATTTTAACATACAGTCAAATGAAAACCCTGGAGCGGTGTAATAGTATGCAGGATCTAAGTTGTAAGTCTTCATGCACATGTCTCTGAAATTTTCAAATATGTCAGCCAACAGCAGTACATCAATTTTTAGATACAAATCGCTATATTCTCCCAGGGTTTTGCATTTGAAATGGTTCCATACTGTGACTGCATGTTCGTATTCCTTATCATCTATATGTTCTTCCGTTAATGTGCTGTAAAAATCTTTTTTCTGAGGCAAAATCGTTTTTTCTAATTTATCCCAACTATCTGTAAACTCGTAAGGATATACACCCTTACGCGTGACGAAATCCATATCTCTGGGTCCGAATGCTTTTGCGGTTTCTCTGAACTTCTCGAACCCAGGTGTTATTAAATTTTCTGCTAGTGTTGATAACTTTGATGGCATGAATCGACAAGAGTCTATGAATCGAATTGAAAATTTATTGGAAACGCGTTTTGAAAATGAAATATATTTTTCTTCACTGTTCGGAATCACTGAGATTGATTTAGTGTCATTTCCGAGTTCGGTCACAATGAAATGTGCATCGTAATTAGACAAATTATGTAGAAAGCACGGTACAAAGTTAGGTTTTTGGAGTTTTAAGTTGCAGGTGTTACATAGTGTTTGCCTGAATCGTCCTGATAAATGGCAGTGATCTGCCACCTTTTGGTTTTTGACAGAAAAGTTACATTCACATAAGTTGCAAGTAATTTTCAATGCATGTGTTCTTTTTTCTTCTTCAGTCATCAATATAGGTATATTTGTTTTAAGTAAATCTTCTACTTTCCTTGCAATCTCTGTAACTTCATTAACGAAACGCTTGGCTACATCCTGATGTGACTCGCTTCCGCGAAAAATAACAGGTGATGTTGGTATCTCATATTTCTCAAGCAAATGAATCGGTACATTTTCTGTAGCCTTTACAAAAACCCCATAGCTCATCGGCTCGTGCTTTTGAATAGCAGACGTATTCTTGCCTTTACTCTCTGTACATTTAACAAGAAGGGCCTCGAAATCAGCATATATCGCGAACGGATGTCTTTGAGTGTTACTCCACCCATCGAATTCTAACAATGTACCGGGATCAGGCATCTTGGGTAGAATTGGTTTGTGTGCTCCACATATCAACTTATGTTGTTCAAGCCCTGCCTGACCTTTTAATTTATATTTTGTATGTATATTGTCAAAACTGGTGAAGCAACGTTTGCAAAATACAACATTTTCGGTGTGTGATGTTTTTTGTGCTCTAATAAGACGAGAAAAATTTGAGATGAATGTGTAGTGACTTTTATCTCCGTTGGTAATTAGCAATAGATCAAAATGGTCATTTTTTTCTTCATCCACAACTTTAAGTGGGTAAATAATATGTTTTTTATTCTTTTCTTTTTTTAATCCAAAAACGTTGACTGATACTTTCGGATTATTTTTTTCAAATGTTTTTATTTCCTTCACAGGTGTTGGGAATTTTAAACCACAAAAGTTATATTTGTCCTCGAGCGATGTATAATTTTCAGCCACTTGATTTTTGGCATTACCCGAAACATGTCTTGCTAGGATTGCCCACTTAAAACACTGTTGGTCCGAGTTTTGGGGATTGATAATTGCTTTTTTATTTTTTATGTCATCTGGAAGTGTAATATAAGACGAACCACCCATAGGCGAATAACTATATACTCCTAACAGTAAACCATCTATTGATTGTAACGTAAATCCACTTCCTTTAGAAGTATAAATTTCTTCTTCAAGCAAAAGATTGACAAAATCTTGATTAATTTTACCTTCGATATCTGTATTCATGAAAATTTCCTTGGCTGAGGTCTTAAATGCTCGATTTTCTTCTGAATTTTCAACGTTCGGACGGTTATATGTTGCTTCCAATTTTAAATTATATTTGATTGGATGTGTTACCGAAAGTGATTTCAGTAGTTCTATTAAGTCTTTTTTTATTGATTCTAAAAATGTTCTGTAGTTGGTCAAATTATCTGTATTTTTCACGTAATACCAATTGATTTTATTCGATAACGATGTGCCTGTCTTAATGAATCCTCGTGCCTTGACAATGCTCATGCGTGTCTTTTTAGCATTTGCTGCATCGCTAGAATTTTCCGTATGATAAGGGCGCTTATGACCATTGCGAGATTGAACTGAAAAAAAAATAGTAATGTATTACTAAACATTATAGAAGTGTGTATTACAGATTGAAAATCTATAGAAGTTTTTAATAATATAGAAAAGATATGTGAAGAGGTAAATAGTTGTTATAAATATAAACGTTTTTAGTAAAAGTACCTGAACAAGAATTAAGAATTTAAAAAAAAATGTTAGTGATGTGTTTATCATATAGAAAATAGGTACGATTTTTAAAAATAAACATTAATAAAAGGATGTAGGTAACAAGCTCTAGTATTATATACATGTATCTGTAATATATATATATTATATATTATAGGTGTAAAAGTAAAAAAAAAAAAAAATATGATATAGAGCTCTCAGTTATAGTAATAATACACAACGTTATTTTGTGTAGCATGAAATAATATAGTAACAGTAAGATATATACGCTGGCGTTCGTAATGATAATAGTAATAACTATTTATTACTTTAATTATGTTTATCGGAAATATTATCAGATTATTTAAAATATATTTGAAAGATATATGAAGATATATATTATATCATAGAAGGTAAATTAATATATGAATAAGATATCTACCATCGTAATCGTAAATGTGTTCAGCTGGTTTAAAAAAATCTTGAATTTCTCGCTTGGTTATGGTTGGTTGTTGTTGAATGACAATATTTGAACCTGAAAATAGTATTATTATTAATTAGATAGGTACTTGATTAAATAATTCATCGAATAAACTACATTTTGTTTAACACCTATATTATTTATTACTATAACGTATTAATATGTTTTAATGTAATAATTAAACATGATAATATACGCAGTCTTGATTATACTTATAGTGTATCTAATAAATCTGTTTATAGTTTAAAAAAATACTTACGATGTTTATCCTTGCTATGTCTGATGAGGTTATCTTTTCGCGTGAATATTTCCGAGCATATACTGCATGAAATCTTATTGGATACATCGTGTAACTTGGTATGTCTGTGTAGACTACTGTTCCTAGTAAAGGTTTTATCACATATACTACACACAAACATGATTACGCTTAATGAAAACTAAAGAACAGTAGATTAACTCGCGAAACAAGACTTTACCCTTCAACGAATAGATGGATAATGAATTAAAGAAAAATATATTATGCTTTAAATAAAAAGTGTGAAATAGTTTAATCTAAGCGAGTTAACGCATGCGCTAATATCAGAACTAGTAGTAGAAAAAATGAACTACGGTGTTCAATAAAGACGTAGAATGACAATAATTTAATTTTTATAATATCTGTATACACTTTAAAAACACTTAAGAAATCTGAAACATAACACGATGTGACACTTGGACGGTAGTACACTGACTGATTTCATATTGCTCTATGCACTACTTTCTGGCTGAAATTCATTGACAATACTCGGACATGTCTGTACAGGCTAGTACAGGCGTGTTGTAGTCGTACAATAATTGTTATATTATAAGGCGTGAGGATGGGTAGCGGGGGTGAAAATATAATATAGGTTAGGTGTGTGTGTGTGTGTGTGTGTGTGTGTGTGTGTGTGTGTGTGTGTGTGTGTGTGTGTGTGTGTGTGTGTGTGTGTGTGTGTGTGTGTGTGTGTGTGTTTGTGTGTGTGTGTGTGTGTGTGTGTGTGTTTGTGTGTGTGTGTGTGTGTGTGTGTGTGTGTGTGTGTGTGTGTGTGTGTGTGTGTGTGTGTGTGTGTGTGTGTGTGTGTGTGTGTGTGTGTGTGTGTGTGTGTGTGTGTGTGTGTGTGTGTGTGTGTGTGTGTGTGTGTGTGTGTGTGTGTGTGTGTGTGTGTGTGTAGGTGTGTGTGTGTGTGTGTGTGATACATTCGGGTGTATAACGTATGCTTTAGCGAGATGTTTATTGGAATTGTATTATATATAATATTTAAACTGTATGATTTGCTAGTGTGTGATGTTGTATGTTATATAGGTGAATAATGTGTATGCGTACTGCGTTTAGTATATATTATGTATGCTGTAACTATGTGAGTGTGTGCGAGTGTATTTTACAATTAATGTGTGCTATAATATGGAACCGTATACGTTTGCTTATACATTTTAATTGTAAGTGTACGGTCATTATGATATTTATATGTATTTGTATACTTGTATTAATACGTTATATTTCGTATGCTAACGATGTGTTTTATTAAAGTATATAATGTAAATTGTAAAATATATGTGTATGTGTGTGTGTGTGTGTGTGTGTGTGTGTGTGTGTGTGTGTGTGTGTGTGTGTGTGTGTGTGTGTGTGTGTGTGTGTGTGTGTGTGTGTGTGTGTGTGTGTGTGTGTGTGTGTGTGTGTGTGTGTGTGTGTGTGTGTGTGTGTGTGTGTGTGTGTGTGTGTGTGTGTGTGTGTGTGTGTGTGTGTGTGTGTGTGTGTGTGTGTGTGTGTGTGTGTGTGTGTGTGTGTGTGTGTGTGTGTGTGTGTGTGTGTGTGTGTGTGTGTGTGTGTGTGTGTGTGTGTGTGTGTGTGTGTGTGTGTGTGTGTGTGTGTGTGTGTGTGTGTGTGTGTGTGTGTGTGTGTGTGTGTGTGTGAGTTACGCGTATGCGTGTATGTGTATATGAAGGGGTGGTCATATATTTGATCGGTAAGGGAAAAAAATATGTCGGTCAAGTGACCGATTTAGTATATACAAATGTATGTCAGAATATTAAATATTTTTTTTAAAAAAAGGGGCATAATAGGGGAGGTAATGTATTTTATGGGGAAGTGGTAAAATGTAAATCGCGCACGTACGCGATCGGGCGGCGGTCGTGATTCATTTAGGTTAATATGTGTTGCGTATTGCCTATATTGAGTAATTAATACACGTTTGGGAGGTGCATGTACTTCGAATTGCCTATACTGAGGTGCCTATCCTTTTACATGTAAAATTTAAGGGGGAGGTGCTCCAGAACATACATATTTATACTACTGCTCACTTACTGCTCAATATTCTTGTACATAATATATATATATATATATACAGCTGATTACAGATATATAATATATAATATTTGCTGATATTTTTACTGTTTATCGTTACGTTAGCTGATTATTAATGTTAAACATTGTTGTCGAGAATGTGCCGTCTCGGCCCGATGACAAGAATCGTCGCGTTGTCATCCCGCTTAGCGTCAAAATGCGCGCAATTTCGGAGATTTTTTTTGTTTTTAAAATACACATATTACATTATTGTTATCATTATATACATACACGAAAGTCATCTGCAATAGCCAGCCGGAAGTCGCGTCGTTTTAGTATGTTTTTCAATATTATTATATCTTCTACATAATACTATAATATAATTGTACGCGAACCATAAAATGTAATATTAATTATTATTATTGTCATATGTTATCATTATGTGGCGGTATATCCTAGATCTGCCCGCTGGGCAGCGAACGGGCGAACGAGAATTCAATTTAATTTCTTTATAGGTACTTAATGTCACGTTTTAGTTACTGCCGTTATATAGTACGTTATATTACTTATTCACTCTGCGTGTTCGCATACTATGGTTCTGTTTAACACGACTATTGCTTGTGCAATCATGTAAATTACGTACCCTTAACTATTATGATAACAATATCGAATCGACAAGTGGAAGCGTGGGTGTTCATTTTAATTTTATCTTTTCCCATCGTGCCTAAAATCGTTCCTAAAATATTAATATAACATTATTATTATTGTTGTTGTCGTTAATGGCCGCCGAACTGAAATCTTCGGTACTTCGAATCGGAAACCGCACGTGCAGGGGCGTTATGAAAAATATAATATTACATAATCAGACAATTATTGTTCGTTTGTGATCGCGATAGTCAACGTCATTATGTCCTATACGCAGTGTTTAATAATAACCTATCACCCGAATTTCCCATTAATCTAAATCGCTTTTTTCCAGTTCGATTTTCAAACCTTGTTGCCTAACTTGACACGTTTTCCCACTCTCGAAAGTTTCGAACCGATCCCGCGGAAATTAAGATTTCTGGATCTCACCGGTGCACGCATTTAGCAGAAAAATATATGATTTTAGATGGTTTTCGAGCAGACTTCGAATTACTTCGTTTTACAAAACATCGTGCACTCGTCATAATTCAATATACCATTAAGGTATTTGATAACTCCAAGGTAGTAGCAGATTCGCCGATCTCATCATATTATTCTGTAACTCTGTTTACCCGCGAGTAGTTGTATATAATCAAACAAAACTAGAAAATTTTTCTTGGTCGAACCGTTCTGAATTTCGACATAACCAGTGTTTATTTCAGACCTTCTATCCCGGGGGGAGGGGGGTATCGTAAATTTTCAAGGGGGTATGTCTTAGAATTATATAATTAAGAGAAGTAAAAATATTATTTTAAGTTCAATTTATTGATATCAGATTGATACTTAATAATTTAAGTTATTAAGGTATTATTTTTTTTCTAAGAATACATAAATTATTAATAATCTTATTTTGATTAATTATATGGAAAAAAAAAATATAACACACATTTACTATACATACATTACTTATACATTATACTATATTATTAATAATACACCAATATGAGCTTAAGTCATATACATTTTAATATTTATTATGTTTATTAAATTAAATTAAACGAATCCGGCGATGCTTTTGACGTGCATACAATTACCTCATTTACAGTATCTTCAGTAGCCAGCAGGACATCAATACGGTCGATTTTCAAAGTTGATAATAAAAATTATCAACAAAAATTATCTGTTGTAATAATATATTCTAGACTGAAGCCTAGAATTATTTTTAAAAAATAATTAAGTTTTTCCTCGGAATGACCTCCAACACATATCATCTTTCTCACAATCCCGACAAGACGCTGCTGCGAGCATGAAACGTATCTTGGTTATATTTATTTATTTTTGAAACGATTATTCGTTACCTTACCCGCTTTATATCATTTAATTTGCATAAATTTTTATCATTAAAAATGATTATCAAACGAACCAATCATACAAATATTCTGGATTCAACACTGATTTACTTTATTATTAAATAAATTTCTACGTAATTTGGTTTCATTGAATATAATATCTGCATTAAAATCTCCTATAAGAGATAATAATAGGTTATCAAACATTGAGGATTTGTTGTACTTAATACGTTGTATTGTTTTTCAATAAAACATTCATATCTTTCTAATTTTCAGAACTTACCTACCTAGGCTACAAATTTATACCTAAGTATCCAAAGACCATAGAGAAAAATAGGTTATATTTAATTTAATTTTTAAAAATAAAGAATTTAATCAAATATATGGTTTCACTATTTTGTTTTGTTCTATTACTACCGAACAAAATAACACATATTATGTGTGATAATGAATAAGTGTAAATTTGTTAATACAATTAATGTTTCAAATATGATTAATAGCTTAAGAGTGATAAAACATTTTTCATCAGAAAATTATTTTACTTACTTTTAGCCTATGATATGTAGATAATTTTTTGTTTGTCGTTGTAATTTTATATTTTTGTGAGCTTATTAGATTAATCGTATTTTACAGGTAACTAATTAATAGGTATAAATCAATTTTTTGAATAATTACCTAATAAAGTAACTCAAATATTTTTCAATTTAAAACCACCTATTTTCTTATTTTATATCACATTTTAAGTCATCATGATATGATCCCTAGTCAGCAATTCATAATAGTAGCAGATAATTCACATAATATATTATAAAATGTGTGATATAAGATGAATTCTAATTAAATGGTCTAATGTGTAAAATTTATATATAACTAATTAATTTAAATTTAATAAAAATTATCTGTGATAAAAAACTGTACTAACAAATTAATAATGTAATTTCTATGGATATTAATATTATTGGTATCGATGTCACCTCATTGGCGCGTCGCGTCAAATCGTAGGTATATAGGCATAATATTTACTGCATGGTTTCATTTTCATTATATATATTTACGGAATTACCCACCGCAATACATCGTTAAAAACTATTTTGACAAAAATAGTATAGATACTCTGGTTTATGAGACCTGTTAGATCGAGGCGTTACCAACTGCAGCAGAACAATATTATACGTACACCACATTTAGAGTGAAAAATACAGAATTGTATATTCTTGTTTGATGGTGAAATCTAGATCTAAGAGGCACATAGGCGCGATTTCAGCTTTGACTTTGGAGGAGGACTATCCAAATATAAATCAAACAGACCCGCCCGGGATAATCTGACTATACCGGTAAAATACGATTGAGAACGTTATTTTTGGTAACACAATAAATTGAGAACGCTCAATATTTTAATTTTATTTTCAACGTTGCCAAATTTAATCGAACAATAATTTGAACACGATAATCGACTATCAAATGATAAAGAATGTTATGTATGGTATGTAGCAAATAAAAGTTCTAATAATTTATTAAAATATATAGAGTATGTTTGATTATGCTATCCCGCTTTAACTAATTCATATAGGTAACTCATTTGTCATAAACTCATAACATATTTATTACATTTTGTATACATATTTTTATAATGTTCTACATATTTACTTTTTTTTACATAATATATAATACATAATCTTATAATTCTACATTTTTTTCATTTTTAAACATATTTATATAACATATGATTTTCTTCAAGAATATTTGTTAAATGATAAATAGTAAATGATATAGCAACGTTTCACGTAAATTCGTTCTCAATAGTGACCTTTTTTGGGGTGAGCGGTAAGTTCTTTGTTATTTTTAAGTGTTCTCAATCGTTTGGTCAAAAAGGTAAAATGTTCTCAATCGTTCGATAGCCGACTATACTAGTATAATTTAAACAGGTCGTTAATTATACGCTAGGATATTTTGACCCCCGTTCAAAACACATTTTTACAGGGGGGTAAAAATATCCTATATCAGAGATGGCAAACCTTTTGATAACTGCGGGTCAAATCAAAATGTTTGGTTTGATTTTATTTGCCTGTCAGAAACTTTTCAGGCCTTGTTTTTGCCTAAAAAATAATTCAATTAAATCTAGAAACATGATTTTATTTGTTGTTAAGTATATAATATATTTAAACTTAACAGAATTTACTATTAACTAATACATATTAATATAAACACATATTTTTTTTAATTACAAAAATTAGTTTTTAATGAGAAATCTGTTGCTGCATATTTCCAGCTAGGATTATGATTTAGAGATTATAATTTAATACATGCTGCACTAATATTTTTGATTTTTTACGATATAATATTACAATAATTAGTTCAAATTAATTTCAAATTATCAGTAATATTTTTGGAAGTGAAGCAAAAATTATAAATTATATTTAAGTTTACGTGTTAGTGAAATAATGCTTGAGTGTCACAGGGTGACATGAGTGACATAGGTTCGCCATCCCTGTCCTATATGAATTCACCTGGGAGGTAAATATATCCTAGTATAATTTAAATAAAGTTTAATTTACCTAGTATAATTTAAATAAAGTTTAATTTATTCCGGTATATTTTTACCGGCGGTAAAATTAACCTAGCAAATTTTTACCTGTGGTAAATTTAACCTAGGATAATTTTACGTTTACCCCTCTTGTAAATTTACCGAGGGTATAAATATCCTAGGTTTTCTTTACCCCCGGTAAATATATCCTAGGTTAATTTTACCCCCAGCAAAAATATTCTAGTAAATTTTTATAGGGAGGGAGGGTTAAAAATATCCAGGGATAAAAATCACTATCTAGTTTGGTTATAAATGTAGTTTTTACCACACAATATTCTGTGTTTTCACTACTGATTCCTGAACACGGATTTAAATTTTATACAAATTTCGGAGAGATGTTTAAAATATGAATAGACAATTTTCCGAGTATTACGTAGAGCGGTAAAATAATTAATACAATTGGTACCTACAGTAGTGAAACACGTCTTGTTAGTTATTACAATACACTGTTTTCCATGTAATTTAATAATTATATTTTTATATTTTGATTGAAAATCCATTAAATAAAAAGCAGAGCAACAAGAAAATGTAATAACACTATTGTAATTGAATCTCTATAACATTATTAGTAATAATAATTGTAAATTATTAATGCCTAAATCTGGGTTTTATGTTCATAAATCATAATTTAAAACAACATGATAAAGAATAAACTGCATAACTGCATCCATGAGAATTGAGAGGTAAGCCTCATGGACATCTGTATGACGATGATTATTAAGCCGTTTCAAGTCGTTCACTAATCACTAACAACATAAAATAAACATATTATATTTATATGTAACACTGGATTTTCAATCGCATACTTGAATCTACAATTAACTACTTAACAAATAATTTCTCAGTTAATTGTTGTAATATTTGATTTTGTATATCCTTGAGCTGAGAAATTAGAATTAAAAAAAAAAATGAGGAGAATGTAAAATTGTATTTCATGCGTGTGTATCATTAAACAAATCTAGTTTATAATGTAGAGGTGATATAGTATAAATATAGAACAATTGTAATTTATTAAATAAAATCATATATTATCTAAATCTGTCTAGAAACTTATAACATTGTTATATTTATTAAAGTACATTTAAAAATAAAAATTATATTATATAAATAATTATTATTTATTAACAGTGAATTTAAATACTTCTTATATAGTAAACTCTTGTAATAATAAAATGTATTTATACAATAATCAACAAGAGTAGTATCTAGTAAATATATCTAAAAATAAAAACATAATCATATTACATAGTTTCAATGAAAAGTTTAATTATAAACGGTTCTATTAAATTACTTGTGATTTATACCCGTGTATTATAATAAGGTTAACAATTATAGCTTTTTCAATAATAAACCAAATACGCAATTGAATGTAATACTTGAGATTTATACATTTTGCTGCACTACCCTAATAGAAAAATTCCGCAATTAATGCTTGTGATTTTATTAAAATTATACGTACTAGTTTCTTTCTACTTACGGAGATGAGAACCTTTTACAATATTCGTACGGATCTCTATAAAAACCTTTAAAAAAATTAAATTAAAAAATGTAATTATCAGTTTTATACAATATTATAGTACTGATTCATATACCATAGTTTTATATCATAATATATAATAATAATAATGAATTTTACATACCTAAAATGTTATCTGGTTCATATTCCATAATAAAATCATTCAGTGGACCTGAAATGATTTAAATTATGTTTAGGTAAGATGTTTGTTATTACTTTATAATTGTTACATTTTATATTTAAACAAAAAATAGGCGGGTAAGTCGTGGATGTCGCTCTGCTGTACAGTAGGTTTTACAAGTGGGTTACTGTAATGAATGGAATTAAATTTGAATCCAATGATATTATATCATTGTATATACGAAAAACGATTCTGAGCGAAGACGGTTTATCTGTCTAGGATATTTTATAGATAATTAAAAATTTTCAAATCTTAGATTTAAAAAGAAAAGTTTTTATGAATTTCTAGTTTGAAATAATTTGCGAATTTTCGTGATTTTCGTGATTTTTACATATGTTTCAAAATTCAAACTTTGAATGCTTGTAAAAAAAAATTGTGAATACGCATTTCTTTTATTTTTCAAGTGCTATTGTAAAAATATGATAGGAGCCATGTCTTAAATTTTCAAGCTTTGCTACCGAACAAATAAATTTTTATTGATATTTATAGAAAAAAAACTATAAAAGTTGAAATATTAAAATGTCCGTAAACAGCTCAAAACAAATCTAAATATTATCAAATATAGAAAATGCCTATATAAACATTCAGTGAAAATTTCAAGTATCTGCGGTCATTTGTTTTAGAGTTACACCAAAATAAGAAAATCACTAAATGTGAAATCCAGTGAAAATTCAATGTTGTAAAAAGTTAATTTTCAAATGCTCATAAAAATTTAATTTGAATTTTCGATGAACTTTTTATTTGTGATAAAGATTGACAAACTTGTAAGGAATCTTGTATTAAATTTTCAAATCTTAGAATTAAAAAGAAAATTTTTTATGAATTTCTAGTTTAAAATAATTTGTGAATTTTCGTGATTTTTACATAATATGTTGTCAAAATTCAAACTTTTAATGCTTATAAAAAAGAATTGTGACTATGTATTTCTTTTATTTTGCAACTGCTATTGTAAAAATATGTTAGGAGCTTTGTATCAAATTTTAAAATTTTAGAATTAAAAAGAAAAACTTTGATGAATGATAATTTGAACATTGCCGTAATTTTTACGTATTTGTAGTCAATATTTGAACTTCAAATGCTAATAAAAAAAAATTGTGCCTATGTATTCTTATAATTTTTTAATCACTATAAGAATCATTTAATTTGAACGTATTTAGTCAAAATTTGAACTTTAAATGCTTATAAAAAAAAATCGTGCTTACGTATTTTTAATATTTTTTAACTGCTATTGTTACAAAGTTTTAGCTCAAAACAAATCTAAATATTTTTTAAATTTTATCAAATATATAAAATACCTATATAAACATTTAGTCAAAATTTCAAGTATCTGCGGTCATTTGTTTTAGAGTTACACCAAAATAAAGAAAATACACCAAAATCGCTAAAAGTAAAAATCCATTGTTGTAAAAATTTAAATTTCAAATGCTCATAAAAATTTAATTTGAATTTCCGGTGGACTTTTATGCTGCTATTGTAACAATATGTTAAGAGCCTTGTATTAAATTTTTAAGCTTTTCTGGCTAACAAATAAATTTTTATCAATATTAATTTTAAAAAAACTAATAATGATCGAAAATTTCAAATGCCTATGAATAGTTCAACTTAAGTGAAACATTTTTGAAAATTGCATGGTGGATAGAATATACTTATATAAACATTCGGTGAAAATTTCATGTATCTATGGTCATTTTTTTTTAAATTACATCAAAAACCAAAATCGATTTTGTCGAAAAATGAGTGTGCGTAAAATTTCCCGTTTTTCCCTTAATTTTTAGTTTGTTTTTCTCGATTATTTAGAAAAGTATTAAGAATTTTTCAATTTTTACCCCCCAAAGTACCAACTAGATTCACTTTCTGATCGAACGAGATACTGAAGTCAAATATCGAAGCACTTTTACTGCCCCAAAACGTGATGACAGACACAAAAAAAATAAAAAATAAAAAATAAAAACATACATCATGGTAAAATCAATACATTCAACGCTCCGCTCAGAATCTAAAATGATACACGCAGTAATAAATACTGTTACGAACCTATAAAATATGTACGAGATACCACGCAATTGTGATATAAAATAAGTATTGACTATGACTAAAACTAATAAGCCATTAATATCAAAACCGTGCGGATGTCACTAATAAGAACGTGATGAATAAAATATAAAATTGGTTAAATTATAAAAGTGTTTTCACACGTCCCTTCTTATAAATGACTGTAGACCCGTGTGAGAGTATACGAAACGGTCAGCATATTAAGTTGAATCACAAGACCGAATGTCGACATGTAACAGGAAAGTCACCACCGATCCTAAGGACCAAATCATATATAAGAGAGGCCGGAGAGACGGGGACAAGAGCTCGTCAGAAAGTTTTTAAAATGTGAGCCAGACGGTTTTTAAAATGTGATCCAGACGGTTCTTAAATGTGAGCTAGATGGTTAGGGATATTCAAGACACTCAGAGGCAGGTCGTAACACCATCACTCATTGTCTTTTATATCATTATTTCAGAGTCAGGTCGTAACACCGCTCACCAATACCTTATGGCTTACTACATAGTCATTTTGTATCAAGTTTAAACGTAAAATAAAGATATTGTTACACTTATACATCAGTTATATTTTCATTCCTACGTTGATGTATGAATCGACGTTCAGTCGGGCCGTAACAATAAACATGAATATACATGAAGACTTTACAATTTAAATTTGTTATTGGCAGAAAAACAAAATTATAAATAATTATAAATTATAGTTAGGTATAGATCATTGATAATAATTATTAATTACTCACGATACTTATTTTCTTCATCATTTTCATTGGCTTCCAGTGCTCGCTCTAATATAAAAAATAATTGATGGTATTATTTACTGTAGCATAAGCTCGTAAAAACGCATACTATAAACCTACAGGTATATGTATAGTAAAAACACAGAAAGGAATGTGAAAAACTTGTGATGCTTCTAATACTATTTTAATGGTGTATAATTTTTTGATAATTATTCAGAGAAAGATTTCCTTAAGTGGATTCGATATCACGATTTTCTGTCTTTGTCTAACACAAAGAATTTTAACAGTGTTCTCTGCCAAACGTATATAAAGTGAAGCGATAAGATTTCTGAAAACAAATTCGAATTTTTCGTCAAGTATACTTTAGATCAACTTCCGCACATTTTTTAATTATTTAAATTTTATCTTTTGTGATATTTTTAATATAACGTTTTTAGAAATAGATAATATCAATAGTGTGAGGAAGTCAATCTTTAGTAGTCTTGTCGATCAAAAATCAATACATTCATTGCTCCGTTCAGAATCTAAAATACTGTATGGGTATTTAAAAGAAATTGTTTTAATCAAAAATAAAGTAGTAAAATATTGTAACATTATAGTACGCTTGGTACCTAATTTAATTTTGATAAAAACCCATACAGAGTTGATTGGATTTTCCCTTTTACTGTTCAAAATGACTCCATTGACCGGTATGTGAATCTAATAAACGAACTTTTTATAGTGTGTTAGTATACTTGCGGTACAGTGATCACTGTCTCGCCGTCGAGTGACATCACAATGAGTGGACATCGCTTTTTGGGCAGTACTGGCTGTCTGGAGAGTGAGAGGCCGCCGCCCTCAACCCGGGCATGGGAGAAACCTACGGGTGCCCATTAGAAATTCTGCCAAATAAGCGTCCAACTCACGGACATAAGTGCCATATGCAAAAATAAAAGTATATGTCCAAATCGGAACCAGTAGATTTGAGTCTATAATACATGAATGAGTCAATTAACTGTGGGTTTAATATGCAGCGACCAATATAATTATATTTATATTTTAATTTTGCCAAGATTTATTTTATTGGATGTTATTTACATTTCGTAATACAGCAATTCAATCATAAGAAATCCTGTTACCATTTATTACTTGAGTCATTAGCCTTTAAGTACACACACACACATCTCTTTACCACATAGCTCACTAAGATTTTCACGACGAATTCAACCAATGGTAATGAGCTATAACACATATAATATATACAGTATGCACACAAAAATACGACGGTCGGTATGTGTGATTAGCTATATGCTACTAAGAATCTCGGTAACCGGGCGCATGACCTATTATTGTTCGTTCCCGAACAGCAAAAATGGGTACAATTTATTATAAAATAATATTTCATAGTGAATCACTTCCCTATTTCCCCGATGCAGAATTATGATAATATAATATGTATATCTATTAAATTATTTTTAAATAACTAAACAAATGTAATAATTTAACCACGTGATATCCGTTAGGTATAAATTTGGTTTTTCATAATCTAGATACATAGGCAACGTATTATCATCAATCCATATTTTTGTTACCTGTTGAGTATTGTAATACAATTAGTCATATATAAGCACAGTAAAAGTTATAAAATAATTAATTATAAATCTATGAATAACTCATTATGTTAACTTACTTAAACTTGACATAATTGATTGAATGTCCGTCGAAATTTTGAAATTTTCGCCTATGAAAATATAATTTATTATAATTATTTGAAATCTCAGTTTGTCATTGTTATATATTTCAAACTAATAAAATACACATACTTGTGTAGTTAATAATAACACAAAACTATATAATAATATTTAAGCTATAACTAATTTAGCCTGATGCAATGAGGTATGTTCCACATTCTCACCTAATGGATCGAATATCTAACCAAAATATTCCACTCGATGTATCTATAGAGTATAAAATCCCAATGGCTATCAGATGTGTCGATAAGTCAATGATATTCAACTAAGATTCGAAATTAATTAATAGCCAATTTAAAAAGAAAATTTACTCATGGATCATAACTCAATGGCCCCTAGAACTTAGGTGTGGTAATATAAACATAAGTCAGTGGCAACAAAAATTTGTTTAAAATATTTTGTATTATTTTGGGCATTTGACTCGCATGAGTAATACACATTACACTACATAGTTAATAAAAGTATTATCATACGACATATACACATCATGAGCAGGAGACATAAACAATAAAAATACTAATCAAAATTAACAAATCAATTACAAAATCGAAATTAAACCATATGAATCAATTATTTGTAAGTCAGCTTCGTATTCAACACTTAAACCAATAAATAGACTCAACAAGAGTGTATATGTTACATTGTTACATACAATGTCCGGAATTGTATATTTCGCAATTTGTACAGTGATTTTTGTACACATAGCGAATTGTACAATGTTGCTGTACAAAGTAACTATAGATTGTACAAGTTTCATTATACAATTCGCTATGTGTACAATAATCACTGTACAAATTACGAAATTTACCTTCATTGTAAATATTCAAAATTTAAAAACATAAATTACAATATAATAATTAACTGATGTATTTTCAAAGTATTTTCTTAACAAATATTACATATTAGTATATCATATATAATTCGATACACCTTGTCTTTACGTATTAGTATATTACAATCATCGAACAAATTACAAAATTTAAAAACATATTATAATAATTACAAATCGTAAGTATAAAACTACATATTACTGTACAGTGTACACAGTACACATTGTGATATGAAATAAAATACGTGAATCTATAATAAGATGTATAATTTCATCTCGTATAGTCGTATGAGTTGTTTTTCCCACGTTATGTGGAATCTAACATATTAGTAAAGGTATAATGCAATAAAAATTATAAAGTTTATATAAACGACTTTACGACAGGTACTGTCGTTGAGTCGTTCAGAAATACAATTTAAACAGATTTTAATACGGACTAGTACATTGTAATCGGAAATGCTGCAATATTTCAACTTATATTAGTGTGATTATAGTATTATACAATCGGGCAAAATGAGTGAATTTGAAAATAATATTAATTTAAAATTTTTTTTTTATATGATATACTTATATGCAATATTTGTTAAGAAAATACTTTTAAAACATACCACTAATTATATTGTAAACTATAAAACTTTATATCAAAATATCCAGTATTTCTATTTATTTGTTAATAATAGTAATAGTAATCTTGTGAATTGAACAATGAAGGTACATTTCGAAATTTGTACAATAATTATTGTACACATCGCGAATTGTATAATGAAACTTGTGCAATCTAGTTACTTTGTACAACTGCATTGTACAATTCGCGATGTGTACACAAATCACTGTACAAATTGCGAAATGTACAATTCCGGACATTGTATGTAACATAATATATAAAGATCAGCTTTAGAGGCTTTCCGTAATTGTTGAATTTGTCACATATAAACGTAGCTGATAAACCTATACCTGATATAAAAAATATTGAAACATCTCTTAAATACGCTAGACTATAGCGTATTAATGACGTATCATATTTAGCTAGAAACATTTTATCCGATCCAACCATAAACAATACACAAAAGAAAATGAAAAAATACGAAAAACTGAAGGTATTGAATTATAATATTCTGCTGTGACACATCATAAAAGAATATATTATAAAAGGGTAGATGTAAAGTATGATATAATAACAGGAATACATAGTTTGAAAGATATGGTGCTTGTAATGTTATTATAATGTTATAAAATCTCGTATCTGATAATAATATCTGTATTGTACAAATCACAATACGTATGGGAACGACACGATGCAAAAACATCAATTTAGGTACAGGCCACTTATGATTATTGTGGTCTAAAAATATTTTTAAAACTAGCCCCTATTGAGAAATGATTTATCATTCTGAATTGTTGTTATATAACATATATTTTGTTGTTATATACGATACGAATACAATTAATTATATTGGATTTCATGGCTAGCTCTCTATTCCTTGATGCATAATTATATTTATATACATAAATAGGGTTCTTTTCAATTAATCAAAAGTAATATTATAACATTTATAACCATGTTATAGCCATTGAGTTTCAATATTCATTGTGACAATCTAACGATTGCCCTAATATGTGTTATCATAATACATATTTGATTATAATATATATGTTGCGTATTTTTATACTTGGATTATCTATTGTAATACATATTTAACAATCTATAACTATGATTTATAATTTTTTTTCATTTTTGAACCGACTACGTCATGGTTTCGTGATTGCTTTCGCATTCTCCCACGAAAACCATACTATATATTACACAATATATAAATAACTATAATATATACTTACAAAATGAGTCTATGTATTTTACAGTATCAGTTACATTTTGAAAATTTTTTTCTGTTGAAAGATAAATTATGTTAATTGATACTTCCAGCTTGGTACTGTTTTTGTACTTCAATCTGTTTAGAGTTGTTTAACTTTACTCTGTTTAATAAGAATAGTAGACGACGGCCGATTTGTGCGCATAGTCGTGGCCGCGACGCACTGGCTCTGCTCTGGCGTGGCTATCACCGGCGGCGACGAAAACTCTTTTCCGCCGTCTACTATTCTTATTTTGAACAGAGAATATACATAATTTTGTACTTTATTATAACATATAAATATAAAATAATATTTAAATTATTATCTAGCCTGATGGACAGGCACAATTAGGGGAGGAGGCTGAGAAGGTATTAACACCTTCCATATTTTTGGTATTTATGTATCAAAACCTCGGATTATTAAAAAAATTCAAAAACAGCTTATCATCAGATACTAGACTACCGTAGTATAAAAAAATATAATTCGAAAATTGCCTCATAGTTGTAAGTGTCTTGAAAATGTAGAACTTATAAGCACCATCAGATGTTTTATTGAAATTACACCTATGACCATCCATCTTCATGTTCCTGTTTATGGATAATTGCAGTACGAAAATGTTCAACAATTCACAAATAATCAAATGTAATAAGGTAACAATATTCTTATATAGTTACTATACCATAAGCGTTAGGTATGGATTTGCTTTGTTAGTAGAAACCTTGTGATATCGCTCTACGTATTATCATTAAGGCCTATTACATATTTGATTAAATGATTAATGTGTATTTGTATGTGTATTACCTTCAGTTATTTTTTTAATCATTTTTATATGAACACAATATACATTATAAAATATTTAAATATAACACTATGTAACTAATTATCTATCCTTACCGATATCCTGTTGCCTTAGAACCGCATCAGTATGGTCGCTAGAATCTTCCTCTATAAAAATATAAGTATTAATAAATAATTAAATAATATTATTATAGTTGTATAATAATTTTTATAAATCTCTGTATTTTACATTGTTTTAAAAAAAACTAATTATTTAATTATTATTGCTGATTAATAACTGCAATGCAAAGTTTATTATAAAACATTTTTAACAACATAAGTAATATAATAACATAACCTAGAATTTATAGGTATTATGAACAAAAGGGAATTAGGTATGTCTAATTTCAACACTCCCCTTCAATTCCCGCATAAAAAAAAAAACTTTATCATATAAACAACAGAAGTATTAGGTAAATGTGTAATCCAATTTTTAACAAATTATTCTTAAATTTACTAGTAGGCAAGGATTTTGTCAGCATATCAGCTCGTTGGTCAGTTGTATGAATGTATTTTAACTACACTATTCCTTCTTGAACTTTTTCTCGAATGTAGGTAGTGATTATATAAGTGATATTTATATCAATATGTTTGGTACGTTTATGATATTCAGGGTTTAATGTTAATTTTATGCAGCTTTGAATATCTTCATAGAGTAATGTAGGTTCACTAACCTAACCACAGAACTCAGAGATTACTGTTTGGGTACCTAATGTTTAAGATTACTACATTATTGATCTCTCATCTTAATTTCCTAGTCAGCTTATATTTTCTACATATAGGTTGCACTTACTTTAGTTCATCGTCGTGCCCAAAATTCACCATAGATGGATTATTGCCTATACTTATTATAGTGCTTTCATATTTCCCTTGGATATCCTACTTAAATGATTAAATTGCAACTAAATCGATTTTAATTTGATGTTAGGTGATTAGCTGTCTTGCTGGGTAATAAAATCTTTCACAAAGATTTCACAAATAATACACTAGACATACACCGCATAAGCATAATCATTCAATCCGACATACGAATGTTGTACATATATTAAAAAAAAAAAAATCAAACTATTTATAAGTAAAATATATTTTCATTAGAAAATATTATAATATAACACTCTAAAAAACTAATAATGTATACTTACTAAATTCTTCCAATATGTAGGTAAAATCATTATCTAGATTTATAAAAAAATAAAATGTATCACGCATCATAGATGAAACTCGGGTTGTAACTGTATTTATTTTTCATTCTATAATTACAACATTCAAATATCCTATGATATTTAAACTATTACCTATTTTAGTATGATGAAACTAAACATGACACTCAATTTTCCATAATGCATTGATATCTAACCAAAATATTTCACTCATTACAATGGATGTCAGGTATTTTGAAAAGTCAACAATATATACAACTTTACTAAGATTCCAAATTAATTAATAGTCAATTTAAAAATACGATTTAGAGACGGATCATAACTCAATAACTTTTAAGACATAATTGGGATATAAACATAAGTCAGCGGCAACAAAAACTTGGTTAAAATTATTATTGTTATTTCGGATAGTCGATTAATACTAATGAGTTATACATATTAAACACAATATATTAATACCTCAATGAACAATTCAATATACATAATATTCCCAATAACAATATAGTATTACCTAAAATAATATCTTACACAATTACTATTGCATTATGTATATGTAACCAATAAATGTATTAACATTATCTCTCAAAATGTAAAAGTAGATTATGCATTAAGCATTATACTATTGACATACCTAGCAATATAATTAAACATGATTGTATTCAGTGGCATATTTTATTATTTACCACATTTTTTGACCAGAACACAAGAGATTTTAAATAAAGACCTACCTACGAATTACCGGTCATGAATAAAATAGTGTTAAGTCATAAAAAAAAACAAATTCAATGTTTACTACAAGCTATAAATGTCTTCAAATTTATATTGAGTTGAAAAACTATTATACTAACATAATTAAAAATATAGGTATGGCATTGATTGACTTTACATAATGATACATTTTTAAATAATTTAACTTTATATATCATACAATTTTGAACATACCCACATCCACAGCATGTGAAGGTTTTATGATGCCATACGTAAACATTTTATCTGTAAAAGTTCAGATAATAATAACAGAAAATATTAATTATTTATATAAATATAATTCTTCTGTACATATAATATATATATTCTATACACATATGAACTCATATCGTAATATTGAAAAACAATGTACCTATACCTATTAATATAATAATTATAAAACTCTAAAAAAGTAAAAGCAATGTTGAATACAATTTTAAGCAAAAACATAATGCGTATTTAATATAATATAATACTCATTTATTGACGAGTTTTTTTTTTTTGAATTGATTGGAATTTTTCGAAGATAAAAATGACAATCTAAAGCATCTTATAGCGGTAGGTGTGGTGTACATCCTTAAAACTCAATATAGTTTTTGTTCTAGAAAAATATTTAAAAAATCACAGGTCCAAAAATATTACTTCCGTAGAGAATTAGCTCGGCATGAATTCCGATTTCCGATCTCGACCTACCTCCAACATTGATGCCCAGTCCAACGTCCAAATTGGGCGGTTAGTGACAATGGAATTTTTGATAATTACGAACAATTTGAAAAAATAAAAATAATGAACGCCGTCCGTACATTTCCAACGCGTGACGACAGTTGGCGTGATCGCAGCGGCACGCCTGTGCATGATGTGATCAAATAGGTAGTATACAAGACATTTACTGTAGGGGCCTTATGGCTTATCGTATTGCTCATCATTAGTATTTAATGGTTATTCGACATTGATTCACTGTCAATACGTGTATAAATAGAAAATATACATTTCAAATTGCAACGAATTGTTATTGATCATCGATATACATAGATTTCGATAAAATATTCAATAATTTAGTCTTCACTAGAAATTATACGTTAAAACAAATACAATAGTCGAATGCAGGGAATGCATGAGGTGGGACCTTAAAGAACCGGTTACAAAACCTAAAACCTTGAAAGAATACTAATAACCTTTATTTTACACTTTTAAAAGACCCTAACAAAAACCGAACCTTCATACAAACCTGAAAAAATGGGCATAGCCGTTTTCGACCAAAAACGTATCCTTCCCCTTTCGGCCGATTCGCTTTTCGACCAAATTTAAAATACATCGATTCTTTTCGACCACAACATAAAATTTATATAATAACACAATCACAATCTATACACAATCGGCACAATACGAATATGAGCTAAGAGAAGGAAGAATGAAATTTTGAATGACTAGGTATTCTAGATAGTGTTTGAAGTATACGAACTTATTTGAATTCTAAACAGTCCTAAGTCTGAATAAATGAGAAGAAAATTGTTTCTGGTTGAATATATCATAATAATTTGAAAAGAGAATTTAACAAGGTTAACATCATCATAAAAGCTGGCGGAAACCAATTCATATATGTTACCTGTATACAACACGGGAACCAACTCGTATGTTACCGTAGACAACCCGGGAACAAATTCGACAATTGGGAACCAATTCGTAGTCGTTCTTTATGTTTGCTCCAATATAAAAAGGTAAAAAGTGCACAATCATTTAGCACCGAGGCCATTGGTACACCCATATAATGCTTAATTTTATATTTTTTACGGGCAAAGTCAGTCAAAAGGTTAAAGATAGATGTGCTTCATTGAAACTTAGGGGGTGTTTATACTTTACACCCTATTTTTTTTTTTATTATTATCTAAATGGTTGGCAATGATTTCATATTTTATTATTTTTTTAATTGCAAATATAAAACAAATCTTTTTTCTGGGCAATGGCGGAAAGCATGGATAATGGATATAGTATAATCATTAATCATACTATTATATATGTACATCGTAGTTTATTATGTGGATACACAGGACGTGATATAATGTATTTGAAACACGGAAAACAAATGCCAAACGAGCATAATATGGTAAAGGTTGAAATTGTCCCGAAACTATAATGTTTTACTAAACGAGTCACATGCAGCTACATAGGTACGATATGTTTTACGTCTTTATTCATTTTGGTTAAAAAATCTGAATACCAAAAACTTTTATAATAAATTACAATTATATAGTAAAAAAATGATCACGTTGAGCGAAATTCAATATATTTATATGAGAAATGTGTGGTATATAATATATCATAGAGTAAAATCTTATTACTTACTATAGCAACTGACAAATTTATCAAATTCTATAAATAAATAAATAGTTAATAAAAAAATTGTTAGATGTTTTACAAACAAGATGAGGGTAAGATAATAAACATCTAATTTATATTATCCATAAATTATATGATTTGTCATAAAATGTAATAAAAATAAAAATTATACTTACTTTTTTTACCATCTTCTACCGTCCAATTCCCTGTAATTCCAATAATACAAAACATAAAAAATATAGCAAATAATGCAATAATGTTAAATTTAACCATGATTATAGATACCAAAAAAATATTAGTAATAATTACAACGGTAAGTGTGATAAATCAAGAATAATATCGAAACTTGCTCAACAACGGTATTTAAGCCATTTAAAAAGTTATTGCGCAAATACAACAAAATGTGTCAGTCCAGTCCAATTGAGTAAACTATTTGAAGAAATATAATAGTAGGTATGAATAATATTTTGATGTTTACCTACATAATACGTTCAGACGTAGTGTATATACTAATAATATTGGTTGTAGAATTCATTAAATTGCTAAAAAATTCAAAAAAAAAATTTAGTTTTCATTTTTTATACTCTGAGTCAATAATTATAGTACGTATGTAAAAAAAAATCCGATTACAATGGCTCAATGCATTTTAAACATAAACCCTATGTATAATCATTATATGTGGCTTTGGAAAATATGGCACAGCAACCATAATTACCAACTTTCGAAAAACAAACATTTTGTATTTTTAATATAGATACAACAGCAAAACGAGTACCCGTAGAAACTTGAAATTTTAACCAAACGTTAACCCTTTTTAAGATTTAATACAAAATTTGCTCCGAAGTTGTTAACAATTAATGTATTTTTGAAACTACATTTTCAAAATATTTTATTCTTCTAGTTTCAAAATTAAAATTTTGAAGATTTTATGAACATCGCAAAACTTTGAAAAATATTTTATAATTAAACATTCATAGTATTTTTACTGAACATAACTAAGACTTCAACATTTAATATGAAAAAATAATAATAACGAGTTACTTATTTCTTATAATTTAGAATTTTTGGTTACAGTGTAAATTATTTTTCAATTAATATTTTATTCAATCCTCTGTGTTGTTGTATATACGCAAGCCAGTTTACAACACACACGCACAAATTATATTAAATTATAAAAAAACGACAATATCGCATTCATAATAATACCTTTGCTTACTAGCTGTTATTTTCAGCCATGATCAGACAATTAATGTAATTTAAAATAAAAATTCAATGAAGATGAAGTTATTAATGATTAACAAATAGTATATTAGACTAATGAAGAAATGAGATGTCATTGAATTTAAAATTCTCGATTCATCAATCAATATTTTTAAAACAATATATAAAAGACAATTGTTAATGTATTGCTATTATATTTAACTACATAGATATAGAGTGTGACAGAACTTCTTCATTCTGAAATGTTTTACGTATACCTGCAATGATTTTATAATGTTTCCACAATGAATTATATTTTAATTCAACAATTATTGTAATGACGTCACCGAACACCTAATGAACGGCACAGCATTACAAACATTTTGTTTAAAATTTAGTAACAAAAATGTTCGAGTGACTTCATATTAAATATTCAAATCTAAGGTATGGGTATGGACAATATAAACGATTTGAACGTTTGATTATAAAATAATAATAATATTCAAATGTTTGTCATTTTCCCTAAAATCTTCAGTATTCTAACTTTGAACACGAAAACATAAATATTTTTAAAATACACTTTCAAAATACATCAATTATTATACGGCGTTCGTTGATTGCGTCCCGGACAAAGTTAAACGATTTTTTCCTACTTTTTCTGTGTTACGATTACGTCCTATTGTATAATAGGTGAGCATAAATTGACATGCGATAAATCTAATACTTATATTTGTCACATATTATGTTATGCAGATAAATTTAAACATTGATTACGTTTACGCGAACACTTTTAAATAAATTAATTAAACCCATTTTTAATGATATTAATGTATAAATATGGTATACTCTGATAGGCGTACTTGGTTATGTGAGATAGCTACATTATATGTTGCTAATAACTTATTAGTAATAAGTAATAAACTAATAACCATAAATTCACAATTATTTTGCTCATCCATACAGTGTGAACTGTGAACTGCCTGTCTATGAAACCCAACCAATATTATTTCTCATTTAAACCTTAACCGGATATAGATTTATTAGTGATAATAATATTGAGATTTCAGTGCACAATTCGTTTTCTCTCTCTCTGACCCACGTGCAACATACCAAATTATGTTTATCAAATGGACCCTGTGTCACCCTAGAAATATAGTTATACAGCTCAATTATCATAGCCAGTGGCACATTTAGTTTTTGAGAGAGAGGGAAGTTAAGGGGTTGTAAAAACGTTTAAATAACAATAGAATGACTTTCAAAAATAATTTTCAGCTAAAACATGTCTAAAATAATTTTCTTATGATGTATGTATATAGACATAATATATAAACCTTCACTCATAATCGTTTTTCGTATGCAATGGTTCATTACTGTGCCATCACAATGACATCTCGAAAACTATTGTACAATATCTATTTTTTGATTTTATTTCAATAACACGAATGGAGACTATTATTCCATATTCGGTGTTGGTCGATAATTTGACATTCGTAATATAGGTAAGTATTCGTATCGTGTATTCATATCATAATTTTTATCAAAAACTTTTTTCAAATTATAACTTCTTACTGTAGTAGGTACATACGTATTTTAGTAACGTTGATTTTAGCTTTTCAATAAATTGCTAAGAAATGCAAAAACAACGTACTTTGTTTTTATCACCTGAATCAATAATTATTAGTACGTCTGCAAAATAATACACGCCGCACCTTGACTTGACACATTTTAAGCGTATTATTATAATAGTTGTGATACGTGGCAAAGAAAAATGTTGCACAGCAATAACCAGTTTTTATTAAAATACATTTTGTATTAATCTAACACGATCCAAAACGAATACCCGTAGATAGGTACATTAAATTGTCGTCAATCGTTTACGCGAACACTTTTAAATAAATTATTTAAATCCATTTTTAATGCTGAATACAAATTTGATCAGAAATTAATAGAATAATAATTGATGTATTTTCAAAATATTTATGTCTTTGCGTTTAAAGTTAGAATACTATCGATTTTTGTTAAACAACCTGGAAAAAACACGGCGCTTGTGCTCAGCAAATCCATTTTTAGTTTGTCGCCTATTCCTACTTCAACAGCTACAGTAGGAAAAATATTAATAAATTCGGATTCTAAAATATAAAGATAATTGTAAAAATGTTCATGAGGCATATTTAAATTCTCAAACGTTAATTTTTCAGCATTTTCATGTGTGTAAAAAAAAATCGTCGAAATGTTTGTCATTTTCCCTAAAATCTTCAGTATTCTAACTTTGAACACGAAGACATAAATATTTTTAAAATACACTTTCAAAATACATCAATTATTATACGGCGTTCGTTGATTGCGTCCCGGACAAAGTTAAACGATTTTTCCCTACTTTTTTTGTGTTACGATTACGTCCTATTGTATAATAGGTGAGCATAAATTGACATGCGATAAATCTAATACTTATATTTGTCACATATTATGTTGTGCAGATATATTTAAACATTGATTACGTTTACGCGAACACTTTTAAATAAATTATTTAAACCCATTTTTAATGCTTAATACAAATTTGATCAGAAATTAATAGAATAATAATTGGTGTATTTTCAAAATAGTTATGTCTTTGCGTTTAAATTTAGAATAATAACCATTTTCGGGAAAATATTTTTATTTTATTTCTAAGGATATTTTTGTAATATTTTGAGCAATTCGAAGCTTTATTAGATTTATATAGAATTTTATAGTAAAATAGAGTAAAATATTTTGTAAAATGTATTTTTATTAGTTTAAAATTATTATTTTGTAATTTTATTAGCTCATTTTTTTGCCATTTTTATATCATATTTGCATTTTTCGTAATTAATTTTTTATTGTATTTTAAGGTCATCAATTTCCGAGATCTAAAGTATTGAATATGTTATGTTTTTGAAATTTACGTATTTTTAATTATATAAATGTTATCCTTATGAAGTTGAATTTGAGTTTAATCATAATATTATTACATCCCACACTGCCTACATCGTGAATACATATTACGTGAAAAATTAAAGTTTCACAACTTTATAAATTATAGCCATCTATTAAGAATCTACCACATCCACATTTGTTGTCTCATTCTTACAATAGAGATGGGAATGTTATTCAAAGGTCCATTTCAATGGCCTCCAACTTTCAAAATTCGATCTTCTGCAGATTAGGTACGCCAAACGTTTATGCAGAAATGTGCACCAGGTCCCGACGTTTGTTCACAAAAGTGTCCAGTGCTATACCAAAAACAAAACTGTGGGGGGGGGGGCATCAATGAATGTTTTGAAAACTAAAACTTAAACCCATACGGGTATAAATAGGACACTTACAAGATAAGATATAGATAATAATTTATACATTTCCATCTGTTTAGATATATTATTAACAACAATACAAAAAACATAATAACATTTTAAAATGTCAACTTTTTTTACTCAAAAATAAAAATTAAGATTAAGACTTAAACCCCTTCTCTTTAAATGACGTATTCACTGACTATAGAAATGTACCTATTATGTATGATATTTGGACTTATTTTAGATTCTGAACGAAGTGATGAATGTATTGATTTTACAATGATGTGTGTTTTTTTTTTTTGTGTCTGTGTACAGCATAACTAGTCGAAATAATGCTTCGATTTCAAACTTTGGGGGTGGTTTCCGATGTATAATTGAAGATCCTTGGTGCATTATAGAGGTCAAAAGTAAACATTTTCTAACAGTTTTCAAAAAAATCGAGAAAAACAAAAAAAAAATGACAGAAAAACGGGAATTTTTACGCAAAATCAGTTTTCGACCAAATCGATTTTTTTATATGGTTGTAATTCAAAAAATAATCACTTTAAATACTTGAAATTTTCACCAAATGTTTATGTTAGTGTTCTCTATATACAGTTTAATTTTCAAACATTTTCGACTTTTTTTGAGTTATTTATAGACCACTGAAATTTACACTTTTTTTGAGAATTTTTTTTTGAAGTGTCGGTAAAAAAATGTTGGACGACCAAAAAAACTTGAAAATTTAATACAAGGTTCCTTATGAGTTTTTCTTATTGTAGCTAAAAAAAATTAAAAATCGTAAGTCACAATTTTTTTTAATAAGCTTTTATAGTTCAAAATTTTACGAAATCTGTCGAAAACGCGAAAATTTGCAAGTAATTTTGAAGTTGAAAAATCATAAAATTTTTTGCGTTTATAACTAAGGATTAAAAATACAACACTAAGTGCTCCATAAGTTTTCCTTCAAGTAGCTATAGAGAAATTTCGAAGTATCATTATAGAAAAAATTTTAAGTGCGTTTGAATTTTAAATTTTTACGAAATAGCGTAACGATAACGATTTATCCTGAAACGATTTTAAATATTTGTTATTATTCAAAAAGTATAAGTCCTAGATACTTGAAAACTTTACCAGTTATTAGGATTGGTAATTTCTTTACATGATTAAATTTTCAAAATATTTTGACTTTTTTTGAGATATTTATAGACGACTGAAATTTTCAATTTGTCTGAAAATTTTTTTTTGAAGTGTCGATAAAATTTTTTTGGCCCTATCAAAATACTTGAAAATTTAATACAAAGTTCCTCATAAGTTATTCTTAAAGTGATTAAAAAATTATAAGAATACATAGGCACAATTTTTTTTATAAGCGTTTATAGTTCAAATTTTTACGAAATCTGTCGAAAATGTGAAAATTTGCAAGTAATTTTGAAGCTGAAAAATCATAAAATTTTTTGTGTTTATAACTAAAGATTAAGAATACATCACTAAGTTTTCCATAAGTTTTACTTCAAGTAGCTATAGAGAAAACTCGAAGCGTCATTATAGGAAAAATTTTAATTGCGTTTGAATTTTAATTTTTTACGAAATAGCGTAACGATAACGATTTATCCTGAAACGATTTTAAATATTTGTTATTATTCAAAAAGTATGAGTCCTAGATACTTGAAAATTTTACCAGTTATTAAGATTGGCATTTTCTTTACATGATTTAATTTTCAAAATATTTTGACTTTTTTTGAGATATTTATAGACAACTGAAATTTTCAATATTTCTGAAAAATTTTTTTGAAGGGTTGATAAAATTTTTTGGCCCAATCAAAATACATGAAAATTGAATACAAAGTTCCTCATTAGTTATTCTTATAGTAATTAAAAATTTATAAAAATACATAGGCACAATTTTATTTTATTAGTATTTGAAGTTCAAATATTGACTTAATACGTAAAAATTACGGCAATGTTCAAATTATCTTAGATAGAAATTCATAAAAATTTTTCTTTTTAGATCTAAGATTTGAAAATTTAATACAAGGCTCCTAACATATTTTTACAATAGCAGTTGAAAAATAAAAGAAATATACATGAATACGTTTTTTTTTTTTAAAGTATTCAAAGTCTGAATTTTTACAAAATACATAAAAATCACGAAAATTCGCAAATAATTTTAAACTAGAAATTCATCAAGTATTTTCCTTTTATACCTAAGATTTCAAAATTTAATACAAGATTCTTTACAAGTTTTTCAATCTTTATCACAAAAAAAATGTCCACTGGAAATTCAAATTAAATTTTCATTAGCATTTGAATTTCAAATATTGACAAAAATTCGTCAAAACCATGAATATTTGCAAATTATTTTGTAGTTCAAAATTCATAATATTGTTTGTATTTATATCTAAGGTTATAAAATTTAACACCAAGTTTTCCATAAGTTTTAATTCAAATAGCTGTAGAGAAAATTTGAAGCGTCATTATAGGAAAAATGTTTTGAGCGTTTGAGTTTTAAATTTTTATGAAATCGCGTAATGATAACGATTTATCCTCAAACCAGGTATTCGTATATCTATGATAATATAAGGTATTATGAATTATGATAACTACATGCAATGTTTTTGGAAAAAATTATTAACCATGCCTTATGCAAAATGCGTAGGTACTAATTGAAAAATAAAATATTTGTTTCAAAATAGAATATATGACAATATTTAAATATAATATATCCTAGACTGACAAATCATCTCCGTTCAGAATCGTTTTTCGTATACAATGATACCTATCATTGCATTCAAATTTAACCCCATCCATTACAGTAGCCTACTGTACAGCAGAGCGACATCCACGACTTACCCGCTTTTTTATTGATTTTTTTATAATTATTATTTTATAACACTCACTTAGAATGTATTCCAATAGTCATTACTAAATCCATATTGAATGGGGGGGGGGGAATTCCGTTTGGGCGCATTTACCCGACACAGAACACTTTAAGGCTTAATTTCATGTCTTATTTAGCCATCATGTTCCATGGGTGTAATGTATAAATATGGTATACTCTGATAGGCGTACTTGGTTATGTGAGATAGCTACATTATATGTTGCTAATAAGTAATAAACTAATAACCATAAATTCACAATTATTTTGTTCATCCATACAGTGTGAACTGTGAACTGCCTGTCTATGAAACCCAACCAATATTTTTTCTCATTTAAACCTTAACCGGATATAGATTTATTAGTGATAATAATATTGAGATTTCAGTGCACAATTCGTTTTCTCCTCTCTCTGACCCACGTGCAACATACCAAATTATGTTTATCAAATGGACCCTGTGTCACCCTAGAAATATAGTTATACAGCTCAATTATCATAGCCAGTGGCACATTTAGTTTTTGAGAGAGAGGGAAGTTAAGGGGTTGTAAAAACGTTTAAATAACAATAGAATGACTTTCAAAAATAATTTTCAGCTAAAACATGTCTAAAATAATTTTCTTATGATGTATGTATATAGACATAATATATAAACCTTCACTCATAATCGTTTTTCGTATGCGATGGTTCATTACTGTGCCATCACAATGACATCTCGAAAACTATTGTACAATATCTATTTTTTGATTTTATTTCAATAACACGAATGGAGACTATTATTCCATATTCGGTGTTGGTCGATAATTTGACATTCGTAATATAGGTAAGTACTCGTATCGTGTATTCATATCATAATTTTTATCAAAAACTTTTTTCAAATTATAACTTCTTACTGTAGTAGGTACATACGTATTTTAGTAACGTTGATTTTAGCTTTTCAATAAATTGCTAAGAAATGCAAAAACAACGTACTTTGTTTTTATCACCTGAATCAATAATTATTAGTACGTCTGCAAAATAATACACGCCGCACCTTGACTTGACACATTTTAAGCGTATTATTATAATAGTTGTGATACGTGGCAAAGAAAAATGTTGCACAGCAATAACCAGTTTTTATTAAAATACATTTTGTATTAATCTAACACGATCCAAAACGAATACCCGTAGATAGGTACATTAAATTGTCGTCAATCGTTTACGCGAACACTTTTAAATAAATTATTTAAATCCATTTTTAATGCTGAATACAAATTTGATCAGAAATTAATAGAATAATAATTGATGTATTTTCAAAATATTTATGTCTTTGCGTTTAAAGTTAGAATACTATCGATTTTTGTTAAACAACCTGGAAAAAACACGGCGCTTGTGCTCAGCAAATCCATTTTTAGTTTGTCGCCTATTCCTACTTCAACAGCTACAGTAGGAAAAATATTAATAAATTCGGATTCTAAAATATAAAGATAATTGTAAAAATGTTCATGAGGCATATTTAAATTCTCAAACGTTAATTTTTCAGCATTTTCATGTGTGTAAAAAAAAATCGTCGAAATGTTTGTCATTTTCCCTAAAATCTTCAGTATTCTAACTTTGAACACGAAGACATAAATATTTTTAAAATACACTTTCAAAATACATCAATTATTATACGGCGTTCGTTGATTGCGTCCCGGACAAAGTTAAACGATTTTTCCCTACTTTTTTTGTGTTACGATTACGTCCTATTGTATAATAGGTGAGCATAAATTGACATGCGATAAATCTAATACTTATATTTGTCACATATTATGTTGTGCAGATATATTTAAACATTGATTACGTTTACGCGAACACTTTTAAATAAATTATTTAAACCCATTTTTAATGCTTAATACAAATTTGATCAGAAATTAATAGAATAATAATTGGTGTATTTTCAAAATAGTTATGTCTTTGCGTTTAAATTTAGAATAATAACCATTTTCGGGAAAATATTTTTATTTTATTTCTAAGGATATTTTTGTAATATTTTGAGCAATTCGAAGCTTTATTAGATTTATATAGAATTTTATAGTAAAATAGAGTAAAATATTTTGTAAAATGTATTTTTATTAGTTTAAAATTATTATTTTGTAATTTTATTAGCTCATTTTTTGCCATTTTTATATCATATTTGCATTTTTCGTAATTAATTTTTTATTGTTTTTTAAGGTCATCAATTTCCGAGATCTAAAGTATTGAATATGTTATGTTTTTGAAATTTACGTATTTTTAATTATATAAATGTTATCCTTATGAAGTTGAATTTGAGTTTAATCATAATATTATTACATCCCACACTGCCTACATCGTGAATACATATTACGTGAAAAATTAAAGTTTCACAACTTTATAAATTATAGCCATCTATTAAGAATCTACCACATCCACATTTGTTGTCTCATTCTTACAATAGAGATGGGAATGTTATTCAAAGGTCCATTTCAATGGCCTCCAACTTTCAAAATTCGATCTTCTGCAGATTAGGTACGCCAAACGTTTATGCAGAAATGTGCACCAGGTCCCGACGTTTGTTCACAAAAGTGTCCAGTGCTATACCAAAAACAAAACTGTGGGGGGGGGGCATCAATGAATGTTTTGAAAACTAAAACTTAAACCCATACGGGTATAAATAGGACACTTACAAAATAAGATATAGATAATAATTTATACATTTCCATCTGTTTAGATATATTATTAACAACAATACAAAAAACATAATAACATTTTAAAATGTCAACTTTTTTTACTCAAAAATAAAAATTAAGATTAAGACTTAAACCCCTTCTCTTTAAATGACGTATTCACTGACTATAGAAATGTACCTATTATGTATGATATTTGGACTTATTTTAGATTCTGAACGAAGTGATGAATGTATTGATTTTACAATGATGTGTGTGTTTTTTTTTTTTTTGTTTTTTTTTTTTTGTGTCTGTGTACAGCATAACTAGTCGAAATAATGCTTCGATTTCAAACTTTGGGGGTGGTTTCCGATGTATAATTGAAGATCCTTGGTGCATTATAGAGGTCAAAAGTAAACATTTTCTAACAGTTTTCAAAAAAATCGAGAAAAACAAAAAAAAAATGACAGAAAAACGGGAATTTTTACGCAAAATCAGTTTTCGACCAAATCGATTTTTTTATATGGTTGTAATTCAAAAAATAATCACTTTAAATACTTGAAATTTTCACCAAATGTTTATGTTAGTGTTCTCTATATACAGTTTAATTTTCAAACATTTTCGACTTTTTTTGAGTTATTTATAGACCACTGAAATTTACACTTTTTTTGAGAATTTTTTTTTGAAGTGTCGGTAAAAAAATGTTGGACGACCAAAAAAACTTGAAAATTTAATACAAGGTTCCTTATGAGTTTTTCTTATTGTAGCTAAAAAAAATTAAAAATCGTAAGTCACAATTTTTTTTAATAAGCTTTTATAGTTCAAAATTTTACGAAATCTGTCGAAAACGCGAAAATTTGCAAGTAATTTTGAAGTTGAAAAATCATAAAATTTTTTGCGTTTATAACTAAGGATTAAAAATACAACTCTAAGTTCTCCATAAGTTTTAAATTGACATGCAGGTGGAAATATATGTACTATTCGAAATCATGAAATTGACAACAGATGGATTGTGCCTTACAACAAACTTTTGCTTAAAGTATTTTGATGGTCATATTAATGTTGAATTATGTAGTTCTATAAAGTCGATAAAATATGTAACTAAATATATTAATAAAGGCAGCGACCGAGCTACTTTTAGCGTGCAGTCGACAGATGAAGTGGACCAATATCAGTCTGGTTGCTACATTTGTAGCTCAGAAGCAGTTTGGCGGATTTTATCATTTAGTATACATGAGAGAGCACCAACTGTTATCCATCTCGCAGTTCACTTAGAAAATGGTCAAAGGGTATATTTTTCAGAAAGTAATGTAAGTGATGTTGTTGATTATCCGCGAGATACGACACTAATAGCGTTTTTTAAATTATGCGCAGAAAATAAATTTGCTAAAACGTTGACTTATGATAAAATTCCAAGTTACTATATAGGGAATCAGGTTGGTAAAAAGTTTAATCGGCGTAAACAAGGAACTGTGGTAGAAGGGCACCCTGGCATCAAAAAAACCGATGCTCTGGGCAGGGTATACATATACTATCCATCCTAACAATACCTAGTGTTTTCACTTGAGGATGCTGCTCCATATAGTTAAAGGTCCAACTACTTTTCAAATTCTTCGCACAGTGAAAAATGTAATTTATGATACTTTTCAAGGTGCATGCAAAACGTTGGGTTTATTGGATGACGAGTCTCATTGGGAAAACACGCTATCAGAAGCGTATATAATATATGTTGCACACCTAAATCACTAAGATGTTTATTTGCTATCATGCTAACGTTTTGTCAAATTACTGATCCTTTGATGCTTTGGCAAAATTATCGTGAAAGTATGGCCGACGATATGCTGCATCGAAAACGACAGGAATTGTCATCAAATTATATTAGTTTTGAACAAAGTATATTTGATGAAGCTTTATTTGAATTAAACAAAGACGTGGAAATTTTATCGGGAAAATCTTTAGTACATTTTGGTTTTCCTTTAGCGATAAACATAAATAGAACAACAATTAATATTGAGTGTTTAAGAGAGAGAAATTATGATCAACAGCAACTATTACTGTCCGTTCAAAATGAAAATCAATTAAACCGTGAACAAATAATTGTATATGATTCAGTGAAGTCGTCTGTTAACAATAATGAAGGCAAAATATTGTTTTTAGATGCTCCTGGGGGCACGGGTAAAACTTTTTTGATAAATTTACTTCTTGCAAAAGTATTAGTATATCATATAAAAAAAAATATTTAATTAATATTATTTTCAAATTCAATCATTTTGCCCGATTGTATAATACTATAATCACACTAATATAAGTTGAAATACTGCAGTAGTTCCGATTACAATGCACTAGTCCGTATTAAAATCTGTTTAAATTATATTTCTGAACGACTCAACGACAGTACCTGTCGTAAAGTCGTTTATATAAACTTTATCATTTTTATTGCATTATACCTAACAACTTCTGATTCTTTAAATCAAACTCCTGGATATTTATCGGCAAATACATCAAGGAAACAAAAAGTGGCTATGGAGATTAAATCTGGAAAACAAGAAATAAAAAATTTAAAGAAGAATATCGTAAGTTTAAGTCAACAATCATATAATTATGATACAGTTGAACATTTTTTAAGATTAAATGAAAAATATTTATCACCTGGATTATGTACTATTGTCAAGTCCAAAATTAATTTAAAATAAAAACAAAAAGAAGGTTATAGATATAATAATGAAATCAAACAATTAGCATTAACAATTTATTTTTCAGGACCTAGAGTCTATAAACTTTTATTAAATATTCTTTCATTACCATCAATATCAACTTTCAAACGGCTAACTCATAAATTTGAAATGATACCAGGCTTGAATGATATTCTTTTTAATATTGTCAAGTATAAGAGGAATAAATGTCAACTGGAAACAACCAATTGCATATTTTTTAGTATCAAGTAATTATACCGGATATGACTTGCAGGATATTATTTTTGAAACTATACGTAAACTTTTTGATATAGGATTAAATATAAAAATATTTATTACTGATATGGGTTCTAACTTTGTTAGTTTCAGTAAAAGTGTTAATGTTACACCAGCCCGACCTTATTTTAAAGTTTGTGAAAATAAAATATATATATTTGACCCTCCCCATTTATTCAAATCAACAAGAAATATGTTTTTTCAACATAATTTCAAATTCGAAAATGACTTAATTGAAAAAGAACATTTAGTATCATTTTTTGAACAATACAGCAAATAACAGATAGAACTGAGTTTTGGAATAACTTTTGTTCAATTAATATTTTTATTTTTTTTCATTAAGTGACCGTAGCACTACATGTATAATACATATTTTATGTTTATTTTTTAGTACTAAAAATAAAAATAAATCCGATTAAGTCAAAATAAAATAGCCTATTTGTGAATCTGATTATAAAAACAATTTTTATGGTAAAAGGATTCATCTAAGTCAAGTAGTTTATGTTTAAGAATTTTTTTTAAATTCAATATTTTTTTGGTTAAATTAATTCGGAACGTACCTAATAACTTTTTCAAAAATATGATTTTTGAGAATTTGCTGACATGAGTATATTGTTTCTTTAATTATTTACTTATCATTATTATGTTTTGTAGGTATAAACGGTTTTCCCAAAGATTTTAGATCTTAAATCAATAATCGATGAAATAAAATGCATAACCAAGATAAGAAAATATCGATTACGACTAACTATTCACTATTGACATTATTTCAGTAAAAATTAAGAAAAGTATTTATTTTTTTTTTTTATAGTGAAAGTGAAAAGAGGCTTCAACAACTAAAGTTATTAGTCTTGTGTACATATTAAATTATGTTCATTACATTAATAATGAATATTCAAAAGTTACAATAGTCTGAAATTACAAATACATGTTTTTTTTTGTTTTTTTGTGTTTATTATTATGTTTTATTCAATCTGTTTCAAAGGAGAACAGTAAGAATAATAGAAGCTAAGATAAAAAAAAAATAATAATAATAATCTATAAAATGGCAGACATGAGTAAGATTTTCTTATGCTAGGTTATTATTGTACATAGATTCACATAGGAAGTGGCTAGAAAGTAGAAGTTTTAATTTGTAGAGGAGGCCAGAGTGCCAGACTCTATCAAAAGCTTGAGAGACGTCGAGGAAAGCACCAGTTTAGTATAACTTTTCCTCCAAGGCATATCTAATTTTGTCAACCAGTCGATGGACCTGATGAATCGTTGAGTGACTGTTGCGAAAGCCAAATTGGGAGTCATGTAGTATTTTGGATTCTTCTACTGTAGGCAGTATTCGTTTGAGTAAGAGTTTTTCAAATAGTTTGGAGAAGGTTGGGAGGAGACTTATTGGTCTATACGAGGAAGGACAGTAAGGTGGTTTTGGTTTTTTTGGTTTTAGTATGAGTATAATGATAGAGTATTTCCATAATATAGGAAAGTATAATAAATGAAGCATTGAATTGTAAATTTGAGTTAGGAAAATTATGGTTTTCCTGGGAAGGTGCTAGAACACTTCCGTTGTAATAAGGTCAAAGCCAGGTGTTTTTTTTAGATATTTTTCTAAAGTTAAAGAAGGGTATTTATTATAGAAACTATTAGCTACGTAGCCCGAAACATATTCAGCACACCATTCTTCTAATATTTGTGTTAAGTATTGACGGTCGATAGTTGTCGATCGCGGTTGTTATACTATTGTACTCATACGTAAGATAAGCTATGATAACGAGCTATCGGCTCGACCGGTCAAAGGAGCAGTTTTTAGTCTCATGACAGCTGCGACCGATGCACCGTCAACCGCCAATTCTAAGTGAGTAAATGAGAACAAAAGGTATTATTATAATTAAAATTTAAATAATATTCTATGCAATTTATAGGGTATTAAACTATATCAATAAATTTATAAAACACAAAGATATAAAATTATTTGGTTAAACAATTATTTATTGTATAAGTGGTTTTATATTTATAATTTAAAGTTCTAATTGTCGTGTGTTCGATAAACATAATTAAAGTAAATCGCCGTACGGCCTGAACATATAGTCCTTCGAATGCGGATCGCGTGCAAATTGTGCGCGGAATAAGTGATGCAAAGTAGCTGACGTGGATTCAAATTGGTGCGAGTGTTAGAGGAACACTATTACACGAGGTATCGAAAGGTAAGAGAGCTTTAATATTCCTTTATATTAGAATCTATAATACCGACATAGTTTATTTCACCTAAACGCCTAAAATAACACAACCACCACACAGTATACACATACAATCATCCAATAAGCCCATCAAGGTTATCGACATAATAATAAGTCTCAGACCACAGTAAGACAGTATAGACTATAGGTAACAGTTAGATTAGCGTTACTGCGTTAGAAAATACACAGATCATAATAATGTGCGATAAAGCAACTTTGATAAGCCGACGCGGCGTTATAAAAGGCCGATTAAAAAGATTGTATAATTTCGTATAAAACTTTCCTATGCTGGAACGATTTTCAAAAAATACAACAAGAAATTGAACAAAATGCCGAAGATGCACTCGAAGAAGAATCTTATAGGATAGAGGTCGAAGAGTTGTATTTTGATATAATTGCCAGTTGCGAAACATTGTTTGAAAAAATAAAATTGTCGAACGAAACAAACGTAGACGAAAATGAATTGAATCAAAGGTCATCGCGTCAATTGACAAATATATCTTGCTGGAGTGTAAGTGGTACATCAAACTAAGCATCGATAGTCAAGTTGGCCGCCTTAAGCGTAACGGAATATAGTGGAGACTATAAGGAGTGGTCAACGTTTCACGATATGTTTATAGCACTAATACACTCGAATGAAGCCCTAACTGATGTACAACGATTTTTCTATTTAAAATCAGCACTTACCGGGGAGGCAGCAAAAATGATAAAAAGTTTCGAAACATCGGCACAAAACTATACCACAGCATGGGAATGCCTAAAAGAGCGATATAATAATAAACGCGTTTTGGTAAAGAATCATACGAAAGCGATTTTCGACTTAAACACATAGACCAAGAATCATCGGCGAAATTAAGATACTTCATTGATTCACTACAAGGGCACAGAAAAGCATTAGAAGCGTTAGGTTACGAAACAAAAAACTGGGGTCCACTTTTAGTGCACGTAATTCTGATAAAATTAGAGCCACATTACGTGAGTGGGAGACTCGAGCAAACAAAACAGAAGTATCCGAAATAGATGAGTTAATCGAATTTTTGCAAAAAAGATTTCAAATATTAGAAGCAGTTGAAGGTGTTCAAAAACTAAATACCAAAAACGATCAAAAAAGACGGCAGCCCTCATCAAAATCAAAAAAACATGACGGAGCGATGTTTCAAAAAACAAGCTTAATGCACGCAACGACTCGACTGTTAAATTAAAATGTTACGTATGTAACGAAAGCCACCCAATTAACTATTGCACAACATTTTTAGCGTTGTCAATTCCCGAACGAAAACAAAAAATCGATCAATTAAAAATGTGTGTTGTATGTTTATCAAAACACGCTGAAAATAAATGTAAGTTTAAGGGCTGTCGTAAATGCGGCGATAAGCACAATACACTGTTGCACACAACCGTCAATGATGATAACAATGAGCCCACAGTATCGACGTCAATTAACGCTCACGCAGCAAGTAACGCCGAACAAACACACGTTTTACTGTCACGGCTATGATATTCGGGTTCACAAAGTAATTTTATTACGCACGAGTTAGCACAAAAATTACAGCTCGTTCGAAAAAGGGTAAATTTTGCAATCACCGGGATCGACGGGGCGACTAATCATGCGCATTTTTCAGTAACAACAGCAGTGCAATCGCGAACTACGGCATATAAGGAAACACTCGATTTTTTAATATTACCAAAAATAACGCCTAATCTACCAATAAAAAAATTAAATTAGCAAACTCAGATATACCGAAGTATGTCAAACTCGCTGATCCGTCGTACACGGAACCCGGAAAAATCGATCGAATTCTAATAGGCGCGGAACGTTTTTTCGAAATATTAAAATCTGGCAAGTATAAATCATATGAAAACGGCCCAGTGTTCCAGGAAACCGAGCTAGGGTGGGTCGTAGCTGGACTAATTACCGACAAAACGACAACTAACGTACACATATTCGTCGCGCAAACAATAAATAAAGAAAATTCGGACCCGCTACAAAACCAGTTGTCGAAGTTTTGGAATCTTGAAGAAATCACGACAACGAACCATCACGATCTGGATGAAAAACGGTGTGTTGAACATTTCGAAAATACCGTCAAATGAGGTGACGACAGAAAATTCGTCATACAATTACCAGTAACAAAAGAAGTAGAAAAATTAGGCGATTCACGAACAATCGCTCAAAAACGATTTTTTGCGTTTGAAAATCGTTTGCGAAAAGACCACAAGTTGTACGAAGGTTATAAAGAATTTATGAACGAATATTTGCAACTTGGTCATATGGAAGTTACTCCGGGTAATACGAACACACAATCGTATTATATGCCGCACCACGCTGTATGCCGAGATAACAGCCTCATGACAAAAATACGTGTGGTGTTCGACGCGTCATATGCTACCAATATACGGGTTTAAGTTTAAACAACGTGCTACTTAAAGGACCTGCCATTCAAGATGAGTTAATCTGTATTGTCTCCAGATTCAGAACACATAATTATGTACTATCTGCTGACATAAAACAAATGTACAGACAAATATGGGTATCCGAAAAAGACAAAAACTTACAAAACAAAAAACTCTATGCGCACAGGAAAAGGTAATAAATGTATTATACATTTGTGCTCTATAGTCTATAATATATCATAATTATTATAATTGTTGGATCATTTCCAACGCAATATTTTATTTATTTTACATTATTTTATCATTCATAAATTGTTAATAAATCTAGGACGAGATGAAATATATAAATCTAAATGGTTTGGATACGAACATATGCAGTTTTTAAATGATAAAGATGAACCAAGGAAAACCATAAACGTGAGTATAAAGTTAATGTTGAATATTGAAAAAATAGTTAGCTTACAGTGGCGCAACAAGCGGGGGTGTTGGGTTGTTGGGTGGTACTACTTACACTAGGACCCCAGGGTACCTGACATTTTTTAGGGCACTATTTGATGTGTTTGTGATATCGGAAATTTCCAAAAATAATATTTAAAAAAAAGTTATTACGTTCTAAATAAATTTAATCAAAATATATTGATAGGTATATTAAAATATTCTAAAAATTAACTACATAACTGAGAAAAATGTTTTTATCATCAAAATTGTTCTTATAATCAGATTTATAAATTGGATATTTTTAATTTAACCTATTTGAAATATTTTAATATATATAGGTATAAAATCTATACTATAACTATGGTGACCAGACGTACTTTTAGATTCTGAACGAAGTGATGAATGTATTGATTTTACAATGATGAGTGTTTTTTTTTATGTTTGTTTTTGTGTGTGTGTACAGCATAACTAGTTGAAATAATGCTTCAATTTCAAACTTTGGGGGAGGTTTCCGATGTAAAAGTGAAATTATACAGGTCAAAAGTAAACATTTTCCAACAGTTTTCAAACAAATCGAGAAAAACAAAAAAAAAATGACAGAAAAACGGAAATTTTTACGCAAAACCAGTTTTCGACCAAATCGATATTTTTATATGGTTGTAATTCAAAAACTAATCACTGTAAATACTTGAAATTTTCACCAAATGTTAATTCTAGTGATATCTATAGACAGTTTAATTTTCAAAAATTGTCGACTTTTTTTGAACTATTTATACACCACTGAAATTTTCGATTTGAAGTGTCGGTAAAAAAATGTTGGACTATCAAAAAAACATGAAAATTTAATACAAGGTTCCTTATGAGTTGTTCTTATTGTAGCTAAAAAAAATTAAAAATCGTTAGTCACAATTTTTTTATATGCGTTTATAGTTCAAATTTTTACGAAATCTATCAAAAACGCGAATATTTGCAAGTAATTTTGAAGTTGAAAAATCATAAAATGTTTTATGTTTATAACTAAGAATTAAAAATACAACACTAAGTTTTCCATAAGTTTTCCTTCAAATAGCTATAGATAAAACTCGAAGCTTCATTATAGGAAAAATTTTAAGTGCGTTTGAATTTTAAATTTTTCGAAATAGCGTAACAATAACGATTTATCCTCAAACGAATTTAAGTATTTGTTATTATCAAAAAGTATAAGTCATAGACACATGAAAATTTTACCAGTTATTTAGATTGGCATTTTCTTCACATGATTCAATTTTCAAATATTTTGACTTTTTTTGAGATATTTATAGACAACTGAAATTTTCGATTTTTCAGAAATTTTTTTTTTTGAAGTGTCGATAAACATTTTTTGGCCCTATAAAAATACTTGAGAATTTAATACAGATTTTGTCATAAGTTAGTCTTATAGTGATTAAAAAATTATAAGAATACATAGGCACAATTTTTTTTTATAAGCGTTTATAGTTCAAATTTTTACAAAATCTGTCGAAAACGCGAAAATTTGCAAGTAATTTTGAAGTTGAAAAATCATAAATTTTTTTGTGTTTATAACTAAGGATTAAAAATACAACACTAAGTTTTCCATAAGTGTTCCTTCAAGAAGCTATAGAGAAAATTCGAAGCATCATTATAGGAAAAATTTAAAGTGCGTTTGAATTCGATAAATTTTTTTGGCCCTATAAAAATACTTGAAATTTTAATACAAAGTTTCTCATAAGTTATTCTTATAGTGATAAAAAAATTATAGGAATACATAGGCACAATTTTCTTTTATTAGCATTTTAAGTTCAACTATTAACAAAAATTCGTCAAAACCATGAATATATTTTTTTTTGTGTCTGTCATCTCGTTTTGGGAGATTTTATATATTTTTCTAAATAATCGGGATTAACAAACTAAAAATTAAGGGAAAAACGGGAAATTTTATGCACACTAATTTTTCGACAAAATTGATTTTTATTATTGATGTAACTTTAAAACAAATTACCATTGATACATTTCACCGAATGTTTTTATAAGTATATTCTATCCGCCATGAAATTTTCAAAAATTTTTGACTTATGTAGTACAACATACGTACTTTGACAACATACGTAAAAATCACGAAAATTCGCAAATTATTATAAGCTAGAAATTCATAAAAAATGTTTTTATTAAATCTAAGATTTGAAAATTTAATACAAGATTCCTTACAAATTTGTCAATCTTTATCACAAAAAAAATTTCAACCGGAAATTCATATTAAATTTTTATTAGCATTTGAATTTCAAATATTGACAGAAATTCGTCAAAACCATGAATATTTGCAAATTATTTTGTAGTTCAAAATTCATAATATTGTTTGTATTTATATCTAAGGTTATAAAATTTAACACCAAGTTTTCCATAAATTTTGCTTCAAATAGCTATAGAGAAAATTTGAAGCGTCATTATAGGAAAAATGTTTTGAGCGTTTGAGTTTTAAATTTTTATGAAATCGCGTAATGATAACGATTTATCCTGAAACGATTTTAAATATTTGTTATTATTCAAAAAGTATAAGTCGTAGATATGTGAAAATTTTACCAGTTATAAGGATTGTCATTTTCTTTACATGATTTAATTTTCAAAATATTTTGACTTTTTTTGAGGTATTTATAGACAACAGAAATTTTCAATTTTTCTGAAAATTTTTTTTTGAATTGTCGATAAAATTTTTTTGGCCTCATAAAAATACTTGAAAATTTAATACAAAGTTTCTCATAAGTTGTCCTTATAGTGATTAAAAAATTATAAGAATACATAGGCACAATTTTTTTGTATTAGCATTTTAAGTTCAAATATTTACAAAAATTCGTTAAAACCATGAATATTTTTTTTTAATGTCTGTCATCACGTTTTGGGGCAGTAAAAGTGCTTCGATTTTTTACTTCAGTACCTTATTTGATCAGTAAGTGAATCTAGTTAGTACTGGGGGTCAAAAGTAAAAAATTCTTATATATTTTTCTAAATAATCGGGATAAACAAACTAAAAATTAACGGAAAAATAGGAAATTTTACGTACAATCAGTTTTCGACAAAATTGATTTTGATTTTTGATGTAACTTTAAAACAAATGAGCATTGATACATGAAATTTTCACCGAATGTTTATATAAGTATATTCTATCCACCATGAAATTTTTAATAATGTTTGACTTAAGTTAAACTATTCATAGATAAATGCAATTTTCGATCATTATTAGTTTTTTTTCAATTAATATCGATAAAAATTTATTTTTTGGGTAGAAAATCTTGAAAATTTGATACAAGGCTCTTTTAACATATTGTTATAATAGCAGTTCAAAAATAAAAGTAATTCATTGTTACAATTTTTTTTTTATAAGCAATCAAATTTTAAATTTTTACAAAATATGTAAAAATCACAAAATTTCGCAAATTGTTTTAAGCTAGAAATTCATAAAAAATGTTCTTTTTCAATCTAAGATTTAAAAATTTAATACAAGATTCCTTAAAAATTTGTCAATCTTTATCAAAAAAAAAAATGTCCACTGGAAATTCAAATTAAATTTTTATTAGCATTTGAATTTCAAATATTGACAAAAATTCGTCAAAACCATGAATATTTGCAAATTATTTTGTAGTTCAAAATTCATTATATTGTTTGTATTTATATCTAAGGTTATAAAATTCAACAATAAGTTTTTCATAAGTTTTGCTTCAAATAGCTATAGAGAAAATTTGAAGCGTCATTATAGGAAAAATGTTTTGAGCGTTTCGAGTTTTAAATTTTTATGAAATCGCGTAATGATAACGATTTATCCTCAAACCCGGTATATTGTATATCTACGATAATATAAAGTATTACGAATTATGATAACTGCATGCAATGTTTTTGGAAAAATCGATTAACCATGCCTTATTCAAAATGCGCCTTAATTGAAAAATAATTTATTTGTTTCAAAATAGAATATATGACAATATTTAAATATAATATATCCTAGACTGACAAATCATCTCCGTTCAGAATCGTTTTTCGTATACAATGATACCTATCAATGCATTCAAATTTTATCCCATCCATTACAGTAACCTACTGTACAGCAGAGCGACATCCACGACTTACCCGCTTTTTTTTTATTATTATTCTTATTATGTATTGCAAATCACCTATATACAATTACTCCCCGAATGTTTTTTGCATTTATAAAACTAGACTTGATTTTTTTTACTTGTTTTACACAAACGTCATTTGGTTTTTTGTTGATTTTATTGATTTTTTAATTATTATTTAGTTTGCGTTTATTTTTTTTTAGTGTGTAAATAATACCAGCACCGATTATGTAGATTGTGAGCAAGTATTGTAATGTATAGTTTGCCGCGGATGTCCATTGCAAATTATAACTTCAGATCAAATAGACTTGGTAAATATCGGACCAATTTTTTTTCTCTATTACTAGGGAACGGACTTTTGTGTCATAAAAAATAAGAAAAATGTCCTAAAAAAATACGACTTAATGCCGTAAATAAATGCTTTAATATCAAAAAAATTCCCTTCAAAAATGCTATAAAAAACTTTAAAAATGTACTTAAATTCAATAAAAACACAATTTCGAACTTAAAAATTATAAAAAACACATTCTTATGAAAAACTTATCTGATAAAAATATTGAATAAAATAAAAGCTATAATATGCTACACTGCTACAGTAACTTGTATGTATGTACAAAATAACATATCCTATATGTGTGTCTACACGTGTCAAAAATAATTTCGTCTGGGTTTATTTAATCGGTAAAATACATAATAAATATTTATTTTTATTTTTTTAGAATACATTTTAATTGAATTTTACCCATTCCTATATAAATATGACTTAAAAACATATAAAATACACTAAAAATGTAAAAAAATGATCTAAAAATGTAATAAAGTATTAAAAGGCAAAATAAAAATTACGTTTTTTAATTCCTTGATGTATGAAATGAACTTTGTGCTTGGAAAGCAATGTTTTCGGAGATTCAGAAAAAAATGCAATTTGCATTAAAATCCGTTCCCTATCTATTACCATGGTATAAATGTAATTTCACAAAATACTAATAGCCAATTATTGAAAAATCCTAAGCCTAAACGTTTTAACCGTCTAGTCGTCGTAGAAAAAAAATCTCGGTAACAAAATCTCACTAATCAATTTTACAACGCAATATTTTGTTTTTTAACGACAATATTACTAAGTATCAATGTATCATGGATACTATGGCAATTTGTATGATATATTACCGTGAACTAATCGTTTTTGCGTTCAAATCATAAAAAATTTAAAACTCTTGTTTGACTTTTAAAAGAGACTGACCCTTCCATCGCCCAGTTACGGCCTTGATGGCACTACATAATACTCATGCGTAGGATTCCTATTATAGCTATATCGCCAAGTTTAAATCAAGTCTAATTTGCAATCCGTGTTTGGCTACTTATATATACTTACATAATACACTCTATTCAATAGAGTCTATTGCTTGGCAATGGATTAAATATGTCGATATCGTATCAATTATAATATAATATTGTAACAAATTGTAATATTGTTGGCTTCTGCATGCTTGTGCACTTCGGTGGTAGTCATGTTGTCATACCGAGATCCAATCTATCAACGCTTTATTAGACGATATATATAACAACATTCGGGCGGACGTATATTCAACAGTGCAGCACTAAACTCGGGTTGATGAGGTTTTAATGACGGTTTTTTTGGTGGCTGGTGAGGGGGGGGGGTGGAAAGGTTGAATGAAGAACGCTCGAGCCAACATAATATTTTTACTTTCTATCACGCGAACATGGTATTTTAAACAATCGGTTTTATTTAAAAAAACAAAGAAAAACAATTAAAATAAGATGTGTCCCCCTCCCCCGGAATAGATCTTTGAATAAACTCTTGAATGGACGTCCGGTGGGAAATGTGTTTTATATACTTACCTGCGTTCAACATGTTATCATTTTCTATAAGACGTAGTACGTAGCATCAGGTTAGTCTTGCTCCGCACAAACGCTGATCATAATGCTTATTTATATAATATAATGCTTTTATATATACATTTTCCAAAATGGAAAACAGTGACCCGGGTAACCCATTTTCTCTAGACCAATTTAGATACGAGTTCAGCGTCGCAAAATTAATAAAATCTCTTTCGAAAAATCGCAACTATGATCACACTGGACACGTACATTTAACCACCATTTCTTAGTTACACTTTTTGTTTTTGTTGTAACGTCCCAGCATACAGGAGGACGAACGACTTGTGTTGAGGTAGATGGATTGAGCGAAATAAGTATAACAACTTGTTTTATGATTAATTATTATATATTTATTTGACCTGAATAAAACACTATTATTGAACAAGAATGATTTAATTGAAAATTATTCTAAATCCGAATGATTAATTTGTACTGGTGTCTGGCGTGAAGGTGCTTGCACTGACTCTGGTAGATCACGTCTGATTTTGGGCTATTCGGGGCTCTCCTATATAGTCCTACTCTCTGCGTTTCCGCTCCTATCGAAAAGATATGTGTCCATGGTCGAATCATGCCAATACGTACGCGCGCAATATTAGGATATCGCATATCGCAGCTTTCCACGCTCGCGCGGCCGTTCGGTTCACATCCTGTTATTCGTGATACGTAATCTCAATAAACCAAAGCCATATTTTCTCATTATGACATTAATCAGCTCTCACTATTTCGAGTAATTAATCTCCATTGGTCTTCTACTCAGCTATCATATACTCCAGGACACCTACGTACATTTACGTGTATATGCGGATTTTAGGTGTCTTAGCGGGACGTCAGTACATAGCATTGTTATGGCAGTGCAGACGATGACGTCTTATCCGACTTTGGTTATCGAATAATAATAAATAATAATTCTATATATATACCTATCCGTGGGATACGAACGTGGTTGTTCTACTCAAACTCCCTATGACCCTTCCATCGTGCGGTGCGGATCAAACAATGCGGGAGTACCCCCGCACTGATGCACCATAAATTAAATTTGGAAAACTCATACCTACCCCTTCCTACCTATACTTATCTATACCTGATAGATAGATACCTACTTTATATAGAGAAAAACAGGCTACCGGATGTGCCCCAGCCACCCCTCTCCCCGGTTTGAGATAGAATTGTCTCGTAATCGTAAGACTTTAAAGCGTTGACGGCTTTTGCAGGTCAGCTCACTTACTGCTCAATATTCTTGTACATAATATATATATATATATATATACAGCTGATTACAGATATATAATATATAATATTTGCTGATATTTTTACTGTTTATCGTTACGTTAGCTGATTATTAATGTTAAACATTGTTGTCGAGAATGTGCCGTCTCGGCCCGATGACAAGAATCGTCGCGTTGTCATCCCGCTTAGCGTCAAAATGCGCGCAATTTCGGAGATTTTTTTTGTTTTTAAAATACACATATTACATTATTGTTATCATTATATACATACACGAAAGTCATCTGCAATAGCCAGCCGGAAGTCGCGTCGTTTTAGTATGTTTTTCAATATTATTATATCTTCTACATAATACTATAATATAATTGTACGCGAACCATAAAATGTAATATTAATTATTATTATTGTCATATGTTATCATTATGTGGCGGTATATCCTAGATCTGCCCGCTGGGCAGCGAACGGGCGAACGAGAATTCAATTTAATTTCTTTATAGGTACTTAATGTCACGTTTTAGTTACTGCCGTTATATAGTACGTTATATTACTTATTCACTCTGCGTGTTCGCATACTATGGTTCTGTTTAACACGACTATTGCTTGTGCAATCATGTAAATTACGTACCCTTAACTATTATGATAACAATATCGAATCGACAAGTGGAAGCGTGGGTGTTCATTTTAATTTTATCTTTTCCCATCGTGCCTAAAATCGTTCCTAAAATATTAATATAACATTATTATTATTGTTGTTGTCGTTAATGGCCGCCGAACTGAAATCTTCGGTACTTCGAATCGGAAACCGCACGTGCAGGGGCGTTATGAAAAATATAATATTACATAATCAGACAATTATTGTTCGTTTATGATCGCGATAGTCAACGTCATTATGTCCTATACGCAGTGTTTAATAATAACCTATCACCCGAATTTCCCATTAATCTAAATCGCTTTTTTCCAGTTCGATTTTCAAACCTTGTTGCCTAACTTGACACGTTTTCCCACTCTCGAAAGTTTCGAACCGATCCCGCGGAAATTAAGATTTCTGGATCTCACCGGTGCACGCATTTAGCAGAAAAATATATGATTTTAGATGGTTTTCGAGCAGACTTCGAATTACTTCGTTTTACAAAACATCGTGCACTCGTCATAATTCAATATACCATTAAGGTATTTGATAACTCCAAGGTAGTAGCAGATTCGCCGATCTCATCATATTATTCTGTAATTCTGTTTACCCGCGAGTAGTTGTATATAATCAAACAAAACTAGAAAATTTTTCTTGGTCGAACCGTTCTGAATTTCGACATAACCAGTGTTTATTTCAGACCTTCTATCCCGGGGGGAGGGGGGTATCGTAAATTTTCAAGGGGGTATGTCTTAGAATTATATAATTAAGAGAAGTAAAAATATTATTTTAAGTTCAATTTATTGATATCAGATTGATACTTAATAATTTAAGTTATTAAGGTATTATTTTTTTTCTAAGAATACATAAATTATTAATAATCTTATTTTGATTAATTATATGGAAAAAAAAATATAACACACATTTACTATACATGCATTACTTATACATTATACTATATTATTAATAATACACCAATATGAGCTTAAGTCATATACATTTTAATATTTATTATGTTTATTAAATTAAATTAAACGAATCCGGCGATGCTTTTGACGTGCATACAATTACCTCATTTACAGTATCTTCAGTAGCCAGCAGGACATCAATACGGTCGATTTTCAAAGTTGATAATAAAAATTATCAACAAAAATTATCTGTTGTAATAATATATTCTAGACTGAAGCCTAGAATTATTTTTAAAAAATAATTAAGTTTTTCCTCGGAATGACCTCCAACACATATCATCTTTATATCGTTATATTTATTTATTTTTGAAACGATTATTCGTTACCTTACCCGCTTTATATCATTTAATTTGCATAAATTTTTATCATTAAAAATGATTATCAAACGAACCAATCATACAAATATTCTGGATTCAACACTGATTTACTTTATTATTAAATAAATTTCTACGTAATTTGGTTTCATTGAATATAATATCTGCATTAAAATCTCCTATAAGAGATAATAATAGGTTATCAAACATTGAGGATTTGTTGTACTTAATACGTTGTATTGTTTTTCAATAAAACATTCATATCTTTCTAATTTTCAGAACTTACCTACCTAGGCTACAAATTTATACCTAAGTATCCAAAGACCATAGAGAAAAATAGGTTATATTTAATTTAATTTTTAAAAATAAAGAATTTAATCAAATATATGGTTTCACTATTTTGTTTTGTTCTATTACTACCGAACAAAATAACACATATTATGTGGGATAATGAATAAGTGTAAATTTGTTAATACAATTAATGTTTCAAATATGATTAATAGCTTAAGAGTGATAAAACATTTTTCATCAGAAAATTATTTTACTTACTTTTAGCCTATGATATGTAGATAATTTTTTGTTTGTCGTTGTAATTTTATATTTTTGTGAGCTTATTAGATTAATCGTATTTTACAGGTAACTAATTAATAGGTATAAATCAATTTTTTGAATAATTACCTAATAAAGTAACTCAAATATTTTTCAATTTAAAACCACCTATTTTCTTATTTTATATCATATTTTAAGTCATCATGATATGATCCCTAGTCAGCAATTCATAATAGTAGCAGATAATTCACATAATATATTATAAAATGTGTGATATAAGATGAATTCTAATTAAATGGTCTAATGTGTAAAATTTATATATAACTAATTAATTTAAATTTAATAAAAATTATCTGTGATAAAAAACAGTACTAACAAATTAATAATGTAAATTCTATGGATATTAATATTATTGGTATCGATGTCATCTCATTGGCGCGTCGCGTCAAATCGTAGGTATATAGGCATACAATTTACTGCATGGTTTCATTTTCATTATGTATATTTACGGAATTACCCACCGCAATACATCGTTAAAAACTATTTTGACAAAAATAGTATTGGTAATCTGGTTTATGAGACCTGTTAGATCGTGGCGTTACCAACTGCAGCAGAACAATATTATACGTACACCACATTTAGAGTGAAAAATACAAATTGTATATTCTTGTTTGATGGTGAAATCTAGATCTAAGAGGCACATAGGCGCGATTTCAGCTTTGACTTTGGAGGAGGACTATCCAAATATAAATCAAACAGACCCGCCCGGGATAATATGACTATACCGGTAAAATACGATTGAGAACGTTATTTTTGGTAACACAATAAATTGAGAACGCTCATTATTTTAATTTAATTTTTAACGTTGCCAAATTTAATCGAACAATAATTTGAGCACGATAATCGACTATCAAACGATAAAGAATGTTATGTATGGTATGTAGCAAATAAGAGTTCTAATAATTTATTAAAATATATAGAGTATGTTTGATTATGCTATCCCGCTTTAACTAATTCATATAGGTAACTCATTTGTCATAAACTCATAACATATTTATTACATTTTTTATAATATTCTACATGTTTTACTTTTTTTTACATAATATATAATACATATTCTTATAATTCTACATTTTTTTCATTTTTAAACATATTTATATAACATATGATTTTCTTCTAGAATATTTGTTAAATGATAAATAGTAAATGATATGGCAACGTTTCACGTAAATTCGTTCTCAATAGTGACCTTTTTTGGGTTTTTTTTGGGGTGAGCGGTAAGTTCTTTGTTATTTTTAAGTGTTCTCAATCGTTCGGTCAAAAAGGTATAATGTTCTCAATCGTTCGATAGCCGACTATACTATAATAATTATAGTATAATTTAAACAGGTCGTTAATTATACGCTAATTATATATAACACATTTTTACAGGGGGGTAAAAACATCCTATATCAGAGATGGCAAACCTTTTGATAACTGCGGGTCAGATCAAAATGTTTGGTTTGATTTTATTTGCCTCGAGTGTCAGAAACTTTTCAGGCCTTGTTTTTGCTTAAAAAATAGCAATACATTCAATCGCATACTTTAATCTACAATTAACTACTTAACAAATAATTTCTCAGTTAATTGTTGTAATATTTGATTTTGTTTATCCTTGAGCTGAGAAATTTGAATTAAAAAAAAAATGAGGAGAATGTAAAATTGTATTTCATGCGTGTGTATCAAATATAGTATATCAAATATTGTATACAAATCTAGTTTATAATGTAGAGGTGATATAGTATAAAATATAAATATAGAACAATTGTAATTTATCAAATAAAATCATATATTATCTAAATCTGCCTAGAAACTTATAACATTGTTATATTTATTAAAGTACATTTAAAAATAAAAATTATACTATATAAATAGTTATTAACAGTGAATTAAAATACTTCTTATATAGTAAACTCTTGTAATAATAAAATGTATTTATACAATAATCAACTAGAGTAGTATCTAGTAAATATATCTAAAAATAAAAACATAATCATATCATATAATTTCAATGAAAAGTTTAAATATAAACGGTTCTATTAAATTACTTGTGATTTATACCCGTGTATTATAACCAGGTTAACAATTATAACTTTTTCAATAATAAACCAAATACGCAATTGAATGTAATACTTGAGATTTGTACATTATTCCTCAAATAACAACCTAAACCTAATAGAAAAATACGCCATTAATGCTTGTAATTTTATTAAAATTATACGTACTAGTTTCTTTCTACTTACGATATTTCGCTATTTTGACAAAACCCGAACACTGATTCATAAAATTCTTTAAAAAAATTAAATTAAAAAATGTTATTTTCAGTTTAATACAATATTATAGGTGCATTTCCCTGGCACCCTCACCTCGGGATTTTGGAACCAAATAAGGAGCCTTTTTGGTGCTACGTTTGTGCTGCTTTGTGCCCGACTTTGAGCGTTTGTGCAACAAACCCCAATTTTCAACGAATTTTTCATAGTGGGGGTGCTGTCGTTTCCACAGCACCCCCACCTTGGAACTTTCAACTTTGGATTACGCCATTCGTTTGTGCCACATTTGTGCTATTTTTGTGCTGCTTTGTGCCCGACTTTGGGCGTTTGTGCAGCAAAACCCCGATTTTTAACAAATTTTTCAAAGTGGGGGTGCTGTGGAAACCACAAATCACCCTTAGCTCAACATTTTAGTATACCAAGTAATCCTTAAAAGACTTAATTTACCCTCTCATATTCTAAATAATCAATATGCAAATTTAACCATTTGGATAAAAATATTCGTTCATTAAAAAATGTAATATGAAAAAAATCAAATTTAATAAAAAAAATGTTTAATTTGCGATTCTGAACGAAGTGATTAATGTATTGATTTTACAATGATGTGTGTTTTTTTTTTTGGTTTTTTTTGTTATAGTGCGTGTACAGCACTAGTTGAAATAATGCTTCAATTTCAAATTTTGGGGGTGGTTTCCGATGTAAAAGTGAATATCCTTGGTGCATTATAGAGGTCAAAAGTAAACATTTTCCAACAGTTTTCAAAAAAATCGAGAAAAACAAAAAAAAAATGACAGAAAAACTGGAATTTTTACGCAAAACCAGTTTTCGACCAAATTGATTTTTTTATATGGTTGTAATTCAAAAACTAATCACTGTAAATACTTGAAATTTTTACCAAATGTTTATGTTAGTGTTATATATATACATTATACAGTTTAATTTTCTACAAGTTTTGACTTTTTGAGTTATTTATAGACCACTGAAATTTTCGATTTTTTTGAGAAATTTTTTTTTGAAGTGTCGGTAAAAAAATTTTGAATGACTAAAAAAACTTAAAATTTAATACAAGGTTCCTTATGAGTTGTTCTTATTGTAGCTAAAAAAAATTAAAAATAGTTTGTCACAATTTTATTTTATAAGTGTTTATAGTTCAAATTTTTACGAAGATTGGCATTTTCTTTACATGATTACATTTTCAAAATATTTTGACTTTTTTTGAGGTATTTATAGACAACTGAAATTTTCAATTTTTCTGTAAAATTTTTTTTGAAGTGTTGTTAAAATTTTTTTGGCCATATCGAAATACTTAAAAATTTAATACAAAGTTCCTCATAAGTTATTCATATAGAGATTAAAAATTACAAAAATACATAGGCACGATTTTTTTTATTAGCATTTACAGTTCAAATTTTGACTGAATACATAAAAATTACGGCTATGTTCAAATTATGTTAGATAGAAATTCATAAAAGTTTTTCTTTTTAATTCTAAGATTTTAGAATATAAAACAATGCTCATAATATATTTTTACAATAGCAGTTAAAAAATAAAAGAAATGTATAATCACATTTTTTTTTAAAAAGCATTTAAATTTTAATTTTGACAACATACGTAAAAATCACAAAATTTCGCAAATTGTTTTAAGCTAGAAATTCATAAAAAATGTTCTTTTTCAATCTAAGATTTAAAACTTTAATACAAGATTCCTTACAAATTTTTCAATCTTTATCACAAAAAAAAATGTCCACCGGAAATTCAAATTAAATTTTTATTAGCATTTGAATTTCAAATATTGACAGAAATTTGTCAAAACCATGAATATTTGCAAATTATTTTGTAGTTCAAAATTCATTATATTGTTTGTATTTATATCTAAGGTTATAAAATTTAACACCAAGTTAACCATAAGTTTTGCTTCAAAATAGCTATAGAGAAAATTTGAAAGCGTCATTATAGGAAAAAGTTTTTGAGCGTTTCGAGTTTTAATTTTTATGAAATCGCTTAATGATAACGATTTATCCTCAAACGAGTCAAACGAATTTAAATATTATTTGTGATACTTCAAAAATTATAAGTTGTAGATACTTGAAAATTTCACCAGATATTTAGATCGGAAATTGAAAAATTGAAAATTTGTTCAATAATTGTACCACAGATTATAACACATATATATTAGACGAGATGATTATATTGTGATTACGAAATGTTTTCATGGATATTAGAGAAGAATTTGTTTGAAAATTTAATACAAAGTTCCTTATAAGTTATTCTTATAGTGATTAAAAAATTATAAGAATACATACGCACAATTTTTTTTTATAAGTGTTTATAGTTCAAATTTTTACGAAATCTGTCGAAAATGCGAAAATTTGCAAATAATTTTGAAGCTGAAAAATCATAATATTTTTTTGTTTATAACTAAGGATTAAGAATACAAGACTAAGTTTTCCATAAGTTTTTCTTCAAGTAGCTATAGAGAAATCTCGAAGCGTCATTATAGGAAAAATTTGAGGTGCGTTTGAGTTTTAAATTTTTACGAAATAGCGTTACGATAACGATTTATCCTGAAACGATTTTAAATATTTGTTATTATTCAAAAATTATTGTAGTAGTCGTAGATACGTGAAAATTTTACCAGTTATAAGGATTGTCATTTTCTTTACATGATTTAATTTTAAAAATATTTTGACTTTTTTTGAGGTATTTATTGGCAACAGAAATTTTCAATTTTTCTGAAAAATTTTTTTTGAATTGTCGATAAAATTTTTTTGGCTTCATAAAAATACTTGAAAATTTAATACAAAGTTTCTCATAAGTTATCCCTATAGTGATTAAAAAATTATAAGAATACATAGGCACATGAAATTTTCACCGAATGTTTATATAAGTATATTCTATCCACCATGAAATTTTCAATATTGTTTGACTTAACTTAAACTATTCTTAGGTATATGCAATTTTCGATCATTATTAGTTTTTTTTAAAATTAATATCGATAAAAATTTATTTTTTGGGTAGAAAATCTTGAAAATTTGATACAAGGCTCTTTAACATATCCTTATAATAGCAGTTGAAAAATAAAATAAATTCATAGTCACAATTTTTTTTTTTTTATAAGCAATCAAATTTTAAATTTTTACAAAATATGTAAAAATCACAAAAATTCGCAAATTGTTTTAAGCTAGAAATTCATAAAAAATGTTCTTTTTAAATCTAAGATTTTAAAATTTAATACAAGATTCCTTACAAATTTTTCAATCTTTATCATAAAAAAAATGTCTACCGGAAATTCAAATTAAATTTTTATTAGCATTTGAATTTCAAATATTGACAAAATTTTGTCAAAACCATGAATATTTGCAAATTATTTTGTAGTTCAAAATTCATTATATTGTTTGTATTTTATATCTAAGGTTATAAAATTCAACAATAAGTTTTTCATAAGTTTTGCTTCAAATAGCTATAGAGAAAATTTGAAGCGTCATTATAGGAAAAATGTTTTGAGCGTTTCGAGTTTTAAATTCTTATGAAATCGCGTAATGATAACGATTTATCCTCAAACCCGGTATATTGTATATCTCCGATAATATAAGGTATTATGAATTATGATAACTGCATGCAATGTTTTTGGAAAAATTGATTAACCATGCCTTATTTAAAATGCGTCCTAATTGAAAAATAATATATTTGTTCCAAAATAGAATATGTGACAATATTTAAATATAATATATCCTAGACTGACAAATCATCTCCGTTCACAATCTTTGACATCGGAAAGTACCCTCGAAGTTAGAAATTAAAGTATTATTTCGACTAGTTATGCACTTATGCTTATGCAGTACACAGACACAAAAAACACAGACACACACACACATTATTGTAAAATCAATACAATATTCATCACTTCGTTCAGAATCTAAAATAAAATAGTTATAGTAAAAATTACAATAACTGTTTATTAAAAGATGCCTCAAATCCAGGTTTAAGAAAAAATGTTAAGTTCATCAACAAGCTATCTTGTTTAGTCAGATACGCATATTAAATAAAACATAAATAATAGAAACTATATGCATGTTGAAACAAGTTATAAAGAGGTGATTATTAATGTCGTAAATACAACGGTTGAACAAAACTATTTCAAAATTAAAGTTGCTCAAAAACATTTTGAACAAAATAAATAAACTTTAATTTGAGTACGTTCATACCATACATTTCAACCTATTATATGACAAAATTAAATATTTTGTTTCACTCAATCCTCATTAAAATATGATACATTTTAAAACCAAGTTCATTTGTTTTAATAATTTGGATATTACCTATTTTGTTTCATAGTTTATTAATATAATATAATTATAGAGCTCCTTTTTAAAAAAATTACGAAAAACAAATATTAAAATCGGGGGAGGGGGGGTTGCAAGACTAATGAACCTTGTACTCAAAGCTATTATATCAATGGTGTTTAGAAAAATATTTTTCGAATTTATGAAAATCAAAAAGTAACTACCTAGGATCTCATGGTAAATGTTGCTATAAGTGCGTTGGCTGAGTGGTAAAAGAGTCATATTATGCCAGATTTTTTTATAACAACCCTCAAAGTGGGGGTGCTGGAGTCGTGCTTCAGTTATAACTTTTTACAGCTTTCGATACAAACGACGACTTTTGCGGTATAAACAGAGTACAAACGATCGCCCCGGGTTTTTTTACGAAAGCTCAAAGTGGGGATGCAGGGGACATGGACCTTCAGTTAGTCGTTTGTTGTCTGCTGTGATTGTAAGTATCTTGTTTTTACATTTCAATAGATTAAATATTTAAGATAGTTATAATAATATTTTTTCCTATCTTACGATTTTAAACAGTTTACTAGTAATAGTATACCGATATACAACTACTTTGGTATAAATATTTTATATGATGAAAGTCTGGTATAAAAAAAATATGTATACATATTCTATAAATCAGTGACAAGTGTGCCGTGGCTAAATATGGGTTGGAGTTAGGAAGCCGCAAGGGCAAAAGGTTGGGAAACGCTGATTTAGATTATGGGAAGTTAAAATTAGTCTTTTAAAGATTAATTGGTATACTAAAATGTTGAGTTATTCCAAAATTCCAAGGGGGGGGGGGGGGTGCCAGGGAAATGCACCTCAATATTATAGTACCGATTCATATACCATAGTTTAATATTATCATAATATATATAGTAATAATAATTAATTTTATATACCTGAACTGTCCGTGGATGAATAATTCATAATAAAATCTTTCAGTGGACCTGAAATGATTTGAATTATGTTTAGGTAAGATGTTTGTTATTACTTTATAGTTGTTACATTTTATATTTAAACAAAAAAATGATATACAGTAATAAATATTGTTACGTATCTATAAAATATGTACGAGATACCACGCAATTGTGATACAAAATAAGTATTAACTATGACTAAAACTAATAAGCCATTAATATCAAAAGCGTGCGGAGGTCAACAATAAGAATGTGGTGAATAAAATATAAAATTGGTTAAATTATAAAAGTGCTTTCACACGTCCCTTCTTAGAAATGACTGTAGACCCGTGTGAAAGGATACGAAGCGGTCAGCATATTAAGTTGAATCACAATACAGGAAAGTCCTCTCCTAAGGACCAAATCATATTATGTAAGAGAGACGGGGACAAGAGCTCGTCAGACGGTTTTTAAAATGTGAGCCAGACGGTTCTTAAATTTGAACTAGACGGTTAGGGACATTAAAGACACTCAGAGGCAGGTCGTAATGCCATCATTGTCTTTTTTTATATCATTATTTCAAAATCAGGTCGTAACACCGCTCACCAACACCTAATAGATTACTACATAGTAATTTTGTATCAAGTTTAAACGTAAAATAAAGATATTGTTAAGGACCAAATCCTATATAAGAGAGACCGGAGAGACGGGGACAAATGCTGGTCAGAAAGTTTTTAAAATGTGATCCAGACGGTTCCTAAATGTGAGCTAGACGGTTAGGGACATTCAACTCATTCAAGACACTCAGAGGCAGGTCGTAATGCCATCATTGTCTTTTATATCATTATTTCAAAGTCAGGTCGTAACACCGCTCACAAACACCTAATAGATTACTACATAGTAATTTTGTATCAAGTTTAAACATAAAATAAAGATATTGTTACACTTATACATCAGTTAGGTATATTTTCATTCCTACGTTGATGTATGAATCGACGTTCAGTCGGGAAGTAACAATGCACATGAATATACATGAAGACTTTACAATTTAAATTTGTTATCGGCAGAAAAACAAAATTATAAATAATTATAAATTATAGTTATAGATCATTGATAATAATTACTCACTATATGTTGTATCATTTTTTATTTTTGACAGTGTTTTCTCTAATATAAAATATAATTGATGGTATTATTTACTGTAGCATAAGCTCGTAAAAACGCATGCTATAAACTTACAGGTATATGTATAGTAAAAACACAGAAAGGAATGTGAAAAACTTGTGATGCTTCTAATACTATTATAATGGTGTATAATTTTTTGATAATTATTCAGAGAAAGATTTACTTAAGGGGATTCGATATCACGATTTTCTGTCTTTGTCTAACACAAAGAATTTTAACAGTGTTCTCTGCCAAACGTATATAAAGTGAAGCGATAAGATTTCTGAAAACAAATTCGAATTTTTCGTCAAGTATACTTTAGATCAACTTCCGCACATTTTTTAATTATTTTAATTTTATCTTCTGCAAAAATTGAATAATGTAATTTTTAATATAACATTTTTAGAAATATAAAATATTAAAAATGTGAGGAAGTCAATCTTTATAGTATAAAACCTTAATTGGTTTTTTAAATTCTTATCGCTTCATTACATCAATAATTGGTGGACGTATATTGATTCCGCCGCCGGCTATTAATTCCGCTGGCTACTGTTTAAAATATCTAGACATCGATTCCGCCGGTTACTGTTTATAGTATTTACAAATCGACTCAGCCAGACACTGTTAATCCCCTCCCCCTTGTATTTCAAAATATATAGTATATTATAATATGTATAAAATGATAATAACTGTATAATTCGAAACTAAAATATAATATATTCTAATTAATACGTGTATGTGAATATATTATAAAATATTAAAATATATAGTCTAAATTGTATAAAATGATAATTGTTCGTTCCGCAAACAATACGTCCGTCAAGTTGGCACCGGCACTTTCTCCAAACAACTCAAAATTGGTATCAAAATTTTGCTACGAATTCGCTACATTTTGCTACGCTATTTTTAGAATTTGCTGCTATTTGGTTTTTTCGAAAATCCGGAAACAAACATGCCGGTGCTATCTTGACGTAGCACCGGCACTTTCTCCAAACAAATAAAAATTGGTATCCACATTTTGCTACGAATTTGCTACATTTTTCTACGCTGTTTTTGGAATTTGCTACCTCCTGGTTTTCCCGGAATCCCGGAAAACAGAAAATTTCCCAGCACCAGCACTTTCTCCAAACAACTCAAAACGGGTATCAAAATTTTGCTACGAATTTGCTACATTTTGCTACGCTATTTTTAGAATTTGCTACAATTTGGTTTTTCCAGAATCCCGGAAAATCGAAAATTTCCCAGCACCGGCACTTTCTCCAAACAACTCAAAATTGGTATTAAAATTTTGCTACGAATTTGCTACATTTTGCTACGCTATTTTTAGAATTTGCTACTATTTGGTTTTTCCGGAAATCCGGAAACAAACATGCCGGTGCTATCTTGACGTAGCGCCGGCACTTTCTCCAAACAACTCAAAATTGGTATCCACATTTTGCTATGAATTTGCTACATTTTGCTACGCTGTTTTTGGAATTTGCTACCTCCTGTTTTTCCCGAAATCCCGGAAAACAGAAAATTTCCCAGCACCGGCACTTTCTCCAAACAACTCAAAATTGGTATCCACATTTTGCTATGAATTTGCTACATTTTGCTACGCTGTTTTTGGAATTTGCTACCTCCTGGTTTTCCCGGAATCCCGGAAAACAGAAAATTTCCCAGCACCGGCACTTTGACCAAATACCATGATATAATAGGTATTAACATTTTTTATTTTCATAGATTATTGTTCCATTCATGTGCTATAATGCGTTTCACAACTAATTATAATGCGTTTCACAACTAATTTCACAACTCACGAAGTTCAAGTGAAGAAATAGGACATTACACTTCACATGTTAAAAGAGCTAATGGCCTGTGGAATATTCACGACGACTTGGTAAACAAAATAACAACATATAAAAACACCGAAAAAATTGAAGTTCAACCCCATATTTTATTTTATGTAAAAGAGTAAAATAAAAGTAAAATTATATTAATTTGGAGAATAGATGATAATAATTGAAATAAATTTAAAGTACTTATATTTCAGTTTATTAATTTTTGTATATATTTTGTTTTATGATATGTTTTGTATATTTCGTTAGAATTATTATTATATTCGTACAACTATTATACCTTTTGAAGCCCATTTAAGCTTTTGTATGAATAAAGTTTTTGATTGATATTGTTTTATGTCAATTAGACTGTTTATCTAATTACAATTATTCTGTTGTAACTGTTTCACCAAGTTGAGTAATTTTAAGCATTTTTATGATTATATTTTTTGTTTGTCACTCTTATATGCCAATTAGGCTGTCTATTTAATTAATATTCACTTTTTAATTGTTAGTTATATGCCAACCAAGCTGTTTATTTGTTTTATTATTAATATTATTATCCCCTTTTGATTGTTATTAATTATTTACTAAACAATCCGGTTACTTATTATTATTACTATATTCTTTATTGAGTCAAATAAATGGTAAAACTAAAATGAATTTCTACAGTTCATTTATTTATAATATATACTATACTTAGACAACGATTGTCCAGTACTATAATATTAACATGTTGAAAATAGGTTTATACATATATTGACTGGAATATTTTTAATTTGGAAATTTAAAATGTTGATAACATCTATTTAAATTTAATTTAATTTTTTGTTGTTCATACCCAGTGTCGGACTGGCTCGAAAAGGCCCAGTCCGCGATTTGGAAAAAAGGGCCCCCCAACAGTAGCCCAAAAAAACCATCGTGACATCAAACATTATAAAGAAAAACACAGATTCAAATTGTATCATAGATTAATATTTATTTTAATTAATATTAAAGGTAAAACAAATTAAACAATATATATGAATAACATCTCAAATCAATAACCTTGATAGTTCTGATGAACTTTTAGCAATAGTATTTACAACAATTTCCTTATCAACAACATAGTCTCTTTCAATATTTATCATTAATAGAGTTTCCATAATATCTTGAGAAATTAATGACCTTAATTTAGTTTTAATATTTTTGAGTTTGGAAAATGTACGTTCACATGTAACTTGTGTACATGGTAACGTTAAAACAAATTTATACGCCAAGTATATGTTATTAAAAGAGCCCGATTGTTGAACAATTTCGTACAAAATATTAAAAGCACATCTTAAACAATTGTTACATGAATTGAATTCTAAACTGTGGTCAATATTTAGTTCTGGTTCAGAGTCAGATTCATTGTCAAAAGATAGATCATTTTTTGAAAATGTGTCATTAAAATTTTTAGTTATTGAATCAAATTGTATTGCAAATTTCCCGGGATTCCGGGAAAACCAGGAGGTAGCAAATTCCAAAAACAGCGTAGCAAAATGTAGCAAATTCATAGCAAAATGTGGATACCAATTTTGAGTTGTTTGGAGAAAGTGCCGGCGCTACGTCAAGATAGCACCGGCATGTTTGTTTCCGGATTTTCGAAAAAACCAAATAGCAGCAAATTCTAAAAATAGCGTAGCAAAATGTATCGAATTCGTAGCAAAATTTTGATACCAATTTTGAGTTGTTTGGAGAAAGTGCCGGTGCCAACTTGACGGACGTGCAAACAATTATTCAAAAACCTGATTTTTCGCGCCAGTACGTTAATTACCGATTGCCGAACACCACTGACCAATCACAAGCCACCTGTCTCCGACATGGGGGGTCTGAACGTTTCGGCGGCTCAGTATGCTACGCGCAAGTGGGTCAACTTACGGCGAATAGAGTATAGTTAAGAGGACGCTACACCCGCATGTGTTGTCTCCGTCTTACAAGTACGTAACATTGCAAAAACTGTTTCGCGCGGGAAAGAACCGAGAAGGCTACAGTCATAACTAAAAAACGAAATTCTCACCACAGATAAAAGGGAATTTCGACTGTGCAACGTTGTTTTTATTTTTTTGATATTAGAACTGAAAAAAAAGTTATTCGATTTTGAAAAATGCAAAAATAATGCATTTTGAAACAATAAGAACTTTTTTCTATTTGTGATATCGAAAAATTGAAAACAACGTTGCACAGTAAATGTTCTCCTTATTATGTGGTGAAAATTCCGTTTCTTAGTTATAGCTGTAGCCTTCTCGGTTCTTTCCCGCGCGAAACAGTTTTTGCAATGTTACGCACTTGTAAGACGGAGACAATACATGCGGGTGTAGCGTCCTCTTAATTTGACGGCAAAAGATCTATCAAACGACAAACTATGTAATAATATAATATAGGTATTATATTATGTATTAATAATTTACAACTATATTGTGTTTCTATAAAATCCAAAATACCTATCTTATCAAATAATCTTATCAAAATATACTGATAATTAGCAATACGTGATAACGCCACCGGAATTGAGGCATTAGTTGGCACCATGGTTAAATAACTAGGTATGATCGCAACTTTATGATACGCAGGTGTCATGGCCGCCACTGGCAGTGAATATTATCACTTCGATTTATCAGTTTACAGTTATCAAAACCATGTTCAAAACAATATTTAAAGCAATAAAAATACAAAATTGAAATTACAAATTATTATTTTATTTTAAAAATGTATTATTTAATAAAATAAACATCAAAGTTTGATTTAAATTTAAATTTAATATCATTTTTATTTTTGCCACAAGCATCAATCCATTTATTACAATAATAAGAGTTTTTCGGGAATCTGAAAAACCTTATATTTGTATCATTTTTGTCATTGCATCTTTTTTTCGTCCACTTTTACAGTCTTTTACCGCACACCAAGACATTTTAATAATAATTAAAATTGATAGTTGACAATATTATTAACGTCAATGGCACAAACGAATAATAAATAAAAGACTAAAAGTGCTAAGATTCCCGCTAATTTTTGTTTATACAAATTAACTTGAATTATCTTAATTCATGGTTTTGAGCGGCGAAATTCAAGTGGATACTATATTAAGACACAAGTTATATCGTGTTAGTTTTTCATATAAAAGGAATGGGACGAGGAAAAATAAATAACAAATCATTTTAGTAATAAAAACAATTTTTATTTTACAAGAATAGAACATGTACTAACATATTTAAAACCTACATAATATACAACTAAAAAAATCAAAACGAACTTTCAATCAAGCTTTCAAATTGAAAATTAATATTCAATCCAATATTATGGTCAAATATGATAACTGATAAGCGTAGTCGGTTATCAACATTATCGGAAGTTGCAAAATCCAGTGATAAAAATCACTGCCAGCTGAGATTTCTTTCCATGATAAATCATGGAATGATAGTACATGCGCAGCCCATAACGAAAATGCGCCTCAATGCGATCATACCAAGTTATTTAGCCATGGATGGCACGTTAATTCCACCACCAGTAGGCTGGTCGTTTGTGATAGTGGTGCGCCGTTATCTAACTGATAGTGGGCAATGTGCGTATTCCAACGGTTACATTTTTATATTATTTTTATGCACTTTCAATATTTTTTCTTCGTTCATAAAGTTGTGTAACACTTTCAGTGCCACCGAAATTCTGTATTTTGATGGATTAAATGTTTAAGGTGGTACTGATCGCATTTTCGTAAATTATGTGTTTTTTCATTGGCTACTCAAAATTCGTTCATTTTCTTAAAGGCTTCATATTCATTAAATTACGTTCGTACTTTTTTCCTTGTTTTTTTATGCCTCTCGAGCTGTTCGGTCATTCAACGAGCCTCCAATTCAGTTATTCAATATTCAATTTGTTTTTGTTAATCTTAGATACATTCGTTCTCATCAAAAATGCATACATTCATTCAATACGTCATATTCAATCATTTCATTTTAGTCATCTGTGAATTGTTTTCTGTAAGTATCGTTCAATCATTTATTGCGTTCAACCCATTAATATTATTCCTCAATTTAGGATGCACCATGAGATACTTACAGAAGCACGTGAATTTTTTTTGTCATTGTGAATTATATATTGTGTTCAGTGATTTATTCGTCCGAGTTGGTGGCCCGTTAGTTGTACGTTCTCAGGATTGTCACACATTTAATTATTATTATATTGTATTTTTATTGTGCAAATATGTGCATCCTGAGACGGTAGCGTTTAGTTCAAAGCCGCTTACCAGGGGCGTGCTCACGGGGAGGGGGGTGTCATATCCCCCCCCCATGAACTTTATTTTATGAATTTTCTTGAGTTTCTTGCTAGTTTCGCTTTTCTCGAAAAAAGAGGTAATGCATAATTGGTTTTAATTTTTAAGTTGTGTTAATAATTATTATCAAAGATATAAAATATATATTATAGTAGTCGGTAGATACACATCTGTGAGTAATATTATGTTGTTAGATACCAATGGACTATTATAACATTAAAACATTTCAGTCCATTATGTTTCGATATCTATATTATGAACGCGCCCATCGATATATCAGTACGACAGTACAGATTATATCAATCACAACGGACCAAAATAGCAGTCTTGGGTAAAATACTTTTTAAAAGTATTTGGAATAAATTCTCGGATATTCATGACAAATAGTATTCCGAATATGTATTCGAATACATCCAAAAAATAGTATTCTGAATAAAGTATTTTTTGTTATAGATATTAATAAAATAATAATTGTTTTTGGGAAATTATAGCCAATGTTTAAATATATTATAATATATTGTTTGTAAATTAAAATTATAATATATACCTAACTATAACTGTTTATGATTTACAATATTATATTATAATAATTTTTTATAATATTTATAATGATTATCTACAATTATTATCTTCTATGAATAATATTAATAATATTATTAAAGTATAAAATCTTTTACCAGGACAGGCACAGTGAAAACAATACATACTAAATAAGGAATGTAAAAAGTTAAAAAGTATTTATTTAAACAAAATAACCAGGAAATATTAATTTTTTTTTCGATAGAATATCATCATATTTTTGTTTGAGAGATGTGATAGATGGCAATAAGTAACCAAAATACATATGTTTTTACCCTTGTATACATCTAGACACGGTACCCGGAAAAAAATCCCCAAAGTTTGCTTTGTCGAGTTTGCAAAGTTTAGTACACATGCAGAGGCTCCATTACTAGTAAATACTCGTCCAAAAATTATATATCGGGCTTTAGAAAAACGGTTAACTTTAACAGCATCACATATCTCATAAAATTTAGAAGGGCTCATTTTAAAATGAATAATAAGAAATTTCATAGCATCAAACCAGAGATTCTAACGGGTATCATTAGGAGTTTTTAAGTATAGGTACATCCAAATTGGTTTTAACTATGTCGGCCATTTGACTAGAACGGTTCTGTCTGTTCCAAATAGCTTGACATTTTGCAAATTTAGATGATAAAATACTAAAATCAGTAAAATCCTAATATTGTTATACTATTAAAGTATTCCGAATATAGTATTTGGAATACTTTCGAAGGTATTCTGAATACTGCATAAAATACTTTTAGGAAAAGTATTTTCAAAAGTATTCTGAATACCTAAATAGTATTCCGAATATTGTATTTGGAATACTTTATTCCGAATACTACCCAAGACTGCAAAATAGTTCGTTCCGGGATTCCCGTCACAATCTATTGTTATCAATAACCGAGCCATAATAAACTAATAACTGCGGGCCATAGACTGTAGAGTACTTACATAATTACATATATCTCTGACTATAAATTTAAATAGGATTTGAGACTATTTTTTCAAAAAATCAGTTCTTAAATGCAAGTGAAATAGAATCCTTTAAAAATCTGGCAGAGTTTTATTTACCGCATGTCAATAAAGACAACAGTTTGGCTGAACTGAAAATATGGCGAACAAAGATATTGGACAATTCTGAAGTCATTAAAACTGGCCTAGATGCTCTCCAACTCTGCAGTTCCTTTATTTATACAAATTTGAATAAGTTACTAAAAATGTTATGTGTCCTACCCGTTCCAACATCCACCCCAGAAAGATCGTTTTCAACATTAAAGAGGGTGAAGACATACACTAGAAACTCAATACTTAAATTACAATACTCTTTAACTTATTAGTTTAACCGACATTCAATATTTACTTGCATTTTATTTTAGGACCGTTTTAATGGATTAACGTTGTTGGCAGTACATAAAGATATTAGCATTACTCCAGATGAAGTCTTGGATGAAATGTCTATGAAGCCAAGAAAACTTGAACTTATACTTTAGGTCTTTAGATCTATACTTTTATTATATCCGATTATATAAAATAAAATATTTTATAAAATGTTAATTTTGAATATGTTTAGCTCTATATCTAGTATTATATCATATAATATACCTAATATATCAACCTACTTCTAAAATATCAATATATACATTTTGTGTATATGACAATCAAAAAAACAAGATACAATTTATCCCCCCCCCCCCCCCATTAGAAAAAGCTGAGCACGCCCCAGCCGCTAACGGACACCAGTTCCTCAGGTAACCAGCTGACGAGCTGCCAGATTATTATTCAGTATTATTATTATTATTTTACTTTGCTAATCAAGCATTATTATTATTATTTTACTGTGCTAATCAAGCACTTCAATATTATATTGTTTACCTTTGATAATCCAGCATATTGTATTTTATCCACTTATTGGGTGCCAAATAGGTTTCTCACACTTAATATTATCATTTGCTGTATTATTCGAAGCCAATAGACTATATTGTAACATTTGTATTATCATTTTTATACTAAACCAAAGTACCTACCTACCATCACTTAGAAATTAGAATTATAATAAAAACAATTATTTAACATATTCGGGTTACCTATTTTATTTCCATCATTATTCATTTAAGGTCATTACTATTATACTTGAATTTAACTAACGCCTTGTCGTGAAGGCACCCTGATTAACCTATATTAACGTAAATTATTATGTTTGATTTTTGTTCAGAGCTGAACGCGACAGATAATAATTGTATAATTCAAAATTAAAATGTATAATATAATTAAAATAAATATAATATAATTGTATTTACTATTTAATATATTATTTCCTTTATATATTATGTGTCAGTTTGTATTTTTGAATCGGTTTCCACCAATTTTGCGTCAAATGAAATCGGCATTCAACAATTTATATTTCTGGCCAAATTGTTTTTGCACCAATATGTATATCTTCTTCAAAATCAGAAACTATTTCCAATGGACTGAATGATAAATTGATTTCTGAACATTTTTCAATAACGTAACCAAACGATCGCGCATATGACGTGTCTTTATATTTTTTGCTTGATTCACATAAATTTTTGCAGTACACTTATTATTTATCTTTATTTATACGCTGCCATTTAAGAGCATCTAAAAACTTTACATAGTCTTTTTTATGATATTTATGATCATTATATGAAATAAAATCATTTTTTCTTTCACTAGAAACTATGGTAAAGTTCATTATAATTTATAACTGATAAATAATACGCTTTAATAAATATAATAATACTTATGTGCAACACTATGCACGTGATGGAGCAATTTCGTTAACTGATTAGTAACTAGGCGAGAAGTAACATGGGAAGATTAGGAAGTCCACATTTTAACAATATAAAAAAAATATAAATATAGGTCTTTATAGATATTAAGATATATCATATCTTAAAGATAAGATTTCAGTCAGAACTCAGAATCATAATTGACATCATTTATGTGTAACGAAATATGTTATAGAAATACGTATATAAATATAATTTAGACTATATACATATTACAAAATATTCACATACGCGTATTAATTAGACTATACATTTTTTGAATTATTATACAATTATTGTCATTTTATACATTTTATTAATATATATAATGTTATACATCATACTATGTAGGAGTGTATATTTTAAAATTCATTTACAAGGGAAAGATAAACAGTAGCCGGCTGAATTAATTTCCGCCCTGAATAGGAAGGAGGTGGAACCGTTATATATATATATATTTTAAACAGTAGCCGGCAAAATCGATGTAGGTAAACCTTTTTCCTAAACAGGTAATTTCGGCGGAATCAATAATTCCCCCAATTGTGAATTGGTACGTGTGGCAATAAGCATGTCACTAACACCTTATAGCTTACTACAATGTAATTTTATATCAATTTTAAACGTAAAATAAAGATATTGTTACACTTATACATCAGTTATATTTTCATTCCTACGTTGATGTATGAATCGACGTTCAGTTGGAACGTAACAATACACATGAATATGCATGAAGATTTTACAATTTAAATTTGTTATTGGCAGAAAAACAAAATTATAAATAATTATAAATTATAGTTATAGATCATTGATAATAATTACTCACGATCGTTATCATCTTCATCATCCTCACGATAGCTGAATATGTTTGACAGTACTTTCTCTAATATAAAATATAATTGATGGTATTATTTACTGTAGCATAAGCTCGTAAAAACACATACTATAAACTTACAGGTATATGTATAGTAAAAACACAGAAAGGAATGTGAAAAACTTGTGATGCTTCTAATACTATTATAATGGTGTATAATTTTTTGATAATTATTCAGAGAAAGATTTACTTAAGGGGATTCGATACCACGATTTTCTATCTGTGTGTAACCAAAAAAATTTTAACAGTGTTCTCTGCCAAACATATATAAAGTGAAACGATAAGATTTCTGAAAACAAATTCGAATTTTTCAAGTATACTTTAGATCAACTTCCGCACATTTTTTAATTATTTTAATATACTAACTATATTTTAATATAGTTACTTTCTGAAAGCCAATAGTCTCTTTCTCAACGCTAATAAGCATTTCGTTGTTAATTCTGGTAAGTTTTTTATTTAACTCTGCTTGTGCCTTATCTTTTACATCAGGATGTTTAAGTTTTCGTAAGTCATATCTTTTTCCATTTTTTGGGATTATCTTTTTCATTCTAATTTTGAAGGTGGCCACTAGTGGGACGGGGTCTGATTGACGACCTGCCCCTGGGTATTTTTAACCGCTATACAACTATTTCTGAATCTCTGGTTCACTAATCGAATTGATTTCTTACAACTTTTCCAGGTTTATCCATTGGGGATTTCAATGTGTATTACTTCCGTGGATGTAATTTGAACCATGTATTCATTACAGCCATTGTATTTGTTTCCGCAAATATTTCCAACCTGTCCATTCGGCTATTTCTTTCTCCTAGTCAAAATGTTCCTACGCTCACCGATGTCCTTCCTGCTCCCAATTTTGCATTTAAGTCCCCCATAACGATCGTTAAGTCTTGTTTTTTCCACTTATTCATGACTTTATTAACACATTGATAGAATTCTTCTATCTCATTCTCTTCTTTCTCCGCTGTTGGAGCGTAACTTGAATGATGTTAACATCTACTGGTGTAGCTAATAGCTGTACGAGTATAGCTCTTGAAGAGATTGGTATGAAGTTCTTTATCGATTTAGCCATTTTCTCCGCCAGAATGATACCTAATCCATACTCATGTGTTCCAGTTGTTGAACCTGAGTAAAGTACTTTGTGGTTTTCTATATTTATGTTGCCTGAATCTGGCCAACTCATTTCGCTGATACCGAGGATTGAAATATTCATCCTATCCATTTCTTTAATGGCATTGTGTATTTTCCCTGCCTGATACACTGTTCTTACATTACATGATCCAAAGTAGTATAAAATAGAGAATTCAATCACAAGATCCTCATCCTCCTCCTCATCATAATCATCCTCCACATCATACGCCACCACCACCACCACCACCTCTCCTACTCACCGCTCGCCCATAGGTGCCGCCGTCCCACCACCACCACACCACCATATCCCAACCATCACCACCACCACCACCTCTCCTACTCACCGCCCGATCATAGTTGCCGCCGTCCCACCACCACCACCCACCCAGCCATAGGTGCCGCAACCGGTACACCGCTCCTCATCCTCATCATACACCACAACCACCACCTCTCCTACTCACCGCCCGGCCATAGGTGCCGCCGTCCCACCACCACCACCACCCGCCCGGTCAAAGGTGCCGCAACCGGTACACCACTCTCCGCCCCACCACAACATCCAACTACTCGACGCCGCCGCCGCCGTTGTGACGTATAATATTATTATTATTATCAGTGGAAATAATGCAAAAATTTATTTCGATTGTCCAGGACTCGACCTCGAATCTATTGCCTCACAGACGACTGCTATAATACCACTGGTCCACCAGACCAATTATGTGCATATTATTATTAGCCATTTAAGTGAAGTATATTTAATTATAGGTACGCTATCACATTCCTGCGAGCAGTTCTATACCCTAAACAGATATCACTTAACACATTACTGTGAACAAAATACCGTGAATTTAATATTATACAGTTTACGAGTAGGTACTATCTGTAATTTAATATTACATGAATATAACACAGCGGTTACAAGTCCGATCTTTGGGTACTAACTGTTATATTTTCTAGTAATGTACATCTATATACGCATACTCATCAGACTTATAATACCTTTATACCTTGTGAGCTTTCGGCCTTTTTAAGGGCTTACTGACCACCCATCACACAAGGGGAACACTTATGTGATGACCCATAGACCGAACCGCGTGGTGTCTTTTGGACATGTCGGTAGAATCTATGGGTTTTGATACACACAGTGGGAAATGAATCCCAAAGATTTATTTAAAAGGGAAAACAGTAAATAAAAATAATATTAATAAAAGAAAATATGTGGCAACATGTAAGGTAGTGATATGATTGTATTTTACATGGCAATTACAACTCAAAAACAAGATATATTTTAGAAGAAAGAAAGAAAAAAATGAGTGTACGAGAAAAATTATAGATGCATATATAATCGGACAAAAAGAAGGGGTATTTGGGGGAAATAATAATACTTGGCGACTGCAGCTGGTGTCTTGAGGTGTTGGTAACCGGTGGCTGTGATAGGCTGGCCTCGTGGGCCGTCGATACACCTTAACTCGTGATCGACACGGCCCATCTGCACCGGTTACGTTGGATACTGTTGTGGATATTGGTCGCTGGGCCCTCCACAGCCCCAGATGGTAGAATTAGCCCATCATGGTGTCGACGAGATACATGAACAAAACATTGACCGCGTGGTTGTTGTTGGACGGATCGACAGACTGGACGACAAGTTTTACATATACCGGTGTACCGGGCCGCGGTCGTGACAAGAGTTAAAACAAATATGTCGAGAGAAGTCAACGGGCGCCGGACGGCTCGTCTTGATGGTGACCGTTGTTGAAAATGTGATGGAGTGGGGCGGGGACAGTGTTGCTTTTCGCGGGGATTTTACATAATTATTGGGCTTCAGCTGTCTTGTCGGCGTTTACCGGTGGAGACGATCGTATCGCCGACAGCGCAGGTAACCACATCCGCGGAGACAGTTCGCCGGACACTATGTTCAGGAGGGGTTGGGGGGATAAGTGAGGATATATCATGACTATTGTTCGTCTTAATCGCAACGCGCTATTGTGATAATAGAAAGACCATTAAAGTAATGGTCGCAGACCGATAGGTATGATAATTTAATTGTTGTAGGGAAAGGTGGGTTTAATGGATAATGATATTATAGAGGCCTAAAATTCTGTGACGTTACAACCTATATTGTTCCACGCACACGCGCGCGCGCGCACACACACATACACACACACACACACATTATCATGTGCATTATAAGACATTATATTTACTACTTATTATATATACTAGTATACCGGCCATAGATGCCACTACTGGAACCACAACAGTAGTATAAAATAGAGAATTCAATCACAAGATCCTCATCCTCCTCCTCCTCATCCTCATCATACGCCACCACCACCACCACCACCGCCACCTCTCCTACTCACCGCTCGCCCATAGGTGCCGCCGTACCACCACCACCACACCACCATATCATCACCACCATCACCACCACCTCTCCTACTCACGCCCGGCCATGGTTGCCGCCGTCCCACCACCACCCGCCCGGCCATAGGTGCCGCAACCGGTACACCGCTCCTCATCATCATCATACACCACCACCACCACCTCTCCTATTCACCGCCCGGCCATAGGTGCCGCCGTCCCACCACCACCACCCGCCCGGTCTAAGGTGCCGCAACCGGTACACCACTCCTCATCATCATCATACACCACCACCACCACCTCTCCTACTCACCGCCCGGCCTAAGGTGCCGCCTTCCCACCACCACCACCCGCCCGGTCATAGGTGCCGCAACCGGTACACCACTCTCCGCCCCACCTAAACATCAAACTACTCGACGCCGCCGTCGTTGAGCGAAATTTGAAATCGTGTCACGGCGACTCATTTAACTTGCCTCCACTACCACACTACATAGACCAATCTACCGTATTATCACAGTGCTATTATCATTTAATACATATTAGATAAAATATTTAATATCAATTATATTAATATAATAACATTTTATATTATTTTAATTTATAATATATTTAATTAATGTCAATACTCAATAAACAATTTACCAAAAGTCAATTTAAAAGTAACACTCACTTTGTGCACGTCAATAATGTTTTACAATAAATCAATTTAAAAATCACAACACTCACGACTCACTTAATTATATACATAAATAAACAAAAATATTCTAAAAGTCATAGCCGGTTGGGTTATTATTTGGTGTTATGTGTATCTCGCATTGCCATTATAAAAGGAACAACATCATCAACTCCAAATTCATGTATAAAAAATTTTGCCTTGAAGGTTTTTTCTCCTAAGCTTGTGTAATCTATTACTGAATATTTGTAACCGGTGGGAATTTGACTCTGAACCACATTGAAATTGTTTAATATTTTGTTATTCTATTAATTGTAATATTATTTAAAAATTAATTTACTATTTTATATTACCTGTAAATCAACATGCATAGGCTGACTATTGATTATTTTTGAACTTTCTAATTCTAATGAACCGGGACCTAAATTATCTTGTTGTGTCTATAGATCAGTTTTTAAAAATATATTGTTAAAAGCGGATTAATAAAGGATTATTATTAAATATATTTCTGAGCTGTTTTTAATATGTACTTGGGTATCAACTTCTTCCAAATGCATCTTCATATGTCTAATCATATTTTTTCTTTGAGTAAAAGCCTTCTCACATTTCAAACATTTGATTGTATTTTCTTTAGGGGTCTGTGTTTTAATGTTATGCTTTTTGAGTAAATGTTTTTTTAATGTACAGACTACAGTTGTGTTTAAACTTTACTCCACATTCATCGCAATTAAAGTTCTGTAAAGATATAACGTTTCTCCCTTTAATACCTGGGATTTTTACTCTTTAAAATATAATGTACTTGAATATATTATAATATATAATGCTTCTTATTAAGAACCATTCAATTAATTCAAGTATAAATATTCACAATTCATGTAGTAAAAATTAGTTACTACAGGATAACAAAAATAAACAAACAAATACATAATATACTATAAAAATGTATATTATATTTTTAAAAAAATCAATAAATATTCACAATTCATATAGTAAATATTAATTATTCAGGATACCAGGATAACAAAAATAAATAAATACATAATTACATAAACTATAAAATGTATATTATATTTTTAAAAAATTCAATAAATATTCACAATTCATGTAGTAAAAATTAGTTACTACAGGATAACAAAAATAAACAAACAAATACATAATATACTATAAAAATGTATATTATACTTTTAAAAAATTCAATAAATATTCACAATTCATGTAGTTAACATTAATTATTACATTATATATTATATATTAATATATTATAATAATAATTAAAACTCAATATACAGGGTGATCCATTTAAGTGGGTACACTAATTATCTCGAAAAGTATTAACTTTTTTTGAATTTTTTTTTTTTAAACTTCTAGGTTTATGTTTTTCTAAAACCGTATAATATTTTAATTTTTTTCACCCTTATATTTATTAGTGAAACCACTATCAACTTTTGATTTTCAAATGGTAACATAATATAATAAAAATATCATGAATTAATAATCCCATTTTTATTGTGAATTTACGCGTTAACATTTTTATTTTTCAATGATTCGTTTGCGAGATACAGCTCCTCAAAGTATTGGTGGTTGAAAGTCGGTACCGCTGGAAAATTTTAATTTGTAAAGCCCAGAAGCTATAACTGATAAATTCGATACCGTTCGAACTAACTACCTAAGGTACCTAACATTAAACATATTGATAATTGTTGTGCTTTGAACCTCATTAATTGAATGTCGAGCTATTAGTGCTATTACACCTTTATGCTAATTTAACCATTAAAGCTACGTTTTGTTGACCTTGACTGTCGCACCAAATCCCCTCCATAATCAATATTACCATAGAACAATAATAATCGTATTACAATTTACAATTACCGATATTTGGCGATACCTTTATCATTATTTATAATTATCTATGATGACCAAGGTGTATTGATAAGGTGTCGTCACTCTGGACCCCTATACGTATACACTCTTGATTGAAATTATTACCACAGTTCTATAGTCACCAGAGCGCGCTTCCTGTCCTATGAAGGCCTATGTATTCATACTTTTAAATGCAAAATGTCTTAAAAATTACGAATTATAATGCTATTTTTTTTTAAATTGAAGTTTAGTATTTACTAAAACAATGAATCATAATAAGTTTTTTTTTATTGAGTTGGCATAATAAATTGGAGCCTGTAATTATAGTATTATACATTAAATTTGCATTTTAATCATTTGCAATATTTTTTATCGAGTAGACATCAACTATAAAATATGATGTATAATTTAGTCACTTATTCTTTGGATATTTGCATCCTTCTAGTATTAACCTCAATATCAACAAATAATGAATTGTATTTAAAAATCAATATATTAATTAATAATTAATAATTATTATTTGTTCATTGTAACACTTTGAAAGCATTATGTATGATAATTTAGTGAATTAACTCTCACATTTTTCATATATTTTTTTTGTAATAGGAAATTTAAAAATGACAATATTTAATAATATTAATAATTGTATTTGATAAAAAGAAAGTATTTAAATACAAATAATTTAGAACATAGAAGTCATTATGCAATGAAAATTTTTAAATTTTATTTCTTAAATCATAATATATTTTCAATTTTCTATGGCTTTGGTATACAAAAGTGTTCGTTTATCGGCCTCTTTAGGACATACAGCTCTCCCGGTGGTGACGACTATCTGTAGTAAAGTTTTCAATCAAGTTATCAAACAAGTGACGACACCTTATCAATACACCTTGATGATGACCCTTAGAGTAATTATTATAATAATTATTATTACTCTATGTGATGACCACGGTCTTATGAGATAATAGAATTGATTAAAATATTATAATATCATATTAATTAATTAATGATAATAGTAAAGAAAAATCAATACTGATTACTGATAAAAAACTTTAAAACTTGTGAAATAATAGTCTAAACCATGTGGCCATGCAGCATAGCACTATTACTTTAATAGTTAAATATGTATAGTTAGTTTATGTTGTAAACCGTTATAAGTAGACAGACAGTTTAAATTTCTTTAAAAGCATAATATACCTAACAAAATAGTTGTTGAATCAATAAGTTTGTCAAAAATATTCCATTGAACTTAAAATTACATTATACCTAAGTCCTAATTTGGGATATATTTATGTATTTTATTTGATATTTCAATCAAAAATATACCTATGTATTTAAGTTTATATTATGAAGTGTGATGTAAATTTGATAATACATGAATACCAACCACTTGGAAAGCACAACCAATTGTTATATTCTGTGGCACAACATTTGTACCTACATTCAGTTTATTGGTAAGTTTTCTTAAAATGTATATGTAGAAAAATTGTTATGATTAATACATTAATTTGTACATATATTACCATACATTATTATGACGTCTTAACAGTTTTTATTTAAATTTTATTTTCAGTTAAATCAGTTTTGTTCATTCAGTTACACCACCAATAAATGTTATTCAAAGTTTGATAACACAAAATTTGTTATACTCTTAAAATTATTGGCTGACACCAATACACCATAGCACAAACCTAATACAACTTCATATATATTATATTATTCATTTACTTATTACCATCTTCTTGGACACAACAAGATGGTTGCCTATCTACATCATACATACTTAAAAATATAATGTTCTCTGTTCAGAAGTACTTATAAGTTGCATATATTCAAATTTTACATTCTGGCATAGTAATTATTACTAAGAACAGTAAGAACTAAGTTGATCTGTATTTACTACAAATATACTTGGCCAAATGATTTGGAGATGGATATTGAAATCACATAATTTTCTATCGTCCATTACATTTTCCAAACAAGAACAATAACAAATAAAAATGTTGTTTCCCATATACTATTTTAATAGTTGGGAGGGACTACAAAATGAATTAGTATGTAAACATATTTTTTTACCGTTAAATAATTTGGTTATATTTATCCTTTTTTAATTTATTAGATAGTAAATACTCAACTACTCAAGTTAATTTCAAAGAAGATTAAAAATCAAGTCTGACAATCTGCATTCCAGAAAAAACTTAATCCCAATAATATAGTAAACTAAAAATATGTTAAATGAAAATAGTACTTGCTAATGTTTTTTTTTTAATTTTAACAAATATTATACAATTAAGTTAATTTAGCTAACAACATCAATCAATCATTGATACTTAAATGGGTGGTAAAATATGTTTTTAGAAAATTAAAAAAAAAATCATAAATTACTCACCTTCATTATTATACATGGTATTATTAAATATTTTATTTAAATAACTACTTTGTTATAATATTAGGTAGGTATGTCTTAATCCTAATATTTATGTATCATAAAAATATTTGTATTTAAAATTATATTGTTTTAGTGTTTTGCAACTGAATAGTTCTTCTGTTTGATTGGTGTTGTTAGCTATTTATTACCACCTACGAAATCTAAGTTAAAATATTATTAGTCCCATTTTTAAATTTTACTGTATTTTTTAAGTTAGGGGTTAAGTTGAGTTTGTTTCAATTTTTTTGAATACATGTTATGATCTTAACTCATATTTTGCATTACTGCATAACGAATATTTTGATCTAACTGTATCATTTAATTTGGAATAGATTTATCATAGTCCTGGGCTTTTAAATATTATGGTAACATTTTTGAAGGGTGTTTATCTAGCAGGTGCTCCATCAAATTTTATAAATGTGCATTTCTTTCATAGTAGTAATTGTAAAGTCGATCAAGTGCGCTTCTACTCCTTTATTATTTGCCTATTAATTATTATAGTTATTACTTATTACATACTTCTCAATTTAAGCCGAAAACTATAATGTATTACTATTATGATAATGTAGGTACGTGCCGTACTCCTGATTTTGATAATAATAGAAATATAATTTTCATATTGTAGCACTAATCAATGGCGGTAAACTGTGTATTTTTGAATGAATTCTTATTTGATTTGATAATCCTAAATAAAAAAATATCTTAATAATTAATGGTAAAATATATTTTAAACCTAATAGGTATGTACAATGTACATATTATTATTATAGGTACCTAAATCTTGTAGTGGATCACTTCTATTAAATTGGTAGATCACCTGCTACACAAATGCCTTTTATAGTGGTTCATAATAATAGAAATATAAAATGGGGTGATTTCAGTCACGACATATTGAAACAGCTAAGTTGTTTTTGACATATTACCTTATTGTTTGTAACAATATTCATAATTATTGTATTGTTAAAAAAACATAATATTATATAAATTTAAATTTGAAATATTTAACTATCCATAGTCTTTCACTATTAAATTATTTTAAATTATTTAAGTGGTTCACAATATTATAAATATAAAATGGGGTAATATGTGGAATTTGCAATTTTGAATTAAGTTGTTTTTAATTAAATAATATAGATAATTGAAAAAAAGTTGTACAATTAGTATGCATTTAAAATTACAATATGCTAGATGTTTACTTATAGGTTAGGCACCATATAATATGTATATTTAAAATTATGATTATTAACTTGCTATAATTAATTCAAAACTAATGTGAAATAGTTTTGAATGGTAATTAAAAAAAAAAAAATAACCTATTAGAAGGTAAATCATAAAAACAAGACCTACAAGTTTAGTAAAGTTTTAAATTAATATTGTATTGAAAAAATATTGGCAATAAAACATTGTTAAATTGTGAAAATAACATTTTAAATATGGCTCTAATCACCTCATTTTATATAGATTTAGTTACATTTTTAAACTTTTGTCAGTTGTATCATAGGGGTGTGCTGAATATGCTTTAATTTAAATAAATAATAAGGTATATAAAACAATTTCTTAGGTAGCTTTGTATGCGCCTCTGAAGAGATTTTACAAATGGATAATGAGCCTCGTCAATTTATCATAAACCATCTGAAATTAATGTCAGCATACACTGTATTATATTGTATGATTAAAAAAAATTGTATCATTTACTATGTAATTTTTTATTAGTCGCTTACTATGTTTTAAAGCTATTAAGTATATTTGTACATATTGATATATCGTTTAAACCACAAAATCAATTTAAAAATTATTGTGTTCAAATTTTGTACTGGACAGTATTATAAGACATTAAACTCAATAATTTATTTTCATAAGATATTGGTGTTTATTATACCTGGTATATTTGTTTAGTATTTATATGTGTGTATACTGTATTGTAAACTTTAAGGTGTACCATACCCATTGATTTTTATTATACTATATTTTTTTGTAATTGATTTTCTTTTGACAATTTAAAAAAATAGGTATATATTATTCTAAAGATATACTAAAATGTTATTATAGTGGGTTATAGTTTATTTAAAACAAAATCATGAATAATTGTAATAACTAGTTTTTCCGATTATTCAAGTTTAGTCTTATTATTATAAGTTATCTAACCGACCTCATAACTACAGTACCTATACTACGAAAACACTTACCAATATGCCTACAGATTTAGTGTATACTAAAGAGTAATGACTAATATTTATACCATATACTTAAAAATAATAATCATAAATCAACTAACAAACATGAAAGAATTAAAAAATAAAATTACATTTTCAAATACAACCAATATTTTTGTTATTATAACCAATTTAACTGAAAAAATAGGCAACAGTAAGTTAATTAAAGACCAAGATATACCTTCAATTAGAAAAGAAAAATGTCGGTTTTCAAACGAATAGCCCCACCTAGAGATCCATTCTTACATAAGCTTCTCTAACCTCACCAGCCCATCATCATAGATTCATAGGCCATAGCTAGCAAGATGAAGCGGTTAGATGTGAATCCTATTTCAGGTACCCCTAGAGAAACGATTACCGATTACCATTATACCAAAATATAATAGTATTTTATTAACTAATTTTTTTGGTATCAGTATTCAGTTTCAACTTTTGGGGAAAACCTGAACTATATCATGTGAAAACTTAGTATGATTAAGGTTCTACATAATATAATGGGTATGCTATGCCACAATAAATTTTGCGACTCATTTATCAATGATAAAAGTAAGGGGGAGAAATTCATATTCACATAAGATTATTAGTCGCAAAATGGCGGAGTAGCATACCTGTACCTATAGTGCCCTAGTATGATCTAAGTGTGAAAAGTATCATAGACCACGATTTAAGATAGTACTATCTTAAAGTTTTTTTATCAGTAATCAGTATTGATTTTTCTTTACTATTATCATTAATTAACTAATATGATATTATAATATTTTAATCAATTCTATTATCTCATAAGACCGTGGCCATTGTGGTGATACCGCGAGCTTATCACCACTTGCTCAGCGCATGACGCGCGCCTTTTTATACTTTTGTTTTGTATTCGTTATTTATTCTTTTGTTATGTTTTTGTATACGACTTCTTTGTAATTATATTTATGTTCTTTACTAAATCGACCTCGACCCACCTCGCGCGACAACGACGCCCGAACGAGCAACACCTCGACCGACCGAGCTCGCAACGAGTAGCTCCGTCTCGACGCCTTTACGACCCGAACGACCGCGAGCTTGTTTCACTCGCAACGTCTCGATCTCGCCATTATTGTGTAACGAACGACTACCAATAAAATACTCGACGCAACGCGTCATTACGATATATTGTGTTTACATTTATTTCCCTTGAATCTCTTTCCTCGTACGACGACGTATCGACCCTTCAGAAACACGGAGTCAGATCGACTTACGAAAAATACGTGAGTATGGGTGACGCAGTGGTGGTCGAACCTGTTTCCCGACAGCACCGACGACATACGACGCCACCACTGATAACACAACGTCACGCTTGCCACACCATCATAGATAATTATAAATAATGATAAAGGTATCGCCAAATATCGGTAATTGTAAATTGTAATACGATTATTATTGTTCTATGGTAATATTGATTATGGAGGGGATTTGGTGCGACAGTCAAGGTCAACAAAACGTAGCTTTAATGGTTAAATTAGCATAAAGGTGTAATAGCACTAATAGCTCGACATTCAATTAATGAGGTTCAAAGCACAACAATTATCAATATGTTTAATGTTAGGTACCTTAGGTAGTTAGTTCGAACGGTATCGAATTTATCAGTTATAGCTTCTGGGCTTTACAAATTAAAATTTTCCAGCGGTACCGACTTTCAACCACCAATACTTTGAGGAGCTGTATCTCGCAAACGAATCATTGAAAAATAAAAATGTTAACGCGTAAATTCACAATAAAAATGGGATTATTAATTCATGATATTTTTATTATATTATGTTACCATTTGAAAATCAAAAGTTGATAGTGGTTTCACTAATAAATATAAGGGTGAAAAAAATTAAAATATTATACGGTTTTAGAAAAACATAAACCTAGAAGTTTAAAAAAAAAAAATTCAAAAAAAGTTAATACTTTTCGAGATAATTAGTGTACCCACTTAAATGGATCACCCTGTATATTGAGTTTTAATTATTATTATAATATATTAATATATAATATATAATGTAATAATTAATGTTAACTACATGAATTGTGAATATTTATTGAATTTTTTAAAAGTATAATATACATTTTTATAGTATATTATGTATTTGTTTGTTTATTTTTGTTATCCTGTAGTAACTAATTTTTACTACATGAATTGTGAATATTTATTGAATTTTTTAAAAATATAATATACATTTTATAGTTTATGTAATTATGTATTTATTTATTTTTGTTATCCTGGTATCCTGAATAATTAATATTTACTATATGAATTGTGAATATTTATTGATTTTTTTAAAAATATAATATACATTTTTATAGTATATTATGTATTTGTTTGTTTATTTTTGTTATCCTGTAGTAACTAATTTTTACTACATGAATTGTGAATATTTATACTTGAATTAATTGAATGGTTCTTAATAAGAAGCATTATATATTATAATATATTCAAGTACATTATATTTTAAAGAGTAAAAATCCCAGGTATTAAAGGGAGAAACGTTATATCTTTACAGAACTTTAATTGCGATGAATGTGGAGTAAAGTTTAAACACAACTGTAGTCTGTACATTAAAAAAACATTTACTCAAAAAGCATAACATTAAAACACAGACCCCTAAAGAAAATACAATCAAATGTTTGAAATGTGAGAAGGCTTTTACTCAAAGAAAAAATATGATTAGACATATGAAGATGCATTTGGAAGAAGTTGATACCCAAGTACATATTAAAAACAGCTCAGAAATATATTTAATAATAATCCTTTATTAATCCGCTTTTAACAATATATTTTTAAAAACTGATCTATAGACACAACAAGATAATTTAGGTCCCGGTTCATTAGAATTAGAAAGTTCAAAAATAATCAATAGTCAGCCTATGCATGTTGATTTACAGGTAATATAAAATAGTAAATTAATTTTTAAATAATATTACAATTAATAGAATAACAAAATATTAAACAATTTCAATGTGGTTCAGAGTCAAATTCCCACCGGTTACAAATATTCAGTAATAGATTACACAAGCTTAGGAGAAAAAACCTTCAAGGCAAAATTTTTTATACATGAATTTGGAGTTGATGATGTTGTTCCTTTTATAATGGCAATGCGAGATACACATAACACCAAATAATAACCCAACCGGCTATGACTTTTAGAATATTTTTGTTTATTTATGTATATAATTAAGTGAGTCGTGAGTGTTGTGATTTTTAAATTGATTTATTGTAAAACATTATTGACGTGCACAAAGTGAGTGTTACTTTTAAATTGACTTTTGGTAAATTGTTTATTGAGTATTGACATTAATTAAATATATTATAAATTAAAATAATATAAAATGTTATTATATTAATATAATTGATATTAAATATTTTATCTAATATGTATTAAATGATAATAGCACTGTGATAATACGGTAGATTGGTCTATGTAGTGTGGTAGTGGAGGCAAGTTAAATGAGTCGCCGTGACACGATTTCAAATTTCGCTCAACGACGGCGGCGTCGAGTAGTTTGATGTTTAGGTGGGGCGGAGAGTGGTGTACCGGTTGCGGCACCTATGACCGGGCGGGTGGTGGTGGTGGGAAGGCGGCACCTTAGGCCGGGCGGTGAGTAGGAGAGGTGGTGGTGGTGGTGTATGATGATGATGAGGAGTGGTGTACCGGTTGCGGCACCTTAGACCGGGCGGGTGGTGGTGGTGGGACGGCGGCACCTATGGCCGGGCGGTGAATAGGAGAGGTGGTGGTGGTGGTGTATGATGATGATGAGGAGCGGTGTACCGGTTGCGGCACCTATGGCCGGGCGGGTGGTGGTGGGACGGCGGCAACCATGGCCGGGCGTGAGTAGGAGAGGTGGTGGTGATGGTGGTGATGATATGGTGGTGTGGTGGTGGTGGTACGGCGGCACCTATGGGCGAGCGGTGAGTAGGAGAGGTGGCGGTGGTGGTGGTGGTGGTGGCGTATGATGAGGATGAGGAGGAGGAGGATGAGGATCTTGTGATTGAATTCTCTATTTTATACTACTGTTGTGGTTCCAGTAGTGGCATCTATGGCCGGTATACTAGTATATATAATAAGTAGTAAATATAATGTCTTATAATGCACATGATAATGTGTGTGTGTGTGTGTATGTGTGTGTGCGCGCGCGCGCGTGTGCGTGGAACAATATAGGTTGTAACGTCACAGAATTTTAGGCCTCTATAATATCATTATCCATTAAACCCACCTTTCCCTACAACAATTAAATTATCATACCTATCGGTCTGCGACCATTACTTTAATGGTCTTTCTATTATCACAATAGCGCGTTGCGATTAAGACGAACAATAGTCATGATATATCCTCACTTATCCCCCCAACCCCTCCTGAACATAGTGTCCGGCGAACTGTCTCCGCGGATGTGGTTACCTGCGCTGTCGGCGATACGATCGTCTCCACCGGTAAACGCCGACAAGACAGCTGAAGCCCAATAATTATGTAAAATCCCCGCGAAAAGCAACACTGTCCCCGCCCCACTCCATCACATTTTCAACAACGGTCACCATCAAGACGAGCCGTCCGGCGCCCGTTGACTTCTCTCGACATATTTGTTTTAACTCTTGTCACGACCGCGGCCCGGTACACCGGTATATGTAAAACTTGTCGTCCAGTCTGTCGATCCGTCCAACAACAACCACGCGGTCAATGTTTTGTTCATGTATCTCGTCGACACCATGATGGGCTAATTCTACCATCTGGGGCTGTGGAGGGCCCAGCGACCAATATCCACAACAGTATCCAACGTAACCGGTGCAGATGGGCCGTGTCGATCACGAGTTAAGGTGTATCGACGGCCCACGAGGCCAGCCTATCACAGCCACCGGTTACCAACACCTCAAGACACCAGCTGCAGTCGCCAAGTATTATTATTTCCCCCAAATACCCCTTCTTTTTGTCCGATTATATATGCATCTATAATTTTTCTCGTACACTCATTTTTTTCTTTCTTTCTTCTTTCTCTTTTTAAAGAAATGGCCGGTAACCGCGTGTCGTGTGATGATATGGTGGTGTGGTGGTGGTGGTACGGCGGCACCTATGGGCGAGCGGTGAGTAGGAGAGGTGGCGGTGGTGGTGGTGGTGGTGGCGTATGATGAGGATGAGGATGAGGATGAGGATGAGGAGGAGGAGGATGAGGATCTTGTGATTGAATTCTCTATTTTATACTACTATCCAATTATAACTTTCTTCTGTTTCTTAATCCTATAACGAACATCAGTACTTCTATATGCAATCGTTCCTCCCGAGCATCCGAATGAGGAACTTACTCCGGATAATAATTTAATCGCACTCGTAGTCATGATGATATTTACTAGGACTTATCCATTTTGGATCTTTAATGAGGTGGATTGTACAAAAATTCTTCCTCATTCCTATGCCGTTGACCACGCTCTGTAGTTCATCCGCCTTAAGAGCCGGTTTCCCAACTCCAGAACAAAAGTGTCCCTCTCATTTCAGCTCCGCCACCCGTAGCTGTTGGCTGCTATGAATTAGATCGCTTATGCGATCGTTCGCCCTCCTTAGTCGAATTTTACGACAGGCGTGTAGTTACTATTGGTAAATTCTACTGTCCCTACCCACAGGAGCCCGTATAATAATTAACGAGGCGTATTTTTTGTTGCCCCTTGGTGTCAAATTCCTAAATACGGCCCTGGTGATGCGGGTTGCCTATATTGAGTAGTTAATACAAGTTTGGGAGGATCTTGTACTACGAATTTCCTATACAGAAGTTCCTTTGATTTTACATGTACAATTTAAGTGGGAGGATATTCAGAACCCCCTATTTGGCTATTATATACTACTATTATCAAACATTAAAATATATAATATAATTAATATAAATATAATATAATTGTATTTAATATATTATTCCATATATATGTATGTGTCAGTTTGTATTTTTGAATATGCTTACACCAATTTTGCGTCAAATGAAATCGGCATCTGGTCACTGTCTCACCGTCGCCGGGTCGAATCCCAGTCATGGGTGGACATCGCTTTCTGGGCAGTACAGGCTGTCTGGAGAGTGAGAGGCCGCCGCCCTCAACCCGGGCATAGCAGAAACCTACGGGTGCCCATTAGAAATTCTGCCAAATAAGCGTCCAAACTAGGCCTTCAAGCCAACTGACGGACATAAGTGCCATATGCAAAAATAAAAGTATACGTGCAAGTCGGAACCAGTAGATTTGAGTCTGTAGTACATGAATGAATCAATTAACTGTGGGTTTAATATGATTTTGATTTTGCCAAGATTTATTTTATTGGGTGTTATTTACATATCGTAATACAGTAATTCAATCATAAGAAACCCTGTTACCATTTATTACTTGAGTGATTAGCCTTTAAGTACACACACACATCTCTTTACCACATAGCTCACTAGGATTTTCACGACGGATTCAACCAATGGTAATGAGCTATAACACATATAATATATACAGTATGCACACAAAAATACGACGGTCGGTATGTGTGATTAGCTATATGCTACGAAGAATCTCGGTAACCAGGCGCATGACCTATTATTGTTCGTTCCCGAACAACAAGAATGGGTACAATTTATTATAAAATAATATTTCATAGTGAATCAATTCCCTATTTCCCCGATGCAGAAAGATGATGAATTGATAATACAATATGTATAATCTGTTACCTAAATTATTTTTAAATAACTAAGCAAATGTAATAATTTAACCACGTGATATCCGTTAGGTATAAATTTGATTTTTCACAATCTAGATACATAGACAACTTTTGATGATAATCAATCCATATTTTTGTTACTTGTTGACTGTTGTAATATAATTAGTCATGTATAAGCACAGAAAAAATTATAAAATAATTAAGTATAAATCTATGAACAACTCATTATGTTAACTTACTTACTTAAATATGAACAAATTTGATGAAAGAATCTTCCTGTTATGATAATATAATTTATTATAATTATTTTAAATATCAGTTTGTCATTGTTTTATATTTTAAACTAATAAACTACACATACACAAAATAATACAAAACTATATAATAATATTTAAGCTATAATTAATTTAGCCTAATGCAATGAGATATGTTCCACATTCTCGCCTAATGGATTGAATATCTAACCAAAATATTCCACTCGATGTATAGAGTATAAAATCCCAATGGCTGTCAGATGTGTCGATAAGTCAATGATATTCAACTAAGATTCCAAATTAATTCATAGCCAATTTAAAAAGAAAATTTACTCATGGATCATAACTCAATGGCCCCTAGAATTTAGGTGTGGTAATATAAACATAAGTCAGTGGCAACAAATATTTGTTTAAAATATTTTGTATTATTTTGGGCATTTGACTCTCATGAGTAATACACATTACACAATGAGTCAATAAATCAAAACCTCAATATGAGAAATGAAAAATCTAGTGAAAATCCAATGTTGTAAAAATGTACAATTTAAAAGGCTCATAAAAACTTAATTTGACTCTCTGGTGGATATTTTTTTTTGTGCTAAAGATTTGTAAGGAATCTTGTATTCAATTTTCAAATCTTAGATTTAAAAGAACATTTTTTATGAATTTCTAGCTTAAAATAATTTGCGAATTTTCGTGACTTTTACGTATTTTGTCAAAAATCAAACTTTTAATGCTTATAAAAAAAAATTGTGACTATGAATTTATTTCATTTTTCAACTCCTATTGTGACAATATGTTAGGAGCCTTGTATTAATTTTTCAAGCTTTTCTAGCCAACAAATACATTTTGATCGATATTAATTTTAAAAAACCTAATAATTATCGAAATTTGCATATGCCTATAAATGGTTAAACTTAAGTCAAAAGTTTTTGAAAATTGCATGGTGGATATAATATACATATATAAATATTCGGTTAAAATTTGATGTATCTATGGTCATTTGTTTCAAAGTTACATCAAAAACCAAAATCGATTTTGTCGAAAACTGATTGTGGGTAAAATTTTCCGGTTTTCCCTTAATTTTTAGTTTGTTTATTCCGATTATTTAGAAAAATATTAAGAATTTTTTATTTTTGACCCCCTAAAGTACCAACTGGATTCACTTTCTGATTGAACGAGGTACTGAAGTCAAAAATGCACTTTTACTGTCCCTAAATGTGATGACAGACACAAAAAAAAAATTGAAAAATTGAAAAAAATTACTCACCAAATTTGTTTTCTTCTTTATCCTCGTATATGTTTGACTGTGTTTGCTCTAATATAAAATATAATTGATGGTATTATTTACTGTAGCATAAGCTCGTAAAAACGCATACTATAAACTTACAGGTATATGTATAGTAAAAACACAGAAAGGAGCGTGAAAAACTTGTGATGCTTCTAATACTATTATAATGGTGTATAATTTTTTGATAATTATTCAGAGAAAGATTTACTTAAGGGGATTCGATATCACGATTTTCTGTCTTTGTCTAACACAAAGAATTTTAACAGTGTTCTCTGCCAAACGTATATAAAGTGAAGCGATAAGATTTCTGAAAACAAATTCGAATTTTTCGTCAAGTATACTTTAGATCAACTTCCGCACATTTTTTAATTATTTTAATTTTATCTTCTGCAAAAATTGAATAATGTAATTTTTAATATAACATTTTTAGAAATATAAAATATTAAAAATGTGAGGAAGTCAATCTTTATAGTATAAAACCTTAATTGCTTTTTTAAATTCTTATCGCTTCATTACATCAATAATTGGTAGACGTATATTGATTCCGCCGCCGGCTATTAATTCCGCTGGCTAGGTACTGTTTAAAATATCTAGACATCGATTCCACCGGTTACTGTTTATAGCAGAGGTATTCAAACTTTTTCAGCGCGCGGCTCCTTTGGGGTTTCACAATATTTTTACGGCTCCCAAATTATTATGAAAAAATTGAAACAACACACGGATACAATATGGGAAATATTCTATACGGGTGATAATAATAGTGACTAGAAATAAGACTTCAAATGGTCGAATCGTAAGGTGTGTCGTTTTAATTTCCATAATTATTTCAAATAATATTTATAATAATTATACAAGACCTAGGTATGATGTTGGTTTTCGGTGCTTTGACATGGATCCCTTTGCAAACTTTCACGACGCCTTTGGGAGCCGCGACGCACAGTTTGAATACCTCTGGTTTATAGTATTTACAAATCGATTCAGCCGGACACTATTAATCCCCTCCCCCTTGTATTTCAAAATATATAGTATTTTATAATATGTATAAAATGATAATAACTGTATAATTCGAAACTAAAATATGATATATTCTAATTAATACGTGTATGTAAATACATTATAAAATATTAAAATGTATAGTATAATTAATATAAACATAATTTAATTGTATTTAATATATTATTCCATTTATATATATATGTCAGTTTGTATTTTTGAATGGGTTTCCACCAATTTTGCGTCAAATGAAATGTAATAAAATAATTTATATTTCTGGACAAATGGTTTTTGCACCAATATGTATATCTTCTTCAAAATAAGAAACTATTTCCAATGGACTGAACGATAAATTGATTTCTGAACATTTTTCAATAACATAACCAAACAATCGCGCATGATATGTGTCTTTATATTTTTTGCTTGATTCACATACATTTTTGCAGTACACTTTTTATTTATCACTGCCATTTAAGAGCATCTAAATACTTAACATAGTCTTTTTTATAATATTTATGATCATTATATAAAATCAAATCATTTTTTTTTCACTAGAAACTATAGTAAAGTTCATTATAATTTATAACTAGGTAATAAATAATACGCTTTAATAAATATAATAATACTTATGTCCGACACTATGCACGTGGTGGAGCGATTTCTTTAACTGATTAGTAACTAGGCGAGAAGTAACATGGGAAGATTAGAAAGTCCACATTTTAACAATATAAAATATATATAAATATTATAGGTCTTGTGGCGACAGCATTATCACCACTTGATATTGTATACTCTTTGTATTTATCGTATTTATTGTATTTATTTGTTTTTATTGTAAACTAACCATTTTTACCGTACCCATTTTTTATTGTAATATGTTTCCACCTGTGCAATTATTTCGCACCTAACCGCAACACTACCGTTTTCTTCTGCGACCGCACGCAGCGTTCTCAAAATCTCAATCTGTTTTTCCGTTTTTTGTTAACCGCGCTCGCATAGTCGCATAGACCATACACCGTTTGTGTCTTACCGCGTTTTTTGTTTATATCAGTGCGAGATAGAACGCTCGTGTCGTAGCCCCGGCTCCACGTGACCCACTTTTTTTTTCTTTTGTATCACAACTGTGAGAAATCTCTGTGTTTATCGATTGTCAACCACAATAAAGTCAGTCTATATTATCACGTGTTGTTTTGTTTTGCATTTGTTTAAACTTTCCTACCTCATTTACGAGTACGGGCGTGCTGATAATCGCCACGCGAATTACCGCATTGGTGACCTCGTATTTTAAACCGGAAAAAGGAACGCCGATACCCGACCACGTGACGGTCTTTATCCGATTTCATCCGACAACACGTGGCGCGTAAACACACTAATGCAACGCAACGAAGATCAACGCGAACAAGCTGACATACCGGCACCAACACCCGCCTATCCGATCGATGTTGCACACGAAGCCGCCGCGACAGTCGAAGTCGCCGCCACCTCACATGTGCGCCTCCCGGGATTTTGTAGACAATCACTTAGAGAATGGTTCACGCACGCTGAAGCCGTGTTTCACTCTAATCGAGTGCGTAGTGACGTCACACGCGTCAACTTTGTGCTGGCCGCGCTCGACGAAGAGGGCGTCCTTACGGTTTCCGACCTCCTGGGAGAGTCGGTGACGTACGCCGCACTACGTTCGATGCTCATTAAGACCTACATGGTCCCACAGTCGACACGCCTCCAGACTATCATCCAACCTGGCGGGCTGGGCGATCGCACACCATCACGGTTGTTGCGGGACTCTAGCCCTCTACCCGGACGACATGAGCGACGTCTTGCTGGAACACTTTTGGCTCCAGAAGCTTCCGCCATCAGTCCGCACCGTCATCGCCGGACTGTCAGGGTCCCTCGACGCGTTGGCCGAACGCGCGGATGGAGGCAGCTCGGGGCAGCGAGCTCGTTGATGTCCACGTGCCACCCAAACGGCGTTTCGCTGCCATATTTCCGCCATCGTGTAAGCTGGAGCAGGAGGAGTCGCGTGACATCACGGTCGTAAATGTGCAAGCGCGCTCGAGAACGCCACTCGCGACATCACAGCGCAGCTGGCTGCCATTTCAGCACAGTTGCAGATTACGCACGTCCCGGATTACGTGCAGCAATTACCCGCGCGTCAGACGTACGTGCCTCAAATACCTGCGCAACCGTCACAGATGCCTCTACAAGTCACGCAGCCATCCCGCGCAGTAACACCGTCAGGCTGGTGCTACTACCACAGTTGGTACGGCCCCGAAGCACGCAAATGCCGTGACCCATGCACTTTCACTCCGACTACGCGGAAAACTCCGTAAGGCGGCGGTGGTCGCACAACACCTCGCCGCACGACCCCCCCTCCAAAATCGCCGACTCTTCGTCTCTGACACCCGTACCGGACGTCGATTCCTAATCGACTCCGGCGCAGAAATTTCGGTCATTCCCCCCAACTCAAGATCCGTATTTCAAAAAACTAACAACGATTTCAAACTAGTAGCTGTAAATGGCACCCAGATCAAAACATTCGGTCCTCAAGAACTACATCTCGACCTCGGCCTCAAACGACTCTACACTTGGACTTTCGAGATGGCCGACGTAGCCCGACCGATCACTGCAGGTGCAGACTTTTTACACTACTTGGTTTGGCGACATACGGAATAATCGACTCGTCGACCTAAACCAAAACACGTCCGTGAAAGCAGTCTCCGTTATCGACACTACAGACACCAGCCTGTGCACCGTCGCACGACCATCCAAGTGGACATCGGCTACTGCTGGACTACCGCGAGTCACGCGAGAATCGCCGGTCCCGACCAAGTTCTACACGACGTCGTACAAGAACTGCAAACGACCGGCCCGTCGCTCTTTTCACGCTCGCGTCGTCTACCCCCCGACCGTCTTCAAGTGGCACGCGCCGAGTTCAAATTCATGCGACAGAAGGGTATCTGTCGACCATCGTCGAGCGCGTGGGCCAACCCGTTGCTGCTAGTTGACAAAAAAGACGACACGTTCCGACCATGCGGGGACTACCGCCGACTCAACGCGGTCACGGCACCCGATCGCTACCCTCTGCCACACCTGCATGATTTTACGGCCAACTTAGCCGGAAAAACTGTTTTCACCAAGCTGGACCTCGTGCGGGCATATCATCAGGTACCGATCGCGCCAAAAGATGTACACAAGACCGCCGTCACGACTCCGTTCGGTTTGTTCGAGTTCCCCGTCATGTGTTTCGGATTGCGCAACGCCGCACAAACCTTTCAACGCGTGATTTCAATTTCGCGTATATCGACGACGTATTAATCGCCTCACGCGACGAGAGTGAGCATTTTCGACATGAGCGCACCGTGTTCGATCGCCTGCAAAAATACTAGCAAGTTGCAACAGTGCATATACACGTCGATTTAGTCGGGCCGCTCCCGCCGTCCAACGGTTTTAAGTATCTATTGACCGCCGTCGACCAATTCACGCGATGGCCCGAAGCTTGGTCGATCGACAACATTTCCGCGCACGCAGTCGCGCGTCTACTCGTTACGAACTGGATAGCGCGTTTCGGCGTGCCCGACTTCATCACCACCGATCAAGGCAGGCAGTTCGAGTCGGATTTGTTCACATCACTTTTGATCACCTTCGGCATTTAGCACATACGGACGTCGCCGTACCACCCGCAGTCCAATGGCATGGTTGAGCGTTTCCATCACACGCTTAAATCCGCGCTTACCGCACACGAAACGCCGCAGTGGTCGGTCAAGCTACCGATCGTGTTACTCGCGTTACGCAGCACAGTTAAAGCAGGCACTGATCACACTCCGGCCGAGTTGATATACGGCACTACGCTCCGACTACCAGGCGAGTACTTTCATTACGCGCCACCCGAGCCACAACCGCCTGAGCTGGTAGTCGCCCCGCGTCAATCGATGAGTCAACTGCGTTTCACGCCCGCTACGAACCACAACACTCGGCGCACCACCTTCGTGCCCGACGAACTCAACCATACGTCTTCATCAGGATCGACACCGTCAAGCCGCCGCTACAGCCACGTTACGAGGGACATATCGCAGTTTTGGAACGCCGCGAAAAAATATTCAAGTTGCAACGCGGCCAATCAACGACCTGGATTTCCATCGACCGTTTCAAGCCAGCATTCGTCTTACGCGAGGATCCGATTGCCGACCATTCCTACGCGCGCGATATTTTCTAAAAAACGCGCAATTGTTTTTTTCTTTTCGCCGAGGGGGAGTAATGTGGCGACAGCATTATCACCACTTGATATTTAATACTCTTTGTATTTATCGTATTTATTGTATTTATTTATTTTTATTGTAAACTTGTACCATTTTTACCGTACCCATTTTTTATTGTAATATGTTTCCATCCGTGCAATTATTTCGCGCGTATCGCGCTCCCCTCCGCGCTTGACTGTGCCGTCGCAGCGACAACGGCGTCCCACGCAAGCTCTGCGGCCTACCGCAACACTACCGTTTTTTCTCTTCGACCGCACGCAACGTTCTCAAAATCTCAATCTGTTTTTCCGTTTTTTGGTAACCGCGCTCGCATAGTTTATGTCTTACCGCGTTTTTTTATATATATCAGCGCGAGATAGAACGCTCGTGTAGTAGCCCCGGCTCCGCGTAACCCACTTTTTTTTTCTTTTGTATCACAACTGTGAGAAATCTCTGTGTTTGTCGATTGTCAACCACAATAAAGTCAGTCTAATTTATCACGTGTTGTTTTGTTTTGCATCTGTTTCAACTTGCCTACCTTATTTACGAGTACGGGCACGGTAATCGCCACGCGAATTACCACAGTCTTATAGATATTAAGATATATCATATCTTAAAGATAAGATTTCAGTCAGAATCATAACTGACATTTATGTGTAACGAAATACGTTATAGCAATACGTATATAAATAGAATTTAGACTATACACTTTACAAAATATTTACATACACGTATTAATTAGACTATACATTTTAGGTTTGAATTTATATACAATTATTATAATTTTATTAATATAATATATATTATGCATCATATTATGAAGGACTGTATATTTTAAAATACATTTACAAGGGAGGGATAAACAGTAGCCGGCTGAATTAATATCCGGTGGAATCAATATGTAGACATTATAAACAGTAGCCGGCGAAATCGATATAGGTAAACCTTTTTCCTGAACAGGTAATTTCGGCGGAATCAATAATTCCCCCAATTGTGAATTGGTACGTGTGGCTAACAGCATGTCGTGGAACAAAAACGTATTCTCTGTCACAAGTTTATTGGCAGAAAAACAAAATTATAAATAATTATAAATTACAGTTATAGGTCATTGATAATAGTTACTCACGGTTTGTTGTATCATTGTTTATTTTTGAAAATTTTTTCTCTAATATAAAATATAATTGATGGTATTATTTACTGTAGCATAAACTCGTAAAAACGCATACTATAAACTTACAGGTATGGTATATGTATAGTGAAAACACAGAAAGGAATGTAAAAAACTTGTGATGCTTCTAATACTATTTTAATGGTATATAATTTTTTGATAATTATTCAGAGAAAGATTTACTTAAGGGGATTCGATATCACGATTTTGTATCTTTGTCTAACACAAAGAATTTTAACAGTGTCCTCTGCCAAACGAATATAAAGTGAAGCGATAAGATTTCTGAAAACAAATTCGAATTTTTTGTCAAGTATACTTTAGATCAACTTCCGCACATTTTTTAATTATTTTAACTTTATCTTCTGCAAAAATTGAATAATGTAAATTTTTAATATAACATTTTTAGAAATATAAAACATTAAAAATGTGAGGAAGTCAATCTTTATAGTAGTCTTGTCGATCAAAAATCAATACATTCATTGCTCCGCTCAGGATCTAAAATACTGTATGGGTATTTAAAAGAAATTGTTTAATCAAAAATAAAGTAGTAAAATATTGTAACATAATAATACGCTTGGTACCTAATTTAATTTTGATAAAAACCCATCCAGAGTTGATTGGATTTTCCCTTTTACCGTTCAAAATGACTCCATTGACCGGTATGTGAATCTAATAAACGAACTTTTTATTATGTGTTAGTATACTTGCGGGTGCTGTGGTCACTGTCTCACCGTTGCCGAGTCGAATCCCTGTAGTCATGAGTGGACATCGCTTTCTGGGCAGTACAGGCTGTCTGAAGAGTGAGAGGCCGCCGCCCTCAACCCGAACATGGCAGAAACCTACGGTTGCCCATTAGAAATTCTGCCAATTAAGCGTCCAAACTAGGCCTTCAAGCCAACTCACGGACATAAGTGCCATATGCAAAAATAGAAGTATATGTGCAAATCGGAACCAGTAGATTTGAGTCTATAGTACATGAATGAGTCAATTAACAGTAGTATGTATTTGTATGTTCACAGCCAGCTTTTACACGGTAAAAAAAATTGTTCAAGTAGAAATGTTCCGCTCCGAGAACACCGATTTACCGCGTAACACAATACGGTGATTATACAAAATTGTCCGTCTGTTTGTGGCTTGCACAAAAATATTTACCGTATCAACTATTTTTTATTAAATGTTCCGTTTTGTTTTTTAAATTTTTCAATCAAATATCGATAATTTTTATAAAAATCATATTTCAAGTAAAGAACACAAATTATTTAATGAACTTTTTTTATAAAAATTAGCGATATTTGATTGAAAAATTAAAAAAAAAAACGAAAAATCTAATAAAAAAATTGTTGTAAATATAAAAAAAATTATAAAATATAAAAAAAAATACGATAAATATTTTTGTGCAAGGCGCAAATAGACGGACAATTTTGTGTGATCACCGTATTGTGTTACGCGGTAAATCGGTGTTCTCGGAGCGGAACATTTCCGCTTGAACAATTTTTTTTACCGCGTAAAAGCTGGCAGTGAACATACAAATACACACTACTATTAACTGTGGGTTTAATATGCAGCGACCAATATATTTATATTTTGATTTTGCCAAGATTTATTTTATTGGACGTTATTTACATTTCGTAATACAGTAATTCAATCATATGAAACCCTGTTACCATTTATTACTTGAGTCATTAGCCTTTAAGTACACACACACATTTCTTTACCCCATAGCTCACTAGGATTTTCACGACGAATTCAACCAATGGTAATGAACTATAACACATATAATATATACAGTACCTATAAACAGTATGGACACAAAAATACGACGGTCGGTATGTGTGATTGCTCGTATATGCTCGGTAACCGGGTGCATGACCTATTAATGTTCGTTCCCGAACAACAAGAATGGGTACAATTTATTATAAAATAATATTTCATAGTGAATCCCTTCCCTATTTCCCCGATGCAGAATTATGATAATATAATATGTATATCTATTAAATTATTTTTAAATAACTAAACAAATGTAATAATTTAACCACGTGATATCCGTTAGGTATAAATTTAGTTTTTCATAATCTAGATACATAGACAGCGTATTATCATCAATCCATATTTTTGTTACATGTTGAATGTTGTAATACAATTAGTCATATATAAGCACAGTAAAAATTATAAAATAATTAATTATAAATCTATGAATGACTCATTATGTTAACTTACGTAAATTTAACATAATTGATTCAATGTTACTCGGAACAATGAAATAATTTGCTATGAAAATATAATTTATTATAATTATTTTAAATCTCAGTTTGTCATTGTTTTATATTTCAAACTAATAAACTACACATACACAAAATAACACAAAACTATATAATAATATTTAAGATATAATTAATTTAGCCTGATGCAATGAGGTACGTTCCACATTCTCACCTAATGGATCGAATATCTACCAAAATATTCTACTCGATGTATAGAGTATAAAATCCCAATGGCTGTCAGATGTGTCGATAAGTCAATGATATTCAACTAAGATCCCAAATTAATTATAGCCAATTTAAAAAGAAAATTTACTCATGGATCATTACTCAATGGCCCCTAGTGGCGTAGCTAGACACTTTTTTCTGGGTAGGCCCGATATTTTTATGTAAGGATTACCAATGAATAGTTTTATAAAATAAAAAAGTATCAGAACACCGTATACATTTATTCCAGGCATATTACATGGATTTATCTTATGTTTTAAAACTAATAGTATGAAATTAAATTAATAAAAAAGATATAGCTTTATTAAAATATTTTTAGATTGAAAATCCAATTTTCTTTTTTTCATTGATGCAAACTCGTCAATTATAGCAGATGGATTTTCTATGAATTTTCCACTTATTTCTCTCTCAATAGACAGCAAAGTTAAATTATTTAGTCTGCTACTTGTCATCGTTGACCTAGATATGTTTTTACTCTTTTCATCGTCGAGAAACTCTTTTCTGCTGAGGCACTAGATACTGGAACTACCAAAACATTTTCAATAATTTTTGTTAATTCTTCAAATCCAACATTGTATTTTTTTACTTCTTGATATAATTCAAAAAGATCAGATACAGATAAAAAAAAGGGTTTTCCCAGTTGATATGGCATTTTATTTTTTTAAATTTTTATTTAAATTAATATCGAAAGATTACTGGGCCTCACTGAGAAAAACTCGTGTGGAGGCCCATGGGTTATCTTAGATTACAAACAATTCTAATTGTTTTAGGTACATATTACATTATTTTTAAAAACAAATAAGGAGTTTTTCATAAATAATACCAGTAACTATTACAAGCGTTAAACTAGTATGTTACATACAATTTTAAGTCTTACACACATATTCATATCGTAAAACGAGTGGTTATTTTTTTTTTTTAAATATGGGTAGCGGTAAATTAACCATATCATTGGGCATCAAGTTGAGTATCTTTGTTCCCAAAAAATAGTAAACTTTTCGGCAATTAGTTTTTTAGGGCCAATCTAAGGAAAATTTACTAGCTGCATCTCTGGTGTTGACCCCATGGTTTATAGAATCCAACTGATTATGTTTTTTCAGATATATGGTGATTGTTTTTAGGTATAAGAGTTCTATATTGAGGACATTAAAGTCTTCGAATAGTTTTTCGGTTTGATATCTCCAATTTTTCTTGTTTGCGACCCTGAGTATAGTGTTTTGGCATTTCTGGAGTGGTAGAAGGGCGTTGTTGTAGGCAACACCACATCCGATTATGCCATACGATACTATTGACTCAAATAGTGCTAGGTATATAGTTCTGATGTCTTTGAAAGGCAATATTTCACGTAATTCTTTCATTATATATATCATTTTTTTTAGTTTATTTGTGACGGATGTAATCTCAATTTCATATCAGAGCACATTTCTATGCCTAAATACTTACAGTTTTTGACAATACTAACCGAGTTACAATCACAGCTTTCCAATGTATTACAGTTGGATTCGTGGATTTTTATATTGTGTATGGGTGGTAAAGTTTGTTCAGACAGTGAGTGGAGTAAGATGGTTGATTTATTGAGATTTAGAAATAAACTGTTATCGCTCAACCAATTATGGATAGATTTAAGATCGACTTCTATATTTTGGAATACTTCATTCCAAGAACTACCAATACAGATCATCACGGTGTCGTCTGCATAACACACTGGATGTTAAAAAGAACCGGAGATAGTGTAGTACCTTGAGGTACTCCGCATTTTATAATATTTTCACTAGAAATAGTACTGTTTATTTTTACCCTCTGTTTTCTGTTTTCTAGATAGGATTTAATGAGAGACAAGGCCGATCCAGTTATGCCTATATTCTGTGTTTTACTTAGAAGTTTATCGTGATCCACTGTATCGAAGGCTTTAGCCAGATCTAAATAAATTGTAGCACATTTTTTTTCTTCATCGAGAGCAGTACCTATAGATAAGTTTTGTGACATTAACTATTGCTTGGTCCGTGCTTTTATCGGGTCTAAAACCGAATTGATATTCAAAAAGAAGATTGTTTGGCTCTAAGAAGAATATAAGTTTCTTTTTTATGATTTTTTCAAATGTTTTAGCAATGTTTGAGATAACTGATATCGGATGAACGTTTTCGAGAGCTGAGATAGGACCTTTCTTATGTATGGTGGTTATTATAGCTACTTTAAAGGCATCTGGTACTTTATTTTGTGATATGCATAGATTAAAAATATGACATAATGGTTTAAAAAATATTAAACTATGTTTTTTTAGTAAATCGGAGGATATTTTATCAAGACCGGGTGAAGATCCGTTTTTTTGATTTAAAGATAGCTTCAAAAATTCCAGAATGAGTGATTGGATCGAATTTATTAAAGCTAACCTTATTTTGCGAATTATTGTCGAAGTTTGTAGTGTAATTGTAGGTATTTTTACAGTTTTTTAGTGACGTAATTAAATCGGTAGCTACATTTGTAAAATACTTATTACATTTTTCAGCCAAAACATAATCGGGGTTTTCATCAGTATAATCATTTTTGTTTTTAGAGTTATTTAATAATTCTGTAAGGTTACTTGATTTCTTATTTTTTGCTAAGATATTGTTAATAGTCTGCCATTTAAATTTTGTGTTATTTCCAGATTTTAGTAATTCTGCTTTATAGTAAAGGATCTTTGCATTTTTTATTATTTTTGTAATTTTGTTTCTAAAATGTACGTAGTATTATTTAATTTTAAATTAAGCGGTTGTTTCTTAACTTGTAAATGGAGACGGTCTCTTTGTCTTATTGAGTTAATACTGGCGGTAGTGGCCCATGGTTTCAATTTTTTGGTTTTTGAGGAGATGGATATTTCATCCGAGGCTTGGTTTTTTAGGTTATTTAAAGTGTTAGTGAAATATTGAGTGGCTTTATTTACATCAGTGAATTCAAGTATTTCTGACCAATTGTGGTTTTCAATTGAGTTTGATAGTTTTTGATTATCAGTTTTTAATATTTTAAGTGGATTTGGCATATTATTTCTATTATCTAATATATTGCATAAACTAAGTATTGTCGGGTAGTGGTCCGTAATGTTAGAGAGTACAATTATTGATACTATGTTAGCATGGGACTTTGTTTTAATAAAAATATGATCTATACAGGTATTTGAAATTGGTCTAGTGATGATATTGATAAGCGATGCAAACCCGAACTGTGCCATTGCCAGTAAGTACTCTTCTCGTATTTTAGAATGCTTGATCAAATCAATATTTAAGTAACCTAATAACATTTTGTAACTAGCTGTTTTTAAAGTGGAATTTAAAAGTATTATATCATTAAGCTCGAATAAAGTTACGTCTATTTTTTATTTAAAATTTGGTAATAAATTCATTTGATCGATAAAATGGAAATGTTTCAGCATAACGACAAATTATTTCACTGTCTAAATAGGTTGGTGAATTTTGGTCTAAAGTTGCATACATATCATCATTTGTATTAAAACGTCAGTTCATTTCGAAATATATTACGTCTAAAATATTAAAAAATATTCTCTTTTGCTCTGTTTTCATGTCATCAGACGAATAAGCCATTCTTTTACCAGTGGTAATAGTTACATAATAATCGGCCAAAATACTTGAATTTTGATGTGTTCTATTTGATGACAAATTATCACTTGATAGCGTAGGTATTTTAGAATTTTGAGCAATAACCAATGATCGCATATAGTTCAAAAAACTCCTCATAATTACGTAACTCTAATATTTATTGCTTTGTTATATTAATTAATAATGTACAACGTTTTATATCAAGAGCAGTTGATTGCAGGTTAATTGATAAGCATTTAATAATATTTAATATTTCGTTTAAGCACACAATTATTATGATAACTTCAAACTTAGCAAACTGTATGGCCAAACCCTTTGCCTCTGCAGCTTCTTGTTTTTTAGTACTTTCTCTAAATGCATTAAGAACTTTTAAAATATCAATAAAATGATTTTTTTTAAATGTAATACCCTTGTGTTTTGAAACCCACCTTGTTTCACAATGTCGTGGTACTCTATACTTAGTTTCATGTAAAAAAGCATGATGACGAATTGTAGATACCGATTGGAACGCATAAATAGCTTCTAATAAACCAAGTATTTCATCTACTTCTTGAATATTTTTCGTTACATCAACTAGAACTAGGTTTAACCTATGAGCATGGCAATGAATAAACGGACACGGATTTTGTGCTAATTCCCTTATTTTTGTTTGAACACTAGAAAAAGCTCCGGACATCACTGACGCACCATCATATGATTGACTTACACAATTTTAAATATCCAAACCAACATTATTTTAAAAAACTATTATGCCATCACACAGTGCTTGAGCATTTAAATCGTTCAATTCGACAAAACCTAAAAATCTTTCTTTAATTTTTAAATTGTGCAAATATCGAATACAAATACACATTTGTTCAATTTTTGACTGACCTTATCTACAATTAAACTAAATATCTGGCTCCCGATATAAACTTCATTTACTGTTAATTGTAATACAAGCTTGGATGTAGCTTTTATTATATCATTTTGTATTTCAGGCGATATGTATTTGCTATTTTTAGGTAATAAATTAAAATTTGTTTTAAAATGTTCATTTTCAATGGAAAGTAATTTTATAATTTCTAAAAAGTTATCTTCATTTACGTCATGACGTGAACACAAACTTGCATCATAATTTTCACTATTGAATTCTTCTTTTCTTTCTCTTCAATTTTCTCATAGCTCGATATATTGCCGTGCACAATATAAAACACACCTTATTACACTTGTTAAAATAGCTCGATTTTTTATAACTTGCTCCTTGACTTGCTTATTTATTTGAGTCGAAATTGATCTAGTTTTTTTGGTTGATAGCCATGCGCCATATTTAGCAATTGCATTTTTATGTGAAGTAGTATTATCATGTTTTTTAGTCATATTACTTATATTTTTCCAATCAGAATATCCACCAGTAATAAATTAGAACATCTTCTTGCGAATGAGAAGGAAATGGCGACAATAATAACAGAATACGGCATTCATCTTAATTGAGTATTTCAACCATGGGTACTTATTGTACCAACTGCTTTGAAAGCTACGTTGTTCCCCAGATATAAAAGTACGAAGAAAACTGATGACAGGTTGTACAGCGGTATCCTCACGAGTTACACTAGTATCAAAAATGTTTAAATTCAACTGTTTATTTATATCTGATATTGGTGTACGCGCACTTGATCCAGGGTCATTGGGCTCCGAAACAGTTGAATCAGCAGTTGATTTTAAATTACCTGATGTGATTAAAAAACGTTCCATTTTTCGAAAACGAGCAACGCGACGGACTGTGTAAAAATAAAAGCGAAATATAATCACTATGTTGTACTAAAGGCGTTCGGAGTGACGCAGTGCGATTAGTATTAAACTAATCGACAATCGCAAGCGTATCTATCCGACTACAACTTATTACCGTCTCGTTATTTTTGGAAATAATCGTCAATTGAATGGATAAGATTAATATCTATCATATTGTAGGTAACGGGCAATACGGGCTGTCGAGCTATAATATTATATTATACACTGGCTTTGATGCACTATATTTCATTTCAACGGATGCCGATTAACAGGATTTGATCGGTTATTAAACCACAACACTCAAAATAAAATACGTGTCATTAACTGATTTGCAGAACCGATTAAAAACCATCAGGATTTAATTTTGTTAATTAAAACCGTATTTACAATTTATTTAATTCTATTATTTTAAATACATATTATAGTCATATACACTAAATATTTAATAGGATAAACATCTTTTTTTTTTTTTTTAAAAAAGTGGGTAGGCTCGGGCCTACCTGCTGTCTACGCCACTGATGGCCCCTAGAACTTAGGCGTGGTAATATAAACATAAGTCAGTGGCAAGTAACACACAATATATCAAATCTCAATGAACAATTATTATTCACTACATAATAGGTACATAATATAGTTAATAAAAGTATTATCATACACATCATGATGAGGAGACATAAACAATAAACATACTAATCAAAATTAACAAATCAATTACAAAATCGAAATTAAACTATGAATCAATTATTTGTAAGTCAGCTTCGTATTCAACACTTAAACCAATAAATAGACTCATCAAGAGTGTATATAAAGATCAGCTTTAGAGGCTTTCCGTAATTGTTGAATTTGTGACAGCTGATAAACCTATACCTGATATAAAAAATACTGAAACATCTCTTAAACACGCTAGAATATGGCGTATTAATGACGTATCATATTTAGGATTTAGCTAGAAAAATTTTATCCAATACAAAAGGAAATGCAAAAATACAAAAAACTGAAGGTATTGAATTATAATATTCTGCTGTGACATATACTCATAATAGATTACATTATAAAAGGGTAGATGTAAAATATGATAATATAATAACAGGAATACATAGTTTGAATGATATGGTGTTGTAATATTATTATAATGTTATAAAATCTCGTATCTAATATTAATATCTGTATTGTACAAATCACAATACGTATGGGAACGACACGATGCACAAAAATCAATTTAGGTACAAGCCGCACGTCATGATTATTGTGGTCTAAAAATAATTTTAAAACTAGCCCCTATTGAGAAATGATTTCTCATTCTGATTGTTTGAACGTGTTGTTGTTAATGTTGTTATATACGATAAGAATACAATTAATTATATTGGATTCCATGGCTAGCTCTCTATTCCTTGATGCATAATTCTATTTACAGTAAAACCTCTTTATAACGGACCCTCTGTTAGACGGAATCCTCCTTACAACGGAAACTGTCAATAGTCCCGGTTCAAATAATATATAAAATTGAACTCTTTAAGACGGAACCTCTACAAAACGGAAACGGAAAATGTTCGTAATCCAATTAGTAAAAATACCCGCTGTTAAACGGAAAATAGAATTATTTAAAGATAAATTACATACACTTACATAAGTATAAACTATATGTATGTATATAATATATATTTTTGGTAACTAGATAATCTAAACTTTATCTGTCATTATCTGAAATATCATTCGACGGTATCGTTTCACGATTGTCATACTATTGTTTATTATTAAAGATTAGATATGTACGTATGTACATACCTTTAATGTATGAACTGCCCAGTCGTCTTTTTTCTGTTGAATTGTTCATATCGTTTAGTAAACGTGCAGTGCTCACCGTCTGTTTTATCGTTGTGATTTGGTTTGTTTTCGTACTGTTTTTAGTTTTTACTCGCTAATATGCCACGTACAGCTCTGACTTTGTCAGATAAAGTTAAACTAATCGAGTTGAAGGAGACACAAAAACTAAGTACGAAGGAACTTATTACTAGATTTAAATGTGGAAAAACTCAAGTTTACGACGCGATAAAAAATAAAGAAAAGATTATGAATGAATGGGTAAATAGCAAAAACTCGGGAAAGAGTAAAAGAGTGAAAACTCCCTCATTTGAACAAATTGATCAAAAGTTGTATGAGTGGTTTGTCAGCGTTCGGTCAAAAAATTTGCCAATTTCCGGTCCAATTATACAAACAGAAGCTATGAAATTTGCTGAAAAAATGAATGTCAAAGATTTCAAGGCTTCGAACGGTTGGCTAGAAAATTTTTAAAAAAGGCATGACATTGTTTGGAGACAAGTTAGTGGTGAGGCTAATGACGTTAATCAAGAAGCTGTGGTGGAGAGGAAGCAAAAAATATCAAGACGCATTGCTGGGTATGAAGCAAAAGACGTGTACAATGCTAACGAAACGGGTCTTTTTTTCAGAGGTATTCCTACTAAGTCACTAGTACAGAAAAGTGAGTCTTGTTCTGGAGGGAAAAAAGCAAAGGATCGCTTAACAGTGCTCATGTGTAGTATGGCTGGAGAAATTAGGAAGCCATTGGTAATTGGCAAGTCTAAAAAACCACGGTGTTTTAAGAACATGGACATTACTTCGTTACCTGTCATATGGAAATTTAATAAAAAAGCCTGGATGACAACAGAGATAATGGAGCAGTGGTTGCGTTATTTTAACGCAGATATGCGATCTCAGAATAGAAACGTCCTAATATTCTTAGATAATGCTGCATGCCACCCAAAGATCGAACTATCTAATACGAAAATACTTATGTTGCCCCCAAATACCACATCGATCACCCAACCAATGGATCAAGGAGTGATTTACACGTTCAAGTCTTACTATCGTAAGTTTTTGCTACAATCGTTATTATGCAAGATGGATAATTGTTCTTCAGCTCATCAGCTCGCTAAATCAATAAGTGTTTTGAATGCAGTCAATTGGATAGCGTTGGCTTGCGATAATGTAAAAGCTGAATGTGTACAAAATTGTTTTCATAAAGCCGGGTTTCTTTCAAATGAAGGAACCAATACCAATGGTATAGATTTACCAGAAAATGCTTTGAACGATATTAATGAGGAATGCGTTATAGCCAATGTTGATGTAGAAGATTTTATTACATTTGACAGTAACTTAGAGACGCACCAAACTTACGACTCGGCGATTTTTTTAGAAGAAGAAAAAGAAGTAGAAAAGATGATAATGATGATAGTGAGACCAACGATGAGCCAAAAATAAAAGATTTTAAAACTGCAATCTCATACTTAGAAGAATTACAAAAGTTTTCAGCCACCATTTCAAATACAAATCTATTAGAACTTACAACAAAAGCTCGAGAATGTGCTGAACGTGCTGCTCTTAAACACAAAAACAATCAAATATTAAAAACTATTTTTCTTAATTATAAAAAAGGTACAAACATTTACTTTCATTTTTTTTTAGTATTATACACAAAACAAATTTAAATATTAAGTCATATATGTATAATAATCTTATTATATAAATTTACGTTTTACGAGGTATTTACCTAAAATATAATTTTTTTAATACATACGTACACATACATAAATTCTTGAAACATTTTTTTTTACCTCTCTAAGACGGAAAACTCTTTATAACGAAAAAATTGTTGGTCCCAAGCGATTCCGTTATAGAGAGGTTTTACTGTATATACATATATGAGGTTCTTTTCAATTAATCAAAAGTAATATTATAACATTTATAACTATGTTATAGCCATTGAGTTTCATTGTGACAATCTAACGATTGTCTTAATATGTGTTATCATAATATATATTTGATTATAATATGTATGTTGCGTATTTTTATACTTGGATTACCTATTGTAATACATATTTAACAATCTATAACCACGACTTATATAATTTTTTTTCATGTTTGAACCGACTACGTCACGGTTTCGTGATTGCTTTCGTATTCTCTCACGAAAACCATACTATATATTACACAATATATAAATAACTTTAATATATACTTACAAAATGATTTTATAAAATTTTCAGTCAAATTTGAATCATAATAATTTTTATCTATTGAAAGATAAATTATGTTATTTAATACTTCCAGCATGTTACTGTTTTTGTAGTTTAATCTTTACTCTGATTACAATAAGAATAATAGACGGCGGCCGATTTGTGCGCATAAGGCCACCCTTACGTCCGCGAAGTGGAGCGAAGCACTGGCACTGCCGCCGTGAGAGCTGTGAGCAACGGGAGGAAGAATAATGGGCGCGGTTATCACCGGCGGTGACGAAAACTCGTATAGTAGACCAGCGTCTAGGAACAGAGAACCGAATGGAATAAAAATGGTGGATTTTTATCATTAATATACACTGAGATAAGAAAAATACAAAATTTTGATAACAGACTTTATCATATTAATATTTATTATAACTGATATAATATCATAATATGAAATTATGAAAAATAAATAATAATAATTAATATAAAATATATTGAATGCTATAATACCTATTCTATAATATATTTTTTAATTTAAAATTTACATTATTTATCAATTGTTAAGGTAATTTAAAATATTGTTATATCATATAATTGTTACCTGTTGGTGATTTATGTATTTTTGAATTAAATGTTTATACATTAATATTTATAAATTAATTAATTTGTTGTTTTTTGTTTTATGCTAAATAATTTAACATAATTTATCCAAAATTATTTTTCTTTGAATATTATTCTTCTACTATGTCTGAAAATGTTGTGATTCGGTTGTTGTTGTTTTGTTCTATTTGATGTTAAATAAATAAATATAATATAATGTTAACTTATGTTAACTACAAGAGTCATTCAATAAAGTGTTGAATGAAATATCTACAATTGAAGAACTAAATGTCTTGAAAAAATCTTTTTTACCTATGTAATAACTAATAAAATAATATACTCGAATATTAAATAGTTAAAACAGTTTATTTTAAAAATTACACAAACTTAGCGAGACCGATTCGACGACGCGCAATATACGACGTTCGATCGACAACTAACTACATATAAATGATAATGCTGATAATGAAATATATCTTACACTACATAATATTGATAAATGATAATGCTGATAATGAAATATATCTTACATTCGCCCCCAAAAAACAAATATATTTAAAATATTATATTTTTTTTTATAACATGAAATAAAATAGATACTGTTAATAATGTGTTAGCTATATTTATTTTTCTTTACGCGCTATGGCTACACTGACGGTGGGCCTATCAGACCTGCCTCCGCGCCGCAGCTCGCGCGACGCGCCGTCTTTCCGTACCCGCCGGGTACGACGTATGTTTCCGCGCACCGCCGCCGTAGCTCTAAGCCGTAGTTATTTAATTGTGTCACCGCTTTCTTAATGTGTAATAATAAACGAGTTCTATATTGTCAATCCGAATGTTTTATTTCACATCCTGACCTATTTCGATTTTTTTGTTTACAATTCAGAAGTGGGATCCGTCTCTTTCGTTAAAGAGCCGACCGGATCCGTCTCGTTAAGTTCGCTCTATCGATAAATTCGCTCCGTCGTCGTACGTTGTCGCCGTTACGCGAGGTTCGCAAAGTGCCGACGTTATCGCGTGCTTTGAGTGCCGCCGCGCCGTTAATTTTGTTTTCACAAAATTCGACCCGAACACGTGTTTTTCGGGCCGAGTAACGCCTGGTTCAAAGTACATCTTTGTTTGAGGTTCGCAGTTTGCGCGGCTACCGCAACCGCGTTCATACCGTTGTCGTTATCGCGACGTTACCACACAAGTAAATTATTGGTCGATAGTCGGGCCAACAGCTAGTAGTGTGTTATCGTGTTACCGTGTTATCACCACAAATTGTTTATCGTGTTCTTGTGTTTCGTCTGTGTCTACGATCGTTGACTTTCGACCACGCGATGCCGAATAACGCTACGGGTGGTGGTGACCCGCCGAATGTTGAGTCCGGACCTAAGGCTCCTACATATCTCGAGCTGATCAATACCGTGGCGAGACTGACCACACAACTCCAACAATCTTCCCTCGCATCTAACGCTACTCCGGCGCCGACTTCATCCGTTGATTACCGCATACTCCCCGACGTCGGGACATCGATTTGGTCATTCACGGGTCACGAGTCCAGCAGCCAGGCGGAAGATTGGATAAGTTCGGTAGACGCGTTGGCCCAAGTTAGTCAGTGGCCACTACAACACCGCTTGCTTTACGTCCGTTCGCACGTCGCTCAAGCCGCGCGAAGCTGGTTTTTACTTGAAGAGTTTCCGGATTGGACCACGTTTGCCCAAAGCTTCCGACGAACTTTCGTGCGCACATTGCGCAAAGCCGATCTGTGGAGAGAGCTCGAGTCCCGCGTACAAGAGCCGAACGAGCCGACGATCGATTATTTTTATGCCAAAATCGGGCTGTGTCGTTCTCTTGATTTGCCGTTCGCAGACGCGCGCGAGTACGTCCTCGAAGGGTTGAGGTCTCAGCCGCTCACTGATTAGGTGTATAGTCGTCATCACACCACACGCGACGAACTGCTGTTGGATATCCGAGATTTCGAGCGGATGCGTGCGAAGCGCAAGGGAAAATTTGAGTCTTCAAACCCGTCGACTACCAAGCCTCTCTTGGTTAAACAGAATTACGCAGTCGAACCGACTAGAACGAAAACTAGTTCCACCGCAACCATCGCGCCGCCCAAAGTCGCGACTGACGCAACTGCTAAACCGTATACGTCAAGTGCCGCATCGACCTCGAACGCGACGAAAGACCGACCGACAGTGTATTGTTATAACTGCCGGGGCGCGGGGCATATCTCGAAGGATTGCCCGAGACCTCGACGACCGATTAAGTGCTCCAATTGCCATTCGGATCAGCACACTCGTGGACGTTGCCCGACCGCCGATTCCGACCGCATCGATACCGCGTCGACCACCGACCAAGCGTATCGCGCCGATGCGACGACCGGGGGTGCGAAACTGAAAAATCCGTTCATTAAGACCGTATACGTGAACGGCCGAGCCGTGAATGGGTTGATCGATACCGGTAGTTCCGCCGTTTTAATTCAATCGTCGATAGCCCGGGCATGTGGCTTGATCGTACGAGATACCGTTTGCCCGCTCTACACCGTGGGGAACGCTGACGAACCCAGCACCATGACGATTGGTGAGGGTGACGCTGATGTGATCATCGACGACGTTCTTGCCGCCGACCACCCGCTGAAAGTCGTGTTGGACCACTCGTTACCGGTCGACGTGTTGGTCGGTCGAACATGGCTCAACTTACCACACGTGAATTACTTCAAGCAGGGCGGCGAGATAGTGTTCGAAACGAACAGTTGTGTGTCGGCCGACGCGCTCGCCGAGATACACACCGAAGATATATTTTACGTCGCCGAAACCGAGCCAGTCCGTCCGGCGAAGGAACCGATTACCGCTGACGACGTCGTGATCGGTACCGACGTTACCGAGGATCAACGCCAATCGCTCGTGTCGATGCTAAACGAACACCGGGATGTTTTTGCGAAGAACATCATGGAGCTCGGCTGCACAAACGTTATTTCGATGGACATCGCCGAGACACCAGGCAGTGCGCCGTTTTGCCAGAAGCCGTACCGCACGTCGACCACCGATCGCTGTATAATCGCGGACACGCTGCGCGACTGGAAGGAAGCCGGAATTATCAGTGACTCGACTTCCTCGTACGCCAGTCCGGTTTTGCTTGTGAACAAATCGTCGAGCGAGAAGCGTCTATGTGTAGACTACAGACATCTCAATCAGCAGACCGAGGCTCAGCCGTACCCGATGCCCGATGTAGACTCTCAGCTCGCAGCCCTGTCACGCGGCGTGATCTTCACCACTCTCGATTTGTCGAACGGGTTTTTACAGATACCGTTGACTCCCGCATCTAAGCAGAAGACCGCGTTCGTCACCGAGGAGGCGACTGCAAAATTTGAGAGGATGCCTTTCGGCTTGAAGGGAGCGCCGGGGACCTTTCAAAAACTGATGGATGTCGTGTTCAAGGAGCTTAAAGACGAAGGAGTAGTCAGCACGTACCTCGACGACATCATTCTGCCGTCAGAAAACTGGGAGCGCATGATGTGCGACCTGCGACGGGTGCTGAGCGCTCTACGCGCCGCTAATCTGACGCTGAAACCGTCTAAGTGCACTTTTGGTGCCCGCGAGCTGGACTATTTGGGCTTCCGTATTTCTGAAGGAACCGTCAAGCCGGGTCGCAAGGTGCTCGCGATCGCGAAATTTCCGCGTCCGAACGACGTACACGAGGTGCGACGATTTTTGGGTCTGGCCGGCTACTTCAGGCGTTTCATAGTAAAATACGCGTTAATTGCTGTACCTCTTACACGTCTAACCAATAAAGACGTGCCGTTCGACTGGTCAACGGAGCAAGAAGACGCTTTCGCCGCGCTACGCGAAGCCTTATGTAACGAGCCTGTAGTCAAAATGTACGATCCGAACGCCGCCGTTACTCAAGTGCATACGGACGCGAGCAGCCACGCTCTTTCCGGCGTCTTACTACAAGGCTCCTCGACCACCTCGCTACATATGGTATACGCGGTAAGCAAGAAAACAACATCCGCGGAGTCCAAATACCATTCGTCTCGTCTCGAACTTTATGCCATAATTTGGACCCTCAACCGTCTGCGCCAGTTCTTGATAGGCATACCGTTTGTCGTTTTCACCGATTGTCAGGCATTAGTGTACCTAAATATTCACAAAACCAATAAGCCTCAGATAGCGCGCTGGTTCGAGGTGTTGCACGAGTTCGATTTCGATATAAAGTATCGTCCGGGGTCACGTATGGCCCACGTCGACGCTCTCAGCCGAGCGATCGATGACGAAAAGGGTCCGACGTCCGTCGACGCGGAAGTGACCGAACGACTAGAGGTGTGTGTCGCTCTCACGAAGGAAGATCGCGTTCGTTTCATGCAACAGGTCGACGAAAATTCCTGTAAACTGATCAGCCTCCTCGAGTGCGACGGGAAACTCACCAAGTCCGAACGAAACGAAATTAAGGACTATGAGCTGTCTTCGGGCGTTTTGTATCGTCGTTACAAGGGACGGTCGCTACTCGTCATACCGAAATCGATGAGGAAGGGCATAGTCATCGAGGCCCACGATCACGGAGGTCACTTTTCGACCGACAGGACCGTCGCGCGAATTACGTCCGTCAGCACATAAGTATGTGCATCGATTGCCTTACGCACAAGCGTCCGGCCGGGAAGAGACCAGGATTGTTGAACCCGATACCGCCGGGAAAACGACCCTTCCAAATCGTTCACGTCGACCACCTGGGGCCGTTCGAAACCACTACCTCCAACAATAAGTATTTGTTGGTGTTGGCCGACAACCTTACGAAATATGTCCATCTGTACCCGTGCCGAACCACCGACGCTGCCAGCGTCGTACGAATACTTAAAAAGTTTTGCGACGAACGAGGAATTCCGGACAGAATTATTTCCGATAGGGGTACATGTTTTACTTCGCGTACGTTCCAGGAGTTTTGCCGCGACCGAGAGATCAGCCACACTCTCAACTCCACCCGACATCCGCAAGCGAACGGTCAGGTGGAGCGAGTCAATCGTACGCTTTTGCCGTTACTTAGCATGTCGACCGCGGACCAACGACGGTGGGACACGCTTCAAGGATGTCGAGCGCATGTTAAACACCGCTGTCAACAAGACAACGACTAAAACCCCGTATGAGGCCCTTCACGGCTATCTGCCCCGATACCGGGCTAGCGCGTTGTCCACGCTGAGCCGCACCCGCAACGATAGTGTGCCGCCCGCGGAAGTACAAGCAGAAATACGCGGGAACATTTTGCGCGGACAAGCCAAGATGAAAGAGCAGTACGATCGGAAGCACTACGAGGGTGTGCGATACGAAGTCGGCGAAGTTGTTGTCATGTTGAAGCAACCAACAGCGGGCCAACCGACGAAGCTACAAGCTAAGTACCGCGAGAAGCCACTACAGGTAATGAAGGTTCTCCCGAGTGACACATACCGCGTCGCGGAACTGGGCACTGACGGGCTCGAGACGTTCGCGACCACCGCTCATGTGTCGCAACTCAAATCTTGGCGGATTCTCCGCGAAGACGACGATGAGGTACCACCCGAAGACGGAGACGCCGACGAGTTCTTGTCCGACGAGGAGGCCGACGCCGAGGTCCAACCGGACGCCGCTGACGCGGAACCAGTTCAACGACAGTCCACCCGAAAACGACAAATACCCGCGCACCTCGACGAGTACGAGCTAGGACGTCCGTAAACGGTCGGTATCTTCATTTATACTCGTGCGAGTAGTTGTATTAATTCGTCTGTATCTAATTCATATACGTTTTTTTTTTTTATTTTGTCTAGAATGTGACTGCATGTCTATTAAATCAGCTTGCCAGAGATCATCTTTAAACCGTGTAACTACGCTACGTCTAGGAAATATTTTTCTCGCTGGTCGATGTAGCTCATTAGCTATATTTTCTAAGGTTGTCATTATACTATAATATTCCTCTCACGTAATTCTTCTAAAATAGATATGATTTCATTACTAACGCCAGTATTACCAACTCTTTGTGATGATGTTAAAAGATTTAATCTAGTTACTAATTCATTTGGATCATCATAATAAACTAACTGTGTTTGAGGTATTACATCTTTATATAAACCAGAACCTTTCTTAGCATGTGGTGATGCAGTAAAATTAAACATCTTTTCAACTGGAGGATCTACAGACATAGAACTGTTTGCTGTAGGGTTAAAATCAAATGGTTCATTTGTTATGGTTGTATTATTATGAACATTACTACGTTTAGCACTCAAACTAGATAAATGTTCGTTTAATTCTTTAAATCTTATCCGAGGAGCTCTAGAGTTATTAATTTTAACTATTTCTTCGTTTAACTGTTTTTCTTCATTTTTCATTCTTTCGTAGAGAGGTTTTACAACGGTCGCCCATTTATGAAACTTTGAGGTTTTTGGTTTCCCATCCGCTTTTAAATGAACTCGAGAAGTTTTCAAAATATCGTAATAAGATTCCATATCTTGTATAGTTGTATTTTTTGGTTCTTTCTCACATAATAAAGATTGTAGTCCTAATGTCCATGGGTAGTATTTATTAAGCAGCTGTAAGTTACCATGGCTAAAAGTTACAGAGTAATCTCCTATTTTGTAAGAATCACTAGTTCTATCATAATGTAAACCATAAGATTTATCATAACGTTGTGATTTAGGACGTTCAAAAAAATTTACAAATGTCGAATTTAATTCATCATCTTCATTTTCACCACTAGTGTATGAGGTTTCTGCATTTTTATAATCAGCTAGTTGTAAGTTACACGATGTATTTTTTTCTATTTTTGTACTGAGTGGTTCAGCTATTGGTTTAAATGCTTCACGGAAATAGTTATCTGAATCTATAATACCACGTTTCATTTCCATTTTTTTTTTGTTTAATATTTTTTTTTGATATTATTAAATTTTTCAGCAAAACCTTTTCTTTGTTCATAGTAAATAATAAACTCAATATTACTGTATCGTATGACCACTGGCAAGACTATGTAGATAATAACAATGTTACATTATATATATATATATATATTATATATAATTATTTTATTTTAATAAACGTATGAAAACCACATCTATATCTTCCTTCATTCATTTCTCGAGTTTTATCAATAACCATAAACCCATAATCACTTTAATTCCAACATAAATGAGAAATTTTCCGAAATTCTGAGAAATCCATATCTGTCGACGAATGATCATTGAATATATGACGTAAATTCATATCATCTTGTTTCAGAATTATTAAAAAGTTTGAGTTATCTCTTACCAACTGTTTTGGTATTTTAGAATATGTTTGTGCTAAATAAAATACAGAGCTAGCACCTGAATGTCTACAGATGCTAAAGTATTCTCTAATAACAGACTGTGAATCACATATTACATCATCAAAAATTATAATATAATTTTTCTTGGTTAAGTTTGGTTTTATAACTTTATCTGCGTTTGTAAATATGAACAAATTAGCACCTTGTATATCATCCATTATTTTTTTTAACAAAACATATTTTTCTTGATTAGAGGTTTTAGAGTATAAATAGATATTTTCAAATCTTAACCCGTTTTCATGTGTGATTAGATTGTACATTATATTTGTTTTACCCGATCCACTAGGACCAACTAATATAGCACGTATAGTATCAGGTAATAACGAACCATGTCTTGATAGTTTTTTTGATATTTGTACATCTACGTTTATTATTTCTAATTTATCTTTCTGTTCAATTAAATTCATTTTCTTATAAATACTCGAAGATTTTTATTTTATATTCAGTTATTGATGATGCGTTCAAACTCTCTTATAAATAGTCTTCCGTTTGAATCCCATGTTCCAGGTTATCAGTTTTGTGGGCCAGGTACGAAATTGAAAAAGAGACTAGATCGCGGTGACAAAGGAATAAACCCACTATTATATAGACTACTTAGGTTCGATATTCCATTTAGTATAGCACCTGTTTTTGGGTTTAAAAAGATACAATGTGGACCGTTTCATGAAGATCGTCGATCGGATAAAGCGGCCAATTTAAACACGATTAATTCTATAAAAGTATTGTGTAATATAGCACATGGGTCATTCAATAACCAACTTCAAAGTCATTCGATATATGAGTTTTTCCCGATTGGGAGAACAGGAACAAAGGTTGTTCAATCTCCGTCAAACCTTATATATTACAGATTAAACAAAACAGATATTAATTCAATAACTGTTCAGTTAGTTGGCCAAAACAATAACCCAATTGACGATTTTAACGAGACATTGACAGTTGTTCTACATATTAAACGTCATGGATCTCATTATTAAATTTATATCTTAGATTTTGTAATGTATGAGTCAGTTACTTTAAGTTTAACTGGGAATGCTACCATATTATCTGTAAATTATTTTCCGTCTATAAACCTTTACGAGGACTCAGAAATAGCTTTGTTATGTTTACAGTCATTTAATTCATTCCCAAATATTAATGAAAATAATAATACATTTTCTATAGAAATAGTTGACGATGAAAACAATAATGATATGATGCCTATGATGTGTCATATTAAATTGGAAGAGGGATGTTATGAAATTGAAGATATTAATCAACGAATTAAGAAGCAAATAGATGTCTATAATAGTGAAAACTTAACCAAATTAACATTCGAAATTTCGGTTGATCCTAATGATTTCAGATCGTATATAAAATGTAATGGGATACTACACTTTGAGATTCCATATAGTATGGCACCTGTATTCGGTTTTGAAAAAAGACAATATAAACCAGAGTATGCAATTCATCGATCGGAAAAAGCAGTAAATTTAAACACAATTAATTCTATAAAAGTATTGTGTAATATAGCTCAAGGATCATTCAGCAACCATCTTCAAAGTCATTCGATTTACGAGTTTTTCCCGAGTGGAAGGACAGGATCTAAAGTAATTCAGTCCCCGCTAAATTTAGTATATTACAAATTGAATAAAACAAATATTGATTCGATAACCGTTCAGCTAGTTGATCAAGATAATAATCCGATTGATAATTTTGGTGAGGCATTGACAATCGTGTTACATATTAAACGTTACGGATCTTGATATGGGATTAAAATTCAATATAAATCCGCTACTTCGGATCAGTTCAACTAGTCATAAGACTAAAGTGGTATCGGTAACATCAAATAAAGTAAAAAAATTGACGTTGAAAAATAAAAAAATTTTGCAAGCTCTAGGTTATCAATTAAAACAGAATGCCTGAAAGTGATATTTTAGATATAAGTTCACGGTACGAGACGGATTCTAAAATAACGAAAATTGAATATCATTCATATACACCGTACACAACATCGTTTAATAATAATGATGAAATACGGATATCAGTACAGCAAACAGATGTTTATCCGTATCTACATGAGAGCTTTATTTATTTAGAAGGAATAATATCTGATCCTGATAAAGTGAAACTGTGTAATAATGGTTATTCATACCTCTTTGAACAAATTCGATTAGAAATAAATGGAATAGAAGTAGATAGCACACGTGTTCTTGGAATCACAAGCTCGCTGAAAGGATTCTTATCGTGTACACCAGATAACTATAATTGTTACGAAAATTCTGGCTGGAATTTTAAAAATGGATCACAAATAACAAACGATAAAGGTGAATTCAGTGCTTGCATTCCATTGAAATATTGGTTAGGTCTGTTTGAAGATTATAAAAAAATATTAGTAAATTCAAGATTGGAATTAATATTAACTCGAAGTCATACTGATTTAAATGCGTTAAGCCTTAAAAGTGATGTAGTTGCTGCTTTAGGTAAAGTTGTATTAAATAAAATAGTCTGGAAGGTTCCGCATATTACTGTTGATGATGAAGAAAGGTTAAAGTTATTGAAACTTGTAGAAAAAGAAAAAAGTTTGTTTATTCCTTTTAGATCTTTCGAAACTTTTGAATATCCTGAACTCGGAACTACTAAAAAAGTAGTATGGAACTTGAAAACCGCTTCAAAATTAGAAAAACCACGATTTATTATAATTGGATTACAAAAAGGTCGTAAAAATACAATAACAAAAGATTGTAGTATATTCGACCATTGTAGTCTAACGAACGTTAAAGTATTTCTAAACTCGAATGCATATCCGTATGATAATTTGAATTTAGATTTTTCAAAAAATAATTTTACATTATTATATGATATGTATACATCATTTCAAGAATCGTACTATGAAAAAAGTATACGGAACCCTATATTGAGTCCATCTACTTTTCTATCAAACGCACCCATCATAGTTATTGATACTTCAAAACAGAATGATTCGGCAACAGCCTCAGCAGTGGATGTTCAATTGGAAATTGAAGCATCGGAATCCCTTACAGGTGTAACTGCTTATTGTTTATTAATTCATGATCGTATTGTAGAATATGTACCTTTTACTAGAGAAGTAAGAAAACTTGTGTAATTTTATTGAACAAAATAAAAAAGTTTATTAAATAATTTGTGTTCTTTACTTGAAATATAATTTTTATAAAAATTAGCGATATTTGATTGAAAAAATTTTAAAAAAAGGGGAAAAATAGTTGATACGGTAAATATTTTTGTGTAAGGGGCAAATAGGTGGATAATCTTGTGTAATCACCGTATTGTGTTACGCGGTAAATCAGTGTGCTCCAAGGGAGAATTTTCCCCTTGAAAAAATTTTACCGTGGAAAAGCTGGCTGTGAACATACAAATATATACTACTCAGGTGTAGCGTATGGTTCGTCTTGCCATTCATGAATTACAGCATCTTTGGGCACAAAACATTTTCTTAATAAGGTAACACATGACCCGTTATCCGGCAAGGCGTCTATCGTAATTGATCCATTAATGGTAACTGGTATTTGAGAAATATTGACTAAATCTGTTGAAATACAATTAATACTTTTACTGTTTGTTAAATCTTGTATTTTTTTCTCAGACTGATGTTTAATATCAGTTGACTTTTGATTTTTGGTATTGACTTTATTTGAATCTCTATACTTAGAAACACTATCAGGAAAAGGGCAGTCATAGCTTATATGACCAAAAGTTTTGCATTTAAAACACAGTTGCTCATCCTTATTATCTGTAGTAGGGTTATAACGATGAATTGGTTTAGTTGTTTCCCTAGTTGTTTCTTTTGGAACTTTAGTATTATTAAATGTATTCTGATTGTTACTATTAGTAGTTGTATTTACTTTACGAATAGTATCAAGTGGTAAAGCGAGGTCAATGAGTTCTTGAACAGTTAGGCATTTAGCTGTTGCAAGCGGAATAGCCCAAATATTATCATTTATTCCTTCCAAAATAAGAGATACGCGATCGGATTGTTCCATTTTGAATGGTGTCTTTTCGATAATAGCATCTTTATCAAAAATGTAGTCTACAATTAATTCATCTGTACGTAAGACGCGTTTACTTTGAAATTTAAAAAAATCAGAGAAAAACATTTTACACTTGAAACGATCAGTTATTTTATCTTTCCATTCTGTCCACGAAACAAGTTGACGTCCTGATACTTTATGCCAATTAAGCGCTGCACCTCTAAGTCGAGATACTGCGTTGACTAACGTTAAAGATGATGTCCAGTGTGCATGACTAGATATACGTTCTACTTCTAAGATCCAATCAGTAATGTCTTCATGCTTTTTCCCGTGATACAAAGAGATAGCATTAGCTGTATCATTAGTTGATAAGATTTGAACTTTATTATTATTGTTTGCACTTAAATTATCTGAGATCAATTTTTGAGTATGTACAAGTTGCGTTAATAATTCAATAGAAATTGTACTGTTATCCTTAGATTCGATCTTTTCATAACTATCGATTTTTTGTTGCATTTCTGATAACTTGATTTGATCTTATTTTTGTTTAAAACGCGAGGTAATAATTGACTCTTGTAGATTATCAGCGACAACGCGTTCGTTGTCGGCTAATAAAAAATCAATAAGCTCATCTTTGTTTCCTTTGTCCGGAAGATGTCGAAACTTTAACTCTTTTCTGAGTTCATCGGCTTTAATAGTTTTAAGTTGATTGATGTCAACAGAATCGAAAATTGTAGGTGTATTCATGAAAAATTAATTTAATACGAGAAACTGAAAAACAAAAAACAAAAAAAAACCGATTTAACTGATTTGTTAATAATTCACTGACAAATGTGAGTACGTGACACTGACAATCTCACAACAATTACGCAGATAACACGCACTATCTGTTTACAGAACTGTTTGTGATACTAACGACTTGAAGTATGCTGCGAAACACAATTATTCTGTCGTCACTGACATCAACCCACGAAGGTTACCATACTTGGTACTTGGTTCTAACCTATAATTTCAGACGTAGAAATTGCTCATAAGGCTAAAACCATGTGACAGCAGATCTTACTGAAAGGCGACAATAAATAATTATAGATTACGCGGAATTGGTTTCGTGTTTTACCACAGCGCCATGTAATAACTAATAAAATAATATACTCGAATATTAAATAGTTAAAACAGTTTATTTTAAAAATTACACAAACTTAGCGAGATCGATTCGACGACGCGCACTATACGACGTCCGATCGACAACTAACTACTTATAAATGATAATGCTGATAATGAAATATATCTTACACTACTGCATAATATTGATAAATGATAATGCTGATAATGAAATATATCTTACACTACATAATATTGATAAATGATAATGCTGATAATGAAATATATCTTACACCTATAATACCGACATTAACAGCAATAAGAAACAGTTCAAATACACCAACCTCAAAAAGAAAAACATCTCAGACATCGCCAACAAATAAAAAATTATACTACAACGCTGTTTATACTCAACTAAAAAAACAAGGAAAGTATTGGAAAAGGTATTAGAAACACCAAGCAGAATGGAACAAAATCATATTAGTGCATCATTAATATTCAAAAATAATACTGCTTAGTAGTTAATGATTCTTACCTATTATTTATATATTCCCTGAATCAAACTGACAAAATCAAATATTAATTTATTTATACATGACTATATCATATAATCGTCTGACGAATAATTGATTTTTACATAATATTTTTTGTTTTTTACCTTAATTGATTTTTATATAATATGATTTGTTTATTTTATACTCTGAGTCAAACTGACAAAATCACATATTATTTTATTTTTACAAGACTATTGACTATATTTAATATAGTATATTATGATCTGACATTCTGACGAATAATAAAATTGATATTGACCGAGTCAAACATTATTATATTAATTATTATTTATTTTTCATAATTTCATATTATGTCATTATATGATATTATATAAGCTATAATAAATATTATGATAAAGTCTGTTATCAAAATTTTGTATTTTTCTTATCTCAGTGTAAATTAATGATAAAAATCCACCGTTTTGATTCCATTCGGTTCTCTGTCCCCAGACGCTTGTCTCCCGCATACGTTATCTTCGTCTTATACAAACGCATAACATAGCAAATTGTATGCTCAGCAGTCAGCAGATCACGTATATAGCTCCGTTAGTTTAAAATTTAGAGTAAATTGACTTCTTACAAAACTTAAAAGTAACAAGTAATGTAAACCGAGGACATCACGTAGACTTTTTACTATACCTATTTTAATTTTAAAGTGAGTTACATGTATTTTAAAATTTTACATTGTTCGTATATCTTAAAATACTCATAACTCACTTTAAAATAAAAATATAATTAAAAGCCTACGAGTTGCTCTCGATAGTAATGTTACCTTTAATTTTTGTAAGAGGTCAATTTACTCTAAATTTTAAACTAACGGAGCTAAACGTGATCTGCTGAGCATAAAATTTGCTATGTTACACAATTGTAAGATGGAGACAACATATGCGGGTGTAGCGTCCTCTTAAGGCCTTCATATTTGATTAAATGATTAATGCGTATTACCTTCTGTTATTTTTTTAATCATTTATATAAAATATTTAAATATAACACTATTTAACTATAGTTATCTATCCTTACTGATATCCTCCTGCGCTTCAGCCCCGATATTTTGGGTACAATTTTCATCTATAAAAATATCAATATAAATAAATAATTAAATAATATAATAATAATTTTTATAAATCTTTGTATGTTATATTGTTTTAAAAAAAAAAACTAATTAATAAATTAATATTGCTGATTAATAACTGCAATGAAAAGTTTATTATAAAACATTTTTAATACATAATAAGAATTAAGAATAATAATTAGATTTACATAAAACCATAGTCTACATAACTGCGTAATCCATCAAACATTTTTAACAACACAAGTAATATAATAACATAACCTAGTATTTATACTATGAACAAAAAGGAATTAGATATGTCTAATTTCAACACTCCCCTTCATTCCTGCATAAAAAAAACTTTATCATATAAACAACTAAAGTATTAGGTAGACGTGTATTCCATTTTTTAACAAATTATTCTTAAATTTACTAGTAGGCAAGGATTTTGTCAGCATATCAGCTCCTTGATCAGTTGTATGTATGTATTTTAACCACTAAACAAACAGAAGGGAATCATAAGGCTCATCGAAAAACCGTCCAACATTTCTAGATTTTAAACGTGTTGCCACGTACCGAGAAATTCCCTTTATTTTAAGTTTTCTGTGGTTTGTGGCTACATTGTTAATCTGCAATTCCACTCATAACAACAACAACTTACACAGTACAAAACGTCATGGCTAACACGTTCTGACGATTTTCGAATAAACAGTGCTGCACGGCATATAGAAAAAAGGGAAATTCCCGGTAGCATATTAACATAACGTACATGATTTCGGCACCAGCTTAATTCTCATTGGTCAGTTTAAATCGACTTGTTTTCCCGCGCTAATAATTAACTGTTATCACAGTTTTATATTATATTGTGTTATCAAATAATATATTAAATATTCAATATAAATTGTTGTTTGCTAATTTGTTATAGGTTTTTGACTTTTATAATTATTAATTTAATTAGAATTAGAAATTGCACTAATTGGTATATTCATTTAAAATGATTAATTTAGTTAGTTAAGTGCGGTGGTAAAAGTAATAATTTATGTATATGTTTCTATTACACATATTTATCCTGATTTATGAATGTTAATTTACCTAATACAATATCGTTTTTAAATTAAAAAGTTATAGGTAAGTACTAGTTTATTTGTACTTAATTACATTATTAATGATATTTGTTACTATTAGCGTGAAAAAAGTGTAGGAAGATCAATGTTTTATAAATAAATAAGTTATTATGTAAGTAAAAATAATATTTGTTACAATGTAACATTTTATGTCTGGTTTGATTTTCTAATACTTAAATTGTAGGCAATGTAGGAAAGAAACCTATTTTGTACACGCTCGAGTCTTAGTTCGTCTTTGGCTAGGTAGGGATGCCATACTACCAGACCATATTCTAATATAGAGCGTACTAAAGATAAGTATAATGCGCAGAGACAACGGGCAGAAGAAAACTGTTTTGTATTGCGTTTAATAAAACCCAATACTTTTAAAGCTTTACCCATGATAAAATAAACAGGTATGTCAGTAACTTACGGTTATTACTTATTATGCGAGTTTGCGCAAAGATGGCGTCCGGTTTGCGCCGCTTTTCATTTGCTGAAGTGTTATCATTTATCATGGTAATATGATTCTCAAAATTCTCAAATTATTCATGATAAGGTAAAATAAAATATAAAAATGTAAATTGTAATTGATTAAACTATTGAAGTATTAATATTAAACAGTTATTGAATAAATTATAGTATAAGTTCATAACTTAATGAAATAAACTTAAGTAATATTGTAATATAGACTATACATAACCCACATCATAGAAAACTATTATTTTTGCATTATGTTATATTAAATATATTGTTGATTGTTAAGGAGCTAAAATAAAATCATTATAATATTAAACCCTATGTAATATTATTGTTCTGAGGTAATATTTATTAGATAATTAACAAATAGCGGGATTCAGATTAATATCATTAAATTAAAATTAAATTTAAGATCATGATTATGGGAGATATGATGATAAGTGATTACTGATTACGTATAATTGATAACACGCGCAAGCCGGCCGCCATATTGTGCGCACCATAAAATTGCTGACATACCTGTTTATTTTATCATGGCTTTACCTACAGTGACATTTATATGGTGCTCAAAATTTAATGATGGTGTATAATGAATACCAAGATCTTTATAGAGGAAAGCACGGTTAAGAGAAGTGCCATTAAGGAAATAGTTGTGGTGGATAGGAGATCGCTGCCTAGAAAACGACATAACATGACATTTACTTATATTAAGGCTAAGACCAATGGAGTTCGCCCAACTTGCAAAAATATGTAATTCTGATTGTAGGATATGACATTGATTAAGACTGTCTATTTTAAGGATAATTTTTATGTCATCCGCAAAAAGAAGGAGTTTAGCCTTTGTGATCCATTTGGTTATCGAGTTTAACAAACAGAATAAATAAAAGAGGACTAAGGTGACCTCTTTGAGGAACTCCAGATGGTATCACAGCTAACTCTTAAACAGCATTTTTGATTTTTATAAATTGTTTTCTACCAGTGATGTAAGAGTGCAACCAAGATAGTAGGGGATTCCCAATGCCTAAAGACTTAAGCACCATTATAAGGCAATCGTGGTCGACTGTTTCAAATGCTTTATTAAAGTTTGTAATGATTCATCTACTCGACCTCTGTGTTCGATAACTTCTGATAAATAAGAAGATGCAACACCACTAGTTACGGTTGATTTATTTGATCTAAAACCATGCTGCTCACTTATAATAAGATGATTAAGAATACGCTTTATTCTGGAGTATACTATCGATTCAAATAATTTACCAATATGTGGTATTATAGAAATTGGCCTGCAGTTTTGGATATCAGAGGCGTCACCAGATTTCAAAACCGGTGTTATAGAGGATATTTTCCCGATCATGGGGAATATGCCTAAATCTAATGAACGCGTAAATAAATTGGGTAAGCAATAGAAAAACGACAATTGTACAAACATTGAGCGGATATGTCATCTGGGCCATTAGAGTAAGTATTTTTTAACGTTTTAAGAGCGGAAAAAACATCGTCGACAGTAAACGTTATATCGGAAGGCAGTTAATAACATAAGTAATCGGATGAGCCAGTAAATGGTGAAAGTTGGAGAACCGAGGAATTGAACGTCGAGGAGAAATGAGTTGAAAACAGATTAGCTGATTCAGTTGGAGTATTTGAAGTAATATTACCGAGATGGAGTGATGACGGAATTGGAGGTTTCTGTTATAGATTATTTAAAAATTTCCAGAATTTGGAGGGGGAATATGATAGAGCCTCCTCGGCATGACTAATATGAGCAGAGTAATCAACTTTTGCTCTATATTCAGAGAAAACAAGATGATCAGATATCAACTTGGTTCGCTTATAAACTGCATGGGCTTTCTTCTTGTTTATTATGAGATTTTTGAGAATACTGGATGTCCATTTAGGACATTTAGAAGGCGAAAATACTTTAACGGGGACAAACTTATTTATGGAGCTTGGAAGTGCATCATTAAAGACAACAGTAGAATCATCAACTGAATAAAGCGAAAAGGTATTTTCCCAATCAAACGATCCTAGATATTGGAGCATAGATTTATTATCAGCCGATTTATAATCACGGTATTGATGTGTGTCTATAGCAGTTATGGGAGTTGGAATAGGAAAAGATATAAACAAAGGTGGGTGGTAAGAATCCGGAAAAACGATTGGAGTGTTGGCAAGTTGGATAGTAGGTGTATCAAAACTAGAAAAGACAAGGTCAAGAAGTCATCCACGGGAATTAGGCACTTGATTAAGCTGGTAAAAATTATAGTACGAGAAAGAATCGACAAGATGAGTAGAAGTTTTAGACATTGTACCAGATGCGAAAAGACTTTGGTTGCTTTTAGATCATTTAATAAGAGGTAGATTATAGTCACCACAGAGAAGGATAGAAGTAGGGTTAGTGGATGATATTAAGTGTTCGATAGAGCTGGTATGGGCCTCAAAATCTGGGAGCGTAGACACAGGTGGTAAGTAAACTGCACCTATAATAGTTTTAAATGAATTAATGGACAGAAGGGTATATACTTGCTCAAGCGTGTTGAGGTTTGTACAGATAAGAGATGTTTTTATATCCGACTTGATTGCAATGAGAACACCACATCCTCGTGAGTAGTTACTGTTAAGAGAATTTCTGTCAACCCTGAAGATTTGATAGCCATTGAGCCCGAGTTAAGAGTTATGGACATCAGAAGAGAGCCATGTTTCTGTGAGGATGATAACATCATAACAAATAAAAATGGGAATAGAACTTCTAAAATTACTTAATTTAGTTTTTAACCCACGGAAATTTTGGTAGAAAATGTTAAAACTATTTAGATTAGAATTCGAATGATTATTATTTTTAAAATGGTTTACAAAATCAAAAAATTCAGTAGATGTATTAACAGATAATTTACAAAGATAACATGAAGCTAGGGGTACCAAATGGAAACATTGAGGATCGATAAGGTATGACGATGATTGACTGACGTCACCACAGGTTCCTGGTATATTATTCAAGCTGGTTAGTTTTTTGCACGAGTGACATTACCATGAGTGGAATGGTTTAATTGAAAATCCTTATCTGCCAGGACAATGTGTTATAATTTAAAATAGAGGGAACGCCGTTGAAATGTCTGACCACTATATTATTTTCTCTGTTCTTCCTACGTTGTTCCAAATCGGCATAAACCTGACGTACTTGTTGCCGTTACATTAATGTACGATCACGAACAACAGACACCAATAAGGGTGGGTCCGTAGCAGCACGAGAACACATACCGGTTACAAAGTCCTTAATGAATTATTGGGAAATGATCTTTGATGAAAATATGACTTTTAATGGGCGAGGGTTCTTACCAATAGTTCGACCCAACCTGATCATCTTCACATCTGGGGGCAGAGACATAGCAAGTGGTAGAATGGACTCATACAGATGCTGTAGGTCATCAGATAAACGTTCAGTTGGTATAGTAGCAGAAGATTCAATAAGTTCGTGGACGATGGCGTTAAAAGAGCATTTTTCTTTTTCTGATAATTCTTGGAGTAGCTGAGGAATCTTGTCTTCAGACGAAGAGGGCAATTTACTCACGTCAGATTCAATGACACCGATCCTATTGTTGAGAGTAGAAAGTTCGTTGCGAAGAGACGTACGTATTGTCTGCTCTTACATCAACAATTTGTGAAGCTAGTGAGTCAACACTGGCTTGAAGTTCACAAAACTTTTTATTGAATGAATGGGATAAAGCCTTATATTGAGCCAAAGTAGCATCCTAAGTTTGAAGCATGGCCAAAATTACTCGATTAAATTCTGCAGACGATAGTGGGATGGGTGAAAGTGGAACTGAAGGCTTGGCAGATCTGAGCAACATTTGCTGGTCAGAGACTTCAGGTGAATTAAGATTATCCGAAGACATAGTAGAATTTATGGCAGATAAAACTCCTTAAATGCAAAGAGATGCAAGACAAATAGCAGTAGTAATTAAACACCTTGAATAATCAGTTAAAGCAGAATAGACTGATTCCAATATATACGATAACGTAATTATGGTGACCTTGACACGCTCCGCGGACGAAATGAAGATAACGAGAGTAATAACACAATCCTGTAAAACGCATGCACTGTGCTTTAATGAGCAGCAAACGACGATAAGATGTAATAAATATAAATTTACCTTCACTCCTTGAACAAAAGGAAAACGGCCTTTAAAGAAAATATATTAAACAGACTGACTCAACACCGACACCAGTCTGTACGCGAACTTTTTATAATTTTTGGACTTAAAAATAAAAAAAAACTGACTATTATGTCCGGTAAAGACAAAAAGAGAGCACGGAGTTTAATTAATTGTGTATTATACACTATGAAAACACGTTTTGGCATGACCACTAAAATTGCAAGTAAATCGATTTTAATTTGATGTTGGGTGACTATCTTGCTGGGTAATAAAATCTGATTTTGATGTCACAAAAAAATACACTAGACAAACACAGCATAAGCATTATCATTCAATCCGACATACGAATGTTATTGTACATATATTTAAAAAAAAATCAAACTATTAATAAGTAAATTATGCATTAGAAAATAAGTAGTATGTTTTGGTATGTTCTATACCCCCCGCAAATCCAGGTGATCCAGGTACCACACCCAGCCTATGCTATGCTTTCGCGACCGTGTCCAGCCTTGCCCCCTCCCATCCATGTTCGAGCATGCCCGTCCTACCTAACACTTACCGACCCCTCCCCTCCCATATATACCTATAACTTACATGTCTACCCCTCTTATCTATTCCTATCATAAACATACCCCCCCCCCCCTAAAAATTAAATATTAAATAAAACTATTAACCCTCTCTAGTCTTGATTTTCTATAACCAATAACCATCATATACTATATCTTAAATCATATAAAATGGATGAAGTCATCAGGCTAATTCTTAAAGTTAGAATTACCTAGAGCTCCGAATATTTAGTGAATTACATGTATATGTAATAAATGTAATTCTGATTGAATTCGCTCTAATCTTTTCACTCATTTTAGTTTCACATCTAATACATAAGCATAATATACCGAGTGGCTGCATCCATACTATATAATCTAAGTACTATCATTTAATCACTATATTGTTGTATATGTATGTATGTATGTATGTATGTATGTATGTATGTATGTATGTATGTATGTATGTATGTATGTATGTTTGTATGTATTTATGTATGTATGTATGTATGTATGTATGTATGTATGTATGTATGTATGTATGTATGTATGTATGTATGTATGTATGTATGTTTGTATGTATGTTTGTATGTATGTATGTATGTACTGGAGGCTTACATATAAACGCGCAAATGTGTTGACTCAGGGTAAAAGAGTGTGTGACCATTTCGGTTCACACGATGGTCTACGTGACCGAAATGGTTGGGTCAGCACATACCGAAGACCCCGGACGGACCGTTGCGACGGGCCCGGTCGGTGGTCGCCAGTCAGTCGAATAAAGTCTGGAAAGAGTGAACGACATGAGCGTATCTACACAGAGCATCTTTTAAGTTTATAACAGAGCATCCTTTAAGTTTTGTAACAGAGCGTCACTCATATAGTTTTAATCAAAACCTCTCATAAGTCGTAATAATGTATCAGTGTTAATATATTGTTTTTTAAAAGTGTTTAATTTAATAAATCATCAATTATATACCTAGTAAATCCGTGTGTTATTTCATTTGACGCCAATATCTACTATTTGAATACCATACGACGGTGGACTACACTTCAATATTATCAAGTTATCAATATCATATCATAGACTTATCTCCTACGTGATGGATATATTATATATTAAACACATTATATTATTATCATATATATAACATATTATCATTCACACACCATTTTATTATATAAAATATACTATATTATTATAGATAACCCTCCTTTACAACCCACCTACCTATCCAATTGATCATACCTCACAATCGTGTTAGCGAGTAAAGAAATAATATTAAGTATTATTCATATTTAATTAAACGATATTTAGTATAACATCTATTATACTAATCGAATATAATATAATATTAGTATAATACACATTGATATATTATGAAAGTGTTTCACTTTTAATTATCCTTTAATAACTATTATAAGGATAATAGTTATCGATAATATTATAAACAGTGGAATCTAATTTAAATCATATTCGATTTTCTTCTTTCGAAAATAAGATGTATACCTATCTAGGAGAAAAATTATATTTAACTATCATATCAATATGTTACACATTAATATATTGTTTACGAACACCAACGACTAAACGTAACATATTAAGACCCCTAGAAGTGTTTCTCTTTCGATTACCTTTAATGTCTATTATCGAGATGTTAACAACTGTTATTGATTATATTATTATAAACAATTTAATTTAATTTAAATGATATGTGAAATATCTTCCTACAATGTAATGATTGAGCATTATATGTATGTTTTCTCATATATTTATATTATTATAATATATTCAGTTATATTATTCATTTATTTCCCTTTTATATATTTATATATACAAATATATAATAGGTATATTAATATTAAAGAAATGATATTGAGTATACTATTAAAGAAATTAAATATATATAAGTAGTAGGTTTATTACTATAAGTAACACACATTGATATATTATATACAATTAATTAGAATAAAACTCTTGAAAATCCTTATTACAGAGTGTGAAATTGTTTTTACTTATAATAATCTTTTTAACAACTGAAGTGTTAATAATCACTGATAATATTATGAGTAATCAAATCAATAATTAATATGATATAATCTTATAATTATTCCTTTTATTAGGTATAATATTTTCAATTTATTAGAAGACATATGAAATACTGAATATTACCCTTCAAACTTTGAAGGAACATACATACTAGAGAAATAATATACAGTATAATAGTATTAGAGCTCCCCTACCATTTTGATAAATAGGTGTATAATATGTTATAATATAATAAATAAGAATATTAGCTTTTATTAATACAATCTTTTTAGATTTAAGTGTAGATATGTAATACTTAAATATATCAAATTGTATATATCATATCACCTAATGTTTATAGTTTAATACCTAAGTACATACAGTTATCGAATGATAGTGATATAAAAATAATATTATCATTATAGTTAAATAATAACCGAAAGTAATCATTTACTTACTATCTAATTATATTATATTATATATATATATATATATAGGTAATAGGTATATTATTATAACTATCACACATTAATATATTATATACAACTCACTGAAATAAAACTCTTGAAAATATTATTACAGGATGTGAAATTGTTTTTACTTATAATAATCCTTTTAATAACTACCGAAGTTTTAATAATCACCGATAGTATTATAAACAATCAAATCTAATTTAAATGATATTTGATTATCTTCTATCAAAAGTAATATGTTCTTAAGTGGTAAATTTAATTTAATTATTAGACAAATATATCACATTTTAATATACTATTTACGAATAGCAAAAATTAAATATATTAATATGAGATGTGTTGTAGGTGTTATTACATACTATGTGTAATATCTATGACAGAGAATACAATATATACAATGGAAAAATTATTAAGAAAAGATTTATTAAGGTTAATAGAAAATATATAAGTATATCAATTTTATATAAAGGTTATATTAAGTTAAATACTAGTGAATTAACAATCATTAATTTAAGACAATTATTTATTATATACATATATGTATCATGATTAATTAAAGGATATATTTCTAACATTTTTTTGTATTCAAATCGATAATTAGGATGTTTGAAAGAGCATTTGTAACATGTATTCCCAAACCATTTATTAGGAAATAAGAACGCATCAGCTAACACGTTAGCCGATTGAATATCTAACACTCTTCAAGTATCACGAATAAAATAATAATCCATCAATCTCTCGATGAGCCCATTTGGACTTATGGATCCAACTATAGGGCGCTGCCAAAATCTCCAACATCAACCGCATCCAAAGATTCCAATCAAAAACTTTACGTACAATTCTTAAAGCGCCATTCTTTGTTTCTAATCACTCCCTCCACTCCAACCTCAAAATTCCGTATGTCTCTGAATTATCGAAAACACATCATAAACGTTTCAACAGCTGCCTAGCCCACCATACAAATCCCTTAATCTCTGACCTATCATCTAGCTGTTTCTATCCCAGGTAACCCAACCAAAAGATTAAAAAGGCAGTGGTGTCGTGACCTGCTAGCCTAAGTGAATATATGTACAATAATAACCTAGCCTAAGAAAATCTCACTCATGTCGTAATACCTCCACTGGGAGGCCTCACAATCCGCCAAATCTGCCATTGTATATATTATTTTTATTTTTATCTTAGCTTCTATCATCAATTATTCTTATTGTTTCCTTTGAAACAGATTGAATAAAACATAATAAAACAAAAAAAATCTCGATGAGGTGGGGTCTAACATTAAATTTATTTCTTTAATAATTTCATCACAAATCACGATAGATATTTAACTTTGATATATCAGGAGTGGTACAGCACGCGTGCGCATTTTCGTATAGATATTTCGATCCTTTGACATACTACTCTTGATATAATTTAAAGGGAAATTATTATAATCATATAGTTCCTTCTACTTTGATATTAAATAGTTTACCATCACATGTTTATACATCTCTAGATTGAATACTTTACAGGGTGTCCCGCGGGGATTTACACATTGCGATATCTCATGAAATAATGGAGATATCAAAATTCTGGTTTTATAATAAGTTTTATAATAAGTTTTATAGAGATGAAAACTACAATTATTTCATTTTTTAATGTATTTTAATGTTTTTGTAAATAATTTAAAAAATTAATTTTTTTATTTAATTATTTCCAAAAAAATTAATGATGGCCATTTTATAGAGTTTATTTTTTTGAAAATATTGACGTTTCAAAATTGTATTTTCATTAATTTCCTGATTTTTGATACTTTTTCTAGTTTTGAAGAAATAAAATATGATTATAAATTTATAATTATTAGGAACATGGAAAGTATTCGGCCTGCCGTATGGGAATGCGCGCGGCGCGGTTGGTCACATGTTTGATAACATTATGGTGTTAAATAATTCGCAATTTTTCTCGAAATTAAAAAAAATATTAAAAATCAGAAAGTTAATGAAAATAAAATTTTGAAACATCAATATTTTCAGAAAAATAAACTCTACAAAATGGTTTAATCTTTAACTTTTTTAGAAATAATTAAATATAAAAATATATTTTTTAACTTTTTTACCAAAACATTAAAATAAATTAAAATATGAATTAATTGTAGTTCTTAACCCTGTGAGTCATATTACAAAATCAGAATTTCGATATCACCATTACGAGTATTTCGGCAGATATCGCAATGGTTAAATCCACACGGGACACTTGTAGATGAGCTAATCGTTAATGTATGTACAAGCCTAATATTTTAAGTTGTATATAGCATATGTATATATATATATATATTATGACAATAATATTTTTTTTTTTTCAGGGGAGCCCGCGGCAACATATGCCATTGGGTGTGGGGTGGTACGGTAGTGGTTATTTTTGTATATTTGTGTGTAGGTTTTTAAGTGGGTAGAATTGTAACACGTGTTTGTGTATGTGTGGCAAGGATATGTTGTTAAAACCCCGGGTGGTCACCCATCCGGGAGCTAGCAACTGCGGCCGGTACGTACGCTCAGTGCGTTTCCGCAGATTGAGCGTACGACCACGCATCACCAAGCCAGACAATAATATTGTATGGTTCGTAATTTAATGTATTATTATGTAAATATAATTAATATAGGTACAAAACTATGCTTTTACACGAATATTTAATAGTGTGCCCTAAATCACTTAGGGAACGTAGTGAAGACACGCACTACGGAGTCTAACCGGATTCGGGCACTAGTCCCCCAGCTCAGTTAGGGTCCGGAAATACGCGGACGGGCACGGTCGAGTATGGATGGGAAGGGGCAAGGCTGGGCACGGTCGCGAAAGCATAGCATAAGCTGGGCGGGGCGGGGCACCTGGATCACCTGGATTTTCGGGGGGTACAAAACATACCAAAACATACTACTAAAATATTATAATATAACACTCTATATAACTAATAATGTATACTTACATAATTTGTTCAATATTTCGTCAAAAACCTTCTCTAGATTTATAAAAAAATAAAATGTATCACGCATAGATGAAACTCGGGTTGTAACTGTATTTATTTTTCATTCTAATTAACTACTTGTGTATGTAATTACAACATTCAAATATCCAATGATAATTAAACTATTATTTTAGTGTGATGAAACTAAACATGACACTCAATTTTCCATAATGTATTAATATCTAACCAAAATATTTCACTCGCATTATGGGGTGAATGAACAGATATGATTAGATTAGATTACAATGGATGTCAGATATTTTGAGAAGTCAGCAATATACAACTTAGATTCCAAATAAATTAATAGTCAACTTGAAAAGACAATTTAGAGACGGATAACTCAGTAACTTTTAATACCTAATTGTGATATAAACATAAGTCAGTGGTAACAAAAACTTGGTTAAAATTATGGACGGTTTGCGTTTGGGCGAATTGCCTTTTTACCCGTATAATAAAAGTAATGTGCACGTGTCTGACAGCCAACCGTGTAGCACGTGTTTACCTATTCGCGAATGGCATTTTATAGAACATCACTAATGGACACACATAATATATACGGTAATATAATATTATATTATTATGTAACTACCCACCAAATCGCACAATGAGCAACGTTAATAAGACGGGCAGACCGTCATTATCGTCGATCATTACTAAAATGATACCGAATAAACTAAATGATAAAACTATTTCAACACAAATAACTAAATCTAAAAATGTATATCTCTCACAACACACTCTCCCAAGTTGTTCTAAGGTACTTAAAACCACTACTTCTACCCCACTCCTAGTTCTCCTACTGCGACTACTTCAACATTATTGTCATCGGCGTCTTCTGCGTCCAGCGTTATCAACAATCAAGTAATAAATACTAACAATACCTTACAAAACACAAACCGTAATTACGCGTTCGCGGCAGCTAAGGAAAACTATCTCAGCAGAGAACAAGCACTTGTGTTCAATCAATAGACGGTATACCCCAAAGAGACTATATTTTCGCCATAGGCAAAATAATCCCGCCTAAAAATATTGTTTTTGTATCACGCATATCGAATAACCGCTTTTGTATTTTTCTTTCAACCAAACAAATACTTGACTCACTTCTAGAAGCCACTCAAACGATTACAATTAACGACAACGTAATCCAAATACGCAGACTTATTAATCCTGCTAAGAGGATAGTCATATCTAATGTCTGCCCTTCTATACCAAACTATGTAATACTCGACGCGCTCAAAAATATCTATGTTAACCCTGTATCCGAAATTTCCTACCTCAAAGCAGGTATCAACATTGAAGACTAAGAGCACATCTTAAGCTTCGGTCGACAGATGTTTATTAAACATGAAGACACACCAAATCTCCCTGGATCTTTGTCACTACTCTACAATCAAACTGAATTTAGAGTATTCTTCACTGATGACAGAATCACATGCTTTTTATGCAAATCCACTGGCCACACCTCTAACACTTGCAAAAAAACAATTGTCGACCCCCAAACCTCTACCACACATAACCAACCCGATTCTGTCGAAAAACCACCCTTGGAAGAACTTACCTCATACCCCCTTTGCCTGACACTCTTGAAACGAATATCACCCCTTCCCCAATAAAATATCCTAATACTCCTTACATACCCACCCAAACAATGGAAGGAATAACAGAAGACTACCTAGCAAACGAAACCTCTCAGCCCAGCCCCCATAACAGTACTGAAAAAACCGAAAACCATCTCACTCCACCCTGTGAACCACATAAAAGGCCCCTTTCTGACACCTCATCTCTAGCAACACCTCCCTCTCCCCCTTCGGTAAACTTAGACGCCGAGAGAAGCAGGAATAGCTCAAAAAAAAGTAAAATGGACAGATCTCGTTCTAATTCCTCATCCAAGATAGCTGACAAAATATCCGACGGGCTCAAACCAGCTGAGGACATCCTCTCTAATGACTCATCCATCTCCTTAAATCAATTCAAATACGTACTGGAAAATTTCACTAACAAAAATTTAAATATTCACAACATCTGCAAAGATATTAACTCGGATATTACATCGCTAATGCTCTTGATTGATTCAGTACGACCTCAAGTCACCGATCGCTCCACCAAAGCTCTACTCACCAGACTGACCAACTTTCTATTCCAAGCCTTACCACCGCCTCAAGACAACTAACCCCCTATGCAACCAGTGGCGTATATAGGGGGGGGGCCTACTGGGCCGCAGCCCCCCCCCCCCCCCCCGAAATAACAATCTTAATTTTTAAATAGAATAACAACATATTTATTATGTAGGTACTATAAATTAATAAGTAATAATATTATACGAATATTTGAATATTTGACATTATCTATTATCAACGTTTATTTTCTGTATGTATATCTGTGGGAAAATAAAATGATAATATTATGCTGCCAGACGCCCAGCCGGCCAGACTGGCAATAATAATTGTTTATCAGTTAATATGAATACTATTTATAGGTTGGTTAATAATATTATTGGTCTATACAATATACTTTATTCGAGAGTTATGTTTACGTATTACGTTGTCGTTGATAGCATTGTCGGCGGCAGACGCTGAATCATTCGCCATTTCGCCGCCTTGCAAGTTGCAGTCGAACGTCTTAATTATTTTCCTTTGTCCATAATTATAAATTATAATAATTAGTAAAAGTACTGTACTTACAATATTTTGACTTTTAAATTAAATAGATACTGTAGTAATTACAAATTACTGTACACTATATAGTATATAGTTTATTGAATTTTAATTTTTAAATAATGAATTTTAAAGAAAAACTAAAAAAATATGTTTTTGATGCCGAAAAAGTAAGTACAATTCCACATTAATATTTTATCGATTTAAAAAAGCTAGGTTACCATAATTGATGTCTTGATGGATGATTTAAATTTTGAAATATATCGTAAATTAATATTATTATTCATTGTCAAATCATACACATATTTATTAAAATTTAAAACTATTTGATTGCCTACTTATATTTAAATATGTATTAAAATATCTAAAATAATAAAATTAATTTAGATATTTTAGTTAATTACCTACTTATGTTTTTAAACAAAATGTATTTTAATAAATCAAGACATTCATTATTTTTATCCGTATTGTTATTTTTTATCATAGTTTAATGATTTATTTTTATTTGTGTATTAATTTATAGAACAAACAATTGAATAAAGGCAACTCTGTTGAAAAACGCCCGTTTCCTAGTGAAATTAGTGAACCATATATACAAATATCTAAAAAGGTAATAAATTAAATTAGTGAAATCTAACATTTTTTGAAAATTGTATACACTTCCAAGTTCCAATACTTATACAATATTAGATACTCTTAACTTTTCCCAGTATTAGGTACTCTTAATATGTATACTATACATAATAAGCTAGGTATTTAATAAAATATAATTTCTATAAAAAATATATAATTATATTTTAAAATTGTATGTTTTTATAAGTTTCAATAACTTCCTTTTATAAGTTATAAAATTAGATCTTATTATTTAAGAACCAATAAGAGAAAATTACAAATGTTATGTTTATCAATATTGTACCACTTAATATTATGTAATATGTGTTATTGTGTTATGTATTTATTAATTATTAGGTGAATATACTTATTTCTTTTGATTTTCTTTTTACCCAATTTATATATTAATTTAAAGGCACACAAAGATGAGACAAGTTCCAGTCAAGTATATTCTATAGCCAACAATGAACACAAAGTTAATGACAGTTTTGAAAATTCTGAGATAGATTTTAATGTAAGTCTTGATTAAGTGGAATTGAATAAATAATTATTATAATTTAAATTTTATTTTAGGATTTGATAATTAATTCTAATTCTACCCAAACAACTTCAAGCAACAGTGATTATGACATTGGTTTATATATTAACAGAACATCTAGTAAAACTTTCAGTGATGATATTAAAGAAAAGCTTTTAAAAAATACATGGATACCAGATTCGTTCACCAACTTGCATGTACAAGTATTATCTAATGCTACTAGACACTTTCAAAAATCCTGGTTGAATGAATTTAAATGGTTAGCTTATTCTAAAGTACAAAATGGAGCATTTTGTAAAAACTGTGTGGTTTTTGGTCCTGGAAGTTTTTCTGGTAAAGGTTCACATCAGAGTGTTGGACAGCTCGTGTCAAAACCATTGCAGAATTGGAAATCAGCCAAAGAAATTTGCTATCGTCATTCTTGTCTTCAATATCACCAACTAGCAGTATTAAAATCAGATAATTTTTTAAAAATGGTTGATGGAAAGATAGATAGCGTACAACATCAAGTCGATAAGCAAATGAAGAAAGAATTGGTTGAAAACACCAAAAAAATTTCTGCAATAGTTGAAACAATAATATTTTGTGGGCGGCAAGAAATTCCATTAAGAGGACATAAAGACTATGGCCACCTAAGTCTGAATGATCCAGGTAATAATGATGGGAACTTCAGAGCCTTGTTGCGTTATAGAGCTAAAAATGGTGACGATACTCTAAAATCGCATATTTTAAATGCTGGTGGAAAACAAATGTATTCAAGTCCATTAATACAAAATGAAATAATTGAATTAATAGGGAGTTATATTCAAAATATTATTATTGAAAAAGTGAAAAAAGCCAAATTTTTTACTGTGCTTGCTGATGAAACATCTGACGTCCAAGGAATTGAACAATTTTCATTAGTTGTTCGCTATTTTGATGAAGAAGTTAATGAAATAAGAGAAGATTTTTTAAAATTTGTGCCAGTGCATGATGTTACAGGCAAAGGGTTAGCTACTACAATAAAAAAAGAACTTCAGTCTCTTGGTCTTGATTTAAATTATATGCGTGGACAAGGGTATGACGGCGCTGCTGCAATGAGTGGAGCTTTCAATGGAGTACAAGCAATAATATTGGAGGAATATCCTATGGCAATTTACACTCATTGTGTTTCTCATTCATTGAATTTGGTTTTAAATGATGCATCAAAATTACAACCAGTTAGAAATTGCATTGGGGTGATAAGAGAAATAAGTACTTTTATGAGAGCATCGGTGAGAAGATCTAATATCTTAAAAACAAAATTATCTAAACAAGGATTGACACCTTCACGTTTAATAAATTACTGTGACACTAGATGGGTAGAACGGCATGAAGCAATTGTTAATTTCAAAAATGATATTTTACCAATTATTGAAACAATGGAACAGATAATGTCAGATAATAAAGATGATGGAGCAGCTGCTCGATCATTTCATAAAAAACTTTGTGATTTTGAATTTTTAATAACATTAGTCACTGTTAGCAAAATGTTGGCTATAACTCATCAAATATCAGTTAGCCTGCAAAAACCTGATATTGATTTAAGTTCTGCTATTGGGCACATAGAACTTGTACAATCAGTCATAAATGATATTAGATCTAACGTTGAAATTGAATTTAAACAATTGTATTTAAGTGCTCAAGCTATTAGTTCTAAACTTAATGTTGAACCATCAATACCTAGGATTGTTGGTATCCAAAGACATCGTCATAATTATTCGACTAACTCTCCAGATGTATATTATAGAATTAGCTTATTCATACCATATCTTGATGAATTAAACTCATCATTAGTCAACAGATTTTCCAAACATAAAAAGACTCTTGTGAGCTTACAAAATATTATACCAATAAATGCAGTTAAATCAAAATATGAAAATATTGTTGATGCTGTACACTTTTACCTCACTGATTTTGAAAATGGTGAAGCTATGATTGAAGGTGAGTGGAAACTATGGGTTGAAAAGTGGAAAATGATTGATACAACCATTCAAAAGATTCCAAAAAATGCTCTAACAGCCCTTAAAGTATGTGAATTTGATTTGTTCCCTAATATTTATATTCTGCTGAAAATTTTATGTACAATACCAATTACTACTGCAAGTGTAGAGAGAAGTTTTTCAACTCTTGGAAGATTAAAAACTTATATAAGAAATCAATGTGGAAATGTTCGGTTAACTGGATTAGCCTTAATGACAATTCATAGAAATATACCGTTGCAAATCAATGACATTGTAAATAGTTTTGTAAAAAAAAATAGAAAAATGATTTTTACCTATTTGTTTTATTTTGTTTTATGTAAAGTTACAAAGGGTTTAATGTTATATAATAGGTACATACCTACAATTATTTTTTTCTATACTTACTAAATAGAAAAAATCTACCTTGCATAAGAAATGTACATATAATATAATATTAGGTGCTGAATAGTGAATACTGATTGTAATATAACTTGTTTACGTTTAGGTACCTTAGATAAATGTGCATTTAATAATATGCCTCTAGGTGCTAGATCACTTAATAATTTCTATCTACTATAGCCCACCCCAAAAATTATTTCTATATACGCCACTGTATGCAACCCCACTCAGCTCATTCTCAATACTACTGATCTCTACCCACCTAATATACCATTCACTATCTATTAATAACATCTTATCATGAGCACAATTATCCAATGGAACATCAACGGCTACTATAAACGGACAGTCGACATCAACCGTATTGTATATGACTTTCAACCTAAAATTATATGCTTCCAAGAAACCAACCTAAAAAATAACCACACTGCCCACATCAAAAACTACTCAGGTTATTTTAAAAACAGAACTTTCGCTAACAGAGCAAGTGGCGGCTTTGCCACCTTCATTAATAATACTCTTGAAAGCGAAGACATCCCAATAATTTCTGACCTTGAAGTAACAGCTACACTCGTAAAATTTGTAAAACACCTATGCATAAGCAATATATATATATATTTCGGACAGTAAAATCTTTACCAAACAGCACCTCACAGATATTATACGTCAACTTCCTAAGCCCTTCGTACTCTTAGGTGACTTCAACAGTCGCAACATACCATGGGGTTGCTCGCACACCGATGATCGGGGGAAATCAGTAGAAAAATTTCTAGACGATGAGTCCGTTTTTCTCCTCAACAATAATGAACCTACCAGACATAATATTGCCAACCGTACTTTCTCAGCAATTGACCTTTCCATCACAGACTATAATTCGGCACCACTATTCGAATGGCAAGTGCTAACATCATACAGTAACAGTGACCACTGGCCTATAGATATTCAGTATTTTGATCACTCTCCCGGCATAAATCATAGAACCCACTGGAATCTCAAAAACCGCAACTGGGACCTCTACTCGCAACTAATCGAACATGACCTCAGTAATACTCCACTAGACATAAATCCATGTTATACCCAGGATAAAATTGACTCAATAGTTCACGGAAACTATTTTAAATGCAGCCTATAAGTCAATCGGACTTAAGACCAACCTAAATCCCAGGAAAAAAATGTTCTATGGTGGAATAAGGACTGCCACGATGAAATTAAAAACTATAAAAAGAGACTCAACCGATATATAAAAAAAATCAAAACTCTTGAAGACCGCATACTCCTAAAAAATGCTAGGGCAATAGCCCGTTACACTACTAAAAATAACAAAACCCTCTCATGGAAAAATTTCACTTCTTCCATAAGCTAGAATACATCTCCTAAAATAATATGGAACAAAATAAACTCTACCAAAGGTAACAAATTCAAAACCATTCTTGATATTCTACACTACAAGCAAGAAAAAATAGTATCCTCTCCCAACGCCAAACCTTGGAAAAATTATAAACAAACGTCTAATTTGGATGTTAGAATCAAAGTCTCTTCTTAACAAAGAGCAATGTGGTTTCAGACGTAACCTCAACACTAGATGCGTTAACTTCAATACATACCGACATCTGCTCCTCATATAGAAACAAACAACACCTCATTGCAATTGCTCTCGACGTCAAAAAAGCATATGACACTGTATGGAAAACAGAGTCTTAACAATTCTTCACAACTGGGAACTGAATGGTAATCTCCTTAGATTTATAAAAAAAATTCTTGCCAACCGAAAGTTTTGCGTAAAAGTCAATATCCCACGATATTGTCAACGGACTTCATCAAGGATCTGCTCTCAGCGTTACTCTTTCTTCTCGCCATTAATGACATTTTCGAAAAAATCCCTAAGCCGGTCAAATACATTCTCTTCGCGGACGATTGCCATATCTACTGCAGTGAATCGCAAATTGAAACTACCACCCATTTTCTTCAACTTTCCCTGAATGCCCTATCCAGGTGGTCGTCGAAGTCTGGGTTTACGTTTTCTCCTTCAAAAACACAATGCATCATATTCAACAAAAAGAAAAAAGATCACTTTCTGCAAATTTCTTTCATGAACTCCCCTTTGACCTTTTCCAATAATATCCGTATCCTGGGCCTCACGTTCAACGACAAACTTAGCTAGCGCCCCAATTGAAAAAACTCAAAGGTGAATGTCTATCAAGAATGAAAATCATTAAAATACTCTGTAACAATACACGGGGATCTGAGACAAAATGCCTCCTCCTTATATTATTCTAGAGGGAATTGTATATCAACCTAGATATGGCTCAGTCTTATTGCAGGTCGGCAGTATCACTCTATACTTGGTGTGTTAGAAAAGCCGTCAAAAGGAAAGCCGAAGAAGACTTACATGCAAGACCAAATAAGATAATACATAAAGAGAATCAGCATATGGGATTCGTAGAAAACATTTTCCCATAATTCCCACAACTATTAATGAAGCGTAGTTCGACCAACTATTTGAAACTCAAATCGATATTAAAACTAATAATAAACAATTTTGTTTCGTTAATAGAGAAAAACAAATTATTTTGTTTACGTGAACTGAAAACTTAAAACATATTTGTGAACGTGAAAACGTTTTTGGCGACGGAACATTTAATTACGCTCCTAATTATTTTTATCAATTATATACAATACACATATTCAAAAATAATTATTACATACTCGTAACATATGCACTTGTGAAATCAGAATCTGAAAATCAATATATTTCTATGTGGTTAAAAAAAAAAATCGTGTCTTGCTTTAACAGGTATAATTATTAATGTACGAAAATTTCATTCAGATTTTGAAAAAGCAGCTCATAACGCAGTTATTAATTCATTTCCGGATTGTCAATTGATGTGCTGTCAGTTTCATTTAGCGCAATGTTGGTTTAGACAAATTCAAAAAAATAAAATATTGTTAAGAGAATATGGTACCAATTCCAAACTTGGTTTTTGGCTTAAACATTTTTTTGGATTACCATATTATTTACCATCCAATGAAGTAGGCGATGGTATTATGGAGCTCATATCAATTGCTCCAAAAACTCAAAAAATCATCGAATTTACAGATTATATGCTTGATACATATATTTCAGATGAGGGTATTTTTCCTCCTTATTTATGGGCAAGAAAACCTGGAAATGATCATACCTAGCAACCTAGCAAAATAATTAAACATGGTTCATGATTGTATTCAGTGGCATATTTTATTATTTACCACATTATTTGACCAGAACGCAAGGGATTTTAAATAGAAACCGACCTACAAATTATCGGCCATGAATAAAATACACTTTTAAGTCATAAAAAAAAGCCAAATTCAATATTCACTACAAGCTATAAATTTTTTTTAAATTTATATTGATTTGAAAAACTATTATACTAACATAATTAATATGGCATTGATGGAATTTACATATTGATTAATTTTTAAATCATTAAACTATATATACCATACAATTTTGAACATACTTGTATCCTGTCTGGTATATTATGATGTTACACGTAAATGAAGCGTTCGACCAACTATTTGAAACTCAAATCGATATTAAAACTAATAAAGAACAATTTTGTTTCGTCAATAGAGAAAAACAAATTATTTAGTTTACGTGTACTGAAAACTTAAAACATCTTTTTGAATGTGAAAACGTTTTTGGCGACGGAACATTTAATTACGCTTCTAATTATTTTTATTAATTATATACAATACACATCTTCAAACACAATTATTACATACCCTTATCACGTGCACTTGTGACATTAGAATCTGAAAATCAATATATTTCTATGTGGTTAAAAAAAAAATCGTGTCTTGCTTTAACAGGTAAAATTACTAATGTATGAAAATTTCATTCAGATTTTGAAAAAGCAGCTCATAACGCAGTTATTAATTCATTTCCGGATTGTCAATTGATGTGTTACAAATTTCATTTAGCGCAGTGTTGGTTTAGACAAATTCAAAAAAATAAAATATTGTTAAGAGAATATGGTACCAATTCCAAACTTGGTTTTTGGCTTAAACATTTTTTTGGATTACCATATTATTTACCATCCAATGAAGTAGGCGATGGTTTTATGGAGCTCATATCAATTGCTCCAAAAACTCAAAAAATCATCGAATTTACAGATTATATACTTGATACATATATTTCAGATGAGGGTATTTTTCCTCCTTATTTATGGGCAAGAAAACCTGGAAATGATCCAAACACAACAAATGGAGCAGAATCATTCCACGCACATTATAATTCCCAATTTTATTCATTGCATTCAAATGTATTTCAAGTGATTAATGTGTTACAACAAATTCAAGTAGAAACTAACACAAAATGCAATGCTTTAAATAAAAATATTTACAATATTCGATGAAAGTCATATTAGAAAAACAGGAATATTTAAAAACATGCTAGAATAAGTAGGTATATATCAGGTGAAATTAAACTCTTAGAGTATATACAACGTATGGGAGTAAAATTCCCAGGAAAAAAAAATTAATAAGCAAAAAAACAAATATACTTTTTCAATTTTAATTATATTTTAACTTCATTTTTAAAAAATCTAAATCATTTCAATTTTTAATTACACGCGCACACACATAAATAAACAATCCATCTATAATCATACCCGTGGAATTTACGGAGAGTCCCAAGTCTGTCAAGATGAGAGGGACAATGGATTGATAAAATACAGCTTCCCAGGGTATTAAAAATAAATAATAAAAAAATGGTCGCCCAAACGCATTACAATGTTGTAAATCACTCGCCCAAACGCATTATGCTAAATTGTCCAAACACATTGCAATTTTTAAAAATTCGCAAAAACCCGTGACGTCCAAAATTATTATTGTAATTTCGGATAGTCGATTAATTCTAATGAGTAATACATATTAAACACAATATATTAATACCTCAATGAACAGTTCAATATACATATTTCCAATAACAATATAGTATTACTTAAAATAATATCATACACAATTATTATTGCATTATGTATTATGTATATAATATGTAACCAATGAATTTATTAACATTATCTCTCAAAATGTAAAAGTAGATTAAGCATTATAATATTGACATACCTATCAACCTAGCAAAATAATTAATTTCGACCTACGAATTACCGGTCATGAATAAAATACACTTTTAAGTCATAAAAAAAAACCAAATTCAATATTCATTACAAGCTATAAATTTCTTCAAATTTATAATGATTTGAAAAACTATTATAGTAACATAATTAAAAATATAGGTATGACATTGATGGAATTTACATACTTTACAATTTTTAAATAATTAAACTATTAAACTATATATATATATATATATATATATATATATATATATATATATATATATATATATATATATATATCATACAATTTTTAACATACTTGCATCCAGTTTTTGTATTATGATGTTAAACATATACATTTGTTCTGTAAAAGTTCAGATTATAATAACAGCAAATATTAATTATTTGTATAAATATAATTCTTCTGTACATCTATACACATATGAACTCCTCCTATACGACTAGATCGATGATGATCAAATTTTTTATGTGTATATTAGTTTCACAATTGGACTCTATAGGTCCACCCCAAAGAGTTGCTCAAAAGGACATTTTGAGATTTATGATAGATATTTTAGATTATAATAATAATAGGAGAAATGATTAGTAGAAATTTAATTTATTTTAGTTTTTTAACGGTTATCATCGTTGGCTTGATAATGAAATTATTAATGATGCATTGATGCACAACGATGTATTTTCAGTTATCGATATCGGTTCATTTATATCGTGATATCGAAAAACGATGTACCTATACATCCTATACCTATTAATATAATATTTTTAAAACTCTAAAAAAGGTGCAATATTAAGCACAAACTTAAAGCGTATTTAATATAATATACACATTTATTGACGGTTTTTTTTTTTTTTTTTTTGGAATTGATTGGAATTTTTCGAAAATAAAAATGACAATCTAAAGCATCTCATAGCGGTAGGTGTGGTGTACATCCTTAAAACTCAATACAGTTTTTGTTCTAGAAAAATATAAAAAAAATCACAGGTCCGAAAATATTACTTACATAGAGATATCTTTCGGCATGAATTCCGAATTCCGATCTCGACCTACCTCCAACATTGATGCCCAGTCCAACGTCCAAATTGGGCGGTTAGTGACAATGGAATTTTTGATAATTACGAAAAATTTGAAAAAATAAAAATAATGAACGCCGACCGTACACTTCCACGCGCGACGACAGTTGGCGTGATCGCAGCGGCACGCCTGTGCATGGTGTGATCAAATAAGTAGTATACAAGACATTTACTGTAGGGGCCTTATGGCTTATCGTATTGCTCATCGTTAGTATTTAATGGTTATTCGACATTGATTCACTGTCAATACGTGTATAAATAGAAAATATACATTTCAAATTGCAACGAATTGTTATTGATCATCGATATACATAAATTTCGATAAAATATTCAATAATTTAGTCTTAACTAGAAATTATACGTTAAAACAAATACAATAGTCGAATGCAGGGAATGAGGTGGGACCTTAAAGAACCGCTTACAAAACCTAAAACCTTGAAAGAATACTAATAATCTTTATTTTACACTTTTAAAAGACCCTAACAAAAACCGAACCTTCATACAAACCTGAAAAAATGGGCATAGCCGTTTTCGACCAAAAACGTATCCTTCCCCTTTCGGCCGATTCGCTTTTCGACCAAATTTAAAATACATCGATTCTTTTCGACCACAACATAAAATTTATATAATAACACAATCACAATCTATACACAATCGGCACAATAAGAGTATGAGCTAAGAGAAGGAAGAATGAAATTTTGAATGACTAGGTATTCTAGATAGTGTTTGAAGTATACGAACTTATTTGAATTCTAAACAGTCCTAAGTCTGAATAAATGAGAAGAAAATTGTTTCTGGTTGAATATATCATAATAATTTGAAAAGAGAATTTAACAAGGTTACATCATCATAAAAGCTAGCGGAAACCAATTCATATATGTTACTTGTATACAACACGGGAACAAATTCGACAATTGGGAACCAATTCGTAGTCATTCTTTATGTTTGCTCCAATATAAAAAGGTAAAAAGTGCACAATCATTTTGCACCGAGGCCATTGGTACACCCATATAATGCTTAATTTTATATTTTTTACGGGCAAAGTCAGTCAAAAGGTTAAAGATGGATGTGCTGCATTGAAACTTAGGGGGTGATTATACTTTATACCCTATTTTTTTTTTATTATTATTATTATCTAAATGGTTGGCACTGATTTCATATTTTATTATTTTTATAATTGCAAATATAAAACAAATCTTTTTTCTGGGCAATGGCGGAAAGCATGGATAATGGATATAGTATAATCATTAATCATACTATTATATATACGTATATCGTAGTTTATTATGTGGATACACAGGACGTGATATAATGTATTTGAAACACGGAAAACAATAATTGCCAAACGAGCATAATATGGTAAAGGTTGAAATTGTCCCGAAACTATAATGTTTTACTAAACGAGTCACATGTAGCTACATAGGTACGATATGTTTTACGTCTTTATTCATTTTGGTTAAAAAAATCAGAATACCAAAAACTTTTATAATAAATTACAATTATATAGTAAAAAAATGATCACGTTGAGCGAAATTCAATATATTTATATGAGAAATGTGTGGTATATAATATATCATAGAGTAAAATCTTATTACTTACTATAGCAACTGACAAATTTATCAAATTCTATAAATAAATAAATAGTTAATAAAAAAATAGTTAGATGTTTTACAAACAAGATGAGGGTAAGATAATTAACATCTAATTTATATTATCCATAAATTATGTGATTTGTCATAAAATGTAAAAAAAATAAAAATTATACTTACTTTTTTTACCCATTTCTACCGTCCAATAGCCTGTGATTTCAATAACACAAAACATAAAAAATATAGCAAATAATGCAATAATGTTAAATTTAACCATGATTATAGATACCAAAAAAATATTAGTAATAATTACAACGGTAAGTGTGATAAATCAAGAATAATATCGAAACTTGCTCAACAACGGTATTTAAGCCATTTAAAAAGTTATTGTGCAAATACAACAAAATGTGTCAGTCCAGTCCAATTGAGTAAACTATTTGAAGAAATATAATAGTATAGGTATGAATAATATTTTGATGTTTACCTACATAATACGTTCAGACGTAGTGTATATACTAATAATATTGGTTGTAGAATTCATTAAATTGCTAAAAAATTCAAAAAAAAAATTTAGTTTTAATTTTTTATACTCTGAGTCAATAATTATAGTACGTATGTAAAAAAAAATCCGATTACAATGGCTCAATGCATTTTAAACATAAACCCTATGTATAATCATTATATGTGGCTTTGGAAAATATGGCACAACAATAATTACCAACTTTCGAAAAAAAAACATTTTGTATTTTTAATATAGATACGACAGCAAAACGAGTACCCGTAGATACTTGAAATTTTAACCAAACGTTAGCCCTTTTTAAGATTTAATACAAAATTTGCTCAGAAGTTGTTAACAATTAATGTATTTTTGAAATACATTTTCAAAATATTTTATTCTTCGAGTTTCAAAATTAAAATATCGAAGATTTTATGAACATCGCAAAAATTTGAAAAATATTTTATAATTAAACATTCATAGTATTTTTACTGGACATAACTAAGACTTCAACATGTAATACGAAAATATAATAATAAGGAGTTACTTATTTCTTATAATTTAGAATTTTTGGTAACAGTATGAATTATTTTTCAATCAATATTTTATTCAATCCTCTGTGTTGTTGTATATACGCCAGCCAGTTTACTACACACACACACGCACAAATTATATTAAATTATAAAAAAAGGACAATATCGCATTCATAATAATACCTCTGCTTACTAGCTGTTATTTTCATCCATGATCTGTCAATTAATGTAATTTAAAATAAAAGTTCAATGAAGATGAAGTTATTAATGATTAATAAATTGTATATTAGACTACCTAATGAAGCAATGAGATGTCATTGAATTTAAAATTCTCGATTCATCAATCAATATTTTTAGAACAATATATATATATATATAAGACAATCGTCAATGTATTGCTATTGTATATAACTACATTATAGATATATAGAGCGTGACAGACCTTCTTCATTCAGAAATGTTTTACGTATACCTACAATGATTTTATAATGATTCCACAATGAATTATATTTTAATTCATCAATTGTAATGACGTCACCGAACACCTAATGTACTTTAAAGCACAGCATTAAAAACTTTTTGCTTAAAATTTAGTAACAAAAATGTACGAGTGACTTCGTATTAAATATTCAAATCTAAGGTATGGACAATAAAAACGATTTGAATATTTAATTATAAAATTACAACGTACTTAGTTTTTATCACCTGAATCAAAAATTAGTACGTCTGCAAAATAATACACATCGCACCTTGGCTTGACACATTTTAAGCGTATTATAAATTATTCTAATAGTTGTAATACGTGGCAAAGAAAAATATTGCACTGCAATAACCAGTTTTTATTAAAATACATTTTGTATTAATCTAACACGATCCAAAACGAATACCCGTAGATAGGTTGATAGGTACATTAAATTGCCATCAAACGTTTACGCGAACACTTTTAAATAAATTATTTAAACCCATTTTTAATGCTTAATACAAATTTGATCCGAAATTTTTAGAATAATAATTGATGTATTTTCAAAATATTTATGTTTTTGCGTTTATTAAATTTAGAATACTAACAATTTTTGGGAAAATATTTTTATATTTTTTATTTTATTTCTAAGGATATTTTTGTAATATTTTGAGCAATTCGAAGCTTTGATGAATTCATAAAGAATTTTATAGCAAAATAGAGAAAAATATTTTGAAAAATGTATTTTTATTAGTTTAAAATTATTATTTTGTAATTTTTTTAGGTCAATTTTAAGGACATTTTTTGCCATTTTTATGTCATATTTGCATTTTTTGTAGTTAATTTTTTATTGTTTTTAAGGTCATCAATTTCCGAGACCTATAGTAATGAATATGTTATGTTTTTGAAATGTATGTATTTTTAATTATATACATTTTATCCTTATAAAGTTGAATTTGAGTTTAATCATAATATTATTATATCCCACACTGCCTACATCGTGAATACATATTACGTGAAAAATTAAAGTTTCACAACTTTATGAATTATACCCATCTATTAAAAATCCACCACATCCACATTTGTTGTCTCAGTCTTACAATAGTCATGGGAATCTTATTCAAAGTTCCATTTCAATGGCCCCCAACTTTCAAAATTTGAACTTCTGACTACGCCAAACGTTTGTGCACAAAAGTTTCCAGAGCTATACCAAAAACAAAACTGGTGGACAATCAATGAGTGTTATGAAAACTAAAACTGAAACCCATACGGGTATAAATAGGGCACTTACAAGGTAAGATATAGATAATAATTTATACATTTCCATCTGTTTAGATATATTATTAGAAACAATATAAAAAACATAATTACATGCTTATAACATTTTAAAATGTCAACTTATTTTACTCAAAATTAAAAATTGAGATTAAGACTTGAAACCCCTCTCTTTAAATGACGTATTCACTGACTATAGTCAAATATATATATATAAATGTATTATTTAAATTATTTATGATATTTGGACTTATTTTTATTGATTTTTATATAATTATTATTTTATAACACTCACTATTAATGTATTCCAATAGTCATTATTAAATCCATATTGAATGGGGGGGGGGGGGGGGGAATTCCGTTTGGGCACATTTACCCGACACAGAACACTTTAAGGAATAATTTCATGTTTTATTTAGCCATCGTGTTCCATAGGTTTTATGTATAAATATGTTATACTATGATAGGCGACTTGGTTATGTGAGATAGCTACATAATATGAAGCTATAATAAGTAATAAACTAATAACCATAAATTCACAATTATTTTGCTCATCCATACACTATACAGTGTGAACTGTGAACTGCCTGTCTAAGAAAAACAACCAATATTTTGTCTCATTTAAACCTTAACTGGATATAGATTTATTAGTGAATATAATATTGAGATTCCAGTGTACAATTCGTTTTTTCTCTCTGACCCACGTGCAACATACCGAATTATGTTTATCAAATGGACCCTGTGTCACCCTAGAAATATAGTTCTACAGCCCAATTATCATAACCAAGCTAGTGGCAAATTTAGTTTTTGAGAGAGGGAAGTTAAGGGGTTGTTAATTTTTTTTTAATAACAATAGAATGACTTTCAAAAATAATTTTCAGCTAAAACATGTCAAAAATAATTTTCTTATGCATGTATATAGACATAGATAAACCTTCACTCATAATCGTTTTTCGTATGCAATGGTTCATTACTGTACCATCACAATGACATCTCGAAAACTATTGTACATCTATTTTTTGATTTTATTTCAATAACACGAATTGAGACTATTATTCTATATTCGGTGTTGGTCGATCTTTTGACAGTCATATAGGTAAGTACTCGTATCGTGTGTTCATATCATTATTTTTATCAAAAACTTTTCAAATTATAACTTCTTACTGTAGTACATACGTATTTTAGTAACGTTGATTGTAGCTTTTCAATAAATTGCTATGAAATGCAAAAACAACGTACCTACATACTTTGTTTTTATCACCTGAATCAATAATTAGTACGTCTGCAAAATAATACACACCGCACCTTGGCTTGACACATTTTAAGCGTATTATTACAATAGTTGTGATACGTGGCAAAGAAAAATATTGCACAGCAATAACCAGTTTTTATTAAAATACATTTTGTATTAATCTAACACGATCCAAAACGAATACCCGTAGATAGGTTGATAGGTACATTAAATTGTCATCAAACGTAAACGCAATTTCAAAAATATAACATACATATTATTCATTATTAGGTCTCGGAAATTGATGACCTTAAAAACAATAAGAAATGAACTACAAAAAATGCAAATATTTTTTTTATTTTTTTTTTTTCATGTTTTTGTATCGAAACGGCCCCAAGGTCTTCATCGACGTCTTTTCACTTTGGGAGGCGTAGAATGCATGTAGCTCTTGTACCCCCTTCTCTAAGAAGAGTATATACACGTGTGTGGACATCACTCCCAGTGGAGTGGGTCCGGTGGGGGGCAGTATAGGCAACCAGAACGACGACAGGGGAGAGACCACAGAAAACAGAAAACTCTGCAGAATATTTTTGACTGTAGGCTATGCTATCGGTATATAGTTGGGTTTTCCTCGTACCTTATACTTATAGTCGGCTTCAGCCTTCTGTCTTTTGTCAACTAGTGTAATAGTAGTGTTCATACAGTACGTGTGAGCTATATAGTGTGCGCCACTAAGAAGTGAATGCATTACTTAATGTTATAACCGAATAGTGTTTTTTTCTTAATTATATAAAAATACGTTAGACCGTTCAGTTTAATTCTTTTTCTTTTCTTAATAATCAACCCCATACTACAATTTTACTATTAAATTTCATATTAATTTATCAAAGATTCGAATTGCTATTGCTATAGATATACTATGATACTATGATATAAAAATGACAAAAATATTCTTAGAAATAAAATATATTGTTCCAAAAATCGTCAGTATTCTAACTTTAAACGCAAAGACATAAATATTTTGAAAATACATCAATTATTATTCTAACAATTTTTGATCAAATTTGTATTAAGCATTAAAAATGGGTTTAAATAATTTATTTAAGTGTTCGCGTAAACGTTTGATGACAATTTAATGTACCTATCAACCTATCTACGGGTATTCGTTTTGGATCGTGTTAGATTAATACAAAATGTATTTTAATAAAAACTGGTTATTGCTGTGCAATATTTTTCTTTGCCACGTATCACAACTATTGTAATAATACGCTTAAAATGTGTCAAGCCAAGGTGCGGTGTGCATTATTTTGCAGACGTACTAATTATTGATTCAGGTGATAAAAACAAAGTATGTAGGTACGTTGTTTTTGCATTTCATAGCAATTTATTGAAAAGCTACAATCAACGTTACTAAAATACGTATGTACTACAGTAAGAAGTTATAATTTGAAAAGTTTTTGATAAAAATAATGATATGAACACACGATACGAGTACTTACCTATATGACTGTCAAAAGATCGACCAACACCGAATATAGAATAATAGTCTCAATTCGTGTTATTGAAATAAAATCAAAAAATAGATGTACAATAGTTTTCGAGATGTCATTGTGATGGTACAGTAATGAACCATTGCATACGAAAAACGATTATGAGTGAAGGTTTATCTATGTCTATATACATGCATAAGAAAATTATTTTTGACATGTTTTAGCTGAAAATTATTTTTGAAAGTCATTCTATTGTTATTAAAAAAAAATTAACAACCCCTTAACTTCCCTCTCTCAAAAACTAAATTTGCCACTGGCTATGATATAATTGAGCTGTAGAACTATATTTCTATGGTGACACAGGGTTCATTTGCTAAACTTAATTTCGTATGTTGCACGTGGGTCAGAGAGAGAAAACGAATTGTGCTCTGGAATCTCAATATTATTTTCACTAATAAATCTATATCCGGTTAAGGTTTAAATGAGATAAAATATTGGTTGGTTGTCTTAGACAGGCAGTTCACAGTTCACACTGTATGGATGAGCAAAATGATTGCGAATTTATGGTTATTAGTTTATTACTTATTAGCTTCATATTATGTAGCTATCTCACATAACCAAGTCGCCTATCATAGTATAACATATTTATACATTACACCCATGGAACATGATGGCTAAATAAGACATGAAATTACGCCCTAAAGTGTTCCGTGTCGGGTAAATGCGCCCAAACGGAATTCCCCCCCCCCCCCATTCAATATGGATTTAGTAATGACTAATGATTATTGAATACATTCTCAGTGAGTGTTATAAAATAATAATTATATAAAAATCAATAAAAATAAGTCCAAATATCATAAATAATTTAAATAATACATTTCTATAGTCAGTGAATACGTCATTTAAAGAGAGGGGTTTTAAGTCTTAATCTTAATTTTTATTTTTGAGTAAAAAAAGTTGACATTTTAAAATGTTATATACATGATACACTAAAATGTTATCCTAGCTGAAAATTTGTTTCATGATCCCTTTATGCAGAATATTCTAATATATTAATTAAATTTTGATTTTATGTTTATTACTTATATTATCCACATAATAAACTATTTAACATTAACCGATAATAAAATCTCATTAATTAATAGATTTTTCACTTTTTAAGGATCTATATGATGTATATATGGTATTTATAAACATATTGTATGTAATGAATATGTTATATTTTTGAAATTTATGGATTTTTAATTATATAGGTATATATGAGTTATGAGTGTATAATAAATTGTTCACAATAAAAATGCTCATAACTCACTTAAACATTAAATTATCATAAAAAAAACTTCCAACAAAACACAGATAATGTTTTTTATGGTGTTTTCCTCTTGAATGTATTATTTTATTATTTTTAATATAATGCATAATTGCACATTTATACATGGAAAAAATATAATACTAAAGCTTTACAGTATCCCTAATATTTATAAGTTATTTTACCAAATTACAAACAACCAAGTAACCAATTAAAAATAATATTTCTAAACAAAAGTTCTCTCAAAGCAGTACAGTCACTGATAACTAGACACTCAATATCAACATTCTACTTTTTTTTATACACAAAAACAATTAATGAGTGATTAAAAATTAAGCTTGTTGTGAAATTCTCCACTTTTAATAAAAAATATATTATACTCTCATTAACAAAAAGGGTTTTTGATAAAACAACACATTTTTAACAATAACAGTACACTATATAAATATAAACGTTTAAAAATGAGAGTAACAATAATCACATTTAAGTAGATGAAATTACATTTTATTTAAATATAAAAACATAATCGGTTTTAAAGAGCCTCTCTGAGAATATATCAACTTATTTTGTATGTTTTGTTTGGTCCCAAAAATTAAAGAATTTGCACTTAAGCTTTGTAAGTGCTAGCCGAAACATCACCACCAGTACCAGTCCAGTTTGTGTGAATATATTTTCCAGGAGCTGTTAATAGCTCATATGTATGGGCACCAAAATAGTCACGTTGAGCCTAGCAAAATAAAAATTTTACATATATAGTGGAGCACTAAATAAGTATGGTATGTATTTTACCTGTAATAAATTTGCTGGAAGCCTAGCACTTCTGTAACTGTCGTAAAAGGCAAGAGCCGTGCTGAACGCTGGAGTAGGGATTCCTAGCATAGCACTTGAAGCAACCACCTTGCGCCAAGCTACTTGACTATTGTGTACGGCATCTTTAAAGAATGGATCAAGTAACAAATTCTTAAGATTTGGATCAAGTTCAAAAGCTTGTTTGATCTTTCCCAAGAATGCACTAGATTCAAACTTTTGCGTTAAACAATTTCTTTTGTAATTAATGATATATATAATAATACAACCTTCTAATAATACATCCTCCACGCCACATGAGTGCAATTCCTCCATAATTCAAGTTCCAGCCATGTATTTTTGCAGCTTCTCGCATCAACATGAATCCTTGAGCATATGAAACAATTTTAGATGCGTATAGTGCCTTAAAACAAAATTTAAATATAAAATTTTAACGAAAACATAATATGTAATATATCAACAAATAAATATTCAGTTATCCAAATAATTGAAATACAGTAAAAATCACAACAAACATCATTTAGAAAGAGTAAACCGCAAGAGTCAATATTAAATAGTACATAAAAGTATACATTTACACCATATATGTATTAGTGCGATATCAACACTATGACATGTATACATCTTCTACATGCTACATTAGTTACTACCAGCAAACCAAAATCTTTTGTAGTATAGATGTAGATGTGAATAAAAATACAGTTAACATATAATCAAGAAGTACAAAGTTCTATTTTTTCCAAATTTTAAATAATTAAGATTATATGAGTTTCTAATAACAACAAAAAAACTCAATGATCCTTGCATTTTTACAGTATTTAAAATTAAGTTACCTTTCCAATATCTTTTAAGAAAGCTTGCTTATCTCCATTAAAGGCATCAGTTGGTCCTTGAAGAACTTTACTAGCCTCTGCTCTCTCGTCAATTAATGAAGATAGACAACGTGCAAACACAGATTCTCCAATAAGTGTGACTGGAACGCCATAATCCAATGCAGAAATAGCAGTCCATTTACCAGTACCTTTTTGGCCAGCTGCATCACGAATTTTCTCAACTAAATATTCTCCATTGTTGTCTTTAAACTGCAATATGTTTCTTGTGATTTCTATTAAAAATGAGTCCAATTCACCCTTGTTCCATTCATCAAAGGCCAATGCCATCTCTTTGTTATTCATTTTTAAAGCAGATTTCATCAAATGGTATGCTTCACAAATAAGTTGCATGTCTCCATATTCAATACCATTGTGAACCATTTTCACAAAATGGCCAGCACCATCCTCACCAACCCAATCACAACAAGGTTCACCATCAGCTTTAGCAGCAATACTCTGTAAATTTAGATATTGTTAGATACAAAATTGGGGAACAATTTAAATTCTTAACAATCATAATAGGAACATACTCCATTTCAGCATAATATTTACATATTATATTCTTAATATTATTTAAAATAAAATCTTGAACAAAGTGAAAGTAATTACTTTCATAGCATTATTATAATATCATTTTGGTAGATATGATATTACAATATTATACATGTGGCAGGTAGCTGCCTTGAGGCAGTATGAAAATATAATCAAAAACACACCCAAATAGCCCTGTACTAGTCATTAGAACAATAAACAAAACTATTTTTAACTGTACACATGACATGAATGAACTTGTAAATACTTATAATATTTTGTTGGTTTAATGGAAATATTTATAAGATCAAGGCTAGGTTGAAAAATATATGAGTTTGAACAGGATTTTTATATAGATCAACTTACCAAGACTAGGTTCTTAAAATGTATTGTAATAGTATTTAAATAAATATATTAGTTGAAGGTAATAAAAAATCTAAATGATAACATAAAATGTACAACATAGCACACCATCAAAAGTATAATTATCTAATAATAATCTACTTTCTACAAGAAATTTAATATAAAATATACCTAGATATAACAAATAAAAGTTGATAAATAAGTAAAATAACAAGTCTACTTGTCTACAAAGTCCCAAGAGTACTTGCCGTGTATCTTCATAGTCATACTATACCTAATTATAACTGGTTGTTATAGAGAAAATATATAAACTAAATATTCATATTAAGGACTACTCACTTGAAAAATATCCTTGATATATGGCCAAGCTTTTGGATTTCCTCCAGGCATCAATGATGGACCATATCGTGCTCCCTCTTCACCACCAGATACGCCTGAACCAACAAACAACAAGCCTTTTTGAGCGAGTGCTTTAGTTCTGCGTTGTGTATCCTGGTATTCAGAATTTCCACCATCGATAATTATATCACCCGTTTCCAACATAGGTTCAAGTTGAGCAATAAAATCATCAACAGCACTACCAGCTAGAATGAAAGTAAACTAATCATTAATTATATTAATCAAAGAAAATGTAATAATTTCCAATGTTATACTTTAATATTGATTTTAAAAATGAAGAATACTTGATTTATTTTCTTAATGTTTTAATGAGTAATTTATTTAAGTTATTGTGAAAATACTTAAGGTCTTACATGTGTCACTAAATTATATTTTGATAATTTTAGTGGCAGAAAATATACATTGAGTACAGCAAAATATTAACTGGCCAAATGTAAATAAAAATAATTATGTAATAAATAAGTATGCATTTCAAAAAAAAATTTATTTCATAAAAATTAACATGGTCAGATCAAAAAATAAAATACAATATACAAATGTATGTCAGCCTCAGCAGCATTATCTTCGTAATTCAAAAAAAAAGAGGCAACCAGGCAACCATAGACATATATAAACATTATTGCTTATATATTATGTCTATGCAGGCAACTGAATAAAATTAAAATATTTCATGTTGGTATCATTTGTTTTAATGACATTCAGAATTTCAGACACAGAAATACAGAATGTATATAGGTATATCGTATATATATATATTTCATATATTCTGTGATTCAGATAACATTACAGATAACACTTTAAGCGTTATCAGTAGCACGTTTTTGAACACGAAAATTAAGAGATTTAAATCTGAACTTAATGTAATCATTTCAATCATTTATTCATTTTTATAAAGCGATTCTTTTCAAATAATCCGAAATAATATTAATATTATTATTTATTTAGAGTTTGATCGCACCTTGAACGTATCTATAAAATCGAACTTTCGTATAACGTGTAGACTGTAATAAAAATGGATAAACCGAGTGTATACAACTTCGGTACCGACGACGATTCAGTTCCATCAATAGAACAATCCGTTGACATAACTGAAGATGTTCCACCGACTGTTGTTCAACGATACTTTGAATCTCGTTACGCAACAAACGTCAACGACAAACCTAACCAAGACTACAGCGTGTTAATTCATTCCAACAATCTGTGCATCTTGTCGTTGGCATCCACGCATGTTTTAATGGGCAAAACCATAAAAAAAATAGATTTCCAGGTGTCAGAGAACACTGATCGCCTCAGCAACATTATGACAGGAAAAGGAAAACGAGGAGCTCAAATTGTGCAGGCAGGGTCAACTCTATGTAAGGTTTATTGTTCGGACGGCGAAGAACACAAAATACTATCAGCCGTACCAGGCAAATTGGTGCAAATGAACAGCAAACTAGCAGAAACCCCAAATATCATGTTGAACAAACCAGATGATGTTGGTTTTATCGCAATAGTGTTACCACAAAAACAAAGGTTTGAAAAAATCAGAGACGGACTCATGACTAAAGAACAATACACAACTAGAAATTCCACGGTTTGACATGAATTATATTTTTTTTTTTTTTTTTAATGTGTACTATTATTTAATAAATAAATAAATTTCTTGAACATACCTGTAACTAAGGATTGTAATTTAAATTTAAGCTCTGCAATTATAATAATATTATGTTTTGATAAAACTGATAAAAGTAATAGTTTTACTACTGCCTACCAATACTAATAGTATCTATAAGTAAGTTGATTGATTTGTCTTTCATGAACATTCAATACTTCAATAACTAGACAATCATTATAAATATTTAATGAGGAACATTTAAAGTAAGTTTGCATTGAACCAACAATCATATTATACTTGTTAACACAGCTCGTGTACAGTACATGTATACCAAACTGCCGAAATACTTAGCTTAGATGTGCGCACTGAAGCAGTGAATGGTGCTTTCACTGAACATGCCAACTAATTTTGGATTTAAATGGTCAGAGTAAATATTAATTTTAAATGCCAATTACCCATTTTTATAATATGCACACCTGTGTCAATACCAGACGACATTTTACTCTTATCACATAATCGAATGAAATACGAGCAAATAGTTTTTACTTGCGCACCTTTCGCTAGTTTTACTTATGAGATATTATGGACAAATAAGTTGGCCGCCTATTATTCTGTAGGACTGGTTAAAAATGTGCGCTCTACTGGATAGAAAATCCTGCGACTCGTCACTATCATATTTTGGAAATCAGTTTCAAAATGGGACTTTTGAAAAAGGTGCAGTATAGTGCAAGTACCTACCTATACATACTATGCTACTTGCATCGATATAATATTCAACGTTAACTTTATGGATTTGACTCACCTTTGACGAGCATCATGACTCTGCGAGGCTTTTTCAACGAGTTCACCAATTCTTTGAGCGAGTGAGCGCCAACGATGTTCGTGCCTTTGGCACCCTTTTGCAGGAACTCGTCCACCTTCTCGACGGTCCTATTGTAGGCGGTGACGACGAACCCGTGATCGTTCATGTTGAGTATGAGATTTTGGCCCATGACGGCCAAGCCGATGAGTCCGAAGTCTGATCTGCGAAGCAAATAAGACATGTCAGCGACCGGAAATCGGTGAAAACGGTAAGCGCTCAATACGGCTACCAGTGTCGAGTTAGATGATTCGGTACGGTAAAATACAATCGTATTATAAGTGTTGTACTTACTTGCCACTCATGGTGTTCGCGTTCGGCGTGCGTGTTGACGACAAGACGGTCACTGGGTGAATGGCGTACGCCGTACGGGCGGTCGGCGCGCGATGCCGATAACCGCGATAAAAACGACCAGCGAAACGGATCAAGGTCTCGCCGCTCGGTATATCGGTATGTTCTACAGCAGCTGCCAAGGTCGACCCGCCGACCGACTGGTTCGCCGAGAGTGGAGTAAACGACGGTACGAAACTACGAACGCAGTGTACTTACTACTTGTGTACAACAACTGCCAAGGGTATGACCTCAACGCGAACCTGCGGCGGCGTGCCGTTGTTTATAATATTACGTCTATGACGGATTTTTTTTTTCGCCTTTTCACTTTCGAGTATTCGCCTCGATTCGGCGGTGTCCGGTCGTAATTATTATTGTTATTGTCGTTGTTATTATTAGATCGCGTTAGGTACGTTTGCACTTACGATCTAGATCATATTTTTATTATATTATTTTATTGTATGAGGAAAATGAACGATAGTTAGACCGCAAAAACTCGGCGCGTCATTGTAACGATCGTAATTTGTAACGTCACTCACCGCAAATTCGTGATAAAAGGTCGAAGGGCCGCTTGCAAGCACGCGAACGGCGTTGTTCGCCATAGAAAAAGTAAAAGTATTATTCCCATTAGGAGGTACCTACCTACCTATAATAATATCAATGACGATACGCACACAATGCGATTATTATTATTTTACATATAACGATTTCCCAAAGTATCTACGACCTATAATAATAGGTATATATGTACGGTATACTAATAGCAAAGGTTGTCAAATAAATTAATGGAAGTAATTAACTCTAGTTAAGGATAATAAAATAAGTTAACAGTTGACAAATTATATAGATTAACTCGACAAGTTAAAAATTTATTATTGAAAATAATATTTACTTAACTTAATTTAAAAAGAGTTAATGTATTTTCTTAAATTAGTATGCAAATCGCATAAAAAGTGACTGTGTCTATCTAATCTTATAAAATAGGTAGATCAGTATACAAAATTATTTTATCAAAAAAAATAACAGAAATTTTTGTTTTATTTGTATTTTGTATTGGATTATTTTTATTTTAGCTTATTAATATGTACGGAAAAAAGGAAAAATTTCAAAATATTTTTAACTTGGTGGGTTATTATTTTTAAATTAATTGATAAAAGCCAAGTTATTTCAACTGTCAGTTAAACTGTAATTGTTGAAGCTAAAAAGTTTTAAAAAAATTTACTTTTTAACTAGTTAATGCCCACCATTGGTACTTATTGGTACCTATATGTTGTAACAATCGGTGCGGGTACGGTGACTGCGCAACTATTGTTATATCATTACATTAATCTATGGTTCGATATTTTGAGACTTGCAAAAATATGTAAATCGAAAGTCTGCAGACACGCCACGATGATCGATGGCCAGCCGTATAGTCGCTGGCTACGAAGTTACCTACGACTCTATACGAGGTTCTGCGGTTTCGGCGAGGGCGCGTGCTGTCCACGAATAAAGATAAAATAATAATATCTTAATTCGTGGTTCTACCTTGGTAGTTTATTATATACTATAGAGTATTGGGTAACTAATAACTATTAAGTAGCCGAGGTAACATCGGGTCGATTGGCTCCCCCATATTATATAGTCTTAGTTGTATTAGTCTTGTCTCTTGTGGTCATCTATACTGGTCTCCGATTTTTGTGCTATAGATAATATTATTAAGAGCTCAAAGTTTTGTTTGATGTAGCCATCATTTGATAAATCCACTCGTTGAGTTTTAGCGTATGATCGAGACTTTTATTGCAGATAGATAGGTATCTTTATCCGTGACTAAGACTACTCTATTACAGACTAATATCAATATATTTAGTCGATGACTAATTTTAAATAATAGATCTAAAATCAAACTATTTTTAAAAAAAATGAATATTTCTTATAATAACGTAGGTACTTATTGATGTTATCATTCGACAAAAACTACGATTTTCTATACATAATTACATTTACAGTGGCAGCCTACCACGGTCCTTCCACAACATTGCTGGTCCGACCTTAAACATTATATATCAATTTTATTTTTGGTCATATTTCAAGCTAAAATAAGTTGTAGATAGGTCACTATAGGCACACGATAATATGTAATTAGCAGTAATATACAACATATAACTGTTATTTTTTTTATATATAATCATACATTAATAATACTACCTACAATCTACAACATATACTTGTACTGTATATATGGTATTACCTACAGATTACAATAATTTAAAATTTTCCTACTAACACTGTGTTTGTATTGTTTTGTTATGTCTAAAGTAAATGTCATCATGTAGAAGTGAAACGACATAATATTCTCGTAGAATTTTTTCATTAAGAGGACGCGACACCCGCATGTGTTGTCTTCGTCGTACAAGTGCGTAGCATAGCAAATTTTACGCTCAGCAGATCACGTTTATCTCCGTTATTTTAAAATTTAGAGTGAATTGACCTATTATAAAAATTAAAGGCAAATTTATTACCGAGTGCATCTCATAGGCTTTTTATTATATTTTAATTTTAAGCCGAGTTATGAGTATTTTTAGATATAAAAATTATTTACAATTTTTAAATACTCATTACTCGCTTTAAAATTAAAATATAATAAAAAGCCTATGAGATGCACTCGGTAATAATCTTGCCTTTAATTTTTATAATAGGTCAATTCACTCTAAATTTTAAAATAACGGAGATAAACGTGATCTGCTGAGCGTAAAATTTGCTATGCTACGCACTTGTACGACGAAGACAACACATGCGGGTGTGGCGTCCTCTTAAGTAAAATAAATATAGTTTAAAGCAGCGGTTCCCAAACTTTTAGGATCACGGAACCCTTAGGAAATAGTTTGTGTTTTGCGGAACCCTAATGTCTTTACTTCCAACTCAACCCTATTTTTTCTAAAAAAAACCAGTACTACAAAAAATGTTTCAGACATCACGTCATACATCTGACGGAACCCTTGAGATAGTCCCACGGAACACACTTTGGGAAACGCTGGTTTAAAGGGTTTTTTCATACTTCCACTCAATTATGATCCAGGCCTCTAGCTTTTGTGTTATTTATTGGTCAGGCACAGTTATCTAGTTTATTAGGCACCCTAAAAAAGAGACTCGAGTACTCTTATATATGTAAATAGATACCACGGTGTGGTCTTTTGAATACGATTTTCAAAATTAATTCAGTTTTGAATCTTTTTATATATGCATAGGTACCAACATAATTTTCCAATCGTTGGTTACTCAGCTACTGCAATGAATTTCGATATTTCACGCCCGACATAATGATATAAACTTCATGACGCGATGGTTGTACTTCGGATCTCTACTAAATAACTACATATTATTATATTTGTGAATTGTAGACGATTATTTCAATAATAATCGTTTGATTGATAACATGCAATGAAATGACACTATTTACTCTATGATGTTTACTCTTACCTACACAGTAACACTCACACACACACAAGGATAATATACGCGCATGATACGTGACTAACTATAATATTATCAATTTATAATATTAAAAACGTATAGCTAGTATAATATAGGGTATAGCTATACGCGTCTCTCGAGAAAAACAGCGCCTTTAATACTTTAATTACCTATATTATATTATGTTAATTTCAAATCATGACGTAATTTCGAATCGAAAATAAAGGTTATCGCGCTAGTCATCGCTACCATTATTGTTTAAATTTCATTAATAAACATAATATAGGTATACTGCAGCTGGTAGGCTAACAAGTTTGTTAAAACACGACTGAAACGAAAAGTGATAAATTAAAATATAATAGCATTTACTATATAAATATGTACGTTGTAATGTATTATTATATATATTATAATATTACACAAGTACCATATTATATACATCATAATATTATATATTTATATAATGTTATAATTAGTTATATTGTAGCTAGTATTCGATAAATATTTCATTAAATAAATATTATTTAAAAGTACCTACCTAGCTACCAACTCTGATAAAAATCATGTTGCGTGGTGTTGAGAGAACTCAAGGAACTCCCGTCCCCCCTGGGTTTAGAGGCTAAGCTTAATTTGTTATTTAAGCTTATTCAATATTATTAATAATTTACCAAATTAGAACTTCTGCAGCTTTTCACTAAAAAAAAAAACTTTTTGCACTTATGATGGTGCTTAAATAGTCAGGTGTATCCAGTTTTTAAATTAGCGCCCTTGCAATTATCCCATTAAAGTTAAGTATTATAGATCTTGTTATATTAAATTGTAATTTTTTCCATTTTTACCATTTTTATTTAATTTTTACAGAAGGTAAAAATCATCATTATATATTTATAAATGACTCTATTAAATATTGTATATGGGGACGAATTGGCTCAATCCATGATCATAAGATGTTATAAGATTCAGAAAAAATAAGGGGTTTCAAGTGTTTCAATAATGGTCTTAATGTTTTCATTTAAACCGTACCCAATGTTATTATTGTATACAAACTTAATTTCCAGTGGTTAAAAAAGTCACGATTTAAAGTATAATTCGAGTTTTATAAGTATTAACATATAGATACAAATTATGGAAAATCCAGAAATTATTTGTTATTTAATTTTAAAGTTTTAAATACATAAGTAGTTGCACATTTTCAAATATTTAAGAATTGTATTAAATGTTAATTATTCCCCTCCCACAGGAAAAATCAGATTTACGTCACTGATAATAATATCAGAGTAGGTATGTAGTATATATACTATATATATAACATACATATAATATATTATTATTTGTGTATTGGTGTTTAGGGTTTACAATGTTTACATTAAAACACGTTGAATTCTATAGACTTTGTATGTTTAAATATTTATTTTATTTTACATGATAGTAAGTGATAATATTCTGTATAGGTAGTTAACTTTACGACACACTGCATAAATACAAAATAACATTGCCTATAATAATACGAGTCTAAAATGCGAAATCGCTGTTGAATAACTTTTTAATTCCTATATGCGACCTACCTATATTTAGATTTAGCTGGTTGCTGGTATATAGGAACACGAAATTATGATATATAGGTCTATTATGTATTTATGCCTACCTAGTACAGTAGTACCTATATATATAACATGACCTATACCGGCTATATACCAACTGGTTTATAGACATAATAACTGCGGTTTTTCGTTATAATAAGCGCGTTGACCTGATTATTAGGCGTATAAGTGAATATGAAAAACGATTTGCCGATCAGACCTAAAAACAACAATATTCTGTAGGACAAACAAACAAAAATCGTGATACCTATGTATACTTCTTAAAACGCTTATACCTATACCTATATTTTTACACGATTTATGCACGGACAGCCGGTATTGAAAATGTTAATTAGATTCTCGTTTACAACTGCACCATGCTCGCATATATTACCGCGTACAATTGTATGACTATTGACTTGTATGGGTATTATTATTATTATTGACTTTGACTACTATTTTATGATGTTATATAATACCTATAATACATGTGGATAATCGATCCGGTGGTGCCGTGGTGGTTGGCGAAGAGTGTCCTCCAGGCACATATATTGTATACTGCACATAATTCTATTCTATTATATGTTGTTTATATACTTAATTTATTCGATCTTATTTACCAAACACAATATAATGAGTTTTATATTTTTTACTGGTAGAGCGCTATCAATTATTATAGTATGTCGATGCAGTGCATTCACGCGTGTTTGCAGGCGTCGTGAAAGTCACGTATATATTTTATGACAAGTGTACAATATATATTTATATATACATTATAATATTATTTTGTTTGCCGTCATAATGGTATCAGTCATCTTAACGCGAACATAATATAATAAATGACCTTCTTGCAGGTTCGTGGGGCTTTTTATTACATAATAATAACTCATTTTTAATGTATCCAACTTATATTTAATTCATGTATTATTATATATTATGTATCTACCATGACTAATGACTATCACCAGATATTACTTATTATTTTGAAAAAATTGAAAAATATAATTAACCTTCAGGATTCATTCACAACATTTACAGTGTTTCACACCTAAACTAAACTCCAGCCTATACGTACATAACCGTAATTGACCTGCACTGATCACATCACGGGCAACATCCACAATGTTTTTTTTCATCATTATTAAAATATTGTTTTTGATTCAAGAATACAAAATAGAGTTTATCTTTCAATATTTTTTTTTCACTTTATACAAGAATTTATATAATCATGTACCTAGATTAAAGATGGTATAGGTATCCATGCCTAAAGTTCTAAAATCATGTACCTACCTAGTTTTCAATTCCATATAATTAACGTTTGATTAAAATATTGTTTACATTAATCGGACCACAGAACGTTGAGCATGTTACGACTTAAACTTTTATAAAATATGCCTATATATATCAATGTCCATAAATTAATAATCTTTAAAAAAAATCAATTTGTTAGTATTTTAATCATTTTTTATAGTTTTCTTTTTGTACGTACCTATATGAATATGATAATTCCAAAAAGTTACAAAAGTATAATTATATTATTTATTTCTATAGCTAAATAGTTATCGATATTTATATATTGATAAAAAAAATGTAAAAATGTTGTACAATACATGTTATAATCACTTCAGTATAAATATTAAAAAATATATAATGGTTAATAGATATACTTTAGTCTAAAGTTAAATAAGGGCATCACTTTTTTTATGGCACACGGGTAGGTATCAATGGCGTAACCCGGGTGGCTGGGAGCTGGAGTTCCCCCTCACCCAAAATGTTTAGAATATAAATTAAAAAATTATTTTAATGGTCTATGAAAGTCGATAAAAAAAAGTCTTGAATTGTATTTAAAATATAGAAGGAAAATGCATAATTGCTGTTATTATTTTTTTTTTTTTACAATTTATATCGTTATAATTATTAAAGATTTTTTACATAGTTAATTGTTTCAATAAATACTAATAAATAAAAATGGAAATGTTAGTACCTACTTATAAAATTTAATCGAGCTGAGCAGTAAACCAACATTTCCTTTCCAATCCAATTCAGCTCGACTAAAACATTTACGTTAGTCTTTAAATATAACTACCTAAGTGCTTGCTTATAATAAAATATTAATTAGGTATTCAGTCGAAATTCAAATTTAATGAATGTAAATTCTTAGGAAAATATTCGGCTTTTTCAAAAAATTGTATTTTGTAATGACTTAAAATTATGTGTAAACAAATATTAATTTAGTTTATAGTGTTAGAGACAATTAGTTTACTGTTTAAAAAAAATACACTGATGTTTGAGGCAATTTCTCCAAAAAAATTTAGGTGGGTAGGTAATTTTGTCAGGGTGTAAAAATATGCTTTTAGTTTACTCATTATTGAATAAGTAATATGTTGCATTTAATTTAGTGTAATAAATTAACATTATATAAAGGTATATTTTTTTACATTATATTTACTTTATGCGTTAGCACATATTATTTAGGTAATAGGCAACAAAACATACGCTGTATTTTTATTGTATGTATAGTTCCTCTAAAACTGGAAAGATAAAATAATAATTATATACGTAAACTACACGTATGTAATGTATTTATTATTGGCAATTATAAGGTTTATAATAAAATAAAATTATACATGGCACGTTTTAATCCTACTTGTGCGTGGGTGGGTAGCCTAAATATTTTTCCTCGTAGATAAAATATCTGTAACGCCAATGGCGTGTACAAAAGCTTGGCTCAATCTCCAAATTGTTATTTTATTCTAAAGAATCGCGTTCAACGTTGTCAAGAGACAAGAGAGTCAATTATTTTTTTTATAATTTCATAAAATGATTCATAAAAATTCATGGTTAGGTGGTCTATATTTAATAAATCTAGGTAGGTATATGAGATATATATAATTTGTGCTTAATTTTCAGACAACCATTTGGTACTATACGTACCTATTATATCTAAGTGGGGTAAAAATATAATTATTTTTAATTTCATAAGCCGAATGGCGTACGAAAGGGTAGGATTCTAGTGTTCTAATCCCCTTGAAAATTCTTTCTTTTACAAAAAAAAATCTTATTTACCATAATTTCAATACACGGAGTTGACCAATTGTTGCTAATTTTTAATAGATATAAAATAAATTGTTAATTGTAATTTGTTATAACTTATAACTAGGGAACGGACATTTATGTCATAAAAAATAAGAAAAATAAAAATAAACTAAAAAAATGCCCTAAAAAACTTTAAAAATATACATGAATTTAATAAAAACACAATTTCGAATTTAAAACTTATACAATAAATATTTAAATACAATAAAAACTATAATATGTAGCAACTTTTTTATACGCGTCAAAAATGATTTCGTCTGGGTTTATCTAATCGGTAAAACTATACCTAATAAATATTTATTTTTATTTGTTTAGAATGAATGTTCATACATTTTAATGGAATTTTATCCATTCCTATATAAAAATGACTTAAAAACATATAAAATGTACTAAAAGTATAAAAATGTCAAAAAGTGCTCTAAAAATGTAATTAAGTCTTAAAATCCAAAACAATGCAAAATTAAAATTAAATTTTTTAATTCCTTGATGTATGAAATGAACTCTGTGCTTGGAAAGCAATGTTTTTGGACATTCAAATCCATTCCCTTCTTATAATTAAACTAATTTAACAAAACTGTTCAGCAATAAAAAATAATGTAAATCAATAACTGACCCAACTAGAATCCTGCGTACACTACTGCATAAGCCACATGATTATTGTTGATGTGCATGGCGTTTGTTATTTTTGGTTAAACATGCATAGCAATAAAAATATTTTCATCGCACATTAATTAATTAAGAAATATTATAAACAAAGTGAGCATAGTAATAGCATGAAAAATGGTAAAACTCAAATCTTTGTATGGATGAACCTTTTTAAAATGTGAATTTTGCCAAATCCTTTGTTATAATGCACCAGTTTCAAGGCAGTATGAAGGTGATCTACCGTATACCACGAAATTTTCAAGTCTCCAGCTATCATAGTTTGATGTACGTTGGTCAACCAAATTTTAATTTTCCAGATAAATTTTACAATTTTTTCCCCTGCTAAAAGTAAGAACCTTATAAGGATCATTAAACGCACATAAAAAAAAAAAATCAGAAAAAAAAAATTCTATTACCTTACCAATGAGTAGTTGGAATAATTAAGCTTTTCTCTGTTGATTTAAAAATAATCCATCAAATTATTGAAATGTTTAGTTTAAGTACCTATTATACATAAATCTAATATAAAATAAATAAATTCAATACTAAAACAACATAAACACTTCGGTTCTTTTTCTTAATAAAATAATTTTGTACAGCGACATATTTTATTAGGTTAGATAGACACAGTCATTCTTTATCTGATTTAGGTACAATAATTGTACCTGGTACATATAGGCAAGGCTGGGTAAGTTAACGATTTTTGTTAACTCGTTAAGTTAAGTTATTTTAAAATAATAAAGTTAATAGTTAAATTAAAAGTTAATCATATTTTTTTCGTTAACTCATTAAGTTAAAAGTTAACTTTGAAAAAAAAGTAACTGAACTTAGTTTAAAGTTAAAATTTTCTATTTTGCAAAAATAAAAATTGCACACATAATATTGGTTTTTTTACACTCAAGAAAAATACTGGGGACATTTTTTTAAATGATACATAAAAGTATTAACTAGTTATCAAAAAACCTACTTTTCCAAAATAAATCTTAACCCTGAACTCATACTCGAATCAATTTACCCAAGTGGAATATCCAAAAAAAAAAAAAACACCTTAATAGTTTTCTCCCAAATGCTAAGATATCAATATTTTTAATTGATTCACATAAATTTTAAAAATCAAACAAGCAGTACCTACCACCCATATATATTTTCTAGTAAATTATAAATATACTATAAAAACCTCATTATAGTAATTTGCATTATTGTTTGCACTAAAATTAACTTAATTTAGATACTTTTAAATAAAATTAACTTAAAGTTAACACGTTATAATCTCAAAAAAAAAGTAACTTATTAAGTTAACAGTTAATTTGTAAAAAAAGTAATGAGTTAATTAACTTAACGTTTTAACTTAATTTTAACTTTTAACTCGTTAATGCCCAGCCTTGCATATAGGTACTACATAGGTACTAATTAAAAATAAATAAATTAATTAACGTCTTTTAAACTGGATTTATTGAGTTAATATTTTTTTTCCATATCAACTTATCGAGTCAAATTTATAAGTAGTCAACTTTGACAACTTTTTACTTATCGATCAATAAGTGTTCTCTTAACTTAACATAACTTGAGTTTATTATTTTTAGGGATGGGTAGTTCGTGAGTGAGTTGATTCAAAGAGTTGACTCTTTTAAGTGAACTGAACGAATTGAATCAGTTTGCTTTAGTTCAGTGACTCAATAACTCAGTGTTACCACTGATTCACTACAACTCGTGAATTTGTGTTATCACTTATCAATTCATGAATTATGGGGTGATACTACGGATTTAGATTTACTGACTCAGTACTGATTCATCTAACTCTGACAATTCGCCTTCACCACAATCTACACATACTACATGTCTACATAATAAATAAATATATTAAGATGATAGTACACACTACACAATAATATTATTCTAATATGTAACCATATACGTTACGTAAGGTATGTTAGTAACGCGTATGATGAATTGGCCCATTATAAAACTTTTAGGTAATAACATTATCTGTGTTCTCATGTTGGTTTTTTACGATATTTTAATTTTTAAATGAGTTATTTTAATTTTCAAATATTCACACTTAACATGCTCATAACTCATTTAAAAATTAAAATATTGTAAAAAACCAACATGAGAACACAGATAATGTTCTTACCTAAATGTTTGATAATGGGTCAATTCACTCTAATATCAAAACTAACAGCACACTATTGAATCTAGAGAACGAAAATTTGCGATGTAGTACGCGTGTAAGACGGAGACAACACATGCGTGTGTAGCGTCCTCTTAAGAACTCATGAGGCACATATAACATTTTAAATTAAATTTGTATATAAAATAAAAGTTCAAATTAATTCCTCATTGTATAATATTTTAATATTAGTAAATACACAAGTATATGACATATTATTGTATTGCATTAAATGACAGAAACAATTTAGTAAATTAAAACTAATATTGAATAAGGTCTTCATACATTTTTATAAATCAATAGTTCATATATTTAGTGATAGATAATCTAATATACTCTGAAGTAACTCTTAAACGAATTGTCATACGAGAGTTGTTTAATTTAATGAACTGATAACTTGGAGTTAATAGGAGTCAATGGAAATTGGGAGTTGACTCACTGAGTTGACTCCCCGAGTCAACTCATTTGAGTGAACTGAGTCAAGTGAACTGACTCATGTTATTGAGTTGAAAATCCCATCTCTAATTATTTTTGTTAACTATTGCCCTCTTTTGCTTATAAAATATAAATTGGCTGACGGCCGTGAACAGTTGTGAGTTAGTAGTTGTTGTTCAAAGTATAATTATTGTAGAAATGTAGAGTAACATCCTGATATTTAATGATAATAAATTATAATCAGCTGATATCCAGTTCACCATCACTGAAACATGCCCACAATCTGAACTGCTGATTTTTCAATTTTTGTTCTAGGCTAAATGTTGCAATACGATTATTGATTTCAGTATTAACTGTTCACCTTCGTAGGTATCACTAGATAAATCAGTTTTTCACTTATCCACTTTTCCAAGTACAAATTATTTATTCAAGTGTTTAATTCCCTAGATATATTGTACATTTTTGCTCACATAATGGCTCTATATTTAAGAAGGTAATATAATATTATTATTAGTTTATTATATTGTGTAATATCGTAAATGTAGTTAAATTTTTTGTAACTATTAATATTTCAAAATGCTCTATAGTTTAAACGATTTAAAAAGCAATAGTATCGACGTCTGTTTTCAAGTTGTTAATGTTTTATTGCAACTCCTCAATGACATAATATATCATCCAAATCAACCAAAATTCAGAAGACTCTATTTGGAAAGTGATGTAATTCAAAATAAGCTTTTGCCTTTTGCCGGTGCTATGGAATTCCTTTTTGAAATTGGGTTTATAGATGATGGAATTTCTTTAGTGTTGCCAGAATGTATAAGCCTAAGTGCATTAAAGAACTACAAACAACAACTTATAAACATAATTTCTGAACATCAAAAGTTAAATTTAAATGAAAATAATTTCTTAAAAGAAATTAGTTCAACATCATTGGATGTACTTAAGTTTGAAGATAAAATATTGCAGAGCAAAGCATTAGAAAACTTATCGCTAGAAGATATTGAGTTATTTTCAAATGTCGATAAAAATGATGCATTATACCACGAGAAAATGATGTTAAAACTTATGAAATGGTTTAAAGAGTCATTTTTTAAATGGTTTGATACGCCAATCTGCCAGTTCTGCTCTAGTGCTACAAAATTTAAAGGATTAAATCACATTAAAATAGATGAAAATGTTAGATATTCCGAAATGTATGAATGCGAAAACTGTTGTTCGGTCACAGATTTTAAAAGATATGGTATTTGTGAACAACTCTTAACTACTCGTCAGGGTAGATGCGGTGAATGGGCCAATTGTTTTACTTTGTTCTGTAGAGCGCTTGGTTGGGAAGCAAGATTGATAGTTGATAAAACTGATCACGTATGGACTGAAGTCTGGTCAGTTAATCAAAAAAGATGGATTCATTGTGATCCGTGTGAAACTGCTTTAGACAAACCGTTACTATATGAAAAAGGTTGGGGGAAAAAATTGTCATATGTTATCGCCTATTCTAATGAAGAAGTTCAAGATGTTACTTGGCGGTATGTAGAAAATAATAACACCGTTTTAAAAAGAAGAAAACTCTGTTCCGAAAACGAGTTGTTGACTACGATTTTAAGTTTGTCGCATCATAGGCAAAATAATTTATCATTTTCAAGACGTAAATATATTGCAGAAAGACGTTTGAAGGAGTGTTTTGAATTGTATTTTATGTTGTACAGTAGAATATCCAAACAGACGTTATTTCAGGCTGGACATTCTGAAGAGTCTACTGATATTGAAAATTATGGTGGAAGAACGTCCGGGTCTCTCGCATGGAGATTAGCTCGAGGGGAAACGCAAATTGAGAAATTTGTTTGGACTCCGTCTGAGGCTGAAATAGCCAATAAAAGATTCGAACTCAAATATTCTACGGCTATTGATAAATATATCCATGGCACTAGCATTCATGAAGGATGGAAAAGTGGTGTATATAGTTATAGTTCATTATTTCGCAAAGAAGAATTAGACTGGAAAAATGTTTATTTATGTAGAGAAGAATACTGTGAGAAATCAACAATAGAGTGGCGATTTGACTTTTCTTCAAGTGGTCTGGTTATACAAGACATTAAACTAATTTATACTACAGCATTATTTAACACAGGTCAAGTTGATTGGAAGTTGATTGGAAATAATCTCACAGTGAATCTACCTACTATTGAAAATATTAAAGAAGTCATTGTGGATCAAATGAACGGCGCTGATTTTGTAACATTAAACGCAAGTTTATCTGGAGGATCTGGAGACTTAGCCTGGCAACACTCTCAAATATTTAGACAGTCGATAAAAGACCAAGACTATCCATTTCAGATCATAATTATTCTTAAATAAATGTTAAACATAATAATAAAATAATAATTGTTCATTATTTATACATCATATTATTGTATATGAGTATTGAAACTAAAATATATTTTTTTTCTTTACAAATATTATAGTATAATTTTTTTTTAAATACCAATTTAAACAATGTAAACTAATTATACACGTAATTGAGTTCTTAAACCGGTTAAATTCAAATAAATAAGTAAATATTATATGATATATTATTTAAAGGAAATACAATTAAAAAATTTAGTTTAGGTAATGCCAAAAAAGTACCTGGTTGAGTGTTTACCCATTATACTAATTGTATTGTATAAATTGTGAATAAAATGTTTAATAAAAAAAAAAAAATTGTTTAAAATTTGTATTTATTAATTATTTTAAAATATTATGAAATATTTCAGTATACACAGACTATGCACAGCTAGACAAACAATGTCTTTCCAACCTCCAACAATGTAAGTAAAAAATAAATTATGAATTTAATAATGTTTTTAAATATAATATGCACAACTTATTATTTATTAAAACTATTTTAACACATTGAATATAACTTATGGGTTTAGGCTGTTTTAGAGTTATTTTTATTTCCAAGCATATAGCTAGGAATTTCCAAGAGGGAATGTTATAAAGTAAAAATAATTATTAGTATAAAAACACTAATATTTATATTTTGAAAAATAATTGGTTTTCAATACCTAATGGCTATGTTATATTTTTAAAATATATATTTTTCACCATTAAATTATACACTCGTAATAATTTAACAGGGTCGTGTCGTTATTACCACACACCTACATCACCTTCTCACTACATTTTAGAATTACAATGTGCATTTATATGACATCTCATTGAGTATTATGTTGTTCTGTGATTGCTGTCATATTTGCTTAAACATCTATACAAGGGAGTTTTTTTAAAAGTCCTTATGCTGTGCTGCGACTAAAATTAGAAAAGTTTAATTTGTATGATATAAATATATGTGTGTTATTTATTTTCTAGACACCGTATGATTACCATGCAAGTGAAAACTGTTCAAGAAGTTGAGGCGAAATTAGAAGAGACTCACGATAATAAAAATTACCGCCTTAATAGACCTATGTCTCCTCACTTGTCTATTTACAAGCCTCAATTAACAACCATATTATCTATTACTCACCGTGGAACTGGAGTGGCATTAAGTGGTGTTACTACTGGAATAGCAGTGTGTAAGTTTTTTTTTTTTAATCTTAAATTCTCTCTCGGTAAGTATATTTAATAGTTAAAAAACAAAAACTAACTATATTTACTTTTGTAGTTGTCTCTTACTCTCAGTAAAGGTGTTAAAAGAATTTTAAATTTAATTAACTTACCCACAAAGTAATTAAAAATAGTACCATGTTAGTAGCATCACTATATTCTTTCAAGTGAGAGGAGTGCAAATAGGAGATGATCACAACATGTCTGCGCATGACGGCAGAAATTAAATCTCATACAGTCATTTAGATACACAGTAGAGTTGCATTATCTCACTGGGCAGAGTACTTTTTCTTGAATGCTTATTTATTTTTATATCAATTGTATAAAAACTTCTCTACATATACCGATACAGCGATATAAAGATTTTTGTTATACATTGAGTAGCGCATTATCTGTGTCATAATTTTCAATGGCTTATTATTTGTATTAATTCAAATATTTTATTACAGTATTTTTGTTCACTGATGTGCCAACATTTGTGCAATTTGTACATGGGTTAGAACTACCATCAGCTGCTATCGTGTCAGCTAAAGGATTAGTTGCTTATCCATTCTTCTATCATTTATGTAATGGTGTTAGACATTTGGTGAGTTTTAGTTACCATAATACCTATTTTTTTTTTTTTAAACATTTAACGCATTTCGTTTTGTTTAGGTGTGGGATGCAGGTAAATGCTTGACCATTAAACAAGTTTATTCAACTGGATATGGTGTAATTGTTGGTAGCTTACTTCTAACAGCATTGTCTTTAGCTTTTACTACATAAATGATATAAACAATAAAATGTTCAGTTTCTTATTTTATTATTAAAAATAATTCATTTAAAATAAAACATGTTTATCAAAATAAATGTGTTATACAGTTTATGTTATAATATTGTAGTTCTCTCATCACTTAATAGTCAGATAAATTGTTTAATTAATAATATAGTTATGTACTTATATGATAGTAATATGTAACATATTTTTTAAAGGATTACAAAAATAATATTGGTAAATTATTATGTTTCTTATTTATTAATAATACACTAACATCTTAACCATTAAAATAGTTTTTTAACATAAATATGTTTTTGGCCCAAAATTTTAGGGCCAGATACACATTTTTTGTTTTTAACTGATTTTTTGAAAGAATTTGTCATGGTTCCTTACCAACAAAATCATATTTATGATTCATAGATTTGTATATTGTAAATGAAAAATATTGAGTAGCATATTAAGGATATTTTATTATGAATATCAGAATATTATTGAATGTATTTTATAGAGGCTGAGAGTAGATTTTTAGTAAATTTGGAAAAGAAAGAAGAAAATCTGTACTATAATACTAATATAGTATTTGAATAGCATAACTATGTATAAGGTATACAAGTGTTAACTTTCATAAACATAGCTGAACAACAATTTTCATAGTATCATTAGTCAGGGAATAAATATGGGTTATAATATTGCACTATCTTATCCTAATCATATTTATAGATTTTTATATAATTATGATGAGAGGTAGAATTTCAATGCATTCATACCATTATTATTTTTCTAATGTGATGCTTGTTTCGGTGCAAATCCATGTAATGTCTTGTTAAATATAAAATTCTATTTTTTCATTATAACTTAAGGCAACTTTTGTAAAATTGGAGTTCTTGAACACTTTCTTTAATGTCATCAAGAGCTCTATGCTTTAATGATTTTATTGGAACTTCATTTGCTAATTCGGGTTTCCAACGTCTAAAATTTGTACATTTTATTAAAAATTACACATTTCAATTACATTTTTTATTTACTTTAACATTTTTGTTCAATGGGATTTAAAATACATTATACTATTAGTTCAAGATAGATTAGTTGTAGGTTCTTGATAACTTGAGTTTTCAGATGTGTCAGAAACTACAAATTTCAGGTTATCAAACTCCAAAACATAAACCATGAATAATAGGATAAGTAGACCAAAACTAGACCAAGACCTAGCTACCTAATTACTCACATGAATTATTTTCTCGATATAAGTCACACAAGTTAACAGCTACAGGGTACTTTACAGTCCCAAAAGTTGCCAACTTGTTTAATTTTTATACCTATAGGCTTATACATCTATGTTCAGGAAGTCTGAGCATAATACTCATAAAGAATGTTGAATTTATGAAATACACATCAAATATGCATATATAATATAAGCTACCTATGTATATAAAAAGTTAGAGTTCAAAATAATGCACACAATTTCCAAAAAACATGAATAGTTCTTATGTTACATGGATTAATAGGATTAACTGGTTATAGTAACAACTAAAAACCAATGTAACTATGGCACAGTCTTGCGTGTGGCCGTTTATTCATTTGACTCATTGTGGGCTATTTTTAGAAGCTAATTTGGTTATCACCTTATCCTAGTTTTCATGCATAAAACACTTAAAAAATAAAATGGAATATTATAATTAGGGTTAGGATGTTTATGACCTTAAAAACACTAAAAAATGCATGCAAATATGCACAATAAATATCAAAATATGACCTTAAAAATAATCCGATTTCTAATCCGAAATGTATTTTAAAATAATTTACAACTTTTTTTATAACTTTAAACTTAAATACAAATATATAAAAATATGATACTTTGAAATTAAAAACTATGGTACTTACAGTAAATTAATATTTAATTAAGAAAGTAATAAAGATAAGTTTATTATATACTACGGGTTTCATATTTTCTAATTTTCGTTAAATGTGAAACTGACTATGCCTACTTATGGGTTTTTATTGAGGTTTATATTGTATTTAAGTTATTTTTTGGCAAAATATGCATTTATTCATAAAATTCCTAAATATGTAAAAATATGCAAAATAAAATTGAATGTATCTGATTCTATGTCGCATAAAACAAATTTATAACTTGGTTTGCAAAGTGCACGACTAAAAAAAAAAATATGCAAAAGTCATAAACATCCTAACCCTAATTATAATTATGATAAATACATACTTAAACAACTCTTTTAGAGTAGACACATCTATTAATCTATAACTTAAATGACTTTCAAGTTTCGGCATATATTTTCTAATAAAAGTTCTATCCATGTAAATAGAATTACCAGCTAATGGACAAACACCTAAAATCATAATAAATGTTATAATTTAATGATTACTCTAGCATTAACCTGGTTGAATTTACATTATCTAGAAAAATATGTATAATTGGTACAATATATAAATATATATACATGATTTTAAAATCACCTTTAGGAGTAAATGGTTTGATAAACTCGTATAACATTTGATCAGCTTGTTCGATTGATATATCGCTGTTTCTAACATTTTCAGTTAAGCCACTCTAAAACAAAAATACATACAAAATAAAAGATTTGTTTAAATTATAAATAGTTACATTTTATGTCAATAATTTTTAAATCTAAATATCAGAAAATTTGGAAAATTTGTTCTACTAAATAATGAAACTATTGTTCTATCATGCATAATATATAAGAAATATTACAATTATAACTATTAACTAGGTTAAGTAAACAATCATATGTAACAGGTAAAATACCAAAACAATTATGTAATGGTGTAATACAATAGCAATTAGTATAATTTTAAGCATAGTCAGTAAGTATAATGTAACCAGATTAAACTTAATATTGATATTACCGATAGTGTTTCAAATGTAAAATTTATATTTAAGGAATATTTGATGACAAAAAAAGGGGTCAGTTGACGGTAGTCGTGTGACTCTATGATACAGCACTGTATAAATATTCCCATTTTCCCTAGTTTACATTAAGTAAATGACAAATTAGTTTATTAACATAGATACTAAATACAATAGTGATCGGGTATATTAAGTATCAATATGTAATATATTATATCTTTTATATTTCAAAATAAGAATTGCAGTTGGCAGCGATCAGTTTCCAGCAGACCCCAGTCAGATGCTCCTCCTTTCAATACACCACCTGGTTTCAAATTCAGAACCAAGCCACAACCAATATGCACAAGTTGACTGCAGATAAGATTTCTCATTTAGAACTGAATATAAGGAATCTCAAAGATAATTTAAATGCCCCGGTAGACTTTTGTTAATAATCTTAAAATTAAAAGCAAATTTGTTTCCAGACTAAGTGGAAATGGCTTTAAAAATTATTACATGTTACAGTATAGCAAATATAGTTCATATACCAAAGGTGCATAATAAACAGAAAATGAAAGGACCAATAATTAAAGATGATGCAAGATCATAAAATATACTCTTGGATGTAATTACTTACCAGGATACAAATAAACTATTTCAGAGAAATTAAAATTAAAATATTTAATAATTATGGTTACTTTATCCAAAAAAATAAAAAATAGACCAAATACAGGGACTTAGTGAAGGAAACTGATAAGACTCGCTTTATTGAAAACAAAAATAAATCAAAATTGTGTTTAATATTTACTAATGCATGATGCTTTTTGGGCCATTCTTCCATGTTTTCCAACACTTCTTCTGATTGATGTATAACAATATTTGGACTCTCAGCTATAACATTCAGATTTTTATCCGTTATAATTATAGCTGCTTCGATCAAGGTATGGCAGTTATAGTCTAATCCAGTCATCTGAAAATCAATATAATTAAGTTTAAAATCTATTTACATAATAACTTGCATTAAAATTTAAAATATGATGGTTATCATTTGAAAACCCAATGTGAGTATTGCCACAGGATAATATTTAAATGATTTTTAATTACACATACAAATTCCAAAAATCAGAATTTGAATATATGCGTAATTTTAATTTAGAAATGGGATGAGCATTCTCAATAAATCACAGTATAAATGTAAATATTTGATTAATATAAATAAGTAGAGTAAATAATATTTACATACCTCACCGTCAAACCACACAATATTGTGTTCATTATTTAATACAGGATTTACTTCAATGCTCATTTTTCTTCTTAAATTTGAATAACATATACTGAAATAAAGCATAATACACATCTATAAATTAATTTAGTACTACGGTATGTAATTAATTCTTTAATCAGTATCAACTATCAAACTATGTTAAAGTTATATACTATACAGTTTAACTGTACGGGAAAACCTTTGGGGAAATCTCAATGACTCATTTTATAGTTATTTATTTATGTGTAATATTATGATTGTCCCCATTAATATATTAAAGTTAACATTAAGAAAAAAATTATTCTTGAGAATTCAAACAGAAATAAAGATTCATATCATTCATAAAGACCTACATTATAATTAATGTAAACTCAAAATATTACCAAAGTATATATCTATGAACAGAATATCCAATTTATATTGTACAATTCTTGTGATCAAAAGATGTAATAAATTAAGTACATTTTCCTAAAATGAATGAATTTTGATAGACATTATTGATATTAAATTAACTCCATAGTTTTTATAGTTCATTTAATGCACTTACAATAATTTTAGTAATTTCAAAAAATATAACATAAAAACTTCATAGAGTCAATACTAATTTATTCAATGATCTTAAAATATAATATGCAACAGCACGGAAATGCCTACCACTAAAAATTACATATTTGTTCAAAAATTGATCTATTAACTACTTTTTAACTGTAATTTCACTGGGCGACTCCCCTCTCCTGTCTATCAATCACAATCACATTTACTTATTGTATGACTTGTAAATACAGATTGTAAATAGGTATTATGTTTTGTCAAATAAAAAACAAAAAATTTCTAAATAACAAAAATAAGTTACACATCACTCACAATTTCAATTGGTTGATTAAATTATTGAATTTTAATGCATTCATAAAGTTATCAAAATTGATTCTGTCACCAAAAATTTTTCTCTAGGCACTAAAAATTAAAAAAAAAACAAATTAAGTAAATATGTTGCATACAATTTAGTACTATTTTAATTGAAACATAATAATTTTTAAAATATTTCATACACAGCACTAATACACATTCAAGATGATAATTTAGCATTTAAACAGTTCACAGTACCGATACAATATTATATATATATATATATATTTTATACTAACTATAGCCTATAGGCTACCTATAGGCTATAGGACATTATCAAAAAATATGAAGTATGAGCAAAGTACAAAGTGCAGTGAACTGTAAAATAAAAAAAAAACTATAATACAACTTACAGCCAGTGTCTAATATGGCAATATTATTGATTTATATAATATAATATGATATAAGCCAAGCTATTTTTATCAATATGGTTTTTAATAACTACTTATAGTTCCACACTACTATGACACTACTGCACAACTACTTTATACTTTATTATTAATTATTATACTAATTGTAATAACTAATAATTAGGTACCATACTACTTGTAGAATTTTTAATTTTTATATCAATGATACTGGTTGTAGTCACAGATATAAAAGATGCATTATGCATACGAGATTGGGATTGGGGTACTAGTTTCATAGACATAATATTGTTCGCATATGATAGCGCAGCGCCATCTAGCGGTTTATCTCAACTGATTTCGGCGGAAACGCGGTCAGTCATGTAGCCGAATTGTTTAAAATCACTGTGTAGCCGACTTATTGTTATTTGTTATAAATATAATGGAGCCCGAAAAATGGACCAAACGTTCTCACGGAACTTGACTCATTTCATTTTGACTGGATTCTATTTAATATTTCTTGTTTGAAATGGTTCAATTACATTAGTAAAAATTGAAATCCTATCAATTTGTGAATGGAGTAGTGAATGGAACACATACACTTTCATAGAATGAGCGTTCAAAATGAGAAACTTAGCCAAACCCTAGAAACTGACTTCTTCAATGACAAAAAAAAAAACAAATAAGTAAGTAAGTTAAAACATATAAATAATTTTGACTATAATCAATAATTGTATAAAATGTTTTTAATGTATATAATATTATAATGTAAAATATGTATGTGAATAAAAAATTATAATCTAAATTTCAAAATGTTAAAATAAATTTAATATTGTTATTGTACTTTAAGGCCTGGTGTCTGCACCAATTGCATCAGATATTGAGTTGTATTTATCTTTCCTAAAATCATAAAATGCAAATAAATTAAATTAAAACACCAAGTATAGTTATAACAATGAAATAAAAATGTTGTGATAACACGAAAACAAATTAAAAAGGTAGATTAATAATTTATTTAATGAATAGTAGAAGATAAATAAAAAATGCATTTAAGTTTTTATCAGTACATTTAATTTATAGCTAAACAACTAAAATTGTGTAAGAAATTAATGTATGATATCAAGGCTTTTACTTTTACAAATCTATAATTTGTTTATTTAAATTTAGAATAATATTTTATACTTGAGTTATCAAGTTTCAATTGGACATAATATTACTTAATATTACTAAGTAAATTGAATTTGTGTACAAAGTTAAGAAACTGACATACAATATTATAAAACAATAATATAAAATTGAATTAGCTGATTTGTTAGATGGAAAATTTAATTTAAATCTTGTATTATTTGTATATTTATAACATTCTTTTTAATCTACACTTCTGTAATCAACCTTTAATATAAATCCTGATCCTGCTATAAAAATGATAATCTCATCAATTTTGTAAGCTGGATTTATTGGATTAGGTAATATAATTTTCAGTTGTTTTACTCCATATAATTTTCTTGTTTATATACTTATTTTTATTTTTATTATTTTTACTATCCCGCGGCAACTAAGGCCATTGAGAAGGGGGTAGTACTGTATAGGTTTTTATGGAACTGTAGGTTGGTTTTACACGTGGGTAAGAGTTTTGGCAGAATTTCTATTGGGGCACCCGTAGGTTTCTTCCATGCCCCAGAGTGAGGGATGGCGGCACTTGTTCTCCGGACACCGTGACTTGCCCGGAGAAAAATGCCGCCCGATGGTCGATCCGGCTGAGCCACAGCCGACGCGGTAGACCACTGGGCCACCTCGTCCCCCCCTATATACTTATTATTGTTGAGCTATAACATCTATGTACTGCAAGCTGATAAAAAAAAATGTATTTTAATTTATTACCTAAGAAGATTTTCGAGTTCTTTTTTTATATTAACTATAACTGATGGGCCATTATATATAAAAGATGTATAAATTTGTATAAGTGAGGCTCCTGCTCTAATTTTGGCGTATGCATCTTGACCATTAAATACTCCGCCAACTCCAATAATAGGGATTTTACCTAAATAATGAAGTTTAATTTAATACATAAAAATTAATTCTACCAAGATGTTAAGCTATTATTATAATTTACCATTAGTCAATCTATAAAATTCTGAAATGAGCTTAGTAGATTCTTCTTGTAAAGGTTTTCCACTAAGACCACCAGGTTCTAGTGCATTGGGATTGTCGTAAACACCAATTCGTTTAACTGTTGTATTCGAGATTATTAATCCATCAACTTTACACTAAAACAAAAAATTGACTATTTTCAACTTCAACATTAAGCTTTTAAATTAAAATATAATTTTACCTTTTCATCATCAATTACATTAGCAATATCTTTTTTATCTTGATCAGTAAGATCGGGAGCTATTTTCAATAATAATGGAATTTTGTGTTCTCCACACACTTGATTCCTTGCTTCTATAACGTTTGAAAGTAGATTCATGAGATCTTTTTTGTTTTGCAAATTTCTAAGACCTGGAGTATTAGGACTAACATTTTTTTTTGTTAATTCTTGTAGAATTCGAGTTAAGGTTTGAATGTAAAATTAGTTACATTACCTGGATATATTTATAACAAAGTAATCAGCAACTGGAGCAAACTTTTCAATACCTTTAACATAGTCAGAAACTGCATTTTCAGACTCTTTATTTTTCCCCAAATTAACACCAACTATACCATCAAAGTTTTGGTTTTGCTTAAGTTTTTTAAGCCTTTCAAATACAACATTATGGCCATCACTATTGAATCCATATCTAACATAATATGTTACATTAAACTTATAATAGTTATTATTAAAATTGAGTTCAATTATTACCTATTAATAATAGCTTGACTGTCCAAAAGTCTAAACACTCTAGGTTTTTCATTGCCTGGTTGAGGCAGAGGTGTTATTGAACCAACCTCTACAAAACCAAACCCTACATCTTTTAATGCTTTTGTTATTTCACCTTGTTTATCCAACCCAGCAGCTAGGCCTATTGGGTTGGAAAAATTCAAATCCCACAACTTGGTTTTCTAAAAAATAAATTTACATTAAACATTACATACTACCATTATATATAATTACTAGTATTTACAATCGATGAAACTACTTTGTTTAAATGATAAAAAGTTAAATTTACCAACATCGATGGATCTTTGAAGGATGATTTTGGTATAAGACCATATTTTCCAGAAAATATTAAAAGGCTATGAGCTTTTTCTGGATCACACGAAAAGAAAGCTGGAATAACGTATTTTTTATAAAATTGTTCATTTAGTGTAATAAAATTTGTTCCTGTCCATAAAATAAATCCTCCAGACGAAATGTAAAAAAAGGATCTTAATGAACCCTAAAAAAATTAACAAATATTAATTTCTAGTAATTCAACAATCATTTTTAAAAGATACAGCTAATTGATTCTGTTGCGCCAGTTTAAGCATAATTTAAAGCATTAAATAACATTTTTAATAACTCACCATTGTATATAAATTTAGGTTACAAAACAATTTTCTTAAATAAAAAATATTAGAAAAAAATTTATCGACGATTTAAGGTTAAAATTCATCCACTATGTGCTTATTAGTCTGTGTTGAGTAAATATATGAATTTGATATATTAGTAAAATTCTCATAAGTTATCGTAAATCGTAATACAACTTATTAATTCAAATTCACTAAATTACTTCAATAAAAATGATTTTAACGTTTAATATGTAAGGTCGGTACATATTCTGACGATATGACCTAATACCTAACCTACGTAAATACGTTTGATATTCTTCAAAACTATAATCAAATTGATAGCTACTACCTATGACGTGTAAACATTTAGGATGTAGAATACATAGACACATTAATATGTCAATGGTAGAATAGTATGATGTATGATTGTATGAAGTATAAGTAATTATAAAAGAACTATTAGAACTATGATGTAACAATCTAACAACTAACAAGTAACAATTAATAACAATTAAAAATAACTTATAATTACTAATATATTTATGATAGGTATTATTTTGAATCGTGCTTGGTGCTATTGTCTATTTGACCACAGACACAGAAATTAGAAATTTATACTTAATGATAAGTGATAACGAATGACCGGCATGGAATATTAATGTGCATAGCGCGAATTAGCGCCATAGGGCATAGGCACGGACTAAAAGCGTTTTCCACCACACTGCACTGACTGCACCAGTACATATTTTTATGTTCCATCTGCGAGATTAATGTGCACTGAGTGGACTTTTTTATGTTTCACCTCAATGCACCACGTCAGTTTTTTGCACTCGGTGCAAAGATAATCGCACGAGGTCTTGGAGCTCGTGCGCATTATCATTATCATGATAAGTACTGCAATACCCCTTGAATATTTTATTATCTTTATATATCAGTAATAAGTATAGATTTTATGTTTCGTCTACATTTGCACCAGCCGGTGTTGGGACGATTATCAGTGAACTGTGCCAGTTCTACCTTGGTGCAATAGTGCGGCGTGGTGGAAAACACTATAAGATAGTATCTTATATTATGCCTATGCCTCTATACTATCTTACTATCTTAGTCCGTGGGCATAGGCCATAGGCCACATAGAGTAATATGATAGGCCATCTGACCATAGGCCACAGCACTAATTGTTAGCACTCCCGCGTCCCGTACACGAGCTACGCATAGACCTTATACTCATAGACGGAACATCCAGGCGGGATGCGGGTGGGTGGTGCGGTCTTTCCTAGCGTGCCAGCAGTGATGCCATTCCTTGCGACCAAAAACATTGTTATTAACACATACCATATTATAATATTACAACTTCATTATTGTATACTGCATAGACCAAAGCCAAATAGACTTATAAATTATAATCAGCTAGACTATATTACTATAATAGTTCTATTGTAATTTGTAAGTAGGTACTAGTAAGTTGTAAGTAGTACCTAGTATAAAATAAGTTTAATATATGCTTTTTATAAAAATGGTGAAGAAAGCAGCTCTTGGACGACAGACTATATTATATAGTATATATGATATTATCTAACTGAACATTTTATAATAATAAATATAGAAAGTTGAAGAACTTGAAAAAGAAGGAAAAAGAAGCACTTAGAGAAGAAGCTGGATATTATATGTTATAATATTATTGTATAAATCATGATATAATGAATATAAACATAAATAGGATCGTCATTCGACAGTAAAAGGGGGAAAAAAAAGTAAAAATATATTTGTATAATTAATAGGTACATTATATTCTATAATATCGTTGAATTGAACAATTTATATTCAAAAGTCAACAGTCACAATTCAGTCACAAAAAACTGACCAATAATATCTACAAAAAGTTAAGTTTAAAAAAAATATAATTATAAGCAGTGCAGTTAAAATAATTCAGAATTAAATAATAGTATAATTCAGTCCCTAAAAATGTATTAATAATATATACAAAAAGTTAGTCAATATTTGAAAAAGTTAAGTTTAAAAAAAAAACAATTATAAGCCAGATACGTATATTATTCATTTCTAGTATAAGGTCTATGGAGCTACGACAAAATGGTCACAGATTATGTATAATTTTTATATAAACTGTGATAATATAGTAAATATGTGATAATAATCAAGATTTTCAAGAAGAATTCGAGACGTATCGACTAAGAATAGTTACGTACCGACCCGTTTCGTGTTTAGACTTCGATACCAGTCGGTACGTATCGCTTGCATGTTGAACTTCTTGAACACACAAAATTAAATCGATATGTATCGATACACTCTGATTTCTTCCTTGAAAATCTTGAATATGTCAATACCTTCCCAACAGTGGCGCAATTATTATGTCTAAAATTTAAGGGGTTGAAGGCGCGATTCTTAGTCCCCTGATATTACATTTAAAGTAATCCGTGGAGGCGTTGCCTCCACTTACCCAAAATGTATTCAATTTAAATTATGACAAATTAAGCAAAACAAAAAAAAATACAAATATTTATTTAGTTAAGGTTTCATTTATCAAAGTAATAATGTACTGTCTGTATATTCTAGTTTAGTGTATAAACAGTGCCGGATTAACCACTAAGCACAGCAGGCACGTGCCTACAGGCGCCGCTTTTGAGGGGCGCCAAAATTTAATACATTTATTGTAAATTAGAACAATTCTAAAAATATTTTTTTGTTGTATACATTTTATATTAAAAATGTGGGTAAGTGGATGTCGCTCTGCTGTACATTAGGGGGCGGAGTGGACCTCTGACTAGGGTAGGTTAAATTTGAATGCAATGATAGGTTAGGTTATTTTTTTTTTATGTATAAACTACAAATTTAATTTAATCTAATTTATAATAAAATATTGTATTTTGTATATCTTAAGTGTAACCTAGTGCTAAAATACAATGTCTCCCAGCATCCCCTCCCAAATTTGAATACTGTGTTTACTGATAATAATGTTAAATAAATATAATATTGTCTAGTTTATATTATTAATTTTATAATCCTATGAACATAGGAATAATTAGTATATTATGTTAGGTACGTAATATTTACTTTTACTTTCAAAGGTCTGGGTAGGAGGGACGCCAGAAAAATGTTTGCCTACAGGCGCAAAATATCTTAATAATAATCAACTTTTGTCTTTTTATAAACAAATATAGGCTTACAGTTGATGATATCTATCATAATTATCATAGGCAATATAAATTAATAATAATTATAAACTTTTAATAAAAATTAAATAATTTAATTTTCTCTAAAAAATAAATGAGAAATATTAAGAATTACTCTTAAATTTAAAAGTTTTAAAATCGACCCTCGACTGGTCTGTTTTGCTTCAACTGCTTCTGACACATCTCCAAAAAACTATGTATGACCAACAACAATTGTTTTCCAATTTCTAAGTACGCCAACATGTCTTACGCTTAATGTATCTATAAAATTAACTTTTAATTGTAATTATATATTAGTGATTTTTGTAAAAAATGTAATCAATTTGAATTGAAGTTTTAATAACAATTATTAGGATCATTTGTGTTTTCAAATATAATTGGCTTAGGAATCTCAATCTACTATTTCATAAATAATAAAATCTATTACAATATTAAATATGATATTTGTATTTAAAAATGTTTCAATAATAAAAAATGAATAACCAATGATTTCAGTCCATCATAAAATTGGTAACTTAATACATGTAATCTATTAATAATTTTATGAAACAAAAAATCAAAATTCTAGTAAAAATATTTAAAACTGTTTAACGATTATGTTATAGATATAATTCTTTATATTAACTAAAGTTAGTGAAATCTGTTTTCAGTTTGATAGAAGGCTGAATTGATTTTGTTATACTTTGTGGTACATGACAACCAGAGTTAAACTGTTGTTGTGATTTAGTAGTTTTAATGGTATGCTCTAATTTTGTCTTCAATTTATTGTTTTGAGACATGATTATTTTGAATTCCTGAAAAAATATTGTAAACATTTTCAAAAAATGTGTATATTCTAAATAGTAATTAATATACCTGTGGATAAACTGGGCCAATTTTCAATAAACATTGTAAACTAAACTCATGAAGTTTAGACCGTGATTTAGATAAAGCGGTGTCATATTTTGTCAATTCTGTGTCAATAAGAAAATTGATTAAGGATGGTACAAGCAATGCTAACATTTGAATTCCTGAAAACAAAATAAAGTATATTAAATATGATTTTTGTTAATATCAAATGACTCCTAAAAAAAATAGTACCTAATTCTATATAAAATAAACTCAATATGTTGAGTAGAATATAAGATTTTTCTTTTGACTACAAATAAATAAATAATATAAATAGACTATCTTTTTTTATTTAGTTAACATAGATGAGGTTAGTTATTTTATTTCATATTTAGTGAAAATATTTTAACAGTAAAATTACTATATACATTAAACCTTCCTTAGGACGCTCATGCTTAAGGCGTTATTTTACGCTAGTCCCTAGAGATTTATCATACCAGTTAATACCGGTATAAGACGCTCTTTTGAGTTGGTCCTTAGAAGATTATCTTAAACAAGTGTAACTGTACAATACTGATAGTACTTTATCTTAATATGATTTGACACAATACATTAGATCATATAAAAAATCAGAATATAGGTATGATAAGCAATGCTTTGATTTAAGAGGTCCTAAGATCTTCTCATTTTATTATTCTCTTAAAGATTAAACAAATATTTGTTGAAAATTACTGTGTTTGGGTTGTGCCAATTGAACCAAGCATTCAATTGTACTAATCGCTTCACATAACATTATCAAATTAGATTCCAACATATTGTTTGGTACATCTACATATAATAATTCCATAAGGCGTGGAGCCAGTGCTTGAATGTATCCTGTTGCAATATATTTATCTTCAAGTTGAAAAACAGCTTTAAGAAATTGAATGCATTTTGTTTTAACCTGTAATATATAATTGTTTTGAATACAGATAAATACAAATTAATTAGTATAGTCAATATTTTTATCAATGTAGTTTTAGAGCTTATCTTCATTTCATATTTAATGATATAAATAAGAATCTTATTCTTTATTTTACACTCACAAAGATATTATCACTTCCGAAACATTGTGTACAGTAATTAATGCAAGGGTATAAAATATTTTGAACAAACATAACGCCAGGTGGTGCATGTAATGTAAATACAGTGATGACAGATAGCATAGTTATTTCATTTAATTTTTTCCCTTCATCACCTAAATAAAAAATTAATGCATACAATTAAGTTTTTCTAATATATAACTCATTGATATAAATAATTTAATCTTATAATTACCAGTTTTAGAAATATCAATTAGTTTAGCAATTGTACTTTGTAAGAGTGACCGCCATTTACTTTCAGAAACTTTGTGGTATCCAAAAGGATGTTTACAGAGTACATGAAAAGCGTCCAGGGCAGCTAGAATAGAAACTTTATTTTTGGAAGTTTCATTGGAATTATTAGTTTCACCCAATTCTTTTAGTACATTAGTTATTAAATATGCGATTGTTGGAAGTATCTGAACACCTCCTGCAAGTTATATATGATATGTATGAAGTATGTATATATTATTTACTAAGCGTGTTAAAAATTCAAAAATAATTTACCACTCGGAGAGCAAAGATTTGGCAGTTGGGCCATAATATTTAGTGTTGTAGCGATAACATTATGATTTAAACAATTTGAATGTAATTTTCTGGTTGAAGATACTAAAGGTGTTGGATTCATATCTGGTATTTGTCGAACAATCAAACACATGCAAACTTCTAATGTGGCAAATACAATACTTTTATCATGCTCTAGGACCCCGTCATGTCCACCATCACCTAAGAAATCTACATCAGCAACAGTTGAGGAACCAAGACTTTTTTCTAAATATAAAATAAATCAATGTATTAATACACAATAAAGCTATAAGTTAAAGAAAAAGTATATAAAAATTAGCAATTCCCTATTACCATTAGCAGTACTTGAATTTTTTATTTTTAAATCTTCTTGAGCAGCTTTTACTATTTGTTTCACAATGTTCATAATAGTTTGCTGTACTTCTATACTATCATTTGTTAAAAGTAATCTAAAATGATCAATATCGTAAGAATTTAATTGTATTGAATTACAATAAAAAATACAAGTCTATTACTTGTGCATGATATTTAATGTTTCCACCGCTAAGATACAATTTTTCATCATCATTCGTCTGGCCAATGGTGAGTCTAATATAGTATATAATGATTTAAGACAAGTTATAAAATTTTCTAAGTTTTCCAAAGTCCGTTGATTGCATATTGCTTCAGTACAAATTCCTAAAAACAAAACAATTAATTGAGTAATAAGCAAATAATTACAGAATTTTAGAAATTGTATCAATAAAAAATTTACTTACCAAATATAAGGTAAAATTTATCTTGTAATTCTGTAACTATGCTGGTATTTTCATGTTTAAAATCTTCAGAATTCAACCATAGTGATAAAGCATATAAAATTGGAGGCCAAGCATTTTTATAATGACTTCTACTATTGTCAATTGTACTTGATGTATAAAAGGCACCTCCCTCATGTGGAAGTTGACTGTTGAACTCTATATATAATTTTAAATAATTAAATAAAAATTATGATTATACCTTATGTTAAAGGATAATTCTTGTTTAAATAAACTAAAATATTAATTGGAGAAGTTTATAATTCAATGGTACGAGTGTAAAAGTAACACAACTGTAAATCTAAGCATAATATACTCTATTCAAGGTTAGATTGGAAGCAGACTTGTGCGGAGGGACATGACAACACTACACTGCAAGTATACAGGGTGTTCCGCGAGGATTTACCCATTGCGATATCTCAAGAAATAATTGAGATATAAAAATTCTGGTTTTATAATAAGATTCACAAGGATAAGAACTACAATTATTTCATTTTTTAATTTATTTTAATGTTTTTGTAAAAAATGTAAAAAATATATTTTTTTATTTAATTATTTCCAAAAATAAGATAAATAAGATAGCCATTTTGTAGAGTTTATTTTTCTGAAAATATTGACGTTCCAAAATTTTATGTTCATTAATTTCCTGATTTTTAATATTTTTTCTAGTTTTGAAGAAATAAAATATGATTATAAGTAATAGATATAAATTATAAATTATAATTTATAACTATTAGGAACACGAAAGATATAATTCAGCCGGTTGTATGAGAATGCGCGAGGCGTGGCGGGTCACATGTTTGATAACATTCGGTGTTAAATAATTCACAATTTTTCTCGAAACTAAAAAAAATATTAAAAATCAGGAAATTAATGAAAATAAAATTTTGAAACGTCAATATCTTTAGAAAAATAAACTCTACAAAATGGCTATCTTTATTTTTTTTGGAAATAATTAAATAAAAAAATATATTTTTTAACTTTTTTACCAAAACATTAAAATCAATTAAAATATAAAATAATTGTAATTCTTATCTCTGTGAGTCTTATTACAAAACCAGGATTTCGATATCACCATTATTTCGGGAGATATTGCAATGGGTAAATCCTCACGATGCACCCTGTATTGCTAGTTGACTATAGTTGGGGTAACAAAAAATAAGCCTCCTGTAACGGGCTGTTTATACCCACCATTATGATAAATGATTCTCAACATAATGCAGCTGTCGTGCTTTTGCACATTGTACCAATTGTATTTAAAAGATTAAGAGAATGCCACATCCGCATGTGTTTTGTCCGTCTTACAAGTGCGTAACACAGCAAAAACTGTTTCGTGTGGGGAAGAACTGAGAAAGCTACAGTTATAACAAAGAAACAAAATGTTCACTATGTAAAAAGAAGAATTTGTCTGTGCAATATCATTTCTATTTTTCGATATTAGAACAACAAAAAAATTTTTTCATGTTTAAAAACACAAAAGTAATCTATTATAAAACAATAAGAACTTTTTTTGCATAAGTGATTTTGAAAAAATAAAAACGATATTGCACAGACAAAATTCTCTTTTTTATATGGTTAAAATGTTGTTTCTTAGTTATAACTGTAGCTTTTTCAGTTCTTTTTCGAGAGAAACATGTTTTGCTATGTTACGCACTTGTAAGACAGAGACAACACATGTGGGAGTAGCATTCTTTAATAACTACTACTAATTAACTATAATTTGACAGTGCTTATTTTTTGTTGCCACAGCTATAGGTGAGGATGTTGACTAACTGCCACTAATGAAAACTGGTCGCAGCCAGCTTTGTATTTTTCGACTTGAACAGAGTATACAAAATTACAATAGATCACAAACTACACAAATACTGATTAAATAAAATGGTGGAATGGTAGTAGGTAGTTGTATTAAAAACAAAAATATCTGTACCACAAGGTAGCAATAGAAGAGCATGATCCTTAAGAGCAGCTTGCCAATTTTTAGATAACATATCTAATTCTGGATGAATTAACGTCAACAGGCTATCATTTTGTCCTTCATAATTTCCAAAATCATCATTAGTTTCGGTAACATTTATGTTTGAATTTTTATTGAAATTATCAGGAGCAATACCATTATTTATCATGGCAATAATATAAATCTAAAACAAGTTACTAGTTAAATTTAAAATTTACATTTTAATTTAAAATTGTTTAGAAATATAAATATTAATAACCTGGGCCCAAGCTTTAAGTATAGCTAAACATTCAAATGTAGCAACACTTTCATTATATAAACTATTAAAATTTATATTGAAACCTGGTTTGAGTTTTTTTAGAGATGTGACTAATAAATGATAAACTCGTCTTAAATCGTTTAAATCACGTGCAACTCCACTTCCTATCCATGTTCCACATACTCGACATGCAGCAGCTGTAACATGACTAGGTGTGTCTTCAGAAAATGCTGGTCTTAATGCAGCACTCACCTTTAAAGTTATATATATATATATTATACATACATAAGAATATATTTGGTTAAGGTAAACATGTACTTGAGCTTGAAATTGTTCTAACAATAAATGACCAGGAAATTCAGGTTCAGGTACTTGAGCAAATTTTTCAATAATCTCATTAAGAGTTTCAAACCCTTCTAAACGTAACTGATCACTGTCACTAGTTGCTGCCATGAATGCCATTCTTATTAAATCAGATAAATGAAGAATCAGATAATCTCCTAGATAATAATAAAAATAATAACAATAATCATTATGATTTATGTAAAATGTAAGTAAATGTAAATGTAAGTCCAGTTTTCCCATACCTTTATTATTAGTAAATGATAATTCTTTAGCTAATGATAGATTAAAATGTGGAGAAGAGTCACATTCTTTATGACATGTAGATATTATTCGACAAATACATTGAACGGCAAAAACTCGAGTTGGCCATCTGGGTTGTCGTTTTTTTTTTAATAAATATTCATTCTTAGAATCTTTCTGAAATTCATCATGGTCATCTCCAGTTTCATCATCATCATTCATAATAGCTCCATCATTTTTATCTACTTCCTTATTATGTAATTCTACAGAAATTTCTCTGGTTATTACAATCAATAATATTTTAATATAATAATAATAGGAATTCAAAATGTTGATAGTACCTGAAGAAACTGTTAAAACTGATTTACATAAATTTATCCATTTAGTAAGATTGTCAACAGCCAACATTTGAAGCATACTTATGAGAGTATCATGTATATCTTTGATTAGTTGTTTATCCATTTCTGTGTCCAACATATTAAATAATACTCCAGGTAATCCAGATTCTGTCAATAAAAATCCTAAAAATGATAATCAAAAATATTAGATTAGTATAAGTTTAAATACAATTTAAAATAAAAACTGATGGAATATTATATGACACTGTTAAGTTGTTACAACATCACTATTTATTTGTTAGATTAATCAAAACATAATAAATAATAATACCTATATCAGGTAATAGAAATATATTTGATTAAAATTTATAATTTTACTACCTACAAAGTAAAAAATTTGTTTAAAGACATTAAACAAAAATACATTATTTTAACAATAATAGCTTTCTCGCTTTACATAAAATTTTAAAATTAATAAAAGTTAATCATTTTGTTACCATCTTTGTTAATATTTTCAGGAGATTTAATAAATGACTCTGCAATTTCACAAACTTCTTTTGCCTCCCTCTGTGATAACTGTCTCAAACATGAAACTGCTGCTTTTCTTAAAAGTAAATGGCTGTTTGACAAATTTTGCTGTAATTTTATTTAAATAAATATTTATTATTTCATACACTATAAAGAATTTTGGTAAAAGACAACATGAGTTAATGTCAAACTGTATTAGTCTTTAAGTATATTGTAATTGTTGTAAGTAAGAAAAAAACACATATTATCTATTTCAATATTTCTTAACTGTTGGTATGTGGAAAGCTGATAGAAGGTATGCGACTTTGAATTAAACAATAAAAATTATTAATATCAAAGATTTTTAAAGGAGGTTTCACAAAAATATATACAACATTATCCAACATTAATAAAATACAGTTTAATTTGTAAAAAAAATTATCTAGTAAAAACAATCAACTAATAAGACTTATATATATACAGAGAAGAAGAAAACACCGACCTACTCGTTGAAAACCCAACCGATGGTGACTTTGATTCAAATGCAAATACAAGGATCCTAAAATCAGAATTTGAAGACACACTTCAAACAATGAAGAAAAACAAAACACCAGGTCCAGACAAACTAAACACAGAACTCCTACAAAATACAGATGATGAAATAAAGAACGCTCTGTACGAACTGTTGTGTAAAATATATGAGACTGAATAATTCCGAGAGACTTTGGATGTAGTATATTAGTTATCCTACCAAAAAACCAAGAGCCAACCAGTCATAAAGCTTTGGTTAAAACAAAAAGAAATCGGAGTGAAAATAGGAGGGGTACTAATAACAATTATTCGCTTTGCTGATGATATAGTCGTTCTCGCAACATCTGAGGAAGACTTATAAGCAGCATTAAATGTAATGAATTTTACATTTAAAGAATATAGTCTCAAAATAAATACAGCCAAGACCAAAACCTTAGTATGCTACAAGAATAACGTACCATCTATAAATATAACATTAGAAAACAAAGAAATTATCCAAGTAGACCATTTCAAATACTTAGGCAGCATTATAACTAGGGCTGGGATTTTTATGCCCTCAAAAACCCCAAAAAATGTCCTAAAAAAATGCTTTTATGACCTAAAAACTCTAAATAATGCCCTAAAAAGCCCCGAAAAATGCCCTAAAAAAAGGGCAATAAATCTACGAATATTTTTATTTTTAATAATTTTAGTATAAATTACAATAAAAAGTTTTAAAAAATACATTATAAAAATCTATTACAAGTGTAAACTGTAAATACATAGTTTTAGTATGAATCTAAAAAAAAAGTTGTACACAAAGTTGGATAGACTTAATCTCATAGACGTGGACTTAATTCAAGTTTCATACACTTGGTTTCCAAAAACTAAAAAAATGCTCCAAAAACTCTAAAATGCCCTAAAAAATTAAGAAAATGACCTAAAAACTAAAAAATACCAAAAAATGCAAAAAAATGCAAAATAAACTTTCTTATTCTCATTCAAATGTACATAAAACAAATTTGTGACAAGACGAGCATTGCACAGTAAGCTTTGAAAAACTATGCAAAGTGCATCGAAATCCCAGCTCTAATTATAACAGACAACGGGAAATCAATTAAAGAAATCAGAAGCAGGATAGGTCAAGCAAAGAACACATTCCTTAAAAAGAGAAAAATACTAACATCAAAAAATATGAACATAGCAACGAAAAAAACTGCTCATAAAAACATATGTATGGAGTGTGGCATTATATGGAAGTGAGACCAGGACAATTAATAAGAAAGAAAAAGATATGTTAGAAGCTCTCGAGATGTGGTGTTGGAGAAAAATGCAGAGAATAAGCTGGACTGATAGAAGATCAAATGAAGACATCCTGAGAACAATAGATGAAAAACGAACATTGATAGACACCATAAAGAGAAGGAGATGGCAGATGATAGGACACACATTGAGACATGGAGACGAAATGCATAGTATAATAATCGAAAGTATGATAGAGGGTACAAGATCAAGAGGAAGACCTAGGACGAGATACATTAGTCAAATAATGCAAGATGCAGGAGTCACTTCCTACAGGGAGCTTAAGAATATGGTGAATGATAGAGAAAAATGGAGAAGTCATTTATTGTAAAACATTTGTTAAAAACCAATCTCCGGATTGAAAAACAAAAAAAAATATATATACAGGGCATAACTCAAATTCTGATTTTTTAGTTTTTAAATGCGCTTGAAGATCAAATTTAAATTAAAATAATATTAAATACAATTTTGAATTTTAAAGATTTTTTTACCAAATAAAAATGATGCTGTGACAATACAAGCTTCAGTTTATAAAATGAAATCACCATTTTAATTTTTTATTATAAAGCAAAAATTTTTTTTTGAGAATTTTTATAAATCTTAATCAAAATTGAAGTGAGTATTTTTTGTTTGTATAACTTAGTGTACCAAGAATAATATGTCTATGGTAATGGCTAATGTAGTAAGTAGATATGGGGCTAAGACGATTTGAAAAAGTTAGTTATTATTATTGATTTATCAATATAAATAGTTTGTAAAAATGATATAGTTAAACATTACATATAGTTTTTATTTTTAAATTGTAAAGATTATTATCCTTAGTATTAACATTTAATGACTCAGAAATTATTGGTCATCCGTTGAATGATTTGCAATAAAATAGAAGTTTCTATAGACACAGAATACTCAGAATATTATATAGTTATAATATCACTTACAAGTGGTTTATGAAAAAGTTCAAAAATTGTAGTTGGTACTGAGATATAAAAATTTTGAGAGTTGCTGATCTAATAAATCGATACAGTTATGACTTGACTTAGGACCATAAAAAACTTATAAATTAAATCAATATTTTATAAATAATTTATAATGGTGTTAATAAAGTTTTATTACATTCTTAATATTAAAGTAGAGTTAAGTCCCCTAAATGATTACCATAATAATTATTTATTATTATTATTGCAGTAAATGTGTTTAAGATTTTATATTAAGAATGTGCTGAAACTATACTAACGAGTTGGATGTGAAATATAGATGTATAGATGGCGAGAAATGCCAACTATTAATTTATTTTTCATTACTTACACATAAAGTCCAAACTAAGGCAGTCAAATTGACATGTTTTGGTGTGAACATGTGTAACTCTTGTAGACATACTGTAGATTCTGCTTGAACTAATGGATCTTCGTGATCTTGCATTATAGCACATGCACACAAAAAAGAAGACCGGGCAGTTGTAATTGATGCTGAATTGCCTAAATATAAATATTATTAATAAATAAATAATAATTAGTAATAATTATATGCAATGAAAGAAAATAAATTATCATTTCTTAAAATATCTACAAGACAAAATAGTATTTTTTTAAATAAATTACTAAGTGAATTTATAGTTAAGTATTCAAGCCTTAAAATTTGAGTTTTAAGCTTAATTGAAGCTCAAATTTATGGAAGGATGGCTCTTGTCTTAAGAGTCACCTGGGAATATAATGTGAAACTTTAGGGCAAATTTTTCAAAGTGAAAAATTTAAACAATTTAAATTAGTTGATTTTATTCAATTAGCAAATAATTTTGAAAACATTTCATTATAATTCTTAAAGTGAAATATAGGTCAGCAAGTTGTTTCAATATAAAAATTTAAGTTGTTAAAAATACATAATATATGTCAAAACCCAATTTATAGTCTGTGATATACTTAATATATTAAACATATCTGGTTTTTGATATGTTTTACATGTGAATGATGAAGGTAATACATTTTGATAGGTATTAACTTAAGTACTAAAAGGTTGTGTCTGATTGAAAATCATATTTATTTTTTTTTCCTAATATAATATATTAATATTTAATACATTACAAATTATTTTATTCTATAATTTAGTCATAAGAACCTTGTAATTCTGGTCCAATAGTAGTGATTAGAGATGAGATCAATTTTCCAATACACTGATGAACATCAGCATGATAATGAGGAACTATCAACAGAAGTTTTAAGGCCAACGATAGTGAAGGTTCTATATAACCTCTAAACATTGGCCCTCCTGAATTTGCTATAAGAGATAATGCATGGAGAGACCAGACCTAACACAAATTAAAAAAAATAAATTATACACACAAATTTAAAATTAATCTATTATTTTAAATACTTGGACAATTGGAGACGTGGTATCTTGAGCTAATGCAAGCAAAATGCTAACACTAGTATTTAGATGGTGTGATGACCCCATACCACCAACATGTCTATGTAGATATCCAAGAGCTAAAGAATGTCCAGTTCGACTAGGGACATCTCTTGCACAACGGAGACGATCAAAACTAGTTTGAGCAAGCATTGCAGTGAATCTTGAATCTGAAACAGCTTGAGCCATACGTCCAACACACTCAGCAGCAGCTACTCGTAAAATGGTATTACCATTTGTTAATGCATTCTAAAATAAAATTTTAAAACCATAATGAGTACTATAAATTAAATATTAACATACAGAAACAAAAACTGAATACTAATAATTCATATATTAGTATTGTAATTTATTGAGAAAAATTAAGCAAATTACTGTAATCAAAGTAGCAGTAGTTGTTTTAATTTCTTCGTGACCAATTGTTGATTTGGTATCTGAAAGTGCTTTAAGACCAGCTAATAGTGAAGCAAAAATGTTGGTTGAAATTGCATCACAACGGCAAGACTTTGAGTATTTTATTTGATCAGTGAAATGGTCTATCATTTGTATTCTGTGTTTATTTGCCACACGAGGAAATATTAAACCAAATAGAGTAACAGATGCATCAATAACCGATACGCCCAGTGGTAAAGGACTTGGTATGTTATCATCCTAGATAATATTTTACTTCAATTAAGTACAATATAATGATTATTTAAAAAAATAAATGTTAGTATTTTACTTAGTATAAAATTAGCTGTACATACAAATAATAATCTAATATTTAGTCAGTCAAAAATGTACTAGATAAATATATGACTTGAGAATAGTCTCAGAACCCTAACATGGAAATATAAAGTAAAACAAAAAGTATGAAAATTTAAAAGTTCTAGAGCCAAAACTAGGGATGTAAATATTTTAGATCTCCAAACCAATGATAAAAAAGTTAGATATAGCTGTAATCAAGGATTAATACATTTTTTTATATCTATGGCTACAGCACTCAGATTAGGTATACAAAATAAAAATTTTCAAGTAATACATACAAACAATGTATAAATTCAATTGTAAATTGTGTTTTAAAGTGAAAAATTCATGATTTTCACAACGTTTGATACTTGGTTAACATACCTCTTGATTTTTTTTACGTAAAACATGTTATTTATTTGAATTTAAACAAAAGAAATTTTAATTTTAGAAACAATATACATAATTATTATACAAGTTTTTGTGAAAATTATATAATTTAATTGTAAAAAAAAAACCTAATTATTAGTTACTATTGAGTTATCTAATACTTACTTTAGATACTGAGAGATAAAGATATCTAGGATCATGTTCTAAAGCACCTGATCCTATGGCATTATTTTGTATCAGCTGAAAAAAATTATGATACATTTTATGTTAAAAGCGAATACAGTTATATATTTTTATGTTATAGACAACGTTTGTCAAGGAAAATAAATTAACATTTGTTTAAAAACGTAATGAATAACAATATAAACAACTGAATAATCAAATAATACCTGTCGAGTTATTGATTGTATATAATAGGATTTTATCAAACAGAAAATATAATAGACTTAATTAAGGTAGATGCTGATTTACAATGTTTATTTTTATTTAACCATCATCAATGTAAAAATAACACTTTTTAAACTTACAAGTTTGTAGTCATGCATTAGTCTTGACAGTTTATTTGTAATCTTATCATATACACTCATCTTAGCAGAGCAGTTTAGAATAGCTATTTATATACACAATACTTTGTTATTGCTTTCAAATTAATCACAATAGATTACTATCCTGAACTGATTTTTTTTATTTTTTTTGTGTATCATCAGTGTATTGGATAGAAAAAGTATTTCAAAACATTCATGTAGGTCAACATATAGATACGTAGTAAGTAAATTTCTCCTAGTTGGAATTTCAGACAGAACACAACTGATTACACTAAACACACTCAATGATAAAATACATATTTACAGTTTTCAATCAATGCTAAGTAAAGATTTTTAATTGCTTACATATAAAGGTTTTATTTGACTTCTATTTGAAAAATGTATATATTATTACACAAGTAGATGCTTATTGTACCAATAACTCCACTTGTATACATGGAACGAAAAAAATAGATACATAATTGGAAAGGATGTTGAATAGATTCACAAAAAATAAATTTTACAAAGATTAAAGCATGAAAAAAAAACAAAAAAAGAAATAAGCAGGGTGTGATCTGTCCAATAAAATCAAATTTAAAAAAACATTCCCGGTTGAAGTCTTGTAAAACAAAACATAAAAAGTAGTGACCTAACCAATTTATATAATAAAAGAAAATAATAGTTAATTAATGTTTGTATTCAAAAATACATCAAAATGTAATGCCCCAATACGAGTATTTATAGCTAATACACTCAAAACTAAGATACAAAATAAATGTTTTTCCCATAAATAATGTTCATACAAATAAAAACAAAAGAAGCACACGCACAAATGCCAATACCAAACTTAGTGTGTGATAGGAAATGTAATATTTTAAAGTGTGTTGATTTTACAATTAAAAGAGTTTTTCTGGTCGAATGTTGACTAATGGACGATACTAGTAATAATAACTTTTAAAAAATTTTAGTTGTAGAATAACACATCGAATAATATTACATATATATTTATTCATGACAACTTACATAATCATATTCAACTTTTCTTGAACAATCCACCTTATTTATAAGCAGCAATTTAAAAACCAAAAAGTAAGTTAATTGAAACCAAAGATAACTAATATAAAAATATTACTTGTCATACAAAATGTATAACTAGCCAACATAAATTTAATTATTAACTACACATTATAGAACAATAAAATATCCATTACCTGATCTTCAATTGTCTGATGATGTGAATGTTGTACAGGACATATTCCTAATAATATTCCTTCTTCATTTTTACAAACATATCTCAATTTAGATGTTACAGTATTAGCAGGATTTTCCGCCAATGTAAATTCTGAGACTAACAGTCTTAAAATATGTGTAAAGGAAGCTGTAATTATATACATTTTATTAATTTAGCATAGAGAAACATTCTTCCCTACCAAGCAAAAGTGCTATAAAAACCAATATTTTAGTTTTAATATTATTGTATCTTTATTATTAGTCATTCTAATTGATTTAGTAAAAAACATTTGTATCAATTATATTAATGAATATAGGTAATGAATTAATAATGAAAAAGTTATATTCATTTAAAATTAAAATTAAAATAAAAGTTGCAATTAAGTTAGAGTCCTTAGAGATATAAGTTGTATATATATTAGTATATACTTTTATTTACTGATAAAAAACAAAGTAAGTAAAATTGTTGGCATTATTGATTTATAATTATAAATTGTCTAAATATTTAATTCCTAAAATAAAATGTCCTAAATTAATTTATGTTGAAAAATATCACATAGTATACAGAGTGATTCTTTTATCAAACAACACTTATTATTTAATAAAGTATTGACTTTTTTCAAAATATTTATTACATAGTTTCAAGTTGTTAAAACCCAATGTTTTTTTTTTTTAATATTTTTTATTCTTAACATTTTTTAAGTTTTTAATTTTTTGAATGACAACATAGAATTTTAATCTCATATTCCAAAGCAGAATATTTTTTAAAGTATTTTGATTCAAAAAAATCGAATTTAGGACGAGTAGTTTATGAGTTTATAAGTATTTAAAGTTTGGATTGGCAGAGTGGAGTGGTACGGGGTTACCCCGCAAAATGTTTGTCCACTACTCAGCTTGTCTAAACTTTAAATACTTATAACTCATAAACTACTCGTGACTCGTCCTAAATTCGATTTTAGATTCTGAGCGGAGCGATGAATGTATTGATTTTACCATGATGAGTGTTTTTATTTTTATTTTTATTTTTTTGTGTCTGTCATCACGTTTTGGGGCAGTAAAAGTGCTTCGATTTTTGACTTCAGTACCTCGTTCGATCAGAAAGTGATTCTAGTTGGTACTTTTTGGGGGGTCAAAAGTAAAAAAATTCTTAATATTTTTCTAAATAATCCGGATAAGCAAACTAAAAATTAAGGGAAAAACGGGAAATTTTACGCACACTCAGTTTTCGACAAAATCGATTTTGGTGTTTATGTAACTTTAAAACAAATGACCATAGATACATGAAATTTTCACCGAATGTTTATATAACTATATTTTATCCACCATGCAATTTTCAAAAATGTTCGACTTAAGTTGAACTATTCATAGGTATTTGCAATTTTCGATCATTATTAGGTTTTTTTAAATTAATATCGATAAAAATTTATTTGTTAGGCAGAAAAGCTTGAAAATTTAATACAAGGCTCCTAACATATTTTTACAATAGCAGTTGAAAAATAAAAGAAATACATATTCACAATTTTTTTTACAAGCATTCAAATTTTAATTTTGACAACATACGTAAAAATCACGAAAATTCGCAAATTATTTTATGCTAGAAATGCATAAAAGTTTTTATTTTTAAACCTAAGATTTGAAAATTTAATAGAAGATTCCTTACAAGTTTGTTAATCTTTATGATATAATATCATTGGATTCGAATTTAATTCCATCCATTACAGTAACCCACTTGTAACCTACCATACAGCTGAGCGACATCCACTTTCCCGCTTTTTTATGAATCAAATTACTTAGAAAAATATTCTGCTTTGGAATATGAAATTAAAACTCTATGTTGTCAATCAAAAAAGTAAAAACTTAAAAAATTATAAGGATAAAATTTTTTTAAATAAAAACGTTGGTTTTTTAACAACTTGAAACTATGTAAAAAAATATTTTGAAAAATGTCAATACTTTTTTAAATAATGAGTGTTGTTTGATAAAAAAAATCATGTATCCTGTATTATTATTATATAACAAAACAGTATCTTACAATTTATAAAAATAAAAATAATTGATAATTTACACTACTCTCGATTTTTTTTTTAGTGCTAACGTAAATGTACTTAAAGAGAATGGCTAACATATTTAAATTTGTGAGCCACCACTGTTTGCTAAAAAAAATTTAAATCATTTTTCCTTTTTGGATTTTCATTTCTAAAACTATTATTAGTTTCTGAACTATCACAAGTACAATGTACAAATGATTTTCTATCAAATATTCTCGTTGAATCTATACTCGTATAATATATATTTTGATCATATTATTTTCATATTATATAAATCCATAATTCTCTTTTTATTTTCTCACCAGTTGTGGAAGATATCACATTGATCTCAACTCATCTAGTGAATCATACAATACAATCATAATATCATTCATGAAAATTGTAATTATATAAAAAGTAATGAAGATAATAATTTAGAAACTGTTTATTTAAAATATCATCACTTGAGAAAAAAAAATAGTAGAAATGCTAAGTAATAATACTATAATTTGAGTAGAACATGAAAATGTTAAGAGAAGACTACACACACATTTGTTGTTGCCATCTTACAAATACTTAACATAGCTAATTTAAGCTCATTAGTTAATACATTCAAAAATTAAAAAACAATCTACCTATTATAAAACTTATTGTTACAACTCACATGACAAGAACAGTATCTGTAATTGAATGTAATTTTTTTTTATGAGATTTTTTAGCATCAAGTTTCATAACAAGTAGATATACTTTAATTGTTAAACTAACAAACCATAACATGAACAAATGAGTATAAATTCGGTTTGTTAGACTCTTGTAAGGATACAATAAATTAATGCTTAAGCAAAAACTTGTATCTATAAAAATATTTATTGCACTACTAAATTTTAGATTCTGAACGAAGTGATGAATGTATTGATTTTACAATAATTTGTGTTTTTTTTTTTTTTTTGTCTGTGTACAGCATAACTAAGGCGTATATATATAAAGAAATAGCTTAACGATAACGATTTATCCTGAAACGATTTTAAATATTTGTGATTATTCAAAAAGTATAAGTCGTAGATACTTGAAAATTTTACCAGTTATTAAGATTGGCATTTTCTTTACATAATTTAATTTTCAAAATATTTTCAATTTTTTTGAGGTATTGATAGACAACTGAAATTTTTAATTTTTCTGAAAAATGATTTTGAAGTGTCGATAAAATTTTTTGGCCCTATCAAAATACTTGAAAATTTAATACAAAGTTCCTCATAAGTTATTCTTATAGTGATTAAAAAATTATAAAAATACATAGGCACAATTTTTTTTTTATTAGCATTTGAAGTTCAAATTTTGACTAAATACATAAAAATTATGGCAATGTTCAAATTATCTTAGATAGAAATTCATAAAAGTTTTTCTTTTTAATTCTAAGATTTTAAAATTTAATACAAGACTCATAATATATTTTTACAATAGCAGTTGAAAAATAAAAGAAATATATAGCCACAATTTTTTTTTACAAGCATTTAAATTTAAATTTTGACAACATACGTAAAAATCAATAAAATTCGCAAATTATTTTAAGCTAGAAATTCATAAAAAATTTTCTTTTTAAATCTAAGATTTGAAAATTTAATACAAAATTCCTTACAAAATTGTCAATCTTTATTCTTTATCACAAAAAAAATGTTCACCGGAAATTCAAATTAAATTTTTATTTGCATTTGAATTTCAAATATTGACAAAAATTCGTCAAAACCATGAATATTTATAAATTATTTTGTAGTTCAAAATTCATAATATTGTTTGCATTTATATCTAAGGTTATAAAATTTAACACCAAGTTTTCCATAAGTTTTGCTTCAAATAGCTATAGAGCAAATTTGAAGCGTCATTATATGAAAAATGTTTTGAGCATTTGAGTTTTAAATTTTTATGAAATCGCGTAATGATAACAATTTATCCTCAAACCAGGTATATGTATATCTATGATAATATATAAGGTATTATGAATTATGATAACTACATGCAATGTTTTCGGAAAAATTGATTAACCATGCCTTATGCAAAATGCGCCTTAATTGAAAAATAAAATATTTGTTTCAAAATAGAATATATGACAATATTTAAAATATAATATATCCTAGACTGACAAATCATCTCTGTTCAGAATCGTTTTTTGTATACAATGATACCTATCATTGCATTCAAATTTAATCCCATCCATTACAGTAACCTACTGTACAGCAGAGCAACATCCACGACTTGCCCGCTTTTTTAATTTAATTTTTTATTATGGCACTTTTGCTTGGCATGGTAGAACTGTACTTTATTAGGAAACATTAGAAACACACAAAACCTCCTAAAAATATATATAATTCAAAATATTAAAATAATTAATTTACCTTCAAAATCTTGTGCAGGAATCAAAGATAAAGTTTCATATAATCGCAGTCTGACTAATGCTATTGGAGCTTTTAAATGTTGACCATAGCTTTTAACAACTGAATTCATACTAAAAATATATTACATTATTTGATCAATAAAATAATTATTTTAACGGTTTTTTTTTGTCTAAGTTTACTGTAATACAGAGATATTCAAACTTTTTCATCTCGCGGCTCCTTTGGGTGTTCACAATATTTAGACGGCTCTAAATTATTATGAAAAAATTGAAACAACACACAGATACAATATGGCCAATATTTTATATGGGTGATAATAACAGTGACTTTAGAATTAATCCTTTAGTACTAGAAATAAAACTTCAAATGGTCGCATCGTAAGATGTGTCGTTATCATTTCCATAATGATTAAAAATCATATTTATAATAATTATTTAAGGCATATGTATGATGTTAGTTTACGGTGCTTTCACGCAGTTCCCTTTGCGAACTTTTGCAACACCCCTGTGAGCCGCGATGCACAGTTTAAAAACCTCTGCTGTAATACATCTGTTTCGTACAAAAATATTTAAAATAAAATATAATAATGTAAATATTTACTTTATTAGCATTGCAAGAGCAGATTCAATTGGAACTAACAATCTTTTAATTTTTTCTTCAGTGACTAGCTCATTACAATTGAATAAAAAACTGTAAATAGATGCAAGAGCTCCTGCTCGGCCTTCCAAAATCAACTATATTATTTCAAATAAACATCAATTATATCTTTTGTCATATAAACGTTATTAAGTAATGTTTTTAGTTAGTAATCCTTACCTGCCAAGTAAATGCATCTCCTCTTGCTTTTTCAGATTCAAGTTCTTTAGATGATCGTGGAAAAGAATTTCTCCATAAAAGAAGCATACGTGGTAAAAGTCCTCGAACAACGCTAACTCCTAAATATGTATGAATAAATATTTACTATCTTAAATAATTTTAAAAAAGCTTTCAATAATATATTTATATAACCTAATGTCATCACGCCACCAATTAACAACCATCCAGATTGGGTTCTACTAAGTGATAGCCGACTGTTTTGACTTGCAGTTCTTAGTAAATCTTCAGCAGTGTTAAATATTATCTATTAATTAGACATAAATCACATATAATATTTTGATGATGAAATTTTATAATATAAAACAATATAAAAACTAACTTTTCCTCGCATATGAGGAATGCCTAAAGGGGAGACTTTAACACTCCCAAGTATACCAATAAGTACAGCACTGTAACCAACAATTATTTCTGGTGTAGCTCTCGAACTTTCAATATTCTCAATACATCTAATAAACAATAATTATTTATGATTAGCTTATTTTATTTTCTAATAAAATAATTATAAAATTTACCGATCAATCAAAGGAGTGCATTGGCTAGGTAAGGCAATACAAACACACTGTATACACCATGCAGCTGATAATCGAGCAGCTTGACTTGGATGTACCATAACAGATAAAGCTGTCTCAATAACATCTGAAGAAAAATAATAAATAAAAAGTGTGCAAATAAACAAAACAAAATCTAAATTTACTGCATGTGTTATCTGATATAAGATTGTTTGCCATAGTGCCCATGTTAAGCAATAAGCAGCCCATTTCTTGTAACGCACAAACCAAAAAGTGTTGACCAAATATGGTCTCTTGGTTAAAATCTTTAGCATTTTCTGGGCTAAAATCTAAAATATCATAAAATATCATAAATTTAGCCAATTTCAATTGCAATATTTATTTTACCAATTGAACTCATTTGTTTCTTAACAATTATGGCCAATTCTTTACACGCAGAAGATTGTGCCTTTTCACTTAACATTTGTCCAAGAACACTACGTAATATAAAGCTAACACATTTTCTAGAATAAACAGCATCAACATGAGAAGATGCTGATTTTGGATTTGCAACTAAATCTAAAATATGTCGCATAAAAGTATTTAGATTTCTTTCCAGCCATGTAACGTCCAATGAATGAACAAATTCCACATAAGTCTAAATATGAAAAAAATTAAACACATGTAATCTATTTAAATTTATTAACACAAAAACTTACATAAGTAACACCAACTCTAACTTCTCGATGACTACCAGCTGTAGTTCCTTTTATAATTTCTCCTGTTCCTTTGAGAAATCCAGTGCCACCTCTTAAGAATCCATTCATTAATATGGTTAATGAGTCTTCTAATGTAACACATTTTGTTGATTTCAACATTTGAACTAAGAACAAATAATTTTATGAAATATTTTTTTTTTAATCTGAGAGAAAAATATTTTGTTTATATTTTATACCAGAATGATGTTCTTTGTTTTGAATTTGTGTAGAGGCAATTAAAAACCCTAAAAATTTTGCTACAGAACATCTTACTTCATAGTTTGCATTCTCAAATGCTCGGAAACATAATGTAGCAACATTTTCTAAATCCGATGTGTATAAAAAGCTAGAATGTTTTATCATTTCAAATAAACACTAAACAGAAGAAGCAATGATAATTTATTAAGAAATTTAAATATAATTAAAATTTGTGTTACTTTGGCAGTAGCAGTTCGAACAGCCATTACTCGATCAGTTAGAGAATGTTTAATAGCTTTGTAAATATCTTTATGAATATGACACATAACATTTCCCATTCCACAGCATATCTAATTATAAATGGAAAAACATTAATAGTTGAAATTAATTTAATTAATTTACTTAAAGCAATTACCTTTTCTAATGTAATAATTATCTCTACTCTCATTTGAGATTCTGCATTTTTTAGACATTTTATTAAAATATACACTGTTTCTTCATAAGAACGTCCCATCATTCGTCCCAAATTTTTATACATAAATCCCATACAAGTAACTGCAGCTCTAAAGAAATTATGTTTTCAATAATTATACCAATACACTAAAATCTATATTAAGTGTAAAATTTTCATCCCCTTGTTGTAAATTATAGAGAAAACTTATATCATAATGTAATAAATTAAATAATTTAATGTTTAAGTTCCTAAATGAAACACTAATGATGAACCTTATATTACATTTTTCAAGCCTAGCAATAAAGTTTGAATATTTTATAAATGTTCATGATTTGGGTGAATTTTGTACAAATTAAAAATTTAAATGCTAATAAATTGAATAAAATAAAATAATAGTTTTTTTATACTAATTATCATGTTAAAATAGATATATCAGCAACAATACAAGTTTTGATTTAGCGCTAATGCTTCCTAATATCCCTACCTATTTGTTGTCAGCCTCATTTCATTGGCTATTATTCTATTAAAATTAAACTATACATGAAATTACTATCTCATATTATTATATATGTATATATAAATAGTATAACAGATTCTACCAATGAAAAGAGGAAAACTAAGCTTATAGATGGGACATGTAGTGATCACAAAGTGGCTGACATACCTATTTACCTTGTCATGCTAATTTTTATAATATGTACATTTACAATATTAAATGTGATGTGAGCAACATACATTATAGCAATACAATTTTTTGTAAAATATGTTGTTTTATTGTTGGAATTTAAAATCTGCACAAACAGCAATAAGTAAAATAGATAAAAATAAACAAAAAATATTTGAAGTTGAAGTCTCAAGTCTTACAGTTGAAAGGGGAATCCTATATTATGTGATTTTTATACTAATAGAAATATATAATATTAAAATGTTTAGTATTTAGCTAAATAAATACTGAATTACTGGGCATACTCGCTGTCTTTACTATCTTAAATTCTATAATTATTAATATTAATTAGTAGGTACATACAACTTTGTAGAGAGGTATGCTAAAGAATCATCTTTTACACGTAACAAATCATTACATTTGTTAACTGTATCAAAAAGAAGAAATGTATCTCCAACATTGAACAAAGTGGAGAGGCATTTTGCAATTAACATTCTAGTCGGCGGGCCTGGGTTTTCTTGAATTAAACTTGTTAACTGATCAACCAATTTTTTTTGACATTCTTTGATATCAACCTAAAACATAACAGGTAATTAAAAACCATTAGTATAGGTTATTAAAACTAATTTTTTTGAAACTTTAAATCTTTTAAAATTAATACTAGATCAATAAACATTAATCACTAACAAATAATATAATATATAACTTATACATCCATCTTAAATAAATTACCTAATTGAGTATTATTATAGATACATTTTTTTAAACGCAGCAAAGCTAAATAAGGATTCTAAGTCAAGTGTTAGTACTAATACAATATTTTAAATCACCAAAGAAAATATAGTGTTATTAGTAAAAAACTTATTATTAATCAAAAGTACTTAGTTAACAAGAATAGAAGAATATAAGTAGTAATCTAAATTAACATATACTATAATATTGTTTATCCAACTTCTAAAATATCCAATAATGGATTCATATAAATTAATAAGCAAAGTAATAAAATATTTTGAGATTTATTTACAAAATGTAAAAGAAGTGATGTAAAAATTAATTTACAGCTTAAAAGTAAAATAAAGTGAAGATTCTGTAACAGTTTGACCAATTAAGTATTAGAATAGGTAATTGACACAATCATAGAATGTGTTTGCACCTTTGAACATCTCAAAAACCCAGTTGTGTATTGTAAAATGACAATTGAAAATAAAGACTATTTTATTTCATAATATTAATTTTAATTAGAACTCAACAATATGGCAAGAAATTTCAAAACTTGGTTGCTTGAAAATACCCGGTAAACTCCAATTCCAAACTATCTCATGTCTCAGAAATAATTAACAAATATATTCTATGAATGAATCTAGGTCAATTGCCAATAATCAATTTTTAGGGTTAACAGACAACTTCCTCATGTATGCTTACAACTACGACCCATAAATTATTATAAGTGACTTTACATTAACCTTTTTAAAAATTTAATTTCTATATTCTATATCATCTACAAAGCATTGGATTTTCATTATATAGTCTTTGGTATTAAATTCAACCATTTTATTAATTTTGATATTTTATTTTTAAGTTTTAATATGTTTACTTTAAATCAGGGGTCGACAACCCACAAGCAATTTTATGTGGCCTGTAAATAAAATTTATAAATTGTATAAAAATAGGCATTATGTAAAATACTATGTACTCAAATAGCATGAACTGGAAACAGTAGATAAAATTGTTCTTTGATAATTGTTTGTAAATACTTTGTTTATAATTAATAATTTTAATTTATTAAATTATTATTTATTATATACTTACAAAGTTATGAACTTAGGTATATAAGCTATTTTTTTTATATATGTATAAATTTAATATGAATGTACATTTTTGTTTAAAATAAAACAAGATTCGCTTTAGATCATATAAAAAACTTAATACTAAATTTATTTATCTAAAAAATTATAATTTGTTGAAAAATATACAAAAATGAATAAGTTAAATTTTGATATGTGAATGTTCTAATTTATTTAAAAGATAGTTGGTAGGATCTGAATAAGACAAGACAATTAATTAGAAATCCAAACTTGTTTTCAAAATCTATAAATCAATTAAATAGAGCAGTATTCAGTACTTATGTATAAAGACTTTTTAGCATGAAAAGCAATGATGTTTCAATCTCATATTTTTTAGGGTACAATTGGTCTGGTGGAAATTGATCGAATACCACAACCTGGTATATAGTATATACACTAAAAATAATCGACCATAATATTTGTAATAACTTATAAAGATCATAAAATTCTTTATCAAATAAAATAGTGTATATACATGGATACTTACTTTCTTGGAAGTCACTAATACTTTATCCAAAAACCGTAGCCATTCAAAGATGAAAACTGGACGTTTAGTTTCTGGTAATTGTCTCAACGCTTCTTCGTTCAACAGCAAACTATGGCTGAGCTCCATCATAACAAGAGAAATGTGAAATGTAAAATATCTAATAAGGCTTCTAGACGAAAAAAATAACAACAACGTCAACCATCATAAACATAGACTATTTCAACATTTCATAACAAATGTTGTATTAGTCAGACCATGTCACACTAGCCACTATATAGCCCGTTGGTCATTAGTGGGTAAATATTATTTATTTATATTTAATATATTGTAGTAACATAAAACAATAGACAGTACCTAAAACTAAAGCACCAAGGATAACTTACTTTACTGAACAACTGTCAACTACTACTGATACTGTCTGATAGTGGCGATAGTGCCATATTATAATATTATGCATTTATATATTTCATATATTCTGTGATAGTGTTAAGTGTGTAGATAGCACAAACCTATTAACTATAGGTATAATCAATAAGGTGTATTTATCAAAATAGATAAAAAAAATAAAAATAGATAAATACACCTTGGGTATAATGGTTGCTAGATCACGTATATTTTCCATTAATTATCAATTCTGATTAGGTGAGTAAACGAAATACATAGATAATAAAAGTATATACATAAATATTGTCTATTCGAAAATACTGCGTATTATTATGACAGAATTAATAAGTTATGATCATGAATTCATGATTAAAGATATATATATATATCTTTAATCATGGTTATGATATTATACTATTATATTAAAATTATTTTTTAATAAACAAAGTACCTACATTATACAAATTATTTTTAAACTTTTCTGTATTACTGGACACTCGTGTTTTGCAATTTGTTTTCGTTTTAACGTTTGGAGTTAAGAATTCGGTGGACTTTGCTTCAGACTTAAACTTATTTGAAATTTATAGTATTTTCATACACTGCACGTCTGATGTCACTCACTCGTTTGCTCGGACAATTAAAATCGAAAACATTCCTCGACTTGTTTTGTGGTGAACCCACCTCGAGTGGGTCTCAGCAGGTTAACCCTCCCCATTGAATGTGTCGACCTTAAAATTTTATCAAGATTAAATATTAATTTTCTGCCATAACAATAATTGAATACAACAATAAATAAATAAATAAAAAAATGTATACCTATACATATAAATGTAAATAGTTAATAGTGTAAATAAAAAAAAAATATTGTATTTGTATTTTTTTGTGAGACTTAGTCCCCCCCCCCCATACACAATTCTTGGCTACGCCACTGGGTCTCAGAATAGTCAGAATTCAAATGGCGATAATTTCAAAACTGAATCCGACCGCCATAATCGTTTTCAGTACGCATAGGCCATAGCTACATAGGTAGGCAGGGGCGTGCCCAGGATTTCTTTTTGAGGATGGTTTAGTTTAACCTTAAAGTTTTAAAGTTAAACTTCAATACTTAGAACAATATAATTCAAATAAATGTAAGTATATACTGTATTAATAAAAAAAAATTTAATATTTCATGTAAATTTGTTTAGTCAAAAGTAAAATAAAAATTAATAAATTAGTTATCTATAAAATAAAGTCCATTCTTCTTGATACTGATGCAAACTTTGATACAACTTTATCTGGATTTACTGGTATGTCGTTGTGAATTGAAAGTAGAGCTAAACCAAGCAGTCGACTTTCACTTGTTATTGACCTCAAGTATGTTTTAATGCGGTGTAGACTTGAAAAAGTACGTTCTGCTGTTGCAGTTGATACCGGAAGAGTTACCAATATTTCATACATTTTTCTTATGTTTGGGTAAAATATACCATTACATTCAGAAAGAAGTTGTAATGCATTCGATGGTCTTTCATTTTTGTCTATTTTTAGCCATTTCGTTTTCCATAGCAAGAACTCTTCTTTTAAAGCATCACTATCTGGTAATACAGAACTATACAAATCTAAGCATTCTCCAGACGGCCCTTTAGAAGTATTTGAAATATGATTTGGGAGTAAAGTTTCTAAGGAAGATATAACTTCTTTGTGATTTAAGAGACGTTCGCTAAGATGAGTTGTCATATGATCTAAAAATGGTTTAAATACAGATCTTTTGTAATATTCCTGAGGGGAAGTTTATGGAACGTTATTTCGATTATTTTGTTTTTTTATACAACGTGGTATACTAACATCGCACCCTAACTCGTCAAGTGTCGTATGACTCTCCTCAAAAATTAATTTGAATTCATCATCTGAATTTGAACGGATTTTATTTAAAACATCTATAACATTTTCTATGTGATTAATTGCCGCAGTTAAATCAGAATTTATGCTTTGTAATTGGTTACATAGAGGAAGCGTAAATGAAAACATTTTTTCTAAAACGTTTAAAGAAATAAAAAATTCACCATTTAATATAACTCTTAAAAGTTGATGAGCTGTAGTTGATGTTTCTTTATTCACTGATTTTTCCAAGTGTTCTAATGCATTAACAATTGGAATAAACATTTCTTATCTTGCGCACTACAATGTACATATAAAGCTCTTGGAAACGTGCGTCTAACTATGGCTTGAACGCCATTTAAATGGCCACTCATTGCTGCAGCGCCGTCATACCCTTGCCCGACCATTTTCTCTAAATTAATACCATGGTTTTTTAGGGTTTCTAAAATAACTGATGCTAAACCAGAACCACTTAAATCCGAGACAACAACAAAGTTTAAAAAATCTTCTCGGATTGTTGTAACTTCGTTATCAGGATCAATATATCGAACACATAATGACAATTGTTCGAGTCTACCTATGTCAGTAGTTTCATCGGCCATTACGGAAAAAAAACTCGCCCTGTTTATTTTATCCACTATTTGTTCAGTAATTACTTGACCACAAATTTGTTCATATTCAAATTCGTTTGCATGTATTGCAGTTTTGTATTTTTTGAAGGTTGTGAGAAGTAGCCATAGATAGACTCTAATGCATTGAATACAGTTCTAGATTGCTAAATAGAAAAGATGTATTCTACAATGAATTAAATTATAAAATACAGTAATTTTATTGTTAAGTAGGTATAACTATAAGTTATAATAAAAATAGAGGTAAAATAACTAATCTTTATGTTTTTACACATATCTAGTATAACCAAGTTAAGTTTATGTGCCATGCAATGTATATGGATAGCATTTTATGGATAATAATCTTTTAGCTTCTTTTGTAAACCACCTCTAAAACCTGACATAACACTTGCTCCATCATAACTTTGTGCAATAATTGGTATTTTATCCAAGTTAATTATTTTTAAAAATGAAATAATAGCTGACGAAAGAGAATCCGCATTTTGATTAGAAGAAACATCCACAAAACCCAAAAAACGCTCACAAATGTTTAAGTCTTTAGCATATCTTATACAAATTGACATATAGGTACTCTTGTTTATGAAATCTAAATAGCCATTAAATAAGTATTAACGAAAATAAGTTTTAAAAGTTTTAACTTAAGTCTTTAATAAGTAATAATCAATTACCTGGATTCATCACACATAATTGAAAAAAAAGATACTTCATTAACTTCACCAGACATCAACTATAATACCTATTCAATAAATTGTCTGCACAGATATCAATTTAGCTCATTTTGTATTTTATCTTATCTTTAGCTTATTTTATCGGTAAATTTACCAATAAATGGCAATAATGTGTGGTAAAAACGATAAAATAGCTAAATCTTAGAGCCATCGTTGTTCGTTATTTTTTACTATTAGATATTAGTAAATAAGATTTGTATTAGATAATAATGTTGTATATCTATACTTGTTATATCTAGTTCTTTCTAATATTAACAATAATAATTAACAACAAATTTAAAAAATGAATCTAAAATATCTATTGTTCTGTATTAGACATTAGTAATTAGTACATTTTATGAAATATGAATATTTAATTATTCATATTACAATTAATAAATAATTTGAATTAAACTAAACTATCAAAATTCACAAAACCTTTATTTCTTTTTAAGTCAAAACATTTATATTTACACTTAAATTTTGTATTAATAATGGTATATTATTATTATTTACGGTAAATTTTTTTACCGGTAAAAATTTAAATGATAAATTTACAGCACTCACATCTCTTTTATTTATGCATATTAAGATTTACATAGCAATATATTATGAACGAAGTTCGATAAAAAAACATTACTCAAATGTAAATTGAAGATTTAATATATCAAATGATAGTTGTTAGTTATATTTTATATTCATATACGTCATAGACTTTAAGTCTCTACGAATAAATGTATAACCACGTATATGTGGGCCGAGGATCCCCGATCCATCACTAAAAATCCAGATAGTCACCCATCCGAGAACTAGCGGCATTGGCTGATACTTGACTTCAGAGCACGTTTAGGACTGTGATTTCAACCACCGAGCCACACATATGGTTGGTTTTTTTAAATATTCACTCAATTACTGTTAGGTTAAGTTAAACTTTATTTTACTGATTTATCATAATGTGTATAGTATAATATATAGTAAAATACAATTTAACTTAACATAACAGAAATTGAGTGAATATTTAAATAAACCAACTATGTGTGTGGCTCAGTGGTTGAACTCACAGTCACAAACGTGCTCTGAAGTCCAATATCAGCCAATGCCGCTAGTTCTCGTATGGGTGACTATCTGGATTTTTAGTGATGGATCGGGGATCCTCGACCCACATATAGGTGGTTATACATTTATTCGTAGGGACCATGAGTCTATGACGTATATGAATATAAAATATAACTAACAACTATCGTTTGATATATTAAATCTTCAATTTACATTTGAGTAATGTTTTTTATCGAACTACGTGCATAAAAAATTTTTTTTACTTTAATTATTTATCAAAATGTGTATAGTATCTGTCTTGATATCGATTATATGGTAACTTTGAACCTGATCTTGTAATAAAGCTTTGACCATTTCTACTTCGGCTTCCATATTTAATCGTTTAATTTCTTGATCATTTTCTGATTTTCTGTATTCCTTAAACTGTTCCCAAATGCTTGATCCTTTGAGTATAGCTACGGTAAAGATTGCTAAGCTTATAAATTTAAACATGATGTTCAATTTTATGTGGCAAAGTGTTAAATTTGAAATAGTTTCTGACTTGTAAGTAAAATTTTGATTTGATTAAAAATGTATTAATAACAGTTTTGGTATCCACGCTATAATATTAAAAAGGGAATTATATTATTTATTATTAAATCATAAAATATCCTTAGATACTGTTGCCCCGTTACCGTTCCTACAACGACCGGTGGTTGTCGTCAACGACTCGAGTGTCATGTTTTAAACAGGAGTGTAATGGGCTATCCAAATATTATACAATAAATAAATAATATATCAAGTGAAAATAAATCTTAGGTGTGTATATTTTGTATATTTTGACACCGATCAAAATCTATATTAAACAATAAACCCAAATAAATTTAATATTTATTATTATTTACTAGCTGTCCCACCCGGTGTGCCTGGGCAAAAATCACCTCAGGTGAAAACCGGGTTTTTTTCGACTTCATATTGACTCATTCGATAAATAAAAAAGCTAAAATTGTATATAAAAAAAACTTAAAACAACCAAAAGGAATCCGTAATTTTTTTTTTTAAGTGCTCGGTTTTATTTATTACACATGATTTTGCTTAAAAATAGTCACGTCACAACAAATGAGATACTTACAAAACAGAGTTTTCCTGAAATAATGCCTACTTGTAAGGTTTCAATTGATATTAATAGACACACACAGTTATGATACAGTCTGTTAATCAATTTAAAGCTTTAATTCTGATAAACTATTATTTTTTGTTTTGTTTTGTGGTGCGTAAATAAACAAAGATGACGGTTTTCCGACGCACGAACACGCGACGTAGGATTGTCCATGCGAGAAACAGGGAAACTCTAAGTTGATTCCGCAAACTTCCAATGACTGGTCTTGCGATTTATTTATGGTTATCGCAAAGGCCAGTACGGGAAATTGTAGACATTTAAAATCGAATGGTAAATCTGTTGGAGTCATCGGTATACGCGGGATCAAGACATCTTCTCATTTGTATTTTCCCTTTATGATTGTTGCCTCAATGACGTTATTCACTAGCTTTTTCACAGCCAGTCTTGTTCCATTGCACAGTCGAGGTTGATTAATGTTACGCAGCATGATGACAACTGATCCTACTTTTAACTGCAAATTGTGAGGTGGTAATCCAAGCAATTCTAGTGAATTTAAAAACTCCGTGGGATAGTTGACTACGTCATTTTGGTTCATCATGGTGTCGACTGATTTGTAGGAAACCAACTGTCCCGCTAAAAAAATGCTGAATGGTTGCATTGAGAGCATCGAAATTTTAATTTTTTGCCGCCAATATTGCTCGTTCACCCAGCCAATTAAGGTTATTGAACTGATGCGCTATATCTGGGAAAACTTGTTGAATAAGCTCTTCTTTGGAGTCTGTAATGTGACAGAAATCTGTGGGTAATGTGATTAATCCGGTCGAGGTGGACACTGCGACTTTATTATTTCCAATGTCTAACAACTGTTTCGAAAACACATTTGAAGTTTCATCTTGTTGCAAAAATACTCGCATGTTAGTTGTTAATTGGAGTGTCTTAACGTACCGCCACAAACGGCGTTGGCCGTTATACACGGATTCCGAACTTGCGTATTTATTATTTACTTTGTGCGATCGTAACTCTAATCAATTCCATCTATAAAAATGTGTTGACAATTTAAAATATATATAATAATTAATAATTTATATGTATTAAACTATTACACAGATTAAAATAAATTATTATTATTATTATTATTATTATTTGTGTTCGATACTTTCCATAAATAAGCAATTTTATATCGCCCTTCCACTTTCAGAGCACACGAGCCACCACTGATTAACGTAAAATAAGATATAAAATAAATAAGTATAACATAATATGAGAAAATATTTAATGATAAATTATCCTACCGTTATCTCTTCGTCTCTATTTTCAACTTTACCATCAATGGAACATACGCTTTTAGTTGGTTTTTCCAAATCCGTTAAGAATAATAACTCTTCAAATAACCAAGATGATGGTTGATAGACGTCTGTCCCAGCACCACTTCTTTTCGAGTCCTTAATTTTTTTTAATTCTTTCCGAAAGTTGCTTCTTAATGTATTAATTTTTTTTAACATCTTCAATTGTAGAGTCATTTTTCAAATGTTTATAATAAACTAACGTCTAACAGTTTTTTATAGACAGAATTTTTTTTATCTCTATTGGAGTACTCTTTACAACGAACATCCCGCAATTCGGGTAATTGTTTGTACTCTGAAATAAAATCACGCAAAATGGATCGATCGCGGCATTCGCGGCTTGTGATTTCACTTCCGTCATCCATTGCTGCGATGTCAATACTGACGAAGTGTCAATATCGACCTATCACTATCAATATAATCATCAGTAAACAAATATTAACAACTCGATATCCGAATTTTTCATCAGTCATCAGTAACGTTTTTTCATACTGACAGTATACATCAGTATTACTCACATCACACGATCAATAATACTGAGAGCTCAAAAGTATTAGGAAAATCCTTGGGAAAATCATACAAAATTGCGAAACGTCAATTATTATCTATAGAAACAAAATGCAAAAATAACCTTCAATTGAAATTAAAGTATATCCGTTTCATGAAAGAATAAGAAGAGCTGGGTCATATGGAACAGGTAAAAGATGAGGACAGTGAGATCGAAGGCGAAACGTGCTACCTACCACACCACGCGGTAAGAAGATAGCACTTCGACAAAATTACAGGTTGTGTTCGATGCATCAAACAAAACGCAAACAGGTATTAGTCTGAATGATATGTTATTAAAAGGTCCTGTCATACAGGATGAATGGATGATATCATATACATTTTAGCGCGTTTCCGAACACACAAGTACGTGTTATCCGCCGACGTAGAGAAAATGCATAGGCAGATTTGGGTATCAGAAGTGCAGCGTGGGCAGCGCATATTATGGCGTGCAAATCCAGATACATCTATACAGATATATCGTTTAAATACAGTGACGTACGGTACAGTATCGGCTTCGTATTTAGCTACCGCATGTTTTAAACGTTTGGCTGAATTGTACCAGGACCAGTATCGCGAGGCAGCCACTCAGTTTTTGTACGCGATTTGTATATGGATGACTTTTTGGGAGGTTTGGAATCGAAGGAGGAGACCAAAGAACTTTTAATACAACTTATTGCAATATTAGGCGCTGCTGGTATGAAGTTGCGAAAATGGTCGTCGAATGATATTGATTTAATTAAATCTATAGTACCTGAGGAAGACATTTAATTATCAAATTATTTTGAAACCGAGGGTGCTGTTAAAAAAATCTTAGGACTATTCTGGGACTCAAATTTAGACACATTAAGGTTCAAGGTTCCACCAGTACCAAATTATGGACGAAATACAATAACAAAACGAAAAATGTTATCAGATATATCGTCTATATAATATTTTGATCTATTAGGCTTGGTAGGACCGGTAGTCATACGCGCAAGGATACTATTATACAAGCTCTGTAGCGCGAAAAAATTAGTTGGGACATTTTGAACTATAAACGCTTATTAAAAAAAATCGTGACTTACGATTTTTAATTTTTTTTAGCTACAATAAGAACAACTCATAAGGAACCTTGTATTAAATTTTCAAGTTTTTTTGGTCGTCCAACATTTTTTTACCGACACTTCAAAAAAAAATTCTCAAAAAAGTCGAAAATTTCAGTGGTCTATAAATGACTCAAAAAAAGTCAAAAATTTTGAAAATTAAACTGTATATAGATAGCACTAACATAAACATTTGGTGAAAATTTCAAGTATTTACAGTGCTTAGTTTTTGAATTACAACCATATAAAAAAATCGATTTGGTCGAAAACTGATTTTGCGTAAAAATTCCCGTTTTTCTGTCATTTTTTTTTTGTTTTTCTCGATTTTTTTGAAAACTGTTGGAAAATGTTTACTTTTAACCTCTATAATGCACCAAGGATCTTCACTTTTACATCGGAAACCACCCCCAAAGTTTGAAATCGAAGCATTATTTCGACTAGTTATGCTGTACACAGACACAAAAACACACATCATTGTAAAATCAATACATTCTTCACTTCGTTCACAATCTAAAATGTATTTTTGTGTCTATAATTTTTTTTGTGTTGTTTTGATACGTAAAATTAATTTATATTGTTTATTATTAATTTTTTGTAATTCGTGTTGAAAATTAATATTTCAAGGCGGGCGGTATGTTGACGGCCTATTATTATATTGTATTATATTGTACGGCATTATTGCCGATATTATTTTATATAATTTAATTTATAGTTGTGCGATTATTAGTGCAAAAGAGTAGTGATTCGCGCCGCCGTACCGATGCATCGCTAGTATCGATAAAAACTTATTACCTAGTCGATTGCGAGCACTCTGCATCGGTGGGTTAATATATGTTACTAAAAATGTAGATTAATTTGATTTGTGTTATATAAAATAAAAACGTGTCGAATACAGTCCACATACATAGTTTTTTTTTGATAGTATTATTCAACAATTTTCAAAATATTTTGACCTTTTTTTGAGATATTTATAGGCAACTAAATTTTTCAATTTTTCAGAAAATTTTTTTTTGAAGTGTCGATAAAATTTTTTGGGCCTAATTAAAATATTTGAAAATTTAATACAAAGTTCCTCATAAGTTGTTCTTATAGTGATTAAAAAATTATAAGAATACATAGACACAATTTTTTTTTTATTAGCATTTGAAGTTCAAATATTGACAAAAATTCGTAAAACCCATGAATATTTGAAAATTATTTGGAGTTCAAAATTCATAAAATTGTTTGTATTTATATCTAAGGTTATAAAATTACACACTAAGTTTTTCATAAGTTTTGCTTAAAATAGCTATAGAGAAAATTTGAAGCGTCAATATAGGAAAAATGGTTTGAGAGTTTGAGTTTTAAATGTTTATGAAATCGCGTGACGATAACGATTTATCCTCAAACCAGGTATATATCTATGATAATATAAGGTATTATGAATTATGATAACTACATGCAATGTTTCTGAAAAAATTGATTAACCATGCCTTATGCAAAATGCGTCCTAATTGAAAAATAAAATATTTGTTTCAAAATAGAATACCTATATGACAATATTTAAATATAATATATCCTAATAGACTGACAAATCATCTCCGTTCAGAATCGTTTTTCGTATACAATGATACCTATCATTGCATTCAAATTTAACCTACCATAGTCAGAGGTCCACGTCCACCCCAACCCCTAATGTACAGCAGAGCGACATCCACTAACTCTCTTTTTTCTTTTAAATCTAAGATTTGAAAATTTTTAATAATCTATAATATATCCTAGGTAGACAGGATAAGACAAATCATTGGATTCAAATTTAATTCCATCCATTACAGTAACCCACTTGTAACCTACTGTTGTCTGTACAGCAAAGCGACATCCACGACTTGCGCGCTTTTTTTTATTAATTTAACATGATAAATTAAATAGGTATGTCAGCAATATGCTAGTTTGCAACTATTTCCGCGCAAATATGGCTGCTGACGTTCGCCTCTTCTCATTGGACTAAATACTACTCGTGATAACGTAATAGCGCGATACTTTATAGCGTTTTCCACCACACTGCACTGACTGCACCAGTACATATTTTTATGTTCCATCTGCGAGATTAATGTGCACTGAGTGGACTTTTTTATGTTTCACCTCAATGCACCACGTCAGTTTTTTGCACTCGGTGCAAAGATAATCGCACGAGGTCTTGGAGCTCGTGCGCATTATCATTATCATGATAAGTACTGCAATACCCCTTGAATATTTTATTATCTTTATATATCAGTAATAAGTATAGATTTTATGTTTCGTCTACATTTGCACCAGCCGGTGTTGGGACGATTATCAGTGAACTGTGCCAGTTCTACCTTGGTGCAATAGTGCGGCGTGGTGGTCCACCACTGGTGGAAAACACTATTAGTACTGATCACGGACTAAGATATATCTTAGTCCGTGGTACTGATACAATAATAATTGATAATAGGCGAACGACGTACGCCATTTTGTGCGTATCACTAAGTTGCTGACATACCTATTTATTTTGTCATGTAATTTAATACATATTTTTATTTTTATAGGTCTATGGTCTATGGATACCATCAAGATAGTTGATCAGAATTGATAAGTGGTTCTGTGATAAGTGATAAATGTTATCTTTTGATAATATCCACAGATATATAAAATATAAAAATACAAATAACATTGCAGACTGCTGCAGAGTAGAAACTATAGAAGTTCTTTATGATCTTAGCTAACTGCTAATACAAATTTCTAATACTTTCTCATTTTGACTTGAAGTATTGAACTATAAAAGTTGAAGACCATGATCCATTAAACCCAACTATACTAATCACTAATTACTACTATTTGGTTTTAAAAAAGTGTTATTATTTTAAACGTGAATATTTATCATTAATTGTCAAAGCCTCGGTATGTACTGTGTGTCTATTGTCTATTAAGGTTCTATGACCAAAAATACTTGTTCCTCGTCGAATTACTTCGTCATATCGATCACATTTATAAATATGTGTAATCGGTCTACAACTATTGATCAAATGTAAGTTTTTTATGTTTTACCAAAATTAATTATTGTATATGATGTACCTGTCGAGTTTATATACTTGTAAAGTATTTTTTAAATCTCTTGAATCCGTACCTAGTTCAACATTACAGGAATTAAGACCACAGGTTGTGAGAAATTTCATATAATCTGTGCTAAAATTATTGAAGTTTCTATTACCCTTACATTAATTTATTAATCATTCACTATTAAAATATATAATATTGTTTTCTGATGTTATCCTTACTATTCAGTGTTAAAGACCGGTTATGTATACGACTAATTGAAACCAAGTGGGTCGACAAAGTAGAAAAATTAATTTATGCTGTACTCAAAAAACGAAATAAAAAGGATCAAGATTTAACTACTGTTAAATTTGAAGAATTGTACCAAGAAGTTTCTGCAAAGGCTCGTGGTATGTGTTAACTGTTATGAATTAATCAAACAGATTTATTTTTTATCTAAAATTCAGTATTACAAGTATATTATATTATTTGAAAATGTTTTAAATAATTATATACAATTAATATGTTTTTTTAACAACTTGAAACCATGTAAAAAAATATTTTGAAAAAAGTCAATACTTTTTGAAATAATGAGTGTTTTATGATAAATCAATCACGGTGTATACTATAGTTATTTTTACTTTATATAATCCATGGTCTAGGTACTCATCAATTATATTCAAACACTTCAAACTATAAATTGTGTGATACATTTTGTATTTTATTTTATTTTTAGATGCATTACCTATCGAAATGGAAACCGAGTTACATGAAAAAATGGAAGACTTTCTATCATCAAATATTGATGGAAGTGATAACCCTTATACTATGAATTTATCGGCGTCTAATTCTTCCTGTGCATTAAATGTTGATACACATTCTGATAATTCCTCTCATATGTTAATTGATTCCTTTGATAGTAATTTAGACGTTACTACTAATGGATAAACAAAAAATTATTAATATTCGTATTCACTGATTAAAGTTATTGGATGTAAATTGTACAGTAGGTAATTTTAAAATGTCAAGTTTCTAATTAATGTTTTGTATCATATCCCTAACATTTTGAAAAATCATTAAAAATCATTTTAGGTGTATCTAAAGACTAAAAATAATGATATTTTAATAATTGAATTAAAATCTATTTTCTTTTACTATGCAAACAAATTCACTTTAATTTTATAATTTATAAGTACTTACCTGTAATGACTAAACTAGATTTTCTAATATTGAATAGGTATGCATTTCATTCAACCAAATATCTTTTACGTTAATAAACTAAATAATAAGATAACTGCAAGTGGTGTAACCTGAAAATGCATATAACTTGAAAATGGTAAGTCTATGAATTAGTAGTAGCTCTTTCCCCCACACCCATCATTTGGTTTTCATTCATAGAACGTTTATTATTAACAAGTTTTCACGTAATTTTAAATCATCATAAAAATGTTGAATTTTTCAAGTTTGATATTTTAAATTTTAATTCATGTTACATACAAATATCAACCTATTTGTTTAAATATTAATTACCAATGAATTTTTTATTTGTGTATAGTAATACAAAATAAAAAACCTTTTGAATTATATCATATTCAATTGAAAATTCACTGAAAAATGTAGTTTTATCAATTACTAAATAAATTACCTTGAAATTTTGAAACAAACTTAATGTTTTACAAAAATCTACTTTGTATCCTTACTTATGAAATTTATCTAACTGTAATAGTATTTAAAATACTTAAAATATTATAAAACAGTATAATTTAAAATTTTGCTGAACCAGTAGAATCTCTTAAACTGTGATCACATTAAAAAATTATTTTATCAAAATGTAATTGAATATATATTATGTTAATATTAATAAAAAATATATTTATGTATATTTGCTAATTTATTTAATCCATAAGTCTGTGATACTTAATTTTCCTATTTTACTGATTAAATCCGCAATTAAGAATATTTTTTTAGTTTTATTAAATTAGAAGTTGGAATAATTCAACTTAAGCTACTAAAAGGCAATTAAAATATACTACAAAGAAATACACACTATGTCACTATATGTATACAATACCTCAGAATATTCATTGATGATACTTTTGGGTAATCATAATGCATTGGTATATCATGTTTTACATGCAGTGATTAGCATTACCACAGATTATATATTTATTTTTTATATATTGCTCTTCAAAAAATTACTAATGCTCCACCCTTTGTTTCAAATTACACTATACAATATAATGACCTATCAATTAAAACCGTGACAGAAGAAGCTATACGTTTCTACAAAATCTTTCATGCCCGGCTGCAAACACACCAAAACCCACTCATTAAAGACCTATCCACCCAAATGTTAACTGGCAACCCCTAGCGTCGATTAAAAAGGAGCTGGTGCCGTGACTTGCTAGGGAACTAATATCAAAAAAAATCAGTATTTATAAACATAGCTAGTTTTATACAACTTCCAGTCAAGTACCATTAATGGGTGGCTTCTTACTCATGTACTCATGTATTATTGTAACCCTTATCAAATATGCTAATTGTGCATAATTGTACAGATTGTATATATTATTGTGTAAATAAAAAAAATTAAATATTTTATATAATCTGTGGTATTACTTTATATCTTTGTTCTTTGTAATATACTAATATGTCTAGTACCAGATGGATGGTATTACATTGTGGGTAATACACAATAGTAACTGTAATCATGTAAGAAATCACTATTCTTTCTGTAACCAATAAGGGATGGGGGAAGGCAATTGAACCATAAAAAAATTTACATGAGTAATAAATATTAATATAGATTGTACCTACTATATAGGTACCTAAATCACAAATAAAGAAAAAAAATTCTGAACATCTAAAATAAAATTTTTATTGTAAAATTAAAAATAAGTAAGTGTATAATACCTATTTACTTATCAACTTTTGCATAATACATTATAAATAAATTCAGCCATATCAAATTTATGCAAAATAATATGTATATTGCAAACCGAAAATTTAAGACACTGCACAGATATTATTTTAGCCTATAGGAAATAGACGTGCAGTTGAAATATTAAACACACGGATTATTGATATAGTAGGTATGTACCATTGATTATAGGATAGATCTATTCTATAATCAATGGTATGTACCTATAGAGATTAGAAATATCTATATGACTATATATACAGGGTGATTTTTTTATCATGAACCACTCATTATTTCAAAAAGTATCAATGTTTTTTAAAATATTTTTTTACAAAGTTTCATATTGTTAAAAAAACAACGTTTTTATGAAAAAATTATATTTTTTAATATTTTTTATCCTTATAATTTTTTAAGTTTTTTACTTTTTTGAATGGCAACCTAGAGTTTTAATTTCATATTCCAAAGCAGAATATTTTTCTAAGTATTTTGATACGTAAAAATCGAATTTTGGACGAATAGTTCATGAGTTATAAGTATTTAAAGTTTAGATTGGCGGAGTGGAGTGGTACGGGGTTACCCCGCAAAATGTTTGTCCACTACTCCGCTTGTCTAAACTTTAAATACTTATAACTCATGAACTATTCGTCCAAAATTCGATTTTTACGTATCAAAATACTTAGAAAAATATTCTGCTTTGGAATATGAAATTAAAACTCTAGGTTGCCATTCAAAAAAGTAAAAAACTTAAAAAATTATAAGGATAAAAAATATTAAAAAATATAATTTTTTCATAAAAACGTTGTTTTTTTAACAATATGAAACTTTGTAAAAAAATATTTTAAAAAACATTGATACTTTTTGAAATAATGAGTGGTTCATGATAAAAAAATCGCCCTGTATATATTATTTTTAGGTCATTCTATTTGTATTCATCGTTCGAGGTTAGACGTAAGATATCTGACATAATATTATTATTTATTTATGATCTCCTAAATAACAATATTGAATGTACCGAGTTGTTAAGTAAGATTGGTATATTTAACTCATAATTATTCAATTAGAAGCTCTAATTTATTTTTTGTGCCTTTTTAAAAAAAAAAATTTGTACTGACTCTTTTTTCCCGAGAGCGCTTTCGTTATGCAACTTAATTTGTAATGATGTTGATTTTTTTTTTATGTCTCGTGAGTGTATCAGAATGAAAGCTTTGATTTTTTTTCTAGTTAAATCATAAGTAATATACTAACACAATTTATGTATTATACCACTTAATTTAAACAAAACTTTCATTGTACCTATATATTATATTATATTTTCTTTATGTTATTAAATTGAGATGATTATTTTATCTTCTTTTGTTAAAGGACTTGTCCCGTAAAATTGTTATAAATAAATAAATAAATATATTATTAGTAATTAGATAATAATAGTTTTCGAGCGGTGGTGTACGCTTGAGGGGGGGGGGGGGGTTGTCAGGAAGAAATGTCGCCACCTTATACCGTTTAAAGTATCTTTTAAAATTACAAAACGATGACTAAAATAAATTTATGTGGTATCACGATCCTCCCATTTAAAAAAATCATGGGTACGCCACTGATGCACAGTAAATAACTAAATTTAATCATTGCTCGACCTCGTGGGATTTGTGGCCATAGGCCTATTAACTAGTTAATAGTTTGTAGCCCAATAATGGATGGAATCACCAGGTTGTTAATAAAAAATTAAAAACAGCTATTGGTATTTGGTAGAATATTCACATTCTCAACACCTTTTTTTTTATCCTTGTTCAAAAACCAGGAACGGGTGGGATCTGTTCATAACAATTGGTACTGCATCGTTTATTCACCAACATAAAATATTTTCAATACCTGCTACAACCTACAACCCCTATACAGTAACCGCCGAAAATATAATAAGCTCCCGAGTTCTATTTCTATTATTATTTATTATTACTTACCAATTAATACAATTATACTGTGTATATAATCACATAATTATTTTTTAAAAGCATTCTTAATTCTTATGCGATAAGACTCCGTTTTTACTCTTTAGAGATATCGTTACGTGTAAAATTGCAATAGTTTCGAAAGTGATGCTACCTATTTATCAGATATTTGGATAGATATCATTGTTATAATTTAAAATAACAATATATCCCTAAGATTTAAATAGGTAATAGATGGTAGTAAATAAATAAATAAAGATATAACGCTTACGTATACAGTGTGTTCACGATATGAGGTATCACTTAATATTTCCTCTGGACCTAACCTCTGACCTTGAATTGAAATGGGATTTTCGGGAGGTAATAGGGAGTACCTAAATACACATTGTGAGGCAAAATTCAAATTTGTAACTCTCTCGGTACACGCATGCGCAATACAACTTACTTTTTTTTAATGGCAACACCAATTTTTTTATACGGATTCAGGTAGAGTATTTTTTTCAAACAATTTTTGTACAAAAAGTTATTTTCTAATTATAAAATTGGCAAAGTTACAGTATGGTCAAATTTAATATTTATGTAGGTATGAAACTTGCTTATTCGAGCGACTATCAGATTATTATTTGTCATCGTTGTCATCATCTCAAAAGGCTGTCGCCGTTCCAGCCTGGACTCAACGGGGGAGCAGCAGCACAGGTTTCACCTTTTTTTTTGTATAATTGTTGCACATTGAAATTGTATTTTTGTGTAAGAAATCAAACCTTTTGATTGACATAATATATTATTATTTATTATTGTCTTTCCGCGTACGGGCCCGCGTAATTATTATTATTATATTTATATTTATTGTTGACAATAAATATCTGGCACCCATATTAATTAATAATTAGTAATTAACTATACATATATTATATTATTAATTAATTGTTACACCGTAGGTTACCCTCCTTCCCGTCCATCATCACTGCACAAGTCCTTACCGCTAATCGCGGATTATAAAGTAGGAGCGGACGGCGAACAATTATTTTAGATACTTATATAGAATTAAAAGATTTTTAAATACAAAATTCTTCCAATTTACAGCTTAAGCCTTCGCTCAGTATTGGAAAATTTCTTTAAAATGTCTTCTTTGTTAAGAAAGTTTGACAAATCTCTTTCAATTGCTATGATAGACAACTCTATTTAGTAACATGGTTGACCTTATATGTAGGTGTTTATTCGACGCATTGCTGAAAATGTTCTCTCACAAGATGCAGAACTCGTTTGAATTGAAAGCGCCAAGTATAGCATTTTATATAAATTTGGGAAAACAGATTTTCCACAATACTCTTAATAGCCGCTTTAAATGATCCTGAGGATTGTTAATATTTTTCAATTGATCATAATAATTTTTTGCCACCAAAAGTTCAGATTTTAAGTCAATTTCATTAATATTTAATAAAGCCTGAAAACATAAGAAAACAAAATCTAACTAATAATATAATATTAATGAATAATATTGCCTATATGGCTACATATGGCTTAATAATTTATCTTAGGCTGGTTAACAAAAATTTCACTTATTTGTTTATAGTCTAGATTAATGAAGTTATCAATAGATATGACCAGTTTAAGACTATCTGGTGAAAATCTGTGTTTCATGTTAACTATAAGTCTATAATACTATCAAACATAGGATAAAAAGCATGGTTTTTTCAATATTCTTGGGCATTATCCTCATAATGAATACCTCCACCATCTACACCAGTGGCAGTTGAAACATGAAAATCCATTAATGCAGCAGGCTCTTGTATTTTTCTCTTTGATACTAACAAAAAATTAAGTTTCATAATTTATATTTAATATTAGTTATCATTTTTATTTTATAAAGTAGGTATTCAAAATACTCACGAGTCAAATCTATATTATTTTCAACTGAAAATGTGACTATTTCATTCCAAATGTCTGATAAGGAATCTTAATTTCTACTATTTTCAAATGTATTTAATTCCATTAATAAGAAAAGCTGTTTCACCTAATGTCCCATTTGTATTTTGTAATTTATTGCTTAAAATCAGTGGCGCCAAAATATATATTTACCTATGACAGCTTTCATAGGTGATTTTAGTAGGTAGGAGTGTTACTTTTGTCATTCTAAATATATTACAATATGGATAATTGCATGTATTAGACATTACTGTAAATTGTAAACTAAAAGTTGGTAATATTTCATAAAAACTATAAGGTAAGGTAATTATAAGAAATAGATGGGTGTCGAAATTTTATGTGGAGGTGTCTGATGTCATAGGTAAAATTTTAAAAATTAAAATTTTAATTTTAATATATTAATTAAAATTTTAATTTTAACTTTGGCGCCACTGCTTAAAATATGAGTAATACCCGATACCTACATAATTTATAATAGGAGATGAACAATAAAGGAACCATTTTGTATCATTGCTAAAATTCCTACAAAAATTATAAAATATTACTTATGAGTTATTGTCTCTTAAAATGTATTTAATAATTAATATACCAACCAATCGATCTGGAGATATCTCTATCATTGTTTTCATCGACTCAATTTTGTAAAACAGTTACAATAGATTTAAAATTTTCAATAACTGCGTTACTATTCTTATAACGACATATCCATCTTGTATCACTAATGGCAGTAAGTGTAATTTTTTTCATATTCAAATTATTTTGCATGTCTTGCAGTTTTGTATTGTTTGAAGGTTGTGAGAAATGCACATAGATAGATACTAATGCATTGAATACAGTTCTAGATTGCTAAATAGAAAATATATTAGTCTACATGAATTAAATTATAAAATACAGTAATTTTATTGTTAAGTATAAGTAGTATAACTATAAATTATAATAAAAATAAAGGTAAAATAACTAATCTTTCTGTTTTTACACATATTTAGTATAACCAAGTTAAGTTTATGTGCCATGCAATGTATATGGATAGCATTTTATGGATAATAATCTTTTAGCTTCTTTTGTACACCACCTCTATAACCTGACATAACACTTGCTCCATCATAACTTTGTGCAATAATTGGTATTTTATCCAAGTTAATTATTTTTGAAAATGAAATAATAGCCGATGAAAAAGAATCCACATTTTGATTAGAAGAAACATCCACAAAACCCAAAAAACGCTCACAAATGTTTAAGTCTTTAGCATATCTTATACAAATTGACATATAGGTACTCTTGTTTATGAAATCTAAATAGCCATTAAATAAGTATTAACGAAAATAAGTTTTAAAAGTTTTAACTTAAGTCTTTAATAAGTAATAATCAATTACCTGGATTCATCACACATAATTGAAAAAAAAGATACTTCATTAACTTCATCAGACATCAACTATAATACCTATTCAATAAATTGTCTGCACAGATATCAATTTAGCTCATTTTGTATTTTAAGACTAGTATAATTGATTATATCATTACTAAATAAATCATTGAAGTTAGAATTATAGTCAAAAAAAAGCTTACACATCTCTTTAAAGTTTCCTTGAATATTAAAATTAAAATTACACGAGAATAATACAAACTATTCTATATTATTGACATACAATAAGATAAGTTGTTAACAGTTTTACCTTGGTTTCGTGAAGTATCGCTTTCATCATGGACTCTAAACGCTAAACCTTGGCGCTTAAGAAATAATAAAATATCAATGAAACCTTTAATATAATTTTGATTTTTAAATATTACTTCACGGTGGGCATTACACAATGCAGTGTGTATAGGACAGACTGATCTGCTTTTTTACACAAAGACCATTTTGTCATACAATTTATATGGTAGATAGAAGCTGAGTAAAGTTGAAATTTTAATTTGGAACCTTTACCAATACCTTTTTAGACCCACTAAGCTGTAAAATAATTTAATACAAATATAATATCTATTAATTTTTAAACAAAATAAAATATTTGTCTGTATGTAAATTTCAACTTAATTTTTTCCAGTTATTTAACCCTTTTGAGGTAAATGTTTTTTCTGAAGGCTTAGTACCAAACATTCGACAAGGAAAGCAATAAACTGAATCAGTTTCTAAGCTGTATTCTAACCAATTAAATTCAGCAAAATAAGATCCAGAAAATCCACGATTCTGGAAACCATAAGACATTTTTGGATATCTCTATAGTAAAAATAACTTATAAAGTTATAAATGACTAGAGTTAAAGCATAGGTATTTTAAAATGTATTAACATCACAATAAATTATATAGGTATATTATATATTTACTCAATAGTAAACTAATAACAAAGAAGTACCTTCTGTCATCTCTATTTTTATGTCAAAACATTGCTATACCTACCTATGTAGTAAACTAGTAACCAGTAGGTATTGGTAACTATTTAGTGAACCTTAGTGAAGTTTTACTTAAATATATACCTATATATACCTAAGTATATACCTTTATATTTAAATGAATACAAAAAGTAAAATATTTCCTTACTTGAAGTTTTGTCTGAATTGTTCCTGTTTCTATGTTTCCCAAATCTTTAGGGCCCATCGGATCATGACTTAGTTCATGTGACTGTACCAGTGGTTTAGTAACTGTGCTAAATATTGTACTATTTGAACCAGGAGCATCTGTAAGACGATAGTAAAGAAATTAAATCATTTACTACTACCTAACTTATAAATTATTATTTTATTAAGAAACAAATTGTGTCTTACCATGTGGATAACCATTACTTGGAGTTGATTCCTGGTTCTTCATTTTAAAAAATTTAAAATATCGTTTTTTTTTTCGACATGACTATGTAGGTTACTAACACCGAGCGCGTAAAATGTAAATCGGTAATGAACACGATTAATTATTTAAATAATTAAACTATACGCGGATTTCGGTAAAAAACTGTTTTAATCAAGTGAAATAGAAAATTTAATAACGACTGATTTATTTTACTTACAGAAGGACGAATAAGATTTACATAGCAATATTTTATGAACGCAGTTCGATTAAAAAACATTACTCAAATATAAATTGAAGATTTAATATATCAAACAATTGTTGTTAGTTATATTTTATATTCATATACGTCATAGACTTAAAGTCTCTACGAATAAATGTATAGATAACCAGGTATATGTGGGTCGAGGATCTCCGATCCATCACTAAAAATCCAGATAGTCAGCCATCCGAGAACTAGCGGCATTGGCTGATGCTTGACTTCAGGGCACGTTTGGGACTGTGATTTCAACCACCGAGCCACACACATAGTTGGTTTTTTTAAATATTCACTCAATTACTGTTAGCCGTTAGGTTAAGTTAAATTTTATTTTACTGATTTATCATAATGTGTATAGTATAACATATAGTAATGTAATAACACAAAAATAAAAGAAAAGAAAAAAAATAAAGAAAAAGGGAAAAAAAAAGAGGGGGATATTGAAAATAAAATTAATAATGATAATAATATAATACAGCTAATAAATATAACTAAGGCTCCTGCGTCCTGCCAATAGTTATATTAATTAGAGTAAGATATTAGAAATAAAATTAATAATAATAGGTAATATAATACAGCCAATAAATATAACTAAGGCTCCTGCCAATAGTTATATTAATGAGAGTAAGATATTAGAAATAAAATTAATAATAATGATATCAATATAATATTATTCAATATAGTAATGTAGTTATTTATTATTTATTTATGGGAGATGAATTGGTCTGAATAAATTGTAAGGCAAACACAAGGGACACAAGCCTTGAATGAATGCCTTAAATATATTTACAAGTTATTAATTATTTTTAGTTATCTTAACATATGTCTTATTGTTTTAAATTTGCGTAATTACCTTCCTCCTGATCGTCGGAGGGCTCTCGAGGTTGTGATTCGAGAACGATCAAGTATACCGATGATAAAATTATTGGTTATCAATTTATTAAATTATAATAATTTAATAAATGAAATGTGATACCTGTATATAACTGTAACTATATGAATATGGATGCGCATGCACCTTACCTTATCCGTAGCTGTCTGAAGACGCAGTTGACGTAATAAGGACGAAAAGAATTATTTTAAACACTCAAAAAGAAATAACGGAACACTGATTAATTTCGTCTTTTTTTATAAGGAAACGGCACAGTTGTCGCTCGCAGGATCTTGAGAGTGTGTGTTGGTTATCAGTGATGTGCTCCTGCACTGTTCTGTTTAAGTGGTGCTCGTGCACTGATGAGATTTTGGTCAAGCCCGCCAGAGCCACCGGCGGCCCGATCAAAGGTGTCGGTGTCTCCAAAGAAAATTGTCTTATTCTTTGGCGACAGAGACCCTGACCTGACCATCCCTTATCTCCGGCGGCACATGAAAGAAATTGCATGTGTTGCGCCGTACCGTTATAATCCCGTACAGTGTCCTGTACGTGACTAGACAATGGGAATCGTTCCAATCATCAGTGACTTGATTTGTTGGGGTTTTTTAGAGTATATTACATGCGTGCGACAACTTTACCGTTATTTAATTTATTGCATGAAAATAACGAATTTACAATTATTATGATACGTGAAAACGAGCATATCATTACAGTAAAATAAAATTTAACTTAACCTAACAGAAATTGAGTGAATGTTTAAATAAACCAACTATGTGTGTGGCTCAGTGGTTGAACTCACAGTCACAAACGTGCTCTGAAGTCAAGCATCAGCCAATGACGCTAGTTCTCGGATGGGTGACTATCTGGATTTTTAGTAATGGACAGGGATCCACGAACCACAAATACGTGGTTATCCATTTATTCGTAGAGACTATGAGTATAAAATAAAACTAACAACTATCATTTGATTTATTAAATCTTCAATTTACTTTTGAGTAATGTTTTTTTATCAAACTGCGTGCATAAAAAAATTGTTTTACTTTAATGATTTATCACAATGTGTATAGTATCTGTCTTGATATCGATTAAATGGTAACTTTGAACCTGATCTTTTAATAAAGCTTTGACCATTTCTACATCGGCTTTCACAGTTAATCGTTTAATTTCTTGATCATTTTCTGATTTTCTGTATTCCTTAAACTGTCCCCAAATGCTTGATCCTTTGAGTATAGCTACGGTAAAGATTGCTAAGCTTATAAATTTAAACATGATGTTCAATTTTATGTGGCAAAGTGTTAAATTTGAAATAGTTTCTGACTTGCAAGTAAAATTTTGATTTGATTAAAAATGTATTAATAACAGTTTTGGTATCCACGCTATAATATTAAAAAGGGAATTATATTATTTATTATTAAATCATAAAATATTCTTAGATACTGTTGCCCCGTTACCGTTCCTACAACGACCGGTGGTTGTCGTAACGACTCGAGTGTTATGTTTTAGACAGGAGTGTAATGAGTTATCCAAATATTATACAATAAATAAATTATATATTAAGTGAAAATAAATCTTAGGTGTGTATGACACCGATCTAAATCTATTTTAAACAATAAGCCCAAATAAATTAAATAATAATTATTATTTATAATGGACCTAGTATATGGGATATTAGGAAAAAAAGTCCCAATAAACGGAAAAAATTATTTAAAAATAATATTATTTATTAAATTAGTATACATAATTATTAATTATGCATTAATTATCATCATAATTTTAAAAATACTTATATATTAAATTATTATATTAAAAAATTGATATAATTATATAAATATAATTACATTGCGTGAGAAAAATTATCAAAAAAAATTGTATTATTTATTATTATTATATACATACCATTATCGATACTACTCCCTAGTCCCTACTCCTTTTTCGTAGACAGTGTGTAGACACATATTTTGTAATATCAGTTCGACTGGTTCGTTATCTGCAGATCATTGACATAATATTTGAAGACGGTATTCCAAAGTATTTTCTTTCCTTTTAGATGTTAGCCCGATATTATTTAATTCTATTTTTGCGATATCGACACTTATTTCTTGTCGCATTTTATCAATTAGCTTCCATATCGTAGTATGGTTATGCCCCACCAAATGTTTGAATCTATTATTCCAGCTCTCACAAATATTGTTTATTCGATGTTCCCCATTTAATGTCGATTCGTGCACGTTCCAAATCTCTGGCGGATATAACGCTTTAATTCGACGTTGTTTTATACATTCTCCCGAACCAACTTTTTTGTATGTACCCGTGACGTATGTACAATCAAAGTACTCCAGTAACTCATTAGCTTCTGGCGGAACAACAGTTTTTAAATAGTTCATACCTTCATACATTTTGTGTAATGGTAAAAAAGCTAATCCATCTAACATTCCGCAAAAATGACTAAAACTGTCGTTATTTATATACAACTTCTGTAACCCTAAATTTTGTATTTTTCGGTACGTGTTTTGACACAGGTGATAAAAACATCATCTTATTTCTAATTCAAATCCAATTATTTAACGAGCCGCCTGAATAGTCGCTTGCTCAAAGTCAATATGTAATTCTTTTGGATCAGGAAAAAAATTAAGTTCAGCACATTTCTCGTATAAAATACTAAACATTTTTATGTAAGTACTTTTTGTTTTTCTTTCTAATAAACAATAAACAGCAGTCACAAATAAGTCTCTTTTTTTTACTCTTATAACATATAGTTGTAAACAATGTTCAGGACTTAGAGAAAATTTTCCATCACAAAACCAATTGTTTTCATCAGTGATATATCGTAAACCATCATCCAAAGAAAAAATAATTACTCGTTCATCAGAATCAGGTCCACTATCGTACAATAAAAAGCGTTCATTTTTATATAATGTCCATAATCACCAAATATACTTAGCTCTGTTAGAGTTCGAGATTTTTTTGGATACATTCGACCTTTACAATTACGCAACTTTCTTTTTACGGTGTTTTCTTTTGGCATGGATTTCAGAGCTTATTTTGGCAAATTATTGACTACTTCCGCAAAAACTTGAGAAGGTGTATTTGTTGACATTCTAAATCGGTCTTTCATATCTTCTTTTGCTTTTTCAACGATTCCGATGTGTAGATCACCAGCATGTGAATGTTCTAAATCTAAGCTTGGATTCTTTAAATTTGCATATATAAATATATTTTTTACATATTTAAATTAGTAACAAAACTTAAATATATTATAAATATACAGGTTACATACCTCTGTTAGTAATTAATACACCAGGACATTTTTTCAAAGACTTCTGGGAACATTTCCATCTTTTACTTTTTTTTTAGTTTATGCTGGATTGTATATGTAAATCCATCACAAACAACTGTTTTACCATTTTTTATTAATTTTATACTATCCATTATGATTATTATAAAATTATGTATTACACTATTACTGTTAACACTGCTATGACCTAGGAGACACTCGGGAAACCCCGAGTGATATAATATATCCTAGGTAGGTATATTCTAGATAAGTTGTAGTTGTAGTAATGTTACTCGTTAGTTTTATACGGAAATACCCCTAGACCCTAACTGAAATATCATTGTGTATAAACCTGTTTCCATATAGTAGACATACAAAGCGATTAAAACATATTATTTGAAAAAAAAATAAACTTAATAAAATATTTTTGTTTAATATTTTTTTAGGAACTAATTTTATTTGAATTTAATATCTAATTTATATTTAAATAATTTTTTCTCGGACTTTTTTTCCGTCTATTCGGACTTTTTTCCCCGGACTTTTTTTTCGTTTACCAGTAAAAGGCGCCCCGGAAACTGGGCCGGCCCAAGGTATTTTGATGCCCCGGGAAATTTTTTGAAAGGCACCCTTACTTTGTTTAAAATTTTTATATTTATGGATAGGTAAAGGATTGCATAACTTATTTGGATACAATTTATAAACGTATCGGCTGTAAGTGCCTGTAACACATACTTTTTTGGCTTTCCCGAGTTAATGATTAAATATCATTGTATATTATTTTTAATATATTTGTAATACAATAATAAAAAGCGGGTAGGTAAGTGGGTATCGCTCTGCTGTACATTGGGGGTGCGGTGGACCTCTGACTAAGGTAGGTTAAATTTGAATGCAATGATAGGTATCATTGTATACGAAAAACGATTCTGAACGGAGACATCAAATCTTAGATTTAAAAAGAAAATTTATTTTGAATATCTAGCTTAAAATAATTTGCGAATTTATGTGATTTTTACGTATGTTGTCAAAATTAAAATTTGAATGCATGTAAAAAAAAATGTGACTTACGATTTTTAATTTTTTTTAGCTACAATAAGAACAACTCATAAAGAACCTTGTATTAATTTTTCATGTTTTTTTGGTCGTCCAACATTTTTTTACCGGCACTTCTCAAATAAATTGAAAATTTTAGTGGTCTATAAATAACTGAAAAAAAGTCGTAAATGTTAAAAAAATTAAACTGTATATAGATAACACTAGCATGAACATTTGGTGAAAATTTAAAGTATTTACAGTGATTAGTTTTTGAATTACAACCATATAAAAAAAATCGATCTGGTCGAAAACTGGTTTTGCGTAAAAATTCCAGTTTTTCTGTCATTTTTATTTTTGTTTTTCTCGATTTTTTTGAAAACTATTGGAAAATGTATACTTTTGACCTGTATAATGCACCAAGGATAAACACTTTTACATCGGAAACCACCCCCAAAGTTTGAAATTGAAGCATTATTTCGACTAGTTATGCAGTACACAGACACAAAAACAAAAAAACAAAAAAAAAACACATCATTGTAAAATCAATGCATTCATCACTTCGTTCAGAATCTAAAACTAGAAAGTGGAGTAAAATCTATAAAAAAAAATATACAACAGAATATTCTGTCATTGATAATTTATTCATTTTGCTATATTATTGTTAATTTGAACAAATATTATGCTAAAATGTATAAAATATTCGTATATTAAAAGCCCCCCTAAAAAAGTAGCGCCCGCGGCAACCACCCGGTTCGCCTGTATCTTGGGCCGGCACTGCTCGGGAATAATTAATACAATAAATAGATATAATAATAATACGTATAATATAGTATTAAAAAATACAAGAAGACTAGTGTACAAAAAATAAAGAATAATATAAAGACGACCTGGTTTAAATTAATTTGTCGGATGATGCACGTGGTCCTTCACTGGTGACAGGTGACACGATGTTCCAGAAACAAAAACAGCAATCGGGGTCACACACGCAGCGGCTGCAAAGCACAAAATAATTTCCGACTTGCCTATAAGTTAAACACTTGCAATAACGCACACCTTGGTTCCGACAGAACCGTGTGGCGGTCCTGGACGGATACCGCGTGAGTCAGTGGTGTCACTAGTGTAGGGAGTGGTGAAAAAAAAACACAAACAGTTCGCGGTATAATGATTTTTTTTATTGTGGTGGTTGAAAATACAACCGCCAGAAAATGATCAACACGAAAATCAAAATAGCGGGGTGGTGAGGAGCGTGTGTCGTTCAGTGTCGGTCAGACAACTCACTCTGCTGTCGACCGGTTCGGAGTCTCGGCGGATCGACCGTTCCAGGCGCGCTTATCGCGTGTCGGTGTCGTCCGTCGTCGATTGGCGGTTGAAAAGAGAAAATTTTGAATTCAAACGGCTATTACGCGGGCCCGCGTCAACCGTTGAATATAAAAAATTGACCACAACAGATTTGGTGTGGCCACCACATGTATTGCACAATGGATTGACGGAATAAATAATGAACAGCTTATATCAGAATACATTACATTTAGTAAATGCTTTATCGAATTAATAAATAGTTCAACATTACCAACTACTACACGTCTACACTTCATAAATGCCAACCCAATGAAGCAGTTGTATCTAATGATGAAGAGATTATATTTTTATCTGATGAAGGTGAAGAATCTATCGAAACTCGTGTTAAAAGTGTAATTGATCCAGGAACAAAAAACGAGACAACTATACTAGATGTGATGCAACTTTTAAGTAACCATGATTTACATACGGCGTTTGTTTTTGGCCTATCAAGGGTTATGCACAATGCCAGAATCATCATCTTCTGCTGAAAGATCTTTTTCTAAGGTATTTGGTATTATTGAATTCTTTTTAATAACATCCTTATTTTTCAGTTTTAAATTTTAAATTTTCGAGAAATTGAATAAGTCATATAATATGAAATATTCAAATATCTATTTTATAATATTATAATGTTTTATTAATTTAATTAATGAAATAAATTAAATTTGTTTAGGTCAAAATCATAAAGACAAGACTAAGATCTACAATGAATCAATCTAGGCTTGAGAGTCTTATGTTTCTATCATGCGAACGTGATATTGAGATTGATATTGAACAAACTATTGAATCTTTTGCTTTTACTTCACATCTACTTAAAAAAATCATTAATGTTCAGTTAATTTAAGTATTTGTATTTATTTTATCATATTTTGGTAAGATAATTTTTGAAATAAAGTCATTTCTGAAAAATTAGTGAATATTTAAAATATTACATTTGTGAATATGGCCTCCTAGTGCAAAAAGTTGGCTGACCATTGTTATGTAAAGACTCTAGACAGTATACAACTGATTATTCTGGGATACCAAGTAAAGATTCGCACAACAATAAAAGCTTCAATAATAATTCCTATTTTGTTAAGCCGTCAGATTTATCTAATATATGATGAAGGACAGTTTTTTGACACAAAAATTATTAAGAACATTTTTAATACTTAAACAATTTATCCGACAGTTTTGAGGGTGAGTGGTCCCTAAAAATTGTTTTGGACTCATAAATGAAAAATATTCACGCCGCCACTGGTGTGGTGGCACAAAAAAAATGGCACGCAATAACGGTGGGCGGACAGAAACGTGTGTCAGGCCCAACCGTTGGGAAAAGACAAAAAAAGGTGTCACTATTGTCGGTCAACTGTCTGGTTAGCGGCATAGCTATCGCCAGACGAACTGTCGTCGGACACTGGAGGGGCGAAAATTGGTGGGTGCTTTTATCTGCGGTACACCGTGGTGTCCGAAACAATTATATATTATTTTCTATATTTTTCTATTCACATTCAGTGAACATTTCATGTATCTATGGTCATTTTTTTTAAAGTTACATCAAAAACCAAAATCGATTTTGTTGAAAAATGAGTGTGCGTAAAATTTCCCGTTTTTCCCTTAATTTTTAGTTTGTTTTTCTCGATTATTTAGAAAAGTATTAAGAATTGTTCACTTATGACCCCCCCCCCCAAAGTACCAACTAGATTCACTTTCTGATCGAACGAGGTACTGTGAAGTCAAAAATCGAAGCATTTTTACTGCCCCAAAACGTGATGACAGACACAAAAAATAAATAAAAACACACATCATGGTAAAATCAATACATTCATCGCTCCGCTCAGAATCTTAAATAAAACACACAGTTTTAAAATGGTCATAACATATTTAAAAAATTATAATATCAATAAAACCCTTCGAGATGTCCTGTATAATATTCTTGTGAGTTCAATCTAATTTTAGAAATTGCAGAATAAAACGTATTACTGTGAACGTAAAATTTTCCAAGTTGTACGTTTGTAAGCTCGTGAATCGTGGAGAAAACAAATGCCCGTGTGACGTCTTCTAAAGGGTTAGTAGCGTATGTTTTTGTTTATAGAAGGGAATATTTTGTACAGTTATGTACGAATCGATTAATATGATATTGGGTAAGATCGGGGTTCAACCAGAGTTGGTCTTGGGGCGCACTATACCCACACTTTGAGCGCTGTATATAATAGGGTATAAGTGTATTTATTTAATTTATAAAATCATATTTGTGAGTATAAAAATCACATAACTTATAATAATCAAATTAAACGATGTTACGTTAATTTAGCGTTATGATAATAAAAAAAAAAAATCGAACTCAGCTACAACGAATCTTTCGTAACGTATCGCCACATAATCGAATGGAATATAATATTATTATTATGGTCATTGGGCGAACGAATAAAAACTGTAATTGTAGCAATCATTTTTTTATATGTAACAGAGATTAGTGAGTTACAATATAACATCGTTATGAAGAAAGTTTGAGATGTAGGTACAAAACAAATTATAAATTATAATATAATATTATAAAATTATGTAATAATAGTTGAACAGCTCCGGCACTTACGCAATTACAATATTATTAAGTTCTTAAATATTACTAAGTATTTTTTATGAATACGCATACCATGCCATAAATAATTATTATTAATTATTAAAATGGTATCTACAACAATTAAACTGAAAGTAATAAAACGTTATTGTAAAATTATAAGATACCGACAAAAATTCACTTGCGACAGTTATGTAGCTAAATTGCCTATACAAAGTTCCGTGTTACCGCTAAAATAAAATGCTTGAAACTACCTAAAATAATATTTGTCCGTATTATAAAAATAAGTAAAATAATGAGCATCTCATATTCTTACAAGGCAGATTCATTAACTAAATTTTTTTTATTTCGGTAAGAACATTAATAAATGAGAAACGTTATACAATTTTTAAGCCTTTGCTATAAAAATTAATCATTATACAATTTCTCAATTTATAAAATAATTTTAAAATTCTCATGATTTTATTGAATTTTTTTAAAAAGTTAACACTGTATTAAACAAATATTGTACTAATGTATTTAAAATATTTTTGAACTCCTATTACAACAATCTATAAAGAATGTTGTTTTATATCGATAAACTTTTTAACCCAGAAAAAAATTTCTAGGTATTTATTGCTGTAGTATAGCTCTTTGAAAGAATTATCTTGTATGGAAATAGAAAAATAATTTTATAAACATTTGATGAAAATTAAGTCTATCTACAGTTATTATTTTATTTGATTTCCACAAAAAAAAATTAAATACTAGCAGTTATGCGTAATACTCGTATTTCTCGTATTTTCTTATTACCCAGTGGCGTCCGCAGATGGGGGGCTAACGGGCTGAAGCCCCCCCCCCATTCCCTCATAAGTATTACTTAAAAAAATTTATCAAACTTCAACTGTCGTCAGCTATAGTAAGCAAGACGAAAATTAATAAACGTCTTACCAGAACAAATTCATTTTTAAAAAAAACATTGATTTGCATACCAATTTTCCTAAAAAAATTAGTAATTTTTTGGTAAAAGTATGAACAACTTGTAAGAATGACCTGTATTGAATTTTCAAGTCTTAGCTATACAAATTTAATATTTTATAAATTTTAATCTACAATTAATTAATTTTTCTGGTTTTGTCAAAAATTGAACTATAAATGCTTATAAAAACTAATCGTGCCTATATGTGTCGTTAATATTTTCAGATAACTAGGTATAATAAAACCTTGTATAAGTTGTATTACATTTTAAAGCTTTTTGACCGAACGAATAATTTTTTATTGACATTTTTAGAAAAAAAATCTTTCTTTTTGTTTTCCCGATTGTTTTAAAAAATACTGAGAATATTCAATTTTGACCTTTCAAATTTCAAACTAAATCCAATTTGCTTCCATAAACCCCTATCGAGGTTTATGATTAGAGCATTTTTTCTACTAAAAAAGTTGAGAAGTTAAAGTTGTACAAACATTTTCAAATACCTCACCTAAACGTCTACAATTATTAGAATGGACAAAATAAAAATAAAATAGTAATTAATTTTCAAGCCCCCCCCTCCCCATTGAAAAATCCTGCGTACGCCACTGTTATTACCTTTTTGTTATTTTAAAATCTAGTAAACATTCAATGTAAACAAAAATAAACTTCAAATAATGCTCACAAAAATTAATTTAAATTTTCACTTGACTATTTTTGGTGTTGTGGGTAGGGAATTTTATAGGGAAACTATTGTATTGAATTTACAAATCTTAGTTACAATTTTACAAATAGAAATTTTTTTTACAAATTTTTTCAAATGCAAATTTCTGCGATTTTGACGAGTTTGATCAAAATTCTTACTAATTAGGCGCTCATAAAATAGTATTGTGGATTTACAACATACTTTATTTTTATTATTATTATTATATTTACTTATGAGGAATCTTGTAATAACTTCTAAGATTTTTGATTGAGCAAAAAACTTTTTATCGACCACAATTTTAAAAAACTAATAAATATTGAAATACCTTATGCCTATAAATAGATCAAAATTATCGTATATAAAGAACGCTGTTTAATTAGGATAGGCCTTAACCTAACCTAACCTTTGTTTAACAATCTCAGATTTTCCCTATTTTGTTTTGTTTTTCTGTACGCTTATGGAACTATCAGAAATTTATTTTTGATACCTTAAAGTACCACAAAGAAATGTTAAATTACAACATTGAAGTTTTTTTTCTGTAATAACATACATTGTTTTTACGACACCTCCTATTTGTCCACTCAAAGTGGACTTAAATATTTACTATATTCTATACAATAGAGTAGTAATTTAATTTATCACTGTTTTGACAATAATTTGCATACTATCATTCAGGCGCGGATCCAGAAAATTTTAACAGGGTGCTCAAAAAAAAAAATTATTACACCTTAATATTACCATTTACTGTTTGATTTATTAGTGCTAATTTTTTTCCATAATAATTGTTATCGGTGCTTTCCGCCATCGACGCATGTTGTTACATACGAGTATACTTCGAAAACAATTAACAATAATAGTTATTATTGTCGTATGTGACGATGATAACAAAAAGCACCGATATTATTATTATTATTTTTATTTTGAAAAATAACAAATAATTTAATTTATAACATAAATTTATTTTGTTGGTGGCTAAATGACAGGGGGTGCCCGAGCACCCATAGCCCCCCCCCCCCCTGAATCCGCGCCTGCTATCATTTATGGACATGTTTTTTGTTTCTAGTTTTATAATTATATGTTCTAAAAAACTAAATTTCACTGAGATGAAAATTAAATTACTTTTTAGCAAAATATCTATTATTTTGAGCTTTCCCAATACCCATAGAGGTAAAAAATATAAATTACTAACATATGGGTTTTTCCGTTGCCTATGTCATGGTTTATAAATATTTACAAACTAGTGAAACATTTAAAAATATGTAAAATACAATTGGGGTCATTTCAATAAGAATGATATAAACCATGAATATTTCTTATAAAACTCTAAAATTTTTAATATCTCATTAAAATAAAAACATGCATTCACATACAAATCTGTTCCCCAGCAGGTAATGAATTAGACTTTGTTTTGAACTCTTACCATTTTAAATGTGCAGCAATTCAGAACACAGCAACAGTGCAACTCGTGCAGCTCACTGCAAGGTGCATACTATAAAATATTTTTTTATTTTTAAATTTAAATAGTAAAATATATATGTATTATATCATATCTGTGGATAAAACTTTTAAACATTTAAATAGTTTTATGGGCAGATTCTCTTTGATCAAAAAATGTATTTCCAACATTCTAAAAACGTACATTTTTTAGAATGAGATATATATAAATTTTTAAGTTGCATGTCAAAAAATTGAAATTCCATTTTTAAAGTCATTAAAAGAAAAAGTGAATTTATCTAATAGTGTAAGTGTTTGAAAATATTAACGTTATATTTATAAAATTATGATTTTTTTTGTAGAGTATATAATTGTTTTTGAAATAAGACAATTAATTTATTTAACACATGCATTCCTGTTCTTGTGTTTTGATAATAATGAATTTAATGTTGAAATGTTTTAAAAAAAAATTACTAAAAGATATTTTATATTCACTTTTCTGCAATTTATTAGTATCAAAAAAAAAAATAAAAAAAAAAAAAAATACAATAAAAAAATGTTATTATCAATGTATGAATTTAACAATTGCTAGTGTTTATCGAATATTGTTCCGTTATTGTTACTACAGTAATTATTTAAAAAAATATTAAAAATACAATATTTCAAATTACATATCAACCAGTATCTTTTCCTTTGGTTATACTTCTGCTCTGAGGTTTTTTGTAGATTAGACACTTACACTACTGTTTATGCAGACTGTTCAAAAATACATATTCTAATTTTTCAAGTTTACAGAACCTTGAGAGATAATAATGCAGATATATACAAATTTTGAGTAGGATGTCAAAAAAAAAAAAAAAGTCCCATTTAAAAAAGACATTTAAAGGAAAAGTGTAATTATCTAAAAGCGTAAGTATTTGTAAATATTAACATTATATTATAAATATTATGATTTAATCTCCTTTATTTTTTTGTACATATATGTATAATTGTTTTTGAAGTAAGACAATTAAATTATATATTATGCATTTAATATTATAAATATTAATTTATAATTATATAAAATAATATATAAAACTTTATGTTTAAATAATTTAAAGAAATTACTTTTCTATAATTTATTAGTATAAAAAAAAAAAAATCTATGATAAAAAAATCTTATAATCAATGTATGAATTAAACAATTGATAGTGTTTATCAAATATTATTCTAACATTTTTACTATAATAAGTTAATAATTATTTTCAAAAACGTATTAAACATACAATATCTCACATTACTACATTAACCAGCATCCTGGAGTTATATTACAGCTCTGAGATCTTCTGTAGATTAGACACTCACTATATTGCTGATTTCAGACTGTTTTAAAAAACTTATTCTAATTTTTCAAGTTTATAGAACTTTGAGAGATAAAAATTTCACCATTATTGTCTTCTAAACGTAAACCGTGCTCATTGCATAAATGTAATAAAGCAACATATATAATAGATACAGTTATATTTTCTTTCATATTTTCTGGTAGTAACTTTGGCAGTGTTAGTAATACATCTCCAAATGAAATATTTACTGATTTCTCACTATCTGGTTTGATAGTATCCATAATATATTTTTTAAGTTGATGTGTATCTATGTATCCAGAATTACAAGTGAGGTACTGCTTAAAAACAAGTTTTAATAAAGAAATTGAATTAATGGTCTTTGTTCAGTAAAATATTTTTTTTTAAATTTACTTCATAGGCATCATCTAGTGTAATTTTTTGGTTCAAAGCTATGGTTAAATTGTTGTCAATATTTTTTTCAGTCATAATTTCATCATTCTCATTTCCACACTCAGAATTATCATTAGTGTCCATGATATGTTCGTTAATATATTCTGTATTCTTCACTGGAACTTTATTTAGCTAAATATAATTGAATATTGATTAAAATGATTTAAAATTGATGTATAAATTATATTTTATTTCATACTAATAAAGTGTCTTTCAGAATATCTTGTTCAGGTAACAAGAACAATGCATTTGGATTTGAATTCAAATTTAATTCCTTAAATTCATGTTTAAACCAGTTAGGAATCATGTTAATAAACTTGCAAACTTCCAATCTGTAGTGAACAAAAATATGTAAAAATTCAGATATTTACCTACTATGACAATTTGAAATAATTACTAACTGTCTGATAAGTACAGTATCTGATTGACCAGATGAAGGAATTAAGTTATTACTTGGTTTCCATTTATCATAACGACATAGACATTTACCCGAAACTAATATTATATCATCTAATTTCTTATATATATCTGAATTAAACTCAACCTTAAATTTAATAGCTTTAGAATTGCTAAATTTATATTCAGAAACATTAGTTTCGGAATCTGTTTGAGTTAAACGAGACTTAATAAGCATTGCTTTCTCTTTACCTAAATACAATAAATACACATAATTAAAGAGTAATGAATAATACACTTGCAAAATAATATTACTGTCAGTTTTCATCATTTTGAACTTCACTTTCCAATGATCGGGACATTTAAGGTTACACAATTTTTTACGATCAAAATATGTATAATCACTGCTATTTGTTGTATCCACCATTGATAATAATTGAGATAAAGACTCTGAATAAAAACAAAAATGTCTAAATAAACAAAAACAACCACCTATTAATTTTTAAACAAATATAACAGAACAACCCACCTAAATTTTCTTGTCTACCAAATTGGTTGTTATTCTGATTAGATGATCCTGGTTCTGTAGGTACTATTATTTGTGAACTTGGTTCGTTTGAATCTACATCCATTGAATCATCAGTTTCTTCAGAAATGTTCGAACAAAATTCAGGATATGTTTCTTGATTAAAATGGGTTTGGATATTATTTAATACATTCATATCAATGTTATCATCACAATTTGTACTTTTATCACGTTCAGCTGTAAACTTATGAAATGACGGGCAAATTTTTCCATTTTCGATTACAGCTATATTCCAAACAAAAATATAAACAATATAAAAACTTGATATACATATTAAAAATGTTACCTAGTAAATATTTCTTTTTAGATTTTGAGCAGAGCTATTAATTTAATGATTTTAAACTGGTGAATTTTTTTTTAGTCTGAAAATACTTTTTTTAGTAGGTACAATACATCAATATTCAACTTTAAGAATAGTTACTGGTAGAAAATAGTATCTATTTTGAACTTACAGTACTTGATTGGGGCTGAGGATTCAAAAGTGAAAAAATCCAAGTACTTTTAAAAGTAATTGAATTGTTCATTAAATATTTATAATAGAATTTTCTAAACATTAAATTAGGTATAGGTATACATGAAAACATTTTTGCTCTTTTTATGCTTTTTGGAATTTTTAAACATTTTCGTATTTTTTTTTCAATTTATACATGATATACTACATGTTTTTTTGTAGGTAAAAATTTTGAAAAATTAATATAAGGCTCCTTTTAAGTTATTCTTACAGCAATTAAAAATACTCATATATATATTAATGTGTTGTGTATTATATAATATATACCCCTGCTCAATCATACACTTGATATTTTCTATAAAGCAGAGCTGACTCCCTATTTTAAATTCTTATGAATGAATATTATATATACATATATAATATATATATATATATAATATTAAAAACTAAATTAAAATTAAATGAGGTTAGATAAAGGGATTTGGGCGCTTTATCATCAAAGAAGAATGAAACATTATTACTTATAGACAACTTTGGTTCATGCAATAACTATTTTAAGCTTTATTCACCTCAGTTATACAAATTATTCAAAACTAAAGTAATATTAATTGATGATTAGTAACATTTATGAAGTTAATTGCTTATTATTTTATGATTTAAAATATTAATTAAAACATTTATTTGAAGCAAATAATATTTTTTTACATGCATAATATAATATTAAATCATTTTAATGAAAACATTTATTTAGATAATAGTGAAAAATTATATATTAATAGCAACATAATATTATTTTAGGCATTTCCAACACCAATGATTTTATTAAATTATATTGCATAAATTATGTTATGTTATTTCTTTTTTATATGTAATTTAAAACAAGGTATACTACCTTATATTTTAAATTAGGCAATTAAGTCCATGGTTAAGATGAAGGCAACACCTCTTATAAAAGTAAAATTGTTCTACTCTACCTCAAACATTAAATTTTTTATAAAACACATTGACTGCAACTTTTAATATTAAGTCTAATTTTCTGACATATTTGACTGATTGTGACTGTACGCAATCCATCCCCACTTGAAGTTAAATAGCATAATATTTTTAAATTTGTGACTACATCAATAATAAGTAAAAATGATATATTAGACATACTCATTAAATTTTCCATTTCATATGTTTCTTGTTGATTTTCATTCACATTAATGTTTTTGAAATCACCATATTCTGGCCAATAAGTGTCATTAGAATACCTATTCATCAATATTCTTGAAGGTTTTGCATAGTCAATCATATCATTATCAAGATCAACACTTAGGTAATTTTTTCGTAGTAGCATTTGATTGTCTTTACGGGTTAATTTTTCAGCTGTTGTTAACATAAGTTTTTTCTAAAATAAAAAAAAACTATATTAATAATACTACCTGTTATTTAAATGATTAGTATTTAAATTATACTCTATGTTTTTGTTTGGTTTTCGTCTCATTCTCTTTAACAATATTTTGGTTTTTGGTTTCTGACACAAATTCTTTAACTAACTTATTACCAGTTATCAAAATATCATCAACTCTACATGAGTACACCTTACTAATTGCATCAAATGTATTACTAATTCCCTTTATTTATATATAAAAAAAAAAAAAATCATAATCATATTATTATTTAATAAGACAAATAATATAATTGTGTTTATACAGCATAAAATTTACCAAAATATCTGTTTCTTTAGATCTCTTTACCATTTGTTGTACACAACTGATTAAATCTATATCAAATGCATTAAGTACATTGATTTTCTAAACAAAAAGGGCTAGTGTCAATTTTTATAACAAAATATTAAATGTAATAAAATCTTACATTTTCCAAGTATAATGAATTATATTTATTAACTTTAGTATTCAAGTCTCCAATTGTTAGATTACTAAGGTATTGTTCATTATTGTCATCCTCAAAACAAACTTCTTGGTTCAATATAGCTTTAAATGAAGTTATACCATGATTTAAGTCTTTTGGAAAATTATTTTCATGGTTGGATGATTTTTTTTTTAATGCATTGTCCATCTAAAAATTATCCATAAATATATCATACACATCACATATACTGATTAGCATTTATTTTATCTACATATAAAATAACATATTTGTTGCAGCAGTATGATTTATATTTTAAATTATTTTTATTTGACTATAAAAATTTACTTTTTAATGCTCAATTATTTTTTAGATAACATATAATTAATTTTTAATAGTTTTAGCTTATATCAAATTACCTAATTAATCAAATAATAGGTAATAATATTATATCCTATAATTTATTTTCTCGTGTTTTAAATGTTTATGTTGATTGGTTATTTCTATTTTCATCAACTCGCTGTTCAAATTAACAAAGCATAATCTATTACATAGTTCAATAAGATATAAATCAAATGGATTGTGTAGAAAGTAGTTTTCTCTCGAGTATTTTTAAATAGATATAATAAATTCATGAAAAAATAATAATTCTTAGTCTTATGCATATAATATGCACAGGACATTTTAATTAAGACCTAATTATTAAATAAAGATCTCAACAACTGTCAGTTTTCAATATGTTTTTCATTTATAGTATTCTGAACATGAGTAATTGTATTACCTAAAGTATTGAGTTCTTGAAACATCATTAAAATTTGTTTTCCAAATCTAATAATACATTAGTGTTAATGAAAATTTCCAGTGATTTAAAACAACAAGAACTTAATTTTTATCAAAAATAAACCGGCTACCAGGGAGTCATCAGTAGCAGAACTAGAGGGAAGGGAGCCGAGGATTGATCCCCGTTCATACAATTTTACTGGATGTAACTTTTTTGGGGATCTTTATTTAATGTTTGGTGTTAAAAGTTAAGAAAATATTTTTACCTTACATAATTTGTTTATGATGTGGTGACGTTTGAAGGAATAAAACATAATAAATAAAATCATACATGGCGTAAAATTATTAATTGTAATCATAGCTGTGCGATCAGCGTATGTCTACAGGTATATACGGATTATAGACTATAAAGAATTTTTTTATATAGTATAATCTTAATACACCACAGTCCACAGAATAAATAAATTATAATATATAATTATAATTTATTTATTTATTATAATGATTATTGTTTTCATCTGGAAGTAAGGTTTTGTTACACTTACTAAAATTGGAGAAAAAATTAAATTATGTTTAACTATTTTTTAAATTAAGATATATGTAAATATTAAATGTATAAATATATGATATATACTTGTTTAATGTTTATTATTGTAGACTGAAGTCAGACAAAAATAAACAGTTTCCCTTTAAATACCTTATTTGTACAAAAATAATATGTAACAACTTTAATTTTTTAATGTTGTAATAAGATTTTAATTGCATAAAATAAATGAAGATAGTACACCTAATTGCTCCCGTGTTTTTAATTAGTAAAATTATATTATGTTCTGAATATTACAGAAAGGCAGCAACTTTAAGTAACTGACTTATTTATTCATATTTCTAATTATTAAAAAAAAAATTGTCAGAAATATCAAAATATTTTCAGCCTTTGTCTATGATTGGGCTAATTTAAATATTTTCTCCAGGCATAAAATTTCATAGGTTCGCCTCTGGGAGTCATTAACTGAAAATTTAATTATTTTTCAAAAAATGGTATTTCACCAATAACTTGTTAAGTTATTCTTTTAATTTTCTATTTAGATATAGTTTTTGATCAATTCTCACTGTAAGAATTCTGAAAAAATTGCCTTTAAAATAACTTTCAAAATGCATACACTGTCCCTAATTTTTAAAGTTCACCATTCGAACCATGAGCCTGTACCTATGTACTTAGTAATTTCTAAAACATTTCAATTATTAAACCAAGTAATTTGTATACCTAAAAATGTATCATTACATTCTAAGAACCGAAAAGTTTCAGAATGAGCAATGAAAGATTAACTTTGCAAAAGTTAATATAAGACGTGTATTATGATAAACATACACAGCAAAATATCATACATTGACATCTTCTTATGTGATGGATAAATAAAATAAATAAAAGTATTTCCAAAAATGATTTTAGTGTAGGTACCTAGAGTTAAAATGAACAACTATATCTGATAATATTATAATATATAATTGTATTGATTTATCGATATAATTATTACTCACACTATTATTTTGATCTTCGGAGTCCATGTTATTTAATATTATATAAGTAAGTTGATTATATTATGACGAGATTTTGGTTATTCGGAACGATAATGGAGATGAACTAGGTATAACAGACGCATGACGCACGTGCAACGCAATATTACAGAGTGCAGACGGCTCATACGGCCACACGCCCACACAGGACATAGAGCCACTGACGACAGAATATTTTTCGGGATTCCAACTGACGGAGGCGAAGTGACTCGACAGACGACAATTATGAATTAAGGGACTGATGCCAGAGCCCAGAAAACAGAAACAGAACTACAGAGTACAGACGAGCCACCACGAGTCCACGAGTGTCGGACGTTCTTCGGGGCTTCGGGCCGTTCGGCGTTCGGCTTTTTGTACAGCTAGAGATAACTGATAAGCCTGAAGCCATTTTGTATTTTTGTGGCTTACTGTTTGTTTTTGTTCCAAATACAGTGGTATAATATTATGTTTATTCTTTGTTTGTATGCTCGGTTGCATATCAATAAATATATCAGGCGCCCCACATTGTAATGCATTCCAATTTCCAACTTCCAACATTAGACCAGTTAGACCTTAGACCTAAAGTATTAAGTATATAGTATCAAATAGTAAATACTATTTGGTAGTACGTTTATATATTATATTAACTTAGCTTATAGGTCTACGGATTAAATATTCACGAGCCATATTTTGGTTTTGTTTAACATTATTGTACCATTTGTACCTATTATTTCATAAAATAGAAGCGTCTTTTTACAAATTTCCAGCTGATTAGACCTTCAGAAAGAGATGAAAAATTATGTTAAGGATGGCCATGCAAATTTTCTGTTTTAAAATAATCATAGCATGTTTCAATATTTAGGTAAATATCGAAAAAAAACCCCTAAGTGGTGCCTAAGATAGTATTTGAATATAATTGGTTTTGTCATTCCTCAGTGTGTTTCTAATAGTAAGTAATAAAAAAAAAAAAAAAAAGGTCAACAACTCGACTGTTGGAAATGTCATCTATTCTGTGGTTAAACCCTGACTTTAGAACCTAGTAAATTGGTAAAATCGGTAATCATTTCCACCATCAAAAATCAAAATTTAAAATTAGAGATGGAAAAATATAGTAAGAATTACGTAATGATAAGATGTTACGAGAACAAGATAAAGACATTTATTAGATAAAATAAATTTGAAATGTAAATTGATAAAAACTAAAGTTATATTAAAGTATATTATAAAACTTATTAACGCTATTAAACTATATTAAAGTGGAAGTCACTTAACGGAATTTTACATGTTCTCTTCTGTTAATTTAATAAAAAAAATATATTTTCCGATCAGTCTTATGTTCACGATCATAGTTTATTTACGCATTTTTATACGTAAAACTGTAAATCTTAAACATTATTTTTTAGTAAAATTGTGTGCATCGGGTATTATGACATCAAAAATCGAATGTGTTGTTAGACAAGCAATAACTACATTTTCTGGTTCATATACATCAAAGGCTTTTCACGATAATTTGATTAAATTGAAACGTAATGCCAATGAATTGGACGCACGGTCAATTGGCTTAGATTTTAGATTATTGAGATGGGATACATATGAATTGAACAACAATCTAGATAAATTGTCTGGATCCACATTTATACGACGTCATCAAGCTCCCGTTACTTACATTGAAGTGTTTGAAGATGAAAATGTATCAATCGGAGTGTTTGTGTTGAGAGATGGTGCTAAAATACCTTTACATGATCATCCTTACATGTATGGTGTGTTGAAAGTTATTTATGGTAAAGTTAAAATACAAAGTTACACTCCTGTGCATAAGGATTATAGCCAAATAAAGTAAGTATTGTATTTGTAATATTTTATATTTTTTTTTAGTTTTTGCCTAAAAGTTTCATATTCACAGGGACTGTAACATTGGTGCAATAAAATTGACACCAATTATTGTTGGGGAAACAGATGATCCGTGTGTGCTGTGTCCAGTGGAAGGAAATATTCATCAAGTGGATACTATTGATGGTCCAGCCGCTTTTGTTGATATATTAGCTCCACCGTATAAAACTGATATTCCAGAAGTAGGGAATAGATGTTGCAGGTACTTTAAAGAAGTAAATATATCTAAAGATATCAAATTAGCTATTATATCAGATCCTAAAGATTACTGGAGTGATACATCTCCATATACTGGACCTCAATTTGATATACATTTTGAACCTAAAACTTAATTGTTACATTCTTCAAACACTTTTGTACATCATGTAATATAAAATAATATTATTTTATGACTACTAGTCAGCAGTGCCTAAATTTAACGATTATTGTACATATACATTTCATTTTATATTAGTAATGGGAGTTTGTGTATTTTAAGTTTTATAATTTACAGTATTTTTCAATAATAATATTTTTTTTATCAGACATTGGTATTATAATGAGATGTAATTTAGGCTTTAAGAAAGATACTTAATTATTTAGATAACTATTTTTATAAATTATTAGTTTATTTTCTATACAATAGAAAATGTAATTAAATTGATTTACATTCATGCATGTACTTATTATTTTTTTTTTAAGTTAATTTGTTAAGTTGTGTTTAAAATATTTTTCTTCTGGTTATTTTCATATTCATATAATTATTTTGTTTTTCCTAAAGGTGATAATTTGTCCTATACAGATGTATGTATAGGTAATTGTTATATTTTTTTTTATTTATTAAAATGAATACTAAATTGAATTGATTATTTATTTTTAGTTTTTTTTAAATATTGGTACATCATATTATGTATCATGGTTTGGCATAATATTAAATAATGGTTTGCTAAAAGCATAGACCTATATAAACTAGTTTTTTTTATATCTATGGCCTACTGATCTTCTTAGTTAATAACATTCTGATCTACATAGTGTTAAGAAGATCCAAATACTCCACAATTGTATTTGATGGTTCTCTTCACTATTAACATACCATTACTTTTCTTTCTGTTACATATACACTTGACCTAATTTGCAAGCTCATATATTTTCTTTTATATTATAATAATTAATAACACAGACATGTGCCCTTGTATCCTATCTTGTAAACCACATTAATATTTTTTTTTGCTGATTGATTTTATACTTTCTATCTCATAGTTTAATCATAGTCATAGCAACATTGACCAATTTAATTAATTTTTGCGTATTTTAGGTATTTCTGCGATTCTTAAGAGGACGTGATACCCGCATGTGTTGTCTCCGTCTTACAAATGCGTAACATGGTATATTTTTCGTTCAGCAGAACACGTGTAGCTCCGTTAACTTAAAAATTAGAGTGAATTGACCTCTTATAAAATTTAAAGGTAAGATTATTATCTAGACAACCTTATGCTTTTTATTTTATATCAAATTTAAAACGAATTATGAGTATTTTAAAATTGTACATTTTTTGTACATCTTAAAATACTCATAACTTCCTTTAAAATTTAAATATAATAAAAAGCATATGAGGTTGACTAGATAACAATCATACCTTTAAATTTTATGAGAGGTCAATTCACTCTAATTTTTAAGCAAACGGAGCTACATGTGTTCTGCTGAACGTAAATTTACTATATAATGCACTTGTAAGACAGAGACAACACAATATGCGGGTATCACGTCATCTTAAAGGTCCACAGATGTCTTTCCCTATAAATAGCCACTTTTATTATTAGTTTTTCTTTCTTCCTCCCAATCTAGTATAGTTCACCAATATAATTAATTCTTGATTAAATTATTACTGTATTTATTTATTATATTTTTTTAATTTAGTTTTCGATAAAGAATAATAATATCTAGTCTATTGTTATCTAAAATTGTATTAGGCAATAGTACTGAAATCGAATGGCCTTCAATACATTTTAATTGATATTAAAAAGTATGTTGGTAGGTACTAGGTACCTACCTAAACTTAATTTTTCATGATTTATGTCAGACATGTGATCTTCACTAATGGATGAAAAATCGTCAAATACATGAGATATCAGAACTAGGGTTGCCATCATTTCATCAAACAAAACCGGGACAGACAAAAAAAATAGTAAATACATTTAGAAATAAATATCATTAAATTATATAAGCCATTGGGTATGTATTAAAAAAATGACACAATAGGTTATAGTGTTATAACTTATACACTTTACTGTAACAAATTAACAATGTAAACTTTTTTTTTTAATTTATTGTTTAATAATATTTAACAATATTAAATTCGTCACAAAAATGACATTTTCTTTTTGGGGCCATAATAACAAATAAAATAATAAAAACGAACAATTTAGGCTACGACCTATGTAGTATGTTCTACTGATGTCTGATATAAAAGTCATTAGTCTGCCTCTGTATCACCCGTATGGATATGGACGTTTGATTATCGATCGAATATAAAAATAAAACGTAAACTGTACAGTGCACACGACTCGTTTGTTGTCCCCGAATATTCCCGATATTATTTTATATTTAGTTTATGGATTTATCAATTAATTGTTATCTCTAACAATAACATTTTGACTCTCGATTTTAATTATTATACGAAAAAAAAATTGTCAAAATTAAACACCAAACATTTTTTCCTAAAACCGGGACGCGTCCCGAAAACATTTTTCGGGACACAAAGTCGAAAACCGGTGACAGTCCCGGTTTTCCGGGACGTATGGCAACCCTAATCAGAACAGATAATCTTCTACTCTGGCACAATGGAAATTAGATCAGTCTGAATAATATGTATGCTGAATAAAATGAAGTGTATGACCAATCGATTTTATAAAAGACATGTAATAAAACAGAAATTATGAATTCTATAGTCATATTTTGATAAAAAAACATTTTACATATATAGGTACTAACATTCACCAGTATCAAACAACTTATAAATCTATTAAAATAAAAAATGTTTCTGCTACATTATTATTTTAACTGATTTGTATGTACCAAATTCGTGGTTATTTTTGCTTTTCTTCATAATGGTTCACAACTTGCATAGAGACGATGACCAAGACGTTTTGAAAGATCAAACATAAGATGTCATATAGTAGAATACGTGTATATTATTTGTTTATAGATATAAGATTTCACTCATGTCAGTCTCAATAAATTATTTTTGCACTCTCAAATTTCGCACAGTTTTTTAATGGCTAAAGAAGATCCTCCAACATGCGGCGTCCAAATTACCATTAAACACTTACTCACCGAATGCCGCACATACCACAACATCCGATCAAGCCTCAACCTTTCCGAATCACTCTCCGAAATACTTCAAAATCATCCCAAGGCCATAACAGACATCATCCAATTCATCACAACAGCAAACCTTCAATCCAAAATCTAGAATTAAGTTCTCTCGTTTATGTTTCTTACTGTAAATATTTAATTTAAGCTATTCATATTTTGTAAGCCCAACGGCCTATGCTGCCGAGGGCTCTTTCCTAATAAAAAAAAAATTATTTTTGGTTTTTATACTTTGGCCCAGTATTTCATTATTTAAAGTCGGAAAATAACACTTCTAAAACTAATTTGTTTTTATGCTATTAAAAGACAATAGTTAATGCTAATAATAAAACATTTATAATTTGTAAAATTGTGATCAAATATCTAAGAGATAATTTTATTATTTTTGTAAGTTACATTTTATCATTAAGAATTAAGATTATATATTAAGGCATTTTATTCAAAATATCTAGATGTTAATTCATTTAAATATATTTGGCCACCCTACACAAACGACATTCAATTTAATATTTTTATGTAATTACAGACAGGTGAAGAAACAAGTGAATATATTTAATATTTGACATCACATATGAAAATGCACTGTAGTTTCTTTTTAAAAGTAGGTAGGTAAAGTAGAAGTTAATGAATTCAAACAATATATTTGAACACAGTCTGCATTTATTGATAAGAATAATTAAAAAAATATCCATTACAAAATTTTACTTAACAAAAATAATAATCTATATTTTAGCTTACTAGTTCAAGACAATACATTTAAAAATTTAGAAATTTCAATTACTGAAATATTAATTGATACAATAGACAACATTTTTATTCATTGGTTTGTTAAGTCTGTCATTAATTTTATCTTAATACACATCTGTTTTCATGAACATACTTCAGACTATTTAATTGTTCTGAACTAGTGGTACTCTGATGTAATTTTATGACAAAAACAGACGTTTTTATATGCGTAGAACAAGCAATCTAATTGCCCCAGCATTGTCCCAAGGCTGTGGTAATTGACACTTAGAATGCTTGGTCTACGCATATAAAAACGGTAGCTCTTGGAGTAGAATTGCTACAAGAACAGGACGATTACATTTTCTGCAGTATGCACATGAAAACGAAGTGTAGGACTTAATTAACATAACTATATTTGGAGGTAGATATCATAAAGATCAGTTTTGAGAATGAGTGCATTATGACCAGTCGTCTTGCTTCTATCTTAAATTCTATTCAGCCCATATTGATTGCTATGCCTTGGTAACACTGTTAAAACAAATAAATAATAAAAACATTATAAGAGGCGCAATTTTAAGTATTTATTGATAGGATATAAAATAATACACCACATAGTTTAAGTTTGAAAAACATGACAGGGCCCCAGGGCCGGTTTTTTAAATTTCATTAGGCATTCCGCCTTAACTACCTAGAAAGTCGTCGAAACTCCTCCATCCAAAACCTATCTTACCGTACAATTTCAGGTGACCCTGATCAACAGCTAAACCATAACTGCTGACGACGCTGACGTGAAACTTAGTAGTCGACTAACCACTGCTACCAATGCCATGAAGTACAGTTATTGTTTAGCTACTAAATTAAACCAACCAAGCCATCCATGTATCCCTCCACTGTGCTTGTCGTAAAAATATTGTAAGCCAAATATACAAATTAAAATAATTGACACACATATATATGTTAGTTGCCACTTTGATTATATTACAGTTTCACTAAACTACATCCTCATACCTATTTAGAAGAGGGTTAATACGGTGTATAAGGCATGTACATGGTAGAATACTTCATATAGGACACATTGAACTCAGATTTTTTTTTATTTTATTTCAAATAATGGTATTATATAATTTAAAAAAAACTTAATAATCGTATTAGTTTTGTAGCTATATAATTAAGTTAGAAATTAAAATATTGAAAAACGGAGTGGTCTATAGAACATTAATTTCTATATTTAACAAGCAAAAAAGTTACCAAATTTGGTTGAGTCTACATATAACAGAATCATTATTCTACCGTTAAGCATTTTTTAGAGAACAAAGCACCGGGCGCCTTAGGACAACACTAAAATTTTTAAATCAAAGTGTGCATTTATGATTGCAACACGGAAAAAACTCGTGCCAATAAACAATAGAAATTATAAGTTATATACTTACTTCATTACACGGTTAATGGTTTTTGACTTTTGACGTTCTTTTCTGACATTCCAACAGCTCAGTCAGCTCACTGAGAAATTGAGAAACTGAGAACGGTGAGAACCACGAAATGAACAAACCTCCGCGTCATCGGTAAAATACTTAATACGGCAAGTTGGCAAGTAACTTCGTATTTTCAATTTTGTTTTACTGGTTCTTACTTTTTAGGTTAGGTGGTTATTACCGAAAAAAGACGCTGAATCAACGGCAATGACGCTTCCGCTAGAATGCACTCCTTACAGTAATAATACATTTTGAGTTTTGACTTTATTTTAAATTAAAAAAATTTTTATTATTTTGATACTTCTGCATAATACCATTGAATTATATAATCCTTTAAAATTTTAAATTAGGTATATACTATATACAAATTTTCAAAAAATTATCCACTATTTTTTTAATAAAAAACGCGGCGTTTTCATTTTAAAAATTAAAATATGTGTCACCGCAGGACGTTTTTCGCTTCTGAAGTACTTATTATACTCAAGAATTTGAAACTGCTTCGATTTACAAAGCATTTAAAAATTCCAAAAATCAGAATTTCAATAAATTAATAGAATTGACGAGAGTCAGTTTATTTATATTTTATGTCATAGGCACTTGGCACTTGGTGAAATCTATCAAACGATTGCTTTTTTTATGTGAAAAAAACTACGTAGTATAAACGTAACAAAAAAAAAAAATTAATTAAATAGGTTAGTAACTTTTTATCAGGTACTTCGCCTAATAATTTTAACACGTCTAGGGTACAAAATACAATCGCCATTAGCCACTGAAATACGTATTTGTTTTTAATTCTCCATAATAATGTTTTGTTAGGTTTAATCATAATAGTATAATCCTATGCTTTCAATTTATCCTATCACCTATGTGCTATATTATATATATACCTACCTGATTATAGAAATTAACATACCTAATTTTATTAAGTAGATAGTAAATACTAAATACCATTTTATTATTGTATAAACACAATAATTAATATTACCTTACCATGTTAAAATAGTAAAACTCAATAACCTGCGTGTATCCATAAATTTAGATGGTCTAGGTTAGTGGCAAGGGCAACTTATGTTTAAAATAATTATAAAAAAAAAAAGGTATCTAGGATAGTGTGATCTGCAGAGGTCCCTCTTTGGTCGGGACGTTTACAATATTATTGTGGGTCTAGTCGAACAATAAATTGTATCAATATTCATTTAATAAATATACACAACATCTGTAAATATTATTTTATAATAAGTGTATGTGATGGAAGTGACATGGCTTGAGTGGCAGGAGATAAGAAGCCGCCCATTGGAGGCGCTTAAGAATGGGATGTTAGGCTAGGATTTTAAGTGTTAGCAAGAGTCAGTGGGATTATAAGATTAGGGGAGGTATAGGTATATACAATTCTAGATAAGTAGGTCACGACACCAGGTACGTTTAAGACGCCTTCTGGGGTCACCAGGAATAGCGTTGGTGCAGGATAGCTCGGAAATCAGGGAATTACGATGGCTGTGGAACTTGGAGTGTGTGCGTTTGTAGAAAATTTTTGCGTCGTTTTGGACTGTTGGAATGGCTAGATCTCTACGTAGAATTGTAGAGTGTCGTTAGAAACATATGTAGTAGGAGGCTTTGGTTATTTGGCGGAGACATTTTGATTGGAAGACTTGTATTTTGTTTAAGTTTGACATTTTGGCTGCACCAAGTTGGATACCGTAAGTCCAGATCGGTTTGAGTAGGAGCTTGTTTTTTAAGTTTATGTGTTGTGATGTGAGGAGATAACGTAATTGGCGAGAGCGATTATTTAAGGCGAGTCTTTTGATGTGGGTGTGAGTTGCCCAAGTTAACCTACGCCCTACGGTTACTAATATTATTAATATTACATTTTAACAATAGGTTCTGCGTTTTTCCCGATTTTATTTGAATGTTTTCTTAATTTCTTGGTTTATACAAAAATAATTAGGCAATATGTACATTGAATAATTCATTTTTTTTATAATTTGCACAATGTGTTCTTACATATTTTAATATTCACCTAAAAATATATGTTTTTTTTTGTAGATATGTATGAGACATTTCTTTAATTACCATCTACATTATTGAATGTTGTCATGTTGAACAAAGTTTCTATAATTTTAGTTTTTTTTTTTAATGTGTAAGGAAATAAGCACTGGTTAAAAAATTGACTATGATGAAGCTGAATATTGCTGAATGCTGATATAGGTACTTTATATTATATTATATTTCTATAGGTCTATATATACCGGTATGGCTTTATATAACTGTATAATAATTATAAATTGTTATATGGTAAATAATTTTCATGAATCAATTTTACATTATAAATAGATATAAAATTGAATTTCCAAAGTTTTAATTAAAATTAACATATCTACTAGGTAGTACCAGTCAGATTATTTACAGGCAAATCTTCAACTAGTCAAACTTGACGATAACGTGTCACTTCTGCTCTTGAAACCAAAGTTAACTTTCTTAAGCCTACTACATTTCCCAATTCCAATAAACTATCACTCAAGACTCAACGCTCAAGCTACTTCTTCTAACCAAAATAATTCCCACTTTTCTTCATACATCATTCCCTAAAATTTTTCTTATTTTTGAAGAAGTTTGATATATTTATTTTATTGCTTCTAGTCATCTAATGGTAAATTTATAACTGTCTTTATATTATACCTCAAAACAATGAACAAAGAATTATTCTTAACTCCTAAGGTACCCAAATTCTATTAATAATCTTCTTGTTATCCGTTGGTCACCAAGACATTGTCATCTATTTTTTTCCTTTTACATATGCATCAAAAAAGCTTTTGAGTAGTCTTGTATGACTATATCCAGTCAACGGCACTAACTATTGTACTCAAAACTTTATGAATATTTAAATTGGACATCCATATATACTTACTTAAAAGGATGTTTGCTGCAAGGGGTATACATTAATCTTATAGACTGGTTGTTTTTTATTACCTAGTAACAGTTGTAAGTAAATTTTTATCTTGATTATGAATATAAATTGACTTTTAATGATAAGAAATACCTATTGAAAATTTATGTTATAAGTATGATTGGAATTAATAATTATGACTTAAAAAAACTCAAAAAAATTGTTTAAACAATATTATTATATTTTTAAGTATTTTTCACTATACAATATATTATTATTGTGTTAAAGTTTGAAATTTCGATGCTTTACGCTGAGTATGAGTTAGAAAATATAAATAAATATTCTACAAAAATGTTGACATCGCGTGGCCTAAATTATTCATAAATAATTATTAATTACCAATACATTTATATACGTAAAATGTATAGGTTAGTTTATATATATTTAAACTATTTTACAATACATTTAAAATTTTAGGTATGCATTAAGTATATTTTTTATGAGCAACTGTTTATAGTAAAATATTTTATTTAATAACAATATTTATACTTTACATTATATGGTATAATTCATTTTAGGCTAAATGTATAAACATTGGTGTGTTTGATAGTTGATTATTTTAAAATTAAGTTTAATTTTTTTTTACAATTTCTTACTAAATACAATCAATCTAAAAAAAATAATATATAATATGTTTATATATTTATTTACAATATTAAGATGTTATGTATTTTAAGTGATGTAAACAAGTATTGGATTATGGTATGGATTTCTAATTATTTCCTTCAGTATCAATTTCGGGATAGTCAATTACTTTACGTGTTCTTTCTTTTATAATATTGTGTTGTCTTTGGTATATTCTGAATGCTCCTTTTACTGCAATGTACACTAACCCACCCTGAAATAGAAAAAAATATTATAAATGAACTTAATGAACACGAGTATTAATATTCATTAAATACTATAAAACACTTACCAATAAAGTTTTTTGTAAATATGAATATGAACTATTGTTAAATAATAAATTTCCAACTATTGTGGCAGTAGTTGGCAACAAAAGTGCAGCACAAAGAGTAGTTGTTGGATTAACGACTGAATTGAATTGGACTGTACTCGTTGAACTGTTAACAGGTTCACATCTAAAAATCAATACAAATGCAATTAATAATCAAATAATTAAACCATTATAAACATAAGTTAAGTAGAAATGACTTACAAAAACGAAGGCATGATGGTTCTTAACAAGGGTAGTTGTGAGGTAAATCTCTGCACAAATAACAACAAGGTTTCTTCCCAATTGATCGTTTTGCCTAAAATTAGACTGAGGGGTATTGATGGCAAAACCAAGAGTAACATATATGAATCTGTATTCTCCATCATTGTTATAGCTTCTCTTTCACCCATTACCTAAAAAAATCTTCATTTCTAACTTCTATATAAATAAATAATCTAACTAATCAAAATTAATTAACCTGCATCATCGTTATTGCTCCATAAGAAGCTGCTGACCAATATAGAGTGCTGACCACAACACCAGCTGCCAAAAAAGGACATAGCTGATTAGCTGTCTTATCAAGTTTGTTTAAAAATCGAACTAAGTAATCTGAAAAATGGTAAAACATAAAAAATAATTAACTAAAACATACTTACAATAATCAAATATAATAAAGAATATTACATGTTTTGATAGCAGTTTTTTTTTCATATCTTACTATTTATGACAATTAAAAATGTTTAGTCAAGTTATTAAATTTAGCAGGTTAAGATTAAAAATTCTTATATTAAAGTGAAAATTATCCAAAACAGAATATTTATACTTCAGGTAATGTAAAATATTTTTTCTATTAGAAATATATTATACAAACATTGAATTGAAGAAAAAAAAAATTTATAGTTCAAAAAAAAAATTCTTTAAACTTGAAGTTATTTTATTCCCATAAAGTTTTAACTACCATTAATTCTATTTCTAAAAGTTGGACCACTTACTGACTTCATCATATACAATAATATATTGTGTATGGCATTGTGGACAATGTGCTTTAACACTAAGATTTTCTTTCAGTTTTTCGTCAACCCAACGTTGAACACAACTCTGGTGAACCTAAAACAACAATTTTACTTGTGTGAACCAATACTATGGTTGAAAATACATTATTATTATAGTTTGATTGAATAAATCGCAGGTACATAAAACATTAATTGATATAAAAATGTCTACTATAATATAGTTTGTTTTGTGTATAGAAAATGATAAGCGGCATCCTTATTACCGTGACAGGAAAGAAACCTTGAATGACCCGACAATCATTTGATACTCGCCTACATTCAATTAGATAGTATTTTTTTATGATAGTTCTATCATTCTATTCTTCAATAAAACTCATCTTATAAATTAATTGTCAATGTGGTTAAATTATTTAAACTAATCAAAATGGGATTATTTAACATGCTGACTACTGTGGGACTGATGGCAGTCAATCAAATATGTATTATCGGTAAAACAATCATGTTTTTGTTTGTCATTGTCATTCCAAATTTGTATTAACTATTAATTTTAAAAAATATAAAAAATATGTTCATTACATTTAAAAATTATAATGATTGATCGCTATTTCACTCTGCTTTTGCCGTTATCTGGTGTGGTAATACCTAATTATCAACTATAGGCGCTGGAGGTCATACACAAATAAAATTTGAGAATTACAAAGAACTGCCGGTAGTTACACAGCAATGTATTAAACAAAAATTTTCATTTAAAATGAAGTATTGATGAAGAGAATTTAATATGTATTGCCAAAGAACATATTGGGTTCTCTATAAAGTATTGTTGGTTATCAATATGGATTTACAAATTTTATAGTTTGGGAGAAATCTGATAAAATTCTGGTATTTAGAGGTATCTTTATTTTTATTTTTATTTTAAACATAAGACATTCCTAGCTAACTAAATCTAGGGATATTTGATTTTTAGAGGTATCAAATGAACGTCAAATAATTCAATTTTAGTATAGTATTCATTATACATATATAATATATATATATTAATTTTTGTCCCTACATGTAAATTCAATCCAAAAATATGATCGTTTGGGACACAAGGCATTCTAGATTAACATTTAATTAATTAATATAATTATATTTTTATATTTTATTCAGCTTATAATACATGATCTGTTCTTATGGAGGCTTTGGATAATGCATTTAATACATTATTCTTATAGTAAAATATAAAATATACCATATTTACATTAATTACTTTTAAGTAATCAACACTGCAGAAACAGCTACTCAAAACCTCCATTATTTAGTTTTTACAATATATTTATAAAAAATTATTTAATATTAAAAAGCAATATCTCAGTATTACAATATTTTAGTCTATTTGACTATAATAATATTATAATTAACACTCAAATGTAGTCAGTAAATCATACATTACAGTACTACATGATAACTATTTTGGCACAACAATTATTATGTAAATTAAATATTAAGAAAAATTACCCATCGTGTAGAACCGCGACATTTGCATGGTGACACCCAATCTCTGTTATTTTCATAGTCATCATCATCAGTACCAAAACAAACCCAACAATGTTTCGGCCTAGAATAGAGTGATAAACATATTGAAACATTATTTTACACTACATTAATATCAGAGATAGAATGAACGATATACAATTAATGCTAGGTTATATGATGAGTACGCTTAACATGAAAAGCTTTTTATGAAATAAACAGTATGGATATAAACAGAACCAATCAAAATGAATACTTACATTATTTAAATTATTAATCAAACATTATTAATAAATGACTAGTGTCTTTGAGTTTTATTTGATGTACATTATCTACTATTAATTAAGTTCATATAAGAACATATTTAAATTGGTAACATCAAGTAGTTCATTCCACCTCTAATAATCAAACATAATAAATTTACTCAGATGGTTCTTGATTGCAGGAAGATGAACGTTGGCTGATATTTGAGTTTTCCATTTTTGTAAGATCTTAACTAGGCGATTTACTCAATCAATGAATTCAATAGCGTTGAAGACTTGAAGTATTTAATTTATAAGCTTATCATTTTATAAATATCAATTGAGTCACTTTGCAAAGAAACTGTTTTGAATGTCCAAAACACATAAAATTATAATAATATTATGGACCTATTAAATGAAATAATAAAATCTGTATCGTATAACACAAGGTTTAATAGGTGAACATAGTTCCTGTCAGTATACTTGTCTATGGTTCCTGTTATAGATAAAAAAAAAACGCAGTTTACCTGCGGTAAATAGTCTCGAAAATAATTAATACAGCTTGCAGGATTTGTTGATCAATTATTGTTCTTACTTTCTTAGGAACACTGAATAGTGGATAAATGTCAGGCATAGACGTATAATAGTTATCACATATTTTTTTTTATCAACAGCTGTTGTTGTCCAATCGGAGTTCCCTGTCACAAAAATAAAACAACATCGACCACGTCCGAATGATAATGATTTTTTTATTATAAAAAAAAAACCTCCGAAACCGAAAATTATGATATTACGCAATTACGCTACGAGTAACGACGCGACGATAATGATGATGTTATTATCCCACTCTGCTAATTGTTATTTGTTTGTCGGTTTGGTGATTAATAATAATAATTTATTGTACTGTTCGGGAAGTGGGCAGCAAGGGAATAGGTCTTTCAACAACTGTCTCTGGTCGAATTAATGACGTTTTGAGCCTGCGCTGCATCAATATACGAGAGTTTAAAATAGTGTCACAATGAAATTAAAATATAACTAATTTCTAGATACCTAAGTAGTTAATGACGACCGATGGGCACTAGCGAATTGTATTATAACTACCTACTCAAAATATTGCGACATATTAAAATGCCTCACATTCGAACGATAAAATGTACCAGTATAATTGTGCTAATTATCAACGTAGGCATACAAATAGGTACATTTTAATTTGAAAAAAAAATAATGAATTCTAAAAATTAATACAATATGAAGAAATAATTATAATATTGAGTTGGAATGTTCTCTCGCCGTTCCGCCCACGATCGAATAGCATCTCTATGCAACCGCTAGATTACGCCACATTCAAGTACCTATTAAATTAACACGAAAATCAAAGTATTACCTAACATCTATTAATAATTTTAACTGAATCTGACAATCTGTACTTGAAAATTACAGAATGAAAAATGTGATCATTATTACATCCATCGGAGTCAATGATACAGCTCGCGCAAAAACATGTGTAACGAGTAATGCGCCTAAACTTAAGTCTTACGGTAATAATTTATTTTATTTATTTTTAGATTCTAAGTGAAGCGAGAGAAAAGGCAAAGCCTGGAGCTCTATATAGGCCTTAGGCCGTCCAACAAAGGCAAGTCCAAGTCTAAGTGAAGCGACGTTTGCATTGTTTTTACATTTATGTGTTTTTTTTATTTTTTTTTTGTACACATTAGTACATTGTCGAAATAATGCTTCGATTTTCGACTTTGGTAGATTTTCCAATGATAAAGTGAATGTAGTTGGAACGTTAGGGAGGTCAAATTTTTAAATTTCCCCTAGTTTTCAAAGGTACGAGAAAAACAAAAACAAAAATAAATTATTAAGGAAAAACGGGATTTTTTACTCTAAATCGGTTTTACTTGAAATTTTTTAAATATTTTGACTTATTTAAAGCTATTTACGAATATTTTCAGTTTACAATTTTTTATATTTTTTTCTATAAATATCAATAACATTTTATTCGTAGGGTAAAAAAGTTAAAAATTTAATACAAGACTCCTAATATATTATCACAATGGTAGTTAAAAAACATTAAAATTACTTAAGCATGATTTTTTTTTAAGAATCTTAAGTTCAAATTTTGACAATATGTACTAAATTAAAAATGTACAAATTATTTAGCTGATAAAAATTTATAAAACGTTTAACTTTTATAGCTTAGGATTAAATATTTAAAACAAGCTTCCGCGTAATTAGTTCATTCGATCTAAAAAATATATTAACATATTTTTTTTTATAGTCATTTCAAGTTCAAAATCATATGAAATTACACATAAATATTTAATTAAGTTTGAGTAGATAGTATCAGATATTCAGATATTATTACTATTAATTACCACAACGGCAGTAGGTAAATTAATAATTAATAATTAAACTTGATACTTTCGGCTACAGCAATTATAGATTATCTGCAGATTTAGTAGGTACCTATCTAAACATCCAATACTCGTCTAAATAATCTAAAATGCTGTGTACAGCGGCACCGCGTGTGTGTACCGGTTTCAAAACAGTCCAACTTTTCTAGCATCACGGTTAATTTTAGGATAACAATGTCATTATAAATAATATTAATTTAACTAAAAATTATTAATTTCTAAAAATCAAAGTAATAAAGTATAATAAATAATAGAATCTATATTATTAGTTATTACATATAGGTACTTTGTTTTGGGCGCCCGGGAATTGGGCCACATTTTAACTACCTGTTTCGTATAAAATATTTATTTACATTTTACTACCCGGGGATTGGGCCACAAATTAAAACTATATTTTTTAAAGTGTACCTGGAGATCATCCAAGTATAGCACACAAAATATACTATTAATACGAATATATAATGTTTATTATAACTAATTATTATTGTTTCAACATACAAAAATACAATTCGTCAAATAATTAATATTTTTTTTGAATACTTCCATACAGATTTACCTAATTTAATATACAACAACGTCCATAAAATTAGTCAAATATGAAATAATTTTTATAAAGAATGCCAATACTTATTTTACCATAAAGTTAGTCAAAAAATAAATAATATGAAAAAATATTTTCTAATAGGTACATAAAAATATAATACAAAGGCTCTCTGGCCCACGCGTAATAACATACACAAAACACATTACGCAGAATCATTTTTTCTATAGTATTTTTAAGTAATCGTAGAGTAAAATCACCCATTATACAAAAAAGATAGATAATAATATTTTTGAGGGAATGACATCGATTTTATATTTTATTGTTATTCGACTTTGTATTTGACTTTCAAAATAAACAAAATAATGTTGTAAATTCATAGAAAAAATGATTCTGCGCAAATGCGTTTTGTTTATGTTGCGCGTGGACCAGAGAGAGAAAAATAGTGCGCTGACATCCTCTTAAATATTATTTTATTACAATTTAAAATGTAATAGTGGCCCAATCACCGGGTCTTCCTATTATAAATATAAAATTTTAGTGGCCCAATCGCTCAATCAACTTTGGAGAAAAAGGTGAATTGTGGCCCAATTCCCGGGCGCCCTTTGTTTTTATGTGTAACCATTTTTAAGGGCTTTTATATTTAGCATCAACATTTTACTTACTTCTGATACACTATACTTGTTCAAATTTTAAATTAAGTTCTTAAAATTTTGTAATAACAAAAATATCCACTAAATAATTTACAGTAAAAAATAAGTGATATTCTTATTTGATAAACGTACATTTGTGTCACCACAGGGATACTCCATAAATAACATCATATATATAAAAAAAAAAAAAAAATAAGATCTTTGAGTATATTTAAAAAATTTCAATAAAATGGAGCTTAGGATGATCGGCAAACTATTCTGTATATTGTATACAATATACATATAACACAATATAATTTATACATTTTATAAACAATATGATTGGCTATACTATATTTATCAGTTCTTGACTTTTGCAGTTCGACTTTTTTGTTATATTATATTAGGTAGGTACCTATATAAAATGTTTAATAAGTACATATTACATACCTACCTATTACTATATATTATTATTAGCAAATAATAATAGGTGCACATTAATACATTATACACGTACTGTGTATATATTAGTGGCACAACCAAATGGGGGGGTCTGGGTTTGGACCCCCCCCTTGGATTGTGTTATTCTTATTATTACTACGTTAACATCAGATTTTTTTCCTTAAGTAGAATAATTCTCTAATGTTCATAGAAGTATAGACCTCTCCCCACCTCTTGAAATATACTGGTTGTGACACTGATACACATCATTATACATATAACAATAAACAATATAACATATTATTATATAATATATTATATTATGTATAATAATTATAATTATATAGGCCATCTTGTGTACATATTACATAGGTTACAACTTACTAACTTACAGACCCGATATTTATAACTAAAATAATATCATTACACACATATACAAACATTTTAATATTATGATAAAAAATAATGTAGGGTCGGTGTGCTGTTTCCCGTTGATAAGCACTTGAGCTGCAGGAGATACAAAAAACGGATATCACTCCCGCGGCACTAGTACTTAGGAACAGAATATGCGTTATTGTAGAAATATCTATCTTGTAATTGGACACAAATAATAATATAAACTTAGATATTTTAAGGTTATATTCATTGTCAATGATGAATTTTAGTTACAATATAAATAAAACATTATTATTAAAAAATATTATTTATCATGAATGACCTATTACTATATTAAATGCTACCTATATTCATATAATATTAGACATTAGTTTAAGTAGGTTCCTAGTAGCCAGTAGGTATAATTATTTTTAAAGAATGTGACAAATGTACTAATTTATTCTAAATATTAATAATAAAAATGTCAAAGGATTTGTATCCGAAAATCGTACCATTAAATACGTATAACATATAATATCCGATTTGATGTAGTAAAACAGTTTGAACACTCAAAAGTTAAAATAAAAAGTATGTGAGTAAAGATAGTGATACCTAGGTATCCATTAAAAATATAAGGTATTTAAGTGTAAGGTTAATTTATAGTTAGTTACGTTGTTAGGTACGTATGTAATAATAGATAAGTACCTACTACAATAATAAACCTTAATAAATAATAACAATAGCAAAATTAATGAACAAAATCAATTAGGTAAACATTTTAATAGTTATTTATGTAATATAAGTATAAGTATAGTTAAGGGGATTTTATAATAGCAATACGTTTAAAAAATATCAACTTAATATTTTTACACGTAGAAAGTGAAATTAAAGATTTGTTTACATAAAAATACAATTACAGCAGATCCTCGATAGTCCGGACGAATTCAGACCGAGCATCGCCCGGATTATCGATTTTTCCGGATTACCGGAGGTTTTTCAAAATTACCTACTCAAATTACTAAGATTTTATTTTGAATTTCACTATCTTTATATTTATTGCATTTTAAATTACAAGAATAATAATTAAATTAAATTAAAACTAAACTAATGAATTACAAAAAAAAATGTTTATAATAATGTGTAGACCTACTGTAGTCGGTAATTTTTTTCTGAATAATACTTTTAATTTTAATTTCAAAAGCGAGTTCCCTTAATCAACGTACCAACAAAATATCAGTACTATACATGTTCTCATCTTCCGCCCATTGCAATACAGTACTCAGTGCATTCGCAGCTTTTGAAGGAGAAACTTTGAAAGAAGCATCGATTTATTATGTACCTACATACATGTATTAGTCTTTACTAGGAACAGTAGGTAATAAAAATGACGAAATTGTATTTGTCGATAACAATATTTTATAGATTAATTGGGTTGCAAGAATTCTCGTAAAATTTATTTACGAACAAATGGAATTTTGCCGTCCGGATCACCGTGTTCACCGGATTATCGGGGGTTCGGACTATCAAGGCTCTACTGTAGGTATAAATGTAAAAGTTACATTAGTTAAAGCATATATGTATACCTACTAAAAATACACAATAATAATTAATAAGTCATAACACTAGCATTTGTTGTCTCCGTCTTACAATAGTATGCAACATACCAAATTTACGCTCAGCAGATCACGCGTGTAGCTTCGTTAAAAATATATTAAAATTATTTATTTTTCTATATACAAATTAGAGTGAACTGACCTTTTATGAAACATGATGGCAAGAACATTATATGTGTTTGTAATTTTGTATGTGGGTTATTTACGATATTTCAGTTTTTAAGTGAATTATGAGCATTTTTAATTTATGCTATTTTATATACGTGAAACTTGTTAACAAATTGAACTATCGTAAATAATCCACATATATACAAACCACTGATAATAATATGTCCTTACCATTATGTTTCATAATAGTTTCGATTCACTCTAATTTTTGTGCTAACGAAGCTATGCATGATCTGCTGAGCGTAAATTTAGTATGTTGCGCATTTTTAAGTTGTAAGGCGGATAGACAACAAATGCCAGTTTAACATCTTCTTAATACCTCAAGTAACGTATCCGAGAAATTTTTTCAATAAAACCGTTTTTAATGCATTATAGTTAAATTACTTATATGTAAAAGTTGACACAATACTTATATAAAAACAACTATTAGTGGCTACGTTATAAACTTATACTAGTTAACTTTTGAAAATGTAAAAAATATTTCATGATATTATATATAATATATATGTACTCACGATTTCAAACGTCTGTTTAAATTCATTTTTCTGTTATAGAAATAGAAAACAAATACATCAGCCTGAGCGTAAAGATCGCATGCGATTGATGGTGTCAAATGTTTAAGTTTGTAACGTATTATACTACACTACTACCTTGTGATTTAACATTAAGTACATATAATAGATGTTACCAAACGTTTGCGCTTAGATCAACTAAACGAATACAGAACAAGCACACAGTTTGTCATCCTTTAACTATATCGACCAGTTTAATAATGATTTCGTGTGGGGGGATAAATTAAGGTTTTTATCATTCATTGGCGGAACAATCTAATTCATATCTCCAAGGCACGACGTTACACCCACTCGGTATATATTCATTATCCTAGTAAACGTTTTAAGTTCCAACATAAATCGTTTTTTCTACACTACTATTTCTAAACTATTTATTCACAAAAATTAATTTTAAATAAATACTTATTATCATTGATATTTGAAAATAATAAGATTAATAATAGGCACTAAAATAAAAGCTATATGCTTAAATTAAAATGTTAAATACACATTATATTACGGTTAACAAGACTATAATATGGATGATTAACAAGCATAACAGTTTTCTTTTACAACAGTTGTCTTGAAAATATATTTTTACATAATTTTATATACCTATTTAACAAAACTACGCACTTATTAAGATACAATTGTGAGGGGCTATATCTATAGTAGTATATGCAGCTGAGGATACTAGAATGTGTTAACATGAGTTTTAAAATATAATATGTATAATAATATTAACAATACATATAATGCATATTATTTAAAAAAATAAAAATAATTCAAAGGGAAAGTATATCTGGATATGACACTCTCGCCCCCCCCCCCCCCCCCAATGAGCATGCTCCTGATTATGGGGGTATAAATATATTTATTATATAATAATATTGTTGACACAACCATGTAGATATGCTTACTTTATAAATACCTATTAATGTAGGTTTATGGAGTAAAAAATTGGCAGTAATTGTAATACGGTAAAATGGAACTCTGTTGGTAGTTTGTCGGGTATAAAACATTAAAAAAAAAAAATTTTCCGATAACTCTATACGCTATTCTTTAATATCAATAATTAAAAAAAGGCGGGTAAGTCGTGGATGTCGCTCTGCTGTACAGACAGGTTACAAGACGTGGGTTACTGTAATGGATGGAATTAAATTCGAATCCAATGATATTATATCATGGTATACGATAAACGATTCTGAGCGAAGACGGTTTATCTGTCTAGGATATATTATAGATCATTAAAAAATTTCAAATCTTAGATTTAAAAAGAAAATTTTTTATGAATTTCTAGTTTGAAATAATTTGCGAATTTTCGTGATTTTCGTGAGTTTTACATATGTTGTCAAAATTCAAACTTTGCATGCTTGTAAAAAAAATTGTGACTACGCATTTCTTTTATTTTTCAATTGCTATTGTAAAAATATGATAGGAGCCATGTATTACATTTTCAAATCTTAGATATAAAAGGAATTTTTTTTATGAATTTCTAGCATAAAATAATTTATGAATTTTCGTGATTTTTACGTATGTTGTCAAAATTCAAACTTTGAATCCTTCTAAAAAAAATTATTGTGACCATGAATTTATTTTATTTTTCAGCTGCAATTGTTAAAATGTGTTAGAAGCCTTGTATTAAATTTTCAAGCTTTTCTACCGAACAAATACATTTTTATCGATATTTATAGAAAAAAAAACTAAAAAAGTTGAAAAATTAAAATGTCAGTAAACACTAAACAGCTCAAGACAAATCTAAATATTTTGAAAATTTTATCAAATATGTATATAAAATGCATATATAAACATTCAGTGAAAATTTCAAGTATCTGCGGTCATTTGTTTTAGACTTTTAGAGTTACAACAAAATAAGAAAATCACCAAAATGTGAAATCCAGTGAAAATCCAATGTTGTGAAATATTTTTTTTTTTATATTTATTAGAAATAAACAATCTATACAAGAAATGTACAATAAGCTTATGTGTTAAGAGAATACATGGCATGAAAAATTGAGTAAGAAGCCACCCACTGGCAACACATAGCATGTTTTATTTATATTTATAAAAGTGAATATTCTTGGTGCATTATAGAGGTCAAAAGTAAACATTTTCCAACAGTTTTCAAAAAAATCGAGAAAAACAAAAAAAAAAATGACAGAAAAACTGGAATTTTTACGCAAAACCAGTTTTCGACCAAATCGATATTTTTATATGGTTGTAATTCAAAAACTAATCACTGTAAATACTTGAAATTTTCACCAAATGTTAATGTTAGTAATATCTATATACAGTTTAACTTTCAAAAGTTTTTGACTTTTTTTTAGTTATTTATAGACCACTGAAATTTTCGATTTTTTTGAGAATCTTTTTTTGAAGTGCCGGTAAAAAAATGTTGGACGACCAAAAAAACTTGAAAATTTAATATAAGGTTCCTTATGAGTTGTTCTTATTGTAGCTAAAAAAAATTAAAAATCGTAAGTCACAATTTTTTTTTATAAGCGTTTATAGTTCAAATTTTTACGAAATCTGTCGAAAACGCGAATATTTGCAAGTAATTTTGAAGTTGAAAATTCATAAAATTGTTTGTGTTTATAACTAAGAATTAAAAATACAACACTAAGTTCCATAAAATTTTGTTCAAATAACTATTGAGAAAATTTGAAGCGTCATTATAGAAAAAATGTTTTGAGCGTTGAGTTTTAAATTTTTAGGAAAAGAGTAACGATAACTATTTATCCTCAAACCAGGTATATGTATATATTGTATATCTATGATAATATAAAGTATTATGAATTATGATAACTACATGCAATGTTTTTGGAAAAATTGATTAACCATGCCTTATTCAAAATGCGTCCTAATTGAAAAATAATTTATTTGTTTCAAAATAGAATATATGGCAATATTTAAATATAATATATCCTAGACTGACAAATCATCTCCGTTCAGAATCGTTTTTCGTGTACAATGATACCTATCATTGCATTCAAATTTAATCCCATCCATTACAGTAACCTACTGTACAGCAGAGCGACATCCACGACTTACCCGCTTTTTTAGTTTGTTGTTCTCGATTATTTAGAAAAATATTAAAAAATTTTCACTGCGATACATATGATATATTTATATTCTATAATATGAAAACAATAAAAAAAATGTAAATATTTAGGCACTGATAAGGTACAAAAATCTGTATTGGAAGCTTTATAAAAGTAAATTTCTGCACCTGAAAAATATTTAAATATTATATTTATGATATCAAATTTAGGTACATGAATATGTGGTATTAGTTTTTATAACTTTGTAAGTTAACTAAATATTTTATAATCATTTTTGTTTATTTATATTTTTATTTGAGTTATTAAATGATTTAACACGATTTATATGCAACGTAATAAATGCCAAAATGAAAAATATTTTGTAAGCAAAAATGGTAAAAATTAATAGAAATTGGTTTAAAGAAAAAACCGGACACTATACAGGATATAGATATATCGTTCACTAAACTCGAAGCTGGATATGTATAACATAAGTTTCAAATCAATTATTAAATCATATGTTGTTCTAAAAAAATGATTTTAAGCTGCACTCTTTTATTTTAATAATAATTCTATTTCTATACATCATATATCGTTTTCAAATTATTATTAATTTTAAGATACTCTTCTTATAAAAATATGTACCTAATATAATAACTGTAATTATACACACTTTTAAATGACTATAGATAATTAATTATAATATTCAGGAATTAAATAATATTATATTCCTTTATACTATATAAAATACATAGTTATACATTTTATTTAATAAATGTATTAATATGCTAGTATGCCTGTTGCCTGTACCCATATGGCTATATAGTAGGTTTAACTTTAAAATATATATCTAACTCGTATTATATAAATTTATAGGCCTTCAATGTTTTTGACTTATTTTTTGACTACAGTTGAAGTTGAGCATTATATGATTATTAAATAAAAAATTTCTAAAACTTATTAAAATTAGGTAATTTGAATTCTAGCCTTGAAAATAATATTTAAATTATTAAGTATAATATCTATTACAAGTAGGTGCGTGAAGAATTGAAACATAATCAAAATTCAATATATTATAGTCCTAAGGATCCAAAATTATAATCAAATAATTATTAATTAATATTTATTAATTTCTGCATTACAGCAAAAGAAATGGAACAATTTATTGTTAAACAACAAAATAGTCATTGCAGTGTGTCGTGAATTTAGTTTTTTTTAGTTATTTCTTAATTGACTAAGGAAGCAACACAGCAAAAAAAAAAAAAAAAATTATTAGAATATAAAATATAAAAACTACAATACTTGTATAAGACATTTTAGATCAACAAAGTAGTTTAAATAACTTAACAGATACATATAATTATGTAAATATAAGATTTTAGTGCGTTCTTCTATCCTAAATATAGGTCACAATAATGTACTTTACCTATTATTCATAGCCATAAACAAGACGTATATCCGAATAGTGCATAACCAATATATAGATACTTTCAGTGACTACCTACTTTGCATAATATTCACTAGGAATATAAAGTGTATATATCAGCAAAATTTTTCCCATATATACAATGTGCTTTATATAATACATTTATATTTCCCTTTAAAAATGATAATCATCAAATTTAAAAATTATTTACAAACAGATAATATACGAGTTGGTTTTATATTTTAGAAATAAAAAATTAATTTATGCGACCAATTTCTAATGTAAAAAGCGGAGGCAGACATCAGTGTTTGAAAACTGTATCCTAACAAAATATTCACTATACCTATCTTTTTTCATATTTAAGACACGACAATAAAATGTTGAGATGTATTGTGAAGCGAAATATGAATATTCGAACTAATAGACAAATCCTAAGAATTATATACTTGTTATTTAAGTATTCTAATTATGGAATAATATTATTAACTTATATTATTATCCAGGTACATCCAGGTGATTTAAACTTGGCACAACTATTATAATAATATAGAACATTATTATTTAACAACTGAGCTTGAATATACCTTATATAAAATATATAATGCTTTGGAATAACTAATGAGAAAATTATTAAATTTAATTGAGACAGGAAAATATAGGTAAAAGTACATTAAATTAGGAATTAAATATAGATATAATGGTTTTATATTATTATATATAAATCAAACTTTTATAGATATTTATTTAATTTATATACATATATATAGGTACCATATAATTGATAGTTTACTGAATCTTTTTTTTATAATTAAAAACAACAGACTAGTTTCATAGAATAAAATGTTCAAGATCATCTTCATATGAATAAAATTACAACAAAATTGTTATGTTATATGACAACATAATCTATTAATAATTTAAAATAATAGACTAAAATGTTTATAATTTATATACAGCAAATATTTATAGTACAAAAGGTACGTTGGTAAATCTATACAATTATTTATTAATAGACATTATATACTGTTGATTTTAAATAAATATTACCTATATAAGCTATAGTATCTTATTTGTTTATAAAGTATATGCTTTATAGAAAACAAAATAATATAAACAACAATTAAATTTGTATCATTAAAAATATTCTATACTTGAATTCAAAGGAATAAAAGCTATACTAGCTGTTAAGATTCCGTACCATTGTTATTCTTTGGATTTGTTCGCAAGACGTAATTAGGAGGCCAGAATGGTAAGCAGTAGTACGCAGGTGACATATTTAAAACCAATTCACCGTTGGCGCTACTACTTAGCACTCTAGTCTCTAGACTTCTGTCAATAAATATAAACGATAGCTGCCAAAATGCGTAGGTAGGTACTATAGGCAGGTAACTCCTTGTTGTCATGTGAGTATTAAATTGATGGCCGAAAACCTGCATGAAAAAAAAAATTAATTATAACAACAATATTGTAATCAAGGTACTGTCGTACCTATAAATGTTTCTATACAACTATTCAACATAATATATTATCAAAAAACAATTATCGTTCCCCGATACTTCATCAGAACTATTAAAGATTTTAAATTACTTAAAAAACTAAAACTTTTAAAGTTTTAAAATCGTAAAGTGTTTATGGAAAACATATGTACGATTGCAGTTCGCTAAAACTCTTATTATAACAGATGTATAAGTGCAGAGTGTTCAAAGTAAACATGTAGAATTGGATCGAACTATTATTTGATTAATATACATGGTTGTATACGCACTACCAAATGTATTCTTTGTTTTTCAATTTTCTACCTAGTTTATGAGTTATATGGAAATGAAAACCCATAAAGTGTACGATTAAAATATAATAGAAATAAAAGAATAACATAACTTATGTATTATATATACATTATTTTATATACCTACCTAAACAGCCAACAGGTACATAAACTATAACAATAATTTGTGGACTACCTATAGGTATACAATATTATGTGTGCATAGAATGACTAAATTCTTATCTTTCTGGTGAATATAAACATTTATTATACAATTTTTAATATTAAAATACCTATATGGCGGGTATATTGATGAAATATGGCTGTAGGCAAGCCTCGTCTAGATGAGTTAAAAAGTTAGAGTTAAGTTAATTTTTACTTTTAAACTAACTATTTTTAAATTTAATTTTTAACTTGACTGATTTTTATTGATATCAATTTAATAAATAACGAAGTTATGTTTAATCAAATCCAAGTTACCTACGTTAATTTACCGTAAATAATTAAACAATAAATTTAACGAAATTATTACCGATGATGCTTATTGCACAAACATTTAGCTTTCGTCATTTTAAACTTTATATTAACTTATTACTGTGGCTTGGTGAGGCGCGGACGTATGATCAATCTGTGGAAACGCACTGAGTGTACGTACTTGCAACGTAGTTGCTAGCTCCCAGATGGGTGACCACCCGGGATTTTCAGCAACATATCCTTGCCACACATACACAAACAGGTGTTACAACCCTACCCACTTAAAAAACCTACAAACTCAATACACAAAAATAACCCCTACCGTACCACCCCACACCCAATAGCCTTTGTATAGCTAATGGCCTTAGTTGCCGGGCTTAAGATCAATAAAAAAAAAACTTATTGTTGGGGCATTATTTACCTAAATATACATTTTAAAATATATATATAACTTAAATTTAATTAATAAAATATGTTAATTTTAAGTTTTCGTGTAACTTTAACATATAAATGAGTTTAAAAAAAAAATTAGAATTACCTATATAATAATAACTGTAAACCTTTTGAAACGTTTTCTATCAACTTCACCTAACTCAATTAAAAATTATTATTAACTTGCCCCGCAGTCTTGATTTTGGGCTAGACAGTATAGGTCTTTAGATCTTAAAAAATCAAAATCAAAAATCAACCATATATTATAATAACTAATAACCGATGACGTACGGTATAATAACTGATTATAATAGTCTTTCGAGCACACAGGGCCATAATTTAAACTGCAGCAGATGACAAATAATTGACCTTATTAACTGTAAACGAGTGTATAGTATAACTAGTAACATAACAGCAGCGCGCATAGAAGTCGGCAATAGCATCGTGTGCCAAAGAATCTGTTTGTGTTCACTGTTCAGCTATAATATGTATTCTAACATATGTACAAAAAAAAAAAAAAAACATATGCAAATTAACGGATAAAGTAACAAAAATATGAATAAAATTGTCAAAATATTGAAACCGTACACGTATAGGTACAATACAAATTTTATACATAACTATATTCGTATACATAATATAGGTTTAGGTGCCTACATCGAGCTCATACGAAAGCATGTCCTAAAATATATTTAGCTACTTAGGTACGTTTCAATATATTATCGTATACTATTTGAGGTAAGTTAAAATTTTTTTACCCGTAGATTTTAATCAAAATTATTGTTTTGTTCTTGTAGTCAATTTTTTTTCTGTTTAGTTTTAAAGTTTTTGTATAATATATGTAAGTGTTACATAATCCACGATGGTATTTTTTTGTTATTATTAATTTTTTTTGATTTTTTATTAACAATACTTACAATATATTAAGTATAAAATAACAACATAATGTAGTCATATATATCATATAGGTACGTGGATTATATCACATAATTTTAAGCAGCCATCATATAAGTCATAAGAATTTGTAGGCACTATATATGACTGCGAAGTTGTAAGAACAAATATATTTTAAGCCATTTTGAATTTAAAAAAAATTTTAGTTTTATTTTATAGTATTTGGTCGGTTAGGTTAGTAGTACAGAAGCATAGGTAATAGGTATACAGTATTTGCATTAGTATACGTCATACATATTACGCGTGTATGTTGAAACAATACGATATAATTAGTGGATACCTACTTAGATAGATGACGTATACCTACCTATACCTTATACATGTATATTATATATTATGATAATAAATAATATGAATTATTTCAGAATTATAACACGAATTATGACGCCCTGCAGAGTGTGTCGTGATTGTGATCATCATCGTTTATCCCAATATACGATTCTTGAAAAAATAAAAAAATGTTATATTATTATTTCCTATATGAGGGACAGCGAGGGAATTGAAAATTTTAATGTCGAGCAGGGTCCCGAGATGCCTGCAGCAGAGCACCAGCAGCAGTACGTACAATATATATTATTATAACAGGATGCCGTTCGTTAAAGGGCGAATGCTTCCAAATTAATATTAAATAACACGTTGTACGTTAACTGTAACACACACACACACACATAAGTGGGATACATGACATGTAGCACGGCGAAGGTTTCATATTATTATATGACGTGAATCATGTGTGGATGCCGGTGTCCATGGTGCGGGTCCACTTAACGGGCAATTCACAGCAATAATAAACGTTTGTGAATAGCATCTCATTTATCCATCATAATAATATATTATTATTATCATAACGTCTGCCGGTTTCCTCTTTATATTTATTATTATTATTATATTTTGATTTTTTTTTTATTATTATTATTATTCCATTAAAGCAAATTATTAGGTGTAATGTGATAATATTATATGGTTTACATAACGTGACAATAAAAATTAAAATAAACGTCCAATACGATTCACGCGACGAAAATCTATATGATCGATTAATATCAAAATAATTATCATCAGTCGATATAATCAATGCCCATTTACACCTATTATGATATATTATTATTGAATGAATAAATACAACAATATAATGGATATGAATCACTTTTAAAACTTTCACGGGCGCGTTTACAATTTATATTAATAATTGATTATATTGACTGCACTAAACGAAGATAAATTTAAAAAAAACGTTCGTTTTTACAATGTATAATTATATTAGGCGATATACACATCTGTGCATGCAATATATATTATAATCAATTCTCCCAAAATTCAGACGTTGTCGCGTGTACGTTCTATTACTCACAAAAAAATAAAATAAAAAATATTGCAATAATCGATTTCCTAAAGTACCTGCGATTAATAATTATTAAAATTTATTTTTACGATTGCTAACGTAGGTAACTTGAAATCTTCAAATATTATGTCATATTGAACCAACTCGATCGTGCTATGCCCACTCTATACGTTTAATTAATTTGTTTCAATATTACTTTATCGTTTATAAATCAAACAAAGAGTTTATATAATACACCTAACTCGAATAAATATTTGTTTTTTAAACAATTATTTTTCGGTATTTTGGCCAAAACATCAATTCTTACAATAACTCCATACTGACTATACTATATATAATATATGACGTATGGTAAATACATAATAATAATATGTTAACTGACATAAAATTAGTAAATTTAGCGCAACGTATCTTGTATCGCAGTGAGATTAGGCTAAGTCTCGATATATAGGTATATGTTTAAATATATTAAATTCCCTAGTAAAAATTTTTTTTATACGAACAAAAATTTTAAAATCACAGTGTCTTTTATGTCCCATATGGGACTATTATAAACGATAATATAATAATTAGCATGTAAACGTCAATGATGATGAGCAGTATAATATTTATTTTATTACATTATATGTGTAGTTTGTGTACCACAGTAAATTAATAACGTGTTCAAATGTATTAGTCATACCTACTCATAAATAAAAATGTATGACTAGTGCTGTGTGATATTTAATATATCTAATATATAAATTATAAATGAAACTTCACAATCACACTGATTATACAAATTTTTAACGAATTAATTTTTGTGGTAAATACTTATTAAACTATAGAAGAATTTATAAATGTACTATGTAGATACATAATTAAAAGTGATAACTTTTAATATTGGTTATAATTTTCTTAAAATAATTAAATTATAAACAGGTTGATTAAATGTTTGGCTTTTAGTAAGACAGTATAGCCAGTAAGTAACCACAAAAACGTTTTATCCTGATATAATATTATAAAGATACATAATATTCCTATTCGATAAAAAAAAAAAAAAAAAAAAAATGATTTATTTCCTATAAAATGTATAACATATAATTTCTACGTTTATTTTATATAAATTTCAACCATCTTACTTATATTTGAACATATATTTTTATTTCTAAATTGAATTATGTGTATAAAAATATATTAGAGAATTGATAGTAGTGATAATCTCGCTGTTAATTTTAACTAATAAATTAAAATATTACGAAAGAAAAAAAATGCAATAGAGACAAATTGGGCGATAATAATTATTATGTATAGGTACAATATTAAATTTATATAATTATTATAATATGCTCACCGTGTAATAATTTCGTTGTTTTCACGAACACTGCTTCTTGATTAATAGTGGTTGGAAAAGTGAATACCGCTGTTAAAATATAGTGAACGAAAAATATGCATAATATACATGCACACACATATGTATATGTGCAGGTATATCCTCGCACCGGTGTTAGGTATTTCTATAATATTTCAGATAGGTGTACTACACACGAATGCAACGACGTTACACTATTATAATATTCCCTACGGTTTTGAGGAAATGGGTGTGCTATCCGTGAGACAGTGAACGACCGAATGCGTTCCATTCGATTTCTACTGCATAGAAGAAAATAAAATGAGCTAAACAATATGTCACTAATTAACAGCTGTGACAGGTACACATTATTATATTATTGTAAAGGTGTATATATGTGTGCGCGTGTACGGTGTGTCATGTATAGGTGTCTATACCTATACGGTACAGATGACATTTAACAATGCCTAAACATTGCCGACACACACACACACACACACACACTTACACGCATGGCATAATGTTATATTATTATGTCGATGACGATGATAATAATGACGATGACGACATGACGGCGACGATGATAATATTATTATAATAATAATAATTAGTAACATATAAAGCTGGCCATCCTCGCGAGCGAAATGTTTTCTCCCCAATTTTCGTTCGGTTTCCTCGTATGTACAATACGATATTATGATAATAATATATACATATATTACATTATACCTAACACAGGTATTGTAAATATTTTAGGAATATAATACGCCATGTATTCCCGAAAACAGAGTGTGCACAAAAAAGTGATGCACATGACGCCCATAATGCAATAATAAATAAGAGTTAAAAAATCTTAAGAAAAATGTTTTATAGGTAAAGGTGTAAAAGTATTTGTATGACAAAATGAATTAGTCTCATTGTGGGGCGGCAAACAGCTAGGATTCAATAAAAAATATATAATATACTTGGTGCCCACCTATATACTGATATTATACATAGCAGAGAGCATACCCTGTTTTTGTGGACACACGGTGTATATAAAATAATATGTATTTATACATATATATATGTGTGTGTGTGTGGCGTGTGCGCGCGCTACGTAACTCTTCACAAACGACACAGACCGACGATGTTACACGTGTATTAAATTGAGTCTGAAATTCGAAAAAAAAACCTGATCGTTTAATGAAACATATTATTCGTTTTTAGGTTTAACGACACTTGCCAATTTTTTATAGGTACACCTACCTACACCTAAATTTTTTGTTGAAAACAACCCCAAACACGCGGCGCTTTGACGATTATTAACAACAATAATATACAACAGTTATTATATATTGTCGCGATCATATATTGATTCAATATAATTATAATAATATATTATTACGATGACATTATCGTTTCTGCAGTTTTTGGCGGTGTGAGCAGACATGGCTCGTCTGCGCGCGGTTGCAAAACGATACATTTTTTCGTGCAATATTTCAGTACGATGGTTGGTACCTAATATAATAACCATATTATAACTATTATATTCGCAAACTCGGTCGTACGTGATGAGTGGTCATAATATAACTGCAGCAACGAAGAATAAATAATTTTTTATGACTATTAACTGTCTGTTTACCTATACAATTATAGATAAAATGAGAACAAATGAATGTAATAAAACGCGGTGGAGTGTGGATGATACATACATACATACATATATATATATATATATATATATATATATATATATATATATATATATATATATATATATATATATTATATACACAATACACGTCATGACGTGTATCGATCAGTACGACAGTGTACCTAGTTGAGTAAAAATAATATTAAAATGTCGAACGTTAAATCATCGTTCCGACAAAACTTGTGCAGGTACCCGCCTATACTATACCTATACCTATTGTATATTATTATATTTTGTTTCTACTAATAAAAGTCCACATTTATTACTGTGAACGTGAGGTAAGAAACTTTTTATACCTACTTTAGTACAACGGCAGAAAACGATGAATACCATAATATGGTACATTACCAACAATAGATAATCATTATGATCTTACATTTTTACACGATTTAACGATCAAATATTGATATACTAATGTAGTAATGTGACATTTTAATTAAAATGTCTTACGGTGGAGTATCATTTAAATCTATTGAATTACTAACAATAATAACATTAATATATTTTTAAGGTATTGTACTTATGCATTTTTTATATTTCATATTTTTCAAACACTTGAATGGGGTGTTTTTTTTTTTTGTAAAAATTGCCAGTTTTATAAATGTGGAAATTACGCACAAATATAGTGTATACCTATATAGTATATACTATAGAGTAGACGTTTAATTAAGCTCGGCCTGTATATCTGTTTCAATTTTTACTTTAAATGTTCATTGGTATAACTTCTATTATACTGCAGACGTATTTTATAGGTTTCTAAAAGCATAAAAATTTATTCGATGTATAGTTAATATAAAATAAAATATACTCCAAATAGTTTTACAATTTTAAAACTTAACCAGTATTTTCTTGGACAGCGAACGCTTGAGCTAAATTTAAGCAGGTGTTAAAAATGTGTTTTGCATTTGTTAAGAATATGTATATGTTTATGCACTCAAAAAAAAAAAATACAATATTTATTACACTTAAAAAAATACAATTGACACGGAAAATAACGTACTATATTATTCTGTTCAAATATCTTATTATTGTTCATCGATGTTTGATTTATTGAACATTGTGGCACAAATAAATATTTGTAGGAGTTGGGTACCTTGTACCTATATACTGTGTCTAAATTGTCACATTTTTCTTTGTTAGAAAAAAACTCCGCAACAACTGGTTTTTTCTTTATATTATATACATATCAAAAAATAAAAAATAAAAATACATTAATATGTATATACTTTTTGTTGCGTTGCGAACGTTCAAAGGTGTAGGCAATATATATATATATATATATATATATTATATATATAATATAATTATAACTCAAAGGGAAAGAATATTCATGACTGGGAAAATAACGTGTCCTGGCATTTATGTCAATGCTTAATGAACACGACGACGGTATACGTTAGGGGACAAAAAAGTACAACGCACAAACGCATACACGCACATACATCACGCATTATTATGCATCACGATGATGGTTTTTTCACATGACATAGTTAAACTCAGTGACGTTATAACAGGTAGGACCAAACTATATACTTGAATTTGAATTCATTGATAAAGTAAAACGCACACACGTCGTATGAAACGTGTAAAGTGTAAGTATAGGTATATCTATCATAATAACATAGTAAATCTGCAGCGGGTAAGAATACTGATCAAGTGCCTACTAATCGTGGCAAAGTTATCGGGACGCATTATTGCAGGAACATTATATATTGCCCTATCTAATCTCCTATATATAGGCCCCTCGCAAATTTTAGGGCGCCTCAAATCACATAAAGATTCATGAGGAATAAGCAGGTGAGGTAGATACAATAGATACACAGCCATCTGGCTGTAAACTATGTATGTTGAAAAAAAAATGCTATACAGAGTGGATATATAATCTCTGTAATGTTAATGTTGGAGTTTTTAGAAACAGACGAAAAGCATACTGTACAAGACGAACAGTAGTACATGATATAATATATTTTATACAATTAATTCAATTAACAACAAAATAATAATATATAGCGTTAAGATGACAATATTGTAATAACGATCTGTGTTGAGCCTAAACGTGATCGACTCCGCGACTTGTCGGAAAAATCTTTTGGAGAAAATACAATATAATATTATAATATACAGTATAAGGTATACCAAGGTAAAGTTTATGAACCTATATCTACCTACTTTTGCAGTAGTTACCTAACTATAGCTCAATTTACATTTTTAAAACATTGAATTTATGTTAATTTTAAATTTTAAATTCATCAACAGATCAGCTGTTTTGCGATTTGCATCGATCGTGCAATTTTTCAATTTAAAAAATATATTAGAAAAACGCAAACAATTTTGAAAATGTTGTATGTTGACAACTATAATTAAAATTTAGGACGTATTTGGTTTTAAAATTACAAGTTTACAATGATCGATGCAAAGTATAAAGTTGTTGACGAACCGAAAATAGTGTTTACAACATAAACTTTAAATCAGTAGCTACAACTTACGAGACATTTTTAGAGTCGTAATGCTTAATAATTTATTTTGTTGTCAAAAACAAGAGTCAACAGCAACAGTCGTTCGAACTCAAACTAATATCGATTGAAGAAGAATTGTCATGCAAAATGGACAACAAAAATCTTATGGATATCTTCGCTTTGAAAAATCAATAGAGAATATTATATCATGTTTACTTAGGTTTTAATGTTATATTTTCTATTTGACTTTTAGATTCTGAACGAAGTGATGAATGTATTGATTTTACAATGATGTGTGTGTTTTTTTTTGTGTCTGTGTACAGCATAACTAGTCGAAAGAATGCTTCGATTTCAAACTTTGGGGGTGTTTTCCGATGTAAAAGTGAATATCCTTGGTGCATTATACAGGTAAAAAGTAAACATTTTCCAACAGTTTTCAAAAAAATCGAGAAAAACAAAAAAAAAACGGGAATTTTTACGCAAAACCAGTTTTCGACCAAATCGATTTTTTTATATGGTTGTAATTAAAAAACTAATCACTGTAAATACTTGAAATTTTCATCAAATGTTTATGTTAGTACTATCTATATGAAGATTAATTTTAAAAAAATTTTGACTTTTTTGAGTTATTTATGGACTGAAATACACTGACATTTTCGATTTTTATGACAATTTTTTTTAAGTGTCGGTAAAAAAATTTTTGATAACCAAAAATACTTGAAAATTTAATACAAAGTCCCTCATAAGTTATTCGTATAGTGATTAAAAAATTATAAGAATACAAAGGCACAGTTTTTATTTATCAGCATTTTAAGTTCAAATATTGACAAAAATTCGTCAAAACCATGAATATTTGCAACTTATTTTGATGTTGAAAAATCATAAAAATTTTTGTGTTCATAACTAAGGAATAAAAATACATCACTAATTTTTCCATAAGTTTTGCTTCAAATAGCTATAAAAAAAATTTGGAGCGTCATTATAGGAAAAATGTTTTGAGCGTTTGAGTTTTAAATTTGTATGAAATCGTGTAACGATAACGATTTATCCTCAAACCAGGTATATATATATATATCACCTATGATAATATAAGGTATTATGAATTATGATAACTACATGCAATGTTTTATGGAAAAATTGATTAACCATGCCTTATGCAAAATGCGTCCTAATTGAAAAATAAAATATTTGTTTCAAAATAGAATATATATGACAATATTTAAATATAATATATTCTAGACTGACAAATCATCTCCGTTCAGAATCGTTTTTCGTATACAATGAAACCTATCATTGCATTCAAATTTAACCTACCCTAGTCAGAGATCCACCCCACCCCCTAATGTATAGCAGAGTGACATCCACTTACCCTCTTTTTTGTTTGTAATGTTTTATATACATTTTACATACTATAATAAATATAATAAGTATAGGCAAATAACTTTTTTCGATATTGTATTTTAATTGTTGCGGCGTACCTAAACTTATTATAATAAAAATTTATTTTTAATTTTAATATTTTATAAGAATTTTTGACGCATATTAATAAATACAAATAGTTTATTAATTTTATTTATCGATTTATAGGTAAATTAATTTTTTTCTACGTCCAATTGTACCCACAACCAAACAGCCACCAGTGGCGTACCTGTGAAACATTTTTTTTTTTGGGGGAGGGGGCATAAATTAACTGCACAATTTTTTATGGTTATAAATTATAATATAATCTGAATAGTGATATCAAAGTGATATAAAAAGTGATATATAGTAAGTGATATCAAAAACTTTTGAAATATATGAAACGTTTATAAATTTGTTAATTTCTAAAATTTATATAACATTCGAGCCATTCGAGTGAAAATAATGTTCTCCAACCGAACATGATATAATGTTTGTAGTACATCATAATCGTTGCACAGACAAAACAGGAACGAAATATATAATAATGACAAAAACTATTCAAACACAATTTGGTTAAATTATGCGATATTGCATTTTTTTTTTTTTAGTCCCATAATTATATTTCATAATATATTAAACAGTTTTTTGTATTAGTCAAGACGGATTATCTATTATTGTTTATTCGTACTATTTAAATATGGATATTAGTATCAGGGCCAACCGTAGTTAGTTTTTTCAGATGTCCCAGAACAAAAAAAATTTCGTGGGGGTCTTTTATTTTTCATAATATAATGACGTGTTCATTTAAATATGCATATCATTCTTCATGACTACTGATCAGGGTCAGGGTTTCAATAGAAAATCCATTCTAAGACAATCATTCTAAGCGCCTATATATAGGAATAATTTGTTTCATGTAACCGTAACAGATTCACTTCAAAGGGGAAAATTTTAATTTGCATTTTTCGAATGCACTCAAATAACATATTTTTCAATTTTTAGAACACTATTTTATTTTTTTAGTATTTTTAGGTCATCTTGATAATTTGTTACGCAAATCATATATATTCGTAGTCTCGTATATACATATTTACAGGTACATTATTGTACGAGTTTTAAGAGTAAATTAGGAAAAATCAGAATATTATTATATCAAGAAAATTTATTCCCTTCATAGCACATATATCGCCGTTTATTGGACTCACTTTGGAACCATAATATACAGCATAGTCACTCGATAATTCGAAATTCAAGAGACCGAGCTATAAATTCGATTAACAGAGGTTTTCGATTTACCGAGTGTTTGAATAATCGAGGGAAAAAAATTAATTCGAATTAAAGAGAGGTTGTATGCCTTACATTTATTTTGATATTTATTACTTGACATTTTTTTTTTATATATATTATTAATTATTATATTTTATATTTATTAATTGACTGACGTTTATTTATTATATTATTTTTATTCATGATCATTCACGTACACAGCATAACATTTCGGGAAGGGGAGGAGGGTTTTACAAAATTTTGCAATACGAATTGTACAGCAACATAATAAAACAACTCCTTTCTTCTTACTTATTATTTTTAACGTATCTATTATATTATGCTAAATATCAAAATGTTATGTATGTCATTTGTTTATAAGTAAGTATATATAGGAATATTACTATATTAGGAAAATAATTTCGGTGAGAGGTGAATAACCCCCCCCCCCCTACTGTATACGTGTCTGTTCATGATTAAGCATCAACAATTAAGGTTATTAGCTTACAACGATATAAATATTATTATATTTATCTTACAAATTAAAGAATCGGTTATTTTTTTCGTAATAAATTGTTGGCCACAATCTACAAGTCCATAGCGTTATCTAACTTATTGGTAGCATTGAAAATATTGTATCCCATCTTTTTTCGTCCATTTATTCGATTTCAACATAGCTATATTGCTGTTTAATATGCTCATTGTAGAAGTTTATTTTGGTAAAACGATATACAATCAAAGTCTAGATTAGATAGGTAAAGTACGATAATATTTAATCGCCGACTCGCCGTCGTCATTAGTTTCATTACGAGTACCTCCGTCAATTAGATTGTACATAATCTTTATACGTAATACATGAACATACATATTATAATCGCGTTTCAGGAAATTCAAATTATAATAAATTATAAAGGTTCTGGAAAAAAATTCCAATTGTAGACTGTGTCCAATCGACAGACATTTCGAATTGTTGAGGGGATCGGAATATTCGAAATACTATTTTCACCTAGTTATAAAGGGGTTTATAAGTATTATAAGTTTTCTCGGGGGACTAACCGACTAACTTAGTGGCCTACTTAGACCCGAATTTGGGGGGAGGGGGTATACTGTACGCCACATGTTACTAAGCGTTTAGTTCGATTTATGGAGTTTTTTCGATTCAAATCAAGTGACTACTGCAGTAGTCCATCAACCAAAAACGATTCAATAATAAAGCGACGTGAGGTCCAAAAAAACTTAAGCTCGGCTAATATCGGGCTATGTACTAAAAAATTTTCATTATTACCATCACTATGTATTTATTTATTTATTTCAAATGTATATGTAGTCGTTCGTTCATAAAAACATTTTTTTTTCAACTATCTCTCACTGCAGTATACAAATACGTCAATAATTCCCAACAATTCCCTTAGCCTCCCTCCCCCAAGTTTTAATTTTAAAAAATTTTTGCTGTCGGATATATAGCTGAGCCGTTTGGACATTTACTAATATTTACGTATTCGTCAGACGTTTTTCGAAGGAAGCTGTTTAAGAACCTCCAACTTTCTCATTTTTATTTAATTAAAAGTTATAGGTATATCTATTAATTTTTCTTACCAAAATATATTGCTTAAGTATGCTTAGATTTTAAATTCCAATATATTTTCCAATTGGAAAGTGAATTTATTAGTACATTTAGAGGATTAAAACTTAAATCGAAAATTCCAAGTATTAGGCATATCTACTTTTCTTAACTATTGGGGAAAAGAGCATTTTTCCGGAAATCCAGTTGTTAACAAAATCGATGTTCGCTTATTTAATGCCTAATTAAAGAAGAAAAATAATAATAACTCTAGATACATATTTTTTGACGAACGTTTTTATAAATATTTTCTCTACATGTTATAATTTTTTAAATGTGCTGACAACTTTTGGGTTATCAATTTATCATAGATATTTCTTTCCTATATAAATATATTATACACAAAAAGAAACTTTCTCCAATGTGTCAAAAACTTGAGAATTTAATTCAAGGTTCCTCATAAGTAGTTTATATGTTTGAACCAAAAAAACTCAAAAATTATATGAATAAAAAATAATCGTTTAAACTATTAATCTATTATTAAGTTTCAATTTGGGCGAAATTAGATATTTAGGTAAAATAAATATAACTAGGGATTTAGTTATTTTTATATTTTTAAATTTGATGAGTGTACATTGTGTAAAGAAAACTTTTACAGTATAGGTTCGCACAAAATCGAATGACGTTATGGATTTATTCAAAATATCACGAAAAGTTAAATTGAATTAAATTAACAACATTTCAAGCAGAGGCCTCGTGTGAAACAGCTATATATTATATCTATTGATAGAACTGCATGGTTGTAATTTAAATATATTAGTCGAGGGTACTTGAAACTTCCAGCACACCTATTTTATCATAAATTATCATGTATGATTTACTATACTACTATAGTGTACTGCATTATAATGCACACAATGCAATTTCAAAATGCAACAACTTCGGCAAAAAGTTATTAATTTTACCAGTTTTGCTACGCGTATTATTAATACATATACTTACCGCCTATATAATTGTAAAATTAATTACTTATTTAACAGGAGTATAATTATGTATGATAAAAGGTAGGGTAGTTAGGAATGAACTTAATGCATCTAATATAGACTGCCAGGCAGTCATTGCTAACTAGCTCAGAATCGTTTATTGCATGTGATTTATTCAATAGCGACTGGTACATTCGCGATATTTACTGTATGAGGCAGAGCGGTTATCTAATTTCCTTAATTTTTATTTACATATAATAATAATATATAAAAAGCGGATAAGTGGATGTCGCTCTGCTGTAAATTAGGTGGTGGGGTGGACCTCTGACTAGGGTAGGTTAGATTTGAATGCAATGATAGGTATCATTGTATACGAAAAACGATTCTGAACGGAGATGATTTGTCAGTCTAGGATATATTTTATATTTAAATATTGTCATAATATATTGTATATTCTATTTTGAAAAAAATATTTTATTTTTCGATTAAGACGCATTTTGCATAAGGAATGGTTAATCAATAGGGCTCGGATGATGTTGCATTTGCAATTTTTTTTCTATTGTTCGGATTCATTGCTAAGTTAGTTATAAATTTGTTTCAAACGAGTACCAATTAATATATAACAATTTTAAGTGCAACTTTTTGTAATTTTTGACCTTTTTTCAATTTTGTTGATTGTCGTCATTTTCAAGACAATTTTATATATTTTTTTATGTTTTCACTTTTTTTGTTAGATCATACAGTGTAATAATTTTCAAGGTAAGGTAAGGTTTTTTTAAAAAAAGAAATCAAAAATAGTTTAAATAAAAATTTTTAAATTTTGATAAAATTATTTGTAGATTTCTGAAAAAATAAGAAGACATTTGTGCGGCACAATTTACCAGATTTTTAATGACAATTGACGAGAATTTGAATTTGAATCTTTTTTATTATCTACTCGTTTAAAACCTATCTAATAAAATCACTTAATCCATTTCATAAAATAATTTGTTAATATATATTTTTTTATTTTTTTGGTACAAAATATTTTTTTATTACAATTTTTAAGTGCAATTTGGTTATTTTCACAGCAATAATGCAATCAATTTTATAAAAATTTTAGTGCAACAACATCCGAGCCCTAGATTAATTTTTCCAAAAACATTGCATGTAGTTATCATAATTCATAATACCTTATATTATCATAGATGATATATACTTGGTTTGAGGATAAATCGTTATCGTTAAATGATTTCATAAAAATTTAAAACTCAAACGCTCAAAACATTTTTCCTATAATGATGCTTCGAGTTTTCTCTATAGTTACTTGAAGAAAAACTTATGGAAAAATTAGTGATGTATTTTTAATCCTAAGTTATGAACACAAACATTTTTATGATTTTTCAACATCAAAATAAGTTGTCATGGTTTTGACGAATTTTTGTCAATATTTGAACTTAAAATGCTGATAAATAAAAATTGTGCCTTTGTATTCTTATAATTTTTTAATCACTATACGAATAACTTATGAGGGACTTTGTATTAAATTTTCAAGTATTTTTGGTTATCAAAAATTTTTTTACCGACACTTAAAAAAAAATTGTCATAAAAATCGAAAATGTCAGTGTATTTCAGTCCATAAATAACTCAAAAAAGTCAAAAATTTTTTAAAATTAATCTTCATATAGATAGTACTAACATAAACATTTGATGAAAATTTCAAGTATTTACAGTGATTAGTTTTTTAATTACAACCATATAAAAAAATCGATTTGGTCGAAAACTGGTTTTGCGTAAAAATTCCCGTTTTTTTTTTGTTTTTCTCGATTTTTTTGAAAACTGTTGGAAAATGTTTACTTTTTACCTGTATAATGCACCAAGGATATTCACTTTTACATCGGAAAACACCCCCAAAGTTTGAAATCGAAGCATTCTTTCGACTAGTTATGCTGTACCTACACAAAAAAAAAAAAAAAACACACAATATCATTGTAAAATCAATACATTTATTTGAAATATCTAAAAAGTTGTTGAATGACAAACATAATTACTTAGATTAATTATATTATGTCATTTTAGTTCAGATAAATATTTTGAGCGATTCCGCGTTAAAATGATATTTTAGTTCTGGTCTCATAACTTTTAACAGTTTTTAAAATACGGTTATCCGCTTCAATAAATTTTTTTTAAATACACAAGAACTACCTATTAATTTTTGGTGTTTTTGAATTTTTCTAAATATATTTCAATGATGATCTATTATAATTTTATTTTCTGTTCTCTGTCTCTTATCACTTATACTCATTATGCTAAGAAGTATAGATTGTATAATTATTATAAAAATAATAAAAAAAATAAAAAATTTTATTTTATACGTCCAATGTCCTATGGTGTCCTATGTCAATCAATGTAGAAAAAAAAATCAATTCGTGATTAATTTATGTACTTAGGTACATTGTATTTCATAATCGGAAAACGTCATAGGTACCTACAAGTAATTATTTAAATAAGTAGATAGTTATATCTACTTATACAAATATACAATGTCATACAAATTCAGTTGTGACCCCCACCTTTTAGAAAATCTATTATAATATTAAAATATACAAACTTACCTATTTATACATCACATAATTCATATCATAAACAATACTACATATTATTATAACAATTATAACATCATAGACAGGAATTTCTGTTCGGGGCTCCCGGGGATATATATTCATTATTCCTAATATGAATCGCAGGACAGTGGTAATATACTGTTGGGCCTTGGAAATTCACTCTGCTCTGAGCCCCAAAAATTATCAGGTCAGTTCTGGTCATCATATCTCAAATTTAGTTTATTTAAGTTCATAACTGTTGTCTATCAAGTATTTATTTCAAAAAAAGTATCTAACAAAAAAACAACGTTTTAATTCACTGTTCCCTGTTTATAGTATCTTAATTCATGGTTTAGTTGTAATTGTATACAATAAATTCAGTAACATTTAAGTGAATGTTCCTATTTTATCTATGTTCATTATTTTTTTACTATAATTAATACATTGATTATTTAATTTATTATATATATATATATTTATTTTTAAATTTTTAAATTTTTAATTTAAACTTTGTGGATACAATTAGTTTCAACAATTACAATTACAAATTACAAAATACAAATACAGTAAATACAGTTGTAAATACAATAGAAATAGTACAATAGAAAATTAGATTAAAAAGCCTGAATGGTTAAAGAAAGATAATATATTTAATATGATGTATTTTTGTTGTTTGAAAGTATACTTATAGAATCGAAAAGGATGTTGGAGGTACTAAAAATAGATAATAGGTGGTCAAGATGTGTGGATAAGCTGGGACAGATGAAGAGTAGATGGTTAATATAATAATATCACAGACCATTAGATCATTGTGTAGTGTGCAGATTGGGGAATCGTTCAGTGACAGTTTAAAGGAATAAGAAGGAAGACATGTGTGCCTGGAGGCAGGAGAACGATGTTATGCATTTATGAGAAAGATCAAGGTTATGAAACCATGGTAATGTATATTAGATATATATTAGTAAGTATTAATAAATACAATAAATTCTATAAAATGATGTACATTTGAATAATTAACAATACAGTTATAAATATTATAATACACAAAACAGAATATAAATATTCAACCTCTTTCACAAATTATTTCAACAACACTTGGTTCCATTAATACTGGATTTAAACATCTATGAACACAGCTACTTAATATTTCGTCCAGAAGTAAATGTACTAAACTGAAATAAATTATTGATATTACAATATTAATATAGATGAAATCAAAGGCTAGTAATTATTATACTATTGAAATATCTAATGATTCATTTTAATTTATCCAACTGATTTATTTTTTAGCAATACTATATTCTAAGACTAAATCCATTTTAGATTAAATTGCTAAGAAGAAATTATATGAATTATTTTATAATAGTAAAAAAAAAAAAATGTAATAGTTAGAAAACAACTTCTAATAATATAAAATATTCAAATGCAAATAGCTTAGGTTAGGTATTTATATGTACAAAATTTGTGATTAAAAACATTTAAAAATTTATAATATGTTAAGTAAGTACTTAAAAATATATACTTTATACTTAGCAATTTCATTTTTATAAATTTATAAATTACTTTTAAATTATAATATTATGATAATATAATAACTATGTAATATCATACTTTTCATCCGAAACAAATCGCCACAAATAAAGCTGTAAATAATGAATATCGACTTGAACCTGTTGAAGTCCGTAACGATTAAATGTTCTTAAACGAACACATTCTAAAAGTGTCTATAGCATTAAAAGAAAATAAATGAAAACAATTAGATTACAAACATACAGAAAATATCCAAACCTTGAGACTTATTTTAATAATGCCTGTTGTAATAGAAACCCTCGAAAATTGAACTGGTGAAAATATGTCAATGCGTTCTGAAAATAATCTATTAATGGCAGAAAATGTTTGGGTGTTTGTAGCTGTTCCACCAGTCGACCATGCTCTTATATGTCTAGACATTTGAGTCCTACGACTCGAATCGCTACTTCTGTCGGTTCGTATGCCTTCTTCAAATAATTCACCGACCTAAATAATAAACATTAATTTCAATACTTAGAACTTACAGAAAATCTTAACCTCTGTAGAAACAAAATGGAATACAATTTATAAAAATTACCAAATAAAATGTATAATAATAAAATAAAGTTTTAAATACCTATTATTTTAAGAGAACACTATAACAGCATGTGCTGTCTCCGTCTTATAAGTACTAACATAGCAATTTTTACGCTCAGTAGATCAGGTTTAACTCCATTAGTTTAAAATCTAAAATGAATTGACCTCTTTTAAAAATTAAAGGTAACATTATTTTTGATGGCTTCTCAGGATTTTTATTACATTTTAATTTTAAAGTAAGTTATGTGTATTTTAAGATAGTAAGTTAGCACTTATAAGACGGAGACAACACATGCGGATGTAACATCCTCTTAATATAAAATTGTTTTGTATCAAAATGCAGTGCCGTAGAAACCGCGGTGCGGGCGGTTCATTGCACCACGGCCCCACGTTGCAATTTCTAAAATGAGGCCCATACTTAAATAAAATAATATAAGAATTAAGAATTTATGCTAAGAACAATTTGTTTTAATAAGATTGTAATATAATGATAATGTCTTTAGTACTTTGTTATTTTAGCATAATATAGCATCCCCAAGCTTCAAATTAGCACTCTCGGTTCCAATATAATTAATTTTTAAATATTTTGAATACATACAATATTATGTACGGTATAGCTGCAGTTTAATAGTTTAAATAAATAAAGAGTAACGATTACATTAACATTTATACAATTTCAATTTTATTCTTAGTTATTAATTTGTCTATACAGAGTTCCTATTGAAAAAAATTAATTAAAATTTTAATTAATTATATTTGTATCATAATTAAAAAGTAAAAATTGGTTGAAAATATTAAGACATAAATGACTAATCAATATTGTTTTTAACATTTTTACAAGTATACTGTAAAGAACATAACCAGTTAATATAGGAAAAAAAACAAGTTTTAGACAGCAAACTTGGCATGTTCTTTGTAAGTAGAGTATATGCATATGCATAAAAAGTTCATAATTTTAATTGATATATTATTAACTACAATTGAGAAGTTTTTACCTGACTATCAACAGACGTAATTTCTTCAACCACTCGTTTCATAACAGCACGCACTGTTCTTGGTTCTAAACTATGGAGCCAATCACGGGTTTCAACCGATTTCTTTAACATCTAAAAATTTAAAAAAAAAAACAAAAATATGGAAAATCAATATCTGGTATTGTTTTGTATTACTTACTTGTGATATGGATAGTCCTTCAACGCGGACATAATAGTTAACAAGATGTTGAGCGGCAGAATGCATATCTGATGCCAACTCAACTTCAGAGCTAAGTTGAAATGAATTCTTGTTTTTGCCTTCAAAATAATTATTAATCTCGTAAGTTTCGTCAACTAATTTTAACTAAAAATAAATTAATAAATAACATTAAATGCTATCATGATAATATCATTTAATATTTAATCTTTGAACTCTATTTGAGCTTACCAAATGACCGACACCAGAAATTTGATACTCTAGACACATTTTTGTCATAATCAGGAGTAGAAAAGCGGGTGGGCAAGGTATGCATATTGTATAGGAACGAGCGGCTGAGGATAAATAATGTAAGAATCCCACAACAAGGCCTTCACGTACATAATCAACACTAATAGATTTTTGAAGAGCATTATTAGTTGAAAATGATACTTTTGGTTCTAAAAATGCCTAAACACGATATTAATTTAAATAAATATTATGATAATCAGTGACATAGAAATAATAACTGAAATTTTATAGGTTTGATTTTTTATTAAATTTTGATATATTATATTATATTATATATTATTTGACTTACATAAATATCTTGTAAAATTCCTTTAACTTTTTCTATTACATCTGATGTTAATGATGCCAAGGATTCAGTAGCAAACCCACTATCATTTAATTTTTGTAAAGAAACTAATGATTGACGTACAGTTGTTAGTTTATCATGAAAATGCGCTTTTAACATATCTAAGTGTAATTTAGTTTGACGACGGGCAGCGGAAGAAATAATTTCCATGACATTCCTATGAATATTATTCATATTATTATTAATCATACATAATACTACATTTTTATGAATAATATTATATCCTACATACAATGTGAAATCTTTGTAGGAAAATAACTTTCCAATCGCTTGAATCTTTCTATAAAATCTGTCCAGAGCTCTAACTAAGATTGCTGTATCACTTGTATTTCTATCAATATAACATTGAACTATTTCCAAGTATCGAATCATATTATCTTCAACAAATATATTCAATTGATTTATACTGATTTCGGTCTCGTCATTTTCATCACTGAAAAAATTCAATACTTAATAAAATATTCAAAATGTTCTTTTTCATAAATGTTTTACTTTTTTGATGGATTTTCAACAAACATTTCGTTAAATGATGTAATTACCAGGCACAATTGACTAAGGAAAGTATCACTTCCTAAATCAATAAATTCAATCATATCCTATGAAAATAATAAAACATGTATTAATAAATAACATAACATTAGCTGCCATTATGTATATTAATTTCATGATTATATTCTTATAATTTTAATAAAATTTGCAATTGCTTGTGTTAAAACTTGACATTATGATCCAAAGTTTGTAAATAATTTAATTAATATGGAAGATTATATGTATCAAAAAGTAGAAAATTGAACAAATATAGATAAAACAGGATAAAAGTAGTAAGTTATTATTCGTAAGAAGTTATTTGAGTATTTTTGATACAATGTGACAATTTGATACTCTTCTGTACTCAATTATATTTGTGTAATACCTATCCTTAAATATTTGAATATTTTATTATTCAAATAATAAATTTAGAATATAACTAAATTTACTTGATTTATATCTTCAACTTGTGATTTAAGTACACGCAATGATTCACATAAATGATTATTCGAGTGTAACAAAAATTCTTTGCATAGTGATAAAACTGGCTCATCAAGTTGAAGTAAAAGATCAACAGACTTAGTTAATTCTTTACCAGTAATCTAGAACATTAAGGACCATTTTAGTAAATGTATGTTTCTAGTACAATAGTTAATATTATAAATCAATAATCATTAATAAATAGTTACATCTTTATCTCTTAAATGGCTGTATAAAATGTTTTTAAGTTCGTTCACTATTTTATTACAATCATTAAGTATTCCCTTTAACGATTCTTGATTCCCATATTGAGTTAAAACTCGTTGAGCATGTAAATATTCTCGAACAACCTTATAAAGAAATTATATTAAAATTACATATTTTAGTTTTGTAATAAACAATCAGTTTATTAATATGAATAACTGAAATGAATACATTATTCTACCTGTGCATAATCTCCTTTTATCAAATGTTTATTTAAAGTTGCTGGAAGCGTGTAAACAAACTGCAAACGTTTTAATAATGTATGGGTCTCTGAAAGTTTTGAAATTTCATCTTTATTGGCCTATATGTATTAAAACACATACATAATTATCCAAATAATACGGTTAGTATTCTATAAAAATTCTCACTTACGTGCAAATTTGATGTAATTATTTCTGATGTTGTAATAATCTCATCCATTTTAAATAAAAGTGATTCCATATCCTCTTCTAAACTTTTAAAATCATTTTTCATCTACAATACAAATAAATAGTTAACAAATTGTAGCCATTCTGGTATTATATTACACATATGAATAATATGAATATAAAATATTATTTTCTAGTTTAATATCTTACTTTTCCTATTGTATCAGTAGCCAAAATAAATTTGTTGTAGTTTTCATAAACTAAAGTTTGCATATCAGAATGTAAAGATTGAATATCTTGATGTATTTCTCTTTCATGATCAATAACTTGTTTCAAATTTGACTCCTGAATAAAATTATGAATTAATACACTTCATAGACATGAAACAATGTAATTTTTTGTTTTATAACGTCAAATGAAATTATTGAAGAATCAGAAAAAATTATTTGAACATAACTGTGATACAGAATAGGTTTGACTTTTTTTACCTTAAGTACTTTTTTCACATACAACTCTGCATTGAAACATGCACCGTTAATGTCATAAGGACTTCCTGGTTTAATATCCATCTTAGAACATTTACAATTTAATGAATATTATTTAAATATTTTTAGTTTTTGGTACGTACAAAATTAAATTAATTTAAAAAAAAATAATTCTGAATTATATCAATTTATTATTTAGTATTTATGCCGTTATCATAACCACGGATATCTATCCACTATTATAAAGTTATGAATACATTAACCTTATACAATAACAACACCAAGCCTTTGATAAGGAAATCCTCTTATCGACCATGATCACATAAATTCGTACGATGAGTTGCCTATGGTGTGCCCCTTATCCAAATTAAAATAATATCCATTTATCCACTAATATAAATCCCGTTCAAAGTCAACATTTAAAATTCCTAATAGTTTTCAAAAGTGTGGGGAAAAACTAGAATTTTTACACAAAATCAGTTTTAATTAAAACCGTTTGAAGTTCAATTTTGACAAAATTTATTAAATTGAAAATTTACAAATTATTTAGTTGTTTTTAGTATACAACGATATTAAATTATTGAATTCAAATACAATACGACCATCCATTTACAGCAATCAAAACACTCATTATTTAAAAAAGTATTTACTTTTTTCAAAATATTTTTTTACATAGTTTCAAGTTGTTAAAAAACCAACGTTTTTATTAAAAAATTAAATTTTTAAATATTTTTTATCCTTATCATTTTTTAAGTTTTTACTTTTTTGAATGACAACATAGAGTTTTAATATCATATTCCAAAGCAGAATATTTTTCTAATTATTTTGATACGTAAAAATCGAATTTTGGACGAGTAGTTTATGAGTTATAAGTATTTAAAGTTTAGATTGTCGGAGTGGAGTGGTACGGAGTTACCTCGCAAAATGTTTGTCCACTACTCCGCTTGTCTAAACTTAAAATACTTATAACTCATAAACTACTCGTCCAAAATTCGATTTTTACGTATCAAAATACTTAGAAAAATATTCTGCTTTGGAATATGAAATTAAAACTCTAGGTTGTCATTCAAAAAAGTAAGAAACTTAAAAAATTATAAGGACAAAAAATAAAACATAAAAACGTTGTTATTTAACAACATGAAACTCTGTAAAAAAATATTTTCAAAAACATTGATACTTTTTGAAATAATGAGTGTTTAATGATAAAAGAATCACCCGCTATACCATTGGGGTGCAACCCGTATACGCTTCCTTGCATTGCACTCTGGTAACAGTTAATAAAATCATAAATTATGATTTGGCTTTGGCTAAAGTATATGGCCCTTGGTTGGCGGACTTTGCTGAGGATCTCCGCGGATTATTATGAAATAAAATAAAAGATAATGTGTATTATACTGAGAGATATGATGTATTTAATAAATTGGACTATAATATGGGCTGAGGGTGAGTTGCTGCCCGACCTTTCGTTTCCGGTGTTGGAGACCGGTGAATTCCGGCCCGATAATATTTTAGGTATAGGTTAGTTGCGGCCCGACAATATTTTAGCGATAGGTGAGTTGCGGCCCAAGTAATTATCATTACATATGTACCTTACTTATATAATATATATTATATACCTATTATCTATGTACCATATAAACGAATAACTATAAACGAAATGTTCAATACGTATGGGAAGTTATATTTTTGTATACAATATGATAAAGATAATATAGATCGTTTTATCGTATTATCTGCCATAGGTATATGACTTACATTATGAATGCTTTGATTTTTTTTTGGACATTATTATCATAATATATTACACCAATTATACTTTTATTTTTTTTAATTATTTATTATTTAATATAATGTTATAATATTAATATATTATATTATATTCTATAATTGTATGAATACTTTTATTTTATTTACGACCAATAGTAATATATGTAGGTACGACAATTTATACTAGAAAATACCTACATAATATTGTGATGTTTACATACTATATATAGACATATAGTATATAATATATATATATATATATATATGTAATAATTGTAATATATACATTATTGTATGGTCGCAATTCGTACGTACCTTTCATAAGCCCTGGTCGCAACTCGTACGTACCTCTCATAAACCCGGGCCGCAACTCGTATACGTTATTTAGGGTTTGGGCCGCAACTCACCAACACTGATAATATGTGATAGGTACTATATAGATGTCGAGTGAACATTGAGTTCTGGAATCACTGAAATGGATGTGTTGAATTTTAATTTAATGATAAATCGTTGCATATACGAAAATCGATTGTAAGCGGTGATGGCGTATATATTATATAACTTTTAATAATACTTATTATATTTTATTCATATTCTTCAAAATAGCAATAATAAACATTTATTATAAAAAAGTAGGTAGGTAAACGACGACATGTGGAACGTGTAGTATTTGGATTATTACCTTTTATGGTTTGTTTCTTTAGACATGCACATTTTTTTATTGTTTCCATAAATATGTGGAGATTCCCGCCAATCCGACTGATTTATGCATATTTGTGTATCTTAAATAACGTACAAAAACTGCTGATTGTAGATTATATACTAATATAGTAATATATCACAGCAGTCTATCGAAACGTTTTTTAAGTAACTAATAATAATAATAATAATTAGTTTTTGCCATAAATTATTTAATAAACAGTTTATAATATTTTTTTGTCATTGTTAATTGTTGTTTTCATAATATTATTTGAATAATTCTAGTCAAATGTTATAATTTTCTGAACATTGATAGTTGATACCTGGATGTCAGAAAATTTTTAAATATAGTTAGAAACATTTCTGATTTTAGATTTGAATGTGGTTTGTTTGTATGTAATATTATAATACAATATCTTATAATATTTAGGTGAAATACCTGCAAACCAAATTTTTTTTTCAGCATCATAAATTTATTCGTAATTTTTTCAGGATTACATACACTTCGAAACTTAATGGCTTTTGGTACAAACATTGAGAGTTTTTTGTCACGAAAATTGATCTTATAGTACACACTTAAATTCCTGAACACACCTTTTAATTTATTAATCCAGTACATAAAATTAGTGATTTCACTATGTGTATGTAACATATGCCTAGTAAGTTTTGAAAATACCAATTAACTACTATGCAAAAACTTGGACATTAGTATGCAATACTATATATTGAAGTTTTGTTATTAGGTAGAATACAGTCATAGGTAGTATTTTGATGCACGAAGTCTAAGCACACGGATGTTCATAGCTGGAATTAAATAATTTCATATAAATGTTATGAACGAAAAAGGAAGAAAAATAGTAAATATCGTAAATAAACATACACTTGTAGAATACTTCCAGAGCGTCAATGCATACATTCATTTTGGCTTCTTGTTGTCGGAGGATTCGATATAAGTTCATGCTGAAATTTTGTGTATGGAATAAGTTAATTTACCATATTCACCAGATCCTTCAACTTTTTAATTTCCGGCGGCATATCAGCCTAAAATTAAAGAATGCGAGTTTAAAATTATAATATTGTCATAGTGAAATAACAAAGTCTATCTGAACGCCTCTCTATTGTTGTTGGTGGTATATCCGTATCTTGTCGAGGATCGCATAAACTAAGAAAGTTAATTGATATTGGAACAGACATCGAGAGTTTTTTTGTCACGATAATTTATCTTATTGTGCACAATTAATTCCTTGATCACACCTTTTAATTGTGGAGGTACTATCGAACATCGAATTGTATTACGTAATTCATAAACCGACGGAAAACTAAATTTCATATTATTATTAATTGAAAAAAAATAATATATTAATCAACAAATCGTACGAAAACTTTAAAAGATTTACACCCAAGCAAGTACATTGAAATCTCTCTGCTGTCGATGATCATTACTCATTAGTAGAGCTTATATCACTTGGATTCATATTTAATGGAAACATAACAATTTGTATATCTTTTGAACCCATTAACATCGTAATGGTGGAACAATGATTGAAATCAATAAGCTTTCTGATGCCAGCCTTAAAGGTATCATTAGCGTAAAAAATATTAGTAATTATGTATACTTACATTTAAATATATATATTAAATAATTATTTCAAATATTCTATAATCTTGTTTATGGTTCGTTCGTAATTTTTTCTGTTTTTCAGGATTGCATACACTACGAAACTTAATGGCTTTTGGTACAAACATTGAGGGAGTGTTTTGTCACGAAAATTGATCTTATAGTACACACTTAATTCCCTGATCACACCTTTTAAATGCGGAGGTATTATCGAACAGTAAATTGTACTTAATTTTATAAAATAAAATAATTTCTTGATTTAAAATGAAAATTCGAAAACCGTAGAGATATTTATTTATAATATTGATAAAAAACAATTTAAAATCGGTTGGATTTTAAATGATAATAAGCAAGTTATATTTTCTAAAATACAACATTATACATTGTAAAATTGTATGATTTTCACAGTCGTACGATAAATCACACTTAAACATTTTCATGTATCCTTCTCTTTAACTCATTTATATAGGTATAAATGTTTTTTTTCTCTTTCTCTGTTTCTTTGTAAATTATTATACCTGTCTCTGTTATGTATTATAAAATAAAATAAAATATATATAATATACATAATAATATAGTATATAATATATATATATTATATGTTATAATGTATAATAGTTTGGCATATATTTTTTATCTCCACGTTGAAGCTCTTTTTTAATCCAGGGAGGAGCACATTATTAATTCACAAATTAAACAATAAAACATCATTTTTATCATTTTTGTGTAGATAAATTAGAAAAAAAAATACATTTTTATGCAAATGTTGGTATACATAGATATTTTTAACACGATTTTTACATATTCCATAAATAATAAAATGCTTTACATAACGACATACTATATGTACCTATAATATCTACTTTGTTAATATTTCAGATTTCGGAGTATGCAAGTGATGACGTCATAACACAAGAAATTGCTCCAAGATATAATGTTCCAATACAAAAATATTATCTTGAGCAGTAATAGATTGTCTGTCGTATAGTGGCACCGAACCCTATGTTAAGGCTCAAAAGATTTTTAAAATTTAGGATAGGGTCGCTTCATATTGACCACTTCCCTCTCTACGATACGCCATTTTTTTCGATTTTAAGATATTGGACCTCTTGAAATATTTTTCACCCTTCTAGATTTTTAGGATTTCAGCACCACTGCAGGTCAGTCGATAACACATTTTACCGCGATAACCGGTGGAGGATTCGAAATCACTTATAATAATTATAATATATCAATCATGGAATTATATCGTCTCGATTGAATGATGTAGAATGATTCTTTGAGTATACGTACCCGTGTGCCTTCAGATGAATTTAATATATCGCTTCTTTCTCTAGTCGCCATCTGTAAATTATAATAATTATTGCATTATCACAGTGCTTATAAATACTACATGTGAACATATTCGATATATTTATAATTTGTTTACCGCCAAATCTTCTGTTCTCATAATGAGTCCAATTTTTTTCCACATACGATCCCCACCAATCCCACAGCACCAAACGCTACACTCTCGATAATTTCTTTATTAATCATATTTAGGTATCTTCAAAAACTGGTGATTGTAGATTATAAAACCTATTATATAACGATTTTAAAGCAACAGATTAGGTAATAATTTGTTTTTTCCAAAAATTATTTAATAAACAGTTAGTATTTTGTCATCATTGATAATTACTAATTAGTAATTACAAGTGTATAATATATATAATAATCATTATATTTATTATTTATAAGATTACATGCTTAATGTGGTTAAGTTCAGCTTTTGTTCGACTTAAATTATAGGATGTTATACCTATTGATCTCTCGTTGGGTGGCCTGTAATTTTTTTGAAATTTCAATTTTTATCTCAAGGTAATATTTTTTACCTTTTCATTTATTCATCACCTCTAGAACACGATTGAAACATTTATTTCGAGTACATTGACACAAAACCTATAGGTAACGCGTTTGAGTACATACATTAATCGACATTCCCTGTAAAATAAAAACGATGAACTATCTTTAAATGTGTCAACGTTTTGAAAAAAATCATCAGAATTACAATTTACACTAAAAATGTTGGTAAATTTTACACTCCATTTGAATGTATCGGTACATTTTTATTGTATATTTCATGCAAACTTTTTAATTCTAACTAGATATTTTAAATATTAAGAACTAAATTATTAAAATTTTACATATTAAATATGTACTTATCTAGTGCGATAAACTGAGATGTTTCGAATAAACTAATGTTCATTAATTCATAGATTGTTTAAATATATTATCATAAGGTAACCGTCAGATATGCTAAAATATAAATGATATAAATATAATAATATAATAATAATAATCTTCTGTTAATAGTTAATACTAGTGGTCGGATTTATATTCTCTTAAAATCCTTAAAATATGATGTTTTTATGTCGCATAAATTAGGCAATATATTCTCTTAATATTCTTTTAAAATACCAGATATATGATGTTTTATGTCCTTTAATATGCAAAATATTCTTTTAATATTAAAAAAAATTCAGTTTAAATTTATTTTAGCTAACGAAATAATTTACGTGCTATCGTCATCGATAAGGAATACCTGGAGATTAATTTTTATTAAAATCCAGAAATTAATTATTTATAAACAGAATTATTTAGTGAACATTATACCTATCAAAGTGCTGATATACGTAAAATATATTATTCATTATATGCCGACATTACAAAAATATTCTCAAATATTCTCTAACGTGTTAAATATTCTCTAACCCATAAAATATGCTATTTTATGCAGAATAAATTTTTTCCTATGAATTCTGTTTTTCATGAATCGTAAAGATTTCTCACTCCCACTTAACTGCATAAACTAGAAATAAATATGTAAAATCATAAAAATCCGACCTCTAGTTAATACTAATAATATACTAATATAAATAACGTAATTGTTGGAGAAATTTTTAAAAGTAGAAATATTTAGCGGCGAATATAGTTTTTTAACTATAAATTGTATTAAATAATAATTGTATATTTTCGTTAAAGCAGTAATTTAAAATAAGATAAAATTTATCATTTTATTTTATTTCAACGTCGTAATAAAGATTAGGATTAATTAAGATACATAATTTGCAATTTATTTTGAGATAAAAATTCATAAAAAATTATTTCTTTAAATCTGAGATTTTAAAATGCAATACAAGATTCTTCATGAGTTTGTCTACTTTTATCAAATATAAAATGATTAAAATGTCTACTAGAAAGTCAAATTAAATTTTTATTAGCATTCGAATTAAAACATTGGATATTCACTCCATTTCTCTTGTACCTACCAATATTCTTATTTTGTTGTTATTCAACAACGAATAACTGTATAAAATTGAAATTTATACCATATGTTAAGTTTATTAATTCTTGTACTAGATGACATTTACAAAATATTTCAAAAATTTTTAATTTATTTATAGACATTTGAAATTTTCGTTTTTTATTCTACAATTGTCGATAAAATGTTATTCATTGTGTAATAAACCTTGAAAATTTAATACAAAGTTCCCCATAAATTGATATAAATAGCAGTTGGAAAATATTAAAAATACATAGGTACGATTTTTTTTATAACCATTTAAAGTTCAAATTTTGACAAAATTTATTTAATTGAAAATTTACAAATTCTTGAGTTGTTATAAATGTATAAAACGTTTAACTTTCATAGCTAAGAATTGAAAATTTAAAACAATTTTCCACATAAGTAGTTGATTCCGCTGTAAAAAAAATCTAAAAACTATACAAACATAGTTATTTTAAGTTGAAATTTAGGTTAAATTACATATTAAATAATTAAGAATAACAATTTTAGTTATATTATTGTTGAAATTTTAAAATATTGTTCGTGGCTCGTGGGTACTTAAATTTCTAGATTATACTTTATATTCTAATATTAATGGTTAATGTCGTTAATGACTTATATTAATACCTTATAATACATTTTATATACCAACTATGAATGACTGAATGAGTCGGGTACACAATGAATTCGATTTGATTAATTTGGAATTTATTTTTGACGTAACTACATTTTTTTTTTTTTTTTTGAAATAATAACAATATAATAAATATACCTAGTACCTATAACATACCCTAGACTGATAAATCGTCTCCACTCAGAATCGTTTTTCGTAAACAATGATATTACATCATTGAATTCAAATTCAATACCAACCATTACAGTAACGCACCTGTAACCTCCTACTAACTGTACAGCAGTGCAACATCCACTATTAGGTGCCTTTGATTACCTGCTAGCTGGCATGCCACCCCTGCTAGCTGACATGCCACCGGCTGAACTCGTAGCTGACGAGAGGGCCAGGATCAAGGCAAGGGCGTCTGTGGATCCTTTACCAGGCGACCCACCTCTCTCCAGGGCTAGGATAAAAAGAGATGAAAGGAAGGTTACAATCAACGAATGGCAGAGGAAGTGGTCTGTTTCCAGAAAGGCCTCCTGGACCCGTAGTCTTATACCGAACATCGTAAGATGGGAGAATAGGACGACTCCCGTGGACCGTGGTCCTATCACATGACTCAGGCGCTAACAGGTCACGGGTGCTTCCAGTGGTACCTCCATCGCATGGGCAGAGCCGATAGCCCCCGCTGCATGCACTGCCCGAACGGCTCGGACACTGCTGAACACACGATCTTTAACTGTGAAAACTGGAGTGGCTTCCGCGAAGACCTCCGAAATCGACTGGGCCACCCTCCCGAGGCGGGAGACGCGGAGAACACACTTTGCGGACCCCTTTTTATTTGAAGATCTCCCGGTGAACCATACCTAACCTAACCGATCAGCAGAACGAGTTTGCTAGAGTGGAGGGCTCTGACCTACTCGAGAACAGGACAGGGTGAACGCGAAGTCTAGGACGGCTGGCTTAGGCCGGTCCGAGAAGACACTGAACGCGACGTCTAGGACGACTGGCTTTGCTGGTCCGAGAAGACCTTAACCAAACAAGACATAGCTTATGTGAGGGGGAGGCCAGGTCATCTGGCCTTACCTAACCAAATGTGTACATACTTTGTAAGGTATCACGAGTTTGAAGCAAACGCATACATACCAGCTATCGCTGAGGAAGGTTTGTTTCGTCTCGTGCGAGCCGAAATCATAGTCGTTGTAAATTTTTATAAATAAACGATGCCTCATGGGAGCTAAGCAATGTGAAAACAGTTCGGCTCCCATGTGGTGATTTAATACAAAAAAAAAAAAGGTATCTACCTATGATTATAGCTAATCAAAAAAAACTTTTATAAGGACCATCAACTTACAAACACGCCGAACATTCCTACTTATTATTAGTATTATTTATTTATTATTATTATTATTATTATTATAAATTATTATTATTATTGTTGTTGTTGTTGTTGTTGTACACACGAATGCGTCGACAGCGGTCTTTGTTTCTTATTTTTGGTATTAAAGAGTACCCAACAGGCATACGGTAATATGGCGAGGGGGAGTAGGGTTAATAGAGGGCAACTTCCCACTCAGGTATTTCACTTTAGATCCTGTCATAAGTTTAAAATAACTTTATTTTAACAAAAAAAATACTATAGCACAATCGTACATTATAATCATAGCTAAATAAATTTTTAAAGTTTATTTAGTCATTATATTAATATTATTTTTTTTTAAAGCGAGTAAGTAAGTGGATGCCTCTCTGCTGTACATTAGGTGTTATAAGTGCGTTACTGTAATGCAGTGGCGTATCCATGGGGTGGGTTTTGGGGTCAGAACTCCCCCCCCCCATGAACCTGAGATGATAAATTAACTTTTACATGAAACATGGTTATTTCTTTAACATTTTTATATTTTAGAATTTCGACTTGAAAATTATATTAATAGCTTGTTTAAACACTATAAACGTATTATATACACGCTGCACACACACATAATTGTAATGAAAATGGCTATCCAAATGTCTATAAACTGTTAAAAGTATTGAAGCTAAAAAAAAGCGGGTAAGTGGATGTCGCTCTGCTGTACATTAGGTGGTGGGGTAGACCTCTGACTAGGGTAGGTTAGATTTGAATGCAATGATAGGTATCATTGTATACGAAAAACGATTCTGAACGGAGATGATTTGTCAGTCTAGGTCCTAGGATATATTATAGATTATTAAAAAATTTCAAATCTTTGATTTAAAAAGAACATTTTATATAAATTTCTAGCTTAAAATAATTTGCGAATTTTCGTGATTTTTACGTATGTTGTCAAAATTAAAATTGAAATGCTTGTAAAAAAAAAAAATGTGACTATGCATTTCTTTTATTTTTCAACTGCTATTGTAAAAATATTTTAGGAACCTTGTATTAAATTCTCAAATCTTAGAATTAAAAAGAAAAACTTTTATGAATTTCTATCTTAGATAATTTGAACTTTGCCGTAATAAATTTTCAAATCTTAGATATAAAAGGAAAATGCTTTATGAATTTCTAGTTTAAAATTATTTGCGAATTTTCGTGATTTTTATGTATTTTGTCGAAATTCAGACTTTGAATTATAATGCTTTTAAAAAAAAATTATTCATATATATTTCTTTTATTTTTCAACTGCTATTGCAAAAATATGTTAGGAGCCTTGTATTAAATTTTCAAATCTTAGATCTAAAAAGAAAAATTTTTATGAATTTCTATCTAAGATAATTTGAACATTGCCGTAATTTTTACGTATTAAGTCAATATTTGAACTTCATATGCTAATAAAAAAAAATTGTGCCTATGTATTTTTATAATTTTTTCATTACTATAAGAATAACTTATGAGGAACTTTGTATTCAATTTTCAAGTATTTTGATAGTGCCAAAAAAATTTTATCGACCCTTCAAAAAAAATTTTCAGAAAAATTGAAAATTTCAGTCGTCTATAAATATCTCAAAAAAAGTCAAAATATTTTGAAAATTAAATAATCATGTAAAGAAAATTCCAATCCTAATAACTAGTAAAATTTTCAAGTATCTAGGACTTATACTTTTTGAATAATAACAAATATTTAAAATCGTTTCAGGATAAATCGTTATCGTTACGCTATTTCGTAAAAATTTAAAATTCAAACGCATTTAAAATTTTTCCTATAATGATCCATCGAGTTTTCTCTATAGCTACTTGGAGGAAAACTTATGAAGAACTTAGTGTTGTATTTTTAATCCTTAGTTATAAACGCAAAGAATTTTATGATTTTTCAACTTCAAAATTACTTGCAAATTTTCGCGTTTTCGACAGATTTCGTAAAATTTTTAACTATAAACGCTTATTAAAAAAAATTGCGACTTACGATTTTTAATTATTTTTAGCTACAATAAGAACAACTCATAAGGAACCTTGTATTAAATTTTCAAGTTTTTTTGGTCGTCCAACATTTTTTACCGGCACTTCAAAAAAAAATTCTCAAAAAAATTGAAAATTTCAGTTGTCTATATATAACTCAAAAAAAGTCAAAAATTTTTGAAAATTAAACTGTATATATATAACACTAACATAAAAATTTGGTGAAAATTTCAAGTATTTACAGTGATAAGTTTTTGAATTAAAACCATATAAAAAATTCGATTTGGTCGAAAACTGGTTTTGCGTAAAAATTCCCGTTTTTCTGTCATTTTTTTTTTGTTTTTCTCATTTTTTTTTTGAAAACTGTTGGAAAATGTTTACTTTTGACCTTTATAGTGCACCAAGGATCTTCAATTTTACATCGGAAACCACCCCCAATGTTTGAAATCGAAGCATTATTTCGACTAGTTTTGCTGTACACAGACACACAAAAAAAAAAAAACACACATCATTGTAAAATCAATACATTCATCACTTCGTTCAGAATCTAAAATCAGTTCTTGAAAATCCGAAGATTATATTTCAAACTCTTTTAGAAATAGAAAGTTTAGATACACATTCTGGTTGTCTGGTTCGATGCAGCTTCACTTTCACACTGTGTTCAAAGCTTTAAGTTCATATTTTGTCTCGATATTCTTAGGTAAGTTTTAGGTTTGACTTATGTATTAAACTTATATTTACAGTCACCAAAAACTGTTAAAAAATATGCATAATGCATACAATTGAATATTTAAAAATTATAGAAGTGATTCAAAATTTAATGAATTATAGATACCATTAAAAATTGTCTATGATCAAAATAACATAGATCCTCCTAAAATTCCAAGAATGTCCAAAGTACCAAATAGACACGGTGGAGGTGATAAGCAAGCAGTTTACAAAGATGTTTAACACTATTTTAAAATTAACTGTTATTTTCCAGCTTAATATTTATTAACTAAAGATTTATAAATAATCGTTTTTCTAAAAATGTATCCTACAAACATTATGTTAAGAACTATATGTGAAGAAAATCCATCGAATAAGGTTATTTAAAAAGTAGGTATGTACCTACATTGTACATACAACATACAGTTTAGATGAATTGTAATTAAAAGGAGAGCTGTATATTTTAAATAAAATTAAAACAAAACCATGTATAAAAGATTTATTGGAAAAAATAGAATAGATTTTTTTTAAGAATAATAATTTGAAAGTTGGGTTTGAAAATTATAGCAAATATTTAATTATACGTATTTTTGGCAATTCCTACAAACACAGTTTCAAATGAATGATGTTTCGGTTCGCTGAAAAACATGAATACGGCTTACTATATGGGCCAAACAAGACTGAATAGTATTGCACCTCTCTACATTGAAGGTGATTGAGAAGTTGATTTTGATCAAGTACCTAATAGATGAATTTGACAAAGGTGCATCAATTCGAGGTCGACGACTCGTATTGAAATAAAATATTAATATTAATATATGTTTACTAATAAAATTTTGATAAATTGTAATAAGAAGGTGATCTGTTCTATATACTTTTTGTTTTTATATTTGAATACTGTCTATTACTAGCTAATAAATATAAATTATAATACTTGCTGATTTATTTATTGAGAGGGATTAAACCACTTTTTTTCATACCTACATTATAGACTTTTAGTTCTACCACAGACTGCCACTGCCCCCCTCCCAAGATTTTATCCCAGATTATGCCTATGCTAGTGCCTATGATTTAATTTATTTTTTTTAATTAATCACTCGGCGAAGAAATCAAAATCTATAGAATGATAATAGTCTAAAAGAGTAAATGAAATGGACAGTAATAGGATTAGGAAAATCCATTTAAATACTAAATGCTATAGTAATAAGATAAAAGTAATGCATGTTGAAAGATTAAAGTAGTATTTGAAATATTTAGAAATCCTGGTAATATGTTTTTTAATAATTAATAACAACTAGCTGATACGATGTTATTACTTCTTAATAAAATAATGTACAAACAAAGTTTCAAAAAATTAAATAGTTAAACAAAAAACAAACTTTATTTTTTTTAAACATAATGAAACAATAATATAACATTTACATTAATTTAATGTATAACAATTTATAAATTTTTATTTTCTACCATGTACAACAGACAAAAAATCATCAACATCAACATTTGTCAGCAACCGTTGATGTTCAACTTTGGACACATTAGTAGGAATCTGCAGTAATAAATAAATACATTTAATATATCACCTACATTTTTAATTAGATATAATAATTAACTTATTAGCGGCAAAAAGATTGATCTTAAAATATTGCATAACGCACATAATTTTTAGTCAGTTATAAAAAAGAATTCATAATAAACATTATAATATATGTATACCATAAAAGTAATAAAACATAACTCATAAACTAATACACTAATATTGCAGTAAATTTGAATTTTAAACATTCCTGCTTTGGAATATAAAATTAAAATTAAAACTGTATGCTGTCATTCAAAAAAGTAAAAAAAAACTAGAGATTTTAAAGATAAAAACTATTAAAGATTCATTTTTTTCAACTAGAAACCATATGATTAATTTTTTTTCGAAAACAATCAATACTTTTTGATATAATAAGTCCATGATAAAATAATCAAATGATATTTTAATTTAATATTTACAATATATTTTTGTAATAGGTAATATAGAAACTATGAAAGAATGTTTTTGAAACTCATTTACCTTATTATTTATTTCTCGATCTAAATGCCTTTTAGTAGCCTTCTTAACAATATCTTCTGATCTATGTAACTTTTGTAAATCATTTAGTGACCTGCGACATTAGTAACAACATCAATTATAGCACATTTAAGTTTCAATTAATCACCCTAAACAAAAACTTAGATGCAATATAATGTATTATACCGGGTGATTCTTTTATCATTGAACACTCATTATTTCAAAAATTATTAATGTTCTTGAAAATATTATTTTACATAGTTTCATGTTGTTAAAAAACCAACCTTTTTTAAAAAAATTATATTTTTAAATATTTTTTATACTTATCATTTTTTAATAGTTATATAGAGTTATAAGTATTTAAAGTTTAGACAAACGGAGTAGTGTACAAACATTTTGTGGGTAACCCCGTACCACTCCACTCTGCCAATCTAAACTTTAAATACTTATAACTCATAAATTACTCGTCCTAAATTTGATTTTTATGAATCAAAATACTTAGAAAAATATTCTGCTTTGGAATATGAAATTAAAACTCTATGTTATCATTCAAAAAAGTAAAAAACTTAAAAAATGATAAAGATAAAAAAAATTTTAAAATAAATTTTTTTAATAAAAATGTTGGTTTTGAACAACTTGAAACTATGTAAAAAAAAATATTTTCAAAAACATTAGTAATTTTTGAAATAATGAGTGTTCAATGATAAAAGAATCACTCGGTAAAGATTATTTAGTAATAAATACATATATAAAATATAGATATCAAATTAAAAGGTACTTAGGGCCCGTGTTACAATAGTTGAACTCCGGTTAAACCACGGAATTCGGCCAGTAAAATCAGTGGTTCAAGCATAACCGAGGTTTAAACTATGATTGTAAAACGGATCCTTAATCAGTTTTGAAAACAGAGTTAACAAGTATTTTTATCGTAATTAATTTTTATGAAATATTTTAAAATCATACTTCAATTTTAATATAATATTTTTATTTAAGGTAATTTGTACAAAAATAGCACAAAATAAAATATTTTATTTAATCGAAATAACTAATAATTTTAAAATATGATATATTACTTTCTTTGTGGGATTGATAATCTTTCATTTTCTTCAAGCCAACATTTTCTTTTATTATAATCACGATAACTACGCCTTTTTTCATCTTTGTGCTTAAACTTATCTTTGTCCCTTACTGAATCTTCCCAAAATTCTCTTTTCACATTTTTATGATGACTTCTTTGAAAATTATTCCGACTATCATCAATCCGACGTTCATTGTGATATCGAAATTGTTTTGATCTATTCACATAATTTATAGTTAATCATAATTAATATATGATAAGTTATATTTATATATACAGACTACAGAATATAACAGAAAACCTAACAAATAAAATAACTTTTGTTCTAATCAATATTTTTTTTTAAATATATAATTTATTAAATCTTGTGTTACATGCATAATATATTATTTTATTATTTTTTTACATTTTAATACTAAAAATAAGAAACTTAAAGTCTGATTTAATCGTTTTTGAAAAATGTTTATACTTTTTAAACCTAAAATATTTATACAACTGGAACAATTTTACTTAATACAAATAATGAGATTTTTAAAAAAACCAAAGTTAACTTAAATAAATATTTTTACAATCAAAATGTTTCTAAAAGTCTGATTTACAAATTCGCTGTTTTGAAGTTTTTACAATATTTTTCATTATGTGCAATAAAAATAAAAATTATATACTGTGTATATAATTAATGATAGCTTCTGAAAATGAAATTAAAAAAATTATTTTACATATTGATTAGAACAAAAGTTATTTCACTTGGCAGGTCTTTTTGTTATACCTTGCATATTTAAAGCTAATACAATAAATAGTTGCCCCACCTAACTTCTCAAGAAAGATGGAAATTTCCATAAATAGAATGCGCATAGGACACACGCAGCTAACTCACCAGTACCCGATGAAGAAAGAAGACCTACCCATTTGCGCCAGTTGTGGTACACTCCTATCAATCAATCATTTTATATCTGAATGCCATTCCTTTGAATTGGACAAACATTAAGCTGGAGTATCAAATATTATATCGGTAGCCCTCCATCCAGACAACATAAGTCCCATGATGTCCTTTTTGATCAAGACCAACCTTATTAATAGCTTATAATTTATTATGTTGTAATATGTGTAATATGTGTGTGTAAATAATGTATAATGTATATAATAATTCTTCCTAACAATGTAAACTATGTCAGCCAATGGCCTCCACTGCCGAGGCTTATTTTTAATAACAAAAAAAAAAATAAATAATTGATAAATTAGTTAAAAAGTGTATTAACTTACACTACTTGAAATTAAACTATTGCACATTTTTATTGATGCACACATACATTTACCTATAATTTCTATCAAAATTATGATTGGTTATATTTTGCCGACGGTTTGTTTTCCTATGTCTGTCGTCTCTCTGTCTTATTGGGTGGTTATGAACTGAGTCTTCCCAAAAGGAGGGGCTTCTTCTGGCTCTATTGTCTTTGTCATTTTTTATTTCATCGCCGGTTTTAGGAGTGTTAGACACTGATATGATTATTTCTTCATCATACCTCAATTCACCACTTTCCATTTCCAGGTTGGTGTCAAACATTTTATTTGTTGTCATCAACTGTGGGGTAATTTGATCAGATAACTGCACATTGTTTAATTCTGAGAGTATTTCAAGAAAATCAAATGTTTCTGATAAATTTAAATAAACCATCTGAAAAATATGAAATTAAATAATGATATTAAATAATAATTAAAGTTAATAAATATAACAATAATTAAACATAAATCAATATTTAATTAAACTAAAGCACCTAAAAAAAATTAGGTATTTTATTTTTAATGTAATGTACACTATACTAAAATAATATAGAGTTATGCATTTTAATTTATTCGGCGATAAAATAGTTGGTATTGGTCTAAAGTATTACCCTGCCACTCAGATTTAGTTAACACCTGCTATTTACATCTCTTATGTTTTTGATATTCTAACCATCTGTTATAAAAAGGTTATACTCCAGATAAAAAGGTACAGAAATTAATAACATAGGTATTTGTTTCAAATTCACTTATTAAATATTTTAAGAAAAATGTTTGGTAGAATCCGTGTAGTTAAATTAATGTTATAAAATAGGAATATATAAGTGGGTAATATTATGAAGTACCTAGTACCTCTGATATTTAGTCATTATCAATAAAATTTATATTATAAACTCAAAATAATGGGTTATTTAAACAAAAAACCAAGAATTTTTAGTGAAATGTACTATGATTCATCACAATTTCTTTTTTTGCAAATTACAATTTATACTTACATAATTTTATATACATTTATTTTAACTAATCGAATTATTATAGTATAATAATTATACCATCCGAATTATAAATTCTTTAAATAGTTCTTGTACTTTTTAAACTTTAGTAAGAGACAGGTGTTAACTAAACCAGTATAGGGAATACTTTCTTGGCAAAAGTCAACTAAACCAATACCAAATAGTTTTCATTATGGTATACACTAATGATCTCAAACTCAAATTATCTACGGACCATATATTTTATAATAAGTTCCTGGCCAAATTTTAAGTGTCCTCTTTTTTAGTTATACACTAAAAACTGAAGACAATATGAAGACAAAATATACATACACAAAATCCATTTCTCTAAATGACTATATATTATTTATATATATTATGAAATTATTTTTATTGTAATTACTATTATCAAAATTATTTATAAAAATATAAACAAAGTAGCAGTAGATTTAACTTAATATAACTACAAAATTATCATTGAAAAAATATGATGAATATTAACATTAAAAAAAAATTAGTATTAAAATCTAAAAATATCTTGATTTGTTTATTTTAATTTTTTAAGCTGCACTTGAAACTTGATATCTTTTCTTTTGTACCAAGCTGTCTATATTTTCACAAGAATTTCTTGATGCCAGATGTAAATCAGATTGTATTCTAACATTTGAAATTTGATTGCGACTTTTCGATTTGTTTAATTTTAAGAAAGAAAATAATTGTTTATATACATAAGAGCTACTAAACATGGTTACAGTTTTAGAAAAGTGATTCCTTAGATTTGGATAACTGTTTCCAAGATATTAAAAAATTTATGGAGATCCAAATTTCAAATTTTGATTCTAAAACTAAATTACATTTCAAATCAATTAACCCCATAAATCTTCCCTCACATGTTCTAGATTTATAGAAAATGGCTCACTAAAAAGTAGAAAATCATCTTTATACTTTTGAAAATCTGCAAACCTGTTCATAAATTCATTTTTTAGTAATAAAATGTGTTAAATATATTTTTTAACATCATTACTATTCGTGGGTAACTGTTTTAATGTAGGGAAGTGTATCCAGTTATTTAATGAAAGTTAAGTTTCCCATAATCAAAGTTTCATTGAAAATGAAAAAAAAAATTAACATTTTTACAATTTTTTGGTATATTTTTGTTCAAAATGTATTTTTACTGTGAGCTACATAGAAAGGGTACACTGGCTATATGTTTGAGACCACTGGTATACACTTAAATATACATTTTAATATTAAAAATAACAAGTATGATTTTAGTTTGTTTTCTTTTAGTTAAGACTCATTTTAATTTAAAAGCATTTAGAATCATTTAAAAATGTTTTAACATCTATAGTAACTTATAAGTTATACCTAGAAAATCTTAAGACTAGTTATTAAAAGGGAAACAATATACACAATTATAATGAAACTATAATACTGTTTTAATTATCATACCTTATGGTCACCATCTTCAGTAATGACTTCATAAACCTTTGACTTTTTTAAATATTCAATATTGTCTAGTGGATCATAGATTTGGTTAATCCGAACATCAAAGGTAGCATCATCATGTTCAACAGTAACACAGGAAGTATTATTAACACTGCTATTGTAATTAATGATAGGTGATTCAGGTATGTCAAGACTGATGTTAATATTTTCATTAGAATTACATTTTGTTATAGATATGTTGTCATCCATAGTCATAGTTTTTACAGACTCCAATGGTGAAATGGATTTTTTATGAGTTGCATTATTTTCAATCCCATAAGGTACTTTATTTACATCTGTTATACAATTCTCAGATAATTTAATTCCATGATTGTTCATACCCTGGGTTGTTCTTTTGTCACTACAATCACTTGATAATAGATTCTTACTAGATCCATCTACATCATACATTTTTGAATTAATGTTAGAATCACCTTTATTTAATTTGATGGTCTTAACCCTGGGTTTAATTTTTTTGTTTGTTTTTCCTTTTGGACTATAGTCATAAATTGTTGACGATCTTTTGTTCAAATATCTACTTAACCCAATCAACTGTTCTGAGTTGTCATTAACTGTGGTACGTTTTTGTATTTTACCAATGTTTTTGTTGTGGGATTTATATAGATTAGGACTTTTAGACAAATTAAATAATTTTTCTACTGGGTCATCAAAATGTACCATGAACTTTTTTAATGTTTTTGAACTTTTATTCTTTATTTCTTCTGAATTGTTTTCATTATTATCTTTGGGTAGTATTATTATTGGTTTTATGGATGGTTGTATGTTTAATTCATTTGACAAATTATTTTTAATACCATTACCATTTACAATAGACATAGATTTAATTGATTTGTTTTTGGATATGTATTTGAAACCAGATTTTTTCTTTTCATCTTGAGGTTTTTTATTAATAATTATTGATTTGGGCTGTTCATTAGTATTAGATAATTCATGTGAACTTGAACTCGATGAAATTTCACTTCCAAATAGCTCAACTTTAACAGACTCATAGAGTTGTTTTTTTTTTGCTCTAATGCTTTTTTTTTTTAATAAATCTGTTATTTTAGATTTACTAAAAAGTTTTTCTTTTGATTTTAAAGGTGTACATTCAATTATATCTTTTTTTGTCTTATTGATAATTTGACAACTAGTATTGTTTGAGGTTTCAATAAAATTCTGTTCTGCTGACACAATCATAGTATCAACAGACTTTGAATTTACTGGAGCAGTAGGAAGTAGTGAAATTGGTTTATTTAAATATGTTTCTTTAAATACTTTAATTGAAGATGTTCCTGTCAATGAATCATCATAATGTTCTTCCTTATATGGCTTACTTAGATTGTATTCATATTTTATTTTTGAAATAGGATTTTTGGATACATCAATGGCAGCATCATCACATTTGTATGAAATTTCATCAACTGGATTAAGCTTAACTGGTTCCATACTAATACTTTTTGTAGGACTTTTTAATTCTCTTGAGTTGTTTGTATCAGTTTTATTAAGTAAACCTTGTTCTTTTAAGTTTTTCCTTGGTTCATTTGACTTTTCTGTTAAGGAATATTTAAAATTATTAAACCATTTCAAAATGTTAGGATCTTTTTCCTGATTTTTTTTTATCCGCAAAGTTTTTAAATTAGAAGACTCAATTAATTGATTTTGATTATTTTTCTGTTTGTTAATATTAGCATGGAACTGTTCCCGGTTGATTTTAATTAAACTCTGATTATTTGAGGTATCAATGAGATGTAGTTTATTATTAGACTCGGTTATTTCATTTGAAGTTTCTGAAGAGTTTATGAATTCACTTTGCTTTTTCAATAATTTTTCATTAATGTAATTTTTTAAAGAATCGGATTTAACTGACTGTTCTTCAGTATTCAATTCTGAAGTTTTATCTGGAATTTCCGATGATAAAGGAAATTTAATCTGATTTTTAAATGTATTCAAAACATCCAATTTAACTGGTGATTGTTTATCATGTAATTCTGTAATATTATTATAAGGTTCTAATGAAAAAGGAAATCCTGTCTGCTTATTTAATGACTGTTGGCCATCTTGTGGTGGTCTACTAGAATCTTGCTCATTTAAACCGCCATTAGTGTTTTCAGTAATATTTGAGACATCAGTATATAATTCATTTGTTGTAATTGAATCATAACAAGATTTATTTTGTTCTTCAAGCAATACTATGGATTTATTTTGATCATTGACAGGTTTAATTTTTTTCCTTGGGATTTTTTTTCTTCTTGTTTTTCTTCCATCAGCATCCAATGTTAATATTCCAGCCCCTACCATTTCTCTAATATCTGTATCCCAGTGTTTAACACTATCTTTCTTAACAATTGATTCAAATCCATTAATTGAACCCCAGTCAGCTTGCAGTATTGGTAAAGGACTAGGTGAAGGTTCTTCTGAACATTTTTCAATTCTTTTTGGTGTATCATACAGAAGTTTTGAACGAGCCTGATTTTGAGTTATATTCTTTGGTTGTGGAGTACTAAAATCTAAAGATCTTATATGAGTGCTTCTTCTACGAGGTGTACTCACACTTTTACTTTTCGAGGGTTCTAGTCTATCAACTGGTGTATTGTGAACAATCACATCATCAACTTTGGATGAAACTCCAGGTAATTTTATAATATTATTAATTTCTGTATGATTTTTTTCTTGAGTTTTAAATGAACATTGATTAGGAACTTCAATAATAATTGGTTTAGGAATTTCAACAGGTGGTTGTTTAGAAGTTATATTTGTTCTCCTAAATTTGCTCTCTGTTCCAGGAACTTCAAATGGGTGTTTTCTTTGTTTTGGAAATATATGTTTTTCATGAGCTAAAAGTATAAATCATTAATACAATATTTATAAGTGGTTATATTATTATTGGTATACAGTGTATAACAGAAAGACCTGACAAATGAAATAACTTTTGTTCAAACCCATATTTTTTTTATTTATATAATCGATTGACTAGTTTATAAATAATAAATAATATATTTTACATGTATATATTCTACACATAGGTATTTTGCCGTCATAAGCGAAAACATTGTAAGTCATCAAAGAACGATTTTGAGAAAAACGAGTTTTTGTATTTTGTATTTTCTACGATTTATGGCGTTTAAGTTATTTGATTATTGATTGTATTATATGTTTGGAGTAATATTTCAGACATATGGCATATTCATCTACACAAGCCGAATTTCATAATAATTTTTTTTTTATAACCTCATATTTTATTTTTTTGGGACTTACGGCGTTTTTGCTTATGACGGCAGTATTATATAACATTTTTATTGTATTTTTTAACACTGAAAATAACCAACTTTTAAATCTAGTTTTAGAAAAAATGTTTATAGTAAAAATATTTGTTTAAGTTAATTGGCTTAATTTTAATGATTTGAATACTTTAAAAAATGTCTAAACTTCTAATAAAATATACATCATATACTATTTCTATAAATTTAAATATTATGTAAAAGATTATCATTAAAACATATAAATTGAATTATCATAATACTTTTCAAACTAATTGTACATACCTTGCTGAATTTTTAACATAGGAGTTATTTTAGGAGCAATTTTCACATAGTTTGTTTTGGATAAATAATCTTCTTCTTCTTTAACTGAAAAAAAACAGCATTTACAAAATATTCATCATTTTTAAACAAAATAAAGATGGCATTCTGAAATTCGTTCATTTTTCTTAATGTTCTAAAAGAGCAAAAAGAAATACAGTGCACAAAATGATAGAGTTGATGCAACCCTTAATCCTCATAATGACAAGCTGTTACTTAAAAGTTTAAAATAATATAATTATTAATTATCAAATAATTCTTTTTCAAATAATTTTTAACAACTTAGGTAATTTCTATAGACTTATTTTAATATTAATTGGCAATAATATCTATGAATGTGCCTGAATATATCACATAGTCCTTAAAAAGTATTAGATTTATCACTCGTAACAACCTCATGCTATTTAAGCATGTACATACTCTATTTACTAATTAAAAATAATTGTTGTTGACAACATAAGGTGTTATAAGATGCGAGAAGTGGCGCAGAACATGTACTTCAAGCAGTTCAATTGAATATTAAACTGTCTTAAAAATTGGGTGGGTCTTGAGTAAAATAATAAAATATACTTCCTAATCTTGCTGCTCTATTTTTATTAAACATAGGAATATCATTAAATTATGAATATATAAATAGTTAAGCCTATTTCTCAGTTGTTTGAAGAGGTGGATTGAATTATTTAAGCTGCCAGTTTATACAGTTTTAATTACTTCTATCAATTTATATTGTGTACATTTTAGACTAGTTAAATTGTATACCTACACTTTATATTAAATATATAAAATTATGAGCTTTAGTACCTAGCTTTTCAATATCAATAGTGAATTAGGTACCTAAAAACCATTATAGTAAAATGATAAAGATTTCAATAAAAATATTATTTAATCTTATTAAGCATACCTGGTTCTATTTTAGTTGAGTCGAAGTTATATAAGTCACTTGATTGTAGAACTAATTGATTTGATAACAAATCATAATTATGAAGAACTGTTGTTCTAATATTACCTTCATGTATCAATACAATATTATTGTCAACTTTCATACATTCTTCATTACCATAAACAATATGTTTTGGCGTGTTAAAATCATTCTTTTTTAATTTGTATGGTACATCATCTATAAAAACATAAAAAAAACCATAACACTTATTAATTGTATACAATCATTAAGGATCTATTATGTACTTTTTTTCTTGGCACTACGTAGACGGGATTTGATTGAGTCTGGATGAACATTAGTAGTTGGTTTTTCATTAAATTCAGCATTGTCAACATTTAAAACTGAAATGTATACAAAAATGTATTTGTAGTACATGAATATATTAATGATACATTGTAAGTAAGTAGTTGCTAATTTAAAGTCATAAATAATATTATAACAAATGTCAGTGGCGGGCAGAAAGACTAAATTTTGATGCAGTAGTAACCACTTTTTAAAGGGGTGTTGGACGGTTTCACAGAAGTCTATGCTAAGGTCCGACCATGGCCTGATATCGTTCAGCCACATTTTATTTACATCATATACCTAACTTTTTGATAAGTAAAAAATGTATATTATAGCATAAATTGCATGGTGGTCGTAAATACTTCAAAATGAAATTGCATCATTTAAAATTTAAGTTCAATCTACCACTGACAAAGATATAAAAAATATAGATCATTATGTTTTGTTATATTATTTGTATTTAATTTATACATTTGATTAATTATTTAAATATGGAATAATTATATTAAAATTATTAATGACTAACACTGTGAAAAATTATAAAACCATATGGGTGGTTTTTTGTGACAGTTAATATTTATTAATATACCGTTGCTTTTATAGTATCATATTTGGAATGTTAGCATAGCATACTTATGGATATTACTTATTTATTTAATTTATTTTCCAAAATATCAATACAGCCAATTGTTCACACATTTTTAATCATAAATTGTAAAATAATAAAAATAAATTTTGTTAGGTACCTCTACAACTTAATTTAAGTAGAATTAATATTTTCCTAAATATAAATATATATTTAGATTGCTTAAGATTGGTATTAATAATAAATTTATATAAATATTAATTATAAATAAAAACTTAAGTTTTATCATTTTTTCAAAACTAAATACTATAAAGAAAAAAAATATTTTAATTACAAATACCTACTAAACCTAACCTAAAATTATAAATTCTATAAATATATTCAAATAACTTACTACAAGACTTTTAAATATATAAGTTTATGTAAGTATAAGTTATTAACAAATCTTATCAGGAAACATACCTAAAAACTCATCCAGTATGTTTTTGATTTGTGGATCAGACTGAGCAGAGTCTAATGCTTTTTCAAGTGTAGAAGAATCTAAGACACTTTCTATTTCTTTTTGAGCTTCAAAACATTTATTGATAGTATCAGCAATTTTTTCCAACAAGCTTTGGTCATTCAGAAATGTATCAACTAATTCACCAGTATCAATAATAATTGAACCATCTTTTATCCTATCCTCTTTAAATAATCCTGGCATAGAGTCAAGTGATGTCGCTTCAGGTATTTTCTGATGTTTAGCCTGACCACTATAAAAAAAAAAAAATGTAGTCACTTACATTTTAAAAATCATACATCAAAGTTTAAAAGCTTATTATTTAAACAAAATTTAAGTTTTGAAGAATAATATTAGGAAATACGTCATCACTATCCATATCTTCAGTTTTTACTGCAATTTTCTAAACATAAGAGTGGTCAGAAGTTGTTCAAAATCATTTGTTAGAAATTGGTATCCATTTTAAATGTCAATTCAATTTTTTTTTACAAGCAATATAGAATCTTTATCATTTTATACAATAAGAAAATAAGCTGAAAGTAACAAATACAACTAGTTTACATTATTTTGATAAAAAAAGTCACTTACTTACACTTACACTTCTTATGGCTACTCAATTATGTTACAATTTGTTTTTATTATAATAGGTCACAACATCACTTACAATTCAGGTGTCTTGTGAGTTACCAGTTATAGTAGCTGAGGCCAAATTTTTAATGAGGGGATTCGAATGAGTACTTGGATGATAGAGGAATCTTTTGTAGAAACATTTAGCTTCATCACTTATAATTTTTAGTTTTAGGTCTGAGCGTAGAGAAAAATTAGAAATGTAGGAAGATGACTTTAAATGTAAAGCAAAAATGTATTACTAAAACTTATAATAAATATTTATAATAGTAATACATACACAGAAATTGAATTATGAATATTTTTTGGACTACATTGTAGCATTGACTCAATATTTATTTTTGTTCCATCATATTTTTTTTCTGGAGTACTACACATATGTTTATGGATTTGAAATATTGGAGATTCTTTGTTGTCAATTTTGGAAAATGTTGTGCTTGCATTATTATTTATTAAATGTGTCATTGAAGATAAACAGGGTGAAGAAAATGTGCCTGAGTTTTCCTCATTGGTTATAATGGTCTCATTATTAAATATATCTATTTCTTTCGTTTTAGAAACATTATTAGAAATTATCTCAGTAAACAATGGAATTTCTAATGAATCTTCAGGTGTACTTTTATTTGCTTCTATACTAATTGAAATATGTGTACCCTGATCTTTAGTATGAACTGTATTACCAACACATTTGTCAACCATATTTAATTTGGTCTCAAAAGATTTATCTTCTTTGGTTGATGTATGATCTGAATCTAGTAAATACTGTAACTTCTCAATTAATGTTTTCGATTCATATGCTTTAGATATTCGTTTTTCAACTAAAACCAATTTATATTATACATTTTTTTAAATATTATAAACATTAACAATATTTCTTGAATTTATGATTCATAAAAAATAATAACTAATAAATATAGGTACAAAACTTACTCATGCTACACATAGTTCCAAAAATTTCAAATATATCATGTAAATTGAACCCATTCACTTTTATATTGAAGTTTCTGTTATTTTTAAACATCTGATAACATTCAGTTAAACAAGGAGAGGATTTTAAAAAACAATTAGCAGTTTCTTCATTTTTTTCTTTCTTTAGATAACCTGCATTGACAATTTTTTCTATTAATATAATAATTATAAATACCTACACACTAATATCATGTTTTAAAAAAATTTGTTATGTACCTTCCTTCATAAAAAAAAGTAATTAAAATCTTTAGCATGGCATTCAGATATATTATGACCAGAAATAATATTGTATAGCTAACTAAAATATTCATGAACACTAGGGTGCCCCTTATTTAACTACAAATTTTTTTTTTGCATTTTTGGTGGTCTCCCCACTTAATTTGTGAATATGCATAAAAAAATAAACTACAAAAAGTTTTTAGTCAACCTATTGGTTAACCCCAGCCAACTTGAATTTGAAATTTGAGTACCTATATTAATTCATTCATAATTCAATGATATATTTTACATTTTCATATATAACTCATTTACAATTAGGAAAATTAAAATTTGTTACATAATATATTTTAAATATAATAAAATGTTCTATAAACTATGTTCTTACATAGGTACTTCTTCTTATTTATTATAATTCACAAAATATATTGACTTTTGTGTATGAAAGTAATTTTTTCTTAAAATATTATTATGAATTTTTATTAGTCAAAATTGTTTTTTCAATGTTTTCTTTTTACAATCAGGATATAGTCTTCTGTGTTCTTGTATACATTGTAATAGCAACTCAGACTAGTCAGACTTCTTATCATCTTTGGTTAAAGTTCCGTGAAAATCTTCCATAAGTTTAACTGCTCTTTCCACTGTGTCATTTACTACATTTAGCAAGCATGCAATTTCTTTTCCCACGTAAATAACTAATTTGAGTGTCCCCTGTGCTTGAATCATCATTCAAAAAGGTCGTTATTAATATTAAATCTAGAAAAAAAATTGCATACTGTCCTTTGATATAAAAGAGGTTAGTGTTTTTTCTACAAAAAAAAATTATTATTTTTCTATTAATAACCTTACAACTATGTAATTAAATATCAAAAACGATAGTATAATACACCTGAAAAATTTTCACCAAGATCTTGAAATGAAACAATAAGACACTTAGTAGGTTGGATAATTCCATCATTGTTAAGTGATTGTACCATTAATCTTTTAATTTCGTTTGATAATATGTCATCAAAGAAAGCTAATACTGCTGTCTCTTCTGTTAAGTACCATAAATGATTACTAATTTTTCTTATAGCGGCTTTTGAAAATTAGAGTGTTCAGTTTTATATAGTGTTTAACGTTTTATAAAATTTAAATTGATTGACGGTGCTCTAGCTGCTACAGTACAGTTGAACCAAGCTTTTAAATAAAATCAACCAATAAAAACACAAATATCACGAATAGCATTTTTTTCAGAAGATGATACAGAGTATTGATTTTGGAAAATATATATTTTTAAACAGAAAATAATTCTACTCATCCAGCGAGCTTGATGCATTGCTACAGGTGGACGTATTTTAAATTTGTTGTCCAAATTACCATTGAAAAATATTATAGATAGCTCATGTAATTCTTTATAGTCATCTCAGTAACATTTATTTTACAACATAGCTCAACAAAAGTGGAGAATATCATTTTGTACATCTTCTAAAGCAGTGCAACACTCAAGATCATCTATACCAAAAGTTATATTTCTAATATCAATTTTATTCCAATTTTTCAAAATTTTTTTAATAGTGGGATATTAGGACTTGTCGTTGTATGAGGAAGTACAGTTTCAAAAACGCCACATAAAATTATTTCGTATATGTGGTGGCGACATGGTAGGTAAAGTAAGAAGTAAGTCTCTTCCCAATTTTTGCTCCAATAAAACGCATGCACCATTTAAACACTCTGTATTTGAAGCGGTGGTATCACAGCATAGAGCTTGAACAACATCTGTTACGCCCCACTTTTCTAATGCATAATATATAGCATTAGCTTGTTTTTTTCCCGTTGATAGTAAGCAAATCTTGATTCTTACTGGTTAAAAAAATTGGTAATCTATCAATACCTGAGTCTCTATAGTCTCTACGTCGGTAGTATTTTTTCATCCCATTGTACAGTTATATAGCTGGAATAGAACTTTTAAAATTGGTTTTAATTTTATTGGCACGTGGATCGTAATCCAAATCATTCTTATCTAGAAAAAATATGATAATATTCAACATAACAATATTTGTAATGTTCAAAACTCATAATAATATTTTAAGAAAAAAGTACTTTCATACACAAAAGTCAATATATCTTGTAAATTATAATTTATAATAAATAAGAAGAAGTACCTATGTAAGAACATAATTTACAGAAAATTGTATTATATTTAAAACATAATATGTAACAAATTTTAATTTTCCTAATTGTAAATGAGTTATATATGAAAATGTATGTAATTAATATACTCAAATTTCAAATTCAAGTTGGCACGGGTTACCCTTAATAGACTGACTTGAAACTTTTTGTAGTTCATTTTTTTAGGCATATACACAAATTAAGTGGGTGAGACCAACAAAAATGTAAAAAAAAAATTTAAGGGACACTAATGAACACGTTTTGATGTATTGAGTTAAATTGAAAACAGTAGTCTCATGCCAACCGTCAACATATCAAATAATGTCCAGTCTCAAGAGTCAAGACAGGATAAACAAAATATATTGCTGAACAGCTGAACGTTCGAATTTGATTTTTTAAACTACTATCTACCTGGTATTATAGAAATCTAAACTCTTAAGTACTCACCATATACTAAACGAGCTATTTCAGATGGCATCAACGGTTCCATTTTTAATAGGTGAATGGCAAATGTGGTAATTTTTTGTTTCATATAATTGACAGGAGAAATCCGTGGATATTCTGATTCATATCGTTTTCATTAACTTAGAAATATCTTAGATTTTATAAGTCTTAAATATCTATGAAAAATCTCAGAAATCTACGTCATATTAAACTATTAAAGTTGAAAAGTCTAAAGGAAAACAAAAATAGTTTACGATTTGCGTGATTACTCTATGGATAATATAGTAATATCTGATAATACCACATGATTGAATCTGATATCTAAAGATAACATATTATCACCACCGTCCGGTAAAATAAAATAAAGAACAAAATAATTAAATAACAGATCACATATCACATTATTCACATTTAAACTTTAAACTTTGGGCCTTTTTTTTTTCAAAACCGAGATTTCTGTATTCAGTATTTCATATTTTCATTCACTTAATCACTATTCTCTGTTCAGTTTAATCTCCTGAAACGACAAAAGATATTTATTATTTAATATTACTATTACTATTGATATTTCATTTTCGCGATTTGAAATTTGAATCTCGTAAGTCGTAACGTCTAAAACTTATCGTACCAACTACCAAGTACCAATGAAGTAAGAATATTATAGATATCTTATAATCAATAATCATAATTAATTACTATGTATTCATGTCTATGTATGTAAAACTACCTAATTCTAATGAATTTTACAAAATCAATATATATATGTATATATTATGTGTAGCTATAATATAGCTGCTATATGGTTATTTATGTATCTAAACAATAACATTGATGGTTCTGGTCGATTAGTTAAAATTATCAACATAAAAATCATCACGTTCCAATGAATTAATTTTTGTTACTAAAATACATTGTTTAAAAAAATTTTAAATAGACAAGATTAAATATTGAAAAATAAGTCATTTCCAAAGGATAAGAATTATTATAGGAAACTACAACTGTATGCATGTACTACTGTACTAGTGCTACTCACAAACCTCTAAGCTTGATTAAAACTAAAAATAGTTTCATTAATTGAGAATGCATTGAAGTACAAGATTGATAATCTTCTAGTCTCTTTAAAATGTTTTCTGTATAATTTGAGAATTTGAAAAATTGTTTATAATCTTTGAAATTAACACCACTTAAAAATTACTGTTCAATTCAAATAAACAGTTCTGGGAATCACATTTATTTAAAATTAAAATCAATTTATAATACCTAGCTAAGCTGTAATATTTTATCAAAAAAAAAAGAAGAAATAAAAGTGTTGAAATCAGACTAGGACCACAGGATAAACCAGAAGAGACGATTGCCAAAAATTCAAAAATCTATTCAATTTATTAGCAAACCGGTATACCTATATATGTCTTTAACATAAATGTAAAACTCTTTTTATATAATTTAATCTATGCTAGGATAGTTACCTTGGCAGTTATATCATAATAGTATTGAAATAATATTTTGAATAAATGAATGATAATACCTAATTGATTGTTTCATACAAAGCTCAATTAATTCAACATTGTTAAAATGTCTCTAAAAACCTATTTAAAACGTTTTGTATTGCTAAAACATTATAAAACAATTATGAATGATTTTAGTTTCTTATAGAACCTAAATTTATTTTATCGGTTTTTTTAAATAGTTTACTAAATACACCACGTATGAAAAAAGAACTAGGCCAATTACTTAACAAACCACCTTTTGGTATGAAGGTGAACGTAAAAGAAGGATCAACTTCTGTTTTAGAAGCTGGTAAGAGTGTTATATTGTTTATAAAATAAAAATCAATAGTATATTAAGATGACAGTTTAGTTAAATTTTAAACTATGAATGTTTTAGAAATCCACGGACCAAAAGATTCTCCATATGAAAATGGAATTTTCAAATTGCAAATAGAATTGCCTGTGAAGTAAATTTGAATTATTTTTAAAAATATTGTATGCTATTTAGTTATTAATTTTTACCCAATTGTGTTTCAATAGGTATCCATTTGAACCTCCAAGAGTGACATTCATAACACCTGTCTATCACCCAAACATTGATAGTGGTGGCAGAATCTGTTTGGACATTTTAAAAATGCCTCCATCTGGTGCATGGAAACCATTGATTAACATAGAAGGTGTATTAGTTGCCATATTCAATCTAATGAACTGTCCAAATCCTAATGATCCACTCGTACTGGACATTGTATGTACATTAAATCAATTGATTCTTTGCAGTTTACATATTTGTGTTATGATTTTTAGGCAAAAGAATTTAAGAATGATAAAGAAACATTTGAATCCAAAGCTAAACACTATACCAAAGAACATGCTATCATAGCCACAGTATGATTATATTTTAATTAAATACATTTATAATATTCTTCTGTTATTTTATAAGATAATATTTCAGCCAACTAAACTACTTTCAAGAAAATGTCCAAATCATATTTGTACATTTTTATTTAATTAATCATTTATTGTAATTTAAAATTTGTTGGTTAAGAATTATTGAACACTGAATAAAGTTCATTCAAATGTTGGAAAGTATTATCATAATGTATGTACAAACTATTATAATTGTATACTATTACCTATTATTTATGTTATATCTTTTTAATTAGTTTGTCTATAACAGACAAATGTGCTATAAAAACTCACTCTAAAAACTACTAACAGTTAATACAGGGGCGGATCAAGAGGGGGGCGATTGGGGCGATCGCCCCCCCCCCTGTTCACCGTAACAAACATTAGTTGTTGACGTAATTACTTTAAGGGTAAATAGGGAAATCTTAAACTATTTTTTTTATACCAAACTTATGCTGGTACCACGATTATATTATATTATTTTTCTTTATAATCGTAACTGCTACTATGTTATCAGTTATATTTATTATTTGTTGATATACTACTATTATTAAATAAATAACCTACCTATAACAAAATTAATATTTTTAATTTTATCTATATCATGTGTGTCCGTTAAAAATCGCCCCCTCCGTTATTTTGGTCTGGATCTGCCCCTGAGTTAATAAAAGACAATAAAGAACATATATTTTCTTTGAATAATCTAAATTTGAAACTGACAAGAGCCTACACTAATTGATCCTTCTCTCAAGTTACCACATTATGATTAAAAAACATAATGTATGCTTATTATACCTACTTATATTTAACGTATAGTTTATGTGATTTCTAAATTAAAAATTGACCATTTGAAACTGATCAGATAAGTTTATTGTGGATCAATGAGTGACTTAAAATGTAAACAATTTATTATGATTTTCAATTCTACAATCTATTATAAGCATATTATATTATTTGTTCAGCGATCAAACTTTGATACTATGAAACAAATATAAATATATTGTTTTAAATTATATATATATTTATGTTTCTGATTACCATTAAATATCAATAATTAAAATATATAATTTGTCATGATTTAGTATTTGCTTCTATATATATATATTAGTGATATTCTGTATTGTAGTTATTGACTTATCTGCGTTGTATATATGTTCCATTTGGGATCACGGTATTATAATAAAAATTGTTTGTTTTTATAAAACTGAATCGGATGGTTAAATGGTTTACTCTTTACCAACACTATTACTGTATTACCTTATATTTGAACCATTTTCGGAGACTCATACAATAAGAAATGCTACTGTAATGCAAACTATTCAAGTCCATTGGTTTGACTAGATATTATCAGAGATAAATTGAGTGTTACATAGACAAAACTGTCAAATATAAACAAAAAATGATTGATGGGGGTATTGAAATCTACACCAAACTTTCTATTATTTTTGATAGCTTGATACTTAAAATAAAAATTATTGAACTTCTGTAATATTGTGATAACTAATTTTTAAATACATAATTATTATCGAAAAACGATAAGAGTGACGATTTCATTACACAATTATTGTCCTTAAAACTGAATGATTTAATGAAGGATAAAAAATATAATATAAAACATTACACTTATAGCAATAGATATTATAAACAATTGTATAATCATCGGATATTTATAACTAATTGGTAGGTAATATTACATAATATGCAGATGAAAAATAATAAAAGTAAAATAACAGACTGTCTGCGTCCGTTTCTCTAGTAGACAAAGCAAATTAATTAAAAAATAAATAAAATTAAAGCATCTAAACAGACTAAATATAAACCTTTCTAATGGGTATAATAGGTACCTATGTGTTCGGTGTGTACACCGGGACATAAGACATTTTACTAGTAATTAAATGGACTGTAAAACTGAGTTTTGAAATTTCCTAACAAATCACACATACGCTCTATTTCAACACCGTTGAACTTTACAGACTTTTTCGCCAAAAACTTATCCGCCTCGTCTTTGGAGCTGAACGTAAAGTACAACGAACAAATAAACTCTTTGGACTTTAACCGCATAATTGTGGTTTTCGTGATGACGTTGTCGCCGAAAGTCTCGGCGAACGCCAAAAGTTCGTCGACTGTGACCGTCCTCGGGAAACCGCTGCAATAGATCGACCGTTGTACGATCTCCTTGAACAGACCACTATCGGGCTCGGGCGCGACGATTTCCGGTTTGCGTCTGATCTTTACGTCCGTGTCGTCTACTTCCACGATGCTGTCGACGGCAGCGTGCCTGACGGCGGAAGCGATCGCTGCCGGGTCCCTGGTGATGGACTTCAGCATTTTTAATGTCAAGAGCACGCTGATCGGCACCCAGCCGTCGTCAAGCCCGATCCAAGCCTCCAGGAACTTGTCGTACGGCAAATTGGTGTCGCTGAAGTAGAACTCGAGTTGCTTGACGATTCGAGAATCGCGGTTCGCGTTTCCGGTACATCCATGTCCCCAGACTCCGGTGACCTGTTTGAATGAGGATGTTGACGTCATATAGTGGCGGCGATTGTTCGGCTAAAAAACAAACGAATTCATTCGTCACAGATGAATAACTCTCGCAATTCAGTATAATTTTAATTTTACTGTCAATTTACATCACATTGTCGTAATAATAAGCAATGTTTTCAAATTCCAACACGTCAAACAACAGTATTATATGCTGCTCGTGGGCAGCACCTACGAACAACGAATGCAACAATATCGAGATATTGTACTCTGGTGTGGGGTAAAGTCCCAAACAAAGTTTAATTGAGAATTTAACAAAGTACTAATGATTCGAGTACAGTAACACATTTGTACTTAGTATTTGTTCATATGATCACTTATTTATAGTATGATGGGACCACCGCGAACGAATAATGTGACTGCAGATGGGTTTAGAATAGTCGATTTGCAGAATACTACAACGGAACGCCAGGACGTATAAAAGGAATTTAATGATAAAAAAATAATTAGAATTCAAAAATTTTTGAAATTAAACATAAAATGTCGACACGAAAATACTAAAAACAGGTAGATATCTAAAGGCTAAAACTATTAAAATAACGATGTATTCGGATCTTCAAATACCTATTTATGAAAAAAATTTACCTATTGTAATTTGTAGGTACCTTTTACAGTTTTGAGCAAGCAAGCTAAAATAACAACTAAACAACTTATGAGAAACCTCATATATGAAATTTCAACTTCTTTCATCAAGTGATTTATTTTCTTACATGTATAAAAAAAATAGGAGATATCAGATGTTTCTAAATAGCTAAAAAAAAAAATGGTCAAATATTTTAAAAATTATACCAGTTGTATATATAAGAAAATGCTAATAAAAACATATATTTAAAAAAAAATAATATCTGTAATTCTATATGTATAACCAAGTACATCAACATTCAACGGTTATTCGTTTTAGGTTCCTAAACATAAGTTCATAACACATCTCAGTGGAGTCTGTCCGTTTTGTGACGGAAGGCATCCCTTATAAGCTAGTCTATGCATAATAATAATATTAATATTATATTTAAGCGTTAAATATTATTTGAAAGTGTTTACTTATTGTTTCGATGACAGGACCCTCGTGTTGACTCCTTGCAAACCAAAAATACGATATTGCAGGCGATTGAATATACCTAGATATTGCAGCGTGGGTAACCGCGGTATATGTAAAGGCAAACTCTATGCACTACAAATTAACTGTACGGCGACAATAGACGTCTTGTACGACGTGAAAATAATAATAATAATCGACAACAAGAACATATTTTGTCACTTTTCAAATAAAAATAATATGATGTGTTCGAGAGTCAGCAATCACCTCCTCATAGTCGCATTTTGGAACAGAAAAATGAACTGAACGGACCGAGACGTGGTAAGGCAGTTTTATGCTGATTATTTTTATGATCGACTTGTTGTTGTTATTATCGTTCATAATTTATTATTCGCTATATTATACAATACCTATATAGATTGTATGCACAGTGTCAAAATAAATTAAGCTGTTAATCGAATCTTAATGTTTTGTCAATAAACCAGTAATTACGCGTATTACACTTAAAATGTAATAGTATTATTTCTGCGAGTTTCAATAGTGTATAAAGGTTATAATATACTATACCTATTAGGTTATGTTTAGATCGTTTACCAAACAATGCAATGTTCATAATATTAAATAATATTATTGATGGATTGAAATTGTCCGAATAATATTCTGCTTCGGAATATGAATACAATTTTAAATAAATACAAATGTATGTTGATGTTATTCAAGAAATTTGAAACTTATTGAAATAATGAGTGTGGACCTAAATGGATCACCTGATATAGAAAAATAAAGCATTGTATGGTAGTGTTGGTTTTTTCAAACTTACTATATTATTACAATACAAAATAATCGTTATAAGTATCTCTATATGTATATTTATATATTTTCAGTATTTAACATTAATACATTATATAGTTGGCTAGAATCGTATATATTATTATGTTACGTGATTTTTTATTTTGTCTAGCGTTAAAAATATAATATATACGGCGTAAGTATAGAATATAAATATAATATAATATATAGACATCGATTTAGGTACAACAAACAATATTTTTATTTTAAAATTCGTGAAATATTTTTCGTACCCTATATAATAATATACGTATATATATATATAAATTATGTACTATATATATACAGTAATATATGTATATTGAACAATATATATTGATGTGTATATACGACAAATAATTATATACCTACTGAAATAAATTATTCGCGGTATATTATTATTTGCTTATGTATATAGAAACGACGATATATGATATCATTATAAAGTGTGTTATTATATCAATAAAATATTTAATATTAATTTCGTTTTGAACTGTTTATCAAGTATTTGCAACAGTGGGTGAGCAGGTGTTTTTCGCCGTGGATGCCGTTGCCGTTGGCGACCCGGTGCTGGTGCTGGTGGTGGTTGTGGTGGCCGTTCTCGTCCGACTTGTGCGACGATATCTCGCGCGTGTACACGTCCAGGCCGTACTGTCCCTCTTCCGGAAACCCGATCAGAAAAGTGATGAAATCGTCCACGATCGTGTGCGATATATACTTGGACAGCCGTTTCTCCTCCACGCCGTTCTTGTGCAGCGTGGCCATGAAATCTGTCAGCGGCTTCGACATTCGGAACTGGATTTCCAGCTCCCGGCCGGCGAACACAAGTGGATCCTGCGCAGAGACGACGAGATTATACAATACAAATAAACGTATTTTTATAAGTAAAAGTTCTATTCTAAAACGATACAAGTGGGCTAATATAAAATTGAGTTTTAATCACAATTTATTGGTGAATTTCTAGGCGTTTTAAATTTTTTAATAACATCCTATTTATACTATACAAAATATCTATATATACAGACTTCGGTTTTGAATTTCCTAATCGAAAACAGAATATACCCTTCTGAATTCGTGTTAAATATTGAATAAATAGCATTTTATTAATAAAAAATATAGATTAGCTGTGTATAGCAGGAATATTGGATTAAAACTTTTGAGGCGTACACTACCTGGGCATCATTTTACTTCGCTCGTAAAAAACGCATAATAATAATATAATGGTTATTAATGAACATTTGTTCAATATTTTAATGTCTCAATATTCAATATCTAACATTACACGAAAAGTGTTATGCTATACTGGTCAAGGAAATTCATAAAAAAATATAAGTACTGTCATTCGTAAAATTTAAAATATAGGTAGATATATATATATATATATCAAGCCATATAGCGTATGCTATATAACTATATAAGCATACACAAATCTAATAAATATATGGTATACTCTGTACTGATCCCAAACAATCGTTAAAGTGTACTGCTGCACGTGCTTTGCATACCTGATGTGATATGGGTATGAGGCCAAAGAGTCGAGTGGCTTTTGTAGGTCCCCACTCGCCGCTAGCGCAATCCGGCAACGGTACCATGACGGTTTGCAATTCTTCACAAATGATTTTGAACTTGCATACGCTCTTAAACTTCATCGGTTCTCCGGTCAGATACTCCTTGGGCGTCACCGAATTGGCGAATATGTCCAACAAGAACGCACCACTATTGGGCGCGTGTACGCGGAATGACACGATATTGCCCAGGACAGACTTGAACCATATACAAACGTATATTATAATATTATATATAATGAACAACGTTAAACACGCAATATAATGATCATACGATATAATGATATTATGTTAAACAAATATACAATATAAATTCAACTAGTTCCATTAAATACCTAGATCATATTTAAGGGAACGAGAGGAATACAATTCGCATATAATCAAATAATAGACGTATTATACAACGAAATTCGAGATCGTTACATTGTGAGTAGTGAGTTTATGACCTAAATGGCTAAATCGCCTAATACCTATATACGTATACAACATAAACAACTATAATAAAGAAACATTTTTTTCGATTTCATTATACATTTAATAGATATATTTAATTTATAAAAAATTGTAATTTATTCTTATTCTTTTCAAACTCATATACAGGGTGATTCTTTTATCATTGAACACTCATTATTTAAAAAAGTATTTACTTTTTTCAAAATATTTTTTTTACACAGTTTCAAGTTGTTAAAAAACCAACGTTTTTATTAAAAAATTATATTTTTAAATATTTTTTATCCTTATCATTTTTTAAGTTTTTTACTTTTTTGAATGACAACATAGAGTTTTAATATCATATTCCAAAGCAGAATATTTTTCTAATTATTTTGATACGTAAAAATCGAATTTTGGACGAGTAGTTTATGAGTTATAAGTATTTAAAGTTTAGATTGGCGGAGTGGAGTGGTACGGGGTTACCCTGCAAAATGTTTGTCCACTACTCCGCTTGTCTAAACTTAAAATACTCATAAACTACTCGTTCAAAATTCGATTTTTACGTATCAAAATACTTAGAAAAATATTCTGCTTTGGAATATGAAATTAAAACTCTAGGCTGTCATTCAAAAAAGTAAAAAACTTAAAAAATTATAAGGACAAAAAATAAAACATAAAAACGTTGTTTTTTTAACAACATGAAACTCTGTAAAAAAATATTTTAAAAAACATTGATACTTTTTGAAATAATGAGTGTTCAATGATAAAAGAATCACCCGGTATATATATAATATATTTATTATATACAACATAGCCGTTCACGAGTTTGAAAAGAATAAGAATATATTACAATTTTTTTGTAATATATTTATATATATATCCCTGCGAGAAGTACGAGATAACGGAGCACCCAATATGGCCATTGAATATAGCCACACTGCAGTAATGAGTTAATACTATATATTTACATAATAATATGTATAATATATAATAACATTTTATATGTTTTACCTGCATGACAAAACGCTTCAAGCTCACTCCATCATACGTGTCCCCTTCGCTCTCGTAGAATTTCAAATTGTAGTGGAATATCAGGTTGGATTGCATGTTGGTCGGTATGGCTATTCTCACAGTAGCGGCTCCTGGAATTGTAAATTTATGAGTAATATATGTAAGGTGCACCGCCAGCGAAAGTTTTGAATAATATTTTCACGCCCTCCCGGTTTTGCACGTTGGCAAATGTAACGCGATTATAATTATTAAGGGCATCGCAATATCGCAAACGCCGGAAGAAGTCCGTGCGGTCATTACAAAACCGCTGCACCGGATAGAATATTATCATTATATATTATTTTACTTAGTTATTAGAACTTGACTCGCCAAATGATTATATCTCGTCCCTCGACGCACTAGCCGCACTAATTGACCACGGCAAGTGCTCGACGAAACCAATAATGACATTATTATTGTTATTAATATAAAATTACAATATACATACTCGTATATGTAATCGACGTTTCATATAAATCAATATATTTATCATCCCAATAGATTTTTTTATCTCTTTCATCATAGTATATATAACACTTTAAAAATATGCGTATTTTGTATTTTAATTTATGGCCCGCCAAACGTATAATCGAAAAAACGAATTAATTTTAAATCGTCCGCACGCGTGGGTTGTATTGAAAATACAACAAAAATATTTGAGGAGAACCAAATATATTATATTATACGTATATAAGAGCTTATAGAGTTGGTGTACAAATAATTAATGTTTCCGCCTTTCCGGTACATAAATCTATGATAGAAATTGCAAATCAATGTCACGCAAAAATCTACATCGTAGGTATATATTTATTATAATACGCTGTTGTTATAGAAATCCACTTTTATTTAAAAAAAAATATTCTTTTGCCGATTTGCCACGCTTTTTACTGTAGAAATCACTGGATTGACGAAAGTCTTACCTATTGTAATTGCGTAGCATTCGACAGAATTTATAGTGTAGCGTGTTGCGAGACGACATCGATTTGCATAATTGATAATATTTCGGGTATAGGTCGTATTATAAATATTTTATTATATATAGACTGCACACTGTCATTACACTAAACTACCATGATTTAGCTTAAGATAACTATTATAGTCATCACTCATCAACGTTATGTTGGGAATTTTTTTTCATGACTATGAATTTTGCTATATAATACTATAAATCTCTAGATGTTTTAACTATAATATTTCATCACATAAAACTTATTCAGGACATTTGGTTCAACACTTAAATTTAAAAACAAAAATTGTCTTTAAATATGTATAATCAATATTAATACAAATAATAGATACATTTTTTTTTCGTGATTTTGCATTCAATCATAAAATTTATTTTTTCAGCCAACTGGACTTGAGCAAGTTAAAAGTAAAGTTACTTGCTCTTTAGTCTTGTAATTTGTTAGTTTATTGTAGAATATATATTATAGGTAGGTAGTACTTATTTATACATGTATACCTACTTACATTGTATAGGTACCTTGTACATTAGTCGTTAATTATCATATTCCCAAATTTGTAAAGGTACATGTATAAATAATATATAAAATATATGAGCTACCTATCACAACATTTATTAATTCATATATATATATATAAAAAATATATTACCTGTGGCATCCGTAAACATGACAGCTTTTGTGTTGGAGTCTGGGAAATAGAGGCCGTATCTGAAGAACAGAGACCTGACGAACGGTAAATCCTCAAAATCTCGTTGAGTGATAGGGTTTTTGAGTAATTGCCATTCGGGTTGCAGTGGAAAAAATTCGTAGATAAACTCGCGTGGGTCCGTTAAGAAGTAATGGTCGTCGTATTCATACCTGGCAAGCGTATCGTATTGGTATTAATATTAATCATTAATACATTGTATTATATAAAAAAATCAAACAAAAATAAATTTGTTCTTTAATAGATATTTTTTAATTTGTTTTTAAACAGGATCACGAAAAACACATTGTGAAGTTTAAATATGTAATAATTATAATTATCGTTTAAATAAAACAGTTCACGCTTTAATTCAAGTATAATAATATCGGAAATGAAGAATATAAAAAGTAATTTGGTAAGTTTGCAACTTCTCAATTATTTAGGTGTTTTTAAAATACATTTAGGTATTATAACGCAAAGGTTAAAGTGAAAATATTTTTCGTAATAATTGTTACCTATATTAAATTTTCAGGATTGAAAGCAGACACTGTCTACTGACTTGGAAATTATTTCACGGTTCAAGACTTGAGACGTTTATAATTTATTGTTATGAGATTTTATTTGTTCGTTTTAAACGTGATAAATCTTAAAATAGCCAGTCAAAATATAATTCGTAACCAACCTTAGACTGTCGGATTTCCCTTTGGCTCCCACTTTGGGCACTTCTTTGGCGTTGACTAGATGCCGTGCGCCCCAATTGCATTGCACGAACCGCCATGCGCCGGCTACGTAGACAGCGTTCCACGAGTTTCGGAATCGACTATCTTCGAAATGAACACCTGGTTGGTAGCCGGCTGACTTCGAGTAACCCTTGATGACGACGCAGTGTAAACCGGCATAGCTGCGTATTAATAAATTTGTTATCAATTTTTAAGGTTTCACAGTATCACATCAACGAGAGCTGATGCCTGATTGTTATTCATGTATATAAAGGTATTAAAATAGAGTATTATATTATGTAGATAGATATACGCCCAGGGCTAGATTATGGACACATTTAGCCCACCAAGTTTTTTTGTGATGTTTTATCAGTCCTGCACTTAAAATTAATATCAACAACACTTAATATATACAACCATTCGTACACTATGATGGTCTTTGCAAGTCCAACACTTAAACCCCATAATTTCAACTTAAAGTTCTTCACATATTTTCAGTCAGCAGTCTCATGACTTAAACGAGTCAAAATTGTCGCGACTCACCGAGTTTCACTGACTGATCCAGTCCTGGATACGTCACGTAAATTGTATATGAGTTTAAAGTAAAATGATGGCGATAAATAAACGTTAAATACTAAATGACGCTAAAATATTATATAGAATCTCAAAATATTTTTGGACGGTATTATATGACGATAAATCAAACATTCAATAATAGTGTTTTTAAACCTAACATACGACGTGTAAAGCGAAAAGACCAGAATGTGATGCTCATTTTGTAAACGTACCTGCATAATCGTTTGAATAGTACGTGGTAACTTTCCGTTCCGTGTTTAATACCTCTGAGCAGGCCCATTGGTGTGTCACCCCTCAGATTGTCATCGAAATTCATTGTATTCAAGTTTTTGACAGTAATCCATCGGAAAATCGTCCTGTAAAACAACAATTATACAATTATGACACAAAATTATAAAATATTTGATGTTAAATTTGAATAGCGAACACTGGGTTGAAATATAAATACAGAATTAAGTATCATAATCAGAATGATATAATTAATGAAATATATCGAATGCAGTTATAATACATTATCAAAATCTTAAATTAGGTATCCATCAACTATTTAAATAAATTATATAATATAACTAATAAGCACTAAAACTAAATGCTTACGAATAAATTAGTTTTTTTTCTATATTTCGTCAATATATACATAATAATAATACCTGGCTTTTTCTATGTCCGAACCGCATTTTCCCACCAACATCCTTACTAAATCTGTAAAGGTTTTTTGGTCTTCTTGCGCTACCTATGAAAATCATCAGATACAATATAATATTATTCACTTATTAAATTGAAAAATTATAATATTTATTTATGTCTAGTACATTTTAATATTAAATTGTTTATTAAAATGCATTTTGTTCTATTTTATATATGAATATTGTTTTTAAGCTGCAGGTACAGTACATTACTATTTTTATTTATTAAAATGCAATAAATAATGATTTTATTGTATAAAAATATTATATGGACGAGGGATTAACAGTTAGATTATGACAGCAGGTAATCGTTAAAATATAACTTATACTATAATAATAAAACGTTGATCATAAATCGTAACATCTATAGTGGATTAAATGTATTTTATAAACACATAAAATCTGCTGTCAAATATATTCGTTATTTCACAAGAAACTTAGCAATGTAGCGCTAAACGTTATTGTGTATTTTCTTGTCATTGTAACTATTATACCAGAACGAATCGAAAATGAAAACGGTTTTATTAACGGAAACTATGGTTTGAAAAGGATCATCAAAGTCTATAAGCAGTGTTTAGTCACTTCTTGCCGTGTTAAATAATGCCTATTACCGGTTATATCTACTTCAGTCATCGTACCGAGTAAGCTTTTTTTTTCAAACGAGTTAAAAAAAAACACTATAAAATATTCGATTTGGATAAGCCATCGTCTGTTAAATATATAGGTATAATAACTTTGCAGGTACCTACTTTGTTGTCATACATTTTTCAATTAGGTACTGTAGGATTTATAATAATATCATATTAAGAGGTAGTATCTAATACAAAATAAATAGAGTACCCACACTCCGTGCAAATGTATCGGTATATGTTTTGTGGATACTAATTTAAATCGACATAGGAGGTAATAAATTATTAATAAATAATTAAAAACCATGAATCATTATCGTTACGCTTAGAATCTAAAAAGCATAATGAGGTTACTATGGTAACATAATTCTATTATTATTTATAAGTTATAACTTTATAAGTTATAACTTATAACCATCGATTGTTAGGGGCAACCTATAAACTTGAATTAACTTATTATAACATTAATTTCATTTTCGTTACTGTTTAGCAGTCGTGGCAAATATAACGTGAAATCGGTCAGAAAAGTCTAGTAATATTTTACCCTCCCAGCCACAACACGATGACGAAATGGTAACGCTTTCGGTGTCATACAAATGTATAGAATAACTCTAGCCATAGACATATTTTACACGTCAAAAACATCAACAACAAAATACCAGCCACAAGACATATACATTTCAACATCGGTTATTGCCATTTTTTTTTATTTTTCTCTAAAAATCATTTAGGTTTTATCTGCACTACATAACTTTTATACTATTATAATTATAACCTATACCGCTATACACCTTGCGGACGGTTGCTTAATATACGTACTACAATTTTGTTCGAAATCGAAACACCATAAAAAGTTGATGATGATAATCAGACCCAGAAAACGTGAATTAAGCGCTGCGATCGATAAAACACCTATAACCATCATAAGTCTATAATTATTATGATGGACTTGTCTGAGATTCGCAACGTTTTAGTTTACCTATAGCTTAACTAAATTTGCTCGTTATATATAACTATAAAACATAATCACTTGCGACTTGCCTAACAGTCAGCTGTATAGCTCTGACGAACATATTACACCTAATATAGTATTTAATATTATTCGGTTAGTAATAGCAGTAGAATCTCGGTAATCCGGCCATTCGATAATCCGATACGTCCAGTAATCAAGGAAGTGATGACCGAAGAAAAGGATAATGATGGGAATTATGATGATAAAGAAGGAGAAGTAGCTGTTCAAACCATATGAGTCACTCTGCTGCAATAATAGATTTCTTTACACAACGTCCATTACACGGGCAGAAGATAACGGAGTAGATATTTTGGTGTTTAAACGACTGCGAGAAAAAGTATTAAAGCCATCATTTCAAATAAAAATTAATAATTTTTGAAAACCTTTCCAATCATGAAAACATTAATTATTCAGATGTGTGTATTATTTATATATGTCATAATACGTTATAATAAGACTATTAATTTTTTAATACGTGTAAAAATGTAAAATTCAATAAGTAAAAAATGCGTTTTGACGTGAACCCCCCCCCCCCTGAGCTGGCGTTTTCGTTGACCCGGCATTATAATAGCGCGATGGTCTGATATGTGTCGGATCATCGATATTCTACCGTATGACGTGTATTTTATAATAGGTAGGTACTGTCTCATCCTACCGATATGGCGATCTGGTCGATGTGCGCAAACTCCAACGGGTCCGAGTACAGCTGGAACTTGGCTTGGGCCACGCCGTGAGGCGACGGAGGCAGCGGCGCCTTGCCCGGGTACGGTTGCACGTTGTCGTTGAGCGCCTCGGCCGTCTCGTCCGGTATCGTCGAGTCGTCCAGATAAAGCGATTCGGCCATCATGTACTCGCTGCGCTTCTCGTTGATCAGCTCCAACATTTCGCTGCTCTGCTTCTCCACCAGAGCCGCAGTGGCAGCTCTGTAACAGACGATAACGATTAATATCTAATTAAAATAGGTAGGTCGTCGTAGGTATAGACGCCTAATATTGTCATTCGTCAACAATATTCGTAATATTAATTATCATATCGCGCGTAAATGTATACAAAATTTTCAACAAGAAGAATTCGATACGTATCAACCGAGAATAGTTATACGTACCGACTCGTATCGAAGTCTACGCCCGATACGGGTCGGCACGTGTCGCTTGTATATTGAACGTGTAAATTCTTGAACACTCAAAATTAAATCGATACGTGTCGATACACTCCGATTTCTTCCTTGAAAATATCGATTGTTTCTCGTCCGTTCGTCGTCGTATTCCAAATTGTATTTTAATTTACACATACAAAACTGACTCATGGCCCGAAAAAACAATAATTATTGCAAAAGTACGAAAACACGTACTCAAAATAATATGCAATTATTATTGATGCACTGCAGCGATCGAATTTAACTATCAAAGTCGGACATTGGCACCCTATATGTATACCTGTAGAACGGACGCAGAAGTAACTATAATTATATGGGATTATATAGGAAGGCTTAGTCCACCAATACGAATTCACTTTTTAGCCCTTAAGTACTGGTTAAAATTCAAATCCTTGATAAAAAAAAAAAAAAAAAAAAAAAAAAAAAAAACTATTATGGGTTCTAAGTGCAATGTGATTAGATGATTAGGTAATAATAAATTGTACATTAATATTGTGAATGTACCAACTGTGTGGGAAAATCAAAACATGCGAGGGAAATAGCAAAAAGATGGTCGTCGGTAAATGGTCACCTGAAATCCACGAGATTGCATATTATATAGACTAAGCAAACTAAACATATATACTAGCACGACTGCACGAGTCAGTATTAATGCGAAAAACACATGATTATTATACACCCAATAATGGTCAATTGAAATGTTTAAAGTATATATGTGAGGTGTGGGTATTGATTGAGACTATCATATTTTGACCATCCATCCCATCACACGCAGTACCCTCAAAAAGAAAAAAAATACCTACTAAAAATTTCATTTACAATTAAATAACGAAATCCCGAGTTTTGGAATGATTTATCGCAGACGCCGTGTTAATACTTTCAAGTTCTATCACAACTTTAACTTCAAGGGGTCTTTTAAGGCCCATATTTTGCTGCTCACCTAAAATATAAAATTCCAGGTGCGGCTATAAATGACCCTATAAACCACAACCGTGGGAACGCCTATACATATTTTATGCTGGTTTATACTGTATACTGTAGTTACCACCAAATGGTTATGTAGTAAAAAATATACGTGTATTTTAACGACCAACACTTCAAAGACCTCCTAAAAATAGTTACAAATTGTACATGGTTGCGCAAATGATTCGTCCGAGCAAAGTCACACTACCATATCATATTATTGCATTGTGCTAACAAGTTGACAAACATATATTTATGTAGCTCCTATAGTTTCAATTTATTTATCAAACGTATAACTTTGTTAAATCTAACGATAACGTTGTTATCGTTGTTATAAGTGCGCATAGACAATCGTCCTAGATAGATATAAATTCCATGCGTGTAGTTAACGCGTGAAGTCGCGAAATCAATAAACCATTAAATATTATTATTTTGCTTCTTATCATCGATAATATATTATTTCATAAACAATATTAAGTGCAGTAATAGGTATTATGTGCACGCGTAAAATAATAATTCAAAATAAATTGTACACATATACGTAATGTTGCAGTAGAAGTCGGCCTAACGTCTTTAACCGCATATATAGTCCATATTGTCATGGGTAAAAATATAAATGGATTTACTTTCAACAGATAAAATTGTGACATCAGAAACAGTCATCTCGAACACACTCACTCAAAAACAGGCGCGCCGCGGCCGTCGGAATTAAATACATTAATAATAAGAGCTGTAGTCTAAACGTGACGAAAACCGAACTGAACCCGTTAAAATACACATTCGCGGAGTAGGTACACAATAAAAATATTACTATACGTAAGTATCTGATAACATAATATAATAACAATTAAACACATATATTATATGTATACGAACGCGCGCGCTAGCAAGACGTTGCGGTAACCATTTTAGCAAATCTGCTAGAAAACGAGTTTTTTTTATCTTTCTAGTTTGCAATCTTTACGTCATATTGTCGACCGTAGTCTAGCAAAATATTTTATCAATCCCCCCCCCCACCCCGCGAACCAATTTGACACATTAATAGGTTACGACGTCTATTGTGTAACGATACGATGCTGTGCAGCGATTTATTTCGTATGCGCATCATTGTCACCGCAGCAGTGTCACATCGCTACATCGAATACAAATTATGTATAGCCGTTTATTGTCAGCTGCAGTACGTAAGAAAAGCTATAAATGGGTTTAGATATATTATGACATATGTGCATACTAATCTTCCATGTCAATCATTTTAGTGTTTTTTGAATGTGTCGATATGATGATACCTATATATATTTAGGTACAGTTAGAACTATTTATACATTTTTTTTTTACTAAAAATCGAATCGCGTGCTAGATTAAAAAAACTGCGACATTTTAATGAACAAAATATTATTATCTATAATATGACTATATATACTGTATATTGAATAATTGATAATGATTAATGCGCTTCAGAAAAGCCGATCACCCGATCACGCCACCGTGCGGCGTCTGCGGTATGCGACATAGGTACCTACATATGACCGGAAAAAATCGTCAGCGGTTAGATGTGAGCTGTGGTTGTGCCGATCAACGCGGAATCACGCGATTACCGGAAATGTGTAAGTACGGCGAAACACCACCGATTCCGCGGGAATATACAATATGGTCGTCGAAACTATATATATTATATATATATATAGCGACCGGAAGTGAAAAATCAAAGTCTGCCGTTGGTCCTCAACTGCGACTATATACGCGCCCCAGCAAAAAACAGTCTGTTAATCGAACGGTTTGAGGTCGCTGCAACAGTGTGAATCTGTAGATTTATACCTATTGCAGACTATATTATTGTTGCGATAGCGGTGGCGTGTGGTCATGATGCACACTTCAATGTATACTTACCATTTATTATATTATATAACTAATTGACAAATCGAAAAATAATGTAAATAAACAATATATATATTTATAACTGCAGGTAATAAATAAATCGCGTGTCGTTCAAAAGAGAAATGAGAAAAATTGATAAAAATTTTTAAAAATCACTGGTGGATGTGTATAGACAACGTGACGCCTTACCGAATTAGCGCAACACGCACGAGTTCAACAATATAATTAAGGCGTATAGTGAATGTGAGTATTCAGTATTCATAAAATGTCCGGAGAATAATAAGGACGGCAAGAATCCGGAATTCTCCCGAAATGTTACGGATCTTCATATCGTCTACGTACTGCGGGTTAGGGGGTCTCGATAATCCGAACACAGACTGATCCGAACGAGTTTTTTAAAGCAGAACAAATGTACAATGCTGTCGAATCTGCAGAATTGTTTTGGCGAATATTGTCATTCATGAAATCATGCGCGCCGTGATCAAAGAAGATATCGAGAAGGAAGAATATTATGATGAACTATATATCGCCTCCTTCAAAAATGTCTGCTTCGGAAGCCAAAAAAGTGTCGTCGAATGGGCTGAACAAAACGTCGAAGGTCGCGAAAAACTAATGTCTAATGATGCTTAGACGTTTATTACGGGACAAGGCGTTTAATCAACAAATAGGAACTAGGAACCGGTAAACAAAAATAAATAAATAAATAAATAAATATCTTAAATAATATAATAAGGTTCATATTATTATCTAAATTAGATGTACATACATACATATATATATATATATATACCCCGCCGACGATTTCTACACTCATATAATATAATATTAGGTAGTAATAGTTGCAGTGCAATATTATGGAATCTCTGAATTTCAAATCTGCAATACCAACAGAAATATATATTAAAAATACAAATATTATATATAAATATATATAGCTGACGTGTTCGATATTCGCGATTACATTCCAAAATACCCATATAACGTTTTATTTTTATGTGATGTGTTCGACGTGAACATTCTAATTCGATTCAAAACTGCACCGTGCAATACGTATATATATTATGCGACATGACATCGATTAATCAAACAGCGTCCTACCCATAACAGCTATGTGTGTGTGTCTAGCTACATTAATGCAAGGAACGTTTTTTAATCGAACTAATATAGTTATACGTCGTGGTACGCACGCGTATATATGATGGCCTCCAAAATAGCAACAATAATTGGTTCTAGGCGACTCGCAACCGCGCTGATTGCGTATGGGCATAAATATCATCGTTTTTGTCGATGAATGGCACACGGTATAGTAAAAAATGTACAACATACCTATAAGGTTATATATCTATATATACGCGTACAATATAATATTATTGTTGTTGTTAATTATTGTTGGTACTATATATTACTATCTATCGCGTTGCTATTCAATATTCAATATTCATAGGTACTATTATTATACTATTGTATTGGACGTGTATTGTATTATTGTCTATAGGATATTTATCGGACATTATGAGATATTATCATATCATTGACACGACTATACACGAGTGCTCTGCGGTATTAAATTAATGATAATAAGTACATATTATTATTATTATCGTCTCGACAGAGATACACATCATATACAGATGTCGCCGCACAGGCATTTTTTACCTACACCTATATTATATCCCGTTAAATTTTTTACACGACATAATTTCCTATAATATAACATCATCCTTCCTCCGTGGCTCCATAATTTATTTTATAATAACCGACAACGTCACGTGATGAACTTTGTGAGGGGTCAAATTATATAGAAACATTAGAATTTAAAACTATACAAACCAATATTGATATTTAAAACTCACAAAACGTATCTTTACTTTGACTCAATCTGACTGTGCATAATATTGAAACAGATTTTGTATGATAATATATATCAGCTGTATTACCCGACTGGGACGACTCCGTTTCGGCGGATTAAAATTCATCTATATCTATAGTTTTTCGTTTTTCCGCTATATAATATTATAATACAATATATGTGGGCTGTAGATAAAATTCTGTCAAAATAGGTTCACCAGTTTTGAAGCTTTCCCCGGGAACGCAGACAGTCGGACAGTAAAACGTACAAGGTACATGCGTGATGTTTCGTGCAATAATATCACATTTAATATCGTTCGCGTTTAAAAATCACTGTAGCGGATAAAATAAGAATAATTAGCGTTCGTGATACACAAGATAAATATAAAACAACAAATATTATGTTTCAATATTTTATACAGGTAATAATTGCAAAAAAAGTCAATTTCCCAAAGTTGTGTGGTTAAGGAAGTTTTTTCGTCATGCTGTCAGTATAATAGGTGCGTACAAATTTGTATTCTTGCCTACCAAATTTAACAAGCGACAGCGGCGACTTATAAATTACCTTGCAAAATCTATTTTTTTTTTTTTAAATAAATCACTGACGGCCAACACCTATATTTATTTATATCGAGTCTCCTATCTCCACGAAGCAACAAAAAAATGATTTCAAATCATAATGACTATCTTATTTTTTTTAACCAACGCCAACTCTATAATATTAATATTATAATCAAAACAATTTTCAATTTTTGGGAGCCGAAACAAATAATTCAAGTATGAACCAACATTTATAGAGGTTGCAGAATTACGAGATATTAAAGGTTAACTTTAATCACGACGAAAAGGTAGTAAACTCAAAAAGTAAAAACAAGATTTTTTTAGTTTAAAGGAAACTTTAACGTATAAATTTCAATTATTATAAAGCAATTGTTCTGAAAACAAGCGGTAAAGGGAGTCTCTATAAAATGTGCATTTAAACTTAAACCGCAAATCTGGCACAAGACTATACATCATTGATTAAAACAAACATTTGTTAAAAATTCAACGGAATCTTTTCTTCTATCTCAAAAATTGGATGTAGGTAGGTAACAAGACGAACGTAATCAAGGGAACCACTCTCGTTATATATGTGCAAACTTTCAAAAACACCTTCATATAGTATTATATATATATAGGTAACTATCATATATGATTCACAACGTATATACCTACCTATATTTGCATCGCATTAATCCTCTAAATATTTCATAGGTTCACGATATACCGTTTAGTACCTTAATGTATTATATGAGATTCTTCAAAGTGTACGTAGTGTTATTATATTGCGGTAAAAATATACTATCTATATGCTATATAATATATATTTATGTATGTATTCAACGTGAAAAACCTGTTGTATCAATGCGGACCGATATACAAACGTTTCCCACGCGTGTTTTTACACACACTCTGTGCACCGACCGCGATGCGTGTTCGACTATAAAACGAGTGTGCTAGGTATTATTGTTATGCAGTTTCGTTTTTTAATTTTTGTTTTTTTTTCTATTTCGGTTTCGGAGGATTAAAAAACGATTTTCCACCGCACGAGAGTAACCGCGGGGGATTCGCGACGGCGCGGCGGACCGAACACTATAATATAATATGACGTATCACGTGTGTGTGTAGGTATATATATATACATAAACGTACAGGTACTTCGTGGTGTGCGAAAACAATGACAACGACGATAATATTGTATTATAATATATAATATTATAATGGGAAAATAAACGATCAACCTACCCGTAGAAAGTGCGCACACGCACGTACACGGCGTCATAATATAATAGATATTAAACGCACTGTATATATATATATATATGTATATGCATTATAAGGTACGCGTTTTGTAAGCGCGGCGGAATGCGCGCGCGACTTTAGCCTATTTGCCAAGAGGCGTGACACGCATGCACGCAAGTCGGCCAGTGCCAATACATAAAATAATAATATATTATATTAACGTAAATATACCACCGCAGTACACACACGTGCAGATGTACAATATTATCATCCACTGTAATGGTACATTATGTTTATCAACAACATACAATCCGTTGAAAATATTATATAATTTTCATTGCGTGTTTCGTCGTACATACATCGTGTACGTCCAGTAATATATATAGGTACTAACTGCAGTAATATAAATATAAGTCTGAATAAAATCGTTAAGTATTTGATTTTTTCTTTTTTTTTTTTAATCGATTTGTTTTCTTAACACAATAATATGGTAATATATAATGATCAAAACTCGTGGGAATAATAACGAGATTTTTTTGTTGCCTTCTGCAGGCATGGATTTGTATAGCTTATATAAGCTGAAACTTTGAGAAGACGAAAACGCTTCCAGCATTGCTAAATTAGGTATTTAATTCCTATTTAATAATCTGCAATTGTTTTATATAATAAATAATTATAAGTTTTCATAAGTACAATATCTGCAGGGCACAACACATATTGTATAGACATTAAATATTATATACTTTGTCATGTAAAAATATATATTATGAATATATCAATAACCAATATATATACACTTCCCAATAAGGGCCGCTGATATATTATACGATAAAATTTTTAAAAAAACTGGTAGAAAGTGATCGGGGTTGAGTTCAAATTGTGTAAGGTACTATATTTTTTTATTTATTAGCTACTATACCAAAACCCAATTTACGCCAACATATTAGAATACAACAACATGTATATATATATAGGTATTTGATGTTCGTCATCAGAACAATGATTCATTGAGAAGCAGATTTTCAACAGAAAGCTTGAAAATTGGACATAGTATTGATAACTTTATGAAGTTAAAATATGATGAAAGTTTACATTTTATTGAACATTACGAGGTTAGTAAAATACATGAAAATATATTATTATATTAATGTTAATATAAGGTTTTTGTTTTTAGAATGCTTTATGTATTGATAAAGACCAACTTAAAGCTGAAATGCTAATTATGAAGAATTGTATTAATAAAGATGATTTTGACATAGATGCTATTGTATCAGAAATCAACAAAAAAATTTTTCCAAATTTGTATAAGCTTTTGCAAGTAGCACTTACAATTCCAGTAAGTTCTGCTTCTTGCGAAAGATCGTTTTCGGTAATGCGGCGAATTAAAACATGGCTACGAAATTCAATGTCTAACGATAGATTTTCAAATCTATCGTTACTTCATATTGAAAGGGACTTAGCTAATAATATCACATCTGAGGAGGTTCTTAATATATTTGCGCAAAAAAGCAGACGTTTAAACCTTATAATATAGTAATTAGTAATAATTTCCTATTTAAAATGTTTTTTTTTTAAATATTTAATTCAAATACAAGATATGTATTTGATAATAATATGATGTATGGTATATTATTTATTTATATTTTACTTAATAATGTGCTTCTTTAGTCCTTTTTATATTTTGTTCCTTTATATTTTTCTATAGTTATATTTGTAGAATATAATATATGTTCTGTACCTGAATCATTATAGCCCTTATACAAAGTAATTCGCATGCAGTTGCGGCAGCGTCGTTGATACCACAAAAAAAAAGGCTATAGCCTCCCCAAAAAAAATCATTACGCTACGCCTATGACAATGAACATAAATCGAAGAAGATATAAATGAAAATTACGTCGTCATTTACTCGTAATATTCCAAAAATCAGAATTTAAACGAATCTAAACGTAAATTAAGATAACGCTTAAAAATTTACTCTATAATATATTGTATTATGTGTAATGTGTAATATCGTAGAATGTATAAATCACTGCAATACCAGCAAATAATAATGTTAATTACATTATTATTAACGTTGCGTAGGGAGTTGCAGTCGATGTTGCAATTGATGCAGCAGTCGACAGTCGCTGTGTGGTCATTAAAAAGCAACAACAACAAAAAAGAAGCTTTTTCACTTTTTGCACAATACATATGTATATACTCGACTAATGTCGAAACAAAATCGTCGAACGTACAGACGATAAGTATTAAAAAATACATATACGTATACTTATATTGTGTATTATAGTTATATATAAATATGCCTTAAATAGGAGACAGCGCGGTTTTATTATACATTTGTATGTATAGAGTGTACCTACTGTACCTATATGTATACTGTATTGTATATGATCATATATATAAGTCGATTGCAAAACTAACGCGACCCGTTTCCGTCTCGTAATACCTATAATAATAATATATAACCTCATATTGGTAGTCAATAATATAATAATATTATATTATATTTATACATTATATACATAATAAATACTAATACTATATGATAATAATGTTGGCGATGACGGCCTGACCGGTAGCGTATATTTTGTAGATAACTAGTTATAAAGTTTTGGGACATCGTGAAGTACATGCAGTCTATACATAATGAACATTTTTCAGTTAAGAACGCTTATACCAGCAGTTTTTAAACGTGTTAGAAAGATTTAAAATTAATATTAAATGTTTTGAATCACCAACGGGAAGATTTGACAAACATCGATACTTCGTCGACATATATATGCAACAGTTGTTCCACTCAATCTGTGGATTTAATCTTGTCAACAATAAAACTGTGTTTATTTAAAATTATTTAAGTAATAACGAATCGATCTAGTTGCCCAATACTCCAATATATCGTGCACATTACGTATTGTATTATTATTTTACTATACGGTATTATATTATGGTCTAAGAAGAATCATCGATAGTCATACTATGTACAATATTATATGTATACATATTACATATATGACTAGGTAGCGTAAACTGTAGCGTTAGTTTACAGAAAGTATGTAATTTGATTAAATTCTGTTAAATTCGTTAAATTTTTCTATACATTTTATCTCAGTCGTATTATCATCTGACACCACGTCAAGTTCGTCAACTGCACGAAAATAAAAATGTGCATTTAAAGAATAAAGTACCTAAATTCATCCACGATGGTCTTATAGTTTAAAGACGTTTACATAATACTAGTAAATATATAGCTAATCCTAGATATTTATTGATTGGGTTAGTATACTATTGCATTTACGAAGAATTTAATCCTATTCTATAATATTAAATATATTGGACGGAAATTATCAAGCAACGTCGTATAATAGTGGCTATATAGGCGACGTGTACATTTATAAACAAAAAACCAATTTAAACATTAAAAATCCATAGTTACCCCTATCATGGCTTATAATTTTTATAATTTTAGTTGAGTATGGAATTAAATAAATAGTTTTATACACCCAATTATATTGTATATGTTACAGATAATGTTTTTATTTTTATTATAAGTACAGTATAGGAACAAATGCCTATATACTGTTTTGTAGTTTTTATTTTGTGGGAATTTCCAATGAATTTTCTATTTGAAACAGCTTCACGCGTTCTATTATATACAAATGTTTTAATTGAATACAATTATGTTATTTAGGCCAAGACTAGAAGTTTTTTTTTTTTTTAATTCAGAACTTTTCCTCTGACTGCGCGTATTGCCGCATTTATTTCTAACTGATCCGAAACTAATTGACGTTCCTATTTGCTTCACGTTGAAAAAATTATCATTCTTTCTTTTACCCTAAGTCGAGGATAAATTCGTTTGTCATGAGTTCATGACACAAGATTTGAGTTTATGAATTTAAACTGTAACACAGTGAAATAATTCATGGGAGTATAAAGTCGGAACACAAAGATGAGAACAAAAATATAGTTGACAGTAAAAATGATGCACTGATATACTTGATTACAAAATTTTTGTGAATTTTAAAAATATTCATGACATAAAGTATTCAATAAATAATAATATTGTACTAACCTATCATATAATATTATTACGGCAAATAGAGATGTTTAATAGATGTTTTAAATTCCGTTTCATACGTGCGATAGTAGAAAATAAACGAGATAATATTTAATTTATCATATAGAAATCATGTCTGTGAGACGATGACTATTGTATGTGGCGAACATTTTTGTTCATAACTTTCTGTCATCTGAGCCTGCACCCATCGTGTCCTTAAATATAAGACTGTTCTAATTAATTATAAAAATACACAGGTATACCTTTACAATAATTTATGTAGCTATTTTCATAATCCTTATTATAGATTTCACGCATTAAAATAACGGTCAAATTCAAATAATCACTGAATCTAACACATGGTTTATAACCATTTTTTTTTTAATGTTAAACTATACTATGTATAATTAATATTGTATATTGTATACCGTCTTTGAAAAACTCTTGAATTTCAATCACATCGGGCTTATAAGTTCGTTTGTAAGTATAGATACATACTTATTACTGAACGTGAAGTACCTAACTATATTTATTCAAATCTAAATTAATAGTATTAAATATGAATATCGTTATAATACCGGCGGTGATACAAAATGTCTTAAACATAATACCTGGATATTTTTTTATTATCAGATATATCGTATTTATATAGGTATATATTAATATATTATATTATTATATAAATTTTTTATTTTTACAACGAACGCATATTCACACGAACACTATATAAACCATAATATCTATGGTTGGTGTTTAGAAAAAGAATAATATTAAAGAAGAAAAACCAAGGAAAAAATATTCCAATAGATAGAGAGGAGATAGTCAAGGTCCGGTGGGCAAAAAATACACTGTGCGGTGCGTTTACCGCTACGTGCCGGTGTTTACCGTTTGGGTCGATCAAATATGTTCCGTCACTGGATCGGAACACACGCGGAAACCGTATGGTGTATATATGATATATAATATGTAGCGTATTTATCCGTGGCGACACCAGATAATTTTTTAGGGTGAGATGGGGTGATGGTGGGATATCGCATTAACGACTTTTGTGACAGTATGACACTCACCTAACACCATGCATATAACAATATAACATGTTAATAATAGACGCATTTGCATTGATTTAAAATATCTCAATACGATTTTGAGGTAAATTTACAACATCTCCTGATTTTATTTGTGTGTAAATCATTATGGTATTGTATATACAGCATATAAATCGATTCACTTAAAACAATGACATATCACATATACCTATTACCTATGTGTAAGAAAACATTATTATTTTTTGTTTATTACAACTTCTGACTTAATCATTATCTCCAAACCATATCATCCGCACAAAAAAAACCACCATTCTATTGTTGCCTATTACCTACCTATCCCTACCTAATTTCTTACTACGAAGTATTCTTAGATATCTTATTCCCCACTTATACATACTACCCATTTTATTTTATTGATATAATGTCACATTATATTTTGCAACCATTTCTTAATTTGTCTTTTAATTTATCTTAATTTGAGTTACCTACCAACAATGTGAAAAATCTAAAAGGATGATTAGATAAGGCACTTTAGGAACAGGAACTGGATGAATTGAAATAATATATCATATTAATTGTATGACTATATAGTACTGCAGAGATTTAGTTTATTTGTGGTTATTGAAAATGGGTAGATGAGAAGAGGCGATAGAGTCGGTCATCTAAGACATGGTAAAAACTTGTAGTGAAGAAGGTAAAGAAATTATAGGTATCGCGTATTATTCATTATGACTTGTGACAACCTTATAATTAAAAAATGTGCATAAAAAAATACCATATGAAAATCATTTCTAGTTTTTGCCAAATTTTTCAACTCCCAGGGTAACTTTTTTGATTTTTCTTACCGTAAAAAGCTAGGAGTATTCGAACATTAAAATGATAATAAGCAAAATAGGTCCAATCGTTCTAAGTAGATGCGATTATCAACAGACATTTAATTTTTATTTATATAGATATAGATGTACATGAATCTATAACTATACACCACTGGAGGAAACTTCATTTCTTTTTCCCGACTCGAACGATAACCTAACCTCGACTCACTCATGAATTATAATATTAATTATACAATTTATATAAATGTGTATTGTATACATGTACGTGAAAGTGTATATAAGTATGTATAAGTAAATATGTGTGCACGCACGTAGTGTCTATATACAGTTTCATGGTTTTCATCAATCTCGTTTTTTTTACCTTTTCCGCCTGTTTACTCCACTTCATATAATTTCGTGCACGAAAACCAATATTGACGCGGTTATTAATTATTATTATTTTATTATCGCTAATATTCTTTTTACCAAAACATACTAGTATACAGTGTAGAATAATGATAATAATTTAGAAAAAATGTTGTACTCGTAGGTATATATTATAATGGTGATTATTGTGATTTCTCTGAATTACAGGAATTTTCTAGAAATTTTATATTATATTACATTAAAATATTATATAGAACCACGACAGACTGACGACGGTATCGCACGATCCTAACATTTGATCCGATTCTTATATATCATATAGGCTATAGTTCGTGCATAATTTTTTTTTTTTTTAAGTGAAATCCCATATAATATAGAATTTTACAAATTAAAGTTTTAATGGATATTAATGATATTTTGAGCACCAGAGTACACGTACGCGTTAGTCGTATATTTCTATAGATTTAAATTATAATAATATATTGACGGAAACAAAATATTATTGTTTCAAGTAATTGAGGGGAATAATTCAGAGACTTTGGAGCTTGATAAAACTTCAAAATGAAATAATAGATAAAAATTGTCTGATTATAATTTCATATAGATGATAATAGATGCATGATTATATAAATATTTTTACAAAATACAAATAATCAACCAGTTTTTATAATTTCGATCGACGAAAGTGGATTTCGTGTCCACGATTTAAAATCGAAAGTAGTTCACATATACACGATAAAGTCGAACCCAGAAGACATAATATAATATATGTAATGTGTATATATCCCACTGATAATTTTCAATTATATAATTAAAATATTTTTTGTATTAGAAATGTCTAATTTTTGTCTGCGTTCACTTAATTAATGTAGTGTGTGAACTTAAGTTTAAAGATTTTACATATTATTTTAACAGACTGATATATTAAATAGTATTCATTATTTGCAAATAAATCGTATTTAATTTATTTATTTTTATACATTAAAAATAATATTAATTCACCGATTCAGTTAAAACACGAGAAAACAAAAAACGAGTTCATAATATTAGAAAATAATATTTGGTACATTTGGTGAATATTTCATACCATAAAATAGTTGATATTTAATTTATTTTTGTAATTATGTTTATCTATATTACAGATTTTCTATCATTAAGTTAAACAATGTTAATAACCGCTAAGTCGGAAACGCTAACTCAACATTAATGATAAACGATAGTCGATAGGATTTAGAAACTCTCGACAGCAATAACGCATGACTCACTATACAGTCACTACTCACTACTTCTAAATCTAATATACCAGCTGACACCTCGTGTTTTCGTTAGCTTAACCGTGAACCTCGGGGGATATTCGCATGTCTTAAGAATTTCTCCCGCGTACGTGATTTAATAATATTATTATTCAGTTACCTGCGGATGAGACGCGATACCGGTAAACCGCCGTAAACAATAAAAATGTGCCTATATTAAACCTATCTACGTATATAATATACAATATATTATACCTACAGCTGATGCAACTACAAATAATAGTTCCGTCCATACTGCTGCAGACTATACAGAGATCCAAAATTTACCGACAGGGCCACTACGATGAAGTGAGGAGGGGTTTACAATATTATACATTACATATACATAAAACGATGTTATTTTATTATTATTATTTTTTTTTTTATATGAAAGCTTTACAATGCGTGCGGTACTGCCATACGGATACCGAAATCATCACTATACACATACGATACCGTGCGGTATTATAATACCTTCAAGACCGTCTATATAATATATATACGGATTCAGTCTACAGCACGAAACGGCAATCGCCGATCGAGAGAACAAAAATGAAAATTGCGCGATCGATATATTGCTGCAGACACGGCCGCGGTGGTGGAAACTGCTGCGGCGCTTTTAAACCCGCGGCGTCTGACGACGTCGCGGTGCATATAATATTCACGAAACGCGAGGCGATACCGCGCGACGACAAGGCTCCTCGCCGAGCTGCATTCCATTGAAGTGAACAAACCCGTCCGGGATTCAGTTTCATTACGTCCATAGGGGGCATCATTTTGTACACACACGCGCGCGCTCGCGCAATATATAAATATAAAATATGTAATTTATGTTTAATGCGTTTGCCGACGGTCCTCGTCGGATGTGTGTGTGTGTAGTATAGGTAATAAGTATGGTATACCGAGTACACTGGTACAGGCGTACCGCCGATAAATATTACTATATATATGTGTATTATGTGCGCACTCTATTATATGTATAGCAGTATAATCTGGTTTGGAAATAATACACATTTTAAATTTATAATCAAGTATCATAACATCATATACACGCGTATTATATCTGTGTAGGTACCAACCGCACATTCCGTTAATCCACCCACCCCCTCCCACCGTTGCAACCCGTCCACCAGGGCGACCCGTTCACAGCCGTTTCTGTACCAACAGAAAGTTATGATTTTAGTCCATTACTTTTCTTTCCCCACATCGTATTCAAATAATCGTTGTAATATATAATACGTACGAAGTGATTTAACCCTTTTTATCCTATTCAAGAATGAAGCTGTCAATAGATTGCAATTTTTCAAGAAAGAGTGTAGGGGTATTAGGTAATAAGTACTTATAATGTAATGTCAATATTTCCCCCCTTTTTTAACTATTATTTAACTGTATACATTTATAATTTTTTCACTAGGAATCACATACTACGTAATTTATAAACAAATTATTTAGCAGTACAAGAAAGTAGAAACCTATCATTTCGTTTAAAGTACTATACTGTAATAGTTTTCTTTCTATACCTATCTGATACTGAGGGGCACCTGTATAATATTTGTTCCTAAACGTATGATTTTTTATGATGTGAAGTAATCGCGTAAGCTGATATGGTATATGTGTATAAACTGAATTTAACTGATTATACTGACAAACAAAAGTATTAAAAGTACCCGTGGCCAAAAAATGAAATCACCCAAACAACTCAATCGGAACTAATTAACACTCAAAAAAATATTGACTTCATGTGGGTACCCATGTAGGCATAAAAGTAAACGAAATGGCCGACGAAGCAGCCTCCTTGGCCAGTCAAAATGAACACGACAACACCATTGATAAAATATCTTCCAACGACATATTCACATCAATTAGACATAAAACCCTCAAGTCATGGCAACATCTCTGGGACACCATCCCCCAACCAACAAACTAAAGTACATTAAAAGTTCAACCAAACAATGGTATACTCCCCCGAACCTCAAACGACACTAAAATATTGCTATCACTCGCATCAGAATCGGCCACACCCTTCTTACACACTCCTTTCTTATCAGTAAAGACCAACCTCCTATATGCAACACATGCCTAACTCTTATCATCATAAGACATATTTTTGAAGATTGCCCGATCCAACTCCCACACTCCTCAACCTCCCACCCAACATCAAAGAAGCCCTCAACGTAGAATCTACTCCAAAAATCATCCAACTCATCACCAAAGACAACCTTATCAATAAAATATAGTTTAAGCTCATATTCAATTGTAAACTTACCTAAATAATCTATCATTAATCAAATATTGTAATCTTTTTTTTTCCTATTTTTCTCAAAAAAAAAAAAAAAAAAAAAATGTCGGCTAATAACCATAGCAGTTCAAGCCTGTAAACCTTTAAATGAAAAAAAAAAAAGTATTAGTTTAGGTTTGCAACATCGTGGTCACTGCATGCCACTAGTTTCCATTTGATAAGTCTTGTTTTATGTAATAAACTTTGGTATTCATTATATATAATATAATGATGCCTGCATAAATATCTACTCACAGCTACCCGAAATTTAGACTATACAATATTAATCACCTATTATAATATATCTGTAGTATTGTTAAAAACAAAACTTCGAAAGAATCATTTTTTTTTTATAAGATATCTCGTAAATATCGTAATAAATTGTATTATCTACCTATACTATTAAGCATATATTTTATTCACTAATGGTTCTTACCTTTCATGTTCCAACAGTTTTTTGGTTAGCGATTCTTTCTTTTTGTCCCTCCTTAATGTCATATTCTTTTCGAGATTGTCTCGTTCTTGTTGCAACTTTAACGTAAGAACTTTTTGTTCATCCGGCCGTTTTCTTTTCGTTTGAAGTTCTTTCTCAAAGCGTATGGTCAGCCTTTCCAATTCTTTTTCCCATTCGTTCTACATACATCATAATACCAAAATGTTAAGAAAATATATTTAAATAAGAATTTAAATGCATATAAAAATGTAATTTATTCTGAATATAAAAGTTCTAAATGTGAGTTAAAACAATTTAGAAGTGTTTATAATAATAATTATTCTCACGTTTATCTCTTCCTTAATACGATTGTCTTCGGCTTCCCGTTGCTTCGCAAACTTCCTGTACAAATCGTCTTCTTCTTTACGATGTTTCATTTCTAACCTAGTCTGTTCGTCTTTATCCTATAAATACATAAAATATAAAACAAATATTATAAATCAAATATAATAGTTAACTCAAGTCGTAAAAATAATCAATTTGAAGTTTTAACATTATATGAATAAACACTAAGTTTAAAATCTTAATTCTATGAACCAAAATGGCCGAGCTTCAATAAAGCATTATAGTAAATTTCAAACCATACTTTTTTTACCAACATATATTTTTAGTTAATGAAGAGAGAATAAACTTAAGTTAATTTTAATTGTTGATTTGAAACATTTATTATTGCCTATTGGAGTGGTTTACTTGTGAGGGAGGGGCGGGGGAAAAAGTACCTCAACTAATTTTTAAGATACTCAAGCTTACCCTTACTTCTTTTTTTAAAGGGGAACGCATGGAACTGGTTGGCTAATTAACTAAACAACACATCTCTTCACTGCTTTTCATACAATGTGTTGGTCCTTCAGAAATATAGCTTTTAATCTATAGTCAATTACGTAAAGTCATGGATCTTCAATGGAAGAAGAGATGCAAATGAGGTATGCAGTCCAAATAATAAGTAAAAAACAAAAGTTATAATAATTATTCTGAACTCTGGAATCTTTTAAATGAAGACGTATATAATTATAATTAATAATTATACTATATATTACACATATAAGAGTTTTTCATTGTTTTGTATATTTTTAGTGAAGAGTGCCTTAAGTTATACCTAATAAATTATAATATTATTTTATATGTTATGAATGTTATGATTTATTGATATGTATTTCTTCATTTTTTATTATGCTTCTTGGTGCCATAAAAGGTGGTGTTAGGATGAACCACCCACCTATAGTTATATAAGTTTGATTAAAATTCTAGGGATACTACTTTTTTAAAGTAACTAGAGTACGACTACTACTTTGTTCCCAAGTCAACCACTGATATAATAATATGATAATATTAAAAATAGTATTATAAAATTCCCCGGAACTTTTAATTTTCAATCGCTGTAAAATAAATATTTAAAAAACACGTCAGTGCATAGGTTTTGTTTTAAATCGATACGCATTGAATATTATAATCTCTGTTTTACAGGCAAACTCCGTTAAATGGAAACTTACGGTCAGTGGCGTGCGTCAGGGGGAAGGTTAGGGGTTATATCCCCCATGGTATTATTTTGCCAACACACAGAAAACAACTTATTAGTTATAAGAGCTGTTTTAGAAAAAGTTATTGTAAAATGTGTTATTATATGTATTTATAACATACCACCCCCTCCCACCATTGAAAACTTCTGCGGGCACGCCACTGCCAACGGTTGTTGCCTTATATAGATAATATCGGTGTTAGAGGATTATTTGGAGCCCATTAAAACGCATATCCGTTTCTGGTATTACATGAATTTGGTGAATTCCACACAGGCCGGTGGCAATGACGATTGTTTAAGATGCAATTGCATATAGCTGAAAATGGTTTCCGAAAAAAACGAAAGAGGGAATTAAAAAAACACGTTTCAGCAGGTACTGACCAGGTAGGTCTTAGAAAACGTTGTGATATATATTATAGTTATGAGTTTATGACTCATACTTTTCGACCGTTAAATTTATATAACACAGGTACTCGTATAGTACTGCTGCAGGTCACCAAAATACAGCGGCACCCAGCTTGTAATCGCACCTATTTATACCATGTACACGGTTACCACTTAATGACTAATCAAATTAAACTGTATACGTAGGTACCATACGTGAGCATACCGCGTGTCCGGCTGAACCAATGTATTATTATTTATTATTGTAAACGCGTATATACCTACGAGTCTGTCAACGTACAGAGTAGTTATACCGTATACCGTATACCGGTTTCATATTCCTATCTGGCTGCTGCTACCTCACGATCATAACAACATAAGAGTACGACATAATCCATAAGCTCGTGCGTGATCAAGAGTGTATACCTGCGCCGCGTGTACCTACCATCCTAAATATATATATATAGCCATAGTATACATCGCTTTACAATAACAATAATAATAATAAAATGTGTTTGTATATAAATAGGTGTGTGACCGGCTGACCTTAATATCACGGTATTGACATTGTACATAAACACGTAAATTTCGTGCCGATTTTTCACGCCTGTAAATCACCCAATAATTCTATATGACTATATACAATACATCAGTATTCGCCCGGCGTGCCACATAATATTATAACCATCACTATACTATATAATATGATAGGTATGTATATATCATGTAATATATAATATTACAGACGTATATATAGACGTACTTATATGATATTCGCACACACTGGGCCCCTGACGCCACTCGTCCAAGTCGTATATATGTAGGAATACAACATAGGTGTGTAATGTTTACTTAGTAATTAGGTGTGGGATAGAGAATAACAGAATAAAATATATAATATTATAAATTAATATATATGTGCAATCAACGAAAAATCAATAGATTCAATTTTCTATTTTCCTTGATCTTATAGATCCTCGACTAGATCAATATTCTGCGATCGTGATAATATTATGAAGTTATTTATTTAAAAAAAAAAAAAACTAAAAAAACTCTATATCGAACGTGCATTACATTTTTGAAAACCACATCCTATATTATATTATATTTGTTATCTAATTGAAAGAAAAACAGCCAACTAAATAAATAACGGGAAGAAGAAGTTTTATTCGAGTAACTCGAGGAGTCTAAATGCCTGAAAAGTCCAAAATGAAAAATAAAATAACATTACTCCCAAGAAGGGGGAGGAGAATATAAAATTCGTAGACGTATGTTGAAATAAACCGGTTCGGCGTGGATGGACGAAGAAAGTAATACACAAAATACGTACCTATATACAATATATGGACGTACCCACTTGTGAGATTATACACGTGTATATAAAATTATTGTACCTATAGGTATCTATATAGGGAGGATGAGGTGATGATTGAAGCATGACGTCATGGATACACAATATGTTTCGGGGTAAGTTCGGCAACATCGCACTTTAATATACATTTACCGTGTTGATTCATTGTGTACCTAGTTTTTATTTGAATTTTTAATTGAGTAAAACAGGAAACCGTGTTGCCCGACGTCCAATAATAGTGATATAATGTTTAATGTTATATATACAGCAGTGTTTTTGCATACAACAAATTAAAGATGGTCTCGTGTGATTTGGAGTTTAATATAATATTATTAAGTAGTATATTGCTAAATTAAAATCATTCGCTAAATCACGGAGGTTTTTTTAAGAAATATACAATAAAAGACGCGCGTAATTCGTACGATTTATACGACCATCACGATAACTGCACAGCGATCACGGCCCACGGGATAGCGTTAGGTACGCCTTTTTTGGTATTTTAATGATAATATGTACAATCGCAAAACCATACGTTTTTTTCTGGGTTAGAATAAAAATTCGAGAATCATAAAATATTGTGCGCCACACACAATCGCATCGTTTAAAATAATAATAATATAGGTACCTACCTACATATTATATACATAAATTATGTATGGTTCATCATTTATTTTTGTGAAAATACATGTTTTTTAATCGTGTAGTCTTAGAATTCAACGGTTGCGTGACAGTCGACTTTGACTACTATATAGTACTATATACGCATAAAATCCTTGGAATGCTTCACATATTATTACAAGCATATATACCTCTAATAGAGGACACATTATGTTTAAATCGTGTTTTTCACGATTCATTTAACGTCCCTAAATTATTATTTCTTATTGTTTTGATTTTTTAAATAAGTACCGCGAAAAAAAATACAAAACATTTTTATTTAGTGTGACCCGCATGATATTATTATAAATATTTCATGTTATTAAAATATGTTAATTTCCAAAGTATCATTTACGTGTGTATTATATGACTATATATTAAGTTATTATAATAATAATATATTTTAGTATTTAGTGCCACAACAATGATTAAGGCATGAACTTTTTTCGTTAAATTTATTGTTGACAATTTTTAAATACACGAATCGTCGTTTATTTTGCTTTAAAACTTCTTGTGTTTCTTTTAAAATCAGTATCGCACAGTATATAAGTATATCATATCATATAATTACTATTTTTAATTGCATTACAAACAAACAAATTTAAAATTTAAAATTATTCCAACACGACGACACCCAATACAACTTAAAAAATAATGAAGATATAAAATACTATATTTTTCCAAAAGTTAATGTCTTATAATTATTATGTAAAAAAAAAAAATATTTTCAAAACGTAATTACTTTTTGAGATTATATATATATATATATATATATATATATATATATATATATATATATATATATATATATTATAAGTTAAATGAACACTCACTGTATATATTACATTATATAGGACACTGCACGGAGGAGGTTATAACTTATATCTAGTCTTATATTTCACCGTAGGTACTGTAGGAAATATCAAGTGCCTCAAGGACACAACTAATCTAATTTGTTCATTATAGCTATGGTTTTGTGCGAAAAGCATTAAAACGAACACTGTTAAACTTAACCTAACTTTACTTGTATATGTATATCTTTCGTGTGTATAATGATAATGATATACCTGTAAACTGTTAAAATGCAGGTACATAACAGTGTATTCCTATCGTCATTGCTAATACGATGAAGATGGTTTTGTTTTCTGTTTACCGCGGTAATAATCTTTTTGCATAATATGTCCTTGTGCTGTTGTGCGAGGTTTCTATAGTACTTGTAGGCCGAAAAGACCTAACCCATGTCCCCGCTGCGAAAACGACGTACATACTACCTATCTATATGGCTATATATGCGAATGGAATACGTTACACACGTATAGCCACATGTCATTTTATTGCTATACATATATAGTTAGGTATGTGTACAACGAATTCGAGATGGTTGTTAAAGTCAACGCGGTGTCGCTCGCCGAAGTCAAATTATTATACCTACATTGTCTTAACGTTTACATGCAGATATCGAACTAAAAAGTAATAAGTTAAATCAACTCTCATTACCGCAATTTTTTTTTAATTCCAAAAAAATCGATTCGACTGTATATTTTTATTTTCTATTTTTTCGTCCACCGCGTCTTCTTTTTCGTTTATTATTATTATTATTCGTGTTGTAATTCCGTTTCAATATTTACCGTATCTAATACACTGTGTGTGTAATATGTATATATATATATATATATAATATATATAATATGAGCCAAATAAAGCGTGAACTAGAAAAATAAATTGCAGTAGGTCTGCACACCGCAGCGCCAGAGAGAACCGCAAAATTCTAAAAGAACACTGTCATTGCACTTCATTCCCTGAATCGACATTCCATTCACCGCGCACAACGATCGGTACGCTACCTGCACCACCGCTACCGAATGTATCTGTATAGTCGTTGTCGTCGGCTATTATTTACTGTTGTAGTATGTATGTGCGTGTATATACACGAGGGGAAGATAGAGAGAGAGAGAGAGAGAGAGTAGAGACTACCAAAATAGTACCTATATTAATAGTATTTAATACGCGTGATATATGTATATAATGAAAATGTCGGGTCTTCGCTTTTCGACCGAATTTATACGGTCGTATTTTGTAATGAAATAAATTAATTGTCATGATTTTTGAAGCGACGAAATCGTATACAAAATATACAATACATGCGAAATTCGAATTTCCTTAATTTTATTCTCGCCATCACGTTTGTGGTGGTCTCAACTACGTTAAGTTTGCGTACTTATTTTAATTTTATTTTTTGTAACGTTCGTATAAGGCGTGTACAACAGTTGGGATGGCGCCCAGTCATTTCCGACCAATTACAACAACCGAACGATTTTGTTTTCACTTAGAAAAACTTCCTGTTTCCTAGACTGTTTGAACATTAAATTCATCTTATTCGCTTTCTTATTTCATAAACGATATCAGCAAAATATGACCCATCATAATTATTTCTTTTTTAATTATTAAATCATGATTTTTTTATGTTAAATAAAATAATATCCTAAATAACAAAAGTTTGTCCACAACTTATTATTAAATAGAGTGAAATTGTTTAAAGCATAGGTATGCGAGAAAAAACAGATTGTTCTTAATGACCAATGTAATACAAACAGTAATTCAAATTTATATTTTTTTTTATGATTATTGAATTACCACGCATTATTTAATCCATATATTAAATTGCTTTTTATTAAATTGAACACACAAAACAAAACATTTCAATATTATTAAATATGTCCTATATGTTTGCTTCTTTAATTTTTAAATTTTACCGGGATAAAATAATTGTTTTGTTCCTGCACTATTGATTATCTTACAAACGTTAAATAAAATGAGAAAATTGTATTGGAAGTATTTAACAACAGTACCTACTACTTTCCTTCCGAGAGTAGCAAATTAACTATAATAGAGTTCTAAGAATTCAGTATTAATTGAAATATACAATCGCATTCATATAATACTTAGAGTTGATGTAGCATTTTACTGTTGGGTAAATTTTTATTTTATAGTTTTAATTGAATTAATGTATTGAAGAAAAAAACTATTAGCGAATGACAAATAATGATAAAAACCAAGTGTGTCATAAATGTATATGTTTAAAAAAAATGTGTTTCGGGATATGAACGATTAAATTTGAGAATTATCTAATTTATTTATTTATTTATTTATCAATGAATCATACGCACTAAGTATAATATATTATTTTATGTACAGTGTACAATGTACATACATAATATATAATTCGAATTTTGAAATCATATTATCTCTTATCATACTATCTATTATCTCTTCCATTATTTATATTTAACAGATTATACATCATGAGTAGACAATAATACAACATAAACACTAGGTATTTAAAGTTTAAAAAAAATATTTACGACTGCTTTGTAAAATCGTCAAAAACAATAAGCAATAAATTCGATAACAAATCCATTTCTGTACATTGCATTAACGATGCTATTGACGTATACAACATAGGTTTTTTTCATTTTAACACCTTATATACATAAGTTTAATAGATATTGTAGGTACTATATAGACTCGAATTTAAACATATTTGAATTATGAGAAAAACATTTGACGAACTATGATGTACATGTAACAGAAAGAGGTTTGGGTGTTAATATTCAAAGCATTCCGAACGTGTGCAACGCGTAACTCGAGTGAATATTACGTAAAATTATCTAAAAAGACCTTTCGCCGATTCTTAATTGTTTTAACCACAAACAGTTCGCACACATGACGAGTATATACGTAAGTATAATAATTTATTTGTTGTATTGTTTCGAGTTATGCAAATGATGTAAGTATACACGTATACATACAGTCTAAACATTCGAAAATAAATTAAATAGTCGAAAAAACATAGCGCCTATAGTCTATTATACATCAAAAACTATTAGGCGTTTCAATTTCTACAGTAAATATGTTTTATCTTCTATCTATAATCCATATAAACAATTAAAGTAACAGAGCTAAAAAAATTTGGAATTTCTATTCCTCTATAATACTCTAAATGTGCTTGGAAATAGCTTATTCATTCCGTGGTACATGCTTTATTTGGCACATTAGAAAATCAATGTTTTTTTGCATTCTGTCTAATTTTGTCTCAACACAGAACAAAATATGTCCAAATATTTTCTTAAATATGATAAACTTTAGATTTATATATTTTTAATGATTGTCTACTTGAAACAATAAAAATTGTTATTAAAATAATAAAAAAAAAAAGTTAATAATATGATTAAAAAAATAAAGTACCTAAATATATAATTTGAAATAAATATATTCAATGGTTAAAAATACCAGTATTTATAATCGATGATATACTTATTAAGTACCATTTTTAATTTGAATAGGTACCTAAACCACGAGTACCTGCTGTTGTTTTCTACATGTACGTTAAAAATGTTTTAAAAATTAATAACTAAGAGACACCTATTATACATACTGCGACATAAGCGTATAAAATATAAAAATCGTGGAAAATATGTCAGCGGACAGGTGCGCCCAAAATCATAATAATGCAATAATAAGTTTATAGACAGGATCGGAACACTCACCAAATAACAGTGTATGGGTTTCTCCCGGATACCGTTCTTGTTTGGGTACGATTTGTGGAGTTCGGTGGCGCGGAGCGCGTGAGCAATGTGCAGCGCCGATGCATCGAACCGGCCGTACTGGTAACCGGTGTCCGGGGTGGACGAGTTGATGTACGGTGCCGGTAGCGGCGACTGCGCGCGGTTGTTGGGCGTCGAGCCGTTTAGGTGCTGCTTGATGTTGAGCGCCTCGGCGTCGAACGTGCCTTTGCCGCTGCCGCGTATCTGGTCGTTGACGTACGTCGTCGACTTGGGCACGTTGAGCGCGCTCCTGATGCCCACCGACGTGCCGTCCAGATGGCCCGGCCCGATTTTCGGCACGTGGCTCGAACAGTACACTTCCTTGTCCTCCTGCCGGTGCTGGTTGTTGTAGTACGTCTTCAGCGTAAGCTTCGTACCACACACCACACACTTGAAGCATCCGCTGTGGAAGAACGTGAAGTCTTTGAGCGGGCCCACCCGGTCTACCTGGTACACCGTCTGGTAGCATCGCAGGCACGTGCTCTCGTAAAAGTTCGACCGGTACATAGTGCTGCAGCGCGGGCCCCTGCAATATTGCAGTCGGGGCGACGGCAGCGAGGTCGTGCGAGTTATATTAGATGGTCGGTGACCCCACGCATCATCAAATTATTACCACATCAGAAATCATATACTATAGCTAAGTAGCGTATAATAATTTAGAATGATAAACGAACAATGGACTGCAGCAGTTATCAAGCGCCTAGCGGTTGCGGGTGAACGTCGATGACGCCTGCAAAACATAATAATAATATATTACAGTTCATAATAGAAAAAAGTATAACACTATTATAACCAATAGCTGATGATTTAATAACTGTGGCGAAAACCCCTTGTACTGTGTCTGGATTATATATCTTATAATGTAATGACGGCTGTTACCGGATTGGTTCTTATATACAAATTTATTTTTATCAAGGAGTTCCTTAACTGGGTCCTATCTCGGATCAGTCCTATTACCAAACTTATATCAATAAAAATAGTTCAAATTTTCTATTTTATAAGATATTTTTTGTTGTAGGTATAAAATTATACTCGAAAAACTGTGTATGGAGAAATTGTTTTCGAATAGCTTTGAAATAAAAACACCACAATAATCTTAAATTTTAAATTCAGTTCATTAATTTTAAATTATTATTATTATCTACTTCTAAGTTTACAGCCCTAAACCAGTCACAAATTTAAACGACATCAATTCAGCCAAATGGAAACAAATGCAACTGCAACGGTCAGTAATTACTCAAAATATCGTTATAAACGAGTACCAACCAGTACGAATACGAGTATATATTATAAAAAATTTACACTTTTTAAAAATCAATGATAATAACAGTATAAGTATTGTCATTTAAAGTTGCTACATAAATAGAAACAAGCGTTATGATGTCTTTATCCAATCTATACCCACAGAAATATTGACCTACGTAATATATATACACGACGTTTATGCATACTTCAAACACGTACCAACTTTTTAAAAATATTCTTCAACTTTAATAGTATAATTATTAGTTGGAATAAAGTAAAAAATATATATATTAAAGGATGAATAAAGCAGTTCCCAGCATCTATACGGTTAAATATATAGTTTTTGTGTAATGTTTGTATATGTACTATGTATATACCTAAATATAAAAGGTTTTGTGGTTTAAGAAACTCTCTCACACAAAATTTAATAGCGTACCTATATTATATACTAAAATAATTGAACAACTACAACTGTGAGTATTTAACGATAACACAACAACTCTAAGCCATCTCTAAATCTTTAATACCAAGTGATTATTTTATAGCCATTTTTGTATTTTTGACTACCCTAAAAAATCATGTTAATTTCGACTATTTAAATAATTATAAGTCTCCAAACCACTGTTTGTACAAAGTTTAACCTCAAAATCTTGTTAGATACATTTTTGTACAACACAATAATGTTATTTTTTTCTCTGTGCCAAGTTTTTAATTGATAAAGTATTAAAATTCATAACCGAACTACTTATTTGTTATTATGCTTACCATTATTTATATAAGTTAAAGATTTCAGGAATCAGGGCGCGTCCAGATTTTTTTAGAAAGGATAGGCTAAATACAGTTTTATTTAAATATAAATAGCAGTTTACATATATATATATTTAAATTACTCGAGATTGACATTGATAGACCGAAACAGTAGACTGAAAAACAGAATGCTATTGGGATATCAAGTTATTTTACACATATATAAAATATAATATAAGTACCTATTGTTATTTGACAGTTTCAAATCCTTGAAAATTATTATGATATTTAATATTATTATTAAATAAAATACATGAAATGTTGTATTATGTCGTTATATATAATTATACCTTTTTATATACCTACATTAATTAATCTTTATGAGAAATAAAATGAATTATAGTAACAAGGCGTTTAAGCATTAATTATAGAGTTTTTAAGAGCCATAATATTTCTATTCAAACCACCAGTATCATGTTTTAGCTGATTTTTTACAGTTATAGGTAAACTTAAAAATGTTCATACAAACATATTATCAATGCAATATAGAAGTATTCACGTATACAATACAATGTCTGTAGTGGGAATGTAAACCCCCATAAAATAATTTCATTAAACATTGTATAGGATTTGGCAGATACTAAGATTTAGACTTGTCGTTGTTGGAAAAACTTATTTCTTAAAATGAATTTTAGTTTTTTGTATTTCACAAAAACTATTGCTATGTCATATTATGAAAAAAATGAATTGCGATGACTGTATAAGAGTAACCATAGTAAACATTTTGAACCTAAGACTTTACGTTTGTACTTTTAGATTGTGAGCGGAGCGAGGAATGTATTGGTTTTACAATGATGTTTATTTCTTTTTCTTTTTTATTCTGTAAACACTTTTTCTCCCTCTAAAATTACTCAAAAGTATCAAGTGTAGTATTTTTTCCGAAAGGTAATGTTCTTAAGCTGGTACTTTAGAGATGTCCATTTTCGATTTTCGAAACGGTAGGTACTCGAAATAAAAGCGGTTAAAGAAGAAAAAACGTACGATTTCCGAATTTTATAATATTAATTTCGTTTCTACGAGAAATATTCCTTCAAATTAAAAATGACAGGTGATCTTTTTTGTTGTATTTTGGATTTTGTTCCATACGGTTTAAAGTTCGGAAAATTTTAGTCATTTTTGAATTATTTATAGACATTTTAACTTTGGGAGTATTTTTGTTGTAATTCAATTAAAAACATTTATGAAAACTTGAAATTTGGTTTGTTTTTTTTATATTAACCTTACCTAGACATGGTAATATTTTCAAAACATTTGAGCGACTTTTTTCTTTTTAAATCTAAGATTTGAAAATTTTTAATAATCTATAATAGGTATATCCTAGACGGATAAACCGTCTCCGCTCAGAATCATTTTTCGTATACAATGATACAACAACATTGAATTCAAATTTAATTCAATCCATTACAGAACCCACTTGTAACCTACTGTACAGCAGAGCGACATACCCACTTTTTTTAAGTGCATATTTAGTAGTGAAACATTGGTATAAAGAATAATTATTCTTAAAAAAAAAATATCAACAGAATGTGTTATAAATAACAATTATCTTTTTAACGATTAAATTTATGTATTATCAACATGAACTTTGGCGGTTCAGGCACAAATAAATATATGTCCAAGCATTAGATGATTGCTTTATACATATTATAGTGGAATTTGTGTAGTTTATTTTAAAAACTTATATTAAAGATATGAATAAATTAAAGTTAAGCAAGAAGTCCGTAAATATGCATAGAAATGTATACCCACTTATAAAAATAAAAATAATAGGTATACATCAATTTTTAATTACCTATCATTAACTGCCATCATTTTTTGTCGTTTAAGTCTCCACCGTAATTATTGGAATTTAAGTCCGATTTACATCTTGAAATTTGAATTATTATAATATTAATGTAGGTTTATGACTACAAGTAGGAAATCGATTATTGAAAGAAATTCTAGGTTAGTTTTGTTGCAACTGGTCTTAAAATGTTCGATTGAATATTAATACTTGCTTGTTTTAAATAATAAATTAAAATAATTAAAATTAAAAAACGTTTTTAAATAAGAATATTTATGATATTGCGAAACTTAAGCCAACACGTTTTACATAAACAGAAAAAACAATTATTGGAGTACAAATTAAAAATAATAATTTTGTTTTATTACTTTGTTATAGGTATATTGACAATATATTGATTTAAACTTTTACTTATTTAATTTATTATTGATAAACTGAAAACATTTAACATCGTAGTATTTTATTGATCAATTCCGTGTAAGTCAAATGCTTATGAATATTATCAACTATTGTATTCTATAGGAATACTTATATTTATAAGTATGATTTTTTTTTAAATATACCATTTAATTTTTCTCTTTGATCCAAACGCAACATTGTGTATGCGTTCAGGAGAACCAACCTTGTGTGATAGCTTTAATATTAAAGTAAATTTAACTATCAAGCATTAAGTAAAGAAAATCATATAATATATGTCTTTACATTGCGTTTTGTATATTACGGTATTTAAATTTGTTTGTAGTGGCGTCATCGTCATTTCAGCTTTTAATAAAGGTAAGTAAAAGTATTTACCAGTCACAGCCCAAATGGGTAACACGAAAAAAATCAGATAGCGCAAGCTATAATATTATGTACCTTTTCTTTCTTAAAATACAAACATTACAAACATACACTGCACATATATAACAACTTTCATGCACATCCACGCGTGTGTCTAAATATAAATATATTCCAATTATTATTTAGCTATTACTAATCAGTAATCACCAATTTATCATTGTAACAATAATTTCGTAGAACTAAATATAATATTTTCTTGAAATATTATAAAAATAGGAATGATTTTGCGCTAGTAAAATATAATAATGGTGAAACGAAACAACTGGGATCTGGCCCATCGAGTTTCTTTTAAAATTAAACAGGAACAATTAATGACCACCTTGCCACCCCCCCCCCCCCCCAAATGACGACATTGATTGTATGCTATACCTGTACTCATAGCTTGCATAAATATTTAAATATCATAAAAAAACAGACATACAAATTACAAACACCAATAAACTTTGAACTTTAAATTTGATAATACGTCAACTGATTCAAATATATAAACTATATACGTTAAATTTGGTTCTGCTGAACTCAAATTCACTATGTTTCCTATGGGTTAGAGAGATGAAATAAATAATGCGCCTAAAATAATCTTAAACTTTTAAATAATAAATATTTCTATCTAAGAATCTAACATAAATATAAACAATCCTTAAATCGAAATGCGAATGATAAATATTTCTAAATGAAAGAACTCGGTAACTGATATAGATTTTATAACTATTAAAAAACCTTTCCTTTTATCAAGACTCAAGAGTATCCAGTGTTGTAAACATTAAAAAAAAAAAGTTTATTGTATTTGTTTATACTTGATACACAGACGTACACGCTTAAGTGATTACACGCTTACATCGCGATATCACAGATTAAATAAAACATTAATTAGAAGAATCTTAAATGTACCTATGTAAATAACTTATATGTTAAAATTGTGTATGTATATAGTACTTTATATCTACCTATATTGTACCCGCTCTGACTTTAAATCATTTAAGCCTATTACAATAACAAATATGTAACTTATGATGTTAGATTAAGCACCGGTCAAGAAATGTATAATAACCCATAATATATTTAAATCTATAATTCTACAGATGATTTTTTTCTAATAGGTATTAGAATTTAAAATTTAGGCATAAATCGATGTGTATCTTATTTTGTAATTGTAACATTTACAATACTTATTTGTTTTCTAGTAAATAATTTAGTGACTTTAACGATAGATCAAATAATAAACACACTGCCTATAAGTTGGGTATATTCATCATAAACATCAATTTATTTATTATTAAAAATGTATTTATTATTTTATAAATATTTCTAGATCTGTAATTTTACAAAACTCAATCAATTTTATTGAAATATTTAAAATCTAGCTTGCATTAATTACATTGTTTTAGGCATAGTTAATCTATAATGTATAATGTGTAAAGTACCTTTGTTGCGTTTATGTTTATTCTAAGAATTTTTATATGCACATATTATGTGCATTCGAAATTTTGACGGATTCTTATCATCCACTTGTACACTCATACACCACACACTGAAAGAACCGAGACTGCATTATAACTCAGTCATTTTAGTTATTTGAACGTTTGATTTTTATTTAAGCGTCAATAAACATAAGCCCGATATCCGTAGTCACTCACAAAAACCAACGCGATCGCACACAATCACGAGCCGATTTGTATTTATTTTGTTTTTAAAATATTTTTCTTTTATTTGTTATTACCGACGTCGAACGCGACACTTTTACCACGATCCAATATATTCTCGGTACTAACCGTGTTGCCGGAGCGGCGGAGCCTCGAACGACCTTACCAGCAGTTTTCTGGTTATACGGTTTCACCTGTGCTCCTCTCTACCCGTACCTATATACTCACTGAGTACGAAATCCCCCACCATTCAAGTTAGTCATGTATTCATGCTCAGACACTCATAGTACCCGTATTGAAGATAAAAAAAAATAAGCATTGCAAATAGCACAATAATTTATTTTTTTTTGCCACAACAAAACATTTTTAATAGTATATAAGCTTTTATTGTATTTATATTTAAATACAAGAAATGAGAAAACCTAAAAAATTATAAATTTTCTGCTAAAAAAATGGATAGGCATGCATTTCATGTAATTATTAGGTACGTTTTACCAAAACAATGTAATAAAAAAAATTAGAAATTAGTTATAATTATAATTTATATATAGATAAAGCGCACTTTTATGTTATTATTTTTATTTATTATGAAATTCGAGACTATAGCACCGTATACTTGTATACAGTTTTAAATTTTTAATTAGGATACATAGACTCCTATATACCGGGCTGTAGGTATATATAATAAAATATCTACCATAGAATAACTTAAGCAAAATAACAGCGCGAAGCGATAAATATATTGATTTTACAATCTCTTGGGTTTTTTGTGTCTGAAGACACTTTTTACGGTAAAAAAAAATGTATATATTTCCAACTTCAATATCTTTTCTGCTAAGAAAATAAATTGCATTAAAAATATTATCGTAGATCCTTAATGTATTTTACAAAATGTTTTAATTAGTAGGTTAGGTAATTTGTAGTTGTTTAATTTTCAAAATATTTCTATTCTATTCGAGCTACCTATTTATAGTCAATTGAAATTTTTAATTTAACTATCTTTTAACCTAACCCCCTGGATACGCCACTGTATATGAGTCTAGATAGTATAAATCCATTTCCCGTGATGAATAAATTATTTGAATTCCTATCTACGACCTAATTATTATTTTTTGAATGTGAACATCTTTGCAATTCATAATTTAAAGGTATAATTTTTTTGGAATAAATTATTGTTAGTATCATTAACATTAAATATATTGGTATAAATGGAGTATGTAGGAATTCCATTTATCTTCGTTCGATAGATATATTTAACAGCAGTGTTATAATTGAAATGAAAACCATGTTTATCAAAATATCATTAAAATTTACTACGATAGAGGTAATTGTTAATTGTTATAACCATAATTATAATTAATTTATACTAATATACTTTCAAATCGTTTTTACTGTCAGTAATTATAAAAAATTAGCAACTGAGCATCATTTTTTAATAGGAAATTTAATAATAAGGGTTTACTAATAATATATTCATTTTACTGGTTGTCTGACAGTTTAAACTTTTGAAAGTATCTACGCGCACTGTACGTGTTAATGTTCCACTGGCCAATGGCCATAATAAAATATTAAATTGTATTTGTTTGGTATTGCATTGTAATATTGTATCTGTATTATAATTAAATGCATACAAAATATATGTAGGTAGGTACGCTATAAACTGCATATCAATTATCAGCACCTATTATATGAATCTTATTTACATAGGTACATATAAGACTTAATTTTGAACAATTGATGACTGTCAAAAACCGGATATACAAACTGTGAATTATGTAAATCGTAAACTAAATCGGATGTATAGGCTGCGTAGTGCGTAATGCATGGTGCAGGCATATCCATGCAATAACAGACTTTATAGGTAAATAAATAACAAAATAATATATTTTACATTTTATGCACTAGACATAGTTTATTCTAAATGTAGGTACATGATTAATGATCATGGATGCATTATGCATATACGTAGTATTAGTCATATATTCGTATAGATACTGTTGCGTGACATTCAATTCACATGAACCGTGAAAACAAAACATAGCCATGAAAATGTTAGTGCGGTTAGTTATATCCGGTCAACTATATTTCCACATTATTTAAATATAAACAAACGCCCAACTTTCCCAACTAAAAATTATAAAATCAGTATATATTAAAAAGATATAGGTACCTATTATAGCTAGTAATTATTTTTTGGTTTAATTTTTCAATAAAAATCGAACCATTTACTTGATCTTTCTAATTCTAAAATTATTCTTAATACCTACAGGCATAATAAAAATAATAATTGGAAAATGTATAAGAAAATTAAGTTTCTTACCTCAAAAAGGTTTTTAAATATTGCACAGTGTTATAATTGTTACAACAGCAGTCTGCAAATAATAACAATATATAAATTAATATACAGATGATATTTTTTTAAATAAATTTTGATTCATTATTAATCGAATAGTCAACACTTCTATCGCTACAAGCTTACAACACATAGCCAAAAGAGTTTATTTTTTATCTATTACGTATTTCACATTTATGAAATGTGTTTATAAACACATATATGTGGTATTTAATAAATACAACAGTAAATTAATTGAATATGCCTGGGTAGGTAGTATAAAAAAAAACCAATGCTAAACTTTTTTTTTTGTAAATATAAAATATGTTGGTACCTAATTGATTCTTTAAAAAAAATCTATATTATGTGTTAATTTAAGTAGCTTAGAAAATAAATAGGTTAAGTCGGTTAAGAGACGCCAAACCAGCAGATGTAATACCCATCAATATGTGTAAAACGAATTTGAGTATGGAAGATATGTAAATGTAATTCATATCATTATATCAATTATTATTATTTTACACCCATGTTAATAGGGACACGAGGTCACCCATTCATTATAATTATTCCTAAACAAAAATATAAATTGTATAGAAAATAAAATATGTATACCTATATAAATATAATAGTATGATACACGATCCATACGTAAATATAATATACTTCTAATTATTGAATGCAAAGCAACCATCATATTTAAAACGGGTTATCATACACATCTAGGTATGGTATATGTATGTCTTGTGTACATATATAATATGATTGTACATTTACTTACATTTAACAAAATATCACCTTAAGTGGAAAACAAATTTTTTTATTATTAGCTATCAGTATTTTCACTAATTCAGGTGTGATAAAATGTGTATAATGTTCTTATAACTATTGTATATGAGTATATGACATAGATAGATTAATACATTATCCAATAATGGGAACAAACACACCGTCGTAGGTAGGTAAATGTGAAATAAGATCGCCACGCCACACATTGTATAACAATAATATACAACTTTAATGAACGTCATTATTGAAGTTTTGTAACCATCAACGTATAGTTGCGTAAATACACATAATGTGATTGGGTGTTCTCCGGTCTCCCCCCACCCTTGACATTTTTCACTTTTTAATGATGAGAATATTCTTGTATAAGACATAATATTATATTTACCCATATTATTTGTTAAATATAGCTCTCCTGGTATGATCCAATATAAATGGAAATGTAATGAACGTACCTATATACTTATTGTGTATTTGTGTATGTCAATATATCAACACGTCGCCGTGGTATAAATAAACACTATATAATATATACAAATATCCCAAAAATAATTAGAATAAAATTACCATCCATAAGACCATAAGTAGTTATATTTTTGAATTTGTTTTCAATTTTGAAAGAATCGATGAAAGCCGCATCGTTAAGTTTTTTACAATAATGGCTTATTAGAATCTTAGTATATATTTTACGCATATTTTTATGTGATCATTTTTTCGAATAAAAATAATGCTCAAAAAGTTATACCATCTCCAAGTCGGAAATACCTTTAGAATATAATAAGAACTCCAAAATAAGAAGGTATTCAATTTTAAATTTTTAAATTAGGATTTTTTAAGTATTAATATGGAATTTGCTGACCATATTGACATATTGTGCAGTAAGGAAAACCTATATCGATAACAATTAACCGCTGATACATTTTTAAATATCTGGAAGCAAGTGAGAATACAGAATTTTACTTTGGGAGGGATACTGAATAAAAAATTATAATTATAAACATCGTCACACAGTGAAATAAAAATATTGTATTAATTAATGTAACATGAAATAACATTTATAAATTATTATCATAATGTATATTATAGATATTAAATAGTAAATAGTCTAAATCTAAATTCCTACACTAAATAATAAGCAAGAATAAATAAATACAAATACAATAGCCAATAATATTTTACCAGTACTTAATGTATTGTTTTTTATTTTCAAATTTGTATCAAAATATATATATATAAATGAGAGAACACGCATATACAGCAGTGTTTCACAAGATAGTTGCCAGCTTTAACAAGAATATAAAATATAAATCTTCTCGTGTATGCAGAAGTTAAAATTAAAATAAAATATCCTATTAACTATTTATTAATGCTAGTAAAATATTTTAAGTAGGTACTAATAAGTAATAAGTACTCGATGTTGATTTCTATACATATATACATTATTTTTAATATTTGGTAGGTATTATGGTAGGTACCGGTACCTACTTATTTATCTTATTATATATTACAGACACAGACCTCTGAATTTAAATAACTAATAAGTATTAATTATATACATATTATATATGAAACTACACGAGTTACACTTTAAAATTAGTAATTTTATTGTATAATTTTACGTGGCCATGCTGCCGGAGGCCAACATTGAAAGTTTGAATCGCGTAGGACTCGTATATAGACAAATATTAAAATCACATCCGCTATTTAGCTAACTATTGTACATATATTATTTACCATACAAACGGACTGTAGTATTTTGTATATTATGAGAAAGTCTACTAAAAAGTAAACTTACGAATGGTTTTCATAATTTCATCATACTATTATAATACATCGCCGTGCTCCAGTGTAATTAAAACAAATATATCATTAAATTTCAATCGTGTTTAAGTACAGATACCTACAATCTACATACAAGTTAACATTTTTGATCTACTTTCCGACCATAATAATATGACTAAAACTATAATTTCAGACATATTCTATGTTATCATTTCGATTGTTAAAAACAGCACAAAATTAATAATTATTAAATTAGTAGTCGCTTACTTGTTTAAATAGGTAAACGGTAAAAAATGACACGGGAAAAAACGACACGGAAAAAAACGTCAGGTAAAAAACGTCACGGTAAAAATCGACACGGGTAAAAAACGTCATGGAAAAAAACGCCAAAAATGTTTTTTTTTAATCTAAAAATCACAATTATTGTTTTTAAGTTTAATAATAAAATAATGACACAATATTATTATAGATAATTTGGTGAAAAACGTCAAATAAATAATAGTTTTGAAAAAAAAAAACAAATATAGAATATTATAATTATTAACATATAGGTAGTAGTTATATAAAAAAAAAAATATATCAACATCGTATAGTATAATAATTAGAGAGCGGATCTTTAGGATTTTACATATTTTTATTGGCTTTATGCAGCTTTACGAGAGTGAAAAATGTGGACGATTTATCCATCACAGAGTTCGCAGGAAAAAATTTATTTTGCATATTAAAGCATATTTTGGACATAAGAGAATATTTAGCCTATTTTTCATATTTTAGAATATTTTCTATTATTGTTCATAAAAATATCATATATATTGTTAATTTATCGATTTGTAATTTTTCCAACAACAATTTTTTCTAGGAAAAAAAATATTTCATATTATAAAAATGATAAAAATTAAAAATCATTCAATTATCGACTTGTTTGTAATAAAATTGGTAATGTTGGTCATTCCGTTATTCTCAATCCATTATCGTACCATAGATTATAATATAATAGATCGTATTTGATAACTGATTTTTTATATATATTTCATTATATTCATTGAGGTAACTAAGTATGAATTAATTTATGTTTTTATATTTAAATAACTTAGCTTTTACCAAAGGGCATGCAAGTTCTATATAGTTTTTATTAATTTGTTTTGTTTTTTTTATACCTATTTCATTATATTCATATATCTATGAACTATTTTGTATTTTTTATAATTAAATATTTTACGTTACCAAAGGAATGGTACATAAGTTATTTATTGTTTTTATTGAACTATTTTCGAAAAAAAAAACATATTATTTGCATATTTATAAGTTTAAAGCATATTTAGAGAATATTTTAGTGTTTTTTTAGAGCATATTAGCATCATATTTTAAGCTTTTAAGAACCTAAAAATCCGCTCTTTAATAATAATATAGTACCTATAATATCATTAGTATAGTTATGTATACAGTATACCTATAGGTATTCGTGTTATAGCTAGTATTGCGCCGTGGAAGTATTGTAGCTAGTTCCCAAGGCATCGTTGGTTCAAAACTTTAAGAATTATATAGGTAACAACAATTAAAGGCCAAGTGTCTTATCGAACCCATTCCAAATAACGGTCGTATAGATACTAGATAGGATATATATATATATATATATATATATATATATATATATATATATATATTATACAAAAATATACGTATAATCCTATAATATATTGACTATTGGGTATAATAAAGGTTTACAATTTATGACTTTGGATAACAATAATGGTCAATGATAGGAGTATGCATAAGGCGCCGCCAGGAATTTTATCAGGGGGGTGCATCGTGCAGGTATACGCTGATTTCTAAATAATGCTTATATATACATAATAATAATAATAATAATTATAATGGTTAAACTTCCGTTCCTTATCTAGATTCAGTTATATCATCATTAAAAGATCGCTTTTCTAAAATTCACAATCAATCGTTTTCTCTAATGGATCTTCATCCCTATATGGTATGAAAAACATGAGTAAAGAACAGTTTATTTGCACATTAAATGATATTGTAAAACTCTATGGAAATATTTTGTCATCATATTTTGTAACTGAAGCCACAACATAGTATGAAATGTGGAAAAATGGTACAAAACCATTGGATTCTATTGAATACTTAGATTTGATCGAAATGTCAAAAGATTTTTATCCAGCTGTAGCCGACGCAATCAAGATCGGAGTAACTCTTCCAACAACAACTTGCAGCATTGAACGTTCATTCAGTACTTTAAGACGAGTCAAGACATGGAACAGAGCCACTATGGATGATGACCGATTGTCCGGATTGTGTATGATGAGTGTACATAGAAAGAGACTAGAAGAGGATACCAAATTCATTGAAAATTCAATTGAAGAATTTGGAAAAAAACCTAGGCGTTTACAATTATTATTTAAAAAATAATTATTATAATACGAGTATATAATATAAATAATATATATAAACAATAATGTAAAATAAGTATAAATGTATAATAATAAATAATAGAAATAATGTAGATAATTATGCAAAATAAAAATAGTTTTAATACCATTCAATTTTTTAATTTTTTTTTTTTTTTTTTTTGTCAAGCCAAGGGGGTGCAAGTGCATATCCTTTCACCCCTCTCACGGCGCCCATGGGAGTATGTATATAAACTGAAACTTTCATACATGTTGTGTCAATCCTAAATGTCAGTTACATTTCGATGTGGATACGTTATATTTATTATAGTGGTTTTTTGTAAAATATGGAAGTAATAAAGTCAAATAAAGGTGGAAATAAAATTTGTTGGAGTGGATATACGTATATAATAAAACATCAAGGACGTAAACGAATAACGTGGAGATGTTTATTAAAATGTAGCAGAACAATGTACACGGACTTAGAGATTGGACATCCTCAAATTGGAAAAGTCCATAGTCATATGGTTGATAAACACGTGGTAAATAACATTTTTATAATGAGAAAATAAAACGGATTATAGGTATTAGCATAATATATACTATACGATATTGATATTTTTTTTTTTATATAACTACTATACCTTAATAATTATAATATTCTAAATTTGTTTTTTTTTCAAAACTATTATTTATTTGACTTTTTCACCAAATTATTTATAATAATATTGTCTCATTATTTTATTATTAAACTTAAAAACAATAATTGTGATTTTTAGATTAAAAAAAAACATTTTTGGCGTTTTTTTCCATGACGTTTTTTACTTGACGTTTTTTTCCGTGTCGTTTTTTTCCTAGATTCGTTTAACTATATACTTGTACAGTTGGATATCCTAATTATTTTAGCCTTTGCTACTACCTATATACTGATACTAGATACTCATATCTACGTTTATAGTATATAAAAGTTTTTATTTGTCTACAATGTTATATACTGACTGAAAAAAAAACAATAAGAAAATAAGAACAATTAGAATTTTGTGTTATTGTCACCTGGTTTTAATAACGTCTATAAAAATCACGACCGTCAATTTTCCAAAAATTTTGTAAATTTAGATACCAATATACATTATACAAATATAGATAATATAATATTCCTTTCACGGCTTTCAGCATTCAGTGTATAATAAGTAGCATAATGTATGTATATCTGATTACCTATAACTTGAAAAAATTAATTGAAATTTTGAAATTTACATTTACTTTTATCTATACATACTGTATTAATTCGTATCAAAATTATAATTACCTATGTATACACAGTTTGTTAATATGCATATTACATATTATATGTCTATTCTTTTAAAATGTTGATTTTTTTTTTTAACACTAGTTCCTATATGAAAATTAAATGCCTTGTCCCGTAAACGTTAAAACAACATTAGTCCTTTGCATTTTTAACGTTTTCTCCAGCCCATTGGATAGGGTATCATGCCTAAGTGACGTACACGTGCGATGTACGAACATAATTGACAATTAATTATACTACCCGGAAATATTATTAAATTATGATGTATAATATACATACATACATGTGTGTGTTATTATATATAGCGATGTGACAATTTTCAAGCCCTTTTGGATTACCGCGTCTTTTGGATTAGCCTGTGTTCGGAATGTTCGGATAACGGATTAATGAAATCTTAAATCTTAATAGTAATAATTAATATAGTGTAATATATAGATTATAATAGTGAATTATAAAACGTTATTTTATGGTCATATTTTAATAAAGGATAATGATTTTATATATATATAGTCTATATGTATATCTTATCATATTAACATATCCGACATTTCGACACGTAAATATAATTATACAAATTGGTGGGTCGGCACGGTGTGGGTACTTACCTCAAAATAGTACTCAGTAGATACTTCAATATAGAGATTATAGCGCCTAGCGGTAACGCCGATTGCCGATAATTGAATTCTGCAAAAACTTTTGTAATTTCAGAATTGAATCATTTGAGTTCAACAAATATTTTTTAGTTCTTCGAGTTAAGTCGTTTCAGCCTGATACAGAGACACCTCGTAGAAGTTGGCTAGGATTATGCTCCTCAAAAATGTATGTGATTGTTTCCATTGCTTATAATTATAAATGATAAAAAAATTACAGGTGTCCTTCAACCTAGCTACTCAGTTATGAATCTTTTGTATAGTAAGCAACTTTTTGACACACACTTCGTGATTATCTTCATTAAACATTTACTAAGATCACATTATTGCACATAAATATAAAAAAAACTTAGATAATAATAACACGAGTTTTTACAGTGATGAAAGTTTTAATTGAAATCGAAAAATAAATCGATAAATTGAGAAAATATTTTGTGTTTTTCATTTCATGTCTTACACTCTACGATTTTGCAGTATTTAATTCTAATACAAAAGAACTCGGGTAAAAATCATTTTTTAATGTTTATCATATATAATATGATTATATTGTTCCGTATTATATTTGTTTTGTATTAAAGAAAAGTCGATAAGATGAATACATAGAGTATTAACTAGGTAAATGAAATTCAAAGAAGAAAACCAGCAAATTTGCTTATTATATAATATTGACAAATTATAATAATATTATTAAATATTAAAATAACTTAAATTTTTTATTAATAATTTGTGATAGGTATATAGGTATTATAATTAAAAAATAATCGCATATTTTTATGATTTTAAGCTCACATAATTGTTCACTCTAAATTCAATTTATTAAATCGGAATACTGAAAAAAAAAATTCTACTGTTGAATATTTACGACGTATAATATTATGTACCAGAAATTTGAGTAGGTATATAAATTAACTAATATTTATTTATAAAATATAAATAACTATAATATTTTCATTTCCGTTCAACTAAAAATACAATTTTCAATTTAATGAGTTCGATTTACTCATAAAAGAATTAGCCTGTATGTATATGTACCATATAAATACCTACCTATATAGTTGGTACTTTATAATGTACCTGATTTAGGTATATATCACACAATAATTTGCACACTGCACAGGATCGTATTTTATGGTATGTAGAAACACCTAGCATCTAAGCTATATAATATGCATAATATTGTGTGTTTCACTACTTGTTAACAATGCAGTAGGCGTCCATGTGGACGTTGGCAGTGACCTTAATTGGTATTGTGGAATGGTTCCCTCAAAACGCCTCTTTAAATTTGAAAAGCATTTAAGCGGGTTGTAGTTGATTATATTCGTCTCACAAACACGTGTAACCTACACGACGTTTAATATGTACCAGAAATTTAGGTAGGCATATAAATTAACTAATACTTTTATATAAAATGTAAATAATTATAATATATTCATTTCCGTTCAACTTAAATACAATATAAACAAATAGGTGTAATATACTACATTGCTACATAGATCGATAAACCTATTATAATATTGTATACTGAGGCGTAATAGAGGGTGTAGGTTTTAGTCCTCCTGTGATACTTTTTTATTTACTGATCCAAAATATAATTAATATATTAATGTATTTTTTCTTTCTTTTAATACATGATTTTCTAGATTGTCCACTCCCAAATACACTGTCTAGCCGATACCATTGCCTGTTCTCTTGAAAAGAAACTTTATTACACCTCTGCAGTATTCCTTGACGTCACACAGGCTTTTGACAAGGTCTGGCACCTCGGGCTTCTTTTCAAATTAAAATCATTCATACCGCCTTCATATTACCTTAACGACCACTACTTCCTTTTCAGATCAGGAACAGAACACTCCAGTATCTCCCTAATCTTAACCAGCGTTCCTCAAGGTGCAGTTGTATCGTTAACCTATACAATGTATACTCAGCAGACCAACTCACCAATCCAAATACTCAAATAGCCGAAAATGCTGATAACAAAACAAGCTACTCCACCCACAGTGATCCTGACTTAGTTTCAACTTATCTCCAAAGCCATTTGAACGACTTATCACACTGGCACTCCAACTGGCGCATCAAAATAAATGAAAACAAATCTCTACACACTACCTTCATGCTCCACCACAGTCAACCTCCTTCAGTACATTTAAACAACAAGAACTCCGACACAGTCAAATATCTCGGACTAACCTTCAACAAACGCTTACATGGGCTAAACACATTCATACGACAAAATTAAAATTAACCCAACGTCTTCTTACTTAAACCCATTTTCGGAAACCCTTTAAAACTATCCCTCAAAATAACTAAAATCACATATATAATCTCATTCTAAAGTCTATATAGCTGTACGGTATACAGCTCTGGGGCACTGCCAAAATATCAAATACAAAAAAAATTCAAGTATTCCAATCAAAAATCCTCATACTCATTAACTAATAATGCTCCTCCTTATGTCTCAAATCATACTCTTCACACAGAACTTCTCATATCTTAAGTCACTGAAACAATCAAGTTGTACAACTCCAAATTTAGAAATCACCTTCAAAATTACGCTAACTCCGATGTCAAAAATTTGCCATCAATCTCCATCTCCGTGAACCCTCCCAGAAGAGTCAAACGACAATAGCCCCGTAACTTTATAGACTATAAATAAACAAACATATAAATATCTAAATAATTGTTAATTCACGTAGAAGTGTCTTCGCTGGTTGGTTCTTCTCTCAAGCTACTCAAGCCACTTCACTTAAAGCGAACATTCATTATACTTATTGTACATTTTTTTTAGTATAGATTGTATAAAATCTAGTTTAAAAATTAACTATATATATTGAAATCTATACCTATACGTAGTATGTATAATGTGTTGTATTAAGTATGCCATTGCCCTCTCTCCTAGGAATAAATTGGTCGCCACCAATCATTCAAATGGTAACCAGTAGATATGTATTGATATTTGTTCAAAATTAGAACATAATATATCTGTTATGGTAGACAATCAATATGAGTTTGAATGCAGCAATTTAACCTTAGGCGCAATAGTACGATTAGACGATAGTTTGTGGGAAGAAAATCGTAGAAGAAATTATCGCTTCGATGATAACATTGGAGGAGACATCATGCTCATTCAGAGGTGCCATGTTTTTAAATTTTAAGATGTCACGAAGGACTCACTACCAAAATCTACACTTTCTCACTGTTATCAATATCGAAAAAAAACTTTTATCTTTCTCAATTATATTTTTATGAATAAAATTAGTACTTTGAGGGCGTTTTACAATTTGAGAATCGTGGAGTGAGGCTAAGCTCCACCTAATGAAGCTAATGGGGGACTGCATCTCCCGATCCCACCGTACACGGTGCCCCTGTGCTCATCCTGGATGTCATGTATGTATTCATCTCTGCGCCATGGCAGGTGATCATCAAAACTACGCAAAGACTAGCAGTACCTAAATAGTAAATACCTTGTAGCAATACTTAAGTCATACCTCTCGTGCCGAAAAACTATCATTAATGGTTATATAATGTGAAACGTATTATTAATAATTTAATACCTACCATCTTGTAGAGTGCTTCAAGGTTTCGTACTTGTATCCAATTGATCGTCGATTTCACCCGCACCAGAATACCATCAGGAGTAGTCTGTTCTACTCGCATACGCAGACGAATACGCAGCAATAGTTGCTTCATCATATAACTGGACTGTGTATCACTAGCCATAGACAAAAAAATTTATAATTCGCATCATGAATAAACCAGTTATTGTTACTTGTAAACTGTGCGCTATAAGGGAACAGCCCATAGGCCTAGAATGGGGGAGGGGGTAAGGGGGCCATAGCCTCTCCGGAATTTCGTTAAGAGGACGCTACACCCGCATATGTTGTCTCCGTCTTACAAGTGCGTAACATAGCAAATTTTATGCTCAGCAGATCACGTTTAGCTCCGTTAGTTTAAAATTTAGAGTAAATTGACCTCTTACAAAAATTAAAGGGAACATTATTATCGAGGGCATGACGTAGGCCTTTGTATTATATTTTAATTTAAAAGTGAGTTATGTGTATTTTAAAATTTTAAATTGTTTGTATATCTTAAAATACACATAACTCACTTTAAAATTAAAATATAATAAAAAGGCTTACGTCATGCCCTCGATAATAATGTTACCTTTAATTTTTGTAAGAGGTCAATTTACTCTAAATTTTAAACTAACGGAGCTAAACGTGATCTGCTGAGCATAACATTTGCTATGTTACGCACTTGTAAGACGGAGACAACGTATGCGGGTGTAGCGTCCTCTTAAGCCCCAGCCCCATCCATACATTTTTTTAGTTGCCATTTTTAGAATATATGTCATATAGATTGTAAGCTAAAGCCATTATTACATTACAGCTGTAAATATTCTAGAAAAAAAAATATGGTGATGCAACGGAGGAAGAATAACCATATTAGTGAAATGGTGAAATGCGCGTTGGAAGATACCTACCAATAATCGAGTCCATATAAAGTCGATATAAAGTCGATATAAAGTCTCCAGTAAAGCAGCCGCCGATGCATATACTGCCAAATAAATTCCTTGATGGCCAATATCGGAAGCGCTAAGCGGCAAACAAAGTAAACAGAAGCGTTCTATCCGCAAAACGCCATACTCTGCCCCGGTTTGTTGGACGGAAACACGTAAATGCGAACTTCAATGGGTTCCAAGTCCAACCGATAAAATATGACATTATTATTGTTTTTTTTTTTTTTTTGAAATGTAAAGGTTTCCCAGTTTGTGAGCTAAACCTAAAGTTATGGCCAAAAAATATAAGTATTATTTCATTAAGATGAAAAAAATTTTTAAAACGACGTTAAATTGTAAAAATATATAACATGTTCCAAAAACTGTCGAAATAACCAAAAACGCATATTCATAGGTAATACTAACCAGTAACCAGATACCTACCTACCTAATAAAATGTTTTAAATTATTGTTCACCATCATAAGTATCGTATAGCAAAGTATTCAAGATGTAAATATAAACAATAACAAACATGGTTTATTTGATCGTTGAGACAAATAATCATTGAGACATTAAGAAGACACTACTCAGTACTCAGTCATTTGTTTTCTCCGTCTTACAAATGCATAACATTTCAAATTTGAGCTCAGCTAATCACGTTATTAGCTTCGTTAGTTTAAAAATTAGAGAGAATCGACCGTATATGAAACTTGATGTTAAGAACATTATCTGTGTTTGTATATGGGTTGTTTACGATACTTCAATTTTTTAGCAAGTTATGCGTATATAAAAAGCGTAAATTAAAAATTGCTCATAACTTTTAATATTTAAATTAACGGAATTAAACGTGATCTGCTAAACGTAATTTTGCTATGTTAGGTACGCACTTGTCAGCATAGGCGTGCGCACAGGGGCAGCAAGGTGTGCTCTTGCTGCTCCTGGACGGTTTGAATATATTTGTATGGGCCGAACTATTACTATATAATAATAACATAACATAATAATAAAGAATAATGTGTTATTGATATTTGATGTATTTTTAATTTTGATTTGGTATACCGGTGTTGAGCAAAAACAATCTATGATTAACCAATGATTATCGTTTAAAATATTTTTATTTAAAGGTCAAAAGTTAAATTTTGATTTTGAGCTTAAAAATGTTAACTTAATACCCATGTATGGTAAAAATATTCGCTGCCCCTGACTTGAAACTCTGCGCACGCCTATGCTTGTCAGGCGGAGACAACAAATATGAGTGTAACGTCCTTTTAATCGATAATCGCAAAACCAATAAACGGTGATCGAAAATCGGACGAGTGGAAAACAGCTGACGGCAACGGAAAACCTAAACAGCTACCGTGTTATCCTCCGACGGAATATCGTGGTTGCCAGCCCGGCGCTTCAAACTCGGTTTTAGTTATGATCAAAATAGGACCTAGACCGAAACCCAAAATCTTGGTCTTGATCTTGCAGATTCAGTCTTGGACTCTATAGGTAGGTATTAGTTTTAGTCTTAAAGTCCTTTTTAATGTCCACAAAATGTACATAAAAAAAAAAATGAATACCTATCTGTCTGTCCTGTTTTAGCTGTATTTGCGGTTTTTGCTACGACCTCTGAGATTAAACCTAATTTCTGCAATGTGTAATATAATATTAATAATTCAAAAATAAACATAAAACAAGTCAAACAATTTAGTTTTTATTTTACTCGCTTTAAAACTGAACTTGTAAATTATATTGATATTATTCTACTTGTATTCAAATTGTATGAATCAATTTTCCATCATAATAACTGATAGTTTATATAAGTCTTATTATGTTCATAATAAACATCAGTAGGTTATTATTGGCAATTATGATTTTTAAAATTGCCTAGTTTTCTAATGTTCATTTTTACAATTAATAAATAATAATAAAAAATGTCATGGTCTAAATATTAAATTGCATAATCATTATCAGTGGCGGTGCCAGGGGTGGGCCCGGGTGGGCCCGGGCCCACCATAAAAAGTCTCGCCCCCCCTGTGGCCCACCCCAAAAATTAAATTTAATCTTACTAGAATACTAAAAAATATCTCATGAATAAATCAAAATATGAAAATATAAAGTCATAATAGATGGCGTGAACAACATTTTGAATGAGTTAAAAACTATGCACTATATGCTTTCAAGCCTCATACATAACGTGTATTTTCCAGCGGCTGAATACAAAAATAATAAGTTATACTTACTAGTTATTATTAAATATTAATCAAGGTTATTAATAATTTTATTGAAAATTCCATGAACAACGGGATTAGATTATTAACCAACTACCTATGATAAAGAAAATACAAGGGAAAGCATTCTATTTTTGTATACTTTTACATCATGAATATATATTTTGTTAGGAAATAAATACTATTAATATATATTTACAAATCATTGTTTTAGTTAACACGATGGAGTGTAAAAAAAATTGAAAAATTGGAAGTTGACCCCCCCACCCTCCTCTGCGCAATTGCCTGTCATCACTATTGTTTATATTATATATATAAATATCAAGTCAACAATTTGGCCCTCCCTAAAATATTTGCGCCCCAGCCTGGCCCACCTGGTATTAAAATTCTGGCGCCGCCACTGATCATTATATTTGTCATAAATTATAATAATATTTTTTTAAATTTTAAAAATGATATTTCACAGATGTTTTAATCTATATTGTATAGGTATTTCAATTTGGAGTCTTAGCTATAATTACAGCCTGAGTGGTTCTATCCTGCGCTAAACAATTTTTGATACGTTGTACATTTGTTATACGGAGACAACACATATTATGCAGGTGTCCTCATAATGTATTTTTCGTGAAGCAAAGGTAAGAGAAGAAGCTGATGCATACCGCATACGTATTAACAACAAGACGTATATCCATCAGATCACAGAATAGATAAAATTTAATTTGATCTATTCTATGATCAGACTACAAGTTAAGTATTATAAGTAGTAAGTACCTACACTATCCGACTATCCAATATGCGGTAATATCTATTATCTATTATACAAACAACGAAAGAAAATATAAACATACTTACAAGTTACAATCAAAATGATACCTATCGTAATCCGTAATGACTTCCAAAGTTCCAGCAATTATCAGTCTTTATTCTTTAATCGAATATATTGGAATTCGATTCAAAGTAGAGGTGTACTGTGGACATAAATTATTCTATTATTAGCAAGACGACAACTTTCAATGTCCATATTTATTTTGGAAAATAAAATATTAATACCTATCAAACAACTATATTATTAAGTCCAATTATTTTTAATCTTTTTTCCAATAATTTGCTATTTCCTTGAATACTGATCAAATTTAATAATTATGAAAATCATATCTAATTATTTCCGTTGAAAATTATTAGCTATTTAAGTCTAAATATACTAATATAATAATCGCGAAACCGCAAGAGCAAGACTAATTTTGATCATTATAGCTTGATCAACTTGAACACAGATCAATCGATTTAATTTTTGTTTATAATTGGGTCCAAGATACAACTTCCCATAGAAGAATAGGTACAATAGTACCATATTATTTTTCACTTTCAAAGAATTCACTCATTTAACTTTAATATTGTCTCCGCGATAGAGAATTATTGTGCTTATTTTGTGACAGACTCACAGACTTTCCGGTTACCACGGTTGTAGGCATAAGTCGTACCAACCACGAACTTTCAGCCTAAGAACCTACACCCACGGGAGTTCAAACTTATTGTTTGAGGCCAGTGGTGCCGAACCTATACTGTAGGGGTGGCGGTCGCCATCCATTTTAAATGGGTGGGTGATAGGTCCTGTTATGCTGATGGGTAAATATCCAATAGCAAAAATTTGAAATAATTTTACAAATACTAAAATATTTTACATGACTGCTGTCTGATGATAGCGTTGAGGTATAGCCCCATATAGGTTCTGGGTGAGTGGGTACTTGGTTATTTTTCACTAGTTGCCCCCCCCCTCCCCCATTTTAAATTGAGTTCGGCGCCACTGATTGAGGCATTACTAAGGCTCTATATTTACCTAGTGTCCTAACATTACGAATTTGAAGTAATTGTATAAATACAGCTGTAAATATTGCAAAAGCCTAACGGCTAAACCTATGGAAAACTTCACACGGTAACCGAAAAGCCTCGCGTTAAAAATACGTAGCTGGAAGATCCAGGGACGCCCGGAGGGAGGGGCCAGTGGGGGCCATTGCCCCCCTGAGATTTTTCGTGTCACTTACGAAATTGGAAGTTTTTTTACATTAAGTTGATCTTGAGCGACTATTCGACAATCCTTGTATCCAACAAGTCATATAGGAGGTATTTAATCGCAATAAAAGACATTACGATTATTTTCAATACTTTTGGCTGGTTAGGCGTAATTGCCGAAATCTTGTATGAAAAACATAATATTATAATAATCAAATCAAAATACTTGGAAAGCAATAAAGCAAACGGGATTATAAATTATATCGTATAATGTACGACGTTTACGACAGAATTACAGATAATATAATATTAAAACCAATAAAACCGATTAGCGGTTTCTGCGATTGCGATATCGATATCTTACAAATTATAATTCCCAATATATGTTCACATTTCCTTTCGATAGCATTTTTCATAACTGACCGTACTGAAATGTCTGCCTTTTGTTTAAAATGTATTAAGTATTTTCTTTCTTATAAATATTAGAACTAATAGTGTAATTTTATATAAAGTTAAATTTGTTTTTATTTAAAAAAAATTTTGTTTGCCCCCCCCCCCCCCTGAGCTGCATCTCTGCGGGCGTGCCTGGGTAGATTCATGGGTCGGACACGTCAAGTGTAGTTTTCATGTTACACATAAAACAGTTAGAAATATCCGAATACCGTAGTAGTTACCTTTTCTAGAGGATAATTAAAAAGACCGTGTTATCACATAGGTACCGAGGAACGAAAAAAAAGTTTATACAACTTTGTCTTCAATAATTTTTAAAAGCTATAGCCCAAAACATTAAGTTACAGCGATAATAATTTCTACATTATTTTTTTTTATTTAAATACATATTATTTTTTAATGTTATTCCCTAAAATTTATTAACATATTTTGTTTTGTCATTATTTTTTAAATACTTATTTTGTATTTCTTAGCTATTGAATTGTTACATAATTATTTACTATTGTCTGTATAAAAAACTTTTCCTACCATCCCACATACCAAGTATTTGGCTCTAGTATACGATCAAATTTAACTAAGAGAAATTATATGCACCATTTGACATGATATTTAACTATATTGTCATTAATCTGAGAATTAAGCCGTTTACATCTCGATAGCTGATGCACAATGGTAGTTAAAGATTAATGTAATTATTTTTAAGATACTTGCCAAATAGCATCAGTTATACTATAATCAAATATAATATATATTTTATTTCAAAACTAATAAAATGTTAGGTCGCCGAACTTGTTTTTATATAATTTATTTAAAACGATGATAAATTCTTTTTCCTTTCATTAAATACATATCTTCTTTCAATTTACTGTAGAACAATTTTGAAGCAGAAATTGTTTTTACCATTGACACCAACAATAGACAATTCACTTCAACAATCTGTAAAGGAAGGTAGGAAATAAATAAAAAAACACAGTTTTTAATTTGGGTATGTGTTTTATTTGTTTTAATTTTGTGTTTCTTTTTTGTTTGTTTAAATTGTTTTTGTCAATCAAATTTTTATTGCTCAATTTTTTAATAGTTTTATTTTTAAAATATATTTTCATTTTTATTGCACGAACCTTTTCTTTGGTTATTTTTTTCTTATTTTGAATAAAACATTGTATTTTTCAGATTCACATTATCTTTTATACATATTTGACATTGTTTAAAGCTATAAATAAACCTACATAAAAATATGTAGTACAATATTTACATAAAAACACAAGTTGTTTCAAATTTAGAAAAATAGTGAGTTAAAATAATTTAAAATTATCTAGATATAATAAAACTTATAGCTAGGCACATATGAACTTTCAAACCTTAAGATCTAATGTAATGGATATATTACTCTAAAATAGTACATTAAATATCAATTTAAAACATACAATGTATCTAAATAGAATAATATAAAATGAATAATTTCACAATTCATTGCAGTCATATGAAGTACACAATATTTTTTTTTTATTTCCAATTAGTTATTACAGGCTATAATTAAAATATTAAATCAATCCAATTTTTTAATCAATGATAAAAACATAAGCTAATACATTACATTACCAATAGCCCATTAAATTAAGGCCTATGAAATTAATGTTTAGATGTATGTACAAAAGAATTAATTTTTCATTTTAAAAAGCCTTTTGTTTTAACTTCTAATTTTTTAAATATTGATTACTCCCACCGATGAACTGTAGCGATGGATTTATAGTGAACGTCAGTAAGGATAATACATTGCTCTTCTGGAATAACCACCTCTGTAAACATATTTATATTAAATAACATTTCATATTTGGATGTGAATTTTTAAAATATATACCTTGGTCTACGCGTAGGTCTGTAACCACCATAAAATGATGACTGTGCACCACCACGTGACATAGGGCGACCTCGGAACATAGCTCTACCTCTAGACGCTACTGGACGATTTGTAGTGCTTATCCCAGGTTTATTAGTTCTTTTTGGATTAACCTATAAAAAGATTAAGCATTTAAGAAAATGATATCATTAAATTAAATTATGTATATCTTACTTTAATTTGACGACCTCTGAATAAAGAATCATCCATCGCCATGGCTGTGTTTACAGAATCCATGTCGGCAAATTCGATATATGCAAATCCTTTTGGATGACCATCAAATTTGTTACACAATATGGTGACCCGATTTATTGAGCCACAGCCATGGAAGTGAGTTTCCAATTCTTCTGCTGTTGCTGCATAGTCTACCTACAATTTTAAAAAGAAATACATTTTGGTATAAGACATTCAACAATAGTAACATTAAGGATATAAGATATACTTACATTACCAACATAAACAGATCTAGCATCAGCTTCAGCCTTTTCCTGTTCAGACAAATTATAAGTCGCACCTAAAAGACAAAATTAACCTTTAAATATAACCAATTTAAAAGATATATATATATATATATTATTTTATAATTAAATCTTATGATATTATCATGTTAAGTATAAATAATTATTTAGATCAAAATATTATATTACCATCATTCACTATGCAAAAAAAAAAAAAAAAAAATAGGTATCATTAATTTCTAACAATCATTTACTCTAAATTGTGTCATGTAGATTTAGTAAGTGATAGTTTTAACATTACTATTAGTATCACATGTGGAGATCTACTATATTCATGTTCCTCAAAGATGTAAAATAAAACTGCCAAAATGACTATTTTATAGAGCTTAAGAGGTTAATAAATATCTTTAACCTTTAATCTAATACATAGACTTATAATTTAAAATTAAAATTAAATACATTTATATTTAAGTAAGAACAGGTGAAACAATTTAATTATGCCAAAAATTTACATAGAAATGTAAATAAAGGATAATAATATTAATGCTGATTGACACGATTTCTAATTTATTAAATTTTTGTTTCTAGACATTTTAGGTGTAGGGTAGACTTAGTAAGTAATTGCTTAGAAATGATAACTTGCAACACATGTGGAGATCTACTTTAATTTATTTTCCTCAAAATAGTTATAATAAAATAGCTACATAACTACTTTAAAGAGCTTTTGAGGTTAATTATTAAATTAACTTATTATATAACTTTGCACCTACAATAAAATATTCTTGAAATACAACAATAAGGATTATTATCTACCTCTAGTTAAGTTTTAAAGTATTTATTTTTTTTTTAATATCACAAAATATAGAACATGATTATTCAACATATTTCTGGTAAAAAGCATATTTAGAATAAGATACTAGAAATATAAATCAGAAAGTGTACATTGATTCATATTATATCATAGGAACAAGACCATTAATTCATCATGTTAGTATTTAACAACATATTTAACTATTTTGAAAATTTTATCTTACATGGCCAAAATCAGTAAGTGTACATTGATTCATATTACATCATAGGAACAAGACCATTAATTCATCATGTTGGCATTACACAAAACTAATTAATATCCAAAGGTTATATTTATAACAATTTTGTATAAATAAGATCAAGTTCAGAGTATTAGTAGTAATCATAAATTATCATACGAACGAGACTAGAATTCATCATTAATTGATCATCAATAATTAATATAATTATATATATTACAATTTATAACCTGCATTTTTAAATACAAATATAAATGTTTGTCATTAAATGAAAAAAAAACAATGTATCTAAATTTATACAATCTTTAGACATAGAAACTTTTAAAACACATAAAAATCTTTGTCATAAATTGATATATATACCTAAAGGTATTATTATATATTTCTTAGTTGTTGTGCAGATTTAGTAAGTGCTAATAAAATGTATTATTTGTAAACACATGTGGAGATCTGCTCAGTTTTGTACCTCAAAATTAAAAAGCAAAACAGCTAATAAGCAATAGTGCAGAGCTTTTTGAGGATAACATTTTAGGAAATGTAATATAAACATAACAAAGGTTTACACTAATATTAAAGAATTGGGTATAACAGTTAATAAACGACCAGTCAGATTTAACATTTATTACATGTCTGAATACCTAAAGAAAGTTTAAGATTTAATGTGAAATACAATATTATAGGAAATCAAGTAGAGAAAGTTATTGATTGACCGATTAATATTTAAATTGTAGAAAAATTGTTTGTTATTAAACAATAACCACAGAAACTGCTTATTTTACTACAAAATTGTCTTTTCTGTAAGGGGGGAGGGGGCTAGTTAAAATTAAACATACTAGTTTTTGAGCAATTTGGAGAAGATAGTACTGGCGTATTTGACATTTCTTGATCTACTTGCGACTGCAATTTTTTTAACTTTTCAGCTTCTTCTTCCATTTCTCTTACCCGGGCTCTAATTACTTCTAAGTCCTAAACATACAATTTTATATTAGAATACGGTTCAAGTACGCATGAAAAGCATTATGAACAAAATCAAAACTTACAGAATCTGCTGATGCTTGAGAATCAGCATTATTCGATTGACCGTTTTCGATTAGATCAAAAGACATGCTATTTTCTATACTAATTTGTGTGTTATGTTCTTCAGACGATAAATCAATGCCGCCTTCCAACAATTGGTCATCTAAGTCTGCCATGGTTGAGTGGCTAAAAAAAAAAGAACAATGATAAGTATTATGCTTGATAGAAGTTAAAAAAGAAAAAAAAATACAAAATCAAGTAAGCAATCGTCAACAATATTGTTTTAAACTTTAAAAGACAACCAACTTGGGTAGGTACCTACTGACGAGGAAAAACTTAAATTTTAACACACAATATTAATAGTTATCAAATGGGTAAGCAACTGACACCAGTAAACTTGGTTTTCATTTATAAATGTGCATGAATTACCCAATTAACCAAACGGCGGCGAACACACGATATTGATCAAGTCGTCGTTATGGTCTCGACGCATTTATCGGAAACGAAAGAAAAAATGAAACCACACAAACTTCGGAATAAAATTTGTCCGATCAAACGGCAATACCAGGACCGAACGACGTCCGATGGGCTAACACCTACCTACGGGGCGTAACGACGGCGGAAGATCGTGTGGTGTGTGCGGTCCACGGATCGCGAGAGCCCAAAAGCCAAAAATACGGGACTTTCGAAAACAAGTTCAACCGTCGTCGCGAAATGTGCGGGGGGTGGGGCGCCGGGGGAAAGGTTCGCGGAACCGTACCGCGGCGTCCCACCGGACGGATCAAAAGCTGCAAATGGCCGCCGTCACCGGTCATCGCGGGAACCGCCAAAGTCGGCCACCTTACCGGTGGACGGTCGGACGGGTGCTTGGTAATTGGGGTGGGCCGAGTACTTACGCAGCGTCCGGTCCGGATGGAAACGGATGAAAAATTCTGGAGCGGACGTCAATGGGCGAAACACTATGGCCGGCAGTCTCTGCAGTCGTTACGGGACGCGGCGGCGGCGGTCGTCTGCCGGTAAAACAGTACGGGAGAGGGTGGGGGAATTCACTAGGTAGTAGGCACTAACGTATCGTAACGTAACGACTATATATTATTGTATTATTGTCTACAATATTATAGTAACGAGAGAGACGACGTCACGAGTTCACGGCGAATATGAAATGATAGAATAACTGCTACGAACCACAACGCTATCAAAGTATCAACCGCGACACCAGACGCAAAAAACAGTTGTGTACACCGAAACCGAAATATCGCGTACAGTACAGTCGTTACAAAATACAAACTATATGGTAACAGCAACTACAGAAGTTGCACACACACACACGAACGCGCGCGCACGTTTACGGCTTTACGCTATACCATTTAATACAGTTCCGTAGAGTAGTGGTTCTCAACCTTTTATCGTTCGCGGGCAGTCCACTCGGATGTTTGATGTGGGGCACGGCTAGTACGTCGCTACACGGCTACAACAGCTTACGCTAAAAAAAGAATTTCTATATTGTCATGAAAATATTTAAAATGCATGGAAAATAAATTACTGATTAGTGACTATAATAATATAATAATGATAATAATATAGCGTCACTAACAGAATATATTCCGTGTGCCGCGGGACATTGGTTTAGATTGTTTAGAACCACTGCCAATGGTGCCATACCCATAACAATTATAGACCATATTATTATTAAAATATTACCACGACAATCGACAATTACAACGATGCAGCTGCAGCTGCTGTATACTTTTTGTAGGTCGTGACTAAAGGAAGTTGTAGTCAAAAACACAGAAGTGCAAATCACTAAAAAATATTAAGGGGGCTAAAGTAATTTTAGAGGAAGCAAAGCCGTGACGGGCTTATAGTGATCTCCTTGCAGGTAATTCTGCAAATAAAATATATTGAAGATTTAATTGAATTTTATATAGATAGGGGCTAGGGCTAGGGCTGTGCATTTGTTGGAAAATCTGTTCTTTTTAAATTATTGTACAACATAACTTTCTTAACACTGAGTTTAAATTAAGTACAAACAACGAAACAACCTCAACCTCAATCTCAATCTCTTTTACAATGATGTGTGTTTTTTTTTTGTGTGTGTCTGTGTACAGCATGTCAGCATAACTAGTCGATATAATGCTTTAATTTCAAATTTCAAACTTTGGGGGTGGTTTCCGATGTAAAAGTGAATATCCTTGGTGCATTATAGAGGTCAAAAGTAAATCAAGAAAAACAAAAAAAAACATTACAGGAAAACGGGAATTTTTACGCAAAACAAGTTTTCGACCAAATCGATTTTTTATATGGTTCTAATTCAAAAAGTAATCACTGTAAATACTTGAAATTTTCGCCAAATGTTTATGTTAGTGTTATCCGTATAAAGTTTAATTTTCAAAATGTTTTGACTTTTTTTGAGTTATTAATAGACCACTGAAATTTTCGATTGTTATGAGAATTTTTTTTTTGAAGTATCAGTAAAAAAATTTTGGACGACCAAAAAAACTTAAAAATTTGATACAAGGTTCCTTATGAGTTGTTATTATTGTAGCTAAAAAAAATTAAAAATCGTTAGTCACCATTTTTTTTTATAAACGTTTATAGTTCAAATTTTTACGAAATCTGTAGAAAACGCGAAAATTTGCAAGTAATTTTGAAGTTGAAAAATCATAAAATTTTTTTTGTTTATAACTAAGGATTAAAAATACAACATTAAGTTTTCCATAAGTTTTCCTTCAAGTAGCTATGGAAAAAACTCGAAGCATCATTATAGGAAAAATATTAAGTGCGTTTGAATTTTAAATTTTTACGAAATAGCGTAACGATAACGATTTATCCTCAAACGATTTTAAATATTTGTTATTATTCAAAAAGTATAGGTTGTAGATACTTGAAAATTTTGCCAGTTATTAAGATTGGTATTTTGACTTTTTTTGAGATATTTATATTTTATAGACAATTGAAATTTTCAATTTTTCTGAAAAATTTTTTTTGAAGTGTTGATAAAATTTTTTTGACACTTCCAAAATGCTTAAAAATTTAATAGAAAGTTTCTCATAAGTTATTCTTATAGTGATTAAAAAATTATAAGAATACATATGCACAATTTTTTTTTATTAGCATTTGAAGTTCAAATATTGACAAAAATTCGTCAAAACCATGAATATTTGCAAATTATTTTGTAGTTCAAAATTCATAAAATTGCTTGTATTTATATCTAAGGTTAAAAAATGAAACACCAAGTTTTACATAAGTTTTGCTTCAAATAGCTATAGAGAAAACTTGAAGCGTCATTATAGGAAAAAGGTTTTGAGCGTTTGAGTTTTAAATTTTTATGAAATCAGGTATAGGAATATCTATGATAATATAAGGTATTATGAATTATGATAACTAGTAACTACATGCAATGTTTTTGGAAAAATTTATTAACCATGCCTTATTCAAAATGCGTCCTAATTGAAAAATAAAATATATGTTTCAAAAATCAAAATAGAATATATGACAATATTTAAATATAACATATCCTTGACTAACAAATCATCTCCGTTCAGAATCGTTTTTCATATACAATGATACCTATCATTGCATTTAAATCTAACCTACTCTAGTCAGAGTTCCACTCCACCACCTAATGTACAGCAGAGCGACATCCACTTCCCCGCTTTTTTTTTTTGAATTTTAGGTTTTTTAAGTATTCCGTTTTAGCCAATTTTTCATTCTCGATTACTTCTTGATATTTTTACAAATTCTATTTATTGAAAACTTTTTACTCGTATTTGTTAATTTTTGTTTTATACATTTTCATAAAAGGTTAAAAATAAATAAAATTATAATTTTTTTCTTAACACATCTTGATAGATCTGTATACGTTTATATTTCAAATTAATTATTCAGAATGTATGACTAGTGCATTTATTAAGATTTTAAATACATATTTTAAGGTATTTCACTGCATTAAACTAGCCATAATTATAAATTATAATAATGTATGCAAATCAAATTATGTTTTATAATATGTTTAATGAAACTTTCATATTAAGAATAAGAATAAGAAATTTACCATAGAGTATTTAATAAAATAAAAAAAAAAACCACTTGACCCTCAAAAATATTTTGTTAAATTTTTTTTTTAGAAGTTTGCTATAATATGGAAGTTTCATTGTAATTATAGTAATTATACTATAGGAATATGTAATAATTATACTGGACATCTATTAAGCAGTAAGCACTAACTTTCCATGTCTCATTCCTTGTGAAAATAATTGTTATGTCCAATAGACTATCTTGACCCATGGTAGAGACTAGAGGTACATAATCATGATTTTTAGTTACATTTAAGATTATCACGAGATTCGGGGACTCGGGGTGCTAGCATTAAAATTCAAGGTTGAAGGTGCTAACACCCTTAGCACCGATGTGATTTATGCCAATGGAAATACATAAATATTAACAATTTTAAACGTTTCTATTTACTGATGATTTACGTTGAAATACATATGACTCTTATGGATTAACATAAATGAATACTATTTGTATCTGTTTTATGTATTTATAAATGCTATTTTTCAGAAAATAGATTTATAAAAACTACAAAATAAATTATTATATATTTATATTGTGCATATTAACAAAAAATATCACAAAAACTTCAAAATAGTCCTAAACATCTAATATACTTCAAATATGGAAAAAATAGCTAAATAAAATTTCGTAATTGGAATCCCTGGTGTATGAAACAAATTTATTCTCTGCTATTTTTATCTGTATACTATAATAATAATCAGCAAATGCTATAAAATCCAAACTTTGATAATGGCATTTTCAAAATAAACAAATAAATTGTATACTTGTCTTGATGAATATGAATTTATTATAATTTTATACCTTGGCTTGTTCATATCGATTCAAGTTTAAAAAATAATAATAACATATAAATATATTATATATATATACTTTTATAAATTATATACAAATTTAATATTAATAGGTATTGTAATACATTTAATATTTTCGGTAAAAATTAATTTGAATTATTGTATTCTTAAATGTAAAATAAATTACTATAATACCAATACAAATATATCATAAATAAACTTGGTGATACCATTTTACCACCATAACCGTTTACCGTTTGGCGTTTTGTAAATTATACTAATTAGTAATTATTGCAGAAGCGGGAACTCGCGGGGAAGCCGAACCAAAACTCATGTCGTGACTCGTGAATTCGTGATGTCATAAACGAGATACCTTTGACAGTGTTTGACAAACTTTTGTCTCGCTTTTCGTTCGTTTTCGGTTTTAGAGACACACTGTGCGAGTTATCAGTCTCCCGGTTATCGTATTCTCTCGGAAGCGCAATCTAAAAACCAAACAATATTATTAATAGCAAATTTTTTTTTTTACATTATTATTTATTATTGTTTTGATCATTGCTAAGTACTCATTATTTTCAATTTTGGTTTGGTGTCTAGGTGTTAAGTAAATGATCACTAATTAATGTCATCGTCTTATACTCTTATCTAATAATAATTTTTAGGTTTTTTCTTCCCCCAAGCCACGAACATAAGTCATCGACTGAATACTTACCTATGTTTAATCTCATTCAATCGTTCAATGAAATTGGAATATTAAGTAAACGCAATTGTTATTTTTTTCTAATTGTTACACTGACTGTCTCATAACTTCTTTTAGAATGGCCTATTCATCTCTTAAACTTATTTCTGGAATGTGATATGCACTCATAACCCACCCCTTGTGACGATTAGGATTAAGTCTTGATTTTGGACTTGAACCAATAAATCTGTAAAAGTATGTGACATCAAGACTATTGACTCACAAACCAACAGGTAATTCAATCACTAATTCTATAGATGTACACCTAATGTAAAATGCAAGTATTTTTATTTTGCCATAGGTATTTTTCAGACATTTCAATTTGGATATATTAATTATGTATCATTTATTTTGTGATTTTGTCATCAGTCTCTCCAAGTATAGATTGTTAGGCCGTTAGGGTCAAGTTATAATACTTAACTGCACCAATTTTCTGGATAAACCCGAGTAAAATAATTTTAATTAGTCTGAATTATATAAAAATACAATTTTATACTTCATTTAAGTTGAAAAATTATAGAGCAGTATTTAGTGATGGATCAAACTATTTGAATCTCAAACCCGACCCTTGATGTGAAGTTTGGTTCAAAACTCCAACTCTGTATGAAAAAATTACCTATCAAACAATATCTAAAATTAATTTTCTGTACTTTATAATTAATATAATGTATATAGTTATTATAGGTATTAAACTATTAACTAATATTTTAATTTTATTTCAATTAGGTATGATAAAATAAATTAAAATTCTGAGTTTAAATTGTAATTGATAAACATTATTCAATAGTTCGCTTTGGGTTTGTTTGAATAATTATAAGTTTGGTTCAATTCGAGGTCGCAGTACTTTGATACCAAAAAATCAGGTTTGACCCATCACTAGCAATATTCAACAATAGATTTTTGATTTATTTCTATTTTTATAATATATTACATTCACATTAATCACTCTGTCATACTTATAGTTATTAAATTGTTGTAAATGTTAGTATATTATTATAAACATTTTTGTTACTTCTGTAGTTCTGTAGAACTTAAATTATCAATTTATCTTATAGTACTTATGTAAATATTTATGGTCTTCACGTTAATCTTTCAAGACTACGGTTCATTTTTCTAAATATTCCTATTGCTAGGAATGTCTTGCTTGTATTATAATTAAAAAATAATAATAATAATAATAATAATATTTTACATAACTAATCATCCAATTTCCACAACCTGTTACTTAATTAGATATAATTTGGAACACACCCATATTATTCCTGTAGAGACTAGGTGTGGGTAGACCAAATTTTTAAAATCACACATGTCACACAATTATTAATAAATTTAATTAATCAATTACTATTCATAATAATAAAATAATTCAACAACATATAGATTTTTTTATATAATTTCAATTATATTACTCATACCTTTGAAGACAAATAATAATTATGACTTGTTATTTAGTTCTTTGGCCAAAGAGCATAATATCAAAACTAGTCTCTACGAATACTTATCCATTTGGTACTTAAATATTGTGTATTTTCATTTTTTTTCAACATTGTTTTAATGATTAATTTTTTTTCTAGCAAAAATGTTAGCATCTTGTTCAATATGTGGCGATTGTTTCACAGGAATTCATCCTGAATCGGTTCATTCAACACCTTGTGGTCATGTTTTCCACTATGAATGTCTCATGACTTGGATTAAAAGGTATCACTAAAGTTTAATTTCGATGAAAGTGCATTCTAGTTATACAAAGTATAAAAAGGTCATCATTATAAAATATCCTGTTAATTCAAGTTAACAAAAAATATATTATGCTTATTGCTTAATATATTGGCAAACTATCTTTCTCTTTGAGTCAGATTTCTGTGGGCGCCAATGACCATAGGATATTGATTTATAGTTAATAACTAATAACTAAAGTATATTATAATAGTATATAAAATTACGATTCCTAGTTGTATGTTTAATATTTCTCCTTTAAATTATATTTATAATCATACATTTTTATAATTATTGCTTTACTTCTATAATTTTTAGAGCGCAGACTTGTCCACACTGTCGGTCAAAAGTAACTGAAAAGCAAATTATCAAATTATATTTTCACAACAATTCAAATTTAAGTATAAAAGAAGATATATCTTCACTGACTCACCAGGTGCAATCACTTACATATGAAAATACTCTAAAGAATGAAGAAATAAAAAATTTGTTAATTATAACCAAAAAAGAAAAAGAACAACTGAATACACTAAAGTAAAATAAAAAAATATTCAATTTATACTTTTTTTAAATAATATATTCATTATATTAACACTTCACAGGAAACATGTGAAAGATGTGGAAGACAAAATTCGAGGCCATCAGACAGTTGTATCTAGTTTACAAGAAAATATCCGTTTTCTTAAATCTGAATGTAAAAAATCTACTTGCTACAAACTTGAAGCTGAAGAATTAAAAAAAGATTTAGAAAAATACCAATCGTAAGGAAACTTTTTCTTTGATAAAAAAAAAAAAAATAATAATTTGTGTAATATTCTAATTAAATTTCAGAATAAACAGTATATTATATGGAACTGCTGCAGATTCTCAAGAAGCTGTAAGTTTGTTAAAAAAAAAGACTGATGTTCAAACTTTATGCTTACTTATAACTTCTTTTAAAAAGTATGATATATTATTTAAACAATTGTGTATTATACAATAACTCTGCCGTTGTTTTTTTTAGAGAAATTCAAACTTTAAAAGAAAGTAATAGAGATTTGGAAACTAAGTTTTCACAACGAGTTTCTAAATACATGGAACTTAAAAGACATTTGTGCAATGTAAATTCAAAAGAATCCATGAATACCCGAGTAATGGAGTATGTAATTTGTTTAAGTATTTTTATCTTATAAAGTTTTAATAAATTGTTAGTTTCAAATTTTAATATATTATTTTAAAAGTAGCCAAAATGTGTTATTATCAGGGCTCATGAGTTCATGCCCTAAAAATACCAAAATAAGTATGCCCTTGTACTAAAACCTATTGAATATACATTAAATAAAAAGTTTAGAAATAGCATTTATATGCACTAAAAATTTCAAAATGTGCAGATTTAAAAAAAAAAATTCCATTCATATTTGTAAAAGTTTTATTTAATTTGTTTAAATAATTACAAATTAAATTACAATAATAATTTAATTAAAAAAACTAATTGAAAAAATATCCATTATTAATCTACTAAGTATATGTATACTATATATTTCATACAACATATTTTCCACTAAAAAATTAATGTAGGATACATATAATATGTTCATTTGTATGCACTTTATACGCTATGTACGTTTTATTTTTAATTATTTAACATTTCAAAAATTCTCATATATTTTATTCATTGCAAAAATATTGATCATTTCATTGTCATAACATTTTGTTAAATTTACTCTAAATATGGGCAGTAAAATAGAAAAACCCATAAATATGCAAAATAAAACTTAACATACTTAACCACAGTATCTTGAATTGGATTTCAATGTCACCTAGCATATGCAAAATAAAACTTAAAATACTTAACCACAGTATCTTGAATTGGATTTCAATGTCACCTAGCATTAAATACAACTTAAGCAAGATTGATATGCAAATGCATGACTCACAATCCCTGGTTATTATAATTCTTACTTAAGAATTAGCCAAATATACACAATAAGTTTTTGAATGCATTTTAAATTTAAATACATCGACAATACCTAAAAATTAATTTTTCAGAAAATTGAAATCAGAAATTACCGATCTTGAAGCAGAAGTTGTAAGACTACAAAAGAAATGTGAAAATTTAGAATCTCTGGTGCAAGCAAATGATAATACTCCAAGAAGAACTGAATTACGTAAAAGAATAATACACGAAAGTCCAGCTCCTGAGTTATCCATTACTCCTAGTTCAGAAAAAGTATACAATGTGATATATATTATTAAGTGAACTCAATACTAAAATATATTAAAATCTAAATTTTCAATAGAAAATTATATGAGAAAATTAGTGGTTTTGGTTAGATTAATGAAATTGATACTAAGTCGATTGTATGTCAAACTTATAAAATATGTGATTTTATAACATTTTTAGGGCTTAAAAACTGTTATATACTCTCCAGAAAATTCAGTTTCCTCTATGATACAACCAAAAGGACAATTAAAGCCGCATAGTTTAAACTACAAAACAGAACAATCATCATCACAATGTGTAAATATATATAATTATTAAATATGGAATTCGAAACATATTTTTAAAAGTACTTCTTGATTATTAATTATTATATTCTTGTTAAGGTCAACACATTTATGCCTAAAAGTCCTCGACGACCAATTGGATTTATGAGACCACCTTTAACTACTAAATCGGTAAGTGCAAATTATGTATCAAAATCTTTGGGTTTTTCAAGTAGTTCAGATGAAGAAATGTATGATGGTCTTGGTGGTCGTTCGAAACCAGATGTGTTCCCTAGTCGACAGAAACCAGTAACTAAAAAGCGAAAATTAGTTTCTAATTTCAAAAAAAAACCACAACCATCAAATGGTAATACAACTTTGGATAGTTTTTTATCTGCTGAAATTCTTTAATTATGTATCTCTCATAAAAAAATGTATATGAAAGTAATTGTATTTATTCGATAATATTACATTATGTTTAATTAACAATATTAGAATACCTTTAAGTACAATAATAATTTTTTTTGTATCTCTTTTTTAAATCAATGAATTACAGTTTGTTGACAAAGCATAATTAAATTTAAATATGTATACATAAATTGCTCATTATCAATACAAATATTACTGTTGATTTAATAATATTGCATTTTGAACACACTTTGGTGTTTGGCTCCTATAAAAATAAAATCAAGTGTTAAAAGAATTGCAAAAATATTTGTATCATGAATAAATAATTAAATAATATAATATTGAGATTTAATTAATAATAAATATTACCTCTGGATGGCTATTATAACATCCTCCCAGTTTCCGTCTATAAAAAGAATTGAGGTTCAGTTTATTGCAACTATGATCTGTGATTATACCTGATGTGTTTTTATACTCCACTTTGACTGGATTAACACTTAAATGACTTTGACTACTTTCTGCATTTTTTACAACAACAAGAAGTAAGTTGGAATGGGCTATACGTTTGACAAAAAATGGCCTAAAAAAAATGTTCGGATATTTTTATTTAAGGTATAATAGATATATATTAGGCTCGTCCCCCATTATTTGCTCCTATATTTAACTGAATTGTCACAGCACATAATCAGTTTGGTTTTAACTTTTAATATTACTATACATTCATGATATAATACAAACATTGCAGTTTTTGAACCTAACCTTATCGTTGATCCAGCTGGTGGTGGAGCATCAAATCCTTCAGCACTAAGGTGTTCATGTTGTAGCATAAACAAATCGGCTTTCTTATCGCAAGGTTTATTGATGGTTTTAAATTTTTCTGAGTTTTTATTGGGCAACACATCATCACCATACCCTAATACATAATAAATATAAGATGAGTTAAAATGTTTTACATTATCTGCAAGTTTAATTGTTACCTTCATTAATTGACCATACATGGTTGAAGTTACCTTCAACTAATAACCACAGTAAATTCACTAAGAACATTTTTAGACTCGCATACACTACATAAAATGGCTGTACAAATAATATTAAAATTATTTAAATATCAATTTATTATTAAATCTTTAAATAATTTATTAATTATAAGTATTAAATTCAATTTGATGCTTAAGTTTATCAATGAATGATATTTGTAACAGGACGAGAACTATGAAGACATTATCTTCTAGGCTTTAAGCTATATTCATAATAACATACTATGTTGATAATATTTATACATTTCATAACCCTTAAACAATGGATAGATTGCAGCCAAATAGCTAAAATGACTAAGAAAATTAAATATTTATTTTAATAGTAGTTTTAAAATTTAAATTATTTACATTTTGAATATATTTCTAGAAATAATTTTTAACATATGTTTGTTTGTTTGTTTGTTTTTTTTTAAAAAAATTTTTATTAATAACTTTATATAACTAATTAATAATTTAATTTAAATTACTGTTAACAAGAAGGATGATGCACTTGATGCTGGTATCCTTTCTTTACACAAAGCTTGGTAGTCAAACATAGGTATACGCCTAAATATTTTTTTTGATATCATTGTTTCCATAATAACTCCAGTACTCTTTAATTCGGTTTGGGCAAAAAATCTGCCAGTATCTGCTGGAATTTCAGATAGTACGACATATCCATTTTCATCAATTATATAACAATCAACGTGATCAGATTTGCATGGTAAACAACTTGGACACTAAAAATAACGAAAAGTTAATAAAAACAATTCAATTAAAGATAAATAAATATAAATGAATAACATTTTCATTGGTTTGCGTGATTTCCATAAAGCGATCATAAAACTTCTTATGTGACATTTCATATCCAACTACTGATCCTGGTGCTTCATTATTTTCATCCTCAACAAATATTGCATGACTGGCAGTGATTTTTAATTTATCATTGTAGCCTAACTCATAAATTCAGAAGTTGAAATATTAATTTTATCAAAATACCCATACAAAAATGAATACCAGAATCAAAAGGCACTGAAAATACAAATGCTTGTGGATTAAGATTACGATATAGTACTGGTCGTTTATACCAAACTTCCTCAACAGATCGGTTATGAACATCTCCAAACTCTCTAAATATAAATACAAATGGACTATATTTTTTTTTTTTTTACAAATGTAAATAACAATAATGTTTATCCTGTATATTGTACATACAATTCACCTTCAGCCAGATCAAGCATATGTTGCCATCTACTCAACCCTCCTTGGGTGGCCAAAAATCTGACACTAACATTGTATTGGTTTACATAACGTTTTCTGCGGTTCAAAATTATTAATTTAAGATTATTGAATTATTAATTAAGAATACTAAAACAATACATATTTTTACAACTTACTCATATTCTGTAGTAGGGTTCCAAGTTGAATTGTATAATGCATGTGTTATTTTTGCATCAAAAAATAAAAGTTGCATTAATTCCTTATCACCTGAAATAGTGAAATTTAAATCAAAATCAGAAAAATTAATTAAATTCTGAGTTAATTTTAGATTAACTTACAGTAGAACTCATCCATGTCAATTGGTTTCCTGTTACACTCCCCTATTTACCATTCAATAAAATTAAATCAACTAGAGCTATTATGTTTTAAAATATAGTTGCCCTTACATCTATTGAAATCATCCATTGAAATATTTTCAAAATTTGAATCTGGATATTGTTCTCTCCATTCCCAATTTGGAGAAAATATTTTTTTCATAAAATGAAGCAGCTTTTCTTCAGGATTTTCAAATTTTCGCTCTGATGAATGAAAATAATCACAATACACCCTGAAATTTTAACTCAATTGAATTGTATAAATATTTAAATAAAATTGAAAACAACATAAAGTATTAAATTCATATACCAGTTTGGATGAATTTTCCATTTATCTTGAAAATATTTATCAAATAGTTCATCTAAAACATAAAATACTTATAAATTCTTTGATCTTTCTAACGATATAAGTATATTTTTCAAACATTATACTTACTTTTTTCTATTGATTTATTAATTTCATCGCCTGCTTTAATCCAATTGTTACCATAAGAGGCAGGTAACACTAAACCAAGTGTAAAAGGGCCTTCTACTTTTGGGTCTAATGCGGTATAATGATAATTACGAACTTCAGACCCAACTCTTCTCTAAATAAATATGTCCTCTAATTTTTACTTACCATCTAAAATCTATATTTATAGTTAATTATTAATTATTAATACTATACCATATTGTCATAGTGAAATTTAATGCTTAAATTTTCCATTGATCCACGCTTGTGATTTACAATTGCTTCCCGTAACTACTTAAATAACAACACTCAAAATATATTATATGTTTTCAAATGATTAAAAATATTACTTCATACAAGAACTATATCATGATGTGGCTGTCTTGGCTCTTCATCACTACTATCATCCAACATTTCCAATTCAGTTAGATCAATACTATTGTGATTGTCTTTTAGAATGCCGTCTTCCTTTAAATCAAATTTTGTTGAAGAATTAAGTTTAAAGTGTATATATATATATATATGATTTTATTGAATTTTTTACTTACAACAGGTCTCAACTTTGGATGAAAAAGCACATATCCATTATTTGTAACAACAAAAGCATAGCCATTTACACCAATCTAAAAATTCAAAAACAAATTGAGTATATTTATCATCAATTTATAATTACTTTGATATTAAATATGAATTAATGCCTAAACGACCAAAAATGCCAAAACATCAAACAATTAAGTTTAAAAAAATACTAATTAAATAAGAGGCTACCGCATAGTCAAAATAATTCTTTTTGTGACAAATATTATGTTTTTTATCCATAAATCTGTAATCTGCAGCATTTTTGGTTCTAAACCTCGCAATCTATTGTTGCTGTATTATTATTTTATAATTTTGCAACTAACAAGTACTAATAATGGTAATAATGTAGAACTACTTAAAAGTTATTTTGAATTAGAGTGGCTTTAAAAGGAGTGTTCTATTAATCCTTTTTATTTTTCAATTTATTAATCAGAATTAAGCCAACCAGCATTTACTAGAGTGTATAAGATAGGTTATAACAGTGGCGGCGCTAGGCGTGGGCGGTGTGGGCCATTGCCCACGGCCTCACACCTCAAAGGGCCTCGCGTTCCATAGAGCTTTATAATTAACCATAGAGAAATATGACAGAAGTTAAAAAATTTTTTAAAAGGGCCTCTTTAAGTCTACTTCGCCCACATGTAACTTTTACCTCGCCACGCCACTGGGTTATAATGTAATATGATAATATTACAATTCTAAATAAAATTAACTATATAACAGTATGACAGTAAATAAACTAACAAAGCTAAAGTCAAGATTTTATTTATAAAATTCATACAATTATGCTTACTTTGTAAGGAAGTGTTAATTTTTCAAATTCAGCAATTGGTACATCAGTTCCAGCAACACCGAGCAAATCTCCTTTAACTTTAGTCTTAAATAAAAAATATTTTTTTTTTTTTGAAAATAAACAACAAGTTTATTATAAGTATTAATACCTACTTAAGAAGTAGTTATTAATATGACTGTTGGAAATTAAAATGTAGTTATTACTATAGTACAGCTCAAAACAAATAAATGAAACCTACCTTATTATATTCATCCCTTTTTTTATTAAATATTGGTATGGAAATAGCAGTCATTGGCCTGTATTCTTGATAATTTCCATTTTCATCTAAACTCTATACAACAATGTTCTAATATTTTTATTCAATACTTAAATATAAGTCAATATTATAATTAGGTAGTTTAAATTTGGGTTTTCACGCTAGGTACAAATTCTGAAAGTGTATTTATATACATAACAAATATCAAAATATATAATATACCAACATTAAAGGTTGTTGTTATAATTAGTTATTGTTGTGTTTTCTTTTAGAGGATTGGAACTAACAGGTCTAATAGTTAGGATTTTGGGTCGGATAGACGCTGGTCTGGTACACACGAGTTACCTCAGAGTTCAATTTTAAATACTTAGAATCCATTTTATGTTGGTTAGGGAATTGTTTTTGTTCATTCAAATTAGCAGCAAGATCACTCATCTGCTTATCAAAATCCATTGATTTTTTTAATGCACTTGTAACATATGGATCCTAACAAAATGCTCTTAACATTATTATATAGCTATGAACTGGAACTTAAGTAATACAGTTAATAATTTATGCTAGATACATAAATGTTTTTACTTACAGATATGTCCATAAATGTATGGGACCATGTAACAGGATGTTTTTCAGCTTGTAATACTAAAGGCCTAGCTAAGACAGCAATGTATTTTAATACACTTTCAAGTACTTCATCTTTTGAATGTACGTGTGCGAAGCTACCTACAAACATAAAATAATAAATATTGTTCAAGTATTATATATTTATATCCATTTTATATAAATACTACTCTATTATTAAGTATAATTAAGATTAAGTTAATAATATAATGTTAACACAAAACCTCTGTTTTCACAAGCAAGTCGCTCAAGTTCAGGTGTTGTAGTAATATCACGACCTATCATGTAGGTGAATATTCGGACTGGTATATTTATGATTTTATTATCATCAACACGATTGTATTTTTTTACAACATCGAAAAGTTCTTCATTGGGATCGTCATCCGTGATCAACATAATCATTTGATTACAAGTTTCCTCAGAACACCTGTGATTGTTTCTGTTCTAAAATAAAAGGGTACTTACTAAAATTGTACATATTAGATAAAGAAGTTAACAATAAAATCCCAATACATTCCTTTTAAAAAGCAATATCACCTTACATCTGATACTATTTCATGTTTTAGTCCTTAGAACTTTAAAAATGTTGTATCATTTTGTTATATACCCGGTTTAAAAAAAAATAAAAATAATTTTCTGTGTTCCAGCTTGCATTGCCTTTTAAGTATTTAATAGGTATTAATGTGGTTTGAATACTACCTACATTAGACAAAAGTTGAAAAGCTTCAATAAATGCCTTGCTGTAGTTGGCTGTACTGGATGGTAATAATCTTGGATCTTCAATTATAGCTTTATGAAATGTGTAAAGATTTTCAGGAGTAGCCTACAATATAAAAACTATTTAACATCATAGAACTGATTAAAGTTGAGTATATTATAATTTATAATTATTATTACCTGAACTAATAATTCTTTAAAGCAAGTTACTAAGTAAGTAAAACCGGTATTAAAAAAAATAATATTTATCGAATCATCATTATTGAATGTTTTCAATAGAGATTTGATCACAAGCTGAGAAATTGATTGATGCATGCCATTCATGGAACCGGAAATATCTAATAAAATTACTACATCCTTTGAACAAGTTGCAGCTTGTATGTACCACGGTCGCAAACGGGTGTCAAATACACTAGGTTTAGCTGACCATCTTATTGCTAAAAATAAAATAATATTAATCAATGTTTCAGCAGTGAATATATGATGTATGATGATCATGTGGATAAAATGTTCTCACGTTTAATGAATATGACTCAAACTATTGGTTTTATAGAATAATATAATAAATTCTCATACTTATGTATCAGTATGATTTATTGGTATAGTAATTATTAGAACTTTATCATCATTTTACCTGGATAATGACGCATAAATCCTGCTGTACTTCCAAAATATTGCCAAGAAAGTGATGGATCACTGCGATAATTTTGTAAAAACACTTCATCCAATTTTTCAGACCATTGCAAAGGTATTTGAACATGATTAACTGAAAATATTATTACTTTAAATAAAAGAACATAGAAAAATAGAAAGTACTCTTACGTTTTTCATATAATATTGTGGGTAAATAAACTGCGCTGTAATCAGTATTAACAGATAATCCATAAAAGTGATCATTTTTTGTCAGGTTCATTGTTTTAAATTCTAATTGAACTATAGTTTTTCCTAGATCCAAAGATATATTTGGAGAAGTTCTGTCTGTATCATCACTATCATCAATACCCTCAACTGGTGAATACTTTGCATTAAAATAAGTATAGTTCGAAATTCCATTTTCTCCATAGAATTTCCATTCAAATTCTTCAGATAAGCGTTCGGCTGCATCCATAAGACACTACAAAATTATTTTATCATTAAATATAGTTCAGTTGCAACATAGTCACACAGTGCCGTAACTAGCTTTATGTGCGCCCTTGGCAACCAATGTTATAAATTAATAATGCATTTTTAGTATTTATATGAAATAAAAATTGCGCCCCTAGTGCGATCATTTTAAACTGCGCCCTTGGCCACCGCCCACCTTGCCAATGCCTAGTTACGGCACTGTAGTCACATAGAATTAGATTAATTTACAGATACAGCTGTCATTTTCAATCTTATCATACGATTCATTGCTGTTGAAATGTTTTGTAGAAGTTGACTGGCATTTGTTCTAAACACATGTGTCTCATTCAATTTTTTGTAACGCTAAACACAATTTAGAGTATTTAGACTATAATTTATAAATGTTATATGTATGTCATAAAAAATACGATTAATACTATTATAGTATAATCTAGTATATACCAATCTAATCTCATCAGATTTAGTTATATTTTGTCCCAGATACCATAATTCTTTTCCAAATGTCTCAGCCCAATTCTCCACCCTAAATTAAATTTATAAAAGCATAAACCTTAAATATTTGCATTAAGCAGGAATTAAAATAACTGTAAGTAATACTTACAAAAGTTCTTCCAGACTACTCTTTTTATCATCTTGAACTTCTATAGCATATATAAAAAATAAAACTGCTATAAGGAATGTACATACACTTACACAAATATTCATATTTAGAATTTTTACTTTTTTCACTAACCAATGCAACTACACATTCATAATAGTTTTGGTTTCAGTAGATTTTATAACCTTTAGGGATACACTCTTTAGCATATCTGTAATCTAAATATAGACACATGTATTCCCACTCTTGGATGGTAGCCAATTAACTTCAGAATCAACTCCACTTTTATTAATTTAGATATTATAGACAAAATTAGATGTTTAGATATTTTAATTATTCTGTAACCTTAAGTAAAGCACCTTCACCTTAAAACAAAAAATCACAAAAACTATAAAACTAATAATTGAAAAAAAGTAAGTTTATTTTGATGTTTACTTTATAATTTCTAACATTATATATACAAATATTTAAGACAGCCAGTAGCTTTTTGAAAAATTACTCTCAATAAATTATGATACTTCTTGATAATCTACAAAAAATTTTTTATATGAAAAGTCAAACAAATTTAAAGGACAACCACAAAATTTTAATATTAATATTTCAATTTAGTAAATTGGTATACAATATTAACAAGAATAAAATATACAGGAAAAATACAATAGTACATAAAATCAATTTATTGACGGTTGTTCAACTTTGTCAATCAATCCAAAAGTGACAGCTTCGTCTGCACTCATGAAATGATCCGATTCCATACTAGCATCTAAAAAAAATTATAAATTTTATTTCTACTATTTTAAATTCATATTAGATACTAAAATTAAAAAATTTAAAAGTAATTTTACAGGTTGATTTCCTAGTTTTACTATTTTAATTAGTTTGGTACAAGACACACTACATTATGTTACATGGAATTAATTACAATGAGAAATTAACAAATATGAATTTATGATATATTATTGATAGTGACTAAGTCACCCTACATTTGGTTCAATCTGAAGTCCAAATCTTCCTTGAATGCTTCAATTAAAACATTCTAAATCATTTTTGACAGTATTGACTGAGTATTTATTTAGTATATAAACCTATAACTATAACTACTTAAATTTATAAAATATTTAAGAAGTTAACAGGTAATTATAGAAAAGAAAAAAATAAATATTGAATTAATTTTCTTAACTTCTAATATAAAATATTTTTGTGATAGGTAATGGAATGAGCTTACCGATTTTATCTGCAGGCATTCCTGTGTGTTTGCCATAAATGTCAATTAACGATGATTTAAGCCTTAGAATTTCATCAGTTACAATTTTCATATCTGATGCTTTTCCCTGCAATATTTTTAATAAACTAATTATATTGATTTTTATTCTTCATTTATCAATATTTGTATAATGTAATGTTTTACTTATATTTTTCTAATAAATAAAAAATATACTTAATGTACATAAAAATATTTTGTTCATACATAAGAAATTATATTTATATAGAAATATAATTCAGTAATAAGTACCTGCATTCCACCAGATGGCTGGTGAATCATTATCCTTGAATGAGGTAACGCATGCCTTTTACCTTTTGTTCCTGCTGCTAATAAAACACTTCCCATACTACAAGCTTGTCCTATGCACCAAGTTGATACATCTGGCTTAATGTACATCATAGTGTCATAAATGCCTAAACCTGCTGTAACACTACCACCAGGGCTAAACAAAAATCATAAATTTATTATTCATGTTGTATAATTATGCATAAAATCTATTAAATAATAAATATTTTACCTGTTAATATACATATTGATTGTGGCTTTTTGATTTTCAAATTGTAAAAACAATAACTGAGCTATTACCAATGACGCAACATGATCATTGATCTAAGAAATGTAAAATATTTGTTCACGTAAAATGAAATAGATTATTAGGAACTTAATTTACTTACTTCTCCCATAACACAAACTATACGTTCTTTAAGAAGTCTAGAAAATATATCGTAAGAACGTTCCCCACGACCAGTTTGTTCTACTACAATTGGTATAGTCAATCCACGAATACTATTAGAAATCTGACTATTACTGAATTGCAATATTTTGCTCGAGTGCTGAAAATGAAATAATTTAAAATTACAACAATATACTGAATATTTTTCAGGTGATTAATTAAAAATATTAGATTTATTTTTATTTTAAAATCTTGTGTAAACAAATTATTCTTATAGGTGTACAAATATTATTATGAACATTTACATAAAGTTATTTATTTATTTACACTTTGACCAAGAATGAATTATTTATTTTCTTTAATAAAACCTAGTGTTTTCATCAAAATAGCTGTTGTGTTCATAGAAATGTGAATACTATAAAATATAATGTCGTATAATAGTTTACCTGCAATATACTGCGAGTGTGTGACAAACTCATTTTAAATTTCAATCAAGTCAAATATACTCAAATATTAAATGACAGAAAAACAAAAATGATTAAATGAAATAAATAATTTTAAATTGACAATAATAATATAATATCACTAGATCAGTTCTCGGTTCTCACGAAATTCCAATTTTTTTTTTTTAAGTATTTTGTAGTAATATCATGATAACCGTTTATTTTGATCTCGATTATCTCGGCTGTCTCTGATAAGTGATAATGGATATCACAGTATCAAGTATCAGCACAGCTGAATATAAAATTACTTAGTGCCACGTCCTGTGTCCTGTCCTGTGTCCTGTCCTGCAGACCTGACCTAGACACCTAGTAGACCTACAGAGGTTGAAAACTCAAATTCGAATACATGAAGTCTCGAGGAATTTATATTTATATAACTTTTATTGAAAACAGTCCAGTAGTTTTTAATTCTATAATATTAATATCCATTTATAGAAGATTTATCCCTTGAAAAAAACAAAAGTATTCAATACCCACCTATCACGATTTAAGATAGTATCTTAAAACGTGCCACCTATTTAAAAAAAAAATGTTCGCTGTGATTACATAACATATACTTGCTATAATATCAACCTTACTCTAAAAATAAAGACATATAAATATTAAATTGGAATAGTAAATATCAATTATAATAATTAATGAATCAACGTATCAAATAAAAATAGAAAATATAATTTGAGATACATTGTGACTTGTGAGATAACAATATCCACCAAATTTTTTTTTAAAGAATCACTACCCAATCTAAAATGCTTAAATGCATTTTCAAAAAAGGAGTAATAATGAATGAAACTGATATCTCATTTTCCATCAAATTGAATTTTCTATTGTCATATTTTCATTTAATTATTGAAAAAGTATAAAATATTTTAATGCTAAATGTCGAATGTTTATGAAGGGGGCAGTTCCCATCCGCACCCCTAGATTTGCGACATTGCTTGTGTATTTATAATTAGTGTCATTATAATTTATTCGGTGCTCTATTTGCTGACTTTATTCACCTGACAACATGTTCTTACGTTTCTGACCCTTATTACTTTAAAATGCTAATGCATGTATTGTTAACAATACGTATGCGGTTTCTAGACATATTATAGGATACCTATATTTAGTCTTTTCCAAAAGTTCTTTACCGTTGACATGTGTATAATACAACATGTGGACGCAGTGGCGTATTTAGGAATTCCAGGGTAGGGGCAACACATATTTTGCCCCCCCCCACAGTCAAAAAATAAAAAAAATTGCTACTAACTATTATTATTTATTAAAACATCTATTAACTACTAGGTATACATTATAAATATAAAATTCAAAACATTTTCTTCCTTGATTCAGATGTAGCAAAATCATTAATTATTTTTTCATAGTCTAATGAAGTGGTTTCACTGTGGCTAATATATAAATATATAATATAGGTATTTTGCAATATTTAGCAATATTTTAACTAAAATATTTCGTGTACCAATAAAATATAGATAATAAGTAGGGTCCGGATTGCAATGCAAAGTGCATATTTTTTTTGTTGATCATAAGTACATAATTCGTTTCATGTAACGAGGGTTTGAAAGCTACAAATTTTATTTTGCATTTTTTGGATATTTCGACGTTTTTTTCATTTTTAGCATTATTGGGTTATTTTGTTGGTTTTTAATGCATATTTGTTCAATATAGATATAAAATTCTGCCAATTCAAAATATTATCTAAAGATAAATTATTTTTTTGATGTTAATATTTTGCATACATTTTAATATATATTTTGGTATGTTTAGGATGAATAATATTTCCCCAAAACAGCCAAAACATATGAGTGTCAACATCATAGTACCTAGTCAATATTTTAATTTTTAATTTTCTTTTAAATAAATAATAATGATATCTCATTTATAAATTACAATTTGTTTAAAAAAAAGTCTATGGCATTTTTAAGGTAATTTTTGTGGTAAAATGCATTTTTTTTTGGGCATTTTTGGCTATATTTTAGAGCATATTATTTGTATGGTTTTAAGTGCATTTAAATCCGGGTCCTAATAATAAGTATAATTTATTATTATGTGTTTAAATAATAATTTGTATTGATATTTGATAATTAATAATTCATTTACCTGTTTGAATAGACTAAAAACATTTTTTTTTTTTTTTTAAGTGGATCTTTTTAAAATGAATACATTAATGTGTTATACATACTTCAATACTTGCATAGTTGCATGTACGAATATTAGAAGAACAAAATTAAAAATGAATTAAAAATATTTGGCAGCCTGTTTGCTATTAAAAATATTTATAGATATTAGTTTCTAGTTATAAAGTACTAAATACTAAGTATATAGTAAGTACTAACTACTAAGTACTAACCTAGTAACCTGTGATAGCGTTGGATTGCGCACTTTGCGAAAAAAATGTATTTATTTTGGCTGTTTTTTTATGACAGAAGCATACTTTTCAGCCTTTACTGCGGCCTTCCTCTTATATCCTGACCCGCTAAGTCTTGATCGGATAGGACTCATGACTTCAAAGAAATATTTTTAGTGGGTAATAAATTGCCTGCAATAGACCGTATACGATCTATATGAGACCAAAGTATCAAACTACCAAAGGCACTCCGAGATTCGACTATTCGAGGCAATCCGGTTTATACTGTTTATTGTTTACAGCTCTCAGTTGTGTCGGTAACAGACAACACTATTAAGAGGACGCTACACCCGCATACGTTGTCTCCGTCTTACAAGTGCGTAACATAGCAAATTTTATGCTCAGCAGATCACGTTTAGCTCCGTATTTGTATTTTAAAATTTTAAATTGTTTGTATATCTTAGAATACACATAACACACTTTAAAATTAATATATAATAATAAAAAGCCTACGTCATGCCCTCGGTAATAATGTTACCTTTAATTTTTGTGAGAGGTCAATTTACTCTAAATTTTTAATTAACGGAGCTAAACGTGATCTGCTTAGCATAAAATTTGCTATGTTACGCACTTGTAAGACGAAGACAACATATTATGCGGGCGTAGCTTGATATTAATAAGTTCTCTGTTAGTAACTATCGTTGTGTGCGTGAGATACGGATATGCCTACATGGTCTAGAACTCTAGACGTCTATTTTAATCGGTATAATGCTATTATGTCATATTGGGTTATTATTATTAACATCTATTTTTAATATTTATCGCCGTATACAATATTATTATGAATCAATTGGTCACCGGTGGGCGGTGACCCCGCGCCATGGTGAAACTGTAAAATAGGCAAGTTGTACTGATATTATCAGATAAAAATAATGTGATGGGAGCAGGGAGGGGGATGTGTAAATATTTACTGAAAAAATTTTAATTAATTGAAATCAGTGTGTAAACTATGAAGTACGAAATAGAAATTTGCCGCCCCTCTAAATCTTTAAAAATTTGCCGCTCTGGACAACGGGACCCATAGCCCCTACCTAAATACGCCCCTGTGTGGACGTGGAGTGGACCATTCTTCATGAGACATTTTAAAAATTCCTTCATGAAACCGACATTCATTGCTGCCGTATTGTTTTGGAAAACGATTTTGTTTCCAAAGGCAGCAACAACATCAGACATTTTCTGTGTTTTAGTTTACTTGGTGTACAAGTATAACAATAAGTAACAAGGTATACAATACATTTTATTACTGTACTACCATTCATTTCCGACATGCATTACATAAATCAACATTGTTCATACACTTTCAATATGTTTACGAAGATATGAATTATTTCTATTCATTGCATTTGCAGTTGTTTTTTTTTCAAATTACTAACAGTCATTTATTATTTTATATTTATATTGCATGCATTAATTATATTCTTGTTATACAGTTCATAACAAAGCATTTGTGAATTATTTTATATTAATGGTGTTAATTCATTCATTCATTCGGGACAAATTATAACAAAATCTAATAATCTAATCTATAAAAATATAGGATATAAAGTTTAACAAGATTCCCAGAGCATTATTCCATCTATTTGTAAAAAGTTTATCAAAATTATTTCTTTTATTGAGATAAATATTGACAAGATAATTTGTCAAGATTGTGCTGACTGTGGTCTGTGACTTTACTGCAGTGTGCAGTGTGTTCTTAACTCTTCTTGACTTAAAATAATGGAAATAATCAAATTAAAAAGCGATTGCTTATACGATTAGTGTTATACTATGTTCTATTGCTGCTATTGCTGAACATTCTACAATAAAACAAAAAAAAAATAATGATAATAATATTGTTTTAATGACCGTCAATATTAAGTATAAATAATGTGAACAAAACTTACCTTTTTAAAGCTATTTGAATATTATTTATGTTTTGTTAAGATTTAATTTATTAATACAATTTAATATTTTACACTCAAAAACGATGGGTATTACCTAAAAGGCTAACATTAATTAGCTAACAATGTATACACTATACTATTATGAGTTATATTAATTTATTAATTATATAATATATAATAATTAATATATTACGAACAAAGTAGATAACAATCTAAAATTGGCATGAGCGATATAAAATAAAATGATTTACAAAACCACCAACTATGGTTCATCTTTTTTCTATAGTGCATAACATTATTCGAAATATTTTACGTACATTGACTGTGGTAAGTACACGAAGGCTGCAGACTGCATAGATACACCTAAATAGTAAATAGAGATAAATTAATTTATGTTTGCTAATTTTTTTTCTCGGACATAGTCGAGGTTCTACAGCCAGCTTATAATCACAGATTATATAAAAATAAATAATATAAATCTAAATAAATATAATCTGTGGTTTAATCAAGAATTATATTTTCATTGTCTTCCGTGATGAACGACTTAATGTCTTTGTGGTAAAAACTGCCCTGACAGCAAATTCCTAACAATAATATTTTAATAATGTTTAATTAATTTAATGTTATTAAGTTTATATATTAAATTGAAAATATTATGTTAATGTTTTGATATAGTTATTTTTATAATATTTTTAATTGAAATCCATTAGAATTTATGAGAATGTTAATATTATAACTTAAAGTAATATTTTTTTATATTTTTAGTTGGTTGAATTTTTAATATTCAAATTTGAATTTATTGCAAAGATTTTGAAAATATTCAATTAAAAATACTAATTAAAAATTATATTATAATTTAATTATACATTTATACGGTTTAATGTTTATAGTTTATTTATCTGAACCTTATTCCGATTATCTTGAAAACGCATTTGCTGATACCTTCGAGAAAATTTTTGCTCAACGTTGCTGCTGCTATATAGCTAATAATGTATTTATACTTCCACTTGCTGCTCACCATTCTTATCAGTTGTCGGCGTTATCTCAGAACTATTATTTGTTATGTTTTGTTCTGTGACAACAACCCATTCGGACGAACCCATTACAACTTTTGTGGTTTGTTCTGTATAGTCATAATTTTTGTTTAATAATCCGTTTAACTTGAACCGGTGTCACATGTCGTCAGCTTAGGATAAAGATAAGTTGCTTATACTCAGTGAGATCAGTGAGTACGAGTAGTGTTGTCACGGGTTAAATCATGATCAAATATTTTATCACGGGTTAAACGAAACGTCATTTTTATCATTTCAATTATTTCAACTTTCAACATTTCCTTTTTTATAAACTGTGGTTACTTGCAGAAGTCTGTTGCTTTGTGCTCTGTAAAAACTCTTAAATAATATTATTAAGTAATATTATAATTGGTGTATACGTCATTAAAAATAAGGCAAAATAATAAAAATAAACTTACTCATTGAAAAATTTGACTACAACTTATTTTATAAATTCAAAATTTGTTTATTCTATTTAAGTCAATTATTTCATTGTAATAACTGTTATGAAATATTGAAATGAGATATGAAGTCTAAATATTATCAATGTGCAATTATATTCTTATTTCAACTCACAGTAAGCGGCATAGCATCTCAAAACGGTAAATTAAAAGTTATTTATTTTTAACAGTAATTGTTATTGATAAAATCAAATCATTCATAATTATGATTGTGATCAATCATTGTTAATAAACTAAACATATTTTTTTCACAGACGATGACCATATTGATTTATCGCTCTCTAAACAGAAACAAAAATCAATTCAAACTACAAATATGAATAATTCGACACATCCCAGGATGGTAGGTTATTAATTGGCAGCAGTGTTCTGACTTTATGAATGTTCTGTAGTTTTTATAAAAATTATCTAACTATTATATAATTAACAAAATATTTCATTTTCTTCGAATTAATAAGATATTATATCAAAGGAATATTTAAAAAAAAATGTGATCAGTTAACAACACTGATTTATTAGTAATATCTTTATGTTTTGTGTTTATCTTATAAATTTAATTTGTGAGACACCGCAGTTTAAAATAGGAATTAACTCTTCATTGTTTGTAGTTCAATACCAACAAATATTCTGTAATAGTTATTTTCTGATTAAAGATACGTCATGAAGACGATTTGGAACGCATAGTCTCTGAACACAAGGCTTGTTCAAGTATGCCATATTCAAGTATCAGTTGTCATATGAATTCGACATGTGTGTATGGAAATCAAACAATTGCTATATGCAAATCAAATGTAGATTGTCTGGTATGTAGTAATTTAAAATTTTTATTTTCATTTAATTAAGATGCATAATTTTTTTTTTTAGGGAGAAAATACATTTGCTAAAAACTTGACTTGTCGGTTTTGTTATCAGACAGAGTTCTGGGAATATGAATGTGTGAAAAAAATCTGTAATTCTGCTGCTTCTCCACCAACTTATTACCGGTTATAATTGAATAGATAAATACTTTTGTACCTACTAACAATTATTCATTTATTTTAGTTACTAAATACTTGATAATATAAAAATAATAAACTTTCATAAAATTAATAATTCTTTTGATTTTTACAATATGTAAATGGTTACTAACTTTATATATACATTTTGCAATTAAAATTTAAACTAATATTGTCGTTTATAATTAGATTTAGATAACACATAGAAACTATGGCAGATAAATTTGAAATAATAATTTTCTAAACATTCTTAAGAGGACACTACACACATAATTGATATCTCCGTCTTACAAGTGCGTAACGTAACAAATTTACACTTAGCATATTACAATTAACTCTGTTAGTTTAAAAATTTGAGTAAATTGACCAACTATGAAACTTGATGGTAAGGACATTATCTGTGTTTGTATGTTGGTTTTTACGATAACTTAGTTTTTAAGTGAATTATGAGCATTTTTTATTTATGCTTTTTTATATATGCCGAACTTGCTACAAAATTGAACTATTGTAAAAAAACCACATAACAGATAGTGCTCTTAACATCAAGTTTCATAATAGGGTCGACTTACTCAAATTTTTAAACTAACAAAACTAAATGCGTCCTGCTGAGCATTGTGGTATCACCCGTATTATCTAATAATAAACCAACTATATACGCCTCATCTTCGTACGCTTAAAGCTAGTGACTCTTTCTAGAACAAATTCAAAAAAGGCTTTTGTAACTTATTTAGGCGCGATGGTGTGCATTTATCTTTTCTACATTCGTTTCCTAAAATCGGAAATTACTATTAGGACTCATGTCCGGTAACGTTATTCAGTTTAAAATAAACTTCATTGACTATAGGTCTGTGCACTGTTCCAATATAAAGGTATGAACGAAAAAGACTTGAGTCTTGATATAATAATATTCAACTCGGTTTGGAAGCACTTTTATTAAATTAAAACACTTAGCAAATCCAGATTGCCTAACCCGTATTACGATTGCCATTTCACACGCACAATCGTTGTACCTACATTATAGCGGACTCACTCAGCGACAACAGGACAGCCCGCGCCTGTTTTTCTGGCGTCGTTATATAGAAAATATTTATGTCGCCTCTGGATGTCTAGCTTCACTGACCTATGTTAATAATTTACAATTCAAATCATATATATATATTTATATATTTATTATATATAATAATAATATTATGACGACTGTCTATATTATATGACAACATAAATTTGTTATGTTATGCACTTATAAGAGGGAGACAACAAATGGTTGTGTAGCGTCGTCCGATTAACTGAAATTGTATGATGTATTTTTAATCATAAATGTTTATTATAGCACTAATTGTACAGTGAACAGAGATGTTTTATGTTTGGGAAGAAGAACATTTTTAAAAAGATTGCGCTGCAATTGGACTGGTGGACATCGATGGTCTACTGCTTTAATCTTAAGTATTACTCTAGGGGGATTCGGTATAGATAGGTATGTCAAACATATTCTTTAGTGTGATTTAACTAAAATGTCAATTTAAAATGTATAATATTTTTTGTATCAGGTTTTACTTGGGACATTGGCAAGAAGGCATAGGCAAACTATTCAGTTTTGGTGGCCTTGGTGTTTGGACCCTTATTGACGTATTATTAATATCTATCAGATACCTTGGTCCAGCAGATGGTTCTCTATATTTGTAAAAACATTTTAAAATATTTGTTGTTTAAATTTCCAAATAAAATACTAAATTTTAGTTGTTTTAAATTTGCATTAAAATTGAACATTTATAATCATTAATACTGTCTTTATGTAGTTTATGTGTTTATTTTAAATAGGTATTTGAATTATTTACAAGTCACTGATTTACTACAATAAGTATAAAAAATAAGATTTCATTTTAGAACTGAAAAACCTCTAGTATCAATTCCATAGAAAAACAATGAGCCATAAAACTTAATAAGTAATTAACAAAATTATATATTTTATTTTAGCATTTTTTTTTTATTTCTAAACATTTTAATTAAAAAAAAACTTATAAATACTAAATACATATTGCAAAATATTTGAACATTTGTTTAGCAAAGTAATAATTATTAAAATAAATCATAAATTATGAAATACTTTTACAGTTTAAAATAATTTAAGTCGTAATTATAGAACAAAGTATAAGAGTATGAACAAATTTAACAAATTTAAGGATTAACTTTATTAGGGTTCATATTGAATATTTGTTTGAGGTCATCCAAAGTTATCTTAGAACCTTCTACATTTCTAGAGCCACCAAAAACAGTACTAGCAATTTCAAGTTTCTGTGTTTGAATTTTTTGAATTGATGTTTCAATAGTATTATCACAAATAAACTTGTACACATTGACTGGTTTTTGTTGTCCTACTCTATAAATGCGATCACACGCTTGAGCTTCAAGCTGTGGATTCCAGTGGATATCCACTAGAAACAAGTGGTTGGCAACAACTAAATTGAGACCAACACCGCCAGCAGTTAATGACAATAATAAAATCTGAAAGAAAATTAATTACAATATATCAATAAACATAATAATAAAAAATTTTAGTTTGCCTGGGGTAATTGCTGGAACTACTAACTGATTTTAAAATATTTACCACCAGAGAGCTATGCTATTGTAAGAATCTATAGGCTAAAAGTTGTCTGATTAAGTAGGTTCTTTAATTTTTTTTTATATAAATAATAATATATTTTTGTTTATCATATGGTTGCTATTAGAATAATCTATTAATTTTAAAAACTGTTTCACCAACATAAAGCAAAAAATGACAAAATGTTTGATATTTATTACTTAATGTTAAATTTTAATATTATTAATTCAGCCTAACTTTTTCTTCATGAACATCTCTTTTCTCCTTAAGTTCATCCTAATAATCAATTTTCAGATCTGTCCTCAATGGATTTTAAAATTAAAGTCTTGGCTAATGTTGCTGTTTCAAATTTTCTCAATTTTTTTTTTTAATTTCACAGTAATTTATACACATGGATCTGTTTCTCTTCTTTTCAATGGCTATGCTTTTTACAATCTAGAGTTACGTCATGTCTCCTTTACCAATACCCTCTCTCCTCCATAGCTGAGTGCTATGCCATTATTGATGCCTTAAATTTTATCTAAAATTTGGCACTCAACAATTATTTAATTGCCCTAGATTCCATGTTATGCCTTTAAATCTTAACTTCCAATCAATTTAACTCTCATTTAATTTGAAAGGTTGCATATAATTTTAGACCTATATTTTATATGAACGTGTTAAAAATCTTATAACAACTCGATTACCTAGATTTTTATGTATCAAAATAGTTAGAAAAATATTCTGTATTGAAATATGAAATTAAAACTGTTGTCATTTAAAAAAATTTAAAAATATTAAGGATAAAAAATACATTTTTAAGATAAGAAACAAAGTAATCTTTTTTCAAATGTATGTTTTATACTTTTTTAAATAATATGTGTTCAATGGAAAAGAAACACTCAATAATCAAACCATGCATAAAGGGTATAAACATTCTTAAAAAATAAAGAAGTCTTAATAACTCAGAAGTTTAAAGCTAAACAAAACAAATAATATATGATATAAACATTGAATTTAAAAAGAATGGCTATCTTCCTGTATGCGCTCTACCCCAGATTGCAGTCTACCTGCGATTATTGGACGATTGTTGTATGCGCTCTACTATAAAATTTATATCTTTATTGTCGTGACTTAAAATTAATGGTAATAAAGATTAGAACTCTCTTTTTCTACATCATATCATATTTTTTGATTGTATAATATTGTATAATATTTTTTGTCGTTGGGTGACAATACTTGAGTTCATACACGGTTTTATACTTTCATATAATAATAAAAATACAAAGGTAAATATAAATATAATAATAATTACAGGTATCTCATTGAAACGTGGTGGAGAGGAATTAATAAAAGTGACACATTTAACGCTTTTCTGAGGGTCATGGCACAAGTATTTTAATATTTATTTAAAATATTTTTTTTTTTTTTATTTAATTTTATATTTATTATTTATAATTATTATTGAAACAAATAACGAGACGGCGACAAAACGATGATGTGCGTTGATATTATAATATAATCATTTTTATTACTTTATTCATAACAATTTTTGTTCGTTATTAAAACCACTTTATATCATCCCACTTATTACTTGAATATATTGTCTATAAATGAAATATAGTTGTAGGGTGGAAAAACACGGTAGAGCGCATTCTGCAGTCGCAATGCTGCCGGTAGAGCGCATACAGGAAGATAGCCATAATATAATATAAAATTGTTATTTACTTTTGGTCCACCTTTGGGTTGGTCAAATTCACTTATTATTTTGTTTCTTTGTGGAACGGGAACAGCTCCACTGAATATCTCAGTTTTAACACCATATTGAGATAATTGTTTGTTAACAAGGTTTAACACACTTGGCCATTGAGACACAATTACAGCCTTATCATCAGTATGCAATACTTTTTCATTCACCATATCGCAGACAGCTTTAATCTAAAATGAATAAACCATAGTAAAATAAAATATAAAGGCTGATCTGAAATTTGTATTAAAAATTGGAAAAATGTTATGGAATCACTGTCAATCGTTTTAGTCCAAGAAACAAAACAATATTTTAAAGCATAATCGTTTTCATACCTTTGAACTAATCCATTTTTCATTAAAAATTACATTATTGCTTTTAACAGTATCGTTTTCAATATTTGGAATTCCAATAGACATTCGACTCAATTTGTCTACAATATCCAAATCTTTATTATCTTGTATGCCATCAGTCTTTAGACATTCATCTTCCAACATCTATAATAATATTAATATATTTTGTTTCATAAATAAATTATCTAATAATCAAATAATAATAATAATAATACACATACATTTTTCAATAAACAAGGATGACAACATAGTTGTCTAAGTCGTAATATTAAAACTAAGATATGATGAGTTTGAATGTTTTTGTTATTCACTAATTGTTTGAATAATTTGTCCAGTTCAGGATGATCTTTAAAAATATTGTCACTATTTTCTAAAAAATATTTAAAAAATAGTATCAATTTATTAATATTAAATGATAAACTTCTTTTCAGTGTAGCTTACGACTTAAATATTTAGCCTTGTGTTTAACTGGAAAACCACGATCAATAGCATTTTCTTTGTCAGCTTTTTCATAGAGATATGTTGCAAACAGTGAACTAAGACATCAAATAAAATAAGTTTAAATGAAATATACTTGAAAGGAGACTAACAAACCTCGAGAAATGCAACACTTTTTCATATGCTTCTTTTTCTTCTTTAAATAATTCGACTTTGATGGTATGAAATGTTTTATGGGGTAAATTGAATTTTGTAGTTTTTTGTAACTGATCTTTTGTTCGTCTCAACATTAGTGCTTTAGTTAATAAAGAAAGTCTGTTTTTACCTGCATCATCATTATTACCTACCCAACGTTTCCAAACCTATATAAAATTAATAATATAAAAAGATTCTGAGTAACAGGACATTTAGTACAGAATTAATCTGAATGCATTTTTATTAAAACATTAAGTTACTGGAGAAAATTGTTTGTTGATTATAATTGAACATTTTAACAATTTTTAACTACAAAATAATTTGCAAGCTTTTAATCTGATGAATTTAGTTAAAATTTTAACTTTAAATGCTTAAAAAAAAAATTTTAAAATAAATAACTCATACTTACTGCCCATTCATCAAAGGGACGACACTTAATGAATTTTAACAATGAAAAAAAATCAGCTTCTTTATTATGGATTGGAGTGCCAGTTAATGCCCATCGATTAACACCAGAAAGTGAACTTACTGCTACAGAAGTTTGACTTTTGTGATTTCTAATTGTATGGGCTTCGTCGAGAATTATTCTGCACCATTTAATATTATAGAGGGGGCTCTATTTTAAAATGAACTAATTAAAACATCAGATTTTACATTTTTTGATAGAATTTATACGAACCGAGTTCTTATTTTTTTGGTCCCACATGACCGTATGATATGTGGTTAAAACTATATGTTTTTTGGCCAATCGTCTAGCAGAAGAATCTCTATTTGGCCCATAATATTTAACTACATCTAAAACTCTTGGCTTTACTTTTGATCTGACTTCATTATCCCATTGGTCGAGTAATGATGATGGACAAACAATAAGAGTTCCACCTTTATGATCTGAAAAAAATCAAGCATTATGAGATTATTTAATACTTAGTTTAGAGTAAATTATTCAAGTATACAATTCAGATTTGAGTCTTCAAAAGAATCATCTGTTTCAGAATCTTCGTCTTGGTCTTTCTGAGCTTCATAAGCTTTAAGAACTAGAGAAATCATTGACAAAGTCTTTCCTAAACCCATATCATCAGCTGAAAAATTGAATATAAAATAATATTGGCGTTTGAGAAATTGTTCTGTTTGCATAATATAATATGTTATTTATATACCTAAAATACCCCCATGAGGTTTTTGACTCTCTCTCCACATCAGCCACGCAATAGCATGTTTTTGGTGGGGCATAAGTTCCACTTTAAGTTTTTGTGGGTCATCAGCTAAAATATCTGAAGATGGGCAGGTTCCTAATGATTTGTGCAAGCTATTAAGTACATCTAAAGTCATAGTTTGCTGTGTGCGATAAGTACTTAAAGCTAAAAAAAATCAATCAATAAAATGGTTTTAAGTTTTATTTTATAAATAAAAATAAATTGTTTTACATTAAGTAATATATATTTAAAAATACCTTTGTCTCCCATGGCATTAATGTCAATATTACCGGCTGCCTTTTTAGTCAATGCATTATTAATATCTAATGTTTGCAATTGATATGACTGAGGTTTTAGAGATTTTTTTAATTCTTCTGCAAATATTTAAATAATGAATATAAATAAAGCATTAAAATCAATTAAATTAAGTTAGTATGTATAGACAGTTAAACCTGGGTAATCTTCCATTTTTCTAAGTACATTATTTAATTGTTTTCTTGTATCAATAGATGCACTTTCTTCTTTTGAAATAGCTCTTTTTAATTTATAACCTCCGTCAGGTAATAAGTTTAAATTTGTTATTTTCATAGTGTTCTAAAAGTTAAAATAAAATCAGTAAAATCTAAGAAAAATATATTTATCATAAACTAACTTTCATGTTAGCAATATTTTTTGTATATCGGCTTAGAACTTCTTCTAATCTTAGTTTTTCCATTTTTAGGGATTGAAAATCTCTATCATTTGGTTTTTTTGTATCACCTGTTGAAATATCTTTTGAAGATACTGAAGATTTTTCATTTGATTTTTCTTCAGTTAAATCAATTGTTAGATTATGTTCTTTTGGTAACCATAATTTAGAGGGTTTTTTTGGGCTATCGCCAACCAAATCAATTGTTTCAATAATTTTCTCATTTTTCTTAATTTTTGATGATTGCTCTGAGGTTACATTTTCAGGATTTGGATATTCTAAAATACTACTTTGAGATATTGGATCATTTAAGGAATAGATAGTGTTTGAAAATTTCAAGTCATCAATAAATGGCCGGATTTGTTTAGAAGATGTAACAGTTGATTTATGGTGGACAGAAACATCATTATCAGAATCGCTAGGTTCAATCAAAGATAAATCATCCAATTTTGTTTCTATTAGAGATTCATCTTGATTTTTTTTTTCAGGTATTTTGAAATTTTGGTATTGTGGAGAATTTATAATATCTGGATCTGATTCCAAATTCAAATTGGTTGCCTAAAAATATTTTGAAAAATTAACTTTTACAAAAATATTTAAAACAATAAAAATCTTACATCAAAAATATCACTCTTTGTCACAGTTTGACTTTCATTACTAGAATTTAAAATTAAAGCTTGTTTGGTTTTATACTTTCCAGGAGGTTTAAAAGATTCATTAGCTACAATATTTATTATTTTATCAGGTTTATCATCCATATATTCTTCAAGTAAACATTCTTCACCACTTTCATCAGACTCCATTACAGATGTACTTTTTTTAGGCAAAGAGTTATCACCTGATTCCTAAATAATAAGTACATAATATAAACATCCAAGTATAACAATAAACAAGAAAAAAAACTTACATCACAACTACTATATTTTGATTGTTCGTCATCGCTCGATTGTAATATATTTCTATACTTAGCCAAATCTCTTTTTGTAGGTTTGAAAATCGATTCATTTACTGAGCTATTAGGAGAAGTTGTTTTATCATTGTATTCATAAGATTTCTTTTTATCAATTCTATTACTTCTAAAACAAAAATACAAAGTTAAATTACTAATAATAAATTAGAAAATTGTACATAAATATTGAACTTTTTATAGGTGTTTAAAATGTATGTAACATATTGCAGAACGTAAAGAAATCCAAATTAAAATATACAAAACAACAAAATACAATGATGCTTTTAAAAAACAAGAACCACATCAGGCATTTTAATAAATTATAAAATAACAGAAAAATTAAAACCATACACGGTGAACAAAAAAAAAAATACAAGTTATTAAATATAAAATGAAATATTGTATTATAAACAAGATAATGTAAAATATGAAAATATACTCGATTTTAGAGATAGAATTCTGATTGTATTAATATCATAATAATGCAAATTCAAGAAAATAAGATGTGTAAGTACCAACATTTAATGATACATATCAATTTTTTTTAGATATTTTATTTATTATTATTTTACTTATCTCAGCTGACTGTAGCAATAAATTTAGTATTTAGCAAAAGATAGAACAAAATTAACAAAGTTTAAGTCCTTTAAATATTATTAATTATACACAAAAGCAATGTTAGAATTTTATTTATATTAATTATTCATTATCATTTATTTAAATATATAGGTATATCAAAATTCTGGTTCTGTTATAAGACTCACAGGGATAGAAACTACAATTATTTCATATTTTAATTTATTTTAATGTTTTGGTAAAAAAGTTAAAAAATATATTTTTATATTTAATAATTTCCAAAAAAATTCACTATAGCCATTTTGTAGAGTTTATTTATCTGAAAATATTGATGTGGTACTAGTTCAATATGCTATCTACAGTAAATATTTTATCCACTGCAGTAATTTTACTATAGTTACTATAGTTTACCTATGATATCTACCGTATGCCCGTATGCTGTATATTAATATATTATACATATTTTATCATTTTGCAATCACGATTTAAGATTAATCTTTTAATAAAACCCCAAATCATATTATATTTAATTATATTTTATACCTTAGTAAGTTAGGTAGGTTAGTAGGTATACTTTTAGGTATATTATACCTGTTTAGTGTGTGTTTGTGAGTACGTGGTTTTACTGCGATTTATTTATTAATAAATATTATTTAATTATTATTATTATGAGTTTGTCAACTATGAGTTATTTATATCGACACATAATTCAAAATGAAGAGATGTGCGAACATTTTTTAAGTATACGCGGTTTATTACCAATATTACCAAAGAAGAAATTCTGCATTATAAAGGTAGGACAATTTACATTTAAATACGTGAAAAACGCCGGGCCCTGCGCGTTCTCGTACATCTGGCCAAACATTTCAGTATGTCTAGGTATAATAATATTTAATTTCTTCAAAACTATAAAATATATTAAAAATCAGGAAATTAATGAAAATAAACTGTTGAAAAGTCAATATTTTTAGAAAAATAAATTTTAACAAAATGGCTATTTAATTAATATTTTTTATTTATTTTTTTTTTGTTTAGGAAACAATTAAATAAAAAATATATTTTTTAAATTTTTTCCAAAACATTAAAATAAATTAAAAAATGAAATAATTGTAGTTCTTATCCCTGTGAGTCTTATTACAAAGTCAGAATTTTGATATCTCCATTATTTTGTGAGATATCACAATGGGTAAATCCTCGTGGGACTCCCCGTAGATATATATAGATCTTTAAATGTCTTAAAATACGAACTACATATTAATGTATAAGTTTCAAATGCAATAGGTACCTATAACATTTTTCGGTTTTTCCTATTGATGGTTTTATAGGACACATAAAGTAAATACTAGTATAATATACCAGTTATGCTATTCAAAATTCTGATGTTTGTATATTTTTATGAAATATTCTGAGACATAAATAGTAGAGATTGTGTAAAAACATCATATTGATTCCCACCATTTGTATGGTGGAATTTGATTTAATTTGGAACTTAGTGTTTACATATTATATACAAAATATTAGGCAATATAGATGCTTAAATTATAGAATAGTTCATCTTTGATAAATTGTTAATTTTTATATTAATTCTTGATTAGTTGCACATGGGTCCAGCAGAAATAACAGATTTAAGACGTGTGAGATCTAACTCCTGTGTAGCTTTTAATCACAAATAAGACAGTTCTTAGTTATCTTATTTTTACTTACTAACTACCTGTCTTTAAAAAAATGTATTTATTATAAAACAATATATTTACATACTTATATAATTTAAATAAAAATAAGAATCAATCAAATATTTATTTGTACAGTTGAGTATCGACAACTTGAAATTCAAAGATGAGCTCAAAGATAATAAAATAAATTTGAGTTATGTACTCCAAATATAATTTAAAAACACTTAAAGGCACAAGAAAAATATTGAGTTATTGAGACTCAAATTTTATTTAAATAGGTACACAAAGAAATATAACAATCGCAACTACCTACCAAAAATTTAATTTGAGACTTTTTTAATTTCAAAAGGGTCAGACCCCAGTACACCACAAGACCATCGGGAATTTGTTATTTATTTTTTGATATGCGGAATTAGGTATGGAAAGGTCCGCATTGTTAAAATGTCAAAACATTAATTTATTGTATGAGAGCAAAACAGGTAATAGCATGTTTAATATTTCAAGTTCGATTAGAAATTGAATAAAAAAACTTACCCACATGACACTTCTGAATCAGTATCGGACAATCTGAATAATGTTCTGTCAGGTTTAATACTAACAGAATCATCAGTAACATTCGAACTGTTTGAAGTAGGTGTCTGTCGTCGGCGGCGAGAAAACGCTTTCTCCGCCCGAGCACTATCCATCTGGGCATTTGATGAATCTGCATCATCGCTATCGTCCGACGAATCGGACATTAACCTTCTAGCAAATCTGCTGGTGATTTTAGAAGATGTGGAACGTGAAGATTTCATATTTATTTAAAACATCAAATGGTAAAAAAACGGTAATAATTTGTTCACGTTATGATATGGTATGTTTTGGCACAGATTCAGAACGATCCGCTAACCGACATACGTATGTGAAATCCCAATGACGAGTGATATTTCCCACTGTGAGTATCCATTTGCCTTGTCAGGAACACGGCTCACAACTCTTTTCCAACAAGGAACCGAAAGACCACGATGTAAGAAACTATATAGTAAGCACTAAGCACGACTGAAGAACTCAATGTTTTGCTATGATTAGCCGTGCTAAACTCGGTATAATTTCTTATGATTGTTTGACTGTTCGAAGTTTACGGTTGGCCGTTGTCGCATAATTTTAAATTTGACCAATCAACGATAAAACAATTTTATAAATCGACCACCGCTACCTGGTGAACAACTTACGCTTCTAGATATCGGAAAATGGCTCCGTCTGCGGAGCCGAACTCTTTATCACTGGGCAGAACTGTACTCATCCCGAAAAATTATATCACTGTTATCACATTATCACACTACACATTATACAATCTAGTTTATTATCATTAAATTACCTTTAAAACCGTGTTAGGCTGTTAGGACTTAGGAATTTGAGTCTTGGGTCTTTGGGTCTTAACTATATTATTATTTATTTGTATTATTGTTCTATGGTCTAAGTTTATAAAGTTAACTTAGGACTAGGAGTTAGTCCTAGTTACTGAGTTAGGACTGGGCACATCGTTAAATATAAATTATTCAATTTTTGTTAACTTCAGTTGTATAGTTCAATTTTCAATACTTAAATCGTAATTGTTTGCTAAATGAACATAAACTAATGGGAGTAATCTCAACATTTTATTTATAAACATCGTATCCATTTTTCTTTTTGTAGAATTTATCTTAAACAAGAGTATAATGTTTAGTTTTTATAATAAAAAATTAATGACATGTCTTAAATATTTGGTGGAGTTATATAAAAAGTAATTGTTTAATGTATATAACAGTTCAATAACTAATAAATAAGGTAAAATCATTTAGATTCTGCTGATCACAACAAATGTAATCATACTAAAATGCAGCCTCAAGAAATTCAACCTAAATATGCAAAATTAAACGTAGGTGGTTCATTATTTTATACTACAATTGGTACCTTGACCAAGCATGATACAATGCTAAAAGCCATGTTTAGTGGTCGGATGAAAGTACTTACTGATACTGAAGGTACTGTATGACATATTTTATATCGTACCTAAGTCATGTGTTAATAAAGTCTTATCACATTAAAAAAATCTTCAGGTTGGGTCCTAATTGATCGTTGTGGCAAGCACTTTAATTCTGTGTTGAACTTTTTGCGCGATGAACATGTAGCTCTTCCAGATAAGACCCATGAAATCGCTGAGCTGTTAGCTGAAGCCAAATTCTATTTAATATCACCACTTGTTGAATCTTGTCAACAAGCTTTACGGTCAAGACAGTGTAAAATCGAACCACAATGTCGTATACCTCTTACGTCTTCTAGTGCAGACTTAAGTCAACTTATTACAATGAGTACAAAAGTAAGTAAATATCACATTTTATAAAATATTTTTTTAATTTGTTTGTCTTTTATTTTAGCCAACTGTTAAGCTTCTTATAAATAGACATAATAACAAGTATTCATATACAAGGTAAAGACATTTATAATTATTTATCCCATGTAATAAATTGTCAATACATTTTTATTTTCAGTGCTTCAGATGATAATTTACTAAAAAATGTTGAATTATTTGATAAACTTTCATTGCGTTTTGGTTCAAGATTTCTGTTTATCAAAGATGTTAGTGGTTCGAGTGAAATATGTTGCTGGAGTTATTTTGGATTGGCAACTAAAGTTGCTGAAGTTTGTTGTACATCTATTGTATATGCTACGGATAAGAAACATACAAAAGTATTAATATTTTTTGTTATTGCTATATTTGGTTTTAAGAGGATGTCAGCGCACTATTTGTTTTCTTTCTCTCTCTGGCCCACGAGTAACATAGACAAAATGCATTTACGTAGAATCGTTTTTTCTATGTTTTTAAATAATCTTAGAGTAAAACCATCCATTACAAAAAAAAAGTGGAGAATGGCATATTGATATTATATTATATTTTATTTTGATTTTGTATTCAAATTTCAAAATAAACAAAAAAATGTTGTAAATTAATTGAAATGATGTTGTTGAAATTGTTTTGAGACAATATTTTGACAAATTGATATGTCATTCCCTCAAAAATTTTATTCTCTATGTTTTTGTGTAATGGATGATTTTACTCTAAGATTACTTGAAAGTTGAAATCACAGTCATAAATGATTCTGCGTAAATGTGTTTTGTTTCTGTTCAATGTTGAGTGTGGCCACGAGGGTCAGAGATAAAACAAATGGTGCGCTGACATCCTCTTAAAATATCGTGTTTATTTTTTAATTTATAATATTAGTCCTTGAAAACTTTCGATTGTACAATACTTATTCAGGTAAACTAGAAGGATAAAATTATTAACAAACCTAATTTTACATATTTTTATTTAGGTTGATTTTCCAGAAGCAAGAATTTATGAAGAATGCCTTAATCTAATGCTCTATGAAAATCGCACTGAACCTGATCAAGAGCTTATGCAAGCTACATCTTGGCGTGGTGCTGTATCAGGTATGTCATCAGCTTATGGAAGCGATGATGAAGAAGAACGAACTCGTTTAGGGCTTAGGATAAGAATGGTATAGTGAGCCATAACCAGCTTTTTGAAAAAGTTTTAAATAACATGTAACGGTAATTAATATACTTAAGCTATATTTGTATTGCCCTTACACATTGCTTTTTTTTGAAGCTGTATTTGTTATTGCTATTGTGGGAGGTTGAGTCATAGAAGACTTATGTTAGACACGAAGTTAACAATTTATTCCTTAAAAATTTTAACGTTACAATTATATGTTCATATTTTATTATCATCATTATCAATTTAATCATTTATAATGCATTCTGAGCAGGAAATGTAACACAAAACTATAAATTGAATTATTTTTGTCACCTGTCATCATATTGAGTAATCTAATGACTATTTAATTGTTATCTTTGTGTATTAATAATGATTAGTTGTACATTTTATAACACTTTGGTTTTATTTGATTAAAATATTTCTATATGCTACAAATTAATAAATAAACAAAAACATAATTGTTGTAATTAATGTATGATATGAATATATTTTAAATAGCATAATACTTAATATAGTAAAACAAAAATAACAATTTATATGTCATGATATACTATTTTGAATTGCAATTTGCAACAATAAAATTTGTTTACAACTTATACATTTGTACGATATGTAAATAGTTATAAGAAAAATAACTGACTAGGCTTATATAAAAACACAAGTTTCAGTAGTCACCTATAAAACTGTACATAGTAACTAATATGATCAAGTTGATAATACTTAAGGAATAGTTTTTACACCTTAATACTTTTTAATACCTATTCGCCATAAATAATTATAAACACTTGCGGTGGAAAAATAATGTGTTATCAAACAAACCATGAAATTGATCGGTAAAATAAAAAGTACTTGTTTATTATTTACTACTTTGCTTTAAATTTCAAAAATTATACCAAAATATTTTGTGTATCAATGAATATAAATCATCTCTTAATAAATTTGACTAGTTAAAATCATTCAAGTATTTAGCTATAACTTAATAATTCATGTACATTACACATTTAAATAGCCGTTTTCATGTACGCTTTAAGAACATAACATTTTTTAGTAGATTTAGACCAATAATATTGTAATATGACTATTGGTAACACAAGTACAAGTGTGAATGATCTATCAGGATAATGGTCAACGGCGTACTCATTTAGCTTAAACACTAATGAATATTTACATTTTAAAGACAATTTCTCAATGAATTATGTACGTATATACATATTTTACTATTAAAGTAAAACAAATTTTTTACATACATATAAATTATATTAAACATTCTCGTTAAATCATTCATAAAGAATAATATGATTTAACGTTATATAGTATTACATAGTATAGATGAATATAAAAATTAAATAAAAAACAATATACATCTTGTACTTGAACATTTTTGAAATTTAGATAACAAATAATAAGAAATATAAACTTTGAAAAACATTACAAAAATTATTCAAACTTAATAATTATTTCTTCTATTTCCTGAAAACCCTCCATCACCTCTCGAAAACCCTCTTCCACCTCCTCTACCACCCCTAAATGGCCTGTCACCTCCTTCAGCTCTATCTCGTTCTTTCTTTGCTTCAAACCTCGATGCCATTTCTTGCAACTCTGGAGGTACATCTTGTCCAGATTTTTCCATCACTTCTACTAATTCTTTGGCCTTGCCCCAATCCTTTCTAGTCATTAAAGTTATTGCCAGACCAGTTTTACCAGCTCGCCCTGTTCGTCCTACCCTATGCACATACTCTTCAATATCCTTAGTAAAATCGTAATTTATTACCACTGTAATATCATTGATATCAATACCACGAGATGCCACATCTGTAGCTATCAAAATATTAACTTCACCATTACGTAAGCTTTCCAAAGCCATTTCACGATCACTTTGTTCACGACCACCATGAATGGATTCAACAATTAATCCCTTCATACATAAATCTGACGAAAGCTGATCCACAGTCACTTTTCTGTTCACAAATATTATGATTTTATCATCGGCACTACAGCTTTTAAGAAAATCGTCGAGCCATGATTCTTTTTCTTCTTCATCCATTATTAGAATATCTTGTTTTACAGTATTTACCGTTGTCAAGTCTAATGATCCGACCATAACTTGAATAGGGTTAGTCGTATAGCTTTTAGCAAGTCGTTTAACTCCAGGTGGCCAGGTTGCACTTGTCATTATGGTTTGTCTATCCGGCCTAACCCTAAGTAATGAAACACGTATTTGAGGTTCAAAACCCAAATCTAACATACGATCAGCTTCATCAAGTATCAAAAATGTCACATCAGATAAGTCGATAGCACCGCTACCAACAAAATCATTTAGTCGACCAGGAGTAGCAATGACGATTTCCACTCCTTGCCGCAGAACTTCTTTTTGCTTTCCAGAACTTGCACCACCATAAATACTCATGGCTTTAATGCCTTTGTAACTATATTTTTTAACCTAAACAAGAGAAAAACATTAAAATCATTATGATCAGACTTGTACACACATAGAAAATTAATATTATAATCATACTTCGCTTTCAATTTGTAACACCAATTCCCTAGTTGGCGCCAATACCAATATAGATGGTCCTTTTCGTTCACTACGTGGAGTCTGTTGAAAATCAATATGAATAAAAGCAGGGAGCAGAAAGGCCAACGTCTTGCCTGTGCCGGTCTGTGCAATAGCTATCAAGTCGTGGCCACTCATGATGACAGGCCACGCCTGACACTGTACGGGGGACGGGGTTTCAAATTTTTGCTTTTGTATCTCTTCCAATATTTCCGGATAATCTCCAAATGCATGTGAAAATTTCAACACTGGCTTAGGAATTGGTTTCATGTTATTTTCATCGATATATTTGATCATAATGTTGTTCTTGGACATTCTGAATTCTTCAACTTCCTGATCGGTCATCGCGGTCACTTCGGGGTGTTCCTTGTAGAAATCCTTAATAATCGGAGGCAAGGCCGCTAATCTTTTTTTAAGGTTTTCCGCTTCTTCTTTCATCAACTCGTCCCAATTGAAAGTAGATTGAACCGGTGCACTCTGTTCTGATTCTTTAAGTAACCTTTGTTTTATTTTATCCGGGTCGTTCGCATCGATGATGTCGCTGATGAGCTTTTGAGCGTGTTCTTTGGCTTTCTGATTTCCCGATATCTTCACAGTCTTCAACCCGTAGGTGTCGCTGTCCAAGACCGAGATGAACGCACCGCTGTCCTTCCTCAAGCCTTTGATTATCGCGCCGCCTTTTCCGATGACCAAGCCCGCGAACTGGGAATTGATGTCCATGAGCAAATCGTCGGGATTGTGGGCCGTCATCTTATTGTACTGTTGTTTGGGCACGTACTGTTTCTGGGGTTGATATTGGATGTCGTTAGGCGAATCCCAGTCCTCGTCTTGATCCATTTTGAAAACGGTTTACGGAAAAGAAAAAAGCACGTGGTAAGAATAATATGCGGCTCGCCGCTAATCGCGAATTGAAAATACACAGAAATTCCACAATTCAAACGTAACGATAACGGACTGACCACTCGGCACTCATGAACAACAACTACCCTGTGGAGTTCTATTGTCTGTTATGATAACCAGATAACGCCAATGCCGTACGCACGCCGGCACTATTTAAATATAGCACAGAACAATAGTCAGTATTATAATTACGTAACACTCCGTAATACTGGAAATAAGTCACTTGTGGCTCGGACAGTGCTAGCAACCTATTCGTGAATTTCAGAAATCTTCGGTTGTACCGCAAAACAAAATAAATCGTAGGTATTCGAACAAAATTTAAATTCGCATCTCGGCAGATCGAGTAGCCGATTGTATTCAATCAGTCAATCCGTTGCTGCCTTGCTGGCGCGGATCCAGAATAATTTAACACATGGTGCCCAAAAAAATAAAATTGTTACACCCTACTATTTATTTAAATATCACCATTTTCTTTTTGATTTATTAGTGGCTAGTGCTAACTTTTTTTATAATAATTGTTATCGGTGGTTTCCGCGTGTCGTTACATACGCGTATACTTCGAAAACAATTAACAATAGTTATTATTTATTATTGTCGTATACTCATATGTGACGGCGATAACGAAAACAGAAAAAACTCCGATATTATTATTATATTGAAAAATAACAAATTATATAATTGTATAATATAAATTTATTTTGTTGGTGGCTAGATGACAGGGGGTGCCCGAGAACGCATAGCCCCCCCCCTGAATCCGCGCCTGACCTGTTGCACATCAATAATATTATATCATACAATGTGTATCTTATGACTAGGGTTCGGGACTTTTTGCACTTAACATTATCGAAATATGCAGTAAAAATCGTCAAAATATGCAGCTAGTTTTTTATTTTGTTTTTAAAAAACACATGAATTATATTATTATTTATTAATTACTATTATAAAAATAAAAATCTAAAAATTAGGTAGGTACCTACTTGATATAATAAAAATAATTTTAACTCATCCCTATCGTCTTCATGTTCGTGTCGTCAGAAATGATGTAAGCGTGATGATACGTACTGCTTTTCATTTCATCGTACACGTTGTACCTATTGTACGGTACAATATTCATACCCGGCTAATTACTGCATTACTAGGGAGATTTTGAATTAATTGAAATAATTGCCGATAAAAAGGTTGATTATTAATCGATAAACAGACGTACGTGTTGGAAATGACAGACTACGACCATCCATTTTTTCCGACAATTTTACGTTTATAGAACTATAAAAATGTGAAATATTCCCAAATATACGCATTTCTTAAAATATGACGAAATATGCAAATTCAAACTTAGTATTTAATTTCGTCATTTCATAAAATAAATTTATAACTCACTTAGAATAGACTACGACCGCTACCAAAAAACATGCAAATGCAAGAAGTCCAGAAACCTACTTATGACACTATCAGTATTGTCGTCGCGCGATTTTTGTTCACCATCTATTGACATGGAATCCTCATCATACGGATTTCAAGGTACTTGAGGTCTAAAAAGTTTAATTTCAATACATAGGATTAATTGATCCACAATTTATTTATAATTTTTTGAATACAATTTAGACATTTGGTGATGATATTAAAAAAAAAAAATAATAGTTTTCATAGTTAAAAATAAATGGATTTTTGTAACAAAAATAATTTTTAAACCTATAGGTAACATATAGTAAAATTTATCTACAATAACAATTTAATACATTTAATTTTGTCAAACGACAAGTTGATTAGTTAATAAACAAATATATAGTATATATACATAATGATAATGATATTACATTTTATATATTAATACAGATGTCCACACAGAAAATGTTAAATACATTTAAAAATTCACTAATATTGTTGTCTTAGTATCTTATTAAACGAATAGTTATATGTTATAAAATATAGTTCATAACAAATATACAGAGTAAATAATTAATTTGATAATATATTGACAAATATGTAATTAAAAATACTTAAATTATTTATTTCAACTCGCACCATTGTGAAACTGAGATCATAAGTTGTTACTTGAACTCTTGTTGAACCAAATTATAAAAATAAGAATTTTTATCCTCCAAGAGCAGATTGGGAGCCTCAAATTCTACTACCTTTCCATTGTCCATCACTAATATTCTACAAAAAATATAATATGCACATATGATGAAATAGATGTTAAATAGTTTTTTTTAATTTAATAAATTATAGACATACCGATCACTATCCATAACAGTGCAAATTCTATGAGCAATGGTGATAACAGTACTATGTTTGAATGCAGTTTTTATTGTTTCTTGTATTTTGCGATCAGTAATTTCATCTACATTTGCAGTCGCTTCATCCACACATACTACTTTTGCGTTCTTCAGTATTGCTCTCACTAAGCATAACAACTGTTTTTCACCCACAGATAAGTTAATATTGTCTCCTAAATAACACCCCAAACCGCCTAAACGTTTAACGGTTGCTACTAAATGACAGCGTTGTAGTGCAGACCAAATATTTGAATCCATATACTCTTTAAACGGGTCAATGTTTTCACGAATAGTGCCATTGAACAAAAACGGATCTTGAGGTATTACACATAAACGGTTTCTGAAAAATGAGGAGAGCACACTGTGTTAGTTTAAAAGTTGAGATATTATAATATTTCAAACCAGGATAAAACACTAGTATTTAATATTAAGGTAAGTATACCTTATTTGTCGTGAAGAAATTTTAGAAAGGTTTACAGCATCTATAAAAATAGCACCACTGCTAATGTCACACATTTTACACAAAGCAGCTAATAATGAACTTTTTCCAGCTCCTGTTCGACCAATGACACCAATCTTTTCTGAAGAAGTAGTTTCAAATGAAACTCCATTCAAAGACATGGGACCATCATGCCTAAAAATCAGAATATATAAAAATATATTCCAAAGCATATTTAAATTTTAATAATTTACTTATATTTAAGAAAAACATTGGAAAATTGTATGATTCCATTCGTTGGCCATGCAAATGGTGGTGAAACAGAGTCTTCAACATCAGTCTCGTTTTCTATATTTTCAGCATAGCCAAGAACACGTTCTAAACTAATCATATCACATTCTGTTGCTGCGATGGCACTCACTAATCCTCCAAGTATATTTGTCAATGTTAATGCGTAGGTCAAAGACAACCCAAGATATCCTATTAATAATAATTTTAAGTTATACCTTTTATGCAAAAGCCATATCTATTAATATTTTGATTTTTAACACTTTATTAATCTATATCATTTGCAAATCAATACAAACCTGCATTTGTGAGATTCCATTGATGAATAAATACAGAAATTAAGCTAATAAACAATAATATAGTTAATCCAATGATTCTTAATCTGAAATTAAACCATAAAGATGCTAAGTGAGAAGAAAATTCAGCTTTCAAATAGTTTTCTAGTTTGTCTTCATTTTCCCGTTCAAATCTAAACATTTAAAAAACACCATCAAATTAAAATTAAGCAACTAACTATGTTTCATAGTAAAAAACTAATTTTACTATGGTTAACATGTACCTGGAAACAGCTCTAAAAGCACGTATTGTTGCTAACCCTTGTAATGATTCATTTATATGGTTATAAAGTGGTGATAGTGCAACAGTTGATATACGTCTAAGTTCACGAGATGAATTTCTGTATCGTTTTTGCAATTTATAATATATAGGAGTAAGTATCACAGTCACAATTATAGCCCAAGGAACACCAAATATAATGGAGCAAAGAGTACCAATTGCATGAAAAAATTGGGCTAGAAAAATATTTAAAATAAATGGTAATGAATCATCAATGACATTTGTATCTGATGAAAATCGATTTAATATTCTACCAAGTGGGTTTACATCAAAAAATGTAGTTTTTACCTGTATAAAAAATAAAAATATATTATTAATACATGAAAATTAAAAAGTAGGTATAAGTTTATAAAAATTAAACATTAACAAATACACACATTCATAATAGATGTTAACAAGCAGTCATGAATCTTTTTACAAGCCTTAATTCCACCATAAGCAAATATAAAGGCTCTAAAAAATGTAGCTACAGAGTTTACTATACCAATTAATGTATAAGTATACAAATATTCATTGTTTTCATCTTGTAAACTTTTGAAATCATTAACAACATTATCTGAAACAAAATAAAATAAAAAATTAATGATAGTTAGTTTGATTCAATTCTGATTATTCTGAGTACTAAAATAAATTTTTATGAAATTATTAAAATAATAACGTTGAATATTATAAATTCAATTTTTAATATGATACATTTTGATTGTATAAATATAAAATATGTATTTAAATTAACAATTAAGTGTTTGTATATTATAAATAAAGCAATGAATCAAAAATTAAATTGTTTTTTTACTAACCACTATGTTTATTTGTTATTTCATTTACCCAGTGAGATAACCATAAATCTGATATATTTCGTGAACCCTAGAACATATAAAAGTTAGTACAACTATGACAAAACAATTACTTTTAAGTGTGTACCTATAAGACTAAACTGTGTTCAACAAGATAGCACACATCACTTTGACCAAAACTGGTCAGCACTCAGCAGTAAAAGCTGCGTGTTCCTTATCCCACCTAACACTATGTGAGTATATCGCGGAGAGGGGATTTAACATTATCGGGTTGACCAACATAGTACAACCTGGGAGGGGGATATTATGGTACTGGTGTGAGCTCAGTAGCAATGTGCTCTCTGTTGAACAAAGTATATTTAATGTAAAATATAAAACGCAATCATGTATTATTTAAAATTTGACAAGAACACTATTTATAAGTACCTGCATTATAATAATAGCAAAAAGTAGTGTCAATATAATAAAATTTCCAACAGATTTCCAATATTGTTTATAAACAGATAAATCAACCATTCCTTCTTCTTGGTTTTCTATGTCATTTAAATCATTTTTAATTTCGGATTCCTTAGTTGGTGTCCAATCATCCATAGTCAAAGATGAGTTACTATTGGCTTCATCAAACTTAACATCCAAAGCTTTTACATCATAATCATTAAGTACTTCAAAAGGTCGACCTTGATTTACAATTGTACCATTGTTCATTACTATTACCCAATCAGCAGAGAGTAAAAATTGACTATTGTGGGTACAAATAATACGTGTTTTATCTTTAAGTAAACCATTAATACAATGAGTATATAGATGTTGAGCAACATTAGCATCTACTGAAGCAAAAATGTCATCCATTAAATACATAAATTTGTTCTGAAAAAAATCAGTACAATATAATATATTGAAGTAATTATTAATTTTTAAATGTTATTAGATATATATGTTACCATCATTTTTTATGGGAGTATACTATGTTGCAGAACCCCCAAAACATTGGTATTTAATTTTTTTATGATAAAAGTATTGGAGAGTAAGTAGAAAAATAAAAGACTGATGAGGCGACGACTACATTGTTGCGAGATTCAATTTTGTGTAATATTTATTATTTTTACATTTCTATCGAGTGTTGGTAGTAAGACTGTATAAGTGTTGCTCACTATCTGTGACTTGTTATTGGGCATTGATCAATGGTCTAGTAAAAACCAACTATACTATTATAAGTGCATTAAGATAAACTTTATTTAACATTGGTATTTTTAAAATTTAGAATATATAGTCAAAAATAAGCTAAAAATCATGTATTTTTTCTTTTTCATGGTTTGTTTGAGAGTAAATGTAGCATAACCATGATATTTTAGGAAAAGCTACGGTGTATATTATATAGTATACCCTATGGGGATATTCCTTTATTAAGGAGTTTCAATGTTGAGAGAAAATCGATTCAAGCAAGAAAGTCTGTTTTTTACAGTGTTCACCCAAATTTAAATACTGGTTACTTAAAACCTTAGACCAGTAAAGATATAATTATCTTATAAAATTATTATACTATACTCTGTTTCAAGATAAAAGTACACAATTTTGTGTTGGTTGATACGTATCTCCCATCACTTTCACCTGTTCGGTCACAAATTGGCAGTTAATTGGCAATGATTCACTAGCTGTTGGGTGTTAAGAAATAAGAGCAATTTAGATGCTCCATGCTATTACCAGTATAACTCTAATGTACAAAATGTGTAACTTTTCTCAAAAAACAGAGTATATTAACTAAATAACAAACACTTTAGCAATTATAAAATTGAGAGTAATATATATCACATAGTAGTAATTTAAAATTTACCGAGTAAGTTAATACATTTCAATCAAAACAATTATTGAACAGTATTCTTCACATTTTATGATTTCCAAACAATTAAATTAAAATTTACAGGTATAAAAATAGTAAATTAATTTTAATGTATACTTATTAGTCGTTAGTCAAATTTTATTAATTAATACCTGATATACAGCACGGGCAAGAGCTAAACGAGCTTTTTGACCACCACTTAAGGTTACTCCAGCTTCACCAATAAGAGTTAAATCTCCTCTAGGAAATTCTTGGAAATCCTTAACCAAACAACAACTTTTTATGACTGTTCTACAAACAAAATAAAACATTTCAATAACTAATAATACACAAATAATGTCAAAGAACTTGTACATAAGTATAAAATAAATTGAGCATTAAAAATTTATTAAATTTGGGTTGTTCATTTTTTTTCATATTTCATGCTAATTTTCAAAAAATTATAGAAAATCTATAAAGGTGTGTTTCTAATCAAGAATAATCAAATATTACTTGTATTTTTCTAAACTGAAATTCTGACCAAATAAAATATTATCTTTAATTGTTCCTTTTTGAATCCATGGTGTCTGTGCAACAAAAGCAAATCCTATAAAAATAAGTTAATACATATATTTTAGTATACAAAGAAAATTAAAAACATAATTTAAAATAACATTTAGATTTAACCATCTCTCATATTTGATGATGCAATCATTCCATCGTCTTTATAAACTTCAGCTAAAATTCCAGCCAATAGAGTAGATTTTCCACTGCCTACAGGTCCAACAATACCAACAAAAGATCCTTTAGCAACAGAAAAATTTATGTTAGTAAGTTGGAATGATCTAAGGCCCCAGTTAAAAGAACACTTTGTCAACGACACAGCATTATCAAATGTTTTTCCATACTGGACTGGCATTAGACTATAATAAGATTGTGTTTGTAGGTCATCTACCTGAAGAATAAATTTATCATAAACATAAATATGATTAATAGTTTTTAATGTAAAAATATTAATCAATTACTTCAATTAAACGTTGAATTCTTTTAAGAGACACCCAAGCTTCAGTGACACCATTCAGTATCCAAGGAAAAGCATTCAATGGTGTTATTAACATATGAAGTAGAGCCATACTGGTAAAAACCTTAACATATTTAAAAATGTAGTTTTTGATATTATACATTAATACTAATGGTTAGAATCTGATATACACTTACTTTTGATGCTGTTAATTGACCTCCCAAAAAAATATAAGTTGAGAAAGTCAACATTGATATTGTAACTGGAGTTGTAGCCCAAAAATACACACACAAAGCATCCAAATATTTCCTTTTTTTCAGGTTTAATACTTCAAGTTTTCGGTAATCTATAAATTATAAATTTTAACTAGAATACATTAAAATAGTAAAAAATAACATAACATACCGCTAACTTTATCAATAAAATATTTTTCCCAAACATGAAATTTAATTACTCGAATGCCTTTTATAATTTCAGACATTAATTTAACACGTTTATCTTTTTCAGTCATCAGTCTTCCAGTTAATTTACCTGCAAAAAAAGTAATTAAATAAAAATCAAATTTTATTTTTAATAGTATCCATTATATTTAAATACACATGCATAACGCATACCAATATTTGAAGTAATAATCTTGTTTACCGGTATCAGTAAAATGGATACTAAAACTCCGGACAGGAAAGCGATTCCCAATTGTTGATAAAGTAAGTATAAAACAACAACTAACTAAAACATGAAAGTAAAATAAGCAAGTACAGTTAAAATACATATAATATATAATTTTACTTGAAAAGGAACACTCCACATTGAATGGAAACTATTGCAAGCATTTACTAAATTAGTTGTATCAGTACTAATAAAATTAACTATTTCTCCAATACTAAAATAAAAAAATGATTAAATGAATAACATATTAAAAAAAAAAAATGACACTATTTTAATCACCTAAAGTTGTTCAGCATTACAGTATTTAATTCTAATGTCTTTTTATAAATCATTGTCACTAAGGCACCTCTGATTTTTATTCCCATCATGTGTATTTGATAGTCATAATGTACACCAAATAATGTAGCTAAAAATAAAACACTGTAAGAAATAGTTCAAATTCTCGGGAGGTGCTTCAATTCTCTAATACAATTTGTAAGTGTAATATCATTTAGTCACTGAAAATTGAATTTAAAGATAAAATTAAAATAATTTCAAGTATATTCTTACTTATAAGTGACATTAAAACAAGCCCTGCCATGTATATATATCCATGACTTATCGGTTCTTCATGATGCGATACAAATTTAATCAGTTTACTTAAAAAAATAGGGGCTGCAAATCCAAAAATGTCTGCAAATAATTTTAGTAAACCAATCCCATAAAATTGTTTTCCATAACATTTGTGTAGAGCTTGTAGTAACGATATTTTTTGTACTCTAGGTTGATGGTCAGCTGGCAAATGAATTGGTGATGAAGCTGTCACAGAGGGCTGATGTCTAAATACTTCTTCCACCTTAGCTGATACATTTACCGGGGTCAGCCATTCGGGTAAATCAAACAAATCATTTGTATGATGCAATCTTTTGTTGTCTCCTTTGGTAATTAAACTACCAACCCAACCAAATGTAAGCCAGGACATAAAACCATAGTGTTCATTATCACACGCCATACCCAAATAGTATGGATCAAATTCATCATTGAAACGACTGTATGATGATGTCATTAAAGAACGTCTTTCAAGTGATTGCTAAAATTATAAACATTAATATACAGATTAGATACATCCAATTATTTACTTCATAAACATACCTAAATATTTTCATAAAAATAGATTATTAGTGTAAAGTTAAGATAACTTGAACTGTGTGTCTGAATGTTTGAAATCAATATTGTTTTATTTTTAAAATAAATAAATTCAGATGTTTAGATCTCAAAATAATTTTTTATAGTTTAAAATAGTGATATTTGTAAGAAATTAGAAATTAATAATAATAAAAATGTAAGCACATTTTAAAAATAAAAATGATTTTAAGCAAATAAAATATAAACATATACCTAATACAATAATTTATTAAATTTATGTGATCACAAAAGTTTTACCTGGGCAAGAAAACGAAGTCTGTCTACATGTCTTATTCTTATAGAGTCTTCTTTGAAGATCATAGTAATGAAATAAAATGCCTGAAGCATCCAATTGAATAATGTGAACCATAATCTCGCTTGTAAAATTGGTACATAAGCACTTTCAATAAATACTACGAAAGTACTGCGTAAAGATATAATAGACGATAAAAAACATAAAAACCAAGCAACTATCACAACTTTTGAACCTCTTAAACTTGTTCCCAAATGATGGCGTATACATACAATGTATAATGCATGTACCAACCACGTAAAACATTGGATTACTAGGACTAAATTTTCGATAGGATATAGTTGACTTTCAGTAAATTCGTACACTTCTAAAATAAGTTGAACTGCTGGTAACATTGACAGCATACTAGCAATAATTATACGGCAACGAAGAATATTGGTTTCGCGTCTTGTGCGTATTATCCAATCAGACAGATGAGCACAGTAATATGTTGATGTCAACAAGAATATAAACAGAATGGGCAGGCGAATGACTGCCATTTCTCCACAAATACTCAACACATATCCTGGCCGAAATATTGGAACAAAATCGTCGGGACCACAGAGTTCGGTCCAGTTCCAAGTAACTTTCATGTTAAAACTAAAAAAAAAAAATAAAAATGTTTTAATATCAAATACTTGATGTGTGCGTACATACACAACAGATATTATTATAGTTTGAATCTTTTAACATACACCATAATAATTTAGTGGGTACAGTCAATATTATCAAATGATCATTATTCAGATGTCAATAGTGCAATAGGCGTGTAACAGTCGACATATTAACAGGAAACCATTTACGTAAAATACCTAGGCACTACCTACATTACGTTCATACTTTTAACAAATCGGACAGCAGACTTCACGTAACTCGTAAAGTCATCGCAACTACTATTTAGTATTTATTATTTACACAGTATTGCGGACTGTGAAAGTTCGAAGTAAAGTATAACACGAAACCATCGTGGGTAGAAATAACGGTTCAAACTTCAAATGCAAATTGAAAATTAAGAGTTAGATACAGAAATTCAGCTACTCAAGTAAAAGATAGTTGCTTTACGCTATCAAAGAAAACTGATAAGGATTGGGTTTTCGAAAATCGCATAATAACACAGATTATATAATTTATATAATATAATATTTATTATAATATTATTTATATAATCTGTGATGATAACATATTGTATTTTATCACTGTTTTCTGTTTATCATGGTTGTTATCAGATATCGTAACGATCACTCAACACCAACTACGCGTTCGTACATCACGGTCTTACGGACCTATTAAAAATATTTTGTGCCAGTCAGTGGTCTGGCGAATGTATTATTGTAAATGTCAGGGGCGTATTTAGATTTTTTTTGATTTTTTTTTGGGGGAGGGGGGCTGTGGTATTTTCTCCAACTGAAATTCCCAATTCAGCCTATATGAGTTAGAAAATTTACATCTGATAGGACATAATAAGCAGACTTCATAAACAATTCCTGGATTTCGGGAGGGGGGGGGGGCTGAAGCACTCTCAACCACCCCCATAAATACGCCCTTGGTAGATGTTAAAGATCTTTAACATCTATGTGGTATTGTGGTTCGGTGGTGAGTGACACAGTTAAGTTAATAACATGGTTAATATCAACTACCGTGGATATCCATGGTTATTGGTTAATAATATTATGTTAAACAGTCTGTCGTGTCGTGTACTCGTGTAGCCGTGTAGGTACACGTGAGGCGTGTGACTTATCGTAGGTTCTGTTTGGCCGTTTTCATAACGAAATAAATGTGCCTATTTCGTCATGGCCGTTGTAATTATGTGTTGAATCATTCACTAGTTAAATCGTGGGCAGAATAGATCTCAACTCTTGAACATGACAGACGACGTAGCAACAACTGACGGGCTATTTTACAGTAATATTTACTGCATAAAAATACATATAATACTAATATTATTCTGATTAACAGATTAACGGCTACCATAATAGTACCATGGTCAGTTGCATAGTTTGTTGGTGAAAAACATGAGAGGATAAAGTAAAATATTAATAGTCTTTACAAGGACGATTAATAGAAGTGAATTTGATATAAATTATACCATTTTAAAATTCATGATGTTAGTGAACAGGTTAGTGAATAGGTTAGTGAACAATTCTATAACAATTCTACAAATTTGTTGTTTTTTTTTTTTAAATTCATTATCCCTATTATTAATTAAATCCTATAAATAGGGGTTAAAGTGGGGGGGGGGCGCAGGAGGACTCAGTCCCCCTTACCTCTGACGGCGGTTAAAAAGCGTCTCCTTTTACAAATTAGGATTTTATACATCAGACATTATACCTAAAATTATATATGGAACGCTTAAAACTTTATGGAGACATTAGTCCCCTCTGGAATTTTTCCCCACTTTAACCTCTGCCTATATAAGTATTAAACCCAATACGATTAGTTAATAATTAATAATTATGAAAATTGATTGGTTTCTACGTTTCTATATTATAATCAATTTAGTTAAATACTATAATTTAGGTATTTAGTAATTAGTTATGTTTGAGAATAAGTATAGGTTATAAGTAATAATGTACACAAATACCGTAGTTATAGTTGCGTAATACTAGAATTTCGCTTGTTCAAACAGGTGGGTAAAAAAAATTACTGAGATAATTACATTTTGCTCCTTACTGACGCTATGCTAATTCCCAATGCGGGACATTGTGGGATAATTTAACACCGGTCTGGACCTACGAATTTCCGGATACCTATCGTTTTATTTATTTTGTTATTGCTTTCTAATTTCTTAATTTTTAGTCAAATAAGTATGGTTATTGGAATAAAAATTACTAGTATGTACCTAGTTCGAAGTTCAAGAGTTTATTGTGGTATAAATAGGAAAATAACAAACATGTAATTCAGTAATAATGAGTGATTAGGCGAGTAATTGTGTTAGCTCTAATAAAATATATTATAAAATTAGATAGATTTGAGATCATGCACAAGAGGTTTAATGATTTGAATTGCAAAAATCGTCGACATGTTCAGCCCTGAAAACTAATATATTTTTTAACTATTTTCCCTTACACTTGTTGAAAGTTGGTTAACATATCATAACAAAGAGCTTGTCAATATCAATCAAATAGTTACAAATTGTGAAATTTTAGAATTAAAAAAAAAATATTAACTTTTTAACGCTGTTAAAAAAAAGTCTCTTTTAGTTCTTTAGCAACGCTGATCTTCGAAACAGGAGAACGGATTTGATAATTTGATGTGCAGGGCCTTGTTAGAATCACATTGGCTATGAATTATGATAAGTGCAATGAGACTTCTGACGATCTGACTTTAATCTTTAATAGTTAATTCACTGAAGACCTATAACGTTGTCATAAAAACACACATAAAACTCACCTCAATAAGTACGCCATTGCCTAATACCTATATAATAATTGGTTTTGCATCACACAAATTATACAGACGATTCGTTCACATCATCATTTGTTTGGTATAATAATATTTGATGCATATACTTTAAATATACTTAATATACATCTTAATCTTTGCAAAATAAATTGCTCATGTCAGTGGCGTAATTACGGTGATGCACGACGGTGTACTTGCACCCCCTGGTACTATGTAGCAGGTACATATAGTATTTAAAATATAGGTACTTACAGATTTTGATATTTGCAGTTTATGTTATATTGTTATCATTTTATCAAATATAAAAAAAGATACCTATAGCACACTTAAGTCATGCAATTAGCTTTAAATATGAGTAATATGACTTAATTTGTCATTACGATTATTGGACCGATAAACATTTTGCACCTGCTGAAATTTAATGGAATTACGCCAATAGCTCATATTATTGACATCGGCGAGGAACTTAAAGGGTTAGGTTCGATGCTATTATATCATCGTAAGTAAAAATTGCAATGCCACATTATATGTACTCTTGTATAATATTACATCATTTATCAACTTAAAATGTTTAATCATAAATAAAAAATAAAAATAACATTCGTGTACATTTTATAAAATTGTTTACGTTCTGAGTTAACCGCAGTCTTTGATTATACCTACGTATATGCTATTAACCTATATATACTTACAATTAGCTAATGTATACAATAATAATAAGATATACCTATTATATTATGGACTTGACAGTTGACACTCAAAATAGGATATTGAATGAAAAAATAAAAATAATATAGATATTTACAATAGTGTATGTATAAGTACACATATCATTTAATAATCATGGTAAGATTTAAATCACAGCCTTATCAATTATAAAGTATTTTACAAGGATACATATAAAATAATAATGACAATACTTAAAAATAAAATAACACCAACAAAATTGTATAAAAATGTCAAAAAATAAAAATAACCATAGTATGTATTATATATTTACATTTCAAATAAAACTATTTTTATCTTAGACGTTGTCTATGTTAAAATTAAGAATAAATTACACATAATATTCATAATAATGATAGCAAATGTTCATAAATATAAAGGATTGTAATATTGTATAAGTATACACCTACTTTAAGTTTTATTATAATATATTAAAGTAATAATACTAAGGTTTTCGTAAATGTAAAATTATTTTATAACTAAAAATATCGGCTATATACACATATATACGTATGCTAATTGTACCTATATAATTATATTATACAGCTATAAGTAAATAATCTTAGTTATAGTTAATAAGACTACTCAAAGCTGTTTGTTTTAAAATGTATCACAGTACAATATATAATAGCAATTGTGCTGTGTAGATACATTATAATATTTTAAACATCATTTTAGGTATTTATTTGATGTATTCCCTGTGTAATGTATATAATAAAACAATATAAAAAGTTGATCTATGGATTCTCATCTAAGTAGTTTTTGTTTTTGATTTCGGATATCAATAAACAAATATTATTATATTATTCTGTATTTTTGTCTATTGATTACCATTTTGTAGGATTTAAACATTATTATCATCGATTCCTGCTGCAACCAAGTATTTCCATTTCTGATTTGAATTTAGACTATCGCACACATTTATACTTATCATGTCGTGTACTCCAAGCGTGTCCAAACATAGGTTAACGGCTTTAAGCCTTAACTGTTTAGTGTTTTCGTCGTATTTCCACTAAAACATATTAATATACGTTATCGAGTAAGTAGGGCATGTATTAGGTGTTGAGTAAGTTACACAAATACTTAACTATTAAATATAAATCCTGAAATAATGAATCCCCAGAGGTGCTTTCAATACACCAAATTATATTATTAAATTTAATAGTTTTACTGTTTTCTAAGTAATATTTAAAATATCTTTAACACTTTTTTTTCTATCTGTCTAACATTTTTGCACCAAATATCGATATGAACACATATTATAATATTATGAACAATGTAATATTAATATATTAATTAAATGTTAATAGATATACCTGAGATAAATATAGTAACATATTGTTCATAGTTTTATTAAAATAATAATTAATAATACAATTTTACACAATTGCGTAAATAATATTTTGTATTAGATTTTTAACTACTATCTTTAATCTCGATATCTACTTATTTTCGGTTTATTGCAAGATATCGGGCATTGTCATTAGTTTAGATAAGTACTTTAATATTATCAGATATCGGGCTAATTCGACTAATTCGAGTGCAAAGTCCTGACATAAATGCATAAATGTTTAATAAATTATTATTAATCCATACTAATTACTAAGTGTTTTACCCTCGTAATTTTCTAGAAAAATGTTAAGAGGACGTTATACCTGCATGTGTTGTCTCTGGCATACAAGTGCGTTACATTGCAATTTTTACGCTCAGCAGAACACTTGTAGCTCTGTTAGCTTAAAATTTAGAGTGAATTATCCTCATGTAAAAATTTGAAATAACATTATTATCGAGGGCTTTTCATACGTTTTTTATTACATTTTAATTTTAAAGCGATTAGCGAGTTATGAGTATTTTAAGATATTTCACAAATTCACAATTTTAAAATGCTCATAATTTGCTTTAAAATCAAAATATAATGAAAAGCGTAAAAGCCCTCGATAATAATGTTATCTTTTATTCTTACAGAAGGTCAAATTTTAAACTAAATTTTAAACTAACAGAGCTACACGTGTTCTGCTGAGCATAAAATGTGCAATGTTATAATTGTATAACGTCCTCTTAAAATTATACTACTGATTCTTGTCTTAAAAAACGGTTTACTATCTAATCATTAATCTGTTTATCATAGGATTTTGTTCTCTGTGATGTAGGAGTCGTATGAGTCAATATTATGTATTAATTTAAAATCTTTAAATTAGGAGTAGCTTTGGAGGTGGGTATATATTTTAAAATATATTTAAAATATGTTGGTAATTGGTAAGTACAAATAATTATTACATTCTATATTAATTCACTCATAACATGAAATATAACTAGAAACTCCGAAAATCACAGATAATAATGTTTTAATATTTCAATTCGAACAGCCCCACAGAACCCACGATGCTGTCAGTGCGAATTAATAATTTGTATAATATACTAACTTCGTCGGTTGTAGAGTCACAGGGTTTCATAATAATTAAACTCATGGATGAATAATCTGTTGGAGATAAACACATTGTGTCGTGTTTAATCGATCCACCAACTGTAAATGTCCACTCCTTAAAAAAAAATATTATTATTATTATTATTATTATTATGTTTATAATAATTTTAAATATTATATTACTCTATACGGTTATCTCAAAAGTATTTTTTTTTAAACTGTAATATTAGAATATACATACCTGATTGCCACCGTAATCGTGACAAGGAAAGATGCCCGCCGTTTTTCCTACTTGGTTTTCTAATGTATCCAAGCACATGTAACCCTGTCTAAAACTACCCACGAACTCGTCTACATTCGCTGGTAATTTAAGTTCCGGATAAACGTTCTCCAAATACCATTTAAACGGTTTACAGCCGAGATTTTTTTTCAATTCCAATCGATCTGCTATGCTGAAATAACAACAACAGTACATCACATTGAAATCGTCATCGCTTTTTTTCTACTTCCTATGTATAGAACACTTTTATACAATGGCGAATAGCATACTTTCCAAATGGGACGATTCTAGATAATGGCACGGCATTGTAATAGTATCGTTTATACTGGTCCATCCATACTTCAGCTGCTCGACGAGTGTTGTGGGCGAAAACATTGCCACTGCCACCCGGAAACGTATAAGGATGTCTCTTTCGGAACACATGCCCCACTCTCGAACAAGGGATGATTTCTAAGCTACCACCACATTGCCACACCCTAAACGATATTTCTGTAAATGGAAAAAAAAAACGTAAGTATAATAATAAAATATACAACCGCGATGTCTTCAAATATGCGCTCGATGATGGAAACGATTGACATTTTTTGTTTTTTTGTGCATTATATTACATTTTATTTTTAGATATAGTTCAAAAGTTTATTAAATACATAGAGTTTAACGCATATAATTAATAATTATATAAATAGTAGTTTTGAAATCACTCTTTACCTAAATTTTCACCACCCCAAATGTTCATTTCCTTGTCATATGTTCCAAGTTTTACGAAATAATCTTTGTTCATCACGAATAAACCACCAGCAATCATAGGTGTTCTGTGAAATTAAACAAAACATTATTTATATTATACATGCATGATGTATAGGTATGCGACTATCTATATTGACATATATATTTTAATATTTGTTTTAAATTTGCATATATTATTCCAAACTGATACAATCACTATAATCTGCAGTGTGAATATTTATATTGAATAAATACCGCAATTTTTATTTATTATAGGTATTTATTTTATGAAATACAAACTTTTCATTGGTATTATAATTGAATAGATAGGTTATGTAAATTAAATCCTATTAATAACTTCAACTAGTAAGGTCCACAGTAGTTGTTCCACAACCTATACGTTACAGTTGGGTTCACGAGTATACCATCACTCGAGTTAAAGGGTGACAAATGTATGTCATACCTACAATTATTATTTGTTGCAACATTGTATTCGCTGAACATCTTAAATGGCGTAAGTGGTAAACAATATATATAGTAACCGTTAATGATTATTTTTTTTACTGTTGTAGAGTGGCCATTTAAAATTTGAAAGTAATTTACCTGATTGGTAAAGTTGGATCTTTTTGACGTTCCAATCTGACTTCTTTTGATAAATACTCCCATTTAAACACTAAATTCCAATCAAATCCACCTCTGAGTTCTGACGAAGCTCCTATGTACTGGAAGTTATCCATATTGATGACGTCGATAATTGGGCACACCACCCTAGTCGGGTCCTATAAAAATAAAATTACCAATTAAGTCTTCTCTTGACATTGAATACTTATAATGTTATATTTTGGTAAGACACGAGTTATAGACAATAATAATTACAACAAAATTACATACTTCTGCTACACGATCTAAAAGTGGTTCAAGCCAATTCACGTTACACTCTACATGACTGTCCAAAAATGTAAGCACGGGTGCTGTCGCAATTTCTGAGCCACGAACTCTAGATCTCATTAGCCCTATAGGAAATATATTATTTTGTTTTAAAATATTACTATAAAATAGTTAGTATAACTATTACGCTCTTATTATTTTATTTTGGATCCATATATGCGTATAAAATTCAAATAGCACCTATATAGCCACATGATTCATAGAACAAATTCAACAAATATAATTAACAATTAACAATTACATATACAACACTTACAATACAAAAAATTCAAAATATATACAGTATAAATTAGTTTATATTTTAATAAACTTTTATTAAATTAATCTATTTTATTAGCTTTATAGTTTAATGATTATTTATTATAGATATCTGGTAATCTTTAATACGTCTATTTTGTTTTCTATTAAACTTAAGATTGTAATATTATCATACCTGAGCCTTCGTGGTCGTTTACATAAATACGTAATAAATAGATAAAACCGGTTGGAAAATATTACGTGAAAATGTTAAACATTAGATTTTTAGAAAGATGAAATTTATTAAATTTAATTAATTGAATTAAAAGAAAATAGGAATATATTTCAAAAATATTAATTTAAATTAACGAATTAAACTCAATTATTACATAACATTAATATGTATACCTTCTCTTTGTTCATTTCTAATAAGCTTCACTTTTTGTATTTTTGATAATTCTTGTCCATCAGTAACTTAAAGTAAAAACAAAAATCTATTAGTATATAATTTATTAATTAAGATGAGAATATGAGATCGATTTATGGCTATTATGATATTTGTTTTTAATATAAAACTAAGATTTAATATTTCTCATAAAATACTTACTGTCATCGCTGAAATCATCCACTAGAATTATTTCTTTGATTAAATGTTCAGGACTTCTATTTAAAACGCTAAAATTTAAGATAGCAATAAAATAATTATTCAGTGAGTTATAATGGACTGAAAGTACAAGACATTATATACAACTGATTACTGATATAGTGATATGGTATGAAAAAAAAACATATTTTCAAATAATACCTGACAACTGTTCTCAAAAGAGTAGACCTGGCTTCGTTATGAAAGGTGATGATGACACTTGTCTGAGGCAGATCACTGCGATATTTCTTAGTTAAACATCTTGATAAAAAAAAAAAACAAATAAATAATCATTTTAATGTAAATTTGAATTTAACATAAATAAATAAAATTATTTTTATCCACCTAGAAAATTTAGTGAAAACAATATAATAGAATATAGTATAAAATATATTAACTTCCTTAATGCTTTGCAACTATACAAAATGAATATATTAACAAAACTTTTAATTGCTAACAATATATATTATAATAAACTCAAATATATAATTGCTTGTCTTCGCTTTAATATGGCGTCACAAATTTCGTATATGAATGGAAATCATTTTTACACAAATATAGTGTTTTCTTGGATATTATTAATTATTTAATGAAATTATCATGATACAGGTTAACTTGAATATTTAAAATTATTCAATTTTAATTTCTGATTGACGCTGCACTATTGCATATTTAACGTTTCCACCTGTTGCATACAATTTAGTAGGTATACGTAGTACGTAATAAATGAAATTAAGTATATATATATATTATACTCATCCCCATTTCCCTTTTTCAATGATGCAACTATTCAAAATCAGATTTTTCAAATTTTTAAATATACTTAAATACCATTATACTTTAAAATGTATAATGATATTTTTACTATTTGATGAGTGTTCTCTACTCCTGTGAAAATACGAATTTCTGTATATCAAACGAGAATCCCCGTTTTCTACCTCTACTTTATATTTATATGAAATAATTTTTAGTACCTATGTATATACTTTTAAGCACTGAAAAATTACTCGCTAGAAATTTGAAACAGAAATATATCATACATTCATACACGCAGGACACCACAGGTACCTACAATTGTTTATTTATTATTATTTATCATTTTAACCAGTTAACCATGGATCTAAAAACAAAATTTACTGAATGAGAGCCATTCAAATTTTAATAAATAATACATTTTTACATTTTATTATGAAATGCATAAAACCATTTACAATTATTTATTATCGGTTAATTTTTGAATATTTTTACGTATTTTTTTTTATACCTGTTATAAATATAATATTAACATAATATGGATATAAAATTATTTAATTAAAATTGATTAGAACTGTATACGTAAAAATATTCAAAAAGTAACCAATAATAAATAATTCGGTCGATTTTGATTTTAGATCCATGGTTAACTGATGGTTAAAATGACTTAAAAAAATTCAGTCTATCCAAATTTGGTATCAAAAATACCGGTTGCTATTAAAAAAATAATAAGTTGCATTGCGCATGTGCGTATCGAGAGGGTTAAAAATTTTAAATTTGTCTGAAAATGTATATTTATATACCACGCTTGCTTATAAAAAAATTCGATTTACTCCAACATAATCAGGCCGAGAAATTCAGTGTTCCCTAAATTGGTGAACACACGTACGGTAATACCTATATAATGGAGATTACACATTTTTGTATAATATGTCAGGACTCAGGACTGTCCCATCAATGGATGGTCTCTTCTCTCATGCCCCCTGTCTGAATTGTTGTAAATAATTGTAATCATCAACCCGTCGTTGTCTTATTATCTTATTATTTCGTCTTTTCTATATTATTCTATTCTATTATCACTTATTGTGCTTATTGTAAATCTTAAATTACAGATTGTACAATTCTCTCGTTAAAAAAAAAAAAAAAAACATATATAATATAACATAATATAAGCATTCTTAGAATTTTAAATAGCAATTATGTTATGCATTAGGTTTTAGGAAGATTGAAAGTCGATCTCACTTTGCGTTTCTGGTGTCGGGCACTGGCCGATTGCTACGCAGGCTATCGCTCGCCAATTGATTGAATTTGTTACGCGAATACGCATCGTCGCCGTGTCTGAGACCACCAGCGGCCACGTACGCAACCTCGTCCAGGTAACTGCTTAATGTCGAAAAAGGCGTAAAGAGTTCTGCCTGGCCATCGGTCAGAGAACTTGGCGAGGTATCTACGTGCCTGCTGTTCGTTGACGGATCGTCGACAGACATTAAACCGTATCGGTCGCTTTTCAGCCGTAACGCTCTATTCTCTTCTGGCTGCTCGTAACCGAGAACAAAACAATTAAAGAAACGACCATGTTAAAAGGAAAAATACAAATTATTATCAATAAATAGTGCGTATATATGATTTGTATTAGTTCGTTAGAACATAATACATAAGTCAATTAAGTCATAAATATAATATTATATTATAGATTATCATTAATTGTAGTATCTATTTATATAATAATTATATATAAGGTGTAACAGACAGAACTGACTTTTGGAATAATTTTTGTTCAAATTAATATATATTTTATTTCATTAAGAGACCCTAGCGCTACATGTATAATTAATTTTTTTGTTTATTTTAAGTACTGAAAATATAAATATTTAAATTTAATTAAGTTTTTTTTTGGATAAATTCAAAATAACCTATATGTGAATTTGATTAAAAGAACAATTTTTATACCAAAAAGATTTATTTAAGTCAAGCAGTTATTATTGTTATATATTTAAAAATTCAGTAAATATATAAATATTTTTTTTTTTGTTAAATTAACACAAACGCAATAATTTTTTTTTTTTAAATATGATTTGTGAGGATTTGCTGATACGAGTATTTTCTTATCATATAATATTAACAATTTTTGTCATACGTTTAATTAGCATTAATGTTTTTTCTTGTCAGGTCTTTCTGTATGACTGCAATATATATATATATATACCTATTGCAATATGCGCGGTTATATATATTATATATATTTATAATATTAATTGTTATAGGTACTGTGCAAGACGCGCAACTATAACAATAAGCCCGAGTTTTTTTACATTCAGCCCGTTGACCGTACATAAATCTAAATATTAATTACATTTTGAGTGAATCCTGCAAGAAAGTTCATACGTTTTTTAACACTTTTTTAGATTAATCTCAGCTTACGGACACTATAGTAAAATAAGTTGTATACACATAACAACCGCTAAAATTTTACGAATCATTAAGTGTAACAATTGTTTTTGTGACCCGGCATAAATGTTTCAGACCAATATAAATAAATTGAATAAACAATTGGTAATAAATTACGATGTGTATCTTATGGGGTCTCAGATTCAAATCCTCAAATATTAATCGCATCCAAACATCTTAGTCGAAATATTTCAACACAATACCTCCAGAGGACTCATTTTATATACATTCAACCTCTACATCTAACAAAATAAAATAACTGCTCAATATAAATATTCAAGATAAAGGATATTATTTTCTGTTTTCGTGTTAAAAGTACTTATAAAAGTTTAAGATTGACAATTTAGATGGAGCCACTCAGCCACCCGAGTATATAAATATACAATATAAGTAAGTATAGGTACCTATTAAATTGTGTTATTAAATTATATATTTGTGCACCGTTAAAATAATTATCTCAAGCATAAAAGTTTTGACAAGCCTACAAGAGGTTAGTGAAAAAATGTAATATATTATAAAAACAAATAAAACAATATACAGTTGACGAACGAAGACAAACACAGCGAAAAACTGTGTTTACCGGATACTGAAAGTTTTGAACTATTAAGTAGGTACCTATTGTTGGAACTATTTTTAATGAGATTTCGGCTACTTACTGGCAATGACTTATATTTTTATATTGTTTATACATTACATTTAATCGTATATATTATGAAAAATAATTAAATTCGAAATACCAAGAAATATACATACACGAACACAAAGACATAAAAAGAAATACCTATAATTATTTAGGAGTCAGAAGTTATTATATTATTATTTATTATACGACAAAGTTCATATCAGTGATCATAAGGAGATAAATTAAATTACTCGAATTAAGATAATTAAAAATAGAAAGGCAAGTTGAATTAGGACGTATTCTAACTATAACATAATATATTGTACAGAACCAACATATTATTATCTAGTGGTAAAGTGGTTTCACCATTGACTATTTTTTATGGATGCCAATTGTCAGCATAAATTGTGTGTATATATACCGTATTCATTATACGTATCGTTCTATTGTTAATTATATCCATATAGCAAACCGCACTTCTAATTTATCATATTACTATTTTGGTACTAAAGTACTAAACCACGCGAATTAAGTAAACATTACCTAAAGAAATGTTAATTTATAATGCACTACATATAATTATGGCTTATTTTAACATTAAAATTATTTAAGAAACAATTGAGTATGTGATTAAATATCTAATTAGGTGTTTATTGTCAACTGCCTATTATTTTTTTATTTTTTTAAACCATTAAAACCATTTATACAGTGATAACATTTAAAAAATCTTGGACAATAAATTATAAAATATAATATTTATATTATGATGTGTTACATCAAGAAGCCTACAATGTTGAAAGACCTATAGATTATTAATATTTAATACAGGGTTTTCGCTTTGTAAACTTTCTTATATATTGAGATACCTACTGTTTTTATTGTTAAGGTTAGATTAGCCACTTTGAATTTGAATAAATTGTTACAAATTGAGATATGCGATGAGCGCTTGTTTATGGTTTGGAGAAATTCGACAAATATAACAGATTTTACGCTTACATCTTCTTAATTGAGATAGGTAAAGATTGATTTTATCTAAGCTAAAGTGGTGCATAAGTACCTAAGTGCAAGATGATAAAATTACAGTTATAACATTTTTTAGTTCCAACTTACAGATTTCCTTTTGCGAATGTCTGTTCATAAATAACTAAATTCATAATAATAGTATTCTATTGATATGAAATATAAATGTGTAAAGTAAAATATGTGCATGTATTAATATATATTATTATGTTTATAGAAAACTATAAAAATAATAACATCTCAAACTTGTATTACTTTATCGCAGTAGATTAGTCATTGCGAATGACTGGTACCATGCTTTATGTAACATTTAAGTAACAACAATATTGTTAATGTATTTTTCTGATTATGTCAAATTATACCATGTACTTTAAAACAAAAGATTGTTAATCATTAATCAATCATAATCCTAATTCTCGTACAACCTACTTTCTCTTTTCTGTAAAATACACTTTTATAATATTCCACACAAAGGACCATAACCATAATTAGAAAATATGTAATAGTACTTAGGTTAGGTTAGGTTATTGAAATAAGCGACGTTTTAAATGAAATGTCAACTTATACTTAAATATTATCATGAAACCTAGGTACATACGTTTAAAAGCAATGCAATTATATAGTTAAAATTATAATTACGATAAAATTTTAAATAGGTACATATATTATTCCCTGCAAGCTACAGTTTTCTGAAAAATTATAAAAGAATTTTGGAGTTTACCAATTACGCTTTAAAGTCAATAGACCAATTGTGCTCTATATATTATATATTTCATTACCCAAGGAAAACTTATTAGTTAGTAACTAAACGATTTTTTTGCGAATATCAATTCATAATATGTATTGTGAGATTTCTAGCATTTACCTTTGCACTACTTACTACTCGTGAATCAAGTGGAGCACTTAACTCGTGAATCGTGATCTACAAGCCGCTTGTTGACCCTAAGGCCAAGTCGGTGAAACTTATTGACTTTATACAGTTTAGTTAATGAAAACTAAAATAAAATAATATGCTGATTATAAAAATAATATAATACAAATAAATTATTAGGTACACTAACAGGTCACAAGTTTGATCGTCAATTATTCAAAATTAAATTGTAATTATAAATGTATAATAAAAATATATATAAACACATAAATAATTTTCAGAGAGTATAATAGGTACCTGCATAATAATATTATAATTCACATTTAAACATTTTTACGATAATAATAACACACAATTTAAAAAAATTCTTTTCTGCTAATTTCGCCAGATTTGTATTCCTCGATATAAGAATTGATTGTTAATTTTTTTATTAAATATGCTCTATTTGAAATATATTTATCTTTTTCAGTACTATTTATTGCAATATATGTGCTGGTTTACGTTTCAATAATTACTTTTAAAAAGACAAAAATATTTGGGTGGAGAGAATAAAAGTTTTTTTATTGAATTAGACGCCCACAAATCGGAGGAAATGTAGAATTAGATGAATTAGATAGATTAGTTTTCAACGATATAATTAGTGAATTTGGTTAGATTTGAATTAATTGGTTGAATCGTCATTATTTCTTCTACAAACAACTCCTCCACTTCTACTTGTGGAAAAAGTGATAAACCAAAAATTAAATGCAGCCATTTTGCTACTTCAGAATTAGGGTTTATACTCTATTTGTAGTCCACAACTTTGAATATTCCTCCACCAAGCTTGTGATAAATGAAATCTACATCCCAATTTGAATACAAGCGCAATTGGTATAATGACCGTAAAATATAAAGAGGGCAATAGGTACACAAACCATAATAAAATATAAGAGGCGAAATTGATCCTAAAATACAAATTTTGTTTTATTCGCAATTGGCCCATGCCCAAAAACTTTTCAATTTTTTAATCGTTTTAAAGTTGTATATAAGTATCACTATTAATAACATTATTATAATTTATAATACATTACCACATTTAAATTTCCAACTACGACAATAAGGACTATATCCTATAATAAAACGTATATCATTAAATATATCAATAAATTATTTGAATAAGTGCAATAATTTTAAACTGTATCTAAATACATCCTAAAAAAATTCCAGTGAAAACATTTTTTAAGCCTTTTATTAGTCATTTAAACAATTTTTATTTGTTATTGCAGCATCAACAACTAAAAGGTTATTACTTTATTAGCTTGAACAATAATAATATTATTACAAATTATTAATGAGTACATTAAATTACTTATATTGAAATATACAAATGAATGTATTTAAGGAATAAAATAATTAATTTTTTTTTTTATAAATTTTGAATTACAATATGATTTCGCGATTTTTATGAATTTCATCATCAAAATTAGAACTTAAACGTTGATAAAGGATTGTGACTGTATTTTTTTTGTTATTATATCTTAAGTTAACTTATAAGAAGTTTTTAATAAAATTTTTATGTTCATGGTTTCAGAAATAATTAACAAATTGAAAAAAAATTTTAAAAATTCGGAAACTATTAAAATATCAGTAAATTGGTCGACTAAGTTTAAATTGAAACTTATTTATTGTACATAGTATGAGAGTAAAAATGTCAAGTTTCTAGTTTGTTATATATATTTTAAATTACAACAAAAAAGCAATACTTTGTTGGAGTAAGTATAGTGTTGCGTAAATATTTTTGTTTTTGAGTAATTTATTTTTGTTTTTTATTCCGATTGTTTCGAGAACCAACAAATAATTTTTACTTTTGTCCCATTCTAATGTACAAACTAGATCTAATTCGCTAATACAAGCCATTTCAATATAAAATACAAATCAAAACATTATTTTTGTTATAAAAAGTGTGTCCATGCAGAACAAAATATAAAAAACGAAATTATTGTATATAAAACTATCGCTTCGCCCAGAGTCTAAAATACAAATATAAAAACTAAAAATAAAACAAAATACCAGTGAATTTAAATTATAGACGACTTTTTGCGTTTCATTATGAGCTGTGGCTCAACTAATTCTAATTCCAAAATGCTCTCTAATATTTCTAAACTTTGACTTGAGATTGTAAAGGTCGAGTACACCACGGCGTATTATCATATTATGTATAGCTTCAGTCGTACATTTTTACTTCTTGCTCGCTGATAAATCTTCGTGACCTTATAAAAAACAACGTTATTTATCGTCGTTATTTCATAATATTTGTAACAAGGCCGAGTATCGTGACCCAAAGTTAACACGTTTAAAGAGAATATCTGAAAGATAAACTGCAAACAGACTTTCTTTCGTTCAATACGCGTGACTCCAATCCCCTCCAATACCGGCCATACTAAGACGATACAAATTTAATGTACATATAGTATGGTGTAAATCAAACTATGTCTGCGTGAAAGAAATATGCAAGAAGAGAGCAAAGTGAACTGACGACAAGAGTGTAGTAGGTATAGGTGTACTGCAGGTAGTAGTAGGCACCTAGTTGTTTATATCAAATGTACCTATATAACGAAATAAATATGTATGACACAAAAACTATTATGTAGGAGATGACTAGTACATTTTTCTTTTTTTCGAGTTATATAAAATGATCATTCCATGGTCATATTTTAAAAACATTATTTGTTAACATTTTAACAATATTTATGTATTATATAACACAGTATTTATTTTGATAACTTGTGCACAACTAATATGAATTACTGAATTAGGTATGTGGTCATGTGGACTGTTTAATAAAATGTTGTTGATGTCGTTTGGTCGCTTTATTGAATCTTATATTACAGAACAATAATTATATTAGGCAGTGGCGTAAACTGGGGGTCGCACGGGGTTGCATTTGCGACCTCTGAAAATATTATAGAGTTGCAAGAGTGTCCCCGAAAATCACAATTTCAGTTTTCAAACAATTAAAATATCAATAATTATTTAATTAATTGACTAATTTATATTTTGAGAACAAATTTTTTATTTTGTTTTGAATCACTGGAATTATTATTATATTATATACTTTCCACATTTTCTATTAATATACCTACCAATATATATTTATTGTGATCGGCAGAGTCGAATCTCAATGGTAGCTGAATATTAATAGTGAAAACGTGTTTCACTATTTTATGTTTATAGATTAAAATTATTATTATTTGTTTTACATATTCATTTATTTTTTGACACTTGTATTAATTTCTTATTCCGCGAACGATGCAAAATTAAAAGTATTTCAACAGCTTGCTAAAATAGACAAATTTCTTGTAAAAATATTGAAGTCGAAAGTAAGCATCTATTTTTACTATAAATTCATATATAACTTTTGATTTGTATGCATTAAGTTTAAAGTAGTGGTTAAACTATATTACTGATTTACATTATATAAAAACTACAATTTTGACAAATAAAACACAATTTACATTTGATCTGTAAATTAATTTATAGCAGGTGATATAATATGATTATTGAACAAGTTTGATACAGTTTTTTATTAGAGTCTAGATTTAAAGAACTGTAGTATTTTATGTATTCATATATTGTTTAAGAAAATTATACATATTCTATTGACGGTAATTAATTATACCCTATTTACATATATTGTATATTCATAATACATACCAGTCACCAATAAATACTATATATGTTTAAGGTTAAAATAATTTTGTCGAGATTGTGTACTTTTTACTTATAATATTATATTTAGAACAATATAAAACTTTGTAGGGGGGTATGAGGGGCTTAGCCCCCCCAAAAGTCTGTCTAACCGGGAAACTGATTGCAACCCTAACAATTCAGCCCAATTTACGCCACTGAATTATTAGGTATTATACTTGATGTATTTTATTATTTCTCCTATAGCTAACACATTTATTACATTTTAATGCGGATCCTAGCTACTATATATTATATAAGTAAATTATTTATACTTGAATTCAGTGGTTCTCAAAGGCTTTTTATACGCTACGCCGTTTTTGAACAAAGATTTTACTAAGACTCCCATATCTAAAAGTTAAAGCTTGAAAAAGTCACTCCCGTCTTTTGAGGTTTCACTTTTAAATTCTTTCATTATTGGACCAGATATAGTGTTACACAACAATCCCGTCTAAAAACATCTCATATCTCCCCAGCTGGCACCGCGACGCACACCACTTTGGTAACCATATTGCACTAATATATCTTACAAGAAACGACACAACGACATTTTAAAATATGTTTTTATTTTATTTTTTCGTTGTATAATTGTTAATAATTTAACATTTTTATTTTTATGATGATCTGATGTTTTTAACTATAATGTTACACTAGAACAAAACATGAAAATTAGGTTATGTACTTAAGTATATGTATATTATATTATTATTACATAATATATTGCATATATTTTAAATATCTATTTAAACTTTACCTACAAATCAAATTAAAATTAAATAACACTTGATTACTGAATGACCTATCGGCCAACTGTTACTAATTAATAAGTACCTATTATTAAATTTATATAAGATTAAGACTTACCTAAAAGTTAGGAATGCATACTAGACTATACCGTCAATAAATAATACTAAAAAACAAAACCACTATTTGATTGCCTTTTATTATTTACATATTCAAATAATGATTTAATATTTTAATTTTTATAAATATCATACATTAAAAATATTTGTCTACCAAAAATTATAGATAATTAGTGAACAGTAAATTATTACTTTTAAATTTTGATCCTAAAAAAATGTTTAGTGATTTTAAAACAAAAATTGTATATGATTAACTGAATCGACCAAATTGAACATCTTTTTGGATCATTGCAGTTTTTTTTTTAATGTTTATTTTCAGCCATTATATATAAGTATGATAAATGTAAAATTGAATATACTTTTTAAACAATTATTAAAAAACAATTGAAAATTGGATAAAATATAGGTTGATACTTTTGACAATTTTCAGGAGATGCGCAATAGGTATATAACATTATCACCGTGTATGTACTTATACAACGTGCACCGTATAGGGAACGTGCGTGTGGTCTGGGTTAATAATTTTCATATTGTTCACCGAATTAAATAATATTGTTAAAGCGATTTCACTAGTCATTAAAACCACATTTAATAACCACCTAACCACACGGTTCACCGTACACGATGAAGTAGATGAATATTTTCAACTATTTGGTATTAGGTAGGTATAATATCATACCACACGGTTTCTACGGATAACGGCGACAGCTAGTGTTGTACTAATTCAAACCTGTTTTCTAAAAGACTTAAAATTGATTAATCGTGATGATACATATTTAAATTACAATTAATTAAATAACTATTGACCTTTAAAATAGCGAATGAAGTTATATTATTATTTAAATCCATTAAATTAGCTCCTGCAGAACCAAATTAAAAAACGCACGACGAACCACTAGTCTGTCCAATTGGCAATTACCTACCTACATTAATATATCATGGGGTAAAGTAATACATACACTTTATTTTCTAATATTTTGGTTAATACGACCATAATTTAAAATGTGTGAGCGTTTTTAGATTAGCCGATTTGTTTAATGTTAATAACTAATAAGACACATGTCTTATGCTGCAGGCACACTATATAAAGGAGATAATAATAATCTAATAAAAAAATAGCAATAATAATACGAAAAAAAGGTATTTGAATTCTATGTTTGAATTTATTTTTTTTATTTCGCTTTGCTTAAATAATTTAATTATACAATTAGAATTTCTTTAATTTATTTTATTTGCTAATTAGTTATTACCTACTATTATAATTTATAACCCAACATGACAAAATTTTAGGGCTAGATTACCTATATATAGGTAAATATTTGTTAAATATTTTATTTTAACCGACATTTAGTTTTTTTTTTTGTTTATCAAATAAAAACATTTACAAATTGAGTTTATAAATAATTTTATGATTTATCTTTTGAAACCAATGCTAATGTCGAGGATAGTAATACAGAATAAATATTAAGTTTAAAAAAAAATATAACATTGTACATTCATAATATCTAAAATGATAATTAAAATTATTGTTATATGGGACAGTAAAGATGAGTATCTAAGATGACAACTGGTACTTGGTAGGAGATCAAAACCGATTATAAGTATATTTAGGTATGTATAAAGTATAATACTGTTCTATATGACAATACCATTGCAGACTTGAGTTTAATATTAGGTTGCATAGAATAGATAATACATCATAACTATCAATTATCAAAACATGTGTAAAATACCAAACTTTTCATTTTTATTGTCCATTGGTTATTTAATTTATTTGTTATAACTCAGGTTCGGATTTGAAGGCAAATGCCTTTCTTTTATTAATCATAATAGAAAAATAATTTTTATACAAAAATGTGTTTCATTTAATTTCTTAAACGATGAACGCATTTTTTTGCCTTTTTGCCTTTTTTCTGCTTTTTGTAGGTACTTATAAATGTCTTTTTTGTGTTTAATTTTCAGTTGATGATTTTATAATTTTATACACAGCTTACGTATTATCGCTACAAATGGGTTTTATTCTTCGATTTATCAAGTAGCAATCTTAATATTTAGATAATTATTTATGTATGAAATACACCCTGATAACTTCGGTGGACGTAGAAGGATCATTTTCAATGTATAAAAATATTTTGAGCCCAAACCGTCACCGTTTTTCTGAAGATAGCTTATCAAAATAAATGGTAGCCAATAATTTTTTTTAATACCGACTAGTTTATTTTGCATTAAATTAACTGGTATAACTCAAGTAAGTTAATTTTTAAAATTGTTTTTAACTAATTCTTGGGACAAACCTGGTTTAAAAAAGGTAATCTATTTATACAAAATAGCATAAACTTTTTTTTTTTTTTTTTTTATTTGAAATAAACAATCTGTACAGTTTGCACAATAAGCTTATATGATAATAGTACATGATACGTGACAGGCGTGATTTAAGCAGCCACCCATTAGTGACTCTTGACTAATTGATTAATTATTTTAATTAATTTTTACTATAATTAAATTATTTATATATATATATATATTTTTTTTTTTTTTGACAGACGTTAGACATTAAAGTTTTGTAATAGGTCGCGGCACCACTTTCTTTTTAGTCTGCGGTTTGGATTTCCAGGTAATGTAAGGATAGAAAGATCGTTTATGAGAAGGTTGGGGTGTGAATGGAGTCGTTTGTGGAAACGAGTGTAAAAAATGCGTGCTTCCTCAACTATTGTTCTCACATGGAGATCGTTATGCAGAGTATAGTTAGAAATATAGGGTGGAGCATTGGATAATCGTCGAAGTGATATATTTTGGAACGTTTGAATTCTATTAGTGTTAGATATTTTTGCTGAACCCCATAGTTGTAGTCCATACGTCCAGATTGGTTTAAGAAGCGCTTTGTAGATTGTAAGTTTGGTATTTAGAGTGGAGTACTTATTTTTAGTTAAAAGAGGTCTAGCATAAACTTAATGTAGTTTAGTATTCATGCTCATTTTTAATTTGTATTTTTCTCAAAATGTGTGCATTTGAAAGTGTTTAAAAATTTTTCACTATTTTATTTTGTAGTTATTATTTATGAATTGCTTTTTATATAAATTAAATGCCTTTTTCTACATTTTAAATGATTTTTTTATTGATTATCTATATTGCCTTCAAATCCAAACACTAGTTATAACCATTTATTGAATAGGTATACTATATCTATAATTATATTAATATTTGATTTATACGAGTATACCTGTTAAATTTATATCTTACAAATTATATAACAAATATTATGGGAATATAATATAATATTTGAACATAATCATTGAAATTAATTAGGTAGTTTTTGTAAAGGAAGTGGAAATTATTTTGAAAAACTTAAATTAATTACTTTTGCGTAAGAGAAAATAATGTAATTTGTTCAAAAACCCATTATATGACTATAATACATTTTGTTTTCGCTTTCAAGAATAATTCACACGGGCCACGGTTCTCTGAATGTTACCCAAAATTAGGTAGATATAATATAGCTACCTATCTCAGTCCATAGTAATTAACAATTATGAGTGAAATGTTTTAAAATGTTGTTTGAGTTAATCAGCGTAAATTATTTAGTCAAAAATACGGCTGACTATAAAAATAACAAAGATATTTTATACCAAACGTATTCATACGAAAATAAAAACTACAATAAAGTTGCTTTGTTAAATAACACGGTGTGATTCACACCCTTTTTTCTTTAATAATGAAGTTTATCAAATTCTGTTTTTAGAGCTTTTAATATATTTACAATCCATAATTTCAATTTTTAAGTTTTTTTGTACTACTAAAGGACTTTGCTGTTGAGATGTATAATTTTGTTTTTCAAAACAGAAACTTCTTTTCTACTGTAAATTACTTAGCGTAGCTATAATTTTACTGAGCATTTTTATGTGTCGAAATCAAAATTAAAACTAGTATTAGCTTATGATATATTTACTTTTGCCTTACAAAAATAATAGGTGTATGGTAATTGGTTTGGAATATATGGGTACTAGGGCGATAAGAAAATAACAATTAAATATAAAAAAGTTTTTTGTATAAATTGTTCACAGACAATAACAAGAAGAAATTACTAAAATAATTGTAGAAATTCTAAAAATTAAGAAAATAACACATCTTATTTGTTATCACATCGTCGACCATTTATTACTACCAATTAACAATGGTACTTACGTAAGTACTAAGTACCTACAATTCTAAAATACGGAAAGTACATTTGGGAAAAAAAAATTGTTGATATTAAATTGTCTTTTCAAGAATATTCCTGAGTGAGACTGTTTGTTTAAAATAGTAACACATGAGTCTTGTCACATAAATAACAACGTTAATTTCTATTCATACTAGGGTGATTGTCGATTACCGTTAAAAAATTCAAATCGTGTTACTGAAGTTTGCTACACTTTCACTTGGCATTTTCAAACGATCTATTATTTGTTAAGTTTTTTCTTTTTACTTTACATTTTATCCAAATATTTCGTACACTTGCACATAAATTATGGAACGTAAACATAATGTAACCTCCTACCTATACTGTGTACTAAATAATATTATGTTAGGAATGTTAATAATATGTAATTAGTACAAATTAAATAGTTATTATTGTTCTAAAATTAATTTGAAATCATTATTTTTTAAGGACCTTAAAATTCGATACTTATTCGATGACAAAAACTATATTTTACATTTTAATATCTCGAAATATTTAGCTACTTTTTTAAATATAACTTATATTAGTTGTATAATAGGTATTTATTCAGAATAATATGTGTAAGTGCAATTATAGGTTATGTATGCACCCATATTTTTCCAGCGGATAAATAAAATGTTTTAATAATAGTGGCGTGGCATTAACACGACCTTAACATATTATAGTGCCTACCTAACCTATTAAATAATAATATATAATATGCACATCTGTAATATAAAACAAAAAAAAAATATTATAAATCACCATTCAAACCGAAACACTTAAATAATATTGCGTTGGAAGATACTTAATAAAGACACTACTGTAGTAACGTCCAACGTATTTATTTTATAGTCGAAATTCTTTATAGTGACAATATATTTACAGAAAAATTTTTAGATATAAATTTAGATCACAAACTCTGCAATTAAACAATATGAAGAATATCGTTTTACATATTACCTATATAATTTTACTATTAAAATGTGTATTATTTCTGGTTATATTTTCTGATATAAAAACCATAATCAATTAATCATTTTAATATCTACCTACTTAATATTAACCATAATATTGTAGGTAGGACCGGTACATAGTATAATTAATCAAACCAAGAGATACTACATACATTTATTTCAATTCATTATTTTATACATTATGTGCTTTATTATTTTAAAATACGAGAACTGTGATGACTATCATAATTTTACTGAACCTATTAAAGTAATGAGATGTTATTGACTTTATTGAAAAATTACATGCGAATACCTTGTAACCTATGTATTATTATATTGTTGTATATTACTTTTCAACTATTCGTCATTCGTCAGTCACCACGACATCTGCACTGAGACAGTGTACACTCTTTTTTTTTTTTTTTGGAATGACCTAAATAATTGAAATAAAATAACAATAATAATAATAATCATTAGGTATTAAGTTTTAAACCAGGTGTTGCTCATATCATTAAGATGTTGTAAATATTAAATCAACCTCAAATAAACTTGTAAAAAAAATTACATGCATATAACACACTGCAGTATTATACATGAATAAATTATAACTTAAATTATTCAATACGTATAAAGATTGTATGTTGTAATATTATAAATGTTGTAAGTAGCAATCTTAACAATATAATAATCAATTGAAATCGAATATTTAGGATTTATTAATATAATATTTGATATCTAGGTAGGTACTTGTAACAACGATCAAGTTTATAAATTTATCGTTGGATTGTAAATTGTAAGTAGATATTACCTATAATATTTAATACTATATTCGTAATTTTGTAAAACTCTATTGTTATGTAATATTTTAGTACCAACTACTCGTAATTTTGTAATTTAAATCTAATACAGTTTATACAATAAATCAATAATTAATAAGCATAATGAAACAATTTTTTTCCGATTTTAAATGAATATTTTAAGTTTGATCATCTGTAGAGTATTAAAAAAGTAGCGGATTGTTACAGTTCTACGAGCAACATCAATATAATTACAACGTTTTCACCTGCAATATCCACTACCAATCGGATACAGCATTATATATATATTTATGCGTCTGGATCCGGTTATTATTATCGAGGGAAAGGCATTCATTCTCGTCTTTTTTACGCATATAATTGTACTGAAATAATCTTTCTTATCTATATCTATGGTAAAATAAAGAAATACAAAATTATCATTCTACTTCCTTTTGTTTAATTTTTCTGTAATAGCATCCAGTAATAAATTAACATAATATCATTAATTGTTATTTTTTTAATAATATATCAAGTATAAAATTGCTTAATAACGATTATTGATTCGATATTCACTATCTACTGTCCTACTGTTTACTATACAGATTTTATATTGGTACAGTGCGTTTAAGTTGAAAGAAAATGATTATAATTATAAAACATTAATTTATATCGAAGTATATCAACTTAAATGAGCAAAGAGTTTAAATTACAACATTGTGAAATATTGATTCAATTATTCAAATCAAAGTTATACCTAATATCTCACGCGCCCCACCGAAATTGGCGATTCAAGACTTGTTTTTACTCTATTAATGGTTAAATAAGAACTATACATGTTATTATAATATTATATTTGTATATAGGCGCGTATAGCTTATACAATTCACCGTACCTACTGACGAAAAATAGCCTCAACACCAACAATTTGAGGAATTCTTGGTAGCCAATTTATGCGTGTACGTCTAATGTAATTTCGATTGAGTAGTAGGTATATAAATATGTAATAAAAGTATGATTGGTGGGACGTTTAAAAAGTAGGCAAAAACGTTTTGCACCAAAACAAATGAGTTTTGTATGTAATACGACGTTACGTTGTTGGCGCCAATATATATTTTAATGGCGATTTCTATACACGTACGTCAAGAGCGCATGCAGACCGTGTCATTAATATTGTGTCGACTTTCTAAATCACCCTGTGCGTGCATTTTTCCCAAAGATATTATAATCGGTGAATGATAATAATATATAAACATCATACTATATATACAGCTAGTATACACTGCAGTATACACAATCATACTCAAACGCCATCGAAAATGTCCTAGGGACAGAGAATGGCGGAACGTCGACGCCTGCAGACACTGGAGTGCAATTGAATTATAGTAGGTATACTTAACTAGAATAAGAAAGGTCTGAGGTCAATCTAGAGAAGAGTAGGCTCAACACGGATTTTGACTTAGAAATTACTGCTATCTTTTAAAGTCGCAACGCGTTCGCGACCTTTCAGGTCAGAGCGTATTGCCGTCTGGACATTTTGATCACGTAATATAGTAAACGGGTTATAGTTGCGTATCGAGTTTGTTTAAGATTAAGAGGAATCTTCATTAGATAACCATCTGCAATAATAAACATGATATATTGGGAAATGAGATTATACGGGACAGCAATTTTTATTAAACATACATATTATTAAAATAAAAAACATAACATTATGCTTTATAGTCAATAATATATAGCTAATATAATATGGGTGTTTTAACATATTATGAATAAATTTATTGAGCTATAGTTTAACCATGACACGATTTTAAGCATGTTTTACCTATACATAATACCTATCGATAAAAATAAATATAATTATTTATTAGTTAAATACTTAAAGGTACCTTCTCTGGCTTCTCTATACAATATACATAATTTTTTTACTGTTAAACATGTATCAGTGGCATTCGTGGAAGTCAATAATTTTGTCATGAGAAAGAATATATTTACAACACCATGAACAACGATATAATAGCCAAACGGTGGCCAATTTATTAAACTGCATGTGCTCTTAAAATACCTCTGTGTGCCACTGGACAAAAGGAATTAGGTATCTACCTGAAGTGATATTATTTTTATAGGTAGGTAGTTAAATCAAAAATATTATAACAATGTTAATTTAAAACTTCATTATTTATAAATTGTGTAGCTACCTATATAATTATTATGCTATTCCAGAGTCATCTCAGTGCAGTGCACCCAATTTTTTATGTTTTTATTTATTTATCACTGCAGTTCAAGGAAATTAATTATCATAGATTATAGCTTATGTTATAAATGTATAAGCTTCCCTGTGATACCTGCAGTTATAATACATACGTCTCTTCCCCTTCGAGAACAAATGCAGTTGCATACTATATAGCATTACTTGTTAAGTCTAACCTGTCTACGCGCCACTGCTTTTGTTATATCATTCATGTTATCACATTTAAGTAAATAACTTTTTTTTTTAATAGCGTTTATTGAAAATTTACAATCTGTACATTATACATGTACGTACAATAAGTAAATATAGTGTGGTAAAAAGTAATTTATAAAAGAAAAAACCACATCAAATATAATTATTGTAAAAAAGTTAATAGATTATATATTTCAAATAAAAGTTGAGAAGAAATAAAATTATTTCATCTTCTTATTTTATAAGCATCATGTATTTGCCTCCACCAGAATTATATCCGGTTTCTAAATCAGAAAATAAAGAAATGTTTTATCAAAGATTGTGAATTAATATTCATATATTATCAGATGGTTAAAAAAATATTATTCACATTATTTTCTGTATAAAAAAAATCAATAACATATAATATTATTATAAATATTGAAAAATAGTAATGTAATATATCGGATATACCGCTTCGACACCGTTTGATGACCGACTCTGATGTAATATACATATATCAATGAATATTATATTACACATTACACAGTAGTTATTCAAATTGTATGTGTATCAGCTTAATGAATACAAAGGAAGATAAAAAAGAATTGAAAAACCTCTTCATGTCTTTTTTAATAATTTTGTTTACCAAGCTAGTATTGTATTAGTATTAGTATTAGGTACTAGTGTCTATTAATTTGTTTTGTCCCTAAATTTTTTCAGCATCCATTATAATAATAGTCGATTACAATTACATAATGCCTAACTAACACCATAGTACTATATAACTATTATAACTATATACTATTTACCCTGTAAGTAGTTAATAAACTAACCTAACCTAACCTTGAGAGGAAATTAAAGTACAAAAATTATTCGGTTCTAAACATTGGCGCAATAAATTAAAGTAAATACCTAAATTTTGGAGGAACTAAAATTATAGAACATTATCACTGCAGAGTTCTCGTGGATCTTGTTTGTTGGTCAACAAACGTATATAATATATCAAAACTCTATATAAACTTCAAACAAAACACTATCTAAAAAAATGTAATACGATACAAATCTGTAATTGGTTAATTCATTGCATGTATCATGTATAATCTATGTAGGTACTATCTATTATAATAGTTAAAATTATCAATGCTTTAACATCATTATTTATATCAGTGTTTTTAGTTTTTAATGAATTCCAAATAGTATCGTATTAATGCATATTATAATCTCACATGAGTGACGAGAATGTATACGAGTACATAATATAAATTACAATACAATAACGATCAAAACAAAATACTCGTCATGAGCGTTAAATACAATAGACACAATTTTTGACACAACAAGAACACATAACTATATATTAGGTACATAATTTTCACACATATATAACATTTACTTATAACAGAAGATTAGAATTTGTAATAATAACATTGAGAATGGCTATCTATTATACCATGGCCATATTTTTATGATTGTAGTACCTATATTTTGAATGAAACTTTTTCTTCCGAAACTGATATAAAAAAATTAAGTTTTTAGTATATTTTTAACAGTTTGATACCTAATAGTTAATATGCGGTATACCATATACGTAATTAATTGAATTATACAAGCGGTGCCTTCATTGCAGCTCTTATGGATCCGCTTATTAACATATCCACATTTATTAGTTAATACTGTCTGGTGTCTAAATAACTCGAAATTGTGCCTAAAATTGCAATATAGATACGAGAGTTGCTTGTAAAAATTCCTGATTTTTAGGTATGTGCTATTTCTTTTTATTGGTATTATTTCTTTTGGTTTTTATTTTTTTTTTTAATAATGACTCGTATTTTTAATGTCATATTCTAAGAACCAATTGAACTGAGAACCTATCGTATGTTATTGTACCGATACATTATATTGGGTTTATCCTGTTGCACTCCGTTTTTCTAAATGATGAATAATATTTAAAAATCTATATGTGAAATGTCCATTGTAACCACAATATTTCCTTTTATTGTATAGGTAATTCAAACTTATACGTATATTAAGACTGTAATTATAGCACCGGATGTGCTGAAACGTTTTAAAATATATATATATATAATTATTATATTTAAGTAATAGATACCATCATACTATATGTATATTGTACCAATAATCTATATGGCTTTATATGTATATATTTAGTTAACTGCAGGGCGTACTTATTGCTATTATGGATTTTAAATACTTATCGGAACCTAACTCATAAACCCGAGCTAAAGTCATAAATCTATAGTTTACACTCATAAAGTTTATATGGTTTGAAAAAATAAACGGGTTAATAATATGTAATAATATATAGTACTATAATCTATAATAGTAATAATATACGATCTGGAACATTTTTTTTTTTTTTTGCTTAGATACGTGGTTTTAACCTAACCTTTATTCTGCGTACGAAATATATTTTAACTTTTCTGAGTAAAAACCACGTATCTAAGCAAGAAAAAAAAAGCGGGTAAGTCGTAAATGTCGCTCTGCTGTACAGTAGCTAGGTTACTGTAATAGATGGGATTCAATTTGAATGCAATGATAGGTATCATTGTATACGAAAAACGATTCTGAACGGAGATGATTTGTCAGTCTAGGATATATTATATTTAAATATTGTCATATATTCTATTTTGAAACAAATATTGTATTTTTCAATTAAGACGCATTTTGCATAAGGCATGGTTAATCAATTAGTGTAGTTATCATGTAGTTATTATAATTCATAATACCTTATATTATCATAGATATACGAATACCTGGTTATCAGGTTATCGTTATCATTACGCGATTTCATAAAAATTTAAAACTCAAACGCTCAAAACATTTTTCCTATAATGACGCTTCAAATTTTCTCTATAGCTATTTGAAGCAAAACTTATGGAAAACTTGGTGTTAAATTTTATAACCTTAGATATAAATACAAACAATATTATGAATTTTGAACTACAAAATAATTTGCAAATATTCATGGTTTTGACGAATTTTTGTCAATATTTGAAATTCAAATGCTAATAAAAATTTAATTTGAATTTCCGGTGGACATTTTTTTTGTGATAAAGATTGACAAATTTGTAAGGAATCTTGTATTAAATTTTCAAATCTTAGGTATGAAAACAAAAACTTTTATGAATTTCGATCTAAGATAATTTGAACATTGCCGTAATTTTTATGTATTTAATCAAAATTTGAACTGTAAATCCTTATAAAAAAAATTTGTGACTATATATTTCTTTTATTTTTCAACTGCTATTGTAAAAATATGATAGGAGCCTTGTAATAAATTTTAAAATCTTAGATTTAAAAAGAATAATTTTTATGAATTTATATCTAAGATAATTTGAGCATTGCTGTAATTTTTACGTATTTAGTTAAAGTTCGAATTTTAAATGCTTATAAAAAAAAAACGTACCTATGTATTTTTAATATTTTTCAACTGCTATTGTTACAATGTGTTAGGAGCCTTGTATTAAATTCTCAAATCTTAGAATTAAAAAGAAAAATTTCTATGAATTTCGATCTAAGATAATTTGAAAAATTCCGTAATTTTTACGTATTAAGTCAATATTTGAACTTCAAATGCTAATAAAAAAAAAATCGTGCCTATGTATTTTTATAATTTTTTAATCACTATAAGAATAACTTATGAGGAACTTTGTATTAAATTTTAAAGTATTTTGATAGGGCCATAAAAATTTTATCGACACTTCAAAAAAAAGTTTTCAGAAAAATTGAAAATTTCAGTTGTCTATAAATACCACAAAAAAAGTCAAAATATTTTGAAAATTAAATCATGTAAATAAAATGCCAATCTAAATAACTGGTAAAATTTTCAAGTATATACGACTTACACTTTTTTAATATTAACAAATGTTTAAAATCGTTTGAGGATAAATCGTTATCGTTACGATATTTCGGAAAAATTTAAAATTCAAACGCACTTAAAATTTTTCCTATAATGATGCTTCGAGTTTTCTCTATAGCTACTTGAAGGAAAACTTATTGAAAACTTAGTTTTGTATTTTTAATCCTTAGTTATAAACGCAAAAAATTTTATGAATTTTAAACTTCAAAATTACTTGCAAATTTTCTCGTTTTCGACAGATTTCGTAAAAATTTTAACTATAAACGCTTATACATATAAAAAAATTGTGACTAACGATTTTTAATTTTTTTTAGATACTATAAGAACAATTCATAAAGAACCTTTTATTAAATTTTCAAGTTTTTTTGGTCGTCCAACATTTTTTTGCCGGCACTTAAAAAAAAAATTCCCAAAAAAATTGAAAATTTCAGTGATCTATAAATAACTCAAAAAAAGTCAAACATTTTTGAAAATTAAACTGTATATAGATATCACTAACATAAACATTTGGTGAAAATTTCAAGTATTTACAGTGATTAATTTTTGAATTACAACCACATAAAAAAATCGATTTGGTCGAAAACTGGTTTTGCGTAAAAATTCCCGTTTTTCTGTCATTTTTTTTTTTTGTTTTTCTCGACTTTTTTGAAAACTATTGGAAAATGTTTACTTTTGACCTTTATAATGCACCAAGGATATTCACTTTTACATCGGAAACCACCCCCAAAGTTTGAAATCGAACTATTATTTCGACTAGTTATGCTGTACACAGACACAAAAAAAAAAAAAACACACATCATTGTAAAATCAATACATTCATCACTTCGTTCAGAATCTAAAAATTTTTCCAGATCGTATATTACTACCATAGAAAAGTTAAAATATACTTCGTACGCAGAATAAAGGTTAGGTTACCTACGTGACTATATGTAGTGGGAACGTAAATAAAGTTGGGATACAGACAACTTTTTTTTACCGTACAACCGGTGGCGATATGGATTCGTTCCAAAAAAAAAACAAAAAACTGTCAGACAAAATAGCTGTTGTTATAATGAACGCAGTTCCTGTGTAGTGTATACGTGTCGGGAATGAGTAAAAAAAAATAAAATATCCTGTAAAAACAAATCAAAATAAACCGTTCGGTCATTTGAGGTTCAAGTGACACCCATCGATTTGTTCCTATAGTTATTGTGTACAATGGAACGAGCGAGCACACGCGGACGCAAGGATTATTACAATTTGATTGCCGGGGCGTATACACGTTTTAAAGTGTTAATGAATATTATTATAATTGAATAGAATAACGGGGTTGGGTCGGTGACAATTTCCTTGCAATAAAAACAGTTTTATTTTATTTCATTGTTATAAGTCATTTTATTTCAAACTATTTCATCTGCTATATATATATAATACATTACACCTATATAGCTGCGTTATATGATTCGAATGTACATCGTCGCCACAGTCTCTAATATGTGTATCGGGATATATATATTATATATGTTCACGTAGTTAATTTAACGCAATAAGTAGACCATTAACAATAGTTTAAATCACTATAATAATTAAGAAAACCCGATACTTCCGTGCCCGAATGTGCTATAATAAATCGTCCACTGGCCATTGTAAGAAAGAACACACAAATGAGTTTATGACTTATGAGTAAAAAATGAGTAATGACTGATCTCTGATATAATAATACGAGAACCTAATAATATATCTTAACATATTATACGCGAGTATAATATATAATATATTTCTTGTGTATTATTAATTAACAGATTACAAAATATAGGTGTATATATCTATTATCTAAATATAATAACGCACGCATAAACACTTTTCTCTAATATGTTATTATCATTTACTATGAATGAAATTCTTAAAATATTTTATTTGTTCTACCATTACATCAAAGTTTAAAAAAAAAAAATTGAATACTACAATACGAGTGTAGTTTATTAATTATTATTATCATCTACCTTTGCCAACTACAGCGGACAGTGGTGTTTGATTATAAATTTAAAACAATGATAATTTAGAAATAATTAAAAAAAAAAAAAAAAACAGTAAACTCGCCTCTGCTATATAGGTCTTTAATGAAAAATTTGTGTAACTCATAACTACTGGGTAATAGTTCATCGTAAAGGATGTTAAGTTTGAATTTTTATTTTTTGTTATAAAAAAATTAAAAATTAAATTACAAACAATAAAATATATGTTAGTACGTTATGAGAGAAATGTTTTAAAACAAATTATTAATGCTTCGTGTATGAGAAGATTATACTGTTCCTTGACAGAATTCCATATAATTTGATTTAAAAATAAATCACTGCATACGAAAAACGATTTTAACGAAGGATTAGACGGATTAGACGGATCAGAATATATTAGGATATTAGTTTATGGAATATTATAATATATATAAGTACAATATATCACATAGCCACTGTGTAATATAATAATTAGTATAACTAGTGTCGCGTTTCCCAAACCATGGGTCGCGAAACTTTTTTGATGGGTCGCGACTCGCGGTTACGATTACAGTTATTTTAGTCGTAAATTGATGAATAGTATAAATAACTAGTATTGTAGAATAAATGACGTAAAGTTATTATGATTATGGAATTTTTTTTATCTTATCGGTAAATGTGCTAATGAATAGTGACTAGTCGATATTCACACTAAATTTTCTATTATACTAATTTTTTGTATTTTTTTATTATTTATTTTATTTATTTATTAATTAAGTTATTATTCAGTATATTGTATTCGTATTGTATTTTATAAAAAAACTCAATGATAAAATGGATTATAGTAAAAATCTTATTTATTTAAGGCATATTTTTTTTTAAGGGGGGGTCGCGTACCTAATAAAAATTAAATGTATGGGTCGCCATTGCAAAAAGGTTGGGAAACGCTGTACTAGCTAGTGTAACGTAAATCTAATATAGTAAAAATTTCAAATTTATGCAGTTACCTATTATTCGTTATTGAATTATTCAATAGAATAAGAAAATCGGCTTTATAAAAAACTGCCGGTTTACCATAGAAATTACCGTTATTTTATGTTTTTGTTTTTCATTAAGAAAAGTACTCAGTTCACTTTTCCAACCAGAAAACTAATTGAGGTTGATAATTGAACCATATTATTACTTCAAAAGATGATCACTAAGACAAAAATTAATTTAAAAAAAACACACATTGTAAAGTAAATACAGTCATCGCTTGAGTGGATCCGCTCACTGCAAAGAATCTAAAATTAAAAAAATATTGAACTAATAGTCAATGAAATATATAAATTATATTTCGTTTTTAATGCGTTGTATAAAGCGAACTTTTCACTCTGTCTAGAGTAAATTTAAAGGATATAATATAAGAGATAACTGATGCAAATTCTACAACTTCGGAAATACACATATGTATACCATAGTATATATCACGCCATAATGTCATATTAATTTCATTTACTTATATTTTGTACTTTTGAGTCTTTGAACAGTATAAATACTTATTTTTAACGACACACATCGATGTGAGTAATACATGACACGCTGGACGATTGAATACCACTGAAGTATAGAGTTTCGACAGTTATTACAGACTAATGTTAAATGAATAGCATTGGTGAGAAACAGATAAATGTTTTTTTTTTTTTAAATCAAAACTGCATATTTGCATTTATATTACCTTTTACGTATAGTTTATATTTTGTACCCAAGTAATAAGTTCTGTATCAACTATAATATTAAGTTTCTGATATCGGTAATTATTAATTATAATCTTCAATCAACATCTTCATATCATAATTTTTAATCGTTCTCACGTTTTGAGATTTATTGATTCTTAATGCGTTATATATTTTATAATTAATATAAATAATATCTATCACTGATGCACAAGTATTGTATAATACGCTCCTAATTGATTTTTCAAAATCATTTTTATACAAACCACTCTATCATCATATATTAATTTGTTAGAAATAACATATTAGGTATAAATAATTGAATAACGATCATCAATCAATTATTTACTGTCTGTTTGATAGTTTTCAATCAAATTTCACTCCTACGATATTTAATCTGCAGCTGGTGGTCATGAGTATAATCGGATATGGTAATGGTTTGCGTGAGAAATTATCGTTGTAGGCGGGGGCACAAGGTAGACGGGTTATTTTTTAACTATTTTTTTTCTACATAAAAACAAGTTAACGTCCAATTCACTTTCACCCTTTCGCACATACTGGTGTACGTGTTACGTTACATTGAATTTCCGTCGAAAAAAAATAATGAATAATAATAATAGTAATAATAATAAATACATATGCTGACCAATAGTTTCTCTATTTTATCTTTACGATTTTCAAAAATATAATAGATTATTTTATCGAAATGTGCGTTATTGTTCCGCCCGCCAAACGTCCACTACATACTAATAACATAATAATATCTAAACCATCAAATTATACATTAATATATCACAGTAGACAAAATTGATTTTTCTTTTATTCAAACGTCTAATTTCTGGCAAACACTATACTACAGCAATACAACATTCAAGAATGAGGACACGCTCTGATTACTTATACAGTGACTACTGATTCTAATGTACTCGTTTACTGTAATTTGTATAAGCAAACAGTAACCAAATATAAAACTTACAAGAAACCTTGTTTCCTAGTTCATAGTTGTATTAATAATTAATATATCAAATAAAGAAATTTAAATCTAAATAGTTGATGAACATTTTAAGTCTCAACACCCAATACTTCTTTCTGAATTACAATGACAGTCAAGAAAATTATTTTATTGAAAACTGGTGTTGCATAAAACTTTCCGTTTTTTGCTGTTTAAATAAAAAACTAGATCAATCTATACCAAAATTAATTAGGGAGCAAAAATCACCATCAAATAGTAAATGATTAAAACAGATTAAATGTTCTAAAAATTATTGATTTCACAAAAAAATATTTTTTATTTAAAGTACAATAAGTTAAATTTTATATTCGCTCTTCTATAAAATGTAGAAAAAGTGAATTAGTAATACGAACTAAAAATAATAAAATCTTAAATTCTAGATTTCTGAAATTATTTCCTATGAAATATCTTCAACAAATATTATCAATCGTCAAACCCAATGTATATAAGATAATATTATATAAACACAGAGCATACCTATGCGATTTTGAAACAGAGGTGGGTGACATGCAGACGTGACCTCCAGAAATTACATCTATTGACATTACTCTTAAGTCTTAATAATACAAAGAAATGTAACAATTACTTCAATGGTAATACGTTTTACATTCTATACCACATTAATTATCAATGAACATGTAATTCATGCAAAGTATATTACTATATAACATTTAAGTATTTTTAATATTTATTTAAATCGTTGAATAATTATCAATTCATTTTTTTCTAATATTTATTTACAGAAGTCTAAAAATACATTTTGAAAGACTACCAATAAATCATTGTATACATATTAAAATCGTATAAACTTCTGATTTCATTTTCATGGTTAGTAGTTTTTGAACTCATGAATATTTCATTATTTATCATTTAAATGATTAGAAAGGTTGAAAAATGAAAAATAAATTATAATGTTTGTATAATATAGTATATAAAATGTGTAATATCCTAATAAATTCGTTCTCAAATTATTTAATACGTATATGATCCAACATCTAAATTATTAAGAATTTGAATTCTGTATTGGGTCAGATGTACAATTCAAATTGGAGAAAAGTTATATTGGAATATTTAGAAAAATACATAAATAGTGCTAATATATGTGTATCAATGATGTTATCAGTAAAACTAGTAATTTAAAACTTTAATAAAAACTTTCGTGAGATATATAGTTATAAAATACTAAAATAGTAATACATTTAATTCAGGTTCAATGGGACAATACTTTAAATTCTCTGAACTTAGTTGTGGAAGTATTTAATAGAACTATAATATGTATTGACTGGGATATTGTAGATGCTCATATCTGGGGGGGAAAAAGCGTCAAAAAAGGTTCATATCGAACCAAAAAAGTTAAATTGAACACCTCCAACTAAATCATAAAATTTAAATATATAACATTAATATATTAATAGTAGTTTTTCACCGATAATATTTAAACTAAAATATTTTTCTCATCAATAAATTATGCAATGAGTGTGTGAAATATTTGTGTTCATACACATTTTCAGACATGGATAATATGAATTACAAAAGTATGGGTCTAGGCAATGAAGTGGCTTTTTATCTAATTTTGACTTATACCCAACTGTCCTAATTTATATGTGAGGTCTCAGGTCTGGAATTCGGTTTTTTGAAATGAAACTTCTTTAGACACGATAACGTAACGGTAACGGATTATCATGGGCTTAGCCGTTGCGATCAAAAAGCGTCACGGGAGTGCACCCCAAACCATTGCTTACTCGACACTAATTTAAGGGTGCAATCAGATGATCGGATTTCGCTGACCGGTCACCGTGTTCTTCTTAACACAATATAAATTTTAGAGCCGATGAACTGGACAAATAACGTCGCTGTATGTTTACCACGAACTAACTCTATGTATTTAAAAAACCCAGACGTCAGACGGCAGCTATCAAAATCCAGTCGTCGGATTCTTTTCATTTACATTTTTTTACATCCCTTACACGAAAAAATTTCTTATTGTTTCAAAATCCATTATTTTTGTGTTTAAAAACTTGAATAACTTTTTTGTAGCTCCGATATCGGAAAAATAAAATTATTATATAATACGTATTAGTTCAGTTTAATCAAACGTTAGGTTAGTCTACGTTTACATCATAGGCGCAACTAGGGGGGTGCTTGGGGGTGCTGAAGTACCCCCAGCCTTTAACTTAGTACCCCCAGATCAAAAACACAAAAAATGGAAAAATCATTTGAAAAAGTTTTTTTTGTTTTACGTAAGGTTGTTTAAATATTGAATACCTGTTTACTCCAATACTACCTGACAGGAAGATGTAAACTCTCCCGGGTCTACTTCAGTACTACTAAGCTAGCTGGGGAGCATGGGGTATTATTCGTTTTACACAGTTAGAATTGGTTGATCCATTATAGTCGATATCGTTTTAAATATTTAAATTAAAAATACTTTAACATTAATTAAATATTTAAATGAAAAATACAGGTTAACACAAGATAAATACAGATTAAATACGGTAATATAATTCATAATAAAAATTATAATCACAATCTCTGCAGTGTAGCCAATTCATAGGGTAGCAATAACATTTAAAATAAATCGGGAGAGTTTACACATTTCTTTCAGGTAAACATAATATTTACCCGGGAGAGTTTACTAGTTTTAAAAATCGGGAGAGTTTACCATACAATCGGTAGAGTTTACCACCGCCCTCCCGGGTGGCCATGCTGTTCCACCGTTTGACACTGCAGGGAATTCGTACCTTAATATTTATTATTTATTTTAAACTATTTATTTACATTCAACCTGTTGAGTTTATTAAATACGAAAACAATAAATTAATACCAAGGCACACTCACTCAAATAGATACCTTGTAGAAACTAGGTAGGTATATACTTAAATAAATTACATTTTTCTTTCTTACTTGCAATAATATTAAAATTAATACGTATTAACAAATCAGTTTCAATGAAGTAACGATTACAGGGATATTAGTGAAAAAATGTTATAGGTACACTGCACATTAATGTTTTACATAAAATATACATTATATCCCGCGTTAGTTAACTAATGTTAACTAAAAATTTAATTATTATATAACCAGTTAAAACGTCAAAGATATATCGATACATTTTTGGAAATTATGAATGTTATGACTACGAAATTACTAACTAATCAAGAAGAATATAATTTTAAACTAAATAGATTGTTTCTTTTAATAAATTGAATTTTAATTAATTGAAAGATATTGATAATATAAGAATATTTCTTATCCAAAAACGTGAGATATTATTTGTTATTTACAATAAACTTGTCTCTAATTTTTTTTTAATACGCAATTGTTTAAACTTAACACCAAATCTCAGTATCTGTATACTTAAAATACTAATTACCAACAAACAAATTATAACCTCAAAATTCCGTCGATTTCATTAAGAGGATGCTGTTGTCTCCGTCTTACAAGTGTGCAACATAGCAAGTTTTGCGCTGAGCAGATCACGTTTAGCTCCGTTAGTTTAAAAATTAGAGTGAATTAACCTTGTATAAAATTTTAAGGTAAAAATATTATTTAGTTGTCCTCATGGGATTTTTACTATATTTTAATTTTAAAGCGAGTTATAAGTATTTTAAAATTGTATATTTTTTACACATCTTAAAATAAATAATATTCTTACCTTTAAATTTTATAAAAGGTCAATTCATTCCAATTTTTAAACTAACGGAGCTAAATGTGATCTATTGATCGTAAAGTTTGCTATGTTACACACTTATAAGACGGAGACAACACATGAAGAGGTCACGTCCAATACAAGTTTTGTGTAATTTGTGGACAAATTAGTAGGTCCCTATTTTGGTTAAATATTTATTCGTACCATTGTAACGCGAATAAAGCAAACTTTTGGCATTATACCAAATTCACGTGGTACAAATTATATACCTAATAATAATATGCGGAATATATTATTACGCATGCGCAAATATACTATCTTTTATCCTTTTAGTTATCTCATAAGGCATAATAATAGTACGCCGATTGCTATAAAAAGAAAATCCCTGAGCAACAGCAATGTATATTTGGGACCCAAAGTCAATATTATTTAGAACATTAAAAATATAATTAGCGTTTTATACCCATATTGAAGTAATTTGAAATATTAGAAAAAGTCACAAGGGAAATCTATCAACCCCTGTTTGACCACCACTGAACCTAAAGTAACTCGACACACACGTATTATATCAACACAAAACAAAAACTATATTATTATTCGTACAATGTTATTTAATTTTACTTTATATTCTCTATACTATATTAATTTCGATCAATGTTCCTATTACTAACTATGTAATCTATATATTATATATTCTTAAACATCACTCACGCTGAAATAGAAAATAAATAATGTAATTTAATGTTACGTCCAATGAAGGGGACTGATTATAATAAAATTATAAAACAATATTATTATACAATATACAAATATCAAAATAGTTTTAATATTATCAGTATATGAATACACCTTCAATTAAATCAATAAACGGTCAATAATACTATAAATTTTTTTTTTTTTTTTGTGAGAATGGGGTAAGAAATAGCAATTAACACGTGTAAACCATATATATGTTACACTTAACACATAATTTTCATTATACTTCCGAGATTAGGTAAGTAAGGAAAAATTGGAGTTTTTTTTAAGGGGAAGTTCTTCTAATTTAGACTCTATTATGTTCATAAGTATATTCACGTTAAAATAATAATTGTTATAATGTTATTGGAGGTAGCTGAGTGCTAGAACACAGTAGTACCGAACTTGATAATACAATCACATTTTAAAGTTAAGTAATTTTAACCAATTGCAATTATATGTACAAATATGATGTGGACTTTGAAAAATTTAATTTAATTTTTATATGCATCACATATAAATACACTTTAAATATTGTAAACATCGCCGAAATGTGTGAAGCAACTTATATAAGTTGCTTACATATACATTACAAATTTACAAACTGCCGATTAATAAGAATTTCATTCGGAATTATATATTATACTTACTTAACTATTTTTTCATACAAATATTGGAAAATAGATATAAATTAAAAAAGCAAAATAGGTAAATGTTCATGGTCGCAAATATTGATTTTGGAGGGGGGACTAAACCCAACATTTAGGAAATGTTCGGTGGGGCTTAGCCCCTAAATCCCCTCTATTTGTTCCTATGTAAACGTTATAAACAATAATTGAATATTTGAATAAATAGGTATTTAATGAAATAATTACAATACCTATTGGCTATTATTATACTGACTATCATAAGCGTGCGTAGGTATTCTTGGCAGGGGAGGCAATACTTTAGCTAAGGAGGTCCAGACTCCAATCCCCCCACCCGATTTTCTCCAATTGGTAGGTATAATATTATATTTTGGTGTAGAGGAAAATCTCGCAGGGGAGGCAACCGCCTCCCCTGCCTCCCCCGTGCGCACGCTTATGCTGACTATAATACTATATTATATCTAGCATGTTTACAACGTAAAGGTATAATTGGACAAATATAATTTTGGTTAACTTTACACAAAAATATAGTTTTCATATTTTTTTTTTTAACTACACCGATGTATATAATAAACATACGGCCACTTCGGATTTATCTATAACCGTGCCTCTCTGTGGCTTTATATTTTATTAAGTCCGTATAACATAATTACAATAATTATAATTAATAATAATATTATACTGTCTTAATTTCTATTAAATAGCTATAGTTTATTCGGTTGTTGATTGTAATAAAGACTGTTCGACGTACCTTTGTGTCCCTTGAACCGGACTGTATCAAATACACGACCACAAACATCCACGAAGCCAGGAAAATCAATAGCAGCTTGCCTTTCCTACGCATTTTTCCGGCCCCCATCGCGCGAGGGCGGCCTTTTACCGGTATGAAACGCGTAATCGCGCGCGTCTAACACACCATCAAACAATTTATGATTATGTCGTAAGTAAATGTGGTTGATCACACGCGTGTCGACGAAGGTGGCGACCGTGCTACAAGATCATCGCCAGATCGTATCTGAGAGTAGGTATTATTTTCAGACTTTACGTATATTAAATTATAATAAATTGTCTCCTCGAGTCGCACTGCACGATCGGGTGAGATATTTATAACATAAAACGTGTAATAATAACAATATTTTCAACGGTGAAACGTTTAAGACGACACAATATCCGCTGCGCAGTACAAAAAAAAAATTGTCTTTCAGAAAGCTCTTGAAATTTTTTTATTTCTTTCTCCGAAGTGCGTCGGTCTGTCTAATAATATTTTAATTCAACTATAATAATATTATTATCATGGAACGGGAGCACGGATGAGAACGACACCGTGCCGTAGTGCCGGGCGGACTGGCGGAGACGACGACGATAACCGACCGCGATCGAATGCCGACTGCCGGACGCCCGGACTGCAGCGGCAGCAGCTATTGCAATATCATAATATTATTATTACCGGGAGCCCCGCCGCCATGCCGCGCCGCGGTCGTCTACTGAGCAGCAGCTGATCGCGCGAGCGGAGTTGAGCTGCAGAATACGTGCGTAAACATAAGCAATAAGCATATTATTTAATATATTATATAATATTACTGTTATAACTTGGGTATTAGCATAGAATTAGGTACCCACCAGCAATGCCGCCGCGATAAATAATGTTCTCCATCACGGCTCCAGACTGTGGTCGGCAGCCGTTTTAACGATCGAATAATAATAATATAATAATATGTATAGGTACGTGTTTGTGTGTGTACTCGACTGAACGGCGAACGCGACGAGTTTATTTTGTTCGCCATCCGACCGTGACGAATATTATTTACATACCTTAACCGCGGTGTCCAGTGGCGCCGAAGTGTTAAAAACACTATACTATGATATCGTAAATCAAGCTCCCCCTCCCCCCCAACGACCCCCGTTTTTCCGATCAGATGCAAATCAAAGTCATCCTATGTAATGAAATGTTTAATCAATTATTTTTACATTTCAACTTGAATTCAGGTCTCAGGATCTACAGCGGGATCCTTGCAGTGCCTCACCCCCCATGGCTCCTCATCTTAAAAACCTACTATTCGTCCATATGTCACATGTCAGAGATAAATTAATTCAAATCGGTGCCACTGCATGCATGCAGTGACAACTACACTTCATCGCAATGAAGAGGATAATTATACGATCAGGGGATTATTTTTGTCATTTTTCGTATCAGGCCTATTATACCTATACACTCAGGGGAGACTATAACTAGGTTATAAGTACCCAGGTTCCAAGTATTGAAATTTTTTTTACACTTTTGCATCCCCTTTTTTCTCTGGAATTGAGTACTGAGGGTAACCTGAGTTGCCAGTTGGTTACCTAGTATATCTTTAACCATGGTTACAGTGGTCCGGCCAGTGGATTGCGAAGGGGTTTACTCTAGTCTAGAGCTCCGATTTATTTCGCCGTTCGCCGAGACACGACCAGAGATAAAGTTGCCCTATAGAAATCGGTAAATGCTTATTAAATAAGTAGCTATTAATTTTCGAGAAAATTTGAGTCAGTAACAATTAAATACAGAAAAATATTTTTCATAAATGTTATTGGAAAATATTTCTCATCATATAGGTACCTACTTTATTTAGTACTTATTCAATATATTGCAAATTGATGACGATTTAAACAACGAAAATAGTACACAAGCATTCACAAGTTATCTTGAAACCATATTAGGTACAGAACTACAGAAGGTTTTTTCTTCATTTTTGTCCCGCAATACACATCAGTGTTTGGAAATAACGTCGTTCATGTACGCATGTTCACACGTTCACGTTCATAATCAGTGAACGATACGCGAACGTCGCTCATTTAAAAAAAATAGAACGTGAACGAGAACGGCGTTTATATTTTTAATGAATTAGAACGATTTTGAAGACGCTCAATTTATTTACTATTTAATAAATATAATATGTATATAATTTGTATCTAGGACGTTTACCCCCGTGCCTTTTCCCCCCGATACAATGGACGTCCCCCCCGAACAGGACAATTTTCCCCCAAACAAAAAAAAATAAGTAGACAATAATAATATACAATGCAAATAAATAAATGTAAAAACGAAAAATGATTGAATTAATATATAAATATAATTGTATAAATGTAAATAGGTAAATCTACTGCAGCTTACGAAAATTAAATAATATAAATCAAAAATATCACGGAATATAATAAAATTGTCAATATTAAAAAACAAAATAAAATAAAATAATAATATCGACGATAATTTGTCGTACTATATAATTTATTAATTGTACCTTAAACTAAGAAAACGCATTAAAATCGTCAAAAAATGCAAAAAAATGTGTTTAAATAATCAATATCATACATTAAGATGATCGTATACTTCTGGTAAATTATTATTATGTAAAAAAATATAAACATCGATTCGGGAGGGGGGGATGTCTCAGTCCGGGGGGGGGGGGGAATGTTCATATACCATATAATTTAGATACTTTAGAAAACGTATATTCTCTAAAGTCTAAATTGTTTTTATTTTTCGGTTGAGACCTATATGTTTATGGGTTTTGATACAAACTGCTGGTAAACTATTTATAAACAAAAAATTAGATGAACGACCTTATTAACGCATTCATTTTTTCAAAGAACGTGAACGTGAATGCGTTCCTTTGAAAAAACATGAACGTGAACGTGAACGAGTTCCTTTTTCAAGGACTGAACGTGTACGAATTCATTTTTTTAGTGGACGTTCCGAACACTGATAGGTATACATAATGATAATACATAAAGTAAAAGGTATGTGTCAAGTGTCAACGGACTACTTTTAATCAAATAATATGTTTATCATATAAATCATATAGTACCTATCTAATATTATATTTTTCTATAATTAATAAAGTTCGTTGTAGACTGCAAGTGTGCCGATCAAATCGTTGTTGCGATGACTACCACAGTTTCTTGTGCGCCCCTGCGTATTTATACCAATTATACCTATTACATGAATATAGGCATATAGTACGGCGGAGGGGCTTTATTAAACATTATTGTTATTAATATTTGAACCGTGAAATATACTCCAATATAATACATAGTTGCCAATTTGCCATTATATAACTAAACAACTGATAATTTACGCACAAACGTTATTCATGAATCAGGAATAGGTATTCGGATATCATCTATATTAAACTATAGATAAATCTATGTATAAGTATAGGTGGTTAATAGCAGTGGTGGATTTACGGGGGGGGGGGGGGTCAATGGGGTTTGGACCCCCCCAGACACTGATATATACATATATTATATAATTAAATAATGCATACACAGAGTCTGACCCTGCAGTAGGTATACCGTATAACATAATAATATATGTACATATTTCAAATATAAGTACCTATAGGTTGATTATCAAGAATCTACTGAAATAATAATAGTATAATAAAATATTTTACAATCGTATTTGCATAAACACAATACAATATAACACATTAGTTTTTATAGAAATAAAAATTATACATTTTGAAACACATATTATTTTTTAGGGCCCCCCCTCAGAAAATTTTTTAAAATCCGCCACTGGTTAATAGTTATTATTAAAATATATCATTATTCAATATTCATTAAAAATTTAAGAGGACGACACTATATATAGGTACCCATGCCGAGGCACTGTAAATAATATTTAGCCTTATCTATGCGTTATTTTCTCCGTCTTATAAACATATTAAAACACACGACCATAGGAGCAGTTTCAATCAATAAAACTTAAGGTGCTAAGCTATGCATTTTCTCATTTTAGTTTTTTTTTCGTTAAGAAGTTTTTGTAACATAAACACGACCATTACTTGAAGGTACTAATTTTAAAATTGGGGGTGCTCGGGTGCTATACGTACCTACAACATAAAATTTTAGTTCAATAATTAATTTTGATATTATAATAGTGAATTAATAAACCTATATTATCAAACTGTTGGGTAAACACATTATCTGTGCTCAAGCGTCACTTATTTTATTCGGTATTTTATTTTTCAAGCGAAATACATATTATGGTCGTAGGTATATGTGGAATATCACAAATTAAAAGTCCTTAAATCTCGCTTGAAAATTAAAATATCGAATAACTGGCAGAGGCTAAGCACAGATAATGTTCTCACCTAAAAGTTTGATAATAATTGGTTAATTCAATTAACATCACACTATGACTATTGAAACTGGCGAACGAAAATTTACAATTTCGTACGAGTGTAAGACGGAGATACCGAGCGCATGATGGCTGTAGCTGTGTAGCGTCATACTTATAAGGTCAAATGATAATATAGGTAGAATTTATAATTTGTTATTGGACACCGTAAATCATATATTAGGTGTAGGCAAAGGTATCTATATTATAAGATGTCAGATGTATTAATAATATTTTGTACCCTGCAGTGGCGTCCTTCAGTGGCGCCGATCTGTACCTATATTATGTAAAAATATTGCGGACGCCATACGCCAATACCTAGTTTGGGTGGGTAGTAACGAGTTGAACACTGTACCTATACAAAGCCCGTAGGATGTTCAAGTTATACAGCGATTTGGATACAAGTACCCACTTGAAATTTGTTCAGCATTTTGGTGAGACAAGCTGACTGTTTCATAAGCAGTTATAACTAAAGAGTTGATTGTTTGTCTGTTAATACATTTAAGATGACATTATTTTTCCGACTTCTCAACAACATAATTTGTTAATTACACACACACAAGTAACCAATTATATAGTATAGTATAGTATCCACTACTTTCGGTATGTGTAAGGTTACTGCTGTTGTCTGTTATACATACGACACATGACTGAAATTAAATATTATTATAAACCACTTATTTGTAATTGTTCAAGGTAATACATAAACATAATGGAGATTGGAAGTGTTATAATTTTATATTCAAACATAATACATTATACATGGGGAGGAGGCTTTATAGTCTCCGTTCTATAAATCTTCATATTCATTTTATCAATTATCATAATATGTATATGGTTATGGTAACATATTTCATATATTATATGATAAACATATTATACAGCTAATACTTTATATTTGAAAAAAATTGTAGCATGGTTATAGATTTTTATTCTAATTGCGCTTTTTAAACGTATTAACATCTTTGCACCCCCTCACCACCAAAAAAAAAGATTGTGTGTAAAAAAAAAATTGGCCTAGAGTGAGTAAATTTGATGTCACGAAATAATGTAACGGAAGTTGTCCGCGCAATCATTTAACTCAGTAGCCGAAATATATGTAGCCATTGTGATATGGCGTGTGTACTGTAAATATCACATAATATTTTCTTAGTAAAAAAGTAATTATTGTTATTTATCATAAAACGTTTAAATATTATTATTATGTACATTTCATAAATTATAATATTTGTTATTTACTCCATACATAAGTTAACCTACATTTTATTAACAAATGCAAGTCGTTGGACAAATATAAACACTTAAACATTGAGTGTCAAATACAAAATCTGACACACGCCTGGTTGTAAATGTAGTTATTGATATTCAGTAATACTGCAATGATATTCCTATAATTTCAATCAATTTTAAATTGGACATGAGAAATTTGATAAAACTAGAAAAACCAACATAATAAATATTAATTAGTGAACATAGCATCTTTTTTTTAAAAGAGAGCTACAGTTAGAACAAAGCAAAATATAAAATTTTGAGATTTTACAAATATTTATTGATTGAATAATTAATATTTAAAAATCGTTGACAAGAAGAATAAGGAAAACGTGAAAAATTATAGTAATATAATAAATGTATAATACATTTAAATAATTACTTTAATATTTATTAATACAATTTTATGAGTAGAAAAAGACTAATATACATATTAGAACAGATCTAAATCATAGATATAGTTTTTTTCCAATTCTAAAGTATTTAGTTAAAATCTATTTTTAACTTCTAGCAATATTTATTTACTTGTTGAAATAATTGATATATTATATCATATATATTGATAGATATATTATAAATTTATAACTAATAAATTATAAGTAAGGAATAAGGAAGAAGTTAAATCAGTTAACTATTTAAATAAAAATAAGAGAATTATATTGTAATACAAATTTCAACAATTAATAAACAATGAAAAGTGAAATATAAAATATACAAATATATAGAAATTAAAAATGATAAGACTAAAATGTACAAAGCTTCACTAAAAGAAAGATGTAAATATTTAGCCAAAAACTATTTAATGTACATTATTATAAAATAATTACTTAAATTTCATTATCAGCTACTCGATATTATATTGTTTGAATATTAAAATTTATTTAAAAAAACTCTAAAATTTTTAATTGAAATACTATACTACACTACACAATACATATTCATAATATGAATTATATAGGTATTATATTATATTCAGATCTTACTGATCACAGCATACCACAGTATTAATAATATTATAATTTACAACAAGATTAAACTACTGCTCCCATATAAAATATATCTTTATCCAAAGGACAATTTGTAGATGGTCTATTGCTGTTTCTTCTGAATGGATCACAATCAACCAATGCTAATGATTTGTCGAAACATAAACGCACTTCATCAATATAAGGTTTGTTGGTGCGCTAAAAAAGAAAATTATTTGAATTATTTTTTATAATGAAAAATGTTAAATATTGGTGATACAAACATTTTCAAAATAACAATCAATATGTGGGTTTTTGCCCAATCCAGTTCTTAAGGTATGCCAAATTTGATTAACTGGATAACTGCCATTAGGTTTAATGCCTCCCTGTTCCAATAAATCGCTCAGTACATATTTTTTAGACCATTCTAACCCTTGATTAAAATATTTTAATTCTGAATTTAAAGCTGATAGTGATATAGCACATGTTCCATGTTTCATCCATTCATGCCTCCAAAGTTCGCCTTCTTGTTTCCTCGTCCATGTCTTTGACCCTTTTATTTCTGTCCAACGATTTTTTAATTCAGGAATAATCGTATTTAAAGAATTTAAACTAAATGTTGTTTGGTTGTTGCAAAAAGATGGACCAAATGCACCAATTTTTGATGGCCTACAATAATACGAAAACAAAATAATAAGAAAAACATATTGTATTTTTAGTTAAATAGATGTATCATTTAAATACCAAATTCCATGTATTGTCCATTGATTGCGATTGGCTGGTAAGTTGCAAGTGTGAGTATTTGAATTAACAGTCCAAGTGTGACAAAAAGTATAAGGCCATGACTGAGAAAACACCAATATATCCCATTCTTTGCTGAATTCATATAATAAAAAATATGAATATACATGATATTTTTTTAAATCAATAAAATTGATCTCTACCAATAGCCTTAATGATTATAATATAATATGAACAAACACTAGAGAAAACAAAAGAAAACATAAAACAAAACAAAAGTTCTGAGAAAAGAGATTCTGTCAAATTGAAAGTAGTAGTAATATACACAATGGCAGAAAAATTTGATATGCTTCATAAAAGAATAAATAAGTTTGTCTCAACAAATATGCGATATCTTTGAAACTTAAATATATAAATTTGAGCGATTGTAACTATACTATACATCTTACATCAATATATAGTATACAGTAGTAAGCCGAAAGACTAAATTTTGATGCGGATGCATCAAATTTTTAATAGGGTGATGGCAGTGGTGCCGACGCTAAGTTCTGATCATAACCTAATCTCTTTCAGCAAAATTTTATTTACTTCATACATAACTTTTATTAAGTGGCTAAGTAAATAAAGTGTGTTATAGTGTTCATTGAGATGTAAAAGGTAAATACTTCAATATGAAATTGGATAATTTATAATCTAAAATTACTTTTTTAAATCATTCATTTAGGTAAATTTATATCATTACTAAGTGTATATACTCAATTGTGTAACATAAGGGTGCCCGACTATGGCCCAAGATTATATTTTATTAACGGTGAATGTATTAAATTAAAATTGAAAAAAAAATAAATTCATATTTATCTAAAAATAATAAATATTGACAGATAGTAAGTGTATATATGCAAAATAAAATATAAATTAATATTTTTTCTATTCCTACTGCTAATTAGTTATTACCAATTACTAACGTAAATCAAATACAAAAATATGGCGTAGCATTCTTGTAATTATTTACATTTCGCAGGAACATTAAGATTAAAATTCCATCACCAATATTAAATTAGTTTATTGATTAAAGGACAATTTAAAAATTCTTGGTCCTCTAAGAATTTTTTACTATTACACTTGATAAAAAAAATTAGGCATTTCTGGTGTAACACACAAATTGTATAGTAGGTAGATTTTAAAAATATGGGATATATACCTTAAATAGATAATAAAATAATATAACAACCTTATTCATTAAGGTATTAAAATTGTACATACTAAATGAGTTATTAGAAATTCGGAATTAGAAAAAGCAAACAGAAACCCCAAAATGTGTTGGAAATTAATTAATAATTTTATAGGTAAATTCAAAAATCAAATTTATATAACAACTACTATACTACATAACGGTACTGAATTAAATATAAAGGAAAATGGAAAAATTATCACAAATAAATGTAATGACTTCTTTATCAATGTAGCCTCAGATCTTCTCACTAAACTAAAAAATCAACAAAATGTAACCACTGTTTTAGATAATAACATCCCTAATAAACAAATTATTGATCAATTTATCCCTACCAATGAACGTGAAATAATAAATCAAATCTCAAAACTAAAAAATAGTTCTTCTCCTGGTTTAGATGGTATTACAGTCAAATTATTAAAAGAGAATAAAATTGCATTAACCTCCCCCTTAAAGCATATTTTCAATCTTAGTCTTTCAAAGGCAACAGTGCCAGATTGTTTCAAATTTTCCATAGTCACACCAATTTTCAAAAAAGGCAAAACAAATTTAATCAATAACTATCGACCAATCTCAATGATTTCAAGTATTGCAAAAATATTTGAAAAAATTATTAAAGATAGATTTGTTACATTTCTGGAAACTAACAGCATTATACATCAATCTCAATATGGTTTCCAAAAAGGTAAAAGCACAGATCAAGCCATCGCTAAAGTGACTGAATTTATCTATAAATCTTTAGATGAAAGTAAAAAATGTGCTACGGTCTATTTAGACCTAGCTAAGGCATTTGACACTATTGATCATAACATACTATTACACAAGATAGAACAATTAGGATTAAGAAATAAAGCGTTACAGCTATTTTGCTCATACTTAAGTGATAGAAAACAATGTGTTAAAATAAATGATGTTATCAGTTCTCTAAATATTGTAAAATGTGGTGTACCACAAGGAACAGTCATCTCCCCCATACTTTTCAACATACAGCTAAATTATATTCACTCACTCCCCTTAAAAAGCCAACTTATTTGTTATGCAGATGATACAGTTATGCTATGTACAGGTGACTCGTGGGATAAGATATTTAACATAATAAAATCCGACTTAAAATTAATAAAAAAATGGTTGAATGATAATAATTTATTTCTAAATTTAGAAAAAACATGTGTTGTCCCTCACACCTTAATTGAGAATTCATTACCTGCTAAAACAAAAATAAAAATTCATAATGACCTCTGCACACAATTAGACAATAATTGCTGTTGTGAATCAATAAATATTGAATATAACTTTAAATACTTAGGGGTATCGAAATCAGTAGCAATATGAAATGGAAGAACCAAATCGATAATTTAAGAAAACAACTTCGAAAAATGATGTATATATTAAGAAATTTAAATAAAGTTCTAGAATTACCAAAAATATGTCAAGTTTATTTTGCGTTGGTTGAATCGATTATCTCATATGGTATAATAGGCTGGGGTGGCGCTTTCGAAAATACCATAGGTCCCCTACAAATCTGCCAAAATCAAATTATTAGAATATTGCTCAATAAAGACCGTATGTATCCAACAAAAAGCATATATACTGAATTAAACATACTTCCTATTAAAAAAATATATATAAAAGTAATTGCTATATTCATAAAAAATCATAGTTTATTGCAATCAATAACGCATATAGTCAACACGAGATACGCAAAAAACCATTTTTACATAAAAAAAACTAAAAAAACCACTACAAGCAGACATTTTGAAACAATTGGCACCAAACTATTCAAAAAAATGCCATTTTATATAACAAACCTCCCTATAAATTTATTTAAAAGAAGTATTCTGCAGTGGCTATTGGATTCTCCCTATGAATTGAATTTATAACACTATAATTCTAATACTATAACTCAAATTGTATACACCTTAAATCTTCATACGCTTATTTCTTTTTGTAATTTTGTTATTAACTATATATTTGTAATTTATATCTAATTATGTTTTTTTTTTTTTTTTTTTGAATTCCTGGGCCCCCACACGAGTCATCTCAGTGGGGCCCAGTATTCATATGTATATATGAAATAAAATAAAATAAATAAATAAATATCCTATCACAGAAAGTTCTACTAGTACAACCAGTAGCAAGCCATACTGTTTTTTTGTTTAAAATGGTTACCTAATTCTTTTGTTCATCATTTAAGGACAGATTTGTATTCAAATAAATATTTGAATGTAGATTGAATATTAAAAAAATTAATACAGTTGAGTGTGTTACATAACATTTAAAATAAATTATGACTTTATTTTATTTTAAATAGTTTAGCAATAACACCTTATTCTATTCATTGTTCTGAAAATTAAGATCTCATCTTTAGTCCATATTTTAAAAACAGAATTTAGGTGACCCTTCAATTTATATTGGTAACAATCTCTTTCGAAGAGATTCCAAAAATTATGGTATATTTTTATAAAAATCAAATATTTCAAAATGTATGTTTTAAATTGTTTTTTATGAAAATGACTGAAATTTCAAATAAAATATTTTATTGTTTTAAGCAGTTTTTTGAGTAAAATTGGTTATAAAAATTAAATACAAAAATAAAAAATATTCCTAGATTTTTTAAATTGGTATATTACATAAAAATGATTTACATACATTTTTGTTAAATACTAGTAAATACATACAAATTTAAGAAAACTAAGTATACAAATAATTTAACTTCCATACTAAATTAAAATCCTTTTCCTATTCTGTATTTTTCATAATATATGAATATTCAATAGGTAATTATATACTCTGTTCAAGTTAAGAAACATAGTCGGCGGCTGACATAAATGGGGGACATGGCAATACTAAACGGCAGGCCACAAATAATTTACTGGGTGGGGGTTGCTTAACTCTAAATAAACAAAAAACTGACTGTTGCCGACTACATTTCTTAACTAGAACAGAGTATAGTAAATTATGCGTAATGTTAATCACTCTCAAAATTATATTGAATCATGTTTATAATATATAATACTGTAATAATTATGTTTTAAATACTTGTCCTCTTTGACATTTACATATACGAATAAATAAATAAAATAATTATAATATATTACATAATAATAGTAATTAGTCATTAATTAAATAGTATAGAATTTACAGAAAAATTGAGTTGATTGAATTAAATTTGCAAAATAAAATGACAACTACAAATTATAAGCATTCATTAATTCTTCATACCTTTTTAAAAGCAATTGCAAATTACTGAAGTAAATAGTTTTTAAATTACATGGAGATAAAAATTTACACTACGGTATAAGATATAATAACAGTAATTAGAGTTAAACATATATGCATACTGAATTAAAGAATTAGATACATTTTTAAACAGTAAATATCTTAAAAGATCAACCAGAATCTTTCATGTCAAAAAAAAAAAATCCTGATTATTATATTATACTCACGCAAAAACAAAGAAAGATTACTAACAGGCGACAAGTGTTTAAGATCAATTTTTTTAATGATGCTTAGTTTAAATACTAATACACTAGCCTGTATCAAGATGAGCGAAGCATAGATAGTAATATTTAAATAATATTTTAACCAAAAATATAATGAAATAGTGCCCAACACCAAGGGATTAAGTACATTGTTTGGCTATATGATAAATATTGAAATAGATTAATCCAATCTATGAATTTAGAAACAAGTACTATGAATATCTGATATTTAGTAATTCTGCAGAGTTCTTAGTACATCTTTTTATTTATTACTGTTATTATGTACCTTTATTATTGTTCCAGAAGTACATAGAAGATATTTAAATCATTTTTATATCAAACATTTCTAGTTTGAAAAAAAAAACAGGATTTTTAGTGTGTTAAATGAAAAATGTATTAAATTAATAACAAATAAATATGTACCGTGGTATATAAGGGTATGAATTTGATCGATTTAAATTTTGTTTAAATGGAGTATCTGTGCGAGGCTGATATGAATGTGATCTGTTAAAATGACGAGGACTTTTAGTTATCCACACATCTGAGTGATCAGATACTTTTCGTTTTAACCTGTACAACAGCTTTGAGTGCCTGTAAACATAGTACTTTGGAAAATTGTTTGGAAATTTTTATTTATCACCATGCGATTAGTAGCATTACAGTATACATAAATTGTGTTAGTTGTATTTATACTAGAATAGATAAAATAAAATAAAGCAAATCATAAGTCTGTTAATATAATTATAATTTACTCATTAACAGTAGAATTAGAGTTTGTAAGAATAGAATCTGTAGAAGTAGAGTTAGAGTTGGTAGAATTAGCATTGGTAGAAATATTCAGTTCTGGAACATGATCCAAGTACAAAATGGGTTTTTTAATATCACAATTAGTTAATGCATGAGATTTCTTCATTTGCCCTTGTCTAGGTTTCATAATGCCATCACAATCAATTAGGTTTAAAGTCTTATCAAAACATATCCTTATTTCAGCCAACATTTGTTCCTTTGTATCCTATAAAATAATTTATCTCATAATTTTAAATTTAATGTTAAAATTATTTGTTGAGATCATTATTTAAAAAAATTATTAGCATGTACTAAAACTATTAACCTACATGTTTAATTGCACATTCAATCCATACATTTGTTTTCAAATCAGACTTCACGGCCTTCCAATAATCAGCTACGTTTAATGTGCTATTTATTTTTATGTTACTTTTGTCTAAAACGTCTCTCATATTGAATTTCTCAGACCATTCAATTCCTTGATTGAAGTATTTAAATTCTGAGTCTAAGGCTGGTAGTACTACAGCACATGTACCATGTTTTTCCCATTCGTGAAAGTATATACTTTCTTTTTTATGCGCTGTCTCTATGCTCGATGAATTTCTTTCTGTAGTATTTTTAGGTGGAATCTCTATATCTATCCAATATTGGTTTAATTTATCTTTTATACCATAAATATCCTGAGGATTAAATACCAATGATTTGTTACAAAATTCTGGGCCTATTGTTCCAAGTTTTGTAGGCCTGAAAAAAAATAGACACATAGATTACCTATCGTAATACCTATTATTTACAATAGAAAATTAATATACCTCTAGCAAACTATAAATCAGGGATAAAACTATACAAACCATATGCCATGAACTGTCCAAATATTCTTGTCGGATGGTAAGTTACATGTGTGTGCAGGATTACTACTTTTCCACGTATAACATAATGTGTTTGGCCACGTTTGTGTGAATATAAGTATGTCCCAACTATTAGGATCTTTGGTAGGGCGCGCACTTTTCATAGTCAAACTGTAAGATAAACAAGATTGTTTTATCGTGTATATAATATTACTGTTGTACATTTACGAAGAGTATATAATAATTTAATTACTATAAAAATATTCAATAATTACCCCAAATACAATGTACCAAGACCAAATGTCACTATTACTGCTGACAGCAGCGCTGTCCTATTGCTCATTCCCATTTTGAGACGCTAAAATAAATTGAAAATATAAAATTAGGTAGGTAGTTTTCATATTTTGATAATTTAAATTTTACAGTTTTTAAATCCGTAACATATGTATTTTAAATATCTCGTTTTTCGATGTTTCATAGAAATTGGAAATACCTAATAATGATACTTTTTAAGCTTACATGCTCACTCTTTAAACAGAAGAAATCGTTGAAAAATACCAATAGAACGAATAACAATTAATCAATTAAATGAAAGTATAGGACCTTCGTTTGCTAAAATATTGTAAGTCGACACGCAATAATGACTGGGAAATGAAAAAAAATAAAATACATTATTACGTATAATGGAGAACTCAGCTCACCTGTTTTAGCCCTCACTCGACACTCGGAAATCGAATGCTCAATGGCAAGAATATTAAATAATTATCATTCAACTGTGTTCAGCACGGAACTGCGAATTGAAATGACGAGACAAACGGACGACGACGGGCATAGACAAGTATACTAAATATATACGGGTGAGCAAAAAACTGGAAACAAACACACTACACAGTACACACACTGTCCGTATTCCGTACGAATGTTCAATGTACCATGTACGATTCAGTCACGACTCACGACTCACGGCTTCACATTCGCTGATGAATGACGTCACTCACAATCAAGATCGTCAGATCGCGAAACGAATGGCGAATATTACGAGTTTTTAGCGAACTACCGGCTGTTCAGTACAGCACTAGTGCACTACAGCCTGCGATTACGAACAAGATTGTATGTCTATATGACGATTGACGATTACACTACTACAGTGATGCATACAGTCGTGCAATATAGTGCACTACTATTATTGCAATAACACTCTGACAATTTTGCAGTGCGGCGTGTTGTTGCTGCACGAAATAACATGTAAAAATGCCAAATTAAATGGGCAACAGACACTGTCTGGACTGGTCTGGACGTCTGGTACTTGTCTGGTCTGCAGCAAGCTGTACTAACTTTACTGTTCACACTTTCACTGGACGTTCAGGTGCAAAATAATATTGTACAGCTGCGGGTCAGCAGCAGCCTGCTCCACCATGCAGAATGTTACCAGCTTACAACCGGTATTTTGAACCGTGGTTACTATTCCATTACGCGACCATGTAATATCATAGACATATAATCACAGAATTGACGAAATTTCATTTATTCCGTGGAGTGTGAGTAGTGTGACTCACAGTCTGTGATATAAATTGAAAATTCATATATTATTGTTGGCATAATAATTCTAGTTTAGCTCCCAAGCGATTTTTTGAAATTTTTTTTTGCAAAATGTGTGTTTTTATATGCTTTTCGTAATGACACTTTAAAATAAAGTCGCTTAAACTTCTAATGGAAGTTATGTTCAAAAAACTTCAAAATACTAGATTTTTCATAAAATCGTGTTTTTGAATTAATAATACCAACACATTGTATTTTTGGAATTTTTTTTTTGTATTGTTAGTATATGTATGCTTCATGTTTTGGTAAAATCAAAATTGATCCATCGTACTTACATTTTATGTTAAACTTAAAAATGCTAAATTTTTCCAAAAATCTTATTTTTGAGGTAAAAATATCAATACCTAAACATTTTGGAAATTTTTATTTTTTATTCGGTGTGTAATGACATTAAGAAGTTTTTAGTGGAGTGAGCGGGTGGCAATCGAGGCAGTTGCTTCGAGCCCCGCGATTTTAAAATTATAATTAAGGCCCCGCAGTTCTTAAATTATATTTTATACTGTTCAGAGATTAGTTGGTTTGGATAATATGTAACGTTATTTATTTTGCCCGGGGAGTGAGGGGACCCGCAAATCCCAGCGCCATTCCTGTACATAATATATATGCTTGTAACTCCCCTTTAACTCCTTTAAGCATAGGCTTGTTTTACGCGGGGAATGTTATGCATTCAAAATTATATATAATTTTAATGTTGGTTGTATATTTTATAGTGAATAACAGTGGTTGACTTGGAAATAAAGTAGTAGAGGTACTCTAGCTACTTTTAAAATGTAGCGTCCCTAGCATTTTAATAAAACTTACATAATCATGACGGTGGGGGGGGGGGGTTAAAAGCTTACATAACAAGCCGTCCCAAACGTTCCCCTTTAAAAAAGAAGTAGGGGTACGCTAGCGTATCCAAAAAATTAGTTGAGGTACTCAGTCCCCCCCCCCAAGTCAACCACTGGACTGAATATTAATATTCCCATTATTATACGTTATAGAGTTTGACTTAATACATTTAATTCATTGAGAAAAGGAATTTATTTTAATCATGAACATATTAACACTAAGGAGTGTCCTGTGGGCTGTGGCAATGCAAACTTTTGTTTTTCAAACGAGAACCACCCCCCTTTTTTTGCTGTAAATGCAGATAATTTTTTTGAAATTTTTGATGTATTGAAATCAAAATTCTAATGAGTAATTCTTGAGTTCCTTAACTTTCCATTATTTAGTCTTTAATGCTATTATTATTTGAGTGTTTAATAATAATAATTGGATATCAATTTTTTTGTAATTAGCAATTTAAATACTTTTAAAAATTGTTCTTTTTTCCTTGGTATTTTTTACCGATTACCACCGCAAGTAGCAAATTAACAGCCAGGAATTTTGTAGAAGAGGGGACTATATTGCAATAAGGTTTTTTATTAAATCATTTTTTTTTTTAAATTATAATCTTATAATATAGGCTAAAATAAACACGGTCAATAGGGAGGAGCATAGCCCCCTTAACCCCCTCCCACCAGCTGTGTTATTGATACTAATGTGGATATAATATAATATCCACTTGATAGGACGTGTCTGGTGTACACCAAATACGTTTAGTGGCAATATTATTTGGAAATATGTTTACTTAATTTTTAAACTTTTTAGTTACAGGATCGAACATTTCAATATCTATGGTTTTTCGTTATTGAATATTATTACAATAAAATTTAAAAAAGCGGGTAAGTCGTGTATGTCGCTCTGCTGTACAGTAGGTTACAAGTGGGTTACTGTAATGGATGGAATTAAATTTGAATCCAATGATATTATATCATTGTATACGAAAAACGATTCTGAGCGAAGACGGTTTATCTGTCTAGGATATATTATAGATTATTAAAAATTTTCAAATCTTAGTTTTAAAAAGAAAAATTTTTATGAATTTCTAGTTTGAAATAATTTGCGAATTTTTGTGATTTTTACGTATTTAGTCAAAATTTGAACTTTAAATGCTTATAAAAAATAATTGTGACTATATATTTCTTTTATTTTTCAATTGCTATTGTAAAAATTTATAATGAGCCTTGTATTAAATTTTCAAATCTTAGATATAAAAGGAAAATTTTTTATGAATTTCTAGCATAAAATAATTTACGAATTTTCGTGATTTTTACATAATATTTGTAAAAATTCAAACTTTGAATGCTTATAAAAAAAAATTGTGACTATGTATTTCTTTTAATTTTTCAACTTCTATTGTAATAATATGTTAGGAACCTTGTATTAAATTTTCAAATCTTAGAATTAAAAAGGAAAACTTTTATGAATTTCTATCTAAGATAATTTGAATATTGCCGTAATTTTTACGTATTTAGTCAAAATTTGAACTTTAAATGCTTATAAAAAAAAAATTGTGACTATATATTTCTTTTATTTTTCAATTGCTATTGTAAAAATATATAATGAGCCTTGTATTAAATTTTTAAATCTTAGATATAAAAGGAAAATTTTTTATGAATTTCTAGCATAAAATAATTTACGAATTTTCGTGATTTTTACATAATATGTTGTAAAAATTCAAACTTTGAATGCTTATAAAAAAAAATTGTGACTATGTATTTCTTTTATTTTTCAACTTCTATTTTAAAAATATGTTAGGAGCCTTGTATTAATTTTTCAAATCTTAGAATTAAAAAGGAAAACTTTTATGAATTTCTATCTAAGATAATTTGAACATTGCCGTAATTTTTACGTATTTAGTCAAAATTTGAACTTTAAATGCTTAAAAAAAAAAATTGTGCCTACGAATTTTTAATATTTTTTAACTTCTATTGTTACAATGTGTTAGAAGCCTTGTAATAAATTTTCAAGCTTTTCTACCGAACAAATAAATTTTTATCGATATTTATAGAAAAAAAAACTAATAAAGTTGAAAAATTAAAATGTCCATTAACAGCTCAAAACAAATCTAAATATTTTGAAAATTTTATCAAATATATAACACGCCTATATAAACATTCAGTCAAAATTTCAAGTATCTGTGGTAATTTGTTTTAGAGTTACACCAAAATAAGGAAATCGCTAAAAGTGAAAATCCAATGTTGTAAAAATTTAAATTTCAAATGCTCATAAAAATTTAATTTGAATTTCAGGTGGAATTTTTATTTGTGATAAAGATTGAAAAACTTGTAAGGAATCTTGTATTAAATTTTTAAATCTTAGATTTAAAAAGAAAATTTTTTATGAATTTCTAGCTTAAAATAATTTGTGAATTTTCGTGATTTTTACGTATTTTGTCAAAATTCAAACTTTGAATGCTTATAAAAAAAAATTGTGACTATGAATTTATTTTATTTTTCAACTGCTATTGTAACAATATGTTAAGAGCCTTGTATTAAATTTTCAAGCTTTTCTACCCAACAAATAAATTTTTATCGATATTAATTAAAAAAAAACTAATAATGATTGAAAATTTGAAATGCCTATAAATAGTTCAACTTAAGTCGAAATTTTTTGAAAATTGCATGGTGGATAGAATATACTTATATAAATATTAGGTGAAAATTTCATGTATCTATGGTCATTTGTTTTAAAGTTACATCAAAAACCAAAATCGATTTTGTCGAAAAATGAGTGTGCGTAAAATTTCCCGTTTTTCCCTTAATTTTTAGTTTGTTTTTCTCAATTATTTAGAAAAGTATTTATAAAGTAATTTTTTACTTTTGACCCCCCAAAGTACCAACTAGATTCACTTTCTGATCGAACGAGGTACTGAAGTCAAAAATCGAAGCATTTTTACTGCCCCAAAACGTGATGACACACACAAAAAAAAAAAAAAAAAAAAAAACACATCATGGTAAAATCAATACATTCATCGCTCCGCTCAGAATCTAAAATCGACCAAAGATATAAATCGTTAATATATTAAACATTATAAACACCCATCTAAAATAAATGATACAAGCTAACAACACATAGAATAATAATAATTTATAATACTTAAATGTTATGGGTAAATTTAATTAAGTATGAAGCAGAGCCAATTTTAAGAAAACAGTAATTAAAACAATAAGACTTGACCTATTTCAGCAATATCGATATCAATACATGATAAATACTTAATGGGGATGCTGTGTAAAAATTTGACCTTTCTGGTCAACTTATATTTGTAATTGGTTTACTGTGAACCAATAATATTCTAATTGGTAACAATTCATGCTAATAAATGATGATTAAAATGTACAAATCATTAATCAATAATCATCTAAACTTACACACTATTGTTGTGTGTGTGTACCTATACAATAACGCAAATCACTGTATTATGTACAATTTTGTTCAAATTAATGATACACTTTTAAAAATTTTGATTTAAAGTAGTTATTCTAAAAACATGGTCTTTTGTTAAGAATCTACACCAGATAATAATGCTTTATAGCCTAAACTGCATAAACTATAATATATTTAACAACCAAAATATGATTTCTATTTTTATTTTTTTAAATATCAACAACTTAACAACTTTTAAAGTAAATGAAGAAATCAAGAATTTGAAAAAAAAGATTTTCAATAAAAAATAAATTATTTCTATTTAGATTTTACTAAAAATATACCATGTTATTATTTTAGATAGGCACTTAATTTCTTTGAACAATAGTATACCAATATTTGTATGTAAGAATTATTGTGCATGTTATACAATGATACAATATTATAATTCTATAATTATTAAAACATTTTTGACATTTTTTTTCGTATGGTACTATATTCAGGAGTAGGCCCGAAGGCCTAGTTCAGACGCCTATTTGGCAGAATTTCTATTGGGGCACCCATAGGTTTCTGCCATGTCCCGGAGTGGGGGATGGCGGCACTTGTTCTCCGGACACCGTGACTTGCCCGGAGAAAAATGTCGCCCGATGGTCGAGGATCGAACCCGGTCCGGCTGAGCCACAGCCGACGCGTTAGACCGCTCGGTCACCTCGTCGTATTTTTAACATAAGTTATTGTTATGATGGAAGGGTATATTCAAAATTTGAATATTATGGATAGCCCCAATGATTTGTATTATTCAATTAAAGTACCATTTTTATATTCTAATAAATTTAATTTCTACATTATTTTTTTAAAATTTATCCTAGTTGTCCCCTATTTTGACTACTAGTGAAACCATATCCATAAATCCAAATAATTTGGAAAATCCACCACTATATGGCTATATTATATTACACAATTTTATTAGGTTGACATTGAATATAAATGAAATGATATAGGGGACATGATCGGTTGAAAATGTATTTTAAATGTTATTTATAAACACAAATAAAACTTAATATTCAATAAATCATATAATTGAGTGTGTTTTAGCGATTTTTTTCAAGTTTAATAAACATTAAATTAAATATTTTGTATCAATTATAACAAAATGTATCCATTTTAAACATTGCAATGGCAAGAAACGATAAAATAAAAAATTACTTCATATTTATGATAAATATATAAAATAGAATGATAAATAAATAATATAAAATTACAAATTAAGTCACTTAAATTTTAAATACAGTACATTAATTACAATGGATCTTAATTAATAATTAGTGTAAACAATTAAATTAGTAAATACTGATTAAAAAAGATTTATAATTATTGTTTTTAAACATAAAAAATTAATATATCATAAATATTTTAATTATATTTTGTAATTTAACACAAAGTAAAATTAATAGGATCATTAATAATTGATAAATATTATATTATAATCTAATGCACAAATGTTTTGAAATAATATATGGAAAAACTTATATTTGTTTCTAAATATTTTATGGCAATAGATGTATCTATAATAAAAACTATACAATATGACATTTGTACATTCAAAAATTAAAAAAAATAATTTTCATTGTTTTTAATATTTTCAATGTGGGTAATAACTGTTAGAGATAAGAATTTATTAATTATACTGATTTGTACTATTTTAAGACTAAACATTAAATTAATATTTTATTTAGAAAAACAAACAGAAATCAATTTTTGAAATTAGTTTATATTAGTCATGTGAAATGTTAAAGTTAACTATAGTGTCATAATTTTACTGTAAATGTATCATGAATACAATGCTAATAATTATTATGTTAAGTAAATCAACATTTTTTTTTAAAATTAAATATTAGTATACAGCACATGTTTATTTGTTTATTTATTCGTGTTATTCTTATTCGTATACACATATTAGTATATTATCATCTCATTACAATATAATATTTTATACATTTTTTTTTTATATAACCAACAATACATATTAATAAATTTTATTTCAATTTTAATAAGTATTTGGTTAAGTATCAGTCAGTAAATTGGATATATAAATAACAAAATTTAGCCTATTATGAGAAGCATTTGAATAAAATAAAATAAAGTATTGGAGTAGATAGTGTTTAATTATAAACTAAATTTGTGAAGGTTAAGAGAAAATTAAATAATTTAATGTTATTTATTAAAAGAAATAGTATTTAAGCAATTAGAAAAAAAATATGTATTAATAATATTAATACAAGCATTACTAGTTAGTATCTAGTATGAATATATAGATGAATTTTAAATTTTAAATTATAAAAATAAAACATAAGCAAATTATAAATTATATAAAAAAACTACTATTTGTTAGATGAAATTAAAAAGTACAAAATAGGATTGAAATTTAAGTTTTTTCTCACAAAATACTCTACTTAACTATATTTAATAGTAACGGTATTAAATATTAATACTTAATGATACAAATTATTCTAAAAATACATAAAAGCACAACCATAAGTAAATGGTTTTTGATTATAGTTATAACTTAATACTTATTATGCATCCAGAATATTAATCCAAAGTGGCAACTCTTTGCAAATTATTATGTATCTTCCAGTTTTCGCCATACCACCTACAAATATTTCAAATTAATTTTTATAGATAATTGTATTTTTTTATAAATTTGATTTATTACATTGCACATTTCTCTAAGTAATGCCTTTTCTTCGTCTTCCATGTCTACACCACTACATGTCTCATCACCTTTGCCTTCTAATTGTTCACGTAACTCCAATACTTGAAGTGCAGTCAAAACTGATTCAGGATGTGTCATTTTCTATGGTAAAAATAAAACAAAAATTATTCAAATTATTTGGAACACAAAAACAACCAAATTAAAAATATCTATCTGTTTGAACAATTTTATTATATATTATTAACACATTCGCTGCGTTTGTCGGCTGTAGCCGACGAACCAATTTTTTCACGGTGCGCCTGTCAGATATAGCCGACAAGTAGGCATGTGAACGGTGCGCCTGTCGGATATATCTGACATCAGGTCTGTTGGATTAAATATGCTGTAAAATAACGACGCACTACAGTAATGTTTTTATTTTTACACACGCCTCTGCACAGAAAATTCTTGATATTTCAGTCTAATCCGTTTATAAATAACTTATTTTGTTGTTTTTTTTTCGGTCGAACATTACGCATATTTGATTATCGTTATCATCGATATGTTATGTACAATCTATTACGGACTCTGTGTCTACCCATGCTTCAAAAACTACCACCAATAAATAAAATTATTGTTTTAAATGTTATACAAATTAAATTAAGAAATTTATGTTATTTTTTATGTTAAGAACAAAGGTACTTTTTATTTTATTTTAAATTTTGTAATATTTTATTTAAAGGAAAATACAATAAATACATTGAAAGTTATAAATGTTGTTTTTGCTACAAATTGCTCATAAGTACAGGGATGGTTCCAGAGACTTGATTGGATGGGGGGGGGATGTCATAATTTTTAATAATAGTCAATTGTTGTAATATGTTAATAATATTTTTTTAACAACATAAAATTTTTACAAATGTGATTGGGGGGGGGGGTAATGACCCACCCTTGAATATGTTACTACCCTTTGAAAATAAAAATTAAGCCCTTTCCCAGAAATAATTATGAATAATTACATCACCAAGTGCGCCTGTCGGCGATATCCGACGCTAATTAAAACGTCCGAATTGGTGGCACGCTCCTAGCGAAACATCGATATATTTCGTGACGCATCGAACGAGTCGCAACTAATTATTTGACGCCGTGAATGTGTTAATATCATTCTATCATTAATAATTAATGATGTTGGGTTTTAAGTTGGATCAAAATCAAAATAGCATATTAAAAAAAAAACAATACAAAGGGGAAAACATAGACCTAATTAATCAATTTTTAGTTTCCTTTACTATTTTTTAACTATATTCATCCAACTTTTTTCAAAAATAAAATTTTTTCCTAAATTTCAAAATAAATTAGATTTTTTTTATTATGTAGTGATTGTTACCCTCTCAGGTGGAGTCTACATAATTATTACCTAGTTGACCGTGAACTAAGCAATACGGGACGCTAGTCCATAGCAATTACATTGGTTGTCATATGACCATAAGATTATCTGTAATTCTGAAATTGTATAGGTATGTGACCACCAGCGCCTTCCTATAAATTACTACAACCTCACATGACTGTAAATGATTATAATATAATAATATTATATTATCAACTCTTCCGTGGTACTATAATAATGGCACTAAAATACAAACGGTGGTGTAGCAGGTATCATTACATCTTTTTTTTATATTTATATTTTAAATGTGTTAGCTATATTATATATTGTATACAAATTTGAAATGATTCTGAAAAACATATACTTGGCATACCAATAATATAAATCAAGTGACCACTGGTGGTCACATGGCTGTAAATATTTGTTATTTTTTTTTTTAATATTTTAAGAATTATATCATGTTTATCTTAAAATAATATTATGAAAATTTAGAGGAAGTTTGAAGTCTGGACAACAATTCCTTTCTGAATGCCATAAAAAAAAATGAAACTTTATCAAAAAACTGTTGTGTTAATAATTTCATTTTTATACTGTTTTTTATTAATTTTTCTCAATTATTTAATCATATATCAGACTAATTTTTCTAAAAAATCACTCTAAATGTTGATGATTAAATCAAATGAACTGCTTCAAAACAAGATAATATACATACAATTAATAAACAATCATTATTATAAAACAAAACATTCTGTGCTTTGCATAGAATCATAACTTACCGGAAAAGAACCATCAGTATTCCAGCTATTAATTTTTTGATCAATTTTTTCTTCTTGGATCATCTTTTTAGATAGTTTAGTTTTTTCTTCTTCTAACTCTTTAACCTTGGCTTCGAGTTGTCTAATATAATTCAATGATCTTTGATCTGGTGGTAAATTTTGATCTAAAAAAATAAATACAAATTTGATATTATGTTTATAATAATTTAATAATTATTATGTATATTGCCAACCATTTGACTGATGTAATCGTCTATGATATGAACCTTGGCTATGATTACCAGTTATCATATTTTCATCAGCATTCGTCGAAGAGCTACTTCCATCACCTTCATCTCTTCTATGTAGTTCTTCAGGTATATTTCCAGAACCTGTAGAATTCCCACAAACTCTACATACATAGTTATCCCTTGATCTGTTTGGCCCACTTCGTTCTTCATCCAAGTATAAACATAATTCCTAGTACACAAAATTATAAATTAATTTATGATACACAGCAAATAGGTAGCTTATAATATAAAAAACCTTAAGTTCAATGTTGTCCTCAATTAGATGCTGCTGTTTGGCTTCTAGATGTCTTAATTTCACTTGATATGCAGCAACTTCTTGTCTCATAACAGAAGCTGTATATCTTCCAAATCGCTGCCATTCTCTTGCTAGTTTTCGTCCTTTTTGTCTATCATCATCCAAAAAGCAACATAAATCTCGTAGCTCTTGATTTTCATCATTCAGTCTTTGATTAACTTCTTTCAAACTATTGATTTCTGACATCAACTGCCCCACCTTAAATAGTTTAGTTTAGAAATTAAAAAATTATATTTCATAGGAATGATGAAAACAAAACAAAACAAAAAACCTGATCTGGAGATATTTTATTTGAATTGTCCGAATCTATTTTTCGTACAAACTTCAGCATATCCGATGGTTGCTCTCCTGGCAAAGTTCTATATCTATGATTTTCGGTAGTATTAGCATATGGCTTTTCACCTTGTTGCCTTCTGCAATCATTAATATCAATTTTAGGACTTTAATCATTATATTTTCAATAAATATAATTTAATTATTTATTTTTACCTGTCAATATTAGTTGGAGGATAATTGCTTAGTTGTACATTATATTGGCGATTAGGACTTGGTGGTGGTTGATACTTTGGTGGTATTACCACATTTGGTTTCTGGCTGATTGCAGTGTTTTGGCCATTGTAATTTTTTGGGAGTCCACTAACACAAGACATTATAAAACATCTATACACGAATGGACATGTTAGACTACATAAATAATTTTGCGATCATGTGAAACAATCCACACTGGTTAGGTCTAAAACAAAAATAGGTAATAACAATTATGATGAATCTTCTTAAAATAATTTTGAAAAGAGAAACCATTAGAAAGTGGTATATTTTTTTTTGCAATGTGAATAGTTGGATACAATCATAAGGTAAATAAGTACCTGTGAGATACATACACTAGACAAAACAATGTCGGTCGAACATAAACGAGTATTTTCGATCACATAAATTGAAGTGTAATATTATGTTTAATGATGTTCAATACGCAAATAGCGAAAGTTTATCATTTTAAAGAAAAACACCAACACGACACTAACAATGAACGATAAGTAGGTAAATAAACTCGACAATATAGTCGCCAGTCGGCAATATTATTAGTACAAGGAAAAATAACTAAAAAGTGATAGCAACCTGTTTCGTGTTTACTAAAAATTCTTAAGACAACCTGTTGTGTGGTAGTGTTATGGAAGTGGTGCCAGTGGTGGTAGCAAACAGGTTCCCTTTCTTTGATTTTTTTTTTTTTAGTACACAGTTCTCCGTTCTCCACCGCTATAGATAAAGCGCTACAAAGAGTACAAAGTACAAGGCAAATTGAGACCGGGGCATGGCTTTAAAGTAAAACACCAAAATTATTGTAAATACTAAAATACCTACAATTGTGAAATTGTTTATCGTTTATCTGTCTGTATATTTTATTATTTATTAACATTAATTCTTATAAGTGATTAGTCTAATGAGTTACCTATGGTAAGTAGGTATTATAGGTTTGTTATAGGATGATTCCGATGCGTTTTAGTGCAGTGTTTGTATATACATTAAACGCGAAATTAAAAATCTGGCTCAACTTTATTGGATATAGCTCCGAACGATAAGTCAGTTATGATTTATGAACTATGAATAGTCACCTATAAGATTTATAATATGATGTATAAGATCCACGAACTACAAAATAATTATCTATGTACGTGAACTGTGAACTATATTAGTTAGTAATCTTATACTATTTTAATTTATGCTAATAAAACATAGAACCAACACGATTATGCTTTCCATATAAATTCCAATCCATCTCCATTATCAGCCGACTACTGTCATTACAGATACTGGAATGTGGGTGGTGATGATCAATGGCACCTAAATGAAATATTACCAAAAGATAGATGAATTCCATTCTATTATATTGCACTTGAACTATATTATAAATTTCTGCTGAACGAATATCTGAGATTGGAAATCAAGCAGCTGCAGCCTGCAAGTGGCACACTTACGAATCGTGAACGTATTTCGTTCCCATACAAAAAACCAGTCCCCATCAATTAAGATAGGACGATTGGATCCAGGTATTTTGAATTACTAAATTTAAATCGCTATTTTATATTTCATTTAAATTTCAATTCTTTTTATGAAAGATAAAATGTCAGTAAAAACTAAACATTTTAAAATATTAGAAAATGTATTACTTACAATATAACTTTCATTAGTTTAATTTAACTTTTAGTAACTATATGGGACGAATTGATCGATTATTATTTTTTTTTTTGTAAAAGGAAAATAAATAAATATGTTTTTGTTAACAAATATAAATATTAAGTAGAAATCATGACAAAAAAAACTTACGAAAAATCGTTCAGTGGGTACCAAAACATGTGTTAAATATTATGATATTAATTATTAATATAAGTAAACTTATATAAAAATGATTACACGTTTAGTGCTGGTACATATCAGAGACGGATTTACACAATTGCCGTCCCTAAACAATTTTTTTTTGCCGCCCCATTACGACTTAGTAAAAAAACAAAATAACGAAATATGTAATCTATGGTTAATCTATAGTATGGTTAATCTATAGTATTTAGATAATATACGTTCCGGCGGTCGTTCGATTATTTACTTGGACGTTTATTGTTATGTATTAGTATGTATTATAAAATAATGAAGAAATTATATTAACAAGAATATTATGTTATACAAATATTAAACATTTTCATTTTCCATCCTTCTAAGTAATCACCGTACATAAGAAAATCAAAAAGAAACCTAGAGTATATTTTCAATAAAATATTGGCCTAAAATTGCCGCCCCTAAAAATTTGCCGTCCTAGGCAACTGCCTACTTTGCCTGACGCTAAATCCACCACTGGTACATATACACTTACCATAATTATTTATGTTTTGATATTTCAGTTATTATTTGTTTTGAATTTAAACTTTCAATTATATTTACGTCCCGGAAATCAATCTTAATAAATGACGGAAACAAAATGTTTGTTAATCCACTCTTACGTGTTTTCCGACGTAATAAAAAACATGACAAGTTATAAAGGTTTAAGGTTTAAAGCCATAGAGTAAAAATCAATCAAGCTCATAAACCAAAAAGTAAGGACCAATATTCTGCGCCATAGAGATAATAAAAAAATGTGAGCTAGTGCCAGGCACATAGCCAGGATTTTATGTTTTTTTAGGGGGGGGGGGGTTCGAAATAAATTTTAACAAAATTTTTATACATGATTGATATTCAAAACCTTTTATTTTTTTCATAAACTGAAAGATTAAAACTTTTATAATACTTACACTCAATGCTCATGTAACAATGTGAATGTAAGATTAATATCTCATGAAACTATGAAAGACATTGCTGTCTGCTGATATAATATATATTTAAAATATAAAATGTTCGATAACATGCCCGCATAATAATGTTATTATTGTTATTTTTTTTTTATAGATAATTAATTATTAACGTTATACGACATTGTTGACTTGTGTAGACTTTCCGCGATAAAAATAATATCTTATTATTTTAGGAGATGGTCACAATCGTCATTCGTTGTCAGAATGTTTAAAAAAAAATAAAAGAACAAAATTAAATCTTTTGAAGCATAATAAAATAACATAATAGTATTATAATAATTCAGGGTACGCTCCGAACAAGGCGGGCGGCTAAGCGATAACGATACATCAATCTATTAATAAAATAAAAATAAAAAATAGTATAATATTATTTAATAATAATAAGTGGTTGTCGTCGTGGTCGACCCGACGCACGGCGCGATGCGCAACCAGACAATATATAAATTAGTAAATTTAGATATAAATGATATAATTCAAAATTCGACCATTCTATGGTTTATTTTTATACCACAAAACAATAAAAAATATTTTTTAATAACAAAATATTTTAGTTTGATTTCAATTCTAAAGATCGTAATTTTATACGAAAGAACGGAAATTTTTTTTTTTTTTTGGTGGGGGGGGGGTCCAGACCTCATGGACCCCCACTCTGGATACGTGCCTGGCTAGTGCAGGTCGCCACTGCTAGTGGATATTATTGTTTTGATGCGCATTATAGGTGCCGTGTATAACTCATTGTAATAATGAATGATGTGTTGAATTTAAAATCAATGATGTAAATCATAGTTTACGAAAAAAATCCCATTACATATTAGTATATTACCCCCAAATTGTGTTACATATTTTTAATATTTTTCATTAGAATTAATTCCGTTCCCTATTTATAAATGCTTAATAAATATACTATAATGCTATATGCTATATTATGTGCATTGTGCATCTTGTAATAATTTGTTCAAGCTTTCTACTCGCGAATAAAAATATGTATGTTATTATATCTACATAAATGGAAAAAACTTAAATGAGCCAAAAATTTAAAATACCTACCTATATAAATAGCTCAAAAGAATCAAAATATTTTTTTATCTTAAAAACTAATTTCAATATTTAGAGAAGATTTCAAGTCTATAGAAATTCTATAATAGAATCGTATACAATTCTTCATTTTTAAAATTTATTTTGTACAAATGACTAAAAAATATATTATTTAAAAAATATACATCGTTGTAAACTTGTAAAACCAATACATTCATTGCTCGGATGATAATCTAATATATTATATATTATAGTGTATATTGACAATGCTAATATTTGAGAGATATTACCGTCGATTAAGCCCGTGCGCAGGATAGTATAATGAGGGTTTTTTAAAAAAAAAATGTACATATTTTACACATTAATAATTAGCAAAATTTATTATAACATATTTATATTTATTACAAATGTTGTAAGTATCTATATCAAAAGTTATATATCATTACAAATAAGATTATAAAATATTATATAGGTATAGCTACCTAGGTAATAGATTAAAAATGTATAACACGATTTTTTTGGTTAGAGTTTGAATCCCCAAACTATTCCCCCCCCCTTGCGAACTGGCCAGCCGTCGATCGTAAGTATTCTGAAAGTATATTCATGATATCCGTAGTGTAATTTTATTGTCGTTCCACACACGGTCTAATTATTATCAAAATTGAATAAATTTTGATTTTTAATTGTTTTAGAATTGAGATTTTTAAAACCATCATATGCAAATTATTGAACTATTATTTATTACTATTACTATTGTAGAAATCAATAAGAAAATAACTTTTTTTTCAATAGTAAACACTAAACGGTTGGTATGAAATATTACAACTAAACTAGTTGGAGGAAGTTTTATAAATATTTCAAGATTACAACTAAATACAATATTGTATTGTCAGCTATAAATTATAGCTGATATAAAATTATACAAAATATCATACATATACATAACTTGTAATGCAATTTGATCGATTTCTGTAATTTTTTACACTTTTTAATTTTAACAATACGATAACGGGTCTTCATTTTTAAAGTAACATAAGTTTCAATAATTCGACTCTTTTATGTTGTTTCGAGTGTTGTTTTGAATACCTCTCTAGTGTTACTGAAGTAATAATATTGGTTTATATATTATATTAAATGTATAATATTTTTTCTCCACATTAGGGTAACTTAATTTTTATATTTACCGATTATTTTCATAATATTACTAATTACGAACTGGTCAATGGGAATTTTTTAACCAAAAAATGGTATCTGGACATCTGATAGACATAGTCCATGTGTATATTATTTTCATCATGGTTGACAGCATAATATATCATCGGTTCTCAAACTTAACAAATCCATACACCACCTACACAGTTTGAAAATTTTTATGTACCACTTGATCAAATAATCTTTTTTTTTTGCTTTTCAACAATTGAAAAATGTATACTTTATTTTACGCATTGTATAAAATTTTATTTTAAAAGGAAATACAAAATGTTGATAAATTAAGTATTTAATGTACAAGAACAAGTATTTTTTAAATTATTATCATTTATCAATACCAAATAAACAATTACTATATAATATTTAAGAGGTCGTAGCACAGTCATTTGTTGTCTCCGTATTATAATTTACAAGAGCGTATCATAGCGTGTTTACGGTCAGCAGATCATGTTTGGCTTCGTTAGTTTAAAAATTAGAGTGAATCGATCTATTATGGAACATGATGGTAAGCACATTATCTGTGTTAGTATGTGGTTTTTGGGTGATAGTTCAATCCATAGAAAGTTTTTCGTACAGCATAGATTAAAAATGGTCATAACACACTTAAAAAAACTGAATTATCGTAAAAAAAACACACATAAGCACAGATCGAACCATCAAGTTTCATAATTTTTTAAACCAACGAGGCTACACGTCGTGATCTGCCCATCGCCTGAGCCTAAATTTGGCATGTTGTGTTACTCGTTTGTAAGACGGAGACAACAAAATGCCAGTGTTACGTCCTCTTAATGCAAGGTTCATACTAGTTATAGACTATTTAATCTATAAATCTTGTTCTTAGTGTACCAATTGAGCTTTCAGCGTACTACAGGCTACAGCCCACAGGTTCAAAAATACTGAATTAGTTACCTCAACTCTCAAGAATTTTTGAATATTTGTATTCATTAAAATTTAAAAATAGAGTGCTCATGATAAAAGATAAATAACTGAGTGATAAAGTAGTTTCCGTTATCTCGAGTTACCTAAACTAATTGTATAGGTCTTTATGCAGCAAGCTGCTGGTCTTATGCGCGGTTCACTCCTATAATTGTTTATACTCTTTGACGGTATGGATGATAACGGACGGCAACTGTTTTACTGTTTACTACTCACTTTTAACTTTACAGACTGTACCCACATTATTATCCGTTGATAACACGTCTGTTGGTCGGAATCGAACATGCGGATTGCGGATGTTCACTTAATGCTCGTTTCTCGACATATTTTTACGGGCCAGGTTATAATGACATTTCATTTAGGACTTGAGAGTATATTATACATATCGTGTACTTAGATTTTACGGCCAATTTTGAAATATTTTACGCGTGATCAAACTTAATTTGCTCGTTGTTGTGTGGCCACGTCCGCTCGCCTCAGGAAAACTATGGGCGAATTTTGAACGATCGTTGCAAATCAAGTACCTATAAAACGTTATGTGAGCTAAATTTACATACACTATTAATATTAAATCCTATAAAAGTGCCAATACAACAAATAGTTGTATTAATAATGCATGTGCATTGGTTGATTTTGTTGTATTTTTTTTGATGTTAATTAAAATAATTTAAAGAATTGATAATTCCTTTGTCAAATAGAAATTATTTTCAATCGAGTTTTCTAAATATTCTGATGAAAATGTACTTAAATATTTTTTTTGTTTAATTTCAGAGTCCGTTAGTCATCATGAATCTAGACACACCTATAGAGACGGTGGTTCAGCAGCTTGCTAATGCTGTTGATCTGACCATGGATCCATCTATATCACAAGAAAAACGTCACGAAGCCTACCGTTTATGCGACAGTTTTAAAAGTGAGTTTCCACTTTGCGTTCAATGTCAGTGTGCTTTATATTTCACTAGCGACAGCGCACAATACACTGATATTGTACGACATTTTGGCTTGCAACTCATGGAACATTGTATTAAATTTCGATGGTACCAAATGGTACAGGAAGACAAATTGCTCATTTTTTCTACTATAATGAGCCTGGTCAATTCTGCTTCACCAACACTCCAAATAAACTATTTGAAAGATGCTCTTGCTAGAGTTGTTGTAGAAATGATCAAAAGGGAATGGCCTCAACATTGGCCTGGAATGTTAAATGAATTGGAATGTGCTACAACATTAGGCTGTTGTCAAACAGAAACTGTGATGCTTATATTTTTGAGGTTAATTGAAGATGTTATCTTATTGCAAACCGTCGACAATGCGGCCAGACGACGAGATATTAGTAAAGAACTTCAAATGAGTATGTCAAAAATTTTTCCATTCTTCATAAATGTGATTGATAATTACTGTAGACAATATTTAGAATTCTTAGGTAGAAATGAACAAAATGCAGCAAACGCACTTATCCGAGTAATACAACTTGCATTGGCTAATATTGGAGAATTATTTGAGTTTATTCAACTCTCACATGTGAATTTTAAAGATTGTTATATAATCACTGTTTTATGCTCTTTATTAGATGATTTTAATTTTAGACAATCTGCTGTTGATTGTTTACTCATATTACTTTCAAGAAAATGTAAAAACGAAGAAAGAGAATGTGTTGTACAATTACTTGATCAACCTTTACAACAGATATATTTGGTAGTACTCAAGGCAATCAGTCAAGAAGCAAATGAAGAAAATAATATATTTTTAAAAACATTATCCAAAGTTGTATCAATGTTGAGCTCTGTGTTATGTGCTTTCTGGAAAGATAATAAATTGCATAATTTCAATGTTGAAAAATCTGAAAAAATACTGTTTTGTTATGTTGACTTATTACAAGTTTGTTTGGCTCATGATTCATTGAATGTCGTTACAAATATTAATCAAGCGTGGTGTACATTATTTAAAAATACTGAAATCAGTAAGAATATTTTACTGAAACAAAATTACATTCCAAAATGGTTTTTGTTAGCGTCAAAAAAATTAATTAAGTTAGATTACAAAAATTTAGATTCATTCACCTTACTTGATTTTACAGATGAAGAAAGCTATAATACAGTCTTTTATCACACCCGATCAGAAATTGTTGAAACAATCAGATGTGCTTCTGCTATTGAAAATAATATTATGTTTTCAGTTACAGAAAACTTACTTAAGTCGTGCATGGAAAAAACATCATTAAGAATGAAAGTGATTCCTTTTTGTGAACAAGATTCAGCTGAGTTTCTAGAATGGGAAGTAATGGTTTTAATATTAGATGGTGTGATGAGTAAATTAACATTAACTCTGGATTCTGAAATTGTTACTAGAGGTTTGAAGCTAATTGAATTGTGTTTAAATTTTGAAACAAGAGATCCATTAATATTGTCATTCCTTCTTTCATCCGTGTCTGCATTGTTTGTATTTCTAACTTCAACATCTTGGCCTTCAGAATATCTTCATGCTACACTAAATAAAATGTGTGGATATCTAATACTTGAATGTCATCCGGATGATCAAATGTCTGTTCCAGTCAAAGATTTAAAATTTCATTCTGCTTCTTTGTTTATTAAACTAAGTATCAAATATCCGAATTTGTTACTGCCGGTTTTTGATAAGCTGTGTTCGTTAAGTGATCAACTACTATTAAAAACCAGTAAGACTGGTGATAATCTTGCAGTATGTTTACGTTTGCAAGAGTCACTTCTTGTGCTCAACAATCATGTGCCAGATTTTTATAAACAAACTCAACTAATTAAACACATTTTAGAACCTTGTCAATTAATGTGGCAAAAAGTACAAAGTATTGTATCTGGACCGCCTGAAGGATTATTAGCATATTTAGGACTCGATAGGCCACCAGTTGATTTTGATTCTGATCCGTGTCTGGAAAATCGAAATCATCTATCTCACTGTATTAATGTATTAGCCAGTGTTATGGCTAGAAGTAACACAAATTCAAATTTATCAAAAATTCCAAATGTTTCACCAGTTACTGAACATGTTTTATTACTACTTCCAAATGTTTTTTTAATAATAAAAAATTTAAACTCTTTATGTTCAGATAATGTGAAAAAAATGATGCATCCTAGTTATACTTCAGTCTTAGAGATATTCCCTCAAGAGCGGGAAGCCTTACTTGGAAAGAACATTGTGTCTGAAAAAAATGACCCATTTCAGATATTTAGACAAAAACCAAAACCTGATCCGGTCTATAAAGTAAAACTAGCAATTTTAAATGCTTATGAAGGATGTTTAAATGTTTTGGGAAAATCGTGTGTTTTACTTGGAGATCAATTTTATGCGCTACAAAATTTTGCTCCAAGTTTTGAAGCAACCATTATGAGTGATGCAGATTCATTACCACATGTACGCATTAGAACTGTTATGAAGAATTTTATTAAACCTTTTCTTATCAACTGTTCAAGTAACTATTATGATTCTGTTCTTATTCCTATTCTAAATTCCTTTTTAGCTCATATGTTAATACGCCTAAGTATTACTTGGAAAAATATACCAGAACGTGAAGAATATGATAATAAAGATGGAGATTCTGAAGAACTGTTGGAAGATATGATGATCCGGCTTTTAACTAGAGAGTATTTAGATTTAGTACGGTTAAGTTTAACTAGTTCTAATGAATCAAAAACGAGCCCTCATGGAAGTGTGGAAGAAATCCCTAATAGTGATTTATCTGAATTAGGTAAAAAACTATTACGAAATGAACAATCTAGGCACTTGATTGTGGGAAGTATTTTAAATGGCTTGTCATGGAATACATCTATAAGTCAATTTTGGAAAACATGTCAAATATTTCGATGGGATAATAGGCCAGTATTACATCCCTGGTGTGATAGCCAGTCTAGTTATAAAGCAACGTCTTTATCTCAAATTGTTGTGAGACATTTGGCTATTGAGGATGAAAGAACTGCCATGACAATTGCACCTGATTTGATGATAGCAGTCTTAGAAAGTCTTCACTGGTTTGGACATCATGATTCTAACATGGGTCCCCTTTTAGCTACATGCCTTACCATATATGAAACGTATCGCAGTAAAAACAATCAGTTATTAGAAGTCTTAAGAAAATTACCTGAAATAAACTTGGAAACATTGGAGCGTTTTGATAAATGGGTGATGAGCGAGGATTCATTAAATAACAAAGTAAACAAAGGTAAACGTGAAATGTTAAAAAAGATATTAGCTGGTTGTATTGGAAAAGATGTGAGCCAAACTCATAAATGCAAAGCTGAGCTCAGAGACTTGCCCAAGGTTATTGCCCCGAAGATTTGTACAACAGACTTATTAGAAAACGGCGATGACTTGAATATAAATAATTTACAAGAATACAAGTTGTAGATTATATTTAACATAAATCATTTTTTATTCATTTTTGTTGTTATTGTTTTATTTATTCTTTTTTTAAATTAATGAAATGCCTTTGATGAGGTTATACTGTACAATATAGACTATACTTGTAAAATGTTTGTATTACGCAATACTTTAAAATATGTGTGTGTAATTTATCATTGGATTTTTAATTGTGAAAAATGCATGTCTAATATTATTTGTGTATATATGTGCATATTGAATTCTCTCCCTACTCTGCAAAATTTAAAATATCTGTACGAAAATTAAATCAATAGTACTTTAATGTGGATTTATTATACTTCTTTCATTTCTGCCTAAATGTTAATAATGATTTTATAAATATAATTATAAACTAATATAATATGTATTGAAAATAATTATTTTTTTTTAGTTTCTTAACACTATCAAGTTACCTGAATGTCCTTAAATAAAGCCAAAGTTAATATTTTTACATTATAATATGGTATAGTATTATAGTACTAAGACGTTTAAGATTCCAGTCCACTGGAAGTAGTATTCCAGTCTATCTTCCAGTTCTACTGTTGTAGTATCAACTATTTTATTAAGATACTTAAATTAATTTTTAATTATATTATTAAATGAACATTGTTTTATTATGTTTTTACCAATTAATAATTTGTAATACTGAGTATAAAATTACTTTTCTAATCAATACAATATATTAATAAGTAATAATATGGCCTGTTTGTACAAATGACATGTATTTTACAGTATAATATAGATACTTATAATTATTAAAATAATCTTAAAAAGAAGTGGTAAATTCAAGTTGAACACGGCTCAGTTGATATGCCAATCATTCAAATTGAATCAAATGTAAAAAATATAAACAATTTAAAATGAAGGTACTGAGTATTTTATTACTGACATTTGATCTCTAGAATGTTTGAGATTAACTATAATAGACAAATGTCATGAATATAGAATTTTTTTTACCACTATTGATATTATTATTTTTACATAATCTAATTGATGTACTAAATGTAAATAAAACACAATTGTATATCAAAGTTTAAAAATGAAAATCTTTATTTACCTTTATGATAATATGTTTTAAACACTATTTTTAATCATTATTATACATGACTGAACAATTAACCAATCAGTTCCATAGTGCTTACAATTAAAACTTGATTTATTAAAATTTTGGAAGATAGATATTACAAAAATAATAATTATTAATTTTATTGTTGTGGTTTAGTCAATATTAGAACAGCACTTGGTACCAAACCTAAAAAAGATGAACAATGAAAAATTAATAAATTAAATTAAACTTTTTTCCTAGTTTTAGGAACAAATGCACATTACCACCATTTTTTTTTTTAAATTTATAGTAAAGAGTTAAATAATTAGGCAACCATAGTTTGTAGCTCATACTTAGTTTTAATATTTAAGTGTTTTGAATTTCCTAATTTGATTGCATGCTGGATATCCAAATACATACATTTGTCAGTTAAAATATAACAAAAATTTGTTTTCTACACTATGTGTTTTCGATTAATGGAAATCATGAACTTTGAAACTAAGTCCAAGCAGCTTCACAACTGTTTCTGCGCCAAATGCTACATATAAAGAGCAATAATTTTTTGATTTAGTGTAGGGTGGCAAAGTGCATTTTAGTCAATTTTTTTTTAACAGTATCTATTGTACAACTATAAAAAAAACACAATAACACGATAATATAAGTATATGATTATGACAGTGGCGTAGTTATGATTTTGTTCTGGGGGGGGATATATAATTTATTGGCTAAACATAATGTGGGGGACTTTGCCTCCCACACCCTCTAACAGTTCTTTTAATTTTTTTTAACATAATACTATACACAGTTAAATTGGTACTTATTTATTACCGCCAGTACCTACACCGTATACAATTTAGTATCTCTCCACCACTTTGGTTGTTATCGCCCCACCATAAATAAAATAAGCAATTGAAATTTTAAGAAAAATGTATTGTGCTTAATACTTATCCATTAAAAAAAAAATAGTAATAAAAAATAAAAAATGAAAACATGTATAAATTACACTATAATTTATAAAAAAGATCCAATTTTCCAATTTTCATTAATCTTATATCAGTATATAAGTCAATGCATTAAACATAAAAAAAAAAATAAGACTCTGGGGAGGGATCTATCCACATCATCCCCCCCCCCCCATAACTACGCCACTGGATTATGAATATAGTATTGGATAAAAGTTAAAAACAGCTATTAAATAAATACAAATGTATTTATCTGATATTTAAATAGTAATAGAAGATAAACATGAAAGAAATTTAAATAAGTAATACATAATATTAAAAAATGAAATCAAGAGGACGTTACACCAGCATATTATTATGTTGTCTCAGCTTAAAAAATAAAATTTTTTGCGCAGAAAGAACCAAGGAATGAAATTTTCACTACATAAAAGGGAGGAATTTGGCTGTGAGATTTGTTTTTATTATTTCCATATCGGAACTAAAAAACTTATTTAAGTTTGAAAAATTCAAAAATAATTAATTTTGAAAAAGGAACTTTTTTTTTTATAGGTGATATCAAAAAAAAAAAAAAATTAAAAAAAAAGTTTCAAATAATATAATGTTTTCAACTATATTGCATATCAAATTGAAGTCTCAACTATCACTATAGCTCGGGGTGTGTACAAAAACTCAAATCTAGTTATCAAGCGTCATTTTAACTTCACTGATAATAATTACTATCTATGAAGATGACAAAATCGTTGCTAATCTTGTAATACTTAATTGAATGTTATGTATTACTAGTTTACAAGCAATAGGCAAGGCTGGGCAAGTTAACTAATTATTTTAACTCGTTAAGTTAAGTAAATACAAAAAATTTAAGTTAAGTTTAAAGTTAAAAGTTAGTTTTCTTATTTATTTAACTCGTTAAAAGTTAAAAGTTAATTTGAAAAAAAAGTGACTTAACTTAGTTAAAAATAAGTTAATTTTCTTTTTTAGTACCTAACCTAATATATAATAGTACCTAAATACATTAGACCATTGGGTTTAAATTTAATTATTTGCTCTGCAGGCTAAGTTATCCATGTACTTGTAATTTATGTGAAATTAAATATAACAACTATTAAATTAGTAAGAGTATATTATCTCTGTATACAAGGAAATTAAATAATATGTTTTTCTTTTCTCAAAATAATAATTACCCCTATTATGGTCCTATAACATTTTTGTTTTATAATAATATATTATATATATACATATTATCTGCGAATAAGCAGAATAAAATAAAATATTATTATTACTCGTAAATCGTTTCCCAAATTTTATATAGATAGTTGTACTTATACACGTTATTCTAATATCTATTGAAATTTCAAAACACTCAAATTCATGTCGTGAAGTATTTGGTTATTCCCACAATTATTATTTTTTTATATATAATACACACATATATATATATATATATAATATCAATAAGTTATAAAAATCAAAATATAATTATAAATATATGAAATTTATATTAGGACAAATTAATAAATTAACTCGTTAAGTTAAAAGTTGTTTAAAAAAAAGAGGAAACTCGTTAAGCTGGAAGTTACTATTGAACATAAAAGTAACTCGTTAAATAACTTAGTTAAAAGTAACTTAACTTTTTAACTCGTTAATGCCCAGCCTTGGAAATAGGTAACAAAAATATTTATAAATATATATATCATTTGGTTATACAGAGTTATATGGTTTAGAGTACCACTGGTAATGTAGATTAAACTCTATTCTAACTAATCATATTCAAACGCATACCTGAATGGTTCTATTCTTTGCAAAACAGTTTTTGCTATATTATACACTTATAAGACAGAACAGGAATGGGCTGATCAATAGTGGCACTCCTGGCAAAATAAAAATTTGCCCCCTCCCTAAATTTTCAAATTTAACTATATCAAATTTTGTGTCCCCATTCCTACTCCATATTTTGCGCCTCTGGCAGGCACCCACCTTGCCAGGTCCTCGGCCTGGCCCTGAGAAAGAGACAACAAATGATGGTGTAGCATCTTACTCTTGATAAAATTATGAATGTGATAATTTATTACTACCAATCAAAAGATAGTACACCAATAGTATGAAATTCTTCAATATGATAATAAAACCAAATTTTATACCAGAAAATTGTTATTTATAAATTTTTAAACCATAATAATTAAGTATTGGACTAAGAAAATATGATATAATGTTCATTTTACCTAATTGATCAAGTGGTTTTTCATAATCATCACTAGTAAATACTTTTCTAGGAAAGTTAGTCATGAGACAGAAAGGAGCATCACCATCAGAACGATTTAGTTCAATATAAACTCTCACAGCAGCCATCATTTCTTTAACATTAAATGTTTGAACAATCGTTTGACCATTTGTTAGACGAATCTAAATACCAATAAATATTAATTAAAATTAAAAATGTATTAGGTTATCAGAAAAAATATAATTTAATATAATACAATTAACAATATGATGAGGTAAAATATTGCTTTGAAAATTATATCCAGTCAACAGGTATATTAATAATGTTTAATAAAATTTAGGAGAAATTAAATGTAATCAATAAATGTAGCTCAATTTTAAATATGTAATAAGTAATAACTAAAATGTAAATTTCAATATGTATATTAAGCATGTTAACCTGTAATTTTGTTTCTGTATAATCCTTTGTTTGTTTTTGAGGACTCATAGCTATTGGTGACACTTGTTTTGGTTGTTCTTCTGCGGAAGCTTGACCATACAATTTTTTTCTAGCTAATTTATCTGCTTCTATTTGAGCTTTAACTCGATCACGAGCAATTTTTTCTTCTTGTTTTTCACGTTTTCTTTCATCCATAATTTTTTTTATGTTTTCATCTTCAAGCCTAAATAAAAAAATGTATGAATAGAGCAAGACATTTTATTTACACAAATCATTTTACTTCTTTTTAGCGGCAGCCATTTCTTTTCCAGAGCGAATTCGAATTTTTTCTCTTTCTAATTCTTCTTCTTTTTCTTTAGCTTCACGTTCCTTACGTTTTTCCTTTAAACGTTCTTCTAATTTTTTCATTTGTTCTTTTTTTTCTTCTTCAGTTAATGGTTTCTTTTCTTCTGTCGATTCTGTGAAATTACTATGATTTGATTTCACAGCATGATATTCTAGTGCAGCAGTATCAGTAAACAATTTTTTACAGCTAGAAATATAATGTTTAATATTGGTTGTAATCACAAATATTTAAGGGAACATTTTGATAAAAAATATTGAATTACAGTTGGAACTTAATTGATCTAATATTATAAATTACAAAACTAAGATCCATCTCAAATTTTGTTTAAAACTAGGTATAAATCTGTGCAATTTTAATTAATTATCTTACTCTTCACATTTATATGATTTAGCTACTGTTGAAGATGATGTATTTGTTTCTGACTTAGTGTTTGAAGTAGAACCTTCTTGAGAAGTTGATGGTCCCATTTTATCATCATTGTGTGCCAATAACCTTTACAGATAAATAATATGTAAAAAGTCATACAAAGATATGTTTGAAATGTAGCATTTTAATCTAATAATTAAAGAATACAATAGTTATCAGAATTCATCAGCGATTTAAGTAAAAATATTGCTGAATAGTAGTGCATTAGAAATTCAATTGTATATTTGTATGTTTAATATTTTATAATACTGATGGTACATCTATACACAAATGAATAATTCTTACCACTCCATGGCAGGTTCAACACCTTGATTTCCTGTCATTGAAACACTCTTTTCACTGTAACAAAACATGCAAAAAAAAAAATTAGAAATGTTTTCAATCAGATAGAAATAATTTTTGAGTGTATGTATAAACATACGCTTTTTCTTTCTGGAATCCCATGTCAATGAGAATCTGAACGGTTTCTTGAGACATGATTCAATAAATTGTTAACGGCAGAACTATAATAAAATTAAAAAATGAATACAACTGGTTTTAATATTTTTTTTTATTTAATCAGCATGATAATCGAAATTTAAAACGTCTTTATCTTTTAACTTGAATACAAAATTATCAAAATGATACAGATTTTCGTGATTTCTGGTTCAATGGATCCTCGATCATTTCCGTAATCTGTACAGATAAAGCCGAAATCAGGTATTAGGTTTTATTTCCGACAGTAGCTTCATACTTGTCAATATTGCCACAGGCACAGAACAATATAGGTTAATGGACACTCGATCAGCTGATCGGGTTACTGTAATATCCCTACGGTTGAAGTATTGGAAATTTTACCGTATCCGTAATCTGGTTGAATGTTAGCAACGTGTATCCCTCTTTGTTACGAAATTTTAAAAACGGATACAACGCAATGGCCAGGCGGGAGGCGCCGAGGCGGCAGCCGCGGTGGCAGCATGCCGGCATTAACCACCGTTCACTTGCCAGTTGCCAATTGTCATGTATCGGCTGTATCTGTATCCCGTACTCCGTAGTTGTGGCGTTTTCATATGTTATTACTTATTAATTTATTATTCAATTTTTTTTGTAATTAATAATTTTCATTATGGTTGTAAAGTGTCTGGTATGCCCTAACAAATATTAAGTTTTAAGAAGGCGCTACACCCTCATGTGTTCTTTGTTTTACAAACGGATGCGGGTGTGTAGTGCCCTCTTAATGTAATATATTATTTTTTATTTTTATTTTACTTTTTTGTTAGGTTAGTATCTATATCCGTCAGTGGCGTACCCAGGATTTTCGAATGGGGGGGGCTAAATCTATATATCGGTATTCGGTACCATAATAAACACAACGTTTATGCTTTGCTTATACTAGGTCATTGTTACTAAAGATAATACGTTGTATTCAATACCGTTTTTTAGAAATATCATGGTTTGTACTTTGTCTTTTTTAATATAAAATGTATTCCAAAACATGGCCAATGGGAGGGGCTGAAGCCCCCTAAGCCCCCCCCTGGGTACGCCACTGATATCCGTGGTTTTATCTATCCGTATTTTTTCGTACTTATTACATTTTGAGGTTAGAATAATGTATACAAATATGTTACCGTAGTGGTTCATGCGACAAAATATGTTATTCCATTCGATATATGATAAAATTTTATCGATACTAGTTCAAAAATAGCCTACAATTTAAACGTTCGACATAAATTAATCGTATGCGATAATTTTATCATTTTATCGCATGCGATAAATATGTCACATAATCTATAGCTCATGATTAAAGTTAACCGGAGTTTAATCGGCTGAATTTTCACGGTTAAATATCTGTTATCAGCTGATTAAGCGTAATCGAATTTTAACCGTGGGTCCGTGGACGGTACAACTACTGGCCCTAAGTAGTAATCGTATCTTGTATCTTGTATCCTGTATCCACGAGACCACGGTCCACGACAGAAGTTGGGAACAGTAAGTTATCATTGATTGACGATCGTAGTATTTTTGTGCATGGTATTGAGGTCTGAAGTCAGAATTATCAAAATTGAATAATTGTTGAATTTCAATGTAATAACCGAAAAATTTATTTATTTGACGACTTGATTCGCGATTGGCAATTACAGAGTTGGAGTTACTTGCACAATTTCAGTTCTTCATTCCAAGCATTAGAATCAAGGTTCAGTTTATAATTGTTAGTAGGTATGTTTCATAATTCAATTTTGGTAGTTTCTCTTATTTATTTATTTCTAAAAATCTAAAACACAATTCATTTATTGGTGTCAGTAACTAAAACATATCTGTTCAAATATTGCGTCTTATAAATGTGCCTGCATAATATGGTTAAAACATGCGTAATTTAGTTCATTCAAAGTAAAATAATATCTATATAGTAAATGCCTAATTAATTGATTTGTTCAATATTCGGTTCAACATAACATAATATAATATAATTACTGAGTAGTGAGTAATAATATTTTTAATGTTTCTAAATACAAATCAATATTTTAAGAGCACATTAAGTTCAAGCTATTGTAAGTTGATACTTATAAAATATTTTTACTATCTTATGATGCTAACTTCAATAGTAGGTATTTAAACTTAAATATATGTTATCAAAACTATTATTTTATTTTAGGTTACCATAAAAAAATAGTGAATTTATGTCTTAGTAAGATTATTATCTAGTCAATGTCATAGGCTTTTTACTAAATTTTTTTTTATAAGAACTTAATTTACTCTAAATTTTAAACTAACCGAGCTAAATCTGATATGCTAAGCGTAAAATTTAATGCTACATGCTTGTTAGTTGGAAACATCACATGTGAGTATATTGTCCTCTTAACAATATTTTGAACAATAAATAATAATCCAAAATTATCAAAGTACTCATTATACGATATAAAAGTGATAGGTAATTACAAGTTTAATAAATCCAATTTGAAATAATTAAGTGATTAGTAAATTATCAAGTAAAAACAAAAGCATACCTATTCTATTCATTATTCATATAAATCTTATATTATTTTGTTATTGTTATTATTTGAAGATTTCCAACTTAGGCGCTCTCTTAAATGGCCTTAGAAACTAAAAATTCTGGTAAGCCAAGACAAGTAAGGGGTACTACTGCATTCAAATATCGAAACTTGTATGTGTTTGGTGTATTTGCTGTCAGTGGACTTTCTTGGTTCCTGTTTGAGTGAGTTTTTATATATTTATGTAATATTTGATTAATTTGAATTTGAGAACTAATATTACATTAGACTTTTTGCCAATTACTATCCTAATTTATACACTTAAATTAATAAAACTAAATATATACCTACCTAGGTCACTATTTAAAAATATTTTAAAAAATGGGGGTTTTCAGCAGCACTAGGTATTAAGGCAAAATACAATTTTAGAACTGCATGTGATGTAAGTACCTATTTTAATATCAGAAAATTTCAATAAATATGAATTTAAAATATTAAATGAATATAAAAAATGTTCTTCAATACTAATAATGATAACTAAATCGTGAAAAAAACATAAAACTTAACTAAAAATGTTATTTTAATGAAAAGTTAATTAAATACATACATTAAAATGTTAAATTATTTTTATGCAATTTATTAAAAAGATTTAGGTTTTAAAGAACCAGTAAAAGTGGAAACCCATGTACTATATGCCTATACACACATTGAAAAAAAAAAAAAATTTAAATTTAATAATTTTGAATGTAGTAGTTAAATATATATATTACAATAAATTTTATATTAAATATAATAATATATAATTAAGTTAATATCAGTCCATTGTTTTCTATCTTTCAAGAAACATGGATAAAACACATTCATTCAAAATCATTTTATGTTTTTAGAATAAAATCACTTATTACAAAAATCAGATATTAAAAATGTTATTAATAGGTATTTTTAGGCTTTAGATTACTCAAAAACTATAAAAAAACAATTTTACGTGAATAAGTTGTATTAATATGTCGCATATTGGTAAGAGAGAAAACAAGTATTGTGCGAAAATTATGAATTGTATTATTTCAGATCACAAAATAACATTGATAACACTGGAGATATATTGTAGATTATATTCTATGACTGTACAAAAACTACCTATATATTTAAATTTTGGTTAATTTTTAATTTTTTTATCTAATTGTAGCTACATGTATTAATCATAAAATTATATTTTTAATCAATTTTTTTTTCTCTTCTAGACAATTACCATCTACAAAAATTCTAAATGAAAAAATCAAAAATGGTTATTGGGATCGCACTCCAGAAGAAAATTATAGATTAGAAATGATTAAAAATAATTTCAATCCTGATACAAAGAGTTTAATGGAAAGAAAAAAAGAAATTATGTCTAAAAAAGATGATTTTTCACCATTAAAAATATAATTTTTTCTTTTCTTTTAATTTATCTGTTTATTTGTAATTAATCATAGTCTTTAAAAATAAAAATTTTATAATTTTAAAATGAATTTATTTTCTCAAACTAAATTAACATTAAAATTAAAAAAGCAAAACAGTAACAGTACACTATCTAATGTTTCTACAAAGTAAATAGACCAGTTTATTTTGTATTATTTATGAAAATAAAGGCACTTGGTTATCTTCCCACTGCTTGACTGTATACATTGGTGATCAAATAACAAATTTCAGGATTAATATTTGAACACAAAATTGTTATCTATAAACATAATTATGTGCTTTCTGACTGTTTCAAACGTTGGCAAAAGTGAAAGTAGACTTCTCAAAAAACAAGATGAGATTAAATAATACTTTAAATACAATACAAGTTTTATTTTATTTTTTCTTATCAATTTTTTTTAGATTTTTTGACTATATTATTTTCATCATAATCACATTCACATTAAATTTTATATCTTTTTAGTATTGGAATTATAGCAATAGTTAATTAGTTAACCCAAAAAGCCTGAAAATATTGATACCAGTGAGCCATGGGAAAATAACCAAAATAAATTTAAGCTCCAAAATAATTTTAATAATTTTACTTTTTTCAGTAAATGTCAAGATTTAACAACTACTGATTCTGTAAAATCTGAATATAATAATTTACCAAATAATAGTATGTTATCTGAAAATGATAGTTTTATAGAAATGTTGCATACTGTTCGTCCTCAGGATGAAAATATAACTATGTCACAAAATGTTTTTAAGACATCTCCAGTTCAAAATGTATCTGATGTCATAAATGAAAGTAAACAATGTCCAGTTTGTTTACAAATTATTGATCTTAAGCATTTTATTAACCATGTAAAATCTTGTGGTACATCACATAATTTATCATCTGAAGTACTTATAAAAGCTGTGGATCTTCAAGAGCGCCAAGCAGTTGAAAGAGAGGCGCTAGGATTACCTAAATTGACAAAAAGTAAAGATGTTAAAATTAAAAAAAAGAATACAAAACAAACAAAGTTAAAGGTATAATATATTTATATTTGATTTATCAAATATAATAGTAAAATTACTTTCATTACGTTTTAGATTGGAAGTGATTCTAATTTTGATTTGGCTATTGCTATGTCTATGTCCTTACAAGAGTCTAAGGAAGCTGAAATTATAAAAGAATCTGAAAACCTTTTAGAAGCAGGCTTAGAAACCGAGGCCATAGAAAAAAGGAAGACATTGGAAAGCTTTGGTTTTATATCAAATCAGCCAATTAAATCTAAATCTAAAAATTGTTAGTATTTATTTATAAATATAAGCTTATATAATTAATTTTAGACAAATATTACTTGATAAGTTCACAGTTTTTTTTTTTTTAAATATTATTTATCTAACTTATAATATATAAGTTAGGTTTGGTGTACTAATAATGATGTAAAAAAATCATTAATATTACAATTCTATTTATAAGCTATACCAAAATATGGTTGAATATTTTTGATATTTATTGAATCTTTCCTAATATTATGTCAATATTTGAATACAAAAAATATAACAATTTTAATGTTGTTATAAAAAAATGATATTCATAATATTAAAAAAACTGTTGTCTACTTGTCACTAATTTATGTATTTTATATTTAAATATATATTTATTTTAATTGTATTTTCACAGTTTATAAAACCAATTCTTTGTTATTCAAGCAAACTCAAGAAGATCGTCAGAAAAGAATTACTGAAAAAGTAGCAATGATTCTTATAGACTGTGATACATTGTCACCAGAAACATCTTTAAATGACTGCCCCAATATAAAATTAAGATCCAAATATTTAAACAAAATAAGAAATACTGTAAGTTATTATTGTTGATATTAATACTAAATAGCCAAATTTATAAATATTTATTTATAGTTAAAAGATGATATTGTGGATTAAGTTCTTAAAAGACTGAAATTTTATAACTTAATGTTTAAAAATCATTCAAGTTTTAAACCACTTCAATTAATTAAGATTTAAAATAAATAGGCTGATAACGGTTCTACATACTGCATTTATAATAGTTCTTAATATTATTTTTATTTTTAAGTTTTTAAATTCCTTCTATCAATGTCTTGATATGTAAAAAATCTTACAGACTATTTAAAAAATGTGTTACTACTAAGCTTGGTGAGCGATAAATACAAACTAAGTTTAATAGTTTAATACTGAGTTATTTAATAGTAAATTAAAACATAAAGAACTACTCAGCTCATATTTAGATATCCATAATATTTTTAGATTCTGAGAGGAGCGTGGAATGTATTGGTTTTACCATGATGTGTGTATTATTATTTTTTTTTCTAGTTAGTACTTTGAGGGGGGGGGGGATCCTAAATAATCGAAATAAACAAACTAAAAATTAAGGGAAAAACAGGAAATTTTACGCACAATCAGTTTTCGACAAAATCAATTTTGGTTTTTGATGTAACTTTAAAACCAATGACCATAAAAAAATTCGACTAAAGTTGAACTATTCATAGGCATATGCAATTTTCGGTCATTATTAGTATTTTTTAAATTAATAAATAAAAAATGTATTTGTTAGGTAGAAAAGCTTGAAAATGTTAACACAAGATTTCAGACATATTTTTACAATAGCAGGTAAAAATAAAAGACATTTTTAGTAACAATTTTTTTTATAAGCATTTAAAATTTGAATTTTGACAAAATACGTAAAAATTAAAAAAAATCGAAAACTATTTTAAGCTAGAAATTCATTAAAAATTTTCTTTTTAAATCTAAGCTTTTCAAATTTAATACAAGATTCCTTACAAGTTTGTCAATCTTTATCACAAAAAAAAAAATGTCCTCCAGACATTAAAATTAAATTTTTATGAGCGTTTGAAATTTAAATTTTTACATCATGGGATTTTCACTAGATTTCTTATTTTGGTGCAACTCTAAAACAAATGACCGCAGATACTTGAAATTTTGACGCAATGTTTATATAAGCATTTCCTATATTTGATAAAAATTTTCAAAATATTTTGATTAGTTTTGAGCTGTTTACTGACATTTTAATTTCTCAACTTTTTTAGTTTTTTTTTCAATAAATATTGATAAAAATGTATTTGTTTGGTAGATAAGCTTGGAAATTTAATACAGGGCTCCTGACACATGGTTACAATAGCAGCTGAAGAATATTAAAAATACAAAGACACAATTTTTTTTTTATAATTATTTAGGTAAAGTTCAAATTTGGACTAAATACCTAAAAATTACGGCAATGTTCAAATTATCTTCGATAAACATTCTTAAAAGTTTTTCTTTTTATATCTAAGATTTGAAAATTTTATACATGGCGCCTAACATATTTTTATAATAGCAATTGAAAAATAAAATAAATACATACTCACAATTTTTTTTTACAAGCATTCAAATTTTAATTTTGACAATATACATAAAAATCATGAAAATTCGTAAATTATTTTATGCTAGAAATCATAAAAAATTTTCCTTTTATATCTAAGTTTTGAAAATTTTTATAATCTATAATATATCCTAGATATATAGATAGACCTAACCTAACCGTTTCCGTTCAGAATCGTTTTTCGTATACAATGATATAATATCATTGAATTCAAATTTAATTCCATCCATTACAGTAACCCAGTTGTAACCTACTATAGCAGAGCAACATTTACGACTTACCCACTTTTTTATTTTGTCTGGTTATTTGGTCATTAATGAATATTTTGTTTTTTAGGAAATTCATATGAATTTTATTAGCTAATAAAATAATACTATTTTTTTATATAGTTTTGTGTTTTTAATAAAAAAATTTGGAATTGAAGTATGTAAATATTTTACCGTCCATGTTCTTATATGTTTAACCTCTAAAAGCGTCAATAATATCACAATCTTCAACATCACACTTTAATGACTTTGCTCATGTTTTTACCACCTCAATATTATTATAGTGAATTATTTGTTAATTATTTTTAATTACTGTTTTGAGAAATGTGACTTATTTTTTAAATTTATTACCACATTTATGTTTGTAATTTAGTATTTAATTTTCTATATCAGAAGTTTTTTTACTACCTCTTCTAGACTAGCATTAAAATTGTCAATCAAATCAGAGCAGATACCAAAAGATGTCTCATTTTTTATTTAACATTATTAGAAAGAGTTTCTATTTTACGCAATACATTATTTAAATCATTTTTTACCGAATCAAGATTGTAATTTTCACTTCATTCATTGTTAAGATAAGTGTTAAATTTCTTATGAGATGAAATATTTTCAAATTGGAAGTTTCGCCATTCCAGTTATTATTTGCATATTAAATTATTTTAAGTTTTGTATATGTTGTATGAAAATCATTGTTGCATATAGTACATGCTATGTACTGACGTCTCGCAAAATAATTTAAGGTCTTATTATTATATTGTATATTAAAAATAATAATTAGTGTAATAGCGCGGAAAGTTTTCAAGACTTCAATTTTTTTAAAATCAACTACATGCTTATATAAAAAAAAAAAAAAAACAATTGTGATTATTTTCTACTTTTTATTAGATCAGATTTTCTACCAGAAACCATACTAAATGCCAAAGATAAATTTTTATACTCCTTAAGTGATGACATATTAAAAAAAAAATATGTATTATATATGAAAAAACATATATTTTGAATAAATATATATATTTTTATTTTTATAGGATTGTAAACTCTGGAAAAAATCAGTACTTGAAGAAGATAATGTATTAGAGTTTTATGTGAAAAATATGTCCAAGTTTTTAAGCTCCGGTGAAAGCAATGGTTTACAAAATATTGTTAAATTTCCTTTACATCTAAATACTATGAAACAGGTAATTATAAATTCAACAATATACTTCAAATTTGGTTTCAAATTGTATTATATGTATGGTTTTACCTGCTTATGAGTTATTTTTTAAAAGTACATATGTATATATTATTTACATACTGCCCTATTTTTCTGCTGACTTTAATGAAAATTAAATTAGTGTAATATATTAATATCTATATTAATAATTATTTTATATTAAATGCATGTCATTTTTCACACAAAATAAAGCTTTCTTTTTTCACTAGCTTAATTTTTAATCATTTCTTCAATTTAAAAAGTTAGCTCTCAATAAATTGATAATAAGGCAAGGACCCAAATTTTTCTCGTATAACAATTTTGAAACAACTACTAAAAATAATATAATTTTTTTTGGAAGGAGGAGGGGGTAGAAACCTCTTATAAATATGGAACTGACTTCTATATTATTTACATCAGATCACATATAGTTTATAGTCGTATGTAATTTTAGTTTATCTAATTAAAATGTATTTAAGTTAGAACTCTTATTTATTTAGAATTTTTGAAACAATGAACAAATTTATAAAAGCAGAGCGTGTGCTTTCTATGATTAATAATTATATAAATAATTTATTTTCCTGTATATAAATATTAAATGTTTATTGTTTACTTTATATTGCCATGTTCAAATTGTTTAATATTTTTAGGAACCAAATGCTACTGATGATGAAGTCAATAATATATTTCAAGCAGTTAAAGATGATTCAAATATTTTTAATAAACATGTTACACATAAAATTGTTGAACATAAAACAGTGCCAGAATATTCATCCAAGTGGAAATCAATGATAGGTAGTCAGTTTATGAGTGATGTCACTATATTTTCTAAAGATGAACATGCAATTCCTGCTCACATTCTAGTCCTTTATGTACAGTGCCCTGATATTTTGAATGACATAATTACAGAAGAATCTGATACATATAAATCAAAAAAAATGGTAATGTGGTCTGAGTACACTTATGAAGCATGCATGGCCTTCTTAGAACTAATTTACTCTGGCCAAGAACAATTAATAAGTCCAGAGTACAGAAAAGATTATTTGCATTTAGTTACAAGGTACAATGCTCAAAAAGTTGTAAATGATGATGATGGAAAACATGGATGGTTTACTGAAGAGTATGATAAAGTATCAAAACGTAAAAGCTCAGAATTATATTCAACTGATAATAAAAGATATAAAGCTCTCAGTCCAGATATGTTTATGATGGATAATACAACTGAAGAAATAGGTAATACGAGTTCTAATTTTTTAGGAACAACTGTGAATGATGAAAAAACCTCGAGTGTATTAAAAACTAAACAGTGGTTGAACAATTGTAACCTAACTCAACATCACAATTCATCATTCACAGAAAATTTAGATATTAATGTTCTACCACAAACTATTTCACCAATGGGTAGTCCAGCTCATTCTTTTCATAGTGCATCGACTGTTGTACATATTCAATTATCACCTAGCGATCATCATGTTGACTATGAAAGTAATGATGTACCCATTAGTCCAATATTAGATATTAGAAAAGCATCCTCCAAATCATTACCTGTCGATGAATCAAGCGTGAAATCTATTTTAATATCAAATAATATTGAAAACATTCCTATTGATTTGGAAAGTCCTTCAAACAAAATTTCAATACTTCCCAACTTACGTAAAGAACCAGAATTAATTACAATCATCAGTGATAGTGACAATGAATCGATAGATATGATTTTGTCTTGTTATAATGGTACATCTTGTGATAGAAATATCAATCTATTGAATGAAAACAATTGTACACCTTTTAAAGCAAGCATTAAGAGAAAGAAAAATTATTTTTCATTTAACTCAGTTGATAAAAGTAATGATATAAGTGTTATTGAATTAAATGACAGCAGTTTAGATTCAATTCATTCAGGTATTACAAATAGATTACATAAAAGAAATTGTAACTATAAATTGGGCAATTTTTCTGTTGACAAGTCTATCCTTTCAACACCGCGAACTAAGACATTCATAAATATTGATGATGAAAGCACCACAACTTCCACTGTACCAAAGTTTCTTCCCTCAAATACTTCTAATGCTCAAATTCCATTTTCAAATAATACAAATTTTATTGACTTAATAAATGATAGTAGCTCAGATTCTATCTTAACAATTGATAAAACAAAAGATGATAGTTTGTTGACATCATTTTCAACATTGCCATTGAATAATAATGTTCAACAAAATTGTCAGAATTCTTCAACCCCCTTTTTAAATGTATTGGAGGATATAAATTCTCCAATTTATGACAGTTCAACTACAAAAACTGAAGCAAATAATTGTGTATTGAATGCATCATCATTAAAAGAAAGTGACACATGGTCAAATTTTTCATCTCCAATAAGGGATGAAGGTTATTATGCACAAATTATCAGAAAAACAAATGAAGATTTCTGTTCAACAAATTCTTCTAACAATACTGTTTTACCTAAATGTAACAATTCAAAACTATTATCCAAATCTACTGAGCAATTATTTGCATGTAACGACTTCGATAAGTCACAAATCAATTATATAGAAAACAGTGATAATGTCAGCAACACAATGTGTTCTGATAAGAAAACTATTTTAAACAAAACTAATCCAGATTTTGAACAGTTGGAAAATACAATATTAAGGAAAAATGTAATACCACCTAATGTTAATTCTCCAGTAGATATGAAAGAGGTTGTTGATTTAATTACTCGTTTATCTAGTGAACACTCGCATACTTCATTTAGCCCTTATCGTTCTCAATTTGAAACTGTTCAAATTCCTATTACATCTCAAATAACTACATTAAATGAAAAATATGATGAGCAAAATAAATCAGCCTTTGAACAAATAATTGATGATCCGTGGATGGAATATAACGATTGGCAACCGGTTAATATTAGTCCTCAATATGTGTCTCCAGTTTTATTGGAGACAAATTCTACAGTCTTAGAAAATGACTCTGAAGTATTAACGACCCCTCCAAAAATAGTATATCCTTTTAATATGGATTTACAAACTTCTCCACCAACTATTTCATGTAACGTTGATATAGTTCATCATCAAATGAAAAATGCAGTAACACCAAATAAATATGGTAGTAGAATAAGTACTCCAAAAAGTTTACGCAGAGTTCAATCAGAATCTGTTATTGGAACTAATGGACAAATAACACCTTTGCCAAATTACAGTGCAATGAAAACACCAGATTTAAGAGTAAGTATTTCTTTAAAAATACTGTAAAGAAACTGTTAACTAGTAACATTTGATCCTAGATACTTGTTATCAAATTAATCATTTACTTATTATTTATTCTACAGTAGATTTTCAATATTCTCAGACTAATTTAAACCAATTTATATCTTGATTAGTGGCGATTTTTAAAGGGTACTTGATTAGTTTATAGCTGTGCGCAGCCTCCAGTTTCAGGGGCAGTAAAAGATTAATTTGGCCCATTCAACAAAATCATTAAAACCCGTCCATTATCTTAGTTCTTTTACTATTGGCATTGATTATAAATACTATAGATTGCTCACTGGCCGGTTTTTCGGTGGCGTACATTAAAACTCTCGATAGATGGCGATAAGAACAAACAATATTAATAAATTCGTATTTTATTCCAAATGCCGTAACCGCCGCGATTGTCGCGGTGCGGGTATAACTGGTTTTTATCGTCACTCGTCAGTCGTCATGACGTCGACGACTCCCGATCCCGAAGTCCGACTTCTAATAATAATCAAATAATCACTATTTTTATTTTGAATGATTTGGTCGTGTGCGCAGTGTCTACGGGCATCAATTTTTATTTTTGTTTTACGTTACCGATCGATGTTCACTGAAATGAGTGACCATTTATTTTGCTCTCCGCTGATCGTCATTACAATAATTATTTATATTATTAATTAATAATCAAACCTTCAACTATTGTCTATTAACATATTGGGAAAAGAAACTAATTTAGAGCGTTCTAATTTACTATTAATTATAAGAGCTGTTAGAAAATTAAGAAAGAGTAAACTAAAAAATATTGGAAAGATGGGACTTATCTATTCTTAGTTTATTTAGGTAGGTATTTTACTCAAATAAACAGTAACTAATATTCCAGTAATTATTTTATATACCTATAATACCTAGGTACAATTAGTAAATCATAAACCATTAAGAGTTTGAGTTAATGATATTGTTGCAATTTTTATTATTAAATTCGATGGAGCTTTAAGTCCTTATGTTTGCTCAACAAAATCAAAAGTATTATTTTAATGGCTTTCGATTGATGAAAAAATTTTTTGAAATATATTCACGTTTACAGAAATAATTATACAAACAATAATATGAAATTTATAACTACAAGGTTCAATTAATATACTGTATTTATAAAAATTTATTTTTATTTATAACAGGTTAATTTTTAAGATTTCTTGTAAAATAACTAAAACTATCAAATGAATACGTACTTTATGCAGCACCAATCAATTACTTATTTTTAAAAATTTTTAATTTGTCTGCATTTTGTAATTCTCTTTTTTTATGACGAATTCTTGTCAATGTTTGAACTTCAAATGCTAATAAAAAAAAATTGTGCCTATGTATTCTTATAATTTTTTAATCACAATAAGAATAACTTATGAGGAACTTTGTATTAAATTTTCAAGTATTTTGGTAGGGCCAAAAAAATTTTATCGACAATTCACAAAATTTTTTTAAGAAAAATTGAAAATTTCTGTGGTCTATAAATATCTCAAAAAAAGTCAAAATATTTTGAAAATTAAATCATGTAAAGAAAATGCCAATCTTAATAACTGGTAAAATTTTCAAGTATCTGTCACTTATACTTTTTGAATAATAACAAATATTTAAAATCGTTTCAGGATAAATCGTTATCGTTACGCTATTTCGTAAAAATTTAAAATTCAGATGCACTTAAAATTTTTCCTATAATGACGCTTCGAGTTTTGTCTATAGCTACTTGAAGAAAAACTTATGGAAGACTTAGTGTTGTATTTTCAATCCTTAGTTATAAACACAAAAAATTTTATGAATTTTCAACTTCAAAATTACTTGCGAATTTTCGCGTTTTCGACAGATTTCGTAAAAATTTAAAGTATAAACGCTTAAAAAAAAAAAAATTGTGTCTAACGATTTTTAATTTTTTTTAGCTATAATAAGAACAACTCATAAGGAACCTTGTATTAAATTTTCAAGTTTTTTTTGGTCATCCAAAAATTTTTTACCGACACTTCAAAAAAAATTGCTCATAAAAATCGAAAATTTCAGTGGTCTATAAATATCTCAAAAAAAGTCAAAATTTTTTGAAAATTAAACTGTACATAGATAACACTAACATAAACATTTGGTAAAAATTTAAAGCGTTTACAGTGATTAGTTTTTGAATTACAACCATATAAAAAAATCGATTTGGTCTAAAACTGGTTTTGCGTAAAAACTCCCGTTTTTCCGTCATTTTTTTTTGTTTTTCTCGATTTTTTGAAAACTGTTGGAAAATGTTTACTTTTCACCTCTATAATGCACCAAGGATATTCACTTTTACATCAGAAACCACCCCCAAAGTTTGAAATCGAAGCATTTTTTCGACTAGTGATGCTGTACACAGACACACATCATTGTAAAATCAATACATTCATCACTTCGTTCAGAATCTAAAATCAATAATAAATTATGATATACATACAAATAAATATAAATTTAATAAATTGGTTGATTTTTTAATCCTGTTTTTTTCACATATTCTAAACGATTTATTTCGCCATCCTGGTATTTCTTCGTGAGATACCCTTAATTTATTGTTAGGAGGAGAGTTCATATAAATAAATGTTTCGCTTTATAATTTTAATAATACATCAATTACTATGGACGGAACAATGAGCAAAATAAAATTGATCTTTTAAATGTCGATGATATGATTCAGCTGCATTTGTAGTTCGTATAACCTCATTATCCGGAATTTCAGCCTAAATTTACACAGGTACCTAGGATTTTGGCGCTTTCGTACGATACGATTTTGGCGCTTTTGTACGATAAGACTTTATTTTGTCTTATCTAATTTTGGCGCTTATGTCTTCCATCGTAACAGATAAAACTGACTTTTAGAATAACTTTTGTTCTAATTAATATTTTTTTATTTTTTTTGTTCATCATTAAGAGATCCTTGCGCTTACAATATGAAAATAAAAATTTTATTTTTTTAATAGTAAAAATAAAAGAATTTAAATTTGATTAAATTTTTATTGAAAAAATTCAAAATAGCCAATTTGTAAATTTAATTTAAAAAAAATTTTGATGGTAAAAATATTTATCTAAATCTTGTTAATTTTTTAGAATTTTTTAAAATATCAATATTTTTTTGCATAAATTAATTTGGAGTGTTATAACTTCTTTCAAATATTATTTTCAATATAATTTCTGAAATGAGTATATTTTTTAAATTTATTAATTATATAATTTTCACAATTTTTGTTTTACGTTAAATTAGCATAATTTTTTTTTTTTTAGTCAGTTCTATCTTATACACCCTGTATAATATATCCTAGACGCTAGACGGATAGACTAACAAATCATCTCCATTCAGAATCGTTTTTCGTATACAATGATACCTATCATTGCATTCAAATTTAACACATCCATTAAAGTGACCTACTAATACAGCAGAGCGATACACACTTGCCCACTTTTTTTAATTACATAATTAATTTAATATTTCAGATAACTACTTTTATTTTTGTATTTATAATATTTATAATTCATATACCTTCAATGAAGTCTGTACTGGAAACACTCCAGTTCCAAGTTTTGGGTGAATTTAATATATTAACCGACGATGTAGATCTAGTTACATATGCAACTATAACAATAATATATTTAATTTAATGTAGGAAACACGTGCGCTGTGTATAGTAGATATTATATCATAAAATATAATTATATAAATTATAAAGGCATACACATAAACTTTGTTAAACTGTCAAATGTTACCTACCTTCAGAATAATTTTTTGGAACCGCGTTGGAATTAAGTTGTGATTTAGGATCAACTGGATTAGAATACTGGTCTCTATTAAAATGTTCAGAGCATAAAAATCGATTTCTCATTTTTTTCGGGTTTATAGAATCCAACTCGACATTCCCTAAAGTTTGAAGTATGATGTTACTAGATTAGGTTAAATTTGAATTAAATAGGATTATAGGAACATTATTTAATAAAAAATAGCCCATTAGGTACTTGCCGGAATGGATTATCCACTTTTTTAATAAATTAGAATCCAACGGAAAGGTGTGAAATCGAGTTTTGGTATTTTTTTGCATATTATTGCAATTAAAATAAGAACACTTTCTTCTCGACATTTTGGCGTAATAAAAGAAACGTTACAGAACGTGTTAACAATCGCGATACAACCGTGAACCGACTGTCAAAGCGTCAATTGGAAATGAAAAACTACACACCATATTATCCATTATTGCATATGTGTGTGTGTGTGTGTGTGAGACATCGAGCCATTGACTAAATTATACACGAAACCAAAATAGATTTTGAACGTTTATTAGTTATTAGGTACTTAATATTATATTTAGCATTTCGCACTCAGTTAGACGCTAGCGATTGCAGCGTTACCGTGCACAACTAACCACGCGTCCGCAGCGCAGCCTAACGATACCGTGCAAATAGCACGCCACCGAAAAACCGGCCAGTGAGCAATCTATAGTATTTATAATCAATGCTATTGGGTATCAAAATTAAAATTGTATTGATTACCTATTTGTTTTTTTTTTGGATAAAAAATTGTACAGTAATGTACTAAGCCACTAAAGGTGTACTTTTCTTCAAGCCTATAGTTAATATTTATTGTTTATAATATAATAAAATAATGAACATTAATAAAAATATAAAATATATATTTAAAAATAGTTGGTAATGCTATAGTACATAATCAAAGTTGTAAATTGTTGTGGGCAGGCAGCATTATAACTCATCATTTATTAGTATATGTACAATGCACAAGACAATAATGTTAAAAGTCTAGTTTATTTTTAGACTTGTTGACCACAAATTATAATATAAACAATTTTAAATCATAACTTTTTTTTTTTATAGTGGACAGGTATATTAGTTTTATTTTGGTAAATTCTATAATCATAAAATATTTATCTATACCTACTTTACTAAAAAAAAAAAAAAAATTAAAAATAGTAATAATTAATATTTTTTTTACCTACAACGGTCATCATTAATTGTGTAAATAAATTTTTACTGCGGCCCATTATTCAATATTTGCTGGCTGCGGTAGCAGTATAGAAAGTCTAGTGGCAGCATATACTACCTCTGCTGCTTCAGTGCGCACGCCTATGACTACTAATATATGTTAATTTACTATATTTATTTAAAAGTATTGAAAAAAAATTGTTCGAGAAAGAAATACATATTAGAGGCATCCAAAGAGGATAAAAGTTAATTTAGTTAAACTATTTAACAGTCAAAAATCAGTAACTGTTTTTTTAGATATTTAGATCAGTGCATTCAATTTCTATTATTCTTAAATGGTTTTAATTACTTATTTAAATATTGTATAAAGCAAATATTCAAGATCAATTTCTTACAATCAGTTTTCTATAATCCCCCAATGTTAGAAACTTATGGATGACTAATTCTGCCAAAATAGGCGTCTAAACTAGCTTTCAGGGCTACTCCTGGACATAGTGCCATGCACAAAAAAACAAAATTCAATTTTCACATTCAAGTTTTTAATAACAAACTATTTTTTTTTAATTTTAAATTGTCATTTTAGAAAGAATTTGATCGTTATGGCCTTAAAGATCTTGGAAGGCGCAAAGGAAAACTTATATTAAGACATATTTATGATGTTACACATCCTAAATATGATTCTGAAGAAGCAAAATGTGTTGGAGACTCTGAACAGTATTCTGATTCTTCGGATAGGTAAGTTTATTTTAAACATTTAAATTACCATTATAATTTATAAATACTGAGTATAAACATTATTTATTTTGTTTTACATATAATATTATAGTTCAGAACCTGGAATCCCTTATTATGAAGCTGAAGATTATGACGAATTAGAAACTTATAGTCAAACAAATTTATCAAATAAAAGTAAGTTTTATAAAGATCTACATCTATATATGTATATTATGTATAACATATAAATAAATTAATGTATGTATGTATGTATGTATATTGTATATATAGAGTTTATAGACTTAGAAACTAGATTGGCACTAAATTTTGTATGCATATTCTTTGAGATTTTTAGAGGGATTTTCGCTTAATTGTTCAACACCTATAGGTTAGGCAAGGATATTGTTTTGATTCACAAAAATTAATTCATTTTTTTTGTTTAATTAATATACATATATACAGGGCCGTATTTAGGAATTTGACACGAAGGGGCAACAAAAAAAAATACGCCTCATTAATCATTATACAAAATACAAATTTAAATTATAAAAAAATTAGCCGCCCTCTCCTACTTAGCCGCCCGGGGCAACAGTACCCTGTAGCTCCCCCCTAAATACGGCCCTGCATATATATAGGGCTGCCATAGGTTACAGAAATTAAATTAAAAATTAAAATATGATATAGACTGGAATATTTATTTTAATGTCTTACTAGTATTATCTCATCAATAATAATTAATATTACATTTTTATACTTACTAATTTCTCCTATTTTAGATTTAATAAAATACAATAAATTCCATTGAAATAGAATGTTTACATTTGAATAAATTTGCATGCAGCTTGATGTGTATATATTAGTAAATGTCTTGATTACTTATTTTTCTTCTTCTGATAAACGTTAATTTAATTTTAAAGTTGTTAGCTTTAAATTTTTGTTTTTTAGTTTTTGATCTGTGGACAATTTTTCTGGTAGCAAAAATACTTATATATGTAATATCTGATGTTATTAAATGTGGAAAAAAACTCTTTTGGTATAACTTTAAAGAAGATAATTTATTGATTTTTACTAGATTTTTAAGTTCAAAGAAAAGTTATTTGTAAATAATGTTTAAAAAATTCCAACAAATATTATTTGAACTGATTATATATCAGTAATATAATATTACTATAGCATATAATATAATATTATATACTACTATAATTATTGTTAATTGTTATTCAGCTGTAATGTATTATTATTGCTATAGTTCGTGAAATGTTAGATACCGGGTCTAGGGTATAACGGTATTAGCATCTAATTCAACTGCAGTAACATTAATTAAATTTAAAATTAAAAGTTGTTTTTTCAATTATCATCAGTTTAATTTATGTGTTAAAAGTAGAACTGTGTTTTGATATGAGCCACATTTGATCATAATTGTGGGGTAATGGTAATTTTCGGCTTCGACGTATTGATGATTTGTAAATTTGACAATATCCGATTCTGCGCATGATAATTATAGTTATTTATGCCCAAGTTAGTAATAAAGATAACATTTCTTTACCACACACTATACAGTGAGACAATTTTACACGGATCCGGACATTTCGGCGTGGGTCTATTTCGGCCTATAGTCATTTTTTTCATAAAATTATTTTAATCGCGTTTAGATAATATAATGTTAGCATTTATCTCACTTTCGTCGGTGCCGTATGAACTGTATAAATTAAAAATAATAATATATATATATATATATATTATACTGTCACACATCATAATCTATATTACGGTATAAGTAATAAAGATATAGGTAGTTAACCTAGGTATTGAGGCAGGTTTTAGAAAGTCATATTTTTGAATGTCGAGTTTTAGAAACACTGTTTTAGAATTAATAAATTCATCTAAATTATAATTAAAATCATCGACTATTTATTTACATATTTTACATATAATAATTTTTTTTCTTTACCTGTTGCTTATATAAAATGTTTTCTAATAATCTTTCATAAAAAAAAAAATAAATATAATTATTGTTAATACTTAAGATTATTAGCAATAGCTCTTATAAATTCATCTAAATTAGAATTAGAATCATTAACTATTCTTTTACATATTTGTAATAAGTTATTATTCCGTGTTTCATTGTACTTTTTTCTTTTGAATACTTGATTTGAAATCAACGATTCAATTGTTGCTTCAGTTTCATGTTGTTTTTTTTTTGAATTTTGGAGATAAATGAATACCTGGGTGTGTTGATAATAAATTATGTATTTTGTTGTGCCAATCTTCTGCTGAATTGGATGTTCTTGGCATTTCATTAACAGTTCGACTGTGTACTGACCACATTTCAATTGGAAAACATGGTTCGTAATGCGTTGCTTCTTTTTTTCTAAACCTCATTCTAATTTTTCCAATCACGTAATTTTCTTCAAAACATGTTACTAGATCAATTTCATCATCCTCAAATTCAAATTTCAAAATACCCCACGCTTCCTTCACTTTCCCCGGGGGCAAAAATGTTTAACTTGCAATTTTACAGGCTCGAAAATTGGACTCGAGCACATTTTTATACTTTGTAACCAAACCTAACGCTTGGATCTTACGATATATCGATTGTTGTAAATGAAAAAAACACGCCGAATGGATTGCAAACGGAAATACGTTATTGATTGCATTAATCGCTGCCTGTTCGAAATCGGTTAAGTATTATTTCCAAATTATTATTTTCTTTAAAAAAGATTCTATTTTCTTCAGCAAATTTATTTAAATTAGAAAATAACATATTATATAAATCTTCATCTTTTCCAGTCATTAATGCAAATATTAATGGAAATACCATTTCGTTTCCATCCCGTGAAATTGAACCGTGCACAACATAAAATTGTTTAAAAAGTTTAGGACACGATTTAAAAGTTTCGTCTAAAATCCAAAATTGTGAATTCTTTAAATAATTACAATTTTCAATTGTTGTGAAAATCATGATATAATCATCATTTCGTTTAACAGTTTTAATTAAAAATTTCTTTCCACTCAATGTATCAACAGATAAATCATTAAGATCAGAAATGTGGTTTGGCTCTTTCATATTTGTTTTTCTTTGCCTTTTAACAATTGATTTAGCTGAGCATTTTGAAATTTGAGAAGCTATAATATTTTCCACTTGTGAAATTGAATCTTGATATATAGAACTTGGTGTATCGTTAGTCTCAGCGGCCTTTCTTTTTATGACATTTTTAATGTTTTTACATTCAATTATCTGCGAAATTGGGCGATGCCAGTGATCGGAAATACTAAATGGCTTACCTTTATCATCGGATATGTATGTGTTGGCAATCATAGTAGTTTAGAACTTAGCTGCACAGTCGTGACATCTCCAATAATAAACTATTTTGCCATCAATTTTACGATTATAAATTTTATTGAAAACGTATAAAAATCCGTTTACATCTAACATATCATGTTTTTGATGAGTTGATTTCATCAACGTCAATGTAATGTTAGAAATTGTATTTTGCATTTCGGCCAACAATTTATAAAATTTTATGTAACTCTACGTAGGTAGGTATTTAGTACACGATGTACGGCAACGGCACTAGACTAAGACTACTTTTTGATATTTCTCGTATTCGACTAGATATAAAATAATCATATATTATATCAATATAGAACCATAATTCTACAATAATTATTAAACGATAATATCTTACGACAATAGTGAGCAATATCAATAAAATAGAAACTTGATAACGATTATTGAGTACAGATTTGGAAAAGTATCATAATTTCTACACTCTGTATCGTAAATTCTATTACAAAAAAAGACAGTATTTTATTTAAAAACTGTATTTATTTCTTTTATTTTCTAAAACACTATTTAATATTTTTCTAAAACGCAGATTTTCTAAAAGTTTCATATTCTAAAATATAGATTTTCTAAATCTTTTCATTCTAAAACTTGATTTTTGAAAACACGCACCCAAATCGTTAACCTATACGATGTATCGATAGACGATAATTGAGTAATATAAGATAGTCAAGTAGTCAGTAGTACAGTAGTTAGAAGTCACCATGGCACAAGCAATCAAAATTTTAATAAGGAGAATACAAAGTGGTCCAAACACCTTCTTTTGCAGATAGAAACAGGCAGAAGTTCATAAAAAAAAAAAAAAAAAAAAAATACATCGACGGTGATAAATGTATTTTAAAATTAGTCAGCGATTATGATAATCGTAATATTATGAGTTTTTTAAGAGGAATATCACATAAGTTAAGTATGATGACCTGAATATTTTTATTCATATTTTTTATAGCATTCTCTTAAATATACCTAATTATTATATACAGTTTTTATACAAAAATAATAATATAATTAATATAATTTTTATAGCATTCTCCTTATTTTAAATTATTTATATATTTATATTTTATTGTGACCTACCTAATTTCTTAAAATGGCCTTACGGCCATACGCCGAAACGACCCTACGCCAAAACGGCCACTCCGAGATAGCCACGTCAAAATGTCCTAGACCAAATTTTACAGACATAAGTAAACTGCTATATAGCCAAAATGGTTACGCACTGAAACAGACATCTTCAATTTGACTTATCATCAAAATGTTCTAGATGTCAATTGTAGTTATAAACTGTCACTCTGGTAAATTATTACCTAATCAAACAAAGCAAATCTAATTTGTTTTAAAATTTTAAATTAATTTTTGTATTGAGGAAAATATACTGGGAAAATTATATGTGTTTTGTGAACAATTAAGAATCATAATCAATGTTATTATTTTAGCTTCAGTAGATATGGGTTTTAAAGATTTGCTCAGAGTCAATGAAGATCTTCATAAAAAGATTTTGTGTTATGAACCTATTTGGATTGAAGAGCTGAAAGAAGATTTAAAACTATACAATGTAAACATTAGTATGCAAAAACTCATGGCATTTTTGGATGATAAAGTAAAATATTTATTTAAATTGAGAATTCTAATTATTACAATAATTTACAATTTTTTTTTTTTTTGTTAATTTTAAAAGTTAACTAACTATATCCTTTATATATCAAAATTATTTTTATTCTAATAAGATATTAATTTATTTAACTACATATTAATAATTGATACAATTATTGTTTGTACGTCTTCTATGAACATTTTCATTTCATTAATTTACTTACAGAATAGTATATATGTATATGGTAGTGTTTGGCGAGTTCCTTATAAAAAGAAATTTGCTTTGTTCCTTGTTCCTTAAAAAATAAAGGAAATCGTTCTTTTTAATATTGAAAAAAAAATTTTCAATTAATATTATTTATACATCTGTGTAAATTTAACTCAAACGGACTGAACAATATTTGGTTATTTTTCTTTGGCAAAATGAACTTGTTCTGTTCCTAATTCTTTTTTATTAAAAAGGAATTCGTTCAATCGTGCCATTCCTTAAAAAAGGAACTCATTCCAAGAATTCGTTCCTTTCAAACACTGATACATGTAGAAGGTCATCGATTTCAGGGTCATCTTATATATATATATATATCATTATTTAAAATTATAAATTGTTGTATTGGTTGACAGTTGTTAATGTGTGACAATTTAAAATTTAAAATTTAAATTTTTTATTTTTCCAGTGTGTGTCATTTCGTTCTAAGGCATTAAATGATCAGAGGAAAAAATCATTAGCAAAAAAAAATACCAAAAGAAAGAAGTTATTTTAAATTATTGAATATTGTTACTGTGTTTTTTTGACATTTCTTGTATGTACAATATTGGTGTTAATAAATAACTAATGTATTGTAATATTTTTATCATTTAGTAGTTATAATAAATAATAATAAAAACCAATTACAGTAATAAATAATTATTTTTATTTCTGTGTATGCTATACTATCATTTATATTATGTAAGCAATGTAGATATATTAAATTTACTGTTTTTTTCTGACAATAAATTCAGACATTGTGAAATGTTTATTGAAAATAAATAATATCTGTGCAATGTTTGACTGGTATTTTAGAAATAATTGCATTTGGTATTCAAGTATCAACGGTTTTCTGAGTATTTGGTATTGCAATACATTTCTAGTTATTGTATTCACTATTCAGTATATCATATAACACTGCATAGAAGGATACTCAATTCATTAAATTAATGCTTTGAAACATCTAGTTTTTTAAAGCCTACCAATAAACTTATATTAGGTATGAGATGGTCATTCATCACCTTAATATAAAGTCATAGAGGTATACCCGTTGGCCGTTATAGGTGGTAGTTTATTGTTTTGATAAACATAAAATATCTTTAAATATAATATATATTATATGATTATATATGATCAACAGCAGTTTGTTTTTTTCTTTAGTATAATACTTTTCTGTCTTAACTATTCATCGGTCGACCACCTGCAAGGTCTAAAAACTTGATGGATATATTTGTTATGTACCAAGTACGATTTGTACATTCAGTTGAATCTCAATAATCCCAAGGTGGCGCGACATTTAAAAAAATTTGAATTACTAAGTGTTCGAATTGCTGAGTAGACATCAGAAAAAAATGTGTTGTTTTATTATTGTATGTACCTACATAATAATTAAAATTTTGACATATTAGGGAGCATTACAATTTACAGTTATGTAATGATTGTTTTTAAAATGTTAATTATTATATGAAAATTAAATGATTATTTTAAAAGATTATAATTTTTCGTGGAAATGTATGATTGTTTTCTGACCAAAGAACTTAGTATCAATTTTTCAATAATATTTTCTAGAGCGAAGAACTTCTAAAACCTCGACATTTACTTTTAATTGGAGCGATAAGTTTTGTACTTCATCCAAGGATGAACTGGCTTCTTTTAAAGTCTCAAAAGGTCTATAAAGATTAGGAGAAATATAGGTATTTGGTGATATATACTTCATAATCGAAGGTTTGAATAATCGAGTCGATTATATTATTTTAGTATTATTGAATAGAAAACAACAGTGTTCTTTGGTTTGTTTATATCGTGAAACAAGTTTCAAATCATCTCCAAACATAGACCAATGATACCTTAATGTCACTGTCACATACGTCATAACTAGTGACGAAGCAGTAGCCTTTCACTAATATAATATATTATACAATTTTTCGTTTTTAGTGTTGAAAATTAAAATATTAATATTTTAGCGTTTATCGGATATTGAGATGGGTGGGCCATGGATTTCGGTTTATGAAGAACCAACTAAATAAATTATTTATTGTTCATGAATGCCATAATTCGACTTTGTATGAGAAATCAGAACGTTTATCATTTTGAAAAGACACCGAGATATTTAAAACTAATTAACTAACGAACATAGATAAGTATAATAACGAATAGAGAACAACAAACGATATGAGATATGAGTAAATGTGACGAGCATGAACATATACATACAGACGAGTGCATAGAAAAGAGATTAAATAGAAAGGCGACTCCCGTGAAACGTTTTGATACTAAGTTCGATACTAGCGCTCCCGACGGTTGTCTTAATTACTAAACAATCGATTGTCAACCATCGATATTACTGATAGAATATCGATATTTATACTATTGTATCGATATAATTGCTATCGAAATTATTTTAAAAATTAAGAATAAAATTTTCAAATATTCTAAATAAAATAAAATAATATACTAAATTCATTATGTCAATAAATATTTATTAAGTCATAAAACATAAAATGTATACAATTATTTACATAGTACAAACATAATTTTTGTCATAAAATATTAGAATATATACAATTATTTACAAAGTACAAACATAATTTTTGTCAGGGTTATAGATTTATACATAATAATATCTACGTAAATATTTAATTAAAAACATCAAAATATTAGTTCAAAATACAATTAATTATTTACTATTTTTTTACATTGTGTCATTGTTATCATAAAATACAATTAATTTAATACAGAGGTATTTGCTAAAGGTAAATTAATGCAATAATTTTGTCTATACATAATTAACATTTTGCCGTAACAAAACCCTTTTTTTTTTTGAATATTTATCATGATAAGAAATAGCAGCAAGTTTTATAGGATCAGAAGTGCAGTTGTTTTTTTCTCCTTTACTCAAAATACGATTTATATGGTTTACATAGGAATAAATTAATAGTTTACAAGCTGTTTTGAGAAAAATTTTAAATAAATCATGTTCACTGCAAACTAAATTTTGGATAGGCACATTCTGAGAAACAAATGAATACAATTCACCAAATGCATTATTTTTATATACATACTTATGGAAATTAGAATTAAACAGATTTATTATCAAACTGTACACATCTATTGTTTCTTTATCCGGGTAAAATAAGTGACATTGTGAATATTGGCGTTCTTGAATTAAAAAATGTTCATCCAAAGGATAAGTAGCACAAAGTTTTGAAATGCAGGTAGAACAATTTTTAGTCAATTGCTTTACTTTTTTAATAATCCACCCACTAACATAAGCTCTACTGCCAGAGGTTATAATATTATCGTTATTGGGTGGCATTGACACTAAAGTAGTTTGTAATTGGTCATTACAATCAGCTTCTTCAACAACAGATTCAATTGGTATTTCATTGAATAAAAATTCTTTTAAATTATCTAAGACTCCATCGCAGTCGTCGTCTTCACAGTTTGCACCAACGGAATGATTAGATGTAAAATTATTAATAACAAGAGCTTTAAAAGAAGAAATGAAGTTCGCAGGGGTTGGGTTAATATTTCGTATTCCATGACTTCTTATTGAACCAAAAAAGTTTTCAATAGGGTCCTGGTTGAAATTTCTAAGTAAAACATACTTGAAACCATCTTTCAATAGTCTTTTACAAATTAACTGCATTCCTTTAATAGTTCTTGTCCAATTTGAAACTGATGGAATTGATTTATTTGTTTCATACTTCATGGTACTTAGGACATCAAGACATTTTGGCCAAAACTTCCAATGAGGTGAATTTAATGTTACTGCACTACTAAGCTCTTTACCTGGGCTAGGCTTGATCACATTTCCGTTGGCACTGTCAAAAAGGTTGTCAATAAATAGGCATAATTGGCCAGTATCTTCTGCCCCAGAGTCAATGCCTTTGTATTCTATAACAATTAATAAAAACTATAAGTACTGTATAAAATGAAAAATAACATTAATTGTTCAAGCAATAACATAAGTTGAAAATAATATTGTTTCATGTTTTTAAATGGTTTGTTACAAATATATATATAGCTTACCAGTGAAGTTAGAGTTGTTTGTCATTAAGGCCATTCTCTTCATGATTGCTCCAACACGCTGACTGAAGACTTGGGCTGCAATTGATACCTTCATTTTTTTAATTTTTTCTGGATAAACATGAGAGTCAGAAAGCTTAGGTACAAGACGGTCTCCCTCTGTACTTTGGTCTTTATCAAATTCATAAAATTGAATAATATGTTTCCACGATGCTTTTCTCTGTTTATTTTCATATGTGAAATTTAAGTCTTTAGTTATAAGATTATTCCGCAGACCTTTTAGCAAATGTGGGACATCAAAAAGTGGAATTATTTCTTGACCACCAATTTGGAAACCAAATGTATCATTTTTTTCCACTGCTTTAAGATTAGAAGTATCTTTAGTTTCTTTTATTAACCGATTGATAGCAGCAACATTGGATGGGGCTTGATCACAAACTGTAGAAATTACAGTAAGGCCTGTTGACTGCACTGCTTTAATAACATCTTTAAGTATAGTTGATAAATTAAGACTGTTCATGCTGCTATTGGTCAAATAAAAAGCAACTGGTTGTTTAAACTTTTTTCTGATTCCTCTCACCATAAAAACAAGTGCTTTATCAGAAAAATTTGGTAAACAATTATTGTTACCTAGGTCTTCAAATCCAATAACTTTTCCATTTTTTTCAGTAAATTGCAATGATGAAGAAATTGAGATTTCATCAAAAATGACTGAACAATAACGATCTAGCTTATTTTTCAATTTCTTTACTGCAGTTTTCAAATGATCAAATATCCTTTTATTGATTCCTGTATCAAACGGTATTTTATTCAATAAATCCATAATTGATTTCCGGGAAGGAAGAGCGAAGACCTTTGAAAGTGTTTTATACGCTTTTCCACTCTGCTTGAACAGAGACAGGGCAAACACTTTATCATCTACTGTGAAACGTCTTCCACGCGGCTTCTGTGGTTGCATTCTAATTTGAGACTCAATAAATTGTCTAGTGAACTGGTTTAGTCCACATAAAGACTTTTTATTAGTATTTATAAATTTATCAGCCATTTTTAGTCGAGTTCTAGTTTCTGTGTATCGTTTGTGTACAACTAAATTTTTTTGTCTATAGATTTTGACAGCATCATAAAGAAGACTTTTTCTTGGAGTCAATTGTGATTTTCTACACATGTTCATCTCTACCAACAAACCCTTAACTTTGTTTTTTTTTCTGATTTGTTTAGATTGACACGATAAAACATCTGTACTGATAACTAAAATCAAAATTTGATTAATAATAAAACAAAAAAACATTCAACCCATTTATAGTTACCTTCATTTCTAGGTTCATCAGATACACTTGGATTTGAATTGGGTATTTCACTTTCACTTATTCCAACTAAACTAATATCCATGGTATCAGATACACTTGGATTTGAATTGGGTATTTCACTTTCACTTATTCCAACTAAACTAATATCCATGGCATAAGAATCTTCAGGATCTCTAAATGCTGCCATAGTTATACCTAAAATGATAGTAAAAATTGTGTTAGATAATTTAACTAAAACAATAATTTGAATATTAAAAAAAGTTTTTACTTTTATCAATACTGATGTTCATTGCCATAGAGTCTTCAAGATTGTCTACTATATTAATCATGTCTTCTTCAATTATACCTAAATCCAAATTTACCTTTAATTAATAATGTGCTGCAATATCAAAATAAAAAGAAACAAGTGTACATTTTTACACCAACAATAAACTTAATAGCAAAATATCATGCACTACATTTTTTTTTTAAATAATCAACTCATGCTCATGCACTACAGTCACTAAAGGCATTCTCTATTGATTATGGTTATTGCAAACGGTACTCATTATCAATGCTATTATATAACATGTAAACAAACTAGTAATAGCATGCAATATTCCAAAACATTTTAAAATAAATAAATAAAAAAACTCACTCACTAAGGTGAAGCAAAATATCAACAAAACCATTTTTTAGTGTTTATAATATTTATGCATAATTGCACCATATTACAGTTGACGGTGTTTATACATGACAAAAATTGTACTTACGTACAAAAAAAGTTTTTTTTTTCGTATGGTTGGATAATTTTTCATTGATTAGATAAATTGTCAAACCATAGAAATGTAATTTAAACTTTTTGATACAACCAATACTTGATTTCAACCGTTTGATTAAAACTGATGTCAAGTATTGGCTATATGCACCCAATACGTAGATATCTTATTATCTTAAGTTATAGGAATAACTAAGAAGTAAGAACATTTAGGCTGACAAAACATATATCACTATAGAACATATAAACAAAAAAACAAATATTACAAAATATTGAAAATTTCAACATATTATATAAACTTAAAATAATATATTTACCTGGTAAATTCAGAGTTGGCAATGAATTAGTAATCAACTTTTTAAATCCAGGACTTTTACAAGTTTCTTCAAAATGCTTATCACACATAACAAAAGATTTATAAACTATGTCAATTGGTTTATTTAATAATTTGTTATTTCCTGATCTCTTCACCCAAGCGTCAAATGTGTTTTTTTCTTTTGGAAACCTATGACGAAGAACAGTTTTGTCAGTGTATTTGGTGTCACAACCAATCACAACACAACTATTTGACGGCATGGCGAAACAGTAACAATTATTCACCAAAACTATTAATTTAACAATTAAAAACAAAAGCAAGTTAAATTGAAAATCGTTAAAACGGAACAGTTTTGAAAAATTAGTAAAACCGTTATGGCGTTGCGTTATGTGGTTATGTCGATACTCGATGACGCGTCACTAGATGTAAACAAAATTACTGCCGAGTGCTGGAACGGCAAAAACAGAGTGACCCGTCACGCAAATATTTATAATTGTACGCGACATATATTACGTTGGTATGGCGCGTGTCTTAAAAGTGTATATCAGACCCACCGTATAGAGTTATACCCCCCTGGACGAGTGTCTCATCACAGCAAAATTTTTGGCTGCGTTATCACTTATCAATAAATTTTTACCAAATCAGCTGTTATCATAGATTGAATAATTTTACCGCCAAATTTTAAATATATTATATTACATTATATTATTATGAATTATATTATATATAAAACTTCAATTATTGAATTCTCAGATAATTTTTACATTTATTTGTAGAATGTTTATCAAGATCCCATTGAATTCCCAAAGCACTCACTATCTATTTGTAGAAAGTTTATCAAGATACCCACTAAGTCTAAAAATCATTTCTTGACTGCGCTATTTACTGAGATAAATTAAAAGTATAGTAATAAAGTAGGTGTTATTAACTGCAATGTATTTATGACTGATGATGCTCCAGCGTTCTATAATGCATGGGTTGTTGTTATGGGATCTGTTGAACACAGACTATTGTGTACATGGCATGTAGACAAAAACTGGAGACAAAATCTATGTAAAATCAGTGGAGGACCCGAAAAGAAAGCATTAGTTTACAAATCATTAAGAATCCTTTTACAAACCACATCTATAGAACAATTTTATAGTTACCTCGAAAATGTCTTACGAGATTTGAAGGATGATGATGATACTAATAGGTTTGGAATGTACTTTGAGAAATATTATTCAAGGCGGCCAGAATGTTGGGCTTATTGTTTTAGGTTGAGGCTTGGGATAAATACGAATATGTATTTGGAATCGTTTCACAAGATATTGACGCATATATATTTGGAAGGGAAAAGAGTGAAACGTTTAGATAAAACTATTCATGCTCTCATGAAATTTTCTAGAGATAGTCTTTACAAGCGATTGATCAAATTATCAAAATATGTCCCAACTGAAAAAGTTCAAAAAGTCCGCCTAAGTCATAACATCAGTGAAACAATCGAACTGGAACAAATTAAAATTTTGGAAAATGAGAAAGGGTACATAATACACTCATTATCAAATCCTTCCCAACAGTATTATATCATGAAAGTTGGTGAAACGTGTACACAAACAGCATGTTTAAAATGTGAAAAATGCAAAATTTGCATTCATACTTACCATTGTTCTTGTATTGACAATGTCATCAAAGCAAATATTTGTAAGCATATACATGCTTGTGCTCGTAATTTCTATAAACATTTGGATGACAATAATATTATTCATAAAGAAACAAATCTTGAAGAACAAAAAATCTTATTTGATATGAACACAACTTATACAAATCACCACAAAATTGATCAAAATCTGAAAATAAAACATCAAGCAGAAATTATTTTGGGTCTAACTGGAACAAATTCATTAAGTGATCAAAATAGAATACAGATAGAAAAAAAATTAAGTGAAGTTATTACACTCATGAATGAAGGAGAAAAAATAAAACTTACGCCAGTTGAAAATATCAATGTTACAAAAAAAATTGATAATCAGATTCGGCTCTACTCAACTAAAAAAAAAAGCTTTCATAAAACTCAAATCTCAAAACCTTCCTTAAATGAAACTAATGCAATAGTATCTGGATTTGAAGATGTTAATAGTGAGAGTGCTCATGTTCACTGTGCATTTGATCATTCATATGATACAATTTAAACAATACTAATAAAATATATTGATACTTAATAGGTGTACTTATACATAAATTATGATTTTCGGATTTGACTGTGGTATTATTATTTATGATATATCATTTTATTTCTAGTAAACAATAAATTATACGTCTTGTAAGTAGTAGCAAATAGCAATAAATACTAATAAAATATTAATATTAATTATGATGTATGATAAATAATAAAATAAATTTGACGGTTTTATGTTTGTTCTGTGGTTTTAACTTTTATCATTCAATCTATGATAACAGCTGATTTGGTAAAAATTTATTGATAAGTGATAACGCAGCCAAAAATTTTGCTGTGATGAGACACTCGTTAAATCATAGAATATTCTATGGTTAAATGTGACCGTCGATCACGACATACTGATATAGTGATATAACGCTTAGATTTCAAGATATACGATCTAAGACATAACGATAATATTATCTGTTGCATGGTCTTATCATAGAGTAATACTTATTACTCTATGGGTCTTATATACAGGTCGGGCAACTCGCCTATAGCACAATGTTAAGATTTAGATTTCTTAATGGTTATGTAAAATTTTCAAGAACACAGGGCGTGCCCTCTATCATTGAAATTAATGTATATTGTTTATACAAATAAGTACAGAGTGCAGCACTTCATAACGTAATTATCATCATATTGTGTAATGTGTAGTTACTATAAAAAAAAAAAAATAGTTAAGAGGACGTCCCACCAGCTGACCAGCATATTATTATGATATGTTTTCTCCGTCTTATACGCGTACGATATATCAAATTGTACGCTCTGCAGAACACGTGTAGCTCTGTTAGTTTAAAAATTAGAGTGAATTTACCTCTTATAAAATCTATAGGTAAGATTATTATCTAGATAACCTCATAAGCTTTTTGTCATGGCTAAATAACTAGGTATGATCTTAGTTCCGTGATACGCATGTCGATGACGTCAGCCGGAAGGAGTTCTTAAACCCGCCAAAACGGCTGGCTGTGCCCTAAAAGCAGGCCTACGACACTCTCCCAAATCCCAATGTGAATTGAAAAAAGTGGGGACATGGCCTTGAGCTCATGGGTACTGCCATTTTGTTAGTTATGAGAATCAGCTGACGGCTCATATCAGATATTTCAATAATTGATAGTTGATACTTGATACCATTATGATAACACAGAAATTTTATTAATTCCATAATTTATTATTTATTATTATGCTTTAATAAATTATATTATATCGTCAAACATGTTTTTTTTCATTTTTGTGCCTGTGTGCAATGTTTTATAATAATATAATATTATAGTAATGGAACAAAACGATGCAGCACACGTCATAACCATGATTGTTTTAATTATTATTTATAATTATAATTACTAACAATAATTAAAACAAAAAAAATTACTGAACGTGTTTAGCGAAAAATTATAAGTTAAATGTTGTAGTAAAGCCGTAGCCCTAACGTCATAACCATGATTGTTTTAATTATTATTTATAATTATAATTACTAACAATAATTAAAACAAAAAAAATTACTGAACGTGTTTAGCGAAAAATTATAAGTTAAATGTTGTAGTAAAGCCGTAGCCCGTAAGCCGTTTAGTCAAAAACGTAAACAAACAACAAACCGTTTATCTCAAAAAAAAAATCGTTCATAACAACACTTCTAAACCACCAGGTAATCATTTACAACTTCAACACTAAACCACCAGAGATCGACCACCAAGCAGGTGGGGATTGCAGAGTGTCGCTTCTATATTGTTCTGTGCTAAAAGTTTACTGCCGGTTGACGTCATAATTCAATGTAAAGAATGATAAATTAGCTGTTTCTTCCATGAATGCGCTCATTGAACCAAATTTGGTAATTATGTGATCATACCTAGTTATTTAGCCATGCTTTTTGTTATATTTTAATTTTAAAGCAAGTTATGACTATTTCAAGATGTACAAACAATTTACAATGTTAAAATGCTCATAACACACTTTAAAATTAAAATATAATAAAAAGCCTATGAGGTTGCCTAGATAACAATCTTACCTTTAGATTTTATAAGAGGTAAATTCACTCCAATTTTTAAACTAACGGAGCTATACGTGTTCTGCTGAGCGTACAATTTGATATGTCGTACGCGTGTAAGACGGAGACAACATATGCGGGTGAGACGTCCTCTTATGGCGCCAAGTGCCAATGTAATTTTGTACACAAAAGACAAAAATACGCTCTACGGGAATAATGATCCTGTTCCGTAGAATCAACCAAATTCAATATAGGGTATCTGTGGGAGGGGGTTGTGAATTGCTGAAAATTTGAAAAACTGGGCCCCTTAAAATCTTTTTTAAATTCAACTTATTATACTTAATTTATAATAGGTACTTTGATTATATTATTATAATATTAATTATTATATTCAACACTGAGTCACTGACAACATTTACTTTAGTATTTATATTTAATTCTAATAATATTAGTATACAAAACGTATACATATAGGTTTTAATTCCACAACTAATATCTAATATCATACTAAAATTCCACAACTAATATCATACTTAAATAAATAAAAGATACATAATATAATCACATTATTATTTTATATTTTATACATAATTAGATGAAATAAAATAATAACTCAAGTTTTACAAAATTTGGAAATTTTTTTTCTTTTTGAATTTTCTTTTAATTTTTCTTGATTTACTTGCCATGAGAATTGCCTCATGCGCATATTTAAGTAATACCGGATTGAATAAGCAATAATTTCATCCCTGTGTATGGAACACGGAAAATTCAAATCTTCATTGGCTAAAATATCTTCAACCGTATTGCTATACACATCAGGGTCATTTATATTGTTGGAAAAGTATGTTTCAATATTTGTGATGAACTTATAAAAGTTATAGTTTGGGTGCACTAATCTGCCTTTAGATTTTAAATTTATTAATTCAGCTTCAGGGAAATTTGAAAAAAAATGTGGGTTTTTAAATGCCCCAATACAAATAGTACATTTTGTGCTTTTTAATATTTGTTTGCTTAGATATCCAACCAAATAGTAAATCAAGCATTCTTTGACTGGCGAGAGATTATAGTCATGCTCAAAAATATCAGAAAACTCCCAGTTACCATCGTCAACAAGACCATTGATTTTTTTTTTTAAATTATCAAGTGCTGAGAAATCATTATTTGTACTCCCAAAAATATGTTTTATGTCACTGATGGTAATTAAAGGCGAAACTTCATTTTGCTGATCAATAGTACAATTTCCAAATTTTGGGGATTTTAACAAATTGTACACAGATAAAAGTTTATACAGTTGCAAAAATGTTGGAGTCCCTGGGTGATCATTTGCACCTGCAGCACAAGTCGAATAGTCCCAAAAAATTTCTATAAAAAAAATTATACTTGTAATATAACACATAATTTGTACAGACTAAAATATTTTATACTTCTAAATTATCTTGTGTAATTTTTCCTGTTAGTATATAACTAAAGTTAAACTCTTCGATCAAGTATTTTATAATTTCAATAGTTGAGTTTAAAGTGACTCTTAATCCTTCTGCGGTATTGTCTGATAAGAATTGATCTTGTTGCACTTCTCCAGTTTCAACTTTTAGTTCCCAATTATTTAACCATTACAATGATTCTTGTAATATCTGTGTTTATTTTAAAACATTGAATTACATTTTTGTGGTTAGAAACATTACTCACAATATACATTTTTTAAACATAAACAATAAACATATACCAAGTTAAGGTTAATTATATGACCTATGTTATTACAAAAACTAGGTACCTACTTATTTAATTTACATATATATGTGTTATAAAATAAGAATAAGGTGTATATTCAATATCACCAATCACTTAGCCACAAAAATGATTCTTGCAATATTTGCATTTAAAAATGTAATTAAATTTATTGAATTCATTTTTACCAACACCAATTAAACATATAATTAACACACAATATCTATAATTACAACCCCCAAAGCAACATTTAACACAAAACACAGAAAACAAGTATTGAGGAATATTACTGCTCATTCTAACTTTGTAATCATTAGATTCTAGGTTTACACCTTGAAATGGAATTTTTCTATTTAAAGCGTCAAATATTTCATTGAAACGCAAACAAAAATTGATTGTTGAATCACAATCTTCTAAGCCATTTATTTTTCTTTCTTTTAACATTGTAAGGCCGATTGCAACTGAATTACTTAATACCTTTTGAAATTGAAATTGAAATTATTAATAAAAAAATTAATATTGAAAATTTGAAAATGTTGAAGAAGGAATAAATAATAAATAAATTGTAATATACATTAACCTGTACAGCCAGCCGAACACGCATTTTTAATGACGAATTTCTCAAATCCAAATGATTGTCCGTTAATTTAGGACACAATCTAAGTTTTGTATTACTTATCATTTTATCATAATCATGCAAGATTTTAAAATGAGACCATTTCACTGGGCCTTCGACAGGATCAACCTGAACATATTATATAAAATTATAATTAAAACATAATAATAAATACATACAAAAAAAATAGTAATAATGATTTTATAATTTTATATGTACCACACTAATTCATGCTTATTGTACAGTCTATTTCGTACATTTTTGATCAGATGGCTTGTGTCAGAAAAGGCAAAAAATTTTCTTTTGGGATCATTAAAATGTTCTATATGACTATTACAACTATTCAATTTTCCTGAAATACCCAACTCAGACCAAACTTTTCGGTTTGTTAATGCACTATCTGAAATAAACCCATGAATAAAGGCTCCAGCTTTTTCTAAAAGAATTGTTGCTTTCATAAGCAGTTTGACCAAAGTTAATCCTTTAACAGGGTCACGTGAAGCAAAGACAGCTATAGGTTGAGAATAATTATCTGCCAGTGGTTGAAATAACAAAACAAGGCCATGATTAGCTAAGTCATCTAAGGTAGTAGCTTTTGGTAATTCAGTACAAAGTTCATCCTCTTTTCCAAAATCAACTAGCCCAGTATATGAAAGTGTACGTGATTTCACAGCTAGGTTCTCTCGTACACTTATTTCGTCAAATACAATTAATCCGTGCCTTTGCATTACATTTTTAGACTCAAGTCTTTTCTTGAACAGTTCAAAAAAGTTATCATCAAAACCACAAGATGTGTTAATAGAAGATAAATAATTTCTTACAGTTCTAACGCAAGGCAATGGCATAATATTATTATCACGCAAAAAAGAATATCCAGATGGTGATTTTATATGAAGTAGCAAACACAACATTATCCAGTTATCCGAATATCTATTACCACGAGAATCTTTACATTTTGAAGCAGCCAATATTTCACGAACTAATAATTTGTGTGTGTGTGTGATGAATTTTTTTGTAATATAGATTCTTCATCCATATTTTCTAATTTTTTTTCATAATCTTCTATAATTGATTCAAGCTGATCAATTTTTTTCCGCAACTTTGTATTAGCTCGTTGTTTTAAACTGTTGCGCTTTCGAAGAAGTTTTAAGTTTTCTTTTTTACTTGGGGTAACTTTCAAGGATATTCTCTTTAAAGGTTCGGATTTTCTTCTATATTTTTTATTGCTAAATAACTGATTAACCAAATTGCATGATTTACAAATTTTTTTATTATCTTCTGGAAGTATAATAGAGCAATTTTTATGCCTCCAGTTGTATGTAGCATCAATGTACACGGTTTCACTTTTAAATTTCAGATTTTCATCTTGGACATTAACACCTTTACAGATATCTTTATTATGGAATTGACAAATGATTGATGTAAGTAGTTCAATATTTAATTCTAATTTACAATCATAACTAGGTAGTAATAATTGAATAGGAACATTCTTTCCTAAATAATTACACTGTACCTTGCCTCTAAAATCAACAATTACAGTTTTTCCAAAAACTGGCAAGATTACACTAGAAACAATACCATTAGATTTTTTCGATAGTAACTGAAAGTAAACTACAATTTCAGGTTTATTTATAGATGTAGATTTATTCCAACCCAATGGCATTTTCACAATTGTGTCATTATTATATATTAATTCAAATATATGATCATGTAAAGGAGAAGCTAGTAAACTTGTTTCTAGATCATCTGGAGCCTGAAAATATATACAATAAATAAAAACAATAATTATTTTCTAGAACACTTGATGTTCACTCAGTTCTTACTTGATTAGACACTTTTTGAGAATCAAACACTTCTACTTGTTTTCTTGGGCCTGAATAGAATTTTAATGGTTTATTCATACAAAGTTGATTTTTTTGGTATTTCATTTCAGATACCTATAGAATAATTATTATAAAGATAATAATAATATGCCTAAAGGCAAAAATAATGAAAACAATTTTATAACAGATATGCAAAGGAGGTCATTAACTAGTTAAAAAGTTAGTTAATTTTAGCCAATTTTCTTATCAACTTATGAACTGAATTAGTTTAATTGAAAGTTAAAATAACTTAACATTGCTCAGTTTATTTAAAAATAATTCATAAAGTTAAAAATGTTTTAATTTTTGTATTTAAGGTGTTATACTAAAATTAAAATAATCCAATAATATTATATTATACAAACATTTCTGTTATTTTTTTGATAAAATCATTTTGAAAATGGATATTTTCAATTACATTTGATAGGCATAATATTAAATGACCTTAAATTGCCATTTGATATAAACAAATTTTAGATTTGTTAAATTATTAATGAGGATGTGTTGGTATAATTTAAATATTTAATTATTGTGTGAAGTGAAATAGGTACATACACTGTATATTACGACAAAAGTTCAATAAATTTATTATAATTTTGGAAATTAGGAATAACACAGTCACTCTTTATGTGATCAACATACTAATTAAAAAATGAATCATAACATTTTTTTAACTAAGTAAAGTTTATATTTTTCCCATATAACTTTTAATTTATCAAGTTAAATGTATAATTTATTAATTGTTAACTTTTAACTTATCGATCTTGTGTCCTCTTAACTAAACTTGAGTTAATTATTTTCATTAACTTGTCCACTTTTGCAGATATGATAATAATAACAAAAATTATAATATAGTTACATGATTAAAATTAGTCGGTGGGTTTAAACAGTTCTCAAATTTATTATGTGCTTCTATATTATCTTCGAATACTGATGGTATACTTCCAGATTTGAGCCGAGGCTTTTTATATTCACTCTAAATAAAATAAAAAAGTAAGTTAAACATTTAATTTTAGTGAGTTTTCTTGATAATGTTGTAATGCGAACTAATTGGATACCGCGTGGGCGGCTAGTAGCAGGAGCGTGAAAAGGGAAAACAAAAAAGACACAGGTTTTTAGCAGTTGATCCCACAGTGGTGCGGTGGTTAGGTTTAAGTTTATATTTATGGTGGCAAATCATAAAGGTAAACTTACCACACCAAGAACAGTTCCTTCAGATGCTAGTAACCGTTTTCGAACGATATCTTCTTCAACAAAATGAAAGCTGCATAAGTACATACCACGTTTTATATCTACATACTTTTTACAAGCTTGTTGCCATTTAAAGAAATCCTCATCTTTTGTCGGAATAGTAAATAACAAACTAGATTTTAAACAAGTTTTAATAATACATTGTTTTTTTGGCATAATGTTTAATATTAATTAATAGTTTGTATTGGATAAGGTGAGTGTACAAATTAAAAACATAACAGACGATACAATTAATTATGTATGATAATATCACCATTAACAACTACAAATTACAATGGTCAATGGTGTTATAATAATTATATATTATCTATACTATTATATAAAATTGTAAGGGTTTTTCTTAGACCGCGCTAACCGAGAAAACTACTGAACCGATTTGGTTGAAATTTTTTTTGGCTGAAACCCGACACTCCGCTGAAGGTTATAGTAACACTTTTGTCAATAAAAAAAAAGTATAAAGTTCATACAAAATCAAAAACAGAATCAAAGTAGTGGCGCCCTCTTTCGGCCAAAAAATATACTAAATATTTTTAGTTGTTATGGTTCTATAGGTTGCAGATCCAAAGAGGATGAGGTGTTCTTATATAAAATGGAAACATATGGTAAACTTATTGTATGACATATAGTTACTATTGGTTACTGATTCATAGAAACCGAATACTATGTTTGTTTTTTTTCATATTATTATTATTATTAATGTGCCATAAATCTTTTTGTGAAATAGTTTGTGCTTAGTTTGATAAAATATACTTATTTTTACTTATCATGCCGAGAGCGTCAAGAGCACGCATTGGAAGAATAACTGCCAATGCAACTCGAATATATAACAGAATTCAACAAGATATCACACCAGTACGTTCTCAAACACTTGCACCGGAGCAACGTAATGCTTTGAGTATGAATTTAGCGTTTTATTAACAATCCGAGATTGATTATTTAAATATTAAAGCGCTTCAAATAGGACCAATGACTATATTATGTCCTAAGTGTAATGCAATAAAATGGAAAGATGAAATCCACGGACTTTGCTGCACTGACTGTAAAGTTGTTTTACAACAATTTGAGGATTTTCCTGACTTAATTAAAAGTTTAATTGATAATTCTCACTCTCTATCAAAATATTTCCTTGATAATTCTAGACGGTGTAATACTCTGTTTCAAATGACATCGTTTGGTGCAAACAAAATAGCTGAAGGGAACTTCATGCCCACTTTTAAAATTCAGGGTCAAGTGCATCATTTAATAGGTAGTTTATTACCCAAAATTGGAAATTATGCTTAATTTTTACAAATATATTTTATGTCAGAGTTGGATCAAATATCTATTCGAACAAATATGATTCCAAATTTAAAAAGAGGTCTCATTGAATCATTGCAAACAGTTTTGCGTGAAAATAATCACCTCATACAGAGCTTCAGATCTAATCTAGAGTCGAGATCCTTTGATGAGTTGCAAAACTTTAAGTTAATTATTCATGCTGACAGAGTTCCTCAAGATGAACATAGAGGTCAGTATAATGCACCTACCATCGATGAAGTAGCCGTATTATTAGTAAATGAAGATAAAGGTCCCAGAGATATAGTTCTGAATGGTTGGGGTGGACACTTGAGTCGAGTTTCAGAATTGAATAGATCTTATGATGCACTACAATATCCGTTAATGTATACTAGAGGTGAAGACGGATATTACATTAATATTACACAAAATCAACGAACAAAAACTGTCTCCTGCATGCAATTTTATTCTTATAGGTTTATGGTTAAAGAAAGAAGCCTAAATCATCTACATTATTACAAAACATTATTCAGCCAATTCGCCGTAGATATGTTTGCAAAAATGATTTCTGAAAGACTACACTTTATTCGCAACCATCAAAAACAACTACGTGCGGATAATTATGTTCACCTCCGAGATGATGTTAACAATGATGCAAATATTAATGCTAATAACGTGGGGCAACAAGTAATTCTTCCCTCCTCTTTTACTGGCTCCCCACGTTACATGCATGAAAAAAATCAGGATGCCATGACTTATGTTCGAAAATTTGGCCGTCCAAATTTATTTATAACTTTCACATACAACCCGGAATGGCCGGAAAAAATGAATTATTTCAAGACCAAGATATATATGTATAATATGTATAAATGGATTTCAATCTGTTTGTTTGTCCTTTATGCATTCATAAATGGCTGGACCGATTACGACGAAATTTGGTGCAGAGATATATTAGATCTATAGACAGAAGATAGGCTAAGTTAATAAGTGATAGACTCAAACCTGGGAGATGCTCAGACATTTTGAGATTTACGATGGACATTTTTGTTTATTTATAAATTGTCGCTATTAGTGATGATTCCTTATAATTATTATATATTTCTATTATTATTATAACATATATCCCTGAATTATTTTAAATTGCGCACTACATAGTCCGTAAAATATTTTACATTTTAAATTATGCCTCAAAAAAAAAAGATCGATCCGTAGTTGTACGCCTCAGCACCAAAGAAAATGGCAATACGAGCTACAAAAACATCGAGCAATTTTTTTTCTGAAAAATAAACCCTGAAAAATGGCTATCTTAAATTTTTTTGGAAATAATTAAATAAAAAATTATGTTTTTTAAATTTTTTACAAAAACATTAAAATAAATTAAAAAATTAAATAATTGTAGTTCTTGACCCTGTGCATCTTATTATAAAACCAGAATTTTTATATCTCCATTATTTCGTGAGATATTTTAATGGGTAAATCCTCGCGGGACAACCTATATATATAAATGGATTCGTCTGTTTATCCTTTATGTATTCAAATTCCAATATTTGGGCCGATTACGAACACAAAATTAATTGGCACAGAGATTTATGAGACTTATTGGCAGAATATAGGATAAGCTAAAAGTGATAGATCCAAATAGCATTCAATTAAATATTTGAATTGTCAGAATTTGCTCGATAAAACGAATAAATTTACATAATGATGAATTAAATTGAATACCGTTGTAAGATTATTGCTTATTATATTTTAACCATTATTTATTTACATATTGTATAAAACATACTGCTAGCATAATCACAGGAAACGAATTTAGCACACAGTTTGAGAAATGTGAGAGGTAAGATTTTTATCGGGCTACGAAGTGCACGGGATCAGCTAGTAATTATATATATTAATATTCATCAAAATGACTACATACATTCGTATATATTTTAGGATATTGGGTATTATTTGATATTAAGCACGGTGCTGCAATCTGTAATGTTATAATGACAGTTCACGGTTTCAAAAAACTCCACTAGATAGCACTGCAAGTCCTTTTGACAATTTTACATAATCATTAAGAGAACGCAGTTCCCGACCAAGCTGCCTGACCTGTATATAAGACCATGATCTGTCGTGATTGTTTATATCACAGATGTAGATAATAAACTAGATTGCTAACCACGGTCTTAGAAGATAAGGTCAGCTAACTTCCCACCCTCCCACCTATTGCAATATTTCCGCTTAATGAGGCAAAAACATTTCCCAAGTTGCCGCAAAAGCGCTGCCGGTTAGACTTAATTTGAGGTTAGGAAATTAAGGAACCGTTGTTTACTGAACGGCCCGCCAAAAATTAATTCAAACATCTAATTATTGAGATTGGTTTATACTTTATTCAAACATCTAATAATTGAGATTGGTTTATACTTTACTATATTATATATATATAATAGTATTATTTTATTTGCGTTATATAGATTTATATTAATAATCGATAATCCTAACATAGTTTGATACAAACAATACAAACTGCATAATGTACTAATGCTGTCTATTGTCTAGTGGCAACTAAAAACCTAGATGTTCGATTTACGTTTTTTTATTTGTATTTAGCATAATAGAAGTTAGTAGTTAGTATTGTAATTTGAAAATGCCGAATAACGTTTGTTTCGGAGAAACTGTCAGTTTTTACTATCCCTAAAGATAAACAATTAAAGCAGAAATGGCTACAATCTTTAGGGATAGATTATTTGAGCCCTAATGAGGTGATATGTGAAAAACATTTTCGGGATGTTCTAATTATTAGAAAAAAGGATATTGTTGACAAATGGGGAAATGTTATTTGTTCAGTAAGTACCTATATTTGACTTGCAGACGTGGATAGACAATTAGGAAGAGTGGATATTCCCTGTAAGCTCTCGTCTATAGTTATGTCCGCGGTCTTGGACGATATTTTCCAATATTGTGGTTTTGTAAGTGGCATCTACCAGTCATTTTTTTTGCACTTGCATTATTTTTGTTGCCTATATGATTAAATAAATTCACCATTTAGTTATAATTAAAAATGCAAAAGTATAAAAACAATTTGAGTACGTGAAGATCTAAATGTTTGAGGATTGATATAATCATAAGGCGTATGCTTAGCATTTTTTTAAAAAAGAAAGGGAACTTTAACCACAGAATAGATTTAATCTATGCTGTGGTCCAACCTAATGAGACTCCACCAATCCAACACTGAAAATATATAAATAAATAATAAATATTATTAACTTGGTAGGAAACTGTATATGGTATTATAATGGACCTATTCGCGATGCACCTAGCTGAATTTTGCTCTAGTTTATCAAATTAGACAGTACATAAAAAAGTAACAGTTCTGTATAGATAGTATTTTGTTTTTTTATATTACCATTCATTTTAATAATGATAGTAATACTTATTTCTTTATATGAAATGTGAATTTTGTTAGTATTTTATAATTATTATTGCAATTATAACTGCAAGTTTTTAAAATACATTTTTAAAATACAAAACTTGTTACACTCTTTGGATGAATAGTTTGATAATTTACTTTGAAAAATATCAAAAACTATTGAATTTGAATAATTAGAAATAATATGTTAATTGTGAATATCATAGATCTAATTATGACTTATAGATACTTCCATAGACAGAATTGTTTTAGCAATTTCACTATTTAAGTATTTTACAACAAGTATGAAGTAATAAAACCTTTAATAATTAAAGTTTAATTATTAAGTAGGTAGTAGTCAGTAAATACCACATACCTATTAATGTATATATTACGAATTATAATATTTGTATATTGTATAGCACTTTGAGTAATTTTCATTTTTTGTAGAATATTGGACTATCTGACTATAAAGTATAAATTATAATATAATATTTTACCACTATGACCGTCATAGTTTTTTGAACTAGTGTCTTCTACATACTACAGTATTACTGTCTACTGTCTAATGAGTAATGACTAGTATAAAAAATAAAATTTATTAAAATAATAAATATAAATAGTATAAATACTATAAATCTATTTAAATGTATAATGCCATAACCTCAAAAAAAGTCTGCAGGGCAGCGCTCAATTGTACAGCGGCCAAATTTTAAAATGGATTTGCCTCACTAAGCGGAATGCTGATAACGCATAGTTGTTCGACCTTATTTTCTAAGACCGTGTTGCCACAGAATCACAGATATAGATAATAAACTAGATTGCTAACTGTGATAAAAAAGTGAAGCCAGATACTAATCAAGCCGCCATCTTTAAAAAGGGCACCGCAACAATATTACTAATATTAGTGATGAGTACTTTCATTTAATTTTGATGAACTAATTCATGTGACAACAATATTATACTAAAGAAATTAAAAATATTATCTATTTTACAAAATTTTAGATTAAATAACGAAGTAGTTCCTAGCATAGGCCTTACTAGGGGGGTTTAGAGGGGCTTAGACCCCCTAAATATTTTCATAGCCCCCTTTGATAAAAAAATATTGAATCTCAGTATTTTGTGAATTTTGTAATAAATTATTTATAAAATTTAATCATCTATCTAAATATCAATATTTAAACAAAATAATTATCTAGTTTGAAAATTATTTGTTATTCAGTTATTTTTTATTAACTATAGAAAGTGGTTTTACCACATCAGTGTATTTTCGTCCATAGCTCTATCGGCTAATTGATTCTGTTGTAAGAAACCTTAAATATGGATTTTTCAAAGTGAGTTTACTCATGGCGTGCTCAGTTGAATGTTTTATTAAAATGGATTTTGTTGAAAGTTCATACGATCTTATAAATCTATAATAAATATAAATATAATTACAAGGTTAATTTTACATTTTTTAATAATATTTTTTTCTCAATAAATTTATTGTAATTTTTATTGTTTTAGGTCTTAGGATGTTTTCATAATAGATATTCATGCTTTAAAATCAGAAATGACTGTAGCAAGAAACTGCATGATTACTATAATACTTTATTTTGATATTAATGATATTAGCAAAGTGATTGAAAAACATGTTTATCCCAATCTTTATAAGTTGTTACATGTAGCAATAAGTATTCCCATAAGTTCAACCACTTACGAAAGATCTTTTACTTCTATGAGACGTATCAAAAATTGGTTACGAACCAGTATAGGTACTACAAGATCGTTTCACAATTTGTTAATATGTTTATAGGTAGGTAGGTACTTTAAATAACATGAATGTTATACTTGATATTACTAACAGTAACATTGTTGATAAATTAATATTTGATATATTATATTGTCTTAACTACATTATGCATATTGTGATTTGTTTGTTAGTTACACAATAAATTATAAATTATATTTTATGGTGATTGGTGGTACATTAAATGAAAGACTCAAGAGACAGGCACATTATTAGTAGCAGGTAAATTGGTTGTCAACTGGGTGAGGTTGTTAATCAATTATATGTGAAATATGTATTTTGTGAATCGTTTTTTATTTATATACATCAATGTTATAAATGTTTATTTATTAATAACGAAAATATATTTGTGTTGTGTTTTATGTTTTGTTGTACCTATTATGTTAACATCCATGTTAGGTACCTATGCTTCATGCCTTCATTGAGTTATTTAGTATTTATAGTATGTTTAGTAAATTTAAATAACAACTTGAAGGAACAAGATGCATAATATAAAATATATATTGTAATTTAAAATAATATATTAATATAACATGGTTCTCTTGTGTTATAATTGTTCAGCTGCCCTTTTTAAAGATGGCAGACTACAACCGGCTCGGTGGCTTCAAATTTCCCCATTGCCGATAACAACAGTTAGCAATCTAGTTTATTATCTATATCTGTGCCACAGAATAACCAGAATGCTCACTCTTTTAGAATAACACGGGTCTTATGGGGGATAGATTTGCAACACCTGTTGGGATATCAGTGTAGCCTGTATGTAGATAATAACCAATTGTACAACCACAGAATATTATGTGGTCCCGTATTACAACTTTTTGGTACAATAAATACTGTACATCATTTTATTGTATAATAATAATTAACAATGTTTAAACTTTAAGTTAAACTAAAAAAAAAGTTTAAGTTCTAGTCTTTTACTAGTCACCACAAAACTCGTGATACCTTCGGTACTTTTTTTACATAAATAACATAACTGGGGCATTTATATAAATTAAAACTATCATAAATATAGTAACTAAGAAAACTTTTAAAATTCCTAATTTAATAAATTATATTATTGAGCTTAATACATTTTGTTTAGTTTTACTCGTATGGTTTACGTTTCAATTATATTATTTTAAGACCATGGTATAACCTATAAATTATAATAAAGAATATATAATATATTTACTTAAATTGTATGTATTTATTTTGATGTCTTTCATCCAAAAAAGGTATATCTATAATTCAAGTGCTTAGTGCGCCATCTATTATATACTTCCATACATCAGCGTCCGTATAATAAACTACTAGAGCGCAGCACTGCGCTAGATCCGGATTTTTACCGTAATAAAAACACCATTCAAGCGTCGCCTTGCTAATTAGACCTATTATTCTAAGACCGTGAGCAAGAATCAGCCACGAAAATGATTACAGTCAATCTGACTGCATGGTGGCGCTCTCTATTGCTCAATAAATTCCAAGAATTAATTTATATGTTTTTGATAGCGATCATAGATAGCATGGTGGTTAGACCACAATGTAATTGTGTAAAAATATATTATTATGTATTTATTTATTTAGCTATAATAATAATAAGGATCGGGATTCGGGAATTTGTTTTTTATACCATCTGTGATTTAATACAGCATTTCACACATTATTGACATAATATCTCGTTCTAATATACTATATACAAAATTGTGATTTATTATTTATATTGATTACTACTATCCCAAAAAATGTCTTGTTGCATTCGCTCATCACATTCTGTGGCAAACACCACTTTTGGAGTACCGAAGAATGTTGGAAAAAAATAAATGGGAGGAGGCTTTAGGCATGAAATTAAAAAAAATCCTTCGCATAATATGTGTTTCTTATTTTAATGAATGCGACATAATAAGCTGTTGGAATTCTGGTTTGAATAATTATTCGGTAAGTAGGTATTCAAAAGGTACTAAGAACATTAAAAACAATGTAAAAAAAAAATCAGTAAATATACCTGTAAAATGTGTTGACTTTTTAAATTATTTTTTGCAATGTTAATACTTCTCAAAAAAATTCAAAATGCTAATAACGGTACTTGTCCAATGTGCGACCTACAACTGATAATAATTGACCTATCCTTATCTTTGCTGGGCTAATGTGCGACCTACAGCCAATGTGTGTATTTTTCTATATGGCATGGGGAAATATATTTATTTATAATGATGAATGGAGAGCTTATTCGTCATTAAAGAATGGATGTACACAGTATTAATATAATACACATGTATGGTATTAATACACAGTACTATGAATCATCAAAAATGGTTTATTGATCCTGATACAAATGCCAATACTCAAACCATAGAATGTTTGTGGAAAATAGTGAAAAGTGATATGAAATATAAGAGTACACGGCGCATCTCAATTATTACCTAGACAATTTAAAGAGGAGTGGTGGAGATCCCTTCACCCAAACAAGCAAACTATATTTTACGAATTTTTATCAGACATGAAAGATGCTTTTATGACATAAATTACGATGAATTAATAACTATAATAACTATTAATATGAATAAATTTAAAGGATAAAATAATAAATTAATTAATAACTATAAAAAAATGCAGTATAGGTCTGACCTATATGCATAGACAAGTATACTAATAGATAGGCAACCGCAATGTTATTAATCGGGACATTGAACACAGCGCTCCCGGGAGCTGGTGAATGAAACTTCGACCCCTCCTCACCACCCACAGTGCGCCACCGCTTGTGTATAGATTGCCAACAATGTTATCACCGGGCGCCTTAATCACTGTTATTTTATTATTTTTTTAAGTACTCAATTGAAATTAATAAAACATCAAAAATAAATTAAATTTCATTTTATTACAATATACTTTCTTAACATTCTTATACAATCCAAATAATAAAAATAGATTTAACATAGATTTTAAATATACAATACAAATAAATGTAACTTTTGAAAAACTAGTTAATACAATTAGTTAATGGGAATATTATCACATATTTTAAAATTAAAATTAACAAAATAATAAATATAATACTTATACTAAATAATATAATATACATGAACATAAAATTGTATTTATAATTTATTTTGAAAATTTAATTTTCTTTTAGAGAACAGTTTGTACCTCGCAAATGCATTTATTTTAATTTGATCAGATTCATTTTTATTTAAATATAATTTTCCTGATAAAATTCTATTTATTTGAGTGCACCAATTATGTACCATTAATTTTACTAAAAAATCAATGAACTTTTGTGGAATCAATGATTTATGTTCAGGACATGTTATGTATTTTAAATCTATTGTTTTCTCAATAATATTAATTAAATCTAATTTTAAATTTTTATGATGACATATTGAAGGTAAATTACGTGAAATAATATTAATAATATTTTGGATCAACAAACAAAAACTAGTATTAGGATATTTTAGTAAATGCTTACCATTAGGCTGATAATATCTAGCTTGAATTAATTGATGGCTCTTATTTATATTAGTACAAATTTGCTTTAGGAATACATTACAATTTTTAAAGAATACGGTATTTAGTTTTTTTATAATGTATCCTGCAATATAATTTTTAGTCTGGGATTCTAACAATGTTGGGTCGGAATTAAAGTTTGAATTTAGTTCATTGGGTAAACCATCAGCAACGCGTTGAGTATCAAATCCTGGTTCATCTGTTTCCAGCTGGTCATTGAATGTGGCAAACAACGTTTGATATGAAATCAAACAGGCTTCCGAGAAATCATCCTCACAGTTGCTGCCAGGGGAATGTGTCGTCATCATGTTATTCAACAGCAAGGTTTTATAAGCTGATGAAAACATTTCACATGTGGGATTATTATTGCGATACCCTAAAGCTCGCAACGCACCAAAAAAGTTCTCCAACGAATCTTCATTGAAATGCCTCAGTAGCAAAACCTTTATTCCTTTTTCATTCAACGATTGAAATATATTTTGGAAACCTAAAAAAAAATAGTTAGTTATTAATGCTGCTTTGAAATAATATTTTAACTGTTTACTTTTGATTGTTTTAATCCAATTCTTCAAAGTTGGTGGCTGTGGAGTGGAAGGATTCCCAGTATAAGGATTTAAAAACCGCATAGTACTTAAAATTTTTAAAGAATCTTCCCACAGTTGGTGATGAGGAGAATTCCTTTTTACTCCTGTTCGATAAATTTTGCCATTAACCACTTTATCAAAGATACCATTTACGGAATCTATAATTCGGAAAATCGGAAAATAATTTGTCAAACAAAAGACAAAATTTAGCTGTGTCACTAGCTGTTTCTCCGATAAGATTTTTTGCTAAAAAATAATTTTATAAAATAAATATTTTGTAATAGGTAAATAAATACGTTTTCATTTTACTTACATGCCAGAAATGCCATAAATGGATGAAACTCTTTGACTCAATACTTGAGCAGCATTTCTTACACGCATTTTTCTGATTTCATTAGGTACAACATGTTCTTTTGTTAATCTAGGAAGCATTTTCACATCTGGTATACCACTGTCCAATTCATAAAGGTTTATGATATCGCGCCAACTAGCTATTTTTTCACCATCAATATCAAATGAAACATTTTTGGTTAGTAAATTATTCCGAATTCCTTTTAGCAGATGAGCTGGATCAAACAAATTATAAATTTTAATTCGTTCATTTCTGTTGTCAAAATTATTGCTTATTTGCTCGATTTAGTCCCATTTTATGTAATATACCTAACATATAAATAAAAATAAAATAATCAGATATGAACAAAATGGTAAGCAGTGAAGCTATAAAAATACGATCAGCGCTTTAGGGTTAAAATTAAGCAATAATATAATATTAACCGGAGCTTCGTGCTTTTCTGTTACTGCGTGCAATATTGGCATCAATGGAAAGTCTACTTTCAAGCGTATCAACTACATATAATTACAATCGAAAATTCAATCATAATTTATAATCAAATAATTCATAGATAAAAGCTTTAAGAAAAAACGAGCACTTACAAATTAACTCATAAGAATGAGATTTACTGATGACACGATATGGACTTGATATATTATGATCTATCAAAAAACAACAACATTTAAGTACAAACTGTTCAAACTATTCTACATTATAGCCTATTATTATAACACTTACCCAAATTTTGTGTTTCTGAATCACTCAATACATCTATGCCGGATATATTCAAATCATCATTGAATACAGAAGGAGACTTCTCAATGTTTGGTGAAATGTTACAAGTGGCTAAAAAATTGAAACAATGACTATTTATTTTGTACTCAATTGCTTTATAGTATAAATGCATAATTATATTATTAACATACATGTTGACTCAAGTTGATCTATGTCTTGTGTTGGGGCACACTGTTCAACATTTACACTTGGTGAAACAACATTCACATCAGCTATTAACAAATGATATTCAGTAAATAATAGCGTAAAATCAGTATAGAACATATTTATAACAAACTTGGAAGCGGTTTAAACATCAATAAGTGTGGCAAGACATTATGCTTTAATGTCCTTGTGTCAGGGCCTAAGTCATCAACGCTAAAATGCAATGAACATAAGCGAAACTTCTCATAAATAATACGAGGATGTATATTTTCAAACCGTTCTGATCCTAATACTGTCAACCATTTTTGGAACATTTCCAAAAATGTTCTAGGATTTGGGAATTGATGAGAGCTAACTGCGCCTAAAAAGTATACATGAACAATTTTAAATAATATTATAGCATTTTTCATTAAAAATGTATTTAACAATAACACCAAACGGAGGGAAAGATATGTGTTAAAAAAGCTTAAATACATTTGAAATACCTATGTAAAATCTAAATAAATTGTAAATATGTACTGTTGTAGCGAGGCAACTCATAAAATAATATACATTACATTATATACATTTTAGCAAAATTAATACTAATATAAATTATTACACCGCTCGGAGTCGGCTTGCTCATTGCACGCATCAGTACAAACTATTTTGTGTTCTACGTTTGCAGTCCGTGCACGCACTAAAAAGTAAAACACACTAGCTAGGAGTTAGGACATGACGTAAATCTCTTGAAACGAATTTCTCATTCACCCTTATTCATTTATCATTTTATAGTAAAAATAGGTATTTATAATAAAATTCCAGCTCCCTAATACAAACTAGATACTAAATAGTAAATGGTACATGTTAATAATAATGAATTACTTTTTGACGTACAACCAATCACCGAACATTTGTATGCTGCACGGCCCATTTCCTTAAATCAATTCTTAATTCAGAGTATTCAGACTTCACAGCAGTATAATACTTGTCTAGTTGTCTATGATTCACAGATCACACATGTCACATTGAAAAACAAAATGAATTACAGTAATTAAACAAGTACAGACAATAACGTACAAATACTATTATAATATATCATAATCGTAATTCGTATAATATAGCATTTGACATGAAAAAATCTATTTTGTCATGGCATTTGATAAGTTTTTAATCTAACATATTATAATCAGTACTGTGTCCGTACTTGCGGGTGCAGGTAGCTATTGGCGCTGGTTGAGTGTGATCCTGACGGCTGGTGAATGAACTAATTTCAATGTTCGTAACCGGCCTATAGAGTTGCCTCAGCCTGCCTATATGTAGGTCGCACACTGGATCGCGGGGGCCCTAATAACTACAGTAATTTACACATCTATAATATCACAGTATAGTGGTTGCATGGCTAAATAACTAGGTATGATCGCATATGTATACATATGTATATAATAAATAAATATAGATGAATAAGTATAAATATTAAATTAAATTAAAAATATAAATTGTATGTATTATGTATCAACTGGTTTAAAATAAATATATATGTAATCTTTAATTTTATTCAATTAAAAAATTTTTTGAACCGTCAAGACGGAAAAATATCATGGTCCCATGCGATTCCGTCTTATCGAGGTTTTACTGTATAATAATATTTTATAATCCATGACACCCTTTGTTTATTAGTCTGTCTCTCTCTCTGAATAGTTGATTTGCCTTTAATGGACGGGGGGTGAGGAAAGCGCAGTCCATCTCTTTATATGTCTATGTAAATTACCCATTTTTCGTATAAAATGTTTTACCTTGTTTAGTATTGTAAAAAATATTATAGTAGATACGATAGTATTATAAAAAAAAATAACAATGTTTTTAAAGATGAAATAGGCACTTTTAACAAATACGAAATTTCATTAAATATCAAATCGGGGGCAGTACCTAAATTTTACAAACATAGGTCTATTCCTTTAGCATTAAAGGGAAAAGTTGAAACCGAAATTGAGCGTTTAATCAAAAGCAACATTTTAGTTCCCGTCGACCACAGCGAATGGGCAACTCCAATAGTACCAATTTTAAAACCAGACGGCACGGTTAGAGTATGCGGTGATTTTAAAATAACAATAAATCCGGTATTAGAAAGGACTGAATACCCTCTTCCAAAAATAGAACATTTATATGCAAATATTAGTGGTTCAAAATATTTTTCGAAAATAGATTTAAAAGACGCATACCAACAAATGGTTATTAAAGAATCTGATCGCAAATATACCACTATTAACACACATAAAGGTTTATTTAGCTATACACGTAACCGTTTTGGAATAAAGTCGTCAGCAGGGGAGTTTCAAAAAGTTATGGAAACTTCCACAGCAGGTCTTGAGGGCAGAGGTATATTCCAAGACGACATTATTGTTGCAGGTTCCACTATCACAGAGCACAATGCTCGTTTAGACAAATAACTAAATGTATTGTCAAATGCAGGTTTAAGAGTAAAGTTGAATAAATGCAAATTTATGCAAAAGTCGATTGAATATTTGGGTCATAGGTTAGATGAAAATGGTTTACTCACACTATTACATTAACAAAACACACAGATGTTATAAACGATGCCATTGTCCCAGAAAATAAAACATTGCTAAAATCATTTTTAGGTTTAGTTACGTATTATATAAAATTTATTCCAAACGCTGCAAATATTTTAAAACCATTGTACACTCTTTTACGTAACGGCAGTGAATGGAATTGGACACCAAAATGTGACCAAGCATTCAATAAAGTCAAACAAATTTTAATTTCGAAACCCGTATTGGCATATTATGATCATAATATTCCGATTAAACTCGTTGTAGACTCATCATCTTATGCACTAGGCGCAGTTCTTTCCCATGTGTACCTAGATCGTACTGAAAAACCTATAGCATATGCATCAAGAGTTCTATCTGAGTCAGAATGTAAATTTCCACAAATTGAAAAAGAAGCTTTAGCAATTATTTACGGGGTTACGAAATTTGATGACTATTTATATGGTAGGCATTTTCTATTAGAAACCGACCATAAACCGTTAATATATATTTTCGGTGATAAGAAAGGTATCCCAATTTACGCGGCTAATAGGTTACAACGATGGGCCTATGTTTTATCATCATTCGATTTCGACATAAAATATGTGAAATCCGAGATAATACAGCCGATTTTTTATCACGAATAAAAGGTTCAAAATTAAAAATTGAAAATCATAATGAAGAATGTATTAGTCTTAATTTTATTCACGAACAATCACCTTTCACATTAGACTGGTCTAAAATAATCGCCAAAGTATTAAACGCAGTCAAAACAGGAGAATGGAATAGTGATTTTTCTAAAAATTTAGAACTTGGGGTTACCGTGTTATTATACCAGCTAAATTTCGAAATAATATACTCAAGGAACTTCAATCATGTCATATGGGTTCTTCCAGTATAAAAAGTTTAGCGAGATCATACTTTTGGTGGCCAGGAATGGACAAAGAAATCGAAAATATCACACAAAGTTGCGACAATTGTATTAATGTCAGGCAAAATCCGCCAAAATCTGTAACATCACCTTGGAAATGGCCAGAAAAACCGTGAACTAGAGTGCATTGCGATTTTCTTGAACCATTTCAAAATAAATATTTTTTTGTCATTGTTGACGCAACCACAAAATGGTTAGAAGTATTTCAAATAAATTCTATGACAGCAGAAATTGTTCAAAAATTTTCAGAAACGATAGCACGATTTGGAATTCCAAAAACAATTACATCAGATGGTGCAAAATGTTTCACTGGTTTTGAACTTCAAGCATATTGCAAAAATCTAGGTATAAGGTATATGACAGGCGCTCCATTTCACCCAGAATCAAACGGCTGTGCGGAATCAGCAGTCAAAACAATAAAATTTTTTTTTTAAAAATGCTCGACTGCACAATCCCAATTATATAAATTTCTTTTGATGTATCGTAATACACCTCATTCAACAACACAAGAAACGCCAGCTAAACTAATGTTAGGTCGATCAACACGTTTACAATTTGACGCGTTAATGCCGAATACAAGTGAAGTGGTTATTGAACGACAAATATCACAAATAAACAATGGTGGTAATACGATAGTATCATATAATACAGGTGATAATGTTTTAGCGAGAGATTATAGGAATAATAATAATAAATGGCAAAAGGGTAAAATTATCAAATCCATTAGTTGTAATACACACGATGTAGAGCTCGATGACGGAACTATTTGGAAGAGACACAATGATCAATTACTCATTGATAAATCGATAACACCAGCGAATAATTCAATTTCACTTACACCCACTAGACAAATAAATGAAAATACTGAAAATATCGAAACCGTAGGTGCAAAACAAAATCCTGATACTATAATAATAAATAAAACACCCAGACCAATTAAATCTAGAAAACCACCTCAGCGATATTCTCCAAGTGATTATAATTAATGTAATTAAACTTACTAACATAGCGATTAAGCAATACACAAAATACTACTTATATATAAGTATATATATATATATATATATTTTTTTTTTAAGGAAAAATATGTTGCATATTCAGCATTTATATTATATGATATTACACCTATACTGTTTATACTAACAATAATCATAAGTATCATATTACGATCGGTGGGGACTGTCCATCGCTTATTAGCGAGTAGAAATATTGTTTGAACTTGAGCCGCGCTCGTGGCCAATAGTGTGACCGTTTGGACACTTGTCGTGTCACCCCGTTGGCTGACCGACGTCGAAGTGCGCTTGCGCAGAGCTTTTGGCGACCGGCATCGCTGACCACCGGTTCTCCAGCGGCTCGGCCTCTTTGTATATTTACCACCGTCGTCCGGTACAGTTGCCGTGACCCGGTGTCGTGCGCCTTTTTTTTTTTATGTACCACGTTGTCGTCGTGTGTCGACTGACAATTCTATGTTATACTGTGTGCGTTTTGTCGATCGCAGCGTGTGCCGTATGTCGATGGCCTCATAATTCGTATTATATTACCTATTGGCTATTATAGTTGCATCGGCGGTTTTTATTTTTTATTATTTTGTGTGCGGGTTTGATTCCCCAACATCACCTATCGCACGTAACTACACGTGCTCGCATTTTCGTGTGCATATATACTCCTACTAAGCCGCGAAGTGCTCGTGTGACTGGTGTATGACTTTATGAGACATGTAACTCAAGAGGTCAACGGACTCACCATCGCCGAGCTGTCTACAATATAATTTGGCAACTTCGCGGGATCACGCAGACCATTCGTATTAACGACATCTATCATCTTCGTGGGATTCCGCCTTCAGTTGTGACCAGCGGTATCGTTGATATTACCTATTATTGTTTATTTTTGTATTTGTATTAATTTGCATATTGCGCACTTGTTGTGCCCTTTATAGTTTATGCTATATCATTTTGTTGGTATTATTATTATTATTATTATTACAATCGTCCGAAAGAGACGTCTTCGGCGTTGTACCGTATTACTGTTTTGTGTTTACAAATCGATTGATCATTCTATACTCTTTATACCACATTTCTTTTAATATTGTCATTTATCCCCACACACTCCGCGAGTCGTTCAGCAAACTGCTCAAGCAAGTGCTGGCGGCGCAAACAAATATATTGTACGTCATTACGATTTATACTGTTAACAATAAATGTCTATATAATACGTTTATGTTATTATTTATATTTATAATACATAACACGGTATAATACCAAAAAAAAAATAAAATACCGTATTTTAACATCACTAATAACAGATATCGAAAAATTTTGTTATTTAAGAAATGCACTAGAAAGCGAAGCTAGTTCATTAATTAAAAATTTAGAACCGTCTTCATCGAATTATGAAATTGCATGGAAAATAGTTACTAAAAGATACAACAATACTCGGCTGTTGATCCAAACACATACGAAACGCATTTTCGATTTGGAGCCAATTAATAAAGAATCGGCCATTAAGTTAAAACAATTAACTGATTCACTAAATGCACATATCCAAGCCTTAAAAGCTTTAAATCACGATCCGTACAGTTGGGGTGAATTGCTATTACATGTCTTATACACAAAACTCGACACAAATTCTATACGTCAATGGGAAGTGAAAGTGTCGAGTGACGAATTACCGAGTGTACAATTAATGATGGAGTTCCTGGCTAAGAGAAGTCAAATCAAGAGAACCAAAAATCGGTTATTGACTTTTGCTTTTTATTTTGTAAGGTGTCCACACACTCCTTGGCTCTCGAAATCAAATCCAAAAGCTCACTATTAGACACTGTGAGGGAAAATTTTATTTTTAATTAATTTATTGTTATTATTATTTATGTTATATATATATATATAATTTATTTATAGTTCAAATTTTTACGAAATCTGTCGAAAACGCGAATATTTGCAAGTAATTTTGAAGTTGAAAAATCATAAAAATTTTTGTGTTTATAACTAAGAATTAAAAATACAACACTAAGTTTTCCATAAGTTTTCCTTCAAATAACTATAGATAAAACTCGAAGCTTCATTATAGGAAAAATTTTAAGTGCGTTTGAATTTAAATTTTTTTCGAAATAGCATAACGATAACGATTTATCCTCAAACGAATTTAAATATTTGTTATTATTCAAAAAGTATAAGCCGTAGACACATCAAAATTTTAACAGTTATTTAGATTGGTATTTTCTTTACATGATTTAATTTTCAAAATATTTTGACTTTTTGAGATATTTATAGACAACTGAAATTTTCAATTTTTCAGAAATTTTTTTTTTGAAGTGTCGATAAAATTTTTTTGGCCCCATCAAAATACTTGAAAATTTAATACAGAGATTGTCATAAATTAGTCTTATAGTGATTAAAAAATTATAAGAATACATAGGCACAAATTTTTTTTATAAGCGTTTATAGTTCAAATTTTTACGAAATCTGTTGAAAATGCGATAATTTGCAAGTAATTTTGAAGTTGAAAAATCATAAAATTTTTTGTGTTAATAACTAAGGATTAAAAATACAACACTAAGTTTTCCTTCAAATAGCTGGTATATGTATATCTATGATAATATAAGGTATTATGAATTATGATAACTACATGCAATGTTTTTGGAAAAATTGATTAACCATTCCTTATGCAAAATGCGTCCTAATTGAAAAATAAAATATTTGTTTAAAATAGAATATATGACAATATTTAAATATAATATATCCTAGACTGACAAATCATCTCTGTTCAGAATCGTTTTTTGTATACAATGATACCTATCATTGCATTCAAATTTAATCCCATCCATTACAGTAACCTACTGTACAGCAGAGCGACATCCACGACTTACCCGCTTTTTTATTTATTGATGTACCTACTTATACCCTATCAAATAAACTTTCGATCGCTCTCGTCTTTTGAACTATTATTTCCATGATAAATTCAAAATAAAATATTGTTCTACTATAGAAGTATATTATTTTTTCTAATTACCATTATTCATTGTAGCGTATGAACCTACAATAATATTTTTGAGCGTGTTTTCGATGAATTGTACATGCGCCATGCGCTAACGTGTGATATAGCCGTCCCGTCTGCCCGCATCCGAACGATATGAATTCTATTGACTATTGTAATAGAATGATAGAGCGAAAGGAGTTTTTCACACTAATGACTATTAATATTTATCATTTATCATTTATCACTAACACAAAAATTACGGTCAGCAATGACAAGATTAGAAATTGCCTACTTAGAGCCGCCTTAATATTATATTAATTTATTTTTTAAGTATTTGATTTAAAAAAAGCGAGCGCTCGAAATTAAACAGACCTGACCTAGAGGAGAATTGAGTCAACTTATTATATTAACAAATTATTATTTATTATTTAAATATAGAAATTGTTAAAATGAGTGGCCGTGATAGAGACAAGTATCGTTCACATTCATCAGGGCATAAAAAAATATTTAAAAAACAGGCTGCAGAGGAGAATTTAAAAAAAATGAAAGGAAGCTTTCTTAAATACATAGATACAATTTTTCAGGCCCCTCAGGAATATTTTGCCTAGGGCCTCGCAAACCCTATCGCCGGCCCTGATCCCACCACCGACACCACTCTTTTACTTTTACCAGAATTTTTACAACTCACCCACTGCTCCATTAGTTTGTCTTTATTTTTTATTGCATCATAAACTTTGCGTTTTTCCACACTTAAATTTCACCATAAGTTCCTTCACTGAAAGATTCTTATGTTGCTTTAACTCGATTAATTTTATTTTATCCGATAGCGTAAGAGTTGTTTTTTTCGACATTTTAAACGATAGACTGAAAACGCAACGACGCAAACGACACGAACGTAACGATATACGATTTGATACTGAACCAAGCAACTCAGATAATAATATTGTATAGTGTATACATATCAATTTTATTAGTTTTTAATGTCATCGTACGCGCTCGTATATCGATTATCTATGGGTATCGACAGTACGAAAATAAATTTATTACATGAAAATCGTGTTATATTTTCGTCTTAGCGAGGGTTTTCATCAACTTTCATTACAAAAAACGTGTCCATTTTCGTCTTGGCGAGGTTCCGTTTTAGCGGGGTTTTACTGTATCAATTCTTCCAAGCTTTATTCTATAAAATCTAAATAAATCTAAATAAATAATCTGAAATATTTTCACATTAAATCGTGCTATGGTTTAAATATTTATTATTTGATAAACCTTGGGATTTGGGAAGATAATATTATATAAATCAAATTTAATCTCATGTGGTTTTTGAATTAAATCTTAAAATTATATATTTTAAATACTTGTTTTAAACACAATGAGGTACTGCTCAATTAAAGGTTGTGACATTAGTGAAAAAAATGGCCTAATGATGCACAGGTAATTTATTTTTGTTGAAGAAAGTGAATATAAAAACATTTTCAACTAATAAATTACTAGGTATACAAATGTAATCTTATTTACATTTTACAGTATACCTAAAGGTAGAGTTCATGATTGGACAGAAATGATAAAAAAACATATACCTGGTTTTGAAGCTACAAAAAATTCATTGATATGTGAAAATCATTTTACATATGATGATTATTATATTGGCGGTGTTTATGGGAAAAAAATCTTAAAAAAATCTGCAATTCCATGTATATTTATTGTAAATGGTAAAAATCTGTCAAGTTTGTTTAGTATAAGTTGAAAAAAGAAAAAAAAAGAAAAAAAACAATTTAATTAAAAATATTGTATTACAGCTCCTATTAAAAGACAATTAGCATATGTTGATATTACCTCAACTAACAAATATGGTTAAAATATTTCTACTAGTAAGCTGTTTTAGAGAACCTTAGAAAATATTAACATACCTACTAATTTGTAAAAATCCACATCAATAATATGTATACATTTATTTAGGTACAATTTCACAACTGAATAATACTACTATAATTGAACCTATACAATTATTTGGCAATGAAAATATGCTAGAAAAGAACATGTCAACATCCTATGCATGTCAGTTACTTATTTAATTTAATTTAATTTTAAATTTTATAGTTTAATAAATAACTTTATATTTTTTATTTAATAGGTACAAATCCATCTATTGACAATTTAAACACTTCCATTAGTAAGTAAATAGTTTAAACACTAATTTTAATTACACAGCACATACAAATATACAATATTGGAACGATTATATTTTTTTTTTAAATTTGTTTTATTAAATTATTTTATATTTTTATTTAATGTTTACAGTTTATATTTGTCATTTATTTTGATTGTAAATTGTAATCACTAATCACTATAATTTTTATATGGAATAATAAAGTTACATATGTCGTTTACTCCATGCCAACCTGTAGTATATATTTTTCTCTCTTTAACAATGATGTCTTGACATCTCTCTCTCTAAGCGCAGTCCATATTCTCTTTATATGTCTATGGTAATTTAGATCCCCGGCTAGTATATTGTCAATTAGTTCCCTATGGTTATTTAGATCCCCTGTCAATTAGATCCCTTATAGCGTTTTCGATTTGACGCACTTTTTGCACTCAGTGCGCACTGAGTGCAAAAACGTATTCGATTTGACCAAAATTCTGTGAACTGGTGGAGTGTTTTGTATTCGATTTGATTGCAGTGCAACACTCGTGTGCACTCAGTGCGCACTTTCTGCACCGCCGATTTTGTGAGTGTTTTTATTACTATGAACTTAACTTCTCTATTGAGGGGTCAAAATATTATATTTTTTTCCCCCGGTAATTTGTTTTAAAATTGTTATTATTATTTGATTATTTTTGTTTTAATTATTATTATTTACGAAAAGTTTATTAATTAAAATTAATTTAAGTTATTAATTAATTAAATTCTATTAATTAGAAAATTTCATAAATTATAAATACATAATATTATGGATAGTATACAAATAATAACATTGATGGAATCGGGTATTCTATCATCCTCTTCATCTTCGGACTCATCTGATGACGAAGAACTATATTCAGTGATTTGTAATGGAATACATCATGTAAAGCCCAAAGTTAAGGACTTTGTGGTAAATGTTGTACATAGTTTTACCGATGACGAGGTATGTTTAACAATTCATAATTTAATAAGTATTAAATAGAGATTCTTAATATAATTTTTTATTAATTACCTATTCACATTTGTTGTACACACTTGTATATATATTTTCCATTACATATATGACTAAACATTAATAAATTACCTATTTTTACAGTTTTTAAGAAATTTCAGACTATCCCGAACTACTGTGAATAGAATTGTCACAGATTTTATGAGCAGTGATTACTATCCAAAATATACAGCTGGAAAGCCCACAATATCAGCTGAAGCACATATACTGATGTTTCTATGGTAAGTTAGCATTACCATTATAAGTCAACAATAATAATACTATGACCTTAAATGTTGAACGTGCACACAGGATATACTCGCAATTTTTATAAATTTAAAACTGTAATAAAATATCCTCAAAAATATAAATACATCAAACAAGTTATAATGTCAAATAGACAAGTTCAATTACAAAAACTTAATGCTGGTAAATTGTAGACGTGGACTTTATATATTATAGTCAATAAGATTTTTTTACCAACAAAATTGTTACAGACTTTTGAAAATAAATAAATAAATTTATAAAATCAATATAGACCCGTATAATTTTTTTTAATAGGTGGATTTAATCATGAATATATTCAAAAACTTAGGGGGGCTTAAATAAAACTAAATTGCGCCTATGAGTTACAACAATAACTAATAAGGAAGTTAGATAAGTATATGTATTAAAAAGAGACAAGTATTTAAATAATATAGTTAACCTGGGTTCCTGATGATATTATAATCTATTGTATACTATAAGTACTTATTTTAGGTTTGCAGGCAACAAAACAGTAATAAGAATAGTGGCACAAGTATTCAATTGCAGTGAATCTTCTTTTTTTGTAGTGTTCAATAGGGTAGTTGAATTCCTACTGAATATTTTGCCTAGTATAATTAAAATGCCTACTTCAGATTATGGCAAAATACAATGTGCCTACGAGTTTCAGCAAGTAATACTTAAATAAAACTCACTATATAATAAAAACTTTAAAAAAAAAAATAAGATTGCTTAGAAATTAATTTGAAACTTTTTCTTTTAAATGTTAGATTGCAGGTATACCTGATGTACTTGGTGCTATAGATGGTTCGTATATAAGCATTAGAAAACCAAAGCACAAAATTCGATCCACATATGTTAACCGACATCATGACTGCTCTTTAACTTTGCAAGGTATTTGCAATGCAAAGAAAAAATTTGTTGATGTTTTTACTGGAACGCCCGGTAAAATGCATGATGCCCGCATACTTCAACACTCTTTTGTATATAAAGACGCATATTTACAACAAGTATGTGGATCAAAGTACCACATTTTAGGTGATGCAGCTTATCCGTTAGAAGAAAATATTATAACTCCTTTCAAGGATTATGGAAATCTTACAAACAATGAGAAATTATTCAATAAAAATCATGCCAAGACAAGAGTTATAATTGAGAATACTTTTGGCTTATTAAAAGGACGTTTCCGCCAATTGTTAAAATTAGATTTTTCATTAGCTGAAAAAGATTCAAATTTTATACTAGCTTGTTGTGTGCTACATAATTTGTGTACAGATGATGATGATCTCGTTCCTGAGCAACCACCTGTAGAAGTAGAAGAATTACCAGAAAATGTAACTCTTAACATTCACCCAGGAACTCTCCAATCTCGAGAAAAAGGATTTCAAAAACGAAAAATATTATGTTCTTTGTAGACTTTGATAATTTTAATTTTTAGAAATATATTAATACATTTTTTATGACAGAAATCTATTTGTTATCCAAAATTTTTTTAAGAATATCCATTTTTTCTTCATGACGTTTTTGACGTTCCAGTTCTCTCTTTTGTCTGCCTTCTTTTTTTTCTTTATGCATGGTAATCAGCAGATCATTCAGAGAAGTCTTGGCCTTCTTTGTAGCTTGTGGCTCAACATCTTTAGTTATCTTATCATCTTTTAAAATTCTTTTCAGTCCAGAACTAGATGTTCCTAATAATGTAAAATATAATGTGTTTATTAAACAAGGTTACACAGCAAAATTTGTTTTAGTGTGAGAAATGAATGTATTGAATAATAAATTAATTTAGAATTGTGCAATAGCTCAATTTAGTTAGAATAATTACACAAAATGAAAAATACACAGTCATCAGTGTCGGGGATGGGCTGTTGGATTCAGTGATCATGTACCTAAATATTGCATACAAAAATATGTACAATACCATACCTACGTCTATACCTAAATATATATTTTTATATTATATAATAATGATGGAGGTTTGACTTTTTACTTTTAAAAGTTTACTTAAATATTATTATTCTTATATAGCTTATGGTTTTATCATTAAAGTGGAAACTATAATACAAATATAATTTTGGGTTTTGTAATTCCGTTTCTGTGTAATTAAAGATATAATAGATTATTAATAGTAAAATAAATTACTTAATAGCAGTAACATCATCATGTGTTAATAGCACATGCTGTCATGCTGATATATAGAAACCATATTCACTCAAAATTGTAATTTGTTGCTAAAATAATACTAACCTACACAAACAGATGGTTCAATAGAATCATCCAATGCTGTTATCTTACTAAATTCTTCATCAACGCTACTGAACTTGGGAGATGATCCAGAAGTATTGTTGTTTTTCATATATGCTTTGTTTCTTTTTAAAACAGTTTTATATCTATTTTCAATTTGAGCTTCTGTAAATACACAACCTATTTGTTCTACCATATCTTGTTTGATTCTTATCCACATTGCCTTTTTGTTTCGGAATTTTTTCATAGGGCCTATTTGTTCCATATACTTATGGAAACAGTTTAACATAAATGATGTATTTCCATCTGTCCAAAAGGTAGTATTTGTGGGACTTTTATTGTCAACTGTTAACACAATATTAGTGTATTAAAATCACACATATGATTCTGTGAAACAGCTGCTACTTAAGTATTAAAACATAAAATTATGAAAGTATAAATATTAAAAAAATAAATGATTTTTGTATTTAAATAAAAACATAGGTACAAAACTGTAGTGTATTTGTGTCTCTATTAAAATACAATTTTTATTTGTATATTGGAAGATATTAATACAGTAATTCAGACACATTTTGAGTTAAATTTGTAAACAAATTTTATTAGCATTTGTACTTTTAAAAGTATAAATATAAATATCAAATCTACCGTTTGTTAATATTATTTATCGACTACAATCTACAAGATGATAACTTATAGTATAGTAAACACTATTACAATGTAATATTTAAACAATCAATTTAGGACACTGCTTTTTAGAACTACATTAATTAATTATTAAAAGAAGCATGCAAAATTGAATGAATAGCCACAGAAGAAACATATATAAATTATACATATTTAGTTAACCTGACAATGAAACTGAATTTTGTGTAAGCAACTTTTCATTTTCTGTTTTATTCATAAACAGTTTATCACTTTCTATGATTTCTTCTGACCTATTAAGTATTATGTATAGAAGCAAGCACATATTGGAAGAAACATATTGTAAGTAATTAATATTATTAAGATTATAATTCGATATTACCTTTGAATATTTATATATTCCTCTTGGTTGCATGTATGAATTGAAGTGTTGGAATACACATCAAAACATTTATTACAAATCTGCAGTATGAATAAAAATAGTATTGATAATTAAATTAAAAACCAATTTTTAAAGTAGGTACTCACGTAAAATGTTTCATTATCGGAATCAGACATTTTACATTTTTAAACTTCTAGGTACGAGGTACGACTATGCCACTATGGAAAATTTATTAAGTAAAGACAAACGGAAACGACAATTATTATCACGTACAATTATTATAATTAATTTATTAATGAGAAATAAAATAATCGAATGTGTGTGACATAATACGTCCTACCTACAGGCTACAACTTTGTTTCGAACAAATTGGCGGTAAAATATTATTTATCATGGTTAAAAATGGTTATGACATGTATTTCATCCATGATGATTTATCCATCCATGATTAAACATGTAATCATATCTTTTCGTATTTGATTTGAATGAATGAGTGCATAGTGCACCGTGCACTAGTGTAGTGTCAGTTCAATTACAGTGCACACTTTTATTGTCAAATCGAAAACGCTATTAGTGTCATTTAGATCATGGGGATCTATTTGGACGGGGATCTAGGTGGCCGTTCACCAGTCAGGAGTGTTTTGTAATGTCCATTGCGTTGTTTGGTTGTTTCCGTTTTTATAATTCCGTAACTAAGAGGGATACACGTTGCTAACGTTCTACCAGATTACGGATACGGTACAATTTCCAATACTTCAACCGTAGCTAGATACCCTGACAACTAGATACCCTACTACCCTAGTGACATTTTGATCCCGGGGATTTAAGCATAGAATATTAATATCCTATGATTTAAGTGACGGGGTTCTAGCTGGTACGTCACGTCCGTTTTACATAGAAATTAGAATCCAAATATCCAAATATAAATAATATTATCATCTTGACGGACGTAGATAACAATAATTTTTGGCGGGATTTGATTTTATGCGTTTTTGCTAGAAAGCTTATCATTTTTACATGACATTTTCATTTTTCATTTAACATCTTGTCAGGCAGTTGTCGTTACTTTGTGCTTTTGGATATTAAGCCGGCAAGTCTGCAAGTTGTAAATGTTGTAATAGTAAGTGTCTCTGATCTTTTGATCTTCGCTAGTTAATCATTTTCAATATACATAGGTATATTATATTGCATTATAAAATATTTATTTATCTGTTCAAGTGGTGTATGTTCTTCCTACTTCATAATAGTAAAATATTAAAAGTAACTTTTTGCTTAATAACTATCAAATATTTACAAAATACAAGTTAATCATAAACATGAAATACATTTAATAGAATGGGCACTCTGACATCCTACACTTGATGGAGCAATTTCGTGATAATTAGTTTCTCGTTTTCTACAGCAACAAATAATCAAGTAAATTTATATCGACCCATTTAAATACAAATATATGTGTAACATATTCTCATGAGCTACTGAGACACCATTGATTATTTAATTTTTTAGAAATAATTTGCTATGGAAAAAATGGAAGTAGATGTCGCAGTTGTTGACAAAAAGTTCCCATTTGATCTCTGGAGAAAATTTAAAAGCATGTTTACATTTATAATGGACGAAGAAGCTGAGTCATTGGAAGAGCATGCTAAAATTATGCGTGAAGTTCTGAGTAAAATGGGAGAACAAGAAGGAGTTTTTAGCCCATTTGTTAATATCAAAAGCAATGCATTCAGTGTTGATTACTATAAAGGTATTTAAAATAAATTATTTTTAGTTTATAGATGTATTCTCAGTGGTGAATTGTAGTGTATACACAGGTATTCGACATATACCCTAATCCCTATTTTAGGATTTACGAGTATACCTTAAAGAAAATTCGTCTATTATGGGTATATGTCAACTTTTAAAAATGTATACATCATGGGCAATGGGCATTCACAAACTTCTAATTTATCATCAATCATAATTTATATTGCTATAAAATAAATAGTTACAGTGTTAAATGATAATATACAATTATTATCTCTTTATGTACACTATGCACTGTCCAAAAGTAGTCTCGACCCCGCATGAAGTTTGGAATTTTGGAAAATGCCGAGCGTGTATACTGTAGGTACTTAAAGTACCTATACACCGAAATTTAATACATGCAGGCGCACATGATATTGTGTGTAATGCTAGTGTGTTAGGTGAGCGGTTCGCCAATATAGGTAATAGTTAAAAATTGATCAATAATTAAAAAGTCTAAAGTAATCGTGTACAATTATTATTAATTAGGGATAGGAATTTCATGCATTAAAAACTATCAAAATATGCGGTTAAGATCACTAATATATGGATTTATTTATTTTTTACTTTTGGTTTAATAAGTTTTTGCTAGAAATAATAATTAAAAGAAAAAGAATAAACTCAAAATTTAATTAATATGAAGTATGATGTATATACCTTAAAATACAACAAAATACATTCTAAGGAACTATAACTAAATCTTGTAATCGGATTTTCCAAGCTTAGAATGTTCTTCTATCGTAGTATCCGACAGGGTGAAGTCATACAATTTTTAATGTGGAAAAATATAAAATAATTCATTGAATCATATCATGAATACTTGGGATTACTGATCGCTTCCATAAGTAAACACAACAATTCCACTATTCAGTGGCCTATTTGAAAATACGACTTAAGATTAAATTAAATTTAAACCAAAGTTTTATGGATACATAAATAGTATGATATTAAATTATCACATACTTTTAATCAGTTTTTGTTTACTGGCGACGTTTTTATAATTTGATTTTCATAAAGGTATATTATTTTGAAATAAAATCAGTCTGATATTTTCATGAAATATTATTTATTTTTCTAAAACAACATAATTATGCAGTAAAATGCAATTTTATTTTAAAATATACATATTTAAAAAATCTCAAAATATGAGAAGATATGCAAATTAAAATTAAATTTTTGAACTCATTTGATAGTGATTCAAATTTTTTAACGTACTCAGCAAAAACACGTGAATGCTATCCTTCCGAGTGCTATATTGATAATATTATATACGGATAATTATATTTTAAACAACTAAATAATGGTGGGAATGATATAAGATATGATATTAGTGTTAAGATGTTGCGAGCGATGTAAGTTTTTTTAATTCTATCTATTCAAATACTTACAGGTGAGCATATCCATACATTTATTTACCAAAATACCACTGTGTATCTTAAGGAAATTAACTTTGATATCTCTAATGGTAAAGATTTGATTTGAAATTTGGATAAATATTTTTTAACTTTTTTTGTGAGATGTTTAATGATGCTTCAGGAAATTAATAAATATAAATATATATACTATTTTATTGAAAAATATTTGGAGAGAATAATAAGGGAAAATTCTCTAACACTAAAATTATTTTATCAATTAATTTAGTTTAAGGGAATTTGATATGTGTACGATTATAAATTTAGAATGTACCAGTGTTAAAAAATTGTAAATTTGTTTATTGATTTAATCTTTTTTTTTTCAGAATTTACCATCTGGATCATTGGCCAACTTGTAAAGATTCTTAGTCAAAAAGGATTTTCTCCATTACATGGTAATTCAACTCATAGCCAAACTTGTTTATTGGAAGTACTTTCTTGCCAAAATACATATATTTATGATTGTGCCATTAATGATTATTCTAAATTTATAACAAGTAAAATAAACAATATAAAATAGTATTATTTCCTAAAACATATATGATAATTGTATTTTTTAAATTTAGAAATGGCTGAAAATGTAGTTAAAGATTCATGGCCAATTGTTATCACATGGTGTAATCCTGAAAAGAATTTTCGAACTCAGTTGTCTGTAATTGATTTTACTCCAATTCACATTTCTATTAACGATCGTGATAGCTATATTTATTTGTTATCAAAAATGTTTCATTTATTTTCTAGTAGTGTATTTTCTATAAATTATATTAAAAAAAATACTACTGTAAAATTTTGGCAATCTGTCACATTAGCTATACACAATTCACATTCAATAGAAGTCACACAAACCGGACTCCATTTAATTTTACATATGTTAGCATCAACATCACATAAACAATATTTTGAAGTAAGAAACAGAAGTATTATTTTGAAAAACTAGATTTACCTACAATGTATTTACTGTATGCTTTTATAATATATTTTTTAGATACTGGAAAATATTTATAAAATGCTATTTGATACTATTGAAAAAGTGTGTTTGAAACATAATTCTTCTACAGAACAATCTAACAAGATTCAAATAATTTTGAGTAACATATTTAATATTTTATGTAAAGCAGGATCAATTCATGTTGTATCTATAAATATGGCAATAATAGAATTAGTTTCAAAATTACTGCTTTCTGATAAAATTAAAGGTACCTATTTATATTTTTCTTGTAACTTATATTAAATATATGTCCACATTAAAATTTTAAAAAAGGTTGTAGATATAATAACTAACTCCTAATATATTCTATTCAACTTAATTTTTTCTTATAGTTGTGCTTTTAACTATACATATTAAGTAAAATAAAATATTTGTAAGAAATACATTTTACAAAATGTCAAACTTGCTTCATTATAATTAGGTTCTTTACATAAGTGCTCAATAAAATCATAATTTATTTTATTTTTAGTTACCAACAAATTGTCTGGAGCAATGTGTAACGTGATTAAAAGATTACTTGATGATGAAATTGTTGATCCTAATACAATTATTGAAAAATTACCATTGTGTCAATTGATCAATGTATCTTCACCTGTAAGTATTAATCTGATTTAATATTTTCTTTTTCATTATTTATTTAAATTTTGTAAAATGTTCATTAGAATTATATTAATAATCAGTTATTTATAATTGTTTAATTAATCTTAGTGACTAAAAAAAACTATAAAACAATGTGTACTTCATAAAATATTGTGTATGTATATTTTTATAAGTTTGTTCCTTTTATAATTAAGTCTGTATAACAGTTATATTCAATCTTAATTAGAGAGACAAATTAGTAAAATGTCAAATCATACATGTCAACAATGATGTATCCTCTTCATTAAGGGTGTATCCATGAACAGAAGGGAAACAACACTGAATATGGCCGGTCAAAGTAAAAAAATATGGTCCGGAATTATCGTATCCACCAGAATAAGCATCAGAAAGTATTGATGTTGTTTTTACATGTAAATCATTGGAAATGTATTTTTTTTTTATAATTATAATCTAAATAGTGAAACTTATGAATAATTACTATAGAATGTTTTTTTATGACCAAGTTGTTCTCGATCGAATATATGTGTTTCAAATAATGTATGATTTCTATAAAAAGAGATTAAGTTGTTTTAAAAACTACTTTTAAATTTTTCATATAAAATATATAGGTAATATAAACTATAATATCAATTCATGCGCTTCTTTACAATGCACTAATTGCTGTTACCAAATACTATAGAATATATTTATTGTATTTGCTGTCACCGCCTACAAATTATGATTGTCTGGTGTCTGCATAATAAGCTAAAGGCTCAATTAATGTCCATATAACCATAATCCATTCGGAAGATAAAATATAATATTCTGACTTCTGAGTAAGTATATTTATCATGAATAAATAATATTTTATAGTTATTTCAGTTATGATATTTACACTTAATTTTAAATAGGTACTTACGAATTTGTAAAAATCCCATAAATCGCAAATTAAATCTAATTCATATCACAACTAGGTTAAATATATATATATAATGAAATATCAAGTTTTGGAAATTTTATTATGTAATCACTGCTTACTAGTAAACTACATAATATATAAATTACTGTACATTTACATTTTATTTTTATGAGTTGTAATAAGATGCAATTATTGATATTATATTGCCTATTGATATATGTATGAAAAATTTGAATTTATTTTTTAAAACTATATCTCTTTATAGAAGTTGTATTTTATTGGAAATAAATATTCGATCGAGAACAATTTGGTCTTAAAAAATGTTCTATAATAATTATTCAGAAGTTATACTATTTAAAATATAATATTCATAAACCAATAAATTCCTTATGCTGTACTTGTAAAAACGACATTACTACGGTCCGACACACATTCTGGCGGAATGTGACAATTTGGACCACTTTTATATACACAGTTTGGTGTCTTACTACTAAATGTTCATGGGTGTACCTTTGCAGTTATTATGTATTATCCCCTATCTTTTTATTGTATTTTCTACTAGTAATCTTATTCTCAATTGATCAGGATGATGATTGTAATTTACTTTGTTATAAATATAAAATTTAGTATCTATTTTCAGTATGACTTAACAGTAAGTGAGTGAGAGAAAAAAAGAAATTTGAGGCTGAAATCCTCTCCTCTAAAAATATTCATCAATTGATTATTTCGTTGAAAATAATTTTTATATTTATATACTAGCGATTAAGTTACCTAGTTGTAGGCCTTTGCCTTTGATTAATAATAATGATTAAAAAAATTATCATTACTGCCGATTGTTTATGTCATGAAAGTCTAATAAATGGCAAGATAAATTTGCTCCAACATCATCCTTATTGACTGTGTTTAACCATTATTGTATACATATAGCTAAAAACAATTTTTTTCTTGCATACTAACAAGCTAAAAAAATCAATACTAGATTGAGGTTAAACTGACCTAATTTTTCATCATTGGCAAATTAATTTTATCACTAGAACTCGGATATATGACCTTGCATATTTTTTTATCACTACCAGAATTATATCAGACTATGATTTAAATTCGATTCATGAAGTCTATATTACCAATATTTAAACTTGTTTTGCATATTTTTGCATTTTTGACATTTTGAACGTTTTAGAATATATAAATGCATACAGGGTGTCCCACAGAGTCTGATATTCTGACAAATGAAATAACTTTTGTTCTAATCGATATTTAAAAAAAATTTCTTTTAACTATGTATAATTCATAGACACTTGCGCTACATTTTTTATTTTTATTTTTTAATACTGAAAATAAAAAACTTAAAAATTGATAAAATTTTTTTTCGAAATATTCAATATAGCCAATTTGTAAATCTGATTTTTAGAAAAATTTATATGGTAAAAACACTTATTTTAGTCAAATGGCTGATTTTTTACAATTTTTTAAAATATCAATATTTTTGTTAAGTAAATTACAATCTAGTTTATGTTAGAAACCTTGTAATTCAAATAATAATAAAGTTTTTTAAAAATATTTTATAAGAACATTTTTAAATAAGTGTATGTTAAAATCTAATTATTTTTTTTACTGTATTTATTTTAATAATATGTGATGTATAAACTATAAATTACTATAATTCACCTAACGAAAATATTGATATTTAAAAAAATTTATCAATTTTTAAGTTTTTTATTTTCAGTATTAAAAAATAAAAAATGTATTCTAAAAATGTAGTGCAAGTGTCTATGGATTATATTTAAAAGAAATTTTTAAAAAATATTGATTAGAACAAAAGTTATTTCATTTGTCAGAATGTCAGATCTGTAAGTGGATGTTGCTCTGATGTACATAAGGTGGTGGGGTGGACCTCTGACTAGGGTAGGTTAGATTTGAATGCAATGATAGGTAACATTGTATACTAAAAACGATTCTGAGCGGAGATGATTTGTCAGTCTAGGATATATTATATTTAAATATTGTTACACATTCTATTTTGAAACAAATATTTTATTTCTTAATTAGGACACATTTGCATAAGGCATGGTTAATCAATTTTTTGAAATACATTGCATGTAGATGTAGTTATCATAATTCATAATACCTTTTATATTATCATAGATATACATATACCTGATTTCATAAAAATTTAAAACGCTTAAAACATTTTTCCTATAATGACGCTTCAAATTTTCTCTATAGCTATTTGAAGCAATACTTATGTAAAACTTAGTGTTGAATTTTTTAACCTTAGATATAAATACTAACAATTTTATGATTTTTCAACTTAAAACTAATTTGCAAATATTCATGGTTTTGACGAATTTTGTGTTCTTATAATTTTTTAATCACTATAAGAATAACTTATGAGAAACTTTTTATTAAATTTTCAAGTATTTTGATATGGCCAAAAAAATTTTATCGACACTTCAAAAAAAAATTTTCAGAAAAATTGAAAATTTCAGTTGTCTATAAATACCTCAAAAAAAGTCAGAATATTTTGATTAAATCATGTAAAGAAAATGCCAATTTAAATAACTTGTAAAATTTTCAAGTATCTACGACTTATACTTTTTGAATAATAACAAATGTTTAAAATCGTTTGAGGATAAATCGTTATCGTTACGCTATTTTGTAAAAATTTTAAATTCAAACCCACTTAAAATTTTTCCTATGATGATGCTTCGAGTTTTCATTATAGCTACTAGCATTATAGCTTATGGAAAACTTAGTGTTGTATTTTTAATCCTTAGTTATAAGGATTAGTTAATATTTTTTTAGCTACAATAAGAACAACTCATAAGGAACCTTGTATTAAATTTTCAAAGGTTTTTCAGTCATCAAACATTTTTTACCGACACTTCATTAAAAATTCTCATAAGAATTGAAAATTTCAGTGGTCTATAAATATCTCAAAAAAAGTCAAAAATTTTTGAAAATTAAGCTGTATATAGATAACACTACCATAAAAATTTGGTGAAAATTTCAAGTATTTACAGTGAATTAGTTTTTGAATTACAACCATATAAAAAAATCGATTCGGTCGAAAACTGGTTTTTCTGTCATTTATTTTATTTTTCTCGATTTTTTTGAAAACTGTTGGAAATTGTTTACTTATGATCTCTTTAATGCACCAAGGATATTTACTTTTACATCGGAAACCACCCCCAAAGTTTGAAATCGAAGCATTATTTCGACTAGTTATGGTGTAAACACACACACACACACAAAAAACACATCATGGTAAAATCAATACATTCATCACTTCATTCAGAATTTGATAATTAAAATTTTTAAGTTAATTTGAAAAAAAGAAATTCAAATAAATTTTTTAGATTTTGTTTTATCTCAGAAATTAATCATAGTACCTATCACTGAGCATTGTTGATATAAAATATATCTAAAAACTTATTTTTTTCAGGGAATGAATGTGCTATTTGAATTTTTTATTTTACAAGAGTTAAAAAACAGTAATGAAATGATTGGTAAAAAAAACGATAATGAAAATTTATTCTTTGGCGATGAAAAGTTCGTAAAATTTGTATACATAATTACTTCTAATAATCTATACTAGTTTTTAATCTTTTTATTTTTAATTCATACTTATTGTGTTTGTTTTAAATATTTTTGTTCATCGCGTAATTTTAGAAACAATTCAACCAATATGAAAATGCTAAGTTTAATTTGGCATCAACTGTGGAAAAATCTAAATCAAACTTTACAATCTTCTACTGAAATTCTTACTGCAAAAGAGTTTCAAATCATAAATACTACTACAAGTCTTGCTCATCATTTAGACATGACTTTAAAAAATGAAAACTATCAATTTTTGCAAAATATTAATACTAATAAATTGTTAAGTAAAATTATGGACTATGTTGTAAACCACGATGATCGTATCACTTTAGAAACATTGGTTTCTACATGTGGCAGTCTAGTGAGCTTAAAAGAAATTTCTTCCATTTTAAATAATGATACTAAAACATTAATTGCTATTCTCTCTCTGCCATGGATGAGTTCTTCTAACAGCATATTCAGAAATTTGGCATTATATAAACATCTAAATGTTATTGTGAGCAAGTATTCTGCTTTACTGAGTAAGAAATTTTGTACAGTACTAATTTAAATAGTTTCAAGTATGAAATGATCTAATTAAATATTTGTTTTCAGATGATAAACGAATAATGCAGAAGTGTGTTACTTATATTAGTCATATACAAATTAATATGTTGCATGATTGGAGGCAAAATATTGTTGTTTCATCACTTAGAAATAAAAATATATGTGAAACATCAATTCTAAATTTGCCATTTTTATTTCATAAGCAAAAAAATCAAAATATTTCTATTTTATTTGAAATAATTGAAGATTTTGATGAGATCACAAATATTGTATTTGTTAAAAACTTAAGGATTCTCATGTGTTCTATGTATGGTAAAACAATTAGTCAATATAATAAAACTTTTTGCCAAGATGAATTATTTTGTATTGATTGTGATCGAAATAAAATTCAGCTGAATTCGCAAATATGTTCAATAGATGATACTTGTAAAAAAACGTTAGATGATTTTTGGAAAATATTACTTTTATCATTTGTTAACAATTCAAATACAATCATCAGATGTGAAGTCATTAGAAACATACCAATGATAATAAACCATTTTTATCCAGATAGTTCTTTTAGAAAACATATGTTGATGTTGATTAATGACAAAGATGAAGAAGTACGCATTCAGAGTTCAAAAATTTTAAACTCCATTATTTTTGAAAAAGATTTATCTGGAAATATTGAAATAGTTGAATCAGTTTTTTATCAAACTTTAAATATACTTTGTTCAACTGTAAATACTAGTTTGAAAGTTGGAAATAATGAGCTTCAATATACTTGCTTAGAAACTATCTTCAATATTGGGCGGTAAGTCTTTCATGCATTGACATTATATTAAAACAATAGTGTTATATACTCATGGTAGCAAGTAGCTAGTTTAGCTTCATGTTAATTTATCTGATTTAGAAATAAGTGTTGTAATTAATTAGTGAGTGGAATGGTTTCTCAGTATCAGTGGCGTAATTACGGGGGGGGGGGGGTTTGGGTGTCGTATCCCCCCATAACCTTTTTTTTTAAGATTGGTTAACTACATTCACCTATGTACTTCTTTATCTAATAATATTATTATTATTTTTATTTTTTATTTATATATATTGAAATCAAATACCTCGGTGAATTAATATTATTATAAATAGTCCATATTTGATACTTTATAGAAATAATACAAAAAAACAAATCCTTTATGCTAGTTGTACATAAATACTTTGTACCTAGTTCGTTTTAAATGCAGCCACGCAAGTTTATAAGTATCACTATTGCAATATGTTTTGTGTATGATTTGAGTTTGTTTATACATTGTGTAGTGGTACAAAAATAAACCCTGAGCAGTAAAGTATTATTTTATCTTGGATCGACGATGCTCGTCGATTATCAGATTATTTTATCTAGATTAAAGACTATTGTCATATCTATCCTATCTTATCCTATCCTACTATTTTTCCGTAGTCCTATTGAACTAAAAATAACTTATCGATTTCTACAATTAATCGAAATTTATTCCATGTCTCATGTGTACAGGTTAGGTTGGTTATATTTTCAGATTAACAATATGTACAATAATTACATACATTTTTATTTTCAGTGTGCCAATTGACTCAACTATTCTTCCATCAATGGAATTCATGTTTCTATTTTTAATTCATCCAAATTCTTATTATGGAAGTGTCGCAAAATTTTATATGACTGAAATTGCTGCAGCTCATAAAACAAAATTTTTAGTAATATTTGATAGATATGAAACTGAATTAATGCAATACATTGCTGATAATTTAGTTGCATGTTATCATACATACCATCCTAACATTGATGTGAAAAAAACATACAACAAATTAGGGTTCACACATAGAGATATGTATGCGATAAAGCAAATTATTAAATATATATTTCCTTGGTGTATTAAAAAGCCAGGAACAAGGAAAATATTAAGTGAAATTGCTTCATTATCACAAAAAACAGAGAGCACTTTGGTTAAAGAATCATTTAAAGTAAGTAATAAATTTATACAATTTTATATTTTTGTAATAAAATAATAATATTTTTTTTTATTGTTAGTACTGTTTTTCTCATCTATTACTTTCTGAAGATATAGAAATTCGTAAACAAGGCTGTTTACTTTTAGAAGAAATAACAGATACTCCTTTAGTGCATTTGGTCAGACTTTCATTTACTGTAAGAAAAATTATTTTTATAGATAAAAGATAAAGCAGTTAAAATTTGAACATGTTTAAAAAATCATTTTATTTTTAAAGCCAATTATAGCTGAGATACTAACACATTTCCATTCAAAACATGATCAAGCTACTGAAGCTATTAAAATAATACAAACCTATGATGTTTTATTTAATGTAAAAAATGATACATCAATTGTTAATTTTGTAAGTATAGTTTTGATATAAAATATTGTTTAATTAAATTTAAATTAATATATTGTTCTAAATTACTATATGCTTTATAAAGGACATTATGGTGAAGTAACCGAATGAAATAAAAAGTTTCATTTTGTGAAATCTCACAACTCGAAAAGCTGATAAATGCATATTATATTATTAACATCAATTTTAATTTATAAAATAATGAATTTTGAATGTTTTCTCCACATTACTATACTATTTTACTATTTTAGTTAACCCTACTTAATGGTCATTGTTCTACCTACAGTTTCTAACTGATGCTGTGCTTAGTATATTTTAGTGAAAATTATGACTTAAATTTTTATTTCAGGCAGATTTTCTATCCCCGAGATTTTTGGGCCTTCTAATGATTTTAGAATCAAGATTAGTAAAAAATTCATCTGATTCTATTAAGGAAAACATTTTATTATCATTAGGGGATATTTTCAAACTAATGGGCAGTCGCTTTGTGACACCAGCAAGGTTTAAAATATTGGCTATGTTACGTACAGCCATATCCTTAAAAAACAGAGCTTTCGTGTACCTAGGGTTAAAAGCCTGGGATTCATTTATTCATTGGTATGTTGTCCATTGAAAAATACTTTACACTGTTAAATAAAAATAAAAATATTTTTGTTTTTAGTGTTCATATGGAAGTGTTGGGGCCTATGTTAAGCTCCATATTTGTATCTCTTATGCCACTACTAGATATTTATCCAAACAAAGTCGCCAATATGTTTTATTTTATGGTTAAAGAGAATGAAAAATATCTGGGAAATCATATAGCTGAATTATATTTTTTAGACCCACATCCAGCCAATCCTATAGTTTACAGTATAGTTCAAAAATATTCAAAAAATGTATTGTATGTTTTGATTTTTTCAACTGATTATCAAACTTAGTAACCAGTTAGTGGAGTTTTTCGAATTCAATTTTTTTTTAGCAAACAACCATTGAATAAGTTATTAATATGGTTACTGGATATTGTGGCTCATACAACATTGGAAGTTAAACTTCATGGCTTAAAACGACTACATTCAGAACTTTCAGTTCAGCAGTCTGAAGTAACTAAATTGATATTGTCCAGTGATAATGTTAATTCTGTAATTATTGAGGTAAAAATAATCATGTTGAATAATATTATATGATAATTGATAGACATTTTAATTTATCTAACATATATTTGGTTTGATTAGTTATTAGAAGTTTTAACTGAAAATTTACGACATCATGATAAAAGAGTGAGATTTGCTAGCAGTGAATGTTTGGGAAAAATTGGAGCATTAGATCCCAGTTATTTACCAAATAATATCATTAAAGAAGGTACCTATACTCATTAATTAGACAATAGTTTTAGAAAAGATCTATCGCTAATAAATTATTAGTATACATTTTAATATATAATTTTACTCGTAATTTTATGTTTGTTTCAATATTAAGGCTATTTAAAAAAATGGTTGGTAAAAATTGCTGTTTTTTTTACATAATGCACGGTTATTTTACTTAATTCTATAATTTAACTATTTAACTTAAATTATATGCAAAAATTATAACTTGTGTTATGTTTAAATAAAAATCTATGTGAAAAACTTTGGTGTCATTTAATATGTGTATAATACATTTTTTTTTCTAAGTGTTAAATATTTTTCAGGGCGAAACAAAGAGTTTCCACTAGATATAAAAAGCAATGACTTTGCCATACGCGCAATTACAATATTAGGACAAGGTTTACAATCTGCTAGAAATTCTCGGTACATGGATTCTTTTGCAGTTGCAATACAAGTATGACTTCATATCTACACACATAAGTACATAACTAATAACTTATTTATCATACATTTTTAGAAAATTTTACAAGTTTATAATGTGAAAAAAGACTCAGAAATCTGGTCATCTATCCCAAGCTCATTACACGAAATTATTGATCCACTTTCTTCATCTCGCTACACTTTGGAAACAGAACAATACCAAACAGCAATGCCACATCCAATATTTGGGTATTATATTATTATATTTTTTTTGAAAATCTATTAAATAATAAATATATTTTAATTAAATTTTTAGATCTGGAAAAAGTAGTACATTAAACTTGTGGGCTTATAATTGGGTCAATCGCCTTGTTCCTTTGATTAATGATGAATATGCCAAACGTATTTTTGTATATTGTAAATCAAGCATACGATCAGATACTGAAGCAATGCTTTTATTTTTACCATATGTTTTACGTAAGTTATATTATAATTCATTTTAATGTTATAATTATTCAATTCGTTATACCTTTATTTGTTTAAATATAATTTAAAAATGTAGTCTACGCAATTTTAAGTACAAATGCTGATGGCAATTTAATATACGAAGAACTTTTAGCTGTAATTAGCAGTGATGTAGATGATACAACAACAAATAACACAAATATTCCAGAAACTATTAATGACATTATGGCTGGTAGACAAATCGCTATGGAATATGAAATTACCAATTCTTCAGAACAACAAAATGAAACTACTACTCGTGTAATGTATGTTAAAACAGCCTTCACATTATTTGATTTTTTATTTAAATGGACTCGTGAACAAAAAGCATCAAAGAACAGTATCTGTGAACCAGTTATGAGTAATATAATTTTTTAATATTAGCTTATAGCTATGTATTTATATTAACAAACTTTTAGATTTTTTAACAAGATTTTGTAAATTAAAATTGGCTGAAAAATCACTTGAGTATGATGAATATGCTCGAGCGCTTTTGTATCTTGAAGATTACATTCATGAAAACAAAGAAAGACTTCAAGATCATCTACCAACTCTCTCTGTATGATTAAATTGTATACATTAATGTATGCCTTATTGTTCTTAATAACTTTTATTTTATATCTTATTCAGCAAATTTATTCTAAGCTAAATGATGCTGATAGTCTCAAAGGTATTATTGCTGTTCATGATAATGATCCATCACCTCAAGAAATGATACTTTTACATGAAGTTAATGGACAATTACAAGTAATATCTACATTTTTATAAAACAATATAAACTAAGTTCATCAATCAAAATCTATAAATATGGTTATTTATATTTATTATATAGAATGATATTTTAAGCATGCTCACCTGATTTTAAAATTTAAATCATACATAATTTTAAATTCTTATTTTCGGAATTATTAAGTGTGGAGATATGAACTAACTTTAGATTAGAAAAATTAAGAAAAATACTTAATTAAAATTTAAAATAAAAACTTATTATATTTCGAATCAAATTATTTATATAAAAATCCTACGTCTTAAGCATACTAGGCGTGTCAATAGACTGATTTACTTTGCTGTCGACCGTTGGACTCCGCTGAGTATTACAATCAAAAGGCCTGTGTCAGCAAATTCGAATTCTCAACGCGCAAAAGCGCACAATTGCCTGATATTGTGTCTTAGAATAATATTCTAATTATTTATATTATAAATTATATTCAGGGGTTCGCAACATTCCGCAGACTAAATGAGTCAGGGGATCATATGCTTCACGTGTATCATCCATTTGCTACAAAAATAGAGTTAGGTATAATTTTCGAAGACGTTCAGCCAATGTCTGGATTCGGCCAGTTCTATCTATTACAAAATAAAAATAAAAAATAAAAAATAAAAAAATGATATTATTAAATATGAAATATAAAGTATAATGCAATTATAAATATAATATTGAAAGTAGTAAAAATAATAGGTACTATAAATAAATTTTCTTCTGGAACTTCGGTAGGTAAGTCCGGATTATATAATTTTATAATGTTATTTTTATACTTATTAACCACTACTATGGCTAAAATTATGAAAATGAAAAAAATAATACATACTTTGTTATTACATAAAAATCAATTTGTAAAATGAACACAGACGGAAGTGGTCAAACAATGTCTATGAAAATGTTTTCAAAAGGTCTTGATGAGGTCGTGTGTTATAACTATAGGTTTCTTGATGGATCGATTTACAGAATTATTCTGTTGACAAATCGCGCATGCAAGGACGTAGTCTTTGATCATCTTTCTCGTCCCTTTCTATTTGTTCTATCCTGCGGTATGTGTGTGCTATTTCCTGATGTCCTACGATGGGGTTCTTGTGGAATTCTTGAATATGTGCGTATTGTTCCTCTGTGAGTTCTTCCGGCAAAATAATGGTTACTGTAATTTCAGATTCCCGTAATATATAGTGCAGCATGGTCATAACAGTCTTCCATTTAAGTCCACTCAGGTCCCATCCTTAACGTGGAAAATTAAGTTCAGTTATTCTTTGTTCTATGCTAATTTTCTAGAAATTTTGAAGACTTAAATAATTTTTGGTGCGTCGTCTTTTGCCAGTAATTTTGCTTAGAAATGAGGTAAAATATGGTTCTGTCCTCTATTTCTAAATATGTGGTTTCAATAATGAGCTCCTTTTGGTTCGTAACTGTTAATGTTTCCGTATTTTCTTTTGGTGATTAGTGCTATTCTTTTTGTTATTTTAAAATCTACGGAAATTCAGTATGTAAAATAAATATTAAGCTCACTAGTGACTCGTTCACTATCAAAAAGATCTTCTTGGATTTCGAAAACGTTCGGAGCTCTTTTTTTTTTGATGGGGATCAGCTGATAAAACATTTCATATTCCTTGCATGAAGGGGAAGGACCGTTTGAATTTAGGTCTACAGCTCTGGAGAGTCTGGTATATCTGTAAGCTCGAAAATGTCTGAATATTGGGAAGATTTTTGAGGATTTGAAGTTTTTAGGAATTTTGAAATATCTGGATGTTACGAGGATTTTGGACTATCTAGAGTTTCCGAAGATTTTTGAGGATCTAAAGTTTCTGACGAGTTAGATGATTTAGTCACAACTTTATGATTTCTGATAAGGGCGTCAGCATTAGTATTACTAGACCCTGGCTTATAATGGTAAGTATATTGATATACCTCTAGCCTTAAACGCCAACGTGTAAGTCTAGATCCAGGATGTTTTAGGTTGAATAACCATACTAACGCTCAAAGATCCGTTATTATATTGAATTGTTGACCAAAAAGATAAGCTGAAAACTTTAATTCCCCATTCAATGCTGTATAGTTCATTCTCTTTGGTGTTGTTAGTAACTTTCGCCTTGTTCTGGATGCTTATGCTATTGGTAGGTCTTTACCAATGTATCCGATTGCATAATTACTTGCATCACTAGTGAGATTAAAAGGCTTAGAGAAATCTGGGTATTGAAGATTCAGTGTTGTCAAACATTTTTTAAATGTTTCAAAAGCTTGTTGGCTTAGGTCACTCCACACAAAAGTTAAGTCCGTTTTTAGTAAAGCTGTTAGAGGTTTTGTAATTTTTCCATAATTTTCTATTTGTTGGTACTTGATGATAGCCATGGTTGTCAAGGTTGCTATAGTACATAGATTTTCCCTTTAGTTTTGTAGTTTATTGTGGTTGCTTGTTTGACTGAACGGTTTGTCTAATAATCTTTCGCGTGCAACTGGGGAATCGGAATGTAAAACTTAAAACTCGGTCGTTCGTACCTCATTGCCGATTAGAATTTGGAGATCTTTCAAACCTAAGGTTCGTACAAAATTTGTATGATACCCATAAGTTTGTTAACGATTTTGTTTCAAACTATAACGTCATCCCGTAGTAATGCTGATATTTTGATTAGATTCAGATTATTTCCTGAATCAAGCAGGAATCTTACATCTTGGGCTAACAGAATGGGCTGTTGGCATTTACATATGAGATGCTCTTCTTAGATTTTCTTTTGTTGTTGTTGTCCTCTAGAAACTTCTGTGTTTGAGATTATGGTCTTCGATACTGGTAGCAGCGCGCCTGCCGTCGGCTCCCTTCTATTGAGGGGGTTTTTTTGGTTCTTATTCTCGGGAAATTCTGCGGATCGTTATAAATTGGCACATTTTAATTTTCTGCATACTCCTTCCATGTGTCCTGACTTCTTTTAATACCAATAAGTAATGGTATTTACAGTCGCCCTTTGGGTATTATTAGCTGTGTGTCCAATATTGGTTTTATTTTATTGATTATAACAGCAGTCTCATGCCCAATGTCCCATTTGAAACAAGGAGTATTTGGTTTCTTCGCAATAACTTCCCATTGTTTTATTTTTCAGTATTTTTAAAGAAACATTAAGATTATTCAAGTGATTTCCTAACTATTTATTTCTCTCTTGCTACTTGATAATCTAAGCTTTTTAACTGTTTTCTAATGCTGTTAAAATGTCTGATGATTTTCCGTTTGTTTGTTGTTCTAGTATGAGGTTCTGTAATTGTTTGATTCTTGTGGAATATGCCATGACTTTCACATAATGCACATTCACATTTTTGCTTGCTTAAATAAAGCTCTAGGTACAAATGTGTCATAGTTCTATGAGGTTCTAAGATTGATTTCAAAGTGTCTTTAAGCTCGTTCCATAATTGGATGGAATGAAATTTCATAGTGGCTCTGGCTTTCCCAACGAGCTGAATTATCCTGTTTTGAAGCAATCGTTGTTTGACTTATTCGTTTGCACACAAAATAGCGAATTCACATTGCTCTAAAAACAATTTTAAATCCTCTTGATTCGCCCAATTAATGTGGTAAGTAATAATTTTAGAGTTGCTTCCAATCCAATTGTGTCGAGCGATTTCCTTGAGTGTAATAAAAGTTCTTGTATAATGGTCTGTGGTTGTGTGATATTACTGATATTCATCGCTTCTTTGTTATCAAATTCCTTTGAACGGGCCGCGACCATATCAAGATATCACATACCTAAAATAAAATATTATTGGACCCGTGTGTTCGGTTTATTATATAGCTGCAGCTGTCGACCGGAACTGGTAACGGCAGTGGTCAACAACTGACAATAAATCACTATGCATCTGAATTTTGATAGGGGGGTAGAACCGTTCCGGCTGCTCAGCATACGTGTACAAAATTGAGAATTTTTATTTTGAATAAAGTGTATGCTTAAATTATTTTATAAAAACCTTAATTTGTTTTTAGGATGCAGCTGCTTGCTATGAAAAATTAGCACAAATGTATTCCGACCCTAGTTTAGAATTTCATAAAGGTATGGTTAAATGCTATTTAGGCATTGATCAACCATTCACAGCATTAAAAATAGCTGAAGGCTTAACAAACATCAAGTAATGTATTATTTTTTCAATATTTCAATATTCCATCATTTATCCTTTTGAAAACTGTTGAAATCAAATTTAAGATCAGATTGTCAAAACACATTATTTGGTGAAAAAGCTGAAGCTACATGGAGTCTTATGATGTTTGATAAATTAAAAGAACTTTTGACTGAAAAACCATTAAATGCTAGTGAAAGTTGGGGTGTTTGTATTGGTCAAGCTTTAGTATACTTTTTACATAAAGATAAAAACAGTGTACGTAAAGAAATTTCCTCTATTACAAATCTAGTCACAGAATCTCTTTACATGTCAATGGTTGGATCTGCTGGATACAAGGAGGCATATCCATTTATTGTTAAGTATGTTTTTATTAAATATATTTAGTTACTTTCTATTTTTCATTTTTTTTTGGCCGTAGGTTGCATATTCTGAATGAGATGGAACAAATATTTGACACTATACTAAAAATAGTGGATGGTGATACTTCCGTAAATACTAAATTAAAAGAACTGATTACTAATGAAATGGATGAACGACTACAGTGTTTACAACCTCAAGCATATGTTTTACAGCAAGTTCTATGTATGCGTAGAGTTGTATTGACTGCTGCTCAACATTTAGTTACTGATGAATTAAAGCCTATTATCAACCATCAAATTGGTATAAGCTGGTTGAAAAGTATTAAAGTTGCAAGAAAGTATGCATAATTATTAAGATTTGATAACTATTAATAGAAATTAATCATCAATAATTCATCTTACATAATAAATACTTTTAAATTAAAAATAGTCCAAGTCACAAATGTTCTATACAAATTAATTAGGTACTTAAGGGGACACAACACTGGCATTTTGTTGTTTTTGTTTTACAAGTGCGTAACATAAAAAATTTACACTCAGCCGATCAGTGTAGCTTTTTTAGTTTAAATAATTTGAGTGAATCTGTGGCGCAACCAAGGGGGTGTTTTAGGTGTCTGGACACCCCTTTAACCATATATTCAATAATGGGTATATATTTTTCAATGAATATTGAATAGCAGTCATCTGAAATTTGGGGAACTAATGAATACGCTACTGGTAGACACCCCTTTTGAATAATCCTAGTTGCGCCACTGGAGTGAATCAACTTTTTATAAACCTTGATTGTATGAATATTATCTGTGTTTAAATGTGGGTTTTGTACAATAGTTCAGTTTTTAATTGAATTATGAGAATTTTTAGTTTATGCTATATTATACATATCTGTAATATTTGCTAAAAATTGAACTACCATATAATTAATCCACATACAAACACAGATAATATTCTTACCACTCTTAGTTTTTAAAATAACAAATTACACGTGATCTGCTGGGCGTAAATTTGAAATTTTATTCATTTGTAAGACGGAAACAACATTTGCCAGAACTACATCCTACATATTTTTTGCTTACACAGTATGTCATAAATGTCTTAAGGTTCCCATTTAAGCCTGAATTCTTAGCTTATGATTTCAACTTACCGAGGCCTCTGTTTAGTTTTTCGTAATCAGTAAAACATACAATTCATAGCAATGTATATAACACAATTATGTTATTAATGAATTACTCCACTGTGACCTTTTCATTTAAACATAAGCATAATTTGTTTCTTAAAAAATATACTCATTGACATTTGTATAGAAATCAGTAATCAGAATCCTAGGCAATCCACATAGATAATTGAAAATATGCTGGTATAGACTAGTTTTTCCTTGACTTATCTTAGGCCACAAATACCTTCTCTTGTCAATTATTTTAAGTTTACATTTGTTTTGCTTGTTTTATTCCTTCATTCTTATACATATTCTTTTATCAAATAGATTGTAATATTGATTGGTTAAATTTAGATCTCTAAATTTTCAACAAGCATATTCAAATATACTAGCAGCTGAAAAGTATAAACCTACAGAGCTTTTTATTGAGAAAGCTAAATTGTTGTGGAAAAAATCTGATCAAGGACAAGCAATCGCTACTTTAAAAAAAGGGATTAATATGCTTTTTCCAAATATGGACATTATTAAAACTTTACCATGTGATGAAAAAATTGAAGAACGAAAAACATGTGCCTCTGTATGTACAATATTTCTTTAATTTGTCATATAATTGATCATGTGTATAGTAATTACGTGTTTGGGTATTTCATTTCTAAAATTATCTCCTAAAATTTGCCATGTTACGCATTTGTAAGACTAGTTTGTATCATATTTAGATTAAAAATGCTTCTGTTTCTTCTTCTTCTACATTAAATATATTAAATGGAGAATTATGCATTTTGGGAACATATGAATTATATTTAATTGAGAATGTTAATGAAGAAAATAGTAAAATTGTCACTAAATTCTGCTTATTGTTAATAATTATTATAAAATATATTAATTTTAATTTATAGGCTTTATTATTATTATCTAAGTATAATGATAAAACTGTAAATGTAGATTTGGAATCTAATTTATCAAATATCGAAAATGCTTATGAAATGTTTGGAATGTGGGAAAAAAGTCTTGTGAGGTTGGCACATTATCAAGATCGTATTCTCAACACTATGACTCCTGCAGTCTATTATACAAAAGGACTGTAAGTACTTAATATTTCTATACTTGTTTTAAAAATAATAATTTACATAAAATTGTTAAAATAAATTAACTAAAAATATTTTAGAAACTTAATTAACAACATAATTCATTGTTATGGTTTGTCGTTACAATATGGTTGTGAGTATATATACCAGTCAATGCCCAAAATGTTGAGTGTTTGGTTGGATTTTGGAAGTGACTTTAATCGAGATTTAAAAAAAAAAAATTGTAAAACTTCACTTTATTTGGTGGAACGAAAAAGAACATTTATAAAGATGACTAAACTCATAGGTAAGAAAATGTAAGTTGAAAAATTTTTATTTTATTAATTTATGTTATTTAAAATAAACATTTTAGAAGGATTTATGTTGCGATTGCCAACATTTATGTTCCTAACTGCTTTTTCTCAAATAACATCTAGAATATGTCATCCGTTAGAAGAATGTTTTAAAACTTTGACTGATATCATAGTTAAGTGCATACTTGACTATCCCAATCATTCTCTATGGATGTTGATGACTCTACATAAAGTATTAATTAATGATATAGTAGAATAATTAATTTTTAAAATTAATTTTTATTTAATTACCAATTGTTTTACAGTCACCATTTTCTGTAAGAGTGAGTAGATTCAATTCCATTCTCAAACATTCGAAATTGGTTAAAGTTAAAACACTGTTGGTCCAATTTATGGAATTATTTGAAAATTTATCAGAATTGTGTAACACAAGTCCTCAAAATGCACCAGTTGGTGTTAAATTTCCTTTACAGAAAATTGCAAAAAATTTACCACGTTTGCTAACAAATGGTTATTTTAGCAACATTATGGTACCTGCCCAAAAGTTTCGCACTTTGATATTACCACGCATTAATTCTAACCGTAATACAAAACATAATCCATTTCCAGAGTAAGATATTCATAATTAATAATTTGCATTTTACATTTTAATACACCAATTATTATTATTTTAATGTAATATTGATATGTTTAGTGATCTTGTTTATATTCATGGAATCAAAGACGAGGTTTATATTTTTAGTTCACTTCAAAAACCAAAACGCATTATAATTTTGGGTTCTGATGGTAATGAATATCCAATGATGTGTAAACCTAAAGTAAATAATTCTAAAAAAAGTATGTTGTATAGGAAATGTTTTATTATAATTATATTTGTTGATAGGATGATATAAGAATTGATTCAAGATTAATGGAGTTTAATAACATTGTTAATATGTATTTAAAAAGAGACCCAGAAGCCAGGGATAGAAATCTTTTCATAAAAACATATGTAAGTATTTAGTTGTTACCTAATATAGAATGTTTTATCTTAAATGAATCATTTACATATTTTTTTTTAAATATTTAATTGTTTAAAATTTACAGAGTGTGGTACCTATGATACTTGACTGTGGTCTCATTGAATTGGTTCAAAATGTAGTTACTTTGCGAAGTGTCATTTTAAGCTGCTATGAGGCAATTGGAATTAAAGTATCAAAAAGCACTTTACAAGGATTGGTTTGCAGTAAGAATATTTTTAATCTCATTTAATTAAGGAAAAATATAGTATTATTAATTTCATTACTATTAATTTAGATATAAAAGATTCTTTGGAAAAAAAAAGATCAATTTTTGTAAATAAAGCAATACCAAATCATCCACCTGTGTTTAGAAATTGGTATCTTAAAGAATTTCCTAGTCCAGGAGAGTGGTTTGTAATCTTATTAAAATTTCATTCAATGTGTTATTAATTTATAATTGATTTATATTTTATTCTAGGTATATAGCTAGAAGTGAGTTTACTAGAACAACAGCAGTCATATCTATTGTTGGTTATATTTTGGGACTTGGTGATCGTCATGGGGAAAATATTTTATTAGATTCAACTAATGGTGGTGTAGTTCATGTTGATTTCAATTGCTTATTCAATCGAGTACATATTAAAAAATATACATTTTTTAACTAACTAAAATATATGTACAATCTTTTACTAGTTTTTATAATTTATAACTCAATTTTAAATATTACAGGGTGAAAAGTTCGAATGGCCAGAACGAGTACCATTTCGTATGACTCATAATATGGTAGATGCAATGGGAACTGGTGGACTTGAAGGAATGTTATCCAGTGCTTGTGAAATAACTAATCGCGTTATGCGATCTCATACTGAACAGTTGGTTAGTGTACTCAAACCATTTTTATACGATCCTTTAGTCATGTGGACTGGCCGTGACACTATAGTTGATGAAAATTCTGAGATGGCAAATGATCAAGTAAATATATTGACTATTATCATTAGTTTTTATAATTTTGTATATAATAAAATCATCAAAATTAATGTAATCACTTAAAAGTAAGTTATAGATCTTATAGGTTTTTATATGCTTATACCCCCACAGATATTTTTCTAGGAGGAGGGTCAAATTAAGATTTGAAAATTCAATACAAGTTTGTTCATGAATTTGTCTACTTTTATCAAATAAAAATTTCTAATGAAAAGACAAATTAAATTTTTATGAGCATTTGAATTACAATACTCGACACTCGTATTGGATATTCACTTAGTTTCTCTTGTACTGATATTCTTGTTCTGCTGTAATTAAAAAATGAATAATTCTAGATATTTGAAATTTTTATGTTCATTTATCAATTCTTATACTTGATAAAATTTTCAAAATATTTCAACAATTTTTAAGTTGAATTTGAAATTATATTTGAAATTTTCAGTTTTTTTAGTTTTTATTCTATTTATGCCAATAATATTTTATTCATTTGGTTAAAAAACTTGAAAATTTAATACAAGATTCCCCAATAAGTTGATATAATATCAGTTGGAAAATATTAAAAATACATACACTTGTTTTTTTCCTTAACCGTTTAAAGTTCAAATTTTGACAAAATGTATTTAATTGAAAATTTGAACAAGGTTCCACTTAAATAGTTAATTCTGCAGTAAAAAATATCTATAAATTATACAAACACAGGTTTTAATTAATAGTTATTTTAAGTTCAAATTTGGATGAAAATACATGTTAAATAAATAAGAATAACAATTTGAGTTATATCGTTCTAATTTAAAAATATTATTTGCGGGTACTTAAAATTTCTATTGTATACTGTATATTCTAATTTTTATAGTTTTATGTTGTTAATGACTTATATTAATACTTAATAATAAATTATATATTCTATGAATGACTGAGTGAGTCGGGTACATAATGAATCTAATTTGATTAATTGGAATTTATTTTATAGATATCTACATTTTTTTTGTTTTGAAAAATAACAATATTATTAATAATTAATATTATAGTATAAAATATCCTAGACTGGCAAACCGTCTCCGCTGAGAATCGTTTTGTGTATAATATATTATCATCGAATTCAAATTTAATACCATCCATTATAGTTACCAAATTTATATAATGGCGTTGAAATGTTTTGAAATTAAATCGGTTTTAAGTTCTTAAACTACATAGTGCGAGCGTTTTAACGCCTTCATATAAATGTAGTAAGTTGTAAAAACTGTTTAAAAAATGTAAACCGTTTTAAAAGTTAATGTGCTTGCACTTTATAGTTTAAGAATTTAAAACCTATTTAATTTCAAATTGTTTTAATATCATATAACTTTGTAAGCTACTGTACAGCAGACTGACATCCGCTTACTCGTTTTTTTTTAAATTGTTTACTAATATAATAAAATAAAATAAATTTTTTCTTTTAAGTTCCAATGAATTTATATTCTATTTTTATTATTTTATACTTTAGTTTCATCTTATAATAATTTGTAAGTATGTTAATTAAAAAAAAAATAAAAATCATATTTAAACTTTTTTTGAACCAATAAATCTGGATCCTACTTTTAAGGAATAATAATTTATGTATTTATTATTTAATGTTACTAAATAAATATGTATCTCCTTAGGCTAAAGAACATTTGAATAATATTGAAATGCGTCTTCAAGGATATGTAAGAGCTAATTTAAAAAATTCTTCCATGCCACTTTCAGTTGCAGGACAAACACGTAAGCTTATCGAAGAAGCAATTTCAGTAGATAATTTATGTCAAATGTATATAGGTTGGAGTGCATTTCTGTGATATTAATGATAGTATTAAGAGTTGGCTTATCATTAATTTATTATAAAAGATTTAAACTTTCTAGAGGTATTTTAAATCAAATTCGCGCATTGTCAATTGTATTTTTTTTATTTATTAAGTGATTAATGTTATGATTGCATAGGCATATCTATAAGAATTTTTTGTATTATTTTTTATTTTTAATAAATGTTTCTAATAACTGTTATTTGTTTATATTTTGAACATATTTCAGCACTAACTTTACTTACATCAAATTTTTATATTGCCCTTTATACTGTATTATAGTGCCCGTGTCCTGTATTTAATAATTGTTTTGTGTAAATGTTGCGCCGCGACCGATCCTATAGGGTCAGCGGTTGTTGGTTGCGACTCACATAATTTAGGAACAAAAGGTTACTCACCGGTTGATATAGAGTATACACAAACTTAAAGCATGCGTATAAATTTATAATGAATAATAATAATTGGAACCATAGGCTCAAATTGGACAACTGATTTTGGTGGACTAAATTTATAAAATCAACACAGACGGCGATTACACAAAATATAAAATTTGCTATAAATTAGCAAATTTATTTAATATGTTTTCATTAGGTACTACAAGGAATGTCTTTTTATACATCTAATATAGAAACATTTGAAAATATATCTTGATATAAAGATGTGCGTAACCAATTTTTTATCTTCCTCTTAGCTAAAAAAGACCTTTCACATGTACTTGAAGAAATCCGCATAGTTAAGTACAATGAAGATAAAAAAGCAAAATTACGGAAAAATTAAATTAAAAATAAATATGAATACATCTATATTTAATAAATACGAGTATAAATGGTGAACACGTGCACCCAAGCACGTTGAAAATCTAATCTCTTATATGTATTAAACTGTGTGTTAATTGCTGACCCGGCAGATGTTGTCCTGTTTTAATTATGAATATTGAATTCGAATTGGTATAATTAATGAAAAAAATATTGTAAAAAAATGTTAATTATTCTAATGCATTATGATATACAACGTTCTTTGTTTTTTTTCTTGTGCGTATAATAATATAAGCGTATACAAGACGTATATTCGTACTGCGGCAAATTTCAGGGGAGAGAGTGCCGACAGACTACCAACGACTTCTTTGTACGATCGGCGAGTGTGAATTAATTATACTCGTCGATCGTACATATTAACTTACAAAATTGTTCTAGAATATTCGATAGACTTCCTATTAAATCACACGATATCTACGGATATTCTCAGTAAAAAAAAAAAACACTTAGATAATTATAATAAAATGTTTGTCATTTATACTGATACATAATAAGGTCTATGGTTATACTTATAACTATAAAAAAAATTAAAAATCCACATAATTGTATACTTGTTGTATAAATGAATAATATAATATAACTTTTATTTTGTATACTTTTTAACTTAATTCAATATTTATTATTATAAAATAATAATTGACAATTGTTGACGCATACTTGTATACAATAATTTTAGATGTCATTTTTATTATTATTATTACTTTTATCTTTATTATATTGTATTATAGGTATCTTATTCTTGTCGATATCTGGTCGATCGATATCATTGCTCAATTATATTTTAGTGTATTTCCACAGACTATATGAAAACAGATAGCTCACTCGGCCGAAAACAATGGGGGAAAAAAATAAGATTCTCTGATTGGGTGTGACCAAATCAGTGTAGCTGCATGCATTTAACTAAATTATTGTTCAGATGTTATACAATATTATTGCATATTTGTATGTACCATTTAATACCATTTACTATTTATTAATTAGTATTATTTACCATTTCAAAATCTATTTCCATTTAAATATTCAATAAAGATCGTAAATCGTAATTAGCATGCTAAGATCGATCTATTTTATTATGATAAATGATTAATTGATCAGTAAGTTAATGACATAAATCTGTTAAAGGCAATAATAAATATTATTTTATTAGTTAACACAAGCCTTTCACAATGATGATGATGAAGTCATACATAACATAATAAAAATATTAATTTCAATATTTGGACGTTATCAACAAGGAACAACAAAGGTAGTTACATATAAAAACATAAAAATCACATTAATAGGTAGGTAATCTAGATAAATCTATTATAGGTGAGAATTCTAAATGATTACAAAGTACATTATTTTCTTTATAACTTAACTATGTTTTATTTACAAAATTAATATTATTAACACATAATATTATTATACTAGTCATAAAATACATAATTAATATATAATTTATTTACATATATTTAAACATAAATGGAACAAATGTAGTACTATACAATTCAATTAGTAATTAGCTCATATTAAAAAAAAGGTATTTATTAAACTATAATACATCAAAATAATTAAAATATTAGTATAGTTACAAAAATTTGTTTTACAAATGCTGTAAAATTTCTAATTTTCTGTTTTAATTTTTTTTTCAGATACTAAATGTCTATTTAAAAATATAATTGAAGCATAAATTCTAAAACGCAAAAAAAAATTGAGTAGGTAATGTTTGTCAAAGTTGGGACATGGATGTTCATAATCAATATTGAGCATTATCATTTTAAGTTTGTTAGCCTAATTCTACTTCAACAGCCACAGTAGGAAAAATATTAATTTTGTTTTTCTTTTAAATTCATTTGGGACTTTACAATAGTACATAATCCAGGTGATAAATATTTTTCACTTAATCTTAAAAAATGTTCAACTGTATCATAATTAGATAATTGTTGACTTAAACTTACGATATTCTTCTTTAAATTTTTTATTTCTTGTTTTCCAGATTTAATCTCCATAGCCAGTTTTAGTTTCCTTGGTGTATTTGCCGATAAATATCCAGGAGTTTGATTTGAAGAATCAGAAGTTGTTAATGAGCTACAAGATTCATTTGAAGCACCAGAAGTATTCATAAATCGACTTACACGACTTCTTAATTCTTCAGTGTCTGGAATTGAAGTACTACAACTACTCTGACATTCATCAAAATCCTGTGAATCTTCATGGGTTTTCAACTGTAGTTTAGCCAATTTTGATCTTTCAAACATTATTTCATCTAAAAAAATAATTAAAATTTAATTATCTAACCAAGAATTAGTTTGTTAATATCAAAATTAGTTTTTGAAATTATTTTTAAACATGTTTTAATAATTTTATTATTTACTTACCATTAAATACTGATGGGATAGCATTAAAAACTTGTTTTTTGTTGTGGAGTTTAAAAACATTGAGTCTGCAAAGTGATCACCACAAGTTGTAACTATTTTAGATTCTGAACGAAGTGATGAATGTATTGATTTTTCAATGATGTGTGTTTTTTTTTTTTTTTATGTTTGTTATTGTGTCTGTGTACAGCATAACTAGTCGAAATAATGCTTCAATTTCAAAGTTTGGGGGTGGTTTCCGATGTAAAAGTGAATATCCTTGGTGCATTATAGAGGTCAAAAGTAAACATTTTCCAACAGTTTTCAAAAAAATCGAGAAAAACAAAAAATAAATGACAGAAAAACGGGAATTTTTACGCAAAACCAGTTTTAGTTTTCGACCAAATCGATATTTTTATATGGTTGTAATTCAAAAACTAATCGCTGTAAGTACTTGAAATTTTCACCAAATGTTAATGTTAGTGATATCTATATACAGTTCAAAAATTTTCGTCTTTTTTTGAGTTATTTATAGATCACTGAAATTTTCAATTTTTTTGAGAATTTTTTTTGAAGTGTCGGTAAAAAAATGTTGGACTACCAAAAAACCATGAAAATTTAATACAAGGTTCCTTATAAGTTGTTCTAATTGTAGCTAAAAAAAATTAAAAATCGTTAGTCACAATTTTTTTTTATAAGCGTTTATAGTTCAAATTTTTACGAAATCTGTCGAAAACGCGAATATTTGGAAGTTATTTTTAAGTTGAAAAATCATAAACATTTTTGTGTTTATAACTAAGAGTTAAAAATACAACGCTAAGTTTTCCATAAGTTTTCCTTCAAATAGCTATAGATAAAACTATGCTATAATGCTAGTAGCTATAAGTTTAGTAGCTATAATGAAAACTCGAAGCATCATTATAGGAAAAATTTTAAGTGCGTTTGAATTTCAAATTTTTACGAAATAGCGTAACGATAACGATTTTAAATATTTGTTATTTTTCAAAAAGTATAAGTCGTAGATACTTGGAAAAGTTTATCAGTTATTTAGATTGGCATTTTCTTTACATGATTTAATTTTCAAAATATTTTGACTTTTTTTGAGATATTTATAGACGACTGAAATTTTCAATTTGTCTGAAAACATTTTTTTGAAGTGTCGATAAAATTTTTTTTATAAAAATACTTGAAAATTTAATACAAAGTTCCTCATAAGTTATTCTTATAGTGAATAAAAAATTATAAGAATACATATGCACAATTTTTTTTTATTAGCATTTGAAGTTCAAATATTGACGAAAATTCGTCAAAACCATGAATATTTTTTTTGTGTTTGTCACGTTATGGGGCAGTAAAAATGCTTAGACTTTTAAGTTTTAACTTCAGTACCTTGTTAAATCAGAAAGTGAATCTAGTTGATTCTTTAGGGGATCAAAAGTAAAAAATTCTTAATATTTTTCTAAATAATCGGGATAAACAAACTAAAAATTAACGGAAAAACAGGAAATTTTACGTCCAATCAGTTTTCGACAAAATCGATTTTGATTTTTTATGTAACTTTAAAACGAATGACCATTGATACATGAAATTTTCGCTGAATGTTTATATAAGTACCTATGTTCTATCTACCATGAAATTTTTAAAACAATTTGACTTAAGTTGAACTATTCATAGGTATATGCAATTTTCAATCATTAATAGTTTTTTTTAAAATTAAAATCGATAAAAATGTATTTTTTGGTAGAAAATCTTGAAAATTTAATACAAGGCTCTTAACATAATGTTACAATAGCAGTTGAAAAATAAAATAAATTCATAGTTACAACTTTTTTTTTATAAGCATTCAAAGTTTGAATTTTGACAAAATACGTAAAAATCACAAAAATTCACAAATTATTTTAAGCTAGAAATTAATAAAAAATTTCTTTTTTAAATCTAAGATTTAAAAATTTAATATAAGATCCCTTACAAGTTTTTCAATCTTTATCACAAAAAAAATGTCCACCGACAATGCAAATTAAATTTTTATAAGCATTTGAATTTCAAATATTGACGAAAATTCGTAAAAACCATGAATATTTGTAAATTATTCTGTAGTTCAAAATCATAATATTGTTTGTACCTATTTTTATCTAAGGTTATAAAATGCAACACTAAATTTTCCATAAGTTTCCATATATTTTATAATTTATAAATAATTTTGTATACAATTTTTTGTAATGTAAGTTGATGAATGGATGTCTAAAAATATAAAATGATTATTAAAACGATCAAAATACACACCCGTATAAATTGTTATCAGATTGTGACAAGGACTAATAATTAATATTATATAATGGTATACATATACATATTAAATATAATTTTTGAACAGTTTCTTATAATAATAAAATAGGACCACGGACTAAGATCTTATAATAATATCTTAGTCCGTGAATAGGACTGATGGGCGGATAACCAATAATTTTTAATATCGCAATATGCAATGTTCGTGTTGCGCCAGAATAGTTCATACGAATTATGTAGTCAACTACTCTGACTCGCATCACTAGTCTCGAGGTGGGTGACCAAAATACGAAACATAATATAACGCAAATGTATAGTATAATAATGCGAGTCTATTGGACAATATATGAATACCTATAAAATACAATGATAAATGCGGGCGCCCAAAATTGGTAATAATATATAACACAAATAAATAATATTATAATAAATAATATGATCACTCGATCAATATGTAAACAAAACAATAATTAAAATACGATAATATAAATTGATAGTAGAAATGATAATGGAAATGATAATAGTCGATCACCCGGTAAGACGATGAAGTGGACTGGACGGTCACTGGCGGGACGGGTACAGTTTTCCCGATTTTGATAACAACTGATAACATCGAACCTGATAAGAACGAAAAAAAAAGGCTCTTGCCAACCTATAAAAGTTAGCACAAATCCGAATTCCCGCATCGTTAACCAGCAATTATATAAAAAATAAAAATATCAGTTTAATACCAATAGTGATTTTTCGAAAAATTCATACCAAGAAATTTAGTCTTCTATAAAATAAAACCCTGTTTAGTTATATTTTAATCAGTGAAGTTAGGCTTTAATCATTATGCATTTAAATTTTATTTTAATTCATTGATCAATGTCCAATTATCTTAAAATTATTTTAAACTTTATATTATGATTTGGATTCATTTTATAAGCAATTTGGCTTTTAAAATCGTACTAAAGGTTACCATTGTATTATAATATATTATATTATTATAATATTGTAATCTTTTGATTGAAGTGCAGCTAATATTAGAGAATGTATTTAAACTTACTGAGCTATAATAATTAAATTGTGTATGCAAATTTGAATATGCCAAACAAAACTAATTACTATTTAGTCATATTTATTAGAAATGTATATAATTTATTTTTATTTTTAAAAACATAATTAACTATGGTAGTGTAAAAATATTATTAAATTCTTCATAGGCTTAAATTATGGATTATATATTTTGTTAATCAGTGGTTGAATTGGAAAAATAAATAAAGGTGGGCTCTAAATGAAGTTTAACAATTAAGCTAATCAATTTAATAGTAACCCTATTCCTTGATGAATATAATAATGGGGTACGCTTTAATTTGAAGAAAAGATGAAGAGTAGCTCAGTCCCTCCCGCGTCCTCCCCCAATTCAACCACAGTTGTTAATTAAATAAAGGTAGCATAGCCAATTAGAAAAAATTTAGTAAAACAATATATTATAGTATTCATACATCCAGTAATTGAATTTTCATGAAATACATTTTATTTGTTTATTTGTAACTTTATAATAACATACATTTTTGTGTGATAAACTATTCTATTTATTTATTTATTTAATAGATATCAAACGTTAAAATAATTTTTGCTATATTGATAAGTAACAATAAATTTGTTAGTAATTTCTTATATGTTAATAGTTTTTAAAATATTTTATAAACAAAATTATTTTTTGAGACAAGTATTTTTGTAGATAATAGGTATAATAACTATAATATAAATATAATTTAAATTATAAACTAAACTTGTAATAGGTGTTGTTTATATTATAACAAAATGGTAAATTGCTATGTGCTACAAGCAGTTTTTTTTACTTATTTATCAAATTTATAATAACTATAATATTTATGTACATATTCTTATTGTGTAAAATTGTTAACATAATATGAATTATAGGTATCATGCTTTTTTTAGTTGGTAAAAAAATGAAAAAAATGATATTTATTTTCTTTAAATTTTATATACTGAGTTATATTTTTAATTGTTATATAAATTATATAGGTATTGTATTTTCTTTATAATATTACCACAGTAATAATATTATTACATTGTAAGTAATTATTTTTATTGTTTTACGTAAAATCATATTTTGTTTTAAATACGAGTATTTAATATTTTCAAAGTGTTACATTTAATTACTTTTCTAATTGTTATCTAATGTTATATATTTTATTTTCCTTGTACTATTCCCTAAAGCGATATTAGATATTAAGTATTTATTTTGATTTTTTGTAATAAATCATATTTGGGTTTTTTAACATTTTTAAATTATTACATTTAATTAATTATTATGTTGTGTTCCTGGTAATTTGTTTGCCTATACACTGTTACATAGGTGGTAACTATAATATAATACTGCATGTACAAAATCTATTAGCTTATACATTTTTCTAGTTTTTCAATATAACTAATTATCTTAACATTAATTATGAATGTTCAAATACCTACTTGTGTTAAGACTAGGTTAAACTGTCCAATGACTGATGTTTTAAAACTGAACTTTGTGTTATTTTTAATGTGTATGATTCAGTATCCTTTCAAATGTGTTTATTATTATGTATTAACCATATATTTTGGAAAATAAATTAATAATACTGAATTTTTGAACAAAATATTAAGTTCAACTAGTCCTTAATTGTTAAATAACTGGAATAGTTATCCTAACTTGTTGTCTAACATGAATTTATAATAAATAAGTACTTATAAAATAAGCATCTAATTATCTTAACATCAACAATTGTGTTTAAGAATCCCATTATAAAAATGTAACTATTTTAGATACTTAAAAAAAAAAAATGTAATCTGCAATGTAACGTTTACGACTCATGGCCATTGTAACCGATGTCTTTTGATCGATAAAAAAAAAATGTAACTATAATGGATTGAAGAACACAACAGAAATAGAAGATATTCTAAACTAATATTTAGTATAATAAAATAATATACAACCTATACAGAGTGATTTTTTAAACATGCTCACCTAATTTGTATGCATTTATTCAAATTTTGATTTTTGAATTTTTAAATATGCTTGAAAACCATATCTCAAATTTGAGATTTTTGTACCACTTAAGAATGATCCTGTAACAGACAACAGTACAAACTTCTGTTTTTTCAAAACTTTATTTGCTACTTATTATTCAGCAGACATTTATTGATGCACTTATCTAAATAAAAATTTAGTTGTTCTTAAGTACCTACTATGTATTAATTGGATTAAGTAGCTACTAGTTATCAGTGTTAGATTAAATTAAGTTAACCAATAAGTAATAACCCTGTGTGGCTGTGTCCTGTGATCTATAATAAGTATATTATTATTGCTTTACAAATTAGAATTAAACACTAATTATATATTCTAATTACCATAATTCAACATTTCAATACCTAGTATAGCAGTATGTGCATAAATAATAATTAATAATAATTGTATTGTGGAATAATTTAATTACTATTCAGTATTCATTCTTTTTTCGTGGTTATATTTGGAACGCAAGTACGCAACTAGAATGCAACAAATATTTTACTTTTGAGTTTTTGATACCTACTCAGTTTATGTATTTTATTAGGTACATATTAAACATTAAAATAAATTAATGTACCTCTCGTACGTATAATAAAAAATAAAAATTCGTTATTAGAATTAAATTAGTAGGTACCTAGGTGGCTAGGTAGTAAGGTATGTAAAATAGACCTCAAACATAGACACTGAGAATAGAATGATCGAGAATCAACAAAACAAACTACAGTTACGTTGTTGGATTAAGATTAACATAGGTGCCTATCTACTGTTAAATACGTTTTATAATATTCAGGGAAGGTAATAGTTTTGTGATGTAATCGTGTAATAAACTAATAAATATAATAATATGTGAATATTAAAATGTAATTTCCACTAACTTTCAAAAATTATCATAGTGTGCAGTGGCACCGAACTAATTTTTTTTAGGTGTGGCAATGGACATTAATTTATATCCACCCACCTACCTCTATGCAGTATGAAACCTAAGCCATGGGGGGCAAAGCCACCACCACCCCAAAGACACTACAGATTTTTTAACTTGGAAAATATAATTTTCATAAATAAATACCTATATATTATTTACTGCATTTTTGCATTATTTCAGTAGGCTACCCCTTTATAAATGTACACACAAAAAGTGGGGGTAAAGTCTATGTACAGCATAACTAGTCGAAATAATCCTTCAATTTCAAACTTTGGGGGTGGTTTCCAATGTAAAAGTGAACATCCTTGGTGCATTATAATGGTCAAAAGTTAACATTTTCCAACAATTTTCAAAAAAATGGAGAAAAACAAAAAAAAAATGAGCAAAACCAGTTTTCGACCAAATCGGTTTACTTATATGGTTGCAATTCAAAAACTAACCACTTTAAATACTTGAAATTTTCACCAAATGTTAATGTTAGTATTATCTATATACAGTTTAATTTTCAAAATGCTTTGACTTTTTTTTGAGTTATTTATAGACCACTGAAATTTTCGATTTTTATGATAATTTTTTTTTTGAAGGCTCAGTAAAAAAATTTTGGATGACCAAAAAAACTTGAAAATTTAAAACAAGGTTCCTCATGAGTTATTCTTATTGTAGCTAAAAAAAATTAAAAATCATTAGAGACAATTTTTTTTTATAAGCGTTTATAGTTGAAATTTTTACGAAATCTGCGAAAATGCGAAAATTTGCAAGTAATTTTGAAGTTGAAAAATTATAAATTTTTTTGCGTTTATAACTAAGGATTAAAAATACAACACTAAGTTTTCTATAAGTTTTTCTTCAAGTTATAGAGAAAACTCGAAGCATCATTAAAGGAAAAATTTTAAGTGCTTTTGAATTTTAAATTTTTACGAAATAGCGTAACGATAACGATTTATCCTCAAACGATTTTAAATATTTGTTATTATTCAAAAAGTATAAGTCGTAGATACTTGAAAATTTCACCAGTTATTTAAATTGGCATTTTCTTTACATGATTTAATTTTCAAAATATTTTGAAGTTTTTTGAGATATTGATAGACGACTGAAATTTTCAATTTTTCTGAAAATTTTATTTTTGAAGTGTCGATAAAATTTTTTTGGCCCTATCAAAATATTTGAAAATTCAATACAAAGTTTCTCATAAGTTATTCTTATAGTGATTAAAAAATTATAAGAATACATAGGCACAATTTTTTTTTAATAGCATTTGAAGTTCAAATATTGACAAAAATTCGTCAACCCATGAATATTTGCAAATTATTTTGTAGTTCAAAATTCATAAAATTGTTTGTATTTATATCTAAGTAAGGTTAAAAAATTCAACACTAAATTTTCCATAATTTTGCTTCAAATAGCTATAGAGAGAATTTGAAGTGCCGTTATAAGAAAAATGTTTTGAGCGTTTGAGTTTTAAATTTTTATGAAATCGCGTAACGATAACGATTTATCCTCAAACCAGGTATATGTTATATGTATATGTATGATATAAGGTATTATAAATTATGATAACTACATGCAATGTTTTTGGAAAAATTGATTAACCATGCCTTATGCAAAATGCGTCCTAAAATATTTGTTTCAAAATAGAATATATGACAATATATGTAAATATAATATATCATAGATTGACAAATCATCTCCGTTCAGAATCGTTTTTCGTATACAATGATACCTATTATTGCATTCAAATTTAACCTACCCTAGTCAGAGGTCCACCCCACCCCCTAATGTACAGCAGAGCGACATCCACTTACCCGCTTTTTTCTAGTTACTAAAATATATTAATTTATAATTTTTTGGAGATGAGTGTTCAGTTTATGTGAATAATTTGGCCATTGGCTGAACGAGGGGGGTGTAGAAGTCCCCTGTCCAAGTTTAAAATGTGCACTCCCAAAAAGGGGGAAAGTGACTGGCCATCGTCACATGAAAGTATACCAAAAATGATGAAAAAATACCCTTTAAATAGTTGGTCTAACTTTTTTATTTTTAAATTATAGGCAATTAACTTTTTTTATCAAAACTAACCTATCGCTCATTTGTTTATATATCTTAAAAACTTTTCAACATTTTGACTTAATTTTGGTATTACAATAATGTTTTCTTTTTATCCTGTTAGAAAAATGTCTACCAGAAGTAGTGCTTCGATTTCCACATATTATATAGGTAGTATCTTTTTTTTAGCAAATTGGATCCAGGTGGTACTTAAAGAAAGTAATTTTTTGATTCTCTCTTATTTAACGCCACAGTAAAAAACCACTGAAAAATTACAAAAGAACTGGATTTCAATTTTGCTTTGCAAAAAATCTTTATTTATCACCATAGAAACGAATAATATTTAAATATCAAATAAAATAAAATATTCTTTCGTCCGCTCAGAATCGTTTTTTTATCGAATGTAATCATTGCATTCAAATCGAATACTGTAAGACTACACTATCCTGTCCGAGGACCGAAGGGACGATGGACAAACTTTCTACACCGCAATGCTGACCTATTCTTTTTAATTTTAAATCTATTTCAGTGTTATATAAACTACAATACTACATAGAACATACACGCAATTAAACAAGCAATGTGAAAATGATTATTATTAAATGGAAAAAAGTTATCATTTACTAATTAACTCGTAGTAAATATTAAATTATTTGGAGTACCTACCTAATCCTTTTAAAAATTCAAATGTTTGATAAAAAAAATGTTTACTTTTTCAAATTAATAAATCGGCAGGACCTAGGATCGACTGGAAGTTTTTTGAGGACATGGTGAAATGTGTGGATATATTTTATTATAATGGTTAATATATATTCGTGGAGATCATGAAATTTTTATTTGAATTAAATTAAAAATAATTATATATACCAATTTTATTCATCTAATAAAAACATTGTCTACAATATTAACTGTAGACATAGCTACACAGTTTAACACATCCATGTAGTCTTGTGTAAACTAGGTACTTTTGAAAAGTGTTTGGAATAAATACTCGAATACTTATGAAAGATATATTTTATATTTTGATTTGTGTCACTCTATTCTTTCAAGGGCTACAACAAAGATTGTTACCAATTCATAAATATTAAATATTGAGCGATATATAACAAATAGTTTGAAAAGTGAACAAATTTCAAATAAATATAATTTTCATTCAAGCAAAATCATGTTAAAATATTTAGTTCTCATTTTGATCATTTAATTTTGTTAACCTATAAATTGTATTAGGTACCACTATAAAAACAAAGTATGTATGTTGTATATATTTTACATTAGCAGTTATTTTTTTTTTATAAATGTAATATGAAAACTAATGGGATGAATGGTGTGGTGGTGTGGGGGCTCTGCCCCTACGGGTCAGTGAGCTTTTCACTATTTGTGCACCCCAAAAAATATTGGTCTAGTTGCGCCAATGAATTTGGCATTAGACGTTCTTTTCATCACACATTATGGTAAAAATTAATTTAACATGATAAATGTTTATTCTAAAATGTTGTTGTGTGTTGAGGTATATGTTTCATTACTCATAAACTTAATGTTTATTTTAATCAAACTTAATTTTCAATAGCTTATGATTACATTCTATAATTCTCAAGCACTGTACTAAGGGGTGGCGAGGGAAGGCTTTAGTCCTCTCTAAAAATGGTCCAACCCAAATAAACCAAATATAAAAAATATAACATAGCCCCACATGCTATTTTTATAATAGATAAATTATTATTTTTAAATACTTATAAAATATATTTTTTAATTTTTAAAAATTAACAAGTATTTTATTTATTTATTAGTTAGTTTATTAAGTAATTACTAAAAACAATAATTTAATTTATATTGATCAAACAAAAGTAAAAAGTACCTAGTTCAATAATTCAATCATAAAGGATCATCATGTTATAAAACTAAAATTAAATATACTTTAATTTGTACATCATTTTTAAAGTTGTTATTTGAAGTCTGTATTTAAATATTTCCTTATTTACATAAAACAAAACAGCCTTTTAGCCATATAGGTAACATTATCAAAACATTGTACCTACAATGCATATATTATCTATTGAGAACTTAGAATTTAAAAAATTTGGTATAGTGTTATAAAATTTAAATGTGTAGTATATGTTAAAATAAATTAAATTATATAATTAAGTAATCTCTTTTGTTTTTGAAAAAAATAATGCATAAAATGTATCTGCTCAGCTCAGAATCCCTTGAAAAAAAAGGTTTAGTGCCAATGTGTCATTATACTATTATAGTTAAGTACAGTATAGTGTAGGAATATTGCAAGAATTTGGATTTGTTTTTTAAATTACTGTATTATTTTGATTATTCTGTTTATTAAACACAAAAGAAATTCACTATATCAATTAATTATTTTATTATCATTGTAGCAAAAGAAAGGTAATGTGTTTAGTGCTGTATATTAAGTATGTTTTCTAGCAAACTGTATAATATAATAAATAAATAAATATATTTATTGTAGAAACAGTAAAAAATATAAAGGAGAGAATACATTTGATATTTCCAATTTGTTCAGCACTTGGACCATTAGAACTCGATATTTTTCAGATATTAAATCCCTTAAAGTACCATCTGCTAAAGAAAGTGATGTAGCATGTGATAATAATCAATGTATACAAACAAATCTAACAAATTTTATATACTTATACAATTAAAGCAATTATAATATTTAATATGCCTTATAATACCATTTATTTTGTAATTTGTAGTTAGTATATTGATAACCATTAGTTATAATTGATAAATGATAAGCGGTAGTTAGGTTTTTAGATATTTTAAAGGCGAATAAAAAGGATTTTAGTATTTTTATGTTGGCAAAGTTGGTCGGGTAAAAAAAAGCAATATCTTATGCGGGAATTTTATTTTTTCAATGTTGGCTAAACTGATCTCCCGAATTTTGATTTTGATGATATCTGCTGTTATCAAAATCGGGAAATCTGTACCAGCCCCGGTCACTGGCATGGACTGCAGTGCTGCCTCCTGGAACCGTTTGACACGAATACTACAATGTTCCCACGACGGCGACGTGAAACGACGGGCCCTCCAAACTTCAACGGGGAATCCCGCGTTAACCACCCGACGCTCGTCCGCGTCAGCAAAACAACATGGCAACCCGCACCTGACAATCGAAACAATAGTTCGGTTGCGGTAGTGGGTTCCCCACAAACAATGTGGTACGGAACGGGCGTTCACGCCGCCAAAACCGACACACGACGGTGTCGTCAATTTGCACAATTAATGTGGTTACGCGAACACCTAACGGCCGCGCGATCAGCGCCGACACTTACGCCCGTCACAAGAGGGCCCAAAACAATGGAGGTAACGGACAAGTCACCGACACAACGACAACGAACCCGTAATGGCGCACCCACGACGATCGAAGACGCCAAAATCCGTCCGAACAGGACGACGCGTAGAACAGACCGGCGTAGGCACTCGTGCACCACAATACAACACAGCACGCACCGGTCGCGAGAGGCGAGAAGTTTCTCGTAGACTGGCTGGTGCGTATATTACTACGCGCCACGACCGTCCAAGCTGCGATTACGACGACGATAGTTGATAAAGATCGTCAAAACCTGTAGTAATCTGGCTGGACTCTGGACTCTGTATTGCCGTCGGTGCAAATCGTCGGGCACGAAATTGCGGCTCAAACAGTTCGTTTATTCTTATTATAAGCTATCGATTAAAGTGCACAATTGAATATTTGAATTTTGAATACCTTTATTTTTATTGACCATTCGAATAACACTATCGAATTATTCGATAGTCGTTATTTGGCAGTGTCCACCACTAAAAATAGCATATCATAGTACCTATCATACAAAACAAAGTAACATCCAATCAATTAATGTTTTGGATGTTTTTAAAACAAAATAGTTAACTTACTAAGTCCTTTAAGTTTTAACCCAATAAGCCTACTATAATCTGATTTTATCATTTTCGATAATTATAGGTAAATGCGTATGCACAATTTCAACTTTTGACTTGGGGGGCTGAATATATTAAAGGCAAGCTGACCATTGCAATATAGCATTTTAAAATTGTATGGCATAGGATTTTGGGGGGGCTGCGGCCCCCTCCCCCTAGTTTGCGCCTATGGGTATATGAATTAAGTTTATACTTGGTTTTTTTTACTTTTTGAAAAATAAAATTAACCTCTAAATACCGGTATTAACCGGTACCAGAACTGAAACCTTAATTCTGTAATTTTAAGAACCGGAACCGAAACTGGTACCGAATTTTTATTTTTTTGAAGAACCGAATTGGAACTGAAACCGAAAAAATCATAAATGTTCCAAGCCCTGATTGTGAATGTCAACATTCACCAAAACTCAACATTGTGAATATCAACATTCACCAAAATTCAATTGTGAATGTTAAAACTCACCGATAATCGTTGTGAATGTTGACTTTCACCGGTGACTGTTGGTAATTTTTTAATATTTATTCAATATATTGACATTCACCAAAAACAGCAGTGAATGACAACATTCACCAAATGTCATCATTCACCTTAACATATATAATGTAACACTGTTATTATCTACATAGTGTTGTCAGTAGTCATACGATACAGTAATATTGAGTTTACGAGTAATATTAATTACTACGAACAAATAAAAGGTTTTGTTGAAAAATTTAATAATATCAAAAAAAAATATATAAAACAAAAAATAATGGAAATGAAACGTGGTATTATAGATTCAGATAACTATTTCCGTGAAGCATTTAAACCAATAACTGAACCACTCAGTACAAGAATAGAAAAAAATACATCGTGTAACTTACAACCAGCTGATTATAAAAATGCAGAAACGTCATATATTAGTGGTGAAAAGGAAGATGATGAATTAAATTCAACATTTGTAAATTTTTTTTAACGTCCTAAATCACAACGTTATGATAAATCTTATTGTTTACATTATGATAGAGCTAGTGATTCTTACAAAATAGGAGTAATTTATTATATGTAATTATAGTATTATATATTATATATATAATTATATAATTATAGTAATCACTCTGTAACTTTTAGTCATGGTAACTTGCAGCTGCTTAATAGATACTATCCATGGACATTATGACTACAGTCTTTATTATGCAAGAAAGAACCAAAAAATACAACTATACAAGATATGGAATCTTATTACGATATTTTGAAAACTTCTCGAGTTCTTCAGTTCCAATCGATAAGCCGACGTAATCGGTCGTGTGTGTTTAGTGTTATATTTCATCAGTCTTATTGTCTTAATAATGGCATTGTGTCCGAAATGCAAGGTTGTGGGTTTCGCGAAATGAGTACAGTACTCAATGCTCGACATGCAAAAACGTACTTCATATTAAATGCACAAATATGAATTCAGATAGCATTGATTACATGAAATCTAACTGCATTGCCTTTGATTGCGAAGACTGTACCAACAAATTGAAATAAAAAAGAGATGACTGCACTCCAGTCAAACCGATTCCACAAACCCAAGGTATACACATTAATAAGATAACAATTGATCCTGATATTAATATAATCGTCAGAAAACTAGACGATGTGTTAAAAAACCAAATAACTCTTACAACTCTTGGCAATAGAATTTTAGAGCTAGAAAAAACACTAAAAGAAAAAGAAAAAAAAGAAAGTATTATTCAAACTTTAGAATTTAAAATTAATGTTCGGGAACAAAACGAGAGAGCGTGTTTTATTGAAATAAGTGGTATTAAAAAAGAAAATAATGAAAATGTTGAAACACTAGTTAACGATATAGTTTCCAAAATTTATATTGATCTTAATCTTTTTGACATTGAAAACGCATACATAAAACCTTCACGACAAAACTCAGAAACGCCTCTGATAGTAACGGAATTCTCGTCTAAAAGGAAACGTGATGAATTTTTAAAGAAACGTGGATAAATTGAATACAACGGCTCGAGGATTTTTATCAATGAATGCTTGACGGCATACAATAGGAAGTTATTCTGGGAAATCCGGAAAAAGACAAAAGAACTTGGCTACAGATACGCTTAGACCTCAAATAGGAGAATATTTTGCAAAAAGGAGGAATTGGCCAAAAAAATACAAATTAGAAATAATGATGATTTAAATTTTTCATAATTTTTCATAATTTTGTTGTTGTTTTGTTATTTTTCTCTAATGGGTATAACAATTATACTGTAAAACTATTTCTTATATTATTATCATACAAAATTATTAACATACTTAACTTTAAATTTTTATTTAACATAAACATATTATGGCATATACCTATGCAACCAGCAAAATATGATGACTCATATATTTTCCAACTATAAATTTTTAATTAAAACACAACATCGAATTTTAACGATTTTGCATTATTCCTATAGTATTATTAACGGGAGATGGACAATCGACCGACAACCAATCGACCGACAGGACAATCGACCGACAACCAAAATACCGACAAGACAATCGATTGACAATAGTTTCTGGAGCATGGTTATGTTCGTTGTTGGTTCTTAACTTTTGTCTTCCATCAATTAAAATTGTGGACGCACGTCCTTTACATTTATAAAGCACTTTTTTCTCACAATTCCAGTAAAAGAGATCGTTTCTATTTTTATCTTTTACCATCAAATATCCATTTACTACTAATTTTTTTCGGCCTTGTTGTGACGGGACAATATTGCAATATTCCTCCATTATCTAAACTATTATATAAAATTGTAAGGGTTTTTCTTAGACCGCGCTAACCGAGAAAACTACTGAACCGATTTGGTTGAAATTTTTTTTGGCTGAAACCCGACACTCCGCTGAAGGTTACAGTAACACTTTTGTCAATAAAAAAAAAGTATAAAGTTCATACAAAATCAAAAACAGAATCAAAGTAGTGGCGCCCTCTTTCGGCCAAAAAATATACTAAATATTTTTAGTTGTTACGGTTCTATAGGTTGCAGATCCAAAGAGGATGAGTTGTTCTTATATAAAATGGAAACATATGGTAATCTTATTGTATGACATATAGTTACTATTGGTTACTGATATGACAAGGTTATTATGAAAGAATATTTTATGAAAATCCACCCGAAATGTAGGAAATCTGTATGTCAAAAATACAACAGTGGCGCCATCTGTCTAGAAAAAAACAAACTAAATTATAAAAAATTTAGTTTATTGTTGCAGATTAAAATAATAATAAGTAGTGTATTATATAGTGGTTGCTATTGGTTTATCGGGCATGTTTGTATATTATAATATTACTAGCCGACCCGGCCACGCGTTGCTGTGGCTAAAGTTTTTGTAATATTACATTATAGTAAACAATCTAAGAGAACATCAGTCACTGGCATAATTTGTACCTAGTTTTTTTACTTTTTTTTCTTACCCAAATTTTGAGTAAGTGGCCAATTCATTATCATGCCGAGAGCGCAAAGAGCACGCATTAGCAGAAGAACTGCCAATGCATCTCGAATGTATAACAGAAGGCAACAAAATAACACACCAGAACGTTCTCAAACACGTGCTCAGGAGCAACGTAACGCTTTGAGTATGAAATCAGCGTTTAATTATCAATCCGAGATTGATTATTTAAATATTAAAGCGCTTCAAATTGGACGAATGACTATATTATGTCCTAAGTGCCATGCAAAAAAATGGAAAGATGAAACCCATGGACTTTGCTGCGCTGACGGTAAAGTTGTTTTACACCAATTTGAGGATCTTCCAGACCTAATTAAAAGTTTAATTGATAATTCTCACCCTCTATCAATACATTTCTTTGATAATTCTAGACGGTATAACACTCTGTTTCAAATGACATCGTTTGGAGCAAACGAAATAAGTGAAGGGAACTTCATGCCCTCTTTTAAAATTCAGGGTCAAGTGCATCATTTAATAGGTAGTTTATTACCCGAAATTGGAAATAATGCTAAATTTTTACAAATATATTTTATGTCAGAGCCGGATCAAATATCTATTCGAACAAATATGATTCCAAATATGAAAAGAGGTCTCATTGAATCATTGCAAACAGTTTTGCGTGAAAATAATCACCTCATACAGAGCTTTAGATCTAATCTGGAGTCGAGGTCTTTTGATGAGTTGCAAAACTTTAAGTTAATTATTCATGCTGACAGAGTTCCTCAAGATGAACACAGAGGTCAATATAATGCACCTACCATCGATGAAGTAGCTGTATTATTAGTTAATGAAGATAAAGGTCCCAGAGATATAGTTCTGCACGGTCGGAGTGGACAATTGAGTCGAGTTTCCGAATTGAATAGATCTTATGATGCACTGCAATATCCATTGATGTATACTAGAGGCGAAGACGGTTATCACTAGGGGCCGGAATTATATTCTTTTAAAATAGCCAAAATAAGATGCTAATATTCTCTTAAAAAGTTGAAAATATTCTTCCAATATTCTTTAAAAATCATAATAAAATATGCCATAAATATGCTTTTTTATTAATATATTCTCTTGAACTAAAAATATGCTTTTATATGTAAAATAATTAAACGCGTAATACAAAAAAACTGATATAAATAGGTACATAATATGCAACAAAATTAAGCAAATAATATAAAACTGATATAAATGATTTTTTTAAATTATATTAATCACAATAAGGTATTTTTAATTACGAAAATTTTTGAAAACAGTTAACAACTATATTTTGCTCCATATGTTCCGGTGTCATATTTGTATGACGGTCTGTTAGTATGTTTTTATACGTGCTAAATGAACGTTCGACGTCAACTGAAGTCACGGGAGCATTTTGCAAATCAGTAATCATAGCCGGTGAAAAATTGTCTATAAGTTGAACTTCATTATTTCCATTCAAAACTTTAGCTACGTTTTTCAAAATGATGAGCCCTTGATTTTTTTGTTGAAGTTGATCAATTTTTATTTTTATTTTATTTCCATTTTCTCCGGGTATTTTTTGAAGTTGACCAATTGTATTTTCAATTAGATTGATCGAATCAACAAGAGACACATTAGACTTTTCCAAACTTTTGATGGATGTTACGAGAACAAGAAAATGGGCCTTAATAAATATTAGATCGTTTTGTATGGTTTCTATGTCAAAAACTGATTTACATTTAAGTATTGACTGACTGGGGGATTTTTGGCTACTTAATTCTTCAATAACTTTTTTTAAACCTTGGAAATTATTACAGTTAAAAATAGCAGCTTCCAACCACGTTCCCCATCTGGTTAGTACTGGTTCAGGGGGTAACGGAATATCTGGTAAAATTTCTTTATACACTTGTACATGGTATGGAGATTTTAGAAATACTTTTTTTATGTTATTAATTAATTTATTTATGTCTGGGTACATTTCTCTAACCTTTTCTGCAACCCTATTAAACATGTGAGCTACACATGTAACATGGATTAAGTTGGGATAGAAAACTGCTAGTGACTGTCCCGTTTTCACCATGTACGGTGCAGCATCTGAGAGCATCAACAATACTTTTTCATCATTTCCGCCCAAGGGCCACAGTAATTTTAACCCATCATTCACAAATCGAGCCACAGTAGAATGATTAGTCTTTTCTAAAACTTTACATGTTAAGAGAAAAGAACGAGTCGGATGATTTGACTTCAATATCCCAACCAATAAATTCGCCACATAACGGCCATTTATATCCGTTGTCTCATCAACAGCAAACCAAATATTATTATTGCTTATTTCATTTTTTATACTGGATAAAGTCTTATTATAACAATGTGATAGATAATTTTTTCTTAACAAACTTTCATCGGGTATATGTTTTCCAGTATATTTTTCTAAAAATGCCCGAAATTGTGGATTTTGCAATTTATACCACGGAATATTTGCGGCAACAAGACTCAAACATAAATCTTCATAAAATTCATTTACATTTTTTTTAGAGTTAGATTCTGATAAAAACAATTGTTTTGAAGTGTTTAACTTACGTTTTTGAGCTTCTTGGTGTGAAAATGTATCGACGTGTTGTGATAACTGAGACTTTTTAATGCACGGTACATTTTTATTACACACTTGACAAAAAAGAGTTGTGCCATCAGTTGTAAAATTTATATTGTTTTTATTTAATGGTTGAATCCACTGTGAAATTAAATCTTTTAATTTAGTTGATGGTGTTTTCGGCATTATGAACAAGTAAAAATAAGTAACTATTGAAATATAATGAAACTATAATGTATACCACCTATGTCAACACTACACGACACGCGACACTGCAGTGTTGTACCGTAGGTTCATGTAGTAATACCCAATCGAACGCCTGGAGCTAGCTATTTTTGAAGTGTACCCAGTGTTCGGATTAGATAAGTATTTTTCTATCTAGATAAAGATAAAGATGATGCAACTGAAAAGTATCTAAATAGAGATGAAAGATGACTAAACTCATATTCATCTAGATAAAGATAAAGATAGATATTTTTTTATCTAGATAAAAAAAAGATACATTTTTTTTAAAATTATTTTAAAATAGGTGTACCATAATCTGAAATAACAATATAGTTATTTTTTGTTCATTTTATTTTTTTTAGTGTGTAAAAAATATTATTATATGTTAATGGATTAACATATTATATAGAACAAGTAAATCACATTTTTAAATTAAATGTTAATATTAATTATACTTTGTTATAATAATAATAATTATCATTTAACAACCGTCGATAATAACCAGACAACGGCAAGCATCTATTCTTAAAATAGACGAATTGTACATTTTTAATTTCTACAGGCTACGATATCGATATGACGATATGTGACAATGGGAAATGAGTTTAACACAGTCGTTATTTTACGTTATTTGTACATATTATTATAAATTGTATTATTTATAAATAATACATTTAATAAAAATTTAAAAAAATCGTTTGGCCAATTCTTACGATTTTCATCAATAAAAAAAGTATCTAGATGAATTTATTTAGATTAGTAAATTATTTATCTAAGATAAACGTTTAGATACCTTATAACTATTTATCTAGATAAGATAAAAGATGAACAAAAAACTATCTAGATAAATATCTAGATAAATTTATCTAGATAAGTCCGAACACTGAGTGTACCTAGTAATAATTCCATTTTGTTATCTTAGATAAGTCACTTATCTACTACAGACTATTACAGTACATTACTAATGTAGAGCATAAATATCATTATACGGTGGTTAATGGTTATAATACGTATATAATGTATCAATTTTATAACACTATTATTATTTACGCCACTGCAACAAAAAATATCGAATGTCTATAGAAATTAATCGATATATTCTCAAATATTCTTAATAGTACGAAATATTCTTTTATCTTGAAATATTCTCAAATATGCTAAAAAAACTTTTGCCATTAATTAACCGGCTTCATGATTTGTAAAGATTTCGAACCCCCGTCTGACTGCATAGCCTCAAAAAAAATATGCAAAAGAATATAATTCCGGCCCCTACTTATGAGCTACATCGACCAACGAGAAAAATATTATTTTCTTAGACGTAGCGTAGTTACAGTTTAAAGATGATCTCTGGCAAGCTGATTTAATAGATATGCAGTCACATTCTAGACAAAATAAAGGTTTTAAATTAATTTTAATTGTAATAGATACATTTACCAAGTATGTGTGGATAGAAGCACTGAAAAATAAAATAGCAAAGGAATGTACAAAAGCTATGTTTAATATATTTAAAAAAAGCTAATCCAAAATTGTTGCAGACAGATGCCGGTACGGAATTTTATAATAGTCAATTTCAAGATTTAATGAAAAAATATAAAATTAAACATTACAGTTCATTTAGTGTCATAAAGTGTTCAATTTGTGAGCGTGTGATGCAAACTCTTAAAAATAAAATATATAAACATTTTACTGCAACAGGTACATGGAATTGGTATAATACAATATCAAAAATTATACAAAACAATAATAATAAAAACATAGAACAATTAAATGTACACCAAGTGAAGCTCGAATAGATATAAACAAAATTGAACTTAATACGTATAAAAACATTATACAAACCAAAATTTAAAATTAATGATAAAGTAAGAATATATATTTAATAAGAGATACACACCAAATTGGACAACAGAAATATTTACAATTTCAAAAATTTTACAAATTAATCCGGTAATGTATCAATTAAAAGACGAATCAAACAATATAATCTTAGGCGGTTTTTTTGAACAGGAAATTAAACTAAGTGATTTTCCAGACACCTTTCTCGTTGAACGTGTTATAAAAAAAGTTGGGGATAAAATGTTTGTTAAGTGGTTAGGTTTTAATTCAAGTCATAATTCATGGATAACATTGTCAGATATATTAAAATAAGATTTTATATTATATTTTTTTTTTATCTTATTATTATATTTTACCTTTTCACTGTTTTTTTTATTTGATAACAATAAAAATCTGTTTATTTACATGAAACGTTTAACAATTAAAACATTATATTATACTGACAGATAGCGCTATTTGTTAATTTCGATTGTGGATATATAAAGTTTTTTAATTTGTAGTTACCATAAACCAATGTATATTAATCCCATCATCCATTATATAACGTTTATCATCGTTGGCACTTAGAACAAGCTTAGTCATAGTTTTTGAATGAACAATATGTTTATTCGATTGAATAAAATTCATTTTTCTATGAATTTGCTTATCATCAAAAGTTAGACGGTTTATAAATGCGTTTAATATATCCATGTAATTTTCAAATTTCATATAGTTTTTAATTATATACTTTTTGACACCTTTTGATTTTTTTTTCCTCCACACCATGTATAGTTTTATACGCATATAATTTCGGTCTCAATGAAACAAATTAATGTATTATGTAGTTTTTTTTTTGACGATAATTTTGTAAGCAATTTCTTAGCTTTTGAATTTGGAGGACACTCGTTACTAGGTAAAAATGGGAAATCATTATGACTTTTATGCAAATGCTTAGGTTACTCGATATCGACTTCTAATATATAGGTACCCAACTTCTGAATCATCAGCAAATTTTCGTTACATCAATGTTGAGGTCATTGACCCATTCAAAATCTTTGAAAGGTAATTCTGTTAACATAGATTTACCATATAAATTTACACAGTCAAGATATGTAATCCACGTGGTTGGCTTGTTTGAGTTATAGTTCACTCCTTCAATATTTGGTATATTATTTGGTGTAGCATATCTTTTAGTTGATTGATAAATGCCACCTCGGATTGAGTTTTCAAAAAAGAGGAGCATGTTGTAGTCCTTCAACCTTTCCAATTTTACCTTAAGCAATAAGTTTGGTGGTAAAAATTTCAAATCCATGTTTTCTAAATTTTGTAAATTTGGATGTGCTGTACAGTTAGCAAGAAATAGTAAAATACATCTTGGTTTTTTTATTTATCTGTCCCATTTTCGTAAAATTTGGTAAAAATTAGACTATAGTCATCCAAGCGTTTGAATTAGCGTAATAATCAACGGTCAATGTTTTAACGCCTCGAAAACAACGTAGATTTTTACTTTTACCAATAATTAAAGGACGTCTTTCTAACCTGTCATGTTACAAACCAACAGAATCGTAAGTCTTTGCATTTGTTTTTTACATCCATTAACTGTATTCCCTTTAAAGTCAAAAGTAGAATATAATCAGGTTGAAATATCATAAAAACGATAAGAATGTTCATAAAAGTGATTCAATTATCCAGTACTTGGTGATTCTAATAAAAGATTAATTTAACATTAGTAATATATGATTTGGTTTGGGATTTTCATTTTTAATTCTAATAAATGGTTGATTCTATAAACCAGTGATCACAATAAGTAGAAATCACTGTAATACTAAGCAATGATAGAGACGGTATATAATTTGAGGTTATTTTCGTTATAGTAGCTGATGTATAATAAAATAATAATAATAATGTGAACCATGAACTATAGTCGGGGGCACGAAAAGTTATCGCTGCCCGTCACGCGCCAAGCGGCTGTTTTTCTAAAGTGGTTATCAAATTAGCAAACTAAAATAATTACGATACGTAACGGCAGTGTGACGGTACAAAGTTGAGAACCAATGACTACAAGAGTGGGTACGAACAACGGGTCGCGGGTGCCAACGCTCATTTTTTGTGCTCCCGACTATAAGAATAGATATAATGGACTGGTCACGGAGCATCAGTGGAACCGAAATGTCAATATATATTTAATTATGAATTAATTAATTAATATTGTATAATATTATAATATATAATATTTATATATTATATATATAATATATAATATAATATAAAATCATAATTAATTATGAATAGGGAGTTTTCGGAAAGCAGTGCCATCTATTATTCAGTTTTAACGATGACAATTGACAATGTATAATACAAAATAATAACAATATTGCAATATTTTAAATACCACTATTATAGATAATAAAGAAATAGATGGGCCATCCCTATACCTTATACACGGAGCGTTCTGTGATCGAAGAGAACTTATGTTACCACCGTGGTTAGACAGTGGTTAGATAGTGGTTGCCGGGTAGCAAAATTTTTAAGCATGACGTCTCGGCGCTCGAAATTTTAAAATATGTCAGCCCATTAATTACCATTCGACTATCAACAATTAGATAGGGCATAGAACAATAGATAATTAATAATTTTTAGTTATGACAATAATATTGATATAATAAAATAATAATTGTTTGGTATAAATGCAAATTAATATAAAATGGTTGATCTGCAATAGGGCACTATGTCGAAAACTTATAATAGTATAATGTATAATAATATCACAGAATAGAATCTATTCAATAGATAAATAAATATGATATAACTAATATTAATAATGATAAATAATGATATTTTCAATTTTGTTATTGTCAATCGTAGACTTAGGTTAAGTCTAGCATGAGGTCTATGCAGACTATGTTGTAATTTTGTCAATAGATAATAATAAAGTACATGACAAATAAGAATTTATTTAATTTGTTTGTCATGATAAAATATAAACATAGGTTAAATAATAGGTCAATGAATAAGTTTAGTTAAATTAAAATTAACATTAAAAATCACATAAAAACATATTAAAGTTATTGGTTTTGAAATAAAACAAGTTTTGTGTATTTAGACCTAATTGTTATGGTATCATTTTTATTTTTTAATTCGTGATACATTCGTATATCTAAATATTTGAAGATAATTAAATTCGTCAATTGGTCCCTGTGAGTATCTAAAATGGATATGTTTTCGCTGTAATCGTTTTTATTAAAATATATGTTTAATTGATGCAAATTAGTACATCATTTTTAGTTGCAATTCACAATATTATAACTTAAGAGTTAAAACTTTAATTATTTGATTTCTCTATTCAAGACAAGATACGAATATAGTAATATAATGATTTATTATTATTTAATATTTATGGTGATAAACTGATAAAGCCTATGATACATAGATATATAAATCATTTATTTTTTTATATTTATTATAATATAAATTATTATGTAGTTTGTATTAGTACAAAAAAAAAAATATAATATTTTATATTATGTGTACAATATATTTTTAAAAAAGGTACCATTTTTTCCATGTTCTGTGTATTTTTTGTTCCATGTGAGGTGTAGTTATAGTCTGTCTCTCTCACCAGATGTTGATATTTCAAAATGTACATGCAGGGATACGGAACGCGCAGTCCATATATTTATATGTCTATGCTATATTCAGTAACCTGTGCTACATTTTGAAACCATATTGGTAACTTAAGTTCTCTTCCGTCACAGATGAGAACAATAGCATGGCCATCCATTTCTTTATTATCTATGGTTAGATCCCACAAAACCATGATAACACCGTGACACCAGACATTTGAGAGTCATACTCTCTGCCCTCATCGCCATGTCGTCATGTCGATACCAGTCTATTATATCTTAGTCCGTGATGAGAACCATAGGGTAATATAGAGGCGGCGTTCTGTTGTAACGTTGAAGCTCAAATTGCCTCTCAACAGTGCAACCACTTTTAAGGTAGTAACTTATTGTACCATGGCAAATGCACTCCAAGACATCCTATTAAAGAAGTACCATCATATTATAGTATTATATGGATTTATTATTTAAGTGATTAGTGAGTAATATTATAATTTCTAGTACTAATGAGTATTTTAAACATAAATAAATACACAGACTTTCATATTATTTTTCTGTTTATTTCTTACAACATAATAATATTAAAATTAACATCAAATATTAAACAATTTAGAATTAGGTATGCTAAGCACCTATTAAATATAAATAAAATGTAGCCAACAAAATACAATAAAATTAAATACACATAATAATTAGGTGCTTACACAATATTACCCTAAGAAAAAAATTCTTTTTACCATTATCAAATTAAAATAATATGTTTGACTTATCTTTTATTTTTCAAATAATTTAATCTGCTTTTTTTTAAACTCAGGATGAATCAAATAATGGTTTTATTAATATTATTGTATTGCTTTTAATTTCTAAAAAATATGAAAATTAATACAACTTATTGCAAATCAATTATAATAAAGAATTAAATGTAGCATTTTAATTTATAATTTAAAATGTATATTTTATGTAAATAAATAAATCATTGACCCTTAAAAAGTGTTGGTTTGTTGTACCACATCCGAAAAGATGGGGTTTCATTATGACTTTTTAAACTAAATTAAATTTCGAGATTCATATACGTTAAAGTAATAGATTTAATTAATAGTACAACATGATCAGATAATGGACTATTACTTTCACTACCTGCTGTGATATTTAAGTGATTCAAATATTCTGGAGTTATTTATAAAATGACTAAGAACATTTGACTGGATAAATAGCTTTATTATTATAATCATAAGATTTTAAGATTTTTTCAGAATGGAAACATATTAAAATGACATCATCACTAGGGTAGCTCAATCCACCTTTTTGTTTTTAATGTAATCAACGAATTCATGAAATCTTCTTTATTTACAGCACATAAAGCTGTTAAACATAGTTCACATCTAAGAACAGAAGTTAATTTGCGCACAACATATCCATCAGTATAAATTATTACTTCTTTTGAAAAATCACTATGAATATAATTATTTTGGCAAGTAATATAATCGTGGTCTGATACAAAATTATTATGAATAATTGAATTTTCTTCGGAATCTACTATATTATCATAATTATTATTTGAATTATTGTTAATAACTTTAATTGGATCAGAATTTGAATAATGTAAAATGTCTATGTGGTCAAGCGGAATACAATTACCGGTATTAAAATGTTCAATATTATTTTGTCTAATGACCAATTTTTTATAAGGTGACCGAAACTGTCAAGCAGTTGGGTTGTTTTTATCCCAGACAGCAATGTTATGTTCATACAAAATTGTAGGAATGTTGTTAATAGAATAATTACCTTATGAGAAAGTTCTATTATAATTTGTATATAAGTATTCAACGTTTCTATAATCTTCTGTCATAATTATTTGGTCACAAAAGTAAGGTTCACTTAAAATTATTTTTAATATGTTTTTATAACATTTATCATTTATCATTCCCATAATATTTTGATGAGTTATTTTTTTTCTCTTCTTTGTCTTTGATTCTGAATTTTGAATGATCCAACCAAACCCGTAGTGGGGCATCAATTTTTTGATCTGGAACTTTTGCATATTGTACGTTCATTCTCACAGCATCTTAAACAAATTGTTTATCATAAATTATTTACCAGAAAAAACAAGTAAATAAAGTGACTTAATAGTTAATAGAGGACCAAAAAGAAAATAATAAAAGTAAGAGAAACTAACATTCATCCGGAAAGAATAGTTTTTTTGTTAATGCATATTTAATTAATAAAAAATATGGTGATTTATTTTGTTGAAAATACCAATTGAATAATATTGATAAACTCAAATAAATACCAATAATATTAAATGATACAATTGATATAAATTTATATTTAGAAAAATTAAATGTTGAAACATTTTTTTGAATAGTAAAAATCTTTTGACTTGAGTATAAGAAATATCGTAGGTTTCAAATTATTATAAGTTAGATAGGTAGAAAGGTAAGATACAGATGACTCAATGCCTGATGTGTAAAAAATTATAATGTTTAGAAATACACAAAAATATCATTTAAAAAATAAACCTATGTGGTAGCAGTATAACGTAAAATAACATGTTAAATTAATTAACCCACTAAAAAACTAATATTTTAGGTAATATAAGTTTAGGTTACAGTTATAAATTAGATATTATTTACCGTGTTGAATATATCTTTTATGAAGTAACTAGTAAGTATTAAAATAATGCAATAAATACAAGCCGCGTAGGTACAGTGACAATGCGACGTAATATTCTAATATACTATACAATATACATGTATGCAGTATGCACCGTATATTTACTAGTTCCGTCACTGACCGAAGGTTGAGAAAATAATAAACATCGCTCCAGAATGAGCACAATTGTCAATTATTGTCGGCACTCGGCTGACCGCTGACTACGAGTAGTGGGCGTGGCTTAAACGTCGCGTGCCTGCGCATCGCGAAAACACTTAACAGCGCGTTCTCTTGGCCGTTGTATGCGTTTCGCTTTTGGTGTAGCGTCCTCTTAATGGTTTTATCTCTTACAAAAATTATGTTTATGTCACTTATCAGATTTGTGACGTTTATTGAATTTTATTAATTACATAGGGATATGATACAATTGAAGGTATATAAGGTAAGGAGAGTTATAACTATAATAAAAATACAGATTTATAATACCTTACCTATGAGTACACGATAAATTTTCAGACTTCTAAATGTCTTATTATATGTTTGAATCCTGTTAAAGAGTAGCTTAAAAGCAATTTATCACCACACAAACTAGAAATTATTCTCCGCACACTTGTGTTCAGATTGGTATTATCAATTAATAAGGATAAGTTGCATACCTAAAATAAGTAAATTAAATATTACAAGATGTAAGTTAATATGTGAATATAGGTACAAGTCAGCCATAGAAATAATAAATAAATTATATTTAATAAAATAAGTTTTACCAATTCATTTTTAAAATGGATATCATCTATCTTTTTTTCAATATCCATAAGTTGGTCTTCAGTAGTTATAGGAAAAGTATTCATATCTAAACAACTTTGTTTTGGAGTATCTGTTGATACAAAATTATTTTCATTTGATTTAGATACGAGTGCTTGAATCTTTTCATTTGTGTCTTTAACAATGGGCATCATAGCACTTATATCATATTTAAAATGTGTTAAAGAAGTAAATACAAATTTTTGAAAATCTAAAAACGAAAACAAAGTTATACATGAATCATACAATAATATATAGTTGGTTAGATGAGTTTTAGAGATGTTCTTTTTTTTCCTTATATGGTGCCTACCGCATAATACATTATATCCATAGAAGAATAATGTATTGTATAATAACGTATATTGTGTTATGCCAATTGTACTAACATAATTATCATTTATACCTTATATAATATATTTTTGTCTTTATTTAAGTATGTAGTAAGATATAATTAATTTAATTTATAAGCAATATTCTGAATAATAATAATAAGCATTAAGCATATTATGTTTATTTATTTTAATTTTACTTTACCATGGGAAGTCATGAACGCATTATTATCATTAACATTAAATGGCACATTTTTTGACTTTGATGAACCTAACTCTGAAGTTGATTCTACAACAAAATAATACAAAATATTTTTATTATTTTGTTTTTTTCTTTACAATAGTAAAAATTAAATTTTAAGTATAATAATACTCACCTTTATTCAACATTTTACTACTTTCTTCTAAAACTAAGGTTCTTGTCACATTTGCCAATTGTACTTTTTCATTAGTTTCATTACTAACACTAGAAATATTCCATTTTCTTCCAGGTGAATTAAACAGACTTTGATTATTAAGTTCAAATTCAGTTTGTTTTTTTTCATTAAATGCATCGACTTTCCAGATCTGTGTGTTAGGTGAGAATGATACAACACTTGTTTTGGGTTGAATAATACTCCTTTCTGAAGATGAATCATCATCGCTTACTTTTAAATTTGTACATAACAAATTACATAACGTATTACAATTTCAAACATAAACTAAAACTCAATGCATTTATTTAAAATTTAATTTTATCATGAAAACATATATTTTAGTTTTTTATAATATTAGTTATAATTATTTCAAGTACTGCTAATTATACCTTTATAGTTTAAGCATTTAATTTCCCAGTTTGGGTCATTATCTGAATCATCCTGGTCATCACTTATTGACCCATCATGATCGTTAACAGCTAATGATTCAAGAAGAGTATTTTCTAAGAGTCTATTGATTGTATCATTGTAGAATCTGAATTGTTAAATTAAATTAAATTAAATTGCCAACAAATATTTAATTTAACACAACAATAAAGTTGAAGATAAATTAGTAATATAAATAATATAATCTTTTAGTTTTTTAGCATTACTTATAATAGATGTAGAATATTAAAATAGATTGTATTCAAATCAAAATTCAATAAAAAAAATCGGTAAGTATTTTAAAAACTAAGTTCTAGAACAGACATCTTTGAACAAAGAAGGGGCATTGTTTTTAGTGTATTTTTATTCATCAGAGCTTAATTTTTTATTTTTTATTATGACTTCATCTTCTGTAGATAAATCAGAGTTAAAAGCTGCCCTCGGTAGTTTGGCTTGGGCTTCAGCTAATGTTGCTATAATGCAAATAAAGTTAATTAAAAATAATATCATACTTTATAGGTGTAAGGAAATAGTTACCATAGTTTTTAGTTCCTAATATGCGTGATGGATAATATATAAAATCCATCTTATTTGGCTTACTTCGGTTTTTAATTAATATTTTTACATTTTTTGTTGATTTTGGCCAAGCACAAAATCCTTTTTTGACCCAATTATCAGGCACTGCTTCTATACTATCGTCTTTATAGAATAGAACGACATCCAATCGAGCCATCTATAAACCAAAAATTAACTTAGAGGAAATGGAAGAACAATATCATTGTATTAATTAATGTTTAAATATTTAAAATGACTAAAATGTTAAATTATTTTGTATTTTTGATTTTAAAATAAAATATATCCATCACAAAAGTAAAATAAAATAACATTTACTATTATAAAATTATATGCCTATTATGACTCAATTTGTTCTCTAGTATGTATTATTGACATAGCAAATATTTTTTTATTATGATTAAAAATCATCATTTTACTTTTTATATCGGTGATACTCCAATAATTTAAAGTGTCTGATAAGTTTTTTTTCACATAGTACATATATAGCATAATTGAATTTATTGGTTCAATGAAAAACGGCTTTGAATAACAAAACTTTCTTCCAATTATTATAACATTATTGTTATTCATTTCTATAATATTAACACATTCAACAACTTCTCCATTTTTTGTTAAAATAAAACTATCAGATTCTTTTTGTTTTTTAATAACTATATGTATATTAATAAAAAATAAACTGTGAAACTGAACTCCAAATATATTATCCATAAGTGGCTCATTTGAATGAGGTATTTTAAGAATAATAGGGTTTTCATCCAATTTTATACTTTTAAAAAGAATTAATTTTGATTGAGTTTATTTCAGAATATCTTTTGATGACCTGTTCTAATGGCTTTTCAGGTTTTCTTATAAAAGATTTTAGTTCTTTCATATAATTTTCAAAAATGAATGCACTACATTGATCAAGTGGTCCGAATTGATCATAATATAATCGTCACATAGATGTAATAAAGTATGAACATTATGTGATACAAGGTATTCACCATATAAATTTTGAAATTGTTTAACAAAGTAATCCAGTAGATGTCTTGCATAATTAACCAGTGATTTTTGATCAGGACTGAGTAGTATAATCATAGCAATACTTAAGGACATAAAATGAGAATAACATTCATCATTTAATTTACCTTTTAATACAACTGGTCCTGAATATAATAAAAAAATCTTAGCTCCACAGCTTTCCAACGTACAACTTCAAAAAGACTTCTACTCTTTCAAACAAAATCAATCGAAACATCAGTATTTAATGCCAATAACGATTTAGACAGATCTTTAATATCTTTCGAAGGTAACCGGATTTTCAAGGGCTCAGATTTCCAAAGCAACAATAACTTTTTCATTAACAATTGTTTTCAAAACAAACTAAATGCATATAGTCCAGGGGGAATGATTTTACTAAATCAAAATTATTCAGTTGAGTTAATACTGATGGAGATTCTGATGTATGATAATCGTCAGCTACCATATTTATATATAAATGACGATCCCTTAACCCTTTGAATACCACTGGGAAGTATATGTCCCAAAAAGGTTTTTATACATCCCAGTGACCATTTGTCCCTTTAAATAACGTGTCCGAATGTCCCAATGGTTTTTATTGGTTTTTCAACTGTTATTTGACTTGTTTACTCATAGATTGCAGCACTTGTAAAACTAAAATGTGTTATTTTTTGATTTAATTTTGTATTTCCGTTATCATTTTTTCATACCACTGCCGTTTTCTAATTTATATTTTGATAATTAATTATTCTTATTAATTGTGTGCTTGTTTTGTTCATATTTATATTGATCTATGACGAAATTCAAAGGTAGATCCAGTTTGAAACAGTATATGCCACTCAAACCTATAAAACGAGGAATAAAGATTTGGGAGCGCTGTGACTCTAACACTGGATATGCTTACGATTTCAACATCTATAGTGGAAAAAACGAGTCAAATGACACTGAGAATAGAACACTGGGGGAACGAGTAGTTATGAAATTAGCCGAGACGATTCGTGAACCAAATGTGGTACTTGCTTTTGACAGATTTTTTACAAGTGTGCGGCTTCTCACAATCATAGATTATCCTGCTCTTGGTACATGTATTATGAATCGGAAAAACGTACCTAAGTTTGATGGCAGATTACAAAGAGGTGAACATCAATTTCGCAGTTGTTCCGATGGATTGATAGCAGCAAGATGGCAAGACAGTAAAGATTTTGTAGTAATTAGTAATTGTCATATGCCGATTGTTGGAGAAATTACACGTAAGCAAAAGGATGGGTCAAAATTGAAAGTGTCTTGCCCAAATTCTATTATTTTTTATAATCAAATTATGGGCGGAGTAGATCTGTCAGACCAAAAAGTAAGTGTTTATGATTGCAGCCGTAAGTCAACGAAGTGGTGGAAAAAGGTGTTCTACAAATTATTGATGTCATCGGTCGTAAATGCATGGATCCTCTACAATGAAGTCAATGAAAACAAAACCAGACTACTACAGTTCTTGGTACCATTGGCTGAACAAATGATGGCAGTAGGAAAGGAAAATAGTGCAGTAAAACGCAGGAGAAACAGTGGAAGACCATCAAAGATCGCGAAAACACTAATCAATGTTGGAGACTATTTACCTGTCGAGGCCATGACTAGGCGAAGATGTGCGAGGTGTTCAATGAAAAAAAAAGAAACCAGAACTAAGCAATTGTGTCAAATGTGCAATTTACCACTATGTAAAAACTGTTTCACATTGTACCATACTTCATAAAAATTAATTATATTATTTCAAAATGTCAATTCACCTAGCTATTATGTTATGTTTTTTGGTAAATAATAAAACGAATAATAAAATATAATACTGTTATAATGAAATTAAAATAATGTTTTTTTATATTTTTTCGTACTTATAAATATGAATGAAAAATTATCCCAGCTTTCCTGAACCATTGGGATATATTATCCCAGCTTTGCTCAACCATTGGGATATATTATCCCAGCTTTTCTCAACCTTTGGGATACATATCCCACACATACAATACTATTGGGATAGATGTCCCACTCATGCAATACCACTGGGACATAAATATCCCGATAAGAATTAACCAATGGGACATATGTGTCCCACCTCCCCTAAATGTCCACCCCTTCATTTTTTTTTAAACAAGAATTGGGTTTGGGTTATTAAAAGTCTCCTAATTCCGTTTTTAAAAAAATTAAAAATTAACTCGAAGAATTTAAAATTGGTATTCAAAGGGTTTTAATGTATATGTTTTGTTAGAGTATGGAAAACAAACTCTATTTTTTTGATAATCACCGTCAATGAAACAACGGGTACATGAATGAAATCCTGAATGGGTTTTAACACGTAGGCGTATTTACTCAGTGATGGGCTATGTTTTATCTTACATTCTGGATACTACTGTACGTTATAAAAAAATTATTTTTTTGGAAGATGAATTTGTATTGCTCACGAGTATGGTATATAAGGGAGAGCGTGTTTTGGTCATGGAGTCTAAAAAAATAGATGGATGTAGAACTATATTAAATCGAAGATATCTTATGACAATTCAAGATTTAGAGAGCACAATTCTTGAAATCATAACAATGAAAATCGCGATCACACGACCTATTATTTTAAATCAAATCGATCAAATAACCGACTACCTTAAAACCGATTTTAATGTTGATAAATCAGCGAAACTTGAAGAAGTAGTTTCAATAACAAAAGGAATTCATGCCGAATTAATCACAAGCCATATACCGAAAAACAAACAGAGTTTCATACATCAGATAAAATTACTCGCAACTGAACAGCTGGCAATCAAATGGATGGAAAAGCTGAATAACTCTAAAAATGTATGAAAATTTATTTAAATATTTCGATAGTTAACATTTTTGTATCATGATTACTTATTTTTATTACAGAATAAAACGGAAGCTTTTAACGTTGACATATGGCCACCAAGATACTCAATTTTGTCACCGTCGATTATACATGACGAAAACGATTTATCACAGTCACGGGTAATTTAAAAATTAAAAAAAAATATTTTTCTCGAGTTAACCGTTATTTTATTTTTAGGGTGCTGACGAGGAAAGGGGGTTTCGAGAATACTTTTCAACACGTTCGAGTTTACCAACGAGGGCACCAATTCGGAAAATCAAACCTATGGTAATACACACATTATTTACTTGATAAACGGATATTGATAAATTTTTATTACAGGCTGTTGACGAGAACGATGGTCCGACTTACTTTAACAGATTTTCACCATCCCCACCATCTTTGTTTGACTAAACAGACGGCAAGTCTCAATCAACTCAGAGGAATACGAAATTAATTTTATAATTAATAATATCTTATTAATGATGATAATAAATATTCTTTATATCATAACATGTGTGTTATTCATTTCGTTATACATATCCCCACCATATATGATAGAGTAGGGATTAATCCCCGCTCCACACGGCAGCACTGCATAAAACGTGTGACACGAGCATAGAACAAGTCAGTCGTTATCCGCTCTTCAAGTCGTAATCCCCTCTTCGAGTTATTAACAATTTGTGCGTATAATCAATCATAATGGTTAGTAAACTTATCGACTGTTCAACTTTTTTCGTAGATGACAATATTTTTATAAATATAGGGTTAGATCCTGATTTTATGTTTAATTGTATCATATGTATTTCAAGTAACTCTCAGTGCGTGAAAATTAGTGTGGGATTATATGAATCTCTAAATGTAGTTCTTAAAAACGCCAATTTTTTGCTGCCATCACACTTACTGTTAGAGGAGTTTAAATTGATGTCAATAGAACCATACAACGGATGCGACATACTGTCAATCAAATGTTTGCTTCAAGACCAGAATGTGCAGTTGACAAAAGGGAATGTTGCAAGGATCTTACAGTTAAGTGGTGCCATTGAAGAAGTTATTCAGATGAAAACAATGTACCCACGGCCCACTGCATTGGATCAGGCATGTAAGATTTCAATGTTTCTCGGAAAGGAAATGCCGTTATCTAAAGATACAGCCATAACCGATGTTGAAGATTATTTGAACCGCATCGAAGTTAGGAAACTGAAAGAATGTATTCCAGTCGCAGGTACTTGCTTAATAGCAGATTTGAAAATCAAAGCACTCAAACAATTAGCAAGAGGCTGGTTATCTTATTCGGCAAAAATTGAGGTAATACAAACATATTTTTGCATATTATTTTATACTAATCAAAAACATTTTTTTTTTTTAGCCTGGAGTCAGCAGACCTAAGACAAGAGCATTCGTAGCACGTGAAAGGGAAATAGCAAGCCGTAAATTGAGTTTTGGAAAATAATTAATTATGTAATATTTTATTGTGACTTTGGTACATTAATAAAAAAAAAAAAAAAAAAAAAAAAAATGTAATATTTTATACTTACATTTTTATTGTGGCTTTGGTCGATAATAATAAAAAACAACGTGATGTTTAAAAAAAGTATTTTTATTTACAAACTATTTACAATTTCCTTACATCACCATTGAAAGGGTTATAAGTTATAATTTGATCGTGTAAAATGAGACAATAAGCTGCAGTCTTCGCTGGAATGGCTTTGCCTGTTTCGAACTCGATGCGTAAATCAACAGTCGACGATTTTACGTTGTCGTTTTGTCGTGATAAATCTACGACTATGATTGGTACGTATTGTTCAAAAATGGTTTTTGACAGTAGAGGCTCACTATATTCTCTATCGTAGTATGATTTTTGTAAATCTGTATATGCTTTATATAAAATGGCCGTAACGTTGTTTGTGAAATCTGAACGGAAATCTTCGTATGGATACACTTCAGAATTTAGATGTATTTTAAGGTTTTTCAGGTAACAGTGATCGAATCGTCCAGACGGATTAAATAAATTACTTTTTCGATCTGTTTGAAAGCCAATTAATGCAAATCTGGGTTTCTCGAGCAAACTGCTCGATTTAACCGTCCAATTTTAACTACCTACAAAATAATTTGCAAATAATGATAATTTTAACTAATTTTTGTCAATATTTGAACTTCAAATGCTAATAAAAAAAAAAAATCTGGTAGGTAAGTCATGGATGTCGCTCTGCTGTACAGTATAGGTTACAAGTGGGTTACCTACTGTAATGGATGGAATTAAATTTAAATCCAATGATATTATATCATTGTATACGAAAAACGATTCTGAGCGGAGACAGTTTATCTGTCTAGGATTTATTAAAGATTATTAAAAATTTTCAAATCTTACTAATCTTAGATTTAAAAAGAAATTTTTCAAGAATTTCTAGCTTAAAATAATTTGCGAATTTTTGTGATTTTTACGTGTTTTGTCAAAATTCAAACTTTGAATGCTTATAAAAAAAAAAAATGTGACTGAATTTATTTTATTTTTCAACTGCTATTGTAACAATATGTTAAGAGCTTTGTATTAAATTTTCAAGCTTTTCTACCCAACAAAAAGGCTGATAAATTATCTCCGTTCAGAATCGTTTTTCGTATACAATGATCCTATCATTGGATTTAATTTTAACACTACTGTATATAATATAATGATTCACACGGCACCTAATGTACTGCACAGCCACTAGACCACCCTTTTTAACTTCGCAGGTAATTAATTTAAAGTTTAAACCATATTGTATATAAGTATATTCAGTGGCGCCCTACCATATATTCATGTCTTGCGACTGCAAGACTTAACATTGGGGGTGGGTGTATGAAAATGTGATACTTGGTCATGAAATCTTAAATCGTTAAATCATACATGGACACAAAACACATGGCATAATATTCGTAATACAATAATTAATAATATTAACTACAATACGCCATTACGTCAATACATTGCATATTATATTAAGTATTTAAGTATAATAATAATATAACGTATAATGCACAAAATAATATTTATTTTATACATGAATTATTATTTATATAGTATAATAGTGGGTACTGTGTAGTACATTATTAGTATAGATAATAGGTATACGAATATACGAGTACAATATAGCCAGTGAAGTATAGACACTATAAAAAAAAAAAAAAATAGACAGTATAGTAATATTTGATATTATCTAATATCTTATCTGATTCCCAACGAGACTCCAATTAGTCCAATTTCTACAAGAGATTAAAATGTAGATATTTATTTATAAACGTAAATCCCGTAGGCCCGTAGATCGTACTAAATCATAATCGGCTCTTATACGACTATAGCAATACAGCCTACTAAAATAATATTTGTGAATTGTGTTTTTCTTTTTTGTTTATTGGGTTGGTTGTTGGGCATTACTCATTACTATTAGTTATTACTTATTAGCAGTTTTGTACAATTGTACAGAGTACAAACAACAGTGTCTATTTCATATTTTATTGTACCTATTTACGTCATTCAACAGTGTTGTGTTTAAATTAAAATTTTTTTTTTATTTAATATTTGATTAAATTTCATAAATAATTAAAAACTATGAGTTTAGAAAAAGTTTGTATGTGTGGTAAACGACGAGAAGGACTCAATAAAACAAATTGGACACGACATATTAATTCGTGTAAGACAAGAAAATTAAGTTTGAACAATAGTATTTCTCGGTTTTTTGGTGTCTATAGTTCCAGTTCCAATCAAAATAATACTCATATTAGTCCTATTGAAACTGAACTAGAAGGTATTTTATTATTTTTAAATTTAAATTAATTAATAATTTATTTATGTAGGTATTTACTTTTATATTTGTTTTATAGAAAACAAAATAAAATATATTGCCAGTTCCAGTAAAAATAATACTCATATTAGTCCTATTGAAACTGAACTAGAAGGTATTTTATTATTTTTAAATTTAAATTAATTAATAATTTATTTATGTAGGTATTTACTTTTATATTTGTTTTATAGAAAACAAAATGAAATATATTGCCAGTTCCAGTAAAAATAATACTCATATTAGTCCTATTGAAACTGAACTAGAAGGTATTTTATTATTTTTAAATTTAAATTAATTAATAATTTATTTATGTAGGTATTTACTTTTATATTTGTTTTATAGAAAACAAAATGAAATATATTGCCAGTTCCAGTAAAAATAATACTCATATTAGTCCTATTGAAACTGAACTAGAAGGTATTTTATTATTTTTAAATTTAAATTAATTAATAATTTATTTATGTAGGTATTTACTTTTATATTTGTTTTATAGAAAACAAAATGAAATATATTGCCAGTTCCAGTAAAAATAATACTCATATTAGTCCTATTGAAACTGAACTAGAAGGTATTTTATTATTTTTAAATTTAAATTAATTAATAATTTATTTATGTAGGTATTTACTTTTATATTTGTTTTATAGAAAACAAAATGAAATATATTGCCAGTTCAATATTATTACCAGTATAATGTAACATAACATAAAATTAATTTTAATGTTTCAGGCTTAAAAGATAATACAAGGATTTTACCATTAGACAATGATCCTGCTAAACTGTGTAAAATTAAATCCTTTAGTTATGAGATAGTTGACAAAATAATAGAAATGGGACCATGTCAACCTACAGCTGAGCTTTTACCAAATAAAGAATTTCCTTCTAATAAGTTTGGTCGAAAATTTCATCCATCATGGTATTTAAGAAAGTTAGGCAATGGTTCAGTTGCAAATAGAATTTGGTTATCATATTCAATATCTAATGACAAAATATATATTGCTTGGATTGTTTACTGTTTGCTGGAAAAGGAGTTGTTCAACAAGCACCTAAGGCGGCATGGACCTCGGTTGGTTTTAATACTTGGTCTACTGGGCATTTTAGTATAATATCCCATGAATCTAGTTCTGTACATGTGCATTCTTCACTTCAACGTAAGATTAGGCAGTCTAGTTTAATAATATTACCAGCATTGCATACATTGCATAGAGAAGAAGTAATTATGAACAGAGAAATTGTGAAGGAATTAATAGATATAACTTTATACCTTGGCAGACATTCTTTAGCTTTTCGAGGGCATAGGGAATCTAATTCACAGCGAATACAAGGTAACTTTAAAGATTTGTGTTTACTCTTGTCAAAATATAGTCCTCCAATGGCTTCATACATTACTCAATTATCCAACATGGGAAAACGTCCAAAACAATCATTTATATCATGGCGTAAACAGAATATGCTTATTGACTCTCTCAGTAATTACATATCTCTCCAAATTTCCAACTCTGTGAGAGAACCAAAATTTTTTTGTATATCTATAGACACATCCTTTGACATTTCACATAAAGAACAAGTATCTTTTGTAATTCGCTATATTGATGAAAAAGAATCACAAGTCAACTTTAAAGTTCACGAAAGACTTATTGCTTTAAAAGAATCTCCAAAAACAACAGCTTTTGATTTGTGTGAATTATTTAAAAATGTATGTGTTGAAAATAACTTAGACTGGAAGACATGGTTGGTTGGCCAATCATATGATGGCGCAGCTAACATGAGTGGCCAATATAACGGATTACAAACTCTTCTTCAATCAGAAAATCCTCGTGCAACATTTGTCTGGTGTTGGAGTCACAGACTTAATTTAGTTGTTACAGATGCTGTTAGTATTGATATAAATTCAATGGATTTATTTGGAAATCTGGAAAAATTATATGACTTTATTTCATCTAGTAAAAAGCGAGCAGCAATATTTGTGGAAAAACAAAATGAATTCTATCCTAAAAAACAAGTTCGCCGAGTTAAAAAAGTTGGGACAACTCGATGGATGTCTCATAAGTATGCATTAGATACAGTTCTTGACACTTTGAACGCTTTGCTTGAAACATTGAATGTTATACAATTGAGTGAAGGACCATCTGATAGGAGAGCTGGATCAGAAGCAAGTGGTTTATTTGCCTACTTTACTTCAAATCGATTTATTTATTCAGCATTTATTTATAAAAAAATTCTATAAATTATTGAACCTTTATCAAATTTTTTACAAAGTCCTGATTTTGATTTACTTGCTGCACTATCAATGATAACTGAAAAACTAAGTCATCTTCAAAATCTTCGTAAGGAAGATGTATTTAATAGTTTAATTTCTAAATCTCACGAATATACTGCTAAAAATTGTAACATTGAATTTGTTCCACTTCAAGAAAAACGTATTAAAAAACATAAAAGGATGCCAGGAGAGGGAGTTGATGACAGTCCAATATCAAATGCTTTACAAAAATTAAAAGTTGAAACATTTTATGGTGCCTTGGACTGTATAATTATACAAATTAAAAAACGATTTATGGGAGACAATAATAATTGCAAAGGCCAAACAATTGGTCTCTTAAAAGATTTTTCTCTCCTTTCTAAAAAGAGATTGGATGAAACTCGTTTAGATTCTTCAACTGTTCCATTGGATTCATTTTCATCGTTTTCCCAGATTTATGGTTATTTTATAGATGAAATAATGCTCAGAAGTGAGTATATACAATTTGCTGTAAGTCTTCCTCATTTTCTAAAAAACATGGCATTACCAACATTCTTACATGCCTCCGAGTCAGATTCAGAAAATAGTAATATATCTAGTGAAGAAGAAGAAAGGTATGTCCATGGAAGTACTCAAAATGAATCAATGAACCATGCCAGCCTAGGAAATATTTTCAAGTAATATAATTGTTCAATAATTTTGAATTAAATTAATTTTAAGATCATAGGTAGTTAAATGGTATATTTTATGAATTATATAAGATTTTCTATAAATATTAAAAAAACTTTTTTTATTATTTGGTAGGATTGAAGGAACATGTTTAGTGGGGTATTGTGTCCCATTATCTTGAAGATTAAATAAAAACAGAAAATAGTTATATATCTAGATACCAACTAAAGCTTATTTTCCAATGTTATCATTATATTTCTAATCTATTATTTGCTCTTATATTATTTTCAGCATATTTTGGAAAAATAAACTTCAAGATGTATTTCCAAACTTATATATAATGGTAAAAATTGCTTTAACTTTACCAGTTGGTAGTGCAACTACTGAACGTAGTTTTTCCAAGCTTAAAATAATAAAAAACAGACTGCGCTCAACCATGGCTGGAGAACGATTGGAAAATTTGATGAAAATCTCTTGTGAAAATGACATTTATATAGATTATGATAATATTTTAAATATATTTTCTTCAAAGAATCCAGGATTGCTTAAGCTATTAACTATTTAATTTGATTTTGATAATTTATTATATTATATACTATATTTATTTATATCTATTTTGTCTATGGTATTTTTTTTTTATGTTTTATTATATTACATTTATACAAACAAAGAGTAATACAATTACTATACATAATATAATAATTACTATATAGTAATACATACTATAAAAAATTGTAATTTACAATTATTAATTATAATCTGGCAATCTGCTGTTTTTTGTAAATTTAGATTGAATCAATGTGGTATTTGTTTTTAATTTTAAAATGTATGCATTTATAGTTAAGACATTAAAAATAAATTATATTAGTTGAAAACGGCACTTCTCATAATTGTTTAGTCACTTTTTGAAGCAGTTTGTGTTTTTGGAACTTAGAAAAATATTTAGTATTAAATTTATAGCTAATAAATATATACAATATGGAAGTGTGGAGAATGAGGTATTTTTAATTCAATTCATAACAAATGCAGTTGGCAAGCTCCACAGTCCACAAATCATAATAGTTAGGGAAAAGCCTAAGATAACTGATGTTAGTTGATAACAGAAAAAACCGCCATACCATTTTAAATTTTACTTTATACTTTTATGCTTTATTATTTTGAGTGGGTGGGTGGGTTGATGAAAAACGTAGAAGGGGTTTTAAGACATGGCTGTGCGCCACTGAGTATATTTATGTAGTACATAAATATAACATTTAAATTCCACGTTTTTCTACTAAAAACGTTTATAATTTATTGACTAAAATAAATATATACAAATTTACCATAAGAAGATGAATCTTGTTTTAATTCATTATAATTATAAGGTACTAGCCGACCCGTCACAGCTTCGCCCGTGATTGGTTGTTTATTTTGCCTTCGGACCATGATATGTAGAATTTTTTATTCAAATATTATTGTTTATTGTGATCAGCTAGTAAATATAAAAAACGGTTTCTAGCGTTATAAATGATAAAAATAAATACTGATAAAAAAGAAATAATTTATGGTTGATAAAGATTTATTAAAGAAAATTTATTAAAGATTTATTAAAATTTATTAAAGAAAAAAAAAGAATTAAAATATGAATTTTATAAGACTTCTGAGTATATGATGTTTTTTGTTATATTTCCTGTTGAAATTAAAATCATAAGATGATTCGGGTCTCCAGTTCGAGAAAATGCCACGTATAATTGCCCATGTGAAAAGCACTCTGTACGAAGATCTACGCCAACGTACTTGAATGTTTGACCTTGTGCTTTGTTTATGGTAATGGCAAAAGAAACTTTAACCGGGAATTGAAGCCGTTTGAAAGAAAACGGCAAGTCAGAGGGAATCATGGGAATTCTTGGAATAAATGCAATTTCTCCTTTCGCTGGCCCTGTAAGAATTACGGCTTCTATAATATTATTTCGCAACGATTTTATTTGTAATCTTGTACCGTTACATAAGTTCGGTGGTTGAAGATTACGTAATAATGTAATTGGAGCACCAATTTTTAATTTTAGTTTATGAGGAGGAAATCCCGAAGGAGAAAGAGAATTGAGAAATTCTTGTGGATAATGAATAGCATCATCTGTTGATGTAACTGTATCAATAGATAGATATTCACGTGAGTGTCCATCGAATTTTAGAAGGATGATATCATTAATTTCTGCTGCTGTTACATTTCTTGGAGAGATTATAGCTCTTTCACATAACCACTGATCTGATTTATTGGACAGATTAAAAATGTCTGGATAAACTGTAGAAATCAACTCTAACACGTTATTGACCACTCGTCCAATCGTGTGATTGACAGAAATGTAACCATTTTCATTTTCTAAAGTTCCACTTCCAATTTTCAACAACTGTGCTGGAAAAATATCGTCCCCTCCGCATAAATAAACTCTCATGTTTGTTCGCAAATAAAGTTTTTCAACATGGTTCCATATATGGGAAGATTTTAAGCAAGCATTAACGACATCAGCTCGAGTACCTTTAGGGATTACTGGTAAGGTTTGACGGAAATCACCAGCGAAAACGAATGTTATGACACCCATAAACTTATTATTACACCTAAGATCTTTTAATGTTCGATCAATTGCTTCGATATGTGATCTGTGACTCATTGTACACTCATCCCACACAACGAATGAGGTTTTTTGAAGAATTTTTCCATGAGGGCCATTTTTACGAATCGGACAAACGTATTCTGTATCAAATAATACATTTAACGGTAACTTGAAAGTCGAGTGAGCAGTTCTGCCGCCACTAAGGAGAGTTGCTGCTATACCAGATGAAGCTACTGCTAATGCAACTTTACCTGAGGATCTAATTTGAGCCAACAACAAATTAATTAGGAATGTTTTTCCTGTACCTCCCGGAGCATCTAAAAAAAAAACTCTTCCTTGATGATTCATTACGCTTTCTGTAATAACATTAAAAGCATATTTTTGATCATTTACTAATTTTGGTAAATTGATTTCTACAAATTCTTGTAATCGGTTATTATCGTAAGAACGCAAAATTGAGAATTCAAAAGGATCAGATGCATTTTCATTTCGAACAGGTGAGTTCATTCCAAATTCAGTTAAATATTTTTCAGACAGAAAAACAACTTTATCTTCTATTTCAATCAAACCTTTATTAAATATTTCATCAGAAAAAGTAAATTGCAAGTCATTTAATCGAGTGCGCTCTGTAAGAAGAATATCTTCACAAAAATCATTTCTGAACTGTTCCCACAAAGATTGAGGTTCAGACGGTTGGCAGAAAACTATGATTATTGCGAATAATTCTCTTAATTTTGAAGGACTTTCTGAAAGAGTTGCCTCCGCTAGAGTATTTTTCCATTGCTCGTCATTTTCTAAAAGCCCAAGAGCAAAACAGGAAGCTTTAAAAGTCGCGTGAATGACTCCATCAAAGGCCTTCAAGCTTTCAAATGAAGTAGGACCTTGTACATAATTTAGTAGCAATCTTAAATGGAAGCACTCACTTTGATTTGGGTGAATCGTGTAAATTCTACCAATGGCAGTGTCCATTTTTATTCCTGGCCAACCTGGAACATCTTTTCCCCGTCTTCTCTTTAACCAGCCTCTGCTATTATCCCAGGTGTAATAAGAAGGAACTTCATGATAGAACAGTGTTTTCGCAAAATCATCATGTGAACACAGTTCAAAAAATGCAGTTAGTGTCGTTTTTCTTGGATTTTCAATAACTTGATGAAGATTATTATCATTAAAGAAAACACGCTGTCCATTTTCTAGATGAACAGCCAAGTGCTGAACTGTCGGATCTCTATCATGGATTTCAAAATTGAAAATTCTCCAAAACGCTTCAGAAGTACATATGTATCGACCATTCAAAAAATTTGTAATCTCATCGTTTTCACGATTAACAGAAAAAGTAGCTCTATCTGATCCTTTATTAATATATTTACATATGTATTTTATCGCTTTAACCGTATGACAGTATTCTACGTTAATATGCGCATTAAAGCACCTAGATAGCACTGGACAATACGGTACAACCCAACGGTTGTCAACCACGATTTCTGTTTTACCACGAACTTTTAATATTGCAGTATAACCTCCATCATCTGGTGATCTCCGTCGGTAAGTCGGATAACCATCATCTCCAGTTTGAGTATCCTTGACCAATTTGTGAGGGTATTTCTTACTACATTTTCCAATATTCATACATGGCGATCTAATATTTAACTCGCCGCATGGGCCATGAATCATATTCTTGCAAACTATTTCATAAAGTATAGGATCTCTGTCTTTGTTTGGTATCTCGGCAGAAATAATTTTATCAATTTCATCTGGCTGAATTTTCGTTTGTAACCCCAAAAGAATGTGGCAGTGTGGCAAACCTCGTTTTTGCCATTCAACACTGTAAACATAACAATTTACATCTCCGAAAATATATTCATTTTTTAATACATGCATAAACTTTTTTAGTTTGAGATGAAAAACTCTAGAGATTATATCGTGTCTATCAAACGACTTTTGATCTTGAAATAATTCATTTTTTATTTCCGGCCATTCCGGGTTGCATGTAAAAGTAATAAATAAATCTGGACGGCCAAATTTACGAACATAAGTCATGGCATCCTGATTTTTTTCATGCATGTAACGTGGGGAGCCAGTAAAAGAGGAAGGAAGAATTACTTGTTGCCCAACGTTATTAGCATTAATATTTGCATCATTGTTAACAGCATCTCGGAGGTGAACATAATCATCCGCACGTAGTTGTTTTTGATGGTTACGAATAAAGTGTAGTCTTTCAGAAATCAATTTTGCCATCATATCTACGGCGAATTGGCTGAATAATGTTTTGTAATAATGTAGATGATTTAGACTTGTTTCTCTAACCATAAACCTATAAGAATAAAATTGCATGCAGGATACAGTTTTGGTTCGATTTTGGTTATTTTCCTGTAATATATTAATGTGATAACCGTCTTCGCCTCTAGTATACATCAATGGATATTGCAGTGCATCATAAGATCTATTCAATTCGGAAACTCGACTCAATTGTCCACTCCGACCGTGCAGAACTATATCTCTGGGACCTTTATCTTCATTAACTAATAATACAGCTACTTCATCGATGGTAGGTGCATTATATTGACCTCTGTGTTCATCTTGAGGAACTCTGTCAGCATGAATAATTAACTTAAAGTTTTGCAACTCATCAAAAGACCTCGACTCCAGATTAGATCTAAAGCTCTGTATGAGGTGATTATTTTCACGCAAAACTGTTTGCAATGATTCAATGAGACCTCTTTTCATATTTGGAATCATATTTGTTCGAATAGATATTTGATCCGGCTCTGACATAAAATATATTTGTAAAAATTTAGCATTATTTCCAATTTCGGGTAATAAACTACCTATTAAATGATGCACTTGACCCTGAATTTTAAAAGAGGGCATGAAGTTCCCTTCACTTATTTCGTTTGCTCCAAACGATGTCATTTGAAACAGAGTGTTATACCGTCTAGAATTATCAAAGAAATGTTTTGATAGAGGGTGAGAATTATCAATTAAACTTTTAATTAGGTCTGGAAGATCCTCAAATTGGTGTAAAACAACTTTACCGTCAGCGCAGCAAAGTCCATGGGTTTCATCTTTCCATTTTTTTGCATGGCACTTAGGACATAATATAGTCATTCGTCCAATTTGAAGCGCTTTAATATTTAAATAATCAATCTCGGATTGATAATTAAACGCTGATTTCATACTCAAAGCGTTACGTTGCTCCTGAGCACGTGTTTGAGAACGTTCTGGTGTGTTATTGTCTGGAGTGTTGGCCACTTACTCAAAATTTGGGTAAGAAAAAAAGGTAAAAAAACTAAGTACAAATTATGCCAGTGTGCTGATGCCAGTGACTGATGTTCTCTTAGATTGTTTACTATAATGTAATATTACAAAAACTTTAGCCACAGCAACGCGTGGCCGGGTCGGCTAGTAATATTATAATATACAAACATGCCCGATAAACCAATAGCAACCACTATATAATACACTACTTATTATTATTTTAATCTGCAACAATAAACTAAATTTTTTATAATTTAGTTTGTTTTTTTCTAGACAGATGGCGCCACTGTTGTATTTTTGACATACAGATTTCCTACATTTCGGGTGGATTTTCATAAAATATTCTTTCATAATAACCTTGTCCTATCAGTAACCAATAGTAACTATATGTCATACAATAAGTTTACCATATGTTTCCATTTTATATAAGAACAACTCATCCTCTTTGGATCTGCAACCTATAGAACCGTAACAACTAAAAATATTTATTATATTTTTTGGCCGAAAGAGTGCGCCACTACTTTGATTCTGTTTTTGATTTTGTATGAACTTTATACTTTTTTTTTATTGACAAAAGTGTTACTATAACCTTCAGCGGAGTGTCGGGTTTCAGCCAAAAAAAATTTCAACCAAATCGTTTCAGTAGTTTTCTCGGTTAGCGCGGTCTAAGAAAAACCCTTACAATTTTATATAATAGTATAGATTGCAGAAATTGTCAGTTTTTGTTTATTAACATTCATAAACGACTCCAAAGAAAAGTGTTCCTGACAAAGATATCTACAATAAAGTTGATCATCATTAAGTGATAATAACTTTATATTTCCTAAAAAATAATAATGTTTTTAAACGTAAATTTTGAATTTTTATTAAATTTTATAAATGGGTCTAAAAGAAACTAAAATTTTGCAACAAATATTTAAAAAATATTCAATAAATAATATATAAGTTAATTAATTCAGTTTTTAATTATATATAGGTATACCTGAATTTATTTTCCATATTTCTAATCTGTCTTTATCTTTAGGAAATCTAAACATTCTTAAATTTTTTAATTTGCTGGATGATTTACCACAGTTAATATATTGGCAAGTGTTATCAGGCATTATTGCTATTTAAAAATTAAAAAATATGTTGAACACAATAGAATATTATAGATGAAAAGTGCCGATAGGGATCACAAGTCCACACTCTACGTTACACAAACTACGACAAAACATTCAAGTACAAAATATTAATTAAAATTTCAACTCATTTAAAATATTTAAAATATATATATAATATCCATTCAAAAATATCGCTTATTGAACAAAACATTCAGCTGTAAAACTAAAAATAAATTCATCGATATTTAAATAATATTATTATTGTGTTGGCATTTTTAATAAACATATTCACCCAGACCCATGAGTATTAATAATAGTTTGTATATAGTCAGTAGTAAAGTTGTTTACCCCCACACCCCCAAATTGACAACTACTGTCCGCGATGTCCATAACTATGGTCAGCGGAAGTATACCCCTCTATTGACGGCCGACTACTACAGCGCTTTATAGTGGGCGACGGCACTTAGTTGATCCCCACATTTTAGTAGGTATAGAATGGCTTATCTGTTTACTATATAATCAATGGTTTTATTTATTATATGATTACTATCATTACAACAATGAGTTTTATTGAATAAATAATATAAAATATTATATAAATATTTATTTATTTTATACTATTAGATCCTGAAGTATTAAGTCTAACATTATATTAAAATGGTATTGTAATATTTCATATAGGAATGATGTGTCATCGGTTCGCAGATGAGTGTAATAACTAAAATCATAGTTTTGTATATACTGGTTTATGAATTCATTTCTCTGGCAACTGATAGGTAGACCACGAACGTGGTTTTTTATTAGATCGTAATCTGTGTTAAATATAGCTTGGTAACTCGGTAGATGTTGCTGTTTTTCTGCAATGTAGAGTTCTACACAATGTTGAAGCTGTTTAAATCTACATAAATCTATATGTGATAAAGTGATATAATCATCGTTGATATGTAAAGTAATTGAACATTGAACTCTGCTTAACATTAGTTGAATAGGTATGTAAAGTTATCAGCAGGGCTCGGAAGTTATACCACTAATATAGTAATTTGTTAGCACTTTAATATGCACTTAAAAACAACACAATAAGCGCTATAAATAGCACTTAAAATTGTAAAATATGCAAATTAAAATTTCATTAAAAAAAATTGTCACTATTTATATGTTGTGATACGTTAAACATTTTGTCAGAATTAACTTTGATTTCACAAATTTTACAAAATAATACACATTTATCAATTGAAAAAATATTAGGACCATACAAATTAACATCAGTTTTGAGCCGATTTGATAAATTTTGTTTAACTTTAGGCATTTTTAAACACGATAAATACGATAGCTCACGATCAACCGCACACGCAACACGCAAATGACGGCAGAACGCAGAAAACTAGAATAAATTAATCATTGTGTATGATCGTAGTTCTTTACGTACGGCGATAACAACGTGTATTCGTAAATACGACGAATTCGATAACTGCAGTACATTTGATACAATTTTAGAAATAACTAAATTATTGGAAACGAACGTAGTAATCGGTGCGATCGGCAATAGTAACTGAAATGTACTGTTTGTTTTCGTTAGCATATTCATTAATCAATACAATTTAGTTTATTTTTTTTTATGTAAAATATGCTTATAAATAGCACTTAAAACTCAAAATTAGCAAAATAAAATTTCGTACATGACATTAGGGAAGTTTGAAACAATTTTGTATCTTACTCTGAATGTTCTAAGACCAACCAATAAAAATATGCATTTGCTAGAACTTCCGAGCCTTGGTTATCAGATATTTTTGTTCGTCTACATCTGGTATGTAAATTATTAGTAATTGAAATGTAATTAGATTCAGACATGAGTGTAAACCATTGTTCTAAGTTTAAAGTAATTATCTTCTTTGATAATTTACATTCTAATAACACAATAATCGAAATTTGTTTGTTAATTAATAATCCTACTGTAACGCTCTTGTTATTATACGGACGAATGTCGAAGGTTGATTTTGATACGATTATAGATACTATTACTTATTATATTAACCATGATGAATAATCATTATAATAATGTTTCAGACTATCAATATAAAAAAATCTAGTATAATGTAACTGAGGTTTTCTTTTATCTGTAAACATATTATATACTAAATCTGTTGTAAAAAATGGTAAAAAAAATGTGAACGTACAGTTCAGTAAATTAGTGTGTAGTGAAGAGATTAGAAGGAATTATTTATACTTACTTACCTGAAACATGAAATTAACTTATTCAATTAACTTAACTTACTAATCCACTGAGCTATACGTCCATGAGATATTAGATTTAAAAATAACACAATAGGTATATAAGTTGTTTATAATATTTTTTTTTTATTTATTAGAACATGTAATGAAAGAACATGATTTAGCAAACAAACGGTGTCGTATGACCTAGTTTCACAATTACAAATATATTCATTGTTACAATATTTACTTAACACTTTTTGAACAAACTGATTTCTCTTCATTAATAATACATATATACACTTAAGATTATATCTGCAATGTTCAATCCAAGCGTCATCTTCTCGTTTCCAATTATGAAGAATAAGTCCACAACAAAAGCATTCGACGATATCTTCTACTCCTGCATATTTTAACCCACATTCAGCTAGAGCATATTTATTTTGAAAACAATTTGAAAGAAAATGTTTGAAAGATTTTAATCTTGAATAAATTGAAGTATATCCTGGATGGGTTAAAACTGAATTATTTCGTATACGATGAACTAATGATTGAAAATCGCTTGAAAATTTTGGTAAATTCATTTTTTTATTAATTTAAATAATAACTTGAAAAACACTGTTCGATTACACGATAGATCAGCAGTAACTAAATGTAAAATGATTAATTTGTAACTTAATGGTTGAAATTAAATACGAGTATATAAATTATTTTATACATTTTTAAAACTAGAACAGTGTAACTAACATGAAACATATTTATAGTTACCTTCATTTCTTAGATCATCAGACACACTTGGGTTTGAATACATTACACTTTCACATTCCAACTAGACTAAAACCCATGGCATAAGAATCTTCAGGATCTCCAGATACAGGCATATTTACACCTAAAATAATAATAATAATTGTGTTAACAAATTTGACTAAAAATACTAATTAAAAAAAAAAATCATTATTTTTAGCAATACTGATGTTCATTGCCATAGAATCTTCAAGATTGTCTTCTATATGAATAGACGAAGAGTTGAATGTATCGATTATGTTCTCTTCAATGAGGTATACCTAAATTAAAATTAACATTAAATTAATTATGAGCTGCAATATATATCAAAAAAATAGCATGCATTTTTACAACATCAACAATAAATTTTAATAGTTAAATAATATCATGCACTACATTTTTATTTTAAATAATTAACTCATGCTCATGCACTAGTCACTAAAGGTAATACACAAACATTACTAATTATAAATGCCATTATATAACATGTAAACAAACTAGTAATAGCATGCAATATTCCAAAACATTTTATAATAAATAAATTAAAAAACTCGTGCTCACTAAGGTAAGCAAAACTAAACAATTTATGAATATTCATTGGAGTAGCTACCTCAGAAATCGCTTTGATTCTATCCGTAAGAATATGAAGTCCTTTCTCATCAATAGAATAACCTATAAAAGTAATTTTAGTCTTATAATATTCACATTTCTCCTTGCGCACTGTCAACCACACAGAATCCAATTTTCTCAAAACCTTATGTAACCTATCATTAACTTCTGACTTGACAATTCCTGAAATAACAATATTATCAAAAAAACAACCAACTCCTTCAATACCACTCAACATACTTTCCATTTCCCTATGTAAGATCCCAGGAGCAGAAGCTACTCCATAAGGTAATCGCTTATACATAAATTATCTCTTATGTGTAGAAATGGTACTGAGTTTTTGACTATTAATACTTAAAGGTAACTGTTGGTAAAATTGAGATAAATCTAAGGTACAGAATAATTTAGCTCCTTGAAATATACTAATTAAATCATTTACTCTTGGAATTGGGTATCTCTCTATTTTTAAAAATTTATTAAGTGTCACTTTATAATCTCCACTAAGTCTGATCGACCCATCTGGTTTAATAACTGGCACTATCCGAGTTTCCCACTAGGACGTTTCAACTGCCACCAATATATCTTCTTTCACCAATCTATCCAGATCGTTACTAACTTTATCCTTGAGAGTGAAAGGTAATACTCTTGGTTTACAAAAAATAGGAACAAATTCATCTTTCAAATACAATTCAAATTGCTTCAGTTTAAAACACCCCAAGGAATCCTTAAATACTGAAGGAAACAACTTACTAATATCTTCACAATTTAATGAATTAATGTCAAATTTAGATGAAAAAATTTCGAACTCCCCAAGCCAATCTCTTCCTATTATAAGAAGACCACCATTTTCAATAACATAGTTTTAATTTCTTACAATTTTTAACCTTAACATTAACTATAAAATAGCCCAGAGGAATGATAACAGAGTTATTATATGCTTTTAAACTTACATCAGAATTATTAATATCTTTAATTTCAGCTATCTTTAAATATTTAAAATCGTTAAAAGATATTGCTGATATACCAGACCCTGTGTTTATTTGAAAATCATTATTTTTTTCATAAACCATGATATCAACAGTATTAAGTTTAACAAAGTTCATTTCAACTGTGTCTAAATTGTATAAACAATTTAAATCTAAAATATCATTACTGTAAGCGTTAACGCGAGAAAATAATCGAAAGACCACTCGGATGGTCAATACCGAGAATTATTGACCATTAAGAATAATAATTGAGTATCGACGCCTGAACTTGATTGGGGTAGGCAGCTCATAGGCCACACTTAAATGACGGGGCACGATAGGCAACTTCACACACGACGACGAGAACGAAAGATTGAGGAGTACGCTTGAACGAAGAAACGGAGACTTTACATGGGAAAAAGGATGATACGGGTTAATTGTTGAGTCGGATTCCCTGTGGTTGGTTCGATCTGGTGCAATGGCCACAGAGAGATAATATAATAATAGGGTGGACTTAAATTCTAATTAAAACTAAGGCAGGTGAAGGTCCAATCCGGTGCGCAATTCAACTCGACGACCTGGGCGGCCACTCACACAACGCACGATATGTTGCTGGCGGACTTACGCTACTATTCTGGCACCATTCCGGATCTTGGGCAAAGAATTGAAGTCCACGGTACACAGCGTGTATGGTGTTGTGGTGTTGATCAAAGACAAGGTTCGGCACCCAATGTGGCGAATGGTTATCGTCGAACACTGACAAAATGACTCAATGTCCTCGACTACCGGAATTGTTAGGTAAATCACAACACCGAATTTAAGTTGACATAATGTCAAAAAAAGGTTTATTGAAATAACGACGAAACTCGAGTGGAAATGTTCCAGAGTTCGAGTGGAACACTACGAGCCGATATCATAAGACAGATATAGAACGAACAGATGAATAATAGCAACAGCAGCCACCAAAAAACGATAAAGATGACGAAAAGTTTAAGTGAAAAAATATAACAATATTAATAATAAGGGCGTTGGCCGAATAACAATAATATCTAATAAAATAATAACAATATACATATAGAGATATAAGAACAGATGATTAACCAACACGATAATCAAAGATAATAGTAATACTATAATAATAACAATAATAATAGTAATAAATTAATTCAGAAACGGGAGATAATAAGGAGATTGCCGGCGTCGTGGTCATTAGCATATCGCGATAGCCCGCTGATTTGGTATATCGCAGTATAATAGGCTTGCCATTCATCCCGGTTTGACCGGAACAGTCTCGGGTTTTTAGTTTTTACAGCATGTCCCGGTGTCCCGACCGGTAATTAATTTTGTCCCGGCTTATGGCAGACAAGAGAAAATAACTTTAATATTATTTTGTTTAATAATAAAACATAGAATAATATTATACATAGAATTTGGGTTTAACTTGTAATGAATTTTATTTAAAAATTAAAAGTAATACAGCTGTATTGAAAACAATTCATTCAACCGAAAAGTATGAACAATAGGTTATTACTAACAATTAATAAATGTAAATGCAGTAAATGTAGTTTATGCAAAAAATTATATTGGTTAATACATTTTTCAATTAAAGTATGGGATATTATTAATTATACATTAATTATACAAAAAAAAAGTTTTTACTATTTTTATATTAGCTTCTAGTATTAAACTATGATAGCTCAACAATTACAATTGAACATAATAATAAACAAATTATACGCAAAAAAAGGTTATTCTATAATATGATGTCCCGGTTTTGTATTTTTAAAATCTGGCAACCCTACAGTATAATAATAATAAATTAATTCGCACGAGTTGTCTTAGTGCGAACAATTACGCTGGGTCTATATGATTTATTTTCATTTTGGCTTTACATACCTTCTTTATAGGACCCACTTTTTTACAATTTAAGGATGTTAACATTTTATGCTTACAATCAGGTTTGGTATGACCCTGATTCCCATATCGGATGACTGCGTTCTTTGAATTTATACTGCTTAGTAATCGTATTTGGTTTAGGATGAATATAATTCAATAGTAATAATTTTAATTCATCACAACTTTTATCTACCGTTTTCTTTGGGGTACACAAATCTCTCATCTGTTTTTCACATCTGAATGACCTTTATTGCCCAGAAATGTTAAAAAGCGGGTAAGTCGTGGATGTCGCTCTGCTGTACTGTAGGTTACTGTAATGGATGGGATTAAATTTGAATGCAATGATAGGTATCATTGTATACGAAAAACGATTCTGAACGGAGATGACTTGTGAGTCTAGGATATATTATATTTAAATATTATCATATATTCTACTTTAAAACAAATATTTTATTTTTCAATTAAGACGCATTTTGCATATGGCAAGGTTAATCAATTAGTGAAGTTATCATGTAGTTATCATAATTTATTCATAATACCTTATATATACGAATACCTGGTTTGAGGATAAATTGTGGCGATACATTTATTGTATTTTTCAACTGCTATTGTTAAAATTTATTATGAGCCTTGTATTAAATTCTCAAATCTTAGAATTAAAAAGAAAAACTTTTATGAATTTCGATCTAAGATAATTTGAAAATTTCCTTAATTTTTACGTATTAAGTCAATATTTGAAATTCAAATCCTAATAAAAAAAGATCGTGCCTATGTATTTTTATAATTTTTTAATCACTATAAGAATAACTTATGAGGAACTTTGAATTAAATTTTTAAGTATTTTGATAGGTCATAAAAATTTTATCGACACTTTAAAAAAAATATTTTCAGAAAAATTGAAAATTTCAGTTGTTTATAAACAGTGTTAGGACTTATCTAGATAAATTATCCAGGTAATAATTATTTTATCTTTTATCTTATCTAGATAAATAAATATAAGTTATCTAAGTATTTATTTTAGATAAATATTTGACTTATCTAGATAAATTTTTTAGTGAAAATTAGATAAATCTGTACCAAAAATATTATTAACTATGTGAATTTTGTTTTTGGTCCACTCGACAACTTCTTCAGCAGGGTGACTTCCCAAATTTTTATTTATACTTTGTTACTCCCTAGAGTCCCTTGGATCTTATTGGTTCCTTATATAATTATATGTGTTGAAGTTAATGTTTGGTGATACACATCATGATATAATAAGTTAAGTCGAAAATAAACATATTATTATAGGCATGTACTTACATGACATTATATATGTTTTTTTAAATTAGTTGTTTTAATTTTAATTTCTATAATTATCTGTTATTTATCTGGATAAAATATTTTTATCTATTATCTGTATCTTAGATAAAATTTAGTGTTGTTATCTTTATCTTTATCCAGATGATTTTTTTGTTATCTGTTCCTAACACTGTTTATAAATACCTCAAAAAAAGTCAAAATATTTTGAAAATTAAATCATGTAAAGAAAATGTCAATCTAAATAACTGGTAAAATTTTTCAAGTATCTATGACTTATACTTTTTGAATAATAACAAATGTTTAAAATCGTTTGCGGATAAATCGTTATCGACTTATCGTTATGTTATTTCGTAAAAATTTAAAATTCAAACGCACTTAAAATTTTCCCTATAATGATGCTTCGAGTGTTCTCTATAGCTACTTGAAGGAAAACTTAGTTTTGTATTTTTAATCCTTAGTTATAAATGAAAAAATTTTTATGATTTTTCAACTTCAAAATTACTTGCAAATTTTCGCGTTTTCGACAGATTTCGTAAAATTTTGAACTGTAAACGCTTATTAAAAAAAATTGTGACTTACGATTTTTAATTTTTTTTAGCAACTTTTTTTTTTTAGAACAACTCGTAAGGAACCGTGTATTAAATTTTCAAGTTTTTTGGTCGTCCAACATTTTTTTACCGACACTTCAAAAAAAAATTCTTAAAAAAATCGAAAATTTTTGAAAATTAATCTGTATATAGAAATAACTAACATTAACATTTGGTGAAAATTTCAAGTATTTACAGTGATTAGTTTTTGAATTACAACCATATAAAAAAAACCGATTTGGTCGAAAACTGGTTTTGCGTAAAAATTCCCGTTTTTCTGTCATTTTTTTTTTGTTTTTCTCGATTTTTTTGAAAACTGTTGGAAAATGTTTACTTTTGACCTCTTAATGCACCAAGGATCTTCACTTTTACATTGGAAACCACCCCCAAAGTTTGAAATCGAATCATTATTTCGACTAGTTATGCTGTACACAGACACAAAAAAAAAACACACATCATTGTAAAATCAATACATTCATCACTTCGTTCAGAATCTAAAACATTAATTTCTTTTTATGCTTATTAATTTCATTTAACAAAATATACAGCTCAAACCTTTCCGTCCACGCATCAAAATTATCTTCTTCCAGTCTAAACTCAGTGATTTGGCTCATTTATCCAATAAAAGAACCCTTTTGAAGATTATTTAGAACGTTTGATTCACCTTGGTTTGTTGTTGCTCCTTGAGAGTCGTTCACTGTATTCATCCTTACTGTTCGCAATATACTGAACAATCAGTAAAAATAAACGTATTCGAATAACCTTGTCGCCAATTTATAACGTCTCTAAAACGTAGGATGAGAAATAATGCACGAGACTTTTTAACATTATCTTTATTTTAATTTTCTACATCACAAAAAAACAATAATAAATGTTACGGCGACACAATTGCATTCAATAAAAACGTGTTCTATTTAATTAATATATTGTATAGTACAATTTTGATATTGAGGTTAATCAATAATGCCAACTTCAATACACTTCACTGTTAATTCTACACTACTAAGAGCAATTACTACCCAATTGGGTGATGAAGCCACCTGGGATAAAAACCTTGGTGAATTAGAGTCAAAGTCAGAGAGGTAGTTTAGTACTTTAAATGGAGTACATTAGCTTCTGATGAACTAAGAAAATTGCAAATAAATGAAGGTAAAATGAATCTGATTTTTTTTTACATAAACTGCTATTTAAATGAAAACAAAATAATATTATATTTATAATTTATGTACAAATTTGTAGTTTGATTAAATAATAAATTAATTGTATTTTTCAGGAAAAAAGGAATGTTCATCAACGTTTACTATACTTCGCACAAGTTAAAATCTTGACCATATATAGGAAAAAACTGGTTTTAGACGGATAAATGGCCATGATCTTAAAGTGCGCGAAGTATAAATGTGATGACAAGGTGGAACAGCACTTTTTATATGCTTGATAGATTTGTAATATTGTCTAAACTCGTTTCCGATGTTCTTCTGCAAAAACCATCAGGTCCTGAAATACTCACAGCAAGAAAGAGAACTACAATAATTGCGTGAAACAATAAAATTACTTTGAGAAATTTACTCTTGAAATATCCGGTGAAATATATGTAGTTATTAGTAAAATTATGCCACTCTCGAATTGTGTTACCAGGGCCTGGACACTGATAAAAATTAAAACGGTTAAGGTACCCAATACCACAGATATAATATATAATAAACTAGATTGCTAACTGGCCTATACAGCCTGTGTATTTAATTGAAGCCAAAAATCCGCCATTTTAATCGAGGCCGGAACACCATACCACTTATTATTTATATTGATAACAAATGTTTTTTTTCGATATTAGAAAAATAATTCTGTAAATTAACCATAGATAATATATACATGGATAGGACATCCCTATACCTATTTGTACACGGTGCACTGTGAGCGAAGAGTCTACTAGTTACCATACTGGTTTATGATAAACAAAATTTTTATCGTTATCAATCCGATTTGTGTCAATTTTAGAATATATAATTTTGATATTTTAATATAAAAATTTTTGTTCAAATTGGTTCTAAAAAAAAAAAAAAAAAAAAAAAAATGGTTTATAAGTGCTTATATTGTGGTTCCAATTCTAAAAATAATGACGATGCCTTGTCTTTTCATTCGTAAGAATGGATTTTATTGAATTAACATTTAATATAAATTCTTAGTTATTCTATTATATTTGTTTTTAAATACAAGATTTCCAAAAGATCGAAGACGATATTTATGGCTAGATTCCTTAGGCTTAAGTAACGCAGGGAAGTGGGACAAAATTTGTTCCAGGCATTTTAATCCTCAACATTTTATGGTGGGTGGTTCAAAAAACACAATATTGAGCGATGCAGTACCCATGTCAACTAATTTTAATAGGTAAGTGTCTAATTATCATATCTTAAGTATGTTTTATTTTCATTATTAATTTTAAAGCAATTATGTTGTTAATTGTAGTGATAAGAATGTACCATCAACTTCATTAGATGAAAAAATGGAAGATTTAGTTTTTATGAGTACTTCAGTTGAACATACTAGGTAATAATCTACATTATATATATTTTATTACAACTTATAAGCAGTATCATACATTGAATATATATTTTTTCAGATAAAATACAATCGATTCAAGTTGTGATAATACACTATATGTAACACCACAATATAACTCTAAAAGGTAACTAAAATAAATAATATATTATAATAATAAAAAGTTATTTAAAAATTAATTATTGTTTTTTTATTTTTAAATAGAAAATTATTTTCCAATTCTGAATCTCCAAAGAAAATATTGTGCTCTTCTTCTAAATTTGGTGATTTTGATACTCCTAGAAGAGCCAAAAAAAGTTTTAATTCTATTAAAAGAACTGTTTTAGATCTTCGAGAAAAAAATAGATGTCTAGTGCAACAAAATCATCGTCTTGAGAAAAAAATACATTTGTTGGAGAATATTATTAAGGATCAGAATGATAAATTATTACAAACTAAACCAAATAATTCAAAAGTATATATTTCAATTTATTTTTTTTGTTTACAGGGTGTATGGTATTATTGTTATGGTTTTGGTTAATGAAAATACACATTTAAATTTAAGTATTGAAATACAAGGAGGATCAATGAAGCAAAACTATTACATTATTATTAAAAATGCATAACAAAAAACTAACAATTTGTATATTCTTATAAAAATACAATTATATAGCTTACAATGATGTTAGGGTGTATTTGATTTAAATAATGTTTGTTTTGTGATTTATCAATGATTCATTGATCATAATAGTTTCTTATAGTTAATTGTTTTCATGAACATTTTTAGGCATTAGGATCACATATTCTTGAGTTCTTAACTGGAAAAAAACAAAAATGTTATAGTGAAGTGATTAAAAAATGTGCATTCACATTACAGTACTACAACTCACCTAAAGCTTATGCATATGTCCGAGAGTAATTTAATAATGCATTACCTCATCCGAGGACATTAAGTCGTTGGTATATGGCCATTGGTGGACAACCAGGATTCACAAAAGAATCATTTGATACCCTCACTTATATGGCAAATAATGAAGCAAAAGAAGTACAGTGCAATTTAGTGATTGATGAAATGAGTATAAGGAAACAAGTAGATATGGATAGTAATCGTAATATCTATGGTTTTGCTAATTTGGGTACTTAAAATGATGCATCAGATCCGGATAAAACTGTACCAGAAGAAAAAAATGCATTAGTCTTTTTACTAGTTGGAGTAAATGGCTATTGGAAGTTACCAATAGGATACTTCTTAATTGATGGCTTATCTAGTAATAAAAGAGCCAATATATTAGAAAAAGCAATAGAATTAATAAGCCAAACAGGAGTCAAATTAAATTCTCTAACTTTTGATTGAGCTTCAGTCAATATGATAATGGTTTCTACTTTAGGAGCAGATTTAAATAACTTAACATACATTATGAACTCATACACAAATGAACCAATCTACATTTTTCTAGACACTGCACACATGATAAAACTTGTCCGTAATGCTTGGGGTGATTCTACATATAAGACAACTGAAAAAATCAATCAGTACGCATATTAAAAGAACTGCGAAATTCAAATAAACAATTAATTAAATGGGCTTATATAGAAAAATTATATTATTTAGAAAATGAAAAGGGATTAAGAGCTGGCACTAAATTAACAAAAAAACACTTACATTACTCCATCGAAAAAATGAATGTTAGACTAGCTGCTCAAACTCTAAGTAAGAGTGTAGCTGATGCTTTGGAGTTTTTGAAAACAGAAGAGTCTTATTTTGAAGATGTTGAAGCTATAGTACAGTTTATAACATACATGAACAATGCTTTTGATATACTTAATAGTAGATCTAAATTTTCTATCAAACCATATAATAAGCCTATATCATTTGACACTGTGAATATATACAAAGACTTCACAAACGAATTTATTAAATATGTAGTTTATTGTGGCTACAAATTATATGGCTTACTTATTGGCCTATAAGCTATCTCAAGACCACATAGAAACAACATATAGTCCAATCCGTAGCAGAGGTGGTCATAATAACAACCCGACTTGTAGACAATTTGCGGCTGCTTACAAGCGTATATTAGTGCACAATCAAATAGTTGGTTCAATTTATGGTAACTGCACTATCTTGGATGGCACAAAATATTTAACTATAACTACATCTAATAAACAAACAGTTACTTTACTAAGTAATGATAATTTAATAGATCATGATTACTTTGATATAGTTGACGTTGGTAATTTTATAGAAAACATTAGTTACTATATCGCTGGATTTGTCGCTCGAAAACGTTGGGTGTACCAATTGTCTTAGAATGCTAACTGCTGATAAAAGTTCAAAATCGCACTACCTATACAAAATTATTTGATCAAAAAAATCGAGCTACGTGGACAAATCCTAGTGAAATTGTACGAAAAATATGTTTAGAAGCTGAAAGAGCGTTTAGAAGTCATCCAGTTAACACTGATTATAAACAACATTCTAAATTTCAATAGAATAATATTAAAAATAGTGTATTTAAATATAGAATACTATTTGATGCTGATAGTTGCGAGGAAAATTATTCAGTTATAAATACTCATAGAAACCAATTAACAAATTAAATAATATATAAATACTTGGAGATTAGAATGTTTCATGAAATAAAAAAAATGAATGAACAATTAAAAATAAGATCGAAGTACACCAAATTAATTTTATTTTAATACCAATAAGAAATCACGTACCTATTTTGACTTTTGACTATTTTGTATTAGAAATATCTGTATTCTGTAACCATTTTTATTATAATGAATTATTTTTAATTACCTATTACTTATTACATATTACACCAAAACATTATTTTATATTTATATAACTAATATTAAACTATTTAGTACATAAATATATAAATATCTTTGTACATGATGTGAGGGCCTCTAACCACCCTGCTTTGGCCTTCGGCCTACAATATGCAAGCTTAACTAACAACAAAGATAATTAATTGATTTTCTGCCTTCTACGTTCTTCTTCTTCTTTCTTCCTCATTACCTCGTTGATGAATGCCGCTCCTACAGCTGCTGAGTAGCTTCCTCTTCCATGATTTGGCGCTTATGTTGGGCAATATTCTAGATAGATTTTGTGCAACTTTACCAGCTTTTGCCACAACTGTTTTTGCTTAAACGACCACTTGCTGTCTAGCTGCAGCCCAAGGTATTTCAAGCTCTCGCATGTGGTCACTTGGTGCCCACCGATGGTGATTCGCATGTCATTATGGGTTCTTGTGCGTGTGATTATCATTGCTTCGAATTTCTGAAGAGTGAGTTGCAGCCCTGTATTGGATAGCCAGTTCTAGCCCCTATTGGCTGAGATGGTTAGCAGCTGTTCCAGCTGGATATTGACTTTGGCCTCGGCCACAAGGGCGACGTCATCCACAAATGCGAGGAACTTTACCTCCATGGGGAGTCTAGTCCTCAGAAGCCCATACAATATGTTCCACAGGGTTGGTCCGAGGACCGAACCCTGTGGGACTCCGCATGATACTTCAATCTTTGTGGTATCCTCATCGCCTGTATCAACTCGTAGTCTGCGGTTGTCTAGGTTCCAGAAATTGTTCCAGAAATTTAGGAACGCTTTTCTCATGTACGACCTTTCTAATCGCCTCCCAGGGGGAAGAATTGAAGGCATTTTTGGTATCCATCGTGAGGATACCTACTTTTAACTTTGTTGTCCTGACAGTAGCCCTCAGCGCATTCAGTGCGTCTGTTGTTAATCGACCATTGCGAAAACCGAATTGCATATCATCCAGGCCTCTGGAATCCTCTAGATGGTCTCGCAGTCATGTGTCCAGGATTTTTTCGAGAAGTTTTCCCTAGCAGTCCAGTAGACATAAGGGTCTGTAGGAGGATGGTTCGCTAAGGGGTTTGTCGCCCTTTCGTAAGATCTTTCTTCGTTCGGTAACAGGTTATGGTAATCCGTAGTGTTGTCCCTTCTTGGGTGTTGTGGGAATAGTCCATTGACGATGTGTTCAATGCGTCCTGCGACGTTGAATTCCGGAATGAGGGGCGGTCCCGACAACTTACCCATAACTAATTTGTACGGTAAGCCCCAGGTGTCATGTTCTACTAGATCGCAAATCTTCCTCCACGCGTCTTCATTTGCCCTCTTCATAGCGTGTACTAGATTCCTCTTTGCTGCCTTCGCACTCTCTGCTTCTGTTCACAGGTCCAACCCGTTTCCTTTTTCTTTGGAAAACCCTGCGCAGGTGGTTGGCAGTTTTCCGGAGTATGCCGATTTCAGGGGTCCACCAGTGGACTGATTTTCTAGCTCTCTTTCCAGCTGGGGTTACAGTACGGCAGGCGTGAATAGCTTCAGTGAGGGCCAGGACACTTTTTTCGGCTTCTTTACAGGATGAGACTTGGCTAAGACTTCCAGTCGTTAGTGCTAATTCCAGTTTTTTGAAGTCAATTTTTGGGAATCTAGGATTCTGTGCAGCATTATGCTCAGCGCCAAGGTGTACATCGAAGACGATGTAGAAATGGTCGCTGAGCGACTCTTCGTCTACACTCTCCAGAGCGTCGAAGTCCCCTGTAATAATAGCTTCAGTTCGCTCACTTCTTAGACTGAGTTCTAGTCTGGTTAAGAAATCCAAATATTCCGGGAGCGTGAAGTTGGGTGACCTAAAGCACGAGTAGAATCTTATTCCGTGCGCTGAGATCCACCTAAAACCCGCTTCCCCTTTACCTTCGTCATCGAGTCTTGTCCGCTTAATGTTTACGACCTAACCTAACCTAACCTTTGCCCATTGTATCCATGTACCAGTTTTGGCATTCGTCTCAGTTAGGCTCGCTTGCGAATATGAAGTCGTATGACTTACATAGTAAGACAATGCCATGTATTTATTATCTATGAAATTAACCTAACCTAACCTAACAAAACGGCAATAACACTAATCCAACTCCTTATCAATTTTGGTTTGTACTTAAAAAAATTGTTAAATTCTTAATTATTTTCAACACTCAGAAAACGCAAATTGCATAAATGATTTAGATGCAATTTTAACTCAAATTCCCACTGATTCAGACATAGACATTAGCACTTTATATACTGATAAAACACCTTTTCGGTTTAAAAAAACCTGTCCACTTTGTATAGGGAAAGTTGATTATGTCTATACATTTAGAAATTCCTGACCAAAATGCATTCATTTATATTTGTGGATATATTATGAGTAAATCTCTAACCAAACATACGTGTCAAATATGTTTAGAGTATGCAAAAACACAAAAAAACATTAGATCCTTCATTTTTGTTATGTTTTTTTTAAAGCGTATGAAAATGCTGAAAAATCAACGTTTGGGAATTTAAATATGCCTCATGAACATTTTTACAACTATCTTTATATTTTAGAATCCGAATTTATAATTAATATTTTTCCTACTGTGGCTGTGCAAGTAGGAATAGGCTACTTAAAATGAGAATGCTCAACATCCATGTCCCAACTTTGACAAAAATCACCTACTCAATTTTTTTTGCGTTTTAGAATTTATGCTTCTAAATTTTTAAATAGACATTTAGTATCTGAAAAAAAAATTAAAAACAGAAAATTAGAAATTGTACAGCATTTGTAAAACAAATTTTTGTAACTGTACTAATATTATAATTATTTTGATGTATTATAGTTTAATAAATACCTTTTTTTTTTTTTAAATATGAGCTAATTACTAATTGAATTGTATAATACTACATTAATTGTTCCATTTATGTTTAAATATCTGTAAATCAATTATACATAAATTATGTATTTTATGACTTGTGTAATAATATTATGTGTCTTAATGTTGTAAATAAGATATAGTTAAGTTATAAAGAAAATAATGTACTTTGTAATCATTTAGAATTCTTACCTATTATAGATTTATCTAGATTACCTACCTATTATATGTAATTTTTATGTTTTTATATTATGTACTTACCTTTGTTGTTCTTTGTGCATAACGTCCAAGCATTAAAATAAATATTTTTATTATATTATGTATGACTTCATCATCATCATTGTGTAAAGCTTGTGTTAACTAATAAAATAATAACTATTGCCTTTAACAGATTAATGTAATTAACTTACTGAACAATTAATAATTAATAATAATAAAATAGATCGATCTTGTCATGCTAATTACGATTTACGATCTTTATTAAATGGAAATAGATTTTGAAATGGTAAATACTAAATAGTATAGGATATTAAATGGCATATACAAATATACAATAATAATGTATAACATCTGAACAATAATTTAGTTAAACGCATGCAGCTACACTGATTTGGTCGCACCCAATCAGAGAATCTTACTTTTTTTCCCATCGTTTTCGGCCGAGTGAGCTATCTGTTTTCATCACGGCTTTAGATAGAAGCTTGTTTTCATATAGTCAGTGATAGTATGTTCCATCGTAAGCAACTGATAGTGGGATGGCGTATACAGTCGTACCACACAATCGCGCAAACATATAGTGAAACTACATTTTTTTTTTAACATGAAAATAAATATTTTGTTTTCTCAGATAAAAAAAACCTAATATTCCATCTTCTTATACACTAGCTGTAGAGATTTAATTAATTAGTTTTAACTCAAGTTTTAGATACCTACCTGTAAGGCTATAAGTAATGTGTTAATATTCTCACTTTTGTCAAAGATTGAAATATAAATAATTAAAATATTTATACACATGTGATAGGCTATCAATTATAAATAAGTACTTAATAAAATAAAATAAATTAACTTTTTAATTCCAAAATTTAACATACATTTTTGCTAACTTTAACCCTACCCACATTCATTGTGTAATACTTATGTATAAAACCTTTAGTATATACCTATTATATTTGCAAACAGAGATACAATAGATATTGACAACATTTTAAGTTTGGAAATATATCATAATTATATGTATATAAATTTTTAAAATATTATTGAGTTAAAACTAGAAAACATTTACATTATTAATAGTATAATGTTATACAATATTTAATACAATGGTTTTACACTTTATAGGTAGGTACTTATAATAAATAATTTAATATACATTTTAATTCTCTAATAATAAAGCATATTACGCCTAAATAATAAATACTTGTTAATACTTAATCGATGAAATAAATGACTTTATAAGTAGGTAGGTACTATCGAACAAGTAATTTTTTACCATTCGGTGTAGATGATCGTGAGTTCCATTTTACATTTTTTCAAATTCAGCAACCCAATTATTACAATCAGCTAAATTTGTTAAGATTGATCTACATTTTATAAACTTTTCTCTTTTTTACATAATTACATTAGAGTAATTTGTTGGTAAAATCATGTTAACTTGGTTTAACTTGACTTACAATTAAATCAAGTAAAATGTACTTAATCATGAGTTGAATTTCAATTTAAAATACAGTAGAACCCGTTTAAGACGATTTCCCGGCTAATACGCTCATTTTTACGAGTCCCTTGATTTTGACAACATTTAACAGGTAAAAAAAAATCAACTCTGGATAATACCCTCTAAGTTCCCGGATAAGACGCTCGTCTCGTTAATGATGTTAATATAAAAATACATTGCATCTTTTGACAATGCTGACGAAACGTTACAGCATCTTAATAAAATTGAAAACTTCTTGTATTCAAAAAACATAAAAAAAAAAAATGTGAAACAAAGAAAGATAGATGATTTTTTAAATAGGTAATATAAAATAATATGTAATATAAATGTAATAATTCACTCAGCTAAGTAAAAAATATAATTTATTATTCCCGCTTAAGACGCTATCTTTAACTGGTCCCTTAGAGAGCGTCTTAAACGAGTTCTACTGTACATAAACAAATACGTAATTGATAATTAAATGATTAAAGTACATTTAAAGCAGGCTATTTGAAATGAGCCAATCAGAAACGTAGAAAATATAGCGTAGGAAAATTATGGTATGTTAATATGCGCCCGGATGCACAACTATTATTGTTTGTTCCGGGCCCAACGTAGTATATTAAATAATAACAATAAAGCACCCACCACTCACCAAATTTTGAAGCAACACATGGATTATATAATATCCATCACTGAACATTTATGTAAAAAAATTTCTACAATTAAGATTTTAATTTGCAACCAACGACAAACATTTATAAATAATAATACTTTTTATTTCAATTGTTAATCTCAAACCCTTGTTTGAGGGGCTCTTTGAAATGCCAATTTTTGAAAATCCCTTTTTAGTGGGTTTCTACATCAGAAAACTTGACTACTGTCCAAACTTCATACTCATAAAATTAGCGATTCTAAATAAGCGATGATAAATTATTTAAAACAAATTGTTTTATAATTAGATAATGCATGTTGAAAAATGATTTAGTTTTATATTAAATATTTAAATATTCAGAATTCATAGCTCATAAGAAGTCAGTCCAATAATAATATACTCTTTTATCTATTAAGCAATGCATACAGATGTTACATACGTTTCTAACTTGAAATTGGTTTTTAAATACAACTATACAGGGATTAACTAAAACTTATGAGAAAAACAGTTATTTTATTTGTATATGCTTTAGAATATTTTTTCTTGAAATTTTTCTTTTAGATTTGCAGGTATAGTAGGATAAGTACCATAAAAATAAAAATAAAACAACCATAGGGACTTACTTCCACTACTCAGAATGAGTTTTTATTTATTTAAAATATATATATCAAGAGTATAAGAATAAAAATATATATAATTAATAAATACCAAGATTAATTTGAAACTTTTTGCTGTTAAAAAAATAAAAATAATAATAAACAAACAGTAACGATTAAATATGATAGTTATCAACTAAAAATTATAGTATTAAGTTTATTATACAAAATAAAAGCGTCTCAAAATAAAAAAGCAATGTCATTTTAAACAAAAATAAAAATATTTTCATGAAAACACTTCAATATAAATACGCCACATCAAAATTATTTATACATATTATATGTAACGGGAAGTTCTATGTTGAGTTTGCAATTTGTTTAGCAGTTATTTCTGCAGGCATTCATTTTTATGATTACAATACCAGTCAACATTCTAAAAGAAAAATAGAAAAATAAAGTCTTAAATAGTGATAAAGTTTAACAACAGTATTGTAATTTAACAAATATATTCAAATATTCTTACTTGGCAGTTTATGCAACAGTATTTTGCTATATTACAGACACTGCACATCAAGATTGCTTCATTGTTACAATGTCTTGTATCACACTGAAAAAATAAAAATAAATGTTTTTAGAAAATTAAATTAGCCATCAGTTTTATAAACATAATTTAGACGATTCTAAATAAAAAATTTAAACTAGTAATTTCCTAGTTTTTAAAATTGATATATTAAGAATAATAGATCATAAAATATAGTTGTACAAAAGTATAAAATGTAACTTGTAAGTAATATATGTACCGGGTGATTCTTTTATCATTGAACACTCATTATTTCAAAACGTATCAATGTTTTTGAAAATATTTTTTTACAGAGTTTCATGTTGTTAAAAAAACAACGTTTTTATTAAAAAATTATGTTTTTTAATATTTTTTATCCTTATAATTTTTTAAGTTTTTTACTTTTTTGAATGACAACATAGAGTTTTAATTTCATATTCCAATGCAGAATATTTTTCCAAGTATTTTGATACGTAAAAATCGAATTTTGGACGAGTAGTTTATGAGTTATAAGTATTTTAAGTTTAGACAAGCGGAGTAGTGGACAAACATTTTGCGTGGTAACCCCGTACCACTCCACTCCGCCAATCTAAACTTTAAATACTTATAACTCATAAACTACTAGTCCAAAATTCGATTTTTACGTATCAAAATAATTAGAAAAATATTCTGCTTTGGAATATGATATTAAACCTCTATGTTGTCATTCAAAAAAGTAAAAACTTAAAAAATGATAAGGATAAAAAATATTTAAAATATAATTTTTTAATAAAAACGTTAGTTTTTTAACAACTTGAAACTATGTAAAAAAATATTTTGAAAAAAGTAAATACTTTTTTAAATAATGAGTGTTCAATGATAAAAGAATCACCCCGTATAATCAAAAACTGATTGTATTTACACATTTTTTACAAATTATGAAATTATAATAAATTAATATTAATTGCTTCTAATCAACAAACCAATATTAAGGATCTAATATTATATTCATACTATACAGTGTTATATCACTAATCACTACTCATTTCAATTTCAATTCTGATACTTCATAATTTTCAAAAAAACTTTAGCTGAACAATTTATAAGAAAAAAGCTTCCTTATTTAAAGAAAAAAATAAGTTAGTAATAATGCAAATAAAAGAGCTAATTCTATTTCCAGATAATGTTTAAAAAAATTGTAGACAAAACCAATCGATGGTCAGTAGCAGTTTAAATACATAAATTTAAATAATTTGGTAGTTACCTAAACTAACATTTAGCCATAAATTATTTAGCTTTAATCAGTTAGGATATATGCTACTATTAATTTTTATAAAAAAAATAAAAAAAAAAAAATGGATGAATTTGAAAGAATGTTACTATAACTAGTACTACGGATATATATTTTTCAAGACTACAAAGATAAAACAATAAATTAGCTTACCACAATTTTCAAAAATTATGTCTTCACGAACTAATATAATGTAATAAAAAAAAGTATTGTGAAGCGTTTGTAAACAATTATAAAATATTGATGTATTTTACTTACTTTGGACTCAGTGGTAGTATTATTGGCTACTGCTGGTAGTTGAGTATTATTGGCTATTGCTGGTAGTTGAGCATTATTGACAAATGCTCGTAGTGCACCAGATGGATCCTTAATTAATTGATATAATTTGTTATCAATTCCAACAGTTGCACCTACAGCATTTTGGATTAGATTGTTTGGCACTGACTTTTTAATTGATAGTGGTGGTTTAAATGCCTCCTTTAAACCTGTTGATGGTGTTAATGTTACAGCTTTTGATGATGATGTTGTAAATTGCATCATAGAATTATTGGAAATCATTGGTACTACTCTTGCTACAATTGGTAGTTCAACTGCAGCATTAACAATGGTTTGGCCCACACTTGGTACAGGCATTTGTCTAAAATGTAATGGAAGTAATTATTAATGAAATTCTATAAATAAATAAATTCAGATTACTGATTCATCATTGATGCCGCACTCGGCGTATTTGCTTAGGTTAACAGAACACAGAAACGTAAAGTACGAGCACAATTATACATTATTGGTATCGCCAGTCAGACGAATCTGGATTGCTAAGTAGAGATTATTGGACAACAATTATTGGTATATCAACAACCACTTGGTTTAAATAAATAGGTAGACGTGTAGCAGAAGAATAAGTAATACTTATAATAGTAAGAAGTAGCATAAATTTTGAGTTTTAATTTTCAATTTGTTAAAATATTTAAAGAAGTTAATTGTGATAACTAGGGATTATTAAATCAACAATTATAATACATATTTTAGCCTCAACAACTTAATCAAAGTTTATATGATATATAATACAAGTATAATTTGGAATTTTTGATTGATATTTAAACTACAACTATGCATTAGGGAAAGTTTAATATGTATAATAATGGATACTATATTACTTTTTAATAAAATATTCTTTAAATAACAATTATGTCGTCTCTAGGTCTGGGCAGTATCTTAGATACTAGTATCATCTTAATAACAGATAACTCAGAGCAACAGAAATAAATAAGTTAGGAAATCGTAACTATGTTAACAGACACATAGGATATAAGGTGATAAAATCTTAGAAAACTAAGAACTGGGAAATCATTTACCATATAGGTAACCAATTTCATTCAAATTTGAACTGAATACATCTACATAAAAAAACTGTGATAATAATTATGTTTAAATTACCTATTTCCTTACAGTATGAACTAAAAAATTATTTGAAAATTTTGTCAAATGTTCTATACTGATAATTGCCCAATTGTCATCGTATAAAATTTAAAACGAGTGCTATCAATAATATAATATCATTATATAGTAGATATACTGTCATAATCTCCTAGAAATTATAAAAATGTTTGCTAGTATAAATTTGACATACAAGGATACTGTAATTAAAATGTCATTGCTGTCTATGACATCTATTAAATAGATAGACAAATTTTGTAAGGTAGAAGTGAGAATAAAAGCAAAAACAGTATAGAAACGGAATTTCTCTTAGGGATCTAAACATACTAAACATGTAACAAGATCAAAAATGTTATGGCCACTAACTAAACTAAAACGTCCATAACAATAATAAGAAAAATACTTACCGGTAAGTTATATTTGGATTATTGGCAATGAGCCAGTTTTGGATTGTTTCAACTGTGTTGGGGGGGGTTTGAATAGTTTTTGTTACTGGTATTTTATCATTTGGTTGTTGTACAGTTGATGAATTTACAGGATCTTTATACTTTGAATGAATGCGAAATAGACGAGTAGCATCATCAATTAATTTTGACAGGTCGTTATTCAAATTACCGGTTACAGCATCGATAACATCTTGAAAATATTTCAGACTGATTGCAGATGATATAAAAAACAATTCCATGCGGTCGACAACCCCGGGGTCATCAACCCGACTATCTTCAATTACAGTTATTATTTTGACACAATCTGGTTTAAATGTCTTTGAACGCAACATTGAAAAAATTTTGGTATGTTTATAGTTACTGTTTTTCAAACTATTCCATAATAAGGTTGCTAATTTCTTAAAGACGCTACCTAGTTTGAAACTAGACTGATCTAAAACTCGAAGTACAGATAATATACATAGAAAAAACATTTTAAATGCTAAATCAAATTCCGATTCTGCAAAAATTGATACCCCATATGCAAAGTAACCCTTTAACTCTGTTTCCAGAATTTTGGTATGTTTTTCATGTAATTGGTCAGCATCACAACTTTCCTTAAGTCTTTCAGCAGCAGTTTTTTTCTTAAAAGATGCATTACTTCTTGTTTCGTGATATTTGTCAGATATTATAATTATGTTGAGTATATTGGTAATAATGACAATAGTATCTTGTATGGATTTGTTAAAATACTTTACATATATTTTTTCAATTGCAGATAGTTTAAAAATATCTTCCATTTTATTCCACCTTATGAGATTATGTTTAGTCATCATTTTTGCAGGTTTAACGACGTGAAGCCAGTGTCTTACATTTATATCTGAAGAATTTTTTGATTTGGCAGTTGCTACGCAATCTGTTACCATGGGCTCATTCTTAGTGCTAGTGGAAGCAATTTCAGTAAGGGGTCTTATTGAAGACATAGATTGTGATTTAAAATGGCGAGTTTCACTGTTGTTAGGTAATATAACAACATCAAATTTATCTATACATAATTTCAGTTTTTTCTTAGGGGACTCTTCTTCTGCATGTGTATTATTGATTTGAGATTTTATAGACATTTTATTATCTTTAAATGTTGTTTTGTCTTGAGTTTTTATATCAACTTTAGAATTTGTATTGCCCTTAAACATTGTATCATCTTTCAATGTTTTATCATTTTGGAGTGTTTCACCTTCAGTTTTGGATGTATCAGGTTCACACTCCCTAGATAATAACAATTTTGAAACATCTATTATATTTTTACATAACTCAATTTTTTTATTAGGAGGCTCTTCTACTAGTGTATTATGGTGTTGAGATTTTATACTAGTTTTAGAAATTTTTTTGCCCTTATACATTGAATAGTCTTTGAATATTGTATCTTTTTTGAGTGTAAAAGTTTTTTCACTTTCACTGCATGATGCCAATTTAACAATATCTATTTTATCTTTATACAAATTCAGTTTTTTATTAGCGGACTCTTCTTTTGCAAGTGTATCATTGTCTTGATATTTTATAACAGTTTTGGAAATATTATCATCTTTGGTTGTTATTTTGTGTTCAGATTTTACATAAAATTTAGAATTTGTATTACCATTAAACATTGTATCGTCGTTATATGTCTTATCGTTTTCGATTGTTTTACCTTCACTTCTGGATGTATCAAGTTTATTTCTCTTCCAATATGATAGTAATTTAATAATATTTTTTTCCTTTTTAGAGAAACTCCTATTGTATTTGATGAACTCTTCTTCTGCACGTGTATCATTATCTTGAGATTTTATATCAAATTTAGAATTTGTATTGCCATTAAACATTGTATCGTCGTTAGATGTCTTATCATCTTCAAGAGTTTTACCTTCTTTTCTGGATGTATCAGGTTTACTCTTCAAAGATAATACTAATTCAACATCTATTTCATCTCTAGACATATTCGGTTTGTTATTAGTGGACTCTTCTTCTGCATGTGTATTATTGTTTTGGGATTTTATACCAGTTTTAGAAATATTATCATCTTTATTTGTCATTTTATCTTGAGATTTTATATCAAATTTAGAATTTGTATTGCCATTAAACATTGTATCGTCGTTAGATGTCTTATCATTTTCAAGAGTTTTGCCTTCTTTTCTGGATGTATCAGGTTTACTGTTCAAAGATAATACTAGTTCAACATCTATTTCATCTCTAGACATATTCGGTTTGTTATTAGTGGACTCTTCTTCTGCATGTGTATTATTGTTTTGGGATTTTATACCAGTTTTAGAAATATTATCATCTTTATTTGTCATTTTATCTTGAGATTTTATATCAAATTTAGAATTTGTATTGCCATTAAACATTGTATCGTCGTTAGATGTCTTATCATTTTCAAGAGTTTTGCCTTCTTTTCTGGATGTATCAGGTTTACTGTTCAAAGATAATACTAGTTCAACATCTATTTCATCTCTAGACATATTCGGTTTGTTATTAGTGGACTCTTCTTCTGCATGTGTATTATTGTTTTGGGATTTTATCCCAGTTTTAGAAATATTATCATCTTTAGTTGTTACTTTATCTTGAGATTTTATATCAAATTTAGAATTTGTATTGCCATTAAACATTGTATCGTCGTTAGATGTCTTATCATTTTCAAGAGTTTTGCCTTCTTTTCTGGATGTATCAGGTTTACTGTTCAAAGATAATACTAGTTCAACATCTATTTCATCTCTAGACATATTCGGTTTGTTATTAGTGGACTCTTCTTCTGCATGTGTATTATTGTTTTGGGATTTTATCCCAGTTTTAGAAATATTATCATCTTTAGTTGTTACTTTATCTTGAGATTTTATATCAAATTTAGAATTTGTATTGCCATTAAACATTGTATCGTCGTTAGATGTCTTATCATTTTCGAGTGTTTTACCTTCTTTTATGGATGTATCAGGTTCACTTTTTCTAGATAATACTAATTCAACAAGATCTGCTTCATCTGTAGACAAATTCAGTTTGTTATTAGCGGACTCTTCTTCTGTATGTGTATCATTGTCTTGAGATTTTTGACCTGTTTTGGAAAAATTATCATCTTTAGTTGTTATTTTATCTTGAGATTTTACATCTAATTTAGAATTTGTATTGCCCTTAAACTTTGTATCTTCTTTAGATATTTTATCAGCTGTAGAAGTTATATTTTCTTTAGATTTTGTATTAGCTTTAGAATTTTTATGGCCCATTAACTTTGCATCGTCTTTAGATGTTGAAGCATTTTGGAGTGTTTTAACTTTTTCGGGGGGTTTATTAACTTCACCCTCCTTAGATAATATCAATTTAATATCATCTATTTTATCTTCACATAACTTTAGTCTTTTGTTAGAAGACACTACTTCTGCAGATGTATTATTGTCTTGATATTTTATATCAGCTTTTGACCTTTTATTGCCCTTAAACTCATTTTTCAATACGTCCCTAAAATCATTTTAAATAATTAAAATTATTAACTTAAGTACACTTCAGTTTTTGAAGTAATTTAAATATTATTTTTTATAAAAACAATGTATTAAAAAATGGATAATTTATATTCAACATTAGATCCTAAAAATTGTCTACACAATTATTCATTTGAATGTATATTATATAATATATAAATCTGGATAATTGGTAATGTATAAAATTGTACGCCAATTTAAATAAAACAAATAAGTCGAAAGTCTATTATACAGAGTATACAGAGTGCGGCAGAGCCGACTGACGAGTTTTGAAGGGTTATAAAAAACGAACAGTAAAACTTAGAGAAAAAAATTTTTTTTATTAAAATAAGTATTGAATCCCATTTTTAAAAATAATTGTTTGAAAATTATATCTTGAAGATGGCGGCCATCAGCATCAATACACTTTTGTAGACGATCTCTGAAGCTCACATATGATTTTATGTTATGATTTTATGGTTTCAACAAGACGGGGCTACAGCACACACAGCTCGAATTTCACTTGGTGTCTTGCAACAAATGTTCCTTGGGTGGTTAGTCTCTCTAAGAGGAGACATAGGCTGGCCAGCACCGGTCTCCAGATTTAAGCATGTGGGATTTTTTCCTCTGGGGCTACCTTAAGGATAAGGTTTTCAGACATCGCCCACATACCATAGAAGACCTTAAACAGAAAATCACCGGGGAAATCGAAGCCATACCAGTCAAAACGTGCCGAAAATCATATGAGAGCTTCAGAGATCGTCTACAACAGTGTAATCAATACATTTGTTGCAAGACACCAAGTGAAATTCAAGCTGTGTGTGCTGTAGCCCCGTCTTGTTGAAACCATACATTCTCTAAATCATGGTCTTCAGCCATTTCCTCCAACCTATGCAGCAGATAAGTTTCCAACATCACATCATAAAATCATATGTGAGCTTCAGAGATCGTCTAAAACAGTGTATGATGTGATATGATATGATAGTGATGCTGACGGCCGCCATCTTCGAGATATAATTTTCAAACAATAATTTTTAAAAATGGGATTCAATACTTATTTTAATAAAAAAAAGTTTTTTTTCTCTAAGTTCTACTGTTCGTTTTTTATAACCCTTCAAAACTCGTCAGTCGGCTCTGCCGCAACCTGTATATTGCTCAGTTTACCAGTTGTACTTACTTTTAATAAATCAATACATTCATAATAATACCATGTTTACTATATTATTTCTTCTTAAATTATGAAAACATTCAAAAGTAGCTAGAAGTTCTATAAAAATTATGGAAATTACCAGAAAACACGAGAAAACTTAGCATTCAATAATTGAACTTTAGGTACAATTTGGATCAATTCATAGATGGTCTACAATGGTAAATCACAGTAAATAAAAATACTCAAATTATTCCGATTTTTACAAAATTATTGTTGGAATGAATTGATTATTTGTAGTATTCGTTATTGTTTTATCGAAATAATGAATATTAAAGTTTGGTTTGAAATAAAAAATATATAGTGCACTATGAATACGTTAAATTTAAAAAGTTTGTCTTCAGTTCTCAAAATCCGGTATTCGCGAATTTACTGATACATGTAGTCTGATGTGTAATTAGTACTTATATTTAAACATGAAAATAAACTTACAATTTAGTATTTTGTATGTCTTCCGCAGTTAATTTTACCAAAGGAACTTTACATGGCTTGTTATAAAAAACATCGGTATACATGTTATCAATAAACTTTTTGGTATGCATATTAAGAATTTTCGTTCTGAAAAGAAAAAAAAACAATCATTTGCAACATATTATAAATACCATGGTCACATTCAAAATATTCATTTTAAAATAATAATTTTTATTATAGTCATTCTTCGACTACTTAATAATTAATATTGTTTCAAAACTATATAAAATAAAATACATTACAAAATTTAATAATACTTCAAGTTTTAATTTAAAATATACATCTTGAATAGTATAACCAACATTAATATAATATTAATAATATTGATATACAGTAGAAACCGCTTATTAGGAATTCTTTATTTGTTACTGAATACTACAAAGTGTATGCTGACTGTGCTTCGTTTGGGAGAATACCTCGATAATGGATGAAATATCCAAACTACCGAGTCTATTATTGAAAGCACGAAAAATGATCGCTGTCCGTTGTGTGTTAAGTGGCTTTTAAGTGATTATCAAATTAATTTGTGTCCGACAATACGACATAGACGATGGCAGTGTGACTATGTTGAAAACCAAAAATAGGTGTTGTTCACAAAATCCGGAACAAACCATAGGCGGATTACCGATCCGGATTGAAACACATAATATTACAATACGTTTAATCTGGATTTAATATACCAACCATAAATATAAAGCATTTTTAAAATAACATTAATTTTATTTATATATTATTCCTTATGTAAATATGCCTATATAACTATAATTTGCTAATTACTCACAAAAATTCGTGAATGGCATCTAGATAAGATAACGAGATAACGAGACAACAGTAAAATATAAAAATAACACCTACTGTCGCGACGTATTAACATGAATTAATCTTATGTATTATATAATCGCGTATTAAGACAAATTTGTTCAAACGAAAAATATACAAGTACTTAATTTTGTAATTATTACACGAAAACATTTTGTTTATAATAAGTTAATTACCTAGTAAGTGTAATAAGTTAATTTAATTTTTTTTTTTGTCCCGTTTTGATTAAAAAAATATATGGTCACTTTACTAAAAAGAGAACCAAATCATTTGAAGGATTTCCATTTATCATCAACTACAAGCACTGAACAAACTAATAAAAATGAAATACACTGGCGAATAATTTATTTCAAATTAATTGATAGTATTGTTACAAACATAAAAAAAAGATTTTCTACTGAATGTCTGAAGATGGCAACAGCAGTTGATAATTTTATGAAGTTAAATTTTGATGACAGCACTTTTTTCATTGAAAATTTTAAAGGATAAATTATTAAAATGAGATGTATTCAATTTAGTATTAAAATAATTTATTTTCTAATAGAAGTTGTTTAATATTTATTTAAATGCATTGAAAAGTAAAATGATGGTAGTAAAAATTGTATGTCCTTCGATCAAGCAAGGAATTAGAGATTGATTTTGATAAACTAAAAGCAGTGGTACAATCTGAAATTTATCCAAATTTATACACTTTGTTGAAAGTGGCTCTTACTATTCCTGTTAGTTCAGCCACATGCGAGCGTTCTTTCTCCACTATGAGAAGAATTAAAAATTGGCTGCATACATCGATGGACTAAGAGCGATTTTCCAGTTTGACAATAATAAACATTGAAAGGGAAGTATCAAATAAGCTTAAATCTGAGGATATATTAATTGAGTATGCTAAGACTAACAAAAGGTTACAGTTATAATTTGTTTTAATATGACAAAAAATGTACAGCAGTGTGTTAAATTGACTGATATATACTATATATATATATATATATATGTGTGTGTGTATATATACATTTATATAGTCTTTATAATCTATGTTGTATTGTAAGTAGTTAAGTATATAGGTAAATACATAGTAAATACAAATTCTTATATAAACATAAGTATTTAATAAAATGTACAAACTGAACATTTTGAGGAATATATAATTTTTATACTAGATTGAAAGTGTTGTTTATCCTAAACTAAGTGTATTAGGCATTAGTACTTAACTAATGCTTTTTATACAGTGTATAAATGATAGAACTGACCAAAAAAAAAAAATTATGTTATAAATTATGCTTTAAAATTTTTTTACAGCATTTTATAATAGGTGTTTAAAATATTGCGATAAGTAAATAGTTCCATACTTCACCATCTATATTTTTTTTAGTAAAATTTTTTATAAAATGTATTTACTTACCTAAAAATGTATACTGATGAATCTAAAATGGTACCTATTTTATTTGAACGCTATACAGAGGTAAGTAACTAAGATTTTTACAAATGTTTCTTTTTTAATCAGCATTAATTTCAGTTTATTAATTTTATTATATGAATTTCAGCCTTCAGGTAAGTATAATATTTGTTCTAAGATTAAAATAATTCTTAAAAAAATGAGAGGTGCTGTTTGAACAGAATTATGCCTGGTATTGCTGCACGTTTTACTATGCTTATCCTCCTGTTTATCTCACTTTATGATTGAAATAATTTGTATTTGTAATTTTATTAATTTTATTAATAGTGTTGCATGCGTTTTGAATTCTATTTTGAATAAATTGCAAATCCTCTGTGAATTCATACTGAAATGTACCTATTTTCTAAAATAAAATAAAAATATATATATATTTATTTGTGTTATTTATGATTAAAATATCATATTATCTCATAATGTACTCAATAATGTAACAAATTGACAAATTGTATTCTTTTTCAAGACATTTTCAATAATATCATGCTTGTGTTATTTGTTTATTAATATTTTCTTATAAATAAAACTCATAAATATCAATTATCTAATTCAAATGTATGAATAATATTTACTGTTGAGTTTTATCTATTTTTATTCCAGTTGTTAGGGTGTACAAAAATATAAATATCTAACTATTTATGTTTAATATCAAAATTAAAATACTGCTATACTATAATTTAAAGTAAATTTATTTCATAAAATTGAGTAACAAATGTTTGAATATTAATATTTTTTAGACAATTTATATCAAATAAATTAACGTTTAAGTCTAAACATTTTAAATTGATATCTATTTAAAATACAATTTTAAAAAAGGAAAAATATAAATTATTATTATTTGAGAACAAAATTATAACTGGCTTGTTTTTTAATTTTATTTAACTTTAAAAATCTATAAGAAAATTAATTATATCTTTGTATATTTCAGAAAAATAGCCAATAACACTGGAAAAAATAGTCTTAGACACAGAAAATGTTAGCTAAGAGGTAGATGACATAGAAGATGTTTTTATGGAAGCAGAAAACTTTTTAACGACTACTATTCCAAGTAATTTTAAAAAACTTTTAATAATAAATGGTTATGAATTATGATAAAATTCTTTGAGCTGTATTGATCATCAGACTTTGGACATTATTGAAGAATTTGCTAGAGCGTACCCAGTTTAGTCACTAGTGATGAATACATGGGATTTAAAAAATTATAATCTGAGATTTCAAATTCTTAGTGGATTTTGTAAGAGAGTTATGATGGTGGCTGATTTTTATAAAACAAAATTTTCTTAAACTAGTCCACAAATGGTAAAAAGAACTTAACCAAAATGACAAGAAATGATACGTTATAGCCGTCATGAAAGAGAAACTCATGGCATAGAGTGTTAGTGTCAAAAAAAATTAACCATGGTCTTGAACACAGAGTTGGACAAAATATAATCTAGATAACTATTCGAATAAAAAATTATTCGAATGATTTATTATAATTATCTGCATAAAAATGTATAAAAAATAAAAAATAATTTAGATAATTTCCAACTGTGTTATTTAAATAAAAATTATTTGGATAATTTTCAAAAGTTATTATTTGAATGAAAAATTATTCGACTAAATTCTTAACGTTATTATTCGAATTTTTTATTTGACTAATTTCTAAACGTTATTATTCAAATAAAAATTATACTAGTACAAAATATGAATCATATAATGAGTTTATAAGTCTTCTAGTTAATAATAATTATTAATATTACTATTATTAATTAGCATTAATTATTATACTGTTATATATTTAACTAAATTATTTTTTTTAATAATTTACTAATCAAACGTTTTCCTGATTTTTATTATATAATTTTAAAAACTGCACACTTAAGTTTTTATTTGAATAATAACGCTTGAAAATTATTCAAATAATCATCTAAATAAAATTTCATTTTTATAACGCCCTACTCTGCTTGAACAGCCTCTGATTACTTAATTTTAACCTGTGTTGGATTGAAGTGAACAAATTATTAAAAGACAATGAAATTTTAAGACAAATGTTATTGAACAATGTCAATAATAATTCATTTTATAGTACCTATATCACTGAAAATTATAGATGATTCAATTAATGGAAATTTGCCTATTTTAGTCAAACTTTTATTAAAATCAAGTTTGACTAATTCAAAACACAAACCAAATATTAATAAATTTAATGAAACTGTTAAGACATTTTTTTTTCAATTTATTAATTATTTTCAATTATTTGCTGATTGCTATATGAAACTTAATGTAAAAACAGCCTAATTCATTACCTTCAATTTCTTGTCTTTTTAGATTTTTTGGTAAGACCCAACAAATATGTCAAGATCGTTTCATGTTAATGGAGCTGCAAAATTTTTAGATAACTGTAATTTTTCTTTATACATTTGGTTAAATAAAGATGCGACCAGGATAATTGGACGAATTGAATATGATTCTGCATCTGATAAGCTTGTTAATTTTTTTTACTTCTTGAGAATGGTTGTCCACAATGTATTTATAGTTACATCAATAAAAAGTATATTATATGCATTTAAAAGTGCTATAAAATCTAAATATGCATATTCTATAATGGTTCAATCCTCAGTACCTGAATTTCCTGCATTTTGCGAAACTGTTTTTGGTATAGATAATAGTTTTACTGAATAAGATGTTCTTCATTGTTGAAATCAAATGAATATGATTAATATGGCTAAAGAGCAACTAATATTCATTTTAGGATTCTCAAGTGATGGCAATCCAAATTTAATTAAATCAATGCTATATCAACATTAAACGCCTCAATCAAATTATAACTGATTTAAATTGGGGTCTTCACTAACAGTGGCGGATAGGCCCACCAGAAATTTAGGAATTTTTTCGGTAGGCCCTATCCTGTGTTGATATATGGGGCCCTAGGACCATTTAAAAAGTACTAAACCTTGCCTTATGAAAATTGAAAATAATTTTAATAAATATGCAAATCGAGTAATTTAATAGTTTAACCACACTACCAGAAAAATTCAAAAATACCATAATCATTAAGCTATATACAATATTAATGTTTGTTCCCCGTATTAGCAGCATCATTGGAAATATTGAGATTTATTTTTAGATTAGAGTTATAGAAAACGGTATTTAATATCGGTAGATTATAGCTGTACTATATAATGTACCAATGCAGTGGTTATACACTTTTATATATAGTTTTATTTTTATGTCCTGTTGGCTATTGTCAGTTGTCAGTTATCACATTATTGAATTGTTTGATTGTCTAATGTGTATTCATATTTCTCATTGAAATGTTTAATGTATAGTTTATGCATATATTAATTTAGATAGGTAATAAAATATAAATATAAATTCTCATTTTGCTTTTCAATTACTTAATAAATTATAATATATTATTATATAAATTATTTATTATTTAATAATACAATTACTTTTATCATTTTCAGTCACACAAGTGGGTTGGTAACGGAGTTTTTCCAAATTAAAATTTATTAAAAATTACTTGAGAAACTCAATTATTCAAGATTATTTAGAAAGTTTTATACTCATGAATAGGCTTAGGGACTTGTAGCTCTAAAAATACCTAAATATGCACCAAAAAAATAGGTATAACAAATATGTGGTAAAATTAAATATTTATTTTATTAGAATTTATATTAGGTATATAAGAATATTATTATTTAATAATAAATTGAATTTTTAAAAGATAATTGGTTTAAATTTTAGTGTTCTTCTGTGTCTTCCAATCCTAAAGTAAAAATAAAAATGTTTAAATATTTAAATGTTTTAATTCTTATTATTTTATTAATTTCTTTACCTTGAAAATTACACTACACAATAAGATATTTCCTGATGTTTTCAAACATGAATCTACGTCGATTACTTGACAGTAAATTTTTATAGATGGAAAAACTTCTTTCAACATCTACAGACGACATTGGAGCATACATAAAATAAACCAGATCATTACTTGTCAAGTCTTCAGGCAATCCTTTCATATCTTCAACTTCGCCGCTTAAAATTTTTGAAATTTGTAATAAAGATTTGTACCCAGGATTTTTTTCCTAAAACGTCATTTACTTCTTTACGACTGCTTTGTTTTTTGTACATTTTAAGTCAACAATTTTATTTTTCACATTTTCGACCGTTTTTAATGAATCGGATAATTTTATTCCTTTCTTTTCCAAAAATTTTATAGATTTGGGTTAAAGTCCGAAATTTTATTTAATAAATTCCAAGTTACACTGTAGGTTATTCTTTTCCAAATACTTTTTGGCTGTCTTAATTGAAGTGGCGTCATCGCTGTCGAATGTTTTTATAACTGTCTGAATTATCTCCAAATGTTCGCAATAGTATATGATAGCATTTATCCAAGTTCCTCATCTTGTTAGTATGGGTTCAGGCGGTAAAGGAATCTCGTTTTTTGTCATATTTAAAAATATTTTTATACGTAAGGGAGATTTTCCAAATACTTTTTTCACTCAAGATACTACCTTATCTACTTCCGGAAATTCGTCACGAACTTTTTGAGCGAGCCTGTGAAATGCATGTGCAAGGCAAGTAATATTAATAACTTTTGAATAAAGTGTTTGTATAGCTTTACCCGTCTTAATCATATAAGGGCTGCATCGCTCACAAACAATAATACATTGTCATGTTCAACTTCTTCAGGCCACAATATCCCAATAGCTTTATCAAATAATTTGAATATTGTTGAATGGTTAGTTTTATCAAGTTCCTCGGAATGCAATAAAAACATTTGACCGGCGTTATCAATCTCTAGTGTTCCAATAATAACATTTGCTACAAAACGCCCAGAGGCACCCGTAGTCTCATCAATTGAAACCCAGATTCGTTTTCCATTGACAATCGACCTAATTTTTAAAATAGTTTCTTGGTAAATATCGTCAACGTAACCTTTACGAAGTGTTGTTTCACTAGGTATATCTTCATTCGTGTATTTTTCTAAAAACCATTTAAATTCGTTGTTAGATAATTTATTTAGGGGAATATTTGACGAAAGCAAAGCCTGGCATAAATCTTTGTTGAAATTATTCTTTTTGCCCAGGTTGGTGTTTAAAACAAACTGCTGGTTTACCTTATTTATATTATTTTCTTCCCGTTTAACTGCTCTATTATGCTTGTCAGTCCTTAGATGCTAGACAACAATGAAACATTGCACTTCCAACTTTTATGTCGCAAAATTTACAAAACAAAACACTACCGTCAGACGAAAATGTGTCTTTAAATTTTGAAACATTACTTTGTAACTTTGACTTTTGTACTTTCGGCATTTCAACAATTACTTTAGGTTTATTTGAATTTATTTTGATTAAGAACTTATTGCGTATAAAAATCTACTATAATAGTGAAAAGCATGCGACAGGCGAAACAACGACGGATAATAATCGACTAAACTGAAATAATAACTATTTTCGACTATCGGTCGATATCGAGCGGGCGATACGGTTTTAAAGGATTATTTAAGATTATATCGACACAAAAATTACAACGAGATATGAATGGTCGATTTTCGGAATAAAAGAAGATAACCAATTCATAATATTATATTACGGCTCCACGTGGAGCCTCACTGATTACTTTCTTCACATTAGCCAATAAAATAATGGTACTTTGCTGTTATACCAGACTACGGCTATTATCGCGACTACCACCCACGATTTAAAATATACAGGTTGCCCATCGGCATATGATAAGGTGAGAACCAAATTGAGTTCTTTGTGGTGCTGAAAATTACAGTAAGCGCTCCATGTGAGAGAAAAGTTAACTACCGTATCACTGCCGGTTGCCTGCTGAATTTTAAATTTTCTATTTTCAGTTTTGTGTAATAAATAATAATTACAAAAGATTTATTCTTTTTACTAGTTTAATTTTACAATTTTATATCATTTCCCAAACATTTAAGATTTTATTTAAGTCTGCTTTCAAACTGTACAAGTATAACAGTAATAATATATTATAAATTATAATGTAAGTTATATTGATTTTATTATTTTATTATAATTATCAAGCTATATAAAACAATCAATATATTTATTTATGAACTAATTAATTTATACACTTTTTACATTTATGTACTAGCTACTTATTACCTTCTTAATCATGATTTAACTAATTTTGACAACTTTTTTTTAGTTCGGCACTGTTTTTTATTTGCTTGATTTATACAAAATAACAAAGTTTTGTTTGCGATTGCGACTAAGTAGTAGTAGTAAGTACTTAAAGTATATTTATATGTATCTTAAATCGTGGAATAGAATATATAATTCCAATATTCCATACCCATTACCCTACCAATATGGCCATATGGCACATACCATAAATTCAAATTATTAAATATATAAACTTATAATTAGTTCGAGGTGTAAATTGTGATAGTAGAAGGCGCTAGCGTCGTTTTCCACAGCTGTGGCCTGTGAGTCAATCTCATCTTCATACTTTAATCATTTCGATATAGGTCGATGGGCCGCATATTTACCCGTCAATACCCAAACGGCTCCCGTCTATTGTTTATTTTTCCCAAATGGCTCCCGTCAAAAAAGATTTTACGAACAGGTCAATACCCAAATGGCTCCCGTCGAAAAAGGTTTTACGAACAGGTCAATTCCCAAACGGCTCATGTCGAAAAAAGGGGTAGAACACGATTCCGTACGCTGATAAGGACTGTACGGCACATTTTAAGACACACGATTTTACATATTTTTATATTTTTTTTTTACATTTTGTAGCTGTATACAGTTTTTGTATACCGAAATTAATTATATATATATATATAATATTATACGCACTCGTACTCAGCGAGTATCATAATCACCAATGCTTGTGTGTATTATTTTGTCGTGTACATATGACTCGTATATCATCGATATCTAATCTATAGCATATTATGTGTTCATGGCTAATTGGAAATATCCACCGATTATGCGATAATCGAATCCATTAAATGCATAATGGATATGGCACACAATCGTGTCAGCTTGTGCAATTTGTTTGAACTACAGTCTGTTCACGATATCCGCCGCCGTTGTGTATATGCTCTCTTTAGAGACAGTCCTAAGTCTCAAAGTCTGTATGAAGTGGGAAGGAATTTGTGTTGTAAAAAACAGTATTACTACCCGGATTTTACCTGATAGTAAAACTTTTTTCGATGGGAGCCGTTTGGGTATTGATCTGTTCGTAAAACCTTTTTCGACAGGAGCCGTTTAGGAATTGACCTTTTTGTAAACGGGAGCCGTTTAGGAAAATCGGGAGCCGAACGGGCTATGCCCTATTTATCTTAAATCGTGCTACCACCCAAGACTACCTCCGTTATCGCGACTACCGCTGTCTTTTTGCGAAACATCACAATCTTGTTATCTAAGACTACCTTATTTTTATTTTTATTAAGAGAATGTCCTACATCCTACATGTGGGGGCGATCTTAATTAATTTTTTTTTAATCTGTAGGTATTGCGGAGATGGCCACATTCGAATTGTATTTATATATGTAACAGTGGCAGCACTGTTGCATCACTGTTATAATTTTATTGATTTCATAATGAGAATGTTATTATCATTAACTTTTTATTTTCAAGTGTGAAATTGTAATTTCTATTATAATATTTTGTTTATGTAAAATAATGAAAGTATAAGTAATAAGTTATAAAAATCGATTTACTTTTATAGGTAAGTCTATAATTTATTATATGATATGTATTGTATGATATATTAATAAAATATAGTTTTATAGTGAAATCGATTGACTTGTTAATCCAAGAAAGAAACAGAATTACAAATCGATTTTTATTTCATCAAAGATGTCTATACGGTTTAAGTTTAGACTTGAGAAGCAGATGTTTAATGGTGTATTAGTTAACTTGGTGAAAACAATCAGACGTGTGGATGATACAATGGAATATGTGTTTCCTGCTAATGCACAGCATGAAAGTTTGCATAAGGAGTTATTTCAAGTTAGTATTATAAAAAACACATGTAAAAGCATGACAAAAGAGGGACAATTTCGTAACCTAAATGTCATGTTATCTGATGAAATTGGTAAAATAAATACAGATGAGCAATATAATTTTGTGTTCAAAACATATTATTTAGAATAGAAAAAGATTATAGAAAAGGGCACAGTACAGTCTGCTAAAAATGATATAGATCAGAATGAATTAATGAAATTATGCATGGACTTAAAATCTCAATTAGAAGTAAGACAGATTTCATTAGCTGATATTGAAAAAAATTTGTTGTAGATAAATTTAATGGTAAACTGATGAATGCTAAAGAGTGGTTGGAACAATTTGAAAAAGAGTGTAACATATATGGAGTCAGTGATGAGAAAAAAAAATACAAAGTTTAAAATTATTTTTAGAAGATGGAGCAAAAGAATGGTATAGTTCAAATTTAAGAAAATTATCATTAAATAAGTGGGCAGAGTGGTCAATGTTTTTTCTATATGCGGATAAGAGTTGGGCAAATGTAAGATTTGCATATAATTTTAAATATTTAAATGGATTACTTATTGATTATGCTCTAAAAAAAGAACGTTTACTACTGGAAATTGAGAGTTCTATGTCTAATATATCTAGAATAAATCTGATTGTTATTGGTTTACCATTGAAGATACAAGATAAACTAGATAAAGAAGAGATTACAAGTACACATGTATTAATGAATAAAATAAGAATGTATGATTCAGGATATTTTAAACAAAAGGGAGTCGATAAGTTTAAATTTAACAATAATAATGTATTAGTAAATGGTAAGAACAATGCAGACAAGAAATATAATATAACATCAAAACCGTTTAGTGAAAAAAAACCTTGTGTTATGTGTGAAGCTTTAAACAAGCCGGAACGGTACCATCCACCTCATGTATGTCGGATTAAACAACAATATATAGAAATGAAAAAAGTGAACTTATTTGAAGTGAACAAAACAGAAATGGATGAAGTAAATATGGATCTTGGATCTAGATGACCAAAAAAACTAGAGAACCCGGTAAGATTTACACCACTTATAACCTTGAATGTAGTAATTAATAAAAATAAGAAAGTTAAAGGTATTTATGATAGTGGTTCAAATATAACACTTGTGAATCACAAAATTATAAAACAATTAAAAACAAAGTTATTTAAAAATCATAGTCTGTTTAAAACAATAAGTGGTGTAAATATTATCAATAGCCGGGCACAGTTACTTTTAAAAAATAATAAAATTGAAGAATTAATAGATGTATATATCATTAAAAATTTAAGCTAATACAAGATGAAAATTTAAATATTTATCAAAAAATAAATGATAATGAAAAAGAATTAGTTAGATATCAAGAAGAGAAAGAATATTTTCAAATGACAAACATTAATGAACATATTAATGTTGATAATTTGAAGTTCATTTACAATATTTAAATGAATAATAAATCAATAATAATAAAGCGTATTAATAAATATAAAGCAGTGTTGGCTAAGAATAAATTTGATGTAGGTAAAGTTAAACATGAGGAAGCACAAATAAAATTAACACAAGATAGATATATTTCAAAAAAACCTTATAGATGTTCAATACCAGATCAAAAAGAAATAGAATCACAAATTACAAATTTATTAAATGCTGGCTTAATTGAAGAAACCAATTCTCCTTTTGCAGCACCAGTGACGCTAGTGTATAAAAAAGAAGATGGCTGTAGGTTTCGTTTATGTATAAACTTCAGGGAATTGAATAAATTAGCCTTTCTCTCGAATTGAGGATATAATGATTAAAGCAGGAGAATGTACTTGGTTCTCAGCTTTAGATATAAATTCAGCATTTTGGTCTATTCCAATTAGAAAGAAAGATAGAAAAAAACGGCTTTTGTGACACAAAACGGGCATTGGCAATGGACATGTTTACCTTTTGGTTTGAAAATATCTCCCTCAATATTTCAAAGAACTTTAGCTAATTTAATTAGAAGACATAATCTCAATGACTTTTGTATAAATTATATAGATGATATCTTAATTTTCTCAAAAACTTTTGAACAACATCTTTAACATATAGAAGCAGTATTAAGAGTTATTAATGAAGAGGGTTTTCGACTTAAATTATTGAAATGTAGTTTTGCAAAAAACTCTTTAAAATATTTAGGACACATAATTGAAAAAAATTCAATAAAACCATTAAAAGATAATTTGAGAGCTATTAAGGAATTTAAGGAACCGAAAAATAAAAAAAAATATTCGACAGTTTTTGGGTAAGATTAATTTTTATTATAAGTACATTGAAAATGCAGAAAAACAATTAGAACCATTACATAATCTATTAAGGAATGATATTAAATTTAGTTGGGCAGCAGAATGTGAAAAAGCTTTCAATAATATGAAAAATTATTTGTGCTCAAGCCCAATTTTTGCGATTTATTGTCAAGATAAAGAAGTTTTTATTTACACTGATGCTATTGGAGATGGCATAGGGGCAATTTTAAAACAACCACAAGAAAATGGTGTACTTCACCCAGTTGCTTATTTTTCAAAGAAATTAAATCCTAGTAAAAAAAAGAAGAAAATTATTTATTTAGAATGTTTAGCGATTAAAGAAGCCATTGTTTATTGGCAACATTGGTTGATTGGAAGAGACTTTACCGTGGTTACGGATCATAAACCCTTGGAAACATTAAAAGTAAAAGCAAGAACAGATGAATCAATGGGAGACCTTATACACAAATCTTTCACAGTATAATTTTAAAGTTATATATGCACCTGGTAAAGAAAATATTGAAGCTGACTTTTTATCCAGAAATCCGGTTTTAGAGAGTTTTGAAAATGAAGAGGATATACTGAAAGTGGTAAATATGATTACATTGGAAGAAATAGTGTTTGATCAAACATATAATGCAAATGAGATTAATGAATCCAAAAATGTGATAGAAAAAGGAAATATTAAATTCAAAAATCTTAAAAATAGACAAAGAATTTTTGTTTCTCAGAAGTTAGGTCATCAATTAATTAAAAAAGTACATGAATATTATGGTCATATTGGCGTTAGTCATCTCAGTGAAAAATTAAGGCCTTATTTTTTTTTTAAGAATATGGATCAAATTATACATAAATTCTGTAGCACATGTGGAGTATGTATAAAAAATAAAACTGGAAGAAGTAAACGAATTGGTTTACTTTCTAAATTAGGACCAGCCACAACACTTAATGAAATAATGTCTATTGATTCAGTAGGAGGTTTTGGTGGTAATAGATCATCTAAAAGGTATTTACATATTCTAGCAGATCACTTTTCGAGGTATGCATTTATTTCATCTTCTAAAGGTAAATGTGCAAAAGACTTTATTAAATTAATTGATCCTATAGCAAAACAACACCAAATAAAAATAATTTTAGCAGATCAATATTCAGGAATCAGATCAAAAGAAGTTAAAGACTATATGCATACAATGAATATTAACTTAATATTTACATCTGTTGATTGCCCAGAATCAAATGGATTAAACGAAAGACTGAATCAAACTTTAATAAATAGAATAAGATGTAAAATGAATAGTATTAAAAAAAAAGAGCATGGCCCAAAATAGCAGAAAAATGTGTAGAAGAATATAATAATACAATACATAGTGTTACTAAATTTTCGCAATCTTATCTTTTATTTGGTATAAAACCTATGATTGTTCCAGTTGAATTACAAGAAAAAACATTTAATTTGGAAAAAGATAGAGCAGAAGCAGTAATAAATTCAAAAAATAATTATGACAAAAATAAAAAAAGAGTAGATAAAATAAGAACAGAGTACACATTCAAAGAAAATAAGTTGGTGTACATTTAAAATGGTAATAAATTAAATAGAAACAAATTAGATGAGATCAGAAGTGGACCATTTCGGATAATAAAGAAGGTGTCGAATTCCATATATGAAGTTGAATGAGATAGAAAAAGTAAAGGTAGAAATTTTTACAATTGCAATAAACTAATTCCAGTTCAAATACGAGATTTCCAGTTAGGCAGTGAACCGGAATATGATCCTGGAAGAAGGGAGGTGTAACAGTGGTAGCAGTGTTGCATCACTGTTATAATTTTATTGATTTCATAATGAGAATGTTATTATCATTAACTTTTTATTTTCAAGTGTGAAATTGTAATTTCTATTATAATATTTTGTTTATGTAAAATAATGAAAGTATAAGTAATAAGTTATAAAAATCGATTTACTTTTATAGGTAAGTCTATAATTTATTATATGATATGTATTGTATGATATATTAATAAAATATACTTTTATAGTGAAATCGATTGACTTGTTAATCCAAGAAAGATACAGAATTACATATATATATAAAGAAAAAGAAAATATCGAAATCATTTGTAATATATTTTTCACGGCGCACACCAGAGGTGCTATAGCCAAACTAGTCAGATTTGGCGTAAATGTAAAAATTATAAATACAAAAATAAAATAATTAAAAATTATGGCAATATATTCAAATTATGTAATACAAATAAAAAAAAGAAATAATATTAATGTTGTCACCAAACACTACGATCAAAAATGGTAAAATTATATCATATACCTACCAATATTAAATATTAAATGTAAAAATAATAAATCCATAAATAAAATAGTGAAGAATGATGGACACACATACAAATTAATAAATCGAAGTATTAAACTAATAAATTTGAATTAAAAAAACTCATTATTTTATATTTATATAATTTATTTGTGACGCTAAAACGCAGCCTATGGATATAATTTAGCTAATTGTGATAGTCGCAATAACAGAGGTAGTCTTGGGTGGTAGTTGCGAAAATATAGCCATAGTCTCGTATAACAGGAAAGTACCATTTTGGTAGTCTTAGATAACAGGATTGTGATGCTGTCAAAAAATAAGGTAGTCTCACGTAACATGAAAGTACCAAAATAATAATATTATGTTTTAAAGGAACCTTTTCGTCACCGACTCGCGGTCCTGTGGGATACAAAAATGTGCCGCAGTCAAAGTGTTAACTATCTATAGTTTTCAATTTGAAATTTAAAGAAATTGGCAAAATATGCAAAATAAGCATAAAAATGTTAAAATAAGCACTTTCCTGCAAAATCTATCAATTATGCAAAAATATGCACATTCAAAAATTTAGATCTGATATCGAGGCACCGAGAAATAAATTTATTTCGCACTCTGCTATATTTAACAATAATTAAACAAAGTATGCAAATGCTACAAGTTCCTAAGCCTACTCATGAGTGTAGAAAAAGATATTTTAACTTCTATTAGTGTAGATAGTGTAATTGATAAGGATTCATTAAATAGTGAGTCTTTAAAAAAAAAACGAGTGTGTGAGTTACACTCTGGAGAAGTAAAACTTCTTTCATAAGTATTGGGTCCGTTAAATCATAAGTGAGATACCTAACTAAATAAATAAAAATTAGTGTCTTGTGAGATTCGCATTTAGAAATAAGTATTAATACTTCTACGTATTTTACATTATTTCATTTTATGTATAGGTATACTATTTGATTGTTACTTGAATCACAATAACATAATATTTACGCTGTGTCTAGATACCCGGGTGCCCGTGTAGATAAAGCGTACACGGACCCATCCGTGTATATATCCGATACCCGAATTGGTCGAATTGTTAATGCGCATGCGCCTTAGATACCATAATATTATTTCATGTTTATATGCTATTTATAGGCTAACTAGTTTTATTTTATTTTAACTAGAGTGTCAGTGATGAACTACCAAATTTTTTTTTAATTTTGAAGTTTGTATACTCATTTAACTCAAGATGAAGTTAGGTGACGAATTTGACGAATTTGAGAGAGTGCTTAAACTTTATAAAGATTCAAACTTTGTAGATTTTTCAGTACATGATTGCAAAACGTTAGAATCTATAAGGGCGAAGCATCCAGCTGGTAAAGGCGCAAATGCCCCAGAACAATTAAAGTACTACTATATTAAGTATTTATGTGTACACGGTGGTGTGTATAAAAAAAGGAAAACATGCCTCGACAAACGTATAACCTCGTGAGTGCTTAATTTATGTTTTTAAGTGTGTAGTGCTCTAGTATCTGAGTCCTAATAATAATTATATTATTCATTATTGTTTAATTTCAGAACATTAAAACAGGGCTGTGAAGCAAATATTTATTTGCTAATAAATGAAAAGGGAAATGCACTAGTTATTTCAAAACTCAATGAAATTCATAATCACCCTATATCTCGTACTATGTATAGTTTTCTCCCAAACCAACGTAAGGTAACACCAGAAACAACGGCAGCAATTGTTGAATAAATGGACTTAAATGCCAATAAAAAATTAATCCAGAATAAGTTGCTCCATGAAACAGGAAAGGTTATAACATTGAAAGACATTACAAACAAATGTAGATCAGATAGGTATTTAACTATTATAGACTACAGTATAGGTACTATACTAGCACATATTGACTTTAAGAACCTAATCCTTATTCATTGATAAACAGTCATGATTAATTAAGGTTCATTCGTTTATCGGTTTATCATAAAGTAATTAAGTACCTATTAGTAGTCATGATAGTTCTTAGGTAGGTATTAATATTAATTATTAATAATTGTACTGTGACTGACTAACTCTAATAGGAAGAAACACCAAGTCAATACAATTTTTATTTTAAATAAAATTGGTAAAAAAAACATTATATTTGTAGATGAACACTATAATATCTTGAACTCCATTGATTTTAATAAATTATTAGTTATTACACATACCTATTATTTTTAATTTATTTCAAACATCTTTTAGCCACTCAGCAACAAAATATTTGAACTATTTACTATTAATCTTTATAGCCTGTACCAGGATTTTTTTTAGGGGAGTATATTATAAGTCATTAATCTGTATATTAATAATATAATAAATATGAGATAAAACCATATGATAACTTTTTCATACCACAAATTCTATTATTTATATTAACATTTGTTTTTTATTAAAAGGAAAACAACAATCAAATTGCGATATTGAAGAAATAATTAAAAAATTTAAAAAAACATATTGTTGTTCAGTGGAATTGTCTGTGTCTGATGATAATAGTTTGGTTGGGATATTCATTCAGGACAAAATTATGCAAGAGTCATTTCAAGCATACCCTGAGGTAAAAATACTATAATTTTTTTTTTTTATATCAAATATCAATTATAGTAGAAACTGTTTATAATGACACCGGTTGTAATGACATATTGGGTGTAATGACCTTAGATTGAAAGTCCCTGCAAAACTCCTATATGGAGTTATATAGATACTCCTATTATTGGTTAGAATGACAAACGGTTATTATGACCTATTTTCCTTGGTCCCTTGAATGTCATTATAAACGGTTTATACTGTAATAATTTTCTATAAGCCACCTAGTTTAAAACAAATTTAACCTAAAGGCCTAAACAGTAAATGTTGTAATATTATTTGAAACCAATTATAAATCTAAAATTTTTAATAGTAGGTATAAACTATAAAGTAATAATAGTTTATTAATATTTTAAAATTATTTTTAAGTGATTTTTGTTGATGAAATTAATAGACTGAAAAATGCCAGTATATATATTATTATTAGAAGACGGTAATGGAAAAAGTGAAGTAGGAGGCATTGGATTACTTGTAAATGAAGAATATGAAACACTTCTATGGTTTTTTCAAACTTTCAAACGCTTAAACTCTGCCAGCACTTTAATTTGTTTGTTTGTCAGCGATAAAGACATGAAAGAATGGTCAGTTATACGAGAAGTATTCGCAAATGCTTTTTTAGAAATATGTTTATTTCATGGTTTAAGAAACTTTGATAGAGAATTAACTTGTAAAAAACGTGGAATAACACCCAAAGTACGAGATCAAGTCAAAAGTATTTTTGAAAAATTATGCTATTCAAAAAATGAAGAAGAATATTCATGTTTATATAAACATCTCCAAGAAGTTGCACCTAATTCAGTTTTGAAGTATTTTGATAATAATTGGCATGAATGTTTAAGGAATGAATGGGTACCTAACAGGTTTAACTAGCAATAATGGATGCTTTATGAATTTAACAAACAATAGATTAGAAAATTCTAACGGTAAATTAAAAAGTGTAATTCCTATTTTTTCAAATTTGGAAACATTTGTGGATAAATTATTTGTTGTTGTTAGATGCTTAAGATTAGAAAGGGATAAAAATGCACTGAAAATGGTTCAAAAACAGCCAAATATTAGTATACAAAATCCAGAATTAGTTAAATATTTTAATCTTTTAACACTTTATGCATTTGAATTTCTTAAAAAACAATTTCAAAGTAAAGTCTCTTTTTATCAAAATACAACAGAAAAAACATGTAACTGTCAATTTTTTATGGCAATGAGATTGCCATGCTGCCATATATTTGAATATCAACGAAAATCAAGTTTTCAGTTGTATGATTCAACCCTATGTGATAAACGATGGTCAAGAGAATTCTACTACAGATCACAAAGAGCTTTAAAAACAGCCATAGACAAATCTGAATGTTATCAACAAGATGATGTGGAAATAAATTGTGAACCTCATATAGAGCATATTAAATCAAAAAAACCGAAAAGTAGTCATGAGAAATTTCGAAAAGCATCTATTTGTACTACTAAAATTGCTGAGCTTATTTCATATACATCCAATGTCCATTTTGATAGAAAACTTGAACAACTTAATTTACTGTTCAGTAGTTGGAGTGATGGAAAAGAGATTTCAATTACAGTTATTGATGGTATAAACCTATATAATAGTGGTATGTGTTTCTAACTTAATAAAATAAATGTCTAATTTTTCTAATATTATATGTTTTCTTATGTATACTTAAAGGAAATAATGAACGAACAGAAGAGCCAATGAACTCAGACAATATTAATGATGATAATGATGCCAATGTGTGCACTGATAACATGATTTAAGTGGTAAACAAAACTTAACTAGTTAATTAACCAAAAACATAATACTGCATTTAGGGTGTTACTTTATTGTATTTTTTCTTTATATATTCTTTAACATAATTACCCGTCAAATGTATGGTGTAACATACCATACAAAATGTAAATATATAATTTATATTATATATTTTTTAGTTAATTTTATGGACACAAGTTATACTAAACAAAATGTCAACACCATTCAACATGGTCATAACTATTTTATTACTGCTGATGCAGTATATGGTTTAAAGAAAGAGAATTATGCTGATGTCTATAAATCTATTTTTAATGATACCTCAACTGATCAATTAGATAAAGATGTGTCATTACTTACTTTTGGTACCTATTTTTTTAAATTAAATATTTTCATTTGTATATGATACATTTAAGTAATGTTTATATTGAAAAAAATAATGAATGATTTTCCAGATCAACCTGAGAAAACATCAATAGCAATAACCAATGTACCGAAATCAGTTTTAAAAGATTCTACAAATCATTCAATTGGTATAATTTATATTCTTTTTAATCAATTATTATTAAGATTTTGAGTTATTTTAATATTTTTAACGATTGCCCATTTCAGCTGTTAGTGATATAATATTACCAACTAAAATTAAAACCTCTAGTCGACCCAAAGGGGCTGCATTGACAACAATTCGATTACCAAAAAAAAAGGATTATGCAAACCAGTTGCTTTTAGACTCAAACACTATCTAGAGCAACAAAATATAACTATTCAGTGGTTAACAAATAATCATTCAATTGCACAAAATGTCAGAAAACAAAATTATATTATACAAAGAGAAGACATAAAAACTCATGTGGAACTCATTCATATGGGAATAGTTGAACCAGAAGTTAATATTAATTTAATCAAACCATTGTGTAGTACTGGTGCTTGGGATTCACTCAAAGACATAATTAAATTAAAAAAACAAATTAATGTCTGGGTATGTCCTACTTGTCAAAGTGAAATTAATTATGAAGATTCCATTTTATGTAATTCCTGTTTAACGTCGTACCAAAAAAAAATGTGTTAATGTAACATCCAAAAAGGTAAAATCGAGTTGTTCTTGGTTCTGCTTATATTGTTATAATTTGAAATCAAAAACTAACTGACTACATTAATTTCAATATAATTATATTTATCATAAGAAATTGTTTGCAATGTCTTCGTTATTTGTCCACACCACCTAAGATGAACTTCACTCTCAACTCAGAATCCAATTCTAATGGCCTTAAAAAATCTTGAGTAGGTACATATAATACTGCCATAGTGCCATAACTTAATTTGTTTTTATAATCTTGTAACTTGATGTCTTGACATTTATTATTGTTGTAAAGTTGGATGCATATTGAATAAAATATAATATTTTCTTTTGGCACCCTTTAAGGTCTAACTTAGTACATGACTATTTTTTTTTAAATGTTTAAAAATTATTTAGTGGAAAAATATATTAAATGTATTAGAGGCTCATCGCTCATTAAAATAATTTTATTTATTATACAATCGATTATTATTAATTAGTAAGTCAAAGATATGATAGTGATGATACTGTAGATACAGTATATCTACTATTGGTAGGCTACTAAACAGATCCAAAAATATATAATATCTGCTCAGTACACAATAACATGTCATTATATTCAGCTATATATTAGTTTGGTGGTTTGGTCTATTTATCAAAATCAACTAATTTGTATTATGATATAATTAAAATAACAAGGTTATACGTTTATCAAGGAATGTTTACCCTTTTTTATACATACCACCATGAACACATAATAATATAATATACTTTATATAGTAGTACTTTAATTGTTTAAAAAAAAATTAAAATGGAAAATATATTAACTAATAAAATATTGTAAGATACTTTCACAAAGTATTTAATATAAATTGTTCATTTTAAACATAATATGTAATAAACAATAAATTAAAGTTGGAAATCGATAAATTCGTCACAATAAATTATAATTTATAATAATAATTTATTTATAATTATAATTTTACATTCTCAAAATCTTGGAAATTGATAAATTCGTCACCTAACTTCATCTTGAGTTAAATGAGTATACAAACTTCAAAATTAAAAAACAATTTGGTAGTTCATCACTGACACTAGTTAAAATAACATGAAGCTAGTTAGCCTAAAAATAGCATATAAACATGAAATAATATTATGGTATCTAAGACGCACGCGCATTAACAATTCGACCAATTCGGGTATCGAATATATACACGGATGGGTCCGTGTACGCTTTATCTACACGGGCACCCGGGTATCTAGACACAGCGTAATATTTATCACAACACATTGACATTGCGTTTATAATTTTATACATAATTCCTACATAATTACCATAATAACCAATACAAATAAGGTGATTTGAATTTTTTACCAAATATTTATTTTGGTATCTTCTAAACTCGATAGGTAACCATAATTTCAAAAAAATGGCTATTTTTATTTTTTTTAAATTTATGCATGATTACATTATTTTTATTTCAAAAACAATTGTCAATAACACTACCAATACACTTTTGTAACCTCACTTTTTTTCACTAAGAGGAGTAGAGTTGAAAAAAAAATAGAAACACACTAAGCAAATGACGCACAATCACAATCGGACATATAACATTTAACCATTCAAGCGATTTCAGTCGCAGTCATACACACACATTCATACACCGTTTCATTTTTTCGTGACGTTTCATTCTTTCGTGGCGTTTCATTTTTCGTGACGATTTTTTTCTCAATCCATACCTCAAGAAAGAAGTTTTACTTCAAAAATATTAATGTATTCACTATGTAGATATAAAATATATTAGGTATAATATTATCTTATACCTGATTTAAAACAATTAAAAATATATCTGTACTAAGAGTACCTATATTACTTATTATTAATATATTAATAAGTTATAATAGTTTTGTATTGTATTGTTATATTAAAATAAAATGTCAATCGTGTCTTATTTTTTGGAGCCCTTATTCAAATTACTTCCCGGTAAAAAAAATTTAAGCCTATCCACCACTGTTCACTAGGATATGATTTTGAATTTTATAAAGAACAGATTTATGCACAAGGATTTATTACTACACATCTTAACTGTGTGGATAAAATGAATTTTCAAGCAGCCAAAAAAAATGTGTAGTAATGATGTAATAAATCTTTTGAAAACAATCCCTGATACAAATGGTACTGTTGCATACTTGCGAATTATGCAGTATACTATATATCTGTACTTAACAATCAAAAATTGACTATTCAAGAAAGAATTTATAAAATTTGGTTTTTTAAATTTTTTTTGGAGAAATGGAGTATATATGAATAAAAAAACACAGTGAGTATAATTTATAATTATATAAATAATTTTCTTTCTACAAATGTATATCATTGTATTGAACTAAATGGGCATGCTGTAATTCAAATAGTGAATACATTTTTTTACAAATATGAACAAAAATCTTACAAGATATGTTTGTACCTTAGCTCACAGCTCACAACCATGTGAGCAACTGTTTATAACCACAATGCCTTTGACTTCAACTTTAAATACAGCATTAAACTTCAGAATAAAGAAATTATAAGTTGCATAAGATGCACTGAAACATTAAACGAAACTTCTAATGATCTACAATATACCCCAAACACCGAAGACCTATCTCAAAATAATTTTTTCATGTTCACCAGCAGTCGTAAACAATCCTAATTTTCTTTATAAGTTTATAAAACTAATAGTTTCAATGAATTATTAAATTTAAACAATATATTAGTTAATGATGCATTTTGTGGTTCTAAAAAATTACTTGAAACATTGGGCATTGATACTCGAAATTTGTTTATTTCAGATTACCTTAGTTTTAAATTCAGGGCTTGAAACCGATATTCGATACCGGTTTCGAATACCGGTTAAAATCGTTAAAAACCGAAATCGAAATCGGAAAATGTCAATACCGGTATCCAAAACCCAAATCGAAATCGGAAAATAATAATAATAATATACAAATTTAATAATACACATGTTTGACCACCGTCAGTTGAGCACGTGTATAGCTCTCGCGATTGTGCGCATTTATATAGCTTCCGATAACAATATAGTGCTCTGTTATCTACGCCGACGGCCGATAAACAGGTAATTTGTTTTTAACGATTATTTAATATTGACTAAAATAAAGATAAAACAGGCAATCTACTTATAACAAAACCTCCATACAAAAAGAATACCCCAACACTTATAAGGAAATCTCTTAAAACATGAACAAAAATACAAATTAACTTACTCCTACGTATATCTCATAAAACTCAAAACAAAGCATAAAGTCAAGCTCAAAAAAAAAAATCGAAATAATCCAAGTATCTCAAATTAATCATATAAAAGCCGGAACAAACATTAAAGGCTTTGAACGCATACGGAGCTTTCGTCGACAAATGTATATCAAACAAGAAGACATAAACAAACTTCCTGACTCTTTGGTCATCAATTACAACCAAACATCGTTTCGAATATTTTTCACAGACAACAAGATCATTTGTTTCTTATGTAAAAGAGTGGGGCACACTACTACATGATGCAATAAACATACATCTCCAGATAACCAACAAAATATACAACCACAACTGTCCCAAACGATGGCAAATCAACATAATACCATTGATGAGCATTCTACATTTCTTCTGGATGACGTACAAATTCCAGACATTCCACTAATAGATGAAACCAACCTCCAAAATTACTCGGACAAACAAGATGAAACCAAAACCAAAATATTTTTGATTGTAATATAACAACTCAAACACCAATCGAAAACACAATCAATAAGCTTATACCTATCAAGAGACCTTTATCAGACACAAACTCCCCAATTGCCCTCACCTCCCCTACGGCATCAAACGGTATTTTCCCTATCACACAGTCCGATAAAAAAAAAAAAAAAAAAAAAAAATTAGCTCTGGATTTAACTCGCTGGTATTGACACAGGCTGAGCCTAGTAAAATAGATATCGCGCTGCAACCAACAGAGGAATTTTTCACTTCCAAAGTAGAAACACTGATAACTTTTATCCAGTTCACATATATATTTTGAAAATTTTACAAACAAATCAATCAATATAAACTCACTAGGTATGTGAAGAAGCCAATATATATAATATCGTACTTATGAACTGAATTGAAGAAGTTAATAAATAAATAAAAATCAGACCACTAAAGCCAGATGACTTACAAAATTGTCTAACCTTCTGTTTCAAGCAGCACCCTCACCCTCACCCACACCCACCCAGAACTGAAACCTATAATGAGTATAAACATAATTTAATGGAACATAAACAGCTTTGTAAAAAAGCTAAACGACATTAAAATAATTATATAAAACCACAATCCAACTAATATATGCCTACAAGAAACAAACCTTAATGGTAACTTTACCCCCCCACATTAATAACTTTAACACCTACACCACTAACAAAACCGGCTTCGAGCTAGCGGAGGGGTTGCAATTTTGGCTCGTTCAGAATATCCAAGCTCACAGGTTCCATTCCAATCTTCGATGGAAGTGGTCACCATTTCTGTTCAACTAGTTACTGAAATTAGTAATTACCCTATATTCAATACCAACAAATTATTATAAAACTATATTTTTTAAGAACTTCTGCGTTTAAATTTTTATTTCGATTCAATAAATAATAGATTTTGAGATATAGCCAATTCAAAATACGATAGAGGAGAAGCTTTTTGTATTTGTATTTGTTTAAATTTATCTTTATTAATTTTGTAGTATGATAACAATATAGTTTTGTTATCAATATTTTAAGTGTCAGTTGCAACTGTACATAAAATGGGATACAGAAGCACATGTTATTTTGTCGCATTTAATATGTATTAAATAATTAAAAATAAAGTGAAACAGTCTTTAATAAACATTGGTTGCAGTATAATATAAAACATAAAACATGGCGCAGTCAAATGGTGAAGTAGTTCCTGCTCCGTCGCCACTAGATATTAGTGAACCAACTATGATAATTCGCAATTTAAGGTTATTTAAGTCAAAATTCAAACTTTATTTATTAACTAATGACTTTGATGAAAAGTCAAATAAACTCAAAGTTGCAATACTTTTAAGTGTGATTGGTGATGAAGCATATTATGAGATCATATGAGTTTTCTAGAATCTATTAATATTACTAGTGATAATAATCCTGGAAAAATATTTCATGGAATACAACAGTATTATGAACCTAGAAGTTATGTTATAATTGAGCAATTAAAATTTTTCAGGAAGAAGGGCTTCCCTTTCAAGCATTTGACAGGACCCGATCATTTTAAAGTAAGATGTAGAGTTAATAATCAACATAAGGTATTAAATATTGGTGAATATTTTGAAAATAATAATATAAATAGTGAGTCTGGGCATAACTTATTTGATAAATGTAAGTGAACAGTGTCCAAATCCTAATAACATGAGTGGGTGGTTTAAAAATGTATAAATTATTAATTATGATGTAAATTTTAAGTTAGACACTGGTTCGGACATTGATATAATACCTTTAAGTCTGTTTAATAATATTAAAAAGAATGAAACTGTTGAACAGATTACTTGTAAGATACAAGCATATGGGAGATATGTTATTAAATTAATTAAGGCTGTAAAAATGAATTGTTTGATTTTCAATCAAAATGTTAAGCTCAGGTTTGTTATTGTAGATGATAAAATACAAATGTAAATGTATACCTATTATAGGACTAGACACATGTATTAAGTTTAGTTTGGTTTGCAAAACAGAAGTAAATTGAATTAATAGTAAAGATGAGGTGAAACAGTTAGTTAGTGAGTATAAGGATGTGTTTGAAGGTTTAGGATGTTTTCCAGAGGAATATGATATAAAAGTTAGAGAGAATAGTGAAGGTTGAATTAATCCACCAAGAAGAGTACCAGAATCAATAATAATGAACTTAAAAAAATATTGGATGTCATGATTAAAGATGGTGTAATAGTGCCAGTAGATAGACCAGGTAAATAGTTAAATAATTTTGTTATTGTTGAAAAGCCCAATAAAAAATTGCGTATCTGTTTAGATCCTTTAGAATTGAACCAAGTCATAATTTGTGAACATCATTTAATACCAACAATGGATGAGATTAGAATAAGCTTAAGTAATAAAACGTGGTACTCATTTTTAGATCTTAAAAATGGGTTTTGGCAGATTAAACTGTCTGAATTCAGCAATATCTGTAGATTTAGTACGCCTTTTGGATATTATACATTTACTAAGCTTCCATTTAGGCTGCTATGTGCATCTGAAGAGTTTCAAAAACAGAATCAAAAGTGTTTAGGGGATATTGAAAATACAAAAATTTATTTTGATAATATAATAATTGCTATTTGCTGCTGAGAATGAAAAAACACATGATATTCCAGTAAAGTCTGTATTGGAAAGGACGAAATCTGTTGGAATGAAATTTAAAGCATACAAGTTTATTTATAAAAATAAATAAATCAATTATTTGGGTATGATTTGTAGTGTGGAGGGAATGAAAGTTGACCCAGATCGAGTTGAGGCAATTAATAGATTAAATGAACCTAAAAATAAAGTAGAACTACAAAATTTACCTTAGGCAATTTATACCAACTGGACATGGACTAACATTCATAGTGAAGTTATAAGTCAATTGAAACATATAATTACTAACTCACATGTCCTCGTTAATTTTGATCCGAAAAAAGAAATAACAAAGGTCATTAGCGAATGAATATTTTATACACCAGAATTCCTATTTTAAAGAATTCCCAGACTTCCTTAAGAATTCATAGATTTCCTTTAGAATTCTTTGTAGACTATCTAGACTTACTATGGAATTCCTATGCTTTGTACACTGACTTCCTTTAGCGAATGAACCCCCCGGGAAATAAGTATTCAATGTGATAGCTCTAGTATTGGATTAGGTTGTTGTTTAATGCAAGAAGGAAAGCCAGTAGCATTTTCCTCCGGGAGTTTAATAAATTCAGGGAAACAGTACCCACAAATTGACAAAGAAATGTTAAGTATTTTATTTTTGTGTCGCAAGTTTTATAATTATATTTATGGGTATCGTACAAAAATTTGGACACATCATTCACCATTAACATCAATTTATAAAAATAATTTTCATACAGTCCTATCAAATAAGTTACAAAAAATGAAACTCAGACTGTTGATCTAGGTATGATTTAGAATTTAATTATTTACCAGGCAAAAAAATGCATATTGCAGATCTGTTGTCGAGAAATTATATTTATAATGAATTTAACAAGGAAATTAATATTAAAAAGAAAGTACATTCAATTAATAATACTATAAATGTTTCTAAAATAGCTGAGGCTGCAAAACATGAGCTAGTTTTAGTGAACATTTTAGAATACTATAATGAAGGTTAGCTGAAAGATAAAAATAAGGTAAATGGTGAGACTCATTATTGGAGTCTTTTTGATGATATTGTTGTTGAAAAGGGAGTTCTTTAAGTGAAAAAAAAGATTATTATGTCTTACAGCCTGAGACGGTTGGCATTAAAACAGTTACACGAAGGACATGATGATGTGAATAAAACTGTACTTAGAGCTAAACAGTTAGTATACTAGCCTGGGTTGGATAATGAAATAAAATAATATGTATATAGTTGTTAAGTTTGTGATAGGTTTAAAAATTTTAATACAAAAGAGCCATTAGAGCATCACAAGGTGGATAAACTACCTTTTGAAATTATAAGTTCTGACATATTGACTTATGTTGGTAAAGACTATGATATTGTATTTGATCATTATTCTAAATAGCTAGAAATAATCAAAATAAATTTTAAAACAGCTCAAGAAGTTATACAACAGTTAAAAAAATATCTTCAGTACGCATGGGTATCCACAAGTAATATATTCTGATAATCAATCTTATAGTTATGATGTATTCAAATAATTCTGTGTAATGTGTAATATACATCTACTAACATCTAGCCCTAGATACCATCAGTCTAATGGGACGGCAGAAAGGGCAGTACAAACGGCCAAAAAAATGCTTAGGAAAGCTAATTTTGAGAAAAAAGAAATATTAGACATTTTGCTTGAGTACATACTGTGTACAACTGTACCACAGATAGGAACTTCACCATGCAAGTTAGTCATCCAGCAAATGAGAATAGTTTAAAACCTAAAGCTGAAGTTAATGATGAAAGCAGGATGTTAAACTATCAAGTCAAGTATAAAGAATACTATGATAAAAGAACTAAAGCTAAAGATGAGTTTAATGCAAATGATGATCTGGTTATAAATGAAGGAAGAGTATGGTTAGTGGTTACCTTGTTAGGTCATAAGTAAATTAGAAATTTATCCAAGATCATATGTAGTCAAGCTACAAAACAGGCAAATAGTCAGGCATACACTGTATCAATTACATCACACAAAGGGGCAACACTTTATTAAAAATTATGAAGACAATGACGATTTAATATTAAGTAATAATTAAAAAGTGGTGAATGAGGAAAAAGTTAAAGATAGTCAAGGTAATAAAGAAAAAATGGTGTGAGAGTCGTGATGAAAAAGTTAAAGATTATCTCAGTGATTAACTAAGTTTTGTTGTTATGTAATTTATTTATTCTGAAATGCGGTATTATTAATCATTATTTATCAGTGTAATTATTATTTAAAACAACTGCTTATGTATACAGAAGGGAAGGATGTTTATGATAACAATTTGGTTTTGTTATCATTATTTTAATTCAACCTCAGTTGCAAATGTACATAAAATGGGATACAGAAGCACATGTTACATTGTCACATTTAATATGTATTAATTAATTAAAAATAAAAAGTATTTAATAAACATTGGTTGTAGTTTAATATAAAACATAAAACAAACTTTAATTTTAATCAGGGCCTTATATAAACACTTATTAGTTGATTTCTTAACACACATAGGTATTAGATAATAAAGACATGGATTGGATATAACGTCTTATTGTCTTATCTTATTATTAATAAGAAAATATATATATAAATAATTATAAATATTTATTGGATACCTACCTACTATGGTCATCTATTAACTTGGAGAAAATATGTTAACTCCTAGTCTTAACAAACGAAAAATACAATAACACCTACAAAAAACACCTAACTTTGAGGGGCTATATTTTACCAATGGATTATTCAAAAATTAAAATTCATAAAAAAAATAGTTTTATTCATTTTATACATAGGTTGCCATTTGAAAATCAGAAGTTGATAGGGATTTCACCTATTTTGGTTTATTTTTTAGATTTTTTACTGGGCAGATGGCGCCACTTTAATTTCATCACACCCGCATCATATTTCTCTAACCCGATAACTTTCTCAATTTTTTCATCTGTAAAAACCTTCTCCTGGCAATTATGACCCAAACAAAAAAAGAGTGAGCGAAATCGGTTCAGCCGTTCTCAATTGATGAATTGTTATACATTTTTGTCTCCATTTTTATATATATAGATTCAGGAGCAAAATATAAATTTTGGGGGGTAAACCAGGTGGAAGTAAATTTAAAAATATTAAAAAGTATGTGGACGTACAAGGAAGTACAAGGAGTTACACAAAAGTTTAAGGGATTACAAGAAAGTATAATGAAGAACATGGACGTATAAGGAATTACAACAAGGAAATACGTGGAAGGTATGTGTGGAAATATTCACAAAAAATATTTAACCAATTCAGAAATAATTACATGCAGATATATTTAAGAAAAGTGATAAGGTACCATCAGTAACAGCTGTCTTGAGAAAACTGATGCTAGGTTAGATTAGATGAAATAAGAATATACCAGCGGGTGAATTAAAATAGACTGACTGATTTGCACCCTGCAAATTGAATTATTAAACTCTAACAGTAATATACTTTCCGAGTCAGATATTTAATTTATAATACAGCCAGTATATAATATAAAAAAATCTATTTTATTTATATATTTTAGAAGTGACCAAAACTAGAATTTGCACTGATAATTTTGACAAATTTTAATGCCACTCAATTACATTGACATTTCTAGAGTTTGAGATATTTACTGTAAGCATTATTTATAAAAGTATTTGTTTTTTAGTTGAAAATAATAAAAAAAAAACGAATAAGTGGATGTCGCTCTGCTTTACAGTAAGTTAAAAATAGATTACTATAATGGTATTAAATTTGAATTCAATGATACTATATTAATTATATTGCTATTATTTAAAAAAAAAAAAAAAAATAAGGTACCTATAAAATAAATTCCAAACAAATCAAATCAGATTAATTATGCATGTACCAGTCATTCATAATATATGCAATCTATTATAAAGTATTAATATAAGTCATTAACAATATTACATCTATTACAATTAGAATATAAATTATCCTCTAGAAATTTCAAGTACTCACGAATAATGTTTTTAAACTACAATAATATAGCTAAAATTGTTATTGTTGGTTATTTAATATGTAAGTTTAACCAACTTTGTACTTAAAATATAGCCATAAAAAAAAAAAAACTGTGATTAGTTCTTTTTTTTTTGTTACATTGTTAATTACTTACATGAAATCTTGTATTAAATTTTTAATTCTTATAGCTATAAAAGTTTAACGCTTTATGTTTAACAACTAAATAATTTGTAAATTTTCAATTTAATGAATTTGGTCAATACCTATTTAAATTTTAAGCGGTTGTAAAAAAAAAATGGTACTATTGGTACTTGTTTGTTATCGCCCCGCCAGTACACCGTATAATATTTATCTCCCCGCCATTCTTATTTGTTATCGCCCCACATATAGTTATCGTGTTTAGCTCATGATAGATGATCTATTTTGGGAAATATTTTAGGAAATAACTACACTTTGCGAGACATTTTATATCATACTAATATAATATCAAATAAATAATAATATTATATTAGTACGTTGCTGGCTTAATAAAATGTAATAATAAAAAGATATTTCTGAGTTCTGGCCTCCTTTGTAAATTTATATTATTATTTTTTTAAATTTATAATTGTAATACATTTTTTAATTTTAAATGGCCTCCTTTGTAAATCTATAATAATAATACATGTTTTTATTGTATTATAATATATTTTATTTATGACGGGGCGATAACAAACAAGAGTGGCGGGGAAATAAATTTTATACGTTGTACTGGCGGGGCGATAACAAACAAGTACCAAAAAAATCATACTTATGTTTTGTCAATATTTTTCAATTACAATTGTATCAATATATAAGGAGTCTTATATAAAAAGGTCTTGTTTTTTGACCAAACAAATAAAATTTTATTGACATTTAAAGATATAAAAAAAAAATGTTGTATACAGCTCAAAACGAATCAAAATATTTTAAAAATTCTATCAAATATAGTAATTAATAAAAATAAACATGGTATAAATTTCAAGATTCTACAATTATTCATGTGTGAATTACAACAAAATAAGAAAATTATTACATGAGAAATTGAGTGAATATCCAATGTAATAAAATTTTAACTTCAAACGCTCATAAAAATGTAATTTGGATTTTCAGGAGACGTTTTTTCTTCTATAAGGTATGAAAACTTAAAGGTATCTTGTATTAAATTTTGAAATCTTAGATTTAAAAATAACATTTTTATGAATTTCTAACTTAATATTGAGCTTAATATAATTTGCAAATTATCGTGATTTTCACGAACCTTGTCAAAATTCTAACTTCAGACACTCCACAAACAACATACGAGGAACCTTGAATACATTTGTAAGTTTTTTGACAGACCGAAACATTTTTATTTTACATTAATTCATAATTGAAAAAAAAAGTTTATAATAATCGAAAATGCCATATGCCTATGAATCACGAGTCAACATATTTACGGTCAATAGAAAATGCTAATATAAACATTTAATAAAAATATGCGTCTACGGTAATTTGTGTAATAGTCACACCAAAAACAAAAATTGATTTATTCCGAACCAGGTTATGCATGAAAATTCTCCTTTTTCCTTGGTTATTTGTTTGTTTTTCCTGCTGCTTTTGAAAACTATTGAGAATATTTTACTTTTGACCCATCAAAGAACCAACTAGTATCACTTTCCAACCAGAAAATAAGATGTTGAAGAAAATCAAAGCACTTTTACTACATCAAAACGTGATGATAGACAAAACAAATAATAAAATGTGAGGAATGTATTGATTTTACAATAATGTATTTTTTTTTTTTTATTATTATTATTTTTTTTTGTCTGTCTGTCATCGCGTTTTGAAGAAGAAATAATGCTTTGATTTTTTACTTTAGCCCTACTTTGAAAAGTAAAATACATCTAATTGGTAGTTTAGGGCATCAAAAGTAAAAATGTCCAATAGTTTTCAAAAATTCAAGGTTTGTTATAAATTGTATTTTTTGTAGCAAAAAATCATTAGTCACAATTTTAATTAATAAGCATTTAAAATTCAAATGTTTACAAAATATGTAAAAATCACTATATTTTCAAGGAATTATGAAGTTGAAAATTTATTTAAATTGCTGTAATAAATACCTAAGGTTAAAAATCCTAACCCAAAGTTCACCATTACTTTTTCTTCAAATAATTATAAAAATACTACAAAGTTAATATGGAAAACATTTTGAGAGCGTATAAAATGTATATTTAAATATTGTGTGCGTATAAAATATAATATAATTTAAATATAGGTAATATAATAAATCTTAAACTGATAAATCATCTCTGTTTAGAATCGTTTTTCGTGTACAATGATACCTGTCATTGCATTCAAATTTAACACATCTATATAGTGACCTATTTTTAATCTATTCTTTCCTGCAACTCTCAATCTGTTATTTTATACACACTTAATTTATTCAACCAGGCTGGTTTCATAATTTAAATTTAAAAAAAAAAATATGTTTTTCTAATTTATTAGATATTATATACATGTTTATTGTAATTGTCGAAACTAATGGTTCTCATCAAGTTTCTTAAAAAAAAAAAAAAAAAAAAAAAAGGTATAATGACCTACTCACCATCTCTACTATACAACAGAGCGATACCCACATTTTTTCATTTTTTTTTTCTATTGTTATATTATATTATAGAAAATTTATATAAACTATTTTTTTAAATAAAATTTTCTATTTGTTTCACTCAAATCAAACTATGTAATATTTTATGCATTATTTATGATTTTATGAACATATTATTCTATGTCATAACAAATTCCATAATAAATATACATTTGATTTAACTTTTTAGATTTTTCATGAATTATAAATTTTTAACCCGGAGTTTTATAATACATATTAATATGATATATAGAGATAGACTAGAACTCTATACTTTTCAATCTTTTTATATCACAACCATTATTTATCCCTGAATATTTATTGTAATCATAGATAATATATGAGTATTATATTGCATTATCTATGATCGTGACCGACAATCCACATTATTAAGTTTGCAAAAATGACTTATGAACAATATAAATAATTCAAACAAATATTATAGAACTTATACTTTATACTGATAATACACCATACTAATTAGCTTACATTGATTCAATTAAATAATTTTTTATAAAATCTTAATATATAATATGCACAAATATATTGTCAAAAGTAGTACAAAAAGGTGCATAACAATGGAATTAAAAATAAAGTCTGTAAAAGTATGGATTAACCGAGGTAGAAATATAGGGAAGTTTAAATAAATCTACCTAAAGAAGAACACAAACATTAGTTTGTACTTGGGAGTTCTAAGAAAATATTTGTAAGTACATGGAAATAAAAATGAGTATTGTGAAATATATGACAATATTGAGAAGTACCTAAAAGTACAAGAATGTACTTGGAAGTACATAGAAGTATACATTGTTGAAAGTCTGGTGTACAAAAACATTAACTAGTAGTTCCGCCCCTCTAATATATTTAAATGATGACTGTACATAATTTACAACTGGATAAATCGACTTAGATAACTTTAAAAATTGATCAATACCAATTTAAAGCAATATTAAATTATTTTAAAATTATCGAAATATTACATATACAAATATTAGAAAATTACTTAAAATAAATACTACGTAGATAATGAGATTAATTTTACACAGGTTTTTACGTATGGACATGTGCATTACTGCATCATAAATGAGCGCAATGGTTGTGTGCGAAAAAAATAATACCATAAGCGTTTTGGAAATAAAGATAAAACAGAAAACAAAAAAAAACCGAAAACCGATCGATAGACGTTGAAATAATTCAATACAATTATACGGTGGCCCGGTGGCGGTTGGTTCAATGAGGTAAAAACAAAATGGCCGTTGGGTGACACGCAGTACGATTTTCGCAGAACAGAATGAGTGATAAAATGTCTATTTCTTAATCTTGTAATCGTTATCATTATTGAGACAAGTACGTACCTATTGTTTGACATGATGGCAAACGGCGAATAGTAACGTCGGCAACCTGAATTATTTCACAAAAACTTGAAGAAATTAATGCCGCGAGCAACACAAACAAACGACTAGGTACTCGAGAAACGGCTTACTCGGAATGGTCGCCATTCGCACGGGCTGCATCGGTGGAACCGGCACTACGCCGCAGTCGACCGTTGTCGCACGTTGTCGACCGCCGTCGCCCGTCACCGGCTGAGCCTGCCAGTTGAAGTCCGCGCCCAATAGGTGGTGTGGGGAGCTTCTTCGTCGACGTTGCCAAAGAGGGACGAGAGTGCCACGTACTAACACAGTAACACTGTGTATCAACTACTGATATGTGGACGTTTGTTAACAGTGTCAGCCGCTCTCCAAGACGTCGTTTTGTCCATGAAAAAATAATCTATTTAGTTATATCAGAGTCCGTTGTCATGATCGATGTATAGCCTGCTGGTATAGCAGCTGGTTCCATTTTCATTATAATTTATTGGCATATAATAATTGTGATCGATATTTTTACCAAAGCCATGAAAATACGAAAAATTCTCTCTCCGTATTCCGTACACTGGGCTAGGCGTGACTTAGGCGACGATTTCGACTTCCACGTCGACAGTTGTTTCTTAATTTCTTATACAGCCGCCGCCGCCGCGTCACACGTTGTAAATATTAATGTATAGTATAAAATATTGTTATTGATATATTCATAGTCGATAACTACGATGAAACCGGCAATTTTTTCCGTCGGCGCGTTCATGAGGCAATCGTTGATCAATTTAATATAATCCTGAAGTACATTAATTTGTATTCATTATTTTACTAACTGTCCTGCCCAGCGTGGCCTATGTTTAGGATTTGTTTTTTGTTTGTGTGTACCATATATCTACTAATAATAAGTAATAATAAATAATATCTTACTAGATAATGGCAATCATTTAAATACCTAAACAAAAAAAAAAAAATTTTTCGTGAGCTAAAATAAACTTATGCAAAGTTATCACCTAATTAGGTATAGGATGGAAAAAATCAACTAAAAACACTTGAAATCCACTGATAGGTATAACTTTTTATTAAAACGGTGCAGTTTTTGAGTTTATCGACTTCGATTAACCCAACGTGAAGAGTTTAAAATATAGCGACCAAACATCATAATTATAAATGATAATTATTATATCCTATCATAATAACAATAATTGAATTTTTATATATATTGCATTTATATATAAATATTTGAAAAAAATATATACATACAAAATGTTGACTAATTATAATTGTAATATAATTTGTAACCTATGTGAGTCCACTGAGATATACCCTTCACCTACCTTCAAATGTTATACTGTTGAAAAAATTAGATATCAAAAGTACATCGCACCCGTATATGTTGTATCCATCTAAACATATTGTACAACACGTTAAATTTGTGTGATTAAAACAGTGGTGATAAATTACGTATTCCATTTTCAAGTACAGGGTTCAATACTCGTGCAACCTAATAATTCTTTTTTCTCTATTTTTAGGAAAACGATAATTTCGTAAATTCTAGTTAAATTCTCAAATGAAATTTTCAAATAATTTTTATTCTAAATTGTGTATTTTATCGCCTTTTTTCAAGGGTTATAATTTTTATTTTTTTTACCTAAATAGTAAGCACATAATATATGCTGGTTTTTAAAATACATATATTGCTAGCTCGCTCAGACATTTAATATTGATAAATAATAAATACTACTATTATTTGTTACTTTTACACCCTGTCCTGTAAAATATTTATTTTTTATATTCAAAATTAATTTCGGTTACTTTATTTTAGATAATACTTATTTTCGACCTAGTTCAACATACTGTACCTTACTGCATACAAGAACCACTTTAATATTATTAATGCTTAATTAATTTCTTATCCCTTTATTTGAAACGTAATTTTAGGAAGTGATTATAAAACCTAACTTAAAACGGCAATTTACTTCTCCTTACTGTTCACCAAACAATTTAAATTTAAATTAATTGTCAGTGGACTTTCAATCTAAAATGTAATTTTTAAATTTATTTGAATTTATTACTGTTATAAATATTCACCAACCTTCATTTATATGTTTCTTATACAAACAGCAATAATTGTGATACACCTTGTGATGCTAACCATCATTGATCATTACTAATAGTTTTTCCAACCAATACTTATATTGAATAATCGAATATAAGATAGTAACTAACAATATTTACTTGAAAAATTTCTCAGATATCATCAAGTTCTCTGGCAGTTAGGCTCAATAAATAGCATAGGCAGAATTTCTCACCTTATAGTTAAGTTTTTATTTAAAACATTTAATGTTTCAAAGAGAAGATTGCTCATAAATCTTTAAAAGCTCTGGCACTATAATATATTAACTATTTTAATAAACTCTCAAATTTATGTCCCCAATGCAAAGCTCTCTCTATATTAATCTAGGTAAAATTATTTAAAAATATTCCAGAAGATTATTTGAACCTTAAAAACTTTCTAAACTCTTAGACAATCTTGGTTAAAATCAATATTATAACTTCTTTGGCTGCTCACAAGTTCCCACCTACACCATATTTTATTTCTAATAAAATATATCTGATCAAAAACATATATGTGAAATGAGAGCCAAGTTCTATATTATGATATATGTAGGGTTATGAGTATGAAATATTTCACATAAAATGTTTGCATTCAACTTTGAAATATTTCAAACTTGAAACTTTCAGTCTTCTTGAAATATTGAAAAATATAATATTTTAATATTTTTTTTTTAATTTTTGTTTTTGGTGTGTTTGACAAAATCACTAGTAGATGGGTACACTCGTTTCATAGCTGATTAGTGATAATCGTTTCACAATCATGTTTATCTTTGATGTTTATATATTATAATGATAGTTGATAATACTAATATGATATAATATTTATATACTATTTATTATTTATATATATTAATATACAAATATGATGTTATATTAGCCCTGTAGGCTGTAAATTATAAATTATAATAATACTATTATACTAATGATTTAATAAAGATAAAATTTTTATTTATATTATTAAAATAGGAATACTATAATGAGGTTTTAACTATTTAATTATTTTAATAAGGACTCTGGTTACAATTATATCAAATTGGTTATTATAAAATATTAATATTAGGAATATTTTTGATATTATTTACTTTTATAGTATATTGATATTATTCTTTATATTCTACACATAATATTAAAACATTTATATATTACCATTACATAGGTAGATCATATCAATCATCATTTTTACCATTTATTAAATAATTAGTTATAGATAGCAATTTTTTCAACTTATAACATGACTAATCAGGTTTTAGTGTTTTTAATTAGCTGATGAAGACTTGTATATATAATATATATGTATATTATTTTATCCCCTATTTTATCCTTTGGTAATTAATAAAGCTTCAAGTTTAAAAAAAAACTACTTCATTTAAAAACAAATATCATAAAGACTATGTGTTAGGTGCAATATTATATGCCACATAAAATGTATAAAATTTTAATATCACAGCATAATCATAATAATGATAATAGTTAAACATATTATTAAAAATCTAAAAAAATTAAATAATTTTATGCAATAACTTAAAAATTATTTAATTATTCAGGAATCAAGGATATTTACATAACCATCTAGGTTACTATTCTGTCATTTACTAAAACTTGAAGCTATGAAGAAAAGATCATTTTTCAAAAGACATTTTAACCGTTTAGTTAAAAATCAGAAATTTAAACATGTCAGTCAAATCTATTTTTAATTCTTTCTTTGAACCTAAGAACAGAAGTTTAATGTTAGTCCTTAAATCCCTATATGAGTATTACCATCTGATTTTACTTCGATTAATTTGTCTGCTATGCTGGACACTAATGCAGACGATAATAGCCATAATGTCAATTCTCAATATATTGAATATATGTGTTGTGATTGGAATAGTAGTGAATCGTTTTCACAACTATCTAGTTATATAGTAATGAAAGTATTGTAAATTTTGAGATGGATAGCAATTCTAAATATAATTATAATACCAATGAAATGAGTGATGAAACTTTTTCTGAAAAGCTCCAAAATTGGATTATTGAATTTAAAATTAACCATAACGCCCTACAAGTTTTACTATCAATTTTAGGGGAAACACCAACATTTCAAAATCATCCTAACTCCTAAGGATCCTAGGAAATTTTTAATGACACCTAAAATAAGAATTATGCAAGTTGTACAACCAGGGTTGTATTGTCATTTTGGCATCTTAAGTAGTTTGAACAATATTTTTAATAAACAATTATCTATTCCATGTTGGTGTTATCGGGCCTTGTGATATTTGAATACGATTAATCTTTGAGATACCAAAAGTCAATAGATATTATTATATAGTATAGTAACAGTAACAGATACAATTATGAATTATTTGGATTGTTTTATATTTATAGCTATTAGCTATGTTTACTGTCTATAGTCTATATTTATTGGTCATTAATCATAATCCTATAGTAAGTATCGATTACAAGTTACGGCCTCGGCCTATACGGGCTACGGCATAAGGTTTTATTCAATTAAATTATAATCTATCACCTATGTGCAAGTGGCGCAAGTCTATAAACCTTTTACTTTTTTTAGTATTAGAAAAAAATTTTTAACATGTTTTTTAATTCTTAAATTTTTCTTCTTACCTAATAAACTTTTACTAAAAAAAAAAAAAACGTTTATATTTATAACATACATTTATCTTTACACACATATTTTCTATCATGCTTAGCAGTACAATAGTAAATTATTTATTTTATTTAAGTTCCTTCAGCCTCAAATCGCAATGATCTTTAAGCGTGTACATGTTGAAAATTCGAACGAAGCAGTAAATGCTAAAAGAACACGCATTAACATCGTTAAAACCCCCGGTTTTGTTAATACTGGCTCATCGCGCTCTAATAAAATCGTCTGGTATTATAAGAAAAATACAGATAATTTGAACAACTACAAAACATTTATAGTATCATCAAAAGATGACTTAATTAAATTACTTAAATCATTATCGACAAAACACCCAAATAAATTTAACCTGAAATTGGAAGCGGCTTACAGTCGGCCAAATGTAGAGAATTCAGCCGAGAACTGTGCGTTTAAAACTTCAGCTAAAGAAATTTTTATGGATAATATGGATTTCGACGCATTAGTAGAACAGCGTTTGTAAAATTATTGGCTGAAGAGGTTGTTTATACATCTAAAGAAAGTGGTTTTACTTTGGACACCATACACGGGATATTATTGGGAGTATACAAATACACACCTTGGGTCATCGTACATTCCGTTACCAAATTACATTAAGAATAAAAAAGCTGTTATCAATCCACAAAACTCAGACAAACAGTGTTTCAAATGGACAATCATAGCAAAATACGTTACGGGTAATAACAAAACTATTGTAACTGAAATTTATACATCGCTCGAAGATAAATTTAATTTCGATTGTTTAACATTCACAACACTTGTGAGGGGAGTAAAAACATTTGAAAAAAATAGCCCAAGAATATCAGTCAAACGTTTATGGATTAGAAAAAGAAAAGAATAAGAAACATATTGTTTATCTACTTAAATTTGTGGATAAAGAAAAAGAAGATCACTTCGATCTATAATTTATTACCAACGGTGATAAAAGCCACTACACCTATATCTCAAATATTTCACGTCTTATTAGAGCACAAAAAACTGTACATAACGAATCTGTTGTATTTTTCAAACGCTGCTTCACTTCGTTTGATAATCAACCATTGAAAAATAAATCATATGGACAAGGAGCATTAGATCAACATAAACTGATATGCGAATCACATAAATCAATTTACCTGATATGCCTGCCGTCGGTACAATTTTATAGTTTAATGCATGGCAAAAAACACAACGCCACCCCATAGTTATTTATGCAGACTTTGAAGCACTAATCATAAAAACTAATGAGAAAAAAGGAAAAAATACAACCATAATTCAAAATCATGAATTTATGAGCTACGGTTTTGTCGTAAAGGCAGATGATCACATACCAAAACCAAACTAACTGCTTGAAGAATTTAATATTCCTACATCACCAGTTATTTAACGTGGAAGTGAACAAAATAAAAATATGGCAAAACATTTTGTTAAAAGTATCGTGGAGATAGCGGAAAAAATAGACAAACTTCTAAAAACCGTCATACCAATAATTTGGACACATGAACAACAGCAATTACATGATACATATACAACATGTAATTTATGTAAAAACAAAGTTTCTAAACAAAACCATAAAGTGGCAGATCACTTCCATATATCTGGCAAATTCAGGCTAACATTGTGTAATACATGTAATCTAAAGCTTCAACAACCAAATTTTATACCGATTTTTTCCACCATTTCTCCAACTATGATGCTCACTTTTTAGTAACTGAGCTTGGATATGACACAAACACAATTTTTGTAATACCATACAGTGAGGAGAAATTCATTTCGTTTTCGAAATATATCAACAACTCCTTCGTAGATACGCGTCTAAATTTATGTCCTCCAGTTTATCAAATTTAGCTAAAAATTTAATAACACCAGACTTGGAGAAGTTCAGAGAAACCACAAATACATTCAAACAGTGAATACAAACACGCTATCACAGTATGGAACCATTTCAAGAGCAAAAACTTGGGAGAATATTCAGACCTATATCTTAAAATCCACATAATGCTATTAACTGATGTGTTCGAGAACTTCCGACACCTTTGTTTGGCCACATACGCCCTAGACCCAGCATTCTACTACACTTTTCCAGGCTTCCCTTTTGATGCGATGTTAAAACATACTTCAATGAAGCTCGAACTACTTCATGACTATGATATGTTGCTGATGATCGAAAAAAGTAATGATATAATATTTTATAATATAATGTTATTATTTAATAATATATGATTTATTTTAGGTATACGTGATGGTCAAGCAAGTATGAGATACGCCAATTCGAACCACAAAAAGACTCCAGATTATGACCAGGCACATCCAAAATCATGGTTGATATACCAAGACTAAGTTTTTTATAATTTTAATTTATTCAGTTAAATATATTTTTCTTAATTTAAGGCAATAACTTGTATGGATGGGCCATGTTACAATACATGCCATACGGTGGGTTCAAATGGATTGAACGAACACTCGACGGACTGGACAATTTGACTGATACTTCTTTCATAGGAAGGATATACGAGGTGGATATATCCTATCCGCAAGAATTACATGATAAACACAATGACTTGCCTTTTCTAACACAGAACGGTGTACCTACTGGTTCAAAAGTGAAGAAACTAATGGCAACATTGGAGCCCAAGAAAAATATATTAAAATTATAATATTTATAGGTACATAGATTCATAGAGTTTAATCAGTCGGCATGGTTGGCTGATTACATCAACCTGGATACTGAGATGCGCAAGCAGGCCATAAACGATTTCGAGAAAGATTTTTTTAAATTAATGAACAATGCAGTATTCGGTATGTTGTTGTAAATTATAATTTTTAATTTTTCATAACATTTTCTTATGATTTTCCAGGGCAAGACGATGGAAAATGTTCGCCAACGTATACAAATTAAGTTAGTATCCAGTGAAAAGTGTTTGTAGAAACTTACAAATAAGTCCACGTTTAAGCACTGCACAACTTATAACGAGAACCTAGCAGCTGTGTTACTAGAGAATAATGAAATTAAATTTGATAAACTAATATATATATATATATGTAGGTAGGTATTGATTAATCATACTATTAAATAATAGTAAAATAGGTAACTATTATATACATATCTACATACACGTACAAATATTATATTTTAATGTTATTAATTTCAAATTAATTGATTATTTTTTTTATTATAGGTTTTGCAGTACTTGATATAAGTAAAACTCTTATGTATGAGTATAAACTATCATTACGATATCATGCAAAAACATTACGGCGAAAAAATAGAACTCATGTATACAGATACAGGTAAACATTTTAAAACCAACTTTATTTTCTTATACTAATGAGCATTGATTTTTTTTTAGATTCACTGGTATACCTACCATATTATTACTTTTACCAGGACTTGACAAATAACGCAAACTTTCTGGATAAGACGGATACAGCAAATCTTCCGAAAGACCATCCGTGCTACATTGCTGAACGTAAGAAGATCCCGGGTTTGTTTTCCGACGAGACGGATTCAAAGTTTTGTGCGTTAGGTACGGGCAAAATCATATGCATACAAGCTTAATGGGAACGAAAAAATCAAAGTGAAGCGAATCCGTGGGCACGTGGTAAAGAACTACATGACATTCAATGACCACAAGAAGTGTCTGTTTGACGACAGTGATTTAGACGTTTACTGTCAAAATATCTCCATCCACTCATTCAAACACCGATTCAAGACAATCAAATCGAAAAAATTGAATTATAATAACTATGATGACAAGAGGATTATACTCGAAGACAAAGTACATACCTATGCCCATGGCCATTATAAATTTGTTTGTTAATTGTATTTAAAAAAAAAATATATATATATGTATATTTGTTTACTTTATAGTAATAAAAGTCTTATATCGTATTTCAAATCTTGTTATTATTTATATTTCCTTTATCCATACATTTGTTTACATTTAAAGTAACTTACATTGCAAAGGTTACATTGCAACCTACATATATGGTAAAAAATTGAGAGTATACTATCTTGATATTTAATATATCATAATTAAATGTATGTGTTTGATAAAATAATTAATAATAAAAATAAATCATCCAGAGTTCAAAATTATAATATTTTTTTCCTTAGTATCAGTCGTTAATATAATTACTAATAAATACATATATATTTTATTAAATTCCATAATATCAATATATATATCATTATATAACAAATGTATCATCATTTTGATAAAAACATTAATAATTTACATAGGTAATGTTATCAAATTTGAATAAGAATGTCTTAAATTCATCGAAAACATCCTTATATATTAGCCATATTTCTATTAAAAACGAATACAAATAATTGTAATCAAATATATTTTAAATAATCTGAAAACATTTCAAGTATTTCAAAAAAACATACTTAAAGTAATCGAAAAGGATAGCATTAAGAATAATATGATAAAATATATTAGATTTATTGAAAAAATGTCTATATAATAACCATATTGTTATTAAAAACATATAAAAATAATTATATTTTATTAAATATATCTTAAATAATCTCAAATATTTTGAGTAAGCATAATTAAAGTACTTGAAAAGACCAGAATTTAGAATTATTATTATGAGTAATAGGTATGATAAAATATAATATTAGGAATATTTTTGATATTATTTACTTTTATAGTATATTGATATTATTCTTTATATTCTACACATAATATTAAAACATTTATATATTACCATTACATAGGTAGATCATATCAATCATCATTTTTACCATTTATTAAATAATTAGTTATAGATAGCAATTTTTTCAACTTATAACATGACTAATCAGGTTTTAGTGTTTTTAATTAGCTGATGAAGACTTGTATATATAATATATATGTATATTATTTTATCCCCTATTTTATCCTTTGGTAATTAATAAAGCTTCAAGTTTAAAAAAAAAACTACTTCATTTAAAAACAAATATCATAAAGACTATGTGTTAGGTGCAATATTATATGCCACATAAAATGTATAAAATTTTAATATCACAGCATAATCATAATAATGATAATAGTTAAACATATTATTAAAAATCTAAAAAAATTAAATAATTTTATGCAATAACTTAAAAATTATTTAATTATTCAGGAATCAAGGATATTTACATAACCATCTAGGTTACTATTCTGTCATTTACTAAAACTTGAAGCTATGAAGAAAAGTTCATTTTTCAAAAGACATTTTAACCGTTTAGTTAAAAATCAGAAATTTAAACATGTCAGTCAAATCTATTTTTAATTCTTTCTTTGAACCTAAGAACAGAAGTTTAATGTTAGTCCTTAAATCCCTATATGAGTATTACCATCTGATTTTACTTCGATTAATTTGTCTGCTATGCTGGACACTAATGCAGACGATAATAGCCATAATGTCAATTCTCAATATATTGAATATATGTGTTGTGATTGGAATAGTAGTGAATCGTTTTCACAACTATCTAGTTAAAGGGCAACCTGCTCTAAGTGTACAGCTGAAGGAGAACATAATATCAATGGTAGAATAATGTGTTTGTGGCAGTCAGACATTTCAAGATTATTGATAACAATGAGAATTTATCAGAAAGAACAGTTAAGGCATTTGGAAATATTCAAACAATAATCAATACCTCCAATGAAATTGCTTATGTTGATGATATTATTAATAAGGAAAAACTAAAGAAGGAGAAATCACCCAGACAGCATTTTCCTAATGTTAATATTTTATTAATAATATATTATATTCAATATTAATGTTATATTATGAGAAAAATAATACAACATCAAATAGTAGTTTTATGAGATAGGTAATAGTTTGGATATATTAATTATATGACAATATATACCTATGAAATAATTCAATAATAGTAGTATGAATTTATTATTATTATGTTATTAAAAATTTAATGATAACATAACATTTCTGTAATATTAATATATTATCATAAGAAATGTATTGTTTTAAGAATATTTTGAATGTGTAAACTATTAAATAATACAATAATATTCTGAACAAATTAATATTATGTTATTTAAATCTTATTATTTATATAGCATTTTAAATATCTTTATAAACTAATATTATACATAATATATAATATTTTCATTTTACTAAATTATATATATATATATAATCATTATATTGAATATGAAATTTGTTGAAAGTAAAATTGATGACAAATTGATGATACCTATACCTAAGTACTATTATATTATACTGCGATAATACGATGATAGGTGCCTTATTGAAATATATAATAAAATAATAAACATAATGGTAGGTACCTATTACCTACTACCTATTATTGTAGCTAGTGCTCAGAACGTCCACTAAAAATTGAATTCGTTTACGTTTACTTTTAAATATTTTGTAAATGAACACGTTCACGTTATTTCAAAAAATGAATGCTGATTTTATTTTATAATAATATAATATATTATGTTAATCCGTGCCTACTGGAATTTTACGAATTTTATTTTTATAATTCATAATAAAATAAATATATAATGTGGGAATACATATAACAATAGAAAAATTGTAATGTAATATTAAATATTATATTATTTATAGTACGGTACTATATTAGTACCTATTTATTAAATAGGTATAGTAATTAAATTTGAATGTCTTAGAAATCGTTCAAATTCATTAAATATTTAAATGACGTTATTTCCAAACACTGATAATGAATTTTTTTATTTCAAAATATTTTACTTGAGAATTGAAACAAAATTTTATGAAATTCTATGAACCATGTATATATACAGAGGACCACTTATATTATATATTGACAATTCTTTTGAAATATTTTGTCTTATTATAATGTTTGAATATTTTATATGTAGAAATGATAAATTGTTCTTAACCCCAAGATGAAGTAAAATCTTATGTTTTATTATGTTTTTTTTCGAGGAAGGGGAGGGGAGAGTATACAATGTTAAGGAGCAATTAGCCCCTTCCTCGCTTTGAAAAGTACCTACCTAGTACCTACCTATTATTATATAGGTACCTATATTAGGGTAGAACACGATTGCGTACATTTGTCCTTTTTGGCAACACGATTGCGTATGTTTGTAGATGGGTTAAAAGTACCTTTTGGGGGAAAAAAAATAAACACGATTGCGTATGAAATTATATGCAACGTTGTCAAATTTACCAATTTCACCGTATATAAAATAAATAATAATAAATAAAAGCATACAACAATTATCGTCTCTCATATTTTGTAACTAGCTGGCGTATAACATTATCTAATGAAGTTAGAAATAGGGGATACGATTGTCTTTTCTATTTTTTTTATAACAATATTATCTAAATTAAAAAGAAAAAAACAAGTACCTATTATTTAATATTCTTTTTTTAAGTTAAAATTTTATTTTGCGGGCTTTGAGCTCAACTTAATCAATGGTTAAATATTAAATGACTATATAATATATATATTTCATAAAATATTATTTTACAATATTAATTAAAATAAAATAAGCATTTCTACTAAAATTTCAAAAATTACAAATAAATTTCAACGGGCCCACGGGCCCTCAAAGTATTCGGGCCCCTGTACTCGAGGTCCATCAGACCCCCCTTGTGAGGACCATTTATACCGGTATGAAAATTGACAATAACGCTTAAAACTTCATAGGCAATCGTGTAGTTAAAAAACAGGTAAAATCGTACGGAATCGTGTTGCTTAAAAAGGTATCGCCGATAACGAATGTACACAATCGTGTTTTACCCCTATATTATATGATCCGGGGACCCAACCCCAACGGGCTATACATTGAAATACAACTGTAGGACTGCGCTTTGTCATTGAATAAAAATAGAACTAAGATAGATAACCAACAGTGATGGTGTTATTTCGATTTAGGATTTTCCCAGAATAACCTTTATCGTGTGCCGCGTCGACTCAACAGTTAACACTTCTTATCATTGTGAACCTGTCATAGAGACGCGTTTAAATATAGGAATGCACGACTGCTTGTGCTGCGCATTCGCAATATCAATATGGTATTGTCCGCATCAGTGGCGAAACGACTGTGGTCTTTGAGAAGCGATTGCTTCTCGATTTTTTCAAGGTTTTGGGGTAGGTGGGTGCCGTGGGTCGTGGGTGAAAATATGAAAGTGCATAACCATAACTAAGTATTAGTATTAGTATTTATTACAATTTATAGATATATTCAGCCATTCAGGTAAAGGTACTATTGGGTAAAAGCACTAATGGATCAATTCGTTATTCGTATTATCGTATTATATGTTTAATAAGGTAATAACATTCAGGTTATCAGGTATAAATAACCAACTCGGAGCCGGGAGTAATAATATTATCAAAAACAAGTTCTATAAATATATGGCTCCGTAGCCAATACGTATTACGTTAATGACCTCTGATCAGTATTTCCCAATATTAAACTATGGACATACAATAGATTAGAATTATATAATCTGTGGATACCATATACCGAGTAGACAGACTTTTGATAAGAATTATAAGCAAATAATAATATTACAATTTACAACTATAAATAGTAACTATACCATATGATGGCATACCGGGCGCATACTACTACGGATATATTATTATACGCCATAGCAATAGTGTCATCACTGTCATACGCTTGTCGCTTACTATATACACGATATTTATAATTTTTTGTGATATTAACTTATAAAATATTTTGTCTGATGAAAAAATATGTTATTGTAATAAACAGCGTTGTTCGATGAACGATGTTAACTGGATTCGCCATATAAATGCTTGCCCTATCCGTAAAGCTAAGCGAAAAAATTTAAATATTAAATCGTTTTTTTCTCAACCCCAAGCAAAAAAAATATGTGGCGATTTTACTAAAATATCAGATAGTAAGTACCTACTAAGTATCAAGTTGTTATTACTTATTTAAAGACATTTTTGTTAAAATTATAACATTATTTATTTTTGAAAGGAGGAACAAATCTAAACTTTAGCCATGAAGTTCAGGTTCAGCATGATAATAATAATATATCAACAAATGCTAGTCATTCAAAAAAAATAGTTGCATCGTCTGTTAGTCATGTTGGTATATTTAGTTCTCATACTGCAGAATCTGGTGAATAAACTTATTAAAATAATTTTAATTAATTATTATTATTTATATAGATACCTATTGTATTACTTTTTTTATTTAATAGTTATAATGAAAGAGAAAGGCAATAATGATTTAATTTATGGTACAACTGACTTGGATTCTGAAATTCCATTATTGCATGAAGTTTTTAATTCAAGTTCAGGTAAATAAGTAATTTAAGTACCTAATTATAGTTAATATAAGTTTCTAATTTTAGTTAAGTAAAAACTTTTTAACTAATTTTTATGATTAATTTATTTTAACTACATAATTGTGGCCTTGTGGGGGAACATGGGGCTATAAAATAGTAATTATTTATTTTATTCCAACTGACAAGAATTAACATTTTATAACATTACAATAATAACAATAAAATAGTAAATTAGACTGACAGTGATAAATCATAATTTCTTTTTAGAAAACCAAGTTATTGATAATGTGTTCCCAAATGATCCTGTTCATTGGACAGAAACCATGTCAAATGAAATATTAACATACTTTGTGAATCTCGGACCTTGTCAGCCATTGCCTTCTGATCTAAAATACAACAAATTCCCTACAAAAAACTATGGATCAGGAAATATTCGGTCATTCCATGAAAGTCATTATTTTCAACGTTTACCAGATGGCAACTTAACAAAACGCACCTGGCTATCATACTCGCCTTCACTTGATAGAGTATTTTGCATGACTTGTAGATTATTTGGTTTAGTTAAGGCAAAACAATCATTTTTATCTTCTAAAGGTACCTACCTGTAATTATAGAAACATTGCTAAAACAATTCACCATCACGAGTGTTTACCCGAACATATTCAAAGTGAGATTAGCCGGGGCTTGTATTTCACCAGAACAAGAATTGATATTACACTTTTAAAATCAGCAAACCACCAAGTAGCTGAAAACCGAGAAATCTTAAAGGTTATCATTGATGCTCTACTATTTACTGCCAGACAGAATATTGCATTAAGAAGGCACGATGAAAGTAATACCTCAATGAACAAAGGGAACTTTTTAGAACTTTTGAAGTTATTATCAAAACATCATGGGCCCTTAAATTCTCATTTACAAAAATGAAAAAATAGAAGGTAAACACAACCGAGTTACATTTTTATCAAGTTTAAGTCAAAACAAACTGTTGAGCATATTATCAGAAATTGTGCGTTCTAAGATTTTATTTGATGTTAAAAAATCAGGTCTCTTTTCAGTCATCATAGACACTACTACAGACGTGTCTACATTAGAGCAATTTACCTTTTTACTTAGATATGTAAATGATAAAGGTAAAATTGAAGAAAGATTAGTAGCATTGGTAACTTCACCAGATTCAACTGGAAAAGGAATGTATGAAGTATTTTGTAATATAACAGAAAAATATAATATTAATTGGAAAACAGATTTGTGTGCACAAGCTTACGATGGAGCAGCTTCAATGCAAGGTCAATATTCAGGATTAAAATCTTTAATACAAAATGAAAACCCTAATGCTTTATATGTGTGGTGTTCTGCACATCTTTTAAACTTGGTAATAGTTGATACATGTGACTGTTGTACCAAAACAAAGGTTTTTTTTGGTGATATTAAAGCAATAGTTGAGTTTATGCGTGCACGAAAAAGAACTGCCACTTTTGTATATTTTCAAAATAAATTATATCCAAATGAACGAGTGCGACGCTTAAAACGTTTTTCTACCACAAGGTGGACTTCACATGACCGAGTAATTACAGTAGTATATGAAAAATATGCTGCATTATTACAATCATTGATAGCAATTGCTTCTGCGGAAGATTCTGATCGCGATACAAGTTCAACAGCCAAAAGTTTATCAATGAGAATATCTTCTTTTGAATTTATTATAGCCATGAATTTAGTTAAAACTATATTTGCAATTACTACTCCAGTTTCTAATTACCTTCAATCTAAATCAATTGATTTTATAGAAGCAATTAATCTTGTTGATGTTGCTAAGAACCGTTTAATTGATCTTAGAGATGATGATAAATGTCAAAATCTGATAAATGAAGCAAAAAGTTTCGCAAAAGACCAAAACTTAACAGAAAAGAACTTTAAAGAAGTAAGGTTGCGTAAAAAAAAAATTATGCCTGGAGAATTGTCTAGAGATGAAATTTCTTCTACTGCTCAAGATGTATTTAGAAGTGATGTGTATTTTAAAGTGTTGGATGTAATTATAAATTCTATTGAATTTCGGTTTAAAGACTCTAGAGAGATAATGAAAGACCTGTGTCTACTTTCACCTGAACGACTTCTGTCTTATAGTAAAAAGAGTAGTAAAAAATTGCCTGAAGATGCTTTTGACCAATTAGCAAAATGGATACATGGTATAAATTTACAAGATTTAAGAGTAGAGTATTTAACTTTCAGTAGTAGCTTACATGAATTGGTAGTAGGACTTGAACCAAAACAATTACATGAGAATGTTAAGTGTATACAAAGTTCTGAAGATAGTGATTCTAGTATCACTAGTTATGAAGATGACAGACAAGTAGTTGAAAAAAAGTTAGTGTAGAAAGAATTCTTCATATTTTGTCAAGTTACAACTTGATATCAGCGTTTCCCAATTTGTACAAAGCTTATAAGTCACTTGGTACAATACCTGCTTCTTCTGCTTCAGCTGAACGTAGCTTTTCAAAGGTAATACTAATTTATTAGTTTATAAATATAAATTATATAAATATAATTATAATATACCTAATATTAATATATTATATTATATTATAATTACATAAATTCTGTATTGTACATACAATATGTGTAAATTTATGTAGACATGAATTTTGTACTAGTATAAGTTAACAACAATTAACAAATACATTTTTAGAACTAAAAAATTTTGTTTTAGGTAAAATTAATTAAAACTCGCCTACGTTCCACAACTGGACAAGACCGACTTGAAAGCTTATTGATTTTGAGCATGGAAAAGGATATTGAAATCAATTTCAATGAAGCCATAGATACGTTTGCCATGACTTCAGATGTTTTAAAAAAACAGTTGATATTTAAATAATTAATTTCATATTTTTAAATTTGTTGTAAGTTATTAAATACATATTATTATATACATAATCTAGATTGCTGTAAAATATGTTAATAAGTATAACATTATAAGAATAAAGGAACTGTCTCTCATCTCCTAGAATGCAATTATTTTATAATGATAGGTACCTACATTTTATTATTATGTTTTATTTTCTTTAGTTTCTTCAAAAACAAAAAAAAATAATATTACAATACCTACCTAATTATAATATGAACCTACTATTATACAGTATAATATACTATTTATTCTATAAGTAACCTACCTAAATTTATTGGTAAAAATATATATTAATATATATATATTAATTGAACATAAAAATATTTTAAATATATAATAGGTACCTATAGCCGGTAAGTGGGTGGGTGGGTGTGTAAATTGTAAGTTTGCTTATCGGTTATTTTAGGTTCGTTTCGCCACTGGTCCGCATAAAGTAGATATTATCTTATAACATGTTGATTAACAATTATCAGTCATACTAGTCACGGAAAACTAAAATTTTGAATAAATACACTATTATGGTATGTTATTCAAAACTTACCAATTTTTACCCGAACAGGTTTTGAGCTATCTTTTTGATGCTATTTTATTTAAGGTGACTGATAACACATTTCACCTAACACGATTATGACAGTAATTTAGAGTATTTAGACATACTCTATTTCCAACATATTGATTGAAGCAAGATTATAAAAACTTAATAGGTAGGAAATTTCTGAATATTCACTGATAATATGATACGCTAAAATCTGATCTATATTACTAATATAATATTAATTAGTGTATAACTTCTTTTTAATTCTCGAAATACTATTTCTTTTTTCAAATGGATTTTCCTTGTGATATTTGTAATAAAACCTTCACTACGAAATACTCACTAGACATAAAAAAAAGTCCACAAATAGTAGAAAATATTATTCTTGAAAAATCATATTTTTCAAAATGTAATAGTTGCATTAATCTTAATTTTAAAAAGAAAACTCTATTTATTGATCATCAATTCTGAGAATGGCATGTCGATCAATAAGGACATTTTACAATTTAATAATATTACAGGTATATTTTTAAGTTTTTTCACTACGATAATATTTGTTTAAGTCAGATTTCTATTCATATTTCAAAGTAATTATCATTTCATATATTAAGAGTAATTAATGGATTTAAGATTCTTGGTTGAGCGATGAATGTATTGGTTTTTTTTTATTTTTAATACAGTAAAAATGCTTAGATTTTCTTCAGCATCTTTTCTGATAGGGAAGTCCGAAAGTGAATGTAATTGGTACTTTTGGGTGGTCAAAAGCAAAACCACATCCGCTCAAAATCTTTTTTCGGATATAGTCTGTACCAAATAAGAGCGCACCGGGCGGCGCACGAAAACCGGTCGAATTTCGCGCATGACAGAGAACGCTACCGCCGCGCGTTCCAGCGCCGCCAGGGTCAACTGTTTATACAGAGTGTTGTATAATGTCACACCATTTTAACGGTACTAAGCGGTAACACGTCTTTTTGTTTTTGATCGTATTCGCTGTTTACGTTTGATTATGGTTATATTAGACTTTATGATACATTGACTACACAACTGACAACTGACTTAGTCATATTTTTTATTGTTTTTTTACACAATTGACATATATATTATATACACATTATTATCATATTTATATACATTTAATAATTTTTTTTTCAAGCTTGCGTGTTCAATAATATGTTTAAAAAAAAATTAATAAAAAAAACAAAAAAAAATATGGTCTATTATTAATATACGCGGTAGCGCAATGTAATATGGTATTGTAATACGCGGTAACGCATTGTTACTACAACTCCCTGTATGCACGGCGGCGTCGCCGACGGCGGCAACTTCGTTGACGACGCCGATCACCGCCACCAATCACAGAGCAAATAGATCCGGCCAGGGGGGTCCGGACGTCGCTCTGCGATTCATCTGGATGCGCCATCGCGGTGTGCTCTTATTTGGTACAGACTATAGGTACCATTGATATTATATCATTGAACTCGAGTTAAATTGACTATAAATTTATGAAATTTTATAACTGTAAAATGATGCACGAATTGGAAAAAAAAGGTAAATATGTAAATTAATAATAAGTATAACATCACAGACTCTTAACTCTTATCAGTCACTAATTGTTGCGTGCGCGATACGTTATGTTAATGACACGATTATAAATAATAATTATTATTATAATTATTATAATTATTCTTTATAATCGTGGTTAGTGATAACGTCATTATCGTCATTCCAAAGACATTGTAACAACTCGAAACCCAAACAAACATTTAACTTATAAAAAATATACAGTGAATAATTTGGACATAAATAAATAAATTAAAATATGTATATTTTGGCCACAATTTTAAGTGCATAATGTTAATCGTAGACAGGGGAATTATAAGGTTAATTTATTCAAACTTAGTTCTTATATAATTTTAAATTTACTAAAGAAATTAATTTGGCGGTAAAAAGTTGATTTCATGGCATAATATTATCACGTATATTTTTAATATTATGATGTTCATTATTGATTATACTGCAATTTATACATTGTAAACTGAATTTTGCATGTTATTAAATTATTTCTAGTTTTCGAAAATCATTAGATTATTTTAGACAATTAAACATTCCTCAACTATTATCTTAAAGCATTTTCATTTTTACTAACTGTTATAATTACCTATTTTTTATTCAAAAATAACTTATTATATGTTCTACAATGAACATTATGCACTTAATATTGTGGCCAAAATATACATATTTTAATTAATTAATTAATGTCCAAATTATTCACTGTATATTTCTCATAGGTGAAATGCTTGCTTGGGTTTCGAGTTGTTACTATGTCTTTGGAATGACGGTAATGACGTTATCACTAACATCGAGTATACGCATGCGCATCATGAGCGGTGCATTCCTGTATTTAAACGCTCCTTGCCATAGACGATACTACGATATCCCCATGCCACCAATTTACAATACCTATGTCCCATTCGGGTCATTCTCATTCAGCATTCCCATTTTCCACGGAGCCATTGAACGGTTGAATGTTATTGTTCTGTACTTGCGTGTAACTATTTAGCATTTCACGTCTTCGCACTAGTTACTACTTACTAGTATAAATATTGTGGTATTGTACTGTTTAATTGTTGAACGTTGTTCCGTGAGTCAATCAGTCCGTACAGTACTTTAATGGTATTTTGAGTCTTGTATCTTTTGTGCTAGTGTACCTATCTATATTTGTAAAATTGCCTACTGCTAATATACTCAACTTCTTCTTCGATAAGCAATTTTATCATTTTATGTGATTATCCACAATTTTTTAATTATATTATACATAATATTTTGTATAAATAAAATTTATTGTAATCAGACAAATAGTAAGATATACCTACTTAGTAATCTTTTTTTTTTATGTTATATTAAATGAATAGGTACCTCGATTAATGTACAAAGCTACCTACCTAATATAAATATTAAGTTTTTATTAAACTAATAACATTAATACATACCTATAACTGAATAGCATTTAACATTAACCGTCAGTAAGTAAATATGTTCATATATTCTTCCGAGTAGTATACATGTGGTTATATAATAAATATTATATTGTAATAAAGTGAGCTGTATACATATCATGTGTAGGTAATATATAATATAATAATATGTATAATTTATTTAAACATTCCATTCAAAATACCTACCTATTTTATAATTAAATATAGCTCATATATTTTCACTGGATCGCCTAAATATTAAATAGATACATAAGTTAAATATAAGAAGAGGTAGGCACTTTCATTTTTATTAAATTTTAGATTAATTGTAGTAGTATGATTTTTATTTTTAAATATATAAAATGTTTATATATATACTGAGTTATCCATTTAACATATGACATTCATTATTTCAAAAACTAAAAATGTTTTTGTAAATATTTATTTTACAAAATTTCAAGGTGTTCCATGAGAACATTTTTTTTTAAACTATTATTATCTCATGTTAAATGGGTTATTCTGTGAGTTAGTAAGAAAACCCAGGAACTTAGATGAAGTAAATAGATGGAAATCAACAGAATTTTGTATGTTTTTATTATATTATGGCATAATAGTTACTAAATCATCATTGAAATATCAACACTGGAATATTTTTTTTCATTTAAGTATATCTATGATTATTTTATTAAGTCCTGATCATGCTAAATATATAAATTTTACACGTCAATTATTAAACAGTTTTGTGAAAGATTTTGAGATTATTTATGGCCGTGACCTCATTTATCATAACATTCATGGCTTAACACACTTATGTGATGGTTATGACGAATTTGGGTCACTAGATAATTGTTCAGTCTTCCCTTTTGAAAACTATACATGGGTAGCTTAAAGATAATGTTAAGGAAACCACATAAACCTTTGGAGATAGTTATCAAAAGATATAGTGAAATTTGTTCACTTAAGTCTAACACTAAAACTAAAAATTGTACACCATATTTTTCTGGACTTCATATTCATAGTCCTACATTGTCAAGTTCAGTAAAAGGAAAAAGAGTTTTCCTCTTTGATATTAAATAGCATGACTATTCAAACACATCTGGAAAGAGATTCATACTTTTTAACTCAAGAAAAAAGTAGTAAAAATTATCAACATAATTAAGAAAGAAAATTCAGTAGATGTAATCTTTATTTGTAAAATATTTGACAAAAAAATGAGTTATTTATCAAACCTATAAAATCTAGTGAATTTAATATTTATGCTGTTAACAATTTAAGTAAAAATGTTCATGGGTTTAATATCTAAAGATATTTAAAAAAAAAATGATTCTATTACCATGTAATAATGACTTGATTGTAATACCTATTATTCATTCAACCATTCATATTTAGAAACCTTGTAAAAATGTTTCATGCTCACTATTATATAGTATCAAATTATATCCTGAGTACTAATTATGCCATTTATTATAAAAAATATATTTAAAATCAAGCCCATTTATCAAAATGTTATCAATGTGTGTACTTATTTAATTAATATTACTGCCTATAATACATAATACATAATACATGTTTATTAATGTTTGTTTTCTGATTATAATAAAGAATAATATGTCTAAATAGTAAATACTTAGTTTATAATTTTCATCTAAAATAGATTATTTTTATTTTTTATAAGTGCTTAATGTATTATAATTACTAAAAATTGTATTTAATTATAGTTTTGCCTTCAGTTTCAGTTTTAATCATATATATTTGTGAATACATTTGGTAGGTATTTGAAATGTGGTCTGTAATGGAGTTCATTGATGATGAGTCAATTGAAGTGCTGGTACCACTACTGGCTAAACAAAAACATTTGTGTTTGGCCAAAAAAAAATTTAAAAAAACCAAACCAAATGCAATTGAGTTTGATTTTTTAAAGGCTCGTAAATTGGGAAAAGCTAGAGGTATGTACTTTATTTATAACTGATCATTATTGAGATAATTCATTATATAATTTATATTTTTTGAAGTCCAGATGATTATTATGTACTTATATATCTAATATATTTATTCAGAGAAATAATATATTTATTTTTATTTAGATAGTTATACTTTAGCTAGGAAAAAAGCTAAAAAGGCCGAGTATACATCTGACTTATCAACAACACCAACCAAGTACGAATTCAATAATATGAAACCTACATTAAAAACTAAAAAAAAAGGTAAATGTCAACAAAAAGAAAATAGTGTTTTATGGAATCCATCTTCAAGTGATTGTATTGGTTAGTTAATTTATGTTATTGCTACATTTAAGAAATTTAATTTTTCTCTAGTTGAATTATAAAAGTATAAAAATATATTTTTAGTTGATGACAAATATAATACCAATCGAGATTCAAATGTTAGTCTTATGGCAGAAAGTATTCTAGTATTATCTGGTAAGTAGTAATTGATAAAGTAAGGTATTTTATAACTAAAATATTATTAATCACTGACTATAATAATTAACCATTAATTTAAATATAGAATAAACAATTAAAACAATTACAATTCATTTTTACCTTATTTCTATTTCAAATAAAAAATGACAACATACTAAAATAATAAATATCAGATGATATTAATATGTATGATGTTAATTACATATTTAAAAACAATAATAATTAGTATATATGATACTTATTCTATAAAAAAAATTGTATTTTAAATTATATGAAAATATGAACTTGATTGTAACGGAATAAACCATTAATACTTTAATTTAATTTTTTTGTATGGCTTTTAACACAAAGACTTTAATAAAGTATAATGAATAATAGTATTTTAAAAAATGTATAGTTTAAAAAATTGTTTTCAATATAGGCACTCCAAGTTCTCCAGCTATACTGCTATTCCCTACAAGTGTTCCTTCAAATATATCTAACAGTATTGTCAAAGTACTGTTTTTGCTATAAAAAAAAAATTAAATTTCAATAAATCAAGTCATATAATAAATTGATTTATAATCAATCATATACAATATGTTTTATATTATTTATAATATATTATTTATTTTATGTTACCTACTCACTTTGTTAATTTTAGTTTTAATTGTTCGTCTATCATATTTATATAATAAGTTGCTTGACATGAAAAAAAATTGTATTAATATTTGAATAACAAATCTCAAGTACAACAGTTAATTCCCTCAGATTCACATATTTTTAATTTAATTTATTGTTGCAAGGTCTAGAGGGGATTACACATGTTAATGATGAATGTTTCATTGGTGTAATCAACACGTTGTCATCACCGTTTAAGATTTCTCATGCATGGATACACAGCAGTCCAATGAATCGCAAATATCTGCACCAGATGAAATATTTGGTAAGTAGTATATAAATTAATTTAAATTATAAGGTTAAATTTATAAATGTATAAGTATAATTTATTTTTAATCCTGTGACACTTTATAGAATTCCTTCAAAAAATTAATCGAACCATATGCAATATAAAATATGATATTAATTCATTAAATGAGAAGGTTGACAAATGTATGATATTATATTATTGGAACCAAGTTACTTTGAACATTCATCAACTGAAAAAAATGCTGAAGATATATTCCAAATGGAACTATCAAATCTGCCATTGGAAACAAAAGATGAGCTGGAGGATTTTGAAAAAAAAGTTACATCCAATAAAGAATTTAGAATTAAACTGGTAAGAATAAACTTCTGAATAATATGCTATGTACTTAGATTAATATTCATATAAATTATTGGTTGTCTACAGGTTGCTGAACTCAAACGTTTTTTGCGTAGCACATTGCCGAGTACTGTGCACATTATTATGAGAAAAATGTTTAAAGATGCATTGCTTGAAAAGTTCAGCTACAAGGTTTTGAAAAAAAGAAAGTATTCTATACCTTGGCTACATGAAAAGTCATTTTTTGTGAGAATTTCTTTAGTTTAATATAAGATTTCAAATTATTCTTCATGATTGATTAAACTATAATAAAAATAAAATAGAAACTCTTGATACAATTATTTGCTATAATTATACTATAGCATATTAAAATTATTTTTATTTTTTTAAGCAATAATAAATAATTAAAGTACAATTATATTAGGGTACTAGGATAACTGTTTTTAATGTTTTTATTCACATGTATAAAAAAAAAGTTTAAAAGTGAAACAAACAACCAAAATATAGTATAATAGTGATGGTTCTTAACATCAGATGAGGTACTGAGTATAAATCTACTGTGCCACTGTCAGGCCAAATAATTAAGTATAATAATCAAAAAATTTTCCTATACCAGTATTGCCATATTGTGTATTATTACTTTTATTAATTTTTTACTTGGTGATGATATTTTATAGTTATATAATATAAATACAATTTGCTTTGTAGCAAATAAATATATAATGAAAAAAAAACAATATAATGATATAATGTATTTAAAAAGTTTATATGGTTAATTTAGTTTTTTAACTAAATTTCATGATTTTCAGATGCAATAAAACAAATGAAAAAATTCATATTAAGCGATGCTGTGGACATTGAAACTCTTATTAGGACATTCATTTCTGGAACTAAATTCCGTGAATCAAAGAAAAATTTACTTATTATCTCTAATAATTAACTTATCATCTTAATATTATTATTTATTATTATGTAATAACTATTGAAGTATAATGTTGTTTTTTGTTTAAATACTATTATATGTCTTAATATTCAGGTCAAGGGTACCAGTATTAATATATTTATATCTGTTTTAAATTCTTATAAATAAAATCCTTGTAACTTAAAATAATAATATATACTGTTAATCATTCATCATGAAAATATGGATCTACAATTCTTGTTATTTAAGTTTTCATTTCTTTCCTATATATATATCATAGCAATAATCATTGGAATCCATTTAAATACAATAATAATTAATTGAATAAATAAATAAATAAATCATATACAGGGGTACAATTTCAATGAAAAAATTAATACAAGTCATTTATCATTTCAGTTACCTACATAGTCTTAAATTATGATCATGGAATACATGATAAGGAACTCTCCCATACCATCAGTAAATATTCACATATTTTATGTTTTTTTTTTTATTTTAATAACAAAATATGAGAATTATTAATATTAATAACAAACTATAATGATATTATAAGGGTGCCCCCTCCAACTGCGTTCATTAATATTTATATAATATATACATATATTAACTATAAATTTTAAATGTTTATAAAAAAAAAAGAATATTTACATATGGTAAACTGTTATTTGATTATTGTTTGATATATATAATTAATAGAATGTTAGGAGAATAATACTTTTAAAATAATTAAATTGTATGGTTATATAATTATTTTCAAAATAATAATATATTGATGTTATATTTTTGATATTAATTTAAATTCAAACTGGTGGCCACTAAACTACAACATAATATAAACATTAATATTTAATCAAAATAATATGATGGAATTCAAATGATTAAATAATGTCAAAAACATCATTAAAAAATTAATAACATAATATAAACAATCAAAAAATATTATCTTGCTATACATATTATATAGACAATCTCCAATCACTTGTTTGGAAAATTTTAACACATTTGATGATGAATTTAAGCAAATAAAATTAACTAAAATTGATATTTATGATGCACTGGTGAGTTTTAAATTTATGTGATGTTATAATCATAATTGTTAAAATAATTATAGATCTGATGTTACATTTATGTTATTAAATCATACACATTCAAAGGCTAGGAACAGATTAACGGAGGAAGATTTGGCAGCATGTATTGCCTTGCAATCAACATCATATCAACCAGATATAAAAAACCATTCAACCAATATGAAGCAAAAGATTTCTAACAAACAATAATAATTTAATATTTTTTTCACATTATTTCCAGTTTTACATAATTTTCTACATTATAATCATAAATTTTTCATTTATATTTTGTATTTGTATTTTGCTGTGTTAATAAAAATAATGGCACGGCTGAAAATTTTTTTTGAATTATGTCATAAATTGGCACGTAGAAAAAATCCTATTTGCCATCCCTGGTTTAAGCTAACCCAAGTCACCTTGTTGTGATCCCACCAGCACTATAATACTAATGCTATTAATGCTATTGTTCCCACAATAGTTTCAACCTACAAACTATAACAATTAGATATAGAGAATTTACGTGAAACAAAATATTGGTAGACTGACCAAAAATAGAAATTTGTATGTAATTGATTTATTAAACCACTTTCTAAGCTTTCCTGATTCCTTTAAGAACAATTATAAATTTTCAAAAATTCGATCTAGTGGCTTTTGAGTAATTAAGCTATTCAGCTCTTATATTTGTTTTAGGACATAATTTCTTATCAGCCATAAAATCTTCTAGGCTTTTACCTAATCTACCCAAACAACTAACGGCAACCATTTCAACAGGTTACAAAATAATACTAATTTATTTATATTATGATTTTTATAATCCAATGGCGACCAATGACAATCATTGATAAACTAAAAAAATTTCAATTTCCATCGTAAATTTCAATTTCACTTTCAAAAATATGAATTTTAGAAAATCTATTCTTAGTGCACCCCAATATGATTATATGAAGGTACTATGAAAAGTTCAAGTCTCCATCTGCCATCGTTTAGGTTCTGCATTGATTAGTCATTCAAATTAGAACTTTCCATTTTCCTCAAATTTTCTCCAATCGTTCGGGTTACGTTTCCGAACTTAAAAACTTTTTAAACCGTATTCATACTATTACGAACATTTACTAAACAATGAGTCAAATTAGTCCAACTGTTCTCAAGTCTTGTGATTAAAATACAGTTATGTTGAATTAATCCGCCAATAATTGAACTTGTTTTGGGAACTTTAAAACATTTGACAAATAACACATTATTTCAATGACAATGTATACACATTAAATATAAGCTAGTATGCTATACTGCTAAAGTATTTTTAAATTATAGCTAAAGTCTTAAAGTTAGGTTCTATTATTATAGGACTATTTTACCATAAATTATATCTATTAGATAACATTAAATCACTTAATTATAATTTGTCGTGCTTTCATTTTTTTTTTTGTGAATTTTGTATTCTCGTTGCTTTATGTGATGTTGGTGTAAATTTTAAGGCACTTTTTAATACTGGACTAACATATTAATATTAAAAGATTCGGGTAAGTATATGTCGCTCTGCTGTACAATAGGTTACAAAGTCTATAAGGTTCTATAATGAATTGTATACATTTGATTTGATTTAACAATTTAACATCATTGTATACGATAAACAAGTCTGAACGGAGAAGATTTGTCTGAGAGATTTATTATATTAACCGAATAATTCAGTCATTTATAGTATATACATTATACTATAAATTATTAATATAAATCATTAACTACATTAACTATTACAATAATTATAATATAAACTATAAAGTATACTCTAGAAATTTTTTAAGTACCGACAAAAAATATTTTTAAATTACAACAATATAACTAAAAAATATTACTCTTGATAATTTAATATGTGATTTCATCCAAATTTAAATTTAAAATAACTAAAAAAAAAAAACTGTGTTCATATAAATTTTAATTTTTTTTTTGTCGCAGAATTAACTATATTCATGTGAAATCTTGTATTTAATTTTCAATCCTTAGCTTGCTATTAATTTTTCTAGAAAACCACACGACTACTTTTGGATCTACACCTAAAATGATTTTACACAAATATTTTGACAAAGGTATACTTGAGAGTTGAGAATACATTTAGTTACATTTGTATTTCATCTGGTTCACAATTTAAGTATAATCTTACTTCTAATTAAGTGGAGAAATACATTTGTTTCTTTATCAAAATCAATAGAATTATGTTTTTTGATAAGTAGTAAATAATATATAGTTTTATATTTTGTATCTTATTGGTACATATTGGTTTGTATGAACTATACGAGAATTTATTATTAGAACAGATGATTCTCCTCAATGAGATCAATATTATTATTAAATTAAAAATATTTTATTTAGTTAAATTTAAATGTACTACTAATAATTAATTATTTACATTAGTAGTTGATATAAAATTTACTCCTAGGTGATTATATAAATTATCGTTATCAATTCCTGAACTTAATTTTAAATTTCATTTTTTAATTTGGTACTCAAAGTTGATTAACTATTCAATTGGACAAATAAAAAGTTTCCTTTATTTCAGGTATAATTTCATTAAATTCTATATTATTTAAAACCTGTATAGAAATTTAGTTTATTTGTACTCGATCAACTATGTTTATATTATGAACCAAATATAGTATCACTGGTATAATTAAACAATAGAATATCTATACAATCTATACAATAATATTAATCTATTTCAAAATAAATAATTTGTAAAAACGACTTAAGTATCATATATACAATTCCCAATAGTATGTGTATTTTATACTTTTGTAAAACGATTTTTAAGGACTATTTTCTTTACTACAAAGAAACATTTTAATAACTAGAAAACTATTAGATTTAAATTTTGATTTCAATACATTAAAATTATCAAAAATTATCTATTCAATAATTTACAGTAAAAAGGGGAAGTTTTCATTTGAAAAACAAAAGTTTGACATGTTGATGAAAGTAAATAATTGTATAATAGGAAAGGAGATTTAGAAAACATTTTTTTTTTATTTAAAAGAAAACATTTTAATCAAATATGTATAATAGGTAAGGTATAGTACATAACTAAATAAAACAGCATCAATTATAGAAAGGGTTTTATTGAATTTAGGAAATAAACTAAAAACAATAATTTGTTAAAATAAAATAATAATGGTTTGAAGAATTACCTAAAATAATCAAAACTTATAATAACACTTAACACTGTACAATTAAAATGAAACCATCCAAAGTGAATAAAAACAATGAAAATTGATTTTCTTACAAATATTTATAATCACAATATTACAAATTTTAAACCTAAATTTGAAATTAATAATTGAGTTAAGTTATCTTCAGTCATAGATGTATATAGAAATTAGAAGTAAACTAAAAATTAATTGGATTAAATAAATATTTACAATAATTAAAATTATTAAATTAAATCTTGGTTGTTATAAGTTACAAGATATGGAAGTATTTATGAAGATGATTTATAAAACTCTTTATAACTGTTTTCAATTTATTATCATTTGGTTTATTATAATAACTTCTATAGGGCTTGTTGAGGCCTAATATATGATACCTATACGTACATATTCACCTAGTTCATTCTTCCAATCTCCTAACATTGTTCCTGTTTAAACTTTATTGATAGAATCAGTATCAAAATAAACTACATCTCTGCTTAATATATCTAACATTATATAATCTCAATCTTACAATAGAAGTTACGCATACATAAAGCTACCTATTAAAATATTTGTATGATGACAATTTTCAACATAATAGTATTTAAAATACAGCACATTTATAACACAAAGGAAATAATAATACTTTTATTTCGATATTCTCACTTTAATAGTAAGTAAGTACAGATTTTTTGGAGGTAAAATTGAAATAAATAAAATCTTTATCATCTTGTAGGTGCTTATAATTATATTTTATAATATATAAGAGCACAGCAATTTCACACCAGAGTGTCCGGTCGTGTTACAAAAGTAGTACACATGGCATTTATATATTGTAATTTATTAGCCAATTTTTTTTTTCTAAAGTAGGTAATAATAATAAAAATATATATCAATGCTTTTCAGGCCGTAATAATATTATTAGGCATTAGCTAGAGACTAGGTCCGTCGGACAAGGTAGGCACCCATATATTTTCGACGACTTCCTGACGCCACTGTCGTATTTTTTTTTTACAATTATTTCTTGGAATGGCAGAGGAGCAGTGTCGGCGTCTCTCACTTATTATTTGATACACGCCGCTGATAATATACTGTTAAACACATTACACGTCGACCATTAAACAAATATATATTTCTAACTATATAGACGATCCATGTACAGTCCTTGTCAGATGAACGGCAGCGGCGATGCGATAACGAAAAACCAGGAGTTCTCCGTACTTGACCGTCAGCCGAGTCATATATTTTTATACAATTATTATAATGAACAAATTGTTGAGGGTTGAAACACATCACTAGTTTGGGCTACACCTGCCGAACAGCGCCGTCTCGTCGCCGCCGTCTCAATTTATCTGGCGACGAATTGTTATTATGTTTGAACAATCACAATCCAAGGTTACTCCCCTCTGCCATGTACACGCATCACACCTCCGTCTACCGACCGGCGGCCAGTTTTAATAAAAATTTCCGTGCACGTTTCTGATCCAAACACAGGACACATGTTATGTAGCTGCTCGAGCCTCGTATATTCGTATGCCAGTGGCGAAAGTAATAAAATAATATTATATCTCCACCACCACCACCCCCAACACCACATCACAATGAATGCCCTTCGTTACGAGGTATTTTTTTCATGGATGGACGGAGAAGCAGCTGTGGCAAAGCAGTGAAACGCGTAAACGACAAAAAAATATATCCCTACCTATATAGAAAACTCATAATATAATAATATTATTATAATGCTTTACCGGTCACATTCCAAGGTTACTCCCCTCTGTCCCCGAACAAGCACCACAGTACAACACTAAAATGCCGACCAGCGACCGCCGACCGGTCTTGATAAACATTTCTACGCGCCTTTGATTCACACGCATTATTTACTGCAGCTGCCCACAGTAGCAAGCGTACATACCTAACAAAATAGTATTTCTACAAATGCACGATAATGCTCTTTGTCCTGGTAGAAGATTTATAATATTATTATATAGGTAGCTACCTACTTGGATATTTTTTCTCTTTCGTATAGTATTCTTCTCTTATCGTTTGTATACTGTTCAAACTGCAATGGTGATTTAAAATAATTACAGTCCAAAGTGTTGTTTCGTTTTATGATGAGAGTAGAGACTTACTTAGAAAAGATTTTTCTAAATTTGGGTTTTAAAGAAATCCTCAAACAAGGTTTTTGAGATTCGCAGTACAAATCGAAATCATTTTTTTTTTTTTTTTTGTTAATAAATGGTTGCCATTGATTATTCTAAGGTATTTAAAGTAAAATACGTCACGAAACCTTATAAATTTATAAAAGAGTAACCAGAAAATTATTATTATAACGCAATATAAAAAAATATAATATAATATCGTATTTCAAAAATACTTTGTGTAAAGCAGTAGAATTTCCGCGATTCAAAAGTTATAATATGTTACATTGTGCTGTTAAAATACGATATTGAAGCACATATATATATATTTAATAAATATAAATACTTTTTTTTATGTTAAATGTTAAATGTTCCACTAAATGCTACAAAACAATAACATGTAACAACAACTAACAAGTAATAACTAAAACATTTGTAACCTATTCTTTTTATTCATTTTTTATATGTCGGATTATTACATCTAATTATTATAGTAATAACTAGGGCTCGGATGTCGTTGCACTAAAAATTTTATAAAATTGATTGCATTATGTCAAAATTGCACTTAAAAATTGCAATAAAAAATATTTTGTACCCAAAAAAAAAAAATATATATTAACATATTATTTTATGAAATGGATTAAGTCATTTTATTAAGTAATATTATAAAGTTTTATAAGATAGGTTTTGAACGAGTATATAATAAAAAAGATTCAAATTCAAATTCTTGTCAGTTGTCATTAAAAATCTGGTAAATTGTGCAGTCTTCTTATTTTTTTAGAAATCTACAAATAATTTTATCAAAATTTAAAACTTTTTATTTAAACTATTAGATTCTGAGCGGGGCGATGAATGTATTGATTTTACTATGATGTGTTTTTTTTTGTCTGTCATCACGTTTTGGGGCAGTAAAAGTGCTTCGATTTTCGACTTCAGCACCTCGATTGATTAGCAAGTGAATGTGGTTGGTACTTCGGAGGGTCGAAAGTAAAAAATTCTAAATACTTTTCTAAATAATCGAGAAAAACAAACTAAAAATTAAGGGAAAACGGGAAATTTTACGCACACTCTTTTTTCAACAAAATTGATTTTGGTTTTTGATGTAACTTTAAAACAAATGACCATAGATCCATGAAATTTTCACCGAATGTTTATATAAGTATATTCTATTTACCACGAAATTTTCAAAGAATTTCCACTTAAGTTCAACTATTTATAGGCATATGCAATTTTCGATCATTATTAGTTTTTTTTAAAATTAATATAGATACAAATTTATTTGTTAGGTAGAAAAGCTTGAAAATTTAATACAAGCCTCTTAACATATTGTTTCAATAGCAGTTGATAAATAAAAGAAATTCATAGTCACTATCTTTTTTTATAAACATTCAAAGTTTGAATTATGACAAAATACGTAAAAATCACAAAAATTCACAATTATTTTAAGCTAGAAATTAATAAATTTTCTTTTTAAATCTAAGATTTGAAAATTTTTAATAATCTATAATATATCCTAGACAGATAAACCGTCTTCGCTCAGAATCGTTTTTCGTATACAATGATAATATTATAATATCATTGGATTTAAATTGAATTCCATCCATTACAGTAGGTAACCAACTTGTAACCTACTGTACAGCAGAGCGACATCCACGACTTACCCGCCTTTTTTTACGCTTACCAATACATATAGACAATCCATATAATACATAATTATGCACCTACTATGTTTTTGATTTGTTTTTTTAAAAAAAAACCTTACCTTACCTTAAAAATTATTGCACTATATAATCTAACCAAAAAAAGTGAAAACATAAAAAAATATATAAAATTGTATTGAAAATGACGACAATCAACAAAATTGCAATAAATTGAAAAAAGGTCAAAAATTGCAAAAAGTTGCACTTAAAATGTTTATATATTAGTTGGTACTCGTTTAAAATAAATTACTTATTACCCATATATATTTAGAATTTAAGCTTTAAAACAATAGGACCGACGAACACGAGATTAAACATATTTCATATACCTCAGTGTTTTACATATTAATAAATAATAAATAGTTTTTTTTTATACAAAATTGCAATAAATAATTAATAGAAAATATAATAAAATTTTTAAAATAATACAAAATGCTTAATTTTTATTATTTGACTGACTTAAAATAGGCATTTAGTTAAATGCCTAGTTATTTTATTAAATTGTATCTATTACCGAAAACCCATTTATACTCAGAACAAAATTTAAAATTCTCCGTGTTTTCAAAAATGTTTGGGAAAACAACAAAAACGTTTTAGAAACAGGAATATTTCAAAATCGGTTATCGACAAACCTAGAAGTTAGATTTGTTTTTTTAGTCTAACTCAAAACAAAAATAAAACTATAGATAAGCGATTTCGGCAATGAATATTTTTATTATCATTTTATAAACACATGATAAAAATAGGTATTCAAAGTATTTTTATTTTTTTTATTTAAGTTTATACCTACTTGTAATTAAAATATTACAGTTTCCAGTTTTCCACTTTCACTGTATGCTGTACCTATAATATTATTCTTATTCAACAACCTATAAATACTGTACCATATACGGGTTTCTGCCCGTCATATTTATTAAATAAAATAAAATATTATATTGAACTTTTTTTTAAAGTGGTTTTATATCAATAAGAACTTCTTAAGATTATATTGAATTATTTTATGAAAAAAAATTGATTTGAATGACAAGAGACAACTTACAAGTCATAATATAAGATTTATGACTGATTAATGATTATTATTTATCATATTATATTTATCTATAATATAGTGATGATATCGCGTACTATCATAGTATCTTCATTTTTTAGTATCATACAATATTTGAATAACATTTAAGTGGACGTTATACCCGCATATGTTGTCTCTGTCTTACAAGTGCGTAACATGATAAATTGTATGCTCAGATCACATTTAGCTCCGTGAGTTTAAAATTTAGAATAAATTGATCTGTTATAAAAATTAAATGTGACATTATTTTCGAGGCCTTCTCATTGGCTTTTTATTATATTTTAATTTTAAAGCGAGCTATGAGTATTTTAAGATATACAAACAATTTACAATTTTTAATTCGCTTTGAAATTAAAATATAATAAGAGGCCCACGAGAATCTAGGTATAAATAGGTTCTCAGTAACAGATACAATTTAATAAAATAACTAGGCATTTAACTAAATGCCTATTTCGAGTCAGTCAAATAATAAAAATTAAGCAGTTTGTATTATTTAAAAAATTGTATTATATTTTCTATTAATTATTTATTGCTATTTTATATAAAAAAAACTATTTATTATTTATTAATATGTAAAACACTGAGGTATATGAAATATGTTTAATCTCGTGTTCGTCGTTCTGTTCAATACTCCGATGCCACTGCTAGATAAGTTTTACGAGGTATTTCAAGGAAGGGCGCAGGAGTTGTGGTGACGTAATTTCTCACATATTTAAGAATTGAAAATTATAAAATGAAAACACGAAGACGACCAAAATGTTCCTACGTCCTACCTATTTAGCTATATAACGATTCATATAATATATTATTGTTATGTTTTAACAGTCACATTCCAAGGTTACCCCCCTATTCCTCGTACATGCACCACAACACTACCGACTGACAACCGGTTTTGAAAATGATGTCTACCCTCTGATTCACGCACATGTGCTACAGCAGCTCGTATACCAGCGGTGAGCATTTCAATAAAATAATATTATTTGATATTTCCAACACTACATCAAAATAATGTTCTTTGTTCGGGTCAAAGATTTATAATATTATGATATACTTAGAGATATTTTTTCTCTCTCATATCGTTTTCGCTCTTGACGTTTGAATAGTATATTAACTACAATGGAGATTTATAAAAGCAGCAAATACCAAAATACTTGGTAGTTATAACAACAATCGATGTAACGAAATGCTGTACCATATATTAAATGGGTTTCTGCCCATCATGTCTGTAAAATTAAATTAAATTAAATTAAATATTAAATTGACTTTTTTTTTATTTCAGTGATTTTATATGATTGTATTATGATTTTTTAATTCATCAACAGTACAATAATAAAAATCAAAGATATTATAAAATTGTACAATGACGCATACTTTAATTTCCGTAAGGGTTTTTCCACCCACCAAAATAAATAATTTATAAGCAAAAAAAAAACTTGTAGATCTCGGAGACTCGACGAAAGCGAAGCTTTTTTATTCAGTAACAGAGGTGATCGAACCGAGAATAATTGTCATGCAGTGGAACGCAGTTATTTACACTTAATCTAATCTAACTTAAAATACTAGATTCAGTACTAATTTGAGAATTTTCATTACATCAATAATAAAGTTAGAATTTTGAAAAATAATGAAAATAGAACACTAACATCTCAGGGTACCAAAGCTCTACCATAGGCCTCCATACCTACTGATCGCAATGCTGCCTGATTCAATCTCACTTATTACCTATTGTTGTATGCACATAATGCCTAGCTGATAAATATTCGAAACAATTTACTGAGATGAATTACCCTTCTCCCCTACAAAAAAAAAAAAAAAAAATTAAAGCACTTATACAGTTTCTGCTCAGTGACAAATATTACATATAGGGCATTGTTTAAAAATTAAATGCGTACGAAGCGTGTATAAATGTATAATTAAACCTTAAATCTTATTTTTATATGGTACCTTCATTTTTACCTGCCGATTCGGCGTACGGTTGCAATTTTTTCATTAATAATTATAAACAAATTTTAGGTACTCAATTATTTATTTAATATAGTTACTTTATATATGCTATTTGAATGTAATTTATTCAAAGGAAATGAATGAAATGACCACTATAATATTGGCTATAAATTATTCAATTAATCACTAAAATGTCATTATTATCCTAATATGATAATGAATGCAAGTAAATTGCAAATTCTATAGAGTTTTGTTACCAAATAAAAGATTTGAATTGTACCTATACACAAATATATTCATGTATTATGTATAGTTTAGTACTAAAATAATACTATGCTTAAATAATAAATTATACCATAATAGAGATTATTTATTGAATTCTATATTATACTCATGACTCATGTATATATTATGTAGGTATGTATAGTTGTAATATATCATTTATATATATTATTATTATTTAGTCACATTAATGTGAAATATCATGATTTCTAGCTTCTAGTTATTAAGAAGTATGGTCAAATACTTTTATAATAATTTTAAATAATCATCAAATTTATTGTATTTATTTTATTGTGTACAATAACGATTATACGATTTTCTGCTGATTAAAGTGTAATAAAGCTTTGTTCCAAAAAATGTACATAACAATTCTATGGAAAAAGGACTTAGTTTTTCCCAAATTTTACCCCGTTACCGCGTAAGTACAACATTAATATAATTATAGTGTGTGAACGAACGTATATAGTGATTTTATGTCACCCGATTGTCGGGTAATAGGGGGCATCCCTGTGTATTGGTAAAGATAAATACTTGTGAGCTCGGTGTGACGGTGTGCAAGCATTTTCCATACCTGGCCAGTGCTTCTCTCCGTGTCAACCCTTGACCACACTGTCTAGGACACCAATGGGTTCTCAAACTGCTACCTGTTGTGTACACAAAGGAGGGTATGACTTACTATACTCGGTGCTATCCCATCCATTGTTTGATGGTCTTCGTACTGTTTTCGTCGAAAAAGGTTTCACGACGTACCTAAATTCTCAAACGGCTCCGGTATTTGACAAGAATTATTTATTTTTTACTTTGCATATTAAATTTTAAAAAAACTCACAAAAACACATATGATGTTAAATTGTTAATTTATTAGCTTAAAATATAAATAAATAATAAGAATACAATATAATACAATACAATAATTGTTAATATACATGTTAAGGCCCAACAAATGAACAATCTTAAATACATTTTATAAGTTTAATAATAAATATAAATTTATTTTTATTTTAATACCTAAATATTTTGTATTACTTTTTGTTTAAATCTCTAAGTTTATGAACAGATGTAGGTAGTTTTAAAAAAATTGTGATGAAACGAAAATACGTGATTTTTTAAATAATGTCAATTTTTATATAAAGTTTAAAAAATAACATATTTTAGATACCACTCTTCATTTAAGACCATTTAAAGAAGTCTAATGGATGTATGCATTGTGAATGAATATTGTTGTCAAAAAAGGGATCCGTTTGGGTATTAAACGTAAAACAAATTTCTACATCTAGTTAGCGTAGTTAGTTTTGTTCATGACATATTCATAAGATATAAAATACATATGTACATAAAATATGTATCTATTATGCATATTATGTTTATAAAATATAATTAATAATGAAACAATTGATCATTAAATTTATCCAACTCCCTTTTTTAGAACATTTTAACTTTTAAGTGTGCTATCCTAAAAAAAATGGCACTTTAAATCATATATTTATTTTCTAAAGTAATATAAACGTCTTGTGTTCTATTCACTAAGTAACTATTTGTACCTATATGAAAGATAGATATCAATTAGAATCTCTGAATTATTATGATATCAAGTATATCATAACATTGGTCGAAATACATTATTGCTGCTTTTAATGATAGACAATCAATCGTTCCCGACCACAATTTTTATCACATCTACATTGATAGATTGATTTACCAAAAAATAACTTAAATGGCAGAAGCTATACCAAAATAAAAATTTAAACAGGTTCCAGGACTGTTCTGTTATTAGTCTGGTTTACTTGCTTTATTTTAAATACAGATTGAGGATCTTAGGAAAATTTTTCCAAACAATGAATTTCCTTTAAAGTTAATTATAATTCATTTAATTCACTATGAAGAATAATATAATGCAAGGCTCATGCAGTCAAATTATTTTGAAGTTAAACTTCTTTACGCAGGGTAGTGAGGAAAAAAAGCGAACGAGCGGCCGTACGAACGCGAACACGGACATGTCGTTGTACGCAGCCGCGGATTGTCGTAGCTGTATTTTGTAAACGGTTATGGGTTGTGTCATTAAACGACAGTATTTTTGGTTGGGTTATTAAACAAAGAATAGTTAATCAGCAATAATATTAATGAGATAAATATTTAGATAAAAACGGAATGATCGTCCGGGATGATTTCATAAGGTCGTCGGGGCGGCGGTGCGAAGCGTATCAGTACGTCATGTACATAATATGACATAATAATAATATTACATTATTACGTATTATAAATTATAATGTTGCGGTCGGTGATATAATATTATATAGTCTATACAAATTACTGATTGTAAAGTAGACACATAATATCTAAATAATAAATAAATTCCAAAAAATCTTGATATTAATAAATTAATCTCATGATAGCGATATGCCCATAAAGTTTAACTTTAAAATGTTCTTTTGATTAAATGTTCAAGAACAAATTATTACAAAACGTTCTTCTGATTAAATGTTCATGAATGTATTATTATTATTATTTATTACAAAACATTCCTCTGATTAAACATCCAAGAACGAACAATGTTATAACGTTTATTAGCTATATCGTTTAAGAACTTAAAATTTTTAAATGTTTTTTTGGCGAAATATTCAAAAACATAAACATTTTTTATGTTTTTCTAATAAAATGTTCGGTAAGCCATTTAATTCATAACGTTATATCTATAACCGTTTGTTGAAGATAACTTAATTTAACGTTTATCGCAATTAAAGTTCAAAAACAAAGTATGGAACCGATACCGTACCAATATTTAACGGTTAAGGTCACCCTGGTCGGTGACAGCCGATGCGGTTTCGACGACGACGATGATAATAATAATATCATACACACGCAGTCGCGACTTGCGATTTAAGGTCATGGTCGTGCGGCGAGGCGGTTTTTCTATTGGCGGGTGGGTGGAAGTGGCGACGGCGGTTTGCGTTCCCGTGGAGGCCAAGTTGTGCACGTATCCAGTGTGCTTTTAGCCATTGTTAATATTGTTATTAAGTAATAAGTAGTTTCTATTTTAATATTTTAAATTTTAATGGTTACTTGGATTTATTTACGTACTACGTACGACTGGATTTAGTAAAAATAGTAGGTATTTTTATTTTACCTAATGATTATAATTTACAATATAATATTACCGAAATAATAATCTCGAGTTCGAACTAGGTTATTCACCGTCGTTGTTGTTCGCCAATCCGTTCGGTCGACGGTCGTTCAATCATTAGCATAAAAAATATAATTTACATTGTTTCTTTTCTTTCTTTATTATCCTCATTATCCCTGCAGTCTATCCATGCCTTTCTTTCTTTTTCACTAACTCACGTGTACCGTTCAAAAGAAGTTTAACTTCCCGCGCGCATACTGGTAACACACACTGTTTTTTTATTTTATGATCTATTTACTGAAAAATGCTATACGTTATGCTCAAACTTCATTAATCATAATTTCCAATACAGAATAATCGTGTTGATAAACTTAAAAAATGATTTATACATAAATATAAGTATTTATACATACCTAATAGTACCATCAAATATAATTAATTTCTTAAATTGAAAAATAAATGCATACTACTATTATTTTAGTATTTTTAGACATTTTTTATATTAAATTTATTTTTCTAACACTTTCAGCAATATGTACTAAACTATCATTTGTATTAACAATAGGTATTAAAATATGAAGTTCAATATCTGTTGATAAATTAAGATATTCACTGTCTTCATTACCATTTAAAATTTCTAGCTCTTTCCTAACTTTTTGGTGCTTAATTTTTTTTTATTTGTCATAGATTTTAAATTCAAAAAGGTAGTTATTACATCTACCTAGATTTATTTAATTTGAACATGGTAGAAATTGTTGATCTCATTAAATTAATATATTTATCAATTATAAATTATGAGAATTTTGAGTGGTACTGCTACATTACTTCTCTCATCAAGTCTTCATGTCTTGTATTTGTATATATATAATACTTGATATATAATATATAATATATACCTAAATTATTATAAATTATTTATCTTATTTTGAATAACATTTATAAACAATGAAAAATTTTAAATTTCATAATAATATGTACATCCCGTTTCCTATACTTAAATATGATTATAATTTAATACTTATTTATTTATTCGTATGGCTTAACAAATCAACATTAAAACAAATATTTAGTTTTAATGATAATAAAAAAAATCAAATGATAAAATAAAATATAAAACAACAGAAATTAAGTTAAATTGATCTTGAAAATTTTTAAGGATATATAACATATATAAAATAATATAATATAATGACGCGTGAACAGTTTTCAGTTGTACGTCCAGTTCCTTATCCACTTTACTGTTTCCGGTGTTATGCCGTGAATTCCTTCGATACCTAGGTTGAATTTCTTTAATTGACATTCATTTATAATATGATATACTGATATATGGTTTGTCTATCGTCGCCGCAATCGCATGCTAGGCTGACTTGGAGTCGTTATTTAAACATCATATCAGCACAACGACCATGGCCTATTCAAAGACGATTTAGTACAGACCACTCATGTCCAGGCAGTTCCATACCCATAACTCCTTGATTTGGGTCCAGCACCAGGTTTTGGTTTTTGATTGGTATAGTAGAATTAGTCCATTTATTGCACCAGTACTTATTAGTTTCAAATTCTGATCTTATTAGGTCTTTGGCGGTCTTCCAAGGTGGTTTCTTTGATTTTAGTCTGAGTGTTGGTTTGTCTTCTAATCTTTCGGCTAGTAGTGAATTCCTCCTTTCTTCGGATTTTTTGATAATATTAATAAGTTTCTACTTTCTTCGTAGGTCTGGTGGAGCAATATTGGTTAAAGCTGGTAGCCACTGTAACTGACTGGACTTCACTCTCTATGCAATTGTGTATTAACCCTCCACAGGCAAGCCTATAAATTCCAACAGACCAGACAAGGGTGGTCACGGGTGACCAATGTAATTTTATATTAGAAATAATCAAACTTTTTTATAAATTCTCTTTATTTTTAATTATCATAATTAATACTAATATGCATACTAAAGTATAATCAATGGTAATGTATATTTATAAAAAAAAAAAAAAAAACAACTTGAATTTATAAGTGGTTGAGATGACCAAATAGTTTCTTGGTCTTTTCCCAAAAAAAACTCACGATCTGTAAGCTGGAAGCTTACTGAGGTATAGCAGATAAGCAAAAATATATCAGGCAAACGGTGGACTTATCTATAAAAGGGTAATGGATAATCCGGTGCATAGTATTTAATGTTATAATCTAGTTATTAATGTGTTATCTTAGTCCGGTCACCCGTGACCGGGCCTTGCCTGTAGAGGGTTAACCTTCTTTACATGTGCACTATTGCATAGCGTAATTGTGTAATTTAATACTTAAATTACATCTGAAAAACCTACCTATAATTTGTAATAAACTTTATATTATTTTATATTCCTGACGATATACTATTTACTATCACTAATTTTAGTATCAATTAATACACAAAGGTAAATTTTTAGTCATTAAATAAATAAGGCCAACCACTAGCCAGCCTGGGAAGCCAAAATAGTGGGAGTGATGCATGCATCACGGGTTGACCCACCGATATCAACTTTAAACCTCATTGGTACTGAGGGAAAGGGGAGCCCCATCGTACGCCGGTCCGGCATGCCGTTCCGGGCTCGATGCCCCTCAAGGTTGAGGCTGAAACGCGGTGGTTGTGAGACCAGCGCTAAATAGTAACAAAACCACCCTACCTTGGTAGGAGGATGCACCCTAAGGCATAATCTAACCCGAATCAGAAAGGTACAAACCTTCTGGTCCGGTGCTGGTGGTCCCTATGACGAACTGGGAGAATGCCTAGCGCTATTCCGGACATCGGAATCTCATAACTAGCTCCTTGAGCTAATACACGGTACGCAGTTGTAAGGCCATGGCCATAAACCCTAAAGGATCATGTTCCCGAAAAAGGATGCTTCCGCTAGAATACCTTCATATCATAATTAATTATGAGTTATGACTATATTTTAATATATAAATTAATATTGTAATAAACCTGCGAATACCATTGATTATATATAGGAATAGGACTCCTTTAAAATATTGAATATGGTACATACAGATTTTTAAAGAAATTATACATTAAAAAGTTAATAAAAATCACAGCATTTTCATTTGAAAATAGAAATAAGTGTCACTACAGAAAGCTGTCACCACACGAGGACGACAAAAAAATTATTTTAATCCTACAATAAAACTCAACAAAACCCACAAGTTATAGTGATGCTTATCTAGATATAATTATTGATCCTCATTCCCAGAAGTTTATTGACGTTCGATGAAAAGTTACTCCTCTGTACTGACAGGTAGTAATTCTACAAATCGTAACGGCTGGATCGGGACTTGGCCTATAGATATCGTAACACTCATTTTAAGTACACGTGACTGACAAGTGGAGATAAGATACTATTTTCTTACTGTGATTGAAATATATTTTTTAATAATTATATATATAATCTAGGTAAGAAAAAAAGAAAATGTTATTATATTGTATAGAAAGTTTAAGAATACCTATTATTGGAAGTACACAATTTTCTTGTTGATATATGAGAATTATATAATATTATGGATTTCAATAAGTTCAATAGATAGTCATGTGTTGCGTTGATCACTTAGCCTTAGCGTAGTTAAAAAATAAAAATATAATGTCACAAATCATAAGTTGTGGAGTATGTAGAAAATGGTTCATTGAAAGTTCAAAGAAATGAAGGGGGACTGACGTGTGGCCAAATCGAAGAAGGCAGATTGATATCGTTAATTTCCTACAGAGATATAAGGGTGTGAAATCATCTGGTTTTGGTGAGTTGGTTGGAGATATATAATTTCATTTTACGATGAGTAGGTCCAAGACGTAGCGAAATAAGGTGTTAGCGTTTCCTAGTATATAAGCCATAAATTGGTCATACAAACCCAGCGGTTGTGGATGGCGTAAAACCGCAGAATTGTTTTTTTGGGAGCGGCATTCGAAGGGATAACGTATATTTGAAGAATTTGTTGACGAATGTCAAAACCTGATTCTGTTATAGAATATTAAAGTTGTCTAATATTGTTTATAAGAGGAGAATGTTGTAATTTAAATACCTAAAGAAAATTGATCAATCGAATTTAAATATAAGATGTCTGGATTTGCAGAACATTTTTAAAAAGTTAAAAAACTGCTTTTTTTAACAAGAAGTATTTTCAAATTTAATGCAAGCATTTAGTCAAAAATAATTAAATTAAATTAAATTATATTATAATTGTATAGGTAATTAATCATAATAACATATTATATTATAATAATATAATATTGTAATTTTTGATCAGGGGCATACTATAGGCAACTCATCTTACGAATTGGCCGTGACCATTTGCCGATAAGAGGAATTCCTTATCAATAGATGGGTTTATAATAATTCCTTAGTGCTGGGCTAGACAGTTGTTACATGTCCTAAAATGTAAATTAAACCAGAAAGTCCTTTTGATATTAACGGTGCAAACTGCAAGTTTCAGGTTAAAAAAAACTAAAACCTATTATAAATTACATTAATGATTCTTCAATAATCTTATTTGACAACTAAACCTATTACTTTGTGTTAAAAATGATTCTTATTTAATTATACTATTATTATAATTTCTGTCAGTTGAATAATTTTTAATTGTGTGTGTCCAGCTTAAATTTTAAAGGGCTTCTATATGTCATAGCAATAGAGTTTTAAGTATATTCTGCAAATCCAGACCGTTTAGATTTAATATAAGTTGATTAATATGAAATGTTTTGTGTCTATGAAGTATATTAATTCATTATGATTTACAGGGGTCAAATTTTAAACAATTGATAGATCATGAAAGAAAAAAAACATTATGATATTCAATCTTTACATTCTAATATGCAAACCTTAGCGTATGAAAACTGCAACAAATTTATTTTGGCTGCCGATATAATTGGAAAAGTAATAGATATTTAAACTAACAAATATAATATGTTATATATAAACATAATAATATTACAATAAAATACCAAATACATTTTAATTTTTAAACTTTGTATTTTTGTTGTAGATGAAAAATGATTGTAAAACTATAGAAGGGAAAATGGAATTGCTTTTATTAATTCACAAGGAATTCTTGTTACGCTCAAATAATTGCCTATGTGAATCGCACTTGAATAAATTGCAAGTTGAAGATATAAATCAGGTAAATTTAGTTTGATATGCTTATATTATTTAATTTGATTATTAAAATATTTAAGAGTAGGTATTTCACAAATATGATAGAGAACAAGAGAACAGAAGAGTATCAAATTGTCTCAATGTGCAAAAAAAATACTCAAATAGTCACTATGTTCTTTTATCTATAATTTGATCAATTTTCTACCTAACTTTCTCTTCATGTACAATCTTTCATGTTATTAAATTATTTACAAATCTTAGGTTATAATGTCAAGTCTTAACACAAGTTATTGCAAATGATATTAAAATAATAAGAATACAATCTTATGGTATGTAATTTATTATTATATATTTATTTATTCTCGTATGATATGATTCAGCCTTTAGTTTAATTATTTAATTTTTAAATTGTTGTTCCACTAAATATTAATTAGCTAAATAATGTAAATCCTGAAAAATTTGAAGAAAATGTATAATTAAAATATATCGTATCGATTGTAAATGAAACAAAATTTTTTTAAATAAGGGTAGTTGTATAATTATAATAATATAATAGGTATTTCGTATTACTTTATTATAGGCACCGAATAATATGGGTACCCAATCATATCAGTTTATAATAACTTGATTTAATTTGAAATTGTTTAATTGAATAAATTATATTATACTTCACAAATGTATGTATATAAGCAATATATATATATATAAGTATAAATATATTAATATATATATAATAATAATATAAATATATAAATATATATAAGCAACTCCAATAATAAAATCAAATACAAATAATAGTAATTATTAAGAAAATGTGTTACAGTACCAACCTATTTATTAGAGTGGTCAGTACAAAGTAGTTTTCATCAAATTACAGTTTCTTAACTTTAAAATTATTGAAATATAAAGTTGTTCTATAATTCTTACCTGAAACTTGCCTAACATTACTCCATACTGAGTTGACAAAATTGATTAGAATACAAGAAGTGAATCCTGGTGTTTGCTATAGTTTTGGGCTCTTTAATGATATAATTATGTATAATTTCTCTAATATAAGGCCAAAATAGTATTTAAAAATATAGGTATTTTTGAAATAAAAATTTTGTTTCAGTAGATTTAGACCTATAAATAAGTATAAAAACTATTATGAACCCCTGAACCTATGAATGACAATGGACATTACTCTAACATTAACAAGACATTCAAGCCATTTGATATTCAGGATTCTCCAAATAGCTCAACAACTCCTAGTCCATGTCATTCTTTATTTGGATATGAGAATACAACAGCAATATAAAGTTATAATGTGGGTGATTCATCAAAGTATAAAATAATAAAATTGAATTACTGTAGCTGTTCAATATCTTCCTTCACTGAATCATCATCATCACAGTCACAACAAATAGGCTTAACAACTAGGCGTTGAATTAAATTACCAGGAGTAATAAATAAATTTTTATGTATTACTTCTAAAATGTCCAAACAATTTTGAATTTTGTATCTAAAATTTTCAATTTATGTTTCAGCATTCAAGTAATTTACTTCACGGGCATTAACTAACGTGAAGTATGATAATGAAGGAATTAATATTATTACTAGTTACTACTTTGATTGAAAAATTAGACAATTCTATTTTATTTTCAACAAATATTACTCCGAACACTACTGTAGCACATTATGAAAATGATGAACCAAGAAATGCAGAAGATAATTTAACTGATAATAGACAATATAGATCTGAATCGGTAATTTAAAAATTAAAGTTAAATTAACCGACTTATGTTTTATTATTTATGTTTTAAGATTGTAACAGCAATGCGCTTGATGGACAATGATGTTTCTAAGACCTTAAGAAGAACAATGCAAAACAATATTTACTGATCACTCGTTTCAAATTTAGTTTAATGAAGAAAAAACAGTTTTCAGCACTGCAAAGCAGCATTGTCATTTTTGGTAAACCATATAATATATATTATTTGTTTTAAATTAAAAATATTGTCACTATAATTAATGACTTTATTCTTACAATATTCATTAGGTATGTTTAAAATCTTAAATAATTTAAATTGTAGTGTTTCTACAAACCTACAAAATTAGGAGAGCTTAAATATTATACCGAACATCAAGACTTAAAACAATCCACATATTTTAATAGTTATAAATCGGATACCTAAAAAATGTACAATGTATTGCCAGTAGAAGTTAAACAAAGTAACTCTTTTAAGATTATTTAGCTAACAAGTACACTAATGCTACTCATCGTCATCATATACAGCTTAAGGGACCATTGAGATCCAACATTGCCATCACAAACTTATTTCATTCTCTCCTATTGTACACATGTCTAACTGAGCCCTTTCTTGAAGTACTCTTAGATCCTTCATGACTGAGTCCTTCCGTCTTCTTCTGGCCCTGCCCAGAGGTTTTTTACCTGTCATTTCCACCATCAATGCTTGTTTAATAATTTGGCCATCCCCCTCCATACGTGTCCTAACCATTTGAGTCTTTTGCTTCTTGTATATGAGAGAATATTAGATCTTCTGTATAGCTTCCGTAATTTGTTATTATGTATTCTTTCAAATCCATTTTGTATCTCTGTTATATAGAGGGCCATACATTTTTCTTTCAAATGCAATTACACTCAGGTGGTTTTCCTTGGTGGTTGACCATGTCTCACATCCATATGTTAGGATCGGTCTAATGTAACTGGTGTATTGGGTTTTCTTTGATTCATAAGATAGATGCTTTGATTTAAATAGTTATAATAAACTAAAATAACACTTGTTAGCACTTTTAATTTCATCATGCAATAATATTTGTACTGTTCGTGTTTACCCCGAGATATGTGAATTGATTAACTTTTCCGAAGGTAAGATTATCTACCTCTAGATCTGAGTTATCTGACTCTGTTCGCAACATACACATATATTTAGTTTTCTATTGGTTCACCTCTAATTCCATCATTTTGCTTGTCTTCAGCAGTTTTCGAGTGGTTTGTATAACATCTTCTCTTGAGTTTCCCATTATGACTATGTCATCAACATTCAGTTCACCGACGTTCATTTTTCGATCTTCTGACATATCCCTTATCACTTTCTCCAGGGCTAGGTTGAATAATTCTAATGCTACTACGAGAACAAAATATTCTTATACCAAATTTATAAGACCATTGTATTTATAATATTAATTTTTCCCCACACAAGTTTTTCTCAGTAAGGCCCTGCAATAATCTTTTGATATTAATTTAAATAAAATAAAAATAAACGATTTAATTTTAATTTATTAGCATGCATTTATTGTAACAAGATTATACGCTGATAAATACTATTTTAATAGTGATGTTATAAACTTAATTTGGAATTTTGGATTCACTGACCACCGTGCATTATAATAATTCGAATACAAGTGAAATACCTATTATATAAGGAATATTACTATTGAATTGTACATTGTTAATGTAAGTACCCAACCCATGCATTACCCAATAATTATTCTAATTATAATATTTTTATTAAGAATAGCTAAGTACTTACATATCTATAATATGCACCTATATCTATATGTATTATATATATATAGGTTAAAAATAGTTAAGGTTTGAATTTAAAGGCAATATAATAAAGTCGTATAAACTCTGGTTTTTGCATCCAAGAAAAAAAAATAAAGAATTAAGCAATTACAACATTTGTTAAAAAATTAAATAGATTTCTACCTTAAAAATTTAACTATCGTGTTCAAAAATAATAAATTAACTTTTTAACAAATAACTTGTAACAAATACTTAATTAATTTTGATCATAATAAATCTCATTATAAATTTTTTATAAATTCAACTTGTTTTAAACTGAATAATATTATATTATAATAACAATAATTATTAATGTATCAACTTCACTTAAAATTGTTATTGTATAATTATTAGTTCTTTTATATTGTTTTGTTCCTTTGATTGGTATAGCAAACTATCAAATAAATATTGATATTTAAATGAATAAAAATTGAAAAGTAAAAAGCAAAGGTATTGATAAGTAAAAGAGAAAAAAATGTTCATCCATTAGGTATCTTAGAAATTAAATTAGATATATTTTAATTTGAAAATTATTTTTCTATTGGTATCAAAAAATAAAAGGCTTTTGCCTTTAAATCTAAACCCTAGTTACAATAGTACCTAGAGGTACCTATAGTATTGTTATTTAATTTGTTTACAGTAATAAGTATATAGTAATATCATTGATTATAGAACAGTCTATTCTATAATCAATGGTAATATTATACTATTATAAACATAGCATGTCTAGATGTTCATACCATAAATACAATGTTTTACATAACTATACGCCTGTATATACCTATAATATATATGAGTAGGTAATTAAAATTATTTATTTTAAACCTATTCTAGGTATGAATCAAATATTAATTATTAAAATATAGGTACTAGCTGATCCCCGTGCACAATAAATTTTGAGTGTAACTTAATTAAGTTTATAATTATATAAATCTGAAAATGTATTGAGCACGGGGATCAGCTAGTATATTTTAATAATTAATATTTGATACATGCCTAGTATAGGTTTAAAATAAATTTATAATAAATAATTTTAATTACCTACTCATATATGTGCATATAAGTCTTAAAAGGTTCAAAACTTTTTAGCTGATAGTTTTTAAAATGCCAAAGCCAAGTTGTAGTTTTTTTTTTATAGAAAATCAAAGGAAAAAACATTTAGTTAGGAACTTTATTGATATGAACAATGATTTGGATATTTATTGTGTTCACCAAATTGAAAAGTCTACTACTGTGAATTCAAGAGAAATTGCTCCAGAAAATAATTAAGATTTTTCTAACAATGACCAATCAATGATGTCCTTAAACACTAATTTATAAGAGTATTTTTTAACACAGCAGTTGTGTATTATTGAAGTTACTCAGACTATAAATGAACCAATTTCAGACAGTTTTACAATTTTTAATTTCAATCAGAATATTAATATTACTGATGCAAATGATTTTCAGAATGTGTGAGTATCTTTTATATTGTTTCTTCGAGACTTCTTAGGAACAGTGCAAAAACCAAAAAGCTTTTAAAATTACTATCAGTTGATAATTTGGAATGTTTAAAGTTACTTCCCATGGGTACCAAAACTCTTTTATCTACTCTTAGGCCAGGTCATGTTGAAATCAATAATATTGGAGGCAGACAATATATTTATTTTGGAATTTTAAAAGGGTTAAAATATTTGTTAAATACTATAGCTATATAGAGTCTGTCTGAATCTGAAATTGAGTTATTGGTTAACATTGATGGCCTTCCTATTAATAAAGGAGTAATATCGTTTTGGCCAATATTATGTAGTCCTATAAACTCATCAATATAGAAGCCATTCATTATTGGTGTTTATTTTGGATCAAACAAATTATATTATGTCAAAAAATATCTTTTCCCATTTATTGATGATTTAAATGATCTCATTCAAAATGACCTTCAATTTAATAATATAACTTTGAAAGTTAAAATTAAAAGTATTATAGCTGATGCACCAGCTCAAGCTTTTTAAAAACAAATAAAAGGCCATTCTGGTTATTTTGGTTGTGAAAAATGTAATGAAAAAAGGTGTTTATTTGTTAAGTAATATTTGTTTTCCCTATGATAATGCTGAACTGCGTACTGACGAGTCTTTTTTGTAACGCACTAATGAGAAACATCACATTGGAGTTACACCTTTACTTTTAATACATGGTTTTGAATTGGTTTTTTCCTTTCCTCTCGACTACATGCATCTCTGTTGTCTTGGAATAATGAAAATAATATCACATATTTTCCTTGTTAGAGGTTCTTTTGTTCCTAGCTTAAATGGTTCAGTTCAACTTTCGAGAGATCAGACTCATATGATTAATAATTGCATGAAAATAGTTGTAAAATGGATGAGTTCAGACTTTTCTCGAATACCTAGTGATAAAAATAACTTTATTTACTAACTCATATTGTTTTATATATGGAAAAATTTGGTTGTAACAAATACATGTAGAACTATTAAGGTGCATAACAAATAATAATAAATACTTAAATAATATTTAATATATTTTTATGTACGTTACAATTTATAATATATGTTCCCATTCTTTTTTATAATCAATGTAATCATTATCTTTTACATGAATCTAATACCTTTTTTAATACTCTAGAAGCAGTTTATGTAAATTTTTCACTGCCTGACAAAGATAAGCTATTACAAGATTTACAGAAATCCATGCAAATAAAATCATTATCGATTTCTAGATTATGTGAAAGGCGGTGGTCGTGTCGTCTTTAAAATTGTAAAGCAGTATGTCATAATAGTTTTGGTGTAATAGTAAATATTTTACAAAATGAAATAAATGAAGATACGAGTATGAACAAAGAAATGGCTCAAGCAATTGGTAATAATTTAATATATTACAAGTATTTTATATTAATATATGTATACTACATATACTATAAATTATAATAACTTGAGTAGGTATAGTATAACACTATAGTCTATAAAACATTTTGTTCAAAGGTCTTCTGTACACATTAAAAAAAATGTCATTCGTATTATATTTGTTATTTTTGAAGAAATCTTGGGAATAATAAATATATTGAGTAAAAAATTGCATCAAGAAGAAGGTAGAATTGGAAATGCTGGTATTGAAATTAGTGCTGTGATAAAAACAATTAAAAATATGAGAAATGAAAAATCATTTGATGTCTTATGGAATAATGGAATAATGTGATACAGTTTTTATTAAAACATAATATTGATGTTTTACATAATACACCTGAACCTGGTTAGTAAAAAAAGTTATCAAATATAATAATATTGTTTTAAACATAATTATATTTTGGAATTTACTTGGTATATATTTAATTATTATTTTGAAATTGTATAGGTGTAATTATGTCATCTAAAAGAAGACGAAAAGAATCTATTCAACTAAAAAGTTTTCATGTTTCTGTTACAACTGGCGCTGGAGGAAATGACATCTGTAATCAAGGTGTTGACATGAATAAAACAGAAAACAATAAACAATATTGGCGTTCTCATGCATATCATGCGGTATTGGATGCAATTATAGGCCACTTTGAGTTTAGGTTTTTAAAAGTTAGGTTTGGAGATTGAAAATTCAATAGATAAATTCATTAAATTAAATATGAATAAAAGCATGATGTATGACACAAGATCGTTTCGGTTATCTTTCTGTGTTGCACTATTACACATCGAGAGAGATATTGTTAATAATCTAGACCTCAATATTATACTAGACAAATACTCAAAGAAAGACCGCCGTATAGATTTAATATTATTGTAAAAAATGTGAATAAAATATATATCATGTAGAAAATATAATAACATATAAATTGATATAATATATAATTATTAATAAAAAAATTAAAAATTAAATAAAAAAAAATGAATTTTAAGTGATTTTTTGTTCTGGTTCCACATCAAGTATGACTTTTTTTGTTGTTTCCGTTTTTAAAAACAATTTATGTTGTCCTCTGTAGAACCAGAACTATAGTTTTTGTTTTGTTTAGTGGTTAATATAGGCAAATAGTGGTGTTAGGTCTCATCCAGTCAATAAAAATCTGGAGCTTAAGCACCCCCTAATTCAAATGTCTAGTTGCGCCAATGTCAGAATAGCTAAAAAAGGCAAAATATTTTTTGAATTGAAAATATTATACAATACCAACATAATATGTTGTTATATAATAAAATGGTATTGTAACCTAACCAAATATATATTATAAATTATTTGGTTAAAATTTCAAGTAAGTATGTATATAATTATTCATTTTTGAATGTTTACAAAAACAAATTGATATTTTTTAAAACATTTGCAAATTTTTCAAATTTACTTAATTTTATATTTTGATTTTCCATCGAAATACAAACAAGTTAAAATAATGATAATTTATTTCCTTTATTTAATTTTAACTTTAAAAAGTGTCTTTCAACAAAACATAACCAGATATCATTGTAAAACCAATTCATACATCACTCTTTATCTAATAAATTAATAGTATTATTTTAATAGATTTTAAATTTTATCTAATAAAAAATTTATGTTACTTTTAATTCATTATTAATGATGATGAAGATTGGGTTGACAACTAATAATTAACATTATAATAATATACATATATGCTTTTATTTAGGAGTTATATATAAATATTAGTGTTTTCTAGTTTTTTTAGATGCCATAAGAAACAAAAACTATCGAGGATATTATACGATCGTACACTATCTTGGACAATTGAAAAACAGTTCAAAGAATATTTAGGAGAAAAATTCTGCGACTTAGAAAATTAATTGATGAATAGCATTTTAATTAATTAATAGTTATGATTATGTATTTTAATGTTAAATTTTTTTTGATATTATTTATCATTATAATGTAACCTATAAAATAATTTATACTTAAAATATAATAGCATACATCTTAACTATATGCATTTATTTAAAAAATGGAAGTTGTATTAATATAATACTACAGTGTAATTAATATTCTATATTACTAAATTATAATTATAATTATGTATTATCATTTTTTTTTAAATATTTAAATGTAGGTATGTAATATATATATTCGACATAACTTACTGTTATACTGTCTGTTTTATTATTATTTTTTGGTATATTACTTGAGAAATCATTCATAAATACAAAATATATAATATGTTAATATATCAAATAGCTAATATAATAGTATATTTAAGATGACATTATATTAATATTTTATTTTATAGATTATGTTTGTATATTTAAATTCTGAAAATCATTTTGGCATGTATCAAATATTAATTATTAAAATATACTAGCTGATCCCCGTGCTCAATACATTTTTAGATTTATATAATTATAATACTTAATTAAGTTACTCTCAAAATTTATTGTGCACGGGGATCAGCTAGTACCTATATTTTAATAATTAATATTTGATTCATACCTAGAATAAGTTTAAAATAAATAATTTTAATTACCTACTCATATATATTATAGGTATATACAGGCGTATAGTTATGTAAAACATTGTATTTATGGTATGAACATCTAGACATGCTATGTTTATAATAGTATAATATTACCATTGATTATAGAATAGACTGTTCTATAATCAATGATATTACTATATACTTATTACTGTAAACAAATTAAATAACAATACTATAGGTACCTCTAGGTACTATTGTAACTAGGGTTTAGATTTAAAGGCAAAAGCCTTTTATTTTTTGATACCAATAGAAAAATAATTTTCAAATTAAAATATATCTAATTTAATTTCTAAGATACCTAATGGATGAACATTTTTTTCTCTTTTACTTATCAATACCTTTGCTTTTTACTTTTCAATTTTTATTCATTTAAATATCAATATTTATTTGATAGTTTGCTATACCAATCAAAGGAACAAAACAATATAAAAGAACTAATAATTATACAATAACAATTTTAAGTGAAGTTGATACATTAATAATTATTGTTATTATAATATAATATTATTAAGTTTAAAACAAGTTGAATTTATAAAAAAATTATAATGAGATTTATTATGATCAAAATTAATTAAGTATTTGTTACAAGTTATTTGTCAAAAAGTTAATTTATTATTTTTGAACACGATAGTTAAATTTTTAAGGTAGAAATCTATTTAATTTTTTATCAAATCTTGTAATTGCTTAATTCTTTATTGTTAACAAATGCACAATTCAATAGTAATATTCCGAATATAATAGGTATTTCACTTGTATTCAAAATTTAATAAAAAATGTTTTATTAAAATATTTTCCAAATAATTTAACTAAAATATTTCCTAAGTTTACATAACTTTTAAACAATAATTAAAAATATTTCTTAACACTTTTTACTTATTTAGTTATTTATGTAATACAGGATGGTCTGAAAATATACATTATTTTAGTAAATAAATGTATGGATGTTTTTAAATATAAATACAACACGTAAAATTATACAATGTAAAAAAAAAGTATTGATGATAGGAGATAATACAGAAGTTTTGTCAGTGTCTTACATAATATGTTACTTACAGATATCTAGGGGGGTTCAGGAGGTCAGCTGACCCACAAAATTGGCCTCTTTGCGACTTTTGTCTATTTTTAGACTTTGGAATGGACTCTTGGACAAGTTGGCCCGTTGGAGTTACTTGAAAAATGAATACCATGTATATTCCAAATTTACAATATTGCAATTCATAATTTATATTTTAAATTATATCGTTTTAATAGAAAGTTGAGTAAATCATATTTTATTCCGTACGTTTGTTGCGCTGATAAAATTAGATTATATTCATAAATCGTAAATAAGTCTCTATCTGCAGTATGACTAACATTATTGGGTATATTGTGTCTATTTATAGTATACCTATATAGATGTTTATTGTGTGTGCCGGTTGCGACGTCCATTTGCAGAACTAATAAAACCATCTATTATATATTTATATATATATATATAATCTGATGTAAATCCGTAATAGGATAATAACCAATAAGTCTATGTCTATATCCCTCCCTGGATCACATTATCACAATTGCAGTAATCACTAATCGCACCAAACTCAATTGTTCAACGTCCATCATTTGTCTCGATTTTTGTTGACGGAAAAGTGTAAAGTATATTATGATTATTTATTATATGATCTTATTAATGTGTTTAGTAATTAGTGGTTTTAACTGTTAATAAATAATAAATCGATTACATCGTGAAAAAAATAACTAACTACAAATATGAAACCATTGGAACCGTGTCAACCACCCCCAAAGAAAACTCGTCTTTCCGGAGGGGCTAGAAAACTTGTATGAGCAAAAGAAAAATCTGTAAGAGGAAATAAAAGTATTTTATCTTTTGTTCAATCTTCTAAAAAATAAGGTATGTACCTACTATGTAGTAAGTTCCTACTGTATTATACTTAATTAGAAAACGGATTTTTAGGTTGTTTAATGATTAAAATGTGATGCTAATGTGCTCAAAAAAAACTTAAAATATTTCTTAATATTATTTTAATAGCCATGTAAAATATGCTATAAAGTAAAAATATGATATTATTTTTATTTTTAAATAATTTATAGATTTGTAAAAATGTATAGTAAGAAATATGTATTGTATATTTGTATAAAGGTCGCCACACACTGCAACGGTGGCGGTAAAATTCTTTTGCCTTGGTGGTGCAGCCGCGGTGGCGGTAAAATTGAGTCCGGCTTCATTTTGCCGTAACCGCCATCGCCATCGCCACCGCTACGGCTGCAGTGTGTGGCGACCTTAAGACTTCATTACATTTTACAATATTTTAACCGTTCACCTAAAAATTTGCATTTACATGCATAATTTCTTTGGTTAATTATTTACTCGGCTATATTTCTGAAATTTACCAAACTGATATTGATCAAGATGATTTTATTTCAGAGTCATTTTGTTGTGTTTATTATCATTTAAATAAGGGCTGTGAAGCTATTTCAATAAATGATGTTTTGAAATTTATGATATGCTTTCGTCCTATCCAAATTTATGTACCCTGTATAAAATTTTTTATACACTGCCTGTCAGTATTGCTGAAAGAAGTTTTAGTCGGCTTAAATGTATTAAGTAATTTTTATGCTCTATTATGTCTGAAGAAAAATTATCAAACCTTGCAGCACTTAGTATAGAAAAATGTACTGCAGAAAAAGTCAAGGCTGGGCAAGTTAACTAATTATTTTAACTCGTTAAGTTAAGTTAATACAGAAAAATGTAGGTTAAGTTTAAAGTTAAAAGTTAGTTTTCTTATTTATTTAACTCGTTAAAAGTTAAAAGTTAATTTGAAAAAAAAGTAACTTAACTTAGTTAAAAATAAGTTAATTTTCTTTTTTCATGTACAATAAATTATCATACATTTTTATCAAAGCTTAACAAATAACACAATATAATGGAAGTCTGACTATTTTCAACAAACATATGTAATTGTATTAACTACAATAGGTACTAAGTAAGTACTACTTACATACTTCAATCAATTATAAAATCTAACAAAACAAATAAATTATTTTAATGTATTTTTTTTACCTACACGTTTTCCAAAATGATGGCTTAATTATTTATTATTACTTAATTAAAACATTTTTTTTCTTTTAATAGGTACCCATTAAATTAGTGAATTGTAATTATTAAATTTGTTTAGTTTTAGGATTTAATTAAATAAATTACACATATATATTGGATACAAATAAATTTATAATGTTAATTAATAATTATCATTATTCAATAAAATATTTATTGAACTTCAACAATAATGATATTTAAAAATTCTTAAACATGAAAAATTAGTTGCTTAATAGTTAATATGTTTAAATCATTCTGGGAATTCCGCCTATTACAGCCTGTTATAGGATATAAACGGGTACTAACAGGTAGACTATTAATCATTACAATCATTACCAATTTATAAATATAAAATAATATTAATAATAATCGACCTACTGTGTGGCTAGTTTGTTCATTTATTTATAGTACCTAATTACATTAGACCATTGGGTTTAAATTTAATTATTTTCTCTGCAGGCCAAGTTATCCATGTACTTGTAATTTATGTGAAATTAAATAATATATTTTTCTTTTCTCAAAATAATGATTACCCCTATTATATGGTCCTATAACATTTTTGTTTTATAATAATATATACATATTTTCTGCGAATAAGCAGAATAAAATAAAATATTATTATATAATACTATTATTATTACTCGTAAATCGTTTCCCAAATTTTATATCGGTAGATAGTTGTACTTATACACGTTATTCTAATATCTATTGAAATTTAAAATATAGAAATAATGCAAAACACTCACATTCATATCGTAAAGTACCTATTTGGTTATTCCCACAATTATTATTTTTATATACCTATATATAATATCAATAAGTTATAAAAATCAAAATATAATTTTAAATATATGAAATTTATATTAGGACAAATTAATAAATTAACTCGTTAAGTTAGAAGTTGTTTAAAAAAAAAAGAAACTCGTTAAGCTGGAACTTACTTTTGAAAATAAAAGTAACTCGTTAAATAACTTAGTTAAAAGTAACTTAACTCTAACTTTTTAACTCGTTAATGCCCAGCCTTGGAAAAAGTTGATCTTGACAAAGTCATTGAAACATTTGCAAAAATGAAAAATAGAAGAATATTATTATAATAAAATAACTGTAGGTAATATAAAATATATACTTTAATATTTTTTGAGCATATCGTGTTTTTTTTTTGTTACAAAGTATTAATTTCTAATCCAATTTCATCTCTAATAAATGGCCTCTTGAAATGGCTTGACCCACAGTTCCCAAACTGTGGATTCGCCCCTGCTTACATATATAGTGGATAGCTATAAATTGCATTGATATGAACATACATATTTTAACGTTAAGAGGACGCTACATCCGCATACGTTGTCTCCGTCTTACAAGTAACATAGCAAATTTTATGCTCAGCAGATCACGTTTAGCTCCGTTAGTTTAAAATGTAGAGTAAATTGACCTCTTACAAAAATTAGAGGTAACATTGTTATCGAGGGCATGACGTAGGCTTTTTATTATATTTTAATTTTAAAGTGAGTTATGTGTATTTTAAAATTGTAAATTGTTTGTATATCTTAAAATACACATAACTCCCTTTAAACTTAAAATATAATAAAAAGCCTACGTCATGCCCTCGATAATAATGTTACCTTTAATTTTTGTAAGAGGTCAATTTACTCTACATTTTAAACTAACGGAGCTAAACGTGATCTGCTAAGCATAACATTTGCTATGTTACGCACTTGTAAGACGGAGACAACATATGAGGGTGTAGCGTCCTCTTAATAAAGATTAAGATTACCTAAACAATTTAAAGTGTAATAATAAATTATTATTGCCGTTTTTGCTGAGATAATTATTGATATTGTTGATGTTGATAAAGGTATCTGAAAATAAAAATAAATTATTAACCGCTGGATTAGTCACATAAAACAAATTCAACTCATAAAAAAGCGGTTTGCTTTATTTTTTAATTATTACTTATATTATTTATTTGTGTGTATCAAAATTATTTTTAGCCCAAAAGAACATGTTAAAAAATTTTTAATACAATCATTAGGTATTGAACTGTTTGAATAATTACTGAGAAATAAAAATCAGATTGTAAAAATTGTTTGTATTAAAAAAAAAAGGATGCACCTTTCGTGGTGACAAAATTATAAAATCAATAGTATTTTAGATATCCATTTTGACATTTACATATAATATTATTTGGTTACAATCTATGTTTATAATCGTCTACCATGTATTATGTTTATATCTATTTATTTATACATCCATAATATATTAATATTTAATAGTTCATAATAAAAATAATGTTAAGCTAAGATTAATGGAACATTTGAATACATTGTAAAAATAACAAGAAAAAGTTTTCTTATAAAACAAAAAAATATTTAAGCTATATAATAATATACTAGGTGTTAAAACATATTATTCTGTTTCCATATGTGCTCCTTATTACTGGCACATTCTGTGGTATCCCAGGTGTTAGATTCTATCGATATGTGAGGAATAATATTTTCAGCAGCACCTTCTTAAGGAACTGCTGTTATCCAGACATTTAAACATTTAGTGAATGAATACGAGTAGAAGAATTCTGTTTTATCACTTACTACTTAGATAATAATTGCATATTTTACACCTAAAAATATTATGAGTAAAAGGATTTTCATAAATGAGATAAACAATTTAGTTATTTACACTGAATTAGGATTTTAGGTATTTATTAATTTTAATATATTTAGCATTATGTATTATAATGAAAACATTTTTTTACTAGAATTCTATATCTAGTTGTTGTTATGATGTTATGCAGCTGTGATGTATACATAATTTATATCAATGAAATAAAATTGTTAATTAATGAAATGTTGAATAAATAAAATCGTTAATTATATTTTTTAATACTATTGAAAAATCTATTTCACTTTTTAGTAGATGATGAATATTTCTGATAAAGTACATTAATTATATAATGTAAAAATATAGAACATACTGCAAAGATTAAGTTATTAAGATATGATACAAAATGCTTACGAGAATATATTATTTTTCCAATGTGAAACCTATATCTTATCTTAAAATTAGATTACGAAAGATCCAATTATCTCGATAACAAAGAGAAAATTACTTCATATAGTTAAAAAAAAATTGTATTCGATGACAAATTTCTAGACATTTAACCGAAATACAGACTTTTTTACAACAACGACACATGGGGAACAAAAAAAAATTATAATATGGAAAAATAAATATTTATAACAATGAAGATCATGGTTCTCAAGAACAATTTGTTAAACAGAAAATTTTGCTGAATGGAAGTTTCACTGAATTTTGAAAGCAAACGTAATATGAAACATAGGTACTTGGAATTTAACTAACGAGATTATAGGTAGAAATGAAACTAAAAGTTATCACTATATAAAATATGATGTTGAAAATTATTGTTCAATTATATAATATGATGATAAGGAAATCGCCAATGGATTTAATTGTTATTTTTGTAATGATGATAAAAACATTTCTATAACCTGATCAACCATTTCTCGTTTGGAATTGAATCTTTTTAATACTATTTGAAGAAATTAAAAATTAATCAATTAAAAGTAATGATAATTTATGGACAGTGACAAGCAATGAAGTAATTAGAAGCAATTTAAATAGTTTAAAAAAATATTTTTATTTTATTTTTATTCACTTTAATATAATCGTCTATACAACGTGTATAATATCATTCATAACACAATATTTTTCGTAAGTAATTTTTTCTTTTATATATATTGATGTCTCTCTCGCATATTTGATACTCGTCGACGATGGAATGAAACACGTCGATTTAACATTCACATTCCGAGATTACGCCTCTTCGTCCCGTACACCCACCATTTCATTACCTACCGACGACCCATTTTGATTTCTATGCACCCTCTGGTCCACATACATGTGTTGCAGCTGTCTGTATGCCAGTGGCAGGTGTAATAAAATAATATTATCTCCACCACCATCACCGTACGGTTATTACATTACGACGACGTCCTTTGTTACGAGTTATTTCACCAGGCACAAACTAGACATTTTTCCATAAGGGGGTCAATATTTTTTGGCGCCCTTTCTGTTTTTTGTACCCAATACCACTCCTCTCTTTATCTGACAATATCTATAAAAATAATACTACATTTCACAATGTATTGTCTGTATTAGTTAAGCATTATATTTTTGTTATTTATTAATATAGGTATACAATATACATCTTAAAAACTATATTAGGACAAGTCGTCTATTTCTATGGTTCGCTGCTTAGTGCTAAGTCTCTAACTCGATAGATAATAATATTATATTGGGACATATCATTTTGTAAGGCATTTTTATTTTATTAACCGCATTGGTTTAACCTGACCGTATTGGTCCACTATTATACATAGTATTGTCTGTAGTTGTGTTTATCAAATGTGCGTTCGATACCCGTGTTTAGCATTCCTAGATTTCAATTTATTAATAGACGTCTTATTGTCTATCTTGTATTATTGACGAATATTTATAAAATTTCGGAATTTAATTTTTGTTATACGATCGTTAACTTTATTATATTATGGAGTAGGTACCATATAATATACAATTAGGATTTAACCGGCTTGGGACAATTATATTACACACCATAATATTTAAAAATAATAATCAAGGGGGCCAGTCCGGGGCCACTGACACTTCTTAAGGGGCCAGGTCCCCTAAGGACCCCCTCCCTTGGCGACGTGCCTGTATTTCTCGGAAGGAGGGAGTAGCGGTGGCAGCGTTTCTCGCATATTTGAAACTCGCCGCCGATGAAGCAAAAGTATAATATATTAGATTCTGAGCGGAGCGATGAATGTATTGATTTTACCATGATGTGTGTTTTTATTTTTAATTTTTTTTTTTTGTGTCTGTCATCACGTTTTGGGGTACTAAAAATGCTTCGATTTTTGACTACAGTACCTCGTTAGATCAGAAAGTGAATCTAGTTGTTACTTTGGGGGGTCAAAAGTAAAAAAATTCTTAATACTTTTCTAAATAATCGAGAAAAACCAAACTAAAAATTAAGGGAAAAACGGGAAATTTTACGCACACTCATTTTTCGACAAAATCGATTTTGGTTTTTGATGTAACATTAAACAAATGATTATTATATAATAAATATAATTAATTATGATTATTAATAATCATTAAAACAAATTTTCACCGAATGTTAATATAAGTATATTCTATTCACCATGCAATTTTCAAAAATGTTCGACTTAAGTTGAACTATTCATAGGCATTTTAAATTTTCGATCATTATTAGTGTTTTTTAAATTAATATCGATAAAAATTTATTTGTTAAGCAGAAAAGCTTGAATATTTAATACAAGGTTTTTAACATATTGTTACAATAGCAGTTGAAAAATAAAAGAAATTCATAGTCACAATTTTTTTTTATAAGCATTCAAAGTTTGAATTTTGACAAAATATGTAAAAATCACAAAAATTCACAAAATATTTTAAGCTAGAAATTCATAAAAAATTTTTTTTTTAAATCTAAGATTTGAAAATTTAATACAAGATTCCTTACAAGTTTTTCAATCTTTATCACAAATAAAAATTCCACCGGAAATTCAAATTAAATTTTTATGAGCATTTGAAATTTAAATTTTTACAACATTGGAATTTCACTTTTAGCGATTTCTTTATTTTGGTGTAACTCTAAAACAAATGACCGCAGATACTTGAAAATTTCACTGAATGTTTATATAGGCATTTTCTATATTTGATAAAATTTTCAAAATATTTAGATTTGTTTTGAGCTGTTTACTGACATTTTAATTTTTCAACTTTTTTAGTTTTTTTTTTTTCTATAAATATCGATAAAAATGTATGTGTTCGGTAGAAAAGCTTGAAAATTTTATACAAGGCTTCTTACATATTTTTACAATAGCAGTTGCAAAATAAAAGAAATACATAGTCACAATTTTTTTTATAAGCATTTAATAAGTTCAAATTTGACTAAATACGTAAAAACTTTTGACAACATATTATGAAAATATCACGAAAATTCACAAATTATTTTAAGCTAGAAATTCAGGGGATCCGGACATCGCTCTGCGATTCATTTGGATGCGCCAACGCGGTGCGCTCTTATTTGGTACAAACTATAAATAAATACATGGTTAAATAAGATTTTATCCAACTGGTATCACCCTCTTTTTTATTTGACAACGAGCAACGAAAACGAAATCACCAGTGCATGGTATCCTGATACTCAGATCGCCGTTTTGTTACACAACTTCCGCTGTTCGGGTAGATTCAAAAGGTGTACCGTGTAATTCGACTATTGATTAACAAGAATGTGACCAGTCAAAACCAAAAAACACAACCACTTGTGCATGGTACCCTGGTACTCAGATCGCGGTTTTGTTACATTTATACCCGCGGCGGTGGTAGATCATACGATTTTAGTAGCACAAAGACCGCCAGGGAAATCATAATTAATAATAATTTGAATAATTATAATTATATGGGTAAGTATTAGGCAAAACCATGGATGTCTTTATAATATTAATGCAATTGCACACGTACGAACCTAGCGCATCTTACCCCGCCATCACCCAACTACCTAAACTACTACACGGGCATACTCGATGTACTTGAATATTCAGGTGAACAATGGTTCACAATCAGTGAATACCCCAAAAACGTAATCACCAGTGCATGGTATCCTGATACTCAGATCGCGGGTTTGTTACACAAATTTGGCAGTTCGAGTAGATCAAAAGGTGTACCGTGTCGCTTAATTATTGAACAATAAGAATGCAACCAGTAAAACCAAAAAAACACAACCACTAGTGCATGGTACTCTGGTACTCAGATCGCTGTTTTGTTATGTTTATACACGCCGCGGTGGTAGATCAAACGATGTTAGTAGCACAAGGACCGCCAAATCATAATTCATAAAATTTTAATAATTATATTATATTATATAGAATATGCCTATCGCTTTAGTGGTCTATAAAATCAACTACAATATAAATAAAATTGTTCCTAATTTTTTCTGTTGATTCATTCACTGACAATATTTCTGTGAGGTAAGCATTATACCAGGTTTTTGGTAAATTTGTTGCACTTCTCTATTAGTTCTTCTCTAATTGGGGAATTTTAGCTGATTAATATTATATTATGTTTTATGGTCAGGCCGAGGTGCACGTCATATATTACCCATGTAATATTACGATTTGTGGTTTATATTTATATTAAGGATCGTGTCGCCATATTGTTTAAGTAAGACACTATCGCCTTAATCATCTTGTTTTGGTGAACGTAGTTATTATAAATTTGATAGTAAAAAACATGATTAATTACGACCGGGTTGGCTATACTTGTTGATCTGTTAAATAAATACCTAAATTAATTCGGATACCGTTATTGTCGTAACATTATAAATTATATCTATGTGCTGTGATTGTGAGACTCTGCTACTGGAAAATCACACGGTGATTATTTTTCTTATTCTATTGCTGATAGTTAGGTATTCTTCCACCTAAGGCCCCTAAAAGGTAGTCCTCCACTGGTAGACTATTTTAGAATGGAGGGTGGGGGGTGGTATGAATTAATTTGCTATTTCTTATTTATTTATAAGAATTACGCCTTTTACCGTGGAGGGTAGGCAACTTAATAGTCAGCGATGAGATAAATAATTTAGTTATAGATGGGGTAGAACAGTGGTGCCAAACCCGCAGCCTGCGGGCCACATATGGCCCGCGAAGGTATTCTATTAAGCCCGTAACAAGTTTTTAAATTAAACAAAATATTTTAAAAAAAAAGTAAAATTAGGTATATTAATTTATTTTATAATAGTATTAGTAGTAATAAAATAAAAATATATATATATTTGGTGGCCTGCTCGAAGATGATTGCTTACCAAAGTGGCATTCTGAACACAAACGTTGGGTATCACTGGGGTAGAAGAACGATGAAATTAATATTCTGGGAAGGGGGACGCTATGTAGATCGGCTCAGTGTGGTACCATGATTTACAGAATTCACAAAAATTGAGTAAATACTTAAAACTAAACTTAAATTTACTATGATGCTGTTGAGTGATGCAAATGGTAACTACACTGGGAACGGATACTGAAAGATATAATTTAAAAACTCACACGTAGTTACTGGTATTGATTAGTATTTATTTGACTGATAATAATAATAATAATTTCTTTCACAGTCAATAGGCATTGCTAGTATGGTTGGTCACATTGTGTGGCGACGCTGGTCGGTCGCTCTCATTTGCTATCTGCTTTATTTCGCTCACTTCTGTTGTCACGGCTTTTTTAACCAGCTGCTTCTCGTTTCGCAGTCTACGACATCACTTGTAAACCATCGTCCACCGATAATTAACCCTTCCATGAATCATCTTTCACGAGAGTCGCCGTCTTTGTTTACAGGTAAGAGCGATTATTATAATTAATTGATTTATAATACGCATATATATAACTATAAAAAAACTATTTTTTCATGGTGAAACTGTAGGCTGTAATACTAAACAGCAAATTAATTATCATTCAAATCTTCGAGGCCAAGTGACTCGTTGTCTTCTGTTTCTTGATGTTTATTTCTCGTGAAAAATAATTTGTTTATTTTGCTTGGTGTCATTCATGCCATTTGTACAGTGCTCGGTGAGATTTTAGTAAACATTTATTTGTGTATATACCTAATATGTATACATTTACAGCATACCATTGAAATAAAAGGAAGATATGGGAGATACTACCACTATCATGGATTTTTCAGAAGAAAATAATGAGCCAGGAGGACAACAATTGTTAGAAAGAAATACTATTTCTCAACCTCAAAATGAAATTAGTCTTACTTCCAAGTAATATTTCTTGACCATTAAAACTTAATTTTTCATTTCCATTAATATTTTTATTTATTTTTTAAGTGGTACTAGTACCACTCAAAGTAGAGCAAAATCTAAACTACAAAGAGAACCTTTACCAAGGAAACAAAGTCTTTTAAGGTGAGTTGACAAAAATTGTATAAGACAAGATTTTGTTTTTACAATTATTTTTATAAGATTTAGAAAATTGGCTTATCGTGTTGAAAGTGTTTACATAGTATAAGAATTTTACAGAGAGGAACAAAATACTGTTGTAAATAATTTCGGACCACCAAGACAATCACATAGAAAAATTAAACTTACTACAACCAATGAGGATATGAGTTATGAAAACATGCCGAGGATCCAAACTGTACAATTTCAGAGGGAAATTCCTACATTCATTGCCAATGACAATATTCAAACAGCCAATGAAAGAGTTATAGTACCAACAATTACTAAGGTAGTAGCTAATAATAATATAAAAGGGTCTTATAGTCAAATTTCTTACGAAATTCTATGACTCGTTAAAAATATTTTAAAGGTTATTAGGTAGTTCATTGGTTTAGTATTGTGTAAGTACCTATAAGTTGCAGCTTTATTTTAAATAGGATTGATGATAATATAATTTATAATTTATTAATAGGTTAGGGTTGCTATACATTCCAGTTTGACTGTCTGGTTTATACGTCTGTATATCGATTTTAAATACCATATCCCGAAAGTGTTTTAGGGTGATTAATTATCCCAGCATTGAATTTCTTAATATTTTGTAATTCATTAAAAGTCAAAAAAAAAAATAATATTGTTTCGATAAATTATAAGATAATCGAATTGATTGTCTATCATGATAGCCGTATATCATTTACACCTCATCTGTTTACCTGTCCAAAAATATCGTACACCATCGATAGATTATCGTCTGTGAATTATCTGCACCAAATTATCGAACATCAAATGTATATTCTGAACAATAAAAGGGTATAAAAAATGGTATTACATGATGTATAATAATTAATATAATATAGAGAGAATGAATAATTTATGATTTTTAAACTTAAGTAAAAATAAAAATGATAAACATACATTACTATATTAAGTTCAAATTTTGACAAAATTCATCTAATCTCAAAAATTTAATTTTACAACATTATATTTATACATGGTATCACATTATACCTATGAAATATTTGAAAATTTAATATTATGTAAATATTATTTAGAAATTTTAAGACCAAAGTTAGAAAACAACTTGCGCTTTGGGTGTATACCTTTTTTCATTTCTAATGTTAAATTATATTGAGGCAAAAATTATGTAGAACTTATTAAACGGCCAATGCGCAAAACGATGTATAACTCAAAAATCGAACGATGTTCAATTTTCTTACAAAAAAGGTCAAAATTAACAAAAGTGATGCGCAAACGACAACCGATGGTTAAGATATATTTTAAAATTATTTTCCTAACTTAACACCTATAGTGACCATAATTGACAATTCATTGTTCTTCTGTATGTAAAAAAAATTTTTTTACTGCTTTGGTTATATACGGCGGTGGCGTATTTAAGTTATAAAATTAAGGAAAAACTAATAATCATAAAATTGAATGTAGAATAAATTAAAAAACTGATATAAACATATGATATTAAATGGCGTGGATTTAGGTGGGCTATTATGGGTGCTCTGGCACTCCATGACGTTGTCTAAGCTCTAAGCCACCAATAAGATATATTTGTATTATTAATTACGTAGTCTAAAATAGATAGGTATAGAAAGAGCAATGAATTTTATAATGTATTATTATTATTATTAAATTTTATTATACCTATATCTATTTAATTTGTATCTAGGGTCTTTAAATTTTTTGAATTTAGCAGTTAATATATTTATGCCAATTGCCAATTTTAACAAGATTTAATTAAACTTTCAATATTATCCCCAATACTAATAAAAATGTATTTAATATATTTGCTATATACAGTAAAACGTCTATAACAGAATCGCTTGGGACCAAACATTTGTCCATTTTTAAGAGTTATCCATCATAGAGAGGTAAAAATTGCGTATATTACCTATATGCACGATGCACCGAGCCTATTGACATGTTTCGTTATAAGGAGGATTCCGTTTAATAGAGGGTCCGTTATAAAAAAGTATTACTGTATATTATTATAACATATACAGGGTATCTCAGAAAGATCTGAAAAAATAGTTATGCTAATTAAACGTATGATAAAAATTATTAATATTATATGATGAGTAAAAAATAATTAAAGAAATATACTCATATTATCAAATTCTTAAAAATCCTATTTTTAAGAAAGTTATTACGTTCCAAATTATTTAAGCAAAAAAAATATTGAATTTAAAAAAAATAAACTTCATGACTTGGATAAATTGTTTTACCATTAAAATTGTTCTTATAATAATCAGATTCACAAATAGGCTATTATGAATTCATCCAAAAAAGATTTTATCAATTCTTAAGATTTTTATTTTCAACATAAAAAAAAAATTATACTAAAAATGTAGACCAAATGTCTCTGAATTATATAGAAAAAACCATTTTTAAATATTGAATACATAAAAAGTTATTCCACATGTCAAATCATTGTGAGACTCTACACTCTACTGTACATTTTTTTTTTGAATTTTGAATTTTGAATATTACCAAAACAAAGGTTATTAGTTATTTGGTTATTGGATATAGTACATTATAAATAAGAAGGTATATATTTGTTATTTTATATTTACTATAGTTTTATTTGAATTATCTAAAAAATATGTATTGGAAGTATCTATGTTTACATTCAAAGGAATTTGATGCTTTATTGGTTAAGCCCTTATTTGAAATTATTTACTGCAATCAGTGCATTCCTAGTTTCAGTAATATAATAAGCAGTTATTGCAATAACAAATAATGTATTTAATATATTTCTGTAGATCATATTCTGTTTTTTTAGAGACACTTTAAATGGTTGTTTAGTTTATTTGTCATACATTTTTTCCCCATTTTCTATAGTAATAATTAGTCCTCTAGCTAGTTATCTAAGGGTTTTCCAAAGTTTTAAAATAACTGTTAAGTTTTTAAGTTTTTATGTCAGCATACTATTTGTTTTCTCCCTTTGGTGCACGCACAACATAAGACAAAATGCATTTAAGTACGCAGAATGTTTTAATAGGTAATCTTAGAGTAAAATCACCCATTACAAAAAAAAAATAGATAATAATATTTTTGAGGGAGTAACATATTATTATATTAATATTAAATTTTATTGTTTTTTGATTTTGTACTTATTCTTTTGTATCTTGTGAGAAAGAACATTGTAGGAATATTCCCCATAAAATAAAAGGTATGCAAAAAAAATTCTTTCATTTTCATTATTTTTATATGTTTATATATAATTATATAATATTTATATGATTCTTTTTTAACATTTTAAATATAAATTAATTAAATTGAATGAAAATTATGCGCACTTTGGTTACCTCTACGTCTTGAACAATATTGTAATGGTTGGAAATTGTCAGCTAGTATTTTTAATAACAGTGAGTAGTATTATGATTCTATGTTATTTAAAACCAGTATTCTGTATTTATTATTTTGAATACAAAGATCTGAATGAAACCATAGGTTATCATCACGGATTAAGATATATATCTTAGTCCGTGGTTTTCATAAGCGTGCACAGACTTTGTCCGCAAGGGGTCTATATTAAAAAGATCTAAACCAATTAACAAAGATTCTTGTACTCATGACTCCTAGTGTAGTAAAATATAAAATTATAAATTTTATGAAGTACCTATTTATTTAATTCAATATGCAAATATAAAATAATCTAGGTTAGTATAGATAAAGAAAAGGTCAAAGGCTACAGGAGGGGACATGCCGCTGTGCGCTACGCCATCCACCCCCTTCTACGCCACCAACCATGCACACGTCTATGGGCTCTAATATCGACACAATGTATTATATTCTTATAGTCTAAAGACTATCCCAAATATATAGCCTAAAGAATCTTTATAAATTTGACTATTGAATGTTATATCTCTAAAATATGTATTTAACTCTTTTATTTTTAATTTGTACTTTATAATAATTGTTAATAATTTAAGCTGTTTTTAATATTCAAATATTTTTACAATGAATTATATGCTTGAATTTTGAAGGAACACAAATGGGGAAATATTATAATACGTTGTTCCGTTAAAAATTGCTTCAACGCGTATTCAAAGGGCTATAGTTTCTTTAGCTATCCTAAAAATATCGCACTGAGAAAAAAGTGGATTAAAGTATGTGGATTAGATGAAGATCATACCGAAAAATTTAATAGTGGCTTAAAAGTGTGTCGTTCACATTTTGAAGATTATTGTTTCACAAATTTGAACAAAAAAAACAGATTAAGATCTGATGCTGTTCCATCTTTATTTTTATGTGACAGTAAGAAACATTTTATAATTTTATTTTATATTAACTTATTAACTTTTTAAATTATAAATTAGCATATTATACACATATTTTAGATAGGTTTTTATTTGTTTAATAAATATAACCTAAAATCTATCAAGTATGATAAATATTAAATTACAAGGTTTCTTTTAGACAATTTTCTGCTTGGCTGTATTTAGGCTCTACACTAAAAATCACTACAGTAAACCCTCGTTATTCGTGGTTGAGTCGGCAATAATATTTGAACATTATTATTTCGTTAAGTATAATAGCTAAACAATTATATATTCAACTATATACACTGTATGCACTGACAAGTATTACATTATGTTTTATTTTATTTTCTAATATTATTAATTTGTTCAGTGGTTTTTTCATCATTCATAATATATGAATTATAGATAATGAATAAAATTATATAATAAATCATGAATGGTAAAAATAATAATCAATTAAATACATAATTGTAAAAAATATTAACCTTATTGTGATTTTTAAAATTAAACACTGTAAATAAAACCTAATCTCCCTTTTTACATTGCTTTATAGTCTCGTAACTTTGCTGAAACGTAAACCCCACCGATAACGAGGAATTAATGTATTTTTTATTTTTAACCATTAACTGAGCTTCCAACTGCCAAGAATCAAATTTATTTAAATTTAACTATAGAAAAATTAAAATAAATATTAGATCCATTCCTAAAATATGATGTATAATTTTAAAAAATTTAATAGATGCAAATATTCCATCAACAAGTTCAGCATCTTTATTATCTACTTCTTGTGCGGATGTGGAATCTGAAATAACTCCATTAATGGTATGATTTGACTCAAGTATTGGTAACACTATCATTTAAAGTATAATTAATTATACATTTATATATTATAATATTATATTTAATTATAAGAACAATATATTTTTATTTTCTCTGTCTTCATTAGTTTTATCAATTTTAGAAGCCATTGAAAGTCCATAACTTACTGGGAAACAACCTTCTTATTTTTCTCTATCTTAAGCTATTCCTGCTTGTCTTTCAAAAAGTAAAAATAATAATATTATTGTATCAGAAAAATTTTCTTTTTTCTTTTTGTAAAATTGAGAAAAATTACAATTTGAATGATATAGTTAAGAACCTGTTATGCATTAAATACTATTAATTTTTGGATTCTAGTGTCATGGATGTATTGGTTTTTGAATGATATGTTTTTTATACTTATTTGTAGGTTTCCTCTTTTTATTATTAAAAGATAATTTACAATCTGCATACAATTTTTATTACAATAAGCAAATTTAAAGAGAAACATTATTTTTAATTATAAAGTTTTTAAATGAACATAGAAATTGTTAAATTAATAAAAAAAAAGTTTAAATTATGCTTATGTGCCAGTTTTGAAAGTATAATCATATACTACTGTAAATATAATTGATTTTAGTTCTTTTAGATTAATGATTATTATTTTAGAACCATAATATATTTATGTATGTTAGCAGTAATGCCAGTAATGTATGTAATACATTATTTTATAAAATTACTGAATTTCATACACTGACGCTAACATTAATTAAATTAATTTAGGATTTTGAAACTGATAACTAATAATTATATAATTTTTGAAAATATTGCTAACATACTTAATACTAAGTCATTAATAAATGATGTAGGTTAAATAGTAAAATCATTATTACCTTATTATTTGCAGGTTAATTCTGCGAAACCGGACTCTGATACTGCAGTATTGAGAACACATAAAAGAAAATTCAAAAAACCCAAAGATAATAAAGCTGATAAACAGTTGCCAACAAAAAAATTAAAGAATGCATTGTTACTTGGTGCGTAAAATTTTTTTATTGAACTGAATTTTAACTAATGATTTATATCCTACAACAAAATCAAATACAATTATTAACTTTAATAATAAAAACACTAGTTCATAATCACAGTTCTGTTGTATTTATATTGATATATATATATATATATTTAACTGTGTTAAACAACAACTGAAAATCTATAATTATTCATCAAACCATTTTAATTTTAATAAATTCAATATTATTTTCAAAAATCTTATCTTAATGAAGGCATCAAATTTAAAACTTAGTTATCTATACTAGTTCCATATTATGTAGTATTAATGTTATTAATTTATTCTTTGCTTAATATAGTAATTTTTTCACTTAAAATTCTATTGAAAATATCTACAATGGTTTGAAATTCAAAGAATCTTTTAAAAAATAATTAAAAAATATGTTAAACATATGAGATCAATATTATTTTAATTTTAAATTACCTAAATCAATCACTTTCTGAAATCTGAATCAAAAATTGTTAATTAAATCGGTAATCAATTATTTACATCAAATAATAATAAATAAATTAGGTAATAAATATAACCTAAAATCTATCAAGTGTGATAAATATTGAAATTCAAGGTTTATTTTTAATTACTTTCTGCTTGGTTGCATTTAGGTCCTACACTAAAAAATAATACACTATAGGATAATTTTACTAAAAATGTGAAAATTATTAAGTATTTAAAAAGTGCACTATTTTTTATCTTTACTCATTAACCTATTAAATTTATTCCTTGTATATCAAACACACTTAAAATGGCAAAAAGCAGTTAGAGCTAAGCAACAGTTTAACATCATTGAAGGAGAGCAAAATAGTTAAGGTCTAAGCACTTGAATAGTGTTATAGATATAATCTAGCACTTAATTTATATTATAATGATTAATCTTGAAAAATACAACATTGTGTTATATACATTTTTAATTAAACCTGATTGTATATCTTATATCTTTTATATAAACAACTATCTTCAGCAAATTTATGATAGAAAAACTAAAGTTAAAATAATAAATTTTAAATCACTACAGCTGTAAAAAAACTAAAAAATATGACAATAGTTTAAGACGCTATAATATTATGTAAATTCAATAATATATACATATGATAAATATTATTTAAATGTTTTTTTTAAATTTAATACAGTTAATTATATAATATATTTATAACTAAAAAATAATAATAATAACTGATTACTATTTTATATATTAGTTCCTTTTTTTAAATATAAATAATTATTTTGGGTCTTTAACTGCTAAGGATCAAGTTTATTTGACTAAAGACAAATTAAAATAAATATTAGATCCATTTCTAAAATATGATGTTTAATTTTAACAAATGTAATAGATGCAAATATTCCATCAACAAGTTCAGCATCTTTATTATCTACTTCTTGTGCGGATGTGGAATCTGAAAAAACTCCATTAATGGTATGATATTTTGACTCAAGTATTGGTAAAACTATCATTTAAAGTACCTATAATTAATTATACATTTATATATTATAATATTATATTTAATTATAAGAACAATATTTTTTTATTTTCTCTGTCTTCATTAATTTATCAATTTTAGAAGCCATTGAAAGTCCATAACTTACTGTGAAACAACCTTCTTATTTTTCTCTATCTTAAGCTATTCCTGCTTGTCTTTCAAAAAGAAAAAATAATAATATTGTTGTATCAGAAATATTTACTTTTTGTAAAATTGAGAAAAATTATAATTTGAATGATATAGTTAAGAACCTGTCATGCATTAAATACTATTAATTTTTGGATTCTAGTGTCATGGATGTATTGGTTTTTGAATGATATGTTTTTTATACTAATTTGTAGGTTTCCTCTTTTTATTATTAAAAGATAATTTACAATCTGCATACAATTTTTTATTACAATAAGCAAATTTAATGAGAAACATTATTTTAAATTATAAAGTTTTTAAATGAACATAGAAATTGTTAAATTAATAAAAAAAAAGTTTAAATTATGCTTATGTACCAGTTTTGAAAGTATAATCATATACTACTGTAAATATAATTGATTTTAGTTCTTTTAGATTAATGATTATTATTTTAGAACCATAATATATTTATGTATGTTAGCAGTAATGCCAGTAATGTATGTAATACATTATTTTATAAAATTACTGAATTTCATACACTGACGCTAACATTAATTAAATTAATTTAGGATTTTGAAACTGATAACTAATAATTATATAATTTTTGAAAATATTGCTAACATACTTAATACTAAGTCGTTAATAAATGATGTAGGTCAAATAGTAAAATCATTATTACCTTATTATTTGCAGGTTAATTCTGCGAAATCGGACTCTGATACTGCAGTATTGAGAACATATAAAAGAAGATTCAAAAAACCCAAAGATAATAAAGCTGATAAACAGTTGCCAACAAAAAAATTAAAGAATGTATTGTTACTTGGTACGTAAAATTTTTTTATTGAACTGAATTTTAACTAATGATTTATATCCTACAACAAAATCAAATACTATTAACTTAAATACCTATTCTTTCAGATAATACAGATAAGTGTTTTAATACATCCATGTCAATTGATAATTTTTCATCCATTGATTCAAATCTCAAACAAAAACTTAAGACAATTTCAGCTAATAATTCATTGTCCATTACTTTGGAACAAATTCAGAATTCCAAAGCAATAAAACCATCAGTCAATTCATTATCAAAAATATTGGATGAAAATTGTATAGCTAATAGCATACAACCAGTACTCAAACAAAACCTCTCCTCAAGAACAAATAATAGTTATCCATCTATTGGTTTAATTCATAGCCTCCCATCCACTTCAAGTTCGGTTTATAATGTATCCGAGAAATGTTTGTTACAATATAAACAAGAAGCAACTTCCAATTCAAAAATTCCAGATAAACTATCTTCTAATACTACAATCACCATATTTAATTCATCTAAATTGCCCGAAATAAAGATTCCAGTTGTTTCAAAATGTATTTCATTGGCCAGAAAAACAAATACATATGACTTAAATTCATATTATGGAAAAAATACCTCGCAACTTATAATAATTGAAGGTATCAAAGATAACAATTTTAAAGAGGAAGATAATGGATTTATTTTTGAAATAACTAAACATATCGAACTTCCTAATTTATGTTGGAAGAGTGTATATTATATCTCACAAAATGCAACATCTTTTTATCAAAAAGATAATGACTCTAAAATAAATTTGAAGGAAATTCATTTTTTTAATAGTCTTGTGCCAGTTATTAAAATACATGACCAAAAATACGAATTTAATGATCCTATCACATCAAAGAATAAATTAAAAATTCTTTTAGAAGTAATTAATTCTATTGAAAAAGGTCCTGATATTGATCAGATAAAGCAGAAAAGAAGTATTGAATTCACTTTAAAACATATAAAATTATTTTTTTGAAGCCGTATCATTAATTTAAGTCATTATATTCATTGTATTTAACTATTTTTAAATATAATTATTAGACATAAGTAATATTTATGTAAAAAATCTAAAATTATAAACCATCACTATTTACTTTTCTCACTTTTTAAATTAATGTGGGAATTCTGTAATATAGAATTTTCAATATACTAGATTATTTTTCATATTATAGTTTTCTGTATTTCATACAGAATCTAAATTTAAATTGCTTAATGTCTATGTAAATATTATATATTATATCATTTTATTGCTTGAGATATACAGTCCTACCGGCTTTTTATAATATAGTAAGTAAGTATTTGCCATTTGGATCATACAATTAAATTAATGAATATTGAATTGCAAATCTTTTTTATTACTTTTGGTTTTCTACTTTTCTACTATTCTTAGTTTAGTTCGTTTAAGATTTATCAGTTACACTTAAATATAAAACATGGTAAACGAAAAAAAAAAAAACCAAAAACTTAAAACCAAAGGTATAAAAGACCAGGAAAAAAAACCATGAAAATAAAAACCAAATTTTTATATTTTGCCAAATATTATTATGTCATATTTCATTAGACATAAGTTTTAATTTTCTAATTATATATATAATATCATAACTAGCCACTAGGTAATACTTACAATAAAATGATGCAGGTGTGCCTGACGTATGTATAATCTTAACAGTCTAAATAAGTCAAACAACTTTTAGGCCAGTATAGCCCAGTATAAGTACATTTTTAATCTTAATGATAGTTTTATGCCTCTATTCTACCTTTATGACCATATAATATACAATATAATATACACAAATTATAGCCATACATAGGTACAAAATATAAGATTTAAGATATAGAATGTTAATTGAATGATGTTAACTAAAATTTCCCAACACGGAAATACTACTCCCAAAACATAGCAAGACAAAGTTAAGCTGTTTTATATATTTTTAAATGTGAACAATTTAAATATTATTTTTAACTATTCAAAATTTACAAATTTGGTTACGAAAGTATTCAACAGAACTTATATCTAATGAAATATGACATAATAATATATGGCAAAATATAAAAATTTGGTTTTTATTTCATGGATTTTTTTTCGTTTGGTGTTTTATCCCTGGTTTTTTATTTCTTTGGTTTTTTTCCTTGGTTTTAATTTCCTTGGTTTTTTTTCCGTGATTCATAAAACATATGGTGGATATTATTAATGACATTGCTAATATAGCTGTGAGCGAATTAGAGTCTACTCGTTACCATATTGGTTATATGCGGTTACAGATACTGGTTTATGATAAATAACATTTTTATCAATCTGATTTGAGCCAATTTTTGAATCAATAAAATTATTAATTTCATTTTAATTCATTATTTATTTATTTATTAATATTATTTATTTAAAATACTCATAGAGACCAGTTAACAAATTTAGTGATAAAAAAATACTTGGACATCAAAATGTTTCACGAAATAAAAAAAATGAACGAACAATCAAAAATTAGATCAAAGTTCACTAAATAAATTTTATTTAAACACCAATAATGTTTTTTACCATTAAGTTATTTAATTTTACTTTGACCAATTAAATGTAAACTATCGAATATGTTATAAATTATAAGCAACTTAATACAAAATACAAATTATAAATAATATCACTTTCCAGATTTTTCCCTTCGATGTGCGCCAAAAATTGCGTTTTTCGTTATCACTTATGGTTGATACCACACCTTAATTTTAACTAACCATTTTGGTAACTAGTATGCTCGACTTCGATCATACTTGAATACAATATGGTATGTCCACGGACTAAGATATACAGGACTGGAATTGACATGGCCGGGGGGTAGTAGAAGGCCGGTCCTCAAATGTTTCTAATGGTACAGGTGTGGTTACTAGCGCATTCTAGTAGCGTATATTGGCAATGTACTAAAATAATTATTTTTGAAATAATAGTATATTAATATAATTATTGAAATTGTATTTATGAAACCTAATCTTAGTGGTTACTGACTATTATATTTTGTAGACGTATCATCAGACTTAAGTGACTGTAAAAGTATGGCCATACAGTATTTAGTCAAGGCAGTAGTTAGATAATAGATATTATTAATTCAAGTCATAAAAAAACCTTAAATTTTAAGTACATTGCATTGAATATCACACAAATACTTTATAAATTCTAATAGTTTCATCTGTACCATATGCATATTAATTATTAATATGTCTATGATCTATACCTACATAAGATCATTTATGTTATGAAATATCAACATTTTCAAACTTTAAACTGCTTCAGTAATTTGTACTAAGTAGTAAGTATCAAATAAATATACCCTTAGTTATTAAAATAATTTATGTTCATTTTAAAGAAAACATAAAATTTAATAATTTTTCAAAAAGTTTGCCGGTGTACATTGTACAATGAATATTATGATTAATGTTTAATTTCTAAAATAGATGGCGCTAGGTACTACACAGGGATCACTGATAATGTTTTCGATACTATGTAGTCCTGTATATCTTAGTCCGTGGGTATGTCCTATCTATGTATATATTATATATGATTATTTTGTGTTTAGTGTATTCATCAGTAATCTCTTATCATAAAATAGTTTTGTGCAAGCGCAATGATGACTTTGGGCTCGAACCACAGAATAGATTAAATCAGAAGGGACACTTTCAATGTAAGCAAAAACGTGGTGGCCATGTTCCCTTTGGCTACTGCTATGTACTGACGTCCCGCTGAGACATCTAAACACGCAGATACACGTAGATAGGTATAAGTGACCCTGGGGCGTATGATTTCGCCAACCAATTATATTGTGTAGGACCTCAATAGTTATATCGAAGGCCAAACTTCTAGCCTTTCCAAAACATTACCATAATTGGAATTAAATATACGAAATATTAAATATGAAATCGTAGTCTTGGCAGGCGTATCTAGAGATATGATTAATGTCGTCGGGTTATGGAGATTACGTATCGCGAATAACCAGGATGTGGCCGACCGGTCGCATGGGCGTGGGAAGCTGCGATATTAAAATAATACACGCGTACGCTTTTGCACGACTCGGCCATGGACACATACGTATCTTATCGATAGGAGAGGAAATGCAGAGAGTAGGACTATCTGGACTATATAGGAGAGCCCCGATTAGACCCAATTCAGACGTGAGCCACCAGAGTCAGAACAAGCACCTTCACGCCAGACACCAGTCCAATTTAATTATTCGGACTTAGAATATTTTGCAACCAAATCATTTTGTGCAGTAAAAGTGTTTTATTTACATAGTAATCAAATAAATATCTAATAAATTAATCACAAATTAAGTTGTTATACTTATTACACCCAAACCATCTACCTCAAAACCAGTCGTTTGTCCTCCTGTATGCTGGGACGCTACAAATTTGGCGCAGTCGGTAGGATTTTCCATCAACGGGAAGATGAAAATTTTTTGTTTTCAACTTCACGGAGGCAACTCACCCAAGAGTCACGTTTGGAGGACTGATCACCTTCCAGCAACTCCGGGAAAAAGAGAATCTACGTAGCAAACAGCTAGAGCAGTCAGGACAACAACAAGAGCAACAATGGAAGCAACTCAAGCAGTGACAGTATTGTGAGTTGTAATTTAAGTTTTGGGGTATTTATTTATGTAGGAATTTTAATTATAAGGCTCTGTCACGTCTCCTTTGGATCTGTTAGGACCATCGTATAAAATTTATTGTGAAGGTGTATATATATATATTATCTACTTAAAGAAATAATATGGTAGGTAATGTATAAAAGTGTAGGAAAATTTTGAGAAATATATATATGTTATCTACTTAAAGAAATAATATGGTAGGTAATGTATAAAAGTGTAGGATAATTTTGAGTATATAAAGGGTATATGTACCGATAAAAGTGTTATAAAGAGAATAAATGAGTATAAAGTGAATTTAAATAAATTTTATATGAGGATAATTTTGTGGTATAAATTAATATGAAATGAATATAAGTGAAAATAAATGAGAATAATTTTCAGATATAAAAGTGAATATAATATAATTGAGAAAATAATAAAGATGATATATATAATTGGAATTACGCGCGTAATGTCATATAATGCAATGTCATATAATAGATTGAATTGAAATAAAGAGATATTGAGTTAAAAAATAATTGAGAGTTTATTAAATGGTAGTTAAACCATAATTTTTGTGATTTTGAGAAATATTGATATAAATAGATAATTGAGTTTTAAAAAGAAGAAATAAATGAGTGAATAAATATTTGAAATAAATGTGCGCACATATACATATATAAGTTGAATTAAAAGAGAAATACTAAAGAGTAAAATTGAATAAAGTGTAATTGAGAAAAGATATATAATAGAGTAGCTTAGGGGCCCTAGAATAAGTATTATTGTTCGAACATCGGAACAACTTCACGTCGGGCCGATATTATCGGCGGGTGCTATCGTGCCGTCGGCGTTGAAGTTCACCGAGCACCCTACCCCTCCTACATCGGTAGACAACTCGTCGCGAGCTAGGACAGATTCGCCGGCCGGTGCTGTTTGTTTTCCGCGGTTGAGACTGACGGACCATTTTCCTCAGCTCCCGCCGACTACGCCAGCGTGCTTGGTTCTCATTTTTGGCTAACGTGTGTCTTATTATTATAATTTCTACCACGTGTCACCTGGTGATCGGTCGCAGCATATCTTGTATATATTATACAAATAATATACACATATACCCGTACTTATTACTCTCTGCGGAGATCGCACAGTTGTGTACCGCGTGCGCGGTGCTGGAGTCACGGTCACTCAAATTCATATTTCGCCATCAGCCCTGGAGCTTCCTGTCCCGTGACCTGCCTGCCTGGGAAGTGTACCACCCGTTGCCGTCACTTATTGCCATTCAATCAGGATATATTATAGCTCGTCGGAGTGGAGACGTGCGAATGTCGCTGTCAGCCGTCAGGTCGTAACATTATTGATTTGTATTCATTCTTAATTTATCGATTATTATATCATAATCATTGTAACGATATATTTATATTTTGTATGATCGACCACTTGGGTCTGAAAGTGTATTATTATAGTATTGTGTATTATTCAGTATTCTTAAGTATATATATTGGGGCGCCCGCTAGGTAGAGCTTTTTTTATGTATTATATATTATAATCATGTCACGATGTTGATATATATTATTATTATTATATTTGTATGAGTGTACACACACATACGTGGTTAATTGTATTTATAAATATTGTGTATTCATTTGGTGACCCGAATCCCTAACGCCGCAAGTCGATATAGCCAACCGCCGAACTTGTAGGAGCTATCTCGGCGATCAACAATTATATTAAATAAATTAGTGAGGAATAAATCGTAGTGAATTTTGGAGTATTGGGTAATAAATATTATAGTTACTATTGGTAGGTAATTAAATTAAGAATTCTAAAATAAATATTTTGAACAGTTATAGAATTAATAATAAATAGTGGTTATTAAATAAATAGTGATAGAATAGTTAGCGAAATAAGAATACAATTTAGGTATTAAATTTTAGGCACATAAAATAAATAAATAATTTTATTTAAATAATTTTACTAAATGAATAAAATATACATTGATGAATAAAAATTTGGGAGATACGTCAGAGAATCCGACAAGGAATTTAACGGAAATAAATAACGATAGTACTGCGGACATAGGCGTACAGGTAGGAGAGGCAAGCGGTGCTAGCGTAGTAGTTGCCGAAGCAAATATAGTAAAAATCGAAGAGTTATCAAATAAATATCTAATAAATTAATCACAAATTAAGTTGTTATACTTATTACACCCAAACCATCTACCTCAACACCAGTCGTTTGTCCTCCTGTATGCTGGGACGCTACACTACTTTATCAATTTCGTGTTATCAGTTAAAAAACTGGTATCATAATTCATGATTTAATTCAAAACATTTATATTAAGATTATTAAAAATCTTAGTAAAAGCATTTGTTAGTTTGTTACACGTTTTTTAGTGTGTACTGCTTTTAAACTGCAGTTAAAACATGCAGAACATGTTCTGTTGTGATCTGTCGTCTGTACTTTTTGAATAATACTGTGCATTAGAAGCATTATATAATAACATACCTATATGTATACTCTTTTTATCTTTTTCCTTCTAAATCTATTTTCTTATTTTTAAACCATAATCTTAATGTACCTCTACTATTCAAGCTTGTCGCCTTCAAACAATCGTGATCTATAAATTTCAAAACTACATTTTAGCTTCTAATAAATAAAATATATATTTTACTTAATAAAACGTGATTTTTTTTCCAATATGTATTTAATATGAATACCTATTTAAAAATATATTTGATTTATACTAATCTTATGCGGTTGCTAATTATAAAATTAAAAATTTTAAGCAATTAGTAAGTAATTTGAATAAAACTAGAGTTGGATCTATACATTTTTGGAAAAAATTGTATTTAACATTTTGTTTTTCTGATATGGTTACTCTGTTTAGCCAACGGTAAGATGGCCGCCAAATTTTTGAGTATTGGGTTTCCTTACCGTGTTAATTTTTATCAGTGTCCAGACTTATATAACAGACTTGTCTATAGTATAGAAATAAAATAAGTAACTAACAGAAGAGGTAACTAGTAAATTAAAATATTAAAGGATTAATATTTGTTATTTCTACAAACAAAACTAAAAATTTGATATAAAACTTGGAACATAATTTGATTTTCAAGGGACATAGTATTTTAGCCCCTGATTTAAATACATATTTTTTATTTTACTTAATTTAAGTCTGTTTGCAAAATTAATTTTGTAATATTGATATTTAAAAATAAATAAAACCTGTATAATATATTATTATTATATTTAGTTGTTTATTATTAATATACGGAGTAAAAATCCATTTACAGACTGTGTATAAATATGACAGTCTTATACATCTGCAGTATATAATACCATAATTAAGCTAATTTATACATTTTTTAAATATACTTAGTGTTACAAGATAATAGGTCTTAATGCATAGAATTACCAATTGGCATGAGTATATTTGTAGGAGAATCTAGTAAATAATTGGTTTTTATGTTTTTTAAGAAAAATTAGTGATTGTTTCTAGTTTTAGCAATATTAATTTTGAGAAGTCATATCAAAAAAACTAAAATCCCACCATTGTCAGTTTGAAGTGGTCTATCTACTCCCAATCGTAAAAATGAGTTTTGTATAGATTCAAGAGTTTGAATAGAGATTATTAATTGATCTCTTATAATTTAAAGATAAGATTATTATCTAGGGCACCACAAAAGGCTATAGATATTATAATTTAAAAGTAAATTATGATCATTTTAAAATGGACAGTTATGTCAGATGTTAAATATAATTTAAGAATGTAGTATTATAGTGTATCAACCATTAATATAATATACAGGTAATTAATTATTTCTATATGAAAGGAGGTATGTATCAAACATCTATAATAGGTTATGTATAAAATAATAAAAACTTTTCTAAAAAAGGACTCAAGGCACCACAAAAGTACTTTTAGGACAATATGAATGTGCTGCCAGTTAAAAAAAATATATTATAATTTATAATAAAGCTTCAATTTATATTATTTTATTTAAGTACACAATACTAAACAAATATGTATTTTTTATTTATATCAATATATGAGTTATGTTAGAAATTTGATATTTGTTTTGTAATTATTTAATTATATTAACTACCATAAAATAGAATGCATAAAATATGTATTTTTATTAAAACAAAAATGATTTTTAATTTAAGAAAAAAACATAAACAGTTTAATGAAGCGGCAGAAAACTATACATGTCTTCAAACAGAACATAGAATCAAAAGACACCGACGTTATAGGTGACCCCCTCTTCCTAGCTCTCCAGATCATTTAGTACAAATATTAAATGATCCCATCCACGAATAGTACAGTCACATAATTCGAAGACCTCCAACTACATAAAAAAATAAAATACAATAATAGCTTAATAATAAAAGCAAAAAGTTGATCATAGTATTCATAACAAATCAATCACTTACACGATGAAGTATACTAATACATTTTATAAGCCACAGATTTTTCAGAAGTTATTGGCCTTTGATGGTTAATGGGAATCAAGTAGGCCGTTGCATTTTCTGATATGGAAACAATAATAAAGAGGTATAGAGCAGAATTGGGCACTATTGTTGTAGCTGGGATTGATAGTACATTCAAAACAGTTCCTAAAAGTCCACCAGGCACCAGAACTTAAAAAAGGTGCTTTTGTCACATTCCAGATAGTGTAGTAAGTAGAATTTACTATAAATAATCATAAGAATAATAATAATAATATTGTATTAAAAAATGTATAAAATAATATTTTAAGCATACAATTGAATAATACATTTTGTAGACACAGCTAAATGTTGAAAGGTTTAAATAGTTTATCATGTAGATGTATACCTTGTATTTTGCAGTCATTCCCAATGGTATATGCATTCCTCATTTTGATGAATCCAGAAAGCTACCAAGCACTTTTGGATGTCGTACGTAACTTGCTGCCATTACATTATGAACAACTATGCATCATAACTTATTTTGAAATGCCATTAATGAATTCAGTTCAAACTGTAATGCCTGAAAGTAAATTGATGGGGTGTTGGTTTCATTTTTGCCAAGGATGCTTATATAGGTAAAAAGAGTACAAACTTTAAATATCATTGTCAATACAATCTTAAAATGTATATGAACTTTACTTCACAGGCAGTCATAAGATACAGTAAGCAGAAATTGAACAGTGTGTATCATCTTTTTCAAAGTAGCCCTATTGCAGCCAGAATTTTTAGAACGGTTGTATAATTATAATTATAGTAGTTTTCTTGTATTTTATTTCACAATTTTAGGTATTAGCTCTACCACATTTACCTGCACACAGAGGCCATCCTAATTGTCCTCAGCATGATATTAATGATGGTTTCAAGGCTATCATTATGTTCAACGGTTTCCTGACATTGAGAACTTTTCTCGTTGAATATGCTGATGGATACTGGTTGACTCAAGTTGGACCTAGTATTTTGAGTATTTTTGGGCGTGAATACAGAACCATAACTATTTAGAATCGTTTCACCCCACTTTGTTGATACAAATGTCTAAACACCCGAATAATGGGATTTCATACGTGAGATTTTTCTATAATTGTAATATTATGTAATTATACTACCTACATAATCAATACCTATCTTTTTTGTTTAATCATTGTCATATTTTGCTTATTATAGAGAAATTGATACTGATTGAAAATCAGTGTTTCGTAGAACTACATCAAGCACGACAAAACTATACGGTACTTAATTTTAAATTTAGTATTTAATAAATTTATTATAATGTAATACTAGTAATTATTAATTATAACTAATAAGTAAATACATTCCTAGGTAAATCATTGAATATAGTTTAATTTATGATTTATATTGGAATTTTATTTACAGATTAGAGACAATACTTCAAGGCAGGAAAGGTTTATAAAAACACAAAGTATTCGTCAACAAGTACAAACGTTAAATGTTGATGGGGATATATTAATGTTCCTCAGGAAGGCAGGCAATCAAAATTATGGATATGTCCAAGGAAAGATTGGTCCATTTCCTGTAAGATAATATTTGACAAATGAAGATATAAAATAGTTTGTAGCCAATACAATTTTTCTATTAACATTTTTACAGGATGAAAACATTTAACTATAAATCGACTGCTTAAAAGACAGTTTGTTTGTGGAACAAACATTTTATTATAGACTATAATATACTTTATATTTTGTGACAAGATGTGATAATCACTACTTTTTTTATATACGAATATTTATTCATAGTACCTACCTAATTAGTAAGTATACATAATATGAGAATGCTATACCATATTATATATTTGGATGGATAGTAAAATATTCAAATAGTAACCAAATTTACCTAAAATCAAAACAATTACCTGATACTTTATTTATTGTAATATTCTTATCATATTATAAGATAAATAAATTACCTGGGTTTGTATCTATTATGAAAAGTTTCCTCCATATGGTCGCTGTGTAGGGTGTAGGTACTGTGTAGTCATTAGTCAGTACACTAATTAATTTCAGTCGCAAATATAATATTGTGAATGTCAAATGTCAAAATTGTAATTGTGTATAGAACTATAGTGTACCTATACTGCGGTCTTATTAATAAAATTAAAACTACTCAAATAACTCGTTATCGCCACTTGAAAAATATATTTGGTTATTTTGGTCTTCATCTGATAAACTGATTTATACAAAATATTAAAAAACTATAAATTATAATGATCACTATTGTATCGATATACCTTGATAATGAGCACGGATTAAGATAATAATATAATATTCTGGTTTCTGATGTTATTAATTTGTCATGATAATATTTATAAATACGTATTGGCTATTTATAAACTCACATGGATAATATAATATTCGAACAGTATCTCACCATGAGTCCACTTGAATTCCCATCTGGATTTTTTTTGATATTAAATGTTGGTAACAAAACATTTTCCTTATCACGTTTGGGATAACTGTACCTACCGCATTAGTACGTAAAGTTAGTAGTGTAGTGCCGTGACGTACAAAAATGTGTGACGTGAAAAACGAGCAACGAATCGTCACCAAGTTTCTGGTGAAATCTGGTGAAAAAACAGCCAAAATTTTTCGTAAATTTCAGTGTGTGTTTGGTAATGACTGCTTATCAAAACCACATGTGTACGAATGGGCATCACGTTTTGCATCAAGTCGAGAATCAGCGCAAGACGATGCAACGTCAAATCAAAACCATGCTGATCTGTTTCTTCGATATTAGGGGTGTTGTGCACAAAGAATTTGTTCCACAAGGTCAAACAGTGACAGGAGTATTTTATATTGAAGTTCTTAAGCGATTGTGTCATAGAATGTCTCGTGTGAGGCCGGAATTAGCCAAAAATGGTTGGGTCCTTCACCATGACAATGCGTCTGCACACTCATCATTAAAAGTTCAACAGTTTTTGACCAGTAGGAACATAACAACGCTCCCCCACCAACGGTACAGCCCTGATCTGGCTTCACTGGACTTCTGGCTATTTCCAAAGTTAAAGGAACCAATGAAAGGACATCGCTATGAGGATTTGGAGGACATTCAACGTGCCGTAACAACGGTTTTGAAGAGTTTAACTTCTGGAGACTTCCAGGAGTGCTTCCAGAAATGGGAAGAACGCTGGACCAAGTGTGTTAGACTCGGAGGAGAGTACTGTGAAGGCATGGGTGTATTAATCATTGTAAATATTAAATAAATGTTATAAAATTAAAAATTCTCGTTATTTATTTGCCACACCTCGTATAGTTACTTTGCCTATGGTTTGTATAGTTCCTTGTATATGCCTCGCAGAATAATTTTTTAGTTTCATTTGTAGTTAATTATCCACGTAAACAGTATATCAGTATATTCACTTGACTGCTTGTATCTATAAGTGAAATTAATGTATTCGTTTTGCTAGCAAATGATTTACATATTTTGTTGTTTGTTTTTAAATAGTAATTCTTTATGATCGAAACCATCAGTTGGGCGCCATACTATTACTTCAAATCTATCCACCAAACGCGCTTGTCACATCTTTAAATCACTATAGCATCTATAATTTATTATTATCACACTATCTCAAACTATAATTTTCGTTTCAAACTTCGAATCTTTTAACGAGTTTTTTTCGTATAATATGTAACTGATCTTTTCATATCTCTTCTTTTCAGTACTCAATTACAGCAACACCTTTTCATGTGGTTACTCTTCTTCTTATACAGTTGTAGTTGTTTCTTCTCTTCTGCACTGTAAAGTTGGTCGCTGTGCACTCTTATGTATATTGTCACTTTCTTACCATTTTCGCCACTGACAATATTACATTACTTTGTGGTAAATATCTTTCAAAACTATTATATTATTTATTCATTCATATCAGCTTACCAAACTCTAGGGTTATTTTATCTGTGTTTTTACACGTGGTCATGTGTATATGTTGTCAACCGGCATCAAGGTGCATGTCATTATTATTAATAGTCAGGATAAGCTGGTGCCAGACACTATTTATATACCATAAGGTATTTATTATTATTATTGATTAAATATCCATGGATAGCCTACGTCAATACTCAATAGGCATAATGGAAACGAGTTAATTAATAGCGCAATAACTCAATAGAGAGCATGTAGTGTCACGATTGGAAATTAAATTATTATGATCGAAACAAAATACTAAAAATAGACAGTAACGCCGACAATTGTCGCCAGTTCAGAGTACATTGTTCGTTCTTGGATGTTTGAGATAAGAAATAATCTAATATCGTATAGCATAATAATATAATAATATAAATATATTATTATTATTATTTTCTATAATATGATATTTCATGCAATTAAATTGTCATCGGTTACAGAGACCTAAATTATGTGGTTTGTACATTGTTTTAATTAAGTGTATTGCTTTAAAAGTAATCATCGTATTTTAGATTCTGAGCGGAACGATGAATGTATTAATTTTACAATGATGTGTTTGTTTTTATTTATTTATTTTAATTTTTGTGTCTGTCATCACCATTTAGGGCTTGGATTTTCTTCAACAGTATATCTAGTTCGATGGTAAAGTGAATCTTTAAAAACGCCGAGAAAAACAAACTAAAAATTAACTACTGTAAATAAATAAAAGACTATTGACGTTTATAGTTAAATATTTATTAACAAATGGAAGTGAGATGTTCTCTACGTCATGGCTAAATAACTAGGTATGATCTTAGTTCCGTGATACGCATGTCGATGACATCAGCCGGAAGGAGTTCTTAAACCCACCAAAACGGCTGGCTGTGCCCTAAAAGTTTACTGCCGGTTGACGTCATAATTCAATGTAAAGAATGATAAATTAGCTGTTTCTTCCATGAATGCGCTCATTGAACCAAATTTGGTAATTATGTGATCATACCTAGTTATTTAGCCATGCTCTACGTCAGCGTCGGGAACTAACTAACTAGCTGTGCACAGTGTTGCCCACAGTAACTGTATAATGATAATGATAACATACATAATATAATGATATAAAAATATTGATAACAGTAATATGTAAATTAGAACCTTACATTCGGCCCAAAAAAAAAAAAATAATACATAATAAAGGTAATAAAAGTATGGGTAAAACTGAATACAAAACAACATATTTATAATAATTAATGACATAACATAATATTAATAATCGTTAATAAATTAACATATACTTATAATAATTAATAACATAACTAAATGATAAAATAATACAGTCTTGTATAGAATTACAACTTTTATTTTCTTGTTGTTGTTATTTATTTATTTATTTTTTTTTTTAATAATTAAAATAATGAATTAATAACTTTAATAAACAGCCTTAATAGGAACAAAATATATAATAATAAGCACCCCAACTAAATAATTAATAGTGGTACAAAATAGTGACTGATAATAACATAAAAGGTGAGAATAAAAGTATTTAATGTTTTATAATAATTTTTTGTATTAATACCTATCGGCCCAAAAAAAAAATTAATACATAATAACATTAACATACTATATAATCTTTTAACCAAGATGGTGTCTTGCGAGTACGTTTGTTAATATTGTTTACCTTGGTGTCTATAGTTGGTGTAGGAGAGTTTATTTGGATGTTGTCTGTGAGAGATGTTGGAGGTGATTGTTGATTGATGTCTTCAAATAGAATCTCACCTGGATCATCCAAATTTGGTCTGTATTGAGCTGGTTTAAGTGATTGAACATGAACTATTCTGGAATGATTTTTGTTTGATGCATCGGCCCTGGTAATTTCATAACAAACTTTTCCAACTGGGCGTACAATGAAAAATGGTCCTTTAAAATTTGGTGTAAGTTTTGTGTCATTTGTAGACTGCCAGTTATACCATACTCGTTGGCCTGGCTGGAAGTTGTGCTGGCTTCTATGTTGATCGAATCTTTTTTTGTTTATTTTGTGATTGTCTTTTAAGTTTTCAATTGCTATACCTCTACTTTCTGCAAGTGAGTCTAGTTGATCCATTCTTGATATGTCTGATTGTACTGAACCTAGTGCCATATCCATATGTGAAAGTTTTGGTTCATAACCATGTAATAAGAAGAAGGGTGAAAACTTTGTGGTGCTTTGTGAGATGTGTTTATAGCTAAGATAAGGTTTGGTAGCTTAACGTCCCAATCCTCTGGGTGCTCTAATGAAAAGTTAGATAAAACTGAAATCATGGTTGCGTTAGAACGTTCTACCAGTCCGTTGGCTTGTGGCGTATATGGTGGACATAGTGAATGTTGTATTTCATATTTTTCTAAATAGAGTTTAAACTTAGAACTTGTAAATGAAGAACCATTATCAGAAATATATGTAACTGGTAGTCCATAGTGATTTATGATATCATTTTCAATTGTATGAATGATGTCATCTGTAACAGTGGTACATGTTGGTCTGGCTAAAAGAAATCTGGTTGCGTGACAGATGTGTGCTAATATATAACAATTGCCTGCTTTAGTAGTTGGTAGTGAGAGGTGATCAGCTGAGATGACTTCAAAAGGAACTTCAGGTATGGGTCTTTCACCTAACATTCCATATGCTGATGTAGTTCTTCTGTTGACTTGTTGGCAAGTCTTACAACCACGAACATAGAGGGAACAGTCTTGTCTCATGGAACTCCACCAATAGCGTGATTTAATCCTAGATAAAGTTTTCTTAATATCGAAATGATAATTCTTCTCTAATTTCCTCGATCTTAATTGATTTTAATATTGTCCTATCTGTTGAGTCTAGAGCACTCATGATTAAGGATTTAACGAATTGTATTTATATTTATGACAATACTGATAATTGATACGTAATTTATCAGTGAATCACAATACCGTAGATAATAGGAGATCTATTATCTATGCGCACTTTATAAGACGACGTTATCAGTGTACGTACTGAAGTTGTTAACGGCTTCGCTTGAGTGTTGGTTACAGTTAACCTCAAACTTGAAAAAAGGGAGAAATGTAGAATATGACGTTTTGAAATCCACGTGCAACGTAAGCATGACAGACTTCAAATGTAAAACGGAAAACTCACTATTACGTAAATTTACGTTAAACGACACTAAAAAAATGCAATAAAACGCGTTTCGGTTTGCCATAGCGCCATGTAAATAAATAAAAGACTATTGACGTTTATAGTTAAATATTTATTAGCAAATGGAAGTGAGATGTTCTCTACGTCGGCGTCGGGAACTAACTAACTAGCTGTGCGCAGTATTACCCACAGCAACTGTATAATGATAATGATAAATTGATAACATACATAATATAATAATATAAAAATATTGATAACATAGTAATATGTAAATTAGAACCTTACACTACAAACGCCTATAAAAAAAATTGTGACCAACGATTTTTAATTTTTTTTTGCTACAATAAGAAAAACTCATAAAGAACTTTGTATTAAATTTTCAAGTTTTTTTGGTCATCCAAAACTTTTTTACCGACACTTCAAAAAAAAATTCTCATAAAAACCGAAAATTTCAGCGGTCTATAAATAAATCAAAAAATTCAGACATTTTTGAAAATTAAACTGTATGTAGATAACACTAACATAAACGTTTGGTGAAAATATCAAGTATTTACAGTGATTAGTTTTTGAATTACAACCATATAAAAAATCGATTTGGTCGAAAATTATGGAATTCATTAAGTTTAAGTTAAATTAATCCATATTTAACTTATCTATACTTATTTCACAATAAAAATCTATACAGTCGATACCAAAAATGAGTGCTTATAAGTATTGATAAATTTGATCAAGAGCTAGAAAATTTCAATTTCAATTTATAGTTGTAAGGTTCATACTGTTATCGATAAAATAAGTTCGTGAATTATGTTTCTAGCTCTATTATTCTAGCTACTATTTTCAGTTAAAATATTATTAGTAAAACACAAATTATTTTCAAATAATAATTGTATAAGATGTGAAAATTATAGTAATAAAATAGGATTTTAATTTGTAGGGTAGTCATTGGTCATATTCATCCCTTCTAAAGATGACCAAGAGAAACACGATATTCACTTCATAGGTACTCTTTTATTTTTCAACGACACGGTACAGTAATGGTTGTCGGGGTGCGTATCTTACAACTGAACTAAAATAATACACGATTATATTCGTACGCGGGTCGTGGATCGTTCAACATACGCACATACACATACTACAATAAATTAATAATTGTTACATAATGTACAACCAGTCTGAGTAGTGACGGACATCGGTCACACTTTAATACTTTATCTTATCAATTGATAAGGCCGATCGTTAGAAAACCCACAATTATATAAATGGACAATAAATATAATATAAATTCTTACAAATTGTAATTTATGCTATTAACATTAAAGATTAACTACTATCACAGCATCACTTATAAAAAAAAACAACAAATATTTTAAAAACAAAATACAAATAAAGATGATTGGAAACCTTCATTTCAAATTAAAAAAATATCTGCCTACGTATTATCTCCTCCTGATAAAATTGTATCTAAGCGACCACACTTTCGTTGCACGCCAAAATTCTACCTACTCAAACTACTTCAATATTTCAGCTGAAGTTCTCAAAGGCAGTGACATATCACCCTTTCTGTATTACATATATTCCCAAAACTTCTTTTACTGATCTCGATTCTTATGTGGACGACATGGCAATTGTACCTTCCAATGAAAATCTTTACTTAGTTTCGAATATGATTTAAAGACACCTCGAGGTAGTTTACTATCAGAAAAACAGATTTAAAATCAAAATTAATGAATCCAAGTCCTTATTCATAGCATTCACCCTAAAAAAAGAAACATGCATGTTTAATCGGTAGCAAAAAATCTTTAAATAAAATGATTAAAGATTTAAGTGGACTGTATGACTTTTATTATGATTGGAATATAATTGTATTGTCACTCGCTATGCTCGGTACAACATTCGATATGCGACTTATTTATAGAATACAAAATTATCACACTTACAAATGATACAAAGATAATGATATATATCCGAGATAGCGTACGATAATAGATTAATATCATTTGAGCGCTAACAATGCATTTAAGTCACACGATAAGCTATTTCCTAATTCCTAATCCCCATCTAAAGTTAAATCCGCCGGTCTCATACTTGACGAAAATCTAACCTGGAGTACTCTCCTAAAAATAAATGAAAAGCACCTAAGAGGATGTCAAAGAACTATTTTTTTTCTCTCTGTCCTACGCTCAATATAACCTAAACGCATTTACGCAGAATCATTTTTTCTATCATTTAAGTAATCCTAGAGTGCAATCACCAATAACAAAACAGATAGATAATAATATTTTTGAGGGAATGACAACATTTGTTTGTTATTTTTGAAAGTAGAACATAAAATCATTAACAATAAAATACGATAATATTGTATAATATTGATATGTTATTCCCTTGAAAATATTATTCTCTATTTTTTTTGGCAATTTGTGATTTTAGTATTTTACTCTAAGAGTACTTGAAAAAATAGAAAAAACGATTCTGCGTAATAAATGCGTTTGAATATTATCAAAACAAACGTTTTTAGTCATTTGGTTATTAGACATAGTACATTATAAATAGGTGGGTACCTATATATTTGTTATATAATTATATCTCATCATTTTATTTAAATTATCCAAAAAAGTAAGTACCTATGTTTACATTTAAAGGAATTTGATGCTTTATTAATTAAGCTCCATACTTATCCTAATTTCAGTAGTATAATAAGCATTTATTACATTAATAAATAATGTGTTTAATATATTTCTGTAGACTATTTGATTTTTTCCAATATTTTCAATTAAAATAATTAGGCCTCTAGTTATCTAAGGGTTTTCCAACGTTCTATAGTAACTGCTAAATTTTCATGAGAATGTCAGCCCACTATTTGTTTTCTCTCTCTTCTCCCACGCACAACATAGACAAAACATATTTTCACAGAACCGTTTTTTTCTATATTTTTAAGTAATCATAGAGTAAAATAATTGTACTAAAAATGTATAGGTTGTAGTTTTATTTCATTAAAAAAAAAAACATTAATCTCTAACTTGTATCTGTTGTATCTGCAACATATTTATTAAATCAGCTGACCTAGATATCTAAAGATAGATATAAGATATAAGATAAAGGCTAACCTAGCCTAAAGATCATCTTTAAATCAAGTTATTACACTACGTCTAAGAAATATTTTTCACGCTGGTAGATGTAGCTCATCAGCTATATTCGCAAGTATATAATCATATTACAATAATATTTCTCTTTTAAGATAGATATGATCTCATTACTAACACTAGTATTGCCAGCACTTTTACACTATAAGATAATGTTAGAACTTCAATCTAATGATTTGGAACGTCATAATAAACTAATAATGTTTGAAGTATGAAAACTTTATACGAATCAAAACCTTTCTTAGCTTGTGATGTTGAAGTAAAATTTAATTCTTTTTAACTTCGGGATCTGCAGACATAGAACTATATACTGATTGAGTAAGATCATAATTGATCATTTAGTATGGTTGTATAATGTATAGTTATGAACATTGCTACGTTTTGAACTAGTTAAATAAATAATGGTTAAATAATTATTTTTTATTATATTCATTCAAAGAGTTTTAGAATAATTAATTTTTATCACGACAAACTGAATTTCGTTCATTTTACGCAGAATAGGGCGGGAGTAAACCTCGTCGTTTGATTGGCTTATATTTTAACGTAATTTACTGGAATTATATCAAAGACCAATGAAAAACTGAGGAAGATTACATATTATTTTATGAAATGGATTAAGTCATTTTATTAAGTAATACTATAAAGTTTTATTAGATAGGTTTTGAACGAGTAGATAATAAAAAAGATTCAAATTCAAATTCTTGTCAGTTGTCATTAAAAATCTGGTAAATTGTGCAGTCTTCTTATTGTTTTAGAAATCTTCAAATAATTTTATCAAAATTTAAAACTTTTTATTTAAACTATTAGATTCTGAGCGGTGAATGTGTTGATTTTACCATGATGTGTTTTTTTTGTCTGTCATCACGTTTTGGGTAGTAAAAGTGCTTCGATTTTCGACTTCAGTACCTCGATTGATCAGCAAGTGAATGCGGTAGGTACTTCGGAAGGTCGAAAGTAAAAAATTATAAATACATTTCTAAATAATCGAGAAAAACAAACTAAAAATTAAGGGAAAAACGGGAAATTTTACGCACACTCATTTTTCGACAAAATTGATTTTGGTTTTTGATGTAACTTTAAAACAAATGACCATAGATCCATGAAATTTTCACCGAATGTTTATATAAGTATATTCTATCCACCATGAAATTTTCAAAGAATTTTCACTTAAATTGAACTATTTATAGGCATATGCAATTTTCGATCATTATTAGTTTTTTTTAAATTAATATAGATACAATTTATTTGTTGGGTAGAAAAGCTTGAAAATTTAATACAAGGCTCTTAACATATTGTTTCAATAGCAGTTGAAAAATAAAATAAATTCATAGTCACAATCTTTTTTTATAAGCATTCAAAGTTTGAATTATGACAAAATACGTAAAAATCACAAAAATTCACAATTATTTTAAGCTAGAAATTTATAAATTTTCTTTTTAAATCTAAGATTTGAAAATTAAATATAAGATTCCTTAAAAGTTTTTCAATCTTTGTCACAAATAAAAAGTCCACCGGAAATTCAAATAAAATTTTTATGAGCATTTGAAATTTAAATTTTTACAACATTGAATTTTCACTTTTAGCGATTTACTTATTTTGGTGTAACTCTAAAACAAATGACTGCAGATACTTTTTCACTGTTTATATAGGCATTTTCTATATTTGATGAAATTTTCAAAATATTTAAATTTGTTTTGAGCTGTTTACTGACATTTTAATTTTTCAACTTTTTTAGTTTTTTTTTTCTATAAATATCGATAAAAATGTATTTGTTCGGTAGAAAGCTTGAAAATTTAATACAAGGCTTCTAACACACAGTAACAATAGCAGTTAAAAAATATTAAAAATACATAAGCATGATTTTTTTTTTATAATCATTTAAAAGTTCAAATTTTGACTAAATACTTAAAAATTACGGCAATGTTCAAACTATCTTAGATAGAAACTCATAAAAGTTTTCATTTTTAGATCTAAGATTTGAAAATTTAATACAAGGCTCCTAACATATTTTTACAATAGCAATTGAAAAATAAAAGAAATACATGGTCACAATTTTTTTATAAGCATTCAAAGTTTGAATTTTGACAACATATTATGCAAGAATCACGAAAATTCGTAAATTATGTTATGCTAGAAATTCATAAAAAATTTTCTTTTTATATCTAAGATTTGAAAATTTAATACAAAGCTCCTAACATATTTTTACAATAGCAGTTGAAAACTAAACCCCTCAGGGGAGCTCTAAAAGTGCGATGGGTATGGCGAACCCGGGGCCCCGAGCTCTGAACTGAACTGACTTTAATTAGTTGGTTCAGATCTCCCTACTCTGACCTTAATTGGTTGGAGTAGACTGGTCCTCCAGGTTGGGGGTTTAGCGCAGGGCTAACGACCCGGCCTAATAAAAAATCTTCTTTTCCGGATCTAATAAACATAAACATGCCTCGGATACATGGAGCTTTGGATAATAAGACTTGAAATTAGAAAAATGGTTTACTGTTTGGGACATAGAACGTACGTACGTTTTTCAAACCTGGAGCAGCCCAAAACATTGTTAAAGAAATTGAGAAATACAAGTTAAAAATAGTGGCTCTACAAAAAATTAGATAGGATGATACTGGAACGTTAGATATACAAGAAACAACAATACTTTATGGTAAATGTAATGAACAACGCCAGTTTGGAACTGGTTTTGCAGTACACAAAAGCTTAATACCAAATAAAAGGGAATTCAAAGATATCAATTCAATAATCTCATTATTGACAATAAAAGCGCAGTTGTTCGACATAGCTTTCATAAATGTGCATGCGTTTTCCGAAGATAAGCCGCAGGAAAAGAAGGATGATTTATATGAGTGCTTAGACTTAACATTCAATGCATTACCTCAATACAGAATAAAAATAGTCTTAGGTGACCTAAATGCAAAAGTTGGTAAAGAGGCTGTATTCAGACCAATAATTAGTAGTCACAGCCTGCACGAAGCTTCAAATGATAATGGATTAAAACTTATCGATTTTGCATGTGGAAATGGTCTTGTAGTGAAAAGTACAATGTTTCCTCATAAAAATATTTATAAGGGAACATGGATGTCACCTGATGGAAGACATATCAACCAAATCGACCATATTTTAGTGAGTGCAAGATTAAAAAACTGTATTCAAGACATAAGAACGATGAGAGGAGCCGATGGTGATTCGGATCACTATCTGGTTAAAGGAAAAATGAAAGTCAAAATAATAAGGAAGAAGAAGAAGAAGAAGTTGAAAACTAAAAGAAATAGATGGTCACAATTTTATTTTATAAGCATTTAAAGTTCAAATTTTGTGTAAATACGTACAAATTACGGCAATGTTCAAATTATTTTACGCTAGAAATTCATAAAAATTTTTCCTTTTATATCCAAAATTTGATAGATAATGGCTTATCGCTATGAATAATTCCTTCTAACTGTTATTTCACTCTCCACGATGTTCAAGCTACCCTCTATTCCTTAAAAAATATCTTTTCTAGCAGCACTGATGGTATTTCTGCGTGACTGCTCTTGAATTGTCGAGATTCAATTATATTTCCTTTATTTATGCTCTTTAGATGTACTTTAGATGAGGCCATTTTTCCTGCCGTATGGAAAACCTGTTCAGTTACATCTGTTAAAAATCTGAAAGACCTAGCCTAGACCCAACCTAGCTTTTACATCGTGTATTTTAGAAAGTTTTGAATCTGGTTGCCAAAATGATACAGTGTTCATTAATTTTGAAAAATCCATTGACGCGGTTAATCACTGTCGTTTTACTACAAAGAAGTCCCACTCGGAATTGGTAACTCATTGCTCTACTGGCTCCAGTTGTATCTCAGTTACAGAGTGCAGTATGTTAAAGTTCATTGTACCTCCTCCAATTTTTCAACTCTATTTTCAAAAGTTCCCCAAGAGGGATGTTGGCTAGGTATATCATTTATATAGACAGAGAAATGATATGGTGATAGACATAACCCCTGAGGAATGTCTGCACGAATTTTTCTCGAGGATGACAATAAGTCACCAATTTTTACTTAAAATATTCTGTCTCGGAGAAATGATCCGGGGAGATTGATAAGTTAACGAGGAATGTCCATGGTGAATAATTTAAATATAAGACATTCATGTCAGACTTTATTGAGTGCCTTCGAAATGTCCAGAAAGATGGCTGCTGTGTTTTGTGTCTAATATTCTATGAATATTCTACTGAATCTATTACATTTATTAGTTTATCCATAGTATTATGTAAAGAAATTGGTCTGTGATTAGTTGGATTATTTTGGGTTTTCACCCGGTTTTGGTAGCATTATGATTTCTGCTTCTTTCCATGATTTTGGGAAGTATTCGAATCTGGCAGACATTGAATTTTTGGCAAAGATAGTGCATACATTTCTTTCCACTGTGACGCTGTTTCACAGCACAGTTTGAAATCTTGTCTAGTCCTGAAGAACTTTTAATGGGTTTTAGATTGTTCTTCCATTGAGTGTGCAAGCAGGTTTGCCTTACCTTTAGGATGGAATTGAAGATTTCCTTCCTAATCTTGAAGTAGATTGACTGGAGGCGTTGTTTGAAGAGGTCTTCTATTTAGTTTGTAAAGCGTTGACCAACCTCCAAAGAGAGATGAATGTAGTTCAAATATAGATTAAAAGATTTAAACTTATAGTATAATATCACCTACAGTAACAACGTTTATATAGTCAAATAATAATATTAAAAATGTAAATATAATGAGGTAAGATTATATAAGAAATAAGAAATTTAAGTGCATTGTGTATTAATACACAGTAAAAATATATTTATTTTTTAAGTACCTACTACCTATCTACCTATTTTAGATAACCTAAATTAATATTAAAGTTTCTGTTAAACACAGTTTTAACAAAAACGAATGACACTTTTGACCAAAAATAGTTTTTAATTTTAAAATTCTTTAGATCTTTTACAATGATCATATTGAATATTATAATTTCAAAGTTCCATTCGATAATCAACATGTTATCTAATATCTACATTATGCGGACGATACTATATTGCGCATGCGTACCATGAGCGGTGCATTCCTTATTTAAACGCTCCTTATAAAACCAGATGGTGCACTTCTTCGATTTACTGATAACACGAACCTACCTCAAATCAGTATGGTCACATAAGAGAAATAAATTAATGTACAACAACTTTTACCATCATTTTTAATTATTGTATCAAATAATATTTAATACATAATAATATTATATTATATGTACTTTGAGCGTCAATGGCTCAATGCTAATGGAATTCCAAAAATCATCTAAAATTTTGCGTAGCTTTAATTCAATATATGGATTAGTCTGTTATAATCTTCGGGCTTACGTTTATCAAATCTACTTGTATTTTTTAAAACTTTAAAACAGATAATCATGTTAAGCACATAAATACTTCCCCAACATTTTTTGAGAAGTGATTTTTAAATATTTAAAATACTTTTTTGTGCATATTATTCCAGAATACTAAATTTGTTTTATCTTTTTCGATATTTTTATTTACACTTCAAGAAATAGTGACTCTGTTACACAATTTAAAAATATTTTACTGTGTACATCACAAAGACAATAAAAACAAATGTTGGTCTGTGGCAGGAGTGTTAACTCATTTATTATAATATTCTTCACAAGTTCAATACAAAAAAGATAAATAAATAAAAAAAATTATAGGTAGAGAAGATTAAAATCAGATTCCGTAAGAAGCCCGATTTTTAATTTTTAAATTTTACGTCCAAAAAATAATTTGAAAAGCTAACTAAACGGGCATGGTTTAACATGAAATATTATACTAAGTTTTACAGATATCAAAAATCGGGCATCTTACAGAATCAGATATGAAAAATATTTTCTTTATTATTAAATAAATATAAAATAATTGGTGCAAAAATAAATTATGAAGATTAAATAAAAAAGTTTAATAAATAAAAAAATTCACACTCAGCATACCGCGTACGTTGAGCAATGAGCAGCAAACCAATAACGGTAATTCGGTATTATATATTTAAATGTATATTATATTACTATATATTTAAATACGGTTGCGTTGCGATGTGGGTAATCGAGAGGCGGCCGCCTCTCAGTTTTTTTGGTGGGTGATGGGTGACACTGGGTGAATGGGAAATAATTTAAATTCATAATAACGAATTTAGGAAAATAACACAGAAAATGATATTTTAATATTGTCTAATATTGATATAAACGAAAGCTAGTATCCAGTAGGCAGTGGTTACTAACCATTATTTGGTAATAATACCTACATAATAAGTACAATTGTCTGTGAAAGCAATCACCTCCCCCCCCACCACTCTATTTTCAATTGAGAGACAAAATTATGGTTGATGGGTGGGTGGGTATCGCAAAATATACTTACCTCTGAAAATATTCGAGTTCGCCACGCCACTGTTTAAATATACATTATATTACTATATATTTAAATATATATTTATATGATCTGTGGTACAACGGCTGAACAGTGTCAAAAAAGTCAGTGATGCGTAGTTAATAAACAATAATTTATAATAAAGCCTTATTTTCCCTATCCGTGGTGACACTGATTTGAGGTAGGTTTTGATTTTTCGCATTTTTGAGAATTACATGGGCCGAATAGGGAGTGCACCATCTGGTTTTATATAATCTGTGGCCTAACTACAGTTTACAACTGTACCCATCCCCTGGGCTATAGTGTCTAAATACTCGTTATTTACCTTTCCTCTGATATCGATATTCATATCACCTATTACTATAAATTGTGCATTCGTTTATGGTTTTCGCATCCATATGCATATATTACGCAACATACAATATATTCATCATCCGTCTCAGTATTCTCATTTCCTACACACTCATACTCTGTTATATCCTTCCGTCAACTGTCCAACACTCCGAACCATATACTATGGTTAGTCTCACACTACGCTTGTGAAATTCTCGTTTCAAACTCTTTGGAATTCTCTTATCACATAACACGCCCGACACTTCTCTTCATTTCATTCACCCAAACTTAATCCTATGTTGTATATTCATGCCAAAGCCCCCGCCCTTTTCTAGAAACGATCCTAAATATTTAAAGCTATCGAATTCACCTATCATATCAACACCTATTATCATTGGTCTCATCATCCCTTCAACTTCTCGGTGTATTCCTCAAAATACATGCTCTATAAACTCTGTTTTATTTCTACTAATCCTCAATTCCTTTTATTCAAAGGCTAACCTTCACTCGTCCAACCTATTATTAGATCATCCAGATTTTCTCATACCAAAGCTATATCATCAGCAAGCAACATACACTAAGGTATCTCACCCTGTATCTCTTTAAAAATTTAATTCATTTCCATAGAGAATGAGTAAGGGCTTGGAGCTAAAGCCTGATACACACCTAATCCTATATTAAAATCTTCTGTTACTTCACACACACTGTGGACACAAGTACTCGATCCTTTTATTTATGTACATTTTTGGAACAACTATCTTCTTTAAAACTTCTGTTAGCACTCTGTCATACGCAAATATATTAACACCATGCATAGCTTTTTATTATTTTTACAATGGCGTGAAACCAAACTGATTTTCTTATATTGATGTCTCACTTCTCATTTTCTTCTCTATAACTTTTTCCCGAATCTTCATACTATAATTCATACACTTTATTCCTCTATAATTCCCACAATCTTGTATGTCTCCCTTTTCTTTAAATATTGGTACACTAAAACTTTTTCTCCAATCTTCTGGAATTTTCCCCTCTATTAGTACCTTATTAAAACAGATAAACAAATATATTATTTATAAACCTAACCTAACCAAGAATCAGTTCTTTATTTTTGTGCTCACTCTCTGGAAAAAAAAAAGTATACAAAAACCCAAAATTATTAAGTTATACTAGATTATGCATTTTTATTTTAGTAAATATATTTTCAAGAATAACTCAATATTATGCCACATTTAAATTATTTAAACATATAATATATAATGGATAAGTTTTAGATCGAGTCTGCCTTTTGTTTTTCAGCTATTCACAGTCATCCAGACGTTTATGTTCAAACCGATCAAGTGTCTAAAAGAAGAAAAAAGTTATTAGTTGGTATAATAAGTAACAACTGTATAGTTGTTTAACAGATATATTCAAATATTCTTACTTGACACTTTACGGAACAGTATTTCGCCAATTTACATCGATTGCACATTATTTTTGCAGGGCTGTTACAATATTTCACGGAGCACTAGAAAAAAAAATATTTATGAAATAGTATATTACAACATATGCGGCATTTTAATTAAATTATCAAATTTTTTGACCTAATGAATAAAATTTTATTTATATTCATAGAATTAAAAAGTAAAAAAATTTCAAATAACGTCTATTATTAACTCAAAATATTGAAATATTGAAATTTGAATACGTATTTAAAATGATAAGATAAAAATTTGATGAAAATATCAAGTACCTACAATTAGAAGTTCTTGAATGACAACAGATTAAGGTAATCACTTGGTGAGAATTTCTTATTTAACTGGTGAATAAATAACTTTAAAACGCTTCTAAAAATTAAAAATGTCAAATTTTAGATATACAAAGAACATTTATGGCTCTAAATAATTTACCAATTTTCGTAATTTGATATTTATTTTTCAAAATGATATTTAGACGTTCGTAAAAAATACTATGAATTAACATAAACTTTTATTCTAATTCCCACTAATAATGACTAGTGAGGAACGTTGTTACATCTTCAAGGTTTTCGACCGCAAACAATTTTTATCGGCAATAATTTTAAAAAAGAAAACTCAACATTATCTTGCACTTGTTATTATTATTTTGAACTAAAAAAAATCAACCTGTTTTGAAATTGTTATTGATTGTTTTTCTTGACGCTTTATAAAACTATTAAGAATATTTACTTTTAACCCCCTCCTCATCAAAATACCTATTAGATTCATTTTCTCACCAGAAAATATGCTGACGATGAAAATCAAAGTAATTTAAATATGATAACTAACTAAAAAAAAAAAATACAACTATTGTTAAATCATTAATCAATACTAGTACGTTTAACATGGATTTTTCAAAAATAACATAAAACAATAAATTAGTACAGCATTTTAACAGATTTTATAGATACCTTCAATATTTTAAATTTGTTTTAAAGCGCAGATTTATAAAAAATAGTTACCCATGATAATATAATACAATGTTATTTTAATAATTATATTATTATTATAAGTATTGTTAAGAGATTGTAAAAAACCATAAATTGATAAGTTTTAAATACTTTTATTATAATATCGGCTGATGGTTGTTTGTATAATACATAAGTATCATTGTCCGTTGCTCTCGTTTGACCTGGCGTCGATGTTACAGCGTCTGACCACACATTTGTTATTTGCAACGAACAATTATTGGAAATAGTTGGTGTAAAAACTACTTTCGTTTGACCTGATGGCACCTTAAGCAATTTATGGGGTTTATTATCAATTAGAATTGTGTTAATTTCAGCTCTTTGAAGAAGAGTGTTTCCCGCGAATTCATTATTCTGAATTGGATGTTGGACAGAAACAAATGACATTGTTGTTGAATTTTGAGATGATGATGCTGTTACTTGCACTAAGGGAATATTGGAAATAGTTGGCGGAGCAACAATACATTTTTTAATCGGTATCACTTTAGAAGCCCAAGATTCAGAAGTTTTCTTTTTTAATGTAGAAGTTTGGGAAGTGTAGAGGTAGTTCAATGGCTGGCTCTGAATTGATGATTCTATTGTGGTATTCCCGATGGTTGAGGACTTATTACCTCTTATCACAGGCGTAACTCTAAAAATATAAAAATAAGTAATTAATACTGGAATAAATAATAACAATAAATTTTTTATAGTCCAGTAAGCAGTTTAACATGTTTAAATAGTGTATGCAAAAATGTATATTGCGTATATATTTAATGAAATAATAGTATTAACTATATTAATAACAAATTATCCTGTTATCGAAAGAAAATTATAACGAGTACTTGGCAATATTAAAATAATATTCCAACAATTTATTAAGATTCATTATATCCTAGAAAGTAAAAATGTCTGGTTATATGTATGTATATATTGAATTAATATACACTATATTTACAATGTTATTGAAGTCCTTGATAGTATGAATCTATTATATTAGATAGCATTGATATTTTGGAGCTCAAAATATACTAAAATCTTATCTAAATCAAATAAAGTATGGAAACTTAACGGTTCATAAAAGTTATTTATAAGATTTTTTTCTTAAAAAACTTACGGATAAGTTACATCTGTATTGCTGTTTGATAATAAGTGCTTGATTGTTTTATCAGAGTTGATAGGACTCTGAATAATTTGTGTCGCTAGTATTTTACCATTTGATTGTTGAACAGGTAATGAATCTACAGGATCTTTTAATCCTGAATTAATGCAACATTGAAAAATTGCAATATCGATTAATGATGCTAGATTTTTGTTCGAATCACTGCTGGTAACAGCATCAATAACTTCTTGAAAATATTTGCCGCTTGTTGTTTTTACAAAGTACAATGGCATACGATCGGTGACTCCAGGATCAGTATCCTGGCTATCTTCAATTATAAGCCTTACATTCATGCAGTCAAGATTAAACGTTTTTGAATGGAGCATTGAAAAAATGTTGGGATGGTTATTCTCACTTATTATCGAACTTTTCTGTAATAATTCTATCAGTTTTACGATATCACCTCTTTTGAATCTTTGCCGATCCAAAACTTGAAGTACACTAAATATACTTAGAAAAAACATAATAAATGCTGAATTAAACTCTGATTCTGCAAAAAATGATGTAGCGTCTATGAAAATTTTCTTTAATTTTATATCTAAAATTTTATTATTTCTTTCGTAAAATTGTTTGGCATCACATATTTCTTTAAGTTTTTGATATTCAGAACTTTTCTTCGAAGATTCACGTTTTTGTTCTGTGTGATATTCGTTAGATTTTAAAATTACGATGATTATATTTGCAATAACCACAATAGAATCTTGAACGAATTTGCTAAAATATTTTTTATGTAATTTCTCAATTTCATTTAAGTTCAATGTAACAGGATTTTTTTCATTTAAAGCTGATTTAACTCCATTTACTTTCGCACTACATAAGGGTGTCTTAGGTCTGCTTGTAGAGGGTTTAGCAATTAAATATCGATCTTCATCATTAAACAATGTCCTAGGATCAACTAGTTTGATCGTCGGTTTAACATTTTTATCTGATGAATTATCGATTCTATTTGTATCCACCTTCGGCTTTTTATTAGGAGACTCGTCAACTGTAGATATATTATTGTATTTATTTGTTTTATTAGCTTTAGACTTTTTATCACTCTTCAACTTTAAATCGTCTTTAGGCCTTTCATCACTTTCAGATATATTAGATATATTACTAACTTTTTTGGATAAAATATTCTTATTTTTAATCGAGCTCCTGAAATTAATAAAAATTATAAACATATATTATATGTATTTTGAAATGGAGTATTTAAATATTTAAATATCCATGTATCGTAAAATGTATTATTTATGTTTAAATATAGATTCTAAAGGGTTTCTTTATAATTATTTATTGAAAGTATAAATTACTCATAATTTTAACACATTGGTGAAGAAACGAATTTTTCCAAAATTGAGCTTAAACAAATGCTTAATAAATAAGTTGACAGGCTGTGATGAAATGTGAGATATATCCGTCCTACTAGGTATTTAAGATATGGTTTAATCGAAATGTTTATTGTCATTATTATCATATTTTAATATTCATTTGCAGTGGTGTACACACGGAGGGGGGTGTTCAACCACCCCCCCCCCTTTAGTATTTTTTCAATTTACGTAATTACGTAAAAATGTATAATAAAAATGATGACAATTTAAAAAAAAAATCAATTGTACTAATAAAAATAAATACAAAATTAAATTAAGGGAATTTCAGTGTTACCGTCACAATCGAGTTTCGTTTAAAAATGTACGGCGAGAAGACCGTCGTAATAAACCTATTGTAGATATTATTGATAACTTGTTACAAATTAATGAAATTATCGGGAAATTTGTTTAAACACAAACATGAGGGTCGACAATCGTAGAATATTTATAGATCTGTTAATCCGATATAATATGCCTTAATAGCTATCGCAGTATCGCTAACACTATAGTATAGAATCTATTTCTCAGTTTTCAATCCAATTTCTGACGCTTGGACGTTTAATAAATTGTACTTACTGTTTAAATATTTTATATAAAAATGAAAAGAATAAACGAATATTTTTCTACTAATACGAATAAAAGAAGTCCCGTGCCTGCTATTCCAATAGCAGAAGAAGAATCATCACTAATTTGTGATACATTTAACTCGGAGGAAACAGGTAAATATTTAATACATTATATTATCAACCTAGGACCTAGGTACAAAAAAATGATTAATATGAAAAATATATATATAATATTTTATATGTAAGCCCCCCCCCCTCCCCATTGAAAATAGCTGTGTACGCCACTGTTCATTTGCATTATACTATACATATATTGTTACTTCTTAAATTACGATTTTTTAAATTGATTGCAAGTTCAAGGAAAATGTTGTGATCGAAAAAAAAGACAATCCAGCCAGAAACTCAACTTGGATCGATTATCTATACTGAACTGATATATGAACTGGTTAAAATGGGCTCTTATAAAAAAAAAATATTGTGAAAATATTGTGGGTGTGAATATACATTTTTTTTTATTCGTCATATTTTATCAAAATTATATATTTCGAAAAGTTTACTTTGGAAAAAAAATTCAAATATGCTATGAATACGTTAAATTTAAAAAAAATTGGCTTCAGTTTCGTTCATCTCAATGCATTGTTGTATTATCTAGAGTACCTACTCGTAAATAAATATAAATTAACTTACGTTTTATATTTTGCTATGTCTTCTGCGGTTAGTTTTGTTATAAAAACTACACATGGGTTTAAAAAAGCATTTTTAAATACGCCATCAATATTTCTTTTGGTGAACGGATGCTTTCGTGTTCTGAAAAAAAAATCATTTATCAGCATGAGAATAGAAATACAATGTTCACATTTAAGGTATGTAAGTCAAAATAATAATCTACTAAATGGATATTATTTATCCCTGATGTATCAAACAAAACATAATTGTAACTTCCAGAGGAGATTGAATTGATGAGTAACTGAGTAAATGAGTAACTCATTGGTTAATACTAATTAGTAATTAGAAATATGATATTATTAAAGGAAAGTAAGATGATGTATTATTATCTTTATTCTTGGCAAAAGTAATTCTTAACAAAATTCATTTCAATTTTCTAGGTAGGTATGCAAAAGTGGTAATCGAGAGCAAGGAGAACAGATTGTAGGTGTGTGATAAGACCAGATAGTTGATAAGATTCATTTTTAGAGGTTATATAAATAAATAGAAAATAATGTGATTTTATAATATGATTTATAATTATGTAAATACAATAAATACAATATAAAATAAAGTACTAAACAAAACAAAATGTATTAATGATGTTTTGTACTGATTATTAATAGGATTATTACCATTATTTCATTATGTAATGAGAATTGATGTTTTATGTTAACATTTTTAATGCGTTTATAACTGTTTATAAAAATAAAATAAAACATAAATTCTTGTTCTGATTATTACTAGGTATTGTCATTAATATTATATTCTTAGGTGTAATTATCTATATATTTTTTTCGTTGTTAAAAAAAGATTTTTTTTTAAGGGCATGTGTGATAAGACCAAATAATCGATAAAATTCATTTTTAGAAGTTATATAAATTAATAGAAAATAATGTAATTTTAAAATATGATTTATAATTATGTAATTACAATAAATACAATATAAAATAAATAAAGTGCTAAACAAACCGTAGGTGTATATCGCATATTAATAATAAGAATTTTACTTTCTAAAACTAGTAGGTAGACTATTTTTTTTATGTAGAGATAATGTTGTTCAAACAAAATGTTATGAATACATAATGTTGAATTGAGGCTTTGGGGGTGAACTATGTTTATAGTTCAATTAACATGTTTACTATATATTTGAAGGAAATGATACACTGTATACTACCTACACAAAACAAGTACCTAGGTCCTTGATAAGTAAAAACTATAAATTAAAATAATTAATAAATGGAATTACTTATGGTTTACTTGTAGGGCTAGGGAGAAACTTCATCAAATTACAAAAAAAATACCTTTTTAATTGTAAATTAATAAAATTTTACATTAAGTACAGAAACCTTTTATAATTAATGCCTAATAAAAAGAAGGAATATGTTATATGTTCTCCAATATTCAAATAAAAATGGGCATTTTGAAATTAGAAAAAAAAAACATGGAAATTTATAAATAATAATGTGTTACGCTCAAATATAACTAAAAATTAAATTATCTATAAACAGTAACAACACAGATACTATTTTAGTTAATGAAAAACTATTATGGCTGAAGTTCTAAATATTTTTTTTCAAATTTTATTAATAATAAATTCTAGTTAGATAAATTCAAAAACTTTTGATGTATATTAAACTGGAATGAACTGAACTCGCAATGTTTTACTAGTGACTTAATTTTTATAAAACCAATAAAAACTATTGTAGAAGTTAACTATATTAAATAATTAAAATAATGTTGTGCTTTAGATCGTACCTAACCTACAAGTATAAAATTACAAAATGATAATAATTTTATTAGGCACTGAATTAAAATTATTAAACCCATGCAATATGTATAGATCATACCAAAAGACCATTGTAGTGGTAAACCAATTAAAATGGAATTATCATTCAAATATTTAGGAGTGACAATAGACTTTAACCTAAAATGGTCAGAACACAAACACTAATATTGAAAATGAAATGAGGATCTTAACTGTATTATTTTATGAAATTTGATTTATAAAATATATTTACAAGACACTATGTAGGTAACTCTATTATTATATGGCATAACATGTTGGGGAGGCACTAACAGAACAGACATTAATACATTTCATATTAGACAAAAAATTATTGTAAAAGTTGCATACTCCTTAGCATTAAAATAGGTACCCATCAGATGTATTCAATAATTCAGATTATTCAATGGTTGAATTTCAACCATACAAATAATGAATATATTATCTATTTATAAATTATAAATTAGGCAAATTATAATTAAATCCATATACAAAACCTAAACCGCACACTTAAAAAACTTTCTTAACTGCTCAAATAATCATTTTCAACAAATTAAATAACAAAGTAAAGAATCTAATAAAAAAATAGGTGAAAGTCAATCCAATAATACCAATAATATAATTAATAAAAAATTAAATAAAAAAGGCAATACATAAAATAGTTAATAATCTTGGTGTTAATGTGTGTATCAATACAATTTTTAAAAGTCTGTATGTCTAAACATAATATCATATAATATGTATATTATGCTGATGTTAAGTTTTGTTTTCTTAAGTATATAATATAATTACTATAGGTACTATAATTATATATAATATTATTATGTTATGTTTATTTAATTAAATCATATTTTTATTTGCATAAATTTTTTTGCTATGGTACAAATTGTAACATCGTTGAACTCCGTATACCAGATACGAGCTTATATAAATAATTAATTACACCAAATAAAATAAATTCCACTCATATAATAAGTGTTAGTATTGACGGCATTCTGTTTTTAATTTTAATATTTTATCATCTTGCAAATTACTTCATCGCAGATGCACGCAATAATTACGTGGGCTAGTAAAATAAAACTAATAATTTCGAAAATTAAAAAAAAAATAAAACTAAAAAACTACAGATCGTTGAATTATTTAAATAAAATCATACATAATAATAAAAACAAAATGGCCGAAAAAGCACTGAATATGTTTTTCAAACAGAAAAATAATACGAGATAAAATGATTATTTCTTAATTTAGTAATTGCTATTGTGCCAAGTACATACCTTTTCTTTGACATTATGCTAAACGGTGAATAGTAGCGTCGTAATTAGATTATTTCACAAACTCACAAATGATGAAATGACCATGCTATCCGTATTACCCTCACGATACACGAAGAATACACGATGTAAAATGGTGGCAACTCACGGTCACCGATATTGTGGTTTCTAGTAACCAGCCAAAAGATTCAATTGTTGCAGGGGCATTCAGCACCGAATCCACGATAGTGTTACCTACATAACCACAGCGTTTGTTGTATATTTACGACAGTTGGCGCTCTGCACACTGTTACACACACGCCATTTAAATTTATTTAAAAGTTAAAATTAAGCTAAAAAGACATTTTTGGTTAATGTTTAACCTTGACAAGTGATTATTTTTTTAATCGACATATAAACTTAACTGAATAAATTGACAGTGGAAATAACTCAGCATTTATCGGTTGATTTTAAAATAATGCATTAATAGTTAAACATTTTTAAACAAATATTATTGATTGTATACATAAATATTAATAAAATTAAAATAATCCAATACTATAATAATTTTATTTTGCTTGATCAATAAATTGTATATATATATATTATGTATATTTTTTTAGTAGGTTGATTAGATAGAAATTATATTTGCTGAGTATATAATTGCTATGTGATATAAATAGTTGTTTTTTTTATGTCAAATGAATAACACGTTAGCTCCCTCCCGTTAGTCAAGGTATGGGAAATGTATATTAAATTGAAATTAAATATCTCTATAATATGATGTATTTGCTTAAACATTACGCAAAAGTATCAAATGGTCTAACAAAAATGATTTAAACCATCGTAAATGGCGGCTCAGTTCGTCATCGTATAATGGGTTTGACGGTGAATTTTCACACGGAATCAACACAAAGTTTAATTTACCAGAACTTCTGAACGCACACAAAATGAAAATGAAACATTAAACAATCTTGTAATCAAATTACAAGCGAGTTTACAAGCGTAATTACAAAGCTAACTACGTGTCATTCAAGTGAGTAATATTAATACTAAAAATATTATTATCAATAAAAACTTAAACAATATAAATACATATGAAAAAACGGGCCACAGTTCAGAAAATTGTTCATGCTCACCGAAAAATCGCATCAAAAGATAATAATAATATCATCAAATCAGAACCAAAAATATATTATACACTACCAATTACAGCGAATGGTGTTAACGGTACGCAGAACTTAATTACTGTTTTAACTTGTCAAAGAAGCCACTGGCAATGAATAGCAACTGAAAAATTTCGGTAACGGTGACATAAAAATCTCAATACAGGATGAACACCATTTTATATGTGAACATTAAAATTTCTTGAAACTAACAAAATTGAGTTCCATAAATATCAATAATTGAAAGACAAAAAAAAATTTTGCTTCGTAATAAGTGGATTGCATCCACAAACTAGAATGTGGGAAATTAAAAGGGATCTATCTAAGATTTGTCTGCATACCATATCTCAAAAATTTAAATTTAAAAAAGCTAAATCCCAAAAATGAAAAAAAAAACAAAAATGAGCTTATAAGATAACCTTTTTTTTTCGTGGACTTCGTCCCACAAGAAAGTAATAAAGATATTTACAAGTTAGATAGTCTATCTTGTCTATTTTATCATAAAATTAAAATATAACAGTCAAAAAAAAAATGTACCTAGGTGTAAAAACTGGCAGTCTTTTGACCATATATTTACCAATTTCTGTTACAAAAAATGTCTGTGTGTAAAATGCGGTGAAGAGGATAGAACAGATGAGGCCATAAGCCAAAAAAAAATCATACCGCAAATTGGTAGGGTTGCTCTGCTTACAAAAAAGCACAACCAAAAAAGGTTTCTAAGTACAACTAATTTAACAAAAAACTGTCATAGAGTCCATATAATATATGCCCAGATGACTAGCTATCCCAACGTTGACATAACGCTCCAAAATTCCAATCAGCAAAACAGTCCAACGAAAACGGCTCAACGTTAATAAATATATATTATCTGTTGTTGTGTTCCAACTGACGCCGATATACATATAAACGTGAAAATGAATACTTGATGTATTTGGATAAAATTTTGTTTATTTTATACTTAATACAAAAATACAATAATGGTTAACACAATGTGGTGAGTGGTGTTACCACCCGACTCTAAAATTAATAGCTAAGACTGTGAGTGATTTTACGACCTGCCTCCAAAATGTCTTACTTATCCCAATAACCCTATTTGGCTAACAATTTGTTTCATATTCTGTAACTGTCTGACAATCTCTTTACTTCGTCTCTCTTATGTATCATTTTGTCTTTAAGAGTGGTGGTTGTGGTGGTGGTGGTGACTTTCCTGTTACCTACATATCGAAATTTGGGTATCGTGATTCAACTTAGTATGTTTCATATCCTTTCTCGTGAATTTCGAATCCTTTCCGAGAAGAGACGTGTAATAACACTTTTATAGTTTGATTATTTATAATATCATATTCACCACGCTCCTATCAATGACCTCCGCGTACCTTAGATATTAATGGTTTAATTAGTTTTAGTCGTTAGATACACCCATATAGTCACAAATGTGTGCTATCTTGTACATATTATATAGGTAAGAAACACTGCTTTAACTAATATAACAAAATCGGTTGTTAAAAATGTTGTTCCTGGAAAATCAGCTGTAATGTGTTCAAAACATTTTACCAAAAATGATTTTAATCCATCTGATTTACGTCGTCAAAAACTTATGCCGAATTCTAAGATTCTTGTTCATTTAAATGCTGGTGTTTTTCCTACTATTTTTTCACAACATGGTTCTAGTCAAACGTTAAACCGAACGGATAGTAACCTTGCGAACGCAACGCTCTTCTAGAACAACATTGCCAAATATGTTAAATTCATTCAAAAATAAGTAATTACACCGAAAAAAAAATAATTCATGCAATAGCATCGAAAAATGTATTACAGAATGTGAATCTGTAGACGGCAGTTTGATAACGCTTCTACAAGTACAATAAACTCAAAAAAATAAATAAAATTTGGTACAAATGATATCGGTATACAATGTGACATCAAAAATCACTCTTTACATCGTGACAAAGTAAATAAATTATTGTTTGACCAGCCATCGGAAGATAATTCGTCAGAAGAAGATGAATGGTTTGAGGAATTTTCTGAAAGTGATCATATCATAATGACCAATCACAACAACTTACAGATGATTCAAACAAATTTAGTAATAATTCGTGCTTTATTATATTTGGTAGTGTTTATCTGAATTAATAACACGTGCCGTTAATGTTCTTCTTCCGTAGTGGCAAAAAAACATTATCTTCAAGATGCATTACTCTCAAGTCTCAATTACAACCAAATGTGAAAAAGGACATACGTTACAATGGAATTCTCAACAAAAGAATGGTAAACAACCAGAAGGTAATATATTAATAGCTGCTTCGTTAGCATTGTCGCGAATTCTTTTCAATCAAATGACTGCATTTTGTAATACTTTGAAACTTAACTTTTTACGAGAACTGTATATGATAAATTTTTAAAACTTTACATTGGGCCAGTTATTTGTAATGTTTGGGAAAAAGAAAAAAAAAGTTTAAAAGAACTTAACAATGGGTCTAATAAAATTTTGCTTGTGGGCGATGGACAGTTTGACTCTCCTAGGTTCTGTGCAAAATATTGTACTTATTCAATGATGGACGTGCAGATAGGAAAATAATTAGTTTTAAATTAGTTCAAAAATTAATGGTTCGAGGTGATTTATAACGTTATGCTTGTGGATCGTTGCTTAACGAATTAATTGATGAAGACAATTGCAAAATAGATATTTTTCTTACCGATAAACACAAGGGTATTCGATGTGACGAGTATAAATCATTCGAATATTGAACATTAGTTCGACATATGGCATATTTCTAAAAGTTTAATGAAACGTATGAAAACATTAGACAAAAAATATCTGGATGCGTTTTTGTGTAACGCCAGTATTAGCAATCATTTATGGTGGTCTGCGCAAACATACCATAGCGACGGAGATTTGTTATTGAAGAAATTTACTTCTATTTTAAGGCATATTAGTAATATACTCAATACTCAAATGGGTTGAAGATGGTGAATAATTAGTAAAATGTGAACATGCACCACTATCAAACGATGAAAAACGTAATAAACTTTGGATAAATCAAAATAGTGAATCTTACAATGCTCTAGAAAAAAAAACAACTGGCACTCGGGGACTGCCACGATAAAGGTATTGCATATTAAATAAATAAGAATATAATTTGAAATTTTTTAATCTGGTTATTCAGGAATTTGTGTCATGGAAACTATAGGTCTATGATAACTAAAATATGAAACATAAGTTTGAGATTTAATTTTCTCCAAATATCTGGAAAATACGGCGTTGATGTTGGTCCCATATTTTGTAGTAGATTGTTGTGGATCATATTATTCATGCGTAAATTTGATTTTTCTAAGAGAAACGTTGTTAGTCGCTCTGATTTTGTATCTGTGAAGTTGATGTAGAAATCACCAGCTATGATAAGTGGATATTTATGAGAATTTCCTCCGAGTATTTTTGACCCTTCTACAGTGTAGGTACTCCAGTAAGGTGCGATGAATAAAATATTCTACCTCGTCCAATTTTGGATTCGATGTAATGTAATATGTAAATGACTACCATGACTATTTCTAGGCTATTTTGCAGTTTGCATAAGCACGCACAAATATCTCAAACATTTGAGCGTCTAACATTTAAATCCACAACATTTGCCACATTTATTTCAATATTCGGAGTCATAATATTGATTATAAGATTTGACAAAATGTATTTGTTTTGTTGGTAGATAACAGTGAATTATAATAAAATAATAAATAAATGACAACGCAGCATGTCTAATACACTGATTAATTTTATCATATCGAGATATAAATATATAAATGTCGCTGCACATGAATTGCGTCCCGAAATCCCTTTTCCACATGAATTGCGTCCCAAAGATATTTAACGACTACACGAATTGCGTCCCAACCATATTTAACAACTACCCGAATTGCGTCCCAACGTAAAAACATTATTTTCCTTCTCATTTCATACAGACTTAGGACTGTCGATAGCAAATTACGACTATCGGTAGGTTAAAAATATTGTTTTTTTATCATTGTTATGCAATTATATGTAAGTAAAATAAAATGTGTAGGTTAATAATATAATAATAATAATATAATAGTTAAAAAAAAATATATATATAAAAAAAGTTATAATTATAAAATTAAAAAATTGGTAAAAACTTGAATGATACTTTCTTAATATAATCAAGACGGGTTAATTGGCCACTTTCATATTTTGCCATATTTTGTCTTAGTGAATTTTCTTTTTCACATACCATCATTCGTCTGTTTTTAATTACATGAATACTTCGTTGTTTAATATAAGTTTCTTTTTGTACATTTTTTAAAACATCGATAAATTGAAATATATTAGGGTGTGCTGAGTAAAACATACTGTTAAACTTGGAGTGGAAGGCTTCACAACTATTCGTAGTTCGAATTATAGAACATGAGTACATTGCCCATACAGAAGGCGGGAAGTCACAATCAGGCTTTATGTATGTATTTAATATATAATCGGAAAATTGCTGTACTTTTTCATTTTCGGGTAAAATGGATACAATATCGTCAGTAAAACAATCCTCCACTTCATCTGGTTTTAAAAATGGGAGACCAAAAAAATATTTTAAAAAAATACTGATATCTGAATTTTTTTTGTATTCTTGACTTAAACCAACCGTTTGAATTTTCCTCCACCAACTTTGACCTAAATGAAATCTGCATCCTTTCATTTGAACTGATGGCCACACGATTAACAAAGATGAGTGGATTGCTTTTTCAAAATCAGCAAATATTATTTTAGGTGAAAAATTGATATTATTTTTTAGAAACTCAGATTCGAGATGTGAAAATGCTTTTATATAAGTATCTATATTTTTATTAGGAAGTAAAAAAAATACTAGCGGTATATAATTATTATTTTTCAAGCCATGGACTGTAAAAAATTGTGTAAACAGTTTTGGGCAACTTTTAAAAGTTCCATCCACAAATATTGTATCAACTTCACTTAAAAATTTTAAATTAGTAATAGTTGAAAAAATGATTATATTATTTTCGTTGTCATTCACTAATAAAAAATTTTCATCTCTGTTAGTCTGAATATTTTCATTCAATAAAATATTGTGTAAATCAGGTAAGTTATCTGGAAGTTTTGGAATTGTCGATGACCGAGCGTGGTGTATATTATTACGAATCAAGGTTAAATCATAAGTTGTCAATGTTGGAATGTCATTTGATAAAGCTCCATGAATAAGTTTTGATGGTTTATCATAAAGTTCTTCTACAGCCTTTCGCTTATGCAGTAGATTAGATAATGCCGGACGCAATTCGTGTACCCGCTTATCAAATTTTTTATTTCGGGACGCAATTCGTGTGTAGCCATAAATGTATATTATACATGTACTGTATATTAAAAGTACATTAATTGGGTACACACGAATTGCGTACCAAAACAGGTAGACGAACCTTTTTGAACGAATTCCGTCCGGGACGCAATTCGTGTTAATTTTTCATCTATAGTTAATTATTGTAAGTGGTTCTTAAAATGATATTGTCATAATAAAGATATGCCAGGTTATATAAAAATAATGAAATTTAATTGTAAAAATATAACAATATTATCTTAATGATAAATATTTTATTATTATTGTTATTATTATTTTGTAAAAAATTTAAAAATATCAAAATTAAAAATAAATTTGAAAACCACTGGAAACCTCGAAAAAATGTCAAGTGAAAATGTAACACGAATTGCGTCTAGCAGTGGCGAAACGGCCGTGGTCTTTGAGAAGCGATTGCTTCTCGATTTTTTTTAAGGTTTGGGGGTGGGTGGGTGCCGTGGGTTTAATATATATAATAAGTACCTATAGCTGGTAAAGGTCGCCACACATTGCAGCGGTGGCGGTGGCGGTGGCGGTTACGGCAAAATGAAGCCGGACTCAATTTTACCGCTACCGCCAAGACAAAAGAATTTTACCACCACCGCTGCAGTGTGTGGCGACCTTACGTCGGTGGGTGGGTGTGTAAATTGTAAGTTTGCTAATGGATTATAGTATAAGTTCGTTTCGCCACTGGCGTCCAAGACGCAATTCTTTCAAAAAGGTTCGTCTACCTGTTTTTTTACGCAATTCGTGTGCACCGCATTAATTATACCTTGCAAATATCCTGCAAACAATAGCCGTTGATAGCCGACCTTTGACCGCAGATAGCAGTATAGCACGGTAGGACTAATTCGATTCGCCGCGCGGTAGACTGAAAGGGGGATTACGCCGATTACGGGATTACGATGATAACGGTAACGGTCACGCTTTTTCGTTACGAAAAATTTATTTTCAGTCACCACGCCAGGCCTGCGATAAAAGCTATGCAATACCTATGCAATAGGTAGCTTAATAATCACAGCTAAAGATTTTATAAAAGACTTAGCACATGCTATGCATTTTAATTCATAAAGGGAGCCATACGCCCATACCATAATATCTGACTTAAAAATATGCCTAAAAGAATTCATTTGAAATACAACGGTATGTTCGATCAATTTTGACAATTATTGACCACAACAGTAATTTAAATACAAATCCTATTGGGAAAAAAATAGTTAGTTTAAAGAGCCTTCGAAAATATGCAACAAAAACTCGTTTTAAACCAATAAAATCAGAGTGGCGGCATGTTATATTAGAAAATCTATAAACTGTCAAAATAAACAGTTGCTCAGTCATATACATATTACTTAAGTATAAAAAGTATATTCATAGGTATTTTTATTTACCAAAAGATGAACATATAATTTTGAAAAAATACACAAAATGGTTATTGTTTATCATTTTATCATTAAATGATTTTTAAATAAATCCGTTCAAAAAAAAAAATAACTAAATTTATCAGTGAAAATAAGTAGCTGAAAGTAGCTATATTATACAAACATTTTATAAGTATACAATATACATGTATATTTTACATGATTTTTTACTTAAATAAAACTTATATTTTATACAAAATAATTTTTCCACACAATGAAATGTTTTTGTTTTGTTTTTATTGACAAGTTTTATTAATACCTATCAACATGCAAGAATGATCCCCACTGACCAGCTCATACAGAGGGATTATATTATGAAGAATTAATCTTATTAACGAACTAAGCAATGCTTTTATGCGTACCTACCTTACAAATTTCAGTAAAATATATTGAGGTTTTTCAAGAAATGAATTGATGTATGCCTATAATAGTTAATATTGTGGAGTTCCTTATGAAATCTGAACATTGCTATAAATACAATTTGTTAGCTTATAATATTTGCTTATGACTTTTCTGATAATATTAATAATAATATTTTTTGCTATTCAATATCTAAATATGTATATGCTACTTTAGGTGTAACTACTTTTTAACTAATTAAGATTGAATTAGCCACAATCGGCGTACATAATATTTTGTTAACCGTATTAAACTCACCACTAGCGGATAAGTGACTGATTTTTGGGTAAACAAATCAATATTATTCCAATTTTCATTTAAGATACCCAATGTAAAATGTATAAATAAATATAAAATTGTTTGGAAATTACAGTTCATTATCTGTGTTGTTTTACTTTATAATAATCCACATTAATATTATTGTAATAAATCTATTTAGTTTCAACGCAACATTTTTCAATTTATATTGTAAAATTTTGTCAAAGCTGTTTTATTCAAACTTGAATATCAAATGTTTTGTTTTGATTTCACAAAATGTATTTATGTATTCTCCCAATATATTTCTAAATTATTATAAATACAATTTTAATGACCTAAATATATTTATTATAATATATATTAAAAGTTTTTGTTTCAATTTAAAAATAGGTAGGTACATTTTCTTGTTTATTTATTTCTTCTAGTTTTAATAACTACATATATTTGTTTTATGCTGCAAGAAATGACTGTGAAATGAATATAGAAGAAAATATGTTTCATTGTTTCATGAAAAATCAAAAAAATTATAGTTATTGTGTTTTATTAAATAAATTAAAATTAAAAAATTTTCATAATTAATGATTAAATCATTGAATTAATAACTAATAAGACAAAGATCAAATAAAGATCAAAATAATTATTATTATTTCTACAAGGTATTTTAGCGTAACTCTACAAATTATAAGATTTTAAATTTATGACATAAATCATCAATTTATAAATAAATGTACCATTTTAACAATGTTACAAAATGATGGTCACTGCTACATGGACAATATTTTTGATTAACAATTACTAATATAATTTTAACGGTAAATTTTACAAAACGATATAGGCAAGATGATTTAATTACCATGATCAAATTAACAATCCATTATAAATTTGTTTTACAAAAATCTTATCAGCTGAATAGCAATAACATAATTTTCAAACTAATATAATGTTTTTATTAATACGATCAGTTAAGTGAGTTAAGTTGACTAATGAATACATGAAACAATAAACCAATTATTGATAAACTAATCTATTAATTTATAAATTATTCAAATACATTTTTAAACCAAAACATATTAGTCAAAAACTTATTTATTGTAGTATTCTTGTTTATATTTGATAAAAGTACTAATAACCTTTAAAGTAATAATATTTGACGAATATACATGATTAACTTAACTAAATATTATTAATCGCGTTATTATTATAAAAAGTTTCATGAATACATAAGAACTAAAAGTGATCAGAGTATTAAATACTTTAGGCTTATAATTTTAAAACTTCTAAAAAAAAAACTTATAACTATACAGGGTGATTTTTTTATCGAAGAACACTCATTATTTAAAAAAGTATTGACTTTTTCAAAATATTTTTTTACATAGTTTCAACTTATGTTTATTCAAAAATTTATATTTTTAAATGTTTTTTATCCTTATAATTTTTTAAGTTTTTAATTTTTTTGAATGACGACATAGAGTTTTAATTTCATATTCCAAAGCAGAATATTTTTCTAAGTATTTTGTTTCATAAAAATCGAATTTAGGACGAGTAGTTTATGAGTTATAAGTATTTAAAGTTTAGATTGGCCGAGTGGAGTGGTACGGGGTTACCCCGCAAAATGTTTGTCCACTACTCCGCTTGTCTAAACTTTAAATACTTATAACTCATAAACTACTCGTCCTAAATTCGATTTTTATGAATCAAAATACTTATAAATATTCTGCTTTGGAATATAAAATTAAAACTCTATGTTATCATTCAAAAAAGTAAAAAACTTAAAAAATATAAGGATAAAAAATATTTAAAAATATAATTTTTTAATAAAAACGTTTGTTTTTTAACAACTTGAAACAATGTAAAAAAATATTTTGAAAAAATTCAATACTTTTTTAAATAATGAGTGTTCTTCGATAAAAAAATCACCCTGTATAGTTAATTTATGATAAATGTATGTATTTATTATAGTATAAATTCAAAAAGCATAGTTAACTTAACAATGTTAAGTTTACATAATACAATTATTTATCAGCTTACTTTTTAAACTTTATAAAATGTTTTACATCAAATCATAACTTAATATAAATATGATAAAACTTCTAGTTGATTATTATATGATTAGTTTTAATAGGCTTTTAACTATAGACTTAAGTAAAATGTAATATTGAATAAAAATGAATGATAATATTTTATAGAATTATTATTTTTATAATATTATCCACGATAAATTACACACTATTATTAAGTTATTTTTTGGGATTATCGTCACGCGCAATATCAGAATATGAACAGTTTTGACAAGCCTGAGAACCCATAAGTTCAGCTTTATCCTTTTCTCCAACGCTTTCTTGACTGCTTCGACGATTTTTAATCTTTTCTTGCAGATCCATTGAATTATTGATTTGACAGGCTGAAAATATGAAAGTTACTATTACAAATTAAAAATAAATTCACAGTTTTATCCAAGAATTATACTTTCTATGATCTCAGAACAGATCTATCTGAATTTAATGTAATCAGAACGACCACAACTACCCCTTAGGGTGGTCAAGATTCCAACCCCCCCCCCCCCCTGAAAATTGATTTATTAGTTATTCAGTCAGTCATTTTCAAAAATTTAAATAACTGATAAATTTGATAGCGAATTATGAATTATTCCAATGTTAATAGGTATTAGCAAATCAAACCTAATTGTCTTAATGTCTTCTAAGGAGATTAATTAATCATGTATAAAAATTCCCTACTACCTAATATCTTGTTTTATGTTCTTTATGGTTTCAATCTTCATAATTTTATTCATTAGTTCTTAATTTGTTTTTGTGATAGCTGTAACATCTATAATACATGTTATTCGCTAAAGAAATTTCACCATTTATACTCAGTATTCATATTTCTAACATAAGTTATAGTATACATATTTGTAGAGGATATATGTTAAAAAAACAATTTAAGTTATTTGTTACTTGCGATTTAAAATGTCATCATTTTTTAAATATTTGTACAATATAATATTGGGATTAGTTACTCTTATAATAATCATCATATAAGTGTTCTATTAAATAAGATAATGAAAATGAAATAATTTACAATATATAAACCATATGAATCATTAATATAGTATCAAAATCACATAATAGATATCAATTTTAGAATAAAATCAATAAGATCTAGATTAATCAAGAATAAATGGTGTTATTGATTTGTAAATTGTATGAAATACAAAGCTTAACTTACAGTTGAATAATATAGATTTATTCTGGTGTCATATTTTTATTTTTACGTGAGTATAAGCATTAAAAAACATTTTTGTTTGGTCTATCTGTCAAAATACACTAATAAAATGTCCAAGCATGATAAATTATTACAACCAATGCTAATAATTATAGATGCAATCACAACAAATTTATAAAAAAAAACTAACTCTATTATTGGTTTTTGAAAACATATCAATTTTAATATTTTAATGAACAAATTGTCTTACTAAATATTATAAGTTTATTTATTCAATTTACAGTACCAGAAATCATAATTTTATTGGATGGATAAATTTACTATAAGCAAATCAGCCACAAGCACATTTTTATATAAGATAGTTTATAACTTTTTTTACTAAGATATTATTAAAATTTGTTAATGATGATGTATATAAAAGAACCCAAATATTATTATTATGTATTATTACTAAATATATAAACAATTTTGCAAATTACCTGTGTCTTATCATTTGTATATATGAAGTATAAATTTAATGCATGGCATGCAATTTAAAAGTATCAAAATTAAATAATAAAATAAAATAAATTAGATTAATTTAATTACATTGTTGGAAAGGTTCATCTTTGATTTCAAATTCTCTAGACGCCTCCAACATTTCTGCACCTGTTGTTTTAGAGTCCTTACGCATGTTTCTTCTAGAATTCTATACATAAAAAATATTAAAATGAAAATAAAATTGCACTGGTAGCTTAGTTTTTTATACATATACTACTACCAAATTATTCCGAAGCCTGTAGTTTGTTTGTAAGAAATTTGAACTATCATGTGGAATTCGCAGTCCATGGGCAGGTCTTATGGGAGGTAAAGGCTTAAAGTTTACTTCGCGTTTTGCGGCCGTAGTTAATACCTTAAAATTAAAACATTGGACTATAAACTCTAAAATCTTAGGTTCATTTGTAATTAAAATAACAAATGTAACTAATAATATAACATTATTATTAATAATAACTCGGATGTTGTGGCATTTGCAATTTTTTTCTATTGTTTGGATTTGTTGCTTTTATAATATAAAAATTTTAAGTGCAAATTTTTGCAGTTTTTGACCTTTTTTCAATTTTATTGCAATTTTGTTGATTGTCGTCATTTTCAATACAATTTTATGTATTTTTTTATGTTTTCACTTTTTTTTGTTGATAATACAGTGCAATATAATTTTTAAGGTAAGGTAAGGTTTAAAAAAAAAAAACAAATAAAAAATAGTTTAAATAAATAGTTTTAAATTTTTACAAAATTATTTGTAGATTTTTGAAAAAATAAGAAGACCGCACAATTTACCAGATTTTTAATGACAACTGATAAGAATTTGAATTTGAATATTTTTTATTATCTACTCGTTTAAAACCTATCTAATAAAACTTTATAATATAACTTAATAAAATGACTTAATCCATTTCATAAAATAATTTGTTAATACATTTTTTTTAAATTATTTTGTACAAAATATTTTTTTATTGCAATTTTTAGTGTAAATTTTAAGTGCAATTTTAGGTTTTTTTCACAGCAATAATGCAATCAATTTTATAACATTTTTAGTGCAACAACATCCGAGCCCTAATAATAACTATCAATAATGTTGATTAAACACATTTTAATTTGTAAATAATGGTCCATTCTTTTATCATAATTCAACTTGATACATAATGAAATTTAATAAATTATACTGGAAATATGTAGTACAATTAATTTTAGTTGAAATGACCTTACATCGTGTGCAGGAGGTCGATGAAGTTCTTTGCTGTCCGAAAATTTCTTTGCCATTTTCACATCATCGGCATCTATCTGCTTCTTGTTGGCGAAGTTTGAAAACGACTTAGCATCTTCCAACAGTTGTGTTGTGTTTCCTAACAAATAAAAAATACAAATTATTCATATTGGTGAAACACTACAAATTAGTTTCATTGTAGTAATAATTACTGTAGTTAAACTCCAAAAGATGATTTAAAACTTGTTGATCATATTCATCAATTCCCAAATCTTTCATTATAGACACAATGATTTGTGCGTCTTCGGGTCCATTATGCTTTCCTGGTTTTTCTTGAGAAGACGCCATTTTATAAAGTCAAATTCTTATGAATTATTATAAGTAATATTATAACAACAGAAATTTGTATCAAAGATAAACAACTAATAAGTAATTATACTTTTTAAATAATTAGGTACTTACTACCTACAACACTTACAGAGAATATAATAGTCATTAAGGACATAAACAATACGAGTGAGACTGAGGCTTTGCTAATCACACCAATCAGTAATCATAGAAGTCTGGACTCGGTAAGATGGCTAAAATCAATAATCACATGAAAATGGGCGGTTACATGGCTCCATTGGCTATAAACTCTAAGGATGATAACACCGCTGCGGCGCTGCGGCGCTGCTAACTACACTAATTCTGTGACTGCGGGAAATTTAACTGTTGACTTTTTGAGTCTTTATAAAATTAGTATGATAAAAGAATAATCGAAAATTGTTTTCTACTCTTTAATGCCTATAAAATATAATATAATATATAAAATAATAAAATATATTTAACTCAATAATTTATGATAATCTTGAAGCATTCATGTTAATGTCTATAGAAAAATAAATGTTGATGGAACAATATAATGATATAATAATAATAACTTACTACGTACTAATAGTAATCTTTCGAGTTAATGTTATGTAGGTAATTATTTGTTAAACGTATGTCAGGGGTCTCTAAACTACGGCCCGCGAACATGTTTTAACCGACCGCTTCATGAAAAAATAGTACTACGATTTTTTGAGATAAGAATTAATGTAATCGAAATATTTTTAAATTAAAAGAATCGATCATTGCATTTACTTACGGATTGTAAGTTGGTTTGAAAATTAGCTTTTTTGGTGGATATCACGAAACACGTGAATGGTTTCAATGTCAAAATATATAAGGTAGAAATATTCTTATTTTTGATATTTACACTTTTGTAAAAGAGTTTAGGCAAAATCTCGAGACAGTAGAACCTCATTAAACCGGACTAATCCGGAAATGTATCTTGCTGCGATTATTAGGGAGATGGTAAACTGCGGCAAAATTAACCTTTTTCTAAAAGTCGATATATAAACTACGGCAAAAAAAAAATTAAGATTATACAATCTGCGGCAAAACCGATAAGATACATTATACAAACTGTGGCAATTTATTTTATATACCTTCTATGTATATACCTATGTATATACCTACCATATACGTATATCGTTTAATTTGTCTTGCGTACAAATTGGTAAGGTAAATCCAAATGTATTTTTAAGATATATCGAAACATATCGGTAATATCGGTTCCTTTACATTTGTTAATACTAGTGGTTTAGAAAATTACAAAATTTGGGTCTATATAATCTTTACATTGAAGAAGACACAGATGAAGGAAAATTTTTAAATTATATTTTTGGTCTCCCGTTCCTTGACACTGACGAAGTCGAAGATTCGTTTGTTTTTGATTTAATTGCAGATATGCCATCTAATAATAAAACAGTACAATTTTGCGACTATTTGACAGAAACTTATATGCAAGACTTATTCCCTCCTTCTTTGTGGGCATCAAAAGAAGAAGTTATAACAAATAATGTATGTGAATCTTTCCATTCAAAATTTAATGCGTATTTGTATCATCATTATCTATTACTATATAAATTTATAGATGCTTTACAGGATATTCAAGTTGACACATATATAAAAATTAGAAGTGTAAAAGAAGGGGTAATACAAAAAAGAAATAAAGCGACAACGCAAAAATACAAATTTATTAACGAACCGCGAAAAATGAAAGAAGATGGACGAATTTCAAGATATAAATTTTTAAAAAAAATGTATGTTGTAAGAACAAACGACAAAATGTTAATTAGGTATCTATTGTATTATTATTTTATTTTTTTAATTAAGTATTTTTTTTTGATTATAAGAGCCCTATACGATCTTTTAAATATTTTTTAATAATATTAATAATATTTTTCAATATTTTTTTTTTTTTTTTTGATTATAATACGATCATTAAGATCTCTTAAAATAATTTTTAATAATAATAATATTTTTCAATTTTGAAAATTGGTTTTTCTTTATTTTTACGCCTAATACTCTAATAGTCTAGATAAATAGATGTCATAACACATATTTTTACACGATATTTATATAATTTAGTATATATAGAAGGTATATAAAATTAATTGCCGCAGTTTGTATAATGTATCTAATCGGTTTTGCCGCAGTTTACATACCGACTTTTAGAAAAAGGTTAATTTTGCCGCAGTTTACATACAGCCGATTATTACTATATTTTCAGTGACGTGGCGTGGGTATTAAAAATATGTAAGCAGTGAAATTTTTTTTTTCAAAAGTGATTAGAATATAGGTACTATATCTAAATACCTAATTATAAATTATGTATAAAAAAATGTTATCCTTTTAAAATTTTTAATGAATCCATGTTATAAATTCGAGTCTTCGAGAAAATAAAGAAATCGAAGTATAAATACTTCAAAAGTCTATTAGGCGAATGACAGTGACAATGTACGTAAAAACGACTACAGTCTACAACGCGTCCGGCTACGACGCTACGTACTGGTCGGCGGTCGCTCCTTGTTTCTCGCGTAAGCATAATCAAATGTGCCTACAAACGCTAGTTAAATACGTGACCCCCACTATGGCATTATAGACTATTCGAAAACAACAGTTGCGAGGCAATTTCAGAATGTGATACACTGTATATCGTATTATGAATTATGATAATACAGAATGGATTAAAAATAGACCTACAATCGATGATTTTCTTAAAATAGTTGGTAATCAGTATACTGCGTACGACACAAATAAACAATAACAAAAACCACTACCAGCTATAACTTAAATATTTTATAAATAAAATTAAAATTTTAAAAATCATTTATTATGTATCTATTGGTCGAGATTGATCAAATTTATTTTTTCTTTCATTTAAAGTGTAAGCAGTGCTTACAGTGCTTACATGCACGCTACGCCCCTATACTATAAAATACCAATTACATAATATTGTCATTCACGTTATTACCTATTTAATTGTAAATTACATGATCCATAGTATTTTTAAGTCTATAATGTATACACTTTTTTTTTGTTACCTATTTTGTTTGATTCAAACAACATAATAGGTATGTGTTATAATACCTTAATAAAACTGCAGGAATTATGAGGCATTATAATTTATTAAAATATCAATAGTACAAGCCAATTAACCATACGTTGCTATTACATAATTTTCAGAATTTAATTTACACATTAATATTAATTAATAGTCACAGAGTTTGTTTTTGTCGACAGGTAATTTAATTCCGATTTTTAATAACTGGAATAATCATAATTAAGAATTGGAACCAGTAACATAGAATGAAACAAAACTATATCATAGGATAGTTTTATTGTCGAATTAATAATATAATGTGGTTGTGTGGGTATTTATTTTTCACCGTAATAATTACAATGTACCTATTTTTATCTAAAAATCACAATCATTGTTTTTAAGTTTATATGATAAAATAATGGCACAATATAGCTATAGACGATTTGGTGAAATATAAAAATTAAAATTAAAATTATAATAGCTGTTATATAAAAAAAAAAATTAACAATAGTTTTAAAAATCGGATAGTATATGCTATAGCCTTTAAAAAAATTGGGATATCTCTTTCCCCGCTTGAATAGGTATTCATCACTGATATTTTTTAACTTATCTTGTCACTCTTCATAAATCTTTGATTTTTTTTTTGTTATGTCCCCAATGCATATTTTAAATAACATTTTTTATTTGTCATTCGCTACCTCCAGTCGGATTTTCGTTATCAATACCCATATAGAAGGACGGAAATGGCCCACTAGAACTTTGATAATCTATGATTCCATCCCTCAGTTTAATTATTAGTTCGATCACCATCGAATGTGATATTATGGACATTTCATACGTGACGTGGATATAAGGGTGGACAATTCCGCAAACGTATGCAATTATCTTGTGTCGAATTAATTCTTCTAAATGTACCGGTCATATATAACTATATAAGTATCGTCGAAATATTCTAATATAGCTGAACCATTTTCTGGCATTATAGTTTTTAAGTATAACATTCCTTCAGCTACATCAGTACATCACATAGGTACCTAACGGTATTCACGTCGAAATGTAACTGACACAAAATGTATGAATGTTTCAATTTATATCGATAATCCTATTATTATTATCCAAAGTAATACATTTTAAGCCTTTAATAATATAATAATAGTATTTTACGTATATTTTTGTGTATATATATACATATATATTATCTACGACACTTTTTGGTATGGGTTCGATTAAACGCTCAGCCTATAATTGTTGTTACTTTTAGTATAAATAGTATAATAATAATAATAATAATAATATAATACTATATAGTATATACTGTATTACTTAATAATTATTATAACGTATAACTTTGTCGTTTTTTTCAGTGACGTTTTTTCCGTGTCGTTTTTTACCGATTACCGTAACAAAGCTATTGTAGTGGCTTAATTGTACCTAATCGTTTATTTATACCCAACTCTTTGAAAACTATTAATAAATACAAGTATGTAAATTAAATTCTGAAAATAATGTAATAACGATGTATGATTAAATTGTTTGTACTATTGATATTAATATAGCATAATATACTCAGAGGCGGATTTCCCATTAGGCACTGTAGGCAGTAACCTAGGGCGGCAAAATTTGGGAAGGAGAGTGAATTTTGTAGTGTTTTATTAAAGAACATCAAACGTATAAAAACAAATTAGAAAATTAATTACTTTATACTTACGATAAATAATTTATATACCCATAACTTACTTAAAAATTAAAATATCGTAAAAAACCAACGAGAGAACACAGATAATGTTGTTATCTAAATGTTTGATAATAGATGGATTCACTCTATCAAAACTGACAATACCCTATTGAAACTAGCAAACGATAATTTGCAAGGTCGTACGTGTGTAAGGTAGGATAAAACACATGCGGGTTAGACGTCCTCTTAAGAGATAACCATTAAAGGTTTCACTGTAATACTATAATAAACGCGTTGGTATAATTTGCCTAGAGCCCGCGTCGACAGGTTAAATGTACGTATAGTCAACTGTGGGTCATCAAGAAACAATGGTTATTAAGGGGATTCGATACCGTGATTTTCTGTCTTTGTCTAACACATGCGCGTTATAGGATTTTAGCCGTATTTTTTGCTAAACATACCGATGGAAATAGTGAAGCAACAAGAATTATAAAAACAGATTTCAATTTGTTGTCAAGACTACTTGAGACAGACTTTTCAACATTTTCGATATTATCTTCCAAATTCTAATTAATGTTATGCTTATGTTATATTAAAAATTTTAATTAAAAAATTGTCATTTTTAAATTTTTGTTGAAGTTAAAATCAAAAAATCAAAAATGCGGGAAAGTCGATTTCAAGTAGATATGATGACAAATTCAAATCTGTTTTTATAATTCTTATCACTTCGCTATAGCCATCGGTACGTTTGGCAAAAAATACGGCTAAAATCCTATAACGCACATGTGCTAGACAATGACAGAAAATCACGGTATCGAATCCCCTTAATATTATTCTTATCGGGGATCGACGTCTTCATAATTATTACGGTGAAAAACAAATACCCACACTACCACATTATATTATTAATCCGACAATAAAACTATCCTATGATATAGTTTTGTTTCATTCTATGTTACTGGTTCCAATATTCTTAAGTATGATTATTCCAGTTATTAAAAATCGGAATTAAATTACCTGTCGACAAAAACAAACTCTGAGACTATTAATTAATATAAATGTGTAAATTAAATTCTGAAAATGATGTAATAACAACGTATGGTTAATTGGCGTGTACTTTTGATATTTTAATAAACTGTAATACACTAAAGTTCCTGCAGTATTTTTATGGTATTATAACACATATTATGTTGCTTGAATTGATGAAAGTCTGGATCAAACAAAATAGGTAATAACATGATTGACAATATTATGTTATTAGTATTTTATAGTAATAATCGCAGCAAGATGATATATTTCCAGATTAAGCACACATTTAATAAAAATGAAAATATCAAAAATGAGTACATCTCTACCTTGTAATTTGACATTGTAATTATTCACGTGTTTTGTGATATCCACCAAAAAAGCTAAGTTTCAAATACATTTACAATCTATAAGTAAATGCAAAGATCAATTCTTTTAATTTAAAAATATTTCGATTACATTTCTTATCTCAAAAAATCGCAATACTATTTTTCACGGCTGAGTTCACTTATGAAAAGGGCCGGTAAAATTTGTTCGCAGGCCGTAGTTTGGAGACGCCCGACATGTCTGTTAAGCAAATAATTACAATAACACTAACTTAAATGATTTCTATTAGTACCCAGTTATTATTATATTATTATTTAGTTCCATCAAAATGTATTTTCTTATAGACATTAACATGAATGCTTCAAGATTATCATAAGTCATTGAGTTAAATATATTTTATTATTATATTATATATTATATTTTATTTGATAGATATTAAAGAGCAGAAAACAATTTTCAATTATTCTTTTACATACTAAGTTAGACTCAAAACATATTAAAGTCAACAGTTAAATTCAACACAAAATTATTGTAGTTTAAATTTACAGCTGACAGTGAACTTTTTGTATAGGCAATTCAGCCCACCGGTCAATATGGAATATCTCGGTTTCCCGCTCGACCACTCCGCACTGCCAAAGTGCATTTTCCTATCTTTGTATAATTATGTTTCTTTTTATAGGAATGTAACCGAAAATTGCCTCTCATAGGCCTACCGTGAATTTTAGTACCTATTGATGTCCCTAAAAATATAAGTATTAGTGGTAACTCGCTTTACATTATAACTGGTAAAATTAATAATTTTATTTTTTATTTATTTGTGTTAATCACTAGTGTATTGTCAATGGGTTTAGATGTAGCGATTTTTTTTTTTTTTTTAAGTAGATGAAAAATATATTTTACTTCTTGATGTATAATTTGTAAAATGTAGGTTTTTTCTACCAAACTTCGATTTTTTATAATTACTTATAATGGTTATGAATATAATAAAGTGAGAAAGGAGATGTCGCTCTGCTGTACAGTAGGTTACAATTGGGTCACTTTAATGGATATTTTAAAATTAGAATTCAATGATATAATATCATTATATTCGAAAAACTATTCAGATTGGATACCTAACTTAACCAAACCGGAGACGAAATAGGCTGATAAGCAAAAAAAAGGTAAATACAATTATACTATATTATCAACCTATGCGTATAACAGATAAAAATTAAAATGTAATTAATAAAAGGTATAACAATCTGAAGAAAAAAATTTAATTTAATCACATATTTTATTAGATGTTGAAAAGTGCAAAATATGTTTATTGAAGTTTAAAATCGTACTTTACATTTTTTTTAAATTTTCAATATTGGAACATTACGTATTAGACAAAATTAATACTAATTTTACAATAACCCTGCAGAGAATAATTCACTGAACCCGTAGCCCGTAGATTTATTTGTAAAACCGGAGTATCCGGGTGTAACCTGGAGAGATGGCAACCTTATAAATAGCTATATATTTTATTTGTTAATAGTTATTTGTATTCTAACAAAATGTACGGGTTAATTTTTATATTAAACTGCAATACATTAGAATACATTCATATGTTTGAAACTTATATTTAGGATAACTAAAACCACTCATATTGTACAGAGAACAGGAAAACAAGCTGTACAACCATTAATTTAAGTACTTTTTGTAAAATTAATAAATGTTACTTGTATGTTAGAATTTGTATTAAAATAATTACAAAATATTTACTATATAGATAGGTAATAAAATTATAACATACCATGAGGGTCTTGTTTTTCTAAATAGTGCCGTAGTTGAGAAATTGATGTGGGGCCATGTAACGTCCATTAGTTTTTGTCAATTATTGTCAGGGAATAAAAACGTTTTTATTAAGTTTCAAGTTCATTGAAACGCATATACTTATGTTTAAGTTATTATTTTGAAAGTTTTGATACTGCAGTACCACCATAGTCGCAATTTCAATAATAATTTTAATAAAAACTTAGGGTTAACTTAAATACATAATAATAATATGTAGGTAATTAAAATCACTACATATTATATTTATTTTTATTTTATTAGTCATAAGCCCGTCAACAACGGTTATAAATTTTTAAAATATAATATTTTAGTATACCAAACTTCGATTTTCTTTAACCACTTGTAGCTGTAATTGTCATACAAATACACGTCTACGTTGTAGGTCCCCTGTGCATATAGGAATATTTTGTATACCACAGGTAGTTGCACAAATTTGGCCAATTCAATTACTATTGTTTATTACAATACCTCCCGGCTATGATCATCTCTCCCTCGCTATCTCTTTCTCTTTCTTTCTCACCGTATATATCTATTGTTGTGTAAGGAATGCGACCGTACACCCTATTGTATAACAATAACAACGGCTCGTCACCACCACTGTCCCCGCCACCCTGGCACACACACACCACCTTCCAAACCCTTAGGTACTTAATAACTGATATAATCTCTTTTCGAGACTTCATGGTAATGTGATCTCACCAGGTGTTTTTTTTTTGACACTGCGTCGTTTCGTCCATTATACGATTCCGTACGATTTTACCTGATTTTTAACAACACGATTGCGTACGGAAGTTTTAGGCGTTGTTGCCAATTTTCATACCGATATATATACCACATAAGACCGGGGTTGAGATTTTAAAGCATTCGCATATTTCAAAACTACCTACACATATTGTAATGGACGAAACGATGCAGTGTCAGAAAAAAGACGGAACACCTGCAGGTAAGATCACATTACTATGAAGTCTCGAAAAGAGATGGTATCAGCTATTAAGTACCTTAGGGTTGGGCAGGTGGTGTGTGTGTGCCGGGGACGTACGTTGTTATTGTTATACATGAAGTTGTACGGTCGCATTCCTTACACAACAATAGATATATACGGCGAGAAAGAGAGAGAAAGAGATAGTGAGGGAGAGTATTGTAATAAACAATAGTAATTGAATTGGCCGAATTTGTGTGACTACCTGTGATATACAAAAGATTCCTATATATGCGCAGGGGACCTATAACGTAGACGTGTATTTGTATGACAATATCTGCTACAAGTGGTTAAAGAAAATCGAAATTTGGTATACTAAAATATTATATTTCAAAGATTGTACACATATATTTTATTTTGTATTTAATAAAAAAAAAATGTAAATAATTATAATATGTACTAAGCACTTTTACCAAAACCCATGGTTAAATATATTGGTAAGGTGTACTATGACTAAATAATATTAATTATTTCAATTAAGTAAATCAAAAAAATAACTTGAATAATTTTATCAACTAACGTATTTACGTATACTTGAAATATATTCATATCTTGAGAGGTTTTCAAAGTAAAATGCGCAGCCAAATTTTTAGAGCTAGTCCAACCCTGCCTACATAAGGAATTTTTCGGTTACATTAATTTCTAAATGAAATATTTATATAGTATATATGAAGGGAGAAAAATACATTGTGATGTTATGGTGGTATAGCCTTCAGCAGAATGTATGTGAAAGATTGCAAGCTCGTTCGGTGACAGTAAGATATAATAATGTAATAATATGAGTGTTGCGCATAGACGCAAATAGGGAGGCTTTTAGAGGGTATTAACACCCCCAATTTCAAAATGAGCACCTTAATTTTTGTGTTTATGTAACAAAAAATTCTTCCATCAAAAAAAAAAAAAAAAACTGTAATTAGTAAATGCATAGCTTAGTAACACCCTTAGTTTTTTATTTTTGAAATTGCGATTATGGTGTTGCGTATAGGTACACTGCAGCATCAAAACATTAAAAACAAATAACAATGTAGGATTATTAAAGGTGTACAAAGTGGCCAAAGTGGGTAAAGTGGTCATGTCTTATTATTCTGTGATTAATAAAATAATAAATAAACGGGGCTGGTACAGATTTCCCGATTTTGATAACAGCAGATATCATCAAAATCAAAATTCGGGAGATCAGTTTAGCCAACATTGGAAAAATAAAATTCCCGCATAAGATATTGCTTTTTTTTACCCGACCAACTTTGCCAACATAAAAATACTAAAATCCTTTTTATTCGCCTTTAAAATATCTAAAAACCTAACTACCGCTTATCAATTATAACTAATGGTTATCAATATACTAACTACAAATTACAAAATAAATGGTATAATAAGGCATATTAAATATTATAATTGCTTTAATTGTATAAGTATATAAAATTTGTTAGATTTGTTTGTATACATTGATTATTATCACATGCTACATCACTTTCTTTAGCAGATGGTACTTTAAGGGATTTAATATCTGAAAAATATCGAGTTCTAATGGTCCAAGTGCTGAAAAAATTGGAAATATCAAATGTATTCTCTCCTTTATATTTTTTACTGTTTCTACAATAAATATATTTATTTATTTATTATATTATACAGTTTGCTAGAAAACATACTTAATATACAGCACTAAACACATTACCTTTCTTTTGCTACAATGATAATAAAATAATTAATTGATATAGTGAATTTCTTTTGTGTTTAATAAACAGAATAATCAAAATAATACATTAATTTAAAAAACAAATCCAAATTCTTGCAATATTCCTACACTATACTGTACTTAACTATAATAGTATAATGACACATTGGCACTAAACTTTTTTTTCAAGGAATTCTGAGCTGAGCAGATACATTTTATGCATTATTTTTTTCAAAAACAAAAGAGATTACTTAATTATATAATTTAATTAATTTTAACATATACCACACATTTAAATTTTATAACACTACCAAATTTTTTTAACTCTAAGTTCTCAATAGATAATATATGCATTGTAGGTACAATGTTTTAATAATGTTACCTATATGGCTAAAAGGCTGTTTTGTTTTATGTAAATAAGGAAATATTTAAATACAGACTTCAAATAACAACTTTAAAAATGATGTACAAATTAAAGTATATTTAATTTTAGTTTTATAACATGATGATCCTTTATGATTGAATTATTGAACTAGGTACTTTTTACTTTTGTTTGATCAATATAAATTAAATTATTGTTTTTAGTAATTACTTAATAAACTAACTAATAAATAAATAAAATACTTGTTAATTTTTAAAAATTAAAAAATATATTTTATAAGTATTTAAAAATAATAATTTATCTATTATAAAAATAACATGTGGGGCTATGTTATATTTTTTATATTTGGTTTATTTGGGTTGGACCATTTTTAGAGAGGACTAAAGCCTTCCCTCGCCACCTCTTAGTACAGTGCTTGAGAATTATAGAATGTAATCATAAGCTATTGAAAATTAAGTTCGATTAAAATGAACATTAAGTTTATGAGTAATGAAACATATACCTCAACACACAACAACATTTTAGAATAAACATTTATCATGTTAAATTAATTTTTACCATAATGTGTGATGAAAAGAACTTCTAATGCCAAATTCATGGGCGCAACTAGACCAATATTTTTTGGGGTGCACAAATAGACAATAGTGAAAAGCTCACTGGCCCATAGAGGCAAAGCCCCCACACCACCACACCATTCATCCCATTAGTTTTCATATTACATTTATAAAAAAAAAATAACTGCCAATGTAAAATATATACAATAACATACATACTTTGTTTTTATAGTGGTACCTAATACAATTTATAGCTTAAAAAAATTAAATGATCAAAATGAGAACTAAATATTTTAACATGATTTTGCTTGAATGAAAATTATATTTATTTGAAATTTGTTCACTTTTCAAACTATTTGTTATATATCGCTCAATATTTAATATTTATGAATTGGTAACAATCTTTGTTGTAGCCCTTGAAAGAATAGAGTGACACAAATCAAAATATAAAATATATCTTTCATAAGTATTCGAGTATTTATTCCAAACACTTTTCAAAAGTAGTTTACACAAGACTACATGGATGAGTTAAACTGTGTAGCTATGTCTACAGTTAATATTGTAGACAATGTTTTTATTAGATGAATAAAATTGGTAGATATAATTATTTTTAATTTAATTCAAATAAAAATTTCATGATCTCCACGAATATATATTAACCATTATAATAAAATATATCCGCACATTTCACCATGTCCTCAAAAAACTTCCAGTCGATCCTAGGTCCTGCCGATTTATTAATTTGAAAAAGTAAACATTTTTTTTATCAAACATTTGAATTTTTAAAAGGATTAGGTAGGTACACCAAATAATTTAATATTTACTACGAGTTAATTAGTAAATGATAACTTTTTTCCATTTAATAATAATCATTTTCACATTGCTTGTTTAATGGCGTGTATGTACTATGTAGTATTGTAGTTTATATAACACTGAAATAGATTTAAAATTAAAAAGAGTAGGTCAGCATTGCGGTGTAGAAAGTTTGTCCATCGTCCCTTCGGTCCTCGGACAGGATAGTGTAGTCTTACAGTATTCGATTTGAATGCAATGATTACATTCGATAAAAAAACGATTCTGAGAAGACGAAAGAATATTTTATTTTATTTGATATTTAAATATTATTCGTTTCTATGGTGATAAATAAAGCGTTTTTTGCAAAGCAAAATTGAAATCCAGTTCTTTCGTAATTTTTCAGTGGTTTTTTACTGTGGCGTTAAATAAGAGAGAATCAAAAAATTACTTTCTTTAAGTACCACCTGGATCCAATTTGCTAAAAAAAAGATACTACCTATATAATATGTGGAAATCGAAGCACTACTTCTGGTAGACATTTTTCTAACAGGATAAAAAGAAAACATTATTGTAATACCAAAATTAAGTCAAAATGTTGAAAAGTTTTTAAGATATATAAACAAAGAGCGATAGGTTAGTTTTGATAAAAAAAGTTAATTGCCTATAATTTAAAAATAAAAAAGTTAGACCAACTATTTAAAGGGCATTTTTTCATCATTTTTGGTATACTTTCATATGACGATGGCCAGTCACATTCCCCCTTTTTGGGAGTGCACATTAAGTGCACACGCTCGTATCACCGCCGCTGATCGTCGATTAAAAAATTAAAAATTAAAAAATTATTTTTATTAAATATAAGAAATTTGTTTCATAAATATTTTTTAAACGTTTAATAATAAATTTACTTTTAACTAAAAAGTAGAAAATAAAAAATAAAAAATAAATTTTTTTTAAAACACCTCAAAAAATATTTAAAAAAAACTAAATTTAAAAAAATAATGAAAAATTTAAAAGTGTGTGGTGCTCTTACACTTGACATACACTCCCAGTCACTATCTTATAAATAGGATTGAAAAAAGAAGTGTATGTAAGTGTACTTAGCTCATCTTTAAATGTTTTGTATAAACATTTTTACATATTATGTTGTAAAAATTCAAACTTTGAATGCTTTTAAAAAAAAATTTTGACTGAATTTATTTTATTTTTCAACTGCTATTATTAAAATATAGATATCGAAGAAGAGATTTCAGAAATAAAATAATATAATAAAATCTTATTGGTCAATAATTTTTTAACTAACAAAATATAATTTATGCTTGTATGATAGATAATACCGAAGCTATAATGTTTTTTAGAAGTTTTGCTCTTTAATATCAAACATAATAGAACAAAATGGTTGATAAGAATAAGTTGATGGTCTATTCTTAAAAATCATAGACTTATTATTATTAAATGGACTTTTTTTTTAAAAATGCAGGTTCATTTATCGCTATTATATTTTTTAATTATTTAGGCATTTTATTTAATTTTTATTATTATAAATTAGAAACCAATTCACAATTATTTGCAATTAATTTGTGAAATATTGACATAGTTTTGGAATATCGTTCGGACAAAGTCGGGGGGCTGACAAAAAAACTTGAAAAATTCAACAAAAATAAAATATCGATTTGCAAATTCCAAAAATCAATTTGCAATTAATTTGAAAAATATTGACATAGTTTTGGAATGGATCGGACAAAGTCGGGGGGCTGGCAAAAAAACTTGAAAAATTCACCAAAAATAAAATATCGATTTGCAAATTCTAAAAACCAATTTTCAATTATTTGCAATTAATTTACAAAATATTGACATAGTTTTGGAATCGATCGGACAAAGTCGGGGGGCTGCGTGAAGTTGGCCCCCCATAATGGTTTTTTCATTATAATTTTTTTATGAGTAATTTGCAAATTCTAAAAACCAATTTGCAATTAATTTGTAAAATATTGACATAGTTTTGGAATCGATTTGACAAAGTCGGGGGGCTGGCAAAAAAACTTGAAAAATTTGCCAAAAATAAAATATCGTTTTTCAAATTCTAAAAACCAATTTTAAATTATTTGCAATTAATTTGCAAAGTATTGACATAGTTTTGGAATCGATTGGACAAAGTCGGGGGGCCAACTTCACACGCATAATTGTAACCTTATCGGTCTTATTATCTCCTGTGGACTGTGATGGTCTTATTGACACGTATAGATGGCTTACACAATAATATTAATTAAAAATACTAAATAGGATTGTGGGTGCAAAATAATCTATATAACTTACCAAGACGTATAGATAATTAGAGTATACTTCTAACATTGTGTATACCTTAAATTCAAAATATGTAAATAAAATAACAATTAACTTCAACATTTTTGTCGTTGGATACTACCTACATTACCTACAAACAAAAATGTTGCAGTTGATGTTGCAGAATGAAATAAATCTAAAACTGATAATTTTCATCCATAGAATGCATGACAAACAGTACAGCCCCCTAACCTAACCTTCTAAAGGAGCTTCGTATGTAGGCCCTTTTCCCTTATTTAAAGTGCCTTAAACAGCTACACCTTACTATCTATAGTTACTAGTTAGAGCGTTTCCAATACAAAACAATATATTATGTTAAAATAAGTGTTATTGCTTTCCCCCTAATCTTGCCAAACTTATACCCATTGTGCACCAATACCTACGTCATTTTCTTCAAATAAATTAATCTTATTTTATAGTGTACAACAGTCAAACACTTGAAAATAATAATTATAATATAATAAAGTAATAAAATATTTAATACCTATTCACTAAGCCGTTCTTATTGTCCAATAGATATATTTAGGTAGGATGGTTATTTTATTACATTTTATGAAAGGATCAAATTATTCACAAAACGGTCCGCCACGCCGAGGGGAACAAAATGTCCTAGTGCGACATTTTCAGATTTTTTTGTTCTTCTTTTAAATTTTATGAAAGCATGAAATTATCCTCGAAACCGAATATCTCCGTGGAACAAAATGTCACTCTAGAACATTTTGTTCCGTTTTAGGATTTTTTGTTCCATTATTAATTTTTTTGAACCTATCAAGTTATCCACAAAATGGAACAAAATGTCCACCGAGGGGAACAAAATATCCCTGCGGAAAAAAATGTCCACGGAACAAAATATCACCTTATACCATTCTCACGCCACTAAACAGTTTCGCTGATGAATTGAATGACTCAGCACACTGAGAGAATGAGAGAATATCTTGCCTTAGACTCGGGGTCGGCTGCTGAAGCAATGCATTTTTCAACCAAATTTCTTAATTCATTAGATCCCTCTGGATTTCTACGGTACAAGTTGCGATTGAAAATAGGAACCCCGATTATGTTCCTTCGAAAACTTAACCCTCCCAGATTGTGCAACGGAACGCGGTTGCAAGTTATGGCTTTGCGTAATAATTTGATCGAAGCTACAATTCTTTTGTTCTAAGAATTCCTTTGATTCCTTCAGACTTGACGATTAAGTTTAAAAGAGTGCAATTTCCAGTATATGTGAGATTAACGTGAACAAACATCGTGCCGCGAAATTTATTACATGTATATATTTATAGATGAAAAAAAGCCAAACTCGAGTTGTTACTTGCTCTTGATACTGAATAAATAAAATTAATTGGGTGTTTATTCAAGTGTATTGCATGAATTTTCGGTATTGAGATCAAGGCAAGTATATTTGCAGACCATTTCCCTAGATTATCGAAATCACTCTAAACATTATCTAATTGCATCCTGATTTTTTTATGACATTTGGTCGATAATTTATATATAAATGTTAAAATCAAAATTGATATAGATGATCGCTTTATGCCTGAGAGAATTTAAGTCTGGATAGATTCATAATTTTGTTGCTTTATCAGAATAAAATGGTTTGATAAAAAAGAACCAAACAATGGCAAAAATGATCGAGAAAAAAGAATTACTTTATAATTTGTTAAATAATTCTATATTAATTAATTCTATCCAATGCTTTTGCAAATTCAATGTATATTATGTCTGTTTGAATGTTGCATTGATATTTTTCTTAACTCAGGATAGATTAGTACACATAAATATTGGGTGAAAACCAAATTGGTGATTGTTAAGGATTAAGGAAATGAGAAATGAAAAACAATAATTTATTGTTTTTATTTATAATAATTTAAAGAAAAGTTTGGAATGATTGATAATTTTAAAATTGGAAGATATGGATTGGCCGTTTATTTATTTTATTTTTTAACATACAAAACAATATTATGTCAAATATACGAATATATTTTTATTTATCTTATAATGTATAAAATTAACATTTTATATGAGTGCAACAATTTTTATTTTACAATGAAAATAGTAGAATTTGAGTGAACATGAACAAAATAAACCACGCTGGATCTTAAAGTTAAATACTTATGCCAATTTTTCACTGCTCTAATATTTAAAAATTATAAATTTATAATTTTCAGAATTTATAAAAACATTTGGTTATGTGGTTATTTTATTTTTTTATGGACGCAACGTGTAAGCAATAATATAACAAATGTGTGTAAAAATACCATTATTTAATAGATAAATTTTTAGTACGTTGTATATCCAATTGTATAATCCAAAAAACTTAATTTCTATAAAATGTATAATCCTAAAAACTTAATTTTTATAAAATGTAGGTATAATAATAATATTAATACCTATGTACTAATTTATTATTATCATAAAACAACATTGGTATATAGTAATTAATTTTTTTTTTTGCTTTCAAATGTGTTTATTTATTTTGTATATAATTATTGAATTCCTTTGACAAAAATTGTATCAGCTATCAAACTTGCTACTTACTAGATACTAATCATAGTTATTTTTATTTTTATTATTCTATTGGACTTAATTTGGCCTATAATAAACAATATACACATATAAATAAATATTTCTATGATCTAAGTTAAATATTTTAATAGTACCTTTATATGACATTCTATAGTAAAATATAATTATTGATGTTCATCACTGAATTAATGCAATTCAAATTAAAGTTTTAATAAACATTAATAATATTCTATATTCTATAAAATAAATACTTAATAAATTAAGAATGTGAGAATTGCTAACTAAATGTTATCTAAGACCTTATAAAAATATAATTAAAATATCTATAAACAATTTTCATTTAATATTAAAGGATAATATTGTAATAAATAATAACCATAGTGAATCACAATAAATTATTAAAAATCAATCAGGTAACTTGCAAGTCATTTTTTACAAATAACTTATGGCATCTCGTAAATGTTTAAAAAATGATCATTTTTAATATCTAGTAGACAAGAAATATTTATACTAAATATATCTTAGGACTTTTTTTCTTGGGCACAATATTATGGCTTTTTTAACACTGTATGATATAGTGGCGTATACATAATTTGGGTTTAAGATGATCGCTTCAACCCTAAATTGTCATTTTTTAAGTAAAAAAAAAAATATAATTTATGTATCATATACAGACATTATTAAAATTGAGAAGGACGGGAAAAAGCTAAGAAAACAAAAACTCACAGAAAAAATTGACTAATTTGAAATGAGTTTTCTTATTATTTTAATCAATTTTATAAAAAATATAAACCATTTTAATTAAATCTTGTATACGCCACTCTGGTATGACAAATCATTTATTGCAATAAAAAAAATTACAATTTAGTTTCTTAATACATTACAAACGAAAACACAACGAAATATAAATTATATTGCACATCCATGACATAGTTTATTCTACAATATTGACTTAATATTGACAATATTATAAAAACATATAACAAAATATTTAAATAAAGAAATGATTAAGTTTTTAATAAGAACTGTTCATGTTAATATAGGTCTATTGACAATTAAAATCATATAATTATATTATATATATTATTATTATTAAAGTATATATATGTTATTATCAATACTTTGATCAATATTTTATGTCAAATTTATCACAGAAAACAATAATTTTGAAGTTAAATGTTATGAAAATAAATACTGGCGTGTAGATTCTGAAGTCCGTTTTTTCATTTAAACTTGTAAATCAAAGGTAATAAAAATAAATTTACTTTAAATGTATTTAGTAAAATATAGCTTGATATTTTTCTTTAATATTTTATCTAATAAATATTTTTTCTGCAATGACCCTGCATCCATGATCTTCTCCTAAAAAAAAAAATTATTAATTAATTATTATGATAATACAATGTTTAGTATATAATATAATACATTGCAAGTGTTTTACAAGTAGTTATTAAGAAGACACCACACCTGCATGTGTTGTCTCCATCTTACAATTGCATAACATAGCAAATTTTACACTAAGAAGTTCCAATTCAGCTCTGTTAGTTTAAAATTTAAAGTGAATTGACCTCTTATAAAAATTAAAGGTAACATTACCATTTAAGTTATCACAGAAGTTGTTATTATATCTTAATTTTAAAGCGAGTTTTGAGTATTTTAAGATAAACATAAATTTACAATTTAAAAAATACACATAACTTGCTTTGAAATTAAAATATAATAAAAACTTATGTGATAACCTAGATAATAATTTTACCTTTAATTTTTATAAGAGGTCAATTTACTCTAAATTTTAAGCTAATGAAGCGAAAATGGAACTGCTGAGCGTAAAATTTGTTATGTTACTCACTTAAAAGATGAAAACAACACACACTAGAGTGGCATCCTCTTAATAAATACATACGAGTGAATATAATATGGGTGGTGCAATGGTCACGCAGATGATTGTAACTCAAACAATCATTGGTTGGATTCATAGCAAAGTGGACAAAAATTGCATAATTGTGTTATATAGTTTTCAACAAGGTCTCACTCCACTGGGAGTGAATACCGCACATATAGGGGTAGTATCATGTATATAATGATGTATACATAGATAAATGGATCACATGATCTCTCTATTAAACACTTCTGATATACATTGACAAAGACCTTAAGGGCGTATTAGAGAGTTCGTTTACAATTATAGTTTAAACTTTGGTAACCCTTAACCCACTGATTTTACTGGCAGAATTCTGTAGTTTAACTTTAATTTTACTATTGTAAAACATGCCCTTAATGAACTAATACAGAAAAAAAATATATCATACGAGTGAGGTATGAAAGGTTGACAGATTAAAATGCTGGCAATTAAAATATTGATTGATAAAAATAATTGACTGTCAAAACAACATGAATGCCATTACAACGATATAAACCAATATAAAAATATGATTCATTTAAAAAGATTTAGTTCTATATTTTATATGTGGCCACCCTAGCTATAAAGTGTAGGTATTTCTTTAAACATGATTTATATTACCAGTAATTGTAGTGAACTTTATATCAATAAGAAGTCTTTGAATGATTTTAAGGACTTCAGCTGTTTGCGTAGCGCTGATATAAGATCAGTTGGTTGCACTAATAATGATATATCTAATCCGACTGCATTTAGACGATCTCTAACTTCATTTTCTTTAAACAATAAGTTTAATGGGCGAGAATTGATCTCTGTTAATGTCCAAGAAGTAAATGACAATCCATCTAAAGTAGGAGTGCGAGACGATAAACCATGAGCAGCAGCTAAACTATTTGGCAGTATATCTTTAATTTCAGCTGTACCCCCTTCTTGGATGATTCCAAGGTCTTGGCCTTGCTCTTGTCGACGTACTACAAATACTCGTCCACAAGGAACTCGTCTAATAATTAATTCAACCTGAAATTACATAATATATAAGTAAACCTAATTGTTTATATTATCAATCAAATCAATTACTACCAGCAAATTATTAACACACAGTAGAAACTCAAAAATCTAGACAGAATGTTAAGCTATTAATACAGCAATGCCATTTTGTGGTCAGCTAAATCTTAGAAGTTGCCTGAGATAACAAGATAGTGCATTGTAGAGTGTAAATGGTACATCACATGGGTATGCAACATGTATATTGAAATATTTAATTGTATTAATGGTCTATTTTTTAGCACATATGCTTATTGTAAACATCATTACAGATTATGTATAATCCAATAAATGTAAAATAAATAAAAAATATTATTGGTGGGCTGCACAAAGCAAATATTTTAATAACAACAAAAAATGTGAGGCATCACTGTATTAATTGTGATCTAACACCATCTTTTTGAACATATATTATTTGATATTGTAATAATAACATGTTACTGTCATACTGACGACCAGAGCTGCCACCGTCTTTACATTTAATGAAATAATTAGGAAATGGATTTTATTATAATATAATATACAGGGTGATCCATTTAAAGTAAGACACTTGTTTTTTCAAAAAGTTTTAACTATTATGCTTTATTTATTTTTTTTATAAATGTTGAAATCTAATGAAATCTACATATAATTAAAATTCCGAAGATGTTCAAATTCGATATTATTATATAATACATATGAATCAATTTTGGATTTTTAAATAGTAAAACCTACATTTAATACCAAAAAATTATAAAACTATTTATTTTTTTAAGAACTTCTGAGTTTGAATTTTTTATTTCAATTGAATAGGTTTTGAGATATAGCCAATTCAAAATATGATATAGGAGAAGCTTTTTGTGTTTGTTTACACCAGTTCTTATTAATTTTTGGTCAGTCATACAAATCACTAATTTTTGAATCTGAGTATTCAGGACAGCTTATAAACACTTATTAGTTTATTACATTACACACAATTATAGTTTAAACTTTGGTTATGCTTAACCCACTGATTTTACCGGCCGAATTCCGGAGTTTAACATTATTATTATTATTAGATAATAAAAACATGGATATAATATAAAGTCTTGTCTTATCTTGTTATTTATTATTAGTATGAAAATAAATATTTATTATAGATACCTACTATGATTATTTATTTACTTGGACAAAATATGTTAACTCCTGGTTTTAACAAACTAAAAATATAATAGCACCTATAAAAAACACCTAAATTACCAATGGGCTATATCTTACCAATGGATTATTCAAAAATTAAAATTCATAAAAAATAGTTTTATAAATTTTATACATAGGATGCCATTTAAAAATCAAAAGTTGATTAGTGGTTTCACATACAAAAAATAAGGGTTAAAATAATAGGGGGTATCAAAAATGTTGGACTATTATAACATTTTGATACTTAAAAAGAAAAAATATGAAAAATGTTGATAATTTTTGAAATTTTGAGTGTCTAACATTAAACGGATTACCCTACATATATACCGTGTTTTCTTAAAAAATGAAGTAAAAAATCTAAAACTTTTAAATACTTAAAAAAAGGTATAAGTTCTGGATATCTAATCAAGATTACTAGTAAATTCAAGGCAACATATTTTGCACTGCAGTGGGCGATTTATACGGCTAATACCTACAATATTGTATACTATACAAACACTATAGATGAACTATTTACTATTGCTAGTCTATAGGGGCATGCCGACAAATAAGTATGTAGATGGAATTTTGAAAACATAGAATATTTGATCATTGTCAAAAATTACAAATTACAATCAGACAAAGAAAATTATGTTAATTATTGACAATAATCAAAAACTTCTAAACTATGTATTTCTTTGCAAAATATGTAAAATTAATTTAGACCTACTTTAATGAGTGCTATATAAATTATACATATTTTTTATCAAATTGAAAATATCTCATCCTTATAAAAATATGTATTTACAATAAAATCCATTTTCTAAATTAATAATAAATAATGTATTTCTTTTTGTAATTTTTATTATTAGAACTGTTTCTGTAGAATAAAATATAATTGTCATTCAAATTCTCTGAAAAAAACCTACATTCCCGAAATTCTGAACAAACTTAGTCACTGTTTGTCCAGTCTAGACTATCGAGATTCTATTGTACTTATATAACAACAATGATACTGACATAAAGACTTGGCCATGCTCGTATTAATTTATGGGCATCTGATGAACATGATACAGGTTTTCCAGCGACACTCAACAATTGATCGCCTAAATGTAATGCATTGTGCAACATTGGATGTTCTTTCTGTTTCCATCCAGCAATCCAAACAGTTTGAAAGACATCAACCAAAGCAATAGTATTAATACAATCTTTACGTCTCAATTGTAATCGGACACCAGCAAGATGAGACATTTCTTTTCGTAATTGTAGGACTTGCTTTTCACGAACAGTTAACCGACTAGGACTGAATAAATCTCTGTTTTCAGTCTATATTGATCAGATAAAACGTTTGAATTATCATATAATAATACACATTTTTGGATCCACAAACAACTTACAGGAGTAAATGGTGTTGGAACTGGCTGTAACATATTGTGTGTATTACTATTTACTGCTACGCGGATTCTATCAGCTCCTAATGCAGGATGTGAACTATCACCATTCATTTTTCGTCGAGCACCACGGCCTCGGCCAATAGGAAGCTAAAAAAAAACATAATATAATATTTCTAAATTAAATAATAATATTTAGATTAAACTTCAAATTTTAAACTTTACTTGAGATCTTGTGGGTAATATTGCAATATCTGCAGGTACTGGATTGGACAAAGCTGGTGGTGGTCTAGACTGCATAGCAGTAGGTAATACTAAATGCTCATAATTACTAGTTACTTCTTGATCAGTAATAGGAGGTATAACATCTTGTCTCTTAGGTCTTCTTCTATGCCGACCATCTTCTGGTTCAGCAATTCGGACTTTAATTCGTTGAATTTCATTTGGGACTTCACTGCTAGATCTATGTGGCATATCATTAACATATGTTGTTCTATCACTTAATTCTGAATGACTACTAGACCTAGCACCACTAACAGATTCTTCTAAATTTGACACGTTCCGGACTTGGTGGTGTCTAGTAGACTGCCTTGGAGAAGCAGCAACATTTTCAGATGTAGAACTTGAAGACCTACTAGGCCTAGGAGAATTTATTAATGGTTCAGATGACGTTTGAGATGGTTGCTCATTTGTTTGGTTTAGAACTTGTTCCATTTGATTAAAATTGAATACTTGATTATGATTTATTACTTCTACAATGGTAACATTATTAACTGGTTCACTAGGACTTCTACAACAAATAAATGTATGATTCATCATTAAACAAATAAAAAAAACAATAAGGTATTATTTCGTTTTACAATATTTAACATCTACTCACATTGGATTAGGGCTAATAGGCGGAGTTAAGAAAGTTTGTTCAATTTCTGAAGAAAGGCCATCATCTGTACCTGAAAACCAAATAACAATATTAATTAAAATAACAGTGTTTATTAAACATTTTAGTGCTAGGCACACCACCTATTGATTGAACTACTGAGACGACAGGTTCAACACCTGGTAAAACATTGGTTGACAAGTCTCGTAATGGTGGAGGAGGCAATGGAGAGTTAGGATCTCTAGTTGGTAATAGAGGGGGTCTTGACTCTGGTGGTTTGGTATAGACATTTTCTTTTGGTGACAATATATGCATTTCACGCAATTTCACGTCCAAGCCTTGTACCCAATCCATCATCTGATTCCTATAAAGGTATCATGTATTATCATGCAAATAGTGAATAACAAACACTAAATACTAACCATGAAGGAGCAGCTAAACGAACTACATCTGAGGTGAGGGTTATCACAAATTCATACTGGTACTGTTGCTGATGATCACCTGCCATCACTGGTAATGGACATATAGTAGCAGAAACATGGACGGTATCCGTTAGTGGTATGGTATTGTCTGGACGATGTGCAGCAGCTTTTTTTTGGTCTACATAAAATTCCAACACTGGTTCTGTGTCGTCGTGTATACAAAACACAGTCCATAGTTTTTGTCCACCAGTCAGTTTCAGAGCAGACTTCTTGTCAATGCCATCCGGTAATTTTCTCAACCATGAATTTTTGTGGATTTCCCTGAACTGTACTCCACTCATTGTTAATTCAATAACAACAGTGAAGAGGTATTTATTGCATGCAGAAACTAATATGAAAAACATTGAAAATAAAAATTATATGTTGATTGAGTGCTCAGAAAAGAGTGGAGATTAACCATCAAAATTAAAGGCACAATGGCAAAAGGCCACTGGTCAACAAGTATACAATGGTCCTTTTTAGGTTTCGGATTTAAAGACAATACAATCAATAACAAAAGCATTTAAGTTGTGAAAAAAGGCAAAAATGGGTGCTTTATCATTATTGATAAATAAAACCCATTCAAAATAATTTTAAACATAAGATCGACAATTCAAAATTTTCACAAGCTTTTACCAATTTGTATTAATTGTATGTATGCTATTTAGAGATGGGCATAACCGAATAATTGGGATAATCGACTAATAGTTATATTTTACTCTATAAAACCGATTAATAGTTGGTTACTATTTTCATGACCAACTAACAACAAACGGCTAAATGACTATCGAATATTGATAAGCAACTAACAACTAATAACTCTCGAAACCAACTAATAACTAATGCCTATCGAAAAACGACTACTACATGACTAACGAACAAATTAGTCAAATTATGATGTCATGAGTTTGTGACCAAAAAATTAGTTCTTAAGTTTCATTAAGATAATATTTTATAAATAATTAAATATGATATTTTACAAGAACAAAATAATATTCCAAGTATTTTTTATATATATAAAGATATAAAGGGTATAAAGATAAACACTATAAACTATAAATAGATAACTACTATACATTATAAAACTATGAACATATTTATATTTTATTATAAGTATTTTGTATTATCATTCGATATCGGCGTATTATTTGTTAGTTAGATTTTGTTCGTTATTCGTTAGTTGGTTTAATTATTCGTTAGTTGGATTATTATTCGTTAGTTGGTTTAATTATTCATTAGTTGGTTTAGTTATTTACCTTTAATAACCGACTTATTTACTTATTATTTACTACCAACTAAGCGACTAAGTCGTTAGTCGTTAATCGGTTGTGCCCATCTCTACTATGTATAAAATTATCCAATCAATTGTAAATTAAACACAAAAAAAGCATAAATAAGTAAAAAAAAAGGGGGGGAATAAATTACATCGATTGTATTAGATATAAAATGAATTTTTACCCTAATCATCACGTAGAAAATATGAAGAAAAAAAATTTCAATAACAGGTAATACTGAAAAATAATGGCTGTTTCATTTTAATGTTATAAGTTATTATTTTCTACTTAACCATGAATTGATGTAACTTTAATAATCCAAATTTATACCGGGTGATTCTTTTATCATTGAACACTCATTATTTCAAAAATTATTAATGTTTTTGAAAATATTATTTTACATAGTTTCAAGTTGTTAAAAATCCAACGTTTTAATTTAAAAAATTATATTTTTAAATTTTTTTTTATCCTTATATTTTTTAAGTTTTTTACTTTTTTGAATGACAACATAGAGTTTTAATTTCATATTCCAAAGCAGAATATTTCTCTAAGTATTTTGATTCATAAAAATCGAATTTAGGACGAGTAGTTTATGAGTTATAAGTATTTAAAGTTTTGACAAGCGGAGTAGTGGATAAACATTTTTCAGGGTAACCCCATACCATTCCACTCTGCCAATCAAAAACTTTAAATACTTATAACTCATAAACTACTCGTCCTAAAATCAATACTTTTTTAAATAATGAGTGTTCAATGATAAAAGAATCACCCGGTAGTTTTTAACATACTAGTCATTCTATTACAGTAAATACCTCGTATCTATGGATAAAATGATGGAATTAACAAGTGTGAGTAACTTAGTATTTTTTTTCAATTGTACAAGAAATAGGCCGAAACATGAATTTTGTTGAAAACTTGAAAAGATCAATACATTTGTGGAAGAAGAAATATAAAGAAGCAATTTAAAAAAAATTTCACTGTTTAACTAAATGTAATTAAGTATAATGTCATAATAATATCTAGTGTACCTATATAATATATTATCCTTATGTATGAACGCATACTATTATTTATACATAATTATTTAACTGTTTTATTTTTTAATAAATTAGTTATATGAATAGGTATTTTACTAATACAAAAAAAATGTATATGATGCTTATATGGATTATAAATATTCATAAAATATTAGAACTTCCCATAGTTTAATTTGGCTAAAGACCAAGCAATTCCTAATTACACCATTGACCAACTAATTAATAACAGTTGAGTAATAACGAGCATTGTGTAAAGGTGAAACATATGTTTCTTCGAGTGAATAGGAAAGTACTTACAGTCATAACGTTGATTTCACCAATATATTTGCGATCAGCTTTAACGGAACATAATGTTTTAGATGAAGACTAACACAGCATTCGCCAATCGACTTAAAACGTCGCGACATCCGATGCGTGATACTTTTGAATCCGTAAAAACCAATAAAACCATTTGAATTTTAAAAATTATATCGATTTCCCGAATAAGAATTGCGAATAAGAAAACGTCTTAACAGTTAACACTTAACACTTTATTGGATAATCAACTTGTTTTATTGTTTAGCTTATCGTTTGATTAACAAATTTATACCCGATAAACTTATCTAAATGGCCACACTGATAATAAATGTTTGATAAGAATTTTGAAGAAAATGAAAAGAAAATAATTATTCAATTTATCAATTTATTTAATTTAATGTGGTTCAGCAATTCAGCTGTTAGCTAAATCAAGTATCAACACATTGTTAGAAGCTGATATTTATTGTTTAGTTTTAAAAGTAAAGTAGTAGATTATTCTGATAGTATAAATCACAGTCTGCAGAATAAACATGAGTTATCAGTTTATCACTTATCGTTGATTTCTCCATATTGCTTATATTCACCTCGTCTTCTCAACTACTAAGTACTATAAACGAAGACGTGACGTTTAACACGTCTATAAGCCTTCAGTAAGCAATAAGCATAATATTATTTTATGATAATAAATACCTACTACCTAGGCAACTAGCTTCATGTGACAGACACTACACCGAGTGTAATATTTTACTATTTAGCCATGAGCCAAGCTATTAAAGCCAAGCAAGCGGATCGTTTGAAGAAACTCAGAGACCTCCACATCAAAAGAGTAAATATTAATATTTTTAATCAATTATTAGTGATAGGTCAAACCTAGATTTTTAAAATTGAAACGAACTTAAAATTTTTTTACTCAAACACAAACCAAACCTTTATGATTTTTACTGAACTGAACCGAACTATAATCAATTTAAGTCAAACTCCAACTCGAACTCAACATATTTACTATTCATTTTCAAATTATAAATATAAAATAGTATCATTAATTAATAATTATACAGGTAATAATTATTTCTGAATAATCACTATCATTTTTATATTTTAAAAATAACTTGAATTTTACAAATATTTGGTATTTGAATTATCTTGGCTATTAAGTACGAAATCTAGTTCAACAGATATTTTCGAACAGTAAAATATGCTTGATAGTTCGGTTCAATATTCCAGTATTTTAATCTAATAAAATTTGAGCTTCATTGGCCCATACTAGATCTACTGAGAGTTGAAACCTTAAATATTTCAACTTCTCATTCAGATTTTCTAGTGAATAATCCCTCAGTCGGAACAATGCATTCTTCAAATCATTGGTGCCAAATACCTATTTGGAATCACAGTATTGTATGAATCAGTGGCGGTTCGAAGGGAGTTTATTTGAATCATGTGATTCACACTAATATTAATGGGTGGGTAGGTGGGTCTTATGGTTGGAAAAGGTAGACTGGACCATTTTTGCAGGTTGGTAATTTAAAAATTAAAATATAAATAATACAGGGTGATTCTTTTATCAAACAACACTCATTATTTAAAAAAGTATTGACTTTTTTCAAAATATTTTTTTACATAGTTTCAAGTTGTTAAAAACCCAATGCTTTTATTAAAAAATTATATTTTTTATTATTTTTTATCCTTATCATTTTTAAGTTTTTACTTTTTTGAATGGCAACATAGTTTTTTAATTTCATACCTATTCCAAAGCAGAATATTTTTCTAAAAATTTTGATACATAAAAATCGAATTTAGGACGAGTAGTTTATGAGATAAGTATTTTAAGTTTAGACAAGCGGAGTACTGGTCAAATATTTAGCGGGGTAATCCCGTACCACTCCACTCTACCAATCTAAACTTTAAATACCTATAACTCATAAACTACTAGCGCTAAATTCGAAATTTTAACGTAATAATTAATAAAAAAAAATAGTTTTATTAATTTATGAAATTTTAAGTATAGGTTACCATTTGAAAATCATAAGTTGATAGTGGTTTATCTAATAAATATTAGGGTGAAAAATATAAAAAATAAACAATTCAAGAAGAGTGAAAATCTACAATTTAAGAAAAAAAAAATTTGAAAAAAGTCAATACTTTTTTAAATAATGAGTGTTGTTTGATAAGAGAATTACCCTGTATAAAGCGGTAATGTGTACTCAGCAGATAATGTACCTACAGTAATAAGTAATAAGTAATAACTATATTTTAGGGTGGGTGGTGTAAAAATATTAAACGTGATTCGAGGGGAAAAAAGTTCAAGCCGCCACTGGTATGAATACCTGATACAATTACTCCATCTTAAATTTAATTAAGGGTGGGTAAATAAAATAAAAGGTTTATGTAATACATAATATATCTAGTAAAATAATTTATTCATCTTATTCCCTTATGATCATTAAAGTTAATATTTGGCCTTAAACCTTATTAACTATATAATCATATATAACTAATGGTATACCTAACTATTACCTTTTAAATTATTTAACAATTAATTTATCATGTAAAAATTTAATTGGCGTATAATATTATATAAAATAAAATAAAATTGACGACTAAGGTCCTTTACAAAAATACTTAGGAACAATATTGATTAAGTATAGTATTTATTATGACCTGCTCAACACCTCCACTACTGTCACAAAGCTTTGTTTTTTTTTTTCGTATAATAAATTATAATAAAAAGATTTAAAACAATGTAAATGTAATCTAGCCATTGAATATGTGTTAATGTGTCTAAGTCAGCGGTCCTCACTACGCGGCCCTTTAACAAATTTAATGCGGCCTGCACAAAAATTAAATTATACATTCTAAAATCTAAAATCCCAATTCCAAGACATTCATGAAATTTTCCTAAAATACACTTTCCTAACAAAATATTCTGTTTCATTTTATTGTTATTATTTCATTTTTTTACTATTCTTCTCTAAATTCAGTGAACTGCAGTCGTACATTTTTATATTGATAATTGTTATCATTAAAAATGTCAAATGAAGTACTATTATATTGAATAGTTTTTTTTCAAACAAGCCAACTAAGCTTTCTCATGTATACCTCCAGCTATTTTACTCATTGTAAAAATATTTTAAAAAGATTGTACAAATTAAAATAAGTATGATAACAAATAAATAAATAAATGTAAGCGGCTCGCAAGTAATTTTCAAAAATTATATTTGGCGCTTTCTAAAATTCTAGTGAGGACTGCTGGTCTAAGTAGTTAAAAACAAAATCATAATATTTATGCAGCTACACAATACAGTTTATTTAATTTTTTTTTATTGTATACATTTTACTAGCGTAGGTTATCTTATGGCTTATATTCCAGCTTATTCATTTAATATTATAAAACAGTTAATTATAGAAGGTTTTTTGTTCTTTTTATATGTTATTCAGAATGAAGCTAGAGTGAACAACCATCAAGAAGTTGTTGAAGAAGACAAACAAATGAAGTTGCCATCAAACTGGGAAGCAAGACAGAGAAAAGCAGAATGGCTTTTAAATGACGATAAACTTAGACAAGAGGCTAAAGAAAAGGTATGGAAATATTTATTGAATAGTTTAATAATTGCTTAGTTAGAAGAATACATCAATAATACTTTGTTTTATAATTTATAATAATTTTCAACAATTCTGAAATAAATTGTTATAGTTTAATATTTCTACTTGTATTATTTGAAAAGTAATAATGAATTTAAATTTTACGTGTGATCATTGGGCTAGGTTCTCATGCATGTAGAAGTTGTTTGCTTTATACAGTAGTTCACTTACCTATAAAGTATATCTTTGAAGTTCTTTTGTATGAATGTGACTTGGTTTTTGCATTGAAGATGTTGGTAAACCCAAAATTTGTTTAAAGTATTTAATCTTTATTTGAAATCTTAAAGATTGAATTTTTGCAATGTACGCCTTGTAACAGTAGCAGCCACATTTAAAAATATAGCATGACGCAACTAGCCATAATCTCTCTTCGTGTTTTAAATAAAACCACGTTATATTTTAATTCTAATACCTCTAAAATCTAATATCTCTAGTTGTCTTTAGTACTAAGTTACTCATTTACATGTAAACCAAACATCAAAAATAAAATTTTTAGATAAGTGAATCATTGTTTAAGTTATTGTATGTGTAAGGAAAGCTGTTATATTTTGTCTGGCCCAATGATGTCAATGGATTATTGAATGGCTATTCCAATTACTCTAATACAATATCTTTAAATGGCATTTTTTATCTTAGCTAGAATTTTGACCAAATCATTTTTAATGGTTCTATCTGCAATAATTTTATATTGAATAATAATTTGAAGAAGCATATTTTGTTGGGTGCTGCTCCTTTATTATGTTTAAACGTTATTTAAATCATAACATTTAAATGTTATTAATGATTTAAGGGACAAGATTACAACCGTTTAAAACTTTTAAATATGACCGCAATGGAAGCAGATGCTATTGACAGAAAGAAAAAACGCCAAAATCCTGATCCTGGGTTTTCAGATTATGAGGAAGCTACTGCTCGTCAATACAACAGAATGATATCTAACATGAAAGTAGACATGAATGCCTATCAAAGACAAAGAGATAAACTGGGCAAAGCATTCTATGCCGAAGCCAACACTTATTTGCATGATAAAATTAAAGATTCAAAAGAAGGAATTGACAATATGGTAGATGATTTGGAAAAACAGTATGTTATAATTTTAAACTAATATTGTTGTAATCATAATTTTTAGTGAAAATATTCATTTTACTTTTTTCATTTTTAGAATCGCAAAACGCAACAAGTTCAGTAGGAGAAGAACACATAATGATGAAGCTGATATTGATTATATCAATGAAAGAAACATGAAATTCAATGCAAAATTAGAACGGTACTATGGAGAGCATACTACACAAATCAAACAGAATTTAGAAAGAGGAACTGCTATTTAAATTTAAGAAAACAACCTTATAAATATTATACATATAGAAAACATAAGATTTTTTTTATTATATATATTTAGATAAAAATGTAATAACTAATTCAACAACTTATTGCATCAACCCATGTTCCAAGTCTTTGTGTACAAAAATATATATATATATATATAATAATGCATTGGTCAAAGTTAAACAGTTGTAACACTTATGTGTTTTCTAAATGCCCATTATATTATGTGAAAAAAAATATAAATGTTTAATTTTTGTAGTGTATGTGTTTTACATACATCTATAATAAATAACATCTGTAATAAAATACTTAAAATTATAAATATTTTAATTAAACAAGTCTTTATATTCAGCAATTAATATATAATATTGCTTTTTGATACATTGAACTTTACAATTTTATACAAACAAATAATGTTTTATGGATTTTAATAAACATTAAGTAAATTTCAACTCATATAAAAGTATTTAATTATCAGTTTACAAAATTTCTTTTAACATTTACAGAGTATACCTAGCGGATCGACAATTTAATTAACAGTATGCTAATGAGCAATTATCAAATCATCCATAAATATCCATATACTCTGTATAAGGTAAATGTAATGTATAATATGTAAAATAAAAAATTAGCTCTATACATTATTATATCACATTAGGTGAAATTTAATTTCGTTCTATCAACCAAAGACCACTGTTGATTGAGTTGATTGAGATCAACAAACATCCAAAATCAATACTTCAATACAAACTTGTAGTTTTTCCTGTACATAAAAAATTTTTTTCGTAAGAGTATTTGAGATAAAAATATCTTAACATAAAAGATTAGTATTAGTAATAGCATTGATTATAAATACTAATAATTTCTCACTGGCCGTTTGGTGGCATACAATATTATTCCCTCTAAATAGTGAGAAAATGCAACTAATAGTGATTTCAACAGTACCCTATATCTTACTATAACCACATTCTCATGGTACTGAGCAATCTATGGTTTTTATAATCAATGGTAATACCATCTGAAAGACAAAATCAATGGAAAATCTAGAATGTTGTACAACTATAAAGTCTGTCTGAGTATAATAATGTACCAACTCACTTTGATGATTTAATCGATGAGTGACCCTTACGTGAATGTTTCCAGGATATGGTTGTGGTTTTCCTACAAAATATATTCACATATTATTTCAAATTAAATATATAACATAAAATAACATTTGCAAGAAAATATACACACCACTAAAAATAAAAAAAATAGTAACATTGTAATTATTTAAAAAAAATATTATTCACATAATATTGACAGTATGATACTATCAATTTTAACCCATAATCGGTACTGGTGTTGGCATTTCGCTACTTTACATATTGGAAATAGTATTTGTTTATTTATCATTATTAAGATGTAAGATATAATTAATATTACATGCTATATTGCAAAGTTTGTCTACTGTGGTGTAAGGCTCAAGACAAAACAAAAAATAAATAAATACAAATAATCATAATATAAGACTGAATTAAACTTTTTTAAATTAATTTGTAAATTACATATACAATAAGTGCAATATTATTATATAACAAAGTTTTTACATTTTAATGTATGTGAATTTAAAATTAATATAGTTATAACCAAAAATAGATAAAATATTTTTTAAACACATATTTTGCAAAACACATCAGTGGATAAAACTAATTAAATCCATTTCTCAAAATAAGGATTACAATTCCACTTGTACTTTTATATCTAGTATTTATGTACTCAGTACCGTTAATTTTAAGTTGATGATTAGGTGTGATATTTTACCTTAGATATATAAAAACTTTAAATCACATCAGGTGGTAGAATACCCTAAAGCCAGCCCTGTATGTGGTGAGTACTTAATTAATTCCTTAAACCTTAACATAAAAACATATAACTTTTTTAAAATTCAAGGCATCCAAGGATAAGTTCTTTAGAAAGACAATAATCTTTAAAAAAGGTAATACATAACTTGAGTTTAGATTTTTATACACTACTAAATGTCAAAATATGCAATTGAAATTGTAAAAATATGCAAAAAAAATAACTTTTAATTGTGTGGAATGGTAAAAAACCACAATTTAATAGTTTATAAATGCATGAATCAGAAATAACTTATAATTATAGGGGTAAATATCAAATAAACAAAAAATAATTTTTAATTATTTAATTATTTATAAATTTATTTCCTGTAAAATGTAATATTAAATTGTATGCTTCAAAATATTATTTTATAGATTATTTTAAAATTTTCAGTTGAATATGCAATACATTTTGTATTTTGGCAAAATATGCAAACGGTAAAATTTCCTCAGAACCGATTATGTTGGTGCCCCACATGTCTATACAATCATGTAACAGTCAATGCCGAATAGACGATTTGAATGATGGGTTATAATTAATACATGTTTTATTATAAAACAGAGATTTATTTATTACATTTTAGATTCTGAACGGAGATAAATATACTGATCTTATAATGTTTTTTTTTTTTGTATTTGTATTTGTGTATACGATAAGCTGTTGAAATAATGCTTAGATTTTCAACATCAGTATCTTTTACGGATGGAAAATGAATCTAGTTGAAGCAATAGGAAGATCAAATTTTGAATTACACAGTAGTTTTCAAAAGCACCGGGAAAAACAGAAAAATAAATTAAGGAAAAATGGTATTTTACGCAAAATCCATTTTTGAGAAAATTGATTTTAGATCTTGGTGTAACTCTAAAACAAATTACCGGAAATACACAAAATTTCCACTGAATGTTAACAATGACATTTTCTATACTTGATATAATTTTCAAAAGATTTCAAATCTATTTAAGTTATTTATTGACATTTGTAATTTTCAATTTTTTTTTTTTTTTATAAATTACAATAAATTTTATTTGTTGAGTAAAACAGATTCAAAATTTAATATACAAGGCTTCTAATATATTGTGACAATGTCAGTTAAATTAAAAATACACAGTCATCATTTTTTTAATAAGCATTTAAAGTTTGAATTTTGAAAAAATACTTAATATCAAGAAAATTTGCAATTTATTTTGAGTTAGAAATTCATAAAAATATATTTTTGTAAATCTAAGATTTGAAAATTCAATACATGATTCTTAATGAGTTTTTCTACTTTTATCAGATAAAAATGTCTATTGGAAAATCAAATTAAATTTTTATGAGCATCTGAATTACGACATTGGATATTCACTCAATTTCTCTAGTACCAATATTTTTATTTTGTTGTTATTCAAACACGAATAACTGTAGAAACTTGAAATTTACACCAAATGTTAATTTTATCAATTCTTATACTCAATACCATTTTCAAAATATTTCAACTATTTTTAAGTTATTTATCGACATACAAAATTTTCTGTTTTTTTAAGTTTATTATTCTATAAATGTCAATAAAATTTTATTCTTGGGTCAAAAAACTTGAAAATTTAATTCAAGGCTCCCCATATGTTTATATAATATTAGTTTGAAAAATATTAAAATTACATAGAAATGTTTTTTATTATAACTATTTAAAGATAAAATGTTGACAAAATGTATTAATTGAAAATTTACAAATTCTTTGGATATTAAAAATTTATAAAATGTTTAACTTATAAAGGTAAGGATTGAAAATTAAAAACAAAGTTCCATGTAAGCCGTTAGTTCTGTGGCAAAAAAAAAATCTAAAAACTATACTAGTATACATATAATTTTAACTTAAGAAAAAAAAGAAATGAAACAAAGAATTGTTATTAAAAAAAATGTTGTTAAGGCATTAAATTACTTTTAGAAAAAATAAACGTGTTGTTAAAAAGTTGAAATATTTCAAATTTGATGCAAAATACTTAAAACAGTTAAAATTTAAATTTGATGAAATTACTAGTTTTCTAATTTGTTTATATCACATAATTGATATATATACATATACAATCATCAAAGTTAGTAATGTTAAAATTCTCACCATCACACACTGCTAAAAGTTTCACTCATGTTAAGCATTGTCTTGTTAGATTTGCAGTTAATTTTGTGCACATGGGGATATTGTTGTTCACAACTGATGTTGTAGTACCTAGATCAAAACGAGCCATATCACACTGTTCACATCTTGGCAATATTGGATGATTTTGGAAAGTGCACATAGGACAAACCCAGTTTTGGATTTCTGAATGTTCTACAAAATAAATATTTCAGTGATAAAACAATTCATAATTCAAATTATTATGTATATGCAAGTAATTTATTAAATAATTATAGTTAACTTATTCTAACCTTGATATTCTTTGTGGGTTTTTCCAAAAGACACTTTTTGTCCAGTATAAATTTTATTATAAAATTGTTTATTGGTTTCGTCTGATAAAACTATAAAAACAAAAATTACATCTTCAAGACAGTTCAAGTTCATATTTTTAGATCATAAGTCAATATCAAAAACCTGACAAATTTATTTTCTATAACTTTTAATAAAATAAAAAAACCAATTTAAATTTTTGATATCTTGTATTTTAACCAGAACTTAATATTTATCAATTTTATTTATTATACTATTGTCTTTGAGCTTTCTGATTTTTGACCGGAAAATAAAAACTAGACAGCTTCTAGTGCGTTATAAACATTAAATTGTTAAATTGTATTGTCTATCTGTCTTTGTATTGCAAAACATACTTGTCATTTTTACTTCATACAAAATATTGTAGATATTTTAAATAATAATTTAAATTAGATTTTTTATGAAAATATATTTATCTTGTTTAATACGGACCCCTTCATTTGAACTTTTTTTTTTTTGTTGGAGGTTGAGGCTTTGACAACAAGGGTCTATGGAACTGTCGGAGAGGGAACTGTTGGTTTTGGTATTAGTGGATGTTTTGGGCAGAATTTCGAATGGGCACCCGTAGGTTTCTGCCATACCCGGGTGGGGGGCCACGGCCTCTCTTTCCAGACAATAGAACTGCCCAGAAAGCGATGCTATTCATGACCGGGATTTGAACCGGCAACAGTGTGCATCGTAACTGACACCTTAATCCGCCTGGCCACTACACCCCATCATTTTAACTTTTATGATAATTTAACCTTTATTAATTATCGAGTAATTTCAATTAATAATTACATAATTCAACCTACCTTGATTCTCTTTAGCTGTATCTACTTGAATAGTTAGTTTATTACATTCTAACCGTAACGTTTCAACATCATTTCTTAAACGTTCAATCTACATGCACATTATACATATTAATATATAAAAAAAATATCATGATAACACAAAGATAAATTTACTCTACACACCTTTCTGGAATATGAACGCCTTTTAGAAATATCTTCTTCCATTGATGCCACATTTTTTTTCATAATTTCTAATCTTTGTTTTTCTGCTGACAATTCTAATGCCAACTTCTGTTTTCGTTCTAATTGAGCATTAATTACCACTAAAAGAAAAGTTTACAAAATTAAAACTTCAAGCACACATTTGTTAACTTAAAAATATATTTATTTAATGAATACACAGACAATTATAAATCAAGTAAAAATGTGCAATATATAATATTTAAAACTCACTTTTAGTTTTAGGTAAAATATTATCAATTTGAACTGATCCCGGAATTTGAATTTCAGTCATCCGATTAATAGATTTAACATTTGTAGGAGAAACCATAACACGAGAAGTAGTCACAGTTGTTTCACCTTCAGGGTCAATACTTATATGAAGTCTTGATTGGTAACAATTTTTAGGATCAGTAGTAGGATCAAATGAACAAGCTGTATAAGTGAGTTCAGAACCTCCACCAGCTAATAAGTCCAAAGGTAAAGGATCTTTAGTAGGTGTTCTTAAAGTGAGGCTTACAGAAGTGAATGGCCGACATTGTGTTTCAACAAACGGCACAGAATCTAAGGAAAGACAAGATTTGTGTCTATGCTCTCCTTGATGGCGTAGTGAAGGAGTTGATGGTGCCGAAATAGATGAACATTGACATCTATTTATATTAAAATCTATATCTAAAATCTGTGTGTCATCTACATCACTTTGATTTGAATTTATTAAATCCTTTGAGTCATCAAATTGTTGTGGTCTATTTGAAAATTGTAATTTAGGCAAGGAAAGATTGTTTGGTGACATTTCAAGAGTCTTGGGTCTATTAGCCATTTTATCTACAATATCAGATGGATAAGCTTGTTGAACGTAATTTTTCTGAACACTTTTTAGATTTGATACACAAGCTTCTCGATTAGTTGAATGCTGAAATAAATAAAAATAATAACTGTTAATTTTAAATAAATGTAAAAATGATTATGTTAATGATCTGACCTTAAGTATACAATCAGAAACTACTTGATCTGGAATTGTGGGAAATTGCTGTTTGAGCTCATGAAACATTTGCATCACCGAGATCCTAGAATGTTTTCTGTGTTCAGACATTATAGATAACTATTCAACAGCATTTCGATTATTTTTTTTCTTTTGCTGAAAATAATAAAATGGTATTAATTCAGTTTAAAAATTACTCTAGTAAGGTTTGTATAAGGAACAAAGTAATTTAAAAAAAAAAAGTTATCATCAAATATTTTTATTAATTATAATTAATTATCATGGTGTAGTTGTTATATCTCCTCGACAGTACTGGTTGTAATTGTATAGAACATATCAATTCATAACAATAAGAGGAAGTAATACCAGCATGTGTTGTCTCCATCTTACAAGTGCATAACAAACAATTTTTACGCTCAGCAGTTTCAATTTAGCTCTATTTGTTTAAAATTTAGATTGACCTTTTATGAAAATTAATGGTAACATTATTATCTAAGTTATCACAGAGGCTTTTTATTATATTTTAATTTTAAAGCGAATTATGAATAATTTAAAATATACAAACAATTTACAATCTTAAAGATACACATAACTCGTTTTGAAATTAAAATATAATAAAATACCTCTGTGATAACCTAGATAATAACCTTACCTTTAAATTTTATTAGAGGTAAATTCACTCTAAATTTTAAACTAACAGAGCTACACGTGTCTTGCTGAATATAAAAATTGCTGTTACGCACTTGTAAGACTGAGACAATACATACGGTGTCACATCCTCTTAAATATATTTAGTATAAGTATATTAGATTATCAATATATAAATGATTATATTTACCTACAATGGGGTAAGATAATAATACTAATTATTTCTTCATATTATGTACAAAATATTAATTATATTTTTTATCAAACCATGAAACAAAAATGGAAAAAAAATACTTATGAATAAATGCCAACAATTAATAAAAAAAACACCTTATGACAAACAAATCAACAGGTGGTTTTTAAAAATAGTATTTATAATTTGTGATAAATGATAAAATTAGTTTTTAGTTGTCATAGAGTTCATAAGTAGGAACTGTTATATTTTTGACCCGCCATTTACAGATTTACACCTAAAAATAACTGTTCATGAATAGTTTATTTTAAATAGTGACAGTCGTATACTTAGACGATAATCTTCATAGCATTAACACCTACAAGTATTTTATTTTTTTTATGTTTGACTCGCGATGATCTCATTTAAATTCTGAGTAATAATTTATATTAGAAAGAATAAATTTAAAAATGATAATATATGTAATAGGCTTATAGTTAACAATTAAAATAACTTAATATTTGTTTATTTTATGTATACTTAATAAGACTATAACATTTTTATTATATATTTTTTTAACCAGGTTCCTTGAATGAAATAAAATATATTTATTGCATTATTATGAAAGCTAAAAATACAACAATAATTATCATGAGAAACAACCACAAACAATTTATCATGATTATGTATCATTATGTATACAATACCTAATATTATCAAATACCTTCGAAGCACTTTTAATAATATGTAACACATATTTGATATAATTATAATAATATTAATTATTATTATTTGTTTACATTATATGTTATATAATAATAATAATAATAAATTAGTATCTAATACAGTAATAAAATATATTTATTCAACTTAAAAATAATATATTTTAATATTTTGGCAGAAAAGCTTTGAGCTTATTCCAAGAATTAGATTAATACTAAATGAAGGTCGTTATGGAAAATAGCTGAAATTGTATAATGTATTGCCGATACTCGACAGCATACTCTAAAATAATACTTTTAATAATAAAAACTTGTTTCTATTTTACAATTAATGTAAAGTTGGCTATTAATTTTGGGATATTATTTAACAATAATTGTTAATTAGTTATAAATAGTAAAAGTTCTATAGTATAAAAATATAATAAGTATGCATTTTATTAACATTTGGTAAATTAACGGTCACAATTGTTTATGTAACCCAATTGAGTTATTATAATAAATCACTAAATGGCAAACTTGCACTAAAAGTCTATCCAAAGAAAACAACAGACATACTACATAGTAACGATGACACAAATTTAAGTTAAAACAAAATAACAATCTAAACAATCAGAATACTATACAGTCACAACATACATAGGGCAGTGGTTGAGATAATAGAAAAGCACCCAAATGTTTAAAATAATATCAAATAGGTTAAACATGGCCAATATTTTAAGTAAAATATTTTTTATTCATATTTGCATACAAAATAATAACTATGATAGTAATATGTCTTTAAACAATATTATTCTAAAAAAAGAATAATATTTCTAAAAATCTTTGAATTATTTTAATTGTAAGTTATACAATCATGTCCGGTGGCAACAATCTCAACCAAATAACATTACTCGAAAATTCAAGAATACAATGCAACCTAATGTCTTCTCGACATTTTATGTACTTGAGCAGAGTAATGGACTGCGGGGAAAATGCTTCAAAATGTGTAAGGTAAATGACAAGATGGATGAGATACACAATTATAACCTAGATAGTAGATACACAATTTAAAGTAGAGATGATATTGATTGATTTATAAAAAAACGTCCTTCTATTACTTTAAAAACTCAAAAGAAAGATATTGTAATTAGAATTTCTGACGAAGAGATTTAAGTTTTTAATTCAAAGATATAACTAGGTTATGATGTCTGAGATGGTAAATTTTAAGTGGAGTTGATGCTAATTTATAAATTTAAACACGTGAGATAGGGACTGCTCATGACATTTTTATTGAAGAGACTGAGTTACCTAACTTTGCGATTCAAATATCAAAGGAGGAACTTAACTTGAAATATGAAGTACATTGAAAGCATCATCAGAAGGGCCAAAGCCCTCTAGGAAATTGGGGTCATTTGAAAAAAAAAATTGCATGGTAGCTAAACTGCAATTGTTCATAATTAATTTTTAATTTTCTTATGTCTAAAGAAAATTCCCATAAAGAATATAATATTATGTTTTGAATTAATTTATTCCAAAAAAATTATGATATTTTATAAGATTGTAAAAAATAAATAAATGTTTATACAAAGGTTTTTAACATCAACATTTTTAAAATTTAAAATAAAAATGTAGGCAGGAACCTATTACTTGTAACCCATAGGATACATCTATAAGCTACATAAAACAATTTTAAATATTGAACAAAAGTTATTGTTTCTCAGGTTATTCAGTTATACCATGTATATAAACTCAAACTCAGAAGCGTCAAAGTAATTTGAAACACATAACAAAATGCCAAAGATCAGCATTTAACTATCCAAACACGCAAATAACACTATATTTCACTACAATAATGTACCAAATAATAATATTTAAATATCATAACATTTTTTTATTTTTTTATTAGTATTATTTATTAGTTAACATTTATAAAATAATAAAATATTGATGATCCACTAGATTATGAAGATTTAATATGCAATTCAAAAGTAACTTCTGATCAGTAAAATATAAACTTATACTTATTAATATAAATAATAAGCTATTATATACAGAGTCAATCCCAGGTAAGATTACATTTACTCTCTATATATCTAAGGGCCAGTTGTACCGTCTACGGTTAAACTTCGATTACGCTTAATCAGCTGATAACAGATATTTAACCGTGCAAATTCGGCCGATTAAACTCTGACTAACTTTAATCAGAGACGGTACAACTGACCCTTAGTGACACTGATACACACTTCAGGTGGTTTATTGGAGCTACCTAAAATCTTGGGTGAATGGCTATGTATATATAAAAAAATTTATTAGATAATATCTAATCTATACACAAAAGCATGATAAGAATATGTGCTACAATATAATTTAAGAAAAACATGTATATGGTGAGGGAAGAAACCATCCAGTGAACAAACTTCCTTCTACTTAAGAGAACGCTACACCCACATGAATTGTCTCTGTCTTACAATAGCTAACAAAATAAATTTTATGCTGTTAGTTTAAAATTTAGAGTGAATTTACCTCTTATAAAAATTTTAAAGGTAACATTATTATCTAGGGTTTCTCATAGGCTTTTTTTTACATTTTAATTTTTAAGTTGTAGATTTTTTGTGTGTCTTAAAATACTCATAACTCTCTTTAAAATCAAAATGGAGGGTAAAATCAGAAATATAAAATGGGGCATTGATGGAGCGCAGTATTTTGTTTTGAACGATTGAACGGTTTGTCTTTTAAGTGGGTACCTATGTAGAAATATCTATTCAGAATAATTAACTATATTAACTATATAACATTATCACTATAATAGGTAGGTATTATGCTAGGATTTGTGTGTTTTCTTCCAATTTTTTTATGATGAATTGGCTGGGACAGGTTTTGTTAGCATTGACCCACGTTTTATGATTATCAATATTTTACATACAGTTATATATGTAGATACAAAAATACCGCATAAATTCAGCAACTAACTATTGAAAATCTTGATTAGACGTAGTACTGCTAATAAAAAAAAGTCATTATTGATTTTATCATTAATAAAAAAGTAATAAGTGTAATAGATACGTATAACTTATAACCTATAGGTAGTATACATAGGCGTGCGCAGAATTTTTTCCTAGAAATGCCAAAATATTTCAAAATAACTCAAATTTTAACTCCCTTAAAAAAACATGAATCAGGATTTAAAAAAAAAATGTATTTAAAAACTACAAAGTTCACTCTCATGTTTGTGATAAAAATTATAATATTGATAATTTTTGCTATTAAAAAGTAAAACACATAAAACAAGTTCCGCAGACTGCATGGGATGTCGTGGCATTCTTGGCATCTCTCACACCTATGGTACTATAACTTATAGTAAAAGTCATATAATAGAAACAATTCAGTGGCAATGTGAAAAGCTATATTATTAAGTGACCGTTTTTTATAAAAGTAAGGATGGGTATCAGAAATGATAGACTAGTTTATAATTTATGAAAATATTTATATACTTTTATGAATTGGGTTTGATGGTGTGGTGGGTCAGCCACAATTATACAGGATAAAATTGGTGGAGGGTACTTTAATTCAACAGTCATTTTATAAAAAAAGTTCATGCTACCACTAGACATATTACACTTCATACCAATAAGTAAAATTTTACACTGGTACAAGAAGGTTACTGTTGAATCCATAATAAGCGAATGTATGAAAAGATGAACTGTGCGGCTGTGCCACATCACATTTGAATAATTAATTTTTTCTTGTAGCAGATACCTACACTATTTAATTTAAAATTATTAGGGTTAACATTTAAATTAACTAAAATATCATATTGTGAAACAACACATGTTGAAAACAGGGGCGTATCAGTTCTTCTTCTAGGGGAGGGCGAAATTTGAACTCAAATCATAGGTTCTTATAAAAAAATTTGTACATAAACGACAGTGTACAGATTATAAATAAATTGGCGGATCAAAATGTTTCGATCGTTTCCCTTGCTTAAACTTCAATAATTGATTTCTACCCACTTTCATAACCCATAACATTAATTATTGTAAACAACATCAACAATATACCAAATAAAATAACTTGACATAGGACATAGGTACATATAAATATAAAAGCATATTATAATAACCACATAATATAATAATAGTTATATTAAATATATAATAATAAAATAATATTTAAATAACAAAATCCAATTTTCTTTTGGTCTTTGAAAATCTTTCTACAACTTTTGATGTGTCAATAGTTATGTTTCAATGAATGTTCATCAAAGCCAAACCTGTCAGTTTTTTCTGAGACATTTGGCTCCTCAGTCATGTTTTTAACCTGATGTAACATTAAGCATATTTCAGAAAGCAATAAGCAAACAGCTAAAAGCCAAAGGAGTTATGATTAATGCAAAGGAAAAAAGGTGGACAAATTTATAAAAATAATCACATAATTAAATTAATTAATCAATTAAATATCTAAATCAGACTATCTGAGTAAAGTAATACTGAATAGTGGAAATTAAATAAATATGATAGCATTTTTAACTAGTTAAGTTATGTCATAAATAATAACAAGTTGTAAAAAAAATCTAAACTGATTTTGCTCAACATAGGTAAGTAAAGACTAAAATATACATTAATGCAAATTATTTCATAAGGCAGTTTTTTTTAGTTAATTAGATTTATTGCCTAGTAAGCTAAAAATTAATGTCATAAAAATTATACTTTATACTAATGTCTAATAAGGTTGCAGAGTGCGGACCATTAAAAAATAAATAAATAATATAATCTTGTAAGTTGAAGACGATCACAATTAATAATTATTAAAGACACACTGCCACAGATGAATCTAGGAAAAAAAAGCAACGGAAAAAAAGCAAAAGAAAAAAAAGCAAAAGGAAAAAAAAGCAAATGAAATAAAAGCACAAAGAAAAAAAAATGAAAAATTTTTATGCCACCAAAATTTTTCTTTTTTTAAGCACTACATTTTCACACGATAAAAAAAATTAGGATTTTTTAGTTGTAATAAACTAATTAAATTAATTTAATAAACTAATAACTATTTAATTATTTAATTTCATCATAAATTATGATTACTCTAGTAGGCAAAGCATTGATAAAAGAATATCAAGGATACAAGGATAGATAGTATAAAACAGAACATAAGAAAAATACGACTACGAAACATCTGAAAAAAATATGCTTATGCTAATTAAACATATGAAAAAAATTGTTGATATTATAAAATAAGTGTATAATTTAAGAAATATACTCATATTAACAAATTCTCAAAAATTATATTTTTGAAAAAGTTATGACGTTTCAAATTAATTTAACCAAGAGAATATTTAATTTAAAAAAAAATTAATTATTTGACTTAGATAAATCATTTTAGTATCAAAATTGTTCTTATAATCAGATTCACAAATAGGCTAATTTAAATATATCCAAAAAAATTTTTATCAATTTTTAAGTTTTTTATTTTCAGTATTAAAAGATAAAATTAAAAAAATTATACCAAAAATGTGGCGCAAATGTCTATGAATTACATAGAAAAAAAATTTTTAAACTTTGAATACAGCATAAATTATTCCTGACCTTTTCCGTTTATTCACTACCAATGACTATATGCATGTTTCAGCTCCCATTGTTACGCTCCTTGGTGACATCGCTTCACTCCGCAAATCAAAAATATCCCATGATTTGATCTACTTCATGAATTTAATATGATACCTAATTACCTATCTAAGTATTTAAGAATATGGTGTATAGGTACTTCAATTGAAAGTAGAAAATATTTACATTGAGTAATATATTATATATATCAAATGAACCAATATGTTGAAACTGCAATACAAGACATGGTCTTGAAAGGTACATCCAGTAAAATTTTTACAGAAATATACTTTTAATTTCCAAAAGCTGAAATTTAAATATTATCAATATTCAAGTATACAATGGAAGTAAGCATACATGCTACATCCAATTAGAAATAACAGATAAAAGCACATGCACAATATCTAACTAGTTTGAAGCTAAGTACAAGCCAGTACAAGCTAAAACTGAATAATTTGATAACTAATAAATTGTTTAATTTATTATGTAAAAGTATCGAAGACCTGATTATTTTAATAGTAAAATTAATTTATAAAACAGAGCAAAATTGTTGGATAGATGTTTCTAAAATTTCATATTATTTAATGATCAACAATTCATGGAGTAAAAATGGATAAAAACAATGTAGTGGTACCAAATAATTAACTACAAATTAAAGAAATAGCTCAAAATGTAAATAATTCAAATCAATTACATATAAATTGACACTTTCCACAAAATACCAATTATAATACACATTACACAATTCATTTTTTTTTTTTTTTTTACTTAGATAAAATTTCTTACCTGAGTGAATATTATTGACTGTTGTTTATTATCTGAAGTAACAAATGTAGGTACAATATAATATTAAAAATATTATACGAACTAAATCACCACGTACAATCGGTAAGTCACATGAAAAACGGAAAATATAATTTTAAGTACAACAAAAACATGTATTTGTTAATTTAAACGTAAGTCCGAAAATTGTGAAATTCTTAAAAGTTGAAACTACCATTCACCAACAAGTTCTAGTAGTCGAATTGTTTTCAATGTGTTCATTTTCTTAGTGGCCTTGAACTAACCAGATCAGATGGAAATCAGTGTGGGTATTCACATACAATACTTATATTTTATGAAATCACAATACTTCAAAGACAGACTTACATACATGGTGGGTGTTGAGTGTTTGAGGAGAAGTTGGTGAGAAAGGGATACTTCTAAAGATAATCTAAATTTCCGTAGGAAGGGAGTTGGATATTATTTAATATTAAGAAATAAAATTGTGTTGATATTATATCAAAAATCAAAATAAAGCAAAAAAAGCACAAGTACGGTGTATTGATAACGATAAGTGATAACTGATAAGTGTAAAAGTGACAAGGAATAAGTAAAAAATCCTGGTAAAAAAGTCTAGAGTATATTATATACATAACAAAATTTAAAATAATTTGTTAAAAAAAAAATTCAATGATTATAAATTTATATAAACTTATATAAAAAAAATAGGAAGTGACTATTTTCACGTCCTGCTCTGTGATTGGTTGAATTATTGATAAGAAAAATATTGATAAATAATTGAAAACCGCGTAAATTTGAATTATTGATATTATATTATTGTTTATTATATTATATATTTGAATTATCGATATTGTTTGCGCCGCAAACAAGTTTAATGTGGTGTTGTTGATGGTATGATTTATATATCATATTTTCAAATTTACAATTTTTTCTTCGAGAGCAAACAATAACAAACTAACAAAATGTCGTACTATACTGACAAAAATTGCAACTGTTCAGTTACCTATTCATGTATACATATTGTACACGGTGGACATATCGGATGTATAGACTATAATAGTAAAACTCAACAAACCAGATAATTAAGATAAAAGAAATAGTAGATATTTGATTATTACATGCAGCTAAAAGTCAAGCAGTGTTCAAAGTCCAAAAAAGTAGTTATTGCGGTATACTAGATTATTCATTAATTTTGCCAAGTAAATATAATCTAGTTACAATTCATATTAATACTAATCGAAAGTTTAATTGTACATCATATCGTATTTTTCATTTTACCTAATTATTTGAACCAGACATTTTCACCATGAACTTTTAATGTTTTTGACTTTTTCCCCGTTGACTTTTTATACCTCGCACTTGTTGGTAGTATACCAGTGACAAGAGTTTGTCACAAGAAGACTTGGTTTTATTTTTTTGGTTTTCAAACTTCTTTAGTATTAACTTTTCTTACAGTCTCAGTATGCGTATTACATGAAATAAATAGTGTTTACTGAAGTAATTGTCAATTATTACGTTTAATTACTTGAAAAGTGGAGAAAAAAAACACAGTCATAATGTTTGTATTGAGTTTAAGATAGATACCTAAAACAGATCGTTTTATTCTGTAGGTCTATTTTTGTTGTCTCTGCTCACCTTAAATACATTAAATTGAGATTATGGGTTCTCAATGTATTTTTTCTGTGTTTTAACTTATAATACTTACCATTTAGTGAAAAAATTTTTATAAAATTCCCAGCATTAATTAACATATATTTATAAGCAGTGCTCGAAATGAAAAATTTTACGAACCGGAACGTTTAAAAAATTTATATGAGTATTATAATATTAATTTTTAATTTTTATTATTTTAAGTAATTTTAAGCTTAAAAAATTTACAATTCAAATTGAATACATAGTTTATAATAATTTCCATAATGCTGAATATTTGTCGTCAATTTTTTTGTCACGTTTGCGACTTGCATTGTCATCAGCAGCATGTCCACCTTTGGCTAACCATGACCGTACATATTTTTCAGGGCGAAATTCAGTGAGTGGAGGGCCAACACAATTAATAAATAAAAGTGCAGAGACTGTACTAATATTTAATGAAGATCTGAGAGGTGTTATAATTTCATTCATTGAGCTAAAATTTCGCTCGCACTCACTTGTAGATATCGGAATAGTCGCTACGGTTTTAAAAAGTATTTGTAAGTCGTCTGGAACACCTTCTTTTCCTCCTTCCAATTTGAATATTTGAAAACCCCGAACAATATCATTTTCTTTATTTAATTGAAAGTGGCGACATAAGTGACGTATTTTATCATCTCCAAATGTAATATTTTCGATTTCATCATTATCGGAAGTAGGCCATTTTTTTGGATCTAGTACGCTAAGACTATCGATTAAATTTGTATAATTATATATGTTATCCTGTTGATCTTTTTCATGTTGACTTACATGTGATGAATTAGTTGTTATCATCCGATTTCTTAAATTATTTGCTAAACCTCTGTATAGTTGACTCGTATTAATTTGTTTACACAATGTACACATGTATAACGATTACAGATAGTCGGTAGATAGAGTTTGTTACAATTTGTGACAGAATACGTTATCGATAGTAAATTGGGTATTTTTACGTTTTATTGCGATCACGACTTTAATTGTATAGCGTAGCCTGTGGGAACTTTTCGGTCATTAAATCGTTTACGTTTTTATTTCGAACAATTGCGATAATACGATAAAACGATTATACACGCGTGATGTCAGGTGAAGCCTCATATGGAGTTACAAATTAAACTTCTCTCTATATTAATTATTAAGTATATTACCTATATTAATTTTATATTTTGTCGAAAGGAAATTTTATAATTTTAATCCTCGAAATTGTGATACTGTGAATTATTACGAAACGGAACTCTTAAATTTTAATTTTAACCAACGGGAACGGACGCAAAGTTTATTTTACGAACCGGAACGCCGTTCCGGTGCGTTCCGGTCCATTTCGAGCACTGTTTATAAGACACGTAACGAAAGTCTGCCATCAATAAACTATTGTGTCTAAAGCAGAGAATTAATGAAATGGAGTTCTCGTTAGAGGTTCATGACATGAACTTCATGTTGTTTTTGAACGAATAGTTTTAAAGTTTGAAGTATTCCGAACTAGTTCATCAAAAGTTAATGATGAGAAGTGAACTAGTGACTAGAGAAACAGTAGTGAGCTACTAAAGCCAGTTGCAACTGTTGTAAGTTGTAACCACTGAATTAGTTATTAGGGGAGATTAGTTAAATTGGAATAACATTATCATATGTACTGATATTGTTATCAAGTTCGTAAATTCATTTATCAACATAAAGCACGGATATTGTTCTATGGATATACATAGATACTATAAATTATACTCGATTATATTATATAGTATATAATAATATTATTATATTATATATATTATATATATATTATATAATATATAATATATATATATTATATATTATATTAGTATATTATTATATTATATAGTATTATATATTATGTCGACTGCAGCCATAGAATATTATAGAAGCGACACTCTCGGGCGGCCAATGTTAATGGGTCTAGAATATTTCTTGACCTTGAAATTGTTCGTAACTTCTTGTTCTACCGCCAAGCTTACAACATCATTCCTGTTGATAATTGTGCGACAAATCATTATTGTTGATAATTGTGCGACAAGAGTATTATAAATTATAATATTACATCAATTTTTTTTAATGATGTACGAATTGTACGATATGAGTTATAAGTATATAGGACGGATCACGGATAGTATATTTTTAAAGATTTTTATTCAATAATATTGTAAGCAGTTTTTTTTTTTCAGATATTTATTTATTAATGTACCTATAATAGGTAGTACGTCTTATTTAATACATACAATTTATTACAAATTTTTACAAATCAACTACCTGCTATAAAGGTATGAGACAAGCTTGTGTTAAAGCTTAGAACATTAATGTTCTATGGTTGGAAATAGAGAATTACAATTTACTTAAATACAAATTATACAAACTAGATAATGAAATGATATAACAACAAATTTTAACATAATAGTATAACCAGTTAATAACAGTAAGTACATTTTACATTATTTTATTTACAGACCATGTTCTTATACAAAATTACTAACTACATTATAAAATAAAAACATATATACATAACAATATTTATAAATTACATAAAATTTGCAACTTTCTATTTTTTGTGTGAGGCATTTGCAAATTTCGATTGGTTCTCGTTAACGTTGTATAAATTCTAAATCTTATAAATAAATTCAACAAATATTCATGAGGGAATTGTTCACAGGGATGTTCAAAATATACATTTAACATAAGAGTTTTTATTTTTTGCCCTACTTTTGGTAATGGTGCTAAAGTAGGAAATTGATTAATAAATATAGTGTCTAGTTCAAAAATATACTGATAAAAATTACAATCTGGCATAGACGTAAATAGGGTTCTAAAAGACATAGGGCTTGAGCCCAAAAGGTTTCAAGAACAAAAACGGTGAGAAAATTCCACCATTTCCACCCACTAGTTTACTACACACAATTTTATCTACAATACATATCACAAATTAAATCTAAATTTATTTATTGAATTATTATAAAAATATAAGTTTTATACAATATTAAAATATTTATATTATACAAAATTAATTTCATTATAATTGCATCCTCCTTTCCTTCTCAGAGAACTTGTTTAAAATTTGTTCATTTTCTATTTTGTCAAAATAAAAAATAAATTTTAAAATTACATCAATAATTAGAACGAGCTCTGGAAGTATCTTGCATTTATGAAGACTAATAGTTAAACTAATTTAAAAATACTTACAGGTTTTCATCTTTAGGAAAACGATGAAAAGTCACCTGGTGTAGTCCTTCCTTCTTTTTGCAAATAATACAAATGTTGGGCATTTTGCAAAATTACAAAAAAAACGAGTTTAGAAAAAATTGCAAAAAAACACGTGTATATAATCAAAAGGCGTAAAAGACAACCGTTCAGATCAGAGTACAAAACGTATGTCATAGAAACTGCATCGGAAATCCGCAATGTTGACAAAACAAACCATTACATTTTTTAGTAACAGTGTGACCCATAAACATAAAAAGATGGGCAGTATTTGTGGCTCTCCTGGTAGACGATTTTGAGTGCCCCCCCCCCCTAGAAGAAAAAATATTAGAGAACTATATCAAAATAAGATCTTAGGTAGTTGCAGTGACCTTTTTTTTAAATTTTGGCGGCCTGGTCTCGAGCGGTCCGTTTCAGCGATAAAAGCGTTCCTAACATCATGTCCTACCGCCAAGCTTACAACATCAATCAGTCCGCCACGAAATAAAAATTATTAAAGTGGAGGGGCGAGTGTCGCTTCTATAATATTCTATGCTGCAGCTGTAGTGCTGTGGTAGAAAGTTATACCATATTTTTTATCTATTGTTACCATGAAAAACAGATTTGTGTCCATCGAGATAACAGACTGATAAAAAATACTGTTTTGTGTTTTCAACTTTTCTAGTCTCTCATAGATCTTAAAGCTTCTTCATTCCTCCATTCCTCGTGTTCCTGTATAATACCTGTCTTTATTAGTGATTAACATAGGGTATAAAATTACAGAATAATATAATATAATATTTGTTTATTATTGTTAAATGTTGTTAGCTACCGTTATGTATACTTGTTAGATTAAAATCTTGTGTAATTTTCGATATAGAATTCCCGAAACATTATGGCTGAAAACAGTTCTAAGTTTTGGTTCCTTACATTTGAATATTTTAAAAAAGATGTTAACAAACCCGAGGACAATTTGGTCATATTAGTGCATTGGTTATTGCTGAGGAACAATTTCCAAGTTCTTAAACTTGATAATGAGGTAACTATTTTTAACACTTTTTTTAATACGCTAATTACATTTTGGCTAATTTTGAATTTATCATTCCCAAATGTTATAGTACTTAACATGTATAGTTAATAAATGGGCATTTCCCCCATTTTTTTTTTAAATCAAATATTTAATATTATCATATTATTTATCATAGAGTATAAAATTATTATTTCTTAACATATATACATTTTTTTTTGTAAAAACACTACCAGTTTACTAAAAAATTTTAACAAAAAAATAATAAATTATAGGTATTTAAAAAAAAGTTAAATTAAAATAAAAGATTGTCTAAATATAATATAATAGAACAATAGTTTTTGATTAACTAAACTACTCAAACAATACAAATATAAATTTTAAACAAATATAATCAGTAGTTAACCCTAGATTACACGCATCAAAAATATTCATGAGGCTTCACGCATACAGTGTTTTGACCGTGTATTGAAATATTTCAATTAAAACTCGATAAATTGAAATAATCATTATTTTATTGATTTTAAATAAATAAAAATTGTCAATTGAAAATATAGTGAGACTAAAACAAAAAATTGCCTGGTGAAAATAAAATGTAATAATACTTACATTTATAAATGTCTTATCTGTATGTGTAGTGTATTATACTCGTAGTTACACACAGTATGGCGGACCAATGTCAACTAGCAACAATTTTTCCAGTCACAATGAAAATAAAATATTCATTTACGTTTTATCGATAGAAAATAACGTCTTATCGGTGATAAGAGAGTTTAAAAATAAGTAAAACCCATATTTGAGTTTTCATAAAATTAAATTGTGTGTTAATGTCACATTATAGCACACAGACGGTCTTTTTGACCTTATATTGATAGGTAGTGAACTTTTAACCCTTCTATAGTTCAGGCATCAAATCATAAACAGTCAGGAGTTGTATCTAATTTTAGTTTATCATGTAATTAGAAGGTACCTACATTGAGTTAGGTTAACATTTTGTATTTTTGAAACAATGAACAAAATTCTAAAAGCCCGGCCTTTTTGACCGTGAAGCGTGTGTTGTAAGATTAAACGGATTGTCTAAATTAAATATAGTTAATAATATAGTTAATAATTAATTCAAATAGCTAAAAAATCTGACATAAAAATGATACAGTTTGTAAAATAAAGAATTTATTTCTGATTCTTTTGTTATTCCTAAACACATATTTTTTAGCCTTTGTTCATATTTATTTACTTTTTTTTTTTTTTTTTTTTGTAAAAACTGTACCAGTTTGGATATTTAACAGTTTAATATTTGTGTATTTGATTTATAGAATGATTCAATCGGCTTCAATGAACTTCAATACTGAATTCTAATTGAAAGCTTCACTTATATTATTTGTTCTAACTGTATTTTTCTGTGTAGCTTTTGTACATTCCATAAATAAGGTAGAAGTATTGGTGAATACCACCATTATGTTGTAGATGCTTGCATTCAGCGAGAGATGCTGAAGACACAGTCCGCTGACCAGGATTCCGTATACTTTAGATGAGTCGATAATAGGTTAACGGCTCGTTACCAGATATGTACGCATGTACATTTAAAAACCCTTGTCCATTACCAATTGACCACACGATTAAGTCTAGTCTATGCCAAATGGTGTGGTTCAATACTATCTTATCTTATTATTTTTATTAATAAAACAACAACGGTAACACATTTTGTATGTTATCTAATCCAGTCCCGGTCATCTACCTAATGATATAAATTTCATACATTAACGAAAACCCAATCAGTATTTTATATATTAGCTAGTAGAACCATGTAATTTATATATTAACGAACATATTTAGGAATTTTATAGAATAACTAGTTATTTAATAAAATAACATATTACATACATTACCGCTAACATATATACATGTATAATATTTTCATTAATTAATAATTATTATTTCTAAATAATCACTATCAATTTTTATTTTTTTTAAATAACTTTTGAATTGTACAAATATTTGGTCTTTGAATTATCGTGGCGATTAAGTCTGAAGTCTACTCGTAAGTCTAGTTCAACAAATATTTTCAAGTTTGATTTTTGAACAGTAAAAGATGCTTGATAGTTCAGTTTGAATTTTTTTCATACCGAGTTAAAATTTTGAACTTAACTGATGAAGAAGTCGGTTCAATATTTGAACAGTTTGGCCCCTCACTACTAAATAATAAATATAATAAAATGTATATTATAAATTATAGTAGTAGTTATGGTAATAATATCATTAATATATAATATTTCATACTTTTCTTAACATATTTCAAAGGCAATAAAGCAAAATCTTTCATTATTCCAACTATTTGATGAACATTTCCATTTCCTTATATTTTGTAATTAACCCTGTGTTTCGAACTTTACCTTAAATACCTTGAGAAAGATGATAATAACAACATTGACGTCGACAAATCCTAATTCAATAGCTTGAATCATGGATTGTTCAAAGCCAATACTTATTATTATGACAATGTAAGATAATATATTTTTACTTGACTTGTTTAAAATGTCATTTATAATGTTTTTATTAAAAATTTTTATTAAACTGGTTCAGTTTTTACAAAAAAAAAAATAAATATATGAACAAAGGCTAAAAAAATATGTGTTGGAAAATAATAATTTCATACTCGATGATTAATAATATAATATTATTAAAATGTAGACTTAAAAAAAAATTGTGGGAAATGTCTGCATCAAAAAATTTATGGGTAGGGTATGTCCTACTACACCGAAAATAGCTGAGGGGAAATGTCTGCAAATCGTATAGTTATTATTATTTTTATACTTACTATAAAAGCAAATTAATTGACAAATAGTTTTTTTACTGCTAAGTTTTAATATTATGTACCAATGTGTATATATTTTCAGGATAAAGTTAATGAAGAGCAACCGACTGATATTTTACCTGCAAATTGGTCTCAAAATGAGATGTACAAGCTGCATTATAAGCGTGACAATGAATTGTATTTGTTGAGTGGCGTCAAAGCTTGTGATAGTTTTATTTTCAATTTTTATGTGCGTACAAATTGCATATCCTTATCTAAATATAAATAATTATTAATTAACAAGAAATTTTAAACATAATTTATGACCATCATGATTCTACTTAGAATGTAATAACGAAACATGTGGCAAGCGCTGCGATTGGAAATATTAATTCTGCAGTGAAATGGATCAGTGACTCAGCAAAAAATAAAGATAAGTTCTATGAAACTATTTGTTTGTTGGAAAATGATCTAATTAATCCCATGCAAAAAGAAAATACGGATAAGAAAACCGTCAGCACTCAGACCAAAAAATCAGTAGAGGATGATCCTCTTATGTATGTATTTATTTTATTTCATACTTTCAGTCTTATATGTTACAATAAAAGTAAGGGCTGACATTTGATTTGTTTAGAATGTCAAGAGGACAATTACCTGGACATCCACCTGGTTATCAACCTGAACCATACCGTCCAATAAATCCATTTCCATCATATGGCATGCCAGATTTGAATCCTTTAGGAGGCGGGGGTATGCTCTTTGATCCACTTATGCAGAGAAGAGGACCAAATAATAGACCAGGGTATGGTTACCTAATATTTTGCTTTTAATGTTATTTCATTTCTTTGTTAAATAATAAATATTTAGTGTTCCTCCAATGGCACGTTTTGATCCAATTCATCCAAACGATCCAGATCCAATGATGCCTGGCAGCTTTAGAGGACCGCGTCCAGATCATATGAGACCACCAGATTTTGATGATAGTTTGTATATGTAAAATAATCGTGTACAAAATTATTCAATTTACCTAATAAATATTATTATAATTTCATAAGAATAAATTTAAAAAAAAAATGTATGAATTATTGACTAAATTGATTTGAGAATTGTACTTATATCTTTTATATTATAAAATCAATACTTATATTTATAAATAGATCATATATTTATTTAATTAAAAAAATTATTCTCAGTTATATAAGCATGACACTATTCAGCACTCGCTGTGATGAAACATATTTAAATTTAAGATTGGTTGGTTAGGTACTAACTGAAAAACGTAAAGCCTAAACTATAATTACTATAGACTTGAAATTTCCATGATACTTTCTTATCATCATTTAAGGGTACATTAAGAAAATATTTTGAGAAATTCACATTTTTAAGAAGTGCTCACATAAGGATTCTGAGTTGTTTGATGGAAATCTTTATTTTTTTTGTTGATGGTTGGTTGCCATTGTTTACTTGAGCAAATGAGGTAAAAACATATATAAAATCTTTGCATTTATGGCCTGGAGTAAACAAATTATGTCTTTAAAAAAATATTAGGTTGAATTTATATAAGTAGCTTATATACTCATAGTCTAACATCGTGGTTAGTCCATTTTATATTTTTGAATAAAGTGATTTATTTTTATAGCCGTTATTGTGAATATTTTTAATTTTTCTATAATATATCATGAGAACTTAGAGAAAGAAAATTGTCCATCTCAGTTAAATTAGTTCAGAAAGTGTGGTATAGCAATGTCAATTTACCCGTGAACTGAGGTACACTAAAACCAAAATGTACCTGTTTTATGTATTTCATTTTTTCACTAGCAAAAAGAGCTAAGAATGGATGTTAATTTATTCAAAACTAATAGACTTAAAATCTATTGGACCATTTTCAATGAAAGCTATATCAACAGATTCCTTGCGACTTTCATGGTATTTATACCTTATTTTTCAACCACTAGACGTAGCTAAAAGGTAGCTCACACATATTTTTTTTCAACTAACAAAAATATAATCTTTTTTTTTTGTTTATTTAAATGGTTCCATTGGTTGGTTACATTATCATATTATTATAATTAGTGAAAATCTGGCAACACAGTACTATAAAAATTACAAATTATAAAGAGCTTATTGTATTATATTGTTTTCAATTTAGTAACCTTACTTATAATTCATATGCAAATTTGAACATTCATATCATGAATAGAGTATAGTTGAAAATTACACTATATAATCCAATTTGGTTGTTATAAATGCACCGAATAACTAATATAGAAGTTGTTTCTGATAAAGATAAATATATAATATGTAAATTAAAGTCATAGATTAAACATATGTTTATTTATGTATGCCTGTTATGTAAATATTTTGTATAGTGCATATTTTGTGTCAATAGTTAGATTTAATAGGAATTTGTCAAGGAGGCAAAATGTTTTAATTTTTAATTTTTTGTTTCACTATCCTATTAGTTATAAAGTATTATTTGTGACATGTTTTATTTCATATAGGTAGAAGGTTTGCAATATAAAAATTATTAATATCTAAACTTGTTAGTATTTTGTATATAGATAGTTAAAACTTAATCATACTACACCATTAATTTTATTTAATTAACCTGTATAATTTAATATTTACAAAAAAATTGTTTTAAATAAATGTGAACATTGACTTCACAATTTTTGGTTATTTAGTAATTTAAATATTTCTAGCGGATGATAATAACTTGGGTGTTAAAAATAAATACAATAGGTACCTACAATTCCAAGTTCCAACGTTGTATAAGATCTGAATACATTTAACACCAGTGTCTACTAAAAAAACATATCTTTGGTAATAAACAAAAATTTCTTTTTATTCTTTAAATTAATACAAAATTAGTTTAAGTGTGTAAATCTATTTTTAGACTACGTTTAGCTCTATTAGTTTAAAAATAAGAGCAATTTAATAAAGTCTATTGTGTCAAAACGTGTTATTGGTTCTCACCAGCAGGTTTTTTTTTCATATATATATATGAATATTGCTTATACCTAACTCAATTAAAAAAAAAAAAATGGTAATACCACGTTTTAGGTTTTAACTACATATTTTTTCAATGAAACCAAACATTCTTAGAAGAGTAGGTATTACTTACCTTTTTTTCAATTATTCTGTAAGTGACTCAATGTATCTGTAAACAATTGAAAGTTATGTTTAATAATGTATTATATTATTTGAAAAATATGAATATAATTGTAAACATAGCTTTAAAAATGTTTACAGATACAGTGAATTACTTAAAGAAAAATGTTCCAATTGACATAAGCATAAACATTAACGAGTGGTTTTATTAAACTGATCAAAAAATTCATCTGAAGCTTTAGTTTTGTACATAACTTTATTCAAAAACTCTTGTTTATTTTTCTGTTCGTTAGCTAGAACTAAGTTGAAATCTTTTATTCCATCTTCCAAGTTTCTAAAAATTATATACACACAATAAAATATATTATTTATAATTTAAAGCATCCAATCAAATGTTCTATAATAGTGTTTTAGATAATTTAATCAATTAAATCATCAATAAAATCTGTAAACCATTAATAAAATAAATAATAACAACTTTAAGTCAGATAAACAGTATTTTTTAAAAATATATTAGAAGATGTAGACATGTAGTAATCAGGAGTCATGATAATGAATTAATAAGAAAGAAAAAGACATGAATTATTCAAATATGTGAAGTTTATAAACTAAATATAGGTAAATAATGCATACTAAAATATAATTTAAATGGCTTGAAAAGTACAAATGAATAATACATATGTTAAAGATAAATATTATATAATATTATATGAATATATATTATCTTATTATTATTATTATATATATAAAGGAATTTGTCCTCTGGAGGGATCACCATAAAGCCTAAATCACAGGGCAGATCTGCTTTAAATTTTCAGGATGAATTAATATTATAATTTCACTGTGCTTTAAGAAAGGATTTTCGGAAATTCAACCCCTACAGATAAAATTAAGTGGTTGTAAGTATACAACAGTGGCGCCATCTATCAAGGAATATCTAATATTATTCATTTTACATTTACTTATATTATTAAATTATTATTATTATTGATTCGAAAATGTCATTGGCAATATAATATGGGCATCTAAAATGCCAATCTAAATAGCTGGTAAAATTTTCAAGTATATACGACTTACACTTTTTTAATATTAACAAATGTTTAAAATCGTTTGAGGATAAATCGTTATCGTTACGCTTTTTCGGAAAAATTTAAAATTCAAACGCACTTAAAATTTTTCGTATGATGATGCTTCGAGTTTTCTCTATAGCTACTTGAAGGAATATTTATGGAAAACTTAGTGTTGTATTTTTAATCCTTAGTTATAAACACAAAAAATTTTATAATTTTTCAACTTTAAAATTACTTGCAACTATAACTATAAACGCTTATAAAAAAAAATTGTGAACAACAAATTTTAATTTTTTTTAGCTACAATAAGAACAACTCATAAGGAACCTTGTATTAAATTTTCAAGTTTTTTTGGTCAGTCATCTAACATTTTTTTACCGACACTTCAAGAAAAATTCTCATAAAAATCAAAATTTCAGTGGTCTATAAATATCTCATAAAAAGTCAAAACATTTTGAAAATTAAAATGTATATAGATAACACTAATATAAACATTTGGTGAAAATTTCAAGTATTTACAGTGATTAGTTTTTTAATATCAACCATATAAAAAAATCGATTTGGTCGATAACTGGTTTTGTGTAAAAATTCCCGTTTTTCTGCAGAAAATGACATGTCATTTTTCTCGATTTTTTTTAAAGCTGTTGGAAAATGTTTACTTTTTGCCTGTATAATGCACCAAGGATATTCACTTTTACATCGGAAACCACCCCCAAAGTTTGAAATTAAATCATTATTTCGACTAGTTATGCTGTACACAGACATAAAAAAAAAACAAAAAAACACTTATCATTGTAAAATCAATACATTCATCACTTCATTCAGAATTTAAAATATGTTGGTACAATGAAACAATTAATAACACATTTAATGTAGATGAAAAGGACCTCCTCTCTCAAAATTTTTTTCTCGTCTTCAGTTTATATTATTATTGGATTGAATATGTACTTATTAAATGTTTTAATTTACCATGGAATAAATTCTTCACTTGTTCTTTAGCAATTTAAAACTATTCAATCATATTTGTATTATAATTATTTTTAATTTTATAAAATTGAAGTCTATGTTTAGTTATTAATGTTGTATGTGTTTTTTTTATATATACTTTACTATGCAAATACTATTATAACTTGATTATTATTTAAAACGTTCTCTCGATGGACAGAGTATAGGTATAAATATTATTATGCTTTTGTTTGTGTATATTTTGTGTATTGATGTTATAACTGGGATTTTAAAACTATATACATACATATTATATATATAAATAAATTGGTTACTCGTTGGTCTATGTTTCTGCTATATAATTTGTTAATAAATAATGATATTATGATTTAACTTATATTATACTATACCTATTGATTTCAGGAAAAATTACCTGATATTGAAACTGAAATTCTAATGAAACAATTAAAAATAAAGTCATCTAAACAAATATCCCCTGAACTTTGAACATTTGCTCTAACTTTAAATTTCTATTTACCTTCCGCTTATAATTATGTACGTCTATCTTTTAATAAAGTTCTACCACATCCTAGTACATTACGGAAATAGTATTCCACAATAGATAGCTCTCCGGATTTTACATCAGAAGCATTATATGCAATCAAAATTAAATCAAAAGAAATGTTGTTAAAAAGAAAACAACTTGTATGTGGTCTTATTATGGATGAAATGTATATAAAAGAAAATATCTACTGTGATGTTAAATGATTACAAGGATACATGAATTATGGTATACAAACAGATGAGTAGTATAGATGTACCATTCCTGGCACAGTCCTTAAATCCATCAGTAAAATATCACAAAGAAAACAATGTGCAAAAAGATCAGACAATTGAAATGCAATAATTATTAAAATATTTTTCGCAAAACTTATAATATTAATAATTAAAAATTGAAATGCAATATTTCCCCAAAAATATTTTTCACAAAACTTATGAAATTAATAATTAAAAATTGAATTGCAATAATTATTAAAATATTTTTTATTTTTTTTACAAAACTTATGATATTAATAATTAAAATTGAAATACAATAATTATTAAAAAGAAATTGAATACCTTAGTTAAAGGAATTGAAATGTATAATAAAACAATGGATACAACTATCAAAGATTTTAATAAATTACAAGAAAATGAAATGCAAAATGAAATAGAAAAATCAATATTAAATAATAAAATATTTGTTAAGTTTTGTAAATATGAATACTATATTACTAATAATAAAAATATTAAAATCATGAAATATAATCTAAATGCAATTCCTATTAAAGGAAATATTATAATCGTCGATAATGGACACAATATTTCTGGAAATGGAAAGCCTTATGCTTCTAAAATACTAGAATCACCAACTTGGCTCGAAATTTGTAAGATAGCTAATGATTTAATAATTACAACAGGTACTTTTTTATTCAAATATCTTCATGATATTTGTGTTTTTCAAGATTTAGGAAATATTAAAATTTGTTGTCTTGGTATGGGAGGTACAGATTCCGATCACAAATTGCTTAGAATATAACTAAATAATCATCATTTTTTTAATAGAAATATTTTTACTAAAAATATCTTAATATATTATATTTAAATACATTTTTTATAATTGTCAATAAATTCTAAAAATAAATGTCCACATATAGGAGGATCATTATAGTTTTGAAACTTGTCATTGTTATACCACAGATTATCCTCACCTAAATAATTTAAAATTTCAGGAGGAGGAGTACTCGAAAATGAATCAAAATATATTTTATAATTTTTTATTTTTTTCCATGCAACCCAATGAGAACCATTTTGAGTAGAATTATTTAAATTAAATATCCCACATTCATTTAACCAAGGTTTTTCAGGTAATTCATTTATCATGAACAACCTCTAAAATTTTTATATTATTTCCAAATTTTATTATATCAAAATTACTTAACGGTTCGATATTTATATTTTTTACTTTACTCCAAAAAGTTGTATAACAACCTAGATAATTTTTAATGTTTTTTCTAAATATTGATATATCGAAATTAATCATTTTTTCGATTTTTTTTTTTATTTGTCTTCAATCCAGAACCTTTATTTTTTTCCATTTCTTTATTGTGTCGAATTATTTCCTCTTCTATTTTTTTCTTATGTTTACTATCTTTATAACTATCATACAATGCAATTAAAGCTGGAGTAGCTACTGCTGCAGCTTCTAGAAAAGGTAAAATTAATGGTAAAAATCCACCTTTAATTTGCTTCGGTGTAATCTCCAACCTTACTCCAGAATTTTTTTTCTTGGCATTTTTTAATTTATCTATTTGATTTTGATCTAAATAATATTTATTTTCTCCTTTATATATTTTATCACTAGCAATATGAATTGTTGCATTAGAATTTTTTTTATGAGCTTCAGCCAACTTTTTTTTATGGTTTTCAGTTAATTTAAAATGCATTTTATTATACAAGATATTTATTTAAAAATATTAAATTTTATTCAAATATTAAATTCATTCCTAAATATCTTTTTGTTTTCATTACATTTGCAGTTGTCAAAGCAGCAATTTTTTCATTCAAAGAACTATCAGAAGCATAAAATCTTTCCTTTGCTTTTTGTTGTAAATTTTTATCAGCGATATGTCTTGTTTTAGTATCTTTATGATCTTTATAAAAATAATCATGTTCTCTTGCATATTCGTCTAACTTGTTAATCGGGGGAATATTTTCATCTAAATTTGTAAATGGTCCTAGATAATTATATCCAGGCCAATGTATCGGAGGTAATTTTGAACAGTTTAAAAAATCATTAAAAAACCTTGAACCTTTTATAATATCCTTTGGTAAATGTGAAATCAGGGCCGTCCCTATGGCAGGGCGAGCGGGGCTCACGCCCCGGGCCCCGCGCTCTCACCACAACTGGACAGGCCCCGCTTTCATAGATACAATAAATGATCAAGTTGATGAGCAAAAAAAAAATGTACACATCATTTTTTTTTTTCTTGTAAAATTGTTGAATGGAACAATAAAATGTTATTTATAGTATTTATATTTTATAATAATATTGTTTAATACATTAGACCCGTATACGCTGGTATGGTATTTGTATACAATATTAATATGTTATTCACTTGCATTCTATTTTTGGCGGTGGTGTAGTTCCCTGAAAAATTAACGACGTCGCCTCGTCGCTCCGGCCGGCTCGTCAGCCTGTGAAATCCCAGTCACACAGTCGCTAACTTTACTATCGACAATTACTGATAATTATTATTTTCAGTCGATACTCGATACCGGAGTTAGTAATAGAAATAAATAATAATAGCATTAGGTAGTCTATTGGTTACTACATACCACGTACGACGTTAATAATAAGTAATATTAACTAAAATAAGCTTTTATTATATACTGTTGAACTTTTGAACTGGTAAATAATATAATAATATTAAATATAAAATCAAAAATGTCAAGGCCACGAGACAAGTTCCGAAAATATTTATCTGGCAGTGAAAAATTTAAAAAAAAAATACAAATTGAAGAAAATATAAACTCCATTCGTGGTTCGTTTGTAAAGTTTTTGAACAAACCGAAAATTGATTCCGATGTTACGACACAATTACTTGTAAGTAGTACCTACTTAATTTATAATAACACTACCTATTATATTTATATTTTATACATTTTTTATACATTTAATTGTTGTAATTTTTTACTACCTAATAATATTAGCTGACTAGTGTTCATATGCCAAAAAATAATGATATTCAAGAAAATAGTGATAGACAAAATGAATATAATGGGCATGACCTATTACCTACAAGTGTAAGTTCTTTTAAATGATTGAGTATACCTAATGTAATAATATATTAGTTGATGTTATAATATCAGTGTTTATTTATTGCATTTTCCTAGTGTTTTGAAATAATTGTATTAAGAACATAGAATTCTGAATTACACTTTTTTTTTGAAAATATCAGATTAATATTATTATTTTCTATAATTTAGTTATACTTTTTTATATTTTATGGTTCAACCAAATGCATTTTTAGGAGACTAAAGGAGTACAGATATGTCAAGACAATAGTGTTCATGTAGCAAAACTTGATGATATTCAAGAAAATAGTGATGGACAAAATGAATGTAATGTGCATGACCCATTACCTGCAAGTATAAGTTATTTTAAACGATTGAGTATACCTAATGTAATATATTAGTTAATATTATTGTATATGGATATCATTTATAATATTATTATTTTTTTGGATTGTCCTAGTGTTTTTGAATAATTGTTTTAAAAACTTAGAACTTAGAACTCTGAATTACACTCTTTTTTTGAAAATATCAGATTAATATTATTATTTTCTGTAATTTAACTATACTTTTTATATTTTATTATGGTTCAACCAAATGCATTTTTAGGAGAGTAAAGGAGTACAGGAATGTCAAGATGATAGTGTGCATATACCAAAAATTGATGATATTCAAGAAAATAGTGATGGGCAAAATGAATGTAGTGTGCATAACCCATTACCAGCAAGTGTAAGATATTTGAAATTATTAAGTATACCTAATTTAATATTTTAACTTTAATCTTTATTAAATTATAATTTATTTTTAGAACACTGTATGCTGCTACTCTGAAGACATTGAAGACCCAGGTAACTGGCCAAACCTTATTTCAAAAACCATGAAATTATAAATTATAAAAAAGGGACCAGTTCAGATCAGAAAATTTAAATTTCCAAAGAATGAAGAAAATAGATGTTTTAGTGAGAATTATTATAATAAGTTAATGAATAATGGAGAACCAATTAACCGATCTTGGTTAGTATACTCAATAAAAAAAGATAGAGTATACTGTTTTTCATGTTGTTTATTTGCAAACACAATAAATTTGTTTGGTTTTATTGATGGAATTAATGACTGGAAGCATTTAGGCGATAGAATAAAAACTCATGAATTTAAAAAATATCATCTAAAAACAATGCAACAATGGATGGATTTGTCTTTAAATTTAGAAAATAGTCATACATTGTATCATGATCTTCAAAACCAATTACTTACTGAAAAAGATAGATGGAGAACTGTACTAAAAAGAATCATTGCATGCATATTGTATCTTGCTAGTCAAAATGATTCGTTTAGGGGAAAACATTGTATGATTTATAGTGATCAGAATGGTAAATTTCTTAAGTTAATTGAAATGCTTGCATCATTTGATAATCCAATGGCTGAACATTTAAGAAAAATCAAAAACAAAGAAATTCATCAACACTATTTGGGGCCTCGAATCCAGACAGAATTAATAAATTTAATTGGAAACAAAATTAGAATGGAAATAATTTCAAGAATTAAACATGCAAAATATTACACCATAATGCTCGATACTACACCAGATATATCTAATAAAGAACAATTATCTTTAATTATAAGAATTTTACACATAAAAAAAGTTAATAATAAAAGGGTAGTAGAAATACAAGAGTACTTTATAAATTTTCTTCATATAACCCTCAAAACTGGATTGGGGTTAACAGATGTTTTGAAACAAGAATTGTACAGTTTGGGTTTATGTTTATCAAACTGACGAGGTCAAGCCTATGATAATGGTGCCAATATGGTAGGACATAAGCAAGTTGAACACCAGCCCGTATTTTAGAGGAAAATCCAATAGCCCTATTTTTACCATGTTGTGCTCACTCATTAAATTTGTTATTAGGTTTGTAGTACATTATTAACTATTTTTTATGAATTTGTAAAATCTAAATTCTAATCTAAACAATTATTATGATTATTTTTTAGGAGACATGGCCAAATGTATTCCTCAAGCTATGACTTTTTTCGGGGTAGTACAAAGATTGTACACAATATTTTCAGCTTCTACCGAACGCTGGGAAATTTTAAACAAACATTTACATGGTCTGACACTGAAGCCAATTTGTGAAACTAGATGGGAGTGTCGTCTAGAATCAGTTAAAGCAGTAAAAGAGCAATTGCAAGAAATTAGTGAAGCACTGTTAGAAGTTAGCAATACAACAAAAATACCAGCAATTCAAAGCGAGGCTAAATCACTTCTTGAATACGAAATGACTTGAATTTATTTTAAGCACGGTTATATGGTTTGATTTATTAAACGCTATCAATAAAGTAAGTAAAACCTTACAACGTGAACACAAATCTATTGACTTCTCTTTAAAGAACTATGTTGGCCTAAAGGTATTCTTAACAGGATATAGAGAAAATGGTTATACAAATGCAAAAAAGGAAGCTATTAAAATATGTCAACAATTAGAAATAATACCGGAGTTTAAAAAATAAAGAAATATAAAAAGAAAAAAAATGTTTGATTATGAAAGTCCAAGTATGAGTACATCTGTTTCTGATAGCAGTGTTAATTCTTTTAAAAACGAATATTTTTTTCCAATTTTGGATCAAGGGATAGTTTCAATAAATGAAAGGTTTCAACAATTGGACAAATTTAATGATTATTTTGGTTTCCTGTATAATATTTGCAGTATTTCTAAAATGAATAAAGATGATTTAATGAAAAATTGTATGGATATTCAAAATCTGTTAGAAGTTGGCGACACAAAAGATATAAATGGTCGAGAAATGTTCGATGAATTGGTCATTCTTTGTGAGATTATTGAAGAAGACACGTCACCACTAAAAGTTCTGGAAAAAATATTTAGTTACAGCGCTGATGACATTTACTGCAATGTGTCCATAGTATTAAGAATATTGTTAACTATGCCCGTAACTACTGCTTCAGCAGAACGATCTTTTTCAAAGCTGAAATTAATAAAAAACTATCTCCGAAGCACGTTGTCACAAGAAAAAGTCACCAACTTAGCTATAATTTCCATCGAAAAAGAAATTGCTGATCAATTAAAATATGATGATATTATTGATCAATTCGCGGATATAAAGAGTAGAAAAGTTATTTTTTAATATATTTTTATATTGTACCCATTGCTATATTTTAATTTCTTGTCTTATTTTGTCAATATTTTTTTGATAATTTTTATTTATTATATTAAATTTGATTATGACATGGTGCGTTATTAGTTAATTTACCTACTTATTCATGTGGTTGTGGGTGCAAAGTACTATATTCGTTAAGATTATTTGCGCACATTTGAGTTTCAAATTTGGGGAGTATATAGCTACCATATGCGATATGCAACTGACGTGCGATAATGACATTTTAGGCCCCGCAATTTTACTCTGCCCCGGGCCCCGCAAATCGTTGGGACGGCCCTGTGTGAAATATATAACATTAAGTATTCTACACCTTTAACGGGAATATCAATTATCTTTTTATTTTTTTAATACAAAAATTAAGAATTTCAAGTTTTTCATCATGATAAGTGTTTTTTCCCGATCTTTCTGCAGATGATATAATATGTAGTCTGTCAATTAATTGTTTAATATTATATTCTAACTTATTTGTTGTTTCTTTTGGTAAATTTAACAAAGATTGTAGTAAATATTCAACACCTTTTTTGGGAGTATCAATCAGTGTTTCCATGTTTTGTTTAAACAAATGAACAATACCAAGTTTTTCATTATGAAAACCATAATTTCCCGCTATTTCTTCTGCTAATATAAAATATAGTCTGTCAATTATTTTTATTAAATTATCGATATAAATAAATTCAATAGGATTATTTGTATATTTTATTAAACCTCCTCCTTTGGGTAAACTTTGTGATTCTTTCAGGGTAAAACATTTTTTTGATTTATCTTTTTTTGATGTTTTGGTTTATTTTCTTTAGTTTTTGTTGTTGTTGTTAGTTTAATTTTTTCCCAAATAGGTTTAATCATTTCATTATATTTAGCACTTACACTTGATTTAGGTTTTCCTGTTTTAATATCATTATTTTGATATATTGAATTTGTTTCAATTAATATTTTTTCATAATTTTCAAAATCTTCTTTTGTATAATATTCTGGTTTTGTAACATCTGTATGAGTTAATAATCTCCACATACCTGGGGTTAGTATATGTTTTTTTCCATTTAAAATTATATCATTAAAATCAAATATTATAGGGTATTTTCCAATCATGAATTCATCAGTTTTACTAATATAATATATTCCAAATGGATTAACACCTTTAGCTTCATTTAGTAAATGTGGTAAATATTTTTGCGCATTTTCACCTAATATTATTATATTTTTAGGCATAGGAGATTCATTTGTTGTTATTCGTGGAGAACTTTTAGGTGTTTTCATAATATCTTGATCTTTTGTTAGTCGTAATAATTCTGGATTACGAGGTTTATAAGGAGTTGTATAAGTATGTTTATAAGGAGTAGGTATTATCATTTTTTGAATATCATTATCAGTTTTAATAGCAACCTCTTTAACATCATTAACAGATGATTCAACATTTGATAAGGCTTTTAATATTGGTTCATAATGTTTTACTTTTTCTTCTGATTTATATTTATCGTTTAAAACTGTTTTTCTATAGTTATTTTGTAAATTTTTTTTAAGATTAATTATTTTATGTACCTCTGCTGGTTGTTTTTTATTTATTTTTTTTATCTTAATTTCATCTTCATCTTCATCTTTTTCTATAACATTTAACTTTTTTTCAGAATGTTCTAATTCTGATTTTTTAAATCTATTTTCTAAATTTTGTTTAACACGAATTAATTGCTTTATTTTTTCTGTTTTGTTTTCTAAATAGGTTTCTTTCTTAAAAATGTTTTGTGTTTCTGATAGTTCTGTTGGTGGTTCTGCAAATACAACTTTTTTAATTTTTTTTTTTTTTATAATATCATTTAAATGCTTTCTTGATTGATTAACATTCATTTATTGTATAAAAAAATATTAATTTTCCAAATTTATTAATTTTTCAAGTTTATAGTAGAAACGATTATTGATTAGATCGATTGTTATAAAACCATATTTATTTTTCCAACAACTTGCACATAAAAATTTAAAATCATTAAAAGAAATAGTATTGCTTAAAAAATCCTCCCAATTTTTTTTAGTATAATGAGTTGATTTAAAAAGAAATAAAATAGATAAATTATTTCTTATATTTTGTAAATTTGCAGTAGTATTAACATTGTGTTAAATAAATAACTGAAATATTTTTTGGTCTTGATCTTCTAAACATCTCATAAACTTCAATTAGATCTTTAAGTGGCCAATCATCAATAATAATTGTACTATTACGTTTACATTCATCTATAGATATTATATCTGTATCAGAGAAATGAGCAATGACAAATGTCAATATCAATATCACCTTTAAATACTTCTATTAGTTCTTTATAACATGGTTGGTCGAGACTTTTTGTAAAAACATATAAAACTTCATAATTAGTCCAGTGGGCTAGATCGATACACTTATTCAATTCAGATTTACCACTTCCTGATGGACCACAACATGCCCCACGCAAAGGCAAATTAAATAAAGTTTTTATTTTCTCTTTACCTATTTTAGTTGGTTTTATTTTAAGATAATCCATTTTATAGTAAAAAAATTTTTTTTTTCCTATTATAAATAATGTTGAGTACTATTTTAAAAAAATACGATAATGATATTGAAAGTGTTCAATATAAAACTTTTGGACCTGTGACTAAAGATCAACTTAATATGCCTAATAAAAATACAACTTTTAGAATAGATAGTATGAATGATTTTCTGCTACTTCAAAATTCAAAGTTTCATATTCGTGGTAGATATTTGCAAAAAGATGGAAAAGAATATCCCGAAAATTCAAATATACAACTAAATGATAATTTTGTTGCAAATCTTTTTACGGGAGGTGAAGTTAAAATAAAGAGTGTCAGAATAGATGAAAATGAAAATATGGGAAGAATTAGTACAATTAAAGGTGTTATAAGTTATTCTGTTGATGAAAACGGACCAACTATAAACTCAGGATTTGTAACCAATTTTCATGGTGGTGGTTATTTTGAGGCTTATGGTTACTTATCACAACTAGCTTTAGGAATCTTTAAAGACCATCCATATCCTGTTTTCAATGTTAATATGGAAATAAGTTTTACGAGAAATACAGATGATGATGCTTTGTTAAAAAGAATTATTACAAGATCAATAAATGGGAAAGTTATTAAAGGAGATGGAAAAGTTGTTACAGTACAAGATGGAAAAATTATTATTGATGAATTTAAAAGTAAATATTATGATGTTAGCTATATATAAGAAAGGTAAATCTGAAGATTACTACCCTATGATATATAAAGAATGTAATTTTAAAACACAAAATGAAATTTTAACAAAAAATTCTAACTTAAATGAGTTTTATACAAATGTAAAAATTAAAATTGTAAATGAAATAGAAGATTTTGTAATGAAAGAATCTCAATGGAGACTTGTTCAAATTTTAAGTTTGGGAATAAATATAAATACATATGTTCCTTTTAAAGGTTCTTCATATATTCCATTACCTGAAGATATTCAAAATAAACACGCTGTTATAAATGTTCAAAATGAAGATGATAAATGTTTTCTTTGGTCAATACTCTCTGCTTTACACCCTGCTGAACAAAATGCACAAAGAGTTACAAAATATAAAAAACGGGAAAATGAATTTGATGAAGAATTAAAAGGTATTTCTTTTCCAGTAAAAACTACAGACGTTCCAAAATTTGTTAAAATAACAAAAGATATTTCTATTAATATTTACTATCTAGAAGAACAAGGACAATATATAAATATAATTTTACCACTAGAAATAACTAAAATTCAAAAAACTAATCATATAGATTTGTTGTATTTAAGAGAGGATAATGAGAATAAAGGTCATTATTGTTGGATTAAGGATTTATGGAAACTTGTTGGGATTCAAATTACAAAAGATGGTCATAAAAGAAAGTTATGTAAAATGTGTTTAAATAGTTTTGATACAGAAAATTAGTTAAATGAACATAAACATTATTGTGGTAATAATAAAGCTGCTAAAATGATTCTACCAGAACCTTTTAATAAAACTTTAGAATTTGAGAAGTATAATCATTCTTTTAGAATCCCTTTTGAGATTAATGTTGACTATGAATGTACACTCGTACCAATATACACTTGTCAACCAAATGATAAAGAGTCTTTTACAAAATGTTATCAGAAACATATACCTAATAATTTTTGTTACTATATTAAATATAGTAATGGTGATTATAAACCTCCTGTAGTATATTCTGGTCCAAATGTAACTCAAGAATTTTTAAGATGTATGTATGATGAAGAAATAGCTATTTCAGAAATATATGATAAAATAGTTCCTAAGGAATTAATGACTGCAAACCAAAAAAATAATTTTAATAATTCTAATAAATGTCATATATGTGAAAGATTATTAAGTGAATTACCTCCAAGATTAGAGAAAAAATTAAAAATCATTCACAATGCTATTGAATATTATAAAGAATATAATGATGATGAAAATATTGAAAAATATCAAGATCTAAGGAAAAAAGAAATAAAAAATAAAAACATTAATATGAGAAAAGTTTGTGATCATGATCATTTGACAGGAAAATATAGAGGGGTGGCTCATTCTATATGTAATCTTACTTATCAAAATCCTAAATTTATCCCAATTGTATGTCATAATCTTTCAGGTTATGATGCTCATCTATTTATAAAAGAATTTGGGAATGATGACAATGATATAAAATTAATTCCAAATAATGAGGAAAAATATATTTCGTTTTCAAAAATTATAAAACGTACAAAAGTTATCAAAGGTGAAGAAACAATATTAACAACAGAATTAAGATTTATTGATTCATTTAAATTTTTACCAAGTTCTTTAGATAAACTAGCAAATAATCTTGAAAATGTTGTGAACCCCTGCACGCGCCGCACGGTTATGCTCACTCAGCATATTGGGTGTGAGCGGACGTATGGGTTCACACGACCGTCAGTCTGTATTACGTAGAGCTACGAGATTGTCTATAATTTGATTTGTTTATTATAACGTGTACAATAAAAAACCAGTAGTTAGAACTAACAGTTAAGTGTGAGTTATTTAAGGGTAACCTAACCAACGTTGTAATAAACGTCTCAGTTCGAAAGTACTAGTTGGCTAAACCCTGACAAACGGCAAACCACGAACTCTGTAAGCACGGATTCAACCGGGCTTACAACAAAATTGGTGTCAGGTGTGGGGTTTGTCACTCGTCAAGGAGCCAATCAACTAGAACAACTCCGGACTACACGATAGCCAAGCGGTCAACTCTTCCGAGCGATCAATCAATTCAAGCGACCAAGCAGCCAAGCAGCCAAGCAGTCGATTGACCAAGCAGCCAAGCAGCCAAGCAGTCACGTGATTTGGTCTACTCAACAAGGGGTACTTCAGTATGCAGACTCGGTGCCCATCGCCCAAGATGAAGACAACGTTACTGTGAGTCGTTGTAACTAAAATTATACGCAAACGTGGTGGTAATAACTTAAGGAACAAACATTTTAATAATTTAAATATTATAATATTAATATCAATTTTATTTTATATAACACCACACGTTCTTTATTTTTGCAAAAAAAAATGTTATATATATACGTCTGTTATATTCACGAGTAAATTAATTCGTGGAATAACACAGGACATATACATAGATATTCTTAACATTTGTTTTTTTTTCTATATATATATATATATAAAATTGCGGATGTAAGCATTATAACCGGTGTCGTGATATAAATGTAAATATATATATATATATATATATATATGCTCATACGTGGGAGCGTGCGAATTTAGACATATACATTATAACATATATACGCATACCGTGTATAGTATAGTGGGCTGGTCGTTCCATACGGCAATAATACCTAACGGCTTAAATAATCAGGAGAGGTGAATGTCGGCGGAGGACTCCAACGACGAATACCTTCCGGGCGCTGCTTATGATAGTGACGACAGTAGAGTAGGGGCAGATTCTAGACCTAGGCCTTTTGTTACGAACCGTCCTCGCACTAGAGCATTCGTCAGCAAAAATACCGACGTACCATCAGCGGTGCAAAGCGTAGGAACCAACACCGCGCGCCCCCCATCAGTTGCCACTAACGACACATTCGACGACGTCGTAGCAGCCGCCGCCGCCGCGGTATCCGGCACTACTGACCTACATATCAACCCACGCGCCGACGAGTTTACGTTAACACACACACACGCGCGCAACGACGCGCAGACGTCCGATACTAGCACTAACGCGATAAATACCGGTAATACCTCTAATATGGCTTTAGCACTGGGGGAAGCTCTCCGTCTAATCCCGTGCTTCGACGGCACAGTGCCGTCGGATATTTTCCCCTTCATCAGCGCATGCGAAATCGCCTTGACCAGTGTCGCTGACGGTTGCAGACCGATCTTACTGAGCGCCATAAAAACCAAACTACGCGGGAACGCTTATGCGATCACGCAGTACCGGGACGTTGAGCGATGGGAATCACTTAAAACCTTACTAGAGGAAGAATTCTGCGCTCAACGGACCGCTACGCATGTGCAACTTGAATTGAACGCAACGCGACAGCGAGAGGGAGATACGGTCAGCAGCTACTCGACGCGGATACAAACATTGTTCCATGAACTATGTAATGCAAGTGTGGTAGGAAAAACGGCCGCTGAAGCCGTAATTATCCGCGAACACATAAAGGGGCAAACGTTAGCCATATTCATTGAGGGACTAAGGCAACCCATGAAAACGATAATTAAAGCAGGTAAACCGGCATCGTTGGAAATGGCAATAAAGGAGAGTATGGAGGAAGAACGATTGTATAAATCCGACAAGGAGTCGCAACGATTTTTCTCCAACTCTAAACCAGGAGGAAAGACCCGATACTGTAACCGATGTAAAACTAACACTCACCATACAGAAAATTGTCGTTTTATTAAAGGCACACAGACGGGAAAATCCAACCATTCGACCCATACACAAGCGAAGCCTGAAACGGTATCCCCCACGGGAGGGGGAGAAAGAAAAAAAAAATCCTATTGCAATTTTTGCAAGATTCCGGGTCATGACATAATAGAATGTCGCAAAAAGAAGAGGCAAGAGGGACAAAGTACATCAACGGGCACGTCGGGAAACGACGGGCGCTCGTCTGTGAAGGGCGAACAGACGGTGCGCAACCTCAAGCTCACGGCAGTGGCAAAGGAATCTACGTCATCTCAATCGGACTCGTAGACAACCACGCCAAAATGGACATTCCCCAATGCCACCAAGGGTCAGCAAACTTACTATTAGACACGGGGGCTGACCTAAACTTAATAAAACTGGACACCTTGTCTGACAATGTAAAGGTGAATACTGACCGGACCTATAGCCTCCAAGGTATTCATAAAACACCGGTCGCCACGATGGGATCCGTCCTGCTGGACATCCACATCGGAAATTCTACACAGCCTACCGAATTCCAGGTGATACCAATGGCTTTCCCGATACCACAGGACGGGATCATGGGACGACCACTTCTGGAACAACTAAAGGCTGTAATCGACTGCAATCAGGGAACATTGACGTGGGATATTTCCAACAACGAGATAACGGTACCACCGCGCAGCCAGGTAGTAATACCAGTCTGTACCACGAACGTCGTCGGAGACAACCGAGACGTTCTGATTCATTCACAACAGCTCGCAGAGGACCTATTCTGTGGGAATGTGTTGGATACTGTACAAAACGGACAGGTACGGATATGCATAGCTAACTCGAGAGAGGTGCCAATACAAATGGAACCACCTCACTTGAACGAGCTATCACACCAGCTGCTCGACGAGGCGCAAGCTAAGACTATATTCAGCATACAAAGGGCCGATAACCGACAGAACAGAATCAATCTGTTACAAAAAACACTACGATTAGACCACGCCAACAAGGAAGAAAGGAAGTCTGTAGAAAACATCTGTAACGAATATGCGGACATTTTTCATCTCGAAGGTGACACCATCTCGTGCACGGATGCCGTGCAACATGAGATTAAAATACCACAGGGCGTACAGCCGGTTCACCAAAGACCTTACCGTCTTCCCTACTCGCAGCAATCAGAAATAAACAAACAAGTAAACGAGCTCTTACAAGATGGAGTAATCACCACGAGTGACAGTCCCTGGAATGCACCTCTCTTGATCGTACCAAAAAAGGTCAACGCTACGGGAGAACAAAAATACCGAGTGGTCGTGGACTATAGAAAGCTCAACAGCATCACCATCGGCGACGCGTTCCCAATGCCCAACATCAACGAAATATTAGATCAACTAGGTAGAGCAAAGTATTTCAGCTGCCTAGATATGGCAAGTGGTTATCACCAGGTACCACTACACCCTAAGGACCAAGAGAAGACTGCCTTCAGTACCAACCAAGGACATTTTCAGTTTCAAAGAATGTCTTTTGGACTAAAGGGGGCACCTTCGACGTTCCAACGTCTCGTCAACAGAGTACTAATGGGTATAAATGGTTTCCGGGCCTTCGTATATCTGGATGACGTGATAGTGATAGCTTCATCCATCCAAGAACACGAAGAGCGGCTTAGGGAGGTATTTGACCGTCTGAGGCAATATAATCTCAAGTTGCAGCCGAGCAAGTGCGAATTTATGCGACGGGAAGTAAATTACCTAGGGCACATTATATCTGAGGAGGGCATAAAACCAGACCCTAAAAAGACATCGTGTTTGACTAACTTTCCAGTGCCACGCAACCCGAGGGAGGTTAAATCCTTCCTGGGACTCGCGGGTTACTATCGAAAGTTCGTCAAAGATTTCAGTCAAATATCCAAACCACTCACCACGCTTCTCAAGAAAGAAGCGAGGTTTGAGTGGACGGACATGTGCCAACACTCCTTTGAGACGCTTAAGGGGGCCCTTACCACGGAACCAATACTACAACACCCGGATTTCTCTCAGCCATTCCTGATTACCACCGATGCGTCAAATTCGGCTATTGGGGCCGTTTTGTCGCAAGGACGAGTGGGATCGGATTTGCCAATATCGTATATATCAAGAACACTTAACAAAGCGGAGGTAAACTATAACACTACAGAAAAGGAATTGCTGGCCATTGTGTGGGCCGTAAAACAATTCAGACATTACGTGTTCGGGCACAAGTTCTATATCATCACTGACCACCGACCGTTAACCTGGTTATTTTCAGTGGCCGACCCAGGCGCGAGACTCATACGCTGGAGACTCAAGCTAGAGGAACATGACTACGAAATAATTTATAAACCGGGAGTTCTCAATACCAACGCCGATGGGGCGCTGGAACGCAGTCATAGGACGCTGGCAGAATACTTACGTCACTATGTGGACAAGAACCTTCAGGACTGGGACGAGTACATTCCTTTTGCGATGTTTGTCTACAACACTACGCCACATTCAACAACGGAACGTCAACCATACGAACTTCTTTACGGCAAGCCGGCCGAAGTTCCGAATTCTCATTCGCGCACAGAAGAAGTACGGTACAACTACGACGATTACTGCTACGAACTGAAACAACGTCTGCAACGCGCACACGACACGGCACGTGACACTATCGTGAAGAAGAAGGAAAAATCTAAGGCACTTTACGACCGGAATGCAAAACCAATTACGGTGCATGTTGGGGACAAGGTGTTAACAAAATGGCATGCGAAGAAGGGCAAACTCAGCGCCAACTGGCAAGGCCCATTCGAGGTAGTCGGACGTACGAATACCGAAAACATAATAATAAAGAAGGGACGTCGGGAAGTGAAGACGCACATTAATGATGTCAAACTTTTCCACGAATAAAAAAAAAAAAAACAAAAAAAAAATCGCGATACTAATCTTAATTCTTCATTATAGAAGAATATATATATAATAAAAAATATATATAATAAAATATAATAAAATATATATAACATATATAATAAAAATACACATATATAATAAACATATAAAATAACATAAACATATATAATAAAAAATACCATAATGATTCCCACGCGAAAATTTAAATCAAAAGTCTTCATTGATTTTTTCCCTTATATTCCTTTAGATGTAATTCCAATTAATTTTAATAATATCTGAAGCGTTGAAAGACGACATATCTCGAATAATAAGGGCATTCAGTATAATTTTAAGAATTTAGCTAGGGACGCGGAAGATTTAAAATCCTTACAGGAACAGATAAACGCCGAGCTAAATAGTAATAATAATCAACAAAGGCACACTTATACCACGACAACGGTGATTATAATTGTAATAATAATAATTCTAATTATATTAGTTATATTATATTCATTGTATAGAAAATTAAGTACATTAAAAAACAAGTGGAAACCCGGGGGCACCGGAAGTCCTAACGTCTTATCTTCAACAGCAAGCACCAATACAGAGGCAGAGCCTATAGCTTGCACAAAAACAGGCGTAAGGGCGAAAAGCCTATTGCCCGAAATAATTTAAAAATAGGAAGCCCATAGGACAATAGGGCTTTCGTTTAGCCCCGGGGGTGTTGTGAACCCCTGCACGCGCCGCACGGTTATGCTCACTCAGCATATTGGGTGTGAGCGGACGTATGGGTTCACACGACCGTCAGTCTGTATTACGTAGAGCTACGAGATTGTCTATAATTTGATTTGTTTATTATAACGTGTACAATAAAAAACCAGTAGTTAGAACTAACAGTTAAGTGTGAGTTATTTAAGGGTAACCTAACCAACGTTGTAATAAACGTCTCAGTTCGAAAGTACTAGTTGGCTAAACCCTGACAAACGGCAAACCACGAACTCTGTAAGCACGGATTCAACCGGGCTTACAACAAAATACATCAATTTAAAGAACTTAGTAAATATTTTCCTAAAAAATATTTAAATTTAATAACTAGGAAGTTAGCTTATCCTTACGAGTATATGGATTCTGAAGAAAAATTTAATGAAACATGTTTACCACCTATAGAAAATTTTTATAGTTCTCTCACTGATAAAAATATAACCAAAGAGGAATATGAAAACTCACAAAAAATTTGGAAATTATTTAATATACAAAATCTTCGTGAATTCATCAGATTATATAATAAGATCGATGTTTTACTATTAACAGATATAATAGAAAAGTTTAGATACATTTCTTTAAAAAATTATAAATTAGATCCTCTGTGGTATTACACAACACCAGGATTTGCGTGGGATAGCATGTTGACAAAAATCAAACTAGATTTATTAACAGATATCGATCAAATATTGATGTTTGAATCCGGAATAAGAGGGGGTTTATCTCAATGTAGTCAAAGATATTCTAAAGCAAATAATAAATATATGGGAAAAAAGTTTAATACTCTTAAGGAATCAATATTCTTACAATACTTGGATGCAAATTATCTTTATGGATGGGCAATGAGTAAATATTTACCTACTGGAGATTTCAAATGGATTGATAATCTGAATAATTTTGATGTAATGAATATTTCTGATGAATCACCTAAAGGTTATATTTTAGAAGTTGATTTATCTTATCCTAAAGAACTTCATGATCTACATTCAGATTTCCCTTTAGCGCCAGAAAGACATTTTGATGGTGAACAACTCCCAAAATTATTAACAACTTTGTATGATAAGACAAAATATATAATACATTATGAAACATTAAAATTATATATTAAATTAGGTTTAAAGATAGAAAAAATTCATAGAGTGTTAGAATTTAGTCAATCTCCTTGGTTAAAAGTTTATATTAATTTCAATACTAATCTTAAATCAAAAGCCAAGAATGAGTTTGAAAAAGAATATTTCAAATTAATGAACAATAGTGTTTATGGACGTACTATGATGAATGTTAGAAATCACGTTGATATAAGATTATGTTCTAATGTGTCAAAACTAGACAAATTAATTGCGAGACCAAATTTTGATAGAAGGACAATTTTTACAGAAAATTTAGCTGCAATCCATATGAAAAGAACACAAATAACTTTCAAACAACCAATTTATATAGGAATGTGTGTTTTAGATTTATCTAAATTATTAATGTATGATTTTTATTATAATACACTAAAGAAAAAATATGGAAATAGAGTTAGATTTTTATATACTGATACAGACTCATTAATAATAGAAATAAAAACTGATGATTTCTATCAGGATATGAAAATTAATTTAGATCATTTTGATACATCTGATTATCCAAAAGATAATATTTATGATCTACCTTTAATTAACAAAAAAGTTTTAGGTAAGTTTAAAGATGAGTTGAATGGAAAAATTATGACAGAATTTATAGGTTTAAGATCTAAATTATATTCACATACAATTTTAGATAGTGAAAAAGAAAATAAAAAAGCTAAAGGTGTTAAAAAAAATGTAGTGGAAAATAAAATATGTTTTAATGACTTTAAGAATTGTTTATTTGATAAAACCCCAAAATATGTTAAACAAAATTTATTTAGAACAAAGAAACATGATATTTTTACTGTAGAACAAAACAAAAAAGCTTTAAGTGCTTATGATGATAAAAGATTTGTTTTGGAAAATGGTATTGATACTTTAGCCTGGGGACATCATAAAACAAATATAGATAGAAATAATTTTGTAAACCATCTTAATACATTAATTAAAAACCAAAATAAAAAAGATTGAAAATATAATATAACAAAATATTTCCCCAAAAATATTGCATTTCAATTTTTAATTATTAATATTATAAGTTTTGCGAAAAATATTTTAATAATTATTGCATTTCAATTGTCTGATCTTTTTGCACATTGTTTTCTTTGTGATCTTTTACTGATAGTTTAAGGACTGTGCCAGGAATGGTACATCTATACTACTCAGATGAAGTGGATGGAATTCCAAAAATCAGGGGAGCCTTAGTTTTTTGTTGGAAAATTTATCAATTGCTTATTTTCTAATAAATGGTTTGAATACTTAAGAAAAAGCGAATTTAGTAAACACAATCTTTTGTTCATCATAAAGGTGTATGTGTAAAAACTTTAACATTTAATGGAGCAGCCACCTATATTTCTATGTAAGCTAATTGCATTTAGATTCTTTTAACAATGGTAATATTTAATTTATTGTATTGCATTCATCATATAGCTCATTCATATTTAAAGAAAAATTATTTTCTAAGCTAAGCTCACTTATAAAATTTAACCAATTTAAGTCTGAGAAAGTAATTAACAGAATTGTTAAAAAAGTTTAAAAAAACATTAGTACCTAAGTAATTTTTTGTTTATGAACGTTTCAATAAGTTGATTTGTTTGTAAGCCAAAAAGTTTATCTTTGATTTGTATATCTAAAGATATTTTTAGTGACTTCATCAAATCATAAAATACCATAACTGATATTCTATTTCCTTGTAATTTATTAATGCATTCATCGAATAAGGGTAATATATGACTTAAAAAGAAGAAGCATATCTCTATGTCAGTATTGATTGTTACTTGATTATCACTAAATAGTTTCTTTAATATTAAAGGAGGGCATATTTCCAAATACAAGAAATAGGATTTTATTGGTTCCCAATTTCAAAAAATATTTTCTATGGTGGAAGTATAAATAAGAATATCAGATAGTCACACTCGTGACTAGACGCATACTATAAAAATATGTTATATAATATATAAATAAAGTATTTTGGCGTACTTTATTTAAACTATTTAGTATAAAGAACAAAAATGAAAAAAACAGAACAATACTTGGAAAAATAGTACGGGTGACAACCCTGGCTTGTTTAGGGGCAAACCTTACCATTCCTTGCATTAAATCACATTTTACTCACCCAGAAACAACAGAGAAAATGCATATTTTTTTTAGATCCTGCACATGTATTGAAACTTTGTAGAAACACTTTAGGTGACTGTAGTGTGATATATGATAAAAGTAGTCAGTTATGGGATTATTTTAAAGAACTTGATTCCACTCAAAACAAAACGGGCCTTCATTGTGGAACAAAAATTAGATCAAGACACATCAATTATTAAAAAGAAAAGATGAAAATTAAATTAGCATGTCAAACTTTTAGTTCCAGTGTTGCCAATGCATTTTTGTATTGTTCAGATGTATTAAAACTTGAAGCTTTTAAAAATGTAAAAGTAAGAATAATTTTTTGTAAAAATATTAACAGTTTGAGAACGTTTCAATCACATACATGCGAGTGAAATCAAATTTAAAAAATATGGTGGCTGACAAGAAGGTTACTGATTTCCGTGAGATGGACAGACACACCAAATTACCTCCAATAAGCCTACCACCGTTCAGTGGAAAATTGGAGAAATAGTTTAGTTTTAAAGACTTGTTTGGAGCCATCATACATAATAATGTAAGCATTGAAAACTTACAAAAGATGCATTATCTAAAGTGTAGCTTAACGGGACAAGCAGCATCAGTCATATCATCAATGTCATCTGACGCTCGTAGTTATACAGACACTTGGAATCTAATTAAAGGTCGGTTTGACAATAACCATCTGGCGTTTTAAATACATTTACACTGCTTGTTTACACAACCAGTGATAGAGACTGAAGTACCGAATATGTTAAAAACGTTGATTGATACAACTAATAATCATGTAAAATCGTTGAAGACATTAGGACGCCATGTTGAACATTGGGATGACGTATTAGTATATATAATGATTAAATAACTTAATTAAATATTAGTTAATCATGGTATATATGGTGTCGACTAAACTGCCACCCGACATACGTAAGACTTGGGAAATTGAGTCTGCAGCACAGGTAGATTTCCCAAAGTGAAGTACATTATGTTCATTCATTGAAGGTCGTATACATGCACTGGAGGTCATGCAGTTCAGACAAGGATCTAGTGGTAGATCTAAACAGCCATATTATAGTGGTGGCACAGAAAGGAAGGAACATAAAATGTCAAATTTGCTCATAATCCCACAGCATTTACCAGTGTGAAACGTTTATGAAGGCATCAGTTGGCGAACGACAACTCATTGCAAAAAAAGTACAAAATATATGTTGGAACTGTCTTTGTGTAGGACATACCCGCTCAGTTTGTTCCATGGATAAAGTTTGCAAAATCTGTGACTACATTATTACATAATGTAACAACCAAACAATAGGTGTCTGAAAAAGATACTGGATTTACATAAAAACCACTTTCAATAATGAAACAGTGAGTGCAACAGTAATTACAGATGCCAATGAAGCAATCGTCGCACATGAGATGCCGCGTTCTCAAGCATTGTCATCAGTTAAGTTTAGGTTAGGTAAGGTTAGCTAACCTAACCAGAGCTATTTGGCTCTATTTGTATGCTTCACGCCCAAGGCTGTACATTTGAAGCTAGTATTGATCGTACCACTCCAGATTTCATTGCGGATTTGCGATGTTTCGTCTCACATCGTGGTTATCCATCAACCATTACGAGTGACAGTGGCACTAATTTTGCCAGTGCACTGAACACACTGCACGAAATTCATAAGTTCATGAATATTCCAGAGTCCACTGCACAAATAAATTCTTTTTGCCTGCCACAGAGTATCGACTGGTCATTATTTATTCCCCCAGCCACGTCTTACTTCGAAGGATTATGGAAGGCTAACATTAAGTCATGTTAATCTATTCTGAGGCGAATTACAGGTACTCAGGTGTACACCCAAGAAGAATTGTCCACATTGCTCACACAAATCGATGCCATAATGTATTCCAGATTCCTGAGTGCACTATCTGCTGACAGCAACAATTGCAACGTATTAATATCTGGACACTTTTTAATTTGACGGCCTCTAATCTCTCAGCTAAGTAAAGATTACTTCCCCGCTTCATCCAACAGGCTGACAAGATGGAATCTTCTACAACAACAGCAACAGCGTTTCTGGAAGTTATGGTCTTCGGACTATCTACTAACGCTGCAACACCGCCAGATGCAGTTTCATGTTGGGATCTTTTCGTCATGAAGGATGAGAATATACCATCTAGAATCACGGCAGTACACTTGGGCACGCGATCATTTGGTGCGTGTCGTTACATTCAGCACTCAAAACTCCTCCTACACCAGATCCATTACCTGCAAGCTCATAAGACAACCACTACCATAAGAGTCTGAATGAAAGTTTCCTAAACTCATTATCTAACTATATTAAAGTTAAAATAGAAAATAAATTTGTGCCATTAATAAAATCTGCCAGAAAAACGGGAATTTTAGGTCTGATTGTATGATTACAAAGTGTCAATGAATTTTTTTTTATGTTATAAAAACTGGTACTTTAGATTGTTTTTCTCGCATACAAGATTAGCCATGATCATTTAAAGATCTTATTTTCAAATACACGTTCTATGGTGGGATTCAATAATAATCCCACAGCATCTCAGTTTGAGGCAGTATACAAGCGCCTAATAATTCACACAGAATCAAAAGTTTCAAAAGAAGCTAATTACCAAGTATTGAACTGTACACCAATTTTGACTGTAAGTTCAAATTAAAAAATCGAAAACAAAATTGGAAATATAGATTTAAATGTGCAGAAGATGATGAAGAAACAGATACTTTTGAAAACATAAATTATAATAATAAATTAATGTTAGTTAATGATTTTATTTAATATATTTTGGATTTTATAGTAAGAAAGCTTTACAAACAAATAACTTGTAACATGTCTCTTAAATTATTATCTGATGACAAAATGATTCCAAAACAACTATCTTAATTGGATATTAAAAACAGAAGAGGCTTAACAAAACCAACAAAAGACATTATATAACTGCGTAAAACAGCAAAAATTACATTTCGGACTTTCCAACAAACATTACCTTCAATCAAGTATGCTATTATTGAATACTTAACAATAAAAGCAACTTCAAAATTACAATTTACAAATATTTTTAATGAAATTTCTGAACATATTTTAGATCGCTCAGAATCGTTTTTCGTATACAATGATATAATATCATTGGATTCAAATTTAATTCCATCCATTACAGTAACCCACTTGTAATCTACTGTACAGCAGAGCGACATCCACGACTTACCCGCCTTTTTCGGTTTTTTTTTCTCAATAAATATCGATAAAAATGTATTTGTTGGGTAGAAAAGCTTGAAATTTTAATACAATACTTCTAACACATTGTTACAATAGCAGTTTAAAAATATTAACAATACATGAGCACGATTCTTTTTTTATAAGCATTAAAAGTTCAAATTTTGACTAAATACGTAAAAATTACGACAATGTTCAAATTGTCTTATATAGAAATTCATAAACAATTTTCTTTTTAAATCTAAAAAATGTTTAATAATCTATAATATATTCTAGACAGATAACCTGTCTCCGCTCATAATCGTTTTTCGTATACAATGATATAATATCATTGGATTCAAATTTAATTCCATCCATTACAGTAACCCATTTGTAACCTACTTTTTTTATGTATCTATAAAATAATTATCTTAAAAAACTTAAAATATAGTAGGTATAGTTTTATGGCGTTACTTATATTTTATTTTGTTCGTCTAGTGTTGTAACAATGCGGTACCTAGGTACTGTCTCGCAATAAATTGTTTGAATACGCTTGGTGTCTTGTTTGTTTTTGGTCTCGAAGTATTTTCTAGACTTGTTTATTAAGAGTTCTTTAACAATGTAATCGTAAATAAAATGTATACAATTATTCTAGAATTATATCAGTGCATGTGGCTATAATATGATTGATGTTAAAAATAAGGGAACTAAGAAATAGGTAGTTATCAGTGTCGGATAATAATAACCTGACGAATGTAGCGTTACGTAATTTAATAGGTAATCATTATTTCCAAGTAATGAAAATGCGATGTAAATTATCTACATTTTAAAAGTAATTTCTATAATATTAATATTAATATTTTTAGTTTTAATTTTTTAATTCGAGAATATTTATTTTTGATGGTAAAATGGAAATATATTATTTATCCATAAAAATATTATAATCTGTAATGTTATTGTTATTATTTATTTCATTACTTACGCCCAATCATCTACAGATTTTGTTGATGATTTATTAAATAAATTATCTAAAAAACCATTATAGAACGTTGATCCATTGATTGGACGCTTTAAATTATAAATAACATATTTTATTGTGTGTATACACTTTTAGAAACTTGGAAGATGGAATAAACGATTGAAAGTTAGTTCTAGTTAATGAACAGAAAAATTAACAAGAGTTTTTGAAAAACATTTTGCACAAAACTAGAGATTCAAATTGATTTTCGGATAGATAAGTAAAACCACAAGCTAATATAGTAATATATATGTTTTAGTAAATTGGAAAATTTCTTTATGTAAATCAGTGTATCTGTAAACAATTTTAAAGCTATGTTTACAATTATATTCATCATTTTTTCACAAAACATAATTATAAACATAACTTTCAATTGTTTACAAACACATAGAGTAACTTACAGAATAATTGAAAAAAAGGTAAGAAATAATCTTCTAATAATGTTGGTTTCATTGAAAAAATATGTGGTAATACCTAAAACGTATTATTGCCATTTTTTTTTTTTTTTAATCAAATTATACGTTATATAATAATCTATCCTAACCTAACCTAACGCAATATATATATATATATATATACGATTATTTTACCATAAATGCCCTATCACTAGGTAAACCTAGGTTTTACTAATTAATGCTAGGTTTTACTGTTTGTACTCAGTAAATGCTGAAATTTTCAATTTTATTCGGGCCTTTACTAAACACATTATGTACATCCTACGATATACAAATTGACTTAGTAAAAGTTGTTCAATACACGACACACAACATCTAAGTGATAAGCTGCGTAAAAATTATAATAATATATTATTATAAAACAAACTACTAACAATTATTAAAATTGTTATACAAAATAAAAATGCACTTAAAATGTCATAATAGTACAACATGTGCAAATAAATAATTGTTTCTAACAACCCACCAATTTTACTAATTCTTATGAAAAAATAAAAAATAATTCTGTTTTTAAATGCATTTTTATTTTGTATAAAAATTTAAATAACTGTCAGTTTGGTTTAATAATTTTTATGCAGCTTATCGCTCAAACGTTATGTGTCGTGTATTGATCAGCTTTTACAAAGTCAATTTGTATATTCTAGGATGTACACAATGAGTTTAGTAAATGCCCGAATAAAATTAAGAATTTCAGCATTTACTGAGTACAAATAATAAAACCTAGATTTACCAAGTGATCAAGCATTTACAGTACCTAACATATATATAAAAATAAAAATGTGCTGGTGAGAGCCAATTGCTCGTTTTGACACAATAGATAGACTTTATTAAATGTCTCTAATTTTTAAACAAACGGAGCTAAACGTGATTTTCTAAGCGTAAATTTAACATGTTACGGCATTACGCACTTGTAAGACGGAGACAGCAAAAAGTATGCTTGTAGCGTCCTTCTAGTTGAAAAAAATTCAGATTATATTTATTCGAATTCTACAGATATTTACTTAATCTTATATATTTAATATCCATAATTTTAGTAATTTTTCATAGTTGCTATAGGTAATACACTTGACTATGTTGCATAGGCGTAGAATGGTGGTGGTTAAGGGGGCTAAAGCCACCATCCAGAATTAAGCCCGCCCCCCCCCGACATTTTTTTAGCCCCTTGTGTGAAAACTATACTCAACGAACTAAATTTGAGTTTACAAGGGCCATATGCCCATATACTAATATTTTTACATAAAACAATAAAATAGAAGTATCTCTTAACAAAATCAAACTTAGAGAAAAAAATGTACAACAGCTTACGTTTGATATGTTCCCATCTTTTTTTTATGAATGGTGGAAGAAAAAATAATAAATGAAATGCAAAATATTATTGCGATTCATTTATTAAAACTAAAAGAAAAATGTCTTAAATATTTTGATCCAACGAAAGATATTCGTCTAATCAATTTATGGGTTATTAATCCGTTTATAAAATCAGAAAAAAATAAATTATTATCATTAAATGAAGTAAAATTAAATGAGTTGTATCCAGACAAATGGTTGGAACAAATTATTAATAGTAATAAAAACATAAGTACATTTTGGATCAAAAAATAATATGAGTATCTTCAAGATACTATCCTGCATTAACAAAAAAAGCTTTAAAAAAGTTACTTCCTTTTTCAACGACATACTTATGCGAAGCAATATTTTCTTCTATGACTACAATTAAAAATTAAATCGAGAAATCGGCTGGATATATTACCAACAATGAGAATAAGTCTATCCAAATCTGTTGAGCCAAAGATTGACAAAATTATTTCAAATCAACAATAGCAAAAGCGTCTTTAAATTTAAAAAAAAATTTTTAAAACATGCTTTTCTTAATTCTACTTAATACATGAACTAAAAAGTTGAAAATAAACTTACTTTTAAAACAATTTCTTAATGAAACTTCAAGGTTATCAAGATATTACTAAATGTGTATCTAAAATGTATTTGTTGAAAAATTTTTAAAACTTGTGAATTACAAAAAACGAAAAGCATGGGGCACTTATGATAACTCCTATGTAAAGTCACTCTACAACTGAATCATTAGATACTCTTTATGATAAGTATTTTAAAGATTATTGATCATACTTCCAATTTTGTAAGAGATATTCTTGACTCATAGGAGCCCCATGCTTTTTGTTTTTTGTAATTCACAAGTTTTAAAATTTTTGCAACAAATACATTTTAGATACACTTTTAGTAATATCTTGATAACCTTGAAGTTTCATTAAGAAATTGTTTTAAAAGTAAGTTTATTTTCAACTTTTTAGTTCATGTATTAAAAAGAATTTTTTTTTTATTTTTTACTTTTTAGTGATAACAATTAATTAGAAATAAAGGATTTTTTGAAAGCATAGTGTTTTTTATTTACGGTACATTCTAATATGCATAGACGCATAGTATAAATAGTATAAATTAGTATAAATTAGCTTATTAAATTTTTTTTTTCATAGTAAGTAAATATATAAGACTATATTAAAATTATTTCATTTTTCTCATTCTTTCCATTTCTTCGAGGGCGTCAATATTGCATGGTGTTCTTCCCATCAGCTTTGGTCAGTCTAAATGTTCAATTCTGAGGCCTTGCAAGGATTTCACTCTGCTAAGAGTAACGTAAGCTTGTCCTTTTGCAAAGAGCCTTGGTCCAAGATAAACGACAGCATGATCGACGGTGGAGCCCTGTAACTTGTGTGCGGTTACTGCCCATGACAAAGTTACTGGCAACATTCTACACTCAGCAGTACCATAACTGCGCATCGCAGGAAACTGAATAGTTATGGCTCGATTTTATGGATACCATCTCTTCCAAAGTCGATCCGAATTGATGTTGGTATATATTCATCATAAAGTTGATCTCTAGCAAAATTAGGCCAGTTAATCTCTTTGATATTTCCTATTGCACCATTTACAAGTCCTTGAGTTACATTTAAGTTGGTTCTAAGCATAACTTTAGCTCCAACGAAAATTGCAATTTCCTTTGGCAAACCTCCAGTTTTGTCATTATCTTTAGGAATAATAGAGTCAATGATAATGTCATTCTCAAGTTTTCTCGTCGAATCCATTTATAGAATAATATTAATAATATAAATATATTATATATTAATACTCGTATATTAATCATATTAATTAAATAATTTTTAAAACTTGTGAATTACAAAAAACGAAAAGCATGGGGCTCCTATGAGTCAAGAATATCTCTTACAAAATTGGAAGTATGATCAATAATCTTTAAAATACTTATCATAAAGTTTATCTAATGATTCAGTTGTTAAGTGACTTTACATAGTTATCATAAGTGCTATTTAATTAATGGGGCACTTATGATAACTATGTAAAGTCACTCTATATATTTATTATATACTCTATAACAGTCTAATTAACTACGATAATACCCGCTTCATGTGTTGACCTTGGCAGCATTTCCGGTAATTGCTCACTGAACTCAAAAATGTCTTGTGCAAAAAGAACTGCCTGGCCTTTGAAACCCCACTGTCCATATAAGCCATCAAACTTAATAATTTTAACAAATGGTATTATTCTCGACAGTAATCGTTGTTCTGCCTGTGAAAGAAGGAGGATTTCATTTGGTATAATGCCAGGATCAAGTTTATTCAAAAATGCTTTTGGAGGTGCAGTAGTTTTTCGACTAGACAGATGAGTTTTGCAGCGAGGACAAAGTAAGAGTTTTTTTTTTTTTAAGTAATACATTTGGCAAATAAGTAGATTTAGAATTAGAAAATTTTAATGTTGAAACCTGATTTGGGTAGCATCGTTTATGTACAAACTTGTTAATTGCATTTTCAAACTCTTTTTCGCTAGCTGAACGTTCCTGCCGCTGTCTGCGTATATTTTCCATATGGACTTCTCGATCTTGGGGAGTCTGTGCTGCACAACGTTGTAAATACCATTCATGTTCCGCTTGCTTCCGGGCTTCTTTCTGAGGAGGTGTTTCTACGTCCCGTTGTTGAATCCTGTTTTCGCGTTGTTGTAAAAGGCGTTTATTTTTTATTGATGACGTCTCTTTAGCTCTTAAATTTGTTTGGGCTTGACGATTTTTGTCTAATCTTGCACGTTTCAGCTTCTGAGTCCTCGTTAGCCTTGGTTTCTTGATACTTTAGATGAGCTCCTTCAAGGCGCCTTTTTCGTTAAGTTGCGGTCTCTTTATTTCTCATGTTTAAAGAATTAATAAAGGGTGTTTCATAAAGAACACAATTTTTAATTTTAAATTATTTCATTTTTTTAATTTTTTTTATTTTTTATTGTATAGCGCTCCATGACGACAAATAAACAAATTTACTATTTCTAAGCAAAATCACTAAAAACCTTAACGTTCATAGATGACAAAAATAAAAAGAATAGTGCCACCAATCTAATAATTAAATTTTTTTTTTTAATTTTTCGAGAATTGACAACGGGGTCATGTATTGTAACCGACCCTAGACCTCCATACAAAATTTGAGCCTCCTAGGTCATGTAGAAGTGATTTAAATTGAACTCGCAAGATTTGATGACAGCAGAAATGAATGAAACATTGTGAGTTAAAGAAAAGCATGTACAAAAATATTCAAATGTATATAATATGCTTTTTTTTTTGTAAAATATATACACAAATAAATACAATAATAACAGTTTGTTTAATTGTTTAATGCTCACATTACAAAAGGGTCGTTAGACATCTTGGTGACATTATATGGGGTTGCGAACTCAAAAAGGTTGAGAACCGCTGATTTAAACGATTGCTTTTTTGGGCAAATACACTAAGAAACTTTTCTAATTTAATATTATTAGCTAAGTCCCTTTCAATATGAAAGTAATAATAGATTTGAAAATCTATTGTTAGTTATTTCGAAACTATTTGTTTATTCGCTACATTACTGAAAATGATCTCTCGCATATGGACGTATAAAACTGTAAACTTTAACACAAGGGGCTACCAAATGTCGGGGGGGGGGGGGCGGGCTTAATAGAATTCTGGATGGTGGCTATAGCCCCCTTAACCCCCACCATTCTACGCCTATGCAACATAGTCAAGTGTATTACCTATATCAAGTATGAAAAATTACTAAAATTATGGATACGTTCAGACATTAAATATATAAGATTAAGTAAATATCTGTAAAATTCGAATAAATATAATCTGAATTTTTTCCACCTAAGAGGACGCTACAAACATACTTTTTACAGTCTCCGCCGTAACATATTATATTTACGCTTAGCAAATCACCTTTAGCTCCGTTTGTTTAAAAATTAGAGAAATTTAATTAAGTCTATCTATTGTGTCAAAACGAGCTATTGGCTCTCACCAGCACGTTTATATATATATATGTATATGAATATTGCGTATAACTTAATTTTTAAAAAAATGGCAATACCACGTTTTAGGTTTTAACTACATATTTTTTCAATGAAACCAAACATTCTTAGAAGATTATTACTTACCTTTTTTTCAAATATTCTGTAAGTGACTCAATGTATCTGTAAACAATTAAAAGTTATGTTTAACAATTATATTATGTGGAAAAATATGAATATAATTGTAAACATAGCTTTAAAAATATTTACAGATACAGTGAATTACTTAAAGAAAAATTTTCCAATTTATATAAGAAAATACATTAACGAGTGGTTTTATTAAACTGATCAAAAAATTCATCTGAAGCTTTAGTTTTGTACATCATTTTATTCAAAAACTCTTGTTTATTTTTCTGTTCGTTAGCTAGAACTAAGTTGAAATCTTTTAGTCCATCTTCCAAGTTTCTAAAAAATATATATATACACACAATAGAATATATTATTTATAATTTAAAGCGTCCAATCAAATGTTCTACAATGGTGTTTTAGATAATTTAATCAATAAAATCATCATCAAAATCTGTAAACCATTAGGTATAAGTAATGAAATAAATAATAACAACTTTAAGTTAGTTAAACTATATTTTTCTGAAATATATTAGAAGATGTGGTAATGAGGAGTCAAGAACTCAAGACCATGAATTAAAAAATACATGAAGTATTCAAATATGCGGAAAAAGTATGTGAAGGCAGAGGTTAAAGTGGGGAAAAATTCCAGAGGGGACTAATGTCTCTATAAAGTTTTAAGCGTTCCATATATAATTTTAGGTATAATGTCTAATGTATAAAATCCTAATTTGTTAAAGGGGACGCTTTTTAACCGCCGTCAGAGGTAATAGGACTGAGTCCTCCTGCGTCCCCCCCACTTTAACCCCTGTCTACAAACAAGATGTAGGTATTTAAATAAATAATAATGCACAGTTAAATATAATATATACCTATGGTTTGAATAATATGTTAAAGATGATTATTATATAATATTCTGTGAATATATTATATATATAATTAATTTTTAGATAATACCGCGTTTTAGATTATAATAGATGTAGGTATGGATAAACCATATCTTTACATTTTAACATAAAAAATAAATATTCTCGAAACAGTATATTATTATTTACCTCTTTTTCTTTTGCATTTCTCGATCACTGAGTACGCTGAATCTGGCCTGATTATTTATAAGTTCTGCCCAATTTTTTTCTTGTTTTTTGTATGCGTCTTTTCGCTTCTAAAATAGATGAACTGTTAAAAATATGATAATTACAACATGCATAGTTAAACTTATTAAACTTTGTCTCACTCAGAGTAAGTCAATTATTAAAATATAAAAAAATGATGAGTCATAATTGTTTAAAAAAAAATTAATGTCATTCAAATTCGAAAGTAAAAAAGAGGTGATGAGTGCGTTTCTAAAAAAATGTGTTTTGTTGCACATGCGTAAAAATAGGTGTAATATTATGTTTTTATGCAGTGGAAAAACCCAATGATATGCAAGGTCATGTGTTCGAAAAATTTTGTATGAACTTTATTATTCATATTGTATACTATTTAGGATTTTCCGCCAAAAAAAACTGCATACGGATGAAGCCGAGTTATTAAGCAACTATTATTATAAAATCAATAATATTATGTTGATTATTAGTGATTTTAATCTATTCTTGATATTGTACAAAGCTGTAGACCTTAAGTTCTGCTCTTTGATTAGCTTGTTCGTCGTAAATTGCTTGTTTCATGGCCGGCGTTAATCCTTTGTAGTTCGACGTTGATATTTTTCCTGGCCCTAAAGCACTGTTAAATCCGAGTTCGGGATTTTCCGTTAAAAAGTCTCCTGTGATCGCGTTGTACACTTCTGCCATTTTGTCTTCGTTGCTTTCGGCTAACATAATACTTTTATTCATTTTTTGCTCAGACGCCTAAATTTGAACAAAATGTAATTGTTTCGTATTATTTTGTCTGTCGATAAGTCAGTTTTTGCCTTGCCAGACTTCTGGAAAAAAACTGAGACAACTCAAAATGTATCATTTTTGAGGAAACCCTATTTGAAGTTTAAATCTAAGACATTATATTAAAGAGTTTTCTACACAGGAAATAAAAACTCAAATACATGCAAACATATTTTTCAAATACTATGATTTATGAATTAATACATTCATAAACCCAATAAGTTAGAATTTTGGTATTTTAAAATTTTTTTAAGTACCTAAACGCAAGACAGAGTGATATATTTTGTGTTGTGAAAATAAAACATTAATTGTATCTATAACATATAAATTATGCAAGTCAAGCATATTTCATATTGCAGTTGCAATATCAGGCATTATAAAATGCAATACCCCCACAACACTCAAAATACATTGTTGTTTCGCATTCCAACATTCGATATTATCACGAGTTAATTAATTTTTATTTATGTTACAAAAACGCCAAAAATTGAGATATAGCAGCTTGAATATTGACTTCAATTATTAATTTGATAAATTAAATTATAGGTTTAAGGTACTGTCATAAAGTATATTATATGGCTCCCTTGCTATGGAAATAAGCTAAAAATGATACAGTTCAATACTGACACATATTTTTAGTGGCTGAATGAAAAATGAATAATGATAGGTATTGAATGTAGAGGTTTACATACCTATAGAGATAGAAAGCCATTTTTTTTTTTTTTACTATTCGTAAGCGATCGTAACTCAACATTTATGAATTTGTCTTGTTTTAATGATGAGTAATTCGTTGTTGAACTTGAACAACACTTACTAGAGCTTGGTTGTATCGGTAATTTGCTTCTATCAATTTTTTTCTACACTCATTTTCCAGCGATGCAAGTGCTAATGCTCGCTGAACTGTCGAGTGTTCGGTTTCTTGCCACGTACGTTCGACGTTTTTATTCTCTTCTCGAGTCTTATTTTTTTCACGTATTTGCATTTCTAACCACACACGCTGCTGTTTTATTTGTTCAGCTTTTTGTTCTTTCGCCATGCCCTCTTCGCCTTCAAATCTTAAAAATAAAAATTGTTGTCCTAAATACTAAAATATCAACTTTTTTTGTATCTTTATATATATTTAATATATGTTATGTACCGTTGAACTGATGATAATGTAATTCTTGGGTCATCGTCACCAATGCGATTTTGCTGAGTTTTTCTACATTGTAGTGGGTCGTATATGTCGTACTCCCTTCGTGTTTCAGGGGCTTGATATTTTTTCCTGAACTCTAAAATCTCAAGATCTATTTTCTTTTGTTTCTAAACATATGATTATAAAAAACTTATATATAACCAACTACCAAGTACTCGAATGCATTATTGATGTAACTATATAAATAGTCTAATAATAATTAAAATTATGATCTATAAATTAATTTCATTTTTCCAGCACCCACCAATTATTATTTATTTATTTGCAAACAATGTTAGTAACTGTGGCTTAGTTATAAATTAGTGTACGACGAGTGTAATAATTTGGGGGCAGTATGAAAAATTTACCTGAAAATCGTTTCACATTTGGGCACAAAACTGTGTAGCGTAACTGTTACAATTCCATTTTTTACTTTATTTCTAATATAAAAATACTTACTGAATCCAATCATTTATTTGTATCTAGCAATACCTATATATTTTTCATATAAACCGAAAATTTTCTAACTATTGTACACTATTCGAAAAAGAAAATAACAAAAGAAGAGAAACTAAAAAAAGAATTAAAATGTATACAAAAATGTTTCAAAACTTACTTAAAAGAAAGAAAATACATTAAATTACATAGAAAAATAATAAAATATGGAATAAATAAAAAATACATACAAAAATCAGTACAAAGTATTGTCGTTTTAATAAAATTAACTAGTTCCATAAAAATAAGTGAAATAGATTTAAAATGTTAGAAAATATATACAAATCAAATTGAATATTTTGGGAAGACTATAGGTATTGAGGTCATTGAGGATATCTCTTCGTGTTGACTTTTGGTTAATTATAATAGGCTTGGAATTAGTATAGTAAGCAAATAATATATAGAAATAAATATATAATATGCTCTAACGTTCCATTAAAAAGAGAAATATTACGCCTAAACATTGTGTGGATTCACACACAAAAGTGTTCTATTATGGATGAATGCGAATGCGAAATGCACTCAAACATGTTGTGCACAAATTCGTCCTCTATTTCTGAATTTCTTAGCTATTATTCTTGATCTAGTTCTGCCAGCAAATAAACGTTTATTCGATTTTCTGCACAACTTTATGGTTGTGTAGATAATAGATTAAAGTATAACCATGGTTTGAAATTTTGAACATAAAACGTTATTTTTAGACTTGTTTACTGTCAAGCTAGCTACCACACATAGGTATTTGGGTAGATCAGTGCCGGCGCGAGGGGTGTGCAGAGAGTGAAATCGCACAGGGCCTCGCGATTTTATGGCTTAGGAGTTAGGGGTGCCTATGAAAATTTTAAAATAATGTAAAACGTTGATATAATAATATATTTCGTGAAAATCATAAAATCTTCGGCACCTAATGAATAAAGGTACAGTCATGAAATACGAATTTGTTGTTGTGTTATATCTCAGGGGTGTATTTGGACTTACTTCTAAGGAGGGGGGGGGGGACTCATTTTTTTCATTAATTGAAGCTCAAATTTTACAAGTAAAAATGCGTGGTCGTGAAATAGATATAATTATAATATACTATACAGTAATAACGGCATTAACTACGATTTATGATATAACAACTATCTTAAATCATGTTATTATGTGATAATAAAATAATTATAATAATAATAATAAAACTCTGTGGATATTGTGTATAAGTATCTGGTCTTCCAAATAAATAATTATTATACGATATCAAATAATATTATGTAATAATCTTTTCAATGTTGCCAAAACATACTACTACCTACACATTATTTTCGTAATTGTTAAAATAAGTACTTTTTTCAATTTTTGCAAATTAACATACCTATTAATATCATAGGTATAACTAGTATCCTGTTAATATATTTTATCAAAAAGATTTTTAAAGAATTAACAAACAAAGTTTACTACTATATATATTTATTAAATCACAAAATCAAGATATTTCAATATTATGTTTTACTGGAATTTTTCTTATCACTAATTCGTATTTTATAACAAACATTTTTGGAGAAAATCAAAATTGTTAACTCAATATTCGTTATAAAATTATCCATATTAAAAAATTTTAACTGTGTATTTCACATATGATAATCGATTCCTTAAATACGGATTCAGGGGGGGGGCGATCGCCCCCTTCGCCCCCCCCCCCTAAAATACACCACTGTTATATCTTATTATCTCATATTATAATTTATAACCGTTAATTTTATTATATACAAATGCATGGTTGACTGAAATCGTAGTAAAAACAAACCTGTAGTCATTATGATAGAGTCTATAATATCGATGTACCCGTGGGCTGTGACCGGTTGATGGTAGGTAAATAAAATAGTTCATAATTCCTACAATTGGATTTTCCAGTAATATTAACTATTAAAATCCTTCTAATTTAGTATAATACCCATATGGCCATATATAATAATGTTATGATAGTTTTTATTTCTTTTTCCTGTGAATGGTAGAATTAAGTGACCATATTTTATTATTTGTACGAATGCTTGACACTAGTTAAGAGTCGACGGACGACAGTTTTTGTCGTTGCCGTATTCACATAACAACTAAGAAACATTGGTGAATCTTATTTCTTATTTAATAATAATAAAAAAAGTAATAAATAACATCCGGATTAATAAATAATATATAAATAATATTAATTAGGTAATAATATTACCTTCATTACGTAGGTAATTAAATACTGTGATAAAGTAGATAGTGTTAAAATAAGAAGTAATAAATAAAAATAATGTTTGTAATTTTGTTTATAAAAATTCTAAGTATGGGTGCCTATCGGGTATGTGCGTTGAGATATTTGATTAGCAAACTACATACCTGCTTACTACTAAAATTCATAATTATACTAGCTTAATTATTTATTTACCAATGAAATATGATAATTTGGATTTAGGTGCGAGGCCTCGCGTTTATAATTTGCACAGGGCCTCGCAAATCATACCACCGGCACTGTGGGTAGTAACACAATACATTGGTATGGCTACCAAAAAAAATTATGGTATATAAGTAGGTGGTATATGATAAATATATTTTTTTTTAAATCCACACCTACTATTATTATTTATTATATCATATTATTTTAAGGATTTTAGTGACAGTTTTTTTAATTTTCCGTGATTCGATGAAATTTGAAAATTATTTTTATATTTTAGTTGCTATAAATATCTATATAGGGGCATGGGAGTTATATGATGCATATTACATCAACAAAAATTACTTTTACGATTAAATATAGAATCACGGTAGTAATAACTATATCTATCGCATATAAAATTATTATACAGGTGATTTATCAAGTATTGTCACCTCCATTTGTTCCTTTAATAATGAATATATTCAAATCCTGATTTTGTTGTTTTTAAATACAATCAAAGACTTTTTTTTAATTTTAATTTAAGAAAAAAATCATATAAATGTGCTCCTGTTTGTTTGTATACATTTTTTTTGAAAATAGGAAGTTAATAGATTCATATTGCATTGTTTTTTTTTTTATGTACAGTCAAAACTCTTTATAACGAATCTGAAGGGACCAAGAGATTTCTTTCGTCATAGAGAGTGTTCGTAATAGAGAGGGTTTAAAAAAAAAAACAAAATTTTAATTATTTATGTATATGTGTATAATGATAGACATTACGTCGATAATAAAATGAACATTGTACCTATTAAATATCGATAATAACGATATTAAAAGTAAATAATGAAAGATTGTAATCGTTCTTGGAAATGTCGGCATTATTGCCGATTATTTTTATAGTTTATATATGTAATAGATACGATAACACGTAAATTACTAAATTGTATTATGAAACATAAAATATTGTTTCGTTATTGAGAGTGACTAATACGTATAGATCATGAATTGTCTAATGGGTTATATAGCAAACCAACCATTATTATGTAATGTTTACGTTATATAGAGTTTTTCGTTGTAAAAAGTTTCGTTATAAAGAGTTTTCACTGTATTTATAAAATAATTATCTTAAAAGACTTAAAATATAGTATAGTGCTATGGCGTTACTTTTTTATTTTGTTCATCTAGTTGTAACGATACAGAACAGTCTTGTAATAACTTATTTGAATACGCTTGTTGTTTTGCTTGTTCTTGGTCTCGAAGTATTTTCTTTTCTTGGACTTGTTTGTCAAGGGCATCTTTATCAATCTAATCGTAAATAAAATGTATACAATATTATTCAAAAATTAAATCAGTGCAAGTGGCATATTGATGATAAAAATAAGGAACTAAGAAATAGGTATAGATATCAGTGTTGGATAATAACGAATAAAGAAAATACCGTTACGTAATTTCATAATAATTATTTTCAAGTAGCAAAAATGCAATGTACCTACTTTTTATACATAATTTATATAGTATATAAAAACTAAAGTTTCGACGTTTTTAGTACCTATTGCGAATTGAAAAATAATGATAATATTAAATAAAATATTTCTAATATGGGTATTAAATATTTATACCATTATAATATATATAATTTTAACTCACCGCAATCCATATTTAAACGATTTTTACACGTCTAGGTTGTACATTTATTATTTAATTTGATTTCTTTAGATATGAAAATATGTACAAAGAATGTTTCCTATGAATATCTATAATGTGGACGGGTTAGCCTGACTCATTAAAAATCTAATGATCACTTATTAATCTGAATCTTTTTTTATATAGCATAAACTTGTATATATCACAGTGTACAGAATAGATTAATATTATAACATATTATTATTGTTTATATTATCGTCTTCATCTGGAAGTAATATTTTGTTACACTTACTGAAATTGGTGAAAAAACGAAATTATGTTTAATTATTTATTAAATTAAGGTATATGTAAATAGTAAATACCTATATAAAAATATAATATGTAATTGTTTGATGTTAATTATTGCAGACTGAAGTGAGACAATAAACAGTTTCCATTTAAATGCCTTATATCTACAAAAAAAAATCTAGTTATTGTAAGGAATGATATATTTTCAGCTTTGGTAAATGATGGGGTGTAATTTTAATATTTTCCCCGGTCGTAAAATATCTTAGTTCCACATCTGAGCTAACCTAACACCGATACCTATTATTATATTATAATATAGTACATTTGTAACTTACACCAATAGTTCTAGTAGTTGAATTGAAAATTCGTTTTTTTCGTTCTTCGTCAAAAAGTCTTGCTCTCACATATTTAGCCACTTCTGCATGATCTTTCGCCAATGGTTTTCCTATATATGCCATATTTTTAATATTATATTTTCGATGGATACTGTGAGAGTATTTTTCCAATACTAATAGTTCGTTTTATTATTGAACAAAATACGAAGTATAAGTAGGTATTTCGTTGGTACACAAATACGACGACGACGACACAACGCGTCGACTTGGCAACACGAAAACATAGGCACTTATATCGAGTTAACTTCGACATAGCAACAAATCACATGTTTAATATTATTTAAATTTAGATGATAATGTTGATAAAATTATAACTATTGTAAAAAAATATTTAAAAAAAACATCATCACCGGTGTTGAAACTTATCTAGATGAAAATTTCATTATCTATCATCTTATCTAGATTAAAATCTACTTGTCATCTATTTTTTATGTTAGTTGAAAACTTCAATTATCTATATTAATTTATCTTGATAATTCTTATGTATAGATATTTATTTAATCTTTATTCTATCTATTTATGTGTAAAAATAAATTTCTGTCTATTTTTCCTTTATGCATTCCTTAAGGTCTGGACCGATTGCGACGAAATTTAGCTTACAGATATATTAGACTTACATGCAGAAGATAGACTAAGTTAAAAAGTCATTAGCCCTACTTCAGGCTCGCTTTATTAGATTATTATATTTTTTAAATTATAAGTGTTTTGATTAACACTTTGACGTTATACACTTATACTTGTTAATAATTATCACAATTTAAATAAAAATGAAAAGTCATCTTCCAAACTATTTAAATTTGAAAATATCGTTGACTTCTTTCCAAAACTCGTTATCGACAAAAAAGTGATTGTTCAGAAAACGACTTTATAGTTTTTAAAAAAGTAAACTTTTGGTCTCAACCCTACAAAATCTTTGGTTTTTAAGATATTAATCAAAATATTTTGAAAATTTTATCTCCAAAAATATAGTACACTAGAAAGTGTTATTTTTTAAAAAGGTGAACAAATTTAAGATATTAACTAATACATTGTAACTAATAATATGTACTCAATAATCTATAATATGGGTTTCCAGTTGATTCTTCCATTTCAAATTGGAAACAGCAATACAATGCAATATAATAGTTATTTAATCGATACTGAAAAAATATTTTAAAATATGACACAACTTAAGACAAAACGTTTATTTTTTAATAATATTACAATCATAGATTTTTAGACGGTGAAAAACTTGAATAGGTACCAACGGGTTCTTTTTTTGAATGAAACTATACCTATTAATTTTCAACATTTCGTGAATTTTGCTATCATTTTAATTATTATATTTATTTAATTTTATTTAACCTAACCTACCCCGCGAGGTCTTTTTCTGTTCAAGCTGTTTACAAGTACCGTCTTGGCAATACTATTATCAGTTCTCCAAACGTGACCTGCCCATTCCAGGTCTTGTGCCTTTTACAACTTGTACTATGTATATTATTTTCTGTACAATTGTTGTACCTGTTCGTTTGTTCTTAATACATTGCGTAAGACAAATAAATTATAACTTATATAAAAATAGGTGTAAAGTTTCCCTTTTTGAAGTAGTGTCACTGGGCACCCTCTACGATCACGCCACCGCGTCTTGTAAAAAATAATAAACCATCAAAATTACCTATTGTATATAAATCATAGATTGTATATTTTAACTTTTCTAAATAAGAAAAAATAAAAAGGTTTCCCTTACGATCGGCCCCTGTAAGGTCACCGAACACCACAAATCCGAGACGATTTAAGTCGGAGAAACGTGGATTTTAATAAATTTATACAAAATAGTGTGATGTGCAGATAAATATATTATTATAGACACATATAGTTATAGTTATACATGTATAGTTTCGATAAATATAATATATTCAATTACGATTAACATAAATTATTACCCGACATCGACCACCACCATGGTCGCCGCTGTTGTTATAATTGTTGTTGTGATTATCTGTGATATCACCGTTTTGTCTGGTTGTCATCCCTTGGACCTACGGGGGACGAAAATTCTGGACAATCAGGGTGTTCTACTCCATGTCAAGAGGTATCCAGTATTCTCTGATGAAGACGATACGTTGAGATCCACGATAGGTATAGCGATCGATGACCAATTGATTACCGCAGTGACACGACACCGTGGCGTCAGACTATTTGATATATAATTAAAATACGACTAATATGTACTCGTATATGTTACCGGAAATGATGATAATTCCTAATATCGGAAGGAAATGATATCATTGCCTAGTTCATGTTATCATTTCCTATAGCGATATCAGCAAAGATGCAATATATTTTTTTCTTAGATATTTTAATTTAATCTGTCACAATTATTAATTACCCTGATGTAGCACTAATAAATAGTCAATGATCAATAATTAATAAAAAATTAGATATTTTTTTTTAAACACTTTATTAAATTCACTTCGCATTTTATTCAAATCCATTTTTACGAAATAATACGTACCTACTGCACTAAGATAGGCTTACACTACTAAGCGGATCGTGTTGTATGGACAGGTATAGGAACACTTTTAATAAAACACGTAAATGGTACGTTAAACATATTATGCGATACCTATGTGATAGCCATGACATTTTCCAATCAACCATTTTAACAATATCACTCATTACTAACCTGATTTTTTTATAGAACACGGACAATATTGACAGTTATGGCAAGTTAGAGAATCTTCTGAAGATGTTTTTTCGCGTATAATATTGCCTTCAGTTTCTATTGATAATACAATTCGTCACGATAACGTCAATATGTAAGTGAATATATTATTCTAAAAATAAATAAATTATAAATATATTTATAATACTCTTTTTGCATTCATTCAAATTAAATTTATATTGATGGCCAGATTAGCATTGTTAGTGATGTGTGCTAACGCCGTATTATCGTTGGAATCAGGAATTAATGATTTATAAATAAAAACACTAGTTAAATTACTTCACGTACACTAATTTTATTATTTCTACTCAAACTTATAACTAAGATTTTCTGTCTACACAATGGAGGTTCTGTCTAACTCGAGTCCGTACTCCGACTGCCGACACGGCCTCGTCCGTGGGAACCGTACGGGTCCTTGCACGGCGAATTCGCTGACCAACGCACTTCCCACAGTCACGTAGGCCATTGCGTTATTCAGCGAACGCACATATCGCATACAGGGTGTCTAGTATATACAGGGTACAACATTAGGTCCATGGTGCAAAATGAGCTTTTGCTCCAGGGTGATACATTCTTTGAGGCAGAATATACGTTTTTCGTATTATAATTATTTATCATTGAATTCAAATTTAACACAACCATTACAACTTCTAAACAGCAAAGCGACTTCCACGGTTTTTTTTATGTACATACATAATAGTTTTAGGAAATGATGCAAATTTATGCAATTTTTTTTAGGCATAAGAAAATTTAGATTCATATTTTGTTAGTTTTTTGAAGTCAGAAGTCATAATTATGTTTATTATTATCTACTATACTCATTGAAATTTTAAAAATACTTAGATTAATTGTAAGCTATATTAAGTTATAAAAAAATTAATGTATTGTACAATACAAATTTAGACACAGTCTATAAATTTAATTTCAGAGACCCATAGTTAATGTTTCAGTAAATAAAGAACTGAAGGAAAATAGTGCAGGGTTAGTTTTTATGAATATTATATATATTTTGAAGAAAATGATTTGTATTCATTTTTTAAAATTATAATATGCATTTAATTTTAGGGAATGTAAAGGTAGACGTTTTGTTGACATAGAACATTTATTTGAAGCTATTAAACAAATAGAACCTAAGCCTTTTGAGTTGTACTTTTAAAGACCTAACATTGAAAAAGGAAATAAAAAATGGTTTCCTCCGAATTTGTTTTTCACTGTAATATTTGTAATAAAATGGAATTTATTTCAAATGAAAATCGTAACAGTACGTCCATGTCAATAAATTTGGCAATTGTGTCTGCAACTTTATGCACGGGTCTAGTTTATTCACAGCTATATATGATTTCGGCCATTTTAAACATGCATAATATGTCCGATCCAATATATCAAAAACTTCATAATGAAATACTTAAACATACTCAAGAAGTAGCTTTGGATGTGATGAAAGAAGCTGGCAGAGAAGAGGCCAAACTTGCATTGGAGGATATAGTGTAACCGACGATGGAATACCGCTTATCACCGTTGTAGCTGATGGTACATAGTCGAAGAGGTCATATAAAACAAATTATAACGCCCTTTCTGGTGCGGTGAGTATTTATTTATCTTTTGGGTTGGGCTTTTTAATGTTAATAATCTTTTATGGTCAATTGACCACATTTAGTGAAGTTGGTGTTTTTTAACGTTATAAAAAATAATCATACTATAATTGCGTTTATTTATTTATTTATCATTAATCATGATATCACATAAGTGGCAGTAGTACTTCATAATAGTAACAACCATATTATATTCTACAAGATCAAGATGTCATTAAATAATATATAAGTTAATGAGGTAAGCGTAAGATTGACAGTTTGACACCTATCCTATTATAAACAAACAACATACCCGGATTTTTATCGCTTGTATATAACTATTATACCTATTTTTTGGTTACAAAATTCAATAAATATAGATAATCATAAACGGTAGACGTATATTACAGCAAATATATATATATATATATATATATATAAATAATTATGTCTGACCGTCGCCACCGTAAACTAGATAAGGAAATAAACCATGAACTGTGTAATCACCCGGGTAGCGGGTGATGCAAGGTGGATCTATATATATATCCACCTTGGGGTGATGGTTGGGAGGTATACACACACTAATGATAATTTACTACCCACACACATGTACGACTTGATTAAAAACATCTATAATTTTGCCTATATAGAACCCCTTAAAAATTATCCGTTTGCAATCCCCTTAAAGTAACAGATGTGCCTTTACGCTGTATTAATATACTGAGTAGCACTGCAGGTGAGAATATATATATGTTACCGGCAATATGCGTAATTTCGTCATTACATATAATGCCTAGGTACCTATTTTATAAAATTTAATAAAATGACTGAAATAATTACCAGGTGAATTATATAATACACATATTTCTTAGTTGTTATATATAATGCCCAATCATAATTAGGTAATAATACTACGTTCTCGGTTAGAATAGAAATACCCACAGATATTGACGAAGATAACCGATAGTTAACGAATTAATCGTTCTCGTTATATTAGCCTGTAATACGTTTCATTTGTCGGTTATTCGGTATTTAATCTTGTGTTCAAAATTTCAAATTATTTTCAGCACGGTTAACAACGTATACGCGTAAAGTGTTCAGTGTATAACCAAGTACAGTTAATTATTAAATTAATATCATTTTTTAATAATATTATATAATAATACAATATTTCATAATGGAACAGTTTTATGCAGAATTAAAAGTACTAAAGGCAAATATAGGTAAAAATAACACTTAAAATAGGTAAGTAAATACCCAAGTGATGGTGAAAAACGAAAACTTAAAATTGCTATTGAACATCAAAAGAACGTAAAAAAAACCAAAATGATACCATAGCCGATAGTTGTCTAATTGAAAGTCAAATAAATGCGAATCTCCAATTGAGCGGTAGTGACGATGATGTTAATTCTGAAAAAGTAGAAGTCCAGTGCAATAGTGATAGTGATGAATATGAAAATGAAAATGTACAATTGGTATCAGACGATTTACGACCGAAAGAAGACATCGAGAGCAGAAAAGTACATGAAAAAGAATACAACAACGACGATTCAGGTAACTAGCCACAAAATATTAATGATAAATTACGAATTTATTTAGTTATAAACACAGCTTCAAAAATTAAAAATTATAAGTTTCCCTCTAAAGATGAAGGTCGCAAATTTAGCGTAATACATTATAATAGAATAATGTCCAATGGGGGGAAAATGTGATTAGAAATTGACTTTTGTATTCTAAATCTCTTAATCGAGTATTTTGTCTCTATTATTGTCGTTTGTTCCCGTCAAAGTCTACATCATCTTTGGCCTCCATAGGGTTTTCAAATTGGAAACAGATTAGTGAACGTTTAAAAGAACATGAATTATCTATTCCGGATAATATGGCTCAAGCAAAATGGATACAATTACGTATGGGACTTGATCTTCATAAAACTGTAGATAATAATATACAAGATAATTTAAATATTCAAAAAGAACGTTGGCGTAGTATTCTTAAACGTATTATTGCATGTATAGAGTTTTTAGCAGAACATAATGACGCTTTTCGTGGTACAAGTTCTAAATTATATACAGCGAATAATGGTACATTTTTAGGACTAATAAAAATGATTGCGAAATTTGATATTATTATGGCCGATCATTTGAGACGCGTATGTTATGATGAAATACATGATCATTATTTAGGATCTAGGATTCAAAACGAACTTACTAGTATTATTGCCACAAAAATACGTGATGAAATAATTAATCGCGTTAAACAAAGCAAATACTTCACGATTTTATTAGATGGAAAACCTGATAAAAGTCATAAGGAGCGGCTTACATTTCTTTTACGTATTGAAGAAATTTCGAAAAATTTTAAATATGAAATAAATGAATACTTTATATGCTTTATTCACACTTCAAATAAGTCTAATTCAAATTTAACAAAGGAAATAAAAGAACAATAACAATTAATGAACTTGGACCTGAAAAATTGCCATGACCAAGCATACGATAATGGGCAAATATGGTTGGCCGAAAACGGGGAACATCTCGAATTATTTCAGAGAACCCAAGAGCTTTTTTTGTACCTCGTCTGTACCAGCTGTTATAACATTTTTTGGCGTAATTCAAAGAATTTATACAATGTTCAGTGCTTCTACTGAAAGATGGACTATTCTTTTAAAATACGTTTCAGACTTTACTTTAAAACCAACGTCAGATACCAGATGGGAATCTCGAGTTGAATCGATTTAACCTATTCATTTTTAATTATGCCAAGTATACGATGCTTTGTAGAAGTCAGTGAGTTAACAAAGGATCCTAAGATAAAAAGTGAAAGTTCGTCTTTGGCAAATTATGAATTTTCTTTTGATTTTATTTTAAGTGTTGTTATTTTGTATACCAACTGCTATTAATTCTGTCATCTACGCAAAGCAAGCGGTCCACAGCATTACAGGTTAAATGTCAGCCCCATCAATCGAAGACTAAAACGTGGTCGTCCCCATGATGTCCTAAAGTAGCTTATATTCAACCTAGTTAATTATTACATTATATTATGTTAATACCTTTTTTATAAATAGCCAAAAAAAAAAAATTGTACTTTATATAACTAAGTTTAGATGATTTTGTCAGGAAAACTTTATAATTAATAAAAAAAAAAAAATCTGCTATTAATAAAGTTAGTAAGTGTCTTCAAAGTGAAAACATGGAACTGAGTAATGCTGTTCAATTATTAAGTGGTCTTGAAGATTTTTTTAATAATTTTAGAGAAAAGGGGTTTGAGTTATCAAAAAAAACTGCACAACAATTATGTGAAGATATTGGAACTCAACCAATTTTTAAACAATCTAGAGTTCTAAAAAAAAGTAAGCAGTTTGATTATAAATGTAATGATACACGAACGGTTTCTAATGAACAACAATTTTATCAAGATTATTTTTTGGCAGTGGTAGATAAGCAATTATATCAATTAATCAACGATTCGAGCAATAATCTCAATATTCAGAAAACTTTGGATTTTTATATAATATTGAAAATTTGAAGTTATTTGAAGATGAAACATTAGGAAAACATTGCATGGATTTAGAAATATTATTAAAGGACGGTGAAAATTGCGATTTAAATGAAACTGAACTTTTTGACGAATTATAAATATTTTTTAGAATTTTGAACAAACAAAAAACCAGTACCGAGTTTCTTGATTTAATAGAATCAACATGTAGTTCATTTCCAAATATTTCTATCGCGTTAAGAATTTAGAATATTATTAACTCTTCCGATAACCACTGCAAGTGCTGAGAGAAGTTTCTTCAAGTTAAAAATCATTAAGAATTATTTGATAACAACAATGGTGCAAGACCGACTTTCTGATTTGGAAATTATTTCAATTGAACGTGATTTGTGTGAAAATGTAGACTATGACGACATTATTGAAAAGTTCGCACTTCACAGAAATAAAAGCCAGAAAAAATAATTTTTGATGAATAAAATGATTTTTACGGTATTTTTTAGTATTTTAATTCGTCTGTTTATTGTTGTTTTATTAAAATGAAAATTTGTATAGTATAACTTATTTTATTACAGAAATCCTTTGACATTATAAGACAATCGTGTGGGCCAAACGATCACCCAACAACTCCAACTTTTCTACATCTATATAAAATTCTTTCTGTTTATTCTGTGCTTAAGCTTCCTAAACATGACAACTGTACAATTACAACTATGGATGCTCCTAAAATTTCTCTATCTGACTTAAAAGAAATTTTTCATAATAAATCTTTTCAACGAACTGAAAAAATTAACCAACTCAAAGTAAAATTAGATCAATTAATTGAAGATGGCCTATGGGAACCATGTGATGTGCTTCCTCAAGTTGAAAATAGCATGGAAAATAATACCAGAGATTGTTTCATCTACTATATTTGTGGGTATGTGACTAAACAAATTTTAAAAAAGCAAAAGTATAATGAGTGCACAAGTTATTTTAAAGAAGGCAACGCTGATCATCCCTGCGCCGAACTAGTTAATTTAAAAACAAAGGGGAAGCTGGTGTATCCAAATACTGCTTTATTTGAATTTTTAAACATTGTTGAACGCTCTTTTGCAAAACACTAATGATTTTTATGTATTTGAAAATGTAATCAATGATATAACTCAAAATAATTTAAATTTTAAATTCAGCTGTTCTATTTGATAAAATTGAAGTTGCTTCTGAAGTTATAGTGTATTACTTACAAATGAGAAAGCGCTAGCATACATACCAAGAAAATCTCAAATTCCAAAAAGTTGCAAGAGAAAAGAAAAAAATTGCTAAATTATACAATTCATAATTTTTATAAATATCAATGTAGGTACTTATAAAATTAATTAAAGTGCAAAGTGAATGCTAAATATGCTTATTTCTATGCTTATTTAACAAACAAATTGCAATGACAATGAATTTATTTAACATACTTAATTTATTTTCCAGGCTACATGAATCTTCACTTTCATAGCTTGACTGGGGGACAAGGAAGAAACCTCTACGCGGTGTTCCCCAGGCAACAGTGAATCTAACAGTCCACTGGCTAATTCTTCCACACCCAGGCTCATACTCATACTCATACTATGTCCACTCCACCTAGACGACTTTTAAAAAGACCCTTTTCAGGGCCATCTCTGACGATAACCTCATGTAATATTGAGGGGATTAACTCAAACAAAGAGGACCTACTCGCGGTAATGTGTAAAGAGACTAAGTGTGACGTCCTATGTATACAAGAAACTCATAGGACCGAAGTAATGAAAACTCCGAAAATAATTGGAATGAAACTTGTAAACATCAGACCCCATAAAAAGTATGGGAGCGCAATATTTGTACGACCTACTATTCAGGTAACGTCAGCTTACTTTACAGAAGAAAACGACATCGAAATACTTACTATAGAAATGGACAAATGTACAGTGACCTCTATATACAAATCTCCAAATGCCCAGTTCACATTTAAAAAACCCCCTAACTTTAACGCACAAAAAATAAATTTTGTCATAGGAGATTTTAATAGTCACCACACTAGTTGGGGATATGAAGAAACTGACGAAAACGGACACGAGGTTGAACTATGGGCAGAGACTAATAAACTAGTACTAGTCCACGATCAGAAGCTTCCCACGTCTTTTAATAGTGGTAGATGGAGAAGAGGGTACAACCCTGATATAATTTTTGCAAGCGACATAATAGAATCACAATGTATTAAGGAGATTGGAAACCCTATACCACACACACAACTTCGTCCTATAGTGCTTAAAATAATGGAAATGGTTAAACCACATGAAATTCCATTTAGAAGAAGATACAACTTTAAGAAGGCGAACTGGAATGGTTTCTCAAAAGATCTAGATAATATGATATACAGTATAGAATCAATACCCGAGAATTACGACGCATTTAATGAATTAGTAAAGTATATATCTAGGAGAAACATACCAAGAAGCTGCCGAACGCGATACATACCAGCGCTAACACCAGAATTAACGGATACATTGAATAAATACACGGGAATGTTTGAAGCAAACCCATTTGATGAAGAAACTATTGAAGAGGGAGATAAATTATTGAAACTACTTACAGACGAGAAAAGGAAGAAATGGTGTGATATTTTAGCAGAACTAGATATGAAACGAAGCAGCAAGAAAGCCTGGGACCTTATAAGCGATTGAACAATGACCCCACACAAAAACCCAATATACCTATAGTTACACCTAATCAAATAACCCACAACTTACTAATAAATGGCAAAACTGAGGTGAAGAAACCGAGAATGCCTAAACCAAAGATCAAAAGACGTAAGGAAAACGAAAATATGGGTTTAGGAGGTACCTTTTTAGACATAAACTGGAAGCTGCCATAAAGACGCTAAAAAACGGGAAAGCGGCTGGTATAGATGACATGTGTACGGAACAAATTCGGCGCTTTGGAAACAGGACAAAAAGATGGCTATTAGACCTCTTTAATAATATCAGAGATACGCTAAAACTACCTAAAGTGTGGAGAAAATCAAAAATAATAGCCTTACTAAAGCCTGGAAAGAATCCTGACCTACCATCCAGCTATCGACCAGTTTCTCTGCTATGCCACACTTATAAACTGTATGAACGGATTTTACTGAACAGATTAGGTCCAGCCATAGATGAAAAATTAATAAAAGAACAAGCTGGCTTCCGCCCAGGTAAGTCCTGCACAGGACAAATACTTAACCTTACCCAACACATTGAGGACGGTTTTGAGAGAAAACAAATAACCGGCGTGGCTTTCATAGACCTCTCGGCGGCCTATGACACGGTCAACCATGGCTTACTGTTAGAAAAAATATACAAACTTACACAGGATTTTAATCTAACGCAAATTATTGAGTCTCTGATGAGTAACAGACGATTCTTTGTCACTCTGGCAGGGAAACACAGCAGATGGAGAAACTCGAAAAACGGACTACCGCAAGGTAGTGTTCTTGCTCCAACACTTTTTAATATCTATACAAATGACCAATATATATCAAATGACGATAAAATTAAACATTTTATATATGCAGACGACGCAGCAATAGCTGTGCAGGATAACAATTTTGAGACAATTGAAGAAAAGCTCACTAACGTCTTGGAACACACGAGCAAATATTATACAAGTAACCACTTTAAACCAAACCCGAATAGGACACTTCTTTGCGCATTTCATCTGAGAAACAGGGAAGCCAACCGTAAATTGGAAATAACATGGGAAGGTGAGGCACTACTACACTGCGATACACGAGTATATAACACGAGTTACTCTTGACAGAACTTTAACGTACAAATATCACTGCGAAAAGACAAGTAAAAAGATAAACACACGCAACGGTTTACTCCGAAAACTGATAGGATCAAAATGGGGAGCACAACCCCACACCCTACGGGTATCTGCAATGTCCCTCTGTTTTTCAGTCGGGGAATACGCATGAGAAGTATGGGGAAGATCAACTCATGTAAAAAAAAATAGATACTGCTCTAAATGATGCATGTCGTATTGTAACAGGATGCCTCAAAAACATACCTATTGAAAAAGTATACTTATTGGCAGGCATAGCGCCATCAATAAGACGACTAATCTCCACTAACTTGGAAAGACAAAAACAGGCAAACGACCCGAGACATCCTATGTACGGACAGACGACTACAATCTCTCGACTAAAGTCGAGGAAAAGCTTTCTCAGAGTCTCTAGTGCCTTAGAAAATGACCCCTCCCAGAGTAGAATAAATGCATGGAAAGATAAAACAGAGGACATTAGAGGCTGGATTGAACCTGCGGAACACTTACCTCCAGGGCACGTACTACAATGGCATGTGTGGAAGACATTAAACCGACTGAGAGTGGGAGTAGGAAGATCTAAGGATAACATGCTGAAATGGGGATACCTCAATGATCAGGAGACATCTTGCCATTGTGGAACAATTCAGACGATGACACATTTATTGGTATGCCCATTGGCACCAGAACCTTGCACGCTAGAAGACTTAACTAATGCTAACCAGAAAGCAATGGACGTGGCCCAGTACTGGGCAAATGAAAACATCTAGTCGAAACACTTACTCTACCAAATTTTATTTTATTGTATATTATTTACTTATGTATGTTTTAAATTGTAAACCAGTTATATAAACTAGTCTAGATTACTAACTTATAATTACCAGTATGATGCCTGACACGAGAAAAAAAAGTAGCTTGACTCAACTAGGTCAGTGACTACTGTGACTTTCAATTACATAATTGGTGAGACTTTATTAGTAATAGGTACTTGTAGTTTCAAATGAGATTTTGAGTATAATTTTTGATATTACATGTATATGTGGATATTGAAGTTTTTTTTTGGGGCCTATTTCTGGTGATAAAAATATTTATGAGATTGTCATCTACCACAATATATTGATAATAATTTTAATTACTAAATGCATTTATATATGAATGCTTTTGAGTTAAAATGGTAAAAATTAATTTTAAGTACCTAATATTCAAAACTCAAAAGTAATCATAATGACCCCTTTCCCTAATTACCTTCCAATGAACAAACAATATTACTTATGTACAGTTTTGTGAAGGAAAAGTTAAAAAACAAAACTGTTAAATGATATAATTTGAAATTGTAAGTATGAAAAGTAAAAAATATACATATATTTTATATATAATTTATTATACATTATAATATATTATAGGTAATATTAATAGTAAGTATTATAATTTATAATAATATACTGCCATATCGGGCCAAGTACAGCTAGCGCTAATAGTTCCTATAGTCGCCACTTCGACAAGTGATAAGGTCCCGAGCTCCAACCTGTGTAGATAACCGTGATTTATACCATACAAATTGTTCTATAAATTAGGTTGCAAATTTATTCTCATAAATTGCGCTAGCTCTGATTAAAGGAGAGATATTATTATAACTGACCCACCTGGCACCTACCATACACTGTCTAGTCTTGTAGGCGAGTGATATCTATTATGCATGAGCAAGTACCACAATAATTCACCTTGCTATGTTGGCTTTAATTATTTAGCCAGTAGCACTATTCATAACATATTATGATCATTATAATCTAACGTTCAAGTTCAAACAAACTGTTATCACGGTCATTTTATAAAACAAAAATACATACTTAGGTAGAAAACAATGTTAGAAAAGGATTGATATTGTGTGTTTTTTCTGAAAGCACAAACTTTTAAAAACGTGTTCTTCACAAGTTTAATCATATATACCGATCAAAAATATGAAGCTAAATCCTTTTTTTCGTCAATAAAAATAATTTGTAGTATTTTGGACCATATTCATTGTACACAAATTACCTATTCAGTTCGGTAAGTATTAATTACTATTAATAATATCTTACTAATATATTATACTATTGTAATTTTCATAGTATTCACTATTTCCCCTCGAATTTATGCTGATGTATATATAATATATCCTATAATTATTAACTACACCTACTAATAGCGTCCTTTTATTTTTAAGTATATTTTTTTATAACTTTTAAAATGAATTTTTATCCAGTTATATTTAATGCATCACAACATAATTTATAAATGTCTTATATAACATTTTTACCTAAAATTTTTAATAATATGATATACATTTATGTAGGTACCATACTACCATTTATATTTTGGTGCATTTTACAAATGATTTAAAATATTTTTCTATTACTAAAAAATTAAACTTTTAAACTTATCACTTGGCATTTTGTTATGTTTAATATTTACCTTCATGCACCACCTTTTTTATAGAAAATTGTAGAGTTGGCACTTAAGTGATAATATACTAATACACAGTACAGTCAATGATCATGTATCATACCTACTTCAGTTATTTCTCAAGGAGCCATTGAATACGTTTAAACATATTAAACTATAGAAAATGAAAAACATCAAATTAGATAAGTAAGTAAGTAGTCAATTCAGTTTTGTTCTAATCTATTTCTTAAACTATCGCCATATTCGTATAGCAAGAGTAAAATTGTTATTGCATATTGGACATCGTTCAAAATCCAAGTCGACACACAGTCAATACACAACACTGAACACCTTATGGCCACATGGTACCAGGGCATGTGTTCTAGGACTATCCCTGCAGATCACACAAATGTCCTCTTCATTTCCCTGGGGTAAATGATCTCCTATGTTTTGAGGGATGGGGGCATATGGAACTTCATCTTCATTACCTTTTGCATAGTTTTCTACCCAAAAAGCAACAGCTAAATCTTCTGGGACAAAAAAATCTGCCTCATTATTAACAGTGTCAGTTTCATTTTCATTTTGTTCTGGACCTAATTATGAAAGTATGAAAATAAATATAATATTAAAAATATTTTAGTTGATTGTTTTTGAATTAAAGTAAAAACAATTTATTGTAATATTATTTAATGCAAACTGCACACCATCTATATCAATGACACCTGGATTTCTATCAAATTCAGCATTTGGTACTGAATGGGGAAGTGCATTCATTGTCCATCTTGGACCTCATCTTCACGGATCTGGACATTTCGGCGTGACAATCTCGGCGTGACCATCTCGGCGTTGCCATTTCGGCGTACGGCCGTTTGGCGTGGGTCTATTTCGGCGTATAGTCATTTTTTTCATAAAATTATTTTAATCGCGTTTAGATAACATAATGTTAGCATTTATCTCACTTTCATGAGAATACAAAGTGGTCGAAACACCTTCTTTTGCAGATAGAAACAGGCAAAAGTCCATAAAAAATAAATAAAAAATAAATCGACGTTGATAAATTTATTTTAAAATTAGTCAGCGATTATGATAATCGTAATATCATGAGTTTTTTAAGAGGAATAGCACATAATTTAAGTATGATGACCTGAATATTTTTATTCATAATTTTTATAGCATAAAAAATGGCCACGCCGAGATAGCAACGCCGAAATGTCCTAGACAGTCATCTTCAGAATCTAAGAGTTTAATACAAAAATTGTTTTAATAGTAAGTAGAAACCATGTTCATTTAATAAACATATATTTATTTGAAACATTCATATTTTAGGTTTGTTCATTGCTGAGAAATAAAAATTTAGTCGAAATTTGATATTGCATGTTCTCACCTTCTCCATTATTCATAGCAAGAATATTCAATATGGCAGCTTCAGCATCTGGTATTGCAGGAAGTGGAGCGTTTAACGTTTCATCGTATAGGTCATCTTCAGAATCTATAAAAATAAAACCAGTGTTGTTGTTAGCAATAATTTAGGTAGATGTTGCAATATTTTTAACTATTTATAGTAATTTATTTATATTTACTACCTATGCAAATAATTTGGGATTTGGTGGTGTAGACATTTTATTTACAAAGTAATATATTTGAAAGTAATTTACTCGATAAATATTCACAATACTGAAGGTATAATCGGCCATTGTTTTGCAAACACATGAAAATAAAATAAAAATAAAAATAACTAAAGCTTGATTATATGATAACTATGTTAGATTTAGATTCTAAAAGGAGTGTTGAAGTATTTTATTTATAATTAATTCTCTTAATTTTAATTTTGTTTGATTGGATATTGAAAAGAATTTATCAAAGGTTGTTTAATTTTTTAAATATTATATACATGCCATTAGTTGCATCGTGCCAATTTAATTCTCTTGTGAGATACCCATCAACACAGTATGAGCACTGAAGTAAAAATTATTTTATTGTAATTGCTCCTGTAGATAGTAGACCTGTTGAAAGTTTAATACATAGGGTGTTTAAAACAAATTTCATTTTGGTATTGCGTGTCGTGACCATTCCATCTGCCAATTGATTAATTAATATGCTGCTTTATTGAAATGTTTTTCAGGTGATCTAGGTGTAATCAAAATTTAATTTTAATTATTTATGTTTGGTTATATACCGAAAAACACTCTGGACCTTTTCGAGTTATCCAAAAACTATACAAATTATACTATTAGGTTATATTGAGAACATTTTATTTTCCAATGATAATAAAACATATAACACATGTGTATTATTATTATACGCAATTTACCTTGAAAAATATGTGAAAAATCTTGGCATCAAAACACCATTATTTTGGGCCATTTTTACATCTTGAAATCCCTGCTCAATTTGATGAGCAGGCAATAGTGCTAATACTGCACACATTCTCAAGCACATTTTAGCTTCTCTCTGTTGTTGCACATAATTTGAGTAGCCCATCTTTTTAATATTTTTTTGCAAACTCTAAATAATTTATTATTAATAATAAATTATTTAAATTAAAATCAACAATATGATTCAAGAAAAATGTCAAACCTGTAAAAAATGGAACCAACAAGAAGATATTGTCGCTTCTGGATATATATCAGAAAAAACATTTCAGAGTGCTGTTTCAAAGTCTATCATAATTGACAATGGTTTGACTTCAGGAAATTTACTACGAAATCGTTCCAAAACTTTTCTATATGCACAAAGCATACAGGAACAGACTAGACAAATGCATGTAGGTAGTTTAATATTTAAATTTTAAATTTAAATGAATGGTAATTAATAATAATTTTTTACATGATTTTAAAGGATCAAATGCAACATAAACAGTGTCTACAATGGGGCATTGATGGAACTACTTTGAACGTAGCATCAGCGTGTAGTTCCGTGGCCCCCTGATGAACTACAGCACTAATAGTTTCTTAGCATGCAAACATTACACTATATTTCCCATCATTATCAACTATCCATTCTTGATAAAAGTTAGAATTGTTACATTGATACCTATAAATGAGATATTTAAATTACATCAGTTAATAATTTTTAATTTTGTTAGTTAAAATCTTACCTATCAGCATTTAAATCCAAGTATTCTCCCAACTCGCGTACTGCTGGAAAAACACTTCTTCGCGACTGTCGTATGGAAGACTCTGCTGTAGGCCAACTATAAACCAATGCTGCATCCGGATTCCTATCAAATTTATGTTTCATAAAATATTGTTTGTATTTAACAATCTTAAAATGCATTATAAATTACCCTTACCTAACTAGTTCTTCATCATATATAACTTTAAGAGGCGTAGTCTCTGTCTTTGATCTTTCAATTAAAGAACTCCTAAAACGTTTTATAGCTTCTTGCTCATTAAACATTGGACCATGAGCTTCATGCGCGTGAGCTTTTTTAGTTACAATAGTGCCATCTTCCATTTGTATAGCTGTGCCTTTGCAGTACACATGAGGTGTAGCACAGTTATAGTAACTATAATGAATAATGATTATGTTAGGAATAACATTTTAACCAACTATTTTTTGTGTATAACTGTAATTGTTTGACATCAATAAAATAATGAAAATTTGATTATGACTTACCGTTTACCTCCACGAGTTTTATTTACTATATAGTGGAAACCTTCGTGATCCATTTCAAAACAAAAAACAAACAAGCAAGAAAGCAAAAAAATGTAAAATAATTTTAACAATTTCAATTTTAATAAAAATAAAAATATAAAAATGATGAAGTTAAATGGTATTGTATTTTAATGACCAAATGACACGTACAAAAATGTAGACAAATGTCAATGAATAATGAATCAAGATTTATAGGTTATAATACACTATACTTAGATGACCAAACAAGACGTACAAAACTGTAGAAACAATTAACAAATGACAATAAATCAAGATTTAGGTTATAATACACATACACTATATTTGGGCTGTTAATCTCGGAAAACACTATGAGTTATTAACGCATGTGATTACTTGAGGCATAGGCGCCCGCAGGGGGGGACAAGCTGGGGCATTTGCCCCCCCTGGTTTTTTCAAAATATTTTTTTTATATTGTATACGAGTATAATAAAAAAAGGTTATTATTTTAAAACACCTAGTAAAATTATAATATTTATCCTCAAATCTTAACATTGCCCCCCCCCTCCTAGAAAAATTTCTGCGGGCGCCTATGACTTGAGGTGTCACTACATGCGTTGGGTTTTTGTAGGGACCGTTTAGTTTTAAATAGAACAGGCCACAAGACTCGGTGTTGCCGTATTCAGCGGGTTTCCACCGCAACATGCGGTGATACGGCTACACAGAACCACAGACTTCTATAATAACTAGATAAGTAACTCCATGCATTAGTTGAAGCCGGGTTCCGCCATTTTCTCGGTTGGCAAATAGTATGCAATATTATATATGTATTTATGGTAAATATTAATTGATGTTGTATTGTATTTTATTATTTCTAGACTTGTTGTTTGTAACAAAAAAAAAAAAAATATTTTATATAGATCATTTTGTCATTATTGTTATTATATCACCTTTAAAAAAATTTATAATTTCATTAATTATTCCTTATAGGTACATTTTGTATATGCCAACCAATGTTTTGCCAACCGAAAAGATGGCGGTCATCCCCGTGCCAGCTTCACTGATAACAATGTAAATATTATAAGAGTTACTTATCTAGTAAGTATAGAAGTCTGTGCACAGAACACAGCACGCCGTTATCAATACAAAACGCATATATTTTAATTATACCGATCACACAACGCGGTAATAACGTACGTTATAAGAAAAACTAGATTTCCTGCCCGCCGGAAGATTAATTTCTTTTATAAATATATTTGTAAAAAAACATGTTAAATCAGTGGCGTAAATATGGGGGAGTATTTTTTTAGTAACCAGAATTAAATTCCCGCAAACACTTGATTTTAAAAATTGTTTTGTCTTATTTTAATAGTTCAAAACTACGACACTTCAATAATTATCATATACGACAAGAAAATTGTACTAACTCGTAGTTAGAGCATAACTGAAAACCATACCTCTTATAAAAATTGAAGGTAAATTAATTTTCTAGGACATCTTATGGGCTTTTTATTGTATTTTGGTTTTTGAAATAGTTACAAGTATTTAAAGATATAAAAACAGTTTACAATTTTAATCATAACTCCCTTTAAAATTAAAACATAATAAAAAGCCAATGAGATACCCAAGAAAATAATAAAAATCTTTAATTTTTATAAGAAGTCTAAATTTTAAACTAACGAAGTTAGCTAAAGCTAAAATTAAAGTAAAAGCGTAAAATTTGCTATGTTACACATTTGTAAGACGGAGACAACACATGTGGGTTTCGGGTGTGGCGTCCTCTTAATATCTATAATCGTGGTACACAGCTACCTAGGATTTTGACGCTTTTGTACAATACGACTTTTTTTTTATCATATTTTTGCGCTTATGTATTTCACCAGCTATTTCCTATTTTCCTCTAAAACTATTGCACATTCCCGTATAAAAATGGTTTACTCATTCAAAATTATCTAACTTGTCAAATTCTATCATTTTTTATGGATTTTTGTAAAAATACTAATTTTTTTTAATTTTTATTATATCCTACGCGTTTTCAATATATCCAACAACAAAACCAAATTCTTTAATATTAGTCCTATCTGCCTATAATCTTCAAGGGTCAAAGTAGAATCGTTCCTTAAACTATTTCCCAGATTTAAAAAGTATAAGTCAATTATTAAGGGGTTAAATGTTCAATTTAAAAAAAAAAAAGGCGGGAAAATCTGTTTGGCCAATTTCTTAATCTTAAAATCGAGACGCGAGTTTTTTAAGAACTGAAATTTGATTTAGAGGTGTCACTGCGCCAGCAAGCATTTTAAGAAGATACGACCAATATTGAAGGAGTTAGTATTTCAATAAACTTTAGCAATTCATATAGTAGAATAACGATTTTTAAATTATCAAGTTTTGGATAAGCTCTGTTTAAAGAAAAAAAATTACAGACTTTTAGAAATATCTATTTTATTTACTAACAAACTGCAAATCTGCATGCTCAGCATAACTCAAGACAGTTTCATCACTAAATCTGTTTACGAAATAAATAATTGTATATTTTTCAGTTACAAAAGTTTAACATTAGCCTAAACGGTATTGTTCTGTGATAACACTGAACCTTCTAAATTTGAATTATCAAAATCAATAATTAACTCTACAACTCGTAGAATACGAATACATAATGTGATCGAGAAAAGAGACAAGAGTTACCAATAGAAAGTAATATACTAATATGTATGATATTATAGCATTTTATGAAATTACATCTTACCTATACGTAATTAAATTTTTTTTTAAATATTAACTTTGGAAATATAGATCTTATCAACTAAGATCAAAGAACTTTTAGATTGGAAATTATAAAATAAACGTCATAATAAATGTATATGGTATATCATATATCATACAATATTCGATATAAAGAAAACAACTACAGTAGTTATGTATCATACATATTATACGTACAATATATATTTAAGCCTATTTATTATAGCATAAATATTTTTGATTCCGTTATAGTGCGTTTCATTATTGTGTTTGAGTATTTATATTAGTTATTACTTATGGTTAGTAAAACAGTAAGGGCCGATTCATACGTAGACAATACTTAACAATAAGTATTGGTGTATTTTTTAATTTTAAGCTATACTTATGACTCAAATATGATTCATTAACGAGATTTTGGCAAAAAGGATAAAAAGTATTACTTGATCTTAAGGTTAGTCGAAACCTACTTTAGGCATTGCTTTTAGTTATATCACAATTTTTTTATTTTTTAAATTATCAAAATCAGCTTAAGCAATACTTATTCTGCTTAAGCATCGATTTATGCCGTATAAGTATTATATATTATTATCTTATCTGAACGTCATCTACAATATTTATAAATCATTTATTGGACTTTAAAAACAATTACCTAGGTAACTACCTACTTCAGTCTTCAATTATACTCGTTTTAATTTTTCAATCAATAAGACCAGGATATATGTGACATGGGTGTCCCGAAATTTATATTCTGTACACTTAAAGTAAAAAACTGGTGACAGCATAGGCGCCCGCAGGGGGGGGACAAGCTGGGGCATTTGCCCCCCCTGGTTTTTTCAAAATATTTTTTTTATATTGTATACGAGTATAATAAAAAAAAGGTTATTATTTTAAAACACCTAGTAAAATTATAATATTTATCCTCAAATCTTAACATTGCCCCCCTCCTAGAAGAATTTCTGCGGGCGCCTATGGGTGATAGTCCCGGTTTTCCGAGAGGTATAACAACCCTTCTTAAATATTAAGTGTCTTAACAAAGTTACATGACAAAAGAGTAACAAATCGTAATAATTCCTTTTTAGGTTATGAAGACTGTCATGGAACAAACACTACAGTTACAATAGTTAAGCTTCAGAGAAAACAATATTTTAAAAAAAAACTACTTAAACATATTCATATTAAATAAAATTATGAATATGAATATTTAATTTTGGAATGATTAACTGTGATAACAGTGATACAGACTATAGAGTACATTAGGTTAACTATAATGTTATAAACCCATTTCATTTAGTAGTAGAAATATACCTAAGTATTGTAATATAAAAATTTCTTATTATATATATATATACACAGTATGTCCAAGAAGTCCCGTATCACCCTTAATATCTCTATGTAAAATCAATATATTTAAACACGATTCTTTTTTACAGTACGAAGTATGAAAATTCTAATTGAATGGCATACATTTTTTTTTTTTAATTCAAAAATTTTCAAACTAATTTTTTTATGCATTTAAGAATTTTAAATTTTTAAGATAGCCATTTTGTTGAACATATTTTTTAAAACAGTTCAAAAAAAAAATATATTAAAATAAAATAAAAATTGACCAAGTTAGACCTATAGTCTAAAATTAAATGTTAACTAATGTATTGTGTTATTGTATAAATTTAGTAAAAATGGTTTTATACAAGTTTAAAATATTTATCTTTGTTTTTATATTATATATTATTTTTTATGATTCAAATTTTTAATTTTATATGTCTATGTGCTTATAACATAATACGTACCATTTGACATTTATTTTCAGAAATTATGAACAAAACATTGATATTTTTTAAATCTAATTTAATAAAATGTATTCCATTACGTTCCTCCATTAGCGTTTGAACTAAGAGTAATATGTACATTGTACTTATATATTCATTATAATATATAATATGCCTCCCTTGTACGATTGGGATCCTAATAAGTCAATTGTGAAATGGATGAACAGCAATGAATTATTATTTGTACATTTTAATTTGTAACACTGAATGAATTATAATAAGCATTATAATTTATAAAATTGTATGATAATATAGTGAATTAACATATTTCATATATTTTTTGGAATAAGAAATTTTAAAATGACAGTATTTAATAATATTAATAATTGTATTTGAAAAAAAGAAAGTATTTAAATACATGCATACAAATAACTTAGAACATAATATAAGTCATTATACAATATAAAATGTTGAATTTTATTTCTTAAATCATAATATATTTTCAATTTTCTATGCTTTTGTTGCACAAGTGTTCATTTATCAGCCTTCATAGGACATATAGCACTCTTAGTGGTGATGTAGTAATACAACTGTATGTAGTAAAATTTTCAAGCCCAGAATAGATGAAATGGAGAATGAAACAAGCAACATTACATTATCAATACACCTTAAAGGGTTAAATTATGATAAAAATATATTGTTGAACATAAAATATTATAAGCTAATTAAACAGGAGGTATTTGTAATTGTATACAGTAAAAACTAAGTACAGGTATAACTTACAATTTGACTCAGAGTCAAGAGAAAAATATGAATGATCAGTTCATAGACTGTTTATGGTGTGGTGTGAAATCATATTCAGTCATTGCAAGCAAATTACCTAACAAATGAATTTGTTGAAATCAATGTTAGAAGAATAAGTAATAGTAACATATGATAAATAAATAATATGATAATTACTTGGTGTTCTAGAATCCAATGGTAGAGCCAGCATATTTGGCGAAGAAAGAATTGTTGTCTCACATTCTTCTAGAGCATTAAATAAATTATTGTCAACAGTAGAACAAAAATCAAGTTTACCTGAAATGCTGCTGGAAGAAGATGGTATATCATCTAAAATATAATATAAACTATACAGTATATTTCATTTTCAAACATCATAAAAGAATCTAATATAAAAATGAAACTGTACACTCACTTATAAAATGTCTCGGTATTGCATGACTCTGAAGTCTATTTTGAAGATCATTTAAAAACATTTTGTGTTCAAAGTGTTCGCCACACACCTTTAAGGATTTTTTTATGTAAGAATCAGGAATTGTGATACCACAATTTTCAATCCATTTGACACGGCTATGATTAACAATTATTTTTTAGTTTTTATTACATTTTTCTATATAATGAATTCATTTTATTATACATACTTAGTTGGATCCCTCGGAAGAGAAAAATAACTAACGTTACGATTTTGAGCCATTTTGTTTTGACAACCTGAATATGAACATTTAATGTAATTCTTTGAAGTATTTGATGAATTCATTGTAAAAATTAAAACACCAACAACCACAAACAATTGACAAAAAAAAATATTTTAATTAATGCAAATAACAATTAGCACAAGCACAGAATAACATGTGAAAAGTGAATTGTGAAATAGCGATAGTTCACAATTTCACATGATCACATGTATACAAACTCGATGTCTGATAGTATTCATAACAACTTAATTTGAAATTTCATAACCTAACAAATTCTCTGGCAGCATAAATAAGAAAATGACGGCCACCACACCCAATACATGCAAAACGTTCCTTGCTTTAAGTGTCCTTTCTGATCGACGACAACTAACCTAATCATGACAAATAAGACTTAATTGTCATGACGTATACAACCACGACCTACATGAGCGCAGCCGCGCAGGACTAAAATAAAAAATAATTAATAAACAGGTGTCTAGTGGTATAACTGCATGAGGCATGTCAACAAAATCGTTCTGCACATTATATATACACCGAACATGGAAGAAACGAGTTAATCGTGAATTCTTTATCAATGTATTTGGGATGTAATTTATCGTTTGTTCTGAGTTTTTGAGTAAGCATGCGCAGTAAGCAAGTAACTAGGTAACCTGCTTAATAGGCACGAATATTGTTGTTCATCTTCACGACTTCACATGACCATATCGATATTGATTACTCACTATATTGATTACTACAAGTCTTTCAATTTTCATTTTACATTTTTATTAGGTTTTGATTTTGATTTTTGTCTTGAAGCTAGAAATTTACCAGGTCTACAGTTCTACAGCATATTGTTCACTGGTAAGTACAAAGTACAATTAGTTTTGATTAATGGTAATTTATTAAAGCATGAAATCATCTATACTTATTACTTGTTATCTTATTATGACGCATTCTACCCTAAATCTTCAATTAATGCTATTTGTAAAATATATATTTAAATATAGGTACTTACCTACCTAATTTAACAATAATATAGGTATTGTGGTGAATATGTATTATGTACAGTGATGTCAAAAATTATGCAAATTATATTTCTATTACTCACCACTCACACTCTCAAAACAAGTATTAATACAATGGTTAAAAATAATTTACTTGATATGTTATGTAGTTTATGTTAAAATGTTTAATTTAACCACCAACGGAATACCCACCACCGAATGTAGGCATCGATGCCAATAGGTATTACAATACTAGATTTTGAAAATTCAGTTGAACTTTATAATATCAAATTAATGTAATTTATTTTAAATTTACGAGACAATTTTAATTTTTCAACTTTTTTAGTTTTTTTTCTATAAATATCGATAAACATTTATTTGTTAGGTAGAAAAGCTTAAAAATTTAATACAAGGCTCCTAATATATTTTTACAATAGCAGTTGAAAAATAAAAGAAATACACAGTCACCATTTTTTTTTACAAGCATTCAAAGTTCAAATTTCGACAACATACGTAAAAATCACGAAAATTCGCAAATTATTTTAAGCTAGAAATTCATAAAAAATTGTCGGTACTTTTCGGTTATCATACGCCAACGGTCGGCCGGCAGACTGCGGCGGCGGTCGGGATGTACCGATTCCGCAATCGTATACTATTATATTTATCTCAATGCTTCCATCATAAAAATATTTTTTATATATAATAATTTTTTTGGTATTCATATTGTATTGGTATTAATACTTTATTATAATTTTTTTTTGTATTGATGTTTTATTATACTTTATTGGTATTCATATTTTATTATAATTTCTTTGTACTCATATAATTTCATATTATATTATTTTATTAAAATAAATTATATTTTTGGCAATTATTTATTTATTCGTATGGCAATGAAACTTGACAATATTCAGATAAATATAATGGAGTGATATAATATGTATCCAATCTGAAATAATTCAGATTAGAAAATAAAATGATTTAAAACCATTCATAATTTTTTTTTTAAGATTGAAAAACTTTTAATACATTGTTAATATCAAAAATTGTGCAACATTTTATTTTCTGGGAACCTGAGATACAGTATAATATGGCTTGAACAAAGAAAGTTAGTACATAATCAATTGTCACATTTGCACCATATTACAATAAATAATGATAAAATTATTAACAATAGTTAAAAGATATTAACAAAATAAATATATTATATACTCTATATTTCCTTTTGTTTACAATTGCTGTGTGATCAACCCGATACCTTAGTGTCTTACTGTCCACATAATTCATATTTTTTCATTATACAAAAGTTTCACTGAAAGAACATTAAGAGTTTTAAAGTTTAGATTGGTAGAACCTTCTAATTCTCGTTTTTGAAGACAAATACGGATAATTTATTTCTGATGTAATTGCAAGGACCTTAGTACATTTTAACTTAAATCATCCCACACCAATTAACTATATGAACAAATAGCCTGATATAGAGGTAGGTAAATAGTTCTCTTATTATTTGTTGGCACAACATATTTTAATTTATATTGTATGAGATGGCTCATATTACAGTCAATGAATAAATTTAGATATCGAGTACTAGAACCATGCATGTTGTATTGTCACATAGGATAAGATTGGAACTAAAGTATATAGGAAATTCATCAAAACTATTTTCAAAATTGTTGATTGAGAAATTCATTAAATTTATTAATTTTTACAGTTTAGTGACAATTCCTATGATTAAGATGATTAATTGTTTTTTTGAAACCAATAGATGCTTTTATAAGAACATAACACCAGTAGTCAGCTGAAAAGAGAAAACAAGTTTCATCTGCATATGTAACAATTAAACCGTTGATGTTTAGATTATAAATTTTATTTATATACATTATATAAGATAAATAAAGTTGGACCAAAAACATTCCCCTGTGATACACCACAATCTTTAGACAAATAGTCACCAGTTATTTCATTAATTTTAACTTTTTGTTTCCTGTTTAGTAAAAAGCTTTTAAACCAGTTCAAGTATACACCAAATTCGGTAGTAAATCAATGAGTATTGAATGATCAACGGAATAAAAAGCATTTGCAATATCTAAAAATATCGCTAGAGTTTTTTTTTTACCATTGTCGAGTGATTCATTAACTTAGCTACCCTATAAAGGTCTTTTTCTGTTCTAATACTCGGGCTAAAACCAAATTGATGTTTGGAGGGAAGTTCAAACTTTTCTAATTATCACATCAATCTTTTTTTTTAAATTTCTTCAAGTGTCTTAAAAAAAAATTGATACCATAAAGTAGACCTATTATTGTTAATGTTTTGGTTATCATCATGTTTGTTTAGAGGTTTTTCTATATTTACAATTAAAATTCATCTGGAAATAATTTGTATTTTATACTTAGATTAATCTGTATGTTAGAGGCTTAGTAATTCTATCAGCTACTATTATTTAAACTAAAAATATATGGGTATAATCTGTCCAGTTCATTTTGGTACGAGCATATTTTATAATTTTAAAAAGAATGGTGATGATTCCCAAACTACATTTTTTCAATACCTATATGTAATATAGTTTTCATAACACTTTTTTTCTTTTAAATAGTAACAGTTAATATGATTCTTTTTACTGCTTATGAACAGTGGCGACCTGGCCAGGTCGGCGAGTCGGCGATTGCCGACTAGGCCTTTGGCTAAATGGGCCCTTACAGCCAGAGCCATTACCCGATTGAGATTATATTATTTTAAATGTACTTACAGACTTATTTGATCATTTATTAATTATTATTTATTAAAATTTATTAAAATATTGAATATTATTTATTATTTATTTGAATATTAAATATTATATAATAATGCGGTGGTAGACACTCAAAAGTTGTTTAGCACACACAATTAATATGAATAATATTAATCAGGTCCTTATATATTATAATATGAAGTATCCGGTATGTAGACTAGTAGAGAATGATACAAATACCTATACCTATTATACCTATTATACCTTATTATAGTATATGCATCAACAGCAATGTTGAATAGGTAACATTATAGATATTTTGTTATTTGTTTTTATAATGCCAAAGCCAAAGGGGTAAAGTTAATTGAAACCTAAATAAGGTACTTACAAAAATAGTTACATATTATACATTTTTTTGGAAGAGGGGGGGTAGTAGAACTTCAAAATGATTAGGTATCTTTAAAAATGTAAAACTGTAAAAAGGCCCATAGCCATTTGCATTTGCACATTTGCTATTAGTCTTATTGGTCAGGGGCCTTTTTAAATTCTAGCCGACTAAAAAAAATGAACCCAGGCAGGCACTGCTTATGAATGTGCTGTTAGATTTAAGGTATGGTGGTTATACCAAACCAGCGATAATGATAGAAAATACAACTTTATAAGATAAATGTGTTTATAATTCATTGCCTGATAATACAATTTAATGAAAATAACATTTTAATTGATGTTAATACAACTTTTTTTTTTTAATTAAGAGTTCTTACTTCAATATTTTATTCCAACAGGAATAAAATAACATTCAAGTAATCATGCCATCAATAGATACCTTTACATTTACCTATCCAATAGAAGAACGTCAAGGCTTGAAGAATTTATTACATGAGTGGAAGATGGAGTTCTTTTATGAAACGTTTATTGGTAATAAATTTAAATCAAATCATGATGAAGCGTATTTTTCTTTAATCGTTCTTTTTTGTTCAGATGAATTGATCACCGTACCATTATTAAAGATCATACAAGAGCGTCAAATACATGAATTGATGTCAATGTTTCCTCATGTGCCTATTGGTATAAAAGCTTTATTTATTGCTAAACTTCAAAAATGGAAGAATGACAATCCACTCAATCATAATGACAGAATAAGTTTGAACCGTTACTAATAACTATGATGTTTAAAATGTTTTTATCTACCATTGTACAATGTTTATAAAAACAAAATAATAAAACAAATAGTAAAGAATTAATAGCATTATTATTTATTGTCTTCTATAAAACTATTCTACAAGTGTCATAAATATTTATTGTAATTTTAACAACAATAATACATAGTCAATAATGAGTTTTATTAATGCATCAAAGTAATATTATTGTTACTGTAAAAATACTTTTTTACTCTATTATTAAAAACTATTATACATTTACATATTAATGCAATTAATAGTATCAATCTAACAAGATTATCTTATCCAATCCATATCATCTGTTTAAAACTAAATGGAAAATGAATTTATAATTTAATGACTATATAATTACTAAATATTATTTTTCAATTAGAGTGTGTATAATATTATGATTTTAAAGTTTTATACTTTGGTACAGTCATAAAATTAAATGATACTGGATTATTTGTTTCTTATGAACCAACAAAAATTTGTCTTCCTAATAAAAATGTACTAATAATAATAATAACTACATAGGTATTCAATAATAAACTTTTATTTTAATATTGTATCATTAATATTTCATATAATAAAATTTAAAACTTAGGTAATGGTTAATTAAAATATAAGAAACAAATGAATAGGTACCAATTTCGTATGAAGCCAAGGTGACAAACATTTTTGATAGAGATATACCGACTATATATTTTTTTCTTCTAGGATTAACTAATGCAAAATACATTTTTTGAATTATCTTTATCACTTATATCAGGGGTCGCCAACCAGTCGATCGACTGGTCGATCTTTCTAGGAATGTAGGTCGATCGTTATAAAAATTAATTTTACCATTATCGGTCGAATCGGATAATGCGGATTGCTATATTGTATTCTTAGAATTTACCATTATCGGTTAATCATAATACATAGTCAGAATTATTGTCAGTTATAGGCTTATAGCTCGAACGTCAATTAGTCGTCACGTGCAAGTGTGCAACGCGTATATCTTCCGTATATTTTCGTTAATAAGTTGCAAATTTATTTAGAATTTACAACAAATAAAATGAATGCAAATAAAAAGTGTAAAACTTATCATTTTAATCAGGAATGGGAGTTGGAGTTTTTTTTTGTTGGCATTAAAGGCAAGTGCGTGTGTTTAATATGCCGAGATACTCTTTCTATTTTCAAACGTGGAAACATAGAAAGACATTACCGGACTAAACATGCAGATTTTGATTTAAAGTTTCCAACTCATTCCAGCTTACGACAAGATAAGCTAAAAACAATGAAATTAAAACTGAACCAAGAGCAGTCTGTTTTTAAAAATCCAAATAAATTAGCCCAAAATGTAACTATTACTTCATTCAAAGTAGCATACTTATTAGCAAAGAAGAAAAAACCGTTTTCCGATGGTGAATTAATTAAAGAAGCCTTTAAAGAAGCATTTGACTCATTATTTACGGACTTCAAAAACAAAAGTGAAATTCTAGGTGCCATTAGTTCAATTCAATTATCAAGTAACACAGTAATGCGTCGTATTGGAGCCATATCTTCAAATCAAAAAACTCAATTACAGACTGATTTATCAAAATGTTCATACTTCAGTTTACAAATGGATGAGTCTAACGATATGATTGATACTTCACAGCTTTCTATTTTCATTAAAATGTGTTTTGACGATTTTTCTGTTAAGGAAGAATTTTTTAAAGTCTTATCGTTTACCGGAAGAACTAGAGGAGAAGATATTTATAAAACGTTTAAACAATTTGTTGAAGAAGAAGAAATTCCAATTGAAAAATTAGCTAGTATTACAACAGATGGAGCCCCATCATTTTGTGAAAAAATTTTTTTACAAGAAATTGATATTGTTTATGAAGAATTAGAAAATATAAAATGGCTTGAAGATTTTTCATTTTTAGTTGATATTACTGACAAAATTAATTTCCTAAATTTAGAGTTACAAAGAAAAGAAAAACAAATTATTGATATGATATCACATGTTCAAGCGTTTTCGAGTAAATTAGCATATTGGGAAAATAAAATGAAAAATGGTGATTTCCAGCATTTCCCTACTCTTCAAGAAACAATAATTAATTATTCTGAAAATTTTTATGAGCCTACAAACCATATAAATATAATTCAACATTTACGTTCCGAATTTAAAAGAAGATTCAACGACTTTAAAATACTTGAGCCAGTTGCGCAGTTTATATCAAATCCATTTACTGGGGATGTTGAGACAAAAGCGAATAAAATTGGAAATTTGTTTAATCTTGATATAACAGTTTTGGAAATGGAAATAATAACGTTACAAAATGATTCAATACTTAAGATTACCTCGGAGTTTTGGAAACACGCGAGTACTCAAAAATACCCAAATCTACGAAGCATTGCCCTTCGTATAACTTCATTTTTTGGTTCAACTTGGTTATGCGAGTCAACATTTTCGAGTATGAAATACTTAAAGAACAAATATCGTTCAAGAATTACAGACAGTAATTTGGATTCAAGTTTAAGAGCAGCTGTTTCTAATTATATACCACAATTCTCAAAACTTGCAGAAAACCAATGCCAGGTATCACATTAATAAAATAAAATAAAAACACATTAATTAAATAACAATATCAGATTTATATAAAAAATTTTTTTACTTTTTCTTGTGTTTAAAATATTACATTATTATTATTATTATTATGAAGAAACAATAAATATTTATTCTTTGGAGCTTAGACCTTTTTTTTTTGCTCATAACACAAATCTCTTCCTAAAAACCTAAATTCTCCTGGATGTCGATCACCTGAGACTAAAAAATTCAAATGTAGCTCACTTGTTTGAAAGGGTTGGCGACCCCTGACTTATATTAATAATAGACAAACTTATATAGATGATAAAATTATAGTGAAAAGCAAGGGTTACAAGCTAGTCAAATTTTAGAATAATAATGGTCGATTGTATTAAATATTAATTTCCCAATTTCGGTTGATCATGTACATATAGCCTTAAACACACTTTTAAGCATTATACAAAAAGTAAAATAGCAATGAAAAATAATAATTTTATAAGATATATATACAATTTTTTATTATGCTACATGGTTACATATAATAATGTAAATAATATATCAACCTAGATAAAATGTGGTTGAATACCAGATACCTAAAACATGTAATGTAACTCATTGTAAAAGGTTGCCGACAACTATTATTATTTTATTAAGTGTAAAGTTTTTTTTTAAATGTATGTGAAGCATATCATTACTTATTGCATATTGTTAGACAGTTAATAAAATATGATCTTGGAAATTGTCACTAATCCATTTTACAACGCTTTCATTACATACCTATTAAGACTGATTTGATATTCATATTTATATAAGTGAATCTATGTATAAGTTTTATTCTTTGTAATATACAAGATTTAAAATTTACTGAATATTCTAACAGGTATATAAAATAATTTTATTAAATACATTATTTTACTATAGTATAATATAATCCTACTTAAAAAAAAAATATTACACTCATAGGTATGTTGTAATAATGTAAATTTATTTTATAGTTCAATTGATAATTCATTCATAGGAAAACATTTTTTTACAAATATATTTTTATAAGAAAATTAGTTATGTTCCTATATACATCCGCTATAGTGGATACTCTCCAATAATATATTTTGCAATATTGCTAATAGTGTAGTTTAGTATTTCTCAACCTTTTTTGTTTTAGGCCCCCCTAAATTTAATGTAAAACTGTCAAGCCACCCTTACAATTTTATAATTATTTAATAATAGTAATCTAACATTAGACTTTATTGACAAGGATTAATCATAGGGTCAGTTAAAATATAACTAAATAACAGAAAATATTTCAAGAACTCCCAGTCACATAGCCACAGCCCAAGATTGAGAAGCACGGGTGTAGTTAATATAATTGTTTAAAACATTATACCTACATTTATATCATAAGGTTACCTTGTAATGAGAATTGGCAAAAAAGCTGCATCTTCTTTGTACCTACTCAAAAGAAGAAGGAGTTGTAATAAAAATAAATAAAAGTTGTAACTTTCAAGGAAATGTATAATATATTTTCAAAGCTTAAAAAATTGTTTAAATCTTAAAGGTTTCAAGGTTGAGTTCTTACCTTTAGAAAGGTACCTGTGGATGTTTTTAAACTTCTTGTAAGTAATAAAGTTATTAATTATATGAGATGATCATACTCGCCCTATGTGCTTAAATAATGCATATATTCAAACTTTTAACATTTTAAATATAGGCGGTACTTTATGACATATTTTTGAATGCTCGAGATCATTGGAACACTTAAGGATGTTCATCTGACACAATTTATAAATTTTAAATAAAAATATATTATAATTTATATCAGTAATATAATATATAAATCATCTCCATTCAGAATCACTTTTAGTATACAATGACATCTGTCATTGAATTAAAATTTAACACATCCATTATAGTGATCTACTCTCCATCTCTACTATATAGCACTATAGCAGAGTGATATCCACCTGCCCACTTTTTTTTTACATAAATTTAAATTCAAAATTTTAAGCTATTCATAGTCTTTCACTATTATTATTTCCTAAGAGCCTGCAGGTCATCGGAGCCAGGGATCCTGACAACTGAAGATCAATATGATAAGTTATACTAACATAGCCAAAGGCAACATTAGCAGAGCAAGGTTTCCCTTATTGTACCATACTGTATAATAGTAAAATATGAATTGTAATAACTAATAGTAGTGAGTGGGAGATTGGACAACCGCTGCTAATTGTGGTTGGAATTGATTTGTTCAAAAAAGCCGTAGGGGTAGTATCGGAAACATGGTTTATTCTCCGGTCCTCAGTACCACATAACAAAAAAAAGTTATTCACAATTAAATAATTTGAAATAATTTAAGTGGTTTATAATATTATAAAAATGTGGGATTTCCAGATTTGAATTTCTATATTTAGAATTATGATTATTAACTTGTTATAGTTAACTCAAAACTAATGTGAAATAGTTTTTAATTGAAATAAAGAAAAAATTAACCTTTTAAATAGGTAAATCATAAAAACAAGACATATCAGTTATATGTATATTATATACAAGTTATAATAAAATTTGAAATAAATATTGTATTGAAAAAATATAGTTAATAACATAATGTTAAATTGTGTCAATTGTGAGAATAATATTTTTAATATGGCTCAAGTTACCTCATTTCATATGAATTTAGTTACACTTTTAAACTTCTATTAGTTGTATCATAAGGTATACCTATAAGATAATCTCTTAGGTAGCTTTGTATGCGCTTCTATAGAAATTTTACTAACGAGTAGTGAGCCTCATAAATGTATCATAAATCATCTAAAATTAATGTCAGCATACACCTATATTATATTATGTTAAAAAAAAAAATTGTATCATTATAACTTTGTAAATATTTATTAGTCTCTAACTATGTTTTATAGCTTTAAGTATGTTTGTACATATTAATATATCGTTCGAACTACAAGATAAATATAAAAATGATTGTGTTCAAATTTTATTATGAACAATGTTATAAGAAATCACTCATTAATTTATTTTTATAAGATATCAGTGTTATTAAACTTTTAAAAGGTAAATCATAAAAATAAGAGATGTTATTTATATGTATATTATACAAATACAAGTTATATAAAAATTTAAAATACATTCTGTATTCAAAAAATATAGCCAATAAAATAATGTTAAAATAATATTTTCACATGTTTTTATATGAATTTAGTTATATTTTAAAATTTCTATCAGTTGTATCATAAGGGTTTATTTCTTGATAAAACTTTATAGATTTAATTTTTATGATATTTAAGAATGCAAGAAACATGTTTAATTTAATGGAATCAATTTATACACATTTATCTCATCCTAAAAAAAATTAAATGTTACACAAATTTCAAATAAATCATGGTCTATTGGAATAATCTATAAGTAAAATATTCTGAATAATCAATACAGAAAAACATCAGAAAATACAACTAATTCAATAAATGGAGATATCACATCATTAAAAAAAAATATATCAGATTAATATTTTTCTGTATAATAGAAACAAACTGAAGTGACGATATATCACTATATTATATTCTCTTAAAAGATTGGTACACATTAATTTAGAAGGAAATAGTGTCATCACAATAATGATTTAGTTGTGTTCATATTTAAAAAAAAATATCCAATATTATTAATAATGACATATTATCTGAAAATTAAGTAAGGATATACATTTGTGGAATTACCTACCCAAGATATTTTATATTAGATGTGTCCGAGTTAAAAATATATTTGTTGGTTTATAAAGTAAAACCCTACAAAATAAAATAAAGGAACATTGGAAATAAAAAATGTTTATTTGATTTTAGTATTGTCAATACTCAATGCTTATATAGGTATATGAATTTATTGGATTGTAATTTTAATAATTATAATTTATGTTATAATATGTGCAATACTATTATACTAGGTACTGTATAATTATTATTTATGCTGCAGTTAACTTTTAGCTTACCAACCAGTCTAACTTAGTCATAAATATTAATTACAGCTTTCAGTTCTGAGTTCTAACCTCAAGACAATGAGAAATTAATTTAATTTTAACATAACATGTTTTACATTTATAATTGATAATTGCAAATATAGAGTAAAATTAAAGCTGGGTGTAATATAATTTGTGGAATTTAAAATAGAAACCTGATTTTCATGTCCGTTTTCTCAAGACAATGTGCTCCAAAATTATTATGAATTCTACATTCATGTACTAATCCCTTAAAAATGTTCCATATTTAATACTTTCGTCTTCAACTTTATTTAATATTTAAATCACTTAAATACTAAAAATGACAGATTAAAATTAATTTTTCTTATCTTAATTTAAAATTGTTCTGAGGTGCCTTATCAAACAAACATAATGTCCCCATTATAGGATTTTCTAGTTCAATATAGAGATTTAACATATAACATGTAGAATTCCACCAGGTCTGAACATGTCGGAGTAATTTTTTGGTTTATCTATCCCATTATTTATTTGATAAGTTTTGGCCTTATTATATGCTAGGTACTGTACTTCTGCGATGTAACGATGGCCTTAACTTCATCAATACGATCATTTTTTATTATAAGATCCGGTTAAATAACTAGATTTAAAGTATGAGCAAAGCATCCCAAGTGTTTTAATTTAAGTAAACCTAATGCATTTTTATATTACCAGCATTGTGAGAGACGGCCAACTCTGTTTTGCCTTCAAGGTGCAATTCATCTATAGTTTTTTTGGATTTGTTCACTCAAATCTATGCCACTATGGTTTTCATTGAATTAAGAACAACTTATGACAATCGACTGTACACTAAAATTTGAATAAACAAAATGTATAGTGATGGGCATAAACCTTTTGTGGTTGCCAGATGTCCAACCATGGCCGTATCCAGGATTCATTATTTTTTTTTTTTTTTTGGGGGGGGGGGAGGTTTCATTATAATATAAAACTACAACATTATGAATTTTAATTTAATATAACCATATCATTGTTTAAGGTACCAATAATACAAGAATAAATAAACCTCATTATTCCAAATACATAAGTTTTTATTTTTATTTATACTATAGGTATTTAACAACATTTTTTAAATTAAATTTACAACAAACCAGAATTTTTCAAAGTAACATCATTCTCCTCGACTGTTTTGCAAATCGATTTAGCACCTCTTCTGGATCAACATATTTTATTTCCCTGTGTATTTAATTATGCTAATCCGTTGAGACGAGTTTCACCAGTCGAGTTCCTAAGATACGTTTTCAATTTTTTTAAAGAAGAAAATGTTCTTTCTGGTGTCGCTGTTGACATAGTGGCTAAACCTTGTAAAAGTTTCCATATGTTTGGAAACAAAAGTATGTTACAATTGTCAAGCCCTTCAATTGCTGTATTAGGGCGTGACTCTTCTTTAAGCCACTTTGATTTCCATATTGAAAATTCAGCTTTGAAAACAGGTTCTGTCAATATCCGGGAATACAACTGTAGGTACACAGTCATTCATTTCTTCACTATTGTGGAATTTGTTGTAATGATTTTATTAAAAATTTGTGTTTCTGAAATTTTTCAGAATGCTGTATTCTTATATAGTCAAGAAATGGCAAAAAAATGATAAGTTTGTAATACTCTAGAGCTATTAGCGGGCAAATTATTACTCTGTGTTTGTCTATTAGCAAAACGAGGAAAATCTATTTCTTCTTTATTTTTATTCATCATTATTACAGCAACAGAAAACATGTCTGAAAAATGTTTATATTTATTTTCTCTCATTTCGTCCAATATTGCTAACACATCATCTACATGATTACATGCTTCGACCAAATCAGCATTTATTGTCTGTAACTGTTTACACAATGTTAACGTATAGGAAAAAATATTTTCAATTATTATGAGGTATAAAAAAATTAGTGTCTTTAATTGAACTTACCCAGTAAACATAGCACGTATAATATACGTGTATAATAAGGATAACTTTGGTGTATGTATATACGTAGAAATAATTCGTATAATAACGGTATAATATACGTTGAAATACGTATATTTTACGTTGACGAAACGTATATACATATTCGTACATTTTTCGTGATAAAATTACGTTTATTCTACGTTGATCGTACGGTTATTATTGGTTGGTTCAACTTACGTTGAAATGTAGGCAACTATTAACGTATATTTTACGTTGACGAAACGTATATACATATTCGTACATTTTTCGTGATAAAATTACGTTTATTCTACGTTGATCGTACGGTTATTATTGGTTGGTTGAACTTACGTTGAAATGTAGGCAACTATTAACGTATATTTTACGTTGACGAAACGTATAAACATATTCGTACATTTTTCGTGATAAAATTACGTTTATTCTACGTTGATCGTACGGTTATTATTGGTTGGTTCAACTTACGTTGAAATGTAGGCAACTATTAACGTATATTTTACGTTGACGAAACGTATATACATATTCGTACATTTTTCGTGATAAAATTACGTTTATTCTACGTTGATCGTACGGTTATTATTGGTTGGTTCAACTTACGTTGAAATGTAGGCAACTATTAACGTATATTTTACGTTGACGAAACGTATATACATATTCGTACATTTTTCGTGATAAAATTACGTTTATTCTACGTTGATCGTACGGTTATTATTGGTTGGTTCAACTTACGTTGAAATGTAGGCAACTATTAACGTATATTTTACGTTGACGAAACGTATATACATATTCGTACATTTTTCGTGATAAAATTACGTTTATTCTACGTTGATCGTACGGTTATTATTGGTTGGTTGAACTTACGTTGAAATGTAGGCAACTATTAACGTATATTTTACGTTGACGAAACGTATATACATATTCGTACATTTTTCGTGATAAAATTACGTTTATTCTACGTTGATCGTACGGTTATTATTGGTTGGTTGAACTTACGTTGAAATGTAGGAAACTATTAACGTATATTTTACGTTGACGAAACGTATATACATATTCGTACATTTTTCGTGATAAAATTACGTTTATTCTACGTTGATCGTACGGTTATTATTGGTTGGTTGAACTTACGTTGAAATGTAGGCAACTATTAACGTATATTTTACGTTGACGATACGTATATACATACATTTTTTTTGTGTAAAATATTTGTTGGTAATTTTGTTGTCAAAATATTGACTGTTAAGTAAACCTAAATCTTCTCTCTAATTATGTTAAGATAGCTGCCATTGGGACATTGGGTCGAACTTACGTTGATGGTTAGCATTGATAAATGTAATTTCGTTGTAAGTAAAGTCGAGGCTAGATAAAGGGGGGGGGGCTATAGCCCCGGGCCTCAGGTTGAAAGGGGCCACAATGTGTCGACTCATTTTTTATATTTAAACAAAAATGGCATCATCAAATAAATAAAACCTTATTACGAATTTCAAATTTATATCATATGAAAAAAGACTTAAATACTTTATTCCCGGAACACAATTATTATGGTCTTTGCTAAATAAATATATATATATATATGAATCAATAAGATTGACATAATGACATCAATATCAATACTTTCTAAAGAGTGTGACTTTACAATAAATATTTCATTACATGTTATAATACACTTATAAGACAATGTGAGGAGTCAAAATCCAGAAAACAATTTTTTAAACATTGTTTATATTAAAAAGATATACCTATAATTTTTTTTTTATTGCGTATATGGCGACAAATTGTATATTCAAATTAGAAAACTATGTATTTTTTCTATATCATTATCTATAAAACGTATTTTATAATCTTTGGATAACAAATATAATAAGTTGCCGCCATCCCCCACCCGGGCATGGCAGATACCTACGGGTGCCCAATCGAAAATTCTGCCAAACCCAACACACACGTGTTCCTCCCCCTACCGACAACCCAACAAACAACCCACAAACAAAACCACTACAGCTAATGGCCATAGTTGCCGAAGCTTAAAATAATAAAAAAAAAAAAAAAAATATAATAAGTACTGTTTTATTAATTAATTGTGATTTTTTACTACAATATACAAATATACTATACGTAAGTTAATTAGTTTAATAAATATATATTTAAAAAATTACTAAATCTGAATAAAAATATGAAATTGTTTTGGGCGAAAGGTCCTCACCAAAATTATTAGTCCCGTTACTTATACAGTTATACATTTACTATACATTACTAAATCACTTGAATCTTGATGTATATGGTACCATGGTAGTTTCAACTACCATGCATTATACGTATTTATCGGGTCTATTAACTATGGCTGATATATAAGATAATATATTCTCGTTAACCATTCGAATTGTTATAATTTATTTAACCTTTATTAATAGTTTAAAATTGAATATTCACCCTTCACAGGCTTCACATAAGCTTAGAATTCTAGAATCATACGTAAGATTATTTACAAAACAATTAAAATTTGCTAACAGTTACAGAGGGCAAATATACCAGGATTACCTACCAGCTAATTCTATCTATAATTATATATTTATATACTCTGTTTCAAAAGAGAATAATATACCACTTTCGCGCATCTGACGGTCACCGATCAAAACTGTCCGATGAGCATACACCGATTTCAAATAACTTTATAGTTTATTTGTAAACAACGGTTAGCGCGAGAGTATAAACACGTATATTGTACTAATTGGAACCGGCTGTATATGCTGACGGTGGTAGCGCGAACGTCGCGAACCGTGCGGGGTTCTTGGTGGAGGATGCGCGCCGCCGACGTAACCAGTCGCGAAAACGGTATATCATATGATATATTATTATTTATATTTTTCTATATAGAAAAAAGATTAATATATTCTTTATTTCTTGCTGAAAGTTGAAACGGAGTATAGATTTGTATTTTTTAAGAGGATGTCAGCGCACTATTAGTTTTCTTTCTCTGGCCCACGCGCAACATATAGACAAAACGCATTTACGAAAAATCACTTTTTCTTTGCGTTTAAGTAATCTTAGTTATCTTAGTAATCTTAGATTAGAGTCACCTATTACAAAAAAGATAGTTAATAATACTTTTGAGGGAATGACATATCGATTTGTCTAAATATTGTCTCAAATCAATTTAAACATCATTTAAATTTACAACATTTATTTATTTATTTTGAAAGTGGAATACTAAGTCAAATAATAATAAAATATAAAATCAATATGTCATTCCTTCAAAAATATTATTCTCTATATCTTTTTTATAATAGGTGACTTTACTCTAAGACTACTTAAACGCATAGAAAAAATGATTTTGCGTAAGCGCGTTATGTCTATGTTGCGCATGGGCCAGAGAGAGAAAACGAATAGTGCGCTGACATCCTCTTAAGTTTAAAATAAATTAACAACAAATTTGTTTAACCGAGTGACGGAATCGTCAATTAATTGAGTAGTATTAATTGTATTATAATTGAGTAATTACTGCCGTGGTGTATAAACTGTTCAAAGCCACAACCAACCTATAGCTAAATATATAATAGCCAAAACACGGATGCCTGAAACGACTGGGTAATTCCATTAATAATCAATATAATTTTTAAACGCGCTTACGTGATAGAAACTTTGTTATCTGTGAATCGGCGTTCCCACCACCGCCGATCGCTATACCAAGTACCGACTAAACCGTAATTATAGCCATTGGCCAGGGGTGGATAGGCCCATAGGGAAAAAGGTATTTTCCCTGTAGGCCCCCGGTCTATATTTATATCGGGGCCCACTCGGGTCTAAACATTTTTTTTTCGTATAACATAATATTCACCAAATAGAAATAATTTAAATTTATAACTATAAATTATTATTACTGTTGTTTTTAACAATATGATAATAACACATTACCACAGTCCACGACAAATCAATAATTTGCTCACAGATATTTAACACAATATTATATAAATATTTATATAGATATTATTAATAGTATTTTAAATCTTTATTGTTAATCGAAAACCGAAATATCCGACCGACCGCCGTCCGCGAACACCGCACGTTCTATAGTCTTTACTGATATGAAATACCATTTTTCAGAAATGATTGGGTATTTAATATCTATTTTTAAACAATGTACAAATAACAAGATACGATGTATTATTATTGTGTTATCCATTATCCGATTAGACCGATTATCGTATCCATGTTCAATTTTATTATGAAGTCGAGACGTCGAGTGTCAACAGTTTCGTCGTGCGCGTTGACTCTGTATTTTGTCATTATTGATGTTTATTGATGTTATTGGAGTTTATTTTGTTTGTTGGTAATACTTACTTATATATTAATAATGAATAATAAACGAAAATATAAATCCGGTTCAAAAAAACGCCAAGAAAAAAAAAGAGAATTATTGATGCAATGTGCAAATAATAAAAAACAAATGAAATTAATTTATTCAAAAGGTAAGTTCGAATTTTAAACGATTATGCTTAAATACCTATGTTAATATCCTAATTTTTAGTTAATAATATCTTCTTTGAATATTTTATTTATTAACATTTAATCACAGACTAAAATTTTAGTCCGTACAATTAATTGAGTAATCAGATATAAAATATTGAATTGATCCATGGTTATTTTTTATTATCAAAGTAATGTAATTTTAATCACGGACTATGATTAACAGGACTGGAAACGAACAATAGTGCACAGTATAATGATATGATCCACATTTGTTACGGATGGTCAACGAGCGATTGTAGCGCCATCTCCTAGTTAATTGTGAACAAACCTAATATTAAATTAAATTAAAAATATTAATTAGAATATTAAATTAATTAACTAACTAGTAGTTGTTTACATTGAAAAATACTATTTCCCTGGCTATTTGATTATTGTTTACACAACTGAATTGTTTAAAAATTACGGACTAAAAAGTCTGTTCTAAAAATATAATCTTTGTGTATGGTGCTAAAAATAAACAAAAGATGAATAGCTATTTTTTTATAATATGTATACAATTACTCTAAATTATATTTTAGAGAACTATACAATAACATTTCCATGTGATATTCATTCTTCAGAAATTGTAAAAACGATAAGTGTTTATTATGTAAGAATGCGAATGCGGCAATATTGTGCAATGCAAAATCGTCAACAAAAGAAAACATTTGTAAAAAAAAAAAAATTAAGTAAATTAACTACATCATAAAATTGTTAAATAATTACTATATTATACAAATTATAGTTTTAAAATTATATTTTTTGTTTTTGTTCATTGTTAATTTTTGTACTTTATATTTCAAAATATTTAATATAGAAATTAGTTTGTTCATTTAACACAATGAATATAAAATATTCACTATTACTATGAAAAGTTTATAACAATAATTAATTAGCTTTAATTAGTTGAAAAATAACTAAATATCTAGATTTATATTATACATATTTTATAAGAAAAAAGTGCAATTATAATTATGACCAGTTTTTGAATAAAATTATATATTTAATAGTTTTAATAAAATATTTTATTTATTTAATATTTTAATGGTACAAAATACTTATATATTTTGTATTTGTCTTTTTTCATCAGCTTCATATACTGCAGTATTCGGTGACTTACTCAATTTTATAATATATGACTAATAGATAGCGCTATAATCGCTCATTAACTTTCCGTAACAGACCTTGTTCAAATGATAAGGGTTCGTTTCCAGTCCTGTTAATCATAGTCCGTGATTTTAATGATGTTATATCAACATGTTAACAATAAAATAATTTCACCCTCATACCCCTTATGTATATAGCTATCAAATGGTGAGCTAGATCTCTAAATTTGGGTGAACAATTATTATATGAACACATCATAGACCGGATCACTACCTTGTGTCCCCACAATCTGTTTTACACAACTCACAATTTTAGCCAACTGTCATTTAATAATTAATTTAAATATTTTCGATTATTATCAACAATTATCTACTTATTTTCTTCAATTAGGTAATTACTTACAGACTGAAAGCTAAATTGTATGCTTATGTATTTATGAGTTATTTTTTATTTCTTAAGTTATTTTGGACTTAAAGTACATCATGCACTAGTGCACTACTATAATATAAAATTATTTTAAAAATTATAAACATTTTTAAAACTACCTACCTATACAATATGTACTATAAACATACAATTATTTTTTTGTTATTATAATGATAAAGTCTATATATACTATATGCTTTACTATTAATTGTATAGATGAAACTAAAGTTTCCAATTCCAATAGAGAACATTCTGTGAAACAAATTAATTTAGAAGGTCCAATTTTAAAATTAGGTAATTATTAACTTTGATTATTTTACAAAATAATATTAATTAATAAGTAAATGTTAATTTAGTATTATTTTTTTATAACATTAAAAATTTGTATTGATTTTATAGATAAACCTGAAGTTTCCAATTCTAATAGTGAACATTTAATGGAACATATTAATTTAGAAGTTCCAATTGTTAGATTAGGTAATTATTATTAACTTTGATTGTTTTACAAAATAATATTTAATAATATGTAAATGTTTTATTTTAGTATAATTTTTTTATAACATTCAAAATTGTTATTGATTTTACAGATAAACCTGAAGTTTCCAATTCTAATGGTGAACATTCTATGGAACATATAAATTTAGAAGGTCCAATTTTAAAATTAGGTAATTATTAACTTTGATTGTTTTACAAAATTATATTAATTAATATGTAAATGTTAATTTAGTATTTTAGTGTTATTTTTTTATAACGTTAAAAATTTTTATTGATTTTATAGATAAACCTGAAGTTTCCAATTCTAATAGTGAACATTTAATGGAACATATTAATTTAGAAGTTCCAATTGTTAGATTAGGTAATTATTATTAACTTTGATTGTTTTACAAAATAATATTTAATATGTAAATGTTAATTTAGTATAATTTTTTCTTCTTCTCATTTTCTTTTTTAATTTTCTAAATTTGCAAAATTTTTCAATATCAGATTGTATACTTTGATATCATTTTTCCCTCTGAATACCCAGTCTACAATAACTCGTCTCATTAATATTAATATTTTATTTGGTTCATGAACTAGGACATTACAAACTGCAGCCTGTAATGTGTATTTATATAGTATAAAATATTTCTAAATTTTTTTTTTTGCTCCTTGAAAAGCTTTTGCCTGCGGGCGCCCGTGTTCCCCTTCATATTTTTTTTTTTAATTCTCTAAATTTGCAAAAATTTTTAATTCCAGATTTTACACTTTGATATAATTTTTCTCTCTGAATATTCAGTATACATTAACTTATTTCATTATTATTAATAATTTTATTTGTTTAAGGACTAGGACATTAGAAATTGCAGTATGTAGTGTGTATTTTTACAGTATTATATTTTCTAAATTTATTTTTTTGCTCCTTGAAAAGTTTTTGCCTGCGGGCTCCCATGCACCCCTTCTCATTTTCTTTTTTAATTTTCTAAATTTGCAAAATATTTTAAATTAAATTATTAAAACTTTAATTACCTACTGCTATCAAAACAATTATCAATTTGATTAAATAATAGAATAGTTTTCTTTAGTTTAAGAACTAGGACATTACAAACTGTACCTAGTCTGTAATATGAATTTATATAGTATCATTTATTTCAAATTTTTTATTTGCTCCTTGAAAAGTGTTTGCCTGCGGGCGCCCGTGTTCCCCTTTTCATTTTTTTTTTAATTCTCTAAATTTGCAAACTTAATTTCAGTTTTTATACTTTGATATCATTTATCCGGGAATAATTGTTAGATTAGGTAATTATTATTACCTAACTTTGATTGTTTTACAAAATAATATTTAATATGTTAATGTTAATTTAGTATAATTTTTTTATAACATTCAAAATTGTTATTGATTTTACAGATAAACCTGAAGTTTCCAATTCTAATAGTGAACACTCTGTGGAACAAAGTATTGTTGATACTTTTTTCAAAAAACCAGATTCAACTAATAATGCCATGTATTGGTTATTTCATCCACATCAACCAACTAACGAAATTCCATTTACTGCAGACAAAGCATATAAACGAAAGAATGGTAGTTATAGAAAATGGTTATCTTACAGTACCAAAGATAAAGCTCTCTTTTGTTGCATATGTATTGCATATGGACGTGATTCTGGAGTATTCATACGAGGTTTTAGTGATTGGAAACATGTGTATGTACGTATTCAAAACCACGAGGACTCTGCAATTCATAGATACAATGTTGATGCTCATTTTATGAAAACAAAGTTTGCATCTGTTGATTCTCTATTGGTGTATGGCCAAAGTTCTTTAAGAAGAAAACAGGTTGAAAATACAAGACAGATAATGCATCGTATTATAGATGTCATAAAATTAATAGGAAAAAGAGGACTTAGCTATCGCAATAGAAATAATGAAGCCGCTTATACATTAAATGATACCTCTTTGGACCATGGCAATTTTTTGGAAATTATTCTCCTGCTAAGTAAATATGATGAAGTTATAAAATGTCACTTAGACAAGGTTATAAAAAAGAGTACTAAGAGTCACAACAAAGGTTCTTCTCAAGGAGGTGGGGTTATTACACTTTTGTCAAAAACCACTATTAATTATATTATTGAAGCTATCTGTCAAAAAATCAAATTTTTAATGTCTGAAGAAATTTTAAAGGCCGGTATGTATACCATTCAACTGGACACAACTCAAGATATATCTGTTGTTGATCAATGTTCGGTTATTATTCGTTATGTCAGTGGCACTAATATTCACGAAAGACTAGTTGGTATGGTCAAATGTACTTCTAGTAAAGGAATTGATATGGTTGAATTAATTTTGAAGGTTTTTAATAGTTTGAACTTGGATCCTAAAAAGTGTGTTGGTAATGCTACTGACGGCGCAGCAAATATGCAGAAATTTTTTTCAGTTTGGGCCCCCTTAAAAAATTTCCCTGTAACAAAAATACTACCTATCCACCCCTGCCATTGGCCGTTTACACATCTTACATGCACCCGACACGGAGAAACACACCGACATTTCCATTTTCCATTGCGATTTGTACACATCTGTCATCTTCACGTCTATGCATCCACTGTTCACAGTTTTACGTCTACAGACTACATTTATAGTGACTATTGTTTACGTATCCAGTCAACGAAAATACCGACTCAAATAAGGTAAAAACTTTTATAAACTGTAATATTATAGGTACCTAGTTACAGTGCATTATAGTTTTACATAGTATTGCGTACACGCGAATTGCGATGTCGCTAACATAATATTTTTTTCAAATAATAAACCGTAGATACATATCCACAATAATCATTGATATTCAACATTTAGCCAATATGGCAATATGTATTTGTTATCTAAATGGCTTATTTTACGATTTTAATTGCACATATAATCTTTTAGTGTATAGTGTATACCTCGGTGTATACCTAATATATATTTCGGCGTTATTTTATTGTTTATACATTTTCGGAATAATTACTATTAAAATAATATATTAGGTACCTATATTTGTATAGTTTCGATTAATATCGAAATTAATGAATAGTATGTGTCCAGGTAATCATACCAGCGAAGTCGTAGGTACAAAAGGATTTATCAAATATGATTTTAGATTAATAATCAGTAAAAAAATTTATGAAAATTATGAAAAAAAATATTAATATAGGTAATAATATAAATTTATTGTACCTATAATACCAGCTATTTATTGTGCTTTTAATTAATAATGTTTAAATGTTTATTATTGTAATGATAGCCATAGGTGCAAATAGACAAATTATTTTGGGGGGACTAAAGTTCCTCCTTAAATATTTTCTAAAAATTATATATGCTCAGTACTAATTACCGACTTTTGAACAGGGTGACTAAGTCCCTCCAAGCCCCCACCTATTTGCGCCAATGATGATAGCTAGGTTTAAGTCCACACTCCACAGTACTACTCATGGTTAGGTGCATAGGCGTGCGCAGCCCTTTTTTTCAGGGTATGGAGAAAGTTGCCACTGGCACCCCCTGAAAGTTATTTTAAGCATGTAAAATTCTGGTGAAAAAATATACACAAATATTGAAATGTCTGACTATATTTAATTAAATATGTAATTTTTGAAATTGAATGACTAAATAAAAATTAATAAAACTTAAAATGGTTTGAGCAATACATAGAACCATATTTTATAACTTGTATAAATAAACAAAAACATAGTCACATAAATAATAAACAAAAAAATAAATTAAACAAAAATTATATTATTGATCATAACACCATTGGGTAGAGTTTTTGAAATGATCAATGATGTCTTTGGGGTTTACTTTCATAGCAGTTAAAAAAATTAAGTTATTTAATCTTCCTTGAAGCATAGGAGGCACTTCATAGTTTGGATTTCACTAAAGTTAATTTAGAAAATGATTGCTCACGTCACTTGTGACTGATATCACATCAAACTTATTTAGTATGCTACTAAATTATTCAAAAATACTATGTTTATCAAAATATTTTAACCATAGACACCAAATGTGAAGCATTTTAGCGACCAAGTTGACTTAAATTTGTTTTGTTATAGTTTCATGTTTTAAAACCAAATATTGTTAGTATTGATTTTTATTTATCTTTGGTACGTCTGGAAACAAGGCTCTGTGTTTAGGGTATGCAGCTGCATACCTGGCATTCCCCCTAGGTTAGGGGGAATAACATAGTAACCTATGGTCAGGTTAGGTCTTTGTTTAAGTAAATATAAATGGTTAAAATATTTCAAACGTTTACCTAATATTATGTATATTAAAAATTATATAATACACTTTTTTAATAAACACTTAGTAGGTAGGTACAGTAATTAAATTTTTGTTAGGGAAAAAACAACTGGAGATTTTAATTAAATTAAACTATGCAATTTGATAATGTACATGCATAAATGTAGTAATTGATATGACATATGAACCAATTGGTTATACATTAGTGTCGCTTAAATTAAAAACTTATTTACCTAGTATTTGTTTATTTAATTATGCTGTATACCTAAATTGTTATAAGATAATTTTTTATCAATAATTAGTTAAGTACCCTAAAGAAATTAAAACAAATTAGGTATTCATAGATATTTTAGGATAATTAAAATATTTAAACTATTTGCCTATACAGAAAAAAATATATTACCAATACCTACCTTTTTTATTTTTACATCAATATTAATGATGAGAGAAAACATCATTGTATTTTCAAACACCATAAAACAAATAAAAAAGCACCATTATCTTGGCATTCAATAGTATTTAATTTAATTTTTTGTAAATTCTAGACTAACCTTGGGTAAATGCTAAAAACATGCCAAAACATGCGTATAAACCCAGTTATAGTTTGACCAAGAGTTCTAAAAGGCGGCGAGAAAAACAAAGTGTACATGTTCCAGTCTCATTGTCTAGTGTTGATACTTTAGTGGTTCAAAATTCACCTAAAACTGTGTTTCTCAGTAGTTTGAGCTCTACTGAAGGTAATAACAATGTTGAAAATCAATCTTTCACTGAATTTAATAACAATGTTGAAAATCAATCTTTCACTGAATTAAACGTTTTTGCTCATGGCTCCAATAATTCTACATTTCAATCAAAATTGGCATCTTTTATTATTTCATCAAGACTTTCAAGAAGTAAAACTTCTGTTTTATTAAAATTACTTAAATCTGTTAAGGATATTGCATCCTTACAAGATCTTCCTTCAGATTATAGAACACTTCTTTATACTCCTTTATCTGGTAAAGTGAATATTGATCAAATAGCAGGAGGAGAGTACATTCATTTTGGAATTTGTAAAGGATTAAAATATTTGCATAGTGTGAATTATTATATGCGTCAACAATCAGTACTTGAATTATGGTTCAATATAGACGGTTTACCAATTGATAAAAGAGGTCAATCATTCTGGCCAATATTGTGTGGTGTTTGTATACAACAATGTGTTAAGCCTTTTATTATTGGAGCTTATTTTGGTACTAAAAAACCAAGTAATGTTTTTGAGTATCTTAATCTTTTCATTGAAGAACTTAATGATCTATTACGGAATGGTATTACAATTGGACATACAACAGTATCTATTACTCTAAAAGGAATAATTGCTGATGCCCCGGCTCGAGCATTTGTAAAACAAATTAAGGGTCATACTGGTTATTATGCATGTGAAAAATGTGAAGTAGAAGGCATTCATTTAAACAATAGTGTATGTTTTCCTGATTGGACTGCACCATTGCGCACTGACAATTCATTTATTCAACATTCAAACGAAGAACATCACATAGGAGAGTCTCCATTACAAAACATACCAAACTTTGGACCAGTGTCATGTACTCCATTAGATTATATGCACTTGTGTTGCCTCGGTATTATGAAGAAAATAATAAATTGTCTTGTTAAGGGTTCACGAAGTTTGGGTTCCTGTGGTTCTGTTCGCTTATCTAGAGATCAAATATTCTCTATTAATAGTCGAATGAAAGTTGTTGCCAAATGGCTATCCTCTGATTTTGCTCGGGTTCCTGTTGATCTTAATAATTTTAACACATTCAAAGCAACTGAACTCCGACAAATTCTTTTTTATACAGGACCTTTTATTTTTAAAAATATTTTGAGTACACCTGTCTACAACAATTTTTTGTTTTTAAACATAGCTATGCGAATTTTAGCATGTCCTAATACAGTTCATGATCAAAATGATTTTGCAAGTGATCTACTGAAACATTTTTTAAAAACATTTTGTATTATTTATGGAAGAGGTAATGCATCGTATAATGTACATTCAGTTATTCATTTAGCAAATGATGCTAAGAAATATGGAGTTGTTGATCAATTCTCATCATTTCCGTATGAAAATTACCTCCAACATTTGAAAAAGATAGTGAAACCTGGACGATTTCCATTAGTTCAGCTATATAATCGTATCAGTGAAGAATGGCACTGCAAGAGTTCTGACGTTAATTCATCTTTAATTAATTATCCGGCTTTAGACGGTCACCATTATTTTGGACCACTTCCAAATAATTTGCCTAGTGGATCAGTCATTCAATATTCTATTTTAATGACTAAAAAATTTACCTTAAGAGTTTCCAATTCAAAACGTCGAAGTAAAAAAAAAGATGACTGTGTAGTTGTGAATGATGGAAAAGTTTGTATTGTTAAAAACATATTGTCTATAAATGGTCAAGTATTTCTAGTTTGTTTACGATTTGAATATGTAATCCCTATTTATGAAATTCCATGTCCTTCAACTGCTGTTGGGATGATGGAGTGCAGTAATATCTTAAGTGAACTAGAATTGTATGATCTCAATAGTATTCAGTTTAAAGCTTGTTATTTTCCCAAATCAGAAGATTTAAATATTACATCTAGTTACTATGTGTGTTCATTTCTTCATATTGCTGATTAAAAAGGTTGACATATTTTTAAACAAATGTTAAAATTTAGAAATTAATATAATTTATTTTATTGGTTTTAGAATGAATCCTCAAATATATGCTGTTGTTTTAGCCTCAGAGAACAACATAATTTGTATTCCAATAACATGGTTGAAATGTGATAATGAGAACAACACCCCATTTATAGGTAACAATTATACATTTTACTGGCCACTAGTTGAAGCAGTAAAAGAAGCTAATAATTATGCTATCGTAGACAGAAATTGGACAAAAAGAAGTGGCAAACTATTGAACATAGCTGGTAAAATAGTTATTAATCTATTTTAAATTCAGATTCTTATTAATTAATTAATTTGTATAATTTACAGATTCTTGTATTGAAGGCAAATATTTGGCTACAATAGAAAATTTAAAAAAAAATAAGTTTGTCATAGTTGAGTTTATTGATGAGCAATCGGTCGAACTAGTACCTTGCAGCTGGATCAATGCAGATCAATCTGAAAAACAATTTAAATGTCATTGGCCCATGCATGGTAATGTATCAAAATTGTCTGCATCACAAAAGCAACCTTCCAGTTTGTGGAAAATACATTTCTGTGTTCCTAAAAAGTTTTTCCGTATGTTATAGAAATATATAGACTATTGAATATATTTTATTATAATGTGTAATATGTTTATTGTAGAATCATATTCAGAAGGGAAAAAAAATTGACTTCATTTTGTGATACCAGCACCACAGAACTAGAAGATATAACACAACAGCCAAGAAAAAGATTTTAAAAAAAACACTTTGATGATTCTTTGATTGTTATAGATGAAAGTAATTTAACAAAGAACTTAAAACAAAAAGGACGTATTTTGAGTGGGTTAATTTTCAACATTACATTTTACTTTTAATTTACTCATATTTGTATTAATTAATTTTTTTGTGATGAATTGTAGTGCAAACCCGGTCTAGCTCAGAAGACAGTAATACAAGTCAATTCTTATTTTCAAATAAAATGTTACAATAAAATGTTGCTCCGGTGCCTAAAAGTAATTTTTATTGTCATATAATATATTGTATATTTTATATGGAAATAATTTGTGCTAATGTGCATTACCTGTTACATATTGCCGAGTTATTTTAAGTTAGTCTTGATAATGTACTAATTTTACTAATGTTAATTATGATTTTTAAATTGAATTCACTCATTCTTTGATGTAGGAATGGTAAAACAATATAAGTAATCTAGTATTATTTTACTAGATGTCTTTTTATCACAAATTAATAGTGTATAAATAATATCATTACATTATATTGTGTTTAGGTATGTTTAATATGAATGAAAACCACTTTATTACTTCTACTGGTATGATGTCAGAAAATAAAATCCAGTTAACCCAGATCGATTTTGACACAGATGAAATATGTAAGTTGAATTAATAATTATTGAGCTGATAAATTACTGTAATACTGTCTTAAATGATTTAATTTGTAATATTATTTTTAAAGCTAACACAAAACTCAATTATAACGACTCAATTATAAGTAATGCAGATGGTGGTGCTAATAAAGTTGGTGGTATCGAAAATTCACAAATTATTACTATATCAGATGTAATGAACAGTATTCAGCACTTAGGCCATGTTCTTATGAATGGTAATTATTTCATTATACATTTTCATATCCACAAAAATGTAATATAAAAATATTTAAAACTTACCTGACATCATATTTTTAATTAAGTTTCTAGAAATATGTCAAATATACAGAAAGGGATAGATATTATTAAAGTTGATGTCAATAAAAATCAAGAAACACTTATGGAAATAGTAGATAAAATAAGAATTCATCAATCAACAACCACAAGTTCAAATTCATATGATTTGTCACTACTCAAAGTACCCGTCGCAGATTTGGAAGAATTGAACAAGCTCGAGGAGGATGCAGAACAAAAAAAAATATTAGTTGAGTCATTATTTATTTAAGAAAATGTCAGTGAACTATAAGTGTCTACTTTTTTGTATAGGGGTATATGTTACGTAGACATGGAAAATCATTCGATGCTAAACGTACTACGTACCTTATGATGAAGTTAACTGTAGACAATAGAATAGCAGAAAAAATCAATATGGAGGGAAGAAGAGGAGATAAATTGGCTTTTGGTCGTCTAGAAATTTCTAAAATTTTAATTGGTAGGTAAATGAAAAAAAAAATCAAATTCTAGTTTACATTCAATATTAAATATACCATTTATTTTATTATTAATATATTTTTAGTAAAATTGAAAAACATTGCTATAATGTTATATACTCTATTCCCTGTAAGTTTTCCCATTTTTCTTTGTGCACGCAGAGTATGGAGGAAACGTTGTGATGATAGTTCAATATAGGTAGCCAACAACTTGATAAAATTGTTATAATATTATTGATGTTCAAAATGAGTGCTATTTATTTTAAAACTAATATGATTAACAAATGATTTTATTTTGTTTTTACAGAAGCCGTTAAAGATATGTTTCCCGATGATTCCATATTATCAATAAAAAGTTATATCAGTGATTGGCTGAAACAAGCCCCTAAAAGAAAATGATATATATATATATATATATCTATTTATTTAATATTATAATAAATTAAATATTGTAACAGTATAAATGTCTATCTCATTTAATTTTTAGCTAGTTAATATTGCACTATAAATTAAAAAAAAATTGCTTATAAATATTAAATATGAAATGTTTATTGTTTCTTAAAATCAACAAAACACCCAGTATTGTTAGAAATCTATAGGCAGATTATGCACAAATAAATTGATCAATTAACATTAGTTATAAGATTGTATCTCTTTGAAGAGTCCAAATAAATATTTAAAATATTCTGTTGACAGGTTTTTAAATGAACTAAATAATATTAATTTAACATAGGTACTAAGTTAGTATGCAAAATATAAATCCTCCTTTAAATCTAATATACAAAGCTTACACATAAAATATTTATTCAATATAGGTACTGCATGTATACAAATAATATTAATCGTAAATTTATACAAAAAATATCCATTCTTTTCTTAAAAAATATTTGATCTTTACACAAAAAAATATCCACTGCATACTCAAATATATACTAATCTTACACAAAAAATATCTATCGTGTACTCGAAATATATACTACATTTATACGAAAAATATTCATTCTATTCTTCAAAAATATATGATATTTACACAAAAAAATATCCACTGCATACTCTAAATATATACTAACCTTACGCGAAAAATATCTATTGTGTACTCGAAATATATACTACATTTATACGAAAAATATTCATTCTATTCTTCAAAAATATACGAACTTTATACAAAAAATATCCTCTGCATACTCTAAATATATACTAACCTTACACAAAAAATATCTATTTTGTACGCGAAATTTATACGAAAAATATCCATTCTATTCTTCAAAAATATACAAACTTTACACAAAAAATATCCACCGCATACTCTAATTATATACTAACCTTACACGAAAAATATCTATTGTGTACTCGAAATATCTACTAAATCTATACGAAAAATATCTATTGTATATGCTTAATGTATATTAAACTTACACGCAAAATATCCCAAAAAACGACTTAATACTTACGCATAATATACATCGATTATACATGCACAATAAACGGATACTAAACGTAGAATATTCGTTAAATAGTTATCTTTTGACACAAAATTATCCCATAATTATACCATTTATGAACTAAAAATCTAGGAGTATTATACGTTGATTCATAAATTATAAACGTATATTTAACGGATAATATACGTAAAAATGTTTACTGGGTAATAGCTGACAAGATTTTTGAGCTGTTTCTTTATTTATTGAAGATTCTAATTTTTCTAATGCAACAATAATGGCTGGATATAGTTCTTTGAACCGCAAGACACTTTCATGCTTGTAAACCCAGCGTGTTTCACATAATGCCACTAACGTGCTATGTCTTGCCTGTGGAAGAGTTTCGATGATAGATATTCTCAATACTTCACTACGTTGGGCAGAAGAATGAAAAAATGTTCCGACAGTTTGAATGGTGCTAATACAGATCCTTATTGTGGGCAATGATCTGGCGTTTGCCAACGCAAGATTGAGCGAATGAGCACAGCAGTGTAAATAAAGAGCCATACGGAACATGGCGGTTCTACGGGTGCAGCCACTGCAGCCTGTGCTGCACCTGACATTTCAACCGCCCTCCACGTTTTTTTTTTTTTATCAGTTGACATAATAATATTAATTATAACTATTCATAACTGTTTATAAAATTAAATAAGATTTAAAAAAGATTGTAAATTCCTGTTACTTACTACTGATACTACTGTATCTACTGTAAATTCCTGAGACCGCCTATGATAGGGAAGTCTTTTTTTTATGTATTTTTGAGCTCTATGTAAATAACCACTCATTGCAGAGGCACCGTCGTAGTCTTGACCAACTAGAAACTGGCAGTTAATGCCGTTATTTTGCAAACTACTCATTATTAAAGTTGCAAGTCTTTTTCCAATAAGATCAACAGCAAGTGTAAATTCTAAAAAGGTCTTCACGAATTTTTTTTATCGCCTTGATCATAATAACGCAAGCATACCGACATTTGCTCAATTCTTCCAATGTCTGTAGTTTCGTCTGCTTACACAGATAAGCACTCAGCAGCATTAACTCTTTGGATTATTTTTGACTTGATTACATCACCACAAATCGAAATAATCCCATTTTGAATTCCAGGACTAGTATTATACAACGAATTTTTTAGACCATTTTTCAAATGTTCTTCTAGAATAGTGTCACCAAAATCTACACGAAAGCGTAAAAGTGGTCTGAAATTTCCTGCATTAAAAGTATTTATGTTCATTACATTTCCAAAATTGTTTGAACCTCGGAGAGCAATTATTTCTTGCTTACTACAAAGAATTATTGTTTTTATAACAAAAAGAAAATTGTTTCTATTTTGTTCTATTTGCAGGGGCGCCGAGACCTATATTGATGTAGGGCGACTGCCCTACATATTGAAATGGGTGGGTGGGTGGGTGCCGAGTGGGCAGTAGCTGATGCCTGATAGATGTTAACTGTAAGAAAGATTTAAAATTATTATACGTAATACACTATAATATAATACCTATAATAGTTGGGTAACTAATACAATAGTATAAGAATAGTTTGGAATATTACAGGTATAACGATAGTATAGCTATTTTAACAGCTTATATGTAATGATGTACAATATTCGTAACTTGTATACCTAGCATTGGGCCGTTGAATTGAATTATTATTTTGTACTGCGTAAACTGTTGAACGTCATATTATACAGATTGTAGTTAGTGAATACTGGGTATTTTTCATAAAATATCGAATAATTTGCAATAGGAAATACGTCAACACATGTAATGATGGTTGGTACAATAATAAAATTGTAACAAAAATCTAAAATTATTGCGGATTATCGTAATCACATGGAATACCCGTAAAGTGGTAGTATGCCAGATGGCCAGTATAATATCAAAATATTTTTAGATTTTATGGTTTTATTATAAAAGAATAAAAGTATAATATATTATTATATATAATTATTATTTTATCTTAATACGATGAAAACATCATTAATTTTCACATAATTCTTCATTCAGTCCGTCAGTCGTGTGCTGTGTTACCATTTATTTATTTAACTCTTGTGTAAACTGTGCATCATTTAATTATTATAGTGTTGATTCTACATTAATACATTATTCGTAATTTTTTAGTTTTATAATTATTACGCGTTATTAATTAAAAATTTATTATGTCGGAATCTGAAAAATTGATGTGTGTATGCGGTAAAAAACGAGAAAACATGAATAATACAAATTGGAGAAGACACCTGGACAATTGTAGGCAACGTAAAACGAAAATTCAAGAGACTTGTTTGGAAACTTGGAAAGTCTATATGTCTTGTTATGGTGTTCAAAAAAAAGAGCAGCAACATTTAGAGAAGCTCAAAAAAAACACTTAGATTTAAAATACACCCAACAGCATGCTGTTAAACGAGTCTGTACAACACGTTGGAATTCCCATTCAGCCGCTTTGAATGTAGTTATCAAGTTCCATTATGCAGTTCTACAAACATTGGAAGAAGTAAAAAATCTTGAAGGAGTTACTGATGCAACTGTTGGTGCCAATTGTAGTGGTCTTATAGATTATTTTACATCACGGAGATTTTTATTAACTGCTTTCACATTCAAAAAACTATTCGACATATTAGAAGTAGTTACTAGACAATTTCAAACCCATGATATGGATATTTTATTGGCAACAAGTATCGTAACTAAAACCATTAATGCGATTAGAAAATTGAGAGCAAATAATTCATTTGAGGAAATTATAAAATTAACAGATAATTTTATCAATGAGAGTGACACAGATTTTACACCATCAAAAAATATTAGACCTAGACGTGTTCCAATTAAAGCAGGTATGATATTATTTATTTAAATTTTACAATGCTATGTAATTAACTAAAAAATAAATATAAAAATATTTTCAAGGTTAAATTTATTAGTTAAAAAGTTATTTTTAGTGAATAAAACAACTAATTGTATTTTATTAATTATTTAGGTGAACTAATGCAAGATGTTCCTATTGTTTGTCCAACTAAAAAGTTTGAGGTTGAAACTTACAATGTTGTAATAGATATGACTCTAAATGAATTGAGTGACCGGTTTGAAACCACAAATATTGGACCATTAAAAGACATTGCATTGCTCTCATATCGTAGAATACAAGAAGTACACAATGATCCAACAATGCTACCAAAAGATTCATTTATAGAGTTATGTGAGGTCTATTCAATAATTAATAGAGATTGTTTGATTTCTGAATATATGCAGTTTTGTAAAAATTTCAATGAATTTGAGAATAACTTAAATTTACCAAAGTTTTTGCATGATGTTAGTAATAATAATTCAAGTGATGATGAAGATGAAGATGATAATAATGATGACAACATTTCAATGCTTGAACTAAATACATATGATGATTTAAATGAAACTTGGAATAATCAAAGAGCAATTAAAAACATTGGAAGTACTAAAAAAATTTTTCAAATGTTTTGTACAGCTAATTTAACCAGTTGTTTTCCAAATTTGTATGTAGCATTAAAATTATCAGTCACTCTTCCAATTTCTAGTTGTAGTGTAGAGCGTTCATTCTCAAAGTTAAAACTGATTAAAACTAAACTTCGAACTTCCATGCTACAGAATAGGTTAGAAAACTTGATGAAAATCAGTTGTGAAAAAGACTTAGATCCAGTAGTAGACAATATAATTTTATCGCTAGCTGGAAAAAGTTCCCGCTTATGTAAAGCATTAGTGTATTAATGTACTTTGTTAATGTTTTTATGAACAAATGTTCAATTTTTCTTATTGTAAATACATTACACCATTGATCATAATAATTTGTTATTTCTTTTCATAACATTTTTTATTTCTATTCAATTAATATGAATTTATATAATTAAAAATTAAGAATTGATCTGTTATGACAATATGTTATTATTGAAAGTAATAAATTTTAAAAATGTAAGCAATGAGTTAGAGTTTATATATTTTTATTTAATTATCATTATTACTAATGATCTATAATTATATTCATATTTTATATTGAAATTAAACATAATATGTATATTTTTCTAAAATAGTACTAATCAAAACTGTAAATAGAGAAACATAAAAATACATGAATTTTTTATAAATACCCTTTTACCTCTGTAGATTTCATGTAAGTACTATATATTTCTTATTAGTAATAATTTATTTGTATGATTTTTAAGTGGGTACCATAGTTATGGATTTTTGCTTGTTATATTCTCAACACAGTTTTATGAACTTATTGAGAATATATCTATATTATAACTGCCTTATTGAATGAAATTAAGATAATTAACTTAAATAGGTATTTAGGTATGGTGGGTGGGTGGGTGGGTTGTCAATTATGATTTGCCCTACATATATTTTTATATTTCGGCGCCCCTGTCTATTTGTCTATATAAATCTATATAATCTATATAAAGAAATACACGATTACACTAATAACTAACTAACGAAACTATATTTTAAAACTCAAGACACACGTGAATAGCTACACTAACGAAATAGAGCTAACAACTAAACTAGTAACTAGTGGCGAAGCGTGTCATATATGCCGATAGAATTTTCTCGGGGCGGCACGTGACGGCGCGCATAAATACTCGAGAACCTTCGTGGCGGCGGCCACTCAATACGCGACGCGACTGTTCTAGAATGTTCGCGAGCATTCGCCACATCATCCCCTTGGGAAGTGAATTGCTATGCTTGAAAAAAATTGGTGAACTGCACACGGCGTCCTGGACGAGTTGATATCGGTGGTTTGCTCGTGGAAGTTGATATTAGGAAAAAAAGTCCGGAGAAAAAAAGTCCGAGGAAAAAAGGTCCGAAAAAAAAATTCCAGTGAAAAAAGTCCGAATAAACGGAAAAAAGTCCCAGAAAAAATTATTTATAAAATTAGTATACATAATTATTAATTATGCATTAATTATCATCATAAATACTAATAAATGTAATTACATTGCTTGTGAAAAATTATCAAAAAATTATCAATGATGGATTGTATATGTAAATCCACCACAAACAACTTTTTTACCATTTTTTATTAATTTTACACTATCCATTATGATTATTATAAAATTATGTATTACACTATTACTGTTAACACTGCTACGACCTAGGACACGCGGTTGACTATACTAGTGATATAATATATCTTAGGTAGGTATATTCTAGATAAGTTGTAGTAATGTTACTCGTTAGTTTTATACGGAAATACCCCTAGACCCTAACTGAAATATCATTGTGTATAAACCTGTCTCCATATCAAGAATATAGTTATTATACTATACTATATATAGTAGGTATACAGAGCGATTAAAACATATTATTTGAAGAAAAAAAATAAACTTAATAAAATATTTTTGTTTAATATTTTTTTAGGAACTAATTTCATTTTAATTTAATATCTAATTTATATTTAAATAATTTTTTCTCGGACTTTTTTCCGTCTATTCGGACTTTTTTTCCGTTTACCGTGGAAGTTGTATCATAAACGGATGAGTTTTGAATTTGAAGGGTCGGCGATGAAGTAAGCTGGCTTGAGGTGGTCAATGGACACGGTTGACTTTTTGTCTCCAATCAAAATATCGAAAGTCTTGTCGTTTCGAGTTAGAACAGGATGAGGTCCGGTGTAAGGTGGCTGAAGGGAAGTTCGAACTAGATCGGTTCGTAGCATGATATGAGTGCATGTTGCTAGATCTTGATGAACAAAAATGCTACTTTTCGAGTGACGTGAAGCAGGAACAGGACGAAGTTACTATTGTCTTCTTTAGGCACAAGATGGAGTGGAGATGCCCAGGAACTCTCTGACCGTCGTGCGATGCTATCACAAACCATTTTTTCAAACTCAGACCGGGCGATTTTCAGACGATCTGGGGCGAGTCAGCGAGTACGGCAATGGGTCGGTTGGCCAGGGGTAGTCCTAATATGATGCAGTGTAGCATGGCGAACATCTCGAACAACTCCAGGTGGGCGAATTATGTCAGAAAATTTATTAAGGATATCATGATAACGCGAGTTACACAAATGACCTTAACATGAGGAACCGAAGAATTGACAAAGGTACCTTGAGCGGTCAGTGAAGTGACGTTGTCAATAAGGCGTTTGTGTCAAACGTCGACCAGGAGGTTGTAGAAGGACAAAAAATCTACTCCGATTATTGGGTGTGTGACATCAGCAACAACAAAACGCTAAACAAAATCTCTTTGGAGACCAAGATCGAGATGTGACTGAGTCCAACCATAGGTGGGAATAATAGATCCGTTAGCAGCAAATAGTTCATAAGTAGTGCGTTGTCGGGGACCTTGCAAAGAAGTTCGCGGGACAACACACAAATCAGAACCGGTATCTATTAAAAATTGAAGCTTACTTTTACGATCGGAGACTTGGAAGCGGCTGGATGTGTTAAGAACCACTGAATATTGTATTAATATTATATTATATATTATATTCTTGTATTAATTGTATGTATAGCTGTAAAATATTGTAAACTGATGTGTGTGTGATTTCGTCATGCGACTGGTCTAAGGAATCCGCTGAATGAGCCTTTTTGAACCGGACGACCAGCTCGTATGAAGAACAACGGGGACACATAGTCAGTCTTTGAGTAACACATTACCAATACAGACCATTGCAGAGCGTTCATTTAATTAAAACATCATTTCAGTTAAATAAAGAGTATAATAGTAGCCAAAGTAATTTCGTCTCGTTGTTTTTTTATTTGTCTTGGAGTCGCTAAGTGCGCGTCCATAACATTTTTGGTGGCAGCGGTGGGATACGGCTATTAGTCAGTATCCGTTACCACGAGCAAAAGAAATTACGCTAAATTTTTTTTTTATTCTCTTATAATTGTGTGATTGTTTTAACCGTCATCAATTTCAAAACATTCAAGACTCGTCAGAACATTTTCAAACTCCAGACCATCTACAGAATATTTCAAGTAATACAAGTTAATATTATATATAACGTAACGTGTCGTAGTGAACGGATAGGCATAGCGTGAGAAAGGGTAACGTCAACAATTTAATACAATACCCCGTACTCGCCGAGCGTATAATATTCGTTATTACGTAGCAGCCGCGCGTATAATATTCATTATTACGTAGCCGCCGCGCGCCGCCCGAATCGTCATCAGAATATACGATAAACAGCCGCCGTGCGTTAAAACAACTGGTTGTGTGTGGAGGTATCGCTCTCTAGTGGTGCAATCGAGCGAAACTACGAATTGAGCGCCACACAGTGACCAACGGACTATTTGTGCCGCCGTAACGAAAATTAGGTCGTGACCGTGAAATTGCCGCCGCGAAGCAACTAGGTCGTGACCGTGAAATCGACACCGCCGCCGACGACGTCGCCTACAGAGGGTACGCGCCGTCGCGGATGTAAACAAAAAAAAAAATAAATACGTATTATCGTCGTACACACTAATACACAAACATCGCGTATATCACATGTATTACCGTTATCACCGGTAGTCACGTAAAATAAACTAAAAGAAGCGAAACCCAATATTAATTATTGGTCCCTGCGCCAGCTGTTTCGGGGCGTAGAACTTCGTATCAGAAATTGCAGTCGAAGAGGATAGTCGTCGTTGAGAACGGAGTACGTGATCAATCAATCCACAAATTCCCGGAACATTTCAGCATCAAAGGCGGACTATTCAAAACTGGACAGAATGACAGTAAATACACACCGATCCTCGTGAGTTAAAACTATTTTATATAATATTATTATATTTTTATTATCATTTTTTTTACTCTTTTCTTTTGTGCTTCTGCCTGTGAGTAGTGATTGCCTATTTGTAACTGCCATTCTATTGCTTATTAGCCAAAAAAAAAAGGGGGGTTAATGAATAACTCCGAGAACGGAAATAATTCATTAAATGAATGTAACGAATTAAATACAGCTTTTACTCAACAACCTATCCCAACTTCTCGAACTAGTTTGCCCATAAGGTTTTCAAATCCCGAAAACCCGATTTCTGAGAGAGAGGTAGCTGATATTACGGTAGATAATTTATTAATTAAGGAAACAGACCTATCGAAAGCCACAGATAATTTATTGACTAACATATCTCATGAACTACAAGAGGTAGACAAGAGCATAAGTTACGTTATCACAAAAACAACTAATCTAACTACAGAAAATACAGAACATACAGAAAATACAGAAAATACAGAAAATACAGAACATACAGAAAATACAGAAAATACAGAAAATACAGAACATACAGAACATACAGAAAATACAGAAAATACAGAACATACAGAAAATACAGAACATACAGAAAATACAGAAAATACAGAAAATACAAAAGACACAGAAAATTCGATACGAACAGAGATTTTAGGACAACCCAAGGACTACAAAAATTCAAGAAAATCCGAACAGCAAAAATTAGAAGAAAGTTACTCAGAGATTCGCATTGATTGGACCATAGATCAAATTAGATACGACAAATTGAACATGGCAAATGACACAGAACCTCAACGACAAGATTCCGTATCAAATGAAAATGTCGGAACTTTGACTGTCACAGAAGAGCAGTTAACACAAATTATTAATCAAAAAGTGCAAGATGCACTCAGGTTACGAAATGTCCCTCAGACAGCAGAGGCGATGTCCAGCAATCAAATTGGCCTACAAGACGCGATCAGGCTATTGCCAAAATCACTTGATGGTGAGAATACCGAGCAAGTAGAAGTATTTCTAGAAAAATGTGATTTTGCTGTATCTTGTACGGTACATACAGCCATTCCACGGTTGGTACAAGCAATTCAAACCAGATTAACTGGCAAGGCTCGACAGGTAGTAAAATACCAGAACTTTGAATCTTGGGAAGAACTAAGGGATCTTCTGAAATCAAATTTAGAACCCCAAAGAACCACCCAACACTTGTATCAGTCTTTATATGCCACAAAGCAGAAAACGGGAATGGATATATTAACTTATTCTAAGGAAGTGGAGGCCCTTCAAAATACGATTATTGAACAAGAAACATTAGGCTGTTCAATCGAGGTAGCTCAAGCTCTCGAGAGGACAATAAAAAGACAAGCATTACAAGTATTTATTGAAGGCCTAGGAGATTTGAAAAACTATATAAAAGCCCGACACCCAGATTCTCTTTTCAACGCCATACAAGCAGCTAGGGAAGAGGAGATAGTAAGAAAATCATCAGAGGAATCCAAAAAACTATATAAACCAGCAGCGACTTCAAAAAACCAACCAGGAGTATGCAATGTTTGTAAAAAGCCTGGGCACTGGGCAAGAGATTGTCGATTTGCCAAGACGGAAAATAAGAAGGCCAAATCGACTACCACCTCCACATCAGTCGCTACAGTTAGTACGGTCACTTGCCAATATTGTAAGAAGCCGGGACATACGAAAGACGTGTGCAGGAAATTGAAATATGTACAATCAAAGAGGAATGATTCAAATCATACTGAAACTAAACCAGCGGAAAACTACCAACAACCGAGCACTTCCGGCGGGCGCCCGGTAGGGAGTATCAAAAGCGCCGTGATATCTTTTGCAGAGCATACCCAATAATTTCTAAATTAACAGATCATCATTTAACATGCAGAACATTTCAGACCATTAATCCAGACGTAAAGTTTTTAGTAGATTCAGGGAGTGATTTAAACTTGATCAAAATTAGTGCACTCAAAGATGAAGTGATAGTATACGAAGAAATTATCTATCATTTGAAAGGAATTAGTGATCAATTAGTGAAAACAATAGGGTACACTACAATTGGAATACAAGTTGGAAACCTCAATATACCTACTGAATTTCAGGTGATACATTCAGCTTTTCCAATTCCCCATGACGGAATTCTAGGAAAACCCTTTATAACTGGGAACCAGACTATTATAAATTATCAGACTAATGAACTCACTCTACCCACAGTAGATGATATTGTTTCTGCACATTACACATGCGCCATCATTCCAGCACGCACTGAAACTCTAGTGGCTATTCCAACACCAACTTTTCATGAAGGAGAAACCCTGTTAGTCTCTGCGCAGATTATTGGGGAGGTGTTAATGTGTAGTAATACTGTCAATAATGTACGAGATGGATGTGTACTTGTGACTGTCATGAATCCCAAAGAAGAAGCCTTTGAATTGACAACTTCTCATGTTAATAAACTCAGTATAGAAAAATTTAATACAGCCAAGATACATACGTTGACCAATCAAGCAGAAACTTCATATAAAAGTAACAGGATAACTATGCTGAGAAATGTCCTACGAACTAATGAGTTAAATTCTGAGGAACAAGAATCTCTCATCGCTATTTGTGAACAATATACAGATATCTTTCATTTAGAAGGAGATAAATTAACAAACACAGAAGCGGTTTATCACGAGATAAATATACCTACGGCAACTCAGCCAGTCAATGAACGTCCGTACAGGCTTCCTTTCAAACACAAGGAAGAAATAAACAAACAAGTAAAACAATGGGAAGAAGATGGAATAATAACACCTAGTAAGAGCCCTTGGAATGCGCCCTTGCTAGTTGTCCCTAAAAAACCAGATCGTGACGGGGTAGTCCAATATCGAATATGTGTTGATTTTAGGAAACTCAACCATATATCTAGTGGAGATGCATATCCACTCCCGAACATAACAGATATATTAGACCAATTAGGAAAATCCAGGTATTATACTACCTTGGATTTGGCCCAAGGTTACCACCAAGTAAAAATGCATCCAGACCATAGGGAAAGAACAGCATTTTCCACCGAGAAAGGGCACTTTGAATTCCAACGTGTCCCATTCGGATTAAAAGGAGCACCCGCCACATTCCAAAGACTAATGAATACAGTATTAACAGGATTAAATGGATTAAAAACATTTGTATATCTAGACGATATCATAATATATGCTCGAGATATCCCAGACCATTCGAAAAAACTTCAAGAAGTCTTTGAAAGATTAAGGCAGTTCAACCTGAAACTCCAGCCTACAAAGTGTGAATTCATGAGGAAAGAAGTAAATTATTTAGGACATGTAATTACGGACCAAGGAGTACGCCCTGATCCACAGAAAATTCAATGTGTAATGGATTACCCAATACCACGGAACAATAAGGATATAAAATCGTTCCTAGGTTTATCAGGATATTACAGAAGATTCATACCTGATTACGGGAGAATTGCTAAACCACTCACTTCATTATTAAAAAAGGACGTTGAGTTTAAGTGGTCTGATTTATGTCAGAAAGCTTTTGAGGATTTAAAAAATGCCCTCACACATGAACCTCTGTTGCAATACCCCGATTTCAATAAACCATTCAACCTCACATGTGACGCTAGCAATTACGCAATAGGGTGTGTGTTATCGCAAGGCCCAATTGGAAAAGATCTCCCAATCGCATATGCATCAAGAACATTGAACAAGGCTGAACAAAACTATAGCACAACGGAAAAGGAATTGAGTGCTATCATATGGGGAGTCAAGCAATTTCGACCTTATTTACTGGGGCAGGAATTCAACATTATCACTGATCACCGAGCATTAACTTGGCTTTTCAATGTCAAGGATCCTGGTTCGCGACTAACCAGATGGAGACTTAAACTAGAAGAATACCAGTATCAGATTCAATATAAGCCAGGATGTAACAATACAAACGCTGATGCATTAAGCAGAATCCGAGTCACAACTAGGGCACAAACTTCGAAAAACGAACAAAAACCTGAGTTTTCAGAGAATACAGAAAGTACAGAAATTCCAAAACCTTCAAATACTACAGAATCTACAGACATTTCAGAACCTTCCATGAATTCAGAATCTTATCAGACATTTTTAAATTCACATGACCTACCTACTTCAAATGTTATAGAGATGGTCGGCGATATCTTTAGTACGTCATCGGACACCTCACTGGCACATTGTGTTTCCGCAGATCTCAAAATGTCTAGAGGAATAGCCCTCCAATTTAGACGAAGATTTGGACGGATACAACAATTACGTCAACAGGAAAAATCAGTTGATGATGTGATACTTTTGAGAATAGAAGGACGAACAATTTTTTATCTAATAACGAAGTTACACAGTTGGCAAAAACCAACTTATCAATCTATATTCAATTGTCTACAAAAACTTAAGGTACTTTGTGCAGAGAATCAAATCACTAAAATCGCCTGTCCAAGAATCGGATGTGGACTGGATGGACTCAAATGGGAGGAGATCCGTAAAATGCTTCGTTACATTTTTAAAAACACTACAATTTATGTAAGTGTTTACTCTAAGGAGGAATTAACCGAAGATGAAAAACTCCGGCTAATATCAGAATTTCATGACACTCCGTTAGGAGGTCATCAGGGAGTCACCAGGACTTTTAATAAGCTATATGCGCAGTGTCATTGGAAAGGGATGAGGAAACAAATACGAGATTTTATTAAGAAATGTCCTATATGTCAAAAGAATAAAATAGGAAATAAACCATTGAAGGAACCCATGGTAATCACCACTACCTCTGACAGACCCTTCGAGAAAATATTTTTAGATGTAGTTGGACCTTTACCAAGATCTCATAGAGGGAATTCCTTTATCCTAACGCTGCAAGACGATTTAACAAAATTTGCATGGGCAACCCCGATGGAAAATCATGAGGCTAACACGGTAGCGCATCACTTCGTAACGCAATTCGTGTGTTTGCATGGGCTACCAAAGAGCCTTGTAACCGATTGTGGTACGGAATTTCTCAGCAAAGTTTTTAAGGAGGTATGCAATCTTCTTAAGATAAAACAGACTTCAACAACCCCGTACCACCCTCAGAGCAATGGATCGCTAGAGAGAAGCCACCGTACTCTGGGAGAATATCTACGAAACTTCATCGAAAAAGATCAATTGAATTGGGATATGAAAATTCCATACGCAATGTTTTGCCACAACTCCACAGTACATTCGGCAACTAAATTTCAACCTTATGAATTGGTATATGGTAACCCAGTTACCATTCCCTCATCTTTATTAAAAGAACCAGATCCTCAATATAATTATGAAGATTACCAGTTTGAAATCAAGAAGCAATTGCAAGAATCACATGCAATAGCTAAAAAACATTTGATAGAATCTAAGTTAAAATCAAAAGCCCAATATGACAAGAATGCTAATCACAGAAACTTTGAAGTGGGACAAAAAGTTTTACTACAAGATAAAACATCTATTAATAAGTTAACTCCAAAATGGCTAGGCCCTTTTGAAGTTTTGGAAATTGATCCTACCAGTAAAAACATAACGATAAAAAGAAAGGCAAAGAGGCAAAAGATTCATTCGAACTTATTAAAACCATTCCATGAATGATATTGATAATAAACATATTGTTTACAGAAAACTGAAAATTAACGACCCAACCATACTCATCGGATACCTGATTGTCACCTCCATCCTCATACAAACAAGGATAACAAAATGTCAGAGTCTACCACCCATTGATGTAGCAAAAATTACATACTTCAACAATACGGAAGGACTTTACTACAAATTTCTAGGCAAACTAAAAGTTACGGATTCCGATTGGAAACTAATAAATTTCTTGGATCTAGAACACTATACAACGAGGTACATGGCACTATCCAGATTATACAATACTACTTCTCAACTCTGTGGTGAGTTACGACAGAAAACTGAAAATTCAGAAAATAAACATAGCTGCCAACAGTTTGCACAAGCAACCCTTCCATACCTTCACGAAATTGATCAAAACCACCAGAATATTTTATCAACAATAGGAAATAATGATCAACCTAAAAATAGAAACCGTCGTGGTCTTGGAAATGCTGTTAGTCGGATGGCCAACGTACTATACGGCAGTGCTGAGAACATCGATTTTGGTTATCTTTTCAACAAAATATCTAAATTAGTAGGGAATAAAGTAAAAGAAATCAACTTGATACCTGAGCAAACTCGAATTATCGAATTAGCAACTAATGAACACAATTACACGCTACACCAGACATTAACAAACCAGCAGAAAATTGAACAGAACATTCAACTATTAAGCGAACAAGCAAAGAAAAACGCACAGAACATTGATCACATAAAGATCAGGACAACGCTGTTGGAACAGACCCTTTTCTTTGAAGTTTTATTGAATCAATACGCCTATGAAACTCAAAATCTTTTAGCAATAGTGAATTCCGCCCTACATGGAAAATTACACACTAGTGTACTGAATACACAGCGTTGGTTAACCGAACTTCGTGAAATTAAAACAAATATCCCAGTAGGAACAACTCTTCCATTCGAAATTAAAGCAGAATCTATTTCCGATTTCATAAAAATTTCCGAAATCATAATTTGTCACAAAGATCAATACCTTATCTTTGTAACAAAAATTCCATTAGTACAAATCACTGATTATAATGCCTATAATATAATTCCATTACCTATCACGTATGATAATCAGAGCCTTGTTTTAATTGATCCCGACATTGAGATTTTAGCAACTAGTTATGATACAGAAAAGTTTTTCTCGTTGACAAATAAGCAATGGGAAATGTGCAGAGAGGTACAATCATATACACTTTGTAAAAGTAGTCAACCGATCCATCATAAATCTAAAACAGATTCGTGTGAGATATTACTCATGTCAAAACCACAAACCCTGCCCGACACTTGTAAGATCAAATTCGTAACAACAAACGCATCTGTGTGGAACAGACTTCCGCAGTCAAACTCTTGGTTATTCTATTTACGATCAGAAATCATAACAATATATTGTGAAAACCCAGTCAGAACATTTACTTTTGAGATTTATGGTGTAGGTCGATTGACTATTATCACAGCATGTAACATTCATACAGATAATACATTATTACTACCCTCCAATCACATAAGACCGAATACTTATGCTGATTTAATTCCTGAAAACCCTAAATTTGATGTCAGAAACTCCTTTGCAACCTTGTTAAGTTTATATATACCTCAAAGTATCATTAATGTACAGATTATAAAAGACCTAACAAAGTTTACACATAATCTACAAGTATTAACTACTTTAGAAAAACGATCCCCAGAACCTCCAAGTTGTATAAAAATAGATGTACACATAGTAATATTATATGTATTTATTATTTGTATCATTAGTTTAAATATTTTTGTTATATTAAAATTAAAGCGGAACAATACAAAAATGTACAAGCCAGATATTGCAGAACCTGAGCTTACAGAAAATAATTAGATTAAGTTCATATAGTGGAAAATGGGGACTAATAAGCCCCCATGTTCCATTTAAGGGTAGGGGTGTTAAGAACCACTGAATATTGTATTAATATTATATTATATATTATATTCTTGTATTAATTGTATGTATAGCTGTAAAATATTGTAAACTGATGTGTGTGTGATTTCGTCATGCGACTGGTCTAAGGAATCCGCTGAATGAGCCTTTTTGAACCGGACGACCAGCTCGTATGAAGAACAACGGGGACACATAGTCAGTCTTTGAGTAACACATTACCAATACAGACCATTGCAGAGCGTTCATTTAATTAAAACATCATTTCAGTTAAATAAAGAGTATAATAGTAGCCAAAGTAATTTCGTCTCGTTGTTTTTTTATTTGTCTTGGAGTCGCTAAGTGCGCGTCCATAACAGATGGTAGTGTACAGAAGTCCAGAAGTGGTAACTGAAGGGAGTTCAAATGCACAATTTACAAGTTCTGAAATACAAAATCAGTTAATAAATATTTGTGGTAATATTATTGCAGAAAAAATAGTTGAGAAAGTTAACCGGGCTAAGATATTTTCAGAAACTACTGACGTATCTAAACAAGAACAAATGTCACTATGTATCCGTTAAATTGATCCTGACTTGACACACCCTATAATTCGGGAAGATTTTTTAAAGTTTGTAGTTGTTTTTGATTTATGTGGCGAAGGTCTAGCGACAACTATTATTGAAAATTTACAATCGGCTGGTATTAATTTAGACGTTTTTATTGGTCAGGGTTATGATGGCGCGGCATCTATGAGCGGTCATTTGAATGAGGCTCAAGCTGTAATATGTAAAAAATATCCAATGGCATTATTTTGTCCATTCCCAGTGTGCGCAGAGCCTGATTTACCAAATATATGGCCCAGGACAAAATAAAAAATTGGGCCTATAAGGCTATAAATTATAACATAAATAAAGAACAAATATACACAAATACAATATGAATATCAAAATTATACTTAATTCTTTAAAGCACTCGTCAATAAATACAATTAAAAATTATAAAATACAATTATTTTAAATAAAATATTAAAAAATTTTTTTTCTGGTCTTTTGTTTGGAAAATACATCTATAATTTCATCAAAATCAATACTTGCCGTGACATCGCTTTCTATTGAAAGTATTCCTAAGGCATCCAATTTTTCTTGACTCATTGATGACCTTAATCTATTTTTTATTCTTTTCAGAAATGAAAATGATCTTTCACTAGAACAATTAGTTATTGGCATTGTTAAAAATATATGCAAGCATGTTTCTACATTTGGAAACGTATGTGCTATTTGCATATTTCTTATAAACTTTAATTGATCGGTTGGCGTTATTGTTGTACTATTGTTGGTAGATGAAATAAGACTTTGAAATTGAATAAATTCATCTACGAAGCTTTCGGCGTCAATATCAAGTTCATTTTCATATAACAATATTAATGCTTTAATTTTAGTCATAATTTCATTTCTGGTTAAGTTTTCTTTAAATAAAAATCCAAATCTTTTTTCCACATTAACATTTGTATTATTTGTCGACCAAAACCAATTACGAGTAATATACTTGTAATAAAGATATATATATTATGTACAATGTTATCGGCGTTATCGCGCATGGCTATAATGCGAGCTATGTATTTATTATTATTTTTACACAAAACAATATAATATGTTGTGACTATTATAGTTATCATATTACGGGAAAAAGGTTGTATTATTATTCAGCTTATAAATAATACCATACGAATATTTCTAAGCTTATAGCCTATAGCTAAAAGTACAAACTATTGGTTTCTTAATTCTTGCACTATTGTATAAACTATCATTGTATTTTTGTTTTATGTATATATTTTATTATGTCATTTGCCTTGTTATTATGTCTTAGACAAAAACAATAAAAAAAAAATTTCATTTCGACAAAATAATATATTACAAAGTTAGTCACCAGTGGGCGAGTGGGCCCCTCGGTCACGTGGGCCCAGGACAAATGTCTATTTTGTCCGTGCGTAAATATGGCCCTGAGTGTGCGTTCTCTTAATCTTGCAATCAATGATGCTTGTAAGATAACTGTTGTCAGAAATACTGTGGGTAATGTATCGTCTGTTTGTAATTTTTTTCGAGGATCAGCTCAACTTACTGATGTTTTAAAAATGCATGTGATGAATCATTTTCCTAGTAGCAGACATACAGTATTGTTATCGATGTGTGAAACGAGATGGGTATTAAGACACGATGCTATTAATCGCTTTAAAGAAATGTACATTCCAATAATTCATGCGTTAGAACATCTTCAAAAATCAATTAATACCGAAACTTCCAATAAAGCTTATCAACTCCTTTCGGTAATATTAAATGTCCAATTTTTTATTACTTTAAGCATAATAGAAAAAGTATTTGCTTATACATTACCACTAGGTATGTTATCACTTACAGACTGTAAATTCCGATTTAACTGCTGCGTGTGATCATGTTCAAAATATAATCAATGCTCTTAGTAATCTTCGTGAAAATAGTGATTCCAATTTTAAATCAATATATGATAAATGTATTCAAATACTTAATGAAGTAGGAAGTAAAGTGACAATTCCTCGCTGCGTAAAAAAACAAATAAATCGGGATAACAATCCTTCACAATCATCTGAAGAGTATTACAGACGTACAATATTTAATTCATTTTTAGACCATACCATTGTTCATTTATTAGAACGTTTTATAAAACATAAACAAATAATAACCAACTTAGAAAAAGTAATTCCAAGTCGTATTAATGACAATTCGTATTTTTCTAACAATTTGAACACTCGGTGATTCAAAGTTTTTCAACAGTTCGGTCAACTTTGCAAATTAGATACGATTTTAACGAAAAACGTTAGAATTTATGTATAATTATATTATACGTTGCTATGGAATATAATATATAGTATTCTATTATTATTTTGTACACACCATTAAACATATTTAAATATTGTTACAACTTATAACTTATCAACTTATCGTTCATTAAAGAGTGCACGATTTATAATAATTATTATCATACTATGATGGCTACAATGGCATCGTCTTATTGTAGCATGAAATCACAAGCATGTGTAGAAGAAGATGGAATGCCATTCAATGACCCAGTACGTATTATTATTATTGTTATTCATGTATTATGCCAAGATATACGTATATTATATAAAAATTAAGAAACCCCGCTGTTTTATTGTTGTATCCCTCACAAATTATTTATGACTAATAATACGTGCTTCATATAATTCACAAATTCTGTATAACAAGGGGACAGGATCAGTAGCAGGCAATTTTTAAGGAGTTTAATGGGAGATTTTCTAATTGCATGCATATGTGGTTTTGTACGTGATGTGTAAACACCGAAGACTGAACAGTATCAGTACGTTGAGCTGATCCTCGAAAAAAATTACAAACAGACGATACATTACCCACAGTATTTCTGACAACAGTTATCTTACAAGCATCATTGATTGCAAGATTAAGAGAACGCACACTGGGAATGGACAAAATAATGCCATTGGATATTTTTTACATATTACAGCTTGAGCCTCATTCAAATGACCGCTCATAGATGCCGCGCCATCATAACCCTGACCAATAAAAACGTCTAAATTAATACCAGCCGATTGTAAATTTTCAATAATAGTTGTCGCTAGACCTTCGCCACATAAATCAAAAACAACTACAAACTTTAAAAAATCTTCCCGAATTATAGGGTGTGTCAAGTCAGGATCAATTTAACGGATACATAGTGACATTTGTTCTTGTTTAGATACGTCAGTAGTTTCATCTGCCATAACTGAAAATATCTTAGCCCGGTTAACTTTCTCAACTATTTTTTCTGCAATATTACCACAAATATTTATTAACTGATTTTGTATTTCAGAACTTGTAAATTGTGCATTTGAACTCCCTTCAGTTGAATGTTTTTTTTTAAATTTCATCTCCAGCTTTAACTCTAAATTTGAGTAGTTCACGAAATTTACCACCTTTTTCCCCTTCTTCATCTACATTAATACGTCCTGAATCATTTTTCCCTCTTAAAGACATTTCTAATCGACCACAAGGAATAATTGTTTCAACTATTGAAAATAATTTTTTTCTATTTTCCTAAGCTTGACGGGCTTGTTCAGAGTTTTAAACTTCGATCACAGATTTTTGCTTTCGATAATTTACTGACAAAAAATATTCTGTGCGTTCTTTAGATAGTTTATGATATTGGCAATTTTCATGATCATTAAATTTTTCTATCGCATTTTTCCATTTTTTAAATGGCTGAGTGACAAAACTTTTTGATTTTTCGTAGCTACCTTTACCAATATCAGAATTAGAAAACAGAACACAAAACTTACACAGAGCCCCATTTTCTACTTCAGAATATACCAACCATGAAAATCTTTTTATCCAACTCATTTGAAAACGTAAATTTCGTTTATTGGTATTATCTATACTATAGATAGTATAAAAAAATGTGTATACATAAATAAGTCAGTGACAAGTGTGCCGTGGCTAAATATGGATTGGGATTAACAAATTAGTGTGCCGCAAGCGAAAAAGGTTGGGAAACGCTGGTCTATAGGAAATACATATCCATATTCGGTGGGACCCATGGAGATGTAATTGTTCTCGTTTAAAATAATATTTTTTTCTCTTAAGTTTATGTACGCACCAATGTCTTGAGAATCGAAATTTATTGACGTAGAAACTAAATTTTCATTTTCGACGCTTTCGATATTTACTATGTTGTCGCTATCAGTTGTCTTTGGCAATTTATTTATTTTTACTTGGAACAAATCTATTATTTTTCCTGACCTTTTCATCTTCTAAAAATTATAATAGAATATAAATATATATAATATATATATTAATTTATTGGACAACAATTAGTAAAAATATTAAACTTACATGGCAATATTGTATTACGAATCTTTTGATGTAGTTCGCTGTATAGTTAACTTGGTCGAAATGAACCGTGTTTAATTCTTTTACGTGCTGTCACTTAAATGTACTAATCATTTTCGTTTATCGTTTTTAATAGTTTTTATCGATAAGGTACTAGTATAGGTAAATAATGTAATTCAATAAGTACTAAAAGATGAGTATTTTAGATTTCACGGATTACGGTCGACGGTAAATCTAATCTATTCTATAGTAGTAGAGAGATTGATAATGATGATAATGGTTTATATAAATACACTAGTTTCCAACTAATGTTTGTAATATAAAACTTTAATTATATACAAATATTAAGCAATACTCTTTTAAAATTTCGGTTGGGGTGGGGTGTTCACCCTAACCTAACCTAACCTTAGGCACACCCCTGTATGTAACATATTGTTTAGTTAACAGCTTACCTTTTTGTATTTATTTAATATATTATATATTATGATTTTATAAAACAGTTTTATTTTTTAAAGTTTGGTTACAAATAAGACAAAAATATTATTATTTATGTTGTTTGTAATGTTTATATTATATAGTTATATATAACAAATATTAAGCAATACTCTTTTAAAATTTCGGTGGGGGTGGGGTGTTCACCCTAACCTAACCTAACCTTAGGCACACCCCTGTATGTAACATATTGTTTAGATAACAGCTTACCTTTTTGTATTTATTTAATATATTATATATTATGATTCTATAAAACAGTTTTATTTTTTAAAGTTTGGTTACAAATAAGACAAAAATATTATTATTTATGTTGTTTGTAATGTTTATATTATATAGTTATATATATCTTTATGTCACACCTAACACATAGCCATCATAATATTATATGGCACAACACTGTATGAACAATGACTATTATCGTAATAGGGTATTAAAAAAAAAAAAACACGGATGTAAAAAAAAGTTTTTATTTATCTGAAAAACAAAATTAATTCAATACTATTATAATTAATATATGATTTATATTCTCCAATTGACAATTTACAGTGTTTCTTCCTTGGCCGACAAAAAATTGTCCATGACCTTATTTAGGTCTTCATCCAACATCTACAATTAATATAATTTGTTGAATTAGTATATTTTCATTTTAAAAACAGTAAAAAATAAGTATGGCATTTAAAGGAATTATCAAATTGACAACTTACAATAATCTTTCCGTAGCTGGAAACAGGGGGGGGGTCATTAATGTCCTACAATTATTCATATAGAATTAGGATTTAATTAAGACTAATTAAGATTATTAAACTTACAAACGTTGTCTCATCGAGGTGAGTGGTGGCCACTGAAGCCACGGTGGCGTCTCGTACAACTGGTGCCGATTGCCACGGCGTTTGCAAACTGCCGGTGGTCTCCAGCAACCGACACCGTTCGGAACGACTGCGGTGGTGGGCACGGGTCCGTGACGACGGACTCCGCGGTGGCCGAATAATTAACGGCGACCGATGTCGCGGTACACGACCCCTCGGCGCACGATTCCTGGTAGGCGTAGAGAGGGGGGCTAGAAATATACCTAGTAAGAATAAACATGATTAATTAAATTTTAATTTTAATATACACATTCGCCGCGACAATCTCCGACCAAATGGCCATCTATGTGGTAACGATAGCATTCTGAAACAATAGGTAGACGTTAGAAAATGTTATTTATTAATTTATTATTATTATTATTACTTACTACGTTTTTTGGCCACTGCCCCAGTGATCGCGACAGGGAGTGCCGCATCCACCGATCGACCGAAGTGCAATGTGTGCAGAGACGCCACATTTACTGTGTAATTCTGTACCGTTACACTTCGACCATTCATAACTCCACCACCAATGGTGATGACCTTTTCCATTCTAAAATTTAAAAAAAACGAAATCTTTAGAAGTATAAAATATGTCATACTACAATGCGCGTGTCCATATAGAGAAAAGAAACAATGCCCTAACATCCTTTCAAAATAATTTATCAATACCGTGCACCCGGCGGCGTATTACCTAACCCTAAGCCCCAGCGCCGTATTTTATTCCAGCGCTACCATTGGTCCGTTTGAATTTTGCGCCATAATCATATTATCAATATTAAATTAATATCAATTTATAATGACAATATTATAATACTGTATAATATACAGTTATATATTATGTATTTATTTATATAATTATTATATATTATATGTAATAAAAAAATGGATAAACATTTTTTCACTAATTCATTAGGATATACTATACTATAAAATATTAACTTAATGATCATTGCCATGACTTTTAGCGTTCATTTGGTATATTATATTATATGTGTATAAATAATGTGTGTATACACACTTATACACAACATGTATATTGTAGATTTAAATAAATAGTTCACTAATTCAAAAAAATATTTTTGTCCTATTGACTAGACTTTATAGTAGTACAAAATTTAAATACCATCAATTGTAATAAGCTTTATGTAATACATGATTATATTTTAAGGTACCGCGAAAAAATAACCACGGAAAAAATAACCCCGGAAATTTAGACCCCGAAAAAATAACAACGCGAAAAAATAACCACGGAAAAAATAACCCCGGAAATTTAGACCCCGAAAAAAACCCCCGAAAAAATAACAATGCGAAAAAATAACCACGGAAAAAATAACCCCATAATATAAGTTAATATAAGTTTTCAAATTAATCTGAAAAATTTTTACTATTTGATAACCACAGTGAAAATAATGAGAGAGTATTAATTTTTAGTACGTTACACAATTTAAAGTTATTAACATATGCAAATACCTGGTATGCAGATGGAAATTTTGGTTTAGCCCCGAAACATTTCTCGCAACTTTACATCATACGAATTGAAAAATATAGTGAATTTTTTACTGTTCTTTACTGTTTACTTGAAAAAAAATCAATCTATTTACGAAATAATGTTCAAAGCTATTTTATCAGTCTGTGAAAAGAACAATCTTTTTCCAGATCCGCAAAATATAAAAATAGACTTCGAAAAGGCTGTCATAAATGCAGCAAAAAATGAACTAGGTGAACATTTAATAATAAACGGATGTTTCTATCACCTCTGCCAGAGTACCCACAGAAAATTGGCAGAATTAGGATTAAAACAAGAATACCAAGAAGATTATGATTTTAATGAATTCTGTGGTATGTTAGAGAGCTTGGCTTTTTTGCCAATAAATAGATTACAAGAAGGTGTTGACTATTTAAAATCAATTATTCCTCTTGGTTCCGAGGAGTTGTTTCAATATTTTGACGAAACCTACGCGAGTGGAACAATACGTCGAATAAATAAACAAAACACTCTAAGTTTAAGCGTTCGACGTTTTCCAGCGATGTTCCCTCCAGAAACTTGGAATGTTCACCGAACAACACTCGAAAATAACCACCGAACCAACAATGTTTGTGAATCTTGGAACAATCGATTTTGCCATTTAGTTGGAGGAAAACACCCATCGATTTGGACGTTAATAACCAAAATAAAAAATGAATTGTCGGCAGACCGTGCAAAATTTGCTCTGCAAAACATAGGAGAGTCCAAAACAAAATGCTCCAAATCGAAAACCGTCCAAAAACGATTAAAAACCTTATGCGAACGGTTAAACACTAACCAAATTGAAGTGGATACATTAAAAAAAATAATTTATTTTAATTTAAGAAAACGTTTATAATGAGAATTTTTTATTTATATATTATTGACATTATTTTACAAATGTATACTTTACTACCAAATTATTATATAAATTGACAAATTGACAAATTGACAAATTGACAAATTGACAAATTTTATTGTATTCCACGTTTATAATGAGAATTTTTTATTTATATATTATTGACATTATTTTACAAATTTATACTTAACTACCAAATTATTATATTATATAAATTGACAAATTGTATTGTATTCCACGTTTATAATGAGAATTTTTTATTTATATATTATTGACATTATTTTACAAATTTATACTTAACTACAAAGATTAAAATATCATAAATTGTAATAAACTTTATATGTAATACATGATTATATTTTAAGTAACATGAGCAAACTATTATGCAAATAGTAGTAGTACAAGTGTAGTAGTTAAATTGTAAATAATATTAATGGACAAACTATTTAAAACTTATATTTATATCTTAATTAAATACATAGGTGAAATACTTAATACCTACGTTCACTTATAAAAAATTTATACAGAATTACATCTTTAATTTTGTGCCACAATAATAAAATATTATCATCCATCACAAACAGGATTATAATTAGATCTTTATGTTTTTGTTTAACAATAACAATCTACTCTCAATTCTAATATTGATAAAATGTATTAGCCACTAGGTATGAATTTCACTTTTGATAATGTCTAGTCATTGGGCTTTATAAGTTTAAAATACTTAAAACAAGTACAATAAACATTTAAATTAGGTGTCTATTTATTTTAATTGTAAATCATGAAAATTGAAGAACTTAAGAAATTTTACAATCCATTAAAGATGATTTTGTATATTGTGTCATAAACGAAAAAGAGTCATGCGTTGATTCAAATACATACATAATCCGAACTGGTAATATTGAAGATGTTTTGTCCTCCAAAAAATGTATTTAACTGTTTAGTTCAGCATCTAACACCTCATATATATTGAATTTTGAGTTAAAAGATCCTAAAATGTAAGTAACATTATACAGCCAAGCCAATAAAGTCAGTGGATCAATATTTATTTATTATAGATTGTTTAAAAAATATAACTTTATTAATTTTGATAGAGTAATATTTCACATATATTTCATATGCCATCATTCTTTAAAGAATAAGAGCACTACTACAATTACTGAACGCAATACTAACTGTAAGGCAACCATAGATATATTATTTAAAAAAAATAATAAGAACACCAGAAAAAATTATCCATACCTAAAACTATCACCACCACATAACACTGTTATTAAAATAGTATGGAATCATAATCATCCAATTATTTCTTGTGATGCAATGAAATATTTAAGAACTAACAGTGAAATATGATTTCTTTCAATTGAATTTAATACTTAGTTCACTAATTATAACTAGACTAAATAATATACTAACTTTGACAAGTTTAAAGCACCTGTAATATTCTTTGTTTAAGACTGACAATACTTTTATCCCGTATTTTGAAAATGGGTTATCTCCTAACGAAGCAAGGCATTCTCATGAAAGTAAACTTTTGTTACAAGAGAACTCGCGCTCATTTCTAGCAAATGCCGCTTTAAATCCTACAAAAAGGCATATATATCATGTTCATGGTGAATGGAGAAAAAAAAATGTTGGTTAGGTTAAAATATTTATAAGAAATAAAATATACTTAATTACCTACATTTTTAAATATTATTTTGAATTTTCACCAGTTATAAGAGTTTAAACTGTTTAAAGTACTTAAAATTGAAATTTCAGTCACTTATTGTCTTTAAATTTAATGTGTACACAATTAATTTGCAATAAATTGTAGGTTATAAATTATAGGAACCTTATTGATAGGAATCTTAGTTTATTCAACATTATATAGCAGTTGCACATATTTACTATTAATTATTTTGTTACCTACTATTATATCAACCATTCGTTAATAGGAGTACAAATTGCAATAAAAGCTGATAAACCCTGGGCAGTATTAATTGTTACTCCAATTATGAAAAGGTCTCAACAACTTCTATCATCACAGGAAATAATCTTTGTTGGTTTGACAAGTAGTGTTGATACTACTAGTAGCACAGTTACAGTTATGTTGACACCATCCAAAGCTGGAGCAATTCTGTTGGCTATTCTAATCCATTAAAGGGCAGTCAGAACAAAGTTACATAGGAGCTTTTTCTCTTCTCCAAGAACATATTCCATTATGTTATGGTGCTAAGGAGGTACGCAATACATATAATATTAGATATTTCTGATTTTATTTATTTATTAAAATTAATAATTTAAGATTTATGCAAATTAGAAGATGATTCAAATGATGAAATGTAACTTTCTTTGTATTTCAATAATATTTAAATAGATACCCTGAATTAGAATTTGACAATATTTAAAAAAAATATTTTGTTTATTAGTTTTAGAATAATTATGATGTTAATATTTATTTGTCTAGGCTCCATTAGCATTTATGACAGATGTTTCTTCGGCTGAAAAAAATGCTTTGGGTTTATTATTGACTACCACAGTTTTTATGCCATTTTCACATGGCACAAGCTGAATGGCGATGGCTACATGAATCCAAAAACCTTATTGAATGTGTTGATCGTATCATGTAAATGAAATTATTTCAAAAGGTACAATTTGTTATTAGTTTCTATTAAACTGGTTTTGTTGTTTAAAGTATATCTTAAAATAATGTATAGCTAGTTTTGATTGTGTGGAGTACTTTACATTTAAATTGAACATATTTTTTCAATTCAGCTATATTATGGATTTTTTTAGGCAATGTATTCTGACTGTGAAAATGATTTTAAAAATGCAATTGCAGAAATTAAAAACAGATGCCAATAAGTACACTCATTTGATCAAAAGATTCAAGAACAATTGTAAACAATATGAACAGTGGGTATTATACAAGAGATTTGACACCATACCACTTACAGAAACCATAATACAAACAACTATGCAGAAGCATCGATTCGAGTATTGAAAGACATTTTACTTCATAGGACAAAAGCTTATAATGTGGTTGCTTTAGTCGATTTTATTGTGTCAATTGGTGAAGAATATTTTACACGGGATTTTACATTACGTATTCTGAATCATGCACATTGTAAACACTCAGAAACTAACAGGTTATGCTCTAACATTGTTGACTTAAATGTTTTACTGATGTTAAGAAAATAAGCAAATGTACATATGAAGTGCCAAGTATGAGTGAAAAATTGTTTATTATTCAATAAATATAGAAAATGGTCTTTGTACATGTAAAATGGCTCTTTCTGGTTCTTTTTGCAAACATCAGGCATAGATACATAAAAATATCAAAATACAATTACCAAATACTCCTCCAGTAACATTGAATGAGCACCATGAACTTGGAATATTAGCTTTGGGTATTGAAAAGTGTCTTAAACCAGATTTCTTTTTAAGATTGAGAGAAAATCTAACAGAAAATGTTTTAAATAAAACCATAACGCTATAACATCTCCGAATTTAAATGAACATAATTTGTTCAAAAATACTTCCAATGATGTTGATGTTGACACTTCAGTTAAACTGATTCGGAGTGACTCTTTCACTTTTAAAAACTCAGAAAAATATAAAAAAACAGCTGCAGGGGTATATAACCAAGACTCCCCTAAAACATCAAATTATGCATCATTTAAGAACAACACTTCTATAGAAAACATAGAATCCAATAGTGATATTTTAAACATAAAAGTAACTGAAGTTGAAGCAAAATAGTCAAGAATGCAAGGTATGATTGAAACCCTGTCATTGCCAATTCTGAAGAAATTAAAAAATCGTTTAAAACATGTACAAAATGGTTCTCAATTTGCTTCCTTAATTTGTTCCATTAGTAATACAGCATGTAATATCAATAGAAGAAGAGGACAAATAAAAGTCCAACCAACATCTATAAGTAGATGTAAAAAAGGTATAACTAGAGGATCTAAACGACTATCAGCTGGCAGAAAACCAAATGGATATTCTACAAATATTAAAAACGTCCTCATAATCTTACATTCAATGTCGCTAATAACCAAATGAATGCTAAAAGTCATGGAAATGGTCATTAGGTCAATATCTTTAAAACACAAAAATATAATAGTACTTATATTACAAGTCTATATTATATAAGTGAACGTGTGCTGTGTATGTGTAGGTATAAATTATCTGTATGAATGTATTTTAAATTTAGGTATTAAGAATTTCACCTATGTATTTAATTAAGATATAAATATAAGTTTTAAATAGTTTGTTCATTAATGTTATTTACAATTTAACTATTACACTTGTACTACTACTATTTGCTTAATAGTTTGCTCATGTTACTTAAAATATAATCATGTATTACATAAAGCTTATTACAATTTATGATATTTTAATCTTGTACAACTATAAAGTCTAGTCTATAAGACAAAAATATTTTTATGAATATTTTTATTAAATAAATTTTTTAATAAATAACTATTTATTCAAATCTACAAATGTTGTGTATAAGTGTGTATACACTATACACACATTGTTTATACACATATAATATATATATATATCAGAAAATTATTTTTAAAAAACAAGTCTCTCCCATAACATTAACTTGGTACTCATAATCCTCATAATCTTTAATACAAATGTCGCTAATAATCAAATGAACACATTATTTCGATAACTAATCGTGAAGGTTTTTTACAATTATCACTTAAATACCTAAAGATTATTTTGTCTTTTTCAAATATTAATTACCCATCATTTATTGACATTTTATTAATATATAATTTGTATATTAACAGGGGCATAGCGTGCATGTAAGCACTGTAAGCAGAGTGGCGGCGCCAGGGAGGGCTAGGGCCCCCTCTAAGTTTGTCTTGGCCACCCCTTGACTACCTAACCACATCAGAAAAAAAAATTCTTTAAAATAACAGATAAAATTGAAATTCTATACTTCTCTAAGTCCTAAGACTATTATAGGCAACAATTTTTTTTTTGACCGAATAAAATACGAATAATTTTTTTTAATTATGAATAATTATGATCATGATCCTCACAATTCACAAAATTATGTTATTAAATCGAAATATAGAATAATTTGTGGTTATAAATTATTATTATTATAAGACCGTACGTTGTCCGTCAACACGGCTATATAGTAAATATATCCGCGAGCGGCGAGCCGTGCCTATCTGTGACATAATGTCAACGATTTAATATTTTATTGACAATGAATATTATTATTTTTGTCTACGTTTTACGTTTACATTTTACAGTGCATAATATTGTTTAATCAGTTTAATGTTATCTATACCATGGCGAATATGAAAAACGGGAAAAACTCATTAATAATACAATTTAAAAGACGCGTAGTTACACAACAAAGATCATCATTAAACTAAAAAAAAAAAATCATTATTTGTAAAGGATATCATCTTAAACATTTTATAATTTTTAACTTAATAATGTCCAAACGAAAAATAAATGACTTTATTGCACCACTAATAAATAAAAAAACAAGCTAATGATTCTGAATTTTGTCACAAAAAAGCAAGTAAGAGATTTTAATTTCAATACTATTTTAGAATAATTAGAGTGTATAATTTATTTGTTTTATATTATTTTTTTTTAATTTAGTGACTTTGATGAACTCTTTAGAATGAAGCAAAATGGTGAAGAAGAAAATCGTGATAGTTTAAACAGGTACCTATATAATTAAATTTAATATCTATTAAAAAAAAAAATAAGTATATATTTTTCATTCACCAACCTAATCATAAATATTCCATTTTGATTTTAGTAACAGTTCCAATGATGAATCTACAGACGATCAATATGAGGCAAATAACAACTCCTGTACATATAATTACGCTACTCAATGTGCGTTTATGGAACTGGACGTTCTAGCCGAATAAGAGGTTTTCAAGTAGGTTAGTTTGCCAGTTTAATGGTTGGAATACAGTCAATTAGAAGATGCAGTATATTGTTTACCATGTAGATTTTTTTCATTTAAATTAAAAACTGATTATGATAATATTTTTAAAAGCACTGGGTATAAAAATTGGAAAAATTAATTATAAAATAATAAAGGATTATACAGGCATGATAATTCTGAAGACCATAAACAAAGTGTTATTATTTGGATCGATTATAAAAAAATAAAATTAACAAAACATCAGTATTATCTCAATTGTGCTCAAATAGTTGTTGAAAATAGGAAATATTTGGAAGCTATAATTATTTCTCTAAAAATGCTTGCTATACATTATACAAGGTAGTGCATTTGGGGGTCATATTGAAACTGAGGATAGTTTAAATAGAGGGAAATTTTTAGAATAAATGAATGTAATAGCTAGTTTTAATGATATTGTTAAAAAATAAATCACTGGTCCAAAAAATGCTTGGTACTTACACCATTCAATTCAGAATGAAATTATCCACATTATAGCTTCTATGATTCTTAAAAAAATATCTCCTGAAATAAAAGAGTGTGTATATTTTTCAATATTAGCTGATGCAACAAAAGATATTTCTAAAACTGAACAGTTATCTATAGTTTTGAGGTATTTTTTTAATGGTGAAATAAAAGAAAGATTTCTTGGTTTTACACATTTAAATGGTCTTGATGCAAATTCATTATTTTTAAAAATTAAGGAAATGCTTTATACATGTCAAATAGACATAAACAACTGTGTAGCACAAACTTATGATGGTGCTAGTGTGATACGAGGTCATATTAATGGTATTGAGACAATTTTTTAAAAAAAGTTCCTCAAGCATATTACATGCATTGCGCAAATCATAGACTTAATTTAGTCAGAGTTTTAGTCCTTAAATATGTGACACTCGGTATATAATTTTCAATTATTTATCGTGGGCTTGGGTTTCTTCAAACAAATATCACATCATATTGGTTTTATTTAGCACTACCTACGCCATCTAACAGTGTACGTGGATTTTTTTAGCGTCATGAGATAGCGGGATAATCGAAATAATATTAAGTTTGGGTTTGTCCTAAGATTTTCAAAAAAGATCTTGGGCGGTAAACGTGTTAATTGAAACAACTAAACATTTTTTAAATGATATAAGAAATGAAATACCTCATAAAAATTGTTTAATGAAGCAGAAACGCTTTCTAAGAACTTTATATTGATTTACCTACTTCAGAAAAAATAACAAAAAAAAGAGTAAAAAGATCCCTACTTATTTGGTAAAATATGTATGTGAGATAAGTAATAATATGAAAACAAAACTTAACAACTGAAAACTGAAAAAATATTATTACATTTAAGAGGACACTACACCCGCATGTGTTGTCTTGTCTCCGTTGTACAAGTGCGTAGCATAGCAAATTTTACGCTCAGCAGATCACGATTATTTCCGTTAATTTAAAATTTAGAGTGAAATGACCTATTATAAAAATTAAAGGCTAAAGGCAGGATTATTACCGAGGACATCTCATAGGCTTTTTTTTTTTTAAATTTTAAACTGAGTTATGACTATTTTAAAATTGTAAATTATTTTTATATCTAAAAATACTCATAACTCGGTTTAAAATAAAAATAGGTATAATAAAAAGCCTATGAGATGCCCTCGGTAATAATCTCGCCTTTAATTTTAAAAATAGGTCAATTCACTCTAAATTTTAAATTAACAGAGATAAACATGATCTACTGAGCGTAAAATTTGCTATGCTACGCACTTGTGCGACGGAAACCACACATGCGGGTGAGGCGTCCTCTTAAGATCAAGTAATAAATGAGCTAGAAAAAATATTTGATAACAATTCAGATATTTTGAATGGTATAAGTTCATTAGACCCTAATTCTAAATTATTTTTAAATGTTTCATTATTGTTGCCTTTAGCACAGTCCTATAATTGTGAAATAGAGACTTTAAAATCAGAATTACAAATTTTGCCTAAATCATTAGAAAACTATGAAAATAAATTTATAACTTAAGTATAAATCATAATAAATACAAGTAATAAAAATTATAAAAATTATATAAAATAAAAAAAACCAGTGACAAGAGTGTATAATAAACTAAAAAAGCATGTATCATAATGTTTATTATTACATATAGCTACCTAATTGTGTTATTTAATTAGTAACTAAATTAAAGTATAGGCACATAAAAGTTAATTTTATAGTTCTAATTTATCATAATTTAATTATATTTCTGTTTAATCAAAATTATAATTATTATATTATACCATTATAGTGTTTAAATGTGTGAATTCATTTTATATTCATAATTTCTAACAATTAGTAGATATCAATTATATGCATACCATTTAATATAATTATGTTTTTGACTATTTACTATGTTTGCTTGTAACATTGTAACTAGATTTTTTAATATTTAGTAAGTTGCCAAGGCAAATAAAAATTTTGTAATTTTTTTATTTAAATATAAATGTTTTAACTCAAAAACAAATGTAATTATTTATGTATTACCTATATTATAATAAAGTACACATTGTATATGTAAATTTATTGAAAATTATATCTAATATTTAAGTGTGTAAATATTAAACAATATACCTATATACCTATATGATATTTATTACTAGGGTTAGGACGTTTATGACTTTTGCATATTTTTTCTTTTAGTCGTGCACATTGCAGACCAATTTATAAATTTGTTCTGTGCGACAAAAATTCTGATTGCACCATCGTTCTTAAATCGTTAATATAAGTATGTTCCGAAAAAAAAATCGAAAATTTTGCGGGGGGGAGGGGGGGGTAGTAAAGTGCATTTTAGCATCGATTTTAACTGCCACAAGTATTATTTTTTTGTAGATAGCGTACGCGGGTAGATAGCATACGACACGTGTACCAATATTTTAAATTGATACCTACAATATATACCTATGGGCTATGTTGCTTGTATTTCTAATCGATATAATGTTTTTTTACAGTTAAGTTAATATACTTCATAAACCATTGGAGATATTATAAATGTTATGGAAAATTTAATTTACTTTAAAATATATGATATGAAAAACATCGATATTTCTAAAGGTTAACGAAATATTTACGGAAATGTTGAATATTTTCATAAATATTAAATAATTTAGAGAGTTCAAACTTAAATTACAAGTCGGCACAGGTTAACCTTAAGCGATTGGTTTAAAACTTGTTGTAGTTCATTTTTATACATATACGCACTCATATAAGGGATGAGATCAAACATATTTTGAAACTGAACATTAAGCAGGTAGGTAACACTAATTAAAATACTATTTATATACCACTAACTTTTAAAAAACAAATTCGATTTATTCCAATATAATCCGGCCGAAGAACTCTGGTGTTCTCTAAGTCGGTGAACACGCGGTATGTTAATTTTTCTATAATTTTATTCATCAAATCATGAGCCATTTCATAGATTCTACGTTTTTTATTGAATCGTTTGACTCAGACATTTTTGCAACTCTAACTTATATTTTGCACAGCATTAATTGTTAAATACAGTTTAAAAAGCAATAAGATGAAACATGGTATTACGAGGGGACTCACCGAATAGTATGATGTGGTTTCTCGTCTTTGGCTATCAACGAGGCAACATCGTCAGAGAAACTTCCATAATCGTTACACCTTCAATTTGAAAACGACCTATTGAATCCGAGTTTCAGTAGTTTCACGCGTTTTACCGAGTTTATCTAAGCACGCAAGAAATCGATTGGTTTGTCATTTGAACTGACGCATCATCACTCAAAACCGTCGTGTGACAAATCACCCGCCGAAGTAAATGATATCCATTTTTCTCAATCATCACCGTAAATCCGTATTTAAAACGTCATATTAACAATACCTTTTTTTGTTTTGGATTTGGGCATTTTCAGTTATGATTATTAGCCATTAGGTACCTACTTAAAATCACCACGCCACCAAAATAATAAACTGAAACGAACACGACACGAAAGCTACGACACAACTAAATAGTAAATAGTAAAGAGTAATCAGCAAACACAAAATATATTACTGTTGTCTGATTGGAATTTCCGAACGAGACGATTGGTGTAAATACTGTAATCGTAATATTCATTTATTTGTGGCTCGCGAATTACGTTTTGTTCTCATCGCGTCGAGCGAGACGGGTTTTTCGCCGAACGGTGATTTTATTAATAGATACCGAAGAGATCGTTGTATTGCACGTCATATTTAATAATATCGTATTATGATTGTAACAATATTATATTATTTATATTGTTATAATCATACAAGATACAAAATATATGTATACAATCACTCTGAGGAAATTTTATAATAATAATAATATAATAGCATAGCAATGCGATTAGAAGTTCCTGTTTTTTCTTAAACATTATTTTCGTAACGCTTCCGCCCAAGTTGAAAACCTATGCATTAGTACAACTCTGCTTATAAACTGTTTTAAGCATATCAATAACATGAATAAGTGCAACAATGATGAAAGTAATTGAAAAAATAAACGTACCCAAAATCCAGATGATGCTTGCCGATTAATAATCGTAATATATTGTGATGACTGATGGCGTACTCGCTGGCTACTATAGTAAACGAAGTCGTGTTATAAACAATCGGCAACGACCTAGGACAAAATTCCGAATCTATTCGTTTACGCAATTCCGACTATCTATCTACAACTTGCAACTTTTTTGCAATTATTGTTCTTTTTTACAGATAACTCATCCAGCAAGGGCATTTTTAATTTACCCTTATTATTATGTGAGCAAAATTTGCAAAACAATTGAACTATCGTAAAAATCCTGTCACAAACACAGATAAAATGTCTTTACCACGATGTTTTATATCAATAGTTCGATTCACTCTAATTTTTAAACTATAGGCTATTAGAGCTAAACGTGATCTGCCGAGAGTAGATTTGACATGTTACGCACTTGTGAAACGTAGAGCTAATGGCAGTGTAGCGCCTTCTAAAATGATTAAGAACGTATTTAAAGAACAAACACTATGACGGTCCGGTAAATTTAAAAAAATTTAAACTTATACATTATCACAATGTTCCTATATTTTGTTTCATTCATTACAATCGACTTGATGGCCTGTGCATGCTATCAATACACACTAGTACAATGCACAGTGCACAATCATAAATGTAGGCACCTGCAATCAGAGCCGCATTTAACGGGGGGCAAGGAGGGGCAACTGCCCAGGGGCGGCAAATTTTATGGTGTTTGATAGGGCGGAAAATTTTTAAGGATCAACATAAAATAAAAAATTAAGGGTAGCATATTTTAATTTGCCCCGGGGCGGCAACATAGCTTAACGCGGCACTGCCTGCGATGCCTAATGAAGTACACAATATTCTTTCACTGTCCTAAAGAAAATTAGACTTAGTTTTGTATAATTTAAATCTTATATCTATATAATATTTAATAATATTAATTGATGTAGGTAATAGACTATTTAATAGCATCAAGAACATTTTAACCTTAATGATAAACATTAAAATTCACCATCCGCTCATTTTCAACAATTTCCACATAAGTCCAATGAACCAGAACTATGTGAGCTGGAGGATGGAAAACGGTTATGGCATAACACTTGATACATTAGCGTTTTTAGAGTAAATGCCAAAAATAATAAATTTATTTTATGATGATAAGATTGACTATTACAATCTTTTATCTAGAGTATATCCGATAAAAAAAAAGAAACAAACAACCAATTTAAAGGTCAAACAATTATGTTTTTATACACAGAATTACAACAGAAATTATTAAAATTTATATTGTTGAAACGTAATGACAAAATCTAGATCAATAATTATTTTTGTATTAAAACTATTATACTTCTATTTTACTACTTAATAACCTGTTGAAAGATTTAACACAAAGTAGGTTATATTTTTTTTATTATTGTATGCACTGTTAGGTAATCTATTATCATACAATATTTTAATACTTAAATATCTAAATCAATGCAATATATAGTTTTTATTTTTAATTTCAACATATTATGATTCTATGCATCCATACAAGAAAATTTTAGGCTTTTGTGACATAAATAAACAAAATAAATTCAATGGAGATGAGTATCATAGGAAAAACCAATTTAGCAGTGAAAAAGTTAAACAATCTATAAAGCCATAAAAAACTTAGATTTGTTAGCATTTGATTTTTTTAAGCCAAAATGCACGTCATGGTTTAATATTAAAAAACTTAAGAATATTTGTCCATAAAAATATAAAACTAAAAAGTCTTCACAAACAAACAAATTGTAAGAGATTTTTAGATTTATGAAAATAAAGATGTACTTAAGCAAGAAACAATTTGTTTAAAAAATTATCTGGTGACCAGAATTAAAAGTTCATAGTCAAAAGTCTACATTTTTCTAACTTGAACTAACAACTAATACCTAATATCACAATTTGGTTAAATAAATAAATACATTTGCGTAAAATAAATAAATAAATAAAATAACAAAAGTTTAACTATGCTAGTGGTAAACCTTGTATCCATGAACTTAGGTCAGTGACTGTAGTATTGAGTGGTTCATCTTCACGTTTGCACACAATCAACATTTCAGCAGCTGCACGCCCAGACAAATATGCTCCATGGACAGTTGAGTAAAAATTTGGATGAGTATGTTCCCCAGCAAACGTTATAATTGGCTGTAAACAAAACATATTTTGTATAGATAGATACATATAAAAATATAAAATATGAGTTCTTATTACTCACAATTGTATTATTATTAATATGCATTGGCCTTGCAATATGTTCGATGTCCAACTGACTAGAGCCAACTCCGATAGCAGTATATGAACCTAGACTGAATTCATTTGCTTTCCATCGAGTGCTACAATTAAAATGGTTACAACAAATTTAATAAGTATGATACTGTTAAATCATAAATACAGAGTTAACACTAACCATATACATTTAGATGGATATGGTATACAAGGATCATTCAGAAAACGTCTCAATATTTCTGTACACTTGTCTCCAATTATTTTATCATCCAATTTCTCCATGATTTCAGCTTCATTACCAGATAACCAACCGAGTAACAATGTATCATTTACTTTTGAAAAACTATATATCTTTTCACTCCAATCACTTATTTCATCACTGTCCCATAGTAAAAGTATCTCATCTGTATCTTGACTTAAAAATGGACGATCATAATACAAAAAAATTTTATCCACTACACCATACAAAAGTCTACCAATAGATTTTTCTTTGTATTTTGGCAATTTTGGGCAGAAAATGTCATTGGACTTGAGTACACCCAATGGCAGTGTGCATATAATACTGTCAGCTTCATAAATCTTATCATCACAATGAACATACACAGTTTCATTGGTGACATTTTCACCGCCTACTTCGATTACAGTCTTATCAGAATCTTCAGAATCTGTACCATTGTCAATGCCTGATGGCCATTTGATTTTTGTCACTTGAGAATTTAATTTTATACAATCGGGTGGTAACTTGTTATGAATAGGATCTAATATACTGCTGTACCCACTGGGCAGTGCAATATTACCACCCTGCAGTTCTTTGTAACTACCTAATTCAACTAAATCAATATCATTCATATTGTTACATCCAGTAATACAAGTTTCTCGCTTCAGTAGGCAGTTGAAAATTAATCGTTGTAATTTACGGGCATTACTATTTTGTACTTTATCCAAATAAATTGCAATTTCAAGCTGCACATGTTCTCCAACACTGTGAATCCCGGGCGGTGGATCAAATGCGCCCGTAAAGTAATCTTCACATCGCCGTAAAAAACACATATACGCTTCATATGTTTCCTAAAAAAAATATTATTTAAAATTTAATTATAAAGAATTTAATAGTAACAATTTTTTTAAAGTATTATATAAGAGGACGTCGTACATGCATGTATTATCTCCATCTTAAACACATACGACATATCAAATTTTCGTTCACTAGTTTCAATAGTGTGCTGTAAATTTTAATATTAGAGTGAATTATTAAAGTTTACTACCAAATTTTTATGTAAGAACATTATCTGTGTTTTTCATTAGTTTTTTTACAATAGTTCTCATAACTAACTTAAAAATTAAAATATTCTAAAAAACCAATGAGGGAAAACAGATAATGTTCTTAATAATAGGTCAATTCACTACAATATCAAAACTAACAGCACACTATTCAAACTGGTGAACAAAAACTTAGTATGTAGTACGTGTTTAAGATGGAGACAACACATATGGGTAGAATGTCCTCATAATTCTTAAGTCTTAGGTAAACTTTTTGGTATCAAATTAATTATTAAATGTCTTTGGGTATTACTTACTAATTACCTACAGTAATTGTACAAAATATACTAAATCCTTTGAATGAAGAAAACCATTGTTGCACTTTATTTTTGTATACATTTATTTTCAGTTTAATATTTATAAAAATAATTTTCCTACCAACACTTATTGTTTAGGATAGTAAACCAAAACCTAAATTTGACATTAGAATACAACTATTAAATACATATTTTAACTTGCTTGTATTAATTGAATTGGAACTTTTGTACCATCCGTTGTGGCTGCAATAATACTGGGTAATTTCGGACAATGAGTAATGTCCACAAGACCATTAGCTAAGGCTAATTCATACATAGGATTACCTAGTACACCATGAATCCAATGAGCCCCAAGCTCAACTTGTTGATCATCTGTAAATCATTCATGTATAAAAAATGTTAAGTAACAGTAATACATTTTCATACTTATTTTAGAAGAGCATATTCGACCACCAATACGATTCTGTGCTTCCAACACAATAAAATCATTCATATTGTGTTGTGACAAATGAGTGGCTGCTGCAAGACCTGCTATGCCAGCACCAATAATAATAACTTTGTGCTTTGAAACATCGGGTAATGGTTCTCCCATAATATTCAGTCTTGAGAAATAATCTATAAATAATTATAAAATAAAAAATAATGAAATGCAAAATTAAAAAAAAAAAAAAATACAATATAAACAAGATATTGTTACATACATTATTTTTTTTGGAAAAAAATTGCCATTTCAGTTGACTTATATAGTTACATTATTTACAAGTTCCTTAACTCACAGTTTTAATTTATATATTTTATATAACACACACAGATTATATTGGTAAACTAAAGTCATTGATGTAAGTGTGTATTTGAGTGCAAAGAAACTTTAGACATGTAACATTTCTCCATGGTATGAAGACATGATCACAAAAAATATATTTAAATACCTTCAATAACTACAAGAGTATTTATAAATTACATATTTAAAATATCATTCTATTCACATGAGCTATTGAATACTTCTAAAAACACGGTTGGCCTACTTGATCATAAAAATAATTTAAAATATAAAATTGTAGGTGCTAATACTTGGTAGTTTCTTCTCACATACATCCTATTTCAGGGTAAATTAGTGATGTTTTCTAGCTTGAGAAATAAAATTGAACTGACTCATAACAGCTTATTTTATATTAATGCCAATAATGTTTAATGTTTTTTCCCCACGTGCCTACCTATATTTTTTTTTTTACACTAATATCAATAAATTGACTTAATAGTTATTGAACTATAGCTCTATTAAGTATAAGTTGTAAATATTTCTATTAAATAACTAAAAAATATATAAAATGAATGTATATTAAACAAAACTGTAAGAAACTTTAAAGCAATTTATTAATACAAAATAAAATTAAAGAACATTCATCTATTGTATAACACTTCAACATCTACTGATTTCATTCATAGTGCATATGATAAGTCATGCTAAACCATTTAAACCAAATCCCTAAGCTATGGGTGTTCACAAAGAACATAATGAAATAATATTAAAATACTTACTAGTTATTTGGTGACCAGGGATTCGGCAATCATGCTATGAGATGTCTTGGCCAACTTTGACTAGGTACATGGTTTTTGATCATGTTGTGTGGATAAATGCCAAGCTAGTAAGATTAGTCTATAGTGTACGGACTATACAAAAAAAATTTGACGTAAGTTAAAAAAAATTCTAACACTATTTTGAATGTTGTTAATGAAAAAAAAACAAAGCTATTAAAATCGTAATTGATAAGAGTTATGTGATAACTAGTAGCTGATAACATCATCCGATTTGATAATCGTGAGGACAAAATGGCAAAATCGAATTCATGTGGCCGGATAGCCAAACGATCCACAATATTCCAATTTCCTACCGATCTAACGAACCACCATTCCCATCTTTTACTTTGTGCTTTTTAATGTTCTCTCGTTCGGTGTTCTTAAGATTAATAATAAAATATAAAAATTGACAATAGTAATATTTTGCAACCGTACCACTCATTTTTATCGTCATGTACCGGTATCACTCGATACCATTGACCGGCCGCGCGACACTCCATCAAAATACTCGGTTATCTGAGAAGCCGATTCTGTGACCTCGAGCCTATCAACCCCGAGACCATACTAATTCCACCAACGATTTAAGATATCATCCGTGCCACCAGCTTACTGATTGCCATCTACAATTCTACATATTTGTATTTAGAACTTAACAAGAATCTAACAACCTAACTAATCTAACATCTAACCACAGAACAATATCTATGACCTAAGTGATCTAACTAGTAACTAACGTGACGGGCGACGGCATCAATTAATCCACAACAACAAATGTGTACTCGCACAGCTGATCGACTGACTTACTATTATCATCGCGATAATAATGATTATAATATATTGTGAAAATTACCAATAATTACCAATCGTTTTCGTAAAAAGTAATTAGTATGTTAATGTAAGATATCATTCAATTACAACAAGAAAGTGGGCCGAGTCGTTCGAGACGAGAATATTATAATAATTAATAATCATACTAAAGACGAGAAACGAACGTATTAATAATAATATTTAATCGTCTGTTGCGAGAAACTCGTTCACAACTACAGTCGCGCGTCATCTCCGGAAAGTTCGTTCGTAACATCAGTGCCAAATCTCCCGAAATCGTTTTATCACGAAGAGTGTGTCTTTCAGAAGTCATATTATCACAATCGCCGTCGCCGTCATAAAGTACGATTCGCTCGCGTAAACTGAGCCCGCACACATGAAACGTTCCTCATAATATCATCTCAGACATATTGGTGCTCGTCAGCCGCTTAAAGTTTAAACTTTGTTGTGCAAAACGTTGCCAAAATGAATATAACGAGAGCGGCGAAATCGGGTCTACGACCCTATGGTAGTAAGTGCACGTTTTACGTTAATTGATTAAATCCTAACGATAAAAAATAACATTTCGTTAGCCCGATGTATGGGCTAAGTTCTATTCAGTGTCTAAAATTTTTAAATATCGCATCGTTCCATTCAAGGTCGGTACAGTTATCAAACTGATGTTTCCCCTACATTCTGTTAACTGATTTATATTTAATTTTTATCCTAGATAAATTGAGTATCTAAATCCAAGAGATTAATTAAGTTTCGCAATAGATTTAATACTAGAAAATATCAAACATGCCTAACAAGTAGGTACGTTCAATTGTCCATGTCATTCATTTGGTTAAATAAAATAACTGTTTTGTTTATTTTTCCTTTGTGTATTGTTTTTATTATAATACTATTCTTTAATTATGATTATTCAGTTAAATATTTTTAATTTTTATTGTATTTTAATCAAACACAAAAGGCAATACCTATCCAAAATAGTATATTTTTAAAATTACTTGTTTTACCTTGGTATCTATAAATTAAATTTTGGTATCTAACTATTATTTTTAAAACTCCAGTAGGTTGGTACTTAGAATATTAAATAGGCTTTAACATTTGTTTTATTAAATTAAAATATAATAGGTAGCTACGTACAAAATTAAATATCACCAGTTATATATAACTATCAATATAAATTGTGTAATCAATTAATGTTGTGTTTCAAACTGTTTTTGTATATTGAATACAATGTACTGTTGTATTATATCTATTATCATATATAGCAGTTATTCAAATAATGTTGTTTGAATTAGGGAAAAAAATATTTTTATATTGCACTAAATATGTATCACTTTTTATCATAAACAAAAATTACCTAAGTATCTTATTACTCTCAATAGATTTATATAACATTAGTTAACTTAAAATATACCTTCCCTAATAATAATAATGTATATAATTATATATTATATTCATGATTACTTAATTGTATGGCTTTTACCTACTAATTCTACTAAAATTAAAAAATGATAGGTATCATACTTAATTTACCTAAGATCAAATAAGTTAAAGTAAAACTAAAGACTATTTGTATATTTTAGTTGAATGTATACTTTATTAAAACTAGGAAACTCATAGATAATGTAGTTTTTATTTTAATTAAAATCTACCAAGTAACAAAACAACCCGATTAGATAGGCACATGTGTCAAATAGGGGGCTATTCAAATATTTAAAATTGGTTATTTTAATCCATTTTTATTAGTTCAAGGTCAATATAGGTCAAAAATAAATATTATCATTATTCATTATTTTATAGGAATAAATTAACATTAGATAATCTAACCTATATCCAATAACTACTTATATTTTAATTAAATTGCATACAACTTGATGAGTTAATTGAAGTACCTAGATTACCTAAATGTACTTATTGATTATAGTATAATAATCTCTAAAATATTATTTTCAGATTTGTACAAATTTTATGATAACAAACATTTTGGTGCCATTTGCTTGAATCCACAACCATGTTCATTTTCAAACAATTTTTTTTACTCAAGTGGCGCTTCAAATCGACTTCTTCCAATATCCCATTTAACAACAAAACTAGAATTTTCCAATCCCTATATTCGACAAATATCTTACACATCATCATTATTATCTGAAAAACCATCTTCTAAAATTGAAGAAACTGTAAATGCTGTCAAAGAAAAAGCTCAAAAGGAAGCTGAAGGAAAAGAAATTGCTACAGTAAAACCTACAAAAACAATTAAACAAAAAATTATTGATGAAGTGATGCACTATTATCATGGTTTTAAACTTTTGGGGCTCAATGCAAAAATCTCCTTTAAGTTGGCTCTTAAAAAAATGAGAGGTCAAGATTTGACAAGAAGAGAACATAACTTAGTAAGCTTTTTTTAAATATTATTATTATTTAAATGTATTACTTAATAAAATAAAATAGATGATTGATTATACCTACATAGGTAGTAAGTTATAGTATATGTAAGAGTTATGACAAAAATTTACTTAAAACTGATAATATGAAACATTTTTATTTTAACTACAATTTAAAATGCATTTTTCTAATTCATAGGTACAAGAAATACTTTTACCCTCTATTTCAATTAATTAATTTTTAAAATAAATTATTATTTATAAAATATTTTTACATTCAAACGAGCCATATACATATTCTACTTGACAAGTCTATACTTAAAAAGTTTAAAACTGACATAAATGTATTCTGATTAAAAATTAATTAGATAATTTTTTAAATATTAATATTTTTATTTAACATGAAAAAAATATTTTATCATTTTAAGTTTGGGTCCATAAAAATGTATTTCAGCCATTAATAGTTATTATAATTATTTTAATAATTATAATTCATAAATATTAATTGCCAGAAAAGTAAGAAATGTTTTTATTTTTTATTTTTATTGTTTCAGTTTGTGGAAACGGTGGCTGATCTTTTCCGATTATTACCTTTTTCTGTATTTATTATTGTTCCATTCCTTGAGTTTACTTTGCCTATTTTTATCAAGATTTTTCCTGGTATGTTACCAACTACATTTCAAACAAAAGATGATAAGGTAAACTACATTTATATTTTTATTTCATATTAAACTTTTATTTAATTTCTTATTATTTTAGGAAGCTAAACTCAAAAAGTCTCTTAAAGTAAAACTTGAAATGGCAAAATTCCTTCAAGAAACTTTAGATAATATGTCTGTATCTGGTAAAGGACATACATGTGAATCGGCTAAAGAATTTGCAGACTTTTTTGCTAAAGTAGTTAACCAACTTCGTGTGTATTTAATTGTTGTGTATTTTAACATAAAGTAATATTTTAGGTAAGGCAAGAAGGTACTGTTATATCAGCTGATGAAATACTTAAATTTTCGAAACTATTTAAAGACGAGATTACACTTGACTCTCTTCCCCGACCACAGTTGGTTGCCCTTTGTCGAGTGCTTGAACTACGACCCATTGGGACTTCAAACTTTCTAAGATTTCAACTTACACTTAAACTACGCTCTTTAGCAATTGATGATAAGGTAAATACCGGCCAATTTATTGTAGATTGTATTATATGTTAATTTATTAATTTTAAATTTCAAGGTAATCCAAAAAGAAGGTGTTGATTTACTGACACTAAGTGAACTTCAACAAGCGTGTAAGTCTCGTGGTATGCGTGCTTATGGTCTCACTGAAAAACGTCTTAAACAACAACTTACTCAGTGGCTAGACCTGTCGTTAAATGAAAAAGTTCCTCCTTCATTACTTCTCCTCTCTAGAGCATTTAGCTTTACAGAAAATATTCCCACTAGTGATTTATTAAAGAAAGCTATTTCTTCATTGCCTAATTCTGTTGGAGTATCGACTGAAGCTGATCTTGGAGAACGTGATGGAGTGATAGATAACAAGGCTAAATTGGAAGCAATTAAGGAGGAAGAACGTAAGGTGAAAGAAGAAATCGAAGAATGTCTTGAAGAAAAGAAAAAAGAACAAGAAGATGCCAAAAAGAAACCTAAAGAGCAAACTATTCTTGCCAATGATAATTTAGTTGATACAGCACCTATTTTAACTGACACAACTGGAATCAAAGAAGAGGTATGGGTATATATGTTACTTCATATTTCAATTGATATTAACCCTACTGTTTATTTATAGAATGTAACGTTAACTGATTTAAAAACATTAGAAAATGCTATCGAAAATTTGAGTTCTGAACAAAAAACTCTAATTGTTGAAAAAGAAGAAATTAAAGAATTGAAAGACGAACTTAAAGATTACCAAGAAGTTAGTATAATAGAATAAGTTACATTATAAATAATACATTTTATTTTTTGTATCACATTTTGTCATTTATTTTAGGATATAAATGATCTTCAAGAAGTAATGAAAACTGAGAAAAAAGAAAAAGTTAGAGAATCTAAAGCAGCTAAACGATTATTTAAAAAAGTTAATAATATGATTAAGAATATGGACCAAGTAGTTGATAAGTTGGAGACAAAAGAAAAAGAAATTAAAAAAGGTATTGAAGTTAAAGAATTAGTTGATGAAAATACTATTAATGAAAGGTAAATATTTGAGCATTTTATTCATGTAATATTTAATATTTAATAATTATTAATTTTATACTATGTTAATCTTTCTTTCAGTGAGTTAATCAATATTGAGGATCTGATTGGAGCAGTAAGAAAATTACAAAATGTACCTGATGAATTCAAACTACAACAAATAAGTGAAGTTCTTAGTAAAATCGATGACGATCATGATGGTTCAATAAGATTAGATACTGTATTAAAGGTAAAGATCATAACATCAATAATCTTATTCTAGACCGCTATTTATTACAAGTTTATTATTATAGGTATTAGAATTGATTGGTACTGAAAACATTAAACTATCCTCAAAGGAAATGGATATGATAACACAATTAGTTATCAAAGAGGAAGAAATGGAAACTATAGAAAAAATGAACAAAATACAAAAATCGGAAAAAGATGATTTAACACAAACAACAACACCTAAAGTAGTTACCACATCAGAAACAATTACAAAAAAAACTGTAACACCAATAATTGATTCAAAAATTGTCTCTGATTCGAAAATACCACCATTGCCACCAACAAGTAGTACAAAATCAGATGAAACCAAAAAACTATAAGTCAATAATACAATAGATTTTCATAAATCTTAAAATACTTTCATCATTCAAATATGATTACAAATTTAAAAAATGTGATATTGCAATACATTTCCACAGTTTATGTGACTAATGTGTTAATTGTCCTCTACAATTAATTTTGTACATACAGTTTTTAGTTCAGAACAATTTATTTAATTCTAAAGAAAAATGTCTTGTGGTTGATCTGCATCTTTTTGTTAAGTACTATATTATACTGTTATTTGTTTAAAAAAAAAATCATCATAATTATAATTATATCGTAGAATTCAAATTCATATTTTTTTATTATTTGTAGCCTTGTAGGTTTCTCATTTTTCTTTGAATTTAACCCTCATTCAAAATTCCTCTTTATTACAGCTTATAGATTTCTCTATTAAAATAGTAAAATTAAATCTATTTTACCATGTTATGTAAGACTGTTTTAAACTATTTTTACACTTGAATTTTTATTAATTAATATATTTAAGAGTAGGTATATTGTATCTCAATAGCATGCAATGTTTAAAAATCCAAAATTACTCAAAATCTGTTGGTTATACGTTAACAGTGGTAAATTCAAAATCAATCAATTCAAGTTAACAATTAACTACTTTTAGACTTAGACAAATAAATATAGCATTTTTGAGTATATCCTCTTAAAATCCAATGTTTATACAAAATATGAAAATGTATGTGATGATTTAAACTAGCTAATGTGTGAGTTAAAAAAAAGATATTATATATTTGTTAACTAGTAGGCTTACAAAAAAAATTGATTTTTGATAAATAAAAATGAATTTTTTAATTGTTTATATTATTCACTCATTTCTAATATTATTGAATAAATAATATGTAAACTGGTATGTTTTCTTTAGATTGCAATTTTCAATCAATATTGCACTAAAAATATTCTAATATTTGGTTTTGAATATCACAATATTTGTAAATAGTAAGTGAAGACTTAAAGGATCTCTATTTAAACATGCTCTAAAATAATTAATCATAAACAACAAACATACAAATAAAGGTAACTAAAGTTCTCACTGTTAAAATTATATTTTATTCTGCTAAATGCAAATTTGCCATGTTCTGTGTTTGTATGATTCAAACCAACTTATTTGGGTGTTGGATCCTATTGATTTAATTTAAAAAAATTTGCTAATCAATATTTCTTAACTTGATTAATTCATTGACAAACATACACTTGATATGGGATATTTCTACGGAAATTGAAATGAGATTTCAAGAGCGAACGTGATGTCGCCACTTATCGTTGTGATTGTAGGGTATTAGATAATATTATCATTTATTATATTATTATGTTCCAGTGGTTTGGCAAAGGCTATTTATTTATTTTTTTGACCATTCAGAGCATTTTTTTTAGGCAAATAATTTAAAAAATTCCCACATGGAGACACCAGGCTTAGCCAACATTATTGTTGGAGACATTTTCAACAGACTGAGCGACGTACACCGTGTGGTGAACAGAATTGGTTTTTGGGTTGTTTCGAAAAGTATTTCTAAATTGGTTCCGAATTATTTTAAAAGCATTTTCAATTTTTCTTCCATGGTGTATACATAACACTTGTGTTTTTGTCTCAAAATAGGTAGGTCATTATGTTTTTTTATTCAATATTTTATTCATGATAAATTTAATTTATCATGATTTTATTTCTTTTAAATTTGTCTTTGTTGGTGTTTCTAAAATTTTAGCTAAATTAATTGCAGTAATAATAAACGTTTTATTTTATCGAGATAAAAATGTATAACATTTATAAGTTAAAAATTCCTTTCTATTTGTTTTATTTATTTTTTTTAATTTTTCCACTTCTATTTTTATATATTTATAAATTTCATTACGTTTAATCTTTTAGTTCTGTTGTTTGTTAGTACTTCGTATAGTTTAATATGATATTAATATAATATGATTCAATTTGAAAGTCTGTAGCTGTTGCCCTGTTGGCAACCAACTGGAATGCGCGCCGCTAGAATATCGGCAACCAATTCGGATGTGTACCTTCTAGAATAGGGGAGGGGTCTTTTCTCGAGACCCACTGTTTTTGAAAAAAAAATGTCAGAAACAGTGTTACAGTGTCATCTTGGTCGGCCATTGAGAGAAAAAAGGCAATAGACGCTAGTTATGAGTAATTTGCCGTGCATGAGTGCGCCCAAAATATTTTTGAAGAAGTTTCAATAAACATTTGGGCTTAAGTTTTGATGTCACAACACAAGTAAGTTCAATTAATTAATTTTCCGTGATAATAGACATTTTAACTGGAATCATATCTACTGGTAAAGTCAAATGATTAGGTAATCCATTTGTATAACTTCTTCAAATTCATAATTTATAATTATTTTTTTTTTAAAGAAGACCAATCGCAACCCATTTTTATAACTTACTTGACACAAATGTGGATCGCCAGCCACCGTTTGAATACCACTGATTTAGAATATCGAAGAAGTCGAATGTCAATTTTCAGATATAGGAGGTTGAGAACCAATTCGAATGCTGTCAAACCGACACTTGTACAACGACCGTACATTAGGTTGCCTATACTATAGGGTTATACAAAATAAAGTAGACAAATTAAGAATGAGGAAGGATGAGTTATCCAAAAAAGCGGTACATCATTAATAAATAAATTATCAAAAAAAAAAATGTACCAATAAATGTAAAGAACAAAGAAAAAATAGGTAATATCAAGGTTTTGAGAAGAAAAAAAAACGACAATTTGAAAAGGAATCAATTGAAAAATTATTAATAAATAGATAACAAAATAATTAATGTAACTTGTAACAGAAGTTTGTTAGTTTGTACAGGAAATTCTTTAAGTAATACAAAAAACCTCAACTATTTGAAAATATGAATTTCAAGTTAGTATGTTTTAAAATTCCAAAGATCATAATTTGAATTAATTCGTTATTAAAAGAAGGAGAAAAGCATGCTGGATCCCCTGCATGTATATGCTCATATGATATTTCCAAAATTAGGCATTAACTAGTTAAAATCTAAGTTAAGTTAAACAGTTAACTTTTTAACTTAACTAGTTTGCTTATTTTATAATCAACTCATGAACTTAACTAGTTAAACTGGCAGTTGAAATAACTTAGCTATTCTCAGTCGATTTAAAAATAATCTATCGAGTTAAAAACATTTTGAGATTTTTCATTTATATGTACGTAAATTATTGTAAAAAATTAATCCAGTTCTATAGCTACACAAACATTTTTTTTTTTGATAAAATAATTTTGTAAATTAAATAGGCGTAGTCATTCTTTATGTTGTTTACATACTAATTCAAAAAAAAGATTAACTTTTTTTTAAACTGATTGAAGTTAATATTATTTTCCAATTGTCCGTATTAACTTTTAACTTGTCAAGTTAAATTTATAATTTTATAACTGTTAACTTTTAACTTAACGATTGCGTGTCCTCTTAACTTAACTTGAGTTAATTATTTTCATTAACTGGCTCACTTTTGGATATTTCATTATAATATTACCATATCAGCTACTCCCTACCAATAATACATATTTCAATTTTCAATCGATGTTGGTAGCTGGTAGATTAGCTTTTTATAGCGTTTACCGAGTGGAAACAAATTTATAGTTCAATTATCCGGATCAGCGAATCGGTAAAAAAGGTATAATAGCTGAGAAACATAGAACATCAGATACTACGAGTGTCTCATCGGGGTGCGTGGAGAAAAAACGTCACTAGCATCCAACGAGCTCTACTTCGTAAAAACTGTCATCGGTGAGCATAATAAAGCGAACAATTATATTTTATATTAATTTTATTCATCAATACACAAAATTTAATCAATTGAAGTACTTTATTCACATTTAGGTCTGTATAAGAAATCGTTAAGCAATCATTACTTTGTATGAAATATATTATTATACTATTATTTTTACTTTTATTTTTTTTTTCGGCCCTAATTAGATACTTACATTATTGTAAATACATCCGTGGTTAAATCAACAAAATGTGTTCACCGTCAACAGAACGTGTTGATCCCAAGTGTTCTTCCGGTAGAGCGTACAGAAGAGTATTAAAAAAGTATAAAACGTTATGGATTTTGAGTGTAGTAGCTGTCTTATTTATTGTATCCGCAGCATTGTTAAACTACACCGTCAACCAATATGTTCGCGCCGTCTTGAAACTAACAGCGATGCAGGTAATATTAGTCAGTTATGGTTTATAATTTATTTGTCCAGTTTAGGTATATAAGTTTAGTATTACCAGGTATTTTTTTTAAATTTTTAACCGAGTTCCGTTAGATATTTTTCAAATCAATCATTGCTTCAAATACTTTTATCACAACTCAAAACAACATGTAATTTAACATAATACAGTAGGTAATACTTAATAAGTTATTAATAATAACTTAATAGTTTCTTTAGGGGTTTTAGTAGGTAGTAGGTACTCAGTAGTAGGTACACCTACTGCGATATTCCACTAAGAATATTTTCCTATAGTACGTGAGTACGTCTAACGTAACCGAGAACAAGGAATATTTCCCCACTATAGACATTCGTTAAAAAAAAATCAAATTATTCGATTACCACAGTATTTATTGGAACTGCAAAACTATATTTTATTCAAAACTACTTATTTTATTTAAACAACTTAGGATTACAAGTTAAATTAAATATTGAAATATTTGAAACATTTGAAAAATTTGTTCACTTGTTATTTTCTGAGTTCCTGATCTTGATAAAACTAGTACCTATTTCAATTTCCGGGAATTTCCACATCACTAAGTAATCCTATCATAATTTATGCTCTTTTCTGAAGTTTTAATTATTTTTAGATTAAAAAAATTCAATGACTATAATATATGTATCAGCTGCATTTAATTTATATAAATTACTTAGTTTATGCTTACCTATTCATTTATGTAAAAACTAAAAAACCTATAGTAAATAATAATTATATTATACCTAAATTTATAAATAAAATATTTAACTAGGTATTTAAACTTTTGCTATAGTATGGTATGGGAATTTTGATTTTGTCTCCACCTATTTAAAACAATATTTAACTACCTACCTTATAAATATATTAACAAATATATTCAACAAAACGAATATGGACAAATTCCAGTTCTAAAGATCTTAATACAAAATATTTTGAATACCTATATATAATTAGCTAGTATATTTATGTTTGTATTTAAATATTACGAATAATATCCTATATATCTGTAGAAATAATATAAGAAGTTCTGATTCAAAATCAAAATACAGCCAAAACTATGATAGTTGGAGACTTGATATTTCATTGGTCAACGTCTTTCAAAATCGTCTAGCTTTCATATTATTATATATAGATAATATAGATACAACTATACAAGACGTATACCGTACCGACTACTTATACTATACTATTATACAACAAATGAGGTACTTAGAGATACTTGAGATACCTAAATCGCCGGTGTGGCGGTGTATTCATTTATCATACGCACGATATTACTTATGATTTTTGAAATAATTTAATCTAATTATATAATTATTATGATAATATAATAACTCATACTTATAACTTATAAGCAGATAAAATACCTTCTAAATAATTACTTTTAATTTCTATATTATACTAATTTTGTTTGTACATATTTAAAATGAAAATTATTTATAGTAATTTATTATTTTAATCCTTTTTTAGTTAATAGACCTGAACAATTTCAAAAATTTACTTCACGATTCGTGTTTAATATATAAAAAAATACCAGAGCGTAAACTCATTGAATCGGATTGTTATGTGAGTATAAAGTACTATTATAGCTTACAAATTTAATGTTTTGTGCAATAGAACACTCTTGTAAAGTATCTACTTACATTAAAAGTGTTCAAATACAAGGTACTCAAATACGTTTATTAAATAGGTATTAAAAAAAGTATTTCAAATACTTTTCATAAGTATCTGCATTTAAAATCAAATACTTATTTTCTAATACTTATTCTTTTTTATTTAAATATTTTCTATTTTAATTTTAATTACGTAAAAAAAATGAGAACACGTATAATATACTAATAATTAATACATATTTTTCACTATAAATTATACTCAACCGAAATTTCTAATACTTCGACAAAGAAAACATACTAGTATTTTATATAGATATAGCCGTTAAAGGTTCATCAAACAATACAGCGTAAAATCATCTATAAAACATGTCCTACTAAATTCCAAAATTTATTGACTTTCCTGATGTTATACTTTTCTATAATTAATATAAATGTCCTATGTAAACAAAATGTTGAGATCCAAGTCTATATATTTTATGTGTGGGGGGGGGGGGGGTTATAAAACTTCAATTATATACAAATATTAAGCCATACTCTTTTACAAAATTCGTTAAAAAAATTGAGGGGGGGTAGGAGTTTGAACACCCAAAACCCCTCTTAGCCCTGCCTCTGTTTGTACATAACGACTATCGAGTGTATGTTTGTTAATTTTTTTAGTCATGTGAAAGCATCGATCGAGTGGATGTCATCCTCAAACCCGAAGACATTTTAGAATCGTACGCAGATCTAAATTGGCCAGTTGCATACCAAAGCGATGTTAAAACCACTGTCACTGCTGAAGATGTAGCGCAAGTATAGATAATATAATTTAAGTTTGCAACAAAGTCCTATATTAAGCTATCGTATTTTTTTGTTTATTAAGGTTTTTTTAGCCGGGGACCTCTTACCTTGCGATTATGAATCCAACTTAAAAATCGATCCCCTTCAAGTAATCGAAATGAAGATTGGATGGTTTATGCATTGGTTAGTATATATTAGAGTAAATTATTTAGTATACCTACCTGAGCTAACCAAATGCACATTACGTTACATACATGCCCACAGCTTGATCAAAAATGTTGGCGGAGCAAACCAAAGTTTGGGAGGGGGGGGGGGGGCAATAAAATGCCTGCCTACTTAACCAAAAATTACCTCTACATACATTTAATATTTGTTGAAGCGTTAACGATTTGGTTTAGGAAGGGGGGCAATGCCCTTTTTTACCTCCGCAGTACCTAAGTGCCTGCTTGTGGAGTTGTACTATAATCAGTAATTATACATAATACCAGCAATTCACAAAGTTTGAATATTGTAACAAAAAAAAAGTGGGTTAAAAATAAGGACAAAATAACGATTTGGCCACATATACAGACATACAGTTAGGTATTGACTTCCAAATAATTTTAGGTACCTATATATTATGCTCTCCCTGATTTTAGATTTTATGTGAAGCGACGAATATAATATATTGATTTTATGATAATCTGTACTTTTTTTATGTATGTAATATATACCTATCTGTGTGATAAATTGTTGAAATAATGATTCGATTTTGAACATCTCTACATTTCTAATAGAAAAGTTCATTAATTTAATTAGAAATTAAGTTAATATTGAAAATTCCCATCCTCCAGTAATTTTAAAATCATTTTGAAAAACTAAAAACCGGTATTCCAGTTTTCAACTAAATCGATCTTATTAGTTTTTGAAGTAACTCTATAGAAAAAAAAACTGTAAATACGTTCATTTTCACTAAATAATTTTATAAGCATTTTCCATACCTACATGATAAAATTTTCAAAATATTTTGACTTTTTTTGAGTTATTGTACACATATTATAAGAAATGATCGATTATTTAAATTGTTGTTGATCAATAATTTCTCGCTTATTCAAAAAAAATACTTAAAAATGTAATACGGGGTCTCTCATAATTTTTAGTTCTTAAAAAAAATTTGAGCATCATTCGCTGTTATTTTTTCAAGTTTCAATAAAATAACGAAAAATTACAAATTATTTTGATTTAGCAAAAATGAATTCAACTTATTACTTTATCTAGGCTTGCTCATATGCCAACCAGACCAGTGTTTCTCAACCTTTTTGATATCACGGAATAACAAACAATAATATTTTTTTCATACGGAAGAACACCTTTGAAAATTATCCGACTTTAGAGTACCGGCGGCCGGCAGTCTCTCTCTCGCGATTTCAAACTTTCGCGGAACCCTTAGAGTTCCGTTGAATACAAGTAAAGAAACACTGAAACAGACAATTAGGTTTCAACTGTTTGCAGGAGTATCTTATCTAGTTTATTATAGAAGTCTGTGGAAAGAGAATAATTTTCTACAAGGCGCATCATTGGACTTCAATTATTTATTCCGTTGCTTAAAACAAACGTAGTAAAAATAACGAAACCTTGTGAAATTGGTCATATTCAAAATCGTATTATATGGTTTAGAAATAGAATTTTGATCATCCAAGTCCATTATGCCCTTTAAAAAGTCTTCCCCTTTCTAAAAAAAAAAATATCAAAATCTGATCTCACTTAGCGTACTTTTTAAACCCGGAATCCAGCTTACCAACTTCCGTGTGCAGTAGGTACACCGTCAGTCCCTACCCATAATAATCTGCTAGGATCTAACTCACATGTGTGCCAAACGATTTTACTCCTCGAGTGTTTTTCCTGTTATATCGTTTTCTAGGCGAAATTGTGATGACATCCAAGGAAAACTAATGCGTGCTTTGTACAAACCAGATTCGTTTTTAAGCATTTCTTCCGAAACCTGGACAATTATGTCGACCAATTACAACACTGTTAACTATAAAAAAGTATATGAAATTCAACAATTGAAACGCCAACACATTCTTCAAATAAAATAAATTTATAAATTCAATTTAGATCAATACGTACTACGATGGAAGAGTGGTGGTATCACAGATAAGTGGAACGTTTAAGTACCGTTTGGTGCCCAGAAATCCTTGCACAAAAATATGCAATCCTTTGGATGGACGTTTAGAAACTTATAATACTCGTAAGTACAGCAACTTATTCCTATAAATGTTGGTGGTGCCTATGATTACAGAGCTGAATTTAGGAATTTTGAGCTCCCTGCAGGTGATTAAATTTAGCTATCTTGTCGTATGTGATCTACCGTAGATATTGCGATATGCTACAGTGGTTACTGGACGCTTGTTGTATTTTTGTATTTTTTAATAATATATTTTTTTTAAATTTAAAATGTAAAACTATAACTTTATTTTTCGTTGTTTATACGCCACTCGATTACAATATTATGGTATTTGATGCACACTCAAAGTATAAAGAGATTGTGGAGGACTCTGATAATAGAAATTTAAAAAAAATATGAATAGTGATACTGTCGAAAATATGCATCCAAAATTCAATATTGTATGATAAATTATGATAATCGAATTTTTATATTTATAAATATACTAATGAATAACATATTTTAATGAAATGCGGTGGAATGAAATCCATAGATCCAAATAATAACCAATTTTACCTGTATCATTCACTTCGAATATTATTTAAATGTTATTGCTATAGAGTGACAAACGCATGCAGTAGAGCAATCGCATACTGTAGTCACAACTCATTATGTTAGAAAAATTCAAGGTACCAATTTTTAAAATGTTTTATATCATATTATATTACCCCTACTACAGTTATGGTAGATTTTTTTACCAGAAGTCCATAAAAAATTAGTTATTAATAAATCTCTTAAACAACCGAATGTATGAAATAAATATTGGAGAGCTGCTTGGTCTTACCTATCATATTATATTGTTTCTGGTAATAATACTAAGAATTCGATAAAAATGTTTAAAACATAAGGGATTTAATCTTTAATATCTAACAAAATTAATGAGTAAATACTATTTTAGGAATAGTGATAATAAAAAAATCTCTACCATTGTATTAAATTATTTTTATTTTTTTAATTTGGTAACAATATCGGTGGGTTTGGATAAAACAACATTAATATTAAAAATATTAAACTATAATGTAGGTATAAAAATTAATGTTAATTATTTAGTGCACAATTTTTCAGATTAATGCCCTTTTTACAAACAGAATTGAATTTTTTGTTAATTTTATCTGGGATATTTTTTCCTTCCCCAGAGTGCCACCATATTATTGTAATGTATATGTATACTAGCTAATTAGTGATAAATTCTTTTATTATTTTGTTGTGCAGTGGTTTTCAACAATTTCATTTGGGATTTTCAGTATCTGCCATTGAATAATTCCACCAACAGCATAGCTATTATTTATTATTTAGATTAAAAGTCAAATAGGTACACCGCATATATGAGGTTAAAAAACTTAACATATTCTCTTTTTTTTATATATTACGCTTGCATATAAAATACATACCTAACGATTATTTTATTATCATTACGCGTAGGTGTTATATTATTAATAAATACAAGTTGTTTACGAAAAATTATATTAATTCATAACTGATTTACATTAAACGATTATAATAATATTTTGTAAAGTAGGTACGTATTTATTCTATACACGTATTTACCGTGATACGCCTCGACACTTTTCATTCCGGTGAAGCCCGAAAGCGCAAATCGTCCTTTTTTCGATAACTCAAAAGCGTAAAATAAATTAGCGTTTTTGTACCTTGAATCTTGATAGTGGGATAAAAACACAAAAATAAATTGTAAATCGAAAGTCATCTTCAACACACAAACTTGGACCTTGTATAAAGAACAAAAAATTCCAAATTGGAATACTTGATGACAGTTGGCTTCAAATTTCAAATTTAAGTTTAAGGTATATATACTCATTATCATATTATTAATTTAATATAGTTATTTATTTATTCTTGATATTTATTTAACTAATTTAAAAAAAAATACTCACAATTTTATAATATTTATTTTTTTCTGATTTTTTAAACTAATTTCAATATCACTGTAAATGCTTATTTAGATATTAATAATAACTACAATTTTAATAAAATATGCATTTTTATGAAATTGATTTGTGTTTATGAGTTATTACTTATTAAAAAGGTTTTTTTTTACACTTATGGATTACTTATTTTTAAGTTTTTGGGTGACGTTTGGGTCATATATTGCGCTTATGAGCTGCAGCTTTTTCATACTGCACATTTACAATACGATATAGTCATATGATCTGTATAATATAAGGGATACTCGTTATAGTACTCATAAATATGTTAATATATATAAATATACAGCTGGTACCTGCAAGTTTCGTCTGTATAACTTCGCCAAATGTGATGTGGTCTAGTGCCAGTCATTGGTTTGAAATGAAAATCCAGTCTTTTCGGTGAACATATAAGACGAAGCAGACTTTATTATATAAGCATATAACAACCACGGCCCAGGTGGCAACATTGGCCACCATCGTGGCGGGAACTATACCTAATTCTGACATCTAAACATCACGTGCAGTCGGGGATCTATTGACTCATCATACGACAACGCTTCAGACGGACTGTCAACCGAATTATAGCCAAGCGGTGACGGTACCACGATCGAGTCGTAAAAATCCATGAATAGTCGTGCTACAGAGCATAGGCGTGTCCACGGGGGGTGCAGGGTATGCACCTGCACCCTCTGCGATTTAAAGTGACACCATGAATTAAGAAAAATTGTTCAAAAAAGAGGACTAGGGCCCATTAGTCCCTTGGGTTCGCACCAGGTTGCACCCTCTGCGTCAAAGTTCTAGACACGCCTATGCTACAGAGGTATACCACACCAAAACGGTTCCTCGCTCTGTGCAGTATCCTGATTACCTGTGGTAATAACTTACCTCTGTTTAACGCGGTGCACATAAAAGTGTCCGCATGGTTAACCTACAGGTGGTGCTCCACGCAATGGATATCCGCGGGTTCACCATAATTATGTACCCGGTATACAATAATGATGTGCACGATATATCGTCGCTTCTATTGCGGGAACCGACCAGAACCGTTCGGTGGAGAGACGTTTTTCACGAATCGCCAACCGAACTAACGTCAAGCGTTAAAAGACTTGCTTTTTATTCATTTGTTTTTTTCCTAAACTCATATAATATATGTATTATTATTTTTAATGTACATAAAAACTAAATAATAATAACCTAAACAGTTAAATGATTTTATAGTTGCCATAAAAAAAATGTAATTTTTAGCATTGCTTGACACATTAATATGATACAATTTTTTCGTTTCGTGAATTTTTTTTTTTTTTTTTTTTTTTTGGGGGGGGGGGAGAGATGCATCGCTCCCGTGGTCAACCTTGCATCCACATCTGCATGTATATTTAATTTCTATAGATAGGCGTAGGTACGTATACGAGTTAAATTAACGTAGATTTTATTTCTAAGGATTTATAATTCCGAATTTTGTCTTATAAACGAGAATATGTGTAAATGGGACGACTTATACGACTTGTTACTCGAATCGTGATGAGAATAATATTTGGCATTGCCGTGAGAATAAATATCTACCCAGTACCCATTATATATGGTGTCACATGTTATTATTATTTCACGTATGTTCCATACGTACACGAATCGTCTTCCTTATGTTATATATTATTATTTATCTTACGGTATCTATCTTATATTTGAACGCACGGTTAGGTGCAGTTATATGGTATATTATACCTATTTTGCTTTAGGAATGGTAATTTATCAGTTGTATACTGTTGATTGTGTTTGAACGTGAAAAGAACGAATTCGGTCACGATTAAAAGTAGATAGTAGAAGTAGGTAATTCAAATGTGCTTAATATAACATAGTTTATCCGTTATTTGTAGTGATATTATACTTAATCTAAAACAATAACGATACATTCAAATTATATTCATATTTACAGTATATACCCACTCGGTTTAGGTTTAAGTATTTCATTTATATTTTAACTGGTACACTTGTGTAAAATACTAAAATATTGTAACTATTCGTATTGTGTAGACTGTCGACTGTGTTAAGTCAGAGTAGATGGTATGAGAAAATAATAGGCATTTTTGTTTTGATTTACCTATGTTTCTAATTTCGAGCACAAAAAAAAATGATACCATATATGTACTATGTATATGTATTTTTTTAGACGATATATTAATTGTTTACCATATGCATGTCTATATTGTGTTTTTATTTACTCAGACGTAGGTACTTTTACATTTCTATTTTGTAAAATAATTTTTTAGATTCTGAACGAAGTGATGAATGTATTGATTTTACAATGATGTGTTTTTTTTTTTTTTTTTTTTGTGTCTGTGTACAGCATAACTAGTCGAAATAATGCTTCGATTTCAAACTTTGGGGGTGGTTTCCGATGTAAAATTGAAGATCCTTGGTGCATTATAGAGGTCAAAAGTAAACATTTTCCAACAGTTTTCAAAAAAATCGATTATTTTATATGGTTGTAATTCAAAAAATAATCACTTTAAATACTTGAAATTTTCACCAAATGTTTATGTTAGTGTTCTCTATATACAGTTTAATTTTCAAAAATGTTTGACTTTTTTTGAGTTATTTATAGACCACTGAAATTTACACTTTTTTTGAGAATTTTTTTTTGAAATGTCGGTAAAAAAATGTTGGACGACCAAAAAAACTTGAAAATTTAATACAAGGTTCCTTATGAGTTTTTCTTATTGTAGCTAAAAAAAATTAAAAATCGTAAGTCACAATTTTTTTTAATAAGCTTTTATAGTTCAAAATTTTACGAAATCTGTCGAAAACGCGAAATTTTGCAAGTAATTTTGAAGTTGAAAAATCATAAAATTTTTTGCGTTTATAACTAAGGATTAAAAATACAACACTAAGTTCTCCATAAGTTTTCCTTCAATTAGCTATAGAGAAAACTCGAAGTATCATTATAGAAAAAATTTTAAGTGCGTTTGAATTTTAAATTTTTACGAAATAGCGTAACGATAACGATTTATCCTGAAACGATTTTAAATATTTGTTATTATTCAAAAAGTATAAGTCATAGATACTTGAAAATTTTACCAGTTATTAGGATTGGTATTTTCTTTACATGATTAAATTTTCAAAATATTTTGACTTTTTTTGAGATATTTATAGACGACTGAAATTTTCAATTTGTCTGAAAATTTTTTTTTGAAGTGTCGATAAAATTTTTTTGGCCCTATCAAAATACTTGAAAATTTAATACAAAGTTCCTCATAAGTTATTCTTAAAGTGAATAAAAAATTATAAGGATACATAGGCATAATTTTTTTTTATTAGCATTTGAAGTTCAAATATTGACAAAAATTCGTCAAAACCATGAATATTTTTTTTTTGTGTTTGTCATTACGTTTTGGGGCAGTAAAATTGCTTTGACTTGTAACTTCAGTACCTTGTTAAACCAGAAAGTGAATCTAGTTGATACTTTGGGAGATAAAAAGTAAAAAATTCTTAATATTTTTCTAAATAATCGGGATAAACAAACTAAAAATTAACGGAAAAACAGGAAATTTTACGTACAATCAGTTTTTGGACAAAATCGATTTTGATTTTCGATGTAACTTTAAAACGAACGACCATTGATACATGAAATTTTCACTGAATGTTTATATAAGTACCTATATTCTATCCACCATGAAATTTTTAAAAATTTTGACTTAAGTTTAACTATTCATAGGTATATGCAATTTTCGATCATGATTAGTTTTTTTAAAATTAATATCGATAACATTTTTATTTTGTGGGTAGAAAATATTGAAGATTTTATACAAGGCTCTTAACATATTGTTACAATAGCAGTTGAAAAATAAAATAAATTCATAGTCACAATTTTTTTTTATAAGCATTCAAATTTTGAATTTTGACAAAAAACGTAATAACCACAAAAATTCACAAATTGTTTTAAGCTAGAAATTCATAAAATTTTTTTTTTTAAATCTAAGATTTGAAAATTTAATACAAGATTCCTTACAAATTTGTCAATCTTTATCACAAAAAAAAATGTCCACCGGAAATTCAAATTAAATTTTTATTAGCATTTGAATTTCAAATATTGACAAAAATTCGTCAAAACCATGAATATTTGCGAATTATTTTGTAGTTCAAAATTCATAATATTGTTTGTATTTATATCTAAGGTTATAAAATTTAACACCAAGTTTCCCATAAGTTTTGCTTCAAATAGCTATAGAGAAAATTTGAAGCGTCATTATAGGAAAAATGATTTGAGCGTTAGAGTTTTAAATTTTTATGAAATCGCGTAATGATAACGATTTATCCTCAAACCAGGTATATGTATATCTATGATGATATAAGTTATTATGAATTATGATAACTACATGCAATGTTTTTGGAAAAATTGATTAACCATGCCTTATGCAAAATGCGTCCTAATTGAAAAATAAAATATTTGTTTCAAAATAGAATATATATGACAATATTTAAATATAATATATCCTAGACTGACAAATCATCTTCGTTCAGAATTGTTTTTCGTATACAATGATACCTATCATTGCATTCAAATTTAATCCCATCCATTACAGTAACCTACTGTACATCATAGCGACATCCACGACTTACCCGCTTTTTTTTAACGTTGTTATTCTACCTGAAAAGTGTTTAAAATATTTTTTCTACTCATTATTAGTTCTCACGCAGTCTTATTCGATATATTATATATCAATATACCAATACCACAGTTTGAATATTCGGTAACACTAGCTAGCTTAACACATAATTAACGGCATTATATATTTAATATTTTATGTTTATGGTTTATTTAACTCTTCCATATGTAAATGCAGTTTTATTAAATATTGTATTATCATAATTATAAATAGTTTAAATATTAGTTATGACTTAAGATTGTTATGAACAATGCATAACATTTTTAAGATTTACTTGTGTGCACATACTTAAATTTTTGGACTGCAATTGATTTAATTATACAATTATACTAGAAAAAAATAAATAATAAATAATCTTTCAGCACTTTTATTACTGGCATTTAAAAACCGGAGTCAACAAAAATATGAATAGCAAAATGCAGTGTCTTACAACTATAGCCTATAGGTGAGTAATGCCAAGTAGTGCAAGTTCTAATATTTACCATGATAACTATAGGGCTCGAATGTTTATGCACTTAAAAATACTGCAATATGTATGCGTTTATGCACTAAAAAATTACAAAATATGCGCTAAACATAATTATAATTTAATATACATTTTAAGCTAATAAAAACAAAAAATATGTACAAAAAAATTATTATAATTCATAATACATAAATATTTTATTATTATTAATGTTTTGTTTTAATACAACAATTAATCGGTAATTTAGATACTAATTTAAGTAAAATAGCATAATATTATGATAAATACAAAGCTGCTTCCTTTTATTGTGAAATACTAATAGTTATGACTATCGCCTAAATGAGCATCCGCATCTTATAGTTACGTTTCGGTCAGGTTCAAGACTTATTAATACCATCGCCTGGAATAAATAAAATACAAAACTTATATTTACATCATTTATACCCCTTATACCTGCGAATGCAATGAACCACTGATTATTGATAATCTATCAATTATAAAATTTAGAGCTGGCAGAACCGCTCTTTCGTGCCTTTAAGTCATTATCGATAACAACAATTGAAAAAAAATAATAGTTGTAGATTCGATAAACGTAAAATCGTTTTCCACGGTCAGATATAATATATTGTTTCAAAAACGATTTAAAAGTCACGGCGGCATAACGCCGAATTCGATCGTAATATATTATTGTTATGTATAGGTGCTGACTGCTGACAGGCGGGAGAGCCATCGGACGGAGACTGCATCGGCAGGATGAGGTACCTATCGATACGAGCGTGACGAATAATAGGCAATAGTAATAAGTATATAATATATTATAATTGTCCACGTACGACCGGACACATAACTCTCTGTATAATGATAATAATAATATGTACGCATAATTGTTTACCGATATATGTATAATAGGAGTTTACATCTGTGTGATGTAGAAATTTTATATGGTCGTCCGAGCCGAGCAAATTTTGTGTACAAGAGAGAGGGAATACAGTTAGCGATGGAGACGCCGCGTGTACTAATATTATTAAACGAATAGATTGCCAGACACCGAAGACTCACACAGGTATACGTATAGGTAACCAGCTGGTATAAGTAGGTATGTACCTAACTGGCACACGGCTGCTTCGGGAAATGCTCTCGCGTTAGTCGTCACCGAACTTAACCATAACGAGGTACTCATCAGTCGTCATCGTTTCCTAGAATATACGTATTAAACACTCACCAAATGTGATCGCGTGAACACACAAGTTCATCAGCCGTTGATACTCATCATTATATAATCAACGTACGTCTATAATTTTTTTTTTTTTGTTTTTATCTTCCCTGCAGAATCGCGTTTTTTATTTTACCTAAAAAGCCGACATGAACAATAATTAATTTCGCGGAGGTATTTCTTCTGTAGTATATTTATATACGTGCAAGTACATATTTTAATTACCAGGTGAGTGTACAGACAAGTTTATAAAAAAAAAATGTACTAGTTTTAGTTTTGATACAAGTTTAAAAAACATTTTGTATTATTGAAATGATTTTTTTTTTAATATTTTACGAACCAAATATAGAGTTAACTGAAAAATGTTAAACATTAGGTACATCATCGTATGCGTATTAAGTAGGTACTACAAACAATGTAATGCAAAGAAACTGTTTGACAGATGAAAATATAATTTTATTTTTGCTGTTGTGAATTAACAACTGTGTTCATAAGACAGCTAGTTGTCATTCACGTAATTTTTTTAATTTTTTTTTTTATTTGTTTTATATAATATGAGAGGTATTATTATTTTATTTATTAGATTTTCAGTTGACCATATAGGTGCTACTCATTAAGTATATCTGCTTAGTTTTATGGTATTTTTTTGTCATTATTATCATTAAATATTTTCTTAAGAAGTGAAAAAGAAGTCAGCGCACTGTGTATGTTTTCTTTCTCTGATCCTCGTGCAACTTAGATAAAAACTATCAAGTATTGAGCTTTCACGCAGAATCATTTTTTTAAATTTTGTTATTGTTTTGAATAACCTTAGAGTAAAATCACTCATTACAAAAATTTTAGAGTAATAGAGAATAGTATTTCCCGAGGTATGGCTTATTGATTTGTATAAATAATATCCGGAAACAATTTAAACTTACAATTTTTTTTATTTTGTAATTCAAATAATAAAAAAACATCATACCCTCAAAAACATTATAGGTACTCTATAATTTTTGTAATAGGTGATTTTATTCTAGAAATTTTTAAAAATCATAAAAACGATTTTAGGTGAAAGTGTTTTGTTCATGTTTCGTATTGGAGATCCGAGTTAGAAAACAAATATTCCGCTGACATCCTGTTAATGTAACTATGTTTTATAATTAAGTTGTATACACGTACTCTTATACCTTTAGCAGGAAATTATCTTTTTTTACATTTATAGACACTAAACGGACGATTGCTTTTAATCCACATTTTTAAAAAAACTTTTATTGCCCCATACGGCCATTTCTATTCATATACGGTGAAATCGTATAAAGCATAATATATAATATCATATTATTATATTTATCCTATTTACAAGCGCTGTAAAATCGAAAATCCTATCCGCCCTGATTATGCTACCTACCCAAGTAAACAAATAAATCAAATAATAATTTGTAATGAATCACAATTATTTGTAAAATAGGTACTAAAATATAGTATCGTAATGTGACTATAAAATATAATTATTGTAATATGATCTATAAATAGTAAGGTGCAAAATACGCGTGATATTGTGCCAAAGATGGATTCAATCAACTTTATCAAACTTGACTTTTAATAATTATTGTTTTTGAACTCTTACTATATTTTATACTGTAATATATATTAATTAATTGTGACCTTATTAATCGTATAATATATACCTATTTACAATTATTGAGAATTGTAATGTTTCATCGTATCGAACTTGTATGGTATAATATTTTTGTTTTGGAAAAAATTTTACCCATTAATTTTACAAATTTTTACATTAAATTAACCGTCTAGATTTCAACGCTTATAACAACGCATCAACGAGTTTGTGGAATATTTCACGCATTCTTACTGAAATCAAATTCAAAACCGATTTAATTTAACGATAGGTACAAGAATATAACAATTATTCTCAATTCATTATTGTGATTGACACACCAATTTCATACTTAATTAAACATAACATACCGTGTACGGATTATAACTTATGTATACCTAAATCATTATTATTTTTATTATCATTGTAGTTTCACGCTGTAACGCCAAGTGCTCTATCTACCTATCTATTATTGTAAATTGTAATTATATTAATTAATATCACGATATTATCATAGTAATATTATATTATAGACTTGTATAGCTGGGTACTTCTGTACCATGTGATGTGTAAATTGTAAATTTCTAGTCACCTTAAATTTCCCGAAGAGTTTTCATACTAAAAATATTTTTGGAAGTTTTTGTTTACGTCAATATAGTTTTGATAAAATAACAACGCTGTGATTATTGTATCTAATCTAATCTTTAATTTTTTTTCTACATCAATGCCCATCAACCAATACCAATAAATATATTCAAGTTGTATTTCGAAAAAAAATGTAATTGTTTGTATTACATACATTTCAAAAAATAGTATCTACTGTATATTAATAACGATTATTATAATTTTAACAATTACAATTTCTAATTTCAAGATTTTAACCCAAAATGTTTCCATTCATTGTGCTTTTCGGTTGAAAATACGTACCTACCTAATTATTTGAAATAGGACTTGCAAGAAACTTTCCAATTATATTAATTATGAAACATATCAGGTATATCTCTCGCTTTACCTATGAATAATTTAATTATCGATTGACAATAAATTTCCTTCTTTGAAATTTTTTCTATAAAATTAGTAATATGATTGAATATAGGAATATGTGTGGTACGCGAACTATTAATATTTAATACTGATTAATAATTTTAATTAGTTTTCACGTTTTATTATTCTCTATATAAAATGTTACAGTGCTATATAAATCTATGAGTAATTAAGTGGACAATTATAAAACCGTCTTCTACAAATCCTGTCATATTATAGGTACCTAAAAATGGGAGCATCTTTACATGTACATTGCTATACTTTTGAAAAGGTCTCCAAATTAAAATACTTAGACATCATTTTTTATCATAACCTTACAAATGGAATGATCATATATACTATGTCTCGAACTAAATTAGAAAGTTATTTTATAAATTCAAAATATTAAAAAAGATTTTAAACTTAAAAAATATTAGAATAATTTACTTCACGCTTGCCCAATTTGTAATTTCTTATGGAATTTGTGTTTGAGGGTGTGCTTATACATCACATCTTTATTCTCTTAATATTACAATTAATAACTTATTAAGGATAATTTTAGAGAAACCTAGGCCATACCCGGTTAGAAGATTACTTTATTCTAATTTTAGTATCGATAATCTTAATTCTAATTACATAAAAATATTTTGTATTATATTATGTACTACCATAATTTTGAATTTATAAAGTTTAACCATTATTATAATATAAGGTCTAAACATAATTCTAATATTAGGTCTAAACATAATTCTAATATTAGATCTGTTTTACGTGCTATTACGTTTGGTCAACATAGCTCCGTTAATATTGGTATCTATTTAATTCATTAAACAGTTTAAAATGCATGTAAATTATTTTTCATTTAATAATTTTTTAATATAATATTGAATTCTGCATAATATTGTGTTCACAACAACAAATTTGTTAATCTCCCTTTATAAATTGTTTAATATACTGGTGTTATTTGTTTATTTATTTATATATTTTTTCTTTCTTTCTCTTATTACTGGATTTGTATCTTAATTTAACTATTTTATCTATCAGTTCTTCATTTTAATGTATTGAACTCTCTCTTTTTAGTAAAAGCCTAGCATTTAAAGATAGAATTAAAAACTTAATAACATTTAATTCTATATTAATTTTTATAATTTTGTTACTATTATTATAATTGTTTTTGATATTAATAAATATTATAATTACATCACTTGTAAGGCTTTGGAAAATGTATATCTTCCCAAAGTTACTAAAATATAAGTTAAGTAAGGATATGTCAAACATTATTTGTATAATTCAAGGTGTTGCTTTACACGAATTTGGAGTTAATCAAGAGTTCAAAATTATATTTTGATCATAACGGTTTTTGGCGACATAGTATCGAAATTCGTTGTTTGTGGTCCATTTTTCTGGGACTCTCCAAAAATCATAAATGCATATGTTAAGAACATCAATAAATAACTTTTGTACGTATAGTATGTAGATATAACTGGCACTTTATTTACGACGGTATGGATACTTTATTTATTGATTAAAAATAATTTAAAACTACCAGCTTAGCACTGACTTTTATCAGTTTTATCACTTCTATAAACATATGTTTTATTTTTGTACCTGAAACTATTGCATAGTGTAACCTGGGAAATAAGTGCGCACATATCGGTGCGAATAAATAAAATAACCGTAAAACAAATAAAATTTAAATAATATCAATTGTCAAATATTAAATTATTTATTCTGAGTTAATAAAATGTTTTTACTAAGGGTAATAGTCATTAAAAAGCGGGTAAGTCATGGATGTCGCTCTGTTGTACAGTAGGTGGGTTACTGAATGGATGGAATTAAATTTGAATCCAATGATATTATATTATCATTGTATACGAAAAACGATTCTGAGCGGAGACGGTTTATCTGTCTAGGATATATTATTTTAGATTATTAAAAACTTTCATATCTTAAATTTAAAAAGAAAAAAATTTTATGACTTTCTAGCTTAAAATAATTTTCGTGATTTTTACGTATGTTGTCAAAATTCAAACTTTGAATGCTTATAAAAAAACATTGCGACTATATATTTATATTATTTATCAACTACTATTGTAAAAATATGTTAGGCGCCTTGTATTAAATTTTCAACCTTTTCTACCCAAAAATTAAATTTTTATCGGTATTAATTTAAATAAAAACTAATAATAATTGAAAATTACATATATGACTATAAATAGTTCAACTTAATTCGAAATTTTTGAAAATTTTATTGTGGATAGAAAATACTTATATAAACATTTGGTGAAAATTTCATGTATCTATGGTTATTTGTTTTAAAGTTACATCAAAAACCAAAATCGATTTTGTCGAAAATTTTGCGTAGAAATTCCCGATTTTTCATTAATTTTTAGTTTATTTATCCCAATGATTAAGAAAAATATTGGGAACTTTTTACTTTGACCCTAAAGTACCAACTAGATTCACTTTCTGATCGAACGAGGTACTGAAGTCAAAAATTGAAGCACTTTTACTGCCCCAAAACGTGATGACACACCAAAAAAAAAATACACACGTCATCATAGTAAAATCAATAATACATTCCTTGCTCTGCTCAGAATCTAAAATGGTTTTATAAAAATAAAAAACTATATCTAATGTTAGATGTAGTATTTACTATACTTGGATAATTTTTACAAATTATTTATATTGATAAATCAATAGTTATTGCGAACTTTTTCAAATCGTCTAAGCTAAATTCTTAACCCATTGCCATATCGTTCTTAAAAAAACATTTATATAACTCGAAAACTACTAGCTTGAATTTTGATTTAGATACACCAAAATTCTCAACTAAAAAATCTAATTATTCATAAAAATAAAAAATGGAGTTTCCTTATTGAAAAACAGAAGTTTGTATTGTCACAAAAAATGTCAGTGATTTGAAAAATGGTTTTCAAAATAGGCTCAATTTTAATAAAGAAAAAACTAAGGGTGTTTATTGCTTAATAAGATATGCAATTTGTAATTTTTTTTCTTTGTAAGAAGTTTTCGATATATATAGCACGAACATCATTTGAAGGTGCTATATAATGTGAAAAAAAGAGTGTTAATAATACCCCCTAAGTCACCTCCTATTTGCGTCTATATGGTTTTCAAGTGTAATTAAAAATTCCAAAAATCTGAATTTTAATATAATACAGATGATTTAACCATAAAAGTATGATGAGAATGCTTAAAATATCATGAATAAGCACACACAAAATATATAATTATAATACCTATACATTTTGATATAATAGTATAATAATTATCATTATTTATAATATTTTTAGTTAACAGTAAACATTTTGAGAATACTGTATTTTTATATATTTAATTCAATATACGATATTATATTATATTCTTACCTCATGAACAGAAGATGATATTAAAAACTTGTTAAGAAATAATTTATAGACAATTTTATTTTACCTTATGGTTTGCGAAATATTGTAAAAAAATATAAAACATTCTCATAAATATTCAAAAATTGAATTAATTCAAACTTTAGGTTCAATTCGGCATGGGTTAACCTTGTTTGATTGCCTTAAAACTTTTCGAAATTCATTTGTAAATGCATATACCCGTTTTTAGGGGGTGAGCGGGTGAGCCAAAAAAATATTTAAATTTGAAAATAAAGGAACACCCTACTATACGTATTATATCTAGTTATCGATATTTTAAATGCGAAAAATGAACGCCTTATCGTTACTCGATTATTGCGTTAATTGAATATAATACTGAAGTAGGCTCTTAAAAAAATATTACACGCTGTTAAGTATTATACAATATAATGACAACCGTATTAGTGTCTTGTGTGAAATCGACTTGACAATGAGCGTATAACTAAGGTACCTACTTGTAATTATTATGTTATGTTATTGTTCGAGAAAAATAGTCGCGATTAAACGATATAATAGTGGACAGTTGTACGAATTCATTATGATTTGAATCGATGTTTGTCGGATCCGGTATGAATCGTGTAATATACGTTTGTATAAATGTATAATATATAGACGCCGGTCGGCTATTGCGCAGGTCACATCGCCTACCTACCTACATACGATGATATGTGTATACAGCGCGTTGTTTAATTTTTTTTTTTTTTTATCAGATAAATGCTATATAAAATATGCGCGAACGGTGAGAAAACTCGAAAAACTTAACGAAAAGAAACTCATCTGTTCGACACCCATCATCATTGTATTATACACAAACGACGACGTATCATCACAATAAATACACATCTCAATAATTGTAATAACAATTAATAATAATCGATAATGTACGACACGACATTTTGTGTATGATATTTGTATTGTAATGGGAACTTTCGCCGGACCATCGGCAATAATAAATAATAATAATAATAATATTATATTGGCTTTGGACACACATCACGCGCGTCGATCGTCTGCAGCGATGACCATTGTTCGAGATGGCGGTGGTGTTTGATTAATGAACGTCTGTCGCCGGGTCACGGACAATATCGTTATTAGTTTATTACAATAGAGCTGCATTGTTCTACGATAGAATATGATCGTCGACGGGACGGCGTCGTTTGAATGAATCGAAATCGCGGGTAAAAGTGGAGGACCGTCGTCGGTCGCCGGACTACGGGGGTGCCGAGAAAATATTAATACTAAATACATACCTAACATAATGCACTTGCGATGAATGGTGTTAATAATAAAATGAACGACTGTTCACCTATATATTGGACAACTTTACCGCTACGTATATATAGTATGTATACAGGGCGATTCACAGAGTATACCCTCGTCCTCGATTTTGTCTTCAACTGCAATAACGCAGATACTCAAAACCTGATTTTAAATATACCATATCAAGATAAAGGCCACATTTTAAAATTCTTGAGATTTTTGTACTACTCAACCACGCAGGGTCCTGTAAAGATACGCAAACTTCAAATGAGAACTCACCTTTTCTGTTGTTATAATTAAGTAGCGAAAATTATGTTTTTAAATAATCTTGACGAAGGTGTTAAAAAAAAAAAAATGTTGTAGTTTTGAGTTATCTGACTTTGTGCGTTGAGTATAATAGATGACCGTGATAACAATGGATTTGATGGATATACTGCAACTATTATATACGATGGTTTTAAAATTTGAACAATATATATTATATTAATATATTAACCTCTATATTATAATTTGTAAAATTGGTCCAAATATAATTAATATAAGATCCTACAATACCTATGATGACATCTATTTAAAATGTTTGTAAAACCATTTTTATGTTATATCCTCATTCCTTATAGTAGAAACATTTTAATGTCTCAGAAAATATACTAATTCAAATTTTGTTTGTAAAAAAAATAATAATATCATCCACTGAATAATTTACAAAAGAAGAGTGAGTTCTCATTCACAAAACTAACATTTAAATCGCCACGGGATGACTCTCGTTATATTATATAATCTCAATAATTTCGAAATATAATGGTCTTAAGTACCTATTTTTAAAAATTTAAAAATTATCAAAGGAAAAAATGACAATGAGCATACTTATAGCGAATCACTCTGTATAATACTAAAATGTATTTATATACACACGTAGTACCTAATAAAATAAAATATCGTTAGAAAGTCAAGGACGCAGCGTTTGTAGAATCTAGTCTATTGGAGACCAGTTTTAGGTAGTTCCGTTATTATTTTTTCCACTCCGACAATACCGAATAATATACTGACTACAGATGACAGTCAGTACCTTTAAATCATAATATGTTATATAGACATGAAACAACAAATTAATAAATATCTAGGAAATAATTACAAATATGTTTTGCATTTTATAAATTCATAAATAACAATATAATACATCGTTGTTTTATAGTTAATTTTTTGTCAACTAAATAATCTGTGTGACTATACTTTGTGAATTATTATGCTCATCTTATAATAAAATATAAATCAATAATATGTGGCCTGGTTTGGCGCTGATGGTTGGCCTCAGTCACAGAACAGTCAACAACGAAGTCCAGACAAGAACTCAGTCACAAAAGGACCATATGTAGATGTTGTACCTTTTAACTCATTAAAAAATAAAACATTAATATGTTACGAATATATTTCGTACGCCTAACTCAAAAATTTCACACGATTCTACAATCTAAATTAAAATGACTGACTGCGGATCGCCGGATACCGATATTTCTGTCTCATCTAGTCTCAAAAACTATGTCTTTAATAATTATTTTACATTTTACACTTCTCGATCTATAGTTAGGTGATAATAGCAAGGAAACAGGAGTATTCAAAAATGTATTCGGTTTTATCCACATGTATAGCAATGCAGCTATATAATATGCAATAAAATATGTAGTGCTATATAATGTGCTATATACATGCTTGTTTAGGTACTATATATATACATAGGTACAATAAAATATAATTACTTTGGGACAAGGACTTCTAAAAAAAATCATAAAATATGGATTTGTGCATACCAAAAAATTTAAAACAGGCGATCAAATATGTCCTGCATTTAAATTACATGCCCAAAATTAAATTTTTTTTTATTTGAATTATTATTTATTTTACTTAATTCAATTTTCTTTGTATCTATATGTAATGTATGTATAAAAAATTCAATAATACCATCCAATACTGCAGATCTTATTCTTTTAATTCTTCTATTGATGTATATAAAAACGTCTCCTCCGTGGTCCATTTATAGCTGTGTTAGCATACATATTATAGTTGTGACGTAAAACTTATTGAGTAACAAAATTAAATATATATATATTTTATAAACGAACTTAAAACTATGTTATTTCACAACTTACACTTCACAACCATAATCGTTTTGACACGTATAATAATCTAATAATAAATAACTACGACTTCATACAACATTCGTATTAATAAGTCAACCTTTTCGTGTGACATCTTAACCTGTCTATAGCCAATATACTGACGTAACAAGACGATCAGGGATCACTAATAAGACTGTTTTCTTAGAAATATTATATATTTAAGAGGATGCCAGCCCACTGCAGTTTGTTTTCTTTCACTGGCCCATGCGCAACATAAACAAAACGCATTTACGTAAAATCATATTTTTTAATGTTTTTAAGTATAATCACCTATCACAAAATGTATAGAGAATAATATTTTTGGGATATGACGTATCGATTTCAAATAATTTAAACGTTTAAATTTACAGTTTTATTTTTGTTTTTATTTTGCAAGTCGAATTCAAATACAGATGATGGCAATAAAATAAAAACCTCATCATATCGGATATATCATAATTTATATATTATCCTCTATGGCTCTATAATTTGTCTTTAAGATTACTCAAAAATCATAAAGAACGATTTTAGCTGAAAGATTTTTATCTATTTTGTCTTGTGATGGGTCTGAGAGATGATACAAAATACATTGTGCTGACACCCTCTTAACATTTATTTAAAAATGCTGACCTCCACAAAAAAAGTCCTAGATTCGTCAATGACTGACCTACGCATAATGTTTAAGTATTATAGCAGTGGCGGCTCTAGGGGAGGGGCCCAGGGGGGCATGCCCCCCTATAGCAGTGGCGGCTCTAGGTGAGGGGCCCAGGGGGGCATGCCCCCCCCCCGAAATCCAAAAAAAAAAAAATAGGCGAGTTTTATATAATATGATACGCTTTTATTATTACGGATTATATCGTTTATGATATCATTATATTATTTCGGGTTTTCCTGTGGCCGACCGCGATAGTATCCATCTGAACTGACCTTTTTTCTATTGTGAGTGTTTTATCGTCGGCGGCGTATAGATATGAATTGTTACGAGAATTCTCTATGTATCTATGTGTTCAGACGTTTTTCGTAGTTCAGAGTAATATCGTTTTAATGATTGTAGCTTCATTTTACAACAGCGATTTTAAGCGACCAGACGACCAATATAGTTACCATAGTAAAAAATTTAATCTCCGGCTTGCAATTTACGTTGTAATGGTACGTATTATTTTAGCATATAAAATTATTTGATTAATTTCTTTACTCTAAACTCTTTATTTGATTTCAATAAGTATTTACTGTATTATAACCACGGTTTATTATAGTATACCATGATTATAACATTAGAATTTTTAGATTATTAATTAGATTAAAAAAAAAAAATGTTTTTATGATTAATGTTTTCAATAACTACTATAAAATATAGTACATAATATGTATTTTAAAGTTTTTTAAACTACTGTAAGCCATTTTATACGGTACCTTACATTTTTAAATATTTTTACTCTCCAAAATTTTTTTTATCAACTTTTTTAAAATAAAACTTAAAAACCAAATATTTCAAATTCCTATAAATAGCTTAAAAATGATCGAAATATTTTGAAAATTAATGTATGTAAAGAAAATTCCAATTTAAGCATTTTGTAAAAGTTTAAAGTTTAAAGTTTCTACGGATAGTACCTACTTTTTTATAAAACGAAAAAAATTTAAAAAACATTATTATAATCAAAAATTATAATAAAATTACCAAAAATCTTTCCAAATTCCAATGTATGTTTTTAATGTTTTATAGGATAAAGAAAAAAATGTAACTTTTGGTGGTAGTAGGAAGAGACAATTATCTAAGCCAATAGATTTTTTTTTTACAAAAAAACCAAAGAATGAAAGTACTGATAATTATATAATAAAACCTACTGAGACTAACGCTAATGCTGGTGAGCCATCAACGATATCTACAACCAGCCCTACTAAAATTGAGAAAATTGAAAACAAAACTATAAATATAGATAGTGCATTTGATTATGATATAGGCCGTTATTTTGATAAAAATATTAGGTTGAATGATTTCACTAAATTTCAATTGTTAGAAAATCCATGGTTTCCATCCAATACATATAATTTTCTTTTCTCACTACATTCAAAAGGTGGTAGAGACGTTAAACGTTTTGTTGGACTCCATCATCTTAAAGCTCTTATGCACATTCACCGAGACATATCTATTTCTATAGATATAGAGAAAGTCATTGATAGATTTGCTAAAAATAAAAATAGAAAATTAGACTTTATTTTATAAATTGTAATGTATTTTTTATGTAATTTTTATGTTTATTTTGTGTATTTTTATAATGACTATTGACTAATGTGGGTAATATGTGGCACTAATTTTAATAAATATATTATTAAATATTAAAAAAAAAGTGTGATATTTTTGCCCCCTCCCCCCCCCCCAGAATCAAACTCTAGAACCGCCACTGTATTATAGATAGTGAATAGTTTCTAATTTTATCTTATACGATTCACATATTATTATTTATAAATTTGAAAACGAAAATATATGGACGACTAAGGAGCTATTTTAGTGCGTAGGTATATTTTAATATTACACGACGTTGATGTATTATAAAATATGAATATAAGTACGCGCAAATGCTTTCGACATTCATAATTCATAATGTTTGTAATATATTTTTCAGAGATGACGTAGTGATTATGTGAAAAACCAAAAAATATTTACCGTCCAATCGATACCTATTCAAATATATAGTTTACTGCGAGAACGTGATAATGACACTGCGACGTCACCTGACGTTAGCCCTTTGTATCGCTCTGTTTTGCGCGATAGAAGTGAGTTGGCGTTATAAAAACAAAATATGTCGAAAAAAGTCGAGTTTTTTTACGCGTGTGTGCGCAATTTTTATAGTGGACTTACGGTGCCAAGTTGAAGAAACAGCAGGAGACGACGATGATGAAGTTCGTCAAGTTACTGTTCTATAGGCTGATTTACGGTTTCGCCAACATGATCGGCTTGGGAGACGCGGCCGAAGAATTCGGTGACGGGATGCTGGCTCCTCCGGATTACCGACAAGAAGACACAGAGGACGACTACTACGACGACGACAACAACGATGATTATTACAGTAATTACGAAGCATATTAATGCCGAGACCGAATAAACGAACCCACCACTATATATATATACCTACGCTTATTATCACATATTTTATAAAAAATATTATAGTTATAATAATGTGTCTGATTAATACTATAATTACCTATACTAAACTCATCTGTTCGCGTCGAGTTGACCCACTTTTGCGCATGCCTTTATACTGAGTCTACAACCGTGAAAACGACAATGTATAATCTGCCGTCATATATTAAGCTACTGTAAGCAGTAAATCCATTTTTTTTGGCGGAATCGATTTTTCATTTGATGGTGTCTATCGATACCTATTTTAATAATATTCTCTATTGATTTCTCATTAGAAATTCATGCAAAAAGACAAAAGTTTACTGAGAAGGCCTTATGATGCAGTATAAATGGTTTTACTGTTTCCTGAAAAACTATGTTTTTTGGAGTTAGATATATTACTTTTGAAGTGGCTTTTGACGGCTGAACATACGCATGTCTCTCTATATTGGTTCCTTGGGCGGAAATCCATTGAAATTTCTGAGATACTTAATTTATTTAAACACAAATTATACCTAAACAAAGTTTGTACAAGCAATATGAAAGACAGAAATCCGGTGAGATAAGCCTCACTTTCCAAGTTCGAAACTTGTGCCCTCGTGGTGTCGACTCGAATACTGAGTAAGGCTTGTCGCTATATATACCATCTAAATTACCCAGCTTCACCCGAGTGTCAAGTGATGAATATTTATTTATACAAAACATTTAATATTTTTACTATTTTCAAAATTAGATTTACGCTCAAAATGTTATCTTGCAATGGCTGCATACGAATTGCATCCCAAAATACGAAAATATAGGTACATCGCGATATCCGAGTTGCGTCCGTGATTTTGCACAACACATCTGAGTTGCTTCCGCAATTTTTTCGCAACAAGTACAAGTTGCATCCTGGTTAATAATTGATTAATTGGTTAATAGTATACATATCTATACGCGATACGCCATATACATATTTTCCTTCCCGCTTTTACAGACTGAAGACTGCCATTTGTATAAATGGTGTGGTTTAATGATGTATTGTAGGTAATTAATGATTATATATATTAAATTATTTATTGTTCTAAAATGAATTATTAATTTTATGAAATGGTGTAGTTAAAAACTGTAATTGTATATTATTTTATAAAATGGGTAAATTTTTGTATGCTGATTTTTGAACGAACTAAGACCTGTTAAATTTGTGTTGATTTGTCGAACATGGAATGTCGAAGTGTGACTGATGCTAACAAGCTAACATGAACAGAATTCATTTCCAACAATAAATTGTAAGGGTGTATTTATAATTTCCGAGACAGATAAGGTATCGATAATTGAGATATCTATATACCATCTACGAGTTTATCACTTAACATAATTCTTAGTCGCTGAAAAACCTGTGGACACAACTCGTATATGTGACGAGAAAACCGCGGACGCAACTCGGACAAAATATAATTTAGGGACGCAATTCGAATACGCCGCTTGCAATAATGACATAGCGATATAGCTACATTGAATGTAGTACATTCTTGCTTAATGATTTGCAATACTCGTTTAGAAAATTTCTTAACAATAACGTATTGTAATGTAAATTTTTGTACCTTATAATATTATTTTTAATTATTATTGTAGGTAACGAAGTATTAAGTTATTATTTATTTATTTAATATAATATATATGTGTAAATGTGTATGTATAATACTTTTATATTTTATAATGATCTACATATAAGTAAACACATAGGTACAACATAATGTATACCATTTAGGCAAGTTATCTATACAGTTTGACATCTCTGGAATATCAGATTTAGTTGTCTCGATGGTATATGTAATACATATTATATGGTGCCCATTCATAGCGATGTAGATTGTATATATATAAAGACACATCAAAACAGGTCCTTCTACTTTCTATAGATATGTCGCAGCATCCAAAAGTCAGGTTTAAAGACGAATAATATTACACTTGAAATTATAATTTGGTTTCATATCTCATAGGCGAATCTCAAATTTTTAATTTTATTTTAATTATCGGCTGCTGCGATGATGGCATATTTTCGTGCATTTATCTTTGTTTATTTTATAATAAGCCGTTTGCAGAAATTTAAATTTGAGTGATGGTAAAAAAATGTATGTAAACATTATTTAGACATATTGACTGATTCCTGTCTATTACCCTATAGCAGCTGCTACTCATGTCTCATTATATTATATTATAATAAGGTTATAAACTTTTGTATGATTAATTTTAATACCTATAATTTATTAAACTGTAACTTTACCTATACATATGTAGCTAATTTATTATTGTATTGATGAGATTTTAGTTGCATAAAAATAAAGTGATATCCAGACATCAGACGCGTAGAGAGTTCAATTTAATTGTAAATATAGCAATCTGTACCTATACCCTAAATGTGTTGTGTTTTATAATATACAAATAATCAATGAAGTAAGTATTGGGCAGATTATTGGAGGGGGAGCACTGTAGTGATCAATCTTACGTTTTGATTTTACAACATTTTCGCGACTTCGGGCATCAAGGAGCCCGCTGTCAGTTTATCAAATTGTCCGCAATCCTACACAATTTTAAAACTATATTTTATATTGTAGTTGCCATCTTATTAGGGACGTCTCTGTGGTGGGAGGGGCGAAGGGAGCGACCGCCACCTCCCCAATAATGTGGACCTACTTGCATAGTAATTATTAGTAAATTTCACAATTAATATTTAAGTATAATTGAAATTTTTTTTTCACATGAATTTATAACATTATATCAAATTTCTTCATATATCGTTAACATAAACACATAAAATTCAAGTACAGCCACGTTAAATTAATAGGTAAGTATAGATTATGATCGTTTAATATATTTATTGTAATATAATATATGGAAAATTGATTATATATATAACTATATAAGCATGTATGATGTGATAAAGGTAACATCATTGTTTCAGTGTATTGAAAAGTGGTGAGTGATGACGTGGTCTTTTAAAATAAGGAGGGTATGCATTTTTTACTATAATAATAAATAAATAATATATTTAATATTTATAGTTAATTTCAAATTTTAAACAATAAGTTTAACTAGTTAAATTATGATTTTTTTTTCACCTTTTGAGCTCTTTCAACTATGATAATTAGCTATTGTGGGGGGGGGGCAAGGATTCGTTGCTAAAAACTCGGGTGGTCACCAATCCGGAAACTAGTGGCACCGGCCGGTACCGGCACTCAGAAGACATATAAGAAATGAAGCCAGTCAAGTCAGATACCGCGTGACACAATTATAATATTTATAGGAAAAAAAAATTAATTAAAAATTTATATTTTATTAAATACTTGAAATTACGCCACTGTCAATAAAAATAAATTTGACTTCTGTATTTTTCTAGTATATTATGTATAATTGCTATTACTGTTTATAACTTGTTTATTTTATTCGACAAGCATAACAACTAATTATTAATTTTATTTTGTATTTCTTATAGCAACTCAATAAAGTTTATTTATATAACGAATGCCATTAAACTGCATTTTTGCCATATAGAATATCTGAGTTTTTCCAGTAGCTGCAGGTACATCTAGGAAACATCTTTGAAAATATGGACGTACGTATAAACAGGGAATTTCAAAAACTCTTATACGTCAGTAAAACGGTGCACAAAATGCAAGAAAATATAGTGAAATCGACATTGAAACTATATCGTCTAAAAAGTATAAAATATATTATAATATTGCACATTTCTATATATTATTAAATTTCAATGTAAATTCGGAAATCGCTATCATCTGTAAACCTTCATTTTCATTTATGATGATACTTTTATAATAATTAAGGCACAGAAGTTATTACAATATATAATATATCGTTATAATATAATATATTATTACAATATATTTATAACACAATAAATCAAGTTCCGATTTATTGCTAGAAGTAAATTTTAAACTCGTTTCATGTTATATATTAGTACTAATTAAAATCTAAAAGTTTTATTGACTTTACTCATTACCATAAAACATGACAATGAATTTCTCAATTTTGTTCATTTAACTTAACTTTGGTTTTTACTTTTCAGGTAAAAATCTAAGAACGTTTGAATATTACATTTTTTTTTTTTTTAAACATATATTCATAGATAGGTAGTCCAATATTCAATGCAATGATGTTTGATTTAAGGTTTCGGTTTAAGTTAAACTAAATTTTTCTTTGAATTTAAATATCGTTTAAAAATAAATAAAGATGATTATTTATTACATTTTAATTTATAGTGCCTATACCTACTGTGAAGTAAGAATTGTAAAATAAAAAATAATAATAATATTCATAATGATAATAAGTTAATAACAACGAATTAAAAACATTTATAACGATACACGTTGTGACCTTTCAATGCAATTTTGGGTATTTATTTTTTTTTTATTTTTTTATATATTTTACGTGCGAAGCCCTCTTTGCATGAAGATGCAGTGGCGTAATTAGAAATTTGTCTTAGGGGGGGATAAACATTTTTTTCCACACAATATACTTAGATTTTCAAGTACAATATCTGGGAAAACTATTTTATCAAAAATTCTTAAACTAATATATATGTATACAAAATGTATTAATAAATGTGCTTTAAAATTCTACACAATTTAGTACCTATACAATATTATAATAATTTCTTCAAAATGTAAATTTTGAATATATTAGAATTAAAATTTACTTTTAAATTAAATAATAATTTATAGATTTCTTGATATTAATTATATTTAATATATTTCGTCGTGATGTCAGCACGATAAAACATATAATTCCATAAGCTTCAAATTAATATATAAATATACACATTATATAGGCTCTGGGGGGGATATATCCCCCTCACCCCCCTTAATTACGCCCCTGTGAAGATATGCATGAACTCGAGTTGACAAACCTACATAAATTATTTTTAAAATATAATAGATACTAAATATTAAGAAACCAAAAAAAAATATCATTATAGGTATTCTTAGTATAATGAGTTTTGTGGCTTGTTGAAGCGGGGTCGTAAGCTCAATTTGTGGAAACGAACTGAGCGTACGTACCGGCCGCAGTTGCTAGCTCCCGGGTGGGTGACCACCAGGGATTTTTAACAACATATCCTTGCCACATATACATGAAATACGCAAATACGTGTTACAACCTATCAAATTAAAAACCTACAAACACACAAAGATAACCCCTATACCGTACTGTCACCGGTTCCCCCTAAAAAAAAGTATTAATTGTAGTAGCACTAGTAGCAGAATAATTATTCATACCTTAAGCTAGTAAACTAGTCTCACTCTCTCTAACAGCTTACATTAACTGATAAAATATATGTGAGCAGTGTAAGGTATAATACTAAACAAAATATAACAAAGGTCATAGGAATACAAAATATACAAAAATTATAAAATAATCATTAAATGAATTCAAGTTAATTAATCCACGATAATACAATGCAACAATAAATTTTACCACCACAACATCCGTACACCATATCCGGTGTACAATTGAGTGACTTAAACTAAGTGATATTCTGTATAGATCTCAAATATGACCTCCCCGGTTTATGTCCATTAGCTATCCCATGGATATTACTAAAAATCTATCCCAAAAAGGACTTCCCTGTGTAGGGTTATTAAAATTTAAATTGTAATGCAAAATCATGAATCTCTATGTGAAGTTGTATAAAGATTTTAAAATTGACTACAAATTTAAATAATATTTATCACCACACGGAGTTCACTAAAATCGACTTACAATAAGGACTTCCGTGCGTATAAGTCTATAAATAAAATATAATACTATCTATATAGAGTATGTATAGGTATACTGATGAAGAGTGTAATCAGGGAAGTCGGCAGTGGGGCAAATCACACGAGTATTTTTAAATGTTTATCCAAAATTAAAATTTTGTTGAACATGAATAATATTTGTCAGCTAATATTCGTATTCCCTGGTGGGGGGGGGGGGAATAGCCGTGTCGTTGACAACGCGTATATTAGCCCTTTTTTTATGCAATATTGTTTTCCACATAGGTTCACCGTATAAATTAGTACGGGACAAACCGGTAAAATCTCGCATGGTCGAAATGTTGAGCTCGGGTAGTCAACCGATGATGGTGGGAATAATTAAGGACGAACGCAAAGAGCTTTTGCGGAGGTTGATGAAAATCACCGAAACGGTACACTGGATGAGAGACTATTTGACGAAAACGCAAATGGAGCTATATCGCCGAAAAAGTATATGATTTATAAAACAATATCAATATCCTGTTCCTGCCCATCATATAGTACCTAATTATTAACTGGCAAACAATTGTGCGTGTAGATTATTTGTTGATAAAAACCCGTCAGAATTTCGTACCAATAATAGGAAGTTTTTAATGATCCGAACATGACGCAATAATTTTTTAAAGTATTCAAAATATATATTCGAATACTTTATGATAATGATATTCCCAACTATTCGGAATGCTCAAAAAAAGTATTCTAAATATTTTTTGAACACTTTTTGTTAGTAGATTCAGCGATTTCTTTTTTTGATTTCAATAACAAAAATATTTATATATTTTTTATTTATTTTGTTTATAAATGAACATAATAATAATCTCAATAATACACGCCTATTTGGCTATATATATATATATATTTTATATAAAAATATACATAATATAAACAAGTGGAAAAGCGATATGTGATTGGACATAAAAAAAAGTATTTCGAATACTGCAGCATCCTGTAGAATGATACTCGTAAAAAGTAATCAAATACCGTATTGAATACTTAAAAAAAAATTTAGTATTTAAAAAGTGTTCCGAATACTAGTAATACTACCCAAGTCTGGTCGGCGCGAAGGTCTCGACCCCGAGAAAATGGTTGTTTTCGAGTTACACTCAAAATTAGGGGCGCTACAATCACACTCACGAGTCACGACGATACTAATTGCATCATTGACGACTAACACAAACGCCTCGGGTGGCAGCACCGCAAAATTTTGTCGCCTAAATATTATCATTACCTGCAAATTAAAGAAACATGCAAGCAGGCCTCTTTAAGAAACCGAACCCGAGCCATAGCCCCCCTAAGACATTTCCTGATTTTGTTTTCTCTAAGCTTATCTTACTCTACGGCTTATTCGCGGTCATCCCCTGCAGGAGGGGGCACGACGGGGCACTTGCCTCAACTAGAATTTTAAATATTTTGTCATCCAAAGCATTACCTATAACACGCCAATTTAATAAACATATAGATTACTTTTAAAATGTAAGCATTAAAAAATGTACAGACAATTCATCATATTATATTTTTAATTATATTTTGCCCCTCCCCACAGAAAAATTGCTGTGGACGCCCACGAGCTTATTCGATATCACTAGAGCTTCCCAAATCTCAAACGATAGATACTAAGCTCGGTCATTCGCGATATACTAATAATATTATAATATCATATCATATCGTTGCAAATATTTCTATATATTCTATCATAATCAATTAAATCGGCAATCGTTCATTTTGTAAAACTCAAACATTAAAATGTTCAGAGTCGTTACCTACATAATTTATTATTGTTATGCGGTTATGCCGCTTAGAGGACGTATATCGATTGCGCCAAAATTACCTTTTTACTTGTTAAAAATCTATTGCGATTCCGCCGGCTATCGACTCCGCCGAACTTAATCGCATCGGTTTTCATATATCTTAATCATTATAATCTATAAAATTGTAGACATATTTCGTTACACGTAAGTAGGTACATATTGATATTATTATTTATTGGAAATGCATAATATTATAGAGAATGCTCAATTCAACCAAGCACATCCTAATATATTTTTGTTTATGCATGTATTAAATTTAAAGATTCAAACTGTTTTATATATAATAATAAGAGGGCTCGATAATAAACTAATAAAATATATAACTAATAAAATAAGTAAAAATAAAAATTCTGAAAGAAAAAATAAATTTATAGAAACAATTTTTGAAGACTATTTAAATAAAAAAATTGATATTATATAATTTAAGTATATAAAACTGGCATCAAAGCATGCTTTGCATATATTGCAATATTCTGAAAAATAAATCAATTAATATTATTAATTATTATTATATTTTATTATTACATTTTAATTTCCATTTATATCTATTATTTATTTTATTTTTACTATAAGTATATTATTTTTGCTGTTTTGGCGTTAGCTAAATAAATTTTAAAACATATATTTTACTATTTTAATAATTTTTACTTACGAGAATGTTTGAATTGGTTTTTGCAATGTTTGTATTTAAATTTAAAAAAAATATGGTAAACTAGGTGAATCTTATTCTTATACCTATACTACCTATTGATTGAAAAAAATACAGTCAGTGGAATCAACGTAAACAAATATCCGTCTAAATTGATAGTCGGCGGAATCAATATAAACAAATATCGGGCGGAATTGATATTAAAACGGCGGAATCGATAAAACCCCCGCTAAGGCATAATTTATTAGCACGACTTGTCTCATGCAGTGTTTTTATTTTGCCTATAGGTTCGCCATATCACTGGACACGGGACATGCCAAAAAAATGTGCCGCCGTCGAAACGGTGTTTTTGACCTATTTAGAATTCGAAAACATGGACACGGTACATTAGATAGTTCCACAAATAGTTTCCTAAAACTGGTCCCAAAAAGTTTTACCATATCAAGTTACCTAAACTAGTATATAATATCAATGCAACTATCGTTGGATGTATGACAAACAAAACGTGGAACAGTACGCCATACCTTATATTATTATACACACGAAAGTGTATGACAAAGGACAAATTGTAAGCAGTAAGCACATGTCTACACTTTGTTGTATTTACATTTTGATATACGTGATACTTACTTTTGCCTTTTGTTATAGGCTTTCCATAACATAATTTTGGCGTATAGATTTTTATCATACGTACAACAATATTGTTGATACCCCAATAATATAACACACTATGTTCTATATAATATAATATATTAGGTAACTTGATTGGACGATTGTTTAAAAACTATTAATTGTGCAACTATCTGCTATGTGCCCATGTCTAAAATCTCTAGTTAGTAAACTACCATTGACAATATTATAATTACTGAAAAACTTTATTTTTCTTATATGTATCAAAATTAATAATCTCTAGTTAGATAACTACTATTAATTATAATTACTTGAAAAACCTTACTTTTTTGTATGTATTCAAATAAATGTGTTATGTTAATATTGTTCATTACCTATTGTCAGTTTTGTCTTTTCGCAGCACTTTTTATGTTTAAAATGGTAATTTCATTATAGTAGATAGGTCTACATTTACTTGTACACTAACTTTAAGAACTGAAAAATATAGTGTTAGAATTATTATGATGTCGAATCAGGCCCGTCGTAAGACATTTTCTGCCCTAAAGCGAATAAAAATAATAGTTAAATTTCTGTCTTTTTTGGAAATTTAATATTACAATTTGCCGCCTCAATTTTTTTAAATGTGATGCCGCCCTAAAGCAACGCATGGCTTGCTTGTACCCTAGCGACGGGCCTGATGTCGATGTATTAATACGTATGTTAAGAGGACGCTACGCACATCTATATCAGTGTTACAAATGCATATATTATATAAGTTTAAAAATTAGAGTAAAATTAGGTACCTATTGTGAAACTTAATGATAAGAACATTATCTGTGTTTGTATGTGCTTATCCTCTTCTGTTTTTCCATTTTTATACTTTCTCCTTGTCTCTATGAACTCTACTAGTCTAGACAGTGCTAATCGACGCCCGACGGCTTTATTGGACTGTTCTCAGTGGCGTATTTAGAGATTTGATGCCCTGGGTAAATATAATTTGGTGCCCCCAAAATTTTAACATTTATTTACCTTTGTTTTATGATCATTAAAAAATAACAACATAACCATACATAGAAGTTTAGAACATAATATAATATAAATTGAAACATTTAATTAAACAAAAGAAACATTAACATTTATATTTTACGATGAGATTTTTGGGCAGCAAAATCTTCAATGCCCTCATTATAACTAATTGATTTAGTCATCTCACATTTTATATTTAAAATTGCCAAATTGTTTAAACGGTTGTCATTCATTGAAGATCTCAAGTATGATTTCACTCTTTTCAGAACACTAAATGACCGTTCAGCTGAAGTATTAGAAACCGGACAGCATAAATACATACGTAACGCAATATCTACATATGGGTAGACATCTGCTATATTGTGATCTTCGATGATTTTGCACAATTCTAAAACAGATTTTGGTGATACCTTTCCTGGTAAACTTTTTAAGTGTCCATGAAAATGAATACATTCATTCAGGGCCGGTGTTAGGGGGGGGGGGGGGGTATAGGGGGGATGTCACCCCCCCACACTCGGCAAATTTGATTGTATCGAGTCAGCACAATTACAATTTAAATAGCGGTCGTCAAATTGTTTTTCGTATAATGAAAAATACAAAAACATGTCGATGTAAATAATTTATCATTTATCGTATTTTCGTATCTATGAAGATAAGGGACTGTCGACTGAAATTTTAAATTAGGAATATTATCATTGAACATTTAAATGTCTATGTGTTGTTGTGAATAGTACGAGTACACAAATATATTTATTAATAGGCTGTGTGTACATTATTGTACTTGTACATTGCTTATCATTTTACTAATCGCTCGGGCCCGACGCCTACGTACAAAGCATTTTATTATTGTGGTGAACCATTTCCCAGCTATTCAATATAAAGTATCAATTTCTAAATTAGCTAATTTATTTTATAATGAGTGATTTTGAAAAAGAAAAACGCAAAAGGAAGAGGATAAAACTTGAGTGCTTGTCTTGTGGTAGTACATTTGATGACGACTACCGTCGAAAGCACGGAAAACAAGTGCCCAACGGAGCAAAGGTTAAGCTGCACCGTGGAGCAGCAGATAATCCGCTCGTATATGCTCGGTTGAATTTCGAACGAAAGGTATGCGATATCTGAAAATAATTAGAGGGTACGTAGAATAGTGTTTGTACATTGTACGTTATTGATACGTACCTATCTATGAAACTAGGTAGGTAGGTATCCTTCATTTCATTCATATTTATCGTCATACCTATCCTTATAAAGGTTTATATTCTATTTATTTTCTTAATAAAATTCAATTTGAAATAATATTAAATGTGTATTAAAAATAGCGGATCTAATAAAATAATATACTAAATAGGTTAAGTTAGGTACCTGTATAAATGTAGCAGTGATTTATACTTTGATTTTGAAGTGTTTGTACTACTTATCTAATAATAATTTTTTTTTTAACATTCAATAAAATATATACAATCTGTAAAACAGTTTACAACAATATTAGAACTGAAGATGTCGAAAAAGCTTGTGGATTATTTCCACCTTCATATGAAGCTTCATTGGTTACTGATTACGATGCTATATTATGTCAAATAAACATACTTCGTTATAAAACGGAACATGAAAATACATTGGAGAAGGTTTTGAATGTTTCTGAATCTTTGAAAACTCTTGTTCCTATAGCAAATTCACTTTGTCGATTAAGTTTTACAGCCCCCGTGACAACAGCCTCTAACGAACGTTCGTTTAGTAAACTAAAAATTATTAAAAACCACCTTCGTACAGCAATGGCAGCAAATAGACTTGATGACCTCATGATTTTAAAATCGGCCAAAGATATCTTTGATAACTTAAATTTGGAAGATCTTATAATCAATTGGGCTGCATTAAAAGAACGTTGAATCAAAATTTAATTTTTTTTTATATCTATAGAAGTGTGAACTATAAATTTAAATACTTTTGTTAGTTACTTACAAATTATAATTTTAATAGGATGTTTTTGCAATCTAGGAAAGTTTCTCTTAAATAAATTTAATTTTGTTTTTATTTGTCATAAACTGAAAAAGTATTTTTTTTTAAATTAACTTATTATATAATATTGTTTATTATTAGTTATTTACACATAACAATGTATTTACAAAAAGGTCACATTAAATTCAGGAAGGTAAAATAAATATTTAAGTCAGCATTTTATTATTTTGACACCCCCTTTCCCCCATCATGAATAATTTTTCGCGCCGGCCCTGCATTCATTTATAAATGATCCATCGAGATCTTCAGGATACTGACTCTGTAATTTGGTAGCTTTTTTTCTCACTTCAGTTCCTGGTAACTTTATTAAACAATATCATGGAGCACGGACGTACTAAGGTCTATTCACACACAGCGGTGACGTGACAGTGCCGTGACCGTTCCGGGATTCCCCCGGCGAGGTTAATAATATTCTTAAAGGAAAGATAAGCATGACGTTCTCACACGTCCGGCGCGTGACCGTACCGACGCAAACAGTGTTGTCGCCGTCATCGCACCGTGCGCGTCCGATTACTTACGTCCGATATTTTTCATATTTCACGGTCATCATTTTCATCGCAGTACAAAAATGAATGACGAAAAACTGATAGAGTTAGTGCGAAGATATTCCGTATTATACGATTTATCACATCCCAAGTATATGAACACGGACTTCAAAAATATCATATGGGCTAAAATAGCAGAGGAAATGGAAACAACTGGTAAGAAATACAATAATTAAAAAAAATTAATACAATAAATTATTTCTAATTATTTTATTATTTTATTATTAATTTGAATAATCCCAGTAGTACCTTTTTACATATTTTTTCATACTAACATTATCTTATATAATATATTATAAGTATTTCATATCCAAGGAAGAGAACCAGCTTCGGAATTAAAGTATTCAGTGAATATTTCCCTTGTACGAAATGCATCTGTAGTTGCGTTTCCTCCTTGCAAATGTAAATTTTGTAGTGTATGTCCCTTACTTGTGAAATCCACTTGCTGATTTACGTAGTTATACGTACACGAATCATATTTTTTTATAAAATTATGTAGTAAGCAAGAAGCCAAAATTATGTAATCTACGTTTTTTGGACACGCCTGAATCCGCCTATTGTAAAGTCTAAACTTTTGTGTCAAAATACCGAATGTGTTTTCTGATGTCCTCCTGGCACGGCTCAAACGGTAATTGAAGTTACGTTTTCGATCATCCAAATTATCTCCTGGATAAGGTCTCATTAAGTAGTTCTTCAGAGGAAATGCCTCGTCAGCAACAATAACATATGGCACTTGAATCTCTGTGTTAGGTATGGTAGAATTTTCTGGAACATTCAATGAACCACGTTGAAGTGCTTTGCCTAAACTTGAATTAGCAAAAACTCCCCCATCACTATTCTTGCCATATGCTCCTACATGGACAGCAATAAAGTTACAGTGAGCGTCTACAAGAGCCAACAAAACAATAGAGAACGTCTTTTTGTAATTAAAGAACATCGATCCGGTATTCGGAGGGGCCTGGATAGTAACATGTTTCCCATCCATAGCTCCTATGCAGTTGGGAAAATTCCACATACGAAAAAAATCATCAGCGATGTTCTTCCACATTTCTTCTGTCGGAGTAGGCATCAATTCGTTCATAAGATTTTCAGAAATTATCTTACAGGTTTCTCGTACGATCTGGTAAACAGTACTATGCCCCATGCGATAACTAAATGAAATTGTCTTAAGCGAATCACCAGTAGCCAAATACCTGAAAGAAATTAAATTAAAATAATAAAACTTATTTATTCGTTGTAAATAGTACGTTTTGGTCTAACTGCTATTTTTCACAAAGTGATTTCATATGTATATACTCAATTTCGAAAAACAAGCCAATAGCACGTTTTGGATTATATGCGAAAGTATATTTGATGATATTAAGGTGAATAAAGTAATTTATTTACGTGGATTTATAACCTATTTACGTGGAACCTTGTTTTAAATTTTCAATCCTTAGCTATAAAAGTTGAACATTTTATAAATTTTTAACTACAAAATAATTATTAAATTTTTAATTTGATAATTTTTGTCAAAATTCGAACTTTAAATGCTTATAAAAAAAACTGTCACAAACGATTTTTGATTTTTTTCATCTGCCTTTGAAACAATATACTAGGAGCCTTCTATTAAATTTTCAAGCTTTTTTAACCAACAAATAAAATTTTATTGATATTTATAGAAAAAAAAACTAAAAAAATTGAAAACTGACAATGTCCGTAAACAGTTCAAAAAAAGTCAAATTATTTTCAAAATTCTATTGTGTATAGAAAATGCAAATATAAACAACCAGTGAAAATTATTTCGACTACTTATCGTGTACACAGACACAAAAAAAAAAACACACATCATTGTAAAATCAATACATTCATAGTTTCACTCAGAATCTAAAACAAAAGTTTACAACTAAATTATTAATTTTTTCTATTTATTGTTTTTATTTGATTAAAATATGGAAAATGTATTACTTAATACATTTTTCATGCGATATTATTTATTTCCTAAAAATTAAGAATAATTAGACATTAGTCAGGTTGACAATCAATAGAAAGAATCGGAGACTTTTATTTAAAAAAACGTAGCAAATTAATATAATATCAATAATTTTAATAATTTTTGAATTACCGCAAGACCCACTTACTTTTTTGTGGTTGCAAGTATTTAACACATGTTTTTTGTCTGTGTTACAGGACCTTCTTGTAAAACAAGGTGGGGTAATATTAGAGACAATTTTAGAAAATCTCTAAAGAAAAATAAAACTGTAAGTGGTCAAAGAGCGAAAAATACTAAGCAGTATAAATATTCGCAGCAGTTAACCTTTTTAACAAAGTTCTTCGAGGAGAGGGATACAATGACTAACATAGATTTTGAAGTACCAACTCAAGAGAATGCAGGTAATGATGTCGTTGATGAATCAGGTCAATATGAAAATGAAGAAAACTCCATAGACTGTACAAAAGACGTGGTTAATCCTGAGATTGTAGAATCTCAAAGTTGTACTTCGTCCAATTTAAAACAAGCTGAGTGTTTTACATTGCCTACACCACGAAAGAAAACAAAACAGTCGGTACCAGACACTCCTCCCTCGAAAACTGCCGCTGCTACTGTCATGGAGTATCTCGTCAAAAAAAATGAAAATATACAACCATTGGCCCCACAGCATCCAGTTGACGCTTTCCTATCAGGAATAGCTCCAGTCTTAAAAAACTTACCCCCACGCTACTGGCATTACGCCAAGTCTGATATATTTGCTACGGTTCAAAATTACGAATTCAAAATGATTATGGAGCAAGATCAATCTACGGAGCCACCTCCAAACCCAACGTATTCTACCCGAGCATACTATGAACAACCTACCAATGCAGCCTATTCTCCACCTAACCTTGCATCTATTTCAGCGACTAGTTCTTTCACCAACTCTCCAGGTGATCAAAGCCAAGACTCTAGTTTTGGTGCATTCCAAAAGTATGATTAGTAACTGTATGATTTAAAAGTATAATAAAAAAAAATAAATACTTAAATATGTTATTATAAAGATGATGTACTTAATATAAATTGTAAAACTTGTATCTAATTCTTATTTTATGTCTTAACCAGGTGCGTCATTTTTTTTCGTGATGCACCCTATATATATATATTATTTTTTTTTAAAACCGCCATGTTAAAATTGGTCCACTTTTAAATACAGTAATCCAGGAAAAAAACTGAAATTACGTCCCTGGTCTTAACTTATATTTACATCAGATTATACAACTACCTCAAACAAACGGCAAGCCGTTCTCTTGGTGTGATAGCTTTCCTCCAATGTGTGTCTTGCTTTTTCAGATGCACTTCCAACTTGCTCAACAGTAAGTTGAACGAATATTCAGATAACCTAAAATATTCAAAAAACTTTGTTCCATCATCCATCAACTCCTTATAGAGAGTGGAAAATTCTCCTTCAGTTGGTCTTTTCTTCCATGCCTTATGGACCCACATCCGTTTTTTCACTGCTTTTTCTTCCTCTTCTTCATCCAAAATCAAAGCAATCATCAATAGATCATTTTCTGAAAACATAGTCATCTTTGCCACGAGGTTTGGTCAATGACAGCGATACAGCACTTTACTCAACGATGACGGATGAAACACTGACTACTGTGAATACAAATCACGGCTGGTAGAATCACGGAACGGATACGCCACGGTCACGGCACTGTCACGTCACCGCTGTGTGTGAATAGACCTCTAGTCAGAGCAACCGCAGCGTAATTAATATTTAATAGTCGCCGCCATAATAGTTAGTACAATATATACGCCGCGCCGCCCGCTGACAAAGTAAAAATAGGTTTTATTGACGACTGATGACTGACGGGTTTCGCCTTTCGGGGTGTCTCTGAATTTCCCATAGAATAATTTCCTGATATGTACTATAATTCATCACAGTCTACAGATTAAGTCATCGCTATAATTATACAATATACAAGTCATACAACATACTATATACTATACAACTGCTATCGTGTTTTATAAATAACCAATTTTTATTTCTGAAATTCCGCGTGTTTGGTCGAGTATTATTTATATAATAATTGAGGCAGTAAGCACAAATAACTTATTATATAAAACTATAATTATTAGCTTTTTCAAATGAAAAAGCAATGCCCCTTGAAATTTGATGCCCGGGGCGATTGCCCCCCTCCCCCCTAAATACGCCACTGACTGTTCTTCGGTTTTCCTAATATCTTATCAGCCGTAATTGATTGCTTTTTTAAACCTTTGCCATGCATTCTAATAATTTTCCAGTTTTTCTGTTTGTTATATTCTTGTTATTCTATTTACCTCCTTGAAAAATTGTTTTATTGTTCCTTCCTGTCTAAGTTTTTCTACACACCATTTTTTCTTTGTTTCTTGATTTCTTGTAGACTTTTTGAGACATAATCTTGTTTTCATGATTACTAGATTTTGATCTGAATTTATGTCTGTCCCTGGGTAACTTTTACTTTGCTTTACCTGATTTATATATCTTTTTTTTACTAGTATGCAATCCAACTGATATCTGTTACCTCCTCCTGGCATGGTCCAAGTGTATCTCCTCCGTTTTGGTTGTGAGAATAACGTGTTAGTGATCATCATATTATTATCCCTTTCCTTACAGAATTCTATAAGTCTGTCACCTCTTTAATTTCTTATTCCAAGTCCAAACTTTTCTGCTACTTCTGGTTCTGTTTTCTCGCCCACAACGGCATTCCAATCCCCCAAAATGATTAAATTGTCTTTTTCTTTTGCTATTTCTATTACTTCTGAAATGTTATCGTACAATTCCTCGATTTCTTCGACTTTGTGACTAAATATTGGTATGCAAATCTATATTATAAATATAACAGTTTGTTTAGTTTCTATTTTGATACCTATGAATCTTTCGTTAATGTGGATAATACTCTTGATCTTGTGACTAGTCTTTATTTACTATTATCCCCACTCCTGCAATTTTGTTCTCGTCATCATTAAATATTATTCTATAGTTTCCAGACCAGAAATCTCCAAGTCCTGTCCATTTAATTTCGCTAATACCTAGGACATCAATTTTATAACGTTCCATTTCAAACTTCAAGTTTTCCACATACTCCTAGTGATCTGTCATTCCACGTCGGCATTATCCTCTTCAACTTCTCTTTTGATGACCTTGTATTGGTAGTCCCCACCTAGAGATCCGAATGGGGGACTATTTTAATTCTGGAATTTTTTTCCTCTACAATCATCATTTCAACATTATAGGAAAATTAATACAGTAGTTTCCTCTTGCTTTTTGCATCGCAGTTGGTGAGCCATTACTTGAACTATCTTCAAGCTGCCTCCAACCTGACCTTCCATTGCGGTTAGTTCTGCTACAAAACTCGCCAAATGGTCGGTAGTAGCGGTTGTTTCTTTCCTCCGCTACCTCTTTTTAATCTCCACGTACAATAAGCAGGAGTTACTGTGGTCCTATTCTAACCCCGGACCCAGTACATATATGAATAATAATGAGATTATTTGAGATAATGATAATTTTACCGTGGAATTATGATTAGTTTTACACAAATTCTAGACTTATATTAAACAATCTTATAAGTTATAAACTTACAATCGTAAATTACATTTCTAATAAATTATAACCATGAAAAAATCAGTTGACTACACTAAAACCTAACCTACCTATTAGTCACATACTACATTATGTACAACTATATAATATATTTTAAATAGTGGTTGTAGAGGTAAGGAACTCAGGACTGATGTACGTCTAATCTTGTCTAAATGAAATGAACAGGATGGGTTGAGGCTTAGAAAAAAAAAATTTTAAGAATCAAGTTAAGTTGACTGATAAAATCATTATATAATAAACCAATTCTTGATATACTGTCTAAAAGATTTATAAATTATTCAAGAAAAATATTTAAATGCATTTATAAACCAAAACTTGAATATTCAAAACAAATTTATGGTAGTATTCTTGTTTATAATCAATAAAAATACTAATTATTATGCAGTAAAAAATATTTTAACCACATTATGCTTACATATTTAATTTCACTAAATATAATTGGTTACTATATTAGGTATAATATATTAGGTACTTTAAGTAAAGAATTGTAAAAGTATAAAAAAATTACTTATAACTATATAGTTAATTCAAATTAAATTTATATATTGATATAGATGTTATAAATTCTTAAAACAATGTACTCGTAGATAATAATACTATTTAAGTTTGTATAATACAATTATTTATCATTATAGTCTTATGTATAAAGCTATACTACATCAAACCCTGACTTAAAATAAAAGCTTAAAGTTGAATAATTTATACTTGGTTTTAACAAGTTGACTGCCATGATTATACTAGTGGTAAGCCATGAATATTTTTTCATATAATTCTAAATTTGTATATACCAACTATTTTATTTGAAAGTATAAAAATAATTGTAAATTATTGTAGAACCAGAGAAAAATTAATAAAGTTAGTTAATAGACCATAATTAATTTATGGTCACCAGTGATCATTTAATGAAGTGGTAATCATAAACTATGGGCATCGGTGGTTAGGTTAGCATTTTATGCTTTTGCTGAGAAAAAGCATAAAATTACAGATGACGAACGGCGGTAACATGGCAGTCAAAATGAAAATAAGCTTAACTATACCCTAAAACAAAATTTAAAATATAATATTGAAAAAAATAGAATGATGATACTATTTTATACTATTTTTATTTTTATAATATTATTCATGATATCTAATTTACATATCATTAAGTTGTTTTTCAACAGCATCATCGAGTGCAATATCAGAATATGAGCGGTTTTCATATGATTGAGCATCCATAAGTTCATCTTTATCATTTTCTCCAATGCTTTCTTGGCTGCTTTGACGATTTTCAATCATTTCTTGTAGATCAAACTCCAATGAATTATTCATAATTTCATTGGCTATTGAAAATATGAATGTTATCATTAAAAATTAAGAATAATAAATTCTTAAAAATAAAATGGTTACAGTATTACTAGCTATGTTGAAAATAAATCTATCTGAATTGCATGTGACTATGTTATAAAACAAATAATTTAATTTGTTTAACCTATCTATCATTTTACACTAAGTAAATGTACCTATAAAGTAAACACTTTGATATTTGAAAAGTGTAAGCAGGTATTTATTTTTTAATTTAAAAATACAGTGAAATCTCTCTTAACAGATGATTATACTATTTAAGAATATTTAAGAAACTGATGGCAGAGGCGATTTGAATGTATTTTACTTAGTGGTGCAAGACAATATCTAAACACACACCCCCCCCCCCCCCACCACCATCATAATAGAAATTACAAATAAATATTTTTTAATAAGTTTATAGTTTATAATTATAAGGCCCTTATATTCTTAACTCTACGCTTTCAACAGTTTCAGCCACGATTATCATTTATCATATGTCATTGATTAGGTACTTTATTACTTTTTTCAATTATTGAACATTAAAATTAAACATTGCGGTCAGCACATGCTCAACCAAGACAACCAACCCCCCTAACATTGGCGGTGCAGTGCACAAAAAACAGTATACTCAAACCGCTTCTGATTGATGGTGATATTGACTTGTAGTCTGTAGACCAGATAAAATAATAAGGTATATTTCAATGTCATATTTCTGTTTTGAGGTATGTATATAGTATATACAATAAGAAATATTTATAATTGGTCTGCTAAAATAAACTGCCACAAATCTAAGTATGATAAATGATTAATAATTACAGATATAATCACGATGAATTTAGAAAAAAAACATAATCCAATAATACTGTTTCACAAGAGAAGGTACATGTTTTGTGCATAAGACTGACACCAGATAAAGCACAAGGGCAAAATTTCTCTCATTTCTTATTGGCCGATAGCAAGTGAATCATTGATGACCACTAAATATTCGATTATTGTAACTAAATAGGTAAATGGTAGAGATGCTTTCTATCCTTACTATCATGAAACATGGTAAATATATTGCTGCTTTTTGGAGACAAATTTTTAAATGAACAAATTATCTTGCTAAATGATTAAGTTTATTTATTCAATTCACAGTACCGAAAAATATAATTTTACAGGACGATAAATTTACTATTAATAGATAAAATATAAAAACATTATTTTTAGACGGTATATAACAGCCTTTTTCTAAAATGCTATTTTAAATTCGATAATTAAGATGTATTATATTAGGGAACCCAAATAATGTTATTATCATGCACTATTATTAAATATAAAAACATTTGATAATTAACCTGGGTAATATCATTTTTATATGACATAGTTTATAAGTTTAATACATAGTATGCAATTCAGAAGAATCAAAATTAAATAATTAAATAAAAATTATTACACTCCGGGAAAGGATTTTCTTCAATATCTAATTTTCTAGATGCCTCCAACATTTCTGCAGCTGTTGTTTTAGTGTCCTTACGCATATTTCCTGCAGAATACTATCAGAAATCAAAATGTTAAAAATATTAATATGAATAAAAAAAATATTGCATTGACAGCTTATAGTGCATACATAACATTTATATCAGTATTACCATTGGTTATTAATACTATTACTATCAATGGTATTACAAATATATACTATACTTTGTTCAAAATGAGATCAGTAACGGGTGGTCAAGGTTTTGGCTTCTTAAGCCTCGTATATAGACTCGGTTGAGAAAGTGTCTGACAAAATGTTTGACCCTTGTGGACAAAAACTCATAGCTGTCTGCTACTGATCTCATTATGAACATATACTTATATATCAACCTACAACATAAAATTAATAGCTGATATCTTGATAAAAAACTTCATTAAGATAGTGTCAGAAATTGTTACCTTAAAATCACGAGAACTTTTGATAGTTAGTAATATATTTTATGTAAAATAGCCTACATTAACTAATTATTAATAAATTGATTGAAAAACGTATACAACAAACACAATTAACAAAAGAATTTTAGATATACTATTTTATTACCAAATCATTCTTAAGCCTATAGTTTGTTTGTAAGAAATTTGAACGATCATGAGGAATTCGCAGTCCACTGGCAGGCCTTACTGGAGGTAATGGTATTTTATTTACTTCGCGACTTGCTGTCATTAATACCTAAAAAATTAAAACAGTAGGTCATTAACTCTAAGTCTCAACTTTAGTTGTAATTAAAACTAAAACATTTATAACATTCAATAAAGTTAACACATTTGTAGAATTCCATCGTCTTGTCATCATTCAACATCTTAATTTGCATGATTTTAAAATCTAATAAATCTACCTACATAATAAAATTGAAAAATTGACTTTGACAATATGTAGGTATTGCAAGTGATTTTAGCCAAATTAATCTTACATCACGCGGTGGAGGTCGACAAAATATTCCATCTTGAGCCAATTGTATTGCAACTTTCACATCATCAGCATCAACATTCTTCTTTTTTGCAAAGTTTGAAAATGTCTTGGCATCGTCCAGCAATAACGTTGTGTATCCTAACAAATGAAATAAATACTATTCATAACAGAGAAAAACAACACATATGTTTCGTTGTATTAATAATTACTGTAGTTAAATTCTAAGAGATGATTTAAAACTTGTTGGTCGTATTCAACAATTCCCAAATCTTTCATAATCGACACAATGATTTGAGTGTCTTTGGGCATGTGTTTTCCTTGTGAAGACGCCATTTTACTAAATCCGAGTTATAAAAAGTTTTGTAACAACAGAGAAGTATAATGTGAGAGATAGTGAACGATTTTACTTTTAGTTACATAAGCTACAGAGAATAATAATAACGTCACAGAACACGACCGGACAATGACCGGACCGGACAGTATGAACTGCCTGAACTTGAACTAGCAACTGCTAAGCTAATCGGGGAATGTCTGATAAAGCGGCTAAAATAGTAAAATCAGTTATCAGTTATCACGTTTAAATAGGCATTTCCAATATTAATGTTGGGTCGTGGTTGGTAAGCAAGTTGTACCAGAGGCCACAAACACCAACGATACTGATAACATGATTGGTAAAACAGATTATCTTATAGATGCATTGATTTCGTAATAATATAATAATATTTAAAATCAATAATACAGATCCAAGACCATACGTAATCGTAACAATTTAACAATATTATTTCAACATTTCCAGAATTATTTTAATTAAAACCTACGATGTTCTGGCGATAATTCAATAACGATTTAATACGTGCTTTAGAATAATCATATTTGACATTTTGACAATAGGCGCAGTGCGCGTGCGCAGCCAGGACGGTTTTACACACAAACGTAAATATTTACACACCAGCTCGTGCAGTTGTGCCTTGTGCGTGTGAGTTCGTCATTATATTTTATTTAGCGTCATATATTTATATTATTATTGTATAATGTATTTTGGGCGTCTAACGTATACAGTCGATAATATCGGATTTTACCGTTTCTAAAGCTGACACGCGATATGATATGATATTTTTATTAATTATTTTCGTCATAGACACTAAACAGTAATTCCAAATACCTATTCGTCTCGATCGTCTGTCGCGACCACGACGCTCGTTGGTCGATATTATTATTTTTATATAAATTAATCAGATTGCCGTTTACCCGCAACTTACCTCCACCGGTCTTGTTGAGCGTGGACGATGCCGAACAACCAGCTCATGCACCCTAGAAATATTTACAGGACACCACCTGCTTTCAAGGAGCTGGCGGTAATGTATCCAGAGTTCAATAAATACGCGTCAGTTGTAAGTACACCTAAGTAGTTGTTTATTTTTTTTCTCCAAAATTTTGATAAATAATAAATTTTAGCAACTTTTTATTCCTCCGTTATTCGGTGTTGTGTATTGTTTGAAAATTTTTCTTAACACAGGGTTTGAATGGCAAAATCGTTTTCGACTTCAAAAATCAGGACGGTCTCAGATTGTTGACCACTATACTGTTGAAGAAAGACTTTGATTTAGACGTGGATTTGCCAGTCGGTAGACTGGTACCAACCATCCCGTTACGACTTAACTATTTACTGTGGATTGAGGATCTTTTCAACTTAAACTATGACAACACAAAGAAGATCAAAGGAATCGATATAGGTATAATAAATATTATATTTAATTAATTTTCATTTTAAAATTGTATAATAACAATAAGCACATTTGCACATGTTAGGTAGCAAATATTTAACCAATATTGAACTCATATATCAATTAATAGTTATTTGTTTGTATTTTTCCAAATAATTGGTAAAAACAGTCATCTCGACATAAAACCAGTATTTGACAATGTTAATACATAGTAATACATAGTTGTACATATTATTTTTTATAAGTGTTTAAATCTAATATTTTGAAAAAATTATAAAAAAAATAATAAAATATATCATTCAAAATTCCCAAAAAAATTATATTCATACCTACTATTTAAAATTAAAATTGCATTAATACAAGATTCCTCATAAGTTTTTAAAATTGGGTTTTAAAAAAATATGAGAATAATTCCATTAATATTTTTATGATTTTCTAAAGTTTAAATTTGGTAAAATAGAATATTCGTGGATAAAGTTACAATTTTCTTAAGCTTTTGTATTTTCAATACAAATAACCTATATAGTAGAATGCAAATGTCTAGATTTGGCTTAAGTAAGTCACAGCAGTGGCATCATTTGGGGTGGGACAGGGTGGGCATTTGCCTCCCCCCCCCTTATCATTAGTGGGTCGAATATGGGCCCCAAGCCCACTATAAATTAACATTTCAAATTATTTCTTTAGCTTCACTAATATATAGATTTAAATCAAGCTGTTGACATATTTGGTACTATGAAGAAAAGAAGATACCCAGTTAATATCTAGCATCTTACATTCTAACTATCTAAGTTGCACTTTAAAAACATAAATTAATAATAAATATTTAATAAATATTTAATAGTTTATTGTAGGTATGTATTGTTGTTTATTTTTTGTTTAATACATTTATACTCATATTTGTCGTAAATAGGAGACATCAATGGTGATAAATTTCCTCTTAAAATAAGTCATATAATAACTAATAGGTAACATTAGGTTGGTGGCAGTATTGTGATAAACAATTCCCACCCGTTTTCCCGGTTTTTGAACTGGAAAAAAAAAGGTAATATTGTGTATGCCTCTACAAATTACATAGTAAATATTATTATATATGTGTATAATAATATATTAATATGTATTATTTAGTCATTGTTATCCCTCAAAAAGTGAGTTATTTATGTCTTTGTCTTATCTCAGATAACCGTAATAGTTACTAGTATGTATAAAATTATATAAAAAGGCTATTCTGTATTGACATAAAAATGTAATTGTTAGCTAGTGGTTTTAATTTTTTTTTTAGTTATATTATGGGTCGATCAAAACTTTTGCCCCTCCCTCTCAAAAACTGAAATGACGCTACTGCGTCACAGTGCATCACTTGCTTACCCATAATATCATAGTAACATATTGTCATTAAAATCCTTTCAAAAGATTTGGCCATCAAAAAGTTACAATCATATATTTTTGTTTATATCACGGTATAGTAGTATATACTTGAAAAATTTCAGTCCGTCAAAAATCTTGACAATTTAATACAAGGTTACTCATAAGTTTTATAAATATTAAAGATTATGTAATGTAAGCATGATTTTTTAATTTTTAATCATCTGAAGTTCAAATTTTGATAAAATTAAACAAAATTTTTATAGCAAGTGCTTACCTTACCACTCAAACACAAGGTTCTCCATAAATAGTTCATACTTGAATCGAAATATGCAAATTTAATTTTTGTTTTTAATCATTTGAAATTAAAATTTCATGTATTAATAATAAATAACTATTTTATTTATATTGTTGTTATTCAAAAATATTGTACTTGGATATTTGCAAATTTTACGTATACCTTTTATAAGTTATTATATTTTGTACATACAATAACATCATCAAAAGATTGAGATTGATTTTATTCTATTGCCTTTATAATTCAATATTTATTTATTTATACTATTACTTTTATAATTAATAGTAATATATTTATAAAATTATAGGTTTACACTTTGACACTGTCTTTTCTATATGCAACGATGTATCATTAATTGAATTATATTTAATAGGTACATCTATTAAAGTGACCTACTTGATGACGAGTTACTATCGACTCTTGCTGTACAGCAAAGTAGTTACCTACTTCCCCCCCTCCCTTTTATAAATTATTTTAATTTTATCGTTAGTTATTTTAATTAATCATCTACTATGTGTAAACTGTTAATACAAACTTAATTTTATTTATTTTTTATTAGCATGCTTGGTAGTTGATAATTAAAATCAAACCAAATATTTTATTTTTTCAGGCACAGGTTCATCGTGTATTTATCCATTATTAGCAGCTAAACAATTTCAGTGGTCCATGGTCGGTACTGATATCAATAAAGAAGCTGTTAAAAATGCTAATAAAAATGTAGAAAAAAATAATTTACAAAATTTAATTCAAGGTAATTACTTAACTAGAATTATGAAGTATAATGAAATTTTTTAATTCAATTTTTCTGTGTTTAGTTCTAGAGGTATCAGAGTGGGAGAGATTATTGCCAGTAGCTGTAGATGAACATTATGACTTTTGTATGTGTAATCCACCTTTTCATAGTTTCTCAAATTTAAATTCATCAGATGATGAAGCAGATAGCGCAGTTGGAATTACTTCTGAAATGTATACAATGGGTGGAGAAGTTGATTTTATAAAAAAAATGATTAAAGAAAGTGAAATATTACAGAACTCGATAAGGTAACAATAACATAGTATTATTTATGTATTATAATACATTAGTCTTACTTAGAAATCTGTTTTGTGTAAAACTATTCTTATAGATTAATAATTATTTTTGTCATAACCAATGATATTATTGTTTGTTTAAAGTTATAAATTAATAAAGCTTATGTTTGCATAATTCTATTTAAGCTCTTAGGAAAACTTTTTTAATCATGTGTTTTATGATGGAAAAAATTAAGATACAATCATGTTTGTTACTTGAACTCAGTTTTCAAATTATAATACTTAAAATTGTGTTTATTTGTTAGGTGGTACTGCAGAACAATCACAGACTAAGATGAATAACAATTAATTTAATAGGCTCGACTAATTTTTATTATATTACTTGCTTATGGTAGTATAATAATTCAAGGAGTATCCCCCCTCTATAAAAATGTCTCTGTTTCATCAACATTGCACTTTATGAATATGATGCAACTTTGTAAGCACTATTTGTTAAAAATCAGATAAAAATTAATATTGTTTTTCCATAAATACTTTGTCACTTTTATTTTTGAGGCAATTGTTTTTGTTAAATAAATGTCATTGCCATCTTTTTAATAGAGATCTAAAAGCAAGTAAGCATATCTGACTTGTTTTTAAAGTTCCCCTAAAAATGGAAAGAAAAAATATTAAACAATTAGGCTGTGAGCAAAACTAGAATATTGTTTCCACATTTTACTGTATATCTGATGAGTGTATGCAATAATTTTGTAAATTAGATAAAATGATAAACTTGGCTAGTTAAAAAGAGATATTGGCTAAAGTTGAATTTTTATTATTTATTTACATGTTCCCCAGACTAGGAAAATGTAAACAAAAATATCTTATATCTCCATCTTGATACATAAACAATTTCTTGATATTTAATCTTAGTCTGAAAAACATGTCATCCGCAATATCATAATCTTATATTACTATTTATTATTATATTATTTATTTAGGCATGGTGTATACAAAATTGAGTTCAATAATCATAAACAAAAAACATTAGAAACATTTCATAGCTAAATCATATCGATCATAGCCCATAGCATAATTTAATAGCAATTTTTTAGTTGTTAAAAAATTATTTTTAAGATTTTTGTTCAGACTTCAGCAACACAATGCATCCAGGCCTATTGTGTTAAATTGTAATTTACCTTCCTAAATAAAACAATTCATACCTTATTATTTTACTGTAATAAAATGTAATAAATATGAAATAAATAAAGGACAGATTCTCAGACTTAATGATATTCTAATTGTTTAAAAATTGAAGAAAAAAAAAATTACAAGTATTAATATAATCAAGTTTGTAAGACTTGAGTATATGGCAGTCAATAGTTTTTTAAGGGGGAATAATACTTTACTAATCACCTTTGAATTTTAAAATTTGTCAAGGTTACACTTTTTTAAAGTTTGGCAAAATTCAAGAAACATTTCATTTTGAATTTTGCAAACTTAAATTTTACCGATCCCTAATAAATGCCTAACTAAATATACTTTTATACTTTAAATCACATGAATATTATTATAGATTTTATATTTTTCTACACAATATTTATTTGAAAAATATTTTACCCTCAACAATTTCCATATTACCTGCAAAGGAAATATATTGCATTTATACTATAACTTTTTAATTTTTTGTTATTAGTATTTATACAACAATGGTTGGTTATAAAGCTTCATTAGATCCTCTAAAAAATGAACTGAAAGCTATTGGAGCATGTACAATTGCAGAAGCTGGTTTCTATCAAGGTCGGAATGCTCGTTGGGGAATTGCTTGGACGTTTCAACCAGATATAAAATTAAAAGATTTTTTGCCTAATAAAGAGTTTCAAAAAGAGAAATTGAAACTTAGACCTCCAGTGTCTTTTAAAATTCCAGAATCGTACGACTCTACAACAGCGCTTACTAAACTATCAGAACTTCTAGATAGTCTTAAGGTAAATAACTATCAATAGTATTTTTAACTATAATTTTTTAATACTTTGTTATTTGTATTTAGTTGCCAATCTCAGTATTAAAATCAAAAATTGATGAAAGTATTTTATACCAAGCCGACATTAAAGCATATGAAAATACATGGACTCATCAAAGAAGAAAAAGGCGTATGGAAAAAAGATTAGCTTATTGCAAACGTCAAAAAATTAATGACCGTTGTTTACACATTATATCTGATGATGAAAAGATTGATCAGAATTTAGATACCACACTCAATGCCAAACCATTATTTGCAGCTACATTAGTTTTAAGAAAAACGGACAATACAATTTCGATAGACATGTTGCACCTAGACGGCAATAGAGACAATTCACACCAAGTTTTTCAGTTCCTTAAGAATAGATTTATATAATGTAGGTTTGTTTATAATTTATTTAAAACACTTAATTACATAATACTTAAAATCAAATAGGTTTAATGTGTATAACAATATAGTATAGTGTAAAATATAATATAAAATAAAATGTATTTGGTATAGTATTCTTAAAGGAAAAAATGAATAAATAAAGTAAATCAATTGACTCAACCGGTGTAAGAATTAACACTAACAAACAGTCACATTTTGTACATTACCATATGTGATAAAAGACAGCCAAAACACACACACACACAAAAAAAATTGAATATGAACAATTATTTTCATATACATTTTACGAGATCATATAATATACATTATAAACTGAAAATATTTTTAAACTGCTACTATTTTGCTGGGATCTACTTTAATGCGTAGAAATATTGTATCGTCTTTAATGAACTGTCTTTTTTTTAGTAGAGTTTCGTGTGACACAAATTTAGGAAAACCAAATCCAAGGCTATCTGGCTGCGTGCTTGGTCGTTGAAAATTCTCCCAAGATGGATCAGGCACAAAACTCTCAACTATGTTGCATGGCTATGAAATGACAAAGGTAGTTAAAATATTAGTAATTTATAATGTATTTTACATTTGTACATAACCACTAGAATAATATATTTGCACATTACAATGCAAAATTTAAATTGGCTTATTAATGTTTTTTTTTTTAAATATATATACATAATATCAATGTTAGAAAGGGAAAAGGTCATAAACAATAAAATAGTCGTTAACGACATTTATTATTCTTTGTAAAGAGAGCAGCATTCTGTATGTGTACAAGTAGCACTGCCTTTTCTACAATAATTTAACAGCTGTTTATTGTCATTTGAAAGTTCTATAGTAAGCGACATTAATTAGCAGGTAAGGATAAAGTTGTATGCATAAACGCCATTTGACGTCATTAATGATAGGGATGGGACTAGTTGTTCACTTTGGTGAAAAGTTCAATTGAAATGAACAAAACATCTCTAATAAATAACATAAAAAAGCTTTTTTTTTTTTTTGCTCCTGAACAATTAAAAATATTCATAAATTGTTATTTATGACCTTTCGCCTTTCCACCATTGATATACTTATAATGATGTATAGTATTATAAAATGTATTGTTATTTTTGACTGAAAATTATATTTATGTAAAATTATAAATATGTTATCAACATTTATATGGGCTATTTTTTAAATTACATTTGACATTCTATTTTTAACTAAAATATATTTAAACCTTTGTATACATTTCAGCTATCCCTATTATATAAATCCAATTTATACATAGTACATTCAGCTCTAATGTGCAAATATATCTTTCCTAATAGGCTAGTTTTTTTATAAATGTAAACAATATTTTTCGATTACACACCTTTTCACTTTGGTCAAATAATGTGAATGACACTGAATGTGAAAATGACCATTTCAGTAAAGCATCAAATTCACCAGGCAGTATTTTTATATAAACAGATACATGTGTATTTTCACCAGATCCGTTGCCATTCAAAAACACCGATGCTTGCAACTTGTATCCAAATTGGCTGGTGTAGAACGGCGTACTGATGAGTTCTAGACCATCACCACATAGTTTTTGACGACCCTCTTCAAGTTTTTCCAGTACATCGCTGATTTTCCAAATCAGCGTACCTATTTAAGTAATTAGATCTTTATAAGCTTTGTATTCAAATTGAATGTACTGTTTAAAACATGTTATGTACCTGACTGATTAACAGCTAAATTATTTATCACTTTTTTCATGGATACAATTTGTTGTTGTTGTTTAGTGACCATTGAACACATTAATGATAAATGTTGTTGGCTTGCTTCATCCATGTGTGTGTCCATTTGCTTTCCTCTTAAACTCTATAATTGAAAATATGAAAGTTAGTAAAAATGTACTTAATTAATATCTATATCATTTTACTTTGAATCGACAACCAACATCTTTGAAGCTACAAGATATTAACATTGAATGGCATGCATGTTTAATGTGATGTTCTAAATCTTCACGTGCTACAGTGACAATTTCACATCGATTAGGACAAGTTAGAGGGAATCGTGGGCATGATGTTGTGTGTGAGTTTATAGTGTCAGCTACAAATTGCCGTCCACAATGACGACATGGTACTAATCTTTTTGAACATTCTGTGACCTGTTAAAAAAAATTATATTTATAGTTAATCATTCAAAATGTTATAATTTTTAAATTGTCTACCTTATGTTTGGCCAACATTCGTCTTGGAATTTTTACACCACATTTAGCTTCACAATGGATTGGCTCTACTGGACATGTTCTACTATGTTCTTCTCCGGCTGCTTCTCCTTTCATTTCACCATTACAATATTCACACTTGATGACACGTTCAATACATGTGTATCTCACATGATCATCCATTAAAATTCTGGCAATTTGAGCTCCACAGTGGTTTGTGCAAGGTAACGCATCATATTTACATGTTTGCAAATGTCCCTGTTGATATAATATTAAATTTTGACTAATTAAAATAAAATCTTTAAAAAGAGAGAGAAAACTCAATTATTTTTTTTGTTTATTTACTTTTCCTAATCATAATCACTCAACAATGTTTATATTAAGTGCTTACTTTTAAACGTCGTAATTGATCACTCCATTTGCAACCTTCTTTGTGGTGAATGCAATAGACAATAGATCCCATTATATCCTTGTCTTTTTCACAATCTGAAACCTGAAACATGAAATATATTATTTTTAATTATGCAAAGTTTTAAAAACAAAAATCAATTTAACACATGATGTAGACATCCTATTAAGATTAAATCTGAAAGTATCTGGAAATATTGTGGATAAACTAAATTTAATGAAATTACCGGCAAGTTCTTAAAAATAGTTAAATATTTTTTGTAAAACTTAAAAACATACAAAATAGAAAGCTAATCTCGTAGTAATCTAAGGATGACTTAATTTTTAAAGTTAGAATGTAAAAGTAAAATCCTAATTTTTTAATTTTAGAGTTGAGATCAACAATAGGCTGTTATTGTTCACAATAATAATATGCATTTAAAGCTTATAATTTAAAATATTATATAATTTAAGGTGCTATATTGGTAAGTTGCTTCATCTTCAATCTTAAATTAGTTCCAATAGTATAACAATTCGTAGAATAGTGTTGTATTAAATGTTTGAAATCATAAATAAATGGTGTTTATACACATTAAAAGGTTATGCTTCCCACACAAATCCAATGGGTTTATTTATTATATGCTCGCTCACTATTATTAAATTTGTGAGAAGTGAATTTTAACGAAATAAATTAACTTGAAAACATCTACCTAAACTTTGCAAATCTTATATCGTGTATGTTATATGTATTGATTGTTCAATAACAAAAGAATAAAATATTGCACTCATATTATATTTCATTAAATTTTCAAATAATTTAAATTTTATTGGTACATTATCTTTTATAAAAACTTAAATACCTAATACAATAGCCAATAATACAACATAAGGTTTTTAAGAACAATCGTGTACACTTATATTGGTTTTACAATAGGTTGGAAATCAATCGTTTTCCATGTGTTAGGTGTAGTGTAACTATATTGTGCGTGATATCTTTAATAATTGTGATCAGCCGACGTATTTCCTTTCACAGTTGGGTTTAAAAAGATACGTAAACGGGACATAATATGTTTATCGCCCGTACATTGTTGGTTCATGCAACCCATAAACATTATTTTATTTATTTATTTTTTTTTTTGTATAAAAATGAATAAAGTACGAGCTTCAAGAATCAATAAGCAATCTATGTTCAAAAGAAAAATAAAAAAATCGAGTTGAAAAATGTTCTACATCATAATGTACAAAAATATTATATTGTCGTAACGTCGTGTGTAAGTATATAGGTATTTCTATTCGTTTATGGTCGAGTGACGACCGTTGGGAAAGAAACCGCAAAAATCGATTAAACTGTTTAATACTGCGGGATATGATGATGGGTAAAAGTTAATTCAAGTTCTCATGGTAATATGGTATAGTGATTGAATTACCATGTAAGTCTCCACAACTGGTAAATGTCGAGCAGCTTCTGGTATAATGTATATCGGATTCCTTTATACCTAATAATGTTGTAAATGATTTTTTCAACATAATGTTATAATACGTTGCGACTCAAATCCTCATAAAATAATGTGCCTATTATTGTTTTAGGTTTAAGTGGTTTAACAACAACATTTGGTCTACGTGTTGTTTTTCTTCAGAGTTCGTTATATATAGTATTGCGTTTCTCAAAGCGGCAAGCACCTACACCTGCCTAATTAAAAATGCTATTTAAAAAAACATATAGATACCAGCCGGGGTCAGCCCGTTTCTGCTCGATGAATGTAAAATCCCACCAGGCCGTATTAATACCTATATATATGTGCACGGTGTTTATTAAATCGATATCACAATATTATATATTATAATAGTGCCTAGTGTGTATGTAATAACTTAATGTTATTTTTTGACGTCGTCGCGTCAAGGAACACTGAACATTATTATAAGATGAACTAGACCAGGTGTGATTCCTATTGCGCGCGTATAATACCCATATATTATGCGGGTACCGCCACGAAAATAATATAATAATGAAAGGCGTTTCGAGCCAAAGGATATACGCTTGGTGAAGCTTAAAAGGGAGGCCCGTAAACAGTTCTGGTCAAATCATTATAATATTACAGAAGTTACGGTCGCTGAAACACGCACCTGCTCGACCACATGGACCTCCTGCGGGCTCGGGGTCCGAAACTGTTCGGTAGATTAAGACGATTATACGTTGTTTTTGGAGAACTGGCCGAGTCCAAGCAGTGATTAAGACTACTTTTAAATATCGACCGCTAACCTCTAAAAAAGTTATTCTTGCAGATGAACACCACTACACCAGGGTGTCGCGTGTAATCGAGGTATTTTCATCGCTTAAAAAAATCGATTGTGGCCATTTAAGTCATTTGAATGTAAAAATCGATCTAAAACTTCGGTAGGTGCCTATATAATATACTTAAATGTATAATGACGAAGAAGTTTACACGATAGGTTATTATATTATTATAATATTCTTGATGTTGTACGTTACATTATTAAATTTAAATACTATATTGTACGGGTACGATCCAAGAAGATCATTAGTCACTCGACAAAAGAACAGAGGTATTTTGACAGCCCTAAAACATTCCAAATTTCCAATGACAATCGTATCGAATTTTCCTTTTAATAAATAAGACTATATACCTACCATAGAGTTGCATAACGCACATAACTTATTTTTGAAAAATATGCCCAACAAACTAGTAACTGCCTATACCTATATATCTGACCTCCCGATAACATTCAAGTCACACCACTCACACAATACGCACGAATACAATTATTATGAATTACTTAGTTCGGAATAAATACATCCGAACAGATGTCTGCTGTTTAGGAATGTCTATAATAATGTATATACCCGGCCGAATAGGGTCATATTATTTTTTCCCCCCCCACACACACATGTGTTGGATCCGTGACAGATGATTTCGTATTGTGATTAAGTGAATCCTCCCTTAGTCGGGGTCACGTTCGGCTTGTTCCATTTTCCTGCCGGTTTCGGATTACGAGAAAAATAAAGGACTGTATAAAATATTCTTCATATGTAAAACATAACTCATTCATCAAATAATATTGTTAACAAAATATAACAATGACGCAAGATAAGTTTGACAAATATTTTTCTCGTTTTTATGAATACCTACATTGAAAAAAATATATATCGAATGATCTAAGGACTTTGGTTAGGCACATAATATTATATATTACCAATTTATTATGAATATCATTTTAAATATTTATAAGCACATCTGAACAGTATTGATATTCTCTTACCGTTGAAAATATCAAAATAGAATAGTCATTCGATCTGTATCATCTGTCTAAAGAATTCAATAATATTATTCTAATTTACATTTTTTTTTTTTTAAACGATAAAAAAAACACGACATTATAGTGTTGTCAAGTTTCTTATACCTACTTGTTAGGTATACCATTATATCGGTATAATAACAATATCAAATAATAAATTATACGTATCCTATGTCATTTGACATGTCAAGGACATAGTACATTATTATTTAATTATAATTATCAAAATAATGCACCAATTATTAATCTTTAGAATTGCATACGAGTGGTTTCGGCGGTTACCAACGTTTTTGCCAAATAAAGTTGTTTGATTATTTTTTTGTAGTTCATCATCGTTGGTAAACAATTACTTTTCGGACACCTCAACTGTTCCTGATAAAGTTAATGCAATGATTAATTATAATTGAACAATGTACATAATAATATTATGATGATCATTAGTCATATAAAGCTGCACAGTAGCCAGCGGTGATTTTCGCGGTATAAGATTATATCATTACTCATTAGGTATACCTATGGTACGAGCAAAATGACCTACATCACAAACGATGCGTTATTATATTTTGAATTTTCGTTGTTTCAACCAAAACCGTTTAAAGACTATGAATATATATATGTAGGTACCGCACCGAACATCGGCCGATGGGCTCCTAAATTAAGTGTTTCGTGTGCTTTTGATTGTTACGTTATTGTAGCCTATAGCATTATACATACAAAATAATAATAATAATAGTAATAAATCACCCACAACCGCCAGACGGTCGGCAGGGCGATCGGCGATCACACAACTGCAGCAGCAGCTGCAACACGACGTGTATATAATAATTACTTTCGAATTAATAGGTCGCCATTAAAATTGCATAAGGATTTTTTTTTTTTTTTTTTTGATTTGCACAGGAGAAATGGAACATAATATTATACACGAAGATGAATATAATAATAATAAAAATAACATATCATATTATTGTGACGGGACAGCAGCGGCAGGTTAGGTTATTATGTGTGCACGCCATGCAGAATGTCTCGCGATGATCTGACATATGGAATAACTTTTGTTGTATTCAATATTTTAAAATTGTAGACACTTGCGCTACATTTTTAGTATTATTTTTTGGATAAATTTAAAACAACCTATTTTTGTGAATCTGATTATAAGAAGAATTTTGACGGTTAAAAGATTTATCTTAGTCAAGTGGTTTATTTTTTAGAATTTTTTAAAAATATGATTTTTGAGAATTTGCTATTATGAGTATATTTCTTAAAAACTCATCCCACAATATTAACAATTTTTGTCATACGTTTAATTAGCATAATTTTTTTTTTAGTCGGATCCTTCTGAGACACCCTGTATAGTTAACAATAATACATAACAGCCAGTATAATATATATATATATATATATTATATCATCTCTTGTTTTCGACGAGGTATACAATAAATGCCAAAATGACCGTTAGCTATAATATAGGACTACATCAATTTGCGAGATGATTATACAATAATGAATGAATATAATCGCCGATTAAGATGAGAATGATGTCAGCTAGCGTACTATTTGTTTTCTCTCTCTGGCCCACGCGCAACATGATGGACAAAACGTATTTACGCAGAATCATTTTTTCTGTTTTTAAGTAATGTTATGGTAAATCACTCACTACAAAAAAAGTTAGAGAATAATATTTTTGAGGGAATGACATATCGATTTGTCTAAATATTGTCTGAAAACAATTTAAAAATCATTTAAATCGACAACATTTTTTTGTTTACTTTGAAAGCCCAATAAAAAATTAAAAAACAATAACATACCTATATAATATCGATAATAAGTCATTCCCTCAAAAACATATTATTCTTTATCTGTTTTTTAATGGATGATTTTCTCCAAGATTACTTAAAAACATAAAATGATTCTGCGTAAATGCGTTTTGTCTCATCTATGTTGCGCCAGAGAGAAAACAAACAGCGCGATGACATCCACTTAATGAGTTTGTATACATAATATAAACCATGATAGAAATAACTTATAAGTTATCATGATATAAACTATAAACAATCCATTTCGGCGTTCGTTTTATGCTTGAGACGCGACGCCGCCACAGTCGTTGACCGTTGTACTTACCTGCCTATAACATTATTATATGATAATGAAGACTATACCACGCGATAGCAACCGTCTGTTGGGGGGAGGTGGAGGGCGACGAACAGTGAAAATCATTACCGGACATCCTGTGAAGAAAAAAAAAATGAACATTCGACCACCCCCAATGGAATTTTTTACACTCGCACTATACCATAATATTACACTCGACCTATTCGCCGGTATTTAATTTCGACACCGGCAATCCGATATAATATTATGTATACATATTATATTATTATTATTATTATATTTTATACAGCCGCGGATGAGCGCCAAAGCCATATAGTTATAGGTCGGGTCGTCGCATTTTACGAACGGTTCCTCTTTTCGTGACTCTCGAGACGGAAACTAATATAGTTAACACCTGTTGCGGCGAGTGTGGTGCTGAGCGCGTGTCTCGCATAGAAAATATTATACGGTATACACAATAATATAATATACGATTATTATTATTATTATTATGTGAGACGAGAATTTAATATGAATGTAGCGTGTAAAGTATAATAATAAACTGCAGACATCGCCGCTTTTTAAACGTGCGTAGGTACAGAAACACGAAGACGACGGCACGGCGTACGAAATTCGGTCGGAAGTCGCATAATCAGATGGTGGATTGGTTTTTTTTGTGTATCTAGTTACCTTGGATAAAATAATTTCAAAAAAGTATTTCGAACATACATATTTTGAATACTTAAAAAATAGTATTCAGGATATGTATTCGAATACTATTTATGACGATAATATTCCCAAGCATAAGGTTGAGGGAGGCAGGGGGGTTTATACATTTATAATATTTATATATAATAGACATCATATATAGGCACCCATTCACTAAGCTGTGTTGCCGCCATTAAGAAAATTACGATTAAAATTTTATATTTTTTATTTTTTATTTTATGGCGACTCAAAAATTTTCCGCCCAATCAAATATAAAATATGTACTTGAAAAATACTATACGAGAACATATAACTCTTGATTAGTCATTAATAAGTTTTAAGTAATTGTATTTGATTGATTATAATACAAATAAACGAAAGTACAGATTTTATGGCGCTAGTTTTGTGTCATAACACTAAGTGACACTATACGTTACGCAATTATTAAAGTAATAATTAAGTTAACTAAAGTATGTCAGGCAAAAACAAAATGACAACTTTTTTGTATTTTACTTCATATTTAATGACGTTTTATGATATTATGTACGTAATTAATCGACGGTGACGCAACAGAGTGTATAATGTATATCTGATAATTATTATTACGAATAACTGTACTCCGAATGCGGCTAATATTAGAATATCTATGCATATTATATTGCACTAAATAAGAATGCCGTTTTTATATATTTTCATTGATGGCCATTGGCACCCCCGTAATAGGTCTTAAATTTTAATCAGCGATCGAGACATAAGTTTATTTATACAAGATAACGTAATCGTGTAAAAACGAGTTGTTGTTGTTGTTATGGTCGTGGTCGTTCTTTGATCGAGATGTTTATACAGTGTGAGAAATTCAACAAAAAAAAGGGTGGGCGGCAGCGGGAAACTATTTCTCGCGTTTCTCCAACGACGACGATCGAAAAATTGTTTCGAACAATTTGCTACCTATATTTTTTACTGAGTGCTCGCCGTAGCGGATATCATTCGCATAACGCCCGCGATAATGTAAACAATTATTATGCAACGGCGAACGGTCCAACTTACCGACGTAATAATATTATACGTGTATGGTCCTCCGTACTTATTATGCAATGTTATGATAATTTTATGCTGTATAATATTACAAGCAGGCAATAGATTAGTGCGCGGGGACTGACGGATATTTTTTTTCTAATAATTTCTATTACGCATTACTTGCAGCTAGGGTTATGACTGTTATGAGTATGAAATGTTTCACATGAAATTTTTACTTTGAAATATTTCAAAACTTTCAGCCTTCTTGAAATATTGAAAAATATAATATTTTAATATTTTAAAAAAAAATTTTTATTTCTGGTATGTTTTACAATAACATCACTATAGATGGTTACAATGATATATATTAATATACACATATGATATTATATTAGCCCTATATAGGCAGTAAATTATAAATTTAAAAATACTATTATACTAAGGATTTAACGCATACAACATTTTTATTATATTTGCATTCAAATAGGAATACCATATATGGTTTTAACTTTTTCTGCCTGCAATAATACTATCTCTCATACATGCAGGATTTGAACAAAAAAAAAACACTCGGTTGTCTCAAGATAAGGTTTGAACAATAAATTAAGCACAGACACTTCCTTAGTCATATATAATATTATGTATAGTAGTTATATGTAATTATGTATATTATGTTTGTAATAATTAGGTAAACACGGGATTTAATGAGACATTATATTATTAAATAATGGGTAAGTATATATAAAAACAAATAATAATAGATAATATTATCAATGGTGGAGGGGGGCTTCAAACCGTTTACCCCTCGCCCACCACTGACCTCTCTGTTTATAAATATTGTAATTTATTATCATATTTTTTATAATATTATAATTTTAGTTCCAAAACGATGTCGGTCGCGGGTCGACACTCGACAATTGTATGGTAATGTTTCGAGTTTCGACGGACAATATTATAATATAATATTATCAATGTTATGTGTCGCCGTCTTGTAAGTTGTGTATAGCACTATTGTAGTATAAATATATAAATAAAAACACAATACACGTCATATATGTATACCGGGTACCTATATGGTATATTATTATGAAACTTAAACTTATATTATATTGTTATTATTTATACATACATTTTGATACGTTTTCGTCCATTAACAACCGTTTTTGTTCAAAACCGTAAACGGAATGATAATAATAATAATGTAATTTCTATTGTTGTGCTAATACGGTGGTTTTACTCTGATATTATGATTAAATAAATATTAAAATTTAAAATTTATAAACGAAACAACTATTTACGATAGCATTATTACGCAGAGCAAAATATTTGTGTTGGTCACCACCTCCCCCGCGGATATTAATACCTCCCGTTATAGGCTATATCTCGTCAAAGGATCAACGAAAAATGAAAATAATATCTTTATAAGTTTATGAAATGTTAAGTTTGTGTCATTTGAAAACCAAAAAATGATAGCGGTTTACCCGATAAATATATGGGTAAAAAATATTAAACAATAATATAGTTTTAGAACAAGATGGATCTTGATCAATTGAAAAATTGAAAAAAGTTAATAATTTTTTTAATAATGAGTGTTGTTTGATAAAAAAATTATACCCTTACTTAAACAGTTAAAACCAGCAGTGCCCTTTTCGGATTAAACACAGTCACATCAGTATCCTGCTGTGAATACCATCATATGAAAGACTGCAGGACAAAAAATGCTCATTAAAAACGAATTTTTGAAGTAAAAAAAAATTTTACGCACTTTGAATTATTTATGATAAGCACATAGGCGCAAGTAAACAAAAAATATTATGGTAACTTTAATCACCTAAAACGTTGTATAGGAAGCAAAGTCGTGAAGGTTTTTATCCTTCACACGACTTCTCATTATGTATTGATATATATTACTCCTCCTTATAACCATTACATACCTATACATGTCCTATCTCTATTAAAAAAATATAAATAAAAAATTTAAACAAAATAATATATTGTATATGTCTGTAAATTTGTACAAAAAATTTCAATTTTTGTTTAGCTTATTATATGAAAAACATAATTTTCAAATAAATCATCAAAAAGTTTGAACGAGATACGAGATTCGATGGGATAGCATTAAAATTCAAGGTGCGCTTAGCACTTTTAGCACCCCTGCGATTTGTGCCAATGGTAGACCGCACGGTCCCCTTAAAAAGTGCTCGTGGTGCATAGTTTGGGAACCGCTGAGTTTAACATAATATTAAATACAGTGATATGATAATAATATAGTAATATTGTTTGTAACCATATTTCCCAGACGTGAAATTTTATAATGTTAAGAACAATCTCGTCCACATGACCGGATATTAGATTTTGTCTGAATAATAATAAACGGTCTGTTCAAAAAATTACGCAATCATCATTCTACACAGAACGACGAGACATTATTCGCTCAAGACTTATAATATGACAAAATGGATTTCTATTTCTATATGGTATATTATACGTTTATTCGGTTCATATACTTTAAAGTATTTATTTTACAAACGCCTACGCTTCTTATGCATATTCACTTTATATTTACTCTTAGGCAGTAGGCTGAATCTCGCGTGTGTACACACTACTGCACAGAATTCACAACACACAATATTATCCGAATAGACCTTCGAAACTTATCAAACCTCTGCACCTCTCGCACTACATATAACATATACATATGTATATATATATGTATATATATGTATATAATATATAATAATAACAAGCACTTGACAAAAAAATAATTATCATAATATAATAGAATGCGCCTATCTATATTTTTCTTCATTGTACGTATATAAAATTCTGGGTTAATCATTTTAATAACAATTATTATGCCTACAAAACAACACAACAATAACGGAAGTAACCGATCATTAGTCATTTCAGAAATGTGTACTAACTATAATAATATTATTATGTGATAATATAAATTATAATGAAACTATTTCTCATATACTTAGGCAATATAATATTTTTACGTTTTGTTTTACCCCTCAAATTTGTGCTTCTTAATAATATTAATAAAACAAACAAACATTTAGCGTTAGATAAGGGAGAAAAATTAAAAATTAAAATTAATTTTTATAAATACTTTAACTGGTCTTTTTTTGACAAATTACAGAATCACTTAACACCATGGATACTCTGTACAGTGCAGGACACTATGGTCTATTGATGTAGATACGGAAGCCATTTGGTGAATTATATAATAATGAATTGTAATATATATGCAAACATTGCAAACTGAGGTTTTGTGTCATAGATTACAATCGGCATGTACAAAATAAAACAAATTATGAATAACGAAAAAAAAGCTGAAAGGTATAGCACACTCTTGAGGTTATATCTCCTGTTAAATAACATTTAAAATCGAACTATAGTGCGAACTAAGTACCTTAAATATAAACCTATTTAAAACAATTTTTTTCTATTGAGATTTTAACATAACATAACATAACATATAATATCTCGATAACTTATAATAACGAACACCCATTAATTCATATATATAATATGTATGAGTTGGTAACATTCGCAAATTCTGAGGGCTGATTGCAGTATAGTATAATATTGAGCTTACGTTTATAATTATATTTACATTATTGTCGGTTGATAGAGCGTCGATGAATTTATACCAATTAATAGCAGTATAATATTACAATTCGAATAATTTATAAGATCCGTTAACGTCGGACGAATTTTTTAACGGTATCATGATGAAAAAAAAACATTAGACAAATAAAAACTTTTGGAAACCGGAAGACGCAGATGACCAATAGAGTTGAACATCTCTATGTTAACATAAGCGTCACCTGTAGGAGCGTAAATAATAAGGACAGAATTTAATGAATTTATTTTAATTTTCTTTTTTAAGGCGGGGAGGGGTTGACAACTAATTTTTGACAAATTTCATCTGAAAACAATTTATTAATGGAAAATGTCTCAACGATTTTCGAGGAGGGGATGGGACACCGGAGATTTGATAAGATGAATGTGGACTTACGTCTGGAGTGGACGCGGGCGTAATGTTGTCTTTGGTGGGCGTCGTGGCGGGCGCGAAAATGGTGCACGACGACGTGTTGATGGACGTGGTGATACTGTGCTTGGACGATTTGTTGGGCGAGTTTCGGGACGGGAAGCTCAACGTCTTCGTCCACAAAGCAAGGCTTCGGCCCATGTCGGAAAACTTGTGGATAATGTCTGTCTTTAACAATACGAGACGAAGAGCGAACGATGTCGCGGGTCGACGGGCAGCGATACGCGGAGTGTAACGCAGCGATAATACTATGACGAGGAGCGAGAGACGCAGCGCGTGTGCTGTACGTGCGGCTAACGTGACACGACTGTAACCGAACGGTGAAGACTGAAGAGTGAAGACTGAACGGCGAACTGTAGCGATACCATGCTCGGTGGTAGTGGTAGCGGTGGCGGTGGCGGTGGCGGTGGTGGCGGTGCTTGTGCGCGATACTCCCGCAGACAACAGCTGTGCACCGCAATGACAGTGGTCCCCCGCCGAGGTCGTGGACGTGCACCGACTTGCGGCCACACGTCACTGCCGTGTTCCAGAATGTTTGTTGTTATTGTATTTAACTGCATCGCAAATCCGGTAACAAGAACGTACGCGCGGGGGCTAGGAGTCAAACCTCCCCCCTCCCCGGAATATAAAAGTTTTTTTAATAACGTATCGTGTTTATTGAAAAAAAATTTCATAATTTTTTTCGAAAACCAATTTTAAAAAACATCCCCCGGAACTTAGACGTTTATGTCTCGGTTTATGTCTTCCTCCCTAACCGTAAGGGATCGGCAGTTCAAATTAAGCATGTTAAAAAATTTCAATTCAGCTCGGAAAATGGCGCAATTCATTCTGATTTCTTGTGAAACGCGACAGATATTTTTTCACGAGAGAAATTATATTTTGACTTTTAAAACTTGAAAGGGCTTAGACAATATAATGATGTTGTTGTTTTTTGAAAATTGTTTTACTACTAATAGTTCAAAACAATTTAAATTTTATTTAAATACATAATACAAGGATCTTCAAATATGTACTATTTCGGTATAGCAATAAGTTTAAAAATATCGAAAACAAGTGCAGATTAACATTTTTTTTTTAGACAACTGAATAGTTCTTATTTTGACAAAAAAATAGTAATTGATTTCATTTATTATGTCGAAATTCAATAAGTATAATTTTAAGACTTGAAACTTTTGGCATGTAATTTTACATATAGGTATATTAATATCATAATATTTTCAAAATCTTTATACCACATACCTATTCACACTGTTCTATAAGTATATACAACACGTCGGTTCGTCAGTATTGACTTATTACGATTTAATTTTGTCAACAAAAACGACAAGGTAGGTATTTCAAAACCTATAGTACCTACTAAAAAGCAGAACGACTTATTCGTTTTCTCCCATTGAGGTTTTCGTGCTATTTACATATAAAATAACATTTGTTAAATGATAAACTGTTTTAAAATGTTTTTCTTTGGGTCATATAATAGAACTGTTTTTTAGCTCTAAGAACACCGATCAATCGTTATAAATTATAATATTATAAGACATAGGTACAAGACCAATTTGTATGGTCCACTGGTCGCTAATAATAACCTTTGGCAATGTCATTATTCATTATGTATAATAATTAATAAATAATAAGGACTACAGTGGCGATTAATATTTATTATATAAGTGCTTAAAATGTATGACGAAATTCATCAGTTATTAAAATATTTATAATATTATGCTTAGTCTGATCTATGCACATAAGGTTCTGGTTAATCGCATAATTTGTTCAAGGGTATTTTAATTATAGATCCTAATTAATTATATTAATTAGTATACATTTGAGTGGTTTTTCTGAAATTAAATTAATAAACGATCGTCGCATCGGTTTTCTTTGAATATAAAATATTAAAAATAATAATTATAATGAAACATTTTACACCTATAAGTGTATATAATATTATTAATAACTATAAATTACAATTTATACGTTTGAAATATCAATATAATAATAATATGTATAACGATAGTCATATTGTTAATAACCGTATTTGATAAAAATGTCAGTATAATACTATTTTCCCGATTAGGAAAATTAAATAACGTTTGACATTTAATTACCTATTTTGTTATTTCCTAACTGTACGCCTGCGGTTGGCCTAATATACATATGCATACAATTAAAAAACATTAATAATAAAATACATTCATAGTTTTAACTTAAAGATTCTCACTTTGAAAAATCACTAATGCTCCACCCTATGTCTCAAACCTGATCATACATAAAAACCTAGGTGTGTAAAACAGTAGAAGAAGAGGCTGTTGTATTCTATGAACGTTTTTATATTAGACTTAAAAAAAAATGACGTAGAGTTCATTATCTAACTTAACGCAACTTCCAAGCTAAGTGCTACTTGCCTACTTATAATGGATGGCTCCTTATTCATGTAACCTCATAATGTTTTTATAATTCACATTACACATATATTTATTGTGTCTAACTGTATAGATAGTCCGATAGTGTATATTCTTGTAAGAATAAAAAACTTATAGATTATTAGATAGTACAACAATATTACAATAAAAATTTAACTTTTATAAAAATAGTTTCAAAAAATAATAATTTATAAACTATAGATGATTTTTGTTTTTTTGACAATATACCTTAACAGACATTGTTTGATTTTGTTCACACGTCAAAATATAATCTTTTTTTTTAACAAATTAAATTATTTTTTGGTATACGCGTAGATATAGAATACTCTCTATTTTAAATTTGTTTAAATTTAACGTTTTAAGTGGCAATTATAGCTATATTTAATATTATACGAATGTAATGAATTTTATGAATTTAATTTTCTATGTACTATATAGTGTACACAGTTGTATCTGTATTACAGACTTACTGTAAATGTGTAATTCAAATCTATAAAATTATGTTTCTCTACTCCCCCCCTCAAGAAAAAAAAATAATAATAATAAGCCCAAAACACGTCATCACTGACCTATTATGTTTTTGTTAGGTATAGTTTATGGACCCGATGACGGTGTGGCGGGTGTGCTGGACGTACTTCCATTCCATGTACACCAATAAATTGTATTATTTATGCCAGGTTCCGTATGCGCATAAAAATTAAAATGAATCGACGGAATCTGACGAGAGAGTGGAACACGCCGTTTGTATAATACTATGTGTACCTATAATAATATTATGGTAAATATTGGACGGGCGCACGCGTTAAATTGCAACTTTGCGACACCACCGTCGCACTTTCTCTGCGCTTCAAACACTTATACCAACGACTCCGCTAACGCGACGGTACGCGTTTTGCCGCGTTTTAGGTGTATCGAATTTGATCGAATTACCAGTTTTTTAGAAACGTGTAGCGTTGGTGTACGAGCAACAATCAAATAATTAGGTCGGGCATTTTCGCGAACGAACGACGTGTTTCTTTTTTTTTACCAAAGATCTTTGGTAAAAATAAATATGTTTTGAAATACACTGCTGTAGACATTCAAACCATTCAATTATAAAAACATTAAACATGTTGTATTATACAGAGCGATTCACCAAGAATATGCTCCTCCCCCCTTGCTTTTCCTTTAATCATGCAAACTTTTCAAATTCTGAACATTTTAACGAAATCGGAGCAGTGGCATATCCCGAGTGCGTCCCGTTTTCAATTTTTACCCTTTTTATAGCCTGAGTGCGTCGGCAGTCTTATCGACAAATTATATTGAATGTCTCGAGTGCGTCCTCAAAAATTTCCTATTTCTATCTGCAGGGCTGAAATGAGTGATGGTAGTTCTGATGTTCTGAAAATAGACAACAAATACTTGTTAAAGTTTTGATCATAAGTACAATTTGTTAATTTATACACATCATCCAAATATATATCCATTTAAAAACAAACACCAGCCTATATAAATATACTAATAAAATAAATTAATAACATTTTTTCTTAAATAAATAAAAAAAACCATTTAAAATAGTTAGGACGCTCACTCAAATTCAAGGATGAAAGCTAAAATAAAAAATATTATAAGAATCACAAAATAATTTTGTGGTGTAAGCCAGTTCACCTTCTCGTGGTGCATCCTGGGTAACTCTAAATGAATTGGGACGCACTAAGGCTATGTCAAAAATATGACCTTTTTTTAGGACGCACTCAGAACATTAAAAAAAAGGTAATTTGTAGACACATTTGGAAAACTCCCCGAAGTAGAATAGAAATTAAAAAAAAATAGGTTTTTAGCTATCTAATTTTGTGTATGTTGGGTAATAGGTCTAACGACAATGAGTTTTTAAAATATTGGGGCAATGGCGATTTAAAAATGTTGGTGATTACTGATTAATATTAATATTAATTTATTAATGTACAAGCAGTTTATTAGAAACTAGATCCAACATTACATCTGTTTTATATATTTTTTAAACAACTTTTAAGAATGATTATCCTTAGATTAAACATTTTAATAATCGAGAAACTACTCGTCCGAATTTTACATTGAATACATAAATACACTATTCAAATTTTCTAAAATATATTCATTTGATAATTTACTGTAACTAAAGGGCTATCTATTTTAAAAACTAAATTTGTATTGCCACACGACACTCCTAAATTATAACAAATTTCTATAAAATTTGATATTTTTGCTTTTTCGGTAATAATAAAAATAAACATAATTAGGTAAATATTACATTACATAACATTTATGATTATTCTAATTTCTTTGAATCATAAATTTAGACAATTTTCAGTATTTACCATCGGAGTTTGAACAACAAAACAAGTATACAAATATACAATATTTTTGTATTAGGCATATGGATAGGTATAAAACGTACATATTATCTTATAATATTCATATCAAACAATTAAAATATAATTATACTTTTGTAAAAACACAATATAGGTATGAGATAAAAATTTAAAATGTTTCTAAGTATTATTTTATAGTTCCAATTGAAAGGTATATTTTTACAGTTATTAGTGGTATTAACGATCGAGTAATTAAGTTGGTTATAATTAACAGATAGGTATAATAATATGTTTACACATTTCAAATGGACAGTTGTACGAGTTTTTTTTATGTTGTTACTAAAATTTAAATTAACAAAAATAAAAACAAATGTTCGTCACATTATTTAACAGGTGAAGATTTTAAATCGGAATTTTTAATTTTTGAAGTAAAATTTGTTTGATCAGTTATTTAAAAAAATATTTAGAGTATCTTTAATAAATTCTTATATTCTTTCCATCAATTTTTTTGTAAAATTGGCTTGTATTATATTATAAATTATTAGTTACAACCCATTTAATATTAATAATAATTAATAGTAAATTTATACTCAGGTACGCACTATTTCATATTCATAAATAATTAAAAACTCGTCTAATAACTAAAATCATAATTAATTAATATAAATTATGTAATAAAAATTAAAAAATATAACCACAGGAGGGAATAATTATCAAACATAATGTTATTATTATGTATTATTAAATGTACCCCTAGTCATGTTCGTTGTTGAGTATAAAATGTACCATACCCTGATGACCCAACGTATACTTAGCCCGTATGAATTATTCAACTAAAATGAGTTTTAAGTTTTAACATATTATTATTTTAATTTACATTTTTTTTTTCAATGAACCATTGACATTATTACCAGAAAACATTCAAAAGTGTAACATTTGAAACACTAAAACAAACCATGTTATTTTGGCCGTATTTAATATATACAGTAAACTACGACACACGAGGAGTCGAAGAAGTAGATAATATTATATATTTTATGTTTTGAACGTAATTCAAAGGGTGTTCAAGGTCAAAACTATTGATGTTTTCCATAAAATATAATAGGAAGTATAGACTATCACAAAATTATGTATGAATACCTACATTATTGTTAAGTACTATAATGGAAGACATTCAGCGACATGAAATAATATTTACCAATGCAGTTACAATAAATTTGTATGTAAATAATGGTAATTATAAATCAGGAGGTGAAATGTTTTAAACATACATTTGTATTATGAGACTATTGACTGTAATATATCAATTGTGTTAGACAGAAAATCAATATTAATATTAACGGTATTTAACATTTTGAATTAATTTTGTCGTAAAAATAATCGATAAATTAATATATAACTCTTAAATCATAAGTCATAAAGGCCATTAGGCCATGATATATTATACAGGTGTACAATATAATATGTACTAAAATGATGTATGTCTTCGTGCTGCGCAGTAGTGAATATCTACATATACATATAGTATATAGGTTAATATATTGTATTATAGACATAGGTACGAGAGAGAAACGTTCACGAAAAATAAGAAATTTCGATATCATCTTTTTATCTAAATCCACAATTACAGTTGTACCTAAGTCATTAGACGATTAATGACCCCAACATTTTTCGAAACGTGCCTATACAATGTAGAAACCGTAGTGGTTTTTCAGATACGACATGTATTTTTATATTAACCGCGTGTTCTAATTAGCTTAAGAAAATAAATCATATCGCGCGGTTAAATACGTTTTACTGGGTTCGTATATTAAATTATATATTTAAATAAACGAAATTCGGCGAACAATATTAATATAATTTTTCATATTTTTTTATGTTTGCACTTTTGAAAATTAATGAGCTGATTTTAACGCGTTGTAAATTCTGATGAAATCTCAATAATTTTAATATTAAAAAAAAAAAAAAACATTGATTCCTGGCGCTGATTTTGGTAATTAAATTTTGGTTTCATTTTTTACGTGTTGTCCGAATAACATTATAAAATATAAAATATAATCTATCTATAGCCTCTCAAATAGTCAAATATAATTATAAATAAATAAATATGTACTTGCATTCTAAATTCGTCTGTTTCATTGATTTTATCAGTTGGCAAAAAAAAATCAGCATTCGTCTAATTAGTAATTAACTACACTCGCCACAAATTTTAATTTTTATAATTGATTTTCGAAATTGATTTTATTTTTTATTTGTTTCAATTTAACGTTTGAAGTAGCCATTATAGCTATACCTATTTAATATTATGAATTTTATGAATTAATTGTATCTGTACTACAGACTACAGTAAATGTGTTATTCAAATTTATATATATTTTGTTTAGCAAAATTGTTCATAGCATATCGGATAAAAATTTTGTTATCATATTTAAAGATCTATTTATTTAAATTTAAAAACCTATATGTGCATACTTTCTACGTGTCGCACAATTATGTGCGACTATAATAATTGTAAGCTAACCATACAATAAATTATAAATAACGGCCGTAGAGGCGTCCTAGACACCTAGATAGCACATAAGAAACCGGTAAATAACTTACTAAATAATTTGATAATATCTATATCCCCGTCACGAAAGTGACGAGGCTCGCAAATCTACAAAAAGACTAGTTTTGCCAGATTATCGTCATATTGCACAATAACATATTAATATTTTTACTACTATTTAAAAATTAAAGCGTTTGCAGTGATGCGAAAATTGCTGTGTAATAGATACCTGTATATTAGACGGCAATGGCGGACCCGCGTCCGTGGAGAAAACGTTCGCTGGCCATCACTGTATATAGTCAGTTTTCCTATAGATTTCAGAGCACTGTTTGTGTTTTCTCTCTCTCTGGCCCGTGTAAACATGGACGAAACGAATTGACGCCAAATCATTTTTTTTTGCAATCTTTCAGGAGTAAATCATCAATAAAAAAAATATTAGAGAGATTATAATATTTTTGAGGGCATGACATATCTATATTCGTAAAAATATATTGTCCCAAACAATATATTTCAAACATCAATCATATTTATAATATATTTTTTTTATTATTCTGAAACACCGTGTATATGTCAAACACTTAAAAATTAAATTATTATTTATAAGTTTTGTAATTTTTGATTTTACTCTAACATTAATCAAAAATCAAAAAAAAAATCAAAACGATTTTATGTGTAACCGTTGTATCTTTATGTAGAACGCCGCCATCGTGGATCTGAGAGAGAAAAAAAATTTACTATAATGCGTTGACCGCTGACATCTTCATAATATAGACAGAACAACGGAAAATATTAAATAATATAATATTATGCTCGCAAGTAACGTCAACACATAGACCTTATGTTATATACCACAATAACCTAACCCTAACCTTTTTTTTTTTTAATAGACAAGAACTTTAAATAACAAGTACTAATTACAGCTTAACCATCGGTGGCGTCAAAACATCTCGCAGTGATGCGTATGCTGTCTTGACGAAAAATACAGTGATGTAGCCTGTCTTGACGACAAAATACAATAATCTATCACTGTACATATACTGAGAAAACAAACTTAGTATAAGGTTTATACCATATAAACAGAGGTTTCCTTGGACGTGATAAATTATAAACTTGGTATAAAGTCTGCCGCTAGAACCGCGGTATACAATCTGCCGCCTTGACCGCAGTCCCTATTATGTATGGTAAATACGCACAAGAAGAAAGCTGCGGTGATTTCCGTCGTCGGGCTGTCATTTTGTTGGGAAATGCGATCGTCGTCGATGATTTTTTCTGCGTAACGAAATTCCGTTGGAATTTGAAAACGAAAAACTGGAAACGATGTAGAAATGGCGAGGCTCGCATTTTCTGGTTCGACGCCTCTTGTCGAATAGTTGATGGTGACGCTACCAACTACCAAGTAAGTCGCATATTATGTCTCATATTATTATTGTACACATGTCCTCATTATTTGTAAATGACTCAATAAATATGACAACAAGATTGATTTAAATTAATAAATAATATTAATCCAAAAAGCAATTTCATCGCAATGGGTTTATACTATTCTGCAAAACAGTCATCCCATCATATTATATATTTTATTATTTTCAACACATTTGCTTATTGTTTCTCATCTGCTGCAGAACACTAAAATAAAAAACAAAAAAATATGATAATTATTAATGGTACGATGACTTAGCATAGTATGGAAACGAGGGTACTCCCTAAACCAGTGGTTCCCAAACTGTGCACCATGATACACTAGGACTACTTTCTAAGGGCGCTGCGGTTTACGGCTCATTATAAATTTAATAATTTAAAATGCATGGACATTTTTTTTTAAATTCGTTACTATAATAAGAACTTTTCTGATCTATTTTTCATGGCATTCACAGAAGGGGAACGTGACTATATTTGGTCCAAAAAAGGGCAGCACGGAAAAAATATTTGGGAACTATTATAAAAATATATTATTATTAATTATTATATTATCATGATATTAACCTACCGTAAAAACCCACTACAGTTAACATTTAGATATACCGAGTAGTTTGCCATTATATCGGTGAAATCTATGGTTTATAAATTATTGTTATAGAAATTCGTTATTATTTATAATCGTACAAGACTAGTACCTAATACCTATATGTAGGTTGTATAGAAACGATTACCCATAATATTATTATAACTTCATGGATAAACAGTGCAGTCTCATATTATTATTAAATTGCGACAATTCTGCACCAGTAGCGTCTTGGTCAAGAGTTGAAATATCACTCACATTCAGGAATATTAAATAATTATGCCAATAATATCATTACTGGTCAAACTTATTTAAAAAAAAACGTTTGAACGTAATATTATTATCGAGACCATAATATTGTTATTATTGTTATATACCTACCGCAAAAAAACACTATACGACGGCTAAATCTAGTCACCGATAAACTAGCGTGTAATTTCAAATTTGACATACTTGAATTATGATATACCATAGTGAAATCAATGAATTATTATTGTTACGGATTCTGATGCATCCGATAATCACATTATAATGTAATGCAGTATAGGTACTATTTTTATTGTACTAGTTTGTGACTACCTAGACTGTTTGTATAACCACACCGCGATATCGAAATTATTGAGATTCGCAGTTTCAATTATTATTATACCGTGTTTATTATTCAGTGCCAGTGGTGTCGTGGCGAAGAGTTGAAATGTCGCACAGATACGAGTATTAATAATATTATATAGATTTTATAAGATATAAAAGCATATAAGAAATAAAACTTATAATAAGTGGTTTTCTTAAAGTTATCAAAAACATTATTAAAGCTATTATACCTACCGTAAGAATAAGAAATCACACTATTATAGTTACGGATATACACTAGCGTGTAATTTGGCATACTTAAATCATAATATTTTATTAGTGAAATCGGTGATTGTTATAGATTTTGATGCATCCGATAATCATTTACAAAACGTATAGCAATACAGTATAATATTGTATGGGTATATAATACTATATATAGTATACTGCATAGTGTCTGAAAATGCATCGATGGACGATGGTCGATACGCAGTCACATATTATTATTATTATTATGATTATATTGTGTTAATTCTGCGCACCGGTGGCGAAAAGGTGAAATGTCACAAACGTTCGAGTGTGCGGTGTATATATTAAAATTTATTATTATTGGAAACAGGTTTAGCGCCTCCGCCAGTCTCGCGTGTCCTTAACGACAACATCCGCGTCCTTGCCACCGGCGCTGACACCGCCACCCATGTCCGTGATAGGGAGTGAGAGGAAAACGCGCCGTTTCGTCGCGACTCGCCTATATAATTTATTATTGTAGTCACCTGCCCCGCCGCCCCGGGGAATGGCATTTCGAATAGTTCCGGTCAGTTTCTCGCACAGTCGACGCCGGATGACCTGTGCTATTATACAGTCGATGGCCGATACATATTATACTATTATATAACGTAATAAATGAATAGGAATATATGTATATATATATATACGAGTATATATATATACGCGAGCAGTAGATATAAACTACTACGAAAATACGATCGGAAATTACGGTATAAGACAATACTAATTGAAGGGTTCCTTGAGCGCACAAACATGACAAATCCATTTCTATCGAAAATCGGGTGTAAATAATTATTATATTTGATAAAGAAGAAATATTACTAGTTTATTTTTGAGGAAGAACCACAAATCCAACAACCTGTACCTATAAAAGAAAGTATACAATAACGTACTTGTGGAATTATTGTCTGGCTTTTTTTAGTTTCTTGCAAAAAAACCAGATAGCTCTAACGCTTCTGAGAGAATATTAAAATTGAATACTAAAAGCTCTACTGATTAAAATACAAAATAGCTCTTAACATTAAAATCGTTTAAAAAGTTTTGAAAAATGCAATCTTTGGGATTTTGCTCGAACTTATTCAATTATTCTTTAAACGTTATTTTTTCCAACCTTCTTTGTATATGGTCAATTATAGTACTATGCTTTTTAGTGCTCGCGTGTAACACATATTATATTGAAAGAGGTTAACGAGAGAAAGGGAATGGTTTATGTGATATGTACACATAATCGTCCGAGAAAATCGATACTGGTTGAGGGCGGTTGCGACTGCTCAAAACCTTAAATTATGCGCCACGTTTCGGTTTATATATTTTTGTAAACGCGATCTAAAGGTAGTTTGTATTAGATCGTCTCAAACGTGTTTAATCGGGTTACCCACCCACTCACTCACGGATAATGTATATATATTTATGGAATATCGGTATATAGGTACACATCATCTTGCTACCGTTGACGTGGTAGGGTATATAAAATATTATTATGTACTTACACGCCTAAATGTATGTAAGTATGTAACGTATGGTTCGGAGAAAGAAAAAAAGCTCTAACTATTATAATAATATATCATATTCCATATTATATACCCACGAGAGCAATATAATTATTTTTTACTGTACGTACCTACCTAAATGATAAACATAATATACGTATTATTAAGCATACGTATACATTACGAAATTACTATTGTGTTTACCTATCAATACACTAGATATATGGTAAGTTAATCGCTTAAACAAGCCGATTCCCTCGAGATCGAGAATTATATCCTTCAACAGAAGCATTTTAAATAGGAATTATGCGGTGGCTGATTGGTATCGTGCGTTATTATTATTATTTCTAAAAAACACCGAAAGACTATGTATATACGTAATGTTATATAAGTATAACAATAAAAAAATACTCGTTTAAATTCCTAACAATTTCTATTACTGCGCGTCTGCGCCACTTAGTCCCCATCACACAAATAACATATATGGTTGTGACTGCTGTGAGAAATAATAATTTATACTGACCACGCGTTATCTACTCGTATGACTAGCTCTGTTTAATATGTCAATACAAAAATCATTGATATTTAAATTAAACAGTTAAATCGTATATTGTGCATAATTCCACAATGTTGACACTATTACTATATTATATTATACTTATTATCGAATATAGACTAAGGGACCGTGGGACTATGTGGTAATGTAAACACGCGAAGCATAGAAGTATAGAAAGAAATTTATAAAACTTTACAGAAGAAATCATTTTATGCGTATAGAATATTATATATATCATATACGTTTAAATTACAAAGCAAACCATCCACCACATACATCGTTAACTATAAATTAATTTCTATTAAGTAAGCATTTTTATTTATAGGTCATATATTATACATATCGTAATTATATGTCTTATATTATAATATTATCTGCTTCATGTATTATAATAATAACACTTTTTTGAATTCTTAAATATTTACGTTTATATTTTATTCTAATGTACCGTAAAATGTATAAATATATTAGGGTGAATCATATAAAATTGGTATCGTGGTGTATTTATTATTATTATTATATGTTTTATTCGTATAAACGACTTACGAAGGTCGTACAGCGGTTTCAATGGTGGTTGTTGTTGTTTTTTTCTCTACAATAGTTTTATTATTTCGGACAGGTGTAAAACAATGGCGAGGACGTTCGAGGACGTATTATAGAGCGGTCGTAATACGGTGGGAAAAGCATCTCAGGAATTCGGTCTGACAGGAAATGTGTGAATTAGAAAATCCGTTTCGAAAACTCGGGTCATGCCTTTTTATTTATTATATATACGCGCAAGTCGTTTCCTGTGTGACTATACGATCATACCCATATCATGTACAATGTATATACTTACATATTTGTAAGAAAACAAATGCAAACATTAACAGTTCCGCCAAAAACGGTTTTGCGAGATTCACGCATTAATCGTATACTGTAGCAACGTATAATTTTTCAAGTACTTATATACTTTCTTCACGGTATTGTGTACTTATGTTTGCATATTGTATAGATATAAAGCATATACAGGACGATTTATTTAAGTGTCCACACTCATTATTTCGAAAAATTTAAACTTTTTTGATAATATGTTCTTCTTCTTCACATAATTTTATGTAAAAAAGTTTTCTGACTATTTCAATGTAAAAACTCAATTTTTGTAGAGTATGGTAATTTCTAATAAATTAGTTATATAAGTACGTATTTAAAGTTATAACTAACGAAATACTTCTCTGAAATTTGATCTTTATAGATTGAAATAGTCTGAATAATATTCTGCTTCGGAATATGAAATAAAAAAATGTTCGGGGTCATTCAAAAAAGTGAAAACTTAAAAAATGATAATGATAAGAAATAGTAAAAAATATTATTAATTTTACAGTTTGTTTTGAAATTACATCCAATTATAAAGAAAGAATATTTTCAAAAAAATAAAATTTTTCGAAATAATGAGCGAATAAACACTTTAATAGATCACCTGGTATAGATTTAGACTATAGAGTATATTATCCATGTATATATAGGTACTTACTACATACAAGTGTATTATACATATATTATTTATAATAATATTAAGAGTTAAGACTTTATGTGGCGTAATAAAATCTGCTGCAGCGGAAATAGGTGAAAGAAGAGTAGATGGTTTGGAAAAAAAAATGAGTTAATTAAACCGTTTTTAATTTTCACCTTGTGTGCTTCTTTTTTTTAACAATTAATATAGTATCCGTAGACGTATAACGTATTAATTATAGCAATGCCATATTAATAAATAGAGATTAACGTCAAACTACGTTCTCGCGTAGGTATAATCTTATTAAGTCCAACTTAAGTATTAAATAGAAAAAGTTGTCTTAAATATAAAAGCAATGTAAAATATAAAAATACCTATATGATTTTTAAATTACACGGTGACAAAAATATAAATTCGCACAGTTAAAAAAGTAAAAACTGTACCTATTTTAAGAAAATTAATACAATGGGGAAAAGTTTAAACGTAACTGCAGCTCTGCTGCGCAGTAAAATCGAGTGTACCTATCGTTGGTCATCACTCATCATCGATTAAACATAATGATACATCATTTTATATACCATGGAAAACGATTCTAAGCGAATAAAACGGTCCTTATTTTTTGATAACTAAAATTACCAAATTATTTTGTTAAAAAAAAATTCATATTTTTTCCTCCGATTATTTAAAAAAAATATTTCCAATTTTTACCTCAAGAGATCTAGATCTACTTTTCTATCTGAAAGTTCTTTCGAAGTGGATAATCAGAGCATTTTTTTACTAAAAAATTGCCTGGGTATACGAAAATAAAACGCATGGTTGTAAAATATTTAATACTCACATTCATGGTTCCACCCATGATCCAAAATATGAATAACAATTATGTGTAAATAAACCAAGAGTAGTTGAATTATAGTTTGAATTTTGAAATATGAATTAATTTAAAAAATTAAAAATTTAATGGCTGTTGATATAGTTGACTGTATAATAACTTTGACAGTTTCACGTGATATAGGTCTTGCGGCACTTTTATCAGATTTGCTTATGAAATTGCTTAGACGTTATTTTCAATAAGCATAGGTAATAATATAGTACATAACTATTTACTCATATAATATTCAGCTGTTCAGTTTAAGTTTTTAGAAACATGCTTACATGGTTGTTTGTAAATTAATATGTATAAGTACTTGAGTACTGGATTTGGTTATTATTAGTATACATTTACCATTAACTGGCATACATTATGGATAATATATAATAATTAACAATAGTATTAGCTTGTAATTAATAATAAGTTATAATATTCATTACAATTGTCTGCAATTATCTATATTTATATTAACTTGACATCCAACTTAACTGTGATTGAAAGAAAGTACATTCAAAATATTATTCATGATGATGTATTTAATTTGGGTGTTGCAATAGTTTATATTTTGTATGATACTTATAACACGTAATATGATGGTGACACATTTAAGATCTTAAGCTCATGTCTATTGGTTCATGCGACCATCATCTGTATAGGTACTATTTTTCTTTCAAAGATTTAATAAAATATTTTGACTCATTAACAATATTGTGTTATGGTACCGAATACGTCAACGTCATTAAATGGTAATATAATATTCAAATTCAAAACTTATCATTTACTGAAAATGTGCAATTCAGAACATAAACAAGTTTAAACAACTGATGAAAGTTTTTCGGTATGCGCACAGGAGGACTGTATGACATAAGCGCCAAAGGTATAAAATGACCTATCATTTGCGCCAAAATCTATAGAACATAAGCGCCAATCTAATATTGTATACCTGCTATACCCAACATATGACATAAGCGCCAAAGGTACAAAAATGACCTATCATTTGCATAAAAATTAATATTTTATATAAGTATTAAGTAGGTAGTTATTTAAAAATTTCTATATCTTATAAAAATTATATTATATTAATATTATTATGTTGATAGTAAATTATAATATAGGTAGGTACATCCACATCATATTTAATAGATTTAATAAATTGGTTGATTTTTTATAAAAATAAAATTATGCTTACACGGATGCTTACGAAATAGGTACTAACAATATAATGTTATAACACAAACTGCTCACACACTGTCTATTTGACAATCTATCGTAATCAGATAATACATATTTTGTCGATTAAGATTAAGCGTTTGGAGTTTTTGAGCGATATAGTTCTAAATTTAATATCTGTTATTTAATTTTTGGCGCTTTTGTACGACACGACTTGTTTTTCTTATCCCATTTTGGCGCTTATGAACGATACGATTTTGGCACTTTTGTACGATACGACTTTTTTTATCTTATCTTATTTTGGCGCCTTATGTGCATCCCCAAACCTTTTACCCAAGATTCTAATTATTATAATTTCATTAACAAGTACAACATGGATTAGTTCAATAGGTAGTGTGAAATTAGTTTTGATATCAAATTGAATTGACCTTTTATCATACGGATATGAATGTTATCTGTGATTTTGGGTCGACAATTTTTTAGCTATTTTAATTTTCAAACGAGGTATGGATATATGGATAGGTATCACAAAATAAAAATCGTTCATATCTCTCTCGAACATTAAAATATCGAATAAAAGCCGACTTTCAAGCACAGCTAATGACGTAATATTCTTAGATAAAAATTCTATGCTAGGCCAAATCATTCTAATATCAAAAATAATAGCCATCTATTGAAATTTGAAACTTGTAAACAAATATTTTCGTACGTTTGTAAGACGGAGACAAAAAATGTATGGGTAGCGTCATAACAAAAAGTTATGCGGTACTTTTGTGATGAACGATTAAGTCATTTTCATTTAAAATCATCTTTATCGTATTTTATTGTATATGTTTATACACGGCGTTTCTAATCACGTCATTTGCTCGTCCTTTGTCCCTATTTATCCATTGTCAGTTATATTCCTATTACTAAAATATATGAATAATCTTTAGTTGTAAACATCATGCAAACAAGTTAAAAATGTGTACTTGAACAGTTGAACCTTTTGAGTTATGATTGTTTACACCGAGTACTTTATCCTTAAGATAAGTATAATAATATAATATACCTACAGTCGTGTCAACCATATGTTAAACTATAATATAATATGTAACTAACAAATTAAGTAAATAATAGATGGACTTTGCTCGGCTCTGACATTCAAAAAACATTCAAATGTTATTAATTATTTTTAGTGAATTATACTTTTAACTTTAATTTGTCGTTTAATCCAAGGCAGGTCACGCTTCATAGTTCTCTTTTTAAACAGTATATTATATATATTACGTGATTCTAAAATCGAAATATTATCAATTATTTACAATATTTAAAGCTTATAATCAATAAATACCATTTATAGATATTATCATAGACTCATATAGTGCATGCAACGTCAATAATAAAATATATAGCATCTACCTAACTATACTAACTACGGTCATGTTTAAAACAAATCAATTTTATAATAAATATAATATTTAAATAGTAAATTATATAAATAATAGTAATTCAAATACGGAACAGATATTTTAAATGTCGTTATAACAAATACATTAGGACAGGTACAGTTTGTTATTATTTTTATTAATTATTATGTATACGCTACTATATTTTGTGATCTAAGTTGGACGGTATAGTCGTGGGATGGTCTTCTCTGGATGATGGATGATAGTATAGGAACTCAATTCACATAATTGTGCTATTTTCATCTTATATTTTGTGGTTGCATTTTTATCCAAACTTCAGGATGTCATTGATTAGCATTAGTCTTAATCAATATTAAATTGATTGTATTAAACTATTGTGTTTTTTAATAATAATATAAATACCTAAACTAAGCAATTGTTCCATCAAAAAATATGGGAATTTATTATAGTAAAATTGTGTAAAAAATACTACTATTCGCGATACACATTTTTAATTTTTTACAAATATTAAAATATAGATTGCATAAAATTCCAAGCACTGAATTAACTGTGTTATTAAAGACATAATATTATATACTGTAGGTATATATAAATTATACACCGTAAACTTTAGTGAGCTAGGAGAATTTTGATTATACATTATATTTATATTATTATAATTAATTTAATTAATAACAACATAAAATCGTCAGAGCAAAATATTTTTACCCTGGATATTTTTACCGAATATTATGGTGGAGTACAGTGAACAATATAATTATTTATTGTTATTAATTAAAAGTCTATAATGTTATTATTATAATTTACCTACAGTGGAATGCATTATTTAAATAATTTAATCATAGATAAAAAATAATATAAAATAGATATTTAAATAAAATATTTATTTAAGATAATAATGTCTCGATAATTCTAAAATTTAAAGTTTTATTATATACATTCTGAGCGGAGCGCTTAATGCATTGATTTTATAATTATGTGTGTTTTTTAAATTTTTTGTGCTTGAGTACACAATAAGTAGTCGAAATAATACTTTGATTTTCAACTTTTGTACTTTTACCGATAGGAAAATGAAACTATATAATTTTGGGGGAGGGCATAATGATAGCTTTGAACTTTCTATACTAAATTTTATATATAATAATATGTTGTAAGCACTTATTATATTGTTAGATATTTTTAAGGGATCGACGAAAACACAATATTTGGATTGACAGAATTTTCCTGTGGGTGTGCGTACTGCATATTTGTCTCGAAATCACCAGACCGTAAATATGTAATTCGAATTTACGAACTGGTGGCAATAGTACTTATAATACCCGGCTGTCGGTGCAGATACCTAGGAAATATACTCTTGTACGGACCGACGACCTCTTTTATGTAAGACGCTCTAATATGTACTTTGTTACGTTTCCTGTCTATAGTCGTCGCCTGCAATGTGGTAGTAATATACTGGATGATACATTTAACACAAGACACACACATCATATCAAAAAATATTAACTGTTTTTAAAATAAAATGAAAAGGCGCTGTTAATTCCTTATTTCAAAGCAGAATAATTTTTAGAATACTTCGGAATTTTATTTTGGATGTGGATAGTTTTTCTTAAATTTCCCTATTTTTCTCCTCGGTAAACCTCATTCGGAATATTACAAACATTAAAAAAAAACCAATGAGGCAAATCGGTCTAGCCGTTCTCGATTGATGCTTTTACCAACGAACAGCTCAGCTTTTCATTTTTATTATATTAGATAATAAACACTCTAATGCGTGCCTATTATATTATAGCAGTGTATAATAATAAATAACAAATGGCTCGTACCTAGGTAGGTATATAAAATTTCGTTCTTCGCGTACCGTAGCGGCAGCGGTGGCAAACGAATATGTAAAAAAATGTGTTTTACCTTCACCGTACGACTAATTATTACACAGATCTGTGCGCGAGTGTATGACGCCGCCGCCGCGCGCCGCCTCTATATACGTTATAATAATAATTTATGTATTAAAACACACAACACACACATTATGTATATCGTGTGCGCCGCACGTGTTTCTTTAGGTACTTAATCCGGTCGGCGTTTCCTTTTTATTAATTTTATAAGTAACAATAATAATAATAATATCATGAGCTCGAAACGAACTGAGACGAAGACGTCTGCAGTATTTTATATAATGCTGTATTATACTATACTATATGGTAATGTGTATACCGCGGTCGACGAAAACAGGGTACTCTGAAAAAATGAAATTGTTGCGCATCCGAAAAATACAAGAGTTAAAAAAGTCATATGCTGGATTGCATAAACAATTTATTAAATTTAACGGTTCAGTCGGTTCACTAAAAATTTAATGGGCCAATCGTAGTCCATGAAATTTTTTTTAAAGCACCGTTGACTCACTATTGATTTGTTAAATATCTTGCAGTGCAACCCGGTAATAGGGGTTTATGATTCAAATATACATAAGTCTCGTATCTCACATATAGAATTAAAAAAAGCGGGTAATAGTCGTGGATGTCGCTCTGCTGTACAGTAGGTTACAAGTGGGTTACCTACTGTAATGGATGGAATTAAATTTGAATCTAATGATATTATATCATTGTATACGAAAAACGATTCTGAGCGGAGACGGTTTATCGGTCTAGGATATATTATAGATTATTAAAAATTTTCAAATCTTAGATTTAAAAAGAAAATTTTTTTATGCATTTCTAGCTTAAAATAATTTACAAATTTTCGTAATTTTTACGTATGTTGTCAAAATTAAAATTTGAATACTTGTAAAAAAAATTATGACTATGTATTTCTTTTATTTTTCAACTGCTATTGTAAAAATATTTTAGAAGCCTTGTATTAAATTTTAAAATCTTAGATTTAAATAGAAAAATTATTATGAATTTCTAGCATAAGATAATTTACGAATTTTCGTGATTTTTACGTATGTTGTAAAAATTCAAATTTCGAATGCTTATAAAAAAAAATTGTGCTAATGTATTCTTATAATTTTTTAATTACTGTAAGAATAACTTATGAGGAACTTTGTATTAAATTTTCAAGTATTTTGATAGGGCAAAAAAAATTTTATCGAATCTTCAACAAAAAATGTTCAGAAAAATTGAAAATTTCAGTTGTCTATAAATATCTAAAAAAAAGTCAAAATATTTCGAAAAATAAATCATGTAAAGAAAATGCCAATCTAAATAACTGATAAAATTTTCAAGTATCTATGACTTATACTTTTTGAATAATAACAAATATTTAAAATCGTTTCAGGATAAATCGTTATCGTTACGCTATTTCGTAAAAATTTAAAATTCAAACGCACTTAAAATTTTTCCTATAATGATGCTTCGAGTTTTCTCTATAGCTACTTGAAGGAAAACTTATGGAAAACTTAGTGTTGTATTTTTAATCCTTAGTTATAAACTCAAAAAATTTTATGATTTTTCAACTTCAAAATTACTTGAAAATTTTCGCGTTTTCGACAGATTTCGTAAAAATTTGAACTATAAACGCTTTTAAAAATAATTGTGACTAACGATTTTTAATTTTTTTTTGCTACAATAAGAACAACTCATAAGAAACCTCGTATTAAATTTTCAAGTTTTTTTGGTCATCCAAACTATTTTTACAGACACTTCAAAAAATAATTCTCATAAAAATCGAAAATTTCAGTTGTCTATAAATAACTCAAAAAAATTCAACAATTTTTAAAAATTAAACTGTATATAGATAACACTAACATAAACATTTGGTAATAATTTCAAGTATTTACAGTGATTAGTTTTTGAATTACAATAAAACCATATAAAAAATTGATTTGGTCGAAAACTGGTTTTGCGTAAAAATTCCCGTTTTTCTGTCACTTTTTTTTGGTTTTCTCGATTTTTTTGAAAACTGTTGGAAAATGTTTACTTTTGACCTCTATAATGCACCAAGGATATTCAATTTCCCATCGGAAACCACCCCCAAAGTTTGAAATTGAAGCATTATTTCGACTAATAGTTATGCTGTACAGACACAAAAAAAAAAACACTCATCATTGTAAAATCAATACATTCATCACTCCGTTCAGAATCTAAAATATAAATATGTATTGGGTACTGAGTAATATAAGCGAATATGTTAAAGATTCTATTTACTCTGTTTCTTTTTTTTTTTATCACAATAGGTATAAAATATAATTTCGATGAAAAAGTTGAAAGTGATGCTAAGGTCCCTTATTTTTTCAGTTAGTCCACAAATGACATAAATGTGAGATTGGTTATTCCAAAGCTAGGGGTGTAGGGTGCTATCACCTATAATCACCCATAACCATCACTCAAATTACGCTTCTGATTATAAATATTATAAAAATTAAAAAAATCGAGAAAAAGTCAACGTATTACACTATAATAGTAGAAACTCGGTCACACGAGTAATGTCCTTAGCTTAAAGTTTGATAACAGCAGGTGGATAATACAGGGTTTGTTCTAATAAATATTTGTGTGTTGGTCAAAGAGAAAGAGAGAGAGAGAGAGAAAACAGATGGAGCACTGAATATCCTTTTAATAAGTCTCATGTCCCGTATATGGAATATTTAAATGTATGTATATAGTATATAGTAAACTGAGTAATATAAGTGACTGCAGAGTGTATCATGTTTTTTTGGACACACGATATATATGTATTGCACGTAACCGGTTAAATATGTGTATAAGAAGCATACGTTGGTATGCGCTCCTGTAGCTTCTCTTATAGTTTATAACCACAGAATCAGATAACGAAACGTCGCCGCCGTGGCGTTCAGCGGCGTGTCGGGAAGCGTCTTTCCCGTCCTTTGTCACTATTACAAACATGATGCACATGCATCGTTATTAGGCAGCCAGCGGCGACATTCTTCGACATTTACCGCCGAAACCACCGAAATCTATTTTTACAAGGTGTACAGTTGAACATGACTCGACAGATGAATTAATAACTAAGTACTTTTGATTTAAACGATGTTATAAAATTATTGTTTTTATATACATATTATACAAAAGAATCAGATTTTTATAATATCATTACCGTACAGCGTATAGGTTATAGGTACCTAACGATATTCCGGATAAAACGATTCCTAGCTAATAGCTATGTATTTCAGTATTTGATTGGCTTTATATCTCACTTGTAGTATATGTTATTGTCATCCGGAATCCGGATAGGTAGTTCTGATAGGTATAACAATCTGATTCTCTGATCCCTGGAAGATCGTTATGAGTGAATTTTGCTTAAATTTATATTATATAAGCCTGTACTATGTACCGGTTCTATGTATACACAATAATTGTTAAATACTTATTATTGATATTATTATATGATTACTCTGATAACAATTCCATTAGTGACAACGTTTTTAATGTATACTTACGTGAATATAAAAACCTCATAAATTTGAAACGTATTAGTACCTTACCTAGCCGTGCTCAACGATTTAGAAACTATATTATGTGTATTCTATATAAGTCTGAAGTCATATAATTATTTCATACTTTCGTTTTAATTGGTATTGCTTAACTTTTTAGTCATCCATGGACGATTAACAAATATTTTTATTAAAAACAATAATCTCAATACATTTTTGTGATTACTGATAATTTGTGTAATGGATATAACTTTATAAGTACTTACCTATGATATTATTCGATGCGTGATCCTGAATATAGTACACGCAAAATATAATATTTAAAAACAGATAAATGCTATACGCATTACATTCACCATTCGATTACAGATGATTAATTTTTCTTTTCGTTTCTTGTTATGTCACGTTTTTAAATAATTATAACATATTATATTGCACGTGAAGATAAATATATAGGTACTTAAACTAATTTTAACATAAATTAATTTTTATTTGGAATGCCACACGAATAATAAAAATAATGGTAAGTGAGGCATAATATAATATTGTATTATTGTATAATTTGCAAAAATAAATGTTATACATGCATTGCTACTTTTATGTTATGATAATTATGTTCAGCTGGTATTCATGTACCAACTAATAAATAACCTAAAATTTTTGAAAATCAATAAAACTATTTAATAACTATATACTATAACAGGAAATTGAACAAGTCCATATTATAGTATAGTAGGTAATTGCTTTAGTAATTAGTAGACTACTGACTAGATGATAATTATTTTAAATATTTTACAAGTTTCTTGTTAGCGAGTTTTGCCCGTCCCACGCGTAGGTTGGTTAACTAGTTGGTTAACATCCCACTCAAAAAGTTTGTTTTTCTACTATATATTTTAATATTTCTAGAAAAAAGGTATATAATTGAATGGTATAAAGGACCAAACCTTAATTATTATTAACATTTAAATTTATTTCAAAAATAGAAATTAAAGCAATTTCAAGTGTTTAATTACGGTTATTTAAAAATAATACATTTTGTTAAATAATCGAACACATAATATAGCGTAATATCTATATTTACAAATTTCATAACATAATATATAATTTTATACAATTTATTCAGCACAATATACAATATTTATTAAACATAAAGCCATGATAAACCTGACCTTTTGGCTTTTATTATTATTAAATGTCTGTATACCTACCAAGATTTCAATAATACCTACGAGTATACGTTTAAGCTATATAAATAAAATAAAATACAATATTATAAGAATCTACTTATTTTTGATAACAGTTAATGCACCTATATCATTAAACATCTTTTTCATAGTTTCAAAATTATGCAGTTTTAATAAATTTGAAATATAATATGTCCTTTCCGAACACTTTTAATCAATATCAATACATATTATGATGTTTTCAGTATATTTAAATTTTTTTAACATTTAAGAACCTATAATAATCCACTGTTTAATTATAATATACTGGTATAATATTTTATTATATAATAATAATATAAATTGTTAAAATATTATTATTTATTATTAAATCGATTCAATTTTTGGAAAAATAATTTATTTTAATAATATTATAAAATAAAGATAATGACAAAATAGTATTTGTTTTGTTCTTCATTAAATTTAATCAAGATATCTTAAATAAGGCAAAATAATATTGTTTGCAATGATAAATATTAAACTACCTATATTAAATTGTATATATGTTTCTAGATCGAAACGACTACAGAAATCACGAATCTTCTTGAAGAAATAAATGCGAATCATTTTAATGTGTATCTGCACATTGCACTTAGCAGTAACAATAATTGCACCACGAGAGGTACATTTGAATTTTGAATAATTTTGCATTTGTGTGGGTTCTTAAAAATTTTAATTTTTTAAAATATATTTCCAGTGTGTAGGTACTTAAATTATAATAAAAATGACGAATATAACACATGGTTGCATTTAAGTCTTTATATCATGTCGAACCGTACAGTTAAGAATCCTGTACGTGAGTTCTGCTTTGCAATCACTGGTTAATAGAATCAACCTTTTATTTGAATCAAAATGGATAAATCCCAACTAAATCATAGGTTAGGTTAAATTGATCTTTTATTATAACCACTATGTACCGGATAGTTGAATTACTTTTATAATCATTTTTTTCTTCAATTTTATAGCTTTTCAAACTGATTATATTAGGAGACCAACAGCTGGTATAGACTATAATAGGTATTATATATCATTGAATTTGTGAACTTATAAATGTATCGATATACATCCTGTCGTTCGTTTTTGCAATTTTGTTCAACATTTTTCCTTTCATTACGTATCGTCTAAATGGAACGATTTATCAATAAGAGAAAAAAAGTTTACTCTTTTGATAAATTTACAAAATGAAACCGAATTAATTTTGAAAACTTCACAGCTTCATGAAATTTTGGCTTATTTATGAAAATGGAGAAACAAATTGTTTTATTTTTTAAAACAGAAACGGTAAATTTCATAATATTATATGGATTTTAATTTAAAATTATTATGAAGATCAAATTACAAGTCACTCAAATCCAATTTAAAATATAAATTTGATAGTTTTTTTACCGTATTTTCATTATATTGTATTCTGATATTTTAATTTTATTAGAAATTTACGTAAAAATAAAGAACCATAAAAAAATTGTTTTATGTAATTGGATATTTAATAGAATCAAAATTACTTGCACTAATGAGATCACATTAAGCAGAACTCGTTGGTCTCGTTGTATTATAGTATCTAAATCACAGGCAGGTAAATACTAAGTGATTAATTTCACTTTGAACACTACTTAATTGTAGCATAACTGTGAATGATTTAAATCAATGGTAAATTCGTTATTTTAGTTTATTAATTATCGTATCTGATTATCACACTAATAATGAAACCAAAACTTGCAAGTGAACATGATCTTTCAGTCGACATTTTTATTCGTGTACCCGCCAGGTGAACTGTACCTTAAAGATTCCGTATTTTCTTGTTTGTTAATTTTTTCCTCTTACTTCCTATAGCCTCTCAAAAATTGCAGTTATATGTATTAACATAATGAATTCTGATTTTACCGCTACCTATATAGTATATATATATTATCCATGTACGCGCGCGCGTTCTATCGCCGGAACCGTCTCCGGAAGTACCTTCGTAGTAGCTTAGTATAATAATAATAATATTATTATAAGTATATACACGAAGCACATCGCGTATATACATGTAATACGTATATAATAATAATAATAATAATAACATAATGTCCGGTGATCAACAGTTTGGTCACGTCTCGTCGGGGAAAGAAGAACTACCGATATACCAACCTATAGACGATAATATAAATAAATCGACAAAATGATAATGTACAACTAACGTTCACAGACATAATTATATAATATTATAGTAATTATTATTATTATTATACATTAAGCGAGTATCGTTTATTTTCTATAAGTTTTCGTTATAGGTTTTTCCTTCTAAAAATCTGCGTGGCGTTTATTTTTTTATCTATTATCTTTATTTATAATAGGATGTATAATTTGTAGACCACATACTTAAAAAAAACTCACGCGCAGTGAGGAAAGATAAACTACCTACTTACCTAACAATCGATATATAGATGATTAATTGACAAAATTATAAATACATTAACTAGGTAACCTGAACCTGAAGGAATTATATTACATTATAACTATTATATAGTACATTTTTCATTATTTTCCATAGATTTTCCGCTAAACTTTTTTTTCATGCAAAAATGTGCACAACGTTATTTTAATAGATGCTATTATTGTATAATTTGTAGACTACGATTTAAAAAACTCAGGAAAGCAAAAATTACAGATATTGACAAAATTATAATACATGCATTTAATGTACAGGCATAATATTATTTTACATTATAATAATTATTATACATTATGCGCGCATCGTTTATTTTCCGTGAGTTTTCTGCTAACCGTTTTTCCTGCTAAAAATGTGCGCGGCGTTTTTTAAAAGAAGCTATTGTATGATTTGTAGACCGCGCGCATATTTAAAAAACTCGCGTTATATATTTACGAGCGGCGGCCGCTCTTTGTTATTGTAATATATTACTATTATGTTGTTATTATATTACTATTACAGTAGGTACCTACCTATCCCCGTATCTAAATAATATTATTATTATTACATTGTGCACACGCGCTTTTGTCTATCGGTCAAGTGCCTAGTGCCATACTGTGTTGTATTTCGTGATGATAATAATAGGACGTGGCGGTCACTGTATGATGATGAATCGCCAAGACCGAGCAAGACGTACACACCGTATAATATACACGTTTATGTTTTATATTATATACCTATTTTGATAATGATAACAATAATAATATTTTTTTTCTCGCTCTTTAACTTTTTTTCGGGCGTACAAAATAAATACGCGTGAGAAAATCTTGATCATGATCGTCCCGCGACTATCTGCGGCAGCAACAGCTAATACGTGCGCACTCTCATTTCGGACAGAAAAAAATTTAAACGTATTTTACACATACAGGTAAATTAGTTCGTACATAAACACATACATACACAATATGTACGATCTGTTGTACGTGCACTATATGCGCTGCACGTTTATAGCGACCATCATAGAGTAAACTATTGCGTTTTACGCGTTTAAAAACCGATCGTGTTTGTTTTGTCTATGTTTCTATTTTTATTCACATATTGTCTATTATAATATACTCATGAGTATAATATTAAAATACATTTTTTCCACGGGAAACTAGTTCCCGAAACTTTCCTACGCCATTCCAGGCAACTATTATCATGATATTGTGTCCGGTGTCACTATATCATTTCACATACGGTATGATTCAACTAGCTTACTCACCACCATTTTACTGTTTAAATATAATTCTGTAACTAGTTGTTCTAAATTTGATTTTTTTAAATGTTTAAATATGCCTACTAAAACGTATCAAAATCAAAATTCTAACTAGTTGGTTTTGAGTTATTTAACTTTGTGTACTATAGTCTATCTATAAGGTTACATCCATGAAAATGTTCTATAGGTCTATGAGGATTCGAAAATTGTAGTAATTATAGGTAATATATATTAATCTATTAACAATAATTCTCGTTATTAAAAATAGCTTAAATACAATAAATATCAAACTATCCAATATTAGGTAAATCTTGTTTTATATTTTTGCAAAACCATTTTTTAGGACTATAATAAATTATCCTTTATTTATATTAATATATTATATATTTTTATTCATATATCGCCTATTACATAATGGCAAGTATATTAAAATTAAAAATATATATTTTTCACGGGAAACCAGTTCTTAACATTGTCCTACGCCATTCCAGGTGATTAGTAGTAAAGTGTCGTATCGTTTCGCATATACGAGATATCGGAGATATGTATTGTAGGCATAATACACATAATTAAAATAGGTAGGTAGTTCGTATGTAAAATATTGACAATGGGCGGACCAGTGTTGTAGTAAACGACTATCAATCCGTCGATTATATTTATATGATATCGGAAGTCTTGTAACACCAAAAATATCATATATTATTATCATTATCATTTTCGTCCATCGGTAAAATATCAGTGGGACACATGTGCGAGTGTTATGATGTGGCCACTGGCCGCAGTACCTATATATAGTAATGATGCACACGTAGTCATTCGTATTAATATACAGTGGAACTTCCATTTAGCAAAATGTTCTGTCTAACGAAATATTTTTGAGAACCAAACCAAATTATAGAACCAAATTTATTAAATTTTATTTGACGAAATTCTTTACATACAATGATCCTATAAACAGTCTAAACTAATAACCAGACAATTTCGGCATGACTGTAATGTTGTCAACTATTCTGAGATAACTGTTATTCGCAGAGAGCTCAGTTTGTAGAAAGTTTTAAGTGTCCTATTGGGAAGGTTGTTTACAAATTTTTTGTTTTGATGCTCCTGATAATTTGAAATATGGAGGTTGTATTGTAATATATATTCGTATGATTTACTATTCAATAATATAGAGTATAATAACAATAATAATAATAATAATAATAATAATATATTATTCCTATTCTTCGCAAACACCTGCTAATGTCCGCTGCGAGTAAAGGGTGAAAACAACACTATTATCTACCCGATCCAACTATACACGAGTATAGTTGAGTTTGACCCGGCGTATGTATACCTAACAAAAAAAAATACATTTTATTCTTTGAGAATTTTCACACGCTTCCAAAACTGATTGCAAATACTTAATAGGTTTTTATATAGCATGGCGTTTCAATTAGTACGCCTGTGCACATCAGTATATTGTATATATTATTGTTATTATATAAGTTAGGTAGGCATACTTACAATAATATATTATGAAATTATAAAAATGTTATACGTACATAAATAATTAATCATTTATAATTTTATATCAATTTATAATTGGCACCTACCCATCTGGCCCAATTATTATGTAAAATTGTATATATAGACTACATAATATATAATGACTTATTCATATTCGTCTCAGAAATCATCATATTATATTGATAAGTTATACACTTATAATACTCGTATATTAATATGTATATGAAAATGTATCTGAAATCTGAATATACACATTTATATGCATACATATAAGTAATATATAATACGATTTGTATCCCTATAAATTATAATAATTCCAGGCTTACATCATCAGATGACAAAACTGAAATGCGCTCTGTTTTCTGAAAAATAGGAAACAAAATGGATTCAGGTCCACGGCATTATCCAAACTGGTAAGTGGTGATACAATAATATATTCGTGTTCTAGAGACATTATCGTGTTCGATCGAAAGCGGTAAATATCAAAGGATTTCTGTTTAGACCTTGTTTAAATGTTAGTATATTTGGTGTAAAACTGTAAACACATCATGTATAGTATAGACGTGACACTTTATAACATAAAATAAAAAAAATAATTAGTAAATATTTTAATATCAGCAATCAAAACTATAATCATTATGTTTGACGATCATGGCTATAGAATTTATCTACTTGATCTTATATTACCTGCAGCTATACTTTTCATAATTATTTTTATTTTTTTCGTTCCTGGCCACTCTGGGGTAATCAGACTACTGGAAAATTGAAATAGATTCAAAACTAATTTGTAGAGTTTTGTTTTTATGTTTTACATACATTTTTATATAAAGAACTCTCCAAAAATTACTAATAGGTACATCTACGTTTATTGGGCTCGATTGTAGACTACAACTGACCCTGGCACCAAAAAGTATATAAGCACAAAATTTATTTCACACATTAGTACCAATCCATAATAATTTGGTACCAACAATTATATTGTTAAGAAAAGATTTATCGCCAAGTGTGTACAAACTTAATTTTGGGTGGTTATACTTGAGTCACAAATTCCAAATGTATGGTTACGAATCATCACGAATTCGTTACTATAATTTGTGAAACCATTTTTATATAAAAATGCTAACTTTGTTGTGCCAGGGTCTGTGATCTCTAGGTTGTCTATTTTTTTCCCTAAGTCTTATGATACTAATGAAGTGACTTCTTGCATTTTTCAATTGTTTAGATGATTTTAATAGCAAAATTCGACGAGCTTTATAGTAATATTTAATTTTAACATCATCGTTCAAAACTAAAGTTGGTTTTTTACACAGACCTTTTACTCATAGACCGACCCATCCGATACCAAATGCAAAGATAGTCACATGCCCGCGTAGCGCAGTGATGCAGTCCTTTTCATATATACATATATAATAATATATATATAAATATGTGTTGTACATTTGTACTGCAACAGAGTAACTCTGTAACCAAAAAGCGCCACCTATGTTGACACGGTGTAAACGTGAAGAGGGCCGGTCTTTGAGTAAAAGGTCTATGCATAGTTTTGAAAAAATAAAAAATAATAAAAAATAATAATAAACCGTAATATACATTTTGGACTCGGTGTACCTATATAACAAGTTTCCGATTTGTTGCTGTATGGAACCAGTGTACCTATGTCGTTAAATTAAAAAAAAAAACAAAAAGTTGATCTATCTTTGCTATTTTCAGGTGGTTAGACCCCAGCGATATTTAAACGTGTAAGCTTATACAGAAGCCAGTAAGCCACTATAATGATATAATAGATTTGAAGTTTACCAAAGGTACAGCATTGCAAACGTTGTTGGGTATTATGTTTCGAAATAAATTGTAATTAGGTAATAATATTATATTATGCAGTTTACCATGTGTTTGCCGATTAGGGAAACACTGCATTTTATCGGACTGATTACACCGTTGGATTAACGACCAACGTACGTACACTGTTTTTCCAAGTAGTTTTTGTAATTTACCACTATACAAATGTTCGTAAATAGTAAATACCTACTCATGTAAAAGAATACACAAAACTTAAAATCGATATTGGCTGAACGAGAGTCTTCAAAATTATAGTATATATCTACAATTTGTATTAAGATAAAAATGTAATTTTAATTTTAATGTGATGTGATTGTTAGTAAGTGATTTTTTTCAGATTTATTACCCAGCCCATCAAAATGTTTGTCTCTCTTCTCAAAACCCGAAATGACGCCATTGTATGTATCTTAAATTATTGTCGCCTAGTTTAATATGACTACGTATCTACCAAGATATTGAATGTTCATTAAATCGATAAATACTACACACATGGTAAGAGAATGAATTATAATTTTATCATTTAAACATGCGTATAGGTAGGTATCTATTACCATCTACATATTTCATGAAACTATCATATTTTACATCGATACAATTAAAATTCACAGTTATACATATTATAGCCTATTGATTGTGTATCATGTATAGTGCATAAAATATACATAACTGGTGTTTGGCAAACAGATATTTTCTGTCTAACAAAATATTATTGAGAACCAAACCAAATCAGAATAAAATGTATTCTATTAAACGAATTTGTATTATCGTCCATGAGACTATTTGATATGAAAGTTTCACTTTACCTAGGTACCTAAACATATAAAACTGGTTGTAATTATGTATTTTGAAATTGTAAAATAATATGTACCTATAAGGCTTTATGTATAAACAATAAATATATAATATAATATAGTAACTATATTCCAAAACTATACCTACATCATATTAGTAGTTAATAAGTAATAATATATCACTGCGATAAGTTTATTGTAAATCTCTAACTTTCTCCAAAAATAATTTATTGAACATCGCATTGTGCACGATATATTATTATATTTATATATAATAAACCTATCATAATAAGATATGTACTAAATGTATATAGTAAGTGCATTTATATTATATAAAGTTATATGTACAAGATCGTGACATATGTATAATAGATATTATATTATCCTATTGTTACGCGCTGCAAGCGTAATACTTATTAACCAATCATTTTGAAATTGCGCCACTGCTGTTTCCTCCGCGTGTCAAAATAAAAGAAATAATACATTCGTCTGCACCTACTATAACTATAACTTGTGCACGGAGGTTACGTTCATTCGTGTACCTACTGATAACATCATTTTCATATTGTTTGAGACGATCTTAATATTATAATGTTATGCCTACGCGCAAACACTTCTTCTACCCAACAATTATTATTTATTACACATTTACACATATCTAGGTATAGGTATTATATAAACAATATTTCTCGATGATATACCTCCATGTCCCAGGCACGTAGATCGAAATCAATTTCTGGCTGGGGGTGTATTTATCAATGAAAAAATGTAACTATTTCTCCCGCTTAAAAATAAAAGAAATAACACATTGTCTAAAATAGGTTAGCATCTATCAACTTGTACATGTAGTTGTCAACCTTTTCCGGATGTAATTTGCAGTAATATTTTATAATCGACCATAAGATTTCAAATTAAATATTTCTAATTCAAATACCCATGTTCATTCGTTTATTTATAATTTATAGTATCATCATTATAAAGCTTAAAACGATCTTAATATTTTACTATGGCGTTGTAACTACTCGCGAATAATACTTCTCACTACATAAAATCCTTAGGTATATTAACAATATTTAATGGTGATGATATATAGTAGCTACAAATACTCCCATATTTCACGGACACGTATACAATATTTCTGAATGGAATCAGTAAAAAGTTAGAAGTCTTTATCGTTTATCTTAAATTAATATTGGCGAATAATTGTGTACCCAAACATTATACCGTATAATAAATATAATATTCAATATAATATACAAGTTCATCTTACGTGACTATGTAAAAAAATATATATTTTTTCTAAAAATGTCTGGTCAGAAAGGGGGAGAGGTAACAACTATAGTATCATCTATATCTATACGTATACAGTAAAGATCTGAAATCGAAATATTCGAAAGTAACATCATCGTCTTCACATGATGTCCGACGGGTGCATTTATAAGGCGACTACTTGTAATAATATTTTGTATTACTATCGCCTATAGGTATACCAGCTAAGGTTATTTATTATCAACGCATCAGAATAAGACTATCATCCATCACACGCAATATCAATAATCCGCAGTAATTACTATTTATTTCTAATCAGTCGTTCACGTCGTCACTTATAAAGTATATAATATTATGTTTTATTAACTCTGAGTAGATTATATTTTTAAACCTATATGCGAAAACGTCTTCTCACGTAACGAGATTAATTTTATGATTATTATGATATGCGCAAGTAGGACATGCAGGTATTACTTTTGCAATATATTACATGTATTATACAATATATTATATCGATGGTGCAACCAGAGTTTTTTTCAAAGGGGGCCATACTTGTTAGAACATAGACATTTTTAACTAGAAAAAAAAAAGTGGTATCTATTATTTATTCATGTAACATATACAATACATTTTTCAATAAACCAATGTTTAATAATATTTTAGTATTCAATCAGAAGAAAATACATGTAATATTTTTGCGATTTAAAAAAAAAAGTAAAATACTTCACAATATAAAATCTAAACGATTAGTCAAATTAGGTAATGTATTTATAACTTCTTCAGATGTTATATTGCAGACGTTAAAATGAATATTTAGAGCAGCTAATCCATTGAATCTTGATTCCGATGTTGAGTTTCGTAAAATCTTTGACCCTTTAGAGTGACGTCACAACGATACACAACTGAAACGGTGTGTATTATAATCACACGAGGAAAGTCACATATGACACGCAATCATATGATTCTGTATGTTGGTAGGTAAATGCATTTATACTCGTAATATAAATTTCATATACCATCTATATACTTAGTAATAAATTAGTGTAATTATTGTGCGTATGTCACATCAAACTGTAGGTATGTACAATGTACATTATGTATACGTTCAGTACCTAGTATAGTAATAATAACATGAGTAGAAATCGACGGTTTCCAGAGGTAAGTACTTAAATACAATATCTACCTAGGTATAACCGAAGCGCCGAGGAAGACCGAATTTTTATTAATCGACTAGCTGTCGTCCGAGGATGATGATGAGGAGCATGAGAAGGAGGAAGAGGAACGATCAGAGCAGGGGAATTATTGCGCACGCGTGGATTAATGCGTGTGCGTATATACTACCTATACAATAACTGGTCTCTGCAGCAGTCGCGCTCACGTGAAATCCATTTATAATCGGATGAAAAAAAAAAACATTAATAATAATATATAAAAAAGAACTCCAAACAATACAAAGAACGACGACGGTAATAATTTCGACATTATATTATTATTATTACTTATAGATATTATTATGTAGAGCTCGTCAGACAAGAGCGCGCGCGCGACCATATAGCACGTGCATGCAATAAAACATTTAAACCTATCCGATATATCTATTATTTTGATCCGAGAGTAAACGGCGATTGAACTCAGCAGCGTAGAGTCGTCGATGATATCGTTTTATACCAAAGACCGCGTTATTGATGGTATAATACAACAATCATCACCAAAAACATATTATCAGTGCGCAAATGATTTGTAATATTGTACATTTTTTAAGCATATTACTCACCCTCACTCATTTCTTTATTTTATTTTCAATATTAGTTATTACATTTATCAAATTCTGATTTTTGGAATTTTTAGTTATACCGCTTGACGTAATAAAGAACTCACATTTTAAAATTGTTGGGTTTTTAACGTAATTGTTAAAAGTTATCAAAGGAAGGTAAAATTGTATTGGTAAATCGTTAAACATGTATTTCAGTGAATAATAATTATAATGTTAAAAGTGAGAAATTATTTTAAAATTACCTGTCAGCATTCAGCTATATAGTCAACATAAAAGCTTCGAAGCGAGAAAAGTTGAGGCTTACCTACAGTATTTTACTTGTAGGATTGATATTTTAAATGGTAGGATACGTTATGAGCTTTTTAGGGTAAATTGTACGTTGCAATGAAATATAAATAATGGCTGGTGGGTCACAGTGAAGGTAACAATAATCGAGTGGAACGTCGTGAGATACATTGACATAATATTATGTTGATATTTCAGGTTAGGTATACGGTATTCTTAAATGAAATCAGTTTAAATAACCCGTCACAGCTTAGTATTAAACGAATGTTTTGAGTCTATACATTACTTATTGGAAAAAATTTGTAGAGTTAAGCAGGGTTACATCCCTTGCAAATTTTCCATCATCGATGTTTGCGAACATTTTTCGCAAAAATCGATCCTACTGTGCATAAACTTATTATATTTGTGTTTTATAAATGTTTTAAGTTAACTTAAAACGTTAAATATTACTGTGTAAATTATGTAAATTTAAAATTGTATGAACAATTAATTGTTATATAAATGTGCCAGAAAATTAACTTGCTGATAATGTTATCTTTATATAAATATTAAAAATAGCAAATAGTAAATATCAATTTCATGTTAGACTATGTAGTTTGACTTAAATTTAAAATGTTGTTATATAGTTTGTTGCAATATATTCAGTGGATAATGCGATTTGGCCGACAATATAATATATATAATATTATATGATCGTAAAAAAGTTCAATGGTCGTACAGAAGATGAGCTGAGCCGCCTGAGCCATACATATTTTACGACATATTGCCTATAACATATTAACATGTACGAAACACAAAATATTTTATACGAAATGGAAAAGCGCGAGAGAAAAGTTCACACACAGTATAATAGACGAAATAATACAGGTCGTATATACACAACTACTACGCTTAGTGTGTTTAATTATTCGAAGCGCTTTGAGTGTGTATTTGGGAAAAAAGTCTGTTTCAACACGTAATTTTAGTAATTGTTTTTTTAATTCAATATAATTTTTATTTTTTTATTTTTCTGCACTCATTTAAAACATTGCGAAAACATGTAATATATTATTATTAAATAATATATTATAAAATACCTATAGCTTATAAAGTTATAACTCTTACATCTAAGATGTAAGAGAACCTATATAGATATACGGCGGTGTATCCAAGGGGGATGCTTGGGGGTTATGCGACAACGACATGTCATACACTCATAATGATATGTAATTTTACCTAACTATTAATTACTAACCCGTATCCAAAATTAAAGAGGTTAAGTAAATAAAATCGAATGTAATCTTAGAAAATCTCATTGAACGCAATCATATAAAGTGACTGTAACAAAAACTTTCTGTTCAAATTATAATTAGGTATTTATTACAATGCGTTTAAAGGAAAGCTTTGGATTTTAATCGTTTTTATACAGTGTAAGTAATTTTTCACGTATCGTTATTTTAAGAGTCTTCTCAGCCAACCCCCACGCAGAGTTTCTTGAATCAAGTTGAAGGGACTTACTCATTTGTGACAATCCAAAGTTTTTGTATGACTGAATTCAATGTGAAAGAATTTGAATTACGACGTAGCAATCTTTTGCAGGTATAATAGAAAATATTCCAAGTCGGAGGCCAAGCTGGTGTTTTTCTGGTTAAGTCGTAGTATAAAGGATAATATTATTATAGAATAATATAATTTTGCAGATAAAAATATACCTATGTTGAATAGTGAAGACGTTGAAGTGGAGACTTTAACGGTCGTAAGTATATTATATTAATATTTAATGTGTATCGTACGACGTGGCGTACGCGTGCCTCGTACACGTCTATAAGTGCAGGCGACGACCGTCATTTATTAACCGACAACGACGACGGTGTGTACACACGCATAGATTTAATAATAATAATAATATATAAGTTTATTATTATTTTATACCGGCACACACGTGATACGCGTGTTTTATAATGCGGAAAAAAATATTATCGTGTACCACGTCGTGGGAACAATATTATTATTATTATATATTGTCTATATGCGCATGCAACGGTTAATATAATACTTATATATATATATAGGTACCTATATATTCTGTAGTTCTGTACATATGAATATGTGCAGTCGTCGTTTGTACCATGATATATTTTTATATACCGGGTGATTCATTTAACTTAAAAAACTCATTGTTTCAAAAACGATTAATGTTTTAGAAAATATTTTAATTTCATCTTCTTCGAAGGGAGAATATTTTTCTGAGTATTTATCAATATACATAAAAATCGGATTTGGGAAGAGAAGTTATTATAAGTACCTATTTAAAGTTTAAATGAGCGGAATGGAGTGGTAGGTACGCAGTTATTTTGCAAAGTGTTGGATCTCTACCCAAACATCTAAATTCTAAATAATATCAGTAGCGTACCTGTGGGCATTTGCCCCCCCTCCCCCCCGAGAAGTTTTTTGATGTCATAATGCAAATTTATCGCCCAGCTTAAATAATGTAAATAATAAATATTTTTAATTTTCACTGATTTTAATCGTGTTTGATATCAAAAGTTTTTGATATCACTTATCAATGTATTATAAAATAATGATAGTATATTATCTAGGTATAAAATGTCAATATTCCACTAAATTTGGATTAGGAGTAATGATATATAGTCAGAATATATAGTCACTATATCATAATGTGGTTATCACTTATCATTGATATCAAGTGATCAACATGAGGACGTTATCATTATACTTATTTTGTATATTATGATTCATATTTTGTTTCAGATTATATTATAATTTATAAATTATAACCATAAAAAATTGTGCAATTAATTTATGCCCCCCTCCCAAAAAAAAATGTTTCACAGGTACGCCACTGAATAATATTACTTATAACTCAGAAACTACATATTATTTTAAATTCAGTTTGTATTTATCAAAATACTAAAAAAAACTGGAATTAAAACTGTACGTGATCATCGAAAAGAGTAAAAAACTTAAGAAATATTACAAATAGTTTATATATTTTAAAAATATGTGATACTTTTTGAAATAATGAGTAGTTCACGATAAACGAATCACCTTGTATAATAATGCCGGCCTGTTTGACTGTATGTTGGTCGAAACAGGTTGTGGGTTTTACGCACGAGGCAAACGATGACGAAAAAGTCCTATCCCATCACTGATCATTGAATTTCGCTATTATGTATTATTTTAGACAAGCTTTGATCGTGTGCGGACTTTTCGTGATTGGAATACGTGAATATATAATATAAAATTATACTTAATGCGTGATGACGATAAGACATATTTATATAGATACGATGATCGCAGATATTTACTAAATGCGTCAAAGAGAGACACGTTATTCCATAATGAGTATAGGTATAATGCACTAACTTTCAATTATAATATTTTATTTGCCTTTGAATATTTCAATGGAGACTCGTCGAGATTTGTCGCCATTTATATAGATAATTTTCAAAATAGGAAATGCTTTCGTTTGGTTGACAAAAAGTTGAAGCTACATTAAACACATAAGGTTGCAGACATGCAGCAGAATAGCTTGTTGCCTTGTTCATGAGTTGCATGAAGCTCGGAGGTGGAGAGGGATCTTGCAGTTAGGTTAAATGTTGCATTAATATTTTTGTAATTTTTATTTTTACTTAAAATGTTGGTGATTATATTATAACTAGATATATTGTGTTAACGTATACGTTATAGTCCGCAACTTTTCGACGCTGTAGACGGGTCATAAACCTTTTAAATCATCACCTACGTATCACCGATTAACATAATATATTCACATACCTAGTATTATTTGACTACACATTTAAAATAGTAGGCGCTTTATAATTATTGTTAAAAATCTGATAACAAGTATAACATATTTTGTGTAATTGTGTGAAAAAAAAATATTATCTTTGCATCATTTTGGAGACTTCTGTACGAATAAATAATATATAATATACCTAGGTATAATGTAAACGATAACTTACCATTTTGATATATTATATACTGCAATGTAATTAGAAATAAATGTTTGAACTAAGCTTGATGTCATATTTGTCATGTTATATTTTTAGAGATCTTCTTCAAATTAATTATATAAATTAATATATAGCTGTTTTATCAATTTTTATCAATTATCATCATTCTTCAAATGTTGTTCAAATTTAGCTTTTTATAAAATAAAAAAATTTCTAAACAATGATACAGCTAGTTCACAGTTGAGGATTAAAATTTATTTGTACTAAAATTTCCAAATCAGATCATATAACCTACTTACCAAACTTTCCTGTTGTATATATAATACATTCATCATTTAAGACCATGCTACGAAAACAACAATATCGTAACTGCAGCCATTAAAAAGTAAAATAACACGAAATATATTATTGTATAATAAAAAAAAAAAGTTTTAAAAATGCTTCTGGTGTGTTGAAATGTTCAAATGTTTTGAGTTATGCCCCAAATACAGCTGAACCCGATATTCTTTTTTAGTGCATTCCTACATTTTTGGTACGAAGGTATACCTACCATATGAACATTTCGAATATCATTATAGTTCATATTATTAAACGGTTGACGATAGTAGGTACCTACTCTACGCAGATCGGTCAATTGTTAAATTAGTCGGTCAGTCAGTCAGTCAAAACACGTTCGATTATATATCATGTACATGATCGTATTAATAAAATAATTATTCCGTATACATATACTATAATATTTTTCAAAAAGACTAAGGCGAGTATTTATGTTATGTCTTATGTATTATATGTTGTATAATAATACTGTTTGTTGAGTTGGCTACCTATATAATAAAGCACAACATTGTAGCTCCCGGTGATGTTACAATTTACATAATTATTTATAGTAATTATGTTTTTAAATATATTATTATTTACCATAAATATTATTGTTTAGGTTGTCGTGTTCTATATATTTGACATAATATATAATATTATGAACGTAACTGCAGTGTCCAGTGTGCTTGTGAAAAACCTTGTCGTTCCGCAACGGTTTATTATTATTTAATTATTTTCTAACCAGACCAGTGTCGGTCGACTTTGACGAAACGCCCATGCTCCAGGGTTGTGCTAATTGATTATGCGCGTCGTTCGAAACCGGCCCAGTGGATATTATAATATGCGAGTATTGCTTAAAATTTTACGACAAACATTTTTGATGACGATTTCTTAAGCTAACGCGTGTAAGTGCAGCCAGTGGCGTTATTTGGGGTGGTGGACGATGGTTACGGCTTGCGACATACACCTACTCATATGCGTCTTATATGAAAACGAAATATTAGGTATGTATTATTATCTACAAAATATAAAAACGCATATAAAAACAAGACTTGTTTGTTATAGGTAAATTGTTAAATTTTACATTAAGTTTTTTTTAAATTCAATCTTTATTTTTATTTTTTAACTATAAAACGATCATTATTATGGTATAAACTATCGTTTTAAATTATTTTCCATTTCAATATAAATTTTAAACATCATTATAAGAAATGTCGATATCTATGTAGTTTTGATATCTTAGATGATTCTTGACGAACTTTATCGATATTCAAAATCAATTTTAAATTTGATTTCACGCCCTGCTTCTTGTTTATTATTATATCTAAAAAGCGAACTATACAACAAAATATGAACACGTGAACTCCGAAACTACCGTTGATTATTTGTTTTCTTTTATTTAAAAAAAAAAACAATGTTTACAAAATTTGTAGTTGGTTTGTTATACAACCGGACTTGAGAATTAACTTTATACACTCGCTATTAAGCATTACAAAAACGGCCATCAACCATAAACATAAAAAGTAATAATACTTAATCGTATGTAAGGTATAGTAGTGCGGTGATGGAATTTGGGCAGTGGAGCAAAATATTAAACGGTATATTTTTAATTAAATCACCCCGCACGCGTAACAAATGGAATAAAATTAACGAATCACACGTATAGCTATATTGAGGATGGATTTAATGATGGTGAGTAACAATAATAATAATATGTTACGTCTTTTGAATATAATTATCGTTATTTCGCATATTATACAGAACAATCTCAGAAGTAGTTTTATGCAGTTACTTAGGTGTGTTATAATAATATAATATATATACATAACATAAATAACAGTACTTGATAATTATTATTGTTGTTATCAATCGCAATAATTTGGAATATTTTATGCACTCGAATTAAATAATAATAATAATTACCTACATTGATATATATAGTGGCCGGTATATGTGGTATACGCGCGTGCCTAAACAATCGTTAATATCTTGTAGCTACAAATGTATAGAATAAAATATTTCCACGAAAGATATATAATTATCGTGCCGGAACAATAAAAAAAAAAAACAATATACGTTATGTGGTCATTGGTAGCACTTAGCGTGGTTCAGTTCGTAAAGATATATATATAATAATACAAATATATACCTACTGAAACACGTGTGTGGTTTGTACCTATAAGGATTCGACTCGATCGATATACCTATTACTGGCCGACTATTCCTCCACAACATAAAACAGAACTTCTGTTACAGAAGTATAATAATAATAAACCTAAGTATATGTTTTCGTATTGCATTCCTAAAATGAGTCTCCGATGCAGCACCTCGAACCTGCCTTATCCATCGTTGGCGTATTTTTCTTTAATCGTCTAATTAAAAAATTCAACTCTACTCTTCCCCAAACCTACAAATGAGAGAGATAAAGAGACGGTGGTGTTTCCTTGGTCAGCTTGAAATATAGTTATGATCTCTTATTTTTCAGCCATTTAAAAAAATACGTTATGTGTAGGTCATATATTTAGTTAATGATAAGTATTTCAATTCATATAATTATATTTATAAATTTTAACGGGTACCTATTAATCTTTTTATATTTTTTTTACAATATGTAAATATTTATACATATAATTTGAATATTTTCAATAGAATGTAAACTAAACAATACTTTATAAGAAAATATAAAAACTGGATTCGCACTGGCATTTGATATAAGCACACATAAGACGTCACTTCATTTATTCGTTGGATGATGCAAGTGAAAATACACAATAAAGAACAGTCAGAACAGAGCGTGTGATCTGCCGTGTCTTCGAGGAACTTTAAAATGCATTAGAGATAAAAGGTAAGGAAACTAATTAAAGATATTGACAATATATATATATATAAGTATATGCATGCATATGTTGTTTGTACCGATAGATTCGACTCGATCGATATAATATTATTGGCAGACTATCCTTACTGCTATAGGTACAATATAATATATAAATAAATATACGATGTACTTTTTTTTTTAAACAATAAAAATTATTTTCAATTTTAATAATTTTAAATTGAGTTCTGAGGAGCAATGAATGTATTGATTTTATAGTGGAGTATTATTAAGAGAAACAAACTTTTTTGTGACTGCGATTACTTTTTGAAACACTAAAAATGATTTGATTTTCTATTTTATCACTTTTTCTCGTAGGAAAGCTGCGAATCTAGTTGGTAATTAAGATTTTCATAAAAATCAGTAACTTAATTACATGTATATGACTATATAATATTGTACATAAATTCTTTCTTTTCTTAAGTTATTATAATAGCAAATAACATACATTTAAGATACTTAGGCATGAATTGAAAATAAACAAAAAAAATCTGGTAAGTCGTGGATGTACAGTAGGTTACAAATGGGTTACTGTAATGGATGGAATTAAATTTGAATCCAATGAGTATTATATCATTGTATACGAAAAACGATTCTGAGCGGAGACAATTTATCTACAGACTGTCTATAGGATATATTATAGATTATTAAAAATTTTCAAATCTTAGATTTAAAAAGAAAATTTTTATGAATTTCTAGCTTAAAATAATTTTTGAATTTTCGTGATTTTTACGTATGTTGTAGTTGTCAAAATTCAAACTTTGAATGCTTGTAAAAAAAATTGTGACTATATATTTCTTTTATTTTTCAACTGCTATTGTAAAAATATATTTTAGAAGCCTATTGTATTAAAGTTTTAAACGTTTCTACCCAACAGATAAATTTTTTTGAAGTTCAAATTTTGACAAAATATTTCAAAAATTGCAAATTAATTTACTGTTGAAAATTTATAAAATGTTCAATATTTTTATAGCTAAGGAATAGAAATTTAGAACATTGTTTATCCAAATAAACCAAAAAGTATGAACTAAAGTTTGAGTTTTTAATTTCAAATTCGTCCTTTTTGTAATTTTTGAGAAATAGCAATTCTGAATGAGAGGTAGGTATGTAGCTTTTATTTTTTCAGCTTACATACAGCAGTTCCAATTTTTTGTTTTTTTGTTAGTTTAAATATGAGAATGAATTGACCTATCATCAAACTTAAATGTTAGAACATTATTGCTGTGTTTTCTCATAGGTATTTTTAATTTTTTAGAGAATTATGAGTACCTATGTGGCTATGTAAAATATTAATGTTTAAAAGTTACGTCACTGCGTACCCAACAGTGATGAATAGTCATAAATTATGGCAATGTTGTCTATTGCACGTAGTACGTTTGAAATTAAACTAAAACAATACGTCAAGTGTTCTAAAAGTAAATGAAAACTACATTTATCTCGACAGTTTAATAATATAATATTTTCACACGTTTATCACAACATCATAGGTAGGTAGTAAATTAATTAATATTTTCCTAAGGAGATAAACCGCCAAAGGATAAGACATAATAATATAATAAATGTATAAAGTACCATATCTAATCATTAATACTGTGTAAAATAATATTTCAAGATTATTATGATTATTATTATTTTTTTTTATATAAATATGTCAAAACTTTCTTCGAATCCAATGTATTTCATTTTTATTTTTCAAAGCGAGCGTTTTATTTTGGTATACTTACCGATAATAATAATAATAATTGAATTAATAGATAGATAGACAGTTGAAAATAAATAAAAAGTTGAAACAAATAACAATTGATTGGGAAGAAACCATTTTACACAATTCAAGAAAAACCTATTTGTAGCAGCTATCACGAATATTTAGAACTATGTTATACGGTCAATTTTCAATTTCTTTCAATTGCTATAATCCAACGTACGTTATAAACAATAAATATATATAGGTAATCTAATCTATATATTATATATATTTATTTTTTATTTTTTGTTTTTATTTAGTCAAGTTAATGCTAACAGTCGCTACAGTGTTGTAGCAATGTTTTTGAGTAAAAATACTAAAATATGTATTTTAAATACTTTCACAAAGTATCTGTACTAAAAACCAAATAAATTAATAATTCTTTGAATTTTATAGATTTTATATTTTAATTTTGTCCATGTAAAAAAATAATTGAGGATATATATATATAGTAATTAATGATTAGTAATGTATCTTTTACTGTGAATTATACCTCAATAAAAATCAAATATTTTCGACTAATAAAACAGTAGGTAGAGTTCCACCAAATTATATTGTAAAATATAATATGCTCTATGAAAGTAAGGTATTACATGAAAATCGGTTCAGTTGATTTAAGGTAGGTAATAAAAGTACCTACGCTGCTATTAGTTGTATGAACATTTTGAAGTGTCTATAAATACTGTTTTAAAATATTTGTAGGTATTTGTACTCACATATTTTTTTGTTGAGTATTTTAATTACTTTTAAAAATTATCAACTGCATCTGTATTTGAATAATTTTAATAAATATCTATTACTAGAATGCAGTAATAATAGGTACACGATTTTTTAATAAATTAATGTCGTACAAGCTTGAAGAAAGTTAAAAGTAAATTATTATAGATTAACATAGGAGCGACAAATGTATTGATTTTACAACTGTTTTCAAAATATTTTGAATTGGTAGTTGTATAATATGTACGTGAAATTTTTTGATTTCTTTATGTTTTCAAAATGTCAACTTTATTTTCTGCACATAAAGATATGTCGTTCGAAAATCGTAAGGTAATAACCATTTATCTAACTTATTATTACCTTGTGAACTCTCTTCTCTAGCATAGCCTTTGGCTTTTAAGGAGATTCATCAATTTTTTTAAACTTAAGCTTAGGATAATATTATTATTACTTGTTATGTAAACTTTTTTGATGGAAATAAACTTATTATTATTATTAAAAAAAAAGATTCCCCCTATTGCCCTATTCAAATAATTATTTCTTTATTTCTATCTTCAGTTCTTTAATTGATTCTTTAACTATAGTAAAAGTTGAAAATATCATCGGTAACAGAGTACACCACGTGGCTCTGTAACATTGAATATAATGATTTTCAATACATTTAGAAAATTTTTACGTATTTATAATTATCTATCTATAGCATATTTAGTATAACTACTATACACAGTTTATTGAGTTAGTACTGTATTTTTGTACGTAGAAACTGTTTATACTGACATATCAGGTGTAATGACCTTAGATTGAAGGTCCCGGCCAAACTCCTAATAAGATTAATATGACGTATTCTATACCAATTTGTATCGATTATTATGACGTTTGTATGATGACTAAACGAATGTTATGACGGCTATTTTTAGTTTTATTGGAAAAATATTTTAATTCTAATGACAGAACTAAACTTTTATCGGAGTTGATAATATAACAATTAGCAATACTAAAAAAAATATTATAAACAAAATTTACTGAAATTGAAAAAAAATACTGCATGAATTTGATATAGTATAATAATCAAGGTAATAGTTTTTTTTTTTTAATGTAAATTTAATTTTAAGCTAATATCATAGGCGCAACTAGACCTCTAAGACGTGGGGTACTATATACTATTCAAAACATAAAATTGATGTTATTTCATTATAATTATAATAGTTAGATCTAAAATATCAAGGGGTGCTAAATTAGAACTTGGGGGTGCTAAAGACCCTTTTGCATCAATGGCTAATATAACAACCTTTTTTATTCTATTTTTGTCTGCATGTATTGAAAATACAATATTATATTCAAAGAAATATAAAATCAAATTTTTAAATTTTATTTTTCATTTTGGATACAATGACTAATTTCGACTAGTCCCTTGTATGCCATTATAAACGGTTTCTACTGCAATTATTAAAATAAATAACTTAAATAATTCATAGGCTCATAGCAATTATATATTTTATGACAGTAGTTCGACAGATCAGAATTTTTTTTTTTGTTATAAAATTATTATTTATCATTGTATTCAAATTTAACATATCATCCACTATATAAAAGACCTACTCAATGACGATATAGGCACACTCGACTTCCATACGTGCTATGCAGCAACAGAGTGGTTACCTACTTTCCTCCTTTTTTTACTAAGTAATTATAATTATAATATAATATTATGGCAAGTAAACTTGTTTCGTTTGATCTCCTTGGAAATAAAGTGATTAATTATTATAATAGGTATGCTAATTACGGTACTTATTATTACTTACGCCTAAATAGGAATAAAATATAAATGTACCTAGGACGCTCACCCCCCCCCCCCCCCACACACACACATACACACACCATTTTTCCCAAATAATGAAATTCATCAAATTCTGATTTTTTAAATTTTTAAATATAGGTACCTATTCTAAAAGACCATTTTTTTAAACTCTTGAATGTTTTCGGAGTACTTAAGGAATATCCTATGGTCACTCAAACTTATGTTTTTAAAATGAGAACCTCCTTTCTCGAATGTAATTTAATTGCCAGATAATTTTTCTGAAATTTTTGATTATAAAGAATCAAAATTCAAACAATTAGTTTTTGAGATACTTAACTTTGTGAACCATATACTATAGGAAAATAGGTCATCGTTTATGTAATAATGGATTTGGAAGATATTGAGGCTATGATGGTTTAAAATTATTTGTGATTAATAATAATTTATCAACAATAATCATTTGTGAAAATGATCCAAGTATACTAAATATACTAGATCCAATAGGTACTACAACTGTTTATAATTTTGTAAAATTATTTTTAAGGACTATAATAGCTTTAGAAATTTAGAATAAACATTTTAATAACTGAAAAACTATTCATCCAAATTTTGAATTGCCTAAATCAACAGTAAAAAAAAAAAATTACCATTAATTTATTTACCTACATTCAAAAGGGGGATTGTCATTTGAAAATATGGGGTTTTTGAATAGGTCTAAAGATTCTAATAATCAGAATTTGAATAATTTCATTATTAAGGTAAATAATGGGAGTGAGCATGCTTGGGGAATCACTCTGTATACTATTAAAATTATAAATATTTCTGGACACATTTGGTGGGATTTGCCACTTTGATATAATATGTAATATTTACATATTATTACATTTTTCCGTTAATTTATACAAGTTCTTCACAGTTACATAAAAAATAATAAATAAACTTGACATTCCTGACTAATTAAAATCTTCTGAGATGCTCATGCCCGTGATTAAAATTGTATACAAAATACTGAAACATTTCTCTTTATACCTATATTATATGCTATATATCTAAGAGTAGCCCCGAACTAATTAAACGTTTATCGTACATTAATGCATAATATTAAACTCAAAAATTCGAAAACGTTGAATACTTACGTCTTATTATTATAAAACCGTGTGAATTTTTTGAATCTCCTTAATTATATATCTTATTTTTTAAGGAATTTAATTTTACGACTGTTTTCAAATGTTTTTACTACTTCCCTATATTATATAGTTAAATAAACAATTTTAATATCTTCAGATTCAACACATAAATTGATATAATATATATTATATCAATCGATATAATATCATGATGGTACTCGCATAATATATTTATGTGTGACCTCATAATATGAAGATAATATTTGGCGAAAATAATATTATACTATGTAACAACAATCGATACACCGTGTAACATACACGTCTGCAATAGTAATTATTAATTATTGATAAGAATTGAATATGATGAGATACGATTTGAAGTAATGAGTGGTTCACGATAAAATAATATTACCAGGTGTGCATATCTAAAAAACAACGTAAAACATTTAAGATGATATACGTATAAAAAGTATTATATATTTTTTAAAAAGCTGATGGTATTCAAAATCTCAGAAACTCAATACTAAAATTCGGTTTGCTATACAATGTTGTAACTTTCTTAATTTCTTAAATCTACTACGATTATGACGAGTAGGATACTCTTATTTTGATATTTAAAAACACCTTGAGCTTATTAATATTTCGTCGTAATTAGTGAAAAAATTATAATACAAATGATTGCGCAAATACGTCGTAAGCGGAACGCATCATTAAGTTCTGGGTGGCTCATAGATTATTTTTAATGTGGTGAGTTCCATTTGAATGACTCTGTTAAATCTGCAGGTGCGATATTAAAATAATATTCATAAATCATGATGCTATTACGGTCGGCTGCAGGTTTCATAATCAAATAAATATTAAATATATTGCATTTCGGCTTGTTAATAGCACAACACCTTAACGAGGTTATGATCAGGTGAATAATATTGTAACAAAAACCCTATGATTTTTAAATGTACATATTATTAATATTTATATTATAATTACAGGACGCAGTTTTTATCACTAAGAAAGAGTCAAAATATGCAGTCAAAATCATCAGAATATGTGACAAAATTCGCACTTCCATAACAAGAATGCCACAGCTCAAAATTCATCAATAGTAATTATTATACTTTATAACTATACAAGACCATTATTTCGATTTATTTATACTGACAGATAAATTATTATTTAGTAATAAATCTCTAATATTAATTTTCAAATCTCATCAAGTCGCATATAAAATAATCAACTCATTTCCATAGACATATTATTAACCGTGTAACACATAAAAGTTATATAAATCAAACACTATTCATCTGAATTTGAATTTTGATACTTAAAAAAATCACAAAAAAAAATCAAATTAATAATTGTATTGTACTTTTATGATTGGAAAAAATATGTCAATATATTTTTATTAAAACTTAAAATTTCAAATAAGCGGATGATTCAAAATTCAAAATGAATACACAGTGATGAGTCAGAACGGTAACCTAAAGTTACTAGGTACTGATAAAAATGGTATTATTGCTGAACCATATATCAAAACTTTGGGAATGCTGCCCCATGGATGTTTACTATAACATATCCATTGTATAGTAGGTATTCATATCCAAAGGGATAAAATATTTTTTCGGTGATTTTATTCAACATTTAGGTATATTGAATTATTGAAAAGGATAATTTATACCAAAATTATACTCATTTTTGAATTTTTGAATTTTACGAATCGATTGAAAAAAAAAATTTAATTTAACAATAACCGATAGGCTTGTATTGTTACTCATAATATTTAGGTAATCATAAATAACTAATATTTCGTTTGACTGTTACGCTGCTGGACTAACAACGACAGGTTTCTCCTAGTTAGAAATCGAAATAGGTAATCAAATTTTTTTTAGTAAAATCATAAAAATGTAAAATTTATATTTAAATCGAAAAAATAACAAAAATATGTTTATTAAAAATGGTAATACAATTAAATCGATATTGTGCAACAAAATAAAAATCATAAAATTACATTAAACTATCAATATATTATTTTTTAAATTTCGGCTTGTCACTAGCACAATATTCCGTAAATCCGTAACAAGGTTATGAACATGTAATTAATATTGTATAAGCATAATAACCCTATATATTTGAAATGTATATTATAATTAATTTATGAACTATAGAATAAGTAAATTATCTAACCTGACCTAATATACCTGATTGGGTATATTATACAAAGTGTAACAGAATTACAGAATGAATAATAGACAAATGAAATAACTATTGTTTTAATCAATATTTAAATAATATTTTCTTTTATACATTTGCGCAAAAAGTAGGTACATATAAACATTTTTATTTTTTTAAACTGAAAATTTTAGATTTTAAATTGAATTACATGTTTTTGGTAAAATTGGTAAAAAATTTCTTTTGGTTTAGGTATTTTTAAATAATTTTTGCTGTAAATTAATACGAAACGGCATAGCTATTTAATTTCAAAATAATATTTTTGAGCATTTTTAGACCAGATAAAATATTTAATTATTTATTACGTTTAGCTGGTATACATTTTTCATTTTTATTCGTCAGGTTTTTCTGCTGTTAAACCCTGCACCAATATTATATATTTTTAGATGTTTTATAGTTTTATACCATAGACATGACAATAGAGAATAAACAAAATATGACCGATCCGTTAATTCATTAAAAATCAACCCACTTTATTATATTTACCTTTTTTTATTATGGAATTTAAAAACAGTCAAATTAGATATTTTTTTTAAAAGTAATTTTCTATGTAGGTACAAAACTACAAAGTGGTGATGATTTCAAATGGTTATATAAGTTTAAATCTGGTGTATGAAATAATTGTTCAAACAATAATATTCTTTATTTTGTCAGTCGGATTTAAACAAATTTACAGGTTTCTATAACCCCGGTGATATGTGGGATTTTTACTCTCCAAAGTGTCTTATTATTACATGGTGAAAATGTTAACCGTTATAATAATGAATTATGTTTATATTGTTTCAAACTGTGTATCTACTTAAGAATAGTTGACGTCTATTGTTCGCGATTGTTTCTAGGAAAAATAGAAACTTAAAGTGATAATAACATATAAAATACGAGTATAACTTTCGACTAAATAACTTTATAAATTGTACAATAATTGTAGGTTTTGAAAACAGTTGTAAATCATTGCACTTTCATAAAATTATTACGTCGATAATATTCTAAAAAAAAAGAAGTTTATATAAGAATCGGTTTTTGTTAAAAGGTCACATGTACAGCACAAGCGAATTTTGTGACACAAAGAAGACATTGGACGTTAAAATCTTAGATGAACATAAAGACTATATATTATCTACTAAAAATATTGTTTCCGGTTATCTCAAAGATGATGGTATGTAGATTTTATAATAGTTGCCATATTTTAAAGCTGTGCAGTTTTATAAAAGCGATTCATATATTAAATAGGTAATTAATAAATTAATAAACTCAGATATAAACAGGGCAAGGTGGTGAAAAATAATATTTGAATAATATTTATATAGTAAGATAATAGGGCAAAAAATATACAAGTGTGAGTAAGAGAGAATTTAAATAATCTAATTTATAACGCTTAAATAAATAATAATATTGATAATTTATCGATGATTAGAAAAACATCGAATGTCTATAGATCTAATTTTATAAAGTCTCTATTAAGGCGTAGGTGAATAGTAGGTATGCATAAATACATAATACATAAATATAAGTGAGTAGTGCGTACCTAATTAATTACAACCAGTTTTTTGGTTAGTGGCCAGCACATTAAATTTGCGTTTATACCTTAAAACAGCGTTTCTCGGCCTGTATGGTAAGTGGAAAGTTCATAATTTGGTACCGGAATGCTAAGTAAATCTCACTTCATGATAAAAACTGGAATGGATCATCAATCGCATTAAATATATTACTTGTTTCATTCGATGTCGATATAATAATAATAATAATTGCGAGTATTTCATTTTCCATTAATAATTGTGCATTAAACGCTTAAACAATCATAATTTCGTAGTTCCTAGAGAAATAATAATAATAATAACTTGTAAAATAACGTTTACATTTTTTATGAGCAAAAAAAAAACGTTATTTGGTTAAGTGGTGCACGAACATTTTCAAACTGTGTAGGCGTTACGCATACATAAAAAGGTTGAGAACCGTCGCCTTAAAATATTCGGTTAATGGAAAAACCAGAAGTCATGGCTTCTCGTGTAACAATTACCAACTGCTATACAGCTATAGGTGAATCAATGTGCACCCAATTTATTTTCTCCAAAAATGCTACAATTATAAACTTGTTTAAAGTCTGATTTTTGGTATTTTTAAATATAATTAAATATTACGTTAAGATAAAATATTTTCAAATTGTTGAGGTTCCTTGAACTCCACTTATACTTAAGCAGAGTTCTGCGGAGGTTTAAACTTTTACAGTTTTTCAAATCATCAGATTTTAGGGGATACTTTTTTAGGAAATCCGATCAACATCAAATTTGAACGAGTAATCAGTTATTTAACACTTTGTTTTAACTTCTAGTGATAATATAGGTCCATAATAATAGATTTATGAGGTATTAGGGCTTTGTTTTTTTATTTATCAGTAATATTTTTAAAAAATGGTCCAACTATAATAAATACTAGATCTAATATTACATCTACTTTACACTTTTGTAAGGCCTTTTTTAAGGACTATTATCCTTGGTATAAATATATTTTGACGACTGAGAATTTACTCGTTTGAATTTTAAATCATTCACAAGATAATTTATGCTCTCTTTTTAAAAATAGAAGTTTGCATCTGCAAAGGTCACTCCATCAGTGGTGCAATACATTTGAAAAAAAAATATAGTCTTTAAATATGATATTTAAAAATTCCAAAAGTTAGGATTTTAAATTGTAATAAATTCATTTTTAAACGAAAACACGGAGTTGAGCACGTTCGCTGATGAATCACTATTATCTGTATATTTTTGTGTGTGAAACTCTCGGCAGTGTACCTATACACTTATAAACGTATAATTGTAGGTGGATAAATAGCAAAAAACAACACATCATGTCTGAATTTTAAAATAAGATAATATTATTTGAATATATTATACCCAAGTTATAGATTTCTTTTCTTGACCAACACGTTGTAATAATAATATTTAATAATACATAATAATAGTCGATTGATACCTATAAATATTTTATGTACTTGACAGGCTGTCAGTGGCGTATAACAAAATTGGCTGGAGTAATCGTGAACATTGTTTACGATGATGAATATATATGGATATCCTATATATATAGTATATACCTACAGATCAATTGTCGCCGAACAGCGACGTAACTGAAGACATGTGAGAGACCCGATCGTGTAATCGTGTGTCTTCTATATGGTCGTTAATATTCTTATATGAGTGTGTATATGTAATCGTTTACACCGACGATACTTCAGTTAAATAGATTATCGTGAGACCAGAAAATATTAAAACGTATTTATATAAAAGGGTTACCTATACTGCAGCTCTTCCATATGGATCGTCGTTTTCAGTAATCCGATGCCGACCGGAACGTGAAATTAAATAGTGGCTTGTCATCTCCTCAAGCTGTCATGGAATAGGTGTATGATAGGTACCTACATATTATATAAAATTCATGACTAAAAGAGGGCTATACGTCATTTTACGTGCTCTCGCGCGTCGTGAACCATATTATATAGTTATACGTATTACGTATACATATATATTAACTGTGTAATTACTTTAATTACCGTAAAGGTCGATTACTAGTGAAGCAAAGTTGTGTTTCCTGTACAATATATACCGGGCGATTGATTTAACGTAGGACGTGTTCTCTGCATTATTCAAAAATTATTAACGTTTTTTAATTTTTTTTTTTGCGTAAAAATCACAGTTTTCAGTTTTTCTGAACTTCTTGAAGTTATCGGTTTGAATTAAGTTGTCAAGACGGCGATCATCCGTTAACCGTGATCTAAAATTATTTTTTTGTGTATTTTTATGCTTATTTCTTCTTTGGCATACCTGCATTACATTTTTTTTCGATCATAACATAAAAATGCAAACCATAAAAAATATAAGTAGGTGCAATAATTTATAGTCATTTATAGAGGGAAGTAATGCTCTGCAGTGGCATAGCGTCAGTGCTTTAGTGCCCCCCTTGCTATGTGGTAAAACGGAATAATAATAAAAAAAATCTATTTACGTGGGTAAACGCCGTCTATAGGGTGTATAAAAATGTAACCAAGGTCTGTCAGTTAGTGACCCTTGACCTATTGGTAGTACCTACACAATACAATATAAAAATGGCATGGGAAATACTCACTGCAAGTTACGCCACCAATAGGCAATGAGGCAATAACTTTTTTTTCATTTATTAAATTTTTATTGTTTCAAAATATCTTTGTTTTTACAATGTTTTTTTGTTAAAGGCAATAACTTAATGGCTATAATAATTTCCAAGTCCTATATCGGTGCATAGACAATGCGCATTGGTGATTGACACCTATTATATATATACTCATAAATCAATAAATTAGATGTGTAAATGTAATTTCTAATTATTATCGCTTAAGCATAATATTATTAAAATTAAAATTAAATCTTAATTTATCTTTTATTTTCCATCCGCACGTAACTATATAATATAATATTGTTACATTACGTAACAATTGATTTTTTCTTTCCGCATAAATATATTATGGATCATTACTGTTGCAATATTGATATGATACTATATTTTTATTTAAACTTTAATTTTGATGTTCATATAAAAAATATCCATTTCAGGAGTAGGTATTGAAATGCATTATATGTAACTATTATTTATTATAGACTCTTATATAATATAATTTTTATTACTATATGACACTGTTAATTTAAAATTTGTGCATTCCTGAATGTTTCTATAGTAAAATCCTGCAGTGACCATCTGCTGACACCTATACACAATATCGGCCTTTTGTGCGCACACCATGCACAACAGAGCAAAAAAAATAATAATTCTTGTGTGGAGTTATATTTTTTCGAACGTTTCTCATATTATTACACAATATTATTAACACGCGTTCCAAATGTCTTACTGCAGTTTGGCGTTAATTTATTTGTTTTCGATTTACATTGAATTTTACAACGAAAATAATAAGTGCGTTTTCGGGGAGATACTGAGAGCAAACAGTTTGCTCAACTTTGCCGATTGTTCACTGATATGGCATATCAAATCTGTTCATCGCTAAAACGCGATTTGGTCTAAAAGTGATAAGTTCATTATAAGCATTATCAAAGGTACCAGAAACACTAAACAACTTGAAATAGTCGTTTAGTGATAGCACCAAACATTTTAGTAAACAGTAAACAGTTTTGACATAAAATTATCGCCAAAACGGGTTTTAATAAACTGTTTGCTATTATTCTAAATATACGCATTGGCGGTATAGTATGATAAAAAATATTACCGATCGTTAAAATCATTTCGATAACGAGCGGGTGTCTATAGAGATTTTAATAACGTTGGTTTATACTGAAGTATATAAATTATTGAATCTCATAATGGCTTCTATATCACGACAATTGGAAATTTTAAATTCGAACGTTTCCGCAGAACATAATATGACATCGTATATCTGGCTTTATTATTGCGTATCTGCAAACGCACAAATAGCACAAAATATGATTTTGATCTGAGCAATAATTCACAATTTTTCGATGATTTTTATGTTTTCGATGAATTTTATCACACTTCTTAATAATATCCAAAATCAAATACATAACGTCGTATCCTGTACATAATTGGTACGCGTTTGTGCATTTATATAATATGCGCATTAGCGATTGAAATCGAAAATTATATTACCGATCGTCGCGACGACAACGACGAGCTAGGCGTCTATAACTGCAGCGTGCAATGTGCATATTACATAATTTGTTGTCGTCTACCTTTAGATTTTGCTATATTATTATGACATGAGCGATTTTAAATTTTTTGATTTTCTCAACGTTTCTATAGTTTAGATAGGTAGCTTAGAACATCAAATGAATACCTGACACCGACGATAATAGTGCTTTTACTGCGGTAGTACGCTTACGCCTCAATAATTGTGTTTAAAAATATTATATAGACTTGTGCGGGTCAATCGTTTATCATATGCGCGTTTTCCACGATATTATATATTACGTTGAGGTAGGCACATCACGCGTGTATCAAATTTTATATTGTTTTGTACGCTGATTTGTTTATTTTAGATTTTCTATGTCTTCTATTATAGACCCTGCAACATTAATATCCGACGTCAAAGATATAATACAAAGTACATATTTATATGCATATTGGCGATTGAAATCGAAAATTATTACCGACTGTCAACATTACATTACGGCAACAACCGGATGTCGCTATACGACTCAAGTGCAGCATAAGTCAATTATTATTGTCGTTGGTTATAGGCTCATTATATAGCTTATGATACGGTCGTATCCCGTTTCGCCGCCGAATTAATCCCATCTTTCCGCCGCTGAATTCTCTGATTATTTTTATTTTATACATTATAGTTACAATTTTATATTTCATACATTTTGTCAAAATTTGAACTTTAAATTATGCTTATGTTTACTGTAGCGCGTGCATCATGCGCGCACGCCGCACAGAAATAACAAATAATATAATATGATGGTCTTGCAATCCTTTTATTCACGAGTTTTTCTCAATATTACATTTAGGATATGCATGCACGCGTGTTCCGAACGGTGTATTATTATAGTTCGGCGTTGATTTATGTATTTTCGATTTTACAATAATAATAATGATAATAATATCCGATGTTAAAGATTATCAAGTCGTACCTACAGGGCCATATATTATTAAAATCAGCCGTGGGTATGATGTGCGCAGGTGATTTGAACGCGTGTCGGCCACGTTCCTACTTGTAATATTATAATATGCCGCACACTTCATCTGCGGCCGCGGATATAATAATAATAATAATAATATACATTTATATAGTTGCAACACACATATCACCCAAAAAAGCGGCGGGGTGGCCCTCCATGAACGACGTCGTACAGCGTTATATTTATTATATTAAATATATTATTATCGGCACTCGAAACGGTCTGTGTGTGTGGGGGAGGGAGAGGGGAGGGAGATGGGTCGCGACGACGACTGCTCAGTGGTCGTGTCGGCGGGTGCAGTTTATGCGTGTTATTATTATGTGTGTACAATAAAAATATAAAATACAGCTCATATAATGTGGGCACGGGCAAACGGATACAAAATTATTGTTCGTATATACGGAAAAGAAAAAAAAACATATTAAACGAAATTCCTGTGTTCCAGGTGGTATGGTCGTCGCCGTCGTATACGGGAGGAGGAGGTGCCCATCATATGTACAAATGCTATGTATGTATATAGGTATATATATTATACTATACCGATGGTATATATAATACATTGTATTGTGCGGACGATCTCGTCTGGGACAGACCGGAACATCTGCCACGCGTCAGACGCAGGCGGCATCCGAGATTATTGCCCTTGACGAAAAATAATAAAGGGAAAATCGAACCGATGGCGATGGAGAAGGAGGGATAAAGAGACAAGACGCGCGCCCGCAGCAGCCGCCTCGCGAGACTGCACAATGACGATGAACGAGATCCGCGGCGACCGAGTGGTATAGTAATAATAATAATAATAATAATGAATAATGATAATGCGCAGACCATAATAAGATAATAGGTGTTCCACTGCACCCCCATGTCGGATATAACGTCTCCGATGAGCAGCAGTGTGTGAGTTTGTGTTCGGGGGCGCGAAGTGTATGGTATATTGTAGAAAAAAAAAATGTTTACCGAACGAAATGCGCGTAACGTCACACTGAATACAATCAAACATTATTATTATTATTAAATATATTTGTAGAGGTAATTTGTTTCGGGTTAAAATTTTAAATTCGAGAGCTACAACGGCGGGGACCTGAAGTATGATATTGTAAAAAAAAAAAATGTTTACCGAAAGAACTATGCGTAACGTCATATTATATTATGTTATAGAATAAATGATTTTATGATTGTAATAATATTTGTAGAAGTATTAATTTATTTTGTGTTATAATATGATAAATATCAATTTTAAATTTGTATGGAGGATAAATCACAATAATTTTTCAAAACAGAAAAAAAATGTAATATAAATATAAATTAAATAAATTAGAAAATAATAAGTCAATGGCAATTGATTGAATGTAAATTAAGGTATAAATAAATAATTATAATTATTTTAGAAAATAGACTAATTCAGACATTTAAATAATAATAGGAAATATCGTAGCTTCCTTTTTATTAATTAAAAAAAAAATAATCTTAATAGGTAATAATAAAAAACAATCAATGTATAAAACAATTTAGATGAAATATCTATCATCATAATATTATACAGTCAATAATGTAAGTTCAATAATGATACGTATTGTATCTTAATGTTTTCGAGTTTAAAATTTATACGCCAATTATATAATATTGAAATTTTGAAAATTAATTCGACGTGTTTAATTTCCCAATAGTTCAGTAATAAATTATAAGACAAAAATAAAAACATTCTAGTACCGTGTCCGTTATTGATTTTATTTATTTAGTATAATAGTATAGCGGTATTTATAACATATATTGTGTACTAATAATAATCTATATAGTCATGATATCGGTAAAAATATTTAAATCAAAACCATGATCGTTCATCTTTGAAATTCAAATAAAAACTATAAGCAATATTATAACTTACGATTAGTAGTTTGTAGGTAACTATATATTATACATATTAAAATGTATCATTTTTTTCCCACAGATTTTCGCGAACCAGCACTCCTTTAATACCTAATACCTATATACATTATACCGCTGGTACCTACCACATTAAATTATGCATTTATGTGTACGTGTTTGGAAAACGGACGAGTAAATATTAGAAATCTCGGAGCGACTGCAAATAGAATGACAGATGATAAAATATCGTTTTTACAGTTTAAAAGAGCAAAATATGTTTTTGTTTTTTTTTCATCGTTCACCGCCATCGATCTTGTGGGTTTTACGACCGAACAGCGAAGTGAGCAGCTGCACCGTGTGCGTTTCAATTCAAGTATCGTGTATCTTACGAAGTGTATTTCAATACCGTAACACAATCCACGTTAGAGTGAACGTTATTATATGTGCAATGCACCTAAAGTATGTACTTGAAAAATAATAATAAAAAGTTACACTCATCGTGAAACTTGTACAAAACGGAAACCGTTAACATAATAGGTATATATATAGGTAATATAGTACCAATTTGTCCTCTTCATTGAACGGACTTCCGTTTTATAATAATTTACAGTATATGGGTGCGTATCTATAAGCAAAAGGCAGGCATTAACTAGTTACCTAGTTAATTTTCTAATCAACTTATGAACTAAACTAGTTTGAAATAATGACTTAGCATAGTACCCTCAATTCTCAATTTTCCGTTTTTATGGTTTTATACGTAAATAATGATATGAAAATATAAATATTCCAATACAACTCGTATAATAATACAAACTGTTGTTTTTCTTGATAAAATAATTTCGTATAATGTATAGACTTGAATAGATTAGATAGGCATAATTTTATATACGATCTTAAATTACTATTTGATAAAAAAAAAAAAAAAATTATACTTATTAAATTATTAATTGATGAAATTATGTGCATAGATTAAATATTGAATAACTATGTAAAGTAATGTATACAGGGTGTACCTAACAGAAAAACCTGACCAAAAAAAAAAAAAATTATGCCAATGCATCGTAGGTATGACAATTTTTTTTAATATTATATGATGAATAAATAATTTAAGAAATATACTCATGTCAGTAAATTATCAAAAATCATATTTTTTTAAAAGTTACTGCGTTCCAAATTCATTTAAACAAAAAAGTATTGAATTTAAAAAAAAAATTCTAAAAAATAAACTACTTGATTTAGATAAATCTTCACCATCAAAATTGTTCTTATAATCAGACTCATAAATAGGCTATTTTGAATTTATCCAACATTGTTTTTCTTAAATTAATTTTTTTTTTCAGTACTAAAAAATGTATTATACATGTAATGCTAGGTTCACTTAATGAACAAAATAAAAAATATTAATGTGAAAAAAAGTTAGTCCAAATGTCAGTTCTATCAGTTACACCTTGTAAATATAGTCATATATAGTATATACTATACATGTTCAATAAAATTGTTTATGTTCAATAATTATAATTTAGTGTATTAGAAGAGACGCAGTTACTCTTTGTGTGTGACCTATACATATACTAATTATTTAAAAAAGTAGGTTAACTTTTTTTAGACTGAGTTTAGTTAATAATATCCACGATGTTCTAAGATATAAAAATATATACCAAAAACAAATGGTTTGTGATTCACCATAATTAATTAACGATTCAATTTCCGGAATTTTCGAAAGCCACTTTTTGATCACGAAGTGATGGTCACCCGTTTTCTCACCAAATTATTTGTCGAAATTCGCAAAAGAGTTTAAATTTGTATGACGTATTATACTTTATGTTGGCATAGTAATCTTTGATTTTGCTGACTATTATTGCCAAACTGAACAGAATTTTGATATTTTGCACTGGATTTGTATATTTGGTAAATATTCGTGTGTATAGAGCGTGCAACGGAAATACCTGACTAAAAAAAGAAATTGATACTAGTTAAATGAATGACAGCAACTATGAAATTTTAAAAACTAAACTAATTTATTTAAATAAATAACATTTTCATTACCATAAAAATTTGTCTAAAAATTAGATTTGCAAATTGGCTATTTTGAAGTTATCAGCAAAGAAAATCTAATAAAGTCAATTTTTTTTTTCTATATTGAAACAAAAAATGTTCAAATAATATTGATTAAAACTAAAGTTGTTATTTTATTGTCATGTATTTCTGTCACAAGCCGTATGATAGAGGCACCTACGTGACAAACTTTTAAGAGATTTCTTAGATATTATTTTCGAACACTAAAGGCACGAGAGTATAAAATAATATCGTTGTATTTTAATCGAGCCAAAGCGATGACGACCATATTATATTGTGTTTCAGTGTTTCGCACTGAAAACGGAATGGATCGTTTTCCGTCAGAACGACAACAACAACAACAACGGTGATGAGCATTTCCTTAATTCGATAGCGACCGTTGCCTATACAGGCGGCTCACAGTGCTCCAGATTATCCGGTAGTGGTGTTGTGGGCTTATAGGAACAGGAAATTGGTTGAGCAGTAACCAGATACCGTAATACGGGTGTAGTACATAATAATATGTATAATACTCCACTAATGTAATGCACATGGTGAGTGGCGGCGGCGACGGCGGGAAGTAAACCACACGCCAGACGCGCTTAACCTTTTTTCTCTCCCGACAACAGACCTGCAATCGGTTAATTAACTTTGATGTGTATAGCTGATGATTATTACAAGAACAAAAGATAATATAGTATTATAATACACGTCCGTTGAAATATTTAATCGTCATTTTATACAATATAACATAATAATATCCTATAAAATGAGTATAACCATATGTTTATGATAGCTATTATAATTGACAGATTATTGGTAGGTACATAATACCATATTATTTTATTTTGATAATATACAGGCCTGGGCCCAAAACAAAAGTGAACATATGATAGTGATTGATTTACAATAACTTAAAATGAATGAAGAACAAATATAAAAAAATTAACAATTTATCAATGAAACAAAAACTTAATTGTGTTTGAAATAATATTTGCATAGACCCAATTGAACAATATTTTTAAGAATAATTATTGTAGGTGACCCCCACCTTATTGTAAGTGGGGGTTTTCATTAGCTATTCGCATAAAACGGCTAATAGGGGAGTCACACAAGTAATTAGAAGAAGAAAATGGAATTAAAAACGAAGGAGCGTATATCTATATAGTCGGACGTGGTGGAACTTTAAAATTTATTTGAGAGAGTAGGGTAGGGCAGTCAATAACGTTAGATAAAAGTTTTTTTTTAAATGTTATATTAGCACTACGCGCCTACGATCAATAAGACTAGATTAACTTAAAGCAATACGGACAGGTTCGTAATCATGAGGAGGACAGGGTATTTTTAATGAAAAAGCAGCAATTGATATACATTTCCGTTGGACCCTTTCTACCACGCATTAAAGAGTCTATATAGATATTAAATAAGTGATGCGCTATTACAGTTTATTGAGACACCAACAAAAATATTCTGAAAGGCCACTGACGTGGGTACAAATATGAGAGAAAACGCGAGTTGGGTCCCGAGATATTTGATATTGATTGTATATTTGATATGTGTGTTTTCGGTTTACCATTTTTGAAATCAGATGACGTGTTTGATTATTTTATTGAAGACTTAATGCCTATAAAACCAGTAAATACAACTGTCGATAAATTTTGTGATTATCTTCCAAAAACATATACATTTAGATCAAGATGCATTATTTCCACCTAATATTTGGGCCGAGTTTGCAGCAACCACAAATTGCACCACAAATAGTTGTGAAAGTTAACATGCAAAATTAAATGCTAGTATCAGTGCAGCTATCACCTTAATATTTTTGTTTTAATTGAAATTTTGCTAGAGATTCAGAGTGAAATTTACGTATCACTTCGAAGCTCAGCCAATCAAAAATACTGCAGAAAAGGAACATTTTTAAGAGAAAATATGCTTTCTTTTACTAGTGAAGAATTGATCCGGTTAAATTTTGTAAAAGAAGTGTTATTTAAATGTATTCACTAGCTTATGTTTATTATAATACGAATACTTATAACTAAATAATTTATAATATTTCTTATTTTTTAAAATTAATCTAATTAATAATAATTTTTACACCAGACCGTTATCGTTACCTTAACGTAACAAAAATCAAAATCTATATTTATCTTTGACTTATGTAGTTATGTATAATATTGTAATAATGTATATAGGTACCTATTTGATTATAAATAGATAGCAGTTTCTTATGGCCAATTCGATAACGACGAAAACCAAACGTTTATTTGAGATTTGAGTGGTTCGCACGTCAATAATTTAGCGATCGTCAACAATAACCGTACATAATACGGACTTAAATCGCGCGTATGACCGTTCAATCGACTACGTTAAGAAGCGATCTGCAAAAAAAAAAACAAAAAAAAAAATTTAGATTTGATGGACGTGAAAGGCGTATCGATATAATATGATGACGAGTGCGACGCGCGACGGTGATGTACGGGAATGCAGTATACAGGGTCTCTCACGATGATCTGACAAATGGGATAACATATTTTGTTGTATTCAATATTAAAAATTTTTTTTCTATAATATAGAAATTTTATTATCTTTCATAGACACGTTTGCTATATTTTTAGTATAATTTTTTTATTTTTAATACTGAAGATAAAAAACTTAAGAATTGATAAAAAAAATGTTTTGGACAAATTCAAAAAAGTCTATTTGTGAATCTGATTATAAGAACAATTCTGATGGTAAAAAGATTTATCTAAGTCGAGTGGTTTATTTTTTAGAATTTTTTTAAAATTCAATATTTTTTTGGTTAAATTAATTTGGAATGTAATAACTATTTTGAGAATTTGCTGGTATATGAGTATAAATTCTTAAATTATTTATACTTATTACTTATCATATAATATCAACAATTTTTGTCATACGTTTAATTAGCAAAATGTTTTTTTTTATCTTTCTGAGACACCCGTACCTATATGTTATATAATATAATATAAATATTATTATTATCGTCACACGTCCTTTATGTACGAAAACGTTGACCTTGGCCACGTGTTTATAATTTATATCGTCCGAATTTGGGAAAGTCGTTTCAATGTAAATTAAACAAAGCATACCTATACGTGTGGCCATCATTCGCGGACTTCCTTTTGCCGTCCGGTCTCGTGCAGTACATACTAAATGTGTTGAATTAAAATTATTAATATTATTGATTCACGATGAGCAAAATCACCGGACACCTGTTTTAATAGAATAAATAATATTATGCGCTCATTTATTTTTTTTTTTTTTTTTAACTCGGTATGTATAATATGCAAAATACAATACATATCTGCAGCCCACGTAATATAAATAATTGACAATAACGCGTTTATTACGTATTTGAATTATTTATTGAAAATATCTATTTAGTGTATTTATCTATTCTATAGTATGAATCCGAGAAGGGCAATATGCAGCGGCGAAGTAGTAAAAATTAGGGATCGGAAGTTACGGGAAACAAAAAAGAAAAATTATGCACTTCAAAATATATGGTTAAAAATTGGGAAAATGTTTCAAAAATATTTTTGACCCGATCTGTCGGTTAATTCTTGAAATAATATTGAGTTTTATATTCAGTATTATTGTTATTATAATAAAATATACTGTTTAAGAAATAAAAAGATCAATTTTTTTTAGGAAATATTAAATAATGTGCGCACTTTCCTAATGGGGCTAATTGAGGCTCAAGAATTTGGGTAGTTGTATTTTAAAATTAATTTAAAATTTTAAGTTTTACTAATATGTGAATAATTGTTTTTTGTTATGTATTTGTTTCAATATAACAACATATTATAAAAAGTTATATACTGCTATCAACTTTCATCTGAAACCATTTATAACAGTAATTATATTAAAGTAATAACAAAAATGAACTGTTTATTTGAAAAAAAATATTAATATTACATTATTAATTCCAAGTTTATTTTTGTAACTTTTGAAAATTGTTCAATGATAAATTATCTGTTGAGACCATATTCTTATAATAATTATATTGATAGGTGTTTCACAATACTCGTCTTAGAAAAATAAATAGCTATTGTTCCTAAGGGGGGGGGGGATAATGCCCTCATAGCTCTTCCCTTAAACCCACCACTGCTCGGAATCGCAGTGGCATGGAATAAACTCACGCACGCGTCCGTCATTATGACGACGTATATTAACATTTAAAAAAATGTATGATTGATATGTGATCCGGAGAAAATCAAAAAAAAAACATTCGGATTTTGAGTGCTTAGTCCAAGTGGACGGCGGCGGAATGAAACATTACGTGTTATATTATTAATAGTTTCACGACGAAATGATGATATATAATATATAGTCATTTGTGAACGCGTTTTTTCAAGTAGATAGACCGACGAGCTCTCGAGGAGTCGAGTTTCATATACATAGTTCATCTCCTCTAGAGATTGACAACCTCTGAGGAAGAAAACACGGCCTAAGTTATTGTTTGGGTGCACCGCGATTTCGATCGACGACATTACTATTCCATTTTAGAGTAATCGCAGCGGTTCCCAAACTGCATGTGCACCGCGGTGCACTATATTAGGGCATCGCGAGCACTTTCTATAAGGGCAACGCGGTCCCCGACGGCTCAGAATAAATAATTTATAATGTAAAGAACTTTATTTTTCGAAAATTCTTTATCTTAATGAATATTTTTTGTCCTGTCTTTCGTGGCGAGCTCACAGTAGAAAGTAGAACACCGGAGAATGACTATATTTGGTCCAAAAAAGGGCACCGTGAAAAAAAGTTTGAGAACCACTGGACTTACGTATATTCGACATTGTTATTTAGAATATATTATCATAATCTTAGAGTGTTGTTCACATTAACTGTATTTATCACATACTTATATTATTATTGTACATGTTACAATCACGAACAATTCAATTATATTATTTGACTGATGAGAAATATCTTTAAATGGTTTTGGTTGCTTGGTCTGGTAATCGAACAATTAAACACCTATGTACATAGAATAATATATTATTATTAAACTATTTTATCAATATCATTCAATGCGTTATTATACATATATATAATATAATATGACGTTTATCATCGAATGATTCAACCAATCACATTTAATATTATTATGTGTCATTAAAATTAATTTTTATCTCTTCCCTTGATCTTTGATACTTAATTGATACTTATTACTAATTTTAAATAATATTAACTTTGTTTACACTATTATAATAATATTATTTAACTCTCGTGCAATACAATATAATATGTCAGATGCCTACTTATTATGTATTACCATTAGTTTATTGGACATTATGTGGAAATAAATGAACAAAATAAATTATAACTTACGGCTACGATGATACATACGTCGAAACATATTATCTTTTTGAGAACCCTTTTTTATTTATTTAAAAAATTAATAAATGATGACCTAACCCGAAGGCTGACTTTTAATGTTTAAAGTAATAAGACAAACAATTCGTTGACGCTTTCATTAGTATCAATAATAATAATTTTAAAAAAACTGTAACTAGATCGAAAACAATTATTTTACATAAGTAATAAAAATGGACAAACTCAGATCGATGCCTTAGTCATAAAGATAAAAAATATAATACATTTATCCATTAAATACATACTTCTATATGGACTCCGGAGCACTGCCATATCTGCAGAGGAAACGAAAGAGCAGACAAAGCAGCCCGAAATGCTATTAGTAACTCCAGTACTATTAGTAACTCTTTCATTATTATGTCTCCAGTTGATATAATCAAGAACGTTGACAAATCTTCCATACAATTATGGGGCTCAGATTGGTATCAAAATTACCGAAAACGAATTAAAGGAAACCAAACACACTGTCGGGCCTTGGCCAAAACTCAACTATTCAAATCGAAAAGAAGAAGTAATGTTATGTATTATAAATATAAATAATAACATAAACGTATTATATAGACATTTATTGTTAACAGTATAAATCGTAATGACGTACAATATATTTCTACTCGCTAATAACCGATGGACAGTCCCCACCGATCGCAATATGATACTTATGATTATTGTTAGTATAAACAGTATCGGTGTAATATCATATAATATAAATGCTGAATATGCAACATTTTTTTCCTTAAAAAAAAAAAATATATATATATATAAGTAGTATTTTGTGTATTGCTTAATCGCTATGTTAGTGTGTTAGTAAGTTTAATTACATTAATTATAATTACTTGGAGAATATCGCTGAGGTGGTTTTCTAGATCTAATTGGTCTGGGTGTTTTATTTATTATTATAGTATCAGGATTTTGTTTTGCACCTACGGTTTCGATATTTTCAGTATTTTCATTTATTTGTCTAGTGGGTGTAAGTGAAATTGAATTATTCGCTGGTGTCAGCGATTTATCAATGAGTAATTGATCATTGTGTCTCTTCCAAATAGTTCCGTCATCGAGCTCTACATCGTGTGTATTACAACTAATGGATTTGATAATTTTACCCTTTTGCCATTTATTATTATTATTCCTATAATTTCTCGCTAAAACATTATCACCTGTATTATATGATACTATCCTATTACCACCATTGTTTATTTGTGATATTTGTCGTTCAATAACCACTTCACTTGTATTCGGCATTAACGCGTCAAATTGTAAACGTGTTGATCGACCTAACATTAGTTTAGCTGGCGTTTCTTGTGTTGTTGAATGAGGTGTATTACGATAAATCAAAAGAAATTTATATAATTGGGATTGTGCAGTCGAGCATTTAAAAAAAAAAATTTTTATTGTTTTGACTGCTGATTCCGCACAGCCGTTTGATTCTGGGTGAAATGGAGCGCCTGTCATATGCCTTATACCTAGATTTTTGCAATATGCTTGAAGTTCAAAACCAGTGAAACATTTTGCACCATCTGATGTAATTGTTTTTGGAATTCCAAATCGTGCTATCGTTTCTGAAAATTTTTGAATAACAATTTCTGCTGTCATAGAATTTATTTGAAATACTTCTAACCATTTTGTGGTTGCGTCAACAATGACAAAAAAATATTTATTTTGAAATGGTCCAAGAAAATCGCAATGCACTCTAGTCCACGGTTTTTCTGGCCATTTCCAAGGTGATGTTACAGATTTTGGCGGATTTTGCCTGACATTAATACAATTGTCGCAACTTTGTGTGATATTTTCGATTTCTTTGTCCATTCCTGGCCACCAAAAGTATGATCTCGCTAAACTTTTTATACTGGAAGAACCCATATGACATGAATGAAGTTCCTTGAGTATATTATTTCGAAATTTAGCTGGTATAATAACACGGTAACCCCAAGTTCTAAATTTTTAGAAAAATCACTATTCCATTCTCCTGTTTTGACTGCGTTTAATACTTTGGCGAGAATTGTGTCTCTACTTGTTTCAATTTTTATTTTAGACCAGTCTAATGTGAAAGGTGATTGTTCGTGAATAAAATTAAGACTAATACATTCTTCATTATGATTTTCAATTTTTAATTTTGAACCTTTTATTCGTGATAAAAAATCGGCTGTATTATCTTCGGATTTCACATATTTTATGTCGAAATCGAATGATGATAAAACATAGGCCCATCGTTGTAACCTATTAGCCGCGTAAATTGGGATACCTTTCTTATCAACGAAAATATATATTAACGGTTTATGGTCGGTTTCTAATAGAAAATGCCTACCATATAAATAGTCATAAAATTTCGTAACCCCGTAAATAATTGCTAAAGCTTCTTTTACAATTTGTGGAAATTTACATTCTGACTCAGATAGAACTCTTGATGCATATGCTATAGGTTTTTCAGTACGATCTAGGTACACATGGGAAAGAACTGCGCCTAGTGCATAAGATGATGAGTCTACAACGAGTTTAATCGGAATATTATGATCATAATGTGCCAATACGGGTTTCGAAATTAAAATTTGTTTGACTTTATTGAATGCTTGGTCACATTTTGGTGTCCAATTCCATTCACAGCCGTTACGTAAAAGAGTGTAAAATGGTTTTAAAATATTTGCAGCGTTTGGAACAAATTTTATATAATACGTAACTAAACCTAAAAATGATTTTAGCAATGTTTTATTTTCTGGGACAATGGCATCGTTTATAACGTCTGTGTGTTTTGTTAGTGTGTGTAAACCATTTTCATCTAACCTGTGACCCAAATATTCAATTGACTTTTGCATAAATTTGCATTTATTCAACTTTACTCTTAAACCTGCATTTGACAATACATTTAGTAATTTGTCTAAACGAGCATTGTGCTCTGTGATAGTATATATATATAATATAACACAAATGACAGATTATTTTGTTTGTTACACTAAGCAGACATTGAAGAAAACCAATTCGACATTGAGCAGTTACGTACAACCATTGATTTTATACTATACAAATAAGTTGGACCATAATAGTTTTGTTGACTAAAATTATGCTGTCATCGGATAGGTTCCATATACAGGGTGATTGATTTATTAAACAACACTCATTATTTCAAAAAGTATTGACTTTTTAAAAAATATTTTTCTACATGGTTTCAAGTTGTTAAAAAACTAACGTTTTTATTAAAAAATTATATTTTTAAATATTTTTTATCCTTATCATTTTTTAAGTTGTTTACGTTTTTGAATGACAACATAGAGTTTTAATTTCATATTCCAAAGCAGAATATTTTTCTAAGCATTTTTATATATAAAAATCGAATTTGGAGCTAGTAGTTTATGAGTTATAAGTATTTAAAGTTTAGATTGGCAGAAAAATGGTGTGGTACGGGGTTACCCCGCAAAATGTTTGTCCATTACTCTGCTTGTCTAAACTTTAAATACTTATAACTCATAAACTACTAGCTCCAAATTCGATTTTTATATATCAAAATACTTAGAAAAATATGCTGCTTTGGAATATGAAATTAAAACTCTATGTTGTCATTCAATAAAGTAAAAAACTTAAAAATGATAAGTATAAAAAATATTTAAAAATATAATTTTTTAATAAAAACGTTGGGTTTTTAACAACTTGAAACCATGTAAAAAAATATTTTAAAAAAAGTCAATACTTTTTGAAATAATGAGTGTTTTATGATAAATCAATCACCCTGTAGATGACAGATTTTAATTATCAAAAACTCATGTGATACAATTTATTTGCATATTATAAAATCAATAGTATAGATAAAAAATAATAAAATGAAATATGAATATTATGGTCGATGTCGGCGCATTTATTTTTATCTGAAGGTCCAAAACGCAACATGCAACATTTTACGATCACAAAAATGATTCATCGATCATTATTGTAAACACAAAATGTTCCATGTTGTTGTTTGGATCTTCAGATAAAAATAAATGCGCTGATGTCTTTTTAATAACTTAACTAAAAATGAACGGCTATTAATTTAAAATTTGTACATCAGACCTGGTTATAGACGAATATATTTAACAAGCACAACAAAATAAGCGTTTCCACAGTTTGCGGCGTTTGGGTTTAGCCTCGGTGGATACCAGTTCTGACACAGAACCCAAATGATCAGAGTTGGAGTGTTTTACGTCTGTTCCAACCGGGCCACTTATTTCTTCGACCGACAAAGCCGCTTTCTGCTGCAATTCGTCTGCACACCGGGGTGAATCCATCAATATCTGTTCGTGTGAGTTTGGACTGTTTGGAGTCAAACCGATATTAATTTTATCACCCACGGAATCCGTTTGCACATCTTGAATCAGCAGTGGAACAAAACACTCGTACGGTGGACCTTTAAGGTCACAGCCGGACTGTTGCACGTCTGTTTCAATTGGATCACTGAGTTCCTTTACTTTCAAGGTCGTTTGTGGCAGAAAATCCTCAGCAAATAGGGGTGAATCCGTTAATAACGGTCCCTCCAAAACTGGCTTCGAACCGATATCTATTTTATCACCCGCGGAATCTGTTTGCACATCGTGGATCAGCATTGACTCAGAACTCTTGTTCAGCGGATCTTCAACATGACAACGGAACGGTTGCACGTCTGTTTCGACCGGGTCATTTATCTCTTCTAGTTGTGGAGTGGTTTGTGGGTCTAAACGATCACAACCGGACTGTTGAACGTTGGCTTCAATCGAGTCGTTGAACTCTTCTACCTTCAAGGTCGTTTGCTGCAAAACATCCTCAGCGAATTGGCGTGAAGCCGTTAACTCCGGTTCCACAATTTCTGGTAGCGAACCGAAATCTATTTTATCACCCGCGGAATTCGTCGGCTCGACGAGTATGCCGCAACTAGAACGCCGGATCTTTACATCACCACAACAAAACAACCGTCGGAAGAAACGCTTGGTTCTTTTCCAAACAGAACAGCACTTTGGCTTGCCTACAGTGGTTGTTGGATTTTCATCATCGAATCTCTGAATTATGGGTTCCTGCGGAAAAATAGTGTGTATTTTATGATTGTATTTATAAATACAAATCTAATATAACTTTATAATAAGATATAATATAACAAATACCTCATCGAATTTGGGATTTGGCATCGAAACACAGCTTGAGGACTGTTGTACGTCGATAGCTAACATTTTTACAGCTGGCCCACTTAACTCCTCGACCGGAAAACCTGTATATTTTGGCATTAAATCGTCCGCGAACCTGCATGTTTCAATTATATTGGGTTTTGGTATCAAGGTTGAAGTCTGAAATACAATATCAGTTTCATCGGTATCCGAACCCAAATGTTTGGCGATATCCGATATTGAATTTGAACGTCGATCTTCGAGGTCGCCGCAGTGACCAGACGCTACGATTTCTCCGATCGGGCCATTTTCCAGCTTCGTTAGAGAACCGTCCATCAGGACAGTTTCAGTGGACACTATAATACTTTGCTCAGCAGTATTCGACATGATATAATAATGTTAGTAATAATATTATATTAACTGATTAATTAAGTATTACAATAGTATAGAATAATAACGAGACAAAATTAACTTTTATTTTTTGTTCACACGCTAAGACAGTCAAAAATATAATGAATCATGAAATGTAGACAAAATTATAAATTAAACAATATATTATTTTCAATGGCAACTATATCTTAGCAACAATGATCTATATATATAAAAATGGAGACAAAAAATTCGAAATTGCATCAGTTGAGAACGGCTGGGCCGATTTGGCTCAAATTTTTTTTAAATGATAGAGAATGTCGGGGAGCGGGTTTATAGCATAAATTATGGACCTAACTCCTGTGAGTTAGAGATTTAGAGACAAAAACTGAGTTACACCGGTGGCGCCCTCTAGCAGATAAAAATAAAAATAAAAATAAAAAATAATTAATAATAATACAAATATCGATAATATCAGGGCTTGAAATCGATTAATATCGATAAAAATCGAAAAAAAAAATATTTTTATATTCTGGTTGATATACATTTTTTATTATAGACACTTAGAACTTAAGAGTAAAATAATAATAATAATAATAATAGTTGGCACATTATTCATTTTATTTTGAAATATTATCGTTTTATGTTATTTATGAATATTGTTATGGATATTATGACTATTGTTTTTTGGAGAGAATTTGTATGCTTGAATCATGCCTCTTATGAGAAGAACAAACATTGGACGGCGTACACGTAATGCAAGAAACATTAATGAATTTAGACGTGCTCATAATACACAGGCCCGCGCTGCACAAACGCCGCCTCAAATTCGACAACATGTTAATATAAGAAGAAGAAGTTCAGATGTAGCCTTGAATCGCGCTGCTTTCGAATACGATTCCGCAGTCGCTTACAAAGATCTTTTGTGTGTTGATATCGGCTCATTATATATCGTATGCCAGCATTGCAAGGCATTGAAGTTTCGATTGGAAACCCCCGGCTTATGCTGCGCTGGTGGTAAGGTTAAATTACCAGTTTTAGCTCAACCACCAGAGCCATTGTATTCGTTTCTCTATGGAAATACAATCCAATCAAAACATTTCCTGGTGAATACACAAAAATATAACGGAAGTTTTCAAATGACGTCATTTGGAGCAGAAGTTATTGAACAACCATCAGGCTACAATCCGAGTTATAAGGTAAAGGCATTTGTAATAATAACACATTTTTTTTTACATATGACCATTTAAATATTCAGATTCAAGGACAAATTCACCATCGAGCAGGCGCTTTGTTACCACAACCAAACGAAGATCATAACATCATAAAGTGAATCTAATTGCTACTCTAGGGAGTCTTAATATTTTTATAAATAAGCGGGATAAACAAACTGAAAAATAAGGGAAAAACGGGAAATTTTAAAATTCAAATTTAATTCCATCCATTACAGTAACCCACTTGTAACCTACTGTTGTAGAGCAGATCGACATTTCTTCCAGCATTTTGAATGGCAAGTTTCGCGGAGAAGATGTATTACTACCACGAATCCCTATTATCACTACATATGTCCCAATTGAATTCAAACGGGTTCAATTTCCAATCAGATTAGCATTCGCAATGACAATCAATAAGTCTCTAGGCCAAACGATGACTGTTTGTGGCTTAGATCTGGGCACACCGTGTTTTTCACACGGACAATTATACGTGGCATGTTATCGTGTGGGTAAACCATCCAGTTTGTTTGTGTTGGCTAAAGATGGATTTACTAAAAATATCGTACACTCCATCGCACTAAGAGACTGACAATTTTTTTTTTAATTCATATAATTTATGATAGAGATGTAATTTTAAATTTATTAGTTAAGATATAAAAAATACAATGAATTCAAAAAAATTAATATTAAAAAAAAACACACATCATTGTAAAATCAATTCACTTCGTTCAGAATCTAAAATAGTTTAAAATTGTATATCATTTATAAAAATATATTTGTTTATGTTATCAATAAAGAACTTTGTAATTTACTCATTCATTGCAGACTATGTTCTATCCTTAATCCCGAGGGTTATTAATTATTATTAGTGACATTATATGAATATTAATTTGACATTCTCAATAGTTTACTATACGATATGATCTCCAAAACCACTAATAAACTACAAATAAAAAAATAAATATTTTCTCATAGGTACATAATAACTAATAAGTAATAACACTTTAGTCACTATACACGGCCTACGAAAATGCCAAAAACAAACTAAAATATAATATAAAATTATCAAAGCATTACTTGTTTGATGGTAGGTAATTATTATAAAATTACTTCATGTGTTGACGATAAATTATTAGCTGAATGCCAATTGTGTAAAAAACCAATAAACGGCCAAATAAATTCTACTGGCAATTTTCTAAGTCATATTAAGGTATGTAGGTACTAAATATATTTTGTGTAAATTAAGTTGATTTTAAATTTATATGTTATCTAACCCAACCTATTAATTATTATATTTTAGAAGAAGCATTCATCAATATTATCCAAATTGAAAATAAGTAAAGATGAAAAAAAGAAAATTAATAATGCTAGTTTATGTGAGTAAATAAGAACCTTTTTTTTTTACTTTTTTTTCTTATAGTTACTTGAATTATCTTTATGGAAATTACTATAGAATAGTAATATAGCGTGTATTTATAATGTTAACTACACGGTTCATGTGGAGAACGGATGTAGTATAATGGCGCCTTAAGTATACTGTATACATGATATATAATAATATAATATATTATATGTTTATATTATATTATATTTATAATTATTATAAAAGAAAAAGATTTTTTGTTTGAATATCTGTCCTACTTATTTAATAAATAAAATATTATTAGGTACCTATATTTTATAATATTAATGTTGTAGGCTTTAAAGATATACAGCCATCATATTCTGGAAGCCAACAACAAAAAATACCGCAGTACACACAACAAAGGCAAATATCAAAACAAACAGTAAGTTTGATTTATATTATAATACAGAGTGATCTTTATTATAAACCGCTTATTCAAATTTCACCACTTGTGAAATGTAAAACAGTTAAGTTCAAAATTATTTTTACATTAGGTGCATAGGTTTTTAAGTGTTAATTGTTTTTCAAATATTTAATTACTATTTACTGTTCCAAAATATCCTTAAAAGAGTAATAAATAATAATTGTCAATTGATACTTATCTGTCTTTATAATAAACTGATTTAATTTAAGTTAATTCTACTTAATTCAACTATTGCCTTTAAAATTGTATTAATCAAGTGTTTTAATTACCTAAAATGATTTGCTTTTAGATCAACAACTTGGTCTTTGATTATGTAGTCCAAAAAATGAGACCATTAGTAACTTGCCAAAAACCAGCATTTAGAAGATTGATAATGGGCCTTACTGGAATAACAGATACAGCGTTACTCCCGGATACAAAAGATTTGAGTAAATTGTTAACATTAAGTTATACTTCTTATGTTACTATGTTAACTGATTTAATATCAAAAGTATCATTTATTTGTACAACAGCAGACATATGGTATAGTAACAATAAAAGTTATTTAGGTATGACTTGCCACTTTCTCGACGAAAATACTTATAGCAGGTACTCGTATGTTCTTGGTTGTAGGCGCATAAAGGGCAGTCATACTTACATGAATATAGCACAGGTTATGAATGAAGTCACCAAATCTTTTAAAATTAACAATTCCAAAATATCGCATACTGTGACCGATAATGCTTCAAATTTCGGAAAAGCGTTCAGAACATTTTCCATTCATTCAGAAACCCCAAATGAAAGTCAGTTTAGTGCTCAAAGTTCTAATAACAATTGGTTCAAAAGTAGTGATGATGAATCTAATGTTGAAATAAGTGACTCTGGTAGTGAGGTAGAAATGCAGATGTTGAAATTGTAGAAATATCAACATTATTTTCAAATCCTGAAGATATTGAATGTAATGACGATGATGATGATTTTTGTTTACCTGAACATCTAACTGCACTGCTCACACTCTTAGTTTAATTGCTACTACTCTACTAGTGATGTAGCTAAAATTTCTGACTCAATTTATAAGAAAATTTCAAAATCTGTGTTTGTTAAATTAAATGCATTTTGGAACATTCTTAGCAGAAGTTCGGTCGTTTCTGACAAAATATATGAGATCTGTAATTTAAAGTTCCCTGTGCCTATTATTACACGCTGGAATTCAATGTATTTTGCAGTAAAAAAAGTGGTCGCCAATAAAGAAAAGTTGTTAGTTGCATTTGAAGAGTTAAAATTAAATAAATTAAAACAATCTGAGTGGGCATTTATAGATGAATATTGTCTGATCATTGGCAACATCTCTTGACCTAATGCAAGGGGAAAAAAGTTGTTTTTTAGGTTATGTCGCCCCTATTATTGCTCTGAGACTTAAATTAATTCAATCGACTAATTTTATATATTGTAAACCATTGGTTTTTTCAATTATTAAAAGTCTTGAAGAACGATTTAAGTACATTTTTGATTTAACACATACTAAAAGTAAACCATTTATTTTGTCAGCCATAAGTCATCCAAAATTTAAACTATCTTGGGTACCAGTCAGATATTTATCTATGTGCAAACAATTATTTATAACTGAATGTAATTTAGAATACTCAATTGAAAATGGAACTGATGAAAATGGCTCTGATGATAATGAAAACAGTGACCACGAATTTTATCAAATTCTTAGTGGAGATACGGATGGTTCACTTGATCAAAATCATATTTCTTTTCAAAACTCGGTTAATACTCCTAAAAATACAAATCTTGCTAGTGTTCAAGCACTTTCGTTTTCGGATACAAAAAAAAAAAAGAACTAGACATTTTAAATAATTTGCCAATTGTTAAAAAAGTTTTTTTTAAGTATAATACAACCATCATCTGCCCCTGTTGAGAGGTTGTTTAGCAGTGGTTCACAGATTTTAGTTCCCAGGAGAAACCGGCTTAGCGACAACACATTTGAAATGTTGTTATGCTGCAGGTGTTTTAATAATAATAAATAATTTTAACTAAGTCTTATAGCTAAGCATAACTATTGTTATATTTTTATATTATTATTTTATTTTTAATAGTTACTTAAATTATCAAACTGAAATAGAAAGTTACTGTAAATTGTTAAAATTGTAAGTATTAGTATAGTTTTTCAACTATTTAGAATTTTAAGCTTTAGTGGCAATCTTGCTAAGATTATAATATTATATACTTGCATACTCATTACTGACATTACTTGTTGTTATTCTGCATTGTTATTGATGTAATTTAAGAAATATTTGGTGCTTGAATTTGCTATTTTTATGTTATTTAAACCTTTTGGCAGTTATACATTTATAAATAATAAGTCATGATTAAAAAATGTGACATTATTATCAGTATTTACTATTTACTATAATAATTAATATGTATTTTTTTTTTTTAATTTTTATGTGATTAAGTAAGTACTAAATTATGGCACTACCTGACTAATGAGTAATGATAAACTTAATTACTACAATAAATACCTTTACTAGTAATTCAAACCAACAAATAACATTTTTTTTTAATTATCTATTTTTTTATCTAGATAAAAATGTATTTACCTTTTATGTTTATCTAGATATTTTCAATTTTTTTATCTATTATTTTTATTGAGATAAATTCACACGTATTATCTTTCATCTTTATCTAGATAAATTTTGCATTATCTATTCCCAACATTGGACACTATAGCCCTAGCCATATGCTGACACAGAAAAAATAATCACCTAAAAAAAAAAATTGAAATGTATAACTTGATATTTAACCTAATCTACATTATTGATAAACTTCATTGTAAAAATATGGCCAATGGATTGAGGGAGACAAAGCTCCGTCGTGGTTCGTTTTAGGATGATGTACGGAGGGGCAGTTATTATACGGAGGATCAACCACCCCCCTCCGCCATCACCAAATATTTGAACTATAATATAGTTGTGCCACTGCAGTATTCAATGCTATATAATATTCTGTATGTAAACCCATCTGCTATATTATTACGATTTCCGAAGCTTAGGCGTAACGTGAAATTCCGTATTAAGTCTGCAGGCAATTTTTAGGCGCCATTAAACTTTAAAACCTCCTATACAAGCACGGCGTCAACTTCAGAGATTTGAATAATTGTTGTCTGTACATTGTGTCACCTTTAGCCTTGCGTGACTACGTTTCTTATTCTCATCCATTGACCATTGTTATTGAAGGTGTTATATACAAAATACATTTTCGCAGCTAAATAATGTCACTCGAGTAGTGGTAAACAAATAATATAAATAACAATAAAGTATAATAATATAATAAGTGGAGATAGTTAACCAACCCATAGTATTATAATAATTGTGTGGGATATATATAGGTCATATTTTATACGCGTGATTTATTCATTATCATATTATACATATAGGTAAACTTTTATATTACCTATATTATTTTAACAACGTCGATGTGAAAATATCTGTTATTTTTAACACAAAGAACGAAGAAAAAACAATTACAAAACAGGTGGATTTGGACCACTAATTACAACTTAAGTGAGTGACCATTTTACCTAGTATATAATGTAATGTATAATCTAAAGGAATGTCACTGTTACATATTATTATTATTATTATTAATACTACATTATCACACTTATCTGTATCTAATAAGTCTAATTCTATGAACTATATCAAAACTACTTAGAATATTTAAAACAACGCACATGTCCCCCACCCCCCCCCCCCAACAAAAACCAATCAGAAAGATGAAATTTTTTCGAAGTCAACATTTAACATTCAATTAGCAACAATTCGCAAGACCATTTCCACAATTTGCAAGCCTTTAGTTTTACCATCGATTATAGATTATTCTATAATCAATGTTTTTACCATAAAACGAAAAAAACTAGGGGTAGGGTTAAAGACACTTGTCCACAGTCCTACCCATATCAATGAAAATCCATTTTAAAATGATTCTTGAACCATCATTTAGCAGTCAATTAACAACGATTAGCTATAGACTGTCGTGAAAATTTACAGCAAACAAATAAATCGTCCGTAAAAGAGATTTTTGAAATTCGCAAATGTCTATATACAGCCCCAGCCCCACCCCGGACCGAAATAATGCGATTTGCGATTTGAGATTCATGTCAACATTTGCAGCCAATTAGCAACGATATCCCCGAGTTGAGGACATGTACGTTTTTAAGCAAATGTGAAATGTGTGCGATCACAGCGATGTTAATATGTTAAATGTAATAAAATAACTTATTTTTGGGCAATCATCGGAGCAGTTTTTGAAAAGAGTGTCATTGCCCGTGTGCAAGATTAAAAACTTCACTCCGCACCCACTGAAAAAAAATTTCTAGTGCCGTGCTTGTGTAGAACCCGTAGGTATTGGTATCGTCCGCGCTATGGTTATAACGGATTTTTCGATAAAAAAAAAAAATTGTTTTAAAATCATAAATTAGTGTGTATACTTACACTAACCTAACCTACTTTTAATGGGGTTTTTTTTTTCGAAAACATCACTATCTATTGGGATAATTTATTGCTCGGATCTTTTCGGTTATATATATAAGCGCCATTAAAATTTTCATATTTTTTTAATAATTTAATAAATTAATTAAATAATTAATAAATAAAGATAAATGAAATATGCAAATTTTAATAACGGCTAGATAACCTAAAAGATCCCATCGCACTTTTGATGATTTCATATAATTTTGCACTTTAATAATATGCTAACAAATACATTCATACACTCGCTATAGTTACTGATAGATATACATATTGTGTATAAAATATAATAAAGTGAGAACAATGATAGGGGGGGGGACAAATTATAAATATTATTCATGTGGTTGCGGGTCAGTTGTGGCCTGAAAATATTTTAGCTGCAGGTGAGCTGTGGTCCGAGTAATTACCATCACCTATGGGCCTATGTATATACCTGTTACCTTTACCTATGCAGGTACCTGATGGCAGATGCAGCGTTGGACATACAAAACGATAATCGAATAACGACCAATGAAATGTTCGGTACTCGTATGGGAAGTATTACAGTGGCGTAATTTGCCCCTGCATGTTTGTGGGGGGGATAAAATATTTTAACATTTTATCTATAACCCCCCCCCTCCCATAAAAAAAATAAAAAGTATGTATTATAAGCATCTTTCAGAATTTATTCAGAGGAATATATTTATGTAGTATGTACACATGAGACATGGAATAAATTCCGATAAAGTGTACAAATCGATAAGTTATTTTTAGTTCAATAGGACTAAGGAAAAATATTAGGATAGGATAAGATAGGACAGATATGACAATAGTCTTTCGATCGTCGTCGATCCACGATAAAATAATACTTTACTGCTCGGTGGTTTATTTTTGTACCACTACACAATGCATAGATAAAATCAAAACTTACACAAAACATATTTATATTGCAATAGTGATACTTATAAACTTGCGTGGCTGCATTTAAAACGAACTAGGTACGAAGTATTTATATACAACTAGCATAAAAGATTTTTTTTTTTGTATTATTTCTATAATGCATAAAATATAGGCTATTTATAATAATATTAATTCGCTGAGGTATTTGATTACAATATATACATTTATATAAAAAAAAAAATAATAATATTATTAGATAAAGAAGTACATTGGTATGTAGTTAATCAATCTTTAAAAAAAGGTCATGGGGGGGAGGATACGACATCCAAATCCCCCCCCCGTAATTACGCCACTGAAGTATTATCATTATTTAATATGATAAAGATAACAATATAGATCGTTTTATCGTATTATTATATCTGCCACATATGAATGACTTACATTAACTACGATAATCGGATAGATAAATATATGAATGTTTTTATCACCTTTAACATTATTATATTCTTAAACGACAAATGTTAGTCTTAGTACCTATACTGTCGTATACTAGAAAATACGTATTGTGATGCATTTATATTGTGATGTTTATATACTATTTACCTATTTTATATAACATATATATGTACAGTTTATACAATATTGTATGGCCGCAATTCTTACGTTATTTAGGGATCGGGCCACAACTCGCAAACATCGATTTATGTCACGTGGACATCCTTGCAGCAGATGCATTCGAGTTCCATCCCAAGATCATTTTTTATACCTATTCTGTCCCTGTTAAAAAAATATTGTTGTTATAAAACGCATTCAAAAAATATATGTACCAATTCATATATTATTAGTACATTTTCATAATTTAATGCGAATAATATAATATATATACCTATATAATATCAATAATCGAAAAACATAAATATTTATGAATTTGTAATTGGAATTGAATTTATAGGACAATTTTTTTCACAAATTCCAATCGCGATATTTAACCTGAACTACATGCATACACGCATATTTTCTTTGACAAAATCTTCTTTATCTAATATAGGATTTCTTCGTTAATTATATTGCTTCTTGATTTGATGATCCCAGCTCGCTCTCTTATATATAATGAGATTCATAAATCACAGGGAAAATAAAGTCGATCGAGCTTTATACGTATAATAATATAATAATAATAATTTTTTATTTCCATCGAATTTTGTAAAAGTTAGTTTTACTAAATGGAGCATATTGTACCTACGCGTATACCTACGTCGTAATAATCATTTCTTATTTTAATATTGAAATTATACAAAGCGCGCGTAACTACTGTGTGCATGCAGCAAGTCTCAAGAGCGCAACAATTAAAACGTAGGTAGTTATGTAATTATGAATAATAATTAATGATCGTGCTTTATATTCTATACATATATATTATGCAGTTATCCGTCAGACAATCAACGGGTAAAACGTGTAATGTTATTATTCATAAACAATTGTTTCAGTATTAATTCTGGCAATGTAAGATAAAATGCAACGCATTATTTATGTTCTTTTTATACCCCACAGCTCCATATTATGCATGTCGAGTGGGCTTTATTCTCGGCCAACCGTAAACTACTTTTGTTTCTACATTCTAACCATTTTTTATATCGCACAATAATATTATGATATACTTATATTAGAATAGTACGCGAACCTGCAGTGAAGGGGTTATCGAGGTGTGAATTGCATATTGTCCAAAATGTGAGCCTTTAAAAGTTATTATAAAATTATAACTTATAAAGAATTTACAAAATTAATTCTATGTGCAGCACTCTCGGAACAATAAAATAATATTTATTATCTTTAAATAAAATAATAATGTGTACACGATTTTAAAATGTTTATGTTATTATTAATGTTTTATTCTGATGCGACTTACTCTCAATAATATGAACTAGTTTTGAACATCACCATCATCATCAACAGCCTTACTGTGGCGAGGTGTCTTTTTTTGTATTTTATAAAATCTAATTAGGTATATGTATTTTACTGTTGCTACAAATACATAAAACATGCGATAAAAATATTTACAGTCAGTATATATCACAATCGTAATATTATTACTAATTTATTGGAATCACCAATATTGGTCACTGTGACATGCATTACCCCAGCTCTCCAATAATATGTGATTTAAAAAATAAAATAGTTTTTGTTTACCGGACTACGAACCGAACTTAAGGCGTGCAAATTTGGAAATTCGTCATACATATTCTTTATAATAATATACTAAATCTATTTTGTAAAAAAAATTAAGGCATCCTTTATAATGAAAAAAACATTGTAATTTGTTTATCGTCAATAGTCAAAATAATAATAGAATAAAGTTCGAAGTCGAAAAAATCCGCTTTCGACGATATATTTTATTTATATGGTTGTCGAATGTGTTATTTTTCAGATTTAGCTTTTTTTTCAAACTATTTGGTCACCGTCACGCCACGCACGTTGTGGCCCCCATCGCCTAATAATAATATGATATTAACGGGATAACGCGCGGCTGGATAAGACGTAAACATTAATAAATTATTATTATTATTATAACAACAGCCGACACCGTTCGGGTTAAAATGTTAAATACGCGACGACATAGTGCAACGGTGGTATCATTACGGTATACCATGCAGCTATATTATGGTAGTAGTTGTACACACCCCTACCCACCCACCCGCGCTCTCTCACACAGGACACTGCTGCTGCATCTGCAGACGTCTGTTCGGACGGAACACGTGTGTGCAACGTAGTCCTTCGTCCTTCGTACGTGCCTCGGAGGAGTTTTTTGATTTTTCCACACCCGGCAACACGCGTATATCATTACGTAATGCGTATGACATTATGTCGCGCGTATTATCCGTCCTTAATCGCTGCTCTTATTTCGTGTTCCTTGCACTATATAAAATTATTATAATATGTATAATATGACGGCGTTGTTACGTTTTTCTGTCTCAACGACAACAACAATAATTATTGTTATATTACACTATTATTATTATTATTATGTTATTATCATTATTATGATATCTATGTGCGCCGTTTTGTGCGTGTATTATAACATTTTGGTTCTATAATATGTGTTTCACTTGATTACCACATTTTATAATATTATACAGGGTGATTTTTTAAGCACGACGTTCACCCTCATTTTTCCCTTAAATATGTAGTTCATGTGTTCTAAAATGTCTGATATGCAGGTTTGTATATTTGACGAGAGTGATGCAAGCTTCTATTTTTCAAGTGGAACCCCTTCCCCTCCATCTTTTTACTCCAAAATTATTTAGCGGATGATTTTCATGATCATCATGTTGATATGTATCTAAACCAAAATTTTAATGAATAATTTCCGAGTTGTTAGTTTTTACCAAAGAAATACCTTAAAAATAGGTTTACAAAAATATAAAAACTATATAATATTTGATGCAGTTTTTATTTTACTTGGATCATTTTTAGAAATTATTTATCAACACTCGACTATAGTGATTACTTACAATTTAAAATAATCTAAGCTCCCATATTATCTACTTACCACATTACCACAAACGCATACTATATATTTTTAAAGAACAAAAATCTGCTGAACAATTAATAGTGACTAAGAGGAGGTTCATGTTTAAAACACAGAAATTTGTATTGTTACATGATCACTCTTCATGGTAGGTACAAAGAATTTCGAGTATCTGAAAATAATACTTGTGTATAATATCATATTATGGTCTTCAAGTGTATTTAAATAATATTCTAAAAATCAGAGTTTGTATGTATACATAATTTAAGTGTAAAAACAGGACAAGCGTGCATAAACAATCACCCTATATGATACGCTATGACATACATTATTGTGTATTCCCTCACGTGTCTATGGCCCACACGGCCACATTATAATGTAATAAATAATAATACTATCATCCGACAATCGTATATATCGGTACGACTTTCAAGCCACGAGCCCTGCTCTATTGTGAGGGGTGAAACTCGCTCATTGTCCTTAATATTTCTCGTTTTTGAATAGACTATTTTATTATATGTATATCTATACATTTGCACGTGTCTCAAAAATATGGCTGGAGACAATTACATTTGAACACGCAATATATTATTTTCTTGTCTGTTATCGAACGAATAGTAAAGATTATTTTATTATTGTGAACAAAAATCGCAGTCTTATAGGGACCTCCCCCTCCCACTATCCTCTGCCACAAGTCTCGGTTTTCCGTCGCCTGACTCGCATTATCCTCGTTTTCGTCACGATTATGATTTAAAATGTACGACCCTTATTATTATTGTTGTCGCGGCGTAGGGGTTGACGAAGAAATAACGGCTAACCGAAAAACTAGCTAGTATACCAAGTAACCAGCTAGTTGGTATATCCCGAAAATGTTAACGTTTTCTTATAATTATTATTGTTATTAAATGAAAAGCTAGTAAACCTGCGTATGTGGACTTGGTTAAAATATTTTTTTAAATACTTGGAACAAATACTCGATTACATGTAATGCAAAAATAGTATTCGGAATATGTAATCGAATACTTCACCAAAATAGTATTAGGAATACTTTTTATGTTAAATATATTAAACCTTTTCTTCGGGAAAATGTAAAATATATAACATAGATATTACATATACACAATTTAATAATTCTATAATTATAATATAATTTAAGTCGTTGATTGAAAATGTGCAGTATAATTTTGTAAAAAATCCGTTCAGTCGACTCAACCTGTAGTGTTATTAATTTTAATATTAGACCGAGTTCGCACCTATTATCAAGCTATTATATAGTTAAGAACCATGTTCGGAACGTTCACTAAAAAATTGAACTCGTTTACGTTCACGTTCGTATTATTTTTCAAACGAACGCGTTAACGTTCACATTCTTTGAAAAATGAACGCGCTGGTTTATATTTTTATGTGAATATAGTTTACCAACACAGTTCATATAAAAACATATATATATAGGACTCAACCCAGAAATATAAAAACAATTTAGAATTTAGAGCATATTATACAATATCTAAATTATATTAAATATATTTATTAAATAGTATATAAATTGAGCGTCTTAAAAATCGTTCAAATTCATTAAAAATATAAATGCCGTTCACATTCACGTTCTATATTTGAAACAAAAAACGAGTGACGTTCGCGTATCGTTCAATAATTATGAACGTGATGGGAGTGTGAACGTGCAATGCGTTCATGAACGATGTTATTTTCAAACATTGATTAATAACATAAAATATTACCGATTGTATCCCTTTAATTTCTGTGTAAGTTATGGGCGTGTAAATCGTTATAATTCTAAAATGATTACATAAATATTGTACAAAAACTAAAATATCGTAAATAATGTACTTATAGCTTAATGTTTGACAATGGGAGAATACACTTTAATATTAAAAGTAACGACATCAGATCTGTTAAACATATCAATTTGGTATGTTGCGCGTGAGCCTGCAGCATTAAAAGAAAAGTAAATTATAATTTTTTTTGCTACGAGTATCCAAAATAGAAATCATGTTTTACTTTTAATACTTTAACTTTTATACGTTTATACGATACTTTAGTGACGCAAGTTTACGACTTTTAATTTGTATTAAAATTTAAAATAAATACCGAAACACGAAACACATCATCGGAACGCTGAAAATATCGAAATATCGTGGTTTCTATACCGCGGCTTTAATACCCACATTAACCACGATACCAAAATACCGGTATGATTTACTACTCTGCTCAAAAATCGCGGTATAATTTACGCATTTGAAACACTGCATATTTTTACTTTTTCGACAGTTATCTATAGTATATACTCTACTATTGCATATATTAAATTATTATTATCATAGGATAGATAAGCATTTCATAATATACTCTGAGATATTATTTATATGTTTATTGCATGCCAGAGATATACGTTTTTAAGTACTTTGTAGAATATTATACGAATATCGTCGCATAAAAACATTCCGATTTCCGACTAAGATTTTATTTCGGCTTTCGAGGTGAATCGGTGAACCAAACGTATTTATATATTATGGTATTTTTTCGAAATTATAGCAGGTCATATAAGATATAACAAAATGTAACGGACGAAATAATTACCAGATGTCCGGTCGTCGTCAAGTCACATCGTAACGAGTCGAAATCGCCCATATAACACAATATTTATGCCCAAACAACAACATCACGTCAACGTTTAACAGACATTAAATTTGATCAACCAGAATATATTATTATCGTATATGCTGCAAGGTCGTGGAAGATCATCGTTACTGCCATGTATATATATACAAAGTAATTCATTTAATTGTTTTCCATATATGCAGTCACACGCTATAATTCGATAATTATTTCAAAAAGTTTTAAACTTTTTTGAAAATATATTTTTTACAATTTGATATGAATTTTAACGTCATATATTTTGAATTTTTACTTTTTTTTGTAGGGCAATACGTTTTTACTACACACCTTCCGAAGCAGAATATTTTCCCGAGTACTTCAGAATTTCAGATGTATATAGAAATAGAAATGTCAAATAAGTAATATTATTAATTAGTTTTATGAATATTTAAATTATAGATGAGTACGACCAGTTTTGAGCAAAAATAACCCACATTTTATCTAGGTAAGATAATATAGATAACACTTAAAATATTTATCCGGACAACAGATAAAAATATATAATGTATCTATAAATAAAAACGGATATTTAAAAATTGCATTTGTATACTTATTATACAAATGCAATTTTTCAAGTAGGTATAAAGTACAAAGTATTTTTTTTATATATATATTAAAGAATCAAATTGATGATGGACAGTAAATAATTTGTACATAAACATTATAAAATAGATTAAAAAAATACAAGTTTAAATTTTTATAGTATTAAATTTTCCCCTAATAAATGTATTTTTTGTATACGAAAACTGTAAAATCTTAGCATAAATGTCTACTAAAACACCCTTCCCCCATTTCATAATCATAGCTACGCCACTGCGTGTAATAATAATAATATCATATTATTAATTATTATAATGTTGCCGTTGCGCGTTTAAAATCTACCAGCGTAGCGCAGACAGCACTATAAACCGAAGGCATTGAACAATAAGAATAACAATATTATTTTTGTAATTATTATGCGTTATTAGTAATTACACTAAACGGCTAAGCGGTCGTCGAATCGTATGACACTAAATTGATCTGTTCGAACGTTCTTATGATGGGCTGTAGCCTGTAAGAATAATTATCGTGACGAAACACGTATAATATATAGATATATATATATTAGGTATGTAAATATTTAACATTTTAACTTGTGTTCGACACGAGCTTATAAATTTATAAAACAGAGTGCATCGGAAAGCTATCATGACAAATGAAATAACTTTTGGTCTCTTCAATATTTTTTTACTTTTTTTCATTCATAATTTATAGACCCTTTCGTTGCGTTTCACGAAGATATTATTTTAACATTTTTACTTTTTAATATTGAAAAATTATAAATATCCGATCTTTGAAACTAATTTAAAAAAAAAATTCAATTATAAAAACTTTTATTTAATGCATGTATAGTTCATTTTTCACAAATTTTTTTAAATCTCATTACTTTTGTTAAATTTAGCTAAAATTGATACAGTCGTAAAAACATTTTCAATTCAAAAACTATGAACTTTTAAGAAAATATTTCATGATATTATGTTTTAAAAAGCCTAAAAAAGTATATCTTGTTAAAATCTAAATACGTTTTTTTAGTTATTACTTTTCATATTAATGAGTAAGTTATTTTAAAAAAAATATAAAAATAAGCCACTTTGACTAAGATGATAAGAATTTTACAATCAAACATTATCTAAAAACAAAATTTAAAAATTGGCTATTGTGAAATGTTTAAAAAAAAATATTTTTTTTGGTATTAAAATATTAAAATTAAAAATGTCATGCTACACGTGTAGCACACGAGTCAATCAGATTATGAAGAAAAAAATATTTAAAAATATTAACTAGAACAAAAATTATTTAATTTGTCAGTTTTTGATGATGTCACGCTATCCTGTATGGCTGTATATACGTATCATTGGTGCAGTTATGTGTTATTGTGCACGAAAGAACGACACGCCGTAATTATACGATTATACGATTATAATAATAATGATAATAATATTATGCTAAACCAATGGTCAGAGATGCTGTGGTTTCTTGTTCAATAAAAAACAAAAAAAAAAAATAATACGTGATAAAGATGCGACACGTCGTAGGCGTCGACGAAAACAACCAAAAAATACCTTCGAAGTCACATATCGTCGTCGTCTTAGTTATATAATAATAATATTATTGTTATGGAGACATTAATATAACGAGTCCGATAAACATGCAAATTGCACATTTGATCGTAAAGATGTAAAGTATAATCTATACAAATAGATACCATACCGCGATGTACGTACTAGGTAGGCATAGGTAGTAATATGTTATGTGTATTAGCTATGTATATAATGTATACAATATGTAGTGGACACTTCGTGAAATCTATCATGTTCGTGAAATAAAAAAAAAATGTTTATGTAAAATTCTAAAGAACATTTAGATGAATGATAGACATAAAATTATAGAATATATGTATACCTACACAGAGTTTAATACAATCCATATATTATAGTATGGCATCATTGTCCTTATTGACGTTCTGCTTATAAAACACCTCATATATCTTTACTATTAAATTAGGGACCCCGTTAAATTAATTAATTAAATATAGTTATTCAATAAGTCATTATGGTTTTACTCTACCATTTTACTATAATATATTATAAAAAATTCAAAATATGTAACCTTGTTTTTTTGCTCAAAAACATATGCCTTACAGGAAAACCCCTCCACCTCGTATTAAGTGATTGGATTTCGATGATTTTTTTTGATTTTTAAAGAAACACTACTTATGAGTTATGGGTGCATCTAGCTTGGATTTCATCTATAGAGTTACTGAATTATTAGGCACTCGACACTATAACTTGAGTTGCCAGGACTGTAAAAAAAAAAGATTTTTTATATATTTCTGAAAATGTTGTCTCCGGAACATTGACTTCTAATTTAATATTGCAATATTACCCTAACCGTTTATTAACGATTACCTATACGAAATTTGTAAGTAATCAAAAGCGTGCGCGCTTAAATAATTACCCTGTGTATAATCTGGGGTGGTGATGATATGCGTTCAAAGTTATCTTGTTAGTGACGACTTGTGATTATGACGTCTATACGCCACCGCCAATAATAATAATAATATCATGAAATCTAATTCGTTTTACAGTAAACGCACGTACAACGTTTCGTTCAAAATGTATATAGGTAGGTATACTGTACTATAATTGCATGGACGAATGAAACGTACTAATATAAAGTAGGTATACACAATAATATTATAACGAATATATATTATACGCGTATATTATGGTATATATACCGTTATGTTTAACCATCACGACGACTTTTCGCACTGCAGTTTGCATATTTTGTTGCGTTTCAAATAAAAAATGTAGATCGGGGAAACAAATTGATTATCGCGTAGGTATGTATATTATACATGGTGATTGTATTATCATAAACCACTAATATTATTTCCAAAAGTATTAGTGTTTTTGAAAAATATATATTTTTTCATGGTTTCCAATTGTTCAAAAACAACGCGTTGTTAAACAACTCACGAGTTTTTAAATATATATTATATTTTTTATACTACGGTTTTAATTCGATCTTCGAGAGCAGAATATTTTTCTAAGTATTTCGATACATAAAAATCATGAAGTGTATGAGTCATACGTTTTTAAAGTTTAGATGAGAGCAGTGTAGCGGATATTTTGCGGGTTAATCGGTTAGCCCTTACCATTTTTTTAAACACACTGTTAAGTAAATGTTTACATTTTAGTATTGATTCTTATACTATGAATGTATTTTAATGAAACTAAAATAAAGAATCTTTTGAATTATCAAATGTTACATTTTAATATTTTTTATACTATTTATTACATAATAATAATTAATTTAAGTAACTGAAATGCCTGATAATATTTTAAGGACAGATATTCGCCAGTCACCATCACTCACCGCTAAGATGTAAGAAATACAATTATTTTCTAGCTGCCTATAAGAAAACTATAGCAACAGTAAACAATAATATCAACTACGCCTTAAATGAATAAATTAGAACTTAGGTTTACGAGTTTATATGGCTATTTTCAAAATGTGAAAAAGTAATATAAAATTAATTTGTTATTATGTTTGTAGGATATAATTTTAACCTGTATATTTTGATGTTTGGTAGCTATATTTTTTAGATATCACGTAAATTAAAATCTATGTTTTTCATTTTATTATCCTGCAAGAGAGATTGTTATTATTATCTAATTTATGCGATTGAGCTTGGTGCGTTTAAAACATATTTAAATTAATAACTGCGCATTGTTTATTATTCTTTTAACAATATTGGTCAACCCGTAAGTAGATATATAATACAAATCACGTATGCATAACTATCCTTTTCGGCTAACAGTCTAGTAAATAGTGGACGCACCAATGTTGTTTTAGATTCTGAACGAAGTGATGAATGTATTGATTTTACAATGATGTGTGTGTGTTTTTTTTTTTGTGTCTGTGTACAGCATAACTAGTCGAAATAATGCTTTGATTTCAAACTTTGGAGGTGGTTTCCGATGTAAAATTGAAGATCCTTGGTGCATTATAGAGGTCAAAAGTAAATATTTTCCAACAGTTTTTAAAAAAAATCGAGAAAAACAAAAAAAAAATGACAGAAAAACGGGAATTTTTACGAAAAATCAGTTTTCGACCAAATCGATTTTTTTATATGGTTGTAATTCAAAAACTAATCACTGCGAATACTTGAAATTTTCACCAAATGTTTATGTTAGTGTTATCTATATACAGTTTAATTTTCAAAAATGTTTGACTTTTTTTGAGAATTATTTATAGGCCACTGAAATTTTCAATTTTTTTGAGAATTTGTTTTTGAAGTGTCAGTAAAAAAATGTTGAACGACCAAAAAAACTTAAAAATTTAATACAAGGTTCCTTATGAGCTGTTCTTATTGTAGCTAAAAAAAATTAAAAATCGTAAGTCACAATTTTTTTTTAATAAGCGTTTATAGTTCAAAATTTTACGAAATTGTCGAAAACGCGAAAATTTGCAAGTAATTTTGAAGTTGAAAAATCATAAAATTTTTTGAGTTTATAACTAAGGATTAAAAATACAAAACTAAGTTTTCCATAAATTTTCCTTCAAGTAGCTATAGAGAAAACTCGAAGCATCATTATAGGAAAAGTTTTAAATGCGTTTGAATTTTAAATTTTAAGAAATAGCATAACGATAACGATTTATCCTGAAACGATTTTAAATATTTGTTATTATTCAAAAAGTATAAGTCGTAGATACTTGAAAATTTTATCAGTTATTTAGATTTGCATTTTCTTTACATGATTTAATTTTAAAAATATTTTGACTTTTTTTTGAGATATTTATAGACGACTGAAATTTTCAATTTGTCTGAAAATTTTTTTTTAAAGTGTCGATAAATTTTTTTTGGTCCTATCAAAATACTTGAAAATTTAATACAAAGTTCCTCATAAGTTATTCTTATAGTGAATAAAAAAATTATAAGAATACATAGGCACAATTTTTTTTATTAGCATTTGAAGTTCAAATATTGACAAAAATTCGTCAAAACCATGAATTTTTTTTTTTGTGTTTGTCATTACGTTTTGGGGCAGTAAAAATGCTTTGACATTTAACTTCAGTACCTTGTTAAATCAGAAAGTGAATATAGTTGATACTTAGGGGGATCAAAAGTAAAAAATTCTTAATATTTTTCTAAATAATCGGGATAAACAAACTAAAAATTAACGGAAAAACAGGAAATTTTACGTACAATCATTTTACGTACAATGATTTCGACAAAATCAATTTTGATTTTTTATGTAATTTTAAAACTATGGACCATTGATACATGAAATTTTCACCGAATGTTTATATAAGTACTTAAATATAAGACTTAAATTGAACTATTCATAGGTATATGAAATTTTCAATCATTATTAGTTTTTTTTTAAATTAAAAAAGATAAAAATTTATTTTTTAGGTAGAAAAATGATTTGAGCGTTTGAGTTTTAAATTTTTATGAAATCGCGTAATGATAAAGATTTATCCTCTAACCAGGTATATTATATCTATGATAATATAAGGTATTATGAATTATGATAACTACATGATAACTACACTAATTGATTAACCATGCTTTATGCAAAATGCGTCTTAATTGAAAAATAAAATATTTGTTTCAAAATAGAATATAATATGACAATATTTAAATATAATATATCCTAGACTGACAAATCATCTCCGTTCAGAATCGTTTTTCGTATACAATGATACCTATCATTGCATTCAAATTTAATCCCATCCATTACAGTAACCTACTGTACAGCAGAGCGACATCCACGACTTACCCGCTTTTTTTTTGGTCATCTGTAGTGGTTACTAGTTTATACCTATACAAACCTATAACTACAACATAAAATTCCTGCGCACGTTATACCACTAATATAAATACCTCTGTAGGTATCATCTGCTTAGGAATATAAAGGAATCAAATAAACCGCTGATATATCTGATAATTACACTCTAGACTATACAATAAAAATATAGTGTATGATTACTAATTTAAATATATATATTGAATACGTACCATTTATGATTTTGGAGTTGACAGCTGATCTCTTTTAACGGCCCTATAAACATATTAAAAAATGTAACTAACTTTTTTTTATCATAGGCACAAAATATTATATATTGTTATTATTATTTTTTTTTTTTGTAAGGAGAACCCGCGGCAACATAGGCCATTGGGTGTGGGGTGGTACGGTAGGGATTATTTTTGTATGTTTGTTTGTAGGTTTTTTTTAATTGGGTAGGGTTGTAACACGTGTTTGTGTAAGTGTGGCAAGGATATGTTGCTAAAAATCCCGGGTGGTCACCCATCCGGGAGCTAGCAACTGCGGCCGGTACGTACGCTCAGTGCGTTTCCGCAGATTGAGCGTACGACCGCGCCTCACCAAGCCACTATATATTGTTATATTATTATATTTTTGTTTTTATTTTGATCGTGATTGATATGATCTGCTTTAAATGATTTAAATTGTTTTTCCAACCCCAATATAGCCTCGTGTGGACGTGCTGTCTATAAATAATAACATGTTCGCTGCAGCAAACGGGAAATGCAGGCAATGTAGCGACACAGAAGTGTGTTAAACGTGTTTAAAGTTACATATTATTATTGTATTGTATTATATTATTGTGTTCAGCGCGCGCGCACACACACTCCAAGTGTTTTGTTTCCGGTATTTTACTAAACAATTGCCACTTTTTCACATATTATATACGACCTACCAGCTATATATCGCATACGTAAGCGTTACCACACACGCGTTCACATAGTCAAAAAATAGTTTATATATATATATATATTTAAATATACTCGGAGGACGGCCAAAAGGGTTGGCAGCTGCAGCCGGCGCCTGTATGAGTGTGTGTATATATATATATACCGTTTTTAGATCTGCTTGTGAGTAAACACATACATGTCGGTGACGACGACGACGACAGATGGAAACTGTTAACAGCTGCAGCGGCGGCGGTATATACCTATGTACCTACTACCTATATACAATATTAATGTGCGTTATATACATATGCTTGAGACTTGTAGCGTATATTATAATAATGTGATATATACACACGCACGCACACATAAACAGAGGTGACTGTGTCCACCTGGCCCGCCGAACGACTTGCTGACTATATATATGCGTGATAAGTTTTTAGTAGCTCGAAAGAGTACGAGTTTACACAATATCAAATATGCGTTGGTTATATAGACAGTGCATTTAGTGTATCAAATAAAAAATGTTATACTCTATAATACGTAGAACACAAGCGTTTGTATATAATGATATATATAAAAAAAATTCAAAAACATTGATTAGAACATAAGTTATTTCCTGTTACAATAATGCACCATGTGTATTATACGAGTATATATAAGTAGTATACTACTAGATATTTTTCCTTTTCAAAGAAAATTGAGAAATCATAGATATGTTTTCGTATGTGTATAGTACAGTGGAAAAATATCTATGGAGTACAAAATACATTTTGTCAAGGATTAAAATTTTTTGTTTTATTGTTGATTTCCGCTTCTGTAGCAATAAACAAAAACAAAGTGTTATGAAAATTTATGAAAATCGGTTGGAAAAAAAGTTGAATAATTCAGCCCAAAAACAACATTTACGTTATAAATACAAAGGCCAATCAATCTCCCTCTCCTATGTCGCAGTCCCATAAACTACTATACTAGTAAATGTAGTAATTTTAAATAATGAAATATAGGTACCTATCTAAAATTATCTATAAGTATCTTCAGTGGCCTGTGGCTTTGACTTTGTCTGTTATATGCTCGCGTTGTTTGGTATTTTTGGTAGGTACACATTTTGTTAGTTATATATGACAATGAAAATTAACTGAAAAACGTTCGATTTATAATTTTAATCCATCTGATGAGTCCACATAAATCCTGTTAAATATTGTTTTTTTAACGTTCGCGGGCGTTAACGTCTCTCAAAATATTAAATTAATTTATGTTCACCTTCACCGCCGTCGACCGAATAAAATAACAACATTACGGTTTACTCAAAAAACGAATCGTTTAAAGGGAGAAAGCTCAGTAATATATTTTATATACGAAGTGAACCATTTATTGTAAGACACTCTTTATTTTAGAAATCACTAAGGTTTTTCAAACTATCTTACTCACATGATTTTAAGTAAAAATATAGTTTTTTTCATTTTTGAAGTGTTTTACTCTTTTGATTAACAACATACATTTTTGATTTTTATATTCCCTAGCAGAATATAATTCAGAGTAGTTTGATCTATAAAAAACAAATTTCGAACACGTTATTTATTATTCATAGGAACAATAAAGAATTTAAAGTTTAGATGAGACTATGTGAGAGGAGTATATAGTAGACCAACATTATTTACATAGTAGGTATAGCTGGTACCTATCTATCCCTGCACTAAGTGCACTGTGATCCACTCTATATGCTTATCTTTAAATACTAATAACTCACAAACTTTAGTTAGATAAAGTTGACTATATTTGTCGGAAATTCAATTATATTATGTATCGGTAAGAACTCCAATGAATATTCTCCTTCAGAATAAAAAATTAAAAAATGCAAGTTATCATAAAAAAGCAAGCAATTTAAATAATGCGAAAACGATTTAAAAAAAAATAGTAAAACACTTTCTTTTTTTTAGAAAATATTGTTTCTTTTTATGACTTAAAATTACATAAAAAAAATATTTTCAAAAAAGTTAATAGTTATCGATATAATAAGCGTCTGCGATTTATAGATCACCCGGTATATATAATATATACATATATGCTACTTAAGTTTTTTATTGGTTAGGCTAGGCTACTTAAGTTTTTTATTGGTGATTTTAACGATTTCGAAATACAGCGTTTATTATATACATAATAAAATAGCAACCGAAAGGTAAAGGTATAATAGCGTGTATAGCTGAATAATAATAGCACGAAAAAATACGGAGGCAGATCACCCCTATGCGGCACTCCCTCAAAAACTCGAAACCACTACTGGTAAATGTAATTTTACATAATATATACCTAATATTAGTTTGTATACAATCGCAGTGTATGTCTACCTATAATGTATATACTAAAGTCATGTATCATGTTATTTTATATGAAAATAACTGAAGTCACTCATCGTTTCAATATGTCTCACGATTTTACCCCTAATGAGCGCATAATATTTATATTATATCGTATTATGTGGGAGTGCAGTCTATAAATTATATTATAAACTGCAAAGTGATAATTTTAACGTATATACTGAGGCTCAGTAACTGAAGGCATTCGTTATAATTTGAAAAACATTAAATTTTTGTAGAAAACTCAACATTTCTACAGCAGCATGCAGTTTAATAAAGTTTTGTATTTCTCTAACTTAATTTTTATCCTCGCGTTTTTATCGCTGAACTCACAAACTATGACTTTTGAATTATTTGAAGGCAACTTTATAGTATAATAACTATGTTTGATTACCAATTACTTATCCGAATAATACTGCAACAGACATAATGTTTTTGTATGAAAATTTCGATTTATAAAATATATTTGAATATTAAATAAACAAGTGATAAATACCTATTAATAATAGCATTTAGTCATAAAAAATAGAATTTAGACTAAATAATGACTAGTTTAAAGTTGTATTCCCATTAAATTGTGTTCCAGTTAGTCAAATTTCAAAACTTTACAATGAAAACAATATGAAAGAAATATTTCTATTTACACCAATATTTTTATAAAACTTTTATATGCTTCATGGTTATATAAAATTAAAAAGTATAGGTCGTCGTTTTAAAGAGTTACAACACTGCTGTGACATTTAGTCGCTTTTAGAAATAATGTGTAGTGATTACTGGTAAATGAATTATTCTGTATAAAACATAAATATTTGTACTCTTGGACCGAACCTAGGTCAAAACATAAAAATCATATAATACTTAAAGTTAACCAATCTAATAGACAAAATATAGTCGTAATTTTATTGTTAAATCAATGCAACATAAATGTAAATTCCACAATAATTGTAAATATTAATTAAGACTATACTCTCGACTAATTATTATCCTCGCTGCCGAGTTGTATTCTAAGATCAATAAAAAAAAAAAAAAAACATTTGTGTAGTTTTACTTTTTTTTTATATAAATATACATAAATACATAAAATAATATAATAGTACATTATGTTTGTTAAAACAAACAAATATTTCAAAATGATAAAAACTGAGGAACTATAGGACGTTCATAGATACAGATTACATGAATAAAAGATAAAAGTACAACAGCGTTAATATTTATGATGCATAAATAATATGTGGGGCATTCAACTTTTTTTTCGTATAATTGGATAGGTATATATTATATTCATAATATAATAATTAATGCAGAATAAATGAAAAATGTATTCGGTATTATACAGCATATATTTTACAATTTATATTTATTATACATACAACCTTCGTTAACTTTATGTATTCATTTTTATCTTCAAATCCAACGACTTTTATAATTTTATAAGTATACATGACCTATCGTATTACATTATTTTCATATTTCATAACATTATACCTAATACCGCATTTGATTATAAATACCAGTATTTATATTTTTAACCAATGCTAATAAGCACTATTATATTGCAGCGTAAATCATGCGTGTCTATATTTATCAATATTGCGTATTGGACGTATTCACTCACGTCTTGAAAAAATATTTTTTTTAACAGTATTCAAGTACAAATTAAGGTCAAGCAGGATTAAGGAAGGGGCAAAGAGCAAGGAGGGACGGTTCGAAAGCCCATTGATTTTGGGAGCTAACCTTTATACCATTATACCCGAAATATTATTTTATCATTATGCGTTTAAAAATATCAAATTATTTTACTAGGTAATAATTATAAAACAAAAATAAATTCTTATAAATTCATATCAAGAAACACTACTAAATGATAATAATTGATAATAATAATAAACATTACATTTATATTCTAATAATCACTAAGAATAATGTGGTTAAGCTTATAAAATGGGAGTTATGAACTACATTATATACGCATAGATGATATTCCTTGTTGTCTATGATTGTACGTAGTAATAACTAATATGGTACAAAGTATTATACAATAATAATATTAAAATACAGTTATACAAGTATTTGAATACGCGCAAAAAATTATATAGGTAATATTATTTTTTAATCAATTAAATATTTTAAATATTTATAGATGCTTTTAAATACTTTCAAAATTTTGTTTAAAATATTTTATTTTACCGTATAAATCAACTGAACCGATTTTTATGACTTACAATAATTACGCTCAATCTGCGGAAACGCACAGAGTGTACGTACCGGCTACAGTTGCTAACTTTTTAGTAATATATCCTTGCTACACGGCACACATACACAAATACGTGTTAGAACCTCACTAACTTAAAAACCTACAAACAAACACACAAAAATAACCCCTACCGGCCGTACCACCTCACACCCAATGGCCTATGTTGCCACGGGTTTCCCCTAAAAAAAAAAATAAATAATTTTATAGGGCATATAATGTTTTACGCCATATAATTTGATGGAACTTTAAAATATCTAGTTATTTTATTTGACAAAGTATTTGATTTCATTTGAGTATAATTTACAGTAAATAAAATATTTGATTAAAATCAAACTATATAAACTAAAAAAATATTTAAAGTAAGTATTTGAGTACCTATATAGTTAAAAGGTGTTTGAATACTTATATTCAAATATATTTACCCAAGTATCTTACTACTTTGCAACACTGCTTGTGTAGTTATAGTTATATAAACTTGTATTGAATTATTCTGCACTTAAGACCTAACTTATATATATATATATATATATTTATTATTTATATACATATTACCCACATTTTAAATTACCACTATACATTTATTCAGCTTACTAGAAACCAAATATTATTATTTTGCTTATACATAGATTATTAAGTTAATATTACTCAAATTTTTAATTTGAGTACATCATACATAAATCATTTAAGATGGTTTGAATGATAATGATATAATTATTATTACCTTTATACTATTTGTAGTCTTGTAGATTAAATCATTAAATTTTATTGGCGAGTATAATATTATAAAGATCAAAAAGGCCTTAAATAATGATTTATTATATCTACTTTATGCTTTGAAAATGTAATACGTTTTACCGTGATTAAAAAATCGAAATTATATGATTATATATTATTATTTGACATATTGTGTAGGTACCTATCAACATTTAACTATAAATTATTGGTAATAAATATGCATTAACGAGTAACGACTGTAATAATAGGTAGGTAGGTACTAACGTAGTGATGATGTGCCTATACTAACAACTGTATGTCTGTATACCTATATTATGTACGTTCGTGATTTATATAAATAATATAATATACAATATACTTTATATACTTGATACTCTTACTAGTCTTACTTAGTTAATATACTTAAATTAACAATGATCTTTTATAATTAAAATATTCAACTATCCATCTAGTTAATATAAGTATTATTGAGTTTTTTAAATGATTTTAATTAAAGTACTTCAAGTTATTAAAAAATAAATAAATAATTTTTGAGACTTTGGATGGTTCGATTGCTTGCTGTAAAAATATAAAAATTTCAATTATCTCTCTAGAGAACTACCGAATGAGCCTTTTTTCAAAGATTGAACTTTTGACAATATTATAAAATTTTAGTTTATACAACATTTTTGTTCAATCATAATTCATAATAATAATATGTATACCTATCTTTTGAGAAATTCATATGTCCAAGACATTTCTCCATCGTCTTCTAGAGTAGATAACAAATGTTAGGATTTTTACAGAATTAAAATCTTACCAGCCTAAATATTACTTCTCAGAATATTATGACCGATTGAAACCCCCTTATAAGTCTTTAGCATAAGTTTTAGTAGTTTTACTACAACAATAATAACAATAATCATAGACCTTATACTCAGATATAAGGTATATAAGTATACCTAAGGTCTATGACAATAATATAAAAACAGTTCTATGTGACGCCATCTATGATAGTACTGTGGAAGTAATTAGGAGCACCGAACTAAGCAGGCAATCAACTATACCTACTAAAATAATGCAAATAAAACTCATGCATCACTAACATTGATCGTCGAATAAAGATTAATCTTGAAATAAATATTTATGATTTTTTCTTCCAAATCATAATTATTATTCGATGTAGGTATAATGACTGTGTTTTAGTGGGTTCGTTAAATGGTTAAAAATGCGAATTGTTGTTTCATGACTAATAGCGTCTGACTATAGTCTGATCCGCGTGTTTCCGTGTTATTATTTACGCGTCTGTGTTTTTGATCATATCATTATACTATTTAATATTTTTTTATAATATATAATTACGTTGCAAAATGGAAGCAACTGACAGAAGGACGGGGTATTCGTTTGTCAGTTTGTTTTTTCATATTCTAATAAGAATATCGCGTGATCCGTTGCTTATTACAATAATAGGGGCTGTGAGCAGACGGATACAGTATAATATACTCGTATATTATATAATATTAACCCGTGTTTCCCGCAGTAATCAATGTAAACGTACAAAACTAAATGAGTAAAAACACTAAAAACCACTATAAACACTATAATAGTATATTACATTAATACTGTTAATTTCTATACAGTATACACAATACACGAGTAAATGCAACAAGAGCTTTTTCCGAATATCTACGCGAATATAGAAGTGCAGAAATACCTAATTAAATTTAAGTCTATGTGTCTATGTATGTACATCATAAATATTAAATATACACTAATATCAATAATAACCATTGTAGTGGTAGATATAGTCACGATTCCCGAGAACATGTTTTGATCGTATTGACTATGAACGGATTCAATATTTTTTTTTTATAATTAATTATGTGGTAAAATGATATACCTTACAGAAACAATACAGAAGGATGACTAGGATGAGGTTTTCATTTATTTATTTATTTCATATTCTAATGTAAATATTGTGTGATAGTGATCCGATAGTTAACAATAACGGGCTGCGGAGTGTACGTATGAATAATATAATATACATTAACTCGTGTTTTCTGTAGTAATCAAAGTAAATGTTTATAAAACTAAGTGAGTAAAAACGAACTAAGAAACAACATTAATTATTTATTTACTTATTTATTAGATTCAAACGTCAAAGGGCACTAGAAAACAGAATTAATTAAATATGTAGGTATGTAAAATATGAAATAATACAATAGGTAACAATTTTAGAATAAAATAACAACCAAAATATCAATGGAACCAGCTTTATTAATAAAATATGATCAATCATTAATCAACATTATAAGCATATCATCAATTATAATACGAAAATAATTACGATCTAAGAAAGATGCGTCGCCATGATTAGTAGGTATATAGGTAATAGAAATTACGTTTATGATGTTTTGAGTTAAAAGAAACTGTGATTGGCTTTTGTGATTTGTGTTAAACTTTTGAATTCAATAAGACAACCTTGCATATATGAAAAACGATCATTTTAAAGTAATATAGATTTATAAATTATTCTTTTTATAATTAATTCCTGGATGTTAAAAAATCGGACATGATAAGCCCATACAATCCCAGCCCTCGGGATTCCCTCCTCCTCCAAAGATCTAATTATTATAATTATTTATTGATGGTAAGAACATCATCTGTGTTTTGTTGGAAGTGGTTTTACAATAATAATTCAGTTTTTAAGTGAGTTATGCGCGTATAATAAATTGTAAAATAAAAATGCTCATAACTCGCTTAAAAACTGAATTATCGTAAAACTACTTCCAACAAAATACAAGCAATGTTCTCACCATCAAGTTTCATAATACTATAATAGGTCTATACACTCTAATTTTTAAGATTAGCATCTAATTTTTTAAACTAAAAAACTTAAAAATATAATACCTATTAGGTGTAGGTAGTGTATGTTTTATTAACTTACTTTCGCAATTCGAATGAAAATTATTAAAATAAAATAAAGTAATATAGGTACTAATATGGAGTCAAAACAGTTTTTATTTATAAATTATAAATTATAACAATAGTAATAAATGTATAAAACAATAGTAATACATTGAAAACACTTTCTTGCATAGCAAGTGAATTCAGTTCGGTATAAAATAAACGCAATAAATAAACACAGAGGTTATTACCTAATTTTTATTGTAGTTGGTTGGTATATAGACCATATACCTCTCTGTATCTCAATGATTATCATCGACGGATCTATAATTAGTATCTATGTTTCCCGGTATTCGTTCTCCCATGGTAAAGTTTTGTCTGAGAACGATAATATTATTTTAAGCTAACAAATTAAAGATACGAATTTAAAATCATTAAAATTGCAGCGACTTTCGTGGACTATGGAATTAACATTGCTAGGATTTTCTTAAAATTTCGGTTGAACTGCAATCTACTCAGTGCTCCCCCCCCCCCCCATAAATATACCCCTATGCGGAAACTTTTTATACCTTTATAACACTTGTCTAATAATTATACGTGTATGCACTCAGAGGACGCACTCTCCTACACAGTACAATACTCCTCGACATTGTTGGCGTGAGTATAAAATAATAATTATTATTACAAAAATTACAATATAGTTTATACGTACTAAAGGACGTCCGATATTTCCGACGTGTTATCATTGATTATATTACTTATTAGGTAATATTAAACACTAACATTAATATTTATATAATAATAATTAAAACAGTATTACGCGTGTACCTGATGTGTATGATATGCGGCGCGGGGGTGTCAATTGTCAACGCCGTGTGGCATGCGCTTACTCTTGCTCGAGCAGAGATTAATTGGACATTCAGTCGGTGTGCTATAATTTTAATTTCCTATATTAATATTTAATTGTAGAGGCTATATAATAAGATGTATAACTTGGTAAAAATGTCTATGATATACACGTTGTATACTAATAATATATATTATATAGTACGTAGTGACGTGTGCTTACCTTTTATTTTCGATTCTAAACTTTTACGGCGACCCGACGGTGATCGATCATCAATATACAAACTGCAAAAGTGCAAAAGTACAAACGGAAACGACAAAGACGACGTCGCGACTTGGTATACGCCGTGTACTGTAAGCCGTAAGGTATACCGTATACCTTATAACTTATACATGTACCGTGGTTACGTATTATACGTTGTCCGCTGCACTCGCCTGCACTCGGTACCTAGTTGGTGTAATTTTTTTCGCTGGACGTGAAAAATGAAAAGACAAAGACTCGCATCCATTATTTCCGCGTGTGCGCGCCGATGGGAACTGCGACGACGAGGGCAAACGCATAACAAACGTGGATGTTAACCATCAGGTACCTTGTGAGTATAAAATATTCATATCTTACAATTTTGCTTATTACATTTATTCATTTATAAATATTACGTAGATATAATGTGTATACACTATACATACATATTATATTATAAGATATAATCCTCTGCGACCTGTATAATATACGATTCTTGTTCATGCATATATAGCGGGTGCATGTTGTGAGTATTTGAGTCTTCGTCGAATATGTATATACGACTGTACACAAACGATTCCATCTTCGCTCAACTATAGGGACGGCGGCGCTAGGATTTGCGGGGCCCCGCGGGCAAAATAAATAACAGTCACATTACATATTATCCAAACTAACTATAAAATATAATTTAAGAACTGCGGGGCCTTAATTATAATTTTAAAATCGCGGGGCCCGAGGCAACTGCCCCGATTGCTCTCCCCCTCTCGTGCCCCCCCTGCTCAACTATAAACTGCAGTTAATTATTTGAAAGTTATACTGGCTCAAAAAATATCGACGATTTAATCTTTGAAATATTTACATAAATTATTATCCATTTAGATATCCATATCCCTATTAATCAAATTAAGTGTACCTAGTAGTAGAGGACGGCACGACCAAATGTGTTGTCTCCGTCCTAAAAGGCTAAAACGCTTAAACACAAACCATGAAATTCTACATTATAATACTATGATAATAATAGTAATATATATTATTATATTTACTCTAATATTTTATAAAACTAAAAACACAGCATTCGTTTCTGCTGAAAGAGAATTTAATTGGCACATAAGTACTTGTGTTGTAGCCGTTATAGGTATGAGTATAGGCTATTGGGTATGTTTTGTTATTTTTACGTACGTTTCCCCAGCCCCCCCACTTTCATATTATAACAATTTTTTTATGCAATTATTTAGCACGTAATTAGCACGAATTTGCACGACTATTTTTGTAATTTGCACGATTTTAGATTGTGCGTAAAATCTAAAAATATCCATGGGGGGCTGAAGAAATATTTCACCAGCCCCGCCAAACATAAAAAAAGGCAAAACAGAATTAATTCCTGTGCCAATATTTAGCACGTAATTAGCACGAATTTGCACGACTAGACCCGGAATTCGCACCTCACTCCCCCGCCCTACAAATCGAATTTTCTTTTTTGCGCATTTCCCCAGCCCCCCACAAAACTTAAATAATGTGATTTTCAAACTTTTTCTTGTCCCAATATTTAGCACGTAATTAGCACGAATTTGCACGACTAGACCCGGAATTCGCACCTCACTCCCCCGCCCACAAATCGAATTTTCCTTTTTTGCGCATTTCCCCAGCCCCCCACAAAACTTAAATAATGTGATTTTCAAACTTTTTCTTGTCCCAATATTTAGCACGTAATTAGCACGAATTTGCACGACTAGACCCGGAATTCGCACCTCACTCCCCCGCCCTACAAATCGAATTTTCCTTTTTTGCGCATTTCCCCAGCCCCCCACAAAACTTAAATAATGTGATTTTCAAACTTTTTCTTGTCCCAATATTTAGCACGTAATTAGCACGAATTTGCACGACTAGACCCGGAATTCGCACCTCACTCCCCTGCCCTACAAATCGAATTTTCCCAGAGTATCAAATATAATTATATAATGTGTATTTTTTTTTTGTATGTGTATTAAATCCATCATTTATGATGCTACATGTTTTACGTTGCTTTTTGAAGTATGATAAGAATTTATATTATTTTAGAAATAGCTATTAATTCTACTATAGGGCAAAATTGTATAATTCAATTAGTGATATCTAATTAAACAAAAATAATAATATTAGTACTGTGACGAAACAGCTGTGAGCTGTCACATTAAAAAACTACAATGAAACGTGATTCTTGTAGAATAAAATATTAAATAAGTAATAATTATATAAGTAAAATATTATAGTTATAATTTGAATTAACTATATGAGGTTATAGTGACTTGTACATCATTTTATTGTATAATATTTTTTTTTTTTTGTATCTATCTTATGAATATTTTTAAAATAATAATGTAACTCTAAAACAAATTACCGCAGATACTTGAAATGTTGACTGAATGTTTAAATAGCCATTTTATATATTTGATAAAATTTTCAAAATATTTAGATTTGTTTTGAGCTGTTTACTGACATTTTAATTTTTTAACGTTTTTAGTTTTTTTTTTCTATAAATATCGATAAAAATTTATTTTTTCGGTAGAAAAGCTTGAATTAATTTTTAATAATCTATAATATATCCTAGACAGATAAACCCCGTTTCAGTTCAGAATCTTTTTTCGTATACAATGATATAATATCATTGAATTCAAATTTCATTCCATCCATTACAGTAACCCACTTATAACCTTCTGTACAGCAGAGTGACATCTACGACTTACCCGCTTTTTTTGTTTTTGTTTTTCTCGATTTTTTTGAGAACTGCTAGAAAATGTATACTTTTGATCTCTCTTATGCACAAAGGATATTCACTTTGCTATCAGGCACCATCAACCACCCCCCCCCCCCCCCCCCCCCATGTATGAAATTGCAACATTATTTTAACAAGTTATGCTGTACATAGACAAAAAAAATACAAATCATTTTAGAATCAATACATTCATCACTCTTTCAGAATCTAAAATTGACTATTATCTTTATTATAATAATTTTACTATTGTATTGATTGTTATCATTATATTATTACACCAGTTAATTATTATTATTGTATAATAGCTTGATTTAAAAAACCTTGTTAAATGCTACAATTTATAATCGTTTATTAGTTGTGTAATTAAAACATTTTTACATACCATTTTTCATAAGCCGGACAGCCTCTCTTTCTCTTATTGTTTCACAAGCCATTCCTTCATCAAACATTAAAGAAATAGCTTTTTCCTTAGTGGGTCCAATAAGACGACGTTTTTTTGTGGTTATATGTTCGTTTTTATAATTACCAATATACGTGCAATTAATTTATTATAAAATTACACTCAAGAAATATAAAAATGCACACTGCAGACCGTAAATCGATTACTGTCGACTGTCATCGGTTGCCATAACAATTACAAATGAAATGAAATGAAATGAATAATATCTAATGAAAATGTATAATTAGAATTAATATTGATAAAAAGACGCGCTAAATAATATAATATGGTCGTGATACTATCATGAAATATATATATGTACAACAAAACATGATTATATGATTATGATTTGATACTCTGGGAAAATGCGATTTGAAGGGCGGGGGAGTGACGTGCGAATTCCGGGTCTAGTCGTGCAAATTCGTGCTAATTACGTGCTAAATATTGGGACAAGAAAAAGTTTGAAAATCACATTATTTAAGTTTTGTGGGGGGCTGGGGAAATGCGCAAAAAAGAAAATTCGATTTGTAGGGCGGGGGAGTGAGGTGCGAATTCCGGGTCTAGTCGTGCAAATTCGTGCTAATTACGTGCTAAATATTGGCACAGGAATTAATTCTGTTTTGCCTTTTTTTATGTTTGGCGGGGCTGGTGAAATATTTCTTCAGCCCCCCATGGATATTTTTAGATTTTACGCACAATCTAAAATCGTGCAAATTACAAAAATAGTCGTGCAAATTCGTGCTAATTACGTGCTAAATAATTGCATAAAAAAATTGTTATAATATAAAAGTGGGGGGGCTGGTGAAACGTACGTGTTATTTTTTGTAAAATATCGACCACGCGTGCGGGCCCCTTGTGTGTGTTGCAATACCTACTCTACTTTTACTTTTTAGTGCCTTTACATAAAATGCAGTTAGTGGATTTCTATTAGATTTTTATTTCTAGAACATAGTAAAATAATCATAACTTTTACTTTGCGTTTAGGTTGTATGGTGCAGACGCGCAGTAATATATTTTACAATAGCAAATATACCGATACACATCAAACAGTGACAGTCAATAAGGTAGACACATTATCAAACGCGTGATGAAGTTGCAGTGTTGGTTTTCAAAGTTGATCGGAAAAAAATTATCACCAACACGGTGGACGCATTGTCTTAAAGGTACATAATACGTATCTACTATATATAAATATTAGAACCGTGGCCAAGCAGTGCGCTATCGAGGTGCACTTCGTATATAATTAAATAGGTTTAATTTATGCTTATACATAATAATTATACGTGTATCTACCTATCCAGTATACGGTGGGAACATCCTCTAGGTGCGAATTTATATTCAAGGTGGCCTCCTTCCGTTTTTCGCACCACAAGTCCACAAGCCGACAGCCCGATTATTGTATAATAAAAACACTCATATAATAAAAGTGATCAATAATATTATCATTTATCGATATCGTATTATACACGCGCAACCATAATATTATAACATGATACATATTGTATTGTTTGTAGGTACTTAATAGTCTTAATGGGACAGGGGCGTCCTCAAGGGGGGGGCGAATGGGGCAGTCGCCCCCTCCATGACCTCTATTTTCTTTCTTAAAATTAATTAAAAGGTAAAAAACTAGTAATTGGTATATTTTCATATAAATATATAGGTGATGTATGAAGTTCACCCCCCCCCCCCCTATGAAAGGGTCTAGGGACGCCACTGTAATGGGAACTGAAAAATTAGAAAATTAATTGTTTTTTAGATAAATCGCTGGGTAGTGGCCCCTCACTATAATATTATTTTTATAATAAATAGACACGTGGTTACCGATCTGCTGACTGCTGTACTGTACTTAAGTGTCTAGAGGGGTGCTGTAATGGATGATGTTTCGAATTTGAATTCAATGATTTAAAATCATTGCAAATGAAAAACTGAGCGAGTGAGCGATGACAGTGTGTCAGCTTATAATATTGTAGGTACCTACCTTATACCTACAAAGAATATTTGATGATATTTTAAATTTGATAACATAGTAATTTATCTTCTATTAGAATATTAGAAATTGATACTAGATATAATAATTTTTTTCTAAATTCACTTTTGTCTTAACTCTTAATTTCATGTCTCAATTTCATTTGAAAATGTCGTTGTGAATATAAAATATAATAATAGATCTATCTCACAAAAATTCTAATTTCAGATGCCCATAACCATGACAAAAATATTACCTACTGATTTACTCTCATCATTTTTTTTTTATTTTTTACCAGCAATAGCTTTTGAGGATCCTTAAAATAAATTATTAACTTTTTTGGAAAAAGCAAAACATTTTCTATCAATAATTGTTTTTTTTTAAACTAATAAAATTCAAAATTTTTAAGTGTCTATAAATAGTTCTAGAGATATTTTGAAAATATTATGGACTATGGTGAATAGAAAAATATTGACATAAGTTATATAAACATTCAGTGACAATGTCTCGTAACAGTTGTAACTAAGGTTATTCGAAAAACTGGTTTAGTACATAAATTTCTGTTTTTCCAATTTTTCTCTCAACGCTATTACCTAGGTACTGTGATTTTTTCGTGAAATTCCAAAGTTTCAACAAATTGTATGCAATTTTAAATTTAATAAACATTAATAAACATTTTATAAAAAAATCGAATTTATTTATTTATTTGATACGATGATGTGTCATACACGATGATATGCCACGCGATATAATGTATTCGATAAACTGTTACACGATGAAATGTTGGCGAGGATGTTTAGAGCGATGAACTAGTGGCGATGAATTGACGCACAACGAATAGGCTCACGATGAAATAGCCACGATGAAAGGGCGGTGTACCATTTTACTGCCCTAGTGCCAGGTAAGGTGACGAAGAACACCAATAATAATAATAATAATAAAAATAAAAACACTTATTGTAAAAAAAGTTCATATGGAGATGCATCACTAATACTCCCTCCACATCAGCGATAACTTGAAATTGTTCAGTTGTTCAGAGGCTTGTTCATTATACAAAATTTCTTTGTGAGCTACTAAATGATTCAACTTCAAAATCCCATCATTTTTTTTTCTGAAAGTCCATTTTCTCATCTTTTTTTGTACCAACAACCTAGTGATCAAATTATTTTTTCTGGAGAAGGGGGATCTATGTGGCTAATTTTTAACATCCACTATTTATTTGACCATTAAAAATATGATTTTTAGGATTTTAATTATTGAAAAAATGGTCTAACCAGTAATCATTTAACTCTAAATCATATCATTTATTACTAGGTACCTACTGGTATTTATTTATTATAACCAAAGCAGGGTGTGTTAACCATTTTTTTAAACTAGCTTCAGTTATGTTATCTTGAGAAAATAGTCAGTTGAGTTTAAGTTATTTTTTTTTTATATTACCTACTACCTATAACCATCATATTTGGTAGGCGATAACTGAAAAATTGTTGAGTTTTAGTATAGGTACCTGAACCATAAGCACACTCTAGCATTTTTTAACTAAATGTAATATATCATAAAGGTCTCATTTTATTTTAATATTATAGAAATGTAAAATAAATATATAATCAATAAATTATAAGAATCATTTATTAAATAATTAATAGTGATGTTTTTTTTTGTTGAATTTATGGTCAGCTGTAGGCCTGTAGATCTTTTTAAGTTAATAGATAACTTTGTTATTTTATAAGCATTATTTATTTTTTGGTTAATTGGATGTTATTGAGAAAAGTAATGAATAACTTTATTTTTTACCTTTTACCACTCATATATGATTATCTTTATTAATTAAATACTAGGTAGATATTTCTTTATAGACTTCAATCTGGCCATTCTGAATAAACATTGTTACTACAAATACTAAGAATGGTGTAGAATTAACTTGACATATGTCAAAATAATTAATACTTAAATGGTAAACTTATAAATAATTTATTTAGTTTTGATTTTTTGAAATATCTACTTATAAGTTATAGAAGTTATAATCACATGTCTTTTTACACTTTGAGATGTGTCCCCAAGTATATAATATAATAACTATATTATGTTTAGTATTTATATACTTAGCTAATATAATATCAAAAAAAAAAAATTACCTAAACAGTGGTTATGAAATTTGTTTTAAACATTTAGAAAGACAAATTACCCTATATACTCAGGCCCTCACCACACAGAAATTGTAGGTATACAATACTGTATTAATATATTGACTATTTAATATAGATATACCAAGTATAAAAATGACTAGTTGTCTGTTTATGATCTAAGCACTTGAGTGTCTAATAAGATGTTGTTCAAAATAAATTTTTTGTAAACGGGCTACTTAGACTATGTGTTATGTAATACTGATAATCAACTGATAATAACTGAAGAAAACACTGTAACTGTAGTGCTTTATTATACCTATATAATATATATTTAGAATTTTATCTGAAATTATTTTAAGTATAAATAAAATTACTGCATATTTTAAAAGATTTAATAATACTATTGATTATTTTAGCATAACAAAAAGATACTTACAAGCGAATAATTGAATTAAAATAAATTTATTTAAAAATGAATTAACATTATATTATTACAACAAAAATTGACTCTGGAAAAATATATAAATATACTAGTATAATAAACAATTTATTTAAGATTATTTTATTGAAACTTAAGTATATAATATATTTATGTAATTTTATATGTATCAGTAGCAGCATTTATTACTGTAAATCTAAAAAGTATTTATGTCCAATGAAGCCTTTAGATGATATTGTATTTTTTAATGCTTCTTTGAATGAGTTTAATGGTAAGATTTTGTGTGCTGGTGCAATTAATCTGCCATCTTTCATATACAGCAAAAGTTCTTCATACATTTGGTTATATTGCTCAGTGTTAACATTTTCTTTACGCCATCTAGTCATCCAAAAACCTCTGAGTTGAATATCTTTAAATATAAATGAAGCAGTTGGAACAATAACTGGTTCTCTTGACATACCACCATAAGTCACCATCACACCACCATTGTTCAATGTACGTAAAACTTCTGTAGAACTTTTACCTCCTATATTGTTTATTCCTAAACGTGGTTTGGATAATATTCCACTTCTAAACAAATCTGTTGTCCTAAATAAGGAAAAATGATATGTTAATAGATTGAATAGATAACATAAGCATAAAAATACTAACTGAAATATAATTACTATTTTACCTTAATTCTTCCTCAGTAAGAACGTATGAAGCACCTAGTGACTTTAGATAATTTTTCAAATTTTTTAAGTCTGGTTCAGGTCGATTGCGTATAATGTTAACACTAGTATAATCAAAAATGTTTGCCAATTGAATAATATTTTGACCACAAGCACTGTTTGCTCCATTTTGTATGATAACATCATTTTTATTTAATGAAACAAAATCATGTAACATTCTATAAGCAGTACACGGATTAGAAGAAATACCACTTAATGCATATACATTAGTATCTTTACTTACCTAAAACATAAAAATATAATTTGTTATTAAATCAAGAATTATGATGGAATATATGTATCATAATGTATTTAGAATAATTGTGTTTCATACACACACATGATAAAATGCTAACTCTCATTTTTCGATTTAAAAATAAATGTATTCAAAAATAAATTTTTGGAATTTTTAAATATATCTTAAGTGGGTGTCATGTCATCCATGTGTTGTCTTAGTATTTTACGACTAAGCAAATTTTTGTTCAACAGTTTCAATAGTGTGCTGCTATTAATTTTAATACATCAACATTTTTAGCAAAATTATTTGCAAAAAAAAAAAAAAAATACAATGGGGCTTCTCAATAGAAAAACAGAAGTTTGTGTCAGCATATGACACTCTTTAGGTCGTACAAAAATCCCAAACATTTTAAAATAAGTATATTTAAAACTCTACAAATCAAAATAATTTGAGTCATATGAAAAATGAGGATGTTTTGTTAATCACCCTATATTTTACAATTTTGATGTTAATTTTTATAACATTACAAGCCAATCAAAATTGAACATATTTTAATAACAATTTTATACTACTGACTTTTCTTAGTAGTTTAGAATCGAACACACCAGTTGTACACCAAGTACCTATAGCACCGTCTGGAATAACTCGATCTCCGGGACAGAGATTTTTAACGCATGATCCGACTGCCAATACATCCCCAATTCCTTCAAACCCTCCAGTGGCAGGCAACGGTGGTTTCACAGGATATACACCTTGAATAGTATTAATATCGGCAGGATTGACTGGCGCAACAATCATTTTTACCAAGACCTTAGACGTGAACAAGTAAACATATTATTATTAAGCTGTTTGTGTAATAACTATCAATTGCAACATACCTGTTCATCATCAAGTTTGTCGGGCAGTGTATGCTCTACAAGATTTACGACTTTCATGGGATCGCCATATTCTTCGTACACGATTTTACGACAGTAAATGTCACGACGATGGTGTTTGATCACGAGAGATCGCAAAACTGTAGTTTGGCCGACCAAACTGCTCATCCGAAATACTGTGTTGAACATTGCAAACCTATAACTAAGTTGAAACAACGATGTGGATCGTCAACGCATGGAATCAAATAACTAATTGTCCAAGATTTTATTTTTCGACTTCTACTTGTAAAATGAAGCCTTAATATGCAAGTAAATAACGATTTCCAATTCACTCAAAAGCCGACAGTCGGCGTAAAAAATTACTATTCGTTTCTAATCTGATAATCATGAAAATGTGATAACCGATATCAGATTAGCACAAAGATCATCTTATCAACGACCCTAGAAACTGGCTTGTGAATTATTGTGATATAGGAAATTATCATAAAATTACTTTAACCATTGATTATAATTTATAAATACTATAATAATACTATTTATAATCAATGCTTTAACTTAATAGTTAATAGTTTAATGTTTAATACATTGAAAATATATCATTGTGTTTATACACAAAAATAATATATAAACATATAATAATAATATACGTATTGTCCGTTTGTCCGTATTGACAAAAAGATTCAAGTCCCAACATATTATTATTTTTTGTAAAATGGCTTGAATATCCAATTTCGTGTAAATGTAGCTAAAAAAAAAAAAATGATCACTGGTATTTTGTATGAAAATATGATCTCTACAAAATCAAAACTATACTGAGACTGACATTAAATAATTGCAATCGGACGAACATAAACATTACAGAAAGTGTATCTCCTAGTGGACAACAAAGAATACCTACAACCTACACGATGAGTTTTGTAGCCGTTTATTGTATTTCTAGACATACATTATAGTATTATACATATTATAATATACTGAATATTACTGATCGACAGGGCCGGTTTTAGGGAACTATGCACCCAGGACAAGGAAAATTAATGGGGTGCGACTCGTTTGCGCACATTTACCTTTTTTACGACACGTTTGCGCACACATATTTTAGGTTTAAATAATAAAGGTACAACTCGTTTGCGCATATTTCCCTTCTTTTGCTTAATTATAATTAACTAATAGACTGTATAAAATAATATAAAGATTATGCTGATCATCAACTAATTGTTTTTTAGCATCTTCTAAAGATCTCGGTATGTTTGGAAAGGATTTTTTTCGTTTTTCATACATGGATCTTCGAATTAATTTCATATCGCTATATTGAAGATGTTCAGATTTATCGTTGTTTTTCAATTCCCGGCGTATTAGTTTATTTGGTTTAATATGTAAATCCTCTTCGGCTCTACGTTTCAAATTGCTTCTTACTACTTCTCGATGAATTGTTCGGTCGTCGTACTCTTCATGGGTCAAAATTTTATATGATTCATTAATTAACCTAACTACAGCACTTACGGGACAATTTTTATTTGTACACCTAAAATGTTTATCACCAGATTTTAAAGTTCGGAATTCTCTAAATTTATAACTTTCTACGTTTAAACATTTTTTTCCTCGACGCGTTTCAAAAACATCACAAATTTCGATATCCATAGTCAATACAGTCAGTAGTTATAGTATACAGCTTTCTGGCGAACGACTGTTTAAAAGTATTATGCTTTCCTAATACATGACGATTATATATTGATTATTGATATGTAAGGTAATTTGTACTGATAATTCAATTATTAGGTAAGTCCAAATTTTTTTTTTTTTTTTTTTTAATAAGAAAATATACAACTATACAATTAAGCACAACAAGTAATAGTGATGATGAGGATTACATAACATGAAATGGCACGATGTAGGAGGGCTCCCAATGGATTTGAATTTGGGACAGCCTTTGTATGATGCTGGGTGATCCCCAGAGCAGAGGGCACATGTTGCTGGAGTATTTGAGTCCTTTTGGCATTCGGAGGAGAGGTGGATATCACCACATTTTACGCATCTGGGTGTGTGATGGCAATAAGTTCTGGTATGTCCATAATTTTGGCATCTTAGACATTGAACTGGGTTTTTTTTTTGGATGGAGTGCTTCGATTTTGATTTTGGTATAGCAAATTGAATCGACTTTGTAGATGTTATGATTTGATGGAGAAGGTTCCAGATCCACAAAAAATAATGGGAGGGGGTTTTTGGTTTTGTATTGAAGACAGTTTGTAATTGAACGAGTGATGAAACCGAGAGAATGGAGCTCTTCTTTGATGTAGTCTGTTGGTGTGGTATGATGGAGGTGGCGGATTACTACTCGGAAAGCTTTTTCTTCGCTCGTTTGGTAGGTGTGGAAGTTCATATTATTATTTTCGAGAAATTTGATTATTTATCTATATGCGTTAATTGAGTACGTCATTAATTTTAAACCGAATGATGATCTCTTAGTGTTAAACCCGTCGGGGTCAGTGAACGGTTTAATTTTCTTGCAGAAATCGAAGAAATCGATATCGCCTTTTATGTATATAGGTGGTATTTTGGGTTGATCGGTTGAGATTTCTTGGGATAGAATTTCGACTTCATTTGAATTTTCATATGAATCTTCGTTGGTGGCGAGGGCTGAGAACCGATTTTTGCTTGAAAAAGAGTTGGTTTTTTGTATTTTTGGATTGGGGGAAGTTGGAGTGGTAGGTGATCTAATCGGTACCGTTTGCCAATTATTTGAGTTGACATTGCTTTTAACAATTTTAATTGGGCGTATTGGTGAGTTTGTGTTATTTTTGGTATTTTTAATAAGACTGTAAGATAGTGAAAATTTCACTGGTGGATTCATTATAAAACTATTAGATTGGTAATTAAATTAAATTGGTGGGCAGATTGAGTAAATTAAAATATTCATATTACTTGGATAACAGCAGTGTAGATTAGCTTAATTACAAAGATAAGGCAGGTCGTTACGGCACTGTACGTCTACTCACGAGGAGTGCACACGTAAAACTGAAGTCCAAATTTAAAAATATAAAATATATGTTACTCACTGTTTATGTTGTGCGCAAACGAGTCATCCGTTACAGGTAAACGGCTGATTTCGTTGTGCGCAAACGAGTCATCGATATCTAGGTAAAAAATGTAGATTGTGCGCAAACGAGTTGCACCGAATTAATGTGTCCTCTTTTTTAGGTTAAGCATTTTTTACTTATGATGATATATCGCGTTGAGCGGTCACCCTGCTGAACGGTTTCTACATTTTTCACATTTCAATTAGAATAATTATTCGACTAACAAGGCTTATATTTTTGTTAAGAGGACGTCTTACCTGCATATGTTGTCTTTGTCTTACACGCTTACGACATATCAAATTGTACGCTCAGCAGAACACGTGTAGCTCCGTTAGTTTAAAAATTGGAGTGAATTTACCTCTTATAAAATCTAAAGGGTTTTCTAAAGGATTGTTATCTAGATAGGTTAATAGATTGTTATCTAAAGCCTATGAGGATAGGCTTTTTATTATATTTTTATTTTAAAGTGAGTTATGAGCATTTTAACATTGTAAATTGAAATAGTCATAACTCGCTTTAAAATTAAAATATAACATAAAGCTTATGAGGTTGTCTAAATATCACCTATAGATTTTATAAGAGGTAAATTCACTCTAATTTTCAAACTAACGGAGCTACACGTGTTTTTCAATGTGTACAATTTGCTATATCGTACGCGTGTAAGACAGAGAAAACATATGCGGGTGCGACGTCCTCTTAAACGATAATTTTAATTGTTTTTTGATTAGGTATTGTTTTATATAGGTACCTAGTAAATTATCTTAAATTATAAAACAACATAACTTGAACAGCAAAAGAATTATATTGTTATTAAGATAAACAAATAAAAAACGTAATTTTGATGAATTTTCATTGGTCATATTCTTTCATTATATATTTTAAAGAAGATTATTATTATTCAATGAGCCCTCGACAGCATAGGCCATTGGGTTTACATAAGTTTAGATTACATTACATGTTAAATCGAGTTACATATAGGAGAACTATAAGATTATTTTGAGTACGCACAACATTGAGATATAATACCCTAAAACAATTAAAATAATTATATACCTGTATATACTACCTTTACCGCCTTACCGGCTATAGGTACCTACATCATAAAATAGATAACATTATTTTATTTACCTATTTTGTGGCTAGTTATATTGCCTACCTACAATCATTTGCACTGAAGTTAATTATTTAAATTGCTCTTGTATAATATTATGATATTGTCTTAATATCCACTACGAAAACTTCAATTTAATGTTACCTAGGTGCTAGGTATATATTTTATTTAATAATATTATTAAAAATATTAATATGTACAAATAATTAATCGTGTAAAATACTTAAATGTATTTTTATTTGTTTTAGATTTCGTTACCATTAACTTTTTAGAAATTTGAAATTTGAAAATATAATTATTTTATTCTCACATTGATGGATAGTAAATATTATTTATACCTGACTTCAGCATACAACTAAATCATAAAATAAATAGAAAACAATTATTGGTATTTATTGACTTTTGGTATTTAAATATTTAGTTTTTTTTGAATTTATATTGCAAACAATATTATTGTTTACACAAGAGAAAAATTTTAATTCTGTCATTATTTATTATACTTCTTAGGTAAAGCACATAATGTATGTGCTATTATAGTTTATAGTTAGAAATAAATTAAATGTTTTGACTTAACTTTTGGATTTCAAAGTGTCATAATAAAGATAAATTTACAGAATGGTGGAAGGATGTACGAAACAAAATACACTACCTTGACATTACTATAAAAATTATGAACCTTATAACTACACATTATAGTCAATAATAGTCAAATTCCAGTGTCGACCTGGCATATTGGCAAAGGCTCAGGGATCAGTTTTCTTAAAGGAAAATAAGTGCCTTAGTGTGCCTAAAAATTCGGTTAATTATTTCAATAAATAATTTACGGGGTATCTACTTTATCTGTATCCTGTGTTCACCTGTATCAATCGAAAACTAAGTCTTGGTTCAAAAAATTTGGTACACTATACATTCTGCATGTAAAAAGCGTAACAAATATAGATTTTTTAGATTCTGAACGAAGTGATGAATCTATTGATTTTACAATGTAGTTTGTTTTTTTTTGTTTTTTTTTTCGTGTCATAGTTCCAAAAACATTGCATGTAGTTATCATAATTCATAATACCTTATATTATCATAGATATTACACATATACCTGGTTTGAGGATAAATCGTTATCGTATTTGATTGAATCGATAGAATTACTTTTATTTTAAGAATTAAGAGATCTTTCAGCGGTTATATTATATTTTGTTTATATGCCAAGATTTAAGTCTTATAAGTTGAATTAACCTATCTACCTATTACGTTACACGATTTTAATAGTTATATCTACGTGTCTTTGAGTGTTTTGTTGAACCAATAACAATTTATTTTCGAAATACTACTGTTTTTTTTCCAAGCGGTTCATAGTAAATAAATTTCAACAATACAATATTAATTTTCGGCCAAATGTAAATACCATCTACCAACCCTAATATTATATATATTATAGTAATGTAGTATTTTTAATATATACTAACAGTATGTACTTGAATAAACATGCGAATAATTTAATGGGCAGTTAAAAAAAAAAAAAAATAGTACAACTGAGCTTAATTAAACCTAAATATCTTATTGCCTTTAGCCTTATTTCTAGCAATCTGTTCATGCAATATATTATATAGGGTGATTAATACAACCTGTGGAGGGATTTTTTATAGAGTATTATACACATAATTATTTTAAATGGCAATTCAGAAGTTTTTTAATGTTTTCACTCTCTCAAACGCACAGCATTATTTTTTCACTACTTATAATAATTTGTAATAAGTGAATTTAAAATTTTAATAATATAAATTTAGGGAACGAACTTATAATATACATTGAAATAAGTAATTTTAAATTTAATGAGGATTTTTCCTGATTTAGATCATTATTCAAAAAACATTTATTATACTTTGGATATTTTGTGTATTTCAACGTGTTTTGCATATTTAATACATTTTTGTAATTCTATACCTAGTTCATATTTTTATTTTATTTTAAGTTTTTACTTCAGCGTGCTCATTAGTTATAAAAATGGATAGTAATTTATTTAGTACCTAGGCATTATATTAAATAAAATAATAATTTTGACTATCTTTATATAATCTTTATGACGATAAAATTATTACTAGTCGTCAAATATAAGATTTTAGATAAAACAACTTTTGATCAGGTTGGTAAAATATAAATTAAATTTTTTTCACATTTTATTTATGTGGATTAAGTATTGCTAAAGACAACGCAGTAATACCCTTTTAATACTTCCTTTTTAAATAATTTTAAATATTATATGTTGTATTAAATTTTCAGTACATATTTTCTAGCATATTTTGAGAATGTTTGTACTTTTAAATCCGTTACCTAAGTATAATAATAATATAGAGATAAATAACAATAATATTATTTTAGTATTTAACAGTTTCATACATATACAGCTAAGAATTCTAAAATCTGATGATCTTTTGAGTAATTTATAAATTTATTTAAAATATACTATTTATTTATTTTTGATAATAGGTATGTGTTATTGGCACAGAATGTGTGCAGTAGAACTGCAGTTTCATTGAAAACAGCTGTACGAATGATGACACATAGAAAATTGGTTTTGCGGCTAGGTACCATTTTCGTCAAAGGCTACAAACCTCAAAAGCAATACGACAACTACTACTGCAATAAGTATGTACCTACATATATTTCGTAAATCTTTTTTAAAAGCGAATTGTAATCACTTGTGAGCACGCGGGTTGTACATAAGAATCGTAGGTTTTATTTGAAGTTCTAAAGAATTCATTTGGAATGAACATGATGTACAAAGCATAAAGCGCATTATTATTGTTGTGTACTTCAGATCGTCCAATTCATCGGTAATTTAGTATATTATACAACATAAGTGTATGGTATATTGAAATATAATTAAAATTCGTTTTATATATTTAATCTTCAGGTAGGAAAAAATCTGAACATTTATAACAATCTCACGTTTATTTTAATATTAAGACTTAAGCTAGAACACATTCTTATATCTTGTTAGAAAAATTGCTGCCAGGATCCTACTTTTAAAATTTATTTATTTAATTTTATTTTTTTATTGATCCTAATCCCGGAAATGATGACAATTAGTTGTTTTCAGAGGAGTTAAAGCGTAAAATATGGTAACGTGGTCTCTTATAATAATAATCATTAGTAATAAATAAATATTATTTAAAAATATTACTAAATAATAAATACCTAAAACCAATGGATGGCTATTCTTTCATCCCAAATTTTTTTCTAATCATGAGTTTAAAAAACACCTTATATTCCCGTTGCATCCATTAGTTACTAGAAATTACATAGTAACCATTGTTGATTTTAAGATATCTATTTATCGTCCGTAGTCACGTATAGTTGTTTCATAATACCTACGTATTTTAAAATTATTTTTTATTAAGATATTTACGATTGTCGATATTATTAGGATAATAAGTAATAACTTATTGTTTATAAGTATATACTATCAAAATACTTTGGAAACTGGGAATTTAGAACGCTCACAGCTCACAGGATGAGGTTTCCCAATTTGTATAATTCTTATTAAATGTTATTATGATTTTTGGGTCTATTTGATATTATACAGACTGTGTAAATTTAATGTTGTGAATTATGATAGTTATTATAATTTATATTTATTTTGTTCATATTTTTAATTTGAAAAAAAAAATAAAGAAAAAAAGTTTTATAACAGTATTCTTTATATTAATCATGTATTATGTAGTAGTATATAGTACTATACTATTACGACTTATATCTAATATTTTAATCGATTTGCTCGATGAAAAGAAATAACGATTTAGGACTTTCAAGTTAAAGCAATTCATTAAAATATAGAATATATTTATCGAAACTGTATTAAAAATTAATTAACTTCGGTAAACGTATTATTGATTAAAAACATATATAAAGTAATAGTAAAAAATATTTTTTTTATATCTTCGAGGGCTAAAGTTATTTCATTATATACCTAATAATTTTTTTAAATATCAGAAAAAAATGTATGTAGACATCAAAGTATCTATGTCATTATCGTATTTAATTTGAGTTTATACGATTTCATTTATTTTACAATATAGCATACAAAATACTATTACAGGCTGTAACAGAAGAAAGACCTGACAAATTAAACAACTTTTATAATTAATATATTAATATTTAGTTTTTTTCTATTTTTTTTTATGCTTGCGCTACATGTATATGATTTAACATTTGATATTTTTAATTATTTTTATACTGAAAATAAAAATGTTTATTATATAATATATGTAGGATGTAACACAAGAATCTATAAATTATAATATACAGTATTGAATATGCATATTATATACATAAAAATATATTGATTAGAACAAAAGTTATTTCATTAGTCGGGCATGAACCGATTGCGCCTAAAACAAAATATGTATTTTAGGGTCAATATACCAATTGCACTGCATATATTTTAGGGTCATTGTATCAATTGCGCTGCATACATTTTAGGGTCATTGTACCAATTGCGCTGCATACATTTTACGGTTAGTGTACCAAAAGCGATTTTTATATTTTACTCAATATATTTCAAATAGAGCATATTTAACAAAAAATTAACAATTAATTCTTATGTCGAGAAATATAAATCTGGCGAAATTAGCAGAAAAGAATTTTTAAAGATTCTGCGTTATTATAATTATTGTAAAAATATGAATTATAATATTATTATGTACCTATTTATGTGTTTATATATATATTTATTATATTTATAATGACAATTTAATTTTGAATAATTGACGATCAAACTTGTGATCGGTTAGTGTACTTATTGATTTATTTGATTCTGAACGAAGTGATGAATGTATTGATTTTACAATGATGTGAGTATTTTTTTTTTTTTTTTTTGTGTGTCTGTATACAGCATACCTAGTCGAAAAAATGCTTCAATTTCAAACTTTGGGGGTGGTTTCCGATGGGAAATTGAATATCCTTGGTGCATTAAACAGGTCAAAAGTAAAAATTTTCCAACAGTTATTTCGAGAAAAACAAAAAAAAAGTGACAGAAAAACGAGAAAACTAGTTTTCGACCAAATCGATTTTTTTATATGGTTATAATTCAAAAACTAATCACTGTAAATACTTTTCACCAAATGTTTATGTTAGTGTTATCTATATACAGTTTAATTTTCAAAATGTTTTGACTTTTTTTGAGATATTTATAGACCACTGAAATTTTTGATGTTTATGAGAATTTTTTTTTTGAAGTGTCAGTAACAACATGTTAGATGAATGACCAAAAAATCTTGAAAATTTAATATAAGGTTCCTTATGAGTTGTTCTTATTGTAGCTAAAAAAAATTAAAAATCGTTAGTCACAATTATTTTAATAAGCGTTTATAGTTCGAATTTTTACGAAATCTGTCGAAAACGCAAAAATTTGTAAGTAATTTTGAAGTTGAAAAATCATAAAATTGTTTGTTTTTATAACTAATGATTGAAAATATAACACTAAGTTTTATGCTATAGATGAATGTATGATTGATGTGTATGATTTGGTATAGATTTATATTGTACAGATATTATTAATATTGACGTACATTGTATAATTTTTTATGTGAATGAAAGAGATTTCCTACTGGAAATATTTTACTCAGAATTTTTTATTTTATTTAAAATAATGGTACAAAAAATTGTAAGAAAAATCTTAAAATATTGTCTTATTTTTAAACACAAGTTTATGTTATAAAGTATTGAAAAACAGAGTTTAATGTGGCCTGCATTATTGAATATTACCCTTTATAACTAAAAAAAATTATTTTATTAGGTTTTTTCTACAGAACAGGATCATTATTCCTGGTATACAGCGAATTTTTGAGGAAACAGTTTAATTGGCATCGGGTGTCTTAAGTAAATATATATAGGTACTATTACCTATATATGTTTTATCCAAAAATCGATTTTGAAGACGTTATCGGAGCAGAAAAAAAAGAGGGTGAGCTTGGTTAGTGGATCACCCTTTATAAATAACAAGTTTGATGCGTTTATGATGATGATGATAGGTGTATGTTGAAATAAGTTATTTTTTTTTTTTACCAACGATTATTTTAATAGTAGTAAGTACCTACTGTTGTATGGCGTTGTGTCTAATTGATTTGATTTTTAAGTCACGGAGACTGAATCCGCGTCGCGAATGTTAAACTAAATATTTTTGTTTTATGCAACACAATGTTTCGGGGAACTGTAGTCGTATCATATCGTGTGCTGCAGCCGCGCATGTTTTTTTCAATATAACAATAACAACAACAACAACAATAATGATAATAATAATAATAATATTATAATATATGATATGTCTATAATACATTATTCGTTTTAGTTGAGCATGTTGCGTCCTAAACTTTTCGTGCCACCGTTACCACGGCGTATTACCCTGCAGTAGTCAGCTGCGACAATATTCCAAAAGTACAAAAGCTCCCTTGTGGAGTGGCGGCGGGCTTTATAATATTCGGTATATAGCACGCAGCTGCCACACAGCTACGGTCACATGCGTGCTGCGGCACGTTACAAATTTTCCGTCCGACATGTGTGTTTTATATGCCGAGCACACGCCGCTTATGTCAAATGAGCGCAACGAATACATATTATATATATGTGTGTGTGTGTGTGTATACGCTCTACTTAACGATCTTAACCCGTTTTTAGTTGTCCCCTTAAATATAATAATAATAATATTATATATCGCATGGGAATATGGGATATACTCTGTGTACTCTACTTCTAATATTGTCCCAATCTGTACGCATTTTAATACGAGTGTATGCATGTATAGGTAGAAAGGAAAAAACACACCTCTAAATCGATTATACTTTGTTCATATGAAATTATTATTTCGTGTTTTATTATACGCGCCCCGGTAGACGACGAAATGTCATATGTTATAATAGATACACAGGGATGCATAAACTAAAATGGTTCTCTAAAGTTCAAAACATAATAAAGGGGACAAATTAATATACAACGAAGACCCCCATATATAACCAAAAATCTAATTCGTTTAATACGGAAAGACGATTTGTACAATATTTATGTTTGTTGAGTTATAGATGGAATCACGAATGACGCTGTTGTGCATTATTTTAGTAAATAATTACTACACGCTATTTGAGTTACTCGAATACTCCAATACACGGAGATTGTTCACCGAGCATGTTCAATTCCATTTTTCCCTTTAATAATAAATTTATTCGAATTCTGAGTTTTTTAATTATTAAATATATACTTAAAAACCATATTTTCAATTTCTTAACATTTTTCGTACCTGCTGTCTCAATGGTTTCTGCATTGCGATACAATAAACTTCTATTTTCCCCCTCTTTTTACTTTAAATTATTTAATTTTTAGTTGCTATAAATAGTTTTACGAAAAATAAAATAGTGATGATTTTGGATCTAGTGTTTTTCTTTTTTATACTAGAAGTCTTCAACCATTTTTACAAATTATAAATGTTGATGGATTGTTATTTGCTTCTAAAATCATCATAGTCCATACCCCTCATAATATGATATATACCTACCGGGTGATTCTTTTATCATTGAACACTCATTATTTAAAAAATTATTAATGTTTTTGAAAATATTATTTTACATAGTTTCAAGTTGTTAAAAAATTATATTTTTAAATATTCTTTATCCTTATCATTTTTTAAGTTTTTACTTTTTTGAATGACAACATAGAGTTTAAATTTCATATTCCAAAGCAGAATATTTTTCTAAGTATTTTGATTCATAAAAATCGAATTTAGGACGAGTAGTTTATGAGTTATAAGTATTTAAAGTTTAGACAAGCGGAGTAGTGGACAAACATTTTGCGGAGTAACCCCGTACCACTCCACTCAGCCAATCAAACTTTAAATACTTATAATTCATAAACTACTCGTCCTAAATTCGATTTTAGATTCTGAGCGGAGCGATGAATGTATTGATTTTACCATGATGTGTGTTTTTTTTTCTGTTTGTCATCACGTTTTGGGGCAGTAAAAGTGCTTCGATTTTTTACTTTTGACTTCAGTACCTCGTTCGATCAGAAAATGAATCTAGTTGGTACTTTGGGGGGTCAAAAGTGAACAATTCTTAATACTTTTCTAAATAATTGAGAAAAACAGACTAAAAATTAAGGGGAAAACGGGAAATTTTACGCACACTCATCTTTCGACAAAATCGATTTTGGTTTTTCATGTAACTTTAAAACAAATGACCATTATAGATACATGAAATTTTCACCGAATGTTTATATAAATATATTCTATCCACCATGCAATTTTCAAAAATTTTCGACTTAAGTTGAACTATTCATAGGTATTTGCATTATTCAATCATTATTAGGTTTTTTTAAATTAATATTGATAAAAATTTATTTATTAGGCAGAAAAGCTTAATTTAATACAAGGCTCTTGACATATTGTTACAATAGCAGTTGAAAAATAAAATAAATTCATAGTCACAATTTTTTTGTATAAGCATTCAAAGTTTGAATTTTGACAAAATACGTAAAAATCACAAATTATTTTAAGCTAGAAATTCATAAAAAAATTCTTTTTAAATCTAAGATTTGAAAATGTTTAATAATCTATAATATATATAACATACAATGTCGGGTTTTCTTGACCATTAATTGTACCGTGAGTGCTGACATTTTACCGTTTTTGTAGCTCTTTAAAATTTCAATATGTATTGAATTGAAATAAATTTATGTATATTGCAAGATATAATAAAGTGTATCACAGTAAAAAAGAACTTTTTATTGTAAAATCAATAGCCTTCACGTTCGACGTTTCTCTCAAAGTATTTAAATACGTAGATATATACAAGGCGTAATAGAATTTAAAAAAATTGTAAAAAGTAAACTATTAGACTTAAATAAACGTTTTTCCGATCAATATTTTCTGCTAATTTATAAATTGGCTGTGTTGAATGTTCCAGAAATAAAATGATTACAAAATAAAATTTGTTGTTTTCGGTATTAAAAAAAAAAACTTTTATTCTTTACTTGTAGTACGAGCGTCTATATCATATTATTTTATACATAAAATAATTAAATTTTTTAATTGATTAAAAAATGAGCGCAGATTTTTATGTAATTGTATATTTTTCATTATCAAATATTTTGATTTTCGTCAGTATACCTTTAATTTTTACAGAATAAAATAATTTGAAACTTATGGACAATTTTTTTTTCATACATAAAATATAATCCATATATAATGGTTATTGCATATTTTCACAAAATTCAAAATGTATTGCATATTGAAGAGAAAATTAATAAAACAGACATGAATTAATATTTCGTCAAGTAGAAAGTTAAAAACCAATTTTATTGTAGGCATTAAATAATATTTGAAATAAACATTAAAGTTTATTAAATACATATATAGTTACATACCTATCTAATTATAAGTTGATTAATTTGTTTTAATTTATTTTAATACCTCATCAATTTATTAACCAGAAAAATAATAAATAATATATTACCTATAAAATAAAAATTGTGCATTTTTTTACCAAATTATATATTACCCAATAATTACAAATGTTTTTTGCAGCATATCTTCACGATTTCGATTGTATATTATACAGTTATGTTGAGTTTTTAATGCATGAAAATTAACACTCTAACTTTATGACAAAAATTATTTCATTTTTCGGTTATTTCTATTACACCCTGTATGACTGAACACAAAAAACTCCACGTACTTACATTAAAAATGTCGATACCTATAAAGCTACTACACAACTGCAGTCGCTACATTTAATGAATTGATTTTGACTCATCATACCCACCACACGCACATCTGTACGTATTTACTGAATTAGGCATCCGCTCGTCAAAATATGTAGTGTGTGGTGACATATAATAATACACTTATATTAGGTAGTTATTACAGATAATTTCCGTACATTATATATATTTTATAAAAACATAATTTGTGATATACTGTCTTAATAAATAATAATGGAAATATTTGACAATCAACTTATTATTTATTATATTATGTTTATATAACGCGCGTTGTACCCACTAAAGGAAATATAAATTTCTTAAAAATTTGCCGTTTTATGAAATGGATTCCGTTTATTTACACTTTGAAAAAACTAATCAAGTGGAAACCTTTTCATGAAAAGAACCGCATGTCAGTATCTGCGCTTTTCGCGATCAAATGGGTGAACAAGTATTATAGCTATTAGATGTGTGGGTTTTATCGATAGGTTGGTCCGACCAATCCGTAAGGTTGTCAGGTGAAATAATATTTTAGTTATCATGATATTATAATATTATAGCTACAAAGGCGTGCAGCACGCTAGCAGCTCACTAATAATAATAGTAATAATAATAAAACGCGCACATTGTGCATAATAATAATAATATTATTATTATATTATATACGGACGACGACGACGTGATGATGACGTTCGGCGGCCGGCGGGTAGAACAGGCTTGATCGTGCATGTGACGTCTGTGATAAGCGCTTTCCCAATGCCGCGCGCTATATACGACTTCTCTCATCGCGTACGTCGTACACAATATGCGTATATCAGTAGCTCGGCAGGCTACATCGGTTGAGTTATGTACACACACACTCACATGTACCGCAGTACTTGTATAGTAGTGGTGGTGGTGGTGGTGGTAGTTTTGATAAAATCCCGCGGTTTTAATTAACAATGTCAATGGCAGAGGTATATACTGATATAATATAATATATATATATAATATAGCGTGTCTACGTCTAGACCGGCTGCCGTTTTCGTGGGAGAGAGGGTGTGGGTGAGAAGGGTGCCAGACTGCAGGGTGGATGAACTGGGAGAGGAAAATTATTTTGCGGCTGTTAATATAAAATAATAATATACGCGTGGTGTATTATACACGTTCCGTTCGCGTCGGCGCGCGACGCGCGGCAAAACTTATCGTACAAATGTATGCGATGCCCGCGACAGCGTCCCGCGGGTCGCTGCCGCCACCGAGGACGGACAGCAGCCGTGGCAGCATTACGCGCCTCGACACCGTGTACGCCGGTAGTCTCGAGCACTTTCTCCGCTGCCGCCGTGTCGTTACCATCACCGTTGTCAAAACACTGCGATCTCGAACCTCTGAGATAACTACCACAAGACGAAAATAACAGCCACATTGCCACATACGTCTCGTCGTCATCGTCCTCCTCGACTGCGACACCCCGTAAGTGACTCTGATAATCGTTATCATTATTATTATAACTGTATAGTTTTTTGCATGTGCAGTGTTTGTAACACGTAGATCCGGCGAAGATGTCGTCGTCGCCATCGCGATTTATATCTACGTGCAATATTTTGTCGCCGAATCGCGGTCGGTGGGTTGGTTTCACCGGTGGGTTACACGTCGCCACACAATATTAAATATTAATTTAACGCGCAAGGCGTTTGAACAGGTGTCTGAGCGCCTGATGTTATTGTAACAAGTGTCGGACGACGTCGTGCAGGGGTGGTGCGGTGGGTGAGAGAGCGGATGATGAAACGAACGCAGCACGTGCTGGCTGCTGCTACTGCCGCGCAATACCTTTATTACTTACAGACGCGCCAATTGATCAAACTCGCCGTCGCGTACCTATCTTTGCCATGATAGTAGGGTTCGCCGGGGCTATCAGTGTTTTTAAGTACGCCAAAGTAAGTAATAGTACCAGCTTTTGTTACATATTAGTCACCGTCATTGTTTTTGTTTCCGCCGAGAACTACAGTAATAAGTTGCACTCCGCCCGCCGACCACCACCGTCGTCGTAAAATATCATATTTTCGTCAGACCAACAAGCAGTGTACGCGCGCGTATTATCAACGATATTTTAATATTATCGCGTGTGTATCGTTATTCGTTAAAAGTATTTAATGAGTACCGCAAATACGAAGACTCCAACATGAGGGCTAGCGGATTTTTAAAGGTACGATTCTTTCACGATAAACAATAATTGTAGTGACGCGCGCTGATAGGTATAGTGAGATTTGTTTTACAAATATTTTGAGTTATTTTTTTATTGTTCATCCCGTAGCTGGAAAGGAGGACGAAAACCGATTTCAATGGAAACAGCTATTGGGATGTCTGCAGTATACCTTTGATTTTCTATGGCGAGAAGCCGGGTATATAGATAATTCTTTATTATATTGGGTGATCCATTTAACGTAAGACACTCATTATTTAAAAAGTAAGTATCAAATCTTAGTTTTTGAAAGTAATTTTTTAAATAATTTTATATCATTAAAAAACAACACTTTTCTAAAAATAAAATTATTTTGAAGCAGGTACTCGATGAATAAAAATCGAAGTTTTGATGATTACCTAGTGTATGTCTAATGAAAATTAGTAAAATCATACGTATTTAGCATAGATAAGTGGAGTGAAGTAGTACAGAATTATCCCGTAAAATATCAGTTGACTACTCCGCTCATCTAAACTTTAAATATATTTAATAATAAACTGTATGATAAACTACTTGTCTGAAATTTGATTTTTATAGATAGGAATATGAAATTAAAAATGTAAATTATCATTTAAGAAATAAAAAAACTTAAAAAATACAATGATAAAATTAGTAAAAGTATAAATGATTTCCATAAATGTTGTTTTGTAACGATTTAAAATTATGTAAAAGAAATATTTTTAAAGACGTCAGTGTTTTCTGGAATGTCTTACAAGTTATGTTAAATGGATTACTTCGTATACAATGCCTTCGTCTGGCAGTGGCGTATATAGGGGGGGGGCTAGGGGACTGCAGTCCCGAAATTACAGTCTTAACTGTTAAATATATAGTAGCATCTAGATGCTAGATCATTATTGTTAGTTACTATAATATTACAGCCCAGCCCCAAAAATTATTTCTATGTTCTCTACTGCTTCGTCATGATGTCGATATTATTGTTTAAAATCTTATTTTTTGAAAGCAGTGTGCACCACTGCTAGTACAAGTATAACTGCGATAACGATGTTTTCTACAGTTAATATTATTGTTTAAATGCGCCGACAGAATCACATTAATTATAATTTTACATTCCATTCACATCCTTGCATATATTTAGGTACATTCATTTAATTATCACTAACTCGACTGTCAATAACTATGGCTTAAACTACAGATATTGTTAAATCACTGTAATTAGGTTTAGCTTAGGGTTATGATTAAAACGATTACTTTCAAGTATATTATTATAAATAATAATAATAATCTACTACAATATAGTATATACTATATACCATAGATTGAATGAATATACTAGTATAATAAATATTTTTTAATAATGAATTATAATTTTGTTCAAATAATGTGGAACTGTAATGACATAAAGATTCAATATGTATGTAGCCGGTGAATTATCAATTAATATATAAAGTTGATTTAATATTCATATTAGGTTTCTTTGTTTGTTTGTTGTACGTGTTATTTGTGTAATTAAACAACATGTACATACATTTCTCAAGTAATCATTATAAGCATTAGCAATTATAGGTTAACTAAAAAACATTTCGTTTGAAATTTGCCTAATATATAATAAATAATATATATATATATATATATATATAATATATATATATTTGGGTACATAAATTGTTTTAAATATTTAATTTAAAAAAATAAAACTTGTTACCCTAGACGTATAAAAACTTATTCATTAGGCTTTACTATTTTTGAGACATGTTTATATAGTACTTGTAATGCAATATCAAAATATATAAACACAATTTTTTGTTATAGATATTTTAAGTTTAAAGACAATATTAGATACTTGTGCGAAGAATAACGATTTAAGTTATTTCATTATTGTAATTTAAAATATAATATTTGAAACTCTCGGTTCACACCCAGATCAGAACAAAAAAACGCTGAAATTTTTAAAATTAACTAATTTAAGTGACGAAATATAATTGTATATAATTTAAATAGTAATTAAGAATTGTGAACTAATGACCTATACTGATGCCGAGTTGTATTTATTTTTTATTTTTTTTAAGATCAATAAAAAAAAATAATAATTAATGAATCACAGGTACTTGGAACTTTTAAAGTTGATGTATTTATACCAACGTTTTTTTTCAAATGCAACTTTTTCGCTGAAAATGAATTCAAAATATATTATAGACTGTATAGTAACTAATAATTCCTATTTCCTACCTAATAGTAAAAAAAATTACTTAAATCATAATAATGTCATAAGATATACTTAGTACCTAATATTATAAGTATAGACTAAAGACCGTTTAGTGCGGAATCGTGTTTCTTATACAATAATTTTGTATCATTGAATTCAAATTTTACACATTCTTTAGAGCGACGTCTTGTCTAGACACTTATACTGCAGTACATTTTAGAACTGAAAATATTTTACCGAATAAGTACAATTACATTGTAATAATATTATCTTCGTCATTTCTTCGTCATTTTAAACTCGGATGTACTTATCCGTTTTATGATAAGAAATAATGTTGTAATTTGTAAATGATTTTATTTTTATTAGATGGATGGTGTGGAAGCCTTATATACAGATGGAAATTGGGCCTGCGATTATATTTTTGATTATGTAACTTGGTCAGATAATTTTACCAATAAAATACCAAGTTATTCATTTAACGTATTACACTCATTAAAAAAAATATATATATATATATTAATGTTTTTGAAAAGATTTTGCTTACATATTTTTTTAAGTCTTTTATTATTTTTAAATTACAACTTACATTTACTTTCAATTTCATCTCCGAAAACAGAATATTTTTTCTGAGTAATTTGTTATGTAAAAATCTATATCAGGATGAGTATAGTTTGTGAGTTATATCTAAGGACCTATATAAAGTATAAAGTATATTCATGAGAAGAGGAGTGGACCAATATTTTGTGGGGTAACCACGTACCTATCCATCCTACTCATCTAAACTTTAAATATACTACTTGTCCTAAATTCGGTTTTTGTGTATCGAAATGCGTAGGAAAATATTCTGCTTTGGAATGTAAAATTAAAACTGTATGGTTCATCATAAAAGATTACAAAAACTTAAAAATATTAATGAATATATATTTTTTTCTAAATGTTGATTTTTTACAACTAGAACAATTATTTTTCAAAAACTTTGTTATTTTTTTCAATTTTTTTATTGAGCTTGTAGGGGTTATGAACTGTGATAGGGGTAAGGTTTTGGTACGGAATAGGTTGTTTTTACGGTTGTTATGCTAGGTAGCATACACGTGTGTAGGTATGTGTGGCAAGTTTTTTAACTACTATGAACCCGGGTGGTCACCCATCCGGGAGCTAGTAGTTGTGGCCGTTACTAGTGCCAGTCACATTCCGCAATTGGTAGCAACCAACGCGCCACGCCAAGTCACTAAAAAACATTTATACTTTTTTAAACAATGAATATTTAATGATGAAATCATACGGTTTATTAAGCACGACATCATTTAATTTGAAAATAATAAATATCGTATATACACATTTATATATAATTTAATTTTGCTTAAAAGGAATTCGCATACTTTTTAATAATATGAAAATGAAAATAAAACGAAATGATATCTGGAGGTTAATGAGAATTGCCTCATCATGGAATCCTTTGGTTAATGTCAAATAGATAATTCACATTTAAGATAATTATAATTAATTCGATATGAGAATATGGGATATACATATTATTTTTATTTAGAGTGAATTTAGATGTCAATCGCTTTTTCCTGAAAAAAAAAAAATCTGTCCGAGTTTAGAATTTCACAGCTTTAAGTGTTGTTATTATTATTAGGATAATTTATATTATAATAATATTGTGAAAATTAGAATCTTTAATGCCATTGGCATGGTATCATTCATCGGATAGACAAGTGGTTTTTATAATAATGGAGTATTATATTATAATAAAATATTTAAATATATATTTAAAAAAACATGTATTTATAAAGATATATTTTCAATGCATATAATATTGCGGAGACGATTTTATAGTGATATTTAATCTGCTATAGACAAACAAATGACAGACAAATGATAGCTCACATACGAGTTTTTTTTCAACTCGTGAAAAATAAAAAAAAATTGTTTACCTATATTATATAGGTTGCCACTATAGTTAGAGTCCATAGTATTTAATAATAATAATTTTGGCATGACTAACGTCAGGTGGTACAGCTATTTTATAATTTTATATAAATTGATAAGACCCTGCAGTCTTCTGCAATACATGTTATAATACATTATTAAAAGTAGTTGTTATCGTTTCCGCCAACAATAAATATTATTTATTTCTCTTTTGTCTCGTGCTCGAGAGTAATTTTCACGTTTTTATTATTTTTATTTTGTCTTTCTTACCGCTAGAAACCACGTGTTTTTTCAGCAAACCATTAGGGGGTAAAGAAGGATTTCACAGACCGTGATTAACCCTCCGTGGCTGGAAAGTCTATATACATTTATATTATATAGGTACATCAGCACATTACCTTAGGTGTGCTTTAAATACACACACAAGTATAATTTATAAAATGGTACCTATAAGTATTTAAGTCACGTACATCAACGCATTTGAAATTTTCGTTAATTTTTCCACGCCGAATATGATTATAATATATCCTTTTACCACTCTATAGGTACCATTTACAACGTAATTATAATACATATAATAAATCTACGTTGCATCGCTGTTCTCGATCGACTCATCACTGGGATCGTGCATTATATGCACAATGTTATATTTACTAATTTTGTTACTATCATCGTGGTTCGATTTGAAAAGTATCGACCCGATATTCGCGGAACCGCCGCAGCCGTCGTGAAATAATCCGCCGAGGAAGAGTGTGCAGGCGGCTGCGGCGGCGGCGGCAGTGGAGGACCTATCTACTGTGTGTATATAGTTGCCGGTCGATAGAAAACATGTGTCCTTTTTTCCATACTGACGATTTCCGACTGCCGTCGACAGCACACACATACACGTACACGACGACCGAGTTGGGGCGGCTGCTCGCAGCTGGTTAATGTTTATCTAATAATACACATCGGCACAAGAAAATGCGGTCTCGGAGGAGCTTTTTCTGCTCAGCCTTTAGTCGATATTACCACCGCTATCGTATTCGTAATGACGATAATAATAATAATAATAAAACACACACACATACACACATATTATATACATAATACATTAATATATATATTGTATTTCGAGTCTCGACGATACGTGCCGGACGGATTTCACCGCAGGCGCATACTTTAAACGTATTATATGTATATATAGCGGACGGCGCCAACACAACCGCGAGATTTTTCATTAGATTTTATTTTTTAATTGCAGAGAGTCCGAAGATATACTATTAGGTACATTATATGGCTAAAACGTTAGATGATACTTTGCATCCCGCTAGGAGATAAAAACCAGTATTTGAAAAAAAACCGCAGCAGAACGTTTCAACTCACCGCAACTTTACTTTTACCCAGCTACTTCAAACGGGCAAACCAAGTGATTTGGCTCTATTTAATCTATCTAGAAAATACTGTTACTTTCATTCCATTTGTTTTTTTTTTTTTTAATACCAAAATACACGCCACTGACGTACTAAGCGTTTTCGAAAGTTGTGAGATATTAATTTTTGACTGTTCTCAAATCACATTATATAGCGGTAAATTTTCATTGCTTTGTTATATTAGATTTTATATTTAAAAAATGATCCGCTTTTCCGCTCACCCTTCCAACCATACTACACACGTATTTAACTTCTATTAATCACGTTTATCATAGGTATCAAAAAGTTCTTGATTTCGTCTCTACCTATATAATTTTTATTTCACTATAGGTACTATATCAGCGGTCCTCACTACGCGGCCCGCGGGTTAGGTTAGGTTCACATGCGGCCCTTTAGTAACTTTAGTGCGGCCCGCACTAAAATTAAATTGTTCATTCTAAAATCCAAAATTCTATAAACAGTGAATAAAACGAACGTCGCTTATTATCCTATCATTTTTATTTATTTTATTTTTCTATTTTAAACTTGTATTGAATGACCACTTGGACAGATAAGCAGTCACCTACGGGCTACGATTATGAGTTTATTTATTTCCACTGTAGTAGCCCACCACGTAGTCTTGTATGAAAAGTTTATCCGTTATCACTTATTGTCCTTTTGTATTTTATCCCGTATTGTCGTTACAATATGTAATTCTGTGCTTCTAGCATCGTGTGTTCTAGTTTCTGTGAGTAAGCTGTTAATTTTAATTCTTTATCATGGAAAAACGTAAAATCGAAGATGAACACAGAATATTTCAAGACAGTTGGGAGATTGAATTTTTCTGTATTTCTGGTAAGAAATACGATGCTTTATGTTTAATTTGTCGTAAAACCATTAATATATTCCAAAACGTTATAATATTAATCGTCATTACACAACTCACCATACTAATTGAATTTAAAAAATGAATTTTTTCTGAAAAATAATCAATGTCACGGTTCACTAATAAAAATGAACTTGCAACTAGCCAACAAAAGCACATATGTTAGCCAAACGCAAGAAACCATTCTCGGATGCCGAACTAATAAAAAAATGTATGGAAACGGTTGTAAATACTCTGTTTTGTAATTTTTCCAATTTTAAAGAAATACGTGACCAACTTTCAAGTCTGCAGTTATCTGATGCTACATGTGTTCGTAGGATCGAACATATTGGAAATCAAGTATTCAATTCAGTGATCAACGAATTAACAGATTGTCGATTTTTTTCTTTAGCATTAGATTCGTCAGTAGATATAAGCTCTACTTCTCAATTAATACTTTTTGTTAGATTTTGTTCAAAAGATAATATTATTAAAGAAGACTTATTGAAAGTCATACCGATGAAAAGCCAAACTCGTGGCGTGGATTATTTTGAAACAATTTCTATATTTTTTGAAAAAAATAAAATAGATTGGCAAAAGTTAATTTCCATATGTACAGACGGTTGTCCTTCAATGGTTGGAATTAATTCTGGTCTTGTTACTCTTATTTTAAGAATAAAATTGAAAAACCAAAATTAATCAATTTCCATTTTATTATTGTATTATTCATCAAGAAAATTTAACATGTAAATTTCCAAATGATTTTAGTGTTGTTATGAATAAAACAATTAAAATCATGAATTTTATCAGAGCTAGAGATTTAAATCACCGAAAATTTAAAGAATTTCTTTCCGAAGTAAATTCCCAATACAGTGATATCATGTTTCATACTAAAGTGCGATGGCTAAACAAAGGTAAAGTCTTAGAACGATTTTTTTCCCTTCGTGAAGAAATTAAATTATTTATCCATGAACAAAAAGCTGACTTTCCTGAAATAAACTCATTAGCATTTTGGTAGAAACTTGCATTCCTTGCAGATGTAACTCAAAGTTTAAATATACTTCAAACCAATCTGCAAGGAGAAAATAAACTTATCACTCACATGTCCAGTAAGATTTTTGCTTTTGAAGAAAAGCTCAAAATGTACATTGAAGAAGTATCTGAAAATGATTTTTCAAGTTTTCCCAAATTCAATTTAATTACGAAAGAAAATAGAATTTTTTCTGATGAAGAAAACCTAACTCTGAAACCACAACTGCTTGAACTATTGGGCACTTTAAAAAATGAAATGAATAGTCGTTTCAATGATATTAAAAACTTAAGAAATTAATTTCGATTTATTGAAAATCCGTGGGCAGTAACTACAAAAGAAATATTTGAAATTAATATTATGAATTGTAATATTGGTTTTTTGAAAAGTGAATTAATTTACTTACAGCAGAACATAACATTAAAAGATATTTTTAATGGTAAAAATAATACAATGGAATTTTGGAATACACTTGAGGAACATCGATATCCTTCCCTTTTATCAAACGTAAAAGGTACATTTTTTGGATCGACATATTTATGTGAGGCTGCTTTTAGTAAGGTAACATTTATAAAAAACAAATACAGAAATCGTTTGAGTGATGTGCATTTGGACGATTTACTGCGGTTGTCAACATCAAATACAACCGTAGACATAAACAAAATTATAAAAGAAACAGAAAGGTACCGTCCATCAACATCAAAATAACATTAAATCAAATTAATTAATTTTAATTATATAAATATCAATATTAATCTAATAATTTAAAAAATATATAAATTTAATATACTAATATAATAATATGAATAATTTGTATTTTAAATAAACTATGAATTGAAATTTAAAATTGTAATTATGAATCCAAGAAAAACATTTATGTCATTCACGTACTTTTTCCTAGAATACCCTTTCCTAACAATATATATATATATATATATATATATATATATATATATATATATATATATATATAATTTTTATGTTTTTAATTATTAAAAAAATTGTCCTATATGGTTTATGCCTTTTATGATTACGTTTTACTTGGTTATGGATTAGTAAGTAATCGAATCGTTCAAAGTTTAAATTCCAACTTATTTTACAGCGTTAACATTATTATTATATTTTTCAAACCTTCTTAAAAGTTGTAAAAAAATATTTTTTTCTTTAGTTTTTATATTTTATGATTTCTTATTCCTAAAATATAATTTTATTATTACGCTCTTATAATATGAACTTTACCCAATATTTCCCACATGTCCTTAAGATTAACTGAGTTTCTCAGTCTCTGAAATCGTATTCTTTTGTCAACATCTGTATTATTGTTATTATTATTTTTGGTACTATTTTCTCGAGACAGGAAATTATTGTTTTCGATGTTTTATTAGAAATATACAAAATTATTTCAATCTCAAGTTACAAAGTGTTGTGGCTCATGAGGTAGTGAAGGTACAGTAGTTGAACCTACTTGTTTTATTTTCTACAGGTGCTATTTAATAATATCTCTTATAATCTAATACTTCTATAGTTTATCATAGGAAAAACCAATCAACATAGAAATAAAAAATATCATTACAAATTGTTGTTCAAACACATGAGGTTTTAATAGATTAACTTTTACATTATTATTATTATTATTAAAAAAATAGTTTGAAATATTACTACGTTTATTCAAATTTGTTTATCATTAAACTATAAATATATATATATATATATATAAATATATATATTATGTGAGGTTGACAAGCTTTACTTCAGTTGAACGTTAATTGGATTTTTCATACGATTGAAATATTGTGTTGCAGTCTCGATAATTGTATGCTTTGATCGTTTAACAAACTATGTTATACAATATATACAGTATATACCTATACCTAATATACCTCTCTAAAGATATTTTATCGTTATTTTTTTCAATGTTTCATTTTACATTTTAATATTCACGGCTTTCGTGAAAGTCGTAATTTAATTAATATCGTAGTAATATAGTACGTAATATCGTATAAAAAAGTAAAGTCTCTCAATATATTATGTAAAACATTAAATAATATTATAATAGTAAAAACAAATAAATTATGATATTTATTAATTACATATTATTATAGAAAAAACTTTGTATTTCACATACGATTATTTTATGCAAAACAATAAATAATACATTTTTAAATGATGATTAAAATATTGTATTGCAGTCGCCAGTCTCGATAAATAGTATAGGTGTGCTATGATCATTTAACAGATATACATATTATACAGTATGTACCTTCAGCATATATACCTAGCATACCTTTATAATGTTACTTTATACTCTAATTTTTTAAACGTTCAATTTTATATTATAATAATAATATTTATAGTTTTTTGGGAAAATAGTACCTATATAAAAAAAACGCTCTTCCGATTATATACAATTAATTAATTAACTAATACTATAATAGTATAAATAAATTTTAATATCATTTATTAACTATTTATAATTATAATATAGAACTTTTGGTTTAATATCTACGATTATTTTAAGTAGAATGAACAATAAATTGGATTCGGAAAAAAGTTTGTTTATATGAAAATAAAAATAAAATAGAATTTCTGATTTTTTTGTCAACCACAATATTATAAAATAATGATTTAATAAATGCGATTTAAAATTTTAAAGTGTATCTTATTGTATATCAAATGTATGAACTGTATATTTTATAACATTATGCATAGGTGTCTAAGTGAAGCCGATTAGGTTGTATTGGTGTTGCTGACTATATAGATGACATGGACTATGGTTCATTGTATTCGTGGCATTGGTGCAGTTCGAATTCATTTAGAATTTAGAAATAATAAGTTGCTATGTTTGCAAAGTAAATAATTTACTAAATCTTGCATTCTCACATGTCGTACCTATAAGTTATTTCATTCGGACTATATCGTATTATATTCGGATTAGATTGTCCTTATTTGTTGAAACAATCAGGTATTTGGGGGACGAGGTGGCCGAGTGGTCTACCGTCTACCGCGTCGGCTGTGGCTCAGCCGGACCGGGTTCGATCCTCGACCATCGAGCGGCATTTTTCTCTGGGCAAGTCACGGTGTCCGGAGAACAAGTTGTTTTAAGCCACGAAATTAAAAATCGAAGTCTAATGCACCCTATAAGAGATAATCCTCTTTATAATGAAAAAAAAAAATTATCACATCAGACCACTGTACAAAATGCGCGAGAGTTTTTCCAATAAACCGTGTTGAGAGTAAAAAATCAGGCTTTTCATTTTTGGTCGGCGTTGATACCGTTGACATGTGCCCACGTACAATGCGTGCTTAGATAGCCAGGTACCTGCATACAAGCACACGCACACTAATCATCATTGACGATACAAACACAAAAGCTATGAAGTGTGGAATTTTCCCTAAATATTGCCCCTTAATAAAGGCATACGAATAAAAATAATAGAGAAAACAAAAATTTATTTTTGAACGATTTTAAACCTTTTTTAGGGAGATTACTCGAAAGTTATGTAACTTCCAGATAAAAAAAATGTTTGATGAGTTAATAATATATCTGTGTTAATATTGTTACAGTCAATGGAACCAAAAATTATAAAGGAAGAAGCAATTGAAAGGGATTCCGGTATTCCCGTAGACGATCCAGCAATAAATAATAACAACAACAAGGAATCCGCATTCAGAATTCACATTCGTAAGTTCACTTTTAAGTTTATCTTACGTTTTGCTACTTTACCCGCAGTATTTTTATAATTATAGTAATTAGGTATACTGTTTTCCGGAGAGGATATAAAAACAATTTTAAGGTTATATTATGTTGTAAACAGCTGCATGTAGGTATCATATACCTACGTGTGTATGACATATAGGTTAGATGTGCAGTACTCGCGCGTAGTATAATTTTAAACTAAAATACTCAAACATCTATAGTATGTCATAATCATCTGTTGGTAAAATTGGCAATCGTCAAGTTCTGATCTCGAAATCGTGTGACGTTTACCTATATAATTATATTTTTGATTTAAATCTTAAGAATAGTTTTAAAAATAAATTATTAATTTAATTCTGATTTATAAAAAATAATGATAAAATCGTGTTAAAATGGACGAAAAGGTATTTGAAGATTCCTTAAATTAGATTTAGAATAACTGTATTATCAAAAAAAAAAAAAAAAAAAAAATAGAGCAATGAACGTGCTAAGTGAATCACTAAGAATATAATATATTATTGTAAATATAGTTTTGTATACTTAGATATAAACTCGTAAATCACTTAATCTACCTAATAGAGATGTACTCGCTGAGTGCATAAATAATATTAATTATTGTGTAAATCCTACAATACTTATCATGGGTAAGTACCTACTTACTTTCTCGTTTTTAACATTTGATTTTATTGAAACCGATAAATTCATAGGGTATTGCTTATTGAACTCGAACTGTTAAATAAAGAGGATCGTAGTATTTGAATAATGCATTGGTGGTCATGAGCTTGTTGAAAAGGTCCGAAATACGAATGCGGATATAAAAAAATATATTCACGTATAGCATGTTAGGTACGTTGGGTTACGTCGTTGAATATAAGTATATTGTTTGTATAAATACATTTTGCCAATCTCATTTTTCATTTAGAATTAATATAATAACTTCTGTTAGACTTGAAATTTCATAGTTTTACGTTTCTCTTCTTAAGCGCAGAATATCTAATTATATCCCAGTTATGTACGTCCCTCGTTATAGTAGTTACCTACTATAGTAAACAGTTATTATTCACTATTGTCGATATCAAGATATTATTTATATTTTGTTTTTAAAAAAAAACAAGGGAAGTCATACTGCTATATAGTTAAGTTAGAGTTTACTCAGCTATCGGGAATTCACTGTAAATTACTGCAGCCTTCATGTAATAGATGTGTTGAATTTCAATTCAATGGTGAATCAATGCAAAGAATAGTTCTAAATTTCTAATCAAAGCCGGTGTGTCAACTTATTTTATTTCTAATGATATTCCATAACTTATTCGTGTTATTTAATATTATACTTATTTATTTTGCAAATATCACATAGTGTCATAGTATATTATAATTTATATTATTTTCATAATGTTAATAACATATTATTATAAAAGCCAAGAGTTATATACGGTAGAATGGTTTGAATAAGTTCATTGCTTAAATTAAGATTTAAATTTTAAAAATTTTCAAGGTTTTTCGATACGCACAGAGAATTATCATATATTTTATACAATAATATTAAACTTAGGCCGAGCCGCCGCGCCGTCGCCGTCAATTGCATAAAAACGCGGAATAGCTGGTGCAGCTTGCAGGAGCACGTGGTATACATATACAAATCGAGATATTAAGTGAATGTAAGTTGTAAAACCAGCGCTGTGGACGAAAATTAAGTGTCAAGTTTTGTAATAAGGAAAAAAATAATAATAATAAAAAAAGCAAAATATTATTATATAAGGCAAATTGAAGCCAGCACGTCTGTTACACGTGCATATACCCCTCCGCTCTTCAACACCTGCGATTGACGTTCTTTAGTAAAATATTGCGCCATTCTTGGTCTCTTTCCAATAACTTTCACACCACACCACCTCTCTCTTGCATTTATTAAAACCTAAAATTTATTATAATGTTCGGCCGATTGTAAACCCTTTTCCCCAGAAGTCCAACACCCTACACCCCCGCTCGCATATTACTGCCTCCGCCACCGCCGTCGTTCCGCGTGCCAAACATGATTTATCTGAAATCCATATATATGTATATGTATAGGTAGTCCACTCACCATTACCTCCCTCCTTAATATTAGTGGTACAGGTTTGGTACACTATATATGCTTTGTGGTATATATATATATATATATTATATTAATGTAGGTGTTATAAATACAAATACTTTGATGGTGGTTATAGGTGTTGTAGTTGTAGTGTCGGTAGTGGCCAAAGTTATTAATTAAAGTTTAGAAAGTAATTCCAAAAGCGGATCCTTGGGCCCCAACTTTGCCTCTTAAGTCCTACACGCATACTTAAAATATATAATATATATAATGGCACACTACCTTTTGACATTGTCCTCAGACTCAAACCACTGCAATAAAGTTTTACGTGTCACCCGACCAACAATTATAATAATAATTGCCTTTTTCGTCACACAATTTCAATCCGTTTTATTTTTTATCAAGTTTATAGTGGTTGTTAATTATTTATTTTTATTTCGTTCGTATCGGGGGAGGGATGATTGTAAAACAAAATGTCGTGACGTATCGGCAGCCGATTTTGTAGTCTGAGCCTTATACGTATTATATGGTTTCTCCCGAACACCCTATGCGACTTTTTGCAGCAGAAATCCATATTAATTTTCGGTTTGGAAAAAAATATCGTCACCACTTTTGATCTCGATAAAAAATTGATTTATTAATTTAAAATTTAATATTATACCAATCGACAGTGTTTTTCGTCAATTTCGTCGTTATATTACATAATAATTATGTTGTATGTCATATACAACTAAAACCGCTACGGAATCGACGCATAATAGTATCAATAATATAGAAGATAGAACCAAAAACATTGCAAATTAAAAAGAATAACCGACAAGTGGTCCACAAATAGTAAAAATAGAAAATTAAATTAAATTGAACAAATCTAGACCACGCGATTTCTTGATGGCCAATGAAGACCCTCCATTTATACACACTCCACATGCAAAATTCAAATCCAGCAAAAACATATTTTAAATTTTCAACAGATTATCGCTGATATATGGAAACGAAATAAAATAAAATAATTTACTAGAACACCTCTATACGGAAATCCTAGGACCTCCAAAAAGGAGCAGTGTTGGTAAGTTGCGGCCCAATCACTCCATTCACTCTTACACTCTTATCACTCTATCAGTCTATTAGTGTTACACTCAGCAGATACAACGAGGAAGTTGGCTGAGCCGTCTCCCAAATATATATTATATATATATATTTGCGTTAGATACACGATACAATGTTTTTGTTTTAAATTGATAATTGAGTTGGCAAAAACCTAAAACAGTTTATCGAAGTCAAACTGTTTATTTCATATTGTTCAAGGTCTGTTGTCTATTCTCTTATATAAATGCTTCTTTTTTACTATTTTTGTTTTGTTTGGAATGCTTTACTTTACATCAATATTGAATGTACTTCTCGTTGTCTCAGATTGAACTACAAGTGACACATCAATGAAGTATATATATATATATATTTATAATGTATATATTAGGATGACTAGTGTAGAAGGACAAATATAATTTTGACTTAAGAGTCAAAACGTTCACAGCTGTTAATGGTATGGTTGTAACCAGTGAAAACTTGTGTAAATGTGTATAAGTGCACAGTTCAGCTTTTTTGAAAGATTCAACGTTTTTGATTGCTCTCTGTAGACCACGTCTTAATTAATAAAAAAAAATCTTTGAGTAGTGTATAATATGCTACTATGGATATTTGTCCTTTGCAAGGAAATTGAGAAATCATATAGGTATATTTTAGGAGGCATAGGTTCTCAATATTATTGTATCAGCGTATCAACTACACAGTTTGAACGTTTTCGTGAACCACTCGAAAAAATATTTTTTTTTCTCATCAAAAATGTACATATTATATAGAATTTTATTAATTACAAATTCAAAATTTATGACAATATATAAGCATTTAACGCAAATAAAAATAAAATGAAACATTTACAATTATTAATCATAGTAATATTATATTATTATAATATATCGAATAAACTAGGTAAATAATATTTAATGTGTATAATGATTTAATTCCAAATGTTTTTAAAGATGGATTTTTTTACCCCACCGTATTGGTGGTAAATATAAGTATTATCATTGATTTATTTTGTAATGTGACAAAAATAAGCCAAGGGAGGATATTGCAGTCTCATCCCTTCTCCCGGAGAACGGCCATATCTCGATATTATACCCACCTGTTTCCGTGTTTCGTTCTGAACAAATTTATTTCGATTTCGTGTAACAATATGGTATGCCGGTAATAATATATTTGAGAAAGATGTCGATGTTATAAAGAGTACTGACCAAAAAACAAATATTTTGCTAGTTAAATAAGTTTTCAAATACTTATTCAAAAATGTTGCGTCTCGGTGCTTCTTTATTTGCCATTTCCCCCCCTCTCAAATTTTAAAATTATTATGTACTATCGAGAAACATGATCACGACACTAGGAATATAATTCTTTTCAGTATTAAACACGTACAAAATAGTGAATTTTCATTCAATAGTTTACACAATATGCTATTTAGTCATGATAAATGTTCGTACAATATCGTTAAGATATTTGTTTCAAAAAATTATTAACACAAATATACGGACGTAGCATAATTTTTGAACATTTTAAGGTGTACATTTCGTATACCACGGTACCTACACCTGCACCCTGTACCTATTATCTATATATCCTTAAAAATACCACTGGTCGTAATGTCATGTAGTTATAGATGTTTAAGTGCTAGTTATTCGTCTGATATTATATATCTACTGAAAAATATGTTATGTTCGTATACAAATATAGTCAATTCGAATCATGTGATCAGCAGTTGCGCGCAGGTATATAAAATAGTTCTCAATAGAAAATAGTCGTGACCAGCACGCAAATGCTGTGCACGATTGCTTCGATTTTGTTTTAATGATTTTTCAATCTAATTTATTTTGTGTCCACAAAGCTTCGATGACGAGGTAAAATTTCTTTGTACACGTCATAGTATGAATAAGTTAATTTAATTTTTATATTATGTACTTTTGATAACTGTGAATAGAGTTTGATAATAATAATATAATATTTATATATTTGTATTCGTATGGCTTGAAATTAATCAACGACATTACTATCATAACGATGTTTAAAGTAATATTATAAACAATATACATCACAATGAAATTAACTAACGGTATAATCAACGTGTGATTGGACTGTTATAAAAAAATAAATATAATATTAGCAATATTAAAATATAAATATATAATAATATTGTAATAATAGATTATAGGCTGTTGAATTATATAGTCGCACGTCTAAGCTCTTGATCATCTATTGCTTCTAGTTTTATATTTCATGAATTTCCTCGATGTGCTGTCTAAATTTCCTTTCCTGACATTTCATGATGATGAATATGTTGTACATGAGGAACTTACAATATTAAAATTTAAAACTAGTCAATACATTTGAATATTAGAGTATAAAAATTATAAGTAGTATAGTTACAAAATGCGTATATAGGTTGTAAACTGTCTCTTTGGAAAACTACATCTTTGGTGTTATTGCATAGATCTCCCCGCTCTGGCTAAATTTCTTCTCCTTGAATTTGATGATAATTTACTTTATGGTTTGTTCTTCGTCACTTACACAGTCACACGCTGAGCTATTATCAAGTCTCCATATTAATTGGGTATCTTGGGTAGGAACTAGAACTAGAACTCATCAATAAGTTTTAAGCTAAAATACAAAAATGATGATACCGAAAGAGGTAATGCCGGTTACAACACAAGTATAGGTCGTGACATGTATGCCCCCCTCACATTATGTAGAGACACCATTACACAAGGTTGTTAACACGAATGACACGTTGCACAATATAGTTGAAAATATTTAACCATCACGCCGTGGGTTAGGTGGTCATTTACATATGTGGTTATATTAAATACCAAATAATAAGGCAATTTTAAACGCCGACCACGTGGTTACACGAAAATAACACGGATACAGCGGATGTAGCGCTATGTGTATAATACTATTTTGTTTTCTCAGACACATTTTATATTTTTATGGAAAACAATTTCGTCACGGTATCGGAAGTGCCTATACATATATATATTAGTATTTTCGTGTCTTGATAAAGATCTTCGAGCTAACCGATGTATCCGAGTGTCGAGTGGTATGTCGATAACCGACTGACACTGCATTACTTTACGTCGTAATCGATTATTTATCTTATAAAGGTTTAAATAAATATATATTTAAATTATTATTTAGTAACTATGAAATTTAGTTTTAATTTTTCTACTTGACAAAATATTATTTTATACATTTTTTTACATTTTCGCTTCAATATGCAATACATTTTGAATTTTGTCAAAATATGCAAAAATATGCAATAATCTTTAAATATGCAAAAAAAAATTTCACCATTAGCTTCAAATTATGATGATTCGTGGACATAACTGACAACAATTCAAAAATATTAAAAGAAAAAAATATGCAATTGCATAGAAATCCGCGCTTTACCCATTACCTTTAATTTTCTGTTTCACTAAAAGTACACACATTTTTTCCAACATAATAGCTGTAATTTTTTTCCAAAAATCTTTAATTTAGTTGGTCAATACAATCAAAGGCGTACTGGGGGGTGTCCGGCCCAGTGGCGGCCTGCAGGGTTCATTTTTTTTAGTCGGCTAGAATTTAAAAAGGCCCCTGACTAATAAGACTAATAGCAAATGTGCAAATGCAAATGGCTATGGGCCTTTTTACAGTTTTACATTTTTTACTAATTTTGAGGTACCATAGTGGCATAGTGTTCCAATTTTCTGTTTATTTTACTGTGGTTTATCCGTTGTTTATCGGTTTATAATATTATATAATATATTATAGTATTTATCGCATGGTATTCATTATTTTTAAAATAACACAATACGACTATCTAACACGATTTAAGATAATATCTACAAACTAAGTTATTTATGAACATTTAAAATAATATAATCTCAATCGGGTAATGGCTCTGGCTGTAAGGGCCCATTTAGCCAAAGGCCCAGTCGGCGATCGCCGACTCGCCGACCTAGCCAGGCCGCCACTGGTCCGGCCCAGTAGGAATACGGAGTTCCCGATTTTCCCGGTATTCCAAATAGTGGTGAAAGGTGCAGCCTATATAATATATATACATATTACATATATATTATTTTGTTGTTAATATTGTTATGATATAAATATTAAGTACTAAATAGTTAAAATATAAATTAGGTTATTATAGGTAGGTAGTTGTATGAGATTTCATGTACTTATATTTTGTCGTCAAACATACATCATATTAAACGTTGTAGGCTATCTACAAGTTAAATCCTTATTATTTACAAAAAACTGTTGCATATTAACTTATTACATTTTTTTTTTTTTTTTTTTTTTTTTTTTTTTAATGACTGTGACTAACACTATTATTTTTTAAAGTCTAATATACAAAAACACTATTAACTTATTATATTATTATTATACATAATACACAATACACATGTGTATTTTAAAATGTTGACCATCATCTGCAGTGTGTCATGTACAGGTAAAAAATTTATTGTGACTAACGTTTTGGTAACAAATAAAGCTATAAAGCTGGTAGGTACTTAAAAATAACTTCACTTATATTTTGCATTATAATAACTATTAAGTTGAGAAAAAACATTATTTATAATTATAATATTTAATAAAAATCAAATAATTAATTTTTTTTTACAATGAAAACATTTTAGACATAACATTAGAACTAGCTTTTAAGTCATCAATAGACAAAAGTATATTAGTATATGCAATTTATTCAGAATACTCAACATTGTCTTTGTTTTTCTTTTTTTGTTTGTTTGTTTACGATTAGTCAACTATTAATGTAATTATGTACCTACATATAATAACAAAAATGTAATATTGCATTCAATTGTCACAGCTGCCGCGGACTGTTTCTTTCTTTAAATAAAAAAAAATTTGAAATTTGAACATCATCAAGTTTTCACATGAGTTTTCACATGCTTCTTAATTATCTTGATTCATATTAGTCTTAAGTATCGTTTTAACAAACTTTAGTTTGCTAAAAGTTCTTTCACAATTAACTTCAATGACTGATAAGGTAAGAAAAAATTCATATGAAGCACATAATTCTGTATATCGCCACTAGGATTTGTTTTTTTGGCATTTAAAATGTTTTGACACGATTGAGCTGTAAATTGTAATTCGATTTTTTTCTCGCGTTCTTTGGTGGCTCCCCCTTTTGTTTTTTTAGAACTCATATTACATAAAAATGTTAATTTGCAAGCGGTAATAAAAACAATAAACGTAAATACAAGGAATGATGCTCTATAATGCATGTCTAAAAACGGATAAGTTTATCGATTGTCGATGAAGTATTTGTAGGTACTTTGTCACAGTCGCCAGTCAACAAGACAACAGTCGATAATTCTGTACAGTGTACGTACTAAACTATTAATTGTTATTTTTGGATGATATAGCTATTACTCATACTAATTTCACTAATATGAATTCACACAGCAACAAAATTGTACAATAACAAACATGTGTCCCGAGTCGAAATTAAATTATTATTCTTATTACCTTGTTATCAAAAGTTTTAAATAGAAGTACCACTGAACTATAGGCTGAATTAATTTCTTTGTTGTTGAAAACTTTCATTTATAACCATTTTATACTATCTAAAATCCAAATTATAAATTATAATATTGGTATAAATAGATTTATTTTGAAAATCATTATTATTTTATTTTAGTTAAAGTTTAAAATTTACATAGTTTGGCCCGAACGGCCTTGGAAAGCTGGCGACCCAGTAGGACTATTCTCACTATCCCACCTGACCAGTCCGCCTCTGAATACAATATGTTTATTACTTTAAATCAATGTAAAAAAAGGCGAATGAAAATTGTTTAAAACATAAAAAGTTTATGAGTATTGTATACGCACGGATACATTAACGAATTCAAATTTTTTTTTGAAAGTTGTAGGCAACGGACTACGTGAATTATAACTTTGTTTGTACGATGGGTATTGGGTATATTGTATTGTATATAATATTAACTATAAGATCCTTTTGGCGTATAATAATCCTGACGGCACACAGGCATTTGTTTTCTCCGTCTTAATAAACGTACAACACGGAAAATGGCATGTTCACAACAATACATTTTATACTGTTATTTTTAAAATTAAATTGAATTTACCCCTTAAAATATTTAAAGGGAATAATATTATCTAGGGTCTCTCGGAGGATTTTATCAATATCATTATTTTTAGGTAATTTATGACCGTTTTAAAATAAAATAAAAAACAGTTTAAAAATGGTTATAACTTACTTAAAAATAATAATGTCAAAAAAATCCTCCAAGATGCCCTAGATAATGTTCTTGTTTTTAAATTTCATAAGAGGTAAATTTATTTTAATTTTAAAAATTACAGAGAAAAACGAATTTTATTTTGAACGTAAAATCGTCCATGTTATACGTTTGTAAGACGGAGAATTATATGCTATTCAAGACTTAAAAAGACATTAGCACAATATTTGTTTTCTCTTCAGACTCCCGCGAAATATAGATCAATCGCTATCACCTAATAGTTTTTTATGATTTTTTAATAATTTTAGAGTATAAATTCGCCTAATACAAATATTTTTAAAGGTATAATATTATTATTTGACATAATTTATATTCGAATTTCAAAAAAAAAAAATTGTAAATTTAAATTATGTACCTATGTTTCAATATTGTTTTAAGACAATATAATTTGGACAAATCAACACGTCATTCACTCAAAATAATTTTTCTTTATTGTTTTTGTGATGGGTGATTTTACTCTAAGATAACTTAAAAAATAAAAAATAAATATCCTTTGTAAATGTGATTTGTATATGTTTTATACGTAGAACTGAGAGAGGGAGGTAAATTATGTGACATCTGAGATTTTTACACCAATTAAAGATTGGTCAATTATTCATAAATTATTTAATTTAAATGCTTATAAATAATCATAAAAATTAATAAGTGATAAATGTAAAAGCCATTTTAATATACTGTAAAACGTACTTGCAAAGAATTTTGAATACTTTAAAATGTATTTGTATGACACTCAGTATTTATTTTATTTTTATTTTAATGGTCGTTTTCATCCATTTTTGAAGAAATAAAAAAAAAAATACAAATGTACCTAGTGGCTATTGTTATTCGAAAAAGTAGATGGAAATCGTAAAGAAAAAAATATTTTCCTGCACTGACAACACCCTATGTAAAAATAATGTATTGTTAAAAAGTCAAAACTTTTCGTAATAATGATAGTGAAGACACTCAAATGAATCATCGTCTAGTATTATTAAAGGCGGTTGATAATATTATTAATAATCGAAAAAAAAAAAAAAAGATTTACCATTATGCTATATATTTTTATTATTATTCCGTCGTGAGTTGAAAGACAGACGGCTTGTCGCCGAAACGCTCAATAGTACCTATGTACAGAGTGTAACAGAACCACCCGATAAATGGCGTATTTAATAGGTACACTATATGGCATCAATAAATATTTTTTCAGTCAACATTTTTCATAAAACCAGATTTAAAAATTGACTTCTTTGGTTTGAAGAAAAGGTTTATATCAAAAAATAAAAAATGTTATATAATACGCGCGTACAACATTACCATCAAATAAAAAAAAATTATTGATTAGAACAAAATTTAATTCGTTTGTCACGTCTTCCTGTTCTACCCTGTATATATTATGATAAATTGTATTGTGGATTTTTTTGCTTTCATCTCGTATTTATTATCTCGTAGGTTTCGGCGGGGCTATTAAAAATCACGGCAGTGCTTATTGCCAAGTTTAGCCCCCCACAGCAACGTTTATCATTGGGAATTGTCTCGCACTGCAAACGCTGCTACGCGATAACGCCCGCATAGTTTTATTGCCGTCGCTCTTCCCACCCTCAACTGCACTCTGCAACCCTTCAGCGCTTTCGCCCACCCGCTCGGGCGGCTCGTACGAATTATCTTCCATGGTCAGGTAAGCATCACGATTGTACGATTTACATTATACAAATTATAAGCGCTCGTTTCGTACGCTTTACAACTGCAAAATTGCTCATCAACAACGAAGAGAATATGCATGGGATCTTATCACGATCTTATGATTATGAGATCAAAAGTGTAAGTTTGAGCCGTTGAGTTCGCAGGATTGGTATGCACAGAAGTCGAAAGTAACTTTGCCACCCTTCCACCCATCACGACGGTAATATATTATTGCATTACAAGAATATAATTTTCTAATTACAAAAATTATATAGGTACTGCCATAGGCACTTATCATTATAGAAATGACAAAACATAAAATAATAATAATTATACTAGAATAAATTGGAATATCAAATTGAAATATAATAATACAAGGTCTTGAACATGTGTACCTACCGTGCACCCATTCATCCCTCACGACAATTCAACTTATTGTATCCGCGAATGTCATATTATGGCATCGGATCAAAAATTATACTTATAATTATATTTAGACGACAAGACATGAAATTATAACTAATATAAAAAAGCGAAATGGCACGTTTTCACTTAATTTTACGATGGTTTTTTTTTTTGGGGGGGGGGGGGGAAAGTACTTTTTCAAAACGGTGTTACGCTATAAAATATTGCAGATACAGCAGAATTAATATTTATTATTTGAATTCCCCATCATTTTTTAAATATAAATATAATACCTAGGTATAACTTGATTTTGAAAAAAAGACAATACCAAAATTTGGACTGTAAGTTGTAATAACGCACAATTCGGCTATTTGGTTGAAATAAAATATATTTCTAGCATAGTTAGAATTTATAGAGGTACCTAGCCAAATTTATTATATTATATTATTATTATGTGATTGCAAAATTGGGTGGCGTGTTGGAAAAGAATTGTGTTGGGAATGCAAAATATTAGTCTGAAAAAACAATCGAGGTATATCATTCCCTCGAAATAAACGGTACTCAATAACTTTTCCGAACCATCGAATTCATGCAGTTGAAAGAATGTGCACGGAAATGTATTATCTGGATATACGCATATATGTGCATTTTAAATTTATCAATATTTCTAACTCTCGCTGGACTGCTAAAGCATTATAATGGGAATAAAGCTTTCAGGCGTATAGAGTTCACGATACTATCAGAGGACATTCGACAAAAAAACATGACATGTGATGTTCAGATTATTTCATTAGGTAATGAAACTTGATGATTGGATATATATAGTTTTGTATACGGTTCCAAGACAATAATTTACTAGCAATTAAACTTCTAATAATATGGTTTGTTCAATAAAAATAGATAAACAAATACGTAACCTTCGAAACAAGGAGGTTGGAGTGAACTTATCAAGATCTAAAACACAATCGTGATACGCTAAACATATTTAACCACCAAAGATTAGATCCTGGAAAATGCGTAAAAACTTTACACTGAGAAAAAATATGTGACAACCGCCAGTGCACCAAACCAATCAGAAAAATCATCAAGGTCGACTCGCAACAATAAATAAAATAGATATAAAAATTAACCAATTATATAATTAAAGAACTAAGACATGCGGGATAGAGGTGAAGGAGATGCGCATATTACACTGAAAAACTATTATACGACTGTGAATATAGTATTTATCTATTTTGTTACGATCAGAATTCAGAACTGTGTATCAATATACTCGCGTACTGTGATTTTGCTACGTCTCATACAGCAGTGAGCGAGTTGCGTATATTTGGGGAGGTTGCGAAACGTAGCGATAGTTTTTCAAAACATACATATATTAGTATATTATTTCAATAAACTGCATCAATACAAAACTACTTATACCTACGATATTAAAGTGAGAAGAGAAAGAGAATATATCATTATATCGTTTACATACGGCGTAAAAACGATATGATAATAATAATATATTATGTACACGCACTGCTGGGACGTCATCTATCAAGATTAAACACGTCTCGTTGGAGGTGCAGGCAACGACATGTGGGGTGGGGGGAGGGTGATGGCCGAAGAAAATCCGCTGTGAGGGTGGCGGTCGGAGAGCGGGGGGACGGAACTGGTGTGTATTTAATATTTGGAACTCGACGGTTTGTCGAGTGTCATCTAAATAGCGAATTGATTATTCGCCAAGCAGAACACTGCAGACCCTCTGGCGCCCGGCCAGCCGCCGTCGCCGCCGCACCCCAACCACCTACCACCATTACGGAGGTTCCGCGATATATGCGCGCCGGTTCTGGGCCACCGGCGGTGCTTGCATTGGGCACAGCTGAACTTTTTCAATTTATTTCCAAGCACGCGGAATTCGGTTAATTAATATACGACTTTTATATTTTTATTTCTTCGTTTTGTTTTATTGAAAATTAAAAAACAATTCCGAAACCAATACCGATTTCGAAACCATAAAAAAAACCGCGTCTTGTTCACAAACATAATATTATATATATATTTATATTTACATAACGTCGCATTCCAGTCATTTGGATATCTCTTCGAATAATAATTCTCGATATTATGCCGTTCACCTCCCGCAGATATCGTTTTATTGGCGCAACGATTGTAATTATTTTTACTCTCGCCCCGAATAAATATTACTATTCTAATGATAACAATAAAATATGAAAGAAAAAAAATTAGATACGAAATTGAAAATGTGTATTCCGTGGTTCCGTTTCTAAGAAAAAAAATATATATATATATAAGTTGTTTCAAATATGCCCCAATAACTTTGGTTGACGTCGAACGTTCGTTCTCAGTCTTTAAAAATATTATGTTAACCGATAAACGGTACAGCTTCACAGAAGAAAAACTTGAAATGCATTTGATTGTTCATTTTAATAATAAATACAATTTTAAAAATAAATTAAGTATTTCAGAAAATTCCCTAAATTTGTTTTTATTAAATATTTAAATAATTAATTATTATAAGTTTTATTGTAAATTTTAAATACATAAAAATAATTGCATATTTTTTACATATTTTCATGATTTTGACTGCATATTTTTTATATATTTTTATGATTTTAACTGCATATATTTTGCATATTTTCATGATTTTTACTGCATGTTATATGGCATATTTCGATACTTATAAGTGCATAAAAATCCACGCTCTAGTAATGGGTGAATGTTACATTACGGATATTTAACCATATAGGTGTGCACGCTTACTAACGATCACACTAGTGCACAGCGCGTTGGTATAATTAAGTTCAACATAATATTTCCCAAATTTGAATTCTTCAATAGATACTCGTATTTTATAAATATTGAAATATGCATAGAATTGTCATAGGTACCTATTTGTGATTGTTAAATTTATCTTGAAATAAACTTTTTATTAGAATATATACTTCGGAGTATTTATTATAAATATTAAATATATTAGGTAAACCGTAAACATCTGCACACATTAATTGGTTTTCCCTTACATTTTTTTTATACTCGAAAATAAAAATAAAACAATAGTCCACCTTTTTAATTTTAATTGCCTACCATTTCCTACCATTGTACAATGTGAAAACAATTATACGCATATTGCATATAATAAAAAGAGTATTCCGAACATTTATATACCTATATCAAATGAAATATACTATACCTACACATTCACACACACACATATATTTAAGACCAAAAACGAATTTGTAAATATAATACATAACATAATATAGTGTTTTAATATTAGTTATTCGTTTATTTTCGACTTTCGGATTAATACTGTAATTTATGAATTTTTTTTCCAACACAATTTTAGTAAATAATATCATGTAGGAAAATTAATTTTTGAACGATTTACTGGCATATATAACTATAATGTCTAAGCCATGACTCACTTAAATGTACATCCGCGATGGGTGCTATAGAATAATTAACAATAAAGGGATAAGGCAAAATAATGCTAAAATTATTTTTAATAATTTAATAATTTATATTAACACTGTTAATTAAAAAGCATTTTTATTTGAGTCAAAAATAAAATAAGCCATATGGGGTGCACTGTGCACTATACAAGTCCGGACGTTCCTACAAATCGTATGTCAAACTAATACAGTAATACACGCCTAATAATAATAATAATAATAATCAATTAAAAAGAAATTAATATTTTATTAATAATGTAATGTTAGCATTTAGCACTCTCATAAATGGGAATAACCCCGTAACGAAGTATAGGTACACAATAATCATTATACATTATTATAGTACCGTGGTTATATTATATACTATACAGTACCCAAGCGGTATAGACTGTCCAACCACGGTTGTAGATTGCGGGGTTAGTAAATTGAGTCCCAAATTACCCTAACTCGGTAAATTGAGTCCCGGGGAAAAATAAGTAGTAGGTAAGTTGAGTCCCAGAAAAAAAAAGGTAGTAGATAATTTGAGTTCCAGGGAAAAACGATTTATATATTATATGCATTTAAAATTTAAAAATATGCACTATAAAGTTTTTATTTGTGATTTGTGGACATTCATTGACTGCATGTATATAGTTTTTAAAATAGCAACATGCATTTTCAAAAATCATATACATGCAGTCAATGAATTGTTCACAAATCACAAATAAAAATTTTATAGTGCACATTTTTAAATTTTAAATGCATATAAATCGTTTTTCCTTGGGACTCAAATTAACTACTGCCTTATTTTTTCCGGGACTCAAATTACCTACTGCCTATTTATCCCCGGGACTCAATTTACCGCTTTCAAAATGTACCAAACTTATCTCGGACTCAATTTACCTATCCCCGTAAATTGATTGTATGATCGATCGGCGAATACCCACATCGAAACGACACACAGACGTCATTATTAATTAAATTGTCATAACGAACCTGCAGAATAGGTTGTTTCTGGAAATTTCCCAAACAAATACTATATAGTTATTACTTAAGTACTAATTAGTGCTCCATCACCCATCCTAACGAATTATGCGACACGTTGCTATTTTATTTCCTACTAAATATTGGAATAAAACCCCCCGTGAAGCTGCTCGAAAGATCCATAGCTCAAATTATCTCTCTAAAATCGCGAACAAATTTTTTCAGAAAATCTATGTCCGTTCCTTACCCCCGCAGGATTCGATCATACTTTTAATAAAATATCGCATGTGTGTTTTAAAATTATGGATATTTAAATGAGCTGTAATCACATGTACATTTTAATGTTAGATAAACTCAAATTAATTTAATATTAAAATGTACACGTGATATAATCTAATTTAAATAATATATGAAATTCAAAATACAAACTTTGTGAGTGCACAGAAGACAGAACACATTAAATGTAATTTTTTGTTGTTGTTTTAATAAAGATAATATTATTCCTTTTTAAGTTAATTGCATTATAAATATAAATTATATTTCAGGACCAATAATAAATTTTAATCAACAATTTGAATATTGTCGGAAATAAAAGCAGTAATTACAGATCACACACTGATTTTTTTTTTCTAGTATTAGTATTTAATACTGTACATATGCTTATTTGTTTCTAATCTTAATGAATTTATAAGTGAATATCTGCACCTTCACAGTAATTTTCTTATCGATTTATCTACATTTCTATTGAAAAATCCCTTAATTTTTGTTATTCGATAATCGATAGAGAATTAAAATACCTATCGATAGACACCACACTCTACATTTTGACGAAAATGGAATTACCTGTTACTGCTAAGTGGCTTATATCGGCGGAATATTTTTGGGATAATTTTCGGTGTATCGCAATAATATTCGCGTTCGGTGTGTTTTACGTACTAAACTCATAATATGATCGTATCCCATTTTTGTTGTGTGTTCGAAACGTGACAACGATTATTGTAAAGTGGGTGCACCTCCTATAAATATATACACCTTAAGGCTATGATATATATATATATGTATATATATATATACCTATATATATGATATATATATATATACCTATATATATGATATATATATATATATATTAAAGTGGTATCTGGATATGTTATTAATGTTGAAGGATGACGGGAACGGTGGCAGCAGCTTGCGTGACGGCGGCGAGGGGTTGCGAATGGATAGCAAGGGATTAGGAGCGATGGCGGGTGTATATATATATAGGGTTATTTAGCATGGTGTGATGGAGCTCAGGTGCACGTTAACGGTATCGGTCGACCGGTCACAGCTTAACTTTAACTTCCCAGATGCAACCAATTTTTACAGGAATCGATTAGGAACTTCTGTTGCACGATGCGGCGGTGGCGACGGTACAATGCACCGGTATACATATATACATTATACACATATTATACATTCATATTCCGAACGGTAATATAAATTATTATGGGTCGTAAAGTCAACAGATTTACGCTAATTTCGCGATAGATGAAATCTCGTCGTCGTAGAGTTGTGAAACAGCTGTGCGTCGATTTATTTTCAAATATCACGTATTGTGTACCGCGGTATTACAAAAACATATTATAAAATACATAATAATATATCGAGAAACTGAGAAAATATGTCAAATTTTACATGAAAAAATTATAATATCCACCCGATATTAAAAGAAGAGCTAAAATATACTACTCATCTCGTCCAATATACGTGATCAAATCATTAGTAATACCTAAGTAAGTGGCTTGGTGAAGTGCGGTCGTACGCTCAATCTGCGGAAACGCATTGAGCGTACGTACCGGCCGCAGTTGCTAGCTCCCGGATGGGTGACCACCCGGGATTTTTAGCAACATATCCTTGCCACACATACATAAACACGCGTTACAACCCTACCCACTTAAAAACCTACAAACAAATACAAAAATAACCCCTACCGTACCACCCCACACCCAATGGTCTATGTTACCGCGTGTTCCCATAAAAAAAAAAAAAAAAAAATACCTAAGTAAAACCACTGATGAGAAGAAACTCGTTCTAAAAGGTATGGGTTCCCGGAACTAGTTCTTTTGATTGGAACGAAGCTTAAAGATGTTTCCTGCAAAATTAAATTAAAATAATAATTAAAAAATACTTGAAAAATTATGTAACGTGAACGAAAATCACCGTTAATTGAAATTTAAAAAAACTTATTTAAAATTGTTATATAGTTTATTTCTACTAAGGGTTGCTAATAGTAAGAAGGTATTATTATTTGATTTACGTTTAGTTCATATTTCACAGGCCTGGCTGTTGTTTAAATGTATAATAAAAGGTATTATTGTAAAACCGCAATTTTTTTTAATAACTTAGTTGAATTGGAACGTGTAATTTTTTTTAAATGTATATAAATTTAGACCAAGTCCCTCATTGAATAAAGAACAAAGATCTGAAACGTATTATTCTTATATGTTAAGAAATATTTGAAAAACTGAAAAACAAATATCAACAAGAAAAATTCTAATTCTAATTGTTTATTTTGATTTCAAGCCCTGAATTTAAGATATGTAATAGGTATAGGTATATCAATATTTTGGTTTTTTTAAAAATTAAGTTTTATTATTAAGACATTTTTTATTTCATAAAAGTGGGATAACTCGTGAAGAATCTTGTATTAAATTTTCAAATATTTTTTTTTAACATTTATTTGGAAAATATATAATCTGTAAGGTAATTTACAATAAGCATACCTATATGCGATAATTATATGCATTTTTTAACTTGAATTTACATTAATTTAAGAAACTACCCAACAGTAGTACTTATGACTTGAGTCTTAGATTTAAAAAGATACATTTTTATGAATTTCTAACTCCAAATTTATTGTAAGTTTTCGTAATTTTTATATTTTTTGTCAAAATTCGAATTTTCAGTGCTTATTAAAAAAAAATTGTGATTATCTATTTTTAATATTTTTTAACTACTGTTGTGACAATATATTATAAGCCTTGTATTAAATTTTGAAACTGTTTTACCCAATGATTAAAATTTTATTGTCATTTATAAAAAAAATAAACTAAAAATATTGAAAATTTCAAATTTCTTTAAATATTCAGTGAAAATTCTATGTTTCTACGGTAATTTTTTTTAGGGTTACACTAATATCTAATTTCGATTTTCTCAAAAATTGATTAACGTATAAATTCCTGTTTTTCTTTAACTTTTTTTTTTGTTCTTCCCGTTGCTTTGAAAATTTGATCTCCTCAATGCATCAACTAGATTCACTTTCCAACCGGAAAAGCTACTGAAGTTGAAAATCGAAGCACTATTTCTATAAACTATGGTGTACACACACTGCACACACATCATTGTAAAATCAATACATTCATCGCTCCGCTCAGAATCTAAAATATAGACGATAATATTATATGCGATGTGCAGCGCGTAATGTGCATCGTGAACATTAATTTGTATTTCTGATGCACGCGATAAATGAGTGCGGTATAGTGTGTTGTGTGTAGGTCACTGTGGTAGCACATTGGCGATGGGTGTACACTGTACACTGTACATACGTAATACATATGACATGTATAATGTATTTAGTTTTTGTTCTTTTTCACTCGTCGTCGATTTTTATCCGCGTATTATATTGTATTTACGTTTGAAAACTGCGGAAGAGAGCTTATATACCTATACATATATAACGACATCGGTCGTGTTATCATATAAAAACACACTGAGCTACGTCAACAATAATATGTTTACCAGTGCCATTAGAAAAATAAACAAACGCCGTGATCCGTGTCAAGTCCTGCGAACGACTACCAGGCACGTATCCGTTCTTATCTCTATAAATGCACTTCCCCCCACATCACGCGGATCAAACATTCCGGTTGTGCTGTTCGTCTGCCCACCCGCCGCCGACGGTGCGCAACCGCCGCGGCAAGAATTCCTCCCGTTAATTTTGACTTCAAACTTTAGACAGGCTGATTGACAGTGTGATGATGGCGATGACAAAGAGAAAATTGAGGTCCGCAGGGAGTACGAGGGAATATTGTTTCGCGAGAGAGGAGAAATGACGAGCGAGATAAAGCGATGAACGGGTGCGAAAGAGGAGGAACGTAGAACGAGTGCATGTGTGTTTGTGTGTGAAAGAACACTTCAAGTAGTAATAATAAATTCAAAACTATATAATATTATATTATTATTTCAAATATAGTTAAAAGTTATGTTTTCGAAAATATCCGCGAATAATCACAACGATATATATATATTATAATATAGGCTCAGAGAATAATAATAGGTATTTACAACGCTATTTGAATCAATAATTACATATCATTATACGGTATAAATTAGTGATGGTATAGGACTTTGATGATGCTCTACTACAGCTGCAAAAATGCCATAACACAATAATCAGAAGTGAGACTAAAAAAAATTGCCTGTACACAACAAAAACTATTTGAAGATTTTAATGTCTTAATGACCTCAATTTAGAACTCGCATATTTTAAAAAAGCACTACAATCAATTGGATTCTATAAAACACGAAGGTCTTGAACTCAAATTACCAGGGGGCAATATACTATTCGTACATCAAAAAGGTTCGCGGGAAAATTATTATTTTTGTAGACTTTTTTTATCATACCTATACGTTATTTCACGCATGCGTCGAATTTTATAGTATACTAAGAACTTCAAAATTATAACAATATTATATATAAGCGTTTAATGCGTAAAAACTACAAAATCCAAATATGATTTACTACAATAATATTATATTATTTATATTATTAATATCGCACAATAAACCAAGTAGTATTTAATTTGAATAATGATTCGATGTTTTCATAAGGAGAGATTTTTTCTTCACGTACCGCCAACGAGTTATTACCGCGCCATATACCACTTGTGGTACGCGTACCACAGGTCGAGAAACGCGCTGGTTTATAACATTGCGACGACGTTCCTGCAATTTGGATTTGTTTGTACAATTTTAGATTGTCCGGGACGGCCTCGCCGCCAAATAAAATCAGTTCTTATATTCGATCGGTCTGCCACATGTACCTATATAGCTGCGCAGACTTTCGGCTCACATGGTGTGCACCTGGGTTGTGTGACTTAACATGTGAGCGCGTATATTAATAGTCACACGAAAACTTTCTAACGGACCGTGCCTGAATATATTATTATTGTTCGATTAGTATGAGAAGAACGTTTTTTCTTCTTAAAAACCTCCATGATATAGCTATGGACGCTGGGCAAGTTAGGTAACTACTAATTACTTAAACTCGTTAATTTAAGTTAATACAGAAAAATGTAAGTCAAGTTAAAAGTTAAAAGTTACTTTTCTTTTTACATGTAAAAAAAATTATCATATATTTTTATTAAAGCTTAACAAATAACATAATATAGCGAAAGTCTTACTATTTTTAATAAATATAACATGTAATAATTTTATAAATTAATAATTACGTCTATTTAGACGCAATAAAATAGACTAACCTAACCCGTTCCCGTCCCCCACGAGTTGTATTTAATTATTAAATTAACCTTCCCTTTTAAAAAAATATCCTGTTTATGCGCATGTATTCATAACATTATCGTTATGTGTTAGCTGGTATCTGTATACAGGGTGATTAACCAAGCATGCTCACCCTCTTTTTTTTCTGTAATAATGATGAAGTTACTCAAAATCTGATTTTTGCAATCTTTAAAAATATTATACTCATCAGTCATCATAGACCATATATTCAAATTTTTGAGATTTGATAGTTGATACTTAAGGAGTATCTTGTGACAATACAAATTTTTGTTTTTCAAATGAGTACCCCCTTTTTTACTGTAAACTATTCAGTGAATAATTTTTTTGAGAATTTGGATGTACCGAATTCAAAATTTGAACGAGGAGTTTCCTGGTTATTCAAATATTTGATCTAATGATAATAATCGTGAAAAATCCTTTTACATACTATTGAAACTAGTATTTAATATGATACTTAAGTCATTTTTACTAATTATTTCGTTGATAGATTAATATTAATGGCTAATATTTTCAAATCCACCTTAGACCACATATCTTATAAACCTAAACCATTGACCTTTTATCCTTAAAACACAAAGTTAAATAACTCAAAAATTACTTGTTAGAATTTTGATTTCAACACATCAAAATGTATATAAAAATTATCTGCCAAATAATTTAAAGTAAAAAAGGAGGGGGGGTTCTCATTTGAAAACAAAAAGATTGTATTACCACAAAACACTAAGTGGTTCAAAAAATCTCAAGAATTTGAAAATATAGTCTTTGAGTATTTATAAAGATTCCAAAAATCAGATTTTGAAAAACTTTAATTTAATTGAAGAAAAACAGAGGGATGCTTGGTGAATCACTCCGCATATATTATTTATCGTTATTTAAACGTGGCGAGTGTGTTGCGCCTGCAGAATATATGACGAACCGCGAGAACACTCGAAGCGTCGAAGCTCACGGGTTCGGGGCCCAGAAAACTTATTCCGAATTGAAAATATATTGTGTTGGTATTTCATTAAACATTTTTATGCGTGTAAATTATGTAGTTAAATTTTCTTGTCGGATGTCAAAACCGTTTGGGTCGCGCCGATAGGGATGTACCACCCTTCATATTTAATATTTCATAATATATTATTATTATCGCTATACCTATATACATACATTTTACAATGTTCATATAAATATATAATATTATATTTAAACGACGGAAGAAAATGTCGCGCGTACAAACCGCGTACTCGCATTCACCGCGCGGCGCCCCGAAAACTTCTTCGGAGCCGAATAAAATACATGTCACCTCCATCCCACCCACCCTGTATACTGACGTATTTCCTTTACTGTGCTGCACACGCCCGCCCGCGCAAAACCCACGTCACAACCGCCGCTTCCACCACCTCTGACTCTCACACACACACACACACACACCTACCTCTTGCCCACACCGCACCCCGCCGGCGTCGTCGCTGCTGCTGTTGCTGCTGCAGCACATCAACCGCAGGAGTTGCAGCCAAAACTAATAACTCGCAGAAACGACGGCGACGGCGGTGGCGCGGTGTGTTTATGTGTATGACACAACAGAATTCCGCTAATGGACGTGTCACGAACACTCGGACACGTACTGGGCGGGCAAAGCCGGCGTGGCTTTTGGTGGCTGGAACATATATAATATATATATATTATATGTATTTATATTATAAGCACTCACACACACACACACACACACACACACACACACACACACACACACACACACACACACACACACACACACACACACACACACACACACACACACACACACACACACACACACACACACACACACACACACACACATATGATATATATAAGCGATCACAAGCGGCGGCTTTTGTGTGCGGGAGCGCCCTCGCAATGCTTAAAAAAAGCTAAATAAAAATAAACGGTATACGAGTAATATTATTGGGTCGTACCCTCGTACCTGTACATAATATACGAACAACGTATCTATATATAATATATATATACTTATATTTAATTATTTATTTGTTTGTTTGATTAAAATGTCATGTTAGGTATTATAATACACATATAATATAATGATATACACAATGGTTGAATAATAATTTCATTATTACCTAGAGAAAAAACGGGCATGGCCGTAATATATTTAGATGGAATCGGTCTGTTTATTTTTTATAATGACTATAGGTTAAGGGACTTATACCTCTAAAAAATACACAAATATGCTTCTAAAATCATTAAAATATGCATTTATACCTATCCATTAAAAAAAAAAAAATTGACCTCTAAATCTTGGTTAATTTCACTTTTAACTTTAAAAAGTTATTAATTAAAATTTATATCTAATAATTAATAAATAATAAACAATAACTAAGAATTATTAATCAAAGATACAACTTTTATTATTGAATATGCAACAACTAAATTTGAAAGATAAACATTCACCTTAAAATTTTGAAAATATAAACCGAAAATTAAATATTTATAATTTAAATTAAATTTTTTTTTTTAGTAATAATAATCAATAAATAATGACTATAGAAAAAAATTACAATACTTTTAAAAGGCATAATTTTTCTAATTAAATAAAACAACTGTTTCATAAAAAAAAAAATGTTCTCTCTGTAAAAATTACATACATATAATAATTAATTCTACATCATTACGAGTTTCTTGAAAATTACGTTGTACGATTAAATACTTTCTTATGTTTTTGAATGTAAATCTCCGACGGTTACTGGTCCAGTTAATACTGGACGATAAATTTTTGTAAATTTAGAAACTCCGTTCAACGTCTGCAGAAGTAATTAGAGCATAATTAAAGTGTGCCGAATCATAATTTGTTATATCTTTAGGCAAACCTTCCAAATTTTCTACATCACCACTTAATGTTTTATGAAATTTCAACACAATATAATAACCAGAATTTTTATCTAAAACATCTTTAATTTTATTTACGATTGGTATGGCCTTGTACATTTCAAGTGACTGATTTTATTTTTTGTATCTTCAATTATTTTAACGAATCCGACAGCTTATTAGTACCTCTTTTTTCTAAAAATTCAAAATTTTCTTTGATAAATGTTAGTTGACCTGGAAGATTACTCTTTTTCAAATACTTTTTAGCGGTTTTTTGATCGTGCATCACCATATCGTAAAATGTTTGTATAACTGAATTAATTTTTGAAAAATGTTCACAATAATACAAGGTGGCATTTATCCAAGTCCCCCATCTTGTTGATATGGGTTCTGGTGGCAACGGAATTTCATTGCTTGTTATGTTTAAAAATGTTTTAATACGTACAAGTGATTTAACTGAAGCTACTACTTTATCAAACTTTGAAAATTTGTCACGCTAGACTAAGCAAAGTATGCATTTAGAGTAAAGGGTATTTACTATTTATACATTTTTCCGCCTCCATACCATGCACACTTATAAACAATAAAACATTATTATGCTGATTTCCCTAAGTCCAAAATATTCCCATAGTCTTGTCAAATAATTATAGTTGAATGATAAGTTTTCTCTGATTTTACGGAATGCAATAAAAAAAAATTCCTCTGCCCTATCAATTTTAATTGTTCCAATAACAGCATTTGCCTACACAAAACGTCCGGCGACTAACAGATACCCAAATTATTTTTTGTCATTATAGTTACTAGTTTTCAACAGAGTTTCTCTATAAATGTCGTCTATACATACCCTTTACGTAAAGTGCATGGTTTCACTATATATATATATATATACTTTCATTCGTATATTTTTCTAAAAAGCTTTTGAACTCGTTGTTCGATAATTTATTTAATGGAATATTTGTTAACAGCAAAGCTTTACACAAATCTTTGTTGAAAGACCTCTTATTGTTATCCAAGTCTAAGTTTGAAACTAATAATTGTTGTGTTGTTTTATTTTTTTAATTTTCATTCCGTTTTACTGATCTACAGTGCTTGTCAGTTTTTAGATGTTGGACCACATTGAATCGTTTATCACTTCCCACTTTTTTCTCACATACCTATTATACACAAAATAAAACTTGTCAATCGGATGTAAATGTATATATCTTTAACCACCGAAACAAAACTTTTTAGTCGGCTACTCGTAGACTGTTGTACCTTCGGCATTACACAATGTTACAAAATATACTCGTAAGTACGACGTTTTACGCATATGATTCGACGTTATGCGTGGTTGCGAGACACAAAAACAATGACGGATATTAGTCGACTGAACTGAACAAATTTAATAATCTATTATTCTACTATATCGACTACCTATTATCTTTATCGACATCCGATCGATATCCAACGGGTTATACGGTCAATACGAGTTTATTGTATTATTTATATTTACACAAAAATTATAACGTGCTATGAGAGTGGTAGTTTGCAGATATAATATTATTGAAAGTATTAGTATATTTTTATTTTTTTCAATCGGTTGAAATATGTCATATATGTATAGTTATATGTATCTATAGTTTTTAATTTTAAATTTAAAAAAATTGTCGAAATATGCTAAATAACCATAAAAATTTTAAAATATGCACTTTTAAATTTTAGATCTGATATCACGACACCGAGAAACGAATGTATTTCGCACTCTGCTATATTTAAAAATAATTTTAAAAAGTATGCAAATGCTAGAAGTCCCTAAGCCTAATAATGACGTTTGAACGCGCTCACTTATATTATAGGTACAAGATATAGTTATTGACACACGAATTCGGAATATTTTATATTTTATAATTTATATATAATAATATATTACATTATTTAAATGTAAGAAACTACATACCTGATTATAGAAAACGTGGAATTTATCGATTCCTTTTCGTTTAGGTAAATCAAAAATCAAATCCAAAGACACTGGTTTCTCGTCGACGCCCACTAGCGATTCGTCGGGCGAACACTTACTGAGCCCAACGCACCCGTTACCGGCGCGAATCGACGTCGAATCCGAAAGTATGTATACATATTGAGTTTTTGGGTCGAAAAGATTTATATCGCTGACCTGGCCCAGCAGTGATGACAATAATGCTTGTTATATTTTGTATGCTGCTAAAGCAGTTATCCATATAGCAGTGGCGTGTCCTGAAATTTTCAATGGGTGGGATATTATAAATATAATCATATACATTTTATAATAACTTTTTTCCAAAACAGTTCTTATAACTAATGAGTTATTTTCTGTGTATTGGAAAAAATAACATAGGGGGGGGATATAACCGCTAACCTTCCCACCCCCCGAGCACGCCACTGATCCATAGACGGTCGTTGATTTTTTTAATAATAATTAAGTAGTACGTTAAGCACACACTACACGCCGCACGCGTAGTTAATTTATAACACCTCTAACTCTATGTATATTATAATAATTATTAATATTTTATATTAAAGCGTTACTTTATTTTTTGTTTTTATTATTATTTAAGCTTCGGCAACTGAAGCCATTAGCTGTAGGTTACAGTTGGTACTGTTAGGTTTATGGACTGTAGGTTTTTGGAACACTTATGCACTCGTCTTTACGTCGTAAAGCGTACTGTAAATAAATTGTATAATATAGTGGATTTCTCTATTTTATTAAATAACATAATTATTCCATTAATCATTTTTTAAGTTATTCTAAGTGGTTCAAAAAATTAGTGATCTGGTCAATATCAATTTGTAATTATGAGTACGTGAGTTGAGATATCTACTTAATTTGAGTTGCCAATGCACCAATATTATGTACAAACAACGACGCCCGTAGTAAATAAAATATGATATGCCATTATACCAATATATCATATTAAGACACGGTAGATGGTGATTTGCCAAGCCAGATGAGCTGGCTATTTCTTTCATTAATAATTATTTATTTATTCAAGTTCTAGCCAAATTTTTGAGATTTGAATGAGGTACTTCTTAAGGAGTGTCTAATTTATTTTATCACCGTATCTTCCAATCATCAAAAATCATGGCCAATGGACATATGCTATCCTCATTCCTCAGTGTGCATGGTTTTAAAATAACACAAAAACTTCACGTTCAAATTTTGATTTTGATACGTCAACATTTTCATTGTAATTGTACACTAAATGTGACTGTAAAAAAACGATAAAGGTTCTTGTTTGAAAAACAGAAGCATGTATCTCGATCGCAGGACACTACTTAAAATTTGAATATACTTCAACAAATCTCGAGTATTTCAAAAGAATATAGTCTTTACCTAAAGGTGTTTAATAATACCAAAAATTTTAGAGCATTAGGTACTAGTAACGATATTATTGAGGGAGGCAAAAGGGAGTAAACATTTATGGTAAACGATCCTGTACAATTTTTTTCCTAGCTTTTGTGTATGAACGAATTAAAAACCCAAAAAGTCAATAAATACAATACATCATATACCTATAAGTACAAGTTTTCTTCTCTCGTCCATTTAGGTTCGAGTCCACCATCCGAAACATTCAGGAATCACTCCAAACTCAAGAGGTTTCTTACCACACTAGTGCAATTCAGTGGACAAATATCGCCGCAGACAAGTGAACGAGTTAAGGGTCAGATATTCTCCCTAGTGGTAAGTACACTAACAAATTACATATCATCTATTTCTGAAAAAAAAAAAACGGATTTTTAGTTTCCATTTAAAAACTGCATTAGTATATGATTTTAATTTTTAGTTTATAATATTATTATCAACAGAAAATTATAAGGGTGTAGACTGTCGGAAAAATAATTCATTTTATTATATCTAAATTTGTCTTAAAATAAACGTTTATAACAGCATTTTTGTCTATTTACCGGATGATGTTTTTTTAAATATTTTTTTCATGGTTTCAAGTCGTTACAGCACAAAATGATAGTAAACAATGTATTTTATGCTAATATTTTTTTCATTTTTGTACTTTTTTGAATTAGGTACTACATACAGTTTTGATTTCATCTGATCCCAAATTCAATATAAATTGACTTAGTAAAATATTTTGCTTTGGAATATGAAATTAAAACTTTACATTATCTTTAAAAAAGTTTAAAAAAAAAAACAAAAATGTTAAGAATAAAAAATACTATAAAATATATAATTTATTTAAAAATGTTTTTTTTATCACTATAATAATCATTTATATTTTTTTAAATAATAAACCAGTAGATAAAACCATATTCGTTTAATTGATAATAATAAATATAATTTACAATGCATTCACTCGTTTTTCGTTAATTCCACAGAACAATTTGATAAGTGTTGAAGAATTTCATCATAATATACAAGAAATGACCAACTTCCCATTACGACCATTCGTACTGCCATTTTTAAGGACTCACCTACCTTCACTACAACGTGATCTGCTGTTAATGGCTCGTAACAACAAACAGGTAAAGCAACTCATTGCAAGTATAGATATTTGAATAAAAATACATAAACAGTGATAAATGACAAGCAATCGCATTTTAATAAATGGACAAAAAGAACGAGATAATACAAAATATACTTTCTGGTGTTAATTAAGCGTTATATTGTACTGTACTGAATATTATAATTAGGGCTTGGATTGCAATGTACTTTGAAATAAATGCATTTATGACCTAAAAAATCTAAAACAAAATGTCATATACTCATATCAATTAATTAGAATCGACTCAGATGCATGCCCCCCAAAAGGGTTCGTCGTTAGCATAGTGTTTACTTGAAATACATTTGTATCTTGGAAAGCATCGTATCAAGCATTCCGAAAAAAGAAGATACAAATGCATCGAAATTCTAGTGCTAATTTATTATAAATACCTATCATCAGATTAGAATTTTTTTTATTAAATATTGAACTGTTTACCCAGCGTGTCCGACGGCCGGAAGTTATTATTTATTATATTATTATTTATATTATATTATTAATTACATAACATTTATAATACGTAATATATATATTTTTTAATATAATATAATATAATATAAATAATATAACATTTATATATACAAGACATTAAATTTTATACTAAACATCATAAGCATAACCGTCGGCCGTCGGACACGCTGAGTGGTCAGAGAGGATCGAATCGTAGTGACTGTGGAAACTCAGAATGCTTACCATGTTTCCAAGTCTATGTAACAGACCATTATTTATACCTAATAGTTGATAACTTCTTTGTTTATTAATTTGGAAAATCGATCAAATGCCATAAACCTTCTTCGCGATGAGTTCTTCGATTAAAAAAAAAAAATCATAACGATCGGTTCAGTAGTTTCCGAGAACATGTAGGCCTCAGAGGTTTTCATTTTCACATTTATTTCATAGATAAATGTTTAGTATAAAATGCGAGGTATGAGTTTTATTATTTGTAAGCCTATTTCAATTTAGATATTATGTTGTATTTGCCGCTTTCTTTCGTCGTATTTTTTTTATTTTAATGCGCATGCGTTACCTAAATTTTTATATGCATCAGACAGAGAGAGTTATTGTCATCTGCAAATTCGTATTAGTATTATATTATTAAAATTAAAAATTCGACGAAAGAAAGCGGCTATCACAGTATAAATCACTATTTTTCCCAGGACAACGCCGGGTAATTCAGCTATCTATTTATATGTGTAAAAATATACTGCTAGCATTATCCAATGATTTTGTATTAATTGATTATATTTATCTGCCGTTAGTGGAATTAAGTAAACATGACCAACTTGGTATAACTTTAATACTATAAAGGTAAATCTTATACTTACGTACAAACAGCACAAGGTCCGCTATCTACCTGATAATATATTATACTTCTGCGAATCAGAATTTTTATTTCAGGTAACGGAAAAGTTAAGATAATAAGTTAAGAACACCATACGCACCGAATATTAAATAACGAATTGAACAAAGTTTGAGCCATATAGATTTAGTAAATTTATAACGGGCAACGAAGTGCACGGGATCAGCTATAGTATATTATAGGTGCAGTGCAGTATACACTATACACCATTTGACGATATTTTATTTATCGACAAAAAATGCACTTTTTACTAATATGTAACTTTGAATGGATCGTCTGGAAATTTTGTTCTTATTTCAAAACTTTAACTGTTAGTTTTATTATTTTTTTTTTAACTAATAAGAAAATACAAAATGTTGTATTTCTTGTTGCGTTTCGCTCAAATTATACGATATATAATCCATGTTTTTTAGTTTCGGCAGTCCTGATAAATCATTCTGGTACATATAGCTAACCCATATGCTCACGCCAGGGATGTTTAAGTGAAATTGTTTATCGCGATGACAAAGGTTTATGCTTTCATAATAATAATACGTAAACCGTCTGTCATACTTTTTGAAAGTTGCCAGCGGCTGATAGTTACATGGGTAAAACGAATATTGGATAGTTGATAACTTAAAAGGGAATAATTGTTACTACCTATATATATATATATTATACTTGTATACGAGTTGTACACTCATGTACCTGACATGAAATATATTTCTTGATATGACATCCTCCCCCGAACAGCTCGAGGCATTATATTTCGGGGTATTATTAATGAACTATTACTATTCCGTATTATTCATACCTATTCAGCCCATTTTCAGTGTTCTTATAAATACCAGTTAACGACTCATCTTTTTTGTGATTTTTAGATTCTGAACAAAATGATGAATGTATTGATTTTACAATGATGTGTGTGTGTTTTTTTTTTGTGTCTGTGTACATGCATAACTCGTCGAAATAATGCTTCGATTTCAAACTTTGGGGGTGGTTTCCGATGTAAAAGTGAATATCTTTGGTGCATTATAGAGGTCAAAAGTAAACATTTTCCAACAGTTTTCAAAAAAATCGAGAAAAACAACAACAAAAAGCGGGTAAGTCGTGTATGTCGCTCTGCTGTACAGTAGGTTACAAGTGGGTTACTGTAATGGATGGAATTAAATTTGAATCCAATGATATTATATCATTGTATACAAAAAACTATTCTGAGCGAAGACGGTTTATCTGTCTAGGATATATTATAGATTATAAAAAATTTTCAAATCTTAGATTTAAAAAGAAAATTTTTTATGAATTTCTAGTTTGAAATAATTTGCGAATTTTCGTGATTTTTACATATGTTGTCAAAATTCAAACTTTGAATGCTTGTAAAAAAAAAATTGTGACAACGCATTTCTTTTATTTTTCAATTTTTATTGTAAAAATATATTATGAGTCTTGTATTAAATTTTCAAATCTTAGATATAAAAAGAAAATTTTTTATGAATTTCTAGCTTAAAATAATTTCTGTATTTTCGTGATTTTTACATAATATGTTGTCAAAACTCAAACTTTGAATGCTTAAAAAAAAAATTGTGACTATGTATTCCTTTTATTTTGCAACTGCTATTGTAAAAATATGTTAGGAGCCTTGTATTAAATTTTCAAATCTTAGAATTAAAAAGGAAAACTTTTATGAATTTCTATCTAAGATAATTTGAACATTGCCGTAATTTTTACGTATTTAGTCAAAATTTGAACTTTAAATGCTTATAAAAAAAAATTGTGTCTATATATTTCTTTTATTTTTCAATTGCTATTGTAAAAATATATAATAAGCCTTGTATTAAATTTTCAAATCTTAGATATAAAAGGAAAATTTTTTATGAATTTCTAGCATAAAATAATTTACGAATTTTCGTGATTTTTACATAATATGTTGTAAAAATTCAAACTTTGAATGCTTATAAAAAAAAATTGTGACTATTTATTTCTTTTATTTTTCAACTTCTATTGTAAAAATATGTTAGGAGCCTTGTATTAAATTTTCAAATCTTAGAATTAAAAAGAAAAACTTTTATGAATTTCTATCTAAGATAATTTGAACATTGCCGTAATTTTTACGTATTTAGTCAAAATTTGAACTTTAAATGCTTATAAAAAAAAAACGTGCCTACGAATTTTCAATATTTTTTAACTTCTATTGTTAAAATGTGTTAGAAGCCTTGTATTAAATTTTCAAGCTTTTCTACCGAACAAATAAATTTTTATCGATATTTATAGAAAAAAAAACTAAAAAAGTTGAAAAATTAAAATGTCAGTAAACAGCTCAAAACAAATCTAAATATTTTGAAAATTCTATCAAATATATAAAACGCCTATATATAAACATTCAGTCAAAATTTCAAGTATCTGCGGTAATTTGTTTTAGAGTTACACCAAAATAAGGAAATCGCTAAAAGTGAAAATCCAATGTTGTAAAAATTTAAATTTCAAATGCTCATAAATATTTAATTTGAATTTCCGGTGGAATTTTTATTTGTGTAAAGATTGAAAAACTTGTAAGGAATCTTGTATTAAATTTTTAAATCCTAGATTTAAAAAGAAAATTTTTTATGAATTTCTAGCTTAAAATAATTTGTGAATTTTCGTGATTTTTACGTATTTTGTCAAAATTCAAACTTTGAATGCTTATAAAAAAAAATTGTGACAATGAATTTCTTTTATTTTTCAACTGCTATTGTAACAATATGTTAAGAGCCTTGTATTAAATTTTCAAGCTTTTCTGCCTAACAAATAAATTTTTATCGATATTAATTTAAAAAAAACTAATAATGATCGAAAATTCGAAATGCCTATGAATAGTTCAACTTAAGTCGAAATTTTTTGAAAATTGTATGGTGGATAGAATATACTTATATAAACATTAGGCGAAAATTTCATGTATCTATAGTCATTTGTTTTAAAGTTACATCAAAAACCAATATCGATTTTGTAGAAAAATGAGTGTGCGTAAAATTTCCCGTTTTTCCCTTAATTTTTAGTTTGTTTTTCTCAATTATTTAGAAAAGTATTTAGAATTTTTTACTTTTGACCCCCCAAAGTACCAACTAGATTCACTTTCTGATCGAACGAGGCACTGAAGTCAAAAATCGAAGCATTTTTACTGCCCCAAAACGTGATTACAGACACAAAAAAAAAAACACACATCATGGTAAAATCAATACATTCATCGCTCCGCTCACAATCTAAAATGACAGAAAAACAGGAATTTTTACGCAAAACCAGTTTTCGACCAAATCAATTTTTTTATATGGTTGTAATTCAAAAACTAATCACTGTAAATACTTGAAATTTTCACCAAATATTTATGTTAGTGATATCTATATACAGTTTAATTTTCAAAATATTTTGACTTTTTTTGAGATATTTATAGACAACTGAAATTTTCAATTTTTCTGAAAATTTTTTTTTGAAGTGTCGATAAAATATTTTTGACCCTATCAAAATACTTGAAAATTTAATACAAAGTTTCTCATAAGTTATTCTAATAGCGATTAAAAAATATAAGAATACATAGGCACAAATTTTTTTTATTAGCATTTTAAGTTCAAATATTGACAAAAGTTCGTCAAAACCATGATTATTTTTTTTTGTGTCTGTCATCACGTTTTGGGGCAGTAAAAGTGATTCGATTTTTGACTTCAGTACCTCGTTCGATCAGAAAATGAATCTAGTTGGTACTTTGGGGGGTCGAAACTAGAAAATGTTCAATATTTTTCTAAATAATCGGGATAAACAAACTAAAAATTAAGGGAAAAACAGGAAATTTTACGTACAGCCAGTTTTCGACAAAATCGATTTTGATTTTTGATGTAACTCAAAAAAATGACGATTGATACATGAAATTTTCACTAAATGTTTATATAGGTAAGTAAATCCTATCCACCATGAAATTTTCAAAAATCTAACCTACCCTAGTCAGAGGTCCACCTCACCACCTAATGTACAGCAGAGCGATACCCACTTTCCCGCTTTTTTGTCTTAAAATCAATGGTTTTAAGTATATATTATACATATTATTTTCCCGCCAATTTCAATATATAATTTTTCTGATTCAAATAATTCAAAATAGACTTCATTATAGATTCAAATATGTTTTCAAAATTATTATAGGAGTAAAACTCAATTTAGTACGTTGGAACGCGTATGGGTCTATTTTATTCTAACAAGGGTAGTGTGAAATCCCCTTAAACTGACCACAGTATTTTTATAACTTAATATGTTAATATAGTCTGTGTGTCAAATAGACATTATTATTATTATTACATTATCTGTTGTTCTGTACCTATATTGACGTTTCAAACAACGAATCGTAAAAAACTTCTCCAAGACACTATAATTCCGCTTATTTAAAAAAAAACGACTTATTTAACTTTCTGTTTCATAACAATTTAACAAATCGTTCAAGACACATATTTTAATCAATATAAACAGTTTATTTGCTTCGTATATTTCATTATAAATTTACAATATTTCATAATGTTTAAATAAACGGCTAAAACCGATGAAATGACAGTACAATACGACTATTAACAAATTATGTAATAGGTAAAAAAAAATAATAAATTGACCGTGCTCGTTGCATATAAGCAAAGTTTAAGTACAGCAATAATAATGTGTTATAAAATGTATTACATATGAATAAACAATTATTTAAAAACACCTAAACATAATATAAATATATTATCACCCAAATTAACAATATTATTATTACGCAATTTACAACCCAATGTACCTGTGTGTCGAATGGACATTATATTAAATTATTAATATCTGTTTTAATAATAAACGCTTCAAACAATGGAATCGCAAAACACTTATCCAAAACGTATTTCACATTGCTTAATAATAATCTAAACAATCGTCTAAGACCCATAGTATTTTAATCAATAAAAACGATATTTTTTATTATTGTTATTTTATTTTACGTAATACACCATCAAAGCGTTACAATAAACGGTTGAACCGACGGAATGACAATACAATATTACATAGAGACAAAAAAAATAATATTAATAATAAAATTGGCGTTCTCGCTAACGATAGTCGGTCGATAAAAAGCATACTTGAAACCATAAGTGTAATAATAATAATATAAATAGCAAAAGCAATCATCTGGTGGTGGACTTCGCAGCGGGAGATGAGTCTTATAATATATTATATATAATGGTCGAAATCTTCGATCGCGCGACGACGGGTTGTGCGCCGAAAGTGGCTGTCATGCATTGTACGATGTGACAGTCTTATTATTATTATTATAAAGACTATAGCCAAGAATGGTCAAAATCAGGCATAGTGAACGGGAAAATGGAAAAAAAATAGCAAAGAAGAAATCCCGTCAAAAGTGAACCTCTAATGTGTATAGTTATGTGTCTCGTCCATTACCGTCCCCGCATATGTTGCGGCGATAACAGCCGTCGCTATATGGCTGTTTCTAATGAATTCCGTCCAAACGGTCAGCGCGTTCGCGGGGTGGATATGGATGATGATGGTTAAGGGGCGGGAGGGTGTGCACGTCATGTCCCATGTGTGTCGCTTAAATGACTTCGCAGGCATGGTGGTGTTGTGGTGTTGGTGGTATAGTCGTCGTCGTCGGTGCTTAGAACCGTATATGCAATTTTCACGTATTCGTGGGGAGGGGGCGTAAACGGGGTCACCGCCGGCCCATTCGTTGACGGCGAGCTGCGAGGGATGGAAATTATTATAGCTTTTTTCGTCGACACGCGAGGTCAACATTTTTTGCGTTTTCACGTTCGATTTCTCATTTCCTATACCGCCCCATATATTATTATTATATACCTATACGTACCGCATTTTTACTACCATTGCAGTGGATACATATTACGGCATAAAGCAACGTGGAATTATTTATTTTGACAGAATCCGGGTTTTGACGGTTTCGCACAGTTTATGACGCCGCCGCTACCGTAATAATATCGTATCACGATGAAATGCGTTAAATCACCGAAAACGTCAAGTGCATTCGGGAAATAATTTTGAAGCAACAACAATATTACCGCCTTAACATTATTTTTATCATAATTAACGTTTCGAAACAGATTCTTTTCGTTTAGTTTCCATTCGGCACGATATAGTTATAGCCGATATAGGTAACTTGTAAAATGACGTTGGAAAGAAAAACAGTTATTTTTACTTCACATATAAGTAGGTATATGACGAGGTGTAAGAAAATACGTTCTAGAAACTTATACGTATATTGTATCTTGTATATATACATACTGAATATAGCTCTGAGGGTGATTCATCAAGCATTCTCAAATTCATTTTTAAGTATGCTTAAGGAACCAACAAATATTCAAATTATTTACACCATTTTAGAAATTTCTTAAGACGATACCAACTTTTTTTTTGTAAAGTGATGAGCCAATAATTTTTCCGAAAATGTTGATGTACCTGAGTTAAAATCCGAACAAGTAGTTTCTGCAGATTTATAGAAATTTATATAGGTACTAAGTAAAGATAATAGTCGTCAAAATTGGTTTTACAAGTATTTAAATTGTACCTATTTTATATTTCATCTACTACATTTATTATACTTGGACAATTTTTACAAATTATAAAAAGTTAATTATAGATTGATTTTAATTACTAATTACTAACTGCTATAATATTGCAATCGTAGTAGCTCCCATGCCTTTAAAGTTTGAAACCTATTATTACGTACATCATAATGTTCAACAAAATCATCAAATTCATCTGCTTATAAAATTTACGAAATAACAATTTTAGTGGAAAAAAAAACACTTCAATTATATAAATAATAAATAACGTATGTATTTGAAAATAAAGTCCTAAAGTATACTTGAAAATTTCAATAGTCAATGTTCAATTATTTGATTAAGTTTTAAGAAAACTGAGGATAATGCGAAATCGATATCGATATTTTTTTTTCATTTTCTAACTTGGTTTATCAAGCTATATGATTTTTTTATACCTCGTTAAAGTCAAAACAAGCGATGCATCAATATTATCAATCATTGATTTTAAAATTGGGTGATATTTATTTTTTCAATTTATTGGAAAATATTTATTCTTATTTTTATATTATTTCAGCGTGGTGAAGTGATCCATTATCAGAATCGTTATATTTTCTAGTATCCGCTTTCTTACAGCCTTACAGGCATCCTAAAAACATGGCCTAATAACTAATAGCACCTGTACAAATATCAAAATAGTTTTGTCGCGATTTATGAAAATCGAGTCCTGTAGACATTATATACGTAAGACAGGGTAGTCCAACACGGAGCCATCGAAGTTAACCCCCCTCCGGCCCCTTCCCCTTAGAAGATACGTAATATTATGTAGTACCTGCCTAGATATACTTAATAATAAGTTTATAATTTAACCTATATATATATATATATATATAGGTTAGGTTATATATATATAAGTTAGGTAATATATATATATATAGGTTAAATTATAATTAAATTATATATATATATATATATATATATATATATATATATATATATATATATATATATATATATATATAAATACATTTTAACCATCAATAATTAAAAAAAAATATATATATAAATAATTCATGCTAAGTTTTGCCAGTACGGGCGGCTTCTTATTCAATTTCTTGCGTGTCCTGTCTTTTCTTGACACATAAGCTTATTGTATACATACTTGTAAGGATTTTTTATTTCTAATTAAAAAATAAAAATAATTTAACACCTAAACTGAAAAACGTTGGACCAGTCTGACGGAGGACGTATGACACGAAACACAAAAAAATTATCTATACCCAATTCGACGTTGTTGCAGACGTTAAGCCAATACCTAAAGCAGCACGAGAACGCGTACTTGGACAGGGACTCGCAGGCCACTGAACCGTCAGAGATCTTCCACCAGGTGGAGCATGTTCCTCTGCCGTCGCCGATGCCTCGTGAAAACAACAACAACAACAACATCAATAACAATGTAATCAACAATAACGGCGGCAACAACAACGGCGGAAACGGCCACAAGCGGCCGTACCCGTTGGCCGACGGTTACTACGAGACCGGTTACGCGGCCGACCTGGAGTACCAGCAGCCATGCGTCAAGCGGTCGAACCTCGGTTACGCCATGCCGTTCATGTACCATCAGCCACACCTCCAACCGCAAGAACCTCCACCGCCGCCTCCACTGCCGCCGCCGCCGTCGCACCCGTACAACATATTGCCACTGCTCCAAATCCGCGAGACGGAAGATCACAAAGGTCACGTAGAGGACGAATGGAAGAACATACACGTGGTAAGTCCCGCGCGTAGTCGCGTAATATTATGATTTAGTATATTCTTTATGTATATACCTCCAGCATCGGTCACCGCAGGGGGATGACGGGGGTGCCAAAATATGTCGTTGTCAAACATTTGTTTTTACTTAAAACTGAAAATTTTAATTGTTTTCGTCGTCTTCTTCTTCTTCTTTTTCGGTTTTCATCGAATGCCAAGGAGGCTCATTATCGCACCACACATACCTGTTCCCACTTTTCTCTATTCTGTGCTAATGTTTTTCCATCATCTCGTATTCCAATCTTTAATAAAAAATTTTTTTTCACTTTGTCTATCCACATTTTTTTGGTCTGACCAAATGGTCTTTTCCCATCGGGTTTCCATTTTTAAATCGCTTTTTGATTAGGTAGACTATTTCGTCACCGATCTTATCTCTTTTAGTGTTCTATTTTTATTTGATTAAATACACCATCGACACGCCACCGCCGTATTGGTAAATTTCTAACACATGTTTAACAATGGATTAGATGAGACGAACATAAATCTAAAAACCAAATGTTTAATATACAATCAAAATAATTCAATAATAAATATTAACTATACATAATTTTGATTAGTTTATTCTTTTAAGCGGTAGCTATTATGGTGTGTATAACGATTTAATCAGCTGTAGTTGATAATGTGTCATAAATGTTGGCCATCTTTAAAAAATACCATAATATTATCATAAACAATGGCTTATTTTAGATCACAAGTACTATTGAAACTAATTTTATTATCAAATTCTTGAGTTAAAACCCGAACAAAATAACCATACGCGCTATTCGATATTTTTTTTATTTTGAAAATATATGAATCTTGTATGGTTATGTCAATATAAGAATAATAAGACACCACGACAATGAAAATCTCAGAAACAAAAGAAAGTATATACCTACAGCCCAAAAACATTATTCATGTTGGAAATTATTGATAGTATTCATTTAGAAAAGAATTAATTCGACATAAAATTTTTTTTTTTTAAATACCACTGTTAATTACTAATCTTCAGTAGTTTGGGATTGAAATGCACTTTCTATTAGAACTCTCGTCTAATGTGGGTACTTATGATACTAGTATACTTCAGCACTCCACAAAAATAAAATAATAAAATAAAAACACGAAATATGAAACAATAAAAATTGTTAGAAAAATTATAATATAAGCAGTTAGATGTTTTAAATCTGGTGTTCACTATTTTATGTTGCTTTCTCTGTCTTCGAATCAGTTAAAAGAACAATAATATTTAAAAACTTATTTTGTCTGTTCAATATGTTCCACACACTTGCGGTTCTTTCAGTATATATAGGACCTTATATAAAGAGTTTCAATACAGCTTTACTGTTATACAATGTTATTGTGAGAACTTTGAGTTTCAAACTTTATCGAACAATATAACGTGTAAACAAGTTTCAATAATGTACAAAATGGAACATCGAATTCCTACCTATATGAGTGTGTCGCCGTGTTAACTGTCAAGTATAATATACAGAGTGATTTACCAAGGACGCTCACCCACGTTTTACCTTTAATAATGAAATATTATTCAAATTCTGACTCAGAATAATTTTAAATGTATTCAAAAGAGACAAACTTTTTTTACTACATAAATTGTGTCCTGCGTGATTATACAATATTTTTTGTTTTTCAAATGACATCCCCCCCTTTTTATTAACGCGACCTAACCTACCCTTAATTATTACTTATTACACCCCCCCCCCCTACCAACCGTCATTGAAATTCCTGGGCACGCCACTGAATCTCACATTATAATAATATATTAAATGATATATAATCTTTGTATATCCGTTTTGTTTAATACGATTACGCGTGTGTCGGATTATTATATAGATGTTGAACTGTATACTGAGCATGGTGGAAAAGACGAAAAAAGCGTTGGGTATACTCCAGGAGCGTGGCATGACCGAAACGAGTTTTCCAGACTGGAACCGAAAGAAAACGACCGAAGAAGTTCTGGCGCAGACGGTACGCCACACGGAAGAGAAGATCGAAACCATCAAAAAGAAAGCTGGTAAGAAATATGTTTAAGCTCGCCAAAGGGGCGTTTTCGATTTTATCCCGTGTCCCGTGACGATGATCATTGCTTTGCGTTCGTTTAATTAATATAATATAATAAGTATTGTTATTTAAGAAATATTGTGTTATACTGTCGTTGAATTTATTATAATAATTGTCGCATTTTAATTTTCTGTTATTTATTGATTTATGTAAATATTATAAATAAGAATCCGCAGTCGAAGCACACTTAAGTATATATTTATATAAACAATAACGGGGTCCTAAGTATTCGTTTTCTTGATAACACGCCGAGGATTATAAAATGTATCGAAAAACAAAAAATTTGTTATTTATACATATTTTGCCTATTCACATTTACTATCTACATATTATACACTTGTCGTTTCACTATATTTTTAAGTAAACGTTACATTTTGAAACATTTTTTTTTTTTAATAAACCGTGAACCGTCTTCTATTTTATTATTTTAAGCTATGTAACATAATGATAATATTGTATAATACTAAAATAATTATCAAATAATAAAATAATAAACACGCATTATCAAATCACTAGTTTAAAAAAAATTATAATTGACTAGGTACTATAAAGTTCATGTAAATAAATTATAATCAACGTTTAAAAATATTTTTAATATTTTCATATATTATATATAAATATAATAATTAATTTCAAAAACGATAACCGGTCCGTAGTTGATTTCTACTTTCCTGCAGCGGTTACGCTTGTGTTCTTGATTTTTGCCGGTTACTTGACGTATTCTAGTCTTGCTGATAATGATATGATAGAGATAGAGAATGAGAAAGAACGGAGAGTTCCCGAGCAAAGAGTCTCTAAAATTCGATTGAAAATTTGATGCGCTTGTGCCGAAATGTGTAAGCAATATGAATTTTATATGGTGCGAGTGATGTTCCATAGTTGGTGCATGGAGAAGAGATTCTTTTTGGGCACATTTGACGTCGGTAAATAATTTCCTTGTGTAATACTGTATTCTAGATTTATTCGTCGGTGATAATAATGAAGATAAAGAGTGAGAGAAATAAAAATACTCGAGAAAGAGAGACTAGAGAGTGAGTGAAAAAAGAGAGAGAAATCCCGAGCCGAGAATCTTGCAGAGTTTATTGAATATTTGATCTTCTCGTTTGTATAATATATAGAGTAAGCAATATGCGGGTTTGATGATGGGTGCTGTTCAATAACTGCAGATGCACGCGGAGGGTTTTTCTTTCGTCCACATTTGGCGTCGGTGCAGTGTTACTATATTATTATGGTATTCTAGATTTTTTTTTTATTTAGGGCCCGGATTTCTATGCATTTTTGCATGTTTTTTCTAAACAATCCAAAAAATAGCTAGGTAATATTAAGCTACAAGTTTTAACTATATATTCATTAGATTCGAAATACAAAAATTTATTTTCTATATTTTTCGTCTTTTTCGACATGTATACCTACTGCATATTTCTGTATTTTACCATTTTTTATTGCATACGATTTTTAAATTACATATAATATTTTGTTTATATTAATTAAAATAACGTTTTAATAGCCCGTGTAATTGACGATTTTGTTTTCTTATCTCGACTTAGACCTGTCGGGACAAGAATTAATTTGTTGTTGAGTAGGTTTTCGTGAATCATATACATTAGTCGTGTTTGTTTCTTGTGTTTTTCTTGATCGGAGTGCGCGTAATTTTCATTCTATATTTAAAATACCAAAAATGAATCATATATAAATATAATATGATTTTTTGTGAACATATAAAAAAAAAATGAAAACAACGACGATTTTTGATCGATTACTTTGCATATTTTTTTATTTTATAGAGTATATTCCTACCAAATAAGAGCATAAATGCATATTTTAAAGTGCATATTTCTGAGGTTTTCAGAGTATATAAATCCGGGCCCTAGACTGATAATTATTATAGAAATAGATGATGAAAAAAGAGTGAGAAGGATGGAATGAAAAAGAGAAAGCCCTAGCTGGAAGTCTCACAAAGTTGATTAGATATTTGTTTTTATCGTCTGTACTATAAATATATTTAGGTACCAAATTGATTAAACATTTTGAATTTGATGGCGCAGGTGCTGTTCCACAACTGGTGCACAAGGCCTTTTCTTTCACAGTTTCACCCTTTATGAATCTGTGCGTTTGACTAAGTGGGGGAATTACATCGCGTATCTAGATTTGTTATTTGTCACTTTTTTCAAAAAAATTGTTTGTGAAACATAATTATTATTTTTATTATTATTGACATTGGAGTATATGAACCGATGCGCGTCTTATAAATAAATTATTTAAAAAAATGTATAATCTTATACAAATTATTAATTATTTTATTATTATAAATAACAAAGGATAATAATTTTATATTCGTTAATATAATATACACCATCGCTGTTTTTTTAATCATTATGGATATTAAAATTATAATTTTTTTTTATTATTATTATTGTGTATTACACTTATAAAAACCGATAATATTTCGTGATAATAAGTAAGCGGTGTTAAACCCATATCGTACCTTATAAGTTAAATTGTGTAAATATCAAATAAAAATATATTTTTCTCTCTATGTGTCACGTGAAATAAAACAACTACCGAGGTAATGTTTATTATATAAATTATAGATCATGTAAATATAAAAATGACTATTGCAACGTAGAATAATACATAATTTATATAATCATACAATATTGTACCAAAATAATAATAATAATACAGTTAATATAGTAAAATATTTCCGTCAAATTGTTCATTTAGTTTTTTAAATTTCTTTCAATGCGAAAAACAGTTTATTAGATTATAAACTGTACGTTGTCGGAAACTTTAAACCGAAATATAAATGATCACTCGAATTTACGAAAATAATAAAATATTATGTATATTAAATAGAGTTCTCGATGTAATAAAAATGTACAATATATATTCTGATTCTAAGTTAATTCATATTTTTGGTTATTCCTCCAGAATCACCGGTTAAGAACCCCTGATTTAATAATATAATATAATTATGTTGTATTGATATGAACACTATCAAAACAAAATATATTATACACGTCATTCACTCATTCACATCATTCACGTCATTCACGTCATTTCAAGTAAAGTAATGTGTTATAAGACAATAAACAATGAGTTAACCTAAATATTGTATAGAACTTTATAATTTAGTTTTAAATTAGAATAGACACATTTTAAAATAATTTACAAATAAATTAATAAAAAACAAAAAAAAATGGTTGTAATTCGTTTATGGTTAAAAAGGTGGTGTACCTATTTCAGAATTATGACAAGGCTTGATAAACCTATTCGAAATTCCGTAAAACATACCTACAACAATTTTTAATATATCACATCATTGTATGACCAACGCTTAGCTTAGAGTCTAAAATAAAATTTTGAGTTACCAAAAATATATTTTCATCTTACACGGTTAAATGTTATGGTTAAGTTTTCTATTTTTTCACAACGTATAATGGGAATATTGTGAACGAACTTCACTTGTCGTTCTTCATATTATTATTTATTTATTTTTTAAAGAACGTTCAAAATGCTTAATAAACCATTTTTTTTTTTATTAAAATCCATTTTATGAGAACCCCCTTGCAAATTATCACATGCATAGTTTTTCAAAATTTTCGGAATTCATCCGTCTGGCTTTTACAGTAAAATTCGTTAATTAATTATTCAGTAGACAATGGAATATCTCGATGTTTGTTCATTAACTACACATTATTTTGATGAACTAGAGATCCAAATTTCACTCATGTCTGAAGACTAAAAAAAAAAAGCCCACGGGGGAATAAATCCTTCATCATCATCGCCTCCCCCCCTGCGCACGCACCTGTATATGGGGATATGATGATTTGAACATTTCAGTCATTAATATATTAATTCATCAACGTTGATAATTTTGTAAAAATGGCCCAAACTTATAATAATTAATACTAATTCTAACATTTTATATTTTTGTAAAATCATTTTTAAGGACTATTAATTATTATCCTTAATAAAAACATGTCAAATAACTAAGAAACTATAGAAATTCTGAATAAGGTACGCACATCAAAATATTAATTAAAAAAAAATTATTTACTAAATAATTTACGGCGAAGGGGATGGGGCGGTTTTCATTCGAACAATTGAAGCTTGTATCGCCACATGACAGTCTTGAAGTAACTAAAAAAAAAAAAAAACATTAAAGATTTTGTCAAAATTGCCATTGAGTATTTTAAATTCCAAAAATCATAATTCGAATAAATTCGTTACTTTGGGAGAAAAAATGGGAATGAGCATGCTTGGTTAATCACCTTGTATGTATATTTTATATACATATATATATATATATATATATATATATTATTAGAAATAACTGTGACCAATAATTTTTTAATTACGTTTACACGGATTTCAAAAATATTAAAAACATCCGTTACTCAAGGTAATCATTTATTTCATTATTTGTATCCGCATAGAATTCAAAAATTAAAATAATAATTTTATGCCTACATAACATTAATTATTGTTGTTGTGTTCACATAGGTAATATATATCTATAATATATATAATATGTTTAAATACATTGTAAATGGTTAAGTTTCACAACAATATAATATAATTATCAATCATTTCGATTTTTTTCTTTCAAATCGATCCTTTTACTAACTGTTATTATTATTTTCTTTTTTGATACGAGCGAATTTATGGTTATTTATTCAATAAGCGATCATGTGAATATTAAAATTTTATTTTGAAATTTGAAGTTATTATTACACCAAAAATATTTAATTATTTTACTCGGTCAATATTTGCATGTTTAAATCAAGACACGTGTAATATATCATCATGACGTGTACTGAATACACATAAGAGCACCTCGAATTGATATCGGTCAAATCCGCACAAAACAACATTGATCATCGTCAGCCACCGTCGAATTTGATTGACTTTACCGAGTGACTTAAAAAAATAACAAATGTTCGTGTCACCGTCACGATTATTTTGAAATCCAGTTTACCGAAACTCTTAGTTTTTCACCTCAACAGAAACTTTTTTAAGTAAGATGGGCCAAATTCGCACAGCCCTCTCCTATGTGTCGTCCGATGAACTTAAAACCGTTGCAAATATTTTGAAAATAATCAAAAAACTTGTTTCAAACCGATTATAATATAGTTGTTCACCACCATGCGTGCGTGCAAGTCGTGAAAAATTATTACCCTTCTACGTCGGAATCGTATAAGCGCGGGAGTGTGGGGGGGGCCTAGTCGCTTCAAACATAGCCATAATAGCCTCCCCCCTCCAAAAAAAACAAAATCTAGAACGCACAATTTCAAAATATTATTCTATATTCAATAATGTCTGCTTGTATTTTAATATATTCAGCCTCCCCTTCCTCAACGAGTCAAAGATTCTATGGACGGAATGACATGAAATTCGCACATCGATTTTATCATATCATATTAATTACTTGACTTGCGTATTATAGTATATTGTTTGTATGATCTACGTCAGTGGTCTTCAACCTTTTTGAACTCGTGACCCACTTTTTTAAGTCTAAATTTTTTGCGACGCAAACTTTGTAAAAAAGCTAAGATTGCCTTATGATTTGCAGTAGCTAGTACTTACTATTAAAACTGAATAAATAAAAATTACATTTTAGTAAATAGAATATTAAATTATTACTAGATAGAATTCATAGATAATATTCATATAAAAATATAAAAATAAAATAAAAATATGATACAAAAGATTTAATGTGAACTTTTTTCTTGAGTGTTTTCACACAAAAAATTCTACCTTGGATCAATTTGATTAAGCGCGATCCGTAAATCATCTCCAGTTTCAAGTCTATTTCTTTTAGACGTTTTCAAATTTTCCATACTATAATTATAGGACTCTAACGATAACAATGTATTTTAATTCTATAAATAACACAGTTTATTCGTAAATTTTTATCTCAATATCTTACTGCGTAGAATCATATTATACATTATACTTGATATCCATTATGATTATAATATTATTTTTTTGTTATTTTTTTTTGTTTTACCTCAAATAATTTTATACATTTAATTTTTATTTTTTAAAAATAACATTTATCGCGACCGAAAAATGGGTCGCGACCCACTGCAGGTTGAATACCACTGGTCTACGTGACTATTACGTCATAACTCATAACTATTTAGGTTTCTTTGGTTTTATTTTTATTCTTTCAGAGGATTCGATGAACGAGATACGGCATCAGGCCATGATAGAGTTGCAAAAGCTCGTGTTGGCCGCCGAAAATAAAATGATCGAACTGGTGGCCGCGGAGAGGACGAAAATGACGACAAACAACTGCAGGAGCTCAGCGTCCGGCTCGGCCAGTCTGCAGATATCGCCGTCGTTGATTTCGCAGTACAACGTAAGTCACGCGTGCGATTTGTCGGATTGAAATAAAAATAATTAGGATTGTGTGTTCGGACGAGACGATGGTGATACTTGATGCGCTTATCGCTGTATACAATAATTAGTGTTTCATGAAATATTTCTGTATTCGAATAATTGTTATATTTTTTAATAAGTTTTATTTTTACGTATAATTCTCACCTTCGCGATTTTAAAATATTAGGAAAAACGATCACTGCTACTAATATTACTACCTTATCAGTTATCACTCATTAGTGATGGTTTTCTTCGGTTGAATTATTGATAAATATAATCATCAAATGTATTAGAAAAATTTCAATGTTTCACGTTTTTGTGAAATATTTCATCACATAATGGTGAAATGAGCAAAGTCCAAAATATCTAATACAATTAAAAACAATTAATGTCAATACTAAAATAGCGGGTGCGTGCTACAATCAGCACCCCCTCCTCAGCGGGCACCATTCTTGGTTAGTATTCTGACAAATACGACCGATTTAATTAACCACATCGCGGAACATATTACTTCCTATGGATAATATTTAAAAAAAAAAAAACTTATCGACATTAATTATATTCATTTCGTGAAATTCATGATGCGTTCTTTTTGCACATCACTATATATAGCCTATATAGGTTAAGTTAGGTTAGGTTAGCTGCCAACAGTACTCGTCGCCGTCGTGCTTAGTTATTTAATTTTTTTTTTTTATCGCGGAGAGCAGTCTCTAAAGCCGATTCCATAATATTTACTTACTCCAGCGACTTCTTATTATTATTATTCTTCAACCCTCTAATAAATTCCTATTTAATATTATATGTATACATACCGTTTCAAAATATTATTGTAATACTGTGCAGACCTCAGTTATACGTGCCGTCCACCATGTGTGTGTGTGTGAGTCGTGAGTGGGTGGGTGGGTATGTGTGAGTGAGTATATTTATCCTACCGCGTTGTTACCATCTGGTCCACAGTCTCAAGCGCATACTCCTCTCTCGATTTTTCCGTATAATATATATATGTACAGGGTGGGTTGCCGAGTGTTTTTCCTCTTTTCTCTTATAACACGTGTAAAATATACAGTCCAACACGTCGGAAAACCGGAAAGCTCAGTGCATCACTCTGTATATAAATTACACATGCACTCATTCACGCTTGTGTAGTTGTGTCTATCAGTTACGGGTAATATTATAATGTGCATAGTTTATATAATTATATATTTATATGTGTGTGTGTGTGTGTGTGGACCGAGTTAAAGCAAACTGCCGCCGACGACGCACATATTATACACTGCACACGTGGAACCCTAAAATAAACTTTTTACCATTATTATTATTATTATTATTTCGTTTTGTTCTCGGGGTAGTATAATAATAATACTAACATGATGTGTTATTACTCGTAAATCGGCGAATATATGTTTTTATAATAATTTATTAGTGTGCACCGTAAATGAGTTATTACATTCAAACGATGCCTACAACAGCTGATTGCATGCGTAAGATATTTTGTTGCATTAATATTATGAATTTTTTCTTTTAATACCAGCTACTTCGCGTCGTGCTTACGTCACACGATTTATTGCGAGATATTTCAGCAATAATATTTATTAGGTAGGTAGATGAAATATACTAAAATCGATATGTATAATTTACAGAGTGATTACCTGCTATAAAGTATACTCATTGCTCACCCCGTATTTATGACGTTTAAACTTGTGTGCATTCATATTTTGAATTTTTGAATTTTCAAGTGTACCTACTCTGTCTATTCAGGAGATATTATTTTGAATTTTTCAAAATTTTTTATATCCTTTTAGTCCTTATAATATCCTAATATTTGACGGATGTGCAGAGTTATTTGGAATTTACACCAAATACAAACAATTTGTACAATTCTGATTTGATTGTGTACATATAATATGTTAGTTGAAAGTACAATAAAATAGTTTTAAAGTAAAAAAAAATAATACAGTAAAAAGTTTAAAAGGTTTGGAGTTGTTTAAAATCATATGGATTGCCCAAAACCAAAAAAAAAATATAATGTAAAAGTTAGAAATTAGTTTTTTTTATAAATAACATACACCTTAAGGTATGCTGCTGTCATATAATATAATATGACGCCGGCCGGTCGGATCTTCACGAGATGTCGAGATACATTGTACAACAATAAAGGTATAAATAGGTATACTATAGAATTACAGTTTTTTTTTTTTTTGCTCTGATTAGCCGAATATTAACTACAAGAAAATCATAAAACAACTTATTTTTATCGTCCAGATTAAGATGTTTGATTTGTTCATTAATAAAATATAATCATCTTTGTTACCTTATAGTTAATTTAATTCATATAGATTTTTACAATAACTGTTCAGTTATGTAATTGTATATAATAATATGTATCGCATTAACAGTGTCGGAACTATTATTGGCATTTATTATTTAAAAAATTTAATTAATCAAAAAACAAAATAACTATAAAATAGTATACCTTGCTATATTTGAGAGGAAAATAAAATAGATTGATATAACCATTGATATGGACACTAAAACATAGTACAGTCGAGTCTCATCAATAACCCGAGCCTTGCAGATAACTCGAATTATTTTTTATTTTCCTACAAAATTCTTTCCCTATTAATTATAATTAGACGTCTCGGAATCTCAAATAATACAGTTCTCGGGTCGAATTTTTATCCCCCTTCGACTTTGAATTATCACGACTCGGCTGTATATATTGATGATCATTGATAAACGATACAACTCTAATTTCACCCCTCCCCTCCCCTAACCCGGTATTCAAATCGGCCCCATTCACCTATATCATAATAACAATAAAAGTGTGTGTGTGTGTTGTGTGCAGAGCTGTTGGAACTGCGGCCGGAAGGCGAACGAGACGTGCAGCGGGTGCAACACGGCGCAGTATTGCAGTTCGTTTTGTCAGCACAAGGACTGGGAGACGCACCACCAGACGTGCTGCGTGCACTCGGCCGCGGCGGCCACCGTCGACGCCGCTCCGTCACCCGGCAAGAAACAACAACAGCCGCCGTCGTCATCTTTGTCATCCACAGCCACTTCGTCGTCGTCGGCCGCAGCAGACGATCTGTCCACAAACCGAGCGCTATCGGCGGTGGCCACCACCACGCCGTTGTTGTCGTCGTCGCTTAAGGCGGAGGAACATGCGTCGCTGCAACAGCCGTCGTGTCTGTCATCGGCTGCCACTGCCACTGTGGCGGCTGCGACAGCGACCACGACCACGACCACGGCGAACACGACGTCCACGACCACGACCACGTCAACTACCACGACGACGACCGCTGCGGCTGTCGGATCGAAACAACAACAATAGCAACTCGGCGGCGGCGACGTGGACGACGATGACGGCGACGACGACTACGACCCAGCCGCCGGATCCGCCGCCTCCTCCCGTCGCCGTCACCGCCGCCGTCACCATCACCACCATCACAATCACCGCCAAAACCTGCACCGCAGACGAGTCGAAGCGGGTCTTCTGGCCTGCAGCGCCACTACCGGGCTCATACCGCGCGGGGAATACTACCTGCAGTAGGGGTAGTACTGCATAGGCGCACATTCAGTCTTAAACTCGGGAGTGCTAAAATCTTTTACCCCCGCTAAGTGCATGACTTGTGGGAGACTTTGCTATATACGGTTATTACACTTACCGTTTCAAACAAAATCACTACATGAGACTTCATTAAAAGTCTCAAATTAATGAATCTGATTTTCAATTATATATCTTATAACCGATTATTATGATGACTATTATTATAATATTGGTTGACGAACAAGTGTATAGCAAATCGGGGTCGTCTACATTTTCACTACTTTCGTCATTTTTTTATTTTTTATTTTTTATTTTTTATTCAATTTAAATGTACAGGAAATATTGAAACGAGTAACATAATGTGAGTATTATAAAATATTACATTTATTACTACTTAACACCACATTAATAAATTGTTGGTATTTATGTAAAAAAAAAACAGAAATAATGATAAAATAAAATATTTTAACATCAGTGATGTTTTCACTGAATCGAGAGCACTATATTAAAAAACTACTAACTAAGAATTGATGGTTGAAAATTTCTACACTATCGAACTAAACAATAATTTTAGTTAATATCATGATTTTCATATCAATAAATCGTTTAACCATTATTTTCCGGCAGACAGTATACGAGAACAAAATTTTTAAGTAAAAATTAGGGCGTTACCAATATAAACTGTAATTAATTAATTCTAAATGCAAAATTACACTTTAAACAATATTTTTAACTCAAAATAAAATGGGGGTGCTAATAAGCACCACTTGGAACCACCGGATGTGCGCCAAATGGTAATAGAACCACAACCGTCGTTTAGAAACCAATAACTAGGTATAAATATATATTTTGTGTAATCGAGATTTTCGAGAAGAAAAATTTGGTATCGAAGTTCGATTCTGATGCGGGCCAGTTACGTTTCGCTGGTACATTTCGCAATTTCGCATCATAATGAAAATTCTAGAAAGCTCAGTACCTATTGCAGTCAAAGGTGGGCATTAACTAGGTAATTAAAGTCTTTTTAACTATTGATGACTAGTTAGTATATTTTCTAATCCATTTATGAACTTAACTAGTTAAATTGACAGTTGAGGTAACTTAGCTTTTCTCAGTCTATTACCTATAAGGCTATAACCTAATGAGTTAAAAATATTTCGAAATTTTTCGTTTATATACCTAAATATTAATACAAAATAAAAATAATCTAATATTATAATAACACAAACATTTTTGTTCTTTTTTTTGAAAAAATAATTTCGTATATTGATATATTTTATTAGATTAGATAGACACTGTCGCTCTTTATGCGATTTACATGCTATAATTTTAAAACATAGATTTTTTTTAACTGAGTTAATTTAGAATATTTTTCCATAATTAACTTTAAATTTATCGAGTTAAATCTATAATTTGTTAACTGTTAACTTTTAGCTTGTCGGTCACGTGTCTTGTTAACTTAACATGACTCGAGTTAATTATTTTCAATGATTTACCCACCTTTGATTGCGGTATTACTGATCATACGCATCGATGCATTCAAATTTTTCATTGAAAATCGTGATAATGTCATTAATAATCACTCATATTATAATAGTGTACCTATACGCCACACGCAAGTTTTTCTTCTCAGTTTTATATGCTAGGAATATTATGATAACATAATATATTGTCAACCCGATTCATCATTTTAGTATACTATGTAACATGTCGAATTCCATCACTCATATCATAACGCTTTTTACGGAAACGCTAACCTATTAGTTAAGTATACTGCAAGGTCGTGTGATAGGAAGCCCTGAAAATTAAATAACTTTTATGATAATGATCAACACTTTTTATACATTTAAAATGTATATTGGCGTTGGCACATATTGTATATTATAATAGATATATTTTATTTTTTTTTTTAAACTGCAGGAAATAAAAATGTTAATATCTTAAAATAGCCAATCATCTGGTTTTTAGAACATTTTTGGTTGTTAAATATTTATGTAAATTAAATGGTTTATTTTTAATGATTTTTTTAAATGTCAAAATTTTCGAAGTAAATGGCTCACTATTATTTGAAACGTAATTAATTTAAAATGAATAAATAAATTTCAACAAGTACCTATACTACCTAATTATTAAAAAATGATCATGAAATGTTTAAAACTAAAAAAATGTATACTTTTGAATTTAAAATTTTTTTACGACAGTATCAACTTTATTTAAGAATTTCATAATGAGATTTAAAAAATTTAAAAAATCAGCTACATGACTTAAATAAATGTATTTTCAAGCGTCATTTTTCTAACAAGCAGATTTACAAATTAGATTTTTGGAATGTTTCAAAATAAAAATTGCATCAGATTTAAAATTGTTGTAAAATCATGTAAAGTTTACATGATACATATAATAATATGTCACCTTGATTTGACAAATACTTCGGAATAACAATTACAAATTATAGCAGATTTACCATTTTACACGTCATAAAAGATTGTATTGAATTTAAAAAAAAAAAAGACACTGCAATAAATATACAACGGTAGTCATCTTGTTTATATTTATACAATAAATAATAATATATACCTAAATAGCATATAGACCATAATATATAAAGTATAGAGTAAAGCTGGTATATAGATGTTGTATATATAGCAATATTATTTTTTAAATCACAGGGAGAAATACTTAATTTGATTTATTATTATAAAATGTTGATATCATATAATATCTTATATGTTATGGCAATTTGGTGTGTTGTAAAATTTTGCATCTAAGCGTAGATTATATTGTATATTAAGTTTGTTCATTATTAATTTTTATCAAAGACGTGGGCATTAACTAGTATTAAAATCTTAAAATTAAGTTAGAAAGTTAATTTTTCTTTTACTTTTTAACCTATAACTAATTTAATTGACAGTTGAAATAACTTAGCTATTCTCTCAGTTTATTTAAAAATAATGCGTTAAGTTCAAAACATTTTAAAAATTTTCTTTTATACATAAATATTAATATAAATTAAAAATAATCCAATATTATGATAACAAAAACATTTCTGTTCTTTTCCTTGATAAAATAATTTTTTATATTGGTGTACTTTATTAAATTAGATAGAAACTCTTTATGTGATTTACATACTAATTAAAAAAAAAAATAGGTTAAATAAATAAAAATTTTTAAACTTAGTTTATATTTTTTTTCATATTAACTTTTGACTCAACGATCATATTGTATCCTTAATTTTAACTTGACTTAACTCAAGTTAATTATTTTTAATAACTTGTCCACCTTTGCTTGCTATGATATTTTGTCATACCCTCAAACGGAAAATAACAATATTTTTACGTATTATTTATTTAGGTAGGTCAATTAAAGCGTATTATAACTGTTCATATTATATATATATGAGGTACAGTCGCATAAACCTATTACCTATATATATATGCAGTGTCCCGTGAGGATTTGCCCATTGCGATATCTCCCGAAATAATATTAGTGATATAGAAATTCTGGTTTTGTAATAAGTCTCACATGGATCAGAACTACAATTATTTCATATTTTAATTTATTTTAATGTTTCGGTAAAAAAGTTAAAAAATTATTTTTTCTTTAATTATTTCCAAGAAAATTGACCATAGCGATTTTGTAGAGTTTATTTTTCTGAAAATATTGACGTTTCAACATTTTATTTTCATAAATTTCTTGAATTTTAATTTTTTTTTAGTTTCGAGAAAAATTACGAATTATTTAACACCGTAATGTTATCAAACATGTGACCGCGCGCATACGGCCGGCCAAATACTTTCCGTGTTCCTATAAAATCTGTAATCATATTTTATTCCTTTAAAACTAGAAAAAATATTAAAAATCAGGAAATTAATGAAAATAAAATTTTGAAACGTCAATATTTTCAGAAAAATAAACTTTACAAAATCTGTAATTGTTTTGGAAAAAAAAATATTTTTTACAAAAACATTAAAATAAATTTAAAAATGAAATATTTGCAGTTCTTATCCCCGTGAATCTTATTATAAAACCAGAATTTTGATATCTCCATTATTTTGTGAGATATCACAATAATGGGTTAATCCTCGCGGGACACCTGTATATAGGTATACTGCAGTTGCCATGATTATTATTTATATATTTATGAAGATGCTAAAATAACGTATGACGACTTATACATTTTAAAAGAGTATTTGACTTTGCCGTAGTATATAAATAGAAATAACCTGATTTTTTTAAATTCAAAGTTGGGTATAATAACACTCTAAAATGACTGAAACCGTTGAAATTAACTCCACACTTGACGATACTTGTCTTAATATTAATTATTATAACCAGTGGCGACGAACTCAATTTAAAAACGGTCATGTAAAATATTTTAGTGTTTGTACAATTATTTCAAATTTTTTCTGTTAGATATTTACCCATCTGCATAACAGGACCCACCACCTACCCATTAAAAATGGGTGGCGCCACTGATTATAACTAAGTCTTAACATTTTAAATGTCAATGCGAGAGGGATCTGCCGGTCAATAAGAGAAATATTTTAAACTGAAAGTCACGATACCGTAATTTTATTCTTTTGGAATATTTATATTATTTTCGGATTGATGGCATACCTAACGCAAACTTCTTGAGCATTCAACAAGTGACCAAACCATGAAAAAAATTCGCCTGAAATAACTTGACCATAAAAAAAAAGACATTTTATTCTGTAAATTGCGGTGAGATCTCGGCAATTCAAACGTCTTTAAGTCGAACTTTCGATGACTCATACAATATACGTATAACGATTTGATTTATCGAGTTGATTCACCTGTGCAGTTGTATAGAAAAGTTCGACAGAGCAGTAATTTTTTTTTTGTGCCAATATGCGTCTATTGTTTTTTAAACGTCGTACCTACTTATTTATATTCCATTATTTACCCAAAAAAATAAGAACAAACCGTTTCGAGCATCTGTATATTATATATTGAGTATAAATACCTATTAAACGACTTGAAAAATTATTTTAAAACGAAAATGTTGAATGTATACTTACTCTACCGTGTAAATTATAACACTGTATATTATTTTGTTTACCATATAAAATTTAGTACACTGTACACCGCACACAGATAAGACGTAAATAACATGTCTTGGAGAGGTATATCGTTTATTTCTGTTGGCGTAACTGCAGTATAGGCACATAGGGTACCATAGCAGCACACGCACGATGATATTGTACAACACTTAAATAATTCGTTACGAAAAATACCGTAAAACGGAGCGAATAGAAACACTTTTGATTTACCCCTTCCTAGGAAATTTTTTGAACATGAAATTCATAAGTCATAGCTATAAGTTATAACATTAAACTTATAAATAAATGATACAAAAAAAGGTATTTTTTTAATATGATAATGGGAAATATGTATAATATACAGTTACGTCTTTGTTATTACCTATCAATCTATGATACCAATTCGCCTCCTCCTCAAATGATCTTCAGATCCGCTACTAGAAGTACCATAACAATTTTTCTATTTAGGATGTATTTATTATACTTCATGATCAATTCATCAAAATATTGGTCTCGTTGAGTACTGCAAGTGTCAAATTGTTTTATATATTTGTTCAAGTGCTTTGTTTCTATTCCCCCGAAAGATCGTGTCAATAAAAACATACATGGTTTTTTTTATTTTACCAACTGAAGCATGAATAGAAACAAATATATAGATTTTTTAAACTAAAGAGAACAACATTTTCAATTTAGAACTTTTTAATTGAAATTTATAACTTTTTTTTATATATATAACATTTTTTTTAATAAACATTTTAACAAATTAGAAAACTGAAACACAGTATAAAAAAAGTCTAGAGTTCATCGAATTTCGTACTAATGTCAATGTGTATTCTTAGTGAAGGTTCATATTGATAACACAAATATTCAGTCGGCGAGACGTCGAAGTAATAACTTTCTTGATTTTGTTTCTATTCACCTCGTTTTACAGTATAAAAATAATACCTGTATGCTCAGAGCTAGAGCTTATAGAATTAAGTTTTTGGCTTTTTACCACCTGTTGTAGGCGCAAAACAACTGTACTAAATCAGCCGCAGGTCGATAATGTTTTGTATTGTTTCTCAAAATCTAACCTCCCAACAACGCAGTATTCCCTTGAAAATAAAATTAATTGTACCCCCAATTCACATTATGTTATTGTGTATTATAATAATTATGTAAGATAACATATTTTAAGTCTATATAACACATAGAGACACACTCTTGCAACAGTATACTATGTATAATGTATATATATATATATATATAGAACATTTATCATGTATAATATTTATGTAATTTAATTATTCACTTTCATTATTCAATTACATCATGTATAGCATAATCTTTTCATTTTATGTCTCGGTATTAAAACATAGACATTTTATATTATTTTAAATATTATTATGTGTTATTACTTACACATACTTACCTATTACTAATTATTGTAAATTAGTCGTTGATCTCGTTTCTAAGCTTTTCTTTTTCACGTTTTTGTTGTAATGTCTAAACAGAACAATATACATAACGGCACCGTTATCCCGATAGTCTAGTCAATTTTGTCATCGAAGCAGCAAAACATCACATTTTTATTGTTTTTTATTATTATTATTATAAATACTGTAAATATAAAATATTTCTATTATAGTTGTAAACATAACATTATGCAATTATTATTAGTGTTTATTACAAATAAAAGATATTCATCAATTATTATATGTTTAGTTTTAATATGATGTGTATATAGCGATTAGTGATTACCTATAGGTTAGGATTACCTATAAGGGGTTCTAAAATTTCTTGAAATTTATTTTTTTGAAATATTTACTGGAATTTTTGCATGTACATGAAAAACAGAAAAATTTAATTTTAATTAAAAACTATATAGTAGCACGAAACACTTCTATACAGGCACTTGTTAAATGTTGCATGGAATTAATATTGCTTACGTCGCACATAATTATATTATATTACAACTATAAGGTACCTACATGTCCTACATATATAATTGTCTATCTAATTTATATGTTTTCTACATCTAGATCATTGGAATTAAACATTAATTACTTTTCAATTTTGTTTAATTATAAAAATTTAAAAAAATAAATTATATGATTTATTTTAGTTTTACATAAATACCTTTTTATAATAATAAAATACCGCAGAACCCCTAACATCAACACCAATTCCAATGATCTATGCTGTGTATGGTTCTGATAGAAAACAAATATCAAGACTTAACAAAAGTTAATGCATCTACTACAGAAAATTTCAAGTTTAGGTAAATACAATAAAACTACACATAATTTAAAAATAAATATTTTTGGGTCGTACTCGGTTATTATACTTTCTTTTTAAACAAAATTAAACTATAAGGATTTCTAGAGTTAGAATTAACATATTATGCAAGTAAGATATTGTTGATGACAACATAATAACCACACCATACTACTTATCATAAACATGAGAGCATTACTAGATCATTTTAATATTTAACTATTGTCTCGGTGGTACTCAATATCTGGTTAACATAAATTTATACCCAAGTGTAATATTTCTTGAATTTAAATACTATTTTTTATTAAATTTTAAATGGAAATTTTTTTCAAAGCAATTTCCTTTGAATATAATATATATATTTATTAATAATGATTTATACGTATAATGTACATTATAAATTATTGTGTATAAATTGTTTTTAAATAATATAATGTAAAGCAGAATAACAATTATTAATTTGTACTTTAAAATATGTGGTTTTTTCAATTAATTTCTTCAAACGTTGTAAAAATTAATTTTTATACGTAAATAGTAAGTACTATTTATTTCTTATAAAATTAACTTTTTCAAAATTTGTTTTAAATATTACTATTTAACATACCCTTTATTAAAAAAAAAAAAAAAAAAAAAAAAAAAAAAAATGAAAATTATATAATAAATGTTGTCAATAATGTGATTTTATTAAACATTGTTAAATCATACAATGAAAAATTGTAAATATTTTACTCATATACTTCCATTACATCATCTTCATAAATACACAAATCTTCCATCATCTCCTCAAGACTAATACGAGGTGCACCATCATCATCATCGTCTTCTGCGGCAGATTCAATACCGACATCTGGATTTTTGTAAATATTAATATTTTGCCTAAAATCTTTGTCCTCTTCCAAATCATCCATAAATTCGTCCATGTCACTAAATATTTATTATTGATATAGTAATTTTATTCAATTTTTAATTTTTAATTATTACAATTAAGATACTAACTTGTTATCACTTTCAATATTCATTTCTGTGTCTGTGGTCATTCGTTTCAATTTCCAGTTACGTTTGCGATGTCTTGCACGGTCAGCATAATTTTTCTTTATGAGTATAACATCTGGCAACGATGTTTTGGGTAATTTATCGAAATTGCTATCATTGATATTACTATCAGCAACAGCATAACCCAGAACTGTATCCATTGGCTTGAGTACGTGTCCTAAATGTGACCGGCAATGTATAGTGTCTGTTGTCAATCCCAAATCACAAGATCTAACCACCCATACATCAGCCAACATATGCTAAATAAAACACAACATAATAAATTGTTTTAATGTAAGTTTTATATTTTTATAATAAATCTTAATAATAATACATATTTGATTTATTACTGAAAATAAAAAATTTACCATAGGAGAATTTACAAAACAAAGTTTAAACTATATAATACACATTATTAACTTTAAACTGTTACATAAAATATGATAAGTAATCAATTTGTTACAAAATGTATTAAAATAAAAAGAAGTACAATATTATTATATGATTATGAGGAATAAGAAAACAGCTTTATACATGCTACTAAATTATCTAACATTTTTATTTGAAGGAGCACATCATACAAAAAATAAATCTTTTTAATTTGAAAGAATGTTCAACTCTAAGAAAAATGGTTATCGTAAAAAACCCACATACAAAAAAAGAAAATGGTCTAACCATCAAGTTTCATAAAAGGTCAATTTACTCTAATTTTAAAACTTACCGAATTAAACATAATCTGCTAAGCGTAAAATTGATATGTTTATCTATAAATTATAAAATAACAAAAATGATGCAAAAAAAAGCTAACAGGGGGACTTAGGCAATGTTCTTAGCTTAAAGTTAGTTTACTAAATATAAATAGATAAATATGCAATAATATTTATAAATATATGATGCCCACTAGTCAGATAAAAACAGCAAACAGTTCGTTGATATCCCCTAATTGTTTTTACTACTTGGAACTATTAGTTAACTATGAACATAATTTTAAATTGGAACAATTTGTAGGAAGTTATATTATTATTATTTAAGCTAAATTAATCATAATTTATAAAAAAAAGTTAAGAATTTTAGGTTTTAATTTTTCATATGTAATACCATGTGACTACTTATACACTTACTTTGTATGAAAGTTGACCTTGTCCCGGAAATTGAACTCTATCTTTTTCCATAATTGGTTCAATATCCATTACAGTGTATTCTGTTAATTGTTTACTTTTGAATATACTTTGAAAACTATCTCTCCAATATGCAGAACTACTCACCTCTGCCACTAAAAATAATATAATCAAACATTATAGTATAGTAGCATAACTCTAGCGAATGGAAAAATATCAATATTTACATTGAGCGGTAGATGGATCAATCAGCTTAATGGAGTTTGTTACCCTGTATACAATACAAAGAGGACTGATCCCTCCTAGTTGTTGACTAAGTTTTTTAGACAAGCAAACAACACTATCCTTCATGACAGGAACAATTTCCATACTGAAAAATAACAATTTATTTAATTTAAAAATACAATCCTAATTAGATGATGGTAAAAATCAAAATCAAAACTGGAGTAAAATCTCAATGCAGTCACTGAAAAAAGTTTTTCCTTAGTTGTAAAATATAGTTTATAATTTTTTAGAGAACCCTTATTTTTATGGAAAAATGTTTCTCATTTCATATTTAATTAAGGTAACAAAAATCTTGTACTCAAAATTATATGTTTCATCTAGTATCCAATCATATTGTATACTATATAGGAGTTAATTTTACTGATAGTCATTGAGCTGGCATTTTTATTTTTAAGAAATCTAATGAACAACCAATACTCAATTTTAAACTGTTTACTTATTAATTTTTCATAAATTTAAGTTTTTTTTTTTAATTGTCTAGTCTTAATTATTTTATATACATAATAATAAATAAGTAATAACTTTGAAAAAAATAATTTAGATTAGCAGATTTGTACTTTAAAGTTATTAAGGAAACATACTATTAAAAAAATTAATTACTTTCAATAAAATAGGAGGATAAAGCATTTTTTTTTTTTACTGCATAGATTGCATTTTTCACCAGTATTTTGTATCTTATATAAATCTTTGATAGATATAAACATACCTGTATGTGAATTTGTAATTATAAGTATTACTATGAATGTCATGCGATAACAACTTTTTAGAATGCTGATATCGGCAAGGCAACACAGCAGTTATGAAATCTACAAGCTTACGAGCTTGTGATTCAGTTGAATAAAAAAAATCTAGACCATCTGAAACAGATAATATAATTAATACTGTTAGTATTCATTGCTGTTTTAAAGTAATAAAAATATTATTATGGTTTACTCGATTCTGGTTTTATGGACAATGTATTTTTATGTGCTTTATGTTTTAACATTAACTGTTCTAAGTAATAAAATGTTTTCTTGTTATCTGATTTCTGTCTGACTTGTACCTATGATCATAATTTTTAAAACTTTTAATGCTGGATTAATTATAATAAAATGTAATTAAGAATCATAAGAGATATAAAAATATAATTATCAATAACAATACATTATATGTAGTTCTAAATAACAAATTATATTTTAGATAATTTTAGAATATGCTTACCAATGCACGCCAATAATCCTGAGCTTCAGACCTATGACAATCATCACACATCTGATTTGCAACAGTAAATTCAACTACAAACACTTGTTGCAATGTCATGCCACTCATTACTTCACCATGCACAGTAAGTTTTACCTAAAATTTGATTTTAAGTTTAAGACCTTTTTTTAAATTATTAATTCCATAATTTATTTGAACCTTTATACGTTTGGAATGAGGTTCAGTCCAAATAAATCCAGCATCCACTAGTTTTACTTTATTCAATGCTTTCAGTTTACGTAAACATAACCCCAACAGTTCCTTTGACTCAAGTGCACAGGATATCCATTCAAACGGTGGTTGTAGATATCGTTCACAGTTGCGACAAAATTGCAATATTCCTTGTTTGGGTATGTCTTGAGTGATATCCACATGAATACGAAGGCAAGAAACGCACATATTGGCCGGATTTGGCTCCATAGACACACCACACTGGCAACATAATCTATAAAAACACAAAAGCAAACAAAATAGTTAGTGACTGTGCAGTTCAACCATTTAAATTTAGTTTTGCGAAATGAAAATAACCGATGCTCACATTTTTAGTGCCGTTGCCGGTACGGATGTAGGCGAGTAGTCCATTTCTGAAAGCTCTAACAAATTTACTTTTAAACGAATCCGGGAGCATGTGAAAATGTGAAATGTGAATCAGTAAGCGTGTCTGACTCTTTTCAATATTTACGTTCTGCGATTTAGGAAATTGATAATGGCATCGGTCACATGACGTCATGATGATAACACAAATATGCAGTGTGCTCATTTATTGTCGACACGATCGAGTTGTCGTTGTTCTGTATGTTGGTAGCGATTGTTGTGCGCACGTAGTACGTACAAGTCATGTTTGTTTACTAAACAACCGCATACCTGGTTTGGAGTGTGGAATGTGGATAGTGGTGGAATGTACCGACATCGATCGACTCATCGACCGCCGTCCGTTCTTGCATCCTTCGCAATCGCAATTCGCTGTCGGCACTTCTGCAGTTGGCTGTTGCGTCCGTTGTGTGTAACCGTCCTTACCGGTTACCGAGTACCTGCAACCGGCGTCTAGCGACCGGCTTTGGCAGTTGTAGTTTACCCGCCTCTGACGGTTTTCGTTTTCCCGGCGACCGACGCTGCAAACGGCGTCATTTGCCAAGGGATCAGCGGCGTCGTCGCGTCCCGCTGTATACTTTTTGTTTTCGATTTGCGGATGGTCACTTTTACTGAGGTAAGTAATAATAATATTTTCGTTTATTTCAATCCATTATTCAATATAACGTCACTATATATTTACATTTATTGTTTAATCCGACAGACGGTGTTAAGAACTTAACACGTCAAAACCCACTGCCCAACGTGTTTTTTTTGTACTTGTGTTTTCTTTGTTGTTTATGACCATTGCTGTCCCACATACGTTTTCGTGTTTCGATTCGACTTGTACGTGAACTGCATTTAATCTTCTTCCCACGCCCAAGTTTTGATGCATATTTTAATCTTTTTCTGTACCTAATTCATAAAACACGATTTTTTTTTCATATTACGAAGTTGATCGTAAGTAGATGTATTCCAACTAGTGATGGAGCGTTAAATCTTAAGTTATGCATGGAAAACTAGATGACAAAGATTACACATTTGAACATTACTAATCATATTTTCTGAGTAATTTTCATTTTTTCAACTCGTCGAATGTCCACTTTTTTATTTTTCAAAAATTCAAAAGTAACAAATTTCAGGATGCCAGCATGTATGTAGACTTCTATTCATCGTCTTACATTCTTATGCAATGGGTGCACTGGGTTTGAGAAAATTTATTTGAGATATCTCTTACTTATCGATAACTATTGAACAGTTAATGAACTGTTAAAGCTAACAGACAATGGTCTGTTAGCTTTACCTGTTGCATGTTGTCGTGACTGAATCTCGTGAACTTTGTATTTTGTTGACTTTTCCATGACTAATATTATATTAATCAATCACTTCAGAGTGTCTGTGGTTTTAGTCCGCTTGGTTTTTTCACACTTCATCGCTGCTTGGATAGAACATGTTTTGTCCCAATTTCAATTGATCAGTACTTCTTAACCCTGTTCTACCACCTTGTGCACCCGTGTCGTTGTCATTTTGTAAATTTCAATTAAAATTGTAGTTAACCAAATAAAATTAGTGACATTATTTAATTAGTTAAGTATGTTATTTTATATGATAAATTATACTTATTATTATAGATATACTATTTGTAGATTATATGTGTTAACATAATTATTATTGTATATGATGTAATTTGGCATAATAATAATTTAATGTTAAGTTCCCAGTGCAAACTTAAATTAATTTTCTCCATTCCATTTCTTAGTTGTGTTGCTAAATATTTACGCAACAAGTTTTCATTGCGCATGATGTTATTAGCCAATGAGTTAATTGATATTATATTGACAGTTCATAATATAAAGCAATGTTTGGCAACCCTATATGTTTGTTTTCTGTAAAACTAGGTTAACAAATTAATTATAGACTGGTATTAACTTATTGAATGCTTAGCCATTAGGACGATGTCCATGTTCTTAGTCAAATTAAACCTGTTCCGTGTCTTGACTTAACCTAATCTCCTTCCTCCAATTAAATATCAATATAAAAATTTTATAATAGAATATTATTTTAGTATTTTTCACTTCAAATGCAACTAGATGACAGCAAGGCTGTTCTTTGTTTTGGGTTACTCATGATTAGAAAAAATTTGATAAAGCATGTTATTCTTATTTACCGTCCAAATGTATGTAACACTGAGTGATTAAGTCTTTTTTGATGTGAAAAAAACTAAAGTACTTAGTGTATTGTATTTGGTTGAAATATATGTTCATTATTATATCAAGAATGCATCGTTTATGTATAATAAGAATGACAATTATTTTTCTGATACTAAAATATCTAAACCAAGTATAGAATACATGGTGTCCCATGAGGATATACCCATTAGCCATAAGCTACTCGCCACCCTGACAAAAACTAGTTTTTTGCCTTTTTTATCTTTAAACTAAAAAGAATAATAATCGTGAGATTAATGAAAATAAAATGTTGAAAAGTTTTTAGAAAAATAAATTATAAAATTGGTATTTTTCTTTTTTTTCAACAAAAACTTTTACCACAAAATTTGATTAAATTAAAAAATAAAATACATGTAATCTAATTTAACCTTTGCCTAGTATGTAAGTCTAATAAAAAAAAAAGAAGATTTATGATATATTTATTATCACAATGATTAAATCCCTGTATAAAGAAGTTACACTAAATTATATATATTTATGTACCATTTAATTTGTTGACACAGTGTTTGATGTTAACTAACATAATATATTGGGTTCCAAAATTGTTAAAACTATGTTATTTTTTACCTAGTATTAATGTAGATATTATTAATCTTGTATCAACAAAAATAATGTGAAATAAATAACCATATTTTCAATTGGCGTGATTGCTAACTTGATAGCATATTTCACATTATATACTAGGCAAAAGATTTATAGTAATTGGCACCAAAATTATATTCTTAACTTTCATCGAGAGCAGTTTTCTTTTTTTCAGATACGATGGCAGTTTGTTTTGTTTGTGATGCAAAATTGTATGGGGAACGTACACGCGTATCTTCAAGCATTACACCACACAGTAATGTTCCATACGCAGACAAGATTTGTGAACTCATGGGAGAGGAATTTGTTATAATTGTTACACCGGCTGATCTTATGTGCAAGAGATGCACATCACTTCTAATTCATATTGACAAGTTAGAAAATGATTTGAAACTTGTTAAAAATGCAATGTTATCTTATGTGCAAAAAAAATATGGATTATTGCCTGCTGGTCAGCCTGTTAAGTCAATTGAAGTATGCATTTATTATGATTATATTTATATAAAATATTGAACTATCGATTATTTTTCTTTTGTCTTATCTAGGTTGTCAATGGGAACTTAAGAACTGATGACTTAGAGATAGGTCAGAGAAGAGTTCCTAGTGGTTTGACAGTTAGAGGAGAACCTTCCACTAGTGCTAGTGGAAGTAATGCTTCATCTGCTTCATCGCCGCGAACAAGACAAGACTCTTCAAAAATAAAAATATACAAATGTGGTTTTTGTTCATTCCAATCTAAAGACCTTGGTCATGTTCGGTATGTTCATGAATAATATTTTTACAGTACAAGTCTTTTATTTATTTTATTTGTATTTATATTTCAGTTTCCATATGCGTTCTCATATGAAAAGAAAAGAAAATGAAAGATCAAACCAAACTGTGACAAAAACAGTAACTCAGGTAATGAAATATATAAATTATATTTCAGTTAGTAAAAAACTGTTAAATTAACTAACATTTATTTACTCAATTTATAGTTAACATCTTAAAATTGTATTCTCTATTTCTAATAGAATTTTACAAATGTACAACTATACTCCCTCTGCTTTTATAGAGGAAATATCAAAATTCCACAACCAATTGGGAAAAACTTTTATCTGTGTTACAGCATTTTTAGGTCATATCCTAAACAAAAACCCAGTTTTTTCTGTCTTTTAGACATCTTCAACGTTATATATTTAAATTTTGTTTTGTGTTCGGTTGAAAAAAAAAAAATGTTTGTCCATTCAATACAACATTTGTGAGAAAAATAACAATATATTTATATATATGACGGTTTATCAATAATAATTCAATCTGATTTTAAAAATGAACACAACACTTGCTCATCATATTATTTATATTATAAATATAATTTCAATAACCAATGATTTGTGAGATTGGTGATGAGAAAATTTTATATTTTTATGTTAAAAGGTATATTCGTAAAATATTTATAAATAAATCTCAGTTAAAATTAATTTTCAATTATTCGATTATTTATGAGAAAAAAAACGATTAATCGAATTTCAATTATATCAACTATTTATATAGTTTGAAAACAATTGATGACATAAAATACCTGCGCAGTCCTAATCACTACTATTGAGCTAATGTGAAATATTCTTTATTTGTGTAACTACTTCTCAATATTTTTTTCTTTTAGCTGATGGTTCTTACAGATCAACCATCAACTAGTTAATTTTTATTTTGGTTAATCTTTGTTCTTTAAAAATATGTACCTACTGTGGTAACAGGTGGTCATCACAACACTAACAAAGATTGAATGTGAGATTACATCATTGTCACTTTTCTTATATAACTTATACTGTATAGCTCATGTACAGTATGACAATAATAAGTAACCTTATTTGGTAATATAATAATACAGGATATATATGATCATAATTATTGGTAATAATACATTTATATACCCGTTGATATATAAAAAAATTATAATATGATGCACTAATTATTAAATAAAAAAATAATATTAATATGAAAATATATAGTGTTGATAATTGTGTAGGTATAGGTGAGAGTATATTTTTTATAATAGAAATGCATGTACTTAATTTTTGTGTTGATTTAAAGTGAGATGAAATTCATCAATTTCTGTTTAAATGTTATTTACTTTGCTTGAGATTCGATTAATGATAGAATTTTGCATTCTATTACTTTTTAATGTAGGGACATGTAAAAGTTGTTGAAGTCTTGTAGTTCTTGTTGGTTCACAGAAATTAAACTGTTCTAAGATATTAGGTGCGTCTATTAAACCATGTAAACTTATAAAAGAATACAAGGTTGTTAAAGGTTCTTCTAATTTTTAACGGTATCAAGGTAGTATTTTGAGTGTGATTAGAATCTGTTTCAGATTAAACAATCTTCATTTGCCTACTAAATTGATCTTGTACTTTTTCAAAGTTTGAGAATCTATACTAAACAGGGGGTTCCATACTATTCTAGATATGAACGTATTAAAGAAGTATATAAGATCTTGATTATTGTAGAATTTAACTCTTTTGAGTGTCTTTTTACTAATCCTAACATTTGTTTAGCTTTTTTTTGTGATATAAATTACGTGTTCTTTAAAATATATTTTCCTATTAAAATGACTTCTAGATCCTATATTGATTGTGTTTCAATAGTTGGAAAACCGTTAATATTATAATTGAAGTGGAAATAATGTATTTTTCTTTTGAATGTATAGAATTTAATTACAAATGTGCACCAATATGAGAGAATATCAATGTTGTAGTGTTGTAGTGTATGGCAATCATCAAATTGATTTAGGTGCATTATTAATTTCATATCGTCAGCATATAATTCCATGTTACCGTTTTTTTGTATAAAATCATTTTAAATATAAAGCAAATAGGTCTGCTGATAGAAGTCCCCCTTGGGAGATTCAGAAATTACTTGAATAGGTTTAGAAAGTCGTAAATAAATAATACATTAATACATTAGTATTATTAGGGAATGTACAAGAAGATAGTTTAGATATGAGCAGGTTTGAATGGTTAGAGTTTTTATGAAATTTGTTATATTGATGAAAGGCAAGGAGAATATTGATGGTATATTGAGGTCTTGATGTAAGGTGAGGTTGCTGACGTACCAGGGAGCATTAGAGAAGAGGACACAAAGAGATATTGTGTATATGTTATTGCAAGGTGTAATATTTATTGGTAAGAAAGGTTTTGGATCGGAAAAGTGGTCTTAATTTGAAAACCTAAGATTAAGCAAAGTTCTTTTAGCTTTGATGTGATTAGTCCAAGTTGGTCTTTTGTGATGAAGGAGACCTAAATATTTAACGAATTCGTCCATTGGAATAATTTTGTTATTTATGTAAATTGATGGATTTGTTGTAGGCCTGAGGGGTAAAGGTGGTGTCAGTGGATTTTTTTTGTTAATTTTAATTTACCATAAACTGAACCAATCTATTTGAAAAAGAATGTACCACAGTATCCAAGTCAGATAGGTTTTTTAAGTGGATGTCGAGAGTGATAGCTTTTTCTATGGTTTGGCTAAATTTTTTCCAATTTGTTTTGCCTTGAGTGATGTTTAAGTAGTTTTTTGTAGGAGTTAGTGTTGTTTAAGGTAATATTGGTATGTCTGAAGAGAAGTCTTAGAAATTGGTAATATTGTACTTTATTTGACTAGGGAGCGTAGTGATTAAAGTCCAGAACGTCTGGATAATTTTTGGCATGGAGAGCCAATATATAGGGTAAGGAGGAGATATTATTTTTAGGTAGTGATCGAGGATAAATTTGTTGAGAGTTCGACCTCTGGAATTAAGTTGGCTAAAACTCCGCCAGGGTTATAGTGTACATCTTAAGAAATATAAAAAAAAAACTTAATGAATATCTTTTAGCTACTAATTTATTATAATTTGCATTCTACTAATTATAATATCCTTTTTTTTTTAATGCTTACAGCAACAACCTCAACAGCAACATCAAAACCAACCACCACTTCAGCTAATGGGTGTACAAAACAAACAACAACAACCATTCAGATTGCAGCCGCAACAGCAAAAAAAACGTTTATACAGATGTCAAGTATGTTCTGCATCTTTTGATACTAGATCAGATTGCCTGGAGCATATTCATAAGGATCACAACCAGCCACAACCATCCACGACAGAGGTAAAACCAATTCTAATTTCCAAAATTCACTTATGCCTTCTTAAATTATTTTTTTTTAGGAAAGAGAAACTGAAGTTACTACTGTAAATGAAACTGCGTCAGCATTACCACATAATATATCTAATTCTATAGAGAATCAACAAGTGGTAAACAATGATGATGCTAATCATTTAACCGAAGACAAAGGTACTATGAACTCGAATACGGACTTAAACATGTTGTTAAATGACAATATCCCAGATGAAAGCTCTGAAGTTCCTGTGCAAGAGGTACAGAATATTCCTGAGAACATGTCTGACCAAGCCGAACAACTTTTGCAAGTTACCCACGAAATTTCTGTCACAAACGTTGATATAGGTGACATGGCGATTGGAGGCGGTGAAACTGGAACAGACCATTTGGATATTGAGTCAATGTTGGCTGCCATTCATAATGATGTCTCTCCACCAAATGATGGCGGAAATCCACAAAATTTGTTATAAAAACTTTGTAATTGACTAATTCATGTTCTATCTTAACTATTATTACTTGATAATAAATTAATTTGATGCATTTTTTTTTTATACTTGACAATATTTATTAAAATTGAAAAAAACTAGTACAAATAATAATTAAGTATTTTTTTTATATATAATGAAGTATTTTGAAATAAAACATTTTTGGAAAAAAGTATACATATTCATTTGGACTAAAAAGTTATTTCTAATTCAAGTATGTTCATTGTAGTTGTAGTAAATGGTTATTTTTTAAGGAGCTCTTCCAACTTGCCATTTTGGGACATCTTTTTTACGTCTGAGCCACCACCAATAAATACACCATTCACAAATACACGTGGCACCTATAAACATAATAAATGTGATAGTGAATTATATGCCAATTATTAAACGTCAATAGATTTACCGAACGAGCGCCAGTAATTCCTTCTAAAGCATCTTGAATGTCATCCATATCTTCTCTCTTATCTAAATCAATCGATTTGTAGGTAGCTTTCAGTTTGTCAAAACACTTGCAAATTTTATAATTCAAACAAGTTGTAAATTATCTATGTATTATGTAGATAAATATTTAAACACTTACTTCTTTAGCCATCTGACAGTAGCCACAGTCTGATTTCGAGAATATAACAATAGGATCGTGCGCAATGGCATCCTTAACAAACTGTGTAGCAGCCATCACTTGAGTTGGTGAGGGTATTCTTTTGCTGGAAAGTGAACCCATTAGTTGAAATTAGTTATATATTGAATCGTTTAATGCGTATTCACAAAAGTGCAGTGGATAATGCAATCAGTATTTTTTGAAAGTAATTTGTCTGTCAAAACATCAACTAGTTAATATAAGTACTATAGAACAAATAAAAGCTGTTGACCTAGTTGGCTGAAAACTCAAATTTTTAAGCACAGTACAACTATAATATTTTTAAATGTAAAACATAGACCAAATAAGCAGGTGGATTACAGGTAAACAAGCCCGGCTAGAGGGTTGTCAACATAGACCCACACCTACGGTGGTACTTCAAAACAATGATATTATTATTTTAGGAGTGGCCAAATTTGATTTTGCTTAGTGCACAATTTAAACTTGAGCTGGCCTTGCAAGTAAAGGCTAATACTCAAGTTTTATTTAAATAATATGATTAAGAATGACATATTTTCTCTAATAGCCCATGGGCGACCGAAAGGAAGATATTTGCCTTAAAAATAATAAAATATAGTTTGTTTAAATTATAATAATACTGAAGCATTCATATAACAATTTCTGAGGGTACCAATAATAATAGTAAAATAACTTATATATTAAATACATTTTTATTTACATAAATGAATAGATTAATTAAAAATAACATAAATGATTACATGCATTTTCATTGATGCTTGGTATAAATTACATTAATTGCAAACATTATTAGTACTATACTCTTATTGCATGTTATGTAGTGTAGTTAACTCTTAAGTGCCTATGGTACAGTAAGTATGTTCAAGTAATTTAATTATTGTTTAGTAATATATCTCATGTTTAATTATGAAAATACTATTTTATAAATATAAATGTTTGAAAAAGTACCTAAGTCAAACTACGATTTTATAACCATTTTATAGTTAACAATTCAGTGGCGAGGCAAGCTATTTTAACACAAGGAGCAAAGATTTTAGTCTAGGTACCCAACCACCCAATATTTTATCAAATACACAAAAAATCAGATTATCTTGTTGCTTATTTATATCATAGTAGGATATAGTTACATTATTACTTCTAGTATATGCATATATGATCAATTGTAATACCCACCCACCCAAAATTTGGAGGAACGACTGCTCTTCACCACGCCACTGGTTAACATAATATACTTTCGAAATGTTTTTAATATCATTATTTAATATTACTTATTATAATTGTAAGGATTGATAATACTATATTTTTGTACTTAGTAAATTTAGTTTATTCATTGTATTATTTGTATTTATACTTATTTTATTGAAATACATTTTAAGTGAGTAGTGTTAAATACTTAAAAGAAATGTACCATTTAAAAAAATGCTGATCATGCACACTTAGCTACAAAGCTAAGATAATAATTGCAAAAATTTTTATTTATTTAATTTACTGTAATATCTCCCAAATAGTTTTATGCAATCCTAAGACTTATTTTATAAGAGGCAGTTTAAGAAGTTCAACTTAACTGTGCATGACAATTGTACTAGAAAATAATTGAATGATATTCAGCACGAGAGAATAATTGTCATTCAGAGCAGCACACCCAAAAAAACCAACCAATTCATTGTTTTATTAAAACAATTGAATAAAATGAATTCCTCAGAATATTAAATTGACCATGTTATGAATTATCAAAAAGAAGGAAACACATACAGGTGTAACTTTAATTAAAGTAAATACAAAAATAAAATTAACTGTTTAGTTTATGTATATATGGGGCCAGCTTGAAGGTTGTTCGAGCTGTGCTGTGGCTCTGTTTTGGAAAAATAAATGATCGGATGCATAGTTCATATTGCATTCATCTAATGATTCTGATTCATAGAAAGCCTCGAAAACAGATTGTATCTGAGAAACACCTAATACCCAGCCGCAAAAACATTTAACACAAAGTCCAGACATTTTTACCAAACCAGACCTGTATAGATTACATTAATATAAACAATGCCACAATGGAAGGTATTTATCACCACTAGTGTTCGTACCAACAAATTGAATGATCACTTCTTTTTTTCAGTGGCGACTATCGCAACAGTCAAGGAACATCCTGTGATATTCACTTTCAAATTTGGTGGGCTCGTCAGAACAATATAATATAATGATGTGTGAACAAATACAATTTTAGATTTGAATTTTTGTCACTACTCGTGCAGTTGTCTATTATACCTAACTACTGTGAATTTATTATAATATTTCTACAAAACAGATAGTAAGCACGATGGACAGATGCACTTTAATCCTCTCGATACATGCACTCTAAAGCCACCGACCCGTTTTTTATAGCCAAGCGCAGTAAGCTGTATTAAAAATTTTTAAGTTTGATAAATTACATTGGACATAAATTTATGACTTTAAATACGGTGATAATAAACTGCGTATTTTTTCAAACGACGGTTTAAATTAATACCCACCAAACAACACTTTTTTAAATACCTACTTAATACAATTAAATGAACCCCGTAAGCAGTAAGCGATCAAAATTATTCGAATGAACGCAATACAACAGTACCTACCTAATATTTTAAGATCTAATGATTGAAAACATATAAAAAATGTCACATGGAATGTTTACAATATCATACTTACTTATGTATTACGGAGCGATTTTCTAATCGAAACACTTTCGAAACTAACGAGCGCGAATGTCAAACAATAAGATATTTATAATAATTAAAATTAATTTGTATTTATAAGAATTATTAAATTACGTAATGACTTAATATATTGCAATTTGCAATAATAAAATACCTCTACAATGATAATAATTATTGATATAGTATGAAAAACAAAGATACGATGGAAATATTTTAATGAATATGATAGCCATGCCCTCTCACCCTACCCACCGTAAACGTATCCAATTCACAGCTTTCTATTGGTTGAGTCGTTACACGGATGATAACACAGAATATATTTGAATTATAATTTTTACACGAAAAAATAGATTATTTCCATAGGTGGACATTTTAAATTTTAACTAGTCAAAACTTAAAATGAAGGCAAAAAGTTAATTTTTTTTTTAGCTCGTGAACTTACTGGTTTAATTAACAGTTGAAATAATTCAGCTTTTCTCAGTTGATTTAAAAATAATCCATCGAGTTAAAAAACATATTTTTGAAACTTTTTGCTTTTATACGTAAATATTAACATAAAATAAAACATAAAACTAATTCAATACTATTATAATAAGTATAACAACACAAACATTTCTGTCCTGTTTCTTGATAATATTATTTTGTAGGTATATTTTTATATATTAGATTAGATGGGCGGTTTGCGTTTGGGCGAATTGCCTTTTTACCTGTATAATAAAAGTAATGTAATAACCTTTATTACTAAGTCTAACCTTATTAATAGAATTTAATATGCAACTTATTGTAAATAATTTAGAGTTAAACCCATTGTTGCCAATGGCCATAGTTGCCGAGGCTTAATTCAAATAAAAAAAAAAAGTAATGTGTTTGGGCGAAACAATATTTTTTTTTATTCCTGAATTTTGTGATCGGGATTATTATTTTTCGTATTTTGTTTATCCTTTAAATCTTTAGATTGCACACATAATTAGTGAGCGAAGTAGTACTGAGGATTCAATATTATTAAACAAGTGATTGACGTGCAGTGCGGACGGTGCGACACAATATAAAAGATAAAATTGTTATGATTATATTATGATAAAACAAAAAACAAATATGTTTTTTCAATTTTAATTATATTTTAACTTCATTTATAAAAAATCTAAATCATTTCAATTTTTAATTTCTCACGCACACACATAAATAAACAATCCATTTTTAATCATACCCGTGGAATTCATGGAAAGTCCCAAGTCTGTCAAAATAAGAGGTAAAATGGATTTATAAAATACAGCGTCCCAGAGGGTATTCAAAATAAATAATAAAAAAATGGTCGCCCAGACGCATTATAATGTTTTAAAATCACTCGCCCAAACGCATTATGCTATATTGCCCAAACACATTGCAATTTTTAAAAATTCGCCCAAACGCGTGACGCCCAGATTAGATACACTCAGTGACTCAATCACTCCTTATGTGATTTACATACTAATTTAAAAAAATAGATAAACTTTTTTTGACTGAATTGAACATATTTTTTTCCATATTAACTTTTGACATAGGTGTCGAGTTAAATTTTTAATTTGTTAACTGTTAACTCTGAACTTAACGATCATGAGGTAATTCCTCTTAACTGAATTTAACTCGAGTTATTGGTTAATTATTTTCATTAACTTGCGAACACTTTTGAATTTATTTCGTCGTAAAATTGTTCAATGTAATACCTAAGTATGTGATATTATTATGCGCGGGCTCCTGCGATATATTTCAGTTTGTTACCGTCACTCCTCACACCAGCTGTCTGACATGTTTTATCGCGACAGTAAAATTATTATTATTTATTATTCATTTATAATAATATGAAATATTCATGTAAGCTACACATTATGTTATTCGGTATTTAAGCAGTGGCGGTCCTTGACCAATTCCAAGGGGGGGGGGGGCGAAATATTTTTCACATTAAATACAATAAGTGATCAAAAATAGAAGTCCTAAAAAAATTTTTTGCATGTAATAATTTTATATTTTATATTTAACCAAGGGGGGGGGGCGATCTACCCATCCCCCCTCCCGTAGGACCACTTTATTTAAGGTGACATAATATGATGCTAGGCCCACACATAGACGACAAAATTGAAACGAAATAGAAATTTCGCGTTTTTCAAAATGTTTAAAACAAGCGTGTGTGTACTGTGTTTTTCCATTACAGACAACTTTCGATTCGTTGAGCCAGCTATTCCCAAACTGTGCACAGCAAGCACTTTCTGAGGGCATCGCGGTTTGCGGCTCAAAATCAATAATTTAAAATGTATGGCATTTTTTATTAAAAAATTCGTTTTTTATGAGTGTCCTCATTCTCGTGGTAGGTATTCACAGCAGGACATGGAGTCTATAATATTTAGTCCAAAAAAGAGCACTGCGGAAAAAAAGCTTGCGAACCGCTGCGTAAAGCTAACGAAAATTCTCTTATCGAACATTTTTGTCGATAAAAGCGATTCTATTCTACAGAATACAGATATTCGTTAACCCGAAAATGTTTTGTTGTTAAAACTGACAACAGTCAGTAAAAATATAATAAAAATAATATGAATACCTACCTATCGTTAACCTGATACATCCATCGACTGCAGTCGACACCTCGACCTCAGTCGATAATACTTACTAGTTACTAGGGACAGTTATTAGGTAAGAGGAAAAACGTCATATTTCGTGTTATCGTTGATTATTTATTTTCGTGCCTATTTGTAATTATTTTCAAATTTCCAGTTTTGATCTTGGCGAGTAATTAATAATTATTACCAAGTATTCGATATTTCTCTCGAATGAACGTGGTTATATATGGAATTGTTTCGATGAAAACTTATACGCTGTTGAAACTTGGAAGAAAGAATTCGATTACAAAAACGATGATGTACACCTCATCGCGGTTTCAACTACCATACCTACAGATTTAAACCAAGAATGTACTTTATACTTTTATAGTATAGTATTGAGATATAAATGGTATATTGGTATAATAATAATACAACAATTATTCTCACCGAGAATGTACTATAGTATTGAGGTATAACACTACCATGCAGGTCCCTACTGCTGGAACAAATGAACAATGTTGATAATAATATTAGTCAAATTCGACAAATACGACAAAATTGTCAGTGTTCGCCAGTCGGATTTCGTTGCGATTGCATTTTTTTCCCCGAAATTCTAAACGAGATGCCATCCAAGATCGAAAATACAAAATACGTGTTTCAAGTAGGTATATTATTCTAACAACTTCCTTTTTTAGTTTTTCGACACATTAGACGGTTAAACGATTTTAGGACATCGTTTTCTTTTTTCTGAGGGTTGGGAGGGTCTTTAATTCTCAATTCATTTCTAGTGATATTACAAAAAAAAATTGTTATTATAAATAATATATAAATACACTTAGGTATTGTACTAAGCCAATTTGAGGTAATCATGTTTTTAAATAAAATTAATCCATGAAAATATTTTGATTAGGTACTCGTGCAATCCTTGAAATTTTTTTTTTAGAGTTTCTGCAAATCGTAGATGAATCTCGTAAATTAATTTTTTAAAGGGCATTATTCGATATTTTTAACGATACACATAAGTCCCTGAATAGGTGTTCGGAAAATAAATCCCTGGAAAAAGAATGTGGAATTTATTCCATGTCTCATGTGTACATAAATATATTGCTCTGAATTCTGAAAGGTGCTTATAATAAATACTTTTTATTTTTTTTATGGGGGGGGGGGGGTCGTAAAGGTAAAATGTTATCCCCCCCCAACATGGCCAAATTACGCCACTGGTAACTTATTATATAATTATAACTAAATTTTTAACACGCTATATTTTCAATATTTTCCTATTACACATTTTTATTTCTACCTATTTCATATGGTTTTCAAAAGTTGTAATATTATTGTTTTATACAATTACATAATTAATTTATTATTATATGATTACTAAAAAAACTAGTACCTATATTTATTAATATAAAAGTATAAAAGTACAACAATGATTACCTAATAATATTTAACTTATTTAATAAAGTACCACAATATAATAATAATAACAATATGTTACATAATTTACTGATTACCTGATAAGTAAATTCAATAGTTCTAATAATAAAATTCGTAGAACAGTTGTAAATTTGGAATATTTAGAGTATAAAATCATAATACATTTATTGTTATATAATTTAAAATAATATTATCATTTTTATCCAATGTTTATTAGTGTTTGTTGGTAAGTGGCTTTTTTCCTAGATTTCGGAAAAAAGCACTGAATAAATAAATAATAATTCGGGTAAAAAAATCCCAGGAAATTTAACCCCCTCTCTACTCAGGAAAAAAATTATGCGCTTATAGCATTGAAAATTGCTGTCATTCTCCATCACATTACCATCAACCTTCAAAATAGGTTTATTCACTCTAATTTTTAAACTAACGGAGTAAAACGTGAATTGCTGAGCTTAAATTTGCTGTGTTACGCGTTTGTAAGACTGAGACAATAAATACTAGTGTTGCGCCCTCTTGATCTGCAGTGTGTGAGTGTGAGTATCGAGTGTGTCTGAGTATTGATGTGCCGAGTTTCATGAACGCTTTACCTATATAATATTAAAGATAAACTACTGGTAAGGTGCATACCTGCTTACACTACAAACGTAGTAACTCTATATTTTGTGATCAAAAAAGTATTAAAATTTGAAATAAAAATGTACATAATATATTCATTGTAAAAACCAGTAACCAGTCAGCTTTGGATACCAATACTTCATACCCGTCAAAATGTGTTGTTTTGTTTAAATAAAGTTATAGAATATATTGTACCAATTGAATTTCCCTTTTTTCTGAAAATTAACATTGATTGTAGTATTTCAATATGAAGTGTTATTAGAAAAAAAATATATAATAAAAATTGATTTCCTACAAAACACTAATTTAATTATAAGTTCATATTCATATTCAAATTCGGATAATTTTTTAGAATAAAATTGAACTTCTGAGTTTCTGAAAGTATAGGTAATATACATATACATATTTGTATCGCTTGTTGGTTTAAATTCACGAACAAAACGACTAGCTTTCTAAAACAAATATTATATCTTCATTCGTGATAGGAAGATGAAACATGACTGACGTGTTATCATGTTTGACGTGTTATCAATTCAAAAAAGTTTTAGTTGATATTTTTAATGACTACGTTGAATGGCTTTAATATTTACTATTTACTATTTAGTACCTAGGATTATTTAGCCAAATAGTCAATTGTCATTCTAAAAATTAATTAATACAATACAATGTTTTGTTATTGCAATTGTAAACCATTAAGTTTTTATCAATTAATCGATAATTGTTAATGCATTATGACCGCTTACATTTTATCCAATTTATGTCATGTAATATAGTAGAATTTCGTTTTTAGAGTGAAAAATAAACATTTAAAAAAATTAAAAAGTAAATGCACCTATAAACGTTTTTAGGGATTTAAAGAAATAATTGGTAAATGTGTACTGTTTACATTTTAAGATGTACGCGGCCAATGGATTGTATGTTGTGCAGGGAGAACTGTCAACTTTAATATCGGCGTTAAAAAGAGATCACAATTCATATCAAGTAAATTATTAAAATTTTCAAAACAATCTGTTGAAAATAGTTTATTCTTAAATTTTAAATTTCTGGGTGTGTTTGTGGATGATTATATTATACAATTTGTTATCTAATAACAAGGTTTGATTTTAAAATGTAAACTTTTTCAACATACCTAATACCATTAGTTATAATTAATATATTATATTCTTTAGGTAGCTATTACTTATATCTTGTGGTTAGATCGCTACTGTCAAATTGTATTTTTAGTGTAGTATTTTCTGACTGTTTGAATGTATTTAAGTATAGATTACTTGATTTACTGCAAAATAGTATTATTTGTATTAAAATCGTCTTATTCTGTGATAGTATGGTAGTGCATCATTTAACAAAAGTCTATCGTTTTATAATAAATTATATTACTTATTAGTATTATTTCTTTGGTAACATTTTGAAGCATTTAAGTTCTTCATAGTAAAATATAATTTACAATTAATATTTGTTTTTAAATCATAAATTAATTTTTTGTATTCGTAATATACCATAGGTACCTACTTAATAAAACATTGATTTAGTTTTATTTTTTAAAAGTACTTAAATTATATTGATTATGAATGAATATGTAGTACCTTTTATTTTTTACATTTATAACTTAATGGTAAATACTAAATGCTTACTAAAAATGATGTATTGTTTTGTTGTGAAAAATATTTTTAATCCAACCCCGTAACATATATAATGTATACACAAATTTGTAACTAAACATCAAAAGCTGATTGCCATTACCTACCTTAATATTTAATGTAAAATATTTTCAAGAAAAAAATACCTATTTTAAACCTACATTTTAATTTATATTTAATATTGCAGGATGAAGAAAGATATTCTCCATGTAAAAGATTGTTCAAATTAAGAGATGCTATAAATCAAGTGGACGACTTAATGTCCCTCAATTTTGATCATGTGATGGGTAACCTTTTTCTGAATGTATAATTTTTTTTTGTAAACCTGGTTAATATGGAAAACATCTGGTTCCAACCATTTCCAAATTATACAGGTTTTAGAGTATTAAGTATTTAGTTTATTGGATGATAATAGTTGAAATTTTGTGTTTAGAACCATTTTTGGACGTGATACGCTGTGAAGAGATTACTGGCCCAGTAACAAGTTTAGCATTGATGTCAATTTATAAGTTTATAAATTATGGACTAATAAATAAATGTAAATTGAAACTATGCTATGCTATGCTATGATTTAGTAAACTTTATTCACTTATTATATAATTTTTTTATAGGTGTTCCTGAGTCAAAATTATTAATAACTGTAGAAAATATTGCAGATGCAATTACTCACACTAGATTTTTGGGGACTGAAAAAACTAGTGATGCTATAGTATTGATGAAAACTTTACAAGTTTTATATTGTTTAATGATGTCCCCTGAAGGTGAATTTTTACCAAATGAAAGTGTTTGTGAAATTATGATGAGTTGTTTTCGTTTTTGTTTTGAAGTTAGACTGAGTGGTATGTTATAATATACTATGTTAAATGAATAATTATTTTATGTGAATGATATATGTTTGCAGAATTTGTCCGATCCTATGCTGAACATTGCTTGAAAGATATTATTCAACTTCTTTTTTCAAGATTAGTTACATTAAGTAAAGAACAGGGAAATTCTTCAAAAGTCAGTTAAGCTTAATTAGATGATTTTTAATAGCATAAGATATATATAAAAAAAAATTTAATTTTACATTATAACTTCCTTAGGTATTAGGACTCAACATGAAGAATTACGGCGATCCTTTAAGTAATTGTAATGATAGTGTGAAAAATACGGTGGACACAGTTAATTCAAGTGATGAAGTACCACTACCTGAAGTATCAAATTTACCACAAGTAAATTAATATAACTTTTTAAGAAGATGTTATACACACATTTGTTGTCTCTATCTTACAAGTGTGTAAATGTCAAATTTACGCTCAGAAGATCTCGTTTAGAAATGTTTGCTTAAAAATTAAATTGAATCAGTCTATTGTGAAATGTATTGGTAAGAATATTATAATATGTGCTTATACATAAGCTTTATACTATAGTTCAATTTTTTACAATAATTCAGTTTTTAAGTGAGTTATGAGCATTTTTAATTTGTGGTTTATTATATATCAAAATTTGCTAAAAACCTGTTATGCTATTCACTTTTAAGACTGAGACAATAAATATGTGTGACTGTATAACATCCTCTTAAAGAAATAGATATTTAAATTTGATCTAAATATAATGTTTCTATAACAGTTGAATTTTGGTATCTCAGAGTCTAAAAAAAAAAATTTGTGTACAAAAACTTTGAGATACTGATGCACAGTGGTCGATGATCAAAAAATGGGGCCAAAAGTAAATTAAATAAAAACTTAAAACTATGGTGTTTATAAATGTATGATTATAATTTAAATACATTATAATTGATACTACTAATTATTACTTTTTCTTAAATTAATGCTGGTTCTTCATCACTGTAATAAATTAATATTGAGCAACAAATCTTAGATTTCTGGAAGCAGTTTATGTATATGCTTGTAAATTTTTCTAAAACTTAATAAAAAAATCTGATAATTGTAGTAGCCTTTAATTGCAGTATTAATGTTTATTCTGAAAGACTTTTGGCTGTTAAACTCTATACTAACAATGGTAAATACAATTTTAATCACCAGTTAAATAAAAAAATGGTGCAAATATACACAGCTAATTTTTATTTAGAATTATTCATTAGAGTTTAAGTAAAAAAATAATATAATTTTTGTGGTGTAATAGGGTTAGTTTATGATGAATAAACATACAAAATATCTATGTTTTTAATGACGTAAATATTTAATTAAGTTTTTCAATAACATTTTAACCAAAATATTTGGTCTACTCCAGGCATGTCAAACTCAAAGAATCAAGAGAACCCAATATATTGAAAAGGTTACTTTACGGGGCCCATACATAAAAATTTACCAAAAAAAAAAAATTATTAAAAAAATTCCTATTCAATTACAGTTTATCAGAAGATAAGAAAGTATAATAATGTATATCAAATAAACCTCTCTCAAAATCCAAGATAGTTGTGAAACGCGGCTTTAATATTTTATTTTTTTATTATTATATATTTTTGTTCATTAAGGTAGCTGTGGGTTCAAAAATTGAGCTGAAGGCCGCATGCTGCTCACGGGCTGCGTATTTGACATGTCTGGTCTACAGATACCTTAATCCATCTTTATATATGTTAAGGTGAATGTTGACATTCACTGCTGTTTTTGGTGAATGTCAACATATTGAATAAATATTAAAAAATTACCAACAGTCACCGGTGAAAGTCAACATTCACAACGATTATCGGTGAGTGTTAACATTCACAATTGAGTTTTGGTGAATGTTGATATTCACAATATTGAGTTTTGGTGAATGTTGACATTCACAATATTAAGCTTTGATGAATTTAAAAAATGTTTAGTTAAAATTGGCAATGCTGTGTATTAATGAATTAAAAGTTAAAATTAAGTTAATGTTAATTAAGTTCATTAACTCATTACTTTTATTTCATATTATCTTTTAACTTAATGAGTTACTTTTTTAAAGATTAATATGTTAATTTCAAGTGAATTTTATTCAAAAATAAATTTTTGTCCAAAGAATAATCCAAATTTTTTTATGAGGATTTTAGAAAAGTATGTTTTTCGATAGGCTAGTTAATACTTTTATGTATCATTTTAAATTTCCCCAGTAATTTTCTTGGGCATAAAGAAAAACTAACTGATAAACATTATTATGTGTTTGGAATTTTTTATTTTGCAAATAAGAAAATGTTAATTTTAAACTAAGTTAAGTTACTTTTTTTTCTAAGTTAACGTTTAACTTAGTTAACTTAGTTAACAAGTTAACGAAAAAAATATGAAAATCTTTTAACTTAACTTTATTATTTTAAAACAATTTAACTTAACGAGTTTAAAAAAAATTGTTAACTTTCCCTCAGGAATGTTATGTAACTCAAAATGCCATAGAAGTTTATCTTGTTGCAACAAATAATTTTTATAATATAAAATAAAATAATTTATGTTTAATTAAAACCCTTTAATTAAAAATATTTTATCACTAGGTATTAATCTTTTTTTTACAAAATGTCAACATTCACCAGTGAATGTCTACATCTAAGAAGAAATTGACATTCACCAGGAATTTTGGTGAATGTCATCATTCACCTTAACATATATATATATTAAATTTTGTATTGCCAAAGGCAAAATCATCACTCAATCTAATACCATATTTTTCAGTGAACTGGTCTAAATAAATTATAGTACAACTATTCATAATAAATCTAAGTTTTAACTTCAACATAGTTTTATTATTTTATGACTGTTGATGTACTTAGAATTAATCTAACCCAAATACTATAGGATGTTAACAATTTATTATTCAAAAAATAAAGTTTTCAAATACTTAAAATGATGATTTTTGGACACTTTTTAGATTCTGAACAAAGTGATGAATGTATTGATTTTATAATGATGTGTGTGTTTTTTTTGTGTCTGTGTACAGCATAACTAGTTGAAATAATGCTTCAATTTCAAACTTTGGTGGTGGTTTTTTATGTAAAAATGAATATCCTTGGTGCATTATAGAGGTCAAAAGTAAACATTTTCCAACATTTTTCAAAAAAATCGAGAAAAAAAAAAAAAAAAATGACAGCAAAACTGGAATTTTTACGCAAAACAAGTTTTTGACCAAATCGGTTTATTTATATAGTTGTAATTCAAAAACTAATCACTGTAAATACTTGAAATTTTCACCAAATGTTTACATTAGTGTTATCTATATTCAATTTAATTTTCAAAAATTTTGACTTTTTTTGAGTTATTTATAGACAACTGAAATTTTCGATTTTTATGAGAATTTTTTAAGTGTCTGTAAAAAATTTTTGGATGACAAAAAAAACTTGAATATTTAATACAAGGTTCCTTATGAGTTGTTCTTATTGTAGCTAAAAAAAATTAAAAATCGTTAGTCACAATTATTTTTTATAAGCGTTTATAGTTTTATGAAATCTGTAGAAAAATGAGAAAATTTGCATTAATTTTGAAGTTGAAAAATCATAAAAATTTTTGTGTTTGTAACTAAGGATTAAAAATACAACACTAAGTTTTCCTTCAAGTAGCTTTAGAAAAAACTCGAAGCATCATTATAAGAAAAATTTTAAGTGCGTTTAAATTTTAAATTTTTACGAAATAGCGTAACATTAACAATTTATCCTCAAACTAGTTATATGTATATCTATGATAATATAAGATATTATGAATTATGATAATTACATGCAATGTTTTTGGAAAAATTGATTAACCATGCCTTATGCAAAATGCGTCCTAATTGAAAAATGAAATATTTGTTTCAAAATAGAATATATTATGACAATAATTAAATATAATATATCCTAGATTGACTAATCATCTCTATTCAGAATCGTTTTTCGTATAAAAATAATACCTATCATTGCATTCAAATTTAACCTACCCTAGTCAGAGGTTCACCCCACCACCTAATGTACAGCAGAGCGACATCCACTTACCCGCTTTTATTTTTATTTTTCAACCGCTGTGTGAGGTTTCACTGAATTATCATAGTTCATTAATATATCATTTCAATATTAGTTTAAAGTATTCATAATTATCCATTTATTTTTAATAATTATAATTTGTATATGATTCACTAAATCTCAAATCTTAAAAATCATTGTCTAACCATTAAATTTGATTATTTAAATATTCTGAATCATAAATTGCTATAAAATTCCCATTATAAATTAATTAAAATCAATGTGTTTGAATATTAGTGTGATGCGAATGTTCTCACTGAAACATCAAAACTAGTTATGGATAATGAAAGACAAACTTCGCCTGGTATTGAATTACCAACTGATGAATTACCATTACTAAACAATGGTAAGTCATTGTTATATATTTCTCGCAAATAATAAAAATAATAATTCATTGCTTTTAAAGAAATTGACACAGATTTAAATAATGAGAATCTAGTGGATGATGATAAAAAAGAATATGTGAATGGTCAAGGAGTAAGATTTACCACCCAAATACCTGTACCTTATACTAGTAAGTAATGTTTTTTTTAACCATTTTAATATTGTAGTTATCTCTACTTATTAGTTAATATTAAAAATAAAATTTTAGAAGTTCCATACAATAGTGGCTGTGTTTTGGAACTTATTAAGTTTCTTGTAGATGCTTGTGATCCACATGATCAGCAAAATACTGAAGTAATGATTGGTGTTGGACTCAATCTTTTGGTCATTGCTTTTGAAGTTGGAGCATATGCCATTAAATGCCATGTCAACATGCATTCCATTATAAAAGATCAACTATGTCGTAATATTCTTTCTGTGTGTGCATAAATCAAAGAAAAATTGTTTTTTTTTTTTTTTTAAATAGTTAAAAATATATAATTTTTTTTAGCTCTTGTCTCATGAGAAAATGCCAATATTCAGTTCAAGTCTAAGACTTTCTTTCTTAGTGTTTGAATCTATGCGTCAACATTTAAAATTTCAACTGGAATACTATATGATCAATTTAATAAACATAGTAGTTAATGAAAATTCTAAAATTCCATATGGTAAAAAGGAAATGGCCCTAAGTATGTTTCATTATTATAATAAAATTCAAATATTACCAAAAAAATTTAATATTTGGAAATTAATTGTGTATTATTACTGTAGAATGTCTTGTCCAACTATGGAAAATTCCAGGACTGGTCACTGAACTTTATTTAAATTATGATTGTGGACTTTATAGTTCAGATTTGTATGATGACATTACTAAACTACTATCTAAAGCAAGTTAATAATAAAATAAAGTTACATATATGCTTATTTTCTTATAATTAAAAATAAATCTATTGATTATAGAATGTTTTTCCATTCAATGATATCTACAGCACTCATTTGTTATCAATGGATGCTCTTTTAGCTGTAGTTGATTCAATCGAACACCATTGTCATAATCGTACACAATTCACTCAAAAGTCAGAGAGCAGTTCAACATATGATGGTATAATTTAATTGCTTATAATTTAGTTATGTATTTTATGTTATAACTTAAATACATTTAGTTTCTGAAGATCAAAAATCAGAATCTGAAATTAATTTGGAACGTTGGCAACCAGACTTCTCAATTAATATTCCAAGTCATGAAGAATTAATGGCCATTAAAAGAAAAAAAAAGGTTAAATAATTTATTTAATTTTTTTATTTACAGTTACAAATATAATAATCCAGATAAAATTTTCCTGTAGTAGTTTATTTTTGAATTTTATTTAATAAATAATAATTGTCTTAATAATTTTAGCTACTTACTTCGGGTACAGAGAAATTCAACACAAAACCAAAAAAAGGTATAGAGTTTCTACAAGAACATGGTCTTTTATCAACACCATTGAATCCAATTGAGATAGCTACATTTTTGAAAGAAAATCCTCTTTTGGACAAAAAAATGATTGGTGAATACATTAGCAACAGAAACAATGTGGATGTTCTAAATAGTTTTATCAAGTATGCTCTACATTTTAATATTATTATTAGAAAACAGATTTAAATGTAGTATAAAATTAGAAATATTGAAATATTTAAATATTTAAACTGGAAATAAGATGTGTAAAATACTATATGTGTAATATAAATTACATTTTTTTTTTAATCATCCACATAGCCTTAGTGAAGGAAATAGTTAAAAATAACACATCATTTAAAATGATTTTTTTTTTTTTATTTGATCTTAGCATTGCTTTATAGGATTGAATGACTTTCACATCAATCAAAGTGATAGGTATATATTTCATACAAATTAATTCTTTTGTATTGCACAGTAGAACCTCATTAATTCGAACGCATAAGGGTTTTAGGTTAATGAAAGTCCGGATTAAACAAAATAACCAAAAAACATGTCCTTATTATAGATTTATAAATAATTATATTATCTTTTTTTTTTTCATATGGTTTTTTATGTCTGGGAGTAAGCATGAAGGCCTATATTCGGACGCCTATTTGGCAGAATTTCTAGTGGGCACCCGTAGGTTTCTGCCATGCCCAGGTGGGGGCGGCGGCCTCTCTTTCCAGACAGCGTGAACTTCCCGGAAAGCGATGCCGCCCGTGACCGGCAAAGGTGCGCGTCGCAACCGACGTCTTAATCTGCCCGGCCACTACACATTATACTATTTATTATATATTATGATATATTGCAACATAATATTAGGTCCAGAAAAAACATTACATCTTAAAAAAATTACCAGCATAATGCATATAATTATAATTATTATCTATTAAGGCACACTTTTATTAACTGGTTTGAAAAAATTGCTTATCTTTTGTTGTCTTCCTTTCGCATTTATTTCTCGTATTAATAATTCACGTAGATGCCTCAAACGTTCTTAATATGTAAATATGTTATCATTGTCGTTATCTTCGACATATTTAAGGACAATATTTAGATGATCATTAATTTCACTAAGTTTTGGCTTAGACTTGATACTATCGTCTACTTCATCTTGTTCGTATTCATCCATTTCAGAGTTTTCTGCAGCGATGACGCTTTCAACAATTTCTTCTTCTGTAAAAATGTGATTGCTTTTATGTTTATTTTAGTCTACAGCATAAACTGCACATTTTTCGTAATATTAGACAACTATCTGAATTAAGCAAATTCCGGATTAATGAGGTTCTACTGCAATCAATTTATGAATTGTTTTTTTTTTTTTTGGGGGGGGGGGGTTGGTTAAGAGGACGCCACACCTGCATTTGTTGTCTCAGTCTTAAAAATATGTAATATTGAAAATTCACGTTCAGCAATTAATGTCTTATTCAGTTAGCTTAAAAATGGAGTGAATATACCTATTATAAAATTTGATGCCTTGATGGTATGATCATTATCTGTTTTTTGTTAGAAGTTTTCATTGCAATAATTTAGTTTTTAAGTGAGTTATGAGTATTTTTATTTTACAATTTATAATACATGCATAACTCATTTTAAAACTAAATTATCGCAATAAAAACTTCCAACAAAACACAGATAATGTTCTTACTATCAAGTTTCACGATAGGTCTATTTACTCAAATTTTGAGCTAATGCCGCTAATGGAATAAGACATTGACATTAACTACTAAGCATGAATTTGCTATGTTACACGTTTGTTAGACAGACATCAAATGCTGGTGTGGCGTCCTCTTCTAACAGTTTATTCCTTATTAACATTACAGCTTTAAGACCTAGGTCTTTTCCAATATATCTTGTAATTTTAATTAGTTTAAACTAAAATTTCTCCTAAAACATGTTCCAATCGCTTTATGACATCATCATTTATTTTTTATTTTTGGTTGATGGCATTTTAGAATTTTTTTAATTTTTATATAGTATCAACTAAAAATCCTAAATTAGCATAAATGATTGCTAAATTGTTTTGAAAGTTTTTATTTTTCATGATCCCAATAGTTTTTTTGTTACAATAGTAACCTAAATTTAAAACAATGTCTTTAATCTTTTCAATGTTATTTGAATAAAATATAACAGCTGATAGTTGCGTACCCTACAAAGTAATAATAGGGTTTGGGGAACCAGGGTTAAATTTGGAAACATGTCTTTAATTATTTGTCAAGACTTGATGTTTGAAAAAAAAAAGAATTAAGTATTGGAAAATAATTAATCAACTTTAAAATATTTTTCTGCTACACAAAGGAAACCTAACTTAACAAATTAAATGAATCATTCTTGAATGAAATGTGTTTTATAATTTTTATGCTTTACACATATATGGTGAGATGTCTATTAAAAATAAAAGAACATTATTGTGTACCATCCATATGGCCACAAAACACCTATTACTTTATTAAATATTTAACTTTTGACAACATTATATTTAGATGGTTTGGAATTTTTAGATAATTCAGTTCTCAATTTTCCTACAATAAATATAATATTTGCGATGTACCGATTGTCGATATTGATGATTTTATTTATTCCAACCCAAATTGGTCCAACTCCAATGATTTTTTGAATTTTTGAAATAATTTATTCATAAACCCCACTTACATGATTTTTTTTGAAGTGTGCTCTCTTCAGAAATTTCATGATCAATATATTATAAATGCAGAATTTTTCAATTTAATATTAGTCGTTCACTAGTTTTAGTAGTATGATGTTAGTTTTGATATTATAGAGTAATTTACCTATTAACAAACTTTTAGATATGAACATAATTTTTGCTAAAGCATTGGCTTTTTATTCAATATTTTAATTTTCAAGCGTTTCTATCAAAACTGCTGAAACTAGTGAAAAAAATTTGCTGTATTGTACATGAAATAGAAGGATACAACAAATACATGGGTAGCGTACTCTTAAGTTAAAATCTGTTCCCTGGACCCTGATTATAATTTATAATGTTATCATTTCATAGTGTGTATTTTATAATTTTTTGTTGTTTGTTGTTTAGTTCTTTTGATTTGTGTGGTACACGTGTTGATGAAGCACTTCGGATGTATCTTGAAGCATTTCGACTACCTGGAGAATCCCCTTTAATATCATTTGTATTAGAACCATTTACAGAATATTGGCATGTCAGTAATAATTAATAATTTTCATTAATTAGTATTTTAAAATTTATTTTACTTGTATGAATTCTAGAAATGTAATGGAGAACCTTTTGCAAATGCTGAATGTGCATTTTTATTAGCATATGCAATTATTATGCTAAATGTTGACCAACACAATCAAAATGTTCGACGAATAGATCAGCCAATGACAATAGATTCGTTTAAACGCAATTTAAAAAAATTAAATGGTGGTGAAGATTTTGATCAGCAAATGTTAGAAGATATATATAAAGAAATTAAGTAAGTGTATTAACAATTTATTTGATTAATAATACTTACTATACTTGTTTGTTATTACCTCACTAATACATCATATAATATTTATCACCTTATCATCTGGAGTGATACTAAACCGGCAACACAGTGTTTTAATTTCTTTTACTACGATAATTGTATTCAGATATTTATTGAGTATTTGAATAAATTACAATACTTATAATATATCCACATAAATCTTAAATATCGTTTACAATAAAATGAATAGCAGTACAGTTATTAATTAATATTTCATAACTACACGTAAATAAACATAAAAAAGTAAGACTATTTCATAAAATTTGTAATTTTCTCTTGTCACAGATTTTATTTTATTTTAATAATATTGTAAACATATACTGCCAGTATTAAATATTATAGTGACAATAACTCATCAAAATTAAGTTTTAAATAATAATTCCATAGCATTTGTAAGATAGGTACGCATTTGGAACTAGTAACTACATATTGTATGATATAGCGACAATCCAATACCTTACTAACATAATAAAATAACATTTTTAATACTATAAGAATTAGGAAGTAATTACCCATTTTTTCCATCTATAAATCTTATGCTAGACTTACCAGATCTTACTTATGTTTTTGTATGTGATATATAAAGAAATATTGTTCAGACTGTTGACATTCAATCACCTGGTGGTGGGATCACATATTTTGTACCGCTTTGGTGGCAAGGCAATAACAAACATGTTCCATACATTTGTTCTTTGATATTATCAATTAATAATTTAATGAACTTTTTTAGATCAAATGAAATTGTTATGCCTGCAGAACATACTGGTGCTGTTTTAGAGAACTATTTATGGAAAGTTTTACTAAGACGTGCATCTGGTAAAGATGGATCTTACATACAAGCACCGAGTGGAGTTTTTGATCATGAACTATTTTCTATTTGTTGGGGTCCTACTTTAGCTGCACTAAGCTTTATATTTGATAAGTCAAATCATCAAACAGTTTATACTAGAACAATATTTGGTCTAAGGTAATTTTTGGTTAAAAAAAATTATTACTTTTAACCTTTTTTGCTTATTTAAACAGACATTAGTCTTATACACATCTACTGTAATTTATTACTCATGACTTTTTTTCAGAAAATGTGCATTTATTTGTGCCCATTATGGAATGTGTGCTGAATTTGATAGCCTTATTATATCATTATGCAAGTTTACTAATTTACAGAACAACCCAGATGTGTGTATAGTATTAAAATATTTTATCAATATTAGTTATTAAAAAACATTTTACAAAAAGTATTATAGCTTTTTAAAATCTGAATAGAACTTGTAGTGTTTTTGAATTGAATTACTTTTTGATTCTGAGTACAAAAATGTATTTGATTTAATAAATATCCAGTGAACTGGTGAAGTAGTTTTTATTCAATTTAATGGCATTTAGTCAAATCATCAAATTTTGGTTTTGTATTCGATTCAATAAAAACTAGTGCAGAACTAATGCAAAACTCATGGAGTGGTAAATTACTTGGTGCACTTGTTATGTACAATCAAAAATGCTATAAATAAAATTCTTAATCATTAGTTTATAATAAATGTTAAATTCAAATTCAAACATGCATTATTTATGATATTTTAAATTTAGTGTCCAGAAAATGTTACAATACTGTTTGGAAGTAACCCTAAATCCCGACTGGCTACTCGCACTCTTTTTAGTCTAACTCATATGTATGGTGATATTATTCGTGAGGGTTGGTCAAGTATATTCGACATAATCTTACAACTATATAAATGTAAACTATTACCTACCATATTAGTTGAGGTAATTTTCTTAAACTCTATAAATTAATTTATCATGTATATAATTTAAGATTATATTTTTAGTCTGAAGATTTTCTGGAGCTCAGTGGTAAAGTTTCATTAATACGTGAAACAGTACCTTCAGGTTCACAAAAATCAGAATCCGGACTGTTCAGTTCACTTTACTCTTACATTGCTTCTGGGGGTGGTAAGTATAAAGCATAAAAATCTTATACATTTTAAGTTTAGAATAATATTTTTTTATATTTTTAAATTTTAAAAATTTAGAAACAATTAATCATAAAATACAGACATCAAATGAACCAGAGTTGATTATTACATCTAGAGACTGTATATCTGAAAGTCGTTTGGAAAGTCTGATTACAGAATCTAAATTTCTCACTATAGAATCTTTGGAAGCCTTAGTGAAAGTAAGTGATTTATAGGTCTTTAAATGTCAATAAATTACATAATATTAACATTTTTGTTCTTCAGGCATTAATTGGAACATTTTATAAGCCAGAAGGTTTATTAGCGCTTGGGTCACGAGAAAGTGAAAATGCTGCTAGTTTCTTGTTAGAAATGCTTCTCAAGATAGTTTTACAAAATCGGTAAGCTGTACTTAATGAATCATTATTTTCTATACTAAACTAAATGTAACAACCACAGGGATAGAGTAAACACTCTATGGGAACCAGTTAAACAACACCTATACAATCTTATAACAGGTTCTATTGAACATAATCATATGTTCCTTTTGGAACGCACTGTTGTTGGACTAATGAGGTTAGCCTCCCGCCTTATGAGACGCGAAGAAATAAGTTCAATGGTAAACTAATTTTGTACTCACTACATTTTAAACTTTGTATATTTTATTTGCTATTTTTTACATTGTATTTTTTAGGTATTGCAGTCATTAAATGTTCTACTATTGCTCAATAAAAATGATTTACAAATAGTTGGTCGTCAAATAGCATTTGGAATGTATGAATTATTAAAAATGTGTGCTGCAAATATTCATACCAAAGATGATTGGACATTAATCTTTTCTATTTTAGAGTATGTTGGTGCTGGAATTGTTGTATCTAAAAACAATAATATTGGTATGTTTATATGTTAAAAAAACTTCTTCATTCTTCTGCATAGAATCTTAAAAATTAAAACCAATTACTAACAATTTTTAATGTTTTATAGATAATCGGTCTGATAATGAAGTGACAAGTATAAGTGATAGTAATGATGACAGTGGCTTAGACGTAAAATCAGTTAATAATGTCTCAATACCTTCATCGTTACCTCCAGATAATAAATCAGATTGGTTAAAGGTAAACACATTTTATGCTTTGTTTATAGTTAAACAATACATTTTTGTAACAAGCTAATATTTTTGTCATGTAGATTGAAACGAATCCAGGGGCGTCAGAAATCTGGCCAGATTGTTCAACATTTAAACGTCACGACCCATTATCTTTTGTTAAATGCTGCGAATGTCTGGCGTTTCTAGTGCGTAACATTGCACATATTACACCATATAACTTTATCAAATGTGTCTCAGTCATAAAAAATTTTTCGCTAGCCAGTTTACAATCAAGTATGATGATTTTTTAACATTTTTTTTTCCTTAAATCCATGTTCAAGTTAATTTATTTTAGAAGATAAAAATGTGCGCCAAAAATTAGGCAACAAACCAAAAACCAATATGAAATCAAACAAAAATAAAATGTCTAATCCATATGATGCAGACGATAGTGATCCCGAAGATATTCCAAGTAGTTACACTCAAGTTTCTATTCAGGTAATTCCTTTATTTTCATTTTAATTTATATTATAATTAGTCATAAATTATTTAAATGTTTTTCAGCTTCTTGACCTTATGCACACATTGCACACAAGCACTGCAGATATATATCGTTGGTGGGCAGAAGAAAATCCAGACACAGAACTTATTTCTTTGTGGAGTTATGGATGGTGTCCTCTACTCCAAGGTATAGCCAGTCTGTGTTGTGATTGTCGACGTGATGTGAGTAAATCAAACTCCCAGTGTGTAGAATAATATTTTATATTTTATAATGGTGAGTAGGTGAGAATGAGTGCTGTGACATACTTACAACGTGCCCTTCTAATGCATGACTTAGCAACGCTCAATGGTGATGAATGGGAAGCATGTTTCCGTAATGTCTTATTTCCATTGATGAACAAACTGTTAGAGTGTGGAACCAACATTGATCCAAGTGGTTTAGATGAAACGAAAATGCGTTCTGCCACTTTGTTATCAAAGGTTATTATTAATTATTTATTAATATAATATAAAATATATAATATTAGAATTTAATTTAATATTTATAGTTAAATAATTATTGTTATCATAATATTTTTTGTATTGGATCCTTGGTAATTCAGTCAGTGGCGTTAATAGGATTGACCAAAATTTATGAATAGCCCATAAACCTGAATCAAATATAAATAGATCGCTTTGCAGTTTTCTCGCAACCTAATTTCCACATTTTCCACCTATATTAATTTTATCTCAATACCATTCCAACTGTACATAACTTTATACATATCTGAGACAAAAATAGCTTAATTTTATATTTTTCTAAAATTTCCGATGAAGTCAAATCATAATTTTAAACTAAAATAGTATCATCACAATAGTTTTCTACTACTTAGATAGTATTATATTTTCTCAAAACTAGAAAATTTATTGTTGTGTTATTTTACCAACAACCCGCTCAACAATTTAACTGCTTTTACAATTAGACAGAGGCAAATGTCCATCTTGCCCCCATTCAAATGACGCAACTGAATCGAGTGTTAAATGGAATTTAGCAAATTTAATTTTAATTTTGAATGAATTTAATATATAATATAAAAAAAAACATGAGTTATAACAGCTAGAAAGCAGTTTATCTCTTTGACAAAAAATATCAAGTTAATATTTTAGTTACCAAGAGTTGAATATAAAATTGAAATGAAATTTTTTTTACCTTAAATAAATCAAACATTTTTATACACTGATAAAATGTAAATTATAAATACTTTTATAGGTTTTCTTACACCATTTGACTCAGCTTCAATCACTACCAACGTTTGTTGACTTATGGATCACTGTACTAGACCTAATGCACAAGTTTATGATATCAGACAATAGTGACACTCTGGTATAAAATGAATTAATCACTGTTACTTTTTAAATTGTTTTTAATTTCTAACTTTCATATTTTATGTATTTTTATCATAAGAGCGAAGCGATTCCAGAAACCTTGAAAAATATGCTATTAGTAATGTTAAATGGAAAGACAAACAGTAAAGAAGAATTATATAGTAAACAAACTTTCTGGGATGCTACTTGGGCTAAAGTAAATACGTTTTTACCTCAAATGTCCAATGATTTACTTCAAAATCACAATAGCAGACAAATTAAAACACAAGATCAAGGTAATAAATAACAGCCATAATAAGATACAATATTAGTTAAAAACTTATCAAATTTTTTGTTTTGTCTCTCATCTAACAGATAACTTATCAGATTTATCAGAAGTAACTCATCCTATTGTACCTCTTGGGCCAGGTGTTATAATGCCTCTTGGATCGCCAACTCCTTTAGAAGTAACACATGAAGTTTTAAATTCTCAATCACCCATTTTGTCTAGTCCAATACTTTATCAAAACATCAATCAAAACACAGTAATGAGTGTACAGAATATTGGTAACCATACTCAACATGTCGAGTAAATATGATATATAAATATTCTCACATAAAAAATACTTTAAACATTTGTCTTTCAAAGGGATGATCAAAATGACGAGCTGATTGCAGTCATTACAACTGTTCCAATCTCTCAACCTTATATACTGACTAATGAGAGTGAAGAATCTGAAAACAGTAAGTATATAATATACATAAGAATTCTATTAAATATATTTATTTATGTATGAATTTATATTATATATTTTAATTGATTATGTAATTGAAGTTATTGAACAGATATAAATAGAAAAACTTTAATTTTATTTCAGATGTTTTAGTTGAAAATGAAAATATAAATTTGTTAATATCACCTATTTTGTAAATAGATAGATTACCTTATGATAATTTCATTTGCCTATAAATATTTTAGTATAATGTGAATAATTAATTTTTCAGGTAATAACAAACCAGATTGTGAAGTAAATCAACAAATGCATTAAATTAATTATAAATTAATGTTATTATTATTATCATTATTATTCACTTTTTTTGTTCATTGTTTCGTATTATATTATACATTTTCTATTTATTAATATTGTTTTATTTAATAAATATTATGAAGTTAAACTTACTTATTTACTTAAGTGGTAATTTTTATTTTTATTTCAAAATAAAATAAATTTGAGTTGTAATGAAAAGATATTTTCTTTAACTGTGTTTATCAATTTATTAATTTGTAATTACATTTTATATAGTTTTCTTTCAAAAATACAATGAAAAGGTAGTTCATAAATATAAAATATGTTTTAGTGGCATACTAATGATAGGCTTGTAGAACAGTGCCGGCTCAAGATATGGACGAACCGGGCGGTTGCCTTGGGCGCTTTTAATATACGAATATTTTATAAATTTTAGCGTAATATTTATTCAAATTGACAATAATATAGCTAAATGACTAAATTATCTATGACAGAATATTCTGTTATATATTTTTTTGTATAGATTTTACTCCACTTTCTAGTTTTTATTATTATATTACAAATAATTAAAAAATAATATACAATGATGAATAATCATTAACTCGAGAAAATCAAAAAAGTATGTGTACATCTATAAATTGTATCCAAATAAGTTTTGCAATCCTTACTTAGCCATAAATATAAGCATTTTAAACAAAATATGTAGATAAGTATAAAAACTATTAAATGTATTATGGAGCATTTGATTAAGGGCGCTTTTCAAAAAAATTCCAGGGGCGTCAAAATACCTTGGGCCGGCCCTGGTGTAGAAGCAGTGAATTTATTAAATTACTAAAATATATAAATGATAAAAAAGAAGAATATATCACAAAAACTAGATAACTCATGTCTTAAAAAAAAATGTGATGTTTATTATATTCATATTAAATAGATTAAAATTCTTTTATTTTAAATTTGTTTATCTCTTTGGCAAACGTAGTAATTTTATGGCTATTATATAGTTCTAACGATAGTCAAGTATAACTTATACTATAAACGAGAAATTGCTTTATGAAATATAAAATTAATGTGTTCAAAAGTTGAGAAAAAGTACTATGAATAAAAATTTAAATCTAATCTAATGTATAAACAATCTAATGTCCTAACCATATGATCTGACCGTCATATTTTGGTACCTACGTAACATAGGTATACTAAAAAATGGCAGATGATAACATTATGCTATATTATCTGAATTTGGTAGGTATTTTAATTTATCCGTGGCGATTGCCAACAATATAAGTTTGTGGCGGCGGTAACCATGGATGTTAGGTGTTTTAACGATGTTTAAAAATTAAACAAATACTGCAATTTTTACAATTACGTTTAAATATTATATTATTATAGGTAGTTTATTACACAACGGAAGACGACTTCCGTGTTATTATTATCGTATGGTATAATATGCAAGCATTAGGTACAAACTAGATACCTACCTACAGATATATATAAAAAATTCACACAACAATAAGACAATATTATTAAACTTTAAAATTAATGGTATGGGTAATTTTTCCATCTTGACAACTAGTTAAGTAATCTAAAGTTGGATGTCAAGTGTCCTTATCCAATTTATCGCGTTGTCGGTTGCTTTGTGAAGTTCTTCCACTGTCCCGTTAAATGCGCAGAGTGGGCAGTCACTTATTATATGGGAGATGGACTGTTATGATCTCTCATTTTCCATTTATGTAACATCTATCTAGAGTGACCATGTCCTGCACGAAGGCGATTAAGTGTTACCCACTCATGACGGGTTAACTGTTGTCCAGGAACTAGCGTATCCAGGTTTTTTATTAGGCTATAGTTATCTATAGTAGAACTCTGTCATTCTAGTTTCCAATCATCCATACCGTTATACTGGTTACCAATGAGTCTAGTTGTAGTTAGATATGCAGGTTTCCTAGATTTTAGTCTAAGATTCTGGTTTGACGTATCTTGATGTAATGGGAGGGATGTATCTGATCATATTTTGAAAAATACAAATAATATTAATATTAAAAAATATTATTATCACATATTGATAACCGTACACATGCAGCTTTTTGACGCCGGATATGTGGCGGAAGAATGTTGCAGAGGACTGGGAGCCATTCTGTCGGGGTCGATTTGACAGTACCAGAAATAATACGCATGGAATGATTGAGTTGAAAACCGATCTTGCTACAGTGCAAACTATTTAACCATACTGGGGAAGCATATTCTGCAGCAGAATAGACTAGCGCTAAGCTGACGTTCTCAGGGTGGGCATTGCTGCTCCCCAGGATGAGCCAGCTAGCTTGTGAATAATGTTGTTTCGAATTTTAAGTTTAGCAGCAGTATTTTCGATATGATGTTTATAAGTTAACTGTCAAACGTCACTCCTAAATGTTTCGGGGTCGGATCGTGTTCAAGACTTTTTCCTCCAAATTTAATTTGGGGCTTGTATTTTGACAATAGGTTGTTTAAGTGGAATGTAGTCACTACAGTTTTATCTGTGTTAGGTATAAGTCGCCATTTATGTAGATAATCTGATATTAGTTTTAGATCATTTGTTAGCATTTCCTCGGTAACTTCAAACTTGTGTTGAGTAGCCAGTGCGATATCATTAGCATAGATGAACTTACGGGAAGATGTAGCTGGCAGATCAAATGTGTAGAGGTTGAATAAGATCGGGACAAGGACAGAACCTAGTGGTAAGCCGTTGTTTAGGCGGCGTAATTTACTTTGCATCTCTCCTAAATTAACTGAAAACATACGATTGCTTAGCATGTCATTCAATAATTTATATTAAGTAAGGCCTAAAAACAGTTTGAGTACTTTTGACATTAAACCCGTACGCCAAACAGTATCGTAGGCGGCTGATAAATCAACCAAAACAGCTGTTGTTTTCATATTTCTCTGGAATCCGTTTTCCGCAAACGAAGTTAGTGCCGCAATCTGGACTGTACAACATTGATTTGATCTAAACGCTGCCTGGCCGACAGGAACAATTCGATCAATAATAGGGCTGATCCGATTAATAATCAGCCTTTCCAGGAGTTTGTAGCTAATACTCAGAAATACAATTGGTCCAATAGCTCCGAGGGAGATATTTTGGTTTTCCCGGCTTGCAGACTGCTATTATTTTTTGAATATTGGGGGAGTGTTTCCATTCTATAATATGTTGTTAAAAAAGGAGACTAGCCAAGCTCTAGTACGTGGACCAAGAAGAATTGTTTATAGAACTCTGGGAAGATCTCATCAACATCGGCAGATTTCCCGGTCTTAAGTTTAGATATAGCCATGTTGATCTCATCTAATGTAAATGGAGCACATATCGTGTCTGATGGCCTCTTTTTTGAGATTAGAGAGTTTTTTCTTAATATTCGTGGTAAATTGCTTTTGTGATGGAGCTCTAGACATTTCAATTATATGGTTAGCTATGAGGTTTGGGTCAATCTTCGGAAAATTAGATTTTGGGGATCCATCAGATCCGAGTCTGCGAAGAAGGCGTCATGCTCTACGGCTGGAATGTTTGAAATCTGTGTTTTCAACCATCTTTATCCATCTGTCTCGGCGCTGTTTATCTAAAGCCTCGAGCGTTTTCTTTGCATCGTCACTTTTGGCGGATTGTTAAAAAGAAGTGTACAGTGACTCAAATTCCTGGTTCTAGCCAGGGATATACTATCTTTCCTAAATCCTCGTGGTATGGTTTTCTTTGCAGAGTTTATGTCTAATTTTGAGAAATGACTATAATTTCCACTATGAGTTGGGATCCATTTTATACTGTCATCTATATTTTTTGTAAAGGAGATCCAGTCAGCTTTTCGAAAATTCCGTCTTGGCTTAGGAATGGACTTCATTGTTTGGATTTGGTATCCTACCTCTGTGACTACTGGTCTGTGTTGGCTATTTGGAAAGTATCCTAAGACTCTTCTCCGAGTTGTAGGGAATCTCCATTACTTTCGTTGATATAAAGCACAGGTCTGGGTTATACGCTCTGTTCCATATTGCAGAGAGGAAAGTACCTTTTTGTTTCGCATCAAGGACTAACTTTACTCCTTAAACTTCGATCCACTCTACTAGTTTGTCTCCGCAGGTGTTATTAACTCTATACCCCCAGCTTGTATGGTGACTATTAAAGTCGCCAACATATATTGCTGGATAATTGATCGTACTAAGAGCAGGAGTGGGCCATTCAGTAGCAGAGGGCTTGTAAATATTATCTACATAGAGGTTCCCTATCTGGGTAACTATGGAGAATATGTTATTATCATCTGAGGATTTAATGTGATTCTATTTTAAATCATTTTTGACATAAGTAGCAGTTCCATATTTACTGTGGTAAGTTGAGCCAGCTATAGAATACCCTGGGATTGTACCTCTTTACATGAGTTGATCTTGGTTAATGTGTTTCTTGAATAACAAGTATGTATATCTTTTATCGTCTAAAATTCTACGTAAGACATTGGTATTAGCTTTACTAAGGCCCTCCACATTCAACTGCATAAATTAAATCCTTCGTTAAGAAGCCCTTAGAAGGGCTTTTTTTGACTAGTATGCCGTTTGTTCGCTTGCATAGTAGGTGGGAGATGCCAGGAGCACAGTCCGCCAACCAAGAGTCCGTATACTTTGGCCAATTAACAAAATAATATTTTATCAATTGTTAACAAGGTGCACAGCGAGGAAGCGTATACAGGGCGCACCCCATGACTTCCGTTATTCTTATTTATTTTTATCGATTTGCACACTAAAAATGTACATATTATACCTATTTACGGGGCTGTAGTTTTGGTGACGTGACGGTGGCGATGCGGCAGTCAACGGGATGAAAAGGTACAGGAGATTATAAAATTGTGTACTCCTTGGACGAAGTCTTCGTCGTCTTCAATTTTATCATGGAAGCGGTGGCCGTCTCAAACAACTCTCGGCAATGGGACGAGAGGACGCAGAACGTCGGCGATCGTCGATGACCGCTGCTGATCAACTGATGCAGAGTGCTCGAACTAACCAGAAACTCGATCGACTACACGATGGGCCAAAGGCTTAAATCGAAGCGTAAGTTGTCAGCAGTCATAAACCGAACGTCATCGTAGCAGGTCTGGTTGAGTTTGGAATCACTATCAGTTGTCGGTACAGAAGTCTGAGGGTGCGTCGCCCGTTACCGCACAAATGTGAAAAATACGCATGGAACAAAACCGCATACAGATTTTAAGATACTGGATATCCCATTACCGCACACGTATATTTTGGACGATTATCGTCGCTTATCGACAATAATCTATAACGACATTATTAAGTTTTATCTGTAAAAGATTGTATCTATTCGTATAGTGTATAATTGTATAGTGACTTTTCAGTTGGCTTTCAGTCTTTGAATCATTGCGTGTGACATTTTAAATAAAATCAATATGCACGGACCTAACCAATATAATTTTATTGACATTAACAGAAGAAAAAAAACTAAAAAAATTAAATGTCAGTAAACAGTTCAAGATTAATCAAAATATTTTTAAAATTTTATCAAATATAGAAAATGCCTATATTATAAATATTCAGTGAAAATTTCAAGTATCCGCAGTCATTTGTTTTAGAGTTACACCAAAATAAGAAAATCGTTAAATAAGAAATCTTATGAAAATCCAATGTTGAAAAAATTTAAATTTTAAACGCTCAGAAAATGAATCCTGTCTCTGTAGACCATCGACTGATACTGTCGATTGATTTTTTTATGAGGGAGCTGGTAGTTTTGATGTTTGATCCTGATGAGAGATGCAGGATTTGATGTATTTGCTAATATCATTGATATTAGCAATAAAGAGTTACACTTAATGAGGACCCTTGTGGCAATCCATTTTCTGTTCTGAAGGTTAATGATATGGTATATCTGAATTTAACCTCGAAGGTTCTGTCTGCTAGGAAGTTATTTATAAATTTGAGTATTTTTCCTTTAAAATCCCATTTTTGGAGCGTAGAAATGGCCCTATCAACCCATACCGTGTTATATGCTTTTGTGATGTCTAGAGATACCATTAATAAGTGGTTTTTTTTTCGAACGCCTTGCATAATATGTTAGTGTTGGTAATTGCCAGAGGATCTAAGATAGATCGGTTTTTGCGGAATCCATATTGATGTGGTAAACGGATGTTAGGGGTTTCTAGATGCCAAGTAAGTCCGGAGTTAATTATGCTTTCAAGAATTTTACTCATTGTATTTAGAAGAGATTGGCCTATAATATAGATTTCGAAAAGGCATTTCCCGGGTTTAGGGATTGGGATGATATCTGATGTTCTCCATTGTTTTAGGAAGAAGCAATTGATCCAGAAATTGTTTAATATTTTGAGTAGAATGTTAAGTGAGGATTGCGACGGGTTTTCAAGGAATGAGAATGGTATTCCGTTTGGGCCAGTGCTTTTACTTGTTTTTTTCTCAGTGAGGTATATAGTTCAACGATCGTGAGAGGAGAGTTGATTGGGTTATCCGGGTCATCTGCTTCAAGATTGAACGGGGAATTAGCTTCGACTGTTGTTTTTAGAGTAACGAAGTTTCTATTATAGTTTTTATTGCTGTTGTTCAGTTGGAAAAAAGTTCTAAAGGTGTCTGAAATTTATTTTTTATCAGTTATAGTTTTGTTGTTGAAATTTATTGTTTTTGTTTGGATTCGGTTATTGCCTTTCAGGCTGTTGATCTTGGACCACATGAGACTAAAGGCTGTTTTGTAGTTGATGCTGGATGTGAAACTTTTCTATGATTTGGTTTTGCTGATGTTAATTGTTTGTCGTGAGATTGCTCTGCGTTTTTTGAGTTCTATGATCTGATTGGAGTTTGGTTTTCCTGAAGCGGTTAAGTGCTTTTTTTGTAGTTTTTAATCACTGTTTCACAATTTTCGTTCACCAGGGGACTTTTATTTTTTGAAAAAAAAGGTTTGCTTTTACCTATTGTTCATTCAGTGGCTTCAGTAATAATACTTGAGAATGTTTCGATTATATTGTCTATGTTTCTTGATGGATTTGGTTGAAGAAGGGATTCAAATTGTTTGGTTGTTAATAGGTTGTTGACTTTGTTCGCAAAGGAAAGCCAGTTGGGGTTTCGTAGGAGCCATTTAGGAAATGATTTTTCTGTTGGTTGTGATTTAAGAAGTCTTAATGCTATAGGCCAGTGATCATTGCTATTGTATGCCATTTGGACTGACCAATATATTGATCCTCCTAATGATGCAGATGTAATTGATAAGTCGATATCAGAAAAACTGTTATGGGTTACATTAAGTCTTGTATAATTTCTATCGTTGAGGACAATTGAATCGTCTTCTAACAGTTTTTCGATAGTTTTTCCTCGCTTCTCTGTGAAGTTGGATCTCCATAAAGTATTTCTGCTATTGAAATCGCCGAGTAAAATGTAGGGACGAGGTAGTTGTTTAATGAGGTTTTCGAGGTCTGAGAGATGAGGTCTGTGCTATCCGGAGCGTATATATTGCATAAACTGATTTTTGGATTGCTATCCGAGGTTATTATTATTGCAATTGCTTCTAATGGAGTATTAAGGATGATAATTCCATGCTCTGGTGATGATGAGGCGAAAATACAACTCCTCCCCTGGATCTAGCGAGATTGGTGTGGTTTTTGAAGTATCCTTTGTAGTTTTTGAGGGTGGGATTGTTTTTATTGTAGCAAAAACTTGAAAATATCAAATTGATTTAATAAACATTTATTTTATCTGCGTTTTCATCAAACAAATATTAAATATAAATTGTAATTGTAAAACTCTAAAAATAACAGTGTTAAATTAAAGTAGTTGGTAAAAAATGTACAAAAATGCTATAAAAAATCATAAAAGATTCAAACGTTGATTTTCCTATTTTTAGTTTAATGCGAAAATATGATTTTTAATGATACTTACAAGTTTTATTAAAACCATGATTAATCATAAGAAAGAAATTGAAACAATTGTAATTTAAAAAAAGCAGATTCGTGATGGATAGTATTAAATTTGAATTCAATGATATATTAGCATATCAATGTATATGAAAAAAGATTCTGAGCGAAAATGGTTTGTCAGTTTAGAATACTTAAACTAAATAATTTTTAAATTAGTAAATTTTGTCAAAATATAAATTAAGTTTTTTTTTTGTGTTTTCTAACTGCTATTTCCTCAACTTATGGGTAACCTTATTGTATTAATATTCAAACTTTTTGATCTAACGAATACAATTTTTATTGGCATTTATAGAATAAAAACTAAGAAAAAAATTGAGAACGTCTATAAATAACTAAAAACGAGTTGAAATATTTTAAAAATATTATCTAGAATAGGAATTGATGAAGTTAACATAAGATGTAAATCTGCAATGATTGTTTTTGAATAATAACAAAATAAGAATATCGTTACTAGAGAAATTGAGTGAATATTCACTGTTCTAAAAATTTGAAATTCAAACGCTCATAAAATTTAAATCGACTTTCCGGTAGACATTTTTTTATTTGAAAAAAGTAGACAAACTTATAAAAAATATCTTGCATTGAGTTTTTAAATCTTAGATTTAAATAAATAAATTTATATGAATTTCTAACTATTGAACATTTTAAACTTTGACCAGTAAAGTTAGTTATACACTAACTATAAATTCACTTTCTCACCAGAAAAGCTATTGAAGGTAGTACTATAAGTTGAAAATCGCATTATTTCGACAACTTATCTTTTACACAGACACAAAAAAATAAAATAATAAAACACACATCGTTGTAAAATCAATATGTATACATCCATTGCTCAGCTCAAAATTCAAAAAATCAAACTTTTGTTTTTTTCTTTATTAAATCGAATATTAAAATAAAGGTTTTTCATTAAAATCTTCACTATTCCAACTATTTATAGTTGAAACTTTTGCTGACCGCCCTTGCATAAATGGAAATATTTGTTAATAACATAAACTGATATTTCTTTCAATTTTATTGATACTTATAAGTTAATAAATATCAAGATGAAAATTGAAATCAGTCATATCCTACAATTTAATTCGTTTTCCATATAACTTTTATGGTAGATATTGATATGTGTCAGCAGAACTGCAGAAGCATGATAATAATATATGAACTTTGGCAATTGAAACGATCGATTATTGATTATGATTGTCAATTCAAAGTTAGTTTTTTAGGATTTAAAAAATTCTAAATACTTTAACATATGTTATAGTTTCAACTATTATATATATTTGTAAATGACATAGAATTTATTATCAGTTAGATAGTACACAGTTCATATTTTTATTACATCAAATTATTTTTATAATTTTATAATATAATTTTCGTGATTTTTACGTATTCAGTCAAAATTAAAATTTGAATGCTTGTAAAAAAAATTGTGACTATGTATTTCTTTTATTTTTCAACTGCTATTGTAAAAATATTTTAGGATGCTTGTATTAAATTTTCAAATCTTATGTCTAAAAAGAAAAACTTAAAGAATTTCTATCCAATTTCTAACCTAACTTACGATGTCCGTTTACCACAAATGGTAGGAGAGGGGGTATGGCGCACGGCCCACGAGGATCACCAGTTTTCGGTTGCAACGCATTAATGGAAGTAGAATCATGGAAAAATAAATTTATGAAACAAGTTGGCTTACCTGTTTGTTCCACTGATCGCTTCAATTGTTGTATCCGCTTGATGTGATGGGAATGACGCAGTAGAATTCCGCCATTGAACATTGCTCGAGTGTAAGGCCGACCCACATTAAAAACGTGAACATCCATTGAAATCAACAAATATCAAGGTAAGAGTTTAATGTTTAATTTCTCAAATCCATTAATTAATCAATATTTAAAAATAATTCTATCCTCATACTACCTAAAAAAAGTATTTACAATTCTATCGCTAGTAGTTACTTACTAATTCTTTGACAATCATAATCGTTCGTAGTGTTCTTCTGTCCGGGTCAATTGTAATGTTAATATCACGCACAAAATATGTCCGGATTTAGGGAAACATTAATCTGGTTTCGAAACGAGCATTTTCTACAAAGACCTACCTCATCCGGACAGGCGTTGTGCTTTCCACAAATCAACGCCAGGAGTCATGTGACATTGGCGTCGTAGCCGAGTGACTTTCTCATAGTAATTTCCGTCTTAAAATACGTATTTCATAGCATCGGCTTCTCTCTGGTCTGTGGAATTCTTTTTCATAAATGTCTCATAAAAATAATAAGTTTTTCAAACAAACTGCAGCAGTAATATAGTGACCCGTTTTTACACTCAGACAAATACATTTTGAACATAATCTACAGTAGCCATATTAATATAACTCATAATTCTGACTACATTCCTATTTGTTTGTTAATAAATGATAATTTGTTATGTGATGAAATGATTAAACCATTAAAAGTGTAATTTAGATATAATTAAATAGACATTGTTAATTGGTAGCATTTGGTTCTACTTTGTGGTGTATACAATATACTAGGGTAACATTGTTACCGCTTTATAACCGTGAAATCAGGTGACAATCACAGTGACAAATTATCAAGCAACTATAGCGGTCAGTCAATCTAAATTATTCAGACTCTCATATTTTATATGTATGTTCCCTCTGGCTATCAAAGTATTGCTAATGGATTATTTTAATAACTAGGTTATATTCTTTTGGCCCATACGTTTCACCAGAAGACTTCAAGACGACTACTATGACGAATTTTACACCGGCGAAAACAACAACGCCCGACCAGCTGCAGATGGACTTGGCCCGTGAGAGGGAGAAATACTTGGAGGAGTTTAATTTCTCGTTTTGTGAAGATGCCAACAAGTTTGAAAAACTGGCAAAGATTGGTCAAGGCACATTTGGGTATTTAATAATAATATTATGTTATTGATGTTATTAAATCTACAATATGATAGGAAGATCAGGAAAGACTAGGAAAAGCTAATAAGAGTTAAGATTGTATCGTTCTAAAACAAATACTTTTACGTCCCAAAAATTCAAAACAATGCACTATAATATTTTAAACAAACCAAAACAAATTTTGCAGTCCAGCAATCATAGTTGCGCATATATAGTGTATTAGTCACATTGGTTACTTACAAACATAAAATATTGCAAAACAATATTTTTGAAAATAGACATTTTAGGTACCTAATATAGTACATATATATCATATTTTCAAAACCCTGATATTTTAGTTTTTTTTTTTTTTTTAAAGTAGTTTTATTCATTAACTGTTATTCAACTGATTAATTATAACTTATAATAAGTATTTTATTATTATTATTATTACTACTTTTTAGTGAAGTGTTCAAAGCAAGAGATAAGAAAGATCCTAAATTGATAGTGGCTATGAAAAGAATTCGAATGGAAAATGAAAAAGAAGGAGTAAGTTAATACATTTTTATAATTTTATAGTTAAAAGCTTTAGGGGATAAGCACCCATGTATCAATAGATCCTTAACATTTACTTTTAATATTGTAAACGCTAATTGCGTCTACGGTAATCACTCTAAAATTTAAATGTAGAGTGCTAATTGATATTTATTTTTTTACAAGGAAAATAATTGAGGAATCATGTTTTTGTTTAATGTGCGCTGGAACATATTATGTAATAGCACGTCAGTAGTATGTTTTGGGGCATTCTGGAGCTCCTCCCCCTTAAATTTTACATGTAAAAGCATAGGCTCCTCTGTATAGGCAATTCGTAGTACATGCTCCTCCCAAGCTCCTCCGAAACCGACAATAATTAAGCAATATAGGCAACCCGCAACATACATAAATTCATCACACGCCGCCAGATCCTACACGTGACCAACACATATTTTACCCCTTCCCACATTACTTCCCCTTTTATTTCCCCTTATGAAATTTTTTTTAAATATAATATTCTGGTATACTATTATATTGATCCTTTGTGGTATTTTACGTATGAAAATATACACGATACCATATAGGAGACATTAGTCCACAATGACACCACCGCCACCACCGCCGCCACCACCATTGTTCGTTCATGCCACACACACACACACACACACACACACACAAATTCGCACATAGTTACAAGTACACACATTCCATTCTATCCATACCACCCTTTCTCACGCCTTTACCTCATTAACCGTCTACACACCTATAGAGACATATCTGAGTATTGTCGATGATTACCAGACAAAAAGTAGTGCATTAAGTAAAACGAAGCCAGTCCGTGTATTACCGTCTATGTGTATTGTTGTGTTTTGTCGTCTGAGTTCTAAAGTGTTTTTAAGTGTATTCAAATATTTTACAAATATTATAAAAATGTAATTATTTATTTTTCTTAAGCAAACGCCGTAGTTCATTTTTCCACCACTAGTTTGATATTAGCTCATGCGTCAATAATTCGCTTAGATAAAACTATTTCACACTGTTATTTAAAGTACAAGATATTTGTCTATAATTCATTACATATCTATTCGTTGAAGAGTCAAGTCGTGTATAGTATTCTTCATTCCTAATCATACCTAATCATGTTCTCGTGTAGTGTATGTGATAAAACATTTACATTGATTAAAAATCTACACAGACATGCCAAGTTGCATGATGTACCTAATAAAATTTCGTGCAGTATATGCTCAGAAATATTCACACGGAGAGATAACCTCATCAGACATAGGAAAGAAAAACATCGTAAGTATTTAACAATTTAATATATTTGTAAACAAGACGACTAAGTGTATCTTAGTAAAACTTAGTTTCATTACACTATCTAAATATAATATTATTTTAAATTATTTAACTATTAATATCATTTCTAGGCTCAAGCATTGTAATTCAACAAGAACCAACCATAACCAAGCGAGAAATTCAAGATTTCTTTAAACCAGCTGAACATATTTACGATTATAATGGTAAATATATCATTCATATGTTTATTCACCTCCTATGATATAACAATAATATAAATATATATATATATAATAAAATAATATTATGAACATCTCTCATATATACATATTTACCTACTAGTACTATTATTTCATAGTGTACAATAGTACGTATATATCTAAAATAATCTGATAATATTTCAAATAAACATATTTAAAGTTATAATTAGTTATTACTATTATTACGAACGCCAGCATGTGTAGGTATTACTGCTATAACCGAGAGCTCTATATCATTTTTGTTTTTGCTTTTACATATATAATTTATTTTTTATTTTTTATTTTTTATTTGAATTAAGCCTCGGCAACTATGGCCATTGGCAACAATGGGTTTAACTCTAAAATATTTACATGGTATAAGTTACATATTATATACTATTTATAAGGTTGGACTTAGTAATAAAGGTTATTATTTGTCGTATATTGTCTGGGTGAAGGGCTTCTGACAGGATGTTTGAGATGCCTGCATAATATATTTATATTACATATACATGTATGTAATACTATAGCTTCACAACTATCTCCTTTTATTAATATATATTTTTAAAAATCGTATTTTCTATAATATGTTAAACATATCACTAAAATTTTTTAAATTCCTAATTTTTCTTTATAAAATTTTACTGAAAAAAAAAAAATTTATTTATAGCCATTTTATCTTTACACACATATTTTCTATAATGTTTATCAATACAATAGTAAATTATTTATTTTATTTCAGTTCCTTCGGCTTCAAATCGCAATGATCTTAAGCGTGTACATGAGGAAAATTCGAACGAAGCAGTAAATGCTAAAAAAACACGCATGACTATCGTTAAAACCCCCGGTTTTGTTAAGACTGGTTCATCGCTCTCTAATAAAATCATTTGGTATTATAAGAAAAATACAGATAATTTGAACAACTTCAGCGCATTTTTAGTATCATCGAAAAAAGACTTAATTCAATTACTTAAATCATCGTCGACAAAACATCCAATTAAATTCAACCTGAAACTGGAAGCAACGTACAGCCGGCCAAACGTAGAGAATTCAGCTGAGAACCGTGCGTTTAAAACTTCAGCTAAAGAAATGTTTATGAATACGGATATTGAGTCAATAGTAGAACAAGCGTTCGCAAAATTATTGACCGAAGAAGATGTTTATACATCTAAAGGAAGTGGATTTACTTTGGAAGCCATAGACGGCTTGTTATTAGGTGTATATAAATATACACCTATGGGTGGCTCATCGTTCATTCCGTTACCAAATTACATTAAGAATAAAAAAGCTGTTATCAATCCACAAAACTCAGACCAACAGTGCTTCAAGTGGGCAATCTTATCAAGATACGTTTCGGGTAAGGCCAAAAATCAAGTGGCTGAAAATTATACATCGCTCGAGGACAAATATAATTTTTCTGGTTTATCATTCCCAACATCTGTGAGAGAAATAAAAACATTTGAAAATAATAACCTGAACACGTCTGTCAATGTATTTGGATTAAAAAAAGAAAATAATAAAATACATATTATTTATCCACTTAAAGTTGTAGATGAAGAAAAAAAAGATCATTTCGATCTCTTACTAATTACCAACGGAGATAAAAGCCACTACACATATATATCAAATTTCTCACGACTAATACGCTCACAGAAAACTGCTCATCATGATAGTATCATTTTTTGCAAACGGTGCTTCACATCATTTGACACTCGACCCCGGAAAAATACGCTATGCGGACAAGCAGCACTTGATCAGCATAAATTGATATGCGGGTCGCATAAACCTATCCTACCTCAGATGCCTGAGCCCGGTTCAATGTTGGAGTTTAGTGCATGGAACAAAACACAACGCCACCCCATAGTTATATATGCTGACTTCGAGGCGCTTCTCGTTAAATGTAACGAGAAAAAAGGAAAAAATACAACTGTAATTCAAAATCACGAGCCTATGAGTTATGGTTTTTTCATAAAGGCAGATGATCACATACCGAAAGAACTGCTTGAAGAATTTGAAATACCAACATCGCCAGTTATATACCGCGGAAGTAATCAAAATAAAGAGGTAGCAAAACATTTTGTACAAAGTATTGTGGAAACAGCAGAAAAAATATACAAACTGCTCAAAACCAACACACCAATTATAATGACACCGGAACAGCGATGCATACATGAATTATGTAAAGCATGTAATTTATGTAAAAAGGAATTTTCCAAAGAAAACCATAAAGTAGCTGATCATTGCCATCTATCGGGAAAATTTAGACAAAGTTTATGTAATTCATGTAATCTCAAGCTTCAACAACCAAATTTTGTACCGGTTTTCTTTCACAATTTAACCAACTATGATGCACACTTTTTGGTAACTGAGCTTGGATATGATACAAACACAATTTCTGTAATACCAAACAGCGAGGAGAAATTTATTTCGTTTTCGAAATATATCAACAACTCCTTCACAATCCGCTTTATAGATACATTTAGATTTATGTCCTCCAGTTTATCAAATTTAGCCAACAATTTAATAACACCAGACTTGGAGAAGTTCAGAGAGACGAGAAAACATTTTCCAATCGAAGACATGCCACTCGTTACTCGTAAAGGTGTTTACCCTTATGAGTATACGGATGGCTGGAGCAAACTGAAGGAAACACATCTGCCGAAGAAAACAGATTTTTACAGTACATTAACAGAAGAACACATTAAGGATGAGGAATATAAATTTGCAAAGACTGTTTGGAACCATTTCAACTGTCATACGCTTGGAGAGTATTCAGATCTGTATCTTAAAATCGACATCATGCTGTTAGCTGATGTGTTCGAGAACTTCCGAGACCTTTGTTTGACAACTTATAGCCTGGACCCGGCGTTCTACTATACTTGTCCAGGCTTTTCTTTTGATGCGATGTTGAAACATACTTCAATGAAGCTCGAACTACTTCATGACTATGATATGTTGCTGATGATCGAAAAAGGTAATGATATAATATTTTATAATATAATGTTATTATTTAATAATATATGATTTATTTTAGGTATACGTGGTGGTCTCACGCAAGCAAGTATGAGATACGCCAAAGCGAACCACAAAAAGACTCCAGATTATGACCAGGCAAATCCAAAATCATGGTTGATATACCAAGACTGTAAGTTTTTTGTAATTTTAATTTATTCAGTTAAATATATTTTTCTTAATTTAAGGCAATAACTTATATGGATGGGCCATGTCACAATACATGCCATACGGTGGGTTCAAATGGGTTGAACCAACACTCGACAAACTGAACAATTTGACTGATACTTCACCCATAGGAAGGATATACGAGGTGGATATATCCTATCCGCGAGAATTACATGATAAACACAACGACTTGCCTTTTCTACCACAGAACGGTATACCTACTGGTTCAAAAGTGAAAAAACTAATGGCAACATTAGAGTCCAAGAAAAATTATATTGTTCACTACCGTAATCTACAGCAAGCTATTAAAAACGGCCTTAAAGTAGATAAAGTAAGCGTTTATTTTACAACAATTCTGCGATGAAGATATTTTTAACATTATAATATTTAAAGGTACATAGAGTCATTGAGTTTAATCAGTCGGAATGGTTGGCTGATTACATCAACCTGAACACTGAGTTACGCAAGAAGGCAACAAATGATTTCGAGAAAGATTTTTTTAAATTAATGAACAATGCAGTATTTGGTATGTTATTATAAATGATCATTTTTCATTTTTCATAACATTTTCTTATGATTTTCCAGGCAAGACGATGGAAAATGTACGCCAACGTATAAAAATTAAGTTAGTATCCAGTGAAAAGTGTTTGCAGAAACTTATAAATAAGTCAACGTTTAAGCACTGTACAACTTATAACGAGAATCTAGCAGCTGTATCGCTAGAGAATAAGGAAATTAAATTTGATAAGCCAATATATATAGGTAACTATTACACACACACACACACACACACAAACACACACACACACACACACACACACACACACACACACACACACACACACACACACACACACCACAAATATTATATTTTAATGTTATTAATTCCAAATTAATTGATTATTTGTTTATTATAGGTTTTGCGGTACTTGAAATAAGTAAAACTCTTATGTATGAGTATCATTACGATGTCATGCAAAAACATTATGGTAAAAAAATAGAACTCATGTATACAGATACAGGTAAATATTTTAAAACCCACTTTATTTTCTTATACTGACTAACATTAAGTTTTTAGATTCACTGGTGTACCATATTATTACGGACGACTTTTACCAGGACTTGGCAAATAACGTCAATTTGCTAGAACGGATGGACACAGCAAATCTCCCGAAAGACCATCCGTGTTACATTGCCGAGAGGAAAAAGATCCCAGGTTTGTTTTCCGACGAGACGGATGGACTCGTTATGACAGAGTTTTGTGCGTTACGGGCAAAATCATACGCATATATTCTACAAGGCAAGGAGAAGATCAAAGCCAAGGGAATCCGTGGGCACGTGGTCAAGAATTACATGACATTCGATGACCATAAGAAGTGCCTGTTTGATGACAGTGATTTAGACGTTTACCATCAAAATGTCTCCATACGTTCATTCAAACACCAGCTCAAGACCATTAAATCCAACAAATTAACTTATAATAACTATGATGATAAGAGGATTATACTCGAAGACAATATACATACCTACGCTCATGGGCATTATAAATTTGTTTGTTAATTGTATTCATAAAAAATATGTATATATGCAGTTTATTTTATAGTAATAAAAGTCTTATATCTTATTTCAAATCTTGTTATTATTTATATTTCCTTTATAGATTCATTTGTTTACATTTGAATCAACTTACATTGCAAAGATACATAATAGGGTAGAAATTTGAGAGTATGTCACATGTACACGCTTAAGATCATTGCGATTTGAAGCCGAAGGAACTGAAATAAAATAAATAATTTACTATTATAATGCTAAAAATTATAGAAATATGTGTGTAAAGATAAATTGTTGTTATAAATATAAACGTTTTTTTAATAAAAGTATCTGAAGAAAAATTAGGAATTTAAAAATTTTTAGTGATATGTTTAACATATTATAGAAAATACGATTTTTAAAAATATATATTAATAAAAGGAGATAGTTGTGAAGCTATAGTATTACATACATGTATATGTAGTGTGTATATATTATGCAAAAGCAAAAACAAAAATGATATAGAGGTCTCAGATATAGCAATAATATACATTATTCTTTTGTGTAATATATACACACTACATATACATGTATGTAATACTAGAAAATACGATTTTTAAAAATATATATTAATAAAAGGAGATAGTTGTGAAGCTATAGTATTACATACATGTATATGTAGTGTGTATATATTACACAAAAGAATAATGTATATTATTGCTATATCTGAGACCTCTATATCATTTTTGTTTTTGCTTTTGCATAATATATACACACTACATATACATGTATGTAATACTATAGCTTCACAACTATCTCCTTTTATTAATATATATTTTTAAAAATCGTATTTTCTAGTATTACATACATGTATATGTAGTGTGTATATATTACACAAAAGAATAATGTATATTATTGCTATATCTGAGACCTCTATATCATTTTTGTTTTTGCTTTTGCATAATATATACACACTACATATACATGTATGTAATACTATAGCTTCACAACTATCTCCTTTTATTAATATATATTTTTAAAAATCGTATTTTCTATAATATGTTAAACATATCACTAAAAATTTTTAAATTCCTAATTTTTCTTCAGATACTTTTATTAAAAAAACGTTTATATTTATAACAACAATTTATCTTTACACACATATTTCTATAATTTTTAGCATTATAATAGTAAATTATTTATTTTATTTCAGTTCCTTCGGCTTCAAATCGCAATGATCTTAAGCGTGTACATGTGACATACTCTCAAATTTCTACCCTATTATGTATCTTTGCAATGTAAGTTGATTCAAATGTAAACAAATGAATCTATAAAGGAAATATAAATAATAACAAGATTTGAAATAAGATATAAGACTTTTATTACTATAAAATAAACTGCATATATACATATTTTTTATGAATACAATTAACAAACAAATTTATAATGCCCATGAGCGTAGGTATGTATATTGTCTTCGAGTATAATCCTCTTATCATCATAGTTATTATAAGTTAATTTGTTGGATTTAATGGTCTTGAGCTGGTGTTTGAATGAACGTATGGAGACATTTTGATGGTAAACGTCTAAATCACTGTCATCAAACAGGCACTTCTTATGGTCATCGAATGTCATGTAATTCTTGACCACGTGCCCACGGATTCCCTTGGCTTTGATCTTCTCCTTGCCTTGTAGAATATATGCGTATGATTTTGCCCGTAACGCACAAAACTCTGTCATAACGAGTCCATCCGTCTCGTCGGAAAACAAACCTGGGATCTTTTTCCTCTCGGCAATGTAACACGGATGGTCTTTCGGGAGATTTGCTGTGTCCATCCGTTCTAGCAAATTGACGTTATTTGCCAAGTCCTGGTAAAAGTCGTCCGTAATAATATGGTACACCAGTGAATCTAAAAACTTAATGTTAGTCAGTATAAGAAAATAAAGTGGGTTTTAAAATATTTACCTGTATCTGTATACATGAGTTCTATTTTTTTACCATAATGTTTTTGCATGACATCGTAATGATACTCATACATAAGAGTTTTACTTATTTCAAGTACCGCAAAACCTATAATAAACAAATAATCAATTAATTTGGAATTAATAACATTAAAATATAATATTTGTGGTGTGTGTGTGTGTGTGTGTGTGTGTGTGTGTGTGTGTGTGTGTGTGTGTGTGTGTGTGTTTGTGTGTGTGTGTGTGTGTGTGTAATAGTTACCTATATATATTGGCTTATCAAATTTAATTTCCTTATTCTCTAGCGATACAGCTGCTAGATTCTCGTTATAAGTTGTACAGTGCTTAAACGTTGACTTATTTATAAGTTTCTGCAAACACTTTTCACTGGATACTAACTTAATTTTTATACGTTGGCGTACATTTTCCATCGTCTTGCCTGGAAAATCATAAGAAAATGTTATGAAAAATGAAAAATGATCATTTATAATAACATACCAAATACTGCATTGTTCATTAATTTAAAAAAATCTTTCTCGAAATCATTTGTTGCCTTCTTGCGTAACTCAGTGTTCAGGTTGATGTAATCAGCCAACCATTCCGACTGATTAAACTCAATGACTCTATGTACCTTTAAATATTATAATGTTAAAAATATCTTCATCGCAGAATTGTTGTAAAATAAACGCTTACTTTATCTACTTTAAGGCCGTTTTTAATAGCTTGCTGTAGATTACGGTAGTGAACAATATAATTTTTCTTGGACTCTAATGTTGCCATTAGTTTTTTCACTTTTGAACCAGTAGGTATACCGTTCTGTGGTAGAAAAGGCAAGTCGTTGTGTTTATCATGTAATTCTCGCGGATAGGATATATCCACCTCGTATATCCTTCCTATGGGTGAAGTATCAGTCAAATTGTTCAGTTTGTCGAGTGTTGGTTCAACCCATTTGAACCCACCGTATGGCATGTATTGTGACATGGCCCATCCATATAAGTTATTGCCTTAAATTAAGAAAAATATATTTAACTGAATAAATTAAAATTACAAAAAACTTACAGTCTTGGTATATCAACCATGATTTTGGATTTGCCTGGTCATAATCTGGAGTCTTTTTGTGGTTCGCTTTGGCGTATCTCATACTTGCTTGCGTGAGACCACCACGTATACCTAAAATAAATCATATATTATTAAATAATAACATTATATTATAAAATATTATATCATTACCTTTTTCGATCATCAGCAACATATCATAGTCATGAAGTAGTTCGAGCTTCATTGAAGTATGTTTCAACATCGCATCAAAAGAAAAGCCTGGACAAGTATAGTAGAACGCCGGGTCCAGGCTATAAGTTGTCAAACAAAGGTCTCGGAAGTTCTCGAACACATCAGCTAACAGCATGATGTCGATTTTAAGATACAGATCTGAATACTCTCCAAGCGTATGACAGTTGAAATGGTTCCAAACAGTCTTTGCAAATTTATATTCCTCATCCTTAATGTGTTCTTCTGTTAATGTACTGTAAAAATCTGTTTTCTTCGGCAGATGTGTTTCCTTCAGTTTGCTCCAGCCATCCGTATACTCATAAGGGTAAACACCTTTACGAGTAACGAGTGGCATGTCTTCGATTGGAAAATGTTTTCTCGTCTCTCTGAACTTCTCCAAGTCTGGTGTTATTAAATTGTTGGCTAAATTTGATAAACTGGAGGACATAAATCTAAATGTATCTATAAAGCGGATTGTGAAGGAGTTGTTGATATATTTCGAAAACGAAATAAATTTCTCCTCGCTGTTTGGTATTACAGAAATTGTGTTTGTATCATATCCAAGCTCAGTTACCAAAAAGTGTGCATCATAGTTGGTTAAATTGTGAAAGAAAACCGGTACAAAATTTGGTTGTTGAAGCTTGAGATTACATGAATTACATAAACTTTGTCTAAATTTTCCCGATAGATGGCAATGATCAGCTACTTTATGGTTTTCTTTGGAAAATTCCTTTTTACATAAATTACATGCTTTACATAATTCATGTATGCATCGCTGTTCCGGTGTCATTATAATTGGTGTGTTGGTTTTGAGCAGTTTGTATATTTTTTCTGCTGTTTCCACAATACTTTGTACAAAATGTTTTGCTACCTCTTTATTTTGATTACTTCCGCGGTATATAACTGGCGATGTTGGTATTTCAAATTCTTCAAGCAGTTCTTTCGGTATGTGATCATCTGCCTTTATGAAAAAACCATAACTCATAGGCTCGTGATTTTGAATTACAGTTGTATTTTTTCCTTTTTTCTCGTTACATTTAACGAGAAGCGCCTCGAAGTCAGCATATATAACTATGGGGTGGCGTTGTGTTTTGTTCCATGCACTAAACTCCAACATTGAACCGGGCTCAGGCATCTGAGGTAGGATAGGTTTATGCGACCCGCATATCAATTTATGCTGATCAAGTGCTGCTTGTCCGCATAGCGTATTTTTCCGGGGTCGAGTGTCAAATGATGTGAAGCACCGTTTGCAAAAAATGATACTATCATGATGAGCAGTTTTCTGTGAGCGTATTAGTCGTGAGAAATTTGATATATATGTGTAGTGGCTTTTATCTCCGTTGGTAATTAGTAAGAGATCGAAATGATCTTTTTTTTCTTCATCTACAACTTTAAGTGGATAAATAATATGTATTTTATTATTTTCTTTTTTTAATCCAAATACATTGACAGACGTGTTCAGGTTATTATTTTCAAATGTTTTTATTTCTCTCACAGATGTTGGGAATGATAAACCAGAAAAATTATATTTGTCCTCGAGCGATGTATAATTTTCAGCCACTTGATTTTTGGCCTTACCCGAAACGTATCTTGATAAGATTGCCCACTTGAAGCACTGTTGGTCTGAGTTTTGTGGATTGATAACAGCTTTTTTATTCTTAATGTAATTTGGTAACGGAATGAACGATGAGCCACCCATAGGTGTATATTTATATACACCTAATAACAAGCCGTCTATGGCTTCCAAAGTAAATCCACTTCCTTTAGATGTATAAACATCTTCTTCGGTCAATAATTTTGCGAACGCTTGTTCTACTATTGACTCAATATCCGTATTCATAAACATTTCTTTAGCTGAAGTTTTAAACGCACGGTTCTCAGCTGAATTCTCTACGTTTGGCCGGCTGTACGTTGCTTCCAGTTTCAGGTTGAATTTAATTGGATGTTTTGTCGACGATGATTTAAGTAATTGAATTAAGTCTTTTTTCGATGATACTAAAAATGCGCTGAAGTTGTTCAAATTATCTGTATTTTTCTTATAATACCAAATGATTTTATTAGAGAGCGATGAACCAGTCTTAACAAAACCGGGGGTTTTAACGATAGTCATGCGTGTTTTTTTAGCATTTACTGCTTCGTTCGAATTTTCCTCATGTACACGCTTAAGATCATTGCGATTTGAAGCCGAAGGAACTGAAATAAAATAAATAATTTACTATTGTATTGATAAACATTATAGAAAATATGTGTGTAAAGATAAAATGGCTATAAATAAATTTTTTTTTTTTCAGTAAAATTTTATAAAGAAAAATTAGGAATTTAAAAAATTTTAGTGATATGTTTAACATATTATAGAAAATACGATTTTTAAAAATATATATTAATAAAAGGAGATAGTTGTGAAGCTATAGTATTACATACATGTATATGTAATATAAATATATTATGCAGGCATCTCAAACATCCTGTCAGAAGCCCTTCACCCAGACAATATACGACAAATAATAACCTTTATTACTAAGTCCAACCTTATAAATAGTATATAATATGTAACTTATACCATGTAAATATTTTAGAGTTAAACCCATTGTTGCCAATGGCCATAGTTGCCGAGGCTTAATTCAAATAAAAAATAAAAAATAAAAAATAAATTATATATGTAAAAGCAAAAACAAAAATGATATAGAGCTCTCGGTTATAGCAGTAATACCTACACATGCTGGCGTTCGTAATAATAGTAATAACTAATTATAACTTTAAATATGTTTATTTGAAATATTATCAGATTATTTTAGATATATACGTACTATTGTACACTATGAAATAATAGTACTAGTAGGTAAATATGTATATATGAGAGATGTTCATAATATTATTTTATTATATATATATATATTTATATTATTGTTATATCATAGGAGGTGAATAAACATATGAATGATATATTTACCATTATAATCGTAAATATGTTCAGCTGGTTTAAAGAAATCTTGAATTTCTCGCTTGGTTATGGTTGGTTCTTGTTGAATTACAATGCTTGAGCCTAGAAATGATATTAATAGTTAAATAATTTAAAATAATATTATATTTAGATAGTGTAATGAAACTAAGTTTTACTAAGATACACTTAGTCGTCTTGTTTACAAATATATTAAATTGTTAAATACTTACGATGTTTTTCTTTCCTATGTCTGATGAGGTTATCTCTCCGTGTGAATATTTCTGAGCATATACTGCACGAAATTTTATTAGGTACATCATGCAACTTGGCATGTCTGTGTAGATTTTTAATCAATGTAAATGTTTTATCACATACACTACACGAGAACATGATTAGGTATGATTAGGAATGAAGAATACTATACACGACTTGACTCTTCAACGAATAGATATGTAATGAATTATAGACAAATATCTTGTACTTTAAATAACAGTGTGAAATAGTTTTATCTAAGCGAATTATTGACGCATGAGCTAATATCAAACTAGTGGTGGAAAAATGAACTACGGCGTTTGCTTAAGAAAAATAAATAATTACATTTTTATAATATTTGTAAAATATTTGAATACACTTAAAAACACTTTAGAACTCAGACGACAAAACACAACAATACACATAGACGGTAATACACGGACTGGCTTCGTTTTACTTAATGCACTACTTTTTGTCTGGTAATCATCGACAATACTCAGATATGTCTCTATAGGTGTGTAGACGGTTAATGAGGTAAAGGCGTGAGAAAGGGTGGTATGGATAGAATGGAATGTGTGTACTTGTAACTATGTGCGAATTTGTGTGTGTGTGTGTGTGTGTGTGTGTGTGGCATGAACGAACAATGGTGGTGGCGGCGGTGGTGGCGGTGGTGTCATTGTGGACTAATGTCTCCTATATGGTATCGTGTGTATTTTCATACGTAAAATACCACAAAGGATCAATATAATAGTATACCAGAATATTATATTTAAAAAAAATTTCATAAGGGGAAATAAAAGGGGAAGTAATGTGGGAAGGGGTAAAATATGTGTTGGTCACGTGTAGGATCTGGCGGCGTGTGATGAATTTATGTATGTTGCGGGTTGCCTATATTGCTTAATTATTGTCGGTTTCGGAGGAGCTTGGGAGGAGCATGTACTACGAATTGCCTATACAGAGGAGCCTATGCTTTTACATGTAAAATTTAAGGGGGAGGAGCTCCAGAATGCCCCAAAACATACTACTCACGTCATATTTTTTTAGAAGCTTAATGAATTGTGAAGACTGATTATTAATACACATTTATTTTTTTTTAAAGAATTGTGTTTCTATATGCTAATATACAAGTGTTACACAAATATATAAAAAATATATAATAAATATACCCATTGAATATAATTGTTTATATTACTATTAATTTTTATATAACATTTTTTTTTATCAATCTTAGTTTCCGATTACTGCTCTAAGAGAAATTCGAATATTACAAAAATTAAAACACGATAATATAGTAAGCCTTTTGGAAATCTGTCAAACTAAAGGTAATTATAATTTAAACATCAACATTTTATTTTTCTGTTATATTAATATCACATTTAATGTTGTATAGCCACTCGGGATAATAATTATCGTTCAACATTTTATTTGGTGTTTGAATTCTGTGAACATGATTTGGCTGGCTTGCTGTCAAATACTAAGGTGAAGTTCAGTCTTGGAGAGATTAAGCAAGTAGTCCAACAAATGTTCAATGGTCTCTTCTACATACACAGCAACAAAGTATATAATATTATACCTAATAAAAATAATGATATTTTTAGAACTGTGTACATTTGTGAAAATCGAAACTTATGTTATGTTTTATGTATCAGATATTACATCGCGACATCAAAACAGCAAATATATTGATCACAAAAACTGGGAAAGTAAAATTAGCTGATTTTGGTCTGGCCAGAGCTTTCAGTACTCAGAAAATTGGACAACCAAATAAGTAATATCATGTTTATTTAATTAACACAACAAAAAAAAAAAAAAAAAATTTAAAATGTATGAAATAATTTGTTTAACATTTCTATTTACCATGCTAAATATATTTTTATCGTCGTTCCCCCGAAATCTTGGTCTATCATCGCTTTATGTATCACCCAACTATAAAGTATATGGTCTAGTTGTCTACTAATAATTCGTGTTCTACAATAGATAAAATGCTCACATTGGTATTTCATACTATTTTTTATCTTTATATTTCCTAGTTCATATCAACCATTAAAGCAAGACTATCAATTAAAGGTAAAGAAAATGTGTATTATGAATGAAAACTTATTTGAGAGGTACATGGCAGCCTTAAATAAAAGTGGTAAAATTTTTAATTTCTTCATAAGAGATGAGAAAATTTGTAGATAGGTTTAATTAATTACAGTTTTAGATAGAGTGCATACGTATTTTGTTCATAACTTGTTTATACATTTTTCATTTTTTATTCACTGAAAATCTTTATTTTCTACTTTTTATAAAATGTAGATATTTTTATATACATTGCTGTAATTTCTTTATATGGTAGTCAGAAGTGGTAGTCTACGTTCATTGATATATATAATAATTTTTTTTCGGTATAGAGCATATTGAAAGATATAGCCTTTTTCCAGCATATTCAATGAATTCTATAGATTCATTATTATTATTTTTTAAATTGCTTCATTTGCATATTATACCATAAGTTGCTAAAATAATAACATTTTGGTATAACTGAGTAAAAAAAAAATTAATTAATTAAAATTCATATATATATATTATTTTGAAATGATCATGCTATGTTTAATTTTATGTAGTTTTATTTGTTTTTAAAATATTATAAATTAGCTATTATCATTTGCTGTTAGGTAATCAGATTTTGATATAATCAAGTGAACTCACATACTTATTATGCCACATACAACAATGGTAATGTAAGAGTAATGCTGAACCTATATAGATATTAAATAAAATAATTCTATTATTCAATTAAATTATATAAATACCGGTACTTAAAACAAATTAACATAACATTTTACACGATCTACTAAAATAAGTTTTTTTTCAGTTTAATAATTAATGCATAATGGTAATAAAATATTTTAAAAATATAAACCATTTAATCTATAACATTTAATGTTAATACCACATAATAATTATATAAATATTTTAGATATACTAATCGAGTTGTTACATTATGGTATCGACCTCCCGAGTTGCTGCTTGGCGATCGTAACTATGGTCCGCCTGTAGACTTATGGGGAGCTGGATGTATTATGGCTGAAATGTGGACTCGTTGTCCAATTATGCAGGGTAATTCTGAGCAACAACAGTTAATTTTGATATCAAAACTATGTGGTTCAATAACACCAGAAGTCTGGCCTAAAGTTAAATCTTTAGAACTGTACAATCGAATTGAATTATTGAAAAGACAAGATCGAAAGGTTATTATTCAAATTTACCTACCAATTAGGTTTTGTTTTTAATGCTTAACTAACTATTTGATTTGTAGGTGAAGGAACGATTAATGCCCTATGTTCGTGATTCATTGGGTTGTGATCTATTGGATAAACTCTTGGTATTAGATCCAGCTAAAAGATTTGATGCCGATTCAGCTTTAAACCACAACTTCTTCTGGACAGATCCTATGCCATGTGATCTATCTAACATGTTGTCTCAACAAACACAAAGTAATTTTGAATATTTTGCTCCACGCAGATTCAATAATCACCAATCTTCTGCAATGCGACCAGAATCGACTGTTCCAATTCAAGGGACGTCTGCATCTGCTACTTCAAGTTTTAATGAAGGTGATTTCACTCGCAAGTGAATATGGGTTATGCGGTCACTCATAACTATAATACTTTTATCATTTATATTATTTGTATGGATTATTCAGTTAACCAATCATAATTGTTCACACTAAAACAAGTTTATTAAATATTTACATAATTAACAAATTACTATGTATCATGAATATTCTTAAAATTTCTAAATAAAATTATTTTTAACTCTAAATTAGATTTTCTTTTTTCGTTTTAAAACGATAGTGTACAAAATTATTTGTACAGTTATTATAAAAACGAATTTTAGGTTTATACTATAGGAACATTTCGCATCCGTGCATCAAAAACTTACATAACTGTATTTCATATAGTGCAATATTACATGTCATATGGTTATATGATCAGTTTGTAATAAATGCTGTATTTTTTGGTGATTAAATACCTAAATATAATCTATTCGAATCTTTTATAAGCTATTTACAGTTTGAATTAATGATGTATTGAAAATAGAACTTAAACAGTCCGTCATCCAGAATCGATTACTTTCATCCCGGTTGCATTCTTATTTTTCTATTCAGAAACCACTTTTTTGTACATGGAAGTAATTATCTTTGTCTAATATTTACACATCCCTCAGAGTTCCCAACTTCTTCTATTTTAATTTCTTTAATACATTAATGACATACTTTCATTAATTCAATGATGCTACTATTCACTGATAATTTAAACATTTCCCAATTTTTTTTAGATGCAAAGCAGAATTTTTTTCTCATTACATTTTGGCATAGTTTAAATGTCAACGATTCTTTAACAACCTCTTTTTTGGTAGGGAATTGAATCTATTTGGTACTTCAAGAGGTTAGGTTAGGTGTCAAGCTTTTCTGCCTAACAAATAAATTTTTATCGATATTAATTACAAAAAAACTAATAATGATTGAAAATTGCAAATACCTGTGAATAGTTCAACTTAAGTCAAAAATGTTTGAAAATTACATGGTGGATAGAATAAATTTATATAAACATTCGGTGAAAATTTCATTTATCTATAGTCATTTGTGTTAAAGTTACATCAAAAACCAAAATCGATTTTGTCGAAAACTTATTGTGCCTAAAATTTCCCGTTTTCCCTTAATTTTTAGTTTGTTTTTCTCGATTATTTAGAAAAGTATTAAGAATTTTTTTACTTTTAACTCCCCATAATACCAACTAGATACACTTTCTGATCGAACAAGGTACTGAAGTCAAAAATCAAAGCACTTTTACTGCCCCAAAACGTGATGACAGACACAAAAAAAAAATAATAATAAAAACACACATCATGGTGAAATCAATACATTCATCGCTCCGCTCAGAATCTAAAAATTCTCAATACTTTTTAAAAGCGTAAGAAAAAACAAAAACAATTAAGAAAAAAATGTGTAATTTGTTATTCTTTTTAGTTTACTAAACATAACTTTCTTACCACGGAGTTTGATGCGGTGTACCAACAAAGTCAGTGTTGATGTTTTTTTTCATTAACGACTTCCGTTAATTAAAACATTTTCCTGGGTCTTGAATATTTATTTGTTCCTACATATCATTTTAATACATTTTAATATTAGCCTATACCGTATACAACATAATAATGTACTTTAATAGTCTCAAGTATCCACGAATTATATTTGACTTCAGACTTTTTATATAAATAATAGATATAATAATAATAAATTTAAATATAATTTGGTTTATTATAGGGTTGCTATTGATTTTAAAATTCAGTATGGATGAATAAGAAATTATCAATTCGTTATTAGATTAGATACCAATTTTAAAAAATTGTTTCACATTTACAAAGCAATAAATGCGATGAAATATTATGATCACTACGGCTACGCTGGGTATTAAAGGACCTTAACACTAAAAAAATAAGTATATCTTAAAAATGAATATAGGGTTAAGTGAAATAAAAACAGATTTACCGTTAAAATATATTTACAACTATTATTTAGCCTGTGTAATTATTTGAAAATATGCGTGACATCATAATTTCATCGCCGCCGATTACTTTGTACACAGGGTTGGGCAAGATACACAAAAAGCAGTATCGAGATACTAGATATGAGATACTTTGCTTTGAAGTGTCGCGATACAAGATACTCGATACTTGAAATATATTCATGATATGCCGATATTACAAAAATATTCTCAAATATTCTCTAACGTGTTAAATATTCTTTAACCCATAAAATAAGCTTTTTTATGCAAAATAAATTTTTTCCTATGAATTCTGTGTTTCATGAATCGTAAAAATTTCTCACACCCATTTAATTGCATAGACTAGAAACAAATATGTAAAATCATAAAAATCCGACCTCTACTTATAAGTCAGCTAATATACTTAAGTTATTGATATAAACATTTTTAATGATACAAAGTTCAAATATTATGTATCTATCGTTACACGTAATTTACAATGATAAGTTCATTAAATGGTCCAATTCAAAATTAAACATAAATATTTATTTGTACGGCCATCAACTATTTTAGGACTGTTAGTTGTCCAGCGTGTTATTATCGTGCAACTATATTTATACACGTTTGTAGATATTAGACGCTAACAGATTTTAGTGGTACCAATAGTTTTTATTATTTAGTTATACTTTATATAAAAAAAAATATAACAATTTTCAGTTGTATAGTCATTTAAACAATCGACGAATTAAACACAAATTTTTAATCATATAGATATAATATCATTTCGTATTTTAACGTACAATAAAGTGCACGAGGATCAGCTAGTTATTATTATATTTCACCTTTAAAAAAATGTACAATTTCATTTATTCCTTATGCATTTTGTGTATGCCAATCAATGTTATGACAAGCAACAAAATGGCGGCCTTCTCCATGCGAGCTTCACTGATAACAATTTAAATAATATAAGAGTACCTTATCTAGGTAGTATAAAGGTGAGTGGTACGGTTTAAGATATACAGGTTAGATAAATCTATACGTATGCGGTCCGAAAGTGTTATGATTAGGTTAGGTTAGTATTCATCAATACATATTTTCACAACATCTATAACGCTCTAGTAGTAGATAGGACTTATAATATCATTGATTTTAAATAGTAAACTTATAATTTAGATTTATGTAAGCACATTTATACTATTTTATACGCAACCTTTTTTTTATTTAACTCCCCGATGTTTTGTTACTCACCATAAACTGTAGTACTGTATTCTGTAACGAGTGCAACAATCAAATAATGCCTCGTATATGTTGTGTGGTTGGATGTCAAACTGTATATAAATTCAACGAAGAAAAAGTGTCAACTTTTTCTTTCCCAAAAAATTAAGAGATGCAAAATAATATCGATCTCAGCTATGTAAGAAAATATTATAGACTATTTACTCAAATTGTACTTACGCTTGTAGTTATTGCCAATTATCGTATTGTAGTAATACTATAAAAATAAATAATTCTCAATATATACAATATATAGTAGTATATTAGTATATATAGATTTTACAAAATTTTTAGAATATTTTGGGTTCTTAAATTACTTTTATAGGAATGTAATACTTTTAATAAGTATTCTAAACAGTAATTAAGAATAATTTTGGGGAAAGTATGTTAAAAGTATTTTCAATAACACCCAAGACGGCAAGTAAATGTCCATATACCTGTGTAATAGAATTTATCGGCTCATCCGAGTTGGGTTCCGAGTACTAGGGGTTACTCGCAGGTATTATACTAGTTGGGTCCCAGATTTTTAAAGTTACTATACTAGTTGGGTCCCGGATTTTTATAGGTACAATACTAGATGGGTCCCAAATTTTTTTAGGTACTCGACTAGTTCCTGAATATTTTATGGTAAGTACTACACTATACTAAAATTTTCATTCTCATTTTGGCAGACTGTCTATGATCAATTTAACCACAGGTATGGTTAAAAAATTTTTTTACAGTTTTTTTTTTTAAATATTAAAATATATAATAAAAAAATTACAGGAATAATCAATCGATTTGATTTTGTAAAATTAATATCGTATACATTCTTAAAAACACACATGTGATTTTTCAAAAAATATTATTTTATTTGTATTTATATTATATAATTATTTTAACATTTTTAATATTTTTTCACTTACACTTATATAGGTATATTTATATTATATAATATGTATTGTCATACTTGGTTTTTAACATTTTTAATATTTTTAGCAACACAAAAGTGATTTTGTGAAGTTGATTTTTTATAAAATATTAATAACTTATATTATAATGGAAAAGCAACAAAAAAAAAAAAAAAAAAAAACTGTAAAAAACATACTAAACTATACCTGTGCTCTAAATAGATTATTGACAGTCCTAAGTCTGTTAAAATGGAAAGGAAAATGTTAATTATAGTGTAGTACTTACCAAAAAATATTCAAGAACTAATGTTGTAGCTAAAATAATTCAGGACCGAACTAGTGTAGTAGGTACCTATAAAAATCCGAGACCCAACTAGTATAGTACCTACAAAAATCTGGGACCCAACTAGTGTAGTACCTAAAATAATTCGTGACCCAACTAGTGTAGCAATTTTAAATTTGAGACCCAACTCGGATGCAGCTGAATATACATATAACATATAAATAATGTACATCAATGACATATTTTGTTAAAATATTTGTATACACATAACACGAATACATTGTTATGATATTATAATTAATCAATAGGTACTTATATTATAATTAAGAGGACGTTTCACCCGCATGTGTTGTCTCCGTCTTACAAGTGCGTAACATTGCAAAAACTGTTTCGCGCGGGAATGAACCGAGCAAGATACAGTTATAACTAAGAAACGAAATTTTCACCACGTAAAAAGGAGAATTTTTCTGTGCAATATAGTTTTTATTTTTTCGATATCACTTATACAAAAAAAAATTCTTATTGTTTTATAATACATTAATTTTGTGTTTTTTAAGCATGAATAACTTTTTTTGTAGTTCTGATATCGAAAAAATAAAAACCCTATTGCACAGACAAAATTCTCCTCTTTATGCGGTGAAAATTTCGTTTCTTAGTTATACCTATATCTTTCTCGGTCCTTTCCCGCGCGAAACAGTTTTTGCAATGTTACGCACTTGTAAGACGGAGACAACACATGCGGGTGAAACGTCCTCTTAAGAATAAAATAATAATTGCTAATCGCTATTTATTATAAATCACGTAGTTCTTTAATTAATAATTATTATTGATTGTTCTTTATTAATTATTTGCTAATTGCTTTTCATCGTTTGTGCTGTGTATTTGTTCGTAGCCCATTCGGCTCCTGTTTCTCTAATCGGCTCCCGTTTTACAAAAAGGTCAATTCCCAAACGGCTCCCATCCAAAAAGGTCTAACGAACAAGTAAATTCCTAAACGGCTCCGGTTTTTTATACACCACAAATTCCTTCCCACTTTATACAGACTTAGGACTGTCTCAAAAGAGGTGTGGTTAAAAATGTCTTGGTGTACACTATGTAAATTATTAAAATTATATAAAAAAAAGCGTATAGTATAATATTTAATTTTTAATTTTTAACGTTAAAAAAATATTTAAAAAATGTAAAAAATGTATAAATAAAAATATTTAAAAAAATCATATTATATCGGGTAAATTTGTTAAGCACAATTTTTTTATATAGTCTATGCGTGATATTTTATTAGATGAAAATTCGCAAATGATTTTTTCGGCGAACTCTTGCTTTTTTTCGATCTTGGTGTATTAAAATAACTTCGAGCTTTAATTTGAATTTCAGATTGTATATTGATTAGTATATGTGTGTATATACTGTACAACAACAGAAATACAAGGAGCGTAATAACATCAACGGTATTGTGTATGCTGTTTTGGAAGACAGGCGTGCATATATCTAATAATTATTGTAGAGTTTACAATTATACATTTATACCTATTTGAATATTTTTTTTTGGACGGGAGCCGTTTCGGAACCGACCTGTTCATTATACCTTTTTGGACAGGAGCCGTTTGGGATCCGACGGTGTATTTATCCGGCAAAACATAATAAAGCAAACCCACGTATATTAACCATGATTTGTGCCTTGTGGTAGGTACTACTCGAGGTTTATCCAGCGCGACGGTAGTGGCGCGAAGCTAAGTAAAAAAAAAAAGCGAAGCCGTCACTACTGTAGTATAGTACATTACACGAGCCAGAGTTTGACCATTGAATGTGTGTAAATTTGCCCGTTTTCTTTAGTCAGGGCTACAGACCTAATGAATGAACGGATTTGTCTGTTTGTAGTATCAATAGATCGGGCATGATTTGTAGATTATACCTTTGTCATTTTTGAAAAAAATTGGTTGTCTAATGTAAAATAGCAGTGACAACTAGCAGCTATTGCTATTGCTAAAAAACAGCTGATGATATGATAGTATCGCATATTTTCAATTTCCTATTTTATTAGCAGCTGCCAGCTAATATCTAATGCTATAGCCGTTACAAACAGTAATACCAAATAAGCTATAAGATGAATAAATTTAAATTTTAAATTTACTATTGCTATTATCTGCTCTAGGCCTTGTAGGCGAGCAGCAAAGGATTTTACCTGGGTTTTGATGGTGTTGAGTATCTTGTCTTCAAAAATAACAAGTTAATGAGTAAAATTAAACTGAGTTAGATACCTAAGTTATAACTTTATAAGATAATGATTATTAAAAATACTTTTAACTCAGCAAATTTAAAGATAATATGGAGACAATTATTAACTTGACTAAGTTAAAAAAATAAAGTTTATTTAATTTAACTATCATCTATTCACCTGGATCACACATACTAATGGTGATTGCAGCGTAACTTTAAATTTTACTAAATTAAGATTTAACACAAATATTTCATTAGAAATACATCCTACTAATACAATTTATATGCATAGCTGTACTTAAATAATTGTATACAGCGTCATTAAAACAAAATATTAAGTTTATTTTAAATATTATGTGTGAGTTACAACTAGTTAAACCCTAGGTAAAGATTATATGCATTAAAACTAGTCAAATAATATAATATAATATAGAGAATAAAAAGATGTATTATATGAAGAAAAAAAAATAATAATGATAAAATGATGTATTGAAATATTGAATGAAAAAAAATTATTATGATAAAATTATGTATTATATGTTTTATTTCCATACGTATATTAAACATAGTACAAAATGCAAACAATACCACGCAATTATTAGACAAGAATTAACATGTTCACTCAAATACAAACTCTTATGCTTAAAACACAATTCATTTAATAAAATGAGCACATTCTACCCCAGTACATCATCGTAGAATATTGCATTGTCTGTGGTAAACGCTGGCACATGTGTTTACTGTCTAGTTCTTCTGTTTAATAATGTGTGTGTAAAGTGGTTAATTATTTCAACATGAATCGTAAGACAAGTGATATTTGGTCTCATTTCACAGTGATAGAAAACACAACATTTGCAAAATGCAATATTTGTAAAAAAAAATATTCTTTTAAGACTAGTATAACTAATTTAAAAACGCATTATTCTATTAGTTGTCGGATACAAATAAATACAGCAAAACAGGTACGTTTATTTTACAATTTTTAAATAAAGAATAGTAAGTAAAGTATAGTAAGGTAAACTCACTAAATTATTAAATAAAAGTTTTTTTTTCTGTAGTCGAACGAAGAAATCGTTGACGATCCAGGTCAAACTTCTAGTGATCAGTTTCCCACATCTTCTTTAAATATACCAAACACAACTCCAACCACACTCGTTCAAAATCCAACTGCATCAACATCTCATGAAATTCCAACTCCATCAACGTCCATTCAAAGTCCAATAGTTAATATCCGTAAAAGAAAACAAACTAACATTTTAGAATATGTACCTAGAAAAATGACATTTGACACACAAAAGAAAATTGATGATGCCCTTATAAAAATTATAACAAACGATTTTCAACCTTTTAAGATAGTTGATGACAAAGGCTTCAGACATTTCGTTATTCTGTTAAATCCTTCATATAAGATTCCGAATCGACATACATTGTCTAAAGTACATATACCAGAATTGTATCAAAAATGTTTAAATTAAACGAAGGAAATGATACAAGCTGAAGCTGAATGTGTTTACATTACGACTGATTGCTGGAGATCCAGGAGTAATATGGGTTATATCGCTATTACATTTCATTTTATTGACAAAAATTTCAGTCTGAAATCTGTTTTGAATGGTTGCCGTGAATTTTCTGAAAGCCACACAGGTTTAAATTTAAGCATAAAAATAAAAATGACATTAGAAGAATGGGATTTAGAAGAAAAAAATTTGTTTTGCAGTATCAGATAACGCAAACAATAAAAAAAGTGCTTTATCCAAACTTGAGTTAAAACATTTTGGATGCTTTGCTCACACGTTAAATTTTATTGTTCAAGGGGCTTTAAAAATTGAATTTAACCTTATAGAAAAAATTAAAACGATTGTGATCCATTTCAGAAAAAGTACATCTGCAAATAAAAAACTTAATAATTAGGTACCGGTAATGGTGCAAAAGAACCGAAAAAGCTTCTTCAGGATGTCAGTACCCGCTGGAATTCAACCCTTGAGCGTATGGTTGAACTTGAAAGCTCTATTCGTGGAACTCTAGGTTTGTTAGATAATCTTTCTGAAGGACTAAGTGTCGAAGAATGGAAAGTAATGAGAACTTTGCATAGTGTTACGACCTTTTGAAGAGGCTACAAGAGCTGTAAGTGGAGATAAATACATGACAGCTTCTTTAGTAATAATATTATCAGAAGGGCTTAAAAATGCATGCAACAAACTCCAAAAAGAAAATTACCATCCAAGAGTAAACAAAGTTGTAGACAAATTATTATCTGGAATGCAGGTTAGAGATCGTTAGGGTTGCATTATTAGTAGTAAGACTTTTGCCGATCCACGTTTTAAAAATATCTCGTTCACTGGAAATCTCTTGCAAACAATTAAAAGTGACATTATAGAAAAAACTGCATCAATAATATCAGATAACAGGACAGTGCAACCTACATCTACCGCTATATCAACAGAAAATGAAAAAGGTTTTTCAATTTGGAGTTCGATTGATTCAAAAGTGGCCCAAGTTCAACCTACAGGAACCAACACCTCTAGAGCTATTATAGAGGTACAGAGGTACTTAGAAGATGCCATACAGAACCGCAATACTGATGCATTAAAATGGTGGATTATCACACAAAAAGAGACAGAACTGATATAGTGTTATGTAATGCCCATTGCGTTGTTTGGTTGTTTCCGTTTTTATAATTCCGTAACTAAGAGGGATACACGTTGCTAACATTCTATCAGATTACGGATACGGTACAATTTCCAATACTTCAAACTTAGGGATACAGTAACCCGATCAGCTGATCGAGTGTCTATTCTATATTGTTCTGTGGTGGTAGGTATACCAATATAAAGGTATTTTTTCCATGAATCCGGAATCTTGGAAAAATAAATTTATGAAACAATTTGGCTTACCTGTTTGTTCCACTGATCGCTTCAATTGTTGTATCCTCTTGATTGTGATGGGAATGACGCAGTAGAATTCCGCCATTGAACATTGCTCGACTGTAAGGCCGACCCACATTAAAAACGTGAACATCCATTGAAATCATCAAATATCAAGGTAAGGTTTTAATGTTTAATTTCTCAAATCCATTAGTTAATCAATATTTAAAAATAATTCTATCCTCATACTACCTAAAAAAAGTATTTACAATTCTATCGCTAGTAGGTACTTACTAATTCTTTGACAATCATAATCATTCGTAGTGTTCTTCTGTCCGGGTCAATTGTAATGCTAATATCACGCACAAAATATGTCCGGATTTAGGGAAACATTAATCTGGTTTCGAAACGAGCATTTTCTACAAAGACCTACCTCATCCGGACAGGCGTTGTGCTTTCCACAAATCAACGCCAGGAGTCATGTGACATTGGCGTCGTAGCCGAGTGACTTTCTCATAGTAATTTCCGTCTTAAAATACGTATTTCATAGCATCGGCTTCTCTCTGGTCTGTGGAATTCTTTTTCATAAATGTCTCATAAAAATAATAAGTTTTTCAAACAAACTGCAGCAGTAATATAGTGACCCGTTTTTACACTCAGACAAATACATTTTGAACATAATCTACAGTAGCCATATTAATATAACTCATAATTCTGACTAAATTCCTATTTGTTTGTTAATAAATGATAATTTGTTATGTGATGAAATGATTAAACCATTAAAAGTGTTATTTAGATATAATTAAATAGACATTGTTAATTGGTAGCATTTGGTTCTACTTTGTGGTGTATACAATATACTAGGGTAACGTTGTTACCGCTTTATAACCGTGAAATCGGGTGACAATCACAGTGACAAATTATCAAGCAACTAGCGGTCAGTCAATCTAAATTATTCAGACTCTCATATTTTATATGTATGTTCCCTCTGGCTATCAAAGTATTGCTAATGGATTATTTTAATAACTAGGTTATATTCTTTTGGCCCATACGTTTCACCAGAAGACTTCAAGACGACTACTATGACGAATTTTACACCGGCGAAAACAACAACGCCCGACCAGCTGCAGATGGACTTGGCCCGTGAGAGGGAGAAATACTTGGAGGAGTTTAATTTCTCGTTTTGTGAAGATGCCAACAAGTTTGAAAAACTGACAAAGATTGGTCAAGGCACATTTGGGTATTTAATAATAATATTATGTTATTGATGTTATTAAATCTACAATATGATAGGAAGATAGCAAAGCTAATAAAAGTTAAGAATGTATCGCTCTAAAACAAATACTTTTACGTCCCAAAATTCAAAACAATGCACTATAATATTTTATACAAACCAAAACAAATTTTGCAGTCCAACAATCATAGTTGCGCATATATAGTGTCTTAGTCACATTGGTTACTTACAAACATAAACTATTGCAAAACAATATTATTGAAAATAGACATTTTAGGTACCTAATATAGTACACATATATCATATTTTCAAAGCCCTGATATTTTAAGTATTTTTATTCGTTAACTATTATTTATCTGATTAATTATAATTTATAAACAAGTATTTTATTATTATTATTATTTTTTAGTGAAGTGTTCAAAGCAAGAGACAAGAAAGATCCTAAATTGATAGTGGCTATGAAAAAAATTCTAATGGAAAATGAAAAAGAAGGAGTAAGTTAATACAATTTTATAATTTTATAATTAAAAGCTTTATTATATATTTTATAATTTTATAATTTAAAGCTTATTCAATATTAATAATGTAGGGCTTAAGCACTTTTCAATATCAAACGCTAATTGTGTCTACGGTAATCACTCTAAAATTTAAATGTAGAGTGCTAATAGATATTTTTTTTTTAGAAGGAAAATTGAGGAATCATGTTTTTGTGTAATGTGCGCATGTAATAGCATGTCATATTTTTTTAGAAGCTTAATGAATTGTGAAGACTGATTATTAATACACATTTTATTTTTTTAAAGAATTGTGTTTCTATATGCTAATATACTTTTGTTACACAATAAAATTAATAAGAAAAAAAATATATCTAGTCCAAAAACACATCAATGCTTCTAGCATGGTAGGTTAGGTAGACAATGTTTAAAAATATATAATAAATATACCCATTGAATATAATTGTTTATATTACTATTAATTTTTATATAACATTTTTTTTTATCAATCTTAGTTTCCGATTACTGCTCTAAGAGAAATTCGAATATTACAAAAATTAAAACACGATAATATAGTAAGCCTTTTGGAAATCTGTCAAACTAAAGGTAATTATAATTTAAACATCAACATTTTATTTTTCTGTTATATTAATATCACATTTAATGTTGTATAGCCACTCGGGATAATAATTATCGTTCAACATTTTATTTGGTGTTTGAATTCTGTGAACATGATTTGGCTGGCTTGCTGTCAAATACTAAGGTGAAGTTCAGTCTTGGAGAGATTAAGCAAGTAGTCCAACAAATGTTCAATGGTCTCTTCTACATACACAGCAACAAAGTATATAATATTATACCTAATAAAAATAATGATATTTTTAGAACTGTGTACATTTGTGAAAATCGAAACTTATGTTATGTTTTATGTATCAGATATTACATCGCGACATCAAAACAGCAAATATATTGATCACAAAAACTGGGAAAGTAAAATTAGCTGATTTTGGTCTGGCCAGAGCTTTCAGTACTCAGAAAATTGGACAACCAAATAAGTAATATCATGTTTATTTAATTAACACAACAAAAAAAAAAAAAAAATTTAAAATGTATGAAATAATTTGTTTAACATTTCTATTTACCATGCTAAATATATTTTTATCGTCGTTCCCCCGAAATCTTGGTCTATCATCGCTTTATGTATCACCCAACTATAAAGTATATGGTCTAGTTGTCTACTAATAATTCGTGTTCTACAATAGATAAAATGCTCACATTGGTATTTCATACTATTTTTTATCTTTATATTTCCTAGTTCATATCAACCATTAAAGCAAGACTATCAATTAAAGGTAAAGAAAATGTGTATTATGAATGAAAACTTATTTGAGAGTACATGGCAGCCTTAAATAAAAGTGGTAAAATTTTTAATTTCTTCATAAGAGATGAGAAAATTTGTAGATAGGTTTAATTAATTACAGTTTTAGATAGAGTGCATACGTATTTTGTTCATAACTTGTTTATACATTTTTCATTTTTTATTCACTGAAAATCTTTATTTTCTACTTTTTATAAAATGTAGATATTTTTATATACATTGCTGTAATTTCTTTATATGGTAGTCAGAAGTGGTAGTCTACGTTCATTGATATATATAATAATTTTTTTTCGGTATAGAGCATATTGAAAGATATAGCCTTTTTCCAGCATATTCAATGAATTCTATAGATTCATTATTATTATTTTTTAAATTGCTTCATTTGCATATTATACCATAAGTTGCTAAAATAATAACATTTTGGTATAACTGAGTAAAAAAAAAATTAATTAATTAAAATTCATATATATATATTATTTTGAAATGATCATGCTATGTTTAATTTTATGTAGTTTTATTTGTTTTTAAAATATTATAAATTAGCTATTATCATTTGCTGTTAGGTAATCAGATTTTGATATAATCAAGTGAACTCACATACTTATTATGCCACATACAACAATGGTAATGTAAGAGTAATGCTGAACCTATATAGATATTAAATAAAATAATTCTATTATTCAATTAAATTATATAAATACCGGTACTTAAAACAAATTAACATAACATTTTACACGATCTACTAAAATAAGTTTTTTTTTCAGTTTAATAATTAATGCATAATGGTAATAAAATATTTTAAAAATATAAACCATTTAATCTATAACATTTAATGTTAATACCACATAATAATTATATAAATATTTTAGATATACTAATCGAGTTGTTACATTATGGTATCGACCTCCCGAGTTGCTGCTTGGCGATCGTAACTATGGTCCGCCTGTAGACTTATGGGGAGCTGGATGTATTATGGCTGAAATGTGGACTCGTTGTCCAATTATGCAGGGTAATTCTGAGCAACAACAGTTAATTTTGATATCAAAACTATGTGGTTCAATAACACCAGAAGTCTGGCCTAAAGTTAAATCTTTAGAACTGTACAATCGAATTGAATTATTGAAAAGACAAGATCGAAAGGTTATTATTCAAATTTACCTACCAATTAGGTTTTGTTTTTAATGCTTAACTAACTATTTGATTTGTAGGTGAAGGAACGATTAATGCCCTATGTTCGTGATCCATTGGGTTGTGATCTATTGGATAAACTCTTGGTATTAGATCCAGCTAAAAGATTTGATGCCGATTCAGCTTTAAACCACAACTTCTTCTGGACAGATCCTATGCCATGTGATCTATCTAACATGTTGTCTCAACAAACACAAAGTAATTTTGAATATTTTGCTCCACGCAGATTCAATAATCACCAATCTTCTGCAATGCGACCAGAATCGACTGTTCCAATTCAAGGGACGTCTGCATCTGCTACTTCAAGTTTTAATGAAGGTGATTTCACTCGCAAGTGAATATGGGTTATGCGGTCACTCATAACTATAATACTTTTATCATTTATATTATTTGTATGGATTATTCAGTTAACCAATCATAATTGTTCACACTAAAACAAGTTTATTAAATATTTACATAATTAACAAATTACTATGTATCATGAATATTCTTAAAATTTCTAAATAAAATTATTTTTAACTCTAAATTAGATTTTCTTTTTTCGTTTTAAAACGATAGTGTACAAAATTATTTGTACAGTTATTATAAAAACGAATTTTAGGTTTATACTATAGGAACATTTCGCATCCGTGCATCAAAAACTTACATAACTGTATTTCATATAGTGCAATATTACATGTCATATGGTTATATGATCAGTTTGTAATAAATGCTGTATTTTTTGGTGATTAAATACCTAAATATAATCTACTCGAATACGAGATACTGCTAACAACGAGCAAAACGTTAGGTCCCGGCACAAGCTCATATGATTGTATGTTAAAATATACGTCTACAACGAGTATGGTTATTACGAGGTATCGGCTATTACGAGTAAAATAAAACGAACTTGACTAACGACCTTTCGGTTATTACGAACAGTTACCTGCAAGATAAGAACTTTTGGCTATTATTTATGTAACATTTATTATTTAGGTCTAACACTAGAAAGATTTTATTTCACAAAATATGAAGGCACAGATGCTGAAAGAAAAGTGTTGTCTTTATTAGAAACATCGGTCAACAGTAAATACATGAAGCAAAGTTCGATCAAAGATTATTTTAAGAAATTAAATTCAAGTGTTTTATAATTATGTTTAAGTAATATTTATAGATAAATAAAGTAATAAATCTCCAATTATAATAATTAATAATAAATGTATGTATAAATAATGTATGTGCATACATGTATAAATTCAGTATTAATTTCGATTATAAGTCAAATAAAAAAAGTCGTCGGTTTTATTTTTGTATTTCCCGTTATTAATCGGTTACAATGAATGCTCGTTCTAACCACATATTATAACGAGATACCGGTTATAACGAGAAAAACTATCTGGCCCTTGAAACTCGTTATAACCGATTTCTACTGTAATTTAAAATTCATTGGCGACGAATGACGCGCGCACGCACATTCACCCTGTCTAACGCATGACGCACGTACGCACAGGACAGGCCACCGGAGTCTTGGTCACGTGATCGATGCTTGTAGGCGGAGACTGACCGCCGCCGGACGAAAACTGGTCGCCGCCGAGTAATGATCTCATTTTGAATAGAGTATGTACTACTATATTATAATTTGTGATTCTTTATTTCTAAAATGGTTTCTAAAACATATAAACAGAAATTACGAAAAAGGAGAAATAACTATTTAGAATAAAAAACGACAATTACAATGTGTATGGATGAATGTTTAATAAAGATAATAAATAAATGGCTACGATGTAATGACACTAAACAATACATTTTGAACGATGGCCTCGAGAGGGTAAAAATGTACATATTATAATAATGGGAAAAAAATTGAATATGATTTTTTTTTAAAATAGAGTATATTAAATAAACAAACATAATAATAAAATAAATTAATAAAAACATAAATAATTACATATTACAAGCCAGTCCATAAGAATAATATGTTATAAAAAACTACTGATATCCCAACAAAAACACTTCGTCGAACTCCGTGTAAAAAATTGCTAAGTAATAAAAACTAGTCATCTATAAGACTTCAGCATTATAAAGATGTGATATCATGAATAAATGTTAAGTAAGTTAAATTTTAAATTAATTGATTCTATCTCAATCATTTATTTACTTTGCTAGACTTTATTTATTTCGACAAATAAACATGTCTGTTCATAACTGGACTATTTAACAAATTTTAATGACAAATGTTACTAAATTTGTTTTATAAAAAAGTCTTAATTATTAATTTATAAAGAAAATCAATTCTAGCAAAGTAAATAAAGGATTGAGATAGAATCAATTAATTTAAAATTTAATTTACTTAGCATTTATTCATGATATCACATCTTTATAATTTTGAAGTCTTATAGATGACTAGTTTTTTTACTTGGCAATTTTTTACACGTAGTTCGACGAAGTGTTTTTGTTAGGATAGATTATACAGGTTCCCTCATTACGAAAATATCGAAAAAACAGGAGTAGGAGAAAATGACGTTGTGACGTCATCGTCGTACAAACTATAAAACGATAACAAGTATTTCGTACGTTTATACATGATAAATTAAATAAGTATGTCAGCAATTTACCGGGTTTTAGACTAATCGCGCACCCACCCTCCGCCCATACAATATGTACTGTGACGTAAGCATTTCTCCGTTTTTCATTGGTCCGCCGCTGCCTCCACCGCTCATAGCGATTCTGCGATCGTGCTCCCATGGCCCATCTCATCAGCTGCTTAGCATGACCCATGATAAATTATATAATTATAATAATTATTTTATTACAATAACATTAAAATATCCTCTATTGTCAGAGATGTGAGACTGAAAAGTTTCTGAAATTTTCAAGTGAAACTTTTCATGAAATTTGAAAAGTTTCAAGGCTATTGAAATGAAAAGTATTAAAACTTTTCAATATCAAAAATTTAATTTCATAATCGTACGTATACAGTATACCTGCATACACCAATAGATAGGTAATAGAACAATAGTTTTAATATCTATGATTGTAATTGTAAATTGTAATAGGTATTATGGTAGCACTGGTATTCGCTGTTAATATTGTTATGTGTTATCACAATAATTGGTTATTCATATTTTATAGTTTTATATAAGTATTTAATATTGTGAACTATTTTGAGACTGTTAAATAATAATTTCTTAATCTATGCTGAAAGCAGTTAATATTTTAGTTGGTTATAGTCTTAAATAATTTGTTGAAAAAGTTTTTTTGTTTAAAATATGTTACTTTGTTTTTTTATTGACCTGTTAGTTGGTTACTTACCTACATTGTATGTTTACAAAGGTTATTCATATTTTATAGTTTTATATAAGTATTTAATATTGTGAACTATTGAGACTGTTAAATAATTATTTCTTGATCTATGCTGAGAACAGTTAATATTTTAGTTGGTTATAGTCTTAAATAATTTGTTGAAAAAGTTTTTTGTTTAAATGTTACTTTGTTTTTTTATTGACTTGTTAGTTAGTTACATACTTACATACCTACATTGGCTACATTGTAATGTTTACAAAGGTTTTTCATATTTTATAGTTTTATATAAGTACCTATTTAATATTGTTGAGACTGTTAAATAATAATATCTTAATCTATGCTAAGAACAGTTAATATTTAAGTTGGTTATAGACTTAAATAATTTAAAAAAAAATTAAAGGTGTATAAAAGTGTTAAGTCAAAAGTTTCAATTTTTTTGAAAAGTTTCATGAAAACATGAAAAGTTTCTGAAAAGTTTCAACAGGTCTGTGAAAACATGAAATTTTACATCTCTGTCTATTGTACGTTTATTACTTCCGGAGTCCCACAAGGTGGGCACTTGTCTCCACTTTTATTTAATATTCTAATAAATACTTTATGCGAATCTGTTGCCAGCAAAATGCTATTATTTGCGGATGATGTAAAATTATTTAATTGCGTTCAATCTGAGAGTGATGCTATTTCGTTACAAGAATCGTTGAATAAGTTAGTCCATTGGTGTAATACAGTTGGGTTAGAGCTGGCAATTCATAAATGTAAAGTTATGTCTTTTTTGAGACGTCACTCAATTATTCAATATGATTATTCTATTGATAACGTGATATTACAGCGAATTAACCAAGTTGAAGATTTAGGTTTTATTTTTACTCCAACGTTATTGTTTGCACCTCATATTGACTGGATAGTAGGCAAAGCATTGTGATCATTAGGGTTTATAAGGCGATATGCAGGGTCGGTCATATCTGTAAGATGTTTGTTAATATTATATACTACTCTAGTTAGATCAATTGTAGAGTATGTATCTGTGGTATGGTCTCCAAGGACCAAATGTGATATTATTCGAATTGAACGTGTTGAGCATCGTTCCTTAAACAAGGTTTCTCGATCTATGGGCATTAATCATGAACCCCATGACTATAAACCCGTTTTAATAGCACTCAATTTATCCACCCTAAGCGAAAGAAGAAATATGAGTGATATTAAACTTTTAAATGGTTTAGTCTCTGGTGTAATTGACACGCCAGACTTGTTATCTAGAATAGGTTTTCGCATTCCAGGTACAACCCGTTCTCGTGACCCCTACTACCTTCCTTCAGTGTCAAAAAACTATTTGGATGATGATCCTTTAAGGAGAGCTATGTCTTTAGATAATAGTCAGACTAGTTAAACATTTTTTTCTAATTTGGGGTTTTGTTCCGTTAAATTTAATTTTCAGCAGCCTACTACGCACTACTGTATAATTTTAATTTATTTTTAATTCAATGTGTTATGTTTGAATATGTTTATAAAAAAAAAAAAGTTTTAATGTATATTCATTAATAAGTAATATATTGTAAAAGCTGTATGGCGTTTAAAATAAAATAAAATAAAAAAATAAAATTTTACCGGTAGACAACCAAAACGTCTGAGTAAAATTCTGTAGTTAAAAAGTTAAAGGTAAAAAGTTCGGACTTTTTTACCACGATTTGAATTTACAGTATGACTAGCAACAATTTCAACTTTAAACGCTCATGATAAAGTATTAATGACTATTTTATTTTTTATTTCTGAGCGGAGTGATGAATGTATTGATTTTACAATGATGTTATTTTTTTATTTTATTTTTGTCGTCTGCACATTTTGGGGCACTAAAAATGCTTCAGTTTCCTATTTTAGCAGTTTTTCTAAATGAAAAGTGAATTTTAGTTAGTTTGGGGCTCGATATAACTAGTAAAACTGTCATTCACTCATTTCCTTGAAAATCTGGAGGTATAACGAATAATTAAATGTATTTTTGTCCTCTCGATAAAACGAAGTTTTTTTTTAGTTAAAACTTTCGCGATGTAATGAACTTAAACAATTTTGGTGCTTCTAAGCACAAGTTACATTGCAATAATATCATTATATTACGAATTAATCACTTTTATTAATATAAGATACACGTTTGCTGATGTATACGATAAATATAAAATTAAAATAAATAGATTATTATTATTACCTATACTGAGGTTTCCGGCGATTATCATGTCAGATAAAATTCATGTATCTAAGGTAATGACGAAGTAGAACATAGTCGCAATTAGGGGGGACTTGAGTATGCTGAGCTCCCTTAGTTTTATCCGTAGTCTCCCAGCTTTTTAATCATATTTTAGCTTAAAACATTAAGTAGGTATCAGGGTATGTGCTGCTGAAACAATTTTAGCCCTTCCTCACAGAAAAATGTCTCTAGATGTTCCTATATCAAAAAAACTCTTCCGAAGAGCCTTCCGTAACATTAACGGAAGCAAAATCAGATCTCTGCGCCAACTTAAGTTCTTTTCAGAGACATAAAAATATCGATGTCAGAGGGTGTGTTTCTTTATATTTTAAATATGTAAAACATTATTGACTGGTTTAGATCAAGTCATCAAGTGGCACATCGAAAAAGAAATTGATTTAAAAAAAAATAAATATGTATACGTAAATAAGTAATAAACAATAAATATTCATGTGTTCCTATGTAATTATTATTAATTGAAAATGAGCATCTATATTAATGTATGACAATTATTATAATTGTATCTCATTCGATTTAAATTTCGTTGGTTTATAATCTTGACATCTCGACAATTATAAACAGATATAATTCAATATCATTAAATAATAAATTATAATGTAAATGTAAATGATTTACATTGTAATTTAATAAATATAAAATGGTAAGATGGAATTATACTCGTTATATTATCAATAAGTATTTAATTTTTAAGAATGATATTTAAATATCTAAAAAGTATAATGTCTTTTATTATGCTTAAGATTAAATTAATTAAATGTAATTAATTTAATCATCACTATAATATACAAAAGTAGTTCCAGATGGGGGTTTTAATAAATTAATATTTATATAACACCATTTGATGTAAAGAATAGCTCACAGATATACGTTAGTTACCTATGGCAAACTTAAGTGACATAAATTTGTTTAAATTCATTAGAAAATACTCTGGACCTATAAATATTTGAAAGTTAGTAATAATGCCATAGTGCGTTTTTGAAAATTATGATAGTATGGTAGTAGGAAGAAAGGAAAAAATCAGACAAACCTTGCAGTCCATCTGCATAGGTTCCCAAAAGATATATTTTGTGTTTTATGTGGTTGCAACAAACTGAATATGGTCAATTTATTAATGCAAAATCTGTAAATCTTAAAACTTGTAACATCATCTATTCATGTGAAATAGACATTAACATTATTCACGTTACATGTATTGTTATTTTCATTTTTATTTACATTAACTTATTAAAATGCATCTAGCTGTTGTTTGTTTATTGCATTTTGCTCCATACCATATTGCCGATAAGCCAATGATACAGAAATTATTATAGATTTATTTAATACCAATGTTTTGTTTAATAGTATTTATGGTACAGACTATTATTATATACCTTTTATAAGACCAGTGAACTCTTTTGCACCAGTAAACAAAATTGATTCACCAAAAATAGTTACTCCTGCTGGAGTATTTGATGTGTAAGTTTCCAATAAATATTTTGTTTATTGAAATATTCTACTAATTTTTATGTGCATTTAAAAATCAATTAAATTCAACAATAATATAATATTTGTATAATGCTTAAAGAAACTAATAATAAACATCAAAATGTTCCAAAAACATTGGATTTTGTCAACGTTGAACTAGAGGTTCAACCGTTAGTTGATGATTCAGATAATGATTTGATTCAGAAGTAATTTAGAAACTTGATGCTTTTGTTAATTTTTCAATGAAATAATCATGTTTATTTTTAATTAGACTGATGGAATCTGTAGATTTGTATAAAAATAAAAATCGCCAACTTAAAAAAGAGAATAATTAATATAAAAAAATATATTAGCAGTAATTAACAGTAATTTCTTTTGATAAGACATGTATTTCACAAAGAATTTGTTAAGACAAAAAATTTGAAAAAGTATGTGGGCCACATAGATGTGTTCAAATACCGTTATAGCTAGATGAGGTAAGCAAATTAATTAATCATGTTACATTTGTATTAAATTTATTTGAATAAAATTAATTAACCTAATGGTTTATTGAACAATTGGAAACAACCGATATTCTATAACTACGATACTGCTATGACAAGAGAATTACTTAATAACATAATAGAAGCATTACATGAACATGGTTTTAATGTGATCGCCATTGTGAGTGATATGGGTTTTTCAAATGTTGGATTGTGGAAAAATTTGGATATTTCTTTAACAAATACGTCTTTTAAACATCCAATAACTAGTAAAAATGAATATGTGTTTGCTGATGTGCCCCATATCTTAAAACTTGCAAGAAATAATTTTCTCGATCAGTATAATAGATACACATCACACATTGCTAGTTAAATAATGAAAAAAAAATTTACAAAAGTTTCTGTGACAATAAGGTATTATAATACTATAGTATAACCTAACCGTACATACTACCAGGGGTACGACACTCTGTGTATTGGCAAAATCTGGTGACTGTGGCCTTGAACACGGTCTCCGGGAGGGCGTGGCATACAATATATCAATTAAATATATCATATCAGTATGAGATGGGGGTCGTTCTCCGACAAACATAAATTTGATAACATGATATAACATAAAATATTTTCCATTATCATCATAATTTTCATTAAATTGACGTTAGGGAAATTTTGTGCTAAAAAGTAAACAAATTTGTAATCTGAATCGTCGAAACTTAAAAGCTCATTTTTAAGAATAAAATAGCTTAAAAAGAAAATCTTTGAAATTAAGGCCATCTAAATCCAACAATATTATAATGCTCTATTGTTTTTACTTCTGTCATTATTGTAGACTCTACAAACTTAAATTTTGTAGTAGATATATCTTTATTATAAATAAAATGTAAATACCATGGCTGAATAAATTTATAATATGAATAAAATTTAAATACCATGGTTAAATGCATTTATAATATAAATAAAATTTAAATTCATAATATATTATGATTTATTATTTTTGTTTGTGTATTAATGAACATCAAATGAGAAAACCACAGGGCTGGAAGTTGTTTAATATATAATTATATTTTATTATAATATAAAATAAAATAATAAAAATATACTGTTGGAAAAAATGTAGTTGTTTATCCAATTCCTCATTGAAATGCCACCAATATTGTTTAAGTCTATCTGGTCTTTATTAATGTTTGTAATATTCTTTTAAATTTATTTTACTTTTATTTATAGAACTATAGTATTGTTCAACCAACTAAATTTGATTGCATTTGTTTACAGTTATGCACTTATACTTCAGTAGTTTAAAATATAAACTAAAGTAAAGTGTATTATTGTATTTGTTTAATTAATAAAATATGTTTAAATAATTATCTTCATCAAAAATATTTTTTTAGAACTAACTTATACTTAATGAGGGGATTTTTTAAATTTGCAAATCAACGTTTTTTTATAAATAAGTGATACAAAATTTAATTTTAATATTAACAATTATTTTTGAAAAATAGGAATATAAATAAGCTTACCTTGTTTACTCTTTATTTTAGTTTATTAAATTAGTTTAAAAAATCACACTATACAATGTTACAAACATACATAGGTGTAAGTCCAAATGTAGGCAAGATAAGTTAAACTTACTTTTCTTATTTATTTAACTCGTTAAAAGTTAGTAAGTTTTACTTACATACTTTAATCAGTTTAATCAATTATAAAATCTAATCTGGAAAAATGAATTACCTCGTTAACGCCAAGATGTAAAGTATGTAACATATAAAATCAATTTATGTCAAGATAATATCGAGTTATTTTTGTTTAATTTATGACATTTTACTTATCTACAAAATACCATGTTAGTTTTCTTTTATTTATTATACTTTACTGCGGGAAATTTACAGAACAGTTTTATAAAACACTTTCAGTCTTATTATACATCAACTCTAGTATTGTGGTTTATTTTTTGTTTGGTTAAACTTTCTTAACTTTCAGTTATACATATATCTAGTTTTTTGTTTTCAATATGAATCATTTACATGACCATAATTATGTTTTACTTCTTCTCAATCTTCCAGAAGAAATTATTGTAGATATGGATGTGGATGTAGATGAAGAAGTTAACAGTAAGTACTAAATTATATGCATATATTTATATAAAAGTTAAATATTACTTACATATAGCAATAGCTATATTAATTATAATTACAATTTTATTTACAGTTAAAGAACATGCAACAACATACACAATAATTCCTGGTATTAGACTTAAGTCACAAATATTTGTGGACAATTTAAACTACAGGTATTATAAAAGTAGAAGTCGAAATAACAAAATGTGAGTAGAAATAATATTTTAGGATTTGGTTTGTTTGGTTAGCTAGTAAAATCTTAATTTATAACTATTTAGATACGTAGTGTGCGAAAATCAAAAAAATCGAACAGCATTTTGTCCTGCCACTGCGTATGTTAATACAACTATAATTGACAATACAATAACAGTATTAGGATTGCACAACCATGCATCTAGGTTAGTCGATGTTACTATGGTTCATTTAAGAAGAGCTATTGGTATAGCTGGAACAAAACCCGGAACTATGTCCACCTCAGTTAGAGAAATGTATAACAGAGAAATAGTTGAGTAAGTAAGAGAAGATCAATAACCTAACCTAAGACCAATACAAAAGTAATATAATAGTAATAATAAAAAATATGCATAACTATTGTAATTAACCTAACCTAACTATACACCTATACTACTTAATATACTAAAAACTATACTATTAATTAAGTAAGAATGTTTCATTACTGCCTTAGAAATCCAGAAGGTGCAACAAACTACACCTATTTACAAACTCAACTTTGTGTAAAAAAAATGCGTCGGCGCCGTCATCCCAACAATCTATCTACAGTCGAAGAACTGATAGATACCTTAAGCCAGCATCAAAATTCAGCATATGGAACAACAATGCAGAATCCGTCCTCAAAGTAAAATTTCACATGTATTACCTAATAAAATAAAATATTTAAATATATTTTTATTTAGTTTTTTTCAACAACAATTACCGTTTATGGTAGAAGACGAACGGGTTGGCGTCATATTCTCAAATTTAGATGCGATTCAAAAATATAGAGGAGAACTGCTAACTGTAACCTTTGCAGGAATTGACGGCACATTTAAAACGGTACCAAAAAGTCCACCACAGCTAACCAAAGGATGTCTATTAACATTTCAAGTGGTTTTAAAAAATGTAGTAAGTATAATAAGTAAATTAATAAATACACCTCTATATACCAGTAGCTTCTCAAGTATATACCTATTGACTGTATTTTCTATTTAAGTCTTTTCCGATAGTTTATGCGCTGACTCCCCGAATGTCTCAAGCTACATACGAGTCATTCTTGAGGATTGTTCGTAAGGTTTTGCAATTGAATTATGCCCAGTTAACAATCATATCTGATTATGAAAGGGGGTTAATAACCTTAATAGGCTTATTACCTCTTACTTACGCGCCTGTCCGTTTAAACCGATTTGTGTTGAAGTGATATTGTTATTTGTGTTTTGCGTATTATAAAATGGAAGATAATACCGAAAGAATTACAGGTGATATCCCTGCAGTCGAAGGTTGTATCCTGAAGCAGTCACTACTATTTCTCCAAAAACAAAAATCAAAAAGGAAAAGTAAGTAATAATGATCATGGTTTTTGCCTTGTGTATCATCACAACAATTATTATCATATTCAAAAACTTGTGTATTCAATATATGATATTTCACATTTTATTACCTAATATTATTATTTATATGTTTTTTACTGTATGTGACCAGTCGTCAAAAGATAATGATGGTCAATATTTACAAAGACATCATTTCTAACACATCCGACAAAAAATACGTGGACATAATTAACCGCATTAGAGAATTAACTGGATTTGGACGAGACACAATTAAGAATACCACCAGTGAATAAAAACAGACAAAAACAGTAACTTCTCCAAACAAAAAAAGAGTGAAGGCTTCACTGTTCGACAAAATAGATGATTTAGATCGCACAGGATTACGGCGAGCAATTCATTCAATTTGGCTAAAGAGAGAAATACCAACCATCGACCGAATTTTATTGGATGTCAACGCGGATCCGTCGCTTCCAAATTTCAAAAGGACGTCTCTTTACCGTGTCATAAAACAACTGGATTTTGTATTTTCAAAAAGAAAAAGGTGCAGTGTGCTGACTGAGAGAGAAGACCTAATCGTTTGGCGTCGTAAATACCTGTACGACATTCGTAAATTTAGAAAAGAAAACCGATCTATATATTATTTAGACGAGACTTAGTTGAATGCCGGCGATTGTGTCGATCGTGTTTGGAAGGACAAAACGGTTTTCTCCAAACATGACGCTTTCAATAAAGGCCTAACAACCGGTCCGTCAAACCCATCAGGCAAGGGCAAACGGCTCATTATATTACATATTGGGTCGGAGAATGGTTTTCTATCAGGTGGTCTATTGTGCTTCATTTCAAAAAAAAAACACCGGAGATTACCATGATAAGATGAATGGAGATAACTTCAAAGAGTGGTTCGAGTCCATTATCCCTAAACTCGACCCAAATTCTGTTATCGCCATGGACAATACACCGTACCATTCGGTAAAAAATGAAAAATTTCCAAATAACAGTTGGAAAATGGCAAATATATTAGAGTGGCTCAATTCTAAAAATGTTGTCCATGAGCGACCATTGTCTACGTTGTTGAAGCCCGAACTTCTAGCGGAATGCCGAAAATTACGACCCCAGCACAAATCCTATGTAATCGACAACTTGGCCAAGGACAACGGACACACCGTACTCCGATTGCCACCGTACCATTGTGAATTCAATCCCATTGAATTGGCATGGGCGATGGTAAAAGGATACGAGAAGCAGAACAACACTACATATAAAATCGAAGATCTTCGCCAACTGCTGAACACTGAAATTGAAAGGGTTACACCTCAAAATTGGAAAAATTTTATAAAGCATGTAATTGAAGAAGAGGACAGAATATGGAAAGCGGACGAAATCATGGACGATATGATAAATGCTATGGAACCATGTATACTAACAATAACAGGAGAAACAACCTCGTCAGAAGTTTCGGAGTAACAATTTTTTAAATGTTTTTATCATGTTTTTTTTAATCATTTAAAAAAAAATGTTATCATGTTTTTAAACCATATTTTTTATTTTTTTTATCATGCTTTATTTTTATCAATTTACTATTTTTTTTATTATAATAAAATGCTAATTATTAAGTAGGCAGTAGTCAGTAAGACAGTAAATACCACATACCTATTAATGTATATATTACGAATTTTCATATTTGTATATTGTATAGCACTTGGAGTAATTTTCATTTTTTGTAGAATATTGGACTATCTGACTATAAAGTATAAATTATAATATAATATTTTACCACCATGACCGTCATAGTTTTTTGAACTAGTGTTTACTACATACTACAGTACTACTGTCTACTGTCTATTGAGTAATGACTAGTATAAAAAATGAAATTAATTAGAATAATAAATATAAATAGTATAAATACTATAAATCTGTTTAAATGTATAATGCCAAAAAAAGTCTGCAGGGCAGCGCTCAATTGTACAGCGGCCAAATTTTAAAATGGATTTGCCTCACTAAGCGGAATGCTGATAATGTATAGTTATATACAGTAATAATTACTCTACAATTGATCTAACTAGAGTAGTATATAATATTAACAAACATCTTACAGATATGACCGACCCTGCATATCGCCTTATAAACCCTAATGATCACAATGCTTTGCCTACTATCCAGTCAATATGAGGTGCAAACAATAACGTTGGAGTAAAAATAAAACCTAAATCTTCAACTTGGTTAATTCGCTGTAATATCACGTTATCAATAGAATAATCATATTGAATAATTGAGTGACGTCTCAAAAAAGACATAACTTTACATTTATGAATTGCCAGCTCTAACCCAACTGTATTACACCAATGGACTAACTTATTCAACGATTCTTGTAACGAAATAGCATCACTCTCAGATTGAACGCAATTAAATAATTTTACATCATCCGCAAATAATAGCATTTTGCTGGCAACAGATTCGCATAAAGTATTTATTAGAATATTAAATAAAAGTGGAGACAAGTGCCCACCTTGTGGGACTCCGGAAGTAATAAACGTACAATAGAGGATATTTTAATGTTATTGTAATAAAATAATTATTATAATTATATAATTTATCATGGGTCATGCTAAGCAGCTGATGAGATGGGCCATGGGAGCACGATCGCAGAATCGCTATGAGCGGTGGAGGCAGCGGCGGACCAATGAAAAACGGAGAAATGCTTACGTCACAGTACATATTGTATGGGCGGAGGGTGGGTGCGCGATTAGTCTAAAACCCGGTAAATTGCTGACATACTTATTTAATTTATCATGTATAAACGTACGAAATACTTGTTATCGTTTTATAGTTTGTACGACGATGACGTCACAACGTCATTTTCTCCTACTCCTGTTTTTTCGATATTTTCGTAATGAGGGAACCTGTATAATCTATCCTAACAAAAACACTTCGTCGAACTACGTGTAAAAAATTGCCAAGTAAAAAAACTAGTCATCTATAAGACTTCAAAATTATAAAGATGTGATATCATGAATAAATGCTAAGTAAATTAAATTTTAAATTAATTGATTCTATCTCAATCCTTTATTTACTTTGCTAGAATTGATTTTCTTTATAAATTAATAATTAAGACTTTTTTATAAAACAAATTTAGTAACATTTGTCATTAAAATTTGTTAAATAGTCCAGTTATGAACAGACATGTTTATTTGTCGAAATAAATAAAGTCTAGCAAAGTAAATAAATGATTGAGATAGAATCAATTAATTTAAAATTTAACTTACTTAACATTTATTCATGATATCACATCTTTATAATGCTGAAGTCTTATAGATGACTAGTTTTTATTACTTAGCAATTTTTTACACGGAGTTCGACGAAGTGTTTTTGTTGGGATATCAGTAGTTTTTTATAACATATTATTCTTATGGACTGGCTTGTAATATGTAATTATTTATGTTTTTATTAATTTATTTTATTATTATGTTTGTTTATTTAATATACTCTATTTTAAAAAAAAATCATATTCAATTTTTTTCCCATTATTATAATATGTACATTTTTACCCTCTCGAGGCCATCGTTCAAAATGTATTGTTTAGTGTCATTACATCGTAGCCATTTATTTATTATCTTTATTAAACATTCATCCATACACATTGTAATTGTCGTTTTTTATTCTAAATAGTTATTTCTCCTTTTTCGTAATTTCTGTTTATATGTTTTAGAAACCATTTTAGAAATAAAGAATCACAAATTATAATATAGTAGTACATACTCTATTCAAAATGAGATCATTACTCGGCGGCGACCAGTTTTCGTCCGGCGGCGGTCAGTCTCCGCCTACAAGCATCGATCACGTGACCAAGACTCCGGTGGCCTGTCCTGTGCGTACGTGCGTCATGCGTTAGACAGGGTGAATGTGCGTGCGCGCGTCATTCGTCGCCAATGAATTTTAAATTACAGTAGAAATCGGTTATAACGAGTTTCAAGGGCCAGATAGTTTTTCTCGTTATAACCGGTATCTCGTTATAATATGTGGTTAGAACGAGCATTCATTGTAACCGATTAATAACGGGAAATACAAAAATAAAACCGACGACTTTTTTTATTTGACTTATAATCGAAATTAATACTGAATTTATACATGTATGCACATACATTATTTATACATACATTTATTATTAATTATTATAATTGGAGATTTATTACTTTATTTATCTATAAATATTACTTAAACATAATTATAAAACACTTGAATTTAATTTCTTAAAATAATCTTTGATCGAACTTTGCTTCATGTATTTACTGTTGACCGATGTTTCTAATAAAGACAACACTTTTCTTTCAGCATCTGTGCCTTCATATTTTGTGAAATAAAATCTTTCTAGTGTTAGACCTAAATAATAAATGTTACATAAATAATAGCCAAAAGTTCTTATCTTGCAGGTAACTGTTCGTAATAACCGAAAGGTCGTTAGTCAAGTTCGTTTTATTTTACTCGTAATAGCCGATACCTCGTAATAACCATACTCGTTGTAGACGTATATTTTAACATACAATCATATGAGCTTGTGCCGGGACCTAACGTTTTGCTCGTTGTTAGCAGTATCTCGTATTCGAGTAGATTATATTTAGGTATTTAATCACCAAAAAATACAGCATTTATTACAAACTGATCATATAACCATATGACATGTAATATTGCACTATATGAAATACAGTTATGTAAGTTTTTGATGCACGGATGCGAAATGTTCCTATAGTATAAACCTAAAATTCGTTTTTATAATAACTGTACAAATAATTTTGTACACTATCGTTTTAAAACGAAAAAAGAAAATCTAATTTAGAGTTAAAAATAATTTTATTTAGAAATTTTAAGAATATTCATGATACATAGTAATTTGTTAATTATGTAAATATTTAATAAACTTGTTTTAGTGTGAACAATTATGATTGGTTAACTGAATAATCCATACAAATAATATAAATGATAAAAGTATTATAGTTATGAGTGACCGCATAACCCATATTCACTTGCGAGTGAAATCACCTTCATTAAAACTTGAAGTAGCAGATGCAGACGTCCCTTGAATTGGAACAGTCGATTCTGGTCGCATTGCAGAAGATTGGTGATTATTGAATCTGCGTGGAGCAAAATATTCAAAATTACTTTGTGTTTGTTGAGACAACATGTTAGATAGATCACATGGCATAGGATCTGTCCAGAAGAAGTTGTGGTTTAAAGCTGAATCGGCATCAAATCTTTTAGCTGGATCTAATACCAAGAGTTTATCCAATAGATCACAACCCAATGGATCACGAACATAGGGCATTAATCGTTCCTTCACCTACAAATCAAATAGTTAGTTAAGCATTAAAAACAAAACCTAATTGGTAGGTAAATTTGAATAATAACCTTTCGATCTTGTCTTTTCAATAATTCAATTCGATTGTACAGTTCTAAAGATTTAACTTTAGGCCAGACTTCTGGTGTTATTGAACCACATAGTTTTGATATCAAAATTAACTGTTGTTGCTCAGAATTACCCTGCATAATTGGACAACGAGTCCACATTTCAGCCATAATACATCCAGCTCCCCATAAGTCTACAGGCGGACCATAGTTACGATCGCCAAGCAGCAACTCGGGAGGTCGATACCATAATGTAACAACTCGATTAGTATATCTAAAATATTTATATAATTATTATGTGGTATTAACATTAAATGTTATAGATTAAATGGTTTATATTTTTAAAATATTTTATTACCATTATGCATTAATTATTAAACTGAAAAAAAAACTTATTTTAGTAGATCGTGTAAAATGTTATGTTAATTTGTTTTAAGTACCGGTATTTATATAATTTAATTGAATAATAGAATTATTTTATTTAATATCTATATAGGTTCAGCATTACTCTTACATTACCATTGTTGTATGTGGCATAATAAGTATGTGAGTTCACTTGATTATATCAAAATCTGATTACCTAACAGCAAATGATAATAGCTAATTTATAATATTTTAAAAACAAATAAAACTACATAAAATTAAACATAGCATGATCATTTCAAAATAATATATATATATGAATTTTAATTAATTAATTTTTTTTTTACTCAGTTATACCAAAATGTTATTATTTTAGCAACTTATGGTATAATATGCAAATGAAGCAATTTAAAAAATAATAATAATGAATCTATAGAATTCATTGAATATGCTGGAAAAAGGCTATATCTTTCAATATGCTCTATACCGAAAAAAAATTATTATATATATCAATGAACGTAGACTACCACTTCTGACTACCATATAAAGAAATTACAGCAATGTATATAAAAATATCTACATTTTATAAAAAGTAGAAAATAAAGATTTTCAGTGAATAAAAAATGAAAAATGTATAAACAAGTTATGAACAAAATACGTATGCACTCTATCTAAAACTGTAATTAATTAAACCTATCTACAAATTTTCTCATCTCTTATGAAGAAATTAAAAATTTTACCACTTTTATTTAAGGCTGCCATGTACTCTCAAATAAGTTTTCATTCATAATACACATTTTCTTTACCTTTAATTGATAGTCTTGCTTTAATGGTTGATATGAACTAGGAAATATAAAGATAAAAAATAGTATGAAATACCAATGTGAGCATTTTATCTATTGTAGAACACGAATTATTAGTAGACAACTAGACCATATACTTTATAGTTGGGTGATACATAAAGCGATGATAGACCAAGATTTCGGGGGAACGACGATAAAAATATATTTAGCATGGTAAATAGAAATGTTAAACAAATTATTTCATACATTTTAAATTTTTTTTTTTTTTTTGTTGTGTTAATTAAATAAACATGATATTACTTATTTGGTTGTCCAATTTTCTGAGTACTGAAAGCTCTGGCCAGACCAAAATCAGCTAATTTTACTTTCCCAGTTTTTGTGATCAATATATTTGCTGTTTTGATGTCGCGATGTAATATCTGATACATAAAACATAACATAAGTTTCGATTTTCACAAATGTACACAGTTCTAAAAATATCATTATTTTTATTAGGTATAATATTATATACTTTGTTGCTGTGTATGTAGAAGAGACCATTGAACATTTGTTGGACTACTTGCTTAATCTCTCCAAGACTGAACTTCACCTTAGTATTTGACAGCAAGCCAGCCAAATCATGTTCACAGAATTCAAACACCAAATAAAATGTTGAACGATAATTATTATCCCGAGTGGCTATACAACATTAAATGTGATATTAATATAACAGAAAAATAAAATGTTGATGTTTAAATTATAATTACCTTTAGTTTGACAGATTTCCAAAAGGCTTACTATATTATCGTGTTTTAATTTTTGTAATATTCGAATTTCTCTTAGAGCAGTAATCGGAAACTAAGATTGATAAAAAAAAATGTTATATAAAAATTAATAGTAATATAAACAATTATATTCAATGGGTATATTTATTATATATTTTTAAACATTGTCTACCTAACCTACCATGCTAGAAGCATTGATGTGTTTTTGGACTAGATATATTTTTTTTCTTATTAATTTTATTGTGTAACAAAAGTATATTAGCATATAGAAACACAATTCTTTAAAAAAATAAAATGTGTATTAATAATCAGTCTTCACAATTCATTAAGCTTCTAAAAAAATATGACATGCTATTACATGCGCACATTACACAAAAACATGATTCCTCAATTTTCCTTCTAAAAAAAAAATATCTATTAGCACTCTACATTTAAATTTTAGAGTGATTACCGTAGACACAATTAGCGTTTGATATTGAAAAGTGCTTAAGCCCTACATTATTAATATTGAATAAGCTTTAAATTATAAAATTATAAAATATATAATAAAGCTTTTAATTATAAAATTATAAAATTGTATTAACTTACTCCTTCTTTTTCATTTTCCATTAGAATTTTTTTCATAGCCACTATCAATTTAGGATCTTTCTTGTCTCTTGCTTTGAACACTTCACTAAAAAATAATAATAATAATAAAATACTTGTTTATAAATTATAATTAATCAGATAAATAATAGTTAACGAATAAAAATACTTAAAATATCAGGGTTTTGAAAATATGATATATGTGTACTATATTAGGTACCTAAAATGTCTATTTTCAATAATATTGTTTTGCAATAGTTTATGTTTGTAAGTAACCAATGTGACTAAGACACTATATATGCGCAACTATGATTGTTGGACTGCAAAATTTGTTTTGGTTTGTATAAAATATTATAGTGCATTGTTTTGAATTTTGGGACGTAAAAGTATTTGTTTTAGAGCGATACATTCTTAACTTTTATTAGCTTTGCTATCTTCCTATCATATTGTAGATTTAATAACATCAATAACATAATATTATTATTAAATACCCAAATGTGCCTTGACCAATCTTTGTCAGTTTTTCAAACTTGTTGGCATCTTCACAAAACGAGAAATTAAACTCCTCCAAGTATTTCTCCCTCTCACGGGCCAAGTCCATCTGCAGCTGGTCGGGCGTTGTTGTTTTCGCCGGTGTAAAATTCGTCATAGTAGTCGTCTTGAAGTCTTCTGGTGAAACGTATGGGCCAAAAGAATATAACCTAGTTATTAAAATAATCCATTAGCAATACTTTGATAGCCAGAGGGAACATACATATAAAATATGAGAGTCTGAATAATTTAGATTGACTGACCGCTAGTTGCTTGATAATTTGTCACTGTGATTGTCACCCGATTTCACGGTTATAAAGCGGTAACAACGTTACCCTAGTATATTGTATACACCACAAAGTAGAACCAAATGCTACCAATTAACAATGTCTATTTAATTATATCTAAATAACACTTTTAATGGTTTAATCATTTCATCACATAACAAATTATCATTTATTAACAAACAAATAGGAATTTAGTCAGAATTATGAGTTATATTAATATGGCTACTGTAGATTATGTTCAAAATGTATTTGTCTGAGTGTAAAAACGGGTCACTATATTACTGCTGCAGTTTGTTTGAAAAACTTATTATTTTTATGAGACATTTATGAAAAAGAATTCCACAGACCAGAGAGAAGCCGATGCTATGAAATACGTATTTTAAGACGGAAATTACTATGAGAAAGTCACTCGGCTACGACGCCAATGTCACATGACTCCTGGCGTTGATTTGTGGAAAGCACAACGCCTGTCCGGATGAGGTAGGTCTTTGTAGAAAATGCTCGTTTCGAAACCAGATTAATGTTTCCCTAAATCCGGACATATTTTGTGCGTGATATTAGCATTACAATTGACCCGGACAGAAGAACACTACGAATGATTATGATTGTCAAAGAATTAGTAAGTACCTACTAGCGATAGAATTGTAAATACTTTTTTTTAGGTAGTATGAGGATAGAATTATTTTTAAATATTGATTAACTAATGGATTTGAGAAATTAAACATTAAAACCTTACCTTGATATTTGATGATTTCAATGGATGTTCACGTTTTTAATGTGGGTCGGCCTTACAGTCGAGCAATGTTCAATGGCGGAATTCTACTGCGTCATTCCCATCACAATCAAGAGGATACAACAATTGAAGCGATCAGTGGAACAAACAGGTAAGCCAAATTGTTTCATAAATTTATTTTTCCAAGATTCCGGATTCATGGAAAAAATACCTTTATATTGGTATACCTACCACCACAGAACAATATAGAATAGACACTCGATCAGCTGATCGGGTTACTGTATCCCTAAGTTTGAAGTATTGGAAATTGTACCGTATCCGTAATCTGATAGAATGTTAGCAACGTGTATCCCTCTTAGTTACGGAATTATAAAAACGGAAACAACCAAACAACGCAATGGGCATTACATAACACTATATCAGTTCTGTCTCTTTTTGTGTGATAATCCACCATTTTAATGCATCAGTATTGCGGTTCTGTATGGCATCTTCTAAGTACCTCTGTACCTCTATAATAGCTCTAGAGGTGTTGGTTCCTGTAGGTTGAACTTGGGCCACTTTTGAATCAATCGAACTCCAAATTGAAAAACCTTTTTCATTTTCTGTTGATATAGCGGTAGATGTAGGTTGCACTGTCCTGTTATCTGATATTATTGATGCAGTTTTTTCTATAATGTCACTTTTAATTGTTTGCAAGAGATTTCCAGTGAACGAGATATTTTTAAAACGTGGATCGGCAAAAGTCTTACTACTAATAATGCAACCCTAACGATCTCTAACCTGCATTCCAGATAATAATTTGTCTACAACTTTGTTTACTCTTGGATGGTAATTTTCTTTTTGGAGTTTGTTGCATGCATTTTTAAGCCCTTCTGATAATATTATTACTAAAGAAGCTGTCATGTATTTATCTCCACTTACAGCTCTTGTAGCCTCTTCAAAAGGTCGTAACACTATGCAAAGTTCTCATTACTTTCCATTCTTCGACACTTAGTCCTTCAGAAAGATTATCTAACAAACCTAGAGTTCCACGAATAGAGCTTTCAAGTTCAACCATACGCTCAAGGGTTGAATTCCAGCGGGTACTGACATCCTGAAGAAGCTTTTTCGGTTCTTTTGCACCATTACCGGTACCTAATTATTAAGTTTTTTATTTGCAGATGTACTTTTTCTGAAATGGATCACAATCGTTTTAATTTTTTCTATAAGGTTAAATTCAATTTTTAAAGCCCCTTGAACAATAAAATTTAACGTGTGAGCAAAGCATCCAAAATGTTTTAACTCAAGTTTGGATAAAGCACTTTTTTTATTGTTTGCGTTATCTGATACTGCAAAACAAATTTTTTTCTTCTAAATCCCATTCTTCTAATGTCATTTTTATTTTTATGCTTAAATTTAAACCTGTGTGGCTTTCAGAAAATTCACGGCAACCATTCAAAACAGATTTCAGACTGAAATTTTTGTCAATAAAATGAAATGTAATAGCGATATAACCCATATTACTCCTGGATCTCCAGCAATCAGTCGTAATGTAAACACATTCAGCTTCAGCTTGTATCATTTCCTTCGTTTAATTTAAACATTTTTGATACAATTCTGGTATATGTACTTTAGACAATGTATGTCGATTCGGAATCTTATATGAAGGATTTAACAGAATAACGAAATGTCTGAAGCCTTTGTCATCAACTATCTTAAAAGGTTGAAAATCGTTTGTTATAATTTTTATAAGGGCATCATCAATTTTCTTTTGTGTGTCAAATGTCATTTTTCTAGGTACATATTCTAAAATGTTAGTTTGTTTTCTTTTACGGATATTAACTATTGGACTTTGAATGGACGTTGATGGAGTTGGAATTTCATGAGATGTTGATGCAGTTGGATTTTGAACGAGTGTGGTTGGAGTTGTGTTTGGTATATTTAAAGAAGATGTGGGAAACTGATCACTAGAAGTTTGACCTGGATCGTCAACGATTTCTTCGTTCGACTACAGAAAAAAAAACTTTTATTTAATAATTTAGTGAGTTTACCTTACTATACTTTACTTACTATTCTTTATTTAAAAATTGTAAAATAAACGTACCTGTTTTGCTGTATTTATTTGTATCCGACAACTAATAGAATAATGCGTTTTTAAATTAGTTATACTAGTCTTAAAAGAATATTTTTTTTTACAAATATTGCATTTTGCAAATGTTGTGTTTTCTATCACTGTGAAATGAGACCAAATATCACTTGTCTTACGATTCATGTTGAAATAATTAACCACTTTACACACACATTATTAAACAGAAGAACTAGACAGTAAACATATGTGCCAGCGTTTACCACAGACAATGCAATATTCTACGATGATGTACTGGGGTAGAATGTGCTCATTTTATTACATGAATTGTGTTTTAAGCATAAGAGTTTGTATTTGAGTGAACATGTTAATTCTTGTCTAATAATTGCGTGGTATTGTTTGCATTTTGTACTATGTTTAATATACGTATGGAAATAAAACATATAATACATAATTTTATCATAATAATTTTTTTTCATTCAATATTTCAATACATCATTTTATCATTATTATTTTTTTTTCTTCATATAATACATCTTTTTATTCTCTATATTATATTATATTATTTGACTAGTTTTAATGCATATAATCTTTACCTAGGGTTTAACTAGTTGTAACTCACACATAATATTTAAAATAAACTTAATATTTTGTTTTAATGACGCTGTATACAATTATTTAAGTACAGCTATGCATATAAATTGTATTAGTAGGATGTATTTCTAATGAAATATTTGTGTTAAATCTTAATTTAGTAAAATTTAAAGTTACGCTGCAATCACCATTAGTATGTGTGATCCAGGTGAATAGATGATAGTTAAATTAAATAAACTTTATTTTTTTAACTTAGTCAAGTTAATAATTGTCTCCATATTATCTTTAAATTTGCTGAGTTAAAAGTATTTTTAATAATCATTATCTTATAAAGTTATAACTTAGGTATCTAACTCAGTTTAATTTTACTCATTAACTTGTTATTTTTGAAGACAAGATACTCAACACCATCAAAACCCAGGTAAAATCCTTTGCTGCTCGCCTACAAGGCCTAGAGCAGATAATAGCAATAGTAAATTTAAAATTTAAATTTATTCATCTTATAGCTTATTTGGTATTACTGTTTGTAACGGCTATAGCATTAGATATTAGCTGGCAGCTGCTAATAAAATAGGAAATTGAAAATATGCGATACTATCATATCATCAGCTGTTTTTTAGCAATAGCAATAGCTGCTAGTTGTCACTGCTATTTTACATTAGACAACCAATTTTTTTCAAAAATGACAAAGGTATAATCTACAAATCATGCCCGATCTATTGATACTACAAACAGACAAATCCGTTCATTCATTAGGTCTGTAGCCCTGACTAAAGAAAACGGGCAAATTTACACACATTCAATGGTCAAACTCTGGCTCGTGTAATGTACTATACTACAGTAGTGACGGCTTCGCTTTTTTTTTTTACTTAGCTTCGCGCCACTACCGTCGCGCTGGATAAACCTCGAGTAGTACCTACCACAAGGCACAAATCATGGTTAATATACGTGGGTTTGCTTTATTATGTTTTGCCGGATAAATACACCGTCGGATCCCAAACGGCTCCTGTCCAAAAAGGTATAATGAACAGGTCGGTTCCGAAACGGCTCCCGTCCAAAAAAAAATATTCAAATAGGTATAAATGTATAATTGTAAACTCTACAATAATTATTAGATATATGCACGCCTGTCTTCCAAAACAGCATACACAATACCGTTGATGTTATTACGCTCCTTGTATTTCTGTTGTTGTACAGTATATACACACATATACTAATCAATATACAATCTGAAATTCAAATTAAAGCTCGAAGTTATTTTAATACACCAAGATCGAAAAAAAGCAAGAGTTCGCCGAAAAAATCATTTGCGAATTTTCATCTAATAAAATATCACGCATAGACTATATAAAAAAATTGTGCTTAACAAATTTACCCGATATAATATGATTTTTTTAAATATTTTTATTTATACATTTTTTACATTTTTTAAATATTTTTTTAACGTTAAAAATTAAAAATTAAATATTATACTATACGCTTTTTTTTATATAATTTTAATAATTTACATAGTGTACACCAAGACATTTTTAACCACACCTCTTTTGAGACAGTCCTAAGTCTGTATAAAGTGGGAAGGAATTTGTGGTGTATAAAAAACCGGAGCCGTTTAGGAATTTACTTGTTCGTTAGACCTTTTTGGATGGGAGCCGTTTGGGAATTGACCTTTTTGTAAAACGGGAGCCGATTAGAGAAACAGGAGCCGAATGGGCTACGAACAAATACACAGCACAAACGATGAAAAGCAATTAGCAAATAATTAATAAAGAACAATCAATAATAATTATTAATTAAAGAACTACGTGATTTATAATAAATAGCGATTAGCAATTATTATTTTATTCTTAAGAGGACGTTTCACCCGCATGTGTTGTCTCCGTCTTACAAGTGCGTAACATTGCAAAAACTGTTTCGCGCGGGAAAGGACCGAGAAAGATATAGGTATAACTAAGAAACGAAATTTTCACCGCATAAAGAGGAGAATTTTGTCTGTGCAATAGGGTTTTTATTTTTTCGATATCAGAACTACAAAAAAAGTTATTCATGCTTAAAAAACACAAAATTAATGTATTATAAAACAATAAGAATTTTTTTTTGTATAAGTGATATCGAAAAAATAAAAACTATATTGCACAGAAAAATTCTCCTTTTTACGTGGTGAAAATTTCGTTTCTTAGTTATAACTGTATCTTGCTCGGTTCATTCCCGCGCGAAACAGTTTTTGCAATGTTACGCACTTGTAAGACGGAGACAACACATGCGGGTGAAACGTCCTCTTAATTATAATATAAGTACCTATTGATTAATTATAATATCATAACAATGTATTCGTGTTATGTGTATACAAATATTTTAACAAAATATGTCATTGATGTACATTATTTATATGTTATATGTATATTCAGCTGCATCCGAGTTGGGTCTCAAATTTAAAATTGCTACACTAGTTGGGTCACGAATTATTTTAGGTACTACACTAGTTGGGTCCCAGATTTTTGTAGGTACTATACTAGTTGGGTCTCGGATTTTTATAGGTACCTACTACACTAGTTCGGTCCTGAATTATTTTAGCTACAACATTAGTTCTTGAATATTTTTTGGTAAGTACTACACTATAATTAACATTTTCCTTTCCATTTTAACAGACTTAGGACTGTCTATAATCTATTTAGAGCACAGGTATAGTTTAGTATGTTTTTTACAGTTTTTTTTTTTTTTTTTTTTTTGTTGCTTTTCCATTATAATATAAGTTATTAATATTTTATAAAAAATCAACTTCACAAAATCACTTTTGTGTTGCTAAAAATATTAAAAATGTTAAAAACCAAGTATGACAATACATATTATATAATATAAATATACCTATATAAGTGTAAGTGAAAAAATATTAAAAATGTTAAAATAATTATATAATATAAATACAAATAAAATAATATTTTTTGAAAAATCACATGTGTGTTTTTAAGAATGTATACGATATTAATTTTACAAAATCAAATCGATTGATTATTCCTGTAATTTTTTTATTATATATTTTAATATTTAAAAAAAAAAACTGTAAAAAAATTTTTTAACCATACCTGTGGTTAAATTGATCATAGACAGTCTGCCAAAATGAGAATGAAAATTTTAGTATAGTGTAGTACTTACCATAAAATATTCAGGAACTAGTCGAGTACCTAAAAAAATTTGGGACCCATCTAGTATTGTACCTATAAAAATCCGGGACCCAACTAGTATAGTAACTTTAAAAATCTGGGACCCAACTAGTATAATACCTGCGAGTAACCCCTAGTACTCGGAACCCAACTCGGATGAGCCGATAAATTCTATTACACAGGTATATGGACATTTACTTGCCGTCTTGGGTGTTATTGAAAATACTTTTAACATACTTTCCCCAAAATTATTCTTAATTACTGTTTAGAATACTTATTAAAAGTATTACATTCCTATAAAAGTAATTTAAGAACCCAAAATATTCTAAAAATTTTGTAAAATCTATATATACTAATATACTACTATATATTGTATATATTGAGAATTATTTATTTTTATAGTATTACTACAATACGATAATTGGCAATAACTACAAGCGTAAGTACAATTTGAGTAAATAGTCTATAATATTTTCTTACATAGCTGAGATCGATATTATTTTGCATCTCTTAATTTTTTGGGAAAGAAAAAGTTGACACTTTTTCTTCGTTGAATTTATATACAGTTTGACATCCAACCACACAACATATACGAGGCATTATTTGATTGTTGCACTCGTTACAGAATACAGTACTACAGTTTATGGTGAGTAACAAAACATCGGGGAGTTAAATAAAAAAAAGGTTGCGTATAAAATAGTATAAATGTGCTTACATAAATCTAAATTATAAGTTTACTATTTAAAATCAATGATATTATAAGTCCTATCTACTACTAGAGCGTTATAGATGTTGTGAAAATATGTATTGATGAATACTAACCTAACCTAATCATAACACTTTCGGACCGCATACGTATAGATTTATCTAACCTGTATATCTTAAACCGTACCACTCACCTTTATACTACCTAGATAAGGTACTCTTATATTATTTAAATTGTTATCAGTGAAGCTCGCATGGAGAAGGCCGCCATTTTGTTGCTTGTCATAACATTGATTGGCATACACAAAATGCATAAAGAATAAATGAAATTGTACATTTTTTTAAAGGTGAAATATAATAATAACTAGCTGATCCTCGTGCACTTTATTGTACGTTAAAATACGAAATGATATTATATCTATATGATTAAAAATTTGTGTTTAATTCGTCGATTGTTTAAATGACTATACAACTGAAAATTGTTATATTTTTTTTTATATAAAGTATAACTAAATAATAAAAACTATTGGTACCACTAAAATCTGTTAGCGTCTAATATCTACAAACGTGTATAAATATAGTTGCACGATAATAACACGCTGGACAACTAACAGTCCTAAAATAGTTGATGGCCGTACAAATAAATATTTATGTTTAATTTTGAATTGGACCATTTAATGAACTTATCATTGTAAATTACGTGTAACGATAGATACATAATATTTGAACTTTGTATCATTAAAAATGTTTATATCAATAACTTAAGTATATTAGCTGACTTATAAGTAGAGGTCGGATTTTTATGATTTTACATATTTGTTTCTAGTCTATGCAATTAAATGGGTGTGAGAAATTTTTACGATTCATGAAACACAGAATTCATAGGAAAAAATTTATTTTGCATAAAAAAGCTTATTTTATGGGTTAAAGAATATTTAACACGTTAGAGAATATTTGAGAATATTTTTGTAATATCGGCATATCATGAATATATTTCAAGTATCGAGTATCTTGTATCGCGACACTTCAAAGCAAAGTATCTCATATCTAGTATCTCGATACTGCTTTTTGTGTATCTTGCCCAACCCTGTGTACAAAGTAATCGGCGGCGATGAAATTATGATGTCACGCATATTTTCAAATAATTACACAGGCTAAATAATAGTTGTAAATATATTTTAACGGTAAATCTGTTTTTATTTCACTTAACCCTATATTCATTTTTAAGATATACTTATTTTTTTAGTGTTAAGGTCCTTTAATACCCAGCGTAGCCGTAGTGATCATAATATTTCATCGCATTTATTGCTTTGTAAATGTGAAACAATTTTTTAAAATTGGTATCTAATCTAATAACGAATTGATAATTTCTTATTCATCCATACTGAATTTTAAAATCAATAGCAACCCTATAATAAACCAAATTATATTTAAATTTATTATTATTATATCTATTATTTATATAAAAAGTCTGAAGTCAAATATAATTCGTGGATACTTGAGACTATTAAAGTACATTATTATGTTGTATACGGTATAGGCTAATATTAAAATGTATTAAAATGATATGTAGGAACAAATAAATATTCAAGACCCAGGAAAATGTTTTAATTAACGGAAGTCGTTAATGAAAAAAAACATCAACACTGACTTTGTTGGTACACCGCATCAAACTCCGTGGTAAGAAAGTTATGTTTAGTAAACTAAAAAGAATAACAAATTACACATTTTTTTCTTAATTGTTTTTGTTTTTTCTTACGCTTTTAAAAAGTATTGAGAATTTTTAGATTCTGAGCGGAGCGATGAATGTATTGATTTCACCATGATGTGTGTTTTTATTATTATTTTTTTTTTGTGTCTGTCATCACGTTTTGGGGCAGTAAAAGTGCTTTGATTTTTGACTTCAGTACCTTGTTCGATCAGAAAGTGTATCTAGTTGGTATTATGGGGAGTTAAAAGTAAAAAAATTCTTAATACTTTTCTAAATAATCGAGAAAAACAAACTAAAAATTAAGGGAAAACGGGAAATTTTAGGCACAATAAGTTTTCGACAAAATCGATTTTGGTTTTTGATGTAACTTTAACACAAATGACTATAGATAAATGAAATTTTCACCGAATGTTTATATAAATTTATTCTATCCACCATGTAATTTTCAAACATTTTTGACTTAAGTTGAACTATTCACAGGTATTTGCAATTTTCAATCATTATTAGTTTTTTTGTAATTAATATCGATAAAAATTTATTTGTTAGGCAGAAAAGCTTGACACCTAACCTAACCTCTTGAAGTACCAAATAGATTCAATTCCCTACCAAAAAAGAGGTTGTTAAAGAATCGTTGACATTTAAACTATGCCAAAATGTAATGAGAAAAAAATTCTGCTTTGCATCTAAAAAAAATTGGGAAATGTTTAAATTATCAGTGAATAGTAGCATCATTGAATTAATGAAAGTATGTCATTAATGTATTAAAGAAATTAAAATAGAAGAAGTTGGGAACTCTGAGGGATGTGTAAATATTAGACAAAGATAATTACTTCCATGTACAAAAAAGTGGTTTCTGAATAGAAAAATAAGAATGCAACCGGGATGAAAGTAATCGATTCTGGATGACGGACTGTTTAAGTTCTATTTTCAATACATCATTAATTCAAACTGTAAATAGCTTATAAAAGATTCGAATAGATTATATTTAGGTATTTAATCACCAAAAAATACAGCATTTATTACAAACTGATCATATAACCATATGACATGTAATATTGCACTATATGAAATACAGTTATGTAAGTTTTTGATGCACGGATGCGAAATGTTCCTATAGTATAAACCTAAAATTCGTTTTTATAATAACTGTACAAATAATTTTGTACACTATCGTTTTAAAACGAAAAAAGAAAATCTAATTTAGAGTTAAAAATAATTTTATTTAGAAATTTTAAGAATATTCATGATACATAGTAATTTGTTAATTATGTAAATATTTAATAAACTTGTTTTAGTGTGAACAATTATGATTGGTTAACTGAATAATCCATACAAATAATATAAATGATAAAAGTATTATAGTTATGAGTGACCGCATAACCCATATTCACTTGCGAGTGAAATCACCTTCATTAAAACTTGAAGTAGCAGATGCAGACGTCCCTTGAATTGGAACAGTCGATTCTGGTCGCATTGCAGAAGATTGGTGATTATTGAATCTGCGTGGAGCAAAATATTCAAAATTACTTTGTGTTTGTTGAGACAACATGTTAGATAGATCACATGGCATAGGATCTGTCCAGAAGAAGTTGTGGTTTAAAGCTGAATCGGCATCAAATCTTTTAGCTGGATCTAATACCAAGAGTTTATCCAATAGATCACAACCCAATGAATCACGAACATAGGGCATTAATCGTTCCTTCACCTACAAATCAAATAGTTAGTTAAGCATTAAAAACAAAACCTAATTGGTAGGTAAATTTGAATAATAACCTTTCGATCTTGTCTTTTCAATAATTCAATTCGATTGTACAGTTCTAAAGATTTAACTTTAGGCCAGACTTCTGGTGTTATTGAACCACATAGTTTTGATATCAAAATTAACTGTTGTTGCTCAGAATTACCCTGCATAATTGGACAACGAGTCCACATTTCAGCCATAATACATCCAGCTCCCCATAAGTCTACAGGCGGACCATAGTTACGATCGCCAAGCAGCAACTCGGGAGGTCGATACCATAATGTAACAACTCGATTAGTATATCTAAAATATTTATATAATTATTATGTGGTATTAACATTAAATGTTATAGATTAAATGGTTTATATTTTTAAAATATTTTATTACCATTATGCATTAATTATTAAACTGAAAAAAAACTTATTTTAGTAGATCGTGTAAAATGTTATGTTAATTTGTTTTAAGTACCGGTATTTATATAATTTAATTGAATAATAGAATTATTTTATTTAATATCTATATAGGTTCAGCATTACTCTTACATTACCATTGTTGTATGTGGCATAATAAGTATGTGAGTTCACTTGATTATATCAAAATCTGATTACCTAACAGCAAATGATAATAGCTAATTTATAATATTTTAAAAACAAATAAAACTACATAAAATTAAACATAGCATGATCATTTCAAAATAATATATATATATGAATTTTAATTAATTAATTTTTTTTTTACTCAGTTATACCAAAATGTTATTATTTTAGCAACTTATGGTATAATATGCAAATGAAGCAATTTAAAAAATAATAATAATGAATCTATAGAATTCATTGAATATGCTGGAAAAAGGCTATATCTTTCAATATGCTCTATACCGAAAAAAAATTATTATATATATCAATGAACGTAGACTACCACTTCTGACTACCATATAAAGAAATTACAGCAATGTATATAAAAATATCTACATTTTATAAAAAGTAGAAAATAAAGATTTTCAGTGAATAAAAAATGAAAAATGTATAAACAAGTTATGAACAAAATACGTATGCACTCTATCTAAAACTGTAATTAATTAAACCTATCTACAAATTTTCTCATCTCTTATGAAGAAATTAAAAATTTTACCACTTTTATTTAAGGCTGCCATGTACCTCTCAAATAAGTTTTCATTCATAATACACATTTTCTTTACCTTTAATTGATAGTCTTGCTTTAATGGTTGATATGAACTAGGAAATATAAAGATAAAAAATAGTATGAAATACCAATGTGAGCATTTTATCTATTGTAGAACACGAATTATTAGTAGACAACTAGACCATATACTTTATAGTTGGGTGATACATAAAGCGATGATAGACCAAGATTTCGGGGGAACGACGATAAAAATATATTTAGCATGGTAAATAGAAATGTTAAACAAATTATTTCATACATTTTAAATTTTTTTTTTTTTTTTTTGTTGTGTTAATTAAATAAACATGATATTACTTATTTGGTTGTCCAATTTTCTGAGTACTGAAAGCTCTGGCCAGACCAAAATCAGCTAATTTTACTTTCCCAGTTTTTGTGATCAATATATTTGCTGTTTTGATGTCGCGATGTAATATCTGATACATAAAACATAACATAAGTTTCGATTTTCACAAATGTACACAGTTCTAAAAATATCATTATTTTTATTAGGTATAATATTATATACTTTGTTGCTGTGTATGTAGAAGAGACCATTGAACATTTGTTGGACTACTTGCTTAATCTCTCCAAGACTGAACTTCACCTTAGTATTTGACAGCAAGCCAGCCAAATCATGTTCACAGAATTCAAACACCAAATAAAATGTTGAACGATAATTATTATCCCGAGTGGCTATACAACATTAAATGTGATATTAATATAACAGAAAAATAAAATGTTGATGTTTAAATTATAATTACCTTTAGTTTGACAGATTTCCAAAAGGCTTACTATATTATCGTGTTTTAATTTTTGTAATATTCGAATTTCTCTTAGAGCAGTAATCGGAAACTAAGATTGATAAAAAAAAATGTTATATAAAAATTAATAGTAATATAAACAATTATATTCAATGGGTATATTTATTATATATTTTTTATATATTTGTGTAACACTTGTATATTAGCATATAGAAACACAATTCTTTAAAAAAAAATAAATGTGTATTAATAATCAGTCTTCACAATTCATTAAGCTTCTAAAAAAATATGACGTGCTATTACATAATATGTTCCAGCGCACATTAAACAAAAACATGATTCCTCAATTATTTTCCTTGTAAAAAAATAAATATCAATTAGCACTCTACATTTAAATTTTAGAGTGATTACCGTAGACGCAATTAGCGTTTACAATATTAAAAGTAAATGTTAAGGATCTATTGATACATGGGTGCTTATCCCCTAAAGCTTTTAACTATAAAATTATAAAAATGTATTAACTTACTCCTTCTTTTTCATTTTCCATTCGAATTCTTTTCATAGCCACTATCAATTTAGGATCTTTCTTATCTCTTGCTTTGAACACTTCACTAAAAAGTAGTAATAATAATAATAATAAAATACTTATTATAAGTTATAATTAATCAGTTGAATAACAGTTAATGAATAAAACTACTTTAAAAAAAAAAAAAAAACTAAAATATCAGGGTTTTGAAAATATGATATATATGTACTATATTAGGTACCTAAAATGTCTATTTTCAAAAATATTGTTTTGCAATATTTTATGTTTGTAAGTAACCAATGTGACTAATACACTATATATGCGCAACTATGATTGCTGGACTGCAAAATTTGTTTTGGTTTGTTTAAAATATTATAGTGCATTGTTTTGAATTTTTGGGACGTAAAAGTATTTGTTTTAGAACGATACAATCTTAACTCTTATTAGCTTTTCCTAGTCTTTCCTGATCTTCCTATCATATTGTAGATTTAATAACATCAATAACATAATATTATTATTAAATACCCAAATGTGCCTTGACCAATCTTTGCCAGTTTTTCAAACTTGTTGGCATCTTCACAAAACGAGAAATTAAACTCCTCCAAGTATTTCTCCCTCTCACGGGCCAAGTCCATCTGCAGCTGGTCGGGCGTTGTTGTTTTCGCCGGTGTAAAATTCGTCATAGTAGTCGTCTTGAAGTCTTCTGGTGAAACGTATGGGCCAAAAGAATATAACCTAGTTATTAAAATAATCCATTAGCAATACTTTGATAGCCAGAGGGAACATACATATAAAATATGAGAGTCTGAATAATTTAGATTGACTGACCGCTATAGTTGCTTGATAATTTGTCACTGTGATTGTCACCTGATTTCACGGTTATAAAGCGGTAACAATGTTACCCTAGTATATTGTATACACCACAAAGTAGAACCAAATGCTACCAATTAACAATGTCTATTTAATTATATCTAAATTACACTTTTAATGGTTTAATCATTTCATCACATAACAAATTATCATTTATTAACAAACAAATAGGAATGTAGTCAGAATTATGAGTTATATTAATATGGCTACTGTAGATTATGTTCAAAATGTATTTGTCTGAGTGTAAAAACGGGTCACTATATTACTGCTGCAGTTTGTTTGAAAAACTTATTATTTTTATGAGACATTTATGAAAAAGAATTCCACAGACCAGAGAGAAGCCGATGCTATGAAATACGTATTTTAAGACGGAAATTACTATGAGAAAGTCACTCGGCTACGACGCCAATGTCACATGACTCCTGGCGTTGATTTGTGGAAAGCACAACGCCTGTCCGGATGAGGTAGGTCTTTGTAGAAAATGCTCGTTTCGAAACCAGATTAATGTTTCCCTAAATCCGGACATATTTTGTGCGTGATATTAACATTACAATTGACCCGGACAGAAGAACACTACGAACGATTATGATTGTCAAAGAATTAGTAAGTAACTACTAGCGATAGAATTGTAAATACTTTTTTTAGGTAGTATGAGGATAGAATTATTTTTAAATATTGATTAATTAATGGATTTGAGAAATTAAACATTAAACTCTTACCTTGATATTTGTTGATTTCAATGGATGTTCACGTTTTTAATGTGGGTCGGCCTTACACTCGAGCAATGTTCAATGGCGGAATTCTACTGCGTCATTCCCATCACATCAAGCGGATACAACAATTGAAGCGATCAGTGGAACAAACAGGTAAGCCAACTTGTTTCATAAATTTATTTTTCCATGATTCTACTTCCATTAATGCGTTGCAACCGAAAACTGGTGATCCTCGTGGGCCGTGCGCCATACCCCCTCTCCTACCATTTGTGGTAAACGGACATCGTAAGTTAGGTTAGAAATTGGATAGAAATTCTTTAAGTTTTTCTTTTTAGACATAAGATTTGAAAATTTAATACAAGCATCCTAAAATATTTTTACAATAGCAGTTGAAAAATAAAAGAAATACATAGTCACAATTTTTTTTACAAGCATTCAAATTTTAATTTTGACTGAATACGTAAAAATCACGAAAATTATATTATAAAATTATAAAAATAATTTGATGTAATAAAAATATGAACTGTGTACTATCTAACTGATAATAAATTCTATGTCATTTACAAATATATATAATAGTTGAAACTATAACATATGTTAAAGTATTTAGAATTTTTTAAATCCTAAAAAACTAACTTTGAATTGACAATCATAATCAATAATCGATCGTTTCAATTGCCAAAGTTCATATATTATTATCATGCTTCTGCAGTTCTGCTGACACATATCAATATCTACCATAAAAGTTATATGGAAAACGAATTAAATTGTAGGATATGACTGATTTCAATTTTCATCTTGATATTTATTAACTTATAAGTATCAATAAAATTGAAAGAAATATCAGTTTATGTTATTAACAAATATTTCCATTTATGCAAGGGCGGTCAGCAAAAGTTTCAACTATAAATAGTTGGAATAGTGAAGATTTTAATGAAAAACCTTTATTTTAATATTCGATTTAATAAAGAAAAAAACAAAAGTTTGATTTTTTGAATTTTGAGCTGAGCAATGGATGTATACATATTGATTTTACAACGATGTGTGTTTTATTATTTTATTTTTTTGTGTCTGTGTAAAAGATAAGTTGTCGAAATAATGCGATTTTCAACTTATAGTACTACCTTCAATAGCTTTTCTGGTGAGAAAGTGAATTTATAGTTAGTGTATAACTAACTTTACTGGTCAAAGTTTAAAATGTTCAATAGTTAGAAATTCATATAAATTTATTTATTTAAATCTAAGATTTAAAAACTCAATGCAAGATATTTTTTATAAGTTTGTCTACTTTTTTCAAATAAAAAAATGTCTACCGGAAAGTCGATTTAAATTTTATGAGCGTTTGAATTTCAAATTTTTAGAACAGTGAATATTCACTCAATTTCTCTAGTAACGATATTCTTATTTTGTTATTATTCAAAAACAATCATTGCAGATTTACATCTTATGTTAACTTCATCAATTCCTATTCTAGATAATATTTTTAAAATATTTCAACTCGTTTTTAGTTATTTATAGACGTTCTCAATTTTTTTCTTAGTTTTTATTCTATAAATGCCAATAAAAATTGTATTCGTTAGATCAAAAAGTTTGAATATTAATACAATAAGGTTACCCATAAGTTGAGGAAATAGCAGTTAGAAAACACAAAAAAAAAACTTAATTTATATTTTGACAAAATTTACTAATTTAAAAATTATTTAGTTTAAGTATTCTAAACTGACAAACCATTTTCGCTCAGAATCTTTTTTCATATACATTGATATGCTAATATATCATTGAATTCAAATTTAATACTATCCATCACGAATCTGCTTTTTTTAAATTACAATTGTTTCAATTTCTTTCTTATGATTAATCATGGTTTTAATAAAACTTGTAAGTATCATTAAAAATCATATTTTCGCATTAAACTAAAAATAGGAAAATCAACGTTTGAATCTTTTATGATTTTTTATAGCATTTTTGTACATTTTTTACCAACTACTTTAATTTAACACTGTTATTTTTAGAGTTTTACAATTACAATTTATATTTAATATTTGTTTGATGAAAACGCAGATAAAATAAATGTTTATTAAATCAATTTGATATTTTCAAGTTTTTGCTACAATAAAAACAATCCCACCCTCAAAAACTACAAAGGATACTTCAAAAACCACACCAATCTCGCTAGATCCAGGGGAGGAGTTGTATTTTCGCCTCATCATCACCAGAGCATGGAATTATCATCCTTAATACTCCATTAGAAGCAATTGCAATAATAATAACCTCGGATAGCAATCCAAAAATCAGTTTATGCAATATATACGCTCCGGATAGCACAGACCTCATCTCTCAGACCTCGAAAACCTCATTAAACAACTACCTCGTCCCTACATTTTACTCGGCGATTTCAATAGCAGAAATACTTTATGGAGATCCAACTTCACAGAGAAGCGAGGAAAAACTATCGAAAAACTGTTAGAAGACGATTCAATTGTCCTCAACGATAGAAATTATACAAGACTTAATGTAACCCATAACAGTTTTTCTGATATCGACTTATCAATTACATCTGCATCATTAGGAGGATCAATATATTGGTCAGTCCAAATGGCATACAATAGCAATGATCACTGGCCTATAGCATTAAGACTTCTTAAATCACAACCAACAGAAAAATCATTTCCTAAATGGCTCCTACGAAACCCCAACTGGCTTTCCTTTGCGAACAAAGTCAACAACCTATTAACAACCAAACAATTTGAATCCCTTCTTCAACCAAATCCATCAAGAAACATAGACAATATAATCGAAACATTCTCAAGTATTATTACTGAAGCCACTGAATGAACAATAGGTAAAAGCAAACCTTTTTTTTCAAAAAATAAAAGTCCCCTGGTGAACGAAAATTGTGAAACAGTGATTAAAAACTACAAAAAAAGCACTTAACCGCTTCAGGAAAACCAAACTCCAATCAGATCATAGAACTCAAAAAACGCAGAGCAATCTCACGACAAACAATTAACATCAGCAAAACTAAATCATAGAAAAGTTTCACATCCAGCATCAACTACAAAACAGCCTTTAGTCTCATGTGGTCCAAGATCAACAGCCTGAAAGGCAATAACCGAATCCAAACAAAAACAATAAATTTCAACAACAAAACTATAACTGATAAAAAATAAATTTCAGACACCTTTAGAACTTTTTTCCAACTGAACAACAGCAATAAAAACTATAATAGAAACTTCGTTACTCTAAAAACAACAGTCGAAGCTAATTCCCCGTTCAATCTTGAAGCAGATGACCCGGATAACCCAATCAACTCTCCTCTCACGATCGTTGAACTATATACCTCACTGAGAAAAAAACAAGTAAAAGCACTGGCCCAAACGGAATACCATTCTCATTCCTTGAAAACCCGTCGCAATCCTCACTTAACATTCTACTCAAAATATTAAACAATTTCTGGATCAATTGCTTCTTCCTAAAACAATGGAGAACATCAGATATCATCCCAATCCCTAAACCCGGGAAATGCCTTTTCGAAATCTATATTATAGGCCAATCTCTTCTAAATACAATGAGTAAAATTCTTGAAAGCATAATTAACTCCGGACTTACTTGGCATCTAGAAACCCCTAACATCCGTTTACCACATCAATATGGATTCCGCAAAAACCGATCTATCTTAGATCCTCTGGCAATTACCAACACTAACATATTATGCAAGGCGTTCGAAAAAAAAACCACTTATTAATGGTATCTCTAGACATCACAAAAGCATATAACACGGTATGGGTTGATAGGGCCATTTCTACGCTCCAAAAATGGGATTTTAAAGGAAAAATACTCAAATTTATAAATAACTTCCTAGCAGACAGAACCTTCGAGGTTAAATTCAGATATACCATATCATTAACCTTCAGAACAGAAAATGGATTGCCACAAGGGTCCTCATTAAGTGTAACTCTTTATTGCTAATATCAATGATATTAGCAAATACATCAAATCCTGCATCTCTCATCAGGATCAAACATCAAAACTACCAGCTCCCTCATAAAAAAATCAATCGACAGTATCAGTCGATGGTCTACAGAGACAGGATTCATTTTCTGAGCGTTTAAAAATTAAATTTTTTCAACATTGGATTTTCATAAGATTTCTTATTTAACGATTTTCTTATTTTGGTGTAACTCTAAAACAAATGACTGCGGATACTTGAAATTTTCACTGAATATTTATAATATAGGCTGTTTTGATGTCGCGATGTAATATCTGATACATAAAACATAACATAAGTTTCGATTTTCACAAATGTACACAGTTCTAAAAATATCATTATTTTTATTAGGTATAATATTATATACTTTGTTGCTGTGTATGTAGAATAGACCATTGAACATTTGTTGGACAACTTGCTTAATCTCTCCAAGACTGAACTTCACCTTAGTATTTGACAGCAAGCCAGCCAAATCATGTTCACAGAATTCAAACACCAAATAAAATGTTGAACGATAATTATTATCCTGAGTGGCTATACAACATTAAATGTGATATTAATTGAAATTATTTTTTTTCTTATTAATTTTTTTGTGTAACACTTGTATATTAGCATATAGAAACACAATTCTTTAAAAAAATAAAATGTGAATTAATAATCAGTCTTCACAATTCATTAAGCTTCTAAAAAAATATGACGTGCAATTACATAGGTAATATGTTCCAGCGCACATTAAACAAAAACATGATTCCTCAATTATTTTCCTTGTAAAAAAATAAATATCTATAAGCACTCTACATTTAAATTTTAGAGTGATTACTGTAGACGCAATTAGCGTTTAATATTGAAAAGGGCTTAAGCCCTACATTATTATTATGGAATAAGCTTAAAAGAAATGTGGGAAATGTTAAGGATCTATTGATACATGGGTGCTTATCCCCTAAAGCTTTTAACTATAAAATTATAAAAATGCATTAACTTACACCTTCTTTTTCATTTTCCATTCGAATTCTTTTCATAGCCACTATCAATTTAGGATCTTTCTTATCTCTTGCTTTGAACACTTCACTAAAAAATAGTAATAATAATAATAATAAAATACTTATTATAAGTTATATTTAATCAGTTAAATAACAGTTAATGAATAAAACTACTTTTAAAAAAAAAAACTAAAATATCAGGGTTTTGAAAATATGATATATATGTACTATATTAGGTACCTAAAATGTCTATTTTCAAAAATATTGTTTTGCAATATTTTATGTTTGTAAGTAACCAATGTGACTAATACACTATATATGCGCAACTATGATTGCTGGACTGCAAAATTTGTTTTGGTTTGTTTAAAATATTATAGTGCATTGTTTTGAATTTTTGGGACGTAAAAGTATTTGTTTTAGAGCGATACATTCTTAACTCTTATTAGCTTTTCCTTGTCTTTCCTGATCTTCCTATCATATTGTAGATTTAATAACATCAATAACATAATATTATTATTAAATACCCAAATGTGCCTTGACCAATCTTTGCCAGGTTTTCAAACTTGTTGCATCTTCACAAAATGAGAAATTAAACTCCTCCAAGTATTTCTCCCTCTCACGGGCCAAGTCCATCTGCAGCTGGTCGGGCGTTGTTGTTTTCGCCGGTGTAAAATTCGTCATAGTAGTCGTCTTGAAGTCTTCTGGTGAAACGTATGGGCCAAAAGAATATAACCTAGTTATTAAAATAATCCATTAGCAATACTTTGATAGCCAGAGGGAACATACATATAAAATATGAGAGTCTGAATAATTTAGATTGACTGACCGCTATAGTTGCTTGATAATTTGTCACTGTGATTGTCACCTGATTTCACGGTTATAAAGCGGTAACAACGTTACCCTAGTATATTGTATACACCACAAAGTAGAACCAAATGCTACCAATTAACAATGTCTATTTAATTATATCTAAATTACACTTTTAATGGTTTAATCATTTCATCACATAACAAATTATCATTTATTAACAAACAAATAGGAATGTAGTCAGAATTATGAGTTATATTAATATGGCTACTGTAGATTATGTTCAAAATGTATTTGTCTGAGTGTAAAAACGGGTCACTATATTACTGCTGCAGTTTGTTTGAAAAACTTATTATTTTTATGAGACATTTATGAAAAAGAATTCCACAGACCAGAGAGAAGCCGATGCTATGAAATACGTATTTTAAGACGGAAATTACTATGAGAAAGTCACTCGGCTACGACGCCAATGTCACATGACTCCTGGCGTTGATTTGTGGAAAGCACAACGCCTGTCCGGATGATGTAGGTCTTTGTAGAAAATGCTCGTTTCGAAACCAGATTAATGTTTCCCTAAATCTGGACATATTTTGTGTGTGATATTAACATTACAATTGACCCGGACAGAAGAACACTACGAACGATTATGATTGTCAAAGAATTAGTAAGTACCTACTAGCGATAGAATTGTAAATACTTTTTTTAGGTAGTATGAGGATAGAATTATTTTTAAATATTGATTAACTAATGGATTTGAGAAATTAAACATTAAAACCTTACCTTGATATTTGATGATTTCAATGGATGTTCACGTTTTTAATGTGGGCTGGCCTTACACTCGAGCAATGTTCAATGGCGAAATTCTACTGCGTCATTCCCATCACAATCAAGAGGATACAACAATTGAAGCGATCAGTGGAACAAACAGGTAAGCCAAATTGTTTCATAAATTTATTTTTCCAAGATTCCAAATTCATGGAAAAAATACCTTTTGGTATACCTACCACCACAGAACAATATAGAATAGACTCTCGATCAGCTGATCGGGTTACTGTATCCCTAAGTTTGAAGTATTGGAAATTGTACCGTATCCGTAATCTGATAGAAAGTTAGCAACGTGTATCCCTCTTAGTTACGGAATTATAAAAACGGAAACAACGCAATGGGCATTACTACGGCTATAGATAATATGGTTGCGTAACGGCTTATACTAAACAACGCAATAAGCCAAGCCGGAATCTTATTGAAAAGTCACGTGACCAAAATGACAAGCCTGTCACGCCATCTACGGCATTTGATAGAACCACGGCTATAGATATTATCTATAGCCGTGGATAGAACTAATTGTACAACGGCTATTTATAGTATATTATCACAGATTATATAAAACTTATATAATATTATAAATAAATAAACTTATAAATATTTTATATAATCTGTGATATTATCATTATATTATTGTTCTATGATGTTATGCAGATTTGCGGACCATAAACCTTTTAGACGTTTTTTATAGACCAGTAAACTACGGTTACGGCTATAAATATTTGATTTAGTATTTTAAAAATATATCATTATGGCTAATTGTTGTGTGAACTATAAACTATAAACCTGAATATTTATTTATTGCATACCTACCTATTTATAATATTTATATAGAATTTATAGATGAACATTAATATTTTTGTATTTTACTTCTGTATAATAAATTGAAGAGACATATTAACCGTTATTACTAAGTCCATCCTTATCAATAGTATTTAATATGTAACTTATATATCATGTAAATAATTTAGAGTTAAACCCATTGTTGCCAATGCCCATAGTTGCCGAGGCTTAATTCAAATTAAAAAAATAAATAAATAAATTGAAGAACAAGATTTATGATAGAAATACAGAAACAAAATATTAGAATAATTATATTTTATTAATGAAGTCATACAATTTATCACCTAGAGAGCGCTGTGTGCTGGTGTAAAAGCCAATACACGTTTTGAGCCTCACATTTTCACGGTTCGTTCCGCAACCATATTATCTATAGCCGTGGGCATTACAAAACACTATATCAGTTCTGTTTCTTTTTGTGTAATAATAATGATATGATTTATTTAAGTCATAATGCATTGCACTCCCTCCTAAAGACCGTGTTCAAGGCCACAGTCACCAGATTTTTCCACCTATCTATAGTGTCCAGTGTCCAATATTATAAATTATAATATTAATTATATTTAAGTTTTACATCTAAATATATTTTATTAAAATGTTTAATTCGGTAATTGAAATAACAGACATTATGCAATACATTGGCGATTTTAAAAGACCTTTTATAGAAGGTTCTCAGATTGTAAAATGCAATCATATTTTAGAAATGGGTGTAAAATGTAGAAATGATGTATATATTCATATTTTAGGATTATGTCTGCAAACAAGTGATCTAAATGGAAAACCTAATGAAGTAAGTAAATTTTTTACAGAAAATTTGTGTCTGTAATATTACTAAAAAGTCACTGAACTGTATTAAATTACATGCATTTTACATGTTGGTAAAATATAAATCTAATAATTTAGTGGTTCTTACAAAGTTAATAGTTACTATTTACTATTTTAAATGTTTTTTCTTTTACCTAGCTTGACGTTATTGTTTCAAATACTAAGGATATTTTGTCCACAAAATGCTCATGTAAAGCGGGAACAGGAAAATGCAAACATGTTGTGGGATTAATGTTAAAATTGCAAAAGTATGTACTAGATTTTAGAAACCCATAAAAGATTCATTATTTATTTTCATATTATTTTTTTAAATACCTATGTATTTAATTTTAAAATAGGACCCCTGAAAATGAATTGTAGCTATGGAGCTATACTGGTCTTCCTCAACAATGGGGGGAAAATAGTTCTGCTTCTAAAAATATGTATAAAGCAGTTCTGTTAGAAGAGTTATGTCATGTTCAACCTATGAAGTCTAGATACAGCCAAACCCTACCAGATGATATACCTGATGATTTAAAAGATGACATTATACAAGAGTTTTTATTAGGTAAAAATAATTTCTAGTGTTGTAAAGTATTTGAGTAAAAACTGCTGAAGAACAAGGATTAACCAAATTAAAGAAATATAATATTTAAAATATGTATAATATTAGTAGCAGTGGCGCCTAAGTTATTAAAATGTGGTTGGGCAATTAAAAAAATTGGCTCGACGTAAGCATGGACTTCGGTGCCACTGACTAGTTGTGTGTCCGATCAATTAATTGGCATTTTTTATTACATTTCTATTAATTTTATCAATTAATTTCACATTTTTTATTACATTTCTATATATAACATTTGGTAAAAGTGTTTAAAATAGTTAAAACATAAGAATCTACAAAAATTAATGTATATTTCATTAGGATTTCCTGATTCAGAATTTGCTATTCATACATTTGGGCGACATGAAATACCAGAAATTCAAAATGAAAAAAAATTATCCATTTCAGAACAACATCTATTAGATTATATTTTGTTAACAAATAGTTCTGTACTATTTAATGATTAAGATGAGTACCTTATGTTGATTGATAGTAAATCACAAGATGAAATTGATTTTTTTTATACAAATGTCCATGTTGATAGAAAAAAAGTTGAACAAATGTGTTCTAACACATATCAACAAACTGGTTTTTTATGGTTAAAAGAAAGAAAAATTAGGATAACAGGTACTACTGCTTACAGTTTTTTTACTTACTCAAATAACAAAAACCCGGATTGGGAGTTTAAGGTTAAGCAATGCTTGATGTCAAACTTTTCTGGTAATTCTGCTACAAAATTTGGAAAGGAAAATGAACCTAAGGCCAGAATTTGTTTTGAAAAAAATTATGATGTGGAAGTTCTTAAATTAGGTTTCATAACTAATGTTAAATGTCCTTGGTTAGGATTCAGTCCCGGTGGTTTTATTTTATTAAACAACCAATATTGTCTTCTGGAAATAAAATGCCCAGTCAAAGGACGTACATGTTATGGTGCAGATTTAATAGCTCAACTTAAGTATATTGAAGTTAAAAATGAAAAGCTATTTTTGAAAAAAAAGCATACATTTTATGCTCAGATTCAGCTTGGATTATTACTATGTAATATAAAGATGGGTTTATTAGTGATTTATGCAGAAATTAATGACTCTATAATTGTAATTAATGTTGAATTTGATACAAATTATTGTAAAATACTTTTTGAGTGTTTAACAAATATTTATTTTGAAAAAATCCTTCCTAATTTAATAAAACATCTTGAATAAACAATAAGTATCTTTATTTTCAAAAACACTTAACATTTATATTTTAGTTTATATAATACAAAACCTATGTCAAAATATTAACTTAATATTACTAAGTTATTAACTGTTCATTTTTAAAATTGTATAATTATATGTTATTGTTTTAAATATTAAAAGAAGTAAAATGTATATTTAACTTTGGCTTTGTTCTAAAATTATTCATTGTATATTTGCTTTTATTTAAAGCATGTAATTATTCATTATTAACTATTTCAGAAGTATTAAATCCACCTTCAGAAATTATTGGACGAGATATATTAACCACACCTCCAATAACGACCATTATCTTACTAACTTTTGGAGTAAGAGCCCATGGAATTTTATTTTGAAAAAACTTAAAAAATTTTATTCGCTGTATTGTTCTTTCTACATGAACTCGAGCTCTGGCTATTTCTGTGTTGAACATACCATCTTCTAGTTGAAGTTGCTTATTTTTGCCAAGAAAAGGGGGTCTGTGTAGAATTAAACCACGTTCTGAACATTCTTTTTCAATTAAAAACCCTTTGTCAACCATTATTCCATCACCTTCTGTTCACATATCTAAAATACAACTTTCATTCAAAATGTGCTTATCGCTAGCTCTTCCACCATACATTTTACTGATGAAAGTTATCAAACCATCTGGTGCAATTCCTATCATACATTTTATGGTATTATATCCTTTATAATGAGAATAAGTCCTTATTTTACATGACAAACATTTTGGGCGTTCTACTCTAGTCTCTGTACAATCGAGAATCACTCTAGTATTAGTAAAGTTATCAAAGCATTTAGGCATATTTCTTTGAATTACTTTCTTAGGAGACCAAATAATCACATTTTTAAAAACTAAATATAAGAGGTCAATTGTTTCTAGAAAATAATTTGTACAGCAAGAATTAGATATACCAAAAAATACTCACAAACTCACAAATGTTAAGTCTAATTTTAGCTTCATGAAAGTCATAGTAATTCGCTCCCTCAGTAATCAAGTTTAAAATGTATATTGTACTGCAATTTGTTTATGACTAATTGTGATATCTTGGTAATTTGATCCAAATATTTCATTTTAGGTATACCAGTAAGTGCATTCAGATTGGAATCTGACCTAATTAGTTCCATAATATTCATTGTTGCAAAAGACATCTCAGATAGATCTGTAAGAGTATCAACTTGAATTTCCTTATCTTGTGTTTTATTTGATATAGAAGAATTAGTTGTTGAATTTGACAAATCTGCTGACTGAGTGGGTGTAGAACAAATTATTCTTGTAAATTTTGAACACAACATTTCACATCCAAAATTCACTTGGATATTCTCTTTGTCAGCAGTGTTTTCATCATTGTTAATTAATGATTCAGACTCAAACTTCTTATCTCCAAGGCCAATTTCATTACTGATGTCAATATTTTCAATGGGCTGCACAATACTATTATGGCTAGACATAAGAACTTGTAAGTTATTTTATACTTTTAATAGGTGGGTATGTAATATAATTCATTAGTGTTTAAATTTACTTCATAAAATTTAGACTTCGGTGTGAAGCTCTCTGAGCTCTCTCAATTTGTTTAATATGCAACACAGGGCTTTTAATTGTTTTGTCAAAATGACGTTTGGGTAAATTCTGTGATGGCAATGCAGTAGGCTTTAATTTTTTTCGCTTCAAAGGAGAATTTACTGGGAAATTAAAATGCATAGTATTTTAATGTTTTTAATTTTTTATAGTTTCTTAGGTTAGTTTATGATAATGATTTATTAGTATACCTTTACTAGACATCTTATAATCTGATAAAGTGAAGTGTTTACTACAAACAACAGACATGTTTGTAGGTTTTTTTGCCATTTTTAATAATACTTCCCATATTTTCCTTAACGCAGGTGTTTTAGGAAATAAATGAAATTATATATTATCCTTTGTACAACTCCTAATAAAATAGTTTTGAAAATAAATACTACAAAAAGGTGGAGAAGTCGGTGTTGCTCTGCTGTACAGTAGGTTACAGGTGAGGCACTGTAATGTATTGTGTTAAATTTTAATTCAATGATATAATATCATTGTATAAGAAAAACAATTCTGAGCGAAGACGGTCAGTCAGTCAGCCTACCTATGATATTTACTAAGTATATTTGCAATATTGTGTATAAACTATAAAGTAATTTATAGTATATTATTATAACCTAATTACTTAGAACCTTGTTTTAAAATGTTCAATCTTTAGCCATAAAAGTTCAACATTTAATACATTTTTAACTACAAAATAATTGACAACTAAAAAAAAAAAAAATGAAAACTGAAATATCCATAAAACAACTCATAACGAGTGAAAATGTTTTAAAAATTGTATGGTGTGTAGAAAATGAACATGTAAAGATTCAGTTAAATTTTCATGTATCTACAGTTATTCGTTTTTGAATTACACCATAATAAATGTAAATAATTGTATTAATTACCTACCTATTTGAACACTGTGGAACAGAACAAGCCTTATGGGTTTTATTAATTTGTATTTTTGGACTACTATTAAGGTAATAAGTATGATCATTCATCATACAAAATAATAATATAATTATAATATATTCATAAAATATTAAAATGAATTACAATAAATAAATAATAACGTATTAATTCGTACTTCGCGTGTGCGGACCACTATACATCTTCCCCGTTACAATAGTTCTAATGACTTCCACTCGGCAGCGCCTGTTCCGCTTTCAATCGCGAATTACGAGGATCGGGCGTTGAAAAATAGCGGGAATAATTTTCAATATTTAAACTTATCTATAATAAAAATATAATAACTATTGCTTATAGAAACTATGAACAATTCACAATTGTAATCATATTATTTATTGACGTAGGTTATATTATAAGTTTATTACCAAGTGGCTAATATTATTTTTAATAAAGTAGGTACCTATTAATTATCCTATTATAATAAATTATTTAATTGTATAAATATTTATTTATTGTTTATACATTTGAATAATATGTACAGTTAATATGAAGACATGTATTGTGTGCAGGGCTTTGCACCTGAACGAAACCCAAAACCCGAAACCCCAATTAACCCGAATAAATTTGCAAAACCAAACCCGTATAATACAACACCTGAATGAAAAAATTAACACCTGAATTAACCAGAAACCAGAATTAATATTTGGGTTAACCCAAAACCCGAATTATTATTAAATACAAAGAAATGAGTGGCATATCAATTCGTATGTATTTTACGCAAATAAGAAGATAAGAAAATAGTTGGCGTTATATTAATAAAACATAACATAATAATATTATGTTGTATCAACTATTGATATTGACTGCAACTGTATAATTATTAATTCTCGACGATATTATCTTTAAACACGCGCGTGTATTACCCTTATTTGCTTGTGTTGCTTGTGACCTGCGTTTAGTCATGACTTGTGATCTATTCTTTTATCCATGCTTGTGATCACAATAATATACAGTGTCAAACGTGTCTATACAGTGTACAGACTACAAATACAACAGAATATAATATGAAAAATTAATATAAATTTAATGAATTAATATTAAATATAAACCAACTAAAGGTGTAGAATCTAGATCATTGTTTTATATTATTTCACAATATTAAATAATTATATTTGTGTTATCTAACCTTTGTATTCAACAATACTAACAACAAAATTATGTTTGATCAAAATAAATAATAAACAAGAAGTTTTTTTTGTAGAAAAATGACTTTTTAATGGTAAGTATGATTTTAATATGTTTTTTTTTAAAATTATATTTGCTTTAAAAATAAAATAAAAGTACAATACCAAATTCGCGTCGAAAATCTCATGTTAATTGATATAAAACATGGGTATTTTTTAACACCCGAATTAACCATAATTAACCCAAATAAATTTACATTTAACCATAACCAGAAAAGTTCATTAACCCGAAACACCCAAATTCAATAACCAAAATTTTCCTTAAACACCCAAAACCCAAAACCCGAAAAAAATTATTCCGGTGCAAAGCCCTGATTGTGTGTGAATGTAAAGATCAAAATACAACATTTCATAAGTATATTTATTTGATGAATTATATATCAATAACTTGGTAGTTGTTGGGTGGCAGTTATTATTAATTGTTCTTTGTGCATTTTATTAAATTAGATTCCCTAGTTATCCATATATGAGGCAAAGGTGGTTAAATCAATGCAACATTAAAGGAATACTACCTAATTATTCATACATATGTTCATCACATTTTAAAAAAGAGGATTATGTTAGTACTAGACTTAACAAGTATGCAATTCCAAAACTTGTTGAGTAAGTTAAAAAAATGTGTATATTCTATGTCATTGTAATATGATTATTATACTTTTTGGGAATTTAGAGACCAAATTGAAATACAATATGTTCCCTCACATAGCAAAAATGAAATATTAAGCTGTTCAGAATCAAGTGCATCACATGTTGAAAATAGGTATTATTTAGACCTTGATAATAAAATTATGAAATTCTGAAATGTTTAGTAGGTAGGTATATATTATTATTTATTATTATATTACATTTAACAGTCCAAAAATATCTACTAGTACTTTATCCAGTGTGAATGACCACAATGAAAAGTAAGTCTAAAAAAATGTGTATATATTATATTTTATGTCAATATGTAATAATATGATTATTATACTTTTTGGGAATTTAAGAGACCAAATTGAAATACAATATGTTCCCTCACATAGCAAAAACGAAATATTAAATTGTTCAGAATCAAGTACACCTGTATATGTTGAAACTTGGTATTCTTTAGACCTTTATAGTAAAATTATAAAATTCCGAAATGTGTAATATATATTATTTTTCTCAATTATCTAATTTATTCAACAAAAATAAAATAGCATACATACTAATTAGATACATACATAGTAATAAATTAGATTAAATAAAATTTGAATAAAAAAAATATTGTTGAGCATAAACCTAATAAAAATAATGATAATAATAATAAATATTTAAAATATTTTATCCCGCCAAATGTAGAACCAATGAGAAAGCTGTATTTTCATATGGGTTTTATTTCGTGTGCAGAATGGTAGGGTAAATGATCATTTATTATCTATGGTAAAGACGCTGTGTGTAATGGCAAAATCTGGTGGCTGTGGCCTTGAACACGGTCTTTAGGAGGGCGTGGCCTGCATTATCACTTAAATAAATCATATCATTATTATCACACAAAAAGAGACAGAACTGATATAGTGTTTTGTAATGCCCATGGACTAAGATATAATGGACTGGTATCGCCTTGGCGAGGGGGGTAGACATAGGCGTACATAGGGTGTGAATTTAGGGGGTGCTGAAATAATTTATAGTACACAGACCCGTGGGGAGCGAAGCCCCCCACTACACCACCCTAATACTATAATAATTGCATTGCTATGAGTAAGCTCAATGATATAATTTATTAAATTAGGAATTTTAAAAGTTTTCTTAGTTACTATATTTATGATAGTTTTAATTCATTTAAAATGCCCCAGTTATGTTATTTATGTAAAAAAAGTACCGAAGGTATCACGAGTTTTGTGGTGACTAGTAAAAGACTAGAAACTTGGAAAAATGTTTTTCAGGGATTAAGTGTCGGACAGAGAATCTGTGAAAAACATTTTTCATCAGCAGATATTGTTAGAGAAAAAATTGTGAAAGATTCTACTGGCAATATTTTGATTAAGGTAAAAATTCTATAATTAAAAGTTAAAATATATTATAATTTTTTTAAATCTTAGGAAAAATATAAACATGCTATTATTAAGCAAGGAGCTGTTCCCTGTGTGAATAATGTATTTTCTTCTTTCGAAGAATTCCATAAAGGTACAGATGATGACATATTGGCTACTCCACTGTCTCCACTTGTTATACCTGTAATGGTAATAATGTATTAATATAAATAAGTTATTAGTTAAGATTACCTAAGTAAATTCCTTCAGTGAATTTCGGCCAGATTTCAGAATATCAAGTTTTATACTTAGTTATATACCTAATGTAGGTACATTTTTTTTCTATTAGGAAACACAATTTACAATATTTACACATTTTTACAATTAGCAAAATCAATGTATTTACATAGAATAAAATACACCTCTGTTACTAATTTATTATTTACTTTATTAGGGACTATTTTTATCAATAAAGTTTATTGAAAAATTGAAATACAAAACATTATAATCTAATTTTACATTTTTTCTAGAAGCAATACACAAATAAAAGGCTAGCTTATTCTTCCTCAGATTATGTTCTAAGTGTACATAAGAATGATGATGTACCTACTCTGAATGCAGACGTATTTAATCAAGTTTATTGTGGCACAAATGGTGTAACTATGCCACCAAATTGGTCAAAAATACTGCCTGCCAACAAAAAAATTGTTATTTTCAGCAAAATCTTATTAAATGAAGAATCAATGTCTCCCTACTTTGAAAGGTCAATTAGTGTGGATGAAGATTTAGTTATAGAATGTAGGTATCTTAATAAGGTTTTTAAAAATGAAATACTATTGGAGCAGTTAAATTTTACAAAAAGTTTAGATGGAATTCAAATCTTATTAAGAAATTTGATTCAATTGATATGTGTAAAGGAATAAGTATACCAGAGGAGCACAGGAAATACAAAACTAAAACAACTTGCTTTGATGTAGATGGTTGTTTCCGACATATAAACTGTTCAATAGTTAATAATTATGAAAAAATTTCGAAAATTAAAAGTTGTAAATACTGTACAAAAGTAGGTTACATTATCCAAAATAAAAAGTATAAACATACTCGACAAAAATTGCATAGAATACATATACAAGTGACACCAAGTAAATAAGAAAAATTAAAACAACTACGAAAACAAAGTCAAATAAATATTCAGTTAAAACAAAAATTAAAAATAGATTGTTAGAATTAAAAACTAACTTTCAAGTGTTACAAAATAAATTTAAAACTTTACAAGAAGATTCAATTTCTCAACAATTAATGCATTATAATATTCCATCTAATCAACAATTATTAATCAAAGAAATAGTGTCAGCAGCAAAAAAAAAATCCAAAAGGAAACAGATACACGGAAGAATGGATAATACTTTGCATGTTACTCCATACTAGATCACCTTCTAGTTATTCTTTTATGCGTGAAAATCAGTTACTGCCAGTGCCATGTACAAGAACTATGAGAAATTATTTATCTATCATAAAATCATCATGTGGGTTTGACAAGAAATTTTTTGATCTAATTATAAAACACTTAGAATCAAAAAAAGATTTTCAAAAACACGGTTTATTGATTTTTGATGAAATTTCTTTACGTGAAAGCATTTCAGTAAATACTACTACACTTAAATATAGTGGTCTAATAGATTTTGGTGATGAAGAAGGCTTAAACGATTTACCCAAACCAAAATTCTTAAAAGATAAAGCTACTCACGGTTTAGTTTTCTTATTTCAACCTTTAGCAGATTCTTATACACAGCCGATTGCTGTATTTACCTCTAAAGGTCTAGTTAATGGTTTAACATTGGCACAATTAGTAATAAAAGCAGTAGTCTTGTTGGAAAATGCTGGTGCCAAAGTTCATGGACTGGTTTCAGATGGTGCACAAACCAACAGAAAAGTATGGGCGGAACTAGGTATAAGTGGAAAATTGAACAATTGCATAAGTCACATAGAGCATTTTGTTAACGAAAATAGAAAATTTTTTATATTTTCTGATACCCCACATTTGTTCAAGAACGTGAGGAATCGCTTACACAATAATAGAGAATTAATGGTAAATATTTAGTTTAAATGTGTACCTACATTACTCAATAGACACTAGTTACAGTATTACTAAATTTAATATACTAAATTTCTATATATTAGGTACCTTACTACTTTGTAGTTAATAATTTAAAGTATTTACCTAATGATGAAAAAAATAATCTATAATTTCTTATAATTATAATTATAAAAAGTATTAGTAATTCAAAATAACAAAAATGAAAAGATAAAATTAGTATTTTGCATCTAAAAGTTGTTATGTATTTATTATAGATATATAATATACATACATTTATTCAAATTTTTTATAGGTTGATCCAAACGATGATCTTATAAAATGGGAACATTTTGAAATTCTTCACCAGGAAGATAAAAAAGTTTGTGACAGTCAATTAAGAGTTTGCCCTAAAATCACAGATAATCATTTACAACTGTTAAATACATGCTTGAAAATGCGTGTTCGCCTTGCAGTTCAAGTAAATTAAACTATTGAAGAGTTATTAGTTGTAAAAAAATATAAATGAATATAAAATAGACATATTCAATTAATTATTAAAACGTACTGTTGTATGTTAAGGTTTTAAGTAAATCTATGTCTGATGGTCTAAAATTCTACCTGAAACATCATATTTCTGGACTAGAAGATTGTGATGCTACTATAAATTTTACAATGATTATGAATAACATGTTTGATGCCTTAAATGCAAAAAGGCCATTTGAAGGAGTACGACCAGGGTGAAACAATTTTCAAGTTAGAAATAATGTGTTCACATGTGCATGTGCATAGCTCATGTTTGCTTTTTGGATTTTGTGGCTATGATGTGTTTCAATTTTGTTATATTTAGTTAGTCATATTGTGCATCTATGTTTATGTACCTGACATATTTCATCATTGTGTTAAATTATTATTTGCAGTATTTTAAGCTTAGGTATATTTACAACACCATTGTTTTCTTTTCACTTTGTTATTTTTTGCACATGTTAAACTATGTTTTGATATATTCATGTGAAAATTGAGGGGCGACAATGCAAAACGTACTATTGCCAAAAATTGAAAAATTGAGTTATATATCATTTCTGATAGTAAAAACCACGAGGAATCGAATAGCGTGTTCAGATTTGGCCAAAACGTACTATTTCTAGTGTATATTTGATGATAAAGTTTCATAATTACTGCAAAACGCACCATTTCCATCGCTAAAATCGTGTCAAAAAGAACTATTTCCAAATTACATCAAAACGTAATATTTCCCATGCTATTTAGTATCATTTTAATAAGTATTGATGCAAAACGTACTATTTTCAAAATTATGCGCAAAATGTACTATTTCCAGATTGAAGCAAAACGTTATATTTCCCATGTTAAAATGTAGTAATATTAAATCAATTATTTGCAAAAGGTACTATTTCCAAGTGTAAAAGATATAGATGACATTTCAATTTTAATTGTTTATTATTTATTATTCTTTAATTATTTCATGGTGATATGATATGGGACTACGTTATTTTATTTTATTTACTAGTTGGTGCAACTGATAAAATTCAGTACATGCTTTGGTGTTGAATATAATCACAGATTATTTCGCTCCAAAAGTTACTATGATGACTATCATGGTATTATGATAATGATAATACACTTCACCTTAAATCTTACCAAAAACGAATTATGTCAAACTCCCGAAGCAGAATGATGTCAAAAAACTTCTAAAATTTTTTATAATACCAGAGGACGCTCAAGAATTTTATGAAGACATTTTTAAAAATAATGATGATCCTTCAGATGAAGATATTCATTATTATGATGATGATAATGAATAAATTCATAATTTTTTTTTTTTTATTTTTTTAAATAATTTTTAATTATTTGTATATTTTTCTAATTAACCACATACCATGTTATTTTATTTAAACTTATTAGGTGTTATTATTAAAAGGAATATACTATGCTTAATAATAAGTTGTTTTTATTTTATAACCTAATTTATTATTTATTTTTTATTGTATAATCTACTATGAAATTTTTTTTAATGATTATAAAATAGGCTTTTGTTGTTATTTAATATAAATATACCTAAGTATTTTCAATTTTGTGATGAAATTATACTAGAAAAATACTCTACTTAGTTTAAAAGAAAAGTAAAGACTTGTTATAAGAAAAGCACAGAATGCTAACTAAAAATTGTGATAATTTTACTAAATAATTTAATTTAAGTTAAATTTATTGATATTTGTTTTATTTCATATATTTCATATTTATTTTCATTTTACTTATAATAAAATTATATGCTATGGTATTTTGTTTAAACTCATTAAGTTCTATTATTAAAGGGAAGTTCTCTATGTTTAATAATAAGTTGTTTTTATTTTATTAATTTATTATTTGTTTTTATTTATATATTTTTTTTAATAATTAATAAAAAAAAATGATTTCTTTGTTTATAATTTTTAATAAAATAATACTAGAAAAAAACTAGTTATTAAGAAAAGTAAAGACTTATGAGAAGAGCAGACTGCAAATTAAAATTGTGATAAATTAATTTAATAATTTAATCAAAGTTAAATATATATAAATATACTTGTTTTCATTTCATATATTCTATAATTAATTTAATTTTACGTATAGTAAAACCACATTTTATTTTTTTTTTAAGTTGTTATTGTTAAAGTGAATACACTATGTTAAAATAAAAGTATTTGTTGATTTTATTTTGATTTGTATGATTATGGACTTCCTTTTTAATTATTATAAAATAATGTTTTATTATTTTTAAAAAAAATACAAAACATTGCAGCAATTTAACAATAAAAAAAAAGTATGGCGAGTATTTATTTTTTCATGAAATAGTTAATTACGAAAAATAAAATTCTAGGTCGTTTTGTTAAACAATTAATATTAAAAAATATGCCTACCTACCTTTATTCGTTAAATTATGTCAAAATGAACTATTTAATGGAAATAGTACGTTATGATGAAATATAACCAAAACGTACTATTTCCATCGAATTTTGACAAAACGAACTAAGTGGTGGAAATAGTACATTTAGGCACGATTCACTTTAAAAAATGATGTTTAAATTTACCAAGTCTGAAATTTAAATATAAACAAACATCATAAGTAAGTTCAGTTTTTTTTTATGTATTTTTTGAATACTTTAGATTTTTACTATGACTTTCTGATAAGCTACTATAGAAAATCGATGTTTCTGGAAAAAGCAAAAAATGGAAATAGTACCTTTTGCATTGTCGCCCCTCAATTGACAAAGTCAAAAAACAAAACAATAAATTACCTACCTAACACTAATGAGGCTTTATTAAGAAACAATGTAAGTTTAATTGTTCTCTCTTTCTACTGTGTTTAAATATTCAGTATTTAGATCCACAATCTATGATCTCTTGTAAAACTATAACTTAGTTACTGTACTTTTTACCACTTTGGGATGTTTAAACTTTAAACAACTAGATAGTAACCCAAAATGTATATTGCTTATAAATGTGTATTTACTATTAACAATACAAAATGATCATTTTTTATAGCATAAAAATAATATAATTATTAATATCAAGGTTTTAATTAATTCATTGAAATGGCTTGATAGCTGGGAAAGTAAAATTTTAACAGGAGAAATTACAGAAAAATTATTCTTGACCAAAAGTACCGCAGAAGGTTTGCGAGTTACTCTTAATTCCACTATAGCTATGACAAACTATTTAGTTGAAAAGTTTGAGTTTAAATACATCTTAACTGGCAAAATAAATCAAGACGCACTTGAGGTATTTATCACTTTCAATAGTAATAATTTTAACTTAATTTATAAAAATCATATGCATATAACCTACTTTTCATTGAACTATAGAGATTTTTTGGAACAGTTCGAATGGCTTCTGGTGCGAATGACCATCCTGCAACACCAACTTTTCTACAAGTATACAAATTACTTTCAATATATGCACTTATAAAACCACCCAAATACGGTAACTGCACAGTTGATTCAGCTGATCCAGCAGCTCATTTAATAAGATTATCAGATATTAAACAAATATATACAAATACAGAATCAAAAAGTCCAACTGCACTTCAAAATTTGAAAAATAAATTAGACGATTTAATTTATGATGGAAGATGGGAATTTATTGACATAGTGGAACATGATTATGCGTACACACCTATAATTGACTGTCTCAAATATTATATAACAGGATACCTCTGTCATCAATTAAGTAAAAAAACAAAATGCCAAATATGTAAAAATGCATTTATAAGTACAGCATCTGCAAAATATTATCCAGAAGCTGATCTAATTAATATTAAAACAAAAGGAAAACTAACATATCCAAACATGATATTTTATAAATTGATAAGTGAAGTAGAAGATTGTTTTATAAAAAACATTAACAGTCCAGATGTTTTTGAAAAAACAATAGATGACTTAATCGACAATTATCAAACATTTCAGTTCCCTTGTCCAGAGCATAAATGTGACATTCTTGCATTTTCAATCAAATATTATTTGAATATGCGAATGAAGCAGTGGTCAAGAAATGAAAACCGAGAAACTATAAAAACAAATGCTAAAAAAAAAAACTGTCTAAATTTTGTACCTACCTCATAATATATACAGGGTGATTTTTTTATCATGAACCACTCATTATTTCAAAAAGTATCAATGTTTTTTAAAATATTTTTTTACAAAGTTTCATATTGTTAAAAAAACAACGTTTTTATGAAAAAAATAAATTTTTTAATATTTTTTATCCTTATAATTTTTTAAGTTTTTTACTTTTTTGAATGGCAACCTAGAGTTTTAATTTCATATTCCAAAGCAGAATATTTTTCTAAGTATTTTGATACGTAAAAATCGAATTTTGGAAGAATAGTTCATGAGTTATAAGTATTTAAAGTTTAGACAAGCAGAGTAGTGGACGAACATTTTGCGGGGTAACCCCGTACCACTCCACTCCGCCAATCTAAACTTTAAATACTTATAACTCATAAACTACTCGTCCAAAATTCGATTTTTACGTATCAAAATACTTAGAAAAATATTCTGCTTTGGAATATGAAATTAAAACTCTAGGTTGCCATTCAAAAAAGTAAAAAACTTCAAAAATTATAAGGATAAAAAATATTAAAAAATATAATTTTTTTATAAAAACGTTGTTTTTTTAACAACATGAAACTTTGTAAAAAAATATTTTCAAAAACATTGATACTTTTTGAAATAATGAGTGGTTCATGATAAAAAAATCGCCCTGTATATATATATATATATATATTGTAAACACTAACAGAGGGCGAGCCGTTCACGTCAAGGCGGAAGCGAGCGTTGCCGTCTGTTGTGTATGAGTAGGCAGTCAGTCAGTGTTGACCGTAGCGTCGTGCATAAGCGTGCGCACAGGGGAGGCAGGGGAGGCGGTTGCCTCCCCTGCGAGATTTTCCTCTACACCAAAATATAATATTATACCTACCAATTGGAGAAAATCGGGTGGGTGGATTGGAGTCTGAACCTCCTTAGCTAAAATATTGCCTCCCCTGCCAAGAATACCTACGCACGCTTATGGCGTCGTGTACCCCCTGTGCTGTTATGCAAGGAGGTGGTGTATTATTCATGATATTATGTTATTAAGTTGTTCTGTTAATATTTAATGTTAATATAGTGATCTCGGATATTAAACCCTGTGCGTTGTGTATTCTTTAGTGTTGAAGTTAACATTTATACGTCAGAAGTGGGATACGTGTGTGCGTCTCGCGTGAGTGTTAATTCTCGGTAGTGATTCCCGTTGTCTGAATCGTCGGTTCGACTTGGTTCGGGTGCTAGTTGTTCGGAGTCGTAACCGGGAAAGTAATCGTCGTGTTTTAAAAAAATCATAGTTATCGTTCGTGAAGCGTGCCGGTGATCAAGGTCACGGCGTACCGTGTGGGCCGTTCAGCAGAACACGCGGACGTGGTTGGTACTACCGTATTAAGCGTGCGTGTAACCTTAAATGTGTGGTTACAACCGCTTCGGTTGGTAACGTATACCGTGGTTGAAGCGGAGTAATTGGTAACGTTGATACCGTTATCACCTTTAACATTGTTGTTGTTGTTGTTGTTGTGAAGTGATAATGGGCGACGAGAATGACGGTAAGAATCATAATCCCGTATCTGTCAAAGCTCCATCGTACAACGAGTTGGTATCTCTCGTCGATCGATTGACTGCTCAGTTGGAAGTTGCCGGTGGCGGGAATGTTACTACTGTGCTCGACGAACTTGAAAAGTTAAAATCGTCCATCAACGCGAAGGTTGATTCGGACCGGACACAGCCCGAACGCCGAGAACCTCTCGAGTTTCGCGTGGTGTCTGACCTGGCTAAAGGGGTCGATAAGTTCTACGGACGAGAGTCGTCCGTCGTAGCTGAGGATTGGCTACTAGCTGTGAAAGGGTTAGTGACTGTAAACGCATGGCCGTTTTCTTGCACTTTACAATATCTACGAATGCATGTAGAAGCCGCAGCGAAAGACTGGTTTATAGGTCGCTCGTTCTACGACTGGGTTGAATTTGAGAGGAAATTCAGGATAACGTTTGTACGTGCATCAAGTGTTTCTGACAGATTAGATTTGATGAGGGCCCGCAAGCAAGGTAAAAACGAGACCTTGATGGATTATTTCCAACCGAAAATGCGGATGTGTCGGGAACTATCCTTACCCTTTGAAGATTCCAAAGATTATCTCCTTCGTGGTCTGTACGCGAGGAATTTGGCATTGTACGTCGTTGGACGACGGCATGTGGACGAGGACGAGCTGCTTACAGATATGCTTGCGTGGGATCGTATGAACGGGCTGCACCAACCTACGGGGAGCTCTGATCGGAAGAGTGAGTTCGCTAAGACACAAGCGGCCGAAAAGAGTTCGACTTCGTGGACTCCACGGACCGTTGTCAAGCGGGTACAGTCCAAACCCACTGAAGTCTGTGCGTCGTCGGGAAGCTCTAGTAACAGCGCTGTGATGTGTTGGAACTGCAAGTCACTCGGACATTTATCAAAAGACTGTCCAACGCGCCGAAGATCCGCCACATGTTATGGTTGTGGTGTCGCAGGCCATATTCGACCGAATTGTCCGGAACGGGGCCAGCCCAGCGTAGCCGTGGTAGAGCGCGAGACGAGAAGCCACCCCTACCGGAGGTCTGGGCGAATCAATGGCCAAGAAGTCGATGTTTTGCTTGATACTGGCTCACATTATAATTTGGTTAAGGCGAGCGTGGCCATAAGTTGTGGCCTTTCAGTGAAACCCGCGGTAAAGTAACTTTATGGTCTGGGCAGTACTACCGTTCCGTCCGTGCGGGCTGTCGGTATGGCTTACGCTGAGATCGCCGTAGATGATGTGTGTTCGGGGTGAGTGTCTTTGTTGGTAGTGCCTGATACCGTACAGCAGCCCGATGTAATCATAGGCCGGGAGTGGTTGGATATGCCATCTGTAGAATATCGGAAGGTTGACGGGCGGTTGCATTTGTATCGCGTTGAGCCGTGTTCGGGCCAGACGGAATCCACTGTCACAACAGTTGGCTGTGACGCCGTCTACGTTAACGCTGTGGAGGTGCGTGGCGTTCCGGAACGTGACCCGTTGGTGCTAAGCGATTTCGCCTACGTTAAGCCTGACATAGACGTACAGGAGCGCGACGATCTGTTAAAAATTGTGAATGAATACCGTGAATGTTTTGCGAAGGGACTCAGTGAGCTTGGATGCACTCCGCTGTTGAATGTCGACATCAACGAAGTACCAGGAAGCTTCCCCGTTGTTTGCCGACCGTATAAGACTTCTCCGTCCGATCGGGAGGAAATCGCGGAAATAGTATCCGAGTGGAAACAACACGGGGTAGTGTGTGACACTGTTTCGCCATACGCGAGTCCAGTGCTACTGGTGAAACAGGCTGGCGGTAAAAATCGACTTTGTGTGGATTATAGGAGGTTGAATAAGCAGACTGTCCGACAACATTATCCGCTACCAGACATGCAAGAGCAGTTAGAGTCCCTAGCTCAAGATAACCTGTTTACGCAATTGGACTTGGCGAGCGGTTATTTACAAATACCGTTGTCGCCCGAGGCATCTGCCAAGACCGCGTTCATTACTGCCGATACGACGGGGCAGTTCACGCGAATGCCGTTCGGTCTTTCCGGAGCAGTCGCCGAATTTACACGACTGATGCAGCGGGTACTAGGACCGTTACAAGGGAAGATCGTACGCAATTATCTTGATGACATGATAATAGAAGGCAAAGATTGGTCCGATATGCTGAACAAACTTAAGTTAGTACTCGATCGTCTCAGAGAGGCAAATTTAACCTTGAAGCCGACGAAGTGTTTGTTCGGTACCGAACGTGTTGAGTTTTTGGGGTTCGTGGTGGAACACGGGCAGATTCGGCCGGGACTAGAAAAATCGCGCGCTATTGCAGAATATCCTACTCCTACGGATGTACACGCGGTCCGACGTTTCCTAGGGTTGACGGGATTTTTCCGCCGCTTCGTGGTCGGGTATGCCACCGTTGCTGAACCGTTGACCAGTCTATTGCGGAAGGATGCGGTGTTTGAATGGTCTGGAGAGCAAGAAAATGCGTTCCGCAGATTGCGCGAGGCACTTGTTGGGGACGCTGTGCAAACGATGTACCGTCGTGATGCTGAAGTGACTGAGCTGCACACCGACGCGAGTGCAGTTGGGCTGGGAGCCGTCTTGCTACAGTCCGAGAAACGAAACGACCCTTTAAAGATGGTGTACTGTGCCAGTCGACGAACGAGTGAACCCGAATCTCGCTACCACTCCAGTAAGCTGGAACTGATGTGTATAGTATGGGCAGTGAACAAGCTCAGGCAGTTCCTGCTGGGGATTAAGTTTGTAATTATAACCGATTGTCAAGCTTTAGTTTACCTTAATAATTTCAAAGGTCAAAATGCGCAAGTCGCACGTTGGTACGATTCACTCCAGGAATATGAATTTGAAGTACGATACCGGCCAGGAACACAGATGGCGCACGTCGATGCTCTCTCTCGTGCACCTGTTGGAGAAGAGCGACCATCATTGGACGAGTTGCTCACGGAACGTACCGACGTGATAGGGGTTGTGTTGTCAATTGAAGAACGTGTTGCCATGTGTCAGTCGGCTGACCCCGAGATTGCCAGGCGGAAGGCGGAGTTGGTCAATGCACCGGAGAGTGAATTTGTATTGCGCGACGGATTGTTGTACCGTAACGTTCACAACAAGTTATTGTTCGTCATGCCTAAGAGCATGAGGAAGAGTCTGGTAGTCACTGCTCATGATCTCAGTGGACATCCCGGAGTGGACCGGACTGTAGGCAACATAATTCAAGATTTTTGGTTTCCGGGCATGAGGCGATACGTGAAGCTACATGTCCACATGTGTTTCGAATGTTTACTAACGAAGAATCCGCGGGGAAAAAGGCCTGGATACTTGCATCCCATACCTATTGGTAAAAGGCCATTTGAAACAGTACATGTCGACCATGTTGGACCGTTTGTAACAACCACTGAAGGATTCAAGTACATTTTAGTTATGGTGGACAATTTCACAAAATATGTGTCCTTATACGCAGTCGAAGACACCAGTGCTGAACAGTTGATTGTACAGGTCAAACGTTTTGTCGTTACATTTGGACTTCCAGGGCGACTGATTACAGATCGAGGTAGTTGCTATACGTCTGGAGTTTTCGAAGAGTACTGCCGACAACAGGGTATTTGTCTAGTGTGGACCTCGTCTCGCCACCCTCAGGCCAATGGACAAGTGGAGCGAACTCATAGTGTGGTCATGGCTACCCTTCGTACTGCTGGAGTAGACTCCGATGGGTGGTCTGAGTTGTTGCCAGAGGTGCAACGCTTGATCAACAATAGTGAGAGTAAGTCCACTACTAAAACCCCGTTTGAAATGTTGTACGGTTATAGGCCAAGATTCCACTTGGGTGCGTTGAGAGAGTTGTCTACTACTGCCAACGATTGGACACCTCCAGCAGAGGCACGGGAAGAGGTACGCGCACGTATGGAACTTTCTAAACAGAAGGTGAAGGCTGCATACGACCTCCATCGTCACGACAATATCCACTACCAGGTAGGAGAAGTGGTAGTGATGAAGAGGGCTGCCAGCTCAACTGGACTCTCTAGGAAGCTACAGGATCGGTACAGAGGTCCCCTAGTCATAACCGAGATCCTACCTGGGGATGTGTATCGAGTCGTTGAGCTGTGCACTGGGCGGCCGAGTAGATTCGCTACTACTGCGCATGTCTCCCAGTTAAAGTCATGGAAGCTGACAGACTCTGACCCCGTAGAAGAAGAAGCTGAAAGGAAGGATATGACAGAAGGAAATGCAGGAGAAGGGGAGGTGAAAGAAACAGTCTCTGCACCGGAAGCAACAAGTGAGCAGGAAGAGGCACCTGTGGATGGACCGGACGTTAGACCCCGCCGCGAACCAAAGCCACCTGTTTGGATGAAAGACTACCAGGGGAATTATTAAAGTAAAATCTTAAGTCCTGTTATGTGAATTGGGTGTTTGTTTTCAAATTTCCCGAACACAATATGTATAATTAAGAAAAAAAAAAGTCAATAACACATATTTTGATTAGACAACAAGACTTCGACTTTTTCATTACATTGATGTTATTAATTAGTATTATGAATTATTAAATAGATGATAAATTATTCATTTATTAGATTTTGTTGATTATTTATATTTGTTAAATGCGTTAGTACATTGGACAATAATTATTTTGTACATGCTTGTATTGAAAACAATTTTATTGTATAATAATGAAGTTTTGTAGTTTTATAACTGTTCTTTTAAAAATCTATTGTTGATAACTGATAGGTTATATTTGATATAAAATATAAATATCATATTATAAATTATAAACATTATTATGCTTATGAAGTTTAAAGTCTTATAGTTTTAAAATTATAATTATATTTGTATTTTCAATACTGAACTTACTACTTAGTAAAGCTGTATACAATTACATGACATAAACTGTATATAAAAAAAAAAAAAGGGTATATTTGGACTGTTAAGGCCCTAAGAATTAGGTGACTTTTATTAATTGTTTAACTTAATCTGATATTTGCTGTTGATGTTAATTGTTATACTATAATATTGTTATAAATTGGTATTATAAATTTTTTTTTTATTTCTATTTGTTATGCCTATTTGCTGTATTGTTCAGTTCTGTTTAAAATGTTGTATTATATATTGTAAACCCCCTGTCGAGGACGACAGTTTTCGTCAGGGTGGTCGAATGTAAACACTAACAGAGGGCGCGCCGTTCACGTCAAGGCGGAAGCGAGCGTTGCCGTCTGTTGTGTATGAGTAGGCAGTCAGTCAGTGTTGAGGTTGACCGTAGCGTCGTGTACCCCCCTGTGCTGTTATGCAAGGAGGTGGTGTATTATTCATGATATTATGTTATTAAGTTGTTCTGTTAATATTTAATGTTAATATAGTGATCTCGGATATTAAACCCTGTGCGTTGTGTATTCTTTAGTGTTGAAGTTAACAATATTACCTCGGCAAATTTTATTTTATAACTATATACCTATCTTGCTTGACATAATAATTTTTATTTTACATCTGTACCTATGCAAAAAGTCCTTTAACAAAAGTATTTAAAGTACTTAGCAACAAAGTACCGGCACAAGCTACACACAAATTATTTTATACATTTAGTATTTACATAATATATTATTTTTAATTACTATTTTAAGACTATAAATAATTGATATTTATATAATATATATTATTATATTAATATTATAATATATATTACTATACATAATTGATTTGCTTAGTGCACCATCTAGTTTTAAACAATAAATATATAAACTAGCGTCGGATTTAAAATTAAATCACTAGAGCGCAGCAAAACGCTAGATCCGAATTTTTAGTGCGATATCGACCACAGTTTTTTGTATAGATAACTCTTGAGTTGCATGGGCCTGGTTCACACGTTGACGAAGAAATTGGAATTGTTATTCCCAATAGCTTACAGACATTTGGAAACGAACTTTTATAACATTGATTTTTCATGCCTTCATATATAAATCTGGCTGGTAGACTATTCATTAAAACCATCATTTCTGCTGATAAACTAACTGTTGATATTTTCAAAATATCCTGATATACATAAACAGATTTATATAATAATATTTCAAAAGATATGACTATGTAATAAACATTTTAAATAGTTTATGCGGTGCTAATTTTAAACCTGGGAGTGCTAAGCACCCCCAAGCACCCCCCTATGTGCGCCTATGGGGGTAGAGAGTAGGGTTCACAAATGTCCGGTGTTATCATGATGGCAAGTGACTTTAGCTGTTCTTAGCGCGCATAGTGGTTTAATTTTAAACTATTGACTAGCTACCATGGTGGCCAATTTAAAATACCCATCTCATTTTAATGATTTTGTATTTATTAATAAATAAATCAAAAACAAATTATAATAAACATTAAGTTGTAAACTAACACACACACATGTAATATGTGTGTAAGGTTAGACTAAATTTACTTCTTGTTTGTCTCGATATTTGAATATAGAAAATTTTAACATCAAAATGAAAGTTAAAAAATGTTCTGTTAAGGAATGTGAAAGTACAAAACGCAAACCAAAAATTTCGTTTTTTGCTCCACCAAAAGCATTATACTCTGAATGGAAAGAAGCTATAACCAATGCCAATTGTTGTGAAACATTGGTAAAATTTGTATGTGCTGACCATTTTTTACCCGAAGATATACACTTGTGATGAATAAAAATCAAAAGAAAAATAATGCGAAAAAGAAAAAGCATTCAAAACTGGTTAATATATAACACTTTAATAAACGATATAAAATAATAGTTATGTTTTTATTTGTTACTTGTGTAAATAAACTTTGTCTTGTTATGTGAAAATTTGAATTTCAATATTAAGATTAAGAATAAAATAGTTTAACAATATTATTATTTAATTCGTAGTTTAAAATTAAACCACCATGCGCGGTAGTAACAGCTAAGGTCCCATTACACTTGATAACACCAGACATTTGTGAACCACCGAAAATGTTACGATACCAGTCCATTATATCTTAGTCCATGGTAATGCCCATTGGCCATTCCGTTGTTTGGTTGTTACTTGTTTCCGCTTTTATAATTCCGTAACTAAGAGGGATACACGTTGTTAACATTCTATCAGATTACGGATACGGTACAATTTCCAATACTTCAACCAGTTGGCTATCAGTAGCCGTAGTGTAAAGTCGTCCGCAGTACTCCGTTACTCCGTAATCGCGCGTGTTTTAATTAATTTCAATGCATTCCAATAATAAAAATACTTCACCTCAAGACCTCAACCTTCCTGACACTTCAAAGAAAAGAACTAGCAGTGCCGTTCTTACACCTCCTCACACTAGTAAAAATAGATTTTCTCCACTATTAACTCTACAAGACACCGGCGAAACGAACATTAACACAGAAAACGACAGTACTCAGCAACCACAGGTCAGACCTAAAATCCCACCTATATATGATTATAATATTTCCGACTACGAAAACTTTCATACTTCTTTAGATAATATAACTTTTGACAATTTCTCCATTGTTAATACAAAATCTGCCCTAAAAATTAATTTAAACTCGATTGACGACTATAGATCTGTAACTAAACATCTCGACGAGACCGAAATTGAATACCACACATACCAACTTCCTGAAAATAAACAACTTTCTGTAGTCATTAGAAATCTACCTGTTAACATATCGGAAGCTTGTATTTACAATGAACTTCAAGATCTAAACTTTGAAGTTGCTTCAGTCACACGCCTTCAAAACCAGTTCAAATCGCCAATTCCAATCGTAGCAGTTTTATTATCAAAATCATCTACTGAAATATTTTCCTTAAACAGACTTCTTCATTGTATAATTATAGTTGAACCACGTAAGCCCTCCAAGGATATCCCACAATGTACAAATTGTCAAAAATTTTCCCACACCAAAAAGTTCTGTCACCTACCATCAAGGTGTGTCAAATGCGCGGGTGACCATCACTACAGTCAATGTCAGAAACCAACAGACGCCCCTCCAAAATGTGTTAACTGTAGTAGTGATCACCCAGCTAATTATAGAGGGTGCACTTTTTACAAAGAAATATCAAGAACCAAAAATAAAAATAAAACTAGTAAAAATCCGTCCAATAGCAAAAATCACATAAACACAATACCCAACGCAAATACTCAAAATATACATTCAAACCAAGATAACACTAATATGCATTATACATATGCCTCTGCGTGCAATAGTAATAGCAATAATAATAATTATAGAGGTAAATCAGCCAAATCCACAGATAACGATAGTGATTTTATGAAAACTCTTTTACCACTAATTAACACATTTGTTACCCAATTAATGCAGAAAATAATACAAAACCTGCCAGTCATCATACACAGCTTAAACTTAAACACCAATGGAGCCCCATAATACCCTATTATTAAATTGGAACGCTAACGGTCTTAAAAATCAAAGAAATACTTTACTAGCTTTTCTTAATCATCACAACATTCATATCGCATGTATTACTGAAACGCATTTGTCGCATTCAGATAAAATTAAATTCCCTGGCTACAAAATTTATCGCGCTGATCGTATTACACAATCTCGTGCCATGGGCGGAGTGGCTATTCTAGTACGGAACAAAATCAAACAACAACAATTGCCTACACTTGCCCTTACGTACCTAGAAGCCGTAGCAGTTTCCATTAACATAAACAATAAGTATATAACGTTCGTCAGTGCGTATCAACAATAGGAGGTTGCTCCTAGTCGCCAAATGCTTATCGCAGATTACGAACAAATCATGAACCTAGATAACTCGGTTATAATTGCCGTTGATTTAAATTCAAAACACATTAACTGGGGATGCCGTGTTACAAATCCAAATGGCTCTAAATTACAAGCATTCATAACAAACACACCTTTTTCAATATCAGCTCCAAATACTCCTACTTACTTCCCAACAGATATAAACCGTCTGCCCGATATATTAGATATTTTAATAATTAAATCTGTCCCATTTGTATGCGTACATGAACCTCTTATCGAACTCGACTCGGATCACATACCTGTTAAAATAACGATTAACTCACCCTCTCTTTTCCGCCGTACAAACAACTCATTATTCAAAGGCAAACCAGACTGGAATAGATTCTCTAACCATGTACAATCTATTCTGAAAATACCTACAAGCATACTTACCACTAAAATAGCAGAACAAACAGCTGATCATTTGACTTCACTTATTCGTCGCAAACATTTAGCCAGACGTATCTGGCGAAACCATAGGAACCCTACAGATAAAAAAAATACTAAACCGACTCACCAAAGAAGTTCAAGTAGCTTTACAAAATTACCGTGTATCCTCATACAATAGTTACCTGTCAAACATGCGACCGGGTGAATCAAATTTGTGGAAAGCAACAAAACGACTATTAAACCAAGATATCAACACCATTCCCCCTCTCCGCACTGATGATAAACTTGTCATATCCGATCAAGAAAAATGTGTTGTTTTTTCAAACATGCTGCAAAATACCTTTTATCCCAACCATATCTGTAATCCAAGCAATGACCTAAGAGTAAAACACACCTTAGAACTACCAAATTATGAAGTCCAAAATTCTATTAATTACGTAACACCAAATGAAATCAAACAAATTATTAAAAATCTCCCGAACAAAAAATCATCGGGCCATGACAAAATTACAAATCTTATGTTAAAAAAATTACCACCGAAAGGACTAGTGTTTATTACCACTTTATTTAACTCTTTATTGCGTCTTGGTTACTTTCCACCTAAATGGAAAGTTGCAAACATAATACTAATAAGCAAACCAGGGAAGGACAAATCAAATCCTGACAGCTACAGGCCAATCAGCCTCTTATCTTCAATTCAAAATTGTTTGAAAAAATCATTCACACTAGACTTCTTTTCTATTTAAATGCCATAGATATTATACCTAAATTCCAATTCTGGTTTAGATCAAATCATTCTACGGTTCAACAATTACTTAGAATAACTGAACATATATTAATACTGCATTCGAAAAACATTGTCATACTGGAGCGGTATTTATAGATATTTCAAAAGCTTTCGATAAAGTCTGGCACGAGGGCCTACTGTTTAAACTAAAATCCATTAATACTCTAACTTACTTGTTCAATATTATTAATTCATTTCTACTTAACAGGCAGTTCGCTGTTAAAATAAATGATAACACCTCAGACCTTATGCCTATATCTGCTGGTGTACCTCAGGGCTCTAAGCTTGGTCCCATACTATTTAATATCTATGTTTATGATATTCCCCAGTCACCTCGCACGAATATTGCCCTATTCGCAGACGATACTACAATATTCACAGAATCTCGTAACATTGAAGCAGTAACCACAAATCTACAAGCACATCTTCATGAAATATCTTACTGGTGTAAAAAATGGCGTATTCAAATAAATGCGTCAAAAAGCACAGGTGTTATCTTCAGTCTTCGTCCTTACCGCTCCCCTGAACAACTAACATTTAACAATGTAAATATACCTTGGAGCTCGTCAGTAAAATACCTCGGCTTGATATTGGATAAACGGCTAACATGGCAGCCTCATATCTCATCCAAACTTCAACAGGCATATCAGCGGCCAGCGCCTCTCTATGTTATACCCTATTCTTAATAAAAAATCGCCAATACAGAAAAAATGCTCACTTATGCGTGTCCGGTCTGGGAGAAATGCGCGTCCACTCACATCAATAAAATTCAAATTTTTCAAAATAAAGTGTTACGTATTATTGCCAACGCACCTTGGTTTATAAGGAACGCAAACTTACACAAAGACCTTATGATCCAGGAAATCACAGTCCATATTAAAACCGCATCAAAAAACTTCCATACCTCACTGCTCAACTCCTCTGGCTCACTTCACTATCAACTTCACATACATCCGCCTCAACGTAGATTAAAACGTGGACATCCGCATGACCTTCTGGTTTAATAACTCCACACAATATACAGCAGCTATTTGTTACTCGTAGCGTCTAATATTAAGTTTTATAACTTGTTATGTATTATATTACATCTGTTTATACCTTTTTATTGTTAACATTATTATATCAGTTCACTGTTACTTAATTATAGTCAATTACGTCTCGGCGTAACTATCACTAATGTACATATTATACTAGATAGCAAATTCATCATACTATTTAAATTTTATATAAATTAATAATCATGTTAAAATTGTTAAAAATGTACCATCCATTGTAATATCAATAGATGTAGATAGCCAAGGCTAGGAACATCTTATTGTATCTAATTAAAAAAAAAAATAAAAAAAAAAAAAATAAAAAAAAAAATACTTCAACCGTAGGGATACAGTAACCCGATCAGCTGATCGAGTGCCTATTCTATTTTCTATATTGTTCTGTGGTAATATTATGCAAACCGATATAGAAATTAATTATTATTTATCGTTGCAAAAACCTAATATGTTTTGATATGTCACATCTAACATGATTTAAATGTTAGATTGGTTTATATATCAGGTATCGGTTATTGAAAACGAATCACCGAACAAAAGTCCGGCGAAAAAAGTCCGACGAACAAAAGTCCTGTTCAAAAGTCCTGTTACAAAAGTCCCACGAAAAAAAGTCCGATGTCATAAAAGTCCCGCGAAAAAAAGTCCGGCTTAAAGATACCCAATAAATCGAAAACAATGTAGTTATATTTTTATATTATTATTTTTATTATCTTTTTTATTCATTAAGTGCCAAATAATTATAAATAAATTACAATGTTTTTTATATTTATACGAATAAATCCTTTTTTTAATGATCTTTTTAAGTACTTTTTTTATTTTTAGTGCATATTTATCAGTTTACGGGTCATATATAAGCGCAGAACTGTACTAGAGTTCTAGAGCAGCTGTACCTTAAACTTATTCTTTATAATCTGGTGTACATAATTTTCGATAGTGGTTTACCCCTCGTAAATAAATAAACCGGACTTTTTTTCACGGGACTTTTATGACATCGGACTTTTTTTCGTGGGACTTTTGTAACCGGACTTTTGTTCGTCGGACTTTCTTTCGCCGGACTTTTAGGTAGAATCCCATTGAAAACATGTCGGGAAAATACTAAATTAAAAAAATTCATATATTTATTAAAACCTTTGTATCAGTTACCATCGAAGAAAATTGTTTCGAAATCTATTTTACCACAGTTATAAGAAAAAGTTAGAAATAATCAAGGCTGGGCATTAACGAGTTAAAAAGTTAAAGTTAAGTTACTTTTAACTAAGTTATTTAACGAGTTACTTTTATTTTCAAAAGTAACTTCCAGCCTAACGAGTTTCTTTTTTTTTTTATCAACTTCTAACTTAACGAGTTAATTTATTAATTTGTCCTTATATAAATTTCATATATCTAAAATTATATTTTGATTTTTATAACTTATTGATATTATATATACATATATGTATATTATATGTATAAAAATAATAATTGTGGGAATAACCAAATACTTTACGATATGAATGTGAGTGTTTTGCATTATTTCTATATTTGAAATTTCAATAGATATTAGAATAACGTGTATAAGTACAACTATCTACCTATATAAAATTTGAAAAACGATTTACGAGTAATAATAATAGTATTAGATAATAATATTTTATTTTATTCTGCTTATTCACAGAAAATATGTGAAATAATATAATAATAATAATAAATAATAATAAAATAATATATTATTATAAAACAAAAATGTTATATGTATATGTGTAATTTATCTAATTAAATCCGAATAACAAATTTAATAATTACAATTTACAAATTTAATGGGTATCAACAAGAAAAAAAATTTTTAAGTTAAGCCATCATTTTGGAAAACGTGTAGGTAAAAAAAATACATTGAAATAATTTATTTGTTTTGTTAGATTTTATAATAGATTGAAGTATGTAAGTAGTACTTACTAAGTACCTACTGTAATTAATACAATTACATATGTTTATTGAAAATAGTTAGACTTCCATTATATTGTGTTATTTGTTAAGCTTTGATAAAAATGTATGATAATTTATTGTACATGAAAAAAGAAAATTAACTTATTTTTAACTAAGTTAAGTTACTTTTTTTTCAAATTAACTTTTAACTTTTAAAGAGTTAAATAAATAAGAAAACTAACTTTAAACTTTAAACTTTAAACTTAACTTACATTTTTCTGTATTAACTTAACTTAACGAGTTAAAATAATTAGTTAACTTGCCCAGCCTTGGAAATAATTTATTGAATGCCAAATATATTTCATTTATAACTGATGGCTGGACTTTCCTAAATAATTATAGTTTTATTGCTGTCACTGTACATTTTATAGATCCAGAAGAATGTGTTTTAAAAACATATTTACTTGGATGTTTTAACATAGTGGAAAATTCCACACAGCTGTAAATTTTGTCATTCTTTTTAAATAATTGTTCTAAAGAGTATAACAGAAAAAGTAAAAGTTGCTGTGAGTGACAATGCTGCGAATATAAAATCATCGGCGTTGGCGCCATGTCCCCTGTTTAAAGCACACTTGCACACTGCACAGTGCACACATTAAATCTAATTGCACAATCCAGACTAGGGGAAATAAAAAACGTTCATAAAGAGTAAAAACCATCGTTGAGTATTTTAAACGAAGTACAAAAGCAAATTTAAAACTTAAAAATGCACAAAAACAAATGGGGTACCCGAAAAAAAAAGTTAATTCAAGACGTTTGTACACGGCGGAACTCATCCACGTATGATAATGTTTCAACGGTATATCGATATTAAAGAACCTCTTAGGAGTACTATTTCCATAATAGGTAACATGGATAATTTGTTGTATAATGGGTTTACGAGCAACGAAGCATATTCATCATAAATATCCATTGCGAGAACGAGTACACTTTTAAATATATGTATTTTGATCATCCTACGCGGAACAATACGAATGCGAGTATAAGATTACACTAGTGTAACTAAATAAATAATGTACCGATGTAACGAGTATTTTGGAATCGGTACTTTTTATCAGTGGCGTGGCGATGCAGTTTTTTTGAGCCACGGCTCCGTTGATTTTTGGAGGTGATGGTAGTGATGGTGGTGGTGTCGATGGAGGCAGATTTGTAAAATGTACTGCTTCTAATTTATGAGCACATCTACACACTACACACGAGTTGAGGTATCACCAAGTATATTTATAACAATATGGATGCAATTAGAATTGTTCTGTAATATTACCATGGCTTAATAAAAACATAAACATGGTTTATAAATATAACAAATCGTTATCAGACGCACATGCCACTTTCTCATTTCCCAGAAACGACTTGTGTTGGCAGCCCCGCCCGCACAATTATTATATTATTGCTATAATAAATTATTGCAACAACCAGAAACCTAGAGGCTAGAATCTAGAATCTAGATTATTATTCATTTTTAAATTGTATTTGATATTTATTTACGTTTAACGTTCTCAATTTGTCATTACTTGTCGACAACATTTAAATTAAAAAAATTAATTCTCTGTGTCCCAGTTGTGGTAGAAGTAGAACACGTGATCCACTGAACAGCACCAACTGGAATCGACATAAAGAATCTTGTCAAAAAAAAAAAAAAAAAAATGGCCGTGAAAATAAAAATAAAAAAGTTTTTATTGTAACTGTGCGTCTGTGCCAATTGAAACGATTCCACAAAAGGAACGATAATTCCCACCACTACGGCGGCGGGCACAGACAATATCATAATAAACAGTTTGCCAGTTTGCCACCAATTTGAGTAATTTGCATTACAACTTTACAAGACTACAGTATTGTTGTAGACGTCTGCGGTGATACGGTCACTTCTCGGTCCTCGGGAAACCCGAAATCGACAGCCAGTCGCCGGGTGCGCGTCATTCACGTTTAACTATTATTATTATAGGAGAGGTCGTAGATCGCCTGGCCATAGTAATGATAGTATTCGATTTCGGTGTGTAGGTACAGTACGACGGTACCTACCTTTGATACATTATTATATTTTGTCATTAAAAACGTGTCTATTTTTATTTTTTCTAAACAATATTGTTTGTGTCGTTTATAATTTTTCGCTGGTTATTTGACACCGGTCGAATAGCAAACGTATCTGAACGCAATGGCGCAGACGACGCGATCTTATGGGACGATACCAACCCTTTCGTCGGAATTTAGCACACACGCCTTGACCCTTTTGCGATGGCGGCACAATGCCTCGCGGAGGCAGAACGGCCAATGTGTTTGCACCCATCACCAGCTCGACAGCAGACTCAAATTCAAAGAAATCCGGCGAATCAAACGCGAAGTCTACGACACCTTTCCGTATGTGAGTACCTCTTATAATTATTGTGATTTGTTGGATTATAATAATATTGTACCTATGCCACTGGTGTATTATGTCTTGAGAAATTATAAATATAAAAAGTAATACTTCCGGGTCCACTATCGCGATTTATTGAATATTAAAAATAATACACGAAAGTCTTTTTAAAATCAGGTAAATATATTGCTTTTATAATGTAACTAGCTGATACCCGTGCACTTCGTCGCCCGTAAAAATACCGACTCTATAATATGATTAATTCGTCGTTTATACCAGGCCTAGTCATGATCAAAACTTCCCATGGATTTACCCTATCTTAATCTAAAGAATTTTAACACAGTCAAAATACAGGACTAAAAGTATATTCAATAATATTATTTTATCGGGTTTTTAGCTTTGTATAAGTGAAACAATTTTTAAAATTGCTGCCTAATAACAAATTGCTTTTTTCTTATTCTTCCATACTAAATTGTATAAAAATATATTTAATATTATTATTATTTCTTTAAAAAATTTCAAATTTGCATTAAAAATTTAAGGGCAACTTATCAAGATATAATAATATAGCCTATAGATTCATGGGATTTTGTAGCTTTCTGATGGTAAAAAAATTTTAAAATCAATTTAAATGTTCCAGGGATTAAACCAATTAAATAAACAATATTTGCCTTCTTTATTAATATTTTGTATGAGTGTTGGCTTGTGTTATCGGTGTGTATTTTATCGTTCGACGATTATTATACATATATATATAATACGAGTATAATGTAATATTCTATTGGTATATTATATTGTTGTGCGCGCGATTCAAGAGATTATTTTTATCGATAAACTTCTCGGAACAATTCTTATTGTTCACCTTCGGACAAAAAGGATAGGTTGCTGGTAGCTGGAAACCCAACGTGCCCTCGTGAGCCCGTGCCGTGCAGGACAATACGTATTGACGATAAATAATTATAGGTAATTGTTAATTACTCCACTAAAACGCAACATTTTTGAAAATCCTTTGTGAAAATATGAGAAGAACCTCTACTCCAAATCTCAAGTTCGTACGTTGCATAGTTTTTGAGTTACAGCGATCAGCGGTGAGTGGTATTTGGATTTTATATGTATAGATAGATTATTGTAAAATTAAATAATTAAAATCGTAAAATTGAATAAAAAAAAATACAATTAATATTTGTTTTGTGTATAGTAAATCTCGACTATCGCTATTTTTTTTTATAAACATACATATTATATACAAGAATAGTATAGCAAAAGTTAAATAGTTAAAATTGATTTAAATTCAAAGTTAATGATTTTCTTGCGATGGAAAATACTTCATAATATCCCTATAAGAATTTTTGAAAATAGATTGTTTGACATATTTTAACGAGCAGTTCTGCTCTGTGTTTTGTTTCACCTCTTTGCCGATCCCCAATGGCGTTCAATTATTTGAGTGTTTGTTCCTGCGGTTGAGTCCACAAAATTATAAATTTATTAAGTAATATCAATTATCAATTATGATTGACTTTTTAGCAGCTGAATGATTTTATTAATAACTTTGTGACTTAGTGTTACAAGCACGGTAACAACCGGAATAAATCGTTTTTGGTACACTCCGGAAAGTTATTCTTGATTGTCGTAAAAAAGTCTGTTTTTCTATCAGGAACTTAGATAAAAAATGATTCTTGTACCGTGACAAAGTCTTCAAAATATCCACTGTTCGGGAAACACGCCCACTACCTGATTTTTTTTCTTTTCGAAAACAAACTTTTATCAATCTTTACCACTAACCCAAGTCCACTTATTATGCACGTGTTTTATTTTCGATAGCCATTGCAGTCACTTCGCGTAAGTAATATTACTCTAGTCAATAACTGTATTTTCATATAAATTTAATTGTTGTTAACATCAGTTAATATTCGTCATTTCGTGATATCAGCCATCCAGCCATGCCATGATATTCATTACATTAGCGTGCGCAGACTTTATTCGCAAAGGGGCCATATTTATAAGGTCTGAACCAATTCCCAAAGATTCTTGTACTAATGGAACTAATAGCTACTATTTTAAAATTGATCTACCTATTTATTTGATTTAATATGCAAATATAAAAGTAAATACTATTTAAAGGTATTAAAAATACCTAATAATAATGAGAATGATTTAAAACAGTATAATAATAAATAGTAATATCAGTCTTAATTTTTTTTTTAAGATACATGTTGTAGTTTTTTACTTTTTTCTTATAAAAGTATTTTATTTACTAGTTTGGTATAAATAATACCGTATAATATGTAATAAGAATATATTATGATTTTCTTGGTCTATAATATTTGTTGTGTTTAATTACTATTTTATATTTTTTATAAGTTACAACCACTTACTACGTCGTGCCGTCGTGGTATATTAAAAAAAATAGTCTGCTAGCTGATATAAATCAGTAGATAGCACGAATTAAGATACTATCTTAATTCGTTAAAGAAAAAGTCGGAGACCGGAGGAGGAACCGCGGCCTACCCACGCGCCGCTCCTCACACTCACCAATGTATTTGTGTAAATCGCACGGCAGTCGTAAACGATATCCGTGATTTCACGAGCTAAATATAATAACGTATACAGTGAAACCTCTGAATAGCAGGCACTCTCGGTCGCCGAAATTTTGTCCGCTATTTAGAGGAAAACATTTTTTTTAACAAATAAATAAATTCATTAATTTTATTTTATATTATTTTTACATTAATTGAATACACGATAAAACTAACATTTATGAAAAAAAAAACAGTTACCTAAATTTTTATTTTATTTTTACATTAATTAAATACAGCTTAAAAAAAAAAACTAACATTTCTGAAAAAAAATCTATTACTTTAGTTTGTTTACTAATTGCAGGCGTAGTTCACAAACACAACTAAACGCACATAGGACAATGCATTAGTTATAATACTTTGTTGACGCGATAATATTTCAATGACTGAACGGATAAGATAAGATTTTCATATACAGTATAATAATGTACACATAAGATAACTTAATAACTCAGGTTTTTATTCAGGTATTCCAAAATAATTCTTAATTTAAGATAAAAATAACTAATATCAACGTCATAAAAGTGTCCGTTATTTAGAGTGTTCTGTATTTAGAGGTCTTCCTATACATAATTAGTGAAAATGTTCCCTTCCTCGAAAAAACGTCCGCTATTTAGAGGTGTCCGTTAAGGGAGGTTTCACTGTATTATATTTTACCTTTTTTGGGATTTTTTTACGTTACATTTCCCTAAACATTAACATTTTTTTCCTTCTCCGACGATGGAAAATTGAAAAAATGCATGCTCTCAAATAAAACTTTATTTTTTGGCTAGGCATAGGTATTGGTATGGACGGTATGGTAAATGATATCTGACGATTTCTATGGATAACTGTCGACTGACGAGAAATACTAACATACATAGGCGGATCTACGGGTGTGCCAAGGCACACCTTAATATAAAGAGAAAAAATTAAATAATAATAATTAATAATATAATAATATATACACATTATTTTAATTTTTGTTTTTTGTAAGTAAAACTGAAAGTGTTCGGAATCAGTCTTAAATAATGAAATATTTAATAAAAGTAATAATTACATGCATTTTTTTATCAATAATATTATTATTTTACATTATTAATGAAGCATGTATATAGTATATTTATAATTTAAATCACTACACTGTCTACTGTCTAGTGTCTGCCAGTGCCGTAACTAGGCATTGGCAAAGTGGGCGGTGGCCAAGGGCGCAGTTTAAAATGATCGCGATAGGGGTGCAATTTTTATTTCATATAAATACTAAAAATTCATTATAACATTTCATTAATAACATTGTTTGCCAAGGGGCACATAAAGCTAGTTACGGTACTGGTGTCTACACTCAACAGTTCTACGCGTATTTGTTTATCGTTTATGATATTACTCAATGTTATTGTCGTCAATACGAAAACGCCACGGTCGGTATAATAGCGGTGGTAACTATTTTTAGCGAAAAAATATTGCCTTTTCTTGGAAATCGACATCGCGCTAATAACGATAAAAAATACTAATAATAAATAATAATACTTTTGGTAATTTGTATTTCATTATTTAATGTGATGCGATTTGTTTATAGCCTCATTCCCTCTGTAATATAAAAAAATAAATACAATACAAAAAAGAGCCGGGCACATTCAAATATAAAACTCTGGATCCGCCTATGCTAACATAAATAGTTATTGGTCTGAAGGCAATTTACTAAAGTTACTTGTATACTAAACTATTGTACATCAAAAACAATATTAACATGATGTCGGCGCACTATTTGTTTTCTCTTTCTGGCTCACTCGTAACATAGACAAAACACATATATGCAGAATCATTTTTTCTATATCTTGAAGTAATTTTAGAGTAGAACCTCCCATTACAAAAAATATAGAAAATAATATTTTTGAGGGAATGACATATCGATTTGTCTAAATATTGTCTCTAAATAATTTAAACATTATTTAAATGTACAGTATTTTTTTGTTTATTTTGAAAGTCGAATACATAGTCAAATATCTATAAAATATAAAATCGATTTGTCATTCCCTCAAAAATATTATTCTTTATCTTTTTTTGTAATGGAAGGTTTTACTCTAAAATTACTTAAAGACATAGAAAAAATTATTCTTCGTAAATGATTTTTGTCTATGTTACGCGTGGGTCAGAGAGAGAAAACAAATAGTGCACTGACATCCTCTTAAATGATAAATAATTTATTATGATGATACAGATTACAACGCAGAAATGTATATTTATAAATAAACTTTAAATTCTTATACAGAGATAGAGGTAGTCTTGGAAATATTCGGGTAGTTGACATAACCTTGAAGTACCATCTTTAAATTATGGTCAGATAAATATTAGTTAATTTATTACGATATACAGGTTTTAACTATGTTGATATGTCATTTTTGAAAACGTCAGTTTTATGCCGAAAAATAATAATTTGTTTAAAATTAATTTTCTTTTCTAACAACTGGTTATGTCGAATTATTATTTATAAAATAATAAATAATAATATATTGTGTTGTAATATTTCTTTATACACACAGCACTACACATAATCACAACAGTCCGCTTGCACGAACAAATCCGCTGTGTCCCGATCTACTGTTTTAAATCGTCCGCTGGTCTCGAATTAGGAGCAAATAAATAAATAATTATTATTGTCCGCGAATTGTATTTTTATTTGGTGATATTATCGGCCTCCTCGGTGTCGTCTTATTTCACGTAATCGTATTCAAGATCTACAAGTCATAAACTCATAAACAATAAACTATAACACTTTCGCAGCCAATGTTATTCGACTAAATACTATTTTATTTTTATTCGTTGCTTATAATATATAACCTTCGACCATATAAACTAGTTTATATGGTCGAAGGATATAACTACAGTGACACCAAGCCCGTGAATCCTAGGTAGGAGGAGGGTAATCGCGTTAAATTCAGTATTACCTATTCAAAATATTATCGTTCTTCAGTACTTTAGATATTCTGGTTTTATTATTCTACCTAGACCTCTGACCTAGTACTCTTTTAACTTCTACTATATAACTGTCTTAATTATTAAGAGGACACCACATCCGCAACTGTTGTCTGTGTCGTATTTAGATAGTATAAATACAATTTATATCAGTTAAAGAAAATTAAATTTTTTTTAAATTAACTATTTAAAATTATTGGTTATTCTTATTAAAAATAAATAAATACGTTACAACACAGCAAAGTTCTTCCCTGTGCAATGTAGAATTTTATTAATTCTGTAATATATACTCAAAATATTATAATATAAGTATCTACATATTTTTAAGTGCATATAAAATGTTGTTATATTAAACACTCGGTACCATTGTCATTTCGCCAACAAAAATACACTATGGGAGTAGTCGTAGTCCTATAAGAATCAACTAAATTTGGAGTTTACTTGAAAATAATTTTCTTATATTTTAATCAATATTTTTGAATTCGTCGATTATTTACATTTTAAGACTTTTAACGCTGAAAAGCGTAAAATCAGGAACTAACCCTTATCTTTGTAATAAAGTATCTCGGATCGTAACATCGCGTAACATTTCAGTGCTTTGTCGATTGGATAGAGATGGTCAACATCCCGCAAATGTATGGCATGTACTTGTTACGCAAAGAGGAAATGCAGTTAGCTATCAATAGTGGAGCGAACGATGTTGACGAAATGTTGCTGTACCATGTGACCTCCAAATCCAGGGCCCTGGAGTCATTGAAGAGCGGACTCGACTGGCGTCGTACCCAGCGCTCCAGATACGGATGCGGCGTGTCATTTAGTGACGACGCTGAGTACGCCGACAAATATGCTGACAATTCTACCGACGAAGGTATTACAATTTATTTGTGTCTACCGGGTAGACTCTACCCAGTCCACTGTACTTCACATAAATTGCTTCAGAGCCCCATCTAAATTATTTGTTGTCAAATAGTTCCGATGTGCACAGGATTTGGTATTTTGGTCTGATTATGGTGACTGCTGAATGGAGATAGATTTATTATTTTATTTGTTTAAATAATAGTATAATGTAATATTATTTATATGATATTTTATTATTTTGATTTCCACCCCCTGGCAACTTTTTTTTATTGCTGTCGACACCTTTTAGCTTTAGAGTGAAGCGATGAATTTATATATTAGTTGTGAGTTTTTGTTTTAGAGCAGTGTGTTGCTTATGTGACCTCTAAAAGCAGTAAAAATACCTTATTTTTTATGGTGGTTTCTGGTATCAAATTGGATCTGTTACCTACTTTGAGGGTTTAAAGTAAAAAAATATCAAATAATCAGAAGAAAACTAAAAATATACTTTAATTTATTTTAATTTATTTCTTACCACTTATAATTCTTGTAGTATCTCTCTCAATGCACAGATTTTTTCAGTTGGTTGGTTGATTTTTTATTTCTTTATAATGTCAACTAATATTATGTATTTGTATGACATTTTTGATTTTTCTTATGGTTTTCTTATTATTTAAATATTATAATATTATGTAAATAATATATAAAATATGCCCTTCCTCCAATAAAAAATTTTGATCTGGCCATCCAGACGTGATCTCAACTGAGGCACCTACCTACAATAATGAGAGTGTTATATTTTTCTGTTATTATGACCGGCTGCAGATGAACGAGTTATCATGATATGCTCCGTGCTCGTAACAGAAATGTACGAGGTCGACCCCAAATGGAACGAGGGATACAGCTTGATTATTCCACCCGGCTTAGCCGACACAACAGTGAGCCGTAATGGCTTCGTCTATGTCAAATACAATGATTTTGACTTCTATCCCCTGTATTTGGTGTACTACTCCTATAAGTCCGGTGATGAAGACGATGATGATTATGATGACGATGATGATTACGATGACGATGATGATGACGATGACGATGATGATGACGATGACGATGATGATGACGATGACGATGATGATGACGATGATGATGACGATGACGATGACGATTACGATGACGATGATGATTATGATGACGATGACGATTACGATGATGATGGTTATGGTTATGAATATGATGGTGACACTTATTATTGACCATATCATAATAACATTGTCTTTAAATTGTTCAATTTTTTTTATTAATACTGTTATTATCTATCATACATCGCAGGTAGCGTTATAATTAAATACTATAATAGGTAAAAGCAAGGCAGTACTTATTTTCAAAATTATTATTTTTAATATTTTTAATTTTTTAATTTAATTTTTTTTTTATTTTAACATGTTTCTGCAAATAAATGAACAAGATTTTAATAATTTTTGTTTTTCTTTAATATACACTATGAAATGTTGTCAATGTTAACAACGAAACACCTACCAAAAGGAAAAATGTCACGATATTTTAGACAAATAAACTTTGCTTGGGGTTAGTTTTTAAATGCGATGACTTGTTACTGATTTTGGTGATTTTAACCATTTGCTTGAATGATTGTTAAAAGTAAGTAATCAAATTTTTTCATATATTTACTACCTATGTCTTATGTTCTCAGTTTAATGCAATTTTTAATAAGTTTTTTACAAGTTGTTAACTAAAATTCTAATAAAAAAATAATATTCAAGCTATAAAACGAATACATCCTTCACTACCTCAGAATTTAGATTAATATTAAATAAAACAATTAAATGATAAATTAGATCTGGGTCTTAAGAAATTAATTGTTAAAGAACAAGTTTAAAAGTCAACACTTTTCACATTTATTGTCAAATAGAATATATTTTAAACAAAATAGCATATTATATTTAAATTAAATTGTAATGCAACTATATACAAAAAATCAATATATAATAATGTAATTAATAATAAAATAAATATATTATAGATATTGATAAATGAAATATATGTCAAACATTTTTTTTTTTTGGATATTTATGATTAACACATGTAATTTAACCTACAACACCAAGCTCAAATAATTATGTTACACAAGTAATGACAAAACTCTAGTTGTTTAATTTTAAAATCCAGCCATTGAGTACAGTTTTAACAGGTTAAAAAGATCAACTGAATTCCTACTCGGCCATTTTAGATCATAGATTCAATGCTAGAAAATCAAAAACTATAGTTATATGACTTGGTTAATATAAAAATTTCTATTTCAAACAAATTTTAGGTACTAATATTATTAATCATTATTCAAAATTATTGATCTAAAATCAAAATAATAAATTTATATAATAAAGCTGTAATACTTAATGTTGTCTGGGGGCTGTGGATAAACAAAATTAAGATGGACAATTTACATCAAATTCAAATATAATAAATATTATAAGTGCTATAATTTAAAAAAAAAAAATGTATCCATCGTAGACATGCACTGTGGTGTGGCTAATAAGACCAGTCACACTTAAAATTTTTTTTTCACTCTTAGGCATCAAAAATTTGGACCAAAAAAGATTCTTAATTCTTTTATAAAAACTGTTTCTAAACTTCTGAAATATTGAAGTGTCATCACATTAGAGTATATTATAATTTTCTGTTAGAGTAAATTTTCTTATGAATTTTTCACTATGTATAATTTTTTGAGGAACAGCAGTGTTGCAAAGAAAATTTGAGTTCAGCAGTTCCAATTTTGTGTTGTCAGATTCAATGTTAAGGTGAATACTGAATTGATTTATGATCAAACTTAGAAGGTAAGAAAATTATTTTTTATTATGTTATGTTTTTTTTTAAATATTTAAATTTTTAAGCGAGTGAACATTTTTTAATTTTTATATTTTCCACTCTTAAAAATTAAAATATCGAAAAAACCAAAGGGAGAAAATAGATAATGTTCTTACATTTGATGCTTTAAGTTTGAAAGTAAGTCAATTTACTATAATTATATATAAGCTAACAACACAAAATTTAAAAAAAAAATTTAAATTTTGGTAGGTATAAAATATTATGTATTAAGTATTGATGACTACTTATGCTTCTATAGTGGTGTGTGATGTGGACATTTGAGCTTGTACTGCTTCTATGTAAATATCGACAGCGATGGTAGGACTACGCTGTCTATACTCAAAATATTGAATAGGTGTTTACAATTTTAAAATGTTCATTCGATTCGCTTCGAAATCTGACTGGCAGTTTGTTTATCGTGGGCCCCACCGGCTGGCCACCTGTTCAAACAATGACTGCTAACAGAAATGCTTACGTATATTTTATCCGTAATAGTCGTAATATTATATATAAGTTATGTACGGGAATGTGAAATACCGTCGTCGTTTGACTTTGTTATTATTATGTACCTCACCCGCTCTATCGTAAATAATAATTAATATACGCATACGCTGTCGGCAATATTATGCAATTATTAATCACAAACTTATATAGGGTAGGTGTAAATTGGAAGCTCGACTACATCGTATTTTAAATATTATGTCTGACTGTCTGAATGACGCAGGTATAGGTGCGTATTATTATTTATTATACACGTGTCATGAATGGCGCTATAGATATAGCATATTATACCTATAAAGTTCAATGGTTATTGACGTTATTGTAATAATTTTGCGGTAAATTTAATGTAAGTAGTACTGAGTATAATATATAATATGTTGTGTAATATTATTATTTGATTGACAATATTTTTGGTGACCAAATTGTCTGCCAATTACAAAAAAAAAAATCATAGGTGTGTTACGTATTATTTTCGAATACCTGATTAACGAATTGCAAATGCCGAGTGTAATTATTTGCCAGTTGCTTGTGAAACGTGGAGTGTATATAGGTAAACTGTGGAAGTGTGGACTATGGTACGGGTAATTTTTATCGATATAATCTGTCTTTTGATGATCATATCGGAATTCGTATCGCATTAATTATTTCCTACCTATCTGTAAAACCTATAATATAATAAAATCTAACACTTGTCAAATGGTATAGGTACTCGTGCAGGTTTGAATCGTATTTTGTTTTCACAATTTAGTAATCTAACACGGCACTGCAGGCCAGTCCAACAATCCAACTGAGTATCTACATGCTTATTCATAAATATTTTATCGTCTCACTTTCAGTTTGTACAAAGTACATTGTTTGCACGAAATTATATCTAAAACAATCGCATATACCAATGCCTACTTTTTTTAATCGTTTTTCTCACACATGATTATAACATAAACTTAATAATAATAACAATATATTGTTTGTTATTTCGGGAAAAAAGTTAATAATATAAGTACCTAATAATTATTTGTATATTTTTGCGTTTTGACTATTGTTGAAAAACAGGAGTTCATCATCCGTTCAGATTTGAAAATAATATCAGATTCTCATCAAAATATGTATCAAAGGTATAAATTGACTTATTTAAACTAATTAAACATAGATGAGTTTTTGTTTTAAAATTTGATTTCATAAGTGACTAAAGAAATCTAAATGAAATAAGTGAATTCTAAGGCTCAATCAGATCTGTAGCTACAATAAGTAACTAAGGTAGTATCAATATTTTCAAGGTTTACTGATGATTCTTCTGCCGATCCATCGTCTACAGTAGTTATGGCCGCAGACGAATTAGAACCATCATCTCTTAAGTCAACAACATCTAAATCATCCAGTGAAAAGTATGTAGTTTAACTCATGTTATGTTTGATTTTATAATTACTAACTTATTATTATTTCTAATAGGACATCAACACATAAGTTCTTGCATGTGAAAAAGACGTCTGGCCGTAAATATACAATTTCCATTGTTCTCATATGTATTTGGCTTTTTTGTACTGTAAGTTATTAAACTTATTTTATAATTGCCTGGCTGAAGTTAAATCTATATTAACTGTACTAATCTAACTATAGCCTGTGGTTCATAATTTGTAGAAGAATCCGCTAGAATCTATTTGTTTATTGTTTATCATGTTTTTATTTAGTTTATTTCTTTGGCTAAACATAAATAATAACATGAATATAATAATGTTGTTTCAATTTATAGATGGTCTGTAATTAGAAAAGTTAAAATGTGGCCTAATTTAAATTTGTACCCCAGTTCAAAAGCCTATAATTTAATAGCCTTTGAGCTCTTTATTCATACTAAGTGAAGTTATATTTAATTGCTCATTTTTGGGTTGTAGTTAGTTCTTATGGCAAAACAAGAAAGAAAAGCAGATGATGTCCATCAAGTAACGTTAGCTCCAAATGAAACTAAAAGTAATGAACATGTGTAATTTTATGAGTTTCATAAAATATATTTATACTTAAGTATGTGAGAAAAATTATTATTAAAGATTTTGTATTTTAGCTCAGATAATATATAAAAATCGCATGCCTAATACAAATAAAATACAATTAATTTTGGCTGGAGCATTTATGCCTGATTATTATAGTACTTTGGCAACACATTTTTTTAACATTTGGATAGAGTTTGATCCAACTGAAGAATATAGTATGCCCTCAAAATTAGGATTGAAGCATGAAGATATGCATCAAAGGGTATGTTTTATAATAATAATAATAATAAAATTAGTTGATATTTAACATTGCTACAAATTAAAAATTGTATTTAAACTTGATACAAAAACATGGTATAAGTTAATCTGTAAAATTAAATGAACAACCTATTATTTCTTCTTCTTCTTACTTTTTTTTTTAAAAAAGAATATAACTCAAATATGGTCCATACCAATTGTAAGTGAATCACTCGTTGAAGTTGTTCCTGAAATGCATCATAACAAAATTTTTAAATTATTATCCAAGTAAGATAATTTTAGTACTTTTATTTGTTAGTTTTGATTGTCAATACATTGTTTTTTTTTTAGTGTTACTCTCCATGGTGATACTAAACTTTGTATGAATACTACATTGAGCACTAACTTTCCTATTGCATTCACTTATGATCTGTTTCCAATCAACACAGAATATGGTATTATTTATGCTGCTCTTGTATTGATTGGACTTTATGTACTAATTATAACCGAGGTAAAAACCTATTAAAATATTTTTTTTTTTTCTAACAAGCCTATTGTATTTTCCTATTAATTCTAAACATCGTACTGATACAAATCTTTTCTATTTCTCTCGTAAAATCTTTGTTTCATACATTCTTATTTAATATTATGAATTTTCATTAATCGCAGGTTGTGCACAAATCGATTGCAGCAATATTAGCAGCTACTACGTCAATTTCAATACTAGCACTATTAAATGAGGTAAACAAATTTGAGTAATTTATTTAAAAATATCATAATAAATTCTGATATTTATTAATTATGTTATATAGAGACCTACAAAAGATGAACTGTCCTCTTGGGTGGATATAGAAACATTGCTTCTTCTTTTCTGTATGATGGTTATTGTTGGTATTTTATCCGAAACAGGAATTTTTGACTACTTGGCAATCGTAGCATACAAAGTATTAATACAAATACTAAAGAATTTATTTTTATATGCATACACGGTGGTCAATTTAAGTGTCTTACGTAATTTAATGTAAAACATATTTATGATTCATAGGTTTTCCTTGTTTAATCAAATTATAGAGTAGCAGGCTAAGAGTTTTTTTTTTTTTTAAAGAGCATATTTTTATAATTTTTATTGTTATTGGCTTTATTTAGGTTGAACTTTTATAAACGACAACAAGAATTTTTAATTTCATATTCAAAAAATATAATTTTTCAAAACATTTTGATGCACATAAATTTAAATTACAAATATGTAGGTAATTAATAATAAGTATTTAAAGTTTAGATAAGCAGTAGAATTAATAGACCAACATATTTTAAGTACTACTATGTCACTCTACACCAGTCATCTAAACTTAAAATACTCTTAAGTACTCAACTACTTATTAAATGCTTATGTATAAAAGACTGAAATTTATTCTATTTTAGAATATGAAATTACAAATGTATATTGTCTTATTAAAAAAAAAATCAAAAAATTAAAGAACCTTAAAGATGATAAAAATAATAACTATAGAAAGTGTCATTTTGTAATGATATCGAATTATTTATATGAACAATTTTCCAAATATCAAGTAGACATTTAAATATATCATCATGTAGTATTAATTTACCAAGCAAATTATTGATTTTATTATAGGAAACCAAAGGTAAAATTTGGCCATTAATCAATACATTGTGCTTCTTTACTGCTATTGTATCTTCTATATTGGATAATGTTACTACTGTTCTCTTAATGACACCTATAACCATAAGGTAATAATTTTAAAAATGTATCTTGATGTACCTAATTATGTCTTGTACATTTCACGCCATATTTTTTTGGTTTGCTCATTACAATCCATGGATGTCAACAGTTAAATAAAAATATTGTCTTAGGTTATGTGAAGTAATGCAAATGAATCCAGTACCCACACTTATGTGTATAATATTTTATGCAAACTTAGGAGGGGCTTTAACATTAATTGGTGATCCACCAAATGTAATAATTGGAACGAATAAAGATGTTATTGCAAGTGTAAGTTTACTATTTACATTACTTTAAATTATAAATACCTATTGATTTAAGATGATAATAGCATAATAAAAATAACCATTTATAATCTCATCACAGACTTGTAAATGTATACTTCAGGTCAATCATTTGCATATTTTTGGTCTTTCGTTATCCATTATGCTGCCTTAATTATTGTTATCAATATTTTTGTATGCATAGAACTATTTCCAACCCAAAATATGGCAGACAAGTCTCAATTATTTTGTGTTGATTTTATTCAAAACCTTTCTTACAATGTCCGGTTAAAGATAACGGACACTTAACCAGACATTGTAAGAATCAACCTCAGAGTTTCTAATTTAGTTTATTAGGTATGGAAATCTGTGAATTAAATCAAGTTCTATGGAAAATTTCTATAGACATTTTTATTATGCTATACAAATTGTTATACATGTAGTATGTTCTCACATTGTTTTGTGTTATACCTAGTTATTTCTATCATGGTCATTGAATTATAATAATATAACATGTTTTATTATAGGGAATCGATTTTACAACGTTTTCGTTACATATGGGTGCTGGTTTGGTATTCATATTTATAGCAGTAAATCTGCATTTAAGATTTATTTTCCGTAATATGCAAGATTTAAAATTTACTGAACCTTCTAATGTTACAGGTACCTATATTAAATAATTTTATTAAATAGATTATATTTCTATAATATAATAAAATCCAATCCTGCTTTTTTTTTAAACATTGCACTTATCTGTCAATTTGTTTTCTAATTTAATTGATAATTCCATTATAGGAAAAGAATTTCTTTACAAATATACTTGTATAGGTAAATAAATCAGTGGCGTAAATTGGGCTAAATTGTTAGGGTTGCAATCAGTTTCCCGGGTTGACAGACTTTTGGGGGAGCTAAGCCCCTCATAACCCCCTAAAAAGTTTTATATTTTTCTAAATATAATATTATAAGTAAAAAAAAGTACACAATCTCAACAAATTTATTTTAACCTTAAACACATATAGTATCTATTGGTGACAGGTATGTATTATGAATATACAATATAAATAGGGTATATAATTAATTACCGTCAATAGAATATGTATAATTTTCTTAAACAATATATGAACAGGTACCTACATAAAATACAACAGTTCTTTTAATCTAGACTTTAATAAATAATTGTATCAAACTTGTTCAATAATAATATTATATTACCTGATAAATTAATTTACAGATCAAATATAAATTTTTTTATTTGTCAAAATTGTGGTATTAATATAATATAAATCAGTAATATATTTTAACTGCTTCTTTAAACTTAATGCATACAAATCAAAAGTTATATATGAATTTAAAGCAAAAATAGATGCTTACTTTTGACTTTGATATTTTTACAAGAAATTTGTCTATTTTAGCTAACTGTTGAAACACTTTTAATTTTTAATCGTTCGCGGAATAAGAAATAAATACAAGTGTCAAAAAATAAATAAAGATGTAAAAAACCAAATAATAATAATTTTAATCTATAAACATATAATAGTGAAACACTTTTCACTATTAATATTCAGCTACCATTGAGACTCGACTCTGCCGATCACCATAAATACATATTGGTAGGTATATTAATAGAAAATGGTCGAAAACAAAACAATAAGAAAATGTGGAAAGTATATAAATATAATATAATAATATTTCCAGTGATTCAAAACAAAATAAACAATTTTTTCTCAAAATATAAATTAGTTAATTAATTAAATAATTATTGAAATTTTAATTTTTTTGAAAACTGAAATCGTGATTTTTAGGGTCGCAATAAGACACTCTTGTAACTCTATAATATTTTCAGAGGTCGCAAATGCGTGTGACCCCCAGTTTACGCCATTGGGTAAATTTCTTATGTTCCTACATATCTGCTATTGTGAATAACTCAATAATAATTGCAATAATTAGTAATTACTATTAGTGTAGCCAAGATTATCAGATCAAACATTATAATTTTGGATCATAAAATTACCCTATAAAAAAAAATGTATTGTTTAATTGATTTTTATATATTTTTTAAGTTTTCTGAATTCATTTAAACAATTGATTATTATTTATAAATTCAATTTCAAAAATAAATTTAAATTGCTGCTATTTATATTTATAGAATTAAGACAAGAATTGGCGATTTGGCAAAAAGCTGCATTTTCCTTGTCTTCATACTCAAAAGAAGAAGGAGTTGTTAGGGATAAACTTCTAAGAAAATGTAAAACCATATTTTCAAAGCTTAAAGAAACTCTCAAAGGCTTCAAGGTTGATGTTGCACCTACAGAAAGGTATAAATTAAGGTTATTTCTTCTTATAGCACATCTATATAAAGTTCTTATAGTTGTATAAGATTATTACAACGAGTAATAAGTATTTTAAGATATACCAAAAATTTACAATTTCAAAATATTTTATAACTTGCTTCAAAATTAAAATATAGTAAAAAGCCCATGTTGTCGTTTAAATAATTACCTTTAAATTTTTTAAAAGGTAAATTTACTCTAATTTTTAAATTAACATAGCTTAAAGTGATCTGCTGAGCATAAAATTTGGTATGTTACACACTTGTAAGACAAAGACAACATATGCGGGTATCATGTCCTTTTATTATAAAAATGTTAAATACTAAAAAACTGATCACTAGAATTGTACATCTTTGTTTATTAAACTGTATTCTATAGACTTATATCTATATATAAAAAAAAAAACATTTTTCTATAAATGTATACAAAAAAAGATTAAAATTTTGGTTTTAGTAAATAAGATACTAGCTGCATACAACTATAACGCAAGCTGCAATTTGGCCATCCCTGTATAATAATCATTAGAATTGATTGTTAATACTTGTATTAGTTTAGTAGGATGGTATATAAATTATTTCATTAGTTTATCACCAAATCTAAATAGTAATCTCTTGTCTCCTGTGTATAGGTATTACTGTATTAGGTGCTAGAATTGAATGATTTAAAACAATTTTGGCTTAAGTTTTTAGTTTTGGACTTAAGTAATAAGTCATTTGTAATTTTTGTACAAAGAAATTTTCTTAAGTATCAAAATCCTTTTCAAACAATTCAATCAGGTATATTGGTATATAGACTGTTTCACACAGTATGCTCCCTATATTATAATTTTTTTAGAAAAGATCTGTAATATCAGAACTAATATTTATTATGCTTAAGCTATTTTTACAAATAATTAATGTTGATTGATAAATATTATTGAATACAATTTTCAAATCACCATAGCCCCCATATCTTAAAAATCCATTACCATGAACACAAAGTTAAATAATTCAAAAACTACTCGTATACATTTTTCAGAAAAATTATCAACTAAATAATTTAAAGTTGAAAAGCAAAGTTCTAATTTTAAAAACATAAATTATCCACAGGGCACTTCTTAAGTAATACAACAAATTTGAGCATGGTGTTTAAGTATATATAAAAATTTCAAAAATTAGATCTTGAATAATTGCATGGTTGAAGAAAACAGGATATGAGCATGCTTGTTAAATCATCCTGTATAATACATAAATTTGTTTTTTTTATGAGATAAACAAATACATATTATATTCTTTTTCAGACTTCAATCCTATGATGAATCTATCAAGGATTTTTTGAATAAAGTAATGTGATTACATTAGGTACTATTATTTAATTAAAATTAATATGTAATATTATTACTTTTTTTCAGGATAGTCATTTAGATAAAAGTCTTCTATGGAAATGTGCTATTACATTAGGATTTGTTATTACTCTATTCTGCCTGCATTCAATTCCTCAACTAAATCTTAGTCTTGGATGGATTGCTTTACTTGGAACATTACTGTTGCTTATACTTGCTGATCACGTTGATATTGAATGTGTACTGGGCCGAATTGAATGGGCCACATTGTCATTCTTTGCTGCATTGTTTATTTTAATTGGAGTAATATCTTGTAACAGAAAAAAATGATAAAAACAAATTATAAATATTTGTATTAATTTTTAGGCATTATCTGAGCTTGGTTTAATTGAATGGGTAGGTAAACAGACAGAAATGATAATTATGTCTGTAGACAAAGAATATCGATTGTCCGTTGCTATAATTTTAATTCTATGGGTTTCTACCATTGTGTCCTCATTTGTTGACAATATTCCATTGACTACTATGATGATAAAAGTGATAACATCATTGTCTCAAAACCCTGAGCTAGAATTACCATTACCGCCTTTGGTATATGCACTAGCATTTGGAGGTTGTCTTGGTGGTAAGGATTTAATACATATTTCTTTCACACAATATAATAATAATTAATTAATTATATATATTTTAATTTTTAGGAAATGGAACACTGATAGCTGCTTCATGTAATATGGTATGTGCTGGAGTAGCTGAACAACATGGATACCGAATGTCCTTTGTGCAATTCTTTAAGTAACTACCTATTTTAATATATTTTTTTTAAACTGTTTAGAGTATTATTTATTATTTTTAGTGAGTAGGATAAGATTTTAATATATAATTTAGGACAATACAGTAAAGCTCACTTAAGATGGCAAAATGCTCTTTAAGGGACCAGCTATCTAGAGCATCTTAAGCTGGAAAGTGTCTTATGTGGGGATGAAAAAAATTGAAGTGATTGAAATATTGAGTTAAATTTTTTTTATTATTAAATATAATTTAGTGAGCAATAAACTAATAAATTAAATACAATTACATTAATATTTTATGCTATTGAATTTAATTTTTTTTTTAAATTAGAACAAACTGCATTAACTAAATCTATTAATACGATTAAATACAGTAAAACTGTTATAATAGGTAATGATAAAATAAAGCAATAAGCACATAAACGAGTAAAATTTTTATATTTATATTTTCACAAAACAACTAAAATTTATTGCAATCTGCTAAACAAAAGTATGTTTTATCTGATTAGGTAGAGAAAAACAGAGGGTCTTAACAAGTGGTTTTACATTTAACCTAACCTTTTTATTTTATTTTTGTCTGAAAACAAAGTTTTATAGGACGCCATACCCCCATCCCCATGTTTAGTCATTGATTTAGTAGACAAGTAGACAGTATTGATATTATACATGTACAGTAGAACCAATTTTGTATTGTTAACTTAAATAATATAGTGAATAGTCAGAACATTATCTATATTTATTATTTGTTCATTAAATTTTACAATATTTAAATATTTAAGCAAGTTATTACTTTATTAGCAGGTAACTTAAATATTGCATTTTAAAATTTATCATCTTACTTAAAAAATAAAATATTGTTAAATAAAAATCCAAATAATGTACTTGAGTACTTACCTTAGGGTTTGATAATAGGTCAATTCACTCTAATATTGAAGCTAACAATTTAAAATTTGTTCTGCTGAACTAAATTTTTGTAAGGCTGATATAAATCATATGGTATCAATGTATTCGCTTCCTCTTAAAGACATTGTCAATCATTTTCTTTTACGAGAACATTCCTATCTTTTGTCCATTATAATAATGTACACAGATGAAACAAGTAATACGGTAAGAAATCACGAAAAATATTTGAATATGTTATGAAATTTACTTAATAACTGAAGCTTGATTATTCCAAATTTTAAAATGTAAAAAATCAAAGAATTTAATTATAACAGTAATTGTACGTTAACTTTATAACCAATTTAAAAATGTTATCAAATTTCTTATTTGCATTACTAGTTTTTTGGTACAATGGACAAAAATTAAATGCTTTTGGTATCTTTAAAACTATAGTTACACACAAATTATTATTTGCTACTAACTATGGACACATTAACATAACATGTGCACATGCATTTAAAAAAAATGCCCCATGCTGAACATTTTAAATAATACGGTTTGAATCCACTTAAGAGGATATCACACCTATGTGTGTTGTCTCAGTCTTATAAACCTACAATTCAGCAAAAACTGTTTTGAAAGGGACAACTTAATTTCCTCTGTATTAATAATAGTATTAACAAGATTTCACAATGTATAGGGAAGAACTTTATCTGTGTCGTATTGCCGACATTTATTTGGGAGCACTAATAACAATTTTTAATAATTACTTGAAAAACAAATTATTTTCTCTAACTGATAACCTAAATTGAATTGTTATAAAAAAAAATATATAACTTTGACAGATAAAGTTCTTCTCTATGCATAGATGAATTTTGATAATTCTACTATAAATACTGAGGAAGTAAAGTTGCCACGCATAAAACAGTTTTTGCTATGTTGTACGTTTGTAAGACACAAGCAACACATGCAGGTATGGTATGAATCCATATTATTAACATTATAAAGCATATTTATATCCTCTCAAAATTATTCTAATTCTGTTTGAATTCTCTTTCATTATTAGAGTTGGCTACCCAGTGATGTTAGGTAGCGTATTTATTGCTACTGTGTACTTACTTATTAGTCACGTGACATTTGGATGGAATACATAATGTTTACTAATGACACCAGATTATCAAAAAAATTTGTTCCTGTCAAAATAAATATACAAGAGAAATAATTTTTATTTTTATAATTAAGTTTGAATATAAGTTTAAAATTGTTTTTCTTATTTAAGTAGTAATAAGTATATTAATTATTAGCATGTATTTCACAAAAAATCATATTTTTTTAAATTTAATGTTATTTAATATTATAATATAAGTTATTATATATTTTAACTATGTAATTTTTTTCATTTAAATGAGTTCCATTGTTACCATAGATTTTTTTTCATGGATATTATACCTCCCTATTGTACCAAATAGCTTTTATGTATGCAAGTGATATACAACATAAAGTTATTTTGTATATATATATTTTTCTATATAATAAATATGTATCTAACAAGTAAACGACTCTTTTTGTTAACCATTTCTGAGCAAAGAGTAAAAACTATTCTAGTTTGTTATTAATGTTATGATATTATTATAAATATTAATTGGTAATACTACTTTTGTTTTATCATTCAATATAACCCGGTATGAAAAAGACAGCTACACTTGAGTTACTACTAAATTATACTGATTAATTAACATAGGCAGCAGTAGAGATTAGAGATACAAATAATAATACACACAACTATCAAATAGAAACAAGATTACCAATAATAGCTATAGTAATAGATAGTTTCAATTTGTATAGTTTTATAGATGCATCAATTGAGTTCAAATCATTGGACCAGCTGATTGTATAGTTCTGATGATATTGTGAATTCTTAATTCTTATATTGTGTACATAATATAATAATAAACCAAAAAAAAAAAAAAAAAAAAATGATTCAAAACGCATTTATTTGTAAGGCATTATGTAAGCAATATTAGGATAAATATTATATATGGTGATTTATAAAGCATACCCCACTCCAATTATTTCTTCCAGTCCTAACAACTGTTTTTTAAAACATGTTTAAATCTGTTTTTAATAAAATTTCATTATTAAAGATTAAATTTAAAAATAAATGGCTTTACTATATTATATTTTATTATTTAATATTTTAATATTTGTTCTGTTTATATTATATTTAATTAAAAATGCTTTAACTTTGTTGTAGATAAACTTAAAGCTTAAAAACAGAAAACATTTTTATAATTTATTTTCTAAATTAAAATGTTTAATGTTAAACACTTAAAATAAGAATGAAAATAGTACTTATTTAAATTTTTAGAGTTTTAAATAATATATTATATTAACCCTTTCGGTCCCCTTGCACATTTCAATGTGCATCAAATTGATGTACAATTTATTTTATTTGTATCAAATTAATGTTAAATAAATAACTATTAAAAACCAAAATATATAATAAATTTCAGTTTAACTTTTGAAAATTTATAATTTTAAATAAATCGATAATTAATAATATAACATATATTGTATACAAGTTTCAGTAAAAATTAAGCAACCTTGTGTTTTTCCTTTTAATTTCCTTTTAAGGTTAGACTATAAAAATATAACAATCATTTATAACTAAACTAGTTAGATGATTGGGTAATACCCAAGGGTGAGGGGGTTTGTAATCAGAATTGATTGACAGAATTTAACATTCTTAAGGTGCAAACCACTGATTATGTAATATGGTTGGCATAGTATATGATCATTATTAAATAACAGATTGTAGCGGTACATCCTGTATTCCTGTGTTGTTTTTTTTTTTTGTACTTTTTACATATTAAAAAAATTTGGACCCTCTCCCCCTTTGAAAAATATAAACCAAGAATAAGAATAATCAAGTTCAACTAAAATTATGGATGTTTTTATGTTATAAACTTATAATTACACGATTTTTGATAAAAATCTTATTATAATTCTTATAAAATAATCAGATGGCAATTTTTTGTAAATAATTTATTTTTGGTTCTCCAGGATTTTTAATTTAATGACAACAGTGATTCGCATAATACTCATGTCATAAGTACCTAAATAAATATGTAAAATTATAAATAAATTGGCTTACGCAATTATTAAATTTTCAATAATAGCAGTAAAGCATAATTTATTATAATACAATATGTCAATATATAAGTATATATTAAATAGAAATCTATGGGTTGTTACTTATTCATGGTTATTATGGTTATACGATTTACCGCTTAGGTGACACACTGCCACTCCCTTAAACTTCAGTAGTTTAATACTGTCGCAATTTCGATATTAATATACGTTTACATTTTTTAACATAAATAGTCTTCTCAATGTTTAAAATTAAATATTACGTACGCCAAATTTTAAGCGGAAAGTTAGTCAAACAATGAAAGCAACTATAAAAATAATAACAACTTGAACTTTAATTTAGGTTATTCTCTTGATGCAAAAATGATGTATGATCATTTGATGTTAGATAAACTGGCGGTCACCGTCTTCCCAAAAATGTGATTTTCGTTTCCACCAAACTGAAAAAGGTTCGATTGAAATCGTTTCCGTTAGATCTATTTATACTTATATATTATTGAGATGGAGTTTGAAAACCTATATAGTCCATGTGTAATACACTGTGCTATTGACCATCAATGTATGTCGAGATTCGAGAATTCGATATAATCCATTTAATATTGAAAATATAATTGATTTGTGAGTCACCAATATTTTGATTATGATTATGCGCCCTGAAAATTGTTTGGCCCCGGGGCCCAAATTATATTAGTCCGGGCTTGGTATGTAAGTATCTTTACCCACTACAGGTTATTAACTTATACAGTCATAATATATAATATTATATATGTAAATATGTATGAGTGTATAAATAGTATAAATAATTACACTATAATTATAATGCTCTATAGTGAGGTTTTTTTCCGCGTAGATAATAATATGTACTTTTATTTCATAAAAAAAAAAAAAAATAATATAAGAATATAAGAATACAATAATAATAATAAAATGTTGTGTAGGTAATACTGTAATAGACTATAATAGGTAAATATTAACATTATAATAGTAGGTATGTATATTATGTATTGTTATGATGTGTAGTAAGTACGCGTATAGGCATGTCTATACGACTATGCAGACTATATATAGACATCATATACCTACAATATTATTATTTATTACTTTATTTTATTATATACTTTCGCGGTGGTGCGTATCTTCAAGGTTATGTTTAAAAAGAGTGATGTCCTGTAATTATAACGTGTGTAGACCAAAAAACTAATGCGTACTGTTTGTCTATATGTAGGACGTAGGTAGGTACCTATAGCTATGTAGTAATATTTTCGACTAAAATATTATCTGCTTAAATATTTTTCGTGAATTTTATTTTCGGATAAAATAACTTCGACAGAAATATTTTCGGATATTTTGTAGGTCACCGTTATAAATGTATAATTTTATTAGTGATGTGAGACAGTCGAGTTGAGTGACCACTTTATTTGTATTTTTTATCAAGATATTATAGGATTATAATACAAATCAGGATATTACTCGTATATAAAATGATAATGACCGATACGTGAATACTACGTGATACCACAATATATAGAACAATAATTGTACACGAATTATTGTAATACCGGTCAAAACTATTTTAATTTTATATTTTAGAATAATTAATATTTATTTATTGTTATTTTTAATAAAAGGATTAAATACTAATGCTTATCTGGCTTTCTTTACATAATATTGTGAACAAATTCAACAGGTACGCTATAAACTGAATTTTAATAAAAATTTACCAATTGTACCGTAAATTTGGAAAATTATGAAAAGATTTTTTTACGTAAAATCCACATGACTAAATTTACTGCACCTATTTACCTAGCTATTACCTTTATAAATTCATATATATTATTAACAGAGCTCGAATTGTGAAAAATTAAGCAGAGGAACTCAACCCAACGATTTGAAATCTGTGTTCCAAATGCACAATTACTTATCGCGGGGGGGGGAGGTTTTTATTAATTATCATTTAACCAATGGGGGACTTTGCCCTTTGCCCTATACCCTCCCCTCCACAACATTGCTTAAATTTTGAATTCCACTTTTCATAGCTACACTGATATTTAAATTCCATTTATAATATTATATATTTTGATAATTTGATCACATACTAGTCCACAGATATGTACAATAAACAGTTTGCTATTAATAATTAAATGATAAGTAAATTATAAAAATAATAAAACAGGACCACAGACCTTAAAATTGAAAAATCAGTTATCATTATATAATTAACGTAAATTGAAATAATTTGAAATTATAACTCAATTCAAACAATAAGTCTCGATGAAGTCGTTTAATGCCCTCCACGATATATTCTATCAAACCTAATTATAATAGTAGTAGCCTATAGGTTTAACACTTTCAAATCACTCAAACTCATACTAAATCGTGGTTCGGGTAATCAGGTAGTAATGGTAGCATCATGGTACCACACATTGTCCATAGGTTTAATATTTATAAGCGGATCCGGTTTGTCAATCTAGGATATTTTATACCATATATTAATTACATTGTTATAATTTAAAAAAAAAATTAGGTAGGTTGTAGGTACCTATATCCCATATAATAAATTACAAATTAAACGAATCAGAATTCAGATTCATTACTCGACTCACATATTGACTTATTAGTTAATAAGTCAATTATAGTACATACAATATACTATAAAGTATAAAGTATAAATCATCATTGATGTTACTACTACTGTCTACTAATTACTATTACAATTCGAAATTCGAATATCAAGTAAACTCTAGAAATTTCAAGTACCCACGAATAATAATTTCAAATTACAACAATATAACATATAACTGAAGTTATTCTTGTTTATTTAATACGTTATTTCAATATTTCATCCAAATTTTAACTTAAAATAATTATAAAAAAAAACTGTGTTTGTATAGCTTTTAGATTTATTTTATTGCAGAATTAACTACTTACGCGAAACCTTGTTTTAAATTTTCAATCTCTAGGTATAAAAGTTAAACGTATTATACATTTTTAACAACTAAATAATTTGTAATTTTTCATAAAATTTTGAACTTCAAAATTTAAAGGGTTATTATAAAAAAGTCATTTTATGTGTTTTTAATATTTTCCTAGTGATATTGTATAAATAATGTATAGAAAACCTTGCATTCAATTTTCAAGCTTTTTAACCAAACGAATAACATTTTATCGACATTTATTATATAGAATAAATCTAAAAAAAAATTAAAATTTCAAATGTCTGTAGGATGGCTTTTTATCTACTCTTGGCATAATTAGTAATAAAAGAAATGAATGAATAACAATATTTATTTAACTAACGATGTAAATAATACATTTAAATAAATTATAACGGCATAACGCACGTCCGTGTTACATAACGTACATAATAAATAATATATTAAAATAAGCACGGTCGAGAGGAGTCTGGAAATGTTGCCAGTACAGTATGCCTTGCCTACATGTCTATAAATAGCTTAAAAAAAGCTGAAATATTTTGAAAATATTATCAAGTATATGAATTGTCAAAACAAACATATGGTGTAAATTTCAAGTTTCTAAAGCTATTCGTTTCATGTATCTACGGAAATTTGTTTAAGAGGTGTACAAAAAGCCAAAATCGATTTTGTTAAGTTAATTATACTCGTAATTTATAATATTATAAAATATCATAATATGAGTTAATATGAATAAATAATCACATTATTGGATTATTGATTATTATTTATTATTACAATTAATAAAAATTAATATAGTTTTTTTCTGTGCCTGTGTAGCAAGTCATCTGTCACTTGATTTTTTTTTTATTCTGGGAGGGGTCGATACGAGGGAATCCCCGAAACTACGTCTCTGATAATAAATAATATTATTTTTCGATTAAACAACAACGTAGATCGTAGACTGCCAAGGTAATATTCTTGTACGCGACTGTCGCGATTACTACAACTACATCACTGCGACCAGTCATCTATCTTGGCGATCACTGATCAGCTTTGCCGTCGATATCATCAGCTGCGGTCGATCCGATCCACAACAGCTGATCGACTTTGTATTTCCCCCCACGCAACCGCACAGGACCGCAAAGCCGAGTTCCGACTGATGACTGACGTCTGACGATTACCGCACCGGCACCGATTGTCTGACTCGAATAGATGAGTGTCACACTTGACAGTTGTTGACGGTAAGTCGACTATGTAGTTGACAATCACGACGTTATAGTCGTTATACATAAGATTATTGCACTACCGAGATAAGACCACACTACCACAGTCCGCGCTCGTCAGTCGTCGGTCGAGTTCGAGTTGTACACGAGTAATGAGTATTGCTATTGCATTGCACATTTGCATTTTGCACTCCGTCGAGTGTTGTCGGTCCATACCGTTCGTCGTATCAGCCCGTACTAGTATCTCTGAAGAGCGATAGTGACGTAATATTATTATTGTTTTGTTGTTGTGGCTTAATAGTTTTAATATCGCTTCAGTACTCACATAACTCATAAGTCGTAGCAATTCAGTCGAGTACTCAGTAGTCGACAGTCGTGAGTCTTGTCGCTTAGCGTGTCAACAATGTATGCAATTATTGCAGTTTGAACGTATATCGTCATAATATAATATACGAATTAATACAATTATTATTATCATACTATAATTGCGGTCTTGTGCAATTAACCAGTTTATAATAATTACAATAACTTTTAACGCCGTGCCTATTATGCGCGTGAGTAATTAGAATAAAATATCGTCGTCCTTTGTTCGATGCGTATCGCTTTTATAATAGTTTGCGCACAAATCTTTATTCATACGAAATAATAGATTGATCATAATAATCAAATATCATCAATTATGCACGTCGATTCGGAATGACCAGCTGGACAGGGGGAAACAAACATCGGAGCAGGCGGTGGGAAAACCTACGACCACGGCGGCAGTGAAGGAGGAGGTACGACGCGATAGCCTCGCCGACGACGATTGCGACGGAACAACGACGACGGATCCGGACAATGGTTTTTGTCGCGTTCTATCACCGCGTGGGAGAGTACGTTAGAACTAAAGAGGATTACGACGACGACCGCAGTCGTATGCTGTGCGACGAATTCTTCACGACCGTCGCTCTGGTGTCGCAGCACACGATCGGGTGAACGTCGGAGCCAGTTAATGTGACCGGTAATTAATAATCATCCTGTTATAGGTACCGTAGTAAAAATTATTATTATTATTTATAAAAACGCAATAGGTAGGTATGGAAAAGTGATACCCGAACAGACCTATTATTTGAGTTAATTCTTAAAGTTATATTTTAAGGAAAATTGGGACACAGGTTCCCCCCCCCCACCCCCAAATCGTGGCCATTGCCCGAATTACAAGTGATTAGAGATGTAGACACTGGAGTTGGCGATGAAGACGAGAAGTTAGGTTGAATGTCGATAGTACATATTGCTGCGGTAAATGTGTCCAATCTAGTCACTGCGGTTCTCGTTATAAACAAAGGCGCAAGGCTGTTATTTGTCATAAAATTTAATATTTGTAAGGCCAACGATAATACTCTAGTACTACTCTAGATATGTTGTGATGTATTTTTAGGTTCAATTTTCTTTCTTAACACTTGTACAATATCATGGTTCATCCAAATTATAAATTTACCGACTGCACATTATTTTTATTATTCAATATTCTTTAATTTCTTTGATCTGATTGGATCAAGTGCAATGATCTTTTTCGATAACAAAAATTGTGCTTAGTAAACTTAACACGTATGAATTAAGAATGTACTTACTTATTGTTAGGTGTTCTTCAACATATTTTTTTTCACCCACAATTTACCAATGTGCATATAATTGTGATTGTTCATCACCTAAATTCACTTTGATGCCAACCAGTAAAAGAAATTGAAACCTCAAATACTTGAGTATAGACACAGTACTAGAGTATATTTAAGAATTTTAATATAGAACTTTTAAAGATCATGCCAACACTTTTTCGGGGGACTCATTCATTGAATGAATAATTAATGGTTTTTTTTTAGTTAAAAACTTTTAATGAATCATAATATATTACGTACACATTACACAAAGACAGTATTTGATGCTTTACTGAATTTAATTTTGGTCACATACTTCTAAGAATAAATTAGACACCTATATTAACAAAGAAAGAGAAGTTCACAAAACAAATTTGTTTATTAAATACTCCATTAGTCTCATGACATAATGTATGTTTGGAAATTAAACAATGTATAGGTAGATATATTTTTTATTTTTTTTTTTTTTGGAGACTCGTCCATCAAAACGAGGATTTTAATCTTTGTCAATAGACGGTGCGGTGCAATATTAATATATTTAACCTATTCCTGTAAATGTCAATACTGCTAAATAAATATTATTTATTATTATCGAGATTATTATTAATAGAGAAAACAGAGAATAAAATGTAGGCACTATAATACTATATAGTGGCTTTGGCATTTTGTGTGCAATTTGTTATTGCGTTACATTGTATTTTTTTCCAATGCCTACTTATTATAAACAAACCATTGGAACTACATTAAAACGTAGTTTTAGTTGTTTTCACTTATCAATAACTTAAGTGTGTTTATATAATAATCTATTAGGTATTTTAGTGTTTCTCTGCAGTCAAGTACCTAGATTTTAGAATAAGTAATAATAGTACATACCTACGCAACGTACATAATAATGTTCATATATCATATCACTCTGTCATTGTTTTAAACAACGATATGTTATCTAATTTTCAACAGTATTTACCTTATAGCATAATATCAACAGTTCTATATAGGGTACTAAGGTCAGTTAGTAATCAGTATTCTGTTCAATAGCAATAGTTCATAATAAAACTGTATAATAATATTATACAGTTCATTATTATTTTATTTGTGATCTCAAAAAAAAAAAAATAAATACGTAAGTACTTCCTAACATTGTTCACATTTATAATCTACACAATTATATTTATATTATTATTATATCTCGACATTGTCTGTAAGTTCACGACTAGTTGAGGTCAATTATTAAATAATTTTGTTAGGCATATGATACTATTTAATTTTAAATATTTTATTACATTTTATGCTTTTATGTTAATTGAATTCTTGAATTATGATAAGACATTGAGTACATTAGATAAGTACTTATATTATTATTGATTTAATGTTATTATTATTATTATTATTATCCTAGTTAAATAAAGTACCTAAAAGAAATTTATTTTAAAGTTATAAGGTCAATATTTGTTCTTAAAGTTCATGTATATTAAATTTTTTTTTTATGTTTATTATTAGCAGATTGATTTTTGACAATAAATGGCCATGGAAACGCTTACGAGAGATGTGCCATCAAGTATGCAACACCAAAATAATTCATCTGTTTCAAATATGAAACATAGTTATGTTCAGGTACTTACATATTATTATTAAAATCATTTAGGTACTCAAATAATATTGTAATGTTATCATTGTATCCATTTTATGTGTATATTATTTTATCATGTTATCAGTTGTCCAAAACATGTTTAGATGAAGATGCTCAAATAAATAAAAAATTACCAAAAGAGCTTTTATTACGGTACAATTTAAATTTATTAATTTTTGGATGTACTAAAATGTAATAAAATGCTAATTATATGATAATTTATTTCAGAATATTTTCATACCTAGATGTTGTGTCATTATGCCGTTGTGCTCAAGTATCTCGTGCTTGGAATGTATTAGCATTAGATGGAAGCAATTGGCAAAAAATTGACTTGTTTGAATTTCAGACTGATGTTGAAGTAAATTTAATTTGCGTAATTGTATAGCATATAAGTGTTTATAAAAGTACAATTTTTAGGGTCCAGTAATAGAAAATATATCACGGCGATGTGGTGGTTTCTTACGGCAAATTAGTTTGCGTGGATGTCAATCAGTTGGAGACGGCTCTCTGAAAACTCTAGCTCAGTGTTGTAATTATATTGAATATATAAATCTGAATGGATGTAAGAGAATTACAGATAGGTAAATTAAACTAACTAAAACAGCTGTACATACAACATACCTATAAAGATTTTTATTTCAACTTTTGTCTTTACAGCACTAGTCAATCTTTAAGTCAATATTGTAAAAAACTATTGTCATTAGATATTGGTTCATGTTCTATGGTGACTGATTTATCTTTAAAAGCAATTTCTGACGGTTGCCCAAATTTGACTAGTGTTAATATATCTTGGTGCGATGGCATTACAGAAAATGGTAAATATTTTCCCTGTTGTCCTCTTCCTATTTAATTTATTTCTTTATTCTAAAGGTGTTGAAGCCTTAGCACATGGTTGTCCAAAATTGAAATCATTTATATCCAAAGGCTGTACAAGAATGACAACACGAGCAATTAGTTGTTTAGCACAACATTGTGTAAAATTAGAAGTTGTAAATTTGCATGGCTGCAATGTAAGTATAATGAATTGTTCGATTTACGCTTAACTCATTATCTTTTAATTTAACTTTTTATAGAACATTGAAGATGAAGCTGTGATAAAGTTAGCCAACAACTGTAATTCTTTGAAATATTTATGTCTTGCAAACTGTTCTTTATTAACTGATAGCTGTCTTGTTTCCCTGGCTGAACAATGTCATCAGTTAAATACCTTAGAAGTAGCTGGTTGTTCACAGTTTACTGATATAGGATTTTTAGCATTATCAAAAGTAATAATAAATACTTTATACATTTTGTAAATATTTTACATACCAAACATTTTTAATAGACGTGTCATCTTTTGGAAAAAATGGATTTAGAAGAATGTGTATTTATTACAGACTCGACTCTATTTCATTTAGCAATGGGATGCCCCCGGCTTGAGAATTTGGTATAATATATTATTCATGATTTTATTGTTCTCCAATTAATTTTCATTAAAACTTACATTTTCAATTACAGAGTTTATCACATTGTGAACTAATTACTGATGAAGGTATCAGACATCTGAGTACTTCAACATGTGCATCTGAACATTTGGCTGTGCTTGAATTGGACAACTGTCCCCTTATTACAGATGCATCTCTAGAACACCTAATTAATTGTCACAACTTGCAAAGAATAATGTTGTATGACTGTCAACTCATTACCAGAAATGGAATAAAACGTCTTCGGGTAAGTGAAAACCAAACTTTATACTTTATGTACTTATTTATTTAAAATTTCTAAGGTTTTGAAAATGTTTCAATTTTATTATGAAAATAAACAATTTATGAAACTTATATAGAATAATTTTGAATTCATTAAAATATATACTATAGTAATGTATTAATTTAATAAATATAATTACTTATAAATACTAATTTTTATATTGTTTCATTTAGACACACTCGCCAAATATAAACGTGCACGCCTACTTTGCGCCTGTGACACCGCCACCGTCTACTGGCAATAGTCGCCAACATTATTGTCGTTGCTGCGCCATATTGTGAGCCTGGCTTGAAGGCCGGTCATGCATACGTGTGTGTGCTACTTGCCTGAAATATTTGGCGAACATTTTGCAATCATTAGCCTGCTGTGTATTAAAATATAATATTTATTTTCTACCAATCGTTTTTATAATCATGATGTTGTATTGTTCAATATTATATTTAGTATACGTACATAGATAATGATTATATTTTAAGTACTATGAAAAAATCTGTCAATTTGGACAGATATATTATACAGGTTTATGTATTATGCTTGTGTTTGTATATGTGTATAAACGCATGAATATGGTTCACTAAATTATATGTGCCTGTATTTTCCTTTTAATATTTTTAGTTGAATGAAAATCGTAGATGTACATGTATAACGTATAGTACACATTACTGTGACTAAGAACAGAGAACACTTTAACAAGACCTTAAGCATTTTTTGTATTTAATTTGAGGAATAACTTGATTAAATAGATTACCAGGCTACCGATTTCTATTACACATTTCTAGGTTGTGTGTTCTGCACATGCACAACATAAATTTATTATTATTTTTTTTAAACCCCATATTTCTTTATTAATATCATATTTTCATTTGTTTAATTTTTTAGTAAGTTTGCTTATTAACATATATTCTATATCCAAAATTCACAATTTTCATTAAAAAATTTGAATTCTGAGAAATTAATTTAGTATTCCGCCACTATTCAAATTAAAAAAAATGCATTAGATTCTTAGTAATATAGTGTTTCTTTATTCCGTTAATGTTGTATGTATATATTAAATATCTAATTATTGAGTATTAAAATTAAAATCTATATATTTTCTTTACAGTTTGCATGATAATAAAAGTATATTTTTCAGAAATCTAAAAAAAAAATTATCATGTTATTAAAAACACTAAGTTTACACTTAAAATAATGATGGATTGATTGAAAGACAGACATTTTATTTCTTATTTATTTCAATATTTTAGTATGATACAGTTTGTTATTGTTTTTCAAATAAGCACTAAAAATATAATAGAGAAAGTTGAGCACCTTTAGTGAACCACTGTGTACATAGATTTATTATTAACCATAATTTTTTATTTCATCTGGTTTAAATCATGTTCCTTTTTGACAATACAATATATAAAATATTTATACACACTACAAAGTATTATGCCTAATTTTATCAACAAAATAATTACTTCATTCTGGAGAGTCCAAAAATTATATTCATTAAACATATTATAGTTCTTACATCTTTTCCTATTTAACGAACAAAGTAATTTATTTTCCCATTATTGTGTTATCATATTTTATATTATTTCTTTATTTTTTTCTATTGTTCAATGTTAGTCCAACCACATTTTTTTTTATACATGATTTTTATTTGCATAATGTATTTGTACTAGATTTCCATATTGTATTAACACGACATATTTTTATTGGTGCTCGCTCATAGACTTGGTGAACAAATATTAATATTTAATGACTTAAGTGGTTTTTTAATATATAATTGTTTCAATTTGTATTAATCTATTTTTACTAATTTGAAACCCATTTTACCTATTTATATAATAATAATAATAAATTAATGGTACTTTTTTAATAAATTCCATCTTATGATATTTTTAATCTAAATCACTTGATGATCACTATTAAAGTTTAGAAATGTTAAACTTAACGCTGAAATTATGTTTGATAAGAATAATATTTGAAAATTAATTATGGCATTTTATGCATAAGCAGTAATATTACCTTAAATAAAAGTTTGCTTATACTAAGTCAAAAATACATTTTTAATAAGAAATTCTTAATTTTCATAATCAGTAACTAATTTGATAAATTTTAATTGAAACACATTTTATGAAAATGTTCAACTTGAAAACACATGAGTCATGAATCAATTGTATGTTGTTTGATTTTGTTATTTTCACCCTCCCCTCACCATAATAATGTTATATAAACTCAATGAAGTTGGTATTAATAGTTTATTCATTACACCTATTACCTATAGATTATGATTTATTAACAAACGTAATACTAGTACCTATGTCACAATTGATATGACTGTTCTTTTTGTTTTTGGTTTTGTAACTAAAGAAAATAAAGAAGAGAAAACAAATAAAAAATTTAAATAAATTATTTTAAAAGAACGGATACCTGTGTGAGTATTTTGATATGTTGATCATAATATTATTATTGTTTAGAAATATGATTTTATTTTTGCTTGTTTGATCGTTTGAATAAAGTGAATTTAATGATATTATATCATTGTATACGAAAAATGATTCTGAAGGAAGACGGCTTATCTGTCTAGTATATGTTATAGATTATTAAAAATTGTCAAGTCTTAGATTTAAAAAGAAAATTTTTTATAAATTTCTAGCTTAAAATAATTTGCGAATTTTTGTGATTTTTACGTATTTTGTCAAAATTCAAACTTTGAATGCTTATAAAAAAAATTGTGACTGAATTTATTTTATTTTTCAACTGCTATTGTAACAATATGTTAAGAGCCTTGTATTAAATTTTCAAGCTTTTCTGCCTAACAAATAAATTTTTATCGATATTAATTTAAAAAAAACTAATAATGATCAAAAATTTCAAATGCCTATGAATAGTTCAACTTAAGTCGACAATTTTTGAAAATTGCATGGTGGATAGAATATACTTATATAAACATTCGGTGAAAATGTCATGTATAAATCTATGGTCATTTGTTTTAAAGTTACGTCAAAAACCAAAATGGGTGTGCGAAAAATTTCCCGTTTTTCCCTTAATTTTTAGTTTGTTTTTCTCGATTATTTAGAAAAGTATTAAGATTTTTTTACTTATGACCCCCCCCCCCCACCAAGGTTTTACCAACTACCCAACTATACATTCACTTTCTGATCGATCGAGGTACTGATAGTATACAAAAAAAAAAAATTTTTTATGAATTTCTAGTTCAAAATAATTTGCGAATTTTCGTGGTTTTCGTGGTTTTTACATAACATGTTGTCAAAATTCAAACTTTGAATGTTTATAAAAAAAAATTGTGACTATATATTTCTTTTATTTTTCAACTGCTATTGTGAAAATATGTTAGGAGTCCTGGATTAAATTTTCAAATTTTAGACATAAAAGGAAAATGTTTATATTTTATAAATATATTTATGCTATATGTTTCACTAGCCAAAAACCTCGAAAATGTTATACAAAATTCCTCTTAGGTTATTAAAATAGCAATTTAAAAATATTAAAGGTGTATTGCGCGTTTTTTTTTCATAAGTATTTGAAGTTCAAATTTTTACAAAATTAATCAACATAACGAAAATGTTCAGTTGTTTTGTAATGCAAAAATTATAAGCTATTCAATTTTTATAGCTATAAGCATTGATTTTATTCAAAACAAAGTTTCATAAGTAATTAATATGAAAAAATTATTTTGACTTTTTAAGTTCAAATTAGATGAAATTAGATATTTAAACGGTGACTAACCATGTTAGTTATTTTATTGTAGTTCATAAATATTTTTTTCGATTTTCTAGGAATCAAAATTTGGAAACAATTCTAGTTTAGCAAACTATTGACTTTTTTTATATGTTTTTGCATGCTTTGTTGCTTTGTAATTTTTAAAGAATGAATTAGGTTAAATAGATAACAGGGACAAAAGAAATGTGAATTGGTGAAAAATCTAATTTATAAAGTTGAAAACCGTGCGCATGGTATTCATTTACGCCGATGGGTCAGATGCTCAGGGATCAGATGATTCTTGAGCGGAAGATATAGGTACGATTAACGGGGAAACTGTGCTTTTTGAAATTTTTTACCGATGACTTCAAAACGAATATTGTCCAATATTTTTTTTTACATTCCTACAAAGCATCCAAAAACATACGTTTAAAAAAATTTTAAAAAATCCATAGGTTGTCAAATTATAGAATATAATATGTATTAAGCCTGCAATTATTGTTTGATGTTTGATTTAATTTTAAGATGCAAGTGAAATGTTTGTGTGAAGACACTGAGCCGTGTGATGAAAAAGTTTGAATATATCTGGGATTAGACTATGGTACGGATGACTCGGTCACTCGGAGCAGCCGATTGTGAAACAATAATTGTAATTAATAATTCATACGAATAGGTACTTGAAATTATTGCAGCAATAAGTGACCATTACCGCTGTAGCAGTTGGCGTAAGAACACTAAAAATATGGGTAATAAAATGTTCTCAATATGAGAAAACTAAAATTTAGGGTGACATGCAAATTAAAAATAATAACACGAATAAAAATTAGTAGTCTATTAAAATTTAAGATATTATGTTCTGTTATGTTTAGGTAGGTTTCAGATCCCCTCCCCCCCAAAAAAAAAAAAAATTCTGGTCCAAGTATACCTCTAAATGTAATATTGGTAAAAAAGGTAACACGGAATAAAATTGTAATAGTTAAATTTGTTATTATTATTAATAAATTACTTTCAACAAACTAATTTTGTTTTAGTAACTTTAAAACTCAAAATACACATCAGCTAAGTCTTCGCAACATCAGATGTTCGCGTTTAATGATTTTGGTAATTTAAAATAAAAATGACCGTAATATAGGCACATACAATGTTCAGTGAATGTTTATAAAAACACTTTTTATAAACAAAAAATTTGCCGCTAATACGCTAATACTACGCCATACTGTATATAGATATAGGAACATTGCAAACAATCGAAAATAGTGTTCGATACTTTTTTGACTCTGCTCATCAGCTGCTGCTATAGTTGCCACGTTATTATTATTATATATATATTATTATCACGCACCATACGATTGGAAGATATAAACTGTTTATTTTATAACAATCAAAAATGATGTGATGTGATTGAGTTTTGTTACATTCCAGAATAGCTGTTTAACAGTTATATCTGTTGGTGGTGGTCATCGCAGACGGAATGGGAGAAATATTGCAAATTCAAGTAGGTCGTTGTGGCAATCGGATCGGAGACAACGTACGTGCGACTCATAAAATGTATTTTTTCTCGAAATAATATTTTTACATTTTCCATATACCTGCTATTACGATAGTTTTTATATAGGTTATAGACATAGAGTAGGTAGGAATATAGGCCAACCTAAAGATTAGACAGTCTAGACCAGAGCAGCTGGTCGCTAATTAATATTTTTAATGAGCTAACTACATCATTAGAAATCTAGAAATTGTTTGCGGGCCATACAATTTGTAGAAGTCGATAACAACCAACGAACAAAATTAGTAATTGGGTACAACTCAATAATCCATTATGCGTCTATGCAATCTTTAACAGATTTAACGCGACTCGCACTAAGGTTAAATTGTACATTCTAAAATCTAAAGTTCAAGAAAAACATTTTTGTCATTCATGAACTTTTCCTACAATGGCATCCTTTCCTAACAAAGTATCCAGTCTCATTTTATTATTATTATTTTTTTTTAAATATTCTTCACTAAATTCAGTTGTATTATTAACATTAAAAATGTGAGCATTAAGCACTAATGCACTATAATAAATTATTGAATAGTTTTTACAGTCAAGCCAACCACTCTATTTCAGGGGGCGCCCAATCTTTTGTTGAAAACTAGGCCACATACTTTTTTTTTAATAATAATACATTCAATTTTTTTTCTTTATTAATAATATCCACACAATCTTCAGAATCTGTACACAATCAGCACAAATCCACAATATAAAAATATGCGAGGTAATTGACGAAAGGAAAATTGAAAATTTTGAATGAAGAAGCCACCCACCGATGACACTTTCGTTTCTTAATTATTTTATTTTATACAATTCTTGATTTTATTTTTTATTTGTTATTTCGATTGAGGGTTTAGTAGGTCTCTGCACCATTTTCGCTTAGGACGACGCGATTTGTTTTTGTTAGCTTATCTTACCAATTTTATAACAGATGATGATATGATTTTAGACAAGTTTGCCAATAGTGGACGAGCCAGACGTTATATATTTTTGTTTTACAGTATAACTATAAATTAACTACGTTTATTATACATTTTGACCAGTCCCTCCCGAAATGAAATTTTTGATACGCGCCTGTGTTGACACATTTTGCAATATTATGGGCTTGGTATAGGTATATGTACGATGCGTAGGTACTACAATGAAACTTACTAATGAAGTGATGAGTGTGTACTTTCGTAAAATTACTAAATTTTTATAATAGCTTCTCAGATTAAATTTATTAATTTGTAAACCACTGGAAAAAATAGGTTAAATTTGTTTTTACCTAGAACTTGTGTTGTCCTTGATAAGTAGGTACTTAGAATGATAAGGAGCTATTTATCATAGTAGGTATCCACCATATAAAAATAAATCTTACAGATACACTGCTGCTTATATATATGCCTATATAGGCTATATATATATAGTAGTTTGCGATTCGATAATTTCGATTTATACCTACTAAAATGTATCGTGTAAGTCGTAAATAACAGCTCAGCTCAAGACGAATTGTTGTTTTTTTTATCGACTGGTTGATGGTTGGCGTTAAATATATTAACTGTTTTATTAATATTATAATATTGTATATACAGTAAGTTATGACAATGTCATAATCTTTTATAGTTTTGGAAAACCATATCAAACGAACATGGACTTGACGAGCAAGGAAAATTTGTCGGTTATTCCAGCGATGAGCAGTTGGAGCGCATACATGTGTACTACGATGAATCCAAAGGTAAAAGTATTGTAAATATACACTTATATTCGGTTATATGAAGTTAAAATATGTGAATACTATTAGAGCCAATATCTATATCAATAATAAGAATTGTTTACCATTCTTGAGTTTTCAAAAAACTTCGCTTCAAATTTTACGTGATATAATGCAATCTCTATATGACGTAAATCAGCAATGGATCCACTCTATATAGATTTATACAAGATTAAAAGTTTAATAAAGTCTCAATATTAGGTGCCAAATTTTCCTATATCTGAAAAACGGTTTTCTAATAATCAAGTCATGGCAACCATTAATTTATAATATGTACATTTATTTACCGGACACTGACTTTGCAGTATAATTATCAATTGAACGGTGCAGGTGGAGTGTACGTACCTCGCGCGGTGCTCGTGGACTGGGATTCGACGTTGTTAAACACGATTGGCGGGCGACACTGTGACGGTAACGCGTACAGAAAGGAAAACTTTGTGGGCGGCCATGGCGGAACCGGAAGCAACTGGGCAAAGGGCTATTACGGCGGTGGTGAGATGTCCACACGCGTAGCGGAAGCTGTCCGGTCGGAAGTCGAACGGTGCGACCGGCTCCAAGGGTTCCAGCTGGTGCACTCATTGGGCGGCGGCACTGGTTCCGGTCTGGGCGGGCGCGTGCTGAACAACGTCCGCGTGTCGTACCCAAACCGGGCGACTCACACGTACAGCGTGGCGCCGTGGACGGCCGTGTCGGACGAGCCCGCCGAGTCGTACAACGCGTTGCTGTCCGCGGCCAGGCTGGTCGGTGGCGCGCACGCGACGTATCTAGCAGACAACCGGGCGCTGTTCGACGCGTGCTGCGCCGGTACCTCCGGCGCCGCGGCCCCGGCGTACGCCGATCTCAACCACCTGGTGTCGCAGATCATGTCTGGCGTGACGACCGGGCTCCGGTTCGCCGGCCGGCTGAACGCCGACATGAAAAAGTGCACCGCCAACCTAGTGCCGTATCCGAGACTGCACTTTTTCGTGCCGGGATTCGCGCCCATCACGTTCCGCGGGCAAACGGACGCGTGCGCATACACGGTCCCCGAGCTGGCCACGCAGCTGTTCAGGGCGGTGAGACTGCAGCGGCGTTGCACCGGTGCGGCCGTCGTAATGGCCGCCGTCATGACGTTTCGGAGCAGAAGTGTAGTGAACGACCCTCGCGGTGACCACGTACCACTGCAGCCGGCCACGGGACCGATTACAACGGCCCCAAAACGTCGTTGGCTACCGGACAACCTTAAGACCGCCAGTTACGGTGTACCGTCTCACGGGCTCAAGAACAGCGGTACGGTGGTGGCCAACACGACGGCGGTGCGGGACGTGTTCGAACGGTTCTGCCGGCGGTCCGCGTCCATGTTGGCCAAGCGGGAGCTGTTGCACCTGTACGTGGAAGAGGGCATGGGCTCTGACGAATTCCGAGTGGCACTCGAACAGATCGAATCGCTTACGGCGGAATACTTGACGATCGAGCGGGACAACTGCAGTAACGGCGACGATGACGACGGCGGCGGCGGCCACGAGGACGGCAGTCAATCGCTTAGAAGTATGGACTGCACGGCCACAGCATGATCGACGGTTGTTGGACGCAAGCCAAGATGTAGTGTTTGAAAATTACAGACATTTTTTAGATACCAAAAATAATATACGAGCCTATTCGTTTATAGTATAGTACCTACAGGGGTGGCAAACCCAACGGCACTTGTGCCAAAAATGGCACATTAATTGTCAGATTTCAATGGCACGCGAGAAATTAAAACCGTGAAAAATAACGCAATTCATAAAATTTTGCTTCTAAAAAATTCAAGAAAACAATTTACATCATAGTTAATATCTTTTAAAAATTATAACATTCCTAGGTAAAATTTATTGGGGATGTTTTTATATTATCACTATACACAGGGTGTCCCATTGCGATATTTCACTTAATAATGGAGATATCAAAACCCTGGTTTTGTTATAAGACTCGAAGGGATAAGAACTACGATTATTTTATTTTTTAATTCATGTTAAACAATTTAAAAAATATATTTGAAATATAATATATAGGTATTAAATATATTCCCAAAAAAATTTAAGATACCCGTTTTGTAGAGTTTATTTTTATGAAAATATTGGCGTTTTTAAATTTTATTTTCATTAAATTCCTGATTTTTTGATATTTTTTCTAGTTTTGAAGAAATAAAATATGATTATAACTAACTATTATAACTATTATAGACACACTGAAAACGTTCGGCCAAGCGCTTGACGCGTCGTTTCACATGTTTGATAACACTACACGGTGTTAAATAATTTGCAATTTTTTTCGAAACTAAAAAAAAAATTAAAAACTAGAAACTAGAAATTGACGAAAATAAAATTTGAAACGTCTCTGTCATTGCACGATAGGCATGACTTATAATCATGATGTTACTAAAGATATCTGTAAGGAGCCCACATTTTCAAATGTGTAAAAAATGTGACAAGTGCTACAATTTAAGTTAGAGTCTAACTATTCTGGTAAGTATGCAGATTACGCGCGACTGTGTGAGAAAATTGCTTCTCATCGTCAATGCGTCGTATAAAAAACTGGCTAAGGCTGCAAGTATGGATCAACAGCATCTTACAGAATACAGATTTATCAATATTAAATATTGAAAAAGATGTTGTCAATAAAATTGTTACTTCATCAGAAATACTAGAAAAGTATTCTATTAGGGACAGAAAAAAAATATTATAGTATGAAATAATATATTTAAATGTAAACATATTTAATTATAAAATATATTATAGCTTATACGAATAACTCTTAAAAAATTAAAATTGTATTAATTCCTAATTATTTTGACAGATTATTTTTTTTTAAATAGTTTTTTTCATTTGTTTTTATTTAGTAATTATTTGTATCACCTTAATAATTTAATAATATAGGTACCTAATGTATTTGGGTAAATTGTTTTATGGTTCGTTTAAGAATGTTAATAGTATAGTTATAAAATTTGAATATGGTGTTTGGCGGTGTGGGGGCGTAACCCCCATGATCTGATGTCCTTTGCATAATTTTAGCACCCCCAGTGTTTAGCCTCTTGTTGCCAGGCGGTCCCAGTTAGGACTTTGCTTCAAGTGCAGCACATTTCATTTACTTGATACATTTTATACATTGTACATATACATACATATACTTACCTCTCTATACCACACACACATAGGTATTATGTATACAAACTTCATTTAATGTTACTACTTGGAATTTTCATTTTATTTATAATTATAAATGGTTTGTGTATAAAAAATTGTTAAAATTATATTGTCATACAACACCATTCGGCGTGCTCTGTCATTCAATATTTCAAACCATTCGATCGACTCGTCAACATTCACTTTCATTGTTTTATGTCTGTTTAAAAAATAACGTCTGCAGTGAATCCAATCTTGTTTGGGTCATTGTTGCAGATCGAAGTTAACATTTAACATCAGTAATTTTTGAGAAGCAGCGTCCACAACAGCAATACTTGTAAGTTGTATAACAGATATTGTCACGAATAAGCGTTCACCTTTAGAAAATCGAGAGAAAATATTTCAATTTTGTTGGAAACTTTTATTTTATTATTATTATTTTTATACAGCCAATCTAAACCATTATAAATTGTATTAACTGAAGTACCATTATTGGTACAGTTGGAATATTTTGTAGTAATTTAATTTCTCTGCACAAATCATCTTCAATGACAACCAATAAAAACAAAATTGAGAAACGTCAGGTGCAGCATATATGCTGCACTCGTAGAACCGCCTAATATGCACCCTGCAATTATTTGGAATTCAGTTTACCATTATCGGTCGTTGAGTCGTGACCAAAAATGGAATATACATAAGGTTAAAAATTTATGACATGAAATGTATTTTTCAAAGGTATACAATATACCTGATATATATATATATTATATATTGTATTTAAATTAAAACAAAAATATATAATATTGTCATACAATTACTGGTACTAGACGGCGATTAGGTGTACAATTAGGTAGGTATTAATAATAATGATTATATAATAATAAAATCAAAAATATAATAATTAACTAAAAAAACATAATAATATTATAATATAATAATGTACGTACGATTTTTTTTTCATGTACATAATAATAATAATAATAATAATATAATAATTGACTAAAAAGGGACTGGAGACGACTAAAATACAAAGGGATTGATTTTATACGGTCGACCGTAAAAAAACTATACGCACTATATATATACCAGATAAATAAGTAGACTTTAAAACATGCGAAACACATTTTTTAGGTTACAAAATAATTAAACATTTTTTTCACACAGACACACATTTAATTTATATAAAATTTAATTTTTTAAACACTACAACTATAACGTAAAAATAGTAATAATGTATAATTAATTAACAACACGGGTATATATATATTTATATATTATATTCAACGATTATTAAAATATATTATTGCACTACAAAAACACAGATAGCAGCATATTATTATCATTATATATCTATTATTTTGGTCTATTTATTCTTATATTATACTTAACCGTAATAAATATTATACATATCTATGATCGAACAAATTCCAAATAATAGTAGAATTCAATATTATAATAATATCTGTATAGGCATAGGTATTACCTGACCTGTCTAAAAAATGATTGTCTTTATAATGTGTGACAATGAATTTCAAAGTCAGAGCGTGAGAGAGACATCGAGCAACAATAAATGATATGTAATAACCAAGAACATAACATAATATGAGCTATGGGTAGTCATAATAGTAAAAAATCGATTTAAACGATATGTACAATATTACTATTGTTATCGATAGAAACATGTTTACCCGACGGTTGCAACCTATAACTACGGAAACTTGACTTATGTATTGTTCAACGGGTCACGATAATTACATAATATTATTAAAATATATTAAAGTATCTAAACAACTATACAAAAAAACATTATGCGACAAAAAGTCGCGTACTTCTTCGATCGGCCAGCGAAATAATTAACACAGAAGCCATAACATTTTAGAAATAATCCGAATCGTATGTTGGTTTTTCGGCGATTAACGTCATATCATGGTTTTCGACAATCAGATATTTATTATTATTTTTTCAATATTCACTCTAAATATATGATAAATATAAAATAGTATAATTAATAATTATTAACAATAATTATTGGTTAAGGCAGTAAAACAATATCATTCCGAGTTTCACAGAGTATATAGGTGTATATAACACTCAAAATATTTAAAAATTCGACGACGGCATCATAGGCAGATATAATTTATTAATTTTATTTCGCGAACGAGATTAATCGATATATGGGCAAGGTAAAAATATTATTATTAAGGGATATCTCCGCGTAAACGTGCATACAATTCATACTTATTTTTTTACTTTGACCAATTTATTGCCACTTGCCACATAATATTAAATTATTCGTATTTATTTCGGCCATCTGAAAGACTAAAACCTATATATAATATATTATTATGTACATGACACACACACACTCATAGTATACATATATTATATATACACATTATTATTATTATTATTATATACGTATAATACAAATAACGAGAGAAGGCCTTATTTAATTGTATTTAATATTATGAGTAAATAATGCTGAGGACATGTTATTTTATCTAACGTAGAGTTTAACAATATTGTTTCGCTTTAAAATCACTGGCCGGGGCGAAGCCTATTGCCACGTTTCATAATACATTATATAATATTAAAACAATATATAATAAAAATAATAATTATGAAAACTATTTAAAAAATAAACAAAACCGTATACACATTTTTGGGATATTGTCGATGTACATTATTATAATTTTATATCATATTACAATATAAACCTATAATATTGTGCGGCCATGACGTTGCGGGGGAGGGAGGGCGAGGGGGGGGATAGTAATTAATATTTAATATAATAGTCAATAATGTATTTCAATAGACGCGCTTATTACGTATACGCAGAAAATACACGAAACTACCTACCGTAGAATGCAATCATCGTAATAAATAATGTTTTATTATAATATGACATTTTAAAACGGGTGGCCGTTATTCGCTGGCCGGGGAGAACGGCGTATATAGTCGTGTCGAAAATTTTTTCATCCGGAGGAGGACCAATAAGTATAAAATATACATTCGAGATAAATTTAATTAAACAATTGTATCAAAACATCTACTTTTTTTGAGATCTACTTGGAAATAAACAAAATTAAATTAAATTGCACAAAACATCATATAAAATGTCGAAGAAAAAAACATCGTACAATACTATATATATGTAGTTTTCATTATGTTTTGTCGAGCATAAAGAATACTAGAGATCGTACAACCGAATGTTCAAATTTTAAACAAAAATAGATTCGTAAACTAACATAATATAATATAGCTGGTACCTAAGCACATGATAACGTTGCCGACTTATAGCACCCGTTATCGTTATTATAAAAGTTAAAATTTGTGTATTTCTTTTTAAACGCACTCCAACCGCAGTGAATGAAACATCTGCAGCAGATAAAATAAATTAATCTCACTAATTACTACTACAAAAAAAAAAAAAAAATTAATAATACTAACAAACAAATTTGGTCGTTTTTATAGGACTTGACTAATGAGACGATGCGAGGGCATAAAATCGAAAAAAAAATATTTTCAAAAACCGCTGCTTGTTGTACATATGATAAAAAAAAAACGCGACGAAGTATATAACTACTTACGAAATAATAATTTTATAAACGGTTGTTGCGATATTCCGATCGCATAGATTATTTTGTATTAAAATGATAATAACGAAATTATATTACATTAAATAATCTAAATGTAACAAATAATGTGCGAGAGCTGTCGTATAATATATATTGAAATGTGCGTCAAATGACATTAACGTCAATATTGCAAGAATAAAATGCATACGCCTGCATAATATAGGTGTTAAATTGCAGTTACGTGTAGCACTTAATATTAATATTATATAAACTCGTCATACAAAGTGAATTTTTTAAGCTCAAAGACACTCGTCATATTATAGGTACGGTTTTTCACGATCAATTGACCATATTAACACCGCAAGTTTGTGAGAAAAATAATAAACATTATTTTTATATACTTTTTATTTTTTTTTTGAATTTTAAACCCGCATTTTGAATTTTGCATTCTGAAATTGCCAGAAAATATTCTATTTCGAAATATGAAATACGTTCGACGGGTTGTCATTCGAAAAAAACGAAAATAAGTACAAACATGTTGTTTGTTGAGATGACGCGTCATATTTTAAATGTATTAATAAATGTATTTGCAGACAAAACCGAAAGCATATTATAATATTGGGTCATTTGAGAATTGAATAATGTACAAACGAGTAAAATTCGTAAAAAGAATACTAAATCGGTAAAAATAATAAAAATCACATTGAAAACATACACGTTATAATAATTCACACAAAACTTATAGAGACTTTAAAATATTATTATTCGGCCTAAGAGACTTCAATATGGTTAATATATGTAAACGTATTTATATTATATTGTATTATTTTATGTACACGTCGTGACCAACAATTGTTATAATGAAAAAGGATTAGGTTAGATTATTTTTTCGTCTTAATATTATAATACGTGCGGTGGAAGACGGCTACATGATATTTGTTGGCTGCTGAGCTTTCTAAGGTTGTTTTTTTTTTTTTAACTATATTTTGATATATAGTAATAATATTATTTATGTATACTATTTTTTTCCTTCCTATATGTTTATATATATATATATATATATATATATACAGTCTTAAATCTAATAGAAATATCTCATCCGAGTGTATATATATATATATATATATATATATATATATATAATATTAAAAATATTATATATAAGTTTAAATAAATAAATACAAGCATTATACTATAAACACGTTAAGTACGCGGCCGTTTGTACTTTGCACAATATACGTTATTGTGACTTGGAATTAGACGAGTAGACGCCGTACGTCGTCCGGTCATCGACGGCCACAGCGTTATTGTTGTTGTTATTGTGACGGTTGCATGTCGATTGCCGCCGACCGTTATTGTTTCGCGTCGCGTCAAGCCGCAGCCGAGTGCATGCCCATCGGACCTGTAAAATGTTCAGTTTTAATATAACAACCCTTCAGAAGAAGAAGATCGCTCGTCATTGTCGGAGCACGTGGGAAGGGGTCATTGGTAACGAATTATGTTATTATTATAAATAATTATAATCATATACGTATTATTATTATTGTTAGAAGAAAGGTCGGGTATACAACTAAATATATATATAATATATATGTAGTCTATACAAACATACCTACGTTCATTGTGCAAAATTGAGGGTTCTGTTGCATATAATCGATGTTCCACTGAAAATAACGATTAGAACAAAAAAATAATTAGTACTTAAACTAAAATATATATTTTTTAGTTCAATTATTAAAAAATAAGAACGTAATATAAAAACTCATAATATTATATACACCAATTATATATAATATGGGTACCCAACTATTCAGTGGCACCCACATTATGTTTTTTATAGTATTTACTCGATATAGTGATATTATAGTGGGCCCCAGGTCCAAGGGCGTTCGCGCAGGAATTTGTCAGGGGGGGAATTATTTTAATTTTGTTTTTATTAGGTATCTGATTATTTATACTGATAAAGTACCTAATTGTTTGTGTTTTCTCTATATAGGTAGAGAACGTACAAGTTGAATTATTAATTATGTGTAAACAGAACTCAATCTCACAGTATTAATTTTAATTAGGTAGGTAAATAAAATGTAACCATTGATTTGATACTTTTTGGTTACTTATAAAATTTAATTTTTCTAGTCTCTATAAAATAAGAAAGAACTACTAAGCTATTTGGAAACACTTAACTTACCTATTAATTTTGTACTTAAAACAAACATAGCTGTAATAAATAACTATAAATATAATAATCAATCACTGATAAGAAAAATATCAAATACTGTTAAGAATTCAATTTATTATAACCTATTGATACTACGCATTTGAAACTATTGTACTTATCTACGAAATTAATATTCTATATCGATTAATTATTTTCAACAAAAAAATAAAAACTTGATTGATACTTCCTTGACCCTACAATATTGTATATGCCATAAATCAATAAAAACTATGTTCATATAATTGAGTGTAATAAAAATCGGTATAAAAAATGTTTTTAATTTGAAAATATTTAAATACATAATGATAATGATAATTGATCAGATGCCCCTACTTGCCCCCCCCCCTAAGGTTGGACCCTGAGACCCACGTTGAACCAGTACACTGGTACTATTGGTATCCTTCGTCAGTGGTGCCGAAGTGTTTAAAATATATACTATGATATCGTCCCATCACCCCCTCTATTTTTATAATAATTTAACCATCAGATATAAATCAAAGCATCTACAAATAAGTAATGTAACGTTTAATATTCTAAAAAATATGAAAAGATGCCTTTAAATAATGCATTTAAATTATTATATAGCTTAATAAACATTGGAAAAAATTAAAAAATTATAATACGGTTATGTATTTTTTTCGTTTTTTTTATGTGTGTATGGTGTAATAAAATTAATTTTACAAAATAAGCATGTAATTTGTCATGCTATATAACTTATTATTCGTATCGTCGCGGGTAGTTTGTCCAAAGTCTCTTAGTTAATCGCAACAATTTTCGTTCATTTTATATACAAATCGTGAAAAATACTCTAAAAACTAAGAAAATGCCCTATAAAAATGCATTTAAAGTTAATTTTGTCAAAAAAACGCAAAAATAAGTACAAAAATAATCACCAGTATCGCCCAAAACACATTTTATTTAGGTATATTACATAACGGACCGACGTTTCAAAACGCCAGGAAAAAAGGACATTCGTGTATAGCAGGTGATCTATTCTACCTCTTTTAAGGGGTATCAGCTGATCTATATCGTAATATACTAAGTGAAGTTGGTTATCTACAATTATTATTATCTATTCTTATATTGTACTTTTATTATACGGACATAAATCACCTATTGACTGAAAACCATTCTGAAGATGTGGTCGACTCGCTAACAGGAATCAACCCCCATCACACAGTAGAATGCATTTGGACCAAATCATCAAAATGAAAATAGTTTGAAAAATGCATGATGACACTACATCGGAACTTTTACATGGTCGTCTGATTGAAGCATAATGGCGGAGATCAGTCAGTCCTCAAAATACTTTTTAAAAATTCTTAAACAATTCTAAAAATGTTTACTGTGATTAAATTGTGTTATTTTTTAATTTGTATACGTAGATCACCCACTATACACGAATACGCCAAAAAAATATGACTTTGCATCAAAATCGCAGCCCTAGCAGTATACATAGGTAATAATAATAACTAAGTAGATTTACCTCGGAGACGGAGTGTATGAGATTGCACATGTCGACGGGCGGCGGGGGCGGCATCGGCGGCGGCGTGCCCTGCATGATGAGGAGTGCGGGCTGTTGGTGCGGGGGCGATATGGGTGGCGACGGGTACGGCCAGTACAGGATTGGCGGCGGGTACGGCGCGCCCAGCGACGGCGGCGGCTGGTGGCCTATCAGCGGCGGCGGCGGCCCCGAGAACGGCGAGTAGTTCGAAGTCGGTGGCGGGAACGGCGGAGAAGTCATCAGCGGTCCGCCTGCGCGTGCAAAAAACACATGTTGACTTTGACAAATATCGAAACGTAAATATTATTATTATTAATACGCATTTTTTAAAAATTTTTGTTCATTTTAATATTATTATAATAATAAATTGTGTAAATAGGTAGTCAAGGGTTATTGTGAACCGGCATGCGGTAAGGATGGATGTATATATGATAATATTTAAAAGCTTGGAAAGTATAAAAATATATATAATATAAAAGAAAAAAAAATCAAAAGTTGTGACAATAAGCCGCGAGGGGAAATGAGATTACGGAGGATGATGATGATGATGAAACATAATATCATTAAGTCAGTAATCCTCGGACATTAAAAAAGCGAAAGGAAAAGTGAATAATAAGCGTTAAAAAAAATTATATTTAAACTATATTATATAGGTATTATGTGTAATATATGTTAAAAATTATTTATATAGTTTTAACGGACTCACCGGAAAGATTAACACCACCAATCACCAGCAACCAATATATAAATTTTGCTTTTATACGCCCCGTGCTCTAAATTTATTTACCAACAACAACATGTGTGAACACCGTAGTTAAATCTAATACGATTTTTAATGAGAAAAAAATAAAAAATAAAATAATAATAAGCCATGATAAAGTACGTCTAAATAAAAATAAAAAATAAAACAGTATTTCAAGCGAACGATTTTTTTTCCGTCGTCCAAATACAGTCGCAGATCCGCCACACACCATTCGCGTCCATTCTTGATGACCATACGAAACCTTTATAATATTATATATTAGAATAAGCGAGTATTTTGTTAAGTTTATATTTTTCTTAAAATTTACGGTTTATATATAACTACACGACTGTGACACGTTGGCTGGCGATCCATCGGTGGTATGTAAATAGTGTTCGGCCATGCGCAGTGGCGCCGATCTGCGAGACGGAATAATATTATACAATATTATGTAAAAATATTGCAAAAAGATGGGGGCTGAGCATTTTTATTTTTGCGATATCGACTTGAAATAAAACATCGGCGCCACTGATGCAAAATGACCACACGATATACCCGCTGCGCACAATCACCTGCACCGTATATAATGGCACCACAAACGTCGACCACCTGCAGCCAGATATTGTTAGAGGAGCTTGGAGAAAGCTGCAGACAGTATAGTTGTTATAGGTACAATAATATTAATAATGATAACATTTCAAAGGTCTCTCACACCAACCAATATACTATATTATATAAGTTGCAATATAGTATTTTATGAGAGCTGTCAAACGTCCCACAAACACCACCATCACACCCTATACAAATGCTATGTTTATTTTTTTCTTAACATGTCAAAATGTCATATGTCTAAATACCAGCCTGGCCACCACGTTTTTTAAATTTTTTTAATCTACATGCATCGGTGTACCTAAGTATAATAAATGTATATATATTATATAATATGTATGTGTCCGTGTGTGTGTCGCATCAGGTCGGAAGTCCGGAGAGTATAGGTACTCTGGTATCTATCACCAATCCATTCGTTTTATTTATTATTAGTTAGTATAATATTTTGTTTTACCGAATGGCTCGAGTACAGTGTATGACGTGTTGACAGCAGTTGTGATAGGAGGAGAGAGGGGTATATTATAATTATATTATATATATAAAAAAATGTACACCACCCAAAGGTCCGAGAAGCACAATACTCACGTGTGTCAGATTCAAAAGCTGTTTTTTTTAATTCTATAATTTATTAAAGTTACATTATTAATAACTAATTCTACTGAAATCAATTTAACAAGATTGTCACCAAAGAACGAAATAACCGCATTCAAATCCGACACCCGCACACAATATATTATTATTATATTTTCCAGCTCGTCAACCGGTGAGGTTTTTGGAATCCAGATGACACATAAACCACCCACCACTTTGTATATACGTAAAGGCATGTGCATTAAATAATTGAATTGTTTTTAATTTTCACGCACACTTAAAATACCGCATAATATAGTTAAACTAAAGTCTGCATAGAACTTTATTCATCTTTCTTGTCACCCTTGCAATTGTATAAAAGGTTCAGTCCGGTGTCAACAACGTATACAAATATATAAGATAAAAAGCAGAATAAAACATACGACTTCAACACCAAATTCCGTTAGGCATTATTTCGATATATTTTATATTACTATATAAAAATAATTCGTCTATTATTATGATTATTAATATTAATGCGTAACATATTAAATAATAATAAAAATAAAAAAAAAACGGGTCAATAAAAGATTTGTACACATTTCATATTCGCTATCTAGATACAGCATTTATTATAATATTTAGTAGCACACAAATCCCAAGGTTCCGCTACAGTAAATTTATTTCTGTCCACACAGTGTCATTGAATCCAGGGAACAGGGTCCAGTTGTTCTGTTCAAATGTACAAATTAAGACTCCGGTATCATTTAAGTATAAAACAACAGGATTATTCAAAAATTTTCAAAAATATATTGTATCCGAAGCATAAAAGATTTCAATAAAATAAAAATATCAAACAGAACTGATGTTCATCAATGAAACGGCAGTATTGAAAAAAATTTTTTTAATTGAAGTACTACACCTGCAACAGTATTCTAACTGTACACAGTCCGTCGCTGTAAACGTCAAATGTAGCATGCACGTTTGACATAGTAATGATAACAACATGTATTGGTTTAATAAAATATTTGAACAGAACAACAACAAAATGTGCTAACAATGATATAAGTAGGTATAATAATGATCATGCAAAAAAAAAAAAACACCAAGCTTGTACTAACCCCAGAACCATTTTACCACAATGACAGATTATTATTAATGGTTGTAGATTTTACTATTTCATAGATAATTTCCCTTCCAATCACCATACACGTGATTGGGCCACATGAAGCTTTTAATAGAATAAAATCTAAGCGCAAAACAATCCCACAATGTGTATGAAACAGAATATTAATATAGAAGAAATAAATTTATCAATAGCGAAAGCCTGAGACTTTTGAACAAAACGTAACTGGTGTTAATGTTATAAATAAAAAATTAAATTTTTTAACTACTTAACTTAAAAAAATGTCTAAAGTCTAAAAGTGCCTAAATAACTAATTAAAACAAAAAAGTTAAGTAATAATCTAATGATATAACATTTTATCAAATGATGTGATTAAAACAGGTTTTAAGCTAAACACATTAGGTTAGTCCTAGTTAAGCAAGGAAAAAACTAAAATAATAATAATAATAATAATAATAATAATAATGATAATAATAATATAAATAATAATAATAACTATAATAATAGGTTAACAGGGCCTATAAAACTATAAGACAGATGAAAAACGAAAATAAATAAATAACAAATAATCCTAACAACAATAAGATATTAAATTAAAAATAATATAAAATGGGATCTTTTTGAAGTTTAAGGAATGTTTAGTAAAATTACTTAATGATTTTAGTGAATTGAATAAAGTTGCATAGACAGTGGTCCATAATCTAATAAATTCCATGAGTTAATTGGAAACAATATTTAAGTACATATTAGTTATTTAAAATTAGTCTTAAAATCTATTAAAAGTAATTTAAAAAAAAGTTAAGAATAAATTTACAAAATTCATTCAGTACCCTGTAAATGATTTAAGCTCAATTGCTTTAAGTACACTTTGTGCATTTTGTATATATGTATATATATAATATATATGTATATATAATGGAAAAATATATAATCCAGAGGACGGATAATGTTAAAAAAATAAAAACAAATTTTTGTGTAACCATTAACCACTAACCATGTACCCGGTTATAAGCTCTAATAACCAAACTAACAATAGCAAATTAACATTGGAGGGAGGGAGAACAGAGTGGTGGAAAGAAGCTAAATGGTATAAAACTGTGCAGGGTGTTGTAGATAAGGGGATGATGCGGCCATGGCAGCTGCTGCAGCTGCAGCCGCAGCTGCGTTAGGGCCTTGACCCATTGGGAACATGGGCCCAGTAGCAGAAGCAGACGGCGGTGCAAACTGTCGTTTATTAGAATTTTCAGGCCCACCAGGAAATGCTTGTTGCCATGAACGTTTCTGTGGTGAATTGGCCGTTGGCTGCATGACAAACTGACCACCAGCAGCCGAAACTGGCACGTAAGGCTTAGCTGCCATGTTGTGTGGAAACCGTGGCATATTAAAGTACATATACGGCGAAGCTGCACTTTTAGCCATGTAATTTTGAGCACTATTATCCAATAAATGTTGAGCTGCATTCGGAGATAATATAGACTGAATATTAGGCTGTTGTACCATACCACCATTCATGTCTTGCTGCTGTTTGGTGAGTAAAGCAAGATTTATCAATTGATTGTGCTGAGCTAATTGATACAACCATGATTCCTGTTGTTGCTGCTGCTGTTGTTGTTGTTGGGCAGCTGCCATAGCCGCACGCTGGAGGGCTAGGGTTTGGGCTAAATTCTGGGTATAAACGGACATTGGATCCCAAGCGGGCATTAGGGTAGGGACTGGGGTACCAGGATTAGCCACTGGGTTGGTGGTCATTAGAGGCTGTGCAGGTAACATACCAGGTGGTGATAATAGCGCTTTGGCAGCTACTGGGGATAAAGCTCCTGACGCAGCACCTCCGCCAGTCAACACCAGATGCATATCTTCACCAGAACACTGGAACACTTCGATGTACCGTTGTTTTTTGCCAAAAGACATATAATTGTGGTGTTTAGCCATTGCTGCCTGAGCAGCACTGCCCTCGTTGTTCATTTGAATGAATGCTTCACCAGATGCATGACCCTAGGGGGGACAGTATTCGAAATTTAAATAATACACGTTAAAAAAAAACTGATTGGCATACAAAAAATACTGAATAGTCAAATAGTTTCGAAGTGACTTATTATTTTTAGTCTGAAGCAAAGCATACCATTTTTTAGTTATATTTTTCCATTTTTACCTCTATAAATTATTAATCTATGTTACTTACCACCGAGTTGTAAACCATATGTACACCTTGGAATACAATATTTTTTGAATGTTCACCGAGGAACTCAAGTATATGTTCTACATTTGCTTCATATGGAAGTCCACGTAAGCGTATACAGTCTTTTCGTGTGCCACTAGTGATGACGTGTTGAGGCAGTGGCAGAAGCGGCACATGCCCGAGAAGTGCAGTAGGTGAATTATTCACACCAGCTGTTGTTGTAACTGGGGCAGTTATGTTGCCATTGCTATCACTAACTGTTGATCGTACAGATGGATCCATTGCACGATTTAAAACCTTAGAACATTTTTTAAAAATCATTATGTTAGAAAAAATAGAAGCAAAAACATCAACAATTTCATGTTTAAATTACTGTGATATGTATCATCAAATGATTATTTTTGAATTAATAATAACATAGGTACAATAGGTAAGTATATTCATTCTAGTAAAAATTATTAATTATTAAAAAAGTTATTAATTATTTTAAGATATTTTAAACATTATTACCTGTTGTACTTCAGCTGTTGTACTCCTAAATAGTTCAATGTACCTCGTACCTATTAGGTCTCTGTGCTTACTAAGTGCTTTAGGAGCATCATCTTCATCAGCAAATAGAACAAATGCATCACCAGTTGCACGTCCATCAGGTTTTTTAACAAATAAAACACCATCTTCTCCATCCATTACGGAACAAGTCTGCTCACCATTTTCAAAGAATGTAATCTAAAATAATTTTTGTATGAAAAATTATGATCATGAAAATTAATAGTACAGTTAATGTATTTGAAACTTACGACATCTTTGGCTGTACAATCATAAGGTAAACCCCTCATACGCACAATCACTTGAGCACCCTTGGTGAGGAATGTTTGGGCTTCACTACTGTTACCTACAAGAATAAAAAAGATATTTAAGATTAAATCATTTCTTATTTTATCATATCAAACATCTTCAGTTTTTTAACATACCACCAGCAACATTAATGAAGTCCTCGCCATTAGCTTTATATACTTCGATATAACGGCTACCAATATGGTGCTTATGTCTTTTCATAGCCATGTCTCTATGTTCTTGGTTCACAAAACGTACTACTGCTTCACCGTTACGACGACCATGCGCACTTAAACACAATGCTACACCGCCTCTGCAAAAATAAAATGTATTACATTATATAGTAAAAATCAGATCATTTAAAATCTTAATGCTGAGTTGCATAAAACAATTGATTAATGGTTTACAAAAATGTAATGTAGCAATAAAATTGGCCACTAAATCATGTTCAAAGAATCTTTAGTTTTCTATTGAATAATTCAATTGCTAGTCATTGTTTATGCAGCCTGACATTAAGATTTTAATGTCAAACTTTACATACTTTGCTATATTAAGACCACGAAAGAACTTGGCTATGTCTTGGTCAGATGATTGCCACGGAAGACCTCTAGCTCTGACTACACAATTGTTATCTACTTCTTCATTTTTCCAACTATAAATAAAAATTAAATACATAATAATTAGATTTATTGATATTGATTATACTGGGACTTATAATATAATGTTAAGGTCGCCAATTAATATTTTCGGAGGGCTTCATTAGGATTTAGTGAGTTATCAGGAGCCATCAAACCTCATATTAATGTTTAACCAAAGAAAGTGAATACAAAATAAACAAATCAAATAAAAATTAATGAAAATATCATATAATTCACTATAAAAATAAATTTCTTGTCTGATTCAGACAAAAGTTGTTCTTACGGTATATTAAAGTGGGCGCATTGGACCAATAAACATTCAAATTAACAAATTAATTGAAATTGTTCTATACTTCATTAATTAATTAATGTAGTAAGTAATATTGAAAAAGTAGACTGAACATTCTTAAAATGTAATTAAAAATCATTAACTAAAAAGAAAAATCAATGTTATTCAAATTGGTGAAACAATGATAATTCTTTAACTATATACTTATATAAAATCAAACCAATAATAAAATTTAAATTATGCTCGTAGATAAACATAGAATACCCAATATAATTGTATAAATCATAATATATTTGTTACAGAGTTGAAATAAAAACAAGTATAATGTACGATATCCATCAAATACCTACTAAGCGAAATAAAGTATTACCCACTAAAGAGATTTTTTGAATATAATTTAAATATCTAAATGTATGTATTTCTGTGCCATAGGCACCACCTAGTTTACATAGGTACATAAAATATTTCAAGATATTTTTTAAATAATATTCAGTATACCTACTGTATAAAATCACAACACTTTTATATAATAGGTACAAAGCTTAAAAAAATATATTCCAAGATAGTTACAAGATAATATTAAAGCATATATATATATATATAAGCATATTATAGAGTTTAAATTATAATTAAACGTTGTAGTCGTTTTAAAATAACGAAAAATCAATAATTAAAGAAAAATTACTTTTAGTAAAGTACCAATAAAAAAAATATCTATATATATCTAATATCTATATTATTTTTATTGTAAACAATAACAACGAGTAGGTACGTCATAGATTATTAGAGAAGTGAGAGAGTCATTGAGGTGATATCGAAAACACAAAAAGAATTGGTATACATATTATATATGATACATAAAACGCTAATTGCTCATGCCCATCATGAGAGTGTCGTAGTGATTATGAACTATCGACAATCATTTTTTTTTTTTTATAGAATACGACTGGTGATTTTTGTGTATACTATATAGGTACCTATTAAATATACTATGGTATTTGAAAAAAGAGGTGATTGCATCATATCGAAGACATTATTAGGTTTATGTGACATATTACGGATAAATTAAAAGAATTAGATAAAAAAAAAAAAAAAAACAGGCAATCGAAAAACGAACGTCGTTAGAACCGTTTCGACGACGAATCAGAACGCGATGGAGCACCAACACGTCATAATATACGTAGAGGGCGAACCTAATAATGTAACCAGCAGTTTATACGAAGATACGAACGGAAAAGTGGGAAGAGGTCGGGTAGGCAGATATATAAGTGTGGTCGGACGACGACGGGAAGTCGGGCGTTCGTAAAAATATGCATTTTCATAACCTCTTTTACAACTCTCGACCTTTGCCCGTCGACCGTAATAATCGTAGTTTAGTCGTAATCGGAAATTCAAATCGGGGGACGGGGACAACATCGAAAGTCTCCAATGTAGGTATTATAAAAAAGTATATGTATTACTGTTGATGGATAATAAACTATGATAAAACTATTGCAGCGTAAACATCGACGACGCCATGATGAATAATACATAACAAAACATTAAATGCGATTATCAATCTCCATAAAACTTAAATTATGGTAATTTTTTTTTCGAGACCGATCACCGAGACATTTATCTAATACACGGCCGTGAATTGTGAAAACAACACTCGAACGAGATAAGAAACATAATCACATTATTATTATAAGTAGGTATGTCGTCGACGAAACTCTACTCGTGGATGTGTGCATTTATTAAAATGTATAAAGTATAATATAAGTAGGTACCTATAATATTGTGTGCGTTTGTGTTATATTGTATGCGTTTTTTTTTCAGGGAGACCATAACTCGAGTGCTCGTTCGAGCAGAAGTGAAAAATGAAATAGAACAATAGTGCGGGGGAGGGGGTAAAGACAGAGCGAGAAAGACAGATAGACAGACCTACCGAGAGCACAAGGTATTTTTTTTATTTTTTTTATCGTCTGCGCCCGTGTCAACGCCATAAGTCAAGAGTGTGTGAGCGAGTGCGTCGTGTGTATAGGAGGTATATAATATAATATGTATATATATTGTTTTCGCCTCGTGTACACTCGTTCGCGTTAGTGTGCGAAGAGTTAGTGTGACACACGCGCACGTTGAGGAATTAATTTTTTACTTATATAGTGATATTGTAGTGTGTATGTTTTTATTATAATTAGTCGGGCGAGGAAAAATGAACCAAAAACCAAAAAATATGTACAACGCGTTGTGTGAAATAAATTGTAAAAATTACGCTGTGCGTCTAAGTGTGATCGCGCGCGCGCGCTGCCGCCGTGGCGCTACTGAAGGCTGCTGAATGCGAGCACGCACACACTTATCGGGGACAACGATAGTTTCACGTTATATTATAAGTAAATAATAATTATTATTATTATAATATTATGTTTATGATAAATAGGTGCACACAGCTCGGCGTAAACGCCGTTTATGCGCATAACTTATCTACTAGAGAAAATAATAAAATAATAATGTCAAGGAAATAACTTTGATCTTTGAGAACTGCATTTATATAAATTGTCATAAAATATTGTATTATTACGCATGCAAGTAAGTGTTTTTGAAAACTTAAAAAAAAAACGGAGATTCGAAAAAATATTATATAGGCACGTCTTGCGTCGAAAACGCAGTGCTATAGTGTTCTCTTTCACGTAAAAGTCGATTTAATAACACATCACACTATATTCTTAGATTGCCTATATTTATACAACATAAATAAATTATATTACATAAACATTTAAAAAAATTATCTTTGTTCGTCCAATATAGTCCAGTTCGTGGAATAATAATAAGCACTTAGCACAGTGTTCAATCATCAAAACGATAACTTCATGAAAGCAAGAAATCGTAACACACATTAATATATTATTGAGTATTTACTCAAAATCGCGTCATTATCTTTTTACGAAACGTTCAAATAACAGTAATTAATAATTATATACAAATTAAACTATCGTTTTAATTCTACATTTTATGTTGAAAGTAGAACGTTAAGTATATACGAAATAATAAAATATATCTTTCAAAGTATTTTGGAAATGTCTCAATCAACTACAGACTACAGAGATACTTAATTTTGAAATTATCAATAGTAATTAAATAACTTTATAAGAAAAACTCGAGTTTAGCCGTTCAAATACTTATTCTTAGGTACATTTAAAAGTTATCGATTAATGTCTTAAATAGTTAAATATCATCAAAGATTTATGTTCGTTGTTCGTTCTTCCGACACATAAAGATAATTTTATATTGTAAATAATTGACGTTATCAAATTGAAAACCTGTCAGATATTAAAACACATTAAAACCAGAATATATGGGACGTATTTCAAATCAAAGTAATTGTTATCATAAAAAAGTCAATTATAATAAATTAATAAATGAAATATGTAATTACAATAAATAATAATTTTTATTTTATAATAACATCTTTGGCCTCTACAATTTTGTATATGTTATTTTGAATTTGAGATTATACAGCTTCACTTTTGTCTTAGGATTTGAATTTTTAGAAAATACGTTAAACAATATTGTATTGCTACACTTGGGAAAAGAACTACTTTAAATAGTTAGTACGTAATCGAAAAAACCGTTCTTCCGTTCCCGTAAGGTCATGTATTTTTACGAATAAAATATTAAAATTCAGTTTCTTTACATGTGTTAAGATTTAGAACCGTTTTAAAATAGATTGATTTATCTTATCCCACTATCCAACAAAAAGTTAAATGTGAAACATCCGTACCGCACTTAAAAAACCGATAACCTCGGTGTCAAATCAATATAATGTGAATAATAATAATTTAATGATTTACTTACAAAATCCCATATAGATTGGCAATTGGATATTTATATGATATTATTAAACTAATATTTAAAATAAATTACAATAATATATAACAATTATTATTTATTTTAAGAAGAAGTAAAACGAATATATCCAATAAAACACACACATTTGAGAATGTTATGTTTAAACTTTAAACATCACACCATAATGACCATAAAATAAAAATAAATTAAATGTTTAGAAATATTATATACATATTATTACCTACGACCTACGTGTGGTAGTAAAAACAGACGATACTTAATCGTATAATATAACTGTTCCCTCATCGAAAAATACGGTTTATTTTTTTATAGTCGTACTACCTATTCACGCTTGTGTTTGCGCAGCAGGTATGTTCGTAATGAGACCTGTTTATTGTTGTACAATGCACGCACATAATATATAATATGAAAATATGAAATATTGTCATTTGTCGGAAACGTCCCAGAAATAATACGTTTAAGTAGAATGCCGTCATGCAGTAGTACAATAATATACAATTTGGGCAAATGACTTTATCTTTTAAAATTAATATTTAATTGTTCTACGCCCTTATATTGTATGCATAGGGAAATATTATGTTGTTTATATATACGATGAGTAAGTAGTAGACTTATTATATTATTAATTATTGCCAAAGGATAACGAAATATATAGCAGTACAACAGGTGACTGATGTCAACGTCACGTAGGTATACGTGCGCTTAGTATTTACAACGACAGTAGGTGCCAATAGAGAGTTGTAAATTAGTAAAAAGCAAAAAAACAACAAACGCCTCAAGAATAATGGGTGCAAGTTTTTTTTTCTCGCAATATCAATTACTACGAGTTTGAGTTTAATTATGAATAATATATTTATCACAATACAACGTCATTGATGTTTGATATCACTACCTAGTACCTACACAAGGTACGGTTAAAAAATGCTGGGAAAGGGCGCAAAAATGAGAAAACGATTTCTCACATGCATTATATTTAATTAAAAATTAAAAGTTACACATATACATATTTTTTCTCATGATCCCTTTTCTCTCCTTCCGTATTATAATTTTATGTAATTATCTAAAAAATATATTTATAATATAATGGGCGATTGTGGCTTATCGTGAACGAAACGGAACGCCGATAACCTCAGGATTACGATCCGACGACACAGAGACAGCGCAATATATATCGGCAGACAAGCATGTACATCGAAATATGTTTTTTTTTAAACCCATTTAAAAGGAGATCTTATATATATTTATTATCATGATTTATGATATTTGTGCCGTTTTCGATATAACGAGCTTACAAGGATATAAAAAAAAACACATACATTGTGCCCGAGAAAGGGTGTCGATATCCACCCGACATTTAAACATGTGTTTAAAAACGTCGTTTAATATCGAGTACCTATAAATTACAATATTATTATTATTTTATTATATCAATCAATATTTATGATGTGTAACGGCGGTAAAAAATGGTTTTACGAATATGATATTTATTTGATTAATCAGTTGAGCCGAATATATACGATCGATTTATTTGTCTGCAGTTAACGGCGAACGGCGTTAATCAAAATTTTATTAATAATTTTTTTTTCCAACAGTTCATAATTCATATAACCTTTACGTACGTTACATACACACAAATTAAAAAAAAAAAAAAAATAAATAACGATTATACAACTAAAAGTGTAAAAATCTACAAGGAATGATCACGTAACGAACTCATACCGTCAAAAATATAAATAATAAATAACAAATACAGGTCACTATTATATATGAGGTAAAATCGAACATTTCAAATTGCTGCAGTATAGGTTTTAAAAACTTCTAACCATATAAATGATGAGAAAATAGTTATCCTAACGATGAGATTTATATCAAAAATAGGAAACAGCTTTCGCCAGTTAGAAACACCTAATTTTGTTTTAACAAAGCTTTAATTTTTAATCGCAATAAATGAAAATTTGGTCGTGTTTGTTATTGCAGGTATAGTAGTTCTCTATAACAAAATAGTGCTATAATACTGAGATTTAGTTTTTGAGCCCAGATAATACTCGGAAAGTCGATGATTGAGAGGGGGGCAGAGGACACTCTGATACATATTTGGTCTGCACAAATCAAAAAGATATTTAAGAGCACAATAAAGTTTACTATCTTGATACGAGAATTATTGTAATCACAGTTATACTCTATAAGGTCCAAAAATACTAGTTACAACACTGAATGCAGTAGTTATTAAAAATAAATAATGAACGAAATGACCTCTGGGCTCTTATTACGTATAAATAATACATACCTATCAAAATGGACTATTTAAATCTATTTTCATGAGTCATATACTCATATTATAATAAATTGATCGTATTACAACACCCGATAATAACGATATCGTTCTGTTATGTCACAACAATAGCTTCTAAAAAAAAAATAACTCAATCGTTAACCCAAACCAATAACCGTTTTATTTAATAGGTGTTTTTTTTTTTTTAATTAGGGATCGAAACATGTAAATGCATTACAACTTATAACATTACGGATACTAAATATGAATAAATTACAAAGATACCTATTATAGGTAAGCAATAATAATAATAATAAATAATGTATAACTCACCAAATACCCGGTTCTAGTTTTAGCTGAACGATTTCCGGCGAATTGAACGTGTGGCCTGAAACATGTAAATAATTGTTTTCTTAAAATATTCAACTTACGAACTACAATAACCAGTGATGATATCCCACACTACTATAACATCACCGGCTATACGGCAAAAACGATTGCGAAACACACGCATATTATAATAGTGATAATTAATGCGATGAGTGAATATTGTTTACTGAAATTCGCTGAGCAGTGCACTTCCTGTTAGCTGAACGGGTTATGGATTGGCAGTCAAGAGGGTGGGGGGTTGGAAAGAAATTTTTTCAGTCATACACGTTATTGAAAGACGTGTCAAACAAATTACACAACGACAAAACAATATTGGATTACACTCGCTGTGTGAGAGACACGGTTAAAATTTGATGACTTCATTAAATTTTGGTTAAAATATGCTAGGACACGGAGCGGGGAAAGAGCTAGAAAACTGCCAGCACAGCTTGTTTATGGGTTACGGGGAACCCTCCTTTCACACCCAGCCCCAGCGAAGAAATAGATCGACGATTCGTATGGCGTTGTGACACACACACACACACACACACACATACAATACTCGGAAAACAATAATAATTGTTTATTAATTTCTTTTCTTTTTCATTTTAACCTAATACGCACGCGGGCGCACTCTGATGGCACAAAAAAAAATAAAATTAAGAAACTTAGAATTTTTAATACCCGAGAACTTACCATCAGCTATGAGTCTTTGGACAATGTTTACCATATCCTTGACCTCGGCTACGTAGAACTGAGAATCGATTTCATGAGTTATTTCTAGATCTGAATAGTCGGGGGGTCAAGGAAACAACCACTTTGTGAGAACAGCAATAGTCAATAATAACATATTATGTGTAATATCAAATTAATTACGATGATATTATTTAAAAAGACAATCGACAACGGTAGTACCTATAATATATTCTATTATGATGATATTATTATGAACGATAAATATACAATCCGACACATATGTATAATATCATTATAGGTATAAACATAATAGGTATACGCGTGGTTCGTAATTGAATTAAACGGAAATTAAATATATATATTATGCAAATCGAAGTGGGTCGTCAAGCCAGTCTGCAGGTGCGCTAATGATGATGTCTAATCACAAGTACGGTTGTATTTTTTTAACGGCATTAATAATGATTTTTCACAATAATTTTAATTTGTTACGAGTGTGCATGTGAATGCAATCGAAATTATCCATATTATTATTACTACTATTATGCGTTCGACAAAATATAATCGCAAAATAATTATTACTGTAATATTATTAAATTGTATTAAACGTACCATCCTGTTCAACGCATAATATAATAATTAGTAAACAGTATTGCATAATACACCTAAGAAATATATGGGTATCTATATAGGTACCAATAATATTCTAGTAATTCCGTAAAATATGTAATATAATATAATGTTATATTTAAAACAATAACGCATGACTACGGCGGCGGCGTTCGTTCGTTCATTTCGATGAGTTGGTTTTTTTTTGTGTTTGCACGTTTGAGCACATAAATTATAATAATAATATAATATATAGTTGTAAGTAAAGCGATTAACGGCTGCACACACAACCTGTTGCTGATAACGACAACGAGCAGCCGGTATATGAGAGTTAGGTATACCTTTTTTTAGATCGTTACTCTCCTATAGTTTACGTACAGGTATGGAGTATAATAAAGAGCAAAGTGCGGGTTGAGAACATTTTTTATTTATAATTGAGCCTCTTTTTAAAAAGTTTTACTATGCCAAATGCGTAAAAGCCAAAAGGTACATCACGTGTACAAATGTGAAAATGATTTTTTTAACCACCACTGCCGTCATCACTCACCACTGCACATACATTTTACATCATATCGGCACAATAAGTTATACAATTTTACAATATTTTACAATTTTTCTACAATAAGTTATACAATTTTCCTAGGTATGTTTTCGAAGAAGACATTTTCCCGTTTCGTATTTAAAATAAAATATATTTGATTGTAAAGTTATTATTATTACTTTTTTTTTTTTAAAGTAAATATAAAGTAAAATAAAACCAAAACAATTTCAAATATTACGAAAATACACCTACCTATGTACATACATATACTGATTATATTTCTTTAATTATTTTAAAAATAAAATAAATAATAAGTTATAATATATTAATTAAAAATTTACTTGAAAAATATATAGATTATAATTAATAGCTAAATACATTCGTAAATTAAATGTAATTGATAACAACGTAATGAAAAATGGAAAGAACATTAAATTTAAAAAAATATATTAATTAAATTAAATTGAAAATCCTAATAAGCTGCATAAAATGATTACACTTTGTAAAAAGTCTTTGATTTGTAATTTTTGTATTATCCCAAACACCTACCAGAAGTATTTTTTAGACCTAACTACACGTTGGATACCTATTTTAATAGTTTAATATATTGCTAATAAATGTTATCTCTAGATAACTTCAATGGATGTCAAAATATTTGATACTGAGTTCTAATACATTTTTTAATTTAATATTGAAACTTGAAACCTTCACTTATATTATTGTTCTATCCGTGTTTTTCGTTGTAGTATTACGTGTATGAGATAAAGAAGAAATAATATTAGTTATACATTTTATAATTTATTAACAGTTTTATTTTGCAAAAAATTAAATCAAACAAAATAATAATTTTAAATACCATTAAATGCTTTGAAAATAAGAGGGGACATAATATTATCAACCTTAAAAATGTCCTATTATACGAAAAATGTTCAAAGAGAAATTATAATTTTAATATATTTATTTTCATAAAAAACTAGTAGTAATAACATTGACAATAATATTTCATATAAAACACACCACACGTAGTACTAGATTATATACCACTTATACTCGATATAGACAAAGATTATTCTGATAACTACGGTCAATAGATGTAAAAGAAGTTTGTTCTAATAGAATTTAAGAAAACGATTAAAAAAAAACAATAATCACTGAAATGTAACGTAATATTTTAATTTTTAAGTAATAATATTATGATAACAGTAGAAAATATTCAACAGTCAAAATATTTGATAATATTCAAAACTAGGTAGGAAAAAAGTTTTTAATGACTAATGACATTATATTAGTATCATTTAGTGTTCTCAAAAAAATTCAGGAAACATGGATTAAAATATTTAGTAAATATTATTTACATGCGAATAAATAGATAATTCTGTATCACACAATAATTATTTTGAACTAGTTATTCAATAGATTTACTTTAAAATTCCACATATTTGATTTTTAGCCAATTTTAAACAGATACAAAATAATGAAAACATTTTGCGTGTAAGAAACTGTACTGCTTTAATTAATTTACATTTAAAAATGATTGTAAAAAAATTAATGTAATTTATTTACTAAAAAAACTATTACCTATTTCTTATTTAGGTACTAATACGGTAGTAAATCATTTGTCTTGAAATAAGTCTGTTATGTAGCAACAACGACTTTGAAGATAATATATTTATGGTTCTATCACGTATAAATAAAGATTTATTCTTCAAAAAATGTGATCTTAACAAAAATATTATTTTTGAATGGATGTTTATATAGAAACTAACCGTTACATTTTTAAATACCATATTATACAGACAACGCATTGTGTCTGTTATTTTCATTGATATAATTCATAAATCTTCAATACTTGTTATCGACGACAAAATATCGGTATCCTCCAGACATTATCGATGCTTTAAGTGTTTCAAGAGCGAGAGAACCAAATAAAAGATATTTTAAATATTTACTCACAATATTATACATACATAGTAAAGAAATTCATATCTTTAATATTTATAATTTATGATAGTATGTATAAACCTCGTATTTATATTTTTTAAACTATTTTTTTACTCTTGGATTTATATTTTATATAATAGTATTGAAACAAAAATATGTTACACAGCAATAGGTATCAAAATTCTCATAATACGATTTTCGTTGAGATCAATAATAATATAATTAGTCATTATTGAAAAAATGACGTCACGTGACCAAAAATCAGTATGTTTAATAGGATTCTAATAACGATCAAAGTATGATAATTATCATTACAATATAGGTACAATAAGTACAATGAAATGTTAAGAAATCTCAATCAAATATGACGATACTTCTATATAGTAGTTTTATAAATGCAGAATTAGATAAGAAATAATACAACATACTATTATAATCGGACAAGAGTTTATTTTTGTCGTTATCTGGAAGTAACGAGAATAGCTCTGTTGTTTTATATCTATTAATTTCGAAGATTTATGAGATCACATTAAAATGTAAATGGCCGAAGTAAATTACATACAATTCAAATAACAAACATCACAAAAAAAACAGATAAAATTAATCCAGTAAATACAGCGATCCTTTGACAATAGGCATCCCCTTAAGTGTAACCATCATATCCTGTAAATATCGTATTTTGTGTCTCTATTTGTCATCCGAACGTTATCGGCAATGTCTCAATATCAAAATCCAAATGTACATAAAATAGAACGAACCATTTTATTTGATTGATTTATGTTAATGATGAATTGGTAAAGAAAACTGGTATCATTGCAATTATTAGTATATTGTTCACTGACTAATTTTGTGTTATCAATAAGATATAAAATATTTATAAGATTATGTATGGTTTTTTATGAAACACAATTTCTCGATCATATTAAGTCTAACGGATAATAAAGACGTTCAATAATATTATTAATGTGAACGAGAAAATAACGATAACACCACAAACAGTTGTATAAAGTCCATAGCCCATAGGGCAATATGTGTTTTATAATATTGCGAAAAAATAGAATATACACACAACTGTAAGAAAAATGATAACTCTCTCGTCGCCGTGTCTGAAGATATTATTTTAACGCGACTTATTTTCCTTACGCAAAAAACACCATTCGTTGCCTATAGTCTATAGTAGTTAGTATAATATGTCTATGCAGTATGCACTATACACACTCTCACACATAATCACACATACCCGGTAGAATGAAATCACAAGAGCTAACAACTGATTACTGATGACGTCATTGTTGACGATAAGAAGTTACTATATTTTTTTTCAAAATCGGTATTTACCAACGAAAAAAAAAAAACAAAAATATTGTAAACGTACGTACGAATCCCAACAAAGCAATCTTATACAAGCAACCCTTCCAAAATCGGAGTAATGATTTTTTTAATCCATTCCAACTTGATTTTACGACTAATGTCACATCAGCGGCCCTTAAATGAGCCATTAAAAATAATACAGAATACCGGCAACATTATAATAATTGTCGAGACCTGACATAGGTAACACATGATAATATGAGCTCTAAATTACAGATATCTAACTCATTATTAATATTGTACATCATAATAAACGACACGTATACAACGATGGTTACTGGTGGTTATTAATTTTTAAGCTGACAAAACACGTAATTAATGAAAGTTGTACGCATGACTACACGAGTCAATATTTTCAGTAAAAAAATTTTGATTAATATATCTCGTTTTATTGGGAAAATAAATTTTCATTCAAATTTTTAACAAGTGAATAAATGTAATTTATCAATAAATATTATTTTGATTAAAGTTAACCAACAACAATGCTAATGTTATAAACATATTATTGACATATAATATAATATGTTATGGCAATGTCTATACCGCGGTCGCATATTGTGTACTCACACTTATGTTATAAGCGTGTCTACAAAACTATAAAATATATATTATGCTGTACAATATTTTAAAAGAACAATGTCAATGTGACAATTTTTTTTTAATGAATTACAAATGTTAACATTTTACTGTGCTGCAAAAACGAATAGAATATAACTTATTGGTAAGTAATAAAATGTCGAATTCGCCTAGACTACATTTTGTAATAATGCTGTGAAAATAATTAAAATTTTTATAATTTAATAGATAATTTTAAAAAAATACAAAATTTTGACTGACAACGATAAAAACCAAAAGATTGGACAAAATGAGATCAAACAGTGATTTAATAGTATATTATTAAAATAAAATATATTAAGTTTCGGGTTTTAAATCGGTTTACTAGCCATAATATTTAAAAATACGGAAGCCTCGAAATACGAGTAGGTATACCTAACTGTTTTTATTCTAATCCATACATTTGAATATAAATAAATACAAAAATATATAATACTCACGTAAAACAGCAATGTAAACAAAATTTTTAAGACAGAATAACAACAATCAAAAATTATAATAAATTTTATAACTAACTACATGCGCAACGTAATAATCGCGACTGATGACTGATTACTGATTAAGAGTATAAGAAATTAGTTATCTCTAGTCCCTTGGTGTGCCACCTGTAGCGCACTCTACGACGGGTTTGAAATAGCCATAACTCGGCTGTATTCGGAACTGCTCGGAAATTGTCGACTTATCGTAATTTCATAATTATTTACATTTCTTATCAGATTTTTTTATTTTATTCAAATAAAGTTAAACACTTACGCCCATCGTCTTCGTGATATGAAAATGAAAATTATGTCATTAACTTTAAATATCAAAATGTTGTTTTTAAATTTCAACATAACGTCAATAATACGCTAAAGACTAAATACGTATCTTATAAGACTAAGTACAGGTTTATTAACTAAAACAATAGAAAATTTTATCAAGGATTTGATAGCCTGAATACATATAGAACACTTTAAAATATTGACTATTGTTTATTATTTTAAAAATAAAAATGAAAATAATTTTACTACCTTACAATAAAGTAATCTTAATTTATTTAGTCAATAAAACGTTGATTTTTAAGGAAATCAGAGATTTTCTATGAAAGGATACCAACGTTCGTTCTCATTTGTGTTATATGCTTAAAAATAGTATAATTATTTTAAGATTTAATTTTAATAAATGACGGTGAAACCACTGAATTAAATGCCCATAAATTAAAATAATTTTTCTATAACTACCGTTGTTTTAGTTAATAATTCAACCTCTTTGGATAACAAAATTGAAATTATTAATATAAAATATTATGTTCCCTGACATTCTTTTATCGAATTGTTGCTTGTCTATTGGCTCATGTCGTTAATTTAAATACAGATTTTACCTATTTTTTTATGATTATTTGAATAATATTTACAATCGGTACTGCACGGCACAATTTGATATTATCATATATTCATATATTATATATATTGTTTTTAGTTGAAGGGATCGTAACTAACCATTTTCTGACAGAACCTATATTAATATTTTTATAAATTAAATACATTAAATTGGACACATTTTAATGTAATTGAATATTCAGATGACGAAGACAAAAAATTGCTAATATCAGATATCAATGAAAAATTTTTTTCAAATATAATACCTATTTTAATCAAATTTCTAAAATGTAAGAACTTCTGTTATTATACCTAACAAACATAAAAGCAGTTATTCGAATTATTGAAATTACAGTCGATTTTTTTTTTTATTATTATGAAATAACGAATCAATATCCAAGACAAAAATCTAAAAATAAAATAAAACTTTAAAGTTACACTAAACGATCAGTACCGGTCTACTTCTTGATAATTTATAATATTTTATTCTGACGAGCACTATCAGTGTTTAAACTATACAACTATAAATACTATTTTATGTACCTATTACGTGTAATGTAATAAATTATTACATTTTATTACATTTAAATTATTACTAATAATGGACTATAAAATGACGCTAAAAATTATTTCAAACTATTAATTTTAATTTAGAACTTGGTCATCTATATAATAAATTATATTGGACATTAAATGATATACTTAAAAAGGCGATTCGGTTATAATTCATAACACATCTAAGGGTCGGTTTATCAATATTTTATCCATTCACAATCCCCAGATAATCCCATTGACCCTTTGAAACACACAAATGTAATAGTTACGCAATGTTTCTAGTTATGCAATATTTTAGATATTAAGAATATACATAAACACAAATCGCGTATACTCAAGACATTTGATTGATAAATTACAGGAGGAGAAAGATATTTTATTACTATACGATCACCAAAATACCAAATCTGTTGCATAATGTATGTATTTAGATTTCTAAACACTCATGATATTATTATGATTATATTTAATCAATGAAATGAAAATTAAAAGAAAAAAAGTGAGGTATCGTCGCATCGATGCTCACGAGACATCATATAGGTACCTATTATTACCATAACATTGCAGCAATGACTATTACTGACTTTTAAATACTGACAAATTAACTGGCTATATATCTTATTTTTAGAATATGACAAGCATTGATAATTTTAATTTACTCAGCTAACTCATTTACATAACAATACAATTTATATTCGGAATATATGTTTTATACATACCTACTTATAATATTATTATACAGCTGCTCTAGAAATGAAATATTTAAATGTGTAATAAAACATACAAAATCATGACCTTTGGGCGCATTCAGTACATACATATCTCTAATAGAATTCGAAAAAAATGAATAAACGTTAACGTCTTATTAATATTAATATATTTTATGTATTACCTTGATATATAATATATGTATTATAAAAAATGCAATCAATATTTACCGCATAATAGTCCGAGTTATAATATATACCTGATAATTATAAAAACGATCCAGTCAATATATTTATAATATATGTTCAGTTTAGACGATTTGTGAAGAGCTGAATCACTTATTAGAGTATTATATTAGTTACGTTATGATACAGATTTTTGTATGTATATTGAACTTGTAACAATGTTACATATTGTAATAAAATCTGATAAATTATAAATACCGATCGTAGAGGCGATTTCAAATTACTTTTATGCTTACAAAAAATGTCATTTGTGATTTGTGACAGATGGTGCGTCACCCCAGCCCGGTGCTCGAAAAACAAGAGAAGCGATTCTTGGAATCAAAGCTAATTATATATGAAGCTCGTGGAGATAAGTTGATCATTTTAGCCGATAATAAAAAAATATGCTCTCAAAACTGAAGTCGGACTCGGAAGACGCCATCCAACAAATAGTGTCGTGTAATGTTTTAAATAATTAATATAGGTACGTACATATAACGAAACGTTAAAATATCATGGTACTACGTGTATTAAATCATCATTATAAACCATAATGGTCCTAACGGTTGAGATTACCAAGGTATGTATTATTTACATTGTACGCCATCAGATATGAACTTACTGACGAGTGAGTAACCATGAAATCAGTCAGACTTTATTGTATATACAGGTTACTCGAAAATCAAACGTTTCCACCATTGCGTTCATCACACTGTACGTACTACGCATGTGAGTCTCAACATTTTTAATTCAACGAAACATTTGTTGCTTTTTTTATGGACCTAACATATCAGTCATAAATTCCTCAAGTAGACGCAGTACCATACAAAGTCAATACTGTTACTTAAAGTTTATTTATTATGCGTATACTAAACAGTGCGTAAAATGCTATTGCTATATAATAATAAAATAATGCATAGGTACCTACTGAAAAACTTTCTAGTTAAACTCGTAATACAAAATTCAAACGTGTTTAAAAAAAATCTAAAAAAAGTTTATTTTAGGTAGTGTCTAAAATAAAATATTAACTATATATATAATATACACAAATGGTAATTAATTTGCCTATAGTAAAGGAGGAGTTAAATATAATATTATAGCGAAAACTTGAAAATATCAAATTGATTTAATAAACATTTATTTTAACTTGCGTTTTCATCAAACAGATATTGAATACAAATTCTAATATTGTAAAACTCTAAAAATAACAGTGTTAAATTAAAGTAGTTGGTAAAAAATGTATAAAAATTTTATAAAAAATCATAAAAGATTCAAACATTGATTTTCCTATTTTTAGTTTAATGCGAAAATCTTATTTTGAATGATACTTACAAGTTTTATTAAAACCATGATTATATGAAGATATAATATATATAATATACTATAAGAATGAAATTGAAACAATTGTAATTTAAAAAAGCCGGTTTGTGGATGTTGTTTCACAGTAAGTTAAAAATGAGCCATTGTGATGGATAGTATTAAATTTGAATTCAATGATATAAATGTATACGAAAAAAGATTCTGAGCGAAAATGGTTTGTCAGTTTAGAATACTTAAACTAAATAATTTTTAAATTAATAAATTTTGTCAAAATATAAATTAAGTTTTTTTTGTGTTTTCTAACTGCTATTTCCTCAACTTATGGGTAACCTTATTGTATTGATATTCAAACTTTTTGATCTAACGAATACAATTTAATTGGCATTTATAGAATAAAAACTAAAAAAAAAATTGAGAACGTCTATAAATAACTAAAAACGAGTTGAAATATTTTTAAAATATTATCTAGAATAGGAATTGATGAAGTTAACATATGATGTAAATCTACAAATGCTCGTTTTTGAATAATAACAAAATAAGAATATCGGTACTAGAGAAATTGAGGGAATATTCACGGTTCTAAAAATTTGAAATTCAAACGCTCATAAAATTTAAATTGACTTTCCGGTAGACATTTTTTTATTTGAAAAAAGTAGACAAACTTATAAAAAATATCTTGCATTGAATTTTTAAATCTTAGATTTAAATAAATAAATTTCTATGAATTTCTAACTATTCAAAATTTTAAACTTTGACCTTTACAATACACTAACTATATAAATTCACTTTCCCACCAGAAAATCTATTGAAGGTAGTACTATAAATTTAAAATCGCATTATTTCGACTACTTGCCTTTTACATAGACACAAAAAATAAATAAAAACACACATCGTTGTAAAATCAATATGTATACATTCATTGCTCCGCTCAGGATTTAAAAAATCAAACTTTTGTTTTTTCCTTTATTAAATCGAATATTAAAATAAAGCTTTTTCATTAAAATCTTCACTATTCCAACTAATTATAGTAGAAACTTTTGCTGGCCGCTCTTACATAAATAGAAATATTTGTTAATAACAATAAAACATAAATTAATCATATTTCTATCAATTTTATTGATACTTATAAGTTAACAAATATCGAGATGAAAATTGAAATCAGTTATAAGTGATATTAATATTTTATCCTACAATTTAATCCGTTTTCCATATAATTTTTATGGTAGATATTGAGATGTGTCAGCAGAACTCTAGAAGCATGATAATAATATGAACGTTGACCATTGAAATAATCGATATAAGTCATATCGATTATGATGATCGATTCATGATTAGTTTTTTTAGGATTTAAAAAATTCTAAATACATTAACATATGTTATAGTTTCAACTATTGTATGTATTTGTAAATGGTTCAACGCTGTTTTATAATAAAATAAACTTACATAGAATTTATCATCCGTTAGCTGGTACACAGTTCATAATATTTTATTACCTTAAGTTATCAGATGAAAGTCTGAGAGAGAATGTTGAATGTGGTGGTTTTGACGATGTAACCTTATTTTATATTTTTGATTTCAAAATAGAAAATTAAATAAATGGAGCATTATTCGTATTTGTTATACCTACACGAGTGCTAATAGTTGATGAATTAAATAAATTAAAAAATAAAAATAATATAATAAAAATGAGGCCATATCGGCATCACAATGATGCATATTCAGCAATAAAATAAACTATATATTAAATATTTTTGAAAAATAATTCAAAACAATGGAATGACAATTATAAATAATGTATTGATGTAGATATCTAAATATATATATATATATCAATTTCATCAATGAAAATCTTATCTTTTCTCTTTAAATGATAATAATTATAATAGTAAAAAAAAAATGAGATTGTGAAACAAATGAAAGATTTATCAGTACATGAAAACTAGGTATGTGTAAGATATTAATATTTTATATAATTTTTTTAAACGAGAGATGAGATAAAAATTTGCAATTAATTATTGATAACTGTTACTACTTATAAAATCCACATGGTGCATATCACAACGGTCGTAGTCATTACAGAGATCTAGAATTGTGGTGGTAGTTACTACCAATCAAAAAATTACATAATACATATAAAACATAAGAGCAAACATTTATTTGATTTTTACTTGTTCTGTTATAATAAATAATATACTAAAATATCATTAAAATTAAAATTTTTAAGGAACTAATTTTTATATATATGTGTTTTAAATATTGTTGTATTCTCTAAAACGTTTCCATTCCCACAACCCTTCGAAAATTATCAAAATTTTTTAAATCCCGAATTTTTTCCCAAAGTGTCAATCATAAAATTTCTGGCTCAAAAACTTAACGGGCCTTTTTAGATGTACACATTAATCGGATATTTAAAACGGGATTCCACGGGTTCAAAAAACTGTTCACATACCATAATTACAGTAATTATACCGTATTTAGTGAAAAATAAATATTAAATGCTAAAAGAGTTTTATCAGCATAAATTAAAAAATGGAAATGAAAATAAAATTTAAAATTAAAATAGTTAACTATTAAAATAGTTAAGTGTACCTATGGTTTATGAGAATATCGTAAGCAAGGAAAATGTGGAAGCCCCTGATTAACACACAGTCATGCATATATTTTGTCTATGCAGGAACTCCGTATAACATATAATGTTTCTATCACGCGAAAGATAAAATATGTAATAATTGTCAAGAACATAAATGTTGAAAGTTAAACGTTAATGTGATAATTGTGTGATATCAGTTATCTAGTAGACTAGATTCTAACTGAAAATATTTATAAATGAACGCTAAAGTAAAAAGTGTAATAAGTGTTGCCGCATTGACGCCGTTCAACGATAACAAATTCTATCAGCAAAATATATTAGTTCAGTACCTTCACAACCACAACAAAAATGACATCATATAAACTATTGAAAAAGTAGAAAAATTTTAATACATAAAATATCCTCGAAAATTAATGTACATAGGTAGGTATACGATTGATTTTGTTTCCTAATTAACAAGATTATTTATTTTATTTCAATTTATTTTCCAATGCTATCTTTTAATTATTAGTTACATTTTTTTTTAAATTCAATGTTAAATTAATAGGTCAGTTTATTTAAAAATAAAACAAGGAAATACAATACTTTAATAGGTAATCATCAGGCTTCTAGAAAAAAATGTCCTGTTTTTGACTATCTATAAAAGTATGTGGCTATCCAATTTAGGCCTACTGAAACGTCTTAAACAAGTAAAACTCGTTTCGTATAATATTATACCATTGATTATACGCTATCTAAACATTGTGTACGCACTGTCACTGGCTGTAACGACTTACCGATATTAAACTAGAAGAATTCGTTAAAGTTTTTTTTTTTTTATATACATAACATAAAAGGATACAGTTAACCAGATCTGTAATTGAGTTAAAAGTTTGGTCTTGGGGTGCATTGTAAAATTTGGAGAAGTCTTTCCGTAGGTCATGAAATACGTTGTAGTATTCGGGCAGTTCGATATCTTTAATGGATGATTCCCGGTGCAAACACTGACGGATTGGAAGCTGTCCATCTGTTACTATTCGAAACATAGGTGTTTGAGGTTCGATATTCAGTGACTTAACGTAGGTGTCGAACTAGAAAAATAAAATAAACATATAGTTAGAAAAAAATAATCAAACAATTTGGGATTGGTGCGTGTATTAATATTTTGATAGAAAATAAGTATTATGCATATTTTAAAATTCTAAATTGTGACTATTATAATATTTATAAATAAATCCAATAATAATATAATATACAATATTTGTGAAGAAAATATTTTTATAACATACTTAATATTAATGATAACTTAATTTTGTATTTATTGTTACTAACTGCAGCTTGTACAGGCTTATTTGATAGAAAAAATATGTTAGGTAACATAATGACAATAGTCCAAGTACTGAACATTATATGTATATGACATTCACTCATGTGCTTGTAGTTAAATGTAATCCTATGTATTCATATGACTTCAATAGATTCAATATAAATTATAAATCTAATATTAAAGCACACGTTTTTAAAAAGATAAGACTGTAATAACTAGAGAAAGCGGTCAGTTTTTTATTGACGTTTATAGAAAAGAACTATATTATAAAAATATTGAAAATGTAAAATATCTATGGTAAATATCTCAAAAAGAGACAAAATATTTAGAAAATGTTATCAAAAGTAGAAAATACTATTATGAACATTTTATGAAACTGTTAAGTATCTGCGATTATTAATTTTTAGGTAACACCAAAAAACAAAATCAATTAGGTTGAATTTGGCCGGTTTTGTGTAAAAATTGTAGATTTCCTGATCTTTTTTTTTTGTTATCCTCGAGTATTTTTATCAAGTACTGGATATTTTTGCTTTTGACCCCCTCCCCTACACTATCAAAGTACCAATTAAATCAAACTTTCTACCCCAAAATTTAAAATCGAACAATTTTTAACGCCGCAGAAGGAGTCAGAAAAAAACATGCACTTTATTATAAAACCAATAGGTAGTTATCTATTTATGCACCGTCTTGGCGTCTTGGCCTTAATACGTTATCTGACAGAATAAGGCTTGAAGTTAATTTAACTTTTTTGGGACGTCTTATTGATAATTCTCCTTAACTATTAACACAAGTTACAAATTAACTTTAAAGTTTAACTTATTAATGCTTGCCACGTTTACTGGTTTTCACTACCTGCAATATGCAACACCAATATTATTTAAAACATCAAACATCACTTATTAGAATATTGACGACTATACCAAATAAAGGTCCATCAATTCTATAAGCTTAATTATTTTTACGTATTAACGTTCGTATTATATTTAGTATATATTCATTGTCTATTGCAATGTACATTTTTGTAAAACTCGTGTTGCAATAAAAAATTAAATATCACATTTTTGTCACTCCACACAAAATCTAAAATAGATAGTTGAATTTCATGTTATACCTATCAGCATTTTAATTAATACGATTAAATACAAACTATAAACAATAAAATAAAGTAATAATTAATACTTTATGTCACATATATCTTTGTAATACAATTCAGTATAAATTAAAACTATACTAAATTGTAGAATGTATTCAATTTTTTAAAATTATTTATCCTATTAAATAACGGATCATGTAATATACCATTATTATATTGTAATATTATTTAGTAACGCGTACATTGTCAATTTAAAAATAAAGTTACATACAAAATTCACAATAAATACTAATTAATGATGAAATCTTGACTTTAAAAACATATAGTATCATTTTAATATACGTAATATACAGTTAACATTAATAAATATTTTGCATTTAATTAAACAAATTCATATAAAATATGGATGAATTCTATTTTTTAAAACGGTCGAAACAAAGTCGCCAGATTTTTTATTTTACACAAGTAAAAATAATTTCACTCACCTATAAACGGTAAAAATGATAGTTGCCAACAGAATATTTAATTTTTTGGTCAAAATTATTACCTTCACTCAAAAAAACCAGCACCCCATTCAAAAACCCCCAACATACAATTCTAAGTATGACTATGCTAGAAACACAATTTTCGACTTGACATTATTAACTTGTTTTGATTTTATTCAAACATAATTTATTCCATTTTACTTTTATAAATGTGGTATAGCAATCGTAATAAACGTTTTTATTCAGAATTTTCAGATTAATGTACAAATATAATACATATATTTGAGATTTGAAATTTGAAATTTAAGAGTTTTTTGTTGTCCTGTATTGGTTGCATTTTTAAAACGGATAAAATATTTGCTTTTTCCCGTTGTCGTTAATACAAAATGTGACTCGGTGAAATGTCGTATAACATTAGTACGGTAATATTTATTCTCTTTATTATGTATAAAAATAATTCTGTCCACACAATAATCTCTTTGTCAAATCTTCGCACTTAGATTAACCCGAATAAAAAAGTAAATGCTCAATTATAGATGGCTATCATATATTGCACAAACAATAGATGAATGATTAATAAAATCCACCAAACTTCACGAAATCTAATAAAAAAAATGTGAGTATTTTTTTATGAGTTTTTCTGACAGTTTGAAGTTTATTATCATAAAAACACACAAACTATCGCACAATTTCTTAATAGCAAAAAAACATATTATGGATTTTAAATCTATATTAAAATAATGATATTTTTTAAATATTCCACGTCCTCTTACACTTTATTCAAAAGTTAAAACGTTAGATCAGTATTTTTAAGCTGTATTAATAATGTTTTTTTTATTGATTAATATATTTTTTGATATTTAATACCTGCAATAAGAATCAAATTTATTATTAACTATTATTTAGGTTGTAGGTATCTACATACTTTTTAAATCAATTATTTTCCACTCTGGGGATTTATTTTTCTAATAAGGGAAAATCATAGTCTCAAAATTCATAAAATATGCATCACATGCCCATTTTAAACAACCCAAAAATAAAATACCTCGATGAAAAATTCAAGAAAATCAATTAATACGATAATTCGATATATATATATATATATATTGTCTAAATAAGGACGAGCTGGACAATGTTTATGTCACTTAGTCGTACATGTGGGAAACGTTTGAGAGCAAGCGTGATGACGCGGGATTTTCAAAAACTAAGAGTAGGTTTCATTTTACGGTTTCCAGATGATTTTGATCGGACGAATGAATATGCAACGTTGTCGATTGCGATCACTGATCTGCAGACAGCAGACGGTAAATCAAAACGTGGAAAAATTATCCAAGTGAAAAAATATATAGATAACTGGTCCACACAATAATACAGTATATATATTTATATATAATAATAATAGCAACGACAACAACAAGACAAGCTGAGTAGGAATCAATGGGCTCTGACGTTTTTGCGCAGTCTATCTCACAATCGTTAATACAACTATATAATACTCCTCTTTTCAATGGCACAGACCGGCCATTGAACCCCACTGCACAGCAGTATTATATATTATTATTAGTAATAGTAGCAGTGGTAGTATATTATATATTATACGTCTGTTATAAAAAAGGCTGGTGCAAGCGGAGAAAGAAAACCACCTCGCCCACCAATCCGCCATCTACGCGTAATACGCGTATATTAACTATTGTCGACTGTTGAAATATTATAACGACAGTAATGCGATTTATGAGTAATATTTTAGTTGGCTCCTTATTATTGTCTTCTTTAGTCCAAAAGAAAAATACTACGTGTGTGTGTGTGTGTGTGTGTGTGTTGTATTATCAATGCTAGCAACTCGCCGTATATAAAGAGAATGGTTCTTTATTAATATATCGGCAAAAATTGATTATTATGCACCTTGACCGGTTTTATATTGAGATTTGTTATCAATTTATAAAGAATTAAAGAATACACTTTTTTCTACTTAAGACTTATTTTTATTACTAAAAACTAAAATAAAATATACTTATCAAAATTAAAGCACATATATATGCACTGCATTATTATTGACCATAATAATATTTAACAATATACAACAATCATAAAATATACAAGTTTTAAATAATTATGAATGCAGCACATGTTAAATAACTTTTTCGATTTTCAAAGTTCTAAACGATGACGTACTACCGTCCATTTATGGGCCGGTTGCAGCCATTTGAACAGACATCCAAATACATGCGTACACGTACCTATAATATGTCCACCAAAATGCGGTCTTACGTGACCTGTCATCTCCTCATCGGTATAGAGCCGAAATCAAGGACTGAAAAGCGAAAGGTAAACCAATCCCGGACAATACACGATATCGAGCGTATATATATATATAGTGGCCACTATATTATATATTATACATATTACATACTTCATGATACTGTTTTGTTATTATTATAAAAAAAAACTATATTTCTAGATCGAGGACACGTTGCACTTGAATAAGTACTCAAAGTGATTCACTGCGGCACTGCATACAATTTGACACGTTTTAATGTAATTTGTTTTTTGCCTATAGGCTATACTCAAGCATTTAATAATTATAACTATTTTTATATTTTTAATAATGATCTAAATCATCAACAGGTTGTTTTTTTTTTAAATTACGAATATCAACAATCAGTCTAATGTTTGAATATTGTAATTTTAAATTGTACGGTTTTAATCACGAAAGTATATAGTTCGCAGTACACTTTTAAGTAACAGAAAACGCAAATTTAATGTATTATTTGAATATATACGTACCTATAATTATACGAGAATGACAAAATAGAATTTTTACAAAACTAAATCATAGGTACAAATTGCAATAATATATGAAAACTAAAATATACAGATACCTGAGATACCGCTCAGTTTTTACTCAATATTAAATAAATATATGTTTGACTGTCAAGGATAGCAAGGTTCAGGTTTCTATATCAATACACAATTAGGTATCATAATTTATTTACACATTTCACTTCATTTTCGTTAAAGGAGGGTCACAGAAGTATGCATTTCTTTTTGAAAATCGTATTTTCAATATCTAGTTATTAAAATCGTATATTTAAAGCTCATAATTTAAAGTGTATGCACCATTATGAAATTATGAGTTTATACAAACGTATGAACCAGACCGAGGACCAAGGATGTTACAAGTTATAACATATATAATATAAATAGTCCAAAAACTGCGTTGGCCCAACCGAATTACGAATTCACATCGACACAATAGCTAGTGGAGAGGCCGTAAATTGGTACAATGACCTTCCGGTTAGGTGCCAGCAGAAAGTGTTTAAAAATTTGTACGAAGACATTTACGAAGAAAATGATTTCTTTTATGCCGAACAATTTAAAACTTAATTGAACGAAGCATATTAAACCACCCCAACAACATTCGAAAAGCGCTTGGAGTGACCAACACTGATGTAATATTCAATTTTTTCCATGCCACTGATCTATCCAATCTATTATAAACTATTATTGTAAATATTTTCTATGCATATAACCATGTAAAAATACGTCCAAGCTATCAAACATAATTTGTACAATGTGAAACTTTTATAAGCTAATGACCTCTGCTGTCGAAGTTTTTATTACTCTTAATTTAAAAAAAAAAATTAAGATAATAGGTACACGTACTATATAGGTAGGTAGTATTTTATACTATATTGATAGTTTCTAGGAATTTTTTTTTTAATTTGTCACAGTGCAAATGCATAAATCAAACATAATAATATTTGGACAACCATTGATAAATTTTCAATTATCCGATAATTTAATAAAATTGATCGATGCATTACGTATTGAAATTATGTATTAATCATAAACTGTTTATAGTGTTTGAACACGACACGGAATAATATATAGGAATTAATTTCGAAAAAAAGCATTTAAGATTATACAGAACATAATATATGATATGCAATACGCAAAACTAATGACATGCATAAAAGAACAATAAAACACTATAGGTACTAGGATTTGCGTTTAAGTCTCCCGGGGTCAATAAGTTAAATTTTGTCGCTACATACAGAATACATTATTTGAATTTGATACAATATTCTAACCTAACCTAAGTCGAGTTCAATTATATACCACAGTACACCGTAATAAGTAGACGATACTAATAAGTAATTGTAACATACAAAGGCTAAATTATTTCCGGTCAAATTACCAAAATATAAGACGGATATATTATATTATACACTATTACACAACATATGACGTATTTCGACGGATGTACCAAACGAGAAAACCGACGTTATAAATATTTTCTTACACAGCTCACGTTTTTTTTGAATAGGATACATTTTTTTTTTTTTTTTATTAGTATTTCGAAGCCTCGAAGGTACAATTTACGTATATGTGCGTTGGTCCTTAGTTCTATTTCGTACAATCTAAAATACACATAGGCCTACCTTTCACTGTACCTATGAATATAATGTATGTTGCTGTCATGACTCGTGAAGTCTTATGATGAAAAAAAAACCGCGAAAGGTTTTGGCGTCATTTCACTTATACGTCACACATAAATACATCGCAGATATTGTATAATATGTATATGAATATACGTATACATATGTTATACACTAATATGTATTATACAACCCTCTAACTACCTACAACACATATGAAATAGGGAAGGTTGAATCGTTGTTCCGTAACGGTTCCCACATTAAAATTTCAATATGCAAATCGTTCAGGGATTTAAAAAATCGGAGTTCTCTTCTTTAAAAAATCCTTAATGTATTATAATTACAGGCTGCAGGAAGTTCAAACAGGTGTTCGAGCTGAACACCAACAGTTCTAAAAAAATGTATAATTTACTTTTTTTTATGGAACTAACCATCTTATTGTTATTAACAAAAATGAACATATAGTTTATAAATTCATTAGGAATTTTTGCTAGGTAATTAATTATCATTCTTTTTTTTAAAAATTTTTATGTCCAAAATGTTATTATAAGATTAATAATTTTATCATTTATTTGAACATATATAATATTTACAATTTGATAAAAAATGTGTTCTATAATAGTTAGAGTGACAATATTATTGGATTAAATAATAAAATAATAGAAAATATTGTAGTTATGAAAAAGTATTAGCTACATGTACCCATCGTCATCATAAGGATTATCAGTGTTATACAAAAGGATGATCTGGGTGTTGTGCTTGTAAATGTATAGCCAGGTGTAATACATTTTTATAATTTTCGTGATATATTAAATTAAAATGGAATTTGACATAATGTATATAATATATGCCTCGAAATATAATAGTTTTTTTAAAATCATCTGTGACCGGTATAACTCATTGACCAAGGATTGTCCATCTATTCTCCCCACAATGTACAGCAAATAATATAATATTTAGCCTATTGCAAAAGCGATGAATGTCTATTTTTTTTAAGTATTGAGTAAGACATAATGTTAATTTAAAATCAAAACACAAACATGCGAACATATTTAATTTAAAGTTCAAGATTTTTATTTAGTTGATATACCTGTTTATTTATGAATTTACGTAAACCTATAATTGTCAACTGTTAATCTAATTTTTTTTTAACTTTAAACAAGACAAGAATTTTACAGAGACAGGTTTGATCGTGAAATGGCTTAACTTGTGTGGATAACAAGACTCATTTTTAATTATTTGTATAACAACATACAATGTGCAATAGGTGTTATGTAAAACTATTATGTAAAAGAGGACAATATTACATTAGGTTATGATCTACCTATCTTAAATGTCCTTTCTTGGTTTTAAATGTGTGGAAATCCTACTGTTTGTTCTATATTTTTGGCGATATTACCCATGAAATCTAAACCAGTTAAACAATTCGAAACTATCATATAATAGTAACAATACTGCAACATAACAATACTAACTGCCATAAAGGCATTATATTATTCTTTTGAAATGCCTAGGATGCTTGACAAAATTGGCATAGACGATATTAGTATTAAAAATATTTGGTTCAGTACATAGTAATGTTATATATAATGATATAAAACAAGGGGGTACTTAAAAAAATAGAAAACATAAATAATTCTATGGAAAATTATTTAATTATAAGCTTTGGAATTTTTTTGACAAAAACATATTTTTATGCTGTATACAAGTTTTGTTATTGTTTTTGATAGATTTATAGCAAGGTTTTCGTTGTCATGATTATTCATTAAGAAATACATATTTAAGACTCTTAGATTTTCTTCATAAATGAAAGATATCAGGTAGTATGTTATGGTTTTTAATGTATATTTTAGATCTACATTTAATCTAAAATAATAAAATATATGTTTAACATACAATGAGACGCTAAACATTATTGGTACCCTGGAACAATCACACTTGGTGCTCCTAATCAACAAGACATTTGGCATCATTTACATATAGGAAAACTAAAGTTTTACATTTAAACCTCCACTGAAACCGCTCACTATCTGCTGCTTGTAAAAACTATACTTAATGTTGGAAAATCGAAACACTACGTTATTCATATCATAATTTGATACTATAAATAAACAATGAGTATTATTAAATTTAAATCATATAACACATTTTTAACTAAACAAAATATGATTTATACATTTTTTTAAACACCTTTTCATTTTTAATACCTATAATAATTTTAGCTATATATATATAATGAAAGTTGATGCATGTTAATAGTGCATAGAAATATTTTATTATTATACACTCCTATTAAAAAAGTATTTAGTAATAAATACTAATAATAATGATCTTCAAGTTATAAATCTTAAACAAACGTTCATTTTTTTATAGCTATAAGTTTTAAAGATTCAATAAACTAGATTTATCCAATTTCCTTACAAATTTATCTTTAATACATAATAATTTATAGAGCTGATAATTTTTCGCTGGCTAATGATGACCGTAAATGGTTGTAAACTCTTTTAACACATAAACAGACCTTTTTTCTACATTATAATTTGAAATTTTTGCATTAAATTATTAAGAATGGCATATAAAATAAATATAATATTACTAAGGCAATTCAACATTGGGGAAGGTTGTCCTTTAGCGCGCGTTATTGAGGTATTTTCATAGGTACCAATAATAAAATATTTTTCAATCAACTGATTTTCTCACCAAATTCTAGTAAAAATTTAAAATCTTCTAAATAAATTAAGTTTTCATTAGCTCGAAGCTTTAATTCATTTATATGCAAATCAATTGATGATTGAAACACATAGAATAATCAGTCAAGGCGTATTTTTAAACAAGATAAGGTTTAGGAATCGAATTTTGATCGATAATAAACAATAACTTGGACTTAAATACCTTAACTATTTTGGAGTATACCACATGATCTACATTCTTCAGTAATTAATAATAACATTTATAACGGAAACCAATAAACGTCTGCATACAGCGTATTTTCGTAGGGACCAATATTGACTTATTAAATCCAAATTTGTATTTTATAAATTATATCACTTTTGTTTTAATAAGTTGAAAAATAACACTACATTAAGAGGATAAATGTTTCGTTCTTAATCTTCAATTTACCATTATTACCTACTCGATATTTCTGTAAATTATGTTTTAAGAATGACTAGGTACTGCTAGTGATTTTTTTTATTGTATCGTTATAACGGAACTTGGACCGTAAACAATACTAATACTTTATACTATATAATATACATAATGTATAAAACATTTCGAATCGGAGTCCTCGACCGACAACTGGAACAAAATCGTTAAACTGTACTTGCCGCTTTTATTAGGGCACTTTGTGCACTGGCTTCTTTGCCAACCTACTCGTGACTCGTCATTATACCACCAAGGAGCAGGAGTAAATAAATAAATAAATTTGATAATTTTTCCTGAAAACCTAAACATTTTGATCAACCGAAACCGTTGTGACGAATGGTGCAGATGATAATGATGATGACGACGGCCAATAGGAGTGCACTATATACAATATAACAATAGGGTATTTTTATACATTATAATAAATATAACAACATAATAACAATAAATAAATTATATACAGAACAAATGGAATCGAAATGAAAATTATACCACTAAAAAATTTACGTAAAGTATCTAGCTGTATCCTCGACGATGAGAGTAGGTTAGATTAGGTTTATTTATAAAATGGTAGGGATGGGGCACTAAGTATAGTGAGTTTCCTCGTTTTAAGAGAACGCTACACCTACATGTGTTGTCTCCGTCTTATAAGTGCGTAACAGCAAATTTTACGCTTAGCAGAACACGCTTAGCTACTCCGTCAATTTAAAATTTAGAGTGAGCTGACCTCTATATAAAATAAAGGTAACATTGTTATGGAGGGCTTATCGTAGGCTTTTTATTATATTTTAATTTTAAAGCGAGTTATATGAGTATTCTAAAATATATAAACAATTTACAATTTTAAAATAGGTACTCATAATTCGCTTTAAAATTAAAATATAATAAAAAGCCTATGAGAAGCCCTCCATAACAATGTTACCTTTAACTTATATAAGAGGTCAACTCACTCTAAATTTTAATCAAACGGAGCTACACGTGATTTGCAGTTAAATTTGCTGTTACGCACTTGTAAGACCGCGGAGACAACACATGTGGGTTTAGCGTCTTCTTAAGCTTTTTTTTTTTTTAAAACACGATGGGCCAACCAGTATATTATACATAAATTTAATATAGGCATGGACAGTACAATATTTAGAAGGTGTTTGACCAGGCCACATCGAAGTAAGTTGTGAAAAGTTGCGTTGCGGTATTGCAGCAACAGAGTGCCAAGTGTTGACGTAGTGTCAATTCGATTATCAATATCTACCAAGAAAACTAAATAAACAATCCAAGTGGATATCTAACTATTAAAGAAAAGTGTTTAACAACCTATTGTAAATTTAATCCAAAAATTAAACGTAGAATAATACATTAAAGACGTTACTACACTACATAGTACACTGCAGTATATTATTATATTTAACGTCACAAATATCATGTACCTACGTATAAACATAAAAAATATACGAGTATAGATGTCTATACAAAAGTAGTTTTTGACTGTTGAAATAATTTTGAGACGACGAACAGTGAGATATCAAAAATTAAAAACACTGAGATTTAAATCTAAAGACTAATAATTCGTTTAGATTCTCAAGTCAATTGCATACACCCAAGGGCGATATGTCCTAGTTTATCCAACGGGTAACTGATTTACTCTCGGCGGTTTGCGACATCTTTCATTTAAAAATTATATACCTATGTAGTATGATCAAATAACGGGTTTCGCTTAGAGTTTGGTACTTGGTGGTTTAAGTATGATATATATTGATATATAAACTGTATCTGTATGTTTTGTGTACTTTCATACAATATTATATTCTAGAAGTAAATTGTATATAATAGGTACATCGTATTTTACTGAATTGCATTACAATATATAATATTATATACCTATACAATATGTTTAAAAAACATTTCACGGATGGCAATAGGTCAATAATTTATTACATTATTATATCATTGTATTTTTTAATAAAAGTTTTATCAAATAAATCCTTGAGTCTGAGAGAGCCATTCGATTGATATGAAATTCTATTTCACCGACAAGTAGATCAATATAGGCAAAACCAGTTTAACGGTGCAAGTAAGCTACAAGTACCGGATTGTGAGCGGTATATACCAGTATTACCGGGTATATGTATAATTCCGGCATACGTATATACAGTTTTATATCTATTATATTATATTCGTATACACATCACTATATACTACCACTACTACAACTACTACTTTCGATCATAAGCTAAACCGGTTGATAGTAATATCATTAGAGTTAACTGCTAAAGACAGTCGACCTTTTTCTTGGAAAATAATAATATTGTTATCACATTATTGTCGAAATTGAAAACGAAAGCTTACAATATGCAGAGTATAGGCGTGGATTTAGATGAGGTTGGTCACTATACCAAAAGAAAACCTATTATGGACAAGATAAATAATAATTTGAAAATTTTATAAGATCGCACATTATAGTAACCATTAAACACTTCCGATAGAACTCAAAAATTATTTCTAATTATATAAATCGTAAACGCACCTTATATACATGTGTTATGAATTGATAATTATTGGCTGGAAGCAGAAGTCACTATAATGGTTATTTCGAAAGTTTCGAATTTTTCATAATTTTTTTTAAGATTCCATTTTTGATCTTCCGATATTATGTTTGCGACATATACAGCTCACGCCTCACAATATAGAAATACTTTAAATGACAACTCACAAGTTATGAAAAATAATTTTACAAGATCGTCATGGTTAATGGTTAACAGATAAAAAATCTATATCATATATACATATGAAAACTAATGAAATAATATAAAGATAATCAAAGATAAAATCATTAAAAAAAAAACATGACAACTATAATACTTTTTCATTAGAAGTTTAACAGGTAGGAAATCATATTCATCACATAGGTATTAAACGGTATTCATATACCTAGTACGACCGTCATATACCTATAGACTATAGATGAGTACGCAAAGCTATAATGTTACGATCTTCATAGAAAAATAACAACTAATTATAATTTTTTTTCAATCTAGGTAGCTACTTGTACTGCTCGGGCACACGCGAGATTTCTATTCACCGCTTCTAAGTGAACCAAGTTAAGTCGTTTAGACCCTATAGTTTATATTATTTTCGTGTATACCTAGATGTATATAGTTAATCGTATATCAGTTAAATAGATCTGGATCTACCACCAACCATACACGTCACCAGCCTACCAACAAAATTAAATGAATGGTCAACCCATCCCTTAGTTCTAACTAATATTCATACCTATATCTTATAGTTATTAATATAATACATTGTATTAAGTAAATCACTATAATATATGTTTATTTATAGATTATCTTATATTATGGGCTCCAGTCCGTATTTCAATTAAAGTAATCGTTGGATTCGTTAGTTATACAATTTTTATTTTAAATGACTATAGATACTATATTATTTATAACTATATAATAATAGCATAAAAATACTTAAAATTTTAAAAACTTGGGACTGACGCAGTGTGTTTCGAATCAATGCGAATGCCCAATATGGCGACATAATATTATTATATGAAGATATTAGAATCACATCCAACCAAAACACAATACCTAAGTAGTAGATGACGCTCAAAGACAACTTTATAGTTTGGGTACACGACGTCATATACTCATATGGCCCGGGTTATGACTCTTTTGAAAACCTGATGCCAAATCTCGTTATTTTTACACTTGCTGGAGCAATGTGCCCCGCACACAACAGGTTATCGGTTGTTTCGTGTATCCGGGTGCCATATAGTATACGCATATACATACTATAATAATAAAATAAAAACAAATTATACAAACACATCACCAACTACCTTGGTGGTTTACCTCGGGTAAAATAGACAGTACCAGGCATCCCACCCCTATACTATACACAGTGTACATACAATATTATTAACATCACGCGATAAATTTTTTGTGATATTATAACTGTGGTATAAAATATACATGTAGGTATATAACCACTGTAGAATGGTATTATTATTTATTATACGGTTATACGGTATGTTATCAGCAACTTTACACGCCCTGTGACCCTGCATGCAGGTGTATACACACAACGGCGGTCGTGTGTAGTCGACCCACAGGAAACTGATTAACACGCGTACTCCGCGATCATGGCATGTGTAAAGTACTTAATAGGCACTGTGTGCGATGTCGGATACCTGTTGCGGAACATGCGGGGTTGATCACCCTGTATTATATACATATTATAATATACGTAATCGTGCTCAGCCACCCGCAGAGAGTAAAAAATGAAAAACAAAAATTTTCGTATTTAGCGTAATATTACCGACTAATACTGTATTGTGTCCTGGATGGAAAAATTTAAATCACGCTGGAGGAAATCCACTCGAAACTTAATAATATAATAATATATTCTGATAAATATACGATATACGTATATAGGTAAGGTATATAATATGATGATATGTTTTATACGCAAGACATCAGTCAATCGATGAGGCATGGGCTTTGAATAAATATGTAAACAGCATTATAATATGCATAGTAAAGAACCCACCAGACTAATGTATAGTCAACACATTGTACGTATTGCTCGTGACCTCGTGGCAGGGTAAGAACACGCGTAAATATTTGCATTAAAAACGGACACGATTTAAATAAATGCTAAAATTGTAGAGCGAACTCTGCACTGACAAGCATATTTAGGTAACCAGATGAAAGCTGTATGGAAAATCTATCGAAGTCAATATTATCAGCTGAAATGTACATATATAATAAACTTATATATAAACATTTATATAATATAATATCGTGACAATATTCTATATACCGCCTATACTAATCCTAGTAATCCTACTATTATACTATCAACGCTTGGCTATTGTCAAAAATTCGGAGATAACCTACCATTATTATTATCAAATATTAAAAACTCACCTTGTCGATAGCATCCTGCAGGGGAATACCAGAAGTCTTAACCATTTTCTCAGTGATACCTATGTCTGATGTGACTTGATCAGACAGCATGTTTTCGTTTTGGTCAACTTCGGTCGGCTTCACCAAATATTGCTGGATGCCTACAACCTGAAATTAAAAATAAAACAATTAAAAAATATGAAAGTAAGTATACGTATAATTATTTAAATTTATCTATTGCCTAATAAAATTTCAGTTATAGAAATAGAAGTGCAATTCATCCGGGGATTCAGGGTTAATCTTAATATTTTGGTAGCTTTCCAAAAAATAAAGCATGTCTTAAAACATATAAAAAAAATACAACATACCGGTAGAACGGGCATTAACGCACTTCTCAAACCGAATACGTCATTAACCTCCCGAAATACTCGTCCTGTAGGTATATGCATTATACAAGTAGGTATATTATATAGGTAACATATAGAGAAAGAGAGAAAATAAAATAATAAAACTTGAAGAATTCCTAATGAACTCGGCTTAAATATCAACGATATTGTATATAGAGTGGTACTTATATCGTAAAGAGGCAAACACGTATATATGCAAAGAAGCACGTAGCTTACGTTGCTTTATAATTCTTCAGTTAATCAACTACAATAATTATTGAGAGTATTATGAAATCCTATATTTAAATTAAATAGACAAACGATTACCAATACAATTTGCTTATTTCGTTCAATAAACAAAAAAATTGTATCTGAGTCATTATTAAAATTAGAATGAATAATAATAATAATAATAATAAGTTTGATGATATATTCGAAATCAACGTTGCAGTTTAATGGGTGTTATTTACAAAGACCGGTTGTCAACAACTTAGGGACACATTGTAATTTAATATTATTATTATTATGTGTGCAGGTATAATATGTTAATAAACTTGTGCGTCATTGATATTTTTAAGACATACCTAAGTATATGCTTTTTGGTAATGTCGTACATATTATAATACACGTTTAACGTGGTTTAGAAAAATTCGAAAAATATTTTATTTTCTGGTAGGCACATTCATAACTCATATTAGTAGCAACCATTTACAGTAAGGTACCTATATAATTATATATTATATAATACCAGGGAACATAATACTTACTGTAACATAAATAAAAGTTATACACTCACCTGAAAAAATCATAACAAACAATTGATGAAACTTTAAACTTAAACTTCAAATTGTATAAATGAAGGTAGATAATTTTACCTTGCCTATACAATTATAAGATCATTGTTATGATATCCGAAGGATTTTTAAAAACGATCTACCTACTGTAATAATTTAACTAATAATGGGTATGGTTATAGAAAAGACAAATTATCGACTTACGTTATACGTAAATAACAATTTGCGAGAACTCAAGTTACCTACACACATATATTTAGCTAAAACACGATTGAGCATATCACATAATTTTAAGGACACGAATACACGATTGATCTGCAAATTTGTCGACGTATCAAAAGATATAGAAATAAAAAAGAAAACCTACACGATTGAGCATAAAAAACTTTGCAATGTTATCATTTTAAATTTTGAACTAATATCATCTAAAAAATATTCATTATAAATATGGTAAGAATTTTAAGTCTCCGAAAAAGTTAGCGTTATATTATTTGGTAAATGGACATATCACTTAATTTTTTTTAAACATAAACTTTTATTTTGTCAAATATAAATAAAGACATTTTATATTAAAATAATTGTCTTAAATATGAATTATTATGATTTTTTTATTAATTTAATAGCAAATTATATAGTTTATAGTGACAATAATGATCAAAACTATCTGTCTACAATTTCTTAATCACTGACATTATCGATAAAGCTGGGCTCGGCTCATTGTATACGGTTTGTTTAATTTTGGTGTTATATTAATTGGTTATTATAAGTTACAAATTTCGGCAATGTCAATAAGACAACGTTGCATACAATATGCTCAATACTATATACTGCTATATATTATATTATTTGAAAAATAAGACATCCTAATGTGTGTATGATCAGTGGTCACTATATAGTTTAATACAGCAATTTTATGCGTATAGTTAAGATTTTATATGCATAGAGATATATAATAATACTTAACTCGAATTTAAATGTGCTCAGATTATGCAGAAAAAAAGAAATATTTAGTACATCTTAAATATCAATTTTACCAAAGAACAAATATATTTAGGAAAAAATATTACATTCACTTCTTATATGTCCATGTTTTATGTATGTACATATATAGATATAGAGTATTAGAGTACCTACTTTTAATGAAAATATATCCATAATATAACAAATTAGTAACATATGATTATATGAATAACAGAATAATACATAAAATATGTAGTAAATAATAATATAATATTGTAAATATAGTTTCAATTTTAAAAGTAAAAAATAAAAAAAACAAACGTTAGTATTAATATAATATGCATAAATGTCATGTAGTAGGTTAATCATATATTGTATAAACTTTTCAATTGTGTTGTATAATAAATCATAAAAGTACCGATAAATGGGTCATATTTTTTTATTCGATAATCCGTTCCAATGATTAAATAAAAAATTTACATATAAATTATTGAACAAACGGTAAACTCAAATACAGTTAAGAATTAAGATTATTGTCTACGCAATTTAAGGTATTGAGAATATCCGCTTGTTTACTAATGTGCATGATAATCAATGTGAAATTAGATGATCTCCCGATATTATTATATGGACAACGGCATTTATCAAATATTACATGATTATTTTAATATTCAAATATGTCGATTATTAACTAATATTAATATAGATTTTAAATTCAAAAAATCAATTTATTACTAAAAATAAAAAGTAATATGTTTTACATGAAATATTACATCTATAAGCCTCGGAGGTGTATATAGGATTTAACTACTGAAGACGGGGGAGGAGAGGGGTGCAGAAATCTTGAATCAGGAATCTAGACAGTATAATTAATAATAATGATTTTCTATACACACATACTTTTATTTTAGGAGTGGGGTTGAACCCCTGAGCCTCCCCATATATACGCTACTAACAAGCTTGCACAAACCGTATGTATATATATTATATACTTATAAAATAACTATAAAAATATGTATAACATACATAATATAGGCATAAAACTATAAAATATGTATGGATAATATTTATCATCAATAGATGAACGGTTAAGGGCTACATACTATTGGCCCTATTTTACTGAATAAATTATAATAGAAAATAGTTACAACTATTGAGAAAATAACATCATAAAAGCATATTACACATCACTATGTACATACGAAATATGTAACGATCATTATTCTTCAGTTTATTACTCATGAGTCATGAATTATATTGTTTACATACTTATAAAAAAGTTTCATTAAAATTATGCAAAGACAAAAAAGAGTAGATCCTTATAATTAATATGATAACTTATAAGTAATATGACTACAATATTCTTAAAATCACATTTATTTCGATTATACACGCTTAATTAATGAAGTCGTGACAAAACAGTTGGATTACACTTGTAATATTCAAATTGCTCATGCAATCTGTTCTTCAGATTACCTATTAATATGTATATCACGTTGCACATAATGCATTTTGCAAAGAGTCGTCTAAAACTAGTTAAATAATATGTTTTAACACCCCTACTCCCAAGCGTAGTTGAAAAATAAATAAAATGTATGAAAAAAAGCCGTCATAATTATTGCATAATATACGTAGGTAATAGGAATAGGTACGTACACGATAATATTATAAGGTACAAACAGTATGTTTAAAAATAATACACCCACTGTTCGTTTTAACCGTCGTTCTCACAAGTCGCGTAATCGGCATATAAAATCTCGCGGGTGCTGATGATCAAAAGGTGGGAGGGGGATCAATCCGGCGGTGGCACCAAAAAAAAATAAAAACGTCCACGACATCGTAGGTGATTTAACGCGCGAATCTCCTTTCTAAACGCATTAGGCATTATTCGTTTTAAAACGATGGACCAGATGAAGTGGGAGAATTAGTGGAAGCAAGAGGATAAGACTGACAACAAACAATGAACAACATAATGACAACAATAACAACAACGGCGACGGCGATATAATCGTCATGACTCGGGAACAAAAAAAAAGCCGAATAGAAAAGATGTATAAGAATTAGATATAAACTTAAGAAAACGACGACACAGCGTGGTATTATATACTGTGAGCGATGGCGGCAATATGCATGTTGTTATTCTTCGGCCAAAGCTTTTGACTACATGGAGTGATCGAGCAGGCGGAACGACGAACGTTCCAAATCTCCGAGAGACCGTGTCGCAAACGACCAACAAAACGAGACGGGGCGAAAAACGAAATAAAGATTTAAAAAAAAAAACCACCAATGAAAATAGTATAATATTAATATAGTGCATCATAAGGAACGCGCGTGACGACGTCCGCCTCCGCTGCCACTGATGCCCGCAACGCCACCTACATATCGTCATCATGACTTCTACAGAGTGATGCCGGGCGCTGCTGTAGCAGTAATGTCATCGCTCCCCGAGGCCTTCCAAAACTCTGCGGTGTAGAGGTCGTTCGCCCCCGCCACTGAAGACGATGTCCGAGTCCGTCGAGCGAGACGAACTGCTGCAGCTCTCATAGCGTAGGTAGGTACATATACTTTCACAGCGGATTCGGCAAGGTAGCCCGGTCGACGCACGGGGTCCACTTGCCAAAGACTTAGCAGGGCCCGAGTTTCAGGAGATTCATCATTAAACGATAACCAGTAAAGCTGTGAGTCAACCTCAAGTAACAAGTTTGTATAATATTTCATGTAATTACATCATACGCTGAGAGATTCAATCCCAATTGTTTTTAATTTATTCAAACTGTGGTGATTTTTGGAATTTTTAAGCATAATTACATATAATTATTAACTAATTAAGGACCATATTTCTACAAATTTGGATTTTTTTAATGAGGATAATCACAGATAACCTACCATTTTTCTGTCAATTGTTAATTATAGATGGCTTTTTTTTGAAAATGTTAACACGTATCTAAATCAAAATTCAAACATGTAGTTTCAAGTTGTTAATAGTACCTACATAACGAATGACAGAAATCCTTAAAAATCATTTTACAAAAATATATATAAAATATAACATATATACCTACAGTAATATTGGATCTAGTATTTATTATACTCGGATACATTTCCACATATTATAAAACATTGAAGAATGTATGTATCAATTAATTACTAACTTTTCAAACCATCGTATAACTACCAAATTTTCCAAAACCACCACCATTATATAGAGCTTAGAACACTAAGTTAAAAACTCAAAAAACTCAAAAAACTACTAGTTTGCATCTCGATATAGATCCAATAACATTTTTAAAAGTCACCTGATTAACAATTTAGAAAAAAAGGCGATTCTCTTTTGAAAAAAATAAAGGCAATATGACCACATACTCCTTAGATGGAATACGAATTTATATGTATTTGAAAATATGGCCCTTAAGTAGGTATATTTAAAAGTTCTAAAAATCAAGATTTGAAAAATTACTTTATTAGGTAATTAAGTTGAATAAAATGGTGAGTATGTTAGATGATTCACCATGTACACCAAAAAATCCAAAGAGAGGAGTGCTACCTAAGATTATACCACGTGACTCAAGATCTACAAGTGTATTTCAATATCAACTATAATTCATGTTTTTTAATATTAAATCCCTTAAAACCGTTTAAGAGAATTTAAAAAAAAAAAACGGAATAATGCGTAAAAATGAATTAATGTAGGTACATTCTTGAAACACACGTTAAATATGGAGTTGTTCTTTATCTAACTATTCTAACTGATACTAGAATCTAAGTAATCTTACGAGTTTTTTTTATAACATTCTGCGTTTAAAGTTTAACTGCAATAAACTGATTATCTAACGATTTGGTTATTTTGTAGTAATTTAAACTTTTTTTATCATTTGGTACGTATAACATTTATACCTATGTTTATATACACACAATTAAACATACAAAATATTTAGGTTTAATTTTGAACTATTTATATCACGACTAAATGAACCAGTTTTTAATCGTTATTTTGATTTATAACTCAATAAAAACTAATAATATTTTAACTATCTAATATTTAATAACATATACAATACTTTTGGCAAAATTAGTTCAATCTTCAGTATTTTAGTAATATAACATGACTACACCTGAATTATAATATTATATTAATATTTACCTACTTATATGTATATTGTATATTAGCGAAAGTTATTATATCTAGTATAGTAGTATATACATTATACATATTACATCTACTAATATGTAAACCAAGGTCTATAGAAGTATAAAAACATTCTCACGTTAATTATAACGATGATCATATATTTTTAATGCCTAAATTACAATTAATGTTATTTATTTCATGTAATAAACCTAATATTATGTTAACATTTGTAAAAATGTAATATTTTGGTCATAGAAAAATCTACGTGTCACTGCATTTTATGGTCAAGCTTATTTCTTGGTATTGTTATAATAATATATAGATTATGATTTCAAATAGGAGGTATTATATTTATCACATGTTTAAGAAAGTTAAAAATATTATGGACAATGAAAATAATATTAAAGTAGCAAAAAGGCATACCTAATGATTAATTATGTGACGAACTTGATAAAAATGCCTTTAAAACGGGAAATGTATTATACAGCACATGATTATAACTAAAATTATTATACCATTTATTTATTGCAGTAGCTATAGTAAATTAGCTTTGAACGTCATAGACAATAGTCATATTATAAATATGTCATAAGTCATAATTTATTCATAAACCTACATAGACTTAAATCAGTAATTCTGAAAATACATTTTCCCCCAATAAAATGAATGAATAATATGCAATAGTGATATGATATGTGAGCTGCGTTTTATAACATCGAATATCAACTATCTACCTGTGTTATAACGGTTTACTAATTAGTATAATTAATTCGTTTTTTAGGCGACTGCAGGGCATTTTTTAAGTATATTTTCTGTGTCCAAATGGACACCCAGTTGAGACTAGTTGGACACCCAGTAATGGAATAATTCACCCACTGGGTGTCCTGACATCCTGTATCTAACGATTGTTAGTTAGTAATATTATTAATTATTTATTTCAGATTTCATTTTTTTAAACTTAATTATCGGAAAATAAAAATAGTTTTATTGCAAGGCAACACTGGTCACTTTAGGTGGTTATCAGAATTTCAGTAATTGCATCTGTTCTGTGATACTATTATCTATCTAATCTGTTTTAATTGTCATTATTTTTTATCACATTATTAAGTTTAAAATTTGACTTACGTAGTGTAAAGAGTAAACACATCGTAATTTTAATATTAAAACTAATTCATTTTTAAATTTAACTATGGAAAAAGAAAAAAGAATTAACTGTTGTCTGTTTTATTTCAACACAAAACCAAAAACAAATGAAAATGAAAGTAGCAGTAATGAGGTAAATTTTTCTTCTTAACATGTTATGTTTTTATGATCAGTTTAAAGTATAGAGTAATTCATATTAAGATGAATACTCCACAATTTATTTATTGCATATACTTACTGAAAAAAAGTAAAATACATTTTGAAGTACCAACTGAAATATTTTGAAATACCTACCTACCTATCTTTTTATTTATTGAAAAAAACAAAATTTAAAACATTATTTATGTTATGCCCAATAATTACCTTAATTTATTACCTTATATCACCTTAAAAATTGTAATAATTGATGGGTACCTAGGTAATATAATATAATATAATTTAGTCAATATTTATTATATGTTTATATTATATAATTATTTTATAATTTGTTGTTTTTTTTTTTTAATTAATAAAGGTTAGCTAATTTTTTTTTTTAAAGTGGACACCTAGTAAAATATCACTAAAAAATGCCCTGGGCGACTAGATTACAAAACAATATTCTTCAAACCCAGAGATCAACATTAATTGATAAAGTTAATTCCCATCTGTTCTTTTATGATGGTGCATTTTACAACCACGTTCTTTTTTTACTTTAAGAATCCCTTGAAAACTAGAACTGGTTTATTAACACGTCCCTGCCATCATAAGATTTAAACTGGCGAGTCCTTTCTCCTTCAAACTTCTCTTCCTTCATGGACGGATATGGTAGGTATATTTTTTATATTACAGTTGATAAAAAATAATACCAACTATTGAACCATGCCTACGTACATATTGTATTTAATAAACGTATTATACAAATGATGGAATTATGTATCAATTGGTCTATTCTTTTAAATGTATTAAACAGTGTCTCTCTAATATGTAATGTAATGTAGGCATTAAGCTAATAAATTATAAGAGTTATGTAAGTATACAACCTAACGCGGAAGATATTATTAGTATTTAAAAAATATATATATACATAAGTTTAGATTAAACCGCAACTTCAGATAAAAATAAATAATCTTATGTAAACTAATATAACCTAACTTATTTATCATAAACATTACGATGGACCATATAAATATTATACAATTTTTAATAGCATACAATATAATGTGATTTTTTAAACGTACCTACCAATAAATGTATTTTCTTGAAAAGTACCTATTTTCATTATCTTCAGTTTTTAGACATATTTTTTTGTATTATTTGTGGTCATAAAGAAACAATATTTTTTACAACAAAAGTATTCATTCTTTTGGCTATTACGAACCAGAAAACTTTCCCGATAATTTCAAAACAATAAAAATACGGTACTTAGTTTAAATGAGTAAAGTTATGACCAGAATTTCGGGATTTTCTGTGCCATTGACGTAATAATATAGACTGGATGTTCTTACCCCATCAATAATTTCGGCCATAATAAAAAGGCTGGAGAAGTTAAAATTACACGGAGAAAACATTTTTAGGGTTTTTATTCTAAGGTATTTTTTGGAATAATTAATAAATGTGATGAAATGACTTGTAAATTGTAATTTGTAGGTAATATACATAGATATTATAGTATCATGGAAGAAAGTTGTAGAGAGATACATTTGTCCATGGTTATTTACCATTTACATTAGTTTATGATCGTTGACGGGGTATTGACTAAACGCGCAGTCCATCTATTTTATGGTCTATGGCCACTGGCCAGTGCCACTCCGCTCATCAAAGCTTTAAATACTTATAAATTAAAACTTATCAAAAACTTGTTTGAAATTCGACTTTTATAACATAGAGATTTACAGAAAAATAATATTCTGCTTTGGAAATACGAAGAAAAAAAATACCTAGTAATATCATGGCATGTCTTCATTTTGAAACGAAAACATTTTATTATACAGCCATCAACAAACAACCATGCAGGTAACTTAAAAGTAACAATTCTATACTTTTATATTTTTACAATAATTATTATTGTCACGAATATATTCAAATGCAAGTTGATCCCGGATATCATACTATGATTTGTATGTATTTTCCGATTGTATCCAAAGCAGCATTTTTTTATATATAACATACATATTCATTCAATTTTAGATTTGCGGATTATTTATTAGTTTTTTTTATGTACCCTGCATAACATATTTATTATTAAAATCATAAATTATGTACTATATATACAAGCTATAGCTGTCAGCCAATATGTTGATTATAAGGATAACTAGGTAAATAGAATAGTTATTGTATAACTAATAACTAAGCAAGTATAATGATGCCAATGGGTTAAATGTGAATCGATGATTATCTTACATAAAAATAAACATAGGTTTTATTTCCTTCCATTTAATTGTGCACAGTCACCTAATATACGTCTTTAGCGAATGCCTTAATTATGATATGCACTGCTATAATCATGTATTTAATTTCATCATTCATCAAACAGTTATGTACAGTCATACAAGATACAAAAAAAAAAAAAAAAAATGTAATGAAAAACAAAATCTATTCTTATTTGATACACGGTTGAGCAAAAAAGAGATAGATATTGTACATAAAGAATTTAACTACACACTGTCTATCTCAACCTATAGTTTCATCTTCCATCATTGTCCAATAACGTTATTCTGTAAACACGACGAACTAGTTATCCTTGACTCGTCCTCCGACAATATAAATATAACCACAGCTACTGCATATAGGGATCTCCTCAAGTTATTTTAAAACGTTAATTTTGAATATACATCTATAATAGTCTTCGTCGAACATCTTAGAACATATACTTTAATTTTTTTAAATACGTATTTTTTGAATGCCTATCCCTAACCTATATGCATAAATTTAATAAGCATAATAATAGTATAGCACTGCCTAAAGGATTAGAAGTAGGGCGTAAAGCTAGGATTTTGGTGCGCTTAGCATTTTTCTGGTGCAATATGATAATATTCTCGTTTTGATAAAAATATCTATCTACGTGTCTTATTAATAGATGTAGATACCTACCAAATTAATTTTTTAGAATTCTTGAGTTTGTAATAATTCTTGAATTCTTGTGTTTTAGGGAGTTCTATACGTACATTTTCATAAAAAACATAATTTTAAGATTTTAATGTAATTATATAAATTAGAATATATTAATAAAGCATCCTGTATCAACGCGCAAACAAAATTTTAATTAAGTGTTCTAATCTTAAATTTGAAATTTTAACTAATTAAATCAATATAATATATTGGTCAACAAGACATATATTACAACCGGCTTACTACCTTGCTACCTAATATTTGTATGATCACTGAATTCATCATCAAATCAACCAAGTAATAATTATACCACTAAATTATCATATTAAATGATTAAAATAATATTTATATTAGTAACATAATATGTCTGCACATTTTAAAGATTAAGTGCACTTTGTATTTTCTTCATTTTTTTTTTTTTTTTTTTTTGAGTTTAAAAGTAAAATACTTTTAATTTTGGAGTATTTTTCAACCTCAATTATAGGATACCTCGAATGTACTATATTATATAATGAATTATGCATTTAAATTACTCTATTATTTAGGTAGGTAGGTACCTTAATTACGTACAACTTAATGAAACATTAATAATTTATTGTTAGATTACAAGCACATTATTAAAATACAGTTAGTGAATTATAATTTTAAGTAGATGACATAGATGTATTATTTTTTATACTATATTATTATGTGGTATGAAAATCCACTTAATGCAGACTGTTAAACAAAAAAATGATACTTTCCTGATATACGTGCCTACCTTATTTTGTGAAACATCACAATTCTGTAATCTATAATACTACTAAAATGAGCCAATTTGTCTATAAACAGACTACCTAATTTTTCTTAAATAATAGTTTAATATGCTTGATTTTTCAATATACCACTCTCCTACCCACCCACGAATAACCTTCTGAATAATCAACTTGTATCAAATCAATAATTTCAAATCGTGCATAACATATCGGGAGTGTCCGTTTGAAATGCAACAGTAATCCTCGTTTTCCCAACTTCTTTATTCTTATATGAAGAATGCTTTTCCACTCGTGTGATTAATTTTCTTAAAATTACTATTAGATTCTGAGCGAAGCGAGGAATGTGTTGATTTTACCATAATGTGTGTATGTGTTTTTTTTTAGTGTCCGTCATCACGTTTTGGGGCAGTAAAAATGATTCGACTTTCGACTTCAGTACTTAGTTAGATCAGAAAGTGAATCTAGTTCATACTTTGGGGGATCAAAAGTAAAAAATTCTCAATATTTTTCTTAATAATCGGGATAACAAACTAAAAATTAAGGAAAAAAAACGAATTTTTACGCACAATCAGTTTTCGACAAAATCAATTTTGGTTTTTGATGTAACTTTAAAACAAATGACCATAGACACATGAAATTTTAACCAAATTTTTATATAAGTATATTCTGTCCACCATGCAATTTTCAAAAAATGTCGATATAAGTTTAACTATTTATAGGCATATGAAATTTTCGATAATTATTAGTTTTTTTTAAAATTAATATCGATAAAAATGTATTTGTTGAGTAGAAAAGCTTGAAAAATTAATTCAAGACACCTAACATATTGTTACAATAGCAATCGAAAAATATTAAGCATTCAAAGTTTGAATTTTGACAACATACGTAAAAATTACGGCAATGTTCAAATTATCTTAGATAGAAATTCATAAAAGTTTTTCTTTTTAGATCTAAGATTTGAAAATTTAATACAAGGCTCCTAACATATTTTTATAAAAGCCATTGAAAAATAAAATAAATATATTGTAACATTTTTTTTTACAATCATTCAAAGTTTAAATTTTGACAACATACGTAAAAATCACGAAAATCCAAAAATAGTTTTTCTTTTTAAATCTAAAATATGAAAATATAATACAAGATTCCTTATAAGTTTTTCTACTTTTATCAAATAAATAATGTCTACTAGAAAGTCAAATAAAATTTTTATAATTGTTTAAAATTAATTAAATGACAAAAATAATGTCCACCGGAAAGTCAAATATTTTAATAAGTATTAATAATAAGTAATAATAATCTATAATATATCCTATAAACAGATAAATCGTCTCCGCTCAGAATCGTTTTTAGGGTACAATGATATAATATCATTGGATTAAAATTTAATTCCCATTACAGTAGCCCACTTTTAACTTACTGTACACTGTACAGTGTACAGCAGAGCAGAGCGAAAACTACGATTAACCAGCTTTTTTTATTTATTGTTTTAAATTATTTTAACATGACTAGGTATATACCTAACGTTTATACAATACTGATTTAAGAATTTATTTTTCAAATTACAGCAAGGATGTAACTGGGGAGGAGGAAATCTAGGCGTCCAGAGCCCCTAATTTTTTTTAAAAATTAGAAACATTTTACCTTTGAATATTGTTAATTGACTATTATATTCAAAATTGTATACTGTCGTTAAAGCAGTTATAAGTTTATAACTAGAATAAAACGTTTTGATATTTTGAACGTAAAAATATGAATGTTCTGTATCTATGGTAAAAATAATGCTGGCTCCCCTACCCAGAAATTTGTTTTCAGTTCAGGCCTTGCAACTTAAAAATAAGATTATTTTTGTATAGATAATAGTTATATAAAATATATTTCTTATATACGTACATTCAAAAACACGTACTACCAAGTTTGGTCGTACAATGGCACACATTATCTAATACATAAGTATATAAACAAAACGCAATATATACATTATAACAGAGGTTTTACAGTGTTTTAATTTTCTGAAATAAAAATTGATATAAATATAATGAAATTTAGTTTTCATAATAAATAAATAAGTCAAAAAAGACACATATTAAATAGAATTTTTTTCTATATGCAGTAATAATGAGAAAGTACTGACTATGGACCTCGATAAACGAGTGTTTCAATCGAGGGTTATAAATAGCAATTAAACTCAATTAGTACATTATTTAAAATAAATCACAATCTGATATAAATATATACCTGTGTATAAATATTTTTAGATTCTGAGCGGAGCGATGAATGTATTGATTTTACCATGATGTGTGTTTTTTTTTGTGTCTGTCATCACGTATTGGGGCAGTAAAAGTGCTTCGATTTTTGACTTCAGTACCTCGTTCGATCAGAAAGTGAATCTAGTTGGTACATTGGGGGGCAAAAGTGAAAACTTCTTAATACTTTTCTAAATATTCGAGAAAAACAAACTAAAAATTAAGAGTAAAATGGGAAATTTTACGCACACTAATTTTGCGACAAAATCGATTTTGGTTTTTGATGTAATTTTAAAACAAATGATCATAGATACATAACATTTTCACCGAATGTTTATATAAGTATATTGTATCTACCATGCAATTTTTTAAAAATTTTCGATTTAAGTTGAACTATTCATAGGCATATGAAATTTTCGATCATTATTAGTTTTTTTAAAATTAAAATTGATAAAAATTTATTTGTTAGGAAGAAAAGCTTGAACATTTAATACAATAAGGCTCTTAACATATTGTTACAATAGCAGTTGAAAAATAAAATAAATTCATAGTCGAAATTTTTTTTTATAAGCATTCAAAGTTTGAATTTTGACAAAATACGTAAAAATCATAAAAATTCACAAATTATTTTAAGCTAGAAATTCATAAAAAATTTTCCTTTTATATCTAAGATTTGAAAATTTAATACAAGATCCCTAACAAGTTTTTCAATCTTTATCACAAATAAAAAGTCCACCGGAAATTCAAATTAAATTTTTATGAGCATTTGAAATTTAAATTTTTACAACATTGGATTTTCACTGGATTTCACATTTAGTGATTTTCTTATTTTGTTGTAACTCTAAAAGTCTAAAACAAATGACCGCAGATACTTGAAATTTTCACTGAATGTTTATATAGGCATTTTCTATATTTGATAAAATTTTCAAAATATTTAGATTTGTTATGAGCTGTTTACTGACATTTTAATGTTTCAACTTTTTTAGTTTTTTTTTCTATAAATGTCGATAAAAATGTATTTGTTCGGTAGAAAAGCTTGAAAATTGTATACAAGGCTTCTAACAACTTGTAACAATAGCAGTTAAAAAATATTAAAAATACGTAGGCACGATTTTTTTTTTATAATCATTTAAAGTTTGAATTTTGACAACATACGTAAAAATCACGAAAATTCATAAATTATTTTATGCTAGAAATTCATAAAAAATTTTCCTTTTATATCTAAGATTTGAAAATTTAATACATGGCTCCTATCATATTTTTACAATAGCAATTGAAAAATAAAAGAAATGCGTAGTCACAATTTTTTTTACAAGCATTCAAAGTTTGAATTTTGACAACATATGTAAAAATCAAGAAAATCACGAAAATTCGCAAATTATTTCAAACTAGAAATTCATAAAAAATTTTCTTTTTAAATCTAAGATTTGAAAATTTTTAATAATCTATAATACCTATATCCTAGACAGATAAACCGTCTTCGCTCAGAATCGTTTTTCGTATACAATGATATAATATCATTGGATTCAAATTTAATTCCATCCATTACAGTAACCCACTATTGTAACCTACTGTACAGCAGAGCGACATCCACGACTTACCCACCTTTTTTATTATAAATTTACATTTTAAAAATCAATGTTTATTTTTAACTAACACGTAATCGATGTGCGTCGCCAAAATCGCCTACTTGAATACAGACTATACAGCAACAATACAAAATTACACTAGTTTGCAAGCATTAAACCGGATGTACCTACAAGATTATAACAGACGTATGATGATATCCGTTGTTCCTAAATCTATACCTATTATGATGAAAAATAGATAATAAGTTAGTACAGATTATAGAATATCTTCACAATAATAAACAAGTATGGAAAATAAAAAAATCATGTTCTATTTATATCACAAAGATGAACTATGAACAAGGTGAGGGGAGAGACCAGGCTAGTGGTTACTTCTTTTCTTCTGCCTCCGTCGGTCGTGCACACGCTTTATTTATATATTCTTATACTCTATGGGAATTTCCGGAAACACTTTTGTTCCACCACCGCACCCGGCGAGGTGTTTGGTTCCCTTGACAACACAAAAGAAGTCGACAAGGAGCGTTTTTGCTTTGCGTATATAAAAAATAGATTAAAATAAAAAAAAGAAATATGAATAAAAAACCATAATACAGTAGTGGAAAACAGAGAAGGGGGACATCAAACCGTGAATGCAACAGTGTTCCTAAACCCCTTCTATTTAACCACTATACCGAAGGCTCAGTCACGGTTTGTGGTCATTCGATGTGCGAGAACCCCTTGTGATATGTAAGCGCGCATCGCCGACCTTCGATTGGTATTCGGGATTTTTTTTACTTAATTTAGCCAATTTAATTTAATTTATATCGAATATGGTTTCATGGAAAATATTGGAACAAAAATATGTATAATTTTTATTATTTTGATTAGTTAATAAAAATTAATAAATAATTTCTATACAAATGCATAAAAGTAAAATTGTAATTTTGTATATTTGAAAAATATTGAATTGCAATAAAACATGTTTTACAACTTGAAATGATGCAGTTGTTTTTTATCGAACTTAAACCAGTCCGAAGGGGACCAAGGTTTCGTTTTGGACATCTTAAACGTGTAAAACTAAACCGGACAGACAAGAAAAGTACATAACATACGTATTTCAGTAATGGCCAGTCATGGACCATGGTAGACTAATAAATATTTGATATAAACATTGCGTTACCCCCTTTAAATTAAATAATATCATAATAATTGAATTATTTTTAAAAGTGATGTGACTATGTGACACTTTAAATATTATTTTTAACCAAATATTGTTATTTAAATACTTAGTGAGAAGTGATAATAGTATAATATTGCAATAATTGTATGTGTGATACATTTGGATATAAATAATTTTCAACTGTATTCAGGTTAATATTTTTATAAATATTATGTGTATGAGATATTAGTTGATTAAACTAATTAAATAAGGCAGGACAGGTTGCAATAGATTTTTCTTTTGTATAAAAGATAAAACTCAATAAACACCTATAGTGCATACTTTATATTATATATTTTAGTGAGTAAATTAACATTTTAATTATGATATAAAAGAATAGCGATACCGTGAAATATTTTTTTAATTATTTTTGTAGCGTAATAGTTGACAGGACATTTGTTTAATTAAAATATGATTTAATAATATATTACAGTAGTATAATATAATTACTTTTAACTTTATTGTATTCAAATGTCCATAAGAAAATGTCTATGATCATATATTATACTATAGTTATATATTATATTATATATAAATTACAACAAATCAGTTGTAATTAGAAGAAATGAAAATCCCTATTCTTTCAGATGTTAAATACATTATAATCATGTGGCAATTTCTATTCAATAGAATCGTCAAAATACTATTAAAATCAATAAAATATTGCTTACTTACTCGTTATTATAATGGGTATAGCACTTTTATAAGTCTTATTAGTTATATATTAATAGATACATTGTACTAAGAATAAGGAATATTAATTTTTAATTTAATAATCATAAACTTAATAAATAAAAAACAAATATACTTTAAATATTGCCACAGAATATAATAATATTGCTATGAAGTTATAAATAAGATAATTCTGCAAGTTAAAATACTTCAACAACGGATCTACTTCATAAACTAAAATGTATAAAAACAAATTAATCAGAAATAACTAAATACATTTTTTCATCATACAATTCGTAACTAACTGTATACATTTAAATATATTGTAATTATTTCCAGTCAAGCGGAAACAGTGGAAATAAAGGTAAAGAAATAAATAAGAGTATTTGCAAATACGGTGTTCATAAATTAATTCAAAATATTAAATTGTAATGTTATACTGTTATAACACTTATAATTTATATTCAATAAATACCTACATATATTTATTATTATAAATACGGTTAGTTTGAAAAATATTAAATAATAGTTATAAGAAAGTAATCAATTAATCCGAACGGAATACGGATGAACTATATATTCATGTTCCTATATATTATAATGGAATAAAACTCACACAGTAGCTTATATAATGCTGTATTATACCTGCTACTACTATTGGATGCCAATAATTATATTACAAGTATTTTTTCTCGCATACAATCATGAATCAATACGAGCTGCAGAAATGTTCAGTCGTTTTAAAGTTTCACAACGAATATTAATAACATTTTATTTAGCTGTGATAATGTTACAGTACACAGCTACTACTAGCTGTGTGTATGTTATAATACTGTCGTAGACACCGGCACACCGCGCGTATACCTATAATGTAATATAGACAATATAGTATAAAATGTCAGTACGAAACTATGAATGGTGGTAAGTCTAATGCGACGAGGGGAGGACAGTCGAAACCCGTTATGTGTTGCAGCAGCGCGGCGAAGACAGAAGCACAACAGAAAGGAAGATGATGAAAAAAAAATGCGTTCCATACGCACTTCATCGTCAAAGCGGTATTATAGAGGATATGCGCTGAAGGAAAAAAAAATATTAGAAAAAGAAAAGGCAGTGTGCTCGCCGTTCCGAATCCAATTATTACGCTATGCGCACCGCCAGGTATACCACGAATACGCAATTAAATCCTGACTGGAACATAACGAAAACCATTCGAGATAAATGCGGCAAAACACTACGAAACAAGAAATAATACTGCAGTCTATGAAAGAGTAGAACTAATTTCAACCAGCAAAAATCACAAATAATACATTTAATACCTACGTATATACTAGCTGGGTACTACATAATATTAGATCCGTATTCTATACATATACAATATACTATATTGATATGTATAGATTTGACGAATTTTCTATCATTTGAAAACAATACATATACTTATAGGTATATAACATCAAATATGTGAGAATAAACTGTTAGAATTAGGATGAACCCATAATTTATAAAAACTAAATTCTGTAAAATTGTTTATATAGGTACATAATATTATTTTTCTATAAATACCGGTATTGCGAAATTTACTGTAGGTATTGAAGAGCTAAAAAGTATATCTAATTTATATTTAATCGTATTATATGAAAAAAAAACTTAAAAAAATATTGTAGTATTTGGGCTTGTATTATACCAAAATACAAAGAGTTAGTTTTTTTTTAAACAATATTGATATTATAATATAGTTTCGATAGTAAAAACGAACAATGCAAAACTGTAAGTTATCCTAAAAAACTCGAGGTATCATATTTATAAATTATATTCTTAACGTTTTCTGTGTGTATGGATTGTTATTCAATACAAAAAATAATAAAACGCATCAGTTATCAAATTGTACACAAATCCACGTAAAAATAAGTTTTATTTTCCGTTTACAATACAAAAAAACATCATAGCATTCATAACCTACAATTTATATAGCACACATGTGAGTATATTATATAGGCATAAGTTTATATAATATTATTAAATACGCTTATTTTGCTATACCTATATCATACATGTATAGTGCATATGAAACATATGTGTTTGAGAAGGCCTTGAACTGCTACCACAGTATAACCTTGAACTCTTTGTGCGACATCACAAGTTACTATATGAAATATAAAGCATACTCTTCGTTTATAGTCCCTATATATGCATAGGAAAAATCATAAAATAAAAAATGAAAATTCATAACATTATCAGCTATATATTAATAATAATAAATAAGTATAGATCTCGCAGAATAATAGGTTGCAAAAAAAATATCAATTATAAGATAAATTAAATAGTTGCAAGTTATATATAAGGAAAAACATTATAACAGTGAATATAGCCAATAGTACCTATATTCTTATATATAGGTAGGAAGTACACAATTTGAGTGCAAAATACAAATATATTGATTGTCGATTATAATTAATAATATATAGCTATAACTTTGAATAATAAAACTGATAAGCATGAAAAACATTATCCAATGGTGGACTGTAGGAGGTTCAGCTGATATCAAGGGCCAATGAAGCTAACTATTTTCTTATTTAACGTTTTTTATCAAATATTATATAATTATAATAATAGGTATATAGATTTGATTTTGAAGCCTTAATTTTTTTTTTTTTTTTTATAAAATATTAGGGTTGGCCACAGCCCACATGTATAATAACTATCTCGATGCGATGTGGCACAGTTAAAAAATCGATGAAGGACACAAACTCGACTATGATTACAAGGTAGGTTAGGTGAGTAAGTACCTGCAGCAATAAATGCGACATCAAACACGCGGTGTTTACAACGCGACCAGCTGTTGCAACCGTTTTCATATTATACACGTTTTAAACGGCGAGATATTGTGCATTGTGCACACACATCTCAAAGAGAATCGCACTGTATGTATTATAATAATATGCATCGAGGGACGAGGCTGTTCAACTGATTGGGTTGATAGTGCCATTTTTAAAGAAAAATTGAATTTTCAACGGTTATTACGCATCGCTTGAAATTTGAGATTTTTTATCTTTACAATAATTTCTGTACAACTCAAACATTAAATTATTTAACAAAAAGTAATATACTCAAGTTTTATGCTGCAGTCTGTGGCGTATGCGTACAGTGTGATATAATATTATATTGAATAATTTAATTATTTTTTCCTTCAGCAATAGTCCAAGTCTCTTGTATACGGTCACTATATTATAGTTTGTGTCTTATACGCTAAATAATAATATTAAAATAACGTGCTCCACGTATAAAAATATTATAGTTTTTAGTTATGTATGTGGATAAATAAGTGTGCGTGTGTTCGGGCCGAGTTAAAATGTTCTGATTCAAATGATAATAATATTTCATAAAATATGTAGTTATATTATAAAAGTAAAATTAAATGCTATTATTATTATTATGTATTTTCAACCCGATCCCCCACCGTCCCCCGTGGCCCAGCATGGCCAGCGTACACCGCACATCATTACGTTGCGCTATGAGCACTCACTAGCTGGTGCGCACGCACGCAAACGAGCCAACACACACAGACGCGCACAAATACCCGGCCGTGACTAATTGCCTCCGACCGTTCCCGAATCCCGCGTGTGTGACGGCGATCATTACAATATTATTATATTATTATTATTATTATTATTATGTACTAAAATGTACGTATTGTACCTCTAAATCTCATTATTTCGACTTGTACGCGGAAACTCTAATTTTCTGTGCGGTGTATTTATTGAATACGGTCGCGAATCGTCGCGTGTAAATATTGAAGGTTCATAATAATATTTATAATACATTATGCCGATCTGAAGGAGACATCATTGCGGCAACCCGCTAATACTGAACTTTTTTTTTTTTTTAAAGAAAAACAATAAAAAAATACAGCGCAACCACCGCCAACGATTCAGCGGCGCATATTATACGAAAAATACGCGTGTCCGGCGGGGCCACCCGTATTCCGTTTTTGTACGCGCACGAAAAGTTGGGCGGGATAAATCGGACGCGCGCGCAGGGTACGGGCGGAGGCGTTCGGCCATTTTGACGCGTCCCTCGCCCACAAACGCCCGGCGGCGCTTAATCGCCAGCTGGGTTCAATGTTACAATCTCGTACTTCTCTACGCGTTATCAAACAGTAATAGTAGTTTTAATTAATTTCGTTTGAATACATTTGACACCAACAAATCGCTATCACATTTTTGTATACTATTATGTTATTATTGTTTATTATATGCCGTATAGATAATAACACGAGAACATAATAATAAAACTTTATAATTATATGGATATTTTACGTGATAATCAAAAAAATAATATTATGTTCGCTTATACTGCTGTACAATTATTTTTTTTCTTATATTTAAAATTGTACACTTAAAATATATTTAATTTTCAGTATGAATTCACAACGGGGCATATATGTTATTTTCAGTTTTGAAATATCGGAAAACGTTCAATGTTCAAAACGATATTAAAATATATTGTTACACATAATTTGAGACAATCCCATATATACTTATGTAATTATTAAATAAATAAGAGATAGATACAATATACAGGCGAATGGAACCTATCGTTTTGTCAAATAAAAAATTGAATACATAAGCTTTAGAAATAACAACAGCTATTACTTGTGTCAAAGAATAGGGGAAAAGAAGAAAAATTTGCTGCTAATAAAAGCTGTAATCACGTGCAATTCGGTTGCTGTGGCGATGCATGTGATGTTGAACAATCTCTATAATTATACCTACCCGACTAGTCTACAAAGATTAGAATACCTATAGTAAAACAGATTCGTACACCCTATCCTAGGTATATCTATCGGTTCTCTGTAATAAGACGATTGTGAAAAGGATGAATTCTCCTTTATCAGGTTTTTTTTGTTTTTGTTCCACTTTATTAATAAATATATACATTAATTTAATCATAATGTCACTAAATTATTTCATAATTCTTTCCGCCTACTTAGAAATAGAAATTAATCACCACTAAAGACCGAATACCCATAACGATAATAATAAATCCAGTAATTTTCTATTAAATATTTAAATATTTGTAATTTCAACATATTATTTTAAACCGTTGAAACAAAATATGGCGATATCAACTTTATATACGAATATACCGTCAGCTTTGGTCCAGATATTTTAAAAGAATTGTTTTTTAATTGAGAACATATTTTTGAATTGAAGAATTGTTGTTGCATAACTCACGATTTAGGGGTATAGCCAGTATAAGTAACACAAAATTCTATATTAGACAAGTAGACTAATTAACAAAATTAATAGCATAACATATTTTAATATAATAATAATAATATAATACTTTAATTGATAAAATTGTAAAATATATTTGTACAAAAAAGGTGAAGTAGCACACGTGTTTTGGTATTGTACTAAAAAGTCTACTGTAGGTATAGTTGATATAAAAATATAGGGCCTGTAGATCACCGCAGTCGTCATTCATGGACGAGGGTGGTAGAATTCGGAGGCTACTATAACAACACTCGCCTTTAGTATTGTATAGAAAAGAGGCAGGGGTTGAACAGTAGGTATTGTGTGATCGGTAAAGGTAATAAACCATTCGTTTATACAATATTTATAGTGCCGTAAAATCAAAAGTGTCATTCCATGTCATAAAATATCGATAGACACGTTAATTTATAATGAGTTATTTTTTTATTCATAAAATTATTGAGAAAGGTTGAGATAAAATAAATACTTTTGTATAATGGCGAAAGTGGTATAACTACGAGTACAGTGAATAATATAATATGATATACAATTATAATATTCTATACTTTGTTTAAATGATAATATGGTGTGAAATGTACGACAACAATGATGTCCCGGATAGTTCAAATCAAATCATATTCCTTTGTAGACCACCCGCAATTTTGTTCGGGGAAGACCCCTGTGCGCGCTCCGCACGCCAAAACGAGCACAAAAGTACAATATTATTCTCTCGGTGAGCTATGACGATGTGTTAGCAGATATTTTACCGTCGGAACGGAACCGGTTATGAAATGAAAAACAGAATATACAACATGGCGTGTATCTACTCGTATTATCGTCTTCGTCTTAATGATATTGTGAATGCTAACATAATAAAGGTAATTACTGAGGCCGTATGGAGGAAAATTAAAATCAAAGAGTTAAAAAAAAAAAACGCACGTATAAATTGGCACTGAAATTGTATGTGTAAGTACTGCAACGGACATAGGTATGGCAAGGACGTTCTAAAAATACACACCAAAATAATAACACGAATTCACTACTATACGCTCAACCGAGTTATATCTAACTTTAATAACTAATAAGTACTTATATTATTAATATTTCACTCACGGTATTGGTTGTCATGTCGATGACCACGTAAATTAGCAAGACAATCTCCTGTTCATCAGATCCTAGAAGGTTCCCTTGGTGGCCGGCCGTGGCCACGTACAGGGCACATAGGTACGGTGTGGCAGCTCTCATGTTGGTGACTTTAATGCTTTTGCAAACGTCTTGCAGTTGTTTCTGAAGGCCCCCCTCCTCCACCGCCTCAACCATCGGTCGAGTATCACAGACCGTCGATTTGTTGTCGGACATTCCCCATTACCTATGTAAACAAACATAATATTAAATATCAAAAAACAAAACTAATTATAACTTTCTTATATTGTAATGAAAATAAAAATAAACACTAGGTACCCTGCATATTAAATTTTACTTTCTAAAAAAAATGAAACAACTAGAAGTTAAGTAAAATGTTATATCCAATACAATTTTTAAATAGTTTTTTAAATGTTATGCATCTACCTATTTATTAATTTACCATTTATTTAGTTGTATCCAATACAGATTATGTATTATGTAACAACTGTATTTTAAATTTTTAAATTAATAGTGAAAAACAACAGTTATCGTAGGTAACTATTATATAAAATTATATAACTGTATTTTAATAGTATAATAATAATTGTAGTAATCTTTTTCAAAAGTATCACATTTTGTTTAAGGATAAACAAAAATACATAATTTGTCAAAATATTTTATTGACTGCACGTTATAACGTAAAACATTGTGTATTCTTTTAAAAATTTTCATGACCTTGACAGTGTTTACTAGACTAATCGGTCTCCTGTAATAGAAGGAAATTTACATGTGACGCAATTTACTTCCATGGCCATATATTCGCTGAGTACGTGTACTTCATTATGTACACGTGATTCATATTATCAACACGTTATCAATTTGACCAGCATAAATTAATATTTAATAATATGTGTCATTATTTTTATGGAAACATTTCATTTTCTAGAGCTGGGGGACAATATTTTGTATTGTTTTTTTATGACTATTCGATTTTACAAGTCATGTAAAACAATTTTTTTTTAAACGTCACACCCCAAATCTTAAAAATTGTTCAACATAACGATGAACTGAAGTCTATTGATGTACGTACAACGTATACATAATATTATGATGAACATTTTTACTAACAAATCGTATATATACCTATAATAACTAATAAGTAACAATCAATAATAATAACTAATACTGTGCCAAAACCAATAGTTACTTAAACCTATTAAATAATCCATAGAAAATAAAGCAGTTTCTACAACACAACGTAGAAACAGAAAATTACAAATTTCAATAATTTTCAATATCTTTACATTTTTTTAATAAACATAAATGAAAATGAAAGGGTTTGAAATTTTGTTGTACGCAAGCGGAGTTATTCAATAACGATCGAACATTCCAACTTATATGGGAAGCCAAATAACATTAAACTACAAAAAGTAATTCTCTTTACGAGCATATACAGTATTAATACTGAAAATATTTTGTATTATTTTTCAAACAACGCACAAAATGAGTCAAAAGCATTCGAAAATAGTTTAAAAAATACTAAAAATAATTATAAAAGGTAGTGAAAAATTAATAGTAATAAAAATATGATTTTATTTAACATTTTTAAAAAACAGTTTTAAACTAAATTTAAAATAATACTTCGAAGTATTTATCAAGTTCAACACTCAATACACAATAACAGTGACCTAGAATAACAATAGATAGGCACTTACATCGTATAATCCACTATTAGGTAAATGTATGAGACGTATTTAAAAAAAAAAATTAAAGTTGTATACAAGATTATTAGTACCTACATCACATTTAGTATTTAATTTATATATTTTAGATTAAAAAAAAAAATAATAATATATAGCACATGCACTAAAAAAATACAAGAATATATTAATTAGGTAGGCAAAATATAAATAAAACAACATTATTTTAAATCTTACGCGTATAACAGATACTTTCAATAGTACCTATTATACTTTAATACCTAAAACTATTTTTTCAGACATATTTTTTAATGAATATAATATTTATGGCCTTGATGTATTCAAAATAGAATAACAAATAGAACGCACTTAGGTATAATAATAATATGATGCGTTGAACATAACGTGGTTCTTACACTCAATTTATTACAAATAGAACATTATAAATGTATTCCAAGTTTATGTAAACGAACTGAAAACTACTTAATAAATGAATAATTTCTAAGTACTTGCAAATTATTTGTTAAAAGATTAGGTATACACATTTCATATAACATTGTAATATGCCAAATACATTTCCTAAAATTATAGTAAAAACTTAATATTTTAAAATAAAATTTCAAGTTTTCTTAAGTCAAATCAAGAATTTGAAAATTGTGTAAGGAAAAACGTTATGAATATTAAACGTTACACCTTTAGTTATGCCAAGTTATGGAGATTATCAAATTGATTATACTAACTGAACATTTATTGATATCGTATTAAGTACCTACACAAGTGAACATATATAATTAAAATGTAATATTAAAAAATAGTTTACCAACTAAATTATGTATTGCAATACCTAGATAATATTTTATTCAGAGATATTGCGAGATCAATATAATTGGTTAACAGTATTGAAAATGAACACTGATTGCTACAAATTATAAGTCGCATTAAATGTTAATAATTATAATCATAATTAGTCATTTTGCGAGTTGCAATATTACGTCGGTGAAAACAGAAAAACCAAAAAGTTTCTCAATACAGTAGGTATGCATAATGCATATAAAATATTTTTTTAATTTTTAATGAGATGTGGTTTGTTTCATAAAGGGTCGTCGCAAAAAAATTAATTTGTATACACCTTTTGTATACACCTTTTGTAATGCAGAACGGAAACGTCAAATATCGTTGAAATAATGAGACCGCGTAGGTAGGCTTTCACCAGCAACGAATGGTTTACCGGTAGCCGCAACAGTCCACTGTGCCCAGGAAAACCGTTTTGCGACCGATGAACCGATTAAAAAAAAGTACGGCAAGCATTTCCCACTTTAACAAATGCAAATTGAGAAGAACGATAATACCATAAAAATTGTATACGCGCAAGCAATAGGGACAAAATAGCTAGTCTATGTATATTGTATATACACACGATGCGGTTGATAAAACAACGGTTACATAGAACAGTACTAGGTACGATTTTAAGGTTAAGTTAATTTAATAAAATTAGAATTTTCAATTACAAATTTTACAGTATAGGAGCAATTGAACTTGTGAACCTGTAAAATGTAGGTCCATACATCAAAATAACCTATTTAATTATTTATTTTGAAAATGGTTTTGATTGATACATTGCAGGACGATGTTCTCTTTAAGTATAAATAGATGAATATACAATAGTATATATTATATAAATTATAAATGTTATAAAAGCGTGAATAAACTACAATAAATGATCTAATATACAATTGATTAGGTTTTTATTTTGTTAATCAGTGGCGTAGCCAGGATTTTTAAATGGGAGGGGCTAAACACTTTTTTGGGCAGCTAAGATAAGAGAAGATTTGAGAATTCACCCCCAACCACCACCCACCAAGTCAATAAATGTTATTCCAGCACTTAAGTATAGTTTTAAAAATATTTATTAAAATATACTTTATAATAAGAATAATAATAATTTTTATTTCAGTCACTTGCTCCACTCTGATAGCTGCATCCTCTTGGGCGAATTTCGGGCGAATTCAGTTATTACTTCACTTTTATCAAATTGCTCTTTTTTATTTATATTAGCCATAGCTAACCCATTCAGTCGATTTTCCGACATGGTGCTTCTTAAATAATTTTTTAAGCGATTAAGTACAAAAAACGTTCTTTCAGGAGTGGAAGAAGTAACTGGTAACGTGGCAATTAATTGCAAAAGTATTTTAATGTTAGGTTGGAGATTGGTGCAATGAGAGAGTGAATCAACGGCAGAATTCTGTTTTGGAATAGTATTTTGCTTCCATTGTTGCCTCCATATGAACAGCTCAGCTTTGAGTATAGATGGAGTATCATCATGGAGATCTTGGCCATATATTTTAACAGCTTTTATAATATTTTCATCGTCGTACATATTTAAATTGGCCGGAATAAGTCCTTCGAGTGGCATAACATCAGTAAGTCTTTGATTAAAACGAGTATCCATTGATTCTATTAAATAGTCAAGAAAAGGAATAAAAGTAGAACATTTAAAGTATATTTCTGGATATTCAAAAATAACGTTTACTCTTTGAGTTTGTCTTTTACATATTCGGGGCATTTTTATTTCAATATTTACACTTTTTCCCATTGTGACAACGTCATTAAATATTTGTTGAAATTGATTATCTGCATCACTGCGTAAACTTTCCAGAGCACTTTTTATAACCAACACATCTGATAACGTTTTTGATAAATCCTGTTGTTTGCTTTGTAAAGCAATTCTTAGTTGCACAGTAAAGGCAAAGCAAACAGCTGAAACTTCTAAAGATACCAAAAAATTACTGTTGGTCACAGAATTTAAATACAACATTGCTTTACTTGAAGTTTCTTGGTTGGTATCACCTTGAAGATCTTCAAGTGCAAGTACTATAAATACATACAACTCTTTAAATGTAATTATGGAGTTATGTCGTTCAACCCAACGCGTATCACAGAGTTTTTTAAGTTTAGTTTTTTTGTGTTTATTTGATTCAATATTATCAGTTATGTCAGCTTCTATGATGGATTTTAGTTTTTCTGTGCGTTTTGCAGATGCAGAAAAAAATGATGAAACCACAGAAATTACCCCCATCATGTTTTTAATTGAAGGAATTGCACATGCTTTTGAAATACAAAGGTTCAGAGAATGGCTAAAACAGTGAGTGTAGAAGGCTAGTGGCTGTTGTTTTGAAATTAAAGCTTGAACACCATTGTTTTTACCAGCCATGTTAGCACCACCATCGTATCCTTGGCCTCTAAGGTTATCCATACTCAGACCAATCCCTTCTAGTTTATATTTAATTGCATCTCTGATTGCCATTCCTGTAGTAGATGTCATTTCAATAAATCCCAAAAAGTCTTCTCTAATAATGAAATTTATAGTATCAACATATCGCATACAAATTTTCATCTGTTCTACTGTGCTTCTGTTAACAATGTTAATGATTTGTAGATACATTATTATTATTATAATGTCGTCTTTAATAAAAAAAAATGAATTTTCTACAAATGTTTGTTCATACAAGAATAACGTAGATCACATTCAGTATATAGCATATCATATAAGTACTGTGTTCTTGAAAAAAAAAATGTATTATATTTAGCTTGTGTAGGTGAGTGGGTAACCGGATAGGTTTAAAAAAAAATTATATTATATATTTCGTTAGTATATCATACCTTGTTATGACTACGAGTGGGTGAATAATTTTAAACTGTGCCCTGACAATACAAAAAGTGAATGATGCCGCTATGTACCAGTTAGTATGAATAGATACCGCACTGATAATACTTAATTGATAAATATCTGTTAGGAACTATGGTAAGCAGTTTTTGGCCTTGATTAGTTGATTATCTAGATTTTTTTCATAAAATTACACTATTGACAAATTATTTAATATATGTATCCGAATTGGTCCAAAAAATGATTATAATATAATGCACGACAAATAAAATATGCATTATATCATGCATGCACATCAACTAACAACTTGGCATAATATCAGTATCACAAATCTTTATTTCATTTTTACATTCGTGACACAAATAATACTTTTGTATGAATACCTACCATGTTTTTTTTTAACAATTTACATTACCTAAATGTATAGTTGTTGTATATAGGAATGCATTTCTATTTTCTTCTGTGAAAATATGATTCGGTTTTAGTTTTTATTTTAAAGAAATAAAAATTAAAAAGAATTTGTAATTATTTGTAAAAATAATAAATTCAACTATCATTTTAACTGAATACGATCTGTTATAACAAGATGCTGTATCACTAGGTAATTCTCTTTCTTAAAGAAGAATACTTAACAAATTAACATTGTTTTATATTAAAATAACTAGGTGTACTTATTACTAATGTTAATACAATAACCAATGAATAATAACTTAAATCTAAAGCTAAATAAATAGTAATGCAAATTATATTTGTGTTTCTAGAACTTGTGAAATGGATATTATAGTTAAAACCAAGTTCAGCCAAAATTAAAATCAGTATAGGTGAACCAGTTAAACATGTCAAAACTTCTCTTTTTTTCTATCTCTGCCGTATAGTACAAGTTTAAAAATAATAGATATCAACATATTAAAAAACTTCTGGTTGAAACTGTTGATGGAAAACAAAAATATTTTATAGATATTTATATAGGTAGTTACCTAAATATTTCAATAGAACGTTATTTAGGGACGACCGCTTATTGATCGACAATTGTACTATATTGCCGCACACAATGGGGAGGTATAATAACGAAACACAATTTAAATGACTACATGTATTATATAGGTGCGTATTTTATATTCTCGACAAAAAAAAAAAAGGATGAAGCCAAACACACGCGTTACGTAATCAACACAACATAATATGTGTTTCAAAGGGTTAAGGTGAGGTCCATTTTATAATTTTAATTTTATAGAATATTAACATTTTCGTGATACAATAAAGAATTTCAGATTTTTAATGATTGTTCTTCAGTCGCAAAGTTCCTAATATTTATTAGAGAAGAGTGGGAGGGGTATGAAAACAACAAGTTGACAAATTCCTTCACGGTACTGCTGATGAAGTGATGAGAACGCCCGGTGCAGCGGTCGTAGTTCCCTGGACGGCTGGACACGCATCACAAACCACGGATGGAATAATATGCGTGTTACGTCGTCCAGAAAGGTAAAATGGTAATGGATGTGTAGTAGTTATAGAGCATCAATGGGAAAACTTCAAACATTAAATAAGTCTTTAAAATCATTATATTTTATTAGGATGAGTGAAAAAACACACGATTCAAAGCATAATTAATTAAATTATAACAATCGAAAATATGAAAATAATTACATAACATACAAAATGTATTAATTGTTGGTAGGTACCAAACTCTTATTGATTTTAAAAACTAAGGATTTGAAAATCGAAGAAAATTAAATTATTTTAATAATGTCTCATATTTCTCGTTTGAGTATCAAAATCTGTACACTTAGGAAAATACGTATCGATATCTAAATAATTTTTAGGATCATAAATTGTATAGAGTAGGTAGTTAATTAATTACTTGGAATAATTCTATTTGAGTATGATTCGTATTCATCAAAAGAATTGTTTTCAATGTTAAAATAGTAGTTTTTTTATTATTTTTATACTTTTAAGTATTTTGCGTGAAATTTTCAAATATAATTAATACATTAAGCCACAATATGTTATTCTTATTAGCACATATTTAAATTGTTTACTAGACTTACTAAACTTTATTTTATATAACTAAGAATATTTCTCATAGGACACATTGCTTTAAAAATAAATACAAGGAAATTGATAATTTATGAAACGTATGTATATATTATAATAATATAACATACGCGAATTTTTTCAGTAAAAAAAAAAAATAAACAATTATTATTTAAATACGTAAAAAACTAATAAATATTTACCACTTAAAAACTCGTGCTAATAAAGTCTAATTTTGTATGTAAGTACTCTAATATGATAGTTATGATAAACACCCATTAGTACAAGTATAAACATACATTTTATTATTTTTAATTTAATCCAAATCCAATATAAGTACTTACTAATTTGTTTTTATTTTTTGTTTTAACTTGAAAACAAATATTAATATTAAGTAAGTTTCAGATCAACACATTTGTATGCCTAGTCTAAGATATCAGACAAAATTAACTCAAATGGCTAATTAAATACATATATAATCATATTTAATGACATTATGGTAGTGTGGACTGTGGATGTATTATAAAGGTAATTAATATGACGACTTAAAGTTGTATATCAAGGTATATGTATATCAACATATAAATATTAAATTAATTTAAAAAAATAAACTACAATATGTATATAAATATTTTTATAATAATAATTTCAACTGAAGATTAACCAATTACCAGAAATTAACAATATCTGAATAATAAAATCTCATTTTATTATTATTTTTCAACAATAAAGAACACACATTTTACTATAAGCAACGACCAATGTGATATTGCGATAGGGATAACAGACATTAAGTAGTTACTTGTATAATATGATATAGGTACAATTTAGTTTTGTAGGCGCAATAAAGGATGACATTTGGGATTCGAAATCCAATAAATCGAAGAGAAGATATTCTTTACGCATTAGAAATCACATTAGAAAATATTCAAAACTCACTATCACGCATTTACACGTTAATTGAAAGGTTTTTAATTCAATCGAAAATCCCTATAGCCGGTATATAAATATGTTATCGCTCAAAGGATAAGAGATAATGTATAGAATTAATAACGTGTAACTATCATTGACCAACAACAACATTATTAACGGATGTATAAATAGTTATAATATAATTGTTTAATCTAATTTTAGAAGTATCAACACGATATTGCTACTTTTCCATCGCATGCAAAAGGTGTGATTATTGCATTTACGGAGATAATACGATTCATCAACTCCGATATTATTATTAACCATCGTCAATACGAGCACAGAAAAAGCGCCATAAGCTATAAAACTGAAGGCAAAAAGTGAAAACGAAAACAATTGTACTACCACGACCAGCGGACGGGAAAAGCTTGCAGCAGGATACCTGTTGCCGACGATCTGCACATGTACCGTATACGGAGATAGTATCCACACACACACACACACACACATACACACACACACACACACACACACACACACACACACACGTCACACACGCACAGGCACATACATATACCATGATGATATTAACTCACCGTTCAGCCCGTTCGTTCCATATCCGTTATTCGATTCCTGCAGTCGTTTGGGAAGTCGCACACAGATTTATCGTACAAAATAATATGTTTTTATCGAATTGGCGACGGGAGACGGTACGCACACAAACACACACAACGCGCGAGGAATAAAGACCGAACCGAACTTTCGAAATACAATATCATACGTATCCGGAATTCCGATTTATGATCGATTCCGGTAACGGCGGAAGGACACGCGGGGGGCAAAGAGTTGTACGTAATGAATAAAAATATATAATATCAAACTATTTCGTGTACCTAGCGTACGGGCACACACTAATATTGTTCGGAGAAAAAATAAAATAACTGTGTAAATAATATTATCGCGACGTAAATTTAGATTTTTTTCGTGTAAATCGTTGACATTATTACTGACCGAACGTGCTCGCACACCGGAGACCGAATGCTGTCGAGTGGCGGCGGCGGCGACGGTTCTCTGTTGCGTTGTAAAACGGCGACGGTGTGAGAGAGAGTAGGAAACAAAAAAAAAAAAATAAAAAAAAAAATACTACAGGTATTACAAACGCGATTACGGCGGGAGCGGGCCGGGGCGGTTAGGAGGACGGTCCGCGGCGGCGGTGGTGCTCTCCGGTGGGGAGCCAGGTGATACGGCCAGGTGAACCAGGTATTTCGGTGTGCGTGTGTGTGCGTGTGTCTGCGTGCGTGTGCGTGTGTCTGCGTGCGTGTATTTACGGGCCGCGGCGGCGTCGTCGCTCCCCACCAGCGAAACCGGCTTTCCCCCCACCCGCGGAACCACTACCACGTCTTACCCACACCACAGCCGAGCCGCCGTCGCCGCTCTGTTGGGATCTTCTTCGCCGCTGCCGTATCGTCGTCGTCGTCGTCATCGTCGGCCGTCGCGGCGTCGCGTAGTAGGGACCGACTGAAAGCGGCGACCTTCAGGTGTGTATTATTATCATTAAGACGTTTTACAGTATAAAAATACAATATATATATACATAAATGTATCCATGCATGTACCATATGCATATTATTGTGTATAAAATATTAATGCACTGTGGTTAGTTATATTTTTCATCACATCGTGGATGTCGGTGGGAAAAAAAATTGGGTTCACCTCGAGGGACGTTGCATTGATCGCATTATTTTTAGGAGCCGCATAACACTAGCTACGTTTCTCCCACTCTTCACCCTTTTTTTCGGAGACGTTTCACCGAACGCAATGTTTTCGTCAAGAAGTACGCGTGGGTATATTAAACTTGGGTGTTCAAAAGTACCTGCATCAAACCACCACGTCCATAATATTATAACATTATCAGGTATTAAAAGTCGATTTGATTATTAATAAATCGTTGTTTCTAAACACTTACATCATAATTGAATATAATCAGAATCCTGTCACGAAAAATAACTACAATCGCACACGTTCTGCGTAAAATAAATGATAGAAAAAAATAGACATAAATACAGAGTATGTTCTGTTTGCTTTTCCATTCATCATTTACAGTTTACCTATATTACATACGCTTGGTGAAACACTTATTTTCTAAGAATAAACAAATCAATACATTTAGATATATTATTATTATCATTTAAACTGGTAAAGAATTGTGATTTTCAACATATTGATTTGATTTATATTTATAATGTGATAAAATAAAGACTTTCAAATGTGAATATTTCAGCCATTTAGATAGTGTTATTATAATTTCGTTAATAACTTAATAAGGTGATGTCATTAATAGATTGGATACACTATACTTGATCACTTGAATAGTATACTCGGTGTAATTGAAGTGAAATTGGAAATTCATAATTAAGGTGTGGAGAATAGCAATTTAAGTATCTTTCCCTAATTTATACCTCCGATTATACATAATAGTTAATGGAAAAATAATGTATAAATATATAATATACACGATATAGACAATAAAGGTGATGAATGTCAAGAATTTTGAAAAACAAATCAGGATTTTATTAAAAACAATCTTACAATGATAACTTATAATATTCAGTAAACTAGGTAACAAAATACTAATATTATTATTTATTTAATTATGTAAACACAAATTAAGTTCTTATAATTTACAAGTTATAGGTTATAACATTTTTGCTAAATAAAACTACTGCCTATATGAACATTTCAAAAATAGATATTTATTTTTCATATGAGAGTAAAAAAAATACAATAAATATATTCAATTATACTTAAAGTATAGAGAAAAATAATGTATATTATGCATTTTATGCATTTTATGCATTTTATGACTACTTATATAAATTATTAGATATAGAAAAAAAAAACTGAAAAAGCCGCACTGCAGCAGCTGCAAACTTGGGAAAATTACTTTTTAAAAGTATTTCGAATATATTACGAATACTTAAAAAAAATATTCAGAAAACATGTATTCGGATACTTTATGATAATAATATTCCCAAATATTCAGAATTCTTCAAAGAAAGTGTCCTAAATATTGTTCGAATACTTTTTTTTAGTATATCAAATGTTTTTTTATTAGATTTTAATAACAAAAATATAAATTCAGTGCTTCTATAAATGAACATTATATATAATAACCTTGATAAAACATACCTATTTGGCTATATCTATTATCTATTAGTTATGACATATTTATCTTTCGATCTCCCCTAAAAAAAAAAATGTAAAGAAATTATAATATATTTTTCTCTATAAATACTGTTCAAAATTTCAATAGAAAATTATTATTTATCACCTATATTAATCATAGAATGATATTTTCATCAAAAAAGTGGTAAATATTTTGACCGAAAAAATTTGGATATTTTTTTCACGAAGAACTTAAGTGAACACGAACCTACTATAATTATTTTAAATTAAATTATAAAAACCCGTTCTAGACGAGGAAGACGGATTTCAAATAAAATTATTCTTAAGGTAGTTTTTCGATATTTTTAAATTATTGTTGTAAGAAATAACTTTGGAGCGGAATTTTATTAAAGTTTAAAAACCATGTAAATTAAATACAAAACGTTATGGATAAATGAATTATGAAATTTTAAGTATAAAACAATTTGAATTGGTCAAGATTTTGAACAGATAAGTATATAAATTAGCGCGTATAGTACTATTAAACCAAAAAAAAGAACAATATAAATAATTTTGTAACATTTACTAATTATCATAATTAAATGGATTTAATGTAGGTAATATTAATAACGGTACTTAGTAATAATGGTAGTTTGCGTGAAGCTAGAAAAATTATTTTATTGAATTTTTAGTCATTAGCCAATGTTTGGAACCCGATTTCTGGCTATATGGCATTTGGGTGTAAATCACTACATCAGCCACTATTTCTAAGAATATCTTAACATCAAACTAGCATTTATATATTACCATAACACCTTATGTATCAATAAATCCTTATTACAATGAATAGGAACAATTGAACAATCAAAATCATTATCTTATTCATAAATATACAATATAACTTCGTCAAAATTTGAACTTCAGATAATATATTATTATGTATAAAAATAATTGTTTAAATGTATTTCCGATGTTTTTTTTTTAATTTCCACAAGAATAACAGCATCTTAAAATAAACCTAGTAAATCCACATTTTAACATAAAAATCTCCACCAATATGGTCGTTTAAAAAAAACGGTTATCTCCAATCCTCGATAATATTGTTTTTAATAAAAGTCCATTATTGCAGTAATTATATGTTCTTTAATATTTTTGAATTTACAATTTTTATAACACTTTACATTACCGTATGAGGTATAGATATTGCTACAAACAACAAAGCGCACTATTTCCCGCTTACTTTGGTGTCTGACCTCACACATCAGTCACCAGTATATAAAAATGAGTAAATACGAAATCGCTTAGACACCTTTCTCATTGGTGGTACACATAAGCAATACAAAACGATAAATGTAAATCTTAGCTAATTGTATTTTTATAGTTTGTCCTAGGAAATTCAACCTTATAATAAATGTTACATCTTCAATCTTCATGTGAAGAAGGTACATCAACTAATACAGAAAAATATGAACTACCAAGAGAGCCTATAGAGATACAATAACTTACATTCTTTAAATAACTTTCCTGCAAATGTCTAACACAAACAGTAGATATTATTAAGAAACAGAACAAAATCAACCGTTTAAACGTTTAAAAGTACCTATACTTGATGCCGTAAGCGTTAAATCCTTAAGTATATAAGAATACGTTGTAATTCAAAACGTTGTACATCGCTCAAGCGATTTTCGACTAGTACATTTCAATAATTGTAGAGTATAAATCCTTAGACCAAAACTTCCAAAAACTAAATAAAACTCAAACTTTTCAGTAATATATATTATGCATTAATTAAATTTACCAAAAATTTACTTTGTATAATATTTTTTATTACCTAACCTTAATAATTTACACGACGATCATAATCCTTACAAATTTCCTGACTCTACGATTTTCAGTGTATGATAAACTGTAAACTGCCTATGAATCAGTACCATAAATAATCTGCTCATTTTGAAAACCCAAGAAAACTAAACTAAAATGTGGCCATTCATGAGTCCAAATCAATTTATTGTTTTTGTATACCACGTTAATTCAAAGTTCTGTAAACATTTTTATAAATTGTCGCCATTGGAATCAAAAATAAATCCTATACTATATCCAAAATAGATAGAATCAAAACTTAAAATATGACTTTTGCTTAAACTATCAAGAATATTGTACAAACCATCACTATAAATGCAGGTTCAAATTAATATTTATTTCGGTTTGGTTACCTCTTATACATATTAAATTAGCCACAGATAATAGTATTAATCATTGCAGATATCACAACCATAAAAATATAAAATATCACACAACTTACTCATCTTATTGAGTCGTTATTTTACCAATAAGTTTTTTTTTTTTAAATATAAAAGACATATAATATTTTGATTTATATTTTCTGACTTGAATAAAATTGGTTTTAAAATAAAAAAAAAAATTAAAAAATTGACATAAGTTGGTTAAAAAGTGATTTAAGAACTTAGTATAAATACTAAATAGTTCAGAATTTATAAATACCAGTCTGCAGATCTTATAATGAATAATGTTTTGACGTTTTGAATTATCGATAACAAAAGAAAATTTCAGGTATAAACTAATATTAAATATTTAAATGCGATTTTATTTATAATTCCATACAATTTATGAATATTGAATATAATACTGACGATTATTGATATTATATATAGTATAATACTGAACACTGTTTTAAGTAGTATAAGTAGGTACTTACAACTTGTCTAGTTCCTAAAATATCGTATTTTTTGACATGGGTATACGAAACTTCGAACTTATCTGCACTAAATTAGCAGATATAGAAAGATAATATACTGTCGTATATATGCACCTATATCGTCCACCTTATTGATCCAAAATGGAGAAAGTAAATAACCACTCTGTCATAAAGTAGGTGTCGAGTGTAACTCGTCGTAAATTAGATCACTGTAATATTGTATCTCACAAATTTGAATCTAATGATTTATCATATTTTCATTCGATAACATAGAATTTATTCCACTTTAAACGATTAAAAAAAAAAATATTGCGCCCATGCCCATGTATTTTCGATAGTTTTTGTTTGCTTTCTGAACATCTACGAGGAATTTTACACAATTTTCAGAATTATAGATTAATAAACAAATCGTAATAAAACTAATAAAAGTTCAAATTGGAAAAAAAGATTCAAAATATTTCAATTCTCTTTTATTTTTCCGAAAACTGTTTTTGAGTAAATATTTACATAATTTTTGTTATTTTTTTTTTTTTTGAAAATGTTAAGGAAATAATACTTGCAACCTGCTAAAGTTTCAAATATAAACAATTTTAGAAATGTTATTGTACATTGCACTCACTTAAAAATGTCACACAATCAAAAAATGAACGCATAATATTGTTCATGTATTATGCTCCACTCAGAATAATTAGAAACGTATTTCTTAGGCCAATATAGTATAATAAATAAAGGAACCGTATAAATATTCAAATTTGTTTAACATATAGGATTAGGTATATATTAGGGTAATATATTATAGGATATTAAGTTGGTCTAGAAAGCATAACATTTCAATTACAGCAATAGCGTGGTACTCGAATTAAAGCGGTGTATCATACAAACTGTCGTAAAAATGGTTTTTAGGTCAAAACACCTAGAAACGAGAGAAATGAACCGTGTTTTTTTCGTACGCTCATTTCAATGAGCGCGTATTCATTGTCGAGTGAGTTGAAAGAAAAAAATCATAAACGCCATTGTTTTCATTTAACTTGAAAATAATGACAAGTGTAGGTACACGATCATAATATTTTTATAAATAATGTCAATGATATTTATTAGTCAGGAAAACGATTTTTTTTTTTAAATTTAATTTAATTTCGACATTGTTTTGGCCTCAATACGCCTTATTTAGCGCAGTGAGTATATTTACAACTTGAAGTTTTCCTAAATCGCAATGTATACCTAAATAAAATTGTCGATTTAAAAATCATCTGCAGTCGTTTTGGGCCTTAAAATATCTGTAACTGCAGAAATAAATACATATTATAATATTATGTACCTACTATATTAATATGTCTAGGATAATATATGTGATAAGTAATATATAGTGTTATTAATTCTAATTAATTAAATATCTTTATCCTATATGTATATGCATTACAATATTATTCGTCATAGATAACAAATTCTATACAATTACCTATATTTATTGCTATGCACAGGGTGACATGGATGTATCACAAATATCCAAGCCTAATAGGTAAGTAAATGATAATTTTTAATTGAGTTAAGTAAGAAAACATTTAAAAAAGTTTTGAGTTCATACAACCAACTTTTTTTTAACTCTGTTATATGAAAACTTACAGTTAACTTAAGATGACGTGATACTCGCGTGACATGTGTTGTCTTCGCCTTACAATCGCGTAACATAAAAAGTTTTACGCTAAGCAGAACACGTTTAGCTCTGTTAGTTTAAAATTTAGTGTGACGTCTTGACCTCTTGTAAAACATAAGAGTAACATTATCATTGAGGGCTTCTCATAGGCTTTTTATTATATTTTAATTTGAAAGCGAATTATGAATATTTTAAGATTTACAAACAATTTACAATTATAAAATACTCATAACTCGCTTTAAAATTAAAATAGAATAAAAAGCCTATTAGAAGCTCTCGATAATAATGTTACCTTTAATTTTTATAACAGGTAAATTCACTCTAAATTTTAAACTAATGGAGCTAAACGTGATCTGCTGAGCTTAAGATTTGCGCTTGTAAGACGGCGGAGACAACACATGCGGGTATAAAACGTCCTCTTAAGAGTTTACGCAGTTTGAGACGTTTGAGTAGGAGTCGCTCAATGTTGGTTCTAGAGTAAAAATAACTATTACGAAATTGAATTGTGATAATATTTCCGAGGGTGAGACGGTGCGTTTTTTCCATGATTCCAAATATATCGTTCGTTATAACGTTTAGAAATAGCGAAAATTTCGACATTTTTAAATGACCTTTATTTTTTCAAAATGTAAATATTTAAAAAAAAAAACGTACTGTCTTCCCCTCGAAAATATTATCTAAATTCAATTTCGTGATAAGTACTTTTTATCTAGAATCAAAATTGACTGTGACAGTGTAAACGTGTTTAGTTTGTCATATACGTCCTCTTAAATTGAGTTATTTTTGTTGCACATTCTGGTTAATGGAACAAGATTTAAATTAAATCAAATTTTAAATACTAGTAATTATATTAGTAATGTATAATTAATATATAATAAATAATAATTGTATTATGATTATTATATAATTCTTATAAATTAACATAACTTGGATTTGATTAAAAGCAACTCGTTGTTTATGAAGTTTATTTATACTAATAAAAAGCGGGTAAGTCGTGGATGTCGCTCTGCTGTACAGTAGGTTTCTGTAATGGATGGGATTAAATTTGAATGCAATGATAGGTATCATTGTATACGAAAAACGATTCTGAACGGAGATGATTTGTCAGTCTAGGATGTATTATATTTAAATATTGTCATATATTCTATTTTGAAACAAATATTTTATTTTTCAATTAAGACGCATTTTGTATAAGGCATGGTTAATCAATTAGTGTAGTTATCATGTAGTTATCATAATTCATAATACCTTATATTATCATAGATATACGAATACCTGGTTTGAGGATAAATCGTTATCATTACGCGATTTCATAAAAATTTAAAACTCAAACGCTCAAAACATTTTTCCTATAATGACGCTTCAAATTTTCTCTATAGCTATTTGAAGCAAAACTTATGGAAAACTTGGTGTTAAATTTTATAACCTTAGATATAAATACAAACAATATTATGAATTTTGAACTACAAAATAATTTGCAAATATTCATGGATTTGACGAATTTTTGTCAATATTTGAAATTCAAATGCTAATAAAAATTTAATTTGAATTTCCGGTGGACATTTTTTTTGTGATAAAGATTGACAATTTTGTAAGGAATCTTGTATTAAATTTTTAAATCTTAGGTATAAAAGGAAAATTTTTTATGAATTTCTAAAATAAAATAATTTACGAATTTTTGTGATTTTTACGTATGTTGTCAAAATTAAAATTTGAATGCATGTAAAAAAAAAAATGTGGCTATATATTTCTTTTATTTTTCAACTGCCATTGCAAAAATATATTATGAGCCTTGTATTAAATTCTCAAATCTTAAAATTAAAAAGAAAAACTTTTATGAATTTCGATCTAAGATAATTTGAACATTGCTGGAATTTTTACGTATTAAATAAATATTTGAACTTCAAATGCTAATAAAAAAAAATCGTGCCTATGTATTTTTATAATTTTTTAATCACTATAAGAATAACTTATGAGGAACTTTGTATTAAATTTTCAAGTATTTTGATAGGGCCATAAAAATTTTATCGACACTTCAAAAAAAAATTTTCAGAAAAATTGAAAATTTCAGTCGTCTGATAAATATCACAAAAAAAGTCAAAATATTTCGAAAATTAAATCATGTAAAGGAAATGCCATTATAAATAACTGATAAAATTTTCAAGTATCTACGACTTATTCTTTTTGAATAATAACAAATATTTAAAATCGTTTGAGGATAAATCGTTATCGTTACGCTATTTCGTAAAAATTTAAAATTCAAACGCGCTTAAAATTTTTCCTATAATGATGCTTCGAGTTTTCTCTATAACTACTTGAAGGAAAACTTATGGAAAACTTAGTGTTGTATTTTTAATCCTTAGTTATAAACGCAAAAAGTTTTATGATTTCTCAACTTCAAAATTACTTGCAAATTTTCGCGTATTCGACAGATTTCGTAAAATGTTGAACTGTAAACACTTATTAAAAAAATTGTGACTTACGATTTTTAATTTTTTTCAGCTACAATAAGAACAACTCATAAGGAACCGTGTATTAAATTTTCAAGTTTTTTTGGTCGTCCAACATTTTTTTACCGACACTTCAAAAAAAAAATTCTAAAAAAAATTGAAAATTTCAGTGGTCTATAAATAACTCAAAAAAAGTCGAAAGTTTTTGAAAATTAAACTGTATATAGATATCACTAACATTAACATTTGGTGAAAATTTCAAGTATTTACAATGATTATTTTTTGAAATACAACCATATAAAAATATCGATTTTTTGAAAACTGTTGGAAAATGTTTATTTTGACCTCTATAATGCACCAAGGATACTTTTACATCGGAAACCACCCCCAAAGTTTGAAATTGAAGCATCATTTCGACTAGTTATGCGCAACACAGACACAAAAACAAACATAAAAAAAAAAAAAAAAAAAAACACACATCATTGTAAAATCAATACATTCATCACTTCGTTCAGAATCTAAAAGTCAGATATTCCTATCCGACAATCCAGAATATAAATAATCTGTATATTTATAAAATATATACATCACATAATCGTATCCAACATGTATAAAGTATAAACATTTTGACTTCGATAAAATATGCTGACCTATAATTAATGTAGAATGATTCCGTAGAAATATTTATGTGTATAAAACTGGGAAAGTCGCTTCGCTGCTCTGAATATACCTCTTATCGAGTAGGTCACTGCATAGTAATAGATGCGTTCAGTTCGAATTCAATGATAAATCATTGCAAATAAATACGATTGTGAGCGGAAATGGCGTGTCAGACTCAATTCGTATAAGAGCATTTTATAATTTATTTGTGTTGCTATTATAGTTAGTATATGTAAACTAATTTTCGCCAAAAACATCGCCTAATTATTATGTAATACCTAATTACTATGATATATTATGTATCATAAATTATAAGTCAATACTTATAAGAGTGGCCGAGTGAATAGACCATTATATAAATAGCTAAATATTTTAAAAATATCATCGTTTATAATGTAAAGTATACATTAAAAATAATTGTGTAAATATAAATACGAAATCACGAAAAGTTTCAAGTCACGATAAGTATGTGTTTTGAAATTTGAATTTAAAATGCCTATTTATATGTATATTCGATGTTTTTAAATTGATGCGAGAAAATTATAAGTTAACACTTGTATATGCAATTTCTTAGTCTTAGATATACGATTTGATAAAATGTCTGATAAAAATAACCATCAAACTCTGACGTTTAAAACTTATTCTTAACTTCAAACGCTTATAAAAATAAATTTTGGTTATGATGAAATTTTGATATTTTTAAATTGATTATACAAAAAACGTAGATACAATGTAAATAATAAATGTTCAAAATGTTTGAATTAGAGAAAAAATGTATCGAAATAAATCGATATAACTAAACATAAGTCTGAAACTCCAAACATCTTTATATACATCATATTTGTTTATTTATTTATACATTTTAAACGGATGTAAACCCTTCCAAAAAAGATAGCGTGGCAATTCATATAATGACAACACGTCAATAAACCTATTCGAAATAATCGGACCCGAGACTGTCAGTCAGAACTCAGAATTCATCATATAATTCCTCAAATTAGTGACGTTGACGTACTAACAGAGGGGATAACACTTCCCCTCCCACCCCCTGACATTTTCAGAGTGAATTTTTTACTATGAAAAAACTAAAATTTAGGATGACATGTCAATTCAAAATAATATTAGGAGTAAAAAATTAATAGTCTATTACGATATGTTTTGTTATGTTCAGGTGTCAGGTCATCCAATATGAATAAAATTCACAAATCAATACCCAAAGTACGCAACTACCACAAATACACCAAAATGATTACAATCTATATTTAAGAAAACTTATATTTAAAAAGCTGTTATGTTAAAATGATAATCGAATTGTTTTAAAATATTTTAATATGTATAAAGCTAATGGCTCTTGCTGCTGAAGCTTAAGATCAATAATAACAATTTAAAAAACCATCGTAATTAATTAAGTAAATAAAGCACATATAAAATTTAAAAACCATAACTCGAGCTTAGATTTAACAATCTTTTAATCTTTACAGTTGATATGATTGTTACATTATATAATTATAATATACGTATAACTAACTTTTATGCATATACAGGGTGATTTTTTTTATCAAAGAACACTCATTATTTAAAAAAGTATTGACTTTTTCAAAATATTTTTTACATAGTTTCAAGTTGTTAAAAAACAAACGTTTTATTAAAAAACTATATTTTTAAATATTTTTTATCCTTATCATTTTTCAAGTTTTTTACTTTTTTGAATGACAACAGAGTTTTAATTTCATATTCCAAAGCAGAATATTTTTCTAAGTATTTTGATTCATAAAAATCGAATTTAGGACGAGTAGTTTATGAGTTATAAGTATTTAAAGTTTAGATTGACAGAGTGGAGTGGTACGGGGTTTCCCCGCAAAATGTTTGTCCACTACTCCGCTGTCCCTGTATATATAGCTGAGTACTTAATGATTACTTATAAATTCGAGGTTTCGCATGAAAAAGGGGTAAGTCATTAAAATCAAATTTTACAGGAGAGCAAAAATAAGGTTTAAATTAAATTTGGTGTCAAAAGATATATATATATACCTATTGGTGATGTGTATGGTTATATCTATGGTTGATATAACTCTAGTATAGCACACAAAAATTGAGTTAACACTAAACGCATATTGAAATAAGGGCAATAAGGCATTCAATAATGCAAAATCACTTAAATCTTTTGATACAATATACGTAGTTGTTTTTCCCTTTTTTTTATGTAAATAACTCATTTTACACAAAATGTTGACTTAACCCTTTTTTTCACGCACAACCGCGAATTATAATTATACAATACTTGGTATAGGTACATAAACTTTATCAACGTAAAATGTAAATAGTAAATACGTAATATAATTATTATTATTGTTCTAAAATGTATTCTGCAGTAGTCATAATAACTCATAACTCTCTACAGATGTTTAATACCTGCGTATAAGACACGAGTATAATATAAAGTTTTTTTTCTAATTAAAAATGTCAATAGAAAAACTATTTTTATTCATTAACTTTTATGATTTTTATATAATTGTATAATATGGTAGACAACTTATTGTGAAAAGATGGTTTATAAAATATATTATATATGTATAAAACGTTTTAAAATGTAAACATCAATAAATAATTTCAAATCGTATGAAAGAAAACCATGGAATCCTCTCGAGACATATTGGGAGTATGTTTTATTTTGCATAAATTATAAAATATAAATTTTTATATACCAGTTCAAAGTCAATATTAAAACAATAATAGCCCAAAATTACTAAACCGGGTCGATCGGTAAAAACTAGTTTCTGTGGTACCTATTATAAATTATAATAGTTCTCTTCAGTACGTGTTCGACCAAGACACATGTGTGTTACGTATTTATTAGCTTCCGATACCAGTATATATAATTTATATCATCATAACTCCTTATCTTGACCCATAATAAAACTTAATTAAGCCGCCCGCGCATCCCAATACAATTTTATCAATCATGAATTACCAAGAACATAATATACAATCTACATCTCAATTAAAAACCTTCGCCGAAACCACGGCCAATACTGAATTTCCAAAAAAAGAACAAGCCATTGTTACATATAGTAAAACACTTGACTCAGCCAAAAAAATTAATATAAGTAGCTCACTCAAAAACATTCACACAAAACTCAACGAAGGACTCAAACTCGCTGAAGGAATTTTTTCAAATAGTACCGAAATCCCTATAACTTATTCTCAATTCTTTTTTTTTTTTTTTTTTTTTATTGATCAAATAAAAACTCGGCAACTACATGGCCATTAGTTACAGTTGTGGTATGTTTTACATGGTTTAAGATCTCAATTCTTTTGAAGGTTAGAGAACTTCACTAACAAAAGCCATCAACATCCACCCTCTGTTGAGGAAGTCAACGTAAACATTCCAACCCTTCAAAAAATTACTGATTAAGTCAGAACCATTGTTATCGACTGAGCTTCAAAAACCAAACTCATCAAACTATCCAATCTCCTATTTCAATCTTTACCTCAATATTAGCTTGTATATTAAAGCATCTTCCCCAATAAACTCGCAAATTTGATGATTTCATCATAATCAATTAGGTACAAGATATAAAATAACAAACAAAAATAAATAAAAATATGAATTCAGACAACATAAAAATTCTCCAATGGAACATTAATGGGTTCTATAGAAAAATCGACGAACTGAAATTATTAATTTCAGAATACTACCCAGAAATCCAATATTTTCAAGAAACAAACTTCAACAACCATAACACTGGATCACTAAATGGCTATAAAGAATACAGATTTAATAGAAATCCAAAGCTTAACCGAAAAGAAGATACAGTACTCAACAGACTTCGCATTGGACACGCCAAAATCACGCACGGATTCCTTGATGGCAAGAGTGGAGCCTCCCATTTGCCAAACCTGTGGAACTATGTTAACGGTCAAACACATAATTGCAGACTGTTTAATATACAACCAAGCACGAGTTGAGCACAGGATATCATATAACCTGGACTCCGCACTCGGTCCCAATCCTAAAAATAACTCAGATTTATTGAATTTTTTAAAACACTCCAAATTGTACAATCATATATGTATATAAAAAATGTAGTTCTCATTTTATTTATAACTCATCTTTGTAAACATCGTTGTAAACACTTATTCATGCATATCTTTTAACTTTCTATGACTTGTGATCAATAAAAAAATTTAAAAAATAGTTCTCTTGCTGTAGATAATGACGATAATGTTACCTAGTACTTATTAATAGCTTTCATAAACATTATCACGCTAATCCGTGACACTCTTTTTATGTCGATTATTAAAAAATCAAAATATCACAAGGTAATCATATTATTTTATTAATTTAAACTCGACAATTATATTGTTTGGAAAAAACCGTGTAAGTTCTAATGACGAGTAAAATAATGGAAGATTGATTACAGAGTTTTTAAATATTTAAAAATGCAACGCTTAGCTCTTTTAAATTTTATGGTTGTTATATTTTTAATATTATACAACAAATAACAATGATACATCGTACCACGGTTTATATAGTATTATGATACTTACATCATATTACTTTATTATAGTTGTAGACAGCCAAACTTAAATTCTCGTGTGATTTATTGTTTAATTATTTTTCTCTTATACGTTTTATAAAGTATACCTAACTGTACCCGACTGTGCAATAATGGTTGTACAATGAGTTACCATCAGTGATATTATTATTATTTTTTACCTGATGAAAGTCCATTGTGATTCTCCGTCGTATAATATAGGCAAAATAAATCTATGATTTTCATTATAATCATTATAATATTATGCTGACTGACGAGTGCCGATAAAACAATATATATTATTTCGATAATTGTGTACCCATTATCAAGATTGTGTGGCGTGTCCATGACCAGATTATATTATTATAGAAGAATAGAATTTAAATATTCTAGGATATAAAGACTGTTTTTAGTTCTTGTGCAGTATCGAAAATTTCACAATACTGCAACAACTTATTTCTATAAATCATTCATACATCTAGGTTCATATGTATTATATAATGTGTTATGTCATAGGCCAAATCAGGCATTTTACTAAATGCCTAGGCAAATAGTCAAAAAATTTAATTTTTATGCAATTTCACCATCCGCTTAGATTTTTAGTTAAATGCCTAGTACCTAATTTTATTAAAATATGATTAGGTAATTAACTAAATGCCTATTTCAAATCAGACAAATAATAAAAATGAAACATTTATTATTCAAAAAATTGTTAAATGTTGCAGCAAATGCCAACAAAAAAATAATATAACATGTAACAACAAGTAATGACTAAAATTCAAAAGTTGTTTTTTGTAATATAACTTTTTTATTCATTCTTTACACTCGGACCGATAGATGCGAGATTAAAAATATTTTATAATATACTTCTCATAATCATAATCATAAATGATATAATTTTTCTTTATAAAAAATAGCAATAAATAATTAATAGACGATATAATAGCTATAGTTACATTTTTAAAACAATACAAAATGTTTCACTTTTATTATTTGTCTGATTATTGAAATTAGCATTTGACTAAATTTCTAGTCTGATAGTGAAATTGCATTAACATTACATTCCTTGACTATTTGCCTAGGAATTTAGTAAAATTCCTGATTTGAATATATGCCTAAGACAAATATATATATATACAAAGATGGATTGATAGGTAGACATTAGATAATAGTGGCGGCATCATCTCATCACACATCTAAAAATTACTGCAGAGATTAGCGTTTAAAGTTGTATTCAAAAATCGATCACTTATGATTTCTACCTCAAAAAAGTCGGTAGACTGCACATACATCGGTTCATTGTACATAGTATAGCAAGATATCGAAAACTATTTTCAGTGCCTAATAACAGAATCGATAGGAAAATAAATAAGATACCTAAGATACAATTATCATACTAATACATTTAAGTCTTTATAATCGCCACTCGTCATTATAGTTGATATTATATGTAGGTATAGTCCTGTATATACAGTATATAGACCTAACCAATATATAGTGCTGGTCAAAACGTATGTGCATTTTAGCGTCTTCATTTAAATATTTTAAATTATAATGGACATAAAAATTATTGATAGAAATAAAGGGGCAAGTGTAACTTGAATACATAATTTTTTTTATCCTCATAAATCACGTATCAACTTAACTGTTTTTATGTTCAATTTTTAATATTCTATTGAGCATTTTACACCATTATATAATTTTGTGTAATTGTACAATTCTCATAAGTATTTTTGTTGCAGGAGTATTTGAGTTTCAGGTTGAGATTAATTCAAAAATATTTGATTACCATCAGATTTTATTTTCATTTTATTTTTATTTTATGCGATTAAAATGAATATAAAAAATATATTAAGCTAAAAAAAAAAAAATTGATTTTAAACACTTATACATGATATAATTTGAGAAAATATTCCAAAAACTTTGTCCGAGTACTTTTTTTCTAAATATAGTACTCAGTTCAAATATGTAATTCAAATTTATTTGAGTGCTTTTTAGTATCGAATAAAACTTTACAAGACTTTAGGTAGGTATAATTAAATAAATTGTAAATCATGCGTTGATTTAGGGTGCCATACAATTTTAAAGAAATTGAAGGCGGTAGCATTAAAAAAATATCAATAAAGATGAGCGACATTAAAATGTTCACTTAAGAGTGGAAAATATCTGACCACTGCCCCGAGTATAAAGATAACTTACGTATATAATATAATTTATAATATACCTATAAGTATATAATTTATAAGTGCCGATAATATAACTACAATAGATAGTTAAAAATCGTAACAGTTTCATACATTGGTAAGTATTATACTACACATATAGATAGTAATGAGTAGGGTTCGGAAGTTATAGGAGTTGCATATTGTTCTGTATATCTGTATGCTGTCGAATTATATAGCAGACCAAGCTAGAAATCCGAGCTATACAATGTTCAGTTTAAAAATTGAAAATTAAAAATTTTGATAATTTTAGAGAAGGAAGAAGTGCATATTTCGTCGATTTTTATTGATTTACGCATATTTGTATGCATAGGTATTTTCTACAAAAATTAAAAATTTTTTTCATTTTTAACCAATTTATTTTAAATAATGTTACATAACACAACGCTAGTAAAGTGAAAAACAACTTAATAGGTATTATTCAACATATATTTATTTCGTATTTCACAAATAATGAAAATATATTTAACTATTCTTTCAGTTCAATAAAATCTCAAACGCCAACCCGGTAACGTGCCATATTTTTAATTTTTTTTTATATATATAACTTATATAAGAGTTTTAAATAATTCAATTTTTTTAAATATATGTCTTTAGAATTTTCTTCGTGTATATTAATAAATAAGTAACACACTTTTAATAGGTAAATAAATAATTTTTTTTTCATATTTCACATTTTTTCATGCATATTTTATAATTTTTTCTTGCATATTTGCCTTTTTGCTCCAATAACTTCTGAACCCTATTAATGAGTAAAGATATAATGAAAACAAAATAGAAGGTTAAAAATGTCCTGTAAAGTTTAATTTGCGTTATTATTATTAGTTTAAGATTATACTGTAGAAAAGAATATTAGAAAATGTTGATTGTCGTTCTTCGACCGTAAGTCCGTAACTATAAGTAATAAGTAATAATCAATAAAGCTTGTAATTATTGATTACAAAATAAGTAAATTTCTTTATACTTTAATAAAAATAAGCAATTAAAACGAAAAACCTTGTATTTTTATGAAGTATAATTTATAGTAGTTATTATAATTAAACATCCACCTGGGAAATGATTTAACAAGAATAATTGCAACACAATAAATAAAAAATATTTTTTTACAATAATTAAGACCTAACATGTAGGTACGATGATGTGTAATTTATATATAATTAGTAATTACCTATATACGATATTGTGTACTGCAGTATGCTATAATGATATATAATACTTAGGTAAAAAGTATTACCCATTGTATTTTTGCAAAAGTATAGATCATTAAAAGTAGAACTAATTTATCAATATTATCAATTCAAAAGTAATTACAAATACTCATGAACAAAAAAAAAATAATAATAAAAATAGTCAGACATGTCATATGCAAATCACTTTATCTGATAACATACGGTCTATATAGGTGCCTTAGATGCCAATGTGATGCAGATATCAAATTATATAAAAATAACAAATACTTGAATTACTTTTTATAGATAAGTGACCAAAAAGTAAGTTTAAAAAAACATGAATCAAGATTCAGTTTAATTAACTGGAAAGAGGTATCACATTATATTCAACAAAAACTAAGGAAGTAAGTATAATTAAAATTACTTTGACTTTCAGAGACGTAGTAGGTATATACGTTGCATTTTATTATGTAGTTATAAATGCATAATATTAATATTATATATTATCAATGATCATTAGGCATAAATATAAAACTAAACAGGTAACTTAATAAAATATAAAAAAAAAATTCACGAGAAACAATTGATTACTTATATTTTATCATAAATCCGTAATAATTCATGAAATTTACACCAGCATTTTTTTATTATTCTCTAAAAAACATAACGACTTTATTGGTGGAGTGGCCTCAACAATATAGTAAAAGTAAAATGGAGAACTATTATTTGACGATAGGTAAAACTGGTACAAGTATACAAATAATACAAAGTATAGGACTTCTGCAAGTATATAGTATAATTTACGCATATATGTTAATATGTTATTAAATACATAGGTGGTGTATGTGTGTGTGTGTGATGGGGGGGGGGGGGGGGGCAAAGTCAACGAAACAAAATCAATTCACCATACGTTTCGAAAAGCTCTCTGCTCTCCTATAGTCCTATATATTTACCTCAACAATCTATACCTTCGCACAAAGTATCCGAAAAGTGCCTTAAATTATAGATCGTCGACTTCCACCTGGGCGACCCATATCCAGTAAATGTGATTTTCGTTTTCGCCAAAATAAAAAAATTGGTTCGATTTTTGTGTCCGCTAAATCTATATTTCCACTGTATATTGAGATGGAGTTTGAGAACCCCTATATAGTCTATCTGCAGTGCTATCGATCATCGACGAGGGCGCACGTCAGGGTGTGCAAGGGGTTGTTGACATGTCAATATGTCATCCCTTAGAAAATATATTGTAATTGTAAAAAGTTGTTGAAAAATTTGGTTTGAAAAACCCCAATTTATAGTTTATGCTTTAAAATCTTATTTTTGTTTCATAAAATGTGATTGATTCTTAGTTTTTGAGTTATTTATTTTATGATTGTCACCCCCTAGGTGTTGATAGATGAACGCCCTTGATCATCATATCCGTCTGGATTGGGGATAAACCATTTGATATTGAAAATATAAAAGATATTACGCGTAGTAATGCCTATCAATTACAAATTAAATATAAATAGATCTAATTTATATCACGTGTAGATATAGTGTCATCTGTGTTATCGAGATCAGAATCATTTCACGCACATTTTAATGAGCAATTTTATATATCTCATCCACACAGAAAAACATTAAAAAAAATTTTAATTTCTAATGTTCAAAACAACTTATATACCTACACTCAAATTAAACCTTAAAAAGGTATGCAACAATTATTCAAAGTAATAAATAGTTTATAGAATTGTCAGAAATATTTAACACTATATTTATTAAATATATTATAATTTAATTATATTATATAATCTACTTAATTTAATTCAAGTTCAAATTTTTGAAATTTAATCAGAAAATTTAGTCAAACAATTTTTTAGAGTTCAATGTGAACCACCTCCTCTTGGTGGCCCTTAAGTAACTCTAAATGGTTTTCAAGCTATAATTTATATACAGGCAGGTATAGAAACAGATTTGGTCAAAACAAAAATCGAATTTTATTTGGTTTGGCGGAAACGACTGTCGCCCCTATAAACAATCGATTGCTTCTTTTACTGTCTTCCAAACATATCAAAGAGAACAATAAACTTTAGTTGTACTAATTGCTCCTCAAAACTATATGGACTTATGAGATCCAGTTATGAGGAGTCGCCAAACCTTTTGACAACCATAAAATCCAAACATTCCAGTTTAAATGCTCCCGCCAAAATAACCAAAACCACATATACTTTATCTCAATAAATGATACCCTACAATAACAATATATCTCGGTTCAACCTGTTAAAAGTATTGCCAAAATTTTTTACAATCGCTTTCATTCAAATCTACTCAACCATCTGTAACACTTTGATCTCTGGGCTATCTGTTCCTACCATTCCTGTGGTGATCCCAGTCCCCAGAAGTCACATAAAACGGACTTGTGTCGTACCCAATTAGGTAATTAATTAACCCCCTTAAATTTATGCCATGAATTTTCGTCACTGGATGGCTCCTCCTCCACTCAATTCCTCGCAGTCTTAACAAATTTAACTTAATATATTTATTATTTTATGTTTTATATGTATATATATTTTAACTGTGCATCACTGAAATTTACAGATTTTTCAATTACAAATAAAATAGTTAAAAAATAAATACATAGAATCAAATTAATACATATTATATAGAGGAATCCACATTTACGAAAATGAATTATGATTATTTTTGTATGTAAAACTTCAGTAGTATGCCTTTATAGAGTTTAAACATAGAAAACTATAAAACTTGTCAAGGACAATTTAATTTTTAATTAATAACGATTATTATTTATTATTTAATATTAAGGATTAAAATAATTTATATTCGAACAAGATAGGTCACGGGTATAGTTCATGTTGGACACCGTTCAATGCAAGTCAGTTTTATGTAATTATTATATAAGTATTTTAAAGCAAAATATATTTATTATATATTATATCATAAAAGTCACCTATCATTGGATTTAGAACAAAATATGGGTTGCTATACAAAATAATCAATTTATAAAGTTTTCTAGAATTTATATTAAATATCTCATTACCTTTGCGGCTTGTACAATAATAATTGCACAAAAAATGTTTAGATAAATGTTTATAACATCGAACTGTTAACAATTAAACAATAATATTCCACAATAAGTCACAAAATATTTAAAAATGAAAATTGTCATAGGTAGTAGGTACTAAATTTTACAATAATGTTTAAAAACTATACCAAGTGTAATATACTAATGATTATACCTTTATTAATCTTGCAGGTATCATGCGGCAAACAGTGAGAAATACAATCGTACGACAGTTGGTCAATACTAATTATTCCTAATATAATGGGCTGTACAAACTTTTTAAAAATAATGAGATATCCATTTAAGCTTGCGTTTAATGCTATCACTGGTAGATCTTAAAATATTTATAATTCATTCAACTCGAATTCTACTATTATAACCAGTTACAACTAATGATATGTAGGTTGGTAGGTACCTAATACCTATATTATGTTGTATGTACAAGAATACATTTTACGGACAACTTTTTTACCTTATATATAACTAGGTAGACAAATAAGTACATAAAAGCTAAGTAATAATATTACTTAATTACATTTAAAAAAACATAATTAATTATAAATTAATTAGGTAAATACTTGTTTTACTAATAATATAGTTCAAAAAATCTGAAATCGATGTTACAAGAAAACTGTAAAATTGGTTAAATAAATTACATTCACATTAACTAAAAACTGGAAACACGAGATTCCACATGCACAGCCACAGTCTACAGGTATATAGTTGTTTTTGTGGCTTGAATTTTTTTGAATTTTAGTTATGTGAACTAATTGCATTGAATATAAATTATAAATAAATAAAAAGTTTTCAGGATACGACTACAATATGATATCTGATACGGAGTGTAACAGAAAGATATGACAAATGATGAAGCATATAAAAACACATATAGAAGATATGACAGAATGTCATATTATCTTTCTGATACATACTGTACATAGAATACCTATATACCTACACCCAGTGACGTGACGTAGAATCTTCAATGGTGTAAGCCAGGGGTCTTCAACCTTTTTTTGCAGCGGGCCACATATTATTTTTTTAAATCTTGCGGGCTGCATTCGTAGTAAAAACATGTATTTTATATAAAAATTCAGTTTTATTATTACAATTTTTAAAATTAGGTAGGTACATTTAAGATTACAAATTATTATTATTAAAACATATATAGATATAAAAGTATTTTTTTATGTCGCATATTTCCGATAACGATAGCTAACGATAACTGTGATAATTTTATTCAACTAGAAAATGTACTTGCTAAATTTAAAATGTGATCGCGAGCCGCTGGTTGAAGATCCCTGGTGTAAGCAGTCACAAAAAATTGTACCCACTTATACCAATTATTTATTGTTTTTCTATCCCTAGAAATCTGGCAATTTATCTTATGGTTTTTACTTTACAAAAATTATACAACATTTTTTCTTCTTTATCACACTCACGTATGGTAAAATTATTATTCATAGTACCATTATCATTATCACTCATCATGTTATATTTTTAAATATAAATATTAAAGATTTAAATAATTGAACTTGATTTTAAATATTAATAAACCAAGATTATAAGAGCCGTGGTCACTGGTCGTTGACAGTCCCTGCAATGGTGCAGTGTCGTACCAACAGAATGAGTAAAATAAATAAAATGACGTCAATATTAAAATCATGATGGTTGGCCACATATTATAACGCTTTTGAAAATCGCTTATACGTCGGTACCACCACCATAATATAAGTTTCCATGTACTAAGTCCAATGCAATTTTTATTTTTTTATTTTAATTGAGCTTCAGCAACAAAGGCTATTGGCTATAAAAATTAATATTTTTTTTACACAAGTATGAAGCATTAACAATAATAACAGCATGAAAAAAAAGATTGAAATATATCTAGATTAAATTAATTGGTATAGTTTAGTTTATTTTAAATAATTAATTAATTTTTCTACGTTGATTGACTGTGGACTTCGAGCTTCTTCCAGTCCAATGCAATTATTTTTATACTATTAACTGTGTAATAGTACCATGTACAAAAAAGGGAAGGAAATTGAAATCGCTTACACGCTGTCTCGTCGACGTATATTTATTTTACTATATTTATCATATTTCTGGAAAATGCATTATTGAACTGTTAGTGCGTGAGAGTGGTTCGGGGAACATTTTACCAAGTATTACAGTGATAGATAATCGGCTTGTCATCAACCGACGGCCGAAACGCCTGAAATCACCAATTTTATTTTTAAATTTCTAACATATATATATACACACAATTCCAACCATCAATAATTAAAAAACAAAAAAATACATATTAATTAATAATAATAATTCATGCTAAGTGTTGCCAGTGAGCGGCTTCTTAATCAATTTATCACGTCCTGTATGCTCTTAGCATATAAGCTTATTGTACATGCATATACCTACTTGTATACTCGTAGATTGTTTATTTCTAATAAAAAATTAAAAAAATTCTAACAAATAACAATAATAAACAATATTATTATTTTATTTTATCATTGTTAGAATTTAAACATTGAATTTTAAAAATATATGGTTTACAACTGAAATTGTGAGCAACGCTTACACTGCTTATATGCACACCACGCCACTGAGTATATACACCATTTCGATAAAATCAAATATCAATATTCTTCAATTGTTATTAAATAAGAGTAGACAAATAATAGAAAAATTCATATTTTTTTAAAGTAACTTTAATATAACTTACAAATTGTCGTGAGTTTGACGAATATTGTCAAAACTTGAACTTTAAATGGTTACAAAAAAAAAACAATAAGCAACTTATCAAGAATCTTGTTTTTTCAAACTTTCTTGCGCATCCTACCTATACGCAAATCGATAGCAAAATAAAAATTAAAAAATATCAAATATCCACTAGACTACAAATATCACAAAATGTCAACATTTTTAAATAATCTGCAATTTAATGTCGAGAAAATGCTAATATAAATACGTACTTGGTGTAAATTTCAAGTCTCTACAGTTTGTTTATATTTGATTTGCTACAAAACCAAATCGATTTTGCCGAAAACTGGTTTTGCGGTAAAAAGTAATAACACGATTATTTCTACGATTTTGTACCTACTGTTCCGAAAGGTGTTGCAACCATCATACGAGAAAAAAATGTATAGAAAAAACACACATATACACTGTATATAAATAATAAATGCATTATTGCTTCGCTCAGGATAAAAAAAAATCCAATAAGTACATTCAGATTACTATCCGTTCATTATTTAAAATGCAAAAATTTTGAAAAAATTACTAACCCGACATTATATTAGGTATAATCACCGACTACAAATTGAGGACATAATATATCAAGTGAATTGTGATAAGTGGTAGCTGGTTTTATGATTCTCGTGTTATAATATTATATACAGTTGAAGTAAAACCGTGAAAATTAGAAGACCACTTATGAAAGTTTGTAAACATTATTAGTTTTTGTTCAATTGTTATAATGGTTACAAATAATAATATTTTTGTTTAATTTTTGTTGATGTTATTATTATTTTGTGTTCACCTAAAGACTAAAAATATTATGTTACTAATAACACACATTACATTTTATATTCAACACAATGATAATCGTAAAATAGTTAAATAAACATAATATTAATTCCAATGAAATATTAATAATTAATAAAAAATAAGTAAATATAAATATATAGGTATTTATAACCAACTTAACAATAGTACATATTATCAGATAATCGGGCGTATAATATGTTTATACATATTTTCGTTAAAATTTAAACATTTTTGATTAGGTGGTGTTAGAAAATGTTGAGGAAATATTAGTTTTTTAAACATTCGATAAATATCAAACAAGAAGAATTTTTTGTCTTTATTTAGGCACAATCTATCATAATAATACACTATACTTAGTCAATAAAATCAGTAAATTTGATGGCAGTGACATTATAATAGTATATTTAACATCATGATTAAAGCAAATCACACTATTTTTCAAATAAAAGTATAGCGACGACATTACCAAATAAATAGTGATATATTTCCTAATGACATGTTATGAATTTAATAAGTATATTGAAACATTATGTCTGACCGTATAAATTTGGTTGAAGGTCTTTCATGCATTTTCTTTCAATTTTCTCCGGGCACATATAATTTTTTACGTAAAAACATGAACATGAACGGGTACAAATGTAGGTACGTGTGAAAAAAGAAAGAAAATGAGAAAATATCACTTTGCACACTCTCGGCTTGTCCTTCGATTATATTGAGCAAATATTCATGACAGACATAATATTATTTCTACTCGCAAGAATGAAGACTGTACTTGTATGCCCATATATAAGTACCTACTAAATTATTCAATCGTAGATTTATGATATTCAACAAATTAATAAATCGTCAAGATTATAATAATACTATAATGTTATGACGATTTTTCTGAAAAATGCATAAGTAGACGTATCTATCTAGCTATTGGCTATGACGTTTAATGAAAATAGAATATATATTTTAAGGAATAATATTGTTTTATACTATTTATGTGAAGAAATTAAGAAAAAACTTAAAAAACTCGTATTGCTTATTAGAAACTTAATAAGAAAATCCTTTAAACATGTAAAATATATTTTGTAATAATTATATATTAATTTAAATATTTAACGTATCAATTAGTCACTGAACTACATATAATTACTAAATCTTACAAATAATTAATTAACAAAATATCAAGGGATCTTATATGTAAAAGTAATATTGTAATTTCTAGACAAAACTTATAAAACGCATATCAAAATACAACATCTCATTTAATTATTTAGACGCAAATCTATAATAGGACCAATCACAAGTCACAACAAATATCGACAGCAACTTCTTGAGAAAACGAACCTGTAAAATCAAATTCAATTTAAACACTTTTTTTAATTATTTTTTATAACATGCATCTCATTATAATTGTTAAACTATAATCGTCTTGTAAATGACGAATAAAAAAGCAATTCCAAAATTTCAAAATTTAGTATGGTATACCTAACCAGTAACCTATACGGCTATATACCAACATATTTCAATACCAGAAACCACACACTCAAAGTTTTAAGCATTTTTACTGCTAGGAAAAGTGTAGTCATCCTCTATTATTTTATTTTTCGGTTTTTCCATAGTCATTTAGACCATACGGTCAAACAATATCTATCTATTTCTACCTATCGATTGATATCCATATCGCCTCCATTATAAATTAGAATTCAATTTTTCCACTATTCATACAATATGTCTTCCCAATGTTTGTTTATCACTTGGTAATTTCTTGATATAATGGTCAGAACTCATTGTCATATTGTCATCTTACTACCCTATTGTTTCCCACAAAATGCTGCCCAATTCAATTTTCTCTTTTAAATTTTCTTTTCGGAAAAAAGTGTCGTAAAAACACAAAAAATGACAAAACACATAAATATCATCATTATACCTACAATCAATAATTGTTCACTGGAGTAAACATGATATAAAATAAATAAAAAATATTAAAAAACATCAACCCTTCAATCAGAATTAAAAACACACTGGAGAAATAATTTTTAGGAAAATACACAGATAGTTGAGTTAGTAAGATTTATATTACAGGAAATAAAAAAAATAATTTACAAGAATGCGTTTTTTTGGAAATCATTGTGATATCTTATTATAAATTCAAAACACAGTTATTAAGTTGAAAAAAAATTACAAAATTGAAATTTGTTAAACAATATTTTAGTACCAGGTAATTTATCCTGTTGTCTTGTGAAAAAAAAAAAAAAAACATTAACATTAGGAAAGTATTCAAATGTGTCCGAGTAGTGATAACGATGTATTTGAACATGACGGCCAAAACTTTATTTTCTATTTCTGACTTGTTCTTCTACAGTGTATTTAGGACAGTTGGTCGCCATAATATATAACGTGATCGAAAGATCGTCTTAATAATATGTCTACTCTTTTACTGCAAACCATCGGTACAGATTCTTTGTTATTATATAATGCTTATATATACCCAACATTTGTTTATAAGGTTATTTTTTTATGCATTTATTTTCGCTATATAGACTCTTTAGAGGATGGATATTGTAATATTAGTATATTATTATACAGCGAGCACACAACCGGAAATATAAATAATAGTGATTGCTTTTAGTAATGTGCAGGTACGTACCTATTAATTGTTCAAATAAAATATTATACCATTTATACCTAAGTTTGAATAATATTTATTTACCTGCAGCTATTGAATTAAAGTAGATAAATAATAGTATAATAGACGTAAATGCGTTATAATGTCACTAAATAAATATGTAAAGACTGCTAGTACTTAGTACCTATGTAATAGTGTGTACATTAATAATTTAATCAGTGGTATCCAACTATAGTAAAAGCCAAAAGGTAATAATATGAGTTATTATAGAGTATAACTATATTTTTGAATGAATTGAGATCTACATCATATCAAAAAAAAAAAAAAAATAATAATAACAATAAAAATATAAATATTATTATAGACAGTCTTGTAAAGAATGTAAAGTATTCATATAAAAGTATTGAAATACTTTTTTTTCAATTGAATACTATAATTTAAAAACTTTTTTGAAAAAATTATTTGAATATGTATTCTGAATCATTTATTATTATTATTATTATTATTTTATTAATTAAAAAAAATATATTTAGTTTATTTCGTGATAAAACAAATTTTTCTATTACAAATCGAACACATTATAGATTAGGATGAACAATTATTGACCAACGTTAATTTCCATAACCATTCCAGAACTGACGAAGAAAGTATATTCTTATAGTACCTACCTACTTCAAAAAGTATTCGAATAGGAATTAAAAATTAAAAATATTCTCAACAACACTGATTATAGACAATCACTTCTGTATAAGTCAGATCATTTGAATTTTGTAAACAATTGTCTGCTATTGCTGAATAATAATTATGATTTTTTTTTTTTTTCATATATATTAAGCTAATGGCCCATGTCGCCGAAGCTATAAAGATCAATAAAAAAAAAATTATAATTTTGGCGCAATGTTTTTAAAAGTAGCTATTTTCGCGCAGTACATGTGCAGTATGCACAAAAGTGCACCACTTATTATTTAAGCAGGTACCTTGTCGCTAAAAATTGGGTGTATTTCAAATGTACTGACTTAAATTTATCTATAATTTATTTTTGAAAAATCTCTTCAAGTGAAATTGCACATGAAAATTACAATTATTGAAAAATTAGATATTATAATAATAGTGTTTCCTAAGACTGTATGTGTGTGACAAAAAATTATAATTGTCATTTTTTAAAATAAATTCAGTTGGCAGTGTTGGTACGTATATTGGAATACTGTTATCTGTATTATCGACGACGTATTAAGTTCTGTAGCTTAATAATTATTGTGAATGATTGTTATGAATTCTAATAATGTTAGCTTGTTATTCACAACGTTGGTTGTAAACTTTGATAAATTAAACATAACACTCAGTTTGAATGTTCATGTTAAAACTGAACAGTGAACACTAATGTATGTAAAATGTCTACGTATAAATGGTTAAATTATTAAGAAAAAAAAAATAGAATATCTAATGTAACACGACATTTTGATCCAAATAGGAAAAAATTTAATTCATAAAAACTAATAAATAATAGGGGTCAACGTTTGCATATTCATAAGGTTGATTGTTCAACTATATTTCCTATTCAAATATCAACTTCCTGGTTTGAAATGTTTAATATAAAATTATTGATAACTGACAAGTACCTAATATTCAATGTGTTTTTAATATTTTTTTTTTTTACTCGACAACAATTATGTCCATTAGCTAAAAGTCTTAATTACAATTTACAATTTTTGTGGGATTTACATTGTGTTAGGTACATTAATTTAACAATTACAAAATTATATTTTGTCTGTATAATAAGGTTGGTTAGTTTTAATAATTTAATGATTTTCACGCTTTGATCAGAGTCTAAGGATTTTATCGAGAGTTTCGGTGAAATTGAGATATTATTAGTTATTACGATCGTTCCTTTTTGTATACTACACAGACTACATTCAGATTAGTTCGACTGATGTGATCGCGAGCTTCGCAGATGGGTGGTTAATCTTTTGACACGAGGAATCCGTGGGTTACCCTAGAGCTAGAGTGTCCAATTCTTAGGCGATTCGTGGAGGTTTCGTATTTTCGGTTTAAGCCAGCGGTTTTCCATCTGCTGCAGGTTGTGCTCTTGATCTGGTTTAGTTTAGTGGTCTATAGTTTCTCCATAGTATTAGGTATATTATGTCATTTATTTTTATTTTTTAATATGGAATAGTTTCGGTGAAATTGAGATATTACGATCGTTCCTGTTTGTATACACAGACTACATTCAATTACGATTTGTTCGACTGATGTGATTTGTGTACCATACGCTTTTCAGTTGAGTGGTTCGTCATCTTTTGAAATGAGGAATCCGTTGCCCAACCTCTAGGGTTTAGAGTATCCAATTCTTAGACGATTTATAGAGATTTTGTCTTTTGGGTTTAAGTCAAAGAGGTTTCCCATCTGCTGTAGGTTGTATTCTCGGTCCGGTTTTAGTGGTCTGGTTATTCCATAGTACCTATATGTCTTTTTTTTAAAATTTATATCAAACTAAAAATAAATAATACACCACTATGATATCAACTAGTTCCCCAGGGTTGAAACATAACAAACGTTTAATTTATTTTAAATTTATTTTTTAAATTGTTTTTTTTTTTAATACCTATACTTTAAAAAAATTTTATTCAAAGTCCTTTCTAATCTCATGACCACAGAAGTAATCTAATTAAATCTTAAATCCCTCGCTGTATTCTGTCCGTACCTACCCTTTAATCTTTATCAGGTTATAGCTCCTAATTCATAATTAATTGCTGTAATAGAATTCTTTTTTATAAATTAAACTATATAACATATTATTATAATTAGATATTTTAAGTTATATATATATATATATATATAATATGCGCCTTATATTAATTTAGATACGCAAATTACATGGTTCCATGTTCATATATATTTATAATAAATTAGTGTACGAAATACTATCACGGATTAAATGAGATTTTTATTTAATCTGAGATGCAATTATATTCACGACAAGTAACAACTAATAACTTCTACTTAGCTTCGGCCTTTAAGACACCATATTGGCACTGCTAAGCATAAACTTTGGCATCAATCACTGTTTTCCGCTGTCACTTACTGAATTCAAATTAAAACTCCTCAACACAAACTATATATGCTCATAGGGGAGTTGTAAATTTTTTAGTTTATGTTTTTGACAACTACTAATAACCATACATGATTTTTCATGAGTTACGAATAAATAATAACAATAATTTTAATTTTTGTTTTACTAGAAATTTATGGTTTTTTTTTTTTTTTTTTGATTCTTGCCGAACTGTTTTGATGACAAGTTTAAATGAACCAATACAAAACTGGATACGAAATTCTAGACCAAATATTGATATAAATAACTAATAAGTGACGCAATTTTTCATCTTCGAGTTTGGTGGGGCTAAAAATAATGTGTAAGCCGTGTGATCAATTGTTTTGTCGTGGAATTTCGTGATTAATCACTTTGTGTCTTATACTTGAATTATTAATTGCTCTAAGTTATGAAAAAATGAATATCTTACCTCATACCGATCGTGGATTAAAATATCTATCACTCGGTGTGTCTGTGATGAGTTGTGACATTTATTTTATCATCATTGGTGTATGTGAAGTCGTGTTGACTGTACCATATACATATAGGTCATCATGCAATGTATATGCAATACAATTATTATGCGTACAAAACTACAAAACAATTTATAGGTATTTACCTATACTGATATTATGAAAAATAGTTGTAAACGTAGTGACAATTTGTATTAACCAGCAACAGAGTTTAACTTTAAAACCTGACTTCACCGATAAAAAATTAAAAATATAGCGCGCTTTAACATAGGGGCGTATATAATTTGCGCCTAACAACTCCCCCCCCCCCAAAAAAAAAAAAAAATGTAAATGTATTTTGCACCACATCTAAAAATTAATTTTGGTAATTTGAGCCACTACAACCAAACAATTTTTTTTACATTTTAAAATACTCATTAGAAGAGGGGCATCTAAATATCTATCTATCTGAACTAGGCACTTCTAAAAAGTATTGTTAACAAGTATAAATTTGTAACTGATAGTACAAAATATATTTTACCATATGCAAATTTACTATTATGTACATTTATGTGACGGAAACAACTGCACATACATAATACATATGGGTCGAGTGTCATCTTGTGCTAATTTTTGTTTTCAACAGGATTTGTGTTTTTATATTCTTTATCTATTCAACAAAAAAGTTGTTCTATAATAATTTAAAGTTAGTTATGTTATACTTTCTATTGGCACCTATTAAAAAATTCACAACTTAATGAAATTTTACATATTTTAAAACATTTAAAAACTATGTTTAACTTTTTATTTTTTACGAACACTATACCCAATATTGTTTAAAATTTAACATTAATGAAATTTTTTAATAATTAAATAGATAATTAGTGCATTAGTTATTAAATTTACAATCTCATATTAATAAATGTGTACTGTAACTATACAAGTTCACACACACACACTATAGTGGTGGCGGTAAGATAATTTTGTCTGGCTGACTTTTACTATGTCTAGTACCTCAATAGAAGTAAATTATGAGTAACTTAGCATTTGACCTCTACAGGTGCAGTGCGTGTGAGGCTTAAATATGTAAACTCTTACTTTAGTTTACCATTTGAATCACTGTACATAATTTGTTTATAAGTAAACACTGTAAATTCAAAACTTATGGATACATGTTAAACCACCATTTATGTAGTAATTACACATCAGGCAACAATGAGTGAATCACTTGATTTTAATTTAAAAAAAAAAAAAAATGATAGGTAATAAATACAATCGGATAAGATAATATACAAATCTAATTATATTAAAAATTTCATATAATTGCACAAAAACTTAAATATCAATTATGACTAATAAAATATTTTAATCATATTTTATATTTTGTAAATCACCAATATGAGTTTATATTATAAATCCACACTAAATGGTGGTTACACTTAAAAATAAAAATTACCAGAGCCTATTTGTTAATATAATTAATTTAATTTGAATAACTTTAGCTCTGGTTAATTTAATAAATAATAAAATACAAATTTTATTCATATAAATAATGATTAAATGTGAACATAATTATAATAAATATTTGTCTTTGTCGTTGAAACACAGCATAAGAAATTCTCAATAATATGATAATTTTATGAATATTTCACATAAGTGTTCAATTATATTGCAATTCATTGAAATACAATTTTATTCACTTGTAAACCAATCAATTATCATTAAAGAGTAATAATAAATTTGTTTATTTAAATAAAGCAATAGATAATTTTCGACATTTAAGATGTATGGTTTACTTTGAAACGTTTATTTACATGCCGAGCTCCGTTTATTGGACGGTTCCGTGAGTATATAGGTAAAGCAGAGCGTTATAAATACGCAAAAAAATGTAAATATACCGTCTTATAAAATACGAGTTACAATTAAAAATACATTTTTCCAATAAAAATCTAGTTTAATTCAACTTGTATTAAATTTAAAATGTTTGAATAACAAAACCATTATGAACAATCAACAAGCTGTAACTACTGCCATAAATTAGGTGAAAGCGTTTGGCCAGTTTGTGATGGTTTTGTAAGGTCTGTAAAGCCATTGGAGAGGTCTGCAAAGCCATTAGAAAGGTCTGTAAATCCATTAGAAAGGTCTGTAAAGCCGTTGACACTGACACTTGATGGAGCTGTTGTTTGATTCCCCAAATTCAGCATGGTCATCTGTTGAGGCAACTGAAAAATTGATTATTCATTAAAAATTGTTAAATATTATCATACAGTAAATTTACTCACATGAACTAAATTATTTGAAGATTCAAATGCTGAAAACTGATTATTTTTCACTGCAGAACTCTCCTATAAGTGTATTTATAAATATAAATTGTGTGGATATTAACTACAAGTTAATAAGCATAATTATTTTATAATACCTAAGTAATAAGTATGCAAAATGTTAAACTAATAATAATAGTCCTATTGCCTTACATAGTTCTTTGTTTGGTTTAAATAATTTATTGTAACTTAATTTTTGATTAAACCAATGTTTATGGTTAAAACAATGTAATGATGCTTAAATTCATAAGGAGGTATATATATGAAATATACGGTATAAGTTCAAACAAATTTGTAGACACACAACTCTCACACACATAAAAAAAAGCAATGATAGTTACATTTTGCTGAAAAATCATTAATTTATAATCAGAAGACTATTTATTATGTAAACAATTTGAAAATTTTATGTTGGTATTAGAAGAGTATTAAAGGACTAAAGGAGTACACAACAAAAAAGTTTTCTTCAAATTATTACTTTATATTATTATTGTAAACAATGCAAAAAATGATTTGGTAAAAATCCAATGCAAAAAAAAAATTAGGATATTTAGAATCACCAGATGACGTCAGTGGGTTGTTTTAGAAATAACTTCCTATCTTTTACATGAAAAAGTTACTCGCTTTACACAATAATTTATATGTACCCAACAATGTAATTTTCAATGTTTTTTAGATCTACTATAAATGTGTGCATTTTGTGCTAATGACGATTAAGGTATTAGAATTGAAATTTAATATATATATTTTTGTAATATTAAAAATATTTAACTTAGCTGGTTGCATGTCATATCGCGATTATTGGCTGCTAATATAACAAAGTTTATAAAGCAAAACATCCTTTTATAAGGTTTTAAATATTTTTCATAGTCTGGCGATAATGTTCGTCATGAACACACGTTCGCTCCGTTATCGCTCCTCGTAATCACTTTGAGTCCGCCTAACATGACGCCGCCTCAACCACCATAAATCCAAAAATCAAAACGGCATTTGTCCTCGCCTTCTAGTCCATCACCACAAGAAGAAAAGAAAATCAAGCAATACACATCACCAAATCGATACGCGGCACTGGCCAAGGTCACTGACGGCGAAATCGAAAATGAGGTATTTCAATCAAATGATAACATAGTAGTCTGTGAGCAACTATATAAAACTAAAATCACACCTATGCCTACCTGAATACCGGCAATCTACGTAAAGAAAGTCACCAATTTCTCAATATTCAGTAAAAAAATAATATCACTCACAGGCACAAACGATATTTCATTTAAGTCCACACCATCATTTATTATAATCCACACCAACAACCGCATAACCTACAACATAGTTATCGATCACTTAAAAGAAACCAATTCCAAATTTCACTCTTTTCAGCCGCACTGCAAACGGCAATACAAAGCAGTAATCAGAAATCTGCATCACTCCACTATCATAACTGATATTACTAACGCCCTGGCTGAACTTGGACACTCGGCCCCGCGCGTGATAATATCAAAAAGAACCATCGTCCCTTACCACTGTTCCACGTTGAACTGGCTCTTAAAGAAAACAATAAAGAAATCTTCAAGATTACAAAACTCCTTCATTCCGCAGTATTGAATGAAAAACCACATACAAAACGCAAAAACCCGCATCAATGCTACACATGTCAAGCATACGGTCATACGCGTAACTACTGTAGTCAGCAGCCCAGATGCGTTAAATGCGGCGAAAATCACTCAACTGATATGTGCACCAAAGATAGTAGCCTCCCGGCTAAATGTGCACTATGCTCTGGTGCACATACAGCATCATATAAAGGTTGTATCATTTACAAAAAACTGACAAATTCTGCAAACAAACCAAAAAAGGTAGTAATTCCAAAACAACAAGGCACCTCACGTCGTCATGCAGCGCATGCACCCCAGTCTGGTTCATCATATGCCAGTGTAACAGCTGCCCAACCAACATCCTGTACTTCAAACTCAAATTCAAATTCAACGTCAAACATCTTGAACGAACTAAAAATATTATTAAATCCATTAGTTTTTCTAATAACTGTAATTTTAAGCTAACTCACAACAATATTCCCATAGCAGCCATTACTTCCAATATTAAATGTCTTATCTACATACCTCATTAAAATTATCTACAATCCCCATTCCATATTCTATTTGTATTAGCCGTAATCTAAACTTGTAAAAGCATGATTAATATGCTGAAACATTTAATTATTAAATAAAATAAAATAAAAATATTTCAAAAAAACTTAAAACTTCAAGCAAATGCTAGTTTCATAACGTCTTCATTGCATAAAAACACATCACATACATGGAATCAAAATTCAAAAATATATTTTAAAGGTAAGTGAATAATTATGTAAAGCAAGCAACTTCAACAAGTACAAAATAGGCAATTGTGGATTGCTCTGCACATTGACGTCAAGCGTCTTTTTTTAAATTCCTCATAATTTATCAAATAATTTAATATCGTGAGTAGATATTTAAAACTTACACCATTTATCATTTTATTATTTTATTTTTGGGTCATGTTAGAGACAAAGGGTGGGGCATAATAATTGTGATTTTTCGAAGGGTCATATTTGGGAAGGCCTGAATTTTATTTTTTAACAGATCCCCATAATTGGATACCATACGTCCATATGGGTTCCAGAAGTGATTTGTATATTTGAAGTTTTGTTTTTAAAGATGTGAATTTATATTTTTAGAAAGTAATATTACTTAAAGAATGGGAGTGGGCATTAAATATTAACCATTTATCTTAAAATTGAACATTTGTTCAAATTAAAAAATATATTTTCTGTGTTTAGTGCTCCTTCAACTGTTAGGCAAAAAATAAATTTTAAAACTATTAATTAAATTTAAAAAAATCAAAATATTGTCTATAAATAGGCCACACTCAACTAACCTATGAAATTCTTAACATCTAAAGGAGATGTATCTCTTCCCCTCGCCCCATACGAATAATCTCGTGTTGTTTATGTAACTATTAAACATATATTGGCTGTACTCTGGCAATACAAAACCAACAGACTAAACCTCAATGACGTTGAAAACCTCGATAAATCTCTTAAGCCAACCCCAGATCTAATGAATAATTAATTTATAGAAAATTTATTTTTATGTAATAATTGTATATAGTTAATATATTAAATATTTATTCATCTAATTTAAAAGTGTCGTTTGTAAAAATATAAATGTTCCATTTTCATGCTTTGAAAATTCTATCTCCTTATGACACATACACGTTATGATATTAAATAACCAATGTTTTATAATTTATAAGGTATGCAATTGATTTTGTAGTATTTTGCATGATTGATTGTTATCTATGTATCGAGTATTAAAATGAAATAAAAAAATTAACTTAATAAATAATAGGTATGGAGAATATATACTACAGCTGATTATACTGTACTTGAATATTAAAGATATAAGAGAAATACATTTATTTTGGTTAAAAAAATTAAATGTTTATTATTTTTAATAGGATGTAACATATTCTAAATGTTTAGAAAATAAATCTATCATAGATAAATGCATTACTAAGAAATAATGAGCTTTATATTATAATATTTAAATGTTTATTCATTTTAAGAGGATACTACACCTGCATATTTTGTCTTCAACAAACATACAACATAGCAAATTTGTGTTCACTGTTCAGCGGATCTAATTTCATAAGGTAACCTTTAATGAGAGAGTTATTATGACCTATTATCAAACTTAAAGGTAAGTACATAATCAGTGTTTTCTTTTGTGGGTTAGTGACATACAATGTATATTATTTAACTAATATTGTATATTTGTTTTAAAATATAAATGTATTAAAAAAAGGCCTCACAAAAAACACATACATTTTTTCAATCTTTTAGTTTGATAATACATACATAAATTCACTGTAGGATTAAAATTTACTGCACAAGATTGGAATTGATAAAACAAATGTAGAATGTCGCATGTTTGTAAGATGGAGACAATACATGTGGGTGTGACATTTTTTAAATAATCATAGTTCACGGTTGCGGGTTAAAAAGGGGTTCAGTCATCAAAATCAAATTTTTCAGGAGAGCAAAAACAAAGTTAAATTAAATTAAAGTTTGGTGCCAAAAGATATAATATGTATCTAATGGTGACATAACCCTTGTAGCACATAAAAATTGAGTTAACACTAAACGCACTTTGAAATAACACATTCAATAACATAAAATTATTTATATCTTTTGATACAATTTATGTAGTTTTTTCTACATTTTTTGATGTAAATAACTTGTTTTACACAAAATGTTGCTTTGACCCTTTTTTCATGCACAGCCGCGAATTAATGTGTTTAAGCATAAAATAATATTCTAAAGAGCATGTAAAATAAAAATGAACAAGGACTAGGAAGTGGTGATAAAATTTTACTCTCTATATCTAAGCTAAATTAACTTAAATAAATGTATCACTTACATTGTTAATAAATTGAGTTGGTGCATTTTTTGCAGCCATACTGTAAAATGGATTAGACGCAAAACTAGAATTTGTTGAGGACTGAAGATTGTTAAAATCAATAGAGTTCTTTGATAGCAAATTGATAGAATTATTCCCCTAAATTAAATAAAAAATAAGTTTGAATGTTAGTCATAATTAAAATACAGTATTAGTTATTTATAAACATACAAGATTATTGATGGATTGCATATTTTGGAATCCATTTTGATTGAAAGTGTTCAAAAATGGTTGTTGTGACTGAGGAGGAACAAAACCGTTATTTTGACCTAAACACACAAAAATAATGTTTTTAATATCAACACAATATTGAACTTGAAAGTTATTTACTTGTATACTGGCTTGTAGCTATGTTATTTGGGGATGATGTTTTTCCGTATAATGCCAAAATAGAGTCAGTAGTGAGTTTATTTTTTGAAGTCGTTGGTTGGTTGAAAAAGTTCTCCTCTTCAGTGGAACGACCTATCATTGGATCAATAGTTTGTTGAATTTGGGGAGAAGCAGTTGTAGTAGAAGAAACAGATGCACTTAAGAAACTACTGAACGGGTCTGTTGAATCTGAACTGGAGGATGTGAAGGACGTATCTATCAATGTAGGGTTGGAGTCTTTTGTGGGAGTATCTGTATAATAGTAATAATGTATTAGTAACTAAAAAGTTATGAATAATTTTAAAATAGATTAAATTATATACCCAAACCGAGAAGATCGGTGGAATGATTTGAATTAGATGAAATCGGTTTCTTGTTTGATGATAATTTTGGGCTTAAAGAAATAGGTTTTGGTAATGGATTTGGCACAATTGAAGGCACATTGCGCATAATTGACCCAGGTTTTGGTTCTCGCTTTTTTTTCTTCTGTTTTTCAGCTTCTTCTTCTAAATCCTTATCCCAATTTACCTAAAAACACAAGATAACAATTTAAGTAAAGAATTTAATTTCAATAGATACTATAAAATACTTTAAGTATATTATTTTTATATTTGGTTTATATATTGTAGTTTTTAATGTTTACATACAAATAAAAAATTACTATGATGGTAAATGCATAGGTAATGACTAATGACATCATTTTAATCATTAAATTATAGTTATTTCTTAAATATCTATCATAATTATCATTAAAATATTTTGTTGAACATGAATGAAACTGTTTAAAATACAATGTTTCAGGAACGGGTGTAATGTATAACAATTATAAAGTATTAATTATTGAATTAATTTAGTAATTTATAGTTATGTTATTTTTATTTTAGCATAGGTACCTCAAAAAAATTAACTTTAACATGGTGATGTTAAATATATGCAGACAATTATCATCTGGTCAGATATAACATTGTTCTGATAAGCATAATTGAATTATAAGGAAATACCTCATATCAGATAATTTTAATAATAAACTTCAAGTTAACTATATTTTAATAGTTCAATGCTGCTAATAATAATAATAGCAATGAAATGACATTGATGAAATTTTTACTTTAGGCAATGGAGGCTGCACCCATTCTTTGGCAATGTACTTTTTGTGTTCGTACTTCGAACGAATGAATGCCTCTAATGCAGAATCAGTTTGCGGACGTCTAAAATTATCAGGTAGATTTGCTTCGTAAACAGCTCTGGCTCGACTATTTCCCATTTGTTGCAAATTCTGTAATTATAGAATTTACTGTTTAACGAAAAATACTATAATAAATTCACTGAAGATAAATATTAAATAATATATACACACCACCACTTGTTCGGGAGTCCAAGAATCCAAATTCACAGACCGAACTTTGCTGATGTGTACACCGAGATTACGGTGGATGCCAGCACATCTTATGCACAGGAATATTCCCAAATTCCACGAAGCCCATCTTGGTCCTAATTTTTTTTGTAATAATATTAATCTATTTGGTTAAAGAATACGTAAAAAATGTTATGCTTAATCAATATTTACCTTTTGAATCACAATCCACACAGTACTTGTTATCGTCATCTTTCAACATTTGGTTCAGCAACGACAGACATCTATCCTGTATTTGTTTCTGTTTATCTTTCTCAGCTTTAGAAGACATTTTTACACTAAGCGATTATAATAAACAATTATTTAAAAAAAAAAATATATATTATTGTGTAGTGTGTGATAATAATTTGGCAGTTTTTGACATCGTCACTTTATTGCCAAATATTTGGCATATTATTGCAAACCACTAGCGAACAAGCTCTACGAAGCAAGTTTTGTACTTTTATCATATTATTATTTGGTTCCCACCTCAACCAGTCACCCGCCGGCCATCACCAATCAGCATGCCATTGAACTGTACAGTGTTGCCAGACATAATACGAGAAAAAAATGTTGACATCTTTGTTCTATATTAGGTTTTCGTCACTGTTTATATGCCATCTCCACAGACATCTATACTTATCTGTGGCTATCTCCCAGTTTTACTGTTATCAAAAACCTTAAATTTTGTTTTCGAAATTTTTACACCGACTTTTATAACGGGTAAATAAATTTATAAAATATTTAATATTATATTATACGGTTATTAAAGAATTTATCAATGTCTGTAATATAGTTAATTTACAGTTAATGATTATTAATAGTTAACACTTATTTATTTTATATTAACTATAGTACAGTTATTTAGTATTTATCGAATATATATGTACTTTTTGATGAATTAAATTTTTTAAATATGTACCTAGGTAGACTTTTCAACATAAGCTTAAAAAATTCATTACTTGTATTGTTTTTTTATAATTTTAATGTAATGTAGTGTATTTATTTAATCTAGTTGTCTATTTAAGTTCTCATTGTTTCTATCAAACATGGATACCTATCGAATATTTCTCATCTTAAGTATGTATTTTTTGAATTTTGCATTTACCCAAGATCCTTCTGGTTATATAGCCTACTGTCCATGCATGGGCCGTTTTGGAAACCAAGCCGATCACTTTTTGGGAGCCATTGGTTTTGCCAAAGCTTTAAATCGCACACTGTTATTACCTCATTGGATTGAATACCGCTATGGCCAGCAGAAGTCTGTACAAATTCCATTTGATACATACTTTAAAGTAGATCCACTTTTAGAGTATCACAGGGTTGAGTTGATGAATGACTTTATGACTAATTATTCAAATGATCTATGGCCGCCAGCAAGTCGAACATCGTTTTGTTATATGCAAAGAGGCGAATTGGAAGGATGTAATGCCAAAGCAGGGAACCCTTTTGAATCATTTTGGGATACATATGGCATTGATTTTTCATCTTCTGAATTTTATGCTCCCCTGAACTACGATGTTTACCATCACGATATGGTATCTAAATGGCATGAGAAGTATCCATCATCTGAATGGCCAGTGTTGGCATTTGTTGGTGCTCCAGCAAGTTTTCCAATTCAAAAAGAAAATGTAGAGATTCATAAGTACTTAAAATGGAGCGACGAAATAAATAACTTGGCAAACTCTTTTATAAAGAATAGAATTAAGCCTGGAAAATTTATTGGTATTCACTTGCGCAATGGTATTGATTGGGTCAGGGCTTGTGAACATATCACCAAGAACTCTTTGTTGTTCTCAGCTCCACAGTGCTTAGGCTACAGGAATGAATATGGAAAAGCAACAGAAGAATTATGCTATCCAACTTTTGAAACAGTTGTAAAACAACTCAAAAGACTCATTCGAAAATATGACAAAGACATAAGTACAATTTTCGTAGCATCTGATAACAATCATCTAATTCCTGAACTTTCACATGCATTATCGAGTTTTAATTTGAAAACTGTAAAATACGATAAAGATAGTCCGCACGTAGATCTTGCAATATTAGGAAAGGCAGATTATTTTATTGGCAACTGTATATCTTCATTCAGTGCTTTTGTTAAACGTGAGAGAGATTCAAATGGTCTACCTACTGAGTTTTGGGCATTTCCAGTTTATCAAAAAAATAATCAAAAGGATGAACTGTGAGTAAAAATGATTTGCTTACGTATTTATTTCAATATGTTTAAAAAATATATATTAATATATTATTTTTTGTGTACTCACAGATATCTCGTACCTATCTTACCATTATATTCTGATGTTTTTTTATTTTTGTATTTGATTAGATGACAAGAGTTTATATTGTTTAATCTATTTGAAATAGTAATGATCTAGAGTAATGTTAAATTTTTTTTTGAAAGATTTAAATTTCATAACTTGATTTTTATGTTACAACTTACATACAGGTTTACCAGTCATAAGCTAAATATTATATTATTTTCATATTAATAATACTGGTTTTATTGTCTTGTTTATGGAATTCCTAAATATGTAGAAACTAACTTAACCATATATTTAATTATGCATAAATATAATTGTACTATTTGTATACTTAAAAATACAATAATTGTCTACTTTTTTTAAATAATTGCGATTTCGCATCTATTTTTGTAAAAACTTAATTTCATTAAGTACCTAGATACTTTATTTTCTAATATATTTTTATTGAATGTAATTTGTATACGTTTATATATATTAAATTTTTTTGAACCTATATTAAATATTTTTATTCAGTATACCTACCTACATAGTACTTATTATTTATGATCGTTATAAATTTACCTATTGATTTATTTATTGTTTTGAACTTGACAAGTTTTACTATTTATTACAAAAAGAGACAAATCGAAAATTATTTTTAGTTCAAAGAGGCCGAATTGAATATAACTATTATTTAATATATATCAATATGTTTTTCTTTCTCAGCACAAAAATACTATTTAATCTAAAACTTTAAATCATTACCAACTAAACAGTATTCAAAAACAAAATTAAACATAAATAAGTAAAAACAGGGTAAGGTATTATCAGTTAGAGATTATGTGCAGAGACCCTTAATAATAATGTACCTATAAAAAAGTATTCAAATACATTAAGTTTATTTATCGACTAATGTTCATTAATTTGGTATTAAAATAAAACACAATTTATATTACTAAAAATTAATATTTGTTCAATTTATTGATACAAAATTTGTATATACTTATCTATTAAATTAATATTGCCTCAATTATTTGTTATATTTTAATACAATATCTACAGGTACCAAATATATTAAAATAATTAAGATATATATTTTAAAATTAATTATAAATTATCCATGTATTAAATATTTATACTTAACCTTAAAAATCATTTATTTATATTGTAACACAGCCATGCGCTGTATTTAATTTTAAAATATGTAAAAAAAATGTCATCCCTAATTCAGTCTTACATTATAATTTTTTGATAAATTTTTGAATTTTAGTTTATTTATACAACAAATCAACAGGAATTTTTTATTTTCCGTGTCAATGTGGACGTACTATGCTTAATTCGTCCAATGATAGACTGTAGTCATTTTTTTGGTGTCGAATTTGCTGTAGTAATTTTTATTTTTTCTCGCTTAAGAAATTCTTTTGCCAATTTGTCTGTTGATCTAGTATCAAGAGCTTGAAGAATTTTTGTATCTATAATTTTAATTAGATAATTACATAAAAATAACAATATTTATGTCCATATGGTATAATGTCCTATTAATATATGAGAAATAAATTTACTAATAATTACCTAAAGATTTAGGAGATGTCAGCTTTAATCGTATTTGAGGTACACTACCTAAGTCATTTTCCAACTGTGTAGATGGAATATCTTTAAAATGTACAAATGTTTCAGATACAAACTCATTTGTCATTCCCATGTAATCTTGATCTTTCACTATAAACATTACTAAACCATTTTTTTCAGCACGTTGTTCAGGAGTTAAAGGACTGTAAGCAAAATAATAGCAAAATAGTCAACTAAATTAAAAATTCATTTTTAAGGTGTTACAATACTAACATTTTAAAACATTCATCAAATAAAGGGTACAAAGTTTTTTTCTGTACTGCTGTTGAAGGTTTAATGGCGTGTAGAAATTTTTCTTTTGGCAACAAACGTACTTTAACGAATGGATCACTGTAACCTGAAAAATATTGTCAAGTGAAAATTCTGATTTATAAATCTACACATACAGGTTTGTACCAATTGATACCATTGATATAAATAATGGTAGCATAAAATATAGTATTTATAATCAATGTAAATACTTAATATATTTATTATTTAAATACCATTAGAGTCCATTGCTTTAATTCCATTTGCATTTAGTACATCTACTTTGAGAACATTGTTGATAAATATTAATTTAACAGTTAATACTCCTTCGTTAGCCTCTTCCATCTCATTTTGTCTTTGAAGTCTTTCTAAATAATATTCATGTATAAGGTCTAAAGTATCTAATGTATGCAAATGCATTAGTGCTTCAAGCTTTTGAATTGTTTCACTTTTATATTCAGTATTGTTATCTTTTTGCAAAAATCCAAACAAAATATGAAAACTATCTCTTAAATTCCTAAAATTTGAAGGTGGTTTCTTTTTCTAATAAAATGTATGAATAAAAACGATTAATATTATCATTTGAAATTTTGAACCTTTAAACACATGAATTGCTTACATCTATATTGTGTTGTATAAGGTTATACATAATCGTTGCTATTTGATCAACTATAATGTCAAGTATACGTTGAAAATTTTCTTCATTAAGTTCCTTGCTTAATGTGCAAAGATTTTCATCCAAATATGACATTAAATTGTCCAAATGACTATTATTTGTGTTAATAACTTCCGCGCCTTCGATCAAAAATTTACTTATTTCTGGGGACATCTATAAAGAAAAAACTCATTAGAACATTACTTTTAAAATGATGATTATTCTCTTATCTAACATTTTCAGTTTGAACATACTTTGTTTACTACTGTTTGTAAAAGATCTATGATCTTGTTGTTTACAGTATCGATTGCATTATCAACGACCAAATCCAGTGTTTTTTTACAATGTTCTGCTGAAATTTCACTCTTATAGTTTGCCAAGCTGTCCATCAATTTAGTAAGGCCCAAATCATTGACAAATGGACGTATGGATTGTTTTACATAATCTATATTGTTTACTGCCAGGCACCACTACAAATTATTGAAAATGTTAGAAAAATAATATCCATTATCAATTTAGGTAATAGAAAAATCATAAGTTAGGTTGTCATACAATGCTCAAAGATGGGCAAGTTTATGGAAAGCATAAAGCATAGTTAATATAGTTAAAAAGGTTAACTAAATTATCTAAATAATTTTGAAATTAATATGGAGAAAAATTTTATGTTAACTCTGTTAAAACTTAAAATTAAGTACTCCCAGTTCATGTATACTTATTATGCAAATTGTTTTAAACAATAGCTATAAATATGGTAAAAGTAAGTCCTACTATTTATTATTATTTCTTTCCTATTGTACTAGCTGTTTTAGGTAGTTACACATTTGTTTCGACAAAATTATGAAGTTAAGGAATATTTATTTATATGTTTACTCGCATATGAAATCATTGTAATAAACAATGAAATAAAATATGTGATTAATTTAAATTTAAATTTATGATAATATCAACGCACTGTTTGTTTTCTCTCTCAGGCCAACGCACAACATAGACTAAATGCATTTAGGTACTGTGACCAGTTTTTGTCTTTTGAGTGGTAATCTTAGAGTAAAAATATAAAATTGTCTATCATAAAAACAATAGAGGATAATATTCTTGAGGGTGTGACATGTCGATTTTTCTAAACATTGTCTATCAAAACAATTTAAATATTATTTAAATTAAAAAAAAAAAATTGTGTTTTATTTTGAAAGTCTAATAATAAAATATTAGACCGATATGTCATACCCTCAATATTATTAGTATCCCTAATCAAATTTAGGTGAGAACTCTTATCTATGGTGCATGTGAAACTGGGAAAGAAAATAAATATAATGATATTTGAATTTAACTGAAAAAGATCAAGTTATTACAATGGTTGCTTTAACTAATAAAATTATGGTGTTAATTGAAAAATGAACCAACTATAGGTATGTTGTTAAAAACGAAATTAACTTTTTAATGCCCATCTTTGAGACAATGATAAATGTTTTTTTTTTAAATTTATTTTTTTAAATTAATTTATTACTTCTTTGGTGACTTCGAATCTTTTATTTTCAATTACAGTACTGTTAAGTTTACAAGCTGTTTTGTCCGAAAAGTATACTGAACACCTGCAAATATCATCAATTATCTTTGCCACGAATGAGTAAGAACCTTCGGCATCAGGCCATGCTAGTTGTTGCCAAAACACTTTTATTTGGTAGAAAATTGCCAATGTGTCCACTGCTGACGAACTGTATTCTACTGATGAGTCCACTTTGACTAATTTGTCCAAATCGACAGCTCTTTCAATTCGTTGCATGGCCTTATACGCGGCGATATCCAACCACCTGGCGACACCTTGTTGGAACCATAAGTGATATTTGACCAAATGACTATTCTCCAAGTCTACGTAGTTGTCGTTTTTTCCTAAACTACAATTTTTTATCAAAAAAACATGTTATTTCTATTATTGTCGTACATTGCGTAAAGAACTGTAAAAAATTACATACTCGACAAATTTCTGAATTCCCATGTAAAGTTCAAAAAGTGACGTTCCCATCGCAAGCGGGTCGTTATCAACTTGAAACCGTCCGCTATCCTCGAAATTAATTGGCTTCATGTTCATACAAATGCGAGTGATGAATGGTTCACACATTTCAGATATTTTACTTTCGTATATTGAAAATAATGTACTGGTGTACGGAAATTGCATTTTCCTTTAAATTAACAAATTATGTTGTTGTAAACAAATTTTTTTTTAATACTTTATAATTTGGGCTGAAATTTTAATGCACTGAAAAATTTCGATAAATGACCTTGGAAAAATGCAAAAATCTTTAGAAAAACTGTTAAAACGAATTGTAAAACTAACTTTAAATTTGTTGCAAAAGTTTTTTTAGTATAAAAATAAATATATTCCTAAGGTATTTTTTGTATTTTTAAAAAAGTATTAGTAATATATTAGTCTAAATCTAAAAAAGAAAGTTGTACAGATAGCTATATCGCTAGATCTCATGAGATGATTTTTTTATTTTATACGTCGCTTAGACTTGTCATCTTAATTTTGACTTTCAACTATATTGTCTAATAATATAAATGAATTACGAGTACTTTATTATAATCTATTATATTATGTATTATAATAAAGATCATGTTGGAGTGTAAGAATCTTAAAACAAAGTTTCAAATTTATATTTTGTTTCTAAATTTGTTTTTTAATGCTCCAAAAAACTCTAAAATGTCCTAAACAATTAAGAAGATTACCTAAAAACTAAAAAATTTTTTTAAAAAAATGCAAAATAAACTTTCTTTCATTTAAAAGTAAATAAAACAAATTTATGACAAGACGACCATCGCACAGTAGGTATAAGCGTTGGAAAACAATGCGAATTGAATAGAAATAACAATTAATAATGAGAATTATTACATAGTAATCTTACTTGATAAACAGATTGTTGTGAAACTCTACGGCCCTCTGCAAATCTAGTTTAAGAAGTTGAATTATTTTAAGTTGAAGTTTCATCTGTCCTTCGTCCGTAAAGTCATCGGGTTTGTTGTTTTCTAATATGTGAACATGCCTGCATAAACATATATAACCCATAATATAGACAAATAACAATTAATTCGATTATCAAATTAAATGCTAACCAATCCACCGCGCCATGGACGACAGCGTCGTGCAATGTAATTCTGATGTCTCTGATTTGTTCGCATGGTAACAGCCAACCATAGACATCCGACGGAAAGAGATCTAAATCATTAGGTAACTCCAACGAAGCAAGGTTGTGTAGGATACTGAAAATTCCAAAATTTTATTTAAGAACGTCTGGTTAAAATGATAAAACCATTCAATAAATTTACTTTAAAACGTGTTCTAATTGATTCAACGATTGTTCATCTTCTGCTGATTTCTTGCGTATCGTTCGAATAGCATTGAAGCAAAATGGCAATATTTTTTTGGACGATTGCCAGAACAATTTCATCTAAACAATAATAATATAATATATTATATTTATTAAAGATTAAAAACTCGAAATTCCAGTAATATTTATCCTACCTCTTCGTTGGACAAGTGTCCGGTGGTTATGGGCTTCACTAAACTGTTTATCAAATCCGAAAATACTTTAAAATTGACTACTGGACTCAATACGTGAGCGTTGATAAATTCAATCCATTGGCCCAAACACTCGTCAACAGCACCTAAATTACTTTGTGCAACATGTTGTTGAATAATCAAGCTCGACTCTGGCAAAAAATCACCCGTCCACGAATTCATTTCAGGCTGAAGTCAAACATTAGATTTAGTTAACGTTTTATTATTTGTCCAATATAAAAATTCACCTTTTGTACACTCATTTGGTGAGCCAACAATACTCGCAGTAGATGTCTATGTTCTTGAGCGGCAACTTGTTTATTTTTTTCACTGCCAAACGACAATTTTAATAACAAATTCCCCTGAGGCTTGCCCTTGCCTTTTTTCTCCAAATTGTACCAAGCTATTTGACCTCGAGAAGGTATTGTCTGTATATAATAGCAACAAAAAAACATGTTAAAACGTCAGTCGTCAAGAAAAAGTGTAAAATAAATATGTATAATAATTACCTTAAGTGGTATCAGCGTACCGCCGATAATTTCATTGTCGTGTTTACCGTTCGTGGCAGTTACCGCGATTTCTTTCATGAACCTTCTCATTCCTTTAAATCCTTTGATGTCGCCGACCTTTGTGACTTTTTCTTTTACCGTTTCCGCCGGATCAAAATCCCAAACTTCCACGCATAAGATGTCGTCAGCGGGAGTCTCGACCGGCCTAAATTGAATGTCTATAGTTTTGATTTCTCGTGTCCAATAGTATTATGTGATATAAAATATGTTTGTGGAAATACATACAGTGAAAAGTGTTCTTCCCATACTGGCCGCAGAGTTTGACTTTTAACCGACGTATTATACCTATGTTGTTGGGAAGACGACAAAAATAAGGTACAAAACGGATCGCTAAAACCATTCGCATCTTTTGGTTTTATGTCTTTCCCTTCGATGATTTCAATATTTAACATTATGTTCGGAGCCTTTTGAACAGAATAATTTATTTAAGTTAATACTTTTTGAGTTATTACTTTTTACTATAATAACATTAACACTTTTAACTATGATTCATTTAAATACAATAAAAAAAAAAGTTGGTATAAATTCGTTATAGGTGCTTTACTTCTTTTTCTATGACGGCATGATATATAGCTTCGTGAGTATCTTGGTCAATTTTAAATGCTTTTCGGGCGAATTCAATTATATTTTCTTGATTTAAACAATTTTTTTCTTTACCAATACAATGCAGTATTTCGTGCAATACTTCTTCGTATAATTCGTTTATCTGAAATACAAAAAAAAAAAAAACATTTATTCAATTAAACATTTGTCTTCATAATACATATAATTAGGTATATTTATTATCAAATATCGATAGACCAACAGTCATGCACCGTATTTGATTTTCATTTCTTCTTTGCATCTCTTCTTTTTTAACACCCCTAAAGTTAAAATGTTTCGCTTTAAAATTAGACTTCATTTTATACAAAATTTCGGAGAATGAATGAGTTATCCGAGAGTGAAAAAACTGTGTTGAATACTCAGATGAAATTGCACTTCTAAAGATAAATTGTACGCGTGTGCTGCCCAAGCCAAATGTGCTATTTCTGTGGTAATCTGCTATAGTGCCAAACAGTGACCTAAACCAAACTCCGCCCCCGTATATTTTATGTTGAGAATTTTTAATGTGTATCTCGATAAACGTCAAACTAACGAATTATGTTATACAAATATGCATAATCCATTTATAATTGTTTATCGTTTCATTAATATGAAATTGTAAATTATAATAACTACTTAATTTTAAAATCAAATAATATTTTATTAAGACATTAAGTTCATTAACATAATTACATAAATAACAATAATGCTAAACAGATATACGAATGCACAATCGAATAATGTTTAAATAAGAATATGGTTTAATGTGACGATAAATCATTATTTTTCAAATTTTATTTTATGTACTAAGTACCTATGTCATATTATACCACATTGAAATATGTTTATTAGAATAAAAGTCCATTGTTATATTTTAGTTCATTGATTGTAACTATCTAATTTTTATATTTATTTCTAAATATTTTAGTTCTTTTCAAATCGTTTATACTTCATTGTTGTAAAACTAACACACAAAAACATTTAATGAGAAAAAATATTTTTAACGAGCCACCAATATTTTATACCTAATAACTGTTTACTTATTTGTGTTGTAAAAACTAAAAGTTAGAACTAAATCTATAATATTAAATGTATTATGATTATGCGCTAAAGGTATTTTATTAATTACCATTCATCAGCTATTGCAGAATATTATTAACAGATAGTTTTTTAGTGAAGATTTTTTAACAAGTATTATTTATTATTTTATTAATATGTATACATTTTAGTCATAGGTACTCGGCATTAAATAGTGAATATTTTCAAAAACTATATTTTTTTCTTTCGTCACACAAATTTTGTGGCATATTTAGCTTAGGTATTTATTAATTTTTAGTTCATTATTTCATAAAAAATTATAATATATTATATTTTCATTGGATAAAAACGTACAGCAAATGTGTGTCAATGGTTCAAATGATTGAATAATTATTGAAGTGCATTTTTGTACTACCTCAGGTTGTCAATCTATAGTTATATAGTTAAAATTTACTATATTTCACACGACTAACAGACAACAGTCATTATATAGTAGTTATAATCATCTCCAAGAAAACGTTCAATTAACAAATTAGGTATGTGCATTCGTATAGGTATAATATTTTCATGGACTTGCAGGTTTGACGCCATTTCGTTATAAATAGTCTAATTTTGTTTACATAATACGTCATTTGGTATCTATATAAGATATAAAACATATTGTTATTTTTGTTTTTGTTTTCCTGTGACATTCCAAGTGCCTCAAATCCTTAAATCACATGTGTCTTAATTAAAACCAATCAGCGATATCGTATTTAACATGGATATGTGATTTGTGTGCCGAATACTCAACATATGTTTCCTATTATTAGATTTCGTAGTATTTGTTAAACTAATTACCTAATCAATAGATTATTTTACCTTTAAAAATTCATTTTCAGCTTTTATAATATAAATATAATGTGGATGTTTAAGATTTAAAATTTTTTAGTTAGATTGATTACAAAGTGATTTGCGTACGAAATTATATTATTATTGTGCAATATTTAAACAAAATATCTCAGTAAAGTTTGTAAGTATTAAGAAATTCCTTAAATAAATTAATAAAACATTATTTTTCATTTTCTGTTCTGAATTTTATACAGTTCCCAAGCTTTCTGTAGTTATTGTTCAATGTCATATTATAAATGTTAATTGCACTAGGTAGTATTAAAACAAAATTAGAGAATTTCAAACGGTAAGGTGAGTAGGTATAACATGTAATTATAATGTATTGTATTGAAAACTACTTTCAAGCAAAATACAATCAATATGTAACAACGAACTTATTTTTAAAATTATCAAATATTTTTTTCTCACAATTTTCAAAGCTAAGTTTTAATAGAGATAATTTTTTACATCAACAATTTTCTTAAAATGTTTACAAAATTATCGTTATTAATAACTTTAAGTGGATAGGTTTTCGAATAGACTATAATACACAGTATTTTTAATTTTATAGATCCTGAGTAGAGCGATGAATATATTGATTTCACTATAATGTATGTTTTTTATTTTATTTTTGTGTTGGTGTACACGATAAGTAGTTAAAATGATGCTTCGATTTTAAACTTCAGTTTTTTTTTCCAGTGGGTAAATCTAAAATCTTGATGCATTCAGGGAGTCTCATTTCAAAAATTCTCTCGAATTTTCAAAAATGCTGGAGAAAAAAAATTAAAGAAAAATAGGAATACGCAAAATCGATTTTGGTTTTGAGCGTAACTCAAAAACAAATAACCGTAAATACATAAAAATTTTATTAAATGTTTATATTAGCATTTTCCACGCACCATACAATTTTCAAAATATTTTAACTCATATTGAGATATTTATCGATGTGTGAAATTTTCAATCATTATTGGTTTTCTTAAAATAAGCATCGACAAAAAAATTTTCGCTTGTTCAAAATACTTAAAGTTCAATTAAAGCTTCCTTGTAAGTTTGTTTATCTTATTCGATAAAAAATGCCTACTGGAAAGTCAAATTAATAATTATTGACTTAGTTTTTATGAGCGTTTGATGTTAAAATTTTTACAACATCAGAACGATTTTTCTATTTCGTTGTTATTCAAAAACGAATAACTTTAGATATTTGAATGCACACCAAAGAGCTGTTTACCTACTGATATTTTCATTTTTAAATTTTGAAAGTTGTTTTTTTCTCTAAACGTTAATAATATTTTATTCGTTAGTTTAAAAAGCTTGAAAATGTAATAAATATATTTTATATATATAAAAATATATAAAATATATTTATTACATTTTCATTTATTACATATTATCTATAATTTATATATTTTTATACCTATATAATTTATATTTTCTCACAATAGCAGTTGAAAAATATTGAAAATACATAAGCACGATTATTTTTTATAAGCATTTAAAGTTCTGAAAATGTTGACAAAACTTACAAATTATCGAGTGATTAAAAATTTATGAGATGTTTGACTTTTATAGCAATAGGTATTGAAACAAAATTTTACTTAAATAGTCCTTTCTGCAGCCAAAAATCTAGACACAGTGTTTTGTATACCTACTTATTGTAAGTTAAAATTCGGACGAAATTGCATATCTATTAAATAACAACGAACAAAGATTTTAGTTATTCTGCTGTAATTTAAAAATAATATTCGTTGGTACTTGAAACTTTAAAAGTATATATTCTTATACAGTTACAATTTAATTCAATCTACCGTTTGGAGTAGTTGTATATGGTAATAATAACAATCTAAATATAATATAAAATATTCTAGGCCGACAAAACGTCTCCGCTCAGAATCGTTTTTCTTATGCAATGAATAACGATTAACGATGGTATTATATAATCGAATTAAAATTTAATACTGTCCATTACAGTAATCCACATAACTTGCAGTACAGAAAAGCGACATTTTCTTACCAGCTTTATTTTTTATTTTTGCGTTTGGGTACTTAATGCATAATATGTAGTGTGTATAATAATATAATACTAAGATAAACCATTTAACTATATACAGGGGGATGCTAAGTTAACACTCGCATTATCAACATGTATTAAGTTTTTGACAATATAAAATAATTCGAAGTTATGACGAAACAACATTTTTCATCGTTATCATTTAAAATTATTTTCCATTTTCCATTCAAGCGGTTTTTTCAAATTAGGTTTTTTAAATTTAAAAATTGTTTCCTACAATCGTGAGTAAGTAGGTACGTATTATTTTTGCTCATAACATCGTAATTAATATATTGTTAAATAAAAATGTACCTAAGTTTAAAAATTAGGTATCTGATTTTAAAATTAAAACTATATGCATACAATATGCAAAATGCAATGATTGAGATTGTAAAAATATTAAAAACAGCTTATCAAGATTATTTATACACTTAAAGGTAATAAAGGTACGAACGAAAAATAAAAAAGGAAGGAATTCAAAACGAGTTAATTAATTTTATAAATTCATAATTAAAAACTAGCGATAAGATAAATTACCTACCTACTAGAATAGCTATTTATACATCTGTTATTATTATTTATTAATAAATGTATAACTGCAGGTGGTTCACAGAATATAACACTATTAAATATAAAAAATATAAAGTGGTGGTATTAATTAGCAGATCAAGACACCACCATATATTCAACCTGTTCTGGGGATTACCAGGCATTTATTATTTTGATGCAATAAATTCTTTTAATTAGTTGATTTATGTGATTTTTGAGATTTATGTTGAATCGTTTATAAATAATTGTAATGCGCTTATTGGCTACGTCACAGACTGCTGGAGAGATAGCAAGGTTATTATCATTGTGAATGGAGTGTACACAACAAGGTACTTTGGTTATTATAGCTCGAAGGAGCTTAGAATTTTAGATTGAAAACGTCTTATCTTAGATAAGTATTTGAAATGTTGAGAGCCTCATTATTGATTCCATAATATATTCAAATTTGTTTTATAAAAAGTCAATATAGGTTAGTAGTTTAGCTGCTAATTTTGTGTGATTGGAGATTGACAGATAGCTGCTGAGCGATTGTTAAATGATAGGAATTTGAAATCTGTATCTTACCGAAGACCAATATAAAGACGTCAGTATTAGGTATGTGTAGTAATACTTTAATTACAGATACTTTGCGTAAAATGAGTTAATTTATTATTAGTTATAATTATATATAACAGGTGGGCATATTTTATTCTGACGTAAAGTGAATGTGTGAAGTGTGTGGATATTTGTATTCTATTATAATATTAATACCCTCAAGGCCTCAATCCTTAGTTTAGCTAACTAACCTAACCAATCCTATAGAATAATTTTTCTAGTAGGGTAATACGTTTTTGTAAATGCCATGAAACAAAAACAGTTTGTTAGGTCAGGTTTCTTAAAGTAGGTATAAGAAAAAAAAAAATACTTGCATTTAATTCTAACAACGACGATAATAACTCTTTGTAAGATAACTGAGTCTTCTCGGCAATGTCATTGTCAACTTTCGAAATTTCTCTTTCATTTAGAGTAGCGTATTTATCCTTTTCGGCAATTATTGTGTCCTCTTCAAAATTGTCCTTGAATCCTGAACCATAACGTTCAAAAAATCCACCGTCCATTTGCTCAACTCTATAAGAATAAAGAATGCAATAATTTTTTATTAATATATTTTATTTTTAAAACGATAATCGTCACAAAAGTAATACCAAATTAAATCATATTTTTACCATAATATAAATGTGCTCTATACTATCATAATTTATAATCATAAATCATAATAATATATGAGAGTAATTTTAGACGGCGACTGATTTTTGCCTGGTTTAGTCAAATCACACGATTAAATGTGGGCTTATATAGATAATACTGAACTTTTTTTTTTTGATTTCAGTAAAAAATACTTATTTTTGACCTAAAGTATAATATATTGTATTCAATAGTCAAGTCTTAAATGCTTAAAGCGTTAAAATGAAATTTTATACATTCTTTAAATACAAAATAATTTCCACGATTTTTACAGTAACAATTAAATAATTTAATTTATTGCATTTTCTCAAAATATATTCAATAATATACAGCATAAATGAGTTCTTCTATGAGTTCCATGCATATTAAATATAATTATAAAAATGAATATAATTTTTTTTTTTAAATTTGAATATGAGAATATTTTTGAAAGATATATTATGATGTCATTTTTACAAAGAATCATTATATCAACATAATTACCATAATGACTCATTTTATTTAAATTATTAAGTTACGGACTACGGTTATATTATCTATAAGGGAGATTAGATGTATACATATTTTTAGAACAAGGTGTATTAAACTGCTAGTTGTTAATGCCATAATGTCTAGTCGTCTAGATCATAATTTTCAATAAGTTCAATAAGTATACATTTGTTTATTTGTTTAATGTGACTAAAAATATATTTAAAAACGTTTTAATATTCGCCGTCATTTCATATTATCTTCTCTTTTTTTTATCAAATCTAATTATTGTACACACATTTGAATAGATTGTAGATGTATTTTAAATAATAAAAAAAACAAAAAAAACGTTTTGCCATTAGGTAAAATATCTTTAAACAAATGTCATAAAATAATGAAAAAATTAATTTTGTTTTAGTGTACCTATCTTAAATCTAAAATCTCTTATGTTTTTTTTTTTTTTTTTATATTAAATTCCTATAACACGACATAATTATATCTGTATTATACGTACCTATTGTGTCTGTCTGTCGCGACTTTCATTAGACATTGCAATTTTTCATTTCCATTATTAGTATATACCTATAATATGTTATAAGAAATACACCTATGTTGTTTTTACAAAAAAATTTAATTTTTGAAAAATATAAAAATTTACTCAAGTATCCCAATATGCTAAAAATCTACATCGCTGGCATGCCCTCAACTACATAGGATTGCCGTCGCCCGATCGTATAGATACTTATACAATAAGCTATACTTAACAAGAGAATAAACAATGAAAACAATCACTCCAACATTCGACCTTTCTATTCCCAAAACGAAAATCTTCACATGGACCTCTGTATATATCCATAATGCCCACACAATCATCCTACATTTACGTCTGCGTCTTCTACTCACTCCTCTTCAATAATGTTCTCATAATATTTAGTTACTTATAGTATTATCGTGTTGACATTTCATTTCAACCTACATTATTTTAAATGGGCGATGGTACCAAATGAGATATTGATCGCGCGGCCATTTTATAAATATTTAAAGAAAAAAAAAACTATAAAGAATATTCTCGTAAATAATAATAAAGTTCTAACATAAAAGCATTATAATACGAACTATTTTATTGCTGTTCTATTATAACTTGTAATTTGCAATAATTTGTTCCCATCATACACGTAACATATTTTGTACGTCGGAACTATACATAGAATATTATAGTATTGTTGTTGTTGTTGTTTTTTTGTTTACCTTCTCTTTTGACTGTAAAATAAATTTATATTAGAGTATAACTAACTAATAGGAAGTTTTTCTTTACAACCTATCAAACGACTTGTATTACTTATTGTTTGTATATTATCGTTTAGTACGTAAATTGTTCATCCAGTAACGAAATATTTTATGTCGCAGTACTTATTAGTTATTCTGTTATTCACTTTTTATTCATTTTTTAACGCATATCGCGTATGAGAATAAATAATCATTATAGTATTACAATATATGTTTAATTTTAACTTCGTGTAAACGTGTCCTTTTAACTATGATATTCTCGGCGACGATGTTTATGAATCTATATGATTTATTGTATGCTAAAAATCCACTGCCTAAATAATTACTTTTATCATAACTTGTATAACCCGTCAGCTGAAGGTTAATAAATATTATATTAAATAGGCACAAAAAATAACCGAAAATAGAATACCTGGTTGATGAAATAGAACAATGTGGCTCTTTAGAAAATCTGATTTTACATAAAATTCAACAGTTCTATATAGGCATAGGTGCATAGGATTAGGCTTTTTTAGACTTTTTGGGGGCTAAGCCACCTCTCCCGAAAAACAATTTAATGGCCTCCAAAGTTTATTCAATATTATTATAAAAGGCCTTCAACCTAGCCCCTCCCCAGATTTCAAACGTAATTTGCGTCTGTGATTATAGATAGGTAAATAATATCAACATAATATAATTATAATGTGCACAATGTGCACATGAACATTTGTGATATTATTAAATAATAGTTGTCTACAGCAGTGGTTCTCAACCTATTTACATATACGTACCATCACCTATACAGTTTGAAAATATTCGTGTAACACTTAACCAAATAACTTTTTGTTTTTTTTTTGTTCATCAAAAAATGTAAACGTTATTTTACATGTATGGAATATACTATTTCTCTAGGAACTATAAAATTATAATTGTTTTTAAGCATTTAATGTACTATTATAATGGAAAATGAAATATTCACAATCATTATTGATATATCAATGAAGTAATTAATATTTAATACGAATAATGATCCATTCTAGTTATCTTCACGAAACGAGATTTTCTTACCTAGTGTACCGCATATGAGCTTTCAACGTACCAAAGGTCGAGAAACGCTGGTCTACAGTATACATTTGATATAAATCAATAATTACATTAGAAAATATCTGTACAAGAATCTTAGTTAATGGCGTTAATGCTTAAAATGCTTACACTACCTATTTAATATATTAACTATACGTTTATAGCGTTTTGCAGGACAACTTTTGGATCTCAAAAATAGCAAGGCAAGTATAATATCACCTTAAAAAATGTTGAAGCTCATCATAGTTACGATTTTCTTTTTTCTGATCATAGTAGTTCCGAATGTCTGCGAAAATTGATTCTGTAGGATCATATCGATGCACTTCCGACATTTTAAATGAAAAAAAAATAAAACAATGTACAATACACCAAAGTGTCAACACTATATAGATTGTAAATGGAAATCGATGACTGAAAAATATTATATACTATTCGGAATATTAACGCGAAACATTTATGCACCTACCCATACAAATTAAATAACAGTGCACACATAACACAACAAACACTGAATTGCCTGCTGCAGTATAACACGTAAGTATACAAATACCGCCAAGTCTACATAATATAACCAACAAAATAATTGAAGCGTTTTAATATCATTTATTATCGACTAGGTATCGTATTTTAATCGCAATATTTAATATTATAACAACTATATATCAATTATATATAGTCACCATGACTCAAGACAATTATCTATTATCTATTAACTAAATTAATTATTAATTCCCGATCGGCTTTTGAGAGCACAACGGCCGATATAACAAAATAATACAAGTATAATATTATAATATATTTTATCAATGAATAAAAAAAAACCCTACCTTCGTTAATATTTCCGACAAACAATTATGGGCGTTTATAATTTGCATTTACTGATAAATTATAATCGTTACATATACAGAGTGATTCATCGAGAACTATGCTCACTTCCTTTATTTTCTTCAGTAATGCAGCTATTTAAAACCTGATTTTTTTAATTTTTAAATATAGATGTTTGATTTTAATATACCATACTTTCAAATTCTTGAGATTTTTTGTTCTACTCAAGGTATAGTATCCTATATAGAGATACAAACTTTTTTTTTCAAATGAGAACTCTTAGCTCTTTACAACTGTGAGTTATTCCGTGTATAATTTTTCAAAAAAAAATTTGACCCATTAGAATCAAAATTCGTCGACTGGTGTTGAGTTATTGGACTTGGTGTTTTGAGGATGAAAGTTGGGCTTATAATAAATGGCGGGGGGCAGTTATGGTGATTTAAAAATGTTAGTCATTAATATTATAGTTGATCAACATCATTAAAATCTGTAATAAACGGCCGAAGTATAATAAATACTTCACTTTGCTCAGCGAGAGAATACACCGCCCCCCCCCCCCCAAAACGTGTTCCCCTACGCAATATCCTACCGTAAGGGCACAGGTTTCAATGATTGTGGAAGGATAATATATGCAGAATCGGCATGTTCTCTCGCTGAACAGAGTATAGTTCAAATACTGAGTTTATTTTAAATTTTTATTAAATTATTTCTAAAAGACAATTATATTTTTAGTACAAATATTACTATTTTAAACTACTCATTTGAATTCAGAATTTTGAATTAAGCGTATTTAAATTTTCAAAAAAATCATTAACAAAATAATTTGTGTAGTAAAAAAAGGGGTTCCGTTTGAAAACAAAAGTTTGTATAGTCACACGAGACACCCCTTGAGTAGTACGAAAAAATTTAAGAATTTGAAAAATTCATCTTTGAGGAAGTGTATTTGAAAATTCCAAAATTCATTATTTGAATAAAATTAATTATTGAAGTCTAATGGAAAAAATAGGGTTAAGCATACTTGGCGAATCACCTTGTATGTAATATCATACACGTTCATTCGTTTAGCAGTTTAACTTCTATTGACAATTTATAACTTATAACGATCGTTAATCGCACCGGAAGGAAACATTAAACATTAATTTCAGTTCTATAACTGTAGTCATATATAGTTGAGTAGTGCTCATTAGGTAAACAATCGACGAAGGTTTTGCAGACGTATAATATGATTGTAAATATTATATTAAAAATGTGTGCACATAGTCCATTCTCGACGGATGTGCATTTGAACGTTAACGCCAACAGACCATGACGATAATAAATCATTATATCGTATATTCTATTTGGTCGTATACTGTATACACATATGACTCGAGCGGATTATAAATTTTTTTGGTTGGCTAAACAATTTGGGCGCAACGTATACTTACTGCACCTGAGCAATCAGCAAACACATTATACGAGTATATGTTTATTTTCCGTAACCCTTGACCCCCGGATGAACTGCCGGATATGTTGCGTACATGGTCAGATTTAATTTTGGTGATGTAAAAATAAACTACTACGAGTCTATAAAAAATGATGTCCATTGTAAATGATGTAGGTAGTAACTGGTATAAGATCAATAGAAATTATGCGAGATTAATGTCTATGTAATATTGTAATTGGCGATGAATCAAATAAGGAGAAAACTATATAGTAATATGTACAGACTGTGGCGCGAAGTGCTCACACCGTCATATATGTACACCTTTATGTATATCTCAACACATGACTCACTATACTCACACACACTCAAAATAACTAAGATCCAAGTGTGTGTGTAATAGATATTGCAGTCGGACATTCTCAGACACTTAAATGTAATTAAAAAGTCTTCCCGATTTTCAAGTTTCATTTAAATTTTCCAAATAAAAAAAGCGTAAGTATATACTATAGTCGAAAACACAATTAATATACTTTGTACGTCCACCATCGTTTGATGTTTCATTTATAGCATTATTATAACTCGAATTATCGGATAAATGTGTATTATAGCTAACAATGAACTAACGAATACCTATAGGTACCTATATATATATACCGAAGACCTAAGGTCGCCGAGTGGTTTTCGCGGTATGTGGTATATGCTACCAATTAACAACACCTATCTACTTATGTTTTTAAAATATTATCATTTCAAAACATTTGGAACATAATATCATCTTATGTGTTCTAAAAAACAAAAAAAAAATGATTATTGGTGTCGTAATAAGTAGGGCATTGGAACATTTTAAGCCCAAAGACAATTGCCTATATGATAATGATCTCAAGGTGACGCTATAGAAAAAAATATCAATATAACTATATATAATAAGAAACTACATATATTTAATAGTAAAATAGAAAATATTCTCAAGATTCTTGCCTGATAACTTACCTGAAAGAACTGTTGTAACTTAGATATAAAAATATAAAACAATAGGATGAAGTCATACCATGTGAATAAATAATTGTCTATTATTAATACTTGATTCTGTTCATGCTATGAACATTTTTACATATTATACTATTATAATTTATATAAATACATGGCAGTTATTTCAAAATTTTTTTCATACGCATCACACTTCATACTTATATAGGTACGAATTAATCAGAATTATATAATACCTACAACGCTGATTGACTTTTAATATAATATAATGTGTATGTTTAGTTAACATTTCATACAATTTTTAATTTATACCTATATACGCATAAGACTCATAACATTAATACAACCCCATAAATCGTTCTCTCAGCAACCTAAAAATATCAAAATTACATATCTAGCAGAATTTTCTTTAAATGCTTTAAAGTTCAAATTTTGACGAAATTGGAAACTACAATAGTTATTGAACAGTTTTAGTTACATCGTTGTAATTCAAAAAAATATTATTCATGGGGTCTTAAAAGTTTACGCCATAACGTATACAATGCTTGACTACACATGATATTAAAAAAATTAATATTTAAATTAAATTTTAAGCTATTTAGTGGTAAAACTAATACCTACAAATTCACAGCATTCTTCGGTAAGTACCTACCACGATAGTTGTATGAGTTAATATAATAGTTTGTAATATGTTTAATAATTAATAGTTAGGTAATAGTAAGTTATGTACCTAAATAATAATATTATAATGCTTATATTATGCAATTTGTGCTTGACTACAATTATTATGAGTTCAACTAACGTATTACTAACAGACAAATTACAAATAGTATAATATACGTAAATATAAAATAAAATATCTTTAAGTTTAGAATAAAAACTGACTCATCGTTTCCGCTCAGTATATGGTTGTTCGTATACAATAGTTTAACATTGAATCAACATTGAATATATATATATATATATATATATATTTATATTAAAGAAACTTAGGGCCATTCTTACAATGCTCGGTTAGTGCCTGATAACACTAACCGGAAGAATTTATCATGAGTTAACCGATAGAATTCTACCAGGTTAGTCTTAACCGACACTTAACCGGACATTGTAAGAACGGCCCTTAAACAACAATGAGGTACACTCGAGCCCTAATATATATATATATATATATAGGGTGATTTACCAAGTAGACTCACCTTGTTTTGTTTTTTTGCTTCATTAACGTAGTTATTCAAAATCTGGTTTTTGGAATTTGCAAAAATAGTTACGTGTTGATGAAATTACATTATTTTAAAACTATTCAGATTTTTTAAATCAAACATAACATAACAAACTTCTGTTTTTCAAATGAGAGCTTTATTTTATAAATCGTACCTGCATTATATAGAAGATATTTTTTCTAACCATTTAAACGCATAAAAATCAAAACTCAAACGAGTAAATAACGAGTTGTGTAACTTTTTATAATTTCATAAGTTTAAATATTTAAATTATTGGAAGACTGCTTATTCTATTTTGTATCGCAACTAGACACTCCTTAAATTTTTCACAAATTCTGATACATTTTTAAAAATGTTTTGAGAACCTGTATTTAAAAATTCCAAAAATCAGAATTTGGGTAAATTAGTTATTAAAGGAGAATATGGGGATGATTATTATATGTTTGGTGCATATTAGACCTATATAATATATTAGATATATCGTTTGGATAATCATTCTGCATATATTTAGTTCATACTACGAGATGACTTCCCCGTTATTTTTTTATAATTGGTTATTGAGTTATTAAGTATATTTATAAGAATTATTAATATTATTATTGTGTTTGATCACTTTGATATGACGTACTTAATCATCAATATCTAAACAACTATAATATTATGCATGAACATTTTAAACATATTCAATTCAGCTATAGGTTTTATCGACTTTGGTTATAGAACCACAATATTCAAATGTCTGTATAATCTCGAAACACATTAGCTCATTAAATTTATGTTTAGTTAGTTGTGTAATAAAAAGGCACCCTACTTAAAATTTGCTATTCGTAATATACGTAAATGATATGCTTCAAACTATATAAGTTTTACCATTTCATGTTTTTTTTTCTTTTCATAATTAATCAGTGGCGTACGCAGAATTCTTTAATGGGGGGGGTTACCATATTTTATATACATATATAAAAAAAAAAAAATGTTTAAACAATTGTATTCTTCTTATATTTAAAGACATGCACATTAAAATTTTTTAAAAATGTATATTTTATGGACTAAAAACACTAACCTATTAAGTTATAACTTAATATTAATTCGTCTCGATGATTTTGATAATTCATCTAGTACTGCGTCTGTTGAGATTTCAATATCCCGATGAATATTTAGCATTGCTAATCCGTTTAAGCGAGATTCTCCGGTTGTATTTCGTAGATAGGTTTTGAGACGACGAAGAGTCGAAAAAGTCCTTTCTGGTGTGGCCGTCGTTACTGGTAGAGTAACAAGAATAACTAAAAGTTTTCGTATAATTGGAAATATTTTTTCATCACATACAAGTAAAGCTGAATGGGCATTTTTAAGATTGTCATTCATTTGGCTTACATAATTCCACCATAATCTAAGTTCTCCGATACTTTGTTCTTCACTGCAGTTAACGATTTTTTCATAACGACGTACTAAATGTACAATGTCAGTCTCAAATTGTTTTTTGAATTCTAAATTATTTATTTTTGATGGCAAGAGACAGTGAAAACTTGACAAAATTTGTTTATGATCTAACAAACGTTTTTGAATTTGGGTAGTAAAAAAATCTAAAAATGGAATGAATATTGAAACACGAAAATATACTTCAGGTGAATCTGTTTCAATATTACTACGGTGTACTTGCCTGCCAACTTTTCGTGGAATTTTAACATCAACATCCCAATCAGAACATATTTTTTGAACATCATTGAAAATATAATTAAATTCTTTTTCACTATCATTACGCATTTTAATTAACATTTCTTCAATGTTTGTTGCGAGAATCATTGCAGTTGATAAGTCTAGATTTTCTGTTTGTAATAAACGACTCAAGGGAGAAGTTATACCAAAGATCTTGGCAGTAGTACGGAGGGATATCTGGAATTCAACATTCTGAATTGCGGATAATAGTTGTAAAGCTGTAGAACAAGTAGTTTTGTCTTGCCACGAAGAAATGGTTTCAAGAGAAATTGTAACAGCATTTTGTAGTTCTAAGAAAATTAAAACTGATTCATGTCGTTGAATCCATCTTGTGGGGCATAGATTTTTAAGTCTAGTGGCTTTTGTATTTGTTTCTATACTTGCAATTTTACTTAAAAGAACTTGTTGTCGTTTAGGAGTATTAAAAAAATTGTATACAGAACTAAGTACACCCATACAATTCCGAATACTTTGAAGGTCACAAGCGTCAGAAATAGCCAAGTTTAAACTATGAGAGGCACAGTGGACATAAATAGCCATATCATTATTTTTTCTAACATATGCTTGTACACCATTAAAACGACCACTCATAGCCGCAGCCCCGTCATATCCCTGTCCAACCATAAAAGAACAATCTATTCCAAGATTTATTAGATTATCTAATAAAGTTTGAGCGAGGCTTTCTCCCGTTAAGCTAGTTACTGGAACAAATTTTAAAAAATCTTCACGTAATTTTAAAGTATTGGTTTCTAGATATCGAACACATAAAGAGAATTGCTCTTTACATGAAATATCAGCTGTTTCGTCTGCTAATATAGAAAATACCCCAGCAACTTTTATCTTTGAAACAATTGAATTAACCATTATATTATTACAGCAATCGATAATTTCATTTTGGATTCTGGGACTAATATATGTTGCATTAAGTGATGATGTAGATATATGTTTTTTTAAATTTATATCCCCACTTTGAATTCTTAATCGTAATAAGGCACGAAAATTTCCGTCGTTTTCAATAGGTTCTTTAAAATCAAGTAATCCAGAATCTCTGTGCCCCCGAAGAGAAATATTTTGTCGTCCACAAAATATTATAGTTTCAATTATGGGCGACAATTTTGAACGGTTATCTTGTATTTGTTGTTTTAAAGCAGAATCTAGTTGCAAATCTATCGAAATTTGTTTTTTTTCAGTAATAGCTAATCTATTCTGAGCACGAAGAACAGCCATTTTATGATACTCGGTTATTTCATGATTGCGGAAAATTTCTACAGCATCTTTCCATTTTGAAAAAGGAATTTTTACGAGAGATTTAAGTGAAACACTTCCTACACCGCCATGGTGCAAAGAAAAAAATACACAATATTTACAATAAGCTCCGTCCGTTGTTTTTGAATAAGCTAACCACTCCCATCGAGAAAACCAGTTAAATTGAAATTTTAAATTTCGTTTTCCACTAGTAGGAAATTGATAAGATTTATCTGGGTACCATAATGTTTTAAAAATAGATAATTTCGACTCATCTGACGTATGTGTTTGTTTAAAATAATTAGCAATATCATTATCATTCATACTTAGTTTACTAACCGGGCTTTTTTCTTTATTGTTTTCAACGGGTGTTACAGAATTTGAATTATTAGATTCGTCTTCGTCTTCACTCGTTTCCTTTTTTTTTTTGAAAAACATCGTTAGAGTGGTGTTATTTAATTTTCTTTTCTTATCACTCATATTGAAAAATAAATAAAAAAAATGAATTACGTTTAAAATAATAAATCAATAAATTACGTTTAAAATATTAAATAATTGTATAAATACAAAAATATTGAACACAGAACGACTCGTTCTGAACGAGAGTTCAAAATAAAATGAAATTGAGCCAGTATTCTGAGTATTCACGTTGCAGATTAGTGTAATCGACTAGTACCTTATCGTCGATCGGTTATTTGTAGAATAGTTTAGATGGTATATAATATTTATTATTATGTCAAATCGCATGATTCAAAGTAGATAGCAACGATATTACGATTACAAAATATTATCTATTATACACATTACACGCACACGTATATCTGTGTATGAAGTTAGTACTTTGCTCATAAGCAACCACGACCCATGTAATAAATTAATGTAACATGGAATGACAGTAATTATTTTTCGACAAAAATAATTACTAACGCGTTATCGGGGCCAGACTAGACCGATATACGGAACCTTTTAAAACCACCGGTAAGTGACCGACCGACAAACCGCATAATATGATCCTAGCCTAAATATAATATTCCATAAAAAAAATCATTATTCGTATTTTACTTGGGGGGGGTTAAACCCCTAAAACCCCCCCCGTCGGTACGCCACTGTAATTAATAATAGTCTAATTCTAACTAATATTTCAGTTATAGGTACTTATAACTTATTACAACTTTTTACTGTAGTAGGTACTTGACGAGTAATTATTGTTACCAGTATTGTTATTTTATTTACAACATAAGCTCGGATGTCCATTGATTTATCTTTAATTGTTCACTATGATTGTAACACGAGCAATGAGTAAACAATCGAAAATAAAACAACTTTAATTAGGTACTTACAATTATAATTCGCAATACTATTAATTGTTGTATTATACATCTATACTAATTACGTATGCTTCATGTCAACTTTGTTCCATTGCACAACGAATTTCTTGCAATGCCTATTTTGAAAACCAATTAAAAATAATAATCTATCTATGAACAATATATTACAAATTAAGTCACAACATACACTTTTGTACATAAGATAGTATACATATACTTGGGGTTATTATGACTCGTTAATTTACTATTAGATCATTATGAGTTGACACTTTTCATTTTTGTACATAATATGCGTAATGTTTAGATGTGTACCTAATTATAGGTACATACCGATATACCATCATATATAGAAATAGGTACATCTACGTGATTATTTTAGATATTTTAAATATCACAAAATACGTTGTTTCGATTTAACAATACAAAAATTGTTGTCAAGCGATTGTGTCGAGTGACGGGAAAACTATTTGTGAAACATAATAATACATTGTGTACAGTTCAGCTATTCAGGGGTCTCCAATCTACGGCCGCAGTGAAGCTTTTATAGCCGTCTCGCCAAGCTGACTGTTGTTTTGATATTCAACCCCAAGTTCCGAGGTATATAATGTTTATTAAATAATATCCGAGTTGATCTTACGAGGAACTCAATCGATAAGTGAGATCATTAATTAATGAAAAGAAAATAATGGTAAAATTATTTTTCATGCCTCGCAAGATTAATGTGAAATATAATAATAAAATGATTCTTTAGCCATCTTTACTACCTACTTTATTGCATTGCGGTACTGCATGTTTTGGCTCGAAATGTCAAAAAATGTATCACAGATTGAGTTCAATTTAAAAAAAAAAATGTTGGATACCCCTGGACTTAGTCTGTAAATCATTAAGCTGGAAACAAAAACCTGATTAATAAAATACCAGATTACTATAACGACCAGCTGCAACTAACAACATAATTTATGGATAAATATTTTAGTAATTTATTATTATTAACAAATTATTCCTTTTTAAGAAATAATATATATATTTAGTTACACATTATACGCGTAGAGAAAATAAGCTCTCAAATTGTTTAAAATGTACCAATATTTTTGTTTTTTTTATTAGTAAACCATATTTTACATGCTTTCGGATACCTGAATAAAGTTTTAAATTCAAAAAATAATTTAGCGATGCATTTTAATATTCAATACACTGTTAGAATTGTATCATAATTAAGATAACTCTAAGTCTATATAATTACCAAAAGTTTTATTAAAATATATTATACAATAACATATCTCATGTAGACTACAATCACTTTTTAATACGTCTCAAGCATTCGATTAAGTATGCATAAAGTTTGCCATAACATACCATACATATCAGTGGCATAACCAAGATTTACAAAGAGAAGGGGAGGGGTATATATTTTTGACTATAAATTATAATTGTATACTTCAATACAAAATATAACATAGAAATGGTAGTTACTATAGTTCAAAGTTATTATTTTATGTTACTTAATTATAGGAAATATAAGTATAAGCGATATGTTCAATTATATCATAAATTTTTATTTTTTATATAATAAGTAGCTACAATACCTATCATTTTATTATTTGGTCATCCAATCGTTTAATAATTCTTTTAGCTGTCCTTTTAGAAAATAATTTAAGTATATAATAAAATATATATGACATTTATTAGGAAACTCATTATTTTGAAATATATTTATCTCTTTAATAACAAAAAAACAAAAATAAATGTTCACCTAATTAATTGATTGTTTGATAAACCAGTTATAGAACTTATACTTACGCTGTGATGAAAACAACCGTAGCGCATAGCTCGATATTATTTATCCACAAGGTAAATATGGCAAGGTTGCCATGACAAGGAAAACCTAGCAACAAATCACTTAGAAACAAAAATCTTATATCCAGACCCAATAAAAATATTTATATTAAAATAAATCAATGGTGAAAAAATACTGATTATGTACCTAATTATTATTTGTATAAAGTTATACAACACATTTTTTTTTTGTTTTTAGAAGGCGTCGATTTCCTCCCCCTTGAATCCGACAACTATATGACTCTTTGCGACAAAGATATTTGTAAAAGTAGTAAATTTAAGTATATTTTGCAATGCAATGGGGCTAGGGGATAATATAATTAGGAAGTTATGATTTATAAATATTTTCAACTGTGGTCTGTGGATTGTGTGATTGCTATCATATAATATGATAATATATTATACATATTAATAAATTGTTATGTCCTAGTTATACAGTACAATTAAGATAACAGCCCTACCCCCTACGGCAAGACCGGTATCTAAAAATAAGCAAGTAAAAATATTATAATTACACACCTTACGACTGGACAGTTATCCTTAAAACTAACTATGTAGTCACGGCCACAGGCCATTGGAGTAACTTCTAACCGCGTATTTGAGTCAAGACCATGGGGGGGGGGGGGGCGAAACTAAATTTTCTTTTTTCACGTAAAGAAATAATATGAGTACCAGATTTAATTATTAAATATTGATTTAATTTTTAATATATATATAACAAATATATACCAACATAAGGTTGGTAGGTACCTAGTCAAATACTGAAATTTTCAAATAACAAATTCAGTTTTCCTTTTCTTCATTTTAGAAAATTTTTCGATTATATATTTATATCATCAACTGATATAACAATATGCCTGTGAACACTGAACACGCAGCAAAGCCATACCTGTTAAGCGATTTTGGTCTATTCTGGAACGTAACCATGTTTTCAATCTACAAACATATACTTTAGGCCAATATTAGCAAGTAAATAGTAACGATAGTTACGATATATTTTATCAAACGGAAATTGTTTTAATTAAATCAATGTACCTATTATATAGAAAAAATACGAGTAATGGGATGGGGGCGAAGGGGGCATTCGCCCCCCCCTAAAATACGCCCTTGGTGACTACTACAATATAGTGCCTACCTAATAATTATAATTATTATTTATGCGGAATAAATATTGATAAGATATTCAATTATAATGTATTATTATATTACGTCTTTATGTCCGGCGAAGTACTCATGATGCTCAATTTCCGCTGTATCCGATTGTAAAACACTTTCCACATCGAATCTTCGTCCTCCATTTTTGTTTTTATTATTATTCGCTTTCGACTGCAGGTGACCGTGACACTTGAGTGCAAACGAAAGTTTTTCAGAAAAAAAAAACAAGACACGACAACAGAGGTACTATATACAGACAGATATTATTATAGTGGCGCGCACATAACACCTAAGCACAACTTGTTGGCGACTGAACGGTATGTCGGTGTAACCGGTTGCCAATGAACCCAAACGCTGTCAGTATATACCTACTAATTCGTCGCAATTCGTGACATGATAATAATAAGAATAAAAATAATAAATATCATTTTTTAGAGGGGCTGACCTTCGTACGCTGCGGTACGACGATCTCGTATATTATCGGAACGCTCAAAGTTGCAGCGGTGGGGAGGTTACGATTGGGGAAGGGGATAGATTTTTTCGGGAGATTTCTGTTCGTCGTATGAGATCGTTAGATACGTTCCTATTATGCATGCTATTTACACACGCAACGCGAACATTATTCTAATTTAAGTTTGGGACGTGGGCTGCTGCTGCCGAGTTAAAAAATAATAACAAACGTATATTATATACTATACACACCTCATCATCGTACGATGTGTGTTTACAATATTATATCATTACGTGTACATTTTTGAATAATGTTCTAGGCTGCACATGTTACACAAGTGTGTTGCGGTCTAAATCGATGCCTAAAATAATATTATGGGTGAAACCTCCCCAACGGACACCTCCGACCAAATAGCGGACGTTTTCTTGGGAACCATATATTATACAATCTGAATACCCTCCGAAAACGAACAAAATTTCAACGACTTATAGTGCCCGGTATATTTAGAGGTTTCACTTTACAGGGTGATTAACCAAGCATGTTCACCCCTTTTTTTCTTTTATACGATGCAGTTATTCAAAATCTGATAATCTGATTTTTGGTATCTTTAAATATACTCAAAGACAGAGATATTTTCAAATTTTTGATATTTTTTGTACCACTTAAGGAGTATCCTGTTGCCGATACAAACTTTTGATTTTACATATGATAAATTGAGAACCCACCGCCTCCTTTTTAGCGGATAATTTTATCGAGAACTTCGACGTATCGAAATAAAAATTTGAACGATTAGTTTCCTAGTTATTAAAAATTAAAATGTTTGTACTAAGAATCATAGTCCTTAAAATTCGTTTTACAAAAATATAAAATACACGTAATTTGGGAACCAGTGCCTATTTATGATACTTAGGTCGTTTTTACAAATTATTTATGTTGGTAGATCAATATTTATGACTAATATTTTTAAATCCAACATAGACCACGTATCTTATAAACCTAAACCATGGACGTTTTATCCTTAAAACACAAGGTTAAATGACATTTGTTTCACCACAGGAAATTTCTTAAGTGGCACAAAAAATCTCAAAAATTTTAAAATATTGTCTTTGAGTATATTATAGAGAGAACAATTAGGTAGAAAATGTCAGTATAAACATTCAGTGAAAAGAGTTGCACCAACATCTAAAATCGATTTTCTCAAAAATTTATTTTGCATAAAAATTCTCATTTTTCTTGTTTTGTTTATTTTTTTTTTGTTTCTCCTGGTGTTTTTGAAAACTGTTGAGAATTTCAAAATGTTACCTCCCCTTCGCACCAACTAGATTTACTTTCCAACCGGAAAAGCTACTAAAGTTGAAAATCGAATCATTATTTCGACAAATTATCATGCACACAGAAACAAAAAAAAAGACACAACATTGTAAAATCAATACATTCATCGCTCCGCTAAGAATCTAAAATTGGAAGTATTGATTAGAATAAATGATTTTTTGGGTCTTTCCATCTCATCCTGCAGTATATATATATATTATGAGGACTTATAGAGACTATTAGACTTTGAGAAAAAAAATTATTCTCAGTCCAAATTCATATTTATATTTGAGTGTATTTTTACTATTTGAATATGATACTACACATTTCATAAGTAATTGAAATCAAACTCATTGCGCATTGGTTTTTATTGCGGCGATGGTAGGTAGGAGGGTAGGTATAGGTACTTATGATGTTACGTACAGAATTACTCATTAGTCATTTAGGTATTGTTTATTATAATATTATTATGGCGTGTTGTCACGTCATATCTCCACAACAACCTTTCAATATACCTAAAAAGTTTTCATCGTTACAAAGAGTCAACTTTATTTTTTGTCGTTTTATATGTGCCATCGTAATAACTACATTATATTTGTATAACTATACCGTGTGTCCCAAAAAACAGGGGCCACTTTACCACTCATTACCATGAAAATATTTTTCAATTCTGTTTGCGGGACATTAAACTAGACTAATGGATCATAAATTTCTATGATTTACAATTTTTTTAACTCATGTATCTTGGGCATGCGCAATAAAACTTACATTTTTTTTAATGGCAACCTGTAATGAGAATATCATATTCGGGTTTATCGATTTTTTTCAAGCCATTTTGATGCATCAACTTGTGTCCTAAACCCAAAATTGACTAAACTAGAGCTATGGAGAATTTAAAAAATTAAAAAATTAAATTTATAATAAGTTCCACATTTTAATAGGTATAGGTAGGTAAATAACAAAAATAGAAATACCAATGCTCATTATTATTTTAATAGATACTTAATTATAGGTAATTCTGATGGAAACAAAAAATACACTTCTTCTTCTTTTTTGGTCTCGGCCAATTAAGACCATATGCAATTTCATAATGTGTAATAATAAAATAAGATAATAATTCATAAATAGTAAATAGTTAATTAATTTAATAATAATAATTTTGATTGTTTGTTGCATGGTGTTTAAAAAAAAAAAAAAGTACGTACTACAGTTAGAAAAAAAAAATTAAAAAAATTAAATTTTTAAATTTTTTTAATTCTCCATAGTTCTAGTTTAGTCAATGTTGGGTTTAGGACACAAGTTGATGCATCAAAATGGCTTGAAAAAAATCGATAAACCAGAATATGATATTCAAATTACAGGTTGCCATTAAAAAAAATGTAAGTTTTATTGCGCATGCCCAAGATACACGAGTTAAAAAAATTGTAAGTCATAGAAATTTATGATCCATTAGTCTAGTTTAATGTTCCGCAAACAGAATTGAAAAATATTTTCATGGTAATAAGTGGTAAAGTGGCCCCTGTTTTTTGGGACAGGTATAAGCTACATATAACGTGACCCGCTTTGGACGGGACAGTCCCGCTTTCGTGATAAGTGTTCCGTTATCCCCAAAAAAACCTAAAAATATCCCACTTTAAGAAAAGTCGACTTGTGGTAGCCGGTAGGTATTTATTGTTCACATATCACAATCATATAATATTTATACTGTACCTATACAGTTTACAATATATGTACCTACATATTCTATATATACGTATATACCGTAAAAGACTAAAACCCATAGACTGTTGGGAGTCTATTATGATCAATATATTATCTGCGCTGTTCTGTTGTCATTTTTTATATAAACAATTGATTTTTTTTTCGATAAAAAAATTGTTATTTTACATAAAATTATATGGTTTACTTATAAAAAGTACAAGTGTCCCACTTTGAAGAAAAAAAATGATGGTCACGTTAACTGTATACTATAGGCAATAACTGAATAAACAATTCGACATCGCTAAGCTTTTAAAAAAATGTAAGATAAATTGAAACTAGGTACTGATAATATTATACATGGTTACTTTGTTGGAATGAATGGGACATTCCGATATAATGGCTGTTTGCAATATATATTTTTTAACAACTGCAACCCATTATACATTTATACAACATATAAAAAATATATTATAAAGAACAGCGTGTCATATACCTACTCAAAACTCAATATCACTAGATCGTAAAATTAATTAGACTTGATATTATTTTAATTGGATAGTTAATTATATGGAATGTTTGCAAAATATAATAATGTATTGGTTTTATTGAATTTCTATATAATTTAAAGGCACATAGGTACAAGTGAATAATTTTAGAAACCTTATTGGCCTATTAAAACGTTATACAGTGTGTTATTATACGTATATATTTAATATTTATATATATATTTAGTTACCTTTTTTGTTCATAAAGCATAATAATTACCACTACATTAACATAAAAAAAAAAACCATTTAATTGGGCAAATGACGTTAAATATAACTGCAGACAAATAATGACGAAATATCTGGAGCAATGTGAGATGTGACAATAAATTAACAAATATGGTAAATCAACTATAATTATAATACAATTTGATAAATATGTGGTTAATTGACAAATTTTTAATACACTAAAACATTCCAGCTATATTTCACTGGCTGGAAAAAGTTTAAAAAATAGTTAACGACTTAAACAAACATGATTGAAGTATTAAAATTCATCGTAAGAAAAGAGTACTTTTTTGTCATTAATTCAAAAAAAAATAAGCATTATTGAAAATTTAATATGCACATAAATAGCTCAATATAAATCAAAATATTTTGAACATTTTATGAAAAAATTTAATTGCTAATATAAACATTAATTGAAAATTAAGTGTATTCACGGATGAGTTTTTTTAGATTTAAATCAAAAAACAAAATCGATTTTTTCAAAAACCGTTTTGTGTAAAAAAATCTCAGTTTTTGATAGTTAGGTAATGAGAATTTTACCGAAACTAACTTTTGACCCCTCTCACCTCAAAGAACCCACAAGGTTCACTATCTTACCATAAAAGATCCTGTTGTAGAAAATCCAAGTATTTTTTATGTCCTAAAACGTGATGACAGACATAAAAAAACACTCATGATGTATGACACATCATTGTAAATTCAATACAAAATACAATCATCGATAGATGTTTTTCAAGTATACAGTATATTATCAGCTAATTTAGCGTCACACTGATGCATAATAATAATAATTACAATAATTTAATAATATAACCTACTTGTGAATAGGTTAGGTTAATGATCGTTTAATGATCAACATATTATATTTTAATAAAATAACATAATCACTTTTTCAATCTGTATTCTACATATAATATGATGCCTACTGCTTACACGTACAGTTTTCTGCTCAAGAATAGTTGTGACCGAGCCAAATCGGATCTATCATCATTAAGTATATATATATTACACATTAAATAATAAGAGATAATATATTATAATAAATCATTCCCGTTGCATATGCACATCTAAAAATTTGTTTTAAAAAAATATTATTATAAAACACATTAAACCAGCTACCTATATGCCAGTATTGCCAGTATTTTATTATCTGCAAGTGAAGTGGTATGACTATACAGTCACAAAATTGAAATCTCAAAATAATTTCTAATTTCTATATTATTTTTGTTGTTTGTTTATTCGTAAGTAATTAGTTTTAACATTTTTCTAAAATTAACAAGAATCAAGATAAATTACAAATTGTGTTTTATGTTTCACTACGGTACCTCCGCAAAGTGCTTGCGGTACCACGATGCATGGTTTGGAACCACTACATTAAAGAAATGATTTGATAGTTCAGGACCAAAGGATTCATTTTATTAGTAATCATATCCAGTGTGCCAGTGTCGCAGTGCCGTAACTATACACTCCGTGGCGCCCTTTACGAATTTTATTTTGTTTTATTTTATAGGAATATTTTTTATATAATATATATTTTTTTCTTTATTAATAATACACTCGATCTGTACACAATCGGCATATAAGTGTATGAACTAATTGACAAAAAGAAAATGGATGACACTTTCGTCTTTTAATTATTTTATTTTATACAAATATTATTTTAGATTCTGAGCGGAGCGATGAATGTATTGATTTTACCATGATGTGTGTGTTTTTTTTTTGTGTCTGTCATCACGTTTTGGGGCAGTAAAAGTGCTTCGATTTTTGACTTCAGTATCTCGTTTGATCAGAAAGTGAATCTAGTTGGTACTTTGGGGGGTCAAAAGTGAAAAATAATAATTAAAAAATTAATAAATAATATATATAAATAAAAAATAAATTCTTAATACTTTTCTAAATAATCGAGCAAAACAAACTAAAAATTAAGGGAAAACGGGAAATTTTACGCACAATCAGTTTTCGACAAAATCGATATTGGTTTTTGATGTAACTTTAAAAAAAATTGACCATAGATACATGAAAATTTCACAGAATGTTTATATAAGAACATTCTATCCACTATGCAATTTTCAAAAATTTTCGACTTAAGTTGAACTATTCATAGATATTTGCAATTTTCGATCATAATTAGTTTTTTTTTAAATTAATATTGATAAAAATTTATTTATTAGGCAGAAAAGCTTGAAAATTTAATACAAGGCTCTTAACATATTTTTACAATAGCAGTTGAAAAATAATAATAAATTCATAGTCACAATTTTTTTTATAAGCATTCAAAGTTTGAATTTTGACAAAATACGTAAAAATCACAAAAATTCACAAATTATTTTAAGCTAGAAATTCATAAAAAATTTTCTTTTTAAATTTAAGATTTAAAAGTTTAATACAAGATTCCTTACAAGTTTTTTAATCTTTATCACAAATAAAAAGTCCACCGGAAATTCAAATTAAATTTTTATGAGCATTTGAAATTTAAATTTTTACAACATTTGATTTTCACTGAATTTCACATTAGTTTTTGAGTTCAAAATAACTACAAACATTCTACTCTCATATTTGTTTTAATATAAATATTCTTTATTCGAGGCCATGAACACGACAATTTTATGCATGCTTTCGCCTCATTCACCCTAGTAACTTGCAATGGCAATAATTTATAAGCAACAAAAGTTTTCATTGTAAATTTAAAAATCCTTGTGGGTGCACATTTAAGATGTGAAATTTTTCTGACCGTTTAACAATAACCCGTTCTATTTGATTTAAATTAATTATATCAAAATTGTGATTTTAAAAAGCTCACAAAAATATAAATGTGTCTTTATACGCTAAACTTTTATTTTAAATTCCAATAAGAAAAACTTACGAAGAACTTTTTATTTCAGCTTTTAAAACTTGATCATCATATTCCAATAAAATATTCAAAATTTTAATAATGATTTAAAAATAGCCAAAATATTTTGAAAATTATATCACGTCTAGAAAATGATAATATAATTAATGTATGGTAAAATGATAAGTATCGAAGATTTTTAATTTCTCAATCGCAATGAAAATTTTAAATTTATTTTCTCGGAAACTGCAGATACGGAATGCTTTGTAAATATTCCCACTTATCTGTTATTTATATTTTCAGTTTTTCATTTTTTTTTTTTTTTTTTTTTTTAATTATCTTAGAGTTTTCATTAATTGACTTCGACCAGATTTAGTTTGCTACCAAAAATCACCTTAAAGTTGAAGATTGAAACATTTTTACTGTCATATAACGTCAAAATATAATTAACGGACACAGAAATGAAAAAACACACATCATTATTATAAAACCATCGCAATTCATTCATTTATCGTTCGACTCAGGATGTACACTGTCGACGTGAGTTTATAGTATATAATTATATAAATAAATAATAAAATATGAATATAAAACATCATTACAAATTACAATTTATTATTTTTTACTTTTTTAGTATACAATATACATATTTAGTAAAATAGTACCTACTTAAGTAAACTGTATTATAATGTAGTAAAAAACATCGTATTTTGTTATTATTTAATAAATATATTTAAATACTCGTATGCTTAAATCATTCCCCTTTATTTAGATGTGTTTAAAAAAAATGCACCAAAATTAATAATGCAGTATGACTTAACATATATTATTATTAATTATATAATAGTTTGTATATTTTTTGTTTTTTATTCTTAAGCATTTTGGACCTTGAACCTATAATGCTTAAATTGATTTTCGTGTCACATCATGTAATTACGATATTGTAGAAGTCTTGACCCTAAGCAGAAAAATTAGCCAGTTAAATACCGATTTTTATTCTATATACATATAAGTAATATATATGGCGAGTAGGTACTGTCTTCTGACGTCTGTAAAATTTAATAATAGCTCATAATAGTACAAGTCACGAGACTTCAAAGCCACAATTATAATAAATTGAGTGGCAAATGGCAATATTCAAAAATATATTATCAGAGAATATTCAAGTGGAAGGGCACTTTGCGTTCACTAAAATGTTTTAAAAATTAAAATACTAAATATATATTCGAATAAATAATAATAATTTGACTGCGTAAAAGCTTTGTGGGTCTCATAATGAATAAAAAAAACTCCTAACTTACTATAATATGTGTTATATAAACATACAATTAATGAGATTATATTTGGCTTAAAAATAATTTCGTTCGATTTTTCGTTTAATTTCCTATTCGCTACTGTTATTTTGAAACAGATTTTAATAATTTTTTTTTTCTAATCAGTGAAAATGAAATTACGCACTTCAAGGTCGATAGTAGACAATGAAAACAATAATACTGTTAAACCGTGGTATGGCTGTAATCTTTAAAAGTACGAACGGTCGAATATTACATTATAGTATTACAATAGTTCATAGTTGTTAACGTATAAAAAACACAATAGTTTTTTCTTTTTAGTTCTACAATAATTTTCAGTTATTAGTAAAGATATTCGACATTTGTATTTAACAGTGTAATAAATGTTGTGTGCAATATGGAAGTTTTTAGTATGCTGTATGTAGTGCATTGGATTCTATGTTATAATCAAGTATAAGAAGATTTAAAATTAGTTGTTAAATATTGCAACAGCGTTTATACTGCAAGATTGAAATAAATATTAATTATTAATAATTAATTAGGTATTTACTATTAACGATGTACTTAATTAATTAATTTTGAATATTTTTATGATTACGTAAAGCTATTGTTAAAAAAATAATTAATATTTCAATTAAGTAAGTTTTAAACTTTTTAGTTTTTGCAATTATGATTTTTTGCAAATGTGATTATTTGGCAAGTTAAAATTTCTCAAAAATAATTTTCTAATGATAGCAATTATAATTATTACAGAACTGTTTTTGGAGGTGTAGGAGGACGTCTATAAGCTACCACCTTGTTGTAAATAATTGCAAATTGCGACATTTCTAAAGTTTAGAATTTAAAGCAGAATGTGATCATATGGAGTGGTAGTTTTAAGAATATTACCTACCAATCTCGAAACCGTTCACCAATTTTTTTTATCTTAAGTCTATAAAATATGATTTTAACTGCGTAAACATGTTAGGTTAACGAGATCCAATTTATGTACATAAAATTATACAACGTCACATGTGTGAATGATGATTAAATATTGTTTGGTTTTTTTTTAATTTTAATTTTAATTTTTTTCTGGTTTCGAGTTTCGGGCCTGAAAAACGGTTTAAATTTTTTTCGGATTATTTGGTTTTCAAAACCGGTTTCAAACCCGTTTTTACTCCCTGATTTATCCTCATAAAAATAACTTAACAAGCATGGCATACCGCGGATATAGGATAATAATATAATATCCATGCCGATGTTTCGTGTGCTCGAACAAATATTGCGCACAACATAACAACTAACAAGTGATAATATATGGCGATAGCCGATAGTTGTATATTTTGTGTTTCTCTTGTTCCCCGTGATAAAATAGTCATACAACAAAACACGTCAGTGTCGAATGAATAGCTGTCTATATTGTATATGCGTATGCTAAGGCGCACGTAAGCACACAATTCTGATAAAAAAAATAATTGACATTACAACTGTAAAATAACAACAAGTTTGTATGCAAACCACGCATTTTTTTTTATCACTGAGAGTATAAAATTAATTTATTCCATCTTCTACTTGTTAAATGATAGCCCAATGTAAATATTAATATAAATTTTACATTTTAACTATAAAACAAAGTGAGTAAAAAAAAAAAACGGGAAGTCGCTTTGAAGTTTGCAGTATAGTAGGTTTCGACTTTTTAGTATACCTACCTCATAATTTATTAAATGCTGGTGCGAAATTTTTAAAGGGATAGTGTTATGACTAGCTAATCTCAATTCACAAAATAGAATATATAGATTCGATATTTGTCAAAACAAATATATATTTTATGTTTTGAAAACTAATTTATATTAAATTTGGTTTATAGATCAGGTACCTATATAACTTATATTGTAATAATATAAATATATTTTTCTCCATTTTATTATATAACTCTAATAAATTAACACGTTCAAGGAGGAGTGGGACTTCACCTTCATCACCCTTTCGCTTAATAATATCTATGGACATACAGTAGGTATGTTGAATTAATTTTTTCTAAAATATTGCCATTGCGTACCTTAATCTACATTTTTAAGCATTTAATATTTTTAACTTTTTAAGTGTTTACTCTACAATATATTGTTATGCTAAAATTATGTAGATACATATTTGAATATATATTTTTGATTTTTGGAATTTTTAAATACGCACATGAAAATCATATTTTGAAATACTTGAGATTTTTTGTTCCCTTTAAGGATGATCCTGTAACAATACAAACTTCTGATTTTTTAATAAAAACATCCCTTTTTGCTTTTAATTATTTAGTAGATATTATTTTGATAATTTTAATGTATTTAAATAAAAATTGGAACGAATAGTTTTTAAGTTATATAACTTTGTGTACTAATGATGCCATGAATGTGGACGGTAGTGGGTCAAGTAATAGATATGTGGGTTTAAATTACAAAGTTACAACCATATTATCCATCAATATAAATAATGCTCCAAGATAATTATTTTATTTAATACTATATCTTACATATTTTATTGTTTTACAATTATGTCAGAGACGAGGGGCGCGAGGAGGGGGGGGGCAATCGGGGCAGTTGCCAGGGCCCCGCGATTTTAAAATTATAATCAAGGCTCCGCAGTTCTTAAATGATATTTTATACTGTTCAGAGGTTAGTTAGTTTGGATAATATGTAATGTGACTGTTATTTATTTTGCCCGGGGTCCCACAAATCCTAGCGCCGTTCCTGAATTTTGTATACAGTTTTTAAGGATTATTATCTTCAATGTAATATTTTAATAACTCAAGAACTACTAATTTTGATTTAGGTTCATAATCAAAATGTTTAAGCAAACTATCTGCAGAATTATTTGTTGTAAAACAGAAGGTTTTAATTTGAAAAATAGAAGTTTGTATTGCTATACTGCCACAGTTACTCCTCAATCCTCATAAATACAAAGTAGTATAAAATATATCAGAAATTCGACATAATGTCTTTAAATATAGCCATTATAGGTACTTAACCATCCAAAAATCAGAATTTGAATAAATGTAGTAAAGGGGACTATATAGGGATATGCATACTTGGATTATATTTTTCAACCCCTCTATTTAAAGGGTGGCTCACACTGAGTCACAAACAAGAATATTTTTCAGTTCATATCTTTTTGTTTATTTATTGAGTTGCCATTGGTTACATATATATAATATATTGCTATTAAACTTAACAAAGTAAGAATTTTCCCGATAAGTGGTTGTCCTTATTAACCGATTTCTATATTAAGCAGAACCGACTATATTATTTTTCAATTTTCAATTTAATGAAAGAAATGCAATTGATTTATGGCTAATTTTAACAAAAAATTTAAATACACATTTTTTAATTTAGAGAATGTCTTTATTAAAATTTGTTAGACAAATGTAATTTCATAGTTATGGTAAGTTAGTTATAATATTCTCTAGATTGATTTTATTATGATATAGATCTAAAACACCTACCAAGAGACATACATTTTTTAAAAATATGTTGTTACAATAATACATACAGTGCAGTTGGTTCATTATAGGTACTTGAGACAATTTAGCCATGGTTGATTTAAGTACATAATGCAAATGCAGTTTGGTTGCCTTGTAGTTTTTTAAATATAATTTTATATCTAAGTATTTAAACCTTTTGAAAACAATAATTGTTAATGAATAATTTATGAAAGTAATTAGCTAGTTTTTAATTTACGATAATTTGGAACAAGCACATATTTCAGCATTTTACGTTCTTTAATTTACAAGTATACATTTATTTTTGTAATGGAAGAGTTGGGCTAAAGTGCACTTTACCAACCCCCTCACGATTTTCAAATTTTTTTTTCAGACGACTTGTTTTTTATGCTTAAAACAATGGTGTATTTTTTTTCCGGGAAACCATTATTTTGGAAGTTATAGCCTTCCAAGGTTTTTTCATTTTACGTTTATGCGCTTGACTGCCCCGCGCAGCGCCTATAAGACATTTTAATATTTTTTCTTATGTATTTTAACAAGTTGTGGGACATGGTAATTTTTTGGGTGAATAAATAATAAATACATACTGTAAAAATGTAAAATATATTTAATATTATAATATGCTATATAGGTACTTATATAATAACAAAAATAATATAATATATAGGTATAGGTAACCATTAGTCGGTCATCTACCTGCGAAGATAATTGCTTTTTAATAACATTGTTTAATTCCGAGGCTTACCCAAGGTGGTTTTACACAGCAAATCGAGGGATATTTTCGATTTGCGGAGAGGAGCGACGGCGCCGAGGAGCGCAGAGATGACGAGTGCCGCAAACTGTGTAATCACTGCCCGACTGCCGATACTGCGACAGTAAAGTAGTGGTGTTGCGCGCATTATATAGGCATTTTATATATTTGATAAAATTTTCAAAATATTTATATTTGTTTTGAGCTGTTTACTGAAATTTTAATTTTTCAACTTTTTTAGTTTTTTTTTCTATAAATATCGATAAAAAATTATTTGTTCGGTATAAAAGCTTGAAAATTTAATGCAAGGCTTCTAATAACTTGTAACAATAGCAGTTGAAAAATATTAAAAATACGTAGGCACGATTTTTTTTTTTATAATCATTTAAAGTTTGAATTTTGACAACATACGTAAAAATCACAAAAATTCATAAATTATTTTATGCTAGAATAATTCATAAAAAATTTTCCTTTTATATCTAAGATTTGAAAATTTAATACATTTCTCCTATCATATTTTTACAATAGCAATTGTAAAATAAAAGAAATGCGTAATCACAATTTTTTTTACAAGCATTCAAAGTTTGAATTTTGACAACATATGTAAAAATCACGTAAATTACGAAAATTCGCAAATTATTTCAAACTAGAAATTCATAAAAAATTTTCTTTTTAAATCTAAGATTTGAAAATTTTTAATAATCTATAATATATTCTAGACAGATAAACCGTCTTCGCTCAGAATCGTTTTTCGTATACAATGATATAATATCATTGGATTCAAATTTAATTCCATCCATTACAGTAACCCACTTGTAACCTACTGTACAGCAGAGCGACATCCACGACTTACCCGTTTTTTTTTTTTTTTTAAATTGTAATAGTATTTTATTTATAATATTTTTCCATTCATAAATGTTGAGAACCTATTGCCGATGTTTATTTCGTCTGTAAATGTGATTATTATAAAATTTTAATATTTCATCAAGTATTTACTGTTTAACTATAGATACCTACCTGGCAACCTAATATTAAATAATTGCTATAATATAGATAATATAACAAGTTTTATTTATTTTAATTTTTCAGTATACATTTAATAAAATTTAATAAAACAAAATAAAATATTCCTAATAATACCTATTATTGACATGACAATTTTAAATTAGTAACTTAAAAATTTGAATATAAATAAATGAATAAAATTATAAATATTGTAAATAATATTAATCTGGTGAACTGACTAGTAGATAAGTAAAATAAAAAAAGGATTTGAAAAATATTTGAAATATTTTCTGAATGGATGTACGAGTATCTATTCTGTATTTAAATATAATTTCAAAAGTATCTGTTACAAGACGGTCGGTAAGGTATAGCAATTACAAATGGATACGTACAAATAATATAATTAAATTATAATTTATATTTTATTTTACATATTATGACGATAAATTATACGTATAATATGTCATCTAATCTATAACCTATTATGCGATGGCCAACGAGTAGCAACACAATAAAATAATTAATAATATCAACTTATCAAAGTGTTTGACTATTATTATATTAATAAATACCAAAAATGTCTGAATTCGGTTACTCGCGGCAGCTGCATTTATGCATTTACCATAATACTAATTATACATCGTGCAGTATAATATAGTCAATCCGACAATGTACTAACCTAACCAATTCTCAGGTGAGCGTGCGTGATAACGAATTTTAATTTAATGTTTAATTCATTCATGTATTTACATTTTACCGTGACAACCGAGCACACGTTGACGATATAATGACAACATAATGGACGAAAAAACGAAATATTCAGATAATTCATTATCTGATACATTTTGTTAAAATATTAGTACGATAACTGATAAGCATAACATAAAATGTGTTTGATTTATAAAGAGTTCATAGCAAAATACATATAGTTTAATTTTTAAATCGCATAATATTATAATCTGATTTAAATTCATCATTACGATAATATGAATGATAAAACAAATTAAGTGTGCCTATTTTATTTTTATTTTTAGGTTTACATACATACTGGTTTGCGAAATCGAACAACGTCTCTCGCATAATATTACTATACATTTATATTTGGTAGAACCTTTTACGTTTAACAACAAAATTTCAGCTGTTGCAAAATGTTTATAACACAGCTTGCACCCCAGAAAACCAGTTTAGAGGGTGCGTTCTCCAATATAAAGGACACAGATAATGTACCTTTTTTTTTTTAAATTTAAGGATAATTTTACCATTACGATGCGAATGTAATGTCGTATGCGGAAAAATCATCATGTTTTATTTTTATAGAATAGGTAAGTACCTATGTTTGTACATGTGTATTGTAAAATGATATCAGAAAACATATTGATTTATCGTTTTATGTTTGATTTCGTTGCTAGTAGTTACGCCTTTATAATGTTTATGATATTTATATTTATTTATTTTTTAACTTTAATTTACACTTACAGACTACAGTATTAGTAATTATTAATACATAAATCTATTTTCTAGATGGGTATTATGTATTTTATCTGTTATTAGTTATAAGTACATATAAATGTACACAATTATCAAATATCCTGTAATGTAGGTACCTAAAACTAGGTATACCTATAGTACCTACATAAAAACAATATGACTATGAAATATGAATAATAATCTATGTTTTATCTGTACAAACTTTTATATATTTATATATAATATATAATGTATAAATATATGTAATATAATTGTATATATTATTCCAATATCATGATATGTTTGTATCGTTATAATATGGAATTTAATACATTTATTTATACGTTTATATTAGGTATTATAAAAATTAAATCACTGTAATTACTACGTATATACCACTTCCATTCTGAAAAGATTACGAAAAAATAATAATTACTCGCTCGTCGTTCGTAGATATAGACAATTTACATACAATATTAACAGCAAAAAAAAGTACTTTTTTTATTCCGCTACACTATACAATTATTATTAATAATTATAGTACAATGGTATAATCGAAATTATTAATTCTCACGAACACGTTCGTCGTACTAGTGTATAGGTGCATGTAGTTTTTAAGCCATATAAACTGAATACTTCCTTAAAAAATATCCTCAAATTTAGTAAACAAATGGTGGAGACTTACGGTTTGACTTTACGTCCTTTTCTTCTATGCCAACTGTCTGCGATGGCTTTGCTGATCACTGCCTTTTTCCCCACCAAAGTCCGCCCAAATTTAATCGCTTTCTGCTTAGCGGATTGCACCGTTCTTTTACATTCGTCCTCCGGTAATCGCAACACTTCGGCCATTTTTATACGGATGTAATAATAATATTATGTTTTTTACGCATACATCGTGTTGTGCACAAATCAATTTTCAATCGGAATGACGACGTTGTAACGAGCGATAATTATTTAATAAAATAACACAAAAAACGTATACAAATAATAAAAAAGTGTACACTATAATCGTCTAAACAAACGAAACGATTAAAATCACGATACGCCTATATGTAATACTATATTTAATATTTTTAATCTAACAACGCACCAGATGCATTATTTAAAGATTTATTATTAAATCTGCAGTAGACTGCAGACTACATAAGTACGCGTTCGATGACGGTCGGTGGACGACACGAAGAGCAATGGAAACCCAAACGCTCCACGCCAACACACACACGGCCCCTGCGGTATACATGTATAGTGTATACCTATTACCAGTCACCAGTAACCACTGCGGCGGGCGGACAAACAAGTGCACTGTCGAGGCGTAGATCCTGGCTGGCTGGATGAGTGCGTGCACGTCGGGGGGACTTGACCACCATCCATTATGACAACACGTGCTCCGGCGGCGTGTGGTTAGATTATATTATGTTCATAATAATAATGATTAACATTAAAACATTGCAAGCATTCCAATCCATATGTCTACGCCTAATAACCGCTGCCCCTTGGTACGTTACCAACAAAAACCTCGACAAAGACCTGAACATACCAACCCTCAACGACTTAGCTAAATCCTACAAATTAAAATTTCACTCAAAGCCTCATCCAAATCCCATAGTTAAAAGTATATCCTCTACCTCAATTATTCCTAGAAAGCTAAAAAGTCAATGGCCTAGAGTCTAGAGATCTGCTAAATGCCTAGCAAAAAAAAAAAAATTAACTAAGGAGAAAATACTAAAAAATTGAAACCCTAATTTCTTGTCAGGTGGCACTGCTGGGAGACTTCTTTTTCTGTATTAGATGTTATTTTGTTATTTTGTCATCACACTTACTCATTATACCATTTTATAGATTGTAAATTCGATATTTTAAAAAAAAAAAATTTAAAAAATAATAATAATGATATTCAGAGCCCCTTTTAACGGTGATGAGGAAAGGCCAAAGGGGGTGGAAATTTCTCCGGGGTGGCAAATTTTTGAGGAGGTGCAACTTAAAATAAAAAATATGTATCAATATAATTTTCTTAAGGGTGGCATATTTTTATTTGCTCCGGGGAGGGATATAGCTTAACATGGCACTGATGCTATCAAGTCTTGGGTCAGACCTGGGCAGGGAGAGTGTTCAAATTTTCGACAAAATAAATAAATTGTAACTGAGTATCTGAGTAGGAGAAAAAAAATGCATAGGATTTTGTAATGATATGGTAAGAATAAATAAATAAGTTAATCATCTATATAGTTACACAGTAAACTGTTACAATAATATAATAGTAATAGAACGACTGACGAGCGGGTGAGTGTGTGCACTAAGCAGTGTGTCAATCTACCATTCCGATAATATACCTGTTAGATACACAATAATATTATACAATAAAGGTAATAAATTATAACAATATATATATACGTATATATTTACGCTACACCATCTACTTTGGACTATTTCAATAATAATATTACCAGTATTACCACTAAATATTCACATTTTCTACGAATTTGTGCAATATGTTATGTACACTAATGTGTACGATACAATAAAAATTACAAAATATAAATCAATCATAATATTATGTATAGTTATATAGTTTTGAGCATATCGTTCAGTGAAAAATTTATGTATAGTAGCACATTAGATTTTGTTAGATATTCAATTGCATTTTTTTAAAATTATTATTGTTGATTTGCGTTTCAATGGCAATAAACAAAGCTTTACGAAAATCAGCCTCGCAAACTTGGCCTTACGAAATTCGGTTACGAAAAAAATTATTATACCCTGCTCAAAAACATGTATATGTTTAGAAAAATAGAAAAGATAAATATAAATACAATTAACAATACAATAGGTAAGTATTAACAATCAGATATATTATATTTACAATATAATATTTTGTAAAGAACAATGAGTATAAATGTGAAAAGGGTAATAAAATATTATTTACAAGTGAGACTTATTTTGATGGAAGAAGCCACCCATCGGCGACACTACCTATAACAATTGTATTAATTACAATAATACACGTACCTATATGTATTATATTATATTTCTTAAGACACGAATCTAAAAATTAATGTTTTGAAATTTTCAAAACAATCAATCATATTGTTTAATTTAATATTATATAAAAGAGTTTTAAATTTAGTTTTATACAAAACACTACATCGTTTGCAGTTTTAATATTAAAAATCTGGAGAACTCGCAATGCTGTGTATATAGTCATTGACTGTACCATGCATTCAAGTAGATAGATCACTGTAATAAATGTAATGGATGCACATTGAAACCACTATATAGATAGTGGACAGCCTGCAGGTTAATTAAAAAATGTCCGCTATAGAGAATTGGTTATACATTTACACACATACATGCATTGAATTTTGTACATATTAATTTATTAATACTTACATATTAATATGTATGTATTTAAAATTGGTTTTAAAAATGTTCATAAAATGTATAATGTTTATGTACAAATAAAAATATCTGTAATCTTTTTTTGTGTGATTTTTTCCTGCTCTTTGCAATGATATATACAAATATATTGTGTCCATTCATGAAAGGTAATCCTTAATTTTAGTATCTGCAGTTGTCAGTTTTTAGTGTACTTGCAACTATTAGAAGGGTACATCATTAAAATAACGTATATTATGTGCATATATTTTTGCCGGGGAATTTAAAAGTTTTCACATGACTTAAAGTTTATTGTTGAATAATTACCTGTTGTCTATTGATTAATCATATATCTATGAAAATCTTTTTTAATATCTGCAGGATAAAAAGTATCTAGATGTAATTAATTGTCAAATATTCAAACAGTTTTAAAATTAAGCGTTTATCCAAATCATGATTACCTGATGTAGATGAGACACATTTAATTGTTTAATAAAATATTTATTTTTATCTTTATGGTGGTTTAAATATACTATATATATATATATATATATATATATATATATATAGGTATATATAAGTACTTTAAATATATATCTACATTAGTTTATTGGGCATTTACCTACTGTTGATCGATCTTGCCCAAATCCACATAATACTATAACAAGTTATTACTTATTTGATAATAAAAGATTATTGTTCTCATAAAAAGGTATAGCAGTTATTGTTTTTCTAAAATAATTTAGGAATGATATTAGATAACTGGTAAGGGGTTTAGGTTTTTATATAGTAAGTTTTTTTGATAATTGTTTTTGTCTATTGAAATCCATAAGCTATGTCGTAGTTATCTACAAACGTTTTCGAACACACACGCATGGGTAAAACAAAAATCTATAGTAAATATGACATATTATATAGGTAGTTTGGTACGTTGTAAAAGTAATATTTACTAATACACTAGAAATTAATATTACAACCCATTCACAGAAATGGTTCATACTCTACCGAGTTTTGATGAGAGCCTCTGATGCAGAACTCACACGCGCATAAATAAAATATTACTTATGTTCCGTTCCAAGTGTAAAAATTATCATTGTAAAACTGTTCTGTCACTGTAAGAATGACCGAGTTCTTCGATCCACGTGGGAAAATTATACACACAGACTTTTTAAACAACAGCTTACACTACAGCATGATACTACAATATGCGCTTAACTTTTTGAGATTTATTAAAATTTATTGACATTTATAAATAATAAGTGTAACTTAACCTGCATGATGTTATTTTCCGTAAACATTTAACGCCCGTGATGGGTTTACCAATTCCGAAGCTCCGTTAAATGTAAGCTGAACTTGGCCGAACTTAGCAACACTTTAACACAAGTCATTTTAACCAAACATCCAATAGGTACACAACTGAAATCAAATCCAATCATAATAATAACTATTATTTGCTGTAACTAATGGAAACATTCGAAACAATATAATGTAACAAAAAAATTATAGCTTTTCACAAGTCAACTATGTATAGGTATCCAAGATTTATGTTGAAAAGTAAAAAGCACGAGAGAGCAACAAATAAAAAGTATCCTGTGACACTATGCGGATCATCCTAATAAATCTAATCACGATAATGTGATGAAAAACGGTCGAAATTTGTGTAACAATTTCATCAATATCATAACAATCATCCGTTTAAGACTTATTGGATTAGTAGATGTATTTAATATTTATTAATTATAGTTAATCCTGAATGGGTCTTCCAGTGATAAAACAAATAAGGCCAGTATATTTACCTTATCTTAAACTCAGATTCAGCTTTTTTTTATATATGTAGATACCAATAGTAAGTTGTGTATAGAATTTTTTTTCGTCAAAATTCGAACATTCGACAGTGCTTAACATCATTTAACCAATATTTAAGATTTAACCACCTACTTCCAAAACAGAAATTACAACTAATCAAAAGAATATAGCACCTATGTTTATAGTATGTCATATATACAAAATAAATTATACATTTCATGTATGCCCTGCTACAGTGTCAAGCTATTTGGTGCCCTGCAGATGTAATTATATATTTTGTAATCGCTGCTCTACGCCCCCTCCAAATAGGAAGGATTAAGAGAGATAACCTTAAAATAAGGCTCTATACAGTCTACATGGACATTTTATAGTGTATATTAATAATTAATATAATATTATTTTAAAAAAAAACCCATAGCACGATACTCGACATTTTCCTGCAATATAAGGAAAATCTATGAACCATAAATATGTTTTTGTTAATTATAATTATAGTAACCATCGTGGCAACGAAAACCTTACATACGATAAATTGACCAGAAACAAAAGACGTGTATCCAGCCCAAAAACATAATACATTAATCACTGGATTATTCGAACCTCGTTAATTCGAAATATCTGTCGGTGGGACACACTTTACAATTTGGATTTCTTTTCCAGAACCTCTATAATTCGAATTTCCTTTAACGCGATTACGTGACGTATTTTCCATATGTATAAAGATTATATTATGTACAATAAATTTGACATAACGGCGGCTATTAAAATATATTACCGTACTTTACCTACCTAATCAAGACTTTAATCGTTTAGGTACCCTTTTACCAATATAAACCTCTGCAATGGGTAAACAGTTGTTGTAACCACTGTAATGTAAGAAAACAAATACCAAAAATTGCGCGTGGAATCTGAGATGAAATTTTATATTTTATTTTCGTCGATCGGACGATTGTATTACGACGTATATCGCGTAACGAGAGGCCTTGGGCAGTTGGGCAAGCTGCAGTATGGAACTCTTCGAGTATATAATATTTTAGCACATAAACATTATAGACGAACACAGACGGACCGTGAATGAAACGATAGACGTTTTCTTTGTTCCGCCCGGTCCGCCATATAGTACGCGTTTTGGTTTGCACGATGAGTAGGTACCTACTATACTTATTTACGCCGTTTTCTCTGGCACATTAAAACATCCAATACTCCGCCGTACAGCACACAAACACACTCGCCAGTCGCCACTCACACAGCTAGCCGTCGTCACGCCTCGTGGATAAGCGGTCACGGCACGTTGTGTGCTTTAAAAATAATTATTGTAATCGTAATAACATTTTGCGTTTTGTGGGACGTACCTGAGCTAGTGCGTATAGTCATGTACATATTATACTACAGGTGTAATGGTTAAAAAGTGGACGCGGTCACTGGATGATACTGCATATAGGAGGCCGGAGGTTATGACTATTATTAGTGAGCTGAGCTGCATATGTTTCGTGGTTATTCCTGTGGTGTGAATTTACAAAATTTAAGCGGGAGTGACGGGGAGGGGTTCAGTTAGGTACTTAACGTTAAAACACAAAATCTACGTTTCAATCTCCATCGTTTGGAAAAGCGAAACATTTAGAGCTACTATGACTCACGCTGCTGTAAATAATAAATATTTAACTAATTAACTTGATTCCTACTATATATTGCATTTAGGTATACGAATTACATACTAGGTATTATATACCTTATATATATTACGTATTTAAGCAGATTTCAATTTTGTAACCATCAGCAGCTGTAATAATAATAATATATACAATCAAATCTTATTTTAGATTCCATACACTAAATAAGTGATCATCACCAAATGCCAAATGGCGACAACATTTTTGAAAAACGTATTCTATTCAAAAGGTCAGATGTTTATTCAATACTCTCATCTGATTATATGTTTATAATAATGTTTATATGAACAGTAATTGTTTATTTGTTAAAGTATATGAAACATTTTCAATAATTTAATTTTTGAATAAGTAGCGTTATTACTTTATTAGTATATATTTATTATTTTAATTGATTATTTTCATCCATTGACTTTAATCACTCGCCCGTGGTTTTCAATCAAACTTGTACTCACACAAGTGGTGACATATATGTATATATTATAAATTTTGCGGAAATGAAAATCTAACCTTTTCTATAGTTTTGACGGAAACGATGTAGTTGGCGGAAATAGATTTTTTTGCGGAACCGATACATGCCCCCGCACAATGTATTTGATTATATTACTGTAGGTATACTTATCTAAACTTTAAATGATTATTTAAAAACTATTTATCAACTGTTTATTATTAATGTTTATACACAAACAATTCGAGGAAAGTATTCTGTACCTACAAATTACAATACTGTTTACTACATTAAATAATTAAAAATAAAGGTGTCATACAAAAAATTTAAAATCGTTGAAATCTGTTTTCTTATTGCTTATAATCTTATGGATTTTAACGTCTGAACATGAGTGTATATCATATGTCCGGCGGAATCGATGTGTAGATAATATTATAAACAGTAGCCGGCGGAATCAATATGTAGATTTTATAAACAGCAGCTGGCAGAATCAATAGCCGGCGGAGTTGATATAAAATCGGCGGAATCGATATACGCCCCTTACTATACCTATTCAAATTTGATATTAATATGTCCAACGATAATGGGTTTGGAAAATATAGAGGTTATGATAATTTGAAAAGGTTATAATATTTAGTTAATAATAATCTATCAATATTTAAAATTTATAAAAATGGTCCAGTGAAAATGAATTAATTTAATGGTTCAATACAATTTATTGGACCAATCACGGACCATAGAATCATGTCTAAGGGGCAATTAGCTACCTATATACCTATATAACTATTAGACTACTCAATAAATGTTAAGTGATTGACTATTATTCATGCAACTCGGAATAAGTATAATAAATAATACATCCGATTTTGTTAAACAATTTTTAAGGATAATACATATTCTTCTTATATAAACATTTTCATACTCGTTCGAAATTTTAACAAGCACTTACTTTTCATCAAAAATTTCCAAAAAATTAATTAATTAAATGATTTATAATAAAAAAAGGGATTCTCATATTTCTTCTGAAAAACAGAAGATTGTATCGTCACGGCCTCAGTAACAATAGCATAAAAAATTTAAGTATTTGAAAACTGATCCTCAAGTTTATTATATAAAAATTCCAGAGATCAGCGAATACCTACCTAAGTACTAGTATTTCTATAAATTCATTGTTAAATGGAACAAACCGGCATGAGTGTTCTTAGGTGAGTCGTTCTGCTGTATATAAAATATAACGATTCTAACTATTAAATTAGGTATCGTATTAATATGGTGGGAATAAGTACTTACAGCGAACACAATGTACATGCATTATAATATTATTATCACAACGGAAGTTAGATGTCCATTAAAACGGACAGTCGAACTTACTGTTTTTTTTTTACTGTTGCGCTGCCTGCTGGTAAAAAAGCAGGATGAGTCATACTTTGAGTGCAACCCGCACATAGCACAATAAAACACCGTTCATCCAGGACATACAAACATAATAGGTATATATTGGTCCACCGTAGTTCCTGTCACTCCCGGAACTACAAGGTACTTATAATATATCGTCCCTATAATACGCAAACTATATAATATAATTATAATGATTATGATGATGACGATGGCGATAATAATAATATATTACAATATTAAACATTACAGATTTCTGCCTATACAATCAAATATGATATATTGTCCATCGAATGCTTGGCTGGTTTTCAAGAACGTATACATATAATAATAATATATTAATATATATTTTGTTGCGGATGGCCTGATTTTTCAAAAATAAATTATTATGATTAGTAATTACTCATAAAATATTGGTAAATCATAATATAATATTAATAAAATAGTCACACAACTCACACATTTATGACATAATGATGCATTTTAAAATTTTGAACAACATTAGAATATTTTACTTATACAGGATCGGAAACTTATTTCGTTTTACTTACACCAACACCAATCACAATGGTTTAGGATAATAGATATAGACAGTGGACTTACTAGTGTGTTGCGATTTTGAATTTATATAGCAATAAATAGCCATATTTGAATTTCGAATTTAAAATAAAATACTGAGCACAGTTATTGTTTATGACTATTGACTACGTTTGCAAAGACTGTTTCAAATTTTTATGAGGTTAATGTTGCTTCTAGCACATTCCATAATAAATTATCTTATAGTACAGAATATAGTATCAGAAGACACCATAGCCTCTAATAAATTAAAACCAATTATATACAATTATACAAATAATAATAACCAAACATATTGATATAGATATTATAAGAGTGGAGGAATTAATGTATTATAGTCTTACAGTATAAAAATACGTAATATACATATATGGCTATATACTCGTACAAGGCGTAACAGATAGAGCTGACTTTTGGAATAACTTTTGTTCAAATTTATTTTTTTATATTTATTTTTATTAGTACTGAAAATAAAAAAATTTTAATTTAATGAAAATCCTTTTGGAAAAAATTCAAAATAGCCTATTTATGAATCTCATAAGAACAATTTTTATGTTAAAAAGATTTATCCAAGTCAAGTACCTAGTTTATTTTTTAGAATTTTTTTAAAATTCAATATTTTTTTGGATAGATTAATTTGGAATGAAATGACTTTTTTTAAATATAATTTTTGAGAATTTTCTAACAGTATATTTATTAAATTATTTACTTATCATATTATAATATTAACAATTTTTGTCATACGTTTAATTAGCATAATTTTTTTTTTTTCAGATCTCTCTGTTACATGTGAATGATTTTTTTAGTATTCCTCGTCACCTCCAGACTCCCGCAGGAACAATAAAAATTCTTCAACCAGACAATAAAGTATAAAATATATATACTTACTTATTTCAGATTACTTATTACATATTTCGAAATGGATTCGAGAACTAGACATTGCCTTATGGCTATGGATTTTATCTGTAAACAATGACCATGTGCCCCTACTATCATTACTTATTTATTTAACTATTTACATTTTATATTTATATTTTTAACTGTAGTTATTTTATTTTTTATTTTATACTCGTATTTTGATTTATATTCGATATATATTGTGGCCTTAACTGTGTTGATTTGTATACCAGCCATACGAAATAAATAAAATTTCAGATAAAATGTAATATATAATTTTAATATTTTGTAAACATAATAGGCAAGATTGTACGAGTGTATGTCACACATTCACATATAATAATATATGTATCTAATTGTCCTCATCAAGACTTACCAATTAAAGATTTTAAAGCGTGAGACTATATATTGAAACACTAACTATTATAAGTTATAACATTATAGTTAGGTATAGTTTTATTACTTTATGTCTTTATGGGATTTATTTCATTTCTATAGTCTTTTAATATAATATATTTATTTAAGATATATTTTCTGCACAAACCAAATAATGGATTATTTATAGATGCTTAGGTATTTAATTTAGATTATTTTTTTTTTTCATAAATCAAAATGTGAACGTATTAATAACATATATTATTATAATATTTATTGGAGCTGACAAAGCAGTTATATTATTAAATAATTAATATAGGTAAGTATGAACAACTATAATTATTTATTTAAAGGAAAAAGTAGATAAGGCCGACAAGGGTCACTACTCAATAGATACCGACTAGTAACAAATGGGTAATACAAAAAAAGTGAATTTCCATTTTACTTTAATAGGACGCTACGGCTACACCCATGTGTAGTCTCCGTCTTACAAGTGCGTAACAGCAAATTTAACTGCAGATCACGTTTAGCTCCGTGAGTTTAAAATTTAGAGTGAACTTACCTCTTATAAAAATTAAGGTAATATTATTATCGAGTGATTCTCATAGGCTTTTTATTCTATTTTAATTTTAAAACGAATTATGAGTATTTTTAAAATTGTAAATTGTTTGTTTATCTTAAAATACTCATAACTCGCTTTAAAGATAAAATATAATAAAAAGCTTGTGAGAATCCCTCGATAATAATGTCACTTTTAATTTTTATAAGAGGTCAATTAATTCTAAATTTTAAACTCACGGAGCTAAACGTGATATGCTGAGCTTAAAATTTGCCATGTTACGCACTTGTAAGACGGAGACAACATAATATGCTGGTATAACGGATCGATTTCCAACGATCCAACCGTTATCAAAAACTTAACTTTCAGTGCAGATGTGATAACAAAATGTCACCGAACCTATTCGTATATAAAAAATTATGACTCCAAGATGTATACGTAGATGCCAGAAGAGTGTTAATTTACAGAAAACCAAACATAATTTAAAAACTAAATACTAAATTAAACATTCACGATTTTTCACTTCCATTTAAGTTTAAAATCGGTAGGTTTATATAATTATGTTTATGTTTCTGTAATTCATACAGCTTCAGCAGTGTTCTTCAAACATAGGTAGGTACCTAGTCATAATATCCTTGGCGCAAGCTCATTTTACATTAATTCATAAATAAATAAACTATAACAGATAAAAACAGAAATATAATAATTTTCAATGAATATTACGCAATAAAATAAGTATGATAAGTCAAATTAATGAATTAGGTATTGTAATTATAAAATTGAAATAATAAAAGCAAAAGAGGGAGCAATATTAATGAATATATTTAATATTTATGAATTAACATCACACAAATAAAAAAAAATTTCGATGAGTCAATAGTTCTGTATTTTAATTGTTGCTGACCAAAGACAAACATGTGAAGCTCGGGGGCGGACATTATAAAATAACTAATCATCTATTCATTTAGGGGTGAGGAGGGGGTTTGAACCCCCAAACCTGCATCCGCCACTGTAAGCTCAACGAGGGATTTAAATGCAATGATAATATTATATACATACCTATACAATCACTATAAACTATAATAGGTATAAAAACAATTTAAGCAACAGAAATTAATTATAATTGATTTGCTTCAACAAACAATGATATGTAAATTTATATTAATAGACCTATTTTATTATTAAAATATCATGCCAAGTCAAATAAATATAAAAATAACGCATGCACGTACACTTAAGAACTTATTGTAACTAATCGTCTCATATTGCCATATTAGCAGTTGGCGCCCCTTTTTTAAAATGATTATCATAGGCATGCGCATGGCATGCCATGGCCCACCCTGCGAGCCGTACTGTATTTGTTGTATATATTGTGACCTGATAATTTTTTGGGTAGTCAGAAAAAAAGCCACGGAAAAAAAGCCAAGAAAAAAATCCAGAGAAAAAAAAGCCACGGGAAAAATAATCCAGGGAAAAAAATCCACGGGAAAAATAAGCCAAATTACAATAATTAAATATATAACAATTAAAATTAAAGTATTAAATTAGGTATTATTTAAAAGTTGTTTACACATTATTGGTCATATATATATGTATTTAATTATTAATACACAGGTTATAATGTTATTATTTATTATTTATAATTCCATAGTAATGAATATACTTTAGATTCTAAACAGCAATGAATGTATTGATTTTATTAAACAAAAAATTTAAATTTAAAATATACATAAATTAATTTATTTCAAGGTAGCATATAGTTCATATTGCAACATGTACATTTAAAAAAGAATCATCCTCTACAGAGTATATACATTATACTTATACTTATCTAGGTATCTATGTGAAAAAAACCAAAACTTATTAAAAAATCTTTGTTTGGAAATCAAAGAAGGAAACAAAAGCTTACCAGAATTTTTAACTGCAATAGCACACACAATACGTTTTCATTGACCTATATATTATACTTTTATACTTATATACTTTTTTTTTTTTTTTATTAAAGCCGCAACAACTAAGGTTATTGGCATATTGTACAATGTAAACATTAAATTAGGTGCTAGATAACATTATGAATATGTACAAGTACAATGTAGATTATTTATTAAGGTATAACGTTAAAATATAGAAGTACAGCATTGGAAGTGAGAGAAAGATGAAAAGAAAAAAAATACAAGTACAAAATAGATACAAATACAAATACAAATGTCAGATAGGTTATACAATTTGGTTATTTTAAGAAACTTTATGATTTTGATAGTGTTTTCATGATCGGGTCCAAGTGCTTCATATAGATGCTCAGGTATACTTAAGGCTGTTCTGGTGTCTGCGTAGTTTCGACAGTATAGGAGGATATGTTTGACAGTTAAAGCATCCCCACAAGTTGTTCATAGATCTGGGTTTATATACTTTTATTACCTACTCGAAAATAATAGTGAAAAATGTTTTGACTTTGTAACTTTGTAGTTTGTACTTAAACGTGATGTTGTATTACTTGTGTAATAAATAATGACCTAATCTTATAATTTATTAATATTATAATATTAACAATTTTATTTTTATATAATATGAATACGGACAATACAGTAGACCAACTGTGTTAAAAATTTTAAATTAATAATTAACATATAACGATATAACCGTGTGTATTAATAATTATATATATATATGTATTATGTATACAATATGACCAATGTTTAAAAATTTTGAATAATACTTTAAATTTTCTTATTTATATATTTGACCAATTATTTATAAACAATTTTTAAATAATACTTTAATTTTAATTGTTATATATGTTTAATTATTGTAATTTAGCTTTTTTTTCCGTAGCTTATTTTTCCCGTGGATTTTTTTCCTACATTCAATTTTTTGTCATGAAACTTAAATAATACAATAACAAATTACAATTTTCAATAATAATAATTAATTAAATTAATTGAAAATTGAAAAATTTAATTAATTAAATATTTTAAAGTATCTCTTGAAGTATCTAAATCATAATTGAATTGGCCCACCCTGCCAAAAAGGTCTGCACGCTTATGATGGTTATAAATAAAAATACTAATATATAATATTGTATATACCTAGTAATAATTACTCTTATTTGTACTTTTTATACATAATCAATAGTATAACCAGTGGCGTATTTTGGATGATTTACATAGATAATAAAGAAATTGATAGGCCATGCTATTGTTCTCATCTGTGACAGAAGAGAACTTAAGTTACCAATATGGTTACAAAATGTAGCACAGGTTACTGAATATTGGTATCATAGGCTTTATCAGTTTATTACCATAAATATTAAATAATAATAAATCATTATATTACTATATTCGTATCTTGTCTTGAATAGAGAAATCAAATAATTAAAGTTTTAACTCTTAAGTTATAATATTGTGAATTACAACTAAAAATGATGTACTAATTTGCATCAATTAAACATATATTTTAATAAAAACGATTGCAGCGAAAACATATCCATTTTAGATACTCACGGCGACCAATTGACGAATTTAATTATCTTCAAATATTTAGATATACGAATGTATCACGAATTAACAAATGAAAATGATACCATAACAATTAGGTCTAAATACACAAAACTTGTTTTAATTCAAAACCAATAACTTTATTATGTTTTTATGTGATTTTTAATTTTAATTTTAATGTAACTAAACTTATTCATTAACCTATTATTTAACCTATGTTTATACTTTATCATGACAAATAAATTAAATAAATTCTTATTTGTCATGTACTTTATTATTATCTATTGACAAAATGATAACATAGATCTCATGCTAGACTTAACCTAAGTCTATGATTGACAATAACAAAATTGAAAATATCATTATTTATCATTATTAATATTAGTTATATCATATTTATTTATCTATTGAATAGATTCTATTCTGAGACATTATTTTAAGTTTTTGACATAGTGCCCTATAGCAGATCACCTATTTTATATTAATTTGTATTTATACTGAACAATTATTATTTTATTATATCAATATTATTGTCATCATTAAAAATTATTAATTATCTATGGTTCTATGCCCTACCTGATTGTTGATAGTCGAATGGTAATTAACGGGCTGACATATTTTAAAATTTTGCGCGCCTAGACGGTTACCGGTATTTTGCCCAACCTAACCTAAGTTAGGGGTGTCCAGATGAGGAAGACCCTTCACCCCCCACCACCAAAAAAAAAAAAATAAAAAAAATACGCCACTGAATATGATTATGATTTGTTTAATTCATAAAATTTAATTTGAAATTATTCTGAATCTTTTTAAACAAAATCAAGCGAAAATATAGTAGGTATAAAATTTGTATTCAAAAAGTAATTAAGCGAAACGAATTATGTAACAAATAAACAATAAAATAAATAACAATACCTATAGGTACCTCCCATGAAAATAATCTGTAGGGGAACTTTCAAAAATTAAGAAAAACTAGCAAAGGAACTCGCACTCCCCTCTCTCTTTCCTTATGTTTTTACCTCCAAATAAAGCTAATATAATAAAAATAATCATAATAAATGAGCCATCGAAAGTATTTCGTTTAGAAAATATGCATGAAAAATTAAAATACAAAGTATGATTAATTAGGTTAAAGGCAGGGCCTGATTAACCAATAGGCTAAATAGGCTACAGCCTAGGGCGCCAAAGCGGTCAACGTTAAATTTGGGGCGCCACAAAATAATTTTGAGGTAAAAATCAGCCCTAGCCTACAGGCGACCAACTCCTTAATCAGGCCCTGGGTAAAGGTTTAATAAACATGGTATAAGGGGTATCAATACTGACAATACTGACCGTTTTTAATGAATTCAATATATAGACAATGTTCTACGTGATTTGCCCATGCGAATTGTGTAATTGGGTGACTGGGTGAGTAATATAAGTGATCATTATTCATTATTAATGTGACTTGTGAGTGACTGTGAATAAAATAAATAGCGGAGCACCACCGCACGTGCACCTACATGTCAATTACGAAGTACTTAACACACTATTATAGTATTATTAATTTATTGGTAATTGTTACAAATGTGAATTTTAGTGAAACGTTGAAATTAAGTTTCGTATTTCCAACAATATTGCCCACCGAGTGACATTACGACAGTGAACATTTAAACAAATGTTGAACTTCACAATAAATTATTGAAGAGAAGATGAAGTTTATCTGGGCGATTTTCGATATTTAATTTATAAAACATTAATATATTTTAGTTTTATATGATATAAAATAAAATGTACCTATGAAATAATAGCTGGGAAGCGATCATTGTTAATAAATAAATAATAAAATATCATAGCTACCTAGTGCGAATTATGCTACTATTGATTGTAATAAACGGAACCCACTCGATACATTTATACCTATCCATTATTGTGGTGATGGTTTCCGCATCAATTCGTGAAAGAACAAGGAACAAATAATTTACATATTGTATCACAATCACAATATACTGTATTAAATAATTGCATATTATAAATAATTCAGGCACTTTGATTCGAACAATAGTATACAGATTCACTGGAAGTCACGATGAAACAATACGTACGAAACAAATGAATAAATTATAATTATTACACAATAATAATATAATAATATAGATGTACACGATGAGCGTATTGTTGTTATTAACGGAATTTTGGGACGTTGTTTTTTTTTTTAGAGATGAATTAAAATTATAATTTATAACTGCATTGTCCAGCAAATATAAAAATGTTTTGATGAATCGGTTTAATTGATTGCGAAAGGCATTAATAAATACATAAGGTATTTACAAGTTTTATACTATATAATAAAGAAAATGCACAAGTGAAATCAAGGTAGTCGCGATAACGCACAAGTACCTACTTTTTTTTGGCAAATTCTAGATGTCTTTTAGCTCTTTTTGGTGTTAAAAAATGTTCTTCGGTTAAGTCATAAAAATATCTGGGATTATTAAATGAAAATTGTTGTTTTTAGGTGTATGAGTTGGTGATATACTGCAATACATAGTACACAAAACATGTATTTAAAAAAATTATTTGTTGATAGTTAGAGGTACGTATTTTTGGATCAAACTAGTAGAGGTCTCAGAGGTTTGCGGTGGGTCAGCTAGGTTCGATTGAAAATTATTGTTTGTATAGGTACTCATACATGAGTGTACAATAATTTTAAATAGGATAATTATAAACCTATATAGGTAGGCAGGTGTATAGACATAACATTCACGTACGTTTACATCCAGATGTATACTTGGAACAGCAACGGGCATTAAGTGACCATTATCTTTAATATTATCTTCAAGAAAAAAGTGTTTACTGCAAACTTTGTAAGATACGAGATGTTTTGTAATTGAACAACTTTTTATCCATTTAGATTTTAATATTGGAAAATTATAATACTTACCTACATATAGGAAAAAATGTTAATTACTTTTCTACACAAACATATAACTTTCATATCCAATGTGATTTTTGAATGTTCAACTTACTTATATAATTTTGTCTTTGACGCGTTCAGATAAGTTGTACCACAATTCGGAATCACACATTTGTATACCATATTTACTTTTACTAAAGACAAATTTTCGTTTAGAAGTATACTCGACGTCCAGTACCCGTGTGATGTACCCGACAGTCTCGTCACCGTCTTCAATTTAACACTGACCTATGCGTACGGTACCGTAGGCTAAAATTTAAATCAACAATATTTTGAAGAAAGTAAGTGGAGTTTACTTCGAATTTCGATACGAGTTGGTACGTACATTTTCTCGTCGTAACGTATCGATGTATCGAAATTTCTTTTTTGAAATTTGAAAATATCGCCTCCGATGATTAGATATTCAGATTTTTAGCACAGAATTCTGTGATATCAGATATATGATAACAAGTAAACATTGATGATTGATGACAAATTATGACAAATTCACTAATACATTGTTCACTAGTTCACTTTACCTTTTGCCTTTTGGCTTTTACCTATCCTCTTACGCGCTACCCGCCTACTCGTGATTTCTTTTTTTTATGAAACATGTTACGTCGTATTTCAATGAGTTGAGGAAATGAGGAGTGAGGACGACGGTGTTATACAAATATTTTATGGAAATCATTGTTTTGGAAGTTTTATCCATCCAAAGTTTTCGATGACATTGTCGAAATCAATTAATTGCAATTTGGTTGACAAAAGTGTAGTCTTAGTCATCAGGTTGATGGCCAGTGTAGAAATCCGGAAATGTTTTCTGAGTTTTCTCATTTCAGGGATAAAACGCTATCGACTATAGGTATCATCAGATTTAATTTTACCTAACACTGCCTATTATAATAAATAATTGTTCTCGTGATTGTTGGACGATATGTTATTAAGATAAGGTATTTATTTTTTTAAATATTTATTGTATGATTATTTATTTTAAATTTGAATTTAGCACATCATTTTTTTGATGAACAGAATTCTACTTAACAGTGAACCATTCTATTAATTTTAAATTAAACCTAGAAATTGATGCTCAAACAAATAATGTGGAAAGAAAGAGAAAGCATCACTAATAAAAAAACAACATTTTTACCCTAGATGCGTGACAAGATGTATGTTTTTAAAATAATTCTGTGTAGAAAAAATTAAACCATTATTGACATTTTTTGAATTTGTTGGACATTTATACTCACCAGCTGTTATGTCTTCAGACATCATTGTAACCCTTATATTAAATCTAAAATAAAGTTGTTGACACCATTATAAAAGAAGATTATACATAAATTATTAAATTTAATTAAGTATTAAAACATCTACCCATAATATACTACCAGAGTCCAGAAGCAGTTATTTTCAAACATAACATATTAATCATTAATGGGTGTTCACTATTCAATATATAAATATTATAAAATATTAACATCAATTTAAGTTAACTATCACATAAATTATGTGAAATTTATCAAGAAAATATGCATAACAAAATAAACCTGTAAATTCTTTTATAAACATTACACTTTATAATTCAACAATGCAAAACATCATAGAAATGTAATTTATTTTATATATTAAAACTAAATAATAGCCAATATATTATCTATATTGATTTTGAAGCATTTTAGTTATGCACACACTTAATCTTCCTATCATCACATTAAAAAGAGTTTAATCTAACCACTCTAACCATCAGTAGCATAATTTTTTTGAGGCCACGCTATAATTTTGGTCTTCATCTATCCAGATGGGTCTACATATTAATGAATGAACTCCTATGTACTCAATATTGTTTATCATTATCTATATGGGTAACTACTACTTGCAATTTGTATCTAAACCATAGAATGAGTTTTGTTAAGACTCGTATAAAACCAAACAACTATAGGTGTCTACAAAAGAAAAATATTTTAAAACTGGAGGGAGGTCTTAGGGTTTTGGTTAATAAACTGTTTTCTCCCTCCCCTTAGTTTTTTGATCTAGTTACTCCATTGAGTCTAACATTTAGTGCAGGAACGCCAGGAACACACTAACCGGTTTCGCACTGAATTCTAATCGCAGAGATAGAACTCATCTTGTTCAATTAAAATACTTCATTTTGAATTATACCAACCACACTATTCTGAAATAATCACTGCAATATTCATACTTAAACTGCAGCATGTTTTGCAAACTGAATAAAGAAACATAACTTTAGGAGTAGGTAGAATTGATAAAAAAAAGTTGCAATTTTAAAGTTTGTCAACATTTTAAATATGTTCAGTGGCGTGGCAAAAAGTAATTTCAGAGGCAATTGCCTCTGGGATTTTTCAAATATTGGGGGGTGGGTATCAAGGATTGTACTTATTTACATGCAAATACATGTGGGGTGGGTCATCTATATGGGGGGTTGCCTCTGGAATATTTTTAGTTCACCACGCCACTGAATATGTTACACCCATAATCACTATCTTGTAATCCATAATATAATTGACAGTTAATTAAAGTATCTTTAAAATTAGAAATGTCAAATATTATGTCTATTAGAATTTATTACGCAATACATATGTGTACCTAGTTTTATATGAAACATTATCAACTTACACTTTGTCTTGACAAAGTACACTCAGAATTTATTTTGATTTAATTGATGTGTGTACCTAATATATTCATTAGATATATTAGATAATATTTATATTTATATTTATTAGATTATTAAGAAGTAAATAAGTTTAAAGCATATTTGAAACTATTGGTGATTTATTAACTAGATAGTTATATAGCTGAAAAGTGTTCACTACATAGGAAAACAAACATCATTGAAAAGTTAAATGAAAAATTAAACATTTACTGATTCTTCACAATTCCCTTAAAGTTTAAAATAGTTACTTTACTTTGGTATAGTTATAAATCACAACTACACATTATAGACAATATGTAATTTATACAATTATATAATTCATACAGCTGCGGTGTTCTTCAAACATCCACATAATATCTTTGTGCAAGACTGTTCTTCATTAATTCTTAAATAAATAAAATAAAACTGATAAAAAAGAAATATTACAACAATTTGCAATTGACATTACGTAAAAACAAAATATACAATAATAATTCAAATTAAAGGCTTACATAATGTAATTAAAATTGAAATATTGAAAATAAAAGTTAGGTACATTATTAATGAATGGTTAGTTAAACTACGCATTAATAAAAAAAAATAAAGAAAATATTTTAATAATCTAATGATTCTATTTTTTAATTGTCACTCATCAAAGAAAAACATTGATAAGTGGTGCTAAATGAAGATTTAATGCAAAATATAACTGCTGCTAATCAACCTAATGTCTATAAAATAGGTCATAGGTACATAATATATAGGTATTCTTTCATAATGAACAACTTATTACATCAAATAGTATTAATGTTTTTGAAAAAAAATTTTATATGGTTTCTAATCATTACAAAAAAAAAAAATATATATTTTTTTAAGTTTTATACTTTTCTGAATGAAAACTTACAATTTATATTATTACATATTCCAAAGCAGAATATTTTTTTGAGTATTTCGATACATACAATTTGAATTTAGAATCAGTAGTTTACAATATATTTTAAGAAATTTTAACTATGCAACTACCATAACCAATATGTTTTTTTCTCAAATATAGTCAATAAATTATAATACCAATACTTCATGCTGCTTGCCCCTCGTAGTAATTAAAAACATATTACAATGCTAGAAATAAATGATAAAGTTATAATTTATTTAAAAGAAATGATAATTTCAAGGAATATCCTTTAATATTAAATAATATAATCTATATCTAATTATTATGCAATATTTTTATTATTTATACAAATAACCACTTGTTATACTACGTTTATTCAATAAATTAAAAATATAGTACAAAACACTTTTTGATGAATGAACAGTTTATATGTTTTTTGGCCTGGAAAAGATCATAATGTTTACACATTTACTCTTTATCGCCCACCTCCTAAAAATGAAAGTTGAGCTGATTATTAAAAATGTTAAATTTTGAATGAATTAAAATTTTTAAGTTTTAATAACAAGTACTCAACCAACTCATAATCTCAACTAAAAAAATTACACCATAGGATCTACCTACCAACCCTTTCCTTTTGATAATTTCCTCAAAAATCTAGAAGACTTAAAAATGTTTCAATATTCATTAAATTTAAATTTTATTAGTCTGCTTAAGCTTTTACAGTCCAGAAGTGTATACAAAAATAAATAAATATTATGTAGTAATTAATTCAATAAATACAATGGCAAGAATCTCACTATATTTCAAATATAAAATACAGGGAAAATATAACTATACAGAATCTTTACTAAAGTTTAATTTTTATAAATAAGTACACATAAACTAGTATCCAGCAATGTTAATTATAATTTGCATATAATATATTAATATTGAATTATAAATTTAAATAAGTAACTTAATAAAGTAAACATTATACGAGCCGAAAAAAAGCTATAATTATTTAGATTAAATATACAAATATATAATGGCTTTATCATTTACTAAAATTCAGTTGTAACTATTAAACCCCTATCATCAAAAAAAGGTGTTTTTTGTTGGACTTGTTTATTATGTTGACCAAAAAATGATGTTATAGGTACTAATTTTTCATCTTCATCTTCTTCTTCATCAGACCTACACAAGATATTAAATATTTCATTTACAAATTATTCAATTTGTTTCAATTTTTTATAATAAAACCCAAATTAAACACAGATCATATGATCTTATAATTTCATCTTAATGCAATAACATATACTTACCAGTCTACTTGTGCTGCATTACTTTTTAGTACCAATTCTGCTGTAGACCAAGAAAATCGTACAATACTAGGAAAACCAAATACCGGATCAATGTTTTTTTTTAAATATTCTTTTGTCACAGGATCTAGGTTGTAAAAGATATATTAAATTTAACATTTTGTTTTTACATTCTAAACTTATAGTCAAAACAACAAACATTGGTATTTATAATTATTTTGTTATACCATTTGGGTATCCGCTTCCCCAATTTGAATCAACATCTTCCCCAGGTCTTTCAACAAATTTCCAATTTTTTAATGCAGCATCACGAGTTACTTTGGCACAAATACTAGCAGCACTTACAATTGGAAACAAAGAATCAGCTTTTTTAGACACAGTGATTTTTAGTTGGGGGAATATTGATAACAATTTTTCCTAAAAATAAAAATAATATACAATTAATTACAAATTTACAAATGATAAATGAACAATACGTGTTACAAAATATTATAATGCAAAATAACCATAATCATAGGCGCCGACTCCGCGGGGACAAAGGGGGCGATCGCCCCCGTACATTGATTTAACGGGGGCGAAATAATACTTTTGCCCCCGTGCCCCGTTGTGTACAATAATAATTATTTGGTTAAAATACCAGATTATAACATGAAAATATTCATTAGAACATCGACGATTGTATATTTGTATATTACCTAAATATGATCTATAAATATTATAGATCGCTTGACGTTCACTACTATTTGGTTTTATATTTTGTCTAAAAATACATCTGTCATTTCAATTTTTCCCGTAATATAGAGACGGAACTGATTTTATTACCATTATAGTATATAAACTAAAAATTTTCAATTCAAATAATATTATTTATAAATTATAAACAAATATATTTATAGCACCCTAGAGGAGTATTAAAATAGAGTTAAGGGACAATTTGGTAATTACTCCTCCCGGTAAGTAAACTACAGCATACTATAGAATTTTTTTTCACTTAATTGAAGAGTTTGCCCCCGCGCTAATATCTAAAAGTCGGCGCCTCTGACCATAATTATATGAGATAGTATGAGATCTTAAAATGTAAAACATAAAATATTGTAAAAGCTTTAGTTTTAGGTTTTTATACATAATTCTATGCAGATTCAAATAACATTACATCATATACTAACTCAGTCTACATTTTTACATGAATAAATTTATAATATTTTATGTGTAAAATTATTATCTGACTTCTACTTTTATACATACAATTTGTCACTAATATTAATTTATTTTGATTAGTAAGGTTGAAGTTTAAAATGCCACCAGAAAATGTGTCAGACCACAATTGAGTCGGTGTTGTTACAGCTAAAATGATAAGTGGTTTTCCCACCACTTATCATTTTTTGTCAATTGTTTTTGATTTAAAATAATGAAAATTTTGGTTCTTAGTTTATAAAATTGGCAAGTATATAAACATAATACTGAAAATATATTGTACATATTTTATAAACAAAACAGCAATTTTATAAGAGATACTATAATAAGTTTTTTAATAGAATATTAATTATAAAATAAAAACTAATAATATTCTTACTTGGTACTTTTCAGGCGGTCCAACAGTATCAACAAATACTTCACAAATATTTACTCCCCTATCCAACACTCGTTGTATTAAGCCAATAGCAGCATTATGTGAAATTTCGTTCAAAGAACACTTTTGCCTAAATCCAAAATAATATAAAAAACACTGATGAGTATAAATTAATAGTAGATATACTATGTAAGCAATGTTAATATTATTTTTATTTTTTTTTGGATGATATACTCTTGCCATGCTCATAAATTAATTTGCTAGTGGCATATCTAACTCTGGCATTAATTATGTCTTCTTTGTTGAAGATAATATGAAAATAGAACACAAATTTGTCATGTTACATGATTTCTATTTTCTAGTCTCTAAAATTATGGTAAAAACTAAAAATCTAGTACTAAAGCTTGAATTAAATGCATGCCATTGGCACAAAAATAAAAAAATCATTTCAACTCATACACATACCTCCTAAAGCTACAATTGCTAATTGTAGTTGGTGATATGATGTGTACAGCCCACCCAAGTATTTCAGATTGTTTGGTTATTTCATCAAAAATATCATCTCTAGCTTGTTCAGACAAAACTTTAGAATCAGCGCATCCCAATGTCTTCAGAATAGCTTGATTATCTGCTGAACAGTAAGATGTACCATATACCATTGGACCTAGAAACAAAAACATTACTAAATAAAATTCAAAATAGCAGGTATAAAAATGTATTAAAAAATAAATAGAATTTCAATCAATGGTATATTGTAAAGTTAACATCAAGTATATGAAGATGATTATAACATATTAGAATTAATTATTTTTGAACTAAATTTAACATACATAGGTAAAAATCAACAGTATCGACTTGAAAATTTATATAAGATAAAAACGCATATTTTAACAACAACAGAGAAATAATGACACATTTTTTTAAGATGGGTATTAACAACCCATTTTAAACTGTACCTACTAATATCTTAGGTGATTGGTTTGAACTGTATTGTTAAGAAAATATTAAGTCGGGTATTAAGTATAACTGTTTACCACTTTATGAGCAATGAATACTGTTTAGTATAGTTTAATGTATTTATAACCTATAAGAATGTAGAAATTATTTTATATGAATTGAAATATCTAATATATTATGTACAATGACTAAGACATGGTCTACAAATGTAAGATACAGTTATACCTAGAATAGTAGGTAGTTAAAATTGAAAATTAGGTATATTTTTTTTTGAGATAATCATACTGTAGGTATTATTAGGTATTATATCTAAAGTCTAGATATTATCTAGTTGAAACTTGAAATGAAAACTAATTACCATACCTGCTCACTATACTTGGATATATTTGTATTTTTTTTTCATACATACCAAGGACAGGACCACGGCCAGCTTCGTCAATTCCCAAAATACATTTCTCAGTTTTCGTTGTTTCGGGTAAATCTGATTCAATGTGAACATCAAAAGAATTATTTTCAGACGAAATCACCGATTTCACATCAGAAATGGTGTTGCAAACTTTATAGTTACTGTTCATTATAATTTAGAAGTTTGATCGAAATTTAAAAAATCGTCTATTTATTCGTCACTAAACAATTTAAATAATGGTCCACTTGAACTAACCACACAGGTAGTAGTACCTAGCATGTAAAAGTGGTAACTAATAACTATAAAGAAAAATATTATAAAGAGCCTAGCAAAAGAGATAGTTCGCAAAACTCAACAGTGAAGAATATTTTTTCAATGGAGAAGTCAATCCTATAGAAGTGTTTTGCTATTTAAGGGTGAACAATGGACAGACGAGACGTGACAAAGAACAACTGACAAAACGTGAAAGTGACAAATTACAATTTGCCAAGTGAGTAACCGAGTGAGCAACAAGCAGTTAGTTAATGGTTAGTAAACACTGTAGATCGAATCGTATCAGAGACCATAAGTATCAATACTCAAGACTCAATAAGACAATAACACTCTTCAATCAAAAAAGTAATGTTTTTATAATATTGTAAATTTGTAATTTGTATTTACTATTTTGTAATTTCTTTACAATTTAAGTTTGTTATCTTAACATTCTTAACCTAAAATTAAAATTTAAGAGGGAAGTGATGGCATTGGTCAAATAATATCATATCACAATTGATAACGTAGCAGATTATAGAAAGCGAGCCTGAATGAAATATAACATTATTTACATTAGATCGTAATGGAACGATGCCACTACTGAAGTACTGACCTATTGCCCCGTAGGTATAAATTCCAACAAAAAGATAAACGATTTCTAATATTCTAATGCTCTCGTTAGCGTCGAGAGTCGAGACGTGTTCACGGTGTCTTCTGCCTATTATGCTACAAATCTACGATCAGAGTTGTTCGTCTGAGTGTGCAGTCAATACCAGTCAATAAGTTCTTAAACGGATTTTTTTATTTGTGGTATGTAGTATGTTGCTTGTATTTTGTTTCTTTTGTAAGATATACAGAAGGTATTCATAATTTCAGAACACGGCAGTGAGATCATTAAGATCTATTACAGTACGTTTTAAAAGCAACTTTTCATTTTTCATTTTTGATCGTCAGAGGTACCAGCTAACTAGAAATATTTTTCTTTTATTAAAATAAATTGTTATTTTCTATCATTTAGATAGGTGTAAAAAATATTTAATTAAGAATGTATAGTATTGTATATCTTCATATAGTTTATTAAAACAAAATTGGTAATTTGACATTTTTATAGTTCATTATGGTTGTATAAATATAATTTAAATAACATAGGGCATTCGTGTCGCAGGTGGTCTACGGGGGGGGGGGGGGGTAGAGTGATCTGCAAATATTTTTACTACGAGTAAGTCATATACAAATATTCATCAAATATAAAAATTAAAAATAATTAACCAAATATAATAATAATTTCAATTACAGTGAACATTTTTAGTATCATTTAAAAATGTTAAAAAGTATTTTGTTCACCAAAAGCCAGTCGTTTTTTCTGGTCACTATGTTTGTTTCAGGATCACATTTTTCACAATTTGGCGTTTCTCACTAACCTATCCAGCATTGCTTATGACTTGTAGTTATATTATAAAAAATGTCATTAATTGTTGTCGCAATATTGTCCCACTGCGGGCTGCGATAATATGTGTATAATATATTAATAGCCAATAGGTAATTATATAGTATATCACCTGATACACCTAAAAAGAGGCTGTCGATCACCTGCTACACAAATACCTAACATAGTAGTCATTATTGTCTAACTTTTGACACATTACTTAACATACCAAATTTACTATTTGCAGATCATGTGTAGCTTTGTTTAAAAATTACAGTGAATCAATCTCTTATGGAACTTGATGGCAAGTACACTATCTGTGTTTGTATGTAGGTTTTTTACAATATTACAATTTTTTAGCAAGTTTTGCATGTATAAAATAGTATAAATTAGAATGCTCATAACTTACTTTAAAACTGAACTATCATCAAAAAATTCTGATCTGCTGAGGATAAATTTGATAGTTACACATTTGTAAGATAGAGACAACAAATGCCAGTGTTAAGTCCTCTTAAGACCAATGATCAATCATTACATAATATTTAATAGGCGTACAAACTAATAAATTATGATTCTAGGTTTTTTTAAATACAATTTTCCTATCTTAATGAGCTTGTTAATTTATTATACTAGATGTTAGTTAATAGTTACTCAGCTATCATATCAATGTAATTTTAAATAAAATTACTTTATTATTTATATAAATAATTAAATGTAACTATTTATTTTTATCAGGTACTTAAATATTATACTGACTGAAAAAATCAAATCGGTTAATATTGAGATTTCACTTTAATCCAGATATTTGCACGAATGTTTCAACTATAGATGTTATGGTGCTAAGTAATAATTATTAGTTTGTCATTTCAAATATGTTTGCTAGTTTTGTTTGAAACCAATTTTTCTATATACATTTTAACTTCTTTTATTTTTTAAATACAAATTAGTTTATTTTCGGTTTTATATAAGCATATTTATTTGATTTGGTTAAGTCTTAATTGTTTCTATTATTTTACATTTAAATGAAATTCCTGCAAAATAAAACTTGATATTTATTTATTAAGCATGGTATAGGAACACGCTAAACTTTGCTGCACAATAGTGTATAACATAGCAGATAATAAATAACTTGATAAATCAAGATAACGTTTATGTGTAGGTTAACAAGTTACATAACAATAGAAAAAGAATAATCTATTGTACCTTTATTTATAATCTATAGTTATTTTTTTTCAATTACCATAAAATATGTACTACATTTTGTGACTTAAGCTGTTGCTTGCCATAATCACTTAAACATTTTAATTTGTTTTAAAAATAACCACCTTATTTGTACAAATGACAAACCAAGATAATACTTAAAAAATACAAGTATCTCAAAGAACTTATACAAATACTTCACAATCACGCATACAATTTTTCTTACCTACTATAACTAATGACGACATATGATTAAATATTTTAGTTTATACAATTTATTAATGTCATCATTTTAGTTTTGATACTATTTCTTCATATTAATTTAACTATTAATTAAACTGTATTGTAAATTATAATAATTTAATTAATAAAAATGTATTTACTTTTATTTTTATATTATTTGTAAAAACTATGCAATACTTCTAATTCTACTGACTATTAAATTCTATCATGAGTAAAAAAAAAACATTGTAACTCAAAACAAAATGATGGCTATAATATGAGAATATTAAAAAATCCAAGTTTTCTAAAGTTAAATAGTATAGTGATGTTGTGACTAATATATTTATATTCGATAATAATTTAATCTTCAAAATGTCTTTTTATGTTTCTTAATAATTTATAAAAATATAGTTACAAGGTTTTTAGCATATTGCTGTCGATTAGGTAAAATAGTTTGCTCAGTTTTAAATTTTTATAATTCAACTGGGTTATATTTTTACTGTTCTAAAAATAAAAATTGTTAATTACATATGAATATAAATGACATGCGTATTATTATGTGTATGTTAAAAATTAATTACTTTGATAAAATTGTCAGCAATTACAATTGTGTTTGTAAGTAATTACCAATTAAATTCATTGAGTTATTACGTTTTAAATATTTAGAATATAAAACTTCTATTTTTATAAAAATCATTGTATTATTAATTTTCAAATTATATTTTTCCCATAATATATTACCAATGAAACAGAAACATTATAATATAATTATTAAAGTTCATTAAACACATTTGAATTAACATTGCTGGTAAAAGCACTTCATATTATTTAAATAATTCTTTTTTTTATTTACTTACAGGTTTTATACCATGAAGCTGATTTTTAAATCACTGGGTACATTACCCTTAAGGCGATTTCTATCAACCTTACCCAAACCGTTAAATCCTGTACAAGAAGCTGCCCTCGAAGAACGTTGTATTCTTGTTGACCAAAATGACCAAGAATGCGGTTTCGCTAGTAAACGAGACTGTCACAGACTAGTAAACGGAAACCTTCCATTACACCGTGCATTTAGTGTCTTTTTGTTCAATACCAAAGATGAATTACTATTACAACAGCGTTCATCAACCAAGATCACATTCCCAGATCATTATACAAATTCATGTTGTAGTCATCCGCTGTACGAGATTGAACATGAGCGCAAAGACCTAGAAGGTGCTAAAGCTGCTGCTTGTCGCAGACTTGTGTTTGAATTAGGAATTCCTACAAGCCAATGTCAACCTAAAGACTTGCAATATATAACCAGAATAAGGTAATAACAACAACTTAATCAATATATAAAAAACTTGATGTCTAACTTGAAATTTTATTTAGGTACATGTCTGAAGGAGATGGGACCTGGGGTGAACATGAGATTGATTATATATTTATTTTGCATAAAGATGTTGCTTTGGATCCTAATCCAGATGAAGTGAGTACTGCCCTGTATATTCCCAAATCAAAAATGAATAAATTCTTGAAGAATTTAAAACATCCAATTACGCCATGGTTTAAACTAATTGCACAAAATGAATTGACAAACTGGTGGGACAATTTAAGATCTCTGGAAAAAGTCATGAATCATAAACAAATTATTAGCTATTAACCACTTTTCTACTACGGGAATTATTAATTACGATTGGGACTATATAAACATTTGTACTGTTTACAGTATGGAAATTAGATTAACATTGTTATTCATTTTATTGTGATAAAATACTATTGTTCACATATTATATATATATATATGCATTTGGTATTATATTTTTTTAATCTAATTATGAAATTTATTAAATATTAACATAAATGTATAAAAGAATTAAATGTTCAACCTCAAATTTTTAAAAAGTATCTAGATATTTTAATAAAACTTTGATTTGAAAAAAAATATGGGTTAATTTCAAAATGTTGTATTACGAAAATTTTTATATTTATATATATTTGTGTTGTTACTAACTACATTTAGTAGAAACGAATAAATTGTTTATTTTGTAATGAAGAAAAAATATATTTTGTTATTTTTGAAGAAAATATATTTTATTCTTTAACTGATAGAATAGAATTTTATACCTAATTATCATGTTATTGATAAAGAAAGATGTTTTAAGCCTCTTAAAGTTAACATTGTATATTAAAGAATAGTTTTTAATGAAAAATATAAATAAAATATGTTGGTTAATCATTATATGATATATTTTAAATATATCAACCCTTTTTCTTATTGTAATAAATATTCATAACTCATATATTATTTATTTTTGTAACTTATTATTGAATGATGTTAGTTTAAATGTTTGAATACAAATAAATAGTTATATTAAGTGAGGAAAGCAAAAATGAAGTAAAATTATATATATAGTTAACGTAACAAATAATAATAATTAAAAAAAAAAAAAACGATGAAATTAATTTTTACACAGATTTTAGAGGTTAAAAAACAAACAAAATAACATGTACCAGAACCTAATTGACGTAATCAAATAAAAATAAAATTATGATTGTATATGTATACATATTGCATTCAGATTTAGTCTCAATATGTTTCTATATGAAAATTTTTATTGAACTATGTAACAAGTTATTAATATTATTTTTCATAAAAATAGTAAAAATATTGATTAAATTAAGTCCATTGTTAAGAATTTAAAAAAGTGATTATATACCCAAAAATATATAAAATAAAAGTTGAAGTAAATTTATTTAATAAACAATGAACAAACATTACTGAATACATATTTATATAATTTTTAATTTCAAAAGAAAATTAACAATGGCTAGACATATTTACAATATATTTACTAAGTTTTATCAACTTTATTTCCAATTTTGTTCACAACAAAATATAATTATTAATTCCAATATCACAATTGAGAAATACCGCGTTAATATCTCCAGACGTATAAATTCAAGCAATAGTTTAATAAATTAAGCGATAAATCAATGTTAAATTAATTAAAGACCAGTATATTTATTTTTTTTTGGTTTTTCTTATTTTTTTAATACACAAAAAAAAATATATATATGTATATATATATATATATAACATACCGTTTTGAATTAGTTATCATTAATATTTGTTTTTATATGCATATAACTAAACTGAAATCTATAAAAACAAATCATCCTAAATATTTTACTTTAATTTTAAGTGTTACAACACCAGTACACGACTAGACATTTCATATTGAATTTGTTAAGCAGCAACTGGATTTTATCAATTAGTTTAATGTGATGGTGATGGATCAGAAACTTTAGGTTGTTTTCTAACATTAGCTGCTGGCTGTGGAATTTGTGATTGCATTACAGTTTGCCTATTGCGGCTGGGCGGTGAAGAATATCTGTGAGGAACGCCAATTACATGGTTAGCCGATTGTTGTGGTTGTTGTGGAGGAGGAGGTGATGGTCTGCTGTTAGATTGTCGTTGTTTGCTATCTGGTACTATCGTCTTAGCTAATGCTTGCGATACCTGAGGTTGAGCTGCTGCTGTGGCTAATGGCGGTTGGTCTTTTTTAGCAGTTATAGTTGCTGGCATGGCTTCATTTGGAGTTAACATAGATAATAATAATTCTTGCATGAAGAAACTACGGTCAGCACGATCTATCTCCAATTTCTGTTGTTCAGATTCATTTAGTGGAGCATCAATGTATCTATCAGAAAAAAAGCAATCATTTATGAATATTTCTAAAATTTATTGAAACTGAGAGATTACATCATATTTCTAACAATTTGTATTATATTTTGATGAAAATTGTTTACATTTGTGTATACAAGTTCTACATTTTATCATGTATTAAAATTAGTTGGTAAATAGTTATTATAATTTTGATTTAAGCATAAATGTTTGTGAGTTCAAACTGGACATCACATACATTTAAAATTAAGATAAAACATAATTCATTTTATTAGTAAACTCTATAAATGTCATACACTCAGGGCTGGGAATGATAATATAATAATAAATTTAAAAAAAATTTGATTTTTATACGAGCTAATGGTAATCAAAGAGGACACTACACCCGTATGTAATACATAGCATAAACTGTTTTGTGCGGGGAAGAACCAAGAAGACTACTGTCATAACTAAGATGAAATATTGTTTTTATTTTATCGTTATACAAAAAAGCATTCAAACTTGCATAAATAATGGATTTTGAAACTATATAAGTGATATTAATGAAATAAAAACAATATTTCACAAATAATGTTCTCATCTATATTATTGTATATTTATTACCCTCTCACCCTGAGTGGTTCTATACCGTGTATCCCACATAAAAACATTTTTTGTCATGTTGTACATTTGTAAGACAAGAATAAAACATGAAGGTGTAGCATTCTCTTAATGTTTATAAATTTATATCTTTTTTTTATTTAAATATATTCAATCTGTTTACAATAAAAAACAATAAATAATAAGGATAATATAGAAAATATACAAACATGAATAACGTGAAGAGGAGACTGTTCATCAACAGAACCTCAGAAAGGAGATTTCTAGACCAGTTTCTTTTTAATCGACGGTGAATTTGTGGTAATGTAAGAGAGGACATATTTTGAATGAAGGGGTTTATGTGGATTGTTAATTTTGAATGGAAACTTTTGTAGTGGCTTTTTGGAAGCTCATTTACTGATTGTATTTTAAGGTTATTATGGAGGGCTGAATTTGTTATGTACCATGGAGCATCAGTGATAAGTCTTAGGGTAACTGAATGGGAGGTTTGTATAGGACGAATGTTTGCGGATTTTGCTTGGCCTCAAATTTAGATGCTGTATGACCATACTGGCCTGATGATTACTTTATATAGGAGTAGTTTGTTTTTGAGACTCAAGTTTGATTTTAATATAAGTCTAAGTAGATGGAGTAAAATGTTTTTGTTTTTGCTTGATGTGGTTTGACCGGGTTATCTTTTATCCATAGTTATACCTAGGTATTTGGTTAAATGGTGAAGTGGAATTGGTTTGTTCTTGAACTTTGTTGTGGGACGTTCCTTTTAATTTAGTGAAAAATTCATCTGAGCAGATTTTTTGTCATTGATTTTAATTTTCCAGTTTTTGGACCAATATTCTGTTTTATTTAAATTTAATTGTACATTTGGAGATGCAATATCGAGAAATTTAATTGACGTATGTATTTCTGTGTTGTCAGAAAATGAGGCGAGAAGAGTTTGGTTTGATGTAGGTATATTAGCGGTGAAGATATTATAAAGTATAGGCGATAGGTCATATCCCTGGGAAACTTAAGCTTTTATATACTGTTCAGTTGAATAATTAATTTTTTTGGCAAACGGAGAAAGTGTTTTAGTTTAAATAGAATTAGTTTCGCCTATCATGCCAAACTTGGTCAAAGTCCTGATATATATCTAGAAATACTCCCGGGGCAGTATTGCTTGGTCTCGAAGGAGACTGAGATTTTGTCACTAATTCTATTGATTTGGTGGATTGTGTTGTGGTTGCGATGGTAATTGTATTGTGATTTTGGTAATATATTTTGTTGGTCGATTATTGGTCTAATTTTATGTAGAATTAGTTTTTTGAGAAATGTATATCTATGCCTTTATACTGTTTATAGTATGGCTCCATAGATCTAGTACTCTAATATGGAGTATGTAAATAAGAATGTTTTGATTTTAACACATACCTATTATATTCGTTATATTAATGTAACCTTTTTATAACGAGAGTTCACATCACCTGCTCATGCCTTTTCTGTGTGCTCTGTCAACTAGTTTAAGTTTTATTGTGGCTTCAATATTGGCTATAAACACATGGGACACACATTTTACTACCTCTCCAGTCCATTTGTTAATAGACTATTGCAATACATTTAAATCCCTCATTGACGTTATATATATGAGATATGGTTATGTTAAAGTATATATAGGTATGTTAGCAACATTGTGAAACGGATATTCTCCTTCTCTCTTTTAACTTTGTGTTTAGATTCTTTATTTCTCATTAGCCGCATAAATTAAAACATGAAGATCAAAAAACCTAACACATGGTATACTCAAACAGGATCAAATATGAATTATGGCTGACATACCTCAACATATTTATCATGGATACAGCATCCATTTTAATCTTCACAAAAACCTACACTATTTTGTTAACATAACAGAGGGAAAATTATGGTTTTTGTTCACGCAGAAGGTTCTAAGCGATAAAGACTGAAGATGTTGGTAGAAACAGAATTTGTACAACGTTTTTTGAAATATTCAGAACCTCAAAAAAAAAAATTAAAGTTACGCTAAACTCTGTAATTGCAGCAGTTATTTAATGAGACATTACATGGTGCAACTGGGTATAATTCAAATTCATATTTTTAAAATATAATCAAAATTACAATATAACATTTAATTTTGATTCTTCTGTCATCTTTAGCACAACAATCATACATTTTAATGGAAATCAAACATCAAAAATACAATTTTAAGGGTGGTTTTATTTATTTTAAGGCAATTATATCAAATTTGACGCAAAAACATCACCTAACTTTTCTACTTATACCCTAATATTACAGTGTAAATAATAATAATAATAATAATATTAATAATACAGTGTGATTCATAAGGCGTAAAACACTCATTATTTATAAAAACTATTTACTTTTTTCAAATTTTTTTTTCTTCAAAATTTTAGATACATGCTGTTCTAAAACTATATAAATTTTTAATATTTTCACCCTTAAACCTCTATCAAATTTTGAATTTTAAATAGCAACCTATATTAAAAATATCATAAATTAATTTTTTAAATAAATTTTCACGTTTAAATTTTCATTTTTCATTAATCCGTTGACAAGATATAGTCTCCCAAAATTGGATTGTTTTGGGGTGGTGTTTGTCCTGTGTAAATATGTTTACCTATTTTGGGGCACAACTTATAGGCTTAACTATCGTACTTACCTACTGAATTAATTTGAAAAGTGTATTATGTTTTACACTATAGTACAAAAATCCCAATTGCCGCGGCCGCGGTACTGACATGGTATAACACATTTATATACAAACACCACTCCAAAACCATACAACTTTGGGAGACTATATCTCGTCAACGGATTAACAAAAAATGAAAATTCATTAAAAAAATAGCCTTATTAATTTATGATATTGTTAATATAGGTTACCATTTAAAAATCAAAAGTTGATAGTGGTTTACCTAATAAATATAAGGGTGAAAAATATTAAAAAATTATACAGTTTTAGAAAAGCATAGATATAAAATATTGAAAAAAGTAAATAGTTTTTATAAATAATGAGGGTTTTACGCCTCATGAATCGCCCTGTATATATATATGTTTTTTTTTTGAGATTGAATTTTAATCTTATTGTTTTAATTAGATTTGATTGCAATAATAAATTAATATGAACATTTTATGTGTTGTGTGCTCCTTTAACAAAATATTAGCCGTATTCATTTGTCGTCCAATATATTGAATGTGGAATATTTGTCTAACTTTTGATTTTGTTGTGTTAAAAGTTTGAAAGCTAGCAGTTTCTTATAATCTATATTGCATTAAAATATTAAATTATATTTTAAATAGACTATTATTCAAATATTTTCTTTAAAATTCAGATTCCAAGAAATGCACATTTAGTTAGATTGGGAAATATTTTTTGTATTGTTATATGTTTTAATAATAAAAGTTAAAACAATATTAATACATACTTGATTAGAAATTGTGATGAACTATTACGTGCAGACTGATTTTGGTTAGAATTTGAATCTACAACTTGAATACTAAGTAAGTTTGATGATGTACCAGCAGCTTGTGTTGGTGCTCCAGATCCAACTATATTATTGTTAGCTAATGAGGCAGCAGCTGCAGATGAGCCATGTCCTTGGCGACGAGGTAAACGTTCTAGTTGTTGTCTAGCGGCCTATAACCATAAAATGTTTTTAAAAATATTATGTAAGTTATTAAAACTTTAAATGAAACTATGAAATACAAATTGAAATTATTACTAATACACAATACCCTGACTTGTTGTCTTTCAAGCTGCAGCTGCATCTGCAACTGTTGCAGCTGTGAAGAAACATTGTGAGTGCCTTGTGAGCTGCTTGCTGAAGATCCAGGCACACTATTTGATTGTGCTCTACGAACTCCACTTAACTGCGATAATAGCTCAGCAATTGGATCTGAACCATCTCTCGTTCCACCACTAGAATGCATTTGAATAATATTAATAATTATTCATTTAGAGAAATATACGAATAACTATTATTTACGCATCAACAATTTAATATATGTAATTCAAAAATAGCAAATAATAATAATACAAAAATATCTATAGCAATTAGACACAAATGCATTAGCCAAACTAATAAAAATATATTTTTTTATTTTTTATTTCTTGTATTTCAAGCCATAAAAGACTACTGTTTGAATAAATATAATTAAATTGTCCGTACTTTGCTGCCCGGTACCTGAAATTGATTGCTCTTCGAACCCTTGTACTTCCCATACCTCTTGCAGACTGTGGTATACGTCGAACAGAATGTCTTGCAACAGGTTCATCGTGATAGCTTTAATTAAGGAAAAACATGGTAAAAAATAATTAGAATATTTTATAGTTTAATAAAAATGTATTTTCCATTAGGTCCATCACTCCCTACAATACGGAGTCAGTTAACCTTATCCTTTGCCACCATAGAGCTCTGTTCTTACTTCTTCTTTACTCACACCAGCTATTTCCATGCCATTTTTCATTCTTTCCACCTCTTCGATTTTTATTTCGTTCTTTCTTTTTACAATAATTCCCATAGCTTCTATCACTACCTCCAAATCATATCATAATTTTAATATAACACACTTAGTGAACAATTTTTATGATTTCCTCAGAATGTATATTTAATAATCAAAATGTTTTTTTTCTGTTATAAAAAGGATATTAAAAATGAAATTAAATCCCTTGGAACACTTGGACTGGCACGATGTTGCATTTGTAAATGAACTGAAAAATCATCAGTTAATAAATTAGGATCACCTCCTGGGTGTGCTGCACAAACTGGACACACCTAAATTATATATTATAAATTACTAATTAGTATTAACACAATATTTCAATAATTGTAAAGTAAATTATTTATTTATGATAAATTGCATAATACATTAGTATTTACGAGTACAATCCATATAAATTATTCAGTGGCGTACGCAGGATTTTTCAAGGTTAGGTTAGGTTGAAAATAAATAATTACTCGGTTGTTACAGATTTAAAAGGTGAGCTCAGGCATTGGAATAACGATGCTTGGATAGCAGATAGTGTAGCTAACATCAGTTCAATTGTTATCATAGATTATACATTTTTGTGGACTGTGGAGTTAGTGGTTAAAGATAGTATCTTTAATCATGACTACTAACTGACTATGGAATGTATAAAAATATTATTTATAAACCTTAGAAGTTTAGCCAGTTTAGGACAATATGGTTTGCATTGTTTGTAATAAATAGGTAAACACACAATGTAAGAAACTTTAAATCATTAAAAAACATTAAATCGAGGTAAATATAAAAACAACAAATCAAATACTACGCCAATGGGGGGGGGGGGGGATCCCCTGCGAATGCCACTGAAATTATTATTTTATCTATTAAATTAGTACACAAAAAAAATTATTTTAAATCTGACCTGAGTGTAGTGTCATTTTTACACTTCATTTAAACCAACTTTATTATGTTTTAAGAAATATACTAACAACTTCAGTAGTAGAATCTGGGTGTTCAGTTGTAACATGTTCTGTTAGCACCACTTCTGTGAGACCCATACGTCCACAAAAAGGACATGTGAATGCTTGTGGCTGATCAGATGTTAATGATTCACCACCATAGTAGAGCTCAAAGTCAGCACGTGTTAAAATACACTGCATTGGGTGATCAACTGAATGACGTGGGGTAGTTGCACCTGCTTCATAACAATTAGCGCATAGATCATAGTCGTAACACTTTAAACATTTAAAACGACGTCCTTTAAAGTTTCCTCTCATACAAGCATCACAGCTAACACCTGTAATGAACAAACAATTTAACACCAATAAAAGGTACCTAATTAACCTAATTATTATTTTAAGCATAATCTTGAAAAATTTAAATCATCTTGTTCAAAAAAATATACCTTGAAGGCTTGAAATATATTTTTCTTGGGTTTCTAGGATCATTTAAATTAATGTTTAATGTCATCAGTTTATCAATTACAGCTGTCTAGCAATACTTATACAATCTATATTTTTTACTGCATTCCACGCTTATACTTCTTAATTTGTTGTTAGGTATAATAATCATTTGAGTAATTTTTGACATTATTTTGTTAAACATTTGGACAAATCATCATTAATATTGGATCGTATAAACAACCCCTATATATTAAATCAATCAATAATGAACTAATGACACATTAAATTTATCAAAATTTATGCAACCTAGAATTAGTGTTTTAATACTGTTAGTTTGGAAAAATTATATAAAATATTTGGAAATGATAATTCAATGCATGATTTTTTGTGAAACAGAATTACTACTAACTGTATATAATACAGAATGCAATGGAATAATTAAATTATATAGATAGAGTAAATATCTGTTAAATTTTAAAAAACAAATGCAAGTGACAACAGATATTTTAGTGAAGCATGTTAATGGAGTAAGAATAAATGAAAAAAAAATATAAATTAGAAAACATTCTAAATAATAATGGTAAAAATCTCGTAAAGAATTGTTCATTAAAATTAATTCTTAAGATAACATAACTATTGTTTATTATTTAAATACAGAAGTTATTGATTTTTTGTATCTATTATAGAAATTAATAAAAATGTGTTTTGTATTTTAATTTATAAGCCACATATTTTTTTATCAAAAAATCTAAATGAGTAACACCCCGTAGAATGTACATTTTTTATTCATTATTTACATTTTAAATGTCTGATGAGTATAATTGTAATAGATACTGAAGTATTTTTGTAATAGATATTTATAACCAGATTTTAACTATAAATATTTAAAATTCAACAAGTTACCACAAATTCTAACTCTTTAATTTAATAAAAGGTCAATCTACTACCTATAGATAATATTATAATTAACAACACAAAAAATTGATTCTGTTGAACACAAATGTCAAATTTGTTATATTGCAAGTTTATAAAACAGAAAACAGACAAGAACATCATATCCTCTAAAAAACTTGAAAAACTTTCATTGCACAGGAAACATTGTTTTTTATGTAGGTAATGTATTGTAGATCATTAGCCATTTTTTGTTGTTATATTAAGCACAAAACAAGACAAAATAAATATTGGTATAACAACCATTTAAGTTTAAGTAAAATTAATAAGAATGTACTGGCAATTAAAAATAATTATATACATAGTTACATTATTCATAATTTTCAATTTTTAATTTATAAATTAAAATCAAAAAAGATGTAGGTAACTACGCAAATTTATATTCAATTACCTAGTAGGTAGGTATCCTGCTTTTAGTAGTTTAGGTATCGATTATAAGATACATTCAGTACTGACTTTTTTGTATAGGAAGACTATAGTGAAAAAATATACTTTTTGGATAACAAATAATTAGGTACCTACCTAAAATTATAAGTTTAATTATAAATGTATTACATAACTTAAATATATAACTGTATTAAGATAGATATTGGACAAATTTAAACCTAAAATAAATGTATCAATCATAGGTAAAAATAGATATCGATAAGATTTATAAGATAAAGGAGCTTAGCAAGATTAATTTTACCATATTTTTGATAATGATTATTTAAGTACATACCTATCCATACCTATGATAATATCTAAACACTAATTGTACAAATACATTTTAATAGCATTTCTAATCCACAACTATTCGGTAATAACTGTCCAGTTATGACTTATAAAGCTATAGATAATTATGATATACATAATCGAATTAGATTTAACAGCACACAACATTAGCGAATAGATCAGTATCATGACAACACCAGTATTAAACATTAAGATTGGGCTTAGATTAATGGATACCACTTAGGAATTTAAAAATGATAATGATCTAATTCACGTTCAATTTAATGAGAGCAACTTGTGAGCTTGGAGCCTTAAAGTCGAGATTTTACGTAAACTAAACAACAGAACAATAGTATGCTTACCTTCATGACGTGACATTTCACGGATTCCGTCTCTACCGTCGTCGTCTCGCGGTGTATTCTGGTCATTAACAATTTATTTCGTATAATATACTGCACGCGTTCTTGGACAATTTAATGCGACCGAATGTCTCGCACAGTTCGAACTTGTGATTGAAACACAATCGGGCATCCGCCGATTTACGGATCGAATTTTCAACTCATGAGATGGGGGAAAAAAAATAATTATGATAAATTAAAATTAAAACAAGACGGATGATAGTTCGTTTTTTCCTTTATCCCCGTTCAATTTTTTTTGCAACTTCACGAATCACGAGTCACGACAGGCGATTACGACGGGATGGCCAACGATTGTACATGGAAGAAACAACTGACAACACGGAACGTAAATTTACGGTTGATACCTAGTCGTACGTCTGTAACCGCGTTTCGACGGTTGAGGTCAACCACGATTTAAGATATATCGTGAGGTCAACTACCGTCTACCAGCTGCTGCGGCGCTGCATGCAGGATAGTAAGTTCGTAAACGAACGGGAGTGTGGCTTCTAAGCGCTCTATGGTGAGGCCTGTCGACAGGGCGCACATACAGGACTACTGATAATAACCAGTTTTACTAACATTTACTTAATATTTCCCTTTTTGTTACACGCTTTTCGTTGGTCATTCGTTCGTGCGTCGTCTTCAATTTTTCGAATTTTTTGAATATTTGAATTTCTTTTCTTTAGTGTTTTATTTCCTTGACCAGTTCTAAGTGTAGACGTTTTCATATTGCTTTTAACCCTTGAACATCAAGCCTTCATCGTTATTATGTACAAAAGGCGTATAACCACCAATTATTTCTCTTATGAATCGTAAGTATTGTTTATAATTTTATTATTGTTGTACTTCTATGCCAAGCCTACGTTGTTTAGGGAACATGTATTATTGATTATTAGGTGATAACAGATAAATTAAATTATGTATTAATATTTTATACAAAATAGTATATACCTACAGTGACTGTAGGATTGATGTTAACTGTTAAGTAACAAAGTAAAATATTATATTTAGTATTTTAGTATTAATATATTGAATATAATATGGTTATAATTTCGATTATGCAGTTTATTATACCATACATCAATGTAATAACTAATAATTGCCTGGCAAACACTGTAAAGTATATTAAATGTATAATGTACCAATTCATCAGATGTGTAATATATACGTAGATTCTACGATAAGTCTAAGGTTAAGTATATGCTCTACTTTATTAGTCTATTCGAAGATGCAATTAAAGTATCTATCATAAGTCATGTAATAGATCAAATTCAACTATTTTATATAAATATATTTATTTAACACTCTTTTTTACACAAACATTAATTAAGATTTTAAGTTGACTTACCATAATTGGTAAATATACAATGATCTTACTTAACATCAAGTGCTTCAAAAAAAAAAAAAAGTTAAACATACATTACACATCTAAAACAAGTGCTGGTCCAATGTTTGATCTCCCAATAAATGGCTGGTAGAATTTACCTCCACCCATTCATAAAACTGCATTATGTACTGGTATCAAATATACCCAATACTAAACGAGTTCTATTTTTTCTGGTAGAGCTAAATTACTATGGCATTTACCATTGAGTTCTGTATAAGTAAAAATGGATTTCCTGCACGAATTGATTGATATGTTTGGCATCCTTTTTTAGTACACTTCGAACTTCGAAGACATCATTTTTTTTTTAAAGTAGCTTCCAAATGTCTTTTTTTTATTGGTCCTTGTTGTTTCACGTAATTGTCCACTACATTCAATGCCACCAATATTCTTTTTTGAGTAAATTAAACGATTATGGCTTAAAAGGTTTTTACTTTTTAAATATTCAACATATTTTAATTCATCAATAATTATATTATTTCTAAATATCACATTTTGTAGCAAAATTAATTTTAAAATTGTTATTATTACAAAACTATAGAACATTAAATCAAAACATATTATACTCACTCGTGAAATAAAATTCACTAAAAAACTAAATGACAACTATAAATGAACTCTAAATTGTAACTGAATGTTTAAATTATATTTTAAAAATACAATATAGTCATAAAATTCATGTATCGATAACTATATAGGTATGGCACTATAGTGTTAAATTCTAATTATCTATTATCGGTCAATCACACATTGAACTAGACCTAATACCTACCTATTTTTTGAATCTAAAATCCAACATCAAATAACCATCTCCGTCAAACAATAAAAAATACTTTGCAATAAACTTAAAATACAAATAATTTAATAATCAATTACAAAATTAGGAACCTAACCTTTTTTTTTTTTTATACTAAAATTATTTGGTATTAGTTTTAATGGGTGATCATCCTATAAAATATTTTATGCATATATTTCCTTTATATTTCTATTTTAAAATACTTATTTGCAAATAGATTCTAGGACTATTATATTGAAATTTAAATATGCATTTCCAGATTTTTATTTCAAAATAAATTGAGTGTTTTTTTATCAACATTGGGTAGGACTTTTATTTTATGAATGTTCTATGATTTATTCATATACCTATTTTATGTTTTGAAATATTTAGTAAGAACATTTTTGGGTGTACCTAATTTAATATAATTAAAGTAAAGTTGATAAATTATTTTTTTTTCTAGATAAAGCAATGAAAGAAATGTTGGGAAACTGTAGTGTATGTAGTGAAGACAAAGCGTTTGATGATAACCCTTTAGTATACTGTGATGGTCGAAATTGTAATGTTGCTGTACACAAAGCTTGCTATGGAATTCGTGTAGTACCAAAAGGATCATGGTATTGTAATAAATGTGTAGCTCTTAAAAAAAATCCAAGTTCCAAAGTGATATGTGAATTATGTCCATCTAAAGATGGCGCACTTAAACCGACAGAAAATGGGAACTGGGCCCATGTCGTATGTGCTTTGTTTATTCCTGAAGTGACGTTTAAAGATGTTCACACAATGGAGCCAATAAAATTAAGTGAAATACCATCTGATAGGTTTAAAAAAATTTGCTATATTTGTGAAGAAAAGAATAGAGAACCTAAAGTTTCAGTTTATGGAGCTTGCATGACATGTAAAAAAGGAGGTTGTAAATTAGGATTCCATGTAACTTGTGCACAAAATGTTGGATTGTTGTGTGAAGAAGCAGGAAACCATGGACGTAATGTACAGTATGTTGGATATTGCAAACACCATTATTCAAAACTTAAGAAAAATAACAACTTAAAAATAAAGCACATTGCTCCATATCGACCTCAGAATGCATCTGAAATATCATTAGATGAATTTACTCATGAAGACATTGATAATGATGGTCAAGCTAAATCTAAAAAAAAGCCAACATCATTTAATTGTTATGAAGAATCCAAGGACAAATCAAGTACTTCTCCTAACCATTCTCAAGCATCTACTCGAGTACTAAAAGGTAAAATGGAAAGTGTGTCAGCAGGCAGTATTAAACAGTATCCAAATGATACTCAACCTGAAAAAGAAATTAAATGTGAAAATATTGATAGTTCAATGGACATTTGTATGGCCAATGATGGAATACAGCTTGATGGTTTAAAAATTATTGAAGAACCAAATTTATCTTGTATAGATCCAAATATCCCTCCAGTTAACATGACAAATACATGGATTAAAGATCCAAATATGATGAATGTATCCAACTCTATCACTACTAAAAATAAAGAAGCAAACGATCTAAAATATTATGAACCCACTATTGATGCCCCACATATGTTGGGAAATGCTTTAAATCCAAATTCTACCATGGCTCAACAAATGACTGATACATTGAATGAAGAAATTAAAACACATAAGCAGTTCAATGAAAATAATATACCTACAAATCGACCACCATTGTTAATGGGTCCCCAGTTATATCGTCATGTTCAGAAGCCTCCTACTGATGTTCCTCAGTCAAATGCTTCTGGTCCTGAATGGTTTACTAATGGGATTGGAAATAGTTCTCAAAGTTTAGAAGATTTACTTGAACGGCAATGGGAACAAGGAGGTTCGTTGTTAATGGAACAAGCACAACATTTTGATGTAGCATCATTACTATCATGTTTGTATCAGCTGAAAAATGAAAACATTGACTTAGAAAAAGAATTAGCTACATTTACTCGACGTCGAGACCATTTATTAGCTGTAAATGCTAGACTAGCTATTCCATTGGTCCCACAAAATATGATGAATCAAGTTGCACAAGCCCCTCCTAATCATGTTGAAGCATCATTACCCCCCAGATCTAATTATTTGCCGTCCATGGATAATCAGATTCTTCAGCAACATAGGTATCATCAAAATTATGCTATACCTTCTTCTAGACATCCACAACAACACCAACGCTATTCGCCTAATCTTGCAGCTCAATCACAAGTTATTGTGAGAGGAGGTATAGGCCATGAAACATGGAACCAACATAATAGAAATCTTAACCAAACATCAAATCCAATGTATCAAACAATACAAGAAACACCAAACGTACCAACATCCAGACACCAAATGGGAATGGACAATCTACCTAAACAAAGCTGAGACCCTGTTGAATGTCTATGTACAGAATGTATATCGACTATAACCGATTATCTGTTTAAGTATTTTCCCTAGTCTTAAGTTGGAATAAATATTTTTAAATTTTACTACTCAAATAATTGTGTTCATTGATTTAATTAATTACTGTTAAATTTCCAATTATATTATAATGTATTCATATTAAACTAAAAGATTGAATTTAAATTATTTTATTATAATGATTTTACTTTTATATATATTGTAATTAGAATTTGAATACTTGATATTTTAAATCAAATCATATTGTAGTTAACTAATACATAAAATAATGACATAGCATAGTATATACAAGACTAATCTAAATAGTAAAAGCAAATCTAGATAATAGAAACCAATTCAAGTAGTATTTTATGAATAAAAAATTATTATTATAATTTATAATAAAAAAGTAGAATGATTAGTTTTTTATCTTACTAAAATGTAAAAATATTAATTTAATTACCACAAAGATTTTGATTTAAATACTTGAAATTTCATTTCAACTCTATATACTAACAATTTTATGTTAATATAGGTATATACTTTAAACTATATATTATCACTGTATTTGGAGTATTCGGCAATACATATAATTTTTTTTTTTTACTAATATACGGGTTTCCCCTATAACATTAAAGTAACAGTACAATTAGGATACAGTAGTAGATTAAAGAAATATAAATATTACATGTAAATAATATAAGTACAATTATATAAAACAGTAATTAAGCAAACAATTAAAACACTTATAAACTTCAGATTTTATTAACAGCGTTTAAGAAGAAACATTAGAAGAAATTATCATCAGTTGGCAAGTGACATAATCTGCCTTAGAGGCTCATTTTGCAGATAATTTGTGTTGGCAGTAGGAATATGGAAAGTCACTTGAGAACAAGATACATGCCAAGGGACTTTGAAATTAACTTGGGATAGCAAACAAAGGGAATCAATATGGTTAGTAATTAGACCACAAATAAATTTTATATTTAATGTTCTTTGTTGTTCAGCAAGAGTAGGCAGGCCAAGAACGTTAGCGATATTGGTATAATTGTGAGCTAAATGAGGTATTCCTAACACAAAACAACAAAATCTCAAAAATCTATGTTGAACAGGTTCCAGCTGATTAACATCAAAAACAGTATATGGATCCCTGACAACAGACCCGTACTTTTAAATTAAATACTTTGTAAATTTAAACTGTTAAATCTAGATACATTTTGTGCGAGGGGTGACAAAAAAAAATTTCTGATCATGTCCCAACATTTTGTAATCAGTTTGAAAAAAATTTACTGAAATTATAAAAATATCAGTTATGTATTTTGGTAATATTAAAAGTGATTGTGAAACATAAGCAGTCACTGGCTTTTCAATAATGTGCTATACTTTTAAGTTTAGATTTGGAATAATTTACTGTGGAAGATAAACTTTCATGTATTGTGAGAGTTGACACAACACACAGCTATTGAACTTGTTAATAATGAACTACTTTTAAAAAGTGCAAAATATTAATTTGGAAGAAATCAGTTTTAATATTTTAAAACGACATAACATTTAGAAATATTAAATAATTTTGTTCTTAGTTCCTTTTTTGTATAAGAAATATCTCTTATTTCAATGTTATAAAATGTATAATATACAGATAGACTGCAGAGTACAGATAAAAAAGGTACGAGATCATATATAGTATTGGTGTGAAATTCTCTAATTAGATATTTTAAGAATAATGTTAGGTAAAATCCGTACTGTAAAATTAATGTTAGAAGATAGGTATAATAGCGGGTGTCCTATATAACATTATGGAGCACTTACCTCAGTTATTCAGTCGTTGACATCTGCAGAATTACAAAAAAAAAAAAAAAAATTTATAGTGAGACACATTATGTTTCATCGGTAATAGTTTTTTTGCAAAACAAAAATATTATTTATAAGACTCAGACTGTGACAGTTTTTTAATATATGTTTATTTTGATTACCTGAATTGTTCTGTATAATCATAAATGTATAATGTATTATCATTCGTACATTTTTAAATAAATTATTGATTATTGATCATAACATCGAAAATATAACAGATGTAAGTGGCGGGGGAATTGCCTTCTGGGTGGGGGTCAACTAGACCAGTACCATTTTTAGTTAGCTATAATTTCAACTGATGATGATGAACCTAGTATAAAACTATTGAGCTTTTTGACAGAACAAATAATTGTTCATTGGCATTTATAGAAAAAAATCTATAGTAATTTTAAATACAGGCAGTTTAACTTTTTGTTACTAAGATTATCCAGTAATTATTTATAAAATTTTAACATTATTTTTTTTGTTTTTCTCGATTATTTTAAAAAGTACTGAGTTTTCAATTTTTGACTTTTTTGAGAGTATTACTAATTCCAATTTTCTACAAAAACCTCCACAAAAACTAATAACTAAAACATTTATTTTACTAGAAGAAGTGTCATTAGATAAAAAACTCTTTGTCATAAAATCCCTTAAAAAAAACGTTACTTCTAGGCCTAATGGCTCAAATTTAATATGTAAAATATGTTAATTCCTAACATAAGTCTCCCCTCTCCCCTTCCCCAAATTAACACCAATGCAAATGCAAATGCAAATTACAAGTATTGAAGTATAGATATTATTTTTAAAATATAAATCTGGGATCCCTATGCTACGCTCAGAATTTAAAAGTAAATTAGGTTTGTAAAAGCATAGAATATATTCTATGGTAAAAGTTACATGGTTACGTGTTGACTGCCAAGCAACATGATTTTCCTACAGCGTTATGTTATGTATTTTAAATAAATTTATTTGTTTAATTTCTATGGTTAATCAAATTAATAATTGCTTTTTTAAATGAAGTAAATACATATATATATACATCAGTTTTTAATCAGTTTATGGCAACTAATTTATCATCATTTAAAGCAAAATGTTCTCAAAAAAAACTGTGAAAAAAACCAAACTATAATTTTTAAATTAACATTTTTATTAATTTAATTATCATTAAAAGAATACTTGTCTAAATCGTAAAATAAATGCACACAATCTTACCATAAATTTAGGTTTAGTATTAAAAAATAAGCACAAATCTCGATTAAATTCAGAACACTAGGTACATTAAGCTGGCAACTAAATAAATAATAAAACATAAAATAAAATATCTATTTTTATCTATTTCTAATAATAATAAAATATATATATACAAAAACACTAATTAAGCTTCATTTAGGTGTTCCATAATATAATTTAAGAATTCTTCATCGTCCATGAGAGGAATATAATATTTTTGTGGATCAAATTTGATTGCTGATGTTTCAAGGTTCCATCCAGGAACTAATTTTTTATAATATACCATTGGTATGTAATCAGTTAAAAACTCTAAGTAATCAAATGTATCTTTAATAATGTGATATCTTGCCATGTGGTATCTCAACATATCTGTACACAACTGTAAATTAACTTGATCATTATAAATTTGTTTAAATAGCTGTGCTAAATATTTAACAAACTTTTCTGCATACTTCACCGAATATATATTATAATTTGGTTGCAGTTTAATAATTAAGAATTTATAAAGACGTTTGGTAATCCATGGTTCTTTCTTATAAAGAGATTTAAACTTTTGCTTTACATTTTCTTCAACTCGTGATTGATCAAATATAATTTCAGGAGGAGATTGTATGAGTGATGAAGTTGACTCAGAGGTTTTTTGTCCCCCAAAAACTAAAGTTAGAATTGAAGGACTGCGATTATATGAACGTGTTACAAATGATCTTGTTGGTCTATCATTATGATCATCAAGTTCAAAAGCGCCCGGATGAGTGGATTTTTTGTTTGTAGACATGATTTTAATTGTTTTAACTATATTTTCTGCAATAGATATTTTATTTCTTTTAGGTGTTTGAAATGTATCCATATTTATATTCTGGGTACTTGATATGTTTGTTGAATCGTCAGGTAATGTTGTCCAAAATAATGAATCATCAGAATTAATTATGTTTTTCGAAGTTCTTGTAGAGCCATTAGATAAATTATTTACATTACTTTCTGTCGTTAACGATTTAGTTAACAAAGATTTATTTTTATTAATTCGCAGAGAAGACCTCAGTACTCTAGTTTCTAATAATGGGCCATAATTATTATTATTTGGCTTTATTCGTTTAATATCATCATAAGTTACAGACTCCAAATTACCCGAACAATTGTTCTTTTGTTTTGACAAACGAGTAGACATTCTACTAACATTATTTATAGCATCATCAGACATTAATACATTAATGGATGTCTTCTGGGTAATATCTGATGAAGAATGTTTTGAATTTGATCTATTTATTGATAATGCATTTTGTTTTAATGATCCAGTAGTGGTATTAAAAGTTGTTAAATTTTCAATATCTGAAGTAGGACTCGTTGATCGAGTTTTTAGAGATTTATTACTTTCTAATGTTCCTATAGTAGAGGCATTTACCAATGGTAAAGAATCATTGTTTAAAATAACACTAGTTGAATGTTGGGTTTCATTTCTCGACAACCTACTACCAACTGAAATTGCTGTAGTGGAATTTAATGATGTTAAACTGTCATTGTTTGAAACAACACTTGTTGAATGTTTAGATGTTAACAATGATGATTTATTTCGAGACGAACTACGTTTTCCTGAAATACCAACAGTAGAATTTGTTGATTTCATAATTTCTTTAGATGAATTAAGATTTATTGAACGCTTTGAATGCATTTTCTGAGATTCATTATTTTTTATTGATTCTACAGTGGCGGCGTTTAACAATGGTAATTTTTCATTGTTTGAAATGACGCTTGTGGAATGTTTAGATGATATTGATTTATTTCTAGATGATCTACGTCTTCCAGAAAATTCAGCAGTAGAATTTGTTGATTTTAAACTTTCGTTATAAGATGTTGGACTTATTGAACGCTTAGATTGCGTTCTCTGAGATTCATTATTTTTCAATGATTCAATAGAATCACTTAACAATAATAAATTGTCACCGTTTGAAATAACACTTGTTAAATGTTTAGATGATGTTGATGATTTATTTCTAGATGAACTACCAACTGATATTTCTGTGCTATCATTTAATGATGTTAAACGTTCATTGTTTGAAATAACACTTGATGAGTGTTCAGATGATGTTGATTTACTTCTTGACAAACTACGTTTTCCTGAATATTCTTTAATAGAATTTGTGGATTTTAAACTTTCGTTATAAGATGTTGGACTTATTGAACGCTTAGATTGCGTTCTCTGAGATTCATTATTTTTCAATGATTCAATAGAATCACTTAACAATAATAAATTGTCACCGTTTGAATTAACACTTGTTGAATGTTTAGATGATGTAGGTAAAGATTTATTTCTGGATGAACAACTACCTACTGATGTTTCTGTACAGTCATTTAATGATGTTAAACTTTCGCTGTTTGAAATGACACTTGTTGAATGATTAGATGATGTTGATTTACTTCTTGACAAACTACGTTTTCCTGAATATTCTTTGATAGAATTTGTGGATTTTAAACTTTCATTATAAGATGTTGGACTTATTGAACGCTTAGATTGGATTTTCTGAGATTCATTGTTTTTCAATGATTCAATAGAAGTGTTCAACAGTAATAAATTGTCACTGTTTGAATGTTTAGATGACGTTGATAATGATTTATTTCTGGATGAACAACTACCTACCGATTTTTCTGTACTGTTATTTAATGATGTTACACTTTCGTTGTTTGAAATGACACTTGTAGAATGTTTAGATGCTGTTGATTTATTTTTAGATTCATTATTTTTCAATGATTCAATAGAAGCGTTCAACAGTAATAAATTGTCGCTGTTTGAATGTTTAGATGATATTGATAATGATTTATTTCTGGATGAACAACTACCTACCGATTTTTCTGTACTGTTATTTAATGATGTTACACTTTCGTTGTTTGAAATGACACTTGTTGAATGTTTAGATGCTGTTGATTTGTTTTTAGATGAATTACGTCCTGAAAGTCTTGTAGTTGAATTTGTAAAAGTTAAACTTTTGTTAAAAGAACTAGGACATATTGATCTCTTTGATTGGGTTTTCAGAGATTCATTACTTTTCAATGAATCCGTAGTGGTATTTAACAATATTAAACTGTCATCATTTGAACATTTAGATGATATTGATCTGTTTCTGGATGAACTATGATTCCTTGAAAAACCTGTAGTTGAATTAATAATTAATGTTAAACCTTCATTACTCGAAGTTGAGCTTATTGAACGCTTAGATTGATCATTCTTTGATTCATTACTGTCTAATGATTCCATAGTCGAATTTAATGAGTCACTGTTCGAAGTAGAACTATTTGATTGTTTGGATGTCAATAAACTTGATTGAGATCTTGATGAACTGCAGCTTCCCAATAATTCAGAGGTAGAATTTATTAAAGTTAAACCTTCATTAGTCGAAGTGGAACTTAATGAATGGTTTGGTTGAAATTGTTCTTGATTTAATTTATTAGTTGGTAATGAATCATCATCGAGTGGTTGTATTTCTGGAGAACTGTTATTTTCTTGAAAAACAGAAATGTGAGGATGTAACTTTAAGTTCAAATTACTATTATTAGCAGATTTATGAATAGAATTAGATTCTTCTCCAGGGTTTTTGATAAAATCAGTATTTAATGAAATATTGTGTTTTTTTGCTACATCAAAGCTTGAACAGTTTTCTTGTAAGCTCAGACTATGGCGACCAAATTTATTACTAAAATTAAATTTTAGTGGCAGTAGATTAAAGCTTTTAGATCTATTATTTTGAAGTAAAACAGGAGTTTCAGATATACTTTTATCATGTTCAACAATAGTATCCAAAAGAGTAGTATTGTTATTTTTAGGTACATCATAGGTGTGATTTAAATTAGAAACGTCCATTGTACTAAAAACTGGAGTGTTGTTAATATTTGATGCTGAAGTCTCAATCAAGGATACTTTCTTGTTATTTAATGCCATTTCAGATGTTATGCTTGAATCATTAATAATATTATCAAATACAGAATGATTTACATCAATTGTTTTTCGGCTGAACTTGTGTCTTAAGACTTCTGTTTTGGATGCATCTATAATATTATTGGAGCTATTTTTAATAACAAGAGATGAATTAATAGGGTTTTTAAAATCAATATTTTGTTTTACATTAGATAAATTAGTATTGCCCACAGTAGAAACATCAATATTTGTGGGTATATCATAAGTATGGTTTAAACTAGTCATATCAATTTTTTTAAGCACTGGATCATCAGCATTTGATACTAGGATTTTAGTTGGCGATGCATTCTTGTTATTTAATGCCATTTCAGATGTTATGCTTGAATCATTAATAATATTATCAAATCCAGAATCAGCTACATCAATTGTTTTTCGGCTGAACTTGTGTCTTAAGACTTCTGTTTTGGATGCATCTATAATATTGTTGGAGCTATTGTTAATAACAAGAGATGAATTGACAGGGTTTTTAAAATCAATATTTTGTTTTACTTTAGATAAATTAGTATCACCCACAGTAGAAATATCAATATTTGTGGGTATATCATAAGTATGGTTTAAACTAGTCATATCAATTTTATTAAACACGGGATCATCAGCATTTGATACTAGGATTTTAGTTGGCGATGCATTCTTGTTATTTAATGTAATATTGGATATAATGCTTGAATCATTAATAACATTATCAAATCCAGAATGATTTACATCAATTGTTTTTCGGCTGAACTTGTGTCTTAAGACTTCTGTTTTGGATGCATCTATAATATTATTGGAGCTATTGTTAATAACAAGAGATGAATTAACAGGGTTTTTAAAATCAATATTTTGTTTTACTTTAGATAAATTAGTATCGTCCACAGTAGAAATATCAATATTTGTGGGTATATCATAAGTATGGTTTAAACTAGTCATATCAATTTTTTTAAGCACTGGATCATCAGCATTTGATACTAGGATTTTAGTTGGCGATGCATTCTTGTTATTTAATGTAATATTGGATATAATGCTTGAATCATTAATAACATTATCAAATACAGAATCAGCTACATCAATTGTTTTTCGGCTGAACTTGTGTGTTAAGGCTTCTGTTTTGGATACATCTATAATATTGTTGGAGCTATTGTTAATAACAAGAGATGAATTGACAGGGTTTTTAAAATCAATATTTTGTTTTACTTTAGATAAATTAGTATCACCCACAGTAGAAATATCAATATTTGTGGGTATATCATAAGTATGGTTTAAACTAGTCATATCAATTTTATTAAACACGGGATCATCAGCATTTGATACTAGGATTTTAGTTGGCGATGCATTCTTGTTATTTAATGTAATATTGGATATAATGCTTGAATCATTAGTAATATTGTCAAATACAGAATCAGCTACATCAATTGTTTTTCTGGAAAAACAGAATTTTGGAGACTTCATCATACTAACATCCACACTATTTGAGCCATTGAAATTTGAATTATTAATTTCAATAAAATCTTCATCATTTGGTGGTATCAGTCTTTTACGTTTTTGAAAACGATTTAAACAAATACTATTCTGAGTTATTTCCATTTGGCTATCATCATTAAGAACATTCTCAAAATAATGACTAACATTTTGGGAAAAAGGTTTGTGTTTTTTTTGAAATGCAGTGGTTTTACGTTCTGAATAATATTTTGTATCATTGGCATTAAATTTTGAAATATTTACAACAGTAGAAGAAGATTCAAAAACCATAAAATCTTCTTTATCTTTAAGAGTATCTGAAGGATTTGCACAACACTCTTTTAATGTCTCAATATTAATATAGGAATTACTTGAAGTAGTGTCTGATGAATTTAATGCTGATACTGTCGCTGACCATTCTGCACTAATAGTTTGTTCTCCAGCTTCGCGTAGAACTTGTTGGTCTATAAACAACAAACAGTTATCATTTAAAACATATTTAATTATTAATTGTATTCAATTTTATAATTTAGTAAACCTATTTAAAATGCATACATACATACACATGGTTGCCACAATATTTCATTTGTCATTTTCCCTGACTTTTCCATAACTTTCCCATGTTTTTCCATATATATTTTAAGAGTAAATTTTGATTTTTTTTTAAGTTTAATATACCTAAAACCGTTTATTATTATTTTTTTAAAATAATAATTTAAATTGACAATGGATATGCTTTAAAAATTTTAGGGAATACCTAATTTATTGTTTACAAGTTCTATATTTTCCATATTGTTTTTATCAATAAAGTAAAGTATATTTTTTTCCAAATGAATGATTTACATTGAAATATTAGGGAAAATATAAATTACGATTTGAAATATAAATTCCAGAATTTCATGCGAATTCCCTGACTTTTCCAGGTTTTCAGAAACCGTGGCAACCATGATACATAATGAACATCATAAGCAATAAATTTAAGTATAAAGGTAATTGATTTAAATATCACCAAATAAATTAACACTAATATCAAACTCATAATTCATGATTAATCAGTGGTTCTCAACTGATGTGCCGCGAGAAGTTTCTAATATTTGTAATTATGCTGGTAAAAAAATATTGAAAACAGTAATTTATTTTATTACATTTGTATTGAGTGTGCCGCGAAAACTAGTGATGTATAATCAGGGCAGGCCCAAAGTATTTTGACACCCCGGGCAATTTTTTGAAAGGCGCCCTTAATCAAATGCTCCATTATACTTTTTATACTTACCTACATATTTTGTTTAAAATTCTTATATTTATGAATAGGTAAAGGACGGCAAAACTTATTTGGATACAATATATAGACGTATCGGCTGTAACACATAACTTTATGGTTTTCCCGAGATAATGATTATATTATATCATTGTATATTATTTTTTAATTATTTGTAATATAATGATAAAAACTGGAAAGTGGAGTAAAATCTATACAAAAAAATATATATAACAGAATATTCCGTCATAGATAATTTAGTCATTTAGCTATATTATTGTCAATTTGAATAAATATTACGCTAAAATTTATAAAATATTCGTATATTAAAAGCGTCCCGGGCAACCGCCCGGTTTGCCTGTATCTTGGGCCGGCACTGTGTATAATAATGTGCGGTGAACCAAAAAAGCTTGAGAACTACTGTGATAAATGTTTGTGGCTATCTTGTCATATGCGCCCTACCAATAGGCGTTCAAAGAGTTTAGTCAGGGGCAACAATATTTTTACCGGCCCATTTCTTTTCTTCCAAAAGCCCATATGGCTGAACAACACCATTTAAATAAAAATTTTTAATTTTAACTCAAAAGACAAAATTTTATTATGTATGAATAAAAATTAGGTGTATTGTGATATTAGATTATGTTTTATTTTTATAAACATATTTAGACATAGAAAAGATTAGCTTGGTAATTTATTACTTTTTGGATAACTAACTTATTTTTTATTGAGCATTATACAGCGGCCCAGCGTGGATCTATTTGTCCCTTACAAATCTATTCAAACTGTTCAGGGGCAGCAAGAGCACACCCTGCTGCCCCTGTGGGCACGCCTATGGATTTACTCAATTTACATCTTTATTCTTTATTAACCTTTTTATTATTGTGATTTAATGGTAATAATGATTAGAATTCTCTTTTACTGCATGATATAATTTTTGATCATGTATTTAGTCATTGGTTGACAATTCTAGGGCACACATGGTTTTATATTTTTACATCCCTAAGTATTGAAAGGTTGTGGCTAAAAATAGAGAAGAATGAGTGGTACAACTTCAGACTGACTATCATGGTATAATATAATAATATAATAAATTATCCATATATATAAATATAATAACTATTAAAGGTATCTCATTGAAACATAGTGGATAGGTTTGAATAAAAGCAACACATTTATAACATTATGTGATTATATAATCATTTTTAATAATTTATTACTTATTTTTAAGGATTTTTGTTTATCACTAAACTACTTTTACATTGTCTACTTATTAAGAGAATATAAAATTGTATAAAATCTAAACATACTTATAGAGTGGTAAAAATGATTAATAGCATACTGCAGTCGTAATGTTGTCAGTAGAGCATATATGACAAGATAGCCATGTTTGTAGATGTGTATAATTAATAAAAATAATCATCAACATATTTTTATTTTCAATTTTTTAAATATGAAATATACATTTTAAAATTATATGAATTAATAAAAAGTAAGATGTGATGAATGAGTTAAAAGGATTTGATACTCGTATGTGTTGTATCCGTCTTACAAGTGCTTAATATACTAAATTTTACGCTCAGCAGATCATGCTTAGCATCGTTAGTTTAAATATTATAGTGAATTGACCTCTTGTAAAATTTAAAGGTACTAATATTATTTAGACAACCTTGTGTGCCTTTTACTAAACTTTAATTTTGAAGCAAGTATTTTAAAATTATAATTTGTTGGTACATCTTAAAATGCTTATAAGCCCACGAGGTTATCTAAACAATGCACATACCTTTAAATATTATAAGAAGTCAATTCACTTTATTGTTTAAAATAACGGAGCTAAATTGGAACTGCTAAGCGTAAAATTTAGTATGTAACGCACTTGTAAGACAGACAACACTTGCGGATATCACATTCTCTTAAAATTTAATAGATATTATACAATTTACTTTTGAAAACATAGTATATTTAAGTATGTAAGAGTGAAAAAATATATAAAAGTTAAGTTGTGAAAACTTGTTATTGCTTCAAAATGTAAACCCTGAGGCATATGTTTAGGTAGAAATATTACCTATCTAAATTCTCAGTTTTAAAAATAAACTTACCAATATCTTCGTTGGAAGTATCCATTTCATAATTTGTTGCAACAGACACAGTTGAACCTTAAAATTATACGTATTATTAATATGTATCCATTTTAAATTAAAAAAAATCTGATTAAGTTTTTATTTGTGTCTATTCCAGTGACGTTATTACTAATTATATATTCTAAGTATTAATTCAAATCAATATGATACAGTGTTTTCTAGTATTTACTAAATTGTACCTACAGTAATGTTCAAATTTAGTTTAATTAATGATCATTATTAGCGACAATTACAGGTGTACTAATGACTTGTCACTGTACCATAGACAGACTTTTTCAACCATGAAATAAAAAAATAAAGGTCATTAAATATATGTGGGTCACCATTATTTAAATACATTCTAAAATGGATAGTACTGTGAAAATGTAGAAACTTCTGCTGCAAATAATAAAAATAATCATAGGTAACAGTTATCAAAGTAGGTAATATCATAGGTACAATAAGTAATATGTCAAAAAAATTAAAGTAATTTTTAGGTAGTTATATTTTATAAATCAGAGAAAACCTTAACAAATCTAAATACAATAAAACTTTAATCACATGCAGCCATGTATATAGTTTAAATTGTACATAGGATAAAATTAATAACAAATGGTTTCCTTTCACTGTGAAGCAGCACAGAATTCTAGTTGACACTAGACTCTGCAGGGAAAACATACCTTATTACATTAAAAATTTAAACTATTATCACTAACCGCTTACTTTTCAGCATTAACAATCTATAGGTATTAATTACCTACACTCATTAAATAGCTTAAAATAATTATTTACCCATGTTACAGTTTTTTTCAATAGTCCAAACTTTAAAGAGTAACTTAAAATAAACTAAATTCCAAGTATGATGGTTATAACTTACGTGAACTATTTACATTTGATATACCAAAACAAAATAATAACTGTTGATATAAGTAAGCACTACTTAAAGGTACAATACAAATATTTTAATGCAATATAAGAATAGCGGGTTTCATTTTAATATGAATGAAATATACTATGTAATGAATGTAAAAGGGTGGCTAACTTTCTATATTTTTGACAAATACCTATTAATAATTTAAATACTTACTCATACTATTTTCTGTCGAGGACTCCATAACGTATAAACAAATTTCCGACTATTTCTATAGGTGGTTCATACTTCATATTATGTTGTAATTATAAGTGTAAAGACTAAACAGTAAACACTGTAAACTCAAAATAATATCGTTAAATTAGGCATCGTACCTAAAAAAGTAACAACGAAAACGAAATACTAACACAGAGAGGCACAGGACAACCAACAACGAAGTACGTACAGTACAACACAATACACATTAATCGGTCACTTGAATAGTTGCTTACTTGCTTAGCGCACATGATTTTATATGAATATTGAATCAGAATTTATACAGTTGAGTTGTTGCGTCAGTGATAAGATTTAACATTTTAACGGAAATTCAAATGAAATAGTAGTTAAAATTCAGTGTAGCCAATGTTCTAATGTGGTTTTGTGGAGTTCAATAAGTCGACCCGACCCGCCCTATACAAACACAGAATAGAATAATAATAATAATAATAATAATAATGATAATAATAATAATAATATTGAACCTAACCGATGCCCTTCATTGACCTTATACGGTCTATGCAAAAATATTGTACGATTGCTGTTATCATTCCACCTGTGGAGTATGGGCTGTTGTTTTATTTTTTGAACTTTTTGTCGTTTGACGTTCTTTTAATTAAATTTAATTATAGTATAGTACTATACAATATTATTTATTATTTTTATTTTACAAACAAGGCCTCGACTACAAAGGTCATTGGCCACACAATATAATTATTTTATTAACTTTTTAATGTACAAACATAATATATCCTAGGCACACAATGATATTTAATTACCTTTTTGTGTTTAAGTCTTGATTACATGAATAAATTCTTAACTTTTTAGTACAACATTTTGTTTCTTCATTTCTATACCATTCCAGTGTTCGATACTCAGTAGGCACTAGCCTGAGTTGTAGGCGGTTCATAGAATAATACTATAATAGTATATAGCCATATAGGTAGTAGAGTTTTAATTTTAAGGCAGTCACAGTCCGCAGTAGTTGTTCTTCGCGCGCCAATATTATCACAATAGTTATTGTGTGGACATTAAAAATAATAATTTTGTTTCGAAGAATGGGCAACACTGCATCTCAACTTCTCATGACCGTACACTCTGGGTTCCGTCTATAAGTATAAGGTCTATGGTCCCAATATAGTCAAAATGTATTCATTTTTACGGCTCATAATCATACACCAAATAATGAATATTGAAAATATATTGTAGTACTTACCTAAGAACTAAAATAGTAAAATATAATACTAAATACATTTTTAAGCTGAAAGTGATTAGCACATAAATAATTTAAAAAAATAGAATATATATCTATACTCTGAAATTTTATAAGCTATAATAATATGGAATAAGCTTAAAAACAATTTAGAAAATGTCTAGGCTATATACTTTAGAGGAAGAACAATTGCCCAGTTCAATATTTAAAATGGTTACTGAAGTACAAGATTTGCTTTCCTTGTAATGATCTTACATTTTATTTTATTTTAGTAGTTAATTAATTCATAAGATTTATGGTGTTTGTGAATTTAAATTATTATTTACTAATGTAGCCAAGTAGGAAGTGGCGTTTAAAATAGGTTCTAATGTTGCTAAGGGCCTCAGGCACCACCTTAAAAACGAAATAAGTATGAATAATTTATTATAAATATTTAAAATTAGAATGTAACTTAACTTTTCATTGATTGGATAAGTTGTTTTAATTTTACACCGTTATGTTATTTGGTATCAACTAAGAAATGACAATCATCAAAAATGTTTAAAATCAAAAAAAATAATAATTGCGTAATACAAACTTTATTTATTATAATTAATTTTAAATAAGACTGCAGTTATTTTTCAAATTACTTTCTATAAATTGCAAAATATTTTTGTCAGAAACAAATAATAAAAATGCTAGTTATGACAGAAAATCGTACTCAATAATAAATTTATAAATATTATCAACTGGTTTTTAAAATGCGTTAAAAAAATAGAACAAAAAATAATTTTACTACAAATGTTAAATTACACATTAATTAGTCACCTACACTGTATCAGTCGGGTATGTATGCAATTTTTTAATAAAAGTAATCTACATTTAAGTTAATCTTAAAAATTATATAGATTGAAGGTATATTTCATTGTCAACTTTATTTCAATACCTAATACCAGTATACCAATGAGCCATACACAATTATACCTACATCATTTGATTGTTATACAGCCTTATACATTTTCAAACAGTTTTTGAATTTATTTTAATCATTGCTAAAGAGGGGCATATATTACCAAAAAAAAAAATTAATTAGAAAATCTGCATTATACTTTGAATTACAGTCTTATCCTGATTTATAGATTTACTTTTTATGTGATTTCAGATATACGATTATTTTTAAGGTATGATAAAATAAATAATTTTATTTTAATGAAAATTTAACAATAAATTAATACTCAAGTTTTATAACACTGGTACTTAAAATGCATTCAAATGTGGTATACCTAGGTCTAAAAATTATACTATAGAATTAAAATATTATTAGTATATAAAAATGAGTCATTGAAAAGAAAATTAAGTTAGATACTTCGGATTTGATAAATCCAAATAATTCAGATTTTTGAAATCTGGATATGCCCATTCCCCATCACCAACAGCTAGTGACTTTCCAATTAATTATTATTACATATAGTTAAACAAATAACTACTAAGTAAATCATTAGAATTTAGAAATCAGTATTAAATTTAATTATGATATTAATTTAAAGCATGGATTTTAGTGTATGATAAATAAAAAAAAAAACACTACAAATTACTTTATTAATAAAGTAATTTAAAAAAATTGATTTGATTTTCAAACTGATTTAACAAAAACCAGTTTTTATTCAATGTTTGACATATATTGATAACTGTAATTACTATGATACATAATTATAAACGTATTTTTTCATTTCTTATTATTTAATTAATTGTTTGGATTAATAAGGTATGTTCAACATATTAATATGCCACAACTGAAATAATTGCAAAAAATCAATAAAATATTGACTTATTTAGAATTGGAATAACACAAAAGAAATTTATGAATAAAGTTAGATTTCAATTTTATATTTTAAACAGAATTAGAAGCATATTCGATATGTTAGAAAATAATTATAATTAACATACAAATACTATTTACTACCATAAAATAATAGCTGAAAAAATGTAAACAAATTAAGTTAGGAAGAACAGAATAAATAAAATGATTAAGTTATAAATGTTGATATGAACTTATTAATTATTATACGCTTTAGTTTAAAATTCTGTAATATAATTTATAATATAGTAGATATCATTTAATTTTTTTTTATTTAGTATGTTAACATCCCACCTGTTATCAAAAAATAAAAAATAAAAGATCAAGTTCAACAATAAATTACAACACATTAGTCATATATTTCTAAATTTTAAATTACAATTAAACTATAAATACGACAAATATGAAAAGCATGATAGAATAATTTATTAAGATTTCAAATACTTCTCTTTTTACTATAAAATTTAAAAATCAAGTCTTCTTATAATCAAACATAAGTCATTGACAAAATAATTCTATTCACAAACATTATTCAGAGTGCATATAGTGCTTTTTGATTAAATAAAGTAACTAATTACCCTCTGATGGGTGCCATTGGTACCCATTGGGTGGTAGAGGGAGAAACACAGAATAAATAAGTACATAAATAAAAGGAAATACTGCCGCTTAAAGAATATACCTAATTTAAAAGTCATCATTAGTTATTTCCATTGTTGATAATTGAGGACTTTCAACAACAGCCACTGAAGCTTTTTGGTAATCGCCTACTCTTTTTTCAAAAAAGTTTGTCTTTCCTTGTTGAGATATAAGTTCCATAAATGGGAATGGATTTGATGATCTGTAAACCTATAATTTACACAATTAATTAAATTTTTAAGTAAATATTACCATAATAAATAAATATACGTACTGTAGGACAACCCAATTCAGCTAACAGTCTATCAGCAACAAATTCAATATATATGGCCATCTTTTCACAACTCATGCCAACCATTCTAACAGGTAAAGCATTTGTCAAAAAATCTTGTTCAATAGTCACAGCTTCACAAATTATATGCGTGATAACAGCTTGAGGTGGCTTTTGAATTAAGTGTTTAAATAAGAGACAGGCAAAATCTGTATGTAAACCCTTAACACATAAAAGTAATAAAATATGTGATATTTATTATATATCTTTCAAACATTAACATACTTCATCTCTAGAAATCAGCTCATTGCTAAAAGTTAATCCTGGCATTAATCCTCTTTTCTTCAACCAAAATAATGCAGCAAAACTTCCAGAGAAAAATATACCTTCCACAGCAGCAAATGCAACTAACCTTTCACCAAAAGTTGCTTTGCTATCACTTATCCATTTAAGAGCCCAATCTGCCTTCTTTTTTACACATGGCATGGTTTCAATGGCATTAAATAAAAAGTCTCTATATGTAAAAAAAAATAGCAAAATTTAGTCATATATTATTAAGAAAAATAAATTAACCAAAAAACTTATAAATGTACTTTTCTTTTGGGTCCTGAATATATGTATCAATTAATAAGCTATACATTTCTGAATGTATATTCTCCATCATTATTTGGAATCCATAAAAACATCTAGCCTCAGTTACTTGAACTTCTTGAGAAAATCGTTCAACAAGATTTTCATTAACAATGCCATCTGAAGCAGCAAAAAATGCTAATACGTGGGATACAAAATGACGTTCATCATCAGTCAATCTAATCCAATCATCAAGATCCTAAAAAAAAGTCCACTTTAATTAGAAAATTACTTTTAGTCACATAGATGAACTAGAATTTTACACTTTTCAAATTGACTTCTTCAACATTCCAAAAAGAGGCTTCTTGTTTTTTATACATAGCCCAAATATCGTCATATATAATAGGGAATATAACAAAACGTCTTGGATTATCTTTTAATAAGGGCTCGATTGTGGCATCAAAATTTGCTCTATATGAAGTCACAGAGTCCAAAAAATTTTTATTTGTCATCTGAAAACAAAATAAATAATTAGAATACAAAAACTAAAGTAGTATTAATTTAAAACAGTTTTCAATGCAATTTAAAATTTTATATACTTATTTATCTATATCAGAATCAGTGGGATAACCGAGTAATGGACTGGCGAGAGGGGGTAAAATAATTTATTGACTACCAAATCAAAACCCTGAATCTTTCTTTTCATCAATTAATTGATCTTGATTCTAGGATTACACAAAATAACTAACAAGGCAGCAAGTTTTTTTTCTTAATTGTTAAAATAGCTTAGGCAACGGATTAAAATTAATAACTTTATTACTATTTTAATTTTTGAGCAAATCAAATAATGTACTGGTTATAATATGTGGGTTTGTTAAATATTTTTTTTTTTGTTTTATATACATTTAAATTATTAAGAGTTATTTGAAGTTGGGTGGTTGGCGTCAAACTCGGAATTAAAGAACGTAAAATGCTGAAATATGTGCTTGTTCCAAATTATCGTAAATTAAAAACTAGCTAATTACTTTCATAAATTATTCATTAACAATTATTGTTTTCAAAAGGTTTAAATACTTAGATATAAAATTATATTTAAAAAACTACAAGGCAACCAAACTGCATTTGCATTATGTACTTAAATCAACCATGGCTAAATTGTCTCAAGTACCTAATGAACCAACTGCACTGTATGTATTATTGTAACAACATATTTTTAAAAAATGTATGTCTATTGGTAGGTGTTTTAGATCTATAGCATAATAAAATCAATCTAGAGAATATTATAACTAACTTACCATAACTATGAAATTACATTTGTCTAACAAATTTTAATAAAGACATTCTCTAAATTAAAAAATGTGTATTTAAAATTTTTGTTAAAATTAGCCATAAATCAATTGCATTTCTTTCATTAAATTGAAAATTGAAAAATAATATAGTCGGTTCTGCTTAATATAGAAATCGGTTAATAAGGACAACCACTTAATCGGGAAAATTCTTGGAACAAAATATGCACTTTACCAATCCCCTCACGATTTTCAATTTTTTTTTTCAGACGACATGTTTTTTTTATGCTTAAAACGATGGTGTATTTTTTTTCCCGGAAACCATTATTTTGGAAGTTATAGCCTTCCAAAGTTTGCGATTTTACGTTTATTCACATGCGCGCAACACCACTACTTTACTGCCGCAATATGGGCAGTGATTACACAGTTTGCGGCACTCCTCGCTGCGCTCCTCGGCGCCGTCGCTCCGCTCCGCAAATCGAAAATATCCCTCGATTTGCTGTGTAAAACCACCTTGGGTAGGCCTCGGAATTAAACAATGTTGTTAAAAAGCAATTATCTGTGCAGGTAGATGACCGACTAATGGTTACCTATTTATCTATATATTATATTATTTTTGTTATTATATTAGTACCTATATAGCATATTATAATATTAAATATATTTTACATTTTTACAGTATTTATTTATAATTTATTCGCCCAAAAAATTACCATGTCCCACAACTTGTTAAAATACGTAAGAAAAAATATTAAAATTTCTTATAGGCGCTGCGCGTGGCAGTCAAGCGCATAAATGTAAAATGAAAAAACCTTGGAAGGCTATAACTTCCAAAATAATGGTTTCCCGGAAAAAAATACACCATTGTTTTAAGCATAAAAAAAAAGTCGTCTGAAAAAAAAATTTGAAAATCGTGAGGGGGTTGGTAAAGTGCACTTTAGCCCAACTCTTCCATTACAAAAATAAATGTATACTTGTAATGTAAAAGTATGTCGCTTTTCTGGACTGCGGATCCGGATAATTGCGACATTTTTATTGAGTATAATATTAAAAGATCAATAGTACGACAATCGTGACTGACTAGCATTAACCAAAATTTAAAGGTAAATATAGAGCAACACTGGTCAATTATATTATAGAAAAGATTGAAGACAATTTACTTCAACCAAAATCAACGGCACTAGATATCTGTAAAAAAATTTGTATCCTACAAGCAATTCAATTCATTTCAGACAGCTGGTGTGATTAAGTAGTCAGACAATAAAAAATTATTTTCGCAAGTGTGGTATTTTGGAGGAAAGTCATAGTATCAATCAACGGTTGGAACTTAATTCCAAAAAATATGATAACATAAGAGTACTAAACAACGTAGAATTTGTACAACTGGATTTAAATGTGCTATGACCAAAATGAATACATTGATGATGTAATTATTCAATCCATACAAGATCAACATAAATCAGATGAAGACAAGGAACCAGATCAACCAATCAGACTATTGGAGGAAAAGCAATCTTTGGAAACATTAGAGACTATTTTTTCTTCAACAAGGAAATGAGGAAAGCCCAATAAGTGCTTTGGATACTTGTTCGGACTACATTCGTAAACAAACAATATTATGTAAAAAACAAAGTAATATGCATAATTTTTTTAAATAAGATAATATATATATATGTATTTTTATAAATATTTAGGTTATAATACTATGTTTTTTTTTTTATATAATTAAATAATTTCTAAAGTTGTGTTAATTATAAAATCATAAAAAAATTGGGTTTTCAATAAATTTATGTTTTTTTTTTTTTTTTTAATTTGAATTTTTGGGACAAAATAACATGCAACTGATGTGTCCCAGTAAAGTGGAATCAACTGTATTTGCATGCAGGAATAGTATAAAGTATCTTTATGTCATATACCTAACATAAATTAATGTAATTTTTGAACTTCATATTTTAATTCTCTTTTCTACGTTGGTTTTTAAACAATACGTAAAATTACATAAATATAAATTTTGATTAATGAAAAAAGAATGTGGTGTGTACACTAACCAACTTATTGTTATTAAATATGATAAAAGAGCACAAAAATTAATAATGATATCAAACTTATTTAAACCACATTTTATTATTTAAAAGTGCTACATAATTAATAATTAATGAATAATATATAATTCTAATAATTCCTAGAACAATTAAGACATTAGTAATATTTAAACTGTAATAATTGAATGTCCATTGTGTCGGTAAAAGGCTTATATTACCATATTATTATTTAGGGGCTTTATTTCCTATATTCCCCATGTTGTGATGGTAAAAGAAGAGCTTTTTTGTTCAATTTTTTATTTATTTTTTGAGGAAATCAAAGGACACAAAGATAGGTACCTACTAGGAAGCTATTCAAGGTGAACTACGATTGTAATTTACTGCATTTGCTAACTAGTTCGTTCACCTGTTATTACGGAAATTGTATAATATTATAACTCTGAACAAGTCTCTATTACTAATTATTAATAAAACAAAGAAAGGATTAAATGTGTACAACATGAAACGAAATTTATATAAATGAATCGAAGAACCGCGATTAATTTGTTATAATACCACATTATACGTTAGTACAACATTGAAATAAACAAAGTGTATTATGATTAATGGCGGGAAACGAGACAAAGCGCGGACATACACATCCTGTCTGCGCGTCCAACGATAACCGCGCGGACGAAATATTTACCTGTGGCTGTTGCGAGTTGTCCATTACGTTTTCCTTGTTCATGGTTGTAAAAATTGTCGTTGATCGGAAATCAAATTAAGTATGATCGTACGAAATTGTAGTAGGCAGGCACGGTGAGCAGAAGACAGAAGTAGTCGTCGACCCGAGGTGGATAAACGTCAAACGTCAAACGTGAAATGACAAGGAACAACGATATATGAGATACGGTTGTGACTGTGAAGTGTGAGCTGACGAGTGGTGAGCGGAAATGATACGTATAGTCGGGACAATGCGGCGGTAGACGTTTGCCGTGGATTTGGAGGCAAAATTCAATGACCAGTAAGCGGTATTGTGGTACACCATTCGAAGCGGGAGCTCACACCCGCACGCACACGAGTATCACAAAGACTTTGGTACGATTTTGCGCGGTAAAACGATATTGTAGCGGCAAATTCATCATCTTTGTGTACACTTTACAGGCAGTTTTATCGTGTAGTCAAACTTAACGTAAAATCGTTGCAGATAACAATTAATTTCGGTGTTGCCCGCCGAATTATTATCTATCTCCGTGGTGTTGCCACCATAGAAAATTCTATGGTTGCTCTATGGTTGCCACCACGGCTATGAATGGATACGGTATATTCTATACTGCAGCAGCATAGAACAGTATGGCAGGCTGCACTGCTGTAACCGTGTTTAGTGATTGCGGTTGCCACTTTGGCACTTTGCCAGTAAGTAGTAAGTTGCCACTACATAGGCAGTAGCAGTATCCATAGCTTCATCCAAATTTCATCTATTCCTCGGCAGTATTGCATTTCAGCATTTGCAGTAATTCAAATTGTCACTACCCACTTTTGACTGTTGTTCTCACTTCCTCAGACCTCAATCGACAATCACAATAAATTTAAGAGAATGAAAAAGAAACTATCTTATAATTATCCACGATTAAAGACATGGTTTAATTCTACATTCGATGTGTCCAATACATCTTAAGACATCCTATTATTTCATCATTGTACGTCCAATTCAAATCATGACGTAGAATTTATTGACATTGAACGATTGGAGTACCTTGACATAGTCTGACAGTCATATACTGGAACGGTTTAAAGGAATAACCGCATAGATCTAAGAAGTACTGAAAAATGTGTATCGATTTCTAAAGTAACTTTGAATAGTCAAGCTTTAACGGAATACATTACTAATTTACCAACGACGGATCTAACCTCACAAGTGAATAATACGGTGATTAAGTTTAAATTTGAAATAAATAAATGATTTGAAGTTCAGTATGAGTCGAATTCATTGTTATCTGAGGCTACATTTTTAGATCCACGGTTCAAAAAATATTGTTTCCTGTACGAACTTTCATTTCTAAAAATTAAATACATTATAATTAGTAAAGGTGAACGGATGACCACAGACTAGATTTACATTAGTCTAAAATTCAATAGTAGTGTTGCTGACTGCTGTAGTAAACAATATTATTAGAAAAGAAAATTCAATTTGACGCAAGAATACTAGATACTGAATCAATTCATTCGATTTACTTGATTGACTCAATTCAATGAATTGATTTATTTATGAATTACACACCATTATTACCCACTTTACGATTCAAGATACATCTTCAATCATACCCAAAAATATGGTTGCTCAACGAGCATGGAATCTCCAGTTCATATACATATTGTATACATAATATAATATACATATATGTATTATATATCAATGATATAATGTTTTATCTTTTATTGAAATATAATATATATATATATATATTATATATTTTAAAATAATTAAAATACTATTAAAATACTGACGATGCCGAATTGCTGACAACTTTTACCAAGTGTCAAATTTGTCGACTAAATATTAAAAAATCATGAATGGTGGGGGGGGGGGGGTTGTAGACACCGCCCGCACACCCTCAAAGGACGGCCCTGTAATATTATATTATGATCCAAGTAAACAAGTCTCAACGACTCAACATATTATTATAATAACTAGTAAGATTGAATTGACAAAAATTCTGCAGCTAATTTTGAAGTGTTTTCAATTGCCATGTGATTATTGCTTATGAGTTATGACCATGGACCATTGAACTAAATAATATTATACACCAATAGTTCAGTATCACGGACTTAGATTATAGGAAACAGGACACGAGATGAATATTAATATATTATTATGGTTACGAAATGTTATTGAACAGGCGGAGTGCAGGGAGTATTTTTCCTTTTAGCATTACTTTTTAGTATTTACTATTACTAGCATACTTGCTGTGTCGCATAACTCGCATACTATTACTAGAATAATACTAGTATCCGTTTAAGTGGATACTTAATACTTATGGACTATGGTAGTATGGTTATGGAATTAGAATTTAGATTCTGACGTGATATCAGTAAATGGTCGGAAAAATCACAGTAAAATGTTTGCTTTCGTTATCTCCGCGAAAACAAGCCTTATCACTGCATTTTTTTCTTATCAAATCGATTATCTTTCAGTGTATACTATCACGATTCATTTCATTAAAAAAAATCATGTAGTATTAAGCAAATGATATATTATTGTGTTGTAGACCAATATTTTAACTTGAATAATTAATGTCAATTGTTTTCTTAGATACACTACACTAATAATTATTTTCAATTACTTTTCATTGATGTTGTAAATCGTTCATTAAAAATATTTCATAATCTGGTTTTAGTTAAAACGAGTTAAACTGTTATTGTTAAACAATTTAGTTTATGTTTTTTTTTATGTCAATTTAAAACTATTTCATTTATTAAACCAATATAATTAGTATTACAAATTGTAAGAATAATGAAACCACACTCTAAGAGTGAGAGATAATTTTTCAAATTAAATACTTAATGACTTAATAATTTGCATTCCGTGTTTTGATTTTTTGTTTAGTATGTCTATTGGAGAATCTTTCTATTAATAATATGATATTGGACTAAAGGAACTAAGTATCAGAGGTAAAATAATTTTCATTCTGTAAACAAATAATTAGGTATCAAACGTACAAAACTCATAAATATTCATGTTGTATTTTTAGTTATTAATTTCAAGGAAATATTAAATACTTCAAGATGCCGTTAATTCAAGTAGATGTAAAAATGTTACCAATGAAAGTGCACTACTTTCTGTTTATGGGAGGTAAGTGTTGACATTTCATAACAAATAATTATAAGGATATTTCTATAAACAATCATTCATTTTTATTGTATATTTAATAGCTGAAATCTTTTTTTTCATAACCTGACCTAATAACCTAATTTGTATAATTTACATTGGTAGAACTACATGATTCAGTAAAATTAGTTGATTAATAGGGGAACCTAATATTAGTATTAAATTCATAATATTTACTAGTTACTTCCTATATAATTTATAAATATACTTAATAAAAAATTATTTTTATTTAGTTGTAATTTTTTAGATAATAGTAGAATTTATCTTATTTAACTATTATGTTAAATATTATATTTCATATAATTCTATTTAAAAATTAAAATTCATCTAACCAAAAAAGAATAAGATTTTGAGCTAAATCATTAAAAATTCGATTGAATTAAAACAAATATTTATTATTATGCATTATACAATATACCCAAACAATTTCTATATATTAAAATTTATAAGTACATAGATTATTTTATTACATTATAATATGTGACTTACTCTATTCAACAAAAGAAATATAAGTGGCAGGCAAAAAATAGCTGTAAGTCGCTCCATATTTACTAAAAGATCTATATTATGACATATATCATTGATTATGTATAGTGTCAATAACATTTAGCCGATTTTTAGTAAATTTAAATTTAAATAAATAAATAAAAATTTTCAAAACATAAATTTATGATGTTATAGAATTTTGTTAATGTAAATTTTTTTTGTCACAATTATCATTTCTAATTAACATATTAATGTGTCATACAGTTGATATAAGTATTATCTTAGTCCTGAACTACCTAAGTTGTACATAATTAAAAATAATTTTTAATTTGACAGAATACATATTTAGTGCTAATATTATTGTTTTTTCAAATTGCCAGTATGCAATATACTAATGTAAAATAAAATACATTTTTTTCAAACAAATTAATGATAGATGTATTTTCTATTTGTAATTTGTACAGCTAAAATGCTTTATTTGTAGATCTTTATAACTCACCATAACACCATGTAAATTAAATTATTAAAGTAATTTTTGTATCAATTTATAGTAGTTAAGTGGATTTTTTTTTTTGTTTAATCAATGACCCAGTAAGTGCTAGAACATTATTACAGGCATGGCAGACTAAGATGAAACTATCCTATCTTTGTGCGTGATTTAAAGTTCATTATGCCATAAACATAAAAAAAATATTTTACAGATAACATTTAAAGAGATTAATTATAAAATATTTCATAATGATACATTCTTTACAAAGTGAAAAGATCTTTTATGGTTAGTTATTTTTCTGACATAGATAAATTCTAAATATGCACAGATCAAAGTTAAATGTAACATGAATAAGTATAATATATTTAAGAATATACAAGGTTGTTTTTGTTATCAACAAAATATCATTATCTCAAAAATAATTCTTTTATATAATTTGAAAAAATTACAAAATTGGAAATACATTTTTAAAAATTTCACTTTAAATTAAACAAAGAAAAATATTTTTTCTAAAAATGATGATACATTATAACTTACTTTCAAACAAGTCATTTATTTGTTATAAGTAGTTGACATTTTGATAAGTGTAGTAACATTTTGCAGGATTACTCTTATTTGCACTCCTCATCTAAACTATAGTTAATTAAGTACTTGTTTAAAATTTAATTTTTAATGATTGATAATCAACATTTAGTGAAAAATATTTTGCTTCAGAATATGAAATTAAAAACGAATTATTATTTAAAAAAAATAAAAACTGATGACTTTTTTAAATAATTACATTTTGTCAAAAAATAAATTTTTTTAATATCTTAAAATTATATAAAAAAAAAGATAATCAATAGTTTCTTCAACAATTATGCCATTATCATGTTTGTTATAAATTATATTTAGTGTAAAATACTTTTACAATATAAACTGAACAGATAATATATCAAAAATTTTGCCCTCAAATAACAAGGAATAGTTTGTCAAATTGATTAGGAATTTTTGTAATTTCTACATTGACTAATAAATATTTTTAAAATTAAGTTTGTTCCCTAAAGTATGACTAAATGTAGTCATGCATTGAAACTTACAAAATATGTATTGAAATATGCCATAAATTTGCCTTTATTTACACAAAAATATGTAAATTAAAAAAAGGAAGAAATCATAGACAATTTTTGAAATAGTGAAAAATATCCATTCATATTTTCAATCATTTTACGTGGCTACAATTCTCATGCCATTTAATCATTTTATACAGCGAAAAAATATAACTAATTGCAATTTTCATCAAATTTTGGGTTTTCCATGGTATTTCAAAAAAAAAAAAAATCACATAAATATAATCACAACAAACGGAATATCAAAATTATGAATAATATGTCCAATAATAAAAATGAAAAATATGACAAATAAATTTAAGTACAAAAATAATAAAACTTCACATACTTAATGATGATACTTTGAAATTGGTTTTTATACCATCTTGCATTAAGCACAGCTTGTCAAGATTGATATGCAAATGCTTGAACTTACAATCTCTGACTATTAATATTGTCTAAGAGGGAATAATTAAACTTTAACTATTATTATTTTATAGTTAGCTGTTGATATATTTACATCTTTTTAGTTTTTGGTAAAATTATGCTGCAATTTAAATGAGGTAATTTAAACTCGAAACCAATTACAAGAACTGTTCATGATAAAAATCAAATATTCTCAAAACATCTATAAGAGTTTTGTCTTTGTGGATCCTGGAGCTATAGACCAAACAAATAAAAGTGCTTTCATACCTAAAATATACTTAAAAACACTTGAAATAAAATGTTTGCCTTACAAGAGTTATTCTATTATTTCTAGAAATTTAAACATTTAAGGACTAGCAAAATATCCAAATTTAACAGTTAAAAAAGTATCATTTTAGATTCTGAGCACACGCTTATCTTATCACTTATATTGAGCATTGACAATCTTTCAATATTTATGTTACATTTAGCAAAGGTGGGCAAGTTAATGAAAATAATTAACTCAAGTTAAGTTAAATTAAGAGGACACAAGATCGATAAGTTAAAAGTTAACAGTTAACACATTATAAATTTAACTCGATAAGTTAAAAGTTAATATGGAAAAAAAATTAACTTAACTCAGTTTAAAAAAAGTTAATCTATTTTTTTTTAATTATTAAGTAAATCACATAAAGAGTTAATGTGTCTTTCTAGTTTCTAATTTATAAATTATAAATCAATTTGATTATGACAAAGTACGATTACGAACAACGAACAACGTAAGGGACTGGTCGATGCATGCGCACTATAATTCATAATATTGTATTATTGTCTACAGACTACAAGTATAGACCAGCATAATATTATCAATTATAAATAAATATACACTATTTACTTTAAACGATAATTAAGTTTTCAAGTTATTTTTAGAACTTTGTTTCCGATTTTCAGAATCTGGTGGTCAGCTGTATTTTTCTTATCGATAATAAATTTAAAATTATTGTTATTACTTATTTGTACTGCAAATAAAATATATTATACTCAAAATTATGTTATCAAGAAAAAGTATAGAAATGTTTGTGTTATTATATTATTGGATTATCTTTATTTTATACTGATGAAGTAATATTTACGTATAAACGAAAAATTTCAAAATGATTTTAACTTATTGGTTTTATTTTAAAATCAACTGATAAAAGCTAAGTTATTTCAACTGTAAATTAAACTAGTTAAGTTCATAAGTTAATTAGAAAACAAACTAACTAGTTAAGTTAAAAAGCTAAAAAAAAATTAACTTTTTAACTTAACTTTAACTTTTTAACTAGTTAATGCCCACCTTTGACATTTAGTGCATTAAATATTAGTGGTTAATTTAATTTACAATTAATATTTAAATTTTAAATTAAATATCATTAATTTATAACTAACAGCTGTTAAATATTTACCTCAACCCATTACTTTTATAAAGAAGTATTATACAGTTAACACATATTTGCATAAATTTTGTAGAACATAGATTTTTTTCTATTATAATCAAACTAAAGGCAGTTAAAACAAAAAATATAATTAAATGCTTAAAAAAGGAGTATATTTGAAATTATTCAAGTACATTTTATATGATCTTATCAATGAAATTAATTTTACTGTTCGCAATTTGTTACTCATCAAGCAAAGGTCGAAATTGTCCATCTTTAGACCAAACATACCTTAAAACTATTTTGAATTGTGCCATTTTATGTCCGAAAAGTTTCTAAAAAAATAAATATTTATATATATTAATAATTTGTATGACTTTTATAAATGTTTATGTGTTATTTACAAGTAGTCTAGACTGTTCGGGTGTTATAATGCTTCCTTCTTTGCATATTGTATGACTTTTTAGAACTTGTATAACACCGCGCTGTAAACTTGTTGGTAAACCAAGCTGTCTCAATGAAGGTTCCATTGAATGGATAAATGTGTCTGGTAAAGGGCCTTCATCTAATGTTACTGTGTATGCAGCTCTAATACCAGCCCTGGGAAATTCTGGCTCAGAGTAGTTATCAAACCACCTAAACATTAAAATATTAAATCAATCAAATTTGAAAGATTAATAGATACAATTATAAATAATAAAATAAAGTAGGTATCTAACTCTATAACATCATCAACAGGTCTATTTGTAAATAATAGTCCACATTGTCCTTCGATTTGAAGAGCTAATTTATGTAAATTTGTTTGAATTTCATCTTGAGCTGATTTTCCCAAAGCGTATGCCATCACTTTATTTTTACCAAAAAAAAACCTAAGACCATATTATAATAAAATCACAAATTAAAAAAAAAAGTTCATTATATTTTAAGCAGTTATATAAAAATTACCTGCTATCTTTCCACTCATTTCGCACATCTTTTAATTTACCATTTCGCATGTTATCAGTATGGAACACAAATATGTGTTCATATTTATCAACAGCATCACGGAGATTTTCCATTACAGATTGTTTCAATTTAGAACCCAATTTGGTTGTCTTGGTTAATGAAACTAAGATAGAACACAAAATATTTAAATGAATATATTTTTATTATACTATTCAATATATGAAACCAGATACATAACATAACTTTTATTAAAATATAGTGAACGATAATAAATAAAAACAGTACTTATTAAAATAATATAATCTAGATTTGACATGAACATCGATAAAAAAAAAGTAATAGTTTATTCATTTAAAATGAATTTCATACAATTTATGAATTATATTTTATATTTCATTTCAAATATAAATTAAGACATATTCGTAAGTAAAATAAATACCTATAATAATTTAGTTTTGTAATTATTTTTTTTAAATATTAATAATAATAGGTGTGAAAATTATGATTTGTAATAGGTAGTTAAATTTTTCTATGAACCTTTAAAGACATTTTAGTTTATCATTACAAACTTACTCTTTTTATCTCTCTTTGACTTTGGCATTGTTTCGTAGTTTTTTTATAACTCTAGACGCAACTGAAACTTAAAAATTAATAGTACCTATTGTTTTGAGTAAGAACTAAGAAGTAAAAATTAAAATTTAAAAGTTGTTAAATTATGATAACCTTAAATTATATTATTTATTATCGTTATTGTCCATGTGGTATGATCACAAGTATTGATAATATTATCTTTTATAGTGAGTATGATAAAACTGTTGTGATAAAATTATTCTGTGATAATACAATCGGGAGCGATTGTTTGCGTGTAAGACATCTTTGGAATTATTTATGTTCAACAATTATTGATATTACTATATTAGGTATTTTGATAGAAAATGCTAATTTAAATAATATGTAATGCAAAAATGAAAATATTTATTTTAAGGCTACTCTAAGCGATTGAATTTTCCGTTTATTTAAGTTGACATTTAAATTTTAATTTGAATACTGATTTGAATCCTTTAGCCACTTTTATATGTTTTGTAAGAAAAATGTATTTTTATTTTTGGTTTTTGGCTATTTAAAGACTAAAATACGTAATATTATTTACTTACGACAAACTACGTTTGGAACTGAAGTACATACAGTGGTTTATTATTGGAGGAGGTCTTGAGGAGACTGAGTACTTCAACTAATTTTTAGGACACTCAAGCGTACCCTACTTCTTTCTTTAAGGGAAATGTATGCGACGAGTTGTTATTTAAGCTAAAATATTACAAAATGTACTTCTGATAATTACAAATTGAATTTTAAATTTTAAATTATAATTATATTGATATTTGATATCTAAAATGTGATAGTTGTTAAGTAGCCATCGGGTGTATACTATAGATAGTATTTTTTAGTAAAAAGTTGGTACCTTGAGTATACATTATTATATTATATTATTATACATAATACATTTTATATGTTTTATAATATGTTTTCATTGATACGAGTTTCTTCATTTTTTATTATGCTTCTTAAGGACCTTAAAGGGTGGTGTTGGGATGACCTCCCCTCCTCGTGGTTATATGTGAGCTAGATTAAAATGATTGAGACGCTAATTAGTATAAATATAAAAATATAAGTTTAGTAATTTAAGTCATATCTAATAAAATGTAAATAATATAAAAAAAATATATATAAAAATATGAAATAAAAAAATGAATTTCATAATAATTTTTCTCATACAAAATAATAAACGATAGATTATGTTTACTGGGGTTATTTATTTGGGGAATTTTACAGGTGTGCTATTTAATACCTATGTTTAACTATTTATGTTCGTAGACTCGTAGTTGCCTCGTCCGCCCGCCAGGCACGGCGAGTCACCGAATTAAACTCTATGGGCCACTTAAAATCTAAGTCAATTTTTGAAAGGTTCATTTGAAAATGGATCTTTTATGGCCGGTTAAAACCTAAAACTCGGTGGACCTTGTCTATCTGACGCTGCCGTCCGCACTCCGCAGTCTTGTCTCTTGTGATGGAGAATCCTCACTCACACTAAGAATCATTTACGACTAAACCACGATCGCGGACAACAACGAGATAATAAATTGCCTAAATGTTGCCCCTTAAACAATAGCCACATAAAAATATGTTTCTACTATCTGTCACTTATTAATGTCGTAATAATACTAACGTCTAATTATATACTAGTGACTAGTTAATAATTACTATGTACCATAAAGCATATTAATATTAAACAATAATAAGTGTAATATCCTAATGTATTATATATGTTATTTACACTACACATAAATATATTATATATTATAGTGTACAGTTAGTACTTTTTTTTTTTTTTAATTTGCCTTTTATTAAAAAATAATTATAGCAATGCAATTATAAAATAATTATGCAGTTTAGTACTTATACTAATACTACTTAACTAGTTTTTCTAAATTTTTGTTTTAAATCAATGAATCTATAGTCTGAGAATTAATTAATATTCTTTATTTACGATGAAAATGATTGAACAATTACATTTGGACCATCATACTTACTTGTTTAATGAAACTTATTAAACTTCAAAGTTTGTTAATTGAAAATTGGCATTCATTCTTTCATTTTCCTTAGCGAGTTACATTTACCTATTCAATATTTTATTTTAATTAGCTTTTATCAGTGACTATTACAGATACTTATTGAATAATAAATAATTATTAAAAAAATAAAATTCATTAAAAAATAAATAAACATTGAGAATTTGTTCATTCATTTTTAGATTCAATATCTTGAAACATATTTTGTAGAAAAAATGTAAAACAAGCTTCGGTATTCATTTGCATTTTGTTTCCTTTATGATATTAGATTGATTTCTCCAAAAACTTCTCTTAAATTTGTGATTAGTACTTATTTTAGTTTTTTTAAAAATATTTTCACAGGTGTTGCTCCGATGACATCTTTTTTACCAACAATCGCAAAACAATTGGGATATTCTACAGTTGTAGTTGGTACAATCTATAGTATTTTACCGATTTTAAGTTTAATAATAAAACCTATAATTGGTGCAATCGTGGACCAATTCCGGGTTAAGAAATTAATATTCTTAATGTTTATATTACTATCCGGCCTAACAGCATTTTCACTGATGTTTGTTCCTTCAATACCTCTGGACTCTTCAGTTGAACTAAATTGCAATTCTGCCACATATTTAAATGTTTGTCCCGAAGATAATTTATCTTTGTCGAATTGTTCCTATAAACGAGTTACAGATGTTATTGTTGATAAATTTGGTTGTGAGGTAAGTATTAATGTTTATATTTTTTCTCTACTTACTTATTTATTAAATGTTTCATTGATTATATATTTAATTTTAGTTAAAGTGTAAGAACAGTGTTCATTTTTCTAATGAAATGTGTTCAAATTGGGGATTTAATGACTATTGCGAATTATCAAATTCATCTAGTATTAATAATATTGAATATTACGAGCCAAACAGTACACAGATAATTAAACCAAGATCAAATAAGAATTATTATAATGATGATTATGTTTACTTATTTGCAATGTTGGAAATGGCCCATTCTCTTAAAGTTAGTATACAATTTTGTATTCTAATAGATGTATATTTTGTCCCAATAGGTAAGTTTAACAATTATGGTCAATCATTTTAAAATTTTAGGTTGAAAATTGTTTATACTTCAGAATATCATCTGCAAGTTTCTATTTTAATAATTCCGAAGTAATTAAGCACACACCGGTTTGTAATAGTAGTTTAAGATCACAATGTCAAATACAATGTAACAGTGAAGTCATTATGGATTTAATAATTCCTCAAAAGTTTAAAGGCAGTGTCTTAGAATTAAGTCAATTCTGGATATTTTTTCTGTTAATAAGTCTGTTTTGGGTTTGTCAAGCTATTATCTATAGTCTTGGTGATTCTATTTGTTTTGATCAACTAGGTAAGGGCTTAAGTTAATATATTTTATATAATATCTCAATCTTAAATTGTAATGTATTTATTTTATTATAGGTAATAAGCCTAATATGTATGGCAAACAAAGATGTTGGGGTGCTATTGGATGGGGTATTTTTTCAATATTTGCTGGATGGCTTTTAGATCTTTTTAGTTCTAGTGAAGTAAATAAAAACTATCTACCAATATACTATTTATGTTTACTGGTACTGCTTGGAAACTTTTTTGTTGCATCAAAACTTGAGGTAATTATTACTACGATTAAATTTTCAAAATATGATCATTAATTATATCTAATATTTATTAATTAAAAACTTCAAATTTAAGGTGACAGAAACAAAAATATCAACTAATATATTTAAAGATTTTGGAAAACTGTTAGTGGAAATCAAGGTACTAGGATTTCTTACTTGGGCAATAGGTGTTGGAATTTGCACTGGAATGATTTGGCAATATCTGTTTTGGTAAGTAATTAATTAAAAAAATAATACATGGTAAAGTATCAATGTACAAAACATAAACATAAATATAGGTAATAGGTTAACTTTATTGGTTGGCATTTAAATTTCATTTTTATCTTTTTTCTTTGTAGTATCACTACTAAGTACTAGGAGACCGAAACTTTTGTACATTCCCTTCTCCCAATTGTATTGCTTATCGACCCAATATTTACAATGTGAGATGATCAGCCCCAGACTACTTTCCTTAGTGTGTATTAGTGTGTATGCATTCATGAGGCTCTGCAGTATGCACAATTTGAAAGGATTTGGCTAAACCCAAAGGGGATAGATGAGGAGGCACTGCCTTAACTTCTTTACAGATTATGCAATTATTTATGTTAACAAAAGACAGTTGGAACCAATCTCTTCTTATCAAGTTGAATTTAATCTGCCTCCTTAAACAACCATTCAATGAATACTCTTAGCTAGCCATTCTATCTCAAACTAATGACCTACTTCTAAGATTTTATTGTTATCTAGTTCCTAACAACCACAGTTTTGTCTACTTTATTCGTAAAAATTTAAAATATTACATTCATTGTTTGGAAATTTGGTCATAAAATATCCATAGTTAATATTTATAATTTATATATATATACATTCATTTATATAGTAAATTTATATTATAGTTTAATTTTGGTTTTTCACTTATATTAGGTACGTTGAAGATGTAGCTTCTATGAATGAATGTAATACTCAACATTGGATTAAAACACTGCAAGGTTTAATATCAGGAGTTCAATGTTTTGGCGGTGAAGTGCCATTCTTTTTCTGGTCAGGCTGGATTATAAAACGTTTGGGACACTTGAATTGCATGTCTCTTGTTTTGGGAGTTTTTGCTTTTAGATTTTTTGCTTATTCAATTCTTACAAATCCAATTTGGGTACTCGTTATTGAGTTAACTAATGGAATTACTTTTGGGTTAGCATATGCTGTACTTATGTCGTATGCTAGTATACTCGCACTCCCTGGTAGCGAAAGTACAATGATAGGACTCGTTGGTGGAGTTTTTGAAGGCATTGGTAACTATTTCAATCTTTTATTAAAAATATAAGTAGATATTAATTAATATTGTGCAATTTATATCATAGGTGTATCCTTGGGTAGTCTAATAGGTGGCTGTTTATACGACAAATATGGTGGAGCTGAAACATTCAGATTATTTGCATATGGTTCTGCATTACTGTGTGCAATTCATTTGTTATGTCAAAAAGTTCTGAAAGCAAATAGAAAATTAAGCCTGCCAAGTAAGTAAATCTTAAATTAATAACTAATAGGGTACTTATTTGTTATCTCAACTACCATCTAGAGAATTTTGAACTAAGGAACCCTTAGTTATAGAATGACTAACTTATAAGAAATATAAAAACAAAATAAAAACCAGAAAAAAATGATGATGGGTGATATAAAAATATTTATTAAATTAAAATTCTATATAATTTATAATTTTTTAATTATTTAATTACATAATTGTGATCATTTCCGTCAATGCCATCGCTTGGTTTTCATATTTATTTTCGGACAATTTAAAATTCTACAGCAGTGCAGTGCATTTGTAAACACACCAGGGTACACACTTTGAGAAAAGTCCCTGTAGCTGGTATACACATTACACACACAATACGGTCAATCATGCTATTAATTTTGTGACCCAGTTAGTGTGTCCCATACTTGGCACATTGAATGTATTTGCAGTTCCGCTAAATGGAGATAATATAAAGAGTATCAAGTAACCCATATTACATCATACTTCATCATTTGGTATCATAATTTAATTCATGTTTTATTTTTGTATATATAAAGGAAATTGTAATCTTGGAAAATATTTAAATTTTTAAAACTTGATGTTAATTTTAAACAAATTACACACATATGTAAACTTTAATGTTGTTACTTATTTAAAATTTAAAATTTTTATGTTACATAATTTAAATACCAAATGAATGAGAGCAATCTAAAGTTTATAGTCATATTATGTGTTTTTATCAGACATAGTAATAAATTAGTGTATTGGTTATTGTTTGAAAATTATTCTATTATACTAAAAACATATAAAACACAATTCCACGATAATTTAAATTTTTATTTATATTTGTAACTTTAGTTGAATGTATTTTACTAAAAGTGACATTGTTTCCAACAATGTATTTATTTAAATTAACAAATCACTAATTTACAATAATTTTGTTATTTTTAATGAGAAACCAGAAATAAATGATAGTAAAATTTCAGTCTTCAACTTGTTCTCATTCAATTTTTTTGGAAATAAAAATATATTGATTAAACAATATAGCTAAATTTAAATCTATAATCTATAATTAGGTATTTGAAAAAGAAATCTTTCATAGTACATTGTAAAGTTCAAAGTTTGAAATATTTCAAAAATTTGTATTATTTTTATTTATAATAACACCTACTTAAAAAAAAAAACAGATTCATATTCATATTCCACAAAAGTATTATGCTTTTAACTTTTAACACATTATGTTGATATTTATCGACTAATCGTTTCAAATTTTTAAATATTTTAAACCTTTAAACGTAATTTTATCAGTGATTAATTAAAAAAATATGTCCATGGCATATATTTATATCTAGCATATTATTATTAGGTTACAATTTTGAAGAAGTACAAAACAACATATCCCATTTTAAAGAAACAGGTACCTCAAAGGCTTATTTAACTAAGTTGTGTTTTTATATTATTTAAAGCTATATAGAATACATTGTTTTAAATGTATTATTTAATTTATATTAGTTTTATTGTAATATTGAATGCTATGGATGTTAACAATTCAGTGTTGGGTTACTCTAGTAATTAAGTTATTTTTCTTGTAATTCAAATAATATTGAAATAAGTCTTTCAAATAATATTCTAATAAAATTATTTAACTTTTTAGATAGGAAACGTAAATTTGTTTTTTTCATATTACAAAAAAAAAATCTTTACATTGGTCTTTCTTATCAGATCATGGACAATCATTTTAAGTACAAATAGTGTTTGGATATAATTTGAATAAGATTTTGTCAATATGAAATTAATTTTTAAAAGTTAATTATGTAAATTACAGTGTCTATAAACAAGTTGTCCAAAATTTTTAAAACTGAACTGTGACAATTTAAAATTTAAAATAACATTCATCCATTGTATATATTTATAATTATAGTATTATCATTTTTCATGCATTTAATTTCAATAATTATTTATCAAAAATAATATTTTTGTTACTTGGAGAATTTCCAACAAAATCACACAACATGTTACTTTTGTTACGTTATCACCCAACACTGTTAATATTATAGTTTTGTCATGTATTAATAATAGTATGTACTTGATTATTTTAATTTGTTTTTGCGTTAAAGATTTTTTGTGAATAGTTAATTGCTGTTATGATTAACTTCTACAGTAGTATTGATGAATTAGGAAAAACATATTTTTTAACTTAAAATATAATTTAAATATGATGATTTATTCTTTTTTACCCCAAAAAAATAATTAAATTAGGAAGAATAGTTCAAATTATCAGAATTTTAGCATAAATAATGTATCTTAAATATTTTTCATATAATAAAACTAGCTTCCCATGATATTTATGAAAAATAATCAATGCTTTAGTAATTTTTGTTTATATTAGTTATGCATTAATTTTGTATTTGAGAAATTTGTTCACATTATATAATAAAAAAAATATTGGAAAATTATTTTTTCTGATATTGCGCCAATGATATAAATAATATTTTTCTTTCTTTCATTTCTACTAAAATTACTGAATATTTAATTTTTTTTTATTGTTACTTGTTTTTCAAAAGTTATTTATTATAAAAATGTTTATTGTTAAAAAATACTTGACTGTATTAGAAGAGAATTGATTAAAGAATGTTTTATTTTATAAAAAGTTGATCACCCCTGACCCCAGATATTATCATATTATAAAATATATAGCATAGATGCCTTGATCACTTTTTCTTATTTTGTTAATTTTGTAATTATTATTCTTACATAAATTATTATTATCCTTTGATTTAGTAAGTTATAGATTTCCAAGTCCAAATAAAAATGAACTGCTATGCTTATCAGTTCTTTTAGTTTCACAATTATAAATTTTATGTATTTTTTCAGATTTTATTGGCGGGTCAACTGAATACGCCAGTCCAAATGAAGCTATTCATATGCTGATTGATAATTAAATAAATTTTTTTTCAATGTTCCTACTCAATTGTTTCATTTCATTTTTATTTTAAAAATGAAAAGAAAGAAATACTTAATTTACAGAATTTATACCTATTATAATACTATATTTTGATTTTTAACAATTTTTAATGGAATGGGCAGATATTGAAATTATTAAAATTTTTAGTATATAAAGCAAAATGACATGATATGAATTGAGCATAGTATTTGTTAGGAATTATTAAAAATACTTTTAAATTTAACCAAAATTCTATTGAACTAGAAAATATTTAACCTACAAATATGAGTATTCCTTATTTATAACCAAAATTTGTGTCTTAGTTCTTAACCATTTTTAGTTACTTTTTTAAAAATTTTTTGGTATCATTATTTTAATTTATTTTATTACATTATCTTGATATCAATTATATATTCATGATACACTAGAATATTTATATTATAATTTGTTAGTTATACTAAAGTTATTTTTACATATAGTGTATCATTTCAAGATTTACTAGAATCAGCGGCGGTGCAGGTTTTTGTGGGGCCCTGGGCAGATGTTTCTTTTGCCCTACCCTTCCACCGGCACTGGATAGAATTCGTACTTTATTTTATTATTTTTATATTTTTATAATTAGTCAGTTATAAAATAATAAAACAATTTTTTTTTTTTAAATTATTCAATATTTGCCCAAAAGTAACAGTATAGCTATATAGCGACTTTGGTTTTTGTTTTTATGTAATTTTTGTATACAATATTGTATTTGTGTAACTGTTATAGTTTTGGTTTTATATGGTGCTATAGATAAACTATGTAATTTGCTTGAAGCACAACATATTTACAGGGATATTTAAAAAAGACAAACATCATTAAATTTGTATTTATTTTTAATCAATCATTACCTCTGATTATTATAAGTTACTCATTTAGTATAGTATTTAAGTTCTTAATGATATAATTTTGGTGATATTGAGTAATTTAAAGATTCGTCACAATTGATTATAATCATCGATATGAAAAACGGTTTTATTATATGTTTTGTTCTTTAGTATTAATTATATCATTAATACTTGTTTTTTATTAAAGAAAAATATATCAAAAAGTTGTGTTTAAGTGTACCTACCTATGTATATAAAAATTCACTTAATCTAAATATTAATAATATCTAATGTGTTATTTTTTAAAAAATCAAACCAGTTTTTATTAAAAATAGAATAATAATGTATCATACAAAAATTATAATTTATTAACTATTTAATTTAAAATATTTACCCTTAAAGTACAAGCATAAATACTTATTATGTAAATTCTGTAATATTTATATTACAATTTAATGTCACCACCTCCTACCTTACTAAAGATGCACTAATTTTCACTAAACTAAAAATAAATAAATTCATAGTGCACAGTTATGACTTATTCAATGGCGATATGTAGTCAACACATTCGATTCTAACTGTACAGCAGAGTGGTTATCTACTTTCCCGCTTTTTATTTTTTTGCTTCCATTAAAAAATAATATTTTTTTCTTTTTACACCAGATAATTTCGTTTTCCAACTAGAAAAGACACCTTAAGTTGAAGATTGAAATTTTTTTTCCTCCAAAATGTGATGACAGGACAGTGACAGTCACAATAAATAAGAATAATATTTAGGTTTCTAGACCAATTTATGCGTCATAAAACAATAACAAGTTACGGTACAATACCAGTTTTGTCTATTGATTTTTGTCTCTTATACTAGCTTTACAATATAATATACTATTACAGCTAAACTTTGGTAGGTAAGACGGAATCCTTGATACAGTGGCGTAGTTATGATTTTGTTCTGGGGGGGGATATATAATTTATTGGCTAAACATAAAGTGGTACTACGCCCCCCTCCCCACACCCCCAACAGTTCTTTTAATTTTTTTAACATAATTCTATACACAGTTAAATTGCACTTATTTATTACCGCCAGTACACCGTATACACTATACAATTTAGTATCTCCCCACCACTCTTGTTTGCTATTGCCCCACCATAAATAAAATAAGCAATAGAAATTTTGGCATAAATTCACTTTAGCTACCCAGCACATTTTTTGAATTTTTTTTTCGAAATATACGCATTTCAGCTAGTTAAGAACGATGATGCAAAACAAAAATTTAAGAAAAATATATTGTGCTATTAATACTACTTACACATTAAAAATAAATAAATAGTAATTCAAAATTCAAAATTAAAACATGTATTACACTCTAATATATAAAATAAGATCATAAAGAAAATTGTTTCTTGGTTTTTTAGCTAACTAGTTAATTATTTCCTCTGTGTCAATGTGTGCATTTTTGTGACAGCTAACATGGTTACAGGTTAATCCATTCAATCGATCTTATATAAAATGTATAAGTGGATTATATCCATGATTATAATTTATGACATAATATGGGTAATTTTATAACCAAGTAATCATATCAGTACCTATATAAGTCAATGCATTAAAGTCAAAAGGCTCTGGGGGGATCTATGATCTATCCACATCACCCCCCCCCCCCATAACTACGCCACTGCCTTGATAATACGAACAATTTATATGGTGCCGATTCAAACAGCGTATGTCGTTTTCGCAAAAAAAAACTCGATTTTCGTTTCCGCCAAAACGAAAAAGGTTCGATTTTCATTTCCGCCAAATCTACTTAGGTATACCTGTTGAACTGATTGAAACATTGTCGTTATCAACATAAACAGTTGTGGTAGGTACAAGTTTTGGTGAAACAGCGATATTATGAAGTATTTGTTTGGACCGACTTGTACGAAAAATTAAATTTGAACCCATCAAACACAATCATTTTTTCACCACATTTATTGGTAATGAATTCCATTACGTAAAATGCATTTAAAATTTAAAATGTTTTTATTTAAAAATTGTAATTGTTATTATTTTATTTATAATATATGTAGGTTTTCTAGTTTCTACGTTTAAAATCAATTATCTCTTTATGATATCTTCAATATTAAATGGTCATTGTTAAATCAACGGTCGATGCACTACAGATATGCTAGGGCCTAGGAGTTCTCAAACTCCAAGTCAATAATATAGGTAGAAATAGATTTGGTGGAAATGAAAATTGAACCTTTGAGCCCCCTGTCAAGTCGGAAATTCCGTTAAGACATTGGACGATCTTGAGTGATTTCGTCTTAGCGAGGTTTTAACTTTTTCTGCAGCACTACTCAGTGGCGCCAAAGTTCAACATTTTACCAATGACATTACTACATTAGACACCTCCACATAAAATTTTGATACACTTATTTCTTATAATTACATTAACATACATCAAGTATAGTTTTTTATAATATCGACTTTTAGTTCTTTAACTGCAATTCTTCATTAACTGTAATGTCTAATACAATCATCATAATATATTTAGAATGACAAAGATAACCCTCCTACTTACTAAAATCATCTATGACCAGTCATACTTACCTACATATTATTTTGACGCCACTGGTACTATTAGTAGGTACCTACTAATATTAGTACGTCTTACATCTTATACATTATACATACGACTATAGAGTATAGATAGCAAATAATGTTACATCATATTATTCTTAAATTATGTAATAATCTTATATTCTTATACATAATAATAAGATAATAGTGATCTAGGCGATTCAAGCGCTCTCTACTAACGCTACCTTATTTTAAAACTTTCTGGCAACAGACTTTAGAATGTTGATGACAATAATATTGTCATCAAGTATCAACACAATATTATGTAAATGTATTTATAATTGAATTGTAATAAAGTGTGTTAGGTACCTACTTACTGATTGGTATACAATTTGATTTATTTGTATTAATGTAAACGTATATTTGTATAATATTTTTAAGAATATCTACCTAGACAGCTACGATACGATGAAAATTACAAGTACCAATTTATTATTTTTGTTCATGTCTCCTATAATGTATTCACCAAGTCTCAATATTATAACTATAGAGGTATGTAAAATATTTTATATACATATCCAAATCTAAATAATAACTAATAACTATACAATTTACTTACTTATCTATTATAATAGTATAGGTACCTATATTTAATTAAAAATAATGAATACAAATTAAATAACTTTTGTTTTAAACAATATTTTTTAATATACATTTTTTTTATCATTTACAGGCGCTTGTGTTACGTATAGTATTGTAGTTTTTATTTTTTAATACTGAAAATAAAAATGTTAAATGTCGCCACACACTGCAGCGGTGGTGGAAAAATTCTTTTGTCTTGGCGGTGGCGGTAAAATTGAGTCCGGCTTCATTTGGCCGCCACCGCCACCGCCACCGCCACCGCCACCGCCACCGCCACCGCCACCGCCACCGCCACCGCCACCGCCACCGCCACCGCCACCGCCACCGCCACCGCCACCGCCACCGCCACCGCCACCGCCACCGCCACCGCCACCGCCACCGCCACCGCCACCGCCACCGCCACTGCCACTGCCACCGCCACCGCTACCGCTGCAGTGGGTGGCGACCTTAAATCTGCTTTAAATTTTGTCAGAAAATATCAAAATAGCCAATTCGTAAGATTGGTTTTTATAAATATTTCGAGTGTAAAAACATTTATTTAAATTATGTGATTTAATTTTTAACATTTTTTTTAACACATTGACCGCCATGAGCTCTTGTATGAGATCTCACCAGTTTACTCCCTGCCGCCAAGGGGGTTTTACTTGGCAACAGTTTTGACGATTTAAGCAAATATTGATAAAAAAAAAAACTAAAAATGATATCTGCAAGCTTATTACACCATCTGAAAGTGGCAACACTGTACTTTTCAAATCCGACAAAAAGTACCGAATATTGAGACTCCGTATGAGATCTCACCAAAAATCGATTTCGGTGAGATCTCATATGGAGTCTCGATATTCAGTACTAGTAATTGTTTTGAGATCTCAAATAAAATCTCATGGCGGTTATGAGTTACAAGACAAAAAAAACCGTGGCGGTCAACGAATTAAATTCATTATTTTTGTTAAGCATTGATGAATGTTTTACAATCAAAAGTTTCTACAACCAGATTTATAAATTGGCTATTTTGATATTTTCAAAAACAATTTTAGTAAAATTTATTATGTTTTATCTTCAATATTTTACACGTAGCATCGTACTAAACAATAAATTATATTGAAAAAAATTAAATTAAATACATTCATTGCAATAAAAGTAAAAACCATAAAGTTATTTAGTTTGTCAGGTCTTCTGGTATACTCTGTATATGTCAAATATTTATAGACCTTCAACATGTTTGTACAAAAAGAAAACCAATGTAAATTTTAGGTGTCTTATCGTTACATTATGTAACGGATACTTTTAAATCTTTACTTCAAGTGGTTATACTTTTGTATGGATAGCTAATGGTATAATATAACATTAGGTTCTCATCGGTTATCGAGACTATCTTCAAGCGATGTAATTTAAAAAAAATATATATCATTAATTATATTGAGACTATTGCAATAATACTACTACCTAACTGGGAACAAAATTAAAAATTAATACCTAATTAAAATTTTCAATAATGCAATTTAAAATGCCTATAAATGGATTACCGTGCTTTTGACACCACATTTGAATTCAACCAAATAATTGCCTAGATGTTGACGATCCGTACCCTTTTATTTGTCTTACCATTTTTTTGTTGCATTCCCACAACCTTTTGACATTATAATTTGAGTGAGCACTGAGCACCAGTTATAAAGGTTAGCGGTTAAATGGTTATATCCAGCATTCTGTACATCATAACCACGCCAACAGCTAGTTAGAGTAAATAGTTGTATTTAGTTTATATATTGTCTTTAATTGCCCGTATATATGTAGATGAGATAGTCACAATAACCGATAAGTAGGTATCCAAAATTATATACCTAATAAATATGCATATAATATTATTCTACAATAAGAGTTTTAATTTTATAAAGATATAGATAGGTAGGTAGGCATAAGTCCATAAGTGCTTCAACTTTATTACCTAGGTACCTATTAAATCTCTATCTCTAATCCCCGTAAATGTTAGTTGGTGTTTATAAACCAAGCTTAATTTTAAGCTATATAATAATAATTGTATGCAATTGATTAAATTAATATAAATATTTTTTAATTATTCATAATTTTATTCAATTGTTATACTAATTAATTCTACGTTATTACTTTAATTCATGTTTACTACTTATCTGGTAATTTATATGACGCCATAATATGTGTATGGTGTTAATGAAACGATGTTCATTCATGCGTCCATGCCATTGTTGTTACACGGCTGTGAAAAAAAAAATAAAGACTTTTTTACGTATTTCTTGTACATCACATGATGTGGTAACTATTACTCATTACTCATTAGTCGTTAGTAACTATACTTTAGCTATACGGCAAAAAGTATAATACAATCTAACTATAATCCGCGCTATATCATTAGGTATCATACATAAGAGTTACGAAAAAATTAAAACAGGTAATATCTGCTAATTATCAACAGCTGGTGACATACTTACATAGTCGGGATTTTTTTTTTTGGGTGGGGGGTTACTATATTTTATTGCTGGGCTAGGATATTGCCGGTTTCATTAGTTTTGATATATTGGGGGAAGTCTTAAGTCCTCCCCCCCCAAGCAACGGAACTGGGTGTCAAACAAATGTGTCACTCATTCAGGAGGCTGATGAGACACGATGCACGTTGTAACCCAGCTTAAAGCCGAGTTCACTGCAGGCTATGTTATCTTGTATTGTCGTGTCTAAAAGTTGAATTTAACCCAACTCTAAAATGTCCTGGTGGACCATGGTTAGTAGGTAAGTTCTATATCAATGTATCATGGTTATTGGTTACCAATGCCAATTAGAATACGACAAAATACTAAAATAGCCACACGACACGACGTAACTGTTAACCTTGCTTGACGTTTTAAATTAAATTACACATGAAAATAATACAGTGAGAGCCATTGCCAAAAAAAAAAACATACAGTAATACAGTATAAAATATAAAAAAACATTATTTAGGTACCTAATATCTATTTATGTTTTCAAAATTACTATTATCGACTTCAATAATAACATTGAGATTTAAAAAAAATAATAATTCACTATAATATAATATAACCTCGAGGCTTGAACTTTTAAAGTCACTAATATAATTTTTTTGTGCTTTTTCAATAATAAATCATTATAGTGACTGTTGCTTGTATAACTGTGCTTGACAATGTTGAAAAACTTACTCTCTACACTAAAATCTAAATAATGCGGATATCGGAGAATGTTGAAAATATAATTTTTTTTGAGGGGGGGAGGGGGTTGAGGCTTCGGCAATTAGCCATTAGCCTGTGGAACTGTCGGGGAGGAAACTGTTGATTTTTGATACTCGTGGATGTTTTTGGCAGAATTTCGAAGAGGCACCCGTAGGTTTCTGCCATGCCCAGGTGGGGAGCGGCGGCCTCACTTTCCAGAAAGCATGAACTGCCCGGAAAGTGATGCGGCCCATGACCGGGAATCGAACTGGCGACATGCGACGGTGCGCATCGCTTTAATCCACCCGGCCACTACTCCCCCCAATAATATAATTTTATTGTGTCTACATTAGTATAAGTTATATTATTTATAATTTAAAGTAGGTACCTACTTATATCAGTTATTATTGTACCATTTGTACCTATATGTATACCTAAGAATTAGAGCAGGTGTTCAATTGTAATTAGTAACAAACATATCTAATTTAAATGTAAATACACAAATATCTAGGTAGGTGGGTACCTATTAAAAGCACAACTAAAAATAAATTGATCACACAAACATTCCAAACTAAAGACGCTTGCACACCTTCGTGTTTTACATCGTGTCGTATTATTTCCATTGAGTCATACCGCGTTTTTACCGTCGTATCGTGTTTTTCGTCATTTCATGATGTTCGTTACTAATCAATCTAATCACGGTAATGGATATATTATATTCCCTCATTTTCATGCAATTTAAATGAGGGAATATTGATCTAAAAAGGTGGATTGATATCAGTTCATATCAATCCACCTTGGTTGAAAATCATATAGATATTAAAGATATTTAATGTCTATGTTGAAAATAAGTGAATGTGATGATAAAACATAAATACACCTACCATAGATAGAGAAGCAATGGAAGAACTTCGAAAATATTCTAACTGACATACCACAGAAAATAATATGATTATATCCAATGTTAATATCTATGATGATCATAGGTAATATGATATTAAATTTTTACAAATATTGAATTACGATTTTTGAGTTACCTAATCAAAGTTATGATTGCTGTAGTATTGTTCATGTTTTATTCTCTTGTTTTTAAGTAATTGCGTTTAATGTTTAATTTTAAAAATGGACAATAGTTGTGAATACGGTGTATTGTATCGATGCAAAACAATAATAATGTATGCATTAAACATTTAAAAAAATAAGCACTGTAAGTTACAGAGGTATCAACTAATTTTATTTGATTTGATACGCTTATTATTTATAAAATAAACTGATGAAACAGAATCTATAATTTAGTATACGATATGTGGTTTTTTAACCAATATATGTATGGCCAAAATATTTTGGTTATTTCTTTTTACCTATGCTTTGATGTATAATGTGTGTTTCTAACTTGCTGTCATTTATAGTACCTATCTACCTATATTTGGAATTATTTACATGTCGTCAATCATTTTAATAATACTCCATCTCGTTTTTCTCATCATCTTTCTGACCTTTATTTTATAATTAATAATATTTTTTAAATTTTAAGGTATTCGGAAACTAAAGATTCAAAACTAAAAAGTCAACAATTTCAAAACTCCGTAAAAAATGTTTTCAGTAAATAAACGTATGTTGCGGATGAAATTTCACTATTTTCTTTATTTGGGTGGTAAGTATAACAACATAATATTAATAATAAACATTTTTAAATAATATCAAATTTATAATGACAACTAGTTATTTTGCAAATACTTTCAACTATAGTTAAATGAAGTATATAATATTATTGCAAGCTGAATCTCAGACAATGTTATATGAGTAATGACTGGCATTATACCTAGGCATCACCAAGAATTTACAAAATACGATAAAAATTGTAGAAAAGTCCCATCTATAAGTTAATAACGTTAAAATATATCATACAATAATTTTTTTACTTACTACCTTATTTAAAAACAATATATATTGAATAAATATTTGACATGGGTGACATTGGGTTGGATATCTTGATATCTATGTATAATATTATACAAAATATTAAAGTTTTAAATTAATAATACGCAAGAGTGTAAGAAAATTGCACAGTACCTTATCCCTAAATACCTACCAAACTATTCAATTAAAGTTTAAATAAAATGTTTCATACGTACCCTTATCTAAATAGGTTTTTAAGTTATGCAAAACAAAATTTGTGTTTATGAAATCAATATTTGTAACACCGATATTTAAATCCCTCAAATGCATATAATTCGGTTTCTCGCGATGAGGAATGAGGATGTATTCAATTGAAATCTATTTAAAATATTCAATTTTTTCAAAAATATGAATAAACCTTTTAAAATTCAACTTAAATTATTATTATTTTCCAAAGCGTCGGAAAAAAAGAATGAATAATAATGGCAATTTTGATGCAAAACGAATTTTTGAAAAAAATTTCTTTGGTGTAACTTAAAATCTAAGACACTTGAAATTTTCTTAGGTCCATGTTTATACATTTCAATTTTTATGAGTGTTTGAATTTAAAATGTCTTCAATTTTTGATATTCAGCAGTTTTTGATTTGATTATTTATACGTTATGCTATAGAATCGTTTTTCATTTGCAATGATTTACAATTGTTATATATACTACATGTCTAAATATTATACACTACTATATTATATTATATATACATTTCAAATCAAACATATTCATTACAAAAACATAATACGACAATATTGATATACAGCATTGTGGTTCCCACTGGTCCAACTTTTTTTGTATATTTTTAAGTGAATAATATGGTAGTGTAACTAACCTAATCTAACCTATAACAGGTTACTTTTCGTCTAACATTTTAGTCCTAGATGTGTCACTGAATTACTGCCATATTTTTACATTTGAGTTTCAGATAGTTATAATTTATATTCTATCATAAACCAATTATAATACCTAAAAAGCTTATGGATTAAACTATATAACTGGATTTCAGGTGTTGCTTCAATCGTAGGATTTTCTCCGACCATAGCTAAACAAATGGGCTATTCACCGATGTTAGTTGGTTACCTTTACACATATCTATCTATTTTATCCTTTTTAGTAAAGCCTATTATTGGATTCATAGTTGATAGATTTCGAGTGAAAAGAATCATGTTTTTAGTATTTGTTTTGATATGTGGTATAACAGCATTTGCGTTAAACTTTATTCAAAAACTACCAATGAAAACAACCGCGATTTTAAGTTGTAATACCACAACAGTATTGGACGTTTGTTCAAACGTTGCTGACCTGCAGTTGCCTGAATGCGATGACAGTCTATCTAAACTCTTAATAAACAATTCTGTGTCAATTACATGTCAAGTACGTTATCAATTGGTAAAATAAAAAATAATAGACAATTTTAACATATAATTTTTCGTATTTTATTATGTATGTGATAACGTACTGTTTATAATTTTTTGTAATTTTTAGTAAAATAAATTAAAAAGCTTAATAAATACACAAATGAATAATCAATACGTTTTGTATGTATTCTTTTTAGTTGTTTTGTCAACCAAATAAATCATTTCGGGATGAAATATGTAAATCTTGGGGTATGGATTATTGTATACCTCAATATAACACAGATACAAACAATAATCTTGAATATTTCAATGTATCTTTGTTCAAAAGCATAACAAATCAGGTAAATTGTAAATATTAAGTTATTCGCATCAAAAATTGGTATAGGTAGAAGTATGGATACACAAAGGATATTTCTGGTAGTCAATTTCTATAACTATTTGTGTTTTATGATAAAGGGGGGGTTCACAACTCATCGTGTCGTGTCGTGTTTTGTACATTGAATAAGTCGGTAACAAAATGTTGGTCACATACCTACTCAAATGTCACCCATGTATTAAATGTACTTACATGATACGACAAAGTGTGATGTGAACTTCTCCCAAAATCGATTTTTACACTTATTGTTAAGTTCGATCAGAACAAAATATAAACTGATTCGAAATTAATATACGAAATTAATAAATATTACCTATAGTTTATAGACATGGGGTCGATTTAAAATCAAACTTTGCCAAACAATTTATATATTATATAATACCAATTTTTTGATACATATTTTATTATTTTTAACTAAAAATCATAATGTTGCATGTCATTGAAGTTATTTGTAATTTTTATTATTAAGTTATATACATTATTAGATAGAAAACAATTTTGGGTTTGAAGTGAATTCGGCGCAATTCAAGGAAAACCAGGTTTTATTTCCCGCATGTTTAAAACCAGTGTGTACTCGATGTGAGATCGACTGCTCGAATGGTGTAATTATGGAATTAGCTACTGTTACAAAATTTGAAGCAAATATTTGGAACATTCTTAGTTTTCATCAGTCTTGGGAATATTTCATTGTTATGAGTTTATTTTGGATTGGCCAAGCAATCACTTGGAGTCTTCAAGATCCAATTTGCTTTGATCTCTTAGGTGATTGTTTCTATATTTTAAAGTTAATTAATTATTAATTTATCACAATAAATTAAAAATAGTTACAATTAAAAAAAAAAAAACCTAAAGTATAGTGTATATTATCATTTTTAATATGGTTGGTACATGATAAACAAAAAATAATGTAATAAATAATGCTTATTGACTTATTGCTTAGAGCCAAGGCTGGACATTAACGAGTTAGTAAGTTAAAAGTTAAGTTAATGTTAACTTATTAACTTAACTTACTAGTTCACTGTTTTAATTAACTTATTTTTAACTTAACTTATTTCTATCTACGTTAACTTAAAATCAATTTCTACTTTTTTAATATCACCAATTAAGTTAATTTTGAATTTTTGTTTTATCTAGAATATATTTTAGTCTATAATGGTTCGTCGATTTAAAATACGTAGAATATTAGAAAATATTATTGGAAAACCGTTTGGGCGAATCGACCCAAAATACAGCCTGTTTGAGTGAGGGTTTAGTCAACTAAAACTACCGTTGGGGGAATAGATATATATACTGTTTGGGCGAGAATTATTCAATTAAAAATACCGTTTGAGTAGTATGAAATGCTTATAATATACACTCAACAACTAATTAAACAAAATCATATAAAATATAAATAATCTACTGTCAAAAATCATAGAAAATATGAATAATTGATAAGAATAAGTAAAAAATCGTATAAAATATAAGTACCTAATTTACTGTCAAAAATCATATAAAATATGAATAATTAATAATAATAAGTTAAATAATAATGGGTACTGTTGTTTACGACTACGATAAATGGATCGCCTAATTAAATTAATATCAGAATAGTTAAGTTCATTGTGAAGTACTGACTTATCTACTAATAATTCTTTCCTATTAATTTTATTAGGTTTTTCATGTGTTTGTTCAGTAGCTTTTTTTTTTTAGAAGAACTTCGAATTATATCTATAGCTAAAGATCTTTTTGTACTCGGTTCATGGTTATGTAAATGTGTTGTCATCTCTAATATATTTTTTAAATTACTATCAATTAAGACACTTACGTTGCATTTTTTGTTTGTACAACGAAATCGAATTGTTTCATTTTGAAGAATATTTGATTCCGTGTACTTATATTGTTCGATAACTATACATCTTTTACTTATTTTCGTAGTTAAAATATGTTCGATTTTCAAATCCATTATAAATGTAAAAAAATATAAAAACTGACAACTGACTACTATTGTTAGAATTAATTACGTTATGTTAATACGATACGATAATAATAAGCGTTTTATGCGCAACCTGGTTTGTCCTACGCACATGCGCAGAAGTATGGAACAACATGTGCAGCGCAGCCACCGTTTACCGCGGGAACTACTAGCTTGTTCCGTCTATGAGTATAAGGTCTATGTGTAAAAGGTACAAAGTTCGCGGCTCGAGATATGGGGGAACAAGTTATGTGATAACCGTGCGTCCGCGGCGATCACATAAAGTAGGGAGAGGTAAATGGTGATAACGCGTCCGTTGTCGCCATAGTATATTCTTAACTTTTAGTAAACTCTTTACTTAACTTTTAATTTAATTCTAACTGAGTTAAACAAAAAATCATTAACTTGCCCAGCCTTGCTTATAGCTATACAAATATAATATGTTAACCTATGCTTTATTGTTATATTATTCAGGTGCTGAATTTGAAGATTTTGGTAAACAGAGGTGTTGGGGATCTATTAGTTGGGGACTTTTCTCGATATTTGGCGGAGCACTTATTGATTATTTTAGTAATAGTGATATTCACAAGAACTACTCACCGATTTACTATCTATGTTTTATAATCGTAATGTGTGATTTTGTAGTAGCTTACAAAATAAAAGTAAGTTACTTGTATTTAATACATTATAGTCATTCAGTGGCGCCCAACCCTATTACTAGGTGTAGCGGTCACTACACCTTGAAAATAAGGGGTGGGTGGGTTTAATAACATAAAATATGTTCATTATTAATTATCATATTAGTTGGTACCTATTTACTAATATTATCAATTAAAATATGTTAAAATGTATTAAGTAATATAATTTTGAGTTTTTGAGGGAGTGGGTGGGTGAGTAAAATTTATTTTTTGCTACACCTGAAAAATATATCTTGGGCACCACTGTAGTCACTAAAAGATTAGTGAATTATTGTATTTATACAATAATTTAATGTATATTAGTAGACTGTAGATATTTAGGAATAATATATAATTATAAATATTACACTGTTAACTTCTCAACAATACGATAATAAATTATTTCTTAAATGTTTACATGATTTATTGAAGATAACTGAGACAATTGGATCTAAAAATACACTATCAGACGTATTCAAATTGCTAAATAATGTGAATATTGTGATATTTTTTTTGTGGATCATACTAATGGGTGTTTGTACATCTATGGTGTGGAATTATTTATTTTGGTAATAAAGCAAATTTTAAATCTATTTAACATTAAATTATATTTTTATTATTAAAAAAAAATTATTTACTTATTTATAATTATAAAAGGTTTTAATATCAAAAATTGGTAGTTCCTACATTATAAACTTATAAGTTATAAACTTAATAATATTTTGTATTTTTGTGTCTATTTTATGGTTAGTTTTTTATTTAATATCTATTAAATTTTAAATATTTTTTGAATTTAATTTGCCTATCTTATAGGTATATGGAGGATTTAACTCGGAAGTATCACAGTGAAAAGAAATTGTGGATAAAAACATTACAAGGTTCAGCCCTAGGAATTCAATGCATTGGCGGTGAAATGCCATTTTTATTTTTTTCTGGTTGGATTATCAAACGAATTGGCCATTCGCAATGCATGGCGTTAGGTCTTTTCACTTTTGCTATTAGGTTCTACTTGTACTCTATTATAACCAATCCTATTTGGATACTGCCAGTTGAATTCACCAACGGCATTACATTCGGATTGTGTCACGCTGTATTGATGGAATATGCAAGAATCGTCGCTCCTGCAAGTGCTGTTACTACTGTGGTAGGATTTTCTGGAGCACTGTTTGAAGGTGTAGGTATGTGTACGACATAATGCTTATGGCATTTATTATTTTATTATATTCACTTTAACAGTGTGTTGGATATTTTTATCTTCAAGTTGGCTACCTATGCTTCTTAACATATATTACTATACTTTATGTTAGCTAAAAATTGTGTCCTTCGTGTAAAGTGTTTTGTGTACAAATTTTTGACTTACTAGCTGTACATTAAATGTCTTGCAATCTATGTGTTTGGTAAGTACCATATAACATAATATTATTAGAGAATCTCTACCATAATAAGTTTTATTATTAAAGTATATTAATATAATTATTTTTTTCCTTGCTTCTGTTTATCCCAGAGCATTTAAGTTGAAAATATTTGTTTTAACTAAAGATAGGATGAGAATGACTTAAAAAAGGGTAAGTCGTGGATGTCGCCCTGCTAAACAGTAGGTTACTGTTATGGATGAAATTAAATTTGAATCCAATGATATTATATCATTGTATACGAAAAACGATTCTGTGCAGAGACGGTTTATCTGTCTAGGTCCTAGATAAAATTTATTTGTCGGGTAGAAAAGCTTGAAAATTTAATACAAGGATCTTAACATATTGTTAAAATAGCAGTTGATAAATAAAATAAATTCATAGTCACAATTTTTTTTTATAAGCATTCAAAGTTTGAATTTTGACAAAATACGTAAAAATCACGAAAATTCGTGATACAAAACTTGTAAAGAATCTTGTATTAAATTTTCAAATCTTGGATTCAAAAAGAAATTTTTTTATGAATTTCTAACTTTTTATTTAGAAAATTTACAATCTGTATTACACAATACAATAGGTAAAATAGATGACTGACATTACACTATATACATAAAATAACATGAAGCACAAGATGAGGGAAATCATCCAGCGATGGTACCCTCCAGTAATTAATTTTTTTATACATTAATATAAGATTTCTCGTCATCAGTTTCTTTTGAGTCGGCGCGGTGGGTTGTGAGGAAGAGTACCTACGTGATGCTAGGTGAGTGACTAAAGGATTGGGATGGTGTTGCAGTTTAGAGTGAAATCTATTATAGTACAATATTTAGCTAGTTGGTCAACTGTTGGTATTCTTAGTTCTTTGTGCAGGGTTTCATTTGTTACGTACTAAGGGGCCGAGGCTATTAGCCGGAGAGTGATGGACTGGGAAGCTTGGATAGTGCGGAGTAGGGGAGGTTTGGCACACCCCCAGATTTGCATACCATACGCCCAAATGGGTCTGAGTAGAGATTTGTACAATGTGTGGACTTTATGTGTATTGATAGATTAGATTTGAGAATCAGTCTAAATAGATGAAGGTGGTTGTTAAGGATTTTACGTTTGGACTTTAAATGCAGTCCCCATGTCAATCTTTTGTCAAGTAAAATTCCTGATACGTTACCGTAATCGTAAGATTCGATGTAGGAATCTCGACTCCTTCAAGTTGAAGCGAGGGGAGATTGCATTTTCGCAATATAAATGACTCATGGAAAGATTTATCAGGATTTATTAAAATTCTCCACTTGGTTGCCCAGGTGTTTATTAAATTGAGGTGATTTTGGAGATAGTTTGAAGATAGAATGGGGTCTGGATTGAAGGAGAGTATAGCTGTATCATCTGCATAAGTTGCTTTGGTCGTGTTTGTTGTTTTGGAATATCTGATGTATATATATAAAACTAATCGGGCGATAAGTCACTTCCTTGTGGAACACCAGCAGAGACAGTTTGTCTGTCTAAGATATATTATAGATTATTAAAATTCTTCAAATCTTAGATTTAAAAAGAAAATTTTTTATGAATTTCTAGCTTAAAATAATTTGCGAATATTTGTGATTTTTACGTATTTTGTTAAAATTCAAATTTTGAATGCTTATAAAAAAAAAATTGTGATTATGAATTTATTTTATTTTTCAACTGTTATTGTAACAATATGTTAGGGGCCTTGTATTTAATTTTCAAACTTTTCTACCTCATAAATAAATTTTTATCGATATTAATTTTAAAAAAAAACTAATCATGATCGAAAATTGCAACTACCTATGAACAGTTCAACTTAAGTCGAAAACACACACACACAAAAAAAAAAATAACACACACACATCATGGTAAAATCAATACATTCATCGCTCCGCTCAGAATCTAAAATATAGGTGTCATTAGCATCCTATTTTTAGTTATAACTAATTCAATTGGTATAGTGTAAATTATAGGTGCTATATTTTTATACACTTTTATACATTTGTGTTTTGGAAGTCTTTGGAAAATTAAAATTATTCTTCACTGATTTTAAAATGTTGGTGGAACGCTTAAACTAAATCCACGGAACATTGGTTAAAAACCACTGAATTAAATTCACACTAAAAATGTACATTATAAATGTACAGTTTCTACTTTAAAGATTCATCAAATAATATTATGAATTAATTTCAAAAGATTTTTTTTTTTTGAGGTTATTTAAAACAACACTCACATCCACCCCGTGGACCCCTGGTTAAGAATCTATGATGTTAATTATTTTGGAAAAAAAAACTATTAATAACTGTTAATTTATTGCTTAAGAGGACGTTACACCCGCATGTGTTGTCTCCGTCTTACAAGTGCGTAACATAGCAAAATCTGTTTAGCGCGGGATAACTGTTCTCTCTCAATACTTATAATAGAATTTTCAAAATTTCACAACGCATAGGTCAGAACTTTATCTGTGTCATAGCGTCGTTATTTTTTTGATAGCACAAACCAATAATTTTAAGTAATTTAATAAAAAAATAAAAAATAAATGCATTTTCTTAAGCTTATAACTTTAATTATATTTATGTTATCAAAAAAATAACTACGCTATGACACAGATAAAGTTCTTACCTATGCGTTGTGAAATTTTGAAATTCTATTATAAATATTGAGGGAGAACAGTTGTCCCGCGCTAAACAGATTTTGCTATGTTATACGTTTGTAAGATGGAGATAACACATGTGGGTGTGGCGTCCTCTTAAGAAATAAGTAATTTTTATCATATTATTATTTAGCAATAATCAATAATCATGATTAAAATTTTATCTGCACTGTGCATTTAACTTCGTTTATCAATTATATATTTTGTTTAGGTATATCTTTAGGTGGTTTGATTGGTGGATTTTTTTATGGAAAATTCGGAGGAGTATCAACATTTAAGTTATTTTCTATCTGCTCCTTATTCATGGGTATTCTTCACGTTTTATTCATTATGTTTAGTAAGAAAAATGTAAATAGCATAGATAGCATAAACTAAAATAATTTTTATTTAAGTTAAAGCTACCTACCAAATTTAATATTTTTATAAAATAAGTATAAATAACATTATAAAGTAATTTATGTATATTAAAGTATACCTACTTATAATAATTTTTGATGATTTATAATTTATAAATTCTATTGTTGAATATTTATGATTTATACCTATATACTTATAGCTTGAACTGAATTATAAATATTAATTAAGAAAATAATTCTAACGTTTTAAGTATTAATCATTAGTTGTACTGGCCGGGATGGACAATAATAGGCCATGACGCCCGGTAACTGTATAATCTAACAAAAAAAAAAGAGAAAACATAAAAAAATATATAAAATTGTATTGGAAATGACGACAATCAACAAAATTGAAAAAAAGGTCAAAAATTGCAAAAAGTTGCACTTAAAATGTTTATATATTAATTGGTACGATTTGTGTTTCGAGGTTTCGACTGTTTTCGAATAATTAAGTCGACGTGGTTTAGCCATTAGCCGTGGTGCATAACCTAAAAATTGTAAATCGTTTTATCAAGTGAGGGCACGATAAGCGTGGTCGTCGGTTGGTACCTTAGATCATATATATGATCTAAGGTTGGTACTAGTTTGTATTGTCACTCTGGTTTGAGATCTTGATAAGCAAAGATCAAACGTGATAAGTGATAAGATCGCAAAAAAAAAAATAACAAACTTTTCATTTGAAATATTATAGTGTGTTTGATTTTTTTTCTCGTGTTTTGGCGTATTTTATTAAAAAGAAAAATAAGGATACCGTCCTATTCAATCGAGCAAGATGAGTTCACCGAGTAATCAACAGTTATCAGTCGACGTTAATGAGCTGATAAATGCTATACTTGAACAAAACCGATTACGTGAAGAACAAATGCGGAACTTAGTAGACAAGTTGATGGGACAGAGTCACAACTACCAAACAACTACGTCGTTCGTACCGAATCACTTACAACTCATACAGAATTTTGATGTAGAAACTGGTGACACTAGTGTAGCAGATGAATGGTTAAGTGCATTATGTACGGCTGCTAAACTCAATAACTGGCCGGATACATACACTATGGAGGCAGCAAGATCAAATTTGAGTGGCCCTGCAAAACAGTGGTATCTAAGCTACATGGCGGATCTCAAATTTTTGATGATTTTAGAAAATTGTTTAAGGTCACATTAACGAGTGAAGAAAGTATGCTTATGGAGGTTCAAGCAGAACATTCCGGAAGAGTTGATCATACACGTCCCAGAGAAACCGTTGTTAAGCCAAGTACTACATCAATGACGCAGAACCATTGCAAGGATAGTCAAGGAGTGGAAGGAAACGGGAATTGTGTCAGATACCGTTTCACCTTATGCTTCCCCGGTGCTCCTAGTCCAAAAAAAGGATTGTGATCCCAGACTGGTGGTGGACTACCGAAAGCTTAATGCTTAAACGGTGCGAAGGGTATTCCCTACACCACAGCTGTATGATCATTTGTAGAGCTTGTATGGGGCGAAATTGTTTTGCACTTTGGATTTGGCCTCCGGGTACCTGCAAGTACCTCTTACGGAATCAGCCAAGGCGAAAACCGCATTCATCACTCCTGATGACACAGGTCAGTTTGAACGAATGGTGATTGGTCTCATTAATGCCCCATATGAGTTCTCAAGGTTAATGCGACGGGTACTCAATCCGTTGAAGGGAAAGATTGCTATGTGGTACTTGGATGATGTGTTGGTGCCTGCTATATCGTACGAGGAAATGTTGGATAGGTTGAAATTGGTATTTGAAGCATTTCGGACAGCACACCTAACACTCAACTCCATGCGTAAAGGTCGTAGGATTTCACGACCTGTCAGGTTACTTTTCAGTGGACCGGACTGTCGGTAAAATAATGGAAAGTTATTATTTTCCTCGGATGTGCCGCTACGTGCGTTTACATATACGGTGTTGTCCCGAATGTGTTTTAACTAAATTACCCCTAGGAAAACAACCTGGAACATTACATCCAATTATAGCAGGGAAACGCCCATTTGAGATACTAAACTTAGATCATCTAAGACCATACGTTAAGTCTACCAGAGGAAACCAATATATTTTGGTAATGATAGATAACTTAACTAAGTATGTGAAACTGTATGCTGTGAGAAGCTGTGGTACGGAAAGTGTTATCGCTAGTCTAGAAAAGTTTATATTACAGTTTGTTATTCCAAGGAGAATCATAAGCGACAGGGGTACGGCTTATACATCCAGAGCGTTTGGGGAATATTGTTCTCGTTATGGTATAAAACACACTTTAAATTCCGTTAGACACCCTCAAGCAAATGGCCAGGTTGAAAGGGTTCCTGTTATACAGTTATAAGTTAGTTCCTGTTATACAAGCTACTATGGAAACAGACCGTACTTGGGATAAGCATATTACTGAGGTGGAGTTTAACCTTAACAACGCATATAATAAAACTATGGGAGACACGCCTTTCCATGTATTGTATGGCTATTTTCCCACTTTCAAGGATGGCGTATTGCGACATGTGGTAAAATATTATGTATGGGATGATTCTACGAGACTTCAGGAGAGGGTATGCGAACGTATATCAAAAGTGCATAAAATGTGGAATCTTTGGTATGATACAAAGCACTCCACGCCAATCGTTTACAGGGAGGGAGACATTGTCTACATAAAGAGACCCCCTGAGGCAACGGGTGAATCAACGAAACTACAACCTAAGTATCGTGGACCACTCATTGTGACACATGGACTACCTAATGACGTATACAGTGTGTCAGCATTGCGAGCTGAAAAAGGGAGACAATATGCGACTACAGTCCACGTGTCTCAGATGAAATCATATCACCTGCCTGACTCAGATTCGTAGGAGGATGACAAGCAATCTTGTACAACTTCAGAAGAACAATGTGTAGTAGGAGAGGCTGACCCAGACAGACCACAAGAAGAATCTACAGAAAAGTTATCAAAATCCATAACTGAACTCTCACCAGGTGTAGGAAAAACGACTAGGATAAGGCGGCCATCGAGATAGCATGAGGATTATAAAATGTGATTACTTTATACTATGTTGGTCCTTTTTGTTTACCATGTCTACACTCATCTGTATATACCGTGAGGCAATATTGAAATTATGTGTGTTTGTATAGGTATGTAATTAATTTTTATGCTTAGAATACAAAACGTAGTTCCTCCTACAGACTTAAATTTAAAAGAAACAAAATCCTAATATGATTTTGATTGTATTATTTATATATATATATATAGTAAGAATGCTTTATTTGCTATTTAAACTAGTGTTTAAATGTTTATTTTTTTTGTTTAGTCTATTATCAAAATGTGTAAGATGTAAAAGTAGGTAATGGATTAAGTTTGAAATTATTATTTACTATTAATTAATTACTAACTATTTACATGTATTTATATATATATATATATTATATAATGTATTATATGTTTTCATATTATTTTTGTTTTCAATGTTCATTAAGTGAGGACCCTTAAACTCATCAGGATGCCCGAATGTTATCTATCATATATAGTGGTGGTAGGGGTGATCACTGATGATAGAGTGGACAGTGCACATTGCACGCATAGAGGCTGTGTATAGCTGGACAGCGCTGCGCTATGTGCAATCTTTTAATTTTTGAGCAAACTTTATAATTAATATTCTACATTCATGTATAATGAATAATGATTAATTGTTCTACAGGCAACCATCTTTTCTGACAAAAAATACATATTAAATAAGATCGTTTTCGTAAACAAAAAACTAAAGAAGGAAAAAACAGAACACAAAGAAAACTCAATAAAAATACTCATAATATCAATAATCTAAGGTACTTGTGCACAAAATAAAATAAATAATAATATACAAATTTAATTACAAAAATACAAAATAATTCAAATTCAAAATCATATCATTGTATGTTCAATTTCTTATCATGTTTATTATAATTATTATTCTATATCCATAGATAATAAAGAAATGGATGGGCCATGCTATTGTTTTCATCTGTGACGGAAGAGAACTTAAGTTACCAATATGGTTACAAAATGTAGCACAGGTTACTGAATATTGGTATCATAGGCTTTATCAGTTTATTACCATAAATATTAAATAATAATAAATCATTATATTACTATATTCGTATCTTGTCTTGAATAGAGAAATCAAATAATTAAAGTTTTAACTCTTAAGTTATAATATTGTGAATTACAACTAAAAATGATGTACTCATTTGCATCAATTAAACATATATTTTAATAAAAACGATTGCATCGAAAACATATCCATTGTAGATACTCACAGGGACCAATTGACGAATTTAATTATCTTCAAATATTTAGATATACGAATGTATCACGAATTAAAAAATAAAAATGATACCATAAAAATTAGGTCCAAATACACAAAACTTGTTTTATTTCAAAACCAATAACTTTAATATGTTTTTATGTAATTTTTAATTTTAATTTTAATGTAACTAAACTTATTCATTAACCTATTATTTAACCTATGTTTATACTTTATCATGACAAATAAATTAAATAAATTCTTATTTGTCATGTATTATCTATTGACAAAATGACAACATAGACCTCATTCTAGACTTAACCTAAGTTTATGATTGACAATAACAAAATTGAAAATATCATTATTAATATTAGTTATATCATATTTATTTATCTATTGAATAGACTCTATTCTGTGATATTATTATACATTATATTACTATAAGTTTTTGACATAGTGCCCTATTGCAGATCACTCATTTTATATAAATTTGTATTTATACCGGACAATTATTATTTTCTTATATCAATATTATTGTCATCATTAAAAATTATTAATTATCCATGGTTCTATGCCCTATCTGATTGTTGATTGTCGAATGGTAATTAATGGACTGACATATTTTAAAATTTCACGCGCCGTGACGTCATGCTTTAAAATTTTGCTACCCGGCAACCACTATGTAACCACTGTCTAACTACTGTGGTAACATAAGTTCTCTTCAATCACAGAACGCTCCGTGTATATTAAGGTATAGGGATGGCCCACGGATAATAGATATACGGTCGAATCCAAACACCGCTAGCCAATTAAAAACGATTATTGTTATATGACGTCACAATAGACCTAAATTCTCGCGGCTGCACGGCAACGGACGACAGGCGTATTCAATATATATTTTCATCTTAGAACTTAAATTGATTTTTAATTTAATGTTTCTTTCACCAAATTGGTTTTTATTTTTTTAATAAAAAGTATACCTACCTATACTATAAGTAATATTTGTAATTAATTAAATAAATAATGTGTTAATTACACTAATTAACGTTCAAAAAATAATTTTTCAATCATTTTTTTGTAATCATAACTTTAGGAGTAATATTTTAGGTCTGGAGATTTTTTTTCCAAGATCGCGAATTATTTCCTGGGGTTTTTCAGATTGTTATTCTGTTTACCATATTTTAATTACGTACTTAAACATATAAAAATTATGGATATCAATGAATAGTAATGAGTTATTTAAGAGACTGATATATTTAAAGTTAACTGAATTTAGCTTTGTGAATTTTAGTTTACATACATACATTAATATAAATTTATAATACAAACATTCAATATTAATAATGTATTTGAAACAAATTGTGCAAAATTAATAAGATAAGTATTTACAAGTTCAAACTTTAATTTTACAAATATATATAAACAATTAATAATTTTTACTTAAATAAATGTATAATAAATATTGTAATGAGATTTATGATTTTATACATGTATATTTTATTAAATAATAGTATTTATACCTTTTTAGGTACATCATATTGACATTAATTAATTAAGAATCAGGATCAATTAATATAATTAAAAAAATATTATAAGGTTTAAATACTAGTTATTTTAATATTACAATCACATACAATCTATGTTATTATTTTTTTCATTTTTTTAGTTGATTTTATTTCTATTTTGATGTTCATTAATTGGCTTCTTAAATTAACTTTAAAATCGTTTTCCAAAAACTTCTTAAGTCTTATGATTCCACTTATCTTTTCTCCGACAGGCATTAATCCAAACATGGCATAGTTTTTGATCTTTTGGAAATGTATGATAAGATATGTTAGAATTTTAGATTCTGAACGGAGTGATGAATGTATTGATTTTACAATGATGTGTTTTTTTTTTGTGTCTGTGTACAGCATAACTAGTCGAAATAATGCTTCGATTTCAAACTTTGGGGGTGGTTTCTGATTTTAAAAGTGAATATCCTTGGTGCATTATAGAGGTCAAAAGTAAACATTTTCTAACAGTTTTCAAAAAAATTGAAAAAAACAAAAAAAGACAGAAAAACTGGAATTACTGCATTAGCGGGCTGGCGGCTGGAATGCGGAGGTCTATTCTGACGTCACACTGTTTGAAATCACGCCCCCCAAACAACACAATGCTTCGACCGTATGTCTATTATCCGTGGAGATGGCCCATCCATTTCTTTATTATCTATGTCTATATCGTGGTTTTTATCATATCAATATCATTATTATTATCATAAATAATTTGATTTATTCTCCATGCTTTTCATGGAGTAAAACACTAATGGAATCAAAATGACTGCCTAATACAGGAATCATATGCAATGCGCCTTCCATGTATAGAGTTCAGTGCGTCTATTTGGTGTATGGTGCGGAAAGAAGCGGTACCCGCATTGAGCCACACGCACACTAATATTCATTTACGACTAACACATAGATCCTGGGCGGCGAAGAAAAGATTGGAAATCGCCTAAATATTGCTCCTTAAATATGTGGTATAGCGAGGCCCTTTAAGATAATTAAGACTATTTGCAAGGTAGACTAAACTTTTGAGACATGTATAGTTATTTTGACCCTAGTAAGTGTAAAAATGAATATTTATTTTATTTTATCCAAGCAATCCATAAGGATTTAAATACCTAGAGTCTACATTATATGTACCTACACAAGATGAGCGTAAAAAAATCCGTTAATGTATATTTTGTTCGCGGTTTTTTTTTAGTATTCTGGCTAGGTATATTATTTATTTATTTTGTTCCTATATGGTAGTTATTTCACCTACTACTAGTATATTTTACTGAATTAGAAAACTATTTGGGTACCTATCTGCCGATTCGATTCGTTTCACTAATTCGGTTAAATTGATTTCGGTTTACACGATGGCTACAAACGGAAAGTATCAAAACATAAGTAAGTCTAATCTAATATCTAACGCATGGGTTAAGTATTTATTTCATATCTAATATTATTCTGTAACAGTTAGGAAACTTAACTATCTACCTATATTTTCAAACACATTTGTCGTTTGATGGCTTTAATTATTTATTTTACTTAATAAGAACTACCTAGTATGTGACTTTATACTCGTTAATTATAATTTATAGATAGCTTGGAATTTAATATCCATCAATATAACTCAACTTGTAAACTTTCAGTTTGAGATCTGGCTATTTATTATAACATTTTGGATATTCTTTAGAAAACAATTATTTTTAAGTTTAAGAATATTCATGTATAATGTTTTGTTACTTCTATATATATTTTGATTCTAAAAAATTCCATCGTTAGATTGTTAAAAACAATTTTTATGCGTTTAATTTATTTTAAACTTGTTTACTCGTCAATATGGTGTTATTATATGTATATTTTAATCATAGATGTGTGATTACCTAAATTATAATATAATTATATTGTCTGTATAAAGGACGTGTATTTCCATTTTCCTTATTTATTTTTTAGGTATTCAACCACCGAAACTTCCAAGGACTTCTAAAACCATATACGAGGTACATATATTAAACTATTAACTTTATTTTTTGTACATAATATAGAAGCATATTTTATTTAAATATGTTACTACGCTACACGCTTAGTGGGCACGTCAAAACTATTGTAATCTCAGGAAACATTTTCATGAAAGTTCTTAATCTTAACGTTATTTGATTAAATTTAAAAATATATAATACATCTCCTATATTTTGTTATAGTTGCCCAGAGAAAACTTAAGCAAAAGTGATCTCGCTAAAAAATCGACTTCCGACAGAACTAAACGCCGTTTGGCTCACGAGGCGTGGTTTCCCCTGCCGGTAATCACTAAGTTTGAAGTGCCGGCGCCGTCGGTTGCTCAACGGAAACAAAAAAAAAAGCATGTTTTAAAGAAGGAAGTATGTATAGATATTAATGATATTATTCTATAATATCGCAAATAATTTATTTATGTAAATCAAACGGTTTAGGTTAGGTATGGTTATCTATATTAATCATATAAGTGCCTACTGTCTATACATGTTATTTTTTATTCAAACATCAATAATTATCAACATGATATTATTTGACAGTCGTAAGGTTAGGTTAGAACGTTTGGTTATTATTATTATCCCTTATAATTAGTATTGTGGTGATACTAACTAATATCATCACCATATTTATTGGTTTATTGTATTTATTGTACTTATTGTGTATTACTTTTAGTTACCCGTACCATATTTATTTTATATTCGCGTATCGGGCCGATCAGGTTTCCGATCGCGAACGATTTCTCGCACACCGCGCCCCACTCTGCCGATAACCGGATTGTCGCGATGGCAACGTGGTCCGGTGCGAGCGCTACGGCCTATTCGGCCTACGACGACACTACAGTTTTTTCTCTGCGACCGTACCATAGAATATTATAGAAGCGACACTCTCGGGCGGCCAATTTTAATGAATTTAGAATATTTCATGACCTTGAAATTGTTAGTAAAATCATATCTTACCACCAAACTTCCAGCATCATTCTTGTTGATAATTGTAAGACAAGTAATTATTGTTGATAATTGTGCGACAAGAGTATTATAAATTTATAATATAATATAAATTATAATATCACGTCAATTTTTTTTAATGATGTACGATATGAGTATATTGGACAGATCACGGATAGGATGAATTTGTGCTCCGCACTCCTTATTATAATCTTGGTCTCGCCTGCTGCGGCGCTGTGTACTAACAGGAACCGCCCACGATTGTCTGTGGCTGGTTATTGCGTGCGGTCACGTGACGGCGCTGACCAATGCATTGGTTGTTGTCACCTTCGAAACCACGCCCACAGCAGTCTGATTAACTGCTGCGTGTGGTGCAGTGTCCGGCGCGCTACGCACAAGTTCCCGTACATGGCACTGACGTTGGTTATGGCCGGGTGGCCGGTCTCGTGTTCTCTGACGGAACGGACGACGCCCGCCAGTCTGGCGCCAGCCTAGTCAGGAATAGAATACGGCACCGACGCCGTGTTGTGCCAGTATTTGTCCGCATACAATGCCGCCCTGGCTCATTTGAGCCTTAGTAATTATTACTAGTGTAATGACCATTATTATATGATACGCATTCCTTATCGCAGAATATACACGGGTCATCAACAGTTTGATTGAGCAAGTTTGTACTATCGTGTACCTTATTGCAACCGGTGCTCTGTGGACCAGTCTGACCCGTGCTCTACATAATACATAGATCCGGCAGGTACAGTCGGCGAGAGGTTGGTACCTTATGTACGTCTCCCGACGTCAAACGTGCCCGCCGTTGCAGTGTTTATTCACGACGATCGACCAGAGTGCCGACCGACTGTATCCGAATCTTATGCTATTATGCAACGTATTTTGGCCAACAGCCCAATAGAGAATAATACACATATTTAATTGATTTCTATATTACATAAGAAAATTGTGATATTTAAAGAAAAACATTACGGCGCTGTGCAAAAAATTATTATTATATAATTATTTACTAAATATATTATATATGGTTATTTATTCTAAGGTAGTATGCGGTGACCTTTTTTTAAACTTTGGCGGGCTGGTCCCGAGCGGTCTGTTTTAGCGATAAAAAGTTCCTAACATCATGCCTTCCATCAAGCTTACAACATCAATCAGTCCGCCACGAAATAAAAACAATTAAAGTGGACGGGCGAGTGTTGCTTCTATTATATTCTATGACCGTACGCAGTTAGTCACCGTACCAGCGTTTCGAACCGCGCCCGTTTAATCCGTTACTCCTTTTTTATTATATAAACACGCCGTTGTCGCGTTGTCGCGCTGTCGTTTTTATTTTTACATTGTTAAAATAAACGCAACCCCCCGTACGTCCACGTCAAAGTTCCGCTCCGCGAAAACTTCTCTTTGAACCACGACTTTTCGTCGGACTCTGTGCGCTTGATTTAACGACTGTTGTAATAAAATCTTAAACCAAAACCACGTGTTTTCTTTGGTTGGTGTCGTGCACGCACCTGAACGGTACAACTTGACCATCTTATTTTCTTCCTTCCTCCCAGAGTGAAAGATTACAAATATATCTCATTTTAGGTTACATACGCAATTTTAATAATAACATTAATTTCTATAATATTTAATATTTATCTTAATATATGTGTTAGATATGTATAATATACTATTAATATACATATTTTAACGTACGACAAGTGACCAATGATCTACGGTATTTCTACATATTTTTCAATAAAAAATATAGTATTTAAAGTATTTATATTTCATTTTTAGCGTTTCTCGCGAGTAAAGCCTTGCAAAGTAAGACAGATTAACGAGAGAGTTTCTTTGGATTCTGCAAAAGCCCAACATTGCCTGCAGTCGAAAAGTTCTGGTATAAAAAATAGCAATAATACGTTTTTAATTAAATATGACATAACAATTTAAGAAACCTGGTAAAGTCTCAAGTTGCTGTACAATTGGCTTAAGTGTACCTATACGGCTATATGTATATAAGGGGGCAAGACCCCGTTCGCCCAAATATTTTAAAACTACTTTCTCTTTTCGCCCAAGAATATTATATAGCACTTTTCGACCAAATTTTTATAATACACATTTTAAGAAACACTTACTTTAAATTATTTATATCTAACATAATACAGTAAAACCTCGGTATCTCGAAGTCGTAATGGACCAAAAAAAAAAAAATTCGACATATCGAAACTTCGAGTTAGCGAGGGAATTTAAAACATAAATAAAATTTTTTAATTATTGGGAAAAATTTGTATTTATAATATAAAATGTATACAATATACATTGCATAGATATTATGTTGTATTAGTATTTGTCATTTGGGTAAGTATACATTATTGTCTATGAAAGTAGAAAATCTCATTTTTTTTGTTTTTTTTTAGTATTAGAAGTATTTTCAATAAAACTACCTAAAATATTTAGTGCAGAAAAAATGTTGTCAGAAAATCCAGACTGTTGTTGGACATATCTTCGAAGTTCATGTATATAGTTTTCAGCTTGGGCACCACGTATAAAAGGTTACACAACAGCAATTTCTTCCTCGTCAATTGCTTCATCGGCAGAATCTGTCTCTGGCTCACTGAGAATATCAGATGTTTTAAAAATTTCTACATCGGTTAAGCTTACTGATGTGTTCAAAGTAGAATCAATATCTAAAAATTATTGATATGAAATATTGATATCGGAGTGTTTTCTTTGATATTCAAGCCATTCTTCAAATATTTCTTCTACTTAGTCTCCTTCTAAAAAAAATTATTAAATGTAATCATATTATATGTGTTATGAATGTACATTTTATTTATGTTTATGTTTATCTTTATTAAATTCTGGTTTTCTGAATCCCGCTTTACGAAAACAGTTGAAAATTGTAGACGTAGAAACAGCTTTCCAAGAACTATAGAGCATATGTATACAATCTAATAAATTTACGTCTGTGATGGCTTCATTTAATTCAAGTTATCGTAAATGTCTTTGCATTATTTTTTTACGGTAATGGTGCTTTAAATTTTTAAATTTAATCCCTGATTCATTGGTTGCAGCTTGGAAGTCATATTTGGTGGAAAAAATATAATTTTAATTGTATTCAATGTTTTTTGCAGAATTTTCGGGTGAGCTGAACAATTATCAAAAAAAAAAAAAAAATAGTACACTCCTTTTTTCATTGACAAATTTTTTTTCTATTTTATGTAAATAAGCCTCAACAATTTGAGAGGCCATCCACGCTTTTTAATTAAACTCATATTGCACAGGTAATGATTTCACGTTCTTAAAACATTTAGGCTTTTGATATTTACCAATGTCTAAAAGTTTACTTTTTTCTGTGCCAACCATATTAGCACCTAATAAAACTGTGATTCTTTCTTTAGATTTTTTTCCATCATGGCAAGGCTTACCTTTGAACGTTAAAGTTCTGTCCGGTAAACATTTAAAAAAAAAGACCGAGTTCGTCAAAGTTAAAAATATCTTGCTCGCTATAATTTTGAATTAACCCAGGTAAAATGTTGGTCACGTAATTTTCACAATCAATGTCCGATACTGCAGCACTTTCTCCCGATATTATTTTTGAAATAATTCCATTTCGCATTTTAAATTTATGAACCAACTTGAACTACGGTGAAACTCAAGTCCAAGTTCTTGAGCAAACTCGTTTGCTTTTTCTTGAATCAGGGGCCCTGAAATAGGAAGATTATGATCCCTTGCTCTATGTATCCATTTAAACATTGCATCCTCAATCTGAGGAAAACTTGAAACTTTCAATTTCTTTCTTTGTGGTGAACACGATGAACCTTCAATATTTTTTACAATTTTATCTTTATTTTTCAAAATTGATGACAAAGTGTTAGCAGGAATATTGAAATCTGCCGCGATATCTTTTTTTCTTTTCACACCTTTTTCAACTTCTTTTATAATTTTTAATTTGTCACCAACATTTAAGCACTTCAAAGATCGTTTATTTGACACTGTAAAGAAAAAACACACGACTTAATAAAATATAACATAAAACATATATGTAATTAAAATCATGAATAAGTACAAACGATAGAATTACGACTAAATAAAATCAGAAGAAATAATGTCCATGTAACTTTATCGCCGTTATCGGGCACTAGCTGAACTATATAAATATCAACATTATTATATACAACGTTGTGTGTATAAGTTCTATCATTTATCTTATATTTAATAGTCTGGGAATTTTCTACGTTATCTAATCTGTCATATATTCGAGTTAGTGAATCATAATAGGCTTTGGGTACCGGATAATGACTTCGACTTATTGAAATATTTGACTTATGGAAATTCGATATATCAAAATAACTTAATACGTAAGCCCAATACTGAATGATCAGGACTGAAAAAAAATTCAACATACAGAAACTTCGAGAAACCGAGGTTTCACTGTAATAAATTTGTTATATTTAAATTATTAATTTGTGTTAATTAATTTTATAAAGCCATTTAGCATTACCCAGAGAGTACCACGAGGATGCGGCTTCTATTACTCTCCAAAAATGTATTGTGTTTTTGTACAGTTTTTGTATATTAATGTAATTTTTATATAATATAAGAGTAAGTTTTTATCAAAAGTATAAATCGTCAAAATTTTAGATAGAATAATATTAAATAGAATAGTTGAATGACATTGATTTAATAAAATCATACCGATTACTGCTTTATATTTTTGTATTTTTTTTATCTATAATTTTTTTATCTTTGGGACACCTTTGTAAATGCACACTATTTAATTTAATGTAGACTTCAGTTTGAATTTCATTAATAACACATTGTTTTCGGGTCTGGTACGAAACGTCGACAATCAAAAAATCGACAAGTTAATATGTCGACGGTCGAAATATCGACAAGTAAAAAATGTCGACGATTGTATAAAGTATAAATACTATAGCAATGTAGCAAATCATTTTTTATGGTGGTCAAACTTAACTCAAAATCAACATTTACCAACTGACACCCATCCACCAACCCTCTATCACTAATTCCAAACTCGTCTATATTCATTATATTTATACGTTAATCGTACAATACTTCATATTTATATTATATACGCAATATAAATGCCTTCATAATAAGAATAACAATATACCTCCACGACTAATAGCTACTAGCTATAGCTCCATGTGCCCTAAGGCGTTTACTCCTGGGGATTTGCGCCGCGGATGAACTAAATTTTTCCTAAACTAATTTTCATAATATGCTTTACAGAAGAAGAGTTGCAATTTATCAATATTTTATTATTTTAAGAGTAATATGTTATTTGTTAATAGTAAATATGTGTGATATAGTAATTATGTTGCAGTCGATTATATATAAATAGGATATTGGTATATATAAATATTTAATAACCATTCGAACTGGAAAAAACATATATCTTTACACAGCTGTGTAATTTGTATAATTTTAAAATGTTTTTATAATACTTTTTTCATCTGTAATTTGTTATTTCTAGTAGTTGGTGATAGAGTTAAGGCCGATAAGAGAAAGTTAGGAGACTTAGTTTATAATGAAGTGACAAAAAAGAAACAAAAAAAAGGCAATGTTGACAAGTCAAAAAATAAAGATGTAAAAGAAAAAAAATCATGCTCACGTAAAGGTAGGTATATTATACCTATAATAATATATTTCCAAAATTTGTTTTTCGTACCTCTTGTCTCATTCCTGCGCAAAAATTATTTTTAGCTAGTGCATGATATTTATAGAATAAAAACAAAAAAAAAACGGAAAATTTCAAATTTCTAAAATAACTAAAAATTGTTGAAATATTTTGAAAATTTTATTAAGTATAGGAATTGATAAAATAAATGTATAGTGCTTCTACAGTTATTCATTTTTGAATTATAACAGAATAAGAATATATAGGTAGGTACACGAAAAATTGAGTGAATATCCAATGTTGTAATTCAAGTGTTCATAAAAATTTAATTCGACTTTCCGGTAGACATTTTTTATTTGATAAAAGTAGACAAAGTTTTAGAGTTATACCAATATCAAAATTCGATTTTCTCAAAAATTTATTTTGCTTAAAAATTCCCGTTTTTCCTGTATTTACTTTATGTTTTTCCCAGTGCTTTTGAAAACTACTAGGAAATTCAAAATTTGACCTCCAGATAGATAGTAGCAGAAAAGCTACTGAAGTTGAAATTCGAAGCACTATTTCGTCAACTTATCGTGTATATAGATACAAAAAAAAAAAAAAATTAAAAAAACTACCAAATAAGCAAACACATCAATGAAAATCAATACATTCATCGCTCCACTCAGAATCTAAAAGGTCAAATACCTTGTAAAATATTTGTTTCAAAGCTATCCTAGCCCTCCACCAAGACCCTATCGAGGCATCTAACAGAATACAATCCCAGCTAGCTTGACATACTCTCGGTATGATACAAAGAGTGGGAATTCAAACTCAACGATCTAAATCCATCCACAGAACATAAACATGCTCAGACCCAATAGCTGCCCCCCCCCATAACACTCAACGTTTAACCAACAACTTCCCGTAACTATACAGAATGTGCCCCAGATCGTCCAGATCTGTCCCAGATGACTGAACCCAGATCGTCAAAGACAATAAATATGTCAAAAAAAATTTTTTTTTTAATACCATTTGTTTTAGGTTTAATAATAATATATCTATAATTTTAGATTCTGAGCGGAGTGAGGAATGTATTGATTTTACCATGATCTGTGTTTTTTTAATTTTTACTATTTTTTTTGTGTCTGTCATCACGTTTTGGGGCAGTAAAAATGCTTCGATTTTCGACAACAATACCTTGTTAGCTCAGAAAGTCAATCTAGTTGGTACTTTGGGGGGTCAAAAGTAAAAAACTCTCAATATTTTTCTAAATAATCGGGATAAACAAACTAAAAATTAAGGAAAAAACGGGAATTTTTACGCTCAATCAGTTTTCGACAAAATCAATTTTGGTTTTTGATGTAACTTTAAAACGAATGACCATTGATACATGAAATTTTCACCAAAAGTTTATATAAGTATATTCTATCCTTCATGTAATTTTTAAAAATTTTCGACTTAAGTTAAACTAGGGTGACCATCCTGTTTTTTACAGGATTGTCCTTTATTTCAGCATTGTGTCATGTTGTCCTGACAAACTTCATTCAGGACGCTTTTTGTCCTGTTTTTTTGATCAAACAAAATTAATGAATTTGAAAACGAAACTTACGAAAGTAATGAATAATGATTATAATTGTAATCTTGTGATAGTCTGAATTTATCAGTATGGGGTATTGGGGTATGTCTACCAGTCTACGAGTTATAGGAGCTTATCGGAGTTAACAGATTGACCGTTATCAGACTATATGCTTTCGATTCTATCTTCTATCTATTTATATCACTGAAAATACGTTTTTTTTTTTTTATTTATTTTAAATGAGCCTCAACAACAAAGGTTATTGGCCTTTAACATAAATATTTTTTTTTAACAAGAATAAGTCATTAACAATAATATATACAAAACAAAGGTAATAATATGAACAAAAAAAGATTGAGATATATCTAGGTTAAATAATTTGGTATAGTTTGGTTTGTTTTAGATAACTGATTAATTTTTCAATGTTGCTTGGCTGGGGACTTAGAGCTTCTTCCAGATTATCTTCTATATTGAGCTTGGTTCTGATGTCGGTGAATTTACGGCAGTGGCATATTAGATGTTCAACCGTGGAAGTTTCACCGCAAGTTTGACATTGGTCAGGATCTGATAATAGAAAATACGTTTTGTGAATACGGTTATCGTTATTATAGCGGATAGCTATTGCTATTATAGTTTGGTACCAACAATCGTTGAGTGTTGCCGACTTGTTGATAATCGTTAATATATATATTAAGTATTAATAAAAAAAAAAATTAAATTATAATTAATTTTGTCCTGTATTTTTTTTTTTTAAATATGGTCACCCTAAGTTAAACTATTCATAGGTATTTGCAATTTTCGATCATTATTAGTTTTGTTTAAATTAATATCGATAAAAATTTATTTGTTGGGTAGAAAAGCTTGAAAATTTAATACGAGGCTCTTAATATATTGTTACAATAGCAGTTGAAAAATAAAAGAAATTTATAGCAACAAATTTTTTTTTATAAGCATTCAAAATTTGAATTTTGACAAAATACGTAAAAATCACAAAAATTCGCAAAATTATTTTAAGCTAGATATTCATAAAAAAATTTCTTTTTAAATATAAGATTTGAAAATTTAATATATTCTTTACAAGTTTGTCAATTTTTATCACAAAAAAATATCCACCAGAAATTCAAATTAAATTTTAATGAGCGTTTAACATTGGATTTCCGATTTTCACTAGATTTCTCATTTAGCGATTTTCTTATTTTGGTGTAACTCTAAAACTAATGATCGCAGATAGGTACTTGAAAAGTTCACATTAAATGTTTATATAGGCATTTTCTATATTTGATGAAACATTCAAAATATTTTGATTTGTTTTGAGCTGTTTACTGACATTTTAATTTTTCAACTTTTTTAGTTTTTTTTTTTCTATAAATATCGATAAAAATTTATTTGTATGGTAGAAAAGCTTGAAAATTTAATTCAAGACACCTAACATATTGTTACAATATCAGTTGAAAAATATTAAAAATACAATGGCACGGTTTTTTTTTATAAGCATTTATAGTTCAAATTTTGACTAAATACGTAAAAATTACGGCAGCGTTAAAATTATCTTAGATAGAAATTCATAGAAGTTTTTCTTTTTAAATCTAAGATCCGAAAATTTAATACAAGGCGCCTAACATATTTTTATAATAGTAATTAAAAAATAAAAGAAATACATGGTCACAATTTTTTTTACAAGCATTCAAAGTTTGAATTTTGACAACATATGTAAAAATCACGAAAATTTGCAAATTATTTTAAGCTAGAAGTTCATAAACATATTTCTTTTTAAATCTAAGATTTGTAAATTTTTTTATATTCTATAATATATCCTAGACAGATAAACCGTCTCCGTTCAGAATCGTTTTTCGTATACAATGATATAATATCATTGGATACAAATTTAATCCCATCCATCACAGTAACGTCAGTAACCCACTTGTAACCTACTGTATAGCAGAGCGACGTCCACGATTTACACTTTAAAAAAAAAAATATGCCATTGTCAGTAACCATATTTTATTATGTTTATTATGTATATAAAATATAATATAATAATATATTCTTTCAGGTTTATCCTAACGTGAATACACAAATAAATTTGTTTGCCTATTGCCTAAATGCATCAAAAAACCATACAATCATGCATTACTTCATTTAGCTGTATGACAATATTGTTCCATGCAGACTACCAGAGTCCTAAGTTTCAGTTGAATATTATTTAAATACTCGTTTTTGCAAATATACTGTAAATTGTTAACTAGTTTAGTTTATTGTTTTGCAAAAGTTTAATAGGTACAGGTAAACGACTCCATCCGAATGACGTTGCAAAAAAAAGAGCAATATTTTGGTCGACAGACGAATTGCTTACTTACGAGGTTTTTTTGTGACACAGCCGAGTTACGTGTGAATCGTTTACAGATGTTAGAATGAAATGATTTAATGTATTTATTTTCCCGGCTTTTGATGTTATACTTGTTGTGTACTTCTAAGCTCAGTTAATTTAGAAGCAATAACAAACCACCGACATTTCATGTATTGTATTATAACACCTATTATTTTTATTTTAGAATATATTTACAATAGTCAAAAACATATATTAACTTTAACAATATGTATAACTTTTACAAAAAACAACCGCCAGTACAATACTGCTAGAGAGAGACCAGTCAATACAAAAAACAGTGCTACCACAACATCTCCTTTTTTTTTTACAAAGAAAAATATAATACAATATAAACATAATTATTAATTATACAATATAATATATAATATTAATATAATATTACAGTGACTAATACTTAATCTAATATTAACATATTTTTTTTTTTTTTTTTTTAAATTTATTATTAAGACTTATATCTAGAAGGTGCACTCACAACTCTTCCACTCCGAGTCGTTGTGCCTTTAACATTTTGAAACACTCTTAACTCATCTTTGTTTTCATCACTCGTATAGTCCCTTATACTATCATTAGATATAATACTTCCTTGTTCAGAACTTCTATTTAAATTATTATCTTCTCTTTCAACATTTACATTATCACCATCTTCCTCAGACTTATCAGCCTGGGTGTTATTATTTAGCTTATCATCCTCAAAACTAGTTCTAGGTTTAATAAACTGACTATTTCTCCTCAATGTTTGTCTTTTATTTTTAATTTTAACTAAGTATGATCTAGGCTGCAGTAGCTTTTTAATTATAACTGCTTCTAACCATTCTTTGCTAAACTTATCTTGACACCATACCAATTGACCTGCAGTGAAATTTACTCCTTGTTTAGCATTCCTGTTATACAATTTTTTCTGTTGATCTTTATAGTTAATATTATTCTCTATTGGCTTCACTATTTTAGGAATATAGTTACCACTATTAACCCACACCAGTTTGGTCCTCAATTCTCTTCTCTGTAGCATTTGAGCTGGAGAAAAACTTAAACCTGGAATTGGTGTGTTTCTATAATTTAGCAAACATAACTCAAAATCTGTTTTGGTAAAATCAGACTTTTTAAGCATAGATTTGGCTATGCCAACACCCTTTTCCGCTAATCCATTTCCCCTAGGGTAATTTGGACTAGATGTTATTATCTCAAAAAACCAACTTTTAGCAAAATTTTTAAATTGTAAACTGTCAAAAGGGTTATTGTCACTAAATGTCTGCTCTGGTATACCAAGTGTACTAAAAATTTTCTTTAACTCATTTATCACACTTTCTGCCGTCCTATCTCTCATCAATTTAACTTCTAGCCATCGAGAGTAGTAATCATGCACAATCAAATATATTTTACCCTGATGTTCAGCTATTTTCATAAAAGGCGTATCTGGTATTACATGATTTAGCATAGGTTTCTTGCACTTACTGGTGCTATATTTTTGACACACATTGCAGGCGTTAATAAAATGTTCTATATAAGATTTCATCCCTAGCCAATAGTAGAAATTTCTTGCTTTTAAATAAGTCTTATTCGATCCTAAGTGTGTTTCATGCAATAACTCTACTATCCACTTTCTAAGTACTCTGGGTACTACAACTCTAGTTCCAAAAAATATATCATTTTCTACCAATATTTCTGATCTGTTGTAAAAATAATTGTTTAGTTCCGGATTTTCATTTTTCCGATGTTTATAATTAACCTAACCTTCCTGATAACTTTTTAATACCACATTTAAAATATCATCTTTCTTTGTTTCACTTCTAAGTTCCTCTAACCGCCTCTCAGTTATTCTTACCTCATGTACATACATTGAGTGTACTACATCATTAATTTCACTGTCTTCCTCCACCCTCTTATTTATAATATTTCTACTCAGCAGATAAGCAATATAAATAAATTTCCCTGGTAGATATTTAAGATTGAATGTATACATGGCTAATTTTAATTTTAATCTTTTGATTCTATTATTGTGAATTTGATTTACATGTTTCTTAATAATTGAGACCAATGGTAAATGATCAGTATATATAACTGTATCCTTTTTAACATAAATATAGTTATGAAACTTTTTACATGACTCGGTAACTGCTAAAAATTCCTTTTCAATTTGAGCCTAAGACTCTGTATCAGTTAAAGAACGAGAAAAATATGATAATGGTTTTTTATGTTGCATAAGACAACAACCTATTGCATCCTGCGATGCATCACACTGTATCTCTAATGGAAATTTGGGGTCAAATGTATTTAGTACTGTGACTTCTGCAATAAGCTTCTTTATATTATTAAAAGAGTCCTCATGAGCCCCATTCCAATCCCAAATCACATCTTTCTTTAACAGCTCTCTAAGGGAACTTGAAATTTCTGCTAAGTTTGGAATAAATTTTCTGATATAATTTATGATTCCTAATATCATCTGCAATTCTTTTTTATTATTTGGTTTTTTAAAATTAATTATTGATTCTATTCGATCTTTGTCTGGCTTAATCCCTTCCTGATTAAAAAGAAAACCAATATATTTTACTTCTTTTACACTTAACTGCAACTTATTCACATTAAATTTAATGTTTAACAATCTTGCCCGCTCAATTACTTTACCTAATAATATGTCATGCTCAACCTCAGTTTGAGCACAAACAAGCAAGTCATCAAAGTACAACACAACCCCTTTGATATCACCAAAATACCTATGCATTAATTTTTGAAAAATTTCAGGAGCTGATGATACTCCAAATGGCAATCTTTTAAATTTAAAAATTCCAAATGGTGTACTAAAACAAAACAACTTACTAGATGCATCATCTAAGACAATATGATAAAAACCACTTTTAACATCTAAAACACTGACAATTTTTTTATTTGTAATTTCCATTTTAATCTCCTCTAACGATGGTATTTGATATACCTCTCTCACAATATATTTATTTAGCTCAGAAGGGTCTAAGCATATGCGCAAAGTTTTATCTTGTTTCTCAACTACTACCATGTTACTAACCCACTCACAAGGCTCATTTACTTTTATTATAATATTTTGACCAACTAATTCATTTAACGTTTCTCTCAATTTATCTTTTATAGCATAAGGTACCCTTCTGGCAGGGCATATTTTAGGTACAGCTTCTTTACTCAACTTAATGACTACCTGGTCTGGAAACGAATCCATTCCAGTAAACACATCAATATTTTTATTTACAAATCTTTCCTTTTCCTTATCCACCAAACATTCTAATTTACTAATATTTCCAATGTATTTTAACTTTCTACTGTCAGTCAATCCCAACAATGGTTTAGCTGGTGTATCAAATACTACAAACTCAGTCTTTATTTTAATTTTATCGTTTGCCAAATTCGCAATAACCTTACCAACAGGCTTAATAATAAATCCTCCAAACGCCTCAATTTTTAAATTACAAACTATTGGTTTTAACTTCAGTTTTTTAGACAAAGATAATGGCATAACATTAATCTCTGCCCCTGTATCTATTTTAATACTAATTTCACTATTATTTATTTCAACCTTTTCAACCCAACTACTACCGTTTACTTCTAATAAACTCAAAACAACAAATTTATCTATTTCAATCTCACTTTTATCAATATTATGTACTTGATTATTTTTCTCATAGCTAACACTCTTAGCATTACAACATTTAGCAAAATGATTCAATTTATTACATTTATGACAATATTTACCAAAAGCAAAACACTTATTAATTTTGTGAGTCATCCCACACCTCTTACAATTTTAATTACCTTAACTTGCATCTGCTTTAATTTGTCTCCTTCAGTATAGCGACTCCCATCATATTCTTGATTTTTAGATGCTGCTTTGAAACGATTGTTCATTTTATGATTTTGTCCAGATCCCCGATGACTTTTTTGATCTCCACCAGACATAACATGTACTTCTTTTGAATCACTTTGAAGCAACTGTCTGTTCAACTCCACCTGCTCCATTGCTTGATACAGTTTTACTATTTTGTCCAGTTCTATGTTTTCCCTCAGTAGCCGGGCTTGTAGTTCGTTGTTACTCAACCCAATAACTACCTGAGTACGCAGTAGCTTGCTCTCCAATGCATCAAACGAAAATGTAGCCACCAGTGCTTTAAGATCAGTATAAAACTGATCAAAAGTTTCATTTTCCAATTGCTTTCTTGAAAAGAAACGAAAATGTTCCATAACCTCATTCTTATTGAGAATGCAATATTCCTCGAAAGCCTTTAAGACATCTTCAGATGTTTTCGGTTTTAATTTAAAAGTATTATACAACCTGAGTGCTTCAGGACCAACTAAATTCAATACTCTGGTGATTTTAATTTTTTCATCCCTCACATCAGTCTCCGTTGCTGTAAAGTAAATATCCACTTCTTGTCTAAAACGTCTGAAGTTCTCTTCTAGGTTTCCTTCCAATCTGAGGTGATCAGGCTTATTAAACTCATTCGCCATTTATTTTTAATTATCCGACCGATCCTAGTACATCAATTAATTATTCGACTGCACTATGTTGTGTACTTCTAATTTAGAAACAATAACAAACCACCTACATTTCATGTATTGTATTATAACACCTATTATTTTTATTTTAGAATATATTTACAATAGTCAAAAACATATATTAACTTTAACATGTATAACTTTTACAAAAAACAACAGCCAGTACAATACTGCTAGAGAGAGACCAGTCAATACAAAAAACAGTGCTACCACAACAATACTAAACATCTTTGAAGGCTTGGCATCCTATATACGAGTAGTTGGCTGTGCAATTTCCATAACGGTTTACACATTTTGTGAGTTCCTCCTTTGTTTTTTGTACAATTTCAGTGGTTGTGCTAATCTATATATACACGGCATGATGCATCACGAAAAGAGGATAGTGCTGAGAGAAATTTTATTTTGAGCACAAACGCACGATGCGCGCATAGTTCAAAATATTCAATGTGCAATAATAAAAATAATAATAACAATAATCTAGCGAGCCAGCCGGCCGACTTATCAGTAGTCACGATTATGGCACATTAGAATTAGGATATCACTGGATAGGATGTTTAAAAAATAGAAATGATAGCGGTACCTAGCCGGCATAACGTCAGAATGTGTCAACGTGAAAAATTAAAATAATAATTAATATTAGGTACCTATCTTCATGGCTACATTAATGTATTAACGAATAAAGATTATAGTCTCATGTCAGACGTGTGGCCCATAGAATAAAGATAATATGTAATAAATGGTGTGACCTTAGTTAGCCTGGATTTAAAAGTTGAATACCTTATCGCGTATATGCATTTTTATAAGATTTGCTAAAGAGCACAGGTATATTATAAAATATTACAAACAATCTAATATGTATAGATATTTAAATTTTGTTTAATGCTAAATTATATGTTTAAATATCGAGGATGGGCATACAGGTTAGTAACTGTTTTTACAAATGATCAATGCACTCAAACCCATTTAAAAATCCTACATAAGACACTTTTTACTGTATGATACATCAATGAGCTACAAAAATAATGTATGATTTCCGAAGAACAAAGTACTTATTTTAAAATTTATTCAAAAGTAGTTTATTATTATTTCAACCTAAAAATTAATAGTTATAAACCGAAAAATAAATCATATTATTAGGTCCCAACTGAATTTGTCATCTATTTGCAATTTCTATAATTTGTTACAATATTATGTTTTCTAATCAAACCATAAGGCACACAAATAAATTAATGTAGGAAATTAAAATAACTGTTAAGAGATACCTGTAGGTTTATACAGAGATTAGAAATAAATTACATTTATCAAGTTCCCAGTTAGATTCTACCTTGGATTCTACTGTTCTAGGAAAAACCCTAAAAAATTATTTTTATTCGATTCATGCAGGTTCATAATCAAGATTTTTAGAAGGAGAATTAGATGCATATCGACTGAGAATAGCTGCATACCGATTCGTATCAAAGTCTATGCCCGATATAGGTCATTAGTCATTACGTATGTGCTTGTATATTGAGCATGTAGCTTCTTATAAATTAAATCAATACTTATCAATACACTACAATTTCTTCCTTGAAAATCTTGATTTTTCACATATATTTAATTATATGGAGACAATGGAATTGGAATATGACTCTCTCTCTATGGTTTCAATCCGTAGATTGGTTTGCAGCCATCTTCCAGTCTTCTCTCTTATCCGCCTTCCTTTTCATTTCCACATACGAGTTACATCCTTGGTCCTTTATTATCTGTTGAATAAATTCCAATCTTGGTCTACCCCTACGGTTATTTCCCTCTATTGTTCCTTCTATTATCAATTTTAACAATCCTTCGTGTCTCATGATATGGCCTATCCATTCATTCCGCCTTCTGACTATGTTATTCCATAGTAACTTTCCATCTGATAGTCTTTCCAGTACTTCTACATTGGTTACTCTGTCCATCCAGCTTATCCTTAGCATCCTTCTATAGCACCACATTTCAAACGCCTCAAGTCTTCTTTTTTCCTCTGTTGTTATTGTCCAGGTTTCACACCCGTACAGGGCAATGCTCCATACATACGTCTTTAACAGGTTCTTTCTTATTTTCAGACTCAGGCTTCTTGATGTAAATATAGTTTTCTTTTTGTTAAAGGCTATTTTAGCTTGACAGATACGTTTTATAATTTCACTTCTGTTTCTTCCATCCATGCTGATTGTGCTTCCCAGGTATGTAAACTCATCTACTTGTTCTATTGTTTGATTTCGTATTTTTATCTGTATTTTTGTATTATTTTCCCTTTCATATATCATTACTTTTGTTTTCTTCACATTTATTCTCAATTCCAGCTCTTTTTCGAATGTTTTATCTATAGCATTAATTAGTTGAGCCAGATCTTCCTTGCTCTCAGCAATTAAAGCTATGTCATCGGCAAAACGTCACATACTTATTTTTTGTCCGTTAATCTTAATCCCTAGCTTGGCATTCTCGTTTATCATATCTACTGCTTCTTGGATATATGCGTTGAATATAATTGGGGATAATGTACAACCTTGTCTCATTCCTCTGTTTATTTTTACTTCCTCTTCTTCGTCTTGGATCCTTGTAACTGCGAGTTCATTCTTGTATAGGTTATACAGAAGTTTCCCATCTGTGTATTTTATCCCCAATCTTTTCATCATTTTAAACATGACCTTCCAGTTTACGTTATCAAATGCTTTTTCGATATCCACGAAAGCTATAAACGTTTGTTTATCTTTCCTAATCCTTTTTTGAATGATTATCCTTAACGCCAATATTGCTTCCCTCGTTCCCATATTCCTTCTGAACCCAAATCGGTCTTCTGTTAGCGATTGTCTTCCCTTCGATACGTTTGAAGATAATCTTTGTTAGTATATTAGAGGCATGGGATAGCAAACTTATAGTACGGTATTCTTCGCATTTCTTTGCTGCTGTTTTCTTTGGGATGGGGATAATAAGGCTCTTTACGTAATCTTCAGGTAATTCACCTGTTTCGTATATGACTTTGATAATTTGAAATAATTCCCTTTTAACTTTTTCTCCCGCCTCCTTCCAAAGCTCCGCTTGTATTCCATCGATTCCTGCTGCTTTTTTATTCTTCAGGTTCCGTAAAGCTTTATCGAACTCTTCTCTCATAATTGGGTCTATTTCGTCATCTTCGTCACCTTCAGATTTGTCTTCTTCTTTTTTAATTCGTTGGTTTCATTTTCCTTAAGTTTTTCCCCCTTGTACAGGATTTCTAGATATTCTTTCCATCTTTTCGCTATATAATTTTGTTCGTATAGCATTCTTCCGTTGTTATCTTCTATTCCCCCTGCTCGAGGCTTATGCAGGCCAAAAAACATTTTCACCATTCTATATGCTTCATTACTACTTCCTGTCTTCATGAGGGTTTCTATTTCACAACACTTTTCTTCTAAATACTTTTCTTTTGCTTCCCTAGATTTCCTAATAATTAGATTCCTCAGTACTCTGTATTTTTCCTGTCCATCTATACTGCTCGAACTCTTGTATTTCCTTCTTTCCTCTATCATGTTGACTATTTCCATTGTAATCCATTCCTTTCTCGCTGTATTGTTGCTATTTCCTAAAGTTTTCGTTGCAGCCAATGTAATTGTGTCTTTCAAGTTCTGCCATCTTTCTTTAATATTTTGGGATTCTTCAATAATTACACCATTAGTATCTTCATTATATTTTTTGCTTATTTTTCTATCTCTCAGATTTTTAATTTTCCATTTTGCTACTTCCTTCTTTTTACCCATTATTCTTTTAAATTTAAGTTCACATTTCATCATTACTAGATTGTGGTCGCTATTTATATCCGCTCCTGGGTAATTTCTACTTTCCTTTACTTGATTTTTAAATCTGTTCTTAACCATGATGTAATCTATTTGGTATCTATTTATGTCTCCAGGCATTTTCCACGTGTATCTTCTTCTTGGATGGTGATCGAAGCAGGTGTTTGTGATTATGAAGTTATGTTTTGCACAAAATTCTAATAATCGTTCTCCTCTTTCATTTCGCTTTCCCAACCCATAGGCACCTGTTACTTTATTAACTTTTTCTTCACCTACAATGGCATTCCAATCACCCATTACCACCAGATTCTCTTCCCCTTTAACATTTTCGATTATTTTATCTATATTCTCGTATACTTCTTCCACCTCTTCATCGTTACTATTTGATGTCGGCATATATACTTGAACTACTATTGTGTCTTTTGGATTCGTCTGGAACTTGACTAGAATGATTCTATCGTCATATTGTATATAGCCTTTAACTTTTTTTTTCCTAAAGTTTTATTCATTACAATCCCTACTCCTCTTCTGCCAGGTTTCTTCTCTGACGCACCTGTATATATCATTCTATGGTTTCCGCTCCAAAAGTCTCCTGACTTTGGCCATCTCATTTCTGATATTCCCAGAATATCTACTTTCATTTTGTCCATTTCTATTTTCAGATTCTCCAGTTTCCCACATTGTAATAAAGTCCTTACATTCCAAGTTGCTATTCGTTTATATTCCTTTACATCCCTAACACCCTTAACATTTCTTACCTCTCTTGTAGTCCCCACCCGGAGATCCGAACGGGGGACTATTTTACCTCCGGAATTTTTTACTTGAGAAGAAGACATGTTGATTGCTGTTACTTGGGATATTAATACGGTGGTTTCCCGTTGCCTTCCGTATCGCAGTACAACCACCAGTTATACGGTTTCCCGTAACTGTTGGCTGCTGACTGGTGTGTAGCTGATTAGCCTACACCCAGTATTGTAGTAGCTGCTGCCCTACTACAAGTCCCTTTTAGTCGCCTTTTACGACAGGCAGGAATAACCGGTGGTCTATTCTAACCCCGACCAACAGAGGTATGACTATCTAATAAAAATGTGACAATAAATTTCCTTTCAATGTTTCTTGGGACATCAGGAAGTGGTACTCAAAAAAGATTGAATTTGGCAAATGGTCACGTGATTGCCCTAGATTAGGTACCTACATCTTACATGATATATATTTAATATCCATACATAAATTTTTACGGGCATAATTTTTAAATATTTTTAGATTTTCTTATGACTTTTGAAGAATCTTCTATTCAAATTAAAAATATGAGCTATTGTGAATTTACAAAGCTTAAAGTTTCTTCATTAATCGAAATTTTTGTAAATGCTACTAAAAATATTAAAGATACAGTCAAAATTTTTTGTTAAGGTTTTGTATTTCAAGTTGTAAGAGAGACTTAACACTGGTTGGTTGTCTCCGTCTTACAAGTGCGTAACATAACAAATTTAGACTCATGCAGATCATGTTTAGCTTCGTTAGCTTAAAGATTAGAGTGAATCAACTTATTATAATACTTGATGGTAACAATCTATGTTTTAAGTTGATTTTTTTTACAACTATTCAATTTTTAAGTGAGTAATGAGCATTTAAAAAAATGCCATTGCTATATTATTGATATGCGAAATTTACTAAAAAATTCAAGTATCGTAAAAATCCATGCATATACACAGATAATGTTTTTACCATCATGATTCATAACAGATTGACTCACTTTAATTTTTAAACTAACAAAGCTATAAGTGATCTGCTGAGTATAAATTTGTAATGTCACACATTTGTAAAACAGAGACAACAAATGCCAGTGTTATGTCCATTTAATAAAAGTTTTATTTTTTAGATGATTAAAAACTTATAAAATTTTAATTTAAATATCTTATGCTTGAAAAACAGTTTTTAAAATCTTTTTAGTTGTTATAGTTTAGTTTTAGTGAAAGCCACATTAACACGTTATAAGTATTTGACTTAATAATTTTGACAAAATTTGAAATTCAAATGAAAATAACAATACTTCACTTCAACTACAATTTTTGTAATTTCTTTATAATTCTAATAATTTAAACTTTAAAATTCCATTATTACTTGAGTTATAACATTATATAAACAAAAGTAAAGAAATATTTGAATAGTCTGAGTGTATCAAAAGCTCATTAAACTGCATAAAAAATGAGTAGATCACAAAATGTATTGGTATTATTTATAAATTTATAATACATTCAATATTTTTGGGAAAAATTAATTCAACCTGCTAAATAACTAATAGAAGTAGAAATTACTAATAGCATTGATTATAAATTATACTAGTGTTTAATTTTATAAATTATAACCAATGTTAATGGTTAAAAAAATAAAGACTTACACTACTCTGTACAGATTTGTTTTTGTGCCTATTTCCTATGCAATGATATATTATAAAAATTTATCATGTATGTTATAGTAATCTACTCTAAATTTTTTAGTAAAACTATATTTTTTTTACATTATTAATTAATAGTACCAAAATAGTAACTTAATAGTCAGACTATAATTTATTATCTAGGACCATGCAATTAACCTATTTTTGTATCAAGCCATTGAAATGTATGTTGGAAAAATATTCATTGAATCGTTTTCTATTATTATTATTATTTATCAATTTTTAATAGGTATTATTATTAAAATATATATTTACTTACTGTTTGTTGTTATTTTCAGATTATAACTTCAACAATGGATTTAAGTGATGATGAAGAATTTTATGATTCTGATCAGAGTAATGTGGACGAACAAAGTTTACATGATATGTTCAATAAAACTTTTTACAACAAAGACATTTGAAGACATTCCGCATTTGAAGAATACGGAGAATAAATTGCTGGCGAAGAAGAAGCATTGGGTAGTGTGCAAGAGGAAGTACTTGGTAAAGTCATGGATGATGGTGGTCAAGAAGAAGTTGTCTTAGGTCCAGTATGTAGTGAAAATGAAAATACAAATGAGAGTAAATAGTCAAAAGAGCTAGATTCAATATTTATTAAAAAATTAGAAGGTGCTAAAGAAATAGTTTTAACACCAGAAGTTATAGGTGAGTTAGAAAAAAAACATTTTTTTGATAGACATGAGGATAATAATTTTGAACCAATAAAAAAAACAAAAATTAAACAATGAAGTTAGTAACATTGCAAATCCTCATAAAACTATTACAATGCATATATCTCGATTCATTTGTTGTAACAAAATTAATCAATATATTCAAGTTCAGTGAGTTTTCTTTTATGATGGCCTATAATAATTTAAATTTTAGTAAATTATTTATTTTTAAAAGTTGTTTTAAGTTTTAATTTTATATTATTGTAGAAACATTGTATGCGGTGCAAACATTTCAAAAGTATTTGTATAAAAGTATTTGATTTTCAAATACAAATAAGTCCAAGACAGTATTTAAAATTCTTTCCAAATACTTAAAACAAAAAGTTTTTAAATACTTTTTGGTGAAATGATCACAACATTGTTGGGTCGAACAAAAATCGAACAAAAGTTACCACATTATGCATGTAGTCTTAGCGGAATCAATTGACTAGTTTTCAGTTGTCCTTGGTAAAAATAATAACAAACATGGTGATTATTATTATATATTTTTATCCATGACGACACAATACTAAACTGTTTATTTATTAACTTATGAAAAAGACCAATGATTATTTAGTTTTGTTAAACGTATAAACAATTTTCTTACAAACGTATATAATAGCTCAAAACTGTGAATTTTTGCAATCTAATTAGATTTAAAAACAATATGTTATCTAAATCTATAATAATCAGTGTTGCGTTAGGGACAGTTGGATTGGCTGGAATATGTACTTATATTTTACGTAAGCGATCCAGAAGAACTTCTGCGTGTGAATTGTATGTATCTACAGGGACCTGGGGACATGCTGGAAAAAACAACCATTCAACGTCCATCAATAAATATTTAGAACACATCAAATCGAAGAAGAACACAATCCAATTATTGCGAGACTCTGCTAATCTCATTCCGACATTAGCTAATGTGGAATATTATGCAAAGCACCCCGTGGACAAGAGACAAGCCGACATTTTGGACGTTAGTAAATTCTAAAACAAACCCCACCCTCTTCGAGTTATTTAATATACTATGAATTAGAATACGTAACAGCTCCATTAATAAATGCGACAGTTTATGTACCCTTGAAAACGTATAGCTAATCTAAACATTTTACGTCCCTTCATTTATAATATTTGGTAAATTACCTTAACCTATAATATTGAATATAAGATCTCTCGTATGTATTTGACTGCATTCAACAGAAAAAATAAAATTTTTCTGGAGGGTTGACAAAATTTTTTACAAACGTAAAAGATAAATATTGGATAAATTTTTAGGAATTCGAAGAATTACTTGGTCCAGATCCTTCGGGAACAACAACTTTAAAACAATCTACGTTAAAACTATTTAGTGCTTGGGAAGACGAAAAAAATTTTTCAAAAAAAGCTAAAGATTATGATATAAACGCTATGGTAGAAAAGGCATGGTCAAATGTTGTATTTAACTTTGACGAATACGATGTAAGTTAAACACATATAATTCATTTATTTGTCTTATATGAATATTTATAAATGTTCAAAGCGATAAAGCAAAATATGAGCTATTTGCGTTATCTAATGATAACGATGTAAATAAATTTAGTGATTTCTTTTTGATGATTTCAAAATAAAATAATACATTTATACACGCAATTAGGGGTTGTAAAGTGTCGTTATTTAAAATTTTAGATTGACGAAGATCAGCTGAATCAGATAAATAAAGATATGTTAAATGAGCCAAGTGCTTACGTCCGATCACATACAAGGATTCCATATAAATCAGCGCAGTCACAATACGAACCAAAATCTAATTAATGCCGATGAGATATCAAGACAATACTAGTATGGACTTACGATATTTAAGTGTAAAATTAAATAAGTTCATATACTAAGCCTTTTCTACTAGCTATAGTGTTTATATCATAATACGAACGTTGCATTTGATATTGTTTATACCTAATTAATGTTTTTCATATCTTTTTTTTTCATAATAATATTAAGTATATAGATCATAATTTATTTGAAAAAAATAATTATTTGAAAAACATTAAATAGGCTTGGTATATGAATATATTTAACTTTGATATCTATTGTATTAAATTATTTCTCCTTTTTGGTTTGAAAAATATACACAAATATAATTGAATTTTTATCAATAAATAAATTTTCGAAGTGTTAAAACAAACGAACTAATTGCATAAATGAGAGGGTTAACTAATGATAAAATATTATATACAATACAGAAATAATTAAATATCTTAGCATGGCAAACAATAGACTTGCTTCTATATTTATTTAGAAGCTTAGTATTTTTTCTTCCTGCTATAAGCGAAATAGAATGAATCTTGTTATTATATGATTTTGTAATTTATGACATTAGAGATGTGTGAAACTTCAACTTCTTTCACTTTAAAAATTTAACAAAGAATTGTTTTATATCACAATTTTGATTCCAAAATGTCTGCTTGACTCTCGTTGGTCAATAATAATAATAACTCTTGGTTCGTCGCAAGATATTTTATCATTAGTTAACCCTCTCATTTATGCAAATAGATCGTTTGTCTTAACACTTCGAAAATTTATTTGTTGACATAAATTCAATTATATTTGTGTATATTTTTCAAACCAAAAAGGAGAAACGATTTAATACAGTAGATATCAAAGTTAAATATATTCATATACCAAGCCTATTTAATGTTTTTCAAATAATTATTATTTTCAATAAATTATGATCTATATACCTAATATTATTATGAAAAAAAAAGATTTGAAAAACATTAATTAGGTATAAACAATGTTGTCAAATGCAACGTTCGTATTATGATATAAACATTATAGCTAGTTGAAAAGACTTGGTATATGAACATAATCGTATTTAACTTTTATGAATTCGAAACGTGTGAAATATAAATAAAAATATAAATATATACACTTAAATATTGTATTGTATTCATCGATAATTCAAATTGTTTTGTAGTTAAAATATGTGTATATGATAATTATTTTTATGATAAGAATTGAAAATGTAAACCAACGTAGTTCATACTGTATTCAAAAAATCTAAAAATATGTGTACTCAAAGTTTTTTTCATAGCATGGGTAGGTAATTGCCACAGCAGTTCGTGTTCGGTACCACTGACAATCATTACCTATATATTCCTGACAACAAGCAGACTACATGCATGGACCAAATATTATAAACTTCTATTTTCTTAAATAATTTCTAAAATGAATGTAAACTAATAGATAATTGTAAATTGTGTACATGATTACAATATTTTATGCATAAATATATAACTGTATTAAAATATCATTGAATTATAAATTGTTTTTTTAAAGTCAGTCTCGTTGTGTTATTATTTTAAAAATGTTTATTCCTTATCGACACATTGTATTACTGTCAGAAATGTTGAAAAGGAAGCATCAACTGAAAAATCATATAGGTTATAGAGCCTATACCAAATAATGAAACATTGTTTGAAATTAAAAATTAATTTAAGAAATGCATCTTGACATGGCCATTTTCATTTTTAAGGGGCTAATATTAGATATATATAAAATTAATAATAAACGCCAAAACGATATTAAATTATAAAATAAATTTTTGAAAATCGTGAAATTCTCGACCATCTATATGAATAATATGTAATACTGTCTTTTGAGTGCGGAAGGAGAGTGCCTAAACCATCTTCCAAGATTATGTTTGCAAATATGACACTTGATCAATTGATCAAAGATCTCGACCTCAACACTATTTTAAGAGTATTGTTTATTATTTGCGGAAAAAATATATTTATTTAAATTTATAAGCTTTATATTAATAACGACCCTGAAATTTCCATTGCATTAAAATCTAAAAGTACGAGTATAATAGTTCATCTACTACTAGTGGATTGACGAATCCACGAGACGTACTGCACGACTGTGCAGCTCATTTTTATAATAATATAATAATAGATAGATAACAGGCAGAAACTCTTTAAATCGTGGATCTCAAACTGTGCATCGTAATTTTAACATGTTTGTGTACAAAAAGTTGCAGTAACACGCTTGTGTGCTGATGCTAAGACCTTACGGACTGCAACGCTTAGCCTAGTTTTTAGTACAGCAGAGTATGTGTCACAATTTTTGTGTAACAGCTTGCATGTAAGGAAAACCGACACACAGCTCAATAGCGTAATGAGAGACACATAACTATTCGAACACTGTATTCATGTTCATGAAAACTCTTTTTTTAGCCAAACCCTCTATGATGGGCTGTTTGAATCTATACATCAACGTCACAATATACACTTGCAGATTCATTACATATTATAAGTTATAAAATGTAAATTTTTATGGCTGATATACCTTATAGAGTTTCTTATTCGTGTTCTTCCAGAAATCAATCTCAATTTTATATACCAACACACAAGACCTTCAATCAGCAAAACCATGCTCTGCATCACTAACTCAGATCTAAAAATGATATCTGAAAAATGTTCCGATGAATAACATATACAGTTTAAAATGGGTAGGAGTACAAATATGAAAAACATTAGGTTGTACCTATCTCTAAAAGACGCGCCTAAAAAAGAAAAAATTAAGAATTTAAAAAAATATGGTCTTTAAATATACGTATTTAAAAATTCCAAAAATCAAATCCTACATAACTGCATTATTTTGTAGAAAAAAAGGAGGGTGAGTATGCTTGGTAAATCACCCTGTACGTTGTACATACTACCTTGTACGTATATATATACGTGTTAAAACGATATATCATAGTTGTATATATATTTCTTTTTATTAGAAAATTTAAACATTATTAATTTTTAATAAATGAGTTTATATACGCATATATTATAATATTACACAATAATTTCAACGAAACTGTCTCGACTTCCGTCATCCTTATACAATGTAATACGAGTCTGAGATTGAGATCGAGAATGAGATGTCCTTTAGACTTGGTAAGAATAGTCATGTGGACTAGTACTTCTGAGTATTATCCATTACAATTTAATGGACTAATTATGCGTCTTCGTACACCTAATGTTACCAGTTTATTATTTCCATCAGGCAAAATGATCATGCTCTCAAAAATTTGAAAGAGACTTGGACAGTTTGTTAGTTTTGTTTTATATACATCATATACATATTATTGTACTTCATAATTACTAATATTAATTATGTAGTTAAATTTTGTGACTATGCAGTACATAATGTTGTATGTACATGGGATGTTGGTTTCCCAATTATATTGGAAGACTTAAATACTGCTCACTCACAATTTTCCAGGTACTTACATTTTGTTCATAAATATTTTCTCTTTACCATTAAATTAGTATTAATCTTTCTTAATACATAATTTCAAAATCTAATTTTAAATATACAGGGTGATTCTTTTATCAAACAACACTTATATGGTGTTTGTGTGTAAATACCACCTAACATACACTTATAACATACAAACACCACCCAAAACCACCCAACTTTGGAAGGCTATACCTTGTAAACGGATTAACGAAAAATGAAAATTTAAACGTGAAAATTCATTGAAAAAATAGCCTTTTTAGTTTATGAAATTTTAAGTATAGGTTGTCATTTGAAAATCAAAAGTTGATAATGGTTAACCTGATAAATATAAGGGTGAATATATTTAAAAAAATATATAGTTCTAGAACAAGATGGATCTAAAATTTCAAAAAAAAAAAAATTTGAAAAAAGTCAATAGTTTTTGAAATAATGAGTGTTGCTGAGTAAAAGAATCACCCTGTATAATATTTTACTTCTATCAATATAATATATTAAAAGTAAATTACATTTTTTAAACTTGTTTGAATAATTAAGTCCTTTATATTTATGATTATCATTTTTTCAATGTTCTGAATAAAATAAAACAAATTATTGACAATGTTAAATTTAAATTTAAAAAAAAAGTATTTTGTGTACACAACCTTTTGTAACAATATGTTAAGAGCCTTGTATTAAATTTTCAAGCTTTTCTGCCTAACAAATAAATTTTTATCGATATTAATTTAAAAAAAACTAATAATGATCGAAAATTTGAAATGCCTATGAATAGTTCAACTTAAGTCGAAATTTTTTGAAAATTGCATGGTGGATAGAATATACTTATATAAACATTAGGTGAAAATTTCATGTATCTATGGTCATTTGTTTTAAAGTTACATCAAAAACCAAAATAGATTTTGTCGAAAAATGAGTGTGCGTAAAATTTCTCGTTTTTCCCTTAATTTTTAGTTTGTTTATCCAGAGTATTTAGAAAAATATTGAGAGTTTTTTACTTTTGACTCCCCAAAGTACCAACTAGATTCACTTTCTGAGCTAACAAGGTACTGTTGTCGAAAATCGAAGCATTTTTACTGCCCCAAAACGTGATGACAGACACAAAAAAAAAAAAAAAAAAAAAACACACACATCATGGTAAAATCAATACATTCATCGTTCCGCTCAGAATCTAAAATTGTGGTTTTCCTTGATAAATATATGGCAATATGTTAGTATTTAATATATACTAACTATATAATATACTTTATATTATAATGTATTGCAAGGAAATGATTTAGGTAGGTAATAAAGGAATTTATAAATTTATAACTTTCTCTAAATTAAAACAATTTAAGTCAATATTGAAATCAAAATATGCATATTAGTTTATTACCCGAATATAAAATGAATATAAACGTATTGACAGTATTATAACCATAATATTTTAAACGTATAAATCATAATAACACAATAACGATGAGCAATACATTCACAGTCATAATATGTATATTCACTTATTATAGTATTCACTCATATTTGGGCTTCTCATTTAGGCCCCGCGCTCACACACATGAAAAATCCCAAGTTTTCTTTATTAAGTACAACAATTTACATAATAAATATTACATATTATTCAATTTGAAATTTTATTAATTAAATTAAATCAAAAACGAAAAAATTAAATAATATTAATAAAGTAAGCAAAACTCTACAAAATGAAAAAATTCAATTGATTTTGCTGTAAACAATTTGAAAGGCCTGAAACAGTTTAAGTATCGTGAAAATAGATTTAATGAAGCAAAAGAAGAAGCTATTCATATTTGCAAACAAATTGATATAACACCAGAGTTTAAATCTAAAAGAAGAAGTTTAAAGAAACGAATGTTTAGTTATGAAAGCTCTCCTGTATTATGCTCAACAAATGAAGAAGAATGTTTTGTTAGTGCTTTTTTTTACCAATTTTAGATCAAGGAATTGTATCTGTTAGTCAACGATTCACCCAATTAGGTCGTTTTAACAATTATTTTAGATTTCTGTTTGATATTGGTTATCTATCGACGGCTGATTCAAATATATTGTTAAAAAGTTGCCATGATTTACAGATTATGCTACAAATAGAGGAAAACACGGACATTATTGGAGTGGAATTGTATGATGAACTTTGCCTTCATTCAGAAATAATTGATAAAGGTACCTCACCTTTAAGAGTCTTACAAAAAATCCTTTGCAACAGTGTTGGTGATGTTTATCCTAATATCGCTATAGCAATAAGGATTGTGCTCACATTACCAGTTACAACAGCAACAGCTGAAAGATCGTTTTCAAAATTAAAGTTGGTAAAAAATTACCTAAGAACACTAAGTCAAGAGAAAACTAAAAATTTAGCAATAATATCTATAGAACGTGAAATAGTAGATGGATTGGACTTGGATGATGTTATTTGCACATTTGCTGATCTCAAATCAAGAAAAATTAATTTTTATTTATTATTATTTCTGTCGTTACCTATAATAAATAATGTTATCAATCTATTATAAAAATATACAGCAATTTAATCATAGATAATATATGCTTGTGTTTGGTGCTTTGGTGCAAAATGGTTATGTGAGGTACTGGTAAAGGTAATAGGTAAAAATACTTTACATACCTACTGAATAAGGGTGCCCGCAAAAATGTAAATGAGAGTATGAATTTTTTTTTGTGGGCCCAGCTAAAAGAGTTTTGCCCCGGGCCTCGGAAATTGTAGAGACGGCCATAATTCACTTAAATAGTTAGTTACAAAACAACACTATAGAATACTAGTTAAGTACATGGTTAGGTTAGGTATGTGTTTGTGGCCTTCTATCTATTACTTCTGATACTTCTTATTTTTAATTTAAAAAATACTTTTCTCATGTTTATAAATAGATTAAAAAAGACGAAAACATTTTATTTTATATAGACAATATTTAAAGTAATTGATTTTACAATATTCAAAATAATGTTTCGATTTTCAGCTTCAGTATATTTTTTTGACTACAAAATTAATATATAGTTGTTAGTTTGAGAGTTAAAATTAAAATTTTCTAGAAGTTTTCAAAATCATTAGGCAAAAAGACTTAAAAACGGGAATTTTTGTGCAAACCCTGTTTTTGACAAAATATATTTTATTTTTCGGTGAAAAAAAAACTAATAATCGCAAATACTTTAAATTTTCACCTGAAACCTATATATACATATTACCATTTTCTATACACCATTCAAAATATGTTGACTCTTTTTAAGTTGTTTTTAGGCATAAGAAAATTTTGATTTTTAAAATAGTTTTTTAACATTATTGTTGATAAAAAAAAATATTCGCGTTTAAAAATTGAACACAAGGTTCATCATAAAATATTGTCAGTGTCAAAAGTGAAAAAAAAGTAGCAAATTGTTTAGTATTTCAAAATCTATAACATGCAAAATCCACAACACAATAAAGAAGACTCTTTTCAAAACCATTAGTCATTAGATGTATATGATCAATCAATGATATGAGTTATAACAGTCAAGAATATCGCGTACTATACGAGGATGCAAAAATACCAAGTGCGATTTTACATCAGTAGAATATGGAAAATATACTGATGTAAAATCCCACACAACACGAGATCACCGGTCTCCGCTCGATGAAGAAAATATGACACGCAAAATGAGAATGAGTTACTGATCGATTGTGCTTCAAGGAGTCACTTTCCCATGGTACTTTATTGTCAGGAAATTTTTTTGATAACCGGCGTGTAAGACCACAGAATAGATTAAATTTAATCTATTCTGTGGTAAGACGCTGCTTGACGAAACGTTGAATGTTGCCTATCCAGCACAGCTGTCGTCGGATTTTCGCTTCTTTGTCATCATTTATTTTTTTTAACTAGTTTTGCTGGTTGCACTAGTATACACAAAATGCTGTGCCGCGAAACATAGGAATCGCCGGAGAATAGAGATCCTGTAAGACCGTTAGAGGTATTGAAATACTCTCCCGACGACCATCGGAGCCAGGGACTTTTTCCATCGTCAGGAAAAAATCATCTTCAGCACCGACGGTTGCATTAAAATGTATTGCCTTATTTTTTTGGGCAACCTGCAAATATATCCTACCATAGTATTAAGGTTTAATATAGTATAAAAATCTAAATAATTGAAAATATAATTAGATTATTAACATCCATGTTTTACTTGAACACAAAATCACTTTAAATAAAATTATAGGCCTAATTTACAGTAAAAAGGGTTGATCTCATTTGGAAAAAAAAGTTAACAACGCTTCGAGACACTTCTTAAATACAGCTAGAATAAAAATCTAAATAATTAAAAATATGGTATTTTTTAGCCCCCAGCACAAGCTTTGCTTATAGGGGGTACTGATATATTTAAATCATATATTTTTTGTAATCATTGTATATATAATTCTATTGTTTCAATAAAGATTAATATCATAAAAAAAAAGTCATACATAAGTATTGTATAATATGTTTAGCAGGTACTGACTTATTTTTATTATAATCATAAAATGTTTCAGTACACGTCATGATGCTATTATAAGTAATAATTTTTTAAGAATGGATTCAATTATACTATATACATCATGTCATCATGCATTTTTTACATTGATAGTTACAGTTAAGTAAATGATAGTTATATATAGTATGAGTGTTATAAGTATATTCTTCTATGGGTCTTCTGATGATGACTCTTCACTATCCGTTAGGAGAATGTTCTGAGGGAGTTGAGGTCGTGACTTACTTAAAGTCATAGTTTGAAATGTTAAAATAAATATATTTATTTTTTATTTTCATTTAAGCCTCAACAACTAAGGTTAATGGCTAACATTAATATACAATAAATGTATTGTTAAAGGAAAACATGGAGTTTAGCATGCTTAGCAAATAATCCTATATATTCCGGTATTCAATTATTTGGCAGATTTGTACTTAGTTGTAAAATTTGAATTAAAATGCATTCCATACTCAGCGAGCATACAAAAATGTAGTTTTGAAGGAAGAGTCGAAAGTCTTGGATGAACTCAATTATGTTGCGCTGATGGTTAATTGTGTACGTCCATGGACATATAACGGGATTATATGGATGAGGTCGTAACCGTGTTGGTTTACCGACAGTATTAATATAACTCATTAATGACATAATCATAAACTATTACAATTAGAATAGGTATAAAGTATTTATTTATTATTATTTTTTTTTTTAAACGTAATACACAATCTATATCGACTAGACACAATAAGCATTTACGATGAGAGTAACAAAGATTGACATGGAAATTTGATGAAAGAAGCCACCCATCGATGGCACTTTCTATGGATTTTATTTTATTTTTTTATTTTTATTTTATTTTATTTTATTTTTTTAAGCTTATCTTAAGAGGTCACGACACCACTTACGCTTCAGGCGTCTAGGGGGATTACCAAGTATGGAAGGAGTAAGGTATAAAGTATACAATGGATATTTTAAGTACCTATGAATTATATTTTTAAATTACATTAATATAGTTAAAATTGTTATTCTTGGTTGTTAAATATGTAATTTCATCCAAATTTGAATTTGAAATAATAACTATAAAAAAAAATGGAGTATACCTACCTATCTACGTATAGTTTTTAGATCTTTCAAATCTTTATGAATTTCTAACTCAAAATAAATTACAAATTTTCGTGATTTTTACGTATTTTGTCGAAATTCGAACTTTCAATGCTTTTTGAAAAAAATCGAGACTATGTATTTTTAATATATTTTAACTACTGCTATAAAAATATATAAGGAGCCTTGCATTAAATTTTGAAGCTTTTTACCCAACAAGTAAAATTATATCATTTATAAAAAAAAATATAATAAAAATATTGAAAATTTAAAATGTCTATAAATAACTTAAATAGATTGTGTAAAATATGCTATCAAGTTTAGAAATCACCAGTATAAACATTCAGTGAAAATGTCAAGGTCTACAGTAATTTTTTTTTAGATATATACCAATATGTATCTAAAATCGATTTTCTCAAAAACGTATTTTACGTAAAAATTCCCGTTTTTCTTTAATTTATTTTTGTTTTTACGGTGCTTTTGAAAAGTTCTGAAGTTGAAAATCGAAGCATTACTTCGACATCTTATCATGTACACAGACACAAAAAAAAAAATCATTGTAAAATCAATTCATTCATCGCTCCGCTCTGAATTTAAATTTGAACCCTACCTAATGTAAAATATAAATTGGGCCATATGTAATATATTACATAGTCAGTGTTAGTCACCGGTGTGCCGCTTGCAGGCTACGTGGGCTCAGCCACACAAGACAAATGTCTATTTTGTCCGTGCATAATGTGGCCCTAGAGACAACAAAATATACCAGTGTAGCCTATTTTTAAGTTTTTATTTAAACGTCAAATCGCTGCAAGAAAATAATCTATAAACAATCATAATTAATTAAAAAATCAAATTTTATGTTGCCTGGAAAAAATCTCATATTCGTAAAAGTAGGTAATTGAGGTTTTTGTAACCCTGAATACAGAAAAAATTAAGCTTTAATTTCATAAATACTCCCGTGTGCGTTATCTTTTTTCTTTCGATTATTCAATTATAATAAAACGCATAATCTGAATTCTGAATTCTTATCATGCATAAACGTCTATAATAATAGGTAGGTATTATCTTATGCAACATTTGATGAAAATTTGAAAACCTAAAATTCCTTCAGGTATTTGACTTTAAAAATTAAAATAAATTATCAAGCATATATTATGATAGTTTTAAAATTTATCTAAATCTTACATATTATTATTTGCATTAAACTTTAATAATACACTCAAACCTGGTTAGAATGTATTAATTTACAACGAATGATTTTTCTTGGAAGTACCTATATCTTGCTACAAATCTACAATAATATGTAATATAATTATTTTTATTTTTAAGAAGCTCCTGATTTGTTAAATTTTTCTACTTGTGACATAATATCATGATCATATTAATATATATTCTGCAGTCATATTAAGTAAGTTGGGTTTTACTCTCCAAAAGAACATATACATAGGTATATATATAATATTATAGCTTAGTATAATATAAACGTATTATATAGGTACGTTATGTGATATAAGAAATAAGGATAATAATTTCAATTTTAATTCATAACAAAAGCCTCAAATATGCTGTAATTAAATCTTATCAAGAGGTCAGTGATAATTATTGATGTTTTAATATTATTTAATTATTATAATATGAGTAATATGACTAAACCATACTATTATTGTCAGTAAGAAACGGAATTAAATACAATTGTATTTCTTTATGTATTATACAGTTTCTGATCGATGATGTTTTTAGAATGTATACGTGATAAAGTGTTTATTATAAGTATAACTATACCTAGGTACGTGTAAGTATATTAATTCATACACGTTTTAAAATAGTTGCATAACTCGTCGATACAATAATTTTTATTGTATATTTGACATCGAATATCTACTAAAAATGAATTAATAAACTTAAAAGATGTTTAGAAAACAATGATGATTTAATTAATAACTATATAAGTAGATATGGCTATAACCAACACTGTAGTATTTTTATTTTTAACATTGTGAGTACCTAACTTCAATAATGGTTTGTTGTATTTCGTTATTTGCAGTTATCATTCACATTCATCTGGAATTCTGGACATAAAAACTTAATAAGGCGCTCAAAAATTTCAATTGATCCAAAAATGTTACCAATATGTATTCGAGTAAATAAACGCACGCTGCGAATGAAATTACATTATTTTCTTTATTTAGGCGGTAAGTAACAACAATAATTTGCATTATCATAATTTGACTTTCTAAATTTTAAAACTTACATGTAATATTTCCAACTGAACATTTACGTAGGTATAATATCTTTTAATTAGTCTTATTGTAAATGATGTTTTTTACGTAGGTATACTGATACTTATATAGAAAAGTGTTATTTTAATACGTATTTGAAGTAAAAAGTATATTTAGGTATTTTCATGTTTCAAAAACTTTCAACTTTTTTATAAGATATATTTTGTTTGCTTTATTAATAAACTGAAACGATTTTCATGTTTTATGTCAATTTTATAGAGCATTTTAGGTATCTATATTGTATCGTTAAATTTTGATGTAATTTTCAAATTATTGTCAACTTTTTTATTTGTCAAAGTATTATAATTTTCAGTTGATTACAATTCACAGTATTAAAATAGAAAATATATGACTAACAAATAAAGTATTTTAATTTAAACACTGAGACTTTGGAAAAGTTCTCAAAATTCTTCATTCAAATAATTTTTTTCAAAAGTACATTTAAATTTCGTAGATATTTAAGTAGGTTAGTATAAGACTACAAGACTGATTTTATAATGAACTCTTACATGTATCATATTTATTATTTGTACTTAAGTAGGCATGGCTTGATAGTTATCTAACACAAGTGATTCTTTTTATAGTAATAAAAAAAAAAATAATAAGAGTCATCCATGTTAAATTGTGTGTTTGCATAATGTATACGTTCACGAGACGCATAATCATATAATATGATCATAAAATTATTTTTCTTAGATCTTTTGTATCTAACTCAATTATTACGCTATCCGTACACATTCATTACCTATTTTTTAAGACTTGATATTATTGTTTATTCCTACAGGTGTTGCATCTGTTCAAGGATTTGCACCTACAATAGCAAAACAACTGGGTTATTCACCGATGGTAGTCGGTTCTGTTTTCACATATTTGTCCATGTTATCGTTTTTTGTGAAACCTATCATAGGAATTATCGTTGATAAATTTCGCGTGAAAAGAATTATGTTTCTCGCATTTGTTTTACTATGTGGTCTTACAGCGTTTTCTTTAAAATTTATCCAGAAAATACCCACAGAAGCTGTTGCAAATTTAAATTGTGACACAACAACAACATTAAACGTTTGTTCATACGATAACAATCAGTTATCACGATGTGATGATAGTCTATTGAAGCTTATATTAAATAGTGCAGAACCCATCGAATGTCAAGTACGTTATACATTGATAAAATGTAATTATTATAAATTTATACCTATCAGTGTCGAGGGGATTGCAAACGGCCAACCAAAATGTATCGATTGTTTGTCAATCATAGTGGTGGACCTACGTTCTATATAGTAATGCGATTATAATTATACCTATTTCTCTTACACTCAATAGTCACTCGCACATTGTCTAATGATCACTTATTACACACATATTATTTGTACAAGAACTACATAACATGTGTGGTTTTAAAAATTTAAATAATTTAAAATTTGAACTCTTAAAAAACTGTTAATTTTCAATCTTCTTAATAGGATGTCATCATTATGCCCACATGTGTTAGCCCTATCTTATACGCATAATATATAAAAATGTACTGGTCAAGCTGCGTTAAGCTTTTTTAAATATTAATCTTTTAAAAACTCATAGTTCAATTGAAAATAAAAATAAAAATAACGATAAAACACAGATAATGTTCTCACATTTACATTTGACAATAGGTCAATTTACTCTAATATTTAAGCTAACAACATAACGTCATTAGAAGTGCTAGACGTACATTTTGGTTTATTCTATGTTAGTAAGACGGAGAAAACACATTCGGATACGACAATCTCATATTATCCCTACTTCATTTTGTTTTTATAAAATTATTTTGTAGAATAGTTTTACATAAAAAAAAAGTGGGAAAGTGGATGTCGCTCTGCTGTACAGTAGGTTACAAGTGGGTTACTGTAATTTGAATCCAATGATACTATATCATTGTATACGAAAAACGATTCTGAGCGGAAACGATTTATCTGTCTAGGATATATTATAGATTATTAAAATTTTTCAAACTTTAGATTTAAAAAGAAACATTTTTATGTTGTCAAAATTCAAACTTTTAATGCTTATAAAAAAAAAAATTGTGACTATGCATTTCTTTTATTTTTCAACTGCTATTGTAACAATATGTATAAAACATCGTATTAAATTTTCAAGATCTTCTACCAAAAAAAATACATTTTTATCGATATTAATTTAAAAAAAAATTAATAATGATCGAAAATTGCATATGCTTATGAATAGTTCAACTTAAATCGAATTTTTGAAAATTCCATGGTGGATAGAATATACTTATATAAACATTCGGTGAAAATTTCATGTCGTACCTATGGTCATTTTTTTTAAAGTTTTTTTTTTTTTAGTTATAATATTTTTTTTTTTTTTTATTAAAAGAAAATATATACAATCTGTATAAACAATATAATAAGTAATATGGTTGATTAATATACAAAACTGGACGGCTTGGTGGAAAGGAGTGTCCAAACGACACTACTTCAATCTAGACTTTTGTTGATATATTTTTTTTAAATTTCATATGACTATAAATAGTTAAACTTATGTCGACATTTTTTGAAAATTGCATGGTGGACCGAATATACTTATATAAAAATTTAGTTAAAATTTCATGTATCTATGGTCATTTTTTTTAAAGTTACATCAAAAACCAAAATTGATTTTGTCGAAAATTGATTGTGCGTAAAATTTCCCGTTTTTCCCTTAATTTTTAGTTTGTTTATCCAGAGTATTTAGAAAAATATTGAGAGTTTTTTACTTTTGACTCCCCAAAGTACCAACTAGATTCACTTTCTGAGCTAACAAGGTACTGTTGTCGAAAATCGAAGCATTTTTACTGCCCCAAAACGTGATGACAGACACAAAAAAAAAAATAGTAAAAATAAAAAAAAACACACATCATGGTAAAATCAATACATTCCTCGCTCCGCTCAGAATCTAAAATCTAGTCTCATATAATATATATAAATAAATTATATAAAATATCATAATTATTAATATATATGGTATCAATATCTTATCTATTTACTTTAATAGAGTAATAGTAGGTATATTTAATAATTTTTAATTGATATGTACATCATTATCTATATGTATAGAGCTAGGGCTCATTGAAATAATTATTTTAGGCCTTTTAAAAATTTTCTAAATTGTTTTTCTATACTAAAATTATGAAAACTTTAAAATATCTAGGTACCTGAGGGTAGGTACTGCAGAGTGTCCCGCTAGGATTTACCCATTGTGATGATATCTCACGAAATAATGGAGATATTAAAATTCTGGTTTTGTAAAAATAACTCGTTGGGATAAGAACTACAATTGTTTCATTTTTAAATTTATTTTAGTGTTTTGGTAAAAATATGTGAACAATATATTTTTTTATTTAATTATTTCCAAAAAAAATAAAGATAATAATTTTGTTGAGTTTAATTTTCTGAAAAATATATTGACGTTTCAAAATTTTATTTTCATTAATTTCCTGATTTTTAATATTTTTTCTAGTTTTGAAGTAATAAAATATGATTATAACTAGGCACACTGAAAGTTTCGGCCGGCCGTACGAGAACGCGCGCGGCGCAGTGGGCTACATGTTTGATAACACTACGGTATTAATTAATAATTCGCAGTTTTTCTCGAAACTAAAAAAAAAATTTTAAATCAGGAATTTAATAAAAATAAAATTTTGAAACGTCATTTATTTTCATAAAATAAACTCAACAACATTTTTTCGGAAATAATTAAATAAAAAAATATATTTTTTAAATTTTTTACCAAAATATTAAATTAAAATATGAAATAATAATAATTAGTTCTTATCCCTGTGAGTCTTATTTTGCTATCTCTATTATTTCTGGAGATATCGCAATGGGTAAGTTCTCGAGAGACACTACACAGATATTTAATAATTTTCATTCTACTTTTAAATTTTTTTAGTGTTTCAATGTCCTATTTAAACTTTTAGTTGTTTTATAATTATAACCCAAACTGTAGATGAATTGTGAATAAATTCTAAGACACAACAGTTTCCACCTTTAAGTAAAAACAACATTATTATTTTAATAATATATTCAACTGATTAATTAAAATGTGGTTTGTAAATATTTTTATCAGTTACGCTGTGAACAAAACGAATCGTTTCAGGAAGAAATCGATAAATCTTGGAATTTTATCGACTATAATAAAACTCCAAATATTATGTATATAAACGACGAATTTGATAATCTCGATGTATCTTTGATTATCAATGCGACAGACCAGGTAAAATATTACAATTTTTAGCTGTCTCGAATGTTACTATAGATCTTGAGCCTTCGAGTGTACAATACTATAACTCTATAACTTATAATGGTGTGTATTGTTTTATAATTAGATCGAACAAAACAACGTTTTTCTAGTGAAATCGGTACAAACCATGAATACACTAATTGTATTACCAGTCTGTCCGAGACCGGTGAGTACTCGGTGCAAGATTATTGACTGCTCAAACGATGTCCTAATAGAATTGGCGAGTGTTCAAAAGTTCGGAGGAAGTATTTTTGGCTTACATCAGTTCTGGAAATACTTAACTGTTATGAGCTTATTTTGGATTAGTCAAGCAATCACTTGGAGTCTACAAGACCCCATATGCTTTGATATTTTAGGTGAGTGATTGAGTGATTCTAAACATAATATTAATATATTATATTTGTTTATATCACAGCAATAAATATTTTTGTTGAATTTGTAATCAGACATCCGACATACTATATGATTATCTGCTATCAAATTGCTGAATTCACTGATGAACTTTATAAAACTAACAATATAATTTATAAATTGTTTATAGAATTTATCTCTAGTTTAAAATCTAGACATTTTGAATTATTTTATACAGTTTCCAGTATTTCCACATAGATAACTCTCGATCATTAATAAACCAAAAAGGGATTTAAAGTATAAAACTTATTTTTCAATTCAAAACAAGTATATTGCATTTTTAGATTCTCATTGGATCAATGAATGTATTGGTTTTACATTTATGTATGTGTTTTTGTTGTTAATGTACACAATAAGTTGTCGAAATAATGCTTCGATTTTCAACTTCAGTAAGGGAGGTAAAATTTTGAAATTCCCAGTAGTTTCCAAAAGCAACGATGGGAAAAAAACAGGAAATTTTACTCAAAATCGGTTTTTGACGAAATCTATTTTAGATTCTGGTGTAACTCTAAAATAAATTACTTTAAAGACACAATACATCCACTGAATGTCTATATTGGTAGTTTTTATATACCAAAAAATGTGTTGACTTATTTTAAGCTGTTTACAGAAACTTTAATTTTTCAATTTTTTTAGATTTTTTTTCCTATGAATGAAAATTAAATTTTATTCCATTGGAAAAATGCTTGAACATTTATTACACTATATACTCCTAATAATTAATACAGTGGCAGTTAAAAAATATTAAAATCCATGGTCATAATTTTTTTTATAAGTAATTAAAGTTTGAATTTTGACAAAATGTATTAAATTGAAAATTTACATATTACTTAGTTGTTAAAAATTCATAAAACATTCAACTCGTGTAGCTTTGATGGTTTAAAACAAGATTTCATATAAGTAGTTAATTCTGCAACAAAAAAAAAAAATCTAAAAACTATACATAGGTACACAGTTTTTTATAGTTATTTCAAGTTCAAATTTGAATGAAATTTCATAGAAAATAACCAAGAATAACAATTTGTTATATTGTTGTAATTTAAAAATATTATTTGTGGGTACTCGACATTTTTTAGAGTATACTTTATTTTCTAATTATAATAGTTAATTCCATTAATGACTTATATTAATTATAAAATATATTTTATGGTACTATATGTAAAAATAATAATGTAGGTACCTATTATGGTACATGCTTGTGTACCCATAGATAATGTATAGGTACTTATTATTACTAGATTTTAATTTTTTGCTTTTATTCCCCTTGAATTTATTAATTTAATTATTTTTTGTAATATCTGGTATTTTTGTATTTTATTCCTCACTTTTTGATTCGATTAATGTTAATTAATAGATGATAAACCCGAAGATTTTGGCAAACAAAGGTGTTGGGGATCCATAAGTTGGGGAATTTTCTCAGTTTTTGGAGGAGCACTGGTCGATTACTTCAGTAATAGTGATTATCAAAAAAATTATGTTCCAATTTATTATCTATGCCTTATAATTATATTATGGGATTTTGCCGTAGCGTACAAAATAGAAGTAAGTTTGTTACTTAAATGATATAACCTAGTCGATACCTACATATTCAGGAATATAAAATAGTACTAGTTTGATAATATATTATACTGTACCTACTACTGTAGACTATAGTATTGGTATTATATATAATTGTATAAATTTTTACATGATATTTTTAAGATAACTGAGACAGTTGGATCTAAGAGTACATTTTCAGACGTATTCAAATTAATAACTAATTTGAATGTCATAATCTATTTAATATGGATCATAGTTATGGGGATTTGTACAGCGATGCCTTGGAATTATCTATTTTGGTAGGTAAGAATATAAGATAATAATGTTTGAGTAAGTATACAACGTTAACATACCTATAATGACAAAATAAACGATTTTGTTTAAAATCGAAGATTAGGCTAGAGGACCTAACATACTCGTATTATGTAGGTGGTGACAATTTTTTTCTTTAAAGGTAGGTATTTAAATAAATTACAAATATTAGGAAATCATATATCTTGAACTGTGAGTAACTAATTTCTAGAATAAAATAATGATCATGGACAAAAAGACACAATCCGCTATTATTTGTTATTTTTACCGGCCTGTTTAAGCTACGAGTATGTCCAATAAGTTAGCAGTATAGACTGATTGACGATAGGATAATCATTACCTCCATAGTATTCGTTAGTATATACATTTAGACTGATACTGAGAATGTGTACATTTTTAATATACCTACCCAAATTAACCATTTTATAAAATATGTATAGACTACTATATATTATATAACTCGAACCGATAGATTTGCCAACTTTCGTGATTTTATCGAAGCTTGTCAAAATTTAAACGCTTATGAAAACAATCATATTTATGCATTTTAATATTTATGAAATGCTATACGAAAAACTTATGTAAGATCCAGTATTATATTTCCAAGTTTTTGACCGAACTTAAGAAAATTTTATCAGCATTTAAAATAACAAAAATATAAAACATTATTTTTCTTAGTTTTTTTTCTTTTGATTTTTCTTGATAATTTTAAAAAGTTTTAACAACTTTCAACTTTTAGCTCCTAATATAACTATAACAAATACCCTATCAAAGAAATCCATTAAATTTTGGAGATCGAAACATTTTTCCAATTTAAATCGTGTATTTATACATATCATATATTATATATATATATATATGATTGCAAAATCAATACATTTATTTTTCCACTCAGAATCGATACCTTCATCTGTAATTTTAATTTTTGACATGATTCTAACTATTGACTTTTTAGTATTTTGATATATGTATATATATTTGTTGTTTTACATTTTATAAATTTTAATATAATACTGTTATATTTCTGTGTAATTGGGATCTGCCTATATATTTGGAAATAAGATTAAAAATAATAAACACTGTTAGAAAATAATGGAAATGTATATGGAATATAATTTTGTGTATAAAATCTTAATTCTTAAAAAACTACAAACAAAAGATTCTGCCCCTCTTTCCTGCAAAGGTTAGCGCATACCAGTGTAAAATACTTGTGTTCTTTTAAGTGATTTAAAATTATTTTCCAAGTTAAATATTTGTTTCAAATTATGTTAATAGTTGGGTACTGTATAAATAAATGTGTTTGATACATTTAACTGTACACATTGTTATTTATAATTATATGTTAAAATAATTATTAATTTCGTAATATATTTTTTATATAGTTTTTATTTCTATATATATTTTTTTTTTTTTTAGGTATATGGAGGATTTAACCAGAAAATATCACAGTGATAAGCAATCTTGGACGAAAACTCTACAGGGTTTGGCTATAGGAATTCAATGTATCGGCGGTGAATTGCCATTCTTATTTTTTTCCGGTTGGTTGATCAAACGAATTGGTCATTCGTATTGCATGGCCCTAGGTCTTTTCGCTTTTGCTCTTAGATTCTATCTGTACTCTGTGATTACCAACCCGATTTGGATACTGCCAGTCGAGTTCATCAATGGTATTACGTTTGGATTGTGTCATGCTGTCTTGTTAGCATATGCTAGATTTATTGCTCCACAGAGTTCTGCCACGACAGTCGTAGCATTATCTGGAGCACTATTCGAAGGTGTTGGTAAGTGTAATATTATGCTACACAGATTTAATAAAAAAATTATGTATCTATGTATGAGTAAATTAATTATGTGTGTCGAGTTGTGACGTCTGAGGAATATTTGTGCTAAATCCATACGAGTTATGTTTGAATATATCCACATTAAGGACACTTGAAACCCGTATCAATTTTTCATCAAAACGAGATGAGCGACTGATTAAAATTTAAGTTATGGTTTAATTTAAAAAAAGTATTTTTGATATGATAAAGAAGTAAACTTTAATCAGCCGGAGCATATGTGCAATATTTCCAATAGTTTTTAGTATATTTTATTTTAATAAAAAAATATAAAAAATAAAGATTGATAAAATTAAAAATGTTTATTCCCGTCAAGAATTTGCTAAAATTGAAAAGTGCTCCATCGACGCAAAGTGATATTATTGTTTCTTAAGCATTTAAATATCTTTGCATTTTTTTTAATAGACCCTTCAGAAGTACTTAAATGTTTGTCAGGCGTATTACCTATTTCACGCCCATAAATAATTGATTTTGAATATTTTGATCTAATGATTAAATTACATAATCTTATTGTGCATGTGTATGCGTAATATTGTTGATGCAGGTGATTTCTCGGATTATGGGGAGGGGGAGTATACACAATACACACATTTATGATCATTTACTAGACACACTAAGACTAACAGTAACCGCAGGGAACTAAAGAATTGCCTAAACACAACTATTTAAAAATGACACATTCGCAGGGGCTTTAACTACATATATTTATATAGGTACGCTGTCGTGGACCTATAATAACACCTTAAGTCCTTAATTCGAAACGATAAACGCTGCCCACTTATGTATTATACAAGGTGTTTCACGAAGTTTTGACATAGGTATATTATGTATACCATGTGGCATTTGTGGCGATATTATATCAAAATTTTGTGGAATATACCTTGTGTATAAAGGAATGTCACTTCTTGATTCATAATCAACGCAGAGCTGAACTTATTAAAATTATCGACTTGAAATTTTGAAGATAGATTAATATTATAATTTCATCTCGTACTAAGAAGGATTTTTCAACATTTTTATTTTAAGAGGTCGAAATCTGCAAAAATAAATGTTTACATGTTAATTGTATACCAATATTCATATTGAGTATATATATATATATATATATATATATATATATATATTATACATATGTATAATAAACTATTAAAAAATAATAATAACAGCATCCCCACCATTGCGTCTTATCACTGCTACGGCGGCGTTTCCAGCTACGAAATTCATAGTCGCTACGACACGATAGTTCATTTGTATGAAATAAAAAAATATTTTTTTAAAGTTGTAGTGTAAAGTACGACACACGCCTACCCATATAATATACGAAGGCGCGCCTGCTGAAAGGTGAAGTGTTTATAAACAGTAATAAGCTTCTGCTTCTAGCTATACATTATTAAAAAACGTCATCAAATGAAGAAATTTTTGTCAATGGAATGGATACTGTTTAGGACTCAATAAATATGCCAAGGGATCCGAAATACATTTAGTACTTCAGAGGGCGATTTTCCTATTTCAAATAATGTTGTGTCACAGAATATTTAATTTCAGATAAAAGTAAGAAGCGTAGCCATTCTAGATATACACAGTGTTGAATCATCACAATTTTTTTTTTTTGGGGGCGGGCTCACTTTTTTTTCATTGGTGAATGGTGTTTTAAAAATTTAAAAACGCCATTTTAGTATTATGAATTATATCTATTAATAGGTAGTTATTCTTATTACAATTTATAATTTAGACATTTCAAATTTATATAAAACTACAAAACAAATTATTTTTTTTTAAAATAAAAAATGGTGAATCTCATTGAACGAATCAATCTAAGGTTAGTCTAAGGTCGTCACATATTATAAATTGTATTATTATAATTTATTACAATTCAGAAATTATGAATATTGAAAAAATTACAAAATAAATTAGAAACCTATTAATTATTTATATTTAAATTAGTATTGTGCATTTAATAAATAAGTACATTTTGTTGAAAGTCAGAAAGTTGTATTTGTCAGGGGGCTGAAAGAAATTTCAGGGGGGGCAAACGCCCCCCTGAAGTATACCTGGATTCAACACTGGATATACATATATAAATCAAAGCAACCAATTTAAAGATACTATAAAAAAATACAAAGCAACCAATCCCTGCGGCAATCATGAAGTAGTAAGAAAATATCAAGAGAAATGGAGAAATATAGAAATAGAGAATCACAAAACCTTCATGAGTGCAAAAACGTGGAGTTCTTACTTAAAATCGTTCGCGCAAATAGAAAATTAAAAATTATCTAGTCTAGCAGATGATCCCAAAATTGATTATAAAAATAACATTGACACTATAAACTAAAAATTTAAATTTTGTAACACTCAAGTGGATAGGTGAAACACTTGGCATGTGCTATAATCCGATACGATCCCTTGCAATCACCACCTAATCCATTACGCAGTTTACTTGAGGGTAACCATCCTGATCACGATCACTATTTTAATCGTACTAGGAAGTATATAATGGTTGTTTTCAAATTACGAGTACATCGTTTTTGTGGGCGTCACCGTTTTCGGCCAAAATGTACCCTTCCGTTTTAGTGCTAAACAGAGATATTTGTAAAGCCCTCATTTATTAAACTTGCATTGTATTGTTTATTAAAAACGTATTATTGTTGGTTAACTAACTTATTAATTCAATTTTTTTTAATTTTAGAAATCAAAATCATAAATTTCATTATATTTATCAATATTTTTATGCTAAAATATCTGAATTTTACTAATATTTTTTTTTTTTTTTTTTTTTTTTAATGTTGTTTCTAGGTACATCTATTGGTGGTTTAGTCGGTGGTTCTTTGTACCAAACATATGGAGGAAAGCAGACATTTAAATTATTTACATATGGCTCACTAATGATGGGTATTCTCCATGTAATATTTATTAAGTTAAATAATAAGTCAAATAATATGAAAACCTTAAAATAAAAATAATATAATTCATTTTGTAAATTAATTTAGGTTTAAAATTAAATTGTAAAAAATTTGATAAGCAACAAATTAATTATTTATTTATTTATAAAATAATTTGTGCTACACTGCTACCACACCCATTAATAGTGAGTAATAATGATTTAATAAATATATTATTGTATACAATATTGAATATATTTTATACTATAATAAACCTGTTTCAATTTTTAACATAATTTTCACACTGCTGCAGAAATAATTTTAAAATAAGACATATTATGTGGAGATTCCAAACACAAATAAACTTAAAGAAATTAAAATATCAATCACCTCAGTCCAATTTATTTTATAGGTACTGACATTTTTTTTTCTTAAATAATAGCAATACAATTAATATAGTTAAAAACTATAAAATATCTTAGACTGACAAACCTCCCCACTCAAAATTGTTTTTCGTATACAACGACATTATATCGTTGAATTCAAATGTAATACCATCTATTACAGTAACTCACTTGTAATATAGCTACTGTACAGTAGAATAACATCCACTTATCCGGTTTTTTTTTAAATTGAAAATAGAGTATTTGCATACAGATAGCAAACTAATGGTTCAAATTAGCTAATTAATAGTAATGGTGATTTGAGACGGGCAAACAGATAGACTGCTTTCATATATCTAATGTAGTAGGTCTATTTCCAGGGACTTATCATTATTATTTTATTCATAAAATATTAGTAACACAGAAATTAAATAGAATAGACCAGGATTGATGGCTATTTTGTTACGAATGGTAAAGCTAACATTTCTGCGATAGAGACAAACAATGTGAGGCAATTATATATCTATGTTAAGTTATATTCTCTTTTATAAACCCACAGATTTAGGTGGATCTATGTGGTCAATGATCATATTTATTTTGCTTTACGTATTTTTCATCATTCCCGCCCTATTTTATATTTACCTTCGATTGTCGGACATATTTAGTTAAGTTTGCTTAGAATTGTTTTATAAAATATGTGAGTATTATAATCACTATAATTATTATAACAATATAATAAATAATCATAGTTATTAATATAAATGGAAGGGTGCAGGTAACGGTTGTTAGAAGAACTCGTGTATGTGAGGTGAGGATTCGTCACTAAAAACTTGTGTGGTCGCCGATCCGAGAACTAGCGACCTCAACTAACACGTTAGTGACTTAGGCTCACCACCGAACCTCACCAGGCCCCGCTATTTTGTTTGCATTGATAATTTAATTTACACGTGTGAGATGCGAAAACAATATAAATAACTGGCAGTATCAACACTTTGTATATTATCCTTTTGTATAGAACAATAATGGTATTGTTTCACCGTATTGTATTAATACTAGATACATAGATAATATTATAATATATTTTGTGTGGTGCCATGTTATTATCAATAAATACGAAAAAAATAATTTATAATTTTTCATAATATGAAATAATACTTTGTAGTAGTATAATATGTTGCAAATTTTAAAGTATATCGAATTCAGGTATTTAGGTGCACAAGTATACATTAAAGAATATTATTCAATAATCTACATTATAATATAATTTCTAAAATAAAGAAGGAAACTAATTTTATCGTTAACCTTCACTTATGTAATTTATACGATAAGAGCTTTTAAAAATTGCAAAAAATGAGAACAAATAAAATACTGGTGGAAAATTAACTGTAGTAGATTGTTGTGTACCTATTTTCGTAATTAGGTAATCACGTCTTGATAACTTCATTGCGATAACAATATTACTTAAATCTAAGAAAGGAATGTTTCTACGACACTATGGTGTTAAAAAATAAAAACTCAATGTGGTTTGATCTATTTTGGAATTCATAACGACAAGGAGCACAGTTTAACTTCACCGAAAAGTGCCTAAATAAGAAGATTCACTACCTACGCATCTAAAGTAATGTCCTATTTTATATTTTTGTTAAATTACTATTTTTTTTTTTTTTTTTTTATATATTTACAGTAGTCGTCGCTTATTAGACTTATTTTTGGACCAGGGCATTCGAGTCAGTTAATCCAAATTAGTCAATATTAGATAAAAGGTCCCGACAAAATTTAAAAATACATACTTACTTATCAAAATAATATTTTTTGAGATTTCAACAATCGTGTAATTAAATGCATAGTAATAATATGATGTATTGTTATTTAATAGAAACATTTTTTTTTATTCAAAATTTTGTAATAACCTTTAGGCACCTAATTCATTTTTGACAAAAAAAACCCCATCCAAATTTGATTGGACATTCTCTCTTTGGTTCAAAATGACTATATTAACCGCGGTGTGTGAACCTAATAAATACTTTTTCTGTGTGTTAGTATACATGCAAATCAGGATCATCTGTTTTGAATCTAATAGGCGAATGAATCAAATAAGCAATGACCACTGTATTATAAATCGTTTTTTTATTATTAAAACCATTGATTATGAATTCTGTTATTAATAAATCTGTTGTATTTATAATCAATGGTAAAACTAAGATAATTTATTAGAAACAACTAATTTAATAATAGATGATTTGGTTTAAACACTGACCATGGACTTAAAACGTTAATACTTGTTTATTTTGTATTTGTTTATTGAATTAATTATTATAATTACCTAACGAACACTATTCATATAAATCGTGATAGAATTATGATATTTTTTAAATTATATTTGATTACCTATATAGTAATAGATTATCACTATAGTGCTGATTATATTGCCAAGTCCCAACATAAATTACATTATCTGGTGAATGTAAAATTTTGTCGATATTGATAACTATAATAATTATAGGTAGGTACCTAATACTTACAATTTACACACTACATTATTCTCAATATTCAATCTGAACAATATTAATATCTATTATTTAATCGTAATCATATATGAATGTATAATACCTACCTATTTTGTTCTTTATAAATAATAATCTATTATATATTATTACATCGTCTAGTAAAATATATATTATAATGGTTTTTATTGTGTTTATTTAACAGGATATTAATATAAATTAACGCTTCGAAATGTGGTTGATAAGTGTGAATAAAAAGCTACTACTAATGAAAATGCATTATTTCCTTTACTCGGGATGTAAGTATTTAAAAACAATGATTATAAATAATACAAAAAACATTTAATGTAGAACCTAAGTAATTATATAATTAACCTACGTTAGTTAGGTTTCCATCCCTTAAATGTATCAGGTAAAACTGGTAAAATACGATCGATAACGATTAATTCATACATAATTTTTTTCTAACGTTGACATATTTATAATGGAACGATAATAATATGATAGTTTTTGTGGTACCATGAATTAATCAATTGAGACAGGTTAGGTTTTCGGTGGATTTTGAATTATATAGAGTGTGAAAAAAAAGACCTGACTAATTAAATAACTTATGTTAAACATTTTTTTTTTACAGACATTTCATGTTAAGTTCTAATTAGTGCGAAATTTGATATTTAAACGGAAAATAACATTTTTGGAAACCTTGAAAACTTAAAACAACATTAAATATTTTATATACAAAATATAATATTTTCGGAAAAAATCAATTTAATATACCTACTGTAATAGGTACTTATACCTAATATTAAAATAAATTACCAATGTAAAAAATTTTGTAACACAATGGCTTATGTCGCCGAGGGTATATTTCGTTTAATAAAATAAAAAAAAAAAATAAATAAATTACTTCAATCAAAATAATATCATTAAATATACTTAGTATAATGTTATAGGCCGATAGACCGTCTCCACTTAGAATCGTTTTTTGTATGCAATGATGTTACATATCATTGAAGAATTCAAATTTAATATATTCATTCCAGTGACTTCTTTGACACCTAATGTAGGTACAGCAGTGTGTCACCCACTTTTTAATGATTGTTTTGAATCTTATCGTTTTGACCATTTGTTATTTTGGTACATATTTTACTTTTGTTAAACGCTAACCTTGGATTATGCATTAATTAGACACCATATTCTTGATAGCGTGACTCTACATTTGGTTTATTTTCAGGTATAGCGACAATCCTCAGTTTTGGCTCAACGTATGCCAAACAATTGGGATATTCAAAAATCACCGTAGGGTACATAATGATGAGTCTTTTTATCATATCAATGTTAACGAAACCAGTAGTTGGTGCCATTGTTGATAAGTTCCGTGTAAAGAAATACATGTTCATGGTGTTCATATTTACAACTGGTATATCTGCGTTCTTTCTGATGTTTGTGTCCAGACTATCTTTAGAGACGTCCATAGAGCTGGATTGTGATACAAACATTACGACTGTAAACATATATTTCGACCATACTAATAAACTTTCAGACTGTGATCAAAAAATACTTATGGGAAATAAAGGAGAGAGGTTGGTCAATTGCAAGGTATTTAATTATAAAAGATATTTAAAAAAAAAAAATGTTTGGTTTATTTCTTTAGCATCTGTAAAGTATAATAATTGTTTGATTTTTCTATGTAAAAACACATCTTTAAGAAAACAAATTGTCTTCATAATCCTATACCGAATGAATCTATTGTATTGAACACTCTTTATTTCAATGAATATAAATGTAAATAGTTTTAATTCGTTTAAATATATAATTTGCCCTTAACATTTTTTTTTTTTTTTTACTATTTTGACATACAGGCTTAATTTCATATTCTAAATTAAAATATTTTTCTAATTACTATGAATAATAAAAATCTATTTTTCTATGAGTAATATATATACCTATTCAAAGTTTAGAGTAGTTGACCAACTTATTGTGTGATAACTACTAACCACTCTGTTTCGCTAACATTAAATGCTAAACTTTAAATATTACAAACTCGTAACTACTAATCCTTAATTCGATTTTGTGTTTCAAAATACTCTAAAAAATAATCTGTGTTTAAAATATTTAAGAATAGGTATAGTTTTTTATAAAAACGTTGTTTTGTAATAATTTGAAACCATGTAAGAAGCATTAATAATAAATCATTAGCTACTTAATAAATTTAATTCAAAATACTTTTTGAATAATGTGTTTTTTACGTTAAATGAATTACTTGGGATATTACTCATATTATAATGTATAATATTCATTATTTAATTTAAAAGTTTTAATTTTTGGTAGTAAATATAAAAATATTATTAATTATAATCAATTTTTTTCCAGCTTTACTGTAATAATAATGAAATATTGTTTTCTGAAATCTACTCAACATCAAAAAAGGAACTAAACATAAACTCTAGTAATTTTGATCCTAAAATAACCGATTTGCCGATATTAATACATTTGCATAACTCAAATACTGAAAAGGTAATAAATTCAAATAAAATCATCAGAAATATTTTTATTCATTTTAAATTGTGGTCATGTCAATAGTATGGTTCCTATAATTTTCGAGTTCAATACGTTGATATAAATCATAGTCGAATAATGTCTCCAGTTTGTCTTCATCCAACAAAAATGCCTTGTCAATTGTACTGCCCAAGTCCAATGATTATGGAATTAGCAGCAACGCCAAAATCTCAAAAAATGATAATTTCTATGCCCGAATTTTGGGAATTTTTTTCGTTATTGTGTATATTTTGGATCAGCCAATCTGGTATATGGGCTATACAAGATCCCATCTGTTTTGATATCTTAGGTAAGTATTTGCGATTCAACTTAATGAATCGAACCTTATAGTACATTTACTGTGTTTTTCTGTCTGTTTTTAGAAGACAAACCTAATGATTTTGGGAAGCAAAGATGCTGGACGTCCATTGGATGGGGATCTGTTACAATGCTTAGCGGTTGGCTTGTGGACTATTTTAGTTACGACAAAATGGAAAAAGACTACACACCCATATCATATTTAATATTTTCGTTTATGATTTTGAATTTATTGGTTGCTTCCAATATCCCAGTACGGTATACATTTGTTTGATAGTATTATAAGTTGAGGTTAATAGTAATTATTGTTCCTATACCTAGGTCGTCGAGTTCAAAGTATCACAAAATACGTTCCAAAATGTTTTTAAATTATTTTCAAAAATCCATGTTATAAGTTTTTTTGTTTGGATCCTATTGCTTGGAGTGTACAGCTCAATGACGATGAGTTACCTTTTTTGGTAGGTCGAATCTGATATTACCACATGCTGAACACTTCTGCAGCATAAAACGGAAGATTAAATAAATTGAGCTCATGTTGTAGATGTAGTAAAAAGATTATAGTAAATTGCAACCGGCATTTTCGATTTATGCTTTGAGAATAGCAACGTGTACTCATACTGCAATATAAAGTATTTATGTAAATAAAATGATTGAGCTTAACAAACAATTAAAAAATAGTATGGGCGAATCTTGTAAATTTCAGAACACGATTTGTAGAAAGATATGCCAACCCGTAGAAAAAATCATTGATTATTATACAAACAAAAATGATATAAATAGTGTTCATCGGTATTTAAATATTATACCATCCAATCAGTATAGAAGTAATGTACAAAATTTGAAAATAATTAAATATTATACATGTTATGATAGGTAACGAAAAAAAAAATTAATTAATGCCTTCAATTTAATGTGTATTACATTTTAAACATAGATATATTGTACTTATAATTTTTCATCTAAATCAAACTAGAAATTGATTCTGTAAAATAGAGTTTACAAATTATTAAAATCACGAGAGCTTATAATCACCATAAGAAAACTGGGTACAATGCATACAAAAATACATAGGTACCTTCAATGTATTGTGCGCAATATATAATAATTATTATTGTTCCGCTTTGCTTGGCATTATGTGTGACGTATATTTAAAAAATTACCGTACAACGAATATAATAATATATACCTTCACTTGCAGGTACTTAGAAGACTTGGCTTCGGAATATCAATGTCACCAAGTAGCGTGGATAAAAACGCTACAGGGTTTTTCTCAGGGCCTCCAGAGTTTCGGTGGTGAAATGCCAATTTTCTTCTGTTCCGGTTGGATAATCAAACGCATAGGACATAAACACTGTATGTCACTGGTTTTGTTCGCATTTACTGTTAGATTTTTTTTCTATTCCATCATGACGAATCCCATTTGGATGCTGTTAATCGAAATCCTAAACGGCATGGCATACGCATTGGGTCGTGCAGTGATGGTATCATACTCAAGAAGGATCTCGCCATCAAGTGCGCACCACACAGTTTTAGGACTTGTAGGACTTTTCGATTGCATCGGTAAGCACATATAATTCGTTAAAATTATAAATATTTTTATAATTTTAGTATCGTAAGCCACGCAGCTTGATAACTTAAAAGTTTCGATATTTTATTTGATTAAATACTAAATATATTTACTTAGTTATCGATGGTCACCAATTTAGAATTTACCTACATTTTGTCGAGAATTGCTATTTAATGGTACCTAGTGAGTATACCTAACCCACTGCTTTTTTAAATTTGGAATCCCATAAAAGCCGTAATCCTGTAACCTAACAAGATTGGGGATAAGTACAATAATAGACAACAATAATTGATCTATTTGCATAATTAGTTTATAATAAATATCATATTTATAAATTCTATTATACAATTTGACAAAATAACGAGCACTTTCAAATTATTTCTTGGTTAAATTTTCAATTTTAATAGCTAGGGCTTGAAAATTATATACAAGACTACTCACAAGTTTTTTCCATAGAAATTATAAATTTTATTTTGTTTTACTCAATATTATATCTCTTATAGGTTTATCATTTGGTGGTGTAATTGCTTCATATATATACGACTTTTACGGAGGATTTTGGTTATTCAGACTATTTACATACGGCTCAGCTGTGATGTGTGTCTTACAAATTGTATACAACTTGTTGACTAAGTCCAATGAAAAGACTATAGATCATTAAAACTTTTACTTATTTTTATTTTTAAAAACTGTTCTATTATTAGAACCGTTTGAATAAGGTATATTTTTTACTGTACAGAATCCATTTAAAGGCTCTATATTTTACATTTCTTATATATAAGTTTAATAAAGTTGATTTTTTGTCTATAATAATATATGATGCAGTATATAATATTAATTAGGTATTATTTTAAGTATGATTTATATTAAAAATTACATTAATTTTTATCATAGTATTTAATAATAATGAGAAATAATTTTATTTCACTTTTTTAATTTCATTTGAAATTTTTTACTACACATTTATTAGACTTGGTGCCATTCTTACAATGTCCGATTAAAGTTAACGGACAATTAACCGGCGAAATTTTATCGTTAAAAATCCCACTAACTATCGGTAACCGTTAACGAACACTTAATCGGAAATTGTAAGAACCGGCCTAAAATGTGTAAATATGGTTGGTTATATTTTTTTGAAATAATTTCTGGTAGAAAATATACCTATTTTTGAAAGTTACAAATAGAAATAAAAACCATACACATAGAAATAGGAAAAAAGACAAGCAAGAGTAAATCACTATCTGCCTATGAAGATTGATTAGTGATCACGATTAACTAATCAACAGTGATTAAATTAACTCTTAGCAAATCTTATTTTTTTAATGCTTACCTTTAGTTATAGGGTTGTATACTTTAAACATAGAAATTAGAGATTATTAAGCTCTTATACGTCAGTATTCTTCACCTGTCTGTCCTTTCTGAAAATGGAAAATTTATGATTTTTCATAGAAAATTATATTATGACGATTTTACTTCCTATGATATTTTTAATTTTACTTAATATGTTTATCAAAAAACAGATAAAAGAAATCTAATTTTTAAAAGAATGAAATGAAAGAATTTGCATTTTTATAATACTTAGTAATATTAATTTTTTATTTTAATAAAAAAAAATTTCAGTGATAAGATAATATCGATAATTAGATAATATTGAATTAAATTAATATACGATCTTAATAACTATACTAGGCATATTAAAAATCTCTACAGTCAGTTTAATACTTTAATATAATGACTAATGAGCTCCAAATAATTGAGGTACGTTTTGCATAGTTGTCAAAATGTAGCTTTTGTCATATTGTGTAAATTAAACTTTAAATTTAGAATTTAGTATGATGTCGACAATGATGTATGATATGATTTAAGTCTAAAAGTAATTTTTAGTAATAGTATAATAATATGTTTAATGTTTGTTATAATACTGTAAATAAACATAATATATAAATGTTTGTTATGGGCAAATGAAAATTGTACAAAATATGTGTTTTCTGACTACAATTTTTTTTTATTTTAATGATAATTGCTCACTTGTACTTAGAACTGAGATCAAATTAAAAAAAAGTGAAAATTCCACATTCCAAAAAAATTATTTTCAAGGTATGTTTCGTAGATGGCATTTGATATTTGATTTTTTGTGTAACATTACGATTTTGAAGCAAAAAAAATGAATAGTGAGGAGCACGTCTTATATTGATATATTATGACGCTATAATATTATTATAGTGTAAATATTAAACGGTCACAACTAAAACAGTCATATTATGAAAACTATCTGCAGTATATATCTATCTAACGTCAATATTTGAACTTCTACTTCAAAGATAAGATTTTAAAGGGTATGAATTTCGAATATGGTTTCAAATTGTTTTGATTTTAGTTTTGGATAATATTTCTGTAGTTATGTTATAATTTTTATAGCAAGACTTTCTGCTTATTAATGGATATAATTACACTTAATGATGCGTTCCTATATAATATATTATTTTGACGAATAATATCGTTATTCGTTAGATTATTGTTTGAAACTGGAGGTTGTCAATCAGATAGACGATTATAACTTTCTTTGGTTTTCAAACCTAGCATTCAGTTCATCACAGAGAAAGGTGTTTTGATCTCAGCTATTCAACTCCCATACAAAATAAGTATAATAAAAATATTAATGATATTACTAAGGTAGGTTGAATATTATTATTATATTATTAAAATATAATATAGTAATAAGTATAGTAAATAGGTAGTTATGGAAATACATGATAAACTGCACTTTTGACACTTATACAGTCATTTTTTTATGAACTGTAATTATTTATACAATTATTAAAATATTAATATTTAATTATTTAAATATGTTCACGAAAATAATTTTTGAAATTATAGGTATGTCTTTGCTTTGGCACATAGATCGATCGAAATCGAAAAACGTTACGTTACAAAAAAGCGTTACGTTACGAAAAAAAAAAATTGTAAAATATAAATTCTTCTCATGCGAGATTCGAACTCAATTTGCACGCTTATCACACGATAGTTAGGTGCGATTGCACCGACGCTCGATGTGTTGTAGCAAATGTCGCCAAAGTCGGACGTGGACGGTACGCCGCGCTCCTAGAACATCACTCCTCCACAAACACACGCACACACATAATGTGCTACATATGATAGCAAGTACAACAAAGACATAAAATGTGGTACTTCATTGCAGAATCGTATGCAATATGTTTAGTGATGTTTTTTGGTGTAAGGTGGCTCCAAAAATTGTCAATGAAAATTAAATATAATATTGTATGTAGACAAATTGTAGTATGCTTTCATTAATAATATAATAAGTAGTACAAAGTATTTCTATTAAAAAGTAGTACAAAAAATATCACAAATTTGAAAATTTTGTCTTTATGATAGAACATTACATGTTAAAATATTTCGTAGCCCGTCGATAAGTGACAATATGAGTATTAGAAGTTATAAAACCAAAAAAATTGCCTATATATTTTTAATATTATCCAACTGCTAATGAATCGACGTAATGGAGAACTTTGTATTCAATTTTCAAGTTTTTGATCCAATGAATACAATTTTATTGACATTTATCAAATAAAAAACTAAAAAAGCGGATAAGTCGTGGATGTCGCTCTGCTGTACAGTAGGTTACAAGTGGGTTACTGTAATGGATGGAATTAAATTTGAATCCAATGATATTTTATTATTGTATACGAAAAACGATTCTGAGCGGAGACGGTTTATCTGTCTATGATATATTATAGATTATTAAAAATTTTCAAATTTTAGATTTAAAAAGAAAATTTTTTATGAATTTCTAGTTTGAAATAATTTGCGAATTTTCGTGATTTTTACATATGTTGTCAAAATTCAAACTTTGAATGCTTGTAAAAAAAAATTGTGACCAAGCATTTCTTTTGTTTTTCAATTGCTATTGTAAAAATATGATAGAAGCCATGTATTACATTTTCAAATCTTAGTTCTAAAAAGAAAATTTTTTATGAATTTCTAGTTTAAAATAATTTGCGAATTTTCGTGGTTTTAAAGTATGTTGTCAAAATTAAAATTTGAATGCTTGTAAAAAAAATTGTGACTATATTTCTTTTATTTTTCAACTGCTATTGTAAAAATATATTAGAAGACTTATTTTAAATTTTCAAATCTAAGATATATAAGGAAAATTTTTTATGAATTTGTAGCATACAATAATAATTTACGAATTTTCGTGATTATTACGTAAGTTGTCAAAATTCAAACTTTGAATGTTTATAAAAAAAATTGTAACTATATGTATATTTCTTTTATTTTTCAACTGCTATTGTAAAAATATGTTAGCAGCCTTGTATTTAGTTTTAAAGTCTTAGATATAAAAAGAAAAACTTTAATAAAATTTCAATGTTAGATAATTTGAACATTGCCGTAATTTTACGTATTTAGTCAAAATTTGAACTTTTAATGCTTATAAGAAAAAAAAAACGTGCCTATGTATTTTTAATATTTAAATAATTTTAATATTTGTTTAAAACATCGTATTAAATTTTTAAGCTCTTCTACCCAAAAAATAAATTTTTATCGATATTAATTTAAAAAAAAACTAATAATGATCGAAAATTGCATATGCCTATGAATAGTTCAACTTAAGTCGAATTTTTGAAAATTGCGTGGTGGATAGAATATACTTATATAAACATTCGGTCAAAATCTCATGTACCTATGGTCATTTTTTTCATAGTTACATCAAAAACCAAAATCGATTTTGTCGAAAACTGATTGTGCGTAAAATTTTCCATTTTTCCCTTTATTTTTAGTTTGTTTAGCTCGATCATTTAGAAAAGTATTGAGAATTTTTTACTTTTGACCCCCCAAAGTACCAACTAGATTCACTTTCTGCTCGAACGAGGTACTGAAGTCAAAACTCGAAGCACTTTTACTGCCCCAAAACGTGATGACAGACACAAAAAAAATGTATCATGGTAAAATCAATACATTCATTGCTCCGCTCAGAATCTAAAATTTTAAATTTTCAAATGTCTATAAATAACTTAAAAATTGTTGAAATATTTTGAAAATTTTATCAAGTAATGAAATTGGTAAAATAAATATAGGGAGTAAATTTTAGATTTAAAATCTTAGATTTAAAAAGATAAATTCTTATGTGTTTCTAACTCAAAGCAAATTGTGATTTTTTGTGATTTTTACGTATTTTGTCAAAATTCGAACTTCCAATGCTTATCAACAAAAATTGTGACAATATATTTTTTAACTACTACTGTGGCAATATATTATGAGCCTTGTATTAAATTTTGAAACAGTTTTACCCAATGAATGAGATTTTATTGTAATTTATAAAAAAAAAAAACTAAAAATACTGAAAATTGAAAATGTCTATAAATAATTTTAAAAAATTTGAAATATTTTGAAAATGTTATTATGTATAAAAATGCCAGTGTAAATGTTCAGTGATAATTTCATGTGTCTACGGTAATTTGTTTTATAGTTACACCAATATCTAAAATCTATTTTCTTAAAATTTCCTATATTTCAAAATTTTTTTTTGTATTTCCGGTGCTTTTCTCAATGGAAAAGTTACTGAAGTTGAAAATATAAGCATTATTTCGACAACTTATAGTGTACTCAGACATAAAAAAAAAAAATCAAATAAATATATATAAAAATATACATCATTGTAAAATCAATACATTTATCACTGCTCTCAGAATTTTTAAGTTCAAAAGTTAAGATTAACTTATCTTTGTAAATAAGCCTTATGACTTACCTAACCTAACCAAAGAAAAATGTGTTATTTTTTATGCAGTTATTTAACGCATTTATCAGCAAGAATTCACATAAAACATTTCACAATATTTGCATACACATACTAAACGGCTACGTGATAATAATAATGGCGGAGTAAAAATGTTAGAAATCCTGATATTGCGCGAGACACGTGCGGATTAGATTTTAGAACAATCGTTTTAGTGAGCAAAAGAGTTTCGACATTTACACTGTTGTGCAAGTATTTACATACCAATGATTACGTGCTTAACATCGACATCAGATAAATTTTGAAAAATTAAATTTGTCATTCAGTTAGGTGCTCAGACGACATGTTTTGCTGGAATTTTCTCCTTTCACGTTTCTCTTTTGGAGTACGCCTAAACCAGAAAATGCGTACAAATTGTGAAACTTGTGCAAATGCTCGCTAATATTTACACATTTTTCCCGGTTGAGGTGGAGTTGGAGACATGCGCATACCAACGACTGCAGACAGCAACATCGTTTGAATTCGACATCAATAGTACCGAATCCAAAACTATAGGTACGTTTTCATTGTAATTATTGTTTAATTTGAGACTATTACAGTCGCTCAAAATATGGTTACATCGACGTGTCATTGATATTTTCAGTTTTTGTAATACATTAAGTTCTATTCCGTGAGTCACACTTCGTACCACATCACGTGCAAAGGCATATAAAATAGGTATAAATAGGTACCGCATATCGCATGATGTGTGATTTAGTCTTATTTTGTTGTTGTATTTAATTATTTAATTGTTTGGACTATGACGTTGAATAGGCTCCCACCATTTTGAAAGGGAAATCCTTCTGTTAAAATTCGTATAAAAATATATTGTTATGGACTATTGAACTATTATAATAGGCATTATTATGTATTGCATTGATTAGGCACATGTGCGTTTTGAAAATTTTATCATTTTTCACGTTGTTAGTATAAAAAACAAATTAATTAATAGGTACTTTACTAATTTTAGATTATGAGCGGAACGATGAATATACTGATTTTATAATAATGTAATATGTTTTTTCATTCGTATATTAATTTTAATTTTAATTTTTTTCGTGTTATTTACACGACAATTTGTCGAAATACTGCTTATGTTTTCAACTTCAGAATCTTTTCGGTTGGGAATGTGAATATAGTTGAAGTAGTGGAGAAGTCAAAGTTTAAAATTTAAAATTACCAGTTATTTTCAATAGCACCGGAAAATAATTAAGGTCAAACTGGAATTTGTATGCGATATTGCCCATATTGGTTTTGAGAATATCGATTTTAGATGTTAGTATAACTCTAAAACAAATTACCATAGATACATGAAATTATCACTGGATTTTAACATTGGAATATCTGATAATTGATGAAATGTTCAGTTTTTTTAGTTTTTTAATCTATATATTATGTTAGTAAAATTTAATCCACCTGGTCAAAAAGCTTGAAAATGTAATACAATGTTCTCCATAAGTTAATTTAATAGCTGCAGGAAAAAATTAAAAATACATATTCACGTTTTTTTCTTTATAGGTAACCGTTTAAAGCTGAAATTTTTACAAAATTTATGTGATCGAAAATTCACAAATTCTTCAGTTATTAAAAATTTATAAAACGTTTAAATTTTATAGTGAAGGATTGAAAATTTTAAACAAAGTTCCACGTAAGTAGTTAACTTTTATTACTCTTGACTGAAATGTTTGTTTAATTTCTTCTGAATTCTGATAATGTAGATGGATATTTTGTATAATAATTTATCATAGATTTTGAAAATAAAAAAAATTATAAATTAAATTTCAATACTATACAATGCTTAAAAAGACCTGACAAAAATATTTGCTAATAAAGTATGAAGAAAATTATGAAGTTGTTATAGTTAATAATAGATAATTTAAGAAATACCTATACTCATGTCAGAAAAAACATGGTTCCATTATGGCATTATGCAGTTTTCTTCGAATTTGATTTTAATTATTGAGGCATTAAATAAAATATCTGGATGGAACGATCTTTTTTACTGATAAACTGGGATTTAAATAATAATATTTACCTCTTAGCTTACATAATAATGTATACTGTTTTTATCAGGCTGAAATTTTATTTAAGATGCCCCCCCCCCCCCCCCCCCGTAAATCTATAGATCCGCGCCTGACATAGGTACATGTAGTGCATTATACATGCGGCTTTAATTGTAGATAATATATATATATATTGATTAGAAAAAAAGTAATTTCATCTATCAGGTCTTTCTGTTACACCTTGTATAACTGACCATCCTGGTGCGACCGGCATCATTGATAAGTAATTATAGATTGAATGTGTTCAAAACAACAAAATCACTGAAATATTGTTTTTAGATTATTCGTGATATTTGGACCTCTATCATAAAATAAGCTACTCCATAGAAATAAAACAGGTTATGCTGATAATCTAGCATGTAGGTAATAGAACTATTTTACCACCTCTTCAAATTGTCATGACCGGTCAATATAATGTTGCGTATTTCAATTGGTAGGTACTTAAGCAAAACATTCCTAGACAAATAGTTTAAATAGGCAAATCTGCTTAACACATAACACAGGTGTTTCAGAGTATTTATAATAGTGGTAGGTACTTGTACACATATTTTTCACTACCTATTCGTTTAATAAATTTGTCGAGTTCATATTTTAAATTACAATTTATAATTTATACATTTCAATTATAGACTCCCCTGTGCTATTCTACGAAAGTAATCATCATTATTATATAGGTAGGTATTTATATACAACAATGAAATATGCATGATTTCTCAAGGACACCAGGATTATTACGATATAAATTCTGAGCTAAATTATTACACAGCACATCCTTTAAGTGTATCAGAAGACTTTCAGCATTGACCTGATAGAGATAGTAATAACTGTTCATTTTATTTAACATATGACCGTCGCGTTTTATAATTAAAATGTTAAATTAAAAGTGTAACAATATACCGACTTATAATTTTTATAAATTTTGATAGTTCTTTTAAACCTAAAATACATTATTTTTTTTACCTTGTTTAAATATAATTAAAATCATGTTGCGTATAAAAGTGAATACAGAATTGCTACTGCTGAAAATGTGCTACTTCTTATTGTTTGCAAGTAAGTGTCATATTATTATAACAGAACTAAAAATAAAATATAATCATGATTATTGTGATTCATAAATCATGATTCTGAAATAATAATGAATGGATGTTTGATTCACGATGTGTATAGGCATTAATCATAAATATTTAAAAAAATATATAAATTATTAAGTAAATCGTTAAAAAAATATCATCAATAATGTTCTTATATAACTTTCAATGAACATTTTTTTAAATTTTTATAAAATATTAATTTCATTGATATGGGTATAGGCTTCGGTGGGATTAATAGTTTTCACAATTTGAATATATAAACCAATTACATAATGAATAGGCTTAGGGACTTCTAGCTCTAAAAAATACCTAAATATGCATGCAAATATGCACCAAAAAAATGACCAAATATGCTCTAAAATATGCACCTAAAAATAACCGTATACCTATGTATTAAGATATGGCCCCCAAAAAATAGGTATAACAAATATGTGATAAAATTAAATATTTATTTTATTAGAATTTATATTATATAATAATATTATTACTTGAATTGAAAATGATATAATAAATTGAATTTTTATAAGATAATTGGTTTAAATTTTAGTGTTCTTCCGACTTTTGTACTTTCGGCATTTCAACAATTACTTTAGGTTTATTTAAAAGTTTTATATTTTGCGTATAAAAATCTACACTAGTGAAAAGCACGCGACAGGCGAAACAACGACGGATAATAATCGACTAAACTGAAATAATAACTATTATCGACTATCGGTCGATGTCGAGCGGGCGATACAGTTTTATAGGATTATTTAAGATTATATTTACACAAAAATTATAACGAGATATGAATGGTAGATTTTCGGAATAAAAGAAGATAACCAATTCATAATATTATATTACGGCTCCACGTGGAGCCTCAATGATTACTTTCTTCACATTAGCCAATAAAATAATAATATTATGTTCTAAAATCTAAAGGAACCTTTTCGTTACCGACTCGCGGTCCAGTGCGATACAAAAATGTGCCGCACCCGTCGTCGCCCGGTTCAACTCGTGCCGCAGTCAACATGTTAAATATCTATAGTTTTCAATTTGAAATTTAAAAAAATTGCCAAAATATGCAAAATAAGCATAAAAAATGTTAAAATAAGCACTTTCCTGCAAAATTGATCAAATATGCAAAAATATGCACATTCAAATTTTAGATCTGATATCGTGGCACCGAGAAATAAATTTATTTCGCACTCTGCTATATTTAACAATAATTAAACAAAGTATGCAAATGCTATAAGTCCCTAAGCCTAATAATGAATAATTTGTGTACTTAAACGTTTTCTCTTTTTCCATAGGTTATGGACCTATAATTGGGTTTTTACCTACAATAGCGAAACAATTGGGATACTCAATAACAACTTTCGGCGCTTCTATGACGTTTATGTCGGCGATATCAACGATACTTGTACCTATATCCGGTATCATTGTCGACAAATTCCGAATAAAAAAACCGTTATTTTTAGTGGCCATACTTGGCCTGGGAGTGGTTTCGGCATTGTTCTTGTTCGTACCGAAAGCACCTTTAGACAGGGCCACAACCGAATTAAAATGCGATGCAGAAACAACCATCGTGACAGTTTTAAACGAGAATAACAATTTTCAAACGACTAGTAACATCACTGATTACACCGCTCTAAATCACAGTAATGAGTTAATAACGTGCAAGGTGAGAATAAATGTCATTAAAAAATTAAAATTACGATGTATATTATTTAAATTGGATTTCGTAAAAACATGTGGAGGTATTATAGGTAATAGGTACAGAGTAAAACTATCTGTGGATGTTGTAGTTAATTGCTTATGCTTTCGTTTTGAGGATATCAAGAAAGCTCACTCGCCTCATTATAATATTAGTAGATTGATACATTTTATGATAACATGATTTATTTTTTTAGCCACTAAGCAAAACTCAATATACTGCGCTGAATACTATTAAACTGTGAAAAGAACAATAACAGGTCAACGATATGTAAATATTAATTTGATATAAAATATATTTATTGTTCTATACAAATAGCAGAAGTAAATTGATTATTTTTATTGGTTTTCAATCAAGTACATAAGTATGTTAAAATCGGAACGAAAAAAATTTGAATTTTGAAAAGTTAAGAATTTGTGGTAAACAGGAAAATACTAAAAATGTTACTCGGTAATAAGGAGTAATAATTGGGTCATTCAGTTAACTTTAATATAATGTGATACATTCGTTATCATCTCCAAGTAGTAAAATGATTCGAATCCTGAATGATTCCATCGTGTTAAGCGCTAAACATTTCATTTCTTAACTTTCGTCTTAGCTATAAGGATCTAGAAAATTGGGATAAAAAAATGGGTAAGTAAGTGGATGTCGCTCTGTTGTACAGTTAGTTACAAGTGGGTGACTGTAATGGATGGTATTAAATTTGAATTCAATGTTATAATATCATTGTATACGAAAAACCATTTTGATTGGAGACGGTTTATCAGTTTAGTATATGTTATACTTTATTAATTTATTATATTGTTATTATTTCAAAAAAAATATTTTTAAATTATAACAGTATAACTAAAATTGTATTCTTGATTATTTAATATGTAATTTCATCCAAATTTGAACTTAAAATAACTGTAAAAAAAACTGTGTTTGAATAGTTTCTAGATTTTTTTTGCAGCAGAATGAATTACTTACGTGGAACTTTGTTTTAAATTTTCATTACTTGTAGCAATAAATTTAAACGTTATATACATTTTTAACAAATGTATAATTTATAAATTTTCAATGAAATCAATTTTGTCAAAATGTACAAATTCTTCAGTATATTGTTAAAAATTTTCAAAAACTTCAAACCGTCTCCGCTCAGAATCGTTTTTCGTATACAATGATAGTATATTATCATATACAACATATATCATATATGTAAAAAACAACTAAGTATCAAAGGAAAAAATTCTTTCAAAATATTAGAGTGCAAAAAAGTACGAGGCGAGTTCCATAAGAATAAAAAACTTAACGTGTTAAAAATGGTTAAATTCAGAAAATTTTCCATTTTAAGCACTGTCTTAAGTACGGTTTGATTTAAATCTGTACATAACAAAATTAATAATTCTCCAATAATTAACTATCAAGAAAATTTGTATCTCGATCACGACTTGGCAAGCGTTCTTAAAATGATCAATGAATCTGAAGTGTTTTAGGTAAACAATAAAATACTTAAACACAAAACAATTTATTGCTTTGTGTTCAAATAATAATTTTTTTATTTATGTAAAAAATATAACGTAATATTTAATTCATACAATCGTTTTTTTTTTTTTTCAGATAAATTGTCAATATGTAGAGTTGTGCGGTGCAGACTATGAAACCAATAATAACCTAAACAACCAATCTGACTTGAGCGATTTATGGACGAGAACAATTATTAATGATATTGAAAATCAAAATAAATTCAACCATTTTAACATAACATTAAAATTGAAAGACTTAGCACAGAAAGAACAAGTATAAATTAATCATATAATTTCGTAATTATGTTCACATTACAATAATTTGAATATTATGCTTATTCCGTCACAGATTGCAAATTCGTACGTCATCTATCAAGTATTATCTGTCCAAATAAATGGCACGCAAATACTTTCACCGACTTGTCAATGCCATTTAAAAACATTTTGTCATATTATGAACTGTTCAAATAATAAAATAATGGATGTAGCTACCGTCAAAACTTACAGAGGAAACGTTCTCAGCTTGTATCAATTTTGGATTTTTTTCGCGCTTGTGGCGACGTATTGGACTTGTACTACGGTTTCGTCTACTATATTAAATCCCATTTGTCTAGAAACTTTGGGTAACATATAATAGTTAATAACAGTAATATGATTCACTTTAATCGAAAATTAATTTTAATATTGACATATTTTCAGGAGACAAATCTGCAGAAAATTTTGGAAAACAAAAATGTTGGGCGTCAATCGGTTGGGGGAGTTTTTCTATATTCATCGGATGGCTCGTGGATGTATTCAGTTACAATGAAAATGATAAAAACTATTCACCCGTTTTTTATTCTACCATTTTAATCACAGTTTTGAATTTGGGAGTAGCTTACAAAATCAAAGTACGTTATTAACCCTTCTTATTTTCACTAAATAAAAAATTATAATAATATTTTTGCTATTAATCTACCTACAGCTAAATTTCTGTAATTCATAGGTTGTCGAAACGAACAAATCCGAAGGTCGATGGAAGAACGTGCGTGGGTTATTCTCTAAATATTATATGATTTCATTTTGTGTATGGTCAATTTTCAACACACTATTTCATACAATAGTCACTCACTTTCTGTTCTGGTAAGTATTCAATACATAAAATTTAACTCGAGTTTGTAGGTAATTAACCATTATTTTGCGTGCTATAATATATGTTATTTACAGTAGGTACCTAGATTAATTAATTAGAAATTCAGTTTTTATATATATAATGTATATATTATAGTGTAACATTTTCATAATGTAATTTTAATACATAATAATATGACTAACAGCATATCTTTTACCACAGTGGCGTAGACATGATTTCTGAAAGGGGGGGGGGGGGTTAGAAAAAAAAAACTACAACTAAATGGGAGGTGAAAATTGGAAAATCCCACACCCTCACAAATTTTTTTCTTAGGTAAGTACCTAGTTTAATGTTTATGGTATTCATGTTTAGCATGAATATTTAAAGTCTAATAAAATTAATAAAAAATAAATTTTAAATATTTATAATATTGAAAAATTCAAAATGTGTTAACATAACTTTATAGACATACGTCATACATATTATATATATTATATACTGTATATTGTTGTCTCTATAAATAATAAGATAAGCTATAATAAAGCATAATTGTAGTCGTCAATCGTCATCGACCATTTCGACCAAATAAATATTACTGATTACTTTGCTAATTCGCTATAACTAAACGAAAATAAAATTATAATGGTGTTCAGTAATCAGTATATTGAAAAAACTGTCAAAATTCAATAGCTCGATAGATCACAATTCACAATATGAAAAAATATTAGATTATAGTGCATACTACATAATGTAAGCAAAAACAAAAAATAAAGCTAAAGGGGGGATCTGACCCCCCACGTCCCCCCCTTGTCTACGCCACTGTTCTACCATGATATAAAAACAAAAAAAAATAACAAACAAACCTATTTTTGAATTTCAATTCAATTTGTAGCTAATGAAGAATTAAGTCAGAATTAACCTGAAAATACGAAATATACATATTTGAGATTACATGTGACTACAATAATTCAAATCATTCATACATCATGTTTAAAACACGTTCTATATAAAACTATAATTGTGTATTGTATATATTTTACTTATTTTAGGAACGCCTATAACTTTAGTATTTGATGTGTATTAATCAATAAAAAAAACAAATACAATTATATCACACAATTTCAAAAAATAGTGAAGTATTCTTCATTGGCTGTTTGATAAGCATTAGTTATCAAATTTTGAAAAAAAAAACAAGTTGCTTTCATTCAATTAAAACACTACAGAGTTCAATTTTTTTCTATTTCATAAATTAATATTTTTCCTCAAAATGGCTTCTTTTAAATTTAAAAAAATAGATTCTAAGTATTTTTTAAAATTAAATTATGTTTATTTTTTTGAACCGTGGTAAAATTGATCCATTATTATTTGTATACATTAAATTTAAGAAAACTGAACTACAATATCTGTATTATATTTCGAATTAGAGCTATAGATTTTCAAATTAATCAACATATAGGCATATAGATATTCTGTACATTATTTTTTCAAATTGTTTACCAGTTTTTAAAAAAATATTGTTGTTATTTGATGTGTTGAATTATAAATCATATTTAATTAAGGTACATGGAAGATTTAGTTTCTGTCAGCAATGACCACAGCCAAAAGGCATGGATAAAAACGCTCCAAGGTCTAGCTCAAGGAATCCAGTGTTTCGGTGGTGAGATACCATTTTTTTTCTGGTCTGGTTGGATAATTAGAAAGATGGGTTATGGCAAGTGCATGGTATTAGTGCTAGCAGCTATGGCCGTCAGGATGTATCTCTACACAGTCATCTGGAATCCAGCCTGGATCATTGCAATAGAATTATTAAACGGCATATCGTACGCTTTGGGATATGCGGTGAAAATGTCGTACGCAAAAATGTTGTCACCTCCCGACACACTAAACACCATAGTTGGATTTATAGGATTTTTCGATTGTATTGGTAAGTATACATTAAACTATATTTTAATTTTGGTCGCATGAAAAACTAATTAATTGAATGGTTTAATAAAATTTAATGGACCAATTATGGACCTCTATATCATGTTTAAGAGGATGCCACATGTGTTGTCTCCATCTTACAACCTACGTAGATCATGGTAAATTTTACGTTCAAGATAATACGTTTTACACTGTGAATTTCAAAACTAGAATGCATTTACCTGTGTATAACTTAAAAGAGAGGTTATTATTTGGGGCACCATCTTGGCGCCCTATATTAACATAAGAGCGCATTATATTTAATGGGAATTCATTCACTATTGTCAGTGTAGACTATAGACCAGTGGTAACACGTTTCCGGTAGACTTTTTTTATTTGATAAAAGTACACAAACTTAGTAGTATGAAGATTCTTGTATTGAATTTTCATATCATAGATTTTAAAAGATACATTTTTATAAAAATAATTTGCACTTGTTTCATCATTTTCACATATTATTTTGTCAACATTTTAACTTTAAATGCTTATAATAAAAAGTTGTAGGGAAATACCAAAAAGGGAATTTTTTAGTAAAATCGGATTTTGACATAATCAATTTTAGATTTTGGTATATATCTAAAACAAATTACTGTAAATATATGAAACTTTCACTGAATGTTTGTATTAGAATTTTCTATATACCACATTTATAATGTTTTTACTTATTTTAGGCTATTTACAGAAACTTTCAGTTTTCAATTTTTAGACGTTTTTTCTATAAATGACAATTAAATTTTATTGATTTGATAAAAAAAAGTTTGAAAATGTAATATAAGGCTCCTAATATATTGTTACAAAGGCAGTTAAAAAAATATTAAAATACAGTCACAATATTTTAGATTCTGAGCGGAGCGATGAAAGTATTGATTTTACCAAGATGTGTGTTTTTTTTGTGTCTGTCATCACGTTTTGGGGCAGTAAAAATGCTTCGATTTTTGACTTCAGTACCTCGTTCGATCAGAAAGTGAATCTAGTTGGTACTTTGGGGGAGTCAAAAGTAAAAAATTCTTAATACTTTTCTAAATAATCGAGAAAAACAAACTAAAAATTAAGGGGAAAACGGGAAATTTTACGCACACTCATTTTTCGACAAAATCGATTTTGGTTTTTGATGTAACTTTAAAACAAATGACCATAGATACATGAATTTTTCACCGAATGTTTATATAAGTATGTTCTATCCACTAAGCAATTTTCAAAAATTTTCGACTTAAGTTGAACTATTCATAGGCATTAAATTTTTCTTTTTAATTCTAGGATTTGAAAATTTAATACAAGGCTTCTAACATATTTTTACAATAGCAGTTTCAAAATAAAAGAAATACATAGTCACAATTTTTTTTTTATAAGCATTCAAAGTTTGAATTTTGACAACATGTGTAAAAATTACGAAAATCACGAAAATTCGCAAATTATTTTAAACTAGATATTCATAAAAATTTTCCTTTTTAAATCTAAGATTTGAAAATTTTTAATAATCTATAATATATTCTAGACAGATAAACCGTCTCCGCTCAGAATCGTTTTTCGTATACAATGATATAATATCATTGGATTCAAATTTAATTCCATCCATTACAGTAATCCACTTGTAACCTATACTGTATAGCAGAGCGACATCCACGACTTACCCGCCTTTTTTTTATAAGCATATAAAGTTTGAATTTTATAATTTAAAATTTAAATCAAGGTTTCATATGAGTAGTGAATTCTGCAACAAAAAAATCTAAAAATTATACAAACAGTTTTCTTTTATAGTTATTAAAGGATAAAACTTTGATGAAATTACATATTAAATAATTAAGAATAGCAATTTTAGTTATATTGTTATAATTTAAAAATATTATTTGTGAGTATAGGTACTTGAAATTTCTAGATTATACTTTATATTCTAATATTATAATAGTTAATGTCATTAATGACTACACTTAATATTTACTGTATATATATTACTATAAATGGCTGAATGTTTTTTTTTTTTAAATAATAACAATAATAACAATATAATTAATATAGTATAAAATATATTCAACTAACATATATTGTCTCCGCTCAGAACCGTTTTTCATATACAATGATATTATTTCATTGAATTCAAATTTAATACCATCCATTACAGTCACCCAATCTTAACTTACAGTACAGAAAGTAGACATACACTTACCCGCTTTTTATATTTATGTACCGAAAGAATTAGAAAAATATTCTGCTTTCGATTAATAAATTCAAACTACCTATATGTTGTCATACAAAAAAAGGTAAGAACTTTAAAAATATTAATACATATTTTTTAAATGTTATTTCACTAATAAAAACCATGTAAAAACTTTTTTTTCAAAAAATTAGTAAATGTTATATACCTATTGTACGCTATTGAAAGTGTTTAATTGTAATGACTAAAATGACTAATTGGTAATGACTATTATAGGTAATGTATTTCCAATATTGTATTATAGCTGTGATCAAAAAAATATGATACATCACCAGAAAGTTAAGCCTGATGTTTATTTTCATTGTCAATATTTATTAAATACATAATCGATAATAATTATAAATGTATGTTTTCTATACATTATAAGATATAATGATTATGCACAACTAGAACCTAGCTCTCGAATTCGAAAAAACTGCTAAATGTACTTCTTGGTTGTCTGGTAGTAGAAATTATAGGTTCTTTTTCATTTTTGTTAACCTTTTAAGTTTGAACACATTATACAGAAATAGTCAAATGGATTTTAAGATTAATATTCGCTTATACGTTGATGTACCTAACATTTATATTTGAATGCTATATATTTTTGTTTGACCATCAACGAAATATTTTATAGTTGCCATTAAATTTATTTAACCTTGTAATATTAATTTATGTGACATTTTTGTAATTGCTACATTGTTATTGCCTCTGAATTATAAGGTATAATAATTTATTATATTATTATGTAGGTATTCATTAGAATATAAATATATTTACTTAATAATTTTTGTTTCACAGGTGAATCCATAGGTAGTCTACTGGGCGGATATTTATTCGATAATTATGGTGGAGTGTGGTCGTTTCGATTTTTCTCCTATATGTCTCTTTTGATGTGCTTTATAAACATATTAGCTAATTATTTTGGATTGACAAGTGAATCTACTACTTTAAAAGACAACAAAGAATCGAAAAATGTGGATCTCAAAACTACCAATAATAATACTGATAAAAAAACATGATATTTTATTTATAAAAACCTATTTAACATATTTTATAAAAATGTCATATTTAATTATAATTAGTTAAATATTATATTCATTTAGTTTTTAAACGAGCGGAGTTGTGTGACACACGGTTATACATCGAAAAATATTGGTCTACTATCCACCACTCATCTAAATTTGAATAATTATAAATTATAAGTTACAAATATGTATTTAATTTAATAATTTATAACTGTGCGTTGAAAATTCGATTTTCATACATCAAAACATAAGAAAAATATTTCTGAAATAATTTCTCTGCCTAGCAATATTGAGTAAATAATATCATCCATAAAAAGAAATAACCTTAATCATCTCAAAAATTTTGACGATAAAAGATTGTAAAAAAAACATAAATATTAAAACTGTATATAACTTATATCGAGGTAGATAGGTAACTGAAGCCTGGGCAAATTAATGATAATTTTTAACTGAGTTATCAATAATAATTGTATTATATTTATTATTTAATTATTTATAAATTAACTTAAATTGAATTTGACTGAAAGTAACTCGTTAGGTATTTATTAAGTTTAGATCAATCAAAATAAGTTAAGTTAGAAATTAAGTTAATGAAAAGTAAATTTAAAAAAGTTAAATTAAGTTGAAATTAACTTAATTATCAACTTAACTTTAACTTTTTAACTCGTTTATGCCCAGGCTTGGCTACCGTACCTCTACATATCTGATTTCTGTATTAATAACCGAAAGTAATGTTTAGATTTTACTCAAGATTTGGCACAGTATCTCAGACACGTGTACTATACGAGGCACATGCATATATAAGTACCAAAAATACAAATTGACTACAATTGTACCTGTATAGTGTCATTTTTTGTGAGTAAGTTGTTTGCTTTAGATTAAACTTATACGAGTTACATTTTAAAATTACATATTTTATTTATATAACTGTTGTCGTTTTGTATCGGTAATATGATATATATCGCAGTACATTGAACTTTTGGAACAAATTCACAAAATTCTCGTCAAACACCATTAGGTACATTATAATATAAATCTGGGGTCACCAATCTTTTACAACAATAACATTAAAATTTTAAGTATTCATTCAACACTCAATAAGATTTCATAAACAAGCACTCATCACTCCATCAAATCCACAGAATAATCGATAATTCACCACAATGACTTGAAAATAAGCTATAATCCACAGGAGTGTTTATTGACGTAGCTCAATCGTTTGACCATGCCTAGCACAAAGGTCTCTTTTATAAAATTCGTTCTCTACTCGCCCTCTTATTTCTAATAGTAAAATCTTTTTTGTCAAATCGGTGCTTTGCTGTTCGTTGTGAGGATGAACTCTCACAAATCCACTACATCAAATCAGACGTACCCCAGGGAAGTATTTTAGATTCCACTCTTTACAACATAATTACATCTGACATTCCACGCTCTAACAATATCATTCTTACTACCTTCGCCGATGACACAATCATAATTTCTAATATATTTATAAAACTCCACAAAATTAAGCACCTTCTTAAATAAAATTTCCCACTCAACACCCAACTCCTAATATATAAACAAATTATCCAGTCTACATATTGACCTAAAGAATACAACTATGGGGAACGGCCAAAAAACATTAAAATACTTCAATTGTTTCAATCGATTTACCTTCACCTCATTACTAATGGACGCTGGTACATCAGAAACCTCACCCTTCACATAGACCTCAAAATCCAAAATATTCACACGCTTTTTTCATACTACTATACATTATTTCATAAAACAGATATAAACATTCTTATTCTCTAATATCAAACCTCTCTCACACCCCCGGATAATTCACCACGTCTTCTCAAGTGAAATTTGCCTAGAGATCTAATATTTTTTTTACCAGGTTTGTTTTTATAAATTATTTTTATAGAATCTATCGTTACAGAATAAACTACATGGTAATCAGCTTACAACTATAATTAAGGTTAAAATTATTATGTACTTACATAGATAGATATTTGCAATGGATTAAAATTATATATATTTTTTATTTTTATTTTTATTTGAAAAAGAAATTATTATTTTTTTTATGTTAGTAGGTATTACATTAATATATGTATATAAGTATATATTGAAATACTAGGTAGGTCATATCAATTTTAAGCATTGGTAAGGCGTATGATTTACCTATAAAACAGTAAATAACTAGTTAAATAAAAATTATAAATAAAATATAATATGTAATATTATCTAATAGAAATGTAATTCAATTAAAAAAATACTTAACTATATTTAATACATTACATTTTTTTGTGTCTACAAAACAAATGATAGATTAATATTAGTGAACATTTTTATGAAACATAAACTTTTATTATATCTTCCAAAAAATGTAAAATAAATCATTCCAATTCTTAATTGAGCGGTACCAACATTCAATTAAATGGCGTGATAATAGATTTTCATTAGTCCTATGCATTTTTCTTAATATTTAAAATTTTAATATTGATCATAGACAATCTATTTTTTGCGTGTTAGCTTCATTTACAGGATTCAAAGAATTTTTCAAAATTTATTTCTCTAATCGGTTTTTTAATTAACGTTATCGACGTTGACGTACATAGTCATCGTGAATTTAGTCATGAAAAGCATTGTATATATTATGTGCTATATATCAAGGCAAACCTAATAGATCACGTGCTTTACCAATGCCCATTTTTATTTTTATTATTTATTATCTCTTTTGCAATATAGTTATCCTTATCGTAGTAAATAAATACATATTATTATATAAGATATCAATATATATATATATATATATATATATATACAGGTTTATTAGATCGCAAAAACAGTTATCTGTTACTTTTTGTTGTCAGTAAATTAATGATTTAACATAAAAAAGTTAGTAAAATAGATAGTGGTCTGCTGTACAGTCTGGAATACACAGAATCAATAATTTTGTAAGTAATTAAAAAGTGGGTGAGTGGGAAAATTTCAACTGTCTATAAATAGCTGAAAAGTCAAAATATTTTGAAACTTTAATCGTAAATAGATAACGCTAATATAAACATTTTGTAAAAATCTCAAGTATTTGCAATAATTCGTTTTTGAGTTGTAGCAAAATAAAAAAAAATCGATTTTTTTCGAACACTGATTATGCGTAAAAATTCCCGTTTTTTTCGTTACTTTTTTAGTGGTTTTCTTTACGCTTTTAAAAAATACTGTAAACTCACCAAAGTACCAAATAGATGAATTTTCCATTTCAATAAGGGGCTGAAGTCAAAAATCAGAGCATTATTTCTACTACAAAACCTGATGACAGAAAAAAACATACACCATTATAAAATCAATATATTCCTCATTTCATTCAGAATCTAAAATAAAAAATATCTCAAAGCTATAAATAGCGTTACTTCCCAGTTATCTTTTATTTTAGTTAAAGGCTTAAAAACTACTTGGAATTTTCAATTTAGACCACACAAATGCACCCACTAGATTCCTATTAGAAAATAAGATGCTGATAAGAAAAATCAGATCATCATAATTGCAACATAAACTCATATTTCATTTACTAAGCTCAGAATCCAAAAATATTAAATAGTATATTATTGTTTATTATTTAAATTGTATTATTGTTATTATTATTCGCATAATATTGAGTAGTAGGTATGTGCCTAGTCCATATGTTATTTATTTATGATTTATAAACATTTATGCGAACAAATTCATTCAAATAATTAAACGACTTAAAGTGTTTTAGAGTTTACATACATACTTACACATAATATATTATATACTGATAAATTTAATATCTTATTTATATTTTTATATAAATGTAAAATATTAAAATTTAAATACTCACAAATCACCATAAAATGTTAATATTTTAACATCCATAAATGCTTTAGAGTTGATATTTTATACATTATAATAGTCTTACCTTGAAGGTTGATAACAGGTCATTGAATCTGATACTAAAAATTTTAGTAACACAAATTTGCAATGTTGAACATAATATATTGTACTCGTAATGCGTAGATAAGAAAACGGATTCAGCGTTAACTCAATTAATTGTAAGTTAATAATAGTATATTTTTAATTTTGACTTTGGTGACTAAAATAGTCAACTGGCTGAAAACAACTGTTACATAAAGGACTAGGAATCCAGTAATAAGGTACACTGGCCGAGAAGAAAATGATACATTTTTTTGACTAAAAAGGGTTGTACCTGGAGACACAAGACATTTCTTATTGAGTTTTTAATTTTTTTATAAGTGAACCGAGCCCACACAATTTAAAATAATGCGGAAATTTTTCAGTAGAAACTGCATATTTAAATATCGACAGTAGGTAATAATATTATTATTTTATATTAAACAATATTAGATTGGTGTACGTGGTGTTAGACCTGCTTGAGTTACGTGCTAAACAATGCAAGTATAATAAATATTATGTATTTCATGCGTTTTTCGATAGTATTACCTCAATAAAAAAATGAATATTATGAGTTTTCTTTGGTAAGAACCTATTTATTTTTTTGAAAAATATATTGTATGATTTATGTAATGAATACCACTTAAAATAATGTAATTGAATAGCACGTGTAATGCTTTATTTTTAAGAAACGAGAAGGTGTTAAGTATCACAAAAAATAATACATGCAACAGAAACATCATCAAAATTATTTAAAAATGTGTTTATTGTATGATATTATTAACATCTAAGTTGTTAAGACCGCGAAATGATGCAGTAGCATGTTTTTTTTATATAATGCTTGATTACTGGTTAGAACTATAATAATTGAATAAACCGACTTGTACCAAATTAATTATCATGATCATTGCATAAAAACTGTAGAATTGCATAACGTGAAACCATTAAATTCGCAGCTCTGGTTATCATCTTAAACTTTTTTTTTCAGAAAATAATAATAATAATTTTATGATTATTTAGTCTATTACCGTTTGGCATTTCATATCACATGTTTTCAGTATAACATTATTATGTGTATAGGTAAATAAATAGGCATCCACCACAGACATAAGTGATGTAGTTGTAATTTTTTTTATTGAGTATACGCTAATGTGTTTGATATGTAAACGTGAGGGGCTTCGCCCCCCCCTTATATATCCTTCGTTATTATTATATTTATACAGGGTGATTGATTTATCATAAAACACTCATTATTTCAAAAAGTATTGACTTTTTTCAAAATATTTTTTTACATGGTTTCAAGTTGTTAGAAAATCAACGTCTTTATCAAAAAATTATATTTTTAAATATTTTTTATCTTTATAATTTTTTTAAGTTTTTTTACTTTTTCGGATGATAACATAGAGTTTTAATTTCATATTTCAAAGCAGAATATTTTTCTAAGTATTTTGATACATAAAAATCGAATTTGGGGCTAGTAGTTTCTGAGTTATAAGCATTTAAAGTATTGACAAGTGGAGTAGTGGACTAACATTTTGCGGGGTAACCCCGTACCACTCTGCCTATCAAAACTTTAAATACTTATAACTCATAAACTACTAGCCCCAAATTCGATTTCTATGTATCAAAATACTTAGAAAAATATTCAGCTTTGAAATATTAAATCAAAACTCTACGTATGTTGTCATTCAAAAAAGTAAAAAAACTTAAAAAATGATAAGGATAAAAAATATTTAAAAATATAATTTTTTAATAAAGACGTTGGTTTTTTAATAACTTGAAACCATGTAAAAAATATTTTAAAAAAAGTCAATACTTTTTGAAATAATGAGTGTTTTATGATGAATCAATCACCCTGTATTTATATAGTTACATTTGCATACGTCATTATATTACGATACCTGGTCACAATTAAACCTCTTAAGTTTACAATCATTATTCTCGATATTTATTAATATACAGATAGGATTCTTAAGTTTCTTCCTAAGCCACTTCTAAGCTTATGTTTGTCTGGTTCCATATTTAATGATTAATATAATAGTTGATTAGTCAAATATGTAATACAAGTTAGAAAAATATGAGACATAATGCACAAATATGAAATAATTATTGTAAATGGTGGTCTAAGCCGGGCGTTGTTGTTGTTCTGTAGTGTCCTATAAGTTACATACTTACATAGTTACATATAATAGGTACGTTTTCCCATAATAGATATTAATGTCTAATTACTGTGTAGTTCATTCATATACAGGGTGATTGATTCATCATAAAACACTCATTATTTCAAAAAGTATTGACTTTTTTCAAAATATTTTTTTACATGGTTTCAAGTTGTTAAAAAACAAACATTTTTATTAAAAAATTATATTTTTAAATATTTTTTATCCTTATCATTTTTTATGTTTTTTACTTTTTTGAATGACAACATAGAGTTGTAAAAAAAATATAAAATATAAAATATACAACATACACGTTCACGACCACATGAAAATTGTATATCCTTAAAAAAAACCAACCTTATTATATGAAAATTTATTAAATTAAGTAAAACACGATCTAGTGAAGTTATTCAAAAACCAATGATACCGAATGATAAAGAAAAATGTGTTGAAAAAAACCAAAAATTTATTTGAGTGTTAAAAAAACCACGTATCAGGAAACCCTATATACTTCAATAGGCTGCATGTCAACTATAGTTGACATTGGTTTTTTGTAAGATCCCCCATGTCAACAATAGTTGACATGCGGTCGTGAACGTGTTTATTATTGTTTATTCCAAAGCAGAATATTTTTCTAAGTATTTAGATATATAAAAATCGAATTTGGGGCTAGTAGTTTATGAGTTATAAGTATATAAAGTTTAGATTGGCAGAGTGGAGTGGTACGGGGTTACCCCGCAAAATGTTTGTCCACTACTCCGCTTGTCTAAACTTTAAATACTTACAACTCATAAACTACTGGCCCCAAATTCGATTTCTATGTATCAAAATACTTAGAAAAATATTCTGCTTTGGAATATGAAATTAAAACTCTATGTTGTCATTCAAAAAAGTAAAACACTTAGAAATGATAAGGATAAAAAATATTTAAAAATATAATTTTTTAATAAAAACGTTGGTTTTTTAACAACTTGAAACTATGTAAAAAAAGTCAATACTTTTTGAAATAATGAGTGTTTTATGATAAATCAATCACCATGTATACTAAAATACCTTTAGTACAACTGTGTAATAAGTAACTGTTTTCATTATGGAAACCGTCAAATTGAAAAGGTTTGTACATTTTACAAAAAAGTTATTTATCAAATTGGTTAGCATATACCTTATACTAATAGACTGGCCTTTCGTACACGTAGAACTGTCATAGATAGAGGGCGCTTTTCATGTGTTACACTGTTACTTATTGTGACTGCACAATAATAGCAATAATTATCGTATTATCGTAGTCTATTTTGAATTTTGAAAAAACTATTTTTATTACGCCAATGTCGGTACATGTTTAAGTGCTCGTTTAAATTTACTTATAAGTTATAATAAATTATTTTAAATTTGTTATAATGGTATATAAATGTCACATTTGTAAAATTGGTTACAAAACTGTTTAGTAACTACTTTTTAAAACTTACTACTTAGCTTCTTATTTAATATTTTATAATTAGTTAAAATCCTGCAAAAGACATAAGAAAAGTAGAGAAATTATAATAGTACAATTGTACATTGTACTAAATATACAATGAAAACGCTGATGTTATTATATTGTACATCACCACTGCATTATGTCTGACCGGTTTTTACTACAGCTACTCTATAGGTAAAGCCAGTCTATTAGTATAAGGTCTATCATGGTTTATAGCACGGTTTAAGATATACTTTATATATCTTAAACCGTGGTTTATAGAATAAACGCATTTACATTTTCCATACACGTATTATACCCGCGTATCATGTGTTATTCTATAAGTATACGTACTTACAGAAAAACAGAAAAGTGGGTGTACGCCGTATACCCGCGTATACGCGCCACTACACCACTGAATTAATTATATACTACGAGATATTATATTATATCTCTACGAAGTAAATCAGTTTATAATTAATTATGCCATTTTATCTAATCTACATAGATGTTTTCTATAGGTTATTCGTTATTAGTTAATATAACACCAACAGTTGTATAATATATATTTATAGGCAGTGGCGTACCCAGGATTTTCGAATGGGGGGGGCTAAATCTATATCGGTATTCGGTACCGTAATAAACACAACGTTTATGCTTTGCTTATACTAGGTCATTGTTACTAAAGATAATACGTTGTATTCAATACCGTTTTTTAGAAATATCATGGTTTGTACTTTGTCTTTTTTAATATAAAATGTATTCCAAAACATGGCCAATGGGAGGGGCTGAAGCCCCCTAAGCCCCCCCTGGCTACGCCACTGTTTATAGGTACTTTTATCGATCTAAAGTTTACACTAAGCAAACAACAAAATATGGTTTTCTTCCAGATTTACAAGAAACTTCTGCTGATGAAAATTCATTATTTTTTGGGAACTGGTGGTAAGAATATTTATGAAAAGTTTCATAAGGAGTATGTCAATTAATTTTTATGCTAACTTAATGTCTTGTTGTTTTCCGCTCGTTCACAATATCATATAATATTCAATGCTAGTGGCGAGGCGAGCTATTTTAACACAAGGAGCAAAGATTTTAGTCTAGGTACTCACCCACCCAATATTTTATCAAACACACAAAAAATCAGATTATCTTGTTGCTTATTTATATTATAGTAGGACGTAGGTACATCATTACTTCTAATATATGCGTATATGATAAATTGTAATACCCACCCGCCCAAAATTTGGAGGAGCAGCCGCTCCTCTAGACCCCCTTCACCCTTCACCACGCCACTGTTCAATGCAATATAAAAACTATTGATTTATTAATATAGGTATATAAAACGATACAGATATTATAGTGCATAGGATTTTCCATTTTGATTTCAATAGTTATAGCTGGCTTCTTGAACTCAATTCTTTAAACATCTCTTTTTTACGTGCACTCATTTAAAAAAAATTGTATTAAAATATTTTGTTTTCTTTGATAAAAGTTTAAAAAAAAACACTTTATATAGCTATTACACACTATTTAAAACTTTTACAGTTAGTACAAAGAATTTAAAGAAATAAAATTATTTGGTTCATCCTATTATTCGTCAAATTTAATTTTATTTTAAGTGTTTTGATTACATTTTTAATCCAGAGAATCTATTTCAATGTTGAAAACCATTCGTAATCTGATTCAAGTAAACTATAATTTTTTTGTATTTTTCTGATATAATATGTTTTATGTGTATGTTACAATCATAAAATGTGTAAATAATTTAATGATAACTCATTTAGTTCCATTACTTACAAAAAACCAGTAAAAATTATTTTTTAATGCGTTTATATCAAATTTTTATTTTATGACAAATAAGACTTTTTTTTAGTATTTATTAACAAATAAAAACTTTATCAATCATGATTGTGAAAATTTTTAAAATTTTTGTTGTTAAAATTTTCAATTTTATAATTTAAGCTTGAAAATCTAATTCAGGGTTACCAATCAGTAGTTCTAACTAAACCCCAAAAATTTTAAATAAAATATTTAAATACTAATTTTTTTTATGTGGCCATTTTAATATTGAAGCAATTGGATGTTTTAACGATTTAATTTTTGTTGTTTTGTTGTTTTTCAAGAATATAAATGATGAAGATTTTAAATGTTATTTTACTATACACTATGAAATTTTAAAATATTCATATTAATAAATTTTAACTTTTAAGCCATTGATACTTTATAACACACATACATACCTATATCTAGGTATACTGTCCTATGCTAAGTCGGTATTGTTTCAAAAGTTTGTACAATAATATATGATATGAATGTAGACCATTACCTACCTATAATAATTTACTGAATGTGACTTTTAGTTAAACAAATTAGTTTAGTAATAATTTAAAAATAAACATACTTAATCAGATAGATTATTGAAGTATACATATAAAGACTTTGATGCATAGCTATGCTCTCTTTCAGACAAAATAATTATGCTAACTATGGCACGGTCATATTATATACTTATAACTTATCAGTTTCTCACTTACCATACTTACTAATAAAACAAAACTCCCACAGTTATTACTCAAGCAATTTATATTTGGTTACCAGCTAGTTCTACAGTTTTTGCATATCAACAGACCGCTGCTGAAGAACCTCTTTGCTTCTTCTCGTATCCCTTATACGAGAATACTCCTATTAGTTCAGGAGCTAATAACGGCTAGACCTTATCCATTTGGAGTACCTTGATTTTTTTTTTACATAGTCTACAGCAGGGTGGTCCAACCCGCGGCCCACGAAGCTTTCTTTTTGAACCCTCCAACAATTTTAAATTTAAATTTTAAATCACAATAATATATTATAACAAAATCGCAATAAGAAGATATACAATTTATACCATCTTATTACGAATTTATACTTTAAATTTTAAATTTTATTGTTATACGGCGGGAGATTCCGGGTGTTGATCATATCGCGATAAGACGCGATGAACGGCGTGAATGTTATTCACAATTGCACAATTGCGAGCATTAAATATTTCTCTAAACTAAATCTAAATCTAATTAGTAATCATTAACCAGTCAACCCCGTGTGTTAAAATCAATGCCAATCATCATATTAATAGTTTATTTTTTTTATTGTTTTAGGTAAGGCATTCCTAGCCTAATTTATTTTTTAGTAATTTTTTTGATAATTTAAAACATGAAAACATTAAATAATAATAATAATTAATAATTTGTGCATTCTAATATAAAATAAAATATAAATAGGTAATAATATAATTTTTTTCTTCTGGCGGCCCTCGGTTTTTTTATGAAAGTGTAAATTGGCCCGCCAGCTACAAAAGGTTGGACCATCGGGCATCGCCCGTGCCAAAAAACCGGTTTCCCTGATTTAGGCATAACCCTTTTCCGCCAAAAACGAAAAAGGTATGATTCCCGTTACCGCCAAAATTTATTTTTGTGAAAAGACGTTTCCGTCAATTTGGGAACCATGTACAAATATTATATATTCTTATCATATAAAAATATTTTTATTATTATAAATTATAATACAAGTATAGGTCAAATGTATTCTCAATAGAGTTTTGAAAAAACATATTGTTATTTTTAAATAATTAAAAATGTCACAAAAAATATTAAAAAATTCCATTTTTAAAATCGTATTAGGTAACTGTTGTTAAACTGATGATGAACAGAACAGATACTGAATTAAAATATAGGAATTTAACATTAGTTAGATAATTATTGTGTGCGAATTATAAATAAACTTTGATACAGCGTGTATACTTCCTTCCGTTATTGACGATTATCAACAATAATTATCGAAGATTATCGCTGTATATATTGTTGTACCTATTTGCGATTTCGCAATTATTTACAAATGCCATTGCTATTACCTACATTTTACATTACTATTTTATTTTATATATACCACAACATATTATATTATATTGCTTAAAAATTAAGATCATTGGTTTCCAAACTTTTTTTTTGCGGAAATGTCTTTTGGCGGAAACGGGAATCGTGCCTTTCTCGTTTTTGGCGGAAAAGGGCTATGGTGGATATGGCCAATATTATTTTGGCGGAAACGGGTAACTCCCGGACCACCCTGGTCTATAGCAACGGTTATCAACCTTTTTATATTATTTGAAAATTTCCATGTACTACTTGACCAAACAACCTTTTTTTTTTGTTTATCAAAAATGTATTCGTTATTTTACATATTTTATTGAATTTCATTTAATAAGATACTTCAAAATTATGATAATAATATAAGCACTTAATGCACATGTATATAAAATGAAATATGTACAATCATTATTTATATTTTTATAAATATCAAATAAAGCAAATAATAATTGATGTGAATAATGATCTCCACATACCTGCACATGATGAGAAACAATAATATATAGAATCTTGGGTCTCCTGACACAGTAAAAAAATGGGTAAGAGTGTAGACCGATTCAAAGGGGAGAGGTTAAAAAGATCAACAAATTTTAACACGTCTGCCTCCAATTTACTTTAGATTATTTAAATACGAGTGTATTGTAAAAGAATGTACCGACAAAAACTCTGACTCATGCATTTATATAAAAATGTTTAAATATTTTTTTTATGTTTGTTGGAGACCGATATTTTCCTGAAAATTTTTCTATACACGAATATCGATGCTTTAGACTATAATAAAATTAAATGAGCTTAAATAAGTAAGATCAAACCGTTAAAAGCTCCTGGACTTTATATTATATTATGATTGCTTGGCCTAGATTTATAGGTTAATAATAAATTATTTTTAGTTTGTAATCACAAATATTATTTACTGACAATTAACTTTAATAACAATACTTTGTCAGTTTATCATGGATTATATAATTGTTTCAAAATCGATTTTAACCAAGTTTAAACTCTTAGGTATAATGTTTATCTATTGCAACAAACACGTTCCTATATATGACAGTATTTAAGTACGTTAAATCTGCGTCGACAATTTTTTTTAATTTCAACTCACATTAAACTATTATCACATGTATTTTTAATGTGATAATAATACTGTGTTTATCACTTATAAGTAAAACACGTGATTTTAGTAGCCAATTGCGTAAATATTATACTCATTATTATTATTTATTATTACTATGTGTTTAAAGTTTTTTCAATGCTAGATAATTGTAGTTTAAAAAATTGTATAATTTCAACTATAGAGTCAATGGAGAAGGGGTAAGGGGGCAAAATTCTATAATCCTCTTGAGTAATTCATTGCTACTTACAATGTACATTATTATAACGTATTACACTTAAATAGATTGATATAGGTAATGAATGACCTATTCATGAATTAGTATCTTGTTTACAGCTAAGCCATAATAAACAAACTTTACCTTTAATAGGTTCATAACGCTGTCATATCTTGTAAATTAATGTATTGTAATAATATCCCAGACAGATATAATGTAAATAAAAAATAAAAAATACTAGTAAGGACGTGGGAGAAAAATATCATAAATAATAATACATATTAATTAGTAAAGTAGCAAAGTAATTAATTGGTTATAATGTACCATATTTTTTATAGAAATTATTTCTAAACGATTTCATTGTAACTGAGGATACAAATTAAAAGAAAGGATATTTTGGAAAATAAAAAATAAAAAAAGGTGGGTAAGTCGTGCATGTCGCTCTGCTGTACAGTAGGCTACAAGTGGGTTACACACACACATCATGGTAAAATCAATACATTCATCGCTCCGCTCAGAATCTAAAATATATTGGCAAGGAAACCTATTCACTTGTATGTTATTTCAAACTAGACACTGTATTTTAGTTTATAATTAATTATCTATATGAAAATTTAGACTTAAAAATAAACACAGAGTTCTGCATTATTCATTAGTACACTGTACACTTATACTGAATTTAATCTGCAAGAATAAGCGTGATCAATTTTATAATATATTTCCACGTTATAAAATTAAATAACAGTTATCAGTGTTATTACTTTTCACTAATTGTCTAATTATGTAAATTATATTTTATAATAATCATATTAATCAAAAATCATTATTTAATCATACATGAAAGTAACAAAACGATTATCATACATTTATGTACCTACCTACATACAGTGGTGTAGTGGGGCGTATAATACGCGGGTATACGGTGTATACCCACTTCTCTGTTTTTCTGTAAGTGCGTATACTTATAGAATAATACATGATACGCGGGTATACGTGTATGGAAATGCATTTATTCTATAAATCAATTTGATAAATAATTTTTTTTTTAATGTACAAACTTATCGATTTGACGGTTAATGAAAACAGATGCTTTTACAGTTATACTAAAGGTATTTTAGTATATTTATTTATTTATTATAATCAACGCCAGACGGCTTTTAAAAAATAACAGACAGGAAGTACATAGATAACAGTATAAAAAACATATACAAATGAATGAATTACACTGTAATTAGACATTAATAATATATATTATACAATATAGCCGCTGCCCGCTGGTATCTTGGCCATAGAGTTAATTATAAACATTGTGGGAAAACGTATTATATAATATGTAACTATGTAGGTAAGTATGTGCCTAACTGATAAGATATTACAGAATAAGAACGCCCGGCTTAGACCACCAGTTACAATAATTATTTCTTGGTGAAGGAGAGGAGTTATTCGATGTCTTTGGCCGAGGTTGTTGCTTGCCCATTTCTGCGGCAAGAATTCTGGTGTAGGTTGGAGCTGGTGATGTGCTGGAAGACTTCAGCAGGTTGATATCCTCTTGCTGTTTGGCTACTGAGAACTTCAGCTCTTCACAGATCTTTAGGATCGTCTCCTGTTTTGAGGCTGGCCTCGTTCTGGTCGTGTACGAGAGCTGTAGCTTTTTGCTTCGAGTTTGCCTTTACTGCCGCTTTTTCGGCTTCGTAGAATCCCCCATGCACATTAATTCGATTTTGGCTTAACGTTTCATCTGCCTCTACGACTGCATTGATTGCGTCCCTGACTTCTTTCACAAGACTCAGCTGATCCATGGACTCCAGCAGGGATGTTATTATTTTGTTTTGTACTTTTGTAAGGTTTTTGAGGTTTGCCATCATCGTGATTAACCCCGGTTCTTTGCTTCTCTGAGATAGCAAGACCTTTGTCCTTAGTTTTACCTCGTTTTCTTTATGTCGTTTGGTTCGTCCCTAATCTCCTGCGTGTGTGGTCTCATTTGAGATGGCTTTTTCGCCACGGATGTGGCTTGAGTTTCCTCACCAGCAGATATATGAGTGACTCCGTAGCCGGTGACAGGTGCCTGCTTCGGCACACCTGCACTAGTGTTAGTATCCTGGGATGATGATGGTGTGTCTCTTCGGGGGAGTTATAAACAAAGCTATACTGATGCATCGAAAACTGAAAAAGGTACCGAAATAGCTATCATCGCTTCCAACTTTCAGCAAAAATAAAAAATAAATAATCATTGCAGCATATTCTCCGCCGAATTGCTAGCGATATACACTGCCATAAAATATAATAAAACTAAAAACTCACAACTACTCTATATATTACGTCATATTTATAGACTCACTAAGGCCCGTAAAATGTTTAAGTAACCATAGAAACAATAAAAGTCTAAAATCAAAAATAATAGAAGCGATAAATGACCGCCCAAACGAAATAACTATTGTCTGAATACCAGGTCATAGTAACATAGAAAGTAATGGAAAAATAGATTGTCTAGCAAAGTAAGCAGCCAATAATCATAAGTTATGACAAATAAAATAAAATATATAAAAAAAACAGTAACATTTCATGATCGGTGTCTTTTTAACAATTATCTTGGTCATATAACGTTCATTATCAGATGAAAAAAAATTAACCACTGTTTATAAAATTGTAATAACATCGAAATAATTGTGCGGATAGTGTATTTTATGATATTAAATTTGTTTGGAATTTTCAGGTTATGCGCCACTCATCCCATTCTTGTCGACGATGAGTAAACAACGTGGCTATTCTCCATTCGTAGTCGGTTTCATTTTCGCTGTAATGCCAATTCCAGCGAATTTAGCCAAAATTATTTTCGGCTCAATTACGGATAAATACAATTGTCGCCGGTTGGTATTTGTTTTGCTTGTAATTTTAACGCCATTATTGGTGTTTATAATGTTGTTAATACCTAACGCAAATACCAATGAAGAAATGGAGGACACGGATGCGATTAAATCACCGTTGTTTTGGTTATTTTGGACTACAGTTACATTATTCACGACGGCGGGTACGGTGAAGGCTGTTTTAGAGGATACTATTTGTATGGATTTATTAGGTAAATGGATTTGTTTATACACACATAATTAAGGAACGTATTCATCCCAACATGATGTTCAAAACAAAATGTCAACATATAATTATTACTAAATTACTTTTTAAGTCATGAGCAAATAGTAGTAGGTTTTTAAATTTACAAATAGGTAGGTAACGAGTTCACGAGTTCTATGTTACAATATTAACCATATTGTGTACCAAGGTAGTTATTTAATCAACAAATAACAAAACTTTTATAAATATTAAGACAAAAGCATGGTTATCCTTTTACATTTATTAAATAAATGGAAAATGTCTTAAAACGTTAGATTGCTACCTGCCTACACATGAATTATTTTCTAATAAAATAGAGTGTGGATCTAAAATCTTTGGAAAGATTTCAATACAGACCAATATTTTATTCTTAGAAACTGATAGGTACGTGGTAAATTTCAAAATATTGATAGTATTTAATTTTAAAATAAAAAACTTATGTTCGTATATGTATATCATATCCTCTTTGGGAACACTATGACAGCACAATTGGGAGTGCCGGAAATAAGGAGTGCTGAATGATCGTTGGATATGTTAAAAATCACATGTGACTAATATTATTTGATAATTAGGTTGATGTCTGTCATGTAGCCGAAAGAGATTAAAATGTTTAACAATTATTTACTGATATTTTATAATTTACGATATCTCTATCTACTTCGTTTTTTATAATAAATATATAAATAACTATATACTTAACTATGTAATTTGAAAAATAGATAGAAAAAAAAAGCTGAAATATTAGATTAATTATAACGCCAAGTCTGGAAAATATAACATGATAATTTATTTAAAATTTAGAAATCTCCATGGTGATTAATTTTATAAATTACAATAAAAAAAAAGCGTGTCAATGGATGTTACTCTGCTGTACAGTAGGTTACAAGTGGGTTACTGTAATGGAAAGTACTAAATTTTAATTCACTGATATAATATCATCGTATACGAAAAACAATTTTGAGCGCAGATGGTTAATTACGACCTATTTTTATCATATATAATATAAAAAAAAATGTAGTTACCTATAAAATAAATTTCAAATTAATCAAATATGATTCATTATGTACCTGTAGCGTCCCAGCATACAGGAGTACGAACGATTGGTGTTGAGGTAGATGGATTGAGGGAAATAAGTATAACAACATGACTTGTGGTTAATTTATTATATATTTATTTGATTGCTATGTAAATAAAATACTTTTATTACACAAAATGATTTAATTCAAAATATTCTAAGTCCAAATGATTAATTTAGAATGGTGTCTGGCGTGAAGGTGCTTGCACTGACTCTGGTGGTTCAAGTCTGATTTTGGTCTATTCGGGACTCTCCTATATAGTCCACTGTCTGCGTTTCCGCTCCTATCGATAAAATAAGTATGTATCCATGCCATGGGCGCAACTAGGGTAAAATTTATGGGCGTGCTAAAATCTAAAGCACAATACGAGAACCCCCCCCCCCCCTTGTTTTAAAATCAGAAGTGTTACTGTCACCGATAATGTAAAAAATCGGTACAGAAAATTTGGGAGTGCTAATTTTGATTTTGGGAGTGCTAAGCACTCCCAAGCCCCCCCCCCCCTAGTTGCGCCCATGGTCCATGGTCTAATCGTGCAAATGCGGACGTGCGTATCACTATAGGATACCGTAGCATTCCATGCTCGTGCGGCCGTTCGGTCACATCCTACTATTTTCGTGACACACGCGTAATCTCAATAAACCCGATGCCCTAATTAGGTATCTAAATTATTTTCTGCCAACACGATAATTTCGTGCAATGAGCTTCTCTTATTTTAATATTCTACTCGTACCGGCTATCGAGATTTGACACAATGTGATCGGTGGTGAAATCATATGCCCCAGGAACACTCACGTACACCGACGTGCAAATGCGTATTTAGTACATAGCATACCACACTCATTCAGTCATTCATATATGAATACTATAATATATACAACTAGCTGATCCCGTGCACTTCGTAGCCCGATAAAAATCTTACCTCTCACATTTCTCAAACTGTGTGCTAAATTCGTTTCCTGTGATTATGCTAGCAGTATGTTTTATACAATATGTAAATAAATAATGGTTAAAATATAATAAGCAATAATCTTACAACGGTATTCAATTTAATTCATCATTATGTAAATTTATTCGTTTTATCGAGCAAATTCTGACAATTCAAATATTTAATTGAATGGTATTTGGATCTATCACTTTTAGCTTATCCTATATTCTGCCAATAAGTCTCATAAATCTCTGTGCCAATTAATTTTGTGTTCGTAATCGGCCCAAGTATTGGAATTTGAATACATAAAGGATAAACAGACGAATCCATTTATATATATAGGTTGTCCCGCGAGGATTTACCCATTAAAATATCTCACGAAATAATGGAGATATAAAAATTCTGGTTTTATAATAAGATACACAGGGTCAAGAACTACAATTATTTAATTTTTTAATTTATTTTAATGTTTTTGTAAAAAATTTAAAAAACATAATTTTTTATTTAATTATTTCCAAAAAAATTTAAGATAGCCATTTTGCAGGGTTTATTTTTCAGAAAAAAAATTGCTCGATGTTTCTGTAGCTCGTATTGCCATTTTCTTTGGTGCTGAGGCGTACAACTACGGATCGATCTTTTTTTTTTTGAGGCATAATTTAAAATGTAAAATATTTTACGGACTATGTAGTGCGCAATTTAAAATAATTCAGGGATATATGTTATAATAATAATAGAAATATATAATAATTATAAGGAATCATCACTAATAGCGACAATTTATAAATAAACAAAAATGTCCATCGTAAATCTCAAAATGTCTGAGCATCTCCCAGGTTTGAGTCTATCACTTATTAACTTAGCCTATCTTCTGCCTATAGATCTAATATATCTCTGCACCAAATTTCGTCGTAATCGGTCCAGCCATTTATGAATGCATAAAGGACAAACAAACAGATTGAAATCCATTTATACATATTATACATATATATCTTGGTCTTGAAATAATTCATTTTTTCCGGCCATTCCGGGTTGTATGTGAAAGTTATAAATAAATTTGGACGGCCAAATTTTCGAACATAAGTCATGGCATCCTGATTTTTTTCATGCATGTAACGTGGGGAGCCAGTAAAAGAGGAGGGAAGAATTACTTGTTGCCCCACGTTATTAGCATTAATATTTGCATCATTGTTAACATCATCTCGGAGGTGAACATAATTATCCGCACGTAGTTGTTTTTGATGGTTGCGAATAAAGTGTAGTCTTTCAGAAATCATTTTTGCACACATATCTACGGCGAATTGGCTGAATAATGTTTTGTAATAATGTACCTAGATGATTTAGGCTTCTTTCTTTAATCATAAACCTATAAGAATAAAAATTGCATGCAGGAGACAGTTTTTGTTCGTTGATTTTGTGTAATATTAATGTAATATCCGTCTTCACCTCTAGTATACATTAACGGATATTGTAGTGCATCATAAGATCTATTCAATTCTGAAACTCGACTGATGTGTCCACCCCAACCATTCAGAACTATATCTCTGGGACCTTTATCTTCATTTACTAATAATACGGCTACTTCATCGATGGTAGGTGCATTATACTGACCTCTATGTTCATCTTGAGGAACTCTGTCAGCATGAATAATTAACTTAAAGTTTTGCAACTCATCAAAGGATCTCGACTCTAGATTAGATCTGAAGCTCTGTATGAGGTGATTATTTTCACGCAAAACTGTTTGCAATGATTCAATGAGACCTCTTTTTAAATTTGGAATCATATTTGTTCGAATAGATATTTGATCCAACTCTGACATAAAATATATTTGTAAAAATTAAGCATAATTTCCAATTTTGGGTAATAAACTACCTATTAAATGATGCACTTGACCCTGAATTTTAAAAGTGGGCATGAAGTTCCCTTCAGCTATTTTGTTTGCACCAAACGATGTCATTTGAAACAGAGTATTATATCGTCTAGAATTATCAAGGAAATATTTTGATAGAGAGTGAGAATTATCAATTAAACTTTTAATTAAGTCAGGAAAATCCTCAAATTGTTGTAAAACAACTTTACAGTCAGTGCAGCAAAGTCCGTGGATTTCATCTTTCCATTTTATTGCATTACACTTAGGACATAATATAACTATTGGTCCTATTTGAAGCGCTTTAATATTTAAATAATCAATCTCGGATTGTTAATAAAACGCTAAATTCATACTCAAAGCATTACGTTGCTCCGGTGCAAGTGTTTGAGAACGTACTGGTGTGATATCTTGTTGAATTCTGTTATATATTCGAGTTGCATTGGCAGTTATTCTTCCAATGCGTGCTCTTGACGCTCTCGGCATGATAAGTAAAAATAAGTATATTTTATCAAACTAAGCACAAACTATTTCACAAAAAGATTTATGGCACATTAATAATAATAATAATATGAAAAAAAACAAACATAGTATTCGGTTTCTATGAATCAGTAACCAATAGTAACTATATGTCATACAATAAGTTTACCATATGTTTCCATTTTATATAAGAACACCTCATCCTCTTTGGATCTGCAACCTATAGAACCATAACAACTAAAAATATTTAGTATATTTTTTGGCCGAAAGAGGGCGCCACTACTTTGATTCTGTTTTTGTTTTGTATGAACTTTATACTTTTTTTTTATTGACAAAAGTGTTACTATAACCTTCAGCGGAGTGTCGGGTTTCAGCCAAAAAAAATTTCAACCAAATCGGTTCAGTAGTTTTCTCGGTTAGCGCGGTCTAAGAAAAACCCTTACAATTTTATATAATAGTATAGATATACTATACTATAAAGTATTTATATAAGTCTTTAACAACATTAACGATTAGCATTTAAATATAAATTATACTCTAGACATTTCAAGTACCCACGAAAAATAATTCTTAATTACAATATATAATATATTTAAAATTGTTATTCTTGATAATTTAATATGTAATTCTATAATTTGCTTGATTAAAATAACTATGAAAAACGCAATTTTTGTATAGTTTTTAGATCTTTTTTGTTTCAGAATTAATCACTTACGTGAAACCTTGTTTTAAATTTTCAATCCGTGACTATAAAAGTTAAACGTTTTATAAGTTTTTTACAACTTAATAATTTTTTAATTTTTCATTAATTAAATTTTGTCAAAGTTTGAACTTTTAACGGTTATAAAAAAATAACGTGCTTATGTATTCTTATTTCTTAATATTTTTTTTTTAACTACCATTGTAACTAAAAAATTAATTGAATAGAAAACCTTAATATATTGACAAGCATTTTGATCCAACGAATAAAATTTTCTTGACATTTATCTGGTTAAAAAATCGAAAATGTCTATAAATAACTTAAAAAGATTTGAAGTGGGTAATCTTGGCACCACCATGTTCGAATTTTCCATTTTTTTTTTAACCATTAATTGTACTGTAATTGTTTACGAATTTGCACCAATTTCAAAATTTATACTTACATATCTCAACTGGAAAAATCAATTTTTTTGCTGGGGCACCAGAATGACGTTACACCAGCACCACCAAAACTAAATAATGCATTATATAATAATTTTTTTAAAAATTAATTGTACTTTTTATTTATATCGTGTTAGGCTGCAGTACACTGGAATACAATAGGTTAACATAGCATAGAACTTACAGTAAAAATTAAAAATTAAAAAATTAAGAATTAGCTAAAATTAGCTACACCTAGATATTTAGGATTCGAGTTGTTGACTAGCTCTACAACTTTCCAGGTAACTTGAAGTTTTCGATTAGCTTCCTTGTTTCTAAGGTGAAATGTACAGACTTCTGTTTGCAATGGATAATTTGTACAGACTACTGACTAGTAACACCAAGCTTGGATTTTGTACCAAAATGTAGGGCAACGTCACCCTGGCACACCAGCGAAAAAAAAAAATAAAAAAATAAATCAGAACACACATCTTTCTAAAATCAATACATTCATTGCCCCACTCAGAATCTTAAAACAAAATGGATTGGTCCCTTTTTTTAGTTTTACTTATTCACTAAAAAAAAGTATTAAGAACCAAATAGATAAAATTTGGTATCGAAAATTATTCTCAATGTTGATCGCGATACCAAATTATTCAATCTAAAACTTAATGGAAAATATAATTTAAAAAAACACATAGTTGTAGAATCAATAATACACATTCCTCGCTCTGTCCAAAATCTAATATTGTGCAACTTTATGTTTTTTATTCAGGCGAAAACAAACATCAATATGGTGGTCAGAGATTGTGGGGATCCATTGGTTATAGTTTACTAGCCATCATTTCTGGTGTATGTATAGACTCGTATAGCAAAGAACAAGAGTTCAAAAATTATACACCTTGTTTTATAATTTCATTGATATGTTTCATTTTGGATGTATTTGTGGTGTCAAACATTAAGGCAAATTTTTCTAATTAAATTTTGTTTTGATAAACCATATACCATTTACTAATAATCATACATAATTTTAATTTACAGGTTGAACAACAAAGTCCGTAAACCAAGAAGGTATCATCTGACATCAAAAAGTTGCTAACTGAAGTTAGAATTATAGCTTTTATCATTTGGGTAGTATTATTTGGATTTTTCGTTTCGTTTATATAGAATTTTTTATTCTGGTAAGCGACAAAATCTATATTTTTTATTATAAATTATTTTAAGTACCTACCTAATAGAAGTGATAAAAAATTCGTATTCGTGTAATACCTACGATTTCAATATTTTAATAATATTATAGTACAGTAATAGTATACTGGTATACTATAGATTATAGCTGATTATAAATTTATAATGAAAGTAGGTACATTTTTAATAAATGTCATTATTATTTTTAATAGAACCACGAACCTAAAACAATTTTACAATCATCTAATACCTATTCTAAAAAACAGTGGCGCCGATGTGTTTAAAATATACTATGATATCGAATATCAAGGGGGCCCCATTATCCCCCCCCCCTATTTTCATAATTTAACCATCAGATGTAAATCAAAGCGTCTACAAATAAGTAATGTAACGTTTGACCGTTTATTTTTATGTTTAAACGTATATTCTGTATGCAGTACACGGCAGTATCTCATGGTGGGTACTGGGTCCCCCATCTGAAAAATCTACTATGACATATGTCATATATAAGTTGTAAAAGTCTAACTTTTTGAGCTTATGAGATTTATGTACTTATATATTTCATAATATATGTAAAATTAAAAAAATCCTATTGTAAATATTTAAGTTTTTAATTCCAAACGCATAGGTAAATAACTCTTTGAAATTTCTCGGGTTTATACTTCAAATCGATTTTTCTCAAAACTATAAATGCCAAGTTGTGGCAGTATTGTTCTAGAGCTGTGAATTTTGTGTTCATAATTAATAGTCATATAACTTTTATCGGCGATTTAATATTGTAATATGTTGAAATGTTAAATTCCACTAACAGCATTTATAATAATAATAAATAGCAATGTATAACATATTATTATGCAATAGGTACCTGGAGGATTTGTCGACATTTTATCACCCCGAAAAAAAATATTGGATTAAGACGCTTCAGGGACTAGCTATACTTATCCAATGTTTCTGTGGTGAAGTGCCTTCATTCTTTCTATCGGGTGAGCCTACCTAGCTGGGTCAATCGCATAAACTGTTTGGGAACTAATGAATTTCATGCAAATAACTAAATGGATGTTTACTTTTTCAGGTTATATACTGAAACGTGTTGGTCACATGAACGTATTTTCCCTTATATTTTTTGTGTATGCTTTGATATTTTTCCTATTTTCAATCATCAAAAACCCTGTTTACGTTTTGCCAGTCGAGATACTCTGTGGCATAGCGTTTGGGTTGTTATACTCTGGAGCCATTTCGTATGCGAATCTTTTGACTCCTGCTGGTGCCGAAGGAACGTTTCAAGGAGTCGTCGGAACAGCTATGTTGGGAATTGGTTTGTCCTATGACTATTCTGGTCATTTCAATATTTTATCTGTTATACGTAATAACGTATTACCATATGATATTTTGTAGTTTTTTACTACTGTTATAGGTTATTTTATAACAGATTATATTTATAAAAAAATAAAATATTTACTGTGAAATAAAATATGTAAATCTATATCGTCAGTCTATATAAAACTAATTTTATTATACAAGTATTTATTCCAATTGTCTCCCACTTGTTAACACGATCATTTATAAAAAAAAAGAAATATTCTATCGTAGAATAGGCATAATAACTATACTTATAATATTATAATGGAGACTTAAGTATGATTTTTTATACGAATACATCTAAATACAGGTTTATAGATTATATTAATATCAGTTTGCTATTTTTGAACAATGCAGCATGACTTTAGAAGCATTAAAACTAATAAATATCAATAATATGAGATTAATGTTAAGCTTATTCAATGAATAAAATTACACGTTTTTATCGTCAATATTATGTTTTATTATCTATAGAATATTTTTTAAAATTATTTGACCTTGTAATATAAAAATTCATTAGAGTACATCTTAAATTCAAAAGAACAAAAAAATATATATTATATGAATAAAAACGCTATCAAATGTGTATCCACTTCATATTGTTTTCAATAATAACGTTACTAGTTTTCACCGATTCCATTGCTTACCTACCTTTTAAATTATGTTTATTTAACAATGGGGATCAACGTGTTCTGCATAACATAAACTATTATATATTTTAAGTAATTGTTCTTTTCGTTTGAAAGATAGTTGTGATGATGAACAAATATTTTTTTTATAAAAAGTGCTTTAAATATATTTAGCTATACCTACCGAAATGTTTGTATTGAAATGTGATTAATAATTCTATTAAGTTTAAATTACAGTTTAAAAATGTTTAATATAAATGTTAACAATAAATTGATCCCAATAAAATTGAATTTTTTCATTTACTTTGGGTGTAAGTACGAATATTGATTAAATAAGTGGTAACATTGCTATTTGTTATTTTTGTAGAGTGTACCTGATCAGTGACTAGTACAGAAACCTACACTGCCTAATGGATGTGTAAATTTGAATTAAATAATAAACTATTATTTTTGTATGAATAGTCCGTGGTATAATAAAAGCTAAAGATTTTCATATTTTGAAAATTTTGCTGTGTATAATAAATATTAGATAATAATTTGCGTAGCAGCAAATAGTTTTGTTTTAAGTCGCTGAATTTTCCTCCGGGTACCTTTATTCTAGACTGGAGGCGTAAATATTTTATATTATTATTATACTGCTGTTTTGTTCTTCGAGTCTATAATTCTAGAAGAATGAACTTATTATATTCCTATTAGTATTTATTTGAAAATGTATAAACATGGCTGTTATTAACACTGACTTTACGTGACACCAAGAACGGTTTCAAACGAATACGAAATTTTAAAATTAAATTTAAAATACGAAAAATGCACGAATATTATTTTGAAGTTGTTCGTATAGCTCATTATTGTAATTATTAATTATTAATTATGTATTATTTGTATGAAGCTTCTTTTGCATAATAATATGACAAAAAAAAACATATTCTGCATATCATTTTTTACTTACTTAATTGAATTTTTTTCACACAGGTATAGGTCCTATAATTGGATTTTTACCTACAATAGCGAAACAATTGGGGTACTCAATAACTACATACGGTGTCGTTATGACTTTTATGTCGATGATATCAATGGTAATGGCGCCTATGGCTGGTTTAATCGTCGACAGATTCCGAGTGAAAAAAACGTTATTTTTTATGGTAACTCTATTGATTGGTGTGATTTCATTTTTCTTCATATTTGTTCCAAAAGTGCCTTTGGAAAGATGTGTGGAAATGAAATGTGAATCAGAAATTGTTTTGATTGTTCGTCCCGATACCGTTCAACAAAATACACATAATAATTCGATTTTTATTGATGAGAACAATGAAGAATTGATAATATGCAATGTGAGAATAAATAAAAATATTTAAATGTGTGTGGGCTTGGGACGGTTTTGTTTGAACAAGTGTAAAGTAATGATTGTACATTTCTGTGTTTTGCTAATATTTTGTTCAAATTTACAATAATAAAATACATAGGATGTGTCACAAATATTAACTAAAATTAAAAATAAAACTGAATTGTCGAGGAACAATAAAATTTACCATAAAACACTGTCTGGAATGATTTTATACAGTGAGCTGAGCAATGAATTTATTGATTTTACAATAAAATGAGTAGGTATGTTTTTTTTCTTTTTACCAGTATGTACACGATAAGTAGTCAAAATAATGCTATGTATTTCAATTTTAGTATCTATTCCAGTGGGAAAGTGAATCTTATTGATGCATTCGGAAGATTAAAATTTAAAATTCTCAGTATTTCTAAAAAATGCCCATAAATACAAAAAAATAGGCGGGTGAGTCGTGGATGTCGATCTGCTGTACAGTAGGTTACAAGTGGGTTACTGTAATAGATGGAATTTAATTTGAATCCAATGATATTATATCATTGTAAACGAAAAACGATTCTGAGCGAAGACGGTTTATCTGTCTAGAATATATTATAGATTATTAAAAATTTTCAAATCTTAGACTTAAAAAGAAAATTTTTTATGAATTTCTAGTTTAAAATAATTTGTGAATTTTTGTGATTTTCGCGATTTTTACACATATTGTCAAAATTCAAACTTGGAACGCTTGTAAAAAAAAATTGTGACTATATATTTCTTTTATTTTTCACCTGCTATTGTAACAATATGTTAAGAGCCTTGTATTAAATTTTCAAGCTTTTCTGCCTAACAAATAAATTTGTATCGATATTAATTTTAAAAAAACTAAAAATTTTTTATTTTGAAAATTTCAAATGCCTATGAATAGTTCAACTTAAGTCAAAATTTTTTTTGAAAATTGCATTGTGGATAGAATATACTTATATAAAGATTCGGTGAAAATTTCATGTATCTATGGTCATTTGTTTTAAAGTTACATCAACAACCAAAATCGATTTTGTAGAAAAATGAGTGTTTGTAAAATTTCCCGTTTTTCCCTTAATTTTTAGTTTGTTTTTCTTGATTATTTAGAAAAGTATTAATAATTTTTTACTTTTGACCCCCTAAAGTATCAACTAGATTCACTTTCTGATCGAACGAGATGTACTGAAGTCAAAAATCGAAGCATTTTTACTGCCTCAAAACGTGATACAGACACAAAAAAAAAAAACACACAGATCATGGTAAAATCAATACATTCATCGCTCCGCTCAGAATCTAAAAAATTGGTAAACAGATGCCATTCTGCAGTTCAGTTGGTTACAACTTACAAGTGGGTTACTGTAATAGATGGTATATTCAAACCGGGACATAAACGAGTTAAAAAGTTAAAGTTACGTTAAAAGTTAAGTTAATTTTCACTTTTTAACTTAACATATTTTCATTGATATTAACTTAATAAATAGGTAACGAGTTATTTTTATTCGAATTCAAGTTAAGTTAGTTTATATTTAATTAAAAAATGAATAAAATACAAATATACAATTATTATTGATAATGCATATTACATAACCAATTTATTTCTTGTTCCATTTACCAGAATTCTTCAAGAAAAAATAACTTACATTTAGATAATAGCAATAGCTATATGCCCAAATATAGGTGTATATTATATTCAATATTATATTATTATATAGGTGTATCGTACCATTCGTACCTATATATATATATGTATAAAGATATACCATATCATACTGCGGCATACGGGTATATTATAATTATAGCAATAATAATACTATACTAACAAATAATAAGTAATAACTAATAAGTAATATGATATTCAATTATAATATAGAGATAGATACAAATCAGAAAATAAATGTAAAATTCTCATGAACAAACTATAAAATGTTTTAGTCCTAAATAAATTATTTTTAAATTAAAACTTATTAGATTACGTTCATAGCTCATATGCATTTTGTATGCATTTGGTACTTGCTATTCAATATTATTCATCACTGATGAATCATCAGTACCTAATAATTTAAGTGTATGTATAGAAAAGCTATTGGCTATTGGCTATTTTCTATGTTGAATAATATGACGTATTATATTTATTATTTTAAACATGTTGTGGTTTAAAATACTAGGTATATACAGGGTGATTTTTTTATCATGAACCACTCATTATTTCAAAAAGTATCAATGTTTTTTAAAATATTTTTTTACAAAGTTTCATATTGTTAAAAAAACAACGTTTTTATGAAAAAATTATATTTTTTAATATTTTTTATCCTTATAATTTTTTAAGTTTTTTACTTTTTTGAATGGCAACCTACAGTTTTAATTTCATATTCCAAAGCAGAATATTTTTCTAAGTATTTTGATACGTAAAAATCGAATTTTGGACGAGTAGTTCATGAGTTATAAGTATTTAAAGTTTAGACAAGCGGAGTAGTGGACAAACATTTTGCGGGGTAACCCCGTACCACTCCACTCCACCAATCTAAACTTTAAATACTTATAACTCATAAACTACTCGTCCAAAATTCGACTTTTACGTATCAAAATACTTAGAAAAATATTCTGCTTTGGAATATGAAATTAAAACTCTAGGTTGCCATTCAAAAAAGTAAAAAACTTAAAAAATTATAAGGATAAAAAATATTAAAAAATATAATTTTTTTATAAAAACGTTGTTTTTTTAACAACATGAAACTTTGTAAAAAAATATTTTCAAAAACATTGATACTTTTTGAAATAATGAGTGGTTCATGATAAAAAAATCGCCCTGTATAGGTGTCCCGCAAGGATTTACCCATTGCGATATCTCACGAAATAATGGAGATATCAAAATTCTGGTTTTATAATAAGATACACAGGGGAGAACTACATTTATTTTTAAATATATTTTAATGTTTTTGTAAAAAATTTAAAAAATATAATTTTTTATTTAATTATTTCCAAAAAAATTAAAGATAGCCATTTTGTAGTGTTTATTTTTCTGAAAATATTGACGTTTCAAAATTTTATTTCCATTAATTTCCTGATTTTTGATATTTTTTCTAGTTTTGATGAAATAAAATATAATTATAAATTTATTAGGTTCTATTATAGGAACACGGAAAGTATTTAGCCGACCGTATGGAATTGCGTGCGATGCGGCGGGTCACATGTTTGATAACATTATGGTGTTAATAATTCGCATTTTTCTCGAAACTAAAAAAAAATATTAAAAATCAGGAAATTGATGAAAATAAAATTTTGAAACGTCAATAATTTCAGAAAAAAAACTCTACAAAATGGCTATTTTTAATTTTTTTAGAAATAGTTAAATATAAAAATATATTTTTTAACAAAACATTAAAATAAATTAAATTATGATACAATTGTATTACTTATCTCTGTGAGTTTTATTACAACCATTTCGATATCACCATTATTTCGGGAGATATCGCAATGGGTAAATCCTCACGAGATACCCTGTGTATATATATATATATATATGAAAAAAAAATAAAAATATTAACTTCAGTTAATAAGTTAATAGGAAATGTCCATATATCTTTTAACTTGACTAAGTTTAAAAAAAAATTAGGTTTGACTGTTAACTTTAAGCTTTTTAAAATGTTTTTCATCAACTTGACTTAAATAAATTAAAAATTATCATTAATTTGCCCAATTTTGGGTATATCATTGTAAACGAAAAAAGATTCTGAGCGGAGACGGATTGACAGTCTAGGATATTTTATACTATATTAATTAATAATTATATTATTATTATTTCAAAAAAAAAAAGGATGGTACCTATAAAATAAATTCCAAATTAATCTCAAATCTGATCCATTATGTGCCCCGTACCCGATTTACAAATTCATTAATAGTATAACCTATTAAGTATTAATATAAACAATTAACCACATTAAATAATACTATTAGAAAATAAGTAAAGTACGTTATAAATTTCAAGTACTCAAGAATACAATTTTTAAATTACATTAATATTGGGGTAAATAAAATTGTTATTCTTGGTTATTTCATCTAAATGAACTATAAACAAACTGTGTTTGCATAGTTGCAGAATTACTACTTACGTGAAACCTTGTATAGAATAAAAACATGGAAAATTTCAAATGTCTATAAAAAAATTTAAAAAAATTGTGATAGTTTAAAAAACCTAACCAAGTATAGGATATTCCAATATAAACATTCAGTTAAAATTTCAAGTTTCTACAGTCGTTCGATTTTGAATAACAATAAAATAAGAATATCGGTATAAGATAAATCGAATGATTAACCAATGTTGTAAAAATTTGAAATTTAAACGCTCTTAAAAATTTGATTTTACTTCCAGTAAACATGTTTTATTTGATAAAAGTAGATAAACTCATGAAGAATGTTGTATTGAATTTTTAAATTTTATATTTATAAAGATAATTTTTTATGAATTTTTAATTCAAAATAATTTTCACATTTGCTGATTTTTACGTGTTGTCAAAATTCGAACTTTAAAAGCTGATGAAAACATTTTTAACCATGTATTTTATTATTTTTTAACTACCATGCATTGTAAAAATATATTAGGAGCCTGGTATTAAATTGTTAAGCTTTTTTACGCAATGAATAATAATTGTTGACATTTATAGTCAAAGTTAAAACAATTAAAAATTTCATATATCTATAAATAACTTTAAAATATTTGAAATATTTTGAAAATTTTATCAAGCATAGGAAATGCCAGTTAGTTCCAAGTGAAAACTCAGTGAAAATTTCATGTATCTACTGTAATTTGTTAAGAGTTATACCAATATCCAAAATCAATTTTCTCAATAACCCATTTTGCCGTATTATAATTACCGTTTTTCTTCTATTTTTTTTTTCCAACGTTTTTTAAAACTAGTAAACTACTAGGAATTTTAAATTTTTCCTCCCAATGCACCAACCAGATTTATCTTCTCACCTGAAAAGCTACTGAAGTAGAATTTCCGTAACAAAATATTTTTCTTTTATAGTTAGTTCAAGTTCGATTGAAACCACATATGAATTAATTAAGAATAACGACTTGAGTCATACTGTTGTAATTTAAAATATTGTTTGCTGGTACTTGAAACATTTATTGTATACAAATATGATGAAACAAAATACGCAAATAATAGTAATTCAACCTACTAGCTACAGTAGTAATAATAACATTATAAATATATTAATATGATATAAAATATCCTAGACTGTTTTTCGTAAACAATGATATTATATCATTGAACTTAAATATTTGACACCATCTATTACATTGGCCCACTTTAGTATCCTACTATACAACAGATTTTATCCCACTTACCCGATTTTCAACGAGATTATTAATTACTATTATGAATTAAACTTTATATTGAGAAGTATAATTATACATACTCGTCTTATCTGCTACAGACGAGACTAATATTTACAAAAGTTGTTTTAATAACTAGGTTACAAAAATATATCAAATAGTCCATTAAAAAACGTCATATAGGCATAATAAAATAATAATACTAAGTATATGATCATATGAAATAGTAAATACTATATGGAATTCCAGTTAAAATGTTCAATAATGTAAACAAATTTAATTCTCTTTATTCAGCTGACTTGTCAAAATACAAAGTCGTGTGACTACCAAACAAATAAATCGAATAACCAATCAGATTTCAGCGATTATTGGATGGCGACCATCAATGATGTAAAAAGAATGAACGATCGAAATCGGATTGATGTTGTATTGAAATTAAAAGATATGAAAAAAGTAGTATTACCGCGGCGTTATCGTTTATTCATATTTATTTGACATTTCCTTGTTTCCTAATTAATTTGATTTCAGATTGAAAGTTCGTATGTTTTCCCTTTGTTGTCCGTCCAAATTAACGGTACGGGAATTTCCCCAACATGCCAATGTCGTTTAAAAACATTTTGCCACATATCATGTTCTAATGAAGCCATAATGCAGATATTTACTGTGCCGACATACAGAGGAAACGTACTTAGTTTGTATCAATTTTGGATTTTTTTCTTTGCTGTCTGTGCGTTATGGTCCTGCATGATTATAACGACAACTTTACAAAATTCACTCTGCCTCGATATTTTAGGTAAAATATAATTCCTACAATAATACCAATACTAATAATATTTCTGTAATAAAAAAAAAAAAATTATATCTATTTTTGTTTTTAAAAGATAAACCCGAGGATTTTGGAAAACAAAAATGTTGGTCATCATTTGGTTGGGGATTTTTTTCCATATTCATCGGATGGCTTGTGGATTGGTTCAGCCTTAATAAAAAGGAAAAAGACTATTCGCCAGTTTTTTATTCGTGTATTTTATTCACATTTTTTAATTTGTTTGTCATAAATAAACTTAAAGTAAGTTAATTCTTGGCTCTATTCTATGCATCAATGTATTATTTAATATTTAATGAGGTACAATAATAGTATTAAACAATATTATATATTATATTTTTCTGTATTTTATAGATAACAGAAACGAAAAAATCCGAAGGAAAATGGAAGAGTATATATGGACTATTTACTAAACATTATGTAATTGTATTTTACATATGGGTAGCATCAAGCTCATTTCTCCATACAATTATTACACATTTTCTATTCTGGTGAGTTTATAATCGATTAAATTTTTTCCTTATTATGACATCAATTAACTTAAAATTATTTAGTCTTTTTAAATTATAATGAATACTTACTTATATAATATTCTCATTAGTGCGTAAACAGACAAAATATCACGGAGAATGGAGATGTATATATGGCGTAGGTGCCTATGAGTAGCAAGTAAATTTTGATTTAGGCAGATACTTATATAATAAAAAAAGAAGTCGTGAAAAAAAAGTTATGCTTAATGTCGGGTATAATGTTAATTAGTCAATTTGTAGAGCCCAAATCAATGTTATTTGAGAAGTTTAATTATATTTTACTCCCACCGGTAGATTTCAGTGTTAATAATATATTTCTGTAATGAGCTTTATATTCGACGATAAACATTCTGTATAAAAATAAAAGTAAATATTAGTTAAATGAAAATACAAAATGCCTTATACTATGAATCGATAAAATATTTTTATAGATAGTGTATTATATAAATTACATTTTTACTTATTTCTACCTTAATTTCCATAAAAAATTTTTTTCTAAAATATGAATGCGTCAAATTTCATTAGTTTTGATTAAAGTATAGGTACTTGTATAGTTTATTTAATAGTACAGTATATAACGTAGTACGTAATTATCGTATCATTTAGCATTGCTATTAAGATAATAATAAATATTATATAATGCATAATATCGTATTAGTTCTCTAGACTCCAGACTAGGTATTAAGATACTAGGAGTCAAGTCTCAAGTGTATCATATTAATCCAGTTCTTCATAAATATATCACCTACTGAATAATTGCTGTCTACATAATGTACCTATTTAAATTTATGAGATATTTGCGTATCATATACATAAATAAATATTTTGATTAACGCATGTTCAAAACGACTGAGTTAAAAATATCTTCGAGTATGGCAAAGTTGATTTGACATAATTTTTGCAAAATTATAATATTTGACAGTAAAATAATAATACAATAATATTGTTTCAATACGACTGTTAATATTTTTTCAGGTACATGGAGGATTTAGTTTCTGCTAACAATAACCTGAACCAACGGGCGTGGCTAAAAACGCTTCAAGGTCTAGCTCAAGGCATCCAATGTTTTGGCGGTGAAATGCCGTTTTATTTCTGCTCTGGTTGGATAATCGGAAAGATTGGTCACATTAACTGCATGTCTTTAGCAATGGGAGCGATGGCTATCAGGATGTATCTTTACACAGTAATCTGGAACCCAGTTTGGATCATTTTAATAGAGCTATTGAATGGTGTGTCATATGCATTAGGAGCAGCGGTGAAAATGTCGTACGCAAAAATGATGTCACCCGAAGACACCACAAATACTATAATCGGAATATTAGGACTTTTCGATTGCATTGGTAAACTATACTTGAGATTTAATGTTTCTATAAATTAGTATAAGACAATATGCTATTATTATTAAAAATAATAAAACCATTTGATAGGTGATATAGATATACCTATCATTCTCTTGTTCTTAAGGGACCTGCATGTGACCTGTTTTTATACTCACAAAAAAAGCCTTACAGACTCAAACCTAACACATTATATCATTTTGAAATGGATTTTTTATTTTGTAGGTGAAACTTTAGGTAGTCTACTGGGCGGATATTTATTCAAATTATACGGTGGAGTGTGGTCGTTTCGATTTTTCGCGTATTGCTCGACTTCGATGTGTTTTTTAAACATACTAAGCAATCGTTTTGGATTTACTAAAGGTTTGACAAATTATAATTTTGTCACAGTGCCTGAGATAAAAAATAGAAAAAATGATGACGTCGATAGTGAAATATAATATAATTTTTTTTAATGACGTGTTATTTTGTATAAAATTGTCTAAAGAGAAATATAATATTATAATGCAGTATAATTCTAATATAATAAAATAACAAATAATACCTATATTAACTGCATTAGAAAATATTAAAATAATTTATGGAATTGTATATTTTATAGCTTATTGTTGATAATGTAGGTGTGTATGAGAAGTTGGTGTACAACACTTTGTGCACTAACTTCAACAATATTATGGCATCATAAAATAATTGAAAAATTACTGTCGTCAATACATTTCAGATTTTCTATTTTTACATATAGTTATTTCAGATTCTAAGCAGAGCGATGACTATATTAATTATGCGGAGTCATGAATATATTGTATACTACATGTATAATACTTACACACTATACACGATAAGACGTAGTCAAAATATTGCTTCGATTTTTTATCAGCGTAACACTAACAAAGGTTAGGTCCAATGGCCAATGTCTAGAAATTAAAATCAAGCTTAATCAACTAATAGATAATTATGATTTAATGAAAATTAAAAAGATAAACAAGTGGGTTCTGATGTATAATATACTAAACAGTAGTTGTCGAGTATATCATATTGTAATGGATATGTTAGATCTTAGATTTGTACTCAATGATAAATTATTGCTAGAGTTGGTGTTAAGATATAAATATTTATGTTAATAGACTTAAGTATTCATATTTTTTATTTTTGCAGTAAACATTGCAGACCAAGTAATCAATTCGTTTAGTATGGCATAGAATTAAATACATTAAATAATATTTTGCATAGTTTTGCACATATAGAAGTTTTGAGGGTTAAGTGCATAATATTTATAATATAAATATAAGTGCATGTTTTGCATGTTTATTTTAAATATTTCAATAAAAACTGAGGAAAGTTACAAAATACACAAACATTTAAAAAATTAAAATTCTTATAATCTAAATTCTAAATATATATTTTTTTTCAAATAATAATTAAATGAATTTTTCAAGTTTTTAAGGTCATATACCTCCTAACCCTTATTATCACATACAAAACATAATTCTGAGCCAAGACAGTGTGTCATCTTAGTATATTAGTATAAATAATCAAATTTAATAATTAAAAAGGCGGGTAAGTCGTGGATGTCGCTCTGCTGTACAGTAGGTTACAAGTGGGTTACTGTAATGGATGGAATTAAATTTGAATCCAATAATATTATATCATTGTATACGAAAAACGATTCTGAGCGAAGACGGTTTATCTGTCTAGAATATATTATAGATTATTACAAATTTTCAAATCTTAGATTTAAAAAGAAATTTTTTTATGAATTTCTAGTTAAAAATAATTTGCGCATTTTCGTTAATTTTACACATGTTGTAAAAATTCAAACTTTGAATGCTTGTAAAAAAAATTTGTGCTAATATATTTCTTTTATTTTTCAGCTGCTATTGTAAAAATATGATAGGAGCCATATATTAAATTTTTAAATCTTAGATATAAAAGAAAAATTTTTTATGAATTTCTAGCATAAAATAATTTATGAATTTTCTTGATTTTTACGTATGTTGTCAAAATTCAAACTTTGAATCCTTGTAAAAAAAAAAAATGTGACTATGAATTTATTTTATTTTTCAACTGCTATTGTTAAAATGTGTTAGAAGCCTAGTATTAAATTTTCAAGCTTTTCTACCGAACAAATACATTTTTATCGATATTTATAGAAAAAAAAACTAAAAAAGTTGAAAAATTAAAATGTCAGTAAACAGTTCAAAACAAATCTAAATATTTTGAAAATTTTATCAAATATAGAAAATGCCTATATAAACATTCAGTGAAAATTTCAAGTATCTGCGGTCATTTTTTTTAGACTTTTAGAGTTACACCAAAATAAGAAAATCACTAAATGTGAAATCCAGTGAAAATCCAATGTAAAAATTTAAATTTCAAATGCTCATAGAAATTAAATTTGAATTTCCGGTAGACTTTTTATTTGTGATAAAGATTGAAAAACTTGTAAGGAATCTTGTATTAAATTTTCAAATCTTAGATTTAAAAAGAAAATTTTTTATGAATTTCTAGCTTAAGATAATTAGTGAATTTTCGTGATTTTTACATAATATGTTGTCAAAACTCAAACTTTGAATGCTTTTTAAAAAAATGGTGACTATGTATTCCTTTTATTTTGCAACTGCTATTGTAAAAATATGTTAGGAGCCTTGTATTAAATTTTCAAATCTTAGAATTAAAAAGAAAAACTTTTATCAATTTCTATCTAAGATAATTTGAACATGGCCGTAATTTTTACGTATTTAGTCAAAGTTTGAACTTTAAATGCTTGTAAATAAAAATTGTGACTATATATTTATTTTATTTTTCAAAAGCTATTATAAAAATATAGTATGAGCCTTGTATTAAATTTTGAAATCTTAGATATAAAAGGAAAATTTTTTATGAATTTCTAGCATAAAATAATTTAAGAATTTTCGTGATTTTTACATAATATGTTGTCAAAATTTGAACTTTAAATGCTTATAAATAAAAATTGTGACTATGTATTCCTTTTATTTTTCAACTGCTATCGTAAAAATATGATAGGAGCCTTGTATTAAATTTTCAAATCTTAGATATAAAAAGAAAAACTTTTATGAATTTCTATCTAAGATAATTTGAAAATTGCCGTAATTTTTACGTATTACGTCAATATTTGAACTTCAAATGCTAATAAAAAAAAATGTGCCTATGTATTTTTATAATTTTTTAATTACTATAAGAATAACTTATGAGGAACTTTGCATTAAATTTTGAAGTATTTTGATAGAGCCAAGAAAATTTTATCGACACTTCAAAAAAAAATTTTCAGAAAAATTGAAAATTTCAGTGGTCTATAAATAACTCAACAAAGTCAAAAATTTGTGAAAATTAAACTGTATATAGATAACACTAACATAAACATTTGGTGAAAATTTCAAGTATTTACAGTGATTAGTTTTTGAATTACAACCATATAAAAAAATCGATTTGGTCGAAAACTGATTTTGCGTAAAAATTCCCGTTTTTCTGTGATTTTTTTTTTTGTTTTTCTCGATTTTTTTGAAAAATGTTGGAAAAATTTACTTTTGACCTCTATAATGCACCAAGGATCTTCACTTTTACATCGGAAACCACCCCCAAAGTTTGAAATCGAAGCATTATTTCGACTAGTTATGCTGTACACAGACACAAAAACAAAAAAAAAACAAAAAACAAAAAACATACATCATTGTAAAATCAATACATTCATCACTTCGTTCAGAATCTAAAAAACAAAAGATCAACTATAAATCAGCTATGTGAGGCCAGTCCTTTCGTATGCATGTGCCACGTGGGCAACAACGAAAGGTGATGAAGAGAAGCTACTAAGATTCGAAAGAAATATACTAAGGAAAATACATGGCCCAATAGATAGTCAGGAAGAACAGAAATGGAAAATAAGATCAAACAATGAATTAAGGGCGCTGTTTAAAACAGAAAACGTAGTTCAGTTCGTTAGGAGCATGAGACTAGAATTAATGGGGCATGTTTGGCGAGCAGATTGTTTGTATATAGTTAAAATGATTCATTTTTGGATTATTAAAAATCTTTATATGTTAGACTCTTCAGTAGGTACACAAATTAAAGTATATCTGCCGTATATTAATCAAACTAATTTCCGGTAACATAAATAGTTAATTGATTTGATAATTCGAAAGATGAAGACGAAAATGTTATGGCCAAATCATAGGCACCTAAATCATTTTTTAAGGGACTATTAGCTCATTATAGTTTCATTAAATGTATAATGACAGTTCATGCTACCCAGCATAAGATACCATAATAAGTTACCTTTAATGAGTGACTTTTCAAAGGACTTGACAAAATATATTGCTGGATAACTCCGACAATATTTTTGTCATATACTGGTCAATTAATTCTAAAAGATTATCTTAAACGAAAATGTCTACAAAAATGATATAACATTAAATACAGTTATAAACCATAATAATATTAAATCCTCATATGGAAAAATAATATATGTAGACATTGCTTTAAATAATTATTCAAACTATTTTGTTGGAACTTTTGGCCAAATTTATAGAGTTTATACGGAGTGTATGGTCCTCTGCACATAGTGGATGGTTAAAATAGTTATAGACAATTATAAGATTATAATAATATACTAGTTAATGTATAGTTAATTTTTTAATTATTATCATTCTTTGTAAGATTTTTATATTTTATATTGATTTGATATACTTTATACACTTACACAATTAGGTTTCCTTTTAAAATGTATCATTTTAATTTATAATTCATTAGTATATTATATAATCTGTGGCTATGTAAACTGTAAAGGATATAACACGAAGCAAATATTAAAAATGCATTAAATAATAATTGAAGTTTAGAAAATGATTCTAAATTGAAAACAGCTTTATGTATTATCGTCTGTTAAGTTAAATAATATTTAAATTATGTTTTAATAAATATAATTAGTAAGAAATGTTCGTTTTTAATTATGGTGGAGAATACAATACTTCTTGTATTATTTAGATGATAAGCATAAATCATCTTCACCATATACTTCTTTCTACTAGTCATTTATTTCTACTTCTATTCATCAATCAACTTTCTTTATTTATGCTCATCAGTATAGGCGTAGTTTAGGACTACGTTTATTTTATTTTTGTAAACAAAATTTAATTTTTCAATAATTAAGTGCATTAAAAATATTGGTTTGGGCCAGGGTAGTCACTGCTCATTAGCCTACTTCTAATATTTGCAGCCATCTGTCACTATTTCAATTTATCAGACGTCTTATCTTATCACTAAGTACTTCTGTTCAGTCCATGATGGGTACACATTAAAATTATGAAAATACATTTTAGCTTATAATATAATACAATAAAAATATGTAGGTACCTACTGGCTACTATAAATATAAAGTAAAACATTGAGATTTAATATTAAGTAATATTTATTACTTTGCTGGCCAGAAATAATAATAATTTCATATTGTATACGTTCTGACAATTTAAATAAACCTTTTATAACATTTTTATTTCTTGAATAGATTTTTGAAAGTATACATAAAAACCATTAATTTGTTGTATGAAATGTTTATTCTCAATAAAAATACAAAACATAATATGCTATACATCGTCATCCTGTGTTTGTTGTTTTTCACGTCGTCGCCGCCCGTGGCCTTCGCCACTCCTATGATGATAGTCACAGATCAACCATCTGCAAAAAGTGACTTTCAACCTATGCAGAAGTCATCCTCATTGCTCGACTCCGTTGCCGGTCCAATGATGATGGCTTCCGACGAACCGACTAAAAACCGGAACTTTCAATACTGGCAGCAGCGATCGTCATCGCCTACCACTGTTGCTGCTCCTATAACGATGACCATCCACACACTGACTGAAAACAAAAATTTTCAACCCTTGCCACAGCCATCGTCGACGCCAGTCATCATGACCATCGATGAACCAACTATGAAACGAAAATTTCAGCGCTTACCGCAATCATCGTCGCCGCCTGTCCCCGTTGCCACTCCAATGATGGCTACCGACGGAATGACTGATAAACCGAACTCTCAGCCTTGGCCTCTGCGATCGTTTCTACCCGTTGCCGTTGCCGCTCCCGTGATGATAGCCACTCACAGATTGAAAAAGAATAGCAACATTCAGCCGATGCGATCGTCACAATATCACTGTCACTGTGGTCACCGTGCCGAGGTGACCAAATCTGACCCAGTCGCGGTCTTCACTATAACTGGCCGTTACCATGACCACTCAACCACAGTCACTACTCCCCACCTATCCACGGTCTACACCAAGTCTGGCTATCACTTTAACCCTAGAATTACAGCCACGGAACCCAATCAGGCCAGGGCTTACACCCGGTCTAGTTGTTATCACGACCACTCAACCACGGTCACTAATGCTAAACCTGGTTCCTGGCATTCCTGCCATCATCAAGCACAGCAGACACCGGACAGTACACTGTCACCGTTGGACAAAACTGTTATGGAAGATATGTGAGTGTGCTAAATTAAACATATCGGGCCATAATCACATTATATTTAGTCGTGTTTTGAACGTGGAAATGTAGGTTGTGACTGCAATGCAGAATATTTAGAGGGATGCCCTTAAATAACGGTATTAGGTCCATAAATGATATATCATTTATATAAAATTTAAATACATACTAATAGATAGGTAAATTGAAATTCTATTATTCCTTCATAAAATAAAAATAAAAATCTGTTTTGTAAACATTGTTAAGCCCCCAACCAATCTTTGCTGTTTTCCGTAATTTTGTGATTTGTTATGCAGTGGTTTTGGAGGCTTTTTAGAAGATAATAGTATGTATATAGATTATAAGTGAGTTGTAACCTAATGAACAATTCATCAAACAATATGTTCTTCTTAGTATTAAGGCACAGCTCACTTCTAGCTCATAGTTATGTTGTATAGATCCATACATTTGTTAAATGCTCGTCAAATTATCCCAAATTAATGTTATTATGCTCAGTATATTTTTTAGTGGTTGGAAAATTAGTGATTATATAACAAATGAAAATACCAGATAACAGTAAGAAAAAAAAACACTATAACATAATATTGATATCACAAAAATAAAATAATCAAGATGAAAGACTGTTTGATTATTATTATACTTTTAAATATTTATCAGGTACATTTTTTCTTTATAATTGCAGTAATTATGACGTATCTGGAGAGGACAATGTTGATGACGACTATTATCCGTTTCAAAATTTCATACCGATTATTTTGTTGGTGGTGTTTGTGTTATTATATCCGAGTTTTTATTTTTATAGCAATCAGAGGAAAAAAACCAACTGGTTTTATTTGCAAAGAAATAACTGTGGTTGTAAAGCAAAATATATTCGCTGTTCCAAATAATCACAATTACATTATAATTATTATGTTTAAAACTATGGATTTTTTTTTCTCTGATACAAAGTTTATTTGTTTGCTAATATTACTACTTTATTTTATAAATATCTGTAAAAAATAAGACTCGGGTATATCGACACAGTTGTCGCCAGAAAAATAATCAGTAGCTCATTTTGATACGGTCTGTTGTACGATATGAACATAAGGTAGCACCGTGGCGAGGGCGTACTGTCCAGTGTCCGTTGCGGCTGATGATGGTGATGGTGATTCAGACAGGAACCAGGTTTAGCTTTAACATCGGTAACCACGGTTGTGTGGTCGTGGTGACAACTAAACCTGGTGTAAACCTTGGTCTGATTGAGCTTCGTGGCCGTGATTCTATGGTTATAGTGATGGCCCGACATAGTTAGACTGTGTCTAGGCGGGGATCAGTGACCGCGGTCTAGAGGATATGGAAACTGCCAGTATCCAGTTATAGTGTAAACCGCGACTGAATCAGATTTGGTCACCACGACGTAGTGGCCACAGTGACACTGATATAGTGAATTGGTGACGATCGTTACGACCGAAAGTCGTAGTTCTCTATCAATCTGTGAGTGGGTTATCGTCACGGGAACGGCAACGGAAATAAGTAGAAACGTCCAACGATCGCATCGGCCAGGGCTTACGGTGTAATGTGGCGACGATCACTTGACGTGGTGTTTCGTAGTGTTGTAATGAAGAATACTTATGTTCATTAATTATTATTATAATAAAATAACCTTATAGAAATATTGGTAAATTTTTTTTTTTTACAATCTGTATAAATATTCAGTGCACAAAATATTTGTATAATAGCCAATATGTATATTAGAATTAGACACAATAATATGATATTTAGTTTTTTCTATCCTGTATGAAAATCAAGTAATCGACATAATTAAGTTCATCATAGTCATAAACTTTAGAAAAAATGTAAATACCCAATATTACATCCGTATTTAACTAAGTGATTTCAAATAAAAAACATGGGCTTCGTCTTGCGAAGTTAACAATATTCAATCTTTTATACTGGCCTTATATCATCAGGGATTCATCAAGATCATTCACCATCTATACTTTTATGAACGACGTCAAAGACGTCTTCAAAAATAGTTACTTCTTAATGTTTGCGGATGACTTTATACTACATAAATATGCTTATTTATTCACATGACCACTGCGTTAAATCTTAAATTACAGGCAGATTTGGATGATATTTTATGATGATTTATAATCTATGATTTGTGTTCGTCAAATATGAAGAAATAAGAAGTAAACTCAATAACAGTTTTGATTTTTTCCATGATAACATAACCAGGTTATTAGAACTTAGAATCCTTGATTTAATTGTAACGGTATGATAGAAGGAAACTTAATAAATGTTTAGTATTTAGATAAGCGCGTGTTGTTATGTATTATTTATTGTTTATATTACTTGAACTACTTGAAAAATAACTGTTCTGAGCCCAAATTTTGTTGCAAGGTTATTACGTAATCTAATTCGACTATTCATATTTAAGTATTATTACAAAAGGTGACTACTATCACCATTAGCGTTACAAAAATTTTATTCATAGGGGTAAATATTTAAACTCACTCAACTACCCACCTTTAAATATTTACATACAGTAAAAACCTATAAATGTATAATTTTTTTTATTTTAATATAAATAGTTACCTATATCGTTTAACAGTGTCAACTTACATTAATCTATCAAGTTAACTGTATGTTTTAATGTTTTAATACTTAACCTATAACTTCCAATAATATAAATAGGTACTCTACCTACGCATATAATATAATATTATCTTTCTAGTTCTCCTATTACAAGGAAGGGAAATATTGGTATACATTTTGTATATTATATATAAATATTATCTTGATATATTATAATAAATATAAATATTAGCATAGATTTTAATATATTAAAAATAAAAAAGGATGCAATTTACACATGAAAAAAAAATACTCGGGAGTGGCTATATATAATGTATATATTAAATTAAATTATAATGATTATATTAGATTGATATAGGAATTACCTGATAGTTGCCTGCATTATAGACTTATTTTAAAAGATTTTTTTTAACTTCACAATAGATACTAAATTATTTGAAACTTTAACGCGTTATACTATACAAATTACTTATCAAAAGACATTTTCATTATATTTTCTTTATTTGAAAATAATTGTAATGAAGTTACATAATGCGTTATAAACAAAGTAACGCCCTTACAGTAACGCGTTACTTTCGTTACGTTCCTACCCAACACTGATAATAAGTAAAACCCAATTAATTGTATCAATATTTACTTAATATTTAAAAGACATGATTATAAATTCGATAAAACTTTCGATATTAACTGTACTGTTTATCTACTGTAGTACTGAGCCATTGATTAAATTATCCATAGATAGATAGCCCACGTCAATGGGCATAATGGAAAAAAATTAATTAATAGCCCATGTATCGATAGAGACTAGAGAGCGTGTAATGTCACGATAGAATAATTAATTAATAATAATTATGATCATAATATTCATTATAAAACACTAAAATACACAGAAACGGCGACAATAGAAAATAGTTCAGAGTTCGCTGTTCATTCGTAAAATTATGAGATTAGAAATAATCTAAAATCGTATAGCATATTATTAGTATATTTTAATATTATTTTCTTATAAGATATTTATTTTCGTATAGTTAATATTAGTAAATTGTAATCGATTCTCAAGAACATCTAAATTTGATGGTTTAAAATTTATTTTAACTAAATTTATTACTTTAATAAGTAACCATATCGTATTTTTATCGATTTAATTTGATTTAAAGGAAATTTAGGTACTGTTTTTTATTATACTCGTATCATATAAATATATAATTTTAAGCTGACAGTTATGTATTTAATTAAGACAACCCTCTTCATTACATAACAACGTTAAGATGTACCTAACCTGATATAATTTTTATATTTAACCTTTTCAGTAAATGTACTGGTCAAGACAATCAATATTATTCAACATTAATTTAATTGCTATTCTTGTGATAGTAGCTAATACACATTAATGTTCTAAAAATGCTACTTTTGAATCAACTTGTTATGATAGACCATAATGTTTCAATGCAACTTACATATTTTTCGTCATTTATTATTTAAAATACAATATAATATATAGAAGTAAAAATAACAACAATTTAATAAAAACAAAAAGTACAAAATAAGTTATTTTAAAATTTTAATTATTTTTCAAAATGCTTAATTTATTTCGGAATTTTTTGCTCTAGTTTTCTTAATATTTTTTGATTTCCAGTTAAAATCTCGAAAAAGTTTACAATTAATAAGATTGATTATAATGAAATGGCAGTGAGTATGACATGATTCGCTAAATTTACAAACATATGCGAGATTTCATTTTTAATTTTATTAAATATACATTTTTGAAATAAATTTTTATGTGGCATTTTTTTCTACTGATTTCTTATATTATAATTTTTTGTTCCAAACTAACAAATTCCGTGAAACAAGATGTAGCCAAAAAGCACATATTGTGCTGTAATTAAAACTACCTAAAAAAAAATCAGAGTATAAGACTTTAACCACTTGGTTTTTTTCAGGTAGAACTCAATATATACTTCATCTTTTGGCGGGAGTTAGGTTTCTGGATGTAATATTTGTCATATTTTACAACCTCTTTAGCTTAAAATATTGATACGACTCTTTTCTTGGGAAATGGAGAAAATCAAAGTTAGGCTCTATCACAATATGATGGTATTAACTCAAAAGTGACAAAAGTATGACCATCTAAAATTTCTACTCGATCGAGTACCTGCCAGACGGTTCGCAGCATTATCTGTATATTGGAAAATATCACGATGAAGTTGTTTAACATGATGGCGAGAATATTTATGTGCATAATTTATAACAAACCTATTATTATATTACACGCGTACCGTGTACCTGCACGAAGTTGGTCCTCACAGAGACTTTAGAATAGGTACTACAGCAAATAACGTAATAGACATTTGGCTATACAATATTATTTCAAGTCTTCCATTAAACAATTGTATATTATTTTGTTTCATTGGTTTGTGTGTGATGATTGACGGTCAGGCATTGATTATGTACATTTCACCAGCCCCCCCTCCCAAGTATGATTTTTGATTTTTTTTTGCTAAACTTTAGTGTGCCATTAGTGTGACTAATTTCAGAATTTGTGCGATACTGGTTAAACCGTAAATTCAAAAATATATAAGGGGGGTTGAAGAAATTTTCCCCAGCCCCCCATCATAGAAAAAATTTTATTTTTCAAATTTTTCTTTTGCCAAACATTGCAGCGCCCTTAGTGTGAATAAGTGAGGTACCTACCCGTTATATTCGGAAAATCGGTTTTTCATTTTTCGCATTTCCCCAGCCCCCATAAGAGAAAAAATTGAATTTTTCAAACTTTTCTTTTGCCAAACACTAGTGCGCCATTAGTGTGAATTTGTGCGACTGCAATTAGAATTTGTGTAACACCCGTTTTTTACGAAAAATCATTTTTCGCATTTTTTGCATTCCCCAGCTCCTCATCATAGAAAAAATTGTATTTTTCAAATTTTTAATATATTTATACCTAATGACATTTGCGTGATCATACATAAAACATAAAAAATAAATCCGATCAAAATTGAAATAATAGTTGATGAGTTTATTTTACACAAAAAATGCGCTTACAGTTTTAAATATTAGTATGGATAACAAATTTTTGGAGATTTTTACATAAATTAAATAATTTATTTTATTAAAAATGATTCTTAACTTGAAACATTTAATTTCAACATTGGATCAAAATCAAAAAATGTCATATTCATTAATCGGTTATCACCAATTACTACCTTTATTACGTTCATATATAATATAAGACTTATAGTTTCAATGCTTGTTTAGAAAAATCACATGATTGTATTTTCTCTATAAGATCTCTTTTTTTTTACGAATCAAGGTTGTTAGTTAAGTAATTGATTAATATTAATAATTAATTAAGTTTACTTAATTAATGGTCATATTAAATTTAAATTAATTAATAAACATCATTGCATATAAGCTATAGATAACACAACATAATATCAATTACTCAAAATAAGGTTTCTAAAAATATGTTTGCAATTTATCTCAAATTAATCTTTTTAAGAAAAGCTAAATTAATTTTGTTATTTAAAATTAAAATAATGAATATATAAATACTTTTTTGATACGTAGTTTAAATAATTTTATATTTTGTGTAGTAGGTGAGTAGGCTTGGGCCAGAATAAGTTAATGTTTATTATAAGTTTATTATAAAATTATTATACTATAATGTTCACCGTGCACTACCGCACGGTGAACGTTACCTAGCCATAATAAGTAAAAACCGGTTCTGGAGATTAACAGTGTTGTACGTGTAAGTACACGGCAAGTCTTGATGCCGCCGCGGTCGACCACCGCAGATACGGTTTTGCAAAATATACAATATTTTTTCCGAACACGGTAAATTAATATTAATTTATCATACCCACTTAACCCACCAACGCGAACTCATCCCAATACCGTGTTTGCAATTAAATACGTAATCTAGAAATTCCTTGGCGACTATAAAGTAGTCGTTTATAATATATATTATGTGAAACACGCATAATATTATACATTTTTAAAATGCGTTAGTAATTTTCAAAACTTAATAAAATTAATTTTCCGTTTCAGTTTCAAAACATTGTAACAGCTTGTAATTTGTTTTTATTATACTTTATTCATGTATATCATTCTGTATAAGTAGTAATAAATAATTATTTATTTTATTATTATAATTATATTTTACTTCACAGTAGTTGATAGCTATGTTAATATAATAGATATTTCAACATTCTTTATACTGTAATTGAATAATTCTAGGCATCCGCATGAGTTTTCTTAGTGTAGTCCAACATTTTTAAGCGAATTTTCCTTATAACAAAAAAAAAAAAACCAAATTTCTATTAATATAATATCAAGCCTTGATACAACAACAACGGTATGTTGTATTTAAAGTTGATAAATCAAAACCAATTAATAAATAGTATATAGGATTTTGTCGGTCGGTCATTGAGTTTTTATTCTACATAATATATTAAACTTGGAATAACCATGAACAAACCATCACGATAGGCCGGAATAGCCCGGGAAAGGGTTTTTTTTTAGCGCAAAACAAACCGGGAACAAATGTGTAATCGTAAAGTAACAATTAATGCACCTTGTACATGTATTGTTAGCCCTCCTTATTTTTTTTTTATACTTGCCCGCACGCGCCGTCACGCGTTATTCGATACACGATCGTGTGGTTAACATATTTTATTTTTGTTTAGCAGTTTTACATTGAATTTAGTGTGATCACCATTATGGATGACGAATAACATCTGCGCTGGGTCTGTCTCGCATGTCTCTCCAGTAACACGCGCATTATTTTTATTAGTATATTATTGATTTTTTTATTTTTTTATTAGGCACGTACCAGCTTAAAAATTAAACATTTAACATATTTTATTAAATACGCACGATAATTACAATAGCTACAACTTGTTGTGTGCAGTGTGTACGTGTGATAACCACAAATATGCCTTACTTCCAGGTCAATAGAAAACTCTTGCTGATAAAAATCCACTATTTTTTAGGAATTGGAGGTAAGAATATTATGTACCTACTTACATAGAAATTTTTAAGCAGCAATAGTATTATAATAATATTATATTCCGTTGCAAACAATTGTATTATTTATTTTATACCAATACTTAGATTATATCGCTCATTGGATATGTCACAGTTATTTTAGTCGCGCAACATAATATAAACATATATTATCACATAAATTATGGGACATAATTATAATACTTTGAGTCAATATTATTATTATTATGTGTTATTTTGACGTTTGACTATGTAAAGAATCCTGTTTTCCACTCACTATATTATGCAGTTAATATTATGCTTATTTTAAAAATGTCAAAGTCGCTCAGAATAAACCACAAATTACGATAGATAACCATGAGATTCTTTAAATTTATACAAAATAATTAAATATGAAAATGTATTAATATGATTACTTCGTAATCTAGAAAATTGGATTGCATTAAGGTAAGTACGAATCAATATGTTCGGTTTAAAATAATACCTATATTTTTTATTTTTATCAAATTCCACATCAATCGTATACAATATTGAAGTAGGAAGTTAAATAAAATATGTGATTATGTAATAATATTATAGGTAATAAAAGGTTTAGCATGTAAGGATTTTTTTAAAGTATCAGTATCTACCCATATATAGTAATAATACATAAAATAATTATTAATATCAAAGGTGCTGGAGTTTATAATTATGTTGAATATGTTCATTGATATACCAAAGACCTAACACTATATTATAATATACAAACGATTCTATAGCAATTTTATCCAATTTTTTTAATCAATCAAATCGTTTGTTTTACTTACTTCAAAACAATGTGCATACCTACACATATAATATATAATATATACTATACTTACACATATAACTTGGTAGGCATTGCTGTGCATAATAGCTATATAATTTATAGGTGTATAACATTATTTATTAAATTAATGTCATAAATGAAGTGATTATATGATCTTTGAGGTAAAACGGGTCAAAAATATTAATTTATATTTGATATAGGTTATTACTTATTAGGTATAGATAGTAGTCTCAAATCGTAATACATTTTTAGTCTTCATTTGTTTTACTTACGAATCATTTTATATTAAATTGAATATTCTACTGGATATCGTTTATCAATATATTATTAATTATACAGTTTAAATTGTTTTCTCAATTTAGAGTAAAAATAATATATTTTTTACGATTTTTTAAAAATATTCTGTTGAAGAATAATATTTTTAATAACATGTATGATGACTACGTGCCATTGCTGTGGTAACGACTGTACGCAATTTGCACTAAATTTACCCAAAATATGAAATGCGTTTGCAATTTGTACCATACCGGGTAATTAAATACGAATTGTAATATTCGCCAAAATCCAAATCAATATTATTCTTTTGTGTATGTATGTACACGTTTCTATAATAGTAATTACCATGGTTGGGATTTTATAGCACTTAAAATAGTATAAATATTCACTGTAATACGAGCATCACATTAAATATTACTAAATATGCAAAAATAGAAAATATATTGATTAATAATTTTTTAATCACTTACATTTTACTTTAGCGTATAATTTAGAACCAAGTACCAGATACGAAATTATCCTAATATTATAATATTATAGGTACCTATTACCTATATGTTATCGCTGTTATTGTACGGCGTTGTATCAGCGTAATCTATCTGTTTACTTAATATATACTCTATACTACATTTACAATTTATTTGATAATTCGATTAACAAAAATTTAAAAACACGATTACCAAAATATAATTTTATAAAATATGACCGATTTTGATTTAAAATAGGTAAAAATGTAAAAAATAGGAAATAAAAATTTTTAATTTGAGTTATCTGTATCATGAAACACATTTTGAGCTTACTCTGCTATTTTTAAGCATCTAATTTCTGCAAATGATATAAAATCCCGACCCTAGTAATTACTAAAACTCGGATTAATAATATGTATTACAAAAACTAAAGTATGCAAATATTTATAGTATATGTAATAAAAAATAAAAATATAACTATATGGATGTTTAAAAGAAAAAAATTGGCCAAAGGGTATCGCTCTGCTGTACAGTAGATATTATATGGAGAGTAGGTCACTATATAATGGATGTGTTAAATTTGAATGCAATGACAGGTATCATTGTATACGAAAAACGATTCTGAACGGAGATGATTTGTCAGTCTATAGGATAAATTGTATTACCTATATTAAAATTATAATATATTTTATACGTGCACAAATTTTTAAATATAAATTTTTTATACGCTCACTACATGATTTCTATATCTTCTCTTGAGTTTTTTTTACAGTTATTTAAAGAAAAAGTTATGGAAAACCTTGTGTTGGGTTTTTTAACCTTAGATATAAATCATAATAATTTTATGAATTTTCAACTTCATAATTCCACGCAAATTTTCGCGATTTTGACATATTTCGTAAACATTTGAATTTTAAATGCTTATAAAAATTATGACTAACGATTTATTATTATTTTTTTTTACTACGATAAGTACAACTTATGATAAACCTTATATTAAATTTTAAAGATTTTTTGGATATACATCTTGTTTTGAAATAAAATAATCTGTTTTATATAATATAAAATTTTCTTTGTTAGTATAGGTACCCACGTACGTATAAGTTTTTGACCTGTATTTATATATACGTTTTGTTTTTATTTTCGAATATTGTCAATTACTAACTAATAAATATAATACTTGCTGATTTATTTATTGAAAGAGATAAAGCTACTTTTTTCATACTTACCTTATAGATTTTTAGTTTTACCACAGACGGTCACATTAAACTTTAATTTATATTAATTATTCATTATTTACAAACAAATATATTGTTATTATACATTCTACAAAATTAATTGCTCGATTACTATCACTAGCCATAAGCTATTTGTTATTATTATTACAATGATATTTATTTTTGCCATGTTTTGTCCGAGATATTTATGATCATGGTCCATGGACGACGACGAGATAACGGATGTTAATGGTGACTGGAGAGTCTATAAAGTTTTCACACGTCCGGTCAGTAATGTAATATCAAACCAGTACCAAATCTTAGTCTGGATCTTTATAGCAATGCAACACTTATAGGTGCCTTATGCATACTCAAATTGTCAAGATTAAAATATGTATTACGACCTTTGTGTTTGATCTTTACACATATTTATACCGACTAAAAGAACGTTGGGTTTCAACAGATGTAATGGGTGCAAATTTCATAATTGAAATGTCTAAAGAAGTGAGCTTAGTGGCTTAGTCTGTAATAATACTCATTTATTCTGCAATGAATATTTCTGATTCATTTTAGGTAGTTATCAGACTTGGGTAGTACCTATCCCAAACGCAGTCTAGAATGAATGAAAAAAAAATAACGTGGATATTTTCATCCAATATCAACCATAGATTAGATATTATGACTGGTATGATTTTTGCACACGTACTTCGGAACCACGAAATCATCACGAAATTGCGATAAGTTTATACGGGCTTAGCCGTTTTCGACCAAAAACGTACCCTTCCCTTTTCGGCCGATTCACTTTTCGACAAAATTTAAAAAAGGTTGATTCCCTTTTCGACCAAAATCGTACCCTTCCCTTTTCGGCCGATTCACTTTTCGGCCAAATTTAAAAAAGACTGATTCCCTACATACAGCTGACAAATATAAACCATATTTTAAAATTGTTATTATTATAATATTTTGTTAAAATTGTATAGGTAAATATGTAGGAATGAGGAAAAACAAGATTTATTGAGAAAATTAAAAATATTTAATATCAATCATTTGGAACGAATTTATCACATACCCAAATAAAATTATTTGATAATTTTAAAAATAATATGTATTTACATTTTACCCTCAAATCCGAATTCTAGTTGTAAATACAAATAGCTAATAACACAGAATATTCCATTTCTTAACATTATTCTATAAATCTACGGTACGTCAGTGTATTGACTTTAAAACTCTCAAACAATTAATTTATTATAGGTATACTAACCAACATTCGCATTTTTATAATCTTCCGCGCAATATGAAAGACATTTTAAATAAAGAAACTACAAAAATTAAAAAGTTCATCTCAAAGTGTAATCTAATAAACAAAATTTGCATTAATCATCATTAAAATACAAACACAAACTAAACTAATAATATGTTGTAAATATTAACAAATCTTTATATCCTATAAAACATATTATGTAGAAAAATGATGGTTAATAACCTTAGTAAGTTTAGGCTGGCTTTATAATATAGTATACGAGTATTATACGAATTAATCTAAAGTTACTCTAAATTCGTATTGTTTTTGTTTTTTGTTTTGTAACTGTTAAGTTATCATAGATGTAATCTAGTGGCTTTAAAATAAAAAAAAAGCTGGTAAGTCGTGTATGTCGCTCTGCTGTACAGTAGGTTACAAGTGGGTTACTGTAATGGATGGAATTAAATTTGAATCCAATGATATTATATCATTGTATACAAAAAACGATTCTGAGCGAAGACGGTTTATCTGTCTAGGATATATTATTATAGATTATTACAAATTTTCAAATCTTAGATTTAAAAAGAAAAATTTTTATGAATTTCTAGTTTGAAATAATTTGCGAATTTTCGTGATTTTACATATGTTGTAAAAATTCAAACTTTGAATGCTTGTAAAAAAAAATTGTGACTACGCATTTCTTTTATTTTTCAATTTTTATTGTAAAAGTATATTATGAGCCTTGTATTAAATTTTCAAATCTTAGATATAAAAAGAAAATGTTTTATGAATTTCTAGCATAAAATAATTTACGAATTTTCGTGATTTTTACATAATATGTTGTAAAAATTCAAACTTTGAATGCTTATAAAAAAAAATTGTGACTATGTATTTCTTTTATTTTTCAACTTCTATTGTAAAAATATGTTAGAAGCCTTGTATTAAATTTTCAAATCTTAGAATTAAAAAGAAAAACTTTTATGAATTTCTATCTAAGATAATTTGAACATGGCCGTAATTTTTACGTATTTAGTCAAAATTTGAACTTTAAATGCTTATAAAAAAAAATTATGACTATATATTTATTTTATTTTTCAATTGCTATTGTAAAAATATATAATGAGCCTTGTATTAAATTTTCAAGCTTTTTTACCGAACAAATAAATTTTTATCGATATTTATAGAAAAAAAAACTAAAAAAGTTGAAAAATTAAAATGTCAGTAAACAGCTCAAAACAAATCTAAATATTTTAAAAATGTTATCAAATATATAAAACGCCTATATAAACATTCAGTCAAAATTTCAAGTATCTGCGGTAATTTGTTTTAGAGTTACACCAAAATAAGGAAATCGCTAAAAGTGAAGATCCAATGTTGTAAAAATTTAAATTTCAAATGCTCATAAAAATGTAATTTGAATTTCCAGTGGAATTTTTATTTGTGATAAAGATTGAAAAACTTCTAAGGAATCTTGTATTAAATTTTTAAATCTTAGATTTAAAAAGAAAATTTTTTATGAATTTCTAGCTTAAAATAATTTGTGAATTTTCGTGATTTTTACGTATTTTGTCAAAATTCAAACTTTGAATGCTTATAAAAAAAAATTGTGACTATGAATTTATTTTATTTTTCAACTGCTATTGTAACAATATGTTAAGAGCCTTTTATTAAATTTTCAAGCTTTTCTGCCTAACAAATAAATTTTTATCGATATTAATTTAAAAAAAACTAATAATGATCGAAAATTTGAAATGCCTATGAATAGTTCAACTTAAGTCGAAATTTTTTGAAAATTGCATGGTGGATAGAATATACTTATATAAACATTAGGTGAAAATTGCATGTATCTATGGTCATTTGTTTTAAAGTCACATCAAAAACCAAAATCGATTTTGTCGAAAAATGAGTGTGCGTAAAATTTCCCGTTTTTCCCTTAATTTTTAGTTTGTTTTTCTCAATTATTTAGAAAAGTATTAAGAATTTTTTACTTTTGACCCCCTAAAGTATCAACTAGATTCACTTTCTGATCGAACGAGATGTACTGAAGTCAAAAATCGAAGCATTTTTACTGCCTCAAAACGTGATACAGACACAAAAAAAAAAACACACACATCATGGTAAAATCAATACATTCATCGCTCCGCTCAGAATCTAAAAAAGTTATTAAAGGCGGTAAAATACAAAAAACTGTATTATATTATGAAAAACATATACCTATTAATTAATATTATATTCATATTAATTAAATAACAAAATAATACATTATTTTTATAAAACATTAATAATCATCATACTTTGTGTAACAGCCGTAGACATATTAATAAATTAATATGTCCATTGATTGAATATACATTTAAATTATATATACATTAAATGTATTTAATCAATGATATGTGGCCTATGTGGGTCTGTCTCAAGGTTTATAGATTATAATCTATAAGCCTTGGGTCCGTCTCTCTGTCTAGACGTGTCTAACGCAGCCGGTTAGACCACCACCGTCGTTATCATTTGTTGTTATCAAAAACAAAATTGTTATCATAAATATAATTTTATCATCCACTATAATAAAGACATTGCAATATTTTATTTATTCATGTTTATATAAAATGTGTAATATGCAAATATGCTTAATGCGATATGAATCACGATATGAGGTACCACTTAATATTTCCTCTGGATGACCTTGGATTGAAATGGGATTTTCGGGAGGTAATAGGGAGTACCTAAATACACATAGTCGGGCAAAATTCAAATTTGTAACTCTCTCGGTACGCGCATGCGCAATACAACTTACTTTTTTTTTAATGGCAACACCAATTTTTTTATACGGATTCAGGTAGAGTATTTTTTTTTCAAACAACTTTTGTACCTACAATAAGTTTTTTTCTAATTATAAAATTGGCAAAGTTACAGTATGGTAAAATTAAATATTTATGAATTTATTCTATTATATTAAAAATATTCAAAAATGAAACGTTGCTTCTTAAAAATGCATCAAATATTTTCGTTCATTTTTCATGCATTTTTGGTGTGAATTCTTTTGGTTGTGAAGCCCAGTTAGGTTTCAGATGTCTTAGTACTTGGACTAGAGACGACCGTTCATCAAATAATTGATCCACATTGATAGAATTTGGTACAATACTCACAACAATTATTGCACTAGCCTCCATCTCTTCCCAAGTAGGATCATTTTGTAACGTTAACCATTTGAATTTGATAGCTTTGTCAAAGCTATTTTCCCAAAGTTTTAAATAATTTATCCCTGCTTGATAAAAACCTTCCATATTTTTACGAAAATGATTTTCCTTATCAGCATCGATTGTATTATCATCTTTTAGTTTAGCAAGTAGCTGCTTAGCTGCAAATGGTATAAAGTTATTTGCTTTCCGTTCTTTTAGTTTGATAACTAATTCTTCATACACTTCTGTTGCTTCTGAAGCAGTTATATAGTCAGACTCAAGTTTGAGAATAGATATTTGGAACATTTGAACAGTTCCATGCACAAACTTTAAAAAAAGTTCAGATACTGGGTCTTCAAAAAATGCAAGTAACACAGCAGGACAGTTTTCAATAGTCATGAAATACGACTTTGAGGCGTCAAACAATAACAGTATCCGTTCTATGGCAGGTAATAAGCTCAAAAATCTCGTATTTCCATGTGAAAGGACTCTTTTATACTCTATATTTGCAAATTCGCAAAATTCTTTTAACGCAGTCATTCTGACAGTATACTGAAAAAAGAATTTATAGACTTTTACTACTATTACCTCAACGTCAATAGACAGAGCATCGCACGCTGTCTGGGCAGTGTTGTGCAAAATATGAGCCGCACAACCAATTCCAAGAATAGGACGAGACAAAGATTTTTGCAGTTTTCTAAAAACATTTCCTTGGCCTTTTCTTTTTACACCACTGAAGTTAGTATTAGTATTATCAGCACAAAGACAAACAACTTTTGAGTCAATAGAATACTTTTTAATACATTTTAAAAGATGTTCTACCAAAATATCAGAGGTTTCACCCGGAAGTTGATCAAAATATAAAAGTTTAACTTTAATTCCTTCATTTTGATTAAAATAACGAACGCATATAGGAGTCAGTTTAATTTCTTTTCTATTAGAACTGTCAATCGTTAGTGTAACAAAATTTACGTCCCTGAGATCTTTAAGTAATTCATTAAATATGTAAGGAGATATAACATTTACAATAATTGCTTCCGTTTTAGTCCTCTCCTAGCTTCTGAATATTTAGGCTCAAAAAACTTTTTAATAAGTTTGGCAGTACAGTCTGATGTTCTAAAACTTAATCCGTGTATTGCAGTGTGGTAGGCAAAAGTTGCTTCTTTGGCCGCACACTGTAATTCGTCATTTGTGGCATCAATGTGTTTAAAAAAAGATTTAATACTTGCCGTGGATACTGCATGATTAGCCTTTTTGTGTCTGTCACTTTGTATGTGATTTTCAATATCATACCGTCCTCGATGCTCCACAGAAAATTCGGAATTGCATGTCGAACATCTCACGCAGTCATTACTATTTTGACACTATTTTAGAAACTTATATTTTTCTTTTAGTTTGTCGGTAAAAACACACTTGCGTTTAGGCATTTTGTGAAGACATAGTACCAAAATAGAATATGATATAGGTATTCTTACATTTCAAATAATTTTCTATAAAAATAACATAAAGTATATAATATTAATTATTACTACTAATATTTGCAATTATTTTACAACAATAAAATTATACACCTATAAGTTCATATTTTTATATATATCATACACATTATTGACAAAAATTGTATATTATTATTTTATTTTTTTTATATAATATTATAATATATATTGTGAAATATTTAACACAGAAAAAATTTGATATTTTTATATTTCAAATAATTTTCTAGATTTTATCTTGAATTAATTATATAAATTGTTGTTTTGGTCAAAAAATGAATCAACCTATTTTTTATTTGGTCTTTAAGTGAATCAGCCGAAAAGGGAAGGGTACATTTTTGGTCGAAAACGGCCATGCCCCACCAAACATTGCAATTATTAGATAAGGAAGTTATGGGTGGGCGGATGATATTAAAAAATCCCAAAAAATTATTATTGATATTCTGGTCCCTTGAATTTCTATGTTAACCTGGGTACCTAAGTACCAACAAAATAATCGAGTAGGTACACTAATTTCGGTACAAATTACAAACACTATTTTTAGTTTATATTATATTCTGTTGTGCTGCGAATTCCAAACTGCCGTGGTAAGAAGAGGTTTTTATAAGAGAAAATTGCCGACACTGAGTGACTTCTGATATCCATGAGTGAAGGGATTCACCTCTAATCCAGAGTCAAATTAAATCTTTTCATAAATTTAATTCTATTCTCTTAGAATTATTACTAAACGAGGAACGCTATAAACGCGTCCCCCTGGGGATCCACACTTTTAAATGATATATTTGGATTTTGTTTTCATTTATTTCTAGTAATGGTTATTTTTCCAGGAAACAATAAAATTTTATTATAGTTAACGACAATCGATACGGTAGCAATAATATCATCGTAGCTACTATAGCTACATAGTTATTGAACATTGTGAAGACATAACATATTTTATTCTTATTCTCATAATTTTATTTAAAGAAAAAATAATAATATTCCTTGGAAAATTATCGATGACAATCAATAAGTGTACGAAATATCCACAGTTTAATGATTAATGATATTATTTTGTTTTAATTACTTCATTGTTCGACGAAATCGCGGAACCCATTCCCCGTGGATTCACGGCCAACGCATGTCACATTCTACGATGCACTAAACCAGCGGTATTCAAGCTGATGAGTGATGTCGCTCGTCGCACATTAGTGTGCCCAGAGCATTTTTTTTTCACAAATGACCGATCTCATTCAATTGTAATTAGCGAATCAATAAAATTCATAGAAGACGTTCAATTCGTTATGTTTATGTATTATTTTCCTGTAAACCACACGTAATTTCCAACAAATAATGTAATATTATAATAAAAAATAATTTTGTTTATCTAATTTGGCACAAAAAAAACCATAGATATTTTTTCAAGAGCACATTTAGCCGTATTTAATAAAAATTTGAAAACCGCTGCACTAAACAATTAAAAAAGTATCTAAATAACTATCTTAAATGTTGTTGTGTGAATTATTTCATTTACATTATGTGTATGGGTTACGCCGGCGCGGTGCGGACTGCGAGGGACTTGTTCAGTTACTGTACAATTTATCCGCTATGGAACGGTGTTTTCTGAATTAATATCAGCAAGCCTGGGCATAAACAAGTTAAAAAATTAAAGTTAAGTTCATTTTAACTTTTTAAAATAAAATTTTCATTAACTTATTTTGTAACTTAACTTATTTTCATTCATATAATAAACTTAATAAATAAAATACAATTATTATTGACAGTGCATATTATATGTACCTATAACCATTTCCTAGAATAAGAAACTAGAAATATAGTTAAATACATTTAGGTATAGAAATAGACATATCCATGTATATAGGTATATATTATATTTAATATTATAATATATAGGAATATCGTATACAGAGTGATCCATTTAACATAAGACACTAATTATTTCGGAGTTTTAACTTTTTTTTTTGGAAATGTTGAAATTTGATGAAATCTACAAATAAATAATATTCCTAAAATGTTTACATTTTTTTTTATATGATAAACATGTATCAACTTTGGATTTTTAAATGGTAATACCTATATTTAATACCAACATATTATAAAACAATTTTTTTAAAGAACTTTTGCGTTTGAATTTTTTATTTCAGTTCAACAGATTTTGAGATTTAAAGAATTCAAAATAAAATATAAGTGAAACTTTTTTAGTTTGTTTTTACTTGTCCTTATTCATTTTTGATCAATCATATACAAATTAATAATCTTTGAATCAGATGAGTAATCAGGACGGCTTATAAACACTTATTATCTAGTTATATTTACATTACACTCATTGATAGTAACGATATGAATAAGAGTGATAAGACAGAACGTCTTATCGGTGATGAATGAAATTATACGAATTTAGATTTGAGGCCAAAAAAATTGAATTTGTGGGTGAGTGTGGTATCAGGACAGGTGCCACAGTGTAATCATTCGCTGCAACTAAAAATATTTATTATTCCTGTAACGTGATAAGGTATTATAGGAAATAATATGGAATATTAAATTCATTGTTTTACAAAAATCATTTACATAAGCGTTAAATGTATTAAACTATCCTTTGCCTGAGTTGTGAAATGTGAATAAAATTTGTACTTGTCCACTGTCCAGTCTTCTGAATAATTCGACATTGTCGATGTTTCAGCAGTGTTCCCATTTTTTTGTTTTAAATTTTAAAATATTACAACGTCCCTCAGTTAGTGAATATCTTGTATTATTATCTTATAATCCGTGATAATATTTTGATTAAATTGATGAAGTGATAAGTGATTAGATTACTTCAAAATTCTAATTTGAAAAAGCCTAACTAGAGCTATAGAAAATTGTAGCAATTATAACGTAAGTACGTACCTATATCTATACATAGTATACATTGATGGTTTAAAGTTCGAATAATGTTCGATACATCATACATAGGTACACTAATTTATTCTTTGTTATCTATGGATATACAATACAAACATATTTTTCATTTAAAACTGAGAGTAGGTAGGTACATAATATTATACACTAAACGAAAAATAATTACACAGTAGTCAATATGCTTGTACATTTTATTATCATAAAATATAAATACAATTTTAAAGTGATATATAGTTAGACAATTAAAGGTCTATTCACAACAAAATAATAAAATAATTTATTTTCAGACACCCATCAGGTTAGACCAAGCAGTTAGGCTAAATACGCCAATACCTATGAGTTTAGTATAAATAATTAGTTTTTAGTAAAGTAAGCACTAGTTGTAAACATTTTTTACTTCTACTACTATTACTACTTATAAATTTAAACTTTACTAGCTAAATATAAAAATATAAAATAAAAGTATTAAAAATGTTCATACAATCATACCCACTTAAGTAATTTCAGGTAATACGTTTAAATCCTGGTTATATTTGTAGTAAAATGTAGATGATATTAGAATACCCAGAATTTGAATATACTTAATACATAATACTATTTGGAATAGGATATACCTATCAAAATAATATATTTTTATAGATGGTGTCCAAGGCATCTTGGATACCTGTGTTTGATAATATTGTATTATATTATCACTTGGATAGTTGGATGTAAGGTTATGTTATTTTTCAATGTACAATACACACTTATACTTGTTTCACTGGTTTTTTTATTCTATAGCTGTATTCACTTGTAGATAAACAGAAACAGGGGTGGACTGGTGACAGATCGGCTCAGGGAGATGTGAAAATCTAAAGGCCTATGTATTTTTAATACATATACTTGCAATAACATCTATTCTGGTTTGTGAAGCAACCTTGGTTTTGTAAATAAAAAAAAGTGATGACGAATATTTAACTATTATCTCAACATTTGAAGTATTATTGACAAACAATAGAAAGCAAGGGAGAATTTGTGATCCAAGACTCTTCAAAAGTTTACCAATCCTATAAAAATGATTTCATTATAGTCAGGGTTGGGCAAGATACTCAAAAATGAGTATTGAGACACTAGATACAAGATACTTTGCTTTGGAGTATCGCGATACAAGATACTTGGCTATAATTTATAGTAGCATCAGAGTATATAATATATACCCGCCTAGGCTCTAGACACTAGACAGTATGTAACAAAAAAAAACCCTGACAAATAAACACAAAATTTAATACCAGATATTAGTTAAACATATGAAAACAAATATAAAAATTATATGGATAAGCAAAATACTTGTGTCAGGAAATTCCCAAAAATTTTACATATGTATTTTGGAAAAAAGGGATCAGGTACGTTTACAATTAATTTACCCCAAACAAAACGGATATTTCGAAAGATTTAAAAAAATAAACTACTTGATTTAAAATATTTAAATAAACATTTTCATCATCAAAATTTGTCTAATAATTATATTTACAAATTAGCTATTTTGAATTTATCGAAAAAAAAGATATTATACGGCTTAAATGTTTTCATTTTGAAATATCTGAATTAAAAATAAAAAAAAACAAATTGCACTCTGTATTTGTTATGCAATCGTCTATAAATTAAATAATATATGAAAATTAAATATTGATATAAAAAAGTTATTTCATTTGTTAGGTATCTATTTCTGTTCACCTTGTACCTTATATAAATTGGTAATAAGAAAAAATCGGATTAGTTTATACCTTTGACATTGACATATAGTCAAAAAATATTTTTCAATTTATTTTCAATTTCCTATTTAACTAACTAAATAGATAATTGTAATATTAATGGGGAACTTTGCTTCATACATCCTAATATTTTTTGAAAATGTACTTCATTTAAAAGCTATCCACACTTATTTGCGTATATGCCTCTGACTCTTTATTCCTAAATTCCCAATCGATGAACAGATTCTACTTTTAATGATCTTTTAACTTACTTACTGAAAATTTTCTTTGTTTTCTAGTAATTATTTTTTGATTTTCGTGGGCATATAGGTACTATCGTGATCATGTTTTGAAAATTGTTTGAGATTATCACTAAAGCATGATAAATGAATTAAATAAATGTCTGTCACTATTGTCTGTACGTAGTAGTTATTAAACGTATATTTAATATTTATATGTTACGGACAAAGTAAGAAATCCGTGCATTGTGCACAATATGCCCAAATATTTTGGGCTATGTAAGAATCATCATTTTAATACTCAAATTGTTCAGACATTGACCGCGTATTGTTCTAGACTGCCCGGACAGAATGTACCCTTATCTAATAGCATTTATACGTAACAATATCACTACAAAACTATACTTAGATATGTCATTCGTACGCGACAAAGTGACAGTTGCCGATAAAACTAACCAATCCGTAATTTTAAAGATAAATTGATCACATAGTATTTTACACGAAAATTATGGCTATCTAGATAATATTTCAAAAATTCCTATTTGATATTTTTTCATGATAATTATCACGACGGCGACGTCACGTAGTCTGTTATTAGTTTATTGGTTAAGAGGAGGGTGTCAATACACCATCATATCCGGCATCCGCATATGTTGTCTCCGTCTTACAAGTGCGTAACATACCAAATTTAGTCTCAGCAGATCACGTTTAGCTCCGTTAGTTTAAAAATTAAAGTGAATTTTACCTCTTTTAAATGTAAAGGTGTTATCTGCGTTCATATTTATTTATTTTTTGTACCTCTACTTTAAAATCAGAGGAAGACTTTTAAATAGCTCTATAGCTCTAGGCTGTGGAGATGTCATCAAAAACATAAACGAGAAAGACGAAAAAAGTGATGCAAGTGATTAAGTCTGTGAAAAACATTTTTTTTAAGTACTCTATAAGATATTTTATTTAAATTTAATATACATATTTAATCTTCAGTGTCCAAATCTAATTCGACACTGTATACAATGTCCGGGTAATGTTAACTTATTACAAATTTGCCCTTGAAAATCGGGCATTGTGACTTCCTACTTTGCCCGTAACATATATAATGTAACAACATTTTTATAGTACTTTATGATACATCTTAGGTCTTCCTGAGTACCAAGGTTTTGAACAGGCCTATGAGTATAATACCTATTCACCCGTCCAAGGAGATAATATATCTCCGTAACTCCCCTAGCCAGTGCGCCTCTGACCAGAAACTATCATTCTATAATGGAGCGTTGTTTCTTATTATGTAACTTTGCAAATGACACCTTTTATCCGCAGGCTACATAGTCAGATTCTCCACACACAATTTAATATGTGTTCAATATTTGAATAAAAGTTGTATTTTATATAGGTACAATTTTTCATGCATGAAGAATAGCTATAGACAAAGTGACATGATTTGTCAATAAATTTGTGCTTTTTTTAGGTGACATATTTATTTTATTCCATTTTTTAGAATTTAAAGAATAGGTTTTTATTTCACCTCTAAAACAAGACTGCCACAACTCAAAATTCATTAATTTTCGAATGCAAGAATGCCACATTCAATATATTTTTTTATTAAGTCATTAAAAATATGTATTAGTAATCAATGTTGAATCACCCATTCAATTTTTAGATATTTTTTTAATGTAATAGTCATATTTAATTTATATATGACTGTGGATATGTTTCCTATGTAATTTACTAAATTACAGTTACTGGAGTCAAATTTCAAGATTACTGTATTTCGATGTGTGGCACTCTTGCCAAAAAATGATATATACGTTGAATGGAAAAACAACAATATTTAGCGTTGCGAATATTGTGGCGGTTTTGCATTTCATAATTTGTGATATTGCAATCATAACATGAAAAACATCAATTTTGTATTTTAAAAAGCCATAATCTAACTATTTAAATTTAAGAAAGAGTATTTCACAACATTCAATTGAGTCATAATTTACGTAAAATATGTTTATAAGTGTTTACATTTTTAGTTTTAAATGCATATTATTATGTAAAGAACTCATAAAAATATCTTATAGTTTTAAATTTCAAATTGCTTTTTCTCAAAACTATAAATTTTGAGTTGTGATAGACTTGTTCTATAGATGGAGTACTGGTACTTATAAGTTTATAATATATACCTACCTAACCTAAATATTTTGAAATGAGAGACTAAATTGTTATTTAATTTTATTTGTTGTTTAGGTTATGCACCGTTTTCTCCATTTTTGACAACGATATCAAAACAACGTGGTTATTCTGCATTTATAGTTGGTTTAATATTCATGCTACAACCAATTCCTGGAATGTTGATAAGACCAATTGTTGGTGCCGTTACAGATAAATACAAATGTCGTCGGTCGGTGTTTATTGCGAGTTCGATAATCACATTTGTATTGGTATGTTTACTATCAATAATTCCTGGTACGACATCAAAAGAAGAAATGAACGATTTAGATGTGATAAAGTCGCCACTGTTTTGGATGTTCTTTACTACAATTGCCTTAATCAATACTGATGGAACGGTGAAAAGTGTATTAGAGGATACGATTTGTATGGATTTATTAGGTAAAAATAAATAGGTACTGTGCTTTTATAAATTTATTGATGTGATAATACGTGAAAAAATTACTTTTGAGAAGTGACAGCTATAAGGAACCATATATTTATTTTTATGGTGGTCCGATCGGAATTACTACTATACACAATACACACTTAATTTTAATATTCTGAAAAACTAAAATTGTTGTACAGGTATGCATTATCTATTGGCTATTATTAAATAGTAGTAGAATAAAACATTTTCTTTCATTTTAATGGAAATATCAAATAAATGCTAGCTTACAAACTATCTTGATAAAATTTAAGTCATATTATGTATGATGATTTACAAAAATTTGGAAAAAAATTACTTATACCTAATTACTTCCCTAATAGGAACTATAAGTAAATAAATATAAATCATAAAAAAATGTACACTTAATAATTAGTATAGTTTCTTATTTTTTCAATTCAAACTAAACTACCTACATACATTGTGTAGTTCTACAGTTATAACTTGTAACCTAAACACTTGCTAGAGTTTACGTTTTTGAAAATATTTTCTTTTTACTTAATCTTATACAAAATATAATACCCCTAATATAAGTATAGAAAACAATAATTGAGTTACTACAAAATGTGCAAGACATATCAAACTCATTTTTTTATTTTACTTCAATCTCGAAGCTCACTGTAATCACGTTTCCCGCTATTTATTTTGTTCTTTAAAAAACATTTAATTTTAAATATTTCTCATTTTGAAACATATTGATAGAATCAATCGTCAAGATAAAATATGAAAAAAAAAACAGTAAAGTTTACCCCACCGTTAACGTAAATATCAGTAACATACATATATTCTATTCACGAATAGAAAAAAAACTATATGTAAAACATATTTAATGTTAAATTAGTTCGATATAAACCATAAGAGTTGTAGGTCGCTATTTTATGATTATTGTCAACACTTTACAGTTTACAGTTTATACGCACGTATTACAATTTCAGAAGTGTAACTATAAATAATATAATAATGTGAATGTTTCAACCTATTAACTAATTTGTTAAATTAAATTTATAAGACTGAAAACACATTGACATTTAAGATTATTATGTAGGTATACAGATTAAAGTTATGATGGCTCGTGACAATATTTTTGCATTCGTGGTCCAAAATTGAGTAACAAACATTTTTCGGGGGACGGGAAATTTTTAGGCGTCTAATAATAATAATAGTCATACCTATATCTACTTATTCCTTTATCGCAGGACATAATAAGTGCTACAATAAGTACTAATTATAATAATATCATGTAGTAGTTAATATAATATGCGTAACTACTTGTATTTCCTCGATATATAATATAATTTATAAACTGTGTGTAAAAAAAATTGCATTAATTAATACCAACCGAGCAAACTAGCTCAGCCTTGTCAGGGCAAATTAAAAAGTCACAGAATTTTTGTAATTAATAGCGCGACCGAAAGTCCCCGCGATGAATATCAACAGACGATTTCGCATAATGCCCGTAAACTACTCGTACTTATAATCGGTCCATGTGTGGTCATTATTATAATATATTATAGTTAGCTTCATATTATTATACCTATTGGCACTATAATCAAATAATACGTACAATGTCATTATAGTTGAATCGTCTTTGTGTTTTCTATCAAGGCAAAGACAAACATAATTATGGAAAACAAAGGTTGTGGGGATCCATTGGTTGGAGTTTGTTTGCCATTATTTCCGGTGCATGTGTAGACTGGTACAGCACAGGGCTAGAGTACAAAAACTATGCTCCAGGTTACGTCATTGCATTGCTATGTTTCTTTTTAGATATATATGTGGTGTTTAAGCTCAAGGTATAGTATATAATATCTACAAATAAAATAGATTTGCTTATAGTTATAATAATTTATAACTATATATCATGTACGTTTAAGCTTTATTTGCTATATTTACGAATATTTGCTGATTATGTGTATTTTAAATTTAAAGCGGATATATATTATTAATTTTACTATAGAAATAAATGATGCAAATAATATTCAATCACATTTCATTTTTGAACGGATTTAATAGGTAATAACAATAATTTTAAAATTGTCATTTTATTTTATTTTAGTATCTACCTTTCTGTTTCGATAAAAATTGGTTTAAATTTAGTTAAATTGGAAATAAATTGATTTAAAATTTAACAATAAGTACAACAAATCGATGTCCCGTCTAACAATTTACTTCTTACACATTTACACGTCGTGTAAAAATTGTCGTCTTACTCATATGCCATGAAAATAATTATACATATTTGATATTTGTTTATTCTGTATTGTAGGTTGTACAAGACAATGATACCAAAATTATAGCTTCTGACGTGAAAAAAGTATTCACTGAAGGTAAAGTAATTGCGTTTCTTCTTTGGGTTGTTTTTATTGGATTTTTTATATCTTTCATATGGAACTTCGTATTTTGGTAAGCAACAAATTACATAAATTACAAGAATATTTTTTCAATAATAGATAAAAATACATAACCTATGTTTTATTTGTTCAAGTACTGCTGTATCTTAGTAGGTTACTGTAATGGATAGAATTAAATTTGAATCCAATGATATTATCATTGTATACGAAAAACGATTCCGAGCGGAGACGGTTTATCTGTCTATGATATATTATAGATTATTAAAAATTTTCAAATTTTAGATTTAAAAAGAAAAATTTTTATGAATATCTAGTTTGAAATAATTTGCGAATTTTCGTGATTTTCATGATTTTTACATATGTTGTCAAAATTCAAACTTTGAATGCTTGTAAAAATAATTGTGACTACGCATTTCTTTTATTTTTCAATTGCTATTGTAAAAATATGATAGAATTAAGCCATGTATTACATTTTCAAATCTTAGTTCTAAAAGGAAAACTTTTTATGAATTTCTAGCATAAAATAATTTATGAATTTTCGTGATTTTTACGTATGTTGTCAAAATTCAAACTTTGAATCCTTGTAAAAAAAAATTGTGACTACGAATTTATTTTATTTTTCAACTGCTTTTGTTAAAATGTGATAGAAGCCTTGTATTAAATTTTCAAGCTTTTCTACCGAACAAATACATTTTTATCGATATTTATAGAAAAAAAAACTAAAAAAGTTGAAAAATTAAAATGCCAGTAAACAGCTCAAAACAAATCTAAATATTTTGAAAATTTTATCAAATATAGAAAATGCCTATATAAACATTCAGTAAAAATGTCAAGTATCTGCGGTCATTTGTTTTATACTTTTAGAGTTACACTAAAATAATAAAATCACTAAATGTGAAATCCAGTGAAAATCCAATGTTGTAAAAATTTAAATTTCAAATGCTCATAAAAATTTAATTTGAATTTCCGGTAGACTTTTTATTTGTGATAAAGAATGACAAACTTGTAAGGAATCTTGTATTAAATTTTCAAATCTTAGAATTAAAAAGAAAAACTTTTATGAATTTCTATCTAAGAAAATTTGAACATTGCCGTAATTTTTACGTATTTAGTCAAAATTTGAAATTAAATGCCTTTAAAAAAAGATTGTGACTATAAATTTCTTTTATTTTTCAACTGATATTGTAAAAATATGTTATGAGCCTTGTATTAAATTTTCAAATCTTAAAATTAAAAAGAAAAACATTTATGAATTTCTATCTAAGATAATTTGAACATTGCCGTAATTTTTACGTATTTAGTCAAAATTTCAACTTTAAACGCTTATAAAAAAAATCGTGCCCACATATTTTTAATATTTTTTAACTGCTATTGTTACAATGTGTTAGAAGCCTTGCATTAAATTTTCAAGCTTTTCTACTACCGAACAAATAATTTTTTATCGATATTTATAGAAAAAAAAACTAAAAATGTTGAAAAATTAAAATGTCAGTAAACAGCTCAAAACAAATTTAAATATTTTGAAAATTTTATCCAATATAGAAAATGCCTATATAAACATTCAGTGAATATTTCAAATATCTACAGTCATTTGTTTTAGAGTTACACCAAAATAAGGAAATCGCTAAATGTGAAATCCAGTGAAAATCCAATGTCGTAAAAATTTAATTTTCAAATGTTCATAGAAATTTATTTTGAATATAGCTAAAATCGAAGCACTATTTCGACAACTTATCGTGTACACAGACATACACACACACAAAAAAAAAAACATCATTGTAAAATCAATACATTCATCTATCCGCTCAGAATCTAAAATACAACACTAGGTATAGTATAGTAACATAATACTATTAAAAGAAATTTAGATAAAACCGTTTTTAGGTAATCTGCTTTACTTATAAACACTTATCTTATATAAGCTAAGCATCAATATTTATAATAATGTTAAATTATGTTTTATTAACATAGAAATAAAGAAACATTTCTATTTAATGTATTAGTTTAATACTATGTGTTTTTAATTCTGACTTAAGTTAAATAAAATGTTTAGATAAATAATTAGTTTATATGCTATCAAATGCAATACCTTGATAAACCTATCTCAATATCTATTATGATAATTATTGAATATTTAAATAGCATATAAATATACGTTATAAATAATATGTGATTCAGTAGATCAATTATTTTGAATAAAATAAGTACCTAATATTATTATACATTTTATTGATTAGGTACTAATAATAAAATATCACAGTATTATACACTTCGTAGGTACCTTGAAGACTTGTCGAATGTTTACCATCCGGAAACGAAATCGTGGATGAAGACTCTCCAAGGAATAGCCTTACTAATCCAATGCTTCGGTGGTGAAGTGCCGTCGTTCATTTTGTCCAGTAAATTGTTACTTGAAAACCACCTTACAACTTTACTTAAACTGAATGTTTTTTATATTATATGATTATAGGCTACATACTGAAACGTGTGGACCACATGACCATTTTCTCCATAGTGTTTTTCACGTTCACGTGTATTTTCTCTGTGTACACGATCATTGAGAACCCTCTTTGGGCATTACCAGTTGAATTAATGAACGGCATAACGTTTGCACTGTCTTATTCGGCAGCCATCTCGTATGCGGCTCTTATAGCTCCTACAGGCGCCGAGGGAACGCTCCAAGGAGTCGTCGGGACGGCTTACACGGGAATAGGTTTGATATTTCATGTTTACATAAAATAATATTAAGATGACGCTGCACATTTTGCGGATAAGAACCCCCCTGGTCCATGCTAAGCAACCAAATTTTCACCCTGTGAAGATGAGAACACATTTACTGTTCATCGATATTTTTATTTTTTCGATATTAAAACTAAAAACAAATTCTTCAAGTTAGAAAAACTCTAAAATAATGAATGTTTAAACAATTGAATTAAGTTTTTTAAATTTGTGATATCGAAAGGTTAAAACAACTTTGCACAGTAATAAAGTTTTCTTCTTTGATGTATAAAAATATGATTGCTTATCTTGGACTACAGTCTGAATGGTTTTTACTCTCTAAAAATATAGTTTTTGTCATGTTTAACATATTATGTACTATGTAGTAGGACGGAGACAATACAATAATAAGCAAGTGTAGCGTCTTCTAAGGGCTTGTAATTGGATAGTTTTTATGGGTTCAAACAAGACAGTTAAAAAATTCAATGCATGAGTGCAGTAATTACAAATATAATTGGTATAATTTATAAGTACTAGTATGTATGACTTCTAAAAACTGATTCGAATTCGTTGGTATGTCTGTTTGAGACCGATTAGGCCACATTTTAAAATGTTTGATAAGAATTTAAAAATAATTAACATTTACAAAAGTTTAGGACTAACATTAAAAAAAAGTAATCGATCTCAAGTAGACATTAAAATTCAAATCACATATTAATAATATAATCCCTATACCAAGTCTAATGATGTAATTAGTGATGTATAATTTCTGAATAATAAAATTTTTCTTTAGAAATTATCTACTTACATCACTAGATATGATTGATAAACGATAGATACATTTTGATTGAAATAACTGGCCTTTTTTAATCATCTTAAGTGCATCATTACAAGTGTGTAACAGAAAGTCCTGAAAAATGAAAAATACAAAATGAATACTAGTTGAATATATAAAAAAATTTTGAAAATTGTATGGATAATATAGTACATAGTTTAAGATTTAGCCTATATGCCCGAAAATTCCAAAAAATGATATTTGGAAAAATGTTATTACGTTTTGAATTTAAATTAAATAATTTACTTGAACAAAATATTGATTTAATAAATTTATTAAACTTTTTGATTTAAATAAAAGATTTACTATCGATTTTTTTTAAATTAGATTTTAAAATTGGATATTTTGAATTTTTCGTTTTTAGTATTAAAAAAAAATAATAAAAATAAACTATACTATACATAGGTACTGTACCTACTTGTAGCGTAAGTATCTATAAGTTATAATTTATTAACATTTTTGAACATTGATTACAACGAAAGTATTGTCTTTTGTCAAGTCATTCTGTTACACTTTGTATACCTTTTTAAATGTATAAATAAACTTGAAAATATTTTAACTTTACTACATTGACGATGTTGATTGGTTGTATCTTAGGTGCGCCCATTGGAAGCTTCGTTGGTGGTTATATGTTTAAACATATTGGAAGTATTGCTTCATTTAAGCTATTGAGCGTGGTTGCATTTTTCACTTGTGTCATACAAATTATTGTCAATTATATATTAAAGCGTTTGTCTAAAAATGAAGATGTCAAGGACATATATAGTAAAGTTAAAACCAAAGATGATAATATCGAAGAAGACATAACTTTAACATCATAGTATTATATTTCCATATACAATAAATTTTACTGTTTATTACTTATAAAAAAATGGCTGAATTTTTGTATAATTTGTTATTTATTCGATACTTTGTATGTAGATTTTTTTAAACTAAAATATCCACTAAAAAGTTCCAGACACAAATTATTATTAGGTACTGGTGATACAGGTGAATATATGGCAATAATCAAAACATGATTTATAGTTATAATCAACGAATTTGTATAGATTTAGATTTTGAAATATAAATTCATTTTTTAATGTTTTTCTGTTAATGGTAATTCTTTTTAAAAAATATTGATAGAATGACCAGAAAAAAATATTTTTAACCTAAATAATTTATATGCTTTGGTGTTTGTCTTAGTCCTACTCTCACAGAACCGACACTGGAAGAATATTTTTAATAAATAACTGTAATACAATATAAAAAACTATCAACATTTTGAATTACACTTTATGGTATATTAGTAAATGAAAAATTTAAACCACAAATATTATGTATACTTGTGATATTTTTAAAACTAAAATGAAAATATATGTCTGTTTGATAATTTAAAATAAAAATTAAATTTCTATTTAAAACTTCAAATTAATAGCAAGTAAGTCAACAAAATATTATCTTATATAAATTCAGTCACATTATACAATATATTTTTAATTATTTTAAATATTATATCATATATATATGAATCACTTTTAATCGCACTATGTAACAAAAATATATAGTTCCGTAGTTTTTTAAAATAGTTTACAATAATGAATTATCTTATCAGATTAGTAGTTAAAATAATAATGATGAAGTTCGTCCGAAAATGTCATAATCGCATCTTGAGCCAGAACTAAAAAGTACACATATTGTAAAATATCAATTTAAGAATAGGTATTATACGTTCTTTGGTTTTTATAGTTAATATTTGTATTATCATTTCATACTATCTCATCTGATAAAAAAAAAAAAAAACTATGTTGTATTTTAGATTCTGAATAGAGCGATAATGTATTTTCAAATATATTTACATCATAGGTAACTTATACCCCTTTTAGGTGTACCTATATTAATATTGAAATAAATGCAGACAATAATGGTATTGTTTTAATAATACCTGTCAACAAAATGGTAAAATAAATTGTACCTATACGTCAACACATTTTGAGTCAAAACGATTTTTGTAATGGAAACGTCAAAATACAATTATTGCAAACGTAACTGTAAAATATGAATGAATAATTACAATATTATATTTATTTACACGAAATTTATGCTATCCATTTCAAACAGTCATATCCCATAAAGATTAAATTGTTTGATCAATTTTCAAACAATCAAAAAATTTCATTTTTGATCAATTTTTTTTGCTATATACCTACCTACTTAATATTTAATAATATTATGGATGTGGTCCTAATTTGTGAAACATAGTTTTTATTTTAATACATTATGGTGTAGGGTAAACATTATGATGTTTAAGAGTCTTGCAAACAAAGATTAGCAAATTTTGTCTATGTCAAACGCAACAAAAGTTATTTTAATCAATTTTGTTACATACCTTTAATATCTACTAAATACTTAATAGTATTTAATAGATGCTAGCATGTGCCAATATATAATGTTTCATTTGTAACACGTAAATTTACAGGTATGAAATAACTACCTATACGATATTTTATTGGATCTCGTTCATAAGGTAGTAAAGTCTAAAACTTTAATAAGTTATACGTTTACAAATGGATACAATTATTGGGCAAAAATTATATCAGGTATATCTAATAAATATATGGTAGCATATATTTAAAATATTAAAATATAATTTTTTTAGAAAAAAATGTTATTTTACGACAGCGTTGTGTAAAAGAAATATTTTAAAAATTATCAATATGGGGTGGGCATGATTGGTGACATTCTAAATCATCATGTATAGTGTATATAAATATTATATTGTTAACAAATTAACGTCATAATATTCGAAGGCATAATTTTTCAGTTATAATAGTTAATGTTTAAGTAGAGCCTATACCAACGTACCATAATGATATTACCTACCATTGTAAACAATTAGTGCTGTGGATAAACAAAATTAACAATAATTAATAAATAACATATCGCATTTATTCTAATAAATCTAAAAAAAATAAGTTTTTCAGTCATTATAATTTCATTATTTCAATAAAATGATCAAACAGAAGTGTTTAAAGTTTCATATAGTTAATAGTTCCCCAAAAAATATCCCCCATCAAGTTTCCTAGTTATATTATATGGTATATAATATCAATAATAGATATCGACAATTATTTTATACATGACAAAATATTTACATAATATTATGAAAGCCAAAATAACAAAAAACTTAAGGAAGTGTGAATATATAATCATTATATATAGACATTTACTTAAGTCTTTATTTACTATACAATTTTGTATATCAAAATGTCGCTCTACCTAGGTACTCACTTTATTGGGCTACTATAAGAAATATAAAATAATAAGTCGTTATGTGTGTCAAGTAAAACAAACAAGTTTAAAGCAGTAATTATATGCTAAGAAAATACAGAAGTCAAATTTATTTTATTCTCCTTAATATTCGAGTTAACCTAACCGGAGATATGAGATATATAACAAAATTAGGCTTAGACTCGTTTCAGCAAATAGAGGATATCATACAACGAGAAGTATACTTTCATCAAGGCTACTTTCAAGAGTAACAAAAACGAAGATGTGTATATAGCTTACTCTGCTCTATTTTATTTATGCATACGAGACTTGTAAAACACACGAGACGATACACAAAAACTCTAAATATTTGAAAGAAAAATCTTAAGGAAAATATAATGGTCCCACGCTAAACCAGGAATTGGAAAATTACCAAAGGGGAAAAATTAAGAGATCGAATGATTTTTCAGCAGACCAAATAAATAAAATATTCAGAAAACTGAAAGGCTAGAGTGGATAGGCCATGTGTGAGTGACAGGCAAAGGATTAATTAATACATAAAATCTTGATCTACAAACCCAATGAAAAAATACTCAAGGGCAGGTCTCACCAACGTTGGTCGGATAGAGTAAACAAAGATTTGGAAACCCAAGGAATGGCAAGAATATTGAAGACTTCGATAATTGGGAGTAGTAGTTTAGAGAGCTTAATAGCTTGTAAGTTCCTAAAGAAAACAAATCATTAAAAGACTAATAAATTGATCGCTCCACTCAAAATCTAAATCGAATCAATTTCTTGTGTATTCTGTTACCTACTGACCATAATAATATGTTGTTTGACATTTTGAATTGAATTACCTGCCTATTAAATCTTGGTTTTAGTTTGCAGCTGCTGTTGATCAATAATAATTCAAAAAAAATGTATTACGCCCGACAATGCTTAGTTGTGGCAAAAAATTGTCCTCCAAGCAATATTATTATTATATTCAATATTGTGATTAGGTAATCGTTGTCTTGACTTTAGTCGTTCAACGAAATAGTATTTAAGTGGCACCGCGTGTTTCATATCATTTAAATTGTAACGCTATAACAACTGTTAACTGTTCGATCAATCAGACATCATATCGGGTTTTTTGATTAATGTTTGTAAATTATTTAAAAACAATAATTATTATTGTAATTAATTAGTACAAAGACTAATCAGATATCATATTTTTGTTTGAACCATATATATACAATTATTATTATGCACATCAGTGTGATATTTATTTTGTCTTATGTACGTGTTTTACTGTCATATTCTTCTAGTATTTAATAATAAAGAATTCATTTAACTGTTACAATACCATACCGTCCATACCATCATAATTGTCACAACAAATTTATTTTTAATTGCTTCGATGCATTCGTACCACCACCACGCCTGCACTGCAGTGTCGGACTAATAATTGGACAGAAGGATATTTTTCCTGGTGACTTTTATTTAGTATGTATAATACATTTAGGGCAGGGTTTATATAATTTTTATGAACTTAAAAAAAACTGAAAAATTCATACGATTATAAATATTAAAAATATACTTTAAGAAAATTGCAAACTATAAGTATTTATAATCAAAACAACTTTAGTGACTGAAATAAATAAGGTGATTCTAGTGGTTTCATTTAAAAAACGTGAATTTATTTGAATTGGTAAAGAAGTCTATTTTGCATTGGTCGAATTACACATTTTTTATTTTTTATATATTTTAATAAATTCAATATTAAAAAAAAGCGGGTAAGTCGTGGATGTCGCTCTGCTGTACAGTAGGTTACAAGTGGGTTACTGTAATGGATGGAATTAAATTTGAATCCAATGATATTATATTATTGTATACGAAAAACGATTCTGAGTGGAAACGGTTTATCTGTCTAGGATATATTATAGATTAATAACAATTTTCAGATGTTAGATTTAAAATGAAAAATTTTTATGAATTTTCTAGCTTAAAATAATTTGCGAATTTTTGTGATTTTTATGTATGTTGTCAAAATCTAAAATTTGAACGCTTGTAAAAAAAATTGTGCCTATATATATCTTTTATTGTTCACCTGCTATTGTAAAAATATGTTTGGCGTCTTGTATTTAATTTTAAAATTTTAGATTAAAAAAGAAATTTTTTTATGAATTTCTAGTTTAAAATATTTTGCGAATTTTCGTGATTTTTACGTATGTTGTCAAAATTAAAACTTGAATGTTTGTAAACAAAAAATTATGACTATGTATTTCTTTTATTTTAAATTGCTATTGTAAAAATATGTTAGAAGCCTTGTATTTAATTTTCTATTTAAGATAATTTGAACATTGCCGTATATTTTACGTATTTAGTCAAAATTTGAAATTGAAAGAAAATTCCTATACAAACATTCAGTGAAAATTTCATGTATCTATAGTCATTTTTTTAAAAGTTACATCAAAAACCAAAATCGATTTTATCGAAAACTGATTGTGCGTAAAATTTCCTGTTTTTCCCTTAATTTTTAGTTTGTTTTTCCCGATTATTTAGAAAAATATCAAGAATTTTTTACTTTTAACCCCCCTAAGTACTAACTAGATTCACTTTCTGATCGAACAAGGTACTGAAGTCGAAAATCGAAAAACTTTTACTGCCCTAAAACGTGATGACAGACACAAAAAAATAATAAAAATAAAAAAATAAATACACACATCATGGTAAAATCAATACATTTATCGCTCCGCTCAGAATCTAAAATTGACAAATTTATAAAATGTAAAATATTTATTCTCGTTGAGAATTCGCTAAAATTAAAAAAAAGTGCTTCAAACAATGCAAAGTAATACCAAATCAATTATTTTTTAAATTTTTTAAACCAAACGACTGGAATTTTTTTTTTTTATTAGGGAGAACCCATAGCTACATCGATTATTGGGTGTGAGGTGGTACGGTAGGGGTTTTTTTGTATATTTTAGTTTGTAAATTTTTAAGTTTGTATGATTTTAACACGTGTTTGTACATTTTTTAAATTCAATATTATATTCTGTTTTTGTGTATGGTATAAATTATAATGTTTACTAAGTTAGGGCATAATTTTCTATAAACTTTAAAGTAAGCATACATTTATAGTCTTTAATGAATCACTAAATATATTTAAGACGAAACAAATTTGAGTACCGTTCAAATAGATTTATTATTTTTTTCGTAGTCCGCCACTTATCTCATTACCAATTAGATGATAAAAAAAATATATATTATATTCGTAACCATTTGTATTTACGAGCTCAATATTTTTATTTTTTTATTTTTTATCATCTAATTATTCTAATTGGTAGTGAGATAAGTGGCGGACTTCTAAAAAAACTGGAAATTTTATGCACAATCAGTTTTCGATAAAATCGATTTTGGTTTTTAATGTAACTTTAAAACAAATGACCATAGATACATGAAATTTTCACCAAATGTTTATATAAGTATATTCTATCCATCATGCAGTTTTCAAAAATGTTCGACTTAAATTGAACTATTCATAGGTATTTGCAATTTTCGATCATTATTAGCTTTTTGTAAATTAATATCGATAAAAATTTATTTTTTGGGTAGAAAAGTTTGGAAATTTAATACAATGCTCTTAACATATTGTTACAATAGCAGTTAAAAAATAAAATAAATTCATAGTCACAATATTTTTTTATAAGCATACAAAGTTTGAATTTTGACAACATATACGTAAAAATCACGAAAATTCGTAAAATATTTTACGCTAGAAATTCATAAAAAATTGTTCTTTTATGTCTAAGATTTGAAAATTTAATACAAGGCTCCTAGAATATTTTTACAATAGCAGTTGAGAAATAAAAGAAATACATAGTCACAATTTTTTTATAAGCATACAAAGTTTGAATTTTGACAAAATACGTAAAAATCACAAAAATTCGCAAATTATTTTAAGCTAGAAATTTATAAAAAAATTTCTTTTAAATCTAAGATTTGAAAATGTAATACAAGATTCCTTACAAGTTTGTCAATCTTAATCACAAAAAAAATGACCACCTAAAATTCAAAATAAATTTTTATGAGCATTTGAAATTTAAATTTTTACAACATTGGATTTTCACTGGATTTCACATTTAGCGATTTTCTTATTTTGATGTAACTCTAGAACAAATGACCGCAGATACTTTAAATTTTCACTGAATGTTTATATAGGCATTTTCTATATTATTTGATACAATTTTCAAAATGTTTAGATTTGTTTTGAGCTGTTTACTGACATTTTAATTTTTCAACTTTTTTGGTTTTTTTTTCTATAAATATCGATAAAAATGTATTTGTTGAGTAGAAAAGTTTGAAAATTAAATGCAAGGCTGCTAACATATTTTTACAATAGCAGTTAAAAACTAAAAGAAATATATAGTTAAAAATTTTTTTTTATAAGCATTCAAAGTTTGAATTTTGACAACTTACGTATAAATCACGAAAATTCGTAAATTATTTTATGCTAGAAATTCATAAAAAATTGTTCTTTTATACCTAAGATTTGAAAATTTAAATGTACTTTTGCTGGAGTTCCTCGAATTTCTAAATCATCGACCATCAGATTTGATTCCATATCTTCATAACTAGCTCCGTCCCTTTGGCTTACAAAATTTTGTAAAATGCAACAAGCTTTTATTATTTCATTGGCAAAATCTGGTTCTACTAATAAAGGAGTATATAATTCTATCCATTTGTTGGATGATACCCCAAATGCATACTTGACCGTTTTTCGTGCTCTTGAGAGCCTGTAGTTAAAAACACGCCGCTAAGCCTCATCAGCCAAAAACACATATGGTAATGAAGCTTTCTGTATTAGGTAAGGATGTTGGTTTTTGTATATTTAGTTGTTGAGCATACAGTTTTTTCCCAAAGGTTTTTCCCAACATCAATACAAATAAAACTAAGATTAGCATCATCTACAGCCATCAATAAAATAGAAAAAAATGTTTTGTAGTTAAAATATTATGAGCCGGTGTTTATGGGATTTCTACATCGTATGTGTTTGCCGTCTATCGCACCCAAGCAATTTGGAAAATTTGTACTTTGATAAAATCTATCAGTTATTCCAAGCCATTGCTCAGCTGTAGGTTTTGGCATTTCTGTAGACTGTAGAATTTTCCAAATAATAACACAGGTCTCCCTAACAATTTCCGCAATGGTACTTTTACCAACGTGAAAATCAAATTGTAGTGCTTTGAAACAAGTCCCGGTTGACAAAGACCTGAAAAAGCATATTTTAACAACATTTATATTTATTGCATATTGAAGTGAAATTAAATTATACACTACTTTTCAAAATTATAACTAATTATGAATATCGTCAATTACGAACGTAGGTATCAATTTTTGATAAACTTGTATCAATTTTATCGTTTTTAAAAGGAAAATATGAACTTAATTTTTCATAAACTTTTTTAAGCAATTTCAATTTTTTTTATAAGTTTTTAAAATTCAAATTTTGACAAAATACGTAAAAATCACGAAAATTTGCAAATCATTTAGATTTAAAAATTAATAAAAATTTAAAAACATGGTTCCACGTAGATAAGTAAATAAATTACTTTATTCACAATAATATCATCAAATATACTTAGTAATATCATAGACGGACTGACAGTCTTCACTCAGAATCGTTTTTCGTATACAATGATTATTATGTCATTGAATTTAAACTTAACACCATCCATTCCAGTGGACCATTTGTAACCTACTGTACAGCAGAGTGAAACCCACCTGCCAACCTTTTTATACTTTATACTTAATAATTACCAAATAAATACGATATATTTGTGAACTGTTCATACTGTAGCCAATATAAATAAACAAAATATATTATATTTACATCTTATAAATATAATATAAATAATCATTTTGTTTAATTTAGTACTTAAATAAATTATTTTAATATTTTTATTTAAGCTAAAGATTTAAAAGAAAATAAATGATGAAATGTCCGTGACTATTATACGTATTAATTGGAGCAAAGAAGAAAATTCGACCCTATCTGGTTCAGGTGCATAAAAAAAAGAAATATAATTTTGCTGATATTTTATCATTTTTGAAACCAGTGGCTGAAAAAAAGAAAGTAATTTTTTAGTTTTTTTTTTTTTTTTATCTATTATTCATAGCAACAATTTACATGAATATTTTTAATAAGTATTATTCTATACATATAGCTTTTAATTTTTATGCTCTGAGAAAACCATAGATGCATTGGTTATTTAATTTATGTTTAATTTTATTTTCTAGTAAAAGTAGACGGATGTTACATTTTATGGTTCATTTTTAAAAATTAGTACACATCCATAGATTAATAGATACTTAAAAAAATACAATATCATATTTATCTACCTCTTTATTATAACTAAGTAATACATTATTTTATTTTTTTGTTCAGTACATTTGTAAATTTCGAAGATAATCTCGACGAAAGTGATCAAGGTTAACAATCTTTCGAAGAAATTAACCTGACTGGTGAAACTGAGCAGAATGTAATAGCCTCTACATCCACTTCTAAGTACACTCAGAAAAGTTTTAAAAAAATGCAAAAAACCTGTTATTACTCCATTCCAAAATAAGTTACTGAATTATTTAGATGGAAAGGGAGTGTAATGTTCCGGATAAACATTTTTTATTGTCTTTATTACCAGACTACAAAAAACTTAACGATTCACAGAAATTAGATTTTCACATTCATGCACTTAATTTTTTTTTTTAATCCACAGAAATTTCATAATATTAGTTCATCTTCTTCAACCTATCAACCAGCAAAGGTATATCACAACGATAACTCATAAAGATTTACCTCCATATCCTCAGCCTCAAGTGTATTTGCCTACACCTCAACCTTGATTGTCACAATATCAACAAGAAACATCAAATGCCTCAAATCCCACATTTTCAATAACTAATATATCATCTATTTTCCCTTCAAATACCTCCTCAAATTAATAAATTAAAAAAATGGTTTATACATCTCAGTTTATATATTATAAAAAACAAATTATATACATACAGGGATTTAATTTTTTTTATACTATTACAAATAAATATAAAATAATTTATTACAATTATAATAAAATACTACTTCTAATTATTTAGTGATTGTTTATAAAATACCTATTATTAATAATATATTCGATATGTATAATATGAAGTATAGGTACAACATAATACATATTATTATTATCTACGATACTTAAAAGAAAATTATTTCTTACCTTATAGTAATTGTAAGTCTTTCTTCAAGGCATATTAGATTCCTTATATTGGTATGCTGCTTTGTTAAAAGAGGACGAATTGTTTCCAATAACTAATCAAAAGAAATTAGCGACATTCGATAATATTCAAAAAAATTTTTAGGAAATTTTTGAATTGAACTATAAAAGTTTTCGAACAAATATTCTGCCTCATTTTTTTGGTTGAGTGGATGTACCAAAATTGTCTTGACGTAATCAGTGAAGTAGGTTCGTCTAATTCACCCGATGCTTCCGCATCGCAAATAATATTTAAAAGAGCACTCATAGTGAAAAAAATCGACTGCACTTTTCGTAAGCAAAACTTTGACTGTGCTATGTCAGCTAGTCATAATAGCGTATAATATTAGTATTTAGTATTTTTAGAATTTTAATAATTAAAATATAATTTATATAAATCAATTAATGTATCATTTATATTATATAAATAAATACATTTTTGTTTTGACATCTGGCGATTCCGCATTGTGTAGTTCAACACGGCTGTTGCGGAATTTCCGCATTTATATTTTGTAACACGTCATTAACGCATCGTGTGGTCCGACCCTAAATGACCGGTGTCTCACTTGTGTACGTCACTATTGGTCACATTATAGTAGGGCGGCTTTCATTTGGGCGAATAACCCAAAATAACATATCGTTTGGGCGAATTTATATACATCATTTGGGCGAAATTTACACCGACCCCTAATTTATCTAATACATCGTTTGGGCGAGCCGAGTTATTAAAAAAAGATAATTGTAATATTATATTTAGGCAACATATTGATTATAATTTATAGACTATATAATATACGTTTTCCTTCCCATTTTTAGAGACTTAGGACTCTCAGTTAATTCTAACTGGTATGGTTAAAAATGTGTTATATTGTCATATAATTTATTATCTTAACTAAATTTTTTATTAGTATGGTACCTCATACCCATTGGTCATTATATTATATTAAATTATATTCTTATAAAAATTGTCATAATATTTTATTAAAAATAGTAACTAATTTTTTTTATTAGTATGGTATCGCATACCCATTTGTCTAATATAATCTATTATTGTTAATTTTCCGGTTTGATATTCTTCCCATGATTTTAATGTGTAGTCTTGTTTTTCTTTAGTATTTTTACGTAATATATTGATTTTTTGTTTGTTAATAGAATTAATTTTTAGTAAGGTTTCTGTTTGAATTTCTTTTAAAATATTAATTACTTGATAAATATTAGGATGTGGATGATAAAATTGCGAATTATAATTACTGTGAAATGATTCAGCCCCATTAGTAGTACGAGGTTCATCAGTTGGTTCTTTTGCCCAAAGGTTAGGTGGGAATTTGGCATCTTCTGTAATATAATTATTTAGAACATAATCTGAAAAATCAGAAATATCGGTGGGACAAATAGACATCAACTCTGTAAATCCATATTGAATTTGATCTGATGGTAATAGAGGTAAACCAAAGAAACATTTTAACCAATCACCAATTTCTGAATTATTATTCATGTAATGCTTATGTAAAACAGGATTTTGCTGAATTTTCTTAAACCAATTTTGTGTAAGATGGAAGATACAGCAAATAATTTGGCATGTTGGAAAACATTTAAGTACTGATTTATGAACGGCTATTTCAAAATCCGAATAAAATTTAGTAATATTTAATTTAGTATTTACTAAAGTATTACATAAATGAATAATTTCATTCCACATTAATTCGTATTGTTCAGTAGTTTTAGACGATAAAAAACAAAATGCTACGGGTACATAAAATTTTTGCTTGTATACGTGAAGTGTATATAACTGAACAAAATGTTTTGGGGAGTAAGAAAAAGTTCCATCACCGGCATCACCAAATACATATTCAGAACCACATAATAATTTAAGATTAGTTGAGCATGTAATTATTATCATATTTTTTTCTTGATTAACAAAACAAAACTGTTCATCGTTAGAAGTAATAATATTTTTTTGAATTTCAAAAAGCTGTTTATACGCTTCGTCTATGGTATGAGGCAAAGTAGGAAAATGACGTTTTCTGACACGATATATACACTGCCTAATAGATGATAAATCGGAATACAAAATTTCGTCTTCAGGTTTCGGAAGTAAAGTTGATCGTATCATTTTACCTGGTTTTGAGTTTAAATCTATATCTGCTTTTCTTTTTACAGCACTTTTCACTTGATTTAATGCTAAAGTCTTCGGAGTACAGGCTGGATGATTATGAGATGTATTATTAAATTTAATAATATTAGACTTATTTGGTGACATTAATACACTAGATCCACATTTTTTATTTGCGCACCGAAAACGTACTGTACTATTTTTTTAAATATTTGATTGGCAAAATTTATAATTTTCAATCACTATAATTTCATTATTTCTTATAGAATCGAATTTAGCTTCAACTTTCGTATCCATTTTATTAAAAATTTATAAGATATTATATATTTATTAGGATTTGAAATTTAAACTCTCCCGACAACTTTGACGTAAAGACTAAATACCTAGTAAGTGTCATAACTGTTCTATATTCTTATATATATACCATTATACTGCGTTTATCATCAAAATAAATGTCTTTATTCAGTATCTGATTAAATTAGATATGAGCAGAACATAAATACCTTAGATCATATACTATGGATGAACTTTGTCTCCGTCTTATTACAATCTAACAAATTATTGTTCTTTATCTTTATTTGTAAATTGGTTTTAACACTTTAAAATAGTTATTACCAGGGCTAGGATTTGTATGCATCAGCATTTTTTTTTGCTACGTACAAATTAAATTTAAATGAGTAATTTCCACGATTTATATTATTGTGATGAAGATGGTATTATTTTTATTTTGCATGTGTTTACATATATTGAGCTTAATGCATATTTTTTCATATTTAGTATGATCGTATTTATTTCAAATGTTAAATATATGTTACTTCCCTATTATTCAATAATTTATAAATTCGCCTAGACGATCGGTTAATTTCTCGCCCAAATGATACAGCTCTACTCAGGTAAATTTTGGGTTATTCGCCCAAATGAATGTCGCCCTTATAGTATGAACACTATAAACATAACTATATCACCTATAGTAACACCTATAGTACCACCAATCATAATTCTTTCAATTATCTCTTCATGCATACTATTCTTGTAGTTGACGTTTACTCCCAGAAACTTAAAGTTGTCCACTGCTTCGAATTTCCAATTAGGAAATTCACCAATAGGTCATTTATGAATAGATTGGTCCTTGATATCACCATGTACTTAGTTTTATTTTCATTTACCTATAAGCCCATTGACATGTTTTGATTAAGTATTCTCACGGTTGTTTGGGAAACTTGGTCCCTAGTCCCTACCAACACTACAATATCATGGTCGTAAGCAAACATCACTAATTCTCCGCTTATCATCATTTGCCTTTCCTCAAAGATACCTCTTGACTATTACTATTTTTTCAAGAGCTAAGTTGAATAATGTAGGAGACAGTGCGTTACCCTAGTACAAGCCGGGTATTACATCCAATGGCTCCGAGTAATTCTGAAAAATCGTATTTTGCAAATTGTCTTCTCGCTAGGTTAGGTACACATTTTTAATAGATTCACATGCTTAATGGTACTCCAAGTATTTCCAATCCCTTCCATAACTCAGCACTGACAATACTGTCTCATGACTGATATGACTGTTTGTAATCTATAAATACTAAACGTAAGTCTACTTCAAATTCGTAATACTTTTTCATAACAAATATGTGATCAGTGAGGGCCTTGACCTTTTGAAACCTACATTGATAACTTCTAATAATATCATTGACATATTTGTTATTTTTAGTATTGTTGTTAGGACTTTATATCCAACGCCATATTCCATTTTGTTAACAGCCTGAGATTAAATTGTGTTTATTTATTTATGCATACTAAACGGGTATTAAACCTTTTAACAATTAGAAAAAATATAAGTACAGTGTAGCTTATCTTATAACATAATTAGACACTATAATTATATAAAATCATTTGTAACAATGGAAATAGTTAACAGCCAAAAAATAATAAATATAAAGTACAGTAAAAATCATAAATAACAATAAATGGATACACAAAGAAATAAAAAAATAAGAATAAAATAATATTTAAACAAGAGAATTTAAATTTAAAGCCAGATAAACATTTTGTCTGAAGACAAAACGCGACATAGCAAAAAATCAACATTATTCATTATACTGTTAGCCAAAGACAGAGCTGTGGGTAAAAACGAGGTTGAAATATAATTATTTTTGGAAAGAGAAACATGAAAGAAGTTGGATTTTCTTAATACGCGAGTTTGTACATTAAGACCAATGTGAGATAATAACTCCGGAGAATAAATAAGACCATTTAATAAGTCATATAAGAACATAATATCCGCAACATCTCTCCTCAAATCACAAGATGCGATCCCCAATTGGAAAATTTGCAATTTATATGATTGTCTTGTGATGGGTATATTTAATTTAAAGCATAATAGTTTTAGAAACTTATACTGAACATTTTCAATTAGACTAGTATATGAAAAATAATGAGGTGAACAAACAATTGATCCAAAATCAAGATGAGACCTAACCAGGGAAAAATATAAAGTTTTTAAGGCATTGGTATTTTTAAAATTTGTCGTGCTTCTATTAATAAAACCAAGCATCTTTAAAGCTTTTTTAATAAAGGTTAGATGGATGGAAAAATCCATATTAAAATTAAAAATAATCCCTGTCTCTGATAGAATAAACTCTAGTCACTATAAAACTATCAATCAAATAAATATAGGTGATTATATTATTTATTCGAGAAAATTTTATCACACTGCACTTATATATATTTAATGGAAGGTGATTAACATGACTCCATTCAACAAATTCATCTAAATTTGACTGCAATTTTAATGCATCATTTGGTGATTTAATAACTGAATACAGTTTAGCATCATCAGCGAATAAAAGAATATTAACTGAGCTATCAAAAATAGATGGCAAATCATTAATAAATAAAATAAATAAGAGGGGTCCTAAGTGCGATTCTTGTTGTACAACAGAGCTAACCAAAAAATCATTAGAAACATAATTATTAATTTTTACCACCTGGGTACGAGAACATAGATAAGATTTTAACCAATTAAAAAATTTACCATGAATACCAAAACAAGATAATTTATATAATAAAATGTTGTGGTTAACTTTATCAAACGCTTTCTAAAAGTCTGTATAAATAGTGTCCAATTGAATACGTTGATCTAAGGCCAAAAGGATTTTCTCCTGAAAAAGTAAAACATTAGTAGAAATCGACATTTTGGGTCTGAAACCATGTTGGTTATTAGAAATAAGGGGGGTCATAATTAAAGACGACTTTTTTGTAATTAAAGCTTAAAACATTTTCGGAATAATGGACATTTTGGGAATCGGTCTATAATTTGTAACATTATGTTTATCACCTGATTTATGCACTGGTGTTAGAAATGATTTTTTCCAAATGTTAGAGAAATAACCTAAGCCTAATGATTTATTGAAAACCATAATATGAAGTGGATGAGCAAGAACAGAGCTACAAGTTTTTAAAAACATAGGTGGAATACCATTGGTCCAGTGCCTGCATGAGTATTTAAAGAATTTAAGAATTTATATATATATATATATATATTATATTATTATAATTTGAATATTGGGGTATAAATTAAATAACTTATAAAATATTGAATTATTATCAAAGGTATCTGGAAGAATTAGCAGACATTCGCCTAGAAACGAAACCTTACATGAAGATGATCCAAGGATTGCGTTTTCTATTCAATATTTCGGGGGAGAATTCCCGTTTTTCTTTCTATCTAGTAAAGTAGTAACTATAATAATAATTAATAGGTTTCTCTCACAAAAATAATGTTCTGACGCCTGCATGGTATTTAAATATTGTACAATTATTTAGTGTGTTAATTTTTTTTTTTTTTTATTGTGTGTGTTTTCAGTAGGTCTACCAGCAGAGGCGCCGACTTTTAGATATTAGCGCGGGGGCAAACTTTTCTATTAAGCGAAAAAAAATTTTATAGTATGCTGTAGTTTGCTTACCGGGAGGAGTAATTACCAAATTGTCCCTTAACTCTATTTTAATACTCCTCTAGGATGCAAAATAAAATTTTATGCATGTATATTATTTAAATTTTCTTTATTGCTTTTATTTTTTTTAAAATTATTTACATGAAAACATTTTTTTTATTATTCAATACATTATATTATAATATATACAATTATTTTAATGCGAAAGTATTTTTTCTTGTTGAACACTTACTTATAAAAGTATTTCCTATTTTGCATAGGTCCAAAAGATTCTACAATTGTTTTATGGCAGTTGAGAATCGCCAAATCATTCAAACGTTTTTGTGTCATAGTACTTCTCATATAATTTTTCAATCTTCTTAACATAGAAAAAGATCTTTCACTATAAATATATTTGTTTGTAATTTATAAATAATATTATTTGAATTGACAATTTTTAGTTTATATACTATAATGGTAATAAAATCAGGTAGACTACCAGGTAGACTACCAGGTAGACTACCAGCATGTACTCTGTTTGAACCTTAAGTCAACCCTACTTTCTACTATCAAGTAACTCCAATTTTTCTACCTCTCTTTTTGTTATTCACCTGAGTCTTTATGCATGTAGAAAGTATTTAAATTTAGATAATAACCTGTAAAATCAGAAATACAGAGCCAGAACTTTTGGCCGACATACGAATGTTTATAGAGGTTAAAGCAGAACATTCAGGAAGAGTTGATCATACACGTCCCAGAGAAACCGTTGTTAAGCCATGTACTACATCAATGACGAATAACAAGTGGCACAAGACTAAACCGAATGAGCATGGAAATCTTAACATACCTACAGGGCTTACTAAAACCAACAATTTCAAACCTAAAGAATATTAGCCCAAGTGTTATAACTGTCAATTATTTGGACATATCACTCGTGATTGTACACGTACTAAACGACCATTTAAGTGTTCAATGTGTTCAATAGAAGGACATACTGCCAAGTATTGTACAGCAACAAAGTCAGAAGTAACCTTGGTCAACAGCAATCCGCATCAGAAATTGTTATATTAAGCATGTATTTATAAATAATAGCAATGAACCTGTTTCAGGCTTAGTGGATACGGGGAGCGCATTTTCCATAATCAGGAAATCGGTAGCTGAAAAATTCAAGTTGGTGGTGACACCAAAAGAGGTTAAAATGTGGGTATATGGAAATACTCAACCCGTGACCAGTTATGGAGAATCTCAAGCTACGTTATGCATTGACATTGTAAAAGAATTAGTTGAATGTGTTATTGTGGATGATGAACTAAAGTATGATGTTATTGTCGGACGTACGTTTGTGGATAAGGATAACGTGACATTCATTAAAACAAGCGATCAGTTACACTTTGCCTATGGAACGAAGCTCCCTTTCGAAGTCTCTGAGATACCCTATAAGGAAGAAAATCTGTATACTGCAATAACAACTAAGAATTTTGAAGAGATACCTCCAAGAAGTGTGAAGATTACAAATGTTACAGCCCAGGATAAGGGAACAATTGTAGGCAACGTTAAAAATAAAATACATACTCCAGTTCAGGACAGCCTCAATAGTTGTAGAACAATTACAAGAGATATGGTTAATTACAAACCTGAGTTTTCTGAGGGACAAGTAAATAAATTATTACATTTAATCAATAGTTACAGAATGTGTTTTGCTTTTAGTGCACGAGAGTTGGGGTGCACAGATGTTGTTGAAATGGACATTGTGGACAATGTTGTTCCGGTTGTGTGTAAACCGTACCGAACGAGTGCAGCTGAACGCAAAACCATCGCAAAGATAGTCAACGTTGGAAGGAAACGGGAATTGTGTGAGATACCGTTTCACCTTATGCTTCCCCGGTGCTCCTAGTCCAAAAAAAGGATTGTGATCCCAGACTGGTGGTGGACTACCGAAAGCTTAATGCTTAAACGGTGCGAAGGGTATTCCCTACACCACAGCTGTATGATCATTTGGAGAGCTTGTATGGGGCGAAATTGTTTTGCACTTTGGATTTGGCCTCCGGGTACCTGCAAGTACCTCTTACGGAAGCAGCCAAGGCGAAAACCGCATTCATCACTCCTGATGACACAGGTCAGTTTGAATGAATGGTGACTGGTCTCATTAATGCCCCATATGAGTTCTCAAGGTTAATGCAACAGGTACTCAATCCGTTGAAGGGATAGGTTGCTATGTGGTACTTGGATGATGTGTTGGTGCCTGCTATATCGTACGAGGAAATGTTGGATAGGTTGAAGTTGGTATTTGAAGTATTTCGGACAACACACCTAACACTTAAGTTGAGTAAGTGCTATTTTGGGTATTATGAGGTGTCTTACCTTGGTTTTTTACTACCCTCAAATGGCGTGCGCGCTGGACAACAGAAAGTTTTGTAGATACAAGAGTTTCCAACACCTACTAACAAACGTGAAGTGAGGAGATTTCTGGGACTTAGTCGATTCTTCCGACGTTTCATACCACAGTATGCTCAACTAGCTGGACCAATTACTGAGTTGCTTAAGGATTCTGAGAATTTCAAGTGGAAAGAAGAGCAGGATAATACGTTTAAGGATTTTTTTTTTAAAATTAAGTTCCAGTCCCGTACCGATTGTACAATCCTGGAGCCCATACTGAGTTGCACTGCGATGCAAGCTGAATTGGACTTAGTGGCATGTTGTTACAACGTGGTGCTGACAATCGCTTACATTTAGTGCATACTGTATCCAAAAAAACCACTACGGCGGAAAAACTTTACCAGTCAAGTAAGCTAGAAATAATGGCGATTGCTTGGAGTGTAGTCCGAATGAGACACTACCTGATTGGACTACATTTTGTTATTGTGACGGATTGTCAGGCGTTGGTCCATTTAAATACTCAAAAGACAATTAGTCCGCAGGTGGCCAGATGGGCTACTTGTTAACCGAATACGACTACGAAATCAAACATCGAGCCGGCGACAAGATGTCACACATCGACGCTCTTAGTAGAGAACCTGTCAAAGTTTCCGGCGACACGGAGACGGAGATCATTAATGAGAAAATGGAAGTACTTACATTAGTTACTGAGGAGGAGCAAGTGATGGCGATGCAGCGCACCGATACGAGGCTAAAAACAATTGTGGATATTTTACGACGTGAAGAATCGGGACGCTCCGTCAGTGAATCCGCGTTGGTGAAAGAATATGTATTGGAATCTGAACTACTATACAAGGAAGTAGAAGTTAACAAGGTAGTTCGTAAATTGTGGGTTGTCCCTAACTCCATGCATAAGGGTATAGTCGTACGATTTCACGACCTGTCAGGTCACTTTTCAGTAGACCGGACTGTCGGTAAAATAATGGAAAGTTATTATTTTCCTCGGATGCGCCGCTACGTGCGTTTACATATACGGTGTTGTCCCGAATGTGTTTTAACTAAAGTACCCCAAGGAAAACAACCTGGAACATTACATCCAATTATACCAGGGACACGCCCATTTGAGATACTAAACTTAGATCATCTAAGACCATTCGTTAAGTCTACCAGAGGAAACCAATAAATTTTGGTAATGATAGATAACTTAACTAAGTATGTGAAACTGTATGCTGTGAGAAGTTGTGGTACGGAAGGTGTTATCGCTAGTCTAGAAATGTATATATTACAGTTTGGTATTCCAAGGAGAATCATAAGCGACAGGGGTACAGCTTATACATCCAGTGCGTTTGGGGAATATTGCTCTCGTTATGGTATCAAACACACTTTAAATTCCGTCAGACACCCTCAAGCAAATGGCCAGGTAGAAAGGGTTAATGGGACTTTAGTTCCTGTTATACAAGCTACTATGGAAACAGACCGTACTTGGGAGAAGCATATTGCTGAGGTGGAGTGTAACCTTAACAACGCATATAATAAAACTATGGGAGACACGCCTTTCCATGTATTGTATGGCTATTTTCCCAGTTTCAAGGATGGCGTATTGCTACATGTGGTAAAATATGATGTATGGGATGATTCTACAAGACTTCAGGAGAGGGTATGCGAACGTATAGCAAAAGAGCATGAAATGTGGAAACTTAGGTATGATACAAAGCACTCCACGCCAATCGTTTAAAGGGAGGGAGACATTGTCTACATAAAAAGACCCCCTGAGGCAACTGGTGAATCAACGAAACTACAACCTTAGTATCGTGGAACACTCATTGTGACACAAGACTTAATGATGTATACAGTGTGTCAGCATTGCGAGCAGAAGAAGGGAGATAATATGTGACTACAGTCCACGTGTCTCAGATGAAATCATATAATTTGCCTGACTCAGATTCGAAAGAGGATGACAAGCAATCTAGTACAACCTCAGAAGAACAATGTGTAGCAAGAGAGGCTGACCCAGACAGACCACTAGAAGAATCTGCAGAACAGTTATCAAAGTCCATTGCTGAACTCTCGCCAGATGTAGCAAAAACGGCTAGGATAAGGCGACCACCGAAGATGGCATGAGGTCATGAGGATTATAAAATGTGATTACTTTATACTATGTTGATCCTTTTTGTTTACCATGTCTACACTAACCTGTATATACTGTGAGGCAATATTGTAATTATGTGTGTTTGTATAGGTACGTATTAATTTTTATGCTTAAAATACAAAACGTAGTTCCTCCTACAGACTTAAATTTAAAGAAACAGGATGTTCCTAATATGATTTTGATTGTATTATTTTTCTTTTTATATATATAGTAAGAATTCTTTACTTGCTATGTAAACTAGTGCTTAAATGTTTATTTTTTTTGTTTAGTCTATTATTAAAATGTGTAAGATGTAAAAGTAATGGATTAAGTTTGAAATTATTATTTACTACCTATTAATTAATTACTAACTATTAAAATGTATGTATTATATATAATGTATTACATGTTTTCATATTATTTTTGTTTTCAATGTTCATTAAGTGAGGAGACTTAAACTCATCAGGATGCTCGAATGTTATCTAACATATTATAGTGGTAGGGGTGATCACTGATGAGAGAGTGGACAGTGCACGTATAGAGCCAGTGTGTAGGTGGACAGCGCGTCGCGAACGTTTTACAGCTATTGTGTTTTATTGTTCAATATAAGTTAAAGTGCTAAATATAAGATTACAGGAGTATTTTATTGACTTATTCTAAAATCCTATAATTATTTACAACACGATGATAAAATTATCGGTGATACGAGTTTGTCGGAAGCAGTTTCTCAGTTATTACAGGTTGATAACAAGTAATTAGCTATATCAACGTTATTAAATCTAATTCAAAAACTATATTTACTTACCAATATAAACAGTAAATAAATAATAATAGCATAAATTGTTTAAGGTATCATTATGTAATTATCTCTGTTATCATTGTAATCATTGTAAAAAAAAATGTTTTTTTCTAAACCGTCATAGAGATTTGAACACGATAATTTAGATCTTATAATGATGCCCGATTTTTTGGAGGTATTCCATTATTGTCTCACGTGTTTTGTTATAATCATTCGATGGCCAGAAGAAATTTCATTAGAAAATCAAGAAGCAGCAACTGTGGCTAGAGCGTTTTATACACACTGGATTTCTAAATTTGACACATCTCTCTGTTTCAAAATTGATCAAGAAGACAGTTTAAGTGATGCCTCTTCAAACAGCTGAAATCGTCCACCTGTTAAACCGATCTACACCGCGTACGCGATTGAAGTTGTATTTTCTATCTGTTATTTTTATATTATTTTTATTTGACAATAAGTTAGTCATTACATTTTTGTGAGTGTTCTCTATTATAATAACTCACAGGTTTCTAGTGTCATATATTTATGCACACAATATTGGTAGGCTTAAATATTTGTTTTGTATACTAAATTAAAAACAAAAAAATACATTTTGGAAATACACATAACTGTGAATTATATAGATTCAATCATTTCTTTAACAGACCATATTAAAAACGAAAAATTGTAATTTTGATTAGGAGGATGAAAGTTATATTCTATACCAGTGGTCGGCAACCGGCGGCCCGCTGGCCACATCTGTCGCGCGAGTCTATTGAATACGGCCCACTTTAAATTCTACAACAAAATATAATTGAATATCATATCAAAAAAACTTATCGTTTCATATTAAATATTTGAAATAAAATTGAAAATATTATCGCAATGAACAAAATGAATTAACACATTTTCCGAATTGTAAAAACTTTTTTGAATCGTCAGAATTTTCATTATCAACAGTTAAATTTGTTGAAGCTACATATTTCGATACTTCAACAAGAATTTAATAATCGATTTCAAGATTTCAAATGACATTCACAGTATTTTTAACTACTCGCCAATTCGTTTAATATTGATGTTGAAGATATACCTGTTGAGCTTTAAAAGCAAATAATAGATTTGCAGCAACAAGATATCTTAAAAGACTGATTCAAAGCATCGCCTTTACTTTTTTTCGCTGAAATTCCTGCATCATTTTCAATAATTAAAAATATAGCTGCAAAATACTATTGTAACGTCACAGAATTTTACCGCTCTTAATATTATTATAGTCCTCCTGAGCATACCTTTCAACGTGTTATATTTATATTATTAACATTGAGCGTACCTGTTGGGTATTAGAATTATTATTATACCTGATATTAATTATTATACTTATCGCACGCCAGTAAATATCATGAGCGGCAATGTTACATAATACCTGATCCCCGAGCCCCGACCCCCACAACACCAGCAGTGTCAGCGTGTCAACAGGCCGCCGCCGCCGCAACTATCGCGTCCGTCGGTACGCGCCGACAGAGCAGTATTTTTTTCGCTAACTATTGTCAATCCCCCATAATCATGCGACACTGACCTGCCATAGAGTAATATGCTCTATGCTAGTGACAAATTGTTTTGTAATAATTAATAAATAAATAGTAATACAAAAAAAAAAAAATCAATAATAATTATTAATACAAAATTACAAAATAGTAAATACATGTTTTTCAGACTTTTGTCCATGTCAAAAAAATTCTCATTAAAAATACGTATGATCATTAGATGAATGAAAATATAAGACTTCACCACTGGAATTATTCAATGAGTCGCTAATTAAATTGCCTTAAAGTGAAGAAAGAGGAGGATTAATGTTTGGTTTTTTTTTTTATTATTTGAATAAAATCTGGTTTGCTTTTCTATGTGTTTTACATTGATATAGTTTTAGTAGGTACATTTTCAATTGATTTATTCGTTTCTTTGGAAATTATTGTAAGTATCTTATCACAATGCTTTAAAATGTTATGTTGGCTCTCTATACTTAATGTTGCTCGGCTGTACATGTCTAACATTGCTTCCATTTTATTATTCACTTCTTTGTGTAAATCTGTACTATTTGTCTCTGAATAATTTAAAATTTATCCTCTCAGTTTATCAATTTCATCTCTATTCGATGTATTTACATTAGATAATGGTTGAACTATTAAAACATCTAATATGGTAATCGCATGGATGTGCTTACAAATATTTAAGTATTTAATATTGTCCATACACGAAAATTTAAATACGTGAACACACATTTTACAATATTCACAACGTAAAACACAGTAGCTGCAAGGTAAATTAATTTTTTCTATAATATATTTTGTTTTAGGATCAGTTTGTGAATTAACCACCCATGTGAAGCTGTTAACTTTTAAAATCATATCCAACTTGAGCACTTTTATTATGACTGGCGATAATTTGTAATATTTTTTATGACCTTTTTTGTTTTGAAATCTTAATGAACCTTTCAAAACATTTGTCTTGCACCAACAACATAACTGCATTAATGGCTAAATCGAGTCTTCTGAATTGCTTTCCTTCTAAATAGCAATATTTAATATTTTTATGAAGAGCTTACGAATACATATTCGTGTTGATACCAACATGTCTGCGATTGAAAAATGACCATTTTTCAACTCTTGAAGAATAACTTCTCGCAAAATATTGACCAAAATCTGCAGTATCTGTATAATTGTTTAAATCTTCATTGACTTTTGTTAATTCTAAGTAAAATTTTTTTTTATCAGTTTCATGCATTAAAGATTTTAATGTTTTATAAACCATAGATTTTTTTTCTTGTGAGTGAATTTTGGAAAGGTTTTTACTCCAATTTCTTAGTATGTGTCAAGTGCATAACAGTTGTTTAGAAGCCGGACCCATAAAAGATTGCCATGCGTTATAAAATGCAAGTTCATTGTCAGACATAAATACTTTGATTTTGATAAGTCCTACTACACTTGATACATTCAAAAAATAATTTATATGTAGATGTATCTGATTTATTTGTAAAACAGAATGCAACAGGAACCTTTTTCTTTTATTTTCTCTACCCACAGGCAAACACTAACAAAATCATTTTCATGCATCTTTGTAGAATAATTATCAATTTTTAAAATCATGTTTAATATTATGTATATCTCGTTTTTCTAATAAATGGATTCTTTTAAAATCAGTTATAGTAGCAGAATTTAAAACATCATTTAAAACTCGTTGAACCGTTACACCCATACTTAGTTCTCCTAAAAAAATGTTAACATAAATATTTTTAAGCTGTGATTGGTTACTTTTAGGATAAGCTATAAATAAAAAGGTATTTATCATAATACTTTTTAATTTTTAATGTGTCTACACAAAAGAAAATCAAGCATATTTTTTGCATTTTATTATGAGTACCTGATTATTGACATCTGTCTTCAGCATGTAATCTTTGTTTCCCTATTTCATTGTCATGAAATAAATGAGTACTACAACATTTTATCTGAAATTGGGCTCCATTTTTGTATACATACTTTTATGAATGATGGACAAACCTTTCCAATTTTTACTGATCCACTACTTTTAGGATTCCTTTGACCCTTAAATATAAAATATAACTCATATTTTAATAATATAATTTTAGTTTATGCGTTTTAAATTCATGAATCATTTATTTCAAGTAGAAAAATGGTATTACCTTGCTAGCTAGCTAATCTTGGATGTTGGATGGTATGACCGATGACAAATATAATATGTGTATTCTACATTATAGTAAGTTTTGGTAGATGTTCTTTGAACATATTGACAAATGTTAGTGTCTTCAATATTGGTTTTCCATTTCTTAAATTCTAAACCAAATAATTGCTTTGACAATTTTTATTTTTATTATTGGTTATTATTTATTTGTAAAATTTTTAATAAATCAGAATACCTTCCCTAGTATTGAAACTTAGTGATTCTGTGTTTATGTCAATGTTGTGATCATTTTTTAAATGCTTGGAAAAACATTTTAATGTTTTATAAGACCTGTCACAATTCTCAAATGAACATTTAATTTTTTCACTTTGTTCGTGTTTCAAATGTCTGATAATATTTTTTTTTCGAATTAAATTTTTGATTACATTTGTTACAAGTATAACCATTTTTCTATATGCGATTAACCTTATAAATTATTATATTATATTATGTATTCAAAATATAAGATGACATATTTAGACATATTTTGTATAAAATTAATCAAAATAAAATACATTTTTATTTTTAATGAAACAATTTTTGTGTTTAATAATGGCCTAACATTTATAAAACTTGATATTATAATATGTACTGTGGTAAAATATCTGTATGTTTTTTTTTTTTTTTTAATGTTTATTTAAATTAGATACTGTTGAAAATGTAGTACCTATTACATAGAACACAATCTCTGGAACTCATTGCACTAATAATTTGTATTGTAATATTAATAAATTAATCATAAAAAATAAAAAATAAAAAATAATTTTATAATTAATTGTATACAGTCAGTTGAGACAAAATACAAGTACTATTATTATTTTCATATAAATTTTATCTCATAATAACCGGGATTTTCTTTCTTATAGAAAGAACTAATATTATACTAACTTATAATAATAAATAATAAAATGTTGATAAACTTAGTTTTATTATTATAACAATCTTATTGGAAAACTAGTCGCTGAAATTATCTCTTAATAACTGGTTATTTGTTATTTAATGTGATCTCAGGTATCATTAATACCTATACATAGGAAATATCAGTAGCATATTTAGAAATAATTTTTGGAGTGGGCTATAATATATGGCGACTAACAATAATTATCTAGCACCTAGAGAATTAGAGACTATAATATAGTTAACAGTTAATACTGTAATTTCGGGAGGGGCTGCAGCCCACTACCCCCCCCCCCCCCAAATTACAGTTAACAATTACAGTTACTGACCCGCCGATCATATAGAAATGCTTAGACAGACAGAACATAGGGTGTATGGAATACGAGAAGGTAGCCATAGACAGAAGAGTTTTTAACACCAACGCAGAGACAAGCGCCATACGTCTCTACATTATTAAATCGATAAACCTTTTTTTTTTTAATTTTTATTGGTGAAATAGCCCCCTTTAAACCTAGTTTTGTTCCATAATTTTTTGAGCTTCTCAGTTAACTTGTACTCTTTTTAACGCTGTAAAATGTAACTTAGACAACTTAGGTACCGATTAATAAATATACGATTCTATGAAAAATCAAATAAAGGCAGTATATTTCGTAATCAGTGATAAACTGATAACCGTTTGAAAAATGTGTACTGATAAGTGTGATAACCGATTTGACGCCACGTTGGATTCTTTTGGAATTTTCTCTGCGAAGATCCATTCGTCGAATAACAGGATGTGAACCGGAACACTGCGCGAGCGTGGGATGCTACTGTATCCTCGTGATACGCACGTACCCATTTGCACGATTCGACCATTGGCACATACTTATATAATATCTGATATATCTAATATACGAAAAACGATTCTAAGTGGATGACAATAATAATAATATAATCAAAGATATAAAATAAAATCTAAATTCATCAAATCAGATTCATTATGTACCCCACTCACTCAGTCATTCATTGAAATATAATATAACGTATAGCTAGTATAGGTACCTACTCTAGAAATTTAATTTATAAAATATAATTTTAATAGTTTAAAATTTTAGTCTTCTATTTTTTTAAATAAACTGTTCAATAACTTCTTCAGGAGTTAAGTTCTTCTCTATGGATACTTGTCTTAACATGACTAAACCGTTGAGTCTATTTTCAGTCATAGTACTTCTTAAATAAGTTTTAAGTCTCTTGACAAAAACCACTGAAAAATATCGGGACACTTTAGTAAAAACCGGTAGTGAAATTGGAACGAATATGGCAACCATAATACCGGACCTAGGTTAGGTTAGGGATTTAGGTTTAAAAAAAAATTAACGCACGTCGCCTACAACACTAAATGATTCTAGATTAATTCAAGATTGTTTATTGAAATTTTTTTATAACATCTTTAACCTGTATGCCGTCAGTTGCTCTCAGTAATACACTATTGCTCTAAGCACGAAAACCACAGTATCTAACCGCTAATCGCAAGTCTGGTCAGTTTATTGACTATTGACATCATGTTGGGTATTTGAGTATTTCTAATAATTTAGAAACTACAAAATACCATACACGAAATAAAAAATATCGTTACATAATATGTGTTCAATATGTAGTCCAGTTGGCGACAAAAAGCAAGTAGATTGCGCATAAAAATGGCCGCTTTTCACAGTCTAGCAGTCTAAATTTGCCCATTATAGGTCAGAACTCAAGTTCTGATACCCACGCCAATTGATATCAGTAACATCACTGTCTTTATCTGTTGTAGATACTATATTATTAATACCTTAAAAAAAATTTTCAACATTTGTATAACCAAACTGAAAATAATTATTATGTATGTTGAGTGAAAATAATTCAATTTCTTTATAAATAAAAATTATATGATAAATAACGTTTTAATAAAAATAGACCAAACTTAATTATAAAATTGTAATGTTTTTCATTTAGTTTATTGACAGTTACCGATTTTTCAATACTTAAAAGCTACCCATATTGTACCCTATAATAATATACACAGGAGTGGAAAAACCAAAAACCACACCATTATTCGAGATGTTGAAGAATTGGAATTAAATGTAGAAATAAGTTGTCATTGGTCAGAGTTCTGCTTTTTTGAAATACGTATCTTCATCAAGACTTCAAAATGATATTAAAACGTTAAAATGTTAAATAAACGATTGAAATGGATAACATATCGTGAGACAGTCAAGATTACAGTGATCTCCTGTGTAGTAGATCGCATGGCTTAGACAAGCGTATACCTACCCTATTACCCAATGAGTCAAATTTGGCGGTAAAATACAATTGCGAGCATTTTACCTTTTTCATAATACGATTGCACACATTTTAATGGGACAATAGAACATATATTTTGGGTAAGATATATGTACGATTGATCGTTAAACTTCAGGCTACGTTGCCAAATTGGGCATAATTTAATTTATTGGCTGTATTTAAAAAAAAAATTGAAAGTTATTTAATTTTGCTTGAGTTAAGAGTTGTTAATAATAATTTAGTCCAAATTCATACAGATTCAATGCAATTAATAATAAAATACACGAACATTTCATGAAATACATATAAAAAATACCCTAATATGCTAATTAATGTATACCATCAACAGTCAAAAAATAAAACGAGATCATAATATTAAATATTGGTACCATTTTTACAATGTCTTAGGTGTATAAAGCTGGCTAAGTTCGCTTAAATAAATAATTAATTTGTCAGGGGTCTTATTATGTTTATAATTTTTATATAAACTAATAGTTTCATCATTGAGTAGCTTATCTTTTTTTGTCATTTTTTTGATAGAACCTTTTTGTACGATTGAATACAATTTTGTGGACGTTTCAGCTTGTGCTTGAATTAAAACAGAAATGACTACTGGGACTGCAGGATAACACGCATAAACTGTCCGTTAAATGGACGGTGAAAATGTTCCGGACCATTTGTAGTTCTTAAATTAAAAGTTGAGAACATAAATTTAAGTTAGAAAAAAATTGTGTTATTAAATTTGGCAACATTGCACAATTGTGTAGTCATATTTAACACGCGCAATCGTAAAACAAAAGGGTACGCTTGCAATCGTGTTCTACCCAAATTTGGGACGTCGAGACCTGGGTAAGTAGTCGGTGGGGTGGAGGGTGATTATGAAATGTAGAGATTGTCATCCGTGAGCAGCAGTGTGGGCAGGAGTTAGCGGTTTGGCCTAGGTGACGTCGTTTTAATCTACTGGGTACTGGTATTCTGGTAGTGCAACGCTGCTTTTCACCTCTCGGTGTCGGTCTGCCTCGCTAGCAGTAGACTTTGTAGTGACGGACTCGGCAGTACTCAAATCAGTGATCGGTGATCGGTGCTAAGTTTACCTAAAAATTCTAAAAACCAGAATTTAAATAAATGTACTTACTATTAGGTTATAAAATAAGGGATAAGATGCTTAAAAATCCACCCTGTATATAATATATTTATTTGTTATTTGTTAACAAACTGGTTTTTCTGGTATGCGTTTTGAAAAAATAATGATTATTGCAGAGAAACACGTTAATATACATTCAGTTATAACTGCCTGCAGGTGTCGAATTCCAACCGAACGTTAAGTAGACTTATGTGTATGCGCACCGTGCTCGCTATTGTACGGTGAACAATAGTCTAAAGACAACCTTGTATCGCATTTATCCCTCTTCCCACCACCCGATCGAAATTACTGTAACACTTCGCAGTAAATGATCACATTTGGCGCCACCGAAATTATTTCCATGCTCGTATCCTGCACTTGTCGGTTATTAAGTATAATAATATTACTATGAAATGATAGACGTAATAAAAATTATTATTTTTCGTTGTTCTTTGACATTAAAAATAAATTATGATCTACTTCAACGTTTTTCAACCTTAGCGAATAATTTTATATAGGTCACTAAAAAATTAAAACTATGATAATATGTTATAAAATAATAAAATGCTATTTATATTATGATTTGTTAAATACATTTTATAAGAGTCAAAATAAGGGTGAAGGATTTTATGAACTGGTATATTCTTAAACGACTCCCGCCGACAACCATTTTACGAATACGTACATTTATTTCCAAATGACTTAAGTATTTGACAAATATTCTTAAGGTTATTAGCATACTGATTGAAGTACAATTATTATATAATAGTCAACTAATCATATATTTTTATTTAACGTCAAATTTGTAATGTGTGCTTAAAGAAAAAAATATAAAAACACAAACAAAACTTTAACCTTTAGTAACTGTCCCAAATACGTATGTATGGAATGGGAAGGAATTTGTATTTTCCAAAACTTGAGCTGTTGGGGAACTTCTTTTTTTTAAAACGGAAACCGTTTGGGAATAGATAATTTCGTTAAACGGTCATCACTCTTTCCGCCATCAAAAGAAAAATTTGGTAAATATTCCGGGTCACCGTCACACAAAGGTTGAGAATCACTTATTTATATAACATGTTTAATTGTGATCAGTGGAACACCACAGATGACTAATAAATAGCAATAATTAATTTTCGTAGAATCAGTATAGTAACCTAACCTAATAATAAAACGCATGTGTAATTTTACGGATGCGGCTTATAAAGTATTCCGATCTTTAAATGTAACTTGAAATTATTGTATGTTGTGACGAACTACATTCGGTTCAATTGAAAAATTACAAAAAAGTAGTTGTTCACTTATTTAAAAAAAATTAACAAACTTTTGTAACCACTGGAATTCTCTACGAAGAGCCCTTCTATACATTCCACAGTCCAGTCTTATTGGTGGGGGAATAAAAGAATGTAGCTGTGACCGTCTTTCCACTGAGCGCGACGGGAGATTTATCGAAATGATATTATAGTGACCTTATCCCGGCGTCCATGGTTCATTTCTCTTTCATCGTGTAATCTTGTAAGTTCCTTTATAAATTTTAATTTCTTACCAACGCATGCTCATTTTTTTCGTTCAAGAATACATTTACCTATCCCAAATGTATTCAAAAATATTTTTTACAATACAAGTTTTAATTTTTTTTTTTTAGGTTTTGTTTTGATTATTCAATCGAAATAAGTCATACGCATTATAATAATTCTGCCATTGCTGTGTACGATTACAGAACATTGATTTACGAACAGGATCACATAATTTATACAACTATTTCTCGTAACAATTCACTGTTTATTGGAACTTTATTGATTCCTGTTCAGACCACAAGGTAAATTTTACTAAAACATATAAATATATAATAAGATGTAATTGTAACAATTATTGAATTTATTTACTTGACGACTTTCAATAATAATTAAGTAATTGAATCTTACAATAGCTTTTGAAATAAAAAAAAATGTGAAATTAAACTAAAAAAAATCAAATTAATATTAAGATAATAATATGTCTGTGAATTAGTGGATTATAAGTATTAAAAAACATATTCATAGGTAGGTAGGTACTTATATTTTTTGTATTTTGTTTTACCTACATTTTTGGTACAAATTTGGTTAAGTTCCTGGAAATTTTCTGCTGTTTATATTTTATTATATTCGTTTGGATAGTATGTAAATGGCACATTAATTTCCAACATACATTAAAAAAAATATAAAATCGTCAACTGTTTACATTTTAATTAATGAAATACCTATATCATTACTATTTTATCGTATTACCTGATTATTGGATACGACGTTAGTAGCAATTAATGGCGACACAATGTCGCCATTCTATCAATTATTATAACATTAGTTAGACTAGCTGTAGTGTCACCTATTATGATTGAGAGCAAAATCAATAATTATTAACTAGTAAAAAAAACAAACTTTTTGATAAGGAATTTATATATTTATAGGTTAGGTAGTCTTATAAATTGTCCAATAAATATTATCGTCAATTTGAGATATAACAAAAAAATTTTAAAGGAGTGTGTGATAAAACTATTTTTTTGATGAAAAATCAAACAATTTCAAATCGGTTGCATATTTGAAAAAATAAAAATAATAATATGCTAGATTATGCTTAATAATGTATTTTATAAAAAATATAAAGTAATGATTGCATTTAGTGTTTGATCTAAATATGAACAATAAAATAAATTTTTAAAAATGAAATGAAATTAAAAATAATATGTATTTATAGAGTGAAGTAAACATTTTAAAGATTTCCTTAAGAGCAAAATGTATTCATATTTTTAGTTATATCAATGCCAAACGATAACATGGAAAGTGAAAATTATAGCCAGTGCAGCAATCAAAGCGACTCAAATATGAATATTGCATCATGTTCAAAAGTAATACTTATATTTACATATTTTATTCTCTTCAAATTAATTTAAATTACTTTTTTTTAGTTTTAAAAAATAGGGGTCTTATTTATTAAATTTCAAGATTAATTTAAAAAATATGTTAAATATTATATTTTAACAATAATATTATGTCAAAAACAATTCCATATTTTTTTTTATTCAGAAATAAATAAAAACAATATTTATAAAAATGAACCTCTAGAATTTTGTAACAACATTTTTAATGAGATTTGAATTTCAAAGTTATATGTATAAATTTTAAAGTTAAGTACCTACCAATACATATTTTGATTATTATTATTATTTAATAAAACTGCTAACTAGGTACTCAATTAAAACTAAATACTTATAAATCAAAATTATCAACAAAAATTAAAAATTATGTTGACTTGCAAGCGTTGCTTATTTTCTACTTATTCAGGAAAATATCTATTTAATCATGCTTTACTTAATTGAGTGTCATGTATAGATAGTAGTTACCAAAATTTCTCAGTAACATTTTCAACATTAAACAAATTAGAAGTAGAACCACTTATTTTGCAGGTTCATAATATTAGAGCATTTATGACTGGTAGAAAAAAAGATAACATAATAATGAGAGTAGGCAGTAAAATTTTTTAATGTATTCTTTATTATATTTATTGTAATTATTTTTCTAAAATTAAAGCTACACTTCGCTCCCACGTTTAAAAAAAAAAAAAAAAAAAAAAAAAAACTTAAGAACTTCTATACTAAAAGTAAATTCTTGGAATGACCAACCCTTGGTACCTGTATCTAGTACTCATAGAAGTATGCAAGGGGATGCCTGGTATACCATGTAATCTAATATAGGCAGTTATTACAGTCATAGTTTTTAGTTGTATATGTTTTGATTACAATCATAATATATTTTCATTATCACCAGCAAATAATAAAATAAATTGTTAACTCGTGATAATACATTAATATTTAATATAGAAAAAGAAAAATATAGAAGTCAAAAGACACAATCGAAGAATTGTGAATTTTTTCTCAGAAAATTCTAGCCTTTGCACTTTTAGTTGTTTTCATACTACTTTCTGAAATAAAAATAATGTTGATTAATTTGAATATCATTTTTTGTCATTATATTATAATTATAATACCATATATATAATATTACCATATTTTTATAGGTTTTATACTATTATTTTGTTTGAATGAAATCACAATACAAAACTTTCCAAATTAAAATATCAAAAACTAAAAATTAAGTTAACGCATATTTAATTTTTTTTTTGAATTTAAATTCGAATATCCATTATGAGACGAGTTATTTAAATTAAGAGTTTTTGGCATGCTATTTTTTGTATTGAGCTAGGTATATTTAAAAATACCAGCATACCCTGCAAAAAAGTCTGCCTTTATTGTAATACTAGGAGATAATTTGGGTACCTAGTCATAAAATTGGAGGTTAAACTGAAAATGTTAGTAGGCAGACCCGGACTGGGCCGGACCACTAGTCAGCAATTTATCACAGAGCCCTCAGCTTGTTGATTTATTATTTTATTATTTTATATTTATTTTTGTTTTAGATCTTATAATAATTTACAAAATGGAAACGCAAAAGGGTTCAAAAAGTATTTTTACTATTAATAAATAATTGTAAATAATATCACTTAATCTATAGGCTATAGCTCGTGACGAATTACTATGTAGGTGTAATAATATGAAAAGTATACAACACAAAACCAGTACAATTTTGACTTTCCAATGGAGAGTATTATTATTTAGGTAGGTAGTATAACTAAGTTTGTTATTGTTTGTTATAACATTTTGACATATTGTTATAACTACCTATGTGATGTATGCTGGGATTTTTATTAAATTAAGTATGGACGAATTCGACTTGTTTTTCTTAAAATATATATTCAATAATCAAATGTGTATTAAACTAAAAGATATAATAGATGTTATCTTATTCGTTCTATTGTCAATGAATGTAAGATAGTACCTAATCAGTTATGTATGGTTTATAACATAATAGTAGTTAGTAGGATTAGTAAGAACTAAGAAGTAAAACAAAAACTAAAAAAAATTATTTCTATTAGCTTCAAAACATTAATTTTATTTAAATTTTTACTTTGAAAATGCACGGTTTTTTTGATCACACAAAAAATACTTAATTTTAGTAAAGATTCTAAAATAAAGAATGTTTTTTTATGAAACATGGTTTAGTCTTGAAAGTTTTGGACGTATAATAAAAATGTATCAGATTAAACTTTTAGCTAAAAAACGGCTTATAGGGGCCCTTTATAGAGATTTGGAACCAGTCCGACACTGTTAGTAGGTACCCTTTTATACTTTTCACGTTACTGCAAGGAATCTGAAGATAATTTATTACTAGCATATAAAGATAGCCAACACTTTGAAAATAATTATTTAGAGGATGAATCAATGGATTGTGAAAATTCCCATACTTAACCTAGAACACACATAGAAGTTCCTGTTCAATGTTCATACACAAATCTAAGAGAAATAAATTACTTTCATAACAACTTTACAATGCTTCCATGTTTGGCTTAAGATCTTTTCAATGTAATCGTAAAGTATGTTTTATACTTAGAATTAGTCTTAAGATACTTTAAAAGAGTATAAAACTAAAAAAAAGAAATCATAAACCATAAAATTGACAATTGTACATTATTAGGACTTGAAAAACTTGATAAAAGATCAAAAATTCCTTTGAAAGAACATAATATGTAGATATAAATGTTGTTAAACATTATAGGTAGGTATTTTAAAGGTTTTTTTTCCTAAATTGTTGCTAATAAAATCAATTGAAAAGATGATGTCTGAAAAATGATAATAATATTTATTTATGTTGTAGAGATAATATCATATTCTCTGTCTACATATTATGAGCTATTAGTTAATTTACAGAAGTAAAAATACAAGTACCTACCTAAGTGTTATAGATTGGAATTTTTTGAAGTATGTACCTCTGCGACCAAAACATCATTGGAACACAAATTTGGAATACTTGCAAAATTTTTTTGCATTAAAAATAAAAAGTATATTCAATAGGGATTCAATTTGATATTGTGATGGCATCCTGAATGATGGATTCCAAATTTATGTGTTAAGCCTTAGTGATAACTATACTATTATTCCATTTTCAAATCTAAAATAATATACACACATTATTACAATTGCATATATTAATAGTATAAAAACATAAAATCAATTTATAAAATAGTTATTATCCTGTATAATATTATAATATTTATGAATTTTATTTTTAATTTGTTTATTTTTATACTTATTGTACTTTATGTAAATTTTATTTAACAATATTATAAAATAGTAAATTTTTTTTTACACAGAATTTATTTCTAAAGATGGGTAGTTTCAATAATGGTGATGAAAGCTATGGTCAAGATAACTCTCGTACAACATTAACATTTAAAATGCAACTGGTTATAAATAAAATCAAACCATATTTATCATCAATCGAAGATTTACCAAATTTAATCAAACGTCTAAATGATTTAGGAGTGGAATGTATTGATGATTTAAAATTATTGGATTTTGAAAATGATCTACAAGGTATAATTAAAGTAATCCAGTGTCGTAAATTAAAACTAGAACTGTCTAAAGGTAAAGGTAACAATTATTATTTTAAGAAAATATATTAATATTTGCTTTAATATTAAGTTATTTAAAAATTTCAGATGTTACAATAGATGAAAATATTGATACTCCATCTGTAGAACTCGAAAGTTCCTCTTTGACACAGTCAAATACTTTAAACAGATCTCCACAGTTCAGAAGATCTATAACAAAATCTTTAGAGACAGGTACACTCCATAATGATGATAGATTTAATTTAGTTGGAAGAGATTATAAACACACGTTTTATATCATAACTCATAACCATAAGGTATCTGCTTTTAAAAATTATTTTATTATTTTATTAGAAAGAAAATTGGAAGAACAATTTCCAAACACAATACTAAATAGAGAATCTGGGTCCAATGCAGAACATACTCCAATGTCTATGTTACACGATATCTATCATTTAAAAAGAGATAGAAGTTTAGAAAAAAGGCAGCAAAATAATAGTAATCCTTTAGAAACATCCATCCAAAAAAAATTCAGATTTGCAACTGAACTTGAGCGATATGCTCCAACTTTACAACTGGATAAGGAAACCATAAGTATTCAAGATCAAAAGAAAACCTGGTTAAAAACAATGTATATAGTACATTTTGTAACAAATGTATCAAACAGAAATGAAATATCGTGGAGCAAAATCATCAAGTAAAATAATATAATATATAACATTATTAATTTATTATATTATTATATAAACAATGTAGCAGCACAAATGAAATAACTACAACTGTTCTAATAAATATTTGAAATTTTTTTTAATAATTTACAGATGCTCAAGATCCACATATAGCTTAAACAATTTTAGCTTAATATTTATTTTAAAATGATGAAAATTTTTTTTTTTTGGTTTTCGGTCATTGAGACCATACCGCCAAACAAATTTCTCTCCATCTATCTCTATTTTCTGCCACTACTCTCCATGGTATCTCTGGTTCAATGTTTTCCACGTCCCTTTTTACACAGTCTTCCCAGCGTAAGCGTGGTCTTCCTAAGGGTCTCTTACCGACCGGGTTCTCTTCGATTGTTGTTCTGACTATGGATCCTACTCTCCGCCATGCATGTCCTGCCCAGGTTAATCTTCTTTTCTTGATTTCATTCGCGATGTTCGGTCTCTGGAACAGCTCTTCGAGTTCTTTATTATGATGAAATGATGAAATAAATAAATAAATAAATAAAATGATGAAAATAAAAAATAAAAACTTGAGTAGGTAAATTTTTAAAAATTGAAAATTAAAAATTTGTAAATGTGGTTTTTAGAAAATATTTGTTTGTAAAAACATTTTAATCATGTAGCAGTAGCTTATTTTTAAAGTTAATCGAATTGTATCTAAAAAATACTAAATTCAAAAAGTATACCTACACACTTTTGAATAATGTTATGAAACTGGTTGTAGTTAAAGTCGAAATATTTTCACTTGTATACACACGGATATATTAAATATATTAGCTAAGTTATTACTTTTCAAATTTAGGTCTCACAAAAATTTAATCTTTTAAAAAATCATAAAATATAAAACAACTGACTTGAAATGTTTCCTTATTCAAAAGTTTTTTAAAAACCATATTTACAAGATGAGTATTTTAAAATTTAAAAAAAAAATTTTGTACTAAAATATCAATATGTAATGTTTATATTATACAATATGTAACAATGATGAGTCAATGAATTATAATATATAAAAACTAAAAAATTTAAAATGTTAATTAGAATAATAGTTATTTCGTTCGTAAAGTCTATTACACCATATATATTCTAGGTCTGAGATTTCCAAACTTTTAACGGTACAACCCATTTGATAAATTTTCAAATTTTGGCGATCCACAATCTGCTAATGATTTTTTTTTTTCATTGATACTATTTTGTTAATAACTTTTAGTCTAAACAATATGGTGACACGTTACTGGTACAGTTGGAATCATCATGGATAATTAACAATGTTAAAATTAAATTTGAACGTCAATGTAAATGTATATTCTAAAGAAATCTAATATTAAATATTTGATATTATACAGCTATATAAATATTCTAAAACGCTATGTGATCTACCATTAATTATAATCGCAATCCACTTCAGATTGGATTTTTTAGTTTGGGAACCTCTGTTCTGATCATTTTAGGATTTAGTGTTTTTGCAAAAAGAAAAAAGATTTTCAAATTATTTGCATAGAGATCAATGGTAATTGGGCTCTTTGGAAACATTTTTTTTTAAATTAAAATAATAAAGAAAATAATATAGGTTCTGGGATATTAAATTTTTTTTAATTAATGGACATAATTTATATTAGACATAATTAAGTATTTTTAGTGAATATCATTGATCTTCATGCAAAACGTATTAAGCTTTATGATATTAAATTAATATGCTTATAAACCAAATCTTCCCACAGTTTCATGAAAGATACATATACTAATCAAAGAGCAATGATAGTAAATTCAGAGCCAATTAATAAAATATTAATGGAATGGCCTTTCCTTGGCAAGGTAATTTTTGATCATTGTATGGAGTCACCATCTATGGCTAATATTTCTTTTATGACCACTCATTTTTTTAGAAAAAAAAAATTAATAATATGACCATAGTTGGCGACTCTTACCTAGATTACATTTATTTATTGTTGTGAATTATTACATGAAATCTTAAATATAATGTAACATATAAATCTACAGGCAGTGAACTTCAAAAATCATTTTTACTACCTCATAAATAAAGAAGAAACAGTGATCAATAAATTTAATAGGAAAATTCCTATAATTTTAAAGTTCATTCAAGCAGAAGCTGAAAAGAAACGGAAAAATAAAGACCTGCAACTCAAATTGATGGCTATAATGAAAAAAAAAAACGATACAAATGAATTATTAACAATAATATTATTCTATATGTCTATTATGAAGGAGGATGCCGATCTAATGTTTATCTCATTCAAAGTAAATATCAATGTTCACCAATATCTTATCACTTGTTTTTTTTATAAATTCATTGAAATATTATTTATTTTTTTAAATTAAATTATAGGACACCAATGCTCTTGATGAATTACAGTCAAACATAAGCTCAACACGACCTGTTGTGACTTGCCTGGGTAAGATTAGTTTTATAAAATAAATTAAAATTATTTCCTCAAGAAAAAATTATCCACACTTAGCAGCCAATATTCCAAATTTGGATATTGTCAGATAATAATATACTATTAGGTACATAATAATTCATAAATAAGTTTGAAACAAGTCATACTATTGAAACTGAAAATTGTATTGTGTTGAATAAGTCTTTATAATCAACGCAATATATTTAATTTAGAATTTTTTCTAAAAAAACCATTCACAGTCAATTTTAAGTACCTATCTGAATATTTTGATGATTCTAATTAATTAAATGGTTAAAGTTCTATCTTTTAATAATAGTAAATAATTTAACAAACTTATAGGTGACAAATGGACAAATCCACAATGTTTTGTGTTTGTGGATAAGCAGTGTTTGTGGGAGCACGAACCATTAACAATTCAAGAAGCTATTCAAATTATGTTTATGTCTTATTATGTGTTTAACATTAATTACCCTAAAGAATTAGCTGGCATACTACAGTTTATCCAAAGGTAATTTTATAAATCACTATATATCTAGAATTTATTATAATTTTTAATCTACTTTACAGTTGTATGTTTGACATAAATGTCGAAGGAAATAAGGTTAATAGGAGAATTTTTAATGACAAATTTGTACCGAAATTATTAAAATGTATGAAAGAATATAATGACTATGTATTAAAGTGGTCTAATTAATTTTTTTTTTAATAATCATATTTTCACTGTTGTATAAAAGTAATAAACTATTTTTATTTCTAACATTGTTAATTTCTCATTTATAAATAAATAACCCAACTTTTATTCATACCTATATATTATATTATATTATTTATAAGTATAATATTTCTAAATGTTATAATATGTTTTTTTTTTTAAGTATTGTAATACTATAAAATAAATTGTGAATAAGTATTTTATGAAGTGTATTTTTTTTTTTTAGTAGGTAAATGGAAGTATAAATTAAAAAGTAATTCTTGCAATATTGATCTAAATGTCTATTATAATTTTTTTTTTTTAAAGAATTTCAAATTCTATACAATTTTGAAACTATTTTAGTTTAGTAAATGTCATCATGTCCATCATGGTCAAATTTAAATTATCCACCAAGTTCAGTTATTTACAAACTCAAAAACAAATGTTTATAGGTATAAATGTATAATTCACTTTCAAAATGTATGATTTGTAAGCTTCATAAGTTCTATTATACACATTAGAAATGCATTTATTACCTAACAGACAACAGTTAAAGTATTTTTTAAATTATTTGTTAAATGTACATTTTAAAATATCATCTAGTTGTAGTTATACCTACACCAAAAAGTTCAAAGCTAACTTGGTATTTTGTTCTCTATATATCTAGTGAAGAAATTACAACTTACCAACATATATTTTTGACTTGTTGAGTTTTGTACTTAATAAGTTTAATTTAATTTTTATGTAATTATTCAATTTGTTTAAATTTTTTGAACTTTAGAAGTAAAAAGTTTAAATAATAAGCTAATCTTTGTTTTTTAGACTTACAAAAACGTACACAAACTTAGATCCTTAGTCACAGTGATTTTTTTTAACCCAAATATAGTTATTACTTTATTAGTTATTAATAATAAATTATTATATCATCTGTGATAGTGTTAATAATATTATTATTATCACTATCATTATTACTATTATTATTATCACTATCATTATTACTATTATTATTATCACTATCATTATTACTGTGGTGGCGCCACCGTCACATGATTTCCCCCAGACGACGTGAACACTGTAAGGCGTTGGTCACTCCCTTCCAAACCGTCGATCAGTGTCGCCCCGATTGTCTCCATTCTTCTTTTTGCTACTACGCGTCAGTTAACACGCCCGCGATATACTGCTCTCTCACTGCAACTATAAGTTGTAACGTACATGCCAAGAGTAAAAACCTCGTGACCAACGCTGCTCGCACGCCGTATTAAACGTCACGTTCGCTGTACCTAATTAACCGGCTCTTATAATAATAATTAATAATAAATTAAATCAGTATTTCTATTCAGTAGTGTTTAGTTTATTCGTTTTCATTCGTCACGCCTGAGTGACGACGTTGGCGGAAGCCGATACGTAACTTCTTTCGTCATCCGCCACATTGGTGACCTCGATATTTGGTACACGCACTTCGCTTACCCGTTCGTTCGATCAGTTCGTCGCGAGTGCATCATGGACGACGCATCCGAGAAGGTGCAAGGCGGAGCCGAAAACCGCAACGGAAGTCCCACACCGCCCCTAACCACCGTGACCGCTGTACCGCCCGACGTAGCTGCCGTCGCTCGCCTCTCAGCCTTCTGGAAGTACGCGCCCGATCACTGGTTCATCCATGCCGAAGCAACCTTCACGTGCCAGAGCATCTCAAAAAACAACTCACTACGTTTCGACCGCGCTCGATGAAGAGGGCATCCGCTCTGTCACCGACTTACTCGGGCCCTCAGCCACGTACGACGGAATCCGTCGCCGCCTCATAGATGTTTTTGGTGTTCCCCGATCCACGCGTTTCCGTGAAATTGTTCTCCCGGGAGGCATAGGTGACTGCCGACCCTCTCAAATGCTCAGAGATATGCGCAACGCCGTCCCGGACGATCTCGGGGAAGGTGCGCTCGAAGAATTTTGGCTGCAGAAACTGCCCACCAACGGGCTGGCAATAATATCGAGCATCGACAAACCCGTGGACGCCCTCGCGAGTCATGGAGGTCTGCATCTCGCAGCGAGTGGACGCTGTTTCCGTTCCCGATGACCGTCTCGCTGATCTCGCGAACGCCGTACGCTCACTAACGCAGCATCTCCCGAGCGAAAGCAACGCACGTTCGGACAACACACCACGGCAGTACCCGCACTCGCGTCGCGCCACGTATAGGAACTCGGAAATGTGTTTCTATCACACTAACTTCGGAAGTAAGGCAAAGAAATGTCAACAACTCTGCAACTTCGAGGCCGCGAATGACACACCGCGTGACTCACGGTCCCGATCGGAAAACTAGCTGCTGCAGCCAAGGCGCCCGTCCTTCGTGCTGTGGTCTCTTCAATACCAGGGGCGTATTTAGAAATGTCTTACGGGGGGGGGGGGGGCACAAACAAAAAGTTCAAATTTGCTTACATGGGGCGTAGAGTTGTAAGATTTCTCATATAATAAAAATAAGTATAAAATACAGCAAATGGGGGGGGGGGCACAGGCCCCATGTGCCCCTACCTTAAATACGCCCTGGGACCCACATCAATGATCTGCGCTCAGGAGGTAATTTCTCGTTGACACAGGCGCAGAGATATCGATCATACCTTTCGACCGCAACTGCCGACATCAATCCAACATCACACTCACCGCCGCCAACGGCACACGCATACAAACATACGGACCAAAAACCCTCGTCCTTGATTTCGGTCTCGCTCGACCATTCACTTGGACTTTCGAGATGGCCGATGTCACCAGCGCCATCATTGGAGCAGATTTTTTGCACTATTTCGGCCTCCTCGTCGACATTTGGCGCAACCGGTCTGTCGGTTGATCGCAAACTGGTCAATCCAAGCAACTGTAGCGTCCCAGCATACAGGAGGACAAACGACTGGTGTTGAGGTAGATGGATTGAGTGTAATAAGTATAAAGATTTAATTTGCGATTAATTATTAGATATTTATTTGATTACTATGTAAATAAAACACTTTTTACTGCACAAATTAATTTGGTTGCAAAATATTCTAAGTCCGAATAATTAAATTGGACTGGTGCCTGGCGTGAAGGTGCTTGCTCTGACTCTGGTGGCTCACGTCTGAATTGGGTCTAATCGGGGCTCTCCTATATAGTCCAGATAGTCCTACTCCCTGCGTTTCCTCTCCTATCGATAAGATACGTATGTGTCCATGGCCGAGTCGTGCAAAAGCGTACGCGTGTATTATTCTAATATCGCAGCTTCCCACGCCCATGCGACCGGTCGGTCCACATCCTGGTTATTCGCGATACGTAATCTCAATAACCCGACGACATTAATCATATCTCTAGTTACGCCTGTCAATACTACGATTTCATATTTAATATTTCGTATATCTAATTCCAACTATGGTAATATTTTGGAAAGGCTAGGTGTTTGGCCTTCGATACAGCTATTGATGTCCTACACAATATAATTGGTTGGCGAAATCATACACCCCAGGGTCACTTATACATATCTACGTGTATATGCGTGTTTAGATGTCTCAGCGGGATGTCAGTACATAGCACCTCCCCCCTAAAAAAAGGTTTCTGTCCTCAAGACAGAAATCTTTGAATAGTATTGTAACAGTTACTTTACATTTTTACATTTACAAGCTTTAGCTTGTGTACAAATTCAAATGTCATATGTTTTACAAGTTCTTACAATTTCATAATTTTACATGCAATGATTATAATGTATAAATATATCTATATGCTTATCGCATTTACCATAATTAGATTACAATAATATTAATGTTTTATATAATATGATATATTTTTTGTTAATAGTTATATTAATAATATATTTTTTTTTCGTTTGTACTTATATAATAATAAAGATTGTGTTAGTAGTACATGTATTATATTCTATTAATTGATTATTTATTTGATTAACATAATTGTCCTATAATACTTATAATAATATTTTCCCATAACCATAGTTTACATTGTTTTTTTTTTTCATTTTTTTTTTTATTTTTTTTTTATAACAATATTAATAAAGTTCCTCTAACTAACTTATCCCTTTAATTTGATTCCCTTAACCATACATTCTATACGTTTTAAGTGTATATATATATATATATTCTAGTTTATAGGTACTATCCGGTTTTTCCGCTGTTCTTTCTCGATTCCAACCTATGGACATATCCGTTACGACTCTTTTGCATAGGTCTCGAGTCGTAGCGGTCCATCCATAGTTTTCTATTCTCTACCTATATTTATCTAAAATGTTTAATTAGATTATCATACCCCATTTTTCTTATCACGTGGTCAAATATACATTTCGTAAATTGTACATCAGTCCGAGGATCATGGGCATGTGTTATGTTATGTGTCTTTTTACAAACTACATCATGCGTTTCTTGGAGGTTCAGTAATCTCCCTATTTTATCGAACTTCCCGATATCAGTTTCGAATATTATCTCTTTATTTGCTAGTTTATCTAACCTTATACTGAAATTTTGGTCGAACTTCGTTTAGTAACAAGTGATGTTAAGAACCGGAACCTGGTCTATTTTTAATTTATGTAATACCCTTACATCCGAATGTCCGTTCCATAGTACGATTATATTAATTTTATCCCCATGTGCTAAATATTCCTCTATATATTCCTTATCTAAATTATTTAATTCTGTGTTTAAACTTAACTCTAACTATCCTAAACAAGTATCTCTCAACACTTCCTTACATCTAAAAATACGCTTAATTTCTCTTCTTACTATCACAACCTCTCGGTCCAATATAGGTCTGACCTCCGTGTTGGTTGGTAGTATTAACGGTCTTCCTTCCAATTTCCTTATTTTGTATCTGTCCAAACTATTGGATATGGCCCCGGATATCAGAACCATATCAGTCTATTTATCATCGAAAATTCAAAATCCATGATGACAAACTTGTGTGTTTCTTTTCTGTTGATTAAGTTAATCGGTCATTATTTTTAATATGTATAGTTTTAAATCTATTTTTACCCCTCTTTCATACTATACTTTATTATATTATACTTATACTTTATTTACGATTATACTTAATTATTATTATTTTTATTTTTTTATAATTTTATTACTTTCTAATATTAATTATGTTTGACATTTCCCTTACAGTAATTTAATCTTTTATTCTTGGTGGAGATAAGGACAGTCTGTCCGGTGTATCCCCCAGTAGTGGACTTTTAGGTCTTTCTTCCGCAATTATCGGTGTATCCACATAAAATGTACTTCGACTTGTTGGTATAGGGTATGGAGTTATATTATATCGTGGTTTAATCGGCTCCCAAGTGTTTAATCTACACTTATACGTTATATATATAAATAACAATAGTATTGTCGCAAAGGTCATCAATCCTATTATTATATATATCAAGTAATTATTATTTTCATTATCTGTCACATGTCCCGATTGCCTAAATATTTCGTCATCGATCATACTTTGTACGTCGTCTAAAGAATGTGTTAAATCGTTTACGTTATCTAATTTATGTGAATCATGTCTGGTCCTTATATTAGGTAGATTCAAGTTTTTAATTTGCCTAGGAAGCGTTGCTACTAACTTCCCTTCCCCTACTCGTGGTATAAAGTTAACGTAGTATTTAGATTTAATGTCTCTTGTTGGATTCAATATGATATCTTCGGCATATGCACTACAGTCTTGATTTAGTTTGATTAACCCCTGATGTTTTAGCTTTACTATATATGGCTCTCTATTTCCTTGGCATGTTATTGTTAAGGTTTCCCCACTACTTGTATAAATCCATGCATTTGCATATTTTAATTTATGAAATATATTTTTAGATAATATGATAATGCCTGCCTCGCATGAGCTTGGTAGAGTGTCCGGACTTTTAAATAACGTTATTTCACATGGTTGGTTTTCCGACTCATGTTGGATAGGTTGAAATTCTGGACATATTGTAAAAACTTCGGTTTCCTTACATTGAAGTAATTGCGTTTCCGTAAACGTGGTGTATTGCGTACGATTTCTAGTAATACCGATGTATTGGAATTCTGGTTTTAGAATGATACTGTGTTTATAATCTATATTTCCGTTTAATTGTGTTTCTATCGGGTGTGGTATAGGTAAAATCCTATATAATGTTAATTCTATTTCCGTGATCAAAGGTATTCTAATTAGAAAAACTATTTGATTACCGCTATAAAATCTGCCATTTTAGTAATTTTACTTAGTTCATATATCTCGCTCGGTTTTGTACCCATTGTTAAATTAAAATTGAGTGGTAAGAATAACTTAATTTCAGTTAGATGTTTTGCAAGCTCCCGTAGCGTTATAAGCGACGGATGAAGTACCCCCGTTCTAGCTGCGTTTATAATCGCACTGATCGTGGTGGTTTCGTACGCGTATTGTGTTATTTTTAATTCAATAATGCAAGATGCATATTTTCATACGCCGCTAATTGCTTTTGTTTACTTTTCGTTATCAAAAATATGATATATCTATCGTCCGTTTTAAATTTTACAACGCCCCCAATATCCTTATTCGATTTTAGCGTTTTATCCTTTCCGAATCTTTGTTTTAGTTCGTAATTTATTCCTGACTTAAAATTATAATACTTTTCTATTTCTGACACTATATTGTATTCGTTTGGTGACTCTATTAGTTCACCATGTACCTCTTTCACGTTCCTATTGGTTATTATCATAGTTTCCGATTTTTCAAGAAAGTTTGCGTAACTTTCATCTTTTATTTCTTTAATATTATACATTCGACTTAACGCGTCTACATTCGCGTTTTGTACACCTGGTTTATACCTAATTTCATATGTATATTGTTCCAATTCGATTCTCCACCATGCTAATTTAGATAAAGGATTTTTTAAGTTAAACAACCAAGATAATGGTCGATGATCTATAAGAATCGTGAACTTTCTACCGTAGAGATATGGTCTGAAATGTTTAACCCCAAATATAATTGCTAAACATTCTAATTCCATTTGTTGAATAATTCGCTTCCGACTGACTCAATGTCCTAGACGCGTATGATATAGGTAGATCGCTCCCTATCTTTCCTTGCGATAATATTGCTCCTAGCACTTTCCCACTTGCGTCGGTCGTAAGTATAAATTCCTTCGTGAAATCTGGGTATTGCAAAATTGGTTCTGAACAAAGTAATGTTTTTAATTTATCAAACGCTTGTTGACAATCAACGTCCCAATCGAACTTTACATCTTTCTTTAACAACCTAGTCATCGGTCTAGCTACCGAGCTATAATTTTCTATAAACTTCCGGTAATATCCACTAAGTCCTAGAAAACTTTTTATTTGTTTTACATTCTTTGGTATTGGAAAATCTAGAACTGCAGTAACTTTCTTTGGGTCTGGTTTAATTCCATGTTCCGAAATTATATGTTCTAGGAACAGGCATTCTCGTTTGAGAAACTCACATTTATCTAGTTCTATTTTTAGATTATGTATACGTAATCTTTCGAATACCTACGCTAATTAATTTATTGTTATGGTCACTTAAGTTTTTCGCGTATATTATTATGTCATCTAAATAAACTAAACACTTTACTCCAATTAGTCCCGATAAAACGTTTGCCATCATACGTGCGAACGTACTGGGTGCTGACGCCAATCCCATCACTAATCGCTTAAAATGGTAATGACCTTGACCTGTTGAAAAGGCCGAAAGCTCTCTAGAATCTTTTGCTAAAGGTACCTGATGGTATCCCGCTCGAAGGTCGAGTAGAGTGAAAAGCTGACATTGACCTAGTTGGTCTAGAATCTCTGTAATATTCGGTAAAGGGTGGAATTCGTTTAAGGTAACATTATTTAATGCCCTGAAATCTATAACTACTCGAAACTTTTCCTTCCCTTACGCGTCTGCCTTTTTTTTCACTAATAAGAGTGGTGCGTTAAACGGACTCGTACTCCGTTCTATGATATCGTTTTCTTCCATTTTCGCAAGTTCTGCTTCAATTATAGGTAACTGCGCATGCGGTAACCTATATGGTTTCCGATGAACTGGGGCTTGGTCAACAGGTAATTTGATTACGTGTTCCGCCGCTGTTGTCATAGCTAAATAATCGTTCTCTGAATAAAATATGTCGGCATATTGCTCACAATTTTTTATTATCGTTTCGGGTTCTTCTGTACTTAAATGGTCGCTCCTAATAAGACTTTTTATTTTATCTACGCGTGCATTATCATGAACTATATTTTTTATTTCATGATTATCTGTATCCACGTCGTATTCATATGATATTTTATTAATCTGAGCTACTTTCACTTCCTGTGTTACTTCTGATATGTTTAATGCACTAACTGTAATCTTGCCATTTTTAACCGTATTATATATATTTGCGCAATACACATCCTCTGATAATTGTTGTTTATTTATTAAAATATTTTTATTTTCCATATTGGGATCTGCAATCGGTATGCAAACCACCAATTATAATTATAATTTTTGAACAAGTCAAGATCATCAATTTCTAAATTTACTCAGAAACAATATTTTTAAAAACTAATTGTCATACAAATGATTCTCACTATACTCAATTATGCATAGTTTTTAGTTAATATTTCTTTTGTTGTAGTTTATACGAAAACCGTGACTTTCACAAACCTTCTACCATCATACGTTTTAGTTATAAACATTCATAAGTACGAATGATTGGATAAAGTTATAATTTAACCATAAACCTTTAAAGTGTTCATATACAATAGATGTTACAAAACAGTAATTAGAAAAATAAAATAAAATTCTTTATTAAAATGTCATATCAGAATTTTCCAATTTTTGTATACGAAGTACACTATATTACTGTAAACAAAACCTGTATAATAAAGACAAAATTTTCAAAAAACACATACATTAATTCTAAAATAGTTTGACGTGTTTATAAATAATACATAGGTAATATCATAAAAAAATACCAATTAAATAACACGACAGATCGTTTATTCGTTTAAACGTACAAGGTTCGAGCAACAAAGGTGTCCGGGGTGCGCATATTATTATTATAATATGCTTCCGGCCCTAACAGCCTTATTTCATTGAGAGAATGTTGCAATCGCATGACGTGTTCTCTCCGTTTTATTCACGTACTATATATCAAATCTTTGTTCACTAGTTTCAATTGTGTATTGCTAATTTTGATATTAGAGCGAACTGATCCTTTATTAAATTTTAGCTAAGAAGATTATCAAGTATCGCTCGTTGGTATTTTACAATATATACATTTTTAAACGAGTTACGGAACTCATTTGCAATTTTCAAATATTTTTAATTTACATACTCATAAGTCATTCAAAAATGACGAGTTCACACCACAAACAATGCATCGAAATCCTTCAGCTCCACTGGGTCTCATGTGTAAGCGTTTAGCTCACTACGCGAACCATTGATACACTGAACCTACTCGATGGAGTTCTGCGACGCAGGTGTTGTAGGTAGCGAGTTGACAACTTTATATGGAGGTGTAATTTAAAAGTTTTAATTTAACAAATAAAACAAAGTGAAAAAATACTAATGGGCAGAATGGGCTGTAAAAAAGACGGGGGAAAGTAATATGGTTATGACAGAGGTAACTAGGATATGACCAGTTTTGCTGAACCTTAGGTTAGAATAGGGAGATTTTGAAGATTTATGATTCGGCCGGTTCATATTGACCACTTTCCTCTTCACGGAACTCCATTTTTGACAATATTAAGATAATAGGTCTCTTGAAATTTTATTTGCCCTACTAGATTTTAGGATTTCGGTGCTATGATTTATAGCTAGTTTTTTTTATTCATAAATTAGTCATTTTTGAATAATAATTTTTTTTCATAAATAAGTGATTTTTCAGTAAAAGTCTCATAAGTAAGTTGCTGAAAATAGCGTACATTCAAAATATATTTTTATAAGAAACTTAGAATATTGAAAAAAACGACATCATCACGAAAATTTTCAAATTAATTTGAGTTGAAAATATAATATTTCTCTTTATATTTAAAACGTAATATCAAATATTAGATATCTTAAAAGCTCATATTTAAAACTATTGTCAACATTAATATACATTTTTTGACAGTCGACATTCATAAAAAATAAATTTTCGAAAATTTTATATGATTCTTAAAGCATTAAATTTAGTTTGCATTATCTAAACATACGATTATTTTCAAAGTATATCTATATAATGGTACCTAATAATATTTGTTTTTTTAAGAACTTCACTTGAAAGGGTTATCAGTGTATAGTTGTCTAAGTCTAGGATTTCGGTGGCATATTCTTCATTATTTTATTTCTAATGTTAACTTAGAGGTCAAATTTTTGAACAAGTCAAGATCATCAATTTCTAAATTTACTCAGAAACAATATTTTTAAAAACTAATTGTCATACAAATGATTCTCACTATACTCAATTATGCATAGTTTTTAGTTAATATTTCTTTTGTTGTAGTTTATACGAAAACCGTGACTTTCACAAACCTTCTACCATCATACGTTTTAGTTATAAACATTCATAAGTACGAATGATTAGATAAAGTTATAATTTAACCATAAACCTTTAAAGTGTTCATATACAATAGATGTTACAAAACAGTAATTAGAAAAATAAAATAAAATTCTTTATTAAAATTTCATATCAGAATTTTCCAATTTTTGTATACGAAGTACACTATATTACTGTAAACAAAACCTGTATAATAAAGACAAAATTTTCAAAAAACACATACATTAATTCTAAAATAGTTTGACGCGTTTATAAATAATACATAGGTAATATCATAAAAAAATACCAATTAAATAACACGACAAATCGTTTATTCGTGTAAACGTACATTGAACTCCTACAAGTAATGTGGTATAGAAATTTTAATATTTAGAGATATATTTGTTTTACTAAGACTCGTCCACAAAAATATCATCTGTTAATAATAAAATGGCTATACTGCATTAATTATAGAAATTCTATACACATGTATACGAATAACTAATTATTTTTATGTATTGTAAATAAACGCGTCAAACTGGAATATATGTATGAGATTTGTGAATATATTGTCTTTATTATACAGGTTTTGTTTACAGTAATATAATGTACTTCGTATACAAAAATTGGAAAATTTTGATATGAAATTCTGATAAAGATTTTTTTTTTCTAATTACTGTTTTGTAACATCTATTGTATATGAACACTTTAAAAGTGTATGGTTAAATTATAACTTTATTCAATCATTCGTACTTATGAATGTTTATAACTAAAACGTATGATGGTAGAAGGTTTGTGAAAGTCACGGTTTTCGTATAAACTACAACAAAAGAAATATTAGCTAAAAACTATGCATAACTGAGTATAATGAGAACCATTTGTATGAAAATTAGTTTTTAAAAACATTGTTCTTGAGTAAATTTAGAAATTGATGATCTTGACTTGTTCAAAAATTTTGCTACTAAGATAATACTGAAAATAAATCGATGAAGAATATGCCACCATCTAGACAAATATACACAGATACAAAACTTTTTCAAGTGAAGTTCCTATAAAAACAAATTTTATTTTTAAGTACCATAATATAAATTCTTTGATAATAGTCGTATGTATAGATAATGTAAAATAAATATAATGATTTAAAACTCAGATAGAATTTTCGAAAATATATATTTTATGACACGTCAACTGTCAAAACATTTGAATTGTTTGGTTTAATGTAGAATATATATATATATATAAGTATGAGGTTTTAAGGTACCTAATATTAAATATTAAAATTTTAGAAGCAAAAAGAAATAAAGAAATATTTTATTTTCAACTCAAATTAATATGAAAATTGTTGTGAATAATATGGTGATTTTTTAAAAATCTAACTTGTCCATATGAATATATTTTGAATAAATGCTGCAATTTTTCACACCCATAATTTAAGAAGTTAAATTACTAGTAGGGCTCGGATTTAAATGTAAAATAGATTATTACGTTAATATAGTAGTATAAACAAAAGAAATCTACGATAATAATAAAAAAAAATGTTTAACATAATATAGTGGGCTTTACAAAACGATTAAATAGATAAAATTATTAAAATATACATTGAATCATATATTATGTTGTAAAATAATTAACATTTACTAGAGCCACAACAAATCATAAGCAGGAAGAACTTCTTGGTCCTACTCCACAATGATTTACGTGGTCTTGCAATAACCGGGGTTATCGTCGGCTCCTTTGCAGCACCATCAATACAACCGACATCTGTTATCAGTTCCAAGGAACTCACCGATTCAGACAGTTTTAACAAGCCGCCTACAGTCTCGACCTTACCACACTTTATAGAAATATTGGACATCGATACTGCTCGACTGCAAGGGGTCGAATCCTCGAGAACATCGATTTCAGACGTTGGCTGAAGCAACGGCTTGGACGAGACAAGTTCCATCTCGCAATTTTCTGAAATGGTAGGCGTTATTTTTTCCGTATCCAACAATAAATTATAGTAACAAAATATCATACTTTCATCGAATATCGGAATTAGTTCTGCTGGCGGTTCGTTTGCAGTTGAGACTGAATCCTTCTGCGTCGTACACGAGTCACTGGACAGTGTATTAATCTCGATATCCTCGGGGCAGTCCTCGGTGACAGAAGATGTATGAATCACTGGCATATTTGGCATTGAATTACATAAATCCGCGGGCCCATGACTTTCCAGTTCTGTTAGCTGATTTGTACGGATATTATGGAAAATCTGCAACATAAGATCGGTCGTGGATAGCACTAGCGGATCGATGGCTGAAGACCTCTCCGTCTCTGACACTGAGCTAAGTCTTTCGGGCGTCTGCAAATCATCTGAACTTTCCAAAATGTTCTGTTGTTTTCCTTGAAGATCGATGGAAACTTCATGCATCTGATCATTTTTGGACGATGCGTTTTCATTATAATCGCCTCCCGACATATTCAATTCGCTGTTAGACGGGTTCGTTAAATATTACGTTTATTTGTGATTAATTAAATTAAATAAACACTTAATGTAATACGATAATTGTATAGACACAAAAATACGAATATACTAAAAAACTTTTAATTAGAAATTAACACAATAATATATAATATGTGACTGTTTCAACTAGAATATTATGAATGAAAAAAAATATGAATGTATTTATATCAACACTCATTTTTACCATGGCAATAAGATTATTATTTATTATAATAGTAAATACTAAAACTCTTATACATTTTAACATTATTTATATTTTACTTACCAAATCTATCTAATTGAACCAAACTTAATTTTCTTATCTCTTTGGTAGATAATGTTAAAATGTATAAGAGTTTTAGTATTTACTATTATAATAAATAATAATCTTATTGCCATGGTAAAAATGAGTGTTGATATAAATACATTCATATTTTTTTTCATTCATAATATTCTAGTTGAAACAGTCACATATTATATATTATTGTGTTAATTTCTAATTAAAAGTTTTTTAGTATATTCGTATTTTTGTGTCTATACAATTATCGTATTACATTAAGTGTTTATTTAATTTAATTAATCACAAATAAACGTAATATTTAACGAACCCGTCTAACAGCGAATTGAATATGTCGGGAGGCGATTATAATGAAAACGCATCGTCCAAAAATGATCAGATGCATGAAGTTTCCATCGATCTTCAAGGAAAACAACAGAACATTTTGGAAAGTTCAGATGATTTGCAGACGCCCGAAAGACTTAGCTCAGTGTCAGAGACGGAGAGGTCTTCAGCCATCGATCCGCTAGTGCTATCCACGACCGATCTTATGTTGCAGATTTTCCATAATATCCGTACAAATCAGCTAACAGAACTGGAAAGTCATGGGCCCGCGGATTTATGTAATTCAATGCCAAATATGCCAGTGATTCATACATCTTCTGTCACCGAGGACTGCCCCGAGGATATCGAGATTAATACACTGTCCAGTGACTCGTGTACGACGCAGAAGGATTCAGTCTCAACTGCAAACGAACCGCCAGCAGAACTAATTCCGATATTCGATGAAAGTATGATATTTTGTTACTATAATTTATTGTTGGATACGGAAAAAATAACGCCTACCATTTCAGAAAATTGCGAGATGGAACTTGTCTCGTCCAAGCCGTTGCTTCAGCCAACGTCTGAAATCGATGTTCTCGAGGATTCGACCCCTTGCAGTCGAGCAGTATCGATGTCCAATATTTCTATAAAGTGTGGTAAGGTCGAGACTGTAGGCGGCTTGTTAAAACTGTCTGAATCGGTGAGTTCCTTGGAACTGATAACAGATGTCGGTTGTATTGATGGTGCTGCAAAGGAGCCGACGATAACCCCGGTTATTGCAAGACCACGTAAATCATTGTGGAGTAGGACCAAGAAGTTCTTCCTGCTTATGATTTGTTGTGGCTCTAGTAAATGTTAATTATTTTACAACATAATATATGATTCAATGTATATTTTAATAATTTTATCTATTTAATCGTTTTGTAAAGCCCACTATATTATGTTAAACATTTTTTTTTATTATTATCGTAGATTTCTTTTGTTTATACTACTATATTAACGTAATAATCTATTTTACATTTAAATCCGAGCCCTACTAGTAATTTAACTTCTTAAATTATGGGTGTGAAAAATTGCAGCATTTATTCAAAATATATTCATATGGACAAGTTAGATTTTTAAAAAATCACCATATTATTCACAACAATTTTCATATTAATTTGAGTTGAAAATAAAATATTTCTTTATTTCTTTTTGCTTCTAAAATTTTAATATTTAATATTAGGTACCTTAAAACCTCATACTTATATATATATATATATTCTACATTAAACCAAACAATTCAAATGTTTTGACAGTTGACGTGTCATAAAATATATATTTTCGAAAATTCTATCTGAGTTTTAAATCATTATATTTATTTTACATTATCTATACATACGACTATTATCAAAGAATTTATATTATGGTACTTAAAAATAAAATTTGTTTTTATAGGAACTTCACTTGAAAAAGTTTTGTATCTGTGTATATTTGTCTAGATGGTGGCATATTCTTCATCGATTTATTTTCAGTATTATCTTAGTAGCAAAATTTTTGAACAAGTCAAGATCATCAATTTCTAAATTTACTCAAGAACAATGTTTTTAAAAACTAATTTTCATACAAATGGTTCTCATTATACTCAGTTATGCATAGTTTTTAGCTAATATTTCTTTTGTTGTAGTTTATACGAAAACCGTGACTTTCACAAACCTTCTACCATCATACGTTTTAGTTATAAACATTCATAAGTACGAATGATTGAATAAAGTTATAATTTAACCATACACTTTTAAAGTGTTCATATACAATAGATGTTACAAAACAGTAATTAGAAAAAAAAAATCTTTATCAGAATTTCATATCAAAATTTTCCAATTTTTGTATACGAAGTACATTATATTACTGTAAACAAAACCTGTATAATAAAGACAATATATTCACAAATCTCATACATATATTCCAGTTTGACGCGTTTATTTACAATACATAAAAATAATTAGTTATTCGTATACATGTGTATAGAATTTCTATAATTAATGCAGTATAGCCATTTTATTATTAACAGATGATATTTTTGTGGACGAGTCTTAGTAAAACAAATATATCTCTAAATATTAAAATTTCTATACCACATTACTTGTAGGAGTTCAATGTACGTTTACACGAATAAACGATTTGTCGTGTTATTTAATTGGTATTTTTTTATGATATTACCTATGTATTATTTATAAACGCGTCAAACTATTTTAGAATTAATGTATGTGTTTTTTGAAAATTTTGTCTTTATTATACAGGTTTTGTTTACAGTAATATAGTGTACTTCGTATACAAAAATTGGAAAATTCTGATATGAAATTTTAATAAAGAATTTTATTTTATTTTTCTAATTACTGTTTTGTAACATCTATTGTATATGAACACTTTAAAGGTTTATGGTTAAATTATAACTTTATCTAATCATTCGTACTTATGAATGTTTATAACTAAAACGTATGATGGTAGAAGGTTTGTGAAAGTCACGGTTTTCGTATAAACTACAACAAAAGAAATATTAACTAAAAACTATGCATAATTGAGTATAGTGAGAATCATTTGTATGACAATTAGTTTTTAAAAATATTGTTTCTGAGTAAATTTAGAAATTGATGATCTTGACTTGTTCAAAAATTTGACCTCTAAGTTAACATTAGAAATAAAATAATGAAGAATATGCCACCGAAATCCTAGACTTAGACAACTATACACTGATAACCCTTTCAAGTGAAGTTCTTAAAAAAACAAATATTATTAGGTACCATTATATAGATATACTTTGAAAATAATCGTATGTTTAGATAATGCAAACTAAATTTAATGCTTTAAGAATCATATAAAATTTTCGAAAATTTATTTTTTATGAATGTCGACTGTCAAAAAATGTATATTAATGTTGACAATAGTTTTAAATATGAGCTTTTAAGATATCTAATATTTGATATTACGTTTTAAATATAAAGAGAAATATTATATTTTCAACTCAAATTAATTTGAAAATTTTCGTGATGATGTCGTTTTTTTCAATATTCTAAGTTTCTTATAAAAATATATTTTGAATGTACGCTATTTTCAGCAACTTACTTATGAGACTTTTACTGAAAAATCACTTATTTATGAAAAAAAATTATTATTCAAAAATGACTAATTTATGAATAAAAAAAACTAGCTATAAATCATAGCACCGAAATCCTAAAATCTAGTAGGGCAAATAAAATTTCAAGAGACCTATTATCTTAATATTGTCAAAAATGGAGTTCCGTGAAGAGGAAAGTGGTCAATATGAACCGGCCGAATCATAAATCTTCAAAATCTCCCTATTCTAACCTAAGGTTCAGCAAAACTGGTCATATCCTAGTTACCTCTGTCATAACCATATTACTTTCCCCCGTCTTTTTTACAGCCCATTCTGCCCATTAGTATTTTTTCACTTTGTTTTATTTGTTAAATTAAAACTTTTAAATTACACCTCCATATAAAGTTGTCAACTCGCTACCTACAACACCTGCGTCGCAGAACTCCATCGAGTAGGTTCAGTGTATCAATGGTTCGCGTAGTGAGCTAAACGCTTACACATGAGACCCAGTGGAGCTGAAGGATTTCGATGCATTGTTTGTGGTGTGAACTCGTCATTTTTGAATGACTTATGAGTATGTAAATTAAAAATATTTGAAAATTGCAAATGAGTTCCGTAACTCGTTTAAAAATGTATATATTGTAAAATACCAACGAGCGATACTTGATAATCTTCTTAGCTAAAATTTAATAAAGGATCAGTTCGCTCTAATATCAAAATTAGCAATACACAATTGAAACTAGTGAACAAAGATTTGATATATAGTACGTGAATAAAACGGAGAGAACACGTCATGCGATTGCAACATTCTCTCAATGAAATAAGGCTGTTAGGGCCGGAAGCATATTATAATAATAATATGCGCACCCCGGACACCTTTGTTGCTCGAACCTTGTACGTTTAAACGAATAAACGATCTGTCGTGTTATTTAATTGGTATTTTTTTATGATATTACCTATGTATTATTTATAAACGCGTCAAACTATTTTAGAATTAATGTATGTGTTTTTTGAAAATTTTGTCTTTATTATACAGGTTTTGTTTACAGTAATATAGTGTACTTCGTATACAAAAATTGGAAAATTCTGATATGAAATTTTAATAAAGAATTTTATTTTATTTTTCTAATTACTGTTTTGTAACATCTATTGTATATGAACACTTTAAAGGTTTATGGTTAAATTATAACTTTATCCAATCATTCGTACTTATGAATGTTTATAACTAAAACGTATGATGGTAGAAGGTTTGTGAAAGTCACGGTTTTCGTATAAACTACAACAAAAGAAATATTAACTAAAAACTATGCATAATTGAGTATAGTGAGAATCATTTGTATGACAATTAGTTTTTAAAAATATTGTTTCTGTACTAAATTAGAATGCAGTAAGGAGGAAAAATTAGTTATTTTTAAACAATTTCATGATTCCTTACTAGGAGGTCACGCAGGAATACATAGAACATATAAAAAAATTAAACGGCAATTTAACTGGCCAAATTTAAAGCAGGAAGTAAAAGATTACAAAAAAGGTTGTGCTTCATGTCAGGCGAATAAAACTACAAACAAACATCACAGAAGTCCTATGGTAATCACTACGACAAGTTCTAAACCATTCGAAAAATTATTTATGGACATTGTAGGACCATTAATAGAAACTGAGTCAGGTTTCAAGTACATACTTACTTTTCAAGACGATTTGACGAAATATTCGTTGGGGGTACCGTTACATGACCACACGGCGAATACGGTAGCGAAAGAATTTGTTACTAAGTTCGTATGCGTGCATGGAATACCTCGAACGATTTTAACAGATCAGGGCACTGATTTTCTTAGCAAAATCTTTTCCGAAGTATGTAAATTACTAAAGATTAACAAAATAAATACAATTCCTTATCATCCACAAACCAACGGTAGTTTAGAAAGGTCACATAGAACTTTAGCCGAATATCTAAGACATTACGTAGATAAAGATTTAAATAATTGGGATCAGTTACTGCCTTACGCACTATTCGTATATAACTCGACAGAACACAGCGCAACTAATTACCAACCGTATGCGTTGTTGTATGGAAGAGATTTAGATATACCACTAAAATTAAAATGTAATCCAGAACCTAGATATAATTATGACGATTATGTATTCGATCTAAAACAGAAAATGCAAGAGTCACATAAAATCGCGAGAGAAAGATTAATACAAAAGAAAATAAAATCTAAAAATCATTATGATAAAAAGGTTCACGGTGAGGACTTAAGGATAAAAGATCTAATATTACTTAAAGATAAAACCCAAAAGAATAAATTAAGCGCGTTATGGAAAGGACCATATGAAATTCTAGAAGTGCTAGATAGTGAAAACGTGGTAATAGCACGAGGTAGACAGCAGGTCACCGTGCATAAGAACGATGTAAAGAAATACTATGAGACCATAGTATAAAGTAAATATGAAAAAGAAAAATAGATAGTTAAATATTGTATAAAGAAAAAGTGGTAGACATAAGTAATAATAGAGTAGTACATGATTAGTGAAATTAGGTATAGATATAAGTATTAAATAAGATAAATTGTGTTTTAGGATAAGAGAAAGAGATTTTATGTTTGAACTGGAAATGGTGCTAATTAAAAGAGAGCACGAGGCCCAGAATAAAATAGAACAAGATAAATTGTCAAAGTGTTTAGTTAAACATTTAAGTGAAGCAAATCAGAGTATGGACGAACCGTTTAGCAGGACTGAATTAGGACGTAAGACTACAGCAATCGCACATCTCGACACCTCCTACGAAGAAGGACGTAACTCAATTTTTTCATTTTTTGGTTTATTTCATAATCTGATAGCCGTTTTTTTTCTTTATCTCCGACGAAAACGGCAATAACTCAACTCTGCCAAAGAGGTTATAAATCAAATAAAATATAAACTCCTATTATTTGACTTATTAGCGAAAAAGGACGTAAGTTTAGTTACGTCTATTTTTAAATATAAATTTCCGTCGAATAAAGACGTAACTCGGGAAAAATGGAAAATATTAAATAGTATTGTTGTTATGATCGTTCTAAAATTAGAAATACTACAACAATTAAGATAATACAATTATTATAGAATGATAATGATTAATATCACTAACCACAATTATTATTATTCATATTGGTATACAGCAGTGTTGTTACAGCATTACTTATTTTATTAAATACAAACTAATTAATGTTATTATATATTTTTTCGTTTGAATTTCTTGTGTTTTTGGTAGTTTTTTGTACTTAATAATTAATATGGATAACCATACACCAATATTTATTAATGAAGATGACACGGTAAGTTTCTTATTCTTAAAACTATTGTGCCTAAAATCTAATGACTAATATTATATTTTGATATTTTACTTTTTCACATTACAATATAAGTGAAAATACAGTGACAATAAAAATATAATGTTATTAGATTTTAATTGTATGGTAATTTTAAGTAATTTAGTTATTGTAGTTTATTTATTTATTATGATTTTATTTCAATAAATTATTGTTAATTTTTTTGAACAGTATTTGTCATCGGGTGAAACTGAAAGCATACTGGATACTTATGAATATGGAACTATAAGTAGCGATGAAGTAAGTAAATATTTTTAAATTGTAACCAAGCAATAACCCACCTGTATCAGTGTCATGGTACTTAAAATAATTTTTCTAATTATAAATTTATTTCAGTATAATTATGAAGATGAAAGTATAACGTATGATAGCGATAAAGACCCTGAATTTATACCAGCTATTATATCAAGCTCAAGTTCTGATGAAATCTCATCAAATACTGCAACCCTCACTGTAAGTATATTATTGAGTTTATTTTATTACAATGATTATAATATTTTGTTATTTATAATATCCCTATTATTTTCTTAAGTATATTGAGCTTTTGGAACTCAAAGCTAATTTATATTTTACTGCACTTGTTTATTTCTATATACTGTAAAAATGGGTGAATAGAAACAGATACACCGTTCACTTGTTATAATTATTATCTCTAAATCTAAAATATGGATAACACTTTAGAGTACATGAAAATGTGAGTCTTACCAAGCACCTACCACAAAATAGAAATTTCAATAATTACCCAACTATAAAATTTAATTTTATAAATTTTTTAAGTGTGATGTTTCTATTCACCTGCATGTGTTGGTGAAAAAACTACCTATTTAGTTTTCATAGGATTTGTTATTCAATTCTAATGAGGTTGAATAGAAACTTAATTTGGAATTTCAAAAAAAACCTTTGAAATTATTCAATTACAGCCATTATTATTTACATTTTCAAAAATTTTCATAGAGTATTTTATTTTAAACAAATCATAATATAATTTATTCAGCATTTGAGTTATAATAATTTGGCCTAAATTAACATAATGTTTAATCATATTAATTTATAAATCTACATTTCAAACAATTATAATATTAGGTATTACAAAAACAGTATTTTTTTGTATCTGGAATTATATACTTTGGCATGTTTCTATTCACAATACAAAATGTTTGTATATGGAAAACTATAAAAAATAATTTTTCATGCCTTGAAATAGGTGTAGGTATCTCTTATTAAGACCTACCTACCTATGTACCTACAGCTAATTACATTTTATACACAATTATTGTAGTTTTTTGTTTGATGTCAACAGGTTGAGAATGCTGTCATTGTAAAAAAAAGAACACGTAAAACAGGCATGGAAAAATCTCCAAAAAGAAAACGTAAAACAAATAGAAAAGAATGGAATGATGTTAAAAGTAAGCAACTATTGAATGCTGGGGTTGAACATTGTAACCGGAAGGGCAACATTATAAAGGCAAAAAAACTGGGACCACCTTGTACAGATAAATGTAGAATGAAATGTATTGACAAATTGAATAATGATGTACGTAAAACCATTTTTGATTTGTACTGGGGATTGGGTACTCATATAAGGCAACGTGATTTCATAACTAAATATGTAAAAATATTTGAAAAAAAACAAATAACTATCTCAATAGCGTCGCAGTCAAGAAGAAACAAGTCTAGAAAATATTATTTACCAATCAACAATTTAGAGATTCAGGTTTGTCAAAAAATGTTTTTACAAACATTGGCTATATCCGACAAAGTTGTTGATAATGTTTGCAAAACATTAATAACATCTCCAGTTTTAAATACAGATATGAGGGGAAAACATAGCAATCGACCATTATCTATAAAAGAAGATGTTAAAAATGCTATTAGGAAGCATATAAATAGTTTTCCTATAGTTGATTCTCACTATGTTAGGGAAAACACAGCAAAAAAATATCTTGAAAGTGGTCTCTGTATTTCTAAAATGCACAGGTTATATTTGGAATGGATTTTAGATGAACCTTTGATTAATTCCAATAACAGTGTAATAAATGCTACTTTAAGACAGTATACTGATATATTCAATACTGAGTTTAATTTGTCTTTTTTTAAACCTAAGAAAGACCAATGTGATGTATGTGAGGTATACAAACTGGCTTGTCCTGAAGAAAAACTTAAACAAAAAGATTTATATGATAAACATTTACTAAACAAATCATTAGCAAGAGAACTTAAAAAAGAAGACAAAAGAAGGGCATTATCAGATCCCACATTTTGTGTTGCCGTATTTGACCTACAGAAGGTATTGACAGCTCCTCAATGCGAAGTCAGTAGTTTTTATTATAAACGTAAATATGCAACTTACAATTTCACTATATTTGACATTGGAAAACGCCAAGGTTATTGTTACATGTGGACTGAGTCTGATGCTAAACGAGGATCAAACGAAATTGCTACATGTTTGTTAAAGTTTATGACACTTATGAAGGACAGTGGCATTAAGGAATTCAGTTTTTATTCTGACAACTGTGGCGGTCAAAACAGAAACCGATTCATTTATTCGATGTGGGAATATGCATCTGCAACTCTTAAAGTTACCATTGTCCATCGATTTTTGGAGGTGGGACACACCCAAAATGAAGGTGACAGTATGCACGCTACAATAGAGTGTGCTAAAAAAGGTAAAGTAATTTATGTACCGTCTCAATGGGTTACATTAGTCAGATGTGCCAAGTTGAATAAAAATTCATATTTGGTTTTTGAGATGTCAAATGAAGATTTCCTTAACTTCAAACCCATGGTTGAAAATGCAGATTTAAATTGGAAAAAATCAACTAACAACAAAATCATTAAATGGAATAACATTAGAGAAATATCGACATCTTTTGAAATGCCTTTTACTTTAAAAATTAAGTATGAGTATTCGAACACAGATTTTGTCATAATGGATATGATTTTAAAAAAAAAACCAGGGAGACATCAAGCACGGACCCATTTCCCAGTAAAAGCATATAACTCTAAAATTCCTATAGATAGACTTAAATTGCAAGATTTGTTATCTTTATGCACTAAAGGACTAATTCCATCGATGTATCACAATTTTTTTAAATCTATAAATTTTTAAGATGTTATTGTTTGAATATTATTTTATTTACATTGATCACAATATTATTACATTGAGTTTTAAGTTTTTATTATTTTTTTTTATTTTCATAATATTTTATTTTGTGATCTTGACAATGAAAGGACTGATTAATATTGTTATAACCTAATATTAAGTATTTTATTTTTAAATTATCTAAGTTTATTGTTAAAAGAACATTACTTTTTGTCATATTTTTTTTTCTAACATATTTTATTTCGTTTTGTTGACAGTAAAGGAACTGATATTATTATTATTATAACTTAAGTATTTTATTTTTTAATAATCTATGTTCGTTGTTATAAAACAATACTTTTTTAGTAGTATTTTTGTATTTACTTAATACAGAACATTATGGCATTGAGTTGAAAGTTGTGTCATTTTATTTCATTTAAATTTTTTTTTTTGTTAATATTTACAGTGAAGGGACTGATAATATTATTGCGGCATTGATTTTTAAGTTTTATTATTTTTAAATTACCTTAATTATTTGTTATTAAAAAAATTAATGATTTCTTGGTACTTAATAATTAAAGAAGGAAAACTTAAGTTTCCTAATGAAAGTTTATATATAATTATACTCAGTTATGTTTGCATATTATTTAATTTTATCCTCAAATAAAGATATAGTTGGCTTTATGTCTTCATTAAAATAGTTCTTTCCTCAAATGAATCGACTTAATATCATTATTTAAATCAAGATACGTCTTCATGAAAATTAAATATTTCCCACGAAAAAAAACTTAACTTGAGTTACGTCCTCGTTAAAACGAAACATTTCCCACTAAAAAAGACTTAACTTGAGTTACGTCTTCATAGTCTCAAAAAAAAAAGACGTAACTCAAAGACTTAGGTCAACAAAAGGTGATTAAACAAAAACAATACATTTCCAGCAAGCTACAAAAGAAATAAAAACTAATTAGAAAAAAGAATTTTAAAAACAATCACCATGGGAATAAGAATTTAATTCCGAAAACATTTTAACACTGTCCTGAAAAGTAGTGAATATTGAGTTACGTCCTTCTTCGTAGGGGGTGTCGATCTGTTGTGGGATTGTACGAAAGGGGAAGTAGGAATAAATGAAACCTGTTGCGAATTAATGTACTTATGTATAAACTGGCTAATGGATCCAAGAGGAATACTGGATTATAAGAGAAAACCGTTACTTAGGAGGAGTGATAGATTGCGTACCAAACGAAGAGAAATTAAGCGTATTTTTAGATGTAAGGAAGTGTTAAGAGATACTTGTTTAGGACAATTAGAGTTAAGTTTAAACACATAATTAAATAATTTAGATAAGGCATATATAGAGGAATATTTAGCACATGGGGATAAAATTAATATAATCGTACTATGGAACGGACATTCGGATGTAAGGGTATTACATAAATTAAAAATAGACCCGGTTCCGGTTCTTAACATCACCTGTTACGACACGAAGTTCGACCAAAATTTCAGTATAAGGTTAGAAAAACTAGCAAATAAAGAGATAATATTCGAAACTGATATCGGAAAGTTCAATAAAATAGGGAGATTACTGAACCTCCAAGAAACTCATGATGTAGTTTGTAAAAAGACACATAATATAACACATGCCCATGACCTACGGACTGATGTACAATTTACGAAGTGTATATTCGATTACGTAATCAGAAAAATGGGGTATAACAATCTAATAAAACATTTTAGATAAAAATAGGTAGAAAAAAAACATATAAATATATCCTATGTAGAATTATTAAATATAATAACGTCATAGTGGAATAAAGAAGTAATTTCAGTTCAAAATGGTTTACTATGGATAGACCGCTACGACTCAAGAACTATGAAAAAGAGTTGTAACGGATACGTCCATATGTTAGAATTGATCAAGACCACCGCGGTAGAAAACGGGATAGTATAAACTGGAATATATATATACACTTAAAACGTATAGAATGTATGGTTAAGGGAATTACATTAAAGGGATAAGTTAATTAGAGGAACTTTATTAATATTGTTATAAGAAGAAAAAAAATGAAACGAAAAAAAATAATGTAAACTTCGGTTATGGGAAAATATTATTATAAGTATTATAGGACAATTATGTTAATCAAATAAATAAACGATTTATGGAATATAAATGTACTACTAACACAATCTTTATTATTATATAAGTACAAACGGGAAAAAAATATATTATTAATATAACTATTAACCAAAAATATATTAAATTATCTAAAACATTAATATTATTGTAACCTAATCATTGTAAATGCGATAAGTATAATATAGATATATATACATTTTAATCATTGCATGTAAAACTACGAAATTGTAAAACATATGACATTTGAAGTTGTACACAAGCTAAAAATGTGAAGTAACTGTTACAATGCTATTTAAAGATTTCTGTCTTGGGGACAGAAACCTTTTTTTTAGGGGGGAGGTGCAATGTTCTGACGTCCCGCTAAAACACATAAAACCGCATATGTGAGTGTCCCTGGGGCATATGATTTTACCACCGATCACATTGTATCAAATCTCGATAGCCGGTACGAGTAGAATATTAAAATAAGAGAAGCTCATTGTACGAAATTATCGTGTTGGCAGGAAATCATTTAGATACCTAATTAGGGCATCGGGTTTATTGATATTAGGCGTGTGTCACGAATAGTAGGATGTGACCGAACGGCCGCACGAGCGTGGGATGCTACGGTATCCTATAGTGATACGCATATCCGCATTTGCACGACTAGGTAATGGACACATACTTATCTTATCGATAGGAGAGGAAACACAGGGAGTAGGACTATCTAGACTATATAGGAGAGCCCCGATTAGACCCAATTCAGACGTGAGCCACCAGAGTCAGAGCAAGCACCTTCACGCCAGACACCAGTCCAATTTAATTATTCGGACTTAGAATATTTTGCAACTAAATCAGTTGTGCAGTAAAAAGTGTTTTATTTACATAATAATCAAATAAATATCTAATAATTAATCACAAATTAAGTTGTTATACTTATTACACTCAATCCATCTACCTCAACACAAGTCGTTTGTCCTCCTGTATGCTGGGACGCTACAATACTGATACTTATGATGTACTGTTTTCTTTTTTTTTTTTACCTATTCAATAAATATTGCTTTTGACTGTTTGAAGTACGTATTGTTTTGTCCTTGGTAGCCTAACCTCTGTTCAAAATACATATTTTAAATTCATGTCGACGGTGGATCTTTCAAATATCCCTACAGGTATGACAATACCCTTATTTGTGGTATAATATATTATTGCCGTTAGTATGTAGGTTAATTGGTGGTTTAGCTAATTAATGTCAAGTAACGTGGGAACAAAACTGTTGTTTGTCGGCGTTATGAAAGTATATACTGGTGATACATACAATAGTTTTTAAATAACGCTTTGGTTCGTCGAAATTGAAGGATGCAGTTTTAAATATTACTATTGATAGTTAAGGTAGATCTTATAGTAGTAGCCTATAAAGTGTACATATTTGTCGTACCTAATTAAAGCAGCATATTTTGGTAAGTATATTTTAACATTATTAGCTCTATTAATGCCAGTATGTATTGCTATATTATGAATATCAGTATGTACTGCTACGTATGCAGTAATTAATATTACTGTTGATACTTAAGGTACATTCTATGAGTAATCAATAAATTGTACACATTAGTGGTAATTAAATAGCTACTGAGTTACGCCAATAACAGCATATTTTGATAATTATATTAATTGTTTTTTTCCATACATTCATTCTCTTGTATGATTCTTTAAAAAAACTGCAACATCATTCAATAACACAAATAAAGAAGCAGCTTGTAATGGTGATTTTGCAGCTGCATACCCTGAAGTTCTGTGAGAGGCGAACATCGACTCTGGAAAATTGAAACATCCTGCAGTTATCAGTTATCAACTACCAAGTATTTGCGAAATACATACTTCTTGTATTATGTAATGGTATTTATTACAATATTTTTTTAATTAAACAGTAGGTTTTTTCAATATTTATGAATTGTGTATACATATTGTCAGAATTTTTCGAGCTTAAAATAACTTTCAGGGCGCGCTATATCAACCTTCTGCATATCCTGAAAAAGAGGCCTGCGCACGCCTATGGATGACCTTTTAGTATATTAAGCCATTAAGGTCTATGGTTTTCCCCCATGATAATATATTGACAACGATAATCTCATTCGTGGTACCACAGAATATATAGGTAATCTTTTTAATTTTTAAATTGTTTTATATAATCTGTGGTGATACCTTCATAAAATAATGCAATATGCCAATTATATACCTACTATCATTTATCAACATCAATTTTTGGCTTTTGAATTATGCCTTTATGTTTATGCTTTTTGCTTTTTTGCTTTTTGCTTTTTACTTTATATTATACTCGGTATAGTGTGCCAGTTTTATTACTTTATAGAATGAAATTTCCATTACATAAATCTATATGTAATTTTAATTTTATTATAACTATCTGTATTTTGGAAAAGGTCCTTGGAATAACTTATTTTATTTCAAAATATCTTCAAACAGAAAATATAGATTTAGCCATTGCAATAGAATCTGTAGAATTCACAATTCAAAAATTACAAGATTTACGAACGGAAGAAACTTTTGTTTCTATATTTCATCGTGCTTGTGAAATTGCAAAAGAAGTTAGTACAGCACTAACCATACCAAGAGTAGTCGGGACTCAAAAACATCGAGAAAATTATGACATACTCAATAATGACCATGTTTCTTACTACAGTCAATCATTATATTATCCATTTTTAGATGATATTTTAGCATCATTTAATGAACGTTTTAAAATAAACTCTAATATTTTTGTTTCTTTATCTTCTTTATTACCAAGCAAAATTGGTAATTTATCATTTAGTGATATATACAGCCAGCTATTGATTTTTATGAAGAAGATTTAAGATCTAATAATCAAAACATTCACATGGACTTATTAAAAAATTAATTTGAATTTTGGAAGCAAAAATGGTCTAATGAAGAAAATGACTTACCAAAAAATGCATTAGACACATCATCAAAATGCCTCGAAGATTTATACCTACATATAAAAATTTTACTAAAACTTTCTTGCCTGTATCAAACGGCGTAGGTTGAAAGAAGTTTTTCTTCTTTAAAAAGAATCAAGACCTATTTAAGAAACTCTACCGGCGAGGCAAGATTAAACTGGTTAGCACTTATGAATATACACAGAGACATACAAATTGATACAGATACTATTTTAAATATGTTTGCGTCGAAAAAAAAAAGGCGTTTAGATTTTAAATTGTGACAATTTACATTAATATACCTATTGAATGCATAATACATTAAATACTTTGTAGGTATATATATATATATATGTTTTTAAATTATTTCCTATTTTCCTAAAGAGTTAAGTATGAATGTTTAAGCCCCCTCCCTCCCTCCTTCCCGAAAACAAATCCTGGGTACGGAACTGTTTTACATGAAAAATGAGAAGTTCATATTAAAAACATTATAATATTATTATAATAAAAATTGTTATCTAATCTCTAACAATAATTGATGTAGTTTCGTCTAATAAATATAAATAAAAAGTAAAAATAACTACATAAATAATTTTGATATTTTATAGGTCATATTATATTGATCCTGGAATTCCTGGGATTTCTATGTGGCTTTTTATTAAACAAATATTTTATATTCCACTTATGATTTTTATTTAAATATGATTTTTTATAATTTGAATCACAATAAATTACTGGAGATTTCGCACGGATGTGACGATCGTGCGAATTTCGGCGATAGTCGTGCAAATTCATGCTAAATGCGTGCTAAATGATGGTGTGGTTCAATTTTATAAATTTGAAAATTTTCACTCTGGGGCGATGCTGGCGAAACGCCCAAATTACTGGAAACGATTTTGCACGAATGTGACGTGCTTTGACAGTGTAAATTTTGTTTTAAAAAGCACTGTTTATGATTAAACTATACCGATTATACTAATTATGAGTGCATGAGAAATCTTTAAGTTTTACAATTATTTTTATAACTTATTTATGTTTAATATTTACTTATTTTTATTCTATACACTTCATTTTATCATTTATATTATGTTGGAGCACAAAGAATCAATTCAAAAGTTTTAAGTAGATATAATATATTTAATTATTATTCATTACTTAAGACATTTTGTTTTACAATCAACTTGTCTTACTAAAAGTCAAAAGAACATTTTACTCTTTAAATAGTTGTAATAAAAATTAGCACAGTGTTTTACTCTTATAGATAGATGGCAATGATTTCTGCTGTATACACATTGTACAAAGTTTTATCAATAGATAGCGTTAATAATTTCAGTTATACATTATATTTTTGTAATATTTTATCACAAAATCTTATTTGGTCATTTTTATAAATTTTCTAATAATTAAAAGCATTAAAATAAAAAATATTCACATGACGGGTTTAACCCACAATTGTTTTAAACCAACATGCAAGGCCGTTTTCATTCAAAATGTAATTAAAAAAAAGTCTGGCCACCAGGCCACGACACAGAGCTAAAGTATTGAGTCCTCATCTCATCTACAGTCCTAGAATCAGGATAATAGTGTTTCATCATTGTATTTTTTAAATCATAAAAAATTATTTATTTAAAAATCTTAAAAGAGGAAGTTCTGATTTACACATGAGTTAGGGACACTTTTAAGTACCTACTAAGAGATTACTAAATAGACTATTTCATAAATAAATGATTAGATTATTCCGAATCATGCATATAAGTATAACAACAGATAACAGATTATATTGTGTAAAATTTTCAAATAAAACATAATATAGGTAGTGACTTTTTCAATAGTTAACACTTATAATCGGTACATTTTTGTTAAAAAAAAATAATGTTATTACTTATTTTGATGTATTTCTAACACTATACTTAATATTTTTGAAAATAAAAATTCCTTTTCCTTAGGTGCACTATTTTATTAATGTGACTTGTATATATTTTAATTGTAAAATTAACAATATTTTATAACAATCATCAAATTCAAAAGTAGAATATTTTTCTAAAAATAAAATTTATATCTAAACAATTATTATTAATACTAAACTATAAATATTTTGCTTCAATATTTGATACGTGATAACACTGATTACGCGAAAATTAACCCCGAAAAAATAAACCCCAGATAATCCACTTACAAAATGGAAAATACCAAATTTTTCCGTGTTTTAGAGATTATAATTATAAATTAGTATAAATATAAAAATACAAGTTTAGCTATTTAAGTAATATCAAATAAAAAGTCAATCGTAGAAAAAAATATATAAATATATGAAATAAAAAAATTAATTTAATAATATTTTTTGTCATGTATAATTATAAACACCTATAGCTTATAGAGTATTACATAGGGTAGGTATACTTATTCTTCTAATCCGTAATCACTGTAAATAGTATATGATATACACATTACACAATACGTATCAGTATTTGACAGTATAGATATTAATATAATATTATTGTACATTACATAGGTACTATGATACTACTGATATTGTAGGTACCTACCTATACACACTCTTTTCAAATTTTTTCGGGATTATTTTTTCCGGGTTTATTTATTAGGGGAATCTTAATATATATATGCATCGAAATTATTATAAAAATGTTCTGTTACATATTATGAAATTAAAAATAGTTCAGTTTGTTGTAATTTAAAAAATGTATTATTTTTATGATGTTTTTCGAGTACATGAATCATTGAAAAAAAAAAATAATAAATCAAAATCGTTTGTAATATTGATGGTTCAGTTAAATATACAGTTAAAGAATCACTCTGTACATTATTCGTTAGTATAGTAAGTTGTCTATTGCAAATTATATAAGATTAGTCATATAGAGGTAATTGTAATACATGCTTTCAAGTTTAAATCATTATAACCAAAATAAATAGATTTTTCTATGAATGGCAAGAGACATGAGTCATATACCTTTTTTCGTGCAATCAGTCATAAATTATTGGGAACGATGAACAATCACCTATTAATAACAACAAAATATGTATTTTATACCTCATAAAGAAATTAAATTGAATGATTTTGTACGAATAATGAAAAGTTGTTTATTAGTTTGGTTCTATATAAATTTGAAGTGTATATCTTGGCATTAGACTAATCGTTTTTCCTATAAATCTTCATACCGATATATACTTACCTATACTGTGTTTGGCTAGGGTGAATTGTTTTTTGAAATAATTGACGGTCTACAACTCTGAAAATTGGGAACAGCCAACGATTGACAAAATAAATTATATATCCCGGAGAAGATTGCCTTTTTGGAACAACAGAAAAATAGTAGTGGAACGTCTGTTATTGTAGAACCTCAAATCCGATATGCCCTTATTATTTGGTACTTAAACTGTCAAATGAACAATAATATTTTCGCAACTACACTTGATGGTATTTATATCGAGTGGTCGTCAATAACGTTGAAATACCGAATTTATTGGATATATATATTTTAGATTCTGAGCGGAGCGATGACTGTATTGATTTTAACATGATGTGTGTTTTTTTTTTGTGTCTGTCATCACGTTTTGGGGCAGTAAAAGTGCTTCGATTTTTGACTTCAATACCTCGTTCAATCAGAAAGTGAATCTAGTTGGTTTTTTTTTTTTTTGGGGGGGGGGTGGTCAAAAGGAAAAAATTCTTAATATTTTTCTAAATATTCGGGGTAAACAAACTAAAAATTAAGGGGAAAACGGGAAATTTTACGCACAACCAGTTTTCGACAAAATCGATTCTGGTTTTAGATGTAACTTTAAAAAAAATGACTATAGATACATGAAAGTTTTACCGAATGCTTATATAAGTATATTCTATCCACCATGCAATTTTCAAAAATTTTCGACTTAAGTTGAACTATTTATAGGCAATAGGTATATTATGCAATTTTCGATCATTATTAGTTTTTTTTCAAAATTTATTTGTTGGGTAGAAAAGCTTGAAAATTTAATACAAGGTTTCTAACATATTTCTACAATAGGAGTTGAAAAATAAAATAAATTCTTAGTCACAATTTTTTTATAAGCATTAAAATTTAGAATTTTGACAAAATACATAAAAATCACAAAAATTCGCAAATTATTTTAAGCTAAAAATTCATAAAAAAATTTCTTTTTATATCTAAGCTTTGAAAATTTAATACAAGATTCCTTACAGGTTTGTCAATCTTTATCACAAAAAAAATGTCCACCGGAAATTAAAATTAAATTTTTCACTGGATTTCACTTATAGCGATTTTCTTATAATGATATAACTCTAAAACAAATGACCGCAGATACTTGAAATTTTCACTGAATGTTTCACTGATTGCGTAATACTTTATATGAAATTCTTAACAGTTTCCATAGGTTTCTATAATTCAAAGTCCATGTCAAATGAATTCGACACTCAATTTTAATCTACCGAAACTTAAAGTTGTATTTAATAAAAATTAATTAAAATGCTTATTCATGATATTCTGAGTTATTAGAACGGATTAATTTTAAAACAAATACGGAAAGATCACTATATAAATCTTAATTATATCCGAAAAACTTACTAAAAGTACCTATTAATTTCTTAATGCAATATCTTAATGTACCTAGGTATAACAGTAGAAAATATATTGATTTTTTCAATCTATCTTTCAATGAATTTTCAGCACAATATTATAACTGTCTAAAACTTGTTTAGTCTTGTTTTTTATTTTTTTTATTTATTTAAGCCTTAAAAATTAAGGTTATTGGCTAACATTAACATTAATAAAGATACGTCGATACATTATATAAGGTTGTAATGTTTAGTTCTTTGTAGAAATTTTATAATTATGTTGCTGTAGTTTTCTAAACTGAGTGGTCCATAGTATAGTTTTATTTATTAATTTAGCTTATCCTTAATCTAACCTTAACCTAACCTTATAGGTACCTACTTATTAATAATACCTATTATATTCAGTTTTAATTTAAAATTATACTTTATTATAAATCTTCATCGGTATTAAATATTAGTAGGAATTTTGGTAAAAACGTCCGGTATATATATCTTTGTATATACAATATAAAATAAATAAATAAATATTTTAAAATTTTAAATAATTAATTTACAAGAAAAAAAATTGCAATTTTTATAATTGCTAAGTCATTGCAGCCTATATAAAAATATCATAATCACAGTTTTAAATTTTTAATGTATGTTAATAATACCTATTTAATACTGATTAGAACGTTTGATTTTGCATCGCTTGCTATTTTTTTTTCATTTAACCTAATTATATATGTATATGACTTTCTTACTCAGATTTTTTGGTGGTCTATCAAATATTATAACTATGTTTATTACATGGCATCACACAGTCCTGGAATTGTATTCTGTAAAAAAATATTATTATTATTATTATTATTATTGTATATCTCACAAACTTAGGTATATGACATGTGTATGCTTGTAAAGTTTTGTAATAATAAACATTTTATATTTTTCATCATCAACATTTTTAAATATTTATTTTAACTTTTGGAATTTTATTGATAAGCTTGCAATATTTCTAAATGGAAAGCAAACGGTGTTGAAATCATTTTTAACTTTATGCTCTATATTTTTGGTTTTATAATACTGTCTTATCTAATTGTCTTGTAAAAGAAAATGTGTTTTATTCATCTTAACCCAACATTAATTTGAAAGGATTGGTCATTAGCGTCTTAATTGCTAAATAATTATTTATTGCATAACATTTTGAAGGTATATACAAATTACATTTTGGTTATATAATTAATATGACTAAATATTTTTTGAATCATTTAACATTTTAATAATTTTTTCAGTATACCTACCTAATATTTTTTCAGACTTTCAGTAATTCTTTATATTTTATTAACATAATATTTGTATAATAAATGTCTATCAAAGGTTATCGATCAAAATCAATCGATATACCTACCTAGTTTTGTCGTGTGATTGATGATTGAAAAGTGCATAATAAATTAATGACAAATATTGACATGCATAATATTATAATGTGTTATAATAATAAATTAAACCTAACGAAAACGCATTATAAATTGATTGACTTACACAAAAGAGCTACAATATAAGGTTAGATATTTACAGTTGTAGGTCAATATTTGTATTTTAACAAAACTCTCGTGACTATGTTCATTATTATTTGTATTAATCTCCCGTCGAGCTTACTACTGATACAAGTATCCGACTTGTGGAGGCTAATAAGTAGACCTCAGATTATTTAGCTAATGCTTTTTAGACGGGGAATAGTGATTTGAAGAGAATTCTGTCATGTCTAATATATTTTATACGTTCGTATATTTTTATTCTGATTACAATAAAATCGATTTTATTGCGATTTTTTCTACTAATTGAGCGTTTTGATATTTCCCATAATGTATTTTTTTACGCATCTTTTTGTAAAATGTCCACAAAATGTTGACCTATAGTTGTACAAAAATCTAAGAAATGTTAAATAAACAATAGTTTAAATGGTCGAAATGGTCGAAATATTATGATAGATTTTGATGACAGATAGTTGTTGACTGTTGTAATACTGGTATTGTTATTTTATCAAAATGTTATACAACAAAATCATTAATATACTATATATACATTCATATACTAGCACTGCATCATACATTAATATAGTACCTAGTACCTGCGGACTAAGTTTTTCTGAATAAAATGAATAAAAAATTTTGTATAGTATGGTCAAATACCTTATTTTTTTATTATTATCTTTTTTTACTTACTTTTTAAGCTTAAATGAAATAATGTATTAGTTTTTTCACTAGTTAAAAATATTTTTCAAATATTTATTTTGCTTTGATACTTTTTTTTAGAAATTTGCCAGAATATTATTGATGGACCTAAAGAACTATAAATAATAATATTTTAAACGGTTTAAAAACTCTATTTTGTCTTTCATAAACCATAACTAGTGTGCGAAAATTCAGGTGATTTACAAAGTTATAATGAACATAAAATTTTCTATAACCACAAAAATGTTCATACGATACATATGTGGTAAATAATTTAAAAATATTTTAACCGAAAAACCAGTTATCTAGCCATTTAGGTGATAAAATCCACGTACTGAAATTAAATCATAATTTGATAACATAACATATTTCGTTGACTTACATTGAAATTTATATTCATTATCTATAATAAAATAGTTAAGTTATATAAAAAATAGAATGAGTGCCATCATAAAAATTACGATAAAATCATTGTTTAAAAATAAATATTATATGAGTTTGTTATCAAAAACAAAAATAATAACAATAGCAATTGAACACTTCTATAAGTATTATATCCTCACATAAAAATTATGTTAATAATGTCATAACTGTATTTATATATTAATATTTTCTTTGATGATATCTCATTCGTTGAATTTTTTTGAAACTATAAAATATAATTACCACCAACAAGTTTTATTTTCTTATGTAATTTAATGGCAATTATGTTTTGTGATATTCAATTAATATAAATATAACTGTTGAAGGTTTTTAAAACCATTCAATGGGTGTGACGTACATTAACAAATTAAGTCGCATAAAAAATGTGCCTTCAACGTAAGTGGTGTTAAAAAATATATATTCCTAATAATAACATATCGTATCTGAGCTAAAATTTTAAATTGTACGACTTATAATTTTATAAAATTGATATTTAGATCAACAATGTGTGACTCATAAACATATAATTGGTCTAAAATGTGAATTATAGTTTATACGCAAGTTGTTATGTGTTAATAAAAGTTTATCACGATTTATAAACGTTCACTAGGTACCAATATATAACATAATATATAGCCTCACTAACCAGAAAATATTATTATTTGATTATTATGTGGGTGTAGAAAATATAGATCATGTCATGTTTGTTTCATTTAAATTTTGACAATCGTCGATCATTATTTTAATAATATATATTAACTACAAAATCCTTGTCAAAGCTTACCCAAACACGAAAAATGCGAATTCGTTTTTTCTCTCTTGGACTCTACACTAGAGTACCTAACCTATATACAATACATATATATATGAGTTAACGTTTATAATGTTTAAAATAAATACTCACATGATATTATTATCACTCGATATAATATGTCGATTACATTCACTATCTACCAGCTAATGCGAGACCTGTTTAAATAGATATTTAATTAAACAAAAATATTCTATTCTATTTCATACTCAAATTAAAACCTATAGGTATAATTATATTATTATTATGCCCATACCGTACCGACAGCACACAGCAATTAGGTAAAATAGGTACTTAAAGTATAGTATATACATCGTAAGTGTAGGTCACTGGTGTTAAACTAACATATATGTTATATATTTATAAATAACCACTCAGTAGATCACATGATATATTTGTAATATATTTTATTGAGCTATAATTTAAAACGAATTAACTTTAACTCTAGTACAAGGAAAAGAATGCTAACAAGAAGAAAACTTTCAGTTGTAGATAAGTATAGGTAACAATTATTACATAACGAATGTAAACTAAATCTTTGACTTCTTGAAATTTCAATAAAACCGCATTTCAGTAGTTTGTTCAATCATTTTTATATTATATTAGACAAACAAAATAATAACGATCGGTTTTATTTTTCCAAAAGATCAATGGCTGTTTGAAATATTATTATACAACAAACTTAAAATGAGAACTTTATTTTATTTTTTTCATTATCTATAAGACATACAGTTTCATGGATTTTAATACTTTACTATAGTACTCAATCATACATTTGGACATTCTTAGGTACCAACACCACTAAAAACTAATTTTTTTTCGGTTCGATTTATTGACTCGTTTGGTAGATATTACCTACTATTTAAACACGCGTATAATATACAATTTTAGATTCTGAGCGGAGCGAGGAATGTATTGATTTTACCATGATGTGTGTTTTTTAAATTTTTTTCTGTGTCTGTTATCAAAAGTAAAAAATTTAAATATTTTTCTAAATAATTGGGATAAAGAAATTAAAAATTAAGGGAAAAATGGTAAATTTTACGCACAATCAGTTTTCGACAAAATCTATTTTGGTTTTTGATGTAACTTTAAAAAAATGACTATAGATACATACAATTTTCACCGAATGTTTATCTAAGTATATTCTATCTACCATGCAATTTTCAAAAAATGTCGACTTAAGTTGAACTATTTATAGACATATGCGATTTTCAATCATTATTAGTTTTTTTTCAAAATTTATTTGTTGTGTAGAAAAGCTTAAAAATTTAATACAATACTCTTAACATATTGTTATAATAGCAGTTGAAAAATAAAATAAATTCATACCGTCACAATTTGACTACTAATTTGTAAAACGGTACTGGGCTTAGATTATATACCAACTACGGAATACGCATTTACGCCACAACGTATTATTCCAATACAAAAGAATAAAGCCGATATTAGCGACGAGTCACCGAATTAGGTGTTCGATATGTGCATGCAAGATGCAATTCGTCACTTATTTATCTGTATGTTATATTGTTATATTTTGACCTTGGGCACTGCCTATAGATAATTATGTGACGAAATTAATTACGTATCCCCATATCGAACACTTAATTCTGAGACTTGTCGCTAATATCGGCTTCAAAATAATACGCTGTAGCTCCATCCATAGTATAATATGATCAGATGATCTAAGTTACCGAGTCTCGCTGCCTACGCTATATCGGTAATAATTGTTATTCGAAATGTAGCAGCTATAGATTATTTGACTGTAAATGTTTATAGTGCTTATACATTTACAATATTAGTTTGAATTTAATAAATCATATTTGACTTCCAAGTAGTAGCGTAGTAGTACTATAATATAACTGTTATTAATTATATCTAACTAACAATCGATGTTGTATATTTAATACATTTTTATAATTTTTTGAAAACAAATATTGTTATATTAAATGATTATTTTGAAAATTCCAAAAATTGAAACTGCTTAAAAGTGTGTTATTTATTTTCAAATTTACGCCATAAAATTGAATTTTATTATAGTTTGCTGTTTTCCGGAGAAATTTGAATTGATTCGTCAATATATTAATAAAGAAATATATAATATTATATAATATTAATAAAGACATTTTTATAATAAAATATTATAATTATAAATATATAGTTATACAATTATAACCTATTATGAATAATAGGTAAATAATATAAATGTCCACAAATTCTATGCACGGCCTTTTCAAAACATAACACCACCATTCAATATAAATAACTTAATGTATAGTAAAATCTACATAGTTGCTAATAACCTAGATTTTTAGAGTGAATACAGTACCTACTAACTTTTGAATTGGGGAGGAGGGCTTATTTGGAATTTAGAAATACTAAGTCCCCTAAAGTCAACTTCTATTTGAGACAATGCTCAAGTTTTTTAACTTATATAAGATAAACTTCATTGTAATTTGTAAGTATACCCAATATATACATTGCTCACAATTTATTATTACATATAGGTATTAGGTAGTCTATACATAATATATATTAAAGGTTCTAAAAATAGTGTTGAATCTATATTTATTGTATTATAATATATTGTCCTGAGTCACCCATTCTTAACCGTTATTTTTCATTTTTTGTCCCATTTATTTACGTAAATATTATTATGGTTTTTATAGAGGCAAATTGTTTGGAATATAAAATCACGTTTTTAATGCACAATGATGTCATCAAAACCAATGGTGTTGTTAATATGTGATGATTTTCCAAAAAAAGCCATCGATTTATTACGTACAAAGTATCTAGATTAATTTTTAATTTTAATTTTTGCGATGAAATGTAATTTATTATAATAATTATTTTTATTCATAATATTTATAAATAGTCAATGTGTACAATATTTTTATGTTTGATCTTTTAAGTGAAACAATTAAATATTATAAGTTTATTGGACTTTTATACGTAGAAATAGTAAGTTTACAAAAATGAAACGTTAATTTATTGGTACCTACCTAGAATAAATTAAAATATGGGAATTAGAACGCTTCAGTTTGGTAATAGTATACATTGTGATTTAAAAATGTATGGAAAGTGAGCATTGTTTATTTTATCGTTTATAGTGTTTATACCGAATATAATATTTCAGATATCAAGTGTGTTTTTATGGGATTTAAAAATTAAAGAATTATATTGTTTGGTCGTTATTTTATCAAGGAAATATTCGTTTTGTACATTGCACTGTAGTTTTCATGAAACGTCATGAGCCAATTACCAAAATCTAACAATACGTCTAATGAATTTCCGCCATTTTTACTATAAAAACTGAATACTATCGAATATCTCAAAAGTTAATATTTATGTTTTTGGAAACGAGTATGTTCAAATTGTCACCCTTAATATTCGATCAAGTTGATTTGACGTTCACGAATAAATATGGTGTATGTTTGGGAAATACGGCGATAATTTTGATAGAATTGGTAGCTGAAATCGCTGTGAGCCACAACACAGAAGTTTTTCAAAACGAACTGCGATGTTAAAACGTAAGTCACTTAATCGTATTTTGATTTTGTGTAAATATTGCTTTTAATATTTGTTGATATATTGAATTTTAAAATCGTTTAAAAACATACACTCTTTTCATTTACATGGTATAAAATCAAAATGAGAGTCACAACATTTTAGTGCAACATTTTACAAAAAATTTATTATTCTGGATTATGTAACTTTCATAAGAAATTAAAAATTCTTATTCATTTATTTATTTTATTTTACAATATGAAATACACAATCTGTACAACATAGCTACATAGTACAATAAGTGTATATGATATTATGATAGTAGCATGAATATTTTAAATTAAGAAATCACCCATTGGTGACACTTGGCTGGGAATTAACGCTGTTTAGAGCCTAGAATCTAGAAACTAGTCTCATTCATTAAAAAAATATTATTATAATAGCTGCAAGTCTGCAACACTGTAATGATATCCACTCTTCACAACTAACTAATACTAAAAAGAGTGTCATCATCATGTCCCTCAACATAATATATTATATTAAAATATTGTATAATACAGTCACACAGATGTTTATATTATAATAAACATCTGTGGTCATATATTGTTGTCCTTTTATACAAAATCCGTTCTATCTGTGCTCGGACGATACTCTTCGACCATTGGCCAGGTATACAGGGTGTCCCACGAGAATTTACCCATTGCGATATCTAACAAAATAATGGAGATATCAAAATTCATAATTATTTAATTTTTAAATTTATTTTAATGTTTGGGTAAAAAAGTTAAAAAATATATTTTTTTATTTAATTATTTCCAAAAAAAAAAAAGATAGCCATTTTGTAGAGTTTATTTTTCTGAAAATATTGACGTTTCAAAATTTTATTTTCATTAATTTCCTGATTTTTAATATTTTTTCTAGTTTTGAAGAACTAAAATATGATTATAAATTTATAACTATTAGGAACACGGAAAGTATTCGGCCGGCCGTATGGGAATGCGCGCGGCGCAGCGGGTCACATGTTTGATAACATTACGGTGTTAAATAATTCTCAATTTTTCTCGAAACTAAAAAAAATATTAAAGATCAAGAAATTAATGAAAATAAAATTTTGAAACGTTTATATTTTCAGAAAAATAAACTCAACAAAATGGCTATCTTTAATTTTTGTTGAAATAATTAAATAAAAAAATATATTTTTTAACTTTTTTACCAAACCATTAAAATAAATCAAAATATGAAATAATTGTAGTTCTTATCCCTGTAAATCTTATTACAAAACCAGAATTTCGATTTCACCATTGTTTCGGGAGATATCACAATGGGTAAATCCTCACGAGACACTCTGTATACAACGACACTCTCCCTGCGTATGCGCTTGGAGACAGACATACGTGGTGAGCCGTTCAATATATTTTAAATAATAATTTTTCTGTGTCTTAAATAATAATTAATGCTCTTTTTAGATATCTCTAAATATTAACAGTTGCGTTGCCATATAATATTGAATTATAAATTAATTAGTGTTGAACCAACTTCTCCTTCCTTCGTACATCAAACACTTAGAAAGTCTTCAGTCGAAGTAAGGTAAGTTAATTTGATGTATAAATAACCAAAACCTTATATACATATGTATTTGCATGTGTATACATATATACATATAAGAAGGACAAGAAGATAGTAATCTGGAGTGTGTAATCGATACACATAAAAGAGGTAAATACATATTATATAATATTGCATGTTCACCTCTTTTTTACATTACTATAACACCTTAGAGGTTTTTTTCCTATTGACTTGCTCGTACACACGCTTCCATGTTTAATACAAATTATAATATTATATACCTATCATATCTATATATATATATATTCTGCTTACTACTTACATTTTGTATTATAATATTAATTTCGATACTCATTTTTTTATTTGGGCACAGACACAGACACAGACACATACACAGACACAGACACAGACACACACACACAGACACAGACACACACACATAGACACACACACAGGGTATAATAGAAAAGGCTGCAATACGATTGCGCACGGTGCTTATCAACGGTACCTTTTTAGGTGTACGATTGCGCGTGATAAATTATTTTTGCTTCTAAGCAAAGTTGCCAAATATACAGATTATAGGTGCATCGTGCATGGTAAATATCCGAACTTTTTAGGTAAACTATAAGTGTGAATATAAAGTATCTGTTATTTTTTGTAACTATTTGTACTATTTGTAACTTTTTGTACTATTTTTGATTATTTTTCGATGCCACGTTTATAATGTTATTAGAAATAAATACAATAACAACATATACGACAAATAACAAATTTTTTTAATAATAATAATAATTTTAAATTTTAATAATAAATTGGCAACGACGCATCCAATTTCACGCGCAATCGTACGCTTTTGAATAGTCAAAAGCATGTTCTTTGTTATTCCGGCACCGCGCGCAATCGTATGCCTAAAAAGGTAAAACGCGCGCAATCGTACTCCACCGATAGAAAAAAACTATAATAACTTTAATTTATTTGGTTTAATCGGAGTTTTCTAATTTATTTCCTAATATGTTTCGATTACATTTACAAGATATTGATGATAAAAACTGTTGAAATTATCGATTAGAACAGAAGTTTGTTAATTACATAATATTATTGTTTTGTCATGTTATGTAGGTACTTATGTCTGTCACATCCTGTAGAGGATATACGCGATTATCTTGTAGGAAGGACCTAACTATACAATATGCACACGTAACATTACAAAATGATATATGAACTATGTGTTGTATCATATAATAACGTTTTATCTTCTATGCATAAAATAAGTTAATCGCGAGAGTTTTGATCGATTGTCTCTCTCTCTCTCTTGTCGACTCTTGAAATAATATTAGTGAAGATATGATTGTGTCCGGGATAACGAGAGATAACATTGTGTGTGTGTGGGTACGTCGAGAACAATGGGCAAGGATGCTGTCGACTGACGACGTCCGCAGGAGGGGTTAAACGCTCGCGATTTCACTTGGGATCTATATAGTAACAATAATAATAATAATAATATGATGTAGGAAACGGGTTCGGCTCTCTACCGGACCTCGCGCCGTAGGTACTACGCATTGTAATATAACATTAACGATGATATTAATACAATATGCGATATTATAATAACAACAATATATTATAAAAACAACGACTGCTGCAACACGTAGCGTGGCGCTCGTATAAAGCATTATAATATTAACTACGAAAGTTCTAGTTATGCGGGTGGAAACCAGGAAGTGCGGTTTGATGTAGGAAGAGTGGTATAACAATTTAACAAGAGGGCGAATCGCCGCTGTGGTGAAGGTCGAGGGCGTGTGCCCTCTCGTCCGTCGCGCATTCCTCGATCAAACGGCGTCGCCCGTTTGTCCGCCGTATAATTCCATTATAAATTACACACTATATCTATACGACGTATTATTATTTAATATTATGTAGATCATTGAAACGACGACTACAACGGAATCGCATTATAATATTATATTATCGTCAACAATAATAAAACGATACTTCAGTCGATAAAGTAAACGAAAACCGGTCGACCGGCCAAATAGTCGTGACATTGTTTAGCCAGCCACGCACCCGCCACCGACCGTGATGTTATACATATTATTATTATTAATATTATAATTTATTATAACATACCTAGGTAGGTATATAAACTTACCTGCAAGTACCTTCCCGCACGGGCTTCCGGACTTCGCGCTCGACTTTGACCTTTATCTCGTGCGCGTGATCAATTTCACGGGAAACGGCGATCTGTGGATCGTAGATATAATTAATAATAATTATTGGTTTTTTTTTTTTTTATGTGTTTTTTACCACGCCGTCCACTCGATTATGCGCGGCAGCGGGCGGCACAACAGCAGGAAGCGTGGGTGGACGTCACCAGCTATTGTAACCGCCCGAAGCTTGACCACACGAAACCTGTCGGACATTGACACCCATATTATAATATTATATTGTATAACTCCCGACGGGAAGCGAAATTATTCTTACAGACGATGATAATCATACAGTCCCGGCAAATCGCGGGTAGGGACATAAATATAAATTTATGTCTTACCGACATTGGGAATTTTATTATACGACGATTTGTGAACAATTAATATTCTACAGTGTTTTTATTATATAATTGTATAATTGTACACGATAGAGTCAACCCACCAACCGTGAACCGGCGGAAGGGTTGTTATGGCGAGGCTTAATCACTTTAAATTAAAATAAAATTTTCAAACATCCGCGTTTTACGATTTAACTGTAGATGATGTATTATGGGTATAGCTTGTACTAATAATATATATGAACAATTCATTACCTATTATCTTTTTTTTAATAAAATCTTTGGCTACAGCTAAAAATCTCATCGAAAATGAAACATTTTTTTTTGTTTTCTAGATATTCAATACAAATTTAATCATATTTTTCGCTGTTATACCTAGAAATAATAAATGTGTTTACTATTTTTATGCTTAAACTACTTTTTATCATGGTAGTATTTAAAATACAGCTATTTAAGTAACAAAAATATTTCAAACGTTGATTGTATGGTTGACATGCAAATTTGTTCGTCAAATTAGTATTGTAGGCTTTGTTTAAAAAAAAATCTTACCCTTAAACGCTTTTAAATTTCCGTCAATGGGTCACCAATATCACATGGCTTTATTTTTCTTACTATTACCGATAGAAATCGTTTTTTTTTTGAATTTTAAACGCGTTAGGTTCATATCAATTTAATAACACACTCGCGCAATATAGTACAGTGTTTTGTAATGAATAATGATTGTTGGTCGATAATAAGTATAGATCGACTTCCTCCACTAATTGCAGACATCGTAATTCCGTCTATGCGATTGCGAACGTCACTCCACGCGAGTGTACGCGTATATGGAATTGTTTGGCAATTATTATTTTATTATATTATTATTATTATTGTTACAAACAAAACGGAATAATAAACCCGCGTTTGCAGTCCGACGCAGGTGGTTCGTATAACACTATAATATGGTGAATAGAACCGACTCGAAAATAATATGTTTACACCGCGTTCGGCGTGTTCTTCTCGAGCATTGTTATGTAACTCGTCACCGTTTTACCGACGGCGTTTAGTATAATAATCATAATAATAATATGTTTATAATTAATGCACGTGTGCGGCAATTTGTCATTTCAAAATTGGGCACTGTCACTTGCACAACGTTTTTTCTATTGCCGTATATGAGTGTATCCATCTGCGTTGTACCTACATAATATTATTATACCGTCACCATGGTAACCTGCAGTCACCCAAATACAGATGCAGTACATATGCAGGCACCTACTACCTACGCATATCGATGAAACGGCGTTAACCGAATTCAAAATGTTTATGATTTCAAAGTGAAAATCAATTTCGCACAAACTACATTTAATATTATAGTTGATGGGCACACCGTACACTGACATTTTTACACAGCGATTATTATTTTTATTTTTATTTATCATAATTTTATCAGCTACTAGGCCATTAGTTATTAGTGTAGATTAAAATTTAAAATTATATTATAGCAAAGAATATGTTTAAATTATGTTGTATAATTTAATTTCGTTTAAGAAGTTGATAATGTCAATATTTAATTGAATTTCAGTTTGTCAGGCTTCTCCTGATAAATAATGTATGTGCTATTTTTTCTTGAGTCTTCGAACTTTAGACATTGAGTTAATATATATGTTTGACTGAGTATTCCTGCACTCCACATGATTCTCATAAAGTTGGATTGTGTATTGTTTTTCTGAGGTTAGTCTTTTCTATTAAGCCAAGATTTTTCCATATTATGTGTATGTTGTTTTTTATTGTGTTTAATTTGGTATTTTGTTTTATCCAGTTGTTATGCCATTTCAGATATAAAGAACCTTGTGGATGTGTTTTTTTGTCATCGCATCACGTGATTAAGTTTAGGGTTGGTGAATCAGATGAATCTGGATTATAATTATTATTGGTGTCTCGTATAGAGTCGTATATAGATTTATATATAAATTAGTTTTTTTATAAATTGTATAATATGTTAAAAACTTTTTTGTTCGATTCCAATCCAATTTTTTTTGTACTTCGTGCATTTATTTTATATTTTTTTAAATTTTAGATTAGTCATTGAATTTTGAACTTTTCCTTCGAGTTTGGTTTTTTTGACAACTTTGAACAGCTTTACTCACCTCTACTTTACCAGGTAAATAATTTAATATAAAATACTTATTATTTCAAAAAGTATTCATTTTTTTAAAAATATTTTTTATACATGGTTCCAAGTTGTGACAAACTTACGTTTTTTAAATTTTTAAATTTATATTTTATATAATTAAATTTAAATTTTGAATATTTTTAATCCTTCATATTTTAAATCTTCTTACTTTTTTGAAATACAACTTACAGTTTCAATTTTATCCCCAAAAGTAGAGAACATTTTTCTGAGTATTTCAATTTATACAAATTTAATTTAGGACCAGTAGTTTATGAGTAGTTTAAGTGTTTGAAATGTTGATGAGTGGAATGGAAAAGTATGCAATTACCACTCAAAATGTTCGTCTAAACATTCTATCAAAACTTTAAATACTTATAATTCATGGACTACGGAATATGACATTAAAACTGTATGCTGTCATTCAAACAAGTAAAAACTTAAATAAATGTTGACGATAGAAAATATTGAAAAATATGTATATTTTTTAAAAATGTAGTTTCTTAACGTCTTAACGTCTAGTTACGACTTTGTAATTTTTTTTTAAAACTGAAACCGAATCAGCCCTTTAGCTTTAAAGCCTTAAAACCGATGACTGTAAAAGTTGTCAATTACGGGAAAACGTAATTCATTATTTGCTCTGACAATAATATATACGGTATATTGTTATCGCAATGTATTGAGTGATTTCAATTGCGTCAACTGATCGTTAAAATATATATTCTATTAGTAGGAATAATTGACTGATTTACTGTAAGAGTAAAATCATCTCACATTCTAGGTCAGACACTATAATATACAGGCTAAGTGTAGGTACGTATATAATATTATAGGTAGCAGGTATATTCTTTGTGGTTTCCGGTGGAGAACAATTCCACACATTTCATATACATATAATATATACACATATATATATATATATATATATATATATATAGGTTAGGTTAGTATATATATATATTCACGATTCCACATTATTTTAAATGCAACGTTGCCATTCTGAAAACAAAATTTTATATATTACTGTAACATACCTACATAGCATACAAATTACAAATCATTTTGTGCTTTAAATGGTTCTGAGATTTTGAAAGTCAGACTTTCGGAAAACATGATTTTAGTTTACATTTTACATATTATTGAATTCGTTGGATTATCGTGTTTTATAATTAAACTTAACTTGGACTTATGGTTTATTATTGTTTTATGTTAAGATGATATATTTTAGATACGAAATTTCATAAGCATTAATTTGGTATAAAAACTAGTGCTAACGACCTTACTAGAAATACAATCCAAACAGAAGTAAAAATTTACTTGTACAGTTTTAAATAATTAAAAATAGAATATGCCACTTAAAGAAAATAACGCATTGAAGCAATTATTAAGGCATATGATAAGTATAAATCTTTTAAATCTAAAGATCATTATTTTATTACATTATTTATCATTAACTGACAATATATTTATCAAGGTAAATCATTATAATTCATTGCATATTGCATACCATATATTATATATAATTCAAATTATCATTTTAATTTTGATACCTTGAATATTTGTATAAATGAGGCGAATAGCGAATCTAATACAATATACATAACTGTTTTATGTAATTGTATTCAATGTAGCTGATATTTTTTGTTATACGTTTATATTTTTATCATGTCATTAAGCTATATTATATTTAACAATTGAATAAGTAGCATGCTCAATGGAAGAACTTGCTTTTTTTACTAACAAAACAACTTACTAAAATTAAAGAAGAATTTAATTTATAAAAATAACAAGAGCAAAATAATTGTATAGCAAAATTTCATTTAAAATTATGCGAAATCGTGTATATATTATACATGTGCAATTTGGGGGAAATCATGTATCTTTATCAATGGCTATTAAAATCTACTCAACTAAATATAAAATGTTAGGAGTAAATTTTGGGAGGGGTCTATCCCATTCATCTTCCCTTAATTACGCTCTAAATAGAGTGACTTTGTTCACATTCATACCACGTATAAATCTTTCAAATACACATTTATTCAAAATATTACGATTTTTAGAATTTCTAAATATTTACTTTAAAGACCACGATTTTGAATAATTTGATTTTTGAACCGTATACATATGTTTAAAAGGATATCAATGCGAGATGACTGATCTATCAAAGAACAGCCCAAACCACTGGACGGATCGGACTGAAATTTGACATATAGCTATGTTATTATGGCACAGGCATCTGTTAAAAAAGAATTTTCGGGACTTCAACCGCTCTAAAGAAAAAATTTCGTACTTGAAGAGGCTGAAGATTTAAACGTCTAATTGATTAGAATCATAATAATTATTAATCAGGGTAAAAAGGGCATACAAAAATAATTGTTAAAAAAGAAAGGGTGGTCCGCCCCCCTTCAATTCAAGTACAAGTACAGTCGTAAATTACGATAATTTCCATAACTTTCCATGACACGTGAATTATGATAAAATATGGTAATGATTTGACGGCTTGCGCTCATCACGGTGGTGAACATTAATTTATTGGTACAATGTACATAATTATTATTATAAGTCGATTTGCGGTAGTTAAAATTTATAATATATATTCATATAAACTAGGTCTGTCTTCAGACGTATCATCTCGGTCCGCAGTTTTGCGCGATTTTTCTACCGCCAATTATTGAGTACGTATATTATAAAATATCCGTCAGCCTGTTATCTGGAACGAGGTGTTGTGCCCGTGCCCGTGTACATGCTGTTGTGGTTGTCGTTGTCGTTATTGTTGTATTTATTATTATTTTTTTTTTTTCATTATTGAACCACGTGTAGTCTATACCTATAATATTATTCTATTATTCAGAGTATTCGGACACATACCACGGTGGGCGCGAGAGCAGCTCATCGACAGTTTCTCACACCCGGCGGCGCGCGGCGTGGGACGAGGCCGCCGATTGCGTTAAAGTTGCCACGGGCTCGTATCTGACAACGGTTGTATACTCATTATAATTATAATATTATGCGTTTGCCGATAACATCATTATAATAATACTATCGTAAGCATTGTAATAAATACACCACACGGATGTGTGCGCGGGTAGGGGCTTATTTACACGTTCTCGTTTTTCGATATCCGATTTCCGGACTTTGCTCCTCTTTCACCACTTAAAATCAATATATTTAAGTACAGCGAACCGAACTCAAAAGTGGCCGTGTCCAAATGCATGTCATCCTAAATGGATGAATACTAATCGCAGGTTTCCGATTATCGATTTGATTATCAGGTTCGTTTACAGCCTTACAGGTAACATAATATCCGAATATTGGTTCTGATGAGCTTTCATAATTTATAATACAACTATGTTAAAGTAACTTTTTATTTTATTATAGTATTATGATATATTCAAAAAAATATTTCTTTCCCATTTTAACACTATAGTATATGTAGATAACCTGGGTATGGTTAAAAGTGTTGGCATGTCAGATAACCTTTATACTTGTGTATTTGTCAATGGTCATATACATACAATAATAATATCAATAATTATATATTATAATAAGTGTGTATAAATTTACAACATACACTTTTAACGTATTATACCTATAAGTTCGAAATTTGGCAATCTTTCATTTTTCTTTTTTTTTATACATTTTCACCAATAAACTTTTCATTTTCAGCAATCTATAAGATAATATAATACCTATTATATTTATAAATATAATAATATGTTATATGTATATACACTTTACCCAGATATTGTAAAAAAACCAAATAGAATATCATTATAGCATCACTGATTTGTATATCCTTTTTATTTTACCTGGGAACCATTCTAAATATCGTTTGAAATGATTGAGATGATCGCGATGTCACTGCTGACTACTGCAATAACTCAAGTTAGTTATTAATTATGCCAGAAATGCACGTATTGCAACCGAAAGTTATGATTAATAATTAAATAACTTGTTACATACTTACTACACTGGAATTTGTAGATAGTCTACATGTAGAAACGATGTAGGTATGCATATATTATATAAGATTCTTAGAACTTTGATTGATTGGTCGTCGATATATAGACTGCAACCTACACCATATAACGTTATAAATAACACAATATTATAAACATTTTTATTTTTAAAGAGAACTTTGATTTCTTTTACTCGAGCAAGTACATTTCATAAAACATTTAAATCAACCTACTATAAGTATATAATTTAGCTAGACAACATATTATACAACTCACCAATATTAAATATTATATTATATAAATTATGTAAATATTTTTCATAATTCTATGGATGCTATAGCATACAAAAGCATTTTAAAAAAAATCACAATTTCATATTTTAGTATGAAACTTTGAAATATTATTAATCATCAGAGTTTATGCTACTTTTATAATTCTAGCCCCTCCCCCAAAAATTCCTCCCAAAAAACTTATAACTTTCGAGACCGTTATTAAAATAACAATAACAGTATTTCGAGTATTATCGAATATCGACCAAATCATTCGATCGAGGACTCTTAGCTAATCTTCCTGAATATCTAATTAAATATTATCGCAATATGCGTAATATTTTGATTCCGGAACTTATGAGACTGCCGGTGACTATATGAGGTAAGTCAAAAACATGAATTAAAAAATACGAGTTAAACTAATGAATAAGAGGTAAACTCGTGGATAACTCGGCTAAAATAACACATAGTTGTGTCAGTTGTACGCAGTGTAGGTACACATATCTTTCGAGACTTTTGGTTTTCCGTTGTTCTGGAAACATTAGGTGAGAGGAGTCTAACCACATTATCGAAATATTGTAAAAGTATAATCAAGACATGTTTTAAAGTGGCTGAGCTAAGGTCAGTCATTATACGTAGCAAATTATTTTAAGATAAATTATTATATCTACCGATCAAAGAGCTGGTTTATTTTTATACTTAGCTTTTTTTTTTTTAAGCGGAGTTTGACAATTTATACTCTGAATAGTATTTAAAATTTGTTTATTATTGATTTATATGAATCAAAAGCATAATTAAAATATGCAAAATCTTATAAGCCGAGTAAATTATGCAAAATATGCAACTTACACTTTTGTACTTTGATTGTATTTGTCATAAAATTAATCTGTATTAGATTTTAAATACGCAGCTTCCTAAAAAATATGTAAATGCTTGAAATCTCAAGCCCATATTGTTATCATATATAAATTTCCTTTTAATTACATATTATAGGTAACCAATAACGAAAAATGTGATTGGTATACTGTGTCACTATAATTAATTCGTTAGACAAACAATCCAGCGTGTATTTTTCTGAATAAAAGTTGTTCTCTTTCACTCGGTGCAGGTTTAGTGGAATGGAAAAAAATAATACTTAAAGAACTAAAGAAGCACATTGTCATTTGGTTGAATTAATGTCTCTTTGTCGAATCATTACTATTTATAGCATTTAAAAGATTTTTCTAGTCATTAAAAATATGGAATAAAAACGATTTAAATATTTCCGACCATAATAATATTGTAACAGTTATAGGCAATTGCAATATCATGTTGTGATGAAACTTTATATTATTAATATAATCCCGCAGAGTATCAAGACCGGAGTCGTTTTTAATTTTATTAGAATCATAAAATATGTTTTAATGGTATACGGGATAATGTAATCACACTACTTTTAGTCACTCGTTTGTCTCATATATTTGGTCGAATTTTGTGGGTCCACGACTGCGGTTTCTATTAAACCGGTCGGTGGAGATCACACTGCGGTTGTAAACTACAGTCGAAGATGAACCGTTTAAATTCGTAATCGACAGCTATTGGGTTGCAGCAGTTATCCTAGAAACGTGACGTTCGAAATGCATTATACAAATAGAAAATTATAATATATTACCCTATGATCTCGTAGTATTAAATCCACCACCGCCAACAAACAACAGCAATAATGTAGAACGCGTTTACGATTTCTACCGATGAGAACGAATGATAATTGAAGGGAAAAAAGTAAATGTCTCTCGGTTTGTGTTATGCATTAATCGTGAACAAATTTAGGGCGATAGGTCATAGAGAGCTCACAGTGTTCATCTAATTCTTATGAGACGATTTCGATTGTTGTTTTTGTTGTTGTCGGTACCTAAAGCACGCGTAAACGTATAACTAATAATAATTGTAGGTACGATAAAATCAGTGGTCGAACATTTGCAGGTCCCTCGGAGTGATGATGAATAGTGCGGAAACTTCGGTAAAACCAACTAATTCCAAGGCTGTCCGGTGGCTGATCATAATAATATTATATCACGAATAATAATATTATTTCAATATATTATATGTAATGATAATAATAATCATAATATGTTCGACCAGCGGGAAACTCGGGTTAGACTCTATGTGCGGTCGATCGGTTTTTTTTCTCTTCACTGGTTTTCCGTTTTGCTTCAATAGTTGAAATATTTTACAAGAAATAATGCGGAGGATGAGAAAAACTACAATTTGTATGAGGGAAGGCCATAATATATTATAATAATAATATTGTATGAAATAATCTTTATATGTAATGATAAAACAATTATTTGCAAATTTGAGAAACAGTAAATTTTTTTTACTGACCTTTCATCAAAATTTAAAGTTATTTTAACTCTAACGTAATGATACCATAAGAAATATTAACAATATTTTTAGAGAATATGAATACCAAGACACGAGAAGTATATTAGAGTGGTTAGAATGCAATAGAAACAAACATATAATTAATAATATTAGATTAATATAATTGTGGTATTACTACCTATGATGAATAATAAATTGTGTTTACGACTAATCATAACTACGAACGAATAATGTTATTTAGCATAAAATTAATATTTAAAACTGTAAAAAAATTAAATTAGTGAACTAATATAATTTAATTCAAACTCGATGAAATATTGGTAATGCTTTATGTGTAAATATTTTAAAATGTGGTATTTTTAATTTTATTTATTTGTGTAAATACCACTTTACATTGGTCAGTTAATCGTGATCCGTGATTTCCGGAAAACAATTATCAGGGTTTTTTAAATTACAATCAAGGTGTATTTATCAGGTGTCGACACTCCGCTTATCAATTGAACGAAAAATCTACACCAGTTGAGATCGCCACCACGAGCGCTAGCTACCCTCAGAGGGCCGAAATCAAGGTGTATACTATATTTATAATATACCTACATTGGCCGAAATTGAACTCGCCTTTACACTATATTACATATTATAATAATTCTTTTGACGGACACCTTTAATATAATTGCACTTCCTTTCCTTACTGGCTTACTAGTTCTTATAATCTTTTATAATCTAATACAGTAATACTTAATCAATATTTTTTAATTTAAAAAAAATAATGCCACTCAGGTGCTTTATACCTGGTTGTGACACTGGCTTGCTTACTGATTGCAAAAGATTACAGAATGAAGGAAAAAGATATCCTTCGATATTCCATCCCCCTAAGGTAATAGATAAATAAATCGTCGAATTAAAAACTAGATGTGTCCAACTGTCACTTGTTACAACAAACCAATTTTATATGTAGATTGTAGATGTTAGTTAGTTGTTGTCTGTTGACTGTTGTAGTATGTGTTTTCAAACGAATATTTAGTTTTAAATACCTTACTGTTAAGGAATTTTTGTATTTGATTATTTAATATTCATTATTTCATTAGCACTTAAAAGTCAAAATTTAGGTTTTCAAATGAGCCAATCTTAATATAGTCTAATTTTGTAGAACATGGTTGATTTATTGGAATAGAAAAATACCAAGAGCAGATAAAACTTTAAGTATTAAAGATGGAGTATGCCAACTTCATTGTACACCTAGTGATATACATACATCTAAAGAATAATATAATTATATAATTATATAGATTCAGATGGCAGTGAAATTGTATGATATTAGACCCAAACTGAAATTAGAAGCAGTCCCTTGCATATTTCCAAATTTACCATCATATTTAAGCTCAAAAAATTTGAAAAAAGGTAAACCCCAGTTCAGAGAACAATGACTTTTATTAAAGAAAAACGAATTAAGTCAAGTTCTAACAATGTAAGACTATAATTTTAAATAATAATGATCAATTAAATTAATTTCAATGCTAAAATAAAATATATACATTTTATTTATCAGTGTTCTAAAGAATTGCTTCCATCATCTTATGAAGATACATCTACTGAATTAAATAACTTTCTGACTAAACAATCATCTGAAACCAAAGATATAGTAATATTTAATATTCATCGAAATGGAAAAAATATTAAATTGCCAGGACCAATGTGGAGGTTACATACTGATGGTTTTGAGGGAACTATATTGACACACATCAATGGAATTCTCAATGATAAATGTGTTAAATTTAATACTCCTACAACAACTAAGGTATTTTCGTACAATATTGATAGTTAATATGCACAAAAAGTACTATGTTACATTGTTACATTTCCTATAAATATACGTGTTCATAAGAGGCAATGACATAGGGTTTGAAACAAATTTTGATAGTTGTGATGATGCGAACAATAAAATTGGTTAATTCAAATAGAAAATATGAAATTATGAAATTATGCCCCGGTTTCGCATCTTAAATAGTTCATAACAATGGTCTCCCAGATGTTTATTACGCATCAAAGGGAAAGAATTTAGATGCAAATATTGTTCTTACAAAAATAAATATATAAGTAAAACAAAATTTGTATCAGTCAAGTTATCAAAATTATATAACAAAAAAGCACAACAAGCACGTAGACTTTCTAAAAGGATAATCTTGTATTGTAATTTATAATTAGATACTTTAGAAATATTACAAGGTTTTTAAAATTTGTAATCTTAAATAAGTTAATATTGTACTATTGACAATTGTAATATTGTTAATGATGATATTATAATTAATATTATGAATTTAAAAATATTACAATCACCCACACAGCATTAATATATTTTCTAGAAAATAATATAGCTGTGAAAATACTTAAAAAAGTTGTGTAAATAATTAGAAAATAATTTAGTTATATTCTTTTGCCAAGAAGTTCATTTTTGGAAAATGTTTTGTAAAAAACATTTTAAGTATATATTTTCAAAAAAACATTTTCATAGAAACTTTTTAAAAATATTTAATCAACATTTGTATGTAATCATGTAGCGTAATATTTAGTTATCATGAGAAGAAAATATTTAAAATCAATATTGTTACTCAAATATTTATTATTCAATTACTTAAATATAATCACAAAATATTATCATTTACCAAACACTGTGCGTGCGTTAATTGTACAATACTGACTTTAAAATTGATGTTAAACACAATCGAACGATAAAAATAACATCAGGGCTGAAGCGTGTGTCAATAAATACGTTCGCGAGTGTTTGTGGTATAGATACCAAAAATCGGTGGACAGTGGTTGAACAATGTGGTTGTTTAACATTTCGAAAATATTATATAGTCATATAGGTTAATTTATCACTAAAATATATACCTGCACCTTGTTACCCGCAATAAAACAGTTTTTATTGCTAAAATATATCTACCATTATATCTAATTTGTTTTTTGCCTCGAGCTGAACTTTCTTCGGACAAAACATATAGGTAAGTACTATGCACTTTAACTAGGTAGAGTTCACTAGCTATATATGACACTACGTATAGTAGACGAGTATAGCTGCAGCTGCAGTTACAATTATTGTTATTAGAAACATTCAATTATCGTTAGCAAAACGTAATCAAAAAATAAAAGTAACAGATATGTTATAATAAAAAAAAAAAAAAAACCATCATGGTATGTGCAAAAATTTAATATGATTAAGTAAATTGTGTTGAACAAAACTTGAATTGCAGTCAATTTAATAACAGTAGTATAATAAATTAAGTTATTAGGCAGAACTTTAAAATTAAATATGAACACTGCAAAATAATAAAGTTTTCAATGTAAATACAACCCAATATAATTTAAATTTTGTCACCCAATAGTCTATGTCACCGAGGATATATTTCGTGTAAAAAAAAAATATTTATAAAATTATAAAAATGTAAAAATTACTCAACAAGGCGACACCAGTAAATTTCCTTCGACATCAAAATCCATTATTAGGTACTCAAATAAATACATAACATTATTTAATTTCAGCTATGACCATTTTCTTGGAGAACAAGAAGGATGGACATCGCCAAAATTATTAAATAGAATTCGTTGAAGAACACAAACAATATTAAATTAACCAATTGTTTAATTTATTTTTATACCTATTATCCGTCGTACCTAACCTACACAGTGACTTAGGCACTCAATGTCTAAGTTATCACTCAATAACTTTATTATTTTCATATTATAGTCTAATTTTTGTCATATAATATTATATAATATTTCAAAATTATATACACTATACATAATTGTTATATTGGAAATATAATATACATATATGGCTAAAATTAGACTATAATATGAAAATAATAATGATATTGATTGATTACTTATTCATCGAGTTCTTATATCATTGTGTTGTGTCGATAATCTGTGTAAAAAGAAATGATCGAATTGGTTAGTTAAATGTTTTTATACTTAAATGCTTATTGTTACTGTTTGAAATAATATCAATAAAATATAAAATGTATTACATAAAAGTTATATGTAGATCATACAAAAAATGCAAGATACCTAAATGGTTGGTTTTTCTTTATCACGAATTTAAGCTTAGTAATTGTGTTAAAATGCTTTAATAGTGCTATGCATTTTTGAAGTCCGTACTGCATAATATGGCTCAATAACTATTATGTTACATAATTACCCGCATTATATTCTACTTTTATCATAAAGTCTAGGCAATAATAATAATAATAATAATAATAATAACAATAAATAAATACAAAAATTGCATAAGGACAACGTGTTGAATAAATTAAACATGTTTATAGCGTTATATCTTCATTTATGATAATATTATAACCTGCGAAATTATTATACCAAAATAGGCGCCAAGCTATTTGAATATGTAATTTATGAATTACCATCGAACAAAATGATAATTTGTAAATAATTACATTTGTTATGTGTGACACGTATTAAATTGTTAAACATCATACAAGATATGCCACACCAGCGGCGCTTAGGTATCGCGTGTCGAGTAATACGTTATGTGCTATAATATTCGATTCTAAATAATATGATTTTATATGTCCGTCTATTATAACGGTAAATATCATTCGAGAATCCTCCAATTAAAGTTAAAATAACTCTATCGTTATACCAAAATAAAAAAAAGCGGGTAAGTCGTGGATTTTACTCTGCTGTACATACGTACAGTAGGTTACAAGTGGGTTACTGTAATGGATGGAATTAAATATTTGAATCCAATGATATTATATAATATCATTATGTATCATCATATTATTGTCTATCATTGCATACGAAAAACGATTCTGAGCGGAGACGGTTTATCTGTCTAAGATATATTATAGATTACTAAAAATTTTCAAATCTTAGATCTAAAAAGAAAAACTTTTATGAATTTCTATCAAAGATAATTCGAGCATTGCCATAATTTTTAAGTATGTAGTCAAAATTTGAATTTTATATGCTTATAAAAAAAATCATGCCATAATGTATTTTTAATATTTTTCAACTTCTATTGTAACAATGTGTTAAGAGCCTTGTATTAAATTTTCAAGCTTTTCTACCCAACAAATAATTTTTTATTGATAATCATAGAAAAAAAATTAAAAGAGTTGAAAAATTAAAATGTCCGTAAAAACCTTAAAACAACTAAATATTTTGAAAATTGTATCAAATATAGAAAATGCCTATATACACATTCAGTGAAAATTTCAAGTATCTGCAGTTATATGTTTTAGAGTTATATCAAAATAAGAAAATCGCTAAATGGGAAATCTAGTGAAAATCCAATGTTGTAAAAATTTAAATTTCAAATGCTCATAAAAATTTAATTTGAATTTCCGGTGGACATTTTTTTTTTGAGATAAAGATTGACAAACTTGTAAGGAACATGGTATTAAATTTTCAAATCTTAGATTTAAAAAAAAAACTTTTATGAATTTCTAGCTTAAAATAATTTGTGACTTTTACGTATTTTGTCAAAATTCAAACTTTGAATGCTTATAAAAAAAAATTGTGACTATGAATTTATTTTATTTTTCAACTGCTATTGCAACAATATGTTAAGAGCCTTGTATTAAATTTTCAAGCTTTTCTACCCAACAAATAAATTTTTATCGATATTAATTTATAAAAAAACTAATGATGATTGAAAATTTCAAATGCCTATAAATAGTTCAACTTAAGTCTAAAATTTTTGAAAATTGCATGGTGGATAGAATATACTTATATAAACATCCGGTGAAAATTTCATGTATCTATGGTCATTTGTTTTAAAGTTACATCAAAAACCAAAGTGGGTGTGCAAAAAATTTCCCATTTTTCCCTTAATTTTTAGTTTGTTTATCCCGATTATCCCGATTAAAAATTTTTTACTTTCGACCCCCCCCCCAAAAAAAAAATTAAAAAAATACCAACTAGATTCACTTTCTGATCGAACGAGTTATTGAAGTCAAAAATCGAAGCACTTTTACTGCCCCAAAACGTGATTACGGACACAAAAAAAAAAACACAAATCATGGTAAAATCAATACATTCATCGCTCCGCTCAGAATCCAAAATGTTGTGATATAAGTTCATCGCGTATTTACAAAAAAATGTTTCTAAATAAACCTAATTCATCAAAAAATGGAAATTTTATCATCATAATATACTATTAATATTATTATTCCAATATTGAAACATTTTTTAATGATTTCTCTGCAGGGTTACAAACATTAATTCAGGAATATGCATATAGGTACCATAAAAATCTGAAATTTGTATTATTCTGATTTATATAGTATTTTAGTTGGTATACTTTAGTAGTCGATACATCATTAATCTTCATTTTTATTTTAAAAAGGAACAAGGAAAAATTAAAAATAAGTGTAAACAATTATAATAATATGCTCTAGCAACAAAATACGCATTAACCACTCAAATACGTGAATCGATGTGCAAAATATAATTTTGTCTACGAAATCCGCTCGATTTGAAATGACCACATTTTGAACCCTTGAAGTCGTGTTTACAGTGAGAATGTTAACATGAAAATGCATACGATTCCGGTCTCTAAATTTGTGATATATTATGTTCAATAATATTGTAATAACCGCAGCGCTGAAAAAGATATTTTGTGCAACGCAAACTAAAGAAAATTATGGTATGTATACATATCTACAGTAGGTAGACACCTACCGTCGCAAACGGTATCGAAAAAAAAAAAAAAAAAATACTCAAAATAATTTTCAGTCGTTATAGTATATATGATATTATATACATAATGCGTGTAGTTGCTATATATAAGTACATTATTAGTTTGTGTATGTATGTGTATTGCACAACGACAACGCTTAAAACACATTGCGGACAAATTGGCGTGTAGGTATCGTGTCATTATCGTGCAGCGTTATGTATATTATAATAATAATATCTCGACTATAATAATAACAACAATAATGGTAACTATCTATCCGAAGTGTGGTATATTATCATGAATTCATGACTATGTGAGCTCGAAAGTGTGAGTGTGTGCGCGTATATCTAGTTCATTTCGCCGAGTGTGTCGGGTTTGCGATTTTGATCGACCGAAGGTCGAGCGATTTATATAGAATGGAATTTAAACGACTGCGTATGGTGTGAAATATCTAATAATAATGATAATAATAATAATATTGGCAATCGCTTTTCGAATTTTCGATAGACAGAAAAAAATGTAAAATCCAAAATTAATGGATAGGTATGTTCACCCGCACCGAATATAATAATTTTAATTGATAGGTAGCTGGTGCCTTGTTCGTTTATTATACGGACCAATACTAATAATCTAATAATATTACTATATTATATTATTACCAGCTAGGATATGTAATGTGCGTTTATCACGATCGACTACGATTGCAATCGTGTCTTACCCGCTGTGAGAAAAAAAATATTATGTATAAAATAAAAATAATATTGTGGAAATTCAATTATTTATTTGTATTTCTCATGATAATATTTTGTTGAATCCAATTACTTTTAAGCGCGCACACGACGTCTATAATAGAGCAGACGGACTTGTAATATTTATAGGTATACCTGACTATACCCAAGTACACGAGTAAATATTGCTCACATTACTTATTACTTATATAGTGACTGTTTATGACGTCACAGTTGAATAATTCATAAGTGTTATTGCACTGTTACTATACGGACTCTCGATTTTATCATTTTTCTAGGTGAAAACAAATTTATTATTACTTTTTTTTTTATGTAATGCGCAAGATGTACTAGGTAGATATTTACTTCTCTACTAGGTTGTAGGTCTGGTGTAGGTCTCTATACTATGATATGCAATAAATAATCATTCAATAAATCGATTATATGGCCGAATACAATGATCGATATTATTATTGACCCTATTTATGGATTCGCGCTGGAATCCTGTCGCTGGGCCCAGGGATTAACGTTATTTAACAAAAAATAACCTGTTATTCGATATTTTTCTTCTACAAGAAAAATCTTTAAACCATGAATATGTTTTTGGTTATAAGTAACCATGACAACTATAACCTTTTGGAAAATCAGTCAGAAACAAAAAATGTGTATCCAGTCCAAAAACATTTCTATATTAAAATTAAACGATTACGAAAAATAACTATAAAAATATATCAAAACAAAAAATAAACTTTATCACAATAAAAATGTGTAAAATGTATATATTACGTCATCATTATCTTTTAAACAATAATAACACGAATCTAATTAACCAGAGGTTACCTAATCGAAGGCTGATTTCGTTTGATTTTGAGGAAATGTGTTTTTTTTTTTATTGATCAATTACAACTTCGGCAAAAAAGGCCATTAGTTATTTTATTTTTTACATTACGTTTGCTTACAGAAATGTGTTTTATTTCAACGGTATAACCATTATTTGGCATTATCCAAACAAATAATTGATCATTCCGAATGATATTTATAAACAAGTACTCATTTTTCTTATCATGAATATAATAATAATTTTATTGTACATACATGTCGTAATTAATAAATTAAATTACCATATGAATAAACTGCAACAAATATATGTTATTAAAATAAATATAAATGGACTTTTTGTCATAAAATCAACATTTCTTTTAATATCAAAATGAGATATTTTAAACCTAAATAATATTAGAAACTTTATAAATGAAGCTTAAAACATTATGAACATTTTGTAATTCATTTTTACACTTATACAATTTAACCTTCTGCAGCTGCGTTCACTATAAAGCTGTTTAGGTTAATATTACTAAATTATCTTTTATAAAATGGAAACATTTTAACAGAATTGTATAGGAGAGAACGCAGGTGCTATGGCTATGAAAGAACATAGGTATAGTGTGTATTGTTGTATTATTTAATGTTGTCAGTATTTAAAGAAAGCACGCCGTAGAAGCAGCCCCCCCACATCAATTTTTTGGGCTCTTTTACTAAATGTTTTTGTGGGTTGTATAAAATATTTTTTAATACATTATAATACCTAAGTATTCCGATCAATATTTCAATTTTTCAATAACTACAAATTCATTTCAACGGGCCTCTGTAATTCACGTTCAACAGCGCCCACCCTTCTTGTGTGCCTTTGTGTAGGAGAATCAAGTTTACAATTTCATTAAAATGTTATTCATATAATATAGAACTCGTTGATAAATTATTATTATTTTTTTCAATTTACCTAATAAAATATTACAAGATATTTCTCGTTACTTGATAACATTTAAATTATAGATTTTTCTTAACCTTCCTCATGGACCCCTATCAGGTATAAAGTATAAAGTACAACTACCCCCTCCCCTTTCCAAAAAAAGAACATAATAATTTTTTATTTTGATACTAGGGAAGTTTCAGTGTGACACCTACGTCATACGGTTTGTTGTATTTCGAATGGAACATTCAGATTATAAGTTAAGTTTTTGGGTAGTATAAAAAAAACCTTTCAGACACTTTGTGAATCCCGAAGCAATAATCCGGTGGACCGTCACGGTTAAGAACCACTGATTTTAAGTATTTACGAGTATATTATCAATAGTGAAGGATATCATACTAGTTTCCTATTTATTTGCATATGACATGTGAGACTTATTTTTAAATAACATAAGAAACGTTTAAATAAAATTGGTAAAATCAAGCAAATAAATTGATATGTTAATCAAGATAACTAGTAAGCTAAAGCCATTTTACAGCTGTTGGTCAAAACGAATCAGAAGAGTGCCTAACTATATTATAGACGTGATGTTTGGAACAGCCAGAAACCCATAATAGGGACCTGATCAAGGAACGATTTATTCTATATGTTTCCAAACATATTCATATCTCATATAATTTGCAACTATACTATTTTTGATTACGAAATGTTTTTTCAATAACATCCTTCGTACTTTCGGCAGTACAATAAATCAATAATATTTCATAATATCGCCGTAAAAACAACAAAACGTTGTCACCCGCAGACTAATCGAACAGTTAATTACGGGTTATATTAAATTAAAATATTTTGCATTATTGAAAAATCATTGGCGTTGTAAACTATGATTTATTTACGAATAATTTTCAAGTTCTGTATAGGTAACGGCCGGTGATAATAGATTATCTGCAAATTATTGCAATGTCTCACTTGTTTCGAACATTTAGAATGAACTTCGTCGGTATGCAAAATCGTGAAATCTAGCCCTGCAGGTTGTAAGGTACGATTTATTACAACTATATATATAATTTACTATCTACCACCTACCTATACCTACCTATATATCGTTATTAAGATTTCGATCGTTTGTACGTTTTACTTGTCGAACGTATATTGTTGTAAATTTACCGCTACTGGCACTTTTAATGGCCATGTAAGCCATCTGTTGTTTTAGTCACACCCGCGGTATATTATGTGTTATCAATACCCTGCAGTGTTATAAAAAGGGTTTATTTAGAGTTTAGACGTTTATAATTAATTTATCACGCACCTACGCGAATGCCTATATGCAGTCACGTGTCTTATTTATTTGGAAAACAGTGATATATCTACGGAACAATAAGTGACTATTTACGAGCATTTTTATACTTGTGTTTTTGCTGTTTATTTATACATAACAGGCCCCAGGGGTGTCTCCAGGGCCTCTTCCAAATTACGAAGATATTGTATATTTTTTAGAAACATAATAATAATAAAAAAAATATTACACTACCTATTCAAAAGTCTTCTGAAAATTATTTACCGGATACATACTTATTAATTATTGTACAGGAAAATCGCGTGATTCACAATATCTGTTAAGAATACGAAAAAAAAATAGTGACCGATATTTAAAGTACACTAGCCAAGATACTTTAATGCCAATATTATTGTTTATATAATATTAAACTGTACTAGTCTCGTAAGAGATACTTTTTAAAAGTATTTAAATGCTTGTACAGATACATATTTTCAAAAGCATTTCATCACCTATAAATAATTTAAAAATAATATTTATAGAAATTTTAAATTTTTTTGAAAAATACATTGTGTTACCTTATTTATATAAATAAATTGAATCGATTTTCATGTTTTACGTTGATTTTATAAAAAATTTGGTATTAAAATACTCTTCTAATTTTTTGTCGAAGTATTTGAATTTTCAGTTAATTATAAGAATTTACGGTAACAAAAATTATTATTATACATTTTTATTTTCATTTTTTTATACGTGTTTAACTAAAAATAAACTAAAGAAATTAAATATTTGATTTTAAATACAGATACTATGAAAAATCTTTTTTTTTAATAATTTGTTCAACTACTTTTTTTTCAAAAGTGTTTAAAAACATTTATAGTGTTTGATCACTTAAATAATATTCCAATACTTTTACTCGAGTACTTTGCAAGACTGCAGTGTGCACGCTATTATATTTCACGCACAATAATATTATTATTTCACCGAGACAACCTTCGAAATGTCGTACAACGATTAACAAAACATATTTTTAAACACTCTCGTTTGTAATAAGATGGAGACATGGTTTCGACGAATGTTGTGCAATATTATATACGATTGGAATGAATTCGCAGATCGCACGTCATCGTTGTCATTATTATAATATTCATAATTCGTACCTACCTTCCTAAATAACAATAATTAGGGCTCAAATGATATTATAAGAACTAAAAATGGTCTATACGAACAATTAATAATAAATAAAAATAAAATTTATAATGTTTAAGATTGAAATAAAATTTATATTATTTAAAACATGGCAAAAAATTGTTTCTATTTTGACATTTTATTGAACAGAAAAAATATTTCAAACAAAATATTTGAAAAGATGGTACATGCAAATGCATACATTAAATAATTTTGAGTTGTATGTTTAGTGTTGTTATTAAAATACAAAGCTTAAGAATGAAAACGATCATTTTTTTTTTTTAGATAATTTTAAAATATGCATAATCATAATATGCATATGGATTTCAAGAAATCTGTACTTTTTCCATACAATTGATAAAATATGCATTTAAAAATTTCGGTTTTCCAACTCACCATTGTATTTAGCTTGGTCTGATATAAACTAAAAGTATAATATTTAAAATAATTTGCAAATCTTCTAACATATTATCCGAGCTTTAAATTCATAATATATAGTGGCGACAAAAGTAGTTTATTTTCTATAGGTACAGCTAACGAACGATACAGGATTTCGAGTTTTGTTTGAGAGTTATTCTTTTTTCCATCTCGCTCCTTGGTAAATTATTGCACGCAGCCAGTTGTTAAGGGTGACATTTTTATTATACGTACTCGAAATTCTTATAAAAAAAATCTTGTGAAATAACACTGTAGCAGTTATAGTGCGGTTGTATTTAATATATCGGATCACATTTATATTTGCTCTACGTGCACTACATTCTATAACAATATATAACCATCGTCATAGAACTCGCCTCATGTTCCAAATCGAATAAAAATTTTACTTAAAAGTTATAGTTCCCCGGCTATAGGAAATTTCAAATTCTACAGAAGGATTCACAAAGCATGTTACTCCTCTCAATTTTTTCATTTAATACACAGATCGTTCGACCACGATTTTTAAAATGTTTAAATAGATATGCATAAACTTAAGTCCATAAAAATTTTGAATTCTTGAGACTTTTGTATTACTTAAGGAGTGCATTTTAAAAATATAGATTTTTATTTTTCAAACGACATCCTATTTTTCAAGTGTACATTATCTACCAGATAATTTTTCTAAACCATTTTGTCGTATTGAAATCAAAATTAAAACAAATAATTTACAAGTTACTTTCATTACTTTGTGTACCGACGATAATAAGTTCATGATAATGGGTTGATAAGATATGACAGCTGTAATGGTTATTTGAAAATTTTAGCAATTAATATAATTTATACTAATGATTATATAATCATAATATTAATATTATAATTAATATGACTCACAAATTATAATGAATAATACTAGTTCCGTTATTACATATATTTTGTAGTTTTGTTAAATAATTTTTCATTTATTTATGACCATCATCCTTATAAATTATATTATCAGCAGAATAATTATAGATACTTGCTAGAATTTTGAACAAAGATAAAAAATTTCAAAAAAATTATCAATTGAATATAGTTAACAGCAAAAAAAAATTAGCTTTCATTTGAAAAATGGATGTTTGCAAATTACCCCATAGGACAGCTGAACTCCTTATACTGTAGAATATACATTTAAAAATTCCAAAATCCAAAATTTATCAATGAATCCAATAAAAAAATACATACAAATGGGGTTGAGCACGGTGCTTGGGGAATCACCCTGTAGATATATTACAGTAATTGCGCAATGCATAATATATGTATACTGTCTGTCGGGTGAACTTTGTTATACGGCTCAGACAATCGGAGTTCATGAAGTAATACGATTTAAAAAATAATACCAAGTACACGAATTAATACCCGTATTATTTCAAAATAAAATCCGTGTTCTATACAATCCACCAGTCTCTACAGTTTTGTAGTATCGACGATTTTACGTAAGTACTTATCATGTTATTATCAATAATACTTTTAAACGAAAATATTATAATTGTATGTTCTAATATCAAATATACGAGAAGTATTATATTTTTTAGAGTAAAATAATAATAATAATAACATACATTGGTACACATAATTCTCATTTGATTGTTGTAACGAACTACGTCCTTCGAGTTCGTGGAAAATTTTTTTAGGTAGATTCATATCGAATAAAACGGTTTCGTTAGCGATTTGAATACAAATTATCAGACATAATATTAGGTTTAGCGCAGTAAGAGATTGAGTTGTATATAACTAAGAGGGCTAACAAATTCACGACAAGCTTAACCCTGGACCGTGGCCTAAATATACCTTAGATTTCGATTTACGTATGAAATGTCTTTTCTCAAGTCATATTTTGTTTACAATGTTGATTGTAATTTTAATCAAAAAAAAAAAATTTCCGTTTACCACATTTTTTCCGACAAAATCTATTTGAAGGTTAAGTCTCATTTATTATTATCCTCATTCAGATCTATGTATGTGTTGTAGTTTTGTACTTTGCTTTAGAAGATATTTCGAGTGTAAGAGAAAACAAAAATAATTATTGAAAATCAAATATAATATTATGTCATTGACATCATTCGTCGACTTAATATATCGTTTTTCGATTTTCAGCAGTCATAAAATTCGATATAGGTACCGCTAAATTGTGATTAGATTTAGGTGAATTAGGCGATTTGGGTATGAATACCATTCAAGTTTGAAACAAACTATTATTCATTGTACTTAGAATCAAAAATATGTTTGTGTATTGTTTAAAAAATTATAAATTAAAAAATTAAAAATTAAATAGTAGACACCAGCTATAGCTATACAAATTTTTTGTAGGTCAAAAATATCGAACTCAAACATTATTTATATAGATTTGAATTAGAATCGATTTTAATCGTTGTTCGAAAAACAGTTTTGTCCATTTACGCAACAATCGCTCATATAATCACATTCTGACCACATTAATATTTTCAAACCTGGGCATAAACGAGTTAAAACGTTGAAGTTAAGTTTACAGTTCAGTTAATTTTAACTTAATTTTTAACTTAACTCATTTTTATTGATGTAAACTTAATAAATAACGAGTTACTTTTAATCAAATTCAAGTATAGTTAATTTATAAATAATTAAATAATAAATAACAATTATTATTGATAATGCATATTACATAACCATTTCCTAGAATAGAATATTAGAAATACTTTTATAGTTAAATTTATTTCTTGTTCCATTAACCAGAATATTGTTCAAGAAAAATAACTTACATTTAGATATCGTGATAGCCTTATGCTCATATAGAGGTATATATATTATATTTAATATTATATTATAGCTATATATAAAGATATACCATACCATATTGTGGTATACGGTTATATTGAAATAATAACAATAATAATACTAATAACTTACTAAAAAGTAATAAACAATATGATATTATAATAATATTATATTGATATAGATACAAATCACAAATGTGAAATTCTCAAGAATATAATATTATAAAATGTTTTCGTCCCAGATAAGTTATTTTTAAATTAAAATTAATTAGGTAATGCTCATATACATTTTGTATGCGTTTGGTACCTGCTATAATATTATATTCATCAGTTCCTATTAATTTAATTTTATCTATAGAAAATCTGTTGGATATTGCCTATTTTCTGGGTTTATAATATTTATATGATTTTTATTATTCTAAACTGTATTGCTGGGTTTATATATTATATAAATAGATATTTAAAAAAAAAATGTCAACTTAACTTTAGTTAATAATTTAATTGGAAATGTTTAAAAAACTTTTAACTTGATTCAGTTAAAAATTATCATTGATTTGTCCAAGCTTGCATATTTCATACAGCAGTTGAGATTTTCAGTAGGCTTGATGAACTGATTTGATTCGACGATTAGGTTGTATATACAAATTGAACTAAATTTGTTATGGTAAGAGCTCAAAACGAATTAGATTCTCTAACATTTCTACCAAATATTATACCTAGCTTATTAGAATAATTTCTGATAAGAGATGATTTATATTTAAGTTAGTCGTAATACCTATATAAATTCCAGTCAAAAATCACCGAACGTCAATTATTTAAAAACCATTCAAACTTTTAGTTTTTTTCAAACTAATTTTTGACAACTTCAACACCCTGTTGCAACTACTACTAAGACCACAATGCATTATAATTCTACAACCAAGTGCGATCGGCGTTACGTGTGTACATGATAGGTACTCGTTGACTTCACGACGACGTCACACGTTCATATTATTATATATGTAACAAGATGCATTGTTATCTTAGCCCGAGATGGCCAAAATGTGTCGGAGAAAAATAAATCGCACATTCACACACACTCATACATACGCCCTCTCCTATCACGATAGTGTGTGTATACAATTTCACAAGATTTAATAACAGTCGGGCCAGTCGCATTGTTATCTCGAATTCGTGACTTTCGCGAAGTCACGATCGTTTAATTACCACCGATTCTACGCGATTGTCCAATTGTTGTTGTGGCACTCGAACTTTATGGAAAGATGTATATTATATTATAAAGATGCGTGCACAGATTTTTTTGCCCTCCCCTAGCCGACGCCAAAGTACAGACAGATCTCCTCCAAACAACACCGTTATAATATTATATACCGTCGTCCGTCGTCATTATACATGTTTTACAAGTGGTGTCGTTTTTTTTTTTGGCCATCGCGTCTGAATCATTTTTTTTTTCATTTCAAACACGAAATCATAATGACATTCGTAACGATATTCAGATAAAACATACGTATAAGTACCTATTAGCCGGTGTTATAATACTATTACACTCAAATTGATATCCGGTGGTGTGGTGACCTATGAATAATAATAATATTAGCCTTGACAGCATATTATTATATAATAATAATATTTTTATAAAGCGAACTAGTAAATTATTTCTTTGTGTCGGGCAAAAATAATTTTTTTTAAAACACTTAAATATATTTCAACATGTATGGCTATATTTTTAATGAAATTGTTATTTTAGAGCGTTAGGTTAGGAATAGTAGGGCCAAAAAATTTTTATTTTCATAGTCTGCCGTTTTGTTTTTTTATTTTTTATGATAACATGACTTCTTAAACAAAATTACAAAACTATTAGGCCATTAGAAAGTAATAATAATTACTCGACCATGATTTATTATTTTTATTCCACATTTATACGTTTTAAAAAGAAATTTCAATCGACGAAGTATACAAGTATAGTTACACTACTGATCAGTACTTGACTACCTAATGAACTATATGTGAACGAAAATGTTTTTTTAATAACATGGCTACAAAGTTAATATACATTAGATATTATAAAATTATACCATTTCTGATTCTCACGGTAAAAAGATACCGGCTCATTATTTCAATATTTAACACCTATCTACTTTAAGATTGTTGGATTTTTCATGCAATATATTATAAGCGTTCAGTTTTCGCGATTTCTATTTTATTTTTAAAAACGAAACAATTTAAAAACTAGTTTGAATTTAAAAAATTATTTATTTTTACCTGCGAAGTTCATGAGTGTAAATTGAATTTCTTACCACTGTATGTAATGTGCTGCATCATAATATTATATTAAAGAAATATTAGATCATCAAACATCAACATTTAAGGTCCAAGATATTTTCGAAGTCTTATGATACGTTAAGCACAATCTTGAAGATGAATAGTCAGTCACCGAAGTAAAATAAAATAATCTTCTGCAGAGAATGCAGATTTTTTGCTGGGTAGAACATTTCAAAAAAAAATTATTGTTTTTAAGAATCAAACATTTTTTATTTAACTTATTTCAAGTTGTTTTTACTCAGGTTTGATAAAATAATAATGCTTATGGTCACATTTTTATTTAAACAAAAACAGGATTTAATTTATTAAAATTTTCTAGGTGTAACATTATGATAAAAACATATTAAAATATAATATATTATAGTCAAGTAGAGGAACACCCCATATTATAGGTACCAATAATACATTGTTTTATCGTTTTTTAATAATCTCATATGTATAAGTTTAACAGTGAAAGATGAAGCAATAACAATTTAAAAATAATACTCATTATACTTACTTAATATTCACTCACGACTAAGAGAAATTTATTATTCTATTCCAGGTGCATATTATTATCAAACATTGTTTTCCATTCATTGTCTATGATAATATTTGATTTTCACGAAATATTGAGTAAATTTTATACTTTTTACTCATTTTATATTTGATCCTAAAACTAATTTCATAATAATAAGAATAAAAATTTAAATTGCATAACTAATTATAGATAATATAGATTTGTGTTCGGTTATAATTGCAACACACTTATTTGGGCGGTGTCATGTAAGTAAATATGACCTAAACTTGAGCAAAAAGTTGGATTCATTTTCTTTTACAAAATATACATGATGTTTAATGTTCTATTTTGATATCTCCTGAAATAATGAATATATCACAATTATGTTTTAATTTTAAAAATAACCTATTCAACTAGGTGTATTAAAATTGTTCAGGTTATGTAATATAATTGGTAGTTATAGCATGTAGGTATATATCAGATATAACCTATTGATATTTTCTGAAATGCAATTTTAGAAAAAAAGTAATAATATTCAAGGAGTCAAGTAAAATATATTGTAATAATATTATAAACCACAGTTTGAACTGCGTAGGCGCATTTTTATATACATGTATTTTTCCCTGAAAGTGCACTCCAAACCCCTTCACTACAATAAATTGGTACAGGATCGCAGACACGACGTGTAGGTTCAACCTCCTATGGTAAGTAGATAAGGTAAGATTATAAGCAGTTTCGGACTGGGAGAAAAACACAGCCCGGGAAAATCATAATTATAGAGGCCCTCAATATACTAACGGCCTTTTAAATATATATTTTTTATACGTCATGTGGATGCCTACATACCTAATAACTATTTTAGATTCTGAGCGGAGCGATGAATGTATAGTTTTTACAATGATGTGTGTTTTTAAAATTTTTTTTTTGTGTCTTTTAGGACAGTAAAAATGCTTAGATTTTTTTCAAAATTTTCTTTTCTAATAGGAAAGTAGTGAATCTAGTTGGTAGTTTTCCCAGTAGTTTTCAAAAGTAAAGTAAAAAACCAAAAGAAAAATTATTTTTATTTTTTGATTTAACTCTAAAACAAACGACCGTAGATACATGCAATTTTGACTGAATGTTTATATTAGCTTTTTTTATACACCATAACATTTCAAAATGTTTTGACTTATACGGCAATTTAAAATTTCATGTTTTTTAATTTTTTTTCTATAAATATCAATAAAATTGTATTAGTTGTCCCAAAGTGCGTGAAAAGGTAATGAAAGGCTCCTCATATGTTGTTACTATAGCGGTTGAAAAATATTAAAAATGCATAGGCACACATTTTTTTAATAATCATTTAAAGTTTGAACGTTGACAAAATGTATCAAAATCTTGAAAATTATCAATTATTGTAATTAAAAAAATATGAAATGTTCAGTTTTATAACTAAGGATTGAAAATTGAAAATATAGATTCTCATAAACTGTTCATATTATGACCAACAAATCTAAAAAAATATATAAACACAGTTATTTCTTACAGACATTTTAAATTCAAATTGTGAATTTTTATTTCTGTGTTTTAATTAAAATAAAATGTTTTAATTACATCTAGATTAGTATTCTTGCTCTACGATAAGAGGTATTACCTCAGTGCATAGAGCAAAGCTAGTAAATTCATATGTTAACCATACACTTTGTTCACATTTATCAACTACTAGCAATAAATAAATTTATTATTAAAATAAAATAAAATTTGGACGAAATTACATATTAAATCCAATAATATTGATTTTGGTTATTTTGTTGTAATTTAAAAATAAATAATATTCGTGGATATAAGAAACTTTTAAGAATATATTGATATATTGTTGTATTTTATACACACAATGACATTTTAAAATGTATTTTTTGGAGGAAAAATGAATTTAACCTACTGTAGAAGATACTAATGCCTAATACTAAAATTAATTACTTTAATCACAATAATATTATAAAATATGCCTATTGCCTATCTATAGTAATATTATAGACATACCGTCTCAAAATCTCGTTTTTCGTACACAATAATATTATATCATTCAATTCAAATTTAATACCATTCATTACAGTGACCTACTATTGTAACCTACTGTAAGCCTACTGTAAGCCTGGTCTGGCCGAACACAAGCCAGTCCCGCATTTTAAAATACGTAATCAGAAATCTAGGTTTTTATATTAAATACTTATTACTTATTAGATAATATTTTAATTTATTAATTCACCATTATAATATTAATAAATATATATTTTATACCAGCAGCGGCCCACCGGGAAATTTCCCGGTATTCCGGTCGTCCAGTCCGCCACTGTTTATATTTTTATAAATGTATTTATCATATTATGTATAATTATTACGATAACCCTCACCCCCTTCCATATTAAATTCTTGTCTACTGCACCGCATTATTAGAACGGATACCGTTAAGTAACAGAAAAATCCAGGCTAACTATGTAGTATTCCTATATCTACACTAATTAGTGTGAGAACGGATGTTTCGGCGCTATTAGCTGGTATTATAAGGTCAATTTTAGGGTACTTAGTGCAAACTTACGAAAAGTCTCTCTATTCCATATTCCAGCGTGTGCAGCTATTAACTAAAAATTATAATATACAACAAACCTGTCTCGCGCATCATAACAAAATTGGTCAATGATCGAGGTCCAAAATACTGACAACTCCTAAATAAAGATAATTTTAAATTAAGTTGTAACTTTTGTTAATAACTGTACACTTTTAAATTTTAATATGATTTTATATTTGTATACCTGTAACTTGTAAGATGTTGACAGTGTTGTACAATTGTAAATTTAAAGTTTTTTTTCTTAAGTTACATTATTTATTATAATTAGATTTAATTGGCCTACCCACGGGGATTATTGGAGATAGATCCTCTTTGTTGTTTTAGATTTTGAGTAAAGAAAATAATTTATTTTGATTTTACAATAATATGATTTTTTTTGAATATTATTTAATGATTCCCTGAATTCCTTTGCCCATTCCCGAATTTATTAATTTAGTGTATGTCACTCGAGTCCTGCTTTTAATCCATTATTTAAGTTGATTTTGTTTTTACACATTATTTAGGTATTTCATGGATCATATTGATATAATATTATTATGAGCACAATAAAAATAAATTTTATAACAACCATATTATAAATTGTGCAATAGTTAATATTATTACCTATATTTTTTTAATTAACATAACCGTTTAAAAATAATTTTAATAAAAACAATTATTGTTTAGAATCTGAATAGTTAAATATTGTAGATAAATTAAAGTTGGTAGAAACTTATTTTTTATTTTATCAATATTATAAAAATGTTGTGTATTATTTTATGAAGTTTTAATAGGTTATAGGTTAGGCTATATGTAAAATATATATTTTTATTGTATTGAACGCATATTTTTAGGTTTATAGTCCAAAGTTAAGTTCATTTTTTAAATAGCCATATCTATTGAATCTCATAAAACAGCATTATATATTATTAAAATGATTTTAATTTTAAAAGTGTAATACTTTAAAAGTGAACAAGTTTTCGACTAAAGAAATTTCTCCCCCCCTCCCCAATGTGCCTTGTTACATTGGTCATTATCGTCTTAAAAACATCAACAGCAAAGGTTATTAGTAATTATTATTAGTTTCTTGTTCAATACATAATGAGTGATTTCTAGAACTATAATTATTATGCAATTAATATGGTGTTAATTTTGTGTGATTTCCACTAACATAAATATTATGGTTATCATTAGCATAATGTTTAAATTGCATTGTATACATTAGTTTTTCTAAGGAAAGCTAACATATTTGCGATGTTTTCGATGCCTGAACCTAATTTTTCATTCATGTTGATTAGAATGTTGAATTTTCTGAGTTCAATTGATATTTTTAACAGGGTTTTAATTAAATTATTGGAAACACAATATGTTTAGATATTCATTTTTTCAACAAAGCCTTTTTGTACATCATATTTTTAAAACAATTCCACGATTGGGTACCAACGTATACCTATATCCACAGTCACATAATAATCGTATAATAATCAAAATAATATAGTTATTAGTTGATGTTAATTGGTTTGGAGACATAATAAATTATCGAGCAATAAATGGGTAGATCACTATTGTAGATCACGCTTATGATTTATGTGATGTGTACCCAAACGTTCTCTGATTCACTAGATAGAATTATGAAATGCCTTTTATTCTAAGTGTCTAACCGTTGTATATATTTGTATCCAAACGTATTGGCTTTTGGGTCAATGTTCCCAAAACGGTCTACACTCCATTAGATAATGGTGTTATGGTAATTTGAATAGGTAATAATGATAACAATATAATGATATTACGCTATTGGTCCATTTCGTCCTCGTTGTCAAATCGACATGTCCACCACTTCTATAGCGTTTCAAATATATTTCATCGATATTATGTTATTATTATATAGGTACCCTCTGACTTCTCCAAGTGTGATACTTGGAATTACAATACGTCCTGATTTGCACTACACATTGTCAAATATACCCACATTCGGAACCGTATGGTGTTATGGGAATGTTATTATACTAATTGATACATCAAATCACTGTTATCGAAAGGACGTCTGCACACTATTTTCTATTATCTCCCTGCTCTCACATAGCGAGTTTGCGTTTAACAGCTTGAAATATATTACAGTGAATTTACCTATTAATTATCAAACTGTAACATCATTAACCTTGTTTTTGAGGTTGTTTTTTAAGGTATTTAAATTATTTTAGTGAGAGTTATGAGTTGATAGGTAAAATGTTACAATTTGAATATGTTCGTATCTTGCATCGGGATTATTGAAATCTTGTTTAAAAGCCAACGCGAGGACGTATTTAATGTTCTTAACTTTGAGTTTTATATCGGGACATATTATTTTGACTAAAATACTAAAACTAACAATCCAATGGTGGTTCTGCTGACCGCCATTTCGGTATGTCATGAGGGGGCTAGATAGAGAAAACAAATAGGTAGTGCTTTGACATCCACTCAACTATGGACGTGATTTATAGGAAACAGATTTATTTAATAATAACATTGTGGCTGTAGATCAATAAGGGTCTGTTTGAACTGTGTCCATGGAGAGGAGGGGGTCAGTGTTTGTTTTTTGTTTGTACCCACATATATTGAATCCATATTGTATTAATTAAAAATCGAAACTATAATCACGTGCAAAAAAAGACTATAGTAATAAATAAACTCACTAGTTAAAATTATTAATTACATTACAGTTTTTAATTAAATTGCATCATCAAAAAAAAAAAAATTCATAAATAAATAACAACGTGTGCGAGTGCACAACGTTAACGTGCTTAAAATAACTTGGATAATATAATATAGGTATCTGTATGAGTAGACTTTATTCACTACCTAATGTTATAGTTGGTACGTTAAATTTAAACAGACTCATCTAGGAAAACAAAACAATAGATTTTCCAAATTAAATTATTAATTATTTAATAATTGAGTCTTATTGTAGAATCTTCTTATAATAAGTTCCCTATACCTACTATTGTGTATCGTGGATATATACAATATACTATATATTATTAAAATATATGATATATACAATTTAAACATAATAAAAATAAAAAGTTGTTCACTTTTATCCAACTCAAATATGAGACTGTTTAGGTACATATACTGTTTATCTTGTAACTTTATTTCTATAAGAGGAAGTACGAAACACGAAGGAACATTCTAGAATGTTGCCTGGATCTACAGCAGGTTGTTCATTCGTTGTTGGCCTTAACAGTATCATTACAATATTTCGCATTAAATGCAAAATAATTTGCGAATAGTAAACCATATTGTAATCGGTACCAATCGCTTCTTTCGTAAAATATTCCATGCAGATTTAAAAATTATCGCAATTAAAATAACATTAAAATGTTAATAATATATAATTATTATTTATTTACAATATTTTTTTATTTATAGAGAAAACGAAGAGAAGTACATCTGAAAAAAATATGTCTGTAATCTGACGGTTTTTGTTATTTTGTTGTAACCTAAAAAAAGTATAGATCGTTAAAACTTAAAACTTTTCTCTGTTATGTTAATTATTATTTTCTACGCAAAATTAAATGTTTAAAAATGTTATAATAAACTTAAGCTATTTATTTGACAAACGCGTTCTACTGTCTTTAAGGTACGTAGGTATAATATCAACTTATTTTAAGCCAATACATTACGGTATAGTATTACAATTATTCATGCGATTTTTTTTGAAAAAAAAATAGTTCAACCTACCAGCTAGGTACCACATACTTAATGCCAACGGAAAAAAAACTTAATAATGGTAATATTAAAAATAGATTTTAAAATATCCTAAGAAATAGTCAATAGATGCTATCACTGTATCCACTCAGAATTTTTTTTCGTAGGTATTCAAAGATATATCGTTGAATTGAAATTAAAATTGAATTAAAATTCATCACATTCATTACAATTTACAGTGACCTACTGATGAATGGTAAAGTACACTCACAATGTTATGTGCAGCAAAGCGACTATGGTATCATTTATTATGACTACACGAAAATAAATTATAGGATAGGTATAACTGATTTAAAACAAGGAAATTCCCAAAAATATACTCTTGGCCAGATTTGTGAGATTTTTAGAACACGTATTTGGTCAAAAATTTTATTCAGCTTTAAAAAATATAATTAACTTCCATAATACCTATAATAGTATACGCGCGGTTGTATTATGTCCAAGTCCATTGTTCAAAAAATTGTCCGTAAATTGTATACCAATAATATTAAAATATTTATTTTTTTTATGTTTGTATGAGATGTGAACATAATTTATTTCATTTAATTTATGTCTTTTTGTTTGAAAAAAATAATAATTAGTACCTATAAATTCAATATTTGCTATATTTTAATAAATTAATAGAAAGTATGTCAATAAGTAAATAAGTAATATACGAATAAATCATTTAAATTAAACTAAGATGTAGTTGACAGGCAAAATGTGGTACAAATCAATAACAATATACCGTTCGACTTTACTTCATATGCCTAGTTAGGTACATACATATTACATATAGGTATATAAATATGAGTACCTATTGCTCAGTCAACCTACATAAAACGCTTTGCAGCAGAGTTCACAATAACAATAACTGAACGCAAGTTGTGGAAAAAGGTACACATATAAAATTCTATCATTATTTTTAATGGACACAATTAATTGTTGCCCTTTTATCGGTCATAATAAAACCATATTAGCTCTGAAATTATGAAATTTCAACAAAAAAAACACAATAATACACTTAAAATAAACAATTATTTATCTCGAAATATATGAACTGGATTGTACGCAATTGGAACACAATCGTAGAGGGCACATTTCCCTAAAGTTGCATCATGTTTAAATGTGTAAGTTGAATAACAAAAATAGTATGTTACATTATTTCTTTAATATTTAATTGTTACTTATTTATTATCATAAACTTAATTTGAATAGTTTAATAAAGGTATTATTAATGTAATCATATTAAAATGTTTAATTCTCTTTTAAAATAAGAACTGTTGTCTCCTACACAAGCCTAAGTTTTTGGAGACAATCGATTAAATAACTTTTTAATTGTAAAATGGATGAATTCTTTTTAAATAGCATAAAGTTATTATTATTATTTATTAAAAACATGAAAAATGCGTTTTGATAATGAGCTGAAAAATATGGCTTAAACTTTAAGCAAATATTTTTAATTTTTCCACTTAACATTATTAAATATAATTTAAAATTATTAAGTCAGCTGTCAGTTCAAACATAGACACCCTCGCATGATGTTCTCACTCAATAATAATACATAATTAAAAAAAAATTAACTGTCTGATATTTTTTTTATCCTCTGGACCGCATTTATTATTACATTAATTTTATTGTATAATATAACCCATTCTATTTTACCATTAATCTTTGTAAATTGTTGTAATAATATTATTATGTATTATAAAAATGTAAAAAAATAAAATAAAACAAGATACATAACACTGAGTTTAGTTAACCATTGCCAGGAAAACTTAAAATAATAATAACAGTTTTTATATAATTTATGTACATTTTACAAAATTCTAATCAAAATATTTTTTAAGATTCTTTTAGCTGACATTTTTAAGAATTGTATAAAACTTAATCGAGCGAATCACTTTTTTCGAACCTATTCAAAATACTTTAACACTCACTAAATACGACTGAACTATATGTGCTTCAATAGAAGTTAATTTTAAAAAAAATAAATAAAATATAGCGTTTTAGTAAATTTTAATTAAAATAATTTTTTTTCTGGAAAACCATTTTTAGTCATAAAATAATTTAGATTACCTACCTACCCAAGTTTCAAATCAGTTTATGTATTTGCTATTTCCGTTAATTGTATACACGAAAATTGGTTTTTAAATTTTTTGTCGTTTTAAATGTTTGGTTAAGGTTAGTTTTTGATCAAACCTGTTCTAATTTTATCCTTAATTAAAATGCCATTTAAATAATATTTCGTTGATGTATTCCTTGCTGCTGCATTCATGACATCGAATTACAAGGACAAGGTATTTTCTCTACATTTTTTTCCATCAACAGTAATATAGACGTTAGGCAAAACATTATGGTGGTACTTTACCACATAATGTAAACGAATTAATGAATGTCCATATTTCTAAAATGCTGTAATTTCGAATTAGATTTCATATATTTCTATAACTAAAAGAGAGTAAGTATCGGCTTTTGATATAATTTTTTAAATAATTTTGTATCACTCAGCTTTTTTTTTTTGGTTTAAAATTGTTTGTATATTCACTAATCGATCATAAAAATTTATCGTTGTGTAGTTAATTATATTTGCCATTAATTCAAAAAATTATGTCCTGTAAGTTGTACGAATCCACGTCACTCGAGAGAAATAAACTTTCAAAATCCTCCATACGAACAGTAGGTACCTAATAAGTGGTTTACCCATAATTCATAAAATATTTGAATTTAGTGACGGCGCAGCAAAGGTTTATAAGCACACTTTTGAGTATATGTATACTATAATATAATATAATGCGTTATTATGTAGAGGATAAAAAGCGATAAAAAAAAATTAATGATATGGGTACCTACCAAAAATGTAATCGTTACGAAACGTCCTTTCAAACACTACAGTCGCCGCAGACGAAAGGCATTGATTTCGGATTGCACCGTTTCCTCTTTACTGCAACATACACTAGACTATAATAAATTGTCATAAAAACACGATGAACGTTTCGCTCTGTTGGCGAACGGCGATTACGTGACAAGACGTGTACAAGTGTACGTTTTTTTTACGGTATATATGTATTGGGTTCTTATAGTAATGCTGTCATCGTCATCTTTACATTGTTAATCAGTTCATATTATATTCAGCTAAACGGTAAATATAGATTTTTCGAGGTGGCGTCATCGATAAATGCAATTATAATGGTTTTGTTGCACTCATATGTCTTCAAATATATTCTGAAAATCGTTTCGAGCTTACTTTTTTAGCCCATTAATTATACCCTAGAAATTGATTTCATAAATTGATATTCACGATTTATGTAGGTATTGTATATATTGTATACACTATACACTAATACATATTCATTTATTGTTTATTTTTTGACGTTTATAGTTATTTATTGTCATTCTAAATTGTAAACGATATTATGCAATAGCAGGGGACGTAGAAAATAACACTGTGGGAAAGGGAAGAGGTCGTAAAAAGAGGTGTGAAAATCAACATTCGCTAATGATTTAGAATATTGTTTCTGCAGCGAGGCAAGAATTTCAAAAAGAAATTGGCTTTCACACACCTATCAGCGAGACAACACGATCTCGAGTGATTGAGCTTTGCTGAAAGAGTATCTGGGTAGGTATCGATTTCAAGGATATGTACCGGAATATTAGTGTGTGATAACCTATGAGATGCGTTGACATACCATCATCGTGGTTCACGACTGAAAAAAGCGATTCCAAAAGACAACAAATATGATTAAATTGTATATTCCAACAATATGTAAAATGAATGTTTTTAGATGTAATGCCCGGAGGTATTAATGCAAAATGCATTAGTTTTTGGGTGCCCTATGACAATGCATTCCGAATGCACATAAATCTTTTTAGGTGTTACTGAGTACACTTCAAGGGTGAAGCTTTTATTTTGAATTTAAATGTAATTTTATCAAGTCTTAGATCTAACCATAATTTATCATTTATTTATATACATTTTACGAGCCAGGCCCGTGCGCGGGATTTCATAATGGGGGATGTTTTGAAAAAATAAATATTTTATTAAATAGATATATCAATAATATTAGCAAATAGTAAAGATAACGTGAAGATAATACTATATTATGTTATACATTATTACAAATAAAATTACAAAATATTACATATAGGTAATAGATCAAAAAAGAATAACAAAATGATGGGTTGAACCCCCCAACCCCCACTCGCTCGCGCACGGGCCTGATACGAGCTTCTAATTAAATTCAAAATATTACATCTACAAGTATTGTTTTAATAATATTTAATTTTGCTTCAATTTTTATCCGTACCAAATGTGCTGTATATGTGTACTTATTTCTATTATTTCATTGGACGTGGTTTCTTCCCAAGGCTTAAGCAAAATATAACAACTAATTGTGTATCAGTTGGAGATACATTAAGATTGCATTTATTCTAGCTTACTGTTTATTTATTCCCAATGTTTTATACTATTGCTAGTTTAATTGTTAAGCGCTTAAGATAATGAGGTGTTAAAAATCCCAAAATGTTAATCTATAGATCATTCTATTGCTCGGGTATAGTACGTGCTTATAATAAAAAAACTGATCATTATTAAGGGCACATATTATTATTGCGCTGAAAAGGCATTTTCAGTTATTTTTTTTATAGAATTCTATTCATTTAGATTTTAGGGCCTAAATCCGGGCCTCAATATTATAAGTATGCCCCGTCGGATTCGAAACCCTTGAATAACATACCCCACCACCTCGTGGTGCCTGCAAAATCCACCCTATAATGGTAGTCTGCATAATATAGTGGTGCAGATTATTGTTATTATCATTTTTGATTTATTTTTGTCAGAGTTACTTAAGAGGTCGTGATACCCGCAATCGCTGTATCCGTCTTACAAGTGCGCGACATGACAGTGCTCATTAGATCACGCTTAGCTCCGTTACTTTAGAATTTAGAGTGAATTTACTTCTTATGAAAAATGTCTACTCAAGATTATTATCTAATCATTCTCACACGCTTTTTATTATATTTTAATTAAAAATAAGTGAGTTATGAAAAATGTTATGAAAAAAAAACCCAATTCTATAGATTGACTAGATAATATTATCTCAACTTTAAATTTTACGAGAGATCAATAATTTTTACTCTAAATTTTAAACCATCAGAGTTAAACTTGATTTGCTGATCGTAAAATTTGCTATGTTATGCACTTGTGAGACGGAGGCAACCCATAAGAGTATCACGTCTACTTAATAATATTAAGTCCAACGTCATCACTCATCGCACACATTATCATAAGATTATCATCATTTATAACATTCTACTATTACCCGTGTTTGCAGTGATCGTGTGCGCGACCGCGTCTCTATGGCGTCGTACTGAGGTCGTCACGGATGCGCCTTTTTTCTTTTCGTTTCACTTTTTTCAATATTATACTCCATTAATTGCCGGGCTTACTTCGAGATTGGAATTCGCTGGATAAGGCAACACCGGGTCCTGCACCAAACGTGTCGTTCGCACCGATCCACAGGTCGTGAGCGAAACAGAATTCCGACATGTCGCGCGCACACGCACAATATTGTTATTTCTCACGCCGAGCACAACTTACCTACTGCGGCATGCTTGTCAAGTTAACAGTTAACAAATTATAAATTTAACTTGATAAGTAAAAATTAATATGAAAAAAAAATATTAACTTAACTCAGTTTAAAAAAGTTAATTTTTTTTTTTGATTAGAATGTAAATACCTTAAAAAATGACCGTGTTTATCTAATCTAATAAAATATATCAATTAAAAAATTATTTAGTTATTTTATTTTTTACATTGCGTTTGCTTACATGTTTAGATTTAGTTATAAATATCGGTTTGCTTGAGGAAGTTAATTAAATCTGCGTTGAGTTAGTGATTGGCTCCAAGGGCTGCATCGAGGTTGTGTGATATCCCATATTTTTATTTTATTTTAATATTTACGTGTAAACGAAAAATTTTAATATGTTTTTAACTTGATGGATTATTTTTAAATCAACTGAGAAAAGCTAATTTATTTCAACTGCCAATTTACCTAGTTAAATTCATAAGTTGATAAGAAAATAAACAAACTAGTTGAGTTAGAAAGTTAAAAAAATTAACCATTTAACTTAACTTTAACTTTTAACTAGTTAATGCCCACCTTTGTCAATCAACTTTATGACAATTTGTTATGACTGCAGTTAATATTAGGGCTCGGATTTCAAGTATTTTTTAATAAACTGTAATTGTATGGATAAATTAATATTGATCTGTAGTGAGGCACGGATGTATTGATGTATTTTACAGAAAAATATTGAAGTCAAGAAAACCGAACCGTGTAATCATTGTCGCGGTATAACAAGACGTCGATCATAAGCAATATTAAAATTTTTTTAAATTATTCAATATTATGATGAAAAATACTGCACAAAAAATTAGCTGTCAAAACATATTTCCGTATTTTATTTATTTCAACTTGTAAAATAACTATTTATTTATTTTTGACGAAGTCAATATTATCTGTGTTTGATCAAAGCAATGTAATTATTTTTCTGTTTTATTTACAGTGAAAAATTCATCTATTTCCGTTATTATATAAATATTAAGTGTGACTTAAAATATAAAAACAAATTCAAAAGCGTAAAAGTTGTATTTGTTTTAACGAAAACAATTTTAATACCAAACAGCATAATAATATGACCATTTTACTGTATCGTAACTACTTTGATAAAATAAATAGAAATTAATTTTTGAACGAATTTCGCGACAACGCTAAAACTGAAACTAATTCTGTCATGAGTCCACTTATTAATTCTTTGAAATGCATTAAAACTTTATTAAAAATGAATCAATTATAAACGTAAATTAGTTAATAAAGAATTGTGCTCCGTGGTGATAATGATTGGCGTTTGTATAATATATTGTATCTGTATGGTTATTATAATTTTTTATTCATTGTATGGTTATTAATTCATTGTACTAATTTCGTAATAATGGAATCCAATGTTGAGTGACGTTGAGTGAGTGAGGTTAATATTTACGGATGGTTGTTATGATGAACACCTATTCTTGTATTAGTGTTTGTTTAATTTCTGTTTCTATGTTTTTAGGGTTTTTCGGGATTGGCTATTTTAATTTTTAAACTTTCTGTTGGCTATATTTTACACCCAATATTGTAACTATGTACAAATTTATTGTAAGCTAGTTAAACTATTCCTTTATATATGAAAAAAAAAATATCATATGGGTACTATAAATAATTAATTTTAATTTAAAAATGTTAGTTTTTATATATTACAATTTAGTAATGAGACATTTATTTGATTAAGTGATTGGTTTATTATTTAGACATGTGTACATGAGCATGATGATATTATTCAAGGTGGAACAGAAAGACGTGACAAACAAAAGGAATTCATATATTTTAAACGTATGATATGGATAATACATTGATTTACTAAAAAAATATTAATATTTAAAAAAATGTAAAAATATAAATTGCTGGACTTAAAATTAACGATTAAACGATTTTAGAAAAATTAAATTTATAAATTGGCTATTCTTAGTTTTCCCCCCAAAAGACTTAATACTTTAATTAAATATTATATAAAAAAAATATATATACATAATTATACACTCAACCCAAATGACTATAAAAATTAATAATAAAAAAAAAATTAAATATTGATTAGAAAACAAAAGTTATTTCATTTGTTTGGTCTTTCTATTACACACACACAGGTACTGCAACTTTTTGGCAGAAAAAAAGTAAAGCATTTCGTTGTGTCACAATTGCGAGATCGCTAGAGGGCGTTTGAGTATTGCATATTTTACTTTTTTCATACAATAACAATGACAATAACAATAAAAATATTAATATTAATAATAAATGACTACTGAAAACATTATTTTTATAACATTTTCGAAATCAACTGTGGAAAAACACCGTGTTTATAATTTAAAAGCAATGTCCAACCTTTTACCATATGAGAGAAACATAAAGTATTCACCGTTTTTATTGTCTCTTGGGATTTGTTTACAACGTTGAGTCCACCTTCTGAAATTGACGCTTTTAATGTTCTATAGCAAAACACAATTATATTATACATAGGTAGTACCATCAATTCGATTACTGGTTGACTGTAATACATGCCACTTTAATTTATTGATCACTACGTAACACGCGTTTAACAACCATAATAATATAACCATTTAATCCAACTCATTCGACCATTCATATATTTTATATAGGTATCTAGTTATATTATGCAGCCCACTCTGTAAATTAGCTAGGTATTTGGTGATTTTACATTGTTTTACGGCGACGCGGTGGATATAGTTGAGACTAAACAATCACCTATATTATAAGAGTATGTGAGACGTCGTCCATCGTGATGCTCGGAATATTGGTATGGTCCATATAATTTATAACAAAAGAAATCAAAAACGTGGAATACTGGTACTCTTCAAAATTTAATTTTCAGGGGTCCTAAGATATTTTTAAAATTTTTTGCAAATTTACAATGTTTATTTATAGTTTTGATAAATAACCATCGTCAACAATTTAAATATAAATAATATACGTCGAAAACAAAAAGTATAATAGTTAATAAATTTAATATAAACTACTATTTCGTACACTTAGCTATATTATTTAAAAATTGTCCTAAATTAATCTCTTTATTCAAATAGCTTTCACATTCATTATGTAGTTTGTTTTACAAACTATTTTGTTTTTTTGAACTTTTAAGCATTAAGGTATTATTTGTATTGTGTGTTCTTTCAATCCGCGTTGTCGCTTCATCTTGTTAGATACATTTAACTACTAACCAAAAATATGGGTTATTTACAAGCTTATTCAAATAGCTATTCCAACCTTCACAAACATTATTTGTTCTGTTGCCATTATTTAAAGTAATTCCATGCACATTCTAAAAGCGGGGACAAAATATTGGGCTCCCAGACTTCGCATCACTAACATAAATTTCGTCAAAATAATTTAGTAATGGTAACAATTGTTCAGGTGTCGTTGTATATAAATCCACTATAAACCATTCTATCTGTTACTTCAATAAAGGGTAAAAATGCTAAAGCGTTAATCATACCATAACTTATTCTAAAATCTAAGTTTGGGAAACCTTGACTATTGTGGATAGTACCAGTATTCCGCGTTTATAAATACCGTACCAGTTTTCCGTTTACCGTCCATCGTCATCAATTGTCACAGTTGTCACACATGCGGGGGTGCCAGGAGGTGCTTAACACCTCTAGCTTTTAAATTAGCAGCGACAAATCATTTTGAGTTAACACTATTGTTTTAATTGTAATTTCGCATTTAGAATGAATTAATTCCAGTTTATATTGGAAATATACTAATTTTTACTTAAAAACATTGTTTTCGTATGCTATCTACTGTTATAATGGTTTATTGATTTGAAAATAATGATATAAACTAAAATTCTTAAGCTTGACAGCATAGACATTTTCAGCCATCTATTCTTAGCTAGTAGTTTCTTTTAATATAGTGTTCGTTCTCGATTCGGTTACAACATCACTGACATTGAATTATTTTATTTTATCATTCTTTCCATTTTTCTGCATACATTTATTAATGCATAGTAAAATAGTAAATGTAATATTTTATACTGGATTTTTGTATTCACATATTATTACTTGTTTTGATAATTCCAGTACATTTAAATCGAGTAAAATAAATAAAAATAGCAAAAATAATGAAAGTAGTAAAAATGTAGACGACCCTAATGCAACACTTGTTCATCAAAGAATATTATAATAGTTGTAATAATTAGTTGTAGGATATACCTAGGATATATTGAAAATCAGATTCTTGAATTTGAGACTTTTAATGTAATCATGTAGTAATTTTGTTTGAAATTGTATGTGTAACCGTATAAGTGGTGTGAGGAGAGTAAAGTCGCCAAAAGTCACTCTGGGGTAAATGATTTTAGCACTTCTAAGTTTAAGACTGAATATGCGCCTATGTCTTCAAAATATAATATTAGTTAGAAGGTTGAGCTTGAATTCTCAGTTTGAATCACTTTTGCACGTGAAAAGATCAAACTGCGCTGTGAAACCTCTAAATACCGAACACTCTTGGTTGCTGAAATGCTGTCCTTTATTCAAAAGGTTGAGTTTGTAGGAATAAGTTATAGCTGGTTCACTACAATACGTCTTCCGATTTGGAGGTGTACTCAGTTATTAGAGAGTCCTTTAGGAAAGGTTTCACTTTATACTCGTATAAAAAATATTAAAACGATGCGTAAATTAAAAATAGAAAATTATAAAAAATGTTAAATATCGACAATTTAGTAAATTAGCGATGAGGTTGTGAAGTGTTTGTTTATCATCATTGTAATTTATATCATCATGATTAAAATATCGATGTTTGAAAGATTTAATATTTATTGCATAATTTTAAATAGTAGTTTGATTATAATTCTAATGGAGACATGGAGTATATTAAAAAAATGGACGTTTTATGTAATAAATGGAGAAATTAAGATAAAAATATTTACGGGGAATCGCTGAATATATAAATTCAACTCATCACACGCACTCACACACACACACACCACTCGATAAAAGTAGTTAATGGGAAAAAAAGTGAAAAATCAAGTTTTAAAACAAATACACTTAGTTTTATGTATATTTTCAGAGTGTGAGAGATACCACGCGAAAGGTAATAACAATTAAGTGCTTAATGTTTGTAGTTGCATAATATTTGAATTTTACCGTGAATTATAAACTTAAATAGTGATTTACACTGTGACCTAGCATGGTGGTATCGACGAGACTTTCGCATATAGGTATAATAATAATGGTTTGATATATTGTAATAGATATGCATATTATATAGTGTGGGGTTGCTGCAATGTATAGTAAGTCTATACAAAACCTGTACAACGCGCGCACACTTTATATTGTATACGTTCAATAATATGCATAAAACGGCAATAAATTACCAAAACGTAAACGGATTAGATAATAATATAGCTTGCACAGCGTGGCCTGTGACCGTATAGCAATTTGTCGAGTGTAGATTACGAGACACATTGTTATTATTTCGATAATATTCGTGTTACATATTATTATAATTATTATATTATTAATTATCTACCTATATCTGCTGAGAATGCCAGCTTGTGTGACTCAATGTGAACGGAAGGACGCAAACGACTAGACTGATCATAATCCACAGTTTTTTTTAGTCGTATTTTCATTTTTCAACCGATTGGTTTTCAAAATATTAAAAAAAAAAAATCGTTACATGATGTCTGCTACAATTACCTATCAGTAATATTAATATGTCTATACTGTTAAATGAATATTGTTCAGTCGTGCGAAAAAATTCCTTTTTATGGTTAAATAAAATGTTAGATTAAACATTTGTAAGAGTTTAATAATTGATAAATAAAAATCATGATTAACGAAAAATATTTAAGAAATATTTAATACATCTTCCAAAATGAAAACGGACTAGATAATAATAGGTACCTTATAAAGCTATTGAACGGTGTGGCCTGTGACCTTATAGAAATTTGTCGAGCGTAGATTACGAGGCACATGGTATTTCGATAACGTTCGTGTTATATATTATTAATAATCAATAATGTCAGCTTGTGTTGACTGTTCATAAATTACAGGTTTTTTTATTTTGTTTTTACACCAATTGGTTTCCATCTATAACAACAATTTTTTAAAAATCGTTATGCGACGAGGAATCACTCTACTGCAGCTACCTATCACTATCTACTACGATCAATATTGCTTGAAATGGTTTACTGACTTACGGAAAAAAATATAAATTATTCCTTATTAGTCAATATAGTTGAAAAACACTTAAAATGTATTAATTAACACTTGTAAAGTGCAATAATTAAGAAAAATGATCATTTCTATGAAAATTATAAAAACTAAGTACCACTCGTTTGAATTTTGAATTAGGTGCATCAAAAATTCCAAAAAAAATATACACCAAATAATTTACAGTAAAAAGGAGGTTTTCATTTGAAAAGCAGAAGTTTGTATTGTCATAGGATGCCTATATTTAAGTAGTACAAAAAAAAAAAAATCAAGAATTTGGAAAATTGTCTGATTTCGTTTAAAAATTCTAAAAGTAAGAATTGTAATAAATTCATTATTAATGAAAAAATTGGGGGGGGGAGGCATGCTTGGTTAATCGCCCTGTGTAGAAATACTAGAAATCATAGTAAATTTATTATTTTATAAATAGTTAATAAATCCTCAACAACTAAATAAATAGCTTGTCCATAGTGATTTATGTAACTTGTCGTTTATGATTCGGTCGAATGTATTTTAATAGGAACAATATCTATACATATTATAATTATTATTAAGTGTAGGTGCAGGTTTGCTCTTGATCGTTTGATTGGAATTCGAGACGGTCAGTTTTGGCGTCACGCCATTAAACATTATATTATTATTCATAACTATAATATTAAATATATATATATATATACTATATATATATACTAGTACTTGAGATAGTAATATATGTATCATAAAAAAGGCATTAATATTTAAAGCCGATTTTCACACTTTTACTGTGTGCTTTATAATAGAGCCGTGTGTTGGAAACGAAAGTCAATTGAGTTATTTAAAATATCTTGAGGACATGATATTATGAGAAATAGTGTCACACATCTGTTCGAGTTTATCGCGTGAGATTTGAATATGAATAATATGTCCTAATACAAAGAATTGTGTATATATAAACTTATATGTATACCTATATGTTTAAAGATCAACAGATTATTAATAGGTTTACACTACTTTACGATCCAGATTAAAGTAACCGGTCGGAATATTTAGTTAATCGACTGACTATCAATCAAAAAAAAAAAAAAAAATGCAATATTTATTTTTCTGTCGACATACCTACTATCTTATGAAGTTGTGACAACCTCGTGAAACTAAAATGCATTATTATTATATGCTCAATATTATGTTTGTAATCATTATTATTTATGTCCCATAAACTTCGGCAGAGTTTGAAAAAGTGTAACATTGAAAAAGTGTAACATCACTTTTAGGCAAGGGTGTGCATTAACTAGTTTAATTGATAGTTGAAAAACTTAGCTTTCCTCCATTGATTTAAAAATAATCCATTAAGTGAAATACATTTTGAAAATTTTCGTTTATACGTTAATATCAATATAAAATAAGAATTATTACTATAATAACATATTATGCTCAATTCTGTTCTCTTTCTAGATAAAATAATTTTGTATATTGGTTTGTTTTGTTTAGATTAGATATAGACACAGTCACTCTTTATGTGATTTACAGGCTCATTAAAAAAAATATAGTAACATTATTTTTAACTGAGTTAAATTAATATTTTTTCCATATTAACTTTTAATTTATCGAGTTAAATTCATAATTTGCCAACTATTAACTGTTAACTTAACGATCATGACGTGTCCTCTTAACTTAACTTAACTTTAGTTAATAATTTTCATTAACTTGCCCACCTTATTGCTTTTAGGCACCAAAACAAGTCATCAATTGAAGCAATAGACATAAGGAGTATTATTTTACAGATATTTAAAATGATCGAATAAACGTAAAGTTATTAGTATGTTTTGTCTAAATTGGCTGTGACAACGATTTTGATAGGGTCTGTAGAAGAAAGGTCCTGATGCGGAGGGATTCGGCAAACGATTCGACGAGCTTTGAATGTTGTCCTGTCTATAATGTTATAATAATAATAATATATATGTATTATTAAAAATTATTTATAATAAATGAAAAACAAATAAAACTACACTAAAACAATACACGAACTATGATGTCGCCCCAGGTCGGCCCGAAATCGTGCATCGCGATGCAACAATAATATTTCGTAACATAATCGAAATCGTAATAAATATTAATACTCCGACAGCTCTGAAATTATATCAGAACCTATATATAACAATAAAATGATTTTATTTAAAGCTCTACCGTTTATAAAATAGTAGCCATATGGCGTGTATTCTTTCACGGACATTTAGGTAATTTAAATATGGATTTAAAATTTGCTCTATCGAAACACGCGCATGGCATGTATATATAAATATAATATATATATATATAGTACTTAGGTACTAAAGTTTGTTTTGTTTACACAGACAGTGACTGATGGAGTGATTTGGCCATGGGCGGATAGGCAAGTTTTAACCTACCGGGAAATATTTATTAGGGCCTCAGCATATAAATATAATATAATATATTATATTTTTCATTATTTTTAAATATATTATTTTTGCCTCAGGTCGGTCCAAAATGTGCATCGTGATGTAACAATAAAACTCTCAGGTAACATCGAAATCGCAATAATAATTAATAACGAACGGAGACGGAGACGATGACGGAAAAGCTCATCGCCGGCGCATTGCGTCGTGTGAAACGTCGTCGTGGTGGCGTTTGTGGTTCAGGTGGCGCCTTTTCGACTGCCACGACCGCCTTCCATGGTAGGTAGTCTAAGTCGTAGTGGTCGTGAGGTTTTAACGGATCGCTATGTATACGTACGAATATTATTATGACGATCACACGATACAACAATATGGACACGTCCATCACGAACCGTTACGAAACATTTCGACTCGGTTCGATGACGATCGTTTCTACACGCGGTGGAATAGAATATGGGTAGGTACGCGTATTATAATGTTATACACACTCATCGGGCGTCTCGAGTGCTGCCTACCTTTATCCACACAGTATGATAATGATATTATAATAGTTATCATATAACGATACGGCGGCGGCAGAGCACGTGCAGGATGTAACCCCACGAGGATCGAGCCGAGTCCGCCCGCGCTGTGTCGCAATGCTCGAGCGTCCGTCGCCATATTTCGCGTGTGCAGTATAATGCAATGATAATACTACACGCGGGTGAGGTATTTCATGTATCATAAATGATCTAAAATCTAAATAATATACGAATGCCCGACGACACCACAATACAGCTGCACGCGTGTACAGAACTAAATAATATATTGTTGTGATACAATGCAGTAAGATATTATGCGTGAATAGCGTTATGATCTATACGATCGATATTATAAAATAGGTGCAAAAACTATAATATCATAATATAATATGTATAATAGGTAGGTTATAGGTAGGCGTAATAGTAATAAAATTATACAAGATGATTCACCCGCCAGAATCCATTTCTTTTTCTTCAATAACCCAGTCAATCTATTTAAAATTTAATTTTTTGGAATAATTCATAATAACTTTTGGCTATGGAATTCTTTAGATCGCCTACCCTCTGCTAGTATTACAAATACAATTTTTCCAATGTTTTAATTATTAACATTGTATTCTAAAAACATATAAAATAATCAACAAATATCTACCTAAGTGGAAAATTGAAATCTAATTGATTTACCTCTGCGACATTATCCCGATATATTTGGGATGATTCGCCATTCACTATTCTCAACCCTTTTTTTGTTCAATAATTCAGTTTTCATATTTACAATTTCTGGAATTTTTTAGTGTATTTACTAAAGACCTTATTAAAAAATTATTGAGATTTATATGCTACACGGCACCTACTTCAGAAGTATCATGTGTGGGAGATACAAACTTTCGTTTGATCTAATGAACACCCCTTCGCCCCTTTATACAAACTTTAGTGATTAACCAATTATAAATCAACACGTAAATGTGGTGAAAGTATAAAAAATTATACAACATCCACCACAAGATAATACATTAATACATAAGTATATCTAGGTGGTAATATGAATCATTTCAGGAAATTGAAAAATTATGGTTTTCGAGTATACATTTAGAAAATTCAAAACATCAGTAGTTGAAAATAACTGTACTAAGATTGAAGTAAAACATCGAGCATGCTTGGTGAATCATCCTGTGCATATCATATTATATTGTGTGCGATCTGCGTCGATCGTGTTACAAAGATAGGACCGATAAAACTTGTGAATCGATGTTACTGCATCAACCTATAGGTGTATAATACGTAATAATTCGTTGTCGTGCTGCCTGCAAACGAGGTCGTTTTTTGACTTTTAAATATTTTCCTCGGATCGATTCGACCGCGACAGAGTTCGTCTGTTTGACACGCAAACGATGTTAAAATTATTCCACGGACGCATTTCGTCTGCGGAAAATCGGTTACCATTATTAAATCATTAACTACCTAGGTAGGTATATAAAATTTATAATATTATTGTACCTACATAATATAATGTTATCGTCCGTAACCATCATAATACCACTATAATACCACTTACCTTAACGACAACCGATCACGGTCGATGTCCATGAAATATAATATCTCATCCGAGCACGCACGAAAATAGTTTTTTGCTTCATAAATGATTCACTCTTAACGAACTTTTCGGGCCGCCTCTTTGATCTTTATTCTGTACAATCAAGCATTGATCTGCTGTTATTATTATCAAGGTTTGGTACCTTATGGAAATCGCATATCCCTATGATGGCCACGTAGTAAGACAAAATATTATAAGTACAACTAGGTATACACGCCACGCGAATACGTTTTGAGAATATTACATATTATGATTCAAATATAAGAAAATTTAGTTTGTATACTGTTTTGAAAATTTCATTACATTCAGAAAATCTATATTAATATATTATAGAAAACAACTTGTCCTTATTTGCTGCTGATCCAACAACAGCCAGTCGGAACCTCTGAAGCTATGGGTAGGAACGAAATTTATCAGTAGTTTCATTTTATAGTTAAAGAAAACAATTTCCAAAATTCGCTTTTTTAAAGAGGTCGTCCAATTTTTAGTACTTTGAGATTCATCGTGGCAGTTGCAGTTTTTCTATTTATAAATAGTTGAGTTTATGGATGTAGGTTATAATAGGAATAATAGAAATTTGTATTTTTTTTTTTAAATATAAATGGTTTAAATTGATTACATGATTAGATGAAGTAGAAGAGTAGATCAAAATATTGTCAAGTTTACATAACTTCAATTTAAAAAAAAAAACTATATTTTAAAGTCAAATATATATTTGTAGCTTATAAATATCAGAGATTTTATTTTCAAAGATATCAAAACAGTTTGAAGAGTGGTTTATGAAAAATAAATCAAAAATTATTTAGGTATATCTCTAAGTAACACTACTAAAATTATATACTATTTTATATCATATTATATATATATATATATATATATATGTATATTACTGATTGTGATTTTTTCGTTAGCTTTTATACGTATCTATATCATGTGAAGTTTTTACAAATGTATTATAAATTTAGGTATTTGTTTTAAAATTTGGTTGCGTTATTTTTATGGCGTTTACCTATTAAATTATAAAAGCATATTTAAACGTTTGATCAGCACTATTCCGGTTTATATTATACATACTGTTATTTTCTTTTTCCAAATTGTTTTCACTGCGGAACATACTATTTAAACATGGTTCCTACCAATGCACAAGGTAATTTTTCAAGCAAGCTTATTTTCATTTTTGCCTTTAGCAGTACTTACATTTATTAATTCCAATACCTACTGGTTTTAAAATTTATAAGCATATCTTAAGGACCATATTTTAAAATTCCTGATATTTATTGTGTTACTCAAGAAATGATACGAGTTTTAATTTTTCAAATGAACCTCTCCCCGCTCGTTTAACTGCAAATTATATTGTTGCATGTTAATTGATAAGTCGTATACAAAAAAAATCTCAAGTAGGTATTTAAAAATATGATCCTCGAATGTACCAATTTCAAAATTCCTAAACTTTGAATTTGAATACAATTTCAGCATAAAAATAGAGTGAATATGGTTATAAAATCACCTTGAATATTATGACCCATACATCACAAGCGTACCTACATATTATTCTGTACATAATAATAATATAGATATTAATTTTATTATATTAGTTTATTCTTTATTATGCACACGTTGTTGTCGAACGAAACACTGTTTTACTTGTTTGGTATGTACTTGGACCAGTTTTCTACTCTGTTTTACTTTAAAATATTGTTGAGTGGATATTTTTTTTTAAACGTTGATGAACCTAATTTAAAATTTGAAATAGTAATTTCAGTTATTATAAAATGTATTCTAAGGTGTAAAATGTTCGAAATTCCAAATATCACATATCTTCTAAGCCCATAGTCGTGGACCTATTTTAGCACACAAAGTTAAATAACTCAAAAGCTAGGAAATCGTTTGAATATTTTGATTTAAATACGAACAATTCTCAAACAAAAATATCTGCTGAATAATTATCAATGAAAAAAGAAGGATCGTTTTTAATTGGTACGAAAAACCTTAAGTAATAAAAAATGTTGTCTTCTAGCAGTGTACCGTTCAAAAATTTAAAAATTTGAATTTGAACATAATTAAACATACAGACGGGGTGATGGGCACGCTTAAAATTCACCTTGTATACGACCCATATGTCACAAGCATACATCTGTTGCTGTACATAATGATAATAATAATAATAATAATAATAATAATATAGTTATTAATGTTATAATATTGGTTTGTTATGCGTGCGTCGTCGTCACACGGACAACTGTTGTATTATAGTTGTAGTGTGCACTTGGACCAGTTTCCGACACACGTTATACACACTAAATATACGCTTGGAAAGTCATCGGTGGCCGTGAGTTTGCATTTTCATATCGTCAAATACGCGACCGCACATCATATACACGGTAATCGGTATATATTATGTTAAATATATTATTATTATTTGCACGATGTCACGAACGAGAAAAAGTACCAGCGGTGACTTGGCGTCTTATACATCGGCGTATCGTGTTTGAGAGCGAAACGCGTATTAAAATTACATTATAATATTAATATATACTCAAGACGGGCGCCGTTCATCTTTTTTTGTATTTTATTTTCTTTTTACGTGTAGTCGTCCTTACACACATACCTAGCCGTATAAGGCATATTGACTACCTATTAATAATATTATACGTTTCCAATGTCAAAACTCATCGTATCGTTTTACTATTATTGGTCGTCGGAAAACGCAATTAGGTATATTATGCCAATGCGTTCGACAAAAGTAGTGCAACGGCTCCCGAATCCGTGAACAGGGTAATTTTGTAAGCACAGTCACCACAGTTTCCCTTTTTAAAAAGTACACTGATTCAAATTATTAATTTTAGAATTTCCAAGTATACCTAGAGACCAATATTTTCAAATCCTTGAATTTTTTTTTCGAAATACATAGAATGTTCTGTGGTGATATAAATTTCTATTTTTTAGATTAACACCCCCCTGTTTTGATCCACATTATTATTTAGCGGACTTTTATCTTGAAAATTTGGAAATCAAAATTCTAATGAATTATTTCTGAGATATCAAAATGTTTATACTACAGATAACAATCCTTAAAAATGGTTTTACAAAAATATGAATTGTATGTAGTATTTATTATAATTGGACCATTTATACGAATTATTTATATTGATAGATTAATAGTAATTACAAGCATTTTCAAATTATTTAAGTCCTCATAGCCACTTAACCCATTACCATAGACATAATATTGACCTAGTGTATACAATTTTATAAGGCAAGTTAAAAACTGTACTTGATCGAATTTTTATTATAATTCTAAAAAAATATATATATGCTGAATAATTAAAACGAGTGAAAATTTAATATTTATTATTTTAAGATATATTTAAAAATTCCAAAAATCAGAATTTGAATGTATAAAATTAAGCATATAAATAGAGTGAATCACGCTTAAAAATTATCCTATACGTATTATACTATTTAGAAGGAGTATAATAGTGCAGCTCAACTCTGGCTCGATAGTTCCCGCTTTCAAGCAATGTAAAATACAATCGGATTATTTTTTAAACTACGAGCAAAATAATTGGGAATTCGATGTAAATATTTTGATATTATAATATAAACCTATTAAACTGCGTATTGTTTGAGTTTTGTTTATATCACCGTAAACCTATGCTAACAACGAAGGGTGTGATATAAGGTTGAGTATGCTGTTTTACCTACCTCACTTCATATATTTTGTTGCCGACCGACTGATTCCATTAATTTCACCAATTTATATTTTCATACAGTAAAATTATTTTTATTAATATATTTCTTTAATGTCAACCACAATCATTATGATATTACTTGTTTCACAACATTAAAATTGTATACCATTATATTTTAATGAACACGTCACGAACACTGTAAATTAGTGATATTTTTTATTCTATTTTTTATCTTGACTATAAACTCTCATTAAAATGCTTTTATATAAAATATTACGTGCATAATAATATTATTATTGGTATGGGTATCTGTATTGTATTCTCTATGTGATCTTTACTGATTTAAGTTTTGTAGAAATTTCAATTATACATAATATTCAGTTTAATACTCATGTATGCATTTGAGTATAGCTTAATTAATTACTAATTAATAATGTGTGTTTTTATGTGTATATCATGAAACTATGTTTCTATTGCAGGTTTCATATTTTCGTTCAACGCGCTTTTATTGTCTTATTGAAATATATAAATGAATACTATCACGAGTTGAAAACAAAGGAAGATAATTCGATTGACAACGAAACTTTAGTCAATTGTTTAAGTTGCCTAAATGTGATAATAACAATCGGGCAATCGTGACAATTGGAAAAACTTTGCGCAGTTTCATAATATTATAATGATAATATTAAATATAAAACAATACATTTATCGATATAGAAGTTGGAATAGCAAAATTGTTTTATTAATATATAGGTCATTATTATAATAGGTATAATGCAATTTAATTGGTTATACCTTAGAAATCTTATAGACAAAAATCACAACTATAAAATATACAGCTGGAATTGGATATATATTTATCATGTCCAACAAAAGACTAATATTATGAAGGATAATAATATGTATTATTATTTTATATTTTTTTTTCACTATTGCGAATTCGTTAACAAAAGAATATTTAGACTGCTAAATACATTAAGTTAATATTACAATATAAAACTGCATAAAAACTAATAGAAATATATCATTACGAAGTCAGTGAAATCCTAACGATTTTACAGACACGAATGAATCCATTCATTTTCAAGGTCCATTGTAAATATATTGATTGGTTGTATACTTGTATAGAAATCGGCCAATGAAATAATTAGGCTAAAAACGAATTTACGAAATCGTATTTGAAAGTATTAGGTAAGTATGGCGAGTCTCATAGAAACGTAATACAAGCGCCAGCGACCACGTTATATATTTTAATATTTTATAATGCATTATTGTGATAATAATATTAACGACGATTAACAATCGATAGTATTATTATTAATGGGCTCTGCTGATGCACAATTATGTACATCGCGAATTCACAACATTCATGCGTTCGGTTTAACCTTATTTATTATACCTATTGTATTATTATATATATTATATTATATTGGCGTGTGAACGCAAAAACAATTAAATCGAAATCGTATAGTATTGTTTTGCCACAACTCACGAGAGAGTGAAAACTTAGTTTTGGATATCAATTATATAGTATGCGTTGACGATTTTTAACGGAGTTTCGAGTTTATCCAAAGTTTTAATGACGCCGTTCGTATATATAAAATAATATAATACCTATAATACAATCGGCCACGGTGCGAATCGATATAACTGTATACTATCGGTACACGCCAAAACTGCAACAGAGCTGATAACGTAACGCACATAATATATGTATACGATGACTACCGGGTCGGAGTGACTATAATAATGGTAATAATAATAATAATATAATGCGTAAGCATAAACGGTAGCAATCTCGTGACCACGACAGTAATAATATAATAACGATTGGCTCGCCGACAAATAAGGATAGTCCACATCTGTCTTGTTAAGAATACTTTTCAAACGTATTCATAGAATGCATAATTAAATATTTGGGTATCATTTGTGTTCGAATGTAAATACAAACACATTTTAAAAGTATTGGAAATACTTTACAAGTACTTTTTTTTTTAGTATGTTAAAATGTGTGTACGTTATTTATTAAAAACCTACGTACAGGCACTTAAAATTATTATCCAATTATGTATTCTTTTATTGATTCTAGAATTTCATAATATGTCACCCACATGTTGTAAAGATAAACTTCATTAAGGTACATATGAATTTTAGGTGTTGTATCATCTGCGTTTTCAATGAAATCTTGAAAATTCTCTGAAGCATTTTAAAATATTATGTAAGACAAATTTTTAAAATATTGTAATAGAAGGAACAAAAATGTTGTTTGGTGAAATACGACGGTGAAAAAAGAGCATTTAGTACTCTGGAATAAAATACAAAGAAAAAAGATTTTAAAATTATTTGAAATACCAAAAAAAGTATTTAAACACAAGTATTCGAATACTTAACTAGATTGCACCTGCTCGAATTTTGCGTGCGAATTTTCGTGGCCAACCGTACGCGAAGAAAAAGTTTTCAATTCGTGCATGACAAAGGTGAGGAATTTTCACTGATGATAACGAGTATTAAGGTAAACAGTGGCGACCGTGGCATGACTGGGTAGAAACTGAGGGAGGGAAGGAAATAATTTATTGATTAAAATTGATACCATAACCTATTTGTTTGCTTTAACGCAAGTCTTAAGACACTTTTTTTTGGCATGGAAACAAATCGTAAGTACTCATAAATCGTTTAAATATCAAGTGTCTATCTAGATCCAAGAGTTTATTAAAAAGATTTAGTTTAAATTGGCTGAAAAAATAATAGTCACAAAAATCAATAATTATGATATAATCATAATTCATGAATATTAATATTGGGTTATTTTTGTAGTTCATGCAGATAATAATGTAATAATAATAATTTCGACAAAAAAAGCATTTTTATCTTTTAAATGTAGGTACTCATTTGACTTTTAAATTTATTGTGTCTTTTCTATATTTTAGAAGATTAAAACATTTTTAATGTCAGCATACCTGAAGGGGAGGGCAAAATTATAACTTTGCCACTCCCTTCCTAGAATTACGCTACTGATTCCACATAATATTGTTATCACAACGTATGCAAATTATAACAAATTTGATAGGCACAGTAAATTGTTTAACAATCACAATTATTATGTCTCGCATAATAATATTAAATACATAACAAGAAAAGATTGTTTATTTTTAGAAAAAGCAAAATCAAAATTTAATATAAATTATGCATACAAAAATAACTTTTTGAATCAAATAAAGAATTAACTACCATGTATTTAGTTAGATTTTAAGTTGTGAAACTGACTCATATCCAAAATATATTAATTATACATCAAAAACGAGTACTCTACATCCACTAAAACGATCGGTGCATGCTTCATACAAGCTTTTTCGTTTAAATCTAACCATGATAATCAATATTTGATGAAATATTACACGCAGCTTATAATAATTATTGATATCTTGTAAATATTTCTTGCGTATTTTTGAAATAACACGATTTAACCTACCCAAAATTACAGTAGTAATATCTCTATTTTTCCATTTCTCATTAATTAAATTAAAATGTTTTATTTTTATAGTATAATAAACATATTGAAATTTCACAGATGTAATAACTGCAAAAAAGCATTTACAATAAAAAAAAGCCGATTAGGGATCGGAATTACATGCAATTAATTTATGCAAAAAAATTAGATTTCTCTATTTTCTCATGTACCTATAATAAAATAATCTTAATATGCTCTAAAATCCGAACCCATAAATTTAATAATAATGAACACTTAATTATGGAATAACATTGTAACAATAGTGATACCTATTCCGAGACTACATAATATTACTGTTATGAATACGTTTCAATACAAAAACATAACTCATTAATTCGTTTTGCTTATTGTGTATAGGTACATACGCGTATTTTATACTTTCTATTTCGTTTTTGTTTTTATTTTTCGTCGGATTGCATCATTCACTATTCGGCGGTCAGCCAAAAAATCGTAATAATAATAAAAAAAAATTTGAGCACCTTTATAATATACCACACGAGTTCAAATAGATATTACGATTTTAAAGACACGCGTAATACATTAGAAATAAATTATAGGTCTGATCGGCGTGACCCACACGCGGCACCGCGCTTGCTCATTTATTATTATTTTATAATTTTATTTGTTCATTTTTTTCGATCTACTTATTCGACGACGACGACGACTACAACGTTGGTAATATATACCCTAAAAATCGACGCAGAACACGATTTTGAATTCAGACTGGTTTCTTAAAGACCAGTCACAACTGCAGCGGTATCGATTTTTGGTGTAACTGGCACTGTCCGTGGTGGTGTCAAGGGAAATTTTTGGCACTTGTCGAAAGATTTTTTGAACTCATTCATTCGCATAATTCACGCACACAGGCCTACTCGCCGGTGGCGTATTATAATAATAATACGCACAACGTTCACCGGAGTAGTGTGCAACAATTTTAGTCGTTGCCATTGACTTTATTTTATAATAGGTATATGATTATTATTAGTATATAAATATTTTATATCCACTACAACTTTCGATAAATAAATGAAACAACAAATAATATTATATACCTACTTTGTGACCTGAAATAAACCAATACAGGGTGGTCATTTAAAACATGTTTCATGTATATTTTGAACATAATTGTTTCTAGTAGTTAAAATACAAAATTTAAAAAAAAATATGCATATTTTTTAATTTTATTTTATCCACAACATTGTTTTAAAGTTTTGATTTTTTTTTTTAATGACAAAATACATTTTTAATTTCTTATTCCAATGCGCAGTATTTTTCAATATATTTCAATACAAAAAATCGAATTAAGGAAGAGTAGTTTATTAGTTACAATTGTTTAATGTTTATTTGACGATCATTCGTAGATGAAATTAAAACTGTATGTTGTAGTAAAATATAAAAACTTGAAAAATTATAAGTATAAAATTAAATTTTAAAGTGGTTGTAACATTTTGTAACTGTGTAAGAAATATTTTAAAAACATTAATAATTATTTTGAATAATCAACGTTCTTCGTCAAATGAATCACCCAGTATACTTACCCATTTACCTGTACCTACGATAATTGAAGTCGTGCTAGATTAAATCGCTATAATAATTGAGTTATGACAATATTGCAATATGTTTTGTTAATTAACTGCGTGTATCATTATCATAAATTATAAAATATAACGATTTTCATCAACATCGACCGATGGAGTGATTTTATGACTGAAAAACATTGCTTATGAATATATTGAATAAAACATAAAATTTGGCTGTTACGCGAGATACACGTTTAGTGAATTATTTTTTTTTACTTTTATATAAAAACAATTATTATATAGTGTAGTAAACCTACAACAGCCTATAGTGGTTGTAAAACTTTTTTATGGCTACTTATAAGGTCTGTAGGTATAACTTTTGCTCGTTATCATAAAACTGTAATTTTTGTAGTTACACAGACTTCATTCTTAATATTGGATTTTTAATCTCTTTTTACATATATGGATATTAAAATATCACCACCACTGGTGTACAAAATACTTTACAATATTATGTTATTTTTCTCCTAGAAACAGAGAATTAAGGCAAAAATACATTTTTGGTGTGTACCTACTAATGATGTAATATTTTATGTAGCTCCCCCCCTTTTTTTTTATTGATTCGAGTTACAACTTCAGCAGAAAAGTCCATTATAGTAACATTACATTTAATTTTGTTAACATAGGTACCTGTACGTTTTGTTTCAACTTGAAACTATTTCCTTTGCATTATGATTTTTACATTAATTGTGTAATATGTTGGATGACAATGTCTTTTTTTGTTTTTTTTTTTAAATAAGATTACATAAATTTTTTGCTCAAGAAAACCTTTAATCTAGTGGTTTTGGCGGGGTTTATGTTTGAAGTTCAGCGTCAATAATATTGTTGGATTTTCAGATATTTATTTGTTCGATCAAATCTTGAGCGTATTTTCAACCATCTGGAGGGATTATCAAGTTTCTAAATAAATAAATAAATTATACCTGCTTATACAGAGTTGGAGAACTTAGATGTGGAATGTCTCATCACGTCCAACGATGTAAGTCAAATAATTTTAATTTTCTGTGATCGTTTATGTCTATAAATATAGGTCATTTTGTCATTTAAATAATTTTAACCAAATTATTATCATTAACATAATCGACAATTTTAAAATTATTTAGTAAGTTTGATATTTTGTCGATCGATAATTGTTTGTGAAAAACTTTAGCTAATGGGAGCCAGCTTTTATTTGTTCAACAGTTATTATATCATAAGAATTTCACAGGTATTATGTTTTTATCGATGTCAAACATGTATGCACGAGAATCTGAGTTTGGGATATTTAAAAATTTTAATTTTCACTCTTCTTGAAATTATTGCAATGAAATTAACGAAGATTAATTACACATAGACACCGATAATGAACTTATCAGTTGAGTTCCTATTGGCTATATTATTTATGAATTGAGTATTATTAAGTAACCTAACCTCGATACAAAAACCAACTTTAAAAAATCTATTTTTGCTATAAATTCATGATAGTATATTTTTTTTAGATAAGTACTTATAATAAACAGTTTATTTTTAATAAATGAAATATTTCACGAAAGTAAAATTCACAATATTTTAAAACATTAAAACTCTATATTATAATATGCTTAGTTATAGGTAGTATCCTAACCTATATTGCCGATATATATTAAGTGTATATTATGTAATTTTATAGTCGTGTAAAGAATTTGGTGTCCCACCATAATAATATTTTTATTTTTTTATTTGTTAATTTAATTGTGTCGATACACCAAGTATTTTTACAATGTTTTGCAATTTATAATAATTATAATTTTAATAATATTATTATTGTGATTCAGTTTGGTCTGTCTCTTAAATATATGAATGTGTGACACTTTTACTATATATTTTGTAATTTACACCAAAATCATTAATATGATATAGAACAGCATTATGTTTTAACGTATATTATGTCAAAGGATATTTTAAGTACATTTGAAAGTCATAGAACAAATTATTATCATAATGTTTGTTAGTGGTTTACACGAGAAATACTGCATTATATACATTAGTAAAAACACTAACCATGTATTTTAATAGATTGTTATTTATTATTTGTATTATTGTTGGTTTTCAACAAAAACGTTTCGAATGTTAAGTGTTACAAGTACACTTAAATATTGCGAAAAAAAAGTTGCCGAGAAACCTACAACGGCTACAACCACAATATTAAACCGCAATATTATATTTAAGAGCTATCGGGTAAATTTCATAGCAATTACTGAAATCAAAAGTTTCGGTAAATAAATCAAATTAATGGGTGTAAGTGTACTCAGAGTATGTTGTTGAGCTTAACCTATTTTTTTCTGGGTATTAATTATTATTATTATTATTATATTGTATAACTTACATTATAGGTAGTCGATTCGTACAAAACTGTCCTCAAAGAAACGTTTTTTATTTATTTTTTTGTCGTACATGGTCTATACCCATACTAATAATAATATGTACAATGCTGTGCAAATGCAATTATAAATTCATTACTAAAAATCTTTGGGTTTGATTATATAATACAAGTATTGAATATAATATAAAGAGTAATAATGAGTATATTATAAATAATTTTACACAATAAACATAATATTATAATTTATTATGACGTATTCTATAATATATTATGGATTTATATTACAGTTTACTCGTTAAAATTACTTTTAATAACTGATATAAATATTTAATATTTTACACGTAATTCTCTGGTATAATATAATTGAATATAAATGGTATAATATTAAATTATTATTTTTTTTTGTAATTTACTGTTATATAGAAGTTTTCTATTTTAGCTTTTTACTGTTAAAATATAAACAATATGCAATTTACTTGAATTGCTATCATTATAAACTTAAAAAAAATTCAAAGTACTCGCCAATCGTTAACTACAATCATAATATTGTGCTTCGATGTGTGTGAATTAATTTTAAGAAACGTTTTAGAGTAAATACTAATATGTACATAAATAAATATTTATCCAATTTTTATTTGTCTGAATTCTAAATTTAAGACATTATTAAGTATTCGTTTTTATCCTATTTTATCGTTATTGCATTTATCGTAAATGTTTTTTTTTTTTTTATAAATCTGTTTTTGTTTAGGCCAAATATATTTTATAATACCTTTCCGGAATGACTATTTGAATATTAACTTGATTTTTTTAAATTTTCGTGGGTAATTATTCAAACCGATCAAACAGAAATTAAAAAGTACTGACCTACTGCAAAATTTCTTCAAGTGATATCATGCGGTTGAATAAACTACCAAATATTGGGGATAGTGATAAAGACTGAGGACAAATAGAAATAAATAATTATATTTTTTTAAATCATAGAATTGGTATTTATACTATATTGTAATAATTAGTACCTACCAAATTCAGAGAAAGGTTTTTTAAATTATGGATGGTACATGTATAACAATAATTTTGTTCCTCACTTCGCTGCGAAATATTCAAATTTCAGATAAATTATACTCAATTATGTTCTTTGAAAAGTTAGTCAAGTAAAACAAAGTTTAGAATTTGGAAAACCATACACGTTCTATAGCGAAGACATAATAATATATTATTGTAGATTGGTATTGTATCGATTTTCACGGCACAAATGTCTAATGATTAGTGGTGAATCTTACGAATCAGTACACATACACAAATTACTTTATATTATTATTTTGTGGTTGAATCTGTATGAGGTTATTCTATACAATATAATACTCACAAGTTTCGAAACTATATTTTTTTTTTTTAAGATCTTCTTACCTTCAATATTAAATTAATGATTAAATATTTCCATTTTAAAACAAACCTTATTGTACTTTATGGTAGTCATATGAGTGAATTCAATTATCGATTCTTTTCAATGCGTTATGACTCAATTTACGCAATACAATTTTTGTTGCGAAACGTATATTAGTTAGGGGTATCATATTATTTAAAATGTATAGGAAATCTACGTTTAATTCGGAAAATATTAAATTTCCGTTTATATAAAAAAAAAATCAATATTGATATTGTTTTATGTTTGAAATTTATTAAAATATGTTTGTAAATGGTTTTTGATATTATAAAATTAATGAGACTTTATTATATTTTTTAAAATAACTTTTTTATATAGTTATCAAAATACAGTTCACATCAAAATCGATCAAAATAAATTTAGGTACCTACCTACTAAACATAACATTTTTATAAATAAAATCATTAACTTAATATTACGATTTAAAAAAAACCCGATTTGATCACAATATGTCCTATATTGATTTATGTCTATTATATTAAATAGAGTAAAATTTTTTATTATTTATAACATTATCTACCTACTATAGTTGTGGGTTCTAACAAAAGTAGAGCAAGATTGTCTATTCGTCATAATATTATCTCAACAAAAATAAATTTAAACATTTGACATCTGCAGGTATAAATACGAGCAAGATAACAAGATTATTGAAATAATGTACTTGTTTTTTTTTTACATCTATAACCTAACTGTTTTCATAACTTCACGAACACATGCAATATTGTTTAATGAAAAATACCGAAATTATTATAGGCCACGGCGCACTTATAATATAAGATGACCGGAGAAATGATTTTTTTTTTAATAGGTTATATCAAGAATTTTAAAAAAAAACTTCTTCTGAATATGTTTTGGACTAGTTCATACATGAAAAATGTGTTTTAATTATTAAATGATTTAAATTTCAAGAGGATGCTATTAATATTGTAACATCGATATGAGTTAGGAGACTTCGATCCCAACAAATAAACAATTGTTTTAGGGTTTGGGGGGGAGGCTGATATCCTCTTGCCTCTTGCCACCTAGGATTTTCACCAATGTTAATCATATTTGTAAGTTGGTAACGTTGGAGGACATAGTGTTAGATAATAATAAGTAAAACTCATTAAAAAATATATATTTATTTATTTATTGAAACAACTTAAAAATTTGGCTCCTCAAATCCTGATCATTGTATTCATCCAGTGCACCGATGCTATTTTTTCGTGGTTTTAAAAATGTTGACGTTACCATGGTATACATTGTAGACGGCGTGTATCCGTGCGGTCTGGTAACTGCTTATAAAATTTGCGATTGTCGGGATTTGCACAAGTCCATTTGGACCGGATTATAACCACGGTATATACTCGTATATATATTTTTTATATTATCAGACTGTACTACAATGTTATACGTGAGTACCTACATACTTAGGTCTGTTGGAAGCAGTATTATAATCTTTATTATTATGCGATGACAAACGGACGTTTTGCAATCGGTTACGCACGTAGAATATGTCTACGCGTACACGAAAACGTACAAAGAGATTGATGGACACGTACCTACGTGGTTTTTAGGTAATGCTATTACCGCACTATTTGTACCTATGATAGACACGGAAAATAAAACGCGAGCAGCCACATCACTCCGATTACGTTTATTGTTACCACGGTACCTACACCATCACGCGAGAACCTGCCTCGTATACCATATTCGGTATAGTACAGGATTGGTTCCCGGGTCAAATCAAGTGTAAGTACGAATTGGTAACCGATAAAAAATATTACTTATCATTGTACAGCTGTTCGAATTGGGTTTCCACATATGTACGAATCGGTAATCTCAAAACGATATTTCAATAGGCATTACCATATTGTCTGCAGGGAAAGTGTTTAAATATAATATATAATATTATTATCTAATAGCAGATTGTTGAAAAGGAAAGTTTGTTGGCGAGAACACTAAAAAAAAAATGAAATGATTGCCATGTTTTGAACTTACAATGCATCAAAAAGGTATGTATCTATGATGAAAATGTATAGCACTTTAAAAAAAAAATAATATTTATTGTTCCAAATCATTTGTCTGACTTATACTATGATACCTACCATAATTGTTTAATATTATTAATATATTTTACATTTAAAAGTACGCACACTTATTAGGTGCCTGTGTAAGGCACGATTTAAACATTTTAAACTGCCTAGGTAGCGACAATTATCTAACAATGATATGTGTCAAGCTCAGGGGGGTCGGCAACATTTTTTGACAGAAGAGCGATAAGTTACAATATACAAAATTTTCTGACTTTAAAGACCCACTAAAAATCTTATAATTTTTTAAAAATAATTTTATTTTTAAATTTTAATAGCTATAATAATACAATTTCACAGTTATTAATTAATGGGTTGCATTAAGAGCGATACTTAAAGGTTCACATCAATGGGAGCATTGGCTTTGCATGTATTTTGAAAGTTTTGTCAAGTCTGGCTCATAAATTATTGTTTTTAGTATCAAGTTATTGTTATTTATTATTTCATATTTTCAAAAGCAACAAAAATAATCTAATATAAAATGATGTGAATTTTTTATATTATAAAATATTGTTTTTAAACATAAAATATTAACTTTTGCGTGCGGAACTGGAGAACCGCAACTTAAGATCGAAAGAGTCACATGTGGCTCGTGATCCGCAGATTGCCGACCCCTGGTTTAGCTAGTAGGTATTCTAGACAGTCCTAAGAAGTCTTGATGAAAAACGGGAAAGAAATTGTTGCTGGTTGAATGTATAATGATAATAATAATATTTTAAAAGTCAATTTAACACATTATAGTTGTATTCTCATCATGAAAGCTTGTCGAATTCGTATGTTAGGTACTTATGTAGCAGTAGTTCCCAACCTGTGGGCAACAGCGCCTTCCCCTAAGGGATGAAATAGGATTTTTTGAGGGGTGAGACTAAACATTTTTTTTTTATTTGATGTAGTTTGTATCTATTATTATAATTACAGTGAAGCCTCTCTTAGCGGACATCTCTAAATAGTAGACATTTTTATGATAATTTCATTTTGATTTTGACAATTATAAAATATAGACTAATCGTGAAATACCTTCATATCTATCTATCTATTTTAGTTTTAAGTTAATTTTATCTGTTCATTATCGGGTTAATTAAAATATTTTTATAGTTTATGTTCTGTAAAGTATCCTACGTTACTATTTCCTACTCGTATTTAATTGTGTTTGTGATTCCATTACATACGAACGTATTCGGGAACGTATTGTCTCCAACGTAGTTAAATTAGAAAATGCTTTGATACATGGAATTATTATGCATCTAAACTCTAAAGTAACTGAATTTTTCCTATAATTTTAAATAAAAATATATACAATTAATATTTTTACTTAAAATAATAGAAATATAGAAATATCATTAATTATAAATATATAAATAATAAAATATGTCGTAGATATGTAATTATGAATTTATTCGAGTTCTTTTCCAGAATTTACCACCCCACCCCTCTGAATAGCGGACACCTCTAAATAACGGACAAAATTACGGCAACCAAGAGTGTCCGGTATTTAGAGGTTTCACTGTATTTTATTAACTTTGAACAATTTAAACAGTGTACTTTCGATTATCTACGTTTTTCTATAGAATGAAACATGTACATACTTATGTAAAAACAGAAATTATAAAAATATAATGTTTTTGTACATAATAAATAATTACGGTTTCATGAATTAAAATAAATATTAGAATATTGGGTTACGATAACCGATGGCCCAATAACGCATATACGTCAGGACTGGCACACGTGGCGATTCCTAGCTTTTTTGGGGAGGGGCATTTGCTAATATCCAACCTGATTTATGGATAAAAGTCTCAAAAAGGTTGGGAACCGTTGCTGTAGAGGATTCGAGAACTCATTCGATATTTGGTAGTGACTCTTAGTTATCCTTTGCTGTGTTACGATGCTTAATTTCAATGTTAATTTGGTTAAAAAGATAGATTTTTTACAGAAATTATGATCATATTGTTGGTGATATCTTGCAGGTGTCTTCTGTATTCGGACCTCATTTCGGTGTTTTTTTTTCGATATTAATTGTTGGCCAAAAACAACACAACCAGTTCACTACCACCAAACCATAATATCGTATTCCCCAGTATAGACATTAAACACATACGATAAGGCCCGGTTGAAGGGGTAGGTGATATAGGCCCACGACCAGTGGCGTACCCAGGGGGGGGGGGCTTAGGGGGCTTCAGCCCCTCCCATTGGCCATGTTTTGGAATACATTTTATATTAAAAAAGACAAAGTACAAACCATGATATTTCTAAAAAACGGTATTGAATACAACGTATTATCTTTAGTAACAATGACTTAGTATAAGCAAAGCATAAACGTTGTGTTTATTATGGTACCGAATACCGATATAGATTTAGCCCCCCCCATTCGAAAATCCTGGGTACGCCACTGCCCACGACCAAGACATCACTTCAGTATAAAAGTGAAATTTTCAAAACTGTATACATATTATTCTATAATTTTAGGGTTGGAAAAATTTGATTTTGTAAAGTTCGCTTTTTCAACTAGAGTAGGCCCTGAACACGAAAACGATTACTTGTCTATAATGCTGTGTGTATACAACGGATACGATATCATAAAAGTAAATTCTAGACAACTCAGTTGAACGGTCGGTGGCACCTGTGGAGTACGATTTTGCGCGTTTTACCTTTTTAGGCATACGATTGCGCGCGGTGCCGGAATAACAAAGAACATGCTTTTGACTATTCAAAATAAGCGTACGATTGCGCGTGAAATTGGATGCGACGTCGCCAATTTATTATTAAAATTTAAAATAATTATTATAATTAAAAAAATTATAAAAAAATTTGTTATTTTTCGTATAATATGTTGTTATTGTATTTATTTATAATAACATTATAAACGTGGCATCACGTGTCAATGAATCAGTCAAAAATAGTACAAAAAGTTACAAATATTACAAATAGTTACAAAAAATAACAGATACTTTATATTCACACTTAGTCTACCTAAAAAGTTCGGAAATTTACCATGCACCTATAATCTGTATATTTGGCGACGTTGCTTAGAAGCAAAAATAATTTAGCACGCGCAATCGTACACCTAAAAAGGTACCGTTGATAAGGACCGCGCGCAATCGTATTGCAGCCGGTGGCACGACAGGCACTGATACATAACGATTTCATGGGTTCAAAATAATGTATATGCTACCATAACAGTAAACCCACGAAACAGTTGCTAACGCAATTTAAAAATACGATTATAGACATCATAACGGTTAGCTTCAAGAAATCTAAAACTTTGGTCAACGTATTAATATTGTAGTAAGAATAATCCCCACGCATCATAATCACTTACAAATGTCGATTTAATTTTAATTTTTTGATTTTAAGTAAAACAATTAAATTGAATTAAATTTTAATGATTAAATAACTAAATGAATTTTGAAAGAAAATTATCTCTTCAAACATTGTATGTTTATAACAGTTAGATTATTGTTTTTTTTTCAGCTAGATATAAATTTAATTAAAATTTTTAAAGTTGTTTTAGTTAATATAAATTTAATTTGAAATAACTCATCCCAAATATTAAACAATGTTCATTATTGTATACTATCACGCATATTTTTAATAATGGTAGATACAATATTATAATTGTATTGAAGTGTAAATTATAAATTAAAACTTTTTCTGACATTTTAAGTGTAATTACTAATTAGTCATAATTTTATTGACAGTGTAAATATGCTATAAGAAAAGTTGGCAATAAAACGTTCAAAATAACAACATTGAAATATAAGACGGAATGGATCTAAATAATAATCATATTTTTTTTATTCGTATTGTGAAATAGAATGAAACAATTTAAAATAAACGTGTATTTAATGTATCTCAATGTATTTTTAAAGTATTTTGCCCGTAATGAATATTAAAATACCAATAAATTTGGTTAGAAGTATTTATCGAAGGGGCGGGTTGTAGGCTTACATTATAGCTACTATATTATAAGCGGCCAATAATAATAATTATAATTATAAAAAAAAACATTTATGAGCCCAAATTACGATTTACATAATAACATTATTAAAACTGTTTTCTCTCTATGTGAAATACATATACATATATATATGTAATAATAAAATAAATAAAGTTTTAGCGTTTACTTTTTTACAAAATAAAAGATATTTGAATTACTAAACCCATAAAATATAATTATAGTTAATCAGCTGATATTCACGCCGATAAAGTTATTGAACACATTTTTTGTTTAATAAAAGAAGAAAAAAATCATAATCAATAACACGCCCTTTTTAATATAAAGTTTCCTTTTGTTCGCTAAACTACTTAGATTTTTCTTCGATTACTCGTTAAGTTTTATTTTTTTTTTCATTTTAAAAACACGCTTTAGTGATTAATTTAGAGGCTGATTAATCACGGATAAAATAATTTTAAATCTGAGTACAAAACTATAACAACACAAACACTCAAAATATAAAATCGTTGCAATAAATATATACTATTTTCACTAAGCGTACTTTGTAAGAAATATTATATTATTATTATTGAAAATGTTAATTTATTCTTTTTATTTTTTTAGAATCTGTAGAGCAAAGAGGTGAATATATATTGATTTTAATATGCTGTGTGTTTGTTTCTTTTTAAATTTATTTTATAGGCACTGCAATCTGTATAGAAAAAAAGTGTTCATTATAATTTTCATAATCAATACTACAAGACAAGAAAGTAATAAAGTAATTTAACATAAAGTGTTTATATAAAAGTGTTTTAATAAAAAAAATAATACAAAATGTACGTACAGGACTCCTGCTTCTATAATTTATATACTTTATTATAATTATATTTTTAATGTGTCTGTTATCGATCTCCGAAGCAGAAAAATTATAAAGTTGTAATATAATTTGTAAAAAAATTGGTTTTGACAATAATTGATAAAAATGTTTAATTTTAAATATTTTATAAATTACATATTAAATTTTGCATAGAATTTCTATATAGTTATACTTACTAATGCGTATTATATTATATTATTTAAAAGCTTTGAAATAGTTTTTTCTTCATCTGTTGTAGTATAATTGGATAGTAATTATTTTAGTTTAATTAGACCATAAATGGTGTACAATATATAATTTTGACAATTTATGGAAACGACTAGTGATAGAGACACATTTTTTAACTAACATGTTCGTAGTTAAGTAAAAAGTATATCATGTTAGCTATATACTAATAGTAGTTTTATATTATTTTTTTGCAATATGTGCAGTCAGTTGAATAATATTATCAAATTAAAAATAAACCGAAACTTAAATTGTCGGCTTAAATTTAAAATATTTATTTTTAAATTCATGGCATACAAATATCAATCAACCTTTTATAAAAAGTAAAATAATAATAATGGTATTTATATTTTTTTTAACAACAATAGTTTCACATTCTTTTTTTTATCCATAAATTAAGTTCATTCAATTAAATATATTAATACTATACACAAAAAATACCAATAGGTACCTGTTTTTTAAATGAAATTGGTTAAGTGATTTACTGTACAATAATATTTGCTAGAAATAAAAACACCGTCAATTAATTCATCTAATTCTTGAAAATGATAGCCTCATAATATTGAATCATACATAGTAAGGTAAACAATAAAACCAAAAAAAACCATTGATCCAATAAAAATTTTTATCTGTAATATAATAAAACAATAAGTAAATTTGAGATTTTTTACAAGGTTTGGAGTCTTGAGTGAAGTGCGTCCATTGACACTACTTCAAAATATTTATTTTTTTATTTTACGAAGTTAATAACGTGGCCAATTTCGTTTAAGTCGACGGGGCGGGTTATCAGGGAGAGTCTTAGAGGAGAGGTTTGAAATTAGCTGGTTTGGATGATTATTTATTTTAGAATATAATTATAGTGCGTTGAAGCAAAGGGTGTGAAGAGTTGGAATGTTCAGGTCTTTATGGATTGCATGATTACTAACCTCGTACCAAGGTGCATTTGTCAGAAGACTAACAATTTTACTTATAAATTTATTTTTAACAAGTGCAATTAAAAAAAAAAAAAGACAGTTAAATAATTTTCTTCTTATTTTTCAATTACTTGTCAAATATTATATTTTTGTAGAAAAATCAATAATTTTTTTAAATCAAATAAATAATTTAATATTTTATTGATTTTCTAGAAATTTTTTTCAGATATTTTTATACTACGTAAAAAAAAATAATAATTAATACCTAATATAACCGTTTTCAGATATTTGAGTATAGTGGGGTAATCTATCGTTATATCTTATAACGAAAAATTAATTTTCTCAATCAATTTAACGAAATAGTGTGGAAGGGATGCCCCTAAAAATTATTTAACTCATTTATTTATTTCTGAATGATATTATCAGAAAAAAATTCAAATACAATGATTTTGTAGACATTAAATTCCGAAGAATTGAGTATAAAAATCTCATCTCAATTCTTTCAATAATTGAACTATAAGGCGGTTCAATACAGAGAGTAGTATTATTATTTTAAACTTGAAATTATAAAATTTTAAATATATATATTTATATATATAAATAAATAAAATAAAATATAAAATTATAAAAAATCATCGTGATTTTTATACAATGATTCCGTAACCGACAATTTTTTAAGTTATAAACGTCAATAGAATAAAATACCTATCAATATAACATTTTTTTAGGGTTATTACTATAATTGAAGTGTTCGTATCTTAATTCTTGAACCAATCCCTTGATGTTCGGTTTGGTTCAAAATTCGAACTCTGTATGAAAAGATTACGAACCAAATCATCAAACATCTTTCGCTATTTGAAAATTGAATGTAAATATTCTTAATCAAACAATTTCAAAATTTAATTTCACTATTTTTTACTAATAATTAAAATTTAAGTATGTATTATAATTTATAATAGTATTATACTATTAATTATTATTGATTACAATTTACGATCATTTATGATAAAATAAAATGCTGAGTTAAAATTTTAGTTCGATAGACATTTTTAATAGTTCGGTTTGGTTTGGGTTCGTAATACTTGACAATATTTGGTTCAAGTTTGGTACGACACCAAAAAATCACTAGTTATTAGGTACATGAATGCGATATATTGCAGAAGATGTTTCTTTGAGTTTGTAACATGCTCATAATTTTTTTCAAGTCATATTATTGCATTAATCTTTTAGCAGGTTAACTATATTTTTTGTCATTTTATTTCAATATTTTCAAGTGTATTTTGAATTTTGGTTTGAAGAATTTTTAGCAACAGATAGAAAATATCGAATCAACTATTTCTATGACAAACAGTTGTTTATAATGATATTATGTTCAAATGTTCAAACAGTGAAAAAATGATGTTGTATTAAAACAAATCCAAAAATAACATTCTTGTTTTCTAATACGTAACTAGGTGAGTACTCACGTACGATTATTGATGTGTTCAAACTTCTCTGATTTTCGTCAGATATTATTTAAATTGTCAATAAATAAATAAAGTAAATGCCTCGTTGATTGCATATACAAATAGTCTAATGAAGTGAACACTATAAAATATCTGTCAGTGTCATATGTGTGATTATCAATCGAAATATTCAGTTTTTTTCGTCAAAACCACCGCCCACACACGTGGGTATCACTACGCTAGACCATAATATTATGGCATCCGTACATCATTACTATAATGAATCACGACGGTTGCGGTTCGACCTGCCTACGCAAAATAATGCTCAGTTTACGACACATTATGATACCGATAATATACCGGTCAGACGCTCAATTGTCGATAGACGGTTTAAGTAAATAATCGTCTTCACTAGGATTTTAAAAAGGGCCAAATTTAATTTTTGAAAATTATTTAATAAATTTTTAATGATAATAATTAAAAAAATAAAAATTTAGGTACAACTGTTCACTAATTTAGTGATGTATAATAAAATGAGACAGGTTGTTTTGTCAGGAAAGGATATTGTATAGGAAAAAGTTCATGAATGACACAAATATTTTTCTTGAACTTTGGATTTTGGATTTTAGAATAATGTAGATACAATTTAATTTTAGTAAGTGCTGCGTAGGGGAGCAACTGGCCTTAACGAATAGATAATTTTTTACTGACTGTGGGTTGCTGGGTGCTATGAGTGCATTTTCATTTTGATAATAATTTCATTAAATATAAAAATGTCAAATGTAACAGTTAAACATTTTTTAATAGCAACACGGTTATTGCGAATGAGAGGTATAAGGTGTACCAATATAGGCTTATTTTGTGGAACTAAATATCAAATAATAACACATTTGTGCGTACGGTTTCTATCTGGTCGTTTGGCAAAAAGTTAAGCCCGAAAAAACCATAAAAATGATGCGCTTTTGGATGAATTTATATAGATTGAATTCGGTCGTTGGAAGAGATAATATTATTTGGTAGGTAAATAATTGCAGTATATTATTATGATAATATCGCCTATCACTTGCATAGTGTATATAATTTTGGGAAAAATTCGTAGATTTTACGACATACTGAATTAATTACTAGAGTCAATAATCGAATAAAATTCGTAGGTATGGTTCGATGCATTACTAATGATACAAGCTGATCTCGAGGAAACCAAGCGCATGCAAAGGTTAGTTGATCAGCATAATTTTTTGCTGTATGCCGCTTGTGAGTGTGACATTATTATGGAATTGAGCGTTTCCATTTTTTTAACAATAATTAAAATAAAAAGTTTCAAACGTAACAGGTAGGTAGACATATTTTCAAACCACATGTAATATGTTTTTTTTAATAAATCGTATAAAGTATACCGCCTAGAGATGTACATTTTAATAAACATGTTCAAAATTTTGAAGATTAAAATAAATGATTTTTTAAATTTATTTCTTGCCATATCAATCTCCGATATTATACAATTGAATCTATACATAATAATATTATATTTAAAACAGAGTACTTGTAATGTCGCTTAACGCAATTTACGCAATTTAATATTATTCTCATAAACATAATATTGGAAACTCATAATACAAAAAAATTTATTTTTGCAATAAACAATTAAACAATTTGTATTTTTACTGCAGTATAAAATGTTGAGTGATGCATAACGTTTCCCTACATATTACATTGATTTTCCATTTTTTTTGTTTTTATTATTTGTTGTTTTTTATGAGTTAATATCCTTAATTTTTACAAATTACATATTATTATTGTACCTAATTTTACACAAGTCAGAAATATTAATAATTTATAAACATGTTTTACTATCGCGTACCTATATACCTACCAAACATTTTTTAAATTTAGTTCATATTCACAGTCGTTAAATTTATAATTAAATATTAAACATTTGATTATAATATCAAACGTACAACTTCAAAAATTAATCATGTTCGGGAAAATACATTAAAATCAAATTTTCAAAGAAAGTCGAAAATTACAGTGAAAAAAAAATATATATTTAATTTAAAATTGTCAAACTCTTGTTGTCCGATAGTAAACCTAAACAGGTAACATCCCCGCGTAATTCGTCACTTCTCTAAACGTCGTCTGCGTGTTTAATTTTGGTCTTAAAATATTATAATATCACCGTGCAATGGTCACATCACTGCAAACTCATGTTATAGTGTGTCACCTATATCACCAGCAGCGTATGCATTATTTTACGTAGGAATGTTCGGATTCGAATTAATAATAATAATAATCAGAAAATCGTGCCAGCACCCTACGCAAAATGCCGTCGACGACGTGCGCGTATGTTATAATTATTATAATAATATTACTTAGGTATGTCTATGTGGTAGTATATTATACAATAGGCATGGAGGTATCTCGAGCCGATGTAGGTACCTGCGGGCCTCTGCAGCCGACCGACCTCGAAAGATTCCTCCTCGGGGATTCGATATTTCGGTGAACGACAAAAGCACACACACGTACACGTACATACCGCATCACAACCATAATACAGTCGCAACTTATTGCTATAATATTATTTGTCTTATAACAATATAATATTATAATAATATTGTAATCGTACCGTTTTCGGGCTGTCGTCTATATAATAATTTAATAATGTACACTCTTAGGTAACTACATAATATAGGTGCCTTAATTTAATATACGACACACAGCTGCAGCAGCCAGCAGGACACGTCGCCCGGTGGCGATCCTTTCCAAATTTCAAAACGGGAGCGTCGACGATTATCCTGCGCCACAGAGACTTAAACTATATAATATAATATTATGCGTGTTATAGTATGTATGTGTTTCAAGGTGTTTGGGCCTAAAGTCAACGCCGCCCGCGCAAATATTATTATTCACTCGAAGCACGTGCATGTGTACGCGTGTGTGTGTGTGTTATTGTTTCTTAGCATGTTAAATTCACACACACACACACACACTTATATGAGCCACATTGTGATTCGCATGCGGTGACATGGGTGAGAGATAGATAGAGAGAGAGAGGATGGAAATAAGAAAAAAGTATCTTATAAATCACGATTAATAATATATTCCATCGGTGTGTATAGTGTTACAGCAATAGGTATGCGCGATACACTCATTCCTATGTGGGTACGACTTTCGATAATACGATCGAACAGCGTGTAAGTATTATTATTATTATTATTATTATTATTGTGCCCATTTCCGACCTTGAACCGTTGCACAAAATAAAAACCATATATACATTTGTAATATTATGTATAACGATTATTGCATAAAAAACACACACACACACACGCTCCTCCACCCGTCCGCCACTGAACTGGATGCCGCGGTATTTGCGGTAACAACCAGATTCCGTATGGTAACAATGAAAACATGGTAGGTATATCTATAAAGTTATATACGATGGTATGAGTGGTATAAGACGATATCTTTATAGTGACTTCGAAGCTGCAGATCGGCACCACCGAAATCTTTTAAATGTTTTGATAACTTTGATGCAACGAGATCGAAACCCAAAAGCAAAAGACTTCATCAAATCTGCGGAACGAAATAATAACACAATTTTTCGGACGATTCAAGTTCGATTGAAGCGGTGAGCTACTGAGAAAATTTCGGTGGGCCACTAAAAAAAAGACCGATCGTATTAGACCATTTTGGACAATTGTTTTATGATACAAATTTAAATTGACATTTTATTTTTCTCGGTGCGCTGCGTAAGATTTTGATCATTTAAAATGTTCATTTAAAAATGGGTCTTTTAGGGGTGGTTAAAAAACTAAAACTCGGAGGACACCGATCCTTTGTCTATCCGGCGCTGTGTCGAGTATTACAAACAAAGCTCAGAGCCGTAAAAAATTATAGTATCTGCGCGGTACATTCATTATTCTTATGTTTGTATATACGACTTTCGATAACATGATAGAACCACGGCGTTGATATTATTATTGTGCCCATTTCCGACCTTGAACTGTTGCACAAAATAAAAACCATGTGTGTTGATAAAAGCACAATATAATAATATGTAACAATAATCGTAATATTATTATGTATAACGATTATTGCATAAAAAAAAAAAAAAACAAACACACGCTCCTCCGCCACCGCCGCCGCATGTCACTAAACTGGATGACGCTATATATGCGGTAACAACCGGATTCTGTATAGTAATAATAAGAAAACATGTTGCCTATATATTATATTATTGAATTATTAAAACGCACGCGTAGAGCCTAGATATAGGTAGCTCGGTACCTACCTATAATAGGACGTATTGAGTAGGAACGCTTAAGCTTATTATTATTATTAAATATTGGTACAAACATATTATATTATTATAATTGTGTCTGAGCGGATGTTTGCCCGCGGCGGTGGTGGCAGCGGCGACCGAGGGGGAAAAAGGGTAGTACACACGTCGACTTTCTAGCGCGGGCGAGATTATTATTATTATTCAGATCGATTTACAATATTATATTATATTAAAGTTTCGTAAACGGCGATCGCGCTGCAGCCGAGGCCTTGATCCGGTATTCCGTTGAACTATTGAACTCGGGAACACGCGCAAATAAATACGTCCGACACCGGCGGCGTTTCGTCACCGATACAGAAAATTAAATTTAAAAAAAAAAAAAAACCATACGAGCATAATATTATTATTATCGTGATCGTAGGTACGTGTCACGTGTGTGTGCGAGTTTGCGCGGCCCTCCCCACATCATCGACACGTCATAATAATATCGTATTATGAGGCTTTTTAGTCTCGGGTGAAACCATTTTCGACCTCTGTTATATTATATTATCGCCATCATCGTTATAATTTTTTGTTTTATTTTCGCTTGTGTCTACAGAGCGCTTGCGCAATTCGCCGTGCCGTATGCAAGTAGTAGATATTATTATAATTGAACTACGCGTGTCGGCCGCTCGCCAGTCGTCGCCGTACTTTGCCACCCTAGCCCTGCAGGAGGTACCTACACCTAATATGACATTGTCACGACAGCCTGTCGGTTTTGATTGGACAGGTCTGCACCGGGGTCGGTAGAAATCCTTATCGGGAATTAATAAATGACATGTTTTTATGTAATGCTAATCATTACGAGATAATAGATACCGTCGTATTATACATACAGGTAGGGTACAACAAGTGTCGACGATTGATATTCCGATCAAATTAAAATCAACAAGAACGTATATTATTATCATTAGAACTCGGATGTTAATGACCGACATTTCATTAAAATATGCAATCATATATACCACAAAATATAAATTAAATAAACTTATTTTTTTTTTCAAACAAAAATACACAAAAAAAGGGTGAAAATCAATAACAAAAAAAATTATATACTGTTTTAAATAAGTATTTAAAATAAAATTATTACAAAATACAAAGTTATTAAATATGAAAAATGATTAATTGGTTTCCGATGTAATACGATTAAATTTTACATTGGTTAGATAATTTCCTTAGAAACACTAAATAACTTAAATTAAATTCCTGACAAAATTTAGAATACTACATTTCTAACAGATACTTTTCTACTACAAAGGCATAATTGCTCGATTTTCTTTGTAGTGGAAAAATATTTAGTACCTACCTGGCATGCTACTTATAATATTATGTACAGAGTATAACAAGAAGACCTGACAAATTAAATAACCAATCAACATTTTTTATTAATTTACAGTTGCTTGTATTACATATTATATAGTATATTAGTATAACCTTTTCAATTTTATTTTTTAGTTCCGAAAATAACATTTTTTAAATCTGATTTAAATTTTTGTTGAATAATTTAAAATAGCTAATTTTTATATTGCTTGATTTGATTGTAAAAACAATTATTTAAATCATGTACCAGAAAAATCTTTATTTAATTTGAGTTTTTGAAATAGAAAAGTCTGTATCTCCACAGTACACACCTTAAGCAGTTCCAAAAAAAAAATCAGGAATTTGAGAATATGGTATTTAAGTAAGTTTAAAAATTCTGAAAATCAGAATTTGAATAAATGTACTTTTAAAAGAATAAATTGGAGTTATGATGCTTAAAGAAACAACATGTATATGTATAGAGATATGTTGAGGTGGTCTTTAAGCATTTATTATATTTGTTATGCCACCTGAAAAGGTGTAAAATAATAATTATTTTTCATTGTTTGAATGTTGGTTAATAGCCATTGAACAACTTATCTAATTGATCCGATAAAACATACCAAAATTATTTTAAGTTTCATATTTAGAGTTTAATTAATTGAATCATCGAAACACGACGTCTTGTTACGATAAATCTTACTTAACTCAGAGCTAGTAGCGAGTGAATCAATAATGATATATTTTGACAACCACACAATATTATTATACGAGAAATAGAACGAATTCGTGCCCAGTCAGTAGTATGCTAGGGGCCTACTGTAGTAGACAACCGTTGAGGATTTATGTTCTCATTGAGGTTTTATATGCACTCAATGATAAAACCTTCTCTAATTAGTCATCAAACATTTCTCGAAATGGAATTTAATCCTTTTTTGTACCACGAATCGCATCATAGTCGAAGCACTTTATTACCGACGGGGTATAGTAAGTTGTGCCGCTGATTGGCTGGTGAACTCAAACGAAAGACGCTGCTCTATACTTATTACTGCTAAACCATAATATTGGTTCATACCTGAATCGGAAATAATAATTTACATTTGTCGCAACGAGACCACCAGTCGGCGAACAGCAGTATTCCTTTTAAAGCCATCGATTGTTATTAAAATCACTAATTTGGATCGTATTTCATCGACAATATTATTGCTACACTACATTCATCAATAATAAAAAAAAAAAACAATAAGAATTTTCCATATCAAACGCATACTTCTACCATATTATACCTTTTATGTTTGAAGGAAATTCTTCGGATAGAATGTTCGTCCTAAATGTCGTAGACTTCAACGAGGTCGTACTTACGATGCTTATTTAAATTCATCACAATATGCAAATAATGTAAACATAATTATTGTTCTCTGTTAAGTAGTCTTGTATAACCTATAATAATATCTGATACAAAAACGTCAACGTTTTATAAATTTATCACTATCTAAGTTTAAATAATGATTAATGCCAGGAGAACTTTAATAAAAATAATAATAACGGTTTATTCTAAATACACGCTCACGAGTTACGTGCATTCACTGAAAATCTAGACGTTTTAAAAATATTATTGAACTAAATCTATTGCATTTTAAACTCATTTCCTTTTGAACATAATAATATAATGATTTCATTATTAAGTCCATATAAACACCGAATCGAGTTAAATCATTTTTAAGATAATGTTTTTACAAACTTTGAATATAATTGTTAAAGTAGATATAATCAATCAAAATGTGACATAATATTATATAATCCTATGCGATAAAAATAGTGAATCATCAATAATTATATAAAAAAGAAAAGAACAGCACATAGTATAATAATGCAATTAAATTTGAAAAATCAATATTATTTAATTAGAAACAAAATATATTTTGATTTATAAAGACTAATTTGATATCATCAATCCAAGTCATTGTGGGCACCGATGTACAATATTGTAAAAATATGTACTTTGAAATATATATGTATAAGTATGTTATATTTAATGAAATTTTATTATATTTAGTACCAATGAAATATCTTAAGTTAAAAATAATTAATGAAATGCAAAAGTAATTTAATATTTAAATTTTTAACAGTCATATAATTATTTTAATACACGTTTTACAAATAATGATGCATCTTTGTTTTTAATTAAATTATAAAAATTTTAGAAAATTAGTTGGTTCATAAAATGTACAATACGTATTACACGATTTTAATTTTGTTTAGTGCTAATAATAATTTTCTTATTTCGTGGACAATATAAATAACTAATAAATAGGTAGGTACCTACTAATTTAGTTAGTTTTTAACGCATTTAATTAATAAAAGTGGAAAATTACCAGCTAAGCATGTAACGAAAATTATTTAATGAAACATTGATACTAAAAACAAACACACAATTGTTATTTTTGGCAGTTAAAAAATACAAAACAAAATTGCATGTTGTGCTGTGACCATTTATGTAGTTACACAATACTATACAATGCGTGAAGGTAAAATTTAACATTTTTTTACAACTATAACTTCCACTAACATTAAATTAAATTGTAGTCAACATTTTCACACCCAAATATATAACTATAAAATTCATCATTTTGATAATAATATGGTGTAAGCGTATCTTAAACGTGTAAAATTAAAGTAAAGCACTTTTACCTAGGTAAATAGCAAGAGCGGCGAATTTATGACCCACATTCTTTCTTCTTTGTTAAGTTTTGCATTTGATAAAATATAATAAGTTAAAATATAAATTATCATTGTCAAAAAGTGGCTGATTTATACGAAATTGTTTTTATACATTTATGAAAAATTCCAAGAACATTTTTTTCGTTTAAAAATAAATGAATTTTATATGATTTGTTTAAAGTCAGTCTTATTTAGTATTATTTCATCCAGGTATATTTTTTATATATTAAAATAAGGTGGAAAAAATTATTATGATTCACAACTAAAAAATATAATATTAATCTATCAATATATTAAATACTAGTACTAATATTACGTCTATTTTTTCGTTTTGTAAAACAATCTTTTGTATAAATATTTTAATAATTCAGAAACTAATCATTTGAATGTTGATTCAGTCATCAACATTTTCAAAAAATAATTTGTTTGATAATTTACATTGAAAAGAAGGAATGGGGTTTTCATTCGTAAGATGGTTGTTTTTATCACCACAGAGGATATTATACTTCTTTGGTAGAATAAAAATAAATTCAAGAGTTTGAAAAAATGTCTTCAAATAAGTATATTTAAAAATTCCAAAACACAGAATTCGAATATATTCGTTATTGAAGGGACACATAATTGGGATGATCAGGTTTGGTGAATAACCCTGTACATTTTAATAGAATTATTATTATTTTCGTTGTTAATTTATCATACAACAATGAGTGTTGTTATTTTATTATATTGGATACGTCTTGTTTAAAAACGAACTGCATTGTTTTACGAAAAATGTGCATATTTCAGTGTTTCACTATAATAATAGAGTTGTCGTATATAATTGGGACATGAAATCAATATCAAAAGAAATATATTGTGTACACACAATTATATTTTATGTATTATATAAACCCAGCCGAATATTGTGCGTCCAAACCGTTACACATTACCCAGTTGCAATTTAATTTAAATTAAACTATAATTGTGTATTAAGCATATTCCCCCGAAGAAACGCTAATAGCACTAATAAAAGCATAATGGATTTTTTTTTATATTTTCTCTCGAAACGGACGTTTAAAAATGTGAAAGATAAATAGATTCGGAGAACTTTTGATAAACATTTGCTCCTTTGAATACAAACAATTGTGTCGATTCATTGGGTTCGAACTTGGCAACAATTCCATAAAAATGGCATGCCTGAATAGTCTTTCTCTTGGGGCATTTTATTGTTTTTTTGCCAGATTTCTTTCGACAGAGAAAGGAACTTAACGATATTACCCATCACATCATATATTATAAAAGCTTTTATCGTTACCGATATATGGCTAAAAAGTATTCAGTGTTTTTTTTTTTTATATATTCAAAAACCAGCATACAAAAACTGACTCTTTATAAAAATCGATTTGTACGAAAAATTAAATTTCGACGAATCTATAAAAAATATAATAGCGTCATAGTGCTATTGCGCGTAGGTTTAGATATTATGCACCACCGGTAAAAAAAGAGCTGGTCACAGTGTGTTATTTCGTAATGAAAACAACTAATATGGACAAATATATTTTATTTTATTTTCGGCATTATGACTGAAGTAGACATACTATATGGTACTTAAAAAATAGATTAAAGTTCAATAACGAACTTCTTCCGGGATAAATTAAGTTAATGTCACGTGATAACGCGTTAGGTTCATGTTTCTAAAGTGATCAAGACGATTACACGAATATTGATCTCATACATAAGATCCTATTTTTGTTTTGTAAAAAACTATTAGCCATGCAAGTATACATTGTTTCCCACTGCCATAAGTCAAAAGTCAAATATATTTATACATTTTATCATACAAGCCTGGCCGCCTGGGCATGAACGAGTTAAAAAGTTAAAGTTAAGTTAATTTTGAATTTTTCAATTTAATTTTCAATAACTTAATTTTTTATTTGATTTGAACTGATTTTTTTACATTTTAATTTAAAAATAATAACTGCTTTTAATCGAATCCAAGTCACGTTAATTTATAAGTAGTTAAATAATAAATGTGATACAAACGTTATTGATGATACACACTGCATAATAATTTACTCGATAAGTTAATTGCAAGTCTATAAAAGTTTCAATTTGACAGGGTTGATAATAGGATAACCACTTCCCCAGGTTTGTTATTTTTTAAGTCTACGTCATAAGATAACGATATGAATAATAACTGAACATTAATTTTAAATTCAGTTTATTACTTCAGTATTCCGGTCACTGTGTAGTCATAAGTGGAAAGCCAACGCTCTAATATATCTAAGATATACATTGATTTCGTTTATGTCAAGGCAAACAGTTCTGCAGGATTAGTCAAGTTCTTGATAAATTACACTATAGTTTCGTCCATTTTTATAAGCAGTCAATGCATAAACTACTAATAACAAAATAATACATTTTTAAATTATGTTTTTTTGATTGCATGTATTGGAAACAATAATCGATTACTGGAAGAAAAATATTTTGGACTAAATCACACTATCCTTAAATTTACTGGATGAAATAAAGATTGGGCTAGAATGGCACACAACTAACATTTTCGGACTGAACATTTTTATCTGAATCTTATGAATTATACCAAAACTCTGCTAACCATCGAGACTATTGATAGACAATGCTATTAATTCTATTGCTCGAACAACTCCAATTGTTAATATAATATAATTTTTTTGTATTTTATCATTTTACAAATCTGAGCTTAGCGGTATACTAATTACACTTAAAAAAAAAAAAAAAAAAAAATGTTATACTTACTGGCAATTGGTTAAATTACATTTGTCGGAAATTAACATACCTATACGCCGAATTCAAGTCCATAAAACATTAAAACCGAGATAACTCTCATTATATAGTCCGTATGTAAAAAAAGGTATGGTCTCAACTTAAATTGTTTTTCCGGCAAAACATGTATTATTCACAGTGTATACTTTCATGCGTTGTAATATAATGCGCGCAATAATACATCGTTGTAAAAAATAAATATAAAGTACACAGATGATGTAACTTTAGTTTGTATAAAACAAACCATAGGTACGGGTTCACCGGCTCACCGTCATTCGTTCTTTCAATATTACGCATTTATTAAAATTCCGATTATTTTAAGTACGTAACTATGTTGGCACTCGGAGATTACCGTGTTTTCAAATACTTTGACATTTTTGGCATTTTATGAATTTTTGGATAAAAACTTTTTTACCAGTATTAATGACTACCTTTTTTTTTTTTTAATATAAATTTTTAAGTAGATGTTTCTTTTCAACTTCAACATGTATTTATCAAAAATGAAACAAGTAGTTATCCAACTTTGTGCGCCAAAAATAAAATAATCAATAATTTAGTTTGAAAAGGTGGTCATCCGTTTAAAATACTCGGGACATACTGGATACTGGCGACATGTTGGATTTAAAATTATTTTAGTGAAAATAATGATATTAATTTATGATAAAATATAAAAAATGCATAATTTGTGAACATTGTGCAAGTAAAATGAGTATCGCATCTAAATTTTTTTCATTTTACTGTTCGGTGCTATAAATATTATTTTCCTTAGTAGCTTCGTAAAGTTTAAAAACTTAAAATCTATACCCATTTGAATGTTGATGTGATCAATATATTATGCTTATCGATTACATACAGTAAGAAAAGGTATTTGAGACAAAAAATTGTATCGCCACAGAACTACACTCGATCTTAACGATGTACATTTTTAAATATTGGAAAGTATGGTCAACAAATATTATACTAATAAACCAAAAAATCAAACTTTGGATAAAATATGCTAAACAACACTCGGATGGAGAGCTGCATGCTTATAGTGATTCATCATACAGTCTACAGAGGGACCGAATTTAAATTTGTTCTGCATGTTTACTATAGATACCTAGCTGACTCGGGGAATTTAGTAATAATTTATTTTAAGCTTGAAACATGATTTTTAAATTTGAAAAAAATATAAGGTACCCATAAATTTACAGTAAAAAAGGTTGTTATGATTTGAAACAAAAAATTTGTATTGCCACAGAATGTTCCTTAAACGGTGTTGATAATTGCAAATAATAATTGGTCTACACAAATTATGCTAATAATTTCAAAAATCAAAAATTGAATGAAATATTTATTATGAAAAAGATAAGGCTCTGGGTTATAGTGAGCCATTTTATAATCTACGAAAGGACTGAGTTAAAAATTTGTTCTGTGTGTTTAGTATAGCTAAATATTTTAGACCATTATTATGTATTTTATTTTTTATTTTAAACGTTATTGTTAACATTTTCAAAAAAAATATGTGCACATCAGTTTACAAAAAAAAGAAGGTTTTTGTGATTTTAAAAAAAGTTTGTATCGCCACAGAATGTTTCTTAAACACTGTGAACATTTATAAATATGGTTTAAAATAAGTTATGCCAATAATTTCAAAAATCAGAATTTGAATAAAATATGCATTATAAATCTAGGATGGAGAGCCGCATAATCATCCTACAGTTTACATAGTGATTGAGTTAAACATATTTTGTCTCGAGTGTTTACTATACTTATTATAGATATACATATAGCTACTTTGGGCCATTTCGTAAAAAATCGTTTTAAATATTTAAAAAAAAAAATAAAAAAAAAATACGTTTCAGTAATAATCTTCTAGGATATCGTTGTTTTATCTGAGCGTCTATCGCCGTATTAGATCCACGATGATTTTTAGTACCGTGGTAGTAGTTCGTGGTTATACTGATTTGTGGAAGTCGTGCGTTATAATATTATGGTGAAAAACATCAAGTATATTCCATATAACAACAATAATAATAATAATATGTCCAACCCGGACAAGGTTTATCGCCGTGGGATAACAATTATTATCGATATTGCAATACCATAATATAATATAATATTATAATACAGTTTGTAATGTAGACTTTGCATTGTGTTCATAATACGGCGAGTAATAGCTACGCACTCGAGTGGAAAATCTTAGCGAATGATAAACAAATCGTTCACTCATTTAAAAACCGTGACAAATGTGATTCAATAGACGTTATGTCAGAGCACCCGCCGTTGTTATGAAAACACTCTAATTTTCGTATAGACGTAAAATAAAATGTTTTCTTGGAATCGATTTTTTTTTTTTTTTGCTTTAAACAAACGCCAAACTAGTCAATTCCGTCATGGACACATAGGTTAAGCTATACCGGTTGATCATTGAACATGAACATTATTTCAAAAAGCATAGGTAAATGTTTTTGAAATTTTTTTTACTCGGTTTCTGGTTAAATACTACTTATATTTATATTTTTAAATATTTTCTCGGAGCTCTATGGTACACGATCAATGACGCATTACGTAAGAATCTACAAATCTCGACAGTCAATAAAATATCAACTTAACATTACGAAAAATTCCGCTCAAAACTTCATTCAAACCAAAACCATCTTATTTCTTGTATGTCCTCTTTAACCATCCCCAGTAACCCTAAGGAAATTAAAAAGAAAATGGCCAATAGACGTCCTTGTTTAATACAATAAATAAAAAACCAAACAAATATACGGTCTCTCCAGATAAACCCACCAAATTAAACAGGAGGAACTGTTGATGAACACCCCTTCCCCAAGTCAATCAATTCAAATTTGAATAGTTATTATTATCCAATTTACTTATTGAGGTTTATGTATAGAGTGTAAATAAAGCTTTTTAAAAATAAAAAGTATAAGAAATATATTTTCTATAGTTGACTATTTTTTTTTAAATTTATTGAATGTTTTAATTTCTTATCCCAAAACGGAGTGGATTGGTCAGTGGTTACCCGAAAAATTTTTTGTCCACTACTCCCCGTTCCTCTAAAGTTTATATACCAGAGACAGCAGAGGGTAAGTATTCAAACTGTGCGTCATAGCTCCAAGAGGCGTCGCGGTAATGCTCAAAATGAAACCAATATAAATGTAAGTCTTGTGTTATTAATGTAGATATTGTTTATAATCATGATGGTAGCGAACATATCACGTGACAATTTGAAGTTTTATTTTTAGTACTTAAATCACTGTTATTAGGTCACCCATAATTTATTGTTCGTATTGTATCCGTATTGTTTCATAACAATTTCAGAGTCGTCAAAATATTGTGAACACGCAAAGGAGACGCAGGATGAAAGTTTGAATATTTACATTTCATACCTTTCACTCGTGAACTACTCTTCGTCCGAAATTCGATTTTATTATGTAGAATAATTTAATTTAAACATATTTTAAACAATTTAAATTAAACTTCGTGTGTTACAAAGAAAATATTGAAAACTATTAGAACAGAAAAAATAACATATTTAAATATCATTTTTTGTTCAGTTGTTCAGTAGTAATAACTAATTATATATTTTTATTATTATTATTATTATTATTGTATATAATTTATGTATAATATATTAGTTATATTAACTTATTGATGTTTGTAGTACGTAACTCATAACTTAGATTTATTTTTCTTCTATTAATCATTTAAGTGGTTAATATGAATTGACCAATTAGTAACTAGGTACCTACTTCAGGCTACTTATGTATTTAAATTTAAACAATTTAAAAATATTAAAAATGAACGCTAACTTATTGGTAGCTTAAATTTATATTCGAAATAATATAATATTTTTGCTAAGTTAATTTTTAAACATAACCATGGTAAATTATTTAATATAATTATTTATTTTAAAGTAAATCAGACTGTTTAATTTATTGTATTGATTTTTTAGTAGGAGGTACCTATATTGATTGAAAATATGATTAAAACAAATATTTGTTCACACATTTTTAAAGCGATAAAAATAAATGGTAAAATTATTTTGTTTAAAAAATCAATTAATAAAAAAATACTATTTTTTGTTTAACTTTTCCGAACCCTATGAGGCCCATATGACGTTTATAGAATATCGTTGAAAGGTTTTTCTGTAAGGAACCAATATTTTAAGTGTATCGTTATAGTACCTATATCTTAAATATATTATTATAACGATAAATTCGGCATTAATCGTTAAACACGAGAATATTTTAAGGAGAAAAAAATGAATATTTTATTTCATTATTATCTAGATTAAATAATCGATATTCCATGCAATAATATGATTATATTTTATAATATGTGCGTATAGATGAGAAATATGGGTACAGCTATCTAATAGATCGGATTTCCGCGAGCAAAAAATCGTTTTATTAAAAAAAAAAAAAAAAAAACGCCAATTGATTTTTCCGGTCGGGTGACCCTTGCAAGTTACCGGCGGCCATATTTAAAAATTACCCAACATCGAGTTTGAACCTCACCTCATTCGTGACGAATTTCAAGTTCGTTTTCCAACGCGAATACATTATAAAAATTTATATGCGTATACGAGAATTCCTCCTACATAATTGTATTTTTTGCAGTACCTACATTAAGCCGCGATAATGTTTGCAGTTTAAAATCCAACCTTCGTAAAATTATCGATAAAATACAAAACAAACACCTATCATAATGCAATCCTATAAAGTTAAGCATATACGAAGAATAATGATTTATTTTTTAAAATATTGAGAGAACTGACGAGATGGTGTTTGATGTGGCTATAGTTGGAAGTCTTCGAGGAAATCGAAAATCAAAAAATCTAATATATATTTATTATAAAAAAAAAAAAATCATTTTAGAAAAAGTTTCGAAATGTTTTCGACATTCGTCTAACTGCAGTATTTAAACGCAGATTACTGTATTTCGACATACATACTTTATAGTTTATACTTTTATAGTGTGCATGTCATATAGAGTCAAATCAGACATTTTACTAAATGCCTAGGCAAATAATCAAAGAATTTCATTGTTATGCAATTTCACTATCCGTCATCTAGACATTCAGTTAAATTGCCTAGTAATATTATTAGATGCCTATTTCAAGTCGGACAAATAATAAAAATGAAATATTTTGTATTATTTTAAAAATTTAACTAGGTATATTTTCTATTAATTATTTATTAAAATTTTATATAAAAAAAATACCTAGATACTTGGAATATTTTTAATATCTTATCCATCGGAACGAATATAAACAATGAATAAATAAGTAATATATTACTTATTTTTTAGTCATTACTTATCATTACATGTTATTGTTTGGACTTGAAATTGAAATAGGCATCTAACTAAACGTTTAGGCTGATAGTGAAATTACATAAACATTACACTGTTTGACTATGAATTTATAGTAGACTGTCTGATTTGACTATATATTATGCCTACTACATGTATACGAGGAATAATGTTTAAAGTGTTGTGGGAGTGTTGTGTACCTAGTCGGAAGTCCTCGAGGAAATCGAATATTAAAAATATAATATACATGTTGTTATTTTTTCAAAAAACAGCAAACCGTTGTAATTATACGTATATATGGATTCAGTTTCGAAACGTTTTAGATGTTCATCTAATTGTTTGCTGCAGATCACTAAAAATCGTGTGAAAAACCAAATTTATATCTTCGTTTCATCGTAAGACGACGAGCACGAGATATTTAATTCAGACCTCGTAATATGAAGACGTTATTCGCGATGTAGTATATTATTCTAAGACGCGTCCACACAAAATACTTACCTAAATGTAAGCGATCAACACATTTTTCCACCGCCAATCGTCCCCCGTATATCGTACGTCATGTGTATATTTAATACTGACACGGATAATAGGTATTATAATACTACGCTCCAGATAGGTACACACATGTTATTATTATTATTACACGAGCGTGGTAGACCGCTTTAGGGACCTTCGGCACATTTTTATTCAGTTCGTCGAGATATCAATGGACAAGTCATATTGTAATAAAATGTATATACATATTATCATCATTGTATTGGTGCAGCACGCCTATCGGTATACACTGGTACCATTATAATAGACAACCGATACGAAATCGACAAGGTGGATAATAATATCAATCCGTGAGTGTTATTACTCATTATTGTTCGTATTATTACGGTTGGACGTATACAGGTAAAAGAATAATCTCGAGAAAGGCGTCAACAATGGCGGTTACCATAAAACAGGTACATTTTTTTCCAGCAAAATTATTGAAAAAATTCCGTCATTAGGTAATGTTCTATAATTTACCATCCATACGATTAAGTCGAAGATAATATTATTATACAGTACTTGTGCTGCATCTATACGTGCGCGTATAAGATAATGATATTGTTTTATCTGTTAATAATCTCAACGCTATAGCAGAGGCCGATTCATGGTAGTGTAACAAATGTTGGTTATTACCGGCATATTTTCTCGGTCGAACGTTTTTCTAAGGGTCTTTCTGCATCTTCGATTCGTAATCACATTATTATTATACTGACACACTTTGACAAACAGCGAATAATTGAATAATTGTAAATTCTATTTGAAGGTGACGCAGTCTTCGATCAAAGAAGAATAGCGGCCGAAGGTGTGGTCGTATATTTTATTGTATATTCGCATAATATAATAATATTCAATCGTTATTTTCGCTAATAGTCATCCTCTATATCGTAGGTATAGTTAGCGTAGAATGCAACTAGTTCATAAACTATATCGATAACCTTATGAGTAATAAAATAATTCCAACAAGTCAATGAGATTTACCTATTTATTCAGGAGAAAAAATTCCGTTGTTGTTTAATTACACTGCAGCAGTTAATTGATATACACCAGGTGGTCATTTTTGAAGTGAAAACTTGTCGGTACAGTATTTTTTGTTTTCTACCGAAATATTCAAGATTTGTTACTATTATCACATCTTTATTTCAGTATTAAGTCTGAAAATTTAAAGCAACGCACCAATAGAATTTACAAAAAAAAGTTTAAATTTATTAAAAATTGTACCCAGGCATATACATATAGGTAACTAGATATTATTGTTTTAATTGTTTATAGCTTGAATTTGATTAATATTAATGATATTGATTTGTTTAATTTTTTGATGATGATTTTATTTAATGTGTTGAATTATCGTAAAATCATATTTGTTGCCTAGTACACAAGTTGATTAACCAAACATGTTCACACGTTTTTCTTCCTTAGTTAATTAATTAATTTAAATTCTGATTTTTGGAATTTTTAATCACCATAAAGACCGTATTTCCAAGTTGTTGACTTTGACTTTTTTTTACTACTTAAGGAGTGTTATTTGATGAAATAAAACAATGCATCGCTTCTTACTTCTTACCATGTAGTATGTGCTCGTGACTATATGAAGCATCGGTTATTAATCAGGACGACCTCGTTACTAAAAAACCAAAATTTGAGACCAAGTGCTTATATTACAAAAGATAACAAAATTAAGCTGGTAGATATAACGATAAAACTTACTTACGTTCAACGCGAATACAGCTTAGGTACGAAGACGACATACTCATTTTTTGGTGCTTTTAAAAGTGTTATTCGTATAATACTGAAATTATTATCTACGTGCTCGCCGTTAATGGTATACTCAAAACTCGGTAAATATGTTAAGTTACATGTTATACACCAAGGTATAATATATAGACTTAAGTGTACTTGAGTATTAAAGTTACCTCGATACGTTCGCGCGTGGGTACACAAATTGATAATTATAAAATAATATGGCAAACGTACGTGTGATGGATTTTCGATTGCAATATTCATTAGTTACAAAATGTTTCAAACTTAAGCTGATCACAATAATTAGGGAATTCTATGGCAGAGATATTAGTACTGTCTGTTTGCTAAACGAAGCTGTAAACGTTGACAAACATTGCAAACCCTATGCTCCAGCACTTGTTCTGTTATAGTAGGTAAACAGAACAGTGGTCGACTTTGTTTATACTTATGCGGCTTTTTACTATCACGACTCACCACGATTGGCTTTGAATGTCTTATACTACTATGGTTAAACAACCGAGGTTATAGGTTATACTCCAAGCGCTTATGAATTTCAACCTTAAAAATATTTAAAATGTTAGTGTTTGTATTGTAAAACGTTTTCCGCCATAGAATTTTTCTCAATTTCATATATTATACGTATATGTATAAATATAAACATACCTTCGACGGGAATACAGTACGGGTGTGATGACGAAATACCAATCTTCTGGCGTCTTTAAAAGTGTCAAGCGTCCACTAAACCAAAAACGTTACTCGAAATCCGATAAAGATTTCAGGCCGCATACTTATAACATTTACCTAGATATATGGTTTCGGTGTATACTTCACCAGTGGCGTATTTAGGAATTTTACTAGGGTAGAATGAAATATATAATAATTAATAATACACCCATAAGGCCATAAATACTTACATTATATACATTCTTAAAATCCCTCAACTTAATACCTATTACGTTTAGTTTGTGGATCAAGGCTAAATAATAATTAACACAAATTGTATAGTACTTGCCTAATAATTATTAACATTTATATTTATTATAAATTCATTCTAATTACTAGCGCCAATCGTGTGTACAGTGTACAATTTATATAATTCTCATTTCATCGATAACCTCATCTGGCATGATTTGTATCGACGGGCCAATATACGCCAAAAAAGCCAACCCATTAAGTCGGTTCTAATAAACAAAGTATTTAATAATTACTAATTTATAATTATATTTCAATATTAAACAGGAAAATTGATAAAATATTTACTTCTGTCATACTATTTCTTAATTAAGACTTTTAAAACTCTTTAAACTTGAAAAACATCGTTCAAATGAAGCAGTTGATATAGGCAAAGTACAAAATATTCTCAAGAGTTCATGAATATTTGGACAAAAGTCTTTATTAAAAACATCTAAAGTATGTAACCTAGAGGTGAATACAATTTTTTCAATCACTAACTTTACTCTTCACATTTTCAACTCAGTGGTGCTACATTGTTGTTCAATTATTGATGAATACTATACATAGACCAGTGGTTCCCAGCCTTATTTATTCTACTCCCCCTTTGTAGATTTTCAAAAATCTCGAGCCACCCCCTCCCCCACAAATAAATTGAAAAAATTATAATTTTTTGTTTACTTTAGATGTTACAAATAAACTATATAATATTCGGTAAGACTACTTTTTTATTGATGATAGTAATTATAAAATATAAATAATTGTAAATAATATACTATTATAGTGGAATTATAAATTGACGTGAGTAATTATTATAATAAATTAGTAAAAAATATAAATAATAGAATGTATAATAAAATTCTATAATCTATAACGATAACCAGTCTTTATTAATTTCTCATTTTCCACTTCATTTTAAATATAATACAATTTGATAAATTAAAATTAAAAATTTTACTTTGTGATGAATGCTTGAACCTCCCCAGCGATGTGTATACGCCCCCCAGGTTGAGTACCACTGCTATAGACATACTTAAAAGTAATATCATATTTGAGAAATACAGAAAATGAGACAACTTAATTACCTATCAAAAAAAAAAAGGTCAAGTGGGGATCTATCCTCCATATCCCCCCCTCCTATAAATACGCCACTGGACTTAACTCGTATTGAACTCGACCGTTGACATTTACCTTGATTCGTGCGCGCGTGGGGTACGACAGTTTATAATTATATACCAACACAACAATCGTGTGCATTTTTGGGACCTATATGCACATTTAACGCGCATAATATAATATTATTATCAGGTATTACACAAGACGCAGATAGGTAGGCTAAGGTCGGGCGGCCATCAGCCACAACAATATAATAATAATAATAATAATATCATTCACTGTCGCGCTATAAGTAGGTATAGAAGAGGTATACCTCTAAAGTTCTTATAAATAATAATAGTAATAATAATGGGATGTTCCATCCAATCGTCGTCGACAATAATAAATTCAGTTTCGCGGCCGCGACGACACGGAATCGAAAACGGCGCGCGTAGCCCGACTTCGCCCACTCGCTCAATGCGCCCACGACGCGATCGTTATGGTAATATAATATTTATTTTTTTCATTTTCTCGTGCATCGCGTATCACATAATAATACTATAGGTACGTAATTTTACTGAAACTTTATCGCTCCGTAGATCGCCGGGCGTACTCCACGCGCGTTTATCATTATGTCGTTCGGGCGATTTATAGGAGAGAATTTCGCGGCGATTATCTAAATTCCGGCAAGCGAAAAAATCACGAAAAATTTATGACGAAATTTCGCATAGAATGAGGTGGCTGTATATAGCTGTAACGGACTGGCGATGGTTTTTTATTTCGTTTTTTACCGACGGCTTGGATATAATGGATTATTTTCGTTCGGTCGTCGCGCAGTCATCGCCGCGGATAATATAATAATAATATAAATTATAATTGACCCGGTGCGCGTGAACCAGACCTAGGTATGCTACATCATACCGTGTCGTCGCCGAGGGGGTGTCGTGGTTACGTCAGAACCACGGTTGTGTGCGTCGTGGTCCGTGAAATTTTAATAACTCATCTTCTGCCTAGGAGTTTTTGGGCGCACACACGTGACTTCTTTTCTCCCCCCTATTTTTTTTTTTTTAATAGGTATTATTATTATTATTTTTTTGTTTTTGTTTTTATTTTTCATAATATTATGGTCGTCGTCGTCGCCTCGTGGAGCAGCAGACGGTCTGGCGCGCGATATTATACGCACATTATTATATTAATATTATCGTGGCTGGTGTATGTTGATGCAGATTTCCTCATAATATTATAGTTAGGTAGGTGTATAACCTGCAGCAGGGCATATACACTCTGGCCCTCGACCCCTACGCAATGAGGTTGGTGGTGGTCGGGGGTGATTGAGGGATGATGAACAAAAACGGGGAAAAAAAATAAATAAATAAACCGCCACGAGGGGATCTGACAGTGATGAAGAAGCGACGGTGTTGGTTTTGTTTTTTGTTGTTTTTTAATTACTCGACGCTCATCAGTCTAAATTATTCCATTAGACACACGGCGGCGCAACTGTGCTATATAGTTGCAAACTCGGCAGCCGAAATTTCCGACCTCATCCGTCATTTACGACTACGGTGCAGGAGACTCGTCGTTGTGGCTGTGTACATAATATAATATAACATTTTACACGCTGCAACAGCAGCCTCGGCTCGGCTGCACATTGTTGATGGCTTGTATAAAACTATATACACCTCATAATCCCATACTACGGTTGCAACTATCGTAATAGGTAATAATAATAATAATAATAACATAATATCACAATATTTCATTATTGTATACTAATATATTATCATGATATAATAAGAAACAGAGGTATAACGAAGTCTGAAAAACCAAACTGAACTTTATTTGTTTGAAAAAAATGTCTGATTGAAGAATTTAATGATAAAATTAAAATCATATTATTATTTGTGTCTTAACAACGATTATAATACTTCTCGACGAGTTATTATTTATATGCATTATATATATTATTATATTATTATGTATATGAATTATTTACAGAATAATATTATAATCGTCCAACATGTTACGCAATTGTTTTGGTATTTTTTTGGACGGATTGAGTTCATTGTCGAATAAAATGTTCGGATTAAGCCTGACGTCAATACTCAATTTTTCGGTTCTAGACAACATTTTTTAGTATTTCCACCAAACTCTAATATGAGATTATGAAATTTGCGTATCACGATCGGTTTCTATATTCCTGATACAATTAAAATGTGACTGTATGATATGATTAATAATAAATAAATAAATAAATAAATATATAATATAACTGTACTGATGAATTGTATTAGATCTTAGTCGGATAGACGCACGTTTTTAAGGGCAATTCGAAAATTTTGTTTATCTGTAATATCATAATATTATCAACACTGCGATTGCTCCGTAATAAATTTATATAAATATAGTTTACTCACAAGTGTTTAGGTCCCTGTAATAATAGATAACTATAATAATAATATAAAGTGTATACTATATATACACAAAGTGATCAATTTACGTGAGGCACTTGTTTTTATTTCAGAAAACACCAACATTTTGAAAACGTTTCTTATGAGTGGTACATAACATAATTTTTTGAACAGCGCCACATACGAGTCATATTCCTAAGCAGAATACTATTTGGAATATTACGATTTAAAAATCACATTTCTTACATTAGTTTACCTATTAATCATAAGTATTTAAGTTTAGATGAGTGGAGTAGTAAGCCAACATTTTACGGATACCCCTCTGTACCATTTCATTCTGCACATCTAAACTTTAAAATAAATATGCAATTCAGTCTAAAATCCAATTTATATCTATATCTCAATGAACTAAAATAAAAATATTTTGCTTTGGAACAATGTAAAACACACGTTGTTATTAAAAAAAGTAAACAATTATAACGATAACAAAATAATAAAAGATAATTTTTTTTAGAAAAATGTTGTTTTTAACGACTTAAATTATACTTGAAAAATATTTTTAAAGACGTTACAAGTATAAAATAATGAGTTTTTTATTGCGCATTTATTAACCGTCTTATTATTTTAATTTATGCACTAGTTTAGTTAGCATATTTATATTAAGGAGGTATAAGGCATTTCAATTTCCAATGTTTCAATATTATGCGAGACAATTATATTTTATAAGGAAATAATTTCAGTTTTGATTATTAATTGTGTAATATGCAAAACCATTATGAGTACCATAATGATGATGATTAAATCTCGATATATAACTGTATTGCAAACAAATAACACAATTTTACCCATAGTTATATAATATTAAATAATTTTAATATAATTTTAATCATAATATTCGAATAATATCGATCGATAATAAATGTATTAATCGGTTTAATAATCGGTTAAAATTGTAAACCCTTTTTGGAATCAAAAACAATTAGCTACAAATAACACTATTCATAAAAACTCGCAGTCAGCAATTATCCTTATTTTTGAGTTTATATAACACACAGATGCCCTTGAGCGACAGTTATCCGAATTATCGGTTTCCACTGGGAAATATCTGACTTCGGGGCTCATTTCGTTTAAAAATCCCATCATGATAACAAACACAATAATAAACCCAAACCAAATGTGACTTGGAGAAAAAAAATATATACCGGTAGCCGAAAGACATTAAAAATAATTTTAAGTGGACATCCTTAACAATAAACATAACATGTTTGAAGTTTGATCGTAACATTATTGACAAAACACCAATTTTTATTCATGTTTAGATTATTTTTTAAATTTAAACGAACCGTTTTCAAATATCTATAATAGCTATTAAAAATAAAATCCTATAGGTAATTTATACGATTCGGAACTCGTGGTATTTACCTTGTTACCGCTGACTGTCTAAAGGTTACTTCTCTTTGTTTCATCAGCCATGATTTCCGGAAAAATTATTCAGGGCTGTGATTGACTGAATGTAATGCTAGTAAGCGTTATACCACAACGTTACTACAGCGGGTAAGCATATATTAAATTATTGCCATATTATACCAAAGAGTAGAATCGAATCCTGGTAATCATTGCATGTTTTATACCAGTTACCACGCTTTACCATTTACTTACACTAACACGAACAGTTAAGTCAATATTATATTCATGTAAATCAAAAAATTGATTTTTTTTTTCCCCCAGTATTAGCCTTAACTCTCTTTACCGACCCTCCATCGCTGTCTTTAAAAACAAAAAAATAAATAATTTTCGCGTTTTATACCATATTATAGTTGCGTGTTATATCATAACATAATATTATATGGTTACGCGCGCTTCTCAAATCGGGTCAAATGACGTGCGCACGCACACACCACATTATGATAATACATAATATTATATAGGTGCGTTTCGCATAATATTATATTATGTGTGTTTTTCATTTGTGTTTGTTATATTATATTTGACAGTCATCGTCATTCGTCGCAGTGTGTACTTACACTACAGTATAATATAATATATATTATTATTTAATATTATCTGTACGGGTTTTAACCGAATTGTATTATGATATTATTATACTCGTGCTGTGGCAATCGCACGCACACAATACGTAAACGACTGTCGGTGGCACATTTTCACTAAACGATCATACATTATAATAATAATATTATCCACTCGCCTAGATGACATCGGGTACTATTCGCCTTTATGAAGTTTAAAACGATTGTTATGTTTTCGGCCCAATTAAATAATAATATTGTTGTGCTGTCATCGTATCCGAAAGGTCAGGCTACTCGATTGGCGTCGCAGCGGTAACTATCAAACGTTATTATTAACTTCGTTTACTGTTGCTGCGACTTCTGAACACTGTGCGTATATATTATAACACAATTTTAGACGATCAAACCGAGCACCGAATAATAACCAAAAATGTAGACCGATTATAATAATACACGCAGCAAAGTATACGAACGAGAGTATTAGATAATATTTTCTAGTTCTGCGGTTAACGAGTTTTCAAAAAACGATTCGCCATAGTCGGAAAATGTCAAAATCGTACCTTACTACCTCCCATTTTTTAAGGCCCCCATGTTGATGTCCTGAAAAACATATAAAAATGCCCTGAAAATTGTATCGTCCTAAATTCTATTGTTATGTATCAAAATACTTAGTAGGTAAATATTCTGCTTCTGAATATTAAATTTTAACTTTCGTTCAAAAAAGGTAAAACCTCAAAAATGCTAATGATATAAAAAATGTAAAAATACTTTTGAAATGTTTTTATTTAACGACTAGAAAGAAATTGATATTTTTTCAAAAACATTTATACAGTTTGGAATAAAGAGGGTTCAATGGTAAAATAATCACTCGGTATATATATATATATATATATTTAAACACAACCCCGTCCACTAAAAATATCTGTGTATGCTGCTGTTGGATTACTATAGCTACTTAAAAGTTGAAATGATTATAAACCTAGTTTACTGCTACTGAACGTCATGCTATTCTTGAATATGCTATTACACAATTTTAGACAGTCAAAACGAACACCGAATAACATGCGATTGTAAACTGTGAGACCGATTATGATAATAAGCACAGTAAAATACGAACGGGCGATTATTAAATATTATTTTTGAGTTCTTCAGTTAAAATTTTATCAAAAGCAATTCATTAGTTGGAAAATGTTGAACTTGTATGTTATCACCTACACCTACTTATATTGTTGAATTTCAAGGAATTACTTTTGTATTGAAATCATACAATTTCGTTTATGCATATAATGTAAATATACCTGATGAACTACTACGGAGTACAGCAAGCTTCAACCTAATTTGAATACAGTTTTATTAATACTTCTTTGAAATTAATTAATGCGCAAAATATAATGATATGTAGGTAAGCGTGTGTCATTATACGTATATTTATAAAAGTTACGATAAAATGTGAACAAATCCATAGTTTCACATTTTCACGGTTAAAGTTAATTATTCCAATTGCACTACCAAATGCATATTTTTAAAAGTATAAAATAAACAAAAACCAACTATTTTTTGCTTAACGATCACACGACAATATAATAACCAACCAAACAACCAAAGTAAATTTAATTATTTATTTTATATTATTATTATGTAGGTCAAGCTATATAAGTATTGATGATTATTTCTTAATAATGTGTTTAATACAAATCAAAGTTATGGTAATAATAATAATAATAATATTTAACAATAGTAGTTTTGGAGGTGAAATTCCGTATTTATTTTACAACAGATTAGATTTGTGTACTATTTTCCTGCAATTGATGTTACCAGCTGTCAAGATATTAAAAAAAACTAAATTAGGTATATGATTTGCTCAAAATATAATCAATTTATTACAATTGTAGTTATGTATATTTTTTTCCAACTTCTGACATTTTCATGGACTCCACCTGTATACAAAGATTTTCAAATGCTATTTAGGTCAAAGAAACAAAGTTGAATTACAAAATTAATGATCAGAAGTTATTATAATAGTACTTTAAATAGAAACATTATGTAGAACATAAATACATTTTAGTTTGAATTATATTTACTCAATATACCTAAACAGTGACCTAGGTAAGTACCTATATTTAATACGTTTATATCAACATTAAAGTTATGAGATATAATAGAGTTATTTATTTTTCTATTTTTTTTAATAGCATAAATAGCGATAACATAGAATAATGTACTCGTATTTATTACACAATAATAAGGTACCTAATGTTATTTGAGTTGGACTTAATTCAACGTTTGATATTATAGTATATTTGCACTTAAATAAATACAATTATACTTGGTATACGAAAGTCTTAAATTATACAATTTTTCATCAATTTTATGACTTGTAGTCAAGCACAGAGAATGTTATAATATAACCAATATAGTGGCTTAGGCGTATATCACAACCAAAACATTTTTCATAAAAAATGTTTTGTTTTAAACTCTTTCTTTTAGCCTTTTACAAATCATCAATAATCACGCAATAACTTGAAGAAAAAAAATCTATTCATTGTACAACTGTGCAAGACTGATGATTTACTCTAATTGAGTAAATATCTCCAAGAGCAGTTCTTAAAAAATATAAGTTTAAAAATCGTAGGTACCTACTCAAAGTCATAATGAAAAGCTTACTTAGATTTTTTTTGTCCACTAAAAACATACCCAAAATTAAAAACAAATAAAATATAAGAGTTTGTGAAATTGAGGATTAAAAGTTTTTCAAGTATTTGTTGAAATAAGTACAAAATAGAATACATGTATTAAAAAAAGGGAAAACACATCACAAGCTACTTTAATCTAGTTTTACACTCGTCACAATATCTCACTTCAGTTCGAATATTATTGGAGAATTACTTAATATCGCCTTATCAAATGGTAAAATAAATTCAAAGGTTAATAAATAAAAATCTCAAAGCGTTTGGTTTTATTACTAAATACTATTGTTACTTTTATTATTAGGTTAGGTTAGTACTTAGTTTTTTCTAATAATAACTATAAAGAACTAAAATGGAACTATTGTTCTGTATCAGAACATACTATGAATATATTTTAATTATTCATAAAACAAATAATATATAATTTAAATTAAATTATCAAAATTAACATGGCATTAATTATTTAATTTTTTATAATATTAGAAATTTAAAACATTTATACTTCATTAATTTATATGTTAAACAGTATCGTAAATAGACAATATAATAAGTATAATAATATTATTGTACTAATATTTATTATCAGTTGATAAAAAATATATTATCTCTTTACAATTCAGGAAAAGCGTTTAACGGCGGTAAATGGTTTTAATAGGTTCACATTAATAGCTAAAAATTAATTTAAATATTTAGGAAATTTAATTTAATAATATAATATTATTATTCATCACTTATAGTGAAGTGTGTTTCAAGTTTCTAATATTTATTTTTCGAATCACAAATATTATATTTTGTGAAAAACTGGTGACCTTTAAATATTTCCGTTTTTCCAATTTTTATTAGTTATTTTTTCCTATTTATACATATTTTGTCTTACTTTTTATCTCTAAAATACCAGAAAAATCAAGTTTCTACCAGAAAATGCACCCTCAACGTTGAAACAATTTTTCAGACTAAAAATATATCGTCTGACATAAAAAGTAGGACACTCACATTATTGTAAAACCAATATTGTACAAAATCTTAAAACAGGTCATTCTTGAATTATTCTCAGTAAAGTCTATTGCGACGTATTAACGTTAAAGTTTAATATGTCAGAGAAAACTTCGTAACAAATGTCAGTCTTGTCTTCTCTGTTTTGCGAAAACTTGTTAGAAACAAGCCTGGAGATTTATTTATTTGGATAACAAGAAACGTATAATTGCATGGAACTCGAAATAGGTAGTTAAAAAGTTCTATTCGTTATCATTAGAAACCAATGTCATTGCACTTTTCGATTTTTCACATCATTATTTTAACAGTTATTACAATTATTATATGCACATTCATTTTTATGATAAATCATAATTATGATTCATTCAAAATTACATAATGATAATATTATAATATACAGGGTGTCCCGTGAAGATTTACCCATTGCGATATCTCCTGAAATAATGGTGATATCGAAATTCTAGTTTTGTAATAAGACTCACAGGGATAAGAACTACAATTATTTCATATTTTAATTTATTTTAATGTTTTGGAAAAAAGTTAAAAAATATATTTTTTTATTTAATTATTTCAAAAAAAAAAAGATAGCCATTTTGTTGAGTTTATTTTTCTGAAAATATTGACGTTTCAAAATTTTATTTTCATTAATTTCCTGATTTTTAATATTTTTTTAGTTTCGAGAAAAATTGCGAATTATTTAACACCGTAATGCTATCAAAAATGTGACCCGCCGCGCCACGCGCATTCCCATACGGCCGACCGAATACTTTCCGTGTAGGTACCTAATAGTTATAAATTTATAATCATAATATTTTATTTCTTCAAAACTAGAAAAAATATTAAAAATTAGGAAATTAATGAAAATAAAATGTTGAAACGTCAATATTTTCAGAAAAATAAACTCTACAAAATGGCTATCTTTAATTTTTTTGGCAATAATTAAATAAAAAAATATATTTTTTAAATTTTTTACCCAAACATTAAAATAAATTTAAAAATGAAATAATTGCAGTTCTTATCCCTGTAAATCTTATTATAAAACCAGAATTTTGATATCTCCATTATTTCGTTAGATATCGCAATGGATAAATCCTCGTGGGACACCCTGTATAATAAATTACCTACTTTGTATAAATGCATAAAATAATTCATTTTTTACGTAGGTACCTACACAAATTGTAATTACATACACCTATAAAACACCCTAGAATAAAAATATCAATACATCGGTTAATAACAAAATGTTTTAATTGCTTTGCAGTATTCAGATATAAAATATTAATAGTAGTTCGAAGAAACAAGTATGTAAACAATATTACTGAATTCATTAAGCAGAAAAATAATTTTATTGAAAGCTATACGCGTTATGTGGATACTTAATATTAATGAAATACAATAGTTTTTCATTCCTCCTTATTTCTTATGTGTATGACGATAAAAAAAAATGTTACTTTTTATTTATTATTATTATTATTTATAAAATCATAAATCATACTTATTCAGAATGAAATTGATTGGTTTATTGTTGTCGACAGAAAAAAATAAATAAAAATTAACGTGAGTTTTATGTTTAACGAAATCCCGTACAGTTAGTCACGATTTAACGAATGCATATTAGAATAAATTTGAATAATCGTAGTTAGTCGATGTAAAAATCTTACAAAATTCAGAATAAAATCCACAGTAATAACAACAACTTCGATGACTGGAAAAATTTTTATACATACGTGCCCGTGTAGATGTGCAACACTAAAATGTATTTCGTTAACGTCCCAAAAGTTATTTGCCCGTGCACTCCGTATAGGTACAGTAAATAATTATTATAATATAATTTTGAATTAAAATTAAAATTAAAAATCCAATATAATAGCTGATACATTTATAATATTTCGTTTTATTAGCCCTTTTAGACATCCACACATTTCTAGTAGTTAGAAATCAAAATTAAAATCGCAAAACTGTAAAATTACTCATTTAAATATTGAAAATAAAGAAAAATTATGTTAAAAATCTAATTAAATTGATAATGAGCAAAAATATAATTTAAAAACAAAAAATCAATATATTATTACCTATTTTGAATTTTAGTGAAATATATATATATTATATATGTATATATATTGATAACTAAATTAAATTGAAATCAAAACCAAAATCTTCATTTCATGAAGTCTTGACTGGTACTATTGTGCTCTCCACCTGATTGGTTGCGATTCAGCTAGAGGTTAGAGTAATATTATTTTACGTTGGTCTTTTAATACGAGTAAGTACTATATGTACTCAATGAAATACAAGTGATTTATTATGAAAAAAATGAATAAAATAATAAAGTAAATCCGTAGTATAATATGGCATAGTAATAAATCATTTATTTTTATTTTTCAATCGTTTATATACCCTCAAAAACTAAATTATTATTATTGCTGTTTCGGAGAATATGCATTACAATTTTCATTTTTCATTTGTCCTCGGACGATAATGATATTATATCATTCTTCACCCCCCGGACTAATAGTAGACTAAATAATATATGGGCAATATATTTATTTTTATTTTACTTGAGCCTCTGCACGTCATCGCGTCCATTACGTAACTGACGGAAGAACCTTGTCGATTTGATACCATAGGAAATAATATTTTTAATATCGGATCCTCTAAATAGGTATAGTTACGCGTTTATTCAAGTAGGTAGGTACTATAATAATATCACACATAGCCACCGTATTAAACGATTTAACTTGGCGTATATTATGATATGTGGTAAGGAAATAAAACACATGAAAATTAAATGATAATGGACACTTAAACAAATAATAAAAATAAAAAAACCGAGTGGGTGAAATAGGCAATGAGACGGCGGGTGGTTGCGGAGATACAACATCACATATTATATTATTATGATAAACGATTGTTATCATTTTTTTAATGATTGTTCTCAGATGTTTATCTTGGTTTCAAACCCACGTACATTTGCCGTTGAAAATAATATTATGTCATTCGTTATATATTATTTTATGGAGAACAATATAATACTGCTGTTGCAGCAGTTAATATTAATGTTTCCAAAGTCTTGAGGCTACACATCACAAGCCCAGCCCTATGCGTTTCACAAAACATTCGTCGTAATACGCAATTAATAATATAAAATCTACAATATTACCAACACATGAGCTTTGTGAAAGATCTCAAATCGTTCACTGTCTCGAAATTTTCTTAAAATGTACATACAAATGATTTTTCTTTACATCGCAAGTGCATTTCACAACGAGTTATCGTAAAGCACACAGTTTATAATATTGATCAATAGTATATATTTTTTAACATAATATGTTTTTAACCAAATTGTGTAAGTTTTATTTTCGTAACCCTTTGTAATTACCATACTGCTTATAACATAAATATAAATTTTAATTGAATTCCTGACGAAATGTCATATATTAGGTAAAAAATATTTTTCCACTGTACTGTAACTCCCGAAAAAATTTATGATTCATAAATTTTTCTTACAGAAGAAAAATATCTAGCAGCAATACTACTGATAATATATTCGAACGACATATTTTTGATTTAAAAAGACTCTCATAAATATGCACCATCGGGTGTACACAGGGTTCTTAGATTTAAGATTTTAACTATTCATTACTTACATATTACTATAGTGTGGGTATACTTTTTTGGTACTTTTCATATTTTATGTTTTTCACATTTTGGATTTAAATTTGATGGTACCGATGAATTTGATAAAAATTTACAAATTTGACTCATAATGATTGTGTAATATTTCAGCTATGATTCGGATAGATTCTAGATTATGAAGTATCAAGAAATATTCAGTTTTTTTAGTGTTTGACGTTGACTAAGTTCCATCAGGCTATTATGCATATTGACAGTTTTTCCTGGGTCTTAAAGAAACTTACTATGAGATATTTAAGTGTATTATATATTATTTTTCTTCATACGTCTAACAATCATACAAGATTTTCAAATTTTGTATTGGAGTTTGGTGGCAGCAGTGATGAATTGTATGATGCTAGTGGTCAACTGGGTGGGTTAACTGTAAAATCGATAATATTGTTATTACGCGAGCATTGTAAAATATCTTGTCATTATCTCACAAATTCTGTAAAATTGAGACACAACACGAGATTACAAAATATAGCACAATCGAAACTTGCGCAGGCTCAAACATTAGTTCCCGCTTCATCATTATAACATATTACTGTGTTATTCTCTGTTTAAGTTTCTATGATTATCAGGGCTGATTTGAAACGTAAATAATTTTTCTTTTGATACGTTAGCCAAACAAAACGTGACATCATTAAATATGATTTTGTTCTTCTATTGTATTCTGCTAAATTAAAAAAAAAAAAAAAAACTATTACAATGCATCAATATTATAAATATCTAACAGTAGAATGTCACAGATTAAAAAACTAAAAACTAAATAATAATACAAAAACACCAAATTTACGATAAAAAAGATTGATTACGTATTCCTAATTTTTAAAATATATTGATAACGGTAAGCTATTTTTGAACTTTGTTCCTACTATACTTATGATGTATTGTCTGGAATGTCATAATATCCTATTTATTACGTTATAATAAACAAATTTTAAATTTAAATAAAATAAAAATGTCATGAAATCATTAATATGTTTATAAATAGGCACCTATATCATTTATATATCAAGTTTTAAAATGTCACTTGTGTAATAAAACTTAGTGATTTTTTCTTTGGCATAGATATTATAAAATAGCTGGTACATGAATTGGCCGTGACAAAGCTAATTTATTATCGAATTATTTTGTAAAAAAAAAAGGTTAAAGTTCGGTAAAATTTGCATTTTTGTAAAATGTATCATTGATATTATTACTATCATATATTTTATTCAATTACTTATTCTCAATCGTGATTCAAATAAAAAGGTTTTATGTAACTAAATGTCGTTTACCAAAAAAAAAAATATATTTTTACTCCTCGAAAAGGTTTTTGTATTTAAATACAGACGGTGTAGTGTGTTAAAACAATATTCTTTTTTAAAGTTTATACTGTAACGAAGACAAATGCGAATGTTTCCAACGACCGAAAATTGAAAATCACGATCGAAAACGCCACTGAACATTGAACATGCCCGCCAGGGCCATAATCGTAAATATGGTTTTACAAAGAGACATTAAAGATGTTAGTATTGTGTTGTAATGCATTTCAATACACATTCTATGTAAATATGTATAAACATTTATTAGAATCTCGACTTTCGTTTGCATTTATGACTTTCCAGTCATTGATGTTTAGCGGTCTGCCTGCAACATAGCATTTAAGATGGCAAATCTAATAAAAAAAATATATATATATATATACATATTATATAAACATGATATCAATAAACATTGCGCCACAGATTCTGCAGTTGGTGTGGTAGTATAATAATGGACGGCCACCCGAAAACGCATTTAAACATCGACAAAAATGTTCAAACTCGCATACTAGAGCAGTAGTTTGAATATAATAATGATATAATAGTTGAATAATTCAATAACAATTATTGTTATACCCAAACAAACAGCTTTTTGCCTAGGTAAAATATTTTGTTTTGATATGCAACTCTTAATAATTTCGCACATCTATTGCATTCATTAGAAACTTCTTTTAAACTATACGAGATGACAGCTTTTACACCAGAAGAATGTAATAAATATTTTATTGACTTGTGAAAATTTTAACTATTATAATAGTAATAATAGTAATATAACTATGTATATACATTTTATATTTTTAAAACTATTAAAACTTTACCTATTAATTCAACTTCTTCGTTATTGTTTTTGAAATTTGTTCTCCTTTAAACGGTATTCCAATTTTATACTAATTATATTATTAAATCTTTTAAATTATCTCTGTTAGGTATAAAAAGGAATGAAAAGTCGTTTTACTTTTTGTGCGATAAATTCATAAATCCCATGCACACAGTTTTAACCTGTGCAGTAACTACAGAACTGAGTTTACCGGAAACTCGTTGGTAATCTAGGTAGTCGATAACGTCAATAAAATATTAGAATAAATAAGTTTTTTTTATAAGTAAATATTTAAAGTCTATACGAAGGTGGGAGGGAGGGAATAACGAAATGTACTCAGCAGTTATTCCCCCCAAAAGTGATTATTTATATAAAAAAAACCACCGACATGTAAGTAGGTAACCTATATTTTGTACAAGGATTGCCTCAAAACTATAATATGTAGTCAAGATAACTGAAAAATACTTTATTATCAGATATTTGAATAAATGTATTTTTTATAAGTCATAATTTTAAATTTAGATGAGCATAGTAAAGTAAGGAGAAGTAACCAGCAGTTTTCCTAATTAAGGTATTTATTTATAAATAAATTGCCATAAAATAGGTATAACTGTTTTGCTGTTTAAATTTTACGAGAAAATCGTAGGTCATCGAGACAATATAAATACTAAATAGACAAATATTTGAATAAATACATTTTTTATAAACAAACGTTTGAAGTTTAGACGAGTGGAATATGACAAAGAGGAGTCCAGCTGCAATGCTATTATTTGATTTGTGTTTTTTATTACAATAGTTAAAAATAGTATAAAACAGTACCATTCGTCATAATATTATAATATTGAATTTTGAAATAAACGTATGTTTATAAACTGATGAATATATAGCCGATAACACTAAAATATATTTCATATAATTATTTTATCGTTCAAAAAATAACATTTTGGTCCATATCTATAAAAAAAGCAGATGAACTATATATATATTGAAATACAAAAAGAAGAATTATTTTAAACGTATCTAAATTTAAATAACATATTATATATATATTTAGTTGATTTAAAAATTCATCATGAAAAAATGCAATAGCATTTTTTGTTCTTAAATAAAGTAGATAGATACCGGTACATTATTTTTTATAATATATAATATTTTATGCTAAAAGACAACCATTTATATTTTGTTAATAGGTATTCGTACTTTGTAAATTTATTGAAAGGTTTATCTAATTTTATCCAACATTAAAAAAAAAAAAAAAAAAAAATGGAATATTGAATATCAGAATTGTATTTCAGTTAAATTTAACTTAAAAATAAATACTATATTATTTTTTTTATACCAACTTTATTATTCATACCTTTTCATACCTTTTTTTTATCAATCGCTTTGAAGAGGGTATACATCAACTACTGCCTTTGTTATCTTTTCTATCATATTTTATATACCAAATACAATTATTTTTGAAGCTACGCTTAACACATGATTAGTTTTAATAATGAGAAGTCAATATTTTTCCACTCTTTAAAAATATGTATATTGTTTATGCTATTCAAAACTCATTATTAGAATATGCATTGTGCCATATAAATTATTGAAAAACAACAACTGCTGAGTTGACATTGGTGTACTGAAAAAGTATTAAAGACTCAAATACTTTTACTAAAATAGCCATGTACCTCATTATATTGCAGCATAAAAAAATGTTACTAGCTTCACAATATCATATTATTAACACACGTATTACATCCGAATAGAGCGACGGATTGCCTATCAAATAAAATGTATATTAAGGAAATGCACGAAAAGAGAGACATTTCGGATTCAACTTTTTACAACGAATACGTGTGTGCGCATTGTGTAGACATATTATATAATATTATAGGGATTAGGCGTCTCACTGAAGAGAGCGTTTCCAGACGATATGCACATTAAATTATGAAAATGTCCAACACCGTTTCAGTGAATGCGTAAACTTAATGTGAAGTGTGTACTTGGTAGATTTGTATCAATCAAAATATGATTTTCCTTACGTATTTACATTTAAGTATAAAATAAAAACATTTTTTTTTCTTCTCAAAGTAAAAATGTCAAAATATGCATTGTTAGTATTTATAATATTTTAATTATTTATTTATTGATTGATTTTTTTTTAAAAAAAACGGTTACTCGTATAGTTAAAATTATTTATAAGAAATACATAGATATCATATATTATTTATTTATTGAACCATCTTAAATTACAATATTAAGTACAAAGTATAATATTATGAATCGAAATGTAATATTACTAATAAATTAAAAAATAAACGCATTAATATACTTATATAAAAATTTAAAAATTAAAAAGCAGTGAATGTTATATGTTATTTTATTTAGACTAAACAGTTTAATAAGCAATGTTTTGTTAATAAAGTAAAAAACAGAAAAATTATAGTTATTATTACTTACATTTGTATTTCTCGATCTAACGATTGTCTATATAGATTTTATGATATTTATTATTAATATTGTATTTTAAATCTTTCAAGTCACCTTAATTATATTTTATTAATTTCTATAATTACATACACTACATCATGAGTTTAGATTTATAGATACTGACAACCATACTACATTATAATTCTCATGTCATGCTCAAAGAGGGATGGCGTTTAGGACTCAAATTTCGTGGATATAAATTTATAAGTATGCTATATAGAGAATAGGCCAACCTAAACTCCCTAACTTTTTTTTTACTTACAGTTCAAATACGACTAGCAAAATTAATGTTCTTTATTCTTTTAAACAAAACAGAATACACTTTTGTTGAATATAATATATTTATTATACGATTTTATAATATCTTATAATACGTATTAACTATTATTTAATAGTTTAAGTTATAATAAAATATACATTTTTGTAATTAGTGATGACGTTAAGAAAAACTGGTAGTAATTAAATTATTTTGACTATTTGCAAAAGTTACTGATCTATTTTTATTTCTTCGACTAAAATTCTTTACTTTAGTTTATTGACGATATTGAACTTTTGAAGAAGTGAAAATAAAAAAAAAAATTATACGAGAAAATGAATCGTGCCACCGTTAAGTGATTTATGAAACATAAAGATCAAACGTATATTATACAACGAATTAACGGCATGTAAAATTTACTTTCATTAATCTACATAAGTAGGTAACGATACTGTATTTGTTAACACATTTTAACTACTTACCATAGATGACGGACGTTAATGGTAGAAAAGTTTACTGGCATATTGAACTACGGTAAATTCTTTGGTTGACATATTATATAAACGTTTTATGGTAATATTTCCAAACTCACCAAGTCTAACCGTCCACCGGTATTTCTTCTAAAGTCTTAAGTCATTATTATTGCTTCAAACCAGAAATACAAATTGGCATTTGGCGTTATATATTACGCCTTGAAACGCTTTAAGTTATTAAAATATATAATTTTTTTTCCGTGAAATTATTTCACTTGCCTTACCGTTTTCATTAGTGTTAGTAAATTAACAATTTCGTTTATTTATTTTTTTTTGCATGGTAGTTGATGTAGATAAATATTCAAAATATTTTATATTGACAGTTACGGACTTACGAATGTACGATTCCGGAAATCATGATAAAATTACGAACTCTAAATTAATAAAAATTTGAGTGAGTAGTTTTATGGTTATATAACTTTGTATATTAAGGATAATATGTCGATGGTCATGGATTAAAACGAGGTATGGGGACTGAGACGATTTGAAAAAATTAGTAACTACTATTTTAATCTAGCAATAATTTGTAAGGATAATCCAAGTTTAACAGATACTGCATTTAATAGTAAATGACTTAAATATAGTTTATATATTTTTATAAAACCTAACCTCCGTCTTAAAAGTGCGTAGTTATCAATGTTATAATATAGCAAATATACGCTCAGCAGTCCTTGTGTATTTTCTTTCGTTGAAAAATTAGAGTGAATCGATAAATTATGAAACTTAATGGATGGTACATTTCCTATATGTTTTTATGTAGCTTTTTTACGATAATTAAAACACGTTGACTGCCATGCAACCGCCGTCGGCCTCAGGAATATTTATCATGGGTACGCCAAAGACATTTTTCAGTGTCATTATAAATTTGTATTTGTATATATACTATTGAATTTGAAAAAAAATTAAAAATACAAAAAAAAATGTTAAAATTATGTTTATTACACCAAAAAAATTGCAACTATTCCCACTACGCCACAACATATTTTCAAGATTATTATTGTAGCGCCATGGAAAAGTTAATAATATAAATCCAAATTTGTTTACGGCAGCCCGCGGCCGTATAGCCTCCTACGAATGATATGGTGCGGCAGCCGGCGGTCTAAAAATTATCAATACCTAATTATTATTATACGGACGCCGGCGGCCGCATGGCAGTCAACGTGTTAAATTGTTGAGTGAGTTATATGAGCATTTCTAATTTTCAGTTTATTATTTATGTGAAACTTGTGCTAAAAAAATAAGCTACCGTACATCACATATTATTATCATTTTCTCAAATAAAATTTCATAATATCGAGGTCGATTCACTCTAATTTTTAAACTAACGAAGCTAAACGTATCGTGTTGAGCGTAAATTTGGTATGACGTATACATGTATAATGGGTTATTATGTATGTATAAACTTCAAACAAATTTTATTAATTTTTGCCGTAATTTATGAGAAAGTAAATTTTATATTTACAAATCAAAAAGATCAATAACTGGGTGACACATAATATTGTTTATCTTGCAAAGTACTTAAATATATTAAACTATTCACAAATTAATATAGGAAAAACATTTGGATTAAATTGTAAAGATTTCCAATCATATTAAATTCACTGTAAATTCAAACTTCATACCTATCTAATATGTAATATAACTATTGGCTGGTGGTAATAAGTATACCATGATTCGTTAATATTATTAACATTATTGTTACCAACAATACCGTATGACCAGTAATATCGTATAGAAAACAGTAGGTAGTAAACATGTACTAGTATCCATATTTTATAGAAACTGAGATTTGTGTTATGAGTTCCTAGGAATGAGTTGCAATTTATAATCGCCTGGTTAGATTTTTCTTCCAAGCTCAATAGTCCGACCATTGCTTGAGTCATTATTTTAACATTAAGTCTTTATATATTTTCAACACTTTGTTGAACTTTATATTTTTTTAAATGTAAGATACATTGCATAAGCTATTTTAACTTAATTTTGCATTTCTTTCAGTTTTCCACACTTATATCTGTAATGAATATTTTTATTATTTTTTTTTTTGAAATTTAATTAAAATTACATAATCTGAGGCACATGGCATTTTTATACACTATTCTAATAATTGGTTAGGTTCTAAATTATAATAGCAAGTAATAATATTGTTAACAAATAAAACTACTCTTTGATAACACGAACAACATTTTAAATAATAGTTTCAACAAAAGCAGTCTGCCGAGATTTTGGCTTAAAATTGCTATAGGTTTAAGCTTAAGAAAATTAGTGTTGATCTTGATTATGATTTCACTAACAAATATAAATACAATATAAATTTGTGAATTATATAATACTACGGTGACGTGCAACTAATATCTATTTATAAGCTAAATATTATTTTCTAATTAGATACAATTATTTTATAAGAGAGAAAAAATGCACTTATACGGTTATATGTACTAATAGGTTTAGAGTGTTTAATCATATTTTATCGAGTAGGTATCATACGATTTTATTTGTTATTATTTATTTAATAATAAATAAAGTTAAAAAGAAAAAATAATTTTTTAAATGATTATGTTCCAAGTTGGATAATGCATTTCACCTTGTAGTTACAAATTAATTTTAAAACTCTAAAGTGTGTAATACCTATATTTTATTTGTAAATTTATATTTTTATAACAAATTTGTATGTACCTATTATTGAGAGCAGTTTGGTATAATTTGAACAATAAAAATAGGTTTGAAGTTTCACGTTATATTTTTGTACTAACCACAAAAAAGTTAACTTCAAAAACCAAACACAAATAATATGCATCGCTTGAAAGTAACTCGACTTGGTATTTAGCTGATATTATTCAAAATATTACACGTAATAGAGTTTAAAATCATTAGGTACGTGTGAGACACTCAATTTAAATACGCTCATAATAAAATCACGTGTAATAAACAAAATAAATAATTATATTTTAAAGATGTTATGATGCTACGTAATTATTTTAAGATACATCGAAATACTAAAATAACGACTAGGATAAATAATTTTTTTTTAAAAAGATAAATAATTTATCTTAAATAATTGATTTCGTATTATTTTGTAAAAATAAATAAATAGTAAACAAGTAAGTACATATAATATTATGATTTATTATTTAGGGAATATATTAAATGTCATGTATAGGACGTAGGTATATTATTATAAACGGATAATAGCATTTATGAATTGAGTTATATCGAAATTTGACAAATTATTATATGAATAAAATATGTTTTAAACAGGATATTAAAATAGTGTTGGTTAGTTATTGGTCGAACAATATTGTATTACAGCTATACACTTTAGGTAAATTGTTGTTTGGCAAATTTTAAGGTCATGAATCATTGAAGATGATTCGTTAAACGTATATTTTTATGTAGGTCCACTGTTTACATGAAAATTGGCAGTCATTCAGTAAAAAAAAAAAAAAAAAAAATGAAACTCATTATGTATTTAAATTAATTTAAATAATATCCATTTACCAAATACCCACATAATTTATCACGTAAAGTAATAACGTATGTGATATTTTAAGTGATTTTTCTCCACAGCGGACTTTTCATTTACAAAGAATAATGAGAGTCCATAATATTGTTTGCAGTTATTAATTGAGGGGCCGAAATGAAAGTAAATACGATTCCCGTTACTTCATTAATTATTATGACACAATATGCAAATCAGAAGTAGGAACTTATAAAATATAATATATCGAAATAAACTAATTAATTATCGATAGACGAATGTAAGTAATAACTATTCAAATTTGTGATTCTTTGTACTTCACTTTTATTGCTAAGAAATTCTATAGTAAAATATAGTGATTCTATTGTAGATACTAAAATGTATCTACAAAACGGATAGTTTCTATTATTTTTGAAACTAAAATTTTCATGGAATATTAAAAAATAATATCTACATGTTGGCGAGTGGAACAATGAGATTAGTCCGTTAGTATAGATATAAGTACAATTTTCACAGTGAGTATACTTTTATCGTGTTCTTTTTCGGAACAAGAATCATGCAAGTTTGAACATAATAAGTAAATACAATAATATGTAATATGCATACATACAGAGTGTCCCGCGAGGATTTACCCATTGCGATATATCACGAAATAATGGAGATATCAAAATTCTGGTTTTATAATAAGATTCACAGGGATAAGAACTACAATAATTTCATTTTTAAATTTATTTTAATGTTTATGTGAAAAATTTAAAGATAGCCATTTTGTAGATTTTATTTTTTTTGGAAATTATTAAATAAAAATATATATTTTAACTGTTTTACCAAAACATTAAAATAAATTAAAATATGAGATAATTGTAGTCCTTAATGATAAGGAGTCCTTATCCCTGTGAGTCTATTATTACAAAACTAGAATTTCTATATCACCATTATTTCGGGAGATATCGCAACTGGTAAATCCTAACGGAACACTCTGTATATATTCTGTGTATACATCTTTGTTAATGTTAAATGATAGAGTTTTGTTCCATTTAAAATAATACAATTTTTTAGTGTAAAAAATTAGGTAAGTTCTCGTCGGGTACATTTTTATAATATTTACAATACAAAACATTTACAAACAAAATTATAGACTTAATATTATGTCCTTGCAGCATCTTTATTAGAATTTAAGATTTTAAGTAAAATCTGCAAAAAAAATTGAAGAATCATAGATATATTTTCGGTTGTTATGCAGAGGAAAAATGTCTAGTAGAAAGTTACATTTCGTTAGGAATTTGATTAATTAATAAATTTTTTATTAATGTTGATTTGCCTTTCTATGAAAATAAACAAAGTGCTACAAAAATTGGGCACATAAATCAACACAAATCAGCTAGGAAAAATATGTCTGACCTAGCTCAAAATATATGGTAAACAAATAAATATTAAAAGTATTTTTTGATAATGTTAAAAATCAAAAAGAAAACTAGCAGGATAATTTTATTGTAGCAAACCGTTACTGAAGTAATTATATTATTTAAATACAACTTTCTTACAGTAATCGTTTGAAGCGAGATTATAATTATTTATTTATATATTGGTCGATATTTCATTCTTTAAATATTTATACCCATTAAGGTTATAAAGAATTCTAAAATTATAATAACTTTCTTGGGAAATATGCGTATAACTCGATCATGAAAATACGAAATAATAATTTTATTACGTTAGACCATAATTCGAGGGTTAACAGTATATTTTGTGAATAGTTTATAACTGACCTCAAGGTTTGTATAAGAAAATTATGTGAATATGGGTTCTATAGATTTTGAAACTTTCAATAAAACTTTATGAACCTACCTACTCATTAAAAAGTTTTGGTATTAATGAGAATACCAAAATGAACTAAAAGATACTTTATAATAATTTCAAAGTTGGTAAAACAAAAGGAGTTATTTCAAAAAAAATATTGTTTACATGAATGTAAACAATGTGTACTATTATTATAGATATTTGTTTTTTTTTACGTTGATCAAGGATAATATAGTTTATCGTTCACATGATAACATTTATGTTACGTATATCAAAATTTTACCTACACGTTCTCGATAACAGTATTGCAGTTGCGAGATACGTAAGTAATAAACAATACAAAATTACATTAATTTAATTCGACAAATCATAAAACAAAGAAAACGTGGAGACATATTTTTTATGAAGCTCATAAAGTACCTAATAAGCAATCACTATAATAGTTTATAGTTGATCAAATTATTTTATGGTTAAGTTATTATTAAATTGAATATAAAAATGAATTAAGTATAACTACGTATCATTTGTTTAAACATAATATTACAATTTCTTATTAATGCATATAATATTGTGTTCTGAAGGGTAAAGTAACAATTCATTATTTAATCATATGTAAAAAAAAGTGGTTTGATTTGGGATTCATCTCACCCCAACATATTTGTTCAAAATATATACCTATGTTTACGTAAAATTAATTTGTTATTCATTTTAAATGATTCATTTTAAAGGTTAGATTTGTTGAATATGTGTTTAAATCTAGGTAGGTACCTACTTATAATATGAATTTCATATTAAAGTGAATATAAATATTTAATGATTAAAATTGAAATTAAAATTAATTATAATTTGAAACCATAATTTATTATTTTATTTCTAATTCGTACTGTTATAACTTCAAATATTAAAGTTCTTCTAACAATTAATATTTTAAGCACATTTTTAATGCTGACTTTTATAATATCAAATACTACAAAATAGTAGAAATACATATAAAACAATAATGTATATTGTATGAGAAACTATCAATAATTATGATTTATTTTAAATGTGCATATAATTTGGGTTGGAATGAGTAGTATAATGGATGGTATGTCCGAAGAGTGATAGTATAGATATTTCTGTGATATGTCCCGTGTTACGACTGTACATACAGTCACTCGTAATGAGAAAGCTAAAAATATTTTGTCTTTAAGTAAATATAATACTTTATGTAAAAATACAGCACAAATATTTAATAATAATATTTTAAAATTCAAATTCATTATCATCTGAATCCATATTTATTTGTTTTTTCTATCCCTAACTGTTATATTTAACTATAAAATATTAAAGTTCCTCTAATATATGATACCATATTTCCAAAAATATATTGCATTCTTAATCCATACTTTTATAATATTACACAATATAAAATAGGAAAAATGAATATTAAGTAATAATGTGCACCCTTATACATTCACGAACAATTAATGAACAAAAGTGAACAACGAAAATGCACCTCTTGCAACACCGCAACTACAATTAAAACAGCTGATAACCGAATGCCCCCAACGATCTGAGCTCACAGATGTTCTTCTAAAATCTATGTGAAATACTATATCACCTAACCCAGAGATGACATAGATTCTTCTTCAACTCTTTAAAATACAAAAAGACGAACTTGATCCAGAAAATATAATATTAGTGTCTGTCACTCAATATTTTTAAATGTTTCGAAATGTTTTATTTTCGTATATCCTCTCCCATTAATATCGATTACACTATCCGTGACATTCCAATCTTAAATAAATTCTCAGTACGCGACCTAGGTTTTAATTTCCTCCCAAATTTATCTCCTAGGCTTCATATACAAGAGTTATGCTGTAAATCTCTGAAAATATTGGAATTTATTAAACGCATCTCCTCTGAATTCAAATTGGACCAGTCATTAAAGATTCTTTTCTGCTCCTTAGTCCAACCTATTTTAGAGTATGGATTGGTTATTTGGGACCCTCAATTATCTATAGACTCTTTAATGATAGAAAGAGTCCAACAGAAATTTCTATCATTTGCTGTTTTTTCATTAAAAATACTCTGTCCTCCTCATGATTACAAATCTGTCCTTATTTCTTTAAGTTTATCTAGTCTTACTGATCGAAGACATGGTGCTAATATAACATTTTTTTAAAAGTTTTTATCTGACGTTATTGACTGCCCTATCCTACATTCTCAAGCAAGTTTTAAAGTTCCACCACGTCCGACTAGATAAACTCCTTCATTTTTAATTCCTTTTGCTTCTTCTAATTACTTAATTAAATCCCCTATAAACCGTCTTATGCGGATTGTTAATGAAGACCCCACCTCCAATCATCCTTAAAAATATTATTCAAATAGGTCTTTTCTACTATTATTTCAAACACTATTGGTGTTAATTTCATTTGTATATTTGTTATTCACTCATTTTAATATGTTGTATATTACTATTATATATCACTTTTTGTTTTGGGCCCAGGCCTGTATCTTATCAAAATAAAAATATTATTAAATGCAATTACAACAATTTATTTATTTAAAATATTTTATTTGAAACTTTAATTGTGATTTATATTATATTTTATAAAATTAAATAACGTTAGCAGTTGAAGTGTATTATAGATAAATAGTCATATCGTAAATAAATAAACGATTGGTATTGTATTGAGAAATTAAAAATGTAAAGAATTTTTTTTTAAATGTCCGCGTAATATTGAATTGGCTTGAAATTATGATGCCCGATGAGTGGTTGTGTAGATATTTCTGTGATATTTTCCGCGTACAGTCACTCATAATGAAACGCCTACAGTCTGATTTATGCAACAACGTTTTATGGTATTGACTTGGGTGCGTATCGATCGGACATAATAATATTCTAATGAATCCGACAACGGTGTTATCACGGTGCTGGGCACTTGGGATTTCCGTTAAATTCTTCGATCAACAAGCGAATGAACATTTTTTAAGGTAAGCTACGTGTAGATGGCGAGTTACACGACCACGGTAAAAAATGTTTAATATCTCAATGGCCAACTTGTCTGCAACCGCTGCACACGACCAAACATCCGTAAATATTTATCAATTTTCGATGTGCACATGTTCATGGAATGAAAAGTATATTAATTAAATTTCAAAAGGTATAAAACAATTAAAACCAGTCGTATTTTTCAATCATAACGGATACAATTTCAAATTGAGCGATTTTTATAATATAGGTAATTAATTATTCTCCAAAAACGTAACATTATCATTGAGAATTGGCCTAAATTTTGATTTTGATACAATAATTTTTAACCATTAGGCTATAACAAATTATAAAAATATATTTTGGGATCGCTGTTTTTAAACAAAAATGAGATTGATAATAAGACGTGAAAATAATGATTAATATTCGAGATAATTTTTTCGTTTAGAGGTTAAAAATCCAAAAGACTATAATATTTTCGTTTATTTTTTTGTATATTATTCTGTTTATTATACGCCATTGGATAACATCAATGATATATATTACAAGCAAAAATAAAAGTTTTCAAAATCAGTATAATATATCAATACATATACATCTATCTAAAAGATAACTTTAGTTACCCCGATATTTCGATTTTTAAACAAAAGTCCTGAATATTTTTTTTTAAATTTACAATCGTTGAACTACGCCTGGTTCTGATACTGGTTTTTGTTTTTATCTGAAATTATTTTACTTTATATCTTTGTAAACAGTTATAAATCTTATGTATTTACATTTAAAACTTTAGTTTAAAAAAGAAAAAAAAAAATATATATTTATAATATATACATATTTGAATTACTGGAAATATTTAGTATCTATTGCGGTTAAATTATATAGTCGGGTAGATTTTATCAGGTAGGTGCAGCGTTGTTAAATTTAAAAATACTTTATTATCGACAATATTATTATTTTTATAATTTATTCCAGAGGTTTTAAACAATAATTTGCACCATGGTTAAAATAACAATAATAATTATCACAGTTTGTTTATTAATTCATAATATTATGTTATAAAAATGACAGACGGTTTTCGAGTAGGTAGTACTACACAGCCAGAGACACAGACAGGACTTTGTGTTATTTTTATCTGATGTTTTTTCATGTAAAATATTTGCAAAAAATCCATTTTGAGGACCGTATTGCATTTGAATAACATACATGAAATCATTGTTTAATTTAAAAAAAAAGATGGAAATACATACTAAGTTTTTAAAATGTTTTCAATATGACATGTGTATGATATATCATAACATTATATATTATTACGGTATCATTTCGACGTTTATTTTTGTTCGCTCGTTTTTATTCTCCAAAAGAATAATCAATATTTTTATTGAAATTTTGCCGAACAAAAAAACAACTATTTGTCAATAAATAATACAAATTCATTGTCCGAATTGGTAAAACAAAAATCGGATGTCCGGGCATATAGGTAGGTTGAATAACATTATGTGAAAGCCGGCGGTTGAAATTGTTGAAACTATATACGCACCGGCATCGCCAAGATTGTAGAACGAGATTTATATGGAAGAATACAACAAAAACAGACATAGCAGCAAATGGGTGGGACATTTGAACGGAATTTTTTGGAGAACCGTTTGGCCCAACGTTTAAACCAATAATTGATCAATGATAATAATAAGTAATTTCGTTGCGTTAAGTCGCGGTAGTCTGCAACTAAAAACCATACAATACCTATGACGATCTCGGGTGTTCTGAAATTGGTCAGCATGCGATGTAAAAAGATGTGTATTTCTTTATCTCTGTTATTGTAACATATAGTATGTTAAAGACTTAGTTATCGGTTTAATATAATGAAATATTATTAGGAATTTGAAGTCACAACATACTACGAAAAACCCAATCTTTATTCTTTGTGGTCCATACAAATATTATAACTTATTCAAATTAATTAAATTATTTATTTTAATCATAAAAAAATTATGGAATTTAAAGTTGTTTTTAATACATTATAATACGAGTAGAAATAATAATATGTAGAATAATTCAATGGAGCAATTAAGAGTAACAATGTAACGTGGATCACTGACTCCAAATATTGATATGGCTATATGGCTATGGCATATTCAGAAGAAAAAAACATATTATATTATAATAAGAAATCTGAAAAAATAAGAATCTGTTGTTCCTTTAGAAATTATTTTGATTGGGTGGAACTTTTATTTAAATAGAGAATGTATAAATTGATATGGATTGTCATCAGTATCTACTGGAGCGTACAATTTATAGCGAAGTTTTATTGGTAAGAGGATTGAAAAGTATTATAATAAAATTTATGAGCGTCTTATAGGCTTGGAAATCAACCCGAATTTGATTTACTGTTTTTTCCACATCGATGTTTTTTGAAATGGATATTATAACATTTCATGCTACTATCATATACGTATAATACACATATTTGACCAGAGATTTGGGTAAAATTTGTAAAAAAAAACTTATTTGGCTATCGAAAAAATATTATAGAAATAAATACATTTGCATATTATGTATAGAGATATCTTCTGCCTAGCTCTTACACAGTAATATAAGTTAAAAAAAAAAAAAAAAAAGAGTACTTCATAATTTATGTTCTCTTTAAATAATAATAATAATATACCCAGATACATTATTGATTTATATTATGTTCCTCGGTTTATTTCGTTTATTATTTTTACTTAGTACAATATTTTGATGCTATTATTTTGTTATATTTTCAAAACTTCAAGTAAGTAAGTAAGTAAAATAAAGCTAATAACAAGTAAAATAATATAATGTTTACAAAACATTGGACAATGAATAAAATAATATTCACAAAAATGATAAAGTATAACGAAAATAATTTTCGGAATTAAAATATTAACTTAAAGTTATTGGAATGTTAAATAAAATGTTGTAATGAAAATTCTTCACTAAACAAAAATAGAATTATTTAAAAATATTTTAAAAGTTTATTTATAAAACATAATATTGTTATCGGTTAAATAATTTTCGTCGCCAGATATTCAAAATAAGTTCACTACTATCGGATCTATCATCATTTTTTTATAGTATATTGGTATGTAATGTTTTAAATTCAAAGTCCGCACTGTTCCTTTACTATGGCGCTTACGACCTTAAATATTATTTTACAAAGTGCTGCCTCAGCTCATTTGCTTCGTTATCTTAATATTACGCAATTTAAACATTTAGCTAAAAGAAGTAATATTTTGTCTATTATTATTAGTTGGCACATGCCACATACAACAATACGTATTTATAAGAATGAAAACGTTTTTCGATTGATCGATTTTAGTTATTTTATTGTTATTCAGAAAATATTAAAATCACGTCACTTAAAGTATTCTACTAAAAATTAATATACCTATATATAAATATATATACGTAGGTACCGATCATATTATATAAGCACAGAAAAAGTCAGACACAAGTAAATGTAAACTACTTCAATACAAATACGAAAAACATAAATAATTTACGCTAGTTGATTTTTATCTTTAGAGAAATTTATTAAAGACAAAGCTAAGTAAAATGCTTTTAGATTGAAAAAATGAATGTACGTCGAATTACTCACTCGCTAAAAAGTAGGTATCATCTTGTCATCCTATTCAATCCAAATGGCTTAAACAACCATGTAAATGTACAATAATTTGTAGTGACAATAAATAACAATTAATTTCAAACTAAGTGTCACTTATAGGTGCTTTTTATTCAAAATATTCATATTTAACCTATTCATATACTGTGCATAGTAGTTATACTGTTATACACAAATTATGCAGTTTTATCCAGTAAAAATGAATAATTATAGGATATGTAATAAAATATTATTAAATGTACGTAACTACTTCAGTGGTGTGACCAGGATTGCTAAAAATGGGAGGGAATAAATATTACCCATTCAAGAGCTAGCAAAAAATGTCGATATAATATGTACGTACAGTTAGATTATTTGTGCAGTTGAGTGTACGACTACGCTATACCAAGCCACTCAAAAACAATACTATTATCACAATATGTTAAATTTTAACCGAATTGATTTTAAGATTTTAAAATTTAAAATTTTAAGACCAGAGGGGAGGGAAGGGGTGGCGACTTATATGATCCGGGTCGTGGTCCACCTGATGACGCAGAGATTTGGTTTTTCATGAATATTGAAAGTTGTTAAAAATGTATGGCGCCTTAGCCTTTGTAGACGACAGGTGGTTAGGTATATTATATATATTATATATAATATATATATATATATATATATATATATATATATATATATATATATATATAATATAGGTACATAAATCGTTAGCCTGGTCCCTGCAGTGTATACATATATTGTTTGTATAATAATAAATTATAAGCACATATGTATATGTAATTCGTTATATTCACAGATCACTATCTGTAGCTACAGTAGTCAGAACGCTCGAAATAAAAAAAATTTCCGTATATGTCCTTCAGACACCACGCATTTGCGTTATTATACCTATACCTAGGTACAGGTCGTACGCCATGGTGATCGAAACGCACAGCTGCAGCTGGAGACACGCGTATATTTGACGTTTCTGTACAGCTTTATACTTTACCTACACGTACCTTTACACTTGTAACCTACGAGTATTACGATAGTCGATAGACGTTTTGAACATATGCGGGTGTCGAGTGACCCGCCGTGGCTGCAGAATGCGTGTGCGTGCCAAACGAACGAGGAAAAATAAAAAGCAATATCGCAATTATTATTATTATTTTCTCGTCGTATAAATTATTACATTGAGTTCTTTGTGAAATTAATTATTCGTCGTGAGTCATGACCATAAAAAGACCGCGCGCGCAACGATAAATACAATATTATTTTTACATGTCTAAGTTCGATATTTGATGGTGAATTCTCATAGTATGCTGAACAAGATAGTCACATGTGTTAATGGCATCTAATAATAATAATATTACATTATATTTTACAGTTCACCGCAAGACAGTAGGTACACATGAGTTGTGGTCCAAAGGAATGTAGTTACAGTCTTATGAGCCTTGAATTTATCGGGAATATAAATAGTTTTAAAATATTATCCAAACGTTTAAATATTAAACAAAACTTATGGTTGTTAATGATCCAAATGACAAAAAATATTTTATACACAAAAATATTATATGATATTAGGAAGACTCGTAAATTCCAAAAACTTATCTAATTTATGTTATTATGTAAAATTTAATAATTAAGTTATAAACTTAGATTTCAGTTATCAGTGTAAAGATTTTAAATAACTTCTTTTTTTATAATTTATTCTCCACCAATTTGTTAAAATTAAATTAATTTTTTTCAAAAGAAATTTCCAGATAGATTGAGAAACATTCTCTGTTCCCGGGAACGTTTCTCCGGGAATAATTCTTATGGCAGATCACTAAACGCAAGTCAATACTCGGAACCAGGTCAAATCAACATATTTCCAGTTTTATTTCAAATTATTTTTGTAATTTATGAAGAAAATAATTACCATATTTGTTTACTTTTTATCATATTTAAATTAGTTTGAATGAGTTTTATATATTTGTCTAAATAACCGCATAACTAGGAATATATGACTATTGCTAATTTATTATATCCCATAGTCGTAATGCGGCAAGGGAAACTATTTTCCCACCATTTTTCCAGCCATGCAAAACAAATGAAACATTTTTTTAATATTTTCTCAAACACAAAATACTTTATAGTGCACGCATAATAATATTTTCAGAATAATCAAATAATTTTTGTTTTTTTTTGTTCTTTTCAATAAAAGCATGCAAAGAATCTTTAAGTATTCAAATACGTATATATTTCAATTACTTTCAAAAAAAGTATTTCAAGTAATTTAGAAGTATTTATTTAGTAATTGATAACTAATTTTCGTACTACTAGTACACATTTTGATTCTGATACGTAAAATTGTTTTGAAAATTTTTATTTTAAGATCATAGAAGGTTATCAGAATTTTGTGCCTTGGCAAGACACTACTTTAACAGAAACAAATATCTGAAGAATTTAAAAATATGGTCTGAAGACTTGAAGAATATCTAAGAAATTACAAAACTTAGATTTAAAATAACTGTATTATTGGAGAAAAATTGGGTTAGCGTGCTTATGGTGAACCATCTTGTATAATATTCGAAAACGATGAAATTATCTTCAGTAATCATAATATTGTACCACTTAGTACTTATATATTTAAATTTTTAAATACTAAATGCGATTCTGTGCATGGGAGATTCGATGATGCTCTATCGGAATACCCGTTGGCTATTATACTTATTCCTACAACTTATGCGTGGCTACGTAATATTGCACTAAAACTAATACAAGCAAGAATAATAATAATAAAAAAAAAAAACAATACATCTGCTACATCATAATTTTAAAGCAATTATTGCGACACACGACTGTTTGGAATGATTCTATACTACAGAAGAATAATTATTCTGCAGTAAATAATAATAATGTATTATAATAAAGTAGGTACCAAGTGTTTGATGATATATAATATAATTCGATGTATATAGGTACTCACATGCGAAATATTTTTCTTGTTTATTTGCTTTTATTTCATCGTTTAATGTTTGAAAGTGTGCTATCTGGACCATATGGATATACGTGAATCGACAGTTTTTTTTATATTAACGAAAATATTTACCATAACGGTCACTAAACTTTGATTCTGACCAAAAAATTATTAATATTAATCTAAAAGTTGTGTATATACCCAATACAAATAACTGGTTTGTATAAAGTTTGAAAATTAAGTTAGAACGTGCAAAATTATGGTTTAACACTTCTTATTATCACTATAATCGATTTAGAAAACAAATAAAACAACTCGAAATGTATAATATTTGAACACAATAAATTACAAGTTAAATAACATACTTACCTGCTTAGTTAACATATTATATTTAAACACTATATGCAATAATATATGTGCAAGATTTGTCGATACACTATCGAAATACTATTTTTAGCCATTTTATGCCAATTTATTGCGGTTACGTAATTAAAGCGTTCATTGTAATGTCCGTAAAATTCCACACTTATAAACTTATTGTCTTGTAATTTTATTCTTTCATGAAACCGAATTCATGGAAGAAATACATAACCTTTCTATTGGTATATACCTAAACACTACAAACCCGATTATTGTCTTTAGATTACTCATTTTATTGGTACATTCCGTAAATTATTTTACGTTAGTGATAAATGAAATAACAAATTTAAAAATGGTCGCCTTGTACGATTCTGAAAAGTTAATTTGCCCGGTTGTTCCACTGAACCCTTACATAGATGAATGCAAAATATTTTTTTTGTCTCAAAACTTTTGTTTCATCGTATAATGCTTGCAAGTGCGCTGGATAAATGATGTACAAGGACTGACGTGAGTTGACATATTTATTTATTTTTATTTTTGAAAAAACTTAACATAAGGATCATTATTGCTTTGATTAAGATGTTAAATGGATTAATATTAAACTGAACTTAATATACTAAACAAATAACTAGTCGGTTTAAAGTCAGGAAAAAATTGGAGCGTAATAACACGACTCATTGATTGGTTACTTTATTTTCGATTAAATGCAAATTAATATAATACGACTACCAGAGTAGGTGTTATACATAAAATTATGTATAATAATAAGATACGATACTAAATAATCAATCTCGGAGTCTACCAGTCCTTTTATTTAAATCTTCCTTTTAATTTATTTAAAATATTTTCGTACTAATTACATAAAATGAAATTGTTTATTTTTAGGAGCTTAAGGTAATTAATCACGAACTCATAAAGTTTAAAATAACCTATATAATATATATTCTTAAAATATGCAAATGGCCCCTGACAAATGGTTTATATTTTTCAATAATTATTTTATGGACGACATTATTTTGCTCGACACTGAGTATCGATGTTATATTACAACATTAAATCATTATTGTTTAAAAAAAGGCATGTTATTTAGTTGTTGCATTGATTATAGATGTTATAAAAACGTTATATTTATAATCAATGGTTGCAATTAGTTCAATACTATGACATTAACTTAATATTCCAGGGATTGTTCGTTATTAATATGCTACATTAGTAAAACTAAAAGAGCTCTATAAAATGTACATAGACATACCAAGACTCTAAAATAATAATAAAACTGAATATTTTAATATTATTCAAAAATTTTAAATTGAAATTATGATTATATCATAAAAAAGTAAAAAGTGCATAAATATACATAATTGTATTAATATAGTGCACTTAGGAATATATGAAAAAGGTAAAAATTATTTTCTGTGTATTATTTTAGTTGATTAATCTCAGAATTATTTTAACTACTCTAATAAATTATGTATCTATCTCTTGTTTCCGTTTAAAATTCGTCCAATACAAAAATGTATTAGTCAATCATTCTTTATTGATCATAATAATATAATGGTCAGGTATTGCCGTAATAGTTCTATGTAATTTTATCCACATTCTTAAGTATAGATAATTAGCTAATTATCAATCTTAAATTTGTTTTTTAATGCAAAATATGTGAATTCCTCACTCCAGACAAAAATTTGATATTTTTTAAAAATACCTATTTAATGAATTTTGTTTGTTAGATCATTATAATAAGTATCTATCGATATCAAATAATTAATTTATAATTATTTAAAAAGAAAAAGTATATTGTTTAACAATATAGTAGTTAGTGTGATACAAAAAATATTTGCATTGGTAATACAAGTGTTATTTGGTTAATATGCTACATTAGTACAAACTAAGAACATACTATTAAATAGTATACAAATATACTAAAAAAAAGACACTGAATATTTTAATGCTACTTTATTATCAATCAAATTTTACATTTAAATTATGATTAATCATCATCAACAGTTAAAAATACATAAATAAACTTAATCATACGAGTAATATTGTATTTTTGATACCACTTAGGAATTTCCTGAATATTTAGATCGAATAAAATAATAATTATTTTAACTTCTCTCACTTGTGTGATCTTTTGTTTTAGTTTTAAATTTTCTTGCTACAAAAATTGGTTATAGTAGTATGTATTAATCTATTAATTCCATATATTGCAAGTCATGTTTAAAGTCATTAGTTAATTAACTATCTGATTATAAACTTTCAATTTTTTTAAAATTTTTTTTTTAATATAATCAAAATAGTATATACGTACCATATGCTTATAATATATCGTCTTTTGTAATTTATCAACTGGAAATACTTAATTTAAAAACTTATGTAATTTAGATGAATATATCATTTGTTAATGTAAATATATTGCAATAAAAACAACTGGCAAGGAAAATCTAGGATATTTTACTGATATGGGTTTGGTGTGAAGATCGTGTCTCACTTAATTCTCTTCAGCGTGTATGGTTTTGTTTAGGTCACTTTATTATCATATCTTTATCATAGATGCTGATTTCAATATTATGTACAAAACAATATTTTATCAGTTTCGTAAAACAAACATTTTTTACACTTATCAGTTATATTTTTGAGTTTCAGATAATAAAATAATATTATTATAGGTAGGTACATAATAATCATGTAGATTATTTTTTCTATAATTCAATACAGTAATTAAATTGATTTATCACGTTCACAGATATTTCTATGAATTTGTTTAAAAAAAATATACACTCGACGATAGAAATTAATGTCATATTGACTAGGTAACAATAAAACTAGTTAGGTTAGGTTATACATCTATGTATATATCTCGTTAAAGATATTGAAAATTAAATTAACTATATATTTTTAATAATATCATTAGGATTCACCAATAATTTTAGTAAATATTTGTTTTAATTTTATTGATATATTAATTGACATTTAATGGTACCCATATATTATGACAACCAAGTAGAAATATAAATTACATTTATTGTAATAAATAACTATAATTATTACAATTATATTAAACTATATTATTTAAAATTATTACACCCAATAGTGTATAATAAGTAATAGAAATAAAAATTAACTGAATTAAAACGCGTCTAAAATTACTTATATAGAACATAATTTTTTGTATAATTGAGTTATATATTTTTTTAATTATTATCAACTAAATTTTATAAATAAAAACAATAAAATAACGAAGTCGTGACGTCGGCGTTGTGAAATAAAGATTTCGATATTTTATTATTAAATTTATGATTCAGACCACCTGATTCTGAAATACAGTTTTATATATTTAATAGTAGTTACATTTCTAATATTATAAAAACTTAAGATACCAAATTCTTTTGAAACTAATTTATTGGACTAGATTAAAATTGAATTATATGAATTCAAATCTATATAGGACTTGCCAATATATTTTAATAGTATAATATCGTTGTAAATTATTCTTATTTTTTTTATAAAATTAAAAAAAATATATTTTTTTTTCAATACTGTCATTGTTTTTTTTTTTTTTTTACAATCGTTTATATAGTATATCGTTGAACAATGACCTTTTTTTGTGAATCACTACAACCAGAAATCATAATATTATACTGTATAATACAGTGATTTACAAGCTTACCTCATTCTGACTTTTAAATAATTATGCACAAGTTCAAATTTTGATTTAAAGTGTAACGATATATTTTTCAAATACTTATATTTTTCACAAATTCAAGGAGTGGCAGTATCAAACTTTTTTCAAATGAGAACCTACACGTTTAAAACAGAAAAAAATTACCATTATAAATGTTATTATGAATCAGATGAATTTTCTGAAAATATTGATGTTTCGTTATTGAAATTGGAACGAAATAGTTCTGAGTTAAAATGGGTAGGTACTTAAACTATTAAGGACAATAGTCTATTAAATATATACTTTGCAAGAGGATTTATTCTCGGGTATTTTAAAATAAAGAATGTAATACCTATAACAATTTTAAACAATTGCTTCTTGTAGTCAAGTAAGAAAATTTTTTGATATTATGAGATGTAATTATGTATTAACTAGCTGATCCCCGTGCCCGTTAAAAATACCAAATCTACCTATGTGATTCAAATTTTATGTTTACTCGTAATGTTAGAAACTCCCTATATCACATGACAAGATCCCGAGGATTTTTACCCTATCTTAATCTTACAGGACTTAAATTATATTCAATCATAATATTTTCTTGAATTTTTAGCTTTGTAAAGATGAATCAATTTTTAAAATTGGTATCTAATAAGAAATATTGCTAATATATTATTCATCCATACTAAATTGTATAACCAATAGCAACCCTAAAATAAAAATAAATATATTTATATTTATTATATTGTAGGTATACGCGTATAGTGTGATTAACTCACACCAAGATTAATTTCTGACAGAACATTCTTGGCTGGGCTCAGTTTTTATCGGATCCAATATCATTACATTATTCAAAGCTGATCCAGTGAACTATTATAACGTATTTTACATCAAAAGCTTCAGTAATAATTTTATGGCTTTTTAAATAGCAAGTTCATATATTTCTTATAAATTCTTAAGTTCCGACTTCACCTCTGAATTTACTAATTGATAAACTTTTTTAACTCTTTAACTATATAATATCAGTATAGATGATTTTCTCAACATTATTAAATTGTATCTTTTAAGTTGATAATATTACTCTTGATATTCCAAATAAAATTATTAAGAATTATTTCGTTCATATTTTGATTACATTAGAACGATTAATTAAAAAAAAAAAAAAATCATAATTTGATTCACAACAATTTACATTAGAATATAGGTTCTCATTTGAAAAAACAAAATTGGCATCGCCGCTGAATTCTCCTTATCTTTAATGTTATCTGTAAGTCGAAGTATTAAAAAATATCACCTTTGACAAAATATACAAATTTAAAAATCAGAATTTTAACTCAAAAACTCGGGAGGTGATGCTAAGAAAATCACCCTGTGTATTACAACGCAGCTAATAAACAATTATTATTAAGTTTATAGTATGTATATTGTATATAGATATAGGAAGTAGTGGTTAGAGAGAAAAGTTCACGAAAAAAGTTCCAGTGTCATGCATCACTACTTCAAAGACTCGTACTAGTAGCGTTGGTGGTGAGTAGATGAGGGTTGATTTTATTGTTATTTTAATTACACGGTAAGGAAATCGCTTTGCCGATTTCTTTATAAGAGGATGAGGAGGATTGCCTGGTGTAATGTAATAGAAGCAAGAATGGAAATAAGAGGATTTGAGTGATGTAAGACGTTTTTGCGGAATTCTGTATATTAATTTTGTTCACCCGCAAATACATTAAACATATTAAAACGTTTCCGCTCTAATTCGTGTTTCATGGGTTCACCAGACGAGTAAGTTTATTTATAATTTACCCCCAGTGACATAATATTTACGTATACACCGTCTTATTTTTTATGTCATAATATGTTCCCTTCCAAACATGATAATTATACCAACGAAAAAAATAATAAAAACCCGCCACTCCAGCTTCGCTGTACTTTATAATAGTATATTGAACACATTTATCTAAGAAATTAATTACTTATGACAATAACGCATTTTTTAATTATCTAGATATGAGTAGCGTAATATAACGCTTGAGACGAAAGGTTAGACGAACAGAAAAGACGACGAAACATTAAGCGACGACGCCTAATTAAGTTTAAATAATAATAATAACTACTAATATAATACTCGGATGAATATAGTGTTCGCAAGGTGTACATATATTGTAATAAATAATAATATTATCAATTATAGCAGTTTGCAGTTTAAGAGGGTTATATACAGGGTAATTCATCAAGCACGCTTGACCCTCATATTTTCTTCTTTAATAATGCAGTTATTTAAAAATTTTTGGAATTTTTAAATAATATGCTCAAAGACTATATTTTTATTATTTTCGACTACTTGAGATTTGTTGTATCGTTTTTAGGTGTGTTGTGTGGAAATAAAAACTTGTGTATTTCAAATTGTATCCATCTATCGTTGTTACTTGAAATTATTCATCAGATAACATTAAAATTAACAAAATTCAAACTCTTAGTTTCCAACTTGTTAATTTTTATCTGATAATAATTGTACTTATCGCAATTGAATAATAACATAGTCCACGATGGTAGTCCGATTTGTGGTTATACATACAATTAAAAGTGATGTACATTTAAATCACTATAGGATATTAAGAAAAATAAGCAGTATTATTGAACTTTTATCGTAATGTTCAATGTATATACCCAACTATCAATTTTATTAAACCAGTTAAGTTCATAGGTAATTTAAAAAATAAACTAACTTGTTAAGCTATAAATTTAAAAAAATAAACTTTCGTTAATTTTTAATTAATTAATACCTACCGTATTTTATATTGTAACATGTATGGTTACAATCTATTTTTCAATAAAAATAAATAAATAAATAATAATAATAATAATAATAAAAATAATGACAAATTATATTTCATTTAGTAGTGTACTAGGTTTATTATTAGTTGTAATTAAGATACATGCAAAATGCTAATAGATTGTATAGCTTTCCTAATGTAATACCTATTTGGAAATCGATCAAAAAGCAAACATTAACTCTCTCTTAGCCAACTATTTTCTTAAATACAAACAAATAAATATTACATAATATACATGCCATGTGTTTACGTACAATATTAAAGTCCTTATTTTTTAGCATATAATCATAGGCGTGCGTAGACTTTGACCGCAGGGGGGGCCCTTAACATTTTTTCAAAGATTCTTGTACTAATGAATACTAGTATAATAATTAAGTATTTAATTTTTAATTTTATAAAGTATTTGTCTTATTCAATAGGTATACAAATATAAAAATTAATACAAATAAAATATAAAGGTATTAAAATACATAATAATAATTATAATAAAAATAAATAATAATAATAATAATTTGTAACTGCAACAGCATAGTAATACCTATGAAAAAAATCAGCATAACTTACACGATTTAAATATAAGAAAACCGTAAATATCTTTAATCGTGATGATAACTGATTAATTAATAACTTTATCACAATATTTATTTATACTATTGTCGATTAAAACTGGCTCCACTATTTTCATGTAAAATGTAAAAATATTCGCTGTCTAGTAGGTATAATATAGATATCAATGCATTTATTAAAGAAATAGCCTGAGGCCGCAGGGGGGCGCCCCCCCATGCGCACGCCTCGCCTATGCATATAATTTTAAATGAGTAATAATTAGGAAACTGCTCATTTGAATTCTGGTTAAAAATTTAGATTTATCAATATTTTCAAAAAAAAATAATTAATAATTTGAACTAGGTAGTTATTATTGCCTCAAGAAAACCCTCAAAATATTGTATAATTAATCTCAAGTACTCGAAAATAATATAGTATTTAAATACTTTTAAGAATTTAAATTTTTTTAAATAGCTGCATTATTAATATAAAGAAAAATGGTTGAACCTGGCTAGGTGAATCACCCAGTATAATATCGAATCTGTGCTTACAGATGATTCATTGAAAATCTTACCTTTGTTTTCTTTTAATATTGAAATTATTCTAATTCTGCAATTTTTTGGAAGTTTTAAAGATACTCTTAAGACTATTTTTCAATCTATTTAATCATTCATACTGCTTAAAGAGTGTCCTGTAGCGATATTCATCTCTACTCGTATTTTTCAAATGATAAGTATGAGTAGTTAAATTTAGTGAATACATTTTTTTTTATGTACCTAATTCAAAAATTGAACGAGTAGCTTATCAGTTATTAAAACGTTTATTCTAAGGAAGTGGTTTTACAAAATTGTAAAACTGTTAAAATATTGAATCTAATATTTATTAAGATTGGGTCAATTAAAAAAATAAAATTATTGATTTCCAGCATTTAAAAATCACCATAGACCCCTTCTCTCATATCTTCCAAGCTCATTATCATGGACTTATTATATCCTTAGTATATAAAGTTAAGTAACTCAAAAACTGTTTTTTTTTTTAAATTTGAATTCTGATATTTCAGCATTTTCAGAAAAATGATTCAGTAAATAATTTACCATCAAAAAGAGGGAATATTATTTTAAATATTTTATAATATTACATAACTAAGTAATATTTACACATTTTTAAATTTTTTATTGGACAATTCGTTTTAACAAAACATTTTATTAGAAAGATTCACGTATTTTTTTAAATGTATTCCTTATAATAATTTATACAATGCTTAAAATTTGAAAAAAATTATTTTACTTTGTTTGAGGTCCTAGGATTGCATAAAGGTGCTCTTTTAGTAAATTATTTTATTTTATTTCGTTTTTAAATCTGTGGCATTTTGTTAAAATATTGTATTATGGTACTAATATTGTAAGGTTTTCTTTGGACTATAAATAAACCGTTGGTTAGTTTTGTATGGTCAATCCTTAGTCCGTTTAAAACGGATTCATTGACTATTTATAATATATATTCTTTTCTTTTTTTAATTTTTCTTTTCTTGGTGTCCACTACGCGCGGCGACGTGTTAAAATATTTTTTGCTGAGTTTATCCACTCATAAAATGTACTCACTGACTGTAAGTTATGTCTTGACAATTAGTAACCAATAACTCATAAAAATAACCCAGTAATAATGTATTATATTATGATAATTTTGATTGTAAAATATCAGGTATTATGAGCGTAGTGGTACCTAACCCTGCTTTAAAATTTTAATTAAAAATTAAATCACATAATACTGTGTTTATAAATTGTAATTTTTAGATTTAAAATCAATACATAGGTTTTTTTAACAGTTGAAATATTATTTAGTTAATTAAAAGGGGTTTTTATGTCATAAATGCATTTTTTTAGAAGCATTTTTAGATTCTTCAAAACATTATTATCCAGGCCCTAGTTATATTTATTATCGTCCAATAGATTATGAAAAAAATAATAAAATAACAATATCCACTGTGCTTATCGAACTTAAAACGTTATGAGCAATCCGACAAAACGACCAACTGTACACACACTTGGGAGCGAAAGTCATCGGTAGGGAGGTGTATATTATAATATAGCTGGTACCTAAATTAAATTCTTACCTACTACTGTTTTTTTTCTATGCATCGTCTGCAACTTTTTAATTGGATCATTAATACCATAGGATTATGTCGATTTTGAGTCTGCCGCAGAGAAAGTCTCTAATTATTAATTTAATTATCATTCTCGAGTAGGTACTTAAAAAAAAAAAAATTAAATATAAATAACTATTTGAATAATAATATTTTGCTGTACCTGAGTATTTACCTAGGTGCACAAAATTTTATAATCCCGCAAAGTTTAAATTGCGTTATAAATCATGATTTATGATTTATGATTCAATCGTTATCTGATACTTACCTATTGTTGACAGTATTTAAAGAAATAATAATATTTTCCACCTGTTAGAAGTTGAAAATACAACATATATGTAGGTACTATCAATTACTATATTTATTATTCTTATTGTATAGTGGGCGTAAATACAAATGTATAGCATAATTATTGGTTATAGTAGGTGGTGTTGGCGTGATAGTAATCACGTGACCAAAACGGTCGTGACAGTACTTTTAAGTCCACAGTTTTTCTTTTCTTTTTTTCTTTTTTCTTTTTTATGTTTTTTCGTTATTTATTTCACAAAGGACAAAATATTAAGCATATTAACATTGTATAGTATATGAAATTACATAAATAAAGAGTTATCCATTTAACGTAAGACACTTATTATTATGTTAACACCAACGTTTTTGAAAATATTTATATTTCTTTTATGCAAGTTTAAGCCGTTATAGAACAATGGATAAAAATATTATACTATTTTTCGTCGTTGTTACTCTTTTGGAAGACAACATGCATTTTTAATTCTATATCCAGAATTAAAATATTATTTGGTGTGTGTCGATCTATATCATAATGGTAAAATCAAATTTCGGACAAGTTTACCTCACTAGTTTTTTGTAATAAGTTGTCGAAATACCTATTGAAAGTTTAGACGAGTAGACCAAAAGTAAAACCAAAATTTTGTGAAGTAGCTAGATAATTATTATATTCTTGTACTTTACTCAGCTCATCTAAGAATACTTTAAATATTTATAACTCATATAAATCGATAGAACAAAATTTGATTTTATACTTCAAAGGAGTAGAGAACTACTAAAATATTCTACTTTAGACAACGATGGAATCAAAAATATATATCAAAGTTAGAAAAATTAAATTTTTAAAAAGGGTAAAGTTGGTTTCTTTCGATTGTTGCTGTTGTTGAAACACACATTTTAAATTAAAATAGTTCATCATCATCATCTGTAGTTTATCACCCTGGTCGATGATTTTTCAAATAAAAAAAACTGGTAAAAAATGAAGCCTACGACATAAATGTTGATATGACAATGAAAAACTATATCTTTAGGAGATTTGTCGCCACAAAGACGGTACACAACACTGTAAAATGGAACAATCCCATTTTAAGCATGACGTATAGGATAATTGAATTCGGAAATCCTCATATCTTTTGTTCCTACAACGGTAGTCTATTAAAACATAATCTGTTGTTGTTGGTTGATCATAAATCACATAAACACGGCGTTTGTAGTATTATTGATTTTAATTGTAAGTATACATAATATAGATATAACCGTGCTCACGCTTATTTATCGTCAAAATCCGCAAGTCTGATCAAGGTTTTTGGATTTTTAACCAAAACTTTGGATGGTTTCAGTGGGGTTTAATAAGGTCGAGGAACGCCTCTGTTGCAGATGAGCAGCGTCTCATTTTATTTGCACGACGGATACAAATCATGTACGTGTATTGTATGCGCGCTCAGTACCTATAACAATAATAGCACATTATGATATGCGCGCTGATAGAATATTATTGTTATTTATTACATAAACGTATTATTGCATACCTATTGGATATATATATATATATTATAATTACATTCAATATGTATATAATTAATGGGAAGAACAAACCAGTTTATTACTGGCTCAGCCGCCGTTGGTGATAGAAGAAAGTAAATAATAATATGTTGGTTATTAAAAAAAAAAAAATAATAATAATAAAAGGGAAAACACTCAACACATACAAGTAATAATAATAATTACTTACATGGCTACATATATGTAATCAAAGAGGATTTAAATACCTATACTATGTGTACCTGGTGTAACAGAAGGAATTCTGACAAATGGGAAATGAAAAAATGATATACTTCTTAAACCTTTGATAATGGGATAGATATAACTACTAGTATAGATATACTATTATGTCTAAAAACTTTCTAAAAATTATGTTTCAAAAAAGTTAATAAGATCCAGATCAATGTAGTTTAATTGTCTATAAACAATATACAAAAAGTTAAAATATTGATTAGAATTAAAGTTATTTCACGTCTTGTCAGTTATTTTTGTTACACTTTTTCTTTACTCTATACCTATGAATTATGATACTCGTAAACTGTATGTTGATAATTCGAAAAACTAATCTATGCGAAGATAATATTCTATTATTATAGTACTACCTATTATATTATCATAATTTATTTTTATTAATTTAGTGCTAGGATATAAATGTATTTAAAAAGTGTAAAATCTGTGTGTTTGAGACCTCTCTATTTATAGGTACTGAAAATTATTTAGCGGACCATTTTCTTGAAAACGTTTATGTCTTTATAAAATTCTAACGAATAGTTTCTAAGTTATTAAAAACGTTCATGCTAAGAAAAATAATCCTTAAAAATTGTTTTATAAACATAACAAGTTTTATGTAATATTTGGTATAGTACCTATTTATTATCCTGGATTCATTTATACAAATTATTTATATTGATAAATTTACAGTAATTACTAACTTTTTCAAACAGCAGTGTTGATTTTTATAAACTTTCCGATGACCCAAATATAATATAATATATAAAAAACAATAGTTTAATTATATTTTGTTTTTCTCGTGAGATTTTTGTAGTATGGAGAAATAGAAAAAAAAGTAAAAATAAAACATACGATATAAATCTTAGACGTGTATATTTTATTTTGTGACTATTTGACGCATAAAATACAAAATATTTTTATAAAAATTTCCCAAATGTATACTTGTACGAGGATTTGTCGTATGTTGATTTAGTCTCCATTCAATTTAAAAAATATTTTATATTTACAAGGAAAAGAAACTTACCTAGAACAATTTATTTTTTGTCCTGAATAGTAGTTCTTGTTCTATAGTTAAATATTAAATATATTTTTTCAATGCATATAGGTATTTAAATATTACATATTCAAACACTTTTAGGGAAAATAATGTATTTAAATAATTTTTCACGAGTACCTATGCCTATTTTATTCAGAATCTACTTTTAATTAAATCAAATACCTAATTTTTTTCCATAATGGTCTTGATTTACTTACCTATTATATTTGAAATTTTTTCGGAACCTAATTATATTATAAAACACGTCTCATCAAATTCAGTGAAATATAATTATAATTATTTTATGGATTCACATACCTCCTACGACTCAGAGCCCCGACAAAAACATAATTCTTACGGCAATTTCCAAGGTCCGGAAAATGTATGTCGAACGTGTACACGTAATATATTATATGTACCTATATGTATATGTATCTATATTCTATATTATAATAATTCTATAATAATACGTAGGTATATGATATCATTATAGAGGCCAACGTGTCGTCGTCAGATTTTGCGCGCTTTTATACCATTATAGTGTTATTATTATCATTATATTTTTTGCTCTAATAATGTCAAGAATATTACAACTCTCGGCTCTCACATTTAACCGAAGACCACGAACGTGTATATTAGCCGACCGGAGCTCATAGTGATAATATTATATTATCGTATCAGCGTAATGCATCTGCATAATACTCGATGTACCATGCTATACTTATATCCACGTTAGGATTTATATAATTTTCCATTTTTTTCTTTCCTATTTACATCCAGTCAGACAGAACGAGCGTTGGCGTCGATGCGCCAGCGCCGTTTAATTATACGGCGGTCGACCTTCCATGGGAACAGCGACGATGTCATTGTGCCAGTCCTATAGGTACTTAAACGTCATACGCAAGTAATATTAATAATAATAATATTATCATAACCCAACGATTTCCGTTCAAGGTTCCGTCGTCGCTATAATGACCCGAAGCACCCGAGTCCGAACATCTTCTCCTCCTCCTCCACTGCCACTGATCTATATAATGACCTTGCGTGGACGCGTCTCCTGTGATTAAAACATTAGGGGGATACGATCAATGAGTCTAAAAATTGTGGTTTTCCACCGACGACAACGTCGTCATTTCACGGACGTATTAAGGATATATCACGTATTATGTTAAAATTTTAACTTTCCTTTTTTTTCCTCCCAGCCGATATAGGTAGTTCTGGCGCGCGAAGAAAACACGTAACTATAATGGAATCACCTGGCACTTCTGATTACTATACACAAGGTGAAACAGCAGCGCCCAAGTCATCGTTTCCGCTGTGTAAACGGAATAGAAAAAAAACGTATATCGAAATGCGATTTCAAGGAAATCTCCGATCTCGGAAATGGCTTGATGCTGCAGCAGGTGGTTATAACCATCATTACCATAACGTTTTCTCCGAGTAAGTATATAGACACAATAAACGAACGATTAAATTCGTCGTCATGGGTGCTTAAAATTGACAACAAAACCAATAATGAGAGATTGGAGTGTGAGTTTTAATAAAATAATATTTATGTAATAATTATTATTAATCAATGCCAAAGAAGTAGTATTGTGCAAACAGACTCTTCTCTGCTGTCGGTTCTAATCGGAGAAAAAAGTCAATACCATTCATATACCTAATCAGTTGTATTGCGGACGTCGGTTAGGTAATTTAAATCGTCAGAACAATTTAATTCAAATTTTTGCTTTTTGTTTTTTAATATATAAAATATCAGTAGGTATATTTATTAAATTTAAATTAATTACATTATAATTTTAAATAATAATAATAATGTATATATATTATATATGTATAAATATATTATACTTACAATACAAAAAAATAGAAATGTTATAAATATTAAGTGATTTTATATGTAAATAATTGAGATATGGTAGGTAATGATATTTTAAATTAAAATTAAATAGTGACTTGATTGAATTGTCAAAACATAAATATAACATTATCCAAATGTATTTATATTGTAAAAGTATTATATATTTATATGGTTTACTTATATTTTTCAAATTTGAATGATGACAATGTATTGTGATGGATATAATTTGAATAAGTTTTTTTTATAAAAATGGAGATTTAAATTTGATTTCAAATATTACCAAACGACGTAGGTATGGCTAAATAACGTCCTAAAAGGCTAAAACTATTAGGGGCTAAATGTCCTACCTTAATTTGACGGTAACGAAACTTACGTTTAATAATCATATTATAAGACACAGAATTGATAATGTAATGATGATCATAAATCATGATTATCGTCTTCTGCAGATATGAAAGAATGATTATGAATATTATGCCATTATTATTATTATTGTTGTTGTTGAGGTTTTTTGTTTGTGTTTGATTTATGTAAATAGATTTGTAATATTATGTTTGATGTACGATACACACTTATATTTTACTGATACTTGAATAAAAAAACCACTGATTTGATGTTAATGAAATGTAAATTTAATTTCTGTGTAATTGGTTTGATATTAATTTATATTGTTGAAATTACAATTATGTTGTATAACTTGATTTTGAAATCAGCGAACTGAAAACAATTATAAACGCGTATATCGTACAACTTAATTACTTTTTTGTGCACGTATATCTATAATATTGCAGTAAATAATCGTGGTTTTAAGAATATTATCTAACACAAGATCTCCGAAGATAATAATCGTTGCATAACAATAAACAGATAAAATGTTACAGAAGATGAAACACCGTCGCGATTAAGCATTAACAATGGCAGTTGTATTGAACTGCAATAAATATCTAGAGCAAATCCGACCTGAATTGATTTATGATTGAAATCGGAAATTCAATTGTTGTGTGTCAATTGAATTCAAACGTTACCGTTACCTGTATATTATAATACGATGATCAAACTGACCGTTATCTCAAACGCATAACCGGGTAATAATAACATACAGTTTAATGCTCTTTGGAATATGATACAAATCAAAATGTATACCGCTCTAATAATGTATTATATTATATTATTATTAGTATGTTTATTCTAGTTAGCGAGTACCTACATTCTAACACTGGTACTCGTACTAGCGAGTAGTAGTAGCGAGTACTGGTTTTTTTGTTTGTTGTGTAAGCGTAATAATTTATTATTAAATATTCATTATTTCAAAAAGTATAAATGATTTTTTTTTTAAATTTGTATTCACTTTTCACTCTTTACAGTACAACATTTTTACTATAAAATTATGCTTTAAAATATTTTTATTCTTATAATTTTCCCCCCTTTTTTAATGACAATAACATACCATTTTAATTTCATATTCCAAAGCAGAATATATTTTCTAAATATTTTGTTACAATACTTATAACTCATAAACTAACTGTTCAAAATGCTATTTTAATGTATTGAAATACTCAGAAAAATATTCTGCTTTCGAAGATGAATTTTAAATATATATTATTTTGTAATTAAAAAAAAAAAAAAAAACAACAACAACTTAAAGAAATAAGAGGATAAAAAATATTTAAGTTTATAGTACAGTGAAACCTCTAAATACTGGACACTCTCGGTCTTAAATGTCGTCCGCTATTAAGAGGGGAAATACAGTAAATACAGTGAGTACACATTTCGCTATTCTCAAAATTCCATCCGTTATTTGGAGGTGTTCGGCGCCTTTGATAAGTGTCTGTTAAAGGAGGTTTCACTGTATATTAATAAAAACGTTGCTTTGTAATGATAGAAATCATGAAAAAAATATGTTTTCATTAACATTAATATTTTTTGAATAAGTAATGACCAACGTGCAAGGAATCATTTGGTATACTTATGATTTATATAATACCTATTATTTTCAATTTTAAAACTACTTCTCAAAGATACTATTTATATAAAAATACTATAAAAAAAATAACCAATTTGTGTATGCCTATAACAAATAGGTAATCATGAATTCATGATATTAATGCTATAAACTTTATAACTTTCATATCTGCTTCATTAAATTAATATATCTACCTTTTATAAATAATAACAAGATAATAATAATCTAATCGAGGAATTCAAATCACATTTATATTTACATAATAAGTAGGTACTTATAGTGTTTCTACAGATTTTGTAAACAACATTTAGAAGATTTATCCTGATTATATAATTTGAAATATCTATAACTGAAGGTGTTTAGGTGCATATTAGATGTAGTAAATTGTAATGCGTTTAAGCGCTAATAAGTAATAAGTTATTTATTTAAGCCCAAATGTTTTAAATAACCAGTTGTATTACTCATATTGTTAAAATACTTATCCAACTACCTATCTACCTTAATGTTTGACTTCTAAATGTTCGTTTTAATATTTTCACAAACCAATAAATCGGTCAAAGTTTACGCGGTATGTGTTATCGTAACAATGGGTCGAATATAGTATGACGTAAAAACATCGTTAGGACTGCAGTCGGGGAACTCCTCTTGCCCGTTGAAAGTCATTTATAGAAAATCGCGTTAATATAATCGTTATTATTCATACACACATAAGCGCACGCTTATAATATTATGTGCGTATATCCAAGGCCACAGCCCTCGGGCTAATAATATCATGACGTGTCGTGTTAAATTAAAATATCTAATGTGAGAATGAAAGAATGTTAACAGAATAGCTGCATACCCATAAAATTAACGTAAAACCATTATGGGAAATCTTGAGGAAATCTAGCCGACCATAAGCTTACGATCCCCACACGCCAGCTATGTGCGTACATATGAAACGTATGTACAATTTCCGAAGGTTTTAAAAGGCGGATTAATTTTTTTATGTGAATTTGAATAAGGTTTTACGATTATTCATAAATTCATAAAATATTATTTATTCTCTCATGGTATATTATTGTTATAACTGTGTCGAAAACAATAGATTTCAAGGTATTATAATATTATTATTGTTATTATTTTATAGGTGAATCAGTGTCGTGGTCATCGTCGGTCGTCGTCGTGACCTATTCAGTCAGATTCGTCTTTACAGTCACATCAAACGAAAAATATGAATATTTCAATATCGATAGCGATTTGGAGGTACAAAAACAAAAAATTGTACCCACAACTACACGTCATTTCGTGTACATATTATAATACGTGATACATATAGGTCGGTTGGAAAACTTATCAAATCCGTTCCCCGTCACACATTCTCTGCGGGCGATTTAATTAGAACAACTTCACTTGAAAAAAAAACTCAAGGCTGAGAGATTTCACAAAAGTTAACAGACACGAAATTCTGTCGCTTTTTATGTATTCGATAAATCAACGGTTGCCGCTGTACATTAATTACTAGGATAATATAAGTTTATATTAATATACTTCGATGAATTAACACGGGTAGGTATCAATATTTTTCTAAATTTTATGGATCATATTATGTTATTTTACTCTCATTTATCAATTTTTTTTTGCTCTAGGTTAATAATGTTCTTGTAAAAATAAATATAGTAAGTTATGTTCGGTAATAATTTATATAATTTTGTAAGTAATAAAACTAATACGATTATTATAAGGGCGTAGGCGTTTACGTGTGAAATATAATTTAAATAATAGGTTTTTAATTTATAATTTTATTAACTAAAATATCTTTTAATTGTTTAATTTTTACATCCTGCTCACAAAACATAAACTATATGTGTTACTATATGTTACTGTTCAATATTTGAATCGAATTACCATAATTAACCATAATTATTGTAAACGCATTCCTTACATAATGTTCGTATCAATACTAAATGTTACACTTATTATATTATCTCATAAAAGCCGATAATTAGGAAGGAAAGATTCTATTTTTAAATATTTCTGTAGGTTACTATTACAAAATATAGCCAAAAGCGATAAAAAAAAATTAGCACAGTATTATTAGGTTTACTAGCAACTGTAATTAAATAATAATCAAGTGAATAATTTATTAAAAATTTAATTTAATTTAATTTAATACCATAGACTATTTTTATACAGAAGTATCGAAAGAATGAAAATATATATGTATATATATATATATATATATCTAAGTAGATATATCGTTTTTATTTTTTGATAAACATAACATAATTATTATTTTAATAGTTTCTTACTTTGTTATGCAATTGATTAAATTTCAAAATATTTGTAAATAGATTATTTTAATACTGAAAAATGTAATATCTAATAAAGTCTGTTCGCTTTATTGTATTCAACTATTTATAGGTATATACAATGTAAGTAAGTGTACAATGTAAACACCACCCATATTGTTGTGTTAACTTTTTTTTTTTAAATGTTTTATTAGAGAATATCAAACAGTGACCTTTTTTCAATAACCGTTGACATTATTTTGTTGAAGCACACATTTAATGTAGTTTAATTTTAAATGGTAACCTTTAAGAACATAATATATTATTATATATTTATATTGTATATTATATTTATATTTATATCGTATGTCAAATGCCGCAATCAAGCTCACCTTTCATCTACTTTTTTCCATTGATGATGAACTTATTCAAATTATGATTTTTGAAATTTTTAATTATTTCCAAAGACCATTTTTTTTTTTTTTTATAAATTATTGATGCAACTAATTCAAGGTTTAATTAAATAATTTATCAGTTATTAAAAATGTTTATAATAATTATAATTTAGTGATTAAAAATTGTTTTACAAAAGTATAACTTTTCTTACTACACAATTTTGATACTTAAAAACTTCTCGAACACATTTTATACGTCTGCAATGTTTTTAAAAAAGTATTCCAGTTGAAAAGGAGAGGGAAGGTTCTTATTAAAAAAAAACCACAGTACAAAAAATCTCATAAATTTAAAAGTATAGATTTCAATATATTTAAGACTCCAAAGCTCTGATATTGAATAACTATATCACTGAAGAAAAATTAGGAGAGCTGGCTCTTTGAGCGTGATAAATCCCTGATTTCTAGACGTAATACAACGCAATATATACTATAATTCTATTTTACACAATTTAAAAAGAATATACTTCTCAACAATTGTAAAAATGTACTGATAATTAAAGGATAAACACCGAGAGGATATAAGATGTTCTATAATTATTTTTTGAAATATTAAAGTGCTAAACGTGCTTGGTGAATCACTCTATATAATATTATTTTATCTTTGTTGTAAAAACCATTTCAGTCAAAAATGTCCAGTTTAGTTTTTGCAAAAAATGTATCTATCTATATTACATCTATTAGTATTATGGTATTTTCAATTTTCATCGAATGGGTAGTTATTTACCGTCCATAAAAGCATCGGAAACAGTGATCGGGAATATAAGAGCTATATATAAATAAATAGACCTTGGGGCGGAAAATCTCACAAGTCAGTAAATATTTGTAATTGTGTCAGGCACTTATTCGAGTTTTAACGTCATCGCCACACATACGACGACGGCCGACGACGGACATATAATGTTGTTTAAAAATAATGTCACTTCTTTTCTTATAATATATACCTACGACCACATCAGTCGACGTTTTATAGTTGTTTCATCCACCGACGCAACGATCTAAATATTCTAAAACTATTATTATTATTCATTTTCTCTGCACAAACAATTATTGTAAGAGTCAACAATGATATGCCTAAAAATCTATTGAATATGCATTAGTTATACCCTAAAAATTACTAAAATATGCTCTAAATATATACATGTTATTGTAATATTCTATTTATAATTAAATGATTTATTATTTTTATACAGGTATTATACTATAATACAATTTCTTGTAACAAACAAATATGTTTAATGTTATTAATAAATGTCAAAATCAAATGATAAACATTATAATTCTTTCCGATGCCATTGCATTGTTCAATCTAACCTAGTTTATTTTTATAAATTAGTTGAATTACCCTTACTAATAGGTACTTATATGAATGAAACAAATTAATAATTTGTGATTCTCGAGTCTTTAAGATCCTAAATATATTACAAAAAATATAGTAAATACTAAAATATACCATGAAAATGCAAAATAACATTTTGTACACGGTATTGTAAGTCATGAAACAAGTTTTTGGTATCAATTAGCTAATTTTTAACCAACCAATTAAAATATGCAAAAGCATAAGAGTGTTGTGCTCTATAATTATTACATTATTATTATTATTGTGTATAATATTGTACATGTGCGCATTGTCAAATTTATCGGACTTGAGTCGAAAAGGCTGTAAACGCATGAAAATAATGTGACACACGGAGTCCTAAGACTCCTAGACGGGATTAACTTTTAATAAAGTCACAGATAATAACATTTCCGGTTGCCATAATAATATGTTATATAATATAGCTTCGTCATTCATATGTGATATAACGTAATAATAATATCGTTAAGATCGCACGTCCCGCGTGGATATAATATAATAATATTATGTTTTATGCGATGGCCTTTTCTCTCTCTCTCTCTCTCTCTCTCTCTCTCTCTGTTTCTCTTTCTCTTGGGGTTTCTTTGTTTTTCTTTTTTTTTCATTATTATTATAACTATACTGCTGTGCTCTTTTTGCCGCCGTCATGGCGCGACACTGCAGTTATATATATTATAGCATATCTTACATTAATCATGTTTTGTCTTTGAGCCGTATATGCTCTGCTGTATATATATATATATATATATATATATATATATATATAATATTGTATTATTTTGATATTAATTACTGTCCGTCTGCCTCCGATGTCTTACTCCACCCGATAAATCCAACCATAAACTCGGAACTAGAGATAAATGCTGTTTGGTGGCACGTGACCGATTCTTTAATATTATATAAAGTATTCGATTTGTCAATATGTGATAACTCTCATTAAATTAATGGACATGGATTTATTTAAATGTTGAAAGCGAGTATACATCCGAGTAGGAAAGTAGCCAGGATTTATTTCGGGGGGAGGGGGGGGAGTAAAAAATATCAGCATTGTATCGTTTTATTTTACAAAGAATGATCGTGGAATTATAATGAATTTATCCATACGATGACGTATCTATAGTGATTCACCAATCGAGTCAAATTCAAAAAAACATCAACTGACAAATTATAAATATTAATAAGTTATGATTATTATTATTATTATTGAATTTTTTCCTAATTATATAGTATATACGGGTATTTTATAGTAATGATTTACTAATTCTTAATATTTACATAATCTCATCAAATAGTTTCATAATAATATTTATAAAATACATTTTAAAAAACTAGTTTATATATTATCAGATATTTAGTGCAGCTATTTTTGGTTGATAATGCGTACAAGATTTAAATAGAGTTGCTTGTGGAATCAATAGTATTGATTTTGCAGTATATTATTATTATTTAAATAGTTATAGGCTTAACATTATTAAAAGTTGAAGTGGTAATTATTTTGTCTAGCGTTAATTAAAAAATAAAATAAAATTAACGTCATGTGCATCAACTTCATAGGTATCAGATGCATATACTAACTAACATTGGATAATATTTAATATTTAATAACTATACGACTGGAGATACTTAAATACTTGCCTTGTCCAAATACTTGAACCATTTTACTATTATATACATTAATCTAACCGATTTTGGTGGATTAAAAACTATAAGTTTAAACCTTTTCTCAAACCATCCGTCGTTTTAGTTAAATTGAATTTAATAAAAGTTTGGAAGTTATTCCATATAATATCCTAAGTATTTATTTAATGAGTTGACCTTTTATACCATATTATTACCTCACACGATATTGAAAAAACTATCATTTAAAATAAATATAAATATATTTTTAAACTCCTAGATTTATTATATATTTTTTATGTATTGAATTTTTACATAACCAATAATATATTCAATAACCATAAACCACTCAGCCAATGCAAATAACGCATTATACTTTAAAAATTTTCATAATTCAAGAATTTATTTAAATAACCAATGTCATACTAATGGCATAGCAATATTAAATTAAATCTAACCTAACCATTATTATATTTTATTCGTAAAGCTTGAAATGATTAATGGAAATGATTCAAATAACTTTATCGACAGCATCACATAAACGTTTTCCAAGTATTCTAGTAATGTATGTGCTGAGTATTAAATAATAATTTATATTATTTATTCCATTGTAAAATGATAGTATATGAAATGTCGTCTATTTTGTGTATTTTGCACATAAATATATATTTTTGAAAATTGACTTTTATGGTAATCGATTTTATGGGCAGTTTAATATTTTCTTTTAGACCATTCCGACTAAGATTCACTGATTTTTCACATTTATAATTATTTTTTCATCTCTATCGACAATTTTAATGTTTCCTCTTTTTACGTTATTTAATTTAAATTAATTTTTAGTTTTTTCGGTTCCATAATCCATAGAGGGCAAAAATAAGTTTATGAAAGGTGGACATCATTGAACGCAATATGTGATTTTCAAAGTTTAGACACAGAGAATTGACTTAAATATGATCACACCTAGTTTATTGACTTTTATTTTCTCACTAGTCTATAGGATTACAAGTCGTGAGATCTCCAAGAGGTTTACACATAACAGCTTTGAGATATTTTATTTTAACAGCTCATCAACATCTGCAGTTATTAACCTCTAAGAAATATAAATGATTCAACTCCATAACGTTTCACCGGTATTTCACATTTGCAATAAATTTTTTAACGTTCTATTATCGTATAAATTGTGTTCCCTCTTGCTATAATAATAATTAATGATTAAGTATTCCGCATAAATCGATTATATAACCATCGTACACGACGGAACACCATATTATATTATTCTTTTCATATTTTATGACCTTTACAATATTTGTCCTTTTTTATACTCATTAATTGAACTTAATATTTGGTCCTGTCGACTTGTTAATATTTATCTTAATTTCCTCTTGAGTTTTTCTTTTTTTCAGAGATCATCACTCAAGCGTTAGAAGCAGACATCGTCTTGTCCTCCCTCTTTTTTTATCTGTGTATAGGATATTAATTCGTGGGTATTAAAGTCTCAAGTTAGAAAACTCAAGTTTTCAGAAAAAGCTAATTATGTATATATAAACTTTAAAACAGTGTCCTAAATGGTAATTAAGTTAAATTAGCATCCAAAGGGTTTAATTGAAGTATATTGGCTTATATTATAAGTTCGGGTGAATGATAACTTACTTCTGCATTGTTGGAAAATATACTATTTTCGTATTTGGGGACCAGTCATTCATATAAATAAAACAACTTGCTACTTCTGTAGATGAACGAAATGTTATGTTAAAGCATTGTAAAACTAAAATAACTTCATGTAAAATAACAAGTATTAATTAAATTATTTTATCATGTTTACTGTCAAGAGAGTTAACTGTGATGGATATTTTATTTTTATTTTTTAATATCTACCGTATGAAGTCTTACATTAGGCACCTACCTTAAATTATCGGAAATTTAAAACAGGTATAAATGTTGTATAGTAATATTATGACAAGTTTTAAAATGGCGTAAGAATTTCAAAAATCATTTTAAAACTGAAATACTTCAATAAATGACTAATGTTTTAGAGTAAATTAATATTTGATTTATTTTACCAATCCTGATGGTGTACATATTGGTGCAACTAGGAGGATGATCAGAGGACTTATGCGTACATTGCAACCACAAATTTAAAATGTGAACCACCTAAAAATATGATCCTATTTCCATTACGTTATGATTATTTTAAATAAAAGTTATCATTTTATCAATATACAAAAAAGTGTTGTTCCATAATATAGGTAAGTCCCTATACTGTGTACTAAGGAATATTATATTTTTATAAGTGGTACATTACATCGATATTATTACATTCCTAGCTATAAATTATATCGCAATACCTAATATTATGAAAATAATCTTTAGTTTATTTTATATAGTAGGATAGAACAGCCAGAACAGGTACGTAGTATAGTAATTAATTAGTTGTATAACAATAATCATAATAATAATAATAATAATAATAATAATGATAATAATAATAATAATGATTTTATGTTATTGATTAACTAAATAATTTTAGCGCGTGGTACGTAATGACAATTTTTGGTTAGTTACATTTTTTATGAAAATTAAATTATTTTTATTGTTACTAACAATATTAAACAAATAATGTGAACAATATTTTAGGTACCTATAGTACCTATAAACTATAATATTTAAAAAAAAAAAAGAATACTTAACAAGAATAAAGAAATTTACAATCTTGGTCTTCTAGTTTCAATAGATGTTCTACTTCTAAATCAAATCATTCAGATTCAAAAAGTCCTCAAGTGAATCTAAAAATAATAATAATGGAATTATTATTGATTTGAGTATTTTAATGAGGAAAAATGGATTACATTGTCTTGAATTTTGAGCACCATCAGTAATTTAAATAATTTCAGGTAAGATAATTGTGAACATTTTTTCCTTAATCCGTTACCGTTTAACTCATTTTAAAATAAAATACATAATATGTACATATTTTTAATTTATTTTTAAAATGTAGATGATGCAGTGTTTAAGGTCTGGGGTTCTATGAATTCTTTACATTTAGGCCATTTAGCGCACCTCTGAGAATATTTTTCAGATGTGCCAACAGTTATATCTACCTATAAGTGCAGACTATAAATAATTTTGTAATTTTAAACAATGTCGTAATTACAGTTCTTAGTAAATTATATTCTTAAGTATCAAATTTGTTTTTTTTTAAATTTTAGTTTATAAATTTAACAATAATCAAACTGGCAAACAATTACTTAAACATTTAATTACGAGTGTGTAAACGCTGAAATTCACTAGTAAAATATAAAAAAAAACTCAGTGACACTATTTTAGTATTCCATAATATGTAGACAAAAGTGAAAGAGCTTAATATTCATGTTTAAACTTGTAGTCAAAAATTGAAATAAAAAATTTTAAAAACATGCATTTGATGTCTTGATGTCCTTATTTGTTCTATCCCTTCCTACCAATCCAACTCTCCCAGTCTGAAAATAATTTGTATCTTCATTTTTAGATTCCAGTCGAACTGTTATAGGTTTTACAATTACTATTTCTTTTCTTTTCTCAGACTGATTTAGGGCTGTGAATGATGCGGTCCAAAAAAACTAGTGTAAGTTATACTTTAGATGTATATAGCATTAAGCCAGCCAGTGGATCGGAAATCGAGCACGGATTGTAATTTAAGGCGGTTATTTGTATTTCACCAATATATATACCTTTGGTACCTTTGGCACGTGGTGTAAGTGCAATGCATCGGAGAAGAAAACAATTTGAAAAAAAAACCGTTCACGTTTGTGACACACTTTTTTTCAACCAAACCTTGACCGTTTCAGTTAATCAAATTTAACTTAAGTTCCGCTCCAAAGCGTAACGAAATTATTGCGATTTAGATGCATCACATACGCCAAAAATATTATGTTTATATCGTTCGTTTAATACCTATTCGCGTGTGTTGGAATGAAATTAAAAAAATTATAATTAATTTCTGGCTCGGACCCAATATTGCAATCGAATTAAAGCAATACTATCCTCGTCTAGTTTGACGCATATAGCAACGAATGAATTAAAATATTGATTTATTCTGTGGCTATACCAACATAAAAAGCATTTTTGTTACCAGTACACGTAATATAACGACGACGACGACGCAATGTCCTTAATTGAGAAGAGTTTTTCAAACAGTTGCTGTATCCAAGTTGTTTAGCTTCACAATATATTTATCATTGTTATGTTTATTGAATCTTAATCTTCCCAATAAACATATTTTTTTTTGACGTTCTGAGTTGACATTTTGATTTAAAAAAAAATTGAATCTTAATTTAAGAATGTAAATATTTCTTTAATAAATGTATATAATATCTTTTCTAATTTTTGTAAATATTGTAATAAATTAGCAAATGCTAAACAAACCAGAGACAATAATATAGCGCAAAAATGTTTGATAAATTTAAACACGACTTAACAGTAAAATTAAGTAGTCCAATGTGGCTACTGAACGGTAATCAAATTATATTTTATATCACAATCTCGCAAATTGTTGAATTCTGTATAATTATTTCTAAAATTTTTTTATTTTAAACCGTAAAGATTGTTGTAGGTACGCGTTTAGTATCTCAATGACTGACCTGACAATGACAGTCCTGACCTTATCGACGATGACAACATTATATTATGACGACCGCGCGTGGAATGCATCGGATCTGCACTGGACGGCCAAAAAAATTAAGTCACAATCAGTTGACTGGTGGGCGGGGGAGGGGGCGAAGAAAATTTGTCACGAGTGATCCGTAATAATTGTTATGGGGAATACCAAACGACGGTTCGTGATGTGCTCAACGGACGAGTCAGCATCATCGCGGTTGACGGTCAAATGAAACATTACAATATTTTATCGTATTATTAAACGCATTTCGTACAGGTAGGTACCAGCTCTATGTGAATATGATGCTCAACTCTATGGTATAAAACGGTATGACATGTTATGTCGTGGTGATGTATGTAGGACCACCGCCGCGTCGATAGGATAGGTTTGCACACGGACACCCGGTGCTACGGAGACGACTATGGCGATATGTGTTGCCGAAGAAGTTTCGTGTATTTTTCATCAATCTCTTGCCGTGAAGGAAAAAAACTCGTTAGTTTTCATAGTAATATGAATATCATATTATTATTCATGAATAAGTGGCCATCGATAGACGTACAAGCTGATGTTTTTGAAATTCTGTAAATTTAATTTAATTTTGTTTTATTATTTTATCTTATATTTCATATACAAATCTTCAACGTCATATCATTGTAAAAAATTTTCTTACCAGGTTTTATAAAGATTAAAAATAATATTATTTCATTATTATTATTTTCCGACTGATGATACGTCGTGATCGCCTCGTAAATATTTTTAAACGTGTGACGTATCATGCCATAATACAAAATATAGGTATTTATGTGGCATACTGTTGATCGGTCCACTTTTGTTTGATTTTCTATTAAAAAAATGTAACGTCTTAAAATATTTTTTAGACATTGTGCAATAAATCACAAACGACATAATAATATTATTAGGTATGAGTATGATTATAACTCTGTGTTAGTGTTAATTGATCACGTGTGATACATCATATAGGAATAATAGTAATAATAAATCATAATATGTTTATTATTATATTAGTACAAAATATGTTTTTGTAATATTAAGGTAATCGGTGCATTTTAATTAAATTTGCTGATTTGTCAGCGTCTTCCAAAAATTGTAGAAAACTGCTGCAACGTCTTATAATATATTTAGTTAGACGTTGTGCAATATATATCATAAAAAACATAATAATAATTATAAACTTTTATTACGACGTGTGTGATAATAATTCTGAGCTAATGCGAATTCATCAAAAATTAGATTCTACCCACTGATATGGTTAGTATAATACTATTATAATATTATACACATAGGTTAGACCTTGGATTTTAGACTTTTTTTTTCTTCGTTAGTTAATACCTAATGATAATAAAGTATACAATGTTATTATTGTTTTTGTCTTATGAATCTGTTATTGAAACGTATAATAATTATATATATATATATATATAATATGTTGTTTTTTTTCACTTCATGTCTATCGTAAGAACTACGTCCTGAATACCATACACATATAGTATTATAATTAATAATATAACATAAGAACGCGCGAGAGTGTGTAAGTAAAACGTAATTAAATTTTGTGCCTCCGAATTGTTAAACAATGAATGGAGTCTTATTGTAACTTTCGAGAAAATAAAAAATATATCGAGGCGGGTTTTTTTCTGTCAAATGTTTCCTGAAATTCACAATAAGTGTCTTATATTATATTTTATTCGTGATACTGCGTACTTACATGGCGTCTACGTGAAAAATGTTTTTTATTAAAAGTTTTCATCAACTCGTCTATCTCAGATGGTGTTTAAAACAACATTATTTCCAAGATCGCGATTTCGCGTTGTACGGCTTCCGTGTCGATTAACTCAAATAAAACTTAATACGACGATTCGTCGAGCGCGCTCATTTTTTTCATTTTAATGCATTTATTTTAATTTTAATTTTAGGAAGTTGAAAGTATACTCACTTAATGGCTATATATTTTTTAATGTGTTTTTGCATCGTAGGTACATAAATACGTGATTATATGAATATATTTAAATATTGTAATAGGTCGAGTAGCTTAGAGTTAACATAACTTAAAGTAGGTATAGATAAAATGTGTGGTGTGCACGGTTACTCGTAAACTACTCATCCTAATTTGGGTTTTGAATGTTTTGATGTATCGAAATACCGAAAAATATATTATTAATTTAAAGTGATTAAATTAAAACTGTAACTTGTAACGTAAAACGTAAAAAAAAAAATTACAACGATGACAGATATTTAAAAATGTTTCCAAAAACATGAATACTTAGTGAAAAATGAATGTCTTACGTCTAATATTTCTCGGTATCCTCCACACGGCAAGCATTGTGTACGTTATATTATTGTTACAACAACAACAATAATATCATATTATGATCGTTTCATCTACCTACAACCATAATAGAACTTAGAACAACAACTGTTGTTGTGCATAAAACAGAATAATGCTGTAAGGCCCGCCGGAAGTTATTATAAAACCCGCGATTACAACCACCCCTCGACTCGTCGTCGAGTACCTACATGGAATTAAAATATAATATACACACTGCAGCACATGTATGACGTTATGGGCGCGTATTTCTCTGACTTGTGCAATCGTAATAATAATAATAATACGTAGGTAGGTAGGTAGGTCTAATATTATAATAATATTTAATACTCGACGCGGCGACGGCTCTTATTTCGATTTAATGCCAAGCGGTATTAAAAATGTGCGCGTGTGTCATATAGGTACCCATACACGAGTCTGTAGCATTGTGATTATTATTATAGTATAATAACGTATACAACCAAAAAACGTAACAATTGTGCGAACGCTGTTTCCGTCGGATTTACACGGCGGGCACGCGATTCTTCTACATCGACGTCGCACGGGCGAAAACGCCGTCTCAGAGACAATGCCCATTGTGTTTTTCGTATTAATTTTTGCAATATTCCCAGTGATGGTGGAAACTCGTCCGGGAAGGAGAAGAAGACTGCTTCGCCCGCTTGTGTGCGCACACGCACGAACGCTCTGAAATAATATACAATATATTATAATAGCTGTACAATGTATAATACAGGCACCTGTGCGATATGTTTTATTCGTCAAATGTCGTATATAATATTATATACGTAGGTATAGCCGGTGTAGGTACATAAAATATGTTGCAGAGATTCATAAACGCACATTACCACCACCACCACCGCCCCCTCCACTCCACCCTCTCACACCAATTAAGGCACGAGGAATGAGGGGACGACCACATGGGGGGAGGGTCTACGTATTCGCGGTACTTATTGCAGAGTACGATGCCCGCGATACCTACCTATCTTCATGATTGTAATATTATAATCGAACGTGTTCCGACTGATCATCAGAGACGCCCTAAGCAAGTTTTTCTCAACTTTTTTCTACGAAGACGCACTAATACATCAAGCCTGATTAAGTTATAATGATAATATTTCCATTTCGGTTTAGTTGATAGGAAACATTTTAAAAAGTTAAAGGTTAATAGTTATTTTAATCTTTATAGACTAACGCCACTTGTTACATAAATAATCAAAAAAAATGTGTGAAGTTAAATAAGAAATTTAAATTTAAAAAGTTGATTTAAAATCAACTTCGGTAACTGAAATTGCTTAACTCGTTAATACCCAGGATTTTAATAATATACCCATACACATGGATGGGACTTATCGTGCATTCAAATGTGATAGAAAAGCACACCTGCAGTTGCCAAAGTGATGGTTACGTGTGATTTAAGTGTTAATGTATCACAATGAACCGTGATCATAAGTAACTGCCACAGTACTAACAATTATATACTATTTCATGACTTAAAATTATTTTCAAAAACGCAAGTGTTTTTTGAAAAAATTAACTCCTTTCGTTAAATCATCATTTATCCGGTTTTAATATCCCGTTCGTACATCATATTATATAATTAGTATTCACCTTATTGGCGAATTTTTTTATGAACCTTTATAGGTTATATTTATTTTTTATTTTTTTTTACAAGAAATAAACAATATGTATCATAAATTATATCTAGACACAATAGGATTATATGCTAAAAGTTAACAGGTCATGAAATGTTATTGAAAGGAGCTACCCATTGATGACACTTTCTGTTAGCTTGAATAGTTTAATTTAATAACATGCCTAAGTTAATTTAATTTATACATTTTTTTTTTTTTAAATCAATTTAATTTAATTTAAGAAATCACGGCACCACTTATGCTTCAAACGCCTCGGAGGATTTCCAGGTATCGTGGGAGTGACCAAGTTTTTAACAAGTTGATTTGGATGATTATTTAGGCGGCAATGGAATATTTATATAAAAGATTTTTGCTTCTTCATTAATTGTTTTGAATCTTAAGTCAGTGTGTAGTGTATGATATGAAACGTAGGGTGTAGCATCCATCAGTTTTTTAAATGCAATATTTTGATAGGTTTGGATTTTTTGAATATTTGTCTTTTTCGTATTGCCTCAAAGTTGAAGGCCGTAGGTATATAGGTTATATAAGTTTATAATTTCGAATACACGTGCAAACGTCACCACAAATCTTGCAATTTGTATCATTAATCAGAACAGTTTTGCCGCTTCTATACTCACAAAAGTACTCGTAAAGTCATAAATATCATATTTTAATAACAAGAAATAAGCTATGAATATTTACTATGAGCTTTAATTGTTAAATTTGATAAAATCTGCATGAGCGGCGTTTGGGTGCTATATGCAAATGAAAATCGTATTTTATTTACGTGTCTCTGAAAGTTATTAATTTTCATTTCATTATCCTTTATATTTCATACCGGTCATTCACACGTACTGAAATGATTTTCGGACCAAAATCCGGGGACAAAAAGTCCGGTATGGAAATAGTTGAACAAAAATTCCGGGTTCATTTTTTGATTGCCGGACAAAAAGTCCGAAATTACAAAATTCACCATTCAAATTTAATTTATAATTATAATTTACCTTATATTATATAATATTATTATGTAGGTATACAAATGTAATATTATAGGGCGCATGTAAACTCCCCTAAAATTTCGTAAATTCCCCTAAAAACATTTTGCTACCGTATTACACTCACGTAAACTCCCCTAAAAACCTTTTGCTACTGTATTACACTAATGTAAATTCCCCTTAAAATATTTTAATAGAACCATTTAGCGTAACCCAGAGGACACCACGTGGAGGCGGTTCTATTTATCCTCCAAAAATATTTGTGTTTTGTATTGCATTTATATTATTTTATTCAATTTTATTTTGAAAAATTATTTTTCATTGTCATACTAGATACTATATGTCTAGGTTTATTTAAACTATAATTATTTTTTAATTGAGTAATAGTGTGAAACTGTTTTTATATAATGGAATGTAGTAATTTTTTGTTCTTTATAATTTTTTATTAACTGGTTTAAAAATTGTTGTCGTCTCTTTAATTTATTATTATGGGAGTTATTTGTTTTATGAATACTTTGTAGTTTTATGTAAATTTCTGTTTGAATATTTTTTAATGTATCTATAAATATAAAAATGTTTGGATGACTGTGATTAAAATTTGCATTAAAATGGGCATGAAATGATTCACATGCATTTGTCGATTTTGTCAATTCAGAAGAATCTTCTGCCCAGACTTTTGGTGGAAAAGTTGCTTCTTCGTCAATATACGTATTTTTTAAATAATTATAAAATTTATCCAGGCGGTCATCGTTTGGTTTAATGTTATACAAGTCAATACTAAAACAGTTTTCAACATCTTCTGATGTTTTTGTGATTTAAAAAAAAAAAATAATAATAATAATAAATTTGTTATTTAGGGGAGTTTACATAAGTGTAATACAGTAGCAAAATGTTTTTAGGGGAGTTTACATAAGTGTAATACAGTAGCAAAATATTTTTAGGGGAGTTTACGTAAGTGTAATACGGTAGCAAAATGTTTTAGGGGAGTTTACATTTGCCCATATTATATATTATAATAGTCAGTTCATAATATATAATTATTATTTATTTAAAAATGTGATTGTAGTACTTTTATTGCATCATTATATTATTGTACTTTTTTTATATTTTCTTATTTTTCATTATTTCTTATACCTAACAAAAATATTACGGAAATCCACTATAGTTTGGTAGGTACGTGCCTATATATGGATCTAATGCGTATCGCAGCTGTTTGTCTACAGTTTATCTACCATTAATATAGCATACCTATATGCTACAACAGCGTTAATCAATATTATTACTACGATTATAATATAAATCAAGATAATATTATATTATATTGGTACCTATAATATAATTTACTTACATTTATATCATATGACTTTTTGTCCTCGGACTTTTTGACCGATTATCTATTGAAATATACCTACTTATTTATTAAAAATGTAAACGTAGTGTAGATATCGAGAAAATTTTTATGAAAACTTTTATATAATATATTAAATTCTGTTTGAAAAAAGCATGGTGGCTGAAAAGCCACATTTTCATATTATCTGTTGTCAAGGAAATATTTTGTATTAGTAATAATAATTTATATTGTTATATGAAATACTTATTTCTGCATAACTATTGTTTTGTGACAAACGTGTTATTGAATAGTGAAATGTTTGATTTTTCTTACCGTTATATTATTTAATAATATTGTAAATAACTCAACATGGACAGAAAAAGACAGCGGATCAACCCAAATGGTGTAGAAGGCGGCGACGAACGCAGGAGAGAAATTGTGGCTGCGGCAACTGAGATAGTTAATGGTCAACTAGAAGAAGTTATTGCGGTTTTGGAGCTAAGCGAGGAACAGACCACTAGTACACCAGCTGACGATGTTCGTCCAGTGACTATGGGTTTAGATGAACAAAATTCGTCTAGAGGGTTGCTGGACACTTTTTTTCAAGAAATAGCCTCTGCCATTGAATCGAGTCACCTACAGTCAAACGAAAACGATAACAACAGCGATGAAGATGACGCAGACAACAGCCTTGAGCTATTGTCATTTTCGACTGCTGATCGATTTGATTTCAACGACGAACTTGTGCCAGTAAGCACGCGGTTTTTCAATAGAGACACGTGGTGCCCTTCAGAAATGCGATCTATGAGTGTGAGTTCTGATAACCAGTTGACAGTTATCGATGATTCAGGGACAGACCTCCGAAACGAACCACGTCAATTAATCGTTTCTTCGCCGTTAATTCTGCCTCGTGACGAGCTGCAAAGATGTTCATCAACAGACGTTTTTACTGGAATTGACGAGGCATTTGGTGATTTGGTGTTGGTCTCTGAAACACAATCTAAAAAACGCAGGTCATTACTGTCCGCACTTGGAAGGCGCATTCTAAGTACAGGCAGAAAGTTATTTTGTTTCTGCGGTGGTCGCCAGTCACGACGAGGTATGGACGTAGGCTATTTTTCTACTTGCAGTTCGGAAGTCACCTTCCTAATACCGATCTTAACGACCTGTTTTTTTAAACTTAGGTTCAGCAACTACCACATAGCCGACTGTCTGTTGGTACCAGTTAATAAGTCTAGCATGTTTCTGGCGCTCGGCGCAGAATGGGATTGTCGATGTAGAGTCGATTAACTGCACGCCTGAGTGGCTAGTATTGAGATGTGGTAAATATTGACCAGCATTACTGTTACGATACCACATAACATAACACAGTGATAAAATAAATAACATTTTACAGTAGTACCGACTCGGGATATATAAATGTGTTATTTTGATTTGCCTAATAAATAACCCCGGAAAAAATAACCCTATAATAAAAATAATTTGTAAGTAATAAAGTATAAATTTGTAATACAATGTCAATAATATATAAATAAAAAATTCTCATATTTTTAAATGCCAACTTTTCTTTGCCCTTCTGGCTCTCGAAAATATCTAGACTATCTATTACTATTCAAAAAGGAATTAAAACAAATGCTTAGCGAATTATATAGTATATATACAAAAGAACACTGTAGTATCGAATACAGAGAAATTAACACACTACACACACAAAATTGATGAACTTTATAAATTACTGCATTACATTACATTTAAGATAAAGTTAGTAGTACCTTTCTTATCCGTTATAATATGTCACTGTACCTAGTTATTGTATATCTGATCGATATGACATACAGACTGTGCTCTTAATCGTTTTTATCGTAGGTATACAATATAATTTATCATTGAATAAAAAATTAATATTATTTGTGGGAACATAACAATTGTAAGTAGGTAATAGGAAAATAGGTATTTTATACATTTTGCATTGATTTGAGATTAATTAGCAAAAACTCATATTATGGGGTTATTTTTCCGTGGGGTTATTTTTTCGCGGTACCGTTATTTTAGTGGTGCGCGTTATAAATTGTATACATTTTTATGAAATATTATAAATATTATAATGTTAAAAATCCTCTTAACTAATACGCAGAGTTGTGAATTTAAAATTTGAGTATTTTTTTTATATTTCATATTAATATATTATAAGAAAATGGATTAGAAATTTTTACAAATCTAGATTTGTATATTTTTTTTCAGCATGAAATTCAGAGCCATTAATTCAGTACAATTATTTAGCGATGAGGGCAACGCACTTTGACGCGTAAGTGACAATAGTGATCATCTGAATTTTTACGTATTTAAAATACGCGTTGAGTTTCGTCGTGTTAGTTGCGTTCCCATCTTCCGAAATTCACGGTAATCCTATAAATGCGGACATCCAAATATCACAACGGTTGGACGGTAAACAAACAGTATGTACGTTTAAAGCTGTATACGGCTTTTGTGATGGACACTATCGGCTACAATGGGTAATCTACGATGATGTATCTTTGTACGACCAGGTTGACAACTTGTTGAAGGGACGAGAAGAGAATGATATAGTGATGGCTATGGCAACAGAGATAGTTAATGATCAATTAGAAGGAGTTATTGCGGTTTTGGAACTAAGCGAGGAGCAGACCGCCAGTAGACCAGCTAACGATTTTCGTCCAATAATTATGGAATCAGCCAAACAAAATTCAGCTAGAGGGTTACAGGACACTTTTTTTTCAAGAAATAACCTTTGCCACTGAATTGAGTCGGCTACAGTCAACCAAAAACGATAACAGCAATGGATATGACGTAGACAACAGCCTCGAGCTATTGTGACCTTCGGCTGTTGACTGGTTTCACTCTGCGAGTAAACTTGTGGCGGTGAGTAGCACACGGTGTTTTCAGCGTGGACCACGGAAGTTGTGATTTTCTATCACTTTTTCTTCCACTTTGTTGTAGGTCATCGGCTCAGGGTAAAAAAATTTATCTTAATCCTTCTTATTACACAGTAGCTGTAGTAATTTAATTAATTATTTCAATTTTCAGTTATAGATACTAGTTATACTTACATAGAAAGTATAAACATGATTTTCACTTAACGTATCATTTTTCAAATTAACTAGAAATAGTTAAGCCCTAAGTGGTTAATTGTAACTATGAGTTCTTTAATTCTTTATGTTATTAAGATAATTATTACACTACTAATTAAGAAGTAGGTTGAAACATTTTTTAGCAGTTAATATCAACCTTTGGTAATATATGAGTTTTGAAAGAAAAACAATTTTATCATACTTATATGGATAATACTAGATAGGTGTAACCTTCCTATTGTATACTCTATAGGTACTATTTTATAATATTTATAATAAAGTAAAAATGTGTTTAAAATTCATTGATTATATTATTACAAAAAGTTCATATTTTGGTTAGTTTTTCAAGTCCCTCATATATTTTATTTGAGGGCCCCTAAAAGAATGCTCCAGGCAAATACTGGATATGAGCATACTTCATATAAAATTATTTTACATTATGCTAATACATGTAAGATTTAAAACAAATTGTAATAGGAAAAAATATTATAATATAAACATTAAATACTCATAAAATAAATTGAATGTACAATAATTTAAATATTAATAGGTATTGTTACTTATATAATATATACCATATTGTTACTTACCATTATGGATTTTGTACTTGTCTATGGAATATGAACTATGCTTGAAATAAAATAAAATTTCAAATTATATAAATAATATAAAATATTTTATGAATTTATGATTTGATATTCACTGTTATTAATAACAGTGAAATCAACTATCAGTTATAAGTTATAACTAATTAACTTAAAACTTATAAATAAAAAATAAGGGAACGCCCGTGACTTCACAATCATACATTTATAAAGACGGTATAGATGGTAACGTATCTTCTATACACGTGGTATAACCTCAATCGTGTAATTAACCGAAAAATGTATACAATTTATAATGCGCGCCATAATTTCATAACGCGCACCACTAAAATAAAATAACACATTTAGATATCCTGAGCCGATTACCTACAACCAAGTGGTGAAAATCGTCATCTTCATCGCTGTTGCTATCGTTTTTGGTTGACTGTAGCCGACTCAATTCAGTGGCAAAGGTTATTTCTTGAAAAAGGTGTCCAACTCTCAAGGTGAATTTTGTTTGGTTGATTCCATAATTATTGGACGAACATCATCAGCTGATGTACTGGTGGTCTGCTTCTTGCTTAGTTCCAACATAACTCATAACCTAACCTAACCACATAACTCCTTCTATTTGATCATTAACTTAAAGATAATTATGCACAGATATATTTTATATTTTGTGATCCACGAAAAATACGATTAATGTTAATTCAATGCATCTATTAAGTTATTTTTTTTTTCATATATATTGTTTTATAAATTATACCTCTTAACACTAAATTTTAAAACTTAATTACTATGTTATAAATATTTCTAAAATTTAAAAATGTTCATCTTAAATACATATTATAATCAATAAAAAAAAAAAATTCTATTTGGTGAATTATACTGTATCATAACTAAATAGCCAACCTATTAGACAGACAGTACGCTATGCATTTTTCTAAATAAAAGTTATTCTCTGGTTCTCTCTTATAATATAAATGCATACCTAAAATAGTTATGTATAATAATATATTTTTTTCTGTCACATCCCATTTGGAACTTACATACGCACCATTGTTTTTTACCAAAGGAACATTGTCACGTCTCATTTATTTTTATATTCGTATAAGAAATGTAACATGCGTACCTTTTTCCATCATTTAGGAACTAAAATATGTGTTTTTTTTTTTACTTGCTACGTCCCTTGTAGGGAAATACCGGCAAACTTCCTATTTTCGTTAGCCATCTTCTACAAAAAAATGTATATTGGTTAATATTTTCGAGAGTTAGACATATTATGGGTTTTATATTTTATTATTATCTGATTAGTGGTAAAAAATAACAATAGGTTTGTATTGTATATTATATTTAAAACTTCAAAAAATCAGAATTTGAATACATCCGTTGCTGAATGAAAAATTGGCGGTAGAGGTGAGCAATATCGGTGAATCATCCTAAAATATATTATTACATAATGCTAATGATCATAAATCGTTCTCTTAAATTTTTCCAATTTTATGGAAATCAATCCGAACGATAGATGATTATATTCACATAATGATATGAGTGTATTTTAATATTATGATAACACGCTTCGTTGAAATTTATTGACGCTTTCAAAAGTTTCCTGGTACAACTGTTTCGTATTAATAACAATATTATAATATGGAAATCGATAAACTCGAACGCTCGGCCATTACAATATACAGCATTTAAGACGAATGGGTGGTGAACTTGGTGATGTTGCTTGAGAACTGAAAATTAAAAAGAAATTGTAAAGTGTAATTCATATTTTGTTTGTAAAAAAACAAGAAATGTTTATGTATTTTCAGTATTATTAAGTTCTATTATGGTATTGTCATTGCATTTTATCTTCGCAAAAGTTATTTGTTATTTTATACTGACTGTTTTATGTTATATAAAAAAACTGCTAACAACCATAAATAAACCAAATGATATCAATTAAGACAAAGAGAGGTAATTACTATGTTTTTTAAAATGTTTTATGAATATTATATTTTTTTTTTTCTGTAAGCGATAATAATCATTGGTTTTAATACTTCAAAATTAACTGTGCATAACACGACAGTTGTTATAGGACCAAAATTTTAAAATTAAAATATAATAACATGTATTCAATACCAAAAATCCAATATATAAACTCAAGGGGAAAAATAATGAAATATCATTAATTAATACAACAAAGCTTCAATATCTTTCTTAAAAGTCTTTTATAATTATTCATATTTTAAATTAAAACTAAAAAATTGGTTTTACAATATTTTATTTCTAGTACTAAACTGTCTTTCTTTTATTTTATATATTCATACATGTCATTAATATGGTTTAAAAGGTCTTATTATATTTGATTTTATTAACTAAACTATATTTTTGATTTTTTTCATTATTATTATAATTTAATCTTTTTGATTTATCTATACTTTATTGTTACTATATATTATTAAGTACTCATACTCAACGAAACGAGGTTCTTCCTCAGTGTAGAGCGATTTCATACCAAATGTTTTTTCATACCATATGTTAATTCTTGTTACTAGATGTAAAAAAATAAAATAAAATACATAATATAAACAAATATGGTACAGTGTACAGAGTCATATTTCATAGATTTTCAAGTTGAAATAACATAACTGTGATATGTTAACTTATAAAATGTTGTCATTCAGAAAATACATATTTCTTATCTGTTACGCGTGGAAATATCATATTTTATAAACACAACATTTTATTTATTATTTAAAAGAAATATATGTAATGGAAATATTTGGGTAAATTATTGTTGATTGGATGTCACATACCAGACAACCATGAAATATTACAGATAATTTTTACTTTATTGATACGTGCAAACTATTCCTGTTTAATTCCAGTAAGATAAATATAATATGTAATCTCATCCAAATTTGAATTTAAAACTACTATAAAAATTCAGTGTATAGTTTAGATATATTTTTTTGCAGAATTAACCACTTACGTAAAATCTTATTTTAAATTTTCAATCATCAGCTATGAAAGTTAATCGTTTTATAAATGTTTAACAACTAAATGATTTGTAAATTTTCATTAAATAAATTTCGTCAAAACTTAAACTTTAAATGGTTATAAAAAAAACGACTGTTATATTGAATTTTTTATTTTAACGTAGGTACAGTGTAAAATGAAATATTAAAAGAAAATATTCAACTTAACGGATTATTTCCATATAAAATGCAAAAAGCTAAGTTATTATTCAACTATTCTGGAAATTAAGCTAGTTCAGACTGTAAGTTAATTAGAAAATCAACTGCCAACTAGTTAATTTAAAAAAAAAATGACGTTTCATTAGGTCAATTCTTTCCATTGTAGGTACTTCACTGCGATCGCACGTTTTGGTTTTCAATTTTATTCCGCCGTGTCGTTTAAATAATATTCCACCCACCGTTGCACCGGGTGGCGACCACCGGTATTTTACGCGTTTAATATTCATACAAATATTAAGCGATTTGGGCCGACTCCAATAACGCAGCTACTTCTTATACTGCTACTATTATTATTATTATTATTATTATAGTTGTAACTGCCAGCGAGGAGCAGTTTGGTCCGCCAAAACCCGTTATTCGATCTTTTTCCCGTCCATTTGATAATAGACATTTTTCTCGATTGTGTAACGATTCCACGCCACACGAACGAGCTACACACCGACGATCGGTTCGGAAGGTTTGGTCATAGAATGCCTACAATAGTCATATATTATATTTTTATTACTACTATTGCTGCTGCCTGCACCGATCTTATCGTCCGATCGCGTCATATTAATTATAAATTATAATATAGATTTTACCGGATCGTATTTATGTCAAAACTCGTGATGTGGAATAATAATATTTTATTCAATCATCCAGAGAATTATAATATTATACCTCATCATCGCGGTAATTATTTTTTTAAATGTCATCCACGCATTATATTACGTATAAAAACGACGGACGGACGCCAACCCGATTTACTACACTCGTAATAATATCCGGAATATTGTATTATTATTATAAGTGGCCTGTTCGACGTTAAAAATCGAATAGAGAATAAGATTTCAAAAATCAAACCAAGTTTAAAAAAAAAAACCGACCGCACTAAACTCATCGAACATATAGTTCGGAAATTATATGGGTAGTTTACACGATGAAATCCAAAAAATAAAATAAAAAAACGGAACATGTCATATTAATATATTAGGTACGTTTTGAACGAAAAATAATTTGCATTTTGGTTAAGCTAAATAGGTATTATATATTTTAGTTCGATTCGACATTTACTTCAAAAGCATCACCGTGGTTATTGTTTGGCACGGTTCGAAACAAAATGTTTACGTTACCTATTATTAACTGTAATTATTTCGATTAGTAAAACTTATTATAATTCGTTTATCTATCTTAAGCCGATTACAATAATTATGTTATAAGTTGTAATTTACGTCGTCAAAATTCAATACAAACGCTTTCATCTCAAACTTGCAAATCACCGAAACCCCCTCATCCAAAACCTCTCTTCACGAACAATCCCGGGCGACCCTGGCCGACGTTTAAAACGTAGGTGGTGTCGTGATCTATTAGTGGACTAGTTAACTAGCCCACTATAATCACAACTATCTCGCCATGAAGTGCTATTACCACAGAATAGATTTGATCAGAAGGGACACTTTCAATGTAAACAAAAACGTGGCGGCCATGTTCCCGTTGTCTACTTTACCAATTTAGTGTTATCAGTTAAAAAACTGGTATCATAATTCATGATTTAATTCAAAACATTTACATTAGGATTATTAGAAATCTTAGTAAAATCATTTGTTACACATTTTTTAGTGTGTACTGCTTTTTAACTGCAGTTAAAGCATGCAGAACATGTTCTGTTGTGATCTGTCGTTTGTACTTTTTTGAATAATACTGTGCATTAGAATCATTAAATAATAACATACTCTTTTTATCTTTTTCCTTCTCAATCTATTTTCTTATTTTTAAACCATAATCTTAATGTACCTCTACTATTCAAGCTTGCCGTCAAAAATCATGATCTATAAATTTCAAAACTACATTTTAGTTTCTAATAAATCAAATACCTATATATTTTATTTAATAAAACGTGTATTTTTTTCCAATATGTATTTAATATGAATACCTATTTAATCATATATTTAATATATACTAATCTTAAGCAGTTGCTAATTTTAAAATTAAGAATTTTAAGCAATTAGTAAGTAATTTGAATAAAACTAGAGTTGGATCTATACATTTTTGAAAAACATTGTATTTAACATTTTGTTTTTCTGATATGGTTACACTGTTTAGCCAACGGGAAGATCGCCGCCACGTTTTTGAGTATTGGGTATCTTTACGGTGTTAATTTTTATCAATGTCCAAGCCCTGCTATTACTGAATATAGCTTCTTCAACCAAGCCAACCACGTAGTCCTTCTATATAACCCTCCATTGTGCTTATTGTAAATTTCTGTTACAGATTGTACAAATTAAAATAAATTTGTAAAAAAAAAAAAAGGTTGTAATTTGTTTTCTACATAAAATATTATTTATAATAATATAAATTTATCGTTCATAGAAAAAAGGTACTACGTTAATGCCATATTATTTACCGACATTTGGCGAATTATTGAAATAGATTGTGATGGGTTTATCCCATTTTCGTGTGTTCTTAATGTAATATGTATCCGAAGAAGCACCGCAGCTCAACCTTGTACTTAGATAAAAAAATATTTTCCGACTGATGGTTAATAATGTGAATTAATAGCTATAGAATATCGTTCAATTTTCAAATATTGTATTAGTTAGTAATTAATTAGTAGTAGGGCTCGTATTTAAATGCTTCTAAAACCTATCGAAAATAATGCTATTAAACATTTGTACAAAGTTTTAATGTGTGAATGCAATTTCTTATTAGGTTCCTACTGAATTTATAATTTAGAAGTAAATTTAAAACGATTTGTTATACATTTATTTGAAGAAAAAAAACTGAAATTTAAAAAAAAAATGTATGAAAATGTATGACAATAAACATTTCGCATTGAACTCCCGGCCTTTAAGGTAAATAGTTATTAACTACCGTGGTAAAATGTTGTTGACACTTTGACATTGGCAGTAACATATTGATGTTCTAATCGTCATAATATTATATGAAATATCGACTATTTTCGTTTCCAAATGTTTGCATTATACAACTACGGGGACCAGATATTGTATACAATTTAAAAAAAATTGCATATTGTATTCAACTTTAGCATATATTTAAAAAAAAAAATGTTATCTATGTTATGTATAAACTTTTTGCAAAAAATTGCAATATGTGATTCATTCGTGATAGTTGAAAAACTTTATGACGTACCTACAACCACTGTATTATTAATATTCAAAAATGCATTTAGTTGAAACTTGAGTTAATATAAGGCAATAATTTATAACATTAGGGAAAATAATAATATTATTAGACTGAAATTTAAAATAAAAAAGGAATGCCTACAGTTGCAGCACAAATGCATGATAGTATTTAACACTGTTAGTAGACACTAAGACAAAGCAATAAAAACAAAAAAAAAATACTACGATAAAAGTACGTCTGCGATCACCCGATGACCATATTATTATAAATCAAAACTGATAAGTAAAAAAGAGGACATCCCGATTCCCGATTGCGTCCCGGATTTAATTTTTTTACCTTGTATATAGCCTGAGTGCGTCCGCAGTCTTATCGAAAAATTATAATGAATAGCCCGAGTAGTGCGTCCCCGGTCTACAGATATAAGTACTTATTTATAGTTTATTTTGATTTCGCAAAAATACTCAAATACATACATATATACATTAATTATAAGTATTCAAAAATTTTTATTAGGCACTCGGACGAAATTAACCGATTAAATTATAATATATTATTATAAATGCCATATAGAATACTATTATAATATGGTATACTGTTGTTATTTTTTAAATTACGTTTAGGAATGTTTAAACCACATAGTTATAGTGTGTAGGTACCTGCTCGGGGTACTCCTTCTTTGTTTGTGACAATAGGTGATACATAATTCAAACATGTGTATAAATTATCATTAAATTATCAGTGGGCCAGGCAATTGTAATAATTATAATAATCTATTTTCAGCCTCTTTGCATTAGGCACTTGGCATTTTATTCAGTATTGTTTTTACAATGGTAACGAAACACCATGATAAATTATTCAATTTTACCAAATTAAAATGATGAACGATTTAATTTTAAGTGGTTGATACAATTTGTATTATCGTTTATATTCATTCGCGAACGGCGAAATCATTCACTAGCATTCGATATTAACTATCTATCTCTATGTTCAAGCACATTGGATTTTCAGTAAAACACGTATATTGTCTTGGCATTTTATTCAATATTGTTTTTACTGGAGAAACTACGATAAATCGTTCAATTTTTCTAACAAATAATTTAATTTTAAAAGGTTTATACGATATTATCAATTTAAACTGTTGCCTTAATTACCTGATTCACAGAGCGAGGATGATATCATGTCATTATCTACAAATTTTTTGAGACAGCGAATTCTTAACTTTGGTAGAAAATATTTTGTTCAAGTTATGTTACGAATAAAACTAATATAATAATGAATAAAAAAATTAAATTACTGTCAGATATATTTTGAGTATTAAGTAGTATTATATTGTTAAGTTTAAGTAATGCACAATTTTTTTAAAGAAAGTGCATAAGAATTCTAGTGTTCTATACATAAAAACTTTTTATTCTTCCGAGTATCTGATCTAATGTACATAAATCTATTAGATCAAAATATACATTTTTAAACGATACAATTTTCAAACCATGAATAGCATAACAAAAATGGATGAAACTATTTTAATTTATATTTTTATCGTATCGTCGACATATTTTATTATTGATAAAAGTCTTTTATTACTAACTTACATTGATCATATTAAATGGTGATAGAACATTTTATAATTCTATTAAACTTACAAAATACAAGCTATAATTACGATGAGTTAATTTTTCATGAATCATGACATAGACGACCCTTTTCAATTCTCAAATTAGCATACCCCACTAATTATTTAATAAAAAGTTTTTAGATCTAACGATGCACAATTGAATTAAGCAAATTTATGCAAACAAACTATTTCTGGAAAAATTGAAAATACAACATTTTCAGCCTTCTTGAATTTGCAATTATTCACTGTTGTCTTGAGATTTTCTAACAGAATTGTTTTTACATTTATAACACCACAATATAATACAAACGATTCAATTTTAAACGGTTGACGGATGATACGATATTGTCACTTAATTCGTACAATCATTTTTATTAACCCGCACACGACAGAAATCGTTCACTCGGTATTAATTACATATATTATATTTATCTTTATACAGAGTGATTCACCAACCATGCTCACCCTCTTTTTTTCTTTAATAATGAAATTATTCAAAATCTGATTTTTGAAATCTTAAAATATACTCAAAGACCATATTTTAAAATTCTTGAGATTTCTGGACCACTTAATGAGTGTCCTGTGGCAATAAAAACTTTTGTTTTTCAAATGAAAAACCTCCTTCTTTTTTACTGTAAATTGTTTAGTGGATAATTTTTCTAAGAATTTTAATGAATCAAAATCAAAATTGGAACGAGTAGTTTCCTAGTTTTTAAAATGTTTGTACTAACTACTAAGGATAATAGTCTATAATAATCGTTTTACAAAAGTATAAAATACTTAAATATAAATGATAATTATTTTATTTTTAAAAATTATTATTAATACTAATACTAGTATTTTCAAATCTACCATATACCACATAATATATCTTATAAACCTAAACCATGGCCTTAAAACACAACTTTAATCACTCAAAAACTAGTCATTAGAATTTTGATTTTAATACATAAAAATTCTCAAAAAAAAAAATATATATGCTAAATAATTTATAATAAAAAAGGGCGCGGTAGTTTCTCATTTCAAAAACACAAGTTATTATCGCCATAGGACACTCCTTAGGTATTTAGGTGGTACAAAAATCTCAACAATTTGAAAATATAGTCTTTGAGGGTATTTAAAGATTTCAAGAACCAGACTGTGAATAACTTAATTATTAAAGAAAAAAGGGGTAAGCATGCTTGGCGAATCACACTGTAAATACATATACACATAAATATATATATTTGTAGATAAATATATAACATAAAAGTCGATATTAGTACTCGAGTATGATATATATATATAACACATGTATATCACATTGTTTTGATATATATATGTGTTTGTGTGTGTACTCACCAATCTCAACAAGACAATTATTTGTGATAGTGCAATTATTTATTTTTTAATAGCGTTTACGCTGCAGCTGTTATAATAATAATAAACAACTAATTTAATATTTATTCCGATTGACATCCGTATGACTTGTAATCATAACAATATTGTTAGCATTGCCTTAAGCCCGTTTTGTATTAGGTACTATTATTTACAGCCGTTCCGACCATATTGTGATTTTGTGTACATGATATAATAATAATCCTATAATGGGTAGTTACACTTTTTAAATGGATTATAATATGATAGCATGTGTTATTATTTCGTTAAGACTGTTACTCACTTAACCAGTGTTAAAATATGACACTTTTATGTCGAACAGAAAAAATAAATATATTTATATTATTCTATCAACGGGATTTTATGTCTTTTGTCTCTTAATTCGGTCATAAAAAATGCATAAACTTGTTTTTGCGGTCCATATTCCCTTGCAGTGGATAATTTTATTGTTGTGTTGTCAAAATCATAAAACGACAATTTATTTTACAGTTTATGGAAACAAACATCGCGTATGTAATAATAATTTAATTGTTATTTTACCGATTAATAATTGACATATATCTGGAGATTAATTAAATTAATTATTCAACTATATATAGGCACTATAGCAGTAGGCAGAAAAACAATAAATTCATTTTTATCGAAAAAAATGAAAAAACGAATAAAAATAACATTTCTCTTATTTTATGAACTAAAATTATAATGTACCTAATATCATTACAAATTTAACAGAAATTGCCAAAGCTTTAGATTTTAAAACGCATAGGTACTTATTTATTATTATTATTATTATTTTTTTTTAACTATAATTAATATTATTTTACTCGTATGATTTGGATTAAAACAAAAAATGTATAAAACATTTTTTTTTATTGTTATTATTGACCGTTTTAATCTAACTTTTAATCAAAAAAGTTTATTGCACATCGGTTCCGTTATACACGTGACCATTGTGGTTTTTAAAAATATTTTGATTGTAAGAATAATAATTTTTGTAATAAAGTATTAAAAGTTTGAGAACATTAATCTTATCCTCATCGCAGTGTTGGGTAATAATTTATTTTATTTCGATGTCATATATTATAATATCGACGACTTTGGTTTCGGATATTGTATTATTATAATGTCGTGCTGAAACCGAATGCGTTAAATGGGACATTTTAATTGCACCGAAAATCATGCGAAATCATAATTATAATAATATACCAAACATTCCGCGATTATCTGCCGGACATCTTTACACGATTTACGCTTACCTGATATAAATAATGACCCTCACGTTTAACGTATTACAACGAATTTCGAAACCTTTAACAATGTTTACACTTGAGTTTCCTAATTTTCACGGCAACTCAACCGAGACAAAACGCTATTGGAACTACAGCACGTGTCCAATTTAGGTAGGTATCCATTTCGGGAAGGAGCTTCAATGATAATTTTGCCGAGAATTCGTATATTGTTGATATAATATAAAATTCATACTAGAACTTACTAGCAATGGAAACATGATCCGCAAAAAGGTTTATTAAGAAATTACAGTAAATGATTTAAAGTTTGTTAATAAGTTATCGGTTTACAGTTGATTTACACGAACGTGAACATTTGATTTATCTGTTAAATCATGAGCACAACATCAGATTTGCACAAAATATTAGTATACTCCTTACAAAAGTGTTTAATCTTAATAATGTGTTCAGTAAAAAATTGCGTTACATCGGTTTTGAATTTACATCGTTCACTAAATATTTCTATGATGTGACTAAACCATTTAAAAATATAATGTTATATTTTAAAGTTAAATGTTTTCAGTTTTATTTTTCTGTAAATTTATTTTGTTGTTTTTTTTTTTTGTTGATAATGTTGATGAACCTCACTCGAAATTTGATTGAATTATTTCTTAGTTGATAAAATGTTCGTACTAAGGATTATTACAGTTCTTAAAAATAGTTTTACAAAAATACGAAGTAGCTAGACGTATAATATTAGAATCAGTATTTATTATACTCGGGTCATTTTTACATATGATCATTGTTTAAATATACATTAATTACTAAAATGTTCATATCTTATAAGCCTATTACTACATAGACCTTTTATAACCCAAAAACTACTCATACACATTTTTAAATTTTTTCATATTTTTACAATCATCCACTAAATAATTTACTGTTCTCGTTTGAAATAAAATGTTATATCTATTAGAGAACACTTCTTAAGTAGATACATAAAAATCTCAAGGATATGAAAATATGGTCTTTAAGCACATTAATAATTCTAAAAATCGGACATTTAAATAACAACATTATTGAAGAGAAAAGGAGGTGAGCATGTTTGAAGAATCACTCTGCATAAGGTAATATTTTGTTAATCATGTATAACACTTATCATACGATTTGTTTATTTTATTTTCTCATATAATTAACAATCGATTTTATTATTATCAATTATAAAAACAATAAGGATAATGGTGGCCTCAAAAAAATGCTTAGATATTAGGGAGGGATAAAGTGTTGCAATTTTAAACTAATATTTTGTAAAATAATGTAAAGATATTCTACTGTTGCAATAAAGTTTATCATTATTATTAACACGACAATTATAGGAAGACTGTATTCCTCTTCATTTACATCATCAGCCAGTGAATAATTAGATGAACGTTAAAAACTATAAACAAACCAAAAAAATAACTTTATATTCCATCTCGCCATAAACCTTTTGACATATTATTTTTGTATGTTAAAAAAAATAAAAATATTTTTATTTCTTACACAATTGTTTCAAATGCGATAAAACAATAATATTATAAACACTTTCGTGCTATAATAGTTGTCACGTTTTGTCAGCGCTGTTTGTCACATAAACATTTAAAAGTAAAACTCATCGTCGTCGTTGTCGTCGTCTCTATGACTATTTCGCACGACTCGTGCAGTGCATTTGATAAATGTTAAAAACCACACGTTTAACTTAATTTCGAAACATTTAACACAATCAAAATTGTAATCGTCTTTACTCAACCGTTAACTCATTCACGTTCGTCGAGTTTGAATTAAAAAATCATAGTAATATATTGTACACGCATTAAAAACAGTTATGAAAAAAATGCGGGCGTATAATATATAATTTTTTTTTTGTTTTTAATGTACAACACTGCTGTGGATTGCCACAAAACGTTTTCTTACCAAACTGTTTATTTATTGCTAATGCGTTTTTTTACTTATTTTTTTCTATTGTTTGAATTGCCATAAATTTAACACCAAAATTACGGTTTTGATTGCAATGTAGTTACTCGACTAGTATTGCGTGGACCTTGAAAAACACAAGTGTACGCAAATGTTAATAAATTAAAATTAAAATTTCCTGTTCAGGTAGGTACCTATGGTATAAGTCGCGAGATATTAATTATGATTTATTGGATCTTCTCAGACGTCTATGTGACTAATGAGCGTATTGCGTAATATAAATAATTATAGTCTGCACGTTTGACATGTCCGACGACGTTCACACAATATACCAAAAGTAAAAGCACCGACAGATCGTTGTCCAAAAATTTCAATTGAAAATGTTCAAAAACAATTATTTGCGTTTTTTTTTTTTTTTTTTTGAAACATTATTTCGTTGCTGATAAGTTTTTCAAGTAACTAAAATACTGTGATCTAATTAAAAAAAAAAATCACGTCTGTCAATCAAACACGATACTAATAAAAGATCATTAGTACCTTCTACTAAGCGATTAGGGCAAAAACTTACGTCTTACCAACTATGGAATGTGAAATATTTTAATGGGCTTATGAAAAGATACTAAATATAATAATATATGATTACCATGGTTCATGACTGCCGACAATATTACGTACAATTAAAATATAATATCGTGTACATGTTTATGACAAGTCATGTACATTTCAATTTGTCTCTTGTTGGAACGTCTTTAGTTTAATTGATTAATTTGTTTTCATTCTGTACGTGCTGTGTTTCTAGACAACAAGTTTGACATATTATTATTCTTTATTCAAATTTCAAATATGCAAATACAGTTTAGGTATCACACCATCCGCAGAGAAAATAAATTTTAAATTATACAAATATTTTAATTCGTGAATTTTTTTTAAATACATAATTATCATACATATTATACTATATACTGCAGTAGAGTATTAAGTTATTTACATAAAATTTTATTTAAAATAAAACGCTAAGCCGTATCATAGCCATAATAGCAGGTAAAGTGTTTCGTTTGTGAAAAATAATAATTTATTGTTTTTGAGCGTTTGAAAATTTCATGATTACAACACTATAATACATCAGCATGATAAAATGTATTATTTTTATCTAAATTATGATAAATTTAAATTTGATAAATAAATAATCAGTAAAAAATTTTAAATACCTGACAAAAATATTAAACTGTTTATCATGTACTGTTGTATAGGTCTTGTAGTAATAATATTGTTTTTATTATCTTGCCCATCATAATATTATAATGGGTGGCTTGGTGAGGCACGGTCGTGAACTTAATCTGCAGAAACGCATTGAGCGTACGTACGGATCCGTACTAACTAGTTGCTAGCTATCGGATGGGTGACCACCCGGGAATTTTAGCAACACATCCTTGTCACACATACATGAATACGTGTTACAACCTACCAACTTAAAAACCTACAAACAAATACACAAAAATAACCCTTACCGTACCCAATCGGCTGTGTTGCGGTACTTCCCACTAATATTTGGTAATAATAATAAAAAATATATAGGTAGGTATATAATGTGTAATTTTTGTACTTATAAAGTCAAAATTAATTTTAATAATTATTCTTGGATTAGTGACAAATTATTATCGGACACTTTATCTCCATCATCGTAGTTGGTTGTCCAATATTATAACATTATATGTTTAACTGCGGTTTATCCCAAACTCCAATATAAAAATAATAGGTATGTTATAATACAGTACCGTTTTATTTTAATAAACATAACAAACATGAAACAATACAAGCCATACATTTGCATAAAAATTATAAATATTGTAACTTACTTTTGAATACTTCAATAAGAAAATCTGGACCTTTTAATTCGTTTAAAATATTTAAAACAAAATCGTCAGACATTTCTGCACATTAAATATCAGTTTCTGTAATTAGGTATTCGATATTTGTTTTTCAACCATTTGATGTTGTTAAATTTGAGGTAACATTTAATATAGTTGAAATAATTACTATAAAATAAGTCGGTGCAGCAATATTTTTTTAACTAATTGATTTTAGTACTCACAATACTTAATACATTGTTTGTTACAACTAAATAAATAATTACGCCCAGACAAAATAATCCAACTATTTACTATACTTAACCAAATTTTTTTTCCGCGTGGACCTCGCATTTTCTTATATATTGTAGACAACGTGTGCTGCGTTTAATCTCCAACCTCGGGATTGTGCTCCCGTGCGAATAATTTCGTAAAATCGATCTATAACGCAATCATCGGTGTAGGCGGCGGCGGTGTGCTATGAAACACGACGGAACGTAACGGAAATAAATTACACCTATATAATATAATTATTATTATTACAAACTAGAGGTGAAATGTAAACACACGCTAGAAAAACGTTCGAAAATAAAATCGAAAACGATCGAATAACACTCGCCGATCGCCTTAACCCATTACCGGGTAAACGGCGAAAACCGCGCGTTTTTCCGGCGACTTTAACGCCGCTGCTGCAGTCGTTGTCATCGTCGCCAGAGACGACCGGTCGGTGGTAAGGACGGCGGCGGCGGCGAGAGCACACGTTCGCCCGGCGAAATGAACGGACCGCGACGACGTCGACGGCGGAGGTTTAATTTCTTGTGCAGTCACCATTTAGACATTACCCGCGCGTGTACACTCGCCGCCACACACATACACAAGTCCGCCGCCCGTCCCGTCCGAACGGAAATTCTTTCACGCGAAATCACAATCATATTATAACAACATCGTAACAATATTTTTGATATAATATCATATTATCAAACTGCATTTTTATACACGCTTGCACCGGGACAGAACCGATTTTCGCCCCGAAGAAGGACGACGATCCTCCGCCGCTGCCGCTGCAGGGCCCAAGTGCGGCGCCACCAGCCGTCGAATATTATACACAGGTAAAGACATTTTTGGGAATTATTATTTTTTAATTTCTCATCGGCGACGCATTCGCCGTCTCAGAACACGTTCGAACACGGGTTTTGGATTTAAAATTTTTTCTCGCCTTTCTACCTTTGTTTTTTTTTTTTTTTTTTTTATGAATTTTGGTCATGTTATTTTAATAATAATAAAATGGCTATAATATTTACAATGATACCTGCCTATTGTACGCCCGAGACTTGAACGATAGTCCACAAAGCTTGTGATGGTTTTTATTGCGGAAACGTCACAAAGGTTTTCTCATGTGTACACTGTACATAATATTAAGTTATCGTCGATAAAAAAAAATTATTTATTTATAAATAATTATAAAACACTATTGCACGGCTATAAAAATAAAATGCAGTGATTTTGTTGAAACTTAACATAAAATATATTATAATATTATGTTTATCATTAAAAGTAACGAAGATAAATATATATACATATATATTTTTTTTTATAAAATTTCATAACATAATTTAATATTAAATAAGCGTAATAGCTATATATAAATGAACATTAAAAAAAGTTTTAATTAGAATATTGTTGAGCCACTTGATTAATGAGAAAAAATATAATTTCAAGACGGGAATATCGGAAATTGGTGGCCAATATTATTAGTTATTGTATTTCCTTGAAATGGCGTATTGTTTAATATCAGGAATGTAATAAATTCCATAAATAACATTACCAATAGTTAAATAGTTGGACATAAAAATGTTTTTCCGTGTATAAGAAATATTAAAATTGGTCGGACTTTTTTTCATATTATTTTTTCCTGAAAATTATTATTTTTTTTATAAGTATTTACATTTTTAATGTGTACAATATTTATTTACCATTTACGTATTATACCCATGTATTTGTTAAATTATTGGAAATGGTTTAAAATGTATTTATCACGTTGGAGTGATTTTTTTTTATTTTTTTTTTTTGTAAATACCTACAAGAAAATAAATTTAGAATTACACGAATAACTTTTTAATGTTTCATTATAAAATCATGCTTTTATTTATTCGAATTATTTGTAGATTTGTTTTAAATTAAGTTTGTTTTTTGCTCTTTAAATAAAAAAAAAAATAATATAAAATATTTTACTATACCATCAGACAATAATACAATACATATTATTATTGTTATGACCATGTTTTAATGCTTAAAACTTTATTTATATTAATAACGTTTAATATTTTACATCAACTTCCTTGCATGAGCTAAATTTTTTTTCTTTGAGATGTAGAAAAATAATGATATTGTTGATTACAATTACCATAAATACATTATAACAATTAAAATAATATAACAATATATATGTATATATATAAATTTTTTTCTACCAATATTGTATGGTAATTGTTTATGCGTGATTTAATTGTTAATAATAATGCTGTAGTTTTTTTTTATCTATTAACTATATTTTTTATTAGGACAATTTTTAATATTATTTTGATTAATAGATATAATATGTTATATTTATTTAATATTTTTTCGTATGCAATTGGATGCATGATAAATTAAAACAAATGAAAATGTAGTTTTTTTTTTTAACTTTAAAACCTATAGTTGACCAATTTTATTTTAAATAAAAATCAATAGTTGATTAAATGCGTTATTTTGTTTTCGTCGAATATATTTATTGGTGAAGCTAGTCAACAACATTTAATGCGATTACCAAACTTCTTTTAAAAATTAATTTCAATTTAATGGCTTCTGCATTTCAAGTCGTCTAACTTAAATTTTTTGACAATGGGCATACTCAAATGTACAGACACTATTATTGTTTTACTTGTAAGAATATTAAATAATTTTCTTCAGTTGTATTGATGGCAGTGACGTTTTTGGAATGTGAGAGAGGTTGGGAGGAGGGTGTGATTGCAACCACCGGTATTGGACGTGATGAATTTGTTTTGTTAAATAAACTCTATAAAAATTAATAACTATGATGACAATATATTACTTACAGTTTATAATTAATATTAGGTACCTATTTACGTAAGTCTTAAAAAGGAACGACAGTCATCTACGGAAAGATATTTGAAATAATAATTTATTTTGAATATTTTTTCGTGCCGAGGTTTTAAATTCGTCGCACCTCCCCCTAAGTTTGATCTAAACCATTATATTATGTACCGATCAATAGTCACAGCTGTTTCATACAAAATATATTATACATGCATATTATTATAACGATAATTACTATTGTGTTGACAATACGATGTCATGGGTAGTCGATTCGTTTCCCACATATCGCGTTGTTACAATAATTTCCTATTTTATAAATAGGTAGCAATAATAATAATAATATTGTATTATGGACGGCCAACGCGCATTGTTTGCCCACGACGACATTCGCAGTTGCGGCCATTGTGTCGTAGTACGATTAAAATGTTTCATCAAATATAGGTTAATGACACGATTTTCAAAAGAGTCCTGCAACAAAAAGGTTTGGTACAAAAAATAATATTACATTATATTATAATATATTCGGGAACGACAATATTTTTTTTTCATCCGCCTTCTAATAAATTTCGATACCAAAGTTGCTGTTTGCGTTCGCACTTTGCGACGGATATCCGAGTCGGACGAAACGTCAGAGTAGACAGAGATCACGCGCTCATAATATTATTTTATGCTCACGGTCGTGTGCTGGACGACGAGGAGAAGTGTAAATCGCGAGGAGAGGAAAAAGAAAGTAAAACATTATGTTATCAAATAATACGTTTTGTGCACAACTCGTCGTCGTTGCTTATATTGTTTTGAATATATTATTATTGTTCTCATTTTTTTTTTTTTTTTTATATCATTCCGTTGTGCGTTATCATTATCACGATAATATTATTAATATATACGTATGACCAACGATATTATATTATAGGTACGCGTATTGGCTTTCGCTCGAAATTTTATTTTAAGGATCTCATCACGGAATATATCTTAACGATTTCCATAGAGACACTCGCCCATCGCACGTGGCACCCCGCGGCTTTACACACACACACACACACAATATATATGCTACGAAGACGTATATCACGTTTATATACTTAAATATTAATAATAATAAATGGTTAGTATACCTAGGTATACGGACATTAATAAAATGCATAGGTATCACACTCTCTCGGTATAATACCGCACTGTTATTAGAAATTCACTTTCGGTCTTAAACTGCACGATATAAATAGGCTCTAGCTGGAGACGTTGACCTTGTTTTCCTGAAAAACATAACGTTTCATTAGACGCCGAAGTGTTACCAAGGTCGTTCAAACCCTAGCGCCGCACCGAGGTACCTATATATACCGTCAGCAATTATGTCCGTTTCCGTTTTTAAACCGTGCGGTGTTTAAGTACAGGTATCATCGGAATGCGTATTGGCCATAAGGTATATAATAATAATATTTTTGAAATTATTAATGATATTATTACAGTAAATTATACCCGGCTAAGCTTGTTTTCAAAACGTCGAACGAAAACGTTAAATCATTTTGGATTTTACCTAGGTGTAGGTATATACATGATGTATACTATACAACTATTATAGACGTATTCGAAATAATACGTTGGCGTTATTAACTACGTATAATGACGTTTTTGGTCTCCATTCTATTCGTACAGAGTCGTCTAAATATAATATAATATTATATTGTATAGGTACCTACGTTTCACGGAATAACACAATTATTATAAATAATCGTCTGTGATGTAGGAGTTGCGTTTTTATTCTGTTTTTTCTTCTCATCTCCGACCCATTTGTAATGAGTTTTTTTTCCCCCAAACTCTAAATTCTATTACGAAATTTTAATTTCTTGTTCGCAAGTACCTATAGTACCTTCAGTATATAATTTCCAAGGTCAAAACTATATTATAATAATAATATTATCTATTGTACAGTAGTCTCGGTGCATAATATCTCATATAAGCACGACATGTGCCATTCGTACGACCGTCGACTTCTTCACATTAACAGTAAATAATAATGATGATATGGTCGCGTGTCATGTTAAGCAAAAAAATAAATAATAGTTCGGAGTTAAACATGGTATATAGGGCAACGAAGTCGAGTCGGACATGCTGGTTTTATTCTTTTTTTTCGCAATTTATAGTCCTTAAACAATTTAGTAAGACGAAGCCTCAAAAGCACTGCAACTTGGTAACTTGGATTTGGAAGGATCAAAAAATGTTTGCTATACAATATAATATACAGAGTGATTCTTATTCTGAGGATTTTTAAATGTACTTGTTTTGCCATGTAATGCCTTATAATGCTATATTATTTTCTCACGACTTCTTATTTAAATTTTATGCACGATTTTAAGAAATTTCCTATCGTTCATAACGACTTGTTTTTGAAATCAAGGAGATCTTCTCTCCTAATAATTGTTGATCTGATGACTTTTTCAAAAATGTCGGCGTACTTAAGAATAGATATTTAAATGAGTTTAGATTTTGAGTTTTTCACTTTGTAGACTGAGGAATATTAATATATACAAAATAAACATACTAAAATTACAGAAAATAGAATAGTTAAAATTATGATTTGGATAGGTACATCGACATTTTCAAAAAAAAAAAGCTTAGTTATCATACCTACATACTCACACTGATTAAGATTGTTTTTATTTAAAAAAATATATATATAATTTTGTATCGCCACTCATACCTATCGCTATGCACTCCCGAATGGAATAGAAATCTGAATAATTTCAGAATTAGGTACCTATAGTCGGATCTCGAATTTATTATTATACTTAAAAGTTTCAAAAATCTGAATTCAAGTAAACTCGTTGACAAACAAATAAACGGTTGCAGCATATTATATGATATATCTGGTGATCAACACGCAGTATACAGTAATAATAATATTATGACGAGTGCAGATTCGTCCTGTCGAAACCGGAAACGGGAAATACGTAACACGATAACCGTCCACTTGGTTTCCAATCTTTCTGGCAATTTCCTCGGAAGCTCATCGTCGTCGTGTCGATGTAAAGTTTGTCGTTAGCGGAACATCTAGGAAACGCGAAATTTTCAAATCGTTATATTCTATACTAGGCAGGGAAAACCATGTTATCACGGCGTGCAACCACATATTTTATACCTACACATAAAACGGTAATCGGCGTTTTATCTTCAGTGACGCGTCTGCCTCAGTTACCGTGCGAGATTACAACAACCGCTGTGTTGTTACACTTGAATATCATTACGGTGCTATCGAACGGAAAATGGAAAAAGTCGAGGATAGAAAATCCCATCGTAATAACGGTATACGTTTTTCTTACTCATCTGCACATTCCCCTCGACGTCTCGTCGCCGGATTGCCAATTACCGGCTGTTACGACGGCGGACGTGTTTGTAACGCTTATTACGCGCGTCTAAAAAGAAAAAAAAAACACCATAACGATAATAATAATATACCGCATACCAGATACCGAGATGACGGAACGACAGTAAAGTTGTACCTATAGTAAGTTATGGTTAGTCGTCGGCCGGAGCGGTCGGCGGCTGCGAAACGTCACTCCGACGCTTGTCCAGCAGCAGTCGCACTGCTGTCGTCGAACTGGTTTTACCGTGGCCGCGACTTGGGGCCCCGGGGCGGCAGTTTTGTGCGAGCGCAGGTCGTTTCGGCGGCGGCGGATTGCACTCTCGCCCGGGCAATGTCAATGTCGATAACCCGATGGGGGCCGGACCGGTTGTCCCGCGTGCACTTTCCATTTCGACGCGGCGAATTCCACCTGTTGCAGACGAGAGTATAATAATCCGACGACGACGTAAAATCGTACTATTATTATTCCTAAAATAATAATGTACACCTCGTTCGGCTGTTTCGCATAATATGTCACAATCAAGAGTAATTGATTTTTTTTTCCCACTGGCACAAAGGCGCTGGTTAAATGCAAATTTTATGCGCGCGCAAAACGAAAGCGTTTCTTTTCCTCCGCGCCGTGTGCAGTTCACGCCGAGTGCTAACAATACCGGATGAAGTGTTCAACTCGAGAGCAGTCGAGACACCATCGTCATCATCGAAAACGTTGATGACGGTTTTTGAAAATACATTTATTTTTTTGGACGAATATTTTTGTAATAAGTACCGATTTAAAGTTTAGAAGACCCAGCTGTACCCTCACAATGTTCGTCCGTTGTAACTGCGACCGTCGACATTTTAAACGAGTACGCTATATAACAAATAAATTATTCTTATCCGATATGCTACGAAATATGATATTAATAATGTAGGTACAATAATGTGTTGTCGTTCGAGAGAGTAAAAACTTTTGTAAAAAATTAGGACAATAAAAATAGTAGAAAATATATTTTTATTCCATAAAATGTTGTTGTTTGGTAAAATTATGTAAAAGAAATATTTTCAAAAATGTTTTATCTAATATTATGTTTTCTGAAGTAATGAGAGTGTCTTATTTACGTTAAACGTATAACCCCGTATGTATAGGTATGCATTTTTTTTATAATAATATTATTATGTAGGTACCACACGTGCGAAGTGAGATCCAAGTCCGGAATAATAATTTATTTCGACGTAAATAACATACACAACATATGATAATAATATAAAAACGCGAAACCAGCCTCGTTTTTCGTTTTAGAATAAAAAACAATTACGCGTGTAATAATATATCCAGACATATGACTACGAGAAAGCCAAAGTTTTTAAATGTTAATTTAGAAACGTATTACGTAGGTACGTAATATGATATTATAAAGTACATTACCATTTCTACTATAATATATTAAATTGTGCAACAATAATAATACGATAGCCATTATGACAATGCAAAAATATGTCCAAGTTCATAATACACTTAATTTGTATAACATATATATATATATATATACGATACAGTATAATATACAATTAGTGTACATATAATGTATATAATTAGTACATTAGATCAACACGTAATAATAACACACACACACGGCTCGTAACATTAACTCGAACTATTTTTTTTTTTTTACTATTATTAATTATTAATTAGGTAGTTAGGTATCTGTAAATAAAAAAAAAGCAAATCATTCGGCTAAGCATGCATTGCTTGTAAAATATTTGTATAATTTGAACAATTTTTATTCTAGACTCCGCGGCGGCGTTAACCCTGAACGTTTATGAATGAATTCCGATTACGCTGTTATGATGACAATCGCAAACGTACGAATCATAAATGTAATATCACAATGACATGAAATAAACCGTAGGTACGACCTAGTGAGGAAAATTGATAGAATATGTCGATGTTGACTCATGCCAAATAAGAATCTCGATAGTTACACGCGACGATCCGACGGGTGAGCTAGCCACGAATCTTTAACAAAACCATCGCACTGAAACCGCTCGTAGTCGATGACAACAGTTACGTGCCTTTTAACCGGTTACTTGGTCTATGGTTACGGGCTTCGAGTGGTCGATATCTGAATGGTATAATAATATTTTTGATGCAGCCAGTTGATTGGTCCGGGTAGGTGTTTCGGTCGGAAGAAAAAGTCGTCGTGTGTAAGTTGTATGCAGGGATGTCCGGTATATTCAGTATACGCGAGGACGCCACGGAGAGAGGTCGACATCTGTGTGTGTGTTCGTAGCGAGTGTGTGTAGTATACCTACATAGTATTATATATTTATATATCTATATTCTATGTGAGTATGCATGGAAATAGGTGGAATGGAGGCAATAAAATTGCTTTTTTATTTTTACCGGAACAAAAGACTCGTCCTATAATAAGATTTATACGTCGTTTGTTGTCGTTGATATTGTGTGTGTGCGTGTGTACGCGTACACGATCAGCGGCGGCGGTGGGAAGTATGAACGCCACCATGTTGCCCAATTTATTATGGAAAAAAAATAATAATAATTCAGACAACAAGGGGGCCAGGCTGTTTTCCGAAATATGCATAATAATAATAATAGCCAGACGTGGGCATTTCAGCGCGCGCCATGCGGTAGAGTAGCAAGCAAATAATGTCATCATAAATCCCGGTGACCGGGTTTTTATCTGCTTTTTGCCATTTAAATTAAAGTTATAAACGGCCCTGAGGAATTTTATTTGTATTTTGTGTATTATTAAACGCGCGTACCACATCCTCGTCACCCGGCGATATTAAACGGCTCGCTTTATATCATAATACACAGTAATAATATCATAATGTTAAAATAATATTATATACCAGCTACGCGTGTCCCCTCATCTGCGCCGACCTGCAGCGACGGAACAATAATAAATATCGTCGTGCTAGACCGACGTCAGACGATCGCATCGTAATTATTAAGTTATTTTGATTTATACGGTAAATCAGGAAAAAAAAAACCTCTCAGACAATCTAGTTGCTGCAGTCTTGTCGTCCAGTGTGATTATAATTATTTTACACACCATCAGCGTTCGAATAATTGGAACGGCAATAATTATTGAGGGAAGACGGTAGATTTAGTTGAGAAAACATCGTTTCATATCAAGCAATTAATACAGTCCCTCTCCCCCAACCCAATATAATCAGCCAAATAATCAAAAAGATTCCACAATGCTCACTACGGGTACGACCAATCGGTTTTTTGATGAAAAATCTATCTATTCGCTTTCCGACATACCTACCGACTTGAGTCTTACTCCGATAATGATAATTTTTAAATTTTAAATTTAGAATTAAATTTTATATTTTTAGAAACTTGAAATGCCTACGTCCTATCAATTCGAAGATTCGAACACTACCTATTATTCCATTCGGGTGACTAATGTATCGTAGTATTAATCAATTTTTGTCCAGATAAATGAAACTTTAATAACGTTATACATTACATGTACACTTATAATATGTATATATGGGTATATTGCGGAGCACCCCTATAGTCAAGTGAAATTATAGAAAACGGAAGCTTTTTATGGCACGACGAGAACTACGAAAAAAAGAAAATGAAATTCGTGTTGACGTAGCGACTGCGAGGGGGTAGAAAATGAAAATGTCACACGCGAAATGTGACGAACTTTACGACATCCCCCCCTTACCCATAATAAATAGTTATGTAGGTGAAAATCGTCGTCGGAAAACTGAAAACGCCGAGCGATATTCGTCCAACCGTCACGAACGCGTTTTCTAGGCGTTCGTCTACCACACGCGACACACGCGTTGGAAAATATCCATTAAAGCACGTAAAAAGGGCGTACACGATTGGTGGTTTGAAAACAAAAATATAATAACATAATGACAAACCGAATATTATTCGTTGTAACAGCTCTTCGAAACGCGTCTGCCGTGGAATGGCCGACCTTTAAACTGTTCACTGCGCACCTCACACGTTCGTGATACGATGCGAGTCGGTTTCGAACACAAAATCTTCGAAACTGCGAAATGAAACTGCACAAGTGTTAGCACTCTGCACGTATTTACCGTATATTATTTTAAAATGAATAATATTAGTGTTCAAGTTCGTGTGTGTGTGTGTGTGTGTGTGTGTGTGTGTGTGTGTGTGTGTGTGTGTGTGTGTATCTTTAGTGATGCCGTGAAGGGGTAAAATACACAACATGGTTATTGGTATATAAAATTATATTTATTATAAGAACGATGCATAAGCATTTGTTATTATTATTAGAAAAATGATTTTGATATATTTAAGAATACAACGTATACAATGATTTGTATGACTTATATACTGATACGTAATAAATTTAAATCATCACTTATCACTAAAATTATATTTACGTTAGATCGGAACCATGACTCAAGTATTAATTTACTCAAAAATAACACGTGTAGGTATAGGTACTATTGTTGTTTTTTATTTTTATTTTTTCACCAAATTATTAAGTAATATGATTTTGGTCATTAGTTTTATAGACTGTGGTGTTCGATTGTTCATAGCAGTTAAGATGACACTATACACGGTTTTATACCGCATACCTTATACCGTATAATGGATTACAATTAAAATGTGAAATACAGCACTTGACAACACTCTATGCGTATACTATTCTGCGGGTGTTTATTGTCAGTATTACATAATTCTCTACGATCATCTGGCAGGTGACAATAAATGTTTCGCACTTTACCGGATTTCACATAAATTTGAGCGTTGTGGCTAGCTTAGAACTATATAAGTATACATAATACGGTTACACAACACGTCGAAGACGAGATGAACGAACAAATGTTAAACTACTTAAACCGCGACACTGCATTTGGTAATTAATTATCATTATTAATATTATAAGGTCGCGTACAGTTTGTCATCACATGCCACTCAGTTCGTATACAGTTCGTGCACTGCTGCAAACATATACCTATCATATAACTGAGTTAGGTCAGGCATGTATACCTTGGTATGTTATTATGCAAACAGTAAAATCGGTTCCATTGCTCATGCGTTTTCATCAGCAGTATGTTAAATGTTTTTCGCTAAATATACGCGCGTATAGTATACATATAAATCTTAATAATAGTTATGATACCGACACTACCCCCCCACCCCCACCAAGAAAATATAGTTTTTATAAAACAAATGCACTCTGTGGTTTCGACGATCGATAATTTAGCTGTGTTTAATGATGGAATTTTACGCGTACCTATGCACTACTGCAGCACGTCGGATCGTTTTTTACTTTCATTATTTTTCAATAAATAAAATTATCATAATAAAATTATTTTAACATACTCGCCGACTATTTTTGATTTTTTTTCCGTCCTGTAATCATATAATATACGATATTGAAAATTGTATCGTAGTGGCAGTTTGTTAATGATGGCCAAATTCGTCCGCGATATGGGTGAAAAGGAAAGGGGGGGGGATCGAACAACTATCGGTTGGATACCTACGGCATACATAATATTATAATATCATACCGGTATATATAAAATATGCAATAAAGAAATGAGAAGAAAGTAGATACAAACCAGTTGTGCGGAGACTATCATCACCGTGTTTTAAATATGTATATCTACCTCATCGTTGTTGGACTGAAGGCGATAAACGAGAGCAATAAATAATAATATTATATAGTCAAGGTTAAGACGACGTTATTAAGATGAAAGTGCGGTAAAATACATTTAATTAATGGATAAGTTGTCCGTGATGTGATAGTGATATACATACCTATGTAAATAATATATACAACAGGTATCTGTTATACACATCATTATTTAACGGTTCAGTAAAAATCGTCTGAATAAATTAAAAACGAAACAAATAAGTACTTTTGATGTTTATATATTATGAATTCGAATTGTCGAACAAAAGTAAAAAAAAATTAAACGAATCGGAAAAAGGAAACTATCCCATTAAATTATTACAATATATTATTCATTATTATACAGTCATTAATGGTACGAAAATAAATTGCCGCAGAGCGGACATTACGACGGAAATGTGTATATTTTATTTGTTGTTCTAGAATTGGAAAAGGAAAATTAAACGCCGCATTCTTGAAAACCGTGGTTCGGGCATTAAATAAAAGCGAACATCGTTAAGCGAGCTATACTAGCAATAGTTGTATAGTGAGATGGGTAGGAAATCGATATGGCTAAAACGTTTTAGCACCGTGGTAACCTTGGTAGCGAGTGGTAACTTATAACTATACACGTATGAATTGAAAAATATTTATTTATTTTCGTTCGTGGCTTTTCACGAGTATAATGTATCTGCGGAGGAAACCTGCTGATTTTGAAATCTTCGTAAAACATATTCACGGCTGCGACCTCAGATCCGGGAAATTTAAAACAAAAAAAAACGATGGAGACTGGTATCGGCCACTCCCTGGTTGGTGGAGGAAGACGTGAAAGTCGAAAAACGATAGTCCCGTGACCTGCAGCAACCCCTGGTCAGGGCTGCACCACACCGGGGCAATGGCAACACGCAATCGCCGAGTTCAATCAAGTCAGTCATTGTATGTGTGTGTGCGCTCCCATTCAATGAAAACGCGTGTGACTGAATGATAATAATAATAATTATTATTATTTTCCGACTCATCGCGTGAATGGTCCGTTAAATTGCGAATAATCGCTCGCTCGTTGTGCATCGGCCACTTCGTCCGGCCGCACCGCGTCGCTTTATTATTATTATTACTGCAGAATCGCATAAACCACGGTAAGGTATATAATAGCAGCGGTATCTAGGTATAGGTATAGGACGTCAGCTGATATTATTGTTATTACAAAAATCGATCTGCTAAGCTCGTATCGATCTCTGAAACGGCGTCGGTGCGGCTGGTTGGCTGTCTGACTGCAGCAATATATTCCATATTATTATTATTATTATTATTATTATATTTATATAAAAACGTCGTCGTCAATCACCTTCGGCTCCGAACCGTGGCGGGTGGAAAGACTAAACGGCGCGTAATCGTCAAAAATATTTGGACGGTGTCTGTGTGTGTTCGTGTTTTGGTGAGGAGGGAGGCGAGGGCTAGAGACACGCAGACAAATGGCTGTTAAATATGTATAACGCCCCTACACACACACACACACACACACACATACGCTCAGCGGCGGCGCAAACATTTCGTACACAAAAGTTGCCGGAAAATCATAAATCATCGGGACGGTGTAATATGGGTTAGGTGTGTGTGTGTGTGTGTTAACCCCTTCACCGCCACCACTGCCACCACCACCCTTGATCGACGGTTGTGGCGGTGGTATTGAAAACTCCGTAAAAACGTGTGGGCGAAGTGAAGCCAGCAGCAGCAGCAGCAGTAGTCGTGGCGGCGTTTCGAGTGCGGTGCGGGCTGCTTTCGCGCAAGAAATTTAAACACAATCCATCAACGTCGAAACTCTGCCGATCGTCTTCACGTCGTCATATGCGGCTCATATACGTACGATATAATATATTATTATTATTATTATACGCCGTCGGAATCGCGAATTTCATGAACGTTTCGTTTTCCAGTGCGTGCTGCAGATAAGACGTGAAAACGTTATGACATAATAGTTAGTGGGCCGCGGTGGTGGAGTGCGTGCGAGGGTAGAACCATCACGAGCGATAAACCGTCGCCCCGACTCGAGGTTGTGGTGGAGGTGAAGAAGAGGATGTGGTTGGTTTGGGGTAGACGGACAGGTGCCAGACGACGGATCGTGCTTCGACGGATATTGTCGTTGTAATTCGTTTTTAATCGCCGTCGCGGCCGTAAATAACTCAAAAGTCATTAGCGACGGCTGTATAACGGCCACGCCCCTCTCGTTCGAGCTATTATTTTCGTGTTTACCACCGCCCGCGAGTCGTCTGAAGACTGAGAATGAGAAACGACGATGTGTGCGTGTTATAGAACTGCGGAGGAGCTGAAGGAGAAAAAACCTCTGAGCGCATGAAAAAAAAAATCACCGACGACGTTATGATTAGAGACAACACCTCGCGGCCGTATAATATACGACAAACGTAGACGTACGGGAAGAGGGAGGGGGGCAAGACGAGCGTGTGTGACCACGGCAGGAAACGTACCTAATATTTTTTTCGCGGATTACGAAATCGTCGTGCGAGAAGCTCCTTTTTTCGTTCCTGTCGCAATGAAGTGAAAGCGGTGGTGCGTCTCAGTCGTCGTCTATGCATATTAGAAGGCGCAGCAGTTATTCAAATGAATAATAAACAAATACGATTTTGGCACCAGGTGTGTGTATTTTAATAATAGGTTTGAGTGTGTAAACACGCGTATTTCTATTTGACAATATGTCACATCGTCGTCGAACCTATACTTCCTCTCCCGATTGCAGAAAAAACACACTTGGCCAGGTGATATAACATCTACGATTGCAGTTTTCCTCGTGGTTTTTACCTATATGAATATATACACGTTACAATAACATGTACCTATAGGTATTATATGAGTATTTATATAATAATTGTGTGTATATGCTTAATCAACGATTAGGACGTATATAGACAAACAAGTTGGTCTTACACTACCTGCGTGGTTAGAAATAAATAATAATAATAAAATAATACAAATTATCGTCCTGTTCCTCACATACTGCAGATGTGCCGCGCAGGACTGCGACTTGGAATAAATCATCGTGTGGTGCCGACGAAAAACGACGACCGTTCATCGATCTATCATATAAAACAATAATATCATTGTAGATGATTGCAGTCTCACGAATATTCATCAAAAACAGATAACAACGACGACGAAGACTACAAAACACGCGGTGGTGTTGGCGGCAAAAACTCGGCAGTCTCGATCCTATTGTGCAATTGGACAGCTCGAAAAACACGACTATATAATAATATATTATTATTATTATGCCCGCGCGGCAGTGTTGTTATTATAATATTACTATTATTGCGGCGGTGGCATCGAATTCGAGTGTATAAAAAAACACATCGTCGGCGTTCCGATACCGTCCACAGTAGAATATTTTTTAACGATCTCATTGTTGTGTTGGCGTTAATTATAAATCGAAATTATTAAACGAGCCGAGTCCTACAACAGCTGCAGTAATAACGAATAGGTACGGAATTTCACTATTCTCTTTTCGGACGATAGCTGCTACCATCGCATAACTCATGTAGCGATATAACATAATAATAATAATTATTATTATAATATATACCTAGATACTATACATATATTTATATATATTATAACGTTACGCGAACAACACTCAAATAACACACGTAATGACCATTAATTTACATATCACAAGCCGATCGCTAATGATAATAATAATGCTCTCATCATAAATTGCATTGTAATATAGCGTTGCAAGTCTATTCCGAGTTCTGCGCATGACCGAAATATTTGTATTCTCGTACCTGGTACATGGTATATTATAATGAAATTAAAGCGGCAATCAGTTTATATAGGTATCAATAGCAACAATAATAATTTACCTTCGTCTTTCTCACTCTCACTATCTCTCTTTCGTCCGGTTGTCAGTCTGCAAGTGATAATCACGAACAAACTTTCAAAACACAATACGCTAGTTTTTGGAGTCTTGGCCATATATATAATTCTGTCTCCAACCGATCGTGTGTGTACAATAATATCATAAAACCTGTGGAAACAGATAGTGTTGAACCTCACGTCGACGTCTTGTTTCCGCACATAAATTGTGTGTATGTGTATAAAACTCGCGCACATAGAGGATTGTTGAGTACATAATATTATTATTATTATTATAAAAAGAGAAAAAAATACAGCGTTGATGAATAATACAATGGATGGTTCGGTGATTTATATTTCGAAACGTTTCTAATACGAATGTGCTGCTGCTGCAGTGGTGTAATATATACAGTCGGCGCATAATATTCACATAAATAATAATTATACGGATGAGGCGCATTTTGTAAATATATATTTCCATCTGCGAGTGTGAATCCGCATAGGTACACACAATATATAATTCTGATATAAAATATTATTAATTCGCATGCACATTCACCGTCGGGGCATTAATAGCATTTGTGCTATTCAGACGATATGACGAGATATTCGACTATGCCGCGGCTGCGGTAGCGGTTATTGCCGTAAGTTTGCATGGAAAGTCGCTATAAATTTGCAATTAGTATAACCACGATGTGTCTTATCGACGATGGAGCACCCACCGATATTGTAAGAACTATAATTTAAGACGATTTTATAGAATTAATAATAACAAATATTATTATTTATTCGTGGACTTAGAGTCTGCAGTAAATACCTGATTGGTATTATTATTATTGTCATGCGTCGTTACTTATTCAACAGTTCAATCGTTTGACCCCTGCAAGACCTAAGTCGTGATGGTACTAACCCGTTTTCACCTGCAATTAAAAATAGCACGAACACGCATTTGGTTGAAGCTTGTAGGTATATTTCTGATTATTACGATTTTTTCAAACGAGTTCAAAACGTGATTTGTTCGTTTCTATATGACGGACTGTAGTCTTTAACGGCCAAAGACGATGACACCTAGAATTCCTTAGAAAACTGTAATCAATATTTTAATTTTTTTTAATTTTTAATATTTACGATCTGTACAGAAGGTGCGAATAAATTGTTTGAGAATATAAGTAGAGGATTGAAATCAAATTGTCGAATGGAGATACCAAGGTTCAACAACAGCATCTCAATATTTAATTTTTAATTCATATGTTTTTTTTTTCCAAAGCTGTTCAACTGGTTTCCGTAACAATTAACGTAACGTTCATTTGTCTTAATCACGTGTTATTGTTAATATTTAAGTACATTTTGTTCGTTTTGAGTATAATAGATATTATGTACCTATTATATAGCTACGGTATTGATCAGTTAAACGACTCTGACGGAGTATCACAGAGCAACTACGCTTCCTGCTTACACGTGATGTTTTCTTTTCTTCATAGTTGCAGTTATTTATTTACTGTAATATCGACGTCGTCATCATTGGTGGTGTGAGCTGTAAAAGTGGTTTTTGATTAATTGTCGTTTGTGTGGATGGAATATAATAAAATATCGACACGTAATAATCGCATGTTTTTTATTATTACAACGTGTGCCGGACGACGACGACGGACGAAAATACGGACCCGACACGGCCTTTTGAGGCTTGTCGAAGATGTGACTTTCGCCGTGACATCAATACCGACACACACACACAGACGTGATGACAGAACGACAGATTTACTGTGAATCAAAAAAAAAAAAAAAAAAGAAAACAAATAAACAAGGCTCGTAATAGTGTATAATCCTCAAACGGAGAAACGAAAAAAAAATAAAAGTTATTCGATAATAACGAGAGAAAATGTAATCAGGAAACGGCAGTGGCGATAGTATATATTAATGCGCTCTGATTCGGACTGGCGGAAAGCAAAGACTACGAGCGCGGGCTCATTAACCACACAATATACCACACATACCGGAGTTAATACCGCGTGCGAGCATGCATGTGGTGAAACACGAAATATTATAATATCTTCAATACTGTAGTAATCTTACGGATACATCAGCTGATGTACAATGATATTATAATAACATATAGTGTGCCGGTCGTAAAATAATATAATCCGATTTGAGTTTTGCGACAGTTTTTTTTTTACACTGTGGCCCCTCAGGTGGGTTCCTACGGTACGTTTCCGAAACTTATTTTTCTCTCCGTCCACTGCAGTCACACCGCCCAAATTGTATGATAATATAATAATAATGCATTTCGCTTTCACCCAACGACGTTGCTTCGTTTTCGACTATATTATGTACCTACGCGTGAGGCCGTTGTACGATTGAAATGCGATCCGGATTTCGAATCCTGTTCTTCGATCCGATCAATCGTTTTAGATAAATAATTGGAAAATTCCACAATTATTGAGCGTTTTATTTTTATTTTTTCTACCATTTCGGGAATGTAATAAAATGATTACGACCGACCACGTGCCATCGTTTCGCGTAATAACATATATTATTATATATAGACGTTCATCTGGTTCACAAGACCACGGTGGTGCGTGTGACTTCCTGTTTGCTCACGCACACACACACATATTTGTATGACACTTGCGGAAGTTTGATGTTTAATTCCGTTATAATTTCATAGGAACAACACATCGCGTGGAGAAGGTGAAAGCGCATGATAAATATATTGCGCGGAGTTACAATATTATTGTGAACAGATATATATATATATATATATATATATTACTAAACCGTGAAAGCGTTTATACAGCACAGCGAACCCGCAAACAATGTCTGGGTTCTTGTTGCAGTTGGCCTACCCGGTTTGGAGTTGTTTTTGTGTGTGAGCTTCCCCGCCATCGGTGGTGAACATCTGCGCGCCACACCCCGCGCCGTCTTCCTCCTACATTTTTGGCTTCGGACTTACATAGTTTTGGCGTGACGGATGTGCGGTTTGGGCTCACTGCAGGCGGCGGCTGCGAGCTTCCGATTGTTTGTACATGTCGACCATTAGTCAAATCCACTGAACGAGGATCGTTATCTATATCAGTCCGACAACATATTATAATATAGACGACGCCACGACGGTGTGTTGATGTGGGTGCTGACGTGGGTGGTGTCGAGGGTGGTGACCGGGTAGAGACCCACTCTGTTGTTCTCGCGCCAGTAGCGTCGAACGAAAGACCGAACAGAACCGAAATTGTGACAATAATAATATAGATACATACTAACCATAAACCAGCCCATCCGATACCAAATAATATATTTAAAGTCGCGTGCTAACATGGCTCAGTGATGCAGTCCGTTTAGTTTAAATATATATATAAGTATACATTGTACCGTATATCAGAGTGACTATGTGTCCAGCCTAACCTAATCTAACCTAACCAGCGCCACCTATCTTTACACGGTGGAAACGTGAAGAGGACCGGTCTATTAGAAAAAAGTCTATGGTACCAACATATTATATTATATTATAAACATATTATGACGTGCACAATACCTCTGGATTGGATCTAAAGCGAAGTTGGTGTGATTGGAGCGGCGATTTACCTCATCCGTTCTCAAGGAGATTGTACTGTACGTGAATAAGCCGAATAATACGTGAAAAAGTGTGGCTAACAAATCGTCATCTTACTCGTAGCATACTCTTGTAAGGCTTTGATACTCTTTTTTTAAATGCATTTTTTATTAAAATGTAAATTTTAATTACTATAACAATATATAAGCGATTTCACGGAAAATTCCATCTACTTAATATTGGTTATTAAAATAATGGATAGAGATTAACGCGCCAGTGATGGTTAACCATGATGATGCATCGATTCATGCAACTAATCTATACTCAAAGGCGGTATTTTGAAAGATACCTATTGAATATTGTACGCCATTTCTCGTTTGCGCTAAACATAAATTATACGCAACACATTATATGCGCGTTCACTGTAACTGAATTGAAACAAAAAGATCAAACGACAGTAATAGTAATAATGTTGCACTATAAACATTCTTCGAACATGACTGTATGTAAATTATTATTATTGGTATTTCCGCTCAAACAAAGCATAACTATTATTCAATTATGTCTAGTGAATCGGATTATTTTGATTGGTCTAGTACGGTCTTATATTATAATAATGCAGTTGATGTTTAATTAAATTGTATGTTTAAAACACACCGTGTTATTAATAGTATTATATATAATATATGTTATATAAACCCATCGCAAACACACACTTATATTTCTAATTAACTTTGTACAGTGCAGCGGTACCATACGGAGGTAGGTACGTATCTAACTTGATAAAGCGAAAACATATTGGTTTGTTCAAATTATATTAAAGTCAGGTGGTAAATAATAAAATAATATATATATATATATACATTATGATATATTATGCAAGAAACGAACGCTTTGTAAAAGTCTATCTCTCTGTGCGGGATAACGCATAATAAATGTTATTACCTAAATCATGAAGTACTAGCTATAACTACTGTTTTATTTGTATGATATATTTTGTAAGTACGCCATATTTGTGTTATGTCTCTCGCCGGAGGTCGCTCAAAACCAAAATATATTCTCATTGGATACGGAATTTGTGACCTGCAATCGGATTCCATATACATTTACCATGATATTAATTAAAGATTTCCATCGATGTTTTCTAAGAAAGTATATAGAAAGTATATTTGTACCTATATAAAAAGCTACCTAGTTGATTTATTTAAACTACTTTAGTTCGGTATGTTTTTGGCTTGTATATTAGTATAGTTAGCCGATGGGATTTTCACTAGAATTCTATTGTACATCTATCTTCTATCCGTATAAAAGTTTTTTTTTGAGTGCCATTACTCACTGCAAAACTTCCTGTAGGCATTACGTAGTGATACGTAAGGTTTGTAGTGATACGTCTTATCTTTGTCTTCGAGGTATTTTCTCCCAGCACCAATTTTTAAATTAGGTGATAGGCCATCGGTAAATATCATACTACACCAGTTGTGTTATCTATCTGCAACAACATTTTCAATGTCGTTTCAAAGTTCTCGAAAAACTTTTAGACGATACTTATATACCGGGCGGAATTCAAAAACTTAATACTTTGAAGTATTAGTATGTTTAGTTTACGAAATAAACTATCGTTATTGCAATCTTACCACTCAATAGTTTGAGGATAGTTTATTCACAGGTATTTGAAATTTATCAATTATTTACTATTCGCGGTTGATCTGTTGATAATACATAATAATAATGACGATATACGCGGTTTTCTATTATATGTTACAGAATTTAATGGAAAATTACTCAGATTATAAGTCAAATATTTTAATGGAAGTCTACATTGTGATGTAGATGTTTAAAATTATTTCCACTCGTTTGCGATCAGTTGATAATTATATTTTTATTTATGTCGTATACATTGACTGGTTTATACCATTTTTTCAGTATCCAAATGTTATATATGGCATGCATATTAATATAGTCTATTCAGGTGTTTATTTTAAAATAAATATTAAACCTTGAGATTTATAATGTATCGATAACATTTTTTAGCCAAATTTAACGGTGAAAATTTTCGTAAAATTGATGATAATTTCTAAGAGTTATTAGCTAAATATTATAAATGGTGAATTGACGATGAGAAAACTCAAAAGCGGATTTCGAATGCGTCATGTCGATTAAAATATCGTTAAAAAAAATAACAATAACTTGTAGCTTATGGAAAACTCGTATTTCGGTGGCTTATAATTTGTCAAGAAGCTATTAGCGAACGTTTAAGACGGAAAAAAAGTTGGACGATAATTAAACGATGGCTCTAACATCGTGTTGACGAACAATGGGTCGTGAACGCTGCGAAGGGTGTGATGGAGAACAAAATAGCGTACGACTTTCGTCTCCAATTCAGCCATAATATAATGTTGGCGAGGACAATACAGTTTTAATGATGGCGGTGACAGCGCTTTAGTCTCGTGATGATTCACCACGTGAAGATAAAAATTTATCTGACTGTGGTATATGATTTATTGCACGTGTTCATACTATATAAGACGGCAATAATTATCTTGCTATTCAACATGTGATAAAATGTCTTTAAAAAAATCCATGGGTAATAATATTCACATAGAATTGATACATTTTAATTAGAGGTAAAGATCAAACTATTCAAAACTCAATAACCAATACAAATTTCAAATTAGATCAAATATCATGATAATGTATAAAATCTGAAAAAAAAAACTGGAATAACTCTTATATTTTTCGATGACTAAGAGTTTGATTCATAACTATTCAATTCAGTAGCTCGTTGCGAATTAAGTTTGGTATTAAATAAAAATATGTTCGATTCAACATAAACCTGCTCGGTTTGAGACCATATTTTTTAGTTTTATCCACATCTAATAATTATAATCGAATAAGCAGAGCGATATACAGGCATGCGGTCGTACTGAAATACCATCTACCCCTTGAAACTAAAACTACTTTTATAGCCCTCTAATGCCAATTAGGATTTCGGCCTGCAGTAACGTTATATAACGTACATATATACATGGTGCGTTCCTTTAATACGCTGTTGCGGCAAGTTATACACACGATTACCCTTATGGGCCGGCTAAAAGTCGGTCTCATTAACAGCAACCATGAGACCAGTGCACCGAAAATCCGTTGTCCGTTTTTCCTCAGCCGACGAATTGGTTTCCCGCCACCGTCTCCACCGGAAGGGGTTGTCAGGCAATTAGCCTCCGGGAAATGCTCTCCGCATATAATAATCATAATAATAATATTCTCGCAAATGGAAAACTGCTAACGAATAATAATATTCATTTTCGACGTCCCTTCCAAACCAGCGGCAGCTATCCTTTCACATCCCTCAACAATATCTCGGACCACGAGAGTGGTTCGGCCGCCGAAACGTGGACTGTGCTACTGATTATATTGCTGACAGTTATTATAATAATATGAAAACTATATACAACCAGCTGTCCAGCCATACCTATACCTATAAAAATAAAACAAAAATCGACTCGTGACGATAATTTAAATGTGCCTATAGATAGACCGGTTTGATTTGTAAATACATAAGATGTGATTCGGCTTTATTGCTTGCTAGGTACAATACAAAATATTTGTATAAAATATCAATCATCATTCATCAAACAAACATTTTATGAATATTTCAGCATTTTAAATTTAAACGATCATCATAATAATTATGGCAGTGGACCACATATTATTCTAAGATAATTAACCTTACATAATGAAGGATAAAAGTTTGTCTTGTGAAACAAACCAAACATGTATAGCTATTGGTTATGATCGGATCAAGCATAATATTATATCTTGACCATTAAATATAAATTATACACATCTAATGGTCGAGTGGTCAATAAAATCTAAAAGTCCGTTATGGCAGTAGCGAAAATTACATATCTAATAATATTTTATTAAATAATAATAATAATATAAAGACAGACTGTGTCATTGATTTTATCCATATTTTCATTTAACTGATTTAAGTTTCAACTCAGACACGGCACAGTACTTTTCGACGAGAACGCTCAAATTTAAAAACAAAAAATCTCACTATGATATTATAATATATTTATATCAACTATAAAAATATGAACTTCAGTGGCTATGAACATTCAGCGACGACGTACCTACTCAAATATTGAGCCACGAATTAGCGTTACGATAATAATTTACGCGTTTCCCAGAAAAAAATATAATGATAATAATTATCATACAATAATTTTTGACCAAACACGGCATACCGAAATAATAATAACAATATTATATTACCTAAATCATGTAGGTATATCGAACCTTTGTGCGTAGTATAATATTATTTTATTATTTTTGATTATGCGCTCACTGTTTCGCCTGCCTTACACAATATTCTCGCCGCCGCCGTCGTTGCGGTAATCGGTCACTCGCCAAAAACATAATATTACACTGCACCTGATTGCGTATACCTAGGTACCGTATATACTGTATAAATATAGATCATCGTTCTCTTTATAACTGCCTAACTATACCATATTTTTTCCTCGTTTACCGCCATACACATAATAATGTACCTACGCTCTTATATTATTATTATTTCGGCTAATATATATTTATATATATATATATATATATATAAATATTATATTACACCGAACACGTATTATATACGTACGATATAATATGTGTTTGGTAAACATATATTATTATACTATATGTACTTACGCGTATCTATTATATCTGTATATTATATCGGAAAACGAACCTTTATGTACCACGGCGGTGATACCGAGCTCGTAAACGATTTTACGGTTGTTTCGCCGTAATTATGTAACTCGTCTGTCGCGATAAACGACACGCACATCAGAATAATGATAACATACTGCATTGGAAGTATAATGAATAATGATATATTGTCATTAAAAATTCGTTCGGCCGCCAAATGTTTATTCTATAATATACAATGTATAGCTACTATAAAGGTGTACAAGCTATATATATGGTTTGTTTTGAAAAAATATAAATTTCGTTAAAAACACACACACGCACACAGCATCGACCACGTTAATGCGTTTGTGACGTTTATACCGCGGTACTGGTAATGTCACGGTGTGGGTAATACCTTGGTATGTGCATCTGGTAACGTGGTAAAAGCGCATTTTCACAACTTCTTCGTGTGATTGGATGTTACTTTTTTGCTGCAGGAAAACCAAATCGTATTTTCGGATTCAACGCTACGCCGTGTGACGCTCAAGGCGAGGTAACTATGGTTACAACTGTTAACCATATTGGTTTAAAAATTGAGTCGTATTCAATTCTTGGTATCCTCGGTTTTAACTTGGTTATACCACTGCACCAAAAGTTAAACGTCCGATCAGAATGTGGTTTGGTCGACACGACGTAGCTGTGAATCCAGCTTTAAACCAATATGGTCATAATTTTTTGTAACCACAGTATAATTACCACGCCCTTGCATGACACGGCTGTGAATCCGGTTTGAGTACGAATAACCGCGAGTGTTTGGTCAAAAGCTCAGTTGCCCATGTGACGTCACAACGAAACTTCTTCGCGATAATAGTGCGATATTAAATAGATCGATAGTATAGTAAGTTGGCACGAGGACTCGCGTGCAACTGTCGGTCGCATCAACCTTGAGTGTGTCGTCCGATTTTCTTTTTCCGAGATGAGTTGAATATAATAATATATTCACGACACGACTTACAATGCGACAACTCGTCGGCATTGAAACGATCGATTGTATATATCATGCGATTTTGTCCGTCTCTCTCTCTCTCTCTCTCTGACGAATACGTAGGGTTTCCGTAAAGTTGTATTTTCTCCAGGGCCTCGGTGCAGGCTGCAATCGGTAACATATTATTTATTTTTCTCGTTAGATCTACAATAAAATATAATAAATTTACACGTTTTTATGCGATCCGTCGAGTTTTTTTTATTATAATATAGACCATGAAATCGCATAAACACGCGCGCGCCGGCATCATAATAATGTTTTGCATAATATACTATGGACTTAGGTTGTGCGGTGCGTAATCTAGTTCAGGAACTTTATAAATTATCATAACGATAATGATATTATTACCGCGTCATGTCGTCGATATAATATTATATTAAGTATTATTATTATTATGGTCGGAGGTCGAGTGCGATATGTATTAACGACACGGCCGCCGGTGCAGAGTGCCGGTCACAGCTGTCATCGCGGACAAACGAGCCAAGTGCTGGTGCAATACCAGAAGTATACCACGACAACCGCTCTTAGTATACCTACCAACGGTAATTATTACAGACTTGCTAGTCGTCGTGTGTGTGTAACAGATATATATACGCTCGTTACAAAACAGTAGAAACCGTTTGAGTGGTCAGATTGACACGTACACGTATTTGGTTTGTACGAATGATAGTAATAGTAATAATAATAGTGTAAATGAGAGGAAAAAAAAACGTAATTGTGTATTTGTGTTATATTATTATTATACTTGTGTTGTACGATGTAGTTAGATAATAATATTCATGGTGCTCTGCACTATATATAGCTGCTGCAAACCGTTTACGCGCAGTGAATTTCTTCGATCCGGATGATTTATTTTGTTTGCGTGGACAAAACGGAATAACAAATTTTCAGAAAAAAACGAAAAAAAAAGGAGTAAGCGAGACGGGCTATTACATTATCCGACAAAAAGAGTGCACACGTATACAATAATAATAAGAATAGTATTGGCGGCACTCCCAAAGTTAAAAAAAAACAAAACAAAAATTCGCAAGTTTTAGAACAATATTTACTATACTTGGCATGAGGGCCACCAGGTCATAACCCACGTAGTTAAGTTGAGTATACAGGGTAATTCACCAAGCACGATGTGGTCTGCGCCATCGCAGCCATCTTATTTTTTATCCATTTTGCTCTTCAAAATCTGATTTTTAGAATTTTCAAAGTACATACTTAGAATTGGTCATGTATTAAAATTTCTTAAGTTTCTTTATAGGGTCTTCTCGATGATCGTCCGTTGGAGTTACACAAAATTATTTCTGTCATAGACGGTTAATTATAATTATTACAAACGGTCTTAGCAACGATTTTGTGTGTAAAGAGACTGCTCTCCAGAACAAATCACTTACCATTCTAGTAGTTAAGAAATTTACTTTCAACAAATAATCACTTTCAGAGTTGGCCACCGTCATAGAATTTGCAATAAATCACGATTACATGATGAATTGAAAACGATGACGTGTAATTGGGGGTGAGTCGGGAACAAACGTTTCTTAATTGGATTCTAAACTTTCATATACTAAATTGAGTCATTATGGTAAACATATTCTCGAAAATAATAGAATTAATTGAAATTTGTGTGTTTTGGAGGTTTAGGCAACCGCAATCATGAGGTTATCAAGTGTTTAGGGGTGGTGGTATTTTAAATCGTATGGGTTTAATAATAGTATTAATTTTGTCCTCTCCAGAATATAATATTTATTTATTTGTTTTAATTAACAATTACAAGTAATATTTTCAAAATATTTTGTATGAAATGTTATGCATAAATTATTAAAAACTCACAGGCTGTCGCCTGAAAGTGATATTAACTAAACTGTTATCAATAGAATAATAGTCAATCAATTTAATGATAAAAATTAAGAACATTTATTTTCGCTAAAAAAAATTTGAAAAAATTAGATATGAGAAACTCGTCGAACAAGAAATACATTTTTTTTTATTTAATATTATTGAAGACTGAAGAGTATTGTTACGATAAGCTAAAAAATACACTGTTATTATTTGGTGGACATTTAGAAAACGTAATAATGTAATAATTATTCAAGTCGAAATAGAAGTGCGGTAACGGGGATAAAAGTGGCCAAACATGTCGTCGATATAATTTCATTTAGATGTCAGAAGAAATGTCATTTTTTAATGCTCTACTTACGAACAGGATACCTAAATGTTTTATGGTTAAACCAATCATTCGTAATATTATTTGTTCAGCAAAAAAACATTCAAATCGATCAGATATAAAAATTCGAGTCTTCCTGCAGCACCATCCACAAATCGTGTTTAAAATAATAATAATAATTTATCAAACAACATATTATTATTATGTAATGTTATAACATTTTTATTTTTACCTTAAAAATTGTACGTTTAAAAGCAATATTTGCATCGTTTTTGCATGTCGTTTAATTACGACGATGAAGTATCGTTGTTTTTGTATTATCGCGTACACAGAGAAGTATTGTTGTCTTTGATGGACATATTATGTGCGCCTAATTTATGATATTATTATTATATTGTATACCTAACCGCAGAGCCGCACAATGTAACATAATATTATTATTACTTAATAAAGTGAAAATATTAAAAATTGAACGACAGCCGACTCATTACCACGGTATATATATACCTATATACCTCTATAATTTATCTAGGTATATATACCGATTATTATTAAATTAATTGTTTATGCGGCGTATTGTACCTACATTATATTATTATTATTATTATTGATCACGAACAATCGAATCATGTGCGCATGCGCGTTTCCAAGCTTGGTGCAAAATGAGTTTACAACATCCGTAACAATCGCACGACGTGTAGCAATGAGTATGCGAACTATTATTACCGTTGCGCAATAATTCATAATAAAATAACAATAATATTATAATAACAGCACAAAAGTGCATCTCTCGCAAGCAGCCGAGATACCTACCCACTACCTTTTATCAGGTATATACCTATATATACGGTCGCAGAAAAGTTGTGTCAAAACCAATCCGACCCGAACCAATAATTGCACATCGACGGTTGCAGAATATTTAATAATGTTATTTCAATATGATATTATATTGTTTTATTACGTCAAACGTTTGATCATCGTTCTGCTTTTAATTATTATTTCAAGCGGAAACGTTCGAGCATTTTTTGTTCAAATACTGATACATCATAATCATACGCTGTTCCTGACATATTGTTATTATACAAGTATAGGTTTACTTAGAAATACAATTTAAATAATAATATGACATAATAATATCGTTACGAAATATCGTGTTTTATTGTCCGTAGTAGTGCATTTCGAATAATTGGCTCGAATTGAAAAAAAAAATGGCAAGACGAGTGAAAATAGTATCTCGCTGAAAATAATAATAATATATTATACATTTTTCCGAAATATGACTGAAAAGGATAAAACGTCGTATTATTATTATTATTATTATTATGATACACCCGACTTTGAACGGTTTCTTCTTTGTCCTAGTTGTCGTGATTTTCATGAAGTGTAATATTCGAGATCGAAGAGAGAGAAAAAATGGTTTTTATTCAAAAATAATAACACCACCGCCGACAATATATACGTACGCAGTGGAAATTCATCTGTCGAGATACTTCACAATATATTACAATACCTGTTTAATGATATGCATAAAATATTATTTACCGGAATCCTTTCTCACCCCTCCCCTTTCTCTCCTCTGATCCCTTACTCAGAATATCGTAATAAACATAGTAAAAAAAATAACGACGAGCTCACGCAATATATAATAATAACATTAATGCTTATTTATAATGTTATTGCGTTCAAGCATACCTGGTATATGGTATGCTACGTGACTATATACCAACACGTAGTATAACCTCGAGGATCAGGCAGATGTGAAAATAGCTGTGTAATTGGCAATCTTCGTTTATAATATTATAATGCTCGACATTTCTATTTACCTGACCTACTCTCACCCAACCACCCTCTCGGGCAGTGTGTATCGGACACATAGTAAGAGGTTTTCGAAGGCGTTCCAAGCCGCTGCAAAAGGGTGGAAAAAAGCATCACGTCTTGACTATTACTTCGTGAAATTAGCGACGCTAAATGTGTAGGTAGAAACTGCATGCGTCAACTGCTGCAGTGACCTTAGAGTTTAAAAAACAGTAAAAGTTAAATAAATTTGTTTTTTTTTAGGAGAGAGAGAGGTGGATAAAGTATGAAAAAAACAAATTGCAAAGAGAAAACACGAATCATACTATTATCGACTACAATGTTAGTGGTCTTGGCGACTTGGGGTCCATACGGGAGGAGGGGCAGAATCGTAGGTACCCATATGCAAATGTATATTAAATATATTTTATGCGTATTATAAATATATTCACTCAAGCCAAATTTCGTGGGGGTACAAAAGAGCATCTGGTATTCTGGGAAAAGTTCATCTTTAAAACTGTGGAATTTGCATTTTTGTCCCGCGTGCATTAAAAACGATTTCAGCATACTTTCCACAAAAAAAAAAAAAAAAATAAGCACCGCTAAAGTTTATTTACAGGGGCGACGGATTTTCATTTGAATATGCATCGCTCCACGATTGTGTTGTTTTAGGTACTATATAATCTCTCTCTATCTCTCTATATATATATATATATGTATATATATATGTATATATATTATAAGTTATACAGCCATATTGTCTGCAGCGTATTGTATATTATTATTTCTCGAGAAATAATACATAGTCTCGTTTCAGAGTCGCTGCACGAGTTTCAGTCTGAGTGACGTACTGTGAGGCTATTTATTCTTCACGTTGACTAATAATCGAACACACAAAAAATATTTTGAAATAAAACTGCTGAAGATACACTGTATGTACTGTAGATAGTTTTTTGATACATGATAACCGAATTTAGGATGACTTGAACGATTAGTTAATAATTTTTAAACATTTTTAAAAATTATATGAGCGGAGTTGTGTAACAACATTTTGCTGTTTAACTGCTCACCTATACTCCACGCTGCATATCTAACCTTTAAATATTCATTAATTAGGCATTCGTCTTAAATTCGATTTATATTCATCGAAATACTCAGAAAAATAATTTGCATTCAAAGATGAAACACAAACTGTCGAAGTCGAAAAAACTTACGATTTTCATGTAAAAAATATATATTTTTTCAAAAATGTTTATACTTTTTAAAGTTACGAGTTTGTTACGATGAACGAATGACACGTCACAAAATTATAATTTTTTATTATTGTCTTGCCCTCCATACTCACAGTACGACCTCCGTCGTGAGTAATATGTCGTCCGCCATTTTAAAATTGTTGATTATTAATAACGTAACGCGTATTCGATTCGTCAAAGATGTTAGTCACCCTTTGGCTTTGCGGTCGTCGACGTCATCATCTGTGCGTGATGGGCGATGGCTGTCGTCTCCGTTATTGAATCACAGCCAAACGATGATCCAACGATGAAATAGTGAGGTCGAAGTTAGGTTATTAAAAAAAAAGTCGATCACATGACCGTCGGAGAAAATCTTTCGATTTTAGTCACTGCACGCACAAAACAAATGTGTAGTCCATCGTGTTAAAGGTCAACGACAAGTCTAAAATTATTTTGTGTGTTTTAAAATAATATTTCGTCGGTGAGTTTGAAACGTTTGTGTTTATTATTATTATAATATTCCATTTGATTTATCGCTCAAGGAATTTTCGATTCCATTATTCCACGATACTCAATCGTTCGTTAATATGTTGTATAGCTCACAATATTGTCACGCGTCTAAAGTTATTATGATTATAAATCTTTTATTATTTACAATTATTTTAAACGATTTAAGACATTATTTTACTTGCCGTTTTCGTGAAGGTTATGTCGTGTGATCGCGTCCAAAATATGATATCGTTCAGCCCATGATCTTGAGACTTAGTCAATACATTTTTAAATCTTTTCTAAAAACTACATTTTTTTTTTCGGAAACAACGTCTCATGGTATTGAGTTGGTTGCAAACATAATAAAAATAAATAAATAAAAATGTGTCATTATAAAAAAATCAATCGAGCTCAAATAGTTAAGGTCAGTAGCTCCCATACTATGACATAGGAAAATTCACAGTGCACAGACAACATGCCGTATTGTTATTTGTTATTATCAGCATCGTCATCATTCGTACGTGTATAGGCGGTCGGCAGCTATCACGTGTGCGCATGTGTGAAATCTGCCGATGAAAATAACGACTAACACAAAAACTTATATATTAAGGTCGACGAACCTTGTGGTCGTAATATCACTCATTTTTTCAACCGTTTCATGGAACTAGGGTTATATATATATATATATATATTATGACGTAAGTGACGCAACCGCGTTTGCGGTTACTCCACGACTGCAGGCTAAAACCTATAGCCACGACGGCGTTATAGTTCGCGTGTAAGTATATGCGTGTATGTGGGAGTTAGCGTCAATTCAGACCCACATTTTAATATTTTTGTTGTAATCTAGTGTTCTACTGAAAACATAAAAAAAAATTTAATTCGCAATATAATTTACAAACCTCAAATCTATGAACGTTATTATAGGTCTATCCACGGTAAGTTGGTACTCAAATTTGCAATAAAGCCATGAACCACTGCTAGACGTATAGTCTGAATTTTTGTGTGCTATTTTATATTTTTTTTATAACATCAATAAACAATCTAGAATAATTTGGTGTTGGTGTCAGACACATTAAAATAGGTAAATTTTTTTTAATCACTCCCCTCCACCACCCTCCGAGTAACCGGACAACACTCCTACTAATCTATTTATTGTACACAAGAAACCCAATTGCATAGACTAACCTAAGCCGTCACTATCGCATATGCTGTGATGTTGGAAAACCCATAGATCTCGACTTTCTGTTTTCATCGTAGTTGAGTTCAAAGATGCTTTTTTCAAGAAACATATTGAATTTAATTACAACACTGTTGTCGACCGATTTTCACGTCTTCCGTAGTAGTCGCCCACTTCAGTGTTCATTCAGGTAAACTCCAGAGAGGGGTGTTGAGGAAAATTCCCCTAAAATTTAATTCTCCTCTTCTCCTTAACGAATAAAAATGTTGACATATTGTATTTATCAAAATATATTTTACAATAATCGTTATTATCATCACTAGAACTCATATCATTAGCTAATTGTGTTCAACAAAATTTGTTTTGTTGTATTATATTATTTTATTTCAAACTTTTCCGTATTGTAACTATTTGTAATAACTAATAAAAATGATTTTATTTTGATATTAAGATATTATATTAAATATAACTCCTCCTAATAAAAGTTGTCTGGGTGTTCCTCTTACTGGTCGCATTGCTGCTATGCACACCTTTGTTCGTTAAAGTTGAAAAATTCCGCTTGTACGGAAAACTTCAAAGTCTTGTGAAATAATAAGAGAGAATTAATTTCACGTTAAACGCGTCACGCATGGACGCCAACATGATAACATGTATTATTAATTTATCAAAATATGAATTGGGCAGGTACGACGTACCTAATATTGTAATATTTGAGTTTTGGCTGTTGCGATTTTCTGTCAATGTCACTGCCGCCGAAATCTGTACCACACACCCCATCCAACCCACTCCACGCTATCTAACTGCCATGGCTATTTATTAATATTTATAACAATAGGTGATCAATTGTTTACAATAGTTATCAAACATAACAATAATAATAATATACAAAACAAAAACAGTGAATTTTACCGTCTCCTCATGTTTTCGTACTTTATTTTTTCTTTCGTTCGGTTGTGGTGAATTTGGGTTAATCGTAACGGTTCGAACCACATCGACGGTGTTAATAATAAAATACTCACTTTATGCATGCCATCGTGTATGGACGCTCGTTTACAATTATTTATAGACCCGATGGTAATAATATTATTATTGTATGATGGGTACGCGTGCTACCTGCAAATACCGAACACGTACATTATTATTATATTACGTATTTGTAGTAATTAACGCGCAGAGCTGTAACGTTCCAATTAACCGGTGTTACCGTGTATAACTGCACAACGTCTCCATCCCCCCCCCGCCTGACAATGTTTTTTTTTCTGTCTCACGCGAGCTATTATTTTCGGATCGTTTGTTCTGTTGCTCAAAAAATATTATTAATGTCCGCAAAACTATTTCCGAATTAAAAAAAAAAAAATCGACGCGCCCAATGCACGACTGCTTACACTAGCTCCACCGTTGCAGTACTTTCAGTTTATCTTTATCGTTTTGAAATTTACAAAAACAACAACAACAGCAACAATAATAATAATATTATGACTGATAATTTTATTATGAGACACAACCAAACGGAATTAAACAAAAAATGATTGTATAAAGTACAAATCTAATCACAATAATAATGAAATTAAAAAAAAAAATTAATATTATAACAATACCATAAGCAGTTGGCAAGAGAGAACGTATTTTAATTATTTATTTTAATGTTATCAGGTTTTCATTTACCGACCGATTTTAAGCCCTTTGCGCTTAGCGAATTTAACAACTGTCGGATGGATGGCAAAGAGAGTGGTGGATAGGGTAGGAGCGGCAGGTCGTGTCGTCCACCTGCAAAAAGCCATCTCATCGAGCCACACGAACGTCACGCGACTGACTAAACGAGTCTATGAAATTTATAATAATAATAATAGTAATTTATAATAATCTATAAATTATTACCATATTTATTTTATTAAGATGATGAACATGCGTGTGCTAGTTTCGACCATCGGTGTTCTGACCTTTCTACATAAGACAGCGATGACTAATTATATATATATATATAATAATAATAATAATAATATTTATTATTATCACTATTCATTTTATATCTCTGGCCTACGCTCAACATAGACAAAACGCATTTAATTGTTTACTCATTTTTTCTCTAAGTAATTAGAGAATAATATTTTTTTTGACATGTCTATTTGTCTAAATATTGTCTCAAAACAATTTAAATATCGTTTAAATTTATAAAATGTATTTGTTTATTTTTCAGGTCGAATACGAAATCAAATAACAATATATATATATATGTCATTCCCTCAAAAGTATTATTCTTTATCTTTTTTTGTAATAGGCGATCACTTACTAAACACATAAAAAACAAAAAATTGTTCTGCGTAAATGCGTTTTGTCTATGTTGCGCGTGGGCAAGAGAGAAAAAACAATTAGCGCACTGACATCCTCTCAACACCACCACTACTACAGAGCACTAGGTATTATGACATTGTGTAATACGCCGTCTTATCTGATTGTACTCACAAATCAATCCTTTTTATTTAAGGCTAAGTGTATATCGCGGTATAATATTATAACATATATACCCAGGTAGGCACTGACTTATTTTCCGCGAATGGTCATAATCATTGGGTCCAGACGACGGCGGTGGCGTTTTTTTTCGCGTGACCTATTATAGCGGTGATCGATTGTAGGAGAAGAGCTTTTTCTCTGACCGGAAAGTCTGCCAACGACGGATGTGCCATTCGGTGTGGAGGTTGGGGGGGGGGGTGCGGGGGTAGTTATTCGCAGCACTTTAACCCTTCGTTGTATTTACACAACCGATCACTGCTCTTTTATATCATATAAATAATATATGCACTAAACCAACAGAGACGGCGGCGGCCAGCAAAATGGATGACGTCCGATGCACACCATCGGTCGGCTCACCTGCATCCCTCGTCTATATTATATCATATTAATGTGTAACGTCTTAATAATATTATGACGCAAAAGTGCAATGATATCACTTCCACGTCGGGGAGGGGGGGACGAGTAAGACGTTTCCTTTATTCCGATGACCAGCCTCTGCAAACTGCAGTATGGTAATACCGTTTATTCTATTCATATTCACATGACACGTTATATTAGGTAATATTCTGATGTGTCATCGTATCGTATTTTTGTTTACACCACACTTAACGGCGGTGACCAACCGACCGAGCTTAAAGTTTATCAAACATCCCCATGTAATTTTTTTTACTCTTGTCAAATCCTGACCAAAGTTAATTCGGATAATACATATTTCTATTCAAACAAACAAATGAAACGCGTGCGTTTAATTGCTTTTGGCGATGTGACATCGGTTCGATCGATGTTCGTTGCGCGTTCGTTTTCTGTCGATAATACTCTGGAGAATCGATGGAAAAACACGCATTAAACGGATACGAAAAACTTATCGACCATCATGGGGCTTAACAGAACGACAACGTCGACGACATCGCAAACAAAAACAACTAAAATAATAACAGGGGGAAAGTTTTTCGCGTCGTACGAGCATAATATGTCTCGTCGGAAATAAAGTCGGGAACGTGCCGGATGGGAACCGCTCATCAAACAGCGTGTGTGTATACACAAGAGAAAAAAAGTTCGAAAAAAACATGTCGAGTTTGGTATTATTATATAGTTGTTACATATTCTTTGTGCAAACTCTGATTTTCTTCTCGGTCCGACGCCGCCAAGTCTAACTAATGCACGGCGCACTGTGTATGCAATATTAATGCACTGATGCGTTGTAGGACCATTGTGCTGTGGGGTGGTATCCGCGCATAATATACATAATGTACGTACAGAGCATAATATTTCGTGTGTACGTGACACAATGATATGTTACGAATAATTTATGCGATATCTCGATATTATTACGATCATAAGTCGTGAATTCGTAAATAGTACAAGATGTCTTATAATGTGCATTTTTGATTAAATCCGAACCATATTATTATTATACATACATCGGCTATAGCGCAGCAGCAGTTTAGGTTAAGGTAGGTACAAAAGTGCGTTTTATTTCTCCCACGTAATAACATTACGGATAATATAAATTATAAATACAATACCGAGCGCGTGATGAGTACATCACACGAACAAAGTCTCGAGTATTATTATACATTATGTACTTCAATTATTATTACTATTATTATCATCACCTCCGAGTGATTAAGAGCATGCTGTCGCTCGCACTCGGTGTCTGCTGTGAGTCTTTACAAAGGCATTCGAGTGTCATATTGTGTATATAGTAAGATTATATTCTTATAACGTTGATATTTCGACAGAAAATCTCAGTCCAGTTTGCAACTACATCTTGTCGTTTTTCCGATTGGCTACCGACTGTTCGCCGTGATAAAAATTTCAATTGAAAAGTCGTCGCTTTTTTTTTAAGTGAACTGGACATTTTTAATAATTATCTACAGTATTTTTATTCTTTAAAATCGCTAAGTATTGTCTGATCTGATAACATTATTATTCTTATAATTCCACCAAAAATGATTTTTTTTAGTTATTAAATGTTAGTATTGAAACGGTTCTCATTCGACATAGGTTCTCATTCAACATAGGTTTAGAATTTCATCTGTTTTAATTCGTTTATGAAAGACGTACTGAAAAATTACGACTAACATTACAGGTTATATTTTAATATTCGAGAATGTCTTTGACTTATTTCTAGTACTGTATTAGAAAACAATAATAATATTATAATTGCGATTATACAGCGACGCTATATTTCTAGAGACATGGTAGTAAAAATGTCTAATGCTCATAAAAATGAAAATATCTTTGAGCTTCCTGCAACACGCGTGCTCTCGTCCACCAAACACAAATGTTTTTCGATGATATTATTCCATTGACGTTTCCCTGTTCAATGGGGTTTGAAAATGTCTTATTTGTACAAACAACCGCCGTTTAATATAGTATATAATATTAATTTAATCGTCCCCAGAAAATTACCTAACCTTAGATGAGAATTTTTACGATCGGTACAAACCATCTATACTGACGTCCGTTCGTAAACATCAGCCGTTTTACCTTATCTCTAACCATTCCTCTTGATCGAGTTTTGAGAAAAATTTTATCCGCACACACACAAACTCGTTCGATGGAAGACCGTTCTGTATTTGAGAGTAAAAATAGTACTTACCTAATATCTACAATTTTCTACCACCATCACCCCCTTCTCTACCATCAACCACCCCGATTTCATCGCAAACATCTCTGCAGAAATGTCTACGGTTTATACGAAATCAAATTGTTAGCACGGTACTCGTGACAAACTTTTTTAGCCCGAAGACTCGTCGAAGAAATTATTAGTTTCTTGGGAAATCGAATATCGTTTTTCACGTCTGTTTATCGAAGTCTGTCTGGTGGTTTTTTTTTTATAGATTGTTCGATAGACTGTTTTTTCTCTTTTGCACACTACCCCCTACGCAATACGATTTAACATATCGCTAAGTATGTGGCGCGCTATGGCAAAGAATATTTACGACGATATTACTGTGACCGCATACTAGGTACATGTTTACTGGAAACCGCTGTGCGTGTAACGAAGTTTGCGTTGTTTATACGCGTGCACCATACCAGGCGCAATATATACGTGGTATATGCAAATACTACAATGGTCGAACGAGGTTTTTGAAAGTTCATCTTCGAAAAGTCGTCCATTTAAGTAGTATAGTATAAAACTCATTATTCACTGACTTACTCCTCCGTCTTCGTCGTCGTCGTCAGCATCGTTGACGAAACCATTTTCCGGATAGTCAATTAAGATCGCTGGCGAACCGGAAAACCCTATGACCTGCGTAATTAAAGTCTAGTCCCCCAGCTTATTATTATTATTATTGTTATTACTACTGCTCCTAATATAATGCTATTGCTGCTCTAATATTATATTATTATCGTTATTATTATTATACGTATAGACGAGATTATTATAAATTTAATCAAAATTCCAGTGCGCTTCCACCGAGTATATTAAAAATTATTATGACGATTTCGAAAAACTACGAAATTTTCACAATAGTTAAATATTATCACTTTATTTTACTCGCACGCGTCGCTTTTACTTTCAATAGATCTGTACCTATTTGTATTCCAGTTTTGATTGCAGTTGTTAAATATAACTACGCTGTTTCCGCCGCCACTCTTTTACACAACATAATATTATAAACATAACAATTCATTATAACATATAAATGCGTTATAGGCGTTAGATTGTATACATTATTATTTCACGTGCTCATGTGTCGGGATAGAAACGGGTTGAATAAAATAAAATACGACCTATGTTTGTTTTACTACAAAACTAGAAGAAATCGACAAATTATTATTCATTATTTTCAACTTATTTTGTAAATACTAAGGTTTTAAATGATTATAAATTCTCTATTCGTATTCATTTGACTCTATACAATTACTTATCTAGTATTATTTCCATGTCTGCTGCACTGATCATTATTGCAACTAAAATAAATTCAAATAGTTTCTGAAATATTATAACATTAACTAATATTAATATTAGCTTGATGATTAAGATAATATTATTTTTTTTCAAAACAAACTAAAATTATTAAAACCATAATATAATATAATTAATTTCAGAAACACTTAAACATCGAAACGATTTTTTTTTTGATTGGATGAGCTAACAAAAATATTATAAAATACCTACACTTAATGAATACAATGAAATTAATGTATTTCAAACAAAATGTTTAAACTGTTTAATTGCACAAGTTAATTAGGTACAAAAAAGTTGAACAATTATAAAAAAAAAGGTATAAACTAAAAACAAAAGTCCATTTGAATGGACATCAAGCACATACAATTATAATTGTAATAAATAGGCCATATGCATCATTGGGGTTTAATGATTTGACCATTTTAATGGACACTAGGTAGTTATAATTATTACAAGACATAAAAACGAAGTATGTGTCAGAAGGACTATTATAAAGTGTAATTAATTATAGTTATTGTTTCAGTTATATGTGTACAGTGAGTTGTACCACTAATTACTGCGGTATTATTAGAATAAAAACTTATAAAAGGTGATTTTTATCAGTTATAAAAATATATTTCATCATTTCATCATTACTTTTTGCTTGTTCAAATTAAAATTTACCCGCTGAACTTTCCAAGATCAGATCTCAAATTTATACTTTTAAGTTGACATGAAACTTATCATCCAGTCGATAGGTTAGGACAGCTGCTATTTGAAATAGCCTCATAATTAAGTCCAATTTTTTGTTGATTTTCCATTTGATGTACGGCTTGGAACAGCAAATAATACTCATCATCAAACGAAAATAAATTATTTTAATTAAATAAAAAATATCAATTAATACCTAACCATCGATATTTTAATGTTATATAGGTATAACAGATTATAAATGATAATATTTTTCAAACTTAATTTCTCGGAGTTATGACTCATTACAATTTATTATTTTATAATACTTTTAAGTATCAACAAAATTGCTCAAAACGACTGTTTAAAACGTTTGATTGAATTAAAAATCGAAAAACGTATTTGTATTTTTATGCGTAGTCTATTTCAGTTCACGTTTTAATTTAATTGAATTAATGGAAATCCTTGAAACATACTATTATTAAAAATATTACGTATTTTTTTTTAATCTTTTCCCACAGCACATCTATTTTAACGATAAAATAATACAATATTATACAACTTACGAAACAATTTGTTAGTTATGTTGTGTATTATACAAGTAACATCATTAGCCGCAATTTATTTACGGTAGCCGTGGTAACAAAATATACGACCATCGATTGCGTAATAATTAACTATCAATCGTCTCGTCGATCTAAGTAACAAAAACGTACACAACAATCGTTACTAAATAAATCGTGTTTGAATTAAGATTAACATATTATTAAAATAAAATATATTTTTGTCACATAAATTAGATATGAAGTTGACCCACAACTATTATTGTGACCATTAAACGTTCTATATACCAGTTGATTCTCTTTAATCATAAGCCGCTCGTCAATTAAAACAGAGTATTACTGTTTTCATAATGTTTGGTCACTAAAACATATCATTTTTTTAATTTGTTTTATGCTTATCATTTTTTTCTTCGTTTTATTGAATGATAACATACAGTTTTAATGTCGTCTCCAACGCAGAATATTTTTCTGATAATTTCAATACACAACAATTTTGTTAAGGATGAGTAATAGTTCATGATGAGTTATAAGCATTTAATGTTTAGATTAGCAGGAGTATAATATAGTGAGCCAACATTCTGTAAAGTAACCGCACACCCCTCCACTCCACTCATCTAAACTTTAAATACTCATACTCATAAAATAAAAGTTAAAAGGTTAAAAAAAATGATTAGAATAAAAACACCGAAAAATATATTTAAAAAAATAAAAGTTATTTTGTAACAACTTGATTTCGCGGTAAAAAATAATAATTTTCGAGAAAACGTTAATACTATTTAAAACAATATTTGACGTTACAACATGAATCACCCTATAGTTAGATTACCTATGATAGTTGTTAAACATTCGAACGTAATTCATATTATTATGAACAGGGCTGTGAATTTAATGCACTTAAAAACTATTAAATATGCATGCATGTATGCACTAAAATCTGACAAAATATGTTCTAAAAATTCTTAAAATATGCTAAAAAAACTACAAAAATTAAATTTTTATTTTTATTTTTTTCATTAGTAAATGTTTTTTTTATTAATTTTAGTTTAAATATTAGTATTTTTACTTCTTGATATGAGTATATGAGTTATTGATCTTAACTAGTCTTGGTCTTCGTCGAGTTGATATCAGCAAATTAATTTAATCTCGACTTCAATAGTACAATAGGTAGTCAATAATATTATACATTAAATACCCGAGTAAAAATAGAATTATTTCGATAAAACTATAAAAGTTATAGTTTATACCTACTATAAGATTGACCGAAAAAATGTAAATATTACGAAAAAAAAAGCATTTAAACAAAAATATTATTAAAACATGCATTTGTATGCCCTAACCCATGAAATATGCGAAAATATGCAAAATAAAATTTAGTATATGAATTACAAATAAGTCAAAACAAATTTTGACCGAATCCATTTTTTTATAAAGTGTAGCAAAAAAAACATGCAAATGCATTAAATTCACAGCCCTGATTATGAATAACGTGCTTTAATTTCAATCAATATTATAATTATTCCGAAGTGCCTTCGCTGGTTGGTTCTTCCCTCAAGACACTCAAGCTGATATATGTATATATAATTTTAAAATATAACATCATTTATACTTATAGTACTTTTTTTATGTACAGATTGTATAAAATCTAGATTAAAAATAAAAAAATAAAATAAAAAAATATTATAATAACCCTCTCGGAAGACTCAAGCGACAATGGCCTCGTGATCTTATAGACTAAATAAACAAACATGAATATCTAAATAATTGTTAATTCAAAACGAAGTACCTTCGCTGGTTAGTTCTTTTCTTAAGCCCATCAAGCCACTGTACTTATAGTTAAAATACATTATGCTTATTGTACATTTTTTTTTTTTTTCGTATAAATTCTAGTTTAAAAATAAAAATGAAAAATATATTATATTAACATATATTGTTTAATTATACCTGACGGACTTGCGGAAGACTCAACAATCTAACATCCGGAAAATCCAGATGGGGTGACAGTAATATACCGTACGATTTCACATCGGCGAGGATGAAGATGTTCGAAAATACCTAAAAATTATTTTAAAATTTCAACAGACTTCCAAATATTCGAAAAATCTTAATATTATAATTATTATTATTGTCTTATAAGAATTTGGTATGACTCGAACTACCTATATAATATAGTGCATTTTCAATGTTGTGTGGATAACAAAATATTTCGTATACAAATTATTAATTATTATTGAATTGGTTAAATATGGATCATAATATTACAAAACAGCTCATTACTTAAGCTTATTTTAATAAAAATAATAGTAATAATAATATTTTAAAGTATACGGCTTTATTGGGTGGTGGAAATATATTTTCCAAAGGTTTCTTATATGCTGCAAAAAGATCCGTTTTGACGTCATATTATTGATCTTAAAATAATACATTGAAACTAACCTCCGACACTTCCAAACATCAGATGTGTTTTTGGGAACCAACTAGAAACTTTCTACGAACTCAACTACCTTTTGAATATGGCTGAAACCTCCACGAATGGTGCAGGTAAAAACGTTATCGGCCGAGAGTGTGCGGTATTCGGAGGCTCCTCGGTTGTTTTTTTTTCTTGTCCAGTACTCTCAACATCGATACCATTTTTTTCTTTTTGCGTGCTATAAACGTAATGCAACTTTATTATTCAAGTGCTTTACGCGCATTGTATTATACATGGTTATCTTATCACATTGTTGTAAAAGTGTTTCATAACACAACTTTTTTAATTATTCATAGATTCAAAGTAGTTGCAGTTGTTGTTGTGTCTCGTCGGCTGCGCGTATGAATAAATAAATACGTGAAATGACTTTAAAACCATTTTAATAAAGCCACTCCTGTTTAATATGCATAATATTGTAGTCGCAGTGAAACTAAGTTTAACTCGAATACGACATAGAAACGGTTTATAATAATATAATCGTTGCGAGTAATAAATATTCCGCGACGACCTGTTACCGGATGACATAAGACTCGAGAACGACAATTTTATTCGTCGAAAATATTAGTATGATAATATTAATAATAATATATTAATATGTCAAATTGCCCGCGTAAAAAGATATATTATATTGTAGTAGGTACGCTTGAGATTTAAAATTTTTTTTAGCTCTTAACTCATAGGTGCCCTCAAGTATCATTGAAACACGAGAATATAGCTATTAGATTAAACATTATTATTATCCTTTTCAAACGTCCTTAGTGAAACGTATTTTCACATAATACGAGATGACAACTATTATATTATTACTGTTCAAACGGTATGTTTACGATTCTTTTTTTTTTTTATATTATTATTGTAAATATCATACGCGCGTTTTATGATTGATTAGAGGACATTATTTTGGCGCAACACTAAATCAAATTCGTCGCGCACAAACGCAATCGCCACTTGTTGATTAATACGCTGTACCCGCTGACACGCGCGTAGGTAGGTGCCTAAATAATAATAGTAATATATAACTGACATCGGGCCTTGAAAATTTGGCATAATATTTTAAGCGTTTACTGCGCAGGTCAAGAGTAAGTATCCATCTATTATACCCACTGCACCTGCAGATGGGTCTTGACTTCTAACGACCCATAACAATAATACGCGTCTTATAATCCTATACGACACTGACATCGACAGCGGTGCTGCAGGTGTTACATTAATTTAACAACTGTCGTGGTTACGTTGTGTGCATATATCAATAGTCCGATTTCCTTTCCATATTTGTCCTGAAATATTATTATTATTATAAATCGACATTGACCGCACACGTCATTTTATGATGCGATCGAAATATAATAATGTATTGAATGCCGAAACCGTTCCTAATACGATCGAACATAGTACATATTATAATATGAAGTAATATATTATCTATAAACTAATATTGTTATTGTGTAATTATTTTTAGAACACGCACGTTCGCGTTTTTTATATACTACTCGGCGACCGCAGTGCGATTTCTCTACAATTTGTCTCACGATAGATAATAATCAGCTGCAGTTTGTCTTAGGAGCAAGAGAGCAGGGCCGAGAAATGATTGACAATAGAGGTTGTTATCGAAGACATTAAGCGATTATCGACTATCGACGTTTATATTATGTAAATCGTATAACAATAAAAATTATTAGACATTATTGTCATTTATTAGAATTTAATTTTTGTACTCTGTGCCTCCACCACAAGCCAATTTAAAGGAGGTATTCATAATTTAATCATAATTTAAATTGTTTAATTATTGGTCACGTTTAATTTTTTTCTGAAAATCATGAAAAGTACTTAGGTTCATTCCCCGAGCGCTGAGGGAATAAGCTTCGATTGGGAACAACTGTGTACGATAAAATATAGTGACGACTGTGTAAAAATATATTTCGTGAAACGATTTATTGATACATTAAAAAGAATATCGTATTACATATATTGTTTTATTAAATACTAGTTTTTTTAAATATTACATTTTTGACTCAAAAAAAGCTTCCATATTCTATGACCTCGATATTTGAGAAAAAACAAGAACAATTAATCAAACTGCAAATGATTTACAGAAACAAATTTCGAAAAGATAAAACTATGGAAAATCTTATTTAAAAGAAATTCAATATTCGTAGAAATTTACTATGAATTGTCATTGTTAATATTGTTGTTCATAATTTTTGCCAGGGAAGTTTTTTTAACAGTAGGTGTTATATATTATTATACATTTTTATCGATCACATTCGGAAGGTATTTCATAAACGATTTGTTAAGGGCATCACAGAGGAGATTTTATAAAAAAAATTTTCATTAATTCTACGATGAATATAGGCACATATTATATGAGATAATATCGTTAAATGATTACTAATTTTTTTTTATATATATTCAGGGACACGATAACTTCGAGGTTGTAAATTTGAGAAATGGGAGGTTTTTTTATGTCAACGAGACGATAGACTGATGATCGCGTATAGAATGTATCAGTAGTATTAATATGAATAATAATGACGAAGTGTTGAGCATGCGCAGTAAGTAATATATCATAAAGTACGGTTATTGTCGCACGGGTTGGACGCGTCGTCGTTTCAAACGGCAGCCGCGGCGCCACCGAGAACCAGTGACCCAGGGGCCAGGGCGTGGTATGCGTGGTCTAAGAACATCGGTGGACTTTGGCGTTTAAAACTGCGCCAAGTGGGTCGGTAAGGAGAGTTGCACGAGGGTAGGGTCTGTGGTGGGTTATAGGACGAGGGTTAAGGACACATCTGGCGCCCGCAATATTAACTCCTCCGGCTACATATTCGTTTCTTAAAAACTTTTACGATCACGATACTTATATACATAATATAGTATATATATATACAGTGCATCGAGCGCGTAGAATTTTCGTATATCTTCGGGGCGTAGAGGGTTGTGTGATGCAGGGAGGGGGAGGGGTTTGCGCGATAAATCGACCGTGGCGCGCATTCGGTACTTTATTATTATATTCTTTCTTTAATACACACATATTTTATTATCTACTCTCATCGACGTGATGGATAAAATATATAAAATAATAAATTTTGTTGAACGCGCAACAATATTCTATACACCATCGCCATCGTTGGCACTCGGGGACAAGTCCAGCAGCTAATTTTCTTGAAGTTCCCAAAATTGAGCTTTTACTCACGCAATATCTCCGGAACGCCGTCATTTCCGGTTCCATTTTTATTTCATAATTTTCAGTCTTCATATAATTATATTGTTATCGTGTAACGTACGGTCTTACTGACTCGCTCCGATAATAACGCGAAAATGATAACGTAATATGGGAAGGGGGTAAAAGGTCGACCTAGATCATGCGGTAACGTAGTTAACTTTTATTATACTAAAAATTCGTTTAATTTTTGTCACGCGGAAACCACACTTGAAAGTCAATATTATTCTGATTAAAAATGTTTATATTTTGAACCTGATTTTGGATGAGGTTCATGATTCCTATATCGGGATACAAACAGCGAAGACAAACACTCCACGTGAGTACGAACTGTTCGCGAGTACAGGATGTAGAAAAAGTTTGATTATTTAATCAAGACTGACCATAATAATATGATCCGTTTAATTATGATCAAACATCTATATTATCGAACTGAAAAATAATAACAACCACTTCGAGTACTGAGAAATTTGATTTTGAATATTTGGTTTCTTGGTCCTTTCGCCAAATTAATATTATTTTCTCGTATAGAAACACTCGTTGTTATTAATAATCGGTACCATCATAATCGATACCAAAATCTGCTGACAGATATCGTAAGTTACCGGGGCGGTGGTAAACTCTCCCGATTGTATGGTAAACTCTCCCGGGTAAATATTATGTTTACCTGAAAGAAATGTGCAAACTCTCCCGAGTTATTTTAAATGTTATTGCTACTCTATGAATTGGCTACACTGCAGAGATTGTGATTATAATTTTTATTATGAATTGTAGTATCGCATTTAATCTGTATTTATCTTATGTTAACCTGTACCGTTAGAGTATTTTTAATTCAAATATTTAAAACGATATCGACTATAATGGCTCAACCAATTCTAACTGTGTAAAACGAATAATACCCCATGCTCCCCAGCTAGCTTAGTAGTACTGAAGTAGACCCGGAAGAGTTTACATGTTCTCTTCCGGTAGTACTGAACTAGACCCGGGAGAGTTTACCATCGGGATAGTTTACATGCCATTAAAATCGGGAGAGTTTACAATCGCCCAGTTACCGACCAATAGTTGGATGCAGGTTTCGCCGATCCTAAACAGCCACGATGTCAGCTGTGGTACCTATCTACCTGCTAAAGTTTAATTATAATCAAAAATCTATATTAGTGATTGCTGACAAATTGTAAACATCTAACTACCCAACGGATTCTGAGTGGAGATTTGACGTGATTTTGAAAATTCGGTTTCTCGGCCTCTTCGCCACATCACATATTTTTTTCTCATGCTGGGTGACCTTGGTCGTATAGAAACACCCGGTATTATATTATTATGTATGTGACATGTCGAGTGGGATCAAAAGTCGTTGCGGCAGTCGTTATCGGTACAACGTGGTCGGCGATCGCGAAACTCGTGCGGAGAAAACGTTGTTGAATTAAAAAAAAATAATACATCAACAATAATAATTTGAATAAAAAACGCATACGTTACGTCGTCGTCGTCGTCGGTATGCGGACGATTGACAATAATATATTCCCGTTATAGGTACACACGCGGGTTCGGTAAACAAAACCGACAACCGTATACCTATATATAATATATTGTGAGCGTGGTTACGTTATTTATGGTTTTGAATAATATCTATGGCGCGATAAACCGTTTTCGACGGTCTTCCGCTTGTTGTGCTTATATACGTGAAAACTACACAGCCGTATCGTAGGTAAAAAAGTTAAGACCACACGTACCTATATGTGCTTGGTAAATATTTTGTGATAAACGCGTAACAATGGTTGTATTACGTTTCCCCCTCCCTCGTCGTTGGTCGTTGATCGATGTACAAATAATATGAAATATACGCGAATATGTGACGTGCGGCGGTGATTTGGTAATCAATTTATTTTTTTTTTGGAAGTTTAACGTACATAATATGTAGGCGGGTACTGGGTAAAGACAAATAAATTAAGGGGCTTTATCACACTTCCCCATCCATTTCAGACTTATAGGTTCCTGCTTATCTTCGATCATGTCAATGCGCGTCGCACGCATAATATTATGTATTATAAAAAGCCAAGAAAGTCGACATAACAAAAAACTCATGGTATCTGAGCACACTCAATTAACTGCTTATCAACGTGTTTTCTTGGAAATTATTTGCTATCACTTATATTTAAATTTAATTGAAAAATTATACTATCTCACCGTGATCTTATATAATTGAGTTGTCTTCAGGTATCCATCTCTGACATAAGGTCAGTATATTTTATCATATTTTTATGATATTATGAATTAATATAATATACATTTATCGTGTGTAGGTTATATACTGCGCACGCGCAAATCTGTTAAAATATTGTAATGTATAAAATATAAAAATGAAACATTAATGGAAACGCATCGGATTTAATCACATATTATATAGGATACAGTCCGAGTATATCACGACGGTCGATAGGCATATTATGCTAATAGTAACTGACACTGTCTTTGGTTTTTTGACAAAAATATAATATACAAAATAAAACAAAGAAATAATATTATTATAGTATATTTATCGCAGGTACGATCCTACCTATGGAACGAAAGGTCATCGTGGCATTTATAAAAACGTTACAAAACGACTGTGCTCTGCCGCTGCAGCGGACTCCGATAATATATTATCATCGTCGCGCGTCGTTATTATTATTTTTATTATAAAAAGGTGTTTTCTCGAGAGTCCACAACCATACGATTGTCCGACGATGACGACGATGCCGGTCGACCGTACAAGAAACAATAATAAATCATATAAAAAAAAAAAAATAAGAAGAAGAAAATGGGTTTTTCGAAATGTTAAAAACGGCGGCGGCAGAGTTGAGACCATCCGACGGATATAAAACGTGCATATATATAAAATAGTTTTTCTTTCGTTCTACCTATATAATATTGTTTTATACGCTTATAGGTAGAGCACTACACGATGATATATGATATAACTGTATGCGACCGAACACCAAAAAAAAAAAAATAAAAACAAATATAGAAATGTGTAAGTACGCAGTATAAATAAATAAATAAAATGAATAATAGATGTCCGCTAAAATCCATCTGTTACGTTCGTTTTGTCGCGTCCTGGTTTTTCAAACATTTTACCTATTTTTCATTGTCTTCGGAAAACTACTAACGAAGTATTTTCATCCTGCGCCACGGTTAACAGGATCAACAGGAACATTTTCCTGGCCAATAGAGTGGTTTTTACAACATATTATTACACGGCTGAATATTAAAAAGTAATAATTTCATAAATATAATTTTGTTTTATTCATTAAAAAAAGCATAAAATATATCATATAAATTGGGGCAATTCAAATCAAAATGGATCGTTCGACTTTTAAGAGTATATTTCATTTCGTTTACTATCCAAACTATATGTACCTGTGACGTTTTAATCCCTGTTTTGTTGTTTCGGATTATATTTTATATGGTTTACCCATATTATGGTTATAATCATGTTCGTCGATGCAAACTTAGCGTTTTTTTAATGATATTATATTTACGCTCGTCGACATTTTTGTGTTATGATACGTATATGTTATATCGTACGTACAGTATTATGTAAGGAACGAAGTAATTTATTTTGTCGCTTGAATATGTTAACACCGCATATTATTATAAGTTTTTGAGTTGAATTATAATTTCGATGGGTCTTATAATACTTGTACGTCAATGGAAGTTTTCAACACAAAGTCTCGGTGGCTGATGTATGATATTTTATTACGGCAGCATCTGTGCCATAATTATTTATTTTCTTCAATAACCATATACCTAATATATTGATGTTAATGAGAAACAAAAAAATGTTTTGTACGATCAACGGCATCTCAAAATCACACGTAAAGCTCAGTCGACAAGCTGTGTAACTACGGAGATAAGTAATAGAATAATAATTTTTGCAATATACTTAGGTACGTGATTGAGTGCGAAAAACAGTTCCCATGCTGCAGTTACCAAACAAACAATATTTTATATCCAGTTTATTCATTCAAACGAATAAAAAATATTATAATATATTAATTAATATCAGCTCGCCACATCAGTTCATGCGTATTTTTTGTGGTTTTTTTTTAAATTCTATTTTATTGTAAAATCTTTGATCGGGGAGACACGTGCTTTGTCGTCTTCACCATAATGATTGCGCGAAGAAATTTGTAATCATTTACAAATTATTATAATATATCGTTCTACATGTTTGGTCATTAAAATCGCGACTAAAACCCTATGCCTTCACCTTGTCGTATTATACGCGTCCGCCATAACATTATTATAATGTAATACGACATTAAATGAACAATGGCGAAATCCGCAGATTATGGAAATTGCATCGGGTAATCGAGTAGTGGCCCTTTGCGTACTTACAGGTAGTTAAGTACACCTACGCAATTACTCGGTGCAGGGCACACACTGCTGCAGAATAGTATTATTATAATTTTCCTGTGTATTTGCGTACACTTATCGCCGCAGTCGCAGATTACTTTTTGCCCGTGTTTTCAGCACGTCTCGCTTTTCTTTTTTTTGCTACGTCAGCTTAGAATTTTCTAGGCAAAAGTCTTCGCGTGTTATCCAAATATTTGTAAGTTGTCGCATCGACTTCCGAACGTAACGCAGAATCATTCTGTAATAACGTGGTACCTATTATTAAATATAAAAGGATTTTCGCGATATATTTCAAACCATTTTTCCACACGCATCCTACGCGAATTTTAAAGAGACTTAAAATGCAAAGTAACGATTTCCTCAGTGGCGTACACAAACATATTTTTAATTAGACTGCAGTCTTATAAAACATTTATATGTTTATTAGGTATATGTATTTTGTATACATATTATCAAAAAGTTTTCAAATTTTTAATTGTTTTAATTACCCTCTCTTCTCGTGTTTGGTACACACCATTGGACGATGTCCGTCTGGTTTCGATATCCAAATGAAAGAAAAATGATTTCGTCGCGACGATAACAGTAATAATAAAACCAATAAATATTTAAATACCGACTACCTAGAATCATTCTTGTACATTATATACGTCAGATGAATTTACTATGTATACCAACTTGTAGCGGGCGAGCGATAGCTGCAACCTAACATACACGTCACTGGACAATTGCTGCGGCAACTACTTATATATTATATAGTATACTGCAAGTGTGTCGTTAAACGAGAGTTTTATTTTCTCCCACGTTCGTCTAAATAATGTATATTATCGAGTGGCACTTTTCGCGAAGAAAATTTTATGTGAGCGCGCGCGTTTTTCAGATTACTAAGGCGGCTAATACGGTTGTCTAACAACCGTAAAATCGACCGCCGGCCAATTGTCGGTCCAAAAGTGTTTTTCCCCCTTTATGTTCTCTGGTACACACAATATAATTTGTTTTTTTATACATACGCGTCGTTTTTCTTTCTTCGGTTTTTTTACCCCGCTTCCTTCCGATTGCCCAGCCCCTCCATCACCCCCGAACAGTTCGATTTATATATATATATATATAATTGTGCGTTCGGCGACCTTTTTTCTTTCCTACCCGCCGTTGTCGTCGTGGCCATACACTGCTGGAATACCAAAACTATGTCGAAGGGTAGCGCTCGCCGTTTGTTATATATATATATATATAGGTATATATATATATATATATATAAGTTATTTTTAAGAAGTCAATATATATATACGTATATATATACATACAATTTAATATGAGCATTTTATTGGTACACACGAGCTTTTTTTTCTAAAATCGTGAACGCAATCGCCTCCGTGCACACACAGACACACACCCTAGCAAGTCTAATGATCCGAAATCCGATTTGGCGTCCCTCGTCGCGGGTTATGTAGCAACGAATATATACTTGGAGCTTATCGAACGACGAAGCGAGAGAGTGCGTTTAATATACGTATGTACATTATATATATATATATAATATCGGGGAAAAATCGTCGTGGGAGGTAGAAGCGGCGGTAGCGTCGCTATCGTGTCTACCACGATTGGGATTTGGCCGTCTCGAATAAACCGTACATAGTGCACGTGCACCACATCGCTGAAATTGAACGTAAGCCCGTCCCGGACGCGAGACGAAACGCAAGCCGACTTAGCCGTCCCACGAACAAGCGCTCGTTTCGTTGATTGGACGATTTTGAAAGAAAAAAGTGGCTTAATTAAAATTCCGGACCCGACCCGTCTCGACACTAGTACAGGCGGTTACCAGCCGCCGCGGTCTACGATAGAATCGATGTACCGAAGATAATAACCGTACCGCGTGCGATATATTATAGAGCACTGGAAAATAAATGCATTGCACTAACTATTCGTGTAATGTAGTATTATTATTGTGTGTTTATACAGAGTGACCGGTGGTTGGGATCATGATATTTCAAAACTAGAATAATCATTATTACGTTGCTCGAGGTCAAGAAAATGAGTGAATATTTTTTATATCGTCTGGACTTCGAAACCTCATAAAATTAATTACCCAAATGTATACACACTTATAACTTTATATGCTTTCGTGTGGAGGTTAAGTGTATATTAATAAAATATATATTATATTTATAACGACTGTAAAGTCACTATCTACGAGAGAAAAATGCATTAAACTAATTAAATTCTCCGGTACTCGCGTAAAAAAAGAAAATCTAAAGTTGAATAGATGCATCTCGCTGGGGTTTACGGACCGAATGAATAATTTTCTATATAGGTGTATACGCGAAAAATTGCATATTACGTGTCAAACGGCTGGTTTCCCTTTTGGATTTTCCTGAAATGAAAAATGAACTCCAACCGCGCCTTTTATTTTTTTATTTTACTGCGGGGCAATAATTGAATGCAATTAATTTTTTATTAAAAATTATAATAGTATATACCTACAATGTACGCGCTTTTTATAGAGAAGGTACATAGTGCATGAACTATATATATATATATAGCTATTAAGTTGAAGTTGAGTTAAAGAGTTAATTTTTTAAGCTTCTAAACTTGACTATAGTTACTTAATTGTCTTATGGACTCGAGAACTTAATTAGATTAAATGACTGTTTTTGTTTTTTCGGTTGGTTGGCAAAAAATATTATATGAAACTAAAATTAAAAAGACTGTGCAAGGTTAAAATAAAAATATTTAGTCTATTAATATAGGTACTAAGATTCTGTTATGTTTTTTTCATAAGACAAATTTAAGAAAGTATTTCATAGATACGTAAAAAATGCTGTTCATTATGTGTTTGATTTTCGTACTAATTATAAAAGTAAATTAGGTACCTAACCTGTTTTAAACTAAACTGAGTTAATATTATTTATTTTAACTATTGACTTTAAACTTTGCTAGTTAGGTTTACTAGTTTACTAAGTTTACTATTAGACGATTAAATTATTCTAATTGAACAATATTGTGTTCACTTAACTCAAGTCGAGTTCATTATTTTTATTAACTTGCTCACTGCGCCTTTGCTTTATAGGAATATCGCGTACGAGTGTTATTTTTTATTTGAGTTATTATATATGCTTCATCGTAGCAACCGCGTTCTTATAACAATATTACAGCCGTTCGCGATAATACCTAATATGTTTTATTATTCCGTGCGAACCTTGGCCACCATTTTATTTTAATTCTCGTGTGAATCGCAGATTATAAAATATTATCATTCTCACATTACCTACAATATGATGATGATATTATTGCTTATCCTTCGAATACGACCGCTTATTTATTCCAGCGCGCAGTCATTGTTTACGGTTCGTCTTCCATTATAAATAAAATGAAATATCCTCGTGTATAATATATATATCCTTGTAACGAATATACATAGTAGTAATCGGTATTATGCAAATGAGGAGTAAACTATAATCTCCATTGAGGTCCGTTCGCGTCGTGTACAGCTCTCGACAGTAAATTTATCGCAATTACATGGTGTAAAATATATATGTATAATAGGTACACTCGTACTTCGGGCTTGAATCGGCTGTACACTCGAATAAACGACATGTAAAATATATTTGTATATACCACAACAGCGGTATATACAACTGCGGCTGTAGGTTACACAATGTATTGTATATACAGTGAATCATTTCAATATAAGATACGACCTTTCTGTCTGTATAAAATATTATTATATTATTAAGCATTGAAAACTTTCAATACTTTAAATACAACTATAGATATATTGTAACATAATTAAGTTTTTAACGTTTTAACTATTGTGCTTAAAAGTTAATCTTCAAAACAATTATTACTAGGCATTATAATATTATTACATAATACAGTTCACAGAATAATTCTCTCATCAGCTAGACATAATATCTGGAAAATGATTTTGAAAAAATAAATTTGTTTTTCCAAAAAAAATTATTATGTGACGGTCTACACCCTTATATTGTAATAAAAATAACACAAATTCACCGAGAAAATTACTTACAATTGATTGGTATAGCATTACTATGTATATTGTGTCTATATAATAATAATACATGTACGATATTAGATAATATAATATATGTTTTTTTGGCGTTGTTTCTCTCGTATGGTAGGTCGCTGCCGTAAGATCATACTATTTATGTAGCGGACGAATAAGACGTGAATGCGAGCTACCTACCAAATACAGTACATATATATATATATATACATTATATTACACGCATCTGCAATATTATTATAATGTGGCACCGTGGGGAATTGGACGCGCCGCGGGGCGAATATTCCCGGTTTTCCGCCGTAAAAACAAAACGCGTATCGCACTTATTTGATTGAGCGCTCCGACGGCAGTAAAACGTGCCTAATAATAGTAATAGTATAATATTATATTATTTACTATATTACTATATACAGGATACGCCCGCGACGGGTATATAATAATTTTATATGGAACGCGTGCAAAATAAATTACCTACCTATAGTTCTATGTTTTATTATTATACAACACTGCAGTTGCAAGTATATAACGAAAGTGTTTTTTTCTTCCATATCTATATAATAAATATTGTATATCTACACGAAAACTATAATATGTAATAAAATATAGGCGAAAATAATAATAATATAATATATAATATGATAAATAAACTAATAATTTTCTTTTTCGTTTTTGTGTTACAGGTACGTGTTTGCGTTGCAGTCGGCCTACGATTACTATAGGTATATATAACATCACATCTTACACACGACGTCGTGCCATATACTGATATATTATTATTATTATTAAGCGTTTTATTTACTGTCGAGTATTATTCGGTCGGTCAAATGTGAGAGAGACGTGTTTACGTTTTAAACGGACATATTATTATTTTTGAACGTCCGAAACTGGAAGTAGGATAATAATATAAGGTACGTTGTATAATATTATTGTTATTATATTTTAGTCCGCTCGTTCTAAGTCCCTCCGCGTCCACACGAATATGCGCAAAATCCAAAAAGATGTTGACGTTTTGAAATCGTTGTGCAATTAATCGCACATTTCGTAAAAAAAAAAAGAAAGAAATTCGCAACTCACTCAGTACAATCATACGCTTTAACGGCAGTTTCTATAGATTCATTCTCGATTCCATATTAGATTTTTAAATGAGCTGAATTTGTATGAAATTTTAATGGAGTAGTTTCTCAGTTATTAAAATGTATAAATCTACCATGGATTAAAGGATAGTACTAAAAATCTGTATATTTTAAGAAAAAAGGACCATTACTGGTGAATCATTCTATACATACATAATGTTATCGTAAAAATTGCTTGAAAGTGTGTATTGCGAATGTGATAAAAATCTCAGAGAAAATCACGAGTTTCCTTGCAGTTACGAGCTGCTGCAATAACAAAATAATTAATCGGAAGCTCATATACACGTGCTTACACATAACGCAATAATAATACGTGCCATTATTATAGCACTCGGTCGGCCGGACCGACGATAATAAAATAATAATGTTCACGATCGCGTTGGAACAACCAACAAGAACAAAAAAAAAACTTTATCACGAGATCTACATAATATGGCGTTATACACATATTTATATTATAAATAGTTAATAGTTATCGTAGCGCGAGCGTGATAACTATACAACAACTGTACCGTGCGATTATAATGTTGTAAATAATAATATAGATAGTCACGTTACGAAGTAATTATCGTTGGGTTTTCTGTATTTAAAAGACAACCCTGGTTGAATTGTAATGTTGTATATTATTATATGATTCGGAGCGACAAACGAAAACGTGTAAGATCGCCACTCCAGGTGGTTTAAAATGATTATCGCCATTGCATTTTTTTTAAATATAGTTTTGATGTAATATTGTATAATATACAAACAAGTAGTCGGGAATGTTTTGCGCGTACACTTCTTCGTTTCGTGGCGAGAAATTGAAACTTGGAAACGGTCCAAAACAAACCGCTCGATCGGTAGTCGTGTGTAAACGATAATCGCGTGCGGCCAATTCTGAATACAAACGCGTCCATCCCTCTCCTAGCCCACCCCCACCTTTCACACACCATTCAACAGAGTCGTGACCGTTTGGCGTTTTACGTTAATGGTATTCATTTTTGCAGGTAGGTAGATATAAAATACAAAAAACAGTTTTCTAAAATAATAACGATAATGAGCGCGACATCCACTTTAACTGAGTGTGGCGTGAGGGGGAAAGATAAAGATCACAGAATCTTGAAACCAGATCAAAAATGTATATTTTTTGTTCGTTGTTTGTTCGGTAATACTTATAATATTTACTTATGCGGTTTGTTTGTTTTTGGCAGTGATCTACGAATTCACTGCTAAGTTCAGTTAATATTTTTGAGGGCTGACTTTATATTACATAGTTTCGGGTCGGAAGTTTTTGTTGAGTATAATATACGGACTACATCGCGTCATTAAAAAAACATTACACAATAACAAAATAATTTATGTACGTGTAATTTATCAAAGTACAAGATATCATACACGACGTCTGAAATAATAATGTGGGTTAATTGTCGTGGTCATCAGGAATCGAGGGAAGGGGTGGGGAAACATAGCTATATTATAAAGTGTACAAAAATCTCTTCAGTGTATATAATATGTTTACGAATCGTTTTTCAGAAAATTTAACGACACCAAGACTGCACTGGTGTTGTCACATATTATATTATTGTTTAATCGTCGTGTTCAACACTTAAATATCCACTATAAATTTTATTTCGAAAATTCTAATTGTTTATAATATTATATAAGACACCTATACCTCATTCAGGATACTCCGAATAAAAAGTTTTCAAATTTTAATTTTTTTTCTAACGCCTCTTAAACGTTTTATAATCCAATAGGTTTATTAGTACGCATCTCATATAATTATAGTCGTCTTTCAATTTGATTTTTATTATCATACTAGGATTTTGGTTTTTGGTTTTTATTAGTGATGTCGTAATGGAATTCAACTTTTATTCGTGAATATAATAACATACGTCATTTATATAGTTTGATAATACAATTAACCGACATTATATTTTACCGAACAAAGAGCCCTCACTTTATATTTATATGTATACAATATGTAATATGTATGTATGTATGTATGTATGTATGTATGTATGTATGTATGCATGTATGTACTATGTAGTAAGAACAGTAGTACAATAATATCATACAATGTTTCTGTTAGGGTACTTCCGTTACGCTGACCGTTTTTATGACTTATTTAATGAAAACGCATGATTATTTTTGTAATAAAAATACTATAAATTATTGTTTACAATACTTGTAACTATATTATTCGTGGAACGGAAAATGTACACTTCTGTATAGTTTGGGCATTTTATTATTGTTTTATTGTCGACCATTAAACGCACTATATGCGATGCGAATATCAAAATATAGCAACTTTATGTTATTATATCGTACACGTTAAAACCGAATTTATCGTAAGTATAAGTGCTTATAAACTCGTACGTTTGATTTATTTTCAAAGTTCATAACGCTAATGTACATCATCGCAAACGGTGCAAATTGTTTGTAAATACTTCCACCGTTAGGTCAAAAATAAAAATAAATAATAACGATACGTATAGGTAGTGCCGCAACAACCATTTGTCATTACTATACCTACTCCGTAACGGCTGTGTTTGTCTATCATATGATATTAATAATAATTATTGTATACATGCCTATTACAACAAAATCAGAGTGATAATGTGAAAACCTTGACGAAAGGATAATGATGTGGTTTTCAATCTCGATCGCTTTATTTATTCAGCAAAACTGTCGGGTACGGAAAACCTGTTCAAAAGTGCGTCATCGCGAAAAGTTTTATCCGCGATGTCGTCGCAGAATTGAAGGCACGAGCACACATGGTGCAGTTGGAAAAGTTTCAAATCGTTAATGATTTTTTCCCTCAAGTTTGCCGTTCGTCATCCTACAGTCGTTCGATATCAACAATATTATTTTCCTCCGTATATCGTGATAACTGCACTGTAATATTATTATTGTTATTAAAGGTCGGGTAGAATATCTTTGCAGTCTTATATCGTCGGCGATGCACGTGTATACTATACAATATTATGATAATATACGTTTTACATAATAGCGTAGTATAATACCGGCATAAATTGCGACGATATCGGTGGCCGAAGAGACCGCCGTCGCTGTCTTGGTATATTATTATACCATGGTCCAAACCGCGATCGGAGGTTGTAGACAAGACGTAAGCGTGGGATTCTTTTGGTACTGTCCGACACTATCCAGTGATGTCAGTGCTTCGTGTGCGCGAGTCCTGACCGGTTAGGTACGGGTTTAGCATCGCCCACGAGGTGAAAAATGGGAAAACGATTTATACATAGGTTGATTTGCATATTACAGGTTATTCGTATTTTTATCTTACTTTTTTTCCGAAATTGTCGCTTGCAGTCGGCCACCACCTAACCGGTTCATCGCGCGGAATAATATTATAATATTATTATCACTTATATAGGCACAGAATATGTCATGGCGATGGCAATTATTGCACGACTGCTAAAGACATTTCCGTGGAACACGACCACCCCCTTACCCCGCCGACAAGGATACAGTAGTTGTACTAACAGCTTCGTATCGAAAGGGCTGGTAATAGATTTAAATCCCGCAAAATCGTAGACGAGACGACGTCAGCAATGACGCGTTGAAGTCGTTTACGATATTAATATATAATAATATCGTGCGATCGCCTCGTGACATCATTATGTCGATGTCGAATGACTCGCTCTGCGACGGTTCGTAATCGAAAACGATGCGACGCAATTTCCGGTAACGACGAGGTGTATAAATGGTATTTTTCATCCCCGTAGACGTCATCATATTATTATTATTATTATTATACAACAAAACTGTGTGCGTGTGTGTGCGGGGGAAATTTCGTTTTTTTTTTTTTTTTTTTTTTAACGGCATTTCTCCGCAGCAAAGAGGTGTGGAAGTTGTCGCAGTGACGTCTGTATATATATATATAATTATTATTACATCATTTGAACCGACAGCTCTCGTGACAATTAATGTTTGTTTAATTCCGAGCACTCAGGGCACTTTCATCTATATATATAGGTATGAGAAATGATAATTATGTTATTACTTTGACGTCGAATTTCCTCACAGGAAACTGGCCCCGTCTGATGGCTGCGTAATATTATCATTATTTAGTATTTACTGTACACTACAATTGCAGCAAATATACCTACGTGCATACGGTAAACAACGAAAAGCTTTTCTTCCGGTCTTCCGCACTCGTATCGATCTGTTATAATAGCGTGCCTATATTTAATATTTTTTTCCCTCCCTCGTCCTAATCTCGTCATTATTTTTGAATTGAATTACCTGGGTATTTTATTTGCACTACATATATGTATCTGTATTATTGGCTTTTCACATTTATCGATGCGTAATATTTGTTGAAGTCCGATATATTATTATAATAAATACGATGGGTATTATTATGCACATTTCATATAATGTAATAACGAATATTGACCCTAATATGATTATGCAAACAAACATTATATTGTTAATATCGTATATTGTAGGAAGGTATGACTCTCATATTATTTCATTACGGGTTTAATAACATACAGTTAAATTGTTGATTTTTTTTTTATATTATTATTGTGAACGCCTCCGCGGGGTCGTATAATTTAGAACACACTATATTACAATACGTGGCTATATAATATCATGTTATAAATTACTATGATTTGTATTATATTATGTAGAGCTCGATAAGTTTACTCCAAAAATTAATGCATTGATGAACCTCATTGCCCATTGGAAAGTATTTTAAAAGAATAGCATAGAAACTTTTTGATTATATTATGCCATCCGTGCATATCCGTATTTATGAAAACACTACCTACTCACAAACTTCTTGAATTAAGATATTATTCGTTCGTGACTATTCCCTAGGTAGGTAATACATAATATGAAGTTCCTAAAATACTTAAAAACAAACGTACCCCTACTTAATAATAAATTGAATAAGTTATTTGATTAAATAATATAGTTTTATATTATTTAATTTAAGGAATGTTTGCGTAAAAGCTTAAATGCTAATGCCAATTATTTATGAAATATTTTCATGGGAAAACGTGTCTGGAAAATTATTAGTATTGTATTTGTTCAGAGAAACTGCAGGTACATCATCAAAAGTCAATTAGGATTTTTAAAATTTGCGAACGCAATATGTTGTAAACAATTTAAGTCGCAGTAGTAACGATTTTATAAAGATGATATAATATAATTTACAACGACGATTTTCAGTGTCAGAGATTAATACACAATATTATGTACTTCGATGTATTAAATAGAGCGAAAATCAAGTACGTCCCTGTAGCTGTTTGAAGGTTGCAGACAATGTTCTACCCAACCACGTGCGCCGTGTGATGATTCATACTTTTGAATATTTTATTTATTTTTAGTGTTTTTTGGCAAATACAATATTAATTCGTCCTCCCTCCCACGGGATTGAACCCAGAGAAACCCTTCTTGCAAGAACTTTGTAACCTCATATACAACCGTACTCAGAAATTATACATCCTCGACATAATTGCGTGCGCGATTCAGAAACTCGTGAACATTTTTTTTTTCCACCTAAACGAAAACCGTCACAGCGTACATTATAATATTATAGCGTCTATACCAGCTGCCTCCATCATAACAAGTAAAAACGTGCCTTGTCTTGTTTGTAAATTCAGCAATCGCAATCATATAATACGCATACACAGTTACACGCGCTACGTAATATTATGTATTACATTATAGTACTGTCGTCGAACATTTAGGTACACGTATGTAATAATAATAGCATTATACGAGTCTCCCTCGTCTGTCCGCAAGTCGATGGGCGGAAGACGATGCGGTCGTCGGCAAACGCATCGGAATGCGACGTCCGCCGGTCGGACCGAGTGAAATTGAAACTTTTTTTTGTGTTTACTTTTCTCTTTGGATTTTTTTTTTCTCTCGCTAGTGCGTCACACACGATATCGTGTGGAGATCCATCGCGCGGAATCGCTCGGCCGAGGTAACGACGAAGAACAAGAAGAAAAAAATGCAGAAAACAAAACATCATATATACCTACATGGATATGTGGTCAATAAATAATCGTATGTACGCATAGTCGCAGCAGCCGGCATTCCCCGACGCGACCGGTTGCCAAGACCAGCTCCGCTCCTCGGGCCAGTGAAGTTCAAGGACACGATAATAGTCGCATATTGTCGGTTGACACTGCGTGCGACCGTCGAGGTACCAGATCGCGTATTGTTCACCACCCCCGTTTTTGAATTAATTTTTTTACTATAAAATTCTACGGTCGTGAGGTAAAGAGTAAAATGTCATAGGTTTCTCTCCCACGTATTATCTATGTTTAATAAACAGTGGTTTGTCCGTGAAACGAAAAATTACATATTTTTCAATCAAAAAGCACATTCAGTTTTTTCACTCAATTGCAAGGGACACCAGAAAATAAAATGTAAAACGCGTTGAACACATTAAACGACCGTCGCCAATATTTTATTGAAAATTGTTTGATCGAAAATCAAACGGAAAAACAGACTTTCAAAGAAAGAAGCTAGACAGTAGTGATCGCGTCTTTCTTAGACAGACTTATGACGGACGAACACAAACGTAATCCAGGTAATCCGCTTACTGAGTATACTACCGACAATTTCATATTTTCAAAACGGTTTTCAAGAAATCATCTAGAATCGGAAACAGGTCAGATGTGAAGAAAAACGGTTAAAATAATTCACGGATACCAGATAGTGAGTACCTACTGAGTAAAATAATAACCAATAACTACCATACTAGTTATACCTATTATACTGATGCGTGAAATTGTCTTGATTTGAAAAATACATATTTATATCGAAACAGTATAGTGTTCCGCTGACACCATTGTTGTAAACAAACGATAATTTCAGCGTATATACGTTTTTAAGAGATATTAATTTCGATTTGTCAAAAATAATGAATAATAATGTATTGGGATTATACATAATGAATCATATTTTTTGTTATTGTCTTTTCCGAGTTAATCACATATTCATTATGAATTCGTAGGCTTAAACACTCGGTAGGAGGCGTATCGTTTTAATCGTCTTCTAACTGCCGTCGAAAACGTTGTTCGATGACTAATCCTTCCACAAATGACCGCTGAAATTTCAACCAAATACAACAGAAATATTATATAAACGTATAGTTTTCATTTCATCACGTTTTTTTGCATAATCTTAAATACAAATTCATTAATACTTACTACTATTACAATCGTATTTGAAAACATTATTCTGCTGCCTATATTCCAGCCACAGGTACCTATTATTTTTCGATAATTTTATAATAATATAACATAGTTTACTATTCTATATTTTATGCGTCATTATATAGTCGTTAGAATATTATATTATAATGATATACGCGTTTAAACCACATCGGTGAAATTATACATCCGATTGTACTTGTGTTCAGCCATATAATATAATTATACAATAAATAATATGCCAAACATTAATAATAATCGTGTTCAGCCGTGCAAAACCATTAAAAGAGGTGGATAATGTGCATATATTATTATTATAGGTATTAAATATAACGCCGAAATCGCGTGCCGAACACTATCATCGAAAACGCGTGCCGAGATTTTATTTTTATTCGCCTTAGTCACCTGCATAATAATATTATAATATTCATAAAATATTTATTTAAGTCGTGTTATATTAATATTGTGATCCAAAAAGTTGAAACCGTTTGATCGCACAACATCGACCATCGACAAAACTGGAAATGCCGAGGCTTGCGAGAAGCGTTTTAATTTTTTACACGGAAAAAGGTCTTCATAATAATATAATATTATTATACCATCATATCTTTTGCTATCAAAATAATAATAATAATAATAATAATAATCGTGGCATAACACGTGGCTCTTCGGGGGTTTAAATCGTGTAAATAGTAAATAATAGGTACGCATGGCGTGCAAAACACTAAAAGTCTGTATTATTCATGACGATAAGCATCGTCGGCAAGCGCAGCAGCGGTCGGTTACCGCGGTCCCCGTCGGGTATTCGTTTATAAATTTACCACGCTACCTAGGTATAATACGAATGGTAGCTTTAAAATAGTACAATAATTACAGTGCAACGGCGTGCGTCTGGCTTCTCTTAAGTCCTAAATCACGTCGGAGTCGCCCGCGACCAAAGCATCATTTGCTTTAAGTCTTGTAGTACATAATGATATTGCACGATGGTCCAAAATTGAAATATTATTATTTGGATGTCCCAACGATCGTACGATGAGAAATTTAATAAATTAATATTTTCAACTGCGAAAGCGGAAATTAATTAATAACGTTATAGGTATTCGTTTTCAAACTTTTCTGTTTGAACGTGCAGCGCGCGTCTTCCTTTAAACTTACATACTTAGAACTGACAATGATTTAGGTTGCGAAGTATCATTGGTCGAGGAGTAATGCTAGTAATGGTACTGCTTTTTGTTGGTACATAACGTCAAAGCAATTCAAAACTTTTCGAATTACCAAGTAAAATAATAATAATAAATAAGCACATTAACAAAATTAATGTTATTTTCTCTATTCGTGTAAATAAAATAATAATAATAATAGCGTTTTAAAAAATAAATTCATATTATTATGCTTAGAAATAATAAACTAATGATATTTTAGAGGTGGAAATACTCTGGGTGCACCCTCCTATAAAAATATTAAGATTTTTGTAACGGACACAGTTTCTGTAGGTACCATTTCTTGAACCATTGCACGAATTAATACTATAGCCATTTACGCACGTCTGTCAATTTGATGTGGCTATGTAATATGTAACCTAACCACATAGTTTGGAGGGTTTGAGAAGAGAATTATTTGTCTCGACTTATCGTTATATTACCGTCACGGCGTGCGTTGTCAAGTGTGTGCGCATAATATAGATTTTAATCACAAAACTCAAGACTAAACAGACTACCCGGCACACGGCTTCACGTAATCTCGACGATCATCCCACAGGGACCTGAACGACGTACTATTTAATAATAATAATAATAATAATAATAATAATCTTCTGTAATATAGTAAGTTGTTCACCAGTTCACCACAACGGACTATACGTGTAGGTACACGAAATTGGCTATATATATATATATATATATATATGTGTGTGTGTGGGTTCCCAGATGGGACATCATCATCTCGAGCTCTCTCGTGGGAATTTATTGAAACAAGTTATCGATTTCAAACAATTATAGATTTGAATCAAATAAAATTCCCGTGACCTGTTAAAATGTACCCAATATTTTTTTGGTACAATTAGTCTTTGTTATTATTTTAATAATAATATTATTATGGTCATCGGTTACAGCGCTGTTACTTAATAGTTCTAACATCATATTCGCAATCGAGTCATAAATAAATAAAAGATAATTACAAGAGAACCTACTACTAATTTTAAGTAACTATTTCAATGATATAATTACATTATTATGCGATCGACTTGTTTATTTATCGCGAATGAACTTGTCTGAACATAATATTGTATAATATATTATTATATTATGTTTAGATTAGAAATTAGAATATATTATTTATTATAATACGTCCTAAACAGTTGCAGTTACAATTACAACCGAGTTGTTGTAAGTATTCATTATATAATTAAAACAATTCTAAATTTAACTCTAAAACAACAATCACAATTTTTTTATTTACCCGAGAACGAAAATTGCGTAATACCTTCTTGCTATACCTATTCATTAATAAATATGTCCGTCAAATGATTTAATGACGATATTATACTGTGGTGCTCATCCATTCGTTTACGCGAATATGTGAAATGTAATTAAATGGTTTGATATACGAAAAGATAACGCGTTTGTTAGGTTAAATCAGATAAACGATTTAATTTAGCCAGATTAGCCGGGGAAACCTTGACACGCCTGACATATTCTTTCACTTCCATGTTTTTACGTAAAATAATTATGATAAAGTTACGTTTGACTTGTATATAATATTATAACATTATGTTCGATGTAGAACACGATATTATTCTAAAATATTTGACAACAAACACAAAGCAGAGAACGAATAAATAATACAACAACAACAACTACTATACATACTACTAACTACTAATACTAGGTACCTACTACAACAGCAGACACAGTAGCAACAATGGCTACGATGACAACGTACGAATAAATTGGAAAATAACATGGACGTTTTATTTCCAACCAAAAATATCCACAAGTTCGAGCGTTCAAAATTGTAATTAATAGTATAAAATAAAATAAAAACGACGAAAATAATAATAAAAAAAGGCCGAAAATAGTTTTTTCGCGTTATACGCACTCGCCGTTAGACATTTATCGTGAAAACACGCCCGAAACCTACAAGAGGGACATAAAATATTAGATTGCCTTACTTGCAAACATTTACATAACATTATACGGAAAAATAAATAAATAAAACAAAATACAATCCACAACCCCGAGAGGGTGAGAGGGACGCACAACTTTGGGTTCGCGTGACGGGTGGAATTTACTTAGTGCGTAATTCGTGGCCAACAACTGACCGACAGTTAAGAAAATTATGGATAATTAAATTTAAAAATCCGTTTCTAGACGTGTACACGAATAATTTCTATATTTTTTTTAAATTTAATTTTAAACGATATATTATACATTTAACAATATTATCTTTTACAATTATTGCAATCTGTATAATTTTATTTTCCCATTTTGATTGTGAACATGTATTTTTATTTTTTTTACACTGTTTTAATATAATATCCTGATATATTAAAGAAGTATTATTATTTTTAATACTTCAAAAATTAGGTCTTAACGTACAGTCTTGTCAAGAAGCCATCTTAAGACAAAGCGACATCATCATCACCTTTACATGAGAATTATTCTTTTTTATGTTATTCATAAAGTCGTTTTTCAATTTGCATTGAAATAACATTGTTATAGTTATTAGATTTCAATAGAATTCATTTAATTCGTAGTTAGTGTAATCACAATTATAGCTGTATATGCACATATATAAATCAATTGTTTTATTTTTTTATTTTATGTAATTGATTTTAATCGATTTAACTTTGAAAGCGCACGAAATAGGTACCTCCATACGTTTAAGAAAGGTAAATTCATATTTGTTCGTAATATTTATTTTCAAACGTCTACACAGGTATAATTTATTAGTACACCGCATAGCGTTAATTTATTTGGGTTGTTTTCATTATTGGAATATTTTGAAATTCTTTAATAAATAACTTAGGTAAATGTAATGCAAAACAATATTAAATATATTACTGAAGATACAATTCGTATTATGGTGTGCTAAAAAAAAGAGCAATAATACAGATCTCATTTGGAAATAGGTAATAATAAATACAACAATAAAAAGAAACAGAAAAGAAGAAGTCTAAAAACTTTACAAAGTCTCGGTCTTTACTTCCAAAAACTTTTCATGATTGTTTCCCATCTTATTTATTTTTATTTTTTTATCAGTTGTTATTTTATTTTTGGCTTTTCATTTTTATATTTCCAAGTCACAAAAAATACGTATCACTGACTACGCGTAAAGGTTTTCGTTTCGTATTTTTAAATTATCTCCCGCAGATAGAGATATATCTAAAAAAAATTGTTTTATTCATAATTCATTTCGAAAATCTTTCACGTGTTCACGTGTATACAACTCAGAAGTTACAATAATAAAAATATGCCCCATAAACTGCGTGGGTACAACATTGTTTATATATACATATATACCACCACGATTTAAGTTCTCGAGATACAATTTCGAGGTGTTAAAATTTAAAATAATAAAAATAAACGCAATAATCACAGTCACATCATCGCAAGAAAGTTATTTATCTAGTAAAAATAAAAACCTACCTATCAACTTTCAGGAGCATTCGTCCCGCAGTGTTAATTACGATTGATGTTTCCTAAAGAAACCAAATCCGCGTGATGTGTGCGATTTTGTTTGATCTCTCATATCCTGATGACTTGTGCCACCAACAGACGGAAATCGTTCTCGTGGTGGCCAGAAATCTTGAAAGATATACCATTCAAAAGTATTAGAGTACAGACACAGCTCAAACTATTTAAAATACATATTCGAGTAGTCAGAAAAAAAGTCTTTGAAACCAATACATTCAATTTTTTAGATAAATATTGTTTTCTACTTTACATAGGTACATATACCAAATTTTCATGTTTAAAGTTAATTGTATAGATTATTTTACACTGTATCATTTTTCATGTAACAATCAATTACTCATCTTTTTTTCGGTTGAAAATGATTTAAAAACATACGTATTATACTATGATTAATTTTCAATTTTTTATTTTTCATATTATGTGATTAAACTACCCTAAGAATATATTCTATTTGATTTAAACACAGATACTTTTAGAAAGCATTTATAAAAGACTTTGTCCTAGATCACTTTTCTAATACGTATTTGAGTAAGTACTTATATTTGAATACATTCACTCGGATATTTTAGCTCAAACGCTTTACAAGGGTTTGTGACCACTGGCCAGCGATGGTGACACTAACCATGTGTCACATATAGGCGATGAGTGATATAACTGTGTCGAGGGTTTATTTTTACGTTTGGACGAAAATAAAACCTGAAACGGTTGAAAATACGGAATCGTATAAGTACGTACAACTAAAAAAAATTGATGATACTGGGTGAAGCGAGTGGTAAATTTATTCTGTAAATTGGATAAATCATGAAAAATATATAACAAATTTAATCGTCGTTTCCCAGCAGCAATAACGCATAAAAGTACCTATAAATACACATAATATAATATTATAATAGTATAAACAATTGTACGATTGTGTGACGATAATAACAAATAAAAAACGATAAAACGTCCAACACACGATGTTATTGCAATACTAGAATTTATTTCATAATGTCCGTAGTTGTCGTTGTGTGTATATAGGTATGGATTATATTATTATTATTAAACATGTCTTCGCGAAAATTAATGTAAAAAAAAAAAAAATTTCAAATAATAACATGATTACATTTATTACTACGCATTAGCCGCTGTAATATAGTAATCCAGGGTACATGTTTCTTGCGGTTTATAATATTTGTGCGTTTAGTCTTCATTATGTTTGCGCATTTAATTTACATAATCGTATCACTTAATCCTGGAAACACAAATTTTCCGATTGTATAGCGTAGATCCTGAACTCTTGACCACCGCCAGCCCTATGAGCTGTGTGAGTATTGTATTGTTTCGTCGTGCTTTACCTACCTACTGGAATAGGGATAAGACCACAAAAGTTGTTTTCTAAAATATTTATTACAATAATAATAAACACGAGCGTCTTGCACAACACTGGTACACCACGCACCGATGCACCATGCGCTGATGCATTTTCCATATTATTTTATTGTTAAATACTTATGCGTAAGAACGGTCTTTCGACACGACGACGTCACGCATACACACACACCGTACACTTTCGATTAAAATCTCGTGAATTATAATACTATACATATATATACTGAATGTGTTCTTTTTTATTTTGTTAATGTAGATTTGTACATGTTTCTGTCATATTATTTATATACATTAATGATTCCAAGTCTTGCTTCTCGGTCCTTGGCATAGGTAAACATGCGCGTACGCTGTCGAGTACACAAGTCTCTCAGTTTTTTACGATGTTTGCGTTCGACAGTAAACACGGTACATCCGAGAAAAACGAAATAAAACTAACAAATCGGCTTTAAACGAATTGTACCTACTTGTACATGCGCTCGGGTGAATTTATTATTTATATCATTATTATTATTATAACATGTGTGCGTACATCAACAGTTATTATCGCGTAGATCGTTGGCTGCATGTCGCCATTTTGTATTCTGAAATGCAGAGTAGTTAGATATCCGTTTTTATGGTATTTATTTTCACGTAAAAAAATAATTACATTTTTTTACGATTGCATACAGGTGCAATCATGTCCGTTAAAATTTTAGTAAACATATTATTATTTTCGACTAACGATTATACTAATACTCTTTCGTCTACAGATACGTCGACGGTGAATCCATTTTGGTCGTAAATATTAATAAACGAGTTAAAGTTTAAAATTAAAATACTTATGTATATGTTATACGTATCATTTCGGCGTTTTACGACCTTTCTACGACGACATAAAGTTTTACAAATCACAAATTTATCTGATGTACATTTGCACGACAAAACGATTTCGTAATTAGTAATTACAATACCTACTATAATGATTGATCGAATTTAGTTCGTTTCGACTAAGTTTTTTATTTGTATTTTTTTTACTCTTTCAATGTCATGTACGTCATTAGATGGATAATATTTTACAAACTTTACAATGCAATGCCCAAATAAACGCAACTATACTCAAATTGGACAACACGTGTACAATTATTATATAAGTACGGTCGTCCAAAAAACTTCTAATGGCCATATAATACATATTTTTAGTATATCCTATTCATATTATATAATAGTCGATACTACCTATATATTTAATCATTATTATTTCATAATAAGCTCATACTCTCACACGATAGCGAGCCGAGTGAAAACCTGAGCTTAACCTAACCTAGCTATATACCTACATAGTTTTTTTCAAAAATAATTATAGCCTATAAAAAGATTTTATTAAATTATGATATCTGTTTACTACGATGGAACAAATTACTATCATGAAACTGACGGTAACCAAAATATTAAAATGTTTTTTATATATTTATTTAGTTATAGCGTATATGTATATCGTTGAGGATATATGTATATAATTCGTATCTAAACCCTAGTGTGGCATAAATCGTCGAACATCACTATGACTGAGCATACATATTATTATATATCCACGCGCTGCTTACATAGAATGGGAAACAAGTTTAAAAAAAAAGAAATAAAAAAAAAGACCTCTCTTCATTACTATTTTATTATCAATAATAATAATAATAGTAATCCGTACCTTTCAACTGCCCACACACACGATATGCCGTCGTTATAATATACGAGCTCAGCCCCTCGTGAGTTTTGACCCACGATATAACTTATGCAATTTTATATACGTTATGTATTTTTATGATATACAAAATAGAAATCTTGGTGGGGAAATGTCAGTATACAAGAGTTCCAAAACGTGAACTTAAGCCTCCCTAAAATATTTATTGGTTATTTATGTTATTTTATTTTGTCCTTTCATCCTGGTAGTTATGTCGCTAAGTTATTTCACTAACATAATATTTCAATTTATTTGAATGATGTTTCTCAGAAACACTTTGAATTTCCAAAATAAATATCATACAAAGGCACTTAAAAACATATTTGCAGTATAACACCACCCCTTGCTCCTTATAAATTTCTTGTTCAACTAAATAATTTACGCCACGTATGGATTATAATATTACCTATGCAATTTCCTCAAGTCCCGAACTACGAGTACATACCCGGAACCCTGGACCATATTACGCGTATGTAATTTCATCGATCATAAACTTATTATAATTTAAAATTATATTATATTTTTATAATAAATAATGATAAATATTATATATATATGACATCGTTTACTTATTCGTAGACTTCGATATTTTATATTATTATTACTATTGATATCGAATATTGTTTATAGAAATAAATATTACTATTGCCCTATATTGCTCGACGTGTAGTTGCATATTGTAAATATGGCTCACGTATGAATTATAATCAGGTACAAAAGTATTGGGCAGTAGCCCCACCCTACCCTCCCCCCAGAGATTTTACTACATTTCTGTCAATTTATTCATTATTTTATTTACATAATAAATAATTGTATGTGTTGCTGAAAAAATTATTGATAATACGACGACGACGATAAAACGGTTATCTTAATCTGGTGTCGTCTTATGGATGCCGTATCGCGAAACACAATTTATAATATTTTAGAATAATTTTAATTATAATTGGAAAATGATTCGAAGAGTAAGTAACCTAACCTTCGAGGGTAGTTTAAACCAATCGAAAATAGATTAGCAAAGCAACTACAATACAATCGTTGGAATGACATGTATCGACATATACGTACGAATCTCTAGAGTATAGGATCAAAGAACGCCCTATCATAATATTGCAGATACCAACTGTAACCATAGTAACCAATTTCTACTGATTTATTGGGTATTGTTTCTGTTACAATCTATCTACTACAAATTGCAATGTAACTACAATACAATTGACAAGACTACATACTCACAAACCATCTGAACAGGATCAAAGGATATATCATATTACATATACCTAATGTAACCGCAGTAACAACTTTTGATCGGTCAGCTAAGTACTGTTTTTCTTTATTTAGCCATATTATTCTAACGAGCTATTGAGTACCTAAAATCTTCATGTGTTATCATATGAATGTTTGCTTCAACTGGTGAATTGGATACCTAATCTCGCCCACGACAATATTACTATAGTATTGAAAAAATCTCTACGTGGGTGCTGCACGTATGTGTGTGTTTTAAGAAAAAAACAACAACAAAAATAAATAATTGACGGAATAATATTTGTATTTATTATTTATTTAATATATGTATATATATATATATATATATATATATATATATATATATATATAATGCCAATTACGTTCGAAATGTGAGTAATTATGCTGTCACGCGTTCTCCGACGACTACGTTGCATCAATCAAACGAACAGACAAGCAAACGAGTTGAAAATCGTATATTCATTGCGTTCAGTCGCAGCAGATTTCTTCGGGTCGTACAATATATAGCTCGTTAGGTCCGTGTTTCGATAACAATACTGTAATTCGATTTGGACCGTGCAATTATATATTATTATATAATGTATACTTGTGAAAATTGTACGATTGCGCAAATCGATTTCCCTTGTCGGGTATATAATATAAAGCCTATCACGGAGGACTATGTTTCAACCCTCTCCCCCTACCTCCATTGGGTCTCCCAGGAATGGAGGTCTGAGTAACTATGCATAATATTGTATTATTACTGCTACCAGCTGGTCGGAATCTTAAACATTGAGGAGCACAAAACTAAAATAAATAAATGTTCACTCGGTAAAAAGAAAAAATAAAAAACGCTTTTTTAATTAACCTAACTCGTTTTACACAACTGTATTCTTCACCGGCGCTTAGACTGTCGTTTGAATAATTAATGGATTGTTTTTCTCATGCACGTGATAATTACTTTTTAAACGCGCACGTGGCAATATTCAATGATTGAACTTTGTAAGCGCAGTCACAGTATCCCACGAAGAGTTTGCGCAGCATGATGTGTTGAAAATCAACTTTCGCGAAAGTAGAAAACAGAACACTATGTGAATAGTCACACAGACATGAATCAATCGCGCTCGCTCGGCGACTGTTTACCGCTGTTTTCAGACCAAAATAATATGTTTGCTGGATTTATGTATACATTCACTACCTAAATACCTATATTATAGTATAATAATAAATTACTATTACGGACAATTTGAAATCAGACGAAAAGATTAAACGCTCTACGTATATTGATCTTCGTCATTTCGACGTATTAACTATATAGAGCTAAAATTGGACGATAGACAGTGTAACATATAGGAAAATACTCGCAGAGGTCGATGATGATGACATTTTCCAACGAGTGTTGGCCTTTAAATTGGTATAATATAGATTATCAAAATATTTAATTAAATAAAATTAATAATAATCGATAAAACTTCTGAATCGGCAGCGGTGAATTATCGCATATATTATATAATACTGATTACAAGTCAGCGAATTGCAACGACTGCAATGCGATAAAATATGCACAGGACCGACGATAATAAAACAATGCACTTCAATTATATAATATTATTAACGAGGAATGGCAACCGAGTTTTGCGTTTTGTTTCGGCCAATTAGGAACTTTGATGAAACAAACAGTCGTTATTATATCCGATCACCACTACAATACACTCCCCATTCCTGTTTCAAAAATATTATACTCCTGAGATGAGTTTCATCGAACAAATTATTAACGAGAATCCGATTGTCACGCAATTGACGGTGATTATGATATTATAACAAAACATCATCATGATATTCATATACTATACACTGCGGACACGCAATTATAGCGCAATATTCAAGTCTGCTCGAGGAAGTTCTACGTACAACTCTCATGAACTTGAGACAGAGTTGTAAACGGGTAGGCTCGAATGAACAACTCCGGTACCTGAAGCAAGTGTACAATTATTATAATTTATAACAGATTATGTACGATATCCCCGAATCCTAATTTTAACCAATATAAGCGCACATGAAGTTGAGCGTCGGATTCGCGTAGTTAATTAATATTTTATACCAAGGTAATTGTAGGTACCTATATTATACTACGACACACTGCAGCAGCAACTCAATACAATCGATCGAATAATGCACGAGGTGGTCGCTTTCATCTAAAGATCCGAATGTACATTACATCGTCATAATAATAATATTATATATAATTACATCACTATCGTAATTATGATTTGCAGCTGATTACGAATCGTGTCCCGTTGCAGCATACTGGCACACAATAATTTATATTATATTGTTTGCGGACACTCCTACTCCGGGATCGTAGGAAGTCGTATAGTGTTTTCGAACTCGTCTCGATTAGGACGTCCACATAATATTTTATAATACGATCGTGATGTGTTATTCAACGACTGGTAGGTACATCGAACAATCGTGGTATTATATCGGTATTAGAATACTATTGTTATGGTTATTGTTGTGTGCTCACTTAACGATTCTGTTTTGTAATTACTGCGGCGGTGGCGGCGAGTCTATAACAATATAATATATTAATATGAAGTCAAAAACTGGACAACGAAAGCCGCTATGTAGGTGCTTACCAAAATCCAAATTGTTAAGATATTAATGTTATAACCGACATCAGTGACAACGAATATACAGAGTGGGCCCGGGACTGTAGTTGTGGTTAACAATCATCTGTTTGGGTCTTCATCAATGTGTTTGTCCAAAACCAAATTAGTAGTTTGAAGTAATTCTCTTGAGGTATACGAACCTCGCCGTATTGCGATGGCGGACAAACACGATGTCATAACGCCCAATGATTGAAAGTAGCTGACGACAGTGAGCCATTATCAGATACGCTGATATTGAATTCCAGCAGAAGTTTTGTGGATCAGCAAAAATTGATAAAATATTAACATTAAAATCGTTCGTCTAAGCATTAAGACACATCGAATCAAAGACCTTGATTGGCATCGTAGGGATCGTAAATAACAATGCAAGATTCTGTTTGCCATCTCAACACCAATATTATCTGCGAGGTGTTGGTTTGTCAGTGTTAAAACCAGAAAAAAATTAAACTTTCCCGTTGCAATCGCCGGCTGCTGCTTGTCATCGTCCAGGCATAATAATATGCTTTCCATTGTGCTTACCATTGTACCTGCCATTGTGATTATACAATACGAACGAAGGGTGTGTCAGAAATTCGAGGGTCTTCCGCGTACGACACCTACGGAGTCGCGTAAAGAACACGACGACGTCTTAAACGTCCGAAAAAATCGAAAGTTGCTGACTACGACAGTGAGCGATCTGCTGCAGATAGGTACTACGATCCCGCACACATTAAATTTAGTGACGTTCAGGCTGCGAGTGAATACAAAAACAAGACACGTCGGGCAGCATATCATTATTATATAACGACATAATATTATAGTGTTCCGGTCGAATTTTCGGTCGTATCCGACAAACGCGTGGGCGTTTTGTGGGTCAGCGCCGTGGGCGTGCGCGCGGGTATATGGTGGCGTGGTGCAGAAGAGGACGAGAAACATCGTATCCCCGCGTCCGATCCTCCTCCCTCCAGACATCTTACTCACACACACACACACACACACACACACACACACACACACACACACACACCGGAGTAGCGAACCCGGCACTGGCCAGCCATTATCATCCGCGGATGACGGCCGAGGGCGATAACCACCTCGGCTCCACGCGATTAATGAAGTCGTTTGTATTCGGCGTGGCTAACGCGCTGCGAAAATTCGCACCCTATCTGCAGGCCGGAGACCCGAAAGGAATATCAATTTCTAGCGACAACGACCGAGTGCGCAGCGGGCCGAGTATATATGTATGTATGCCGAAACAAACGGAATATCCGGCGGACGAAATCGAATTTACGAGAGACGGGATTTATATACTCGCGATAATATAATAAATATATATGTGCGTGTGTAAGTGTGTAGGTACCTACTCTCCGGGAAGTTCGGAATTTACGAAATAGTAAATGTATAATATTTAATGTATAGGTCATTCAGATCCATTTGCAGGGCTAGCGCGATCGTCCGTCCGTGAGTCGGGTTCGCAATAATAATAATAATAGTAATAATAACGATAATATTTATAGTGGAAGTCAGCTATTTCAAAGATTTATGCGTGCAATCCACCCTCTCAACATCGGGGGGGGGGGGAGGATTTTTTCGATCGCTAACAGACTTTATAATATTATAATATTCGCTGTTTCGTCGTTGTATATTTCGCGTCGGAATAAACACGATTTTTCGTGAAACGCCCACGACCGCTGTTGTACGCGTATTGTTGCATACCTCATAAAAGTATTATAACATTATGTGATATAGAGACAACATGATAATAATAACACAAGAATTTTTCGGGTTAAACCGTGTCGGTGGCTTACTAGCACGAATGCGTGTTCTCCAAGACCTCGTGCGTCGTACCTATGTTCATGGGACGGTGCAGTTGTATGTACATCCGTCGTGACTGTCTGTCGCAATTTTCCGCAGGCACAACCGATGACGACGGCCACGCGAACTGTGACCCGTCGAGGAATTTCTGCTCCGTAGCCGCAATTACCTGTGGCGAGTGATTAGAAAATGAATAAGAAAAAGAAATCAATTTTAACACTCTCTGCAGTAGTACACATTAGGGATTATTGTTACAATATTATATTATTATTCTCGTCTCGATGTAGGTAGCTGCGAGTGCCCATAAATCCGTCCGTCGACGACAGGACGTCGAGTAGGTTAATAAATTATCAACACAATAATTCGTCGAAATCCAGGGGTATTATATAGCCCGCCAAAAACACTCAATTTTTAAAAGCACAGTGTAGAAATGAGATGCAAATAAACAAATTTATATAAAAATAATTCAATAAAACATTAGGTAATATTGACTTTCTATAAAAAAATTAATCGCTTTGATGTCAAAAATTTATTTAGAGTACCTTCTCAATGAAAATTTTATTCGTCTTTCTCTATACCTATGTATGTGATTGAAAAAATGCAAAGCGCTCTCTAAGAGCTCAAACCTTTTCAATAGAGTATCTTGTAGACATAGATGAGCCTCGTAGTCTCGATAATCAGGAAAAGTTGTCAAATATATCATAAAAGCTATACATGACATTTATAAAACATTGTTAAAATATTATACACGAACTCAATATTTCTCACAAGTATCTGTGGCACAACCACAGACACACAACTTAGATAACAGGCATGGATTCCGTTCTCCAAATCGGATCGTTTTTAAAGATTTATAAGGATGTTAAATTTGTATTTTGTTCTTTACACACTAAACGTACTGATATCAGTCATTAATATTCGTCTATTGAATGTAAAAATATTTTTTACAATAATATAATATTTTCTTGTGTTTAAAACTTTAAACGATATTTCAATGAACAAAAACACAAAAAGTTCTTTGACGAATTTGGGAGGGAGGGTAAAATGCGTTTGCTATAATTATTCAACTACAGAGGATATCAACCCCCAGTTTCACTTACTAATATTGCCATTATGACTTTCGTTGCAGCCACCCTTTTAGATAATATTACATTATTTACCGCTTTTCGAATACTTCGTAATAACATCATTTATTATAATTAAAATAATAATATAATATCATGTGCCAGGCCGGTTATCCCGCTCACAGCGTACTTTTAACGATCAACCATTAGTCAGTATACCTATTACCTAACCTAACCTAACCTGACCTAATCTAATCTATAGGTAGCAGCATTTTGTGACGGCGGCGTGTTTCACGCCTTTCGCCCGTTTTCCGCCGTCGTCCGAACTTATATTATTAACGACGTTCCGGCGATACATCTACTTCAAGAAAAATCACCTTCGAAACGAATCTCTTTTCGTGCTCTGAAAAATTGGTTGATTATCTGCAGTTGGACGTGTGTTTGTTTTCGAAACAAATCATTTGTAGTTTTGTTATATTTTTTCCCACCGCCACCACACACACACACCCGCACCACTGCAGTGGGTATTGCTTTTCCTGCCGTCTCGTCTGTTGTAGGCCATACGCTATACGCTCACAAACGCTCAAACACCGGTCCACGTCGTAATTTGTCTTCATTAGTCTCGACCGAGTTAAGTTTTATTTGCAACCATTAATACCGGTATAGTGTAATATACCCACGCACACGTATGTGGTATATATCGTGGTAGTGCTGGCCTTTAACCTGCAGTAACTAAGGTAGAAGAGTACAACAAAGAGGTCCAAAAACGTTGCCGAGCGGAAAAGTTAATGTTTAATATCGAACCATCGCACCGCCCGGGCAGGTCACGTGGAGGGTAGATAGGTAGGTTTCAAATATTTTCTGTCGCTTTCTCAACCGCACTACCCCTTCTGCTCCGGACGCTATCCATCCGTCCGGCTGAAAATCTGTAATTGGATAACGTGCACTTCCTAGTGTATGTATTCTATACAATACCTATGAATGTATATATCGTATACATTTACACACACCATTATAGGTATATAAAGTGCGGTATATTGCGGATGTCGGTCGGAGGAGGAGGCGGTGGCGAACGTTATTTCAACGAAATCACAACAAAGGGGAAGTCTCTACCGTCCACAGCGCACCTGATATCCAGGACGCCGACACACTAAATTCTATTCAAACAACACCTATACGCCTTATGTGTATTCGTTTGTGTATGGGTGTGCTGTCGCTAAAACTCGTCTAGAAGTGTTTTTAGATTTGGCACACGTACGACGGAATTGAATACAGAAATTACCAATACACGTTTTAACGATGTCGGCTGTAATTCGGTGCCGGGCACAATATTATTATTATTATTACTATATATAAAGATCTCTTCACGTCTAAGAGACGCACATGTGCCAACCTGCAATCCAAACTGCTGAAAAGCCCCCTGGATATGTATAGCAACTACAGGGTCCGTTAGTTTTTATAATATTACGATTTTTGAGTTTCTCGAAACTTCCTCCCGAAAAACCTGGTTAAAAAACTGTTCTTTTACAGATTCTGATCTGAGGACGGATATTATTATTTTATCGTGACAACTATTACAGGCCAACATCCAAACCAATAGATTTTTGAGTTTTCGTTTGATCTAGATCCGTTTTCAAATCGACCTGCATCTTTAAATCACGACTCAGTTTCAAAAAAAAAGTAAAACACTGCAATTCCACAAAATCCTGCTTCACCCACATTATCCACATTCCTGACCTTGGTCACACAAGTACCAACTTCCTCCAACCCCTAATCGCCACCAAGATTGAGCACATAATATAAAAAAAAAAATATCAAATTATCAGTCATAGTAGGCGGCCAAACGCCGTTTTGAAAAAGCAGAATAAATCCTTTTCTTTCGGTGGGTGGTGCATTTAAATAACGTTATGCATGCCGGCGATGATTCAGCAAGGGTATAAATTCTGATTGTTATTAATTTAAATCGAAGTCACGCGACATTATAACATTTATAGCCGGATCGGGTTCAGGACCTGAAAAAAAACCTTGTCCAGTCATCCAAAAGGGTCACCCAAAAGGGTCAACCCATCGGGCTATTTTATTGTATAATAAACAATATAACGGGCCGAAAACGCCTTTATCGCGTCTTTTGGATTTATCGTCCGGAAAACTTTTAGCATTTGTAGAAAATATACTAATATAATAAAGGTGGGTCTTCGCGTTATTTTATTTGGTATTTTCAGTCCACTGATTAATAAGACTATTGTCTTTTTTTTTTCACTTTAATATTATGTGCAATATACATACATGAAATTATCGTCATACTTACTGCGCATGCTCGTGATGTATTTGTAAGATTCGTGAATTACTGCGAAAACACGATGTTGAGAAATTATGCGTGTGAAAAACTATATAATACCAATAAAACTGTGTGTTTGATTACAGTTGTCGTACACGATTATTTTTATTTTTAAATGCATAATAGAAATTATTATTATTATTATTATTATTTTCTCGTTATATCATAGTGTAAGGTATTTCATAATGTAAAGCGTTCCCATGACATCATCGACGTTGACATTATGTTTTTTAATATCCATCTGCTCTGATGACGTTGTCGTACTATTTGGTAGCAGCGAACGTTTAACTGTAAAAAATTAGACTTTTATTATCGTGTTGATATTTTATTTATTGCAAATATTTCATTTATAAACATAATATTATTATTTGTTAACGCAATGTCGTTTATTAAAAAATACACACACACGCACCCAAAAATGAGAAATCTACATGACGACAACAACACATTCGCAGAAGTTCTGGTTCGAATATCATACACTCTGGTCCACACCTTATTACGGTCATCATACAGTAGTGGTTGGATGATAAATAAATAATAATATCCAACGACATGTGTAATTGACTCGCTAAAAACCAACACATACACATTTTTATTACTCATGTAGTCATCATATAGTTTACAGCCACATAAACACGCCAATTTAGACTATAAAAAAGTTATATAAATACGTAATAGACCTCCACTGATTACGATTACCGTTGAGTGTCATTTAATTTGCTGGTAGAAACCAATAAATCAAAACGACATTATATTATACCAAAAACATTTTTTAAATATTAGGTATCCTTATATTTACCTGATTCGCTGAACAGTGTGGTTGGCGTTGCTTATTACTCGAAAAATAAATTATAAACTTACATAGGTGGTACAAAATGTTTAGACGAAACAAGTCGATGTCAAATCTTTAAAAATACATCAATTCTACTCTACGGGGACATATTTCAAGTTACATAAACACGATAGAGGGATGATAGCTGTTGTTTGACATAAGTTGCTGTTTATTGCTTTATATTCCACTTACCATCATTTTGTCTACACGTAGAATCAGTATAAATCGAAATAACTTTCCTACATCAAACACATTTTTTTTAAACGTCGTTTGTATCTGCTGCAGTCGTGTTATGTGTGTATATAATCCAACCGGCCATGTAGTTGCCAATAGCCTACTCGAAAATAAAAACTTATGAAGGTTCAAAATTTCCAGTCGGTTGAACATCTATAAAAAAACACTCATGCTCTGCAGAACAAGCATTTTAATGTAGATCGTTGTTTTCAAATATTTTGCACATAAAATATATATTTTTTTTTTTACATCGATTGTACCTATACCTATTGAATATGTTTTAGGTGTTTATATTATAATAATTAGAGTACGAATTTTAAGGCAATAAAAATTAAAGAAAACACCTAAAATAAAGCTCTCCAAATTAAAAAAAAATTACACACGACGTAAGGTTGTCGAAAATGACTCAAAAGGTAGGTACCGAAATTTTATCGATAAACTTATAAATCAAACATAATGGGATAAAATCGATTGATCAGCGACCAACATATTTTGAAAAAAAAAATATTATAGTAGTAAAATAATAAATACCAATATTAAGTATACCTACTCGAAAAACCTGATAAAGCGCAAAATAATATTTCATAGTGTTTGCTTTTAACTAGTATAAACCAAATATATAGCTAACACAATTTCGTTTTAGACCAAAAAGAATAAAACGAATGGCTTCAAGTTTCGTAAAATAATATTATAATCCACCTTGCAGTGTATTTGACGACTTCGAATCAAAAATATATAAACTCACTGAGTTACGAAATGTCCAGCCGTCACAAGTCGATGGCACATCGATAATCACTTTTGTTGCAGTACATAATATAATCTCATTGTATGTTTATGTTGTATGTACGTATACCCACTTATTATTATTGTGATTGTTATACCTATATTTCGGACAATCGAAAACTCCGGACCCGTCTGTTCGGTAATTTATCGATAAAATATTAAAATATCGAAATGATTTACGACTTAAGCGTGCGTGCCGTGCTACAACAGACTACAGACAGCATTATATTATACTGCGGGACATAATAATATTATTGTTAATAAACGATTGAACGTTTTCTCAAAACACGTATGGACACTGTATGCAAATTGGGATTATTATGCATCCGTGTCATATTCATTACGTTATATTTTGGTCGTTACGATTAAATCGTAATTATTATTGGGCGTTTAATGATAGATACAGCAAAGCATCGTTCATGGTTTATAGAATATACGAGTATTTGGTATTTGTAGAAAAATATTTAAATAATATTTTATACAATAACAATTTAGACCAAATGTGTTGTACCAGAGTACCGCGAGAAACGATTGCGCAACTTGTACTCAGCTATATTGCGTGGATAGTGATTTTGTTGGGCAAAAACCGCGAATGCGGATTAATGTTTTTATCTTTTTATTTTTAAGTAAACGTTTAAGTAATTTAAACGGTTATTAAATCTTCCCTCAAAATAATGTCGTACTTAAAAAACACATTAAATGGAACGTAAATTCAAATAGATCCTCTTGACTGTATATATATATATATTTATTATATATAATATGTACAAAGTGGTATTCCTCACTGCGAGGGTAGGTAAAATATTTAAAAACATGGACGAAGCGGCTGGAGGCATCTGTTCACTCGCGGAATGGTCGATAAAACTCGTCTGAATTATTATTACTTTTATTATTATTATTACTATCATTTTTTTTTCGATTACGTTTCATTTCATTAGGCAAAGGCGAACGAAAAAAAAAACGAAAGGAAATGGGTGTCCGATGGCGGGATTAAGGGAGAAGGGTGTAGAGTGGGTAGTATACTCAAAACTAAAGAAATATTTACCAATTCTTATACAACCAGCAACAACTCACTCAAAAGAGACGTTTGTTTTCGGCCCCCGTGAATTTATTAGTCTCAGTCATTTTTAATTGTCGAGGTGGTTTCGCTTTTCTTTCGATTGTTTTTTCCACCGTTTCACCCCACGCAAGCTACTACACTGCAATACTATTTTCTTTCTCTCACCTTCTCTCTCTCTATTTCTCTGTTTCTCGTTCTCTGTATCTCTCTCCATCTTGTACTCTCCCTCTTCCACCCTCTTTCGCCTTCTCAAACATTCAATAGCCCGGGTCGTCGTTTTAATGGACGCCATCAATTCAAAGCTTAAAACACAACAAAACCGAGGAATAATAATTGTTATTATCCACCGCGGAAAACCATAAATTCCCGAACCAAAAACATTAATACACGTGCGAGCTGCAGTGCCACACTTACATAAATTCATTAGACGATTGAACTTCTCGGCGTGTACCGTTAATTATTGCATCCCTCACCATTATCCAACTGACCTATGTATATTAAATTGTATTCGATTTTTTTTTTCGAGTGAATAATATCGGTACCAGTTCAACACGTATTATAGTGTCCCACGAGCGTCAACACTTTTCGCCCACTAAACACCATACAGTATACAATATTATTATTATATGATGAAAGTAAACGTCATAAATTCATAATATTATAATCGTTTTACGGTGTCGAAGTTTATTGGTAACAATATATACCTATATTATAATTAGAATACATCCCCGAGTCACACCACTTTAGTGTAAGGACGAATTTCAATAATTTCATTAAATAGGAGGGTGTGTTCTCTCTATCGGCCATCATAATAATATAATAGTACGCATTTTTTTATGATGAATCGCGTGCGGTACCTATAATAAAGGAATAAATCGCAATATTTTTATTTATATTTGGAGGCGTGCCAAAGCAGATCGGAAAGATGCACGCGGGTCAAACACGTTTTACCGCTGATTTGAAGCTCGTGTGGGCCACGCGTGTGTGTATAAGTGAATACCTGTCGACTCGTTACCGTAATATAATAATTATAATCATTATTATTATTATTATTATTATCGTATTTATAACTGATGTTGGGCGAGGATGAGCTGCAGGTGTTACGAAACGGTACGGGTGTCGACGATAACGGTTAATTTTCCGTTTCAAGAGAGCAAATATATTACAAATGTGTATAATATATTATTACTATCGTTAATGCGTTATATAATTATTTTATTCGTTCGACGCTCGTCACTCGATTTCCGGTGGTCTCGCGAAAGGGAATAAAATAATTATTATTGTCGCTCCCACTCGAGATGAGACTTCGGAGAAGGGTTGACTATATACATAATAAGTTATTATTAATAGCCTATATCTATGAACTTTCGACGAAAGACAGTAAACTGTACACAACGGTGACCGACGTGTGGGTGCGACATGAGACATTAATTATTGTAAAACATTTCAAATTATAAAACTACATTAGTTTCAATGGTTTTTTTTTTTTTGGAAAAACGTTTGTTTTATGACACCACGTAGTATTACGGTCACTAAACTTTATGTTTAGCTCGTTTTTTTCTTTATTTTTATGATAGTATACTTGTATTTTAACATAAATTCTAAATAAACTCAAATTTATTTTTTTTTGTTTGTTGTTTATTTTATAATATTATGATAATAACATATCAAAAACAAACTATCTGCAAGTGAATCGTATTTTTGTACGTGTTTGAAATGTTTATTTTATTTTTAATTATACCTACTTAACAATATAATATTTCGTTACTCGTTCTTTTAAACTTTTTCAACAAACATAAATATGTTTTGTCTAATGATTAATAAGATTTATGCAAAACAGTAAGACTTATGAGTATATTATGATATCGATTTAAAACGGATATATTCATAAATTAAAAACGTTGCTGTTAAATAAATAAAGATTATCGAAAATTCTGAAACGACTGAAATAATAATTAATGTAATCGGGGGTTTTTACGCTGAATGCCTGAATATAAATTAATTTATTATATTAATAAATCACCAGTGTGAAGAATAATATAATAGTAGGTAAGTACTTAAAAGTACTAATTATAGAAGAAAAAACAAACAATTAAATATTTTGGCATTCATTGCGTTGAATTGAATAATATTTGTTATTTTTTTCTACACTCTTTAAGATAGTTTTTTTTTTTTTTTAATCTTGTTTGAGTTTCTGATATGATATTCAGTCGAGTGGTACATTTCACAGCTATCAAATAAAACCAATCAAACAAAAAGTGTAATGGCGCAGGCGTTTATAAGTACCACTCGTTTCAGGAGAATTTTCCAACTAGACATTTCTTTTATGCCTATTGTGTTTGCATTTGCTGGCTAGATAGTGTTCAATTCGCTGGTCATATCATATAGTCTTCTTAAACCATTCACATTCAGCCACGCGCGATCACAGAACACAAGATATCCTCTCACTCGTGAATCGTGACAGGTGTTAAGGAAAACGTTTGGCGTATAGTATATAATATATATTTCAATTCGAGCTTTTTATATTTTGATCGCCGGGGACACCCTTCTTGAAAACCTCGAGATACGCTGGATTTACAGCCTCACTCGTTATTAAACTTCATACTTTGTTGTTGTTTTTTTTTCAATCAACGAAAAAACTTTCCCCGAATTTTCTGGGATAGATATTTGTTGATAAACATTCGACATAAATACTTGAGCATAAACTTTGATATTTTAGTCAACGGTTGTTCATTCTACCTACACGATAAAATATAATCACACCAGTCGATATACCCGAGTAATGTATCACGATATACTTTGATTTGTATGAAATATTAGAAAATCAACAAAAATTCGAAAAGTTTGAAAAGTTTGCGAGCGCGTTTTGCGATGAAGTTATTTATACCATAATTCTAAGTTTTTGCTGTCGCATAATATTTATTATTGTTATACACAAAAAATTTGTAACTTTGATGACTATTTTTAAATCTTTTTTTTCATAATCGATTGATAAATAAACAACACAATTATTAATAATTAAAATGACTATTATAGTAATATTACTATCCACTATTTAATTATATTTTGTTTAAATGGTGTTTTTTGTTGCTTTTTAGTAGACTTTAATTAAACATTTTATAATATTCACGGAATGTACCTCCTATTATAATAAGTGTATAAATAACGAGATATTTGCAACTTTATTAATTAAATGGAAGTTTCGAGAAAAGTACGTGGTACACAAACTGTGCGCATACCAATAGTCTTATAATTTGCGCGACTTAGACGAAAAAAAAGTCTATATAAATAACCGTCACCGAAACACTCGGCCTGCAGATATATTATTATTGTTATTATACTTCTACTTAGTCCCAAGTGAAATATTATCTGAAAACTCGACTGCGAACTTTCTCGTATCGGCAGCGATAAATATTTTCTTGCTTAATTTGGTGCGATTATTTTGGTCGCGTATAATGGCGCTGATATACAATATACATATATATATATATATATATATAGCACCGTCGCCCTCGTGAAGTAATTCTGAAATCATAAATTTAAAATGCACAGTAAAGATTTTCATACACTCAAGTTGTGTAATATGCATCGTGTAAAGAAGCAAGACTCGAGCACAAAATAAACCCAAACTTAATATACGAATCAATATAACTATAGAACCTGTAGACATATCGAGTGACCTCATCTCTTCCTTCGAAGAAATCGGGACCAAATTTTTAACTTTTTTGAATGACAACGTACAATATTCATTTTAAAGCAGAATATTTTTCTGAGTATTTTAAGTTTTTAAAATCTAGATTTAAGCGGAATGGGTCAAAACTTTAAATTATTATAATTATTAAAACACTCATCCTAAATTCAATTTTTATGTTTTGAAATACTCCAAAATATATTCTGCTTTTGAAGATAATATTTATAAATGTGTGCTGTTTTCAACAAATAAAATACGTAAAAAGTATACAGATAAAAAATATCTAAGATAACTATTTTATTAATAAAAAACGTGTAAGGACTTTAAACCATATGAAAAAAATACTACCAACAATTATCAATACCTTTTGTGCAGTGTGTGTCTTACGTTAAGTGAATCACTTATTAGAAATACACTTAAAAATAAAAATAATAATGATGTAATAGAATTTTTATATTTATAAACTTTGTCTAAAAATGCTAAAAAGCAACGACCTTAATAGTTAATTGTTTAAAAATTTCTACCTAGATCAATATAAAACAAAAAAAAAAAACCGTGTAAAATTACGATATTTTTTTTATCAATGGGCTGAGGAAAAAAAACATCCCTCTCCAACTCCTGCACCACCCACTTGCAAATAATCTCTTTTTTTGATCGGCTAAAACAGCATTTCGTGACGGTCATTGACAACCACGCACACGTAGTCACGTCAAATAGATAGTTTATGCGACTAATATCGTATCTACGTAACCTACGTGGATAGGACGTACCATAATAACAATAAATATTTCATATTAATATGCGAGTATGTGACCGCCAACGATCGTAACGACCCGGAGGTCAGTGTCCGCGTATATTGTGTGCGAATGTCAACGACAATGCTATCGCGAAATAATAACATAATTTTACATTTTTTATTTATATTATATCTACACTAATATATTATATCTGTGATATTATTGAACTCTTCACGGATTAAGGATTCGAGACGCGTGCGGGACCGTGACTATGTTGTGATTTCGTTGTCGTCGTGTATTTCAGGATAAAAAAAAAATGCACACACAATAATAATAATATAATCCGTACGACAATGCTATACCCTAATATCATAAATATGAGTCGTTTGTGTTCGAACGATGGGTTGCCATTTTTTATTTTATTTTTATTTTTTGTAGTTTTGGATCACAGTCAAAAACGGCTGAAGCAGACATACGCAGACAATAACAATATTATTTTAGTAATAATAATTAATTACGATGTTATATTCGAACGCGCAAATCCAATGCACTATCGGCAGGATAATATTATAATTATTTTTGTCTCGTGGAATTCGTGGATGGTTTTGGTAATGATTGAACATACAACAAAATATTTGTTTTGCGCGCTACTGTAGCGATTATATGCGTTTGAAAATTAAAAATCGAATCGTATAGCATATTATGTTTTGAACGTTTACATCGTTATACCATATTATACTCTATTCATTTTTAGTTGTAAGTATTTAGACTCAAATTTTATAAATTTTATTTTTAGCCGTATAAAATAATTAAATAAATTTATTATAACCAGGTGTAGCTATGGTATATACTACATATTATGGTTATACGCGAGACGTACATGGCCACGTGCGATGTCGTCTGTATAGCGTGTTAGTCATCTTTTATGTTCAGCAAGCAACGAGATATACAATTATTAATGGAATGAAATACAAGGCCGTACAAAAAGTTCAACGATAACAATACATAATATTATTATATACATTTACTGTCAATACTTTTAATGACCTATCAAAAAATGTCTTTAAACGAAGTAACGCGCTTAAAAAATAACTAATTCAATTTTGATAGACACGCAAGCCAAAGGAAAACAACTGTTACATTTTAGGCGATGCAACACTTCTATAGTTCAACTAAACACTAACAATCATACAAAAACAAAATACCGAGTTAGCACAATATATTAAAAGCGTATAGACTCGAGATAAACGCGATCGCGGCGCAACTTCAACTGACCAAGACGTATAGTTGATATTTGCTTAAATCTCCCCGTAAGACACTAAATCCGATAATTGATGCGTGTAAAAAGAAGACGTTATATCATAATAGAACGATTGACATTTTTGTACGGATGAAAAATACTCGAAAACTACCTAAAAATAAAATAATATTATAAAAACAATATTTTTCGATTTAATAATATTTTGATTTTCTTGATATTCACTTAAGGCGCTCGTATGACACATATTAATGTGTACTGAAAATGAATACGATTAAAAAAAAAAAAAAAAATAAAAAACAAAAAATGGAAAATCAGTAAAAAAAATAAAGTTTTATCTTTGAATTATGTAGTGGTATGTTTTCTGTAAAATAAAACAAATCGTGTAGGTCCCTACATAATATTATTTTGGAATGCATTTTCTTAGAACAGTAGAACACCCAAAATAATATATATAATGCACTTTGAATTGAATTCTGGGACTTCAACATAATAGGCACCTATACAATTTTTAACGGTCTTGTGCACACTTGACTAGAGAGTTGAGATAATTATTATACAATAAGGGATGGATGTCTACCACCGGAGCAGCACTGATGATACTATACAATATTATATTATATAGCCGTCTCTTGACCGCACCACATTCGGAAGGATTGCAACTATTTGAAACGTATAATAATTCGAGCATATTGGTGCGCATAATAATAATAATAATATTATTATTAAATTTTCACATCTTAATGATCCGGCCGAGGTACTACGTAGGAGTAAAATTATATCGAAGATTCGACGGAAACCGTCAAATGACGGAATTTGGCGTCTTGGTGGCCAGTATACACGTTTATATATATATATATATATATATATATCCGATTCGAATGTGACAATAATAATACAGTATACCGTCATCGTGGCGAGCAACCATGGTAACCGCACGTGTCTCCCTTATCGTGGTATTATATTACATTATAATAACATTATATCGCATCTGGACGACGACGACGAGCCGGACCGCGGTAGTGCGGGAATCTTCCGAAAATGTTATCTCAATTCAAACGGAGAAACACGCCGGTACAGTCGGTGCCGCAGACAGACGTGGGCATTCTCTCTCGTTACAATAATAATATTATCATTCAATTGTGTGACGGGTCCCATTGTGCGGCACAAAGACGCCGTCATCGGATACAATAAATATATATATATAAATCGCGTATAGTGACGTATATTATGCACATTGTAAACTCTGTCGCTCGTATTTCGAGTACGAATAACGAATTTATAATATCCCAACATTATACATATAGTTATACCACGGTACAGCAACTATAATTATTGTTGCAGTTGTAACAACTCTTCTTCATATCCTCTGAGTTTTCCCGTCCAGCTACTACGCGGTAATGATTGTTGGTTGCCGGAGCTGAACTTCCGTTTCGCTATATAATAATATTGATATTGTCAAACAGCCAAATCGTAATAATATCATCGTCTGATTGGTTTTATACGATGGACATATAATAAAGGTTTGACGTACGTTTGTGTAGTTTTCGGTTTCAGTCGCAACTCTCCGAGAACTGTACATATTATACTATGCTGGGTACTTCAACTAAACTTTCAAACGTAATATATATATATGTATATAATCCGGATGATGAAAATTTAATTTTTTTCTATTAATATCGGAAATCGTGAATGCGTTACGTTCGTTGGTCACACGTGACTCTAATGATTAGAATTGTAGGTAGGTATTTATGAAACATTTTTCAAATCAGATATTCAGATATTTAAAATTCATTGCATGGAGACAGATGACTTCTCTCATCATGGTGCTTTTTGTGTATTATTTTACGCTATACGTATTCACAGTCATAAATTTTACGTATTTTACATAAATAATTATGAATTGTAAATTTTCTCAAAAAAAAAATCGATAGGTTTCCGAATATGCACAGGCATCGATGACCTCATAATATATTTTATATTTATAATAAACTACCTACTAATATATATTACCTACTTGCAACCATAACAAGAGCTTGTTTAATAGGTAATCGACACGTTTGACTCGATTAAAGCGGCGCTTATACATGTATAATATTATATTATTATGATATTGTAACACGTTTGGATCATAGATCAAGGATTCAATACACTTGCAAGACGTGTTGTAGCTGTAACATGAAACTTGTGATGTGCAAACTTATGTCGTAACGGAAAAACGGCAGTCGGAACATGATGATGTCGATTTCAATTTTATAATCCTACCTTTACCGATACAATTATACTCGTGATGGCATAGGTACAACCAGAGGATTCCATCGCAAATATTATCATCGTTTAGTGACAATATTATTACTATAAATAGGATTAGATTCGTCGTCTTTGGAAACTCGTGTGACAATAACCACGGTCGTTGCGTTTATAATAGGTAGGTATAACGATAACATGTGTGCTTACGGTTTTTCTTCTGCGTCACGACTTTGACTAATAATTTATCTGCAGCGATGCGAATCCTCGTGAATTATTGTTTGACACGATATAATATTATTATTTCGATTGCAGTTAAATGATTCAATAATTTACTTTGAATAATGTCATATTATTGTCTATAGCAGTGGTTTTCATTGAAAAATTCTTATATAATTTTAAAGAATTGTTTTTATTGATGGGGGCCCACAACCGTGTATTGGCTCCTGGGCCCCTGAATGTCTTAATCCGGGCTTGGTTTTCAAACTTGTATTGAACATGGTACACCGTAGGTATACTTCAAAAAAATTCTCACGGCACCCTAAACTTTTATAGATGAACAAAATTGTTTTAAATTAATTATAATTTTATAGATATTTAATTAGAAATGTGTGATTGATGGGCTAACAAATATTTATTAATTATAATTACATTGTATTATAGTAATTAGTTAGTGAAAAGTGAATAATGATAATGTAAAGACTAGGTATATTGTAGAAAAAAAAAATACTGAAAAATCGCAAACATTAACCAATATATAACTAGCTGATAAATGGCATTTACCGTAATAATGGTAATACCATACTATGTATGTAAATGTGTTATATCGCGGTTCTTTGCGGTACGAGTACAAATATCTTGTAAATTCCACACTCTGATATTTTTTAGATTTTTAATTTTGAAATTTTTAGCTAAATTTTTTTAATTTAACCTTTCCCTACCCTAAAGACATTTTAAAAAGTACAGCTTACTAAGCCACCTCACGACTATATCAATAATATATTATAATAAACTATATTAATACATTCGTAAACGAATTATTAAATACACACATGCACATGATACATTCCTATATAATAATCATAATATTATAAAGTGGTGGTTTTAGATTTTTTTTCATGCTTTTGATAAATTTACCCGTCCCGAGAAATTAAACATGGTATTGGACATCGTCACCGAAATATTAATTTATATAATGTCAATAGAATAAGAACGATGAAAATAAAATCCATAAATTATTTTTTATCATCGTTTACAATATTATTATTATTTTATTAAAAACCACGGATAGATTTTGATACTTTTACGTATTATTTTTCGAGTTTTATGACACCGCGGTGGTGGTTGCATGGCGACGGATCGGTGAAAGTGAACTGTTACAAAAACAACGGTCGGCCGATTGCAAAGGACGAGGAAAAGACAGAAAAACACACTCGCAAACACATAATAATAACATATCGTTTATTAAATTATTGTAATTTATAATCATATGTGTCACCATGCGTATATTACGCATGTGCAGTGTGCGTGTGTGTAAAATTTAAACACTAAAAAGATCGGAAATTTTATCGAAACTATTACCGTAAGCCGCGACCGTGGACCATCTGTTACGCGTAATCTGCGCTTATATAATTTATGACTATTATTCGATGTTGTTGCTAATGTAAACACAAGTTTTACTACCTATATTAGTTTATTATATATAAATATCATTATTATTACCGATATCCATTCGATTCGTCGTCGTCATCGTCTTTGCCGTTATCGTTATTTTTTACCGTTGACCAATTTTTCAGGATTTTTAGGTCCAAAGTGACGTAAGTAACCTACCGAACGTGTGTGCGTTCTTTCGCCGGGATGATAACCAGTATAATCTAATATAATATTAACATTATATGACGGCCTATCGGTAATAAATTTTGTCCATCGATGGAGGTCTTTCGTGTGTTTTTTTTTTTAAACGCAAAACCGTGCGGGATCTATAACGATGGCGATTTGAATTGCTTAAATTGCTCAACAGCGTTTAAGCCGTCAACTAATTTCAATAAATTATTAAAATTTTATTATTAATTGTTCTTACGCAGGCTGTACGCTGTGCAGCGATCGAATAATATTATTGCTGTGCTATATGGCGATACTGTGAATATTTAAAAAAAGCAACCTATACAAACGTTTCAAATTTAAAGTTTTTCAACCCTTGGGTTGTAAAATATATTATTATGTATATTATAGTCTCCGGCCGAATCCAGAGACGTCAGTATGGCGTCGACGGTGACGGATTCCGAGGATACATTTTCATCAATATTCATTATCAATTAAGCAGAGCGGAGATTTTTTTCATTTAGATTTTATTAAAATTTTCGTGACGAGTTTCACAAATCAACGTTCGTCGGAATCATCCATCTGCCGACGTGTTGTGGATTTTTCACAATAGAACAGTAAACAGGATTTTGCAACAGTCAGAATGTTTTTTTTTTTCTGGAGACATCAATTGGATACATTTTTCATCGTTGTACCTTTTAATAAAAACTTTTGTAAACAATAAAACTCGAATTGAAACGCAGAGATCGATTTAATTTGAATTGAAACGCACATATCGATTTGGTTGTCATTGTTTCTTTTTCTTTTTTTTTTTTTGCCTTTGTCGAATAACATTCCAACAGGAATATTACATGTACGTAAATATCATTATTTGGAAATAGACCATAGGCCATATAGACAATTACAAGTCGATATCAACGTCTTATTAAAATTACTGTTTATATTATATTTACGAACAAGATCGTACATGCAATCTTAGAGTTAAATTGTCAAAAAAAAAAACGAGATGACCAAATATGTATAACACAGTAAAGTCTCAAGAGAAATAAAAATAAATTATACACAGCAAACACAACTTCAAAGCACTTAGATAAGAAAGATACAAGAAAAATATTCGAGTTATATTATACTGTTTAATATTATGACTGTTATTTACGATTAGTCATACACATTGTAAGTTCGTGAAAAATATTTGTTTAGAAATCTTATTTTTTGTCGCTTTAATATTATTTGACAGCAGTCAAGTCGGATAATAAAAACAAGTGACTTTCTAATTTGTACCGTTTGATTTAATTTGGATGTTTATACAACTGTACTTAAGTTCATAATAATACTTAGCTGGATATCATAAAATGTCAAACTTGATGGTTAGGTTACATAATATTAATATATTATATCTATTATTACGTCACTCACACCAAAACTCCTGTTACTTCAAAATACATATAAATTAATTACTAATCAAATTGTAATTAATTTAAGATAAAACTTTATCAGTTTTTGTTTAGGATTAAACAATCGTTAAGATTCGTTTCGAATTGGATGTCGAAAAGGTTAAAGCAATTGATTTTCAAATATATTTTGTTTGTGTGCAAGAGGACAGTGGTGTCGACCTCAGTTTTTATAGGTAAGGCAAAGTACAAACATTAATTCCCACCCACCCAGATACACCTAACTAAATCGCGTATTCACATCGGTTTTTGGTATTCGGGAATATTTATATTTGATTTTTCCTTATATGAATTATTTGTATACATCACAATCATATCCTACCCCCATCCATAACCACCCTAACCACCTAAGACCCACACACCCACTTTCAAAGGTGTCGGCGGTTGCCACATGCCCACATAGGTATGAACATTGGTTTCCGCGACACTGCAAGAGGACATAAAATATTTATTTATTTCCTATGCATCTCTGTATGTAACTCAAGGTGAAATGTGAAAAATAATTATTTTTAAATATTTTCCAATCATACACCTGATAAGCCATCGTGATAGTAGCTTACACAATTATTGTTCTACTAACATGTTATTGTTACAATATTTACTGATGGGAACTTCACCAAACTCTGCCAATTTTTTTTTTGTTTCGTTCGTACTAATATAATCTTGTGTTTTACAATCGGCCATCAACAACTATTAAACATTTTCTAGGTAGTTTTAGTGTTACGATGATGCACGACAGACAGACTGCAGTTCGATGGACATTTTTATCCATTTCTTATTATGAAAGTATCGACTGAAAATCGAAATCGTTTAATCTTCGTGTTTTTCCACAGTCACCCTCAGTATGATTTATATATAAAAAAAAATCATATTTGGGCAGTTATCTTGGTAATATTATTTATCAACACCACTTGAAGCCCGTCAACAATCACGCGAATAAATTCGAGTTCCATACAAAGCAATGACCAAGCGTGACCATTACCGATTTGGAATATTCCCGATTGCTGCCCACACATTATCTGTCAATATTTGATGCGAACTAATAATAATTTATAAGTGAATTTTGCGTTCGTAATAACGTATAACATATAACTAGGTTCATAACATTAACTATATACAAGTCATAAAATTGTAATTGAAAAAAAAAACGATTCGAAAAAAGTAATAACATAATAATAAGTAGGTATTATAGGTATTTGAATAATTGTTACGAATATTTGTTTGGATTAAACTCATATTTTAACACGTTACACGTCAAGCTGATCTTCCACGCGCTTCCCATGAAAATTAACGTAAATGCCACCCTTGGATTCACTCTTTCTTAAATTCTGTCAAATGTGAACCACACAGACTTTTTAAACGTCAATACAGGTCTAATTATAGGTAAATATCCATGTGACAACCATTTTAATGATCAAATTTTGTGTTTCCAAAAAATCTTTGAGCGAACCCCAATTAAAAATGCAAATTAATAAAAAAAAAATTACTCCGAAGTGCACATAATCCGTGGGTATATGTGTAGGATTACCAATGTACCAAATTTTGGAATCGCGAGAGCGATGGACTTGGCTAAGGATCGCTACACACACACACAACACTATGCGTAGTATATAATATTGTGTGAATTATTAAAACTTTTATAATATGAGTCGAACAGGAACGCTGTAACGACGGGGCTCGTATAGGATGTGATTAAAATAATAATAATAATAATATATAAATACTTTCCGGCTTCGGGGATTAAAGCGTCCGTCCGTCCGAAAGGACTGCGCACGGTCGCGTGCGTCGTTATATGCAGTGGCCGTTTTTAAGCATCGCATTCGTGCGTGTAAATAACGTCCGTCGCTCTCGGATTTACTGCAAATTGAAAGGGAGCGAATGTGTACTTCGGCGAAAAAAAAACAAAAACAAAAAACAGCGCGTCTGGGAAAGAAATGGGGTCGAGGGTGGTTAGGGTGGTGAAAAAAACAACAAAAATGCCAATTTCACCATTGACTCGACATCGTATTTCCACGGTCCACCCGCGCTCGTCGCCGACCCGCTTATATGTCTTTAGGGAAAATACGATCGGCTCGATATATTATATAGAGTAATACACTCGTTCGATTGTTCGCTCGCACACACCAGCAAAACCCGCGCAGCCGGAAACTAATAAAGTGCCCTTTGTTAGGATCTACTTTCGCGTGTACATATTACATACGTATACGCCGACCAGATCAGTGTTGGGCTCACGCGTGTGGGTTAGGCGGTATGTGGGTCGATGGGTAGGTGGCGGGGTGGTGATCAAATCCGACGGTGTTAAACGTATGCACGCGTTCACGGTACATCAGCCATGAGGGTTTCGTTTGCTTGCCGCCGTCGTTCTGTTTTTCGATCGGTCCGTTTCGGGACTGACGTCAATAATTTCCACCGTGTACAATATAATACATAAATAGGTTTACACATAAACACAACAATGCGAACAAAATTATATATAAACACACACTCGCGAGCAATCCTAAGTTCGAACACGTATCTTGGTCCATATATAGTGGGTGGTAGCTGCAGCAGCAGTGGTAAAGAAGTATTATATGGAACGTATATGACGCGACGGCTTTGGTAGTGGTATTATACACGCGATATACATAACAAAAAAAAAAAAACCACTTTACTTTACTCGGAATAGCGGAAAGAATACCGAAGCGATATTATTATTATTATTATTATTATTATATATTATCGTAGGAGTGTACATATATAAACTGCTTTTTTTTAAATTTCACAGCAAATATCTTCTTCGCCCCTCCCGCGAGTCTATATACGTAAATTCTCTCTCTCTATATATATGTATATATATATACTACACGCCTCTGGCCGGAGAGCGACACCCTATTAGATTTTCGCTCGAAAAACTCGTTTATATGAAAATGTTGAATATATCATTATATTGTCTCTCGTTTTTATATAGCCTCTCAATATACGCCACCGTAGCGTGTAATATATTATATATATTTTATGGTTTGCCATGTACTCGCGCCAATTGTCTATAAATGTTAAGGGCTCTATAATAATATTATAGGCACAGAGCGAAATTGATTGCATCACGCAGCAGAATCATATTATTATCGACGTAGTAGGACGTTTATGAAAAGAAAAAAGAAACATTATTTCTATATTATTTTTTGTACGTATGGAATCAACTCAACATTGGACAAATATAGCTTAAGACTAGGAAGTTATAGTCTGAGCTTTAAGTCTTAAGAGTGTTGGATCGACCTACAAAATACGGGGTGTAACGATAAGACTGACAAATAATCTAATCTTATTTGTTTATATATTAGCATGTATAGATAATTATTACGCTACTCGTATTCGTATAGTATAATATTTTTTGTTTCCGAAAATTAAAAAAAATTAAACCCGATATACAACTATGTTCTTCAAATTCAAAATAAACAATTTGAAAATCAGATTTTTAGAAAATTGTACACTAAAAACATTAATTTAAGTTAATATATGTAGATTACGTTTGAATTTTTTTTTGAAATTTCATCATTTAGTTAAGCAAATTTTAAAATTTAAATTCAGAAACTATAAATTTTTTTCAAATATTTTAAGTAAATCTATATGTAATTTTTTAAAAACTTATCATTTTTAAAACTAATGATATTTATTTGAAAAGAATTTCACAAAACAAACTATTTGACATAAATAAAAGCCATAATTTACAAATTGGCTAAATTTGAAAATTCATAAAAAAATACAATTTTAACTAAAAATGAAAAGATCTTGTAATACATGTGTAGCGAACGAGTCAATTAATTTATATAAAAAAAAATAACAATGAATATTTGATTAATCGAGTCTTCCTGTTACACTCTATATAATATGAGAGCATATTTAATGTTACAATTATTATCAAGCTGATTGTAATATTCATAAATTGTTATATTATACCAATATTTGCTGATTTAAACTGAATATCATAAAATTATTATGATGTGATAATACATTTTATCATTCAAAAAGATAATATTATAATTGGCATTCAACTATTACACTCGTGGTTCCAAAGGTTCTTTGCATCCCCGAGATCTGTTATTATATCATAATTTCTAGAATATGCAATGATACACTTATGACTGTAGTTATTATTATTTTTATTTCATAATTTTGGTTTTTTCATTTCAGATTTTTTATCCACCGCCAGTTGGCTTGTTGAGATGACTTCTTGCAGGCGAAGACTGCAATACTGAACGTCATCCGAGACACACTTAAGCAGACGCGATCACCTCCTTAGGATATATAATATTATCCTTCACCCCCTTTCACCGTAGAAAACGTTTGATAAAAACACAGAGATAAGCACATAGACAAACGGAATTCGGTCGTCAACGCTCGTCAAAATGATATTCACCGAGATGAAAACGTTTACGCTGTGCTTCGTCTTACTGCTGGCGAAAAGTGAGTCACACATAAAATTAATATTATATTCTATAAGTAGGTACTAGGTGGGAGTTGAACTTAGCTTAAAAAAAATCGAACGGAACTGAACTCGAACAAAAAGTTTAAAATATAACAATTAATCCCCCCCCAAAAAAAAAAAAAAAAAACAATCAATACACGTCATACGTGTCGAACAAAAAATGTTTTATTTTATACTTTTGTTTGATATGAAACTAAAAATGTTTGATTTGTTATTCAATTCAAAACTTTGGTGAAAATTTAGGTTGCTATTAAATACATTGTTTGGTTCAAGTTCTACGTCATCACACTAAATTTTTCTGTTTGACAAACGATTAAAAAGTTCGGATTGAGTCATATTTTTGAGTCTGATTCACTTTTGTTTCGTAGCTTACCTTTAAAAATTATAAAAATAATTTAAAGTGTTATACGTGAGTATAGATGCGCGTGTTCAGGGTTGTGACACGATAGTAGTTTTGGTCGATCGACTCGTCTTAGTGGCGACGTTTTAGCGTAATATAATAGTTATTTATTGAAGACGTATAAATATTTTATTGCTATTTTTACGGACGTGACTGTCAGAGCTTATCATAATTATTTAGACACACAGAAAGGACAGTATTTATTTTATAGTCATTTGACGATTCGAGTTTATAAAAATTCGAATATATAACGCAGGTAGTTGAAATTAGGTCGAGTGGACTTGAATTTAATAATATTGCTTCCGAGAAAACTACTCGAAAAGTATAAATGATATAAAAGCTAAAACTTTTGTTTTGCGTGTCCCTTAAATATTGAAAACAGAAATACATATAAATTACATAGTAGCCAGTAGGCCAGTAGGTACATTATATTATTAAGTTTTTGAAAATTATAAAACATTTTTTTAATTGGTTATTTTTTTCTTTGACTATGTGAATTAAAATCTAATAATTTATTTATTATTGTTATGTTTTTCGTTGCACAAAACAGAGACGTACTAAAACTAATTGTATACCTACTTTAAAATGTATTACTATTTTTTATTCATGATACATGATTGTTAATATTAAAATGTGTTATGATCAATTTCGAATATTGGGTTATTGTTTAAAACAAATATTCATAATTAAATAATTAAATAATTTCGGTATTATTTTTTAGGATTTTCAAGATGTTTAAACGTTTAGCAAAAATATCATTAAATAATATTATTATTTTTTATCAAAAATCCTTTTTAAAATTAGAGTTACCTTATTGGAGCACTATGTTTAAAATATTACTCAAAAAAATATAATACTTAAGATTTGATTATTAACATTCTAATAATAATTATAAAACTTATGCATCCCTAATAATATTAAATACTTTAATATTTATTATACGTTTGGCTATAAGATCAGAATATATAACGGATTTAAGCCATAAAAAATAATGAATTTTGTTAATATGTTAAGTACACTTAAATTTCTATGTTTACAAAAGGTCTTAAATTATTATTTATCATTTTATTGTTTATTTTATAAACACGGATTTTTATATATATATATTATTAATCAGTTGGTAGCTATTTGTTTGAGCTACTTGCTCACAAGAGTCATCGTCACTGGCTTATACTTTCTTATTAAAATTATATTTTTATATTTTGCAATGGCGATACATACTTCATTATTCAGTTACGCATACTTGAATATTGTACAATAATTGCTTACGTATCATTTTTTCTTATAATGACAATGATTAAACTATTTTGATTAATCGGTGTACATTATAATGATTAAGGCTGAATCAACCAGTTAAAATACCATTCAAATTGAACCTATCGTTAGCCAATCAAATTTCAGGCCCCTGAACTTATTTTTTCGCTGGCTCTAATAAAACAAAAACTTCCAATAAAATATAATCCATTTTAAGCGACACGAGTTTTTCATGTATGATTTTTACTTTATATATTTTATACCATAAAATATTATTCAATATAATAAAAAATTTCAATTTTTCAAAAATTACGAATTAATTTCAACGGGCCTTTCATATATTATATTCTAGTCCTTGTGTTCCAGGACCAACAGCTGGTTGAATTTGTTTTCGACTAAAACCATTTTCCCTTCCCTTTTCAGCTGATTCACTTTTCGACCAAAACAAAAATTTAAATTAATAAAATAATGATATACAATTTTTGTCAATAACTATTAAGTTTTATATTAATATAAAAACAATGTCAATATTATATAGGCAATTTAAAATTTAAAATAATTTTATATATTTCATTTTATAATATTTTATGCCACTTATAATTTTAATAATTTTTTATAGGTATAACATAAAGTAAATAATATTTGTCATTATTTAACAACAATTTTATACCTATTAGCTTATATTTTTTAAATGTACCTATATTAAAATTATACATACTATTGACAAACATTTTATGTTATTATTTTATTTGTTTGTGTTAATATGTCACAATATGTATAAAACTATTATAAAAATATAAAAGAATAGTAATATATAGAATCTATAGATATTATTATATTTTAAATAATTTTCTACATTTAATTTTAAATTTATTATATACATTTTTGTTTTGGTCGAAAAGTGAATCGGCCGAAAAGGAAAGGGCACGTTTTTGGTCGAAAACGGCCATGTCCCCAACAACTGCTTCCTTTTCATGGACGCCTAATCTATCATAATAGTTTCTACACGAATTATTTATCATTTTATTGTTTATTTAAGTTTATTTAAGAAGCACGGATTTATATATATACGTATATATTTTATCAATTTAATCTTATAAGTATCTGTTCATGTAAGTTGCATTACCTTAACCTTTCACGTTCAAATATTTTTTAATTTGGCAATATCGGTACCTACCTAATTGCTCAGTTACATGTACTCACACTATCATAATTTATTACTTACGTATCATTTTTCTCATCACGACAATGATTAATCTCTTTTGATTCCTACATCATAATTATTAGTGCTGAACCAACGAATTAAAAAAACGTTTCAAGTAATAATTACACCGTAATGGTTTCCAAACAAATTAACACAATACTCACGTCTGTCAAAATCATATTTTCGAGCGCAAATTAACATAAAATTCAGCACTTTTTTCTTTTTATATTTTACTCGCAATAAATTATTATTTAACATCTCACATACTGCAGTACTACAAAATTAGAGTTGCACATTTTTGGTAGACATTTTCAATCATAAAAATGTTCAACGAGTTTCATCAGTTATCTAAGTAGCTTAACTGACGGATGTCTTGCGTTTAAGTTGTATAACGGTGGTATATTACTATGGGTACCTATTTAATGGCATAGTGTGTGATTGATATGTAAACCACACACACCGTAGTTACGTTACGCCGTTCTAAACTTTTGAGTGATTCCTATATAGTAGCGAGGAATTACAATATAGATCTTAAGCGAAACTATCAACAGTTTATGTTCACGCCAGTGCACCTATTTATTACGGATAAGTATAATAATAATGTACAAAGCGAATGTCTTTTTTGGATGTGAATCCTCGCCTGTCGTCGTCGATCAAAACGACGTCATTTGCAATGGCAATTACGCCGAAACGTTCACCAACACATCATCGTTATGTACGTGACTATTTCATTAAAATGTTACGCTCAATAAATACTAATACCTATAGGTAGTAAGATTGATCACTCCGTCGATTATACGCGTTCTCTCATCGTCTCTCGTCCAATATGGCTTGGTCTTGGTGAGTGCACTTAGGATTTTATTTGTATAGTTTTTTTTTTTTTTTTTGTATTCCGTTGCACAAACGCACACTTATATGGTAATCGAGAAAAAATAACGTACAAGAGGCGTATAACTTTATGACGACAGCTACCTCTTACCTCTTAGATCAGGTTCTTATTATAGAGGAACGTAGTCGAAGGTGGGTGTTCAATCAATAGAGTCAAAACGTCGCAATTATTCAGAAAACCACGGATGTGAGTACTTAAATATTGTTTGGATCCCCTCTGATTAAAATATAAAACCCACTCTCTTGCTAATGTCGATGTCACCTACTACTAAATTAAAGTATACGCGATGACACCTAATCAAGTTTTCGATCGTAATTTTTTTTTTTTTTTTCAAAGTTTATTAAGGCTTCAACAACACAGGTTTTAAGCCTACTTTAGTTAAAATTTATACAAGAAAAAGAAAAAGAAAGGAAAAAATATATATATATATATATATGTATACATTAAATTTTGGAATACATTTTACTACATTATTATAGTTACTATTTACAATGGGTATTTAGTGTTTATATTATGGAAAAATGTACTGATTGCAGCTGTGTTTTCATCTTTGAAGGCTTGATAGAGTGATGCTGGATTTTGGAGTATCTTGCGCGCTTCAGTGAATTTGGGGCAGATGACTACGATATGTTCAATTGATAGAGTTACGTTGCAAGTGATCGTAATTTTATTTGTTGCCAGTTTGTAGATTTTTCAATATTGCATCCTAAGATTAATATAAAAAAATCGACTGCTTCTACTTTAAGTAACATAAAAATATTAGCAGCATAATATAACATATAATATAAATGCATATCTGGATTAGACCGAGGATAAATAATTAATTATATTTTAGACACAAACACTTGTTCAAATATAAACATTAAACTTGAATTATAAGTTAGTCATAATTTATCTTCAAAATTCAGAGTACAGTAAAATATAATTAAATAAACGTTGACAATATGCGTTCTCTTGTCTCCCGTTCAATATAAGCCATAGAACTAATAAAATATATCTTTGGTTTTTAAAATTTGAATATATGAAACGAAATTCTAAGCTGTTTTACTACGTCTGAAAATAGCATAACATATCTTCGTCAAAAAAAAACGCAGCTTTGAATTTGCTATTTGATTAAAAAATAGTTATGCTAGGTATGCAGAATCACGTTTAAATAAAAATATTAAACCTGCTCATTCGGTCGTTTATTTTTGTTTGTAAAATGAATTATTGTTACTCGAGACTGTGCAATTAGTGTAATAATATGCATCCGTACGCACAAATGTACGATAATGATAAAAAACATATTTTATTTTGGTACTTAAACCGTCGTGCTACGTAGACAGATTAAAAACAATTTTTGTGTTTCATTGAGTTGTAGTTCGTTAATAATATTATTATAAGAGAACACCACAGCTGTATGTGTCGTCTCCGTCTTATTAGTGCGTAACATAGCAAATTTTACGCTCAGCAGATCATATTTAGCTATATTAGTTTAAAATTTAAAGTGAATTGACCTCTTATAAAAACTAAAGGTAACATTATTATTTAGGGCTTCTCTTAGGTTTTTTATTATATTTTAATTTTAAAGCGAGTTATGAGTATTTTATAAGATGTATAAATAATTTACAATTTTAAAATACTCATAACTCACTATAAAATTAAAATATAATGAGAAGCCCTAAATAATGGTATTACCTTTAATTTTAATAAGAGGTTAATTCACTCTAAATTTTAAACTAACGTAGGTAAACTTGATCTGTTGAGTGTAAAATTTGTTATGATACGCATTCGTAAGACGAGAAGGAGACAACACATGCTGGTGTGCGTCCTCTTAACGTTTCGATTTTGTTTGAGACACATCTTACAACACAACATTATTTTGATCAGAAAATTATACCAAATAATATTATAATAATAATAATAATAATAATAATAATAATATGCCTAATAATATGTAGGTCATTAAATACATATACCGTCGTTTGGGAGTAAAATCTCGCGGGAGTGTTTGAAATAACAATAATAAAGTTCGAGGGCACGGTTTATAATTTGTTGACACATTGACTCTACTTGAACACAATATAAACACAGATTGCGGTTGGGTCCGTGAAAATGCTATGCACATGATGCTCTTCGGCTAGGAAAAGTTTGAATAATTATGTTTATAGTAATTTTGAATTCACAATGAATAATCTAAATGTGTGATCACACAGTTGGACAAATTATAATAATAAACTCCGGTAACAATTTACTCTCTCTATCCGTGTTATCGTCGATTGGAGACGAAAAATAGATCAAACTTCGATCAATCGTGGATCATTCTAAAGTGCACAACAATAACGGTGGCTTAGGGTCAACCAGCTAAAGATTCGTAAAATAACGATCGATTTTTGTGCTCACACTATCATAAAGGTGGTAAAGTGTATAACATATACCCATTATAATATACTTATATTTTAACGCCATTATTATTGTTATCGTCATCATTATCCTCACCATTGCTATTATGATCGGTGTATTACATTTATAGTCGTTACCACAGATTTCGATCATTTAGCGTTTTTTTGTAATGGCGGTTAGTCACAACAATGGTATTATAGGTATATCACTATCCGCGTGTGAGATTTTGCTCTAGTACACGATCATCATCATCATCATCATTATCATCGTGTCAGAGTCGGAATCGGAATCGGAGTCGGAGTCATAGTCGTCATCGTCGAGTCTCTCAGGTCTAATTATCCACCGATGTCATTGGCGGATCTAGGTCAGAGGTCGGGTTCGTGCGATCTTTTTTTCCTTCTCCCAACCCGCGACGCACTCGTAAACCTCATCATCGGGCTGATCCACCTCACTCATTGTGCGCCAGATCGAACGTGAATATTTCGTTTTAAACGATAAATATGTATGGCGGTTGGTAAAGGTGTATTGTTAAAAACCACAGTTATGCGATTTAAAAAATACAGTGAAATTTTTAATACATGCGTGAGATGAGAACGAGATGAAGTCTAAGTCTCTCACGAGCACATTTTCCGAATAATGCTTGCGTGGTACTCACACACCCTTGAGCATCGGACCTCATGCATACGTCATGGTTTTGATACACTTTAACAGATAGTGTTAAATAATTATAACAATATAATTTAGGTCAGGGAAAACGATTTCGGTTCACGGTCACGTAAAGTTTAGGCACCTCTGTATTTATGCGATTATCAACATCATTATCGTCATTCACACTGCCTCTGTAATAATGATTCTATTATATTTCTTCTATTCAATTTGTTCACTTACTAGACACTCCGACACAATGTTTTGTATTAAATTTTTTTCATTTCTAACCTCCGTGTTTTCAACAGATTACTCGGGTGTGGGAGTTTTCGAGAAATTACTGCAGCCATATAACGATTTTTCTTTTTTTTCAATTGCTGTCGCTCACCATCGTCTGATTTAAATAACGATCAACAAACGCAATATTATTCAATAAAAAATGGAACGTTTTAGTTACCTATCTGTTTTATCGTTGAATTGTTTGCATATTCAAAACGTATCAAATATTATTATAATTCGAAATTTCTATAAAATCTGTACACTTAGAAGTCCAAAAAAGATTTTTAGGGTCTTGGAGAGAGTCTGATTTTGAGGTTATTGATGAAACTGAATCATTAGATGAATACAATATCATGAACTATGGACCCTATATTTTTTATTTGCGACAGGCCACCGCATAATTCGAACTGTCTTTGAGCCATACTTGGGTGTATTTTTAGCATATTATTATAATATAAACTAGATGCCAACGCAATTACTATATCTGACAAGATATTATAGAATATATTAAAATTTTTAAAGTGTTCGACTATAGATTACACAGCTGTGGCGTTATTTTGAAAATCGCAGCTGTATGACTGTCACGATTTTTCAACGTAGTCGTTGCGGATCGATCCGTCGACTAATTTAAATATCAATCTGTGTACAAAAAAATCGAGTGGTGGTTGGAATTATTCAATATAAATTATACATTATATTGTATCAGAGTATTCAGGGCCAGCTCGATGAATATCGGGTCTGCGTGAAATGCATTTGCTTGGTCTATTTAGTGAATGTTATAGGTGTTACTTTGGGGTGTTAGAGACAGTCCGATTTTAAGCTTACTGATGAATCTAAATCATTAGACAAGTAGGCACATCATAAACTATGGAAAAAATGTAGACAAATTATAATACGAAACCAAATGTAAAAATTCTAAATTTCTACTAAATATCTGCACTTAGATGTCAAAACAATTACACTCCGACATTATAATATAAAATAAAATATATTTCTTTTTCATGTTTGACTAGACCAGAGGTCTTCAAACTTTGTTTCGGTGCGCCAAATCTGTGATACGCTTTGGCATCACAGGCCAACATGTGTTCGATAGAGACAGAAAGTTAACGAAATTAAATATTAAATACAGTAATTTTTAGTAGGTAATAAATGAGTGCATTAAATATATTTTAAAATATAAATTGTCTCGCGAATCTTAGATTAGTGACCTCTAAACTAGTTTATTCACGTGTGTAAGTTTTTGAGAACTGTAGACACATGATTGTCGTGATTTTTCCATTTAACTTTACTACCTATCACTGTCTACTAATTCCGTTACTTAACATCACTGTAGTTGATTGGATCAATTAGTCATCAAATTTAAAAAAAAAAACGTTATGTGTACATAAATGCTTCATGGTCAATTTTACACAATATATAATATTATATGCACTGTGTTTTATCGGTGCATTGTTGGCATATTTTTTATGTAGGTAATATTATACTACTAAATCTACTGATTAAATTATTAGAAGTTCATTTTACACTATCAAAGTTGATGAAGTTTTAATGTGTTTTACATGTTTTCAGTAAAGTTAATTGCAACGCCCACCTGATGCTAAATTAATTTTAAGTACTCAGAAAACAAAAATCGTTATTTCATATTTATTCGGGCTTTTGTGTTCTATGTACGGTCGCAGCAAGTTTATTTTTATTTTTTAAGTGCAAACTATTCTAATAATATTAGGGCGGTCTGAGAACTTTTTCCATTAATTTGGAAATATGCATATATTATATTTCTTTTGTAAGACGAAAATTAAATTCTTATTTTCTTCCAAAGATGTTATAAATGTACGTACATTATTAGAATTTTCTTCGTTATTGTTTTCTTAAACATACATATCATAATACTGTTAAATTTTTTATTTTATTTTCCAATGAATTGTTTACAAAAAGAAATATTTAAATAAAATTACACTTACTTTTCAATAAGATAACATTTAGTATGTACAATTAGTCTTAAAACGTATTAGTGGTTTTTGAGAAATTATTTACCTCTAATCATAATCATTTTTTATTTATTTGTTTTCCGTTTAAAACTAAAACTTGATCTTTAACGTTATTTTTTCCCATCAGTGTTTATTTTAGTTCGATGTTATTTTGTACCATCTGTTAAGAAAACTTCAATATCGCGTAATATTTCAACTACTGAAATAATTTTCATAATAATTTTCACCATATTCTTGAAACCCAGCTGTGAGTTATTAAAAAAAACAAATTAACTCGAGGCGATAGCTTAAAAGATTTAATTGACATATTTTGTCCTTCTGTCAATAATTGTAATTATAACTCAAAATTTTTGAATGGTTATATTTGTTGAACTAAATAAATAAAAGTTAAATTGTACTCTATTCAATCAGTATCTCACAATCGTATCGATTCTACGATGCCCTTTGCTTCGATCGGCGTACAGTGAAAAATTGTGAAATAATTTGTGCTCAATCTTTAATCACTTTATTCCGGGTCGGTCACAACTTCACAAGAACGAAAGAATGAATAAATTATCCAAAACATTAATATATTTTAATATCACACTTATCTTTATGTTGATTTCGAAGGATTGTTGGGAAACAATTGGGCACACATTTTCTGTGCTGAAAGTTTATTACGGCGCGTGAGAAAAGTTTTCAAATGAGTAAAATGTTGTCATCAGCTGTTGGATTTTTTCCCGCATAGCAATAAGGTCGTACACAGTTGTTGTGCTGTACACAAAAACGTATCTGTTGTAACCCGTGGACAAGTTTTGTGGTACCTACTGTTGGCAGCAGCAGCATCCTTCATCATATTTTGTCGTTCACAATATTCGGTGTCATTAAAATTTTTTTTCAATCACGACAAAAAATAAATATGGATATTCAACCCATGGCATTTGAATAAATTGAATTACATATTATCAGTAATATATAAGGAACTAAATCTGAATTTTTAACCATTTCAACAAATACATAAAAATTATAATTTTCAATCAAAAATCAACTTATAGTTAAATTATATTATATTTAATAAATTGTGTTTTTTAAATGAACCGTTCGTGACCGAGTGCGTTAATAATAATGGTCTGTACTTTGACATAGAGTTTTTCATGCTTATTTCCATCTTCAGCGTAATATAATAGAAATATATTATTAATATTATGTATTGACCACCGTTAAAAAAGGCCAGATAAAACTTTTGAACTTGAAAAATTTGTTCATCCACTAACAGTATACATTTATAAAGCTGAAAATAGTTTTTAGTTTTTTTATGTTTTTTTTCGTATCTACATCTGGATGATGACTTATCTTATTTTATATACTTTACCGAGTGTACCTACATAACTTTTAATGGGGACGCGTAAGCACTATCGTTTATCGTAATGGTCTATTTATAATATTGGTAACTCACACAGTAGATACCTTATCACTTATAATAATATATTTCTAACTGCAAAACTTTAATGAGTGTGTCTGATGCTCAAAAAATCTATAATCGATGGAAGACCAAGACTAAGTCATAATATCATGCAATAACACGTGGTGGCCAATCCACTATAGAAGTCTCAGATGATTTCAATTGGAAATGATATTTATCATGTACAAAGGATGAAACCACGTGAGAAAATATTGTGTTGTAATCTATTTATACTATCACCGATGTATCCAATGCTAATTGAATGTGTTGTGATTAGCTTGTTCTGATTGAGTTCCTTACTTCTAATCATCATTTACATAGGTAGTGAGATGAATGTGAAGAAGCTATATATTATTCTATTGTAGCTCGTCATGTTTTGGATATACAATATAAATTCTAAAAATGCAATTAGAAAACAATTTATAGAAGAAGAGGGGGCTTAACAAAATTTTAGAGGCAGGGCTATTGCCTCATTAAACTCTCCAATATTAACTCTCCAATCTACAACTATGGTTAGCGCTATCATGTTTCGTAATGACATATTTACAACAATATTGTAACTCACAGATTATCCAATTGCTCATAATAATAATTTGTCCACTTGTACAACTAATGTCCACTTGTTCAAAGCTCAAAAGGTCGGTTATCGATGAAAGACTAATACTAACTCTTAATGATAAGCCGTAAAACGTGGTTGACGATCTACGTTTAAACGGTTTTACGATTTCAATTTGAAAATAATTATCTTGAATAAAAAATGAAATTACTTTGTCTAAAAATACAAATATTGTATTATTATTAGTTATACATTTATTGTTTATTGTTTGTTTGTTTATTACGGAAATAAATTCCAATTACATTTTAAATAAATATGTAAGAGTTAAAATATATAAGTTACATTAGTAGCTACTTTGGGGAAAAAGAAGAGAGAAAAAAATTTGTGTCCATGTAACGGACCTTAATCGACTCTCCAGTATGGTTGAGTTAGCGAGTTGTCTATCCAGCCCACTCAACCCAGTCATGTGAAAAGCACAATATTGGGCAATGACACAGTTCGGAGTATGTTATCTCACGAGACCATGAACCATGGGCAAGATCGTGATATCAAAGTGCACACGTCGGTTATGTTCAGGCGCATGTATGGAGTATTGAATTCAAAATGAATTTATGAAGACAAAACATATTGTTAAGAATACTGACAACTGCAATAATGGACAACTAAACAACGGATGATAAGTTGGTGGGATTTTTTATTAGAAATCTCCTGCACGCCAATAAATTTTAAAATACACCAATTGCTGATAAAGTACTTAAAAAGTTTATACGTTTTCTAGTATTAAAAATTAAATGAATAATATATTTGAGTTAACTGTTTTTTTTTGTCTTTAAGTCTCTATTCTCGATTTTGAAATTCTTTTAAAATGAAATACAACATTTTCCATTTTTTTTTTAAACATATGGAACTATATATTATATGTTCTGATTTAACGATCTAAAATCAGTTAAATTTACTGACCAGTAGTCTTACTAGGCGATGAGAAATATCTTGACAAATAATTAATTTATACAGGTTCTAAGATTATGTATGATATTAAGTTACATGTTTAATGACTAATGCGTGTTATATGATATCTATGGTGTTCTATTGAAATGTATAGATCTTAATGACTAGAAAATTATTAATCATGTAAGTGCATCCACTCATTTTACATTTTCATTAATATGTAGTCTTTTACGTGTTAATAAATCACAATAATTCAGTAATGGCGTTGTATTGGTTGTCCTGATTACTAACACCTCAATATGAAATTGATTTATTATGCAATTTCAATTTATTATAGTAATTTCAGAAGTGATGAGCATTTTTATCTAAGATATTATTTTCTATTCTAATTTAGGAACTGTTATACGAGAAAATACTATAGTTATATATTAATTATTATATTGTGTTTATAATCTCGCTTTATTTGATGTGAAATAATAATTAAAAATTTTTTTTTTTACTTAAACAATAAGTTACATTCTAAAATTAATAACTTTATTGCACATAATAATGCAACTATCAAGAAAAATATTGATCTTCGCCGGGTATATTTAGTTTTCTTTATGAATTCTAGAGGTTAGATTAATTTTTATCGTTATTAAAGTAAATAAATCGTCCATTAGGTGATGCTTTTGGCATTTCATTTTTGATGTTTATTATAGTTAATATAATATATTAAAATAAATATAATCCATGGTCCCATGCATAAAGATAATAATACACATATTAAGTTTTATAAAAGCGTGCTAGTGCGAGTGGAAAGGATGAATTCTTCCGATCGATCCACAAACCGTAAATTTCGTGATTGTATTATATTGTTATCACCCCTGTCAACGTGTTACAATAATAAATTCCTATGGTCGGGTGCCATACGCTGACACATGCACACATAAATGATGCATACAAATACATATACATTCACACAAACGTATATAATAAACATATAAATATATATTCATAGCGTGTACATCGAGTTAATGACCATCTATTGTTTGAACGAAATAGTGCAAATAGTGTTCCATGTTATTTGAATCCACGAATAAACGATATTTTGTTTATTCGCCAAGCGTTTATCTATCATCAGTAATAATTTTATGACCTTTCCTCTGGACTCAGCTACTATCAATTTCTCACATCGTTCACTATACAAACCTACCTCTTTTTTGTAATAGACAGTTTCATTTGAAGCTATGGTGTTTATCTGAAATAATGAAGATTAAATCAATAAAGTTCGTTCATCCTTATTACAACTATATTGCGTTTTTCTCTAATTTAATTTGTATAAATTTACAAATTTGAAAATAATTCACTAGTTTGCTACGAACAAAATAGTCATGTTTTTTAGGCATTTATTAAATAAATGATGCGGTAAAGAACGCCGTAATGGGGAAACCTAATTCCCCCTTGTTTCGCGATGTAACCAGGAAAAAAAAAGATTATATTGTCGGGGGTATATTGTCATATTAAAAAAAAATTGTGTATATTCATAAAATACTTTTCATTAACTATGTTTACAGTAATTATTACAGTCATTGTTTAAAATATTTTATATTTTTAGTTTCAGTTTTTGGATTAGTCAATGGTGATTCATCACCGGGGCCCGTATATGTCAATCCAGATTTAATTTACGAAAAACCAGAACCTGTCGCTTCACAGGTAGTTTCACCAGATTCTCAAATCACTCAAACAGTATATGGATTTCTGGACTTCACTACAACAATTGGTAACACTGTTATGGTTTTCATGCCACAAAGTGCATCTACTTCACCAGGTGAATACTAAGCTATATATAAAAAAAAAAATGTAAATAATGATTATTGTATGTAAATAATATAAATAATGTTTATCAGGTACTACTACAACCGAAGAATCATTGACTACAGAAGGTATGACCACCACTATTGAAGAAAAGCCTATTACAAAGGAACAGCTGGAAACAGAGTCCATTGGAATTACTCCCAGTAAGCCAGTGAACCTACCAATTGATTCAAAAAATGAAGAAATAGTTATGACATCAAATGAGCCTAAAACCACCGCTGAAATAACTACCAAAGAACCGACGACCACTACTACAAAAGAACCACCAACTACGAAAAACGTGGTGAAAAAATCGGAACAAGAAAAAAAATCAACAGGAGCACCAGTGACGACAAAAAAAACAAATGCTAAACCGACAACGCCATCGCCTCTAAAACCAAAACTAGTTGGAAACGTAAATAAAGAACCAATGGTAAGCTCAAAGGTTATAGTTATGGCGGGTTCTAAAGTTTTAGAAAATATTCAAACCAAAGTAGAAGTCATTGAAGGAAGTACACCAGAACCATCAAAAGTGGTGGAAAAGGCGATTTACAGTAAAGTAGAAGTTATTTCTGGTGAACCAGTTGAAGAAGTGGCAGTGAACCATTTACAACCAACACCAGAATATGATTTTCTTTCACGACAACCTTCAGAAGTTGTGGACGAGACATTCAAAGTAATTGATTTGAAGCCTAGTCTATCCAGACACGTCCTCGTTCAGAAAAGTCGAGGGCCTGATGGAAAACTTAGAGCATTCAACTCAATAGCAAATTTCAACGTAGAAGAAGAACCTACGACAAATAAAGCACCGAAAAAAGTAGCTGTAAAAATATCCCCATCAGCTTCTGGTGTTCGAATTCTGAAAACAGCAGCACCGAAGCCCTCCTCCAGATCACCAAATGTTGAACCTACACCAGCTGCATCTGGATTGGACGACGAATCTCTAGAGTCGTTAGTGGGCTCACAACCAGGCTCGGTCTTGGTTCGACAATCCAGGAGGCCGGCTATTGGTGGAGGTTTTAATAAAAACAAGTACACGCCTACGCCAAAAAGTAAATCAAAAGAATTTGAAGATTATTCGACTACCGATGAAGAACAAAATGAATTCACCTCTGTTCAAAATGAACCTACAACTCCAAGTTATAGAAAAGGATCTAAATTCACCTCAAAAATAACTACTACAACACAGAGAGTTCCCAGCTTTAAACAAAACCGATTTAACAGACCAACCACCGCTGAACCAGAAGTGGAGTTGACTGAAGGATCAGCTACTCAAAGAAGGTTCCAGCCTAGTTCCAAGCGTTATGACAGTAACACCAATGCAGCGGTAGTGACACCAGCTAACCGTCGGGCTTTCAAAAAACACTTTCAACAACAAGAACAATCACCTCAGTCCAGCCCACAACCTATTCCGACAGCTCCATTGACGTTCAAATCTAAACTAATCCGACCAACTGGACGTTGGGAGTACAAGACATCTCCCAAACCTCGTGTAACCATTCGTCGTATCGATGAAAACCGACATGGACAGGAAAATGCTACCACACCACTGACACCACATTTCCCCGATGTACAAGTTGACAACGGAGACCAAGCGTTGGCTGGTTCAGGTTTATTACCAGCCTTACAACATGATGATGACAACGACGTTCTCGTTCAAGACGTAAGTCCGACTGCAAATGCTGAGACAATCCGGGTAGAAATCTCTACTCCAGCTGAATTCAAAGACATATACTACGAAATTGCCACGATCAAATCACCGTACTCATTCCAAGTAAAATATATAAATAATTTTATTTCATGAAATATTATGCCATTTTTTTGACATAATTTTATTTTTTATGTTTAACTAACCTACCAAGGTAAACTTATTTTTACAAATTATCATATTACAGAGAACGAGATATATTGATTTGAATATAGGAATAAAAAGTAGATTTACATTAAAAATAGATACCCAGTAATGAGTGGACACTGGACATAGTATCTCCAAGATAAAATTGTTTCTTAAATATTTTATTTCAACATTTTAAAGCAGGAAGTTAAGGCATTTTTTTCGAAAATTACAACAGAATCGATACAATGTGGCTTAAATTTATATGTCAAAATTACTTATTAAAACTTAGAAACTTAGTAAACGACAAAATTAACACTTTTATTTAAATTTTAAACAAAACAATTTAAAAAATAATTATAATATTAATAAATGTAAAAAAAATTATGTAATTATAATACTTAAAATATAATTTATTTTCATAAATTTATATCAACATTTTATTGAGTTACAAAAATACGCCAAAATTTACTATCTGTTAAAGATAAAACCACTAAAGGTTAGAAATTAAAAATGTGTTTACCAAAATTGACCACATGAGTAAATAATAATGAATTTTTAATAATATCATAATATAATTTTACGCAGTCGTTTTAATGCTTATGATATTCCATTTTCTCGCAGGTGGGTTCAGTGAAGAATACCAGGTTCATAACCGTCACGTCAACAATCCAAAAGAGTCTGGTGGAGCAGACCGACAGTCCATCGCCAGCCAGAGTGGAACCACTGTCTGAGAATATACTGGCCAGCCAGGCACCCAACTTGTACGGCCGTGAGCAGCCACTCGATTCCAGCCTGGCCACTCTGCCACCGATCTCCTTGTCTCCGGACCAGGCCACACCACCGCTGGAAACTATGACCGAGAGCTTCAGCACCACCGAGCTAATGCTCAAAACACATATCTTGCCAGTGGTCCGCGGAACAGACACCAGCAGTGTGACGCTGGTCCAGTCATACAAGGTGACCAGACTGGTGACCGCGGTCAAGACGCTGCCGCCGATGGAGGTTTACCAGTTCGTGCCCAGCAAGACACTTAACGAGTTCAACACCAGGCTGGACGAGGCCGGGTCAGAGCTGCACCTGGAACTCGAGTATGGGGACAACGGCAACCACGACGATGAGCACCCGAGTGCAGCCAAGGCGTTCCTGGACAGCCTGGACCTATCCAACGTGGGATCTTCGTTTGATCTGTCACAAATGGACAAAGCCAATGGTCCACGATCAAAGAAAGCTCACCGAATGGCGTCGGCGTCAGGCAATTCATCTTCCACCGAACACCCATCAAATCAATACCAACAGCAGCAGCAGCAGCAGCAAGCGCCCACCATGAGCCCCGAACAGCTCCAGCAGTTGGCCCTGTACCGGTTACTGAACCCGAATGCACCGATACCAGCTCCGGTTATAACCACCTCCCGACCGGTGTTGCGGTACGAGACCGTGTTCGAGACACACGCTCTGCCCGTGGTAAACGGCGGCACCACGTACTATACTACCTTGTCTCGACCCGTGGGTACGGTGACCAGAACCGATTATGAGATGGTCACCACCACGTTGGCCATACCGCAACCTCAATCACTACCATTCCAACCACCACAGCTCCAACCCACTCCGTTGTTCCAGTTCCAGCAGACTCCCTTGTTCCCGCCACAGCTTCAGCAACAGCAACAGCAACAGTTTCCAGTTCAACCTACGCTTTTCCCCGCCCAGCCATCGTTCGCCATCACTTCTACGCCCGTTATCACCCAATCGATGGTCACGCAGACCGACAGCAAGGTGTTGAAGCTAACATTTGGTGCGAAGACCGCCTACACTACTATCTACTCCAGCTCGGTAGTGCCCACCCAGGTTACGTCATACGTGACCCAGTCTGTGGCCGTCCAACCAACCGTCGCCCAGTTCCCCAACTTCATACCGTACGGTGGTTACCCATTCTTGGGTTAGATATCACTCCACCGTCACCTACGTGCCATTGTATATTATTACCCGAAGAGCAGCGACCGGACATCCGAATGATGGCCACCAATCGTCGTGACTTGTACATAACTACATTATTATTATTTTTTTCGTTTCCAAAAATCGCTCAAATGTCGTGAAATCGTCTGGTGGGAGCATTAATTAATATTATTATTATTATGCGTATCGCGTTGTACATAATATTTTTATTATATTATTATACTTTTATTCACCCTTCTAATCTATTATAAATATAACGGTTGGAAGACGCAACCTACTCTTGATACACGCAATAATATTATGACGTGTATAAATATTGTTTGGTTTCGTCTGACATCTTGTTACGATTGTTTATATTTCTTTTATTTTTCGACTATTTTACATATCGTCGGAACCTTGTTTGTAATACCATTTGCGCGACTGACACTGTAGTGAAAGAAAAATAGAAAAATAATAGAAAATGAACTGTAATCGTTGCACTTTCGACGATCACCTACAGTAGATTTCCGATCCCGTCGTTGAATTGTGTAGGGTCCCATGAAAAAAAATAAATATAAAACGAAACAAAACTATTTTCATCAAACATCCGGTTTAAACAATATTTGTTAAAGGAATAAAATTATGAATGAATTTGTACAAGAATGAGACAAATCTAAAAACCTGTAGGTAGGTATAGGAAATATGACATACCTTGAAAATTTCTTGTTTTTTGATTTTTTGTTGAAAACCCTGATAACTCTGAGATATTATTAAAATTAATGAAACCTGAGTTTTGGTCAGAACACAAGATAGCTCCATAAATTAAAATTGGCATCGACCCTTTTGAATATTATATCATCGCACGCGTTTCTTTCACCTCATCGATGATTACCTCCAGTGAGTTTTTGCGCATTTGGTATAGGTTAAGCTAACCCTGCGTGAGCTGAATCTCATAATATTATATTCAAGTGCTACGTATATATTATATAACAATAACAAACAAAAAAGTCTACGATTATTAGCACTATTATTACAGTTCGTCATAAACGGTTTCCACCGTATTCTTGTGCGCATGGTTGTGTCTATACACTAGCTGGTTCATTTATCACCCTACTGAAATAAAACTTTGAAAGTCAGCCAAAAGTTTGTGGTGTATCTTTTCTCCCTCTGCTTCATTCACTTTGCTCCTGGCCCTCACCGTTTTTTGTCTGGGTGTTAAATAACAAATCCGGATGCCGGTTATGATTAATCGCTTTTTCCTGATAGAAAATAATTTCCGAAAAGAGAGGACGGTGCCAAATACAAAGAGGTCAAAAAAACAATTTTGATTAGGATTAGACTATTATTATTATTATCATTACTATAGAACATAGTGAAATTATGTTTTAATCATAAATTAAATTTTAGTGTAATTATGTTTATAATATTATAATGTATTATTGTATTATTATGTTTATTTTTATACTATAATGTGTAACTAATGTTTTTTTTTTTTATGTATAAGATAAATATTATTTAGTAATAAAATATGTGTACAGTTTAATCGAAAATATGTAATTATAATAATATTATTGTTCTTATATAGTTTGTCACTCAATTACTGCGTACCTGAAAAAATATCAATCTCAATATTGCAAATCGCAAACACTTTAACTCGCTTTCTAAGTAGTAGGCAGGTATAATATCGATAGCAAACTTTATTCGTTTTTTTTTTTTTTTAGTTGATTTTAGCGTATCGTAACGTTAAGTTACTTATTCGTATGATTTGCAATAATATGACGTGTAGGCATGTATAATAATAATGTGCACTAACCCAGTTGGCACGAATAACCCAGTTTGATTCGCTTTCGATTTCGATTTCTTCGCAGTGGAATAAAATCCTTGAACGGAGTCAACACCACGCCGACTTATTCCTCGGGCGCGTCGTGATTGTCGACGCGTAACCACGACCTTGATCTCGGTTACTCGCGCAATACCGGTAGCTATTAGGCATTTCTGGTACAGGGTATTAAAATAATATTAAATATGCGTGTACTTATGATATTACGATCGATGTCGATTAGCAGTGTTTATAAATACTTGTTAAAACCGAAATCTACGCACAGCTGAACACAGCCGACGAGTATTATAATAAAATTATAAACTTTATTTCGTGACCGCCCACGGGTGCACAGGGCCGACGCAATAATATTATTATTTTATATTTATATGATTATTACTATAAAAAACACCAAACGAATACACGAGTCTATTTTCCGTAGCCGCCCCTTCACGAAGTCACGCGCTATATTATTTGAATCGTTTTCGCGGCTTCGTCGAGCTATCACTTTAATTTTCTTTCGACGATTGTCTTCCTTCCCTACCGTTCCGCTGACGCTGATTTCCGGGAATCCTTGAACTTTGGTTATTCGTGTGCGTGTGTATAAATAAAATATATTGGCGCCCGCACAACTCGTATATCAAGCGGCCGCGAAACTGCTGGGCGGACGTCTCGTGTGGCGTATCATATACTTCTGCAGCTGGCCACAAACTTGTGATATACCTTCGGGACGCAACACTATAACTATATTATAGATAGCGACTATAGTTATTTACAACAATACGTATATACAGGGTGTTTAGCACTAGAAAATGTTTTAACACCAATATGAATATACACTACTTACATTCAGCGAAAATATCCAATACGAGTACTGCATTTATTCAAACCCAAAACTATTTATTTCATAAAAAAGACTTTGGTGTACCTACCATTCTTGTGTATGCTAAATATATATATATATATATATATATATATATATTATGGACCTTCCATCTATCAAATAATGATAAAGACAAAACCACCTATTCTATATAGTTCAAAATACATTTGAGATAAAAATAATTATTTAGCTACATTTTGGACTTTCAGTCTTCCACGTTTCTGTAGACTTCTAGGTATCTACCACCAGTGGTAAAATAAAATACAACATAGATTCTTTATCCTGTTGTTTTTGCGTTCTAATTATTTGTTCTTAATTGAATGGTCATACATTTTCACGTAATATCATGTAGTCTTCTGTTTACCACCAGTGGTACGTATACCACTGTTAGTGAGCTGCTAAGATATAATATAACTGAGCCTGAGTGCGTAAAATAATTGTTAAAAATTCCTAAAATGTGTCACAGCCTGCATATTTGTTGTGTATATAATGTATATACTATATACCTACTTTAATTATGCTTCGATTTTAAACTTAACTTTTTTTTTTCTATAAATTTCAATAAAATTTTATTTGTTAGGTAAAAAATCTTAAAAATTGAATACATTGTTAAAATGCTGGTTGAAACATATAAGTTTAGTGTGTTCCTATACCATGCTTAATAAATAAATATTAAGTTTTATTTTGCAGGAATTTAATTTAAATGTAAAATAATAGAAACAATTAAGACTTAACCAAATCAAATAAATATGCTTATATAAAACCGAAAATAAACTAATTTGTATTTAAAAAATAAAAGAAGTTAAAATGTATATAGAAAAATTGGTTTCAAACAAAACTAGCAAACATATTTGAAATGACAAACTAATAATTATTACTTAGCACCATAACATCTATAGTTGAAACATTCGTGCAAATATCTGGATTAAAGTGAAATCTCATATTAACCGATTTGATTTTTTCAGTCAGTATAATATAAAGTAAAAAATAAGATTCGTATAAATCCGAGGCCCTCTAATAACGGAGGCCATAGGCAGTTGCCTATCCTGCCTAATGGTAAATATGTCCCTGTACACACTATATCAATCATTATAACTTCACAAAAATAACTTCTATGTGAAATTACATAATGGTAATCACATACACCATTACGGCAGGAAGTTACAGAGCAATATCTCAATTTAATTTTTTTCTCTTACTTCCATTTTAAGGTACATAGATATTACAATGTACCGTCACTTTTGAGAGAAAAAACAGACGTCTCATAGATGGTAATATCATCTTTATGCACACATGGTGGCTAAGGGTTTTTAAATTGTGTTTGCAAGACCATTGACGAACTGTCAAAATGAAAAGTGAATTTGCATTAAAAATAATATTTTGTACATTTCAAAATGTCATATTTCTTCAGCATGTTCTAATAAGTAGTATCAATAACCATAAAAATCTTAATATAATATTATAACATACAATAATAAATTGTTTTTTATTTTGTCTAAAAAAAATTGACATTTTACATAATGACAAGGTATTATATAAAATACCTAGGTTATAGATATGTAAAATAATATTGAAAATCATAATATATATAATATGTTTTATTTACATTGACTCAGATGGATCAGCAATATGCATAATATCTAGGTCCTAGGTATTTAGCAAGCTACCTAAATTATACACATTCCTGGTGACATATATATATATATGTGTGTATATCATAATAGGAATGTATCTTTATAATAATTGTACAAAAAAATCAATGTACGATTTTTAGCGTTAAAAAAAAGTGAATGTCTTAAACAAAGTGACAGAAAATGTATTACACTTTTTTTGTTTGGTTACTTAAATGTCTCAATAATCTTGTCAAATACCAAAATCAATTATTGCGAGTGATTATAATGATTACGACTTACAAAAAAAGGAAAAATCTTTGATTCGATTAATTATTAATTTTGAAAAGTGTCATATTATATTTTTACTCAAACGCAATAAAAATTAAAATTGAAAAGTACATAATTAGCGTACTAATAATAAGCTATAAATTAGTTATAAAACGGTCCAGATGTGCCTCTTAACTAAGAAACATTAAGCCTACTATTAAAAAATAGCATCTTCCCATAAACCTTAAACGAAAATGTGATGTTATCATAACTAGATCTACAATATGTCACACGCTTCTTATCCACCCATTCTTTATACCTTAAGAACCTGCCATAGTATGCGATGCATGTAAGAAAAACCTTTCGATCGATCGCATTGTTACCAGATGTCCAAAATACGACTAAGCTTGGAAAATCTTCATCGTCCTAACATATTTCCGACTAGCTGTCAACCAAGAAAACACCGATGCAATTTATAAACTTTTCCACTCTATACATTCAAGAAAAAAGAAAATGCTAACAACTTACTGTAAATATTTCAATTCTATTTTTTTAACCTTTTTTATCTCCACTGTATAACTCTTTAACACATGCTGTTGAAGCCTACTAATAATAAAAATAAAAACGAAATAAAAACAAAAATAGTTTCAATTATTAATGTTGTAGTAAGTAATCTGGCTAATTGAAAAGCTAAATTAATAATTCATGAACACATCTTAAACCTGAATAATATAAGGAACAAACAATGATCACATTTTTAACACTTTTCTTAAGTTCGCTTTCACGTCCGTCTGTGATCAAATCTTGCGCGCTCGATTTGAGGCACTTTTTGAAGATGAAAAATTCTGAAAATTGGTATGGACCTTGGTCTTGGATGACAATACAATAAAAAAATAGTAGTTCCAATTATAAATCTTAATAAATTAAATTAATAATTCAAATGTTTACTACATAATTTACAAACATATTTTTAGATACATATAGTATTTTGTATTATTTTAAGAAAAAAGAGTGATCATAATATTATTGGTCTTTATCAAATCGTATTTTACTCATTGTAAACAAATTTACCAAATATATATTTACACTTTTTTTTTCGTTTCTTCAATGACTAAAAATTTTTGTTGATTGTCAAAAACAACTCTTGAATGATTACAGCATCCATTATAACGTAAAAAAAAGGTTCTGTTGAATTAATATCTTACGTATTTTGAATAATATAAGAAGGTTTGTGAGTGTGTGTGTGTGTGACACCATAGTGCTGCAACGTGCGTGGTATTTTTTATAAAATTATCGTGAAAAAAAGATAAATTTGAAATAATTAAATGGCATATATTATGTCAATTTAAACCCAACGACTTGTTTCCTTCTTTTTTTATTTCGTGTAAATAAAATGTAAAATATTTATCGGCAATATTCCAGTATTCATGCATGCAGAAATTATGAATTTTTGAGTTGGAAAACAGTATTTTTGCTAAACCTTTGTTTTTAATATTTACGAAAATATTCTGAACATGAAAGGTTTTCTAATTACGGTTTTGGTGGCCTTTACTTATAAGTTATGAAATTACAAAATGCAAACCCGTTCAATTTTTAGTAAATCAATTTAGAATTTTAATTAAAATAACTGGATTAAATTTACTTTTTCAACGTTCGATTTATATTTGTAGGTAACTAAAAACGTTGTTCTTATTCTTATTATTCTTTAAAATGTTTTATTTCCATAACATGTTTAACTATGTTGTACTCTTTAGTTAATAATTTAATAATTATATTTTTATTTGTTTTGTGTGATGATTCGATCAGTTCAAATCAAAAAACCTTATTGAAAAAATTATTTGAAGTGAAATATTAATAATTTTTTGCAATTAACGAAAAAAAAATTATATTTATTATGTAATTGGTTGTATTACATATTCTAAATAATTTAATGCATTTTATTGTGTATTTGAGCTATCGATTGAAAAATTTATCATAGATTCTGAACAGATGAAATCATTTTATATAAAATATTATAGTTAAAACTTAAAAACGGTGATATTTAAGAACAAACTAAGAAAATATTCTGAATACTTAATTACGGAATATGCATTTTTATTGGATTATCTTTTAAGGTATTATAACTTCTAACACGGCGCAATGTATAGTCAATTTTGATACATCCCAGTATCCCATATTAAATCATAATATAATTACTATTGCAATAATTGCTGACAATTAATTAAATTAATATATATTATGATAAAAATAATTTTATTATGTATTAATTCAATATAATATTTAATATTATTATTCAAAAAAGTTACAAAATATAAATTCAAGGAATATTTTAATTACATTTGTTTTAACATAAGATTATTTTTATGACTATAAAAGTATTTGAAAGGACAGTAAATATATGAAACATTTTTAATTGTGCATTACAATAAAATATTATTTCAGCCAATAATCTTTGTTGTTGCGGCTTAATTTTAAATAAAAAAAAAAAAAAAAAAAAAAAAAAAAAAAAAAAAAAAAAAAAAATATTATAACTGAATTTTGATCATACTCTGAACCAAAATTTGCCTCAAATCTTCCAGAACACCTGTTAAAATCACTCAGACACAATAGATTCTCACTTGCAACCATCTTCAATTTCATTTCAAAGGTAAGACTTCAAAACAAAATATGAAAACTTTATAAATACATATGTACACTAATACATAGTCTTAATATCTTTATAAATAAGTACTTTATATAAACAATTTGCATGTATCCCAATGACCTTTGTTGACGAGGGTACATTTTGTTAATAAAAAAAAAATAATAATAATAATAAAATATTATTCAGAATAAATTAAATATGCAACCCAAAATTTTGAATAAAAATATGATTTATTCAAACATTTAGTTGAACATATTTAATTTAACATATTAATATTATGTAGAATATTATGATATGAAAATATAAAATGTAAAACAGTATACTCAATTGAGATTTTGACCTTAAAAATTGTAAAATATATTTTATAATTATTTTCACACTTGCATTATGATAAAATCATAACTAACTAAAATAATTAAAACCAATAACAATTATTAATGATAATTAATATAAAGGCATGTAAGCTAAGTTTACATGTAGGTAATATCAACACATATCTAGATAAAAATATTTGTTATCTTTTAATCTTATCTACAGATAAATCATTGATTCGATTTAAAATCTCTAAGATTTGTATAATACAATTTGATGTATGGGTTAGTTTTGGATCTATGTTTACTCAGTTTAGCCATTTAGTGATTTAATTTATTGAAATCACTCAGCATGTGTTCATCATATGTAGTTTTGTATACCTATCCATACATGTAATTATTTTATTATTAACAAAAAATTAAATATTCTCACTAAATTACGATGATAAAATACGTTTGACAAGGATATTTTATCGTCAGCAACAATGCAGTAATTAAATCACAACATTAAGCTATAGTAATAGTATATCACAATGAGAAAAGACATAATATTTTCACTCAAATGATCGAATATGTGAGTAAGATATTACGTCAAATAATTGTCAATCATGGCATCCAACATCAATATTTTCATTTTATTTAAAAAATGTCTAATGTAGTTTTTCTCGTTTTTGTGAAATACTTCACTGCTATGTTGTAAAATATTTTATATTGACAGACTTCAAAAACTTATAGACACAATATTATCGACAGGGTACCCATAATTAATATAATTATATAATTATTCACATTTAAACTTAATCATTGTTTTATAGCCCTTCGGGTGGGGCTGAGAAGATATAATTTGTTGTAAGTTTTAACAACTGCTACTCATACCAAATACGTGAATAATAATATCTTAATTATATAACCAAAAATAAAACCTTTAATTAAAAAAAAAATGTATACAATATTTTTTATGAATATTAATATCATCAGACTCTCTTCAATAGTGTAAACGATGGTGTATCATAAATACATAAAAAATGAAATAACTTTTGTTTTAATTAATATTTTATAATTTTTATTTTCGTTCTATTCTCATGGTATTATAACTGTTATCTTATCACACAATATACATGTTTAGTATACTATTTAGTTCGTGACCACTCAAATGGATCGAGACACTAATTTTACTCTCACCCCAACGTATATAGTAAACCTGTTAAAATATATGTTTTTAAATATTTGTTTTTTTTTTTATAAATCTTTATAGTCTGTTATATTCTTACAATTTATGGCTAAATTATAATATTTAAACACGGTAGAACACCAATAACGATATTACTTAGGACGCATGTTAAGTATGATTGTGGTAGCAGAGGTAGTTTTATCCCACCTATTGATCATGGGTCCGTTGCCATATTCATACGTACCTAATTCATTCCTAATGGAGTTTATTCAAAGTCAAAAAAACAAAAATGTATTAAAATATAATGGTTATTTATATAGGTTTGACAAAAAATATAAATCTACCACCTATTGGAGATGTAATGAAACACTATGTAAATCACGCCTTAATTTAATATACGAAGAAATCATTAGCGATCATAGCATATTATTTTATATAGTATTTTGATTTTATTTGTATTTTAATGTTTATTATTACTTATTAATTATTATATTATAAAGGTATACCCACTAACGAAAATAATTTCTTACTTTTCGCTATTTATGTTTTCGCTGTTAAAACATTTCGCGATTTTTATTTACGCTGTTTTACTTTCGCGATTTTTACTTTCGCGTTTTCTTTTTCGCGATTTTCACATGGACTCGGTTAAAATAGTATTTTTAATTTCACATCACAATTGTAATTCCAAGAGTCAAAGGGTTTCAGCTGTCAATGCTTATAGTGTATGTAGCCAACATTTCAGTATATTATTATATTAATATTATATATATAGGTACTATGGCAAAGTCTAGACACAGCGTTGCAATTTCGATTGGGTTATAGCATTTATTTTTTATCGTGACCAAATTCGTTTAATTGAATTCTAAATCACTCTGACTTTCCTACCGAGTTTAATTTTAAACTTGTTGAACTCAGTGTTCTTCGTGTATTTATTCGGAAGTATGTAACACACACGCCGCAGTCATCGTACGATTTCTAGTCAACATATTATCACTTAAGGTTTGATAGAATTGGCATCGCTTGCGCACGTTTGTGTGGTGTTGTGTGCCCACGATGTATCCTGAACTTTATTTCAATTTGGTGTATTCTACAGTCACAGAGTTCTTGTAAAAAAAAGAAATCCGACCGACGCGATGGGTTTTTTTTATTTGTTTTTTAATAAGCCATGTTACACAAAACGATTATATTAAAATTTACTATATACCTACATTTTACACATACATCAGACACGTCTTTATTACATTTTCTGAAGTATCTACACTGAAATTGTTTGTTTCGCGCACTTTGGTTGTGTAGTTCTGTACTTACGCATCTTGATAAAAAAAAAAAGAAAAGTTTTTACGTGTGACTGGTATACTCAAGGCAATACGAGACGTTGTATTTCAACCAAGCACTCAATGATTGACCTGGATATAATTGAAAATGAAATTTTAAAATTTTCAGCTTTTGTATCAGTGAACATTTTTTTAGTTGTTAAAACTATATCGACATGCAATCGCGCACGTACCTATTGTATAATTATAATAATATGAACTGTTATTTTACGAGTTAACGAGTTATATATATATATAACACATTAACTATTGAACTGAAGTGTAATTTGGGTATCACGTTTTATTGCAAATAAATCTAAGCCTTAATTATTAGTATCAACTGAATTTTTCAAAACATATTATATCATATCAAAATAATTACATGAAATATTTACGTTATTCAATAAAATGCAAGGTAATAGAGCACGACATGTCGTAAATTGTGTAAGGTCGTAATATAAATATGATGCAGCTACCTAAGTATAAGTTCTAAAGTGAAACTACAAGAATGGTTTTCAATATTTATTCGAAAGGAAAAAAAAAGGTTACCTACTGTACTGCAACTATAATGTACTTATTCGCTTTATGTAAAAATAAAAGTTGTTTGTTAAAGTGAAATATTGCATGGCGCAGTAAATCATCTACAACTCATAAAGTTTTTTTAAATGAAAAGAAATGATACGAAAATAAAACGAGTAAAAATAACAACAAAAAAGAAATTTCAGTAACTAGTTAAAAATATTAGTGAATAATACGAACCACGTTATTATCTCGAAACTGCTCAATTTATTATTATTATTTTTCAAAAAAAAAAAATGTATTATGTGTAGTTCTGTATTATTGGAAAATCTGCAAGATAAATTCGACTTAGTTAATTAACTCACATTTAAATTACAGTGAAATTGTATTAATAACTATTTATTTTAGTATTTCATTTTCTGTATTATTTTATATTGAAACAATAAATTTTTATCGTAAATATTTATTAACAAAAATCTAAAATAAGTAATATTCCCGTTTGGATAGAAGAAAAATTAAATTCATCAAGTCTGTGGTCTGCGACAAACGACGACGTAATGCGGTGGCTAGTTCGAAGATATCCGATTTATCTCTGATACATGGTATACAGTATTATATTTTTACCAATATTATTGATATACTGATGATATTGTTTGATTTAAAACAAACTAAAAGACAGGCCTGTTAGGTGTGGAATTGAAAATTATCAATTTGGTTTTAATTTCAAGCGTGTAGGTATTATTTTATATATATTATTATATTATAATAATTATTATATATTATATTATATTATATAAATATACCATTTCATTTAGAAGGTTTTGTCCAGATAACGTTAACGTTATTATTTTTTTTTGTATAATTAAATAATTACATATGAAATTAAATGTAGAGTTATAGTCTAAATAAGTATTTTTTAGTGATCGTGAGTAGATATAGAATCGTCAATACGGACACAGCAAATGCTGTTGTCATTATTTTTTTATCCATTTTCAGACGTAAATGAAATTCGAATATAAGAAGTGAAAATGTGATATGGAATTTATATGTAAAGTAGATAATTACTATAACAAAATTTCTGTTAACTGTGATGTTGGAAAAAGCATATATTAAGGCCCTTGTAAACCATAAAAATTTTTCATCAACTGAAGTTACCGAATGACAAAACTTAAAGTTCAACTAAACAAATTTAAAAATATTTGATTCAATAAATAAGTTTTACTTTGCATCAAGTGAAGCATATCATTATAAAATATCATATGAAAAATTTAAAAATTGTCAAAACTTAAAATATTACAGTTATTTCTGTCAAAAATTTTCTGAAATTGAAAAAGCATTCCGATCAATTCAAAATAATATTGTTTAAGCAATCAAACATCTTTCATTTTTCGAATCAGATATTTGGAAGAACTTAAAAACATAAAGAGAGTTGTCAGTCGTACATTTCTTTAACGTTTATAAATTGATTTTGAATATTTTGATTTAATAACTAAACGACATCTGCACGAGTGTGTGTGTGTAAAGTGTATTATGTGGGTGATTGATATAGGATGTATACTCTAATAAATTACCATATTTTACTACACACACACAAGACGAGCAATGATCTCAAGGAAAGAAATTCTTGCCTAAACACAACTCCTTAAAAACGACACGATCGCAGCTATAAAAAATATTAAAGGTAAGATGATTAAGGGTTTCTTACAATATGGTAACAGAAATATGCACAATACTATATAATAATCTAATTCGATCTAATTATTCGCTTGTTATTTAGCTTTATGTCTGGGCACATGTGGAAAAGCTGAACAGAAAAAGGTTCGAAATTTAATATAACTGTGATACTGATACGGTCTGAATGAATCAGAGTAAAGAAAATGGCTACGACCATCGTGCAGAATAATAATATTATGTCGGTCAGTGTACACGCTACCTAGTTCGGTGATTTATTTTGCACTACCACCGCCTCCGTCGACACGATCGATCGATATAAAATATGTATAACCGGCAAAAGTTTCCGGCGACGAAAAACTCGTGGTCGAAAGTTTCTAGCCGGCGCCAATTAAAAATCTAACAACCCCTGTGACCGACGCCGACGCGTGCGATCATGCCTACCCACTACCCAGTTTTATATTGTGCCCGTGATTCGTGAATCTTGACGAAAAAATACAAAAATTATATAAATTACGGCTCCTGGTAATTGATTTATCGAATCATCCGGAATCTTATAAAATTTTAAAATTATGTGTATTTGAAATTTAGTTCCATATCAATTATAATACTTTTCTATTAATCTACTACTGTTTTATAAGTATTTAAGTGGTGAAGGAGAGTAATAAACTCTCAGTCTGTGTGGAATTATAAAATTTTGAAATCTGAAAGAAGAATATTTCTCACAGGCCTTATTAAGCTCCGATTTTCTTATTTATTTCAAATAATTCAGATAGTTTCGTATTAAAAATCTTAAAATTATTATCTTATTTGAAGTACTTAATATATTTTACTATATTGAATAAAAAAATGAAAAGTGCAGTTCAACGTGGACTGTTGAATATTACTCAATCGGTTATAAAAAGGATCAAATAGGTTGATTCTACAGACAGGATCATTATTTCTATAGAGCAGATACGTCAAAATCAAGGTATTAATTGAGTCAAATAAATCGAATAGTTTACTATTTGTGATTTGCACATACCAATTTTTTGAAACAAAAACTTTTTATAAATATTTTTAATCTTGTTTATTACTTGAGTATTACCCTTATAATGTACCAAGTTAAGTAACTCAATATCTATATTTGATTGAAATATATTAGGCACTGAATAATTTACAGTAGAAAAAGGGGATAAGTTCTTATCTAATTATATAATTCTAAAATCAAGTTTTGAATAACTTTATCATCGATAAAACAAAGGGGGTGACACGGTTAAAAAAGCACTTAGTGTCATCGTTTTCTATGATATATGTTTAAAATGATTAATTACGCATTGAAGCTTACTACTCATTAGAATATTTACTTTATTTGGTTCGATTGTATATCATAACCATAGATTTAGTTTACCTCTATCAATTTGATTTTTATGAATTTGAAATGATTTATGATTATGACTGTCTCGAATTCGAGAATATTGAATATTTTTATAACAACAATAATGAGTGAAATTGCTATAATAATTAAGTTTTAAGTTATTTCAATTTACACAGATGATAAAATAACATAAAACCTTTAAATCTATTTAATGATAATTAATCAGCAGATGTAGCAGATGCATTAATTAATTTGGCATATTGAATGTCAATCCTATATCAATTTAAAATTAAAATTTTTTCAAAAATCGACTATTCTGAAAAATATTTGAAAATATAATTAAATTTAATGTTGTCATATATTTTAAATTGAAATGAAAGCAGTTATGCTGCTTATATAGTTATATAGTTAATTATTTTTACCGTTTTTAATAATTGTATAAATTTCGATGACAATGATGATTAATGAGTAAATTTAAATTTGTTAGAATATATAATATATTATTTGTACCAATAATAATTTAAAATGTTATAAAATAAAATAATATTTTAAGTTTAGAAGGTAAAAAGAAGGTTAAAACATAAATTTAAAAATATATTTTTTATAATTATTGCGTGTTTTAAAATAATAATACAACTTAAATAATTCATGACATTTTCTATCACAATCAGAACTTTACTATCAAAAGTATTATGTTTATTATTAACTTGTTTAAAGGACAAGATTATTATTTATTCAGTAGAGTACCAGCATGTCGGAAACCCTGACACTCCCATGGTGGGCTCTGTGCTATTTGCAAAGGCTTTTTCTCCTTACTATTTTCAGGAAAAACGGAATACATTTACCTACCCCATGTAAATCCCATATTAGAGTTTTATTTAGTAGTGTGAATGGTTCAAGCTCGAATGTTTTTGGTTTAAAATATTAATTTTTAAACAAATGCACACGTCTTTATGCTAAAAACTTGTGCCTAAATAATCTGCATAATTTCATCAAATGGAATCCTTGATAGGATTCAGTAAAAAGATAAAAATCGACTAAAATATTATTATGACCCTCGACTAAAAAATAAAATCGGTGGTATAAGCTTTTCACACATACATAATATTTCAACCTTTGAATATCGTTCTTAATATAGTAATATTATTAGAATTATTATAAAATCTTAAACATACGCGAAAAGCAAACATTTTGTAAATATCAGTGATATTGATTTTGAAATCGATCCGAAGGGTAAAAACTATATTATATTGTATTGTCTTATTTTAAAATGTTGTCTGTTTACAATACTTCGTCAACTCTGGTGAAACCATTAGCCGGGTAGTACAGGGGTTAAGGTAATCTAATATTATCCTAATTTCGCGCACACGTGTCACCACTACTTAACCCTCAATATAGGAATTGACCGTTCCCGATTGTGTGTATAATGTGTCTCGGGCTTTTAAGCCGTTTAGATATAATAACATAATAACGAATAATAATCGTTCCCACGAAATTTCAATAGTATACGCCTTAATTTCGCAGACGATTTAATTGATTGTATTGCAATTATTACTTATGAATTATGATACTGTAGTAACGACAATTCAAAGTTTTGACACAATTTAAAAAAAAAAAACTTGCATTTTTAAAATGTAAATAAATATAATATCCCGATAATTGTCATTTTGAATGAAACAATAATTATTATAATAATAATATTAGGCAGTTAAGTACTAGCCTTTGATTTGGTTTTTGTATATATTAATAATGTATATATATATATAATGTCTACATTCAACCGATAAAATGTATTTTACAAACATGTCATATTCTATGTAAGATAAAATATTTTTCATTTTATTTTTGGAGATCTTTTGATTATACGATCAACGGCAAATGATAATATTATCAAATATAGTAAGTCAGTTACATGATATAGTATTTGTTGTTAGTTGTTATATAAGCAGATAAATGGATATAATATTTAAAAATAAAAAAGCATATGCCATATTTTTACTAATTATAATATTAATAATATGATATTATGCCGTGTAATCAATGGCAACTATTTAAATTAAAAAAAAAAGTATTAATTTTTGGTGAGCCATACAGCAAACTTATAAGTGAGTAATCCTTTAGCTAAATATAGGGGGTTGAAAAATAAGCTATACACGCCTTTTATGTCCTAAAGAATCAATTGATATGACTTTTTATTGAACACGGTTCAGTAGGTTTTGGATCTCAAGCTACCAAACAAACGGCCAGATGAACAGATAGATATTTGTATATATTTATGTATGTACTTATTTAACTTTTCCACTTGGCGTTGCCCGTACCAAACATTTTAAAAGAAATATATTACCTGAGGATTTTAAATTTCTGATATTTTTTGTAGGTACTAGGTACTTAAGGAGTGCTCTGTGGCGATATAAACACCTATTTTTAAACACCCTCTTCTCCTCAATTATACTGCAAATTATTCAGCAAATGATTTTTTTTTTTAAATATAGATGTCTCTAATTGCAAATTCTAATTAATAATAAGTAGCTTCTAAGTTATTAAAATATTTATTCAAATTATAATAATTCTTGCAAATAGTTTCATACAAATATAAAAAACATATAACACTAGATAAAGTGTTCATTATAATATAATTATAATTTTTACAAATTATTTATATTGATAGTTCAATAGAAATTTAAAACATTTTAAAATTATATAAGCTCACATAGTTACTAACCTAACCTATTACCACAGACGCATTATTTTCTTCTACACAGAATAATATAACTCATAAAATACTCACTCGACTTTTAATTTAAATACATAAAAAATCTTAACAAAAAAATATCTGCTTAAAAATAAAAAATGAAAAGAGGGAGGAAGAGGTCCTATTTGAAAAAAGTATTGTATTATCACAGAAATACCCTTAAGTGGTATAAAGAAGGTTGGAGAATGTAGTATTTTTGAGTGTATTTTAGAATTCCAAAATCAGAATTCGAATAAATGCATAATTTAAGCATAACAATAAGGCTTTAACTCAGTTACATATATTACTCAGTAATAACCTATATAGTATACATATTTTTTAATTCTGCTTTTGGGATATGAGACTTACCTTTTGGACCATTTTGAACTTTTAACCTAACCCTATGCTTCACAGTTCGTTAATTGCTGCAACTTCACTTTCCCGTTTACCTTGATTTTGTTAACATACGTTAGTATAGATTTTATGAAAAATTGATTGATGTATTATTTAAAAATTCCGTTAATTCAGTAGAATAATTTTTCAATTAATTGTCAATATACTAGTGTAATATTACACTATTTTATACATATTTTTATTCCTACTTTATAATATCAAGAATTGTTTTTTTGTTTTTTATCCACTAGCGTATTTTAACCATACATTCAAAGTTTTGATCAACTATATTCAAAGCTCTCTATGTATTTTATGCTATGTACATAAATTTATGTCTATTATTCATCAAGAAATATTTCATTGAAAACTATTTTTCGTTTAACAAAGATTATGTAGCATATAGGTTCATATAGGTTTAATTTACTTTCATTCATGATAATATACAGAGTGTAACAGGATGTCCTGACAAACTAATGCATTTTCTAATCGATAGTTTTAATTTTTCGCACCATTTACAAAAGTGTTCTGGTTTGGATTAATAGTAAAACTATTTTAATTTTTTTTTAATGCTGAAAAAAAAAATGAATGTACGATCTAAATAATTTTTTTGGTGCATTTAAAACGGTCAATTTATAAATCTGGTTTATAGAAAAATGTTAAACGTAAAAACATTTATTTAAGTTATCTACGTAGTTTATTTTTTAGTTAAGTTTATCAAGTTGTAAAAAAACGTTTTAAATTCCAAAAGTATAAACTTTTTTTGAATATTTTATGATAAATTTTAACAGTTACAAGCTTTCAAAAATATAATTAAAGCAATTTATATTAAGTGTTTTACAATCAAAAGTTTTACAAAAATATATTTGAAATTTGGATATTTTGAATATAAAATACAAGATTTTTTATCACAGGTGTAGCCAATAAATTATATAGAACAAAAAAAATAAAAAAAGTTGATTAGAATTAAAGTTACATAATTAGCCACGTGTTAATTTCACACTTTTTTTTATTTATTCAAATAAATAAGCCTCGGCATCTATGACTATTGGGCATACAAGGAGTTTAAGGTTATCAGTTTTAGAATAATTAATGTTACACTTTGTATATTGTGTATTATATAAAATAATAATATAATGTTCTATGTACCTACATAGATTTTCAATCAAATTTGAGAGCCAATATTATATTATATTTTCATTTGTTTGTTTGGGTCGGACGGCTCTACCCATTTTTGTAGTAGTTCATTATATAATTTACTATTTTTAAAATTATATGATTTTTTTATTTGGCAATTGAAATCGTTTATAAAATATTATTCAGCCCATTTCGTATTAATTTCACACTCATTTTAACCATCCATTTTATTTTATTAATAGTATTCATATTATTGTACTGAACAAAAATTATTTTTTGAAGAATCACTTCTTTCTTATTGACTTTCGATATTGTTTTGGACATTTATATTTGTGTGTAAATAATATATTTTTCAATCGGTTGATTTGCATTTGCATATTAATAGAAAAAAATGTCACTTTAGAGAATACTATAATATTATCTTACACAAACAAAAATATTTTTTTGATTCTCGCCATGGCATTCCTGGATACATATAATAATAAATAATAATACACATATCATAACTTTTAAAACAACAAAACAAAGTATGTTATTTATTTTAAATAGAAAAACATTTAATAAATAATAAATTGAAGTACCGTGTAATTCACATAATATAGGTACATGAAACACAAATACAAAAACTGAACAGTAACTAGATAAAAAGTGGAAAGTTAGCTATAAGTTATAATTCACTTTTTTAAATAATTTTCAACTCAACTTGTAAAAATAAATTTGAATGTTAAAATATAACTCGCTAGATATTTTGTCGAAATTAAAGTATTTTACACACTTTTGTTCCTATAACGAACTGTATATATATATATTTTCATAATTATTTTTCAATAAAAATATTTTTTATTATTTTTTGTGAAAATCATTATCTAATAACAATAAACACTTCAGTACATAACCTATATCAGCATGTAGGTTAGGCTAAGAGATTTATATCCGATACCACGCCCAAGCAGTATAACAACTTAAAAAAATTTATTTCATTTTTTATAGTTAAAAAAAAGAGTTATATTTCGCTAAAGTTTTATTTAGTGGAATAAATTTCTGAATCTGGAAAACGAATTATGTTGTTTGAGGCATTGTTACGTTCACATTGACTAGGAAAGTTTACAGAACTTTATCTTTAATAGTTAATTCACTACAAAGTTTAAAAAAATTAAAACACATTTTATTTGGTGTTTTTTGATGTTTTTCAACTTTAAAGCTTGGTAGTGAATTTATGATTGAAGATTAAGTTCTGGAAATAAATTTTAGTTAAATGATATCATAATAAAATACATATAGTAAGTAAATTTCTTAAAATTAAAAATTAAGAACCTAACCTAACCTAACTAAGTAATCGTTTTATCATGAAAATTTTCTGAAAATTTTACGTTATCTAACCCATCTTTATCGTGTGTACACTATTATATTTATTGGAGATGTATTTGTTAATTTTGATCATTCATAACACTATTTATAACAGAATAACATAAAATGCTGACGGTTTCCTGGACACTTAGATAAGAAACTCGACGACGGTTGTATTAATATACATTTTTCCTAATCACTGGAAATAAAATTATGAGTTAGGTAGTTGATAAGAAACTAAGACTTAGATAACAAAAAAAAAAAATAATCCGTAGAGCACAAAATACTTACATGAGTGCGAATATTTAAATAAAGTAACTTTTAAGTTAACTCGAGTTATATCATTTTTCGAATATTTGTAACTATTAGACTTGGTTACACAAATCAACTTTTATATTAAAATTAACTATCTAACTCGATTCATTTTTTTTTCGTTACGGATAACCTAGTCACGAAATAAGTTTTTTTTTTTTTGAGATTTGTTATACCATTTTTAATGATTGATTGATTTTAAACTGTTCATTTCGTTAGACATGGATAAGTAAAATCTCATTCTCCTTACCAGTATTTCCAAAGCAGTATTTATGGTGCCATGATTTTTTTTTAAACATTGTGTAAAATGTATTATAGGTGATTCGTGTCTCGGTTACTCTGCTACAATCGATACGAATTCCAAATATTTATGTAATATTCCTTATGAACGTAAGGGTCCCAAAATATTATGATAATTATTATATTGTAATAATTATTATATCGGAATTCTACCAAATTCACTTTAATTGCACATATTATGGTTACCAACTTACCTAAAGCTACTAAATTCGGTAATTACCCCCCACTAAACGTCGTTCCAGTATGTCGTAAATTTAAAACGTTTGTTCGGCAGTATAAACCATAGGTGTATACAAAGTTTGTATTATGATATTCACACGCACAATAATAATAGCTACAATAATAATAATTATAATAATAATAATGACAAAGGTAAAGGCGATACGGCAATTTCCCTTAATAAATCAAACAGGTCATGGGCGTGGCGGTTGAGTTGAACTTTTAAGCTCCGATAAAATATCTCACCCGGTTACCCCCTCACCTAACTCTCCTGCATCTCGGCGGTAGTCTTGTTAGGACCCCTTTCGTTTTTGAATGAATACATAATTACACGGTTTCCCCTGCAAATAAATGGTCTAATTAATTGTCGCTTATCTCACAGTGACGCCTTACCCGGGACTGAATTGTTAATTTAACTCGATGCCATAATTATTCCGTCGTGTACGGGATGACGAGCGAATGAAGGAATCGAGTGGATTAACGCCATCGGAATTATATTGAATAATTCTGTTACAACAGACGATTCCGCAGGTGTTGTTCGAGAGATTGTTTGCCGCCGCAGTAATATCATTGGATTTAATTTCAGCGAATGCACACGATAATAATATAATATAATTATCCTATAAGTTTGATATCAATTATTTGTTTTTAATAACTTATTACGTCGAAACGATTTTCTCGCAGAGATAGAACAGAACAAAAAATTAAAATGGGATTATTATGGTGGCGGTGGATAGTGTCTGAAGTCTGAAATATTTCACAAAAACGTGAAAAATGTATTAATTTTATTAATTATTTAGATTTTCAGTTTCACTGGCTATCATTCTATGTATAATAATATATTATAAACAAACTTTGCCACGACGTGATTAGATATCACTCTGCTTTGGCAGGCAGACTTTTTTTGGAAATGTGACATGGTCCTTTTTCACACTTTGGTTTTTGTTGGATATTATTATTTTACATTTCGACTGATTATGACACACAAAAAAAAAAACAGCAAATTAAATATTGCTGAATAAAAGATTCATAATAATATTTTAAACAGAAAATAAAAATAAAATAATAGTAATTATTGCAATTTAAAATATTATTTAATTTAAATTTCATATCAATATATTTTTAATGTCCAAGACGCTATATAGACTATATAATAACTATATAAACATTTTCCTTATGGGGTTTATGACGTTACAAATTATTAAAGGAACCTATTTAGCCCATGATGGCTATTACTACTACGAAAAATTATAATATAACTATTTTCATTTATCTATAGTAAGCACTTAAATATTGTAATTGTTATATAGGGTTTTAAATTAATATTAAAACAAAAAAACTTTATGAAATATCATAAATAGTTATTAAATTTATTTTTACGCTTAGAATAATAATGAAAAAAATTATCCTTTTTGGAAAAAAACATAAGCTTATTAAAATGTTAAGTAGAAGGCCATAATATAATATATATAATTACTGATTGTACATTCTGATCTTTAAGATTATTTTTCTTTTATATAAACTATAATAGTACCTAATTATAAGTTATGGTTTATGATAGGAAAAGTACATTATCAAATTTTGTGTTTGTAAATCTTCAATAAAGATTTGAGGGGAGGGGGGTTGAATTTCAACTCTTGAATTTGAAGTAAATTGTATTAGACCATTAATATATATATATTATATGGGAACTATGGTTCAAATTTCTAATCACGGGAAGTGCACCAAATAACGGTTGCATTTTTTTTTTTTGACTCCTAGTCATATGACATATAACGGATGTAAAAAAAAAAGTCAACTTTTAACAAGACACTTTCTCGTCATATTCTGTGTGATCCAAGCTAGAAGTATGTTTAGTTATTTTCATTCCCTGTCACTGTCCACGTCAGTAATATTCTAATTAAGTTGAACGTAACGTGCCGTGGTTACGTCAGATGTAAAATTAAAGCTTACCTAGCTTAGTTGATATGCTCGCGAACGCCTTACATTTTCAATTAACGCAATTTAGACGACACGAACAATTAATTAAAAAGATGATTTAATACAAATTTTAATCATAAGGCGAAATTTGTTTTCTCAAACACATACTATAGCTGTAAGATGCGGGTCAATGCGTTTGGATATTATAATATTACTGTAATTACAATTAAATAATATTATTGTACCATTCATGGATATTAATTTTAATTAATACAATTTGCAAACATGGCACTTAGAGCACACCGAGATGCTAAACCGTGTTTAAAAGAAGACTAAACATTTTTCCAACCCCATAACCTGCCTTACAACTAGAAAATTTAATAGATTACAGAGTCATATGTTAATTTTTTAAGAGCTATTTTATAAGACCTTAATCCATATGTTAGTATGTTACTATTTATCATTTTTTTTTCTATATTTAACATATTTTTATATGACGTATTTTGTGTAATTATTTATAAATTTATAATATAATATTTAATAATTAATTTAATTAATTATTTATATTATTTACCCAACCAATACATTACGGTGAAACTATCTATATCAGACATCAATTTATTTGAGTGCTGTGCTAATAAAATACACAATAAAGCACAACAAGTATTTTTAAAACGTTGTTAAAATTCATACATATAATATCATTTTGTCTTATTTAGAATATTTAAAAACTATAGAAAACTTTAAAAAATGTAAATGTGTGGTACTATAATAGCTACCTATATTTAAAGGAAAAAAAGTATCTAAAATAATTCTAGCGACATGCCTGATACATTTTTTTTTACAAAAAATAAAAACATCATCATTGTGAAACTAATATTAGCAATATTAGCATTGTTCTACTCAAAATCAAACGAGTTGGTCAAGCACACTTTCTAAATTTACTAAATTTCTGATTTTTAAACATATTTTAATGCAATACAACAAGCTATAATTCCAAGTACAATTTTAAACAGAATTCGGTGACCTCAATATTTGCAATTATATTTTGATTAGCGTGAATCTACATGAAGTACATATACGGATATACGTCATACGATAATTAATTGTCTTAATACAAACTATGTATACAGTATTAGTGGATAATAATAACAAATAAATAAAAGTCAAAAATCGTAACTATATGTAGTGGTAACTAAATAGATGGACAGACACAACGGAGACATAAGGTGTTTTAAACTTATGGCTTGAAAACCTAAATCGAGGTCATAATATTATGATTAATAATTATGATTATTAATTTCTGTAAACGAAACAGGTATCTATAGGTTATTGGAATATAGAAGAAATAGCTGTTTTCATATTTTGGCTCTGAGTAATTATTCATCGACAACAGTGACACCTGACAACCAAAAATTTTTTGACATCGGGTCCTGTTTAATTTTTAAAAGTGTTTAGCCGTGGACCTAAAGTAAAAAGTATAGGAAAAACGGATATGCGACGGCGACGTGGGAGGAAATAGTAGTTCAATATAAGAAGCGACTCTGGTTTCCCGACGGGCCGTCACGTTTCCGCTGTCATAAAAGTTGGAAAACTCAGAAACGAGTAGAGTGACGTTTTATCCTTTCCGCCATCTCGCTGACCTAAAAAAAAAAAAACGACCTCACCAATGATGGGTTGGCGGGACGCACAGCAGACGAAGATGGGCGAGGATTCCCACTATACACACACCCACACACCCACAAACACTCGCGAGCTAGGTCATATTATCATCTGGGGACTTCATTACGCTCAGCCCTGGAGGCTTAGAGACGGTCCTGCCAGCCACTCTCGACGGTCCATTTGCACTAAACAACTCTGGTGACCATGTGTATATATATATATATATATACATAATAATACTGTCGTATACGCCGATAAGGATGACGCGGTCCCGGGTCTCATATTTTTTCGTCCCCGTTTTTTATTTGTTTTCGTAATTTTCGCGTTTCACCTGCAGCTGTTTTCCTCACACGTCGCGAGTTTTCCTGACCATTTATGATTTTACACGCAAAGTGTACGTGCGATTGGCCGGTCGCACGTACCGGAATTATCTCCGACCACGACCGGACACACGCACGGTAATTCGTGGCAGGGCTTTAAATCGCAACCCCTGTGAATAAAGAATAAATGGAGCAATATAGGCTGCCGTGGTATTATCATATAATTTTCAGTCACTTGTGATTAAACTTTTCTCCGGGGGTGGATGCGTTTTCGATCTCTGCGGCGTACCTAATGTTTTAATAAACCGTTATATCGTCCCGAATTGAAAACATTCCGTCAATACAGAGTGATTCGTATTTTCAACCCCGGTCGATTGTTTCAGTGTAAAAAAGCTCAAACTAGACCTCTAAAACATGCAAGGGGTGCTATAATATTGTTAATATGTCTCACATAACCTCCCCCACGAGCTTTGCTGTCGACCTCACATCATCTACTATAAAATTACAAAATCTTATAAGTTATAAGATTATGCAATAATCAATACGCGTACTTCTTAAAAAGCAGTTTACACAAATACACATTTACACAAATTTTATATTGATGATAAAAACAAAAGATATTCATACCATACTATTTTTATTCATAATATAATGGGTGATTTTTTAAACATACTCACTTTATTTTTGCAAATATGAAAATATTCTAATTTTTGAATTTTTGAATTTTTGAATTTATATTATTTATCATTTTTGAATACTTGAGAACTGTGTACCACTGTAAGGTGACTTGGGATTAAACAACATTTTTGTTTTCTAAATAGTTACGCCTCTTTTTCACATTTTATTGATTATATCAAATTAATTTTTTGAATTGTATGTTTTCTATTATCTCTTTCTTATTGTTTCATTTTTTTGAAATATTGTTGTCTATTTCTACTTGTCTATATTTTAAATGTAAGTATAAACTGCAATTTTTTATATATGAAAAAAAATAACTCAGCTCGTAAAATATTTTAAATATCATTATACAAAACTCGATCATTCCATATTTATATGATTATTGTGTTTATCTTTCCTTATAAAAATAAATATTATGTCAGATAATTTTACCAACACTTAATTTTCAATTTTTAAATATAATATAACCTGGTCTCCTAGAGTTGTTATTATAAGCAAAGCTAAACTTCAGAAAAAAAGCCTTTCTTTATATTTTCAGACAAATTAAGACAATGTGTATACGTTTCTATTGTTTATGATTAAAAAAAAAAAAAACTCATTCCGAGAAATACGTCTTAATTAGTCAGGTATCAACATCGTAACTACAAATTTTCACGAAAATATTAATATTAAAAATTAAAAATCCGAATGGAGGAACGTTGCTAATATTGACTACGAATACAGAACCTTGCAAGTGTATAATATAGTGCAGGGTGTTAATCGAAATGTTTTTTTACGATCATATAATATCCTAAAAAAATGTATTTCGTAAAACGATGAAATGGACGCATTACAGTATTAGCTAGGAAAAAAAATGAACAGAACAAAGGTTTGCGGAGACGTGTTTTTGGGTGCGATTCGAAAACATTCACCCCACACAATATAATGTCGTACAGTGTCGCAGTATTATTATGCTCTTACGTCATATAATAATAATAATAAAAATAGTAATAATAATGATACACACGCGTAAGTTCGCATACTTGGGGAACGCCCTCTCCACGTACAATAAAAGCAGGCGAGATGATCGCGTAAAAACCAATGGACCGCGTTTATGATTTGGAAAAAAAACAAAACGAATATCACAAAAATAAAAGAAAAAAGTGTTTTTCGGAAAACGTGTTACTAGAATATTGCTTTTGGCGAGAGGGATTTTTAGTTTTTTTTTCGTTACTTTATTAGCTTTTTTTAACGTGTCAATAAAACCATGCGTATTATATTATTATTATTACTATGATATAATGCATAAATAACAGTCGACGAGTGTAGAAGAACGCAAACGGTTAGTTGAAGAGTAAGCTATTTTTAGGTTTTTATTCTTATTTATACGCTAAATATTTTACAGTGTAATTTTTTAAGCATGATCGCTATAGGAAAATTGCCCTTAAAAATAAATATTTATAAGATGTATTTTCAGCACCTGCTTTTTTTTATATATATAGCTAATATAACATAAGATATATTTAATGTTTGAAATCAATCATTCAATTTTAAGCCACGCTCTTTGGAACCTTAAAGTTCAGTAGTTACATGATTTTCTATGAAATCACATTAAAATTTAATGTTTTGGTTACCAAATTTAATAGCAATTTTAATAATATCGTCGTTTTTATATAACAATACATAATTTATCAATGCAATAAATTGGTAAAAGCTCAAAAAATCTGGCTAAACCATTCTTATTTTTATTTAGATCGGTCAAAACACATTAAAATTACATATATATATATATATATAAAATTATTAAAAATTAAAATTGCTTTTAAAAGTTTTAAAATAATTATTTTTACGTTAAGTTGCATTCTTTTTTTTAATTCGAAAATTGTCGTCTGCTAATTTTATATTATTAAACATTGTAACGGAGTACTACATAAAATGGTCCTTTTCAAGACCATCAATAACAAAGAAAAACACCATAAATGATAGGTAGTATCATCCAGTATGACGAGTGAAAACCGCACCGAGCCAAAGTCAACCGCCTGGCAAAGGCACGGTAATAACTCGTCATACCAACGAAAGCACAATCAACTAGAGACGACGACGGTGGACGAGAGGGTATATGTACCAGAGCAGTATAATCTCAACAAACAGTATTCTATCAAGAACAACCAACGCTGAGAAATCGAAGACACGAAGACACCACCAGCCGCCAACACCGATTCTACGAACCGAAGTCCCAAGGCAAGAAGTGATCCAGCCAGCAGACATACTGCAAGATAAAACGTTCCGGATCAACGCCTGATCGAGACAAATCAACAACGAAGCAGCACACTGTGCAGACTGAACGGGCAACGACAAATCCCCCGATCCAGCCAGAATCTATCGCCGACGTGGGATTATAATCCGGACTCCGGAGGCAGTTCACCATTCAGAAACGCGATCAGCTCAAGGATATCGACAAACCGCACACGTATTTACCGACGGATTATGTCTTATTTAATGCCAACCACGGTCGAACTACCATCGCGATCGGCGTGAAAACGGTTCTTTTCAGAACTTCGGCTTGATCACGACCTGCCCAGACCGTGAAAAAGCAACTCCCTATATATATATTGAGTGTGCATATTAGGTTTATGATTTAATAAATAAATGTAATTTTCACAGCATATTATAATCAAGTCTAATATTATTCTCGATCACGGGCCATCGAAGACCGTAACATAATAATAATAATATTCAAATTTTGATTTTAGGAATTTTTAAAAACACCTATAGATCATATCAATTTCAATTTTTATCCGTTACAGAACATATTATCTTCCAATTTTTTTGGAGATTTTTTATTACTTAATGAGTGTAGTTTCGCGATGAAACTGTTTTCTGTGGCTTAAATGATATCTTCAATATTTACTGTGAAATAGTAAGAGAACAATTTTTGTGAAAATTGTCATGTACAAAATTAGAATTCGAATGTATTATTCTCAGATATTTAAAATGTTTATACAAATAATGAATATTTCTTAATGTTTTAAAAAATAACAAAATATAATATGTAATAGATATTTTTTATACATTTGACTCTCAATAATTCGATTTTTTTCTTATGACTCAGCTGTAGTGTATTCTATTATACATGGCCCATTCTTAAAAAACTATAAAATAATTTGGTTGGTATTAATATTAATTTTTAATATTTTCAAACCACCATAATAGATTAGGTCATATCATCGAAACCCATTATCACATCCTTATAGCCCTGAATAGGTATTTAAAGTCTCTAAGTTAAATAAGTCAAAATATACTAGTTTTAATATCGATTTTGATACGTCAAGATTTCCAGAAAAGATACCCACTTAATATTATATGTGGAGCTTCCATTTGAAACGTGAAAGTTCGTATCACCACACAACTAGAAAAAGTATAAAAAATCACAATGATCACTTTAAGACGAATAGTATGTTTCTCAATTGCAACACATCAGATTTTGAATAACTACTCATCGTTGAAAGATACATTACAAAAGGCAGATCATAACAAGTAAGCGTGCTTTTTCAATTTCTCTGTACACAATATATATTATACGTCTAAGTCGTATGAGTGTGCAAGACGTATTACCACATGCAACAGAACAAAACGAAAAAATATACATCATGCACGGTTGCACGACACCGCCGATCACATATGTCACGGGCTGGTTTCGCGTGTCGGTGTTATATTGGTCTAGGGTGAGTGGGTGCAAGTGCGGGCCCATGAACACGATAGTTTTCCGGTCGGCCGAAGTCGTATATACGAAAGTGAATTGTACGAGATGACAATGGGACGGCGAGTATAAGAGCCGTTTTCCATGTGGGTGGTCGAGTGGTGGGGGTGGGGACCGGGAACAGAGTGGTTGCTGAACAAAACAAACCTACCGAGAAGACGACTCGGCGGTAGCGCGCCGGTTAGGGAAAAAAACTTTGGGCACGCAAACGCTCGAACTGCACGCACCTCGTTTAACGTCCTGTGAAATGTGTCGTTTCTTTCGGTTTTCATTTTATTTTTCCCCTTCTCAAGACGACAGGGAGACAATTTTTTCCCGATTTTTTTTTTATCCCCACAACAACATAAAAACGACGGGCATCGAGCGAAAGTTGTACCCTCAGCATGGTTATATACAATTATAGTAGTGTCCCGTCACTTAAGAGTTAAGCCGAGGCCGATCACAATTTTCCCAACTCTTTTGAAAATTGTCTCGTTGCTAAGAATTTCGAAAGTAACTATATTTTGATGACAATAAGCTACTGGACGATATAATTAATATCTCTATAACGTATACAGTGAATTTTCAAAAAGTAATTTTACCAAACTGAAATTAATTTACACCAAAGGTTTATGGGATTGGTCTTAAAACTTTATATTTGCACTGAAGCATATGATATGAAAGAGTAGTCCTGATGAGAAAAACCGTTTTGAAAAGAAAAAAAAAACAGCCAATATCGAATTTCGATTTTTCAGAGAGCATGTCGTTCTTATTTCAAAATTAATAGCGAGTGAAACTTAAGACACGAACTCATTGATATTATACATAATATAAAACTCAGATTAAAATTCAATGAGATTGGCCGTTGGTCATAATAGAATTTTCAAGAGACAATTATTGATAAACCGTAGGCCTCGTGATAATTATACCGTCGTGCGACCACTTACAGAAATCGTTGGATAAGGAATGAAGAAGAGGCCTAAGTTCCATACAATGTCATCATACATTTGTATAAGTGTTGTAACGTGAAAATGATTTTCATGATTCTATTCGTGACACGTAGGTATGTGATATGTTGTTGTCACGAACCAAGGAACTTTATAAAAATCAAAATGTTAAATAGGTATTATTAATATAATGTAAATATTAAATATTTTTTCACCAACAGAATAGTAAGTAATAATTTAAACACAACATAAATCAAAATATATTTTATTTATTTTTTATAAAAGACTTAAATATAACATATTATTTAAATAAAAATCTTGCTTTTAAATCGTAAATTAAAAAATAATTTATTCTATAGAATGCACAAAAAAATAGAAATAAATATATCCACAATCAAACCAATATTCCAATAAATAGGTATTTTTGATACTATCGTTGTAGTTTTAGAATATATGTAGTATTATGCACATTGTATATGGTCATTTTGTGGATGAAAGGGAAAGAGTGGGAAATGGGCCAAATGGGCCAAATGGGTGTTTGTCATTATCGATATTATTATTTTTAAGTTAGATCGTTTTAAAATGTACAAAGAAAAAACAGTTTAAGAGTGTTAAAACTATTATTTAAAAATAATAATATGAACAAAATCCTCCAAGATGCTCCAGATAATATTCTTGTCCTTAAATTTTATAAGAGGTAAATTCGCTCTAATTTTAGAAATGACAGAATAAAACGAATTATATTGACTATAAAATTGTCCACATTGTACGTTTGTAAGACGGAGACAATACTAAACAACACATGCGGGTGTAGCGTCCTCTTAACTCATCACACATTTTAGTGGCACCAAAGGAGCACCTTGAAACTAAAAAAATATAAAATGTGGGGGGAGGCATACTAAAAAGTCGAGTCTCAGACAATACGGCATATTATATTTTTAATTTAATTTTTTTGATAAAACGTGTAATATGAACGAGAATAATGGTGATCGAAAAGTCGTTAATATTAATGAGCACGACACTGATTATGTGCTTTATAATCTTGTGAGCTTAATAATAATTATACATAAACTTTAAATAGTTATTTAATTTCAGAAAAACTAACAAAAATAATCAGACAATTCCCAGATTGCCATATTTAATTATGAAACGCACGTGAGACCTAACCTAACCTATCATAATTTTGTATAATGTTTAAATATTTTATAACTTAAGTTATTTTCACGAGTAACTACATTATATTATAGTCTTAGAATTTCAATTATGCTTCCCTAACCTAACCTAACCTCGAAGCGATTATCAAATTCAACTGAATTAGTGACACAACGATGTAAGTATCGCCGATTCAAATACCATTGGTGACAAACACTTAGAAATTCGATTCATTTATAAGTGCACTGATGCGTTCTATAAACGTAATCGTATTGTTTTTGTTTGTTTTCATTATTTTTGGTAATTCAATCGAGTAATTTTTTACGTACACGGACTATGGCTAAATTCAATTATTCTGTTAAAAAGTTCGATTTTCAATTTCATTAAATACAACAATTGGTCTAAAATTGTATTAAAAGAAAATTGGCTTTGTTAATCATTCACAACTGAATCTGAGTGTTTTTATTTGTTTTTTAAAGTGAAGGCTGATTATTTTGGCAAAATTCTGGTTTTGCTTTACGCACCTATATTACCAACAATTAAAGAATTGTCCTAAATCACATGTTTTTAATATTATTTTTAAATATTTGACCCAAGTTACTTTTAAAATGACGAATCTTCAGCTGGATATTTATTTTTAGTTTAAAACTCATTTTACATATTTAATTTGAATCATAATGTATCATAAAAAACGATTTTCCACAACAATTTCACATACATACCTATCTATATATTATTAAAAATCTTTTCTGTATGACATAACTTATATATAAATCATAATATATGTGTAAAAGCGCAGTTGTTTTTGCAGATTTGTAAAAAATATATTTAAATTCTTACAAGTAGGTAAATAATTAGAAATATATTATTTAACACAACTAAAAAAACTTACTTATCAATAAACACAACAAAATACATCATAATTATTATTAATAGATAAAAATGTTTATAAAAACTTTCTAATACAGGAGATATTATTAAACATCACCTCAAATCATGACTTTTTTATATGAATCTGGAGTATAAAATCGTGGGTATAGGTCCAATTTTCCAAAACTCTAAACAATTTTAAAACCATACTTTTCCTCCATATTCCTCGGTGGAAAATGTATTACTTACTTAACATTAACCATGATCATTTTTTATTGGTTTCGTTCTTTCAGTTTTTGAGTTGTTTTTTATTGGGAAAAACACCATCAATACTTGATAGAATTTTGAAAAACAAAAACTTATACTTCTACATATAACTATATATATTTTTTACAGTACGTTTCATATTTATTTTAAATACATTGTTAAGAATCTTATCACTGTTCCATTGAAACAATTTCGCCTAAATAACCTATTAACTAACCTATACAATGCATATTATTATTTTTAAATGTTCAGGGCTAAATAATCAGGGCTTGGAACCGAAATTAAAAATTTCTGGTATTTCAACCAGATCCTTAACTAACCTAACCTAACCATTATTCGATGAAAGAAAATCATTAGGTTTTTTTCTATTCTAATTTTATTCAATTGTTATTAATATAAGGGGTGATATATGAAGCGTAAAACACTCATTATTTCAAAAAGTTTAAATTATTTTGAAAATATAATTTTACATAGCTTCAAGTCGTTTACAAAACAACGTTTTTATTAAAAAATTATATTTTTAACATTTTTTTATCCCTATAATTTTTTAAGTATTTTACTTTTTTGAACGACAACATGTAGTTTTAATTTGATATTCCAAAACAGAATATTTTTCTAAGTAATTTGATATATAAAAATTAAATTTAGTGCAAGTAAATTACGAGATACAGCCATATAGGTATTTAAAGTTTAGATGAGCGGAGTAGAGTGGTGCGGGGTTACCCCGTGACATATTTGTCCACTACTCCGCTCATCAAAACTTTAAATATTTGTAACTCATAAACTACTTGCCATAAATTCAATTTTTATGTACCAAAATACTAAGAAAAATATTCTGTTTTGGGAGATCAAATTAAAACTACATGTTGTCATTCAAAAAAGTAAAAAACTTAAAAAATTATAGGGATAAAAAAATGTTAAAAATATAATATTTCAATAAAAACATGGTTTTGTAAACGACTTGAAGCTATGTAAAATTATATTTTCAAAAAAATTTACACTTTTGGAAATAATGAGTGTTTTACGCTCCATGAATCACCCTGTATATATATATATATATTATATATATATATATATAAGTAATAACTATTAAATTATAATTGTTGATTCATAAAATTGGGTTGATGTAGTTATGTATACGTGTATTTGTAATTGTATAATAGTATAATCTAAAAGTCCCAATAAACAATAAAATATGAGCTGTTACCAAAATAGAAATGTATAAATAATGATTATTGTTGTTTATTATTTACCCTTAGGTTTGTAAAACCTGTCGTTATGATAATTTCCTAAGCTATTTTTTTATGTGCGCATGATACATATACATAATATTATGTATAAATTCTGAAAAGTTTCTCATAATAATAAAATAGGGAGTAATGGTCGATAACGAATAATTTGTAATATCAAATTATTAATAAGAGTCAATACTATTTTTTAATTTTGTTTTGGCTATTTTTTTTAAAAAATGCGAACTTACTTAAGTCTTTTGACCCAATAAAATAGCAATGATGTTATCATTTTATTTTAGATAATAAGTACGTTGTACATTGTACTTAATACCACGATAAACTTATTTTTTTTAAACTTTTTGAAATAAAATATACATCTAAGTACAGATATTTACAGCTACCAGAACAGAAACTTTAATTCTGTAGTTTTAAGAACCGGAACCGAATTTTTTTTTCGAACAACCTAATTGGAACCGAAACCGAGAAAATTATAAAGGTTCCCAGCCCTGCTTACAATTAACTGAATTATTATCATCAACTATTAGCAGTAACCGTTTATTAAACACTTTTCATCATCATAATTCAATATGCAGTAGAAATTACTACAATCAGCATCGCTTGGAGCGAGATACTGTATACAAAAATCAAAACGTTAGGAAACGTTAAGACCCAGAACGAGCATATATGATTAAATTGTATAAGTTAAACAATACGTTTACAACAAGTATGGTTATTACGAATTATTGTCTATATAATGAATAAAATGTATAGAATTATAAAATAAATAATCGTTTATAACAGTTCTTCTTAAATGGGGTGATATCGCGGTCAAGTATCGGTAAAGGGGGAATGTGGGTCGGTGAGCTCGCTTATATGACCAATTTATTCACAAAATTCAATGACATCAATTTGCGACTCCAAGATGACGAAGTAAATATTATAACACTTGAATGTATTATTTCTGCTTCCAATAAAACCAACTTTATGGAAGCAGAATCATGGTCGCAGCGAGTTTAGCCAGTTTCCAGTTCTGTTGGATCTACACAAGAAGAGTAAAATATCGTTTTATAACTCACAAATTTCTGTCAACTCCTCCAGTCTTTAGATAAGAATTTTTGACAACATTTTGAAGATATTTTGTCCCTGAAAGTTCTTCAATGGGTCATAAACCCCTTTGTAAATATCGAATAAACAAAAATACAACATCAAGAATATATATCAAGAAGGTATATCACTTTTACGGTAAATCTGTAAAAGAATTTTTATCTTGAAGTATTTCTTAAAACGTTTATTTATCCCAAAACTTATTATTTATTATTAGTGAACAAAAAATTTCAGAGAATCATAACACATTTTAAAATATTATTATCACAATAAAATTTTTAATTTTTATTCATACGAAATTATCATTTTTATTTTATATAATTTCAGAATATTAGGAAATTATATATTTTTAACCTATATTTTTTTTTTATTTTACACCTGCAGAGTCTAAGAGAAATATTTACTTTAAATTTTTTTTGCTTAAAACATAACAATGTTTTCAGCTGAGATATCTACAATATATTTTCTACAAAACTACAAATTTCAATTGTATTTATAATAGGCAGGTACAATTTATTTTTTGTTTATGAGTTGTATTATAAATAATTCATGACATAATCCGAGTTAGGGATAATATTGAAACCAACAATACGATTCATACTATGTATTTCGTATACAATTTTATTATAAAACAGTGCAAAGGGGAAAAACTTTCTCGTTTATAATATTTATTTCATAAAAAAATAAGTACATAATGTCATAACAATATTCGTTATTATTAATTAATATGCAGTGTGTTATCGTTTAACCCGTCAATATTGGATCTAGTGTTTATTATACTTGGACAATTTTTGCAAATTATAATTTATAAATGTTTTTAAACTTATATTAATCACTAATTTTTTTAATTTACCATACTATAACCTATATTATCAAATCCCCCTATCATAGACCTTTTTTAATGCACATTTTCATTGCTGTTATACACTTATAATTTACACAAAAAAGTGGGGTTTCCAAAACTTATTATTTATTGTTATTAAATGAAAAATGTCAGAGATTCATTACACTACTTAATACATTATTATCACAAAACAGTTTTGAATTTTCATTCATACAAAATTATTATTTTTATTTTATAGGTTTCCAAAATATTAGAAAATTTGAAATTTTTAACCTGTTCTTATTTTTTCTACACCTACAGAGTCCAAGACAAATATTTACTTTTAATTTCTTCTGCTTAACACATTTCAAATTTTAACCTCAGAAAAATGTAAATTGTTTTAAAAAAAATGCTTGGTTCTCTTTCGAAAAATAAAAGTTGATATTTCCACGAGAAACTCCCCTTTCCCTTTAAGCAAAAAATCTCAATAATTAGAAAATATGGTATTTAAGTGTGTTTATAAATTAAAGGGTCCAGTGCAACAACCACGTATGTCCACTATTGAAAATTGTTTACTAAAAGAAAAAATTGTTTAAATCATTAATATTTAACATCATTTAAATATTAATATTAAAAACATATTATAGCATTATTTTTATTTATTGGTAATATGTTTTCAAATTACAGTTCTAAATTTCTAATATTGTAGCAATATTATAACCATTAAAAAAAAATTTGAATATACAGGTTCCTTTCTCATAAATTATATTATATTTTATATTTTTTTGTAAAAACAAATATATTTAAAATCATTAATAACAGAGGTAAATATTATATATTTATATTGAAAATACATAGCATTCCTCTTTATGTACTGATAATGTTTATTCAAATTAGTTTTAAATGATTTTAAATTTAATACACTGATCAATTAATACAATTAACTAAACTATGGACTTGCCTTGCTTTTTCTCACAATTTTTTATTTTTTAAACAAAATATTAATTAGTTAGTTTTTATGTTATTACGAATAATAAATTAGATTACAGTATAATATGATAAAGTATTCACTACAGCCAATATAATCAGTTTAACTAACCTAATCTATATCCGGACATACCAGATTGTTGCACCGATTTTTAAAATCGGGTAAGTCCATTTACCTAATATCACCGTATCCAATGATCGAAACTCCCCGTTTATTACAGCGAAATGCTAATTATATTTTCGTTATTCTGAATCCATCATAAATATCAGGCCTTTATAATCTGACAGTGTAGGTTCTTACAGTTTTTTGTCTGGCGATGATCAGAAATTTTAATCGATCCGAAATTGCAGATATCGTAGTTCGGACCGAAACAGCAGTATTTGTTGTGAATGATTGTTTGTTATTTTTTTTTTTATATACATCAATTAATGAACGAATAATTGTTATTTGATTAGTTGGTTTCGAGTATTCGTCATACCTATTTTACTAACTATACTTAATTATCATAAGGTTTCTGATATTAATTATAATATTAATTAAGTAATATTCAAATATGCATGTCTTTCGTATCCATATTTAAATTTTATTAAATAGGTTTAAGCATTTTTATTATATTCGATGTTCTAAGGAATACCTAGGTATTTTGTAGTTCAGCGACTTTGATTCAATCATTATTTAGTTATTTATTTAATATAATTTATTTCATGTATTATACATTTATACGTCCACTTTTTGATACTAGCTTAAAATATATATAAGAATACAAATTTCACAGTATTTATTTATTTTAAATTAAATTAAATTTCGAATACAGATATAGTGTACAAGTATTTTTAAACATTCGTAAGTCATTAAACATTTTTTAAAGCATAAATAATAAATATTTTCTTATTCTAATTGAGTGCAATTAATGTTAAAAAAAAATATTTTAACTCATAAGGGCGCATGTTTTAAAGAATAACAATTTATAAAATATTAAAATATATTATGAAATAAAACGTTTCATTTTGTTTTATTTGAATTTGAGCGATATTTATGAGTAGGTACAGTTTAAGAGGACAGGATAAAATGACTAAATTTGTGAATTTTAATTTCGACAATAGGAAAGTGATATTTGTGGTTCATTGAAAAGAAAAACGAAATTTATAACTTTTATTTGGGTTCATGAGTCATGGTGTATAAAATAGGTATTAAAATCAATTGAAAATAATTTATTTTACACTTTGAACAACAGATACTTTTGAATTCGAAAAATGATATATGAAATATAAAATATTCTGTGTATATATTTAACGATAAGTAATCATTGATATTCGAGGAGAGGTTTATTTACATTTATTTGGCTTGATATACGTACAAAAATAAACGTTTAAAACAGCAAAAATTGGACTGTCGTTGGATGTTTTTTATTTTTAATTTCATGCGTTCCACGTTTTCATTTAGATTTAAATAATTCTCTACAGTATAAATTTGCAAAAGATTTATTCTAAATGAAAGCAGCATGTTCGGTGAGGCTTGATGTTTTTTTTTTTTGTGACATTTCAATTTACCCGAATGACGAAGTGTACTTAACAAGATAAAAAACAAACACAATTTATTTACTATTCAACCAACTATGTATATTAGACATTCAATCAAATTTTCTATATATATAAAGAAATTTGTCCTCCAGAGGGATCATCGTAGAGCCCAAACCACAGGGCAGATCTGCTTAAAATTCTCAGGATGGATTAATACTATAATTTCACCGTGCATTAAGAAAGGATTTTTAGAAATTCAACCCCTAAAGTTAAAATTAAGAAGTTGTAAGTATACAACAGAAGCGCCATCTATCAATCAATATATGATGTTATTAATATTATATATATTTATTTTTATTATTGATTAGAGGTTGTTATTAGCAATATAATATGAGAATAAGATATTATTTATTATTCAGTTATTTATTTCACTTTCATTTATAAAAAAAATGACACCTATTGAAGAAATTACTGTGAATGGAATGTGGAATGTTGACATCTCAAATAGTTGTACCAATTATCTACGTTGGTGCCTGCCTTTTCCGTTCAATTTCCTTTCTTTTATATAAGACTTAAGAAAGATGCAAGGAGGTTCGAAATACAATTGTTTGGTATGTCTCTGATAATTTGAATACCTTTTTTTATGCCAAACAAATTTTCCATTGCTGATTATAAAAATTATATTGGCACTATAAACCAAAATTATAAATTTTGTAACGCTCTCAAATACAAAGGCAAAACACCTGGCATGTGCTGAAATTTAGGTAGAATAATATTCAATATCTTGCAACAGTCACAAGAACCGTTACGCAGCTAACTCATGGGTGACCATCCTGATCAAGATCAATTCATTAATCATACAAGGAAATATAATGGTTGTTTTCAAATGACATCGTTTGGTGCTAAATATCTTGTTGAAGAAGGTTTTGTGCCATTTTTTTAAAATTCAAAGCGAAGTTTACTATTTGTATGGCAGCTAGATTCCAAACACTCAGGAAAACCAAAAATTTTTACAAATATATTTTGTAGGTGAAGATGAAAAAGAAATTTGATTTTAATGTTCTCTTTATCCAGAAGTTAAATAAGCATTAGTCAAACAGCAACAAAATATGCTGCATACTGAAAATAAGTATATTTGAAAATTTAAAAACCACATCAGAGAATGTATGTAGAGAATTAGTTCTCTAATTCTCATTAGATAATGAAATTCAACTATTTTTATCGTGGTGAATAACGCAGATAGAAAACCTACTAATAGATACAAAGGCTTTTACAATGTATCAACGGTTAATGAAGTACCTTTAGTAATATAGTTGGGCAGAAATTCAAAAAAAGAAATATTTTCATTCAAAGCTACCATAATCGCCTACAAAGAAAAGTGAACTACACAAATTCTACGACAAACTTCAGTACCCTCAAATGTTTTGTTATATAGAATATGGATGCTCGATAGATATTTTACAGAATAATCCTCGGATGGATGCAAATAAAAAATTTCCCTTTAAGGATTAAATTGTATCAGCTTCTGACTTTTCTTCATACAGAATCATGGTTAGAAAAGAACTAGAAATCATTTGCTTCGTTATGGAACATTGTTAAATCAATATTTAGTAAAAAAAAAAAAAAAAAGACTGTCAAAAAAAGACTGAAAAATTAAATTTTTATCAGAAATCATCGAAAAAAGCTTAGAGCAGATAAATATATTCATTTAAAAGATGCCGTTGGAAGACAAGACGTTGAAGCATATGACTTGTAACATAATTTGTGTTGCCATAATCTTTTATGGGAGATCCACGATATATTCATTAACGATCCTAAGATGCACTGACGTACGTTCGACATTATGGAAACTAGGATTTATTCATAACTTGTAAGTGTAATCTAAAATGACAAAAATTCAAGATGCACTTCTACCAGGAAAATACATTACCATCGCCCAGACATAATTGCAAGAGTTTTTAATTTAAAAGTTAAGAAGTTAATGGATGTGTTGAAAAAAGGTGATTTGTTTGGGAATTTGAGGTACCATATTTATTTCATTGAATGTAATAACCGAGGCCTACCTCACGTACACACATTGCGATGGTTGGAGAATCAAATATCATCAGATATGATAGATTCATGTGTGCTGATATCCAGAATCCAGTTATAGATCCTTTATTGTACGAGATAGCAAAGGCTAACATGATACATGGCCCATGTGGACTTTTAAACATAAATTCTCCTTGCATGAAAGAAGGTATTTGCAGCAAACGTTATCCAGTTATCCTCATTAAAGAAACACAAAGAGGAGAAGAAGGCTATCCAAAATATATAGAAGGCGATCTATAAATGATAGTAGTTTCAAAGTGAATATTAAGTCGATTGACTTGGATAACAGGTGGGTTGTTCCATACAACCCAGTATTGTTGCGTACTTTTATTGCTCATATAAATGTTGAGATAACCAGTTTAATAAATCCAATAAAATATTTATACAAACATATCACAAAAGGTAGCGATCACTCAGTGTTTGGTTTAGGGAAAACTTACAATACAGATGAAATAAAGATATATGAAAGTGGCAGGTATATCAGTAGTTTCAAAGCTTGAAAAATTTTAAGTTTTCATACACACGATTTGTATACAGCTATTACTCATCTTGATATTCACTTACAAAATTGACAAAGTGTTTAATTTACAGCAGATAATGTCACAGAAAGAATAGAAAAACCACCTACAACTTCTCTTCAGGTTTTTTTTCTGATATGTCTAACCGATGATTTTGAAAGAACATTGGTTTATCCACAAGTTTCTTTGTGTTATGTGTGGATAAATAAGAAATTTTTTAGATGTAGATATGACCAGAATGTCAAAAGATGGTCTGGAGTAACGAAAGATACACCTCTGGGTACATAGTGTTTATATATTATCTACCGAAAGAATGTTGGATGTTACTATCTTCGTCTTATTCTTCATCACGTAAAATGACCAACATCGTATTCATTTTTGACAACACCGAATATCCAACATTTCAAGCATTATGTAGAGCCCTTGGATTACTAGAAGATGACCATCTGTGGTAATAAGGTCTCGTGGACTGTTAGAAAATAGAGAATATTTAAAAGAAACAAGCTATGGTTTAACTTTGTGCGAGATAAATTAACACTCATTGAGTGAGGAAAAGTGGTTTGTTTACAAATATTAAATAGCATCACATTAAATTTAAAAAAAATGTATATTTTTGGATGCTCCTAGTGAAACCGGTGAAACTCACTTATTATCAATCTACTTTTGGCTTAGTAAGAAACTCATTTGGGTTGAAATTGTAGCTGCATCATCAGGAATTTCTACTACGTTTTTATATGGAGGAAAAACAGCTCATTGTACTATCAAGTTGAACTCCATTGAGACCACAACGTTCAATATTAATAAACAATCAAATTTTGTGAAAGTTCTGAAAAAATGCAAGTTCATAGTTTGGGATAAAAATCCAATATCTCATATGAAAGGATTTGAAGCTGTAAACAACTGTCCGATTGATCTGAAAAAATTCAAATTTATTGATAGAAGAAGTCACGGTACTGCTGGCTGAAGATTTTCGACAAATTCTACCAGTTGTACCAAGAGGAACTCGAGCTAATAAAATTGCAAGCTGCATGAAGACTTCATATCTGTGGCCTCTAATAAAAAAAATTCTTTGACCCTAAATATGAGAGTAAATTTAAAAAGAGACAGGACTGCTAAGCAGTTTTCAGAGTTACTCATACAAATAGGAGATGGGAAATATCCAGAATATAAAGAAAAAATTACTTTTCTGACCGGACAAGGTACTGTTGTAAAAATTATAAAGGAAATCACAGACAAAATATTTCCAGGCATCGAAAACATCAAAGATAAATCAATGGACTGGTTATGTGAGAGGGTTTATATTGACATCTAAAAATGATACAGCAGGAGACATAAACAAAATATTATTGGACTCTTTCAAAGCAAAAAATATGGAATACAGATCAGTGAATGCAATACTGGAAGTAGATGATGTATTTAATTATCCAGTTGAATTTCTCAATTCACTTAACCCTCTTGGATTTTCACTACATTTATTAATATTAAAATTGGTTGTCCTCTAATGCTTCTCAGAAATCTTAGTCCACCAATATAGTGGAATGAGACACGTTTACAGATTATTGGTCTACAAAAGAATTTGATTGAAGCTATTATTATGACAGGATCTGCAAAACGTGAAATAGTTCTTATTCCTCGCATACCAATGATACCATCAGATTATTCTTTAAAATTCAAGAGAATTCAGTCTCCTGTATAATTATTTTTTGCCATGACAATAAACAAATTACATGGGCAAACTTATGAAATTTGCAGGGATCGATATAAGAGAAGATAGTTTTTCGCATGTCAATTGTATGTGGCATGTTCTACAGTCAGAACGCCCCAAGAAATTAGTTATTGACACTAACAGGAATTAAAGCTAATGTAATCTATAGAGAAATATTAAATTAACGATTCAGCTTTATAAACAATTAATATTATATGACATATTTTTTTTTTTAATTTTATTTAAATTAAATTTAACTAGACAATATTTAATCTTACCAGATAAGAAAAATTAATAAAGCCGTCAACGAAAAGTAATTCAGCTAATTTATTTTTAATTAAAAATCATGCTATGTCTTACAACATAACTAAAATGAAAAACTAACAACGACATAAATTATTGTCAACGGTGTGAAGAATCGCTATGGTAACAAGTATTGATTTAAATTATTCATAAATAATTATCAAATTCAATTTTATTCTGAAATTTTTGAAAATTTATAGTTTCATAATCTGAACATACGTACACGCACTTTGTTAACTTTTAAAAATGACAACTAATACCAAATTAAGCAATTCAATCAAAAAAGACAGTTCGTTATCAAAAGAAAACTCCAAAAATAATATAGCAGACATGTTTGAATTTTATGCTCGAATAGTTAAGTTAGTAATAATCAGAAATGATGACACAAATGGTAAGTGAAATTAATACCTAATAAATGATTATTTTAAACTAAGACACATAGGTATTCTATAATAATTTTAAAATACCATTCATTTGGGCTAATGCGAGGCCAAATCACTTACTAAAATACGGATGATTATATTCTGTGGGATCGTTATTATTTATATTCGATATTTTATATTCAAATCCATAACATTATTACATGATATATTATTATAAAATTATTTAACACCAATCGTTTGGCATCGTTTCCATCTACAGTTGTATCGAAATACTCGACATGGCTGAACAAATTGAAGACACATTCGAACGACACGCTCAAGTACGACTATGTCAAGTTACTGGTCATGGGGCTCAACCATCCAGTGCCAGTGTGCCCCTTCAATGATTATCCGCCAGATGTCATCGAACCTCTGGAAGGGGAATGGATCGTAAATGCCAGAAACATTTTCTATAACAGCGACCCGTCTTGCCGACCGATCGTCTTGAACCCGCCAGTCGTGACTGCTGTATCGGATGATAAGTGTCAGTTTGCCGCGTATCAGGAAATACCGAATGCCGGTCTTCAGTGCTATTACGCTCAGTCCGATGAACCGCTGTACGAGTGGTTTTTCAAACACGGATCGCTATCAGTTCCGCCTAAAAATGCTATTCAAGCCATCCCATTGGACTGGGAAAGGTCGTTGGCCGGAATTCATGTAGCACAACCCAAAATCCTTTCCAAGTACGCGATGACCGTTTACATTTTACTTTGTCATACTCATTAATTAACGTAGGTACCTAATTTATATACACTATTCATATTATTGTTGTTTGTTATCTTTGAATTCACAGAAAGCAGATAAGATCGTCATCAATTCAAAGACCATCAACGCTGAGCGTTTTTGGGAGGTAAAATAAAAAGCCTTAATAATATTAAATATTTTTTCATAGAATATCAATATATTTAAAATGTACCTATTTACCCATAGCAAAATCGAAGAGAAAAGGGACTTTTGCAAAATACTTGAAACATACCAAGAAATGTTTAACATAACGACGCAATTTAAATGGAATGAAAAAAGTTTATTAAAGGGTGACACAATACCTGGTTCTGATTTGTGTATTGATTGGTAATTATAATTTATTATCAACGCTCGTTGATTGTTACGTGTAGTCCTAATCTCTCAATTATTAAGTAGTTAATTATAATAAAAATTTAATAAAATTAGTGCAAAAATTATTATTTTATGTGTTATGAAAAGAAAAAAAATATATAATTATACTATATTTATTAATAATTTGACTGGTAAAATTGATGTGAAGTAGTTTCTGTACATCATCGTATGGCTGCATCAAAGATGGGTCCAAAAATGAAAATTCCTATACTAGTAAGGGTTTTCATTATTTGAGACTTATATTTTTTTCAACAAGTTCATGGGAACTATCCAAAAATTTGAAAAATCAATTATGTAGATAAATAAATAAATATATATATATATATATTAATCATAAATGAAATTGGCTAATATTTCTTTTACAAACATTTATACCGGACACAAACAGACATTTTTAGATGATGCATTATCAATAATTTAGGGAATAATTTTGAAATACACAAAAGTTTTCTGTTTATATTTGTTTTATCATTATACCAATATTATATTTTTTACTATTTTATCAATTTTGGATCCAACTTAATATCTAAAATAATCCGGTATCCAACTTGTGTAGTGCCTAAAGTAATTCAAGGCTCAAATAGTAAACCTACAGCCTGTGATTTACTCCAAGTGTTAGGAATCCAACTTGGATGCGCATATGACTCATTTCTCTTCTGCAGGTTTATTCATGAACACGAGAGAACGCAATTGGACATAGATGAGGAAATGATTAGATCGTTTGATAAAATTTATCCTCACAATTTCCGTCTGTTCGCAAAACCTGAATTATTAGAAGGACTCGTTAGAAAAATGGACTGTGCTGAAGAAAACGGTAAGGATTCTAATAATATTTTAATTTTATATTAAATTGACTCTAATAAGTCTCCCTGTTACGGGTTTCTCTTGCTAGCTAAATGCATGGATGCGGAATGTACAAAAGTTGAAGAAGAGGATTGCAAAAACTGATTAAGACATTTTCATAATAATAAATTAATAGACAGAACTTAACTAATTTATAAAATACCATTGGACTAGAAGATAGCTTACTAAGCGCCTCCCATGAAAGCTTCTAACATTTATTTTTAGTATTGTCAAGAAGAAATGAACAAACTATTTGTATGTGATAAGATTGGTGGTTATTATTTCTGTTGATCTTATTCATTTGTATCATCGTTTCAAAGACTGGGAGTGATTTAAATAAGAGGAATGTCATAAATAACCCAATAATTATTTTATCATATTAAATTAAATGAGACTTTTTTTATTAAAATATAACGTTTGAACACAGTAACATGATTTTAACAACGTTTAAAATGGTTTTTGATTTTAAATGGAGCGATGAATGTATTGAATTTATAATGATGTGTATGGTGATTGAAAAAATTTTTTTTTTATGTAACTCATACATTTTTAGGCAGTAAAATTACTTAAGTATTCTTCAACAGTATCTTTACTGGTAGGAATGTGAATCTATTTGATACTTTGTGGAGTCAACAATTCAAAAAAGCTGAATAGTTTTCAATAGCAGCAAGGCAAAAAGTTGGCTGAGACATTGTTGAGCATAAAACCCATTTTTTCGACACGGTTGAGCATATTTTTGGCATATCAAAATAAATCGAAATACAAAAGAAAATCTACATGATTGAGAATAAAAAACTCTTAAACGTTGTCATTTTAAACTTTAAACTGTATTATACAAAAATATTTATTTAAATAATATTATAATAATTCAAAAAAATTAACATTTAAAAAAATAACATGAGATTGATAGTAATTAATAATTATAATAGTTTATTTGTAGATCTGTTTGATAATAATATTAGTTATCCTTATGAAAATAAGTAAATACAACTGAGCTCTGCTCACGGCTCATGTCTGATTTCAAAATAATTGGTGTAATAATACAGGAAAATAATAAATTATAACAATATTTCAGCAACGTAAATATGGCAGCACCGCATAAAACATTCTATTCTCAATCATGTCATATCATTTTAACCAGGGCTTATTCTAAGGATTTTTATCAACTACGCATTTTTTTTTAAATAAGCACATAAAAATAGAACTATAATATACTTGAAGTATTATAATATCAAATTATTTAAAAATTATAACATTTTTATCTTTAAGGTGGAATAATTTAAAATTTAACCTATTACAAGAAATAAAATAAACATTTACGTTTATAATATTTTGATTTAATTAATGTAATTTTACTTTTTCAATAATATTTATATACATACGAGTAAGACATAACATAATATTGGAACATTCTTTTTTTAATTTTTTGTTCAATTTGCTCTTCAAATTTTGTTTTCGTTGCTTCCATAAATATCCCATTAAACCATTCCTGTTCTTTAGCTTTCGGTGTGTCTTTAATGCGGCGTTCATTTTGGTTTAATCATATTTATGTTGCTGGTCTTGGGTCCCAATTTTGAAGAGTAGGCATGTTAAAATGAATAAAAAGATATTCATTTTCCGTTGTGACATGCATACTTTGACGGTTTATGGATTTCAGTATATTACTTTTACTAATTAGTCGCTCAACGTCAGCGCTGTGCGGTTTTTCTGCTACAACACGAGCAAGTTTAGGCAATGGAATTTGTCGTACCTCTTCTAGTTTATCATGTTCCGTTAGATCTGTATATCCATATTTAGATCAGCTAAGTCTAAATCCTTACCCAAAACGTCAAATACATTTTTGATGTTGGCATTGCAATCAAGGCTAACAATAGATTTAATAGTAAGCACTAACAAAATATTCGTCAATATCTATGCGGTCTTGCAAAAAAATAACCAAAGTTTCTACTATTTCATGGCATATAGCACTTACAGATCTGTTTTCAGTTACATACAAATTATACCTATGTTTTCGTTTTTCTTTAAAATCAATTAATTTTATACCTTCTAGAGCTTTTCCATCAGTACCTTTAAGTGTATCTTCGAGTACATCTACCCAACCACCAACTAAATTAATTGAACTCAATGATTTAATTTTGTTTACCACTGACTCGGTGTGTTTAACAAGATCCAAAACCGTTATTGTATCATTTTGAATGCTTTGTTGATAACGACTAAAAATTATTAATACATCTGTCAAAAATGTTAATAAATAAATAGAGTCCTTATTAGTTAATAATAATAAAAATCCATTTGGACTCTTTTTCTTCAGAATTTTGCATATATATAACCTGCAGAGCTTCCCATGAAATTAATATTGAGTTAACTAGATTAAAAGAAAATTCCGTCCATCGCACTTGAAAAAATGTTGGTATCCTTATTAGCTGTAAATTATTTTCCTTAGACAGTTGTTGTAGTTCTCTAGTTCGATGTGCTGAGTTGTGGAAAAAAGCAGATAACTTGCTTACTATATGAGATACTTCAACTACAGTAGAACTTACATCTTTCCATGCAAGATTTTACCGATGAACAGCACACCAAATCTTAATTAATGGTACATTACATTTTCACTGAATGTTTATATCATCATTTCCTATTCAAAATTCATTAATATAATATTATTATTGTTATTAATATATATTACAATTATTATTTGTCAAATTTAATATAATATATTACTGTAGATTCGTCGGTAAACATTAATTTAAATTCTTACTCATACAGTTTATTCAACAATACAAATCTATAATATTAATTTTTGAAATGGGATTTAAATAAACACAACTCTTAATTTGATCGTAAATAGTGTGCCTATACAATGAATACAATACAATTGTTACATAAGACATACATCACTACTTATCAATAAAGCTACTATAAATATACATAATGCAAGCATGTAATGATAATAATAAAATTATATACGAAAATAACTCAAAAACAATATTGCATTACAATAACACATATTATTATTTCATTTTAAATTATTATAATATTATGTATAAACTATTTTGTCAACCATATTCTTAGTATACTCTGGTAATCGAAATAACTTGTACATATCCCTCTCGGTTGTGTTATGAATTATATAAACCATTGATTTTCTGAAGTAGCTATAAATAGGATAATAGTCTTAAAAAATGATACAGTAATAATATTTCGAAATATTAAGGGTACCTATACAATTTAAAAAGGCTCATATTGAGATAAAAAATATATCTTATTAGATGTATTTTAAAAAAAAAATTGTGACCTTAAAAATATTTGTAGGTACCTATATCGATTTAAAGTTACCAATTTAAATCCATAGTATACAATATGTATTAATATATTATATTTGTCCATTCTACATCAAATCCATAAGTCAATAACCTCAAACTTATAGGGATTACAATTAATACAATACAATTTCCTTTTGAATGATTTTAAGACTATGACAAGGTATTTTGTAAGTATCAAACAACAAGGTTCACAAATGAAAAGTTGCATTTTGATAACTCCACTCCTGTTTATGATATTAGAAAACTTTAAGGTAAAGTATCAACAACTGTGGACCTACATAAAAGGCCAAAAAAAAAAAAAAAAACTGCAAATTTCTAAAATAAATATTATAACTTTTACAAAGAAAAACTATTTTGTGTAAAGTTTGACATCAACTATTATTGTATAAGGGTAAGAAACCATCACAAGGATTTGGTTGCTATTCAGTATTCACACAACATTCATTTATTAATAACTTTTTTTTTATCAATCTCGAAGGTAATATTCTTAAAAAAACTTCACAACGGTTGACATTGAAATAAAAATATCGAGAAGTTACTCTGCTTAATGCCTATTATACGACAATATTTCACATAGTATCTACATTAGTTAGGTCAGCGTGAATGAATGTTTAAAACCTAAATTCAGTTTAGATTTTCATTATTTTATATGGTAGAAAACAATTCTGTATCAGCCTTTATTTTGTATTCCCATGAAAATTATTTATACATTATTTATTGCTATAACCTTTTTTTTTTTTTTTGTTTAGTAAGAATAACCATTATGGCTAATTATTTTTAAAAATATTTATATATATATATATGTGTAATGTGTATATATAGTATAGACTGGATTTCTTTCTGTTTGTTTGTGTTTTACGCATTCCGAAACGGCTGGACCGATCGTGACGAAATTTGGTACAGAGATATATTAGACCTATGGGCAAAAGATAGGATAAGTTAAAACGTGATAGGACCAAACCCGGGAGGTGCTTAAACAGACATATTGAGATTTACGAAGGGAATTTATGTTTATTTATACATTTCTGCTGTTAGTGCGAAAGAAATTATTATCCCTAAATGTGTTATTATTATTATTTTTATTTTTTTCAATAGCACGTGCTTCTATGGTATTACATGTTTTTATTGATATTTTTTGTTTTTTGTTTTGTTATAATAACGTAATTTCTATGCAGTTATGCCTCCCAAAAAAAGATCGATTGGTAGTTCTACGCCTCAAGCACGAAAAAAAAATGGCAATATGAACTTCAGAAACAATCGAGCTAAGAGATACAAGATTGAGAACCACCAGAAAACGTCAAGCCTGATTCCGTTCATCTGAAACAACTGAGCAACGAGATGCAATATTGGAAACTGATATAATATACATGAGTGTATTTGTATTATCTACAAAATGATATATCAGCCGATTTCGTAAAACAATTGCTGGAAATGGAGAATTGTAAACTAACTATCGATGAATCAATAACAACACATCACATTCTTAACTAATTTCTTTAAAATAAAAACAACAACCAATGAGTTAATTCACAAAGTTTTCCCAAATCTACCACAAAATTACGGAAATCATCAGTAGCTCTTTGGGCTATATTGGTGTAAACACCTATAATCAATAACACCATTCTAAACGAAATTCCAGGTGACACGATAATATACCAGTCAATCGATACTGTAATGAATCAAAAAGCTAAGTTATCAACTATCCAACTATATTCTTAAATTTAATTGATTTGCCATTTATGCCACCGCACATTCTAACATTGAAATTTGGCGTGCCCATCATTCTTTTACGAAACATGTATTAATGATTACTTTACATAAACCTATCATAAAAATGTTTCTTAACACTTATATAAAAAAAATAATATGGATAAAATTGTAAACGTTAAATACCTATGAATAGCTGGAAATTAATTTTATTATTTTGAAAATGTCATTAAGTATAGTACCTATTAGATTGTTTCAAATCTCAACGAATAAAATGTTTTTTAAAACATCTAAGTAACGAAACCCGTTTTATGATAAATCTTTATTAGGTAAAATAATATGGGTAACAAAGCATGTTCGAATATTCAATGTCAACAAGATTCAAACAAAATAATCTATTAATTATAGAAGTCAATAACAATGTATGCAAATATAATTATTACTCGAACAAAATATTATGTGTTTAGATTCCACGGCCAAAATTGAATTTGCCAAAAAAGGTGTTTGGATAAAATATATTCCATTAATTTTTATGATTTTTATTCCAATTATTAAGAAAATAACTGTTAAACTAATCAAATTTGCATGTATAAACATTTTTCTTTTATAAAATAGAGTTTTCTGACAAAAACAAAATAATAATAAGAGCACAAATCATAAAATAAATAATAGTAATAATAAATTCATCATATGTTTAGAATCTAAAATGTAATTTAATTATTTTCAAGATTTTATTACAAATCAAATACTTTTTTTAAATTCAGCAGTGTTATGGAACATTTTAGACTAAAAACTATAGAGATTAGAAAATTTAAAACAAAAATAGTTTATTTGAAAAAAGTTTATTAAAAAAAAAGTTTTTTATAACTTCAAATTTTAAGTTTTTTAAAGTTATTTTTAGATTATTATTTTAATGTAAAAATATTAAATTAAATAAAAACGAGTATAACTTATTGAATAAAAGATAAAAATAAGATCAACTTCAGAATTTAAATTCCTATATGAAATATGATTTTATTGCACATATTAATATTTACAGAAAAATATTCAAAAAGTTATTAATTTTTAAATTTTTATCGGAAGAAGAATGTTATAATGCTTTTCTGAAACTTTAATGGTAGGGTTCGCTGAATCTAGCCATTGCAGCAATACAATTTAATCAATTTTATATTTGTTTTATCATATTACACGCCTCACCGGTCTAGCAAAATATGTTTTTCTTTTATCCATACTACACAAATATTTCTATACAAACTAAAAGGTTAATATTTAATAAATTTAATATTAATACCATATTTAATTTAATAAAGTATGCATGCCATAGAAAATCGAAACCATCAACATTGGATATGACGTGTTGTAAAATACTCAAATAATATTTATGATATTCACTTCAGCTAATTAAATTTGAATCATCATATAAATACCTAATTTGATAATTTTTGGACTTAAGTATTTAAGCTTAACAGCTATTGCTTTAGAAAATCTCAAACTTATGTAGCTCATATAATTTATAGTCATATTTACCAAGTACTTTTTAAGTATAAAAAAACACATACACAGCTAATATGTTTACACTTTACTACCTATTGTTATGTTCTACAATAGTGTCCGAATCACACGGCTACTACTGCTACTAGGTATTGTAGTTGAACCCATTTTTTAAGCTCACATATAGCTTATTGGCTTAACCAAGTTATCTCTGTTTCTATATAATTGTTCTTAGTTGACTAAAATTTTATTTAGTCATTAACTGACTAAAGACTTGGATCAAAAATGCTTTCTTAAATTAGTGTTAAATTCTAATATTGTATGTAGCGAAATATATTTAATTCCATATTACATAATATACATAGAACTATTAATTTTTTTTATTATCTAATCAATAAAATAGTCTTATCACATAGATTTCTCAATTTTGTAGGTAATAGTCAATAGAGTACACGATTGTTGCTAAGTACAGATGAATGAAAAAATATTTTCTAAGTGCTTTTATTATACGAACTGCATAGGCACTAATAATATTTAATAACTATTTATTATACCAATTATGGTACTTGAATAATATTTCAATTACTTTTATTTTATATATTGTATATTACAGACTGTAGACTGTATAATTTTAACATTTAATACTATCATATTTTTAAATGCATGGATTACAACTATTGTTTTCATCAGTTTATTCACAATCATGTAACTATCAGTAGGTATACAATTTATTATTCAGAGTCAATAACCATGCTAATTTTAAAATATCAAATTATTTATAGTACCTTCCCATTTCAATGATAAAATAGTGATATGGTCACAAGAAATGTTGTCTACAAGACAACATTAGAGACAAGTTATTTAAACACTAGCTTCTCATTGTTAAAATAATATATTACAGTACCTGTATCTTTTTCCCAAATATGGGGTCTAAACATTTATTTAATTGGTTACCAATCTTATTTTTAAATGCTGATTGTAATATTTTTATTTTTATTTGAATATTTTTTATTTTACATTGAAATCGAACGTTGCCATGTGTTTGAAACACGAATTTCGTTATAATACGCCTGTTAATTACGGTTACTACACATTATACTTACATAACACGCGCATACTCAGTAGGGAACTCAGAAATTGTAAATAATGATAATGTGATATTGAATATTTTTTTTTAATTCAATAAAAGCGACGGTATTGTGTCGTAGAATTTTTATGTTTTTAAATAACGTTTTACACGCTTGTGCACTAGGTAGTCTATAACTTCACAAAAGTGCACCGCCAATCAATCTAAAGACGTTTTGAGACAATTTATTTCCAATATATGAACTTTGACGATGTACTTCGCAGAAATTAATAACGACTGAATAGAACACATATCACATTATCACATGTCTTCGAGTAATACAAAATCAAATGAAATAACATAGAAACTATTGTACGTGTAATATAGATGATGCTATTTCCACAGTATTCACAGAGGGGATAAATTGTAAGGTAATGTATTTTAATTCAAAAAATATGTGTTTTATACGTTAACAATCATGTATTAAGTAATATATTAATCAATTATAATAGGTTAAAACTCAGAAATGGTCGTTAAGATGAAATAGCTATACACAGATATAGTAACAGGCAATAGAGTTTTCGGTTCTCTTTTACAAAATTTTGACTTTTTAATTTAATTTTTAATTTATGATAAGGTCTCCACTTAAGATCAATCTTAAACCGGTTAATGAACATCTATTTAGTACGTCCGAAATTAAACGATAGTCGCCAATGTAGAAATTAACAACGGCAACCTAATAAAACACATTCCACATGTCCTCGAGTACCTATTTAAAAACCAAGTGTGACGTAGAGAACTCTCATGAAAGAACATACGATTTTCACGGTTATAGGAGAGATGACAAAGCTTATAGGTAACATATTATAATTATTCAATGAGTTTTCTTCGTTAAATTCAATGTTTGTATAACAACTGGGGTTTTAATGGTAACTGATTTTCAAAATAATTGGCGATAATTTATATCTCAGAGAAAGGTCTCCATAATAATAATTAGACCAGCAATACTTAAGAGTCAGTAAAATATCGAAGAAAAAGTAAAAGAGTTATAATAATATAATAATATATTGCTTCATACAAAAGGTGTAATATTATTATAATATTGATATGTAATAAATAATGAATGAGATACATAAATAAATAACGAATGGCCAAAGTATTATGAACGAGTTCATATTTTTGTTTTTGAGAGAGAGGGAGAGATTGAGAGAGATGTGAACATGAGTGATGATCGTGTTCATATGAAAAAAAAATGATAACAATATGAACGAATCAATTTTTTCGCTGAACGCTGAAAGTACCCTGTAACTTCATATTAGTTGGGTAAAACTCGTGAAATCGAAATTAGAGGGCGTTATAAAACAGAATAAAACTTTTTTTTTAACTTTATGTACATTTTTTTATTTTTACGTTTAGACGCAAAAATTAAGAATTATTATTCATCAAAAGAATACTTTCTGCTGCGCTCGTTCCATACACACTAAATCGTCATTGACGAGCTATATAACGTACAATATTTTGATGAGTTGCACAAAGATCAAACGAAATTAATAAGATATGTGGTTTATTAATTAAATAACTAAAGGGATGAAAATCAAAATCGATATCATAATTTCAGTAAAACGTTCGATAAAATTTATTAGTCGGTACTGTTTTCAGCTTCAGTCAATCTAATTAACATTCAACGATAGCACAAAATTATTACTAACGACTATATTTTAATATATTAAGTTATATAAAATTGTACCGATTACAAATGAAATGAATTTTTTTCGAATCTATATTTTAACATGTTTTTGTTACATATTATAAAAATAATGTAGGTACTAGTGCAACAAGTGTGGTATACAATTTTTTATTATATTTTTTTTATTTATTTATATATATTATGTATATATAAATTAAAAATAGCAACTTTTGAATTTAATTTTTAGAAAATATTTATGGTAAAAACGTTTATTTCTATCAAGATAGAAAATGTTAACCATTAAAAATTGGAGGATTGCTTTTCTCATATAACCTCATCGATTCAACCGAATTCACATTAAAGCGTCGTGTTGTGCGTGGACAGAATTGAATACATTAAATTTGTTAGTAACGGCGTATTACCAACATTTAGTTTACTACGTGTTAAATAAATGGAATAGAAGTACATCATGACACGAATTATAGACTTATAGACAATACGGTAATGAATGAATGCATTCACATCTGTATTTATCCAATAGACTTACTATGGACTACGCATTCTAGTCAACCCCTTCCCCCTTACCAATTGCTCGAGAAAGATAGAAATATTTGTGTGTAATGTCATGGAAGAGAATATATTATTGTTATTTATTTATTCCAACACAAACGTGATCTTTAATATTGGCCACTTTTTTAAACTCTGGTTTCCAACATATTAATATTATAATAACACATTAATATAACATGCAATAAAATAATTTAGTATTGTTTTTTCCACGAATTTCAACGAATAAATTTTTAAATAATTAATAAATAAATCTTTTACTCGATAATAATATCATGATTTCAGAGTTCAGACACAGGCTAATCGGGATATGTAGGGATATACCTATAAGGGTGACTACCAAACTAAGTTCTTTATGGTGCTGGAATTTAAAGAAAGCGATCCCTATGAGAAAAAAGTTTATTAAAATCAAGATTTAAGATACACATATAATAAATCTTAAACTGTGATTGCAATGTATTCTATCATGGTGTAAGTAGATGGCACTGACGTTTTTTCAACACTGATTTTGTGTGTCAAATTTATAGTTAAACTTGAATCATTTTGGTATATTATGTTGTTGTGCGACCTGTGTATCTTAAATTTATGCTCGATATCCACGCATGATTTCTCTTTCTATGATCGATACATAAATAATAGATCTACTATATTAATAAACTAGTAACTTAATGAAGTAATAAAGTTCAAGGTTTAATTTTTTTATGGTGAATAAATACAAAAACTTAGAATGTAGGTTTTTATTATTTTTTGTAGACTTAGCCTAATAATTATACAGGGTGTCTCACAAAGATCTGACATTCTAACCAATAAAATAACTTTTGTTCTAATCAATATTAAAAAAAAACAATTTTTTTTAATATAATTCATAAACATTTGCGCTACATTTTTAGAATACATTTTTTATTTTTTATTTTTTAATACTGAAAATAAAAAACTTAAAAATTGATAACATTTTTTTTCGAAATATTCTATATAGCCAATTTGTGAATCTGATTTTTTGAAAAATGTATATGGTAAAAACACTTATTTAAGTCAAATGGCTGATTTTTAAAAAATTTTTTAAATATCAATATTTTCGTTAAGTAAATTACGATCTAGTTTATGTTAGAAACATTTTAATTTCAAATAATATAAAGTTTTTTAAAAATATTTTATAAGAAAATTTTTAAAAGGTGCATGTTAAAATATAATTTTTTTTTTATTGCATTTATTTTAATAATATTATGTGATGTATAAACTATAAATTACTATAATTAACTACTCGTATAATTTACTTAACGAAAATATTGATATTTAAAATTTTTTTAAAAAATCAGCCATTAGACTTAAATAAGTGTTTTTACCATATACATTTTTCTAAAAATCAGATTTACAAATTGGCTACATTGAATATTTCGAAAAAAATTTTATCAATTTTTAAGTTTTTTATTTTCAGTATTAAAAAATAAAAAATGTATTCTAAAAATGTAGCGCAAATGTCTATTTTTATATTTAAAAAAAATATCGATTAGAACAAAAGTTATTTGATTTGTCAGATCTCCGTGAGACACCCAGTAAGTAAGTAATGAAATCACTGTTCTTGAACGCCGTTACCTTTTAAAAAACAAGTAAGAGTACGTACAATAATATGCATATAAAACGAATAATTTTCAGATAGGGAAAAAATAGTTTCAGATGAATGTGATAAACATAAAGATTCTCTAGAGATTAATCTCGAATGTATCATGGCACGATTAAAAAATGAAAAGTTACACCTATCGCGTATGGCAAACAAAAGTTATGCACCAGATCGATAAAAAGCTTTCTTTTTTTTTCAATATCGTTTGAAAAAATAAAATAAAATGTTCCCCATCGTTTAAAATTACTTTTGCATTCATCACTCTATATACACTCGTCTCGTATATTTCATATACCATCTCTCTACTTGGCACCCCTAGAGTACAATATAAAAGTCAAGGGTTCTTGTCCTTATTTCTGTTCATATTTCATCTTGAGAAAAGTCACCCGTGTCGGATGTAATTTCTCTTTCTTCCATACTCCATCTTTCTGCCTCGCTCTATTTCTTCTCATCCACCGAATCACCGCTCTCATTCCATCGTTCTCTCATCTGTTCCGGTCTCCGATCGGATTCATACAAATTTCAGTTCGAAGATCAAAGAAACCAATCAAGTAAGTTTTTATTTTTTTCGTTGGTATAATCGTTACTTTTTTATATTTCTAAACACTGCTCGAAGTAATATAGCAAACGAAACAATGGATTCCAATAAAACGATTTTTTCGAGTTTTTATGCAAAGTATTTAGAAAATGAAATAAAAAAAAGTTAAAAATTATACGCCCATTTCTGCACTTTGTCTCATTTAGACATAAAATAAATCTCGTAGGTATAAAGTAAATCTTTCAACGACAAAAACAAACGGTTTTTAATGAAAAACAAGACGTAATATAATAATTCAGTAAACAATTACCATTAATGACATTTCATGTTCATTTTATTAATGACATGTAACATTATATGACTTTGATGATTTGTGTTATTATTTTAAATTAAATCTTAAAATAATTGCTATAATAATGAATGAAATCACTATTCATTATTTTTAGAACTGTAAAACATCAATTATTCAATTGTTTTATTCCAACCATACTACTGTTAGTACTGTTTAAAATATGTTTCAATACTGATAAACCAATACCAATAACTACGACGAATTTATATTTTATTCTCACGAATAGCAAAAAAAAGTACCTACTGTTAAAATATTTCCAACCAGAAAATTAAATATTAAAGTGTTTATAATATCGTTGCGAATGACTGAAAAAATTAATTTTAAAGTTTATATAAATTTAATTAATTTAGAACTTACGGTTAGTATATTTTCTAATAATAATTGGGAACAAAATGTATATACACATACCGAAAGATGAACACTAAACAGTCATAAGTTTAAAAGTGAAGTGTAATTTTTATTCCATTGAAAAATGGTCTCGCCTAAAACCGTATTGTAAAGGAAGAATTAAATATGAAAAGTTTATGAAATTTCACCAAATAGAATTACAACGAAAACCATACTTTATTTTGAAAAATAATAAATTCGCAGCTGATTGTTAATGTTATATAAAGTACTGCTAAACTTTTTCAAAGTGCAATCAACAATAATTTCAGTTTTGGAACACCAGAAAATACGGTTGTTTCACATAATAATAAACATTCATAATTATTTACGAAATCCAACATGACAGTATAATATTTGCAAAGCGTAATTTTTGTGTATAAAATATAAATTAAATTAATATAATTTGGCTATGAGAGTTTTATAATGTGCTTTAGAAAAATGTAATAATAAAATTTCGTTTATAATATTAATGAAATTAACTGAGGGACTTTTTGGATGATTTCTAGAACTAGAGATATTATGTTCACCAAGCCTGTTTTCCCATTTTTTCTTTCATAATGCAGTTATTCAAAAATTGTTTTTCGTGAATTTATAAATTGAATATACTTAAAGATTAAATATTAAAATTCTTAATACTTTTTGTTTTACTCAAGGATTGATACGAACTTCTTTTTTAAATATTTTTATATAATAAAATTACTTAATTGCATGTTTATGTGGGTAAATAAATACCAATTTCAAACCATTAAGCTACATAAAGTAACTTAAGTAAACATTTTCTAAAAAACAGATTTTAAAATCGGCAAGGTTATAAGGAAAAAATTATAAAATATAATTAGACTTAAATTATTTTAAAAAATACTATACGTGTAGTGCAAGTTGTGTATATCTCACAGGACCATCAAAAGTTTCCGTTTTAGACAGGCACATTTGAAATTTGAATACCTATCTTTTTCTCGGGACATTATATTGTACTGTTCACTAGATATGGGAGGTGTCCACTATATACGATACATATGTCCGTAAATATTGAGGTTTTCACTGTGCAATAGTAGGTAATTTTACGATGTATATTTGTTAACCGACAACCGTTCGTATTCATTCGGGTGTATAAATTCGAGCGAAAAATCGTAATGATGATTTTTGTATTATATTATTATTATTATTATTACAACACAAATCTCGCACCCTTTATTCTCTGGAGTTCTCTAAGAAATAAAAACATTTTTTTATAATATTATAATATACAGGGTGTCCCGTGAGGATTTACCCATTGCGATATCTCCCGAAATAATGGTGATATCGAAATTCTAGTTTTTTAATAAGACTCACAGAGATAAGAACTACAATTGTTTCATATTTTAATGTTTTGGTAAAAAAGTTAAAAAAATATAAAAATTTTTTATTTAATTATTTCAAAAAAAATTAAAGATAGCCATTTTGTTGAGTTTATTTTTCTGAAAATATTAACGTTTCAACATTTTATTTTCATAAATTTCCTGATTTTTAATATATTTTTTAGTTTCGAGAAAAATTGCGAATTATTTAACACCGTAATGTTACCAAACATGTGACCCGCCGCGCCGCGTGCATTCCCATACGACCGGCCGAATACTTTCCGTGAACCTAATAGTAATACATTTTTAATCATATTGTATCTCTTCAAAACTAGAAAAAATATTAAAAATCAGGAAATTAATGAAAACAAAATTTTGAAACGTCAATATTTTCAGAAAAATAAACTCTACAAAATGGCTATCTTTTTTTTTTTTGGAAATAATTAAATAATAAAATATATTTCTTAACTTTTTTACCCAAACATTAAAATAAATTTAAAAATGAAATAATTGTAATTCTTATCCCTGTAAATCTTATTATAAAACCAGAATTTTGATATCTCCATTATTACGTTAAATATCGCAATGGGTAAATCCTCGCGGGACACCCTGTATTGTACGAGTATATACATGTTGTACGTTATAACTCTAATGACTCTGCGGTGAATTTTACCACCAGCTATCCGTCGTCAATCGTATCGGGCTGGTTTGTATTATAATTCAAGGATACGTAAAAGTGACGTTTCCCTCCAACCTCCTTTCTCTCCACTATTTTACTATCTGTACGCATATAATATTATATTACGTGCACGATGATTTCATGTGCGTGCTCTCTCGAGGAATAGAGCTTTCGGCCTCGGGCACCATTCGAGTCACCCGACCACCCTCCGGGACGAGATAACTGCGCTTTCATCTTTCATAGGATTCTCATACAATGTTATATAGATGTGCACATTTTATTTTTATTTTGTTTATAATCAATGTCCACAAATTACAGAGACTCTCTTCGAAATATGACTGCTTACGACGATGCGACGATGCGACGATGATGAAGTGATTGTATTATAACATTTATAACATAAAATAATATAGTTTACCCGATTCTTAAATATAGGAATTCGACCTCATCAACGATAACACATATTTTGATTTGGTTAGACCCGTGCCGAAATCCCGATTTCGAGTCCTTGGTGAAAGAATATTTTTGAGATCCTAGTGTCCTGCATGTCATATTATTCTGTACATTTATGCACGAAAAGTATTTGACATAGTTCCAATATTGTTGAATATTAGCCACCATGCAAATATTTATTGAGAATATTATATTTTATCTCCATATATTATAGCTAATCATATTGTAGGCTGTTGATACAATTTGTTTTTATAATTATTTATTTCAAACTTTATCGTTGTTTCACAAGCACGACCGAATAACGAGTTTTGTAAAAATAATATTTGTGTGACATTTTAGATTTTACTGTTTGCAAGTCAATATCTGGACGTGGACACATCATTTATTAAGGATTTGTTACTTCTCAGTGCTATACTACTATGTACAAATCTATATGACTAAAAAAATTGTAATAAGCTTAATTTTACGTCCTATAAAACAATTATAATAATCAGTGAGAGATGTTGATCAGGGGCTCAGCCCACCGTTTCTTTTCTATTTTTGTCTTTACGTGTACGGGAAGTGACTCAAACTTAAATTAGAAAAAATAGTTACACAGTTATAAAGATTTCCAATAATTTGTTTTTGAATTGTTTAGTAATAATTATAGTTTATTTTTTTTGTACGAAAACGCATTAAGAACCCTTGAATTTAGCACTCTTGCGGAGTGAACTTCTCCAACTTTTTTCAATTGTATACCTTTCATTATGTCCATTTGTCTATTCTTATTCGTTAGTTACTATTACACAGTTAGGATTATTGATATCAAGATATTTATTTTTCACATTATTTTATTGTTACGTTACATAGCTATGATTATTTGTATTATGATATTTACTTATTGCAAAAGTTATAGATCCATAGTCCATAGATACTATCCAAACTATTAAGATAACCAAAATTATTTTAGATAACAAAATAATGATAAAAATGTATATGAAAATAGAATTTATTGCTTTGCATTATAATAATAATTATGATTATTATACGTTCTATGAACTGGAAATCAAGTGCGATAACTAAGCATGAGATTTACTAACTTATTATTTTATATGTATAAACTTTATTAAATAATTATTTTTGGGTCAAAGTGCTTGAAAATATAATGCTAAGTTTTTCATACGCAATAAAAATTAAAAAAATCGAAATGAAATTAGCACAACAATTTTGCTATTAATTAGTGATAACTGATTGTAAGTGAAAATGTCAAAAATTGTCCAAATTACAAATCCAAGGTCATAGACCTCAAATTATTTTTTAGTTAAGAACTAAAATATTCAATTTTTACAGCTAAGACTTAAAAATTCAATACAGAGATCCTTACAACTTATTCTTATAATATTATTCAAAAAATATATAAAATACAAAACGTGCATTTTCTTTTTTCTATGACATTTGGAGTTCGAGATCTAGCTAATTGGATATTCTAACAAAAAAACAATGATCGTCCCTTATTACACAGATCATATATCCAAGTTTTATGTTAGACAAATACTTTGAAGAAAATATTTTATACTAAACTTTTACTAAATTCCGCATGAAAATGCAATTTTTTCGAAGATAATTAATTATCAATTAAAGTAAAATAAATTACTTATAACGACTGTATAGTTATTTATTTATTTAATAAAGCTTATTAGCTCAATATAATATGACAAACGTTTCCCCAGCCCATCACATACGAATATTTAGTACGGAATTTGTATGCATTCGTACGACCATTTGTGAATTTTTCTCGAAATTCCCTCCAACCGAAAAAACGGTTTTCCCACATCAGACGTTTCCCCAGCCCTCCCAGAAACTAAAAATAACCTTGTCCAACATTTTCTTTCGAGAATATTTAGTACGGAATTTGTATGCATTCGTACGACCATTCGAAAATTTTTCCCGAAATTTTCTCCAACCGAAAAAACGGTTTTCCCACATCAGGTGTTTCCTTAGCATGTTTTTTCAAAATTTTTTTGTTTATGATTATTTTTAAATTGTTTTCTTTTTAAAAAAAAAATGCTTTCTATAACTATTCAGAGATGCAACAAATTTCCCTATATCCAGTACATATATATTATATGGTATTCACCTTATCATATGCGTGCTTACCATTGTTTAAGATGGATCGTAATATTGTTAATATTTATTTTTATTCTAAGGCGTGTATTTCTCTTTTTTCTGATAAAAAACCTAATGTACTACAAAGCCCTAGGTAACCTTAACCTGTATACATATTATTAAAAAAAATTATTTTAAATTGAGTGTATCTAGTGATGATTTTATTTAATATTTAAATACACCTTCTTATTTTTTAATAATAATCGATTTGTTGAAACTTATAAAAATGTTTTTCTGGAGCACAAGTAGGTACTAGATTTGTCCATTTAATGTGGCCTATTATCTCCATTCGGCACATTCCATACAAAATTCTTGTGCACGCCTATAATTCACGTGATTCTGAGCGGAGCTACGAACGTATTGGTGTTATAATGTGTTTTTTTTTTGGCGCCTGTTATCACTCATCGCCTTTTAGAACAATAAAAATGCTTAGATTTTCTTCAACAACACCTTTTCTGACAGGAAAGCGAATCTTGTTGGTAATTTTTATTTATTTATTTATTTATTTTTTTTTTTTGGGGGGGGGGAGGGGGGTCAAAAGTAAAAATGTATAAAAGGTTCCAAGAAGTGGCAGATCTTCCATTTTGAATATTTTAAATCGTATTCAATGGATAATAATTAATAAGTAATAGGTTGGGATACTTGAAACACATCCCTATTTAACAACGTTAATAAATTCAGTCGTTTAGACTTTAGAGTACATTTCAGTTGACTTTTTCGCCGCTATTTTATTAGGCGCCTCGAACAGAACTTTGTAAAGGTTATGTATACAATTTTAAATATTTTACCGGAAAACGAAAATAATTAAATATAATATGGTTAATTATCAAAGTTAAAACTTCATAATAATTATTATATATCATCAATTTATTTATTTATTTGTTAGCTTAGCTGTTAATTATTAATTAATTAATTTGGTGACCAGTTTTTTTTTTTTTTTAATTTGTCACAATTTTACCACCCGCACCTGATGACCGATGGTAAGTTGATAAATATGAAAATACTGAAAGGTGGAACAAAAGCCCTATAAAATAGTGGATTATTTAAGTAGTAAAATGTCCTCTGTAAGCGGACTAAGCAAGAGACCTTATCATCTATAACTGTGGATAATAATAACAATAACAGTGAATGGTTACCTAGATCCCCGTCCAAATTCCAAAGATCCAAATGACACGGTAGCTGGAAAAAAATCCCGAGTAGCATATCCTGCAGGCTGTAGGGGATTAATCACGAATTAAGATATACAGAATACGGAATGAAAAGGTCTTATCAATGTTTTTCTGAGTCCGCCAGCTTCTCACTGTTTGACATGATAACTAGCTCTTAAAAAGGATTGTTCTGTGGTATCATGATAATAAGAAACTAAATAACGTTAGCTTTCTTATTCTTACCGAACAAGAATATATTATATAAGTGATAACTGATACCTAGTTGTAAACAGTAAGAACGTATACGTTTCACTTAGCACACGTTTGTTTGGTATCCTGTATATCTTGATTCGTGGGATTGACTAAATATAAATGATTTATAAGAATTTTATTATATCGTTGTTTTAAAAAAACTGTCTTACCCCCTGAAAATATAATTCGACTTTATATATAAAAATAGTGGTGGACCGGCATGGATCCCATCCTGCTGGATCCCAATTAAGCTGGGCCCCATGTACACTTGGAAGAAAATTTAAATAAACTGCTTATAAGAATTATTTCGATCAAGATGACTTAATTCCATTTGACCATTTGAACATTTTGATTAGTTGTTATTTTGGTTACCTTCGGATCTCGGCACGTGGTTAACGACCTTGCTCAAAGCAATGTAACACCACATCATGACTCTTGATACATGAGCAATATGTCTTGAGTTGTCATAAGGTACCTATATTAAAAATTAAATTTATTTTTTATTTTTTTAATGAAAAAAAGGTATAGGTTATCTACCTATAGTTTTTTATAAGCAAAAAGAGAAATACACACCTTAAAATAAAAATAAAAATTACCTAACACTATTCTGATCCATCTTGAACATTAAACGGCAGTGATGGGTTATATAACCATTAGCGGTAATTTTATTTACCTGGTTATCTAAATTTGTTCATACATCATGGTTTATCATTTTTATTATTAATTTCATAGGATGCCTTAATATTTGAGAAAAAAGGTCAAGCATGAATAAAAGAAAACATTTTGGAAAAAGTTGTTTTTAGTTTCTGGGAGGGCTGGGGAAACGTCTGATGTGGGAAAACAGTTTTTTTCGGTTGGAGGGAATTTCGGGAAAAATTCACAAATAGTCGTACGAATGCATACAAATTCCGTACTAAATATTCGCGAAAGAAAATGTTGGATAAAGTTATTTTTAGTTTCTGGGAGGGCTGGCGATACGTTTCTACAGTCACACCCACACTTTTTTGCTTTTTCCTTTAAAAATAAATCCGTACAAATTCTGATTTTTTTCGTAAAAAATCATACGAATTCCATACTAAATATTAATGAAAAAAAATTTCAAAAAAATTGAATCTGATGGGCTGGGGAAACGTTCGTTATAATATGACATAATACATATTATTGTTACATGAGTACCAATGGTTCCCAAATAGCGTATCACCGAAAAATTATTTATTTAGGTCGTGCGTGTTCAAAGTGGACATACATGACATTATTACAGTGTTATGAAGCAATGCCAAAAACCAGAGATAAAAAAAAATCAAATACTGCAATTTTAAAAACTACTTATATAATATTATAATTATTTAATAAAAAATAAGTAGCTCGACAAAATAGATCACCACAGTTTTTTTTTACACATTCCCTGCTCTTTACTTCAACAACATTGTTGTTTATTCACTTCTCATTGGCTGTTAATCAATTACTTAACTATTTAATATGGATAAAAACCAACTAATCAGAAATAGAGAACTACGAATTCATAGTGGTAAATGAGATGTACACACCGAAAATAAACTGTTACAATTGTGATATTGTATGTGATACCTTATCTATATTATAGAGTAAAGAAAATATAATTTTAAACAGTTTGTTAAAAAGATGAATGAGGTATGACTTTAAAAGCACCCTTCTTATTATTTGGCTATTTGTATAATTTCATATCATTCATATTGTGTTATCCTACACGAAATAGAACAAAAAATTAACATTACGGAAAAGAAAAATGTTTAAAATCCATATGTTTTATAAGACTTTAGCAACTAAGGCTAATAGTTTTTGGTACAATAAGTGAAATTTAAATTTAATAAAAAGTTTTAAATTTATATAATATTAGTCAAAAATTGTTTACAATATTAATTTTGATTAGGAATCAAAGGGACATTCTATTATTGTCTTCATTGAAACCTTCTTGTATATTGGCTGATATAATTAAGGTATTTAAAATATTTTGACAATCAAGGAGGCCTTCTATGATATAATGAATTGTTTAATTGTCTTATCATTTATTGCATAATATGGTTAACGGAGCCTAGGGGTTGAATCTGTAATGATTTTGAAGGGGTCATCAGTTGTAAGTATTGTAAGCGTCTATTTGAGATAGTCTTAAAAATTGGTGACAGATTTGTGACCAAAATGATCGGTTAGGTAAAATATTTTTTTTTTTTTTAATTTTTAGAAGATATAGTTACCGATTACAGTAACGAATTCCTGGTATATTATGCTGTATTTAGAAGTTAGTAAGTACCTCAGATTATACAAAATATTGTTAAACCTCAAGCTCCAATTCTACGATATAAATAACACGCGCGAATGAGTCGTGCATACTGCTTCTGAAAAATTACTTAAATCTTCTAATTATGAAAACTTTATTATTATTTATTTTGTTAGAACGAAATAAATTATAATAACTTGTAATCTACCGATGAAGGTAACTATATACAAATAAAACTACCACAAAGAACCGTAAAATTTACGGTTGTCGGCTGTCTATTAAATATAGCGTACACCTACCTTTATAGTATTACAAGAACGATATTATAATATTTATTTTAATCTTAATTCTCTCGCAATATATATATATATACATATAAATAACAAAATTATAGTAATAACTTTTTTTTCCGTGATATTATTTATTGCACAACGCTTTCGTTGTAGGCGCATGATATGACTTTGCAGCAGGTATTGTTGTATATTGTTTTAAAGACGTATAACAAAATAAACAACAAAATAATAATAACTACGGTTTTCTTTGCAATAATAATAATAATTAATAAATGGTATTATTTTAAATTTGATGCTATCCACGAACTAAACTATTATAATATTATTATATCGTTTCAGCAAAAAATAAAGCTATGGAAACATTATATACGTATAATATTATACTGTTGCTGCTGCTGCTGCTGCTGCTGCTGCTGTTGCAGTATCTAATTTAAAACGATAGCGATGAAATGTCAGTTTTTCATAACGCATATACTAATCCCAGTAAAATTCGGTAACAATGGGAATCTGGGATTAAAGTCGTATTGTTTCTGTGAGCACAATACACGTACGCTGAGTTCATAGTGATACAGTCGTGCATAATATTTTATTATTGTACGGCAGACGAGCAGAACTTTACAATTCTGAACAACGATGATCTTAAATTGTACTTAATTACACTTACACACTTATATTATATGCGCGTACAAATAGTAATAATAATAATATTACGAATGTGAATAATTAATACCACGGTGATTCGTATGTGCATCGTATGCGAAATTCGAGGCAGCCGTGGCTAAGCCCCTACGATTATTTTTTGACTTTAAAATTTAGTTAGGTTATAAATTAACTGATATAACTTGCTACAACTCGCTAAATTGTATAACGCTGTATTATTTTAATATTAGTGGTGTAGAATCCTGTTAGTTAGTGCATAGGTAATATTATAAAGTAGAGTATAATCATTTTATAAAAATAGAATTTACATTATCAACTGAAATTTGAGATCGGAGTCAACTTCCATATAGTAAAGTGAAAGTGTATCAAAAATAATTTTTCGCAGATTAGAACAATTAGATTAGATATTTGATCGATAATTTATTCAGTCAAGGAGATGTTGGATTGTTATAAAAGAATATTGTAAAAGCATGAAACTGTGAATGGTATTGAGGGAATTCCGGCTATCTCTATTCCAAATCGATTCTTCTTTTCCCTATAAAAATTTAATGATTGATTTAATCTACTAAAACAAACCCATATTTTATCAGTAAAAAAAATGTTTGGTGTCCACAATGGAATAATGAATATACTCAATCTAAGTACCAAGTAAATATTAAATAAATGTATTATATAGGAGAACTTCAGTTATCAATACCAATTTATCTAAATAATTTTATGATAGATATTTATTATATAATGTACATTTTTAGGTACATTTTTTATTCAAATATTTTGTTTATCCCGTAAAATTATTCATGCAAACATACCGGTATGTTTCGTGTACTGACTGTCGTACCACTCACAAGTCACAGATGACGAAATCAGCTATATACCTAATATGTATTATTATCTATAACAAATTTATTAGAAATTTCTGTGTTATACTTCAGAGCTTATATTTTAAAATCTGATGATCAAAACACCATACAAATATTTATACCATGTGGCTAGTCATAAAGTTATAACTAATCTTAACATAATATTAAGTTTACATAATATTGTTTTATTTTGTTAAGAAATATTATCAAAGTACCTAAAAATCTACCATTTAATTGTATTTATTGAATTTGAGTCAAATCATTAGTTTAAAAAAAATTATTGAAATAATGATGCAATTAATGTGTGTATTAAAGTTTTTAATTTTTTAAGGACAACATTAGTTGTGTAGAAAAATATTGATATAATATGTTTATTACCACTGCTCCAATGGCGCATTTAGAGACTTAGAGTGCCCGAGGGGCCTGCCACCCCCATTGGACTGTGAAGTCATACACGTAAGGTTATATATTTATATAGCTGAATCCATGCACTTCGAATCCGTTAAAAATTTTACCTCTTAAATGTCTCAAACAGTGTGTTCAATTTGTTACCTGTTATCATGTTAGCAGTATTTTTTTTACATATATAGATAGACTAGCTGATCCCATGCACTTCTTTGCCCGTTAAATGTACTAAATCTATATGACTCAAACTGTATTAAATTTGTTATTTAATTATCGGTGTATGGTATTCAAAACTTATCTTAACTTTTCCGTTACTTGGAATAAAGATTCTGGTTCGCAGAAGTATCATATTATCAGAAAGGCAATCAACCTGCGGTAGATCGCGGACCTCGTGCTGTTTGTACGTAAGTGTATGATTTAACTCTAAAGTATTAAAGTTATACCAAGTTTGTCATTTTTACTTAATTTTACTGTAATCCAATAATCAATTAATAAAAAATTAACAGCAAAAACCTGCTGGTTCTTTGTACCATTTCAATGCACGACAATAATTAAATTTTAAATTCATATTTCCTATGATAACTTGAGAATCATTTTTATAAGCTATTAATTTATTATAAGTAAATGCTGAAATTTCACGATGACGCCATAAAACACGTGGTTCAACTAAATTTTCGTCAATAGGAAAATCGTGAGTATTGTTGATAATATCGACTATTATTAAATGGAAAGTTGTTATTAATATTGTTATCATTAATACTACTAACACTATTGGTAATATTGTTTATACTATCATCATTATTGTTATGAATATTGTTAATTTCGCTTTAAATATTGTAGTTATCTGGCGAGCCATTGTTATTTTGACTTAATCTGAGTAAACGTTAACGTTTTATTCTTTTCGATGAACGACATAAATTAATTTTCCTTTTCATTGTGATAAATGGCTACGCAGGTCAGAATATTTCTATTGAATAATTAACGACAAAAAATCAGCAAATATCACCGGAATTGAATCAAAATGAGTCAAAAAGAATGGAAATACAATATACAATCTTAGAATAATTAAAAGAAACGAAAAAAATTAAAAATTAAAGAAATTAAATTAAATTAAAATTAAATATTACTATTTATTATTAGTACTGTTTACTATTTAAATGCAGGCATCTTGAATATTAGACAATACACTGACGCATAAACATTGGGCAGCGTTCCGTCTTTTACGCGGCTTCACTTAAATGCCGGTCGGTCCGTCCTTGGTAGCAGCGGAATGCATTCACCTCGCACAACGCCCGTTGTCGGCGATGGCGGTGTCGTTTATGATGTTTTTGTTGTTTTTCGGGTGGGGGAAACCCTAGCATCATAAGAATAACCGTCGGCCGTCAGACACGCCGGGTGGTCAGGGAGGATCGAATTGTAGTGATTGTGAAAACCCAGAATGCTTGCCATTTTGCCAAGTCTACGTAACAGGCCATTATTTATAATAATTGATAACTCCTTTGTTTATTAAGTTAGAGAATCGATCAAATACCATGAACCTTATCCACAACGAGCTCTTCAATAAAAAAAAAAAAAATGATTCAGTAGTTTCTGAGAACATAAGCCTTGATGGTTTTCATTTTCACATTTATATAATATAGAAGATAATGATTAAAATATACTATAATAATCTTACACTGATAATCAATTTAGTTTATTATTATGTCATTTTATTCATTTCATCGGGGAAAATCTGACAGTTCAAATATTTAAAGAAGTGCATTTGGATTTTCCATACACAATATGTTTTGTTTTTTTATTTGGTCTGTACACAAAAAATCAGAAGGTATTTTGACGCATACGTAATCATGTCACATACAGCTTTCCATGTGAAAAGGATGGATTTTCCAATTTAGTCCACACACTTTTAACGATTGTCCTTGTACTTTGTTGATGGTCATTTCAAAGGTGATTCACACCAGAAACAGCAAAGTTTGAATTCGAAAGGTGAATAAAAACCTTCATCTGTACTCATTCCGTTGAAAGTTGTATCTTCGATGATGTTGTTCATCATCTTTTTCACTGAAAGCCTGGTACCTTTGCAGAATCGCGATTGAATGATGTTTCGAAAAATAATGATGACACTAAATTTCAATGTTAGAACGTGCACTAGTATGCCTGGCAAATCAAATGAATTTAAGAATTCAGTTGGAACTTTGATAACTTCGTCTTGATTCATTACCGTATAGATGGACTGGTAGTTGTCGTGTTCCCTGGAATTTCGTTTTGAATGGTGATATAGATTATACTTACACCATAGTTTTTTGGATTTTATTAAAGCCCGTGCATTGAGCCACTGACGATTTCCGTAATTTTGTGTTATGGAAAACTTAATCAATAACTCTTTTTTCGATACTGAAATTTTAAAGAAATTTTTTGGCAATATGATGCATTGTACTGGTTCATCAATCGATAGTTTCCATTCCCGATTTTCATCAGCTAATACATAATTTTGTAAATATATACGCATATTTTTTAACAATAATTCTATTTGAGTACCTCCCAGGGTTGGACCCATCACTTTTTAACTTCTATCTTCTGCCCATAATAGGTAAAATATAATATTATCTCTGTACTAAATTTCGTTGCAGTTGGTCCATTCTTTTAGGATTGCATCAAGAACAAACAGACAGACAAAAACCCATTTTTTTAAATATAGATAAAAGATAGATTTAATTTAGTTTTTCATTGGGTCAAAAAAATTGAAAATTTGTCACAAAGTTCCCATAAATTACCATAATAGCGATTCGAAAATATTAAAAATACATAGCCACGTATTTTTTTTGTTTTTTAAGCATTTAAAGTTCAAATTTTGACAATATGTATTTAATTGAAAATTTACAAATTCTTTTGTAGTTAAAAGTTTATTAAACGTTTAACTTGTATAGCTAAGGATTGATAAACAAGGTTTCACGTAACTGCTTAATTCTGTAACAAAAAATATCTAAAAACTATACAAACGTATTTTTTTTTTTTTTTAAGTTCAAATTTGAATTAAATTACATATTAAATAATCAAGAATAATCATTTTAGTTATATTAGTATAATTTAAAAATATTATTCTTGTGTATTTAGATGCACGTGTGGTATACAGTGCTAGACAAGAACCATGTTTTCTATGATATAATATCATTGAACTCAAATTTAATACTATCCATTATAGTAAATTAACCCACTTATAAACTTCTGTACATCTACTTACCCGTTTTTTTTATCGATTATCTTTATCTAGATAATATTTTAGTTGTATATTCCCAACAATGCTTGTTAGTACTATAAAAAGATCAACATATCGATCTTTTAACTTATCTAACTATAGGTATCTTACCATATACTCTTCGCCAATCAAACTACACCTTGTTTAAGTCAATATTATAGTAGATAAGTAGCTAGATAGGTAGGTTACCAAGGTAACTTGTTCCATTACTTTATTCTTTTTTATATGCTATAGTAATTTTTTCAGTTGATTATTTTTCAGAGTATTCATAATTCCATTTCATTACCTCTATATTATACATAATACATATTTTTTCTTCTATATCAAACAACCATTTCACTTTTGGTCTTGTTCAAATTACAGTAGTGATTCTGCCAATAAGTGGAAAGTGCGTTACCGCTATTTGTTGTGGAATTTACGTCATTAATATTAATTATTAATGTTGAGCAAACGGAAATACACTTATCAACAAAATTATGGAAGAGATGGAAAAAATTCTTATAATATAATTGGTGAGATAAAAATAATAGATAAAGAGTGGGTGAGAGAAGAACAAACCATAACAGGTTCACAACTTTCAGGCAGAACATTTCATACACGAGACAACGGAACGTCAAATTTCAAAAGTTACTAGACAAGGGCATATTAATCTCGTGCCGCCATATTCATGAATTGAATTATAATAAATTTAATAACCTTTTGTCGGCTTCGGTAAAGTTTTTTTTTTTTTTTTTTTTCAACTTTTCCATCCAGTGTACGGTCATACAAAAAGTTCTCTGCAGACAACACAGACTTTTATATTTATTTTTGTTGATCGCTTGAAACGTTTTACACAATACATTTTCGTCGGTCGTCAAAAATGATAACGACCGTGCTCATAGATTTTTGAGTGTGGCATCATGCAGATCAAACAAAATAAGGTACCTACCCAAAAACTGTTTTATTGAAAACGTCAGAGAAAAAAAAAACGTCTACGCTGCTGTATGGATAGCGTAAGCGGCCACAATTAAACTAAAATATATTTTAAAATAAAAAGAAACTCGTTTCTTTTGTGAAAAAATTAAAAAAAATCTAATGTTTGATGTCCTTGCATTATATTGGGAATTAGTGCACAAATATGAACGTGTAAATGTTTGAAGTTTATTCAATAATATTCAGATTTTTGATATTTTGAAAGAAATATATATTAAGATAAAAACAACAAATGGAATTAGTTTATTTATTCTCAGTAAATGTTGTCCCATGGCTATTAAAATATTAATATAAAACGAAACATCTTTAAAATTAAAAAGAAAATGTTTCGAACATGTCAATGCTACAAATGAGCAGATTTATTATTATTGCACAGATATATAATTCGAGCTTAAATTAATTTCGAAATAATCAATTAAAAACTTTTAATTATATAATTAAACATAGATACTATTGAAATCAAAAATGTCTTTCGTAAATATTAAAAAATATGAACTTAACTTAAAAAAAATTTCAAAAAATGTTACAAAAATTACAAAAATGTATGTAAGAATAATCGATTACAATTATTTTTATTATAATTTAACTTTAATACAATATTTAATAAGATGTATGAGAGCTGTTATTCTGTATTCGATTTTGGTCCATCATTCGAGAGTCGTATCGTTTATCTATAATTGTTCATTAATATTTCTTTATATTATTTTATTTATTTGTTGAACATTTTTTTTTCAAAATAAATCAGTTTTTGTTTGCTAAAATATACAGAATTAATATTTTAGTGACAATAAATTGAAGAGACATTTTATAAATACGGTTTTTGTATTGTTATAAGCACCATGGTACGTGCATGAACTTGGCCCACCCACTTTCTATGATACGACTCATACCAATACCAAAAGTTAGCAAATAGTTACTCAATACTAGCAAATTTAGTGTCGAAGTTAGCAAATCATTATTGAGGAAGTTATAAGTAATTTTCATTTAGGTGGGCCAAGTTCAGGTAACCCACCCACTTTTTTTCCGATCGTCACCAAACAAACGCCGGTGGTTAGCAAATAGTTAGCAAATCATAGCAAATCTATTTTTTTAAGTTAAAGTTTAAGTTTAAGTTTAAGTCATCAAAATTCTATTTTTGGCCGATTTAAAAAAAAAAATTTCATCCCACCCACTTTGCCCGATCGTCTTGGTATTTTTTTATAAGTTTTTCAAGTCGATTCTTCGTATGCCTACAGGCAAACATTATCAATATGATAATCTACTATTCTTTTAACAAACACTTTACAAAATTTATTATCCTATGTTACGAATAATGAAATGTTTGTTTTATGTATAAACACCTCTACGTATAAGTGGTATAAAAATAACATTAAATATAATTTTTTTTGTAGTTAGAAAACACTAAAATTCATAATATTGTTTTATTTTATTCTTATATCAATAAAATTAATATGCTTATGAAAAATGATTTTTAAATCAATTTAAATTTACTTAAATTCTAGGGATTTTTAACTTTTTATATTTGAATTGTATACATTATAATACTAAAAACATAATAATAATATAACATAATTATAGTCAATGTGATTAAAATTATTTAAAAATATTAAAATTATAAATTAATAAATAAAGGCAAATCAAAATTATATTTTTTGCCGATTTTTAAAAAAAAATTCATCCCATCCACTTTGTCCGATCGTCTCCAAACAAACACCGGTAATTAGAAAATAGTTAGCAAATAAAATTATTAATAATTATTTTTACATGACTTTTTTACATTATTTTTAGATTATGAATTAATTAAATTTTGGTTGATATAAAATAATAAATTGTGTATCTATTCGTTCAGTGTAGTCTAAAACATGAAATTGAAAACATTATATTTAATTATAAATCACATTTTTTTCATTTATTAGAAGTGTATTACAAATATATCTAAATATCGTGTTTATAAATATGTAATTTGATCATATTATATTATACTATATAACATTTTTCTAAATTCGCTTTAAATAATTATTAGAGTATGATTTTTTTCATAATTAAGTAATTATATTATAATATTGTTTTATTTTATAAATTATAACTGTTCTTTATTATATTATACTATATAACTACTATAATATAATATAATAGTTCTAACACGAAATAATAGGTCCCGACTACCTATCAGAAAAAATGTAGCATTCTTCAAGTCATTAAAAGTAGAAAACAGCATCTAATAATAAATAGATTTAAGTGACTAATAATATGTAAAAACTTATAAATAAAAATATAATTTTAAAATTGTCAAGCTATAATGGCCTATGTTGCCGAAGCTAAAATGTTAAATAAAAAAAAAATTTTTGTTCGGTGATACATACACACTTAGACTGAATACATTATTTTGTGCTCTTAATTTTTATTTTAGTTAAAAATAATAGTAAAATATTAAAATAGTTAATTGAGTAACTATTCGTTCAGTGTATTCTAAAACATGAAATTGAAAACATTATAATTAACTAAAAATTACATAATTTCATTCGTTAGAAGTGTATTACAAAAACCCATCTGTCTTTTGTAATAAATACAGGCTTGGTCAAGAGTTTTGAACTAGTAAGAAGTATTTTTATAATTATATTACAAATCTATAGATCACATAAATTAGTTCTGTAATTTAGATTCTGAGCTGAGTAATGAATTTATTGATTTTACAATGATATGTGTGTGTATATGATAAGTTGCAGAAATAGTGCTTCGATTTTCAACTTCAGTAACTTCAAAACTAAAAAACTAATAAATCTATAAGATACAATATTTTATTTTATAAATATCGGTCTCCGATAATTGGTTGTAATTTAAAAATATAATTCAACGTTACGATTGAAATTTTTTTAAATTTTATTGACATTACCATATTGATATTTTTAAAAAACACTTCCTTCTACCATATTACATTTGCCAAGCATATAAATTTTCTAAAACATAAAAATATCTATATTTTGTCATTACAAAATGTTGTTGCAATATGGTTGCATAATCTTCTCAAAATTTCAAATCATTTCGAAGGATATTTAAGTCATTTATGTTTGGATTTCTGAACTTCTTTGTAAGTCATAAAATAATTTATCATACCTAGTTTAAAACGGTGACATAGTATTGTGAAATTTCAGTACAAATATTTTGAACTTTTGGTACTTGATTGACCAATCTGTTAAAAAATTAAAAAATGTTTAATTTGCTGTGATTCAGCTTTAAATTTTTTAAATATTATCTATCATTAAAATATTATTAAATACATAATATGATATATCGTAGTTTTCAGCTCAGATTTTTTATATAACAGCCGTGTAGATCTTAACACGCTTAATGAAAAAGCGGGAAAGATGAGGGAGGTCACCTATATACGGATAAATTTAATATGTTTCCATTATTTTTTAATAACTTTAAAAATTGGCTCAAAAGAGTTATTATCGCTATTTCACTGATGATATTATAATTATTGAATTTTATTATTATTGTTTTAGGTTGACAATTATACAAGCATATACGATTATGTAATAAATTGATATGAGGGTACCCGTATGGACGTAACCAACCAATTTCACTCGTATATTTAGACGTCAGTGACAAGGGTTACATGATTCTATGCATGGTCTCATAATTCCTATAATAATATGTTTGAAACCTCTCTTGTAAACTCCTAAATTACAGTGTCAGAACAATTTTACGACTCCAGCTACATAATTCGAAAATTACATACACATTTGAAAAGCTTACATGACACCACAACCATCAGCTCTTATCATAAGAACAACTTTTTAAATGTACCAAATTATCAGATAAAAACCAAAATCATTTTTGAAACTTTTGGTGTGGTAGCGATATCGCAAGTTAAAAAAACATTTGTTTTGAATTACTGCGAGAAATCATGATAAGAATAGGATTGAAACAAAAAAGTTTTTACTTTTTAAATGAACTTCTAGAGTTACAAGATAGATCCAAAAGTAAAATGCAATCGATATCATAAAACCAACAAATTTCAGTTTTTTTTTTAATAATTGAAAAAAATATATGTGGTTAAACATTACATATGTAATTGTAAAACGTACAACAATTATTGTTATTGTGTTTATTCTTCAGTAAACAGTGGATAGGTATAATAAGTCCACATTAAGTATTTACTACTGTAAATTTGTCATCAATGTGTAACTTATATAATTATTTACATAACATTTATATATTAGGCTTTAATTGGTTCACTTTAGTTTAAAGTTTTGAAATTTATTTGCATTCAAGCTAATTTATAAAAAAAAAAGATAAATGTATGTCGTTCTTCTATACAGTAGGTTACTTGTGGGTGATACAGTGTGCCGATATTCGGCGGACTGTTCGATGTTGAATCAAGACTAATTTTATGGTATCACATTATTAATTTATCATACAATATATCACAATTTTAGTAGGGAAAGTGTAAATTCGGGACACACAGTTGGATTAATGAAGTGAGCCGTGGCGGGCGGTATCAAGTCTACAGAGTCGTGATTTCAATATATATTAATAATATTACAATAAGGAACGAGCTCAAAATACATTCACGGTCTTAGATAAGTCGTGATTAAGTTGAGAAGCTCAAAGCGAATAGCGAATACCTAAGGAGGCACGCCGGGTGAATCAGTTAATGGTCCTAAAAAGGACCTTTTTCATGCAGTCGCAATAATGATAGATCGACTGTTTGACCGTAGTCAGTCGAGGAGAACAACCACGTGTACAGCCGCTGGTAGTTACTCTCAGAGCCGTATGTATAGTGTGGTAGTTATTGTGGAGTGTGATCGCTCCAAACGTAGGCTAATAATCGGCTGGCTTGTTGTTTGTTCGAACCGAGTGTGGAACGCTCGGTGATCTGGATCGACTGTTGATGCAGTCTGTCCCGTTATACGTTCACCAGCACTTGGAGCTGTGGGTCATGGCAGTCGGCTTCAAAACGTCGAATATGGAGGTTGTTTGGCAACTTGCGGCGATCTTCTAGTCTCTGGTTCTGGTCGTCAATTCCCGTGTATTATACTATGTTGACGATTTAAATGATGTTGAAAGACTGTTTGCTGTTTTTGCGTTGCTTTGAGTGGGGTGGCTATGCCGTTAACTATTCCAGGCTTATGCGTCTACTAGTGGGTGGAAGTTTATTTGGAAGGTTTATGTTAGTTTTATTGATTTACCCAGGTGAGTGGGTAGGGTTTGATTATGCGTTTGGTAGTTGGAGAAGTGTGAGTTTTGCCTAGAAGTCGGATGTGGTCGTGATTTGAGAAAGAGTTTTTGTAGAACATTGTATTGGTTTGGGAACGAATAGAATTTTGAATAGATTTTAAATTAGTGGATTTTAGAAGGACCGAGTTTTTAATGAAGGAAGGCAAAACCATTATAGTGCGTATGCAGATGTTTTGTACGGATTCAATGCGGTTCCATTGTGAGGCACCTATGAAGGGATGTTTGCTGTTCAGCCGAAGCACCGGTATTTATACCCATCGGCTGGACTTTTCATGGTTTTCATTGGTTCCTACTTGATTGGTTTGACGAGTCATTACCGCACCTTTGTTTTGTGATTGCCGTTAGCTCGGTGCGGTTTTCCTTCGTCATACTGTTGATCCTTGCTTACCTGATAACCTATCATTCGCCGTAGTATGGTTACTGTCGAATTATATGTCAAATGTGTTGGCCCTGAGAAGGGCCGTTTTATGTGGTGATGGCTGCTCCGTTACATGGGTTACTATAATGGACGGGCTTAAATCTGAATTCAATGATAAAATATTATTGCATACTTACAATGGACAATTCTGAGTGTAGTTAGTTTGTCAGTCTAGGATATTGTATACTAAATTAATTATATTTATATCATTCATTCATTCATTAAAAAAAAAATGTAGGTTACCTATTCAAAATATAAATTCTAAAAATAAAATTAGATTTAACATGTTTTCGACTAGATCAATTATTCATAGTATAAATATACTATATAATATAAAGTATCAATATAATGTCATTAATGGCATTAGATTTTATATTAAAATTTAAAGTTTACTCTTGAAATATTTCAAATTTCAAGTACCTACGAATAATATTTTTTAATTTCAACAATGCAATTAAAATTTATATTCTTGGTTATCTAATATGTAATTTCATCCAATTATAAAATAACTATAAAAAAAAGATTTTAGGTTTTAGATTTTTATATTGCAGAATTTAATACATTGAAACCTTGATTGAATTTTTCAATTATTAGCTATAAGTAAAAGTTTAACGTTTTTAAATTTTGAACTACTAAATAATTTTTGAATTTTGAATTTAATAAATTTTGTCAAAATTTGAACATCAAATGGTTATAAAAAAAAAAAAAAAAAAAACCATGCCTAATATTTTCTAACTGCTATTATAAAAACACAAACGTTTATGAACTAAATGTGGGAACCATTCCAATTTTTCAATATTTTTAACTCAACGAAAACTATTTTTTCAACATTTATAGGATAAAAATTATTATTAGTAAGTTAGGATTGATTTAGTGTAGGTGCGAGTCGTGGGTGCCAACCCCGTGTGTAGGAGTGCTTGCGGTGGAAATATCTCCATTTAACATAATAATATACAATTTCACGGAAACAATAATGCGATAGGTAACTTAAGTCAGACGAGGATTAAGGGGGATAGAAGGCAGAGGTCCGTCCTTTGGGCCTCAATACTTTAATTTATTTTTGTACATTATTCTTTGATCCATATTGCTATAAAAAAGGTGTTAAAAATGTGCATCGTGACTCCAAGGGCCGTCGTGAGAGTGGCAAAATAACCGGTATCAAAGCACCGAAAACGAATATCAATGTAGGTATTTTATAGAAAATGTAAATATAATTTTATAACTTAATGTAACGTTAGGTGTACATTGAACGATTTATGAATATTTTTATCATCTACTGCTAATAATATTCTTTTGTGACTACACAACGCAAGCATACGTCGTGAGTCACTTGTCCGGAAATCTTACTATTAGACGGAAATTAGTGATAAAAAATTTGTTTATAATGTATATTACAATGTCAGTTAAATAATTGGTTTGCCATTTGGTACAATAATATATTATATTATAATATCCTAACGAAATCTACACATAACGTAGGTACAATATATATGCAATAATAAACGGCTGAAAGGAGACCGCGCAAAACAAAGCGTTTTTGTTCGTGGATAATAAAAAAAGACACATAGAGATAGAGAAAAAGATATAAAGATAAAATAACCATACATATTATTATAATAATATATGATTTTGTTTATATAGTATTTATACATACGCGTAGTTTTCCGACGAGTGGTATATTTTATGAATATTTTAAATATTTGTTTGCATGCCCCGCGTTTGTATGCTCGAAAAAAGGTGTTGAATCTTTTGTACAGTTTAACACGAATAAAGGGACATGTTTTCATATTTATTATCGTTTTTTTTACATCGTTTTCAAATGCTATGGACAACGAAAAAGAAAAAACACAAAACCCGTGAAAAAAAATATATAAAAACTATAATACGTCAACGGACGATTGGTAGGTGTACACGCTATTGATATTAATGATTTAAAAAAAAAAAAAAAATATTTCTAGTCGTGGCCATAGAACCTAATCGTATTTTATAATAAAATCAGGTTGAACAGTAAAAACTGATAAGTTGTATAATTGTTACAGAAAACAATCGCGATCCTGACAGAATCACAAAATAATTGTTGTGACTTTGAGACATACATTTTTCTATGATGTAGTCAACACCCTAGGCTCTAGAGCATTGGAGATATTACAGAAACTAACGTTTTAATTAGGTCTGATAACAACTCATTACCTCCACTGATAAATAAATTTGAATTATTGAATTGTTATTTTGTATACACCATTTAAAATTATTTGTGTCAATAATTAGCAATATTTATCAAAATATTTGCAATCCAATATTTTATAGGTAAGAGTATTTTATTTTAACGTTCATCCAATGACAAAAATAACAATACATGTATTGTCAATTTTGTTCAGTAAACTAAAATTCATTGCCAATTTTTAATAAAATAGATATTTTAATAAAAATCATATATTTTAGAACAAGAATTAAGGTGAATCAAAGCAGATTGAGAATATAAGAATAAAATATCATTAAAAAGTTGATATTTACATTAAAAATTACATGAGTGTATGGTTTGAAGAAAGTTATTTGCATATTTTGAATTATATGCAAGATATAATTACGAAATAGTTTTAATGATGATGCCCTTATACTAGACACTTCAATATTTAATTGAATGCATAAACATCCTAAAATCGAAAATAACATTTAGTCTAGAATTATTACCTTTCATCAGGAGAAAATTAAGTTGGTTTCCCAGGTTTAGCAAATTAATGTTAACTATAACTTAAAATATTTACAAATTACACATGTTACATAAGGAGTATCAGAACGTTCTGAAAAATAAAATAATTTTTGTTCAAATCAATAAGTATTTAAAAAGTTTTAAACATGTATAGATCATACACCAGATCGGTGAGATGACATTTTTATTTCAATTAATTTTGTAACAAGAATAGTTTTAAACTTTTTTACGGATATCTTGAAAAGACTCGACAAGTCAAGCGTAATATGTAATTTTATTTATTGAAACGAATAAGTGAAAAAATAAGCAACATTATGATTTTTTGGAGCATTTAAAATATGATTTTTATACTTTCTACATAGGTGCATACTTTAAACAATTTTAGAAACATGGTTTTACTTCTTGTATTAGATGAATTAGCCGGATTCACCCGTGTGTATTTTATTTTTTCATATTTATATTCAAATAATATATGTAATTAAAAAACATAATTTTACCATTTAACTGCTAGGAAAAATTATAGAAATGATAAATTTTTGTTAACAGTAACATTTAAATATTTAAAAATATGTATTATAAATACTTCAGTGAACCAAACCACAGAATTCCAAATACATAGAAAAACTTATTGTAATTTATGATTGATGGGCTAAACAATTAGAATTCTAATATGTTTTGGTTAAAAATTAAGATATAAATTCTATAAAACTAATGAATTACGAATTGAAATTGTGAATATTGAAGATATTCCCATTAGGTTGATACTTATGAGTAATATGAATTATGCATAGTTGTATTACAGTTAGTGTGACTAAAAATACTGACAGCTATTTTATTTACGTTTTTGATACATAAAACTGTATCGCTAACTAACATTTAGATGGATAAGTTATAATAATGCCGTCTTAGTAGTCGTCATTTTATGTATAATTATGTCTTAAATAAATTGTAATTTATGCTGTATAAAGGGTGATTCATTAAGGTTCCTCATCCATATTTTTTTTAGAATAATAAAATTACTCAAATTTTGATGCTTAAAATTATTTCATATTTATAAATATACTCAAAAACCAATTTATAATATCATTAATTTTTTTTTAGTACTAGCAGAGGCACTTTTTTGAGTGAGAATCACACTATTCGAGTGCAATTTAAGTACGGGAATAATTATTTGGAAATTATTGACATTTCAAAATCAAAATTCAAACAAATAGATTTTAAGTTATTTAACTTTGTATTCTAAAGATAAAAATTCCATGGCAATGGGCTATACTATAAAGAGGTTATTGTGATTTGAATATTTTAGTCATTAATATCAATCGATCGAAAAAAAGGATTTTTAAATATAATCTGTTAGCAGATTAACACCTATTTGGAAGTATAATTATATCTCCAGGAATAGCAAGTTACGACTGCTCAAGGCACTCACTTTCTCAGTGATGCTCTATGGATCTGAAACATGGACACTCAAAGCAGAAGAAGTGAATCGCATAAATGCCTTTGAGATGTGGGCCTACAGACGGATGTTGAGAATCTCTTGGATGGAATGAAGAACCAACTTTTCAATTTTCGCAATGCTAAATATAGAAACAAGACTGGCAGTGGTGTGTAAACAGAGGATCCTAGATTCTTTGGTCATATTATAAGAAGGGATAAATCGAGCCTGGAGAAGCTAGTGATCGAAAGGAAAATAGAAGGAAAAAGAAGCCGCGGAATAACACCAATGCGTTAGATAGACCAGATCAAAGCCATCACTGTCTATCCACTGGGGGAGGCTATTCGACCGGCAGAAAATCGTGAGATCTGGAAAGAGTTGCCAACGTCAAATGATGGATCACCAAACTTCCGCTTTTGGAAGATGGACTACAGAAGAAGAAATATAACCAAAGTATAATAAATAAGTAATAGTTCATAATATTACGTATCACTTTCTGCCGTACAGCTGAACAATCAACATATGTTTTTGTCACGCTCTTGTGTTAGGTTAAATATAAAACTAACTTAAAACCAGTAAAAAAATGTTCGTCTGATACGCTCGCATTCGCGCGATTACTCCAGAAGTGATTCTGTAAGTATTACATCACGTTAGGACACCCCGGGCTCGAAAACCCCTATAAACACCGCTTCTTAATAAGTCCCACTAATTACCACCGCGATGAATAACAAATCACCATTGCCAAGAAAAAGCGATAAACAGAAGCCATTAGTGCCACAGATAACAATAATCAACCAAAACGCTATACTATCGAAAGCCGGGTGACCTTCAGCTACTCCCACTGCCAGTGATGAAGATAATATTTTCGACTGCTTTACACTCTGGTCAATAAAGACTACCAAGAGAAAAAATAATCAAAATTCTCCAACGGGTACCTCTCCAAATCTCAAACATTCAAACTCTACGTATACTTCTAAAAACAGTTTCTCTCCACTTGCTCCAAGCAATGACGACGCTCATATGGAAACTGATACCTCAACAAACATATCGCAGACAAAACTTCCATTTCCACCACCTATATTTATTAAAACCGATATAGTTGTTGTATTCTACTTATACAACACCAATAAATAAATAACACTAATTTGTGTGATAACTAAACGTATTATGATTTATTGTGAAACCGTAACGTCGACTGGCGTGTACAGTACCGATCGGCGTCGTACGCGGTGGACAGTCCCCACCGCGTGTATTATTATAATGTATTATGTCACTAAATAAGATAATTATTATAATGACTGTGCTGTATCGATGTACGATATACAACATAGTGAAGATTAATCTTTTCTGCGAATCCAACAGTTGACTCAACTTGATGGTTTTCTATGCAAATCCTCCGTAAATGGTTTAAAATTAAATACATATACAACCGACTCATATCGCAAAACTGTAAAATTCTTGAAAGAAAAAAAGTCAACTTTCACACGTCATATCAACTTAAAGATGATAAATCATATAGAGTGGTAATAAGGCACGTCTGTCATTCTTTGCCTGTCGACAATATAACAGAGGAATTAAATTCTAAATGTTTCATTGTCAGGAATATCATTAATGTTCTGAATTATCAAACTAAAAAATCCCTCCCACTTTTTTTCGTGGACTTTTATCCACAGCATATCGTCTCAAGTCAGATCAACAGCAATGAAAAACCATCATACGCTCATACAACTTCCAAAAGAAACACCACCTCGAACTCGGAAAACCATGATTCAACAATCCCTCAAGCCGTAACTCTGTCATCTTTCCTCGAAGAATTTAAATCATTAATAACCCCTCTCATTTCTCTCTTAACATCACTAATTACCAAACTGTTTAGTCATAATGATAAATAATGCAACAAATATTATTCTCTGGAATGAAAATGGCTTATTCCAACATAAACATGAACTCAATAATTTTTTAATTCAAATTAATATCCACGTAGCTTGTATCACCGAAACTCAACTCGCCTAACAAAAACACTAAAATTAAAACTACCCGGTTACTCAATAAACTGTGCAGACCACCCGGACGGTACGGCTCATGCAGGCTCGACCATAATCATTGCCACTAACCTAGTTCACAACCTACATTCAATCAATCCACAAACCAACCTCCAGTCAGTTTCTATCCAAACCTCCCTAAACCATGTCCCACTAACCCTTGCTTCAGTCTACTGTTCTCTCAGCCAAAAAATCACCACTCAAGATTTTGCTCAACTTTTCATCTTACTAGGGAATAATTTCATTGCAGGCGGTGACTTTAATTCCAAACACCCAGTAGGGGCTGCCGATTCACCTCTCAAAGAGGTAAAATCCTACACAAAACAATTACCGATCATAAATGGTCACACCTCGTACCTACTGGACCGACATACTGGTCCACCCATACCAATTGGAATCCAGATATTTTAGACTTCTTCAAATATTCCACCTCAAGTAACTTACCCCTTGCTAAACATCACGGATTTTTCCTCTGATCATACCACAGTAAAGCTAGTCATTGATGATGTAACAAATCAAATCTCAATAAGATCGTCTTTAACATCTAGCCCAATAAACTGGGACCCACTACAAAAAGTCCTTAAGCAACAATACAAAATTAGGCATACTTCTTAAAACTGCCCATGACCTCGAGCAAGCTTCTGTCTCATTTTTTAAAATGATCCAATCCGCTGCTAAACTGTCCTCGCGCCCAAGCAACAATCATTCCACCACTTTGAACTCAATTCTGGACAAATACCCACTACCAGGCCACATCAATATACACTTAAGACAAAAAAGAAAAGCTCGCGCCAAATGGCAAATCATAGGTCACCCTAACCACTAGTGGATCTTCAATAACCTAACAAACAAACTGAAAAGGCAACTTTAAAACCACGAAATCATTCCAATGACAGCTACATCTCTAACCAAAATCCAACAAACGGCTCGCTTTGGAAAACAACCAAAAAAATCCTTTGACACATTGAACCCACTCCTCCAATCCGTCGCCCCGGCAACTCTAAAATCACTGACGACGTTGAAAAGTCCAACGTTTTTGCTGAACACCTTACTACAGTTTTTAAACCAAACAATATACAAACTAATCTCCAGCACTCTGCCAGAGTGTTTGAGTTCATAGATAGTCCACTACCAGTCTGTATGCCTGCCAAGCCCACTACCCCTAATTTCTCCAAAATAATATACATTAAGTAATACACAACATTAAAAAAGGTAGTTCTCTTTTGTAAAACAAGTTTGTATCGCCACAGAACACTCCATAATTTTTTTGAAAATATGGTTTGTATAAGTAGGTACATATTTTAATGATACTAAAAATTCTAATTTTGAAAAAATATGACATCAGTCTCAAACCTAACGTGGCCCATTGACTTTTCCATTTTTTTTTTATTCTAAATAAATAATTTTTCAACAAAAAATCAATATTTACATAATTTTAATACCTATCATTAAATAAAGATATTTATAACATTTATAACCAATTAAATAATAATATGCTGTCTTCGTTTATTTTGTTTATTATGTATTTAGTATTAAGATGACTAGGTAATAAAATAAAAGATAAAAAGTGTAAACGAATATTTAACGTATAAATTTGAGTATTGTTATCATTGTTTCTGAAATATTAGTTATGTAGTTAGAGATATTTAAGTTATTACTACAGTTACAATAAATGCTAAAATAATTTATAGAATATTTCGAAAATACAATAAAAATAAAATAAAGTATACAAAAAAACTAAAACATATTTTGAAAAAAAAGATTGATAATAATTATACGTATTATAAAAAGCAAAAAAAAAAAAAAAATTATACGTATTGTGTACCTGCTGATAATTTTTCATTCAACTACAATAAAATATTTAAAATAAAAACTTTGAAGTTGTAATGTTTTCCTTGCTCTCTAAATGGTCGATTGCTCATTTGCTAAAGTAAAATATTTTTCTCATATAATGCTCTTTTAAACATATCATTTGTCAGAATATTAAATATGATAATATAAAACAATACTAATACGTAGAACGTAGAACGTTTGGTTCAAACAAATATGCCATATAGAAATACTCTGCGTTTCGTGATTAAAAAAAATAATGTTTTTATATGGATAATATTATACTCTATTATACTATTATTATATGTGTATAATATATCAAACACCACATTATTACGTAATGTATAAAAAATACCATGCTTGTATTTTTCATATTTTTTTAGAATAATTATTAATATCCTGATTCACAGTTACAAATCGACGGCCCTGTTTAGACCTCCGGTATTAAATAAATGGTAATCGAATTTGAGAAAAATAATTATGGTTTTGAATTTATGTACTTTGATTAGTTCTTATATTTACAATTTTAAACAGTGATATATACGTATATAATAATTTATAACAACATTTATGTAATTTTGGATAAAAAGGTGGGGAATTTTACGCCAAAAACAAAAATATTTGAATTTTTTAAAGTTAAAAAAAAATGCGATATCATAATATTCAACATAACATGATATTAAAATATTTCCCCCCAACTATCTGAAATAGTCTATCTCATACAGTTTAAAATTGATTTTATTTTGCTTTGATTTTATTGTATAATATTATTTTGTTGATATATCGTTAATGAAATAGTCAAACAAAATTGAATGGTCAACTCCACGAACACGTAAATGTTATTGAAATAATCGAATTTAATAAAGTCATTAAATTATTTGTTACTTATTATTTATTGTTCACCAAATACAAAATAGGTATGTGCATACAATATTCATGGGTACTATATAGTCACATTTTAGAACATTTATAGAAATATTTTATTAATTATCTCTTATGTAGGTTCTAAACATTATTTAAAAGTATGAGTATACAGCTGTAGCCACTGCTACCCACAATTTATTTCTAAACCATAAAATGAGTTTTAAGACCAAACTGCAGAGTTATTATATGTTGAATAAATTATTTTTCAATCCCCCCTCCTATATAACAACGTTTATATTACCTATTAAACAAATATATCCTTTATAATAAAATTATTCGTAGTCCATTATTTAGTATAAATTATCGAGAATTTGAAAATAACATGTTATACCACACAATTAGAATACCTAAACTCCACATGCTATGTGATGGTTATCACTATTACATCCCTATGTGAATTATTCTAAAAAATGAATTAAAAAAAGCTGGTTTCGGGGCATTTTGTATAATGTTAAAATAATTACATGATAATATGGGTACATATCAACTCACTTTAATCTACAGAAAATGTTGATAGTTTGGCATATAGTATGATTGCATGCATGTCTATATTATCCTAATTTTATTATTTAGCTAAAAATCTGTGTCCATAGTAGGTACTAACTGTATTATTAGTAAATTCAGTTCAAACATAAATTGTTTTCTGCCACACGAAAATGTTCTTCGTTTCATAGTATTTTAAACATTAAATTGTCAGTGTTTTTTTATACATAACATATTATAGATGTATATGTGGAATAACATATTATTACGCGTTGTGATTTTCATATTTGTTGGATTGATTATTACTATTAAATTAAAAACTTGAAGTCTTGTAAATCAACCTAAGATGTTTAATATTAATAAATCGGTGTGAAATTGAACAGAAAATATGCACAATTTATTATAGTTTGGAATTTGCATGCATTTTAACATCTGTAATATTTATCATAATTCCTAACTGTGATATTGACGTATTTCATAATTTAAAAATATAGTATTTATTATTTTTATTTCAGTATTTCTCGTGGTTAGGTTAGGTTACTTAATGCAAAACATTGAAAATAACATGTTATATCATATAACGTGGTAAACAGTAGTAATAATAACTATAAAACGTTAGGTTATTAGCGACAGATAAATACCAAACAAGGGATTTGAAATAATTCAGATGTAAATATTATATTAGACAAGTCACTTAGTAATACCGAGTAAAATTTAACGTAAGTACATTAAAACAAAATATTAGAGTCATATAATTTATTTTCCACACGGATGTAGTGCGTACTAGAATTATAGTATTTTTTATTTTTATTTCTTATCAAGAAGATAATATTTGCCTCACTGAACATGTTCGTATGGGGGCCCACGAGTTCATAATTTTAAATATAAAATTATTAAATGGTTATTTAAATTAAATAATTACAAATTAAAGTAAAAAACTAAAATTATAAATAAATAGTATTAAATACAATAATAATCTTACCTACTTAATATAAATAAATAAAGCAATAACTCTATAAATTTTTTATGAGATTTTCTATATTTTATTCATGTAGTACCTAGTCAGTGTGTAATTTATTTATTTTTTTTGTTTTTTTATCCAATTACTCGTTTATTGTTCTATATTTATTTAAAAATATTGTGCAATAAAAAAATATATAAAATAAAAATAATATACACATTGGTACATAAAATAGTTGAAACCCTCAATATTATGTAATACTGATCAAGTTAAAATAATTAATTTATCGATTAGTACGATACATTTTTTTATAAAATAAATCAAAGCGTCTTTAAATTTTACCAATATCATAGTGCACTTCAGCCACGACTGATGTGGTGGCGTGGCACAACTTATCTATTAGTTGTGCAACTCCACCACAATAAAACATTAAACATACAAACATGATTTTTTATATTACAACATTATAAGATTGTAACTGATGAGTAAGTTTCTCGCATGTGTGAGTAACCAGTGTGGGAGTATGGTTGTTTTAATAAAACACTATAATTTAGTATATGTGTAAACAGATAACTATTTGGGATACTAAAAATCATACAATAAATTTGTGTTATTTCATTTTCACACGTAGAAAGAAATTACGCTCATCTGTTTACAGTATAACTGTTATTTTAATTGGTGTTTGAATGTTTTTCCCGTGGAATTGAGAAATTTATAACATTATAAGGTGTTATTTAATAATATTGTCAATAAAAAATAGACATTTGTCACGTTAAGGTGTTCAAACAAAACAGTCACATGTCTACATTATTAAAACAAATAACAAATAATATTTTAAAAACAAATAAACGTCAATAGTTATTACTAGAACTGTGAATTCGTCAAAAGTGTATTATTTTTAACTTACTTTGAAGCATGGTTTTTTTAATATAAGGTTTGAATTAGGTGATAATGAATATTATATAATTTTATAATTTTTTTTATTACTCTTTCGATATTTTTATTACTTTCCTAAAAAAATGTTTGCACATATTTTATGAATTACTGCTTAATTTATATATTATTTTAATCATTATTATTAGAAATTATAAAGCATATTGTACCTCATTTTTTTTTAGAATGCAACGTACAATGTTTTTGAGTGGATTTTTTTAGAATTTTAAAGTCTTTTTCCAATCCGTAACTCAAGCTAGTTATTACTATAACAAATCATAATGTGTGTTGAGTGTATGTGTAGTAAATGCCCGTAATTCGTTCAACTGGTCTTGTTGTCAATGATTTAATGACTGAAAGCTAAATCTAAATATACATATTCGTCATCGAAAAATAATTGTAATGCGCGAGGGTTTGATTTCGTTAGGGCAGCTTGTGAACATAGTTGTAGATAATAACAACTTACAACTAATCCACATTATAATCCCATCGTTTCTCTCGTATTTAACTAACAACACCACTTTGTTTTATGATGTATTTCCAGTAATAAGTAAATAAATAAATCACGTTTCATGCAGGTTTAAGGTAAACGACGGTGTCTGGAAAGTCGGGGGTCTATCGAGTTAAGGTTACACGACTAAAAATGAGCGCTCATAAATTTTTACTGGCTTTTTCAAACGAACAGTGTTTTTATTTATTGCTCTACCCTCTGATGACTTGCATTGTATGAGTTTGGTATTTTCCTATTTCAGATAATACTCCCCATAATATTATAGATAGTTGTGTGTCTTCTCGTATGCTATGTTGCAGAGGAACAGAAAAGTTAGGCCAACAATCACTCAACCACCTGTTCACTATTTGGCTCAAGGGACGACTGAGGTAACCTTTCAGTATAACTGACCACCCATTCTACTTATTTTTAGTCTATATAAAATATATTACCAGTGCCACCTGTTGTTGTCTAAATATTTTTTATTCAGCTTATATTATTATTTTATATCTCCACTGTGTGTATAATATGTCCTTTAATTACAATAATTACAAGCAAATAGTTACGATTGTTTGCATTTATATATTATCAAATTTTGATTGTTGATTCTAAAATCATTACTTGTTGTATAAGGTGGTATTTAAGTACAATTCATACTATATTATAATTTAATACCAAAGTATTATTATTACCAAATTATGTTTAAATTGTATTTGGAATTTAGTTTATTTAAGTTTATTTATTCTAGTTTATTCAATTGTATTGAAATACGTTTGAAAAATAAATATTTAGCTGCAGAGTAATTTTTCCTAATTTGTAATAGTAGTGTAGTATTTTGTGGGGAACTAGCAATGCCGGCTAACTATGACACCTGGTCTTGATTTAGTCTGCGAGACAACTAAGATGACCTTTTAATTCAACTGGAAACCCTTTCACTTATTTCCATTATATTATATAAGATACATTATTACATGGAATGCTTTAACACCTGTTGTTTTCTAGAATTTTAAAACTACTGTTTATATAGTTTTTTAATTATTCGAGCATATTATTAACTTTGAAAATACAATGACCATAATATAATATTATAATGTTCAGACTTCTGGGAACTCTTTTAATAAAACTATAATTCCAGAAAAAGGTTAAGCTATATTAGAATATTTCGATAATACTTATGTGACCGGTACATTTAGAATAATTAATTCGACACAAGATAATTTCATACGTTTGCGGAATTGTCCACCCTTATTTCTCACGTATGGAATGTCCATAATATCATATTGAACGATGATGATCGGACTAATAACGAAATTGATGGATGGAATCATAGATTTTCAAAGTTAGTGGGCCACTGTCATCACTCTATATGGGTTTCGATAACGAAAATCCGACTGGAGGTAGCGATTGACGAAACAAAATTAGCTCTGGGGACATTACCAAAAAAAAAAAAAAAATAAATAAATAAATTGAAGATTTATGCAGAGTTACAAGATAAATTAAAAAATATCTGTAATGAATATTCAAGTGGGGAAAGAAATATTCAAAAATGCTTAAAAGCTATAGCATATACTATCCGATTTTTGTGATTTTTAAAACTATTGTAAATTTTTTTTTTATTCTTTATTATTATATACACAATCTGTATCTCATGGGTACAATAAGAGTATTATCTGAGATAAAAATATAATACATGAAAAGGCTTGATAAAAGCAGCCACCCAGTGATGACACTTAAATATTGAGATTATACATTAATTTATATACATGTATTTGAATTTGTTTTTTTTTTGTTATTATAAATTTATTATAAATTTCAATTTTAATTTTAATTTTTATATTTCCCCAAATTTTCTATAGTAATATTGTGCTGTTATTTTATAAATAAACTTAAAAACCATTATTGTGACTTTTAAATAAAATTACATTTTTGACGTTTTTTTTCCGTGACGTTTTTTACCAGTGTCGGTTTATATCGTGACGTTTTTTTCCACGATCCAACATCACTACATATATATATATGTATATGTATATATATTGTATACACGTCTGTACACTTAGCAGTACACATTATATAATGATGTTGTTATCGTTTAATAAGACATATTATAGATGACAAATTAATCGAGAACTAGGATGAGTTAATTGTATCATTACAGTTTCCAGTAACAATTTATAACATAATGCCAATAAGTATCGCTTCAAAGAACTAATAAAAACAATAAGTAATAATTAAAATTACATTTATTGCTGGAAACTAAGTAGGTACCTACTACTGAAAGAAAAATAAAATATTGGAAATGAATTATTGCCATCAAAATCAACGAATGATGAGTACACTTGCAATTCAATTTTTTTAAATTATTTTAACTCTCAATCTTTGTCAAATTGACAGTATTTCTATATATAAAATAAATATGGATCAAAAAATTAACATAAAATTAAATTTGGAAGATTGTATTAATCAAAATATTTTGGTTTATAGTGTTTATACGACAAAGATAATTATTAGTCAATGAATGAGATTACGTTAAATGATTAAGTTTTTATTTTAAAATAATTCTATAAAATAATATTAATACTATTTTTTTTTTTTTACAATTAATTATTTAATTATTTATGAAGTGTATTATGTGTTTAAAATATAAATAAGATATTAACATAAAATAATTTAATGATATATAATATATAAATTCAATAATCATAGATAAACAACAACTTACATAAGTACTTTTTTTTACCCTGTAATTAGCGGTGCTATATTTTATCACCATGAAAAGAAAAATATCCTAATAAGAAAATACATTTAGTGATTTTTTTTTTTATTCCATGTAATAGAAATTGAAAATAATTTTTACAATATAAATAATTGGAAATAATAAATACAAATTTATTATAAAATGCACTGTTCATAAAAATTATAGCAACTGCCTCCAGAAAAATTATGCTCTACATTGTATAAAAGTAAAATCAAGGAAAGCTATGCTGTATTATAGAAGGTTTCAATTTTAAGTACATCATAATTAATGAGTCACTCAATAAATTTTTAATGGAAATGTTAAATTTGAATAATTAATTGTTAATAACATATTATATTGAATTTTTATCAGGAAAATAATATCGTCCTATACATCAATGATACCAATGTTTTTACAATGGTTATGATAAATACCAAGGTCACCAACTAATATTTTTTGAGGGTTACTTTATGAATTTGAGTAGTTTTCGTGGCACATAAAAGGATATTGTGTTTATCCAACAAGTGTAATAGCAAAGTCAATAAATAAATAAATGAAAACTAATAAAATATTAATTTAATTATTCATCATTGAAATTGATAGGTGGTTTAGGTGGGTAATATAAAAATATATATTTTTGCTCGTGCGCCAGATATTATAGTTTGTTTTTTAACTATAACATAGGGGTCTCTCTTAAGGAACACCCTAATGTAGTGGAATTTTTTTTCGGGAATAAAAACATTTTATAAACCAAATCACCAGGACAGTGGAAAAGACTTCAGTACCAGAGATTGTCTGGTTCTTAGAGGTTTCATCGTACCTTTTGTGTCTTCCTAAAAATCGCATGTGTTATTCGTACTCAATAATAATAATTGCTATACCAACATTAAAATTGTTCGTACAGACGAAGCATATTATGCTTGCTTAGTAGTTGAAGTAACCGTATTCGAAGTCAATAAATATCGATATTACACTATTATTAAAAATATATGTCAGAGCGCATGTCGCCTATGACAGTACGAGTAAACCAATAATATTATACACAGACCGATAATCTTACAACAAATATTATTAGTCACACAATAATATCGTATTGTTATAATTATTAGTGTTGGTAATTGTAGGCGTATGCGATAGGTACGTAAAATGTTATTTCGTGGTGAAAAGATAAAGACGGTTTCGTTATCGGAATGTCGAGACTTAGGCGCGGCTGCAGTGTAGTGTAAATAACATACCTACGACCTTCTATCTACATCCTATACTGTTATCGGGCCACTTGTCGGCGTTGGACCAATGTAGTTTGTTTTGTTCGCGTACCAACGACGGTTGTACGAAAGAAGTCGACAAAATCAAAAACAGAAAACGCAAAAAAGAACATTGTCATAAAAACGAGAATAGCATCGACAAGACGGAAGAACCATGACCGTGGTGAGTGCGCAGAACGCTCTGGCAAAAGCCGCAACCAAATTGGAGAAACACATAAACCTGTTGAAGTATACGATATTCTGCCTGAGCGTCGTTATCTGGGTGAGTAAGCTAATTTTTAAGTTCCAGGTACAAAAAAAAAAACATCCTACGTGTAGGTAACTACCTATCACTGCTCAAATTTGAAGCCATGGTTACCCTTGGTTTATATTGTGTTTACAGTTAATTGACAAATTCATTATACTACGACTTGTGATTTTAATAGTGTTTGGTTTGTTTTAAAAAAAATCCGAAAGCTTAAAACCACGTATGAAAAATAATAAAATTGAATTTTGTTCATTACTTTTTCATCAAAAGACATATTTTGTATCGTTTAGTCTGGTAAATAAGTTTAAACCCTGAGCCACCACTAAGTCTGACGACTTAAACTGGTGAAATCGATGTGCACTCTAATAAACCTACAACATGGGGATTTTCGTACATACGAGACACTCATTATTTTGAGCGCTACTAAAGTTTTTGGTTTCTTAACATAAGTTTATTTGTTTGTTCGAGTATATCATCTGTATTAATGATTACGTGATTACGATTGATGATTGTTAATTTGGTCATTAAGCATTTATTCGTAAAATTATATTTATATAAAAACATACCTAGGTACCTATGTATGTATAAATATCTTAGTAATTTTAAAACTGTTTATCAAAGATAGATAATTTATTTATTGTATGTAAAAAAAATAAAAATAAGATAGATGCATATAAGACGTTGTAGTGTATAAAATTATTTCAAAATCATAGAAAATTCATGTTAAGAAAATTAATTATATGTACATTTAGTTAATTATTTAGCACAATAAGTAGGTTTTGTATATTATGTTATCATGTCTGGTATTGATAAGTAAACTTTCACGTCACTGAATCCAACGACCTGAACTAGTAAGCTCCCGTGAAATCTAAAGAACATACAATAGAGCGATTATTTTATGTAAGACAATCATTATTTTAAGAACTACTACATTTTTTGGTTTTTTAAGTCAGGTTTAGGTATCTTATAACACAACTGTACCTGTTTAAGTATGTTCATAGTTAAGTGATAGAACATTCACGGACCAATTACAGATACAAAATTCAATAATTTCTTCAAACGCTGAGTAGACGCGTTTAGTGAATAATATTATGGTTTACGAGTATACCGTTAACAATAAATGACTATTATATACAAAATTTGTATTATTAGTCATATCCGCAACGCACAACAAATATAAACCGAGATAATGGACTAATTATTTGTTGTACTTACACACACATACTTATAGCAAATTATATAACATAATTTATATATATATATATTATATACCTAGCAATATGGTCAGTTTTCTATAAAATTTAATTTTAACGAATAACCTGATTTAGATATTTTATTATACAAAGCTTTCAATTTTGTTTCCCTGTAGTAGTAGAATTAGTAGAATTTCCTAGTCACAGTTTTAAAATTATAGACGAAGTATTTGAATCAATAAAATCGTCTATCTTAATATTGGCACATATAAGGGAATTATGAAGGGATGCAGAAGGGTATTTAGCCGCTCCCCACCCCCAAATTAAAATTTAGCAATCCATGTTTTTTTATGTCCACGTCTAATCATAAACACAAAATAGGATTAAAAATATATTGAAAATTTAATTTTGTATAATAATATGTAGTAAAATATACTAACTTTTTATTAATAAGCAAAAGTTTCAAGGTCTTTAGAAGTCCTTACAAATAGTACATTTTGACTTACATCAAAACAACTAAAGTACAAACTAAATCTGGTTTGCTATTTGAAATCACCGTTCAATATTGAAGATCAAAAAAATTTTATATTTTAGTGTTCAATTAGGTGATTAGACACAACAATTTGTAAAAGGAATAGATAATTATATTTTGTTGTGTATCATATTACAATACAGATAGATCGTTAGCTTACGGTGTGATAAGCCAGTAAATTAACAATTCAAACAATGAAGAAAAACTATCCTACACGAAATTTTTTGTCCCGATCAATTTTTTTTAATCGAGTCCTTTAAACAGGTACCTAACTGATAATCAGGGATCTGTATGATAAAATTTACAAGAATTGTAATTAATGTTTGGTTTAAGCTTAAAATCTGTTAAATTACTCCAGCTTTTATTGTCGTCACCATGGACGTTTATTTATTTTAAACAAAATAATAATAATAATTCTATAGTTTGGATTTAAGAGACATCATTCTCTCGATCGAAATAGAAAAAATTAACTTAACTTTTTGTTATTGTTTAAGAGGAGCAAAAAAAAAATTCGTTATCTCATTTAGCATTTATGGCGGGAAATATTTCATTTTGAAACAATGAAACAATTCGGAAATAATAAACTGTCTTTTTATGATTTATCTACTATATAATATAGATATTTCTTCCATGAAAAACTAATTTCATAAAAATTAGAATTTTCCGGTTGTTACAACGGTCGTTTGCTTATAATATTATGCACTTAGCAGCACCTTCTCTGATGATGAGTAGAGACATCAGGAATCAGCATTAAAATTTATGTAACTACCTAGAAGCTCAATAATATTATTACCATGATATCATATTAATAATATTATATTCTCCGAGTAAAATAGCAAGTACGTTCGATATTCAATTCGAAATATCTCTATTAGGGTTCACGTCATACGTAATTTCTGTGCACGTAATGAATTTAATACTACCACGTATTCTATATTGGTAGGCACTCAATGGTATATATAAGAAATATTTTCACAATGAGACAATTCACCTCTAGTCTAGTAATATATTAGCCATAACTGGAATTTTTTTAGGCAGATGAACTTAATATGATGTATGATTTTTATGATGAAAAATTCATTTTCATACATATTGTTTTGAGATATTTAAATTTACTGTTGCATTACTGCGAATCATCATTAAAACACTGTACAGAAGTGATTATACTATATATTTTATGAATATTATGAATGTGTGGACGTGACAATTAATATCATAATGTACGCATTTGATGAGCCAGCGCCCAGCACTGTCCAGTGGTGTTTCTCTTAAAGTTTTAGTCATTCATTTAGTTATTGTCGCGATTGATTAAGCATTTAGCCATACATGATTTTTTTCTCTATACATAAAAATGAAGCTTCATAGATACATAAATATAATTCAGAAAAAACGCCAAAATCTCCAAAATAAACTGTAAATATTAGAAAAATATACAAATAAATACTTTTTAAAAATGTAACCTAATGATTTTAAACTTGCCAATATTTATTATTCTCATTGATTAGAATTAAGTCTGCTAAGTAAGATAACATAAACTTTTCCCATTAACCTATGTCACATGAAAGTATTTTTATTGATAATAATTATAAACCAAAAATCTTTATATTATATTTATTATAATAGTTATTCTTATATTCAATTCTTAGATTATTGTAATTATGAGTAACGAACAGCTTCTATTTTCAATGGGTTTCTAAATCTCCCCGGATGAACCTGATTATATTAATGCATAATATTATCTTCAAAACCATTTGGATTTGAGTTGATGAGATAAATAGTGCAGTTTATAGTAAGCCGATGTATATTATGAGTTTAGTGTTGTAATGCGTGCATATCATGACAACAGAATACTATTTGAAATTAATTTCTCAATATTATTATAAAAGCCACTACGTCTATATTAATCGATTGTTGAGTGCATTATTGTCAATCACCTTACCATAACAATACTAAACAACAATCAATGTCTGAAAGATTTTAATAACGGGGATTTAATGATAATACTATAGAAATAATTAAACGATTTCTTAATAGTACATATTTTTGTTTTTTAGTTGTCCAAATTATATCATTTAATTTTATGTAGATATACAATTTTATTAATACCGCAAAATTATCATTATGTGAACGGAACTTATGTGAACTGCATATAAATGAGTACTTAATTACATTTTAACAATTAAACAAAAAATAAATGGTAACTGTATATTGTTATGAGGACATACCAAATTATTCATCAATGTTTGTTTTGAAATAAATATAAACATTGGACATTTTCTTCTCGTTTTTGTTTTTTGTGAATGAAATACGCATTCATAATTATAATTTTTTTTTTTTTAAAACTCAATTTAAACTCTAATGAGATTCGAAAAAAATAAAATCAAATTAACTAAATGTCATGGAATTAAATATCTTACATATTATGTAGTGTTAAACGTAAGTACCATAAAACATTATAAGATTATAAAAATGGTTAAAAATATTGATCATATTATTACACACACCTTAAATTTCAACTTTTAAAACGTTAAAACATCAAACCAAACATAAGTTTCAACATTTTATTAACTTTAAATTATATTTTTAAATTATTGTGTAAATAAAACTTCAGTTTTATGAATTAATTGTACTTTTATGTGGGTATTGAATATTTTTATTTAGTTATTTTAAATTTAAATTAAGATTTAAATTTATTTCTAGTTACAGCAAGTTCGTAATACAATAGTCTTGTTTATTATTTTTTAAGAATGTCTTGTTTCAAATTTAGTAATTATTACTGTATAGAAACTTTAAAATTGATAAATAATGCGATTTAATTGTTTCTTAATAGACTCAACTTAAAACTTTTTAGAATGAATACCTAAAAAAATAAAAATAACTATGGCTCAAGATTTAGAATGTTTAGAAAGCTATTCATAGAGGTAACTCTAATCAATTAATTTTAATGGTATGATAATACGTAATGTCATAAATCGTGATATTAACTGTAGATATATAGATATATATCTCTATCTGTTTGGCATCAAGTACCTATAATATTTGTTGTACAACCGTATCAAGAAATCATTGATTTAACAAGGTTCAACAAATCATTTAACTGAACTCATACATAGGAGCTTGAACTCTTTTATGTATTTTATTCTCAAAAATAAAATAAATAAATCGGATAAGTGGATGTCGCTCTACAGTAGTAGGTTACTGTAATGGATGGTATTGAATTTAAATTAAATTATATAATATTATTGTACACAAAAAACGATTCTGGGTAGAGACGGTTTGTTAGTATAGGATATGCAATGCTATATTAATAATATTGTTTTTATTTCGAAAAAAAAAAAAAAAATTTGGTACCTATAAAATAAATTCAAAATTAATCAGATCAGATTCATTATGTACCCGATTTACTCAGTCATTCATAGTATATAAAATTCACTAAAAAGTATTAATAAAAGTCATTAGCGACATTAACTATTATAATAAAATTAGAAGTTATCTTTTAGATATTTCAAGTACGTACCTTACGAATAATATTTTTAAACTACAATATAAATAAAATTGTTTTTCTTGGTTATTTAATAAGAAATTTCATCCAAATTTTAACTTTAAAATAACTACATATAAAAAAAACTGTGTTTGTATGATTTTAGATTTTTGATGCAGAATTAACTATTTACGTGACACCTTGTTTGAAATTATTAAACCTCATCTATAAAAGTTTAACATTTTATAAAAATTAAGCAGCTAAAATAAAATAAACATACTTAATATACTTCATAAGTAACAGTATTTGGTACTAAGTATTTATAAATACCGATAATCGGATATCAGTAAGAACTGAAACCTGTTTAAAGTCTTGGTTCAAACCTTAACTATAAAAGTTAAACAGTTTATGAATTTAAACTATGCAATTTGAAAAAAAATATTATGAATGTGAACCTATTTTTGATATTTACCAATTGGTTTATGGACGAGCTAATGACAAACCTTCACTGTTTATATTTAATTGTCCTTATTAATTTTAAAATTATTGAACACTTTTTACTTATGACTCAAAATGCGTTGATTAACTGCTAAACACCACCCTTAAAGTTAAAAACAGAACTTTTTCAAAAAATTGAATTTTTACAGTTAAAATAGGCATTTATTGATAAAAAAATTAAGGCAAAATAAACACTAATATCATTGTAAAATCAATACATTCATCAATTCGCTCAGAATTTGAAATAATTGGAGATATACATTATTTCTATTTCTATAGAATAATAAGAATTGTCTTTATTTTACTGAATAAAATTACTATTTCGATTTCAACAAAATACCATAATATAGTGTAATATATTCTCTTCTAATATTTGACACATAGATTTATAGTAGGTACCACAATAGTATAAATTATATTGCAAGTAAAATATAAATAACATATTATAATAATAGATAATGAAAAACAATAAGTTAAGCTTAAGAATATTATAATATTAAATTATATGAATAAATACAATTATTGGAAATTAACAAAACGATAATAATGGTATTAAAAATTAATAATTACAATGCAAATACATTGTAAAATTGAGATATTTTCTACTGTTACGAAGAGACTATATTTTAAGACGTTACATAGGGGATTTGTTCATAATTGTTTGTAATATTTTTCAGATAGAACAATGATTTATCACGTGATCATATAATATATATATATATTTTTTTAGAGTATACTTTATATTATAAATGACAATAATAATTAATGTCGTTCGTAACGTATAAAAAATACTTTATATTATACGAGTATTATATATCATATAAATATGAATAACTAAGTAGAAAGAAAAAAGATCGAAGCATTTGAAATATGGTGTTGGAGAAGAGTTAAGAATTAAGAAGTATTCCAACGAATGAACGAGCAGAAAACAATATGGAAGATAATCAGAGAAAAGAGGAAAAAATGGATTGGATATATTATGAAACACAATGAATGGATAACGACGATAATAGAAGGGAAGATAGAAGGAAAAGCTGGAAGAGGTAGACCAAGAACACCATTTATGGAACAGATCATAGAAGACATAGGGAAAACAAATTATAAGGAACTTAAAGTGGCTGTAATGGATAGGGATTTTCGTAAACATTGATACATATTATATTCATTATTATAACATTGAATTAAAATTTGATACAATCAATTGCAATAACCCACTTGTAACCTACTGTACAGCAGAGTGACTTATTCGCTTTCATTATTTTAATTTTTAGATTCTGGTTGGAGCGATGAATGTATTGATTTAACTATGATGTGGATTTTTTATTTATTTATTCGTGTCTATGTACACCATAAGTTATCAAAATAATACTTCGATTTTCAAATTAAGTATAAATAACATGAAATTTTTTTCAAATATAGTTAATGCCAATATAAAAATTCAGTGAAAATGTCATACTTGTTATATGTTAGCGGACTGATTTAAAACCAGTAACCGCAATTAAATTTTTTGTTGGGATGGCGGGGGTTAAGCTTAAGCTTAAGCGGCAATCTACAATTTCAATGACGTTTTCATCTATTAAATTTAGAGAAATTAATTATTAACAAAGAGTAATTCAACCTATCGCATTACTTATAGTCAATAACTAAATTCAGATTATTATAAACTTATTCAGAAATTCATTAAGTAAAACATCGTATTTAAACATTTTAAACAATGTAAACACACAAACAAGCATTGTTATTGAAGCGATTTGTATACCTAATCAAATCTGTACTGACTGAAAAGTTGATTGAAATAGATCCTGAACCATGTTAGTTTGAGACATGACATTTGTACGTAGGTACCATCGTACAACCATGTAAGGTTGCACTGAGAAAGGATCTCTGAAATTTGAATTTTAAATAGGTGTAATAATAGGCTGCCAGACTTAATTCATAATCGTTTTTTGTGTGCAGTGAATAAATTCATTGAATTAAATTTTAACACATTTCGTTTTTAATGGTGAGTCACTCATTGATGAAGTTAATTTTAAGCATTTTTTAAGTTTTTTGCTTTGCTTTATTACAATATTATTTTGAATTTATTATTTCATAATTAAATATTATAATAATATTATTTAGATTATATAATAACTTACTTATAGGTACGTATTTAAAATATATGTTTGACTTTATTGTACTTGATTAGTGCCCGGTAGTAGGCATACAATTTATTTGGTACAATAACACTTCGTTCATCTACAACACTTTTATTACTTATAATCTATCAGCTACTCAATGAGTTACATTTAACATTTATTGCTAACCTATAAAGAGAATGGTTATATACTTGCTCTTATTTTAGTTTTGTAATTGACTTCAAATTTTTGGGATTTACATCTGGTAAAAAATTAACTTAACCTGATTTATTTAAGTAACTAAATAGTTACATACTAGTCATATCATATTAAAAAATAGCTAGTTCAGTCTAAAGTTGTTATCCAATATAATTAACTCATATGCACTTAACTTATGGCTACAAATAACTTAACTATAACAATTTATAAACACCCTGTATCTATATAATACAAATAATATTATAAGGTATAGGTATAATAGTGTTCCTATACAAAACACAGAAATGGTTGGGCGCTAAAATAAGCTCGTATAGGGTCGTAATCAGAACACGTTTCTATTCTAAAATTTATCACCCTTCCCACCCAACAATGCCTTGGCGTATCTATGTTTTTACGCAGATATATTTTACTTGCTACCCGAACCTTCTGTGGGCATCGTGATTTATGGCAGCAACTTTTGTGCAAGACATTTTTCCCATGTCCATACTTAACATTTCGACTGTACGACTGACCCCCGTTCACCAAATATATTATGATCGATATATGGCCACGCGTGTTTTATCGACATCTTAGACCATTAGGTTGTTATTATTACTCATATATATATATATATATATATAATGTTATGTTGACCAGTCGTCGAGAAGATGAAATTATTGACTCGTGATACTATATTGTGTTGAAGAGAAAACACTTTATTTAACAATACTATGTTCACACACTATGTGTACACAATAGGTAACAATAAGATTAAACGAAAATTCTGTTCGCAACGAGTGTGTATCGGAAAAGTGATTTGGAATGCGGCCATTTTTGATTTTTTTTTTTTTGACAACTTATCGTTTTCAGAAATTTATTTATCTCGTTTTCGGAAACGGACGGCTTTATATGACAACTCACGATTGCATGAAATATAGTTAAATAGTTTTGTCATCTTTTAAATACGAAACAACCCACAACAACATTGAGAATTGCACATTTACGAGTATGTTTCACTGAACTGTGAGTGAACGCGAAAATATATCGTTTGAAATTAATTTTCTGGTCAGTTTTGAACACAGATAAATAAAATTTATATATAAAGAAGATAGATTTTTAATAAAAAAACAGTATTTTAAAATTAAAATTATATTCCATCAAAAATATGTATCAGGCTTATCATATCATTATCTTATAATTTTATATTTGTGTAAGGTATTTGAAATTTGTTTTGATTTTATTATTTCTTCTTTAATTTAAAAATATAATAGAAATATATGTATATATTATATTTTATACATTTTTGTCGTCTGAACGTCATTATCAACGAACGGTTACAACATGGACGAAAAGAGTAAATATTACCAGTAGGCAGTAACATAATTATAATAATCTTAAAATTAAGTAAAATAATTTCTAAAACATAAGAAAAACATTTAGATAAATTACAGTACATGAATTGGGTTTTCATCTAAGATAGATATATAGATAAGATTTAGGTTATTATCTCGGTATGATAATAAATAATATATAGTTAATATATTTATCTACATAAGGTTCAACATTGGTCCTATTTACTGTAGCACCGTGTTTCAAACGTCAAAATTAGTATCTACGATTAACATTTTTATGGTAATCGTTTTATGACTTTTTTTTTAAATGAGTGTTCCGCCTCTAAAAGATACTAAATAACAGTAAAAATAAAAAAAAACATCTAGTCGCTTTATGAAACAACACGTGTATTTAATGATCTCATTGCTGATACGAATAAAACCAAGGGCACGAAAATATCATTATATTTAAATCATAATAATAATTTATGAAAAAAAAAAATTAAAGATGAGCATAAAAAACACCGTTAAAAATTGTTTATAAAATCAAGTGCCAACGAAATAACGAATGCATCGTTATAGTTCGAATGCCGATCTCAGACGATAAAGGTACCTATATAATATAATACGACTGTTAGTGTAGTAGATCTGAATTATTTATAAAATGGCAGTATCTACTTAATGTCGTATCCGAGAGAAAAATATATTCTTGATGTCTCGTACAGACGATAAGCGTTTTAGAGATGTATCGTCCATGACTATCTCCAATGAGGTATATATTGACACTAAATGCTAACATTTAGGCTAATGAATGTATAGTCAAAGGAAAAACGGGTACACCTAAGAGCTCGAATAAAGATGGGATATTATTTTAAAGTCTGCACGTCAACTAATTGAAATTTTAAGGCGAATTCACCGCATTAGAGTGGTTCGATGAAACTGCTTCAAGTTGAACGTTGATACGAATGTTATTTGATAATATTATTATTTTGTCATAATTATACGACGTCAATAATGATAATAAGTATTATTCATAATTTATTATTTTTATCAGCTGACGTGATGTATATAATAGTATTACATATTTAATGACAATTTCGAAACGATAGTGACGCATTGTTCTGATAAGAAACGACAATTAATGTAAATTTCCCTCCCTCCTTTCTGAAAAATGTCTTGTTAATTTCAGCTACTATATAGTCAGAAAGGTGCAAATTTTTTTGTTTCGTTTTTAGGATATAAATGTGGAAATAAACCACAGTACGCTACTCGATATTTTTCTACTAAAAAAAAAATCTATAAATATATTTTTCGAGAGCCTTGCAAAAAACCACCTAGTCTAGTATAATTAGATGATCAACATAGTATATATATATATATATATATCGCATCCATTTCGTGTTCTGACTTATTTCGTGAAATGGATATAAAATTTTTCTTTATATATCGTGTAATTACACAATATAAATACATTTTCAGGAAATAGACTCGGATTTTTAGTAGTATGATCCTTGTTTCGTAATCTGTACATACAGACGAAGAAACAAAATGATACGTGTATGATTTTTATTAATAGAAGCTACTTGTCATAATAACCTGTGGTGAGCTATGATACTTAATCGATCTACTGTGCATGTTCAATAGTCATGCAGATATTAGCCGATACTAATTACTTATCTGTGATCGGTGTCGGTAAATTGTATAATATTTTATTATATTATGCAGTTTCGTTCAAATACTCGTGAAACTTATAAATGAAAATGTATTATAATACTAAAAAAATTTATAAATTAAAATTAAAATATTCGGTAAAAAAGTTAATTATCTTAAAAAGCTTGACATTTTTTACACCGATAAACCAGGTAAACAACCCCATTCAATAGATGAAGTTGCAATAAAAATTCCAAGACATAATCCATAATATAATTAACAGGTTAGTAAAAAGTCAAAACGATAATATTTTTCTACTTACCTATAAGATGATAACTATAATTTAAATTAAGTATACTATATTTTGGAGAAGTCCGATGTACTCTATGTAGCTGAAAATCATTACTTAATCTTCAAAACGAAAAATCAAGAAAATTGAGGAACACAATAAGTGAATATCCCGATTATTTGATTATTATTAGTTTATTTTAAATTATAATGTCGATAAAATAATTTATGTTGGTCAAAATACTTTAAAATATATAATACAAGGTTCTTCGTAAGTTGGTGTTATTGGAAATTTAAAAAAAAAAAGTAGAAAGTAAATTTACAATTGTTTTTTACATGAAAATATGCAAATTATTTTGAGTTAAAAATTCATAGGGTGGATAAAATTCCATCAGAGTCGGTGAATAGAATTTCCCACAGAAAAAAAAATGAGTTAAATCGACTTCAAATAAATAAAGATTAATTAAGGAATTGTTCAATTATTCAACTCTCAATCAGCTACATCTATTTTTACTAACATGCCAGAGGTCAATAAAGCGAAAGAGTCAAGTGTTAGGGAAATAGTGGCTTTAACAACAAGAAGGCAAGGTGCATCATAGTTGCCATTGTAGGGGCAAATGTGAAACGCAAAAATTCGCCTGTTTTACATCAATATTCTAAAATTTAATAGCCATTATTGATATAATACTAAGCATGCTTTAAAATTAAATTTTAATAATAATTTTTTTTATTAATTTTGTTGGTTGCCTTGACTAAATGTTTATTAAATTTAAGTCATAATTTTTATTATTTTACCTTTTTTTATTATTATTATTGATAATTTACAACATACATTTATTTATAAGCATATGCAATTTTCGATCACTATTAGTTTCTTTTAAACTCATATCGATAAAAATGTATTTGTTGGGTAGAAATACTTGAAAATTTAATACAAGGCTCATAACATATTGTTACACTGTAGTAGAAAAATATAAGAAATATATAGTCAGATTTTTTTTTTATAAGCATTCAAATTTTAATTTTGACAACATACGTAAAAATCATGAAAATTTGAAAATTATTTCAGAATCGTTTTTCGTATATAATTATATAATATCATTGGATTCAAATCGAATTCCATCCATTACAGTAATTCACTTCTAACCTACAGTACAGCAGAGTGACCTTCACGATTAACCCTTTTTTTTTTAAATTTATTTAAATTTGTACAATCTATATAGATTGGAGCATAATGGAGAGATACATTTTTTAAATTTATATTTCTTTTTATTTATTCGACATTTCTTTTTTAATCATCCTATTATTCATTAGACGTTTTATTTCGATAATACGCTAATATTTATATTATATGTTATAATTTAAACAAACCAGCAAACTATATATATTGAATTTGTATCTTGGCAACTCATGATGTGAGCAATTCGCTTGAATAAATTATTGATATAAAAAAATCAATATTTTATAAATAATATATTTACTATAAAAATCGTATATTGAAAGTGTAAGTTGGACTTTTATTATATTTTTCTTTGAATGGAACGACTGCCTATAGTGATTTTTTTCAGATGGTTGTATTTTTCAAGTTTTTTTTTCAGTTTCTAGAGATCATTATCATGAATACCAAAAGAAATTATTTTATTTGTTATGTCTTACTTTTACACATAGCATGACACTGATTTTTTATGTTAAATTCGTTTATCAATTGTTAGTAGGTTCTTGTCGTCTTCCAAAAATTTTGATAAAATGGACTTATTTGATCATTGCACCAGTGCATTCATTATTTCGTTAAGACATAAATTCGTATTGGTTGTTAGTTTATATTATTATTATCTAGGAAATGTATAAGCCTACAATGCGGCAAAAACACATTTATTTTTATTATTTACTCGCTTCTGTAAGAATTGCAACGACGGAAAAAGTTGCAGCTCTTCAACAAAATTATGTCACAACTGTGCCTACGGTTAATCGTTAACGCCACGTGCGTCTTTATGTATGTTCAAAATCTCTCGTTTGATCATTGAAACGATGTTTAAATGTTTTTATACTCTGATAGTATTTGGAATTCTGTGGTGTTTACTGATATAATATTATTTCATCTTTGAATCTGTAAAAAAAATGTAATGGATTTCTGCTGATTACCCGATGTCTATTTGTGTATTAAATTATTATTATAGTTATTATGTTTATTTTATGGAAAAGACTGTGAAATTACCTCGAGGAAAAATAATTCGCAATCGATTTATGAATCAGTTTTATGATATATAAAATGTACAACGTAATTATTATTACAAAACTGGAAAATGCTTAACGACTGTGAACCATGTTGGTCGTCAGCTAAAATAATGAAATTCAATTTACAAAAAAAAAAAAAAAAATATTATATTTTCATAAACGATAAATAGTATAATAAACACAATCTAAAATATATTTGCAACCAATTTAATTTAGATGACTACACCGTACAACTACACCGTATTATACCAAATTTAATAATAAAAAAAATTTTTAAATTTTCTGTTATTTTTCTGGAATACCATTCGTTTTATAACATTCAATCCACATCTATAACTAACGGCCATGTTTAATTTAAGCTGTTTTTTTTTAGGTTTTTGTAAGTATAAAGTAAAAATATGTCATCTCTCTCGTTATAAAATAAATTTCTCTTCAACGTCAATAGATACTTCAAAAGAAAATATTTCTTTTTGATGAAAAAATAGCTTAATGTATATATTTGGTCGGTCGGTGAGAAGCATAAAATATTGTCAAAATATGTTATCCATAGAATATGGATTCTGAAGTCTCGGCAAATATATTAAAAACAAAAGATATGTTTTATTATTTTTAAAGACTTTCTTTTCTAGTATAAAGAAATATAATACTATAATCATAGTAGTACCATACCATAACTATTAAACAAAGTACAAAATATATCAAATTTAAAAAGTTATATTATAGTATAGTGTCAATTATTAAATTTCCATAATTATAAAAGAACCATATTATAGTTTATTATTTTGATTATCTAACTATATACCCGTGATGTGGTGTAAGTTAGATGCAGTAAAATTATTTGAGAACTATACTATAAAAATAAAACTTATAACCAAACATTTTTTGCTTAAAGAAAACCGTAAGAAATACAATATTTATAATTAACCATAAAATATGTATTACAATGTTATTTAAGTAATATCTAATTCACATTTTTATCAAAAATATACATAACCACTTAGGAACCTTAATAATACATTTTTTAAACATATTAAAAAAACCACAGAGTATCCACAGGAAATCTTAATAATATTATGTATGGAAGGCATGGCAACTCAATGGTTTCAGTTTTGCAACATTTAATTTTTATGCAGTATAAAATTTGTCTATTTAATTATAAAATTTAAAATATTGTAATAAATAGATTTTATTACAATTATATTAAAATTATTATTGAATCCTATAAATTTGTTTATGAATATTTTTAATTTATTATATCTTTATGGATTCAAATCAGTAACCATTAAGTCACAAGTCACTACTCATATAGAAATTGAAAATAACATCATAAAATCATCAGAAATTTAATTTCCACATATTATGATTAAACATAATATTTAGATACATTTATCTGTACTGATTTTTTGTATTTCCAAGTGTACTTAACTTTATATAACACCCCTATCAAAAGTAAATTTTAGTACCTTGAATCTATGGAAAGTGTTTGATGAAAATAATTTAGTTGATGTGTCTATCAATTTGTGTATTTCTCTTAAAACATACATATTTCACTATTACAAGTGCTTATTTCGTTTTAGAATAAATATTTTAAAAATTTGATAGTATAGAATTAGTCTATTATAAGGCCTCTTTGAAAAGTTAGATCCCTATACCTCATGTAATCCTGATATTTTTAGATTAGAAAACAGCCTTAATTTAGGTACTCTAAAATCCTTATACTCTCATAATTTAAAAAATAAGATATTTAGTTAATTATATCTATCATGCACATCAGAAATTTTTAATTTGCTAAATATTGTATTTTAGGCCAAAAAATAAATTACTATCATACATTTTATATATCAAACATTTTTGCTATGTATACTATACCTACTGTAAATTATGGTTCTGCTTAAGATTACACACTGGGAGGTAAAGTTTAGGTTGTAGTATTAGTATATTAGGAGGTATCGTGTGTAAGTAAATAATTTAAAAATAATTTTATAAATAATTTTTTATCAAACTATATTGCTTTATGGATCCGCTTAAGTTGAGTTTGTGTTATATAAATATCAAACATAATTGAAATAACACTATTTCATTTTTCCACGACAGATCATTTTTTGGTACTATTAACTGCAGAGATAATCATTCGTTTTCAAACAAAACACACAAAGAGTGTTAATTTAAAAGATCAATACAACTTTTTGGACCTGAATTTACAAAAAAATACATGATTGTCTTGGTTAAATAATAATTACTAACTTAATGATTATTGTTATGTAAATACAATTCTTTGAAATTCCAAAATAAATATTCAATTTTTATTTTTTTTTAATTAGAAAATTTACAATCTGTAGTATTAATAAAACACTTTAAGGCAATTTAGTAATATGTATCACAATAAATAACAAATATAAATTACAGAATGGAATGATAAGGGCAACTATTCAATAATTAGAACACTTCAGACTTAAATTAATCATAATTTATTGATTTTTTTTTATTATTATATTATTAAAAAAATCTCCAGCACCGTCTTTTAGCTTTTAAGGTGACGAGGCGGGGGTTGCCAAGTAGTGTAAGCTAGGATAAATGGTAGGTAATTAAGAAGATTTTGTGTTGATGTAACTTTTTTTGAAATTTAATGTAATATTGTTTGATTAGTTGTTCAACAGTTTGGATTTTTAAGTTTTTGTGAAGTGCGTTATTTGTGATATACAATAAAGTAGAGGCTATGGAACTGAGGGATAATGACTGTAATTTTTGAATGGTTTGTATTTTGACGCTTTCCAAGATTTGTGAGCCATAAGTCCATATGGCCCTTATAAGAGAATTGTACATTGTTGATTTTGAATTTATAGGAAGGTTGTGTTTTAGTATTGGACAAAAATGTGTAGGTGATTATATATTAATTTGTTTTTGGATTTTAGGTATGGGCCCCATGTAAAAATTCATTAGTATTAAAAATCTTACACATAAGTGGTTGACATTGTATTACAGTTACTTAAAAATACATAAAATATAAGCACATAATTTTTGACAAAGTTTTTATTGTTTATGTATATTTAATTTTCTTAAAATATTTATTATCGTCATATCCAATACAATTTTAACTAAAATAACCATAAATTAAATGACATAAATATAATAAAATATATAATTACAAGTACATTAAAAGGTGTTATGCATTCTTAATTTTTAATCCGTCAAAATAAATTAGGAAACATTTTTTAGTAAAAAATAAATATTATGATATATTTCCTGTTTTTCATGATTAAAATACTTGTTTACATATACCTAGTAAGTTATATAACTGCAATTTAACAATACTAAGAGTTTTATCTGAAAAAAATCCACTGTATACGTAATAAATATTTTATAAATTTTAAGGTGAAAATAAATAACTCGTTTACTAAGTTCAAAATGCCAAATAAAAATATGAATTTTAAACAAATATTATTTTATCAAGTAAATTTAAAGTTGAAAAAAATTTAGTAGAGATGTTTTTAATATATCATAATATTATATTTAATATAGGATACCATATTATAGTGTATAGGCTTTTTTTATATATTATTAAAAGTAAACGTTGTCATAAGTCATTCATAATTTATATATTATATTATATATTGTATATATATATATATATATATATATATAATTATAAAAAATAGAATAGAAACCATTTAAGTAGGTATTGAAATATAAATTTAAAATGTAACATACGATGAAAAAAGTTTTATGGGTCAAAAACAAAATAAGAATTGGATACAATGATAAATATGAATTAAAGACCATCATGGTTTATTCAGAGTGTGCTTAACGAATTTTCCTTATTTTTGTTGTTTGAACGTGCTCTAGTATATAAAATATATTATACACGTATATATATTGATACATTTTTTCTTCGAGTAGAAACTCTATTTCTCCCACTTTCTCTCTCACTCTTTCTCTCTCTATGCGCATTATCTGGTGGCTGAGTGGATTTTCTCACAATCTAATCCTGTATAATAATAACATTATATAAAATATATATATATAATATATATATATATATTTATCATACACAGTATTTCCATCCAATAAGATTAGGCTAAATGAGCTTAGAAGGTTACAGCCTATGTCGGATGACGTTATAGGTCCACTACGGTATTTTTCCGCTAGAACCGTTTGTCTATATATTAAGGACTATATTATTATTATGACCGCTAACATTACGACGTTATACAACACGATTACTATTCACGTAAAGTATATAATAATTGTATAATAATAACCCGTTAAACAGATCCCATGAGACGGGCTGTCAGGCGATATGAACACCACTTCACCACCAACGATTACGACGATGGAATAAACTAACATAGGAAAAAAACCCTTCCGATCAGAACGAAAAGGGCACACGGGCCATTAGGTTTTTAGTGGGTATATTATTATAGCTATCGTATATTATTATTATGGTCTTTGCACGCGATTCGTTCGTAGAAAAATTATCTTTCACACGCGCACATCGGCTGGTTTGGACGGTGATAAAGCGAGAGAAAGAGAGAGGGATACCTTATCGGCGTTAATAGCAACAAACGAGAAATGTGTTTTGGTAAAACGAAATATTATAACAAATCGTGCCAATGCGATGCGAATCACAGACAAAGATAGTGTGAGAGGGGAGGGGTAGGAAATGAAAGAAAGAAATAGAGGGTAAGAGTAACTGAGAGAGAGAGAGAGAGAGAGAGAGAGAGAGAGAGAGAGAGAGTGAGAGAGCGGGAGGGAGTAAGTGAAAATTATTTACTTTCCATTTGTGTCGTGCACTCGTGTTAAAAACCATACTACGATAAGCATTGAAGCTTACATTATATATATCATATATATAGGTATCTAGTATACACATTTGCCCGTTGGTTAAACGCACGGCAGATACCCACAAGTGGATAAACCTTAATAATATACAATATAATATTCTAACGGTTGCTATGTGTTCCGTTCTTAGTATTAAATTATATAATTATATCGTTGCAAAAGTTTTTTTTCAATAGGTTTTTGCATCAAAGTTTAATGTTAAAATAAAGATAAATCTCTTATAGAAGGGTTATAAAGACTTTAAAAAGACACGTGTTGTGAACGCAAACTGCTAATAATGAGCATTAAATGAAAATTTAAATATCGACTGCAGAACTCACAAACACGCCTTTCATGCTCGTAAATATGATTTTCGTTTTCTTCAGTCTTTAATTTTATACTTGATACCGATTTTTTTGTTCTCTGGTTTCTTCAGCTGATGTCCACATATTTTTTCCAAAACATGAATATATCTTGGACATAATATTCAATATTAAATACTATTACTATTATTATGATTATTATGATTATTATTAAAGTATTTAAAAAAGAATATGGATATGCCATAATTGTAATGTAGCTAAATTGCCTATTCAGGACGCCGTGTAACCAAAATTAAAAATTCACGTTGAAGGCATCCACTGAGTATGTATATTAAACAACGCATGAAATGAATCTAGCCAGTTATCATAAAGCTTATTTTTATTATATAATATGAAGAAAAAAAATCAATTTATTGTCGTTTTACAACAACTGCTGTCTGTTTGACCGAGTAATATCCCAGAAAGGATATTTCGCAAACTATCAACCGGATCCACATCCACGACTGTTCAATGTATTTCAATGCTAAATTATCATTAAACAATGTGCGTTCCGAGTGTTTGAACGGAAATTATCTGTCAACATCCGCCAGATTTATTGTTATTGTTTATCTAGTAAAAGCTGCGTTATATTATTAGGCTCAGACGCCTTACACAGTATAATATTGTATAGAATCTTCGTGGCACCACAGATCATAATATTAACTTGAAAACGAATCGTTGGTTGTAGAACACCATTTTAAACTAAACGTATTATTTTATATTTTTGTATTTAGTTATATTATTTACAATATTTGGTATATGTTTTATTAATATTGTGTATTTTGCACTATCGGTTGTGATAACATTTTATTAACCAATTTACTAAAATAACCTTGCCAGAAAAATAAATTTTAAAAACGTTTACACCGTAGTAATACTATTATAATATAGCATTTAAAAAATTTCTGCAAACAACCTAATCTGATCATTAAATTGTAATAATTAACATACGAATGGTGTAAAACACTGAGCTGCCGCATGGAATAATATTATGGTCATTCTCGTTGACCCCACAGTTATGCCTATTAATTATCGTTAATCGACATAAATGATGAGTAATATTATGATAAAAGTTCGTATAATCTCGGCTCATACTAGTCTGGTCACAGATTAAAATTATACACTAATTGGATCTCGTGTTAAAAATCATACTGTCATTGTTCGACCCCCCCTCCCCCCCTAAAAGAAAAAAGTTGTTGAAAGATAGCATTCTTTAACAAAGATTTTGAAGAACTTACGTTAATATTTTCTTTAGTTTTTCTTTTACTGTCTGTTTGGACCAAATATTTCCTCTGTTGGATTCATAAGAACTGAATGAAATGTTTTTTTTCAATAGTTATTTTATTTTAACTTTTATAAAAAGATTTTTAATTTCCTTTACTCACATCGCCATCACCCTGAATGTTATAAGCATTTGTAAAATGAAAATCATTATAAACCGGGGCAAAAAATAAAACGAGATTTGTCCATCATATTTATGGGAAAAGAGCGAACATTTTTCACATAAGCTATTTACCTTGACTATTACTTTTTACATATTCATAAAATGTGATCCTTAATTAATTCTTTAGATAATATATTTGAAGTGCAGGACCTACATGGCATTATGTATTCATTTATGGGTGTAATACTTGTATAATAATATAAACAATTTTATTTCTACCCTATTTGAACACATAATTTATTATTACATTATAGCTCAGACCCAACTCGGATCTACTCTTCTATTTTGTTAACTTGTCGGCGTTGTGTCCATCACCAGAGCTTTTACCGAAATGACTATATTATGCAAAATTCAATTCCAAATTGTATCTATATCAAAATTGTTTTGATTTTATCTCATAATTTATGATAAGTAAATATAAAAATATAGAAAATTTACAGAATATATGGTATACAGTCTCGGAATACGTACTCATTATTGCTCATTTAGATTAATTTTTATCTTTATCGGTATTCATTTTTTGAGAATTGTTTATTAAATTTATCTATGATATTCTTACTTAAAATTTAAAAATTTAAATTATTTATTTATATAATTTATTTAGACAATATTTTTAATGTTTTTATACTTGTCTGCATCTAGATACTTGTTTTATTTATTTTTTATTATTGTCTTATTATCATTATTAAATGGTCTTCGTATCAGCGAAAATATATACCATGCCAACCTTAAATTTACAACTAGAGACATTTTTCTAGGAGAGTTAGAATTTTGTTGTAGTAGTAGAACAAACCCCGATGCCTAAAATTTAAAACTAAATTGAACCAAAATTATCAACGAGTTATCATTTACAATAATGAAGTGTTACGGTGCTAGGCTGATTTTATTCAAATGCTATAATTACGGTCATAGTTATGCGAAATCGATTGAAACACGTCTGATAAAGATTTAAGAGTGATCAATAATTATGATTGTTTAGTAATAAGTTAATAACATATTATTATTTTTCAATTTATTCAATAATATTGACCATAATAAGCGTGCAAAGTATACCTAGGTACCTACATGTATCTAATTGCATTTTTTCTTGAATTAAAGAATAACTCGAATCGTCGTAACTGCCAAACAATGAAATATGTACATATGAATAGAGTGAATATATATTATTTATATACATATATTATTATATAAATGACTAACGGAAGTCGTCTATAAAACACCTACTCGGTCACAAATAATGTATTTTTAAATAAATTACCTGAAACCATAAAAAATACTTTTTTTCAACAAGGTAATAATTTTAATGGTTTCGTCCCATACGAAAATTACCTGCTTTCGTGCTAAAGTCTGATGTCGCGTGACTCTTTCTCTATAAAAAAGTTACTGAAATTCCTCATTAAATTTAACTTACTGAAAAAATACAGTAATATTATTTAGTTATATTTCTAACATAAACCATATAAGTTTAAGTAACTGTGTATTTGGAGTCTTTTCATTAGGTCGATGTCGCTGAAACCTTAGAAGAGCCATTTAACAATGTTACATCTAATGTCGTTTTTAAAAAAATAGAGAAAATGATAATAAAAACAAATTATTAAAACTAGAAATATGTTATTTTTATAGTAGGTATAATAATTAACCAACACTTTATTTATAGCTACGTGTTTTTTTTTAAGCAAGTATGCCAAATTTCAATGGTTTAGGATAAAAAAAATATAAAAAAATAAGATAACATTTTATGACCTTATAATTTCCATATTTCTAATGAGAGATTCATTTGAAATCAACAAATGAATATGAATATTTACCTTGAAGTTTAAATGAAAACAGTTTTTATTTTTACTTTTAAAATCAATCTCACAAAATAAACAACTATTAATTTAATACAATGAAACAAAATGAAAAAGGTTTGGAACACAGCCTTTCCAATTAATTGAGATTCTCGAAGTTTCAATTTTTTTGTTCGTAAACTTTTAAATAAGTTCATTGGGATGTAAAAACTGGTGGATTATTCTCAGATAAAATGAAACTCATTAGAAAAAGAGCTCTTTTAATTATCATCCATACTTTTAAAGTGAACGTTTGCAAATGAAATTGTGAAAGTTTACTAAAACATGTAATAACAATAATAATAATAAACTAAATGTTCTGTTTATTTTAAATTCCATATGCAGATAGTATAATAGTTAACAATTTGACAATTGGGATTATCTTTCATCGGAATGAATAAAACTATATGCGTATAAATCTGCTATAAATTAATGAATGTAACAAACAGTTAAAAATAATTTGAAAATAAATAATCACTTATATTAATCGAATTGATTAAATAAATAACTTACACTGTTATAAAAATATCGATTCCAACAATGTTAAGTATTAAGGAAAAAAAGGTTTTATGTATGCTTTTTGAATCCTTTCGTCATTTTACAGCCATGTCAGATAGTGTTATGAGTTTTAAATTAATTTTTTTTTCAGATTTTTCTGTTACACTCTATTTATGCAAACAACTTGATTTAATAATAAAATAAGTAGAATGTTCACATGTGACGGTTTCTGTGATCAATGAAGTGTAAAACAAAACATTTTAGTTCTGTATTTAAATCTATCCACTATCCAGACAAATCAGTTTTTTTTTATACTAGTTTTATCCATTTCAGTTTTTTAAAATAATCTTATCTATCTTAGTTTTACATAGTATTATTTTGGATTTCTTGTTTAGGCATTTAAAGGTCGAAAAAATAGAAAATAAATATTTTATGTAGATTATGATAACAGTAGTTCTCCGAAGTTTCCTCGGAATGATGTTCGCTGTGCTCGTATAAACATTGAAACATTTATATATATTGCAGAAAAAGAAAATTTACTATTTATTGCGAACGTAAGCTCCATGATATTAGTTTAGATGTCAACTATGTTTTACGGCCATCAGAATCCGTTAAAACACATAATGGTTCTCGTGTCTGGAACGGTCTGACAAGTCAATTCCATTTAACTAAACAATTTATATGCATATTTTAGACGAAATGTCTAAGATTATTATCAAAATATTATAAATTTGATGAACGATGCGCAAATGTCAAGTTATCTCACTTAAACACGTAATCGTATAATGTACATAGTACAGGTTTGGTTAGTTTGAACGTATTTTAATTTTAATGATTTTTATTTATGGTTCTAAATTATTATTATTTTCTGTTAATCACATATTATAATAGTTTTAGTTTCATTTAAAATTTTTTAAAAATGTAATAAAATAATTATATCAATAAGATCATCATTTTTAAAAAGTTAAATTAGACTGTTAGGCTATCAGAGTTCAAATGGCTGTATTTTCTGTTAAAATATATTTTGCATATAGTTTGTATAATATAGGAAGGTAAGTAACTAATTCTCCAAGTACGTGGATTGAAAACGATAAAACATTTATACTAATTATTTATATTTATTCAAAATCTATTTTTTAAGATAATCGTCAACGTCCGTTTAATTTACGTGGGAAACCGTCGTATTGTAAATTTTGAATGATACTATTACGAAGTTTGTAGTGGTACTTAGAGAGTTGATGTTGTTTTGTTATTCAAATGTTTCAAAATCAGATTATAGCATTATAATAAGGGTACCTAACAGTTATTAGAGGTAACTAACGAATTTGTCAATCGGAACGAAGATGGGTACATTAAGTTTCCACCACACCCTGACCCGGAGGAGTTTATTATTGAAATTCTACTGCCCGGACCCGATAACACTGCAGCCCAGTGTGGCGGACACTACACTTATAAGTAGTTACCTAAAACAAACTTTACGATTAAAGGTGTATTATTATTTGATGATTATACCAAATGCACGACAGCATTACATTCTGAAGATATAAACGAGTAGGTAGCTAAAACAGCTTTATCATCGTGTTTTATTTTAGTAGGTATTTAATAAAATTTTAACGATATAATATTAAAACGACCGTAAATTGTGTTGACATTAGAACCATTGCACATGAATGTTTGCTATCTACGTAGTTTCATGATGTACTATTATCTGTCAATGGGACACGTGATATTACTAGACGCTAAACTTTTCATTACCTACCCCGGTTGAAATCAGAATGAAAAACATTAATTTTAAGATTTTATGCATCAATATTCATTTTTTTCTGGTTTTGAAATAATATAAGAATAGCAATTTATTGATAATTTTATAATTTTATGATTTTTATATTGTTGTACAATATCGATATAGTTGTATTATAAATTTTATTTACATTTTAACATAATATTTCTTTTGTTTTTTTCAATTAAAAATATTGATTTTACATTTATACCGTTTTTATTTTTATTTGTAATTACAAAAATCCTTTCGCCATTTTACGGTCCTGTAACTGGCTTAAAATGAAATCATATTTATTATTACCAATATATGAATTATATAATAGAGCTATTGGATATTGTTTTGAGTTTTAAATTTTAACTCTTTTTTTTTTTAATTGATTTGTATTTCATAACAAAATATAAAAATGCAAAACGATTATTATTTAATAAATAATAATTTTTATATCGATTTGAATTAAATTTCGGTTGAAAAAAAAGCTGATAAATGGATGTCCCTCTGCTTTACAGTAGGTTACAGTGGGTAACTGAAATGGATGGTGTTAGATTTTAATTTAATAATATAATATCATTGTATACGAAAATAGATTGTGAGTAAAACGGTTTTTCAGTCTAGAATATTTTATACTATATTAGTAATATTGTTGTTATTTCAAAAAAAAAAAAAAAAAAAAATATGTACCAATACATACCAATAAATAAATTCCAAATTAATCAAATCAGATTCTTTATGTACCCGACTAATAATATGAGAATATAAAATGTACTCTAGAAATTTAAGTGCTAACAAATGATATTTTTAAATCGCAAAAATATAACTAAAATTGTTATTCTTAATTATATTTTGAAAATTTTATCAATTATCGGTATAGTATTAAAATGTTCATTCATTCCTAGATATTTAGAAACTGAATATTCAATAGCGTGTTGATTGTTGCGCAAAATGTTTTGAAACACATAAGTAAAATGTTCAGTTATTTAATTGATTGTTTCATTTTACACATTATTTTTTGCATTAAATTTTAGTTTTGATCGACTACGCTAATAAAATGATACCCACCACGTTTTAAAGCCATTTTGTTTTTTAACATGTACCTACTTACTACTATGTAATATTATACAATTTCCTCTTTCAATTACGTCCATAATATAGTTTGTTTTAAGATTAGTCTTAACAATTACCTGTCCTCACGATGATTGAACGTTCTAACGTTACACCTCTTCTCTGAAGTAGAATATTTTGATTGACATATCATAGTAACGTCACTAAGAACGACAGTAAATTATTGTATAGTAAGTTTTCTTAATAATATGTATTATTAATGCAACGTAGGTACATTATATTTATCTTTGCCAGACATCAGAGCCTTATTTAAGAATTCTTGGGCCTGGGTATATTTTTTTTTATGGGGGGGGGGGGGAGGGCTCTTTAACTCAAATTAATATAAAATCAGTTTTTTTGGTATGTCACTTTTTCGTATTCAATTTATTTTTCAAGATTTTTAATAAATTAAACCTTAAGATTTGATTAATTATTTAAAGTTAATTTATTTAAATAAAAATTACATTACTGTTATTATAGAGTACAGCTATAATATATGGTAGCCCCTAATAATTATGGCATGGCCTAGGGATGCGGCCCCCTAGCACCTCTCGAATAGAGCTCTACTAAGCATATTAATATATTATACTTATAGTCTATGACAGGCGTTGCGAATTTTAGAATTTATAAGCTGAAATTGTATACCACGAATTCAATAACCCACCTCGTGGTAAGTTATTATAATGTGCTCTTGTTCGTCAAATCTTAAAATATGTTTTGTTTTTATGGAGTTTCTACACCAAGTATATAGAAGTATAATAGCTTCTATTGACCTATCAATATAAATAATATTTTATAAAGATAATCCATGTATGGGGGGGGGGGGTGGAGTGGCCGAGCGGACTAAGGCGTCTGTTGCCATGCACGCAGTTGCCGGTTCGAACCTCGGTCACGGGCGGCATCGCTCTTAGGGCATTTTGCGGTGTCTGGAGAGAGAGGCCGCCGCCCCCCAACCGGGCATGGCAGAAACCTACGGGTGCCCATTCAAAATTCTATCAAAAGACCCACGTGTTTAAAACCTAGTACCTTCCCCTACAGTTCCTCCAGGCTAATTATCTCAGTTGTCGAAGCCTTAACCCTAAAAATAAATATATATATATATATATAATTTTTGCATATTTTCAAATGTTGATGCATATATCATAATTTTTCCTTGCATATTTGTGCATGCATATTTTGTCTATTTTAGCTCCTATAAGTTCTCATCCCTAACCATTAGCTTCAAATAAATTAATATAATAATAATTATATATAGTTATATTATAATTATGTTGTATAATGAATTAGCATTTCGAGATACACGGACTGCTATAAGTAACACAATTTCATTAGGTCTATGCCTAATAGATAGATGTTTGACCAACAAACGCACAAAAAATATTTCATCAGGTCGCCTTGGCAACAAAACAGATCGAATAATTGTATTAATATCAATCAGCAATCAAGTTGACAAGACGTATCAACCGTATAATGTGAACCCGACGTCCGTTCGTCAGTAATGATTCCATTTATAGGGCAGTGAATTTTCAGTTTACTTCTCATTAATTTCCATATTTTTTCAACAAAATTTCAGGGGAAGAAACCGGAGTGTAGTAGAAATAAAATACATAAACATTATGTATACTTGGAAATCTTTAAGACAACTATTATAAAATTAGCATAAACAAATTATGTATATTATACAAATTATACAGCTCAAGATAATTAATGGAAGAGTTTTAATTCTAAACTTTTTTCTTTCAAACAAAATATGTAAACATAATTTATCGAGTTTTCTTTGGTTTTGCTTCAAGATTATCTAACAAGCGGAAGTTACGTCATACTGCATTATGATGTATTCGATATAATTTACTGGTCGAGATATTATGTTATTTTCTTTATAGAGTTATTTTAACAAAGTAGTAATTTAATAATAATTTACATTGATGATATTTTGACTAATCATCATTTTTTTTAGACATATTTCAGAATGCATATATTTTTTAACCACCAATAAACATTATTTTGGACGATAATTATTTAAACAAAAAATATTAATCCAACTCGAAATATAATGCAATTGAATTTAACTTCAACTATAATATTCGAATAATTGGTAATAATTAAAACAGTATTTATAATCTGAAAAACATTGATAGGTGTAGTTTTAAATTTATTGTGATACTCGAAAAATAAATATTATCACATTCTTCTCTCCGGTCTTAAGGTTATAACTCTTATAGGTTCAAGGTTTAAGTCAAATATCAATCCACTTTATTATAAAGAGTAAACTAAAAAACTTGTTCAAATTGAAAAAGTACTTAAGATATTATTTAATTGACAAATAATAAAATATATTCACAACTTAAAAAAAAATAAAATTACAATAAGAATTGTCTATTTGCCTGATTTAGATTTTTAAAGGTAAAACCTAAAATGTATTCTGAAAGCAGTAAGTTGTCAAAAATCGTAGATTTAATAAAAAATTAGAATTACATATTTTAAAATGTATTTAATTTAAATATTTTTTTTTTTGAGCTGACCCTATAATATTATTATGACTGGTTCTTTTTTTCTTGTTTAAACTACATTATGGCAAAATGCCAAAACAATTAAAAGTTATGTTCATTGAACGTGTATTACCGACGTTATTACATTAATAATATTATAAATGCGTAAAGAGAACAACATAAAATATTAAAGTTTTGACTACATCGAATAGACGCGTATATTGTTATAAATAGACTTTTCCATTTTATCTCAATATAAAACAAAACTACTGATAAAATACCCGACACTATCAGCAGACATCTGCCACGTTATTTATTCATTGGTAAATTTATTATTGTTATTTCATATTACCTTTAGCCGATGGATGGAAACAATTTCCGATAGAACAGATTTACTAAATAATAATGGTTATAATAATATGTATGTCTGGTTACAGCGAATTTCGAGCTTGTGTACTAAAAACTATAGAGTATACATATATTATATACAAGAGTTCTAAAAATAATTTAATTAATATTTTGGGTACACTGAAAATACATCATATTGTATCGATCAGCGAATTGTAATTATTTGAATAGTATCGTATCCTGTATTGTTAAAAGTAAACAAATGGCACATAATATAATTATTATCATCATGTTATTAAATACACCAAAGCTCGTCCCGAGAATTGCAGTGATACACATTTCGAAAATAATTTAACATGCGACTCCCTGGTTTAAAATGTCAAAAATACAAAACGAAATTCATCGTCATATTATTTAATTTTGACGGTCAAAGATCTAAAACAATACCAAATATAATATTATTATTATAAACTTTTATTGTATGTGATTTTATTATAATATATTATTATCAAGTTGTACGAGGTTATTCATACGTCATGCTATATAATCGTTATTATTAAATAGTATGTTTCAGAGTAGGCAGCGGGAATCGTGGCTCTCACTCAAAATGTTGTTAAATTACGTTCATCCGTTTAGAATATATTATTGTAAAATATATAATCACTTTTCTGAAATAATCTACCATTCACTGGGCGAAATAATGATCAAATAAGTAATAACATCCCTTTTTAATATTTTTCACTCACTCAGTGTGTGCCAGGCCCACCCTGACCCTCCGTCAACCGGATCCACCGTTACCTATAGTACTTAGGTACTAAGCACCATCGACGCCACCGCCACCGTTGAACGACAAGGGTGGTAAAGTTTTACGATTCCCAAAAGGCTCCTATCTTCATAGCCAAGTAACAGTTGTTGTTACGAACACATGTTGCTCCGAATTATCATTAGGCGGCCATGTTACTTTGCATAACGGCGGCGATGTTTTAGACTTCATTACGACGACGCCCTCCACCCACGTAAACCATCACTCCCACCCCGTAAAAATCTTCAAAAACGAAAAAAGAAAAACGGTATTTGACAAAACTAGCCACATCGCCAGGGTGAGAGTGACTGGGTGGTCTGCGGAAAATTAAGGTTCTGAATTCCACCGAGGGTATAATATGTATTCCACGAAATCCGGGGACTATGAGCGCAACAAACATATTATTATTATAAACTACCCTCCAACCTCTACCACTACCCCTTCACAACCAACTTTGAGTTTCATACGGTTCGCTCTTTTAGGAAGGACGGTAGGTATACATTATACACATATTATTACAATTATTATTATTTACGTCACGATGGAATTAATTCAAATTATGCGTAATACCTATTATACCGAAAATAATGTCCGAGAGATAGAAGTGACTACGGTGCGTTCACCAGCGTTAATTATTATTATTTGTCGTATCACGTAATATACCTACAGCAATGGCGTTTCCATAAGTGAAACTTTTATAAAGTCTTTCTTTTCAGTAACCATTATAGGTTACCACGATATTATGTTGTGAGTATGTCCGTTATTAACGTTCCTAAAACAATAAGTAATAATAAACAATTTATAATAGGTGCTAATAAGTAATATTTAAAGTAATACTATAAGTGTATTAATTATAATTTGTGTTTCAATTGATATATATATATATATATATATATTAATCGATCGATATTATAAATAATAATTTAAGTTAGGATAAAATGTTAATAATATTAATAACAAGTTGACTAGCAAACTATTAGGGGTGGAATTGTTCCATATACGCTTTAAGAGTTAAATTTAATACTCATATAATTCTCCGTCTGTGCCATCTAAAATATTATGGTTTACCATTATATAGCTTGGGTAGTTACTATATTGCAATTCAAAATCTATTTTAGTGCTACATATCAATTTTTTACAAGAATATAAATCAAATTACTTTGTTTCAGAAAAAAAAATAAGAGTTAAATTAACCTTTCGTAACCTTGGTATTGTAATAATTTTAGACATTTTTCAACGGCTAGATTTTCAATTTTCAATTTTTTAGTTTGTAGAAGTAATAGATGTAATGGTTTATTTAAATACAACGAAAACTATACGATTGTTACCATTAGTAAAATATTTGACAAAACTTATGTTAGTAGTAAATCTGGGAGCCCAATATTTTCGCAACACTTTGGGAATGAACAAGAAATCACTTTAAATAATGGCAACAGAACTAATAATTTTTGTGAAGGTTAGAATAGCTATTTTAATAAACTTGTAGGAAAAAATAATCCATCATTTTGGTTAGTAATTAAGTGTATCCAACAAGATGAAGTGAAAACGTGGATTGAAAGAACACTCTTTGAGTCAAATATAAACAAAACCTTAATGCCTAAAAGTTCAAAATTTTGTTTTGCAAACTACGCAATGAATGTGTGAGCTATTTTAATGAGATTAATATAGGATAATTTTAAGATAATATAGCTAGGTGTACGAAATATTTTATGTTTAGTAACAATTAATTTATTATTGACCATAATTTATATGCTCGTATTGTATTTATAGTATATTTTGTATTTATTTTAATTACCAGCTACTTTGTATGAATTTATTTGTGTTTTTTGTTCATTTTGATTTCTAACATTATTATTTTTTTTTTTTGCGTATTATTCAAATTTAACTTGTTGACGATGGTAATTTATCAAAACTATATAAATATTTTAAGACCCCTGGAAGAAAAAAACATAAAATACAGAACTTACAAAACATTGTACATATTATTATTTGCTATAAACATAAAATCTATTATCACTATTAATCGTATTGAGATGAATCATAATTGCACTAAATATATTTAAACGTATTTATCTTTCTTTAGAATTAATTTCATTAGCGCAGTAAAAGTTTTTTTCTATTTTAAAACAATTGTTGATTTAACTAACGGGATCATAAAGTCTCCAAAAAAGCTTTTGCTATTATTTATTTTTATTAGGAAGATTCAAATCAAGTGATAAATCCTTAAGAACCATCTGAAAATCGAAAGATACAACTTGTACAAGTATGGTGAAGTATATGCTCGGTTCCGCACTTGAAAAAAAATCAACAAACAACTAAGCTGGGAAGGGTAGCACATGGTCCCAAGTATATTGACGAAATAACAGTAAAAATGTATTTTATTTATTTATTTGAAAAAAACAACCATTTTTGCTCGTTTCAAAATTTCTAATCAAAATGTATGAAATATGTTTACACTCGTTCATCAGCTGTGCTTGTTGTTAATTTATAACAAATTTCTGATTGTGAAGTACCTAACACACAATTTCAATACTAATTATAGTATTGCACAATAATGTTTTATATTTAATGAAAGAACTTAAAATTAAAGATTAATAGTATAATTTATTGCAATCATAGTTTTATATTATTTTATTAAATATCCGTTTAAAATTAATTTTAAAAATGTATAACCTATTCATCTGTTCATCCATTAACGGTAAAGAGTTGGTCTCCGTTAAAAAAAAATTAATTTGTAATTCTGTTTTAGTTCACTCCTTTTAAATTGAATAAAAAATCCGATTTGGTACCTGAAATGTGGTCATGAACTGATACTAAAAAATTTAAAAATGCGAGTAAGTCGTGGATGTCGCTCTGCTGTACAGTAGGTTACTGTAATAGATGTGATTAAATTTGAATGCAATGATAGGTATCATTGTATACGAAAAACGATTCTGAACGGATATGATTTGTCAGTCTAGGATATACATTACATTATATGTATTATATTTAAATATTGTCATATATTCTATTTTGAAACAAATATTTTATTTTTCGATTAAGACGCATAAGGCATAAGGCATGGTTAATCAATTAGTGTAGTTATCATGTAGTTATCATAATTCATAATACCTTATATTATCATAGATATACGAATACCTGGTTTGAGGATAAATCGTTATCATTACTCGATTTCATAAAAATTTATATCTTATAATCACTATAAGAATAACTTATGAGAAACTTTGTATTAAATTTTCAAGTATTTTGATAGGGCCATAAAAATTTTATCGACACTACAAAAAAAAATTCTCAAAAAAAGTCGAAAATGTTTGAAAACTAAACTGTATATAGATATTACTGACATTAACATTTGGTGAAAATTTCAAGTATTTACAGTGATTAGTTTTTGAATTACAACCATATAAAAATATCGATTTTTTTGAAAACTGTTGGAAAATGTTTACTTTTGACCTCTATAATGCACCAAGGATCTTCAATTTTACATTTGAAACCACTCCCAAAGTTTGAAATCGAAGCATTATATCGACTAGTTATGCTGTACACAGACATCACAGATCATCACTTCGTTCAGAATCTAAAAAAAATCAAAATTTGAATAAATACGTTATTAAAGGATAAATGGTGAGGTAAGTATGCTTGGGGAATCACCCTATTTGCATAGATATGTATATATATATATATATACCGTACAACTCGTAGTTGATTAAAATTATGTTGATTGATATACTCTGTTCACACACGAATGCATAATAGAAGTTATTTATTCAAATATATTACAATAAACATAATTACACAATTCCAGTGCATATCATATTTTTAACTACATTGAACATTAAAATCATTTCACTGAAATTTATATGGTTAATTTTGGAAGTATTATTTACTAAATACGTAGACACTTCAATACATCAATTAATTGTTAGATAAATCTAGTTGGACACATGGCACAAAAAACATTATTGTATAATAAATTCTAAGTATATTTTCGTTATCTTTATTTAAAAGTAAACGTATGCTAACATCATATTTATTTTAACTCTTTTAAATTAGTTTTTTCAAAGCTTTATTTCACTAAAGTAAAATTGTATGGTTGAAAACGGGTTTTAAGAAGATTTCAGTGCAATTTGTGAATCATTTTTTATGTTTTCTTAGAGTAAAATTACCCATTACAAAAAATATAGAGAATAATATTTTAATAATAAAATATATATGGTTTTCATAGAGTTTATTGAAAACAAACTGTATATAAGATATATTAAGTTATTATCAAAAATTCATAGTTACAACAACTAAAAATAATGATTATTTTTCTTAAATTCAAAATACATTTTGTACATATAATTTCCATGATTTTCACAGCTGTGATTATTATTAACACGAATCATTATTTAAATTTCTATGCTCAATCTAACTAGCTAATATATGTATGTATATAGTATATATATTTTTGCTCTTACCATGATCAAAACAATAAAGTTTTTCTTTTTCTCAATATTATTATCATTTTTTTTTTTGCCGTGTCATCTTATTGTCTGGAATGGAAATTCTTTGGGGATCTAAAAAACACATTTTTCTGGGATTTCTCGGGACCAATAACAATAATAATAATCGTATAAATAAAAAAAAAAACAAAAAAAAACAGGAAATTGAAACACTGCGTCGGATATGCACATTTTGCAAATCCCCTCTGATCGTCGTCGTCTACTTCAACTTTCACCCCCCCCCCCCCCCCCTCACCAACACTCTATCATCTAATCAACAAACCTGAGTATCCTTTACGAACCTTTTATTGCTCGGGTTATTTTATTATATGTATACGCACATTACGGATGGACGTTAAAAAAAGTTTCGCTTTCGGAGTCGATGTGTATAAGAAAGATGATATCTCGGAAACGAGAAATAACTATAATGATAAAACAAAAAGTTAAATTCGTATAGTAAATGGCGTAAGCGAGGGTGGCTTGATCGGTGGCGTCAGGATTCTCGTCGTCAGAAGTTATAAAACCGGCTTGACTTTAAATGTGACTTATTTTTTGTGTGTGTACTCCACCGACAAAATGTCTTCTCCGCTAATACCGCAGTAGTTGTGATTATTACTTTATACGTGTATATATATATATATATATTTGCGTTTGTATTAAAGGAATAACAAATAAATTCAATGTAGTATTCGAAATTGAATTTTCAAAAAAAAAAAAAAAAACTCTTCATTCGTATTAATATTAGATACCTAATACAACCAATCTTTAGTATCTCATTTGACGGGATATACCGTAATAGGCACATAAAATAAAATAAACAATTCAATTTATGTCGAATCACTACTGATGTCAAACAAATTATGGATTTAATAAGTTGAATGAGAGTTAAAGTAATTTTATACACTTATTCTCTTATTATTAACATTTATCCAGTGAAACCTCTCCTAACTGGCACTTTCTAACTGCGAATGTTTACTTTTGAACCAACAACAAACATGTTAACTAAATTCCTATGAATAAAAGACATATCAATGACCTAGTGTCTCTGCAGAGGTTCAACTGTATTATATATTTTTTTGAATAACTATTACTACAGCAATAAATACAAATATTTAAAATAATAATCATTATTCAAAATTAAAATAAACATATTTTGCTATTTCTGCAATAGTAATAATAAGCTGCACAAAATATTTAACAAACAAATAAATACATTTTAATAAATAGATGAAAATTAATTAATTTTTATTGAAACATTTACAATTTTATTATTTATTTATTTATTTATTTTTTATTGTTTGATAAGTAAATGCATACTATCGGACACCATGTGTAAGATTAATATTATAAATTTATGACAAAAAAATTATGTGGCCATAAAATATACTTGAATTTTATAAATATACCAAAACAAAGATATATAAAATAAAATAGATGATTCGTGTTATTTTTAATTAACTATTATAGAATTAAGATAAATATTCGGGTTAGGTAAGTAATTTCATACATCCATTTTCTATAAATTATAAATATATTTAAATAAAACGTTAAGTTTATAAATGGTATTATTTTAGAAATAATTAACAACTAATGGGCGATGTTTTTGATGTTTATTTGATCAATAATAATAAAAGTATTGTTTTATAAGTATATCAAAACAAACATTATTTTAAATTGTAATAAATACTTAAATTTATATCACAATACGCTGCACATTTCATACTTAAATTTATTGTTGAAATTGTAATTAATTATTTTTGATTTTATATTAAATGTAACTGTTGTCCATACTGCGGATCTCATTGTAGGTCAATTTGGTTTTAGTTTTAATAAAATACAATACACCGAGTACATGGCTTTTGATGTCTAGCATGAGGGAGACAAAGACAGCATCCGAGAGTACAACTTAATGTTTTCTCTTAATCATACGTCTTTACTTATTCGATAAATTCCCCAGAGAATTTCTTCACATGGTTCACTCAACGTACTATTTGTGTTATTGAAAAATCCAAACATTTTGATGACAAAGATACTTGTAACAACATCATTCAAAAAATACAATCATTTTATTGTACGAGACTGATGATATATATTTTGTTTGTGAAAGAGTAACTACAGTCATTAAATTTTCTATAGGTAGTTAAGCGGATGAAAATAAAATACATTAATTATATTTATACCTTTTGTAACTGGAGGTGATGACATATGTAAGAATAAATAATATTTTAACTATTTTCAATTAAAGCTATTTACGTACCACATGTATGATAATAATACTACCACATAAACTATAAACTACGATCACATGTTTATAAATAAACTATGTAGTTACTAATTATTTTATTTACATTATAATTCTATTTTGTAATAACTTGGCCCTCGGGCCTCGATAGTGATACCCTAAAAAATGCTTTCGTGTTTCGTGACATAAAAAACGCAAGAAAATATACTAAAAAATAAAAATATTATATTTAATAGGTATAAATAATTATATCTTTATCAGTGATCCAAATATAATATGAATAACGATCATATTACTATTAAAGTAAATACAATATACGAAATATACGAAAAACACATAAAATAAAATTTTAAATAATTTTTTTCTAATTGAAACCCGTTTTAAAATTAGAAAGTGAAATACAAATAATGTAAGTATATTTATAAATTATGATTTTTATTTTAAAATTGATAAATTATTGTATTTACTTTAATAGTAATATGATCGTTATTCATATTATATTTGGATCACTGATAAAGATATAATTATTTATACCTATTAAATATAATATTTTTATTTTTTAGTATATTATCAATTTTAAAATAAAAATCATAATTTATAAATATACTTACATTATTTGTATTTCACTTTCTAATTTTAAAACGGGTTTCAATTAGAAAAAAATTATTTAAAATTTTATTTTATGTGTTTTTCGTAATACCATTGATGAAAAATACTAGTGTGGCTTGGTTGCTGCAATCAGTAACGTTAAGTAATTCAGAGTACTCCCCACCCATTGTCACTAGTTCCCGGATGGATGACTAAGGTGACTCGAGTTTTTAATGATGAAAACTTTGTGACGCATACACGTCATGTCACCAACCTATTGAACCAAACATACTAACCATAGACCTTTTACTAATAAACGGGTCTTCTTCACTTTTCCATTTTGTCAAGATAGGTGGTACTTTTCTGTTATTGGGTATTGTTATATTTTACTATATGTTGTTACATAGGATCATAGGAAATATCTTCAATGTTTATTAATATGAAATAAAATCTCTGATCTCTGAATCACTCTTGATTTTAAAATTTAAGAGGATGTCAGCGCACTATTTGTTTTATCTCTCTGGCCCACGCGCAACATAGACAAAACGCATTTACGCAGAAACGTTTTTTCTGTGTTTTTAAGTAATCTTAGAGTAAAATAATAAGAATAATATTTTGGAGGAAATAGCATATCAAATTGTTTAAATATTGTCTCAAAATAATTTAAGCATAATTTAAATTTATAACATTTTTTTGTTTACTATGAAATTTGAATAATAAAATCAAATAACAACAAAATATAATATCGATATATCATTTCCTCAAAAATATTATTGTCAATGTTATTTTTAATGGGTGATTTTATTCTAAGATTACTTAAAAACATAGAAAAAATGATTCAACGTAAATACGTTTTGTCTATATTTTACGTATACCAGAGAGAGAATACAAATAATGCACAGACGTCCTTTTAATTATTCACTCTATATTGGTACTTATTACCTATGTATTATTATATATTATGACTTAGCATAAGTTTGTCTACCTTTTTTTTTTCCACGGAATATATATATTTTAATAATAATATATCATTTTACATAAAATATAATCAATAAACATGTTTATTTTGTTAGAGTTTTAAATGATTATATATGAAAAATGGAAATCTATAAAATAAAATGCTATGATTATTATTTCCTTTGATATTTATTTCAGTTGAAAAAAACAGAAGCTCTTCAAGTAATGCAACCTTTGCAATAATTTTTATATTTAAAAAAATAAATAATAAATATTTAGATCGAGAACAGTGTCATGTTTACACAGTGAAAATATACGTGAACTAAGGTACACAAATTTTTATAAAAACATTTTATCCAACAGACCAATATTATGAATTATTTATGATAATTTTAATATTATACACTCCCAAAAGTCATCCACTGGTTCCGTGGTGTTCGTATTTATTGGAAATTTCGTTATTTTTTTTGTTTGAAAAATCAGTTCTAACGCGCTGAATTGTGAACGTGGAAGAAAACTTTTAAACGTTAACGTACAATTAAAATAATTACACTTCACATAATATTGCTGAATTACTTGGAAACAGATAATATTCTGATGCGACATCTTAACAAATGGTCGGAGGTCGGACCCATAGAAGATCAATGAATATCGTTATAATAATATAGCTGAAATCTTTGGGGGGATGTGGGTATAACAGTGAAATGTGTGTTGATCGTGTGTCATTATAATAGCGGTCATTGAGGTGAAGAATCACAATGACACCGCTCGAGTTCACGATGTCGTAGACCTTAATGTATACGATTTCTTATATTAAAATAAATAAATAAACAACCTTCAGCTATCAGCTGAAGTACGTCTCATGGATCTATTTTGGTCATATTCACATTCATGTTTAATTTACAGATTTCCGTGGTTCTTGAACTCCATCGTTTTCCAATATAACGGGTGCCACATTCTGCTTGTCGAAACCATAATATACATATAAGTTAGGTTAGGGAGGTATTATTATGTAGAGTGCTAGTTTACGCGTGGTACACCCTTCGAAAGGAGGAAAAACTCAATTTTAAACCTTCGTAGATAAAAAAGTGGTTTTATTTAATGTGTTTTTATAAGGATTTGCTGTTCCAGACCCATCATATTGCTGAGAATGCCGTCAGTTTTTTTTTTCAAAATAAATAAAAATAATGACGTAAAAATATTAAACCGTAGATAGTTGTTTAAAAAAAATCCAAATTTTTATTAAAGAGAAAACTTATTTAAACGACGATGTGTTGTTGTATTTACCTATTTATATAATAAATAATAGGCTGGCTCTGTATTATTATATTTATAAATACCTACTATTGTAAACTTTTCTTAAAGGTAGATTCAATTTTTTAGCGTCAAACAACCATTACGAAACTAATTTCCTTTTAGTAAAAATATAAATTTTGCACTCTGAAAGTATATTATTCGTTATGATTCCCTTGGCTTATTAGTGGCATACTCAGTTGAAAATTATGTGATTAAAGTAGAAAGGAGAGTGTAAAAGACGCTTAGAAATTGTCATGATAAACACGGTAGTGTTATTATAATAAAAACTTCACCCGAGCTTAATTCGGGAAACTATTATTACTTTTCCGTGTTAATATTCGTTGAGTTTTGTTGAAATTGTTTGAAACTTAATTGCAGGATTAGTATTATTTCGTATTATTCATAGTTTAGATTTAGAACCCTTTCGTGTTTTATCCCGCAGTGGAAAAATGAAAAAAAAAGTTTGTTTCTGTGTATAATTGATTATTTCTCGTACAATAAATTAAATTAATTTTTCATTTAATCATATTTTATGAAATTAAACAAGAAAATTAATCGAATCTATAGAGGGAGAAACATAAAATCCTAAATAATGAAATACATTTTATTCTAAACAATGTACCTACTTAATTTAATTTTATATATATAATTGTTTGACTCGTACGTTACACTAAAAATAAAAAAATTAAATTTAGCATACATTTCGTGTTATATAGCGTAGAATGGTAAATTTTTAAATATAGTTTTTATAAGAAAATGTATTGTTAAAATATGAGTATTTAAATCATGCAATATATATTTTTAAATTGTTTGAAATCTTATTATTTTGTATTTTTTTTTTTTTTTTTATATCAAATTACAAACCCAAAATAAATAATAAATAGATAAACGACAGTAATAATAATAATTATTATAATAATAATAATGTAGAGCTATTATTAATAATTAAGTTTGATAATAATATGATAACTAATAATTTCATTGTTTTAATAATTGACGTCCCCAGCTCACACCGGTACATCGCTAAATTTAGCATCCAGTCGATTGCCTCCTCGCTGGCTAAATGTATTTTCTTAATACCTACCTGCTGTGAAAATTGATTATATTATGTCTAATATTATGATTTGCCTTTGCTCGCAACTACATAAAGGAGATTCCACAATCCCCCATTTGTATAGTAAGTAATTGCATTTTCAATGTTCGATTCTCATACGATTTATGGTGGTCCATAAGAAAAGTAGAAACCTGGCACTCTTGCCGTTGGGTATCCAACCAGTGAATTAACACGTACCTCAAACTTTAACCATATCTTTTGCCATTTACTTTGTGGATCGTTGTTGTTTGTATTGTCTTCTCATACAGGACATCTGAGTTTAAGCCTTTTAATTGGATGATGTTGTATATCAATATAGATATAAGATTGACAGGTTATCGTTATTTTAATTTTACTGTTCATACATTGTGTACATATTTGTTTGCGGATTCCCGGAGGGACAATGTTTAAGAGAACAGGAAGCCATTAATTCGGAGTGCTTCTTAATATACCCGTGATTGTTATCATTGATGCATTTATTTGAACGTCAATTATCTTGCAGTGGGAACTCCTTGTCAATACGGTAGAGTAATGCTAGCTAAGATGCACTATACATATACTAATAAGGATAGTAATGAGGATCTAAAAATTCCTGCGCTATAACCCCAGTCAGTCCAAGCTAACTTATATATAATGTTGTTGTGTGATTTTATTTTTTTTATGGTTGTTTCTTTATTGTGTTGTCTATAAGTTAGCGTTTTTTCTATTTTAATTCCGAGGTACCTGGAACATTCTTCAATCACAATATTGATTTCACCAATTTTTAGCTTGAATTATCTATGTTTCTCACGATTGTGAAGATGATAAGCCACTTCTAATAATTTATTATATTTAATGTTGAGATGCCAATTTTGAAATAATTTTGTGAAACTTCTAGGTCATTGTACAGAATTTCTTCTAATTTTTCAAAAGGCTTTCTTTGGGCTACTACTTCTATGTCTTCTGCATAAATGAATTTCCAAAATGTCAGCGGTGAGGCATGAAACAAAAATGGTCAAAGTACTGATCTTTATGGTAACCCGTTTTGCAAGATTTTTTTTGGCTCAACTCACTATTTAGATGGACTTTGAAACTTCTGTCAGAAAGTATTTGTTCCAAGAGGTATAAAGTCTTATGTTTAATATTTTTTGCGTATCTGAGTAGTACTCTTTTTGAGTAAATATTTTTGTTAAGGTGGACGCCACACTCACATGTGTTTTCTGAGTCGAAAAAATATGTTCGACATACCTAAAACTGCTTTTTACAGGAAAGAACCAACTTCAGTCATAACTAAGAAACAAAATTTAATTTATAAGCTGTATCATACAAGAACTTTTAAAATCATGATAGACAATGAAAAAAAATTGTTTTTTTTTTTATATAAATGGTTTCATTTGCAGATAATAGTTGTGGCAGTCGATATTTTTTCGTACATAAATTATTTCCAATGATTACTCAGACTAATGATTGTAAAATCATGCATAAAACGTTTATGACATGGAATGACTCTAAACAAATTATAAGATTTATCTATAAAATGTTTTTCCTATGTCTGTTGACCATAAACTGAAAAATGAAAAACTAGGAATTCAGAAATTGTTCTTTAACGTATCAAGAAAGTCTAGAGAGTAATTTGAATCATTTTCAGAAATATATTAAAATCTACAGATACTTGAACGAGCATCTGTCCTCATATTAAGTTAGAATTTAATAACACGCAAACATAAAAGGTACAACTGTGTTGTTTAATTTGGTTATAGCTAAGCTGCACTTTTTACTATTAGACTATTATTAGTTATCTAATTATCATTCGTTCAACACGTGGAACGAAACAGTTTTTCTCAACATTTATGATTCAAAATAAAGGATATTTTATCTGTATATAATATTACAACGTCATAGGTATACACATATTTAAAAAAAAAAACAATTCTTAGACTGTCCATAGTTTATGTAAATGTTTTAGATTATTTTATAATTAAAGTTTTCACTGTGACGAGTGGCTAAACGTTTCGTAAAAAATTTAAAAGTCCTTTAAATATTATACCATTTCAGTTTATTCAATTTTTAGACTACCTAGTAAACTTTAAATTAGAGGTCAAAAACATATGTCAAAATTGATCAAAACATTTATCATCGAATACATTCGTTATGATTAATTATTGTGCAATATATTACATACTTTTTTTGATTTTTCAGAATTTCAGCATTGTATTGATTTAACACGTACTTACATTCAATTTAATGATTTTAAGTTGTTTTATTTACTCATTTGATCACTCATCATATTAACTTATAATTTATAAAATATAATATGTTAGATAATAAAAGAGAGGCTTTTGCTTATAAGTTATAAGGAAAAAAATGTCTGTCTAGAATTGTGAAGTAGTGTCTCTTAAACTCCCATTTTAAACAAGCGGTACAGTCTTGTAATTAACCACAATATTACCTAATGTATAAATTTTATACAGATTGTAAATATTAATAAAAAAAAGTAATAAGAAGCCACATCACAGGTTTTTGTGGACTTTTAGGAAGATGACTTGTATAGTAGACCAGGTTTCAAGATAGGATTTGATACATTTTCTCAAATTGAAATGGACTGCTCATTTTGGGCAATTTTAGTTTTATTTAATTAATATTGTAATGGTAATATTATGGTAGAATTTTTTGAATTGATTATAGAACCGTATTCAATTATTTGATAATTATTTCATGGTTTTTAACCAACTTATATAATTTATAATCGATTTATCTTTAAAATTAATATAAAATAACTCACATATTTTGATTTGAAGGTAGATTTAATTATATTTATAATTAACTTTTGGCTGTATAATTGTAAGTAAAATTATATTATTTCATTTAACTTACTTTAATATCGGTTAGGTTAACGATAATTCAATTTTTGTTAGTTTAAGTGAGTTATGATCATTTTTAATGAACTGTATATTATATGCTCATAACTCACTTAAAAATGGAATTATCGTAAAAAAACAACGTACAAACATAGGTAATGTTCTTACCATCAAGTTTTATAATAGGTCGATTCACTGTAATTTTTAAACTAAAGGAATTATAAGTGTTCTGCTGAGCGTAAATTTGCTATATTATGCACTGGTAAGACGGAGACAATAAATACTACTGTTACGTACTCTTAAGCGTGGACAAAGATGTGGTTGATCAATTAGATATGAACAAAATAGCAACATTATGGGCAACTTTGAAAAACTGTAGAATTAATATCTAGTTGAATGTATCAATGGATGAAGTACTTATTATATATTTTTATACAAATAATAATATTATAATTTGTATTAATAAAAATATTTTGTTTAAAACTGATATTATACTTTTTACATTTTATTATTTAAAATTTTAAATACAAATTTTTATTAATTTGGGTAAATGGAATATGGAAATTGTAAAATTATGATAAATTGTTAGGTACCTAATATTTTTATTTTCACATGAGCAACTAAAAAAGTAAAGAAATAAGCGAAGAAATTTCTTCGTTTATTGGTCTTAAGTCTTAATCATTGGCAACTATTTGTGAGGGGAATTACGGTTGGTTGAGGGACACATTACATGTGTATTTAATATTTATGGGTCGGGATTTCTTGAAGAAACCCTGATGGTCATAAATAAATGGTATAATAAAATAATAATATAAATATAAATATAATATAGTAGAAAACGTATTCGAGCGAAGTGAGAAAAAAATTTTTTAGTCGGCAAATTAATAGATCTACCACCCCCCATGAATTGTTGTTCGTTTGGTTAGTAGACAAACATTGTACATTTCATGGAAACTGGCAGATGATGATGAACCACTAACGGTAACAATTTAACAACATAAAACTAAACGTGCCACTGTTTCCCGTGCTTGAAGTTCATCACCGCTGAGCCATATATTATGATTCACGTCATCGCACGCTGGGCGTCACACACATGTCATTATACATGTGAAATAACCATACGATGTCAGGAGAAGGTTACACAGTATGTGTGTGTGTTTGTGTGTTTGCGAGAGCACATTTATTTCATTTGGGGTCAACCAAATGGAGCGAAAACCTTTTCGCGAGAATGATTTCGTTACCGAGTATTAACATAACTCGTCCTGACCGGCGTGAGGAAATAATAATATATACGCATTACACGCGCATATGATAATGCGAAGCGAAAAGATAAAAGAACGAAACGACGACGACGAATAGAAAATGAGGGAAATAGGAAATAAAGAATCTATATCGAGAGCAGTGCGGGCGTCTAAGTGCCGTGAAAAAATTGGACCGACTTTATGCGTTGTACTTTCCCCTCACACGTGTACGTCGGATCAGAATAATATAATAAGAGCAAGTGATGTGTGCGACCATATCGTGTACTACCTATATAAAATGCAGCTATAGAGCAATATCGGTATCCTTAATCTCCGTGATGTATTATGCGTATGGAAATAAAAACGAATTTTAACGCGTGAAAATAAAGTGTTTCCGAGGACATATTGTTTTCACTAAGTTTGGAGTGATTTCTAAATGCACATTATTACTATTTATTTATTATTATAAGTGAACAGCTACTTATTATAAGTCATCCTGAAGTCCACGATCATCCACAGGCAGATTAATAGTTTGTGTGAAAATAAAAAATATAAATATTTGTTTATTGTTATCATAAAGTTGTAACAAAATCACGCACATTTACAAAAAATGGGTACAAAAGTAAAAACTTCTCAAAATCTAAATGCTTCTTGAGGAAGAAGTAGTTCATATTATACTACAACATGAAAGCAGTTAAGTTTAATAATGAATAAAATAATAATAATGTACAACATAACAACAGGTTAATTTGAAATTGTATTGATATGATCCATATAGTACCTATTCATATTCCCACTTCTTCTAGTGTCACTGGCTCTTTGAAGCTTTTTAGAAACGATAAAGATATTAAAACAACTTAAACATATAATTATATAAACGAATTAATTTCGTTAGTAGAAATAAACGTGTAATGAATTATCATATTACACAAAGTATACGCATAATAATATGCTGAACAATTATTTCGTTAGTTTAAATTAGAAATAAAGAATAATAAACTCAGCAAATAGTATTCGATTCAATTAAACGTAATTTGATTCAGACGTTTTGTTTGAATAAAACACTGAAATCGCTGTAACAATTAAAAAATAAACAAAAAACAAACAACACAGCCGTCATATTAACAGCAGGATGTATTTTTATTTTCAGAAATTAATCATGTTTCATTTTATATTTAACAAAAAACTGAAGCACAAAATAAACTAAAAGTACAATTCAATGTGTCTTTTTAGATTAGTTAATCATCAACGATAATCAATCTAATATTTCAATTATATTTTCATTTTAAGCTACTAAAAACTCCACAAATTATCGAATAACAATTATTATAATGTACTCAACGTTCTGCAGTTAAAAATTCGTATTTAAAATTATTTCGAATTCATCAATATTATCCCTGTTGACTTTGGTCTAGATATAACTCTTAAAATACTTATGTAGTTTATTACATCTCTCGTATACCTAAACGATATAAGGCACAATGTCAATCACTTTGAATCTAAACCAATAATATTATACGAAATCAAAAATATACACAGTTCAAAGTCAAAACGACTCGACTGAGAAGCTAATATTAACTAAATTATCCACAACACACTCGAAGTATTAACGAATAAACCCCTTTTAACCATTTCTTCTAATGAGTTTTGTACAGACCTATTTTCGATGTGAATGCCAGCCCCCCTCCCCACCATGGCTAGTCACACAACAGTCTCTCTTCATCGTTCACCCGTCCGCGTCCCGTCCGTTCGTCCTAACCACCCTTCTATCTTCAGGCCACTGACGACGCCAACTATAAGAGAAAGAAAATAAAGGCTCCTATCGGCCTTTATGGCCGGCAGAACTTTTTAATCTAGATAACGACACCGTTATGTCCAGAACTAATGCAAGGAAAGTTGTACAATAATCCTCAGACGTCTCTCAAAAGATGCGCTTTGTGTAACGACTGGACAGAATAGTTCTTTTTCCATTTCTCTCTCTATTTCTCTCTCTCTATTACTCTCTGTCCTTCGTTTTGGATCTATTTTTTTCTCTCTCGCACTATTCCACCCTACATCTGACACAGTTTCTATACACTCACCCACCCTCCCACTTCCTGCACCGAAAACTATCACCGGTCACCCACCGCACACCAAAAGCGGCGTTGAGTTCAGCGTATCATTCGCGCCCGATCTTAATTGTGTTTCCCCAAATTGGACCCAATCCGACAATACACGTTTTTTCCAGAAGCTCTGATTAGTATAATAGATAAGAATGAAGTATGAAACTCAGTATTTAAGTCTTTAATGGAAAAAATACACTATCGATACCATTTGAGAGCTTTGGAGAGCGATCAGAAACGATTTAAATCCACTTTTACACACCACACAAACATATAAAATAAAAGCACTATCACATAATAACCCAACTTGAGACTTAAAATAAACAAAACTCATATATATATTATTTTGTATAAATACTTGGATTATTAAACTGATTTATATATATATATCAATTTGATTAAAAATGTTTAATTATTTTATTATTGATACCAGGTATTTAAATAAATTTACGTATTATTTCTATAGTAAAGAAGTCATGATTTTACAATATGTATGTATTTATTAAATTCAAATATACTGACTGTGAGTTTCATTACAATATGGTAGTTTACAGGTCATGCAATAACCACAAATTAAATGGTAAACGGAATACTGGTACGATTCAAAATAATCAAGGTTTCCCAAAATTGTATGGATGAATAAAATGATAAAATATGAACGATTATTTTTAATTATAATTTATCGATGATCGATGAGAAACTATGAGTGACTGAGAGTGAAAATAACCACCTATTTAACCTGTTTTAAATCCAATATAACAATACCTTAACGCCTAAAAGTAAAAAAATAAAAAAATTTACCTTACAAGACAAACTGCACAGCGAATGTGAGATATTATATTTAAATTATGAAATTAAAACAGGACAATTTTTAAATAATATAGTAAAGTTCGTGAAATATAAAAATTCTAAAAAAATAAAAAATAAATTTTATATTGCTATCTGGGATAGTTATTATTGATCATAAATTGTTTATTTTTGTATATTTTAAATACCTGTTACTATTTTTGTAACTATGTACTTAATTGTATTTCTTATTCATTTTGATTTTTAACATTATATTTTTGTTTTTAACATATTATTCAAATTTAAGTTGTTGACGATAATGATTTTTCAAAACTATATAAACTAGTGTTTTCCAACTGGTGGTCCGCGGAGCAGACATATGTGGTCCGCGGTACCATAGATTTTTTCTTCGATTTCTATTACAAATTATATATATTTTTTTTTTAATAGTGAAAAACATCAGAACTTATTGAGGAACCGTATAATATTATACGCCGTATATGGTTATACCGTTTTACTGTAATTTACGGTTATCTTATCGTTGTTGCTGTCGATTAGTGTCATTAGATCATGACGACCAATTAGTATATTCCACTTTTTAAAGTGTGTATAGGTATCAGAGTAATAAATATTGTACCATTATCACCATTATCATATGTCAATCGTCAATCGCAAACATATTTGTTTATATATTTATACTTTATGTCACCGATTAAAACGGTTATTTACTAGTATTTTCGACTACATACTTGTGTGAACAAGGATTTTCTAATCTACTTGTAATCAAAAATAAACAGAGGAATCGCTTGGACGAAAGTGACGACATGCGTTTAGCTATGAGCAACATTCATCCGATAATCGAAGTCAAAGAAATGCAGTCACAAAAATAACACTAAGTATATATTCATAAATGTAGAATTCTGTATATTATTGTATTATACTTAAGTAAAAACACATACACCACCACCATTTTCTTTTTATGAATTATTAAAACCTTTATAGCTACAAAGTTATTATAGATGTGTCGTTTACCTGCCCTTTAGATGGTAACTCAAAAAAAAAATGACAATTTATTAATAACTGATACTATTAGAATATCACCTGAGTGAAACTGGCATTACAATGTAAGTGCAATATCATAAAATATCTCTAACAAACTCTTCTCGGACTTGTTGGAATTTGTTGGAAGCTATAAAAAAAGTTATTCAACCTCAAAGTTTATAGTTCCAACTACATGCCCAGCACTACATATTAAAAAAAAAAACATATTAAAACCCTTCTAAAAATACTCAAATGACATTATTAGATATTTTGGACATTTGTTGGTATCTATTTTAAGAGTCATTTAATTACAAAGTTTGTAGTGCTAATTTCACAACTAGCGCTACAAATTAAAGTAAAATTCTATAGTTAGTAGTTAGTAATTCTTACTTTAAAAACATAAGTTTGTATAGTAGTTCTTTGAATAGTACAATCTAAAAAAAAATATGATCTTTAGGTATAAGTACTTTAAAATTCTAAAAATTAGAATTTGAATACAATTTATGTACTATAAAAAGAAAAGACGGGGATGGCTGTTAAAAAAATCACCCTGTATACAAACGTGGTAAATACATTTTATGATTTGAATTAAATATGGTGAGAAGAAAAATAACAATAACAATAGCAATAATAATAATAATAATAATAATTTTCAAGTAAATAATGTATAAATTAATTTTTAATTTTTTTATTTCTGTTGTAGATTCCTACGTATTATATTAAGTATACATATGTATATATTTTATAAAAAAAACCGTAATAAATAACAAACTTGTGGGCTATACATGATATATTAATACAGTATCATAATCTATGATGCAAAGAACAAGTTTTTATTTTTGATTAGTTAAATGTTTGCTTCTCGTGTGTAGTCAATAATTCTTTGTTGAAAATACATAACGACCACCTAGAACCAAGCGTTGGGGTGTATATGTAGCGTATAAAACATCATAGCAAAAATATGACCATTCTTCGGTCATTTTTACACCAACGGAATATGTTATACATATATAGTTCCTCCTACTCCATCCCTTCCTACTTCTAGAAATTTCACGTTGACCCGAATACATTTTGGCGCCTGAATGTCCTAAACGTCCTGAAACTGAAATGGGTTTTCTGTCTGCATTGACGTCATGACCTTTTAGCCAATACTTTGGGACTTACAGAGTATATATTATTATTAAGTATGTGATATTATAGAAAATCTGATTTTCAGCACCTTATAGACCTCGGTAAATACATAGGTAGGTTATGTTTTGTTACCTGAAAAATTCCTGGTTATATTACTGCTATCATATATGACATATTATTATATTATATTTGATAAAATATTTCAAAATATAAGCCTATTCACTTAGGTTTAATATATATTTTATGCCTTGTGATATTGATATTATTTTATATATAAATATAATATGAAGGAAGTGTAAACTGATAGAAAAATGATCAATTTAATATTCGTACAAACACTGAAGATGAGATTTATGATTTTATGGAGTTAATCCTTTGCATTGTTTTTATTTTTATTTTGAACTACTTTTTATGTTATTATTTGTTTTAAAATTATACTTCGGATAAAATAGTAGGAACAACAACCGTGTAATCATGACTTGGATAGTGTATTCCTAAGTTGAAATTCATATTTTTTTAATACTTTTTCTATAATTATATTTTAATATATAAAATAATTTCTCGATGAATATGTTTGAAAATTCGAAACTACTAATCGCCAACAGAGTGTACGTATAATAATATATAATTCTGCTTGGTTCAAACATTTCAACTATGCTCTGTCAATATTAATACAGTATTATCAGCGTCAACAATTTAAAACAAATGATTGTTTACTGTAATATTGTATTCATTATTACTTTATTATATAAGATCATAAAACAAATGTGAAATGATTGTTTTGTAATATAATACGCAGTGTGTATTGCTGGTGCAGTTATCGTATAGTGCGTATAGTTGTAATATTTGTAATAAAATAAAATAAAAATGAAAAGCTGTTACCGTTGGTAAGAATATCAAACGAGAAAGACTGAAGTGATTTTCCTCATCTGTTGTTTTTTCTCATTTAATGTTTGTAATAATTATCTAAAAGATTTCTTCATGAAAATAAAAATTGGAAAAGTTGGCCGGAAAATTTGTAAATTTGAGTAAAATTAAAATGCTTTTTGTATAGAATTATATAAATGGTTTGCATTGGTTACATATCATAACATGAAATCGTATAAAATTATTGTTTTTTAGCAGTAAGTTAAATTTAATATAATTTATAAAATATAATAATTTTGAATTTGACAACTATTTTTTTAATCTGCAGAGTTGGTATATCCCCAGTTAGTAGACTCAAAAGCTATATTGAACTATTTTCAATAAGAGGTATATCAAAAAGATTCCTTGAGATACGGTGAGAATTCTTCAAGAAATCTAAATATCTAAACTATTCTAAAGCACAATATTTAGATAACACCGAGCACTTTTAATTTATTTCTTTATTGTTTAAATTTAGATAATAATATTATTCACTATAATTAGTTACATGCAACAAAGCATTTAAATAAACAGCTATATTTTATTTGGGAGATTAAGTTAAATTTAAATCAAAGAATTTGAATTTTGTTGGAGATTTATTTATGTAAAAAAAAAATATTAATTACCATGAAGAAAATCATCAATTTACTCCAGTTCACGTATTGATTTTTTTGTTCTAGTATTTGAACATGCTGTTCATTTGCTTTTGATCTCAATTCTTCTATAAAATTAAAATATCTATCGAAAGACATTTAAATACTAGGTTTTGACAAAACTTGTGTTACTGCTTAGTGCGGTTGATGACGCTGTATAGTGATGCAGGTGCGTTATCTGTGTACTAAAAGGTTTTATTTTTATGCTTAAGTAAAAAACATATAAAATAAATATCTTTGTGTACATGTACTTAATAAGGCACGACAAAGGAAAATATTATTTTGACCTGCTATCTATAACAGTAAAACAGTTAAAAAGGTAGCTCATAATAACGATAATGTTGCCGTTAATAAAGAAGACTACAAGGCCACGAGTGCAATAAACAAAAACGCTGTATAATAATATAACGCGTTTTAATACCGAAAAGGAGTTACTTAAGTTATTTTTGCTTCTAGATAAACGTTTAGAATTGCTCAGTGAAGTTAAACGTCCTGATGAACAAAATATCATGACGAATAATGGTATTATTATTGTTCGTATTTTCGACAATTCAAAAAAACTGCAATTTTTCAAACGGTCGTTATAGATGCGTGTATAAGTGTATACAACAATTGATTATTCAAATTTTTGAATTTAAAACGTTATTACAACTATTTTTCCACAAGAAAATATCATTTTAGACAGTTGTTCGTTTTTTTTGTAGTCATTTATTTTTCCAAACATGGTAACGATTGATTGACAATTTCGAAAATAATACACGACCGTTTTTTGGGGTTTAACTGAAAAAAAATATACATGTTATCTACGGATAATCCTTTGACGTAGGGTTTTAGCTCTGTGTTTGGTATTACCTGGTGCATGTCATATTTATGTTATCCATTTTATTACGTCTTATATCACAGATTGAATTCTATAAAATATTTTAAATATTCTAAATTAGATACACAATAATTAAAAAAAAATACTTCTAAAATAACAAACGACGCTTAAATGTGGAGAATGTATGTTTACAGTAAGTATATGAAGTATGAAATACACAAAAAAAAAAAATGAAACATTGATTTTTTTTAATACAAAATATATTTTTGTTAATTATTTATTTATTAATAAGAATATGATGGTTAACGAATTGTATTTACTATTGTTATTGATATCAATTCAACGAATGCCGTAGTCGACATCGTTCTATGTATTTTTTTCATTATTTAAAGTGAAACTTGGGTTATTTTTCCCAGGAAACGGCTTGCTGTCAACAAAAATGCAATGACATTACAATGGTGCTAAATGTGTGACTTTAATATTACATAAACATAATATTATAAATTTATAAAGGTAATGTCAAATATACTTAAAATGAAAATATATTTAAAAATAAAATACAACTTTATTAAAATAATTGCATTTGAAATATTTCACAATTTTATATTTCATGATATTGTCTTACAGTATGTTTATTATGATTATTGACCGTTGTCCAAACTAAGCTGACTAAGGACTTGATTATTAATTATTATAAAATAATACACTTATAGTAATATCATTATTATTGTTTTTTTTTTTTTTTTTTTGGTTGGTGTGGTATATACGTTCCATTAGGAACACGCACATGTGTGTACCGACGATGTCATACGTATTGTGTCGTTCTATTGCTGAAAACTGACGAGTTGTTCATAATATTAGGTAAATGTTTCCCAACGGCAATCGTATGGAGTGAAGCGAATGGGTAGCGAGTCGGCATAATAGGATAAACATTTTCCATTGCACTTGCAGGTTAAAATTAACAGGTAATATGAATTCGAAAATTTCAAAATATTATTCCGAAATGTAAAAATCAAAAATCAATCAAATGTGAAGATAATAACGTGTTATAAGAGAGTTCTGTTAACTGTTGTAAATAATATCGTATTTTAATGAGCGATTGCATATTCTTAGATCCAAACATGGTTCAAATACGGTTTTAAGCCGAGATCATTTTACTCAAAAGTCATTGTTAATTTCCCTATAAGTTCACTTAAACATAGATTTCCAATAAATTACAAATCTTTAATATATATAAAAGAATCTGTCCTCTAGAGGGATAACCGTAGATCCACAGGGCAGATCTGCTTGACATTTTCAGGATGGATTAATATTATAATTTCACCATGCTTTAAGAAAGAATTTTTGGAAATTTAACCACTAAAGGTAAAATGAAGTGGTTGTAAGTAAATAACAGTGGCGCCATCTATCAAGAAATGTCTAATATTTTAAATAGTATATTTATATATTCATATTCTTAAATTATTATTATTGATTAGAGGTTGTTATTAGCAATATAATATGAGAATAAGATATTATTTATTATTCAGTTATTTATTTCACTTTCATTTATAAAAAAAATGACACCTATTGAAGAAATTAATGTGAATGGAATGTGGAATGTTGACATCTCAAATAGTTGTACCAATTATCTACGTTGGTGCCTGCCTTTTCCGTTCAATTTCCTTTCTTTTATATAAGACTTAAGAAAGATGCAAGGAGGTTCGAAATACAATTGTTTGGTATGTCTCTGATAATTTGAATACCTTTTTTTATGCCAAACAAATTTTCCATTGCTGATTATAAAAATTATATTGGCACTATAAACCAAAATTATAAATTTTGTAACGCTCTCAAATACAAAGGCAAAACACCTGGCATGTGCTGAAATTTAGGTAGAACAATATTCAATATCTTGCAACAGTCACAAGAACCGTTACGCAGCTAACTCATGGGTGACCATCCTGATCAAGATCAATTCATTAATCATACAAGGAAATATAATGGTTGTTTTCAAATGACATCGTTTGGTGCTAAATATCTTGTTGAAGAAGGTTTTGTGACATTTTTTTAAAATTCAAAGCAAAGTTTACTATTTGTACGGCAGCTGGATTCCAAACACTCAGGAAAACCAAAAATGTTTACAAATATATTATGTAGGTGAAGATGAAAAAGAAATTTGATATTAATGTTCTCTTTATCCAGAAGTTAAATAAGCATTAGTCAAACAGCTACAAAATATGCTGCATACTGAAAATAAGTATATTTGAAAATTTAAAAACCACATCAGAGAATGTATGTAGAGAATTAATTATCTAATTCTCATTAGAGAATGAAATTCAACTATTATTATCGTGGTGATTAACGCAGATAGAAAACCTACTCATAGATACAAAGGCTTTCACAATGTATCAACGGTTAATGAAGTACCTTTAGTAATAGTTTGGCAGAAATTCAAAAAAAGAAATATTTTCATTCAAAGCTACCATAATCGCCTACAAAGAAAAGTGAACTACACAAATTCTACGACAAACTTCAGTACCCTCAAATATTTTGTTATATAGAATATGGATTCTCGATAGATATTTTACAGAATAATACCTACTCAGATGGATGCAAATAAAAAATTTCCCTTTAAGGATTAAATTGTATCAGCTTCTGACTTTTATTCATACAGAATCATGGTTAGAAAAGAACTAGAAATCATATGCTTCGTTATGGACCATTGTTAAACCAATATTTAGTAAATATGTACGCAAAAAAAGAGACTGGAAAATTAAATTTGATTAGAAATCATCAAAAAAAGCTTAGAGCAGATAAATATATTCGTTTAAAAGATGCCGTTGAAAGACAAGACGTTGAAGCATATGACTTGGAACATAATTTGTGTTACCATCATATTTTATGGGAGATCCACGATATATTCATGAACGATCCTAAGATGCACTGACGTACGTTCGACATTATGGAAACTAGGATTTATTCATAACTTGTAAGTGTAATCCAAAATGACAAGAAATCCAAGAAGCACTTCTACCAGAAAAATACATTACCATCGCCCAGACATCATTGTTAGAGTTTTTAATTTAAAAGTTAAGAAGTTAATGGATGTGTTGAAAAAAGGTGATTTGTTTGGGAATTTGAGATACTATATTTTTTCATTGAATGTAATAACCGAGACCTCCCTCACGTACACACATTGCGATGGTTGGAGAATCGAATATCATCAGATATGATAGATTCGTGTGTGCTGATATCCAGAATCTAGTTATAGATCCTTTATTGTACGAGATAGCAAAGGCTAACATGAAACATGGCCCATGTAGACTTTTAAACATAAATTCTCCTTGCATGAAAGAAGGTATTTGCAGCAAACGTTATCCAGTTATCCTCATTAAAGAAACACAAAGAGGAGAAGAAGGCTATCCAAAATATATACAAGGCGATCTATAAATGATAGTAGTTTCAAAGTGAATATTAAGTCGATTGACTTGGATAACAGGTGGGTTGTTCCATACAACCCAGTATTGTTGCGTACTTTTATTGCTCATATAAATGTTGAGATAACCAGTTTAATAAATCCAATAAAATATTTATACAAACATATCACAAAAGGTAGCGATCACTCAGTGTTTGGTTTAGGGAAAACTTACAATACAGATGAAATAAAGATATATGAAAGTGGCAGGTATATCAGTAGTTTCAAAGCTTGAAAAATTTTTAGTTTTCATACACACGATTGGTATACAGCTATTACTCATCTTGATATTCACTTACAAAATGGACAACGTGTTTAATTTACAGCAGATAATGTCACAGAAAGAATAGAAAAACCACCTACAACTGCTCTTCAGGTTTTTTTTTCTGATATGTCTAAACGATGATTTTGAAAGAACATTGGTTTATCCACAAGTTTCTTTGTGTTATGTGTGGATAAATAAGAAATTTGTTAGACGTAAATATGGCCAGAATGTCGAAAGATGGTCTGGAGTAATGAAAGATACACCTCTGGGTACCTAGTGTTTATATAATCTACCCAAAGAATGTTGAATGTTACTGTCTTCGTCTTCTTCTTCATCACGTAAAATGACCAACATCGTATTCATTTTTGACAACACCGAATATCCAACATTTCAAGCAACATGTAGAGCTCTTGGATTACTAGAAGATGACAATCTGTGGTAAGGTCTCGTGGACTGTTAGAAAATAGAGAATATTTAAAAGAAACAAGCTATGGTTTATCTGCTTTGCGCGAGATAAATTAACACTCATTGAGTGAGGAACAGTGGTTTGTTTACAAATATTAAAGAGAATCACATTAAATTTAAAAAAAATGTATATTTTTGGATGCTCCTAGTGAAACCGGTGAAACTCACTTATTATCAATCTACTTTTGGCTTAAGTAAGAAACACATTTGGGTTGAAATTACAGCTGCATCATCAGGAATTTCTACTACGCTTTTATATGGAGGAAAAACTGCTCATTGTATTTTCAAGTTTACACTCAATTTGAACACCATCGAGATCCCAACATGCAATATTAATATACAATCAAACTTTGTGAAAGTTCTGAAAAAATGCAAGTTCATAGTTTGGGATAAAAATCCAATGTCTCATAAGAAAGGATTTGAAGCTGTAAGCAACTGTCCGAAGGATCTGAAAAAATACAAATTTATTGATGGAAGAAGTCACGGTATAAACTCTACCAGTTGTACCAAGAGGAACTCGAGCTAATAAAATTGCAAGCTGCATCAAGACTTCATATTTGTGGCCTCTAATAAAAAAAATTCTTTGACACTAAATATGAGAGTAAATTTATAAAGAGACAGGACTGCTAAGCAGTTTTCAGAGTTACTCATACAAATAGGAGATGGAAAATATCCAGAATATGAAGAAAAAATTACTTTTCTAACCGGACAAGGTACTGTTGTAAAAATTATAAAGGAAATCACAGACAAAATATTTCCAGGCATCGAAAACATCAAAGATAAATCAATGGACTGGTGAGAGGGTTTATATTGACATCTAAAAATGATACAGCAGGAGACATAAACAAAATATTATTGGACTCTTTCAAAGCAAAAAATATGGAATACAGATCAGTGAATGCAATATTGGAAGTAGATGATGTATTTTATTATCCAGTTGAATTTCTCAATTCACTTAACCCTCTTGGATTTTCACTACATTTATTAATATTAAAATTGGTTGTCCTCTAATGCTTCTCAGAAATCTTAGTCCACCAATATAGTGGAATGAGACACGTTTACAGATTATTGGTCTACAAAAGAATTTGATTGAAGCTATTATTATGACAGGATCTGCAAAAGGTGAAATAGTTCTTATTCCTCGCATACCAATGATACCATCAGATTATTCTTTCAAATTCAAGAGAATTCAGTCTCCTGTATAATTATTTTTTGCCATGACAATAAACAAATTACATGGGCAAACTTATGAAATTTGCAGGGATCGATATAAGAGAAGATAGTTTTTCGCATGTCAATTGTATGTGGCATGTTCTAGGTCAGTACGCCCACGAAAAAAAGTTTAATAAACAATTAATATAATATGACATCTTTTTTTAAACAATGTTTTTTAAATTAAATTTAACTAGACAATATTTAATCTTACCAGATAACAACTATTAATAAACCCGCCAACGACGGGTAATTCAGCTAGTATGATATAAATAAAGAATACATTGTTGTGTAAATCTTATAATACAACTTTATCAAATTTTCAGAACCGATTAAATAATTTAAAAAATGACTGTGGTAAATTATGATAGACTTGGGATAATTTTGTACGAAATCCCAATAACGAAAGCGTTGGTGCGCATCTAAAATTTATATATCAACTTATTTTTTTTCGTCTGAACCAACAGCCGATGCCTCCGGCCATTTCGTCTACGCTTCACTTCGCTAACCAACACATCTCATCCCGTGGACAGCCACACGTGAGTGAGTTCTTGTGACGCAATATGTAGTACGTTACGAAGTCTCGATTGTGGGGGTGTAGGGCGAAAAACAATCACTGTCAGCTTCGTGGTGCGTGGGTTAGAACTCGAGCTGCCGGCGAGTAGCAGTGACAGACCTTTCCCCCCACATATCATTTATATATAAAAGTGTTGCAGCAATAATAATAATAATAATAATAATAATTACATTTCGTATAAGTATAGTCGTGGAGGGAGTTTTGTTATATACATACACAGACACACCCTTACACACACACACACACACACACATATATATATATATGACAGCGCAAATGGCGGTGATGTTGAGACTTAACTACTCATGTGGGAAAAAAGAGTATCGTGGATTCGTCGTTTTCCCGAACTTTCTCACTCGTCAGAACGGTGCATACCATATATATACATATATACGTGTATATATATATATATATATATATATCGTTGATGTTATGTCGTTTTACTCTGTGGTGGCCGTAAAACCATATAAACGCGAGAAATAGAAATTGCAAAACGTATATTGCACCAACGGGTCCTATACCGCTACGCTCGGGACTCGTATCCGTGGTGTAAAACCGTTAACCCTAGTAACATCCCCCCCCCATCTCCTCATCTACCCAATCACTATCAGCCATTCAGACGCGTGTGTGCTTAAAATCGTACCTACCACGAATAATATATTATACAATATTACAATAAATAATGTTTATAGTGTATACGCACAAATTATCATCGTGCGAACGAGTGCGTTTGGCAAAGCAAATACAGGCGGTGGTCTCCTCATATTCGTCGAATTGTTTTATTTTTTATAGGTATGTGATGGTAAGGGTGAATAAGTGAATCGTATTTTTATTCTAACCATAAAATCTGCGCCTCTGCCGTGAGGTCAGTTTTATAATAGGTGATTTGTCAAATCAACCATAACATAATAAATTGTCAGCACCCGCTGGTAACCACAGATACTAATGTATACAATTTTTACCTGTTCGTTATATGTTTTGCAGTTTAAAAATACTGCTGTGCTATGAACGTCAGCACTTGAATTTGCCTCTAATTCTTGGACGGATAACCATCAGCGTTCTTAGTGAATAGGTAATCATATAGTCATCACACATACACGAGTTTACAACCACCTGAAATAACACCTATAATAGAAAAAGCCGGTCAACGATGTCAGATTCCGAAGCTCTGAACTTAAAAAACTTTATATACATGAATTTAAAAAAAAAAAAACGATCTACTAGACGGATTCTGTTTTACACGGAACGGAACCTATTATCAATGAATATTTAATAAAACATTATAAATTATGGTTAATATTTACTCGGTAAAACAAAATTTACGCCTTAAATTACGTGGAATAACACGCTCAAATAAACCAGATACCATTTTATACACTTAAATATCGGCCAACTAGTATAATTATTATTAATTGTGTTTGTGTTTTCAATGCACTTACTTTCGTTAATATTGAAATCACTGTTGTGTTAAAATTGATTCACTCAAATGTATCTCGTCGAAGAAGTAATATAGACTAATCGAATCTTTTAAAAGAGTTCAATTCTCTGTAAAACAACTAAGTCTTGATCAAATTGAATAATCTAATCATATTATTAAGAACCAACCACAGCGGAAGTTAAGGGAATTGAAGATTTTAATGATTTTTTTGTAACGATGACCTATAGTAAATATTTCATGTGCAAGGGATGAAATCGGAAAAACAAAAATATATAGTTTAAGATTTTTTACGTACCGGCAAGGCGGTAAATATCTGTATCAACTACCTACCAAAAAAAAAAAAAAAAATTATGGATATTATAATCAACATTATTGTAGTGTCACGTCTGTTTGTACATAATGTATGTATTTATAATTATTAAAAATAGATTTTTTTTTGATTTTTTTTTTTACGGTATTTTAATGATTATGGAATGACGAAACGAAATATTATTTTTCAGTGACATTTCATTTCAAACCAAATATGTCGTTGTGACATATAATAACTCTAATGATTGTGTGCACTCAATAAAAACACAGCATTTAGGTTAATAACATTTCGTAGTCATAATAAACAATAATTATAAATTATCGTAATACTGTAATAACATTGCATTAGAATACCGTTATTATATTATATGGACAGCGGCCCACATGATGATGATTATAATAATAAATTAATAACATAATTATTATTACTATAAGCATTCTAGCATTCTGTGGCGAGAAACTTGTATTAATTAAAATTAATTTTCAAAGCATCAGTGACAGGTCATTTGTGAAATACAATAATAATATATTATTATTATCTTCGTATTCGTCGTCGTCGTTGTTGTGTTATACCACGGTTGTGGTATACATATACGTGTGGAAATTCAGATGATACATTCCTCTGTGCATGCACCAGAACGGTGGTATCTTTAAATTTTAATACGCTATCACGTCCTTGACGACTTCACTATAGAGTGATCTATCTATGTCAATAAATATGTGAGTGTGTGTTTAGTGTTATAATCATACGAACTTGTCAACTGAATTGTAAATTATATTTTATAGTGTATTATACAAATTGAAACAGGCCGTATATCATGCGATGGTAAATTAAGTTATTATAATTGTCATACTACTCGTTATCTGTGATTAAATTATTATTATTTGAATTCACCAGATCATTGGATAAAATCTTCCGAGAAAAAAAATTATAAAATTCACGTGGGTTGAAAAAGTTAGTTAAAATGTTTATTTTGTTAAAATAGGTCTTCCCGCGTACGAATAAAATAATTAGTCTCATGCTATTAAAATATAAAATAATAGAAGAACTCTGAATTATAAGAACAGCATAGTCTGCTTGTATAATGTAATTTATAGTGTAATAAATATATAAGTAATGCATGGTTGTTGTTACATTTTCAAATTTTCTTCTATTATCTTGATTTATCAATAAATCAGCTTCACATTAATTAAAATATCTAAAAATTTGAAATACATTTTCATTGTGATTTTCCAGTTTTATTTAAATGACTAGGTAATTTATATAAATTAATTTGTTAAATATTTATTCAAAAAATATGATAGAGACAATGAAGTAGAATAATAAACGAACTAAGAATTAAAACATTTTTATCTTTATGTGCAATTGTCGGTATTTTTATATATTTTATTAGCAAATAATTTTACTAGTTTTATTTATTGTCGGATAATTATATTTAACATCCGTGCTTTAGAAAAAAATCACATTATACAGATCGAAACATGTCGTTCGAATATCGTGAATTTGCAATTATAATAAATACCATTGCGATACTTAGGTATTATTGTATTAATTATTTGTGATAACTCATTTTAAGTTCTAAACGGAGCGATTACAATTATATGATATAATATAATATAATATAATATATCAATGATGTGTGTGTGTTTTTTTTTGTATTGTGTCTTTGAACACGATTAGTTGTCGAAATATTGATTTGATTTTCAACTGCAGTAGCTTTTTCAGCTGGGAAGTGAATCTAGTTGGTGCATGAGGGAGGTCAAATTTTGAAATTCTCAGTAGTTTTCAAAATCGCTAGGAGAAACAAAAGAGTGGGTAGGTACTTGAAATTTATAGAGTAAACTTTATATTATAATTTTAATAGTTAATTTTATTTATGACCTATATTAATATTATATAATAAATTGTATATACCTTCTTTTTTTATGTTTTTTTTATTTTTTGAAATAATAACAGTATAATTAATATAGTATAACATATCATAGAGAATAAAACTGTCTCCACTCAGAATTTTTTTTCATATATAGTGATATTATATCATTGAATTTAAATTTAATATACCATCCATTACAGTAATCAACTTGTAACTAATATTATTAAACTGAGCGACTGAGGCGATCCATTTGCCCACTTTTTTATTATTGGAATCTCACCTTTTAGAAGACATTTTCTGACATCAAAAAATTTTAAAAAGAATATTATTTTTAAGTTTCCTGCCCAAACCAAAGAAAAAAAAATTGAAATAATTATTAGGAGTGCACTCAAAAAATTTCAAACATTTATATTTTAAATGCATTTAAAGATTTTTAGAGACATTTTCAGTACTTAAAATAAAATAATAAAAATGTATGGAAATAAATGTTTTCCTAGATTAAATGAAACCAAAACATTCAGTTATATATATAAAACTTTTTTTATAATCCATAAGTTAAATGTATTTTACCATTCATACCAAATTCGTATTCAAATTTATAGCTAAATTATTATAAACCATAACTCATAAGCGTGTGAAGCTCGATATGGTGGACTGGCTAAGCTTTAATGATACTAAAAAAAAAAAAATATTGAATTAGTTTATATATTTTAATATGTAACATTGTCGTTATAAATAGAGCACAAATAAAATCATTCACATACAAAAAAAAAAAAAATGTTTTTTGTTAAGCTTTAATAGGGTTAAAGATTTATAATTTAAAATGTCATAAAATGTCATATAAGTACAAAACAGATATTAAACCAGCTTACTTCCTCACAAGTTCTATAGTTCATTAATAATTAAACAATTTCATTTTTACAGACAGTAAATAAGGTAATTATTATTAAATACTATGTTGTATGATATTATAAACAATCGAAAATTATATGCTTAGATCAAAGAATAAGATAATACTACTATGTATATGATCTAAATTGTAATATCATATGGCAAGTACTATACAGCTTAAAGGGTGGAGCATAGTTTTCTGGTCACCCCTCCCCACCGTGTGCATCCCTGTTTTAAAAATTATAAAAAAATTTGTGAATTTTTTTAGTTAACTATTCAGGATTTCAAGTACATAAAATAACTTTTCGAGGTATTAATATCACTGCTTTGATAATATTACGTACTTGATGGCCGTCATTATAATTTCTATAATTTCATTATTATACTGCTTTTAAAATAATCTGTTTCGTTTCATTTATTAATTAATCGATTAATAACTGAGTGGATTAATTTCCGACCACGCTCGCGAGTACCGAGTAGTTTATTTATTTTAAATTGGGGAGTACCTATGTATACTTCACACATTAATGTAATATTCAAACGCAGCATTAGTTAGGTATATATTACAGCATCATAGTTAACACGTTTCTGCGAAATTATTCTTAAATTTTTTCGGTAATATTTTATTAAAAAAATAGTGCAGATTTATGTAATCAGTCTGTATTTTGTTAAAAATTTAATATCAAACATATTTTTATGTGCCAACTTTTTAACTCGCCACTATAATGTTTTAGAACTTGAAGACATTTTTAAAATTTTTTTTTAATATTTCAAGTTCAAAACCATATTCTTACAATTATTGTTAAAATCACAGAAGTTGTGGGACTTTTACCAAAATAATAATGTATTGTGATAATAATACAGATTTTGATTTCTTTTAACATTAAAATTCGATTATATTGGAAAGGATTTTAGCACACCCTTTGTTTTTCTCTTTCTAAGCCAGGCGCAAAATATCAAATTTGTGTTTATCAGAGTCACATCTATGTCATATCTTTTAATATTAGAGTGAATCCACCTAAAACAAAACTTTAAGCTAAAGCTATTAGAACATTACCTGGGTCTCTAAGTTGGCTTTTTTACGATATTTTAATTTTTATGAAATTCATAAATATTTTCAATCTGTAGTAATTTATACACTGATAACTTATATAATAATCAAAATATCATAACATAGACAACGTAAATATATATATATATATATATATATATATATATATATAATATATATTTGTCTTCTGGAGTTAAATGATTTGTCATTGATATCATTACTTATGTTGAAATATTATTATATTAAGGACAAACCACGTTTAAGCTATAAAACCAACAATATAATTTAATGGTAAGTAGGTAGTCAAAGGTGTGTTTCCGGTTTCAATGACGGTTTATAAAAACGTTGTGCAATGTATTAACACTAGGTATTAACATATTATAATTTGTTCGCATGTGGTTAAAACTAACTATCAAATATATTTTTATTATTATGAGTTCGAAGTACGTAAAGATATAAACTACAAACAAATAAATTAATTTTGTATGGCTTTTGGTCTTTGGTTAAAATTAATAAAACGCTCATTCATCCCAAAAATCATCTTCAACTGTTCAAAAATGTTACAGAGGACAACAACTTATATAGACGGTAAAACCCAGAAAATCCCAACGTTATTATAATTCCTCATAGAAGACTCAAATAAAGTTACCAAAGTTGTGACGCTCAGAAGATCAAACTTGAAAACCACACCCAAATTTCTAGTTTAATATTCAACATTTTACCCTTAAAATAGCGCTAATTCATCAACTACAGCAAAATCGAAAGTAAGTTATTATTTTAATAATATCTTTGTGAGTTGTAGTATTTATTTGCACGACTGAATACTTCAGACTTGATGTATTTTTCCACAAATTCAACCTGCCGTATCGAGCGTTATCGAGGTAGGTACTATGTTGAGACTAAATTCGAATATGAAGAGTTATGAAACGTTATATGAATAAAGTTTATAATAATATTATTCATTTACATATCTTAATGTCGGCTTATGTACAACAATATTACTTACCTGCGAACGGCTGGCAAATTATTATTACGGAGTAATCATATTATTTTTGAGTATATGACTTCGGTTTATGCTTGATGACAAATATCAAGAACATGCAATGTACCCACATTTTAACGAAATAACATTATCGTGTTTGAAAGTTTGCGAAACGAATAAAACCCATAGTACAATGTTTTAACAAATATCAATACACACTCGTCTCTGACAGATAATTTTATTATTTTATTGAATCTAGATGAAAATGATAAATTTAGGTATGTTTTAGTGTTATTTGCAAAAACAACGATAATTGTAATAATTCTGGTTAAAAGTTATAACTGTAAAGTAAAGTTAAATAGTTAAGACTTCGTAGTAAATATGTGTGACGGAGTACCACGAATAAAACCATTTTGATGACAAAAACACAAATAACATTATACATACATCACATATTCTCAGTCAGTTAAATATTAGTGTGCTATACACATAGTATCGTTTGAATACATGACTCGTAAAAAAATATTGAGTACCTACATGTTAACTACTTACTTAAACTTTACCCAAATATTATAAGTATATTTGATAGTTTACAAAACGAATAAATCACAGCGCATACTGCACAATATGCTTTAGTGAACAATAGTGAACATTTTTTACATTAACTCTAGTCCCCAGTCTTATAATATTATGTATTTTATTTTATTTTATTGATCTATAATTTCAGATGCTAAATTCCAAGGTTTTTAGATTTTCAAAATTTTTAAATAAAATTAATAAACAAAAAATATTAATGATATAATTTTTTTTTATATAAATATAATATATATAAACATATGTGTATGTAAACATTTGAACAACATTACTGCTAAATTTGGTTGACCCGTCCGGTCTCGTTGAGGAAGGTGATAATGCCACTCGATATACCTTCCCTTATGGATTCGTTTAAGCTTGGATTTATTTTGTAGTTAAGACTTACCTTTTCATAGGATAATTAATATTCCATGCAAATCTATTTTAATACCATTATCACTACACGCATGAAGTACAAATTGTTGGGTCTTCATTGTTTCCCATTGGGTAATTTTCGTATGGCCGTATGATCGATTCCCAAACATTTAACTTATGTTTTTATTTTTAAAGTCGTTTCAGTATACTAAGATATTATTGTATATATTTAACTCTAAAAAATATAAAAATTTTTATGTTTTGCTGTTATTTGCAAAGAAAACATTAATTACAATCCAGCGGCTTAGTCAGAGAGTACTGAGATGACTGTAGCTCCCCCTCGAGGTATTTATTAAATAAAAAAATTATTTCTATGGACAATGAAACTTACTACAAATACAAATGTGTATAGCCGTACAGGAAAAGAAACCTATAGTAAAATCTGGCACCAATATGCTTAACTTATGGGAGACCCTATAGTTAAACTAACTCAGTTTAAGCGCGCATTATGTACTCCATCATCTGCCACCAAAAAAAAAAAAAATCCTGACTACGACATATTGTGGTTATGACGGTCAAAGGTTAAACCACACGTACATTTAGTAAGGCTCTGCGATTAAAAATCCTATTGTGTGACACAGTACGATGACATAGGCGTTTTGGAAATACCATTCTGATGACAAAAATACAAAATATAATAATATACATTATCATCGCATATTCTTGGTTGGCAATTTCAACGTCATTTTAACCTCTTTGTACTAACTGAAATCGTGCGACAACGCTAAAATTACTTGCTTGTAATTGTACTTATGTGTTGATTTGTAAAATATGTTACTTTGTTGTTCTCGATTTAACTCACGCATCTTTTATAACATGTTATGACGACGAGTTTTCAGCTGATGTGCAACGACTTTTCGCTTAGTTTACCTGTTGTTAATTAAAACAATTTCATAATGAAAACCGTCGTTAATGTGAAAAATATCGCAAACAAAAACTGAAATGTCGACTACACTCATTTGCCAGTATACCTACAGTAGTTGTTGTAGTTGTGTTCAACTACGCGGAAATTTCATCTAATTAAAACGGTTATTTCGTCGTTTGACGTAGGCGTAAAATAATATTATATTAAGTTTCCTTGCTGTAAAGTCTCCTAAACTCAGAAAACATAGGCACGATTATTAGCAGTAGTACAGACTCCATTCATATTTAATATCTGTATTTTATTATTTTTTGATATTAATATGCTTAGCGTCGGGCGCTATCCACATCCTGTGTTGAGACATATTTATTTTAATAAATTATTAGTTATAATTGTTTGTATTTGTTTATTTATTTTGTTACTTAGAAATTTAACAATCTCATATTTTGAATGACAGCCATGCATTTTTTGGTTCATATTTTTTATAAAAATTTTTCTTAGAGTATTTTAATCTATACAAATGTAATTTCAGGCAAATAGTGTATTAGTTATAATTTATTATTATTTAAAGGTTAGATTAGCATAATAGTAGAACAATATTTTTCTGAATAGTCGTCTAGTACGACCTAATATCTCGACAAAAATTCATGATTCACATATCGAAATACTCGGTAAATGTCTTGCTTAAAAATAAAAATAAAAAAGCGGGTAAGCGGGGACCGCTCTGCTGTACATTAGGGGGTGGGGTGTACCTCTGACTAGGGTAGGTTAAATTTGAATGCAATGATAGGTGTCATTGTATACGAAAAACGATTCTGAACGGAGATGATTGTCAGTCTACGATATATTATTTATTTATTTATTTATTTATATATATTTACGGACAAAGCCCTTTACAAAAATTTAACACAAAACAATAAAAATTAAGATACCATAAAAAAGTTTAAACATGATAATAATTCAATAATAGTAATAATAATAGGTAATAGAAAATAGTAATAGAAAAGTAGAAAAAAAAATTTTCAATATTAAAATATATTACCTATGATAAATGGTACTTGCATTGACCAGACGCATCATGCGATCAATATGATTATTTCTGCCATAATTGGTAGTGTGCGTAGGAATTAAGAATGGGACATGGTGTCGAATAGTGCGAGAAGGGACCTTGAAATTGACCAATAAAAGAAGTGAGGGAGCATCCAAGCGACCATCCACTAGTTTTTTCAAAAACTCTACGTTGGTGTTAACTTTACTGTCTGTTAATGAGACGAGACCTAGTTCATGCATAACTATAGAGTAGCCATGGGGAGTATGTTTTATTTTTAAGAGGACGCTACACCCGCATATGTTGTCTCCGTCTTACAAGTGCGTAACATACCAAATTGTATGCTTAGCAGATCACGTTTAGCTCCGTTAGTTCAAAATTTAGAGTAAATTGACCTCTTACAAAAATGAAAGGTGACATTATTATTCAGGGCATCTCGTAGGCTTTTTATTATATTTTAATTTAAAAGTGAGTTTTGTGTATTTTAAAATTGTAAATTGTTTGTATATCTTATTTAATATTATATCTTCCTGCAAAGTTGGTCTACATTTCCCTTTATTCCCCTAAAATATCATTAGTTTTGGTAACTCGAAAACCTCAAAAAGTTGAATTTATTTTATATTTAGTGCTTCTTGAAGAGTTTTTAAGTTGTTTAAGAAGCAGATAACTTGAAAATATATAAGTAGAATTAATTTGTATTACTCCTGTGACTTGACTGTAAGAATTAAGAAAAAAAAGAACTGGAAAACGGGGGGCGAGTGCCGAGTTGAGTTTATGCGATTGAGAATTAGACAACTAAAAGTCTCTGTGTCATGTACCTACCTATCTATATTTTTATCATGGCGAGATAAAAATATTTTCATAAAAGAAAATTGTGATTTCAGTTACGTTAGTAGTCTGTTTATCACACAGTGTTGATAGAATTAAACAAATTACATTTTTTTTTTTTTTTAATAATAAACTGATTCAACTTAAATCTTTATAAAATTAAATAGTTTTATACTTATGGAATTTAACTTTATGTCTAAATAACGAGTTTTATTAAGAAATTTAATAAACTATAGCACGACAAATTAAATATTTGATATCTTGTCTTATAACAAAGTACTCATAGTTAGTTTATTTTATGAATTATAACACTATAGTTTGATGATTTTTTTTCATGACTACACGTTAAATGTAGGTGTATTAATGTAATATTCAATATAACTAATTTTCAGAGTCCAAGTTATATTATTTTAACATTCTTAGAAAAATATAAATTTATTTTTTTTCTTAAAATGAATTACGATTTATAATCATATTCAATATTCTGGTAGATCAAAATAAAAATAAATGATAAATGAAAATACATCACAAAATCTAATTACCTTTATATAGACCGAAAACCATCATCGACCGACGGCCATCGGACGACCAATCTATACTAACCTTCCGGATAAAAGCCCGTAGGAGGTGGTCCTTTGAACAATTTCCACCAGACCTTTCCAGCCGACCTATTCACAGTCATTAAATCCTTTTTACCCCGCGGGGTTCTATTTCCATTCGCGTTAATGTGCTTCCGTCATTTTCCATTTAAAAACCCATGACTGTATACACACACACTCGGCATGTCAACATGTGAAACGGTTATTGCGCAAATTAATTGTTGTAAGTTTAGTTTTTTCTTTAGATCAAATGCGAACTATTTGAAAGAGTTCTGAAAAATCTACAATATTACCGATACCTAAAATAACAGTATTTTGATTATAATCGAAAACATAAATATTGTGAATCAACAAAATTATAAGTGGCACAATATCTTTTAGTATATAATAATATTGTTTAGTTATTAAACTTTTCTTAAATTGCTTTAACGATTTCCATAAAATGTTCAGTGTATATTTAGTAGTTCTGAAAATACGTTTTAGGCTAATTTAAAAATTAAATTAATCACCCCAAGAGATGCTCAAACAGAATTTTGAGATTTGTTTAAACGTGTTTTAAAGCTATTATCATAATGATTATTGGTTGCCGTTCGTTAACATTAGTTGCTATTAATTATAGGAGAGATCATTAGTACAAATTAGTATTTTAAAGTAAGCTTAGTTGTACTAATAACCACTAATATATGGATTTCCTATCAGGAGAGATAAATTGCACTTACTGCTGTGAGTTGCATCCAAAAGGATTTAAACAATCATAATTTTCTAAAGGGTTTTTATATATTAAATGCTAAGTTTACGAGGTCAGCTAGATTCACTGTTAAAATTTTAGTTTATTAAAATGGTTATTAATGAACGAACAGTCCAAATTCAATCCGATAATACGAATTTTTGTGTGAGTATGGCGCAATTGAGTGAATCTCAATCACAAGAGGCACGTGTTGAATGCAATGAACAATGAAGATTGGAGCAAAGACAAGCGCTTTGATTCGTAGTGGACATACAAAGAGCACGCAAACATTCACTCGAGGCATTTAACAGGATATTGAAAGACATAAAAAACAATTACAAATTATTTGGTGGAACTCTATTACTGCTTTCAGTTGATTTCAGACAATCACTACACGTCATTCCACGTTCAACAAACACTGATGAGATGAAAGTTTACTTGAAATCATAGTGATTGCGGCGTAATGTTGAAAAATTGCAGTTGAATGTAAATATGCGTGTTAAAATTCTTCAAAATTCATCCACTGAACATTCTCAAGATAACTGTCAGATATTGGTGACGGAAAAGTAGCTTTGCATGAAAATACTAGATTAAAATTATAAAATTACCAAGTGGTTTCTGCACAATCACTAATTCGCAAAATGATCTCATTGACTAGATATATCTCGATATACTCACACGTCACATAATACTTAAGCCCTGAGTGGCTGGCAGAAAGAATAATTTTGGCACCAAAAAATTAGGATGTCAACGATTTGAATTTCAAGATACAAAAGTTGTTGACGAAGGACTTGGTGTGATACAAATTTATTGATACAGTTTGCGATACCAATAAAAATGTAAATTTTACAAATTAACAAGTAGATGATCAGTTCAAGGTTAAACAATGTCTGTGTGTAGCTTAAATTTGGGCACACTGTTTTTCGCACGGACAATTATACTTAGGATGTTCTTGCCTGAGTAAAATATCTAGTTTGTTTTTGTTGGCTAAAGATAGACTCTCTAAAAATATCGTACACTCAAAAGTACTAAGAGACTGATCGTGTTTTTTTTTTTTTTAATTTTCATAATGTAAGATAGAGTTTTAATTTTAAATTTAAATTTAGTAGTTAAGATAATAAAAGTACAACAAATTCAAAAAATCCTCTTTCAGTTGTATACCAGTAAAACACACCAACACACAATTATAATAATTTAATTATTTTTAATTTGACTAGGTATCAATACATCCATTAGAAATAATTTATATAGCTAAACAACGTTTGTCAGTCAGCAAGTAAAAATATAAACTATGCAATTTTATATAATCATCATCATATAGAAAACTACAATAGTGAAATTATATATATATATATTAAATATGAATATATTGATAAATACAAAAGTGTATTATTAATGTGTATACAGTCATAAATAACTCATTTAGTCAGCGTCATGGCTCATGAGTGAATCCAGTACATGAATATCAAAATAAACAAAGAAAGCAGCTACATTGAAGGGAAAATATAACCAACAATGACAAATAATATGAAACAATAAAGAGTGATTCTTATTTTAAAGTAAAACTGAGTGCAATCTAGGAAATATTTTAAATTGTTGACATCGTATTTTACACTTAAATCAAATGCAACTATGTATTTAATATGTTAGATATCGATGCTAAATTTATTTTAATACTTAGTTTAAAATTTGTATCTGAAATATAGCAGTAAATAACATTACATTTTATAAATCAAATTCATATACATTATATGATATACTATAAAAGAAACACAGAGCAATTTAAATATTATATACATCTATATGCTATATTTATTAAATTGTCGTTATGTCAGCATCTATCTATATTTGTTTTTATAATATAAACTTACAATTTACGTACGTAAATATCAATGGTATAGGTTGTATATTTTAATAATTGTATACAATAAAATTCAACGTTATTAAAAAAATGATTATTAAATCAAACAAATGATAATAATAATTGACATATCAATATAATAATTTAATTAAATATATAAAAATATAAAACTTAAAAGTATAAAAAACTAAAATTAAAATAATTATACTAACTACGAGGAGACATAAATAATATGGAGTAAATTCTTTCTTTACTTATATGTAAATCTATTCACCCTTGTCGATGTGTTAGGAAAAATATTTATTTTTTTTTTTAATTAAGATTTACAATTTAGATTTGAAATTTCCGTTTAGAAATCAAAAATATTAATATGATTTTTATAAACAATTGAGTTGAACCTAAATATAAAATTACCTACTAATATGACTTTAATAACATTTTAAAAAGAAAAAATATTACAATTTAGACCATAGGTAGTTTTTAAGCTTTGTCATTTCATAAATTATAGGTATTTTAATATAATTATGAAATACTCGTGAAAATTTTGATGAACTTGTAATGTAAAATAAACAAATTTTTTAATAATTTTAAAAGAAAAATTCAAGGCTTACCAGGAACTATAAACGGTTTTTGCAGAAAACATAAGTTTAAGCAGAATTTCAAGAATAAACCAACACAGCTGGAGCAGGAATTTTCAAGTTTACACAACTTAATAAATGGTTGTATAATAAATTGAAAAAAACCATATTAATGTACTTTTTGGCAAGCCTTGGCAAGTTAATGTTTTTTTATTAAACTCGGTTAAGTTAAGTTAATATATTATTTAATACACCAATTAAGTTTAAATTTAAGTTAACAAATTTTGTTAACTTAACTAAACTTCAATTAATAATTTAACTTAATAAAAAAAAATTCATTGAAAAGATTTTAAAATAAGTGAAAATCACAAATGTATAATACACCACTATTCATAGGTAGTTAGGTAGGTATTTTTGTAATAAAATGCTCATAATTCATGATGATCAACGATCATAAAAATTATAAAATAAGACATTAATAAATATTAATAGTAATTATAATAATAATTGATGAGTACCTAACAAACCTGGTATTATTAAACATGACTTCGTTAGCTCGTAACTATTGATATATCATATAATAATAATATGGTCATACGGGTGAATAAATATCACATTGTTACAATGTTATCTCTATATTATAAATTATTATTTATTATTTTATTAGTACATACTTAATTAATATAACATAGGTATTAGTTGTTATTTATAAAATTAATTACGAAAATATCTTCTTTTTTTTCCAACAATATTTTCTAATATTCTACGAATTTTAAATCGACGAACCGTTATAGACTAAAATATATATTCTAAATAAAACGAAAATTCAAAATCCACTTAATTGGAAATATTAAAACAGTAGAAGTTGACTTTAAGTTAACGTAGATAAAAATAAGTTAAATTAAAGTTAAGTTAATTAAAACAGCGAACTAGTAAGTTAAGTTAATAAGTTAAGATTAACTTAACTTTTGACTGATTAACTTGTTAATGCCAAGCCTTGCTTTTTGGAGCTGATCTGAGTGTAATTTAATGTTCACAGAAGTGTTCCCATTAATTTTTTGAGAGTATACTATATTATCGTAAAATATAAATATTTAATACAGTAAAAATATTTTTCTTATGGTTTATAGAAGTAAAGCCAGTAAAGAGTGTGTCAATAATATGGAAAAAAATGTTTAACCAAATTTTTTATACATTCCTATAATATTATGTATATTTCGTCAATCTTTATAAATATTGTATAATAATGGTATAATATCGATTATGATTGATAGCATACGCAGTATACCCATAATATTGAAAAAAATTCTTGAGAGTATACGGCGTATATTATGTAGCATACCCTATGGGAACACCCCTGAATGTTCATTGGGTGAAAATGCAGTTGAGTAAAAAGATATCGAAACCTAAACGACAAAATGATGAGCGATTAATTTCATGATTTGAATCATAATACTAATAAAGGATCTAAAATTTGTTTTATATAAATCGTACTTTCAACTAAAAAAAAACATTAATATATTACAATAAATAAATTTGATTTTCTTTAGCAGTTAGTGTTGGGAGATCGGAAATAAGACATAAAAATATAATCAACATAAAGTACACACCAGTGATTTCCTAAGATTTAAACTATATTTAGTTATTGTAGTTTATATAGGTATTGACATTTAAGATTTGACTATAATTTAAGATATATAAGGCATTAATTGCTCGTAATGTAATACAGATAAACCATGTTTAGATTCTGAGCAGAGCGATGAATGTATTGATTTTACAATGCTATGTTCTTTTTTTTTTGTGTCTGTGTACACTATAAGTTGTCGAAATAATGCTTCGATGTTCAATTATTTCAGAAGCTGTTCCAGTTGGAAAGTAAATTTAGTTGGCGCATTGCAGAGGTAAAATGTTGAAGTAGTTTTCAAATGCAATGACAAAAAAAAAAAAAAAAACAAAAAAATGGGAATTTTCACGTAAACATTTTTAAGAAAACCGATTTTAGATATTCGTTTAACTCTTAAACAAATTATCGTAGACACGTGACATTTTCACTTAATGTTTACACTGCCATTTTCTATACTTGATACAATTTTCATTATTTTTAAAGTTATTCATAGAAATTTTAGATTCTGAACGAAGTGATTAATGTATTGATTTTACAATGATGTGTGTTTTTTTTTGTCTGTGTACAGCATAACTAGTCGAAATAATGCTTCAATTTCAAACTTTGGGGGTGGTTTCCGATGTAAAAAGTGAATATCCTTGGTGCATTATAAAGGTCCAAAGTAAATATTTTCCAACAGTTTTCAAAAATTTAAAAAAAAAAAAAAGGCGGGTAAGTCGTGGATGTCGCTCTGCTGTACAGTAGGTTACAAGTGGGTTACTGTAATGGATGGAATTAAATTTGAATCCAATGATATTATATCATTGTACACGAAAAACGATTCTGAGCGAAGACGGTTTATCTGTCTAGGATATATTATAGATTATTAAAAATTTTCAAATCTTAGTTTTAAAAATAAAATTTTTTAATAATTTCTAGTTTAAAATAATTTGCGAATTTTCGTGATTTTCGTGATTTTTATATATGTTGTTAAAATTCAAACTTTGAATGCTTGTAAAAAAAAATTGTGCCAATATATTTCTTTTATATTTCACAAGCTATTGTAAAAAAATATTAGGAGCCTTATATAAAATTTAAAATTCTTAGATATAAAAGGAAAATTTTTTATGAATTTCTAGTATAAAATAATTTGAACATTACTGTAATTTTTGCGTATTAAGTCAAAATTTGAACTTTAAATGCTTATAAAAAAAAAATTGTGACTATATGTTTCTTTTATTTTTCAACTGCTATTGTAAAAATATATAATGAGCCTTATATTAAATTTTCAAATTTTAGATATAAAAGGAAAATTTTTTATGAATTTCTAGCATAAAATAATTTATGAATTTTCGTGATTTTTACGTATGTTTGTCAAAATTCAAACTTTGAATCCTTGTAAAAAAAAAATTGTGACAACGAATTTATTTTATTTTTCAACTACTATTGTTAAAATGTGTTGGAAGCCTTGTATTAAATTTTCAAGCTTTTCTACCGAACAAATAAATTTTTATCGATATTTATAGAAAAAAAAGAAAAATTTAAATGTCAGTAAACAGCTCAAAACAAATCTAAATATTTTTAAAATTTTATCAAATATAGAAAATGCCTATATAAACATTTAGTGAACATTTCAAGTATCTGCGGTCATTTGTTTTAGAGTTACACCAAAATAAGTAAATCGCTAAAAGTGAAAATCCAATGTTGTAAAAATTTAAATTTCAAATGCTCATAAAAATTTAATTTGAATTTCCGGTGGAAATGTTATTTGTTGTTATTTGTGATAAAGATTGAAAAACATGTAAGAAATCTTGTATTAAATTTTTAAATCTTATATTTAAAAAGAAAATTTTTTATTAATTTCTAGCTTAAAATAATTTGTGAATTTTCGTGATTTTTACGTTTTTGTCAAAATTCAAACTTTGAATGCTTATAAAAAAAAATTGGGACTATGAATTTCTTTTATTTTTCAACTGCTATTGTAACAATATGTTAAGAGCCTTGTATTAAATTTTTAAGCTTTTCTGCTTAACAAATAAATTTGTATAGATATTAATTTAAAAAAAACTAATAATGATCGAAAATTTCAAATGCCTATGAATAGTTCAACTTAAGTCAAAATTTTTTGAAAATTGCATGGTGGATAGAATATACTTATATAAACATTCGGTGAAAATGTCATGTATCTATGGTCATTCGTTTTAAAATTACATCAAAATCTAAAATCGATTTTGTTGAAAAATTAGTGTGCGTAATATTTCCTGTTTTTCCCTTAATTTTTAGTTTGTTTTTCTCGATTATTTAAAAAAGTATTAAGAATTTTTCAGTTTTGACCCCTCAAAGTACAAATTAGATTCACTTTCTGATCGAACGAGGTACTGAAGTCAATAATCGAAGCATTTTTACTGCCCTAATACGTGATGACAGACACACAAAAAAAAAAAAAAAACACATCATGGTAAAATCAATACATTCATCGCTCCGCTCAGAATCTAAAATGACAGAAAAACGGGAATTTTTACGCAAAACCAGTTTTCGACCAAATCGATTTTTTTATATGGTTGTAATTCAAAAACTAATCACTGTAAATACTTGAAATTTTCACCAAATATTTATGTTAGTGTTATCTATATATAGTTTAATTTTCACAAATTTTTGACTTTTTTTGAGTTATTTATAGACCACTAGAATTTTCAATTTTTTTGATAATTTTTTTTTGAGGTGCCGCTAAAAAAAATGTTGGACGACCAAAAAAACCTGAAAATTTAATACAAGGTTCCTTATGTTCTATACGTAAAAATTTGCAAGTAATTTTGAAGTTTATAAATCATAAAATTTTGTGTGTTTATAACTAAGGATTAAAAATACAACACTAAGTTTTCCATAAGTTTCCCTTCAAGTAGCTATAGAGAAAACTCGAAACATCATTATAGGAAAAATTTTAAGTGCGTTTGAATTTTAAATTTTAACGAAATAGCGTAATGATAACGATTTAGCCTCAAACGATTTTAAATATTTGTAATTATTCAAAAAGTATAAGTCGTAGATACTTAAAAATTTCATAAGTTATTTAGATTGGCATTTTCTTAACATGATTTAATTTTCAAAATATTTTGACTTTTTTTGAGATATTTATCGACAACTGAAATTTTCAATTTTTCTGAAAATTTTGTAAACTACTTTATTGCAAAATGACATCTACTTACTCGCTTGTTTTTTATATGATTATTCTTCAACTGTATTTTATTAGATGACCTAGACTTCAACAAAATATAATTTACCTAAGGTTGAATTTTGACAGATTTTAAATTGTTTAAAATGTTGATACGTATTCGATGACATTATTGATGTAATATAACTATAATATAATAATTAACGTTTATGTTTAAGTAAATGTTACCAAATGTTTTTTTATTTTTTATTGATGGTGAAATAATTTATTTTAAACATCTTTTATGTTTATTTACAAGAAACAAAATGTTAGTTTATTTATATTATGTTGATTAGATAAATTACGTACCGTTTACACGTTGGTGATTTTATCTAAAAAAAAAGTATAACAGTTCATTTAAACACTGAAAATAAGATGAAAACGCAATAAGACTTTATTTTTGTTTAAAGGATGTTCATAATAAGTCTCAAGAAAGTCATATCTGACTTTAAGAATCATAATGGCCGTGGAAAAAACATGTAGCTAATGTACCTTGGATGCAATAAAATTATTTATTTCTTTTATAGAGATAAGACCTTAAAAATGAGTGTAAGATTCGTGTTTTTTTAAGTTTAAATAAGAAGAGAACAACCTCTCAAATAAAAAGCACATTTAAGGAACCATAGTATGAATTGTTTTTTTTTCTTGTACAAGTCAAGGGCAATTTACTTTTTTTTAAGTTTGTTGATTTTGGAATCAAAGTTTATTACTTGCTGTCATAATGTTAAAAAATTAAAAACGAACAATATCTTAAAATTAATATTATGCCATAAATAAAAATTCAAGATATATTTAACAACAGTCAAACGATTCAATAGTATTTGTGGACAATATTTTTTTGTTTAAATGATTTTTATAATAATATAAATAATACAATAAATTATTATTTATTATTAGGTGTGTTTAGATATTTTATTTTAAATATAGTAATTTACTAATATATTGAAATTTAAGGTTAACTACAAATTTTTATAAATTAAGAGAAGTTCGTATTTAGAGTGAGCTTAGCTCGTGCTGATGATTTATTAATCATGGGAACACAAGGCATGTATGATAAGTACTGTACATTGCATATTATAATTAATAGGGACATGAAACGAGAGTTGAGATACAGTTAAGTGAAGATGAGTTAGACTTGGAAGTATTGATGGTATATCCTTTCAGTATGTATATGATTTTAAATACCTCAAAAACGATATAAATTACGAGAAATGTTTATACAGCGAAATTAAACTGCCTGAAGGCTAATAATAGTGAGTGTTACATTATTATGTCAGAACAATTTTTAAAGTTAAGAATATAGTCTAAAAAATTATCTATATAACTCATATATTAAACCTTCATTTTGGACGGTATCATAATAAGTGTGCTGTACTTGGGCCATACAAAAGCAAGATACAATAACAGACTTAGATCTCTTAATGTAAAAAGTCTTAAAAAATTTTTCTGGTCCTATCTATAACTCTGATGATATTTAAGTTTGAGGGAGAAGAACAAAATATAAGCATCTGATAGAAAGAAGTAAATTCTGATTTATAATTCCTGTTATAACTGATTTTGTCTGGAAACTTAATGGTTAAATGGAGTTCGTAAAGAGACGCAATGTATCTGAGGCCAGAATATCAAGAGGATCTATAAACTATATATAAAAAAGAGACGAGTGTAACAAATCTGCCAATTCCGATTATGTGACTGGATGGTCTATAATGTTAACACTTAAATACCGTCAGTACTGAATAGATATATCATCGAATAGTCGAGAATGGCTCCTAAAAAACCTAAAAATTATACGGGTCACTAGTAAAACGGAGGATCACGTTAAGCATTTTATTTATGTTTATATATTCAATTTACGTATATCTAAATTTGTCTTCACTATTCTTTGAAAATAAGTCGCTATCGGAGTTTGCCTTCCTGTGTTCGTTTTCTACCATAGTAGTAATTATTTACGAAATAATAGTTATTGCGCTCATTACAAAGAATCAAAATGTAATCCCATCAAAAGGTAATAATAGGAATGATAAAAATAATAAATGAAAACCATTTTTCAAATCGGAATGCGCGCGTTGTTCACTGCATGAATGACACAATATTTATGTACCTACGTCGTATATATACCGAACGTATGTGTACTATAGCTACAGATATATAATATATTTTTTTTTCGCTACTATACTGAAACCCTGTTGTTATTGTTCGACACTCGAAATCAATTGAAGGCATTGCGCGATTAATGATGCCGATTTCCTGCACGACAAGGCCGGCGTAGAGATGGAAGTGCGTACAAACTGTAATGGTTACAGCCCCGGGGAGTCACGCGACACACACAAGCACACCAATGGAGAAATCCGACTGAGAGGAAGTGAGGTAGAGAAGGAGAAATGGCGAAAAAGAAAAAAGAATCTGTCAGCCAAACACGACCTAGAGAGCTATACATATATATACATATACTAGTGGTTGTCCGCTTTATTTCAGGCCCCCACAGCGCGCGTGATACGCGAAACTTTAACTCTAACTTTGGGTCCTTTGAAATTTGTAAAATGGATACTGACACTGATTTATACGTAAGATTTAATGCGAATACAGAAGAAACAAGAATGCAAACGCGATGGGGGGAAAAAATTACCTGCCGCACTGATTCAATACTAAAACATATTCGTGCTCAAATATGTGCGGATATGTGAAAATAATGACACATTAGAGAGATTTCATCGTGAATAAGTTATCATCACCGCCGTAGGAGGACGGTGGCGAGTTCGTAGTAATATGCAGTGGTTAATTGACAGTTTTCGGTAACCAATCTTCGTAATGGGCGTTGATTCGATCAGACGGCCGTTTGACTGAATCATTGTCAACCGATGTCTGTCTCCGACAAAAATAAACAGAGACTTAGCTATATATGTGTATGTGTGCGCCGTGTAAGATATTAGAGTTCCTGGACTGTTTTGAAAACCCAAAAACAATAACGGTTTGACACCGTAACGCGTCGCAGTCGGCTTGTACATTGACCTATTCAGCACATTTTTTATTTAGCACACTATTGTTATTATTATTATTATTATCATATTCTAAAACCTATACGACGTCGGTTACCTCCACAGCCTTAGATGGTTTTATTTTATATTCTTATTGATCTGTAACATAAATCTAAAAATACAATATTTACGGCCAAACGACTTTTAGCTGTTATAAAATGTATAAAATGCATATAAAATTGTAATGATTTCTAGGAACACTTACAAATGAGGACTAATTTAAAAATTAAACCATATTGTTTTTATAAGAATACATATAAATATCATTCTCAATACCTATTTTCAAAAATAAAGTATTTCAAAGTATTTTTAAAAGTTATTTATTCAGATTACTACCCATGCTACTTGTACGCTAATTAACAATACTCGATATTTTCTAAAGGGACCGAAAGTTATAATTTTCTGATTGAATGTTTATTTTATTTTATTTATCTACTGTATAAACAGGTTGTACTGTTAATTAAATGTTACGGTAAATAATTTCTAATACAACTCAAAAATAAAAATAATCTGTATACAAATATTTGGTCCAATAAGTTTCAAATTAATATACACAGTTCATAAAATCCCCGTTATTCAAAAAATTTAACACATTTTAAGTGATAAATCTAAATAAATTCTAATACATTTTGCTAACGTTATTATTGTAAATTGAATTTAAATCCAATTACAATTCAATAGATGTCCTTTCGAATACAAATAAAGTCAACGAAAATAAAACGAATACGAAAACAATATTGAACTAAAACAAAAAATTGGTAGGTACTCAAAAATAATATTATCGTGTGGAAAAAGTGAAATATTGAAATATTCAACTAATTCAATCGTTCAAATGATATTTTATTAAGATTGTCTTCACTAATAAGTAACACTGTCGTATAAAATTGTTTTATTTAAATTTTTGTTCTACAATATGTGCCAAAATATAATTGCTTATACATTCAGAGTCTTAAATACTTTTAAAAAAAAGTTAACACACAAACCTACAAGGTACGCACAACCATTATTGTTTCAAAGAAGAAGAATTTAAAAATTTAATTTATTTTAGATTATCTATGTAATAACAATATTTCACATGATGTTGGGGAACTTTCTAGCGTAATTTAGTACACAAGCTAAACAGTAAATTTGGTGAACTTGCTGTAGTTATAATTGTGTTAAAGTAGAGAAATGAGAATATGATTAACGGCAGTGACAAACAGCACCAGTAAAACAGAAATGTAATTCTAGACGTGATTACTATTTCATATAATACGTGTGTATTAAAATTTCTTAAAACCTTGACACTGTAATCGTATTGCTTAAGTGAGATGTGATAAGTTAAATCAAAAGGGACACTGAGAACCATTAATTTCAAGACAGCATTTTATTACTGAACATTGTTATCAAAAATAGTTGTCACACACGACTCGTAAAACCATGCAAAAGTTATTAGTTGCAACCTCATTCATATATTACGTCATTATGTCAAATTATTTTATTCTCATGCATTAAATATACTATACTGTATCTCTTCGATGTTATTTACCATAGTATATAGTTATTATAACTATAGATTTTTGTGGTTTAGTTACCTATACATACTCACAAGACCGGGGTTTATTTTTTAAGCATGGTCATTTCCATTCCCCCTTTTAATGGTTCATTTATTTTATTCTAATTTTAGATTCTGAGCGGAGCGATGAATGTATTGATTTTACCATGATGTGTTTTTTTTTTTGTGTCTGTCATCACGTTTTGGGGCAATAAAAGTGCTTCGACTTTTGACTTCAGTACCTCGTTCGATCAGAAAGTAAATCTAGTTGATACATTGGGGGGTCAAAAGTGCAAAATTCTTAATACTTTTCTAAATAATCGAGAAAAACAAACTAAAAATTAAGGGGAAAACGGGAAATATTACGCACACTAATTTTTCGACAAAATCGATTTTGGATTTTGATGTAATTTTAAAACAAATGGCCATAGATACATGAAATTTTCATCGAATGTTTATATAAGTATATTCTATCCACCATGCAATTTTCAAAAATTTTCGACTTAGTAAGTTGAACTATTCATAGGCAATTGTAATTTTCGATCATTATTAGTTTTTTTTAACTAATATTGATAAAAATGTATTTGTTAAGCAGAAAAGCTTACAAATTTGATGCAAGACTCTTAACATATTGTTACAATAGAATTTGAAAAATAAAAGAAATTCATAGACACAATTTTTTTTTTATAAGCATTAAAATTTTGAATTTTGACAAAATACGTAAAAATTACAAAAATTCACAAATTATTTTAAGCTAGAAATTCATAAAAAATTTTCCTTCTACATCTAAGATTTGACAATTTAATACGAGATTCCTTACAAATTTGTCAATGTTTATCACATATAAAAAATCCACCGGAAATTCAAATTAAATTTTTATGGGCATTTGAAATTTAAATTTGTACAACATTGGATTTTCACTGGATTTTACATTTAGCGATTTTCTTATTTTGGTGTAACTCTAAAACAAATGAACTTGCAGATACTTGAAATTTTCACTGATGTTTATATAGGCATTTTCTATATTTGATAAAATTTTCAAAATATTTAGATTTGTTTTGAGCTGTTTACTGAAATTTTAATTTTTTAAACCTTTTTAGTTTTTTTTTCTCTAAATAACGATAAAAATTTATTTGTTCGATAGAAAAGCTAGAAAATTTAATACAAGGCTTCTAACACATTTTAACAATAGCAGTTGAAAAAAAAAAATAAATTCATTGTCACAATTTTTTTTTTACAAGCATTTAAAGTTTGAATTTTGACAACATACGTAAAAATCACGAAAATTCAGAAATTATTTTATGCTAGAAATTCATAAACATTTTTCCTTTTATATCTAAGATTTGAAAATATAATACATGGCTCCTATCATATTTTTACAACAGCAGTTGAAAAATAAAATAAATACGTAGTCACAATTTTGTTTTATAAGCATTCAAAGTTTGAATTTTGACAACATATTCAAAAATCACGAAAATTCGCAAATCATTTCAAACTAGAAATTCATAAAAAATTTTCTTTTTAAGTCTAAGATTTGAAAATTTTTAATAATCTATAATATATCCTATTTAGTCAGATAAACCGTCTTTGCTCAGAATCGTTTTTCGTATACAATGATATAATACCATTGGATTTAAATTTAATTCCATCCATTACAGTAACCCACTTCTAACCTACTGTACATGCAGCAGAGCGATATCCACGACTTCCTCACCTTTTTTTTGTTTTTGATAATATATATTACTTAAAAATTAAAATATTAGCTATTTAAGAATTGTTTTTGAATAATTATTCTATTCAATTAAGTGCAATTTAAAATAGTTTCAATTCGGGGAGTTTTATTATGTTATATTTTAACAACTATATATTATATCACACGGTTATCTCAGTTTAGACTGCTTATAGTTAAATTGTTATGTTTATTTTTAGAATTTTTAATTATACCTTCAGACGATATTTTTTTTCAAATTTCCGTTATTTTTTGTCTGTGGCGATACAAATTTATATTATTGAAATAAGAATCCCCTCATTCAATTTAATAATTACTTAGTAGATAATTTTCTTGAATATGTGTCTAAATCAAAGTTCTAATGAGAAACTTCTGTGTTATTAAAATTTTCTATGCTAAAAATAATAATCCTTACAAATTTTTTTACAAAAATGTAAATTGTAATTGTCATATTAAATGTAGTATACTGTATTGTACTATCGGTTTTATAAAATATTTATATTGATAGATCAATAGTAATCAATTACAAATATTTTATAATCATCTAAGCTCACATATCTACGTATCTCATTATTACCATAGACATATAATACTTTCATTCGTATAAAAAATTATATAACTTTATAAACTACTAGATACTTTGAAATTTCTAAACAAAATTATATATCTATCTGCTGAATACTCAAAAATGAAAAATAGTTTGTTTAATAAAAACAAATGTTTGATTTATCACAGGATGAATGCTAAAATATGTTACCTGCATGATAAACTTGAGTATTGGAATATATTCCAAAGGGAAGTTGGTGAACAAATTTCAATAAAAGAGCCAAATATAATATTTTATCCATCCATCCACTCACAACATGATATATAACAAAATTAAATTATTATTAATAGAATGGCCGATATCTCAACTTTTGATATCACAATTTAGGAACAATATATTTTATATTTATAACACCACCACCTCCAAAAATCAATGTGGCTAAGGCTCAAAAAAAAAAAAAAATAAGTGCCTCGCCATAGTACTGAAATAACTATAGGTAACTTTTATATTAAATGTCCGATAACAATGAATAAACAAAATAAAAAATGGAAAATGGAAAACTTTCATATTCTTAATTATTTAAATTTGATTTGATAGACACTTCTGTTTATTTTTTTAAATGATCACAAAAAAAAAAAAAAAACAATTCTCAGGTTCAAAAAATACAACAAAAAAGAATCAATCTGGAAGGGTGGTGTTGGCTCTCATAAAAAATTACTAACTGTAGAGAATGATAACGTATGTAAAATGTGGATACATATGATTGTATTACGAGAATAGCCAGAAGACAAACAACTCAATCTGATTAATATATTAGAAAAATAAACGACTGTATGAGTCACAATATAGATGGATAAAAGACATTTTATCTCAAATAGAAATGTATTTCGTAAGACTAAACCATCTCATTGGAATTGAATTTCGCTAGAAAAATATGAACACCTACAATTTTTCTTTTAAGTGTATTATACATTTTTTTTCAGTTTTGTTTATGAATCGATATGTTTTTACTAAATACGATTTTCAAGCAATTATATAATCAGCTACCGTAAATCTACAAAATCTGCATAGGGGGAGTAAAATACTTTGAATTCTCGATACTCAAATAATTAAAATAATATTATATCATACTTATATCTCGCAGTCAACTTTAAATTCATTTATAATATAATCGTTATAATTATTTATTTCTGAAAAATGTAATTTCGTTCTAAATATCACGCATAATAAAATTTTTAGACATCAGTAAATAATTTAAAAATTGCCATCCATAGTAATAATTATTTGTATCGCTTCGTTTTAACTTTCCTGCCATATAATTAGTTTCGATGAAAGTATTTTGTTAAGTGGTTATTAATTTTTAATGGAGTTTAAAATACATTTTTTAATGTCTCTACTATTTTGTTTTTGAATTTTATCATAACAATATGATAATTGCATTATTATAATTATATCAAAGTTGGAAACTTATCATTTAAATAATACACCAAATGTATTTGACTACTATTATAACTTAAATAATATACACAATTATCATAGTTGTGTAGAATTGGTAATAAAATCAAAATACCTACACATTTTGCATGGGTACGCCGTTTGTGTGAAATTTAAGTTAATATTGCATACATTTCAGTGATAGAATATTAACATAGGTAGGCAGGTAGTAATTCAGTTAATTTACAAATTTAATTTATAGTTAAATAATACATGTTAAGTATGACAATTTAATTTTTGGCTAAAGAGTATTGGTAAATCTAAATACAAATTATAAAATGATATCAATAACAATTGTTAGGATTAATATAGAATGGATATAATCGAATAATTTTAGTGTAAATTTTATTACATTTTAATAGTGTCTTATTTTTCTGTTAGAGTAATGTTTTACAACTCATTTACTAAAAAAAAACTTCATGTGGCATTACTTAATTTGAAACAACTTTGAATAATTTGAAAATGTACCCATTTTCAGCGTGAAAACCCTATCTTATATGAAAATTGTAATGATAAATGTTTGTTGCTGAAAGGTGAAAACTCAACAAACGTCAAAAGTAAAAACAAAAGCAGATAATGAAGATGGTTTTCGAGTGTCTTTTATGATTATATGTACGCTAAATGCTTATTCTCTTAGACGAAACACTCACATAATATGTATTTAAATTAGGGCTTAATTTTACAGCATCCGTTAAAAAATATAAATTATATGTAACACTAATAATTTCATTAGCCCGGTGTAAAAACACATTTATTCACCTACATTTTCATTCAACAATATTTTTTTTAGGAAAGTCAGTATTAGGGATAAAAAAAATATTTATATTATTACTCGTACATAAATTACAATATTATATTTACATTGGAATTATATTTTGACTCCAAAAAACAACAATTTGTAATCATAGGTAGTTATGGTTATTTAAATGCACTTTGAAATTGAAACTCGTTATATTTTATCATGTACCTAGGTATATTATTATAATATATTATCATGATATGTTTAAAAAAAATATTGACAAGGTGCAATATTATAGCATCATACATGGTGTATCATGGATGTATATATATATATATATTCCTTTGAAAAAAACTTAAATAATCAATGCATACGATATTCCTAAAAAAATTGAATAATTAACATCATTAAAAAAGAATTACTTTCACTCCCATAATAATAATTTAAAAGTGCCTTTATGGAGTGACTCACAATAGCATTATACAAAATTTGTTTACCAAGTGTAAACTTCTACTACCATGTAATATCCTTTGCTGATTCGAGAATAAACGCACGGTTGAGGTAACTTGAATTATATTACTGTATAATGATCCAAATCGTCGATCAATGGTCATCACACTTTTACCAGCGTGACTAGTGACTCGCAGAAATGCCCCTCCATGTCCTTTTAAAAGCATTTCGACTCAATATTTGTGAACCTTGGTCGTTACCGAGAAGTCCAAATTTTAACGAACTCAATAATATTATAACACAATTAAAATGTACCGCACAATACAGGCGAGAACAGAGACCAGTTGTAGAATTGTTAGTGTTTATCCTTGACAACGGGGTACTAATTAATTCGTATACGAAATTAATTTTTCAGACCCTCAAGGCGCACAATCTTCCAGCATTTATATTTCCATTGTAATATTTCTGCAGTGCTTTCGAAAATCACGTGTGTGCGCCACAGCCACGGGTGGGTGAGGTAAAATATTGACGATCAAAGGCAATTATGAGACACGCCTGCACAGCTACTTCTTACTCAGAATCCATTTTCTTATTATTGTGCACGACTAAATTGGTTTAGAGTGTTGATTGGAAAATACCCGAAATAACGTGGCTTCACAACCTGTCTTTTTCATTATTATTTAGTTTTCCTTTTTCATAAATTCACCTTTAGTTATGTCTATTACACTCATTGCATCGGCGATAATCAATTTAATGTGTTTCCAAACATTTCTCGATTGGGTAAACACGTTTCGTAGATAATGAGTACAATTTTTTTTTGTCTTTCGCCAAACCTTTTTCTCAATTAACTCTGCACATTCGATTGGCACAAAACAGATAGTGGTCACAAGAGACCAAAATCTTTAACCCTTGTAAAGGAGCCGACACATTTTAAGAACTAAATCTCGCCTCATGAGTAGAACTAACACGCATCGTGAAATAGTTAGATTTCGATAACTTTTTTTTTAATTTTAAAAAGTGAAGACTTTATTCAGATTGCATTAGACTCTGATATAAAAAAAAATTATTTTTCTTGAGTTTTTTAAAAGGTTAAGTTAACCTAACCTAACTTTGGTAACCAAACAATTGTTTGACAACAATTATATCAAGATCATCAGATTAAGGTGGGGGGATACCATTGATGGGGGAGGGCGTGGGTTGGGTACTAATGATCTACTTTATACTAGTATACGTATAAACAAAATAGTAATTAAGTTTTATTTTTAAAATCACTAAATATTACGTGTATGGAAAAATAATAATATTGAATCCTTTTTAAATTATATTACTTGTGTGATAATCGTAATAACTAATTAATATTTACAAAAAAAAAAAAACATTTTCTGGCTGATAAGAGATGACCAGAAATGATAATTTATAATGATGTCTATTAATAATTTAGAAAATTCCTATACAAACGTGTAATTTTAGTATCAATAATAAGAAAATTTAGTAATTTTCTGTATTTAATAGTATTGTACTCTTTTAAATCATAATAATATTATAATATGATATCGTTGTTATCGTTCAAAAATTTATTATTAAAATAATACAGTTATACTTCAGCATATGGGATACAAAACTTACAAACATGTAGATATCTGAAATGGGCTATCATTCAATAAAACTAGTTAAAATGTTCAGAATAAATTAATTAAAAAAATATAATTAAACATCACCTTACAATTTTTCACAATTATTATTTTAATTTACACTTATAAAAAATTATAAATAATAAATAGCTATGTATGGAAAGTATTAGTTTATATATTTTCATACGATGTAACGCCATCTATATGATGTATATATGTATGTACAATAAAATCTTATTAGATATTTTACAAATAATAATTATTATTATTATAAATTACGTTCCGCATAAGTGCTGCAATGATGTTTAATTTAAAATAATCAATGGTGTAAAATGCTGATATGTTATTGTATACGGTAAATACGTTAATAATTACATCGGACGACACGAAGATGAGTTCAATTCGTCACAAAGTGAACGTTGATCACGACGATTAAACTAAATTTTATGAATGAAAAGACAATATTCATATATTATATCCAAATGAGGAAAGAACTGTAAAAATAATAATGACATCACCGCGACAAATATGACATGATATTAAATTCGATGTATCCAGTTTGCGATTTTTTAAATTATAAATAAAACCATTATGCGAATCCAATCTAATTTCATATTTATCAACCGTATTCACACAGATTCGAGCACAACCATAGTGTTTCTTTTTTACGCACACAACACAACACAACACACAGTAAATAATTTTGGCTATAATTTATTGTGATGATTAGATGTCAACGCCACCACTGTGAGAGGATCTGTGAAATCTGTGGTTTGTAAAACAGTTAAATTAAAACATTAGCCGATTCTAGCGTATTGTTATTGAGATGAACCCGAATATAATACACGAAAATAATTATACGGTTCTAAATAGTTTTGTACGAATTGGGTCCAAGCACAATTAAATTTAAACAATTAACAATAATAATACAACTCATGTGAATCCTTCATTCACACACCAATTTTACAGACAGACCTTTAAGTCTATTGAAATGAAAAGGACAATTTTTTTCTCTGGCATCCTAGTAAAGTATGATTTATAACACGGGAACAATAATAATAATAATGACATTAATCAGGTGATTTTTTCTTAGATCCCGGATCTTTGATCTTTAATCTTTCCCAGCGTACTTAATAACTCACTGTTACAACGTTTATCAATTGTTAAATATCTTGGCATTTATTATTCATCTGCTCTCTCTTTTAACTATTACATAGATGTAATAACGGGTCGTGTTCTAAAGGTTTTTGGTTTTATTAAACGTAATACAAGGCTATTCTCGTCAGTAAACTATCTCCGTTCTTTGTATTTAGCTCTTGTTCGACCCATACTCGAGTATTAGGTTATAGTCTGGTACTCTCACCTTGCTAAAGATCAGTTACGTCTTGAGTGTGTTTAACATAAATTTCTATCGTACGCTGCTTTTATACTTAAATTACCTTCACCGAATCATAACTATTCCGATATTAACTGTGTTCTGAATATACCTTCTCTGTCTTCACGGCGTAATTATATTGATTCTAAGTTAATATATGCACTTTTCAACAGTTATATAGGCGTACCTGACCTTATATATCAAGTGTTATTTTAAGTTCTTACTCACAATATCCGTAATCACATCCCTTTTTATATTCCCACTCATTCTACTTCCTTCAACCGCAACCACCACATGCACAAAATGCTTCGGTCTACCAATTAAGTTCGATCTTCACTTCATTTTGATATTACTTTACCTAGTTATATACTTTAACACTTATTACTAGTCATAAAATATATTATATCATATTATACTTATATTTATCTAGCTCTTTTTGTAAAAGCAGGTTGGATTATATATGTATAAATATATATATATATATATATATATATATATATATATATATATATATATAAATTAATTAATACAATATGCAATTATATTTTGGTTTTCTTTTGTTTTCTTAGAAATTTCGAATATAAAATATTTACATTTTAAAAGAATGCCTACGCAAAGCTTTTGAGTTTCACTACGGAAATTATAAATTATTTATATGTATTATTAAATATATAAATATTTTTTGTTTTAAAATGGTTATCATTAGTTATAGATGATAACGATAATGATAGAAATTAGTAGAAAGTAGTAATTATAATGGTTTCAAATAAATATATTATTTCTTAAAAAAAACTATAATGAGAGTTTATTTATAAAATTAAGTTTCTACGTGTTTGTTGCCTAAAGGTTCAAATATTACCCGACAGATTTTTTCGAAAATTTCAGAGATTGTTGTTAGAAGCATCAGAAAGGTCAGGATGTATTTGAACCACGTTCGAATATAATCCTAGAGCTATAAGTATTTAATATTGTGTAAAATAATAATAGTAAAACGGGTACCGTATAGACGAACTTAAAGAGCAAATTATAAGAATTTGATAATGTGTTTATTACTGTTATTTTGAATTGGTAAGTTTAAAACGACAGTGGAGATTCAGTTGGAGACTGTGGAAAAATGCACAGGAATCTTATTTAGAAAATAACAACCATCGTCATTCTGGCTTCATACTTGTTAAGTAATCCTTTCAAAACATATCTTTAATGAGTATTTAAGGGATAATAAATTAAATAAATTTTAATTACTTTTGAATACAAATAATTTTTTACTAGAGTTCATCAGAGCCAACCCAATCTGATGAAGGAACTTTTTGCTTTCGATAAATTATGAATATTTTTAAATTTAAATTAAATGTTATTATATTTTTTTTATTATTTATTGTTGTATAAATAAATTTAAATACATACAATTTAACAGATATTTGGTGCATTAAGTTTTTTTTTATCGATTATTCATTATTTTAGATATTAAGCGTAATGAATAATGATGAATAAATTAATTTTAAAATTAAGTGGATTTTTTTGTATTTTCGGAAACACAATTATTTGTAAAAATAAATTATATGATCATTAACTCCAATGGAGTTTTATAGTAAAAATTGGGTTTAATTGGTATTTATAGGTTTCAAAATTAAAGTTCCGAGAACTTTTTTAACATTCGGAAAAAAGACAAACAACTCTTGTAAAAATTGTAATGTTAACATTAAAATACATTTTTGATAACCTGCATGTAGTACTTTAAAGATGTCCTGCGGTGATGCATACTTCTATTTTTGCAATAAGACGTTTTTTTCACTGTCAATAATTATAAAGTGGATATTTTTTTATTAAAATTATTGTTTTATCTAATTCAAAATTCGACCAAATAGTTTTTTTAGTTATTAAAGTGTTCGTACTAAGTATAATAATCTTTAAAAATTGTTTGATAATATTATCGGATTCAGTATATGTTATTATTCTTAGACTATTTTTAAAAATAATTAATATTTCTTAAGTAAATTTCATTAGTCATTTTAACTTCCAAGCAAACTTATTATCCTTACCTCTTAAATATAAATAAATAGCTCAAAAACTAATCGTTCAAGATCTGATTCAGATACGTCAACATTTTCATAAAAATATCCGCTTAGTGATTTACAGTGAACAAGAAGTTTTCATTTGAAAACAAAAGTTTTTATTACCGCATGATATTAATAAAGTGGTACAAAAACCAGAAGAATTCGAAAATTTGATAACTACATATGTCTTTAAAATTCCAAAAATCAGAATTAGAATAAAAATTCATAACTAGAGAAAAAAAATTAGGGTGGAAATACTTATTGGCGAATTACCCCTCATTGAGGTTGACAAATTTTCACCCGATCGGGTAATATTATACGGTGACTGAGGAGCACCAAGCCAAATTGACCGAATACATTACACGGCCTACACCGAGGAGATACTAGATAACGGCAATGCATTATGCCAACTCGATTCCACCGTGTAGAAATATTATTACCATTTACCACCGATACGTTATTCGGTTACACACATCCCCAAAGACGGTGTTATGTGGTTTTTGTACGATACGAAATCCCTCGTGTGATATTTGACGTACACACTTATTGCATTGTGTATTGAATTTCTTATTTGAAAGTCTATTTTGTTTGCACTCTTCTGTGTGTGTTACGGGGCACATTGTCTGTCTCAGTGGGATCTGATGATGGTTGACTTTATATTATTTTGATGAATATTTTCCGAATTGTGCTCCATGAAGAAACCAGTGGTGACTTTAAATAAATTGATTGTAAGAAAGCAAAATTTCATTGGTAGACCCCTCGAGATAATCTGTTGAAATATTCAACAAATTTATTACAAGAGTTGTACTAAGATTTAAATACATTTTTGATAAATTTATTTAAGTGAATGATAAACATTACAATAAATAGAAACATATAAGATTAAAATTACCTCAAATTGAAGGTCGTTTTTAATTTATGATTTTTATTTCTCGAAAATAATATAATATAATATAAGAAATACAGATCATATCAGTGAAAGAGTTTTATTAAAGTATAATGGAGCACGGGTTTTATTAAACAGGATGGCTCACCAAGCGGCAAGCATACTCATCTCCATTATTTTCTTCGATAATAAATTTAACGAAATTCTAAGTTTTGAAATTAAAAACAATTTTTAAATTTTTGAATTTTTTTGTACTATATATATTATGAAGGGATTTGTACTTATGTAATGATACAAACTTCAATTTTTTTTCCAATTTAATTCCTATTAATCTCCCTATTTAATTTTTAATATTTAGTTAATATTTTTTTTGTGAAAAATTGATGTTTAAATTTAAAATGTTTGTAGTAAGAATAATAATCCTTAAAAATGGATTTACAAAACTTAAAATAGACTTAATATTGAAACTATAGTATTCATTATACTTGGATAATTTTCAAAATTTATCGATGTTGAAAGATTAATGTTCATTTTCAAATCACCATAGCCCCCATTCCTTATAAGCCAATCACCATGGACCATTAGCACACAAAAATTATATTTTACTGAATAATTTTATTTACATTTGAAAACGAGAGGAGGGTCATGTATTTTATAAATCATTGAAGTTCCCTGTATATTCATAGGATACTCCCTAGTGTTACAAAAAATCTCAATAACTTTAAAAAAATGGTCTTCAAGTTGGTATACTACAAAATTTCACCATTCAGATTTTAAATGACTTTGGAGGAAACAGCAAGTTTGGCGGATCACCCTGTAGATATAATTTGGTCGCTAAATTTATATTATTCGTCAAAAATAATGTTTTTGCACGCAGACAATTTATATTTAATTCACTGCACGTGTCGGCAGACGTACGATTTTTCTGCACGTATTGATCTCGAAACACACATACCCAAATACAATAGGCGTTAATTCAATCTCGATGTTTTCGTAATACCGAACCAAATGAAATTAACACAAAATTACATGATAATCGATTCCCATTCAGTGAGTAATGTCAAACGTTCATACAGAATGTTAAAACTTACTTAAGGCATTGAAGCTCATGACTATTGTGCACAAAATATGGGAAACCATTTCAATAATATTATGTTATGATATGAATATTCACTATTTCTAAAAATCCATTGCTTGATATTTATTTAAAATAAAAGTTTCAACATTATAATAAGTACATTAAAAAAAACATAAAGTTTTAAGACTGATTTTTATCAACTTATACATTTTGCTGCGAGTATTAAAAAAGTTTATACTATGATGGATACATTAATAATTTAAAATTTGAACTTTTAAATTTCTTAAAATCTAATAAATATGTTTTGATGTTTTAGATTCTGAGCGGAGCGATGATTTTATTGATTTTATCATGATGTGTGTGTGTGTGTGTGTTTTTTTTGTGTCTGTCATCACGTTTTGGGGCAGTAAAAGTGCTTTGATTTTTGACTTCAGTACCTCGTTCGATCAGAAAGTGAATCTAGTTGGTACTTTGGGGGGGGGGGGGGGTTAAAAGTAAAAAATTTAATACTTTTCTAAATAATCGAGAAAAATAAACTAAACATTAAGGGGATAACGGGAAATTTTACGCACACTCATTTTTCGACACAATCAATTTTGGTTTTTGATGTAACTTTAAAACAAATGACCAAAGATACACGACATTTTCACCATATTTTTATATAAGTATATTCAATCACCATGCAATTTTCAAAAAATGTTGACTTAAGTTGAACTATTCATAGGCATTTGAAATTTTCGATCATTATTAGTTTTTTTTAAATTAATATCGATACAAATTTATTTGTTAGGCAGAAAAGCTTGAAAATTGAATTCAAGGCTCTTAACATATTGTTACAATAGCAGTTGAAGAATAAAATAAATTAATAGTCATAATTTTTTTTATAAGCATTCAAAGTTTGAATTTTGATAACATACGTAAATATCACGGAAATTCGCAAATTATTTTAAACTAGAAATTCATAAATTTTTTTTTTAAATCTATGATTTGAAATTTTTTAATTATCTATAATATATCCTAGACAGATAAACCGTCTTCGCTCAGAATCGTTTTTCGTATACAATGATATAATATCATTGGATTCAAATTTAATTCCATCCATTACAGTAACCCACTTGTAACCTACTGTACAGCAGAGCGACATCCACGATTTACCCGCCTTTTTATTTATGAAAATACTCTGTTTAATAAAATATCTTTAGTTCTACATTTTTTCAATAGTTATAATAATTACTTTAATAACCATTACTGATAAAAAATTCATATTTCAGTTATAAAGTGTAATAAATTTTATTCTCAAAAAATAATTTTTTTTTTATATTTTCTCTTTACTATGTATCATAAAATACATACAATCATACGATTAACTTACTAAAAATAAACAAAATTTATGTTCTACTCAATAAATGTGATTGAATAAAATAATATTGAATACATCTAACAGGTGAATTGATGAATTATATAAACCCCGAACAGCATAGATATTATAGTAATATAAATACTTATATTTTTAAGAAAAAACTGTGGCCTATTATGTATACTTTTAAAGAAAGGTATTAATATTTTTAGCTTTACTATGTTAACTTTGATCTAACAATATTGTATTATACTATATAAATATTATTTATTTATAACTGGTTAATATAAAATTTGATAAAATTTTAATAAATAATATATCTATTTCTGAAAGATGAATAACAAGAACAATTATAATATTATTTGTTTTTACAGAAAGTAAAAAAAAATGTTTCACAACAGTTCTAATTTGCATCAATTAAGATCGATTACGCAATACTAAAAACGAAGGCAATTATTTTGGGGTTATATCTCTAAAGTAGGTTATTCAATTGAAGACGGTGTTTTTTATTGTGTTGAAGAATAATTAATTAGATATTTTGTCCAGTAAATGATAATTTAAAATTAGTTTAAACATTAATCTTATATTATTAAAAATGTACACAATAAATAATTTTATCAATGTAAAGATATATTAATTTTGTTTAGAAAAATACAAAAACAGATGTTTTGTTTTGTTTTATACTTTCCAATGAATCATCCTAATTTTAACGGTTGATATGCATACCTATATATTTATATAAATGAATATATAATTAAATAAATTAGAATTCTAATAACATATAAAATAAATATATACATTTTAAATTTTAAAATTACATTGTTATTGAGAACAAATATATTATTAACGATTATATTGTTTCATGTTTAAAGACATAATATTTTGAGAATATGTGTAAGTACTATATTATTGTTGGCTATTTTTTTTTAACCTTGGTTTAATACAGATCTTTGTATTTAACGAATCATTAAATAATCATTAACCAGCTAAATAATAATAGGTAATATTATCATTTAACTTGCTTAACCCGAGCACACTAAAGTCCTTTAAAAATCCTACCTCTCATATGTCTCAAACTGTGTGTTAGATTCGTTCACTGTGATTATGCTAGCAATATATTTTTATACATATAGATATATAATGGTTAAAATATATTAAGTAACAATTTTACAAACATATTCAATTTGGTTTATCATTATGTAATTTTATTCGTTTTATTGAGAAAAGTCTAAAAATTCAAGTATTCAATTGAATGACATTTATTGATAGCAATTTTATTATTTGGGCCTATCACTTTTTAACTTGTCATATTATCACGAGTTTATCAAGTGTAGACCGGGCGTTTGTAGAATCGAACTAGTCCTGATGTTAAATAAAAGTAATAAAAAATCCTCACGTGTCCAAAAACCATTTTTAATATAATTTTCTTATTCATAATGCATTTTTGTTTAAATCCCATATTAAATTGCCCTACTTTTCTTTATATTATGTTTTGATTTTTTTTTTTTTTTTAAGAGTGAAACGTTTTAATATCTGACGACGGATATTGGAATTTTTAAAACAAAGAGGTAATTCTAGTCGAATTGAACAAAAAATAAATAAATAAATAAAAACGTATTATAAGTTTAATTTTATAAATACGCCCTGTGTAGTCAATAATAAAAAACTGACTATCTATACCCGTTTCGCAAAGGGATTTAAATCTATTTTTTTCGTTTTAAAATGGTCATAAATTATAATCGGAAAATTATATTATACTATACCATAAAAGAAATCCTTTTCTGAATTTTTTCAACCAGTTAATTCTATTTCTATATTCTCTTTCAACGTATATATATATATATATCGATATTTATAAATATTTTGTTAACCTCCGCGTGGCCGTGTACTATGGAACGATTTTTCTTTAAATTTACATTTTTGATTATCCAATGGTAAAAAAACTGACTACATAAATCGTCTATTCAATATTAGCTGATGGCACACCAATTCGTTGTTTGCTCACGCTGTGATGATACGCTCGACTCTACATTGTTTCATTGAACAAACATCTTGGATAAATACACATTTAAGTTTGAAAATGCAATCTTCTTCACATGGAATTGCTATATATATTAGCTTAACCAAACTTTTACAGAGTTTGTTATGTGTAATCTTTGTACAATAATGCCAATACCAGATCACACCCCCGGGAAACGGAAAAAATAATTTTCTCAAGCAGGTAAGTAATTGACGAATGAAGAGTTTTTTTTTTTAGTTAGATAGATTACGTTTATAATTTATATAATATACCATAATAATATTTAATTGTATATAAATAAATGCTTAAAGTAACGGTCTTCACTTAATACGAATCAAATTTATATGTATGTTTATTAATTATTATAATATTGATGGAAATATTAAAATCATATAATTATGATTGATTATATAAAGTTTATAAGTTATAAAAATTATTTGTGTCACATAGGTTGGTAGGTTGGTTTTAGATCGACATTTGAAAATTATAAAACTTTCTTACATTTCTTTTTCGCGTCAAAAGTGTGAACACATCTGTATCTACCAATACAATATTAACGTCAAGTGAATCATGTACAGGAATTTTATGTTTCATTATTTTTTAGCTAAATTGCATTTTATGTGTGACTAAAATATTATTCCATACTTTTACTTTACAGTATATATTATATTATATGAATAACCTAACTCAAGATACTGCTAACTTGGTACATGTATGTTTTTTAGATTTTATAAAATATATTTAGAATAATCTGATATTGTTATAATTTGTACAATTATTGCATTACCTACATTATATAATAATTATAAATATTATTATGCAACGTTGAGGACAATTAAAGTAACACGGCGTTAGGGATAGGCATTTTAGCTACACTGTTCATGCATTACTATACAATAGGTGTATAGTAAGTTAAATAATAAACTCAAGATCACACAATTTTTTGAATTATATACTGTTCAAGTAAATTACACTCATTCGTCAGTTCTGTTTTAAGTAAATATATATTATGTGATAATTATTAATTACGTTATTTTATCATTAATTAATAACTAAATTAATAAATATAAATTCAGTGAAATTGAAATCATTATTTTTTTTTTTATTTTTTTATGATAATTATTATATTTTTTGGCATTTTAGAAGCCAAAGGTCAGTATGACCTATAGAGGTTATAAGTAGTTGTGGTAGTAATATAATTTATATTTTAATGGAAGACTTTATTATAATATAAAAGATTCATAAGCAATATTTTATAATCAAAAATAATTTAGCAGTTTTACTAATAAATTCAGTATATAAACTTGAATCAAACTAAATATTATTATGATAGAATCATGTTTGGTCGTGTGTAATTTAAACTTTATGACAAAAAATTTCACCTATACTTAATAATATATTATGTAAAATATAATAACATTTTGCTTTATGTATTGAAATTTCATATTTATTTTTTCAGTATAGAAACCAAGAATTGTAGTGAAATTTAATAACGACTTAGTTATTAGTTTTATTTTTTAATTATAAAACAATATTTAGAATTTTTCTAAAATGTCTTAGTTGCTTTGTTCAACTGTCCTTAAATTGACAATATAAATATATTGCGTTCTTACATTATACGTTTTAAAGAAATCATGTACTTAAAAGAGTTTTTCAACTCGACATTTGATAATTTTTATCATTAAACTTTGAGAATTCTCGAGAATGTATAAATAAAAATATCATTACAAATTCTTACTTTTATCATACATCGAAGGGTGTCGATTGTGTCGATGATGACATTGCAGTTTAAAATTTGCAAAGATAGCTTTATTTTTAAAAGAAATGCAACCAAGGAATTCGCTCTGCTGTATATTTATGTTTTTATAAATGTTTTATTTTACCATTAATAATAATAACTTATTTATAGTGAATATAATTAATAATGGAGTTTTTAAATTAGATATTTAAATATAATACATTCTGAAATACTATAAAATATAAATTACAATTTATATTGATAATTTCTTTTTATTGTTAAGAACCAAACAAACTTAAAAAAAAAAACAATTGAGTGGATAGGTACTGTAGGACATATCGAGTGTACATTATAAATGCATATTCATTTTAAAGTAATTTAGATTTTATTTTTACTAATGAAGTATATGAATATTTATTACAATAATTACCAAATAATAGATTGAATTTAATACAATTTTTTTTTTATTATTACCTATTTTTTATTTCCACAATCTGTTACATACATTTTGAACAATAAGTGAAATTAATAATTATGGCGTGAAGGACGGATTAAAGATTCATTCCAGTGAAGGCATTTAAAAAAAAAAAATGAAAAAATGAGAGAGAATTTTAAATAACAATGTTAGGAGATATTAGAAGAGGAAAGATAAATAAGAATAACAGAATTTAATATATTTATTTGTTATTCGCTCAATTTGTATTCCACAGGGCATTAAAATATTTATTAAAAAAAAAAAACCACAAATATTATTATGTTTTTGGTGCACCTACCAATTTCAGTTGACCTGACAATATTCTAAAACAATATTGCTTTAATGACTGGGTAAACAGTAAAAAAAATAAATATGTGTTGGCATGACATTTTCACTATTTCCAAATTAAAATGTTGGAAGTGTCAAAAATATTTGTTTTACCTACTTTTAATTTTCCGTTGAAGTTAAGTCTTCGTTTAAGCATATTCCTACATTTATTTTTCAGTTATCAATATTATATTATGTGTTTTGAATTTTTCGATTATAATATTAAAACTATCGTTCTATCGTACTTGCGTATAATTTCGAATAAACTCTTCAAATCAAGAAAACAATAAAAGACTTGTTCAGGAAGAACGGTCTATAGATGACAATACAGTATAAAGTTTCTCTTAAAACTTTTAAAAGCTGATTTCTCATTTCCATACATCGTTTCACCATACTTATTGAAGTTTATAAAAATATATATATATATTTTTTTATATAAACTAGTAGTACACAAAAGTTTAACGTTCTATGGCCTACGCTCCAAATAAAATACGAGCTACATTGTATGTGGGTTTATTCTCATTAGTATTTAAGTGAAAATATTGTAAAGAATAAATGCCAGATAAAAATTATTCAAATAAAAATAGATAAAATAGTTTTTGATTTGATAAAATATGAATGATTCAGAATTGTATGGATAAATACGCAAGTATATATTATGTAAATTATAACTCAACTACCTCAAAAATTGACTACCATCATCATTTAACACGCAGTAAATTCTATTATAGTAATACCATACCTAGCGTATTACCATTGAATAAAAAAAAAATATATATATATACAATCATATTATAATCCAAGTATTTACCAGTCTACCAAGGTGTAAAAATAAGTATACCAAATAAAAAGGTTTAAAATTATTATGCTTGGAAGATAATTTAAACTGTAAAAAAATAAAACGTAAGACTCGGAAAACCTTAAATTATTGAATTATTACTTGCTTGGTTTTCAAGCTGAAAAACACGTTGAACCACATTGTCTGAAACTATGTGGTGGAGAAACCATAATTTTGTGGAAGTTTTGAATACGAACGTCTGTTTGTCGTTTTCGTGTGACAAAACGGTAGACTTGAGCGATGATTAATGGAGAATACGATCGCGTTTTTTCGTTTATTATTAAACACTATTATATTAGCTATACGAAGCGGGACGTGTATACAAAGAAAATAATAATTTATGGAGTGAACAAGGTAAGCACGTAAAGCTTATATTGATCGAATGAAACTATAGGCGTAGGTATAAACCCAAATTGGAAAATAGTTTACTTTTTTGTAATTAAATAATATGATAGTCGATAGTGTTCTATATTCAGTTGAAATTTGTTAAGAGCATAATAATATTGAACAACAGAATGTTAAATGTTTGAAATAATCTAACTTCTATTAAACATGGAAAGAGTGTTGCTGATTTGTATAAAATAGTTGGGAACTTAAAAATGTTTAATGAAAATTTCTGCTCAAATTGTAATGCCGACTATATGCCCTCTCTATGAAGTCACCTCTTATTACTAGGTAGTCCTGGTGAGTGCACTATAAATTTTCAATTTTAAAATGAGTATTTTATTTTTTGGAAGTTGTAAGACATTAATATATTTTTTAATTATGTGAACAAAATACATTGAATCTTGATATATTTGTATTTATTTATTGTATAATGGTCATATTTTTTAATGCTATTGTGATATGTTATATTTCAATATTTTAACTAGTGTAAAATTAATTGTAACGATTTTCTTACGCTATAAGTTACAATGGAACATTAAATTAATATTAATAGTAAAATGTAAAACATAAGTAATTAGCATTATAATAATGAATGTATTCAAAACAGTTAATCCCTTTTATAGTCCTCGTATAATGTGTGTATACTTTATAATATAGTCATCGTAAGTTTTCTGTAATGTTTCAATAAGTAAGTGTGTTAAAATGAAATTTCAAGTCTTTATTTGAACTTTAACCTAAGTTTTCTATTTAGTTTTAAAGGTGGTTAATGAAAGATTGAGCTTATAAATGAAATATATTGAGAGACAAAACCAATTTCTTACTTAACAATGATAAATTGTAATAAATAATCTTATAACTAATATGGTTAGCTTTAATTAAACGAATAACCATCAAGAAAAACTTAATTTTGATAAAAATAATAATTCTAAAATGTTAAAGATCTTATAGTCCATAAATGTTTATGTTATAAATATAAATCGAAGCTTGTTTAAAACGTATAATGAATTAATTTATAATATTTTTAATAATTAATTTAAAATATGGTTTGTTCATTAAATTTTAAATAAATTAATGCTAAAATAATTGGAGAATTTTATGTATCTTTAAAATATAAATTTAGAATTTAGAAATACCTATCATGAAAAAATCTTTGAAGGTGGGCAAACGTACGCTTTTACGTTATACACACTACAACACTATAGAGAAACTATGATTAATGTGAAATTACAATTGTTTTTTTGGTATGAGTTATATATATATATAATATATAAATAAACAGTTACTAAAACGATTATAAACAGTGAAATTAAATGGTTAAGTCTAGTAAGCATGTATAGCGTAGTTCACCAAGCATGTTCACCTCATAATTAATTTATTCAAATAAATTCTAATTTCTAATTTTTAAGAATCTATATTCAAAGACCATAATTTTTTAAATTGTAAAAATGTTTTATATTTCTTTCCAAATAATTTTTAAGCATTGTAATACTATCCTTAATATAGTCAAACATTTCAAGAATTGAAAAACTACTCGTTCGAATTTTAATTCTTATACGACAATATTCCTCAGAAAACAAAGTCTAACAGTTTAATCTAGAAAATGGAATTTTTTATTTAAAATTAGAAATTTTTACCTATAAAAAATCTCAAATGTGAAAATATGATTTTAATGTTATTTAATGTTACCTAAAAATATGCTAACTATATTGAAGGAATGGCTGCTCAAATTTCCATAATCGTACTCGCAGATAATAACTACGGGTTGAAGTGATGACAGAAAAAAACAATCTCCTTGGTTTATTTGAATAATAAGTTTACTGATAAATTATAGTTTCTCCGGACGATGATAAAACATTTTTTATATCTTTTGCAAATTGTATTAATATATATTATTTTTTGATTTACAATATCTCCGAGGGGTCTTATATATAATAAGATTGATGCGCAAGAAAAAAAAGAGGAAAAAAGAAGTATTCTCTGGGAGAGGTGGCTTGAGGGTACTTAATGGATAAAACGTAAGGATAATTATTGATTTAGGAGGATTCGCATTGGCCACACATCGAACGATACTGCTTTTATTAAGAAGTCAAACGAAAACGGAAACGGTAAACGGAAAGTCTTACGTATATTATGTATTGTAACAATAGGTCATACCACGTAAGGAAACGCACGTGTATTAGTTCGTCGAGGCATGGCCATTCCATTTATCCGCTGTTATTATTATTATTATTGTTATAAAGGTCGAACGCAACCTTTGGACTTTACGTCTCCTAGGCGTAATCCGTTAATTAGCAAAGTTCCAATCAAAGGTGAGTGCCGGAGGGACCGCCGTTGCCGGTCGCGATTCCCGCCGTCGTATCCACGCGGCAAAGGGTCATCATATAATATTATACCGTTTTATCTTATTTCATCCACACCCCCATACACCGCACTTACCACATCGACCAATCGTTACGTAACAATCGCCTTATACAGGCAACCTGCACACCACATGGGTACCAAAGTTTTTTACACTTAGCATCTCCCCGTGATATACGAGTAAATGTCTTTGGTAGGTATTCACACTGAAATAACACCATTGTATCGACGTTCTGTGTTCACGTCGTTACGACTTAAACTGTACACAACAATAATATACATCTACAATAATCATATTATCAACCATAATAGCGATTATCCATTGACAATATTATGATCTTTATTTTGTGCAACGGACATGTAAACTGAATAATTAATATAATATTGTACGCTATGTGATCTACGTGTGTGAATTTGATAGTGAAATGGATTTTTGTTTACGAATAACAAGCAAATTACATATTGTTTAAGCTCATTACCGCCATTATATCAGCGTTGACAACCCTAATTTAAGTACGGTCACAGACCGGGATAGATCTTACTCGGTGGCTGGTACTGGCGCCATGGCTTCAGGCCTCTGGCAGTCTTATGCGTATGGCGCGACTTTATGAACGGTTCACCAATTGTTGTTACTTATTTTTTACGATTTTTTGTTTTCCGGTATGAGAGTGTTTCGTTATTTGTTGAGTTTTGAGTGACGCGAGTTAATGTTACGGATATAATCACATTACTATTCTCGATTGGTATCATATAGTGATCTTTTTTTTTTTTTTTTTTTCCGTTCAAAAAACCAGGAACGGGTGGGAAATGTTTAGCACAGTACTGCCACCCGGTCCCGTATCGTTTATTCGCCGTCAATTATCGTAGTTATTTTACACACGCGGGGGCCTCTAACCACCCTGAAAAACTGGCCTTCGGCCCACAAAATAATAAAGTTTACCTTAACTGTCCACCCGCCTGTCTGGAGCGCTCTGCTTCCTCCTTTAGCCCAAGTATTTGTCTCCACCATCATGTCAAACGCTATCCTCTGATTATCCACCAATGCCTCAATCCACCTTCTCCTTGACCTGTCATCTGGGAGGAGCTTCTGCTCCGGCCCCAGAATGATATCAGGAACATCCTCGGCCGTAGTCGCCGACCGATGCACTGCTCCATCCCTTGCCTACACTCCGCCCAGTGCAGACAATGTAACAGCGTATGTTCTACTGTGTCCTCCAGCTCTTCGCAGTGGTAGCAGCGGGGATCAGCTGCCCTCCTCCTCTTCCACAGATAATGTTGGAAGCAACCATGCCCTGTCAGAGCTTGGGCCATGTGAAATTTCATATTCCCGAGCCTTGACTGATTCAGCCACCTCCGGATATCCGGAATCAATCTCCTCGTCCAATCAGATAGTGACCTAACCTATCTAATGTACTAATTAGACGCAGTACCCGACTGTGATTTGTCGTGTTTCCTGGTCAATCGAGCGTTGGCATGAGGAGTTGTTGTATGGTTTTTGAGCCGTTTCTGGGCTCAAGTTCATGTCAACGATGTCGTTTGGATCATATTATTTCCATTTTAATCATCGTCGTGTGCAGATGGATGAATTCTCAATTTTCAAGTGTTGTTTGAATGACCCCTTGTCCTGCTCCTCCAATCGCTATATTAATTGTCACAGTAGTGTAAACGACGCATTCATATGTTTTCGTCATGGTGCTGTCGTGACCAAAATTAAACATATACAGGTTGGGAATCGACCCACGTAAACAATTGCAAACCTTGAAGTCTAAATCTTCTGAAAAATCAGTTGTTCCAACTAATCACTAGCGATACTAACGGAATTATTTTGTACAATATTATGATTGATAGGTATCTTTAATTGTAGATATTCCCACATTTTTCACGTGGAATTATGAATAATTTATGTCATTTAAAATTTATAAATGCAATTTAATATAATATACTCCTATATTAAATTGTAACTATATATTTTGTTCATTTATAATTAATTAGTATTAATTGTTGACACTGGGTGTGACCAAACGCTAGTGATTAGTTGGAACAGTTGATTTTTTCAGAAGGCTTGTGCTTCACTTTATTTTAGCTCGATTCTCAACCTGTATATTATCTTTAATCGTGGTCGTAACACAAGAAGTTGCATCCAGTGTAAAATATGTTTAGGCATGTGTTTTCGTATGATCACTGTAGTCTGTGGAGCCCACTTGGTTGTCACTGTTCTTCAGGTGCTTAATATAACAGTAACACAAGTAGTTTAATTGTATTATTTTATATCTCTAAATCATTTCTGTAGATACCAATATCGTTATTTATACATTATATATTTCTCCACCCAATTTTTATACATACCACGAGTAGGTATATATAATATTTTAAGACATTCCAATGATTGTACAAGGTTCCGACGATCGGTCATCAGCCTTCGAGTCCATATATATATATATATACATTTACGTAAAAATAAAAGGAAAACTATTTACTGAATATCAACGAGTTCATTTTTACGAGATGACATGGTGTCTAGCGTGCGTGACGTATGAATCAATTAAAGAATACCTGTGCTTAATATTTATTACTTATTATATTATAAATTACTTTAAAAATATTTTAATCGATTATATTCCAATAAATATAAACATATCAAATAATAATCAACATATTAATAAGTTTATTGAGTATAGCAATAAGCATTTATGTGGCTTGGTGAGGCGCGGTCGTACGCTCAATCTGCGGAAACGCACTGAGCTTACGTACCGGCCGCAGTTGCTAGCTCCCGGATGGGTGACCACCCGGGACTTTTAGCAACATATCCTTGCCACACTTACACAAACACGTGTTACAACCCTACCCAATTAAAAACCTACAAACAAATATACAAAAATAATCCCTACCGTACCACCCCACACCCAATGGCCTATGTTGCCGCTGGTTCTCCTTACAAAAACAAAAAAAAAATAAGCATTTATTCTTTTAAAATCTTAACTAACATAATATCTAATATAATTTTTTTTTTTATAATAAATATGATATCTATTGATGTAGGAAAGTATTTAAAATATTGTGTTCACTTGATCGGAATACATAATTCATTACAAAAAAATAAAGTCCATTAAATAATAAAATAGAACCATTATTTTAGTAAGTATAAAATAAATTAATTTAAAGATTATTTACTCCATATATTTTTCATTGCATCTCATTACGTTTTTGTTTGCTTTAATTCTTTTTAAATCGAAAATACTATATTATTTCTCCTTGAATTATATAAATTCGAGAAGGTATAAAATAATCATTGAGATTGGTGTGGATTTTAAAATAAATAGTTTATCGTTTATGTATTGTTTCTAGAAACAAGTGTCCATTAAATGAAATGATCCATAGACCATAGAAGTATTAAGGTACATAAAAAAAAATTTAAATAAAAGCTTTTAAAAGAAAACTTTTATAAACAACTAGAAGCTTTTAACAGTGATTATAATTGCTAGGTTAATCAGACTTTCCAACTTGTTTGCTCCTATACAAATTAAAAATTATGTGCGAATAGTGTAAAAAATAAATCCTATGATTAATATTTCTTTATAATATATCTACGTATTGTCTATGTCATATTTTTATAATATTATAAGGGAATTTTAATTTTTTTTTCTTTGAAGAAAATATGTTCAAACCATTTTTTTTTATTGATCTAAAATATACATCGACAACTAGGCCATTAGTACACGCATTTTTGATTACATTGTTAGTATTTTAGTATTTACATGATTACATTAAATTAATTTGTACAATTCTGTTTTTTTTTTTTTTTAAGAATAAGATTAAGCTGTTCAAACCATTTAAAATTATATGATTGAGTTGTTTTTATATTTCGAATATAATTCGATAGCCGCTGTATAATATAATTTAGTATTTAAAAACATTTATTAAATATTTTTAAGATCAAAATTTGAATTATCATTGGTTACTTTTCCCTCAACCTTAAAATGTGTAAACAGATTATTTGTTAATAACACGAGTCTTGCATACATTTTTGACGTCTAACCGAATTAGTTAGGTAACGAAAAACTTTAATTCTCTCTCTCTTTTTTCCATCCTTTGAAATGTTGCACTCTTAAAAAACAAACTACTCAGATCTGAAATGATTAAAATTCAAAAGTTTTAATGAATTTGTTTCGTCAAGTTAAAAGAAACTATTACAATATTATAATTGATACTGAATGAATGGCTATAGCCGTTGATAACTTTTAATCTCTGGTTTCGTGTAATGTGATATAGTACTGCACTTAATGAATAATATTAATGTACGTTTGAACTCTGGAGTGTTTTTTAATATCCCATTGGAGCTTAAATAACTTGTTTCATTGTTCCGAAAACAAACATAAATATCTGATTGATTAAGTATAGATTAAGTCTGTAGCATATAATTATAATTATTATTTTTTTTTTTTTTTTTGGGGGGGGGAATGTAATGTAATGTAATGTAATGTAACCACCCCCCCCCCCCATAACTTAAAAAAAAGGCTTAAATATTGATATTGTCATTTATTTTATAATTCACCATTTTTATTTTAGTATAATATATTGTACGTATATTGATTAAATATTGGACAATCCCCTCCCCCTGAGAAATCACCTGATTGGCGCCACTGGATTAGGTCTACTCCTCAAGGAAACGTGTCTCTATAATTCAATTACATCGATGAGAAAAATCACAATTAATTTATAATAAAAATTATCACAAACACGTGGTCAAAGTCACGTTAAATCATTGAAAACTGTGAAGAACGATTGTCTCCCAAAACGTTTCATAATATATTGTTAATAAAATATAATTCACTGCTTGCGTAATTTAAAGCGCAACAGAAAAACAGAAAACCGTTGTAACAATACTTAAAGACCGATGATTTTCGAATTTTCGGAATTTCGGAACATCATTGTCCAACAACCATACAAATTTTAAAATTCTGTGTCACCCGAATTTCGCTTAAAAAAATATTTCAGTTCACTCAGAACATTTTACGTCATCATTACGGTCTTGAAGAATGAATATAATCGATCCTGGTAGGTTAGGCGTAGTAGTTATAACATTTTACCTAGAGTTGGTCAGCTAACGCATACTTAGAGTTTGATAACATCACGCATCGTCGGAACCACTTTCGTTTGGCTGAAAGAACCATAGATTTAAGTGAAACCCCTCCCCTTTTAGTTGTATTTTATAAGTTATGTTACTGATGCGACGTCATCTATAGTAGCAATGTATACCTACATTGTATACGGTTGTAAATATGTGTTGATGCATTGGTGTGGCTCAACTGATTGGCATCGATTTTGATTACCGAATCAGTAAATTAACTGTTAAAAGTATTTAGATTGTTACCATGATCAAAATACTTGTTTTCTTTAACTCACCAAAACATTTAAAACTTGGCGAACTTGACTCAAAAATAATTCAACTTGAAATTAATATACTCGTAATAATGTCGTCGATTTCTGGTGTACAGAACGCGATGATATATTTGAAAAAAATAATAATCATCATCCTATACAATATGTAATCGCATATTATCATAAAATATAATCTCGACGGATTCACATAAATTTCAATAATTATCTGATGTCAATTATAATACAATTTATAATGGGCATTTAATAGCCGATCGTCAGAAAAAAATTTTTTTCACTTTAATTTATAATATTATATAATTAGAATACAAAAGAAACTGTCAATATAAATTATGCATATTATGAGTGACGAAACCGTCCACTTAGCACGGAAATTAAATATTATAATTATTAATGTACCTAATTTGCTCACAAACGAAATTGGAATTATTTAATTTTTAATAAGACGTGTTTTATAATAAATAAATAATTTTATTTGAATATGATTGAATTCCGCGCTTCTTTTTAAATTATGTACAGTACACAATGGGAAATGTAATTTTTAATTAAATCGTTTACAGTTTACACAGTCATACAGATTTTATTAAACATTTCTTATTTAATAATATGAAAGAGAAGAATATAATAGGCATTTTAACGTTTAACAGAGCATACTTATACAAAATTATACTGTCTCGTTGAAACGTTATATTATTTCAAGTTAATATTCGATAAAGTTAAATATCGGTTGATAAAAATAATAATATTAGATAATTGTACGTAGACTTCACTTTAATATTTTACCTACAACAAATACACACATACGGTATGGGTATGTTTTATTCTTGTTTGAACGCACATGGCATATAGTTACAAATATTTATGAACTATGAGTATTTTTATTCACCTAAAACTGTTAATATGTATAATATTTATATAAATATAGTGTGACATTTTAATTATGCTCTCACTATTTTCATGCTTAATATGTTTATGTCAAAAACAGATCAAAATATTCAAAAAGAATCTCCGCTAAATAATTTGAAGTAAAAAAAAGGAGTTCTCGTTTGACAAATAGAAGTTTGTATCGCCAAAGATACTCCACAAGTAGTACAAAAAATATCCAGAATTTAAAAATATGGTATTCAGGAAAATTTAAAAATTCTAAAAATTAGAATTCACAAATGTATTATCATTGGAAAAATGGGAGCGAATATGCTTAAAAATCAATTCATTTTTTAATGAACTCACAATAGTTATTCTAATCAGCATTAAATAATTAAACGTGCTTAATTCAAAACTTTTCATAATATTATAATAATATCAATATTATGAAATGTTTTCGCAATAATTCTTTAACTCACATGTTGCAATATTTATTTACATTTGTCTTGCTTTTACATCCTTAATAATGGTTTAGTTTCTTCTCCCTACGTTTTACATAATATAAGCCATGACCATCCACTTTTTTTTTCTTTAAGCCCAAGCCGAAAATTTGCCAGGTGACGCGGAGAGTTAAAAACGCTTCGGATAGCAAAAACCTAATACAAAAAGAGCACCAGTGAAGTAAATTACCATTGACATAAATGAAGAAAAAATAAATACCTACTGTCGATAAATATTGCTAAATGTCAATGGACAAAAATCCCTAAGTCCGTATTGTCATCAATGCAGCGTTGTGTGTGACATATTTTTAAGTACGTTTGAACCTAAATCAATATTTTTACAAACAAAATATTGTCAGATAAAATCTGACCCTTATTTTATAAGTCACCATGATTTTTTCGATGCATCGGTCGGCGCACAGAATGTTATTATTATTTATTTTTTTTTTTATTAGAAATAAGCCTCGGCTGCGGAGGCCATTGGCTGACATAGTTTACATTGTTAATGATAATTGTTGTCGAATGTTATTATGTTCTATGTCAAACATTGTAACTCATTATTGATGACCGTTTTATACTTATGTTCTTTGTTTTTTACGAATGCTAAATAAGTCTAGTTGGTAAGAGTAGAGGGCATCATATCTGAATGCTTATCTAAGAATATAAACCACCACGGAAGATTTTAACTAAATCTAGTTCAATATAATATGGTGCAATATTCGAATATTTTTTAGTAAGATAGTATTGATTATGAAATTCATCGTTCAGCTAGTTTTTGACTTTAAATGTATTACAGTAGTTATTATAGGTACTTACAATATTTTAATACCTATCAGAAACGTATATAATGTTAATGGATTTATAACATCTTAGACCAGCGCTAAAAACTGACTGATATACCGGCTTAAAATGTATTTTTAATAAAATCAAGATGCTTTATCATGACGAAACATATACATCAAAATTGTATATTCAATTACGTAATTTTATACTATATTTATTGAAGATCGGCTACACATTGTCACTCCCAGAATTTCCAGGAATAGGGAGGCAGTAGCATAACAATTAAAAAGTTTATTTGTATGACGATATTCATCGAGAAATAAATATTTGCAGGAAATCAAGTAAATAATATGAATCGTTGTAATATTATAATATTATAGTTTAACTATTATAATTCTTCAACCGGATATTTTAGTTGATGGATAAAAAATTATTTATAAAAACTGGGTCTTGGGACTTACGTATTTAATCATTATTGTAGGATATAGCTACAACGCTGTGTAATTATATCTTTATGTCTGTATAACTACTAAATAACAATATTATTCTGAGATTCCTATAAACGCTGTGATAAGCTTTTTAGCTACATCTGAATGTTAATAATTACCAATTTTATTTTCTAACTTTGTCTTTTTAAATTCCATATAAATCTTCCATTTGTCTAGAGAATCGATGCATTTTTGATTTGAAAAAAGACCTCTGTCAAAATTGCGTTTGATTATTAATGTTGTGGACGATAATTATAATTAGGGGCCGGATTCATATGCACGATGCACGAAAAATCCTCAAAATATGCTTCTAAAAATACTATAGGTAAAATATGTATTTATTTTTAAATATGTACTTAAATATTCACTTAAAACTTTGTTTTAAATTATGTACAAATATGTGATATATATATATATATATTATGAATGTAAAAATAAGTATTAAAAAAGAATAAAAAAATGTTTAAAGTTTATTTTGTATTTCTTGAATTTGATTCTTTGATTTTTAAATTGTTCTTGTGTTTATCACATGATAAATGTTGGTCTACCAAAAACTTTTTGGTCACGTTAACTGTAATTTCACAAATATAGAAAAACAAAATTGAACGTGAAAATACGACGAAAACGAATAAATAATAATATGCACTATAAAACTACAAATATTACTAATACACACATTAATTTGCTTATAAATCCGATCCTGATAATGTATACTTGGACAAATTCTCCTAAAATTACCAAATCTTGACCAGAGAAAATGTTTGTAAAATATCATCATTGACAAACATTTCGATTTTAAAAGTTTAGCTCAATAATTATGTCGTTGCAGGTATTTCACTTTGCAATGAACTTCAGTAGATATTTAAAATAATTAAAATACACCAACTACTTTGCGTACATGTGCAAATTGGGAGTGCAAGGTGTATATTTTCACACCCATTATAATTATTGTTATCGAATTTAACACTTTCAAGTTTAATTTTTTATAATTTAAAATTTAAATGAGTAATTGTGCATAATAATAATAATAATAATAATAATAATAATTAAATTCCAATGAAAATTCTCGGCGCGCCACCTCATAACGCACATAATATATATTAATACAATATATTTAATGTTTTTCACCCATTACATTATTTAAATATATATATATATGTATTTGATCAATAAATTTGAATAATTAATTAAAATATGCTATTAATAATAATTAACATTATTGATTAAATAAATATAGTAGATCGGTAATTGACGCTCCTCATTCGTACAATGTTTCCCTTGGTTTTCATTCATGTTTTCGGAGACTGTTCACCTCCTCAAAGATGTAATGAAAAAAAAACTTAAAAATTGAAGAATTGTTTAGTTTACTTTCAAATTGATGGTAAATCCCACAATTTTATGCTTTTAACTAAAACTGAAACTGTCATAGTTTTTTGCTAAATTTTTCAAATCAAGTAGTATAGGTACCATTTGAAGTACTTAACTTATCATTTGTATACTATATTATTACCTGTGATACGAACCAATACCATCGCGGTGTTATCTACGTCCACAACGATAGACTATGGTCTACGGTGGACCCGCCGGGACCGATATACTTGGACACGTAATAATGCACACTACTCTGATGATATAATAATAATAATATGCTCACGATAGGATATACGTCAATAGATAGCAGATAATTGATAGCGTGACAATTGATAGCGGTCAATTTATTTATAGCGCGTAAATTGATCGTGAGCGACTTTTGATAGTATGACAATTTGTAGCGCCCTAAAGAATTAAATGACCAAACAATTATTAAAAAATATATATTATAGTAATAAATATTGCAAGCCATAATTACAATTATATATAACAATTAAAAGTATTAAAATTTTTAAGTATATTATGGTATAAGTCATTTTACACGTCTGTCATAATTAAAATTTAGCTGGCTAACAAATATTATACCTGTAGCTGGAAGTTATGTGCTATGCCTCTTAGATAGTCTTCAATTGTTTTATTTTCATAGTCTAAACAATTTTTTTTGATTTTAGCACTCCGATCTTTACAAATTTTTTTTGATGGTGGTTCCATTCCTGCAACATATTTCTCTATTTTCATTCTGTTTTACTTGCACCTCTTTTTGCAACGTATTTATGAACTTCCATATTTTGGGTGCGATGAGGAGTTTAAAATTGCAGAAAAACAACTGTGCCATCTTCTACGGAGTTATTTGTTCGGTGTAAATCAGCATTCAGCAGACACTATAGAATATCAGTTCCATATATTTAGTGGCAATGGTACATAAAACCATCATCAACTAATATATTTGAACCTCTTTCACTTTTTATGTATTTTAAAATTACTATATATAATTGTTAGAAGTAGTACATACTATTGTATAGTGTTTTACCGACTGACAACTGATATAATGTATAGTATATAGGTAATAGTGTAGGTATTGAATAGTCTCATTATCTATATTTCCCATATTATTTTAGATACGAGTACCTATAGTAATATTAAGTTTCTGATTATGATATATTTTATCAGTTTTATTTGGTTTTTTCGGTTAATAATTATTGTTGTATGATTGAATTCTATACGACGCTACAAATTGTCATACTATCAAAAGTCGCTCACGATCGATTTACGCACTATAAATTGACCGCTATCTATTTACACGCTATCAATTATCCGTTATTTATTGACAGGACACCCTCTCGATGACTATTCGTCAACATAAACATTATTATTTTTGATGCGCGGTGTGATTAGTCTCGCTGACGTGTCGACCCCGATAAAAAAAAAAGTTTGAAGTTTGCATTGTTATGGCTATGAAACAAGTTTAGCAGCAGCTCTGTTAACGGCTATAAAATAACACCTACCTAATATATTATTATTATTTTTATTATTACTATGATACCTACCTACTACAGAAGAAGCTGTATGAATACCATATTATATATTGTTCCACACTCTGACGTTTTGAAAGTTCATGACAAAAGAGACAATGCATATTATTATCACAACCTGACGATTTTTATTCGTAATAATATTATGAATCCATATAAATAAATAAATACGTAACAAAATGAATGTACATGAAATGAACACAAACATTGGTATTTCAATTATTAACAAATTAATAATAATGACTGTTGTTATTTAGGGATAGAAATTTAAGATAATTCATATGCTCAATGATTGTAGAATAATAGATTATATCGTAAGCTATACATCATTTCAAAAAATATTAATATTTTTGAAAACATTTTTTTTTACATTACAAACTGTTCGTCTTAAATTCGATTTTTTTTATACCAAAAATCTCTATAATTGAAACTGCTTTTAAAGACTAAAAAAAATTGTATGTCATCATTCCAGAAAGTTAGAACTTAAAACATTAAAGTATAAGGATAAAAACATGGTTTAACTTGTTACCAAAAAGTGTTTTCATCGTTTATCATTATATTTTATCAGTTAATTAAAATTTAACACAATATCCACGAAATACTAAAAATATGACTGCTCTATGATGAAGAACAATTTAATCCTACTTTAAATAAAAGAGCTGTCACGAACTCTCTCTTTTTTTAAGATGTACAATGTAATGTATATATATAAACTATTATGTATCCTATTTAGTAGATTATTAACTCCATCGTGATTATTTGTCACTAAAAGCAGGGTGGTCAACAATCTGAGAACTAGTGACAATAGCTGACGTTTGACCTAACAACATTTTTGTAACTGAGGCCAAAAAATGTATTACACCAGGGGCCACCCTAAAATTTAATTGTTTAATAATAAATAATTTCATGATTTGAAACCTTAATAACATACCTATTTTTATAGTAATAGTTAAACAATAAAAATTATTTTTTTTATTATTTATTATATGTATTAGACATAAATAGCATTATATAGCTAGACTATAAGATGCATTTTTAAATCTATCACATATGAAATAGATTATGAGTTATGATTGTTACTGATTTATTATAAAATAGTATGCGCTATTCTTTAAGAGGACGCCACACCCGCATAATATGTTGTCTCCGTCTTACAAACGTATAACATAGCAAAATCTGTTTAGCGCGGGACAACTGTTCTCCCTCAATATTTATAATTGAATTTTCAAAATTTCACAACGCATAGGTAAAAACTTTTTCTGTGTCATAGCATCGTTATTTTTTTGATATCACAAACCAATAATTTTAAGTAATTTAATGAAAAAATAAAAAATAAATGTATTTTCTTAAGCTTATAACTTTAATTATATTTATGTTATCAAAAAAATAACGACACTATGACACAGATAAAGTTCTTACCTATGCGTTGTGAAATTTTGAAAATTCTAATGTAAATATTGAGGGAGAACAGTTGTCCCACGTTAAACAGATTTTGCTATGTTATACGTTTGTAAGACGGAGACAACATATGCGGGTGTGGCGTCCTCTTAATGTGTATAGCATACGTAATTTATTTTTTAATTAATTTAAAAGTTTAAAGCAACTTTTATTATATAATTCACGTTTTTACTTTTAAACATTCAATAATTACTTTAATTATGCCTTTATAGTTCAATAACAATTTTATGTTTTGATAACGTTATTACTTTATTTTTTTTTTTTTAGATAATGGGAATATTTTTATGGGGCTACTTGGTGTACTCGAGGCTTGACACTACTTTACAAGAATGGGTCGACGCACTTGAAATCTGGCAAGTTTATTTGGGAATGTATGTGTTGATATTTGCGTCAATCGTGGTAATCATTGCTCCATTTTTGTCATGTTTTGCCGTTTATCAGGAGTTAAGCCAACTACTCATGGCAGTAAGTACAACATTTTAAATATCCACTATGAGACTTAATATTTTTATTAAGTGATGTGCAATCGATGTACCTATGTTAGTGCCCAAAGGTAATGTTCTGTTTAATTATTTTTATTGGCGTAATACTATTATGTTGCTCCAAAATTAATAATAACCTAACAATACAGGGGAAAAATGGTTACAAAACCATAATACTATTACAATTTACAATTAACGTTTGGTTAGGTTTTATCATTCAAACGTGGGTAAGTTTATGAAAATAATTAACTAAAATTAAATTTTCAAAACACAAGATCGATAAGTTAGAAGTTAATAGTTAACGAATCATAAATTAAGTTTCTTTTTATTAAACGCTTATCGCAATTAACAATGTATATACCTATTTACTTTACATCGTACATGATCACTAAATATTTAAACTATACACATATAAATTTATAATTTATTTAACATATTATATTAATAGTAGTGTATCAAAAATAAATTTAAAGACATGTAATATTATTCCTGTTTACTCTACTAAAATATCCTATTAGCAATATTATTTTATGAAAACAATTTTAGAAATGTTTATATTATTGTATAATAGAATTAAATTTATTTTTTAGTATCAATGTAATATTTACGTATACAACCATAAAAACATGTTAAAAGTATAAGTTTTTCTAACACTGTCAACTAAACTAGGTAGGTAGTTAAGGTAACGAGTCGATTAGTAAATTAACTAACTAATAAATGCTTACCTATGTTATTATGATATTATTATTGCGAAGATCACTAAATAAACCACTAAAGGTATCATAACAATTTCAAAAAAATTGGTCAGTATTTATAGCTAGCTGCATGATGTCAGCCTACAGCCTTAATGTAATTAAATTAATTATTAGCAATTAAATAAAAATACATTGTTTGACCTTACTATAACTACATAGGTAAGGTGTCAATTTATACCCTATACTTCGAAAATGTTACCGCGCCTTCCAATTATACCACTGGTTACCACGTTATACTTCAAACTATTGAGCATCTGAGGAATATTAGTAACTTAAATAGTTTCGCCCTTTAACCACAGTATAAGGTCGGTACCAAAGTTTGACAAACAGAGCAAGTTTAGCTATTGAGGGTTCATTCAGGGGGATCAATCGGTCGAATGAGGTTTTGATAGGGTCGGTAATAATAATATGGTTACCACTTTCCAAATAAAACAGAATATATACTTGCGGCAAGGCATAGAATTCGGAGAAATATCAGACATTTATCTAGGAAATGAATTTCAAACGACAGATCTTCTTAAATTCCTTGGGATAAGATTCCACCAAACGTATTTGTGGTGAAGTCGTTTTGACGGAGTATAACAATGTGACAATAATAATTAATGACCGTCGAAGAAACCTCTATAATTAATTATTTTTATATATCACTTGCGAGTCGAGTGATATCATAGGTTTGTTTAATTTCTCTCAACGTCTCGTTTATTCTTTGTCAATCGTTATTCCCAGAACCACTATGCACACACGACTTATTATCTTCATACCCCTAGATAACATACATACCCCGATAACGGTATAATGGCCATGAGTTTTTCAAGTGATGCCCGCAGCTGTATGACTAGATCGTGTCAGGAGCGAACGAGAAGAACAATGCTTTAAATCTATCAAAGGTAGTATGGTAATTTCACAATAACAACCATCGAGTAGTTATTATGTTTAATAATATTACTGCTATATTATCACCTATAAGTTGAATTGTTTAGTTTTGATTTCCCAACATTTTGCGATTATTGCTGATGAATCGTTTTTCCTTGCATACATGTTGACACAATATATTATGACCCATTCCAAGCTAGAATTAAGGTGGTGTACTAGGAACACATCTTTATGGGAGTTTGTTATTTGCACCAAATTAAAAATATGTAATTAGCACCACTCTCAGGTAGTCGAAAATAGAATTTGTAATTTCCACCAAAATTATTATTTATTTTTTCGATTATCGAACATTCAACTTTGAAATATTCGATTTTTCCTCGGTATCTTCGTAGACGTCGAGACTAGATTGACACGAATGACAATAATAATTTTAATAATAATAATAATACGATTTAATAACATATAATTTTTTTGATTGAACAACTTTTTTTTATATTCATAACTATACAATTTTATATAAACTTAGTACTTACATAATTACATCAATATATTGTGTATAAGCTCAGCTATTTCATAAATAAAAACTAAGCTAAATTTATATTAGGATATAAAAACTTGTAAGTCTGTACTATCGAAATACTATAGAAAAAATAATCGATTTTAATTTTGGTGCAAATTACAATTCCTATTTCTTACTACCTGAGGATGGTACAAATTATATACATATCTTTATTTTGGTGCAAATTATAAACGCATTTAAAAAAAATGGTGCAAATTACACATGTTATAAATATTTTGGGTCAATTTTGGTGCAAATTGACAACGGCCATCTTTGTCACCAATATTTATAAATATTTTTTTAATGGTACAGTTTTCAAAAAAAAAAAAACTGTTTTAATAGTAGTAGTAAGTTGTAGTAGAAGTAGTAGTAGTAGTAGTAGTAGGTCACTAACCAGGTTTAACACAGTCATATAAAATACAGGACATAAATTATATTCAATCGTAATATTTTATCGTATTTTTAGTTTTTTAAGGGTGAAACAATTTTCAAAATGTTTACCTAATAACAAATTGCTAATTTCTTGTTCATCCATACTAAATTGTATAGCCAAAAAAAACCCAACAATAAACAACAAAATATTTATATTTACTATTATTATTATATATGTATTATCAGTTATACTATAAAAAAAATTAAAGGCCACTTATCAAAATAAAATATAACATAGGATAGTGTAGCTTTCTGATAGTAAAATAAAGTTTTAAATCAGTTAACTAGCTACAGAGATTAAACCAAACATACGTCATTAATAATATGCAAAATAATTTACGGAAAAGATAATTTTATAGCATTTATAAATAATAATTGACATTTCCTCGGAACAAGTGCACCAAACATTATCAGCAGACTGCTATTATTATTTAAAAGTTTATTACTATTATATAAATAAACTGTATAATATACATATAGATATACCAACAACTTACTCGTAAAAATTTATTTTTGCCAATTTCAACTCCTTAATATCACAATTTTGAAAAATCATTTCTTGATGCACGGTTAAAGTAATAGAGAAACCGCTATTCTAAATTTCAAGTCCGTACTCCAACAATTTTTGAAATACAGCGATCAGTGAGTCAGTTTGGTATTTCGATTATATATGTTTATATATTATATATATTTATATATATTTATCTGCATCATCGTTATGATTGTAAGGGGCAATAATTGGTATTAGGTTTTTTACTATCTATTTGTGCGAGGTACTTAATAATTATTAGAGTAAAAATTATACAAGTATATACAGTCATAAAAATTTTAAGTTTAAGTCGATACTACTATTATAAGTGTATGGTTTGCTGGAGCCCATTGATTCTTAATCTGGACTTGACAAATGGACATAGCCGTTGAATCAAATCAAAAAATTTAACAATTTATTTGCTGGAGACGTGACGTAAGTACCTATTTATATATCTTTAAAAACCACGTAATACAAACCCGCACTTCGGTCGTGTGTTGTACTAGTGATGCTCGTGATAGTATGGTGTTATCGGATCGAAAGTAAACTATAGGTGAAAAATACGGCGGAAAAATCCGTAGACGTAATAAATGTGGGTGTAGTTTCTAAATGAATCATACGCATCTGAAGTGTGATCACATAACAATAAGTACCACCGAATCGCTAGATGAACGATTTTTCTTTGATTACCTCGATTCAATATTATATCAATAGTGGCCGTTGAAATGACCAATGAATACCTATATCAGAAGAAAAGTTTCAAAATTAACTCACTGAAGATATAACGTATCTTAATATAACCCCAAGAAACCAAGGTTAGGTAGAAATCACCGTCATTAGGCGATCAAGTGATGCCCGTGATACTGTGAGATCGAATTAGGAGCAAATGAAAGAAGGAAAAGACGGCGGCAAAATCCACAGCAGCGATAATTGTGAGTTATGTCGTCTTCCGTAGAAATCCATCAAAGACCGACTGGTGGTAGTGGTGGCGGCAAAGGCAGCCCAACGACGCGCCCAAAGCCCATGAACATTGCACACGCCAACACTTTTGTTTGCTCTCCGACTTCCGGTGGCCCATTCATTTTGATTAAACTTCCGTGATTTACGTTGGTTTGCTGGACGAGACGCCAAAATCTCGGGTATTATTAAGAATTACGGTTGGCTGCCGGTGATCCGGATGACGGCGGCGGTGGAGGTCTGTGGGTTTTGATTTCTTCTCAAAAGGTCTGTGTCGGATATTTCTTCGTCGACGGGGTCAGACCTTCTGAATGGAAAAAAAAAACATAACTAAACAAAACTAAACTCTACCAATAAATTTTCCCTAACGAAAATCGGACAACGCGTTTTGTTAAAAAAAAAAAATAACAATAATAATAAAAATATCCTGATAACGAAGGCTAACCGAGTGGGTGCGAGGAGGGAAGGGTGGTATTATATTATGCTGCCGTAAATATACGTAAATAATATATGATACGAACCGCACTCGGATCGGCTATTGACAGAACCAATTTGTCTGAGAAACTATTGTAATTTTACACAAAAACTCACATCAAACGAATTTTTATTGTAAATATTCAAAATAGATGTCTTATTCGTATTGTACGCGATGTCCATCCTTTAAAAAAATAATTTCTCTTTCATTACTCACTGTATAATGTGACATCAAACGAAATATATGATATAGTATATTTGTTAATTAACTCGATATAAAAACAAAAAAAACTACATATTGTCAAAAGTGAAACAAAATGACGACGTTTTTTAAATAAAATAGTGAGATACTTACTCAACAAAATATTTTATTGTTATGTGAAGAATAATTTATTGAGGGCAAATATAATATCAGTTTAGTATAATGATGCAAGTATATTATTATTTTAACAAGCTTTCACACTGAAATAAAATTAGTTTTTTTTGTGTGTATTTATTAATTTATATTTCAATAAAATTGTAAAATTTTGAGAAATACCATGTCGTTTTGTCGTTAATTTAAAATCGACGGAACTAATTGGTTCGAGAAAACTATTAAGATATTTCTCAAAAATTTAAATTAAATAAAATACAATTTTACTTGAAATTTAAATCTACATATCGATTTAAACATTTTAAACACAATAAAACAATGACACTGTACGTTGTGTTCAGTATTATATATTCTGCAAGATTTTTGTGTCAACTGTAAACTTTGACATTAAAAAATTTCATATTATCATAAATGTGAGTCAGCCTATCTGTCTTTACGCCTAAAACGTAGAGATTTTTTTATAGACCTATTGGAACACTTATAGAAAACCATTTTTTATCTAAAAATTTGAAGGGTATGAAACGGGGGATGGATGAAGTATTGAAATCTAATATTTTTTTGTTTATACAAATAGTTTCCATTGGTTACAAATAATAATAATAATAATTACATTATAATTTATTAATTTTTTTTTTGTCAGTGACATTTCTAATTTACAAATGTTATCTGTCCGTTGACCCCTGACGTACAATCTATAGTCGTCACGTAGGGTTACGTGTTTAGATTTGGTACAATTATGAATCTTAAGTCTTATAAATCAATCAACAATCGGTTCAAATTTTACCATAAGTGGCTTGACTATCTGATAATATACCACTCATATAATATAATCACAAAACCTCAATTCTTATTATCTTATTGAGTGTGATGAACAGGACCCTATATTGAGCGCGACCAATGCAGGTCAGGAATATAAATTAATATAATGGGTTCAACGTGCAAATCAATGATGAAAAAAACTGAATTTCGGAAACAAAATAGGAAGTGAAACCAAATAGTGGTTATTTTTAAGTAAAATAGTCATAGGCATGTTCACGGGTATGGCCAATCTAGCCATGGCCAGACCTGCGAAATTATTGGTCCTCCCTACCATACACTTATTCCACCATCACTGGGTATACACGCAGATATTAATATTATATTAAATTTTTATCATAGACAAATGGCAATTTAATGGATATCCCGTGATATCGTGATATCTGCTCATAGAATAATAGGTAGATAAGAATATTTAAAAAAAATATATTTTTGGAATTTTTTAAAGTTATTGTACTTTTTAGCACAATACCGGTAACAAGTTGCTCTTGTGAGCGAGCATTTTCGAAATTAACGATAGTGAAATCAAAACTTCGTAGTACAATTACTTATTAGCAAAGACTTGATTCATCAATGTTTTTATTTATAGAATAACAGATGACCAATACCATAAACTATGACGATGTAATTGAATGATTTAAAGTTATGACACCATCAAAACGCCGTCTGGAGTTATAAGAGTATTTAGTTTTTAAAAAAAGTTTAAAAAAATAATTGTAATTCTACTAAAATGTAAATAGCAACAAAATAAAGGATGAAAAATAAAAATGTTTATTATATTGTATACTTCATTTTTAAGAAACTTTTCTTGGCCATACCTGCGAACGAATCCTAGACACGCCTATGAAAATAGTTAAATATCTATCTATTCAACAAAATCTTTTATTACTTAGTTAAGAAACATTATATTTATGGTAAAAATATTAGTATTATTATGATATAACGATTGTATTAAATTTTTGATTTAGAAGAAGTGTGTTATGTGGTCAGGAAAAACAGAGTCATTGATATTTTATGTAACTGGTCCATAGATGGCAACATACTAAAATGTTTGCATAATTTTCTCTCCAACTGAACAATTCAAATTAAAATTGATAACATTCTATCTAACCATACAATAATAGATAACGGACTACCACAAGGATCGGTAATCAGCGTTACTTTATTTATATAGTTGCCATTAACCGTATTTTTAATAACATTCAAAAACCTGTCATATTGTCACCACAAGATCCAGATTTGGTCATACACATCTCACCCATTCTTATCTTTTCATCCACGAAGAGCAGCCAATCTGCGATCAATGTGGCCTACCATTGACAATTGAACACCTCACACTCCACTGCAAAAAATACAATGACGAACAAAGCCTATTAATCCCCCCCTCCATCAAAGCGCTTGGAGAGACCAACACTGATGTAATAATCAATTTTTTCCATGCCACTAAACTATCCGATACCTATATTATAAACTATTATTGTAAATAATTTCTATGTATATAACCATATAAAAATACGTCTAAGCTATCAAAAACTAATTGTACAATTTGAAAGTTTTACAGGCTAATGACCTCTACTGTAGAAGCCTTTACTCTAAAAAAAAAAAAAAAAAATAGCTTTTTTGCTATTAATTATTTTAATGACAATATAAAATCGTTGAGAAATAATATATCGTTCTAATTATTCGCAAAAATAATGTTAAAATAAAATGTAAATGATCTATAATCTATTATGTTGTAATATGTGTAATATGTGTAATGTTTATGTAAATAATGTAAATAGTGTATACAACAATTATCATTAACATGTAGACTATGTCAGCCAATGGCCTCCGCAGCCGAGGCTTATTTCTAATAAAAAAACAAAAAAAAATGTAAATGATCGAATAATATTTTACAACTATGCGTGTATTGTCGAACGCTGATTTAAGATTATACGTGTGTATTTTAGAAAATATTTAAGTGGAGCTAATTCATAAACAATTTATTCACTTTCTAGGCTACTTTAAGCATAAAATATGATTTTAATTGAGTTTATAGGTATTTTGTTTTTGTTTGATATAAATTCAATTTTTGTGTATTATACTTTATTGTTATGTTAAATGTCCTATAGGCTATAATAAATGACGCATATAATAATAATAGTTTATAACAAGAGCTCACCATAAATATTTGCATAGATTCGGTTTATAATTTGACAACATAATTACTAAATAATAATTTCAATAGACATAACGCTTCACGTGGTCTTTTGAATATTTTATTTTTATTTCAACAGAAGCTTTTCGTTCTCTTATTATTTTATTTTTTTTCAGAAGTCTTGACGATTTTTTTCACCGAAATTGTATGTAAAAATAAAATCAAAAAACGTTCATAAAACATATAAGCAAGGTATCGATTTAAGGTTTACTATTTCGTAATTTTTTTGTGTTATGCATTGAAGAGATAAAGATAACAAATGTTAATGTAGTATCTTCTAAAGTTCCATTGAATGAAATCCAACTTTTTGTTTCGCTCATGTTTCTTCTTATTCTCCACCCTCGTCTCCGTCATATTTTACCATCGAACATCGTACGCGACAAACAAAGGATTTACTCCCCCTTCAAAATCTATTACCATGGTAACGCTTAATATAATGTAATACGTTCTTAACCTCACTCCCTTAAATCTATTAAAGTTAATAAATTGCACAGACTTAAAACTTAAACCTGAAACTTTAAATTTAAATTAAGTCCAACTTCATTATACTATTAACTTAGATTATATTACGAAAACACAAAATTTTGAATTCATAAACCAATCTAATTCTAGCTGACTTAGGGAAATTAATAATATTTTATCTAATATTGTGTTGTTTATAATTTTTGAAACCAAAACATAAATTCTTAAAAACTTAAAATAATTGGTCTGCTTTACATAATAAATAATTGGTAGTTAAACTTCCCACCTAGTTATTGCAAACTAAAAGACAGAAATAAGTAATAAATAAGTAGGTTATGACTTTAGTAATATATATTTTATTTGTTATACAATGATTGGTTATAAATAAGTATCTATTATTTAAAATAAAGAAATGCAATTAAAACTCAGTTAGTTTTTAGTTAGATAGTAAAAATTCGTTTTGTAAATAATTAAAAATAATTGCTTAAGAATATTATTTAAATATCTTGACAGAATTGACACGTTAGTTAAGAATTATTTAAACATATGAAGTATGCACTATGCTTAAGTACTTTTGTTTCAATATATAGATGGTCATCATCATCAACCATCAATAATTGCATGGTTTTTCATATTGGTTGAAAAATAAGTTTTAGTTATTTTCTATCCAATTAGGTGTGACATATTCGTAACTCTGACATTGAGCAGTTGTAATCCAGAGATAACTTACACTATTTTTAATTGATTGATCATTTCCATTACGTGAGCAGTAAATAATAATATTATTATTATATGGAAATTATGTATTTGTATTCATGATAATATTATAATTATACTATTCACATTGAACAAAACAAACATATCGAAAATAATGCAATTTAATATTCCATACAGTGTATATAGAAAAGCCAAGTTGTTAAAATTATTATCAAACGATTCACACCTGAACATACAGTTTGATTTTTTTAACATGCTCATTACCATTTTGCCCATTCACGACAAATTTATTCAAATTTTGTGTTTTAGAATTTTTAGGTATACTTTAATACCATATTTTAAAATGTTTGGTACTTTTTATACAACTTAGAAAAATGTCTTGAGGTGATAAAAATGTCTGTTGTTCAAACGAAAGCCCCTATTTGTAGACGGTGAATTACTTACTGGACGATGTTCTTGAATATTGTAATGTTCCAAAATCTAAAAAATTCTAAAAAAAACTACTTAAGTTAAATAAATCTTTTTATTATCAAAATTGTTCTTATAATAAGATTCATAAATAAGCTATTTTGAATTTATTTAACATTTTTTTATTAAATTCATTTTTTTTTATTTTCAATACTAAAAAATAAAACATAAAAAAATATATTATACATGTAGTGCTAGATTTACTTAGTGAACAAAAAATAAAATAAAAATATTAATGCGAAAAAAGTTAGTTTAAAAGTCAGTTCTATCTGTTAAACCTTGTATAACTCAAAATCTATTAGTTTTAATTTTGATATAGATACATCAAAAATTTAAAAAAATTATCCGCTAAATAATTAAAAGCCAAAATGTGAGTTCTTATTTGAAAAAGAAAACTAAAGTTTTGTTATCAGTAGATCATCCTCAAGTAATACAAATAAATTCAAGAATTAAAAAAAGAATGTCTGTTTGCTTAATAATTCCAAAAAAAAATATTTTATGTATAAGATAAGAACAAAAAAATTGGTGAGCATGCTTTAAAAATCACTATGTAAATAAATGATGATCTTGGATGTGTCAAATTATGTACCAAATGATTTCAGAATCTATCTTTATCAGCTTTTCACTATTTTAAATAACTTGGTACTTGCGTCATAATATAATATTAATACAATTATTTTTGTTTTCACGTTTGAACCGCAAATTCATTAGAAGAACTGGGTTTGCATTGTGTATAATTACTAACACAATAAAAGTTTTTTTCCATATACGTATATAATTTAGTGTTCCATTTATTGAACTATAATCACTAACAACATTGTAACTTGCGTGGTATACAATTATATACCTTAAATTTGTTTTCAACTTTAAATAAAATGCCAAATATCAACAGAATTTATGTTAAATGCACTTATAATATAAATATTGCTAAGACGCCGGAGAAGTATTGTGCATATCGGAGTGTTATGTAAAATCAAAGCCTTGTCACTTTTAAGACTAAAATATTGGAAAACAACTCGGGGGAGCTATTCCGATCCAGAAGTACTATCACGAAATACTCGAAAGCATAGTCTTTGCAAAGAGTTGTAAAAAGTTATATTCTTTAAGTATAAACCAATAGTCTAAGTGTGATTCACAAACTGATCATAGGTACTCATCACAGAAATAAAATATAAATCAAGAATGTCGTATAAATACATATAAGAATAATATGAAAATTACAAATCTTATACATTGCAATATAATAATAACTGAAAGTACTAACTCCTTACTTATCTGATTATTTTTAAATATGAACAAAGTGCAAATTAAGTGCTCTATAATTTTATGCTTAAAACACGCAATCTTATGAACATTAAAGTTCTGATATTTACCTATGGCATAAATTATGATACTTACAATATAAAACTCTTGATAATAAAATAATACATTGAGCTAGGCATGCATCACTTTTATTTGTAGGAAACAATGAATAATCTATTTTAAAATTATCAAATTAACTAAATTAATAGTTACATAATAACTGCTAAAGTATTGACTGTTTGACAATAAATCTCATAATAATTAAATCGTTTAATTAATATTCAACTTTATTTATTTAAAAAAATATAAACTAGAACAAGGTTGCAGGACTATTAAACACATTATTATCTATTTTATACAATTCGTATAATATTATTTAATATTACTTAAAAATAGTTTCATATATTTATTAAACCTATTTGTTCATTGTTTGCATATTATATAATTTGTACTGTATGACCAAATTAATTTCATATAATGAAACAGTTTAATTTAAAAAGTTATAAACTATAGTATTAAATAATAGTAATTAAATATAGTTTAATAATATATTTTAATTGAAGGGTTGTTATATACACACTATTTTAATGTAGATACAAGGGTTTGCTGTTATGGACACTACGATATTATGATAAAAATGTATTTAAATTAATCACATATTTATTTTGTCAAAATACTAATTTAATTGTGTGTATTTCAATTATTTGAAAGTACCTCTGAATCTCATGAATTTTATTTTGTATTTTATCTTAACTAATTTATGCGTACATAAAGTAGAACCAACCAATTTTTGATATCATCTAACAAACTATATCTCTAACTCTAACATTTTTTTTTTCAGAAAAAAACAAGTTAAATAATATAAATATTATTATTCTGAATAAAGTATCGATGCAGATTCAGAATATACTTTCCAAAAATTAAATTTGTGAAATTACGCAAACACAGATGTAGATATAAGTAGATGATTTCATTATATTGTACTCTTGCATAATATCGTGTAATTCACAAAATAAAATAAACACCCATTGTTCATTATTGATAGATGCAACGTTTTACATGTTAAACAAATATAAAAAATAAAAAATAGTCCTAGAAACATGGATTAAATATATTTTGCAAAACAAAATAAAGTTGACGATTTTTTATTTTATAAAAAATTAGTCCATACAATGATTGTGAGCAATTTTGTTTATAGGTATTTAGTATTCAGCCCATAATAATATTATTAGATAAATTCAGAGGAAATAATTCGATTTTTAATTTTTAATAAAAGTAATGTGAATAAAAACCTTAATAAAATGAGTTATATAATTAATAGTTATTATAAATACCACTAAATGAATTACGAACGAGAGAAGATAAAAGTTGAATGAATCAAGGGTTTGAAAATTGAAGGAATTTTAGTTGAATGAAGAAATTCATTAGGTGTTGAAGAAAAATAAAGAAAAAATATTATGCACAATCGCTTTTGTAAAAAAGGTTCAGATAGTGTCATATACGCCCGTGAAGCAAGTTTTTTTTCAGAACAAATTATTTTCACTTAATTATCTACGAAATATAGTTTTTTCTCCACTATTATATTATGACAAGCATCCCTTTGTTTCCGCCTATAGACCGGAAGAACCGTCGTTCATTCAGTGTATGTGTGTATGTGTATGTGTGGTGGGTAGGGAGTGGCTGAGTAGATCGGGTGGAAAGGTGTTTATGGGAATGTGTGAATGAGTTCACCGAGAAGCTAATTCCACCTATGATATATTGTGGTCCCCTATTGGTACCCCGTCATGCCGATGCACACACATACATTCTCTCACACATACATACACATACACACATCGCTACTAACACCTCGTGCTGCGAACGGGTTGAAATGTATAGGAGTTTAATATAAACGCGTAGGCCCAAAACATGCTGTACATGCGATGATGACGGTGTAACGTATTGCCAGAAGTTCAATTTCTCACCCGGCACATAACTCAGGCCTCAATGATTCACGTCATTTGTGAACATGTGATGTTATTTATAACACCGCTCATATATACATATAATATTATACACTTGTGGGTGTGTGTGTGCGAGTACCACATGTTCTACAGTCATTCTAGTTGACGGGCCTTTGCTCGAACGTGCGCACGAGAGCTGCACACACGTGAGGGGTATGGAGTTGAAGTGGTGGTAGATAAGCTGTGATCGTTAAGGTGTTTTAATAAGACAGATTTATTCTTAGACATTGGATTAGGATGATTTTAAATTATAATTGTGGAACGAAAATATATTGAATTATAATATCATATAGTAGGTATTAGGTACCTATGAATTATTACTAATCGGTAACAATGCGTGTGAGTTTTCGTAAATTTTTATTTTTCGATTTACACTTATAGGGTAGTATCTGTATTGGAAGTAATGAAACTTTGAGTAGTAACAAACTATACAATAATTGCAATATAATTTTGTAAGAGGCCGAATTAAGAGTTGTCCTGGAAATCATATCTTACAACAAACTCACATTTACTCCAACTGACGAGGATACAGAGTGATTGAGCTCCAAATCGAATACGTTATAGTTGTGTAAAATAATTAATAGCTGGTATGTATCATGATGTTGTGTACACCAATTTCGTGACTTTATTCATAATAAAGCAATGATTGGGGAAGGCACTTTTGATGGACTTTCCAATAACTCCTACATATTTTCAGTGATATATCAATGTTGTTCGTCTGCAAATCTACATGCATACCGCAGTAAAGAGTTTGCTCCAATGTCTAGGAAAAATACGAGGAAAAGTAATAAAATTGTGTAAGGAACTGATGTAGTGAGAATCTGGAAGTTATCATCATAGGGAAATTCTATGATAATTGTTTTTCTTTTTTTTTTAAACAAAGGCTAATGAGACTATAATATAAGGAACTGCTGTGGTATATAAGAAGTCGGAAGGTATCCTAAGTATTGATCTAAAATTATACCAGTGAGAGAACCACCACACTTCCCATTATGAGAAAAAATAATAATAAAGAGTTTAAAAGTTTTCACTAAAAACGTCCCGCGTGTTGTTGTTGTAGTTGTTGTTTGCCTGGAGTCCATCCTGCGCGCTACGAGTGCGGGAAACTATTAAAAAGAGCTTCCATTATTATTACTATACGACGCTCAGGTATATAAAATAATGTTCCCGAACGTTTATTTAATTTTTTTTCCCCTCCGCTATTTCGAGCTGGTCTCTTAATTATTTTAATGGACTTTAGCCCAAAGGTACCACCTCACGCCAATGTTACGTGGTTTTATTTATTTATTATAATTTTTATAATTCATAGGCCACCGTCCGAACTGTGTAGTATCACATAACCGATTTCAATATTTCTCGAGTCGTTTTTGCCAATAATAAAGGTACACAAAAGAATCCAGAATCCACCATCACTACCATCACCATAACTAGTATCGCATCTTCGCTCCTTGCTACACACCACTAGTCATCTACCCACATACACGAATCCTTTAATTTCTTACATAGTGTATGCTGCTGACCGGCGTATTTAATGCACCTCGAGCCCCATCTGTATCACAGGCTATTTGACGAATAATTTGCGCCAGGGTTTAAGCAGGTACACTTCCCGGTTTTCCAACTCTCATCGTCGCATCGCCCAGACTCGCGTATTCAGAAACACTCGACGCATGAGTGTGGTATATACACGTTAACTGTGCTTACATACTAATTTTAACGAGGGTTACCGCGAGAAAATTAATTAAGGTTTTAACCCCTCACGAAATACTGAAGTCTGCTTCCTCACCACCACCGCTGCCGTCTTCACCGAGTCGCTTTAAATAAGGTCTCTAATTATGAGCAAACAGTTGGGATCAATGTTAACGATGTTTTTCCGAGGAATTATAAATGATTAGTGTCCCGTCAGGACATAAACACAATATGAGTAATATTGGCGACGGTCACGCGCGGTTTAACGCTGAAAAAAATAAATGTACAATTTTGTTATCATTATAATATTGTGTATGGGTATTATAAATTAGGTTGTTTGTCTTTTGTATGTTTAAAAATGTATAATATCACAATTTATAGTAACATTTAAATGATAAAAATGAAGAAATTAATAACCACTCTGCTGTTAAGTTGGTTTCGAGTGTACCTCGTCATTGAGTAAGTTACTTTAATAATATTGTGTGTTGAACTTGAATCACCAAATTGATTTTATTAAATGACATGTTATTATAATGTTATAACCATTGACATTGCATATGAAAAATGATTTTGAGCAAAAACAGTCTATAAGCCTATATTCCTAAATATTTTATAACATCTATTTATACTGCGATCACTGGAATTTATTTTACCAATAGTAATACAGTAGGTATAGTTAAAATTGGTTTTTGTGGAAAACATTGAATATTTTATTTTTATAGTAGTACTAACTAACCCACACAACGTTTTACAGGCCAAACAATTGAATTTTTAATAAATGAGACCTCTGAAGGTACCAAACAGCTTTACAAGTATGCCTGATTTCAAATCGTAAATAATATTTATAGAAACAATGATTAGACACATTAAACTATCATTATTATTGTAAAATTATACTTTTAAAGTGGAAAAGCTTTTAATTTTAAATATACAACTGTAGGGTTTTAAGATTTCATGAAATTTATCATTTATGAGAAAAATTAAATTAAAATTAATTCTTAGGGTTTTCTTCTAAAAGTTTATTGTCGTAAACAATCTATAGTTGAAGAACATTTTTAAAAATTGGTTTATTGTATCGAATATTATAATAGATAATAATATATAATAGAAAATAGTAACCAATTATTGATAAGTGATAAAATAATACAATTAACCATTAATATAATACCATTGTTATACCTAATGTTTATAATCAATAACCTATTATAAATTTGTAATATTTGGTTGATAAGTCTGTTATTTTTAATCTTCTATAAACGAATATATTTAAAAGAAAAACAAATATTTTTCATATTTGCATTAAAATATTTAGAATTTAGAATCCAAATAATATGTTTAGTCAAATGCATGTTTGCATTTGTCACATAATAATATGAAAGTAATATAATAGTTTATTCAAAGACAGTTTTGGTGTGTTTAGTTTTATTGATGCCCATCTATTATACTAACAATATATTATTAATATATTTTATATTTAGTGTTTTGAGTACTTATATAATGTTTATATGTTATACTAAACTTATTTAATAAATATAATGTTTTTGAAAAAATTAAAATTAAATTAGTATAATATTATCTAAAAAAAAATCCCCGTACTCGCAAGTCGTTGAAATTCTCCTTTATATGACATTTATGGACGATAGAATACGTGATGATAATAGATTGTTATTATGATGTAATATTGCTTTATTATTAAAATAATAAAATATAATAAATTGTTCAAAAAAATATGTAGCTCAGATATTATTATTCTATTAAAGAACCAATAAAAAGTTTTTGAAGCTTATTTTTTATCGATTGTTAATTCCACAAAACAATGTTTAGCATGGCAGTGTTATTTAAACGATTCAATAGATAATAAAATATGTATCTATTACAATATGTGAAACTATTTTATTTATAAATAAAATATAAAAATATTCATAGGAGATTTCAGTTTGATAACTTTTTATACTCATTCTTCTTTAACACAATGTACATACAGATAATTACTATTTTCTATAATACAACAAACAACAAACGACCACAATGATTTATTATTTAAAATGGTCAAAAATATTATAGTTCATACACAGTTGTAAATTTGTGTATTATTTGTAAAATAAATAAATAATGATTTAATGCATCCGATTTGATAAGCTATACATATTATAAACTTTTAAATATAGTATAATTATTTTATTAAAACATCTAGATATTTATTAAATAAATTCAAAAACAAAAATGCAACCTCATATTTTGAAATGATTTTATTTTTTAATATGTCATTTGCATCATTTACAATATCTCAAGTACTGAATTCTAAGAAAATTTTGAGTTCACGTCGTCATTTTTATATTAATTTATGTAATAGGTAGCAGAAGGTACCAAAAAATCCATTTTTAATAACCACCTTATGATATTATTATAAATTCTGTTGTTTTTTTTCGTGGAAAAATTATTTAGCCAGCTAGTTACTTGAAAAATTTTAACATAACATTTTTAAAATACAATCACAAGAATTGTTTTTAAGATTATAAACTGTTTACAATATATATATGAATAACACTAACACATGAAAAAAGTTATATAATAAATCATTATGAAACCACCAATGTATATTCAGCATCTCATCAGAATTTAAAGTGTATTCAGTTTTGTGAACTAAGTTATTGGTACCTAACTATATTGTTATGTTTTGTTTTATTTGAAGTATTATACTATATTACCTAATATAAAGACACAAGTGTTATCGTTACCGAACGATTTTTATCTCAGTTGAAAGCAAGGGGATTTATATCAAGTTGAAAATAAACACCCAGATTCGAATGCGGTATGTATAGTAAGGTGAGATTTTGGGCTCTAAATGACTTTGTTTTAGTTGGTTATTGTAAACACCTAGATCAAAGGCCTTAGACTCATTTGCCATGCTCAAGTTGACCACGTTATGTTTTCACACTTGTCCTTATTCCAAATCTTAATGGAGATCTCTTTGACCACGTGCGTTCGTTTATATTACAATGTATGGCAGTTTAAAGGATTATATTATTAAAACAACCGAAAGGTCGATTTTATCTCCAATGCCGATCTAAATGGTGTATTTTCTGAAAGAAACCTCGAACAAAAAAAATTGTCTAACATTTTGTTGAATAAAATAAATAAATACAAAAAACATTTCTTTCATTAGCATTTTTGTCCCGAAACGCCAACATATTATACTATACACACTGGTCGCAATGACTGATGATTGCCCGACCGCACATCGCTTTCCATTCATTAAAACACCATCTTAGCAAATATGCAAATCCACTGTAATCTACACGACTGGGCTAAAACGTTTTAGCAAAACAAAAACAACGATCCACGCCGACGGTTATACGCACGCCCTCTTCCTCCCCGAACCGCTACATTTTTGACGGGTTAAAGGCATCTAAATATCAAAATGTGTTCTTAAAAACAATGAGTATGGTTTTCGCTCCGACGGGTGTCATAATTTCTTTTACATTACTACACTGCCATTATAATACCTATCTCAAGCGCGGGAAACCATCTGGATATAATTACTAGGTCTTAAGAGGTTTTTCGAGCAAGCAAATATAAATAGTTCATATACTACGATGATGATAATAATAACGTGTATGTATATAATATATAATGTCACAGGTTTCAGCGATATAAATTTCGTTTCTGTAAGAATGTAAGCGAAACATTATCTTATTAAATAATATTATCATACACATAAAAATACAAGAAGACTATTTTATAAAATAATCTTTATAATAATTTGTATTATATTTCACCATGATGTATCATCTTAAAATATGAATTGAAATAAGATCACTTTTTGGAAATTTTAATTTAAATCGACAAAAACTCAACGTAACAATGTCATGGATGAACTTTTACTGTTTTTAAATTTTCATGTTATTATAGTTTGCATTCGATCGAGTTCCTAATAGAAGTATTTTTTTTTCAACTAAATTATTAAATGTAAGGCTAGAAATCAAAATGAAAAAAAAATGTATTCTAATTCCAATTTATTTTATCAATTTGCTTTTTTCTTATTTAAACGAATACATTGTTAATACCATTTTTATGATTTATATACCGTAGTATATAATCTATAGTTATATTATATTATGAATTACAATTATATTTAAAACATCGTTTTTGTATTTCTTTTTACATTTTTATTATTTTAAATTTGATGTCTAGCAAATATTTTTTTTATTAATTTAAATTATTGGCAATGGTTATATACTAAAATATAATATACTAACTGAATTATCTGACTTCACCCGTGTATAGTTTTTGCTTTCTTTAAAAGAAATTCTTAAATCAACACACATTTTTGTGTTTTAAAGAAGAAAAAATGTATTTTAATTAATGCTATCAAATGTTAAATAGTAGTAGTGCTGAATTATAAATAAAATAAAATTAATAATAATATTTCCAAAGATTCCAATGATTCTATACACATATTGTTATTAAAAAATGATTTAATAATTATAATTATAATTTGTTTAATTAAAATTTATTTATATATATTATAATATACCCCTTTTAACCCCAGTAGAGGTTGAATTTCAAATTCAAAAAAAATTTTCTTGCGCTTTTTTTGCATCATAAATTGAACTTACTGACCAAATTTCATACTCATAGCTTCAGTGATTCCAGCTAGGTGATTATTTTAATTTTAATCACCGTAACACTCACAAATAATATGACTTTCTATTGATAAAATTATTTTCAAAATCTGTTTAGTATATTCAGAGATTATACCCTACAACCTCACAAACTTTACCTCTGTATAATAATAAGTATAGGTTTAGTATACTATTTGGTGGAAAGATGGTGCAACTAATAAAAATACAATCTCAAAAATATAGTCCCTACAAGGTTATATAAATTATCATAAACAGACAAAAAAAATGATGTAGTAACACTCAGAAACGTATTTGGAACAAATCTGTGAAAAAAAAAAATTAGAACAAAGTTAATTAACGTCGTCACAAAGTGAGTACATAAAAAAGGCCTGTTCTCTTATGTAATAATATATATTATGATTACTATTATAATTAGTATAAGTATAGCATACACATAATATTTTGTCAAGAAAAACAAGGGGCGGGATTAATATAAAAGCCTTGATTTTAATTTTTTGCATTTTTTCCGCAAAGGAATTCGTTTGGAGCCAAATATCGAATTTTTTTTACTGGTCACATAAAATGTATCTATCTTATTTTCACATTCTATTGGAACTTGACAATAAGACAGACGACTGATTTTCGTAACTCTAATACTATGTAGGCAGCAATAATATTATACACTGCCGTGCCTCATAGCTTAATAATATTTTAAAAATCTAATAATTTATTTTATATCATCGACCAATATTATCCCTTTAAAACTCTCACCACATGTATTAACTGCAGGTTCTATAGGCAAATCGAAATTTTCAGGGACAGGGACGCGCGAGACGGTGTCGAGGAATATGTTATTGGTGTATAAAGAGATATGAGGGTGCACTTTATATAAATCGCCAACGGTGTACGTGATCGTATGTTTTATTTCTCTTAGCAGGCGGCTTCTGAATAATACATTGGTAGCTTTTTATCGGCTTAAATATTTGATTATAACTAGCATGTCGTGGGCGGAGGTGCAAAATATATTATACATGGATGCTGCGTGTATTGCAGGTTCACCGCGAAACGTCCAAATAATGGCACGATTGTAATTTTGTTTTTCAACGTTCGGTTCTTGTGGCTCATACGTGGGACGGGGTATAGGTGTGTTTTTATAAATAATACAATTTATATATTATGTATATGTAAATAAATAATATATATACAGGATGTAACAGAAATATCTGAAAAAAAAATTATGCTAATTAAACGTATGATAAAAATTGTTAATATTATATGATAACTTATCATAAGATAAGTAAATAATTTAAGAAATTTAAGAAATCAGCAAATTCTCAAAATTAATATTTAAAAAAAAGTTATTAAAGGTTTCAAATTAATTTAACCTAAAAAATATTGAATTAAAAAAAAATTCTAAAAAATAAACTACTTAACTTAAAAAAATCTTTTTACCATTGAAATTGTTCTTATAATCAGATTCATAAATAGACTATTTTGAATTTATCCAAAAAAGTGTTAATTACATTTTTTTTTAATACGAGTACTAAAAAATAAACTTAACATAAAAATGTATTATATGTAGCGCAAGGGTCACCTAATGAAAAAATAAAAAAATATTAATTTTAACATAAGTTATTCCAAAAGTCAGCATATCTGTTACACCTTGCAGTATATATTATATATATTTATATTTTTTTTTTGGTAAGTTCAACGCCGGGTTGCACAGTTAGTTTAGTATTATTATTATAGTAGTTTAGACAATCGATAGGTGGCAGTGATATTGAGAACATAAGATAATAATTAGTCAATAAATGTTAGCTACCTATTTTTTGTACTGAATTATTAAATCTATAGAGTTAGATCAACAATTCATTCAAAGCCGTGTATTAACTTAAGCAAATTTTTACCCCAAATTCATTAAACAATCAAAATTTTATATTCGAAATTACAATTTTAATACAATATTTAGCAATATAATGTTCTTTGTTCGTCTTAAACCTAAAAGTTCTACACAAAATGTATGAAATTATAATAATGAAGACATTTTTTCTATCACATACCTCATGGAAACAATATTAGCCCTAAAGATTTTTCTGTTCATTTCTGAACAAAAGAATATATTTTTGTAAATATTCCAACTAGTTTAATTTTTCAAAATTGTTTAAATTGAATAGTAATTTTAACCTTAAATATTATAACGTAGGCTACTAGTTTTATATAGTGCAAAGGTCGTTTTCTAGTATTATTTAATTGTGAAGGAACTAAATTTAAATAGTTACCATCTTAATAATTGTTTTATGTTTAAACAGTTAAATATTGCATTATTTTAAAATATATGTGAAATATTATCACATAATCCTATTACATTTGGCTATCGTGTTCTTAAAGTGGTATTCAAAAAAAAATTAAAAACTTAAGAATTAAAGTGTTATTTTTTTTACTTTTGACTAGTTTTGTTATTTGTACGTTTCCCGTGATGAGAGTAAAGTTTTTGTGGAAAAACTAAGTTTCAATGTATTGATTATAGTAAATTATTTTTTTAAATGTCAACTAAATGTCAACCTCGGCTATATTTCCGTTTTAGTATATATTTTAGCATAACCTGTAATAATTGAGTCTTTATGCCCATATTAAATAATATCTCAGATATTTCAAACATATTAAGCTTAATTTGTTTTTTTTTATTTCTTAAATGTAAATGGCTAAGGTAAGTGACCCCGGAATAGGCACATAGAATATAATAACACATGCAAAAAGATAATTTTTTTTTTAAAAATCATTATCTCTTTAAATATAAATTAAATTAAAAGTATTCTTCATAGGTATAGTTACTAAACACAAGAGAAATGTATTGTGTTGGATTGTATCAATGATTATTTGCACACATATTATATTAAACATATTGATCCGTATTTTTCCGTATTTTTCCTATTGACGAGTATTAATTATACAATTTTTTTTAACTTGTAAATTATTATGGTATTATCATATTATGATGAAAGTACAATCATAATCTTTACATCTTGTTTTATAAGTATTAAACGTGAAACCGAAAAAATTATATGTAAGTATTTTTACCCTAATTCAGAGTGTGAAATTAATTTTTTTCAATTTAAATATTAATGCTAAAAAATTAACGCACTTACTCATTTGCACATGAAAACGTTTTTTGACAATATCTTTCTGATAGGAATAAGTTTTTTCATACGATTCTTAAAGGAACTATTTGAGTGTTATAATGAATTGTTTTTGAATGAAGAGTGTTCGAACAAATCTTTTCAAATGCATTTGTGTTCGAATAGTATTACCTATGTACGAATGTTATATTTTCCTATTTGAACCTAATTACGAGTATACGAATATCGTTCATAGTCACATATATAAATATACAATGCACCTAATAATTTGCTAATTGCCAGATAATAGGTATACTTTTATGATCGCGCCATAAACCAGCCATATTATATTTACTTATATATAGAAATTCGTAGTCATCATTCCAATGACTACAACGGTATCAGATAATCGAGATTACATTTTATTCGTACCGGAACATGTGTGCTGTGAACATTGTACCTATATGCGGTGCCTTTAATACCGAGACCAATATTGGCATCCAAAAAATAAAAGTTTCCAAAAAAGTTCAAAGAGTTCAAACAACAATGAGAAGAGGTTAGTATAAAGTCGTTGCATTGATTACATCAGAACAGAAAATGTTTCAGGAATAAGATAATAATATTATTGTTGTCATTTGTTTTATTAATAACTGTATGGTGCTTAAATAATTATGTTACATAAATCGTACTGTCGGATTTCCTAAAAACAAAGTCATGATTATTCCGAGTTTGTTACAATACTATCAGTTATGTAAATATTTTAATAATTATTATCGATGGGTGATCATTTATATTATTTTGTATTTTTGTATCGTACAATGACATTTAATCAGAAAAAAACTGTTGAAATTTAATAGTTAGAGTAGATACGAGTTAATAGCTAGTTTAATGCAAGTTATTATACTTTGTAACAATTTCCTGATTTCACAAAATACTAATAATAATAATATTGAAACGAAATGGTATTGAAAGAATAAATTAAGAGGCCATATTGAAAGTGATAAAAAAGTCCTAAGTTCCAACGATAGTGAGATAATGGTTTTTATTTTCTTCAGAAAAAGTGATTATTATTATCGACATCTAATGATCATTGACATTATTTGCTACTTTACGAAGTATGATATTTTCATTTCCATAATTTCTTCTTTTTTTAAAAACAGAAATGTATTACTCGATTATCATAACTATAAATTTTGATGATCTAATGTATTATACATCTTGGTGACTTTACAGTTATTGATTTTATTTGATGAAATATTTTGATATAGTAGCCAGTTTTGTAAAATACAAAAAATACCATGGGAAAACATTTTTTTAATTTTTTTTTTTTTAATAAAAACCAAATAATTCATCATCGCCATTACAAAAAAAAATTATATTATTTTTTTTTTTTAATTTTAAGAATTTATTTGTTCAAAATACAGATAATATTATTATATTATGTGAAAAGTATAATATTGTGAATCAATTCGTTAGGCCGCGGGCCATCGTAAAATAATGTTTTATTCAATAAAAAGTTATTCACAATTAAAAACAAGATTCCATTTGTTTTTCTCGTTTATTAAACATTATTTTACATTACATTAATCATTTTTTGAAAAATCTTATTAAATTAACAATTTTATGACACTTTTGTAAATAATTTAATTTATATGGATATATGTATTAATATTATGGATATAATATAATCAATTTTTTTTTAAACTTTTTTTCTTCTTTTCATGAATTATTTAACTTTGAAAATATAAGTATTTATGAAATTAATAAATTGAATAGGAAATACGTTTTTAACATTGTTATCACAATATGTGAAGCATACCTTTTTATAACCTTTATAAATTAGTTAGTAGGTAGGTATTCATTTGCTATATGTTAGTGGTATAATAATATATATATATTTTAATCTTATTAGTTTATATTAATTTATTTTATGTGATAAATTAAACGTATTAATACAAATATATAATAAATATTTAAATTATTAATTAATAAAACGAATTATAAAAAAATCAATTTTCATGATGTCCAATAGAGAAATAAATAATAATACTGTTAACAACATAATAATGAATAATAAATTAACCATTATAAATCATAATTAAGTACAGTCAAGTAATAAAATTTACATTTAAAGTTTATGGACCAAATTAAAATAATATATTTTTACTGAATAATATTTATCTATGCACTATTGTGAATTATATGCCTGAAAATAGTATTAAAATTATTTAATGGTATCTGTACATTAATTCTAATAAAGTAATACTGAATTTGAGTTTTTCATACTTACATATTAAAATAACATTGAATGGATTAAAATGTATTGTTATAGTCCTTTTTTTGTTTACTCACGTGACAAAAAGTAAGTATGTTTTTAAACATTTTTTGTTACGGAGAAGGTTTATGATATTATACCGTTTTCATACACCTACTGACACTCAATTTTTTATTTTTACTTGCTACTATCAAATAAAAATCTTTTTTTGATAAAATCAACAACAAAATTTTGACATTTCTCATTTAATATTTTGGTTGGACTTTTTAATATGTTAAATTAAATTAAACAATATAGATACACATTTTTTTTAATAAATAAATATATTGAAAAATACAAAGTTTCCAAAAAAAAATGTATCATCAATTAAAGTAGGTATTATAATTTTATGTGAGAAATATGGAAAATAAATGAATAAAAATCTTCGATTTATAATACATGGGTGCATAAATATGTGTTTAACTACCTATTTCAACGTCTAATAATGAACGCATATTATTATAATAATTAATTAGGAATTTAAGGTTTTTTTTTTTTTTTTTTTGGTAAAAACTTTACCCAATAATATCTTGATGGTTGTAATTAATATTATTTTTATATAAACCACGATTTAAATGTTTTCCTGAATATTATCATTACTGACAGAACATTCTCGTTTGATATTATTTTCAACAATAATAATAATTATTGGTTTTTACTTGCTTAACTATCTACAATGAAACTTTTATATACGGATAAAGAGCAATGTTTGTATGGGAAAATGTAAATTAAAATCAAAAACCATCCGTAAGATTATAATATTTAGCACTCGATATAGTATGTAATTGGTTGTTTTTTTGGCTATATACTTTTAAAATAAATTATAACTTTAAGACATGGGGAAAAGTTTCAATGTTGATGCGAGTATGCACACATCCAATTTTCTATAGGAATTATTTTACTAATTTTTTTAATAATGATTTATTCGATTTTTAACTGCAGAACGTTTGTTACAAAAAATTTATGTTATAATTAAAATGTAGATATTTGTGAAGATCGTATACGCCGATCGTATTAAACACTGTTGAATGTTTGTAGGATTGGTAATTTACTGACGTTTTAAAGTTAATTTTAATTTCTTGACGATTGAGTCTATTCAATAGCTTAATTAATAGGCAATAGTAAATATCACGTACAAATGTGCAAATATTATAATTTATATATAGTATAATATATATTATAATTATACCATCAAATAGGTACTTATTACCACTAAAAATATTATAAAACAGATCACCAAAAAAATGATTTGAAAAATATGGATTTGCATATTGGAAAACTATTTTAATACTAACAAAAATTGGAAGAAATTTAGTTATTAATACAAAATGCAATTTTACTTAATTTTAATGAAGTCTATAATATGGGTATGCATTAATTTACCTGTATAGTAGTCTAACATTTAGAGCCTTATGCCTGAGATATAACTATATTCTAAAATAATTGAATAATATTATTACCCCATTCTCTACTACCCACATAGCAGATTCTAATGAAAACAATTTGATTAATATTTAGTTTTAGTTTTAAATTACACATTTATTATAAAATATTTATCCAATATTCAGTAAACTTTGAAATGAATTGTTTAAAGTTTAATAATTATTATATATTTAATTAATATTAAATATTAAATTTAATTAAGTCAATAATGATTAAATATTAAAAATATATTAAAAATGAAGTATTCACAGTTAAAATATTTATTAAAAACTTTTGATGGTAAAATTTGAAAAATCAATTACATTAAAATATTTAAAATATTTTATGATTTTAACTTTATAGCGTGAATTTTATATATTTACTTTCCTATATTATGTGAATTTTTAAACATGCTTCGTTCTATTTATATGTATATTTTTGAATTCTGATTATTGTATTTTTAAATACAGTTGAAGACAATATTTTGGAATATTATTATTGTATTATTATGTGTTGACTACATTTTAATATAAAAAATAAAAATAACTATTATAAAATAATGAGAATTTTTCCTCTCGTTCGAATGGAAAAAATAAATAAGTTTCATACCCTTCACGTTATTCAAACAATCTCAAAACGTACAAATTTAAAACAAGCACATCTTAATGTAAATATTGTATGATCCCTAGTCACCTTAAAATTCCACAGTACCACTAATGGAAAGTTCTAAATTAAGTTTATTTAGTTTATTGATCATAAGATAATATGTTTATAATTATTATATGTTGTATCTAATTATCTAAGGCTTTATTTAATAATAAATATATGGCCACTATAAATGTTTTTAACGAAAAGCCAATATTATGAAATATGGGACTTTTACTCTACGATTTGATTTTATGTTATAATTTTTTTTTTTTTTTAATTAGAAATAATAAGCCTCGGCAGTTGTGGCCATTGGCTGATATTTATTACATTGTTTTTACTTATATAGTTTTCATATACTTTTTACATACATGTATTAGGTAGTTTTGGTTTTACATACTACCTATATTATAATTGCTTATGATATAAAAAAAAAAAATTATTTTTATTTTTAAATAATCGTGCTAACAGTTATATTTGATCTTTTTTCGAGTACCAACCAAGTTATACCATAAGAGACTTATGATTTGTGAAAGTTAAGTCAAAATACTGAGGATGAAAATATTTCCAATAAAAATATTTTGCCTGTAATTACCTAGGTATCTTACTTGTAAGTTGTATACATTTATAAAATCGCCTAGACAATGTGATATTATCATCCATCGCTAATTGTTTAGTTCCCATAATAAATTATATAATTATTTTTATATTTCAACTGTTTTGTGGTAATTCAAATTAAGGAACTATAATATACCATATTCATCTAAATGTCATCAGAGCCGGCGTGTTTTTAATTTAAAAACATGCCTTACAGGAACAACTGTTACACCTAGAAACATTATCTGATTTGTTAATTTATTTTAAAAAAATAAATAATTTTATAGATCAAAGTATGATTTCCAAAATTATAATTATTGAAGTTAAAACATGAATTTGAATAATGTACCAGATTTTTATTTTTGAAACATGTTTTACAGTACTATTTAAAGTAAAATAAAAATTCAGGATTTGATCCTAGTTGAAAAAAGTTATAATTCTTCAGATACCTAAATAAAAATTATCAAAATTCGACTGACATATCATTTAGGCATAAGAGTTTTTTCCATACAGTCACTTTTGTCAATATGATATTGTATCAATTAATGAGATAAAAATGAAACATTTTACATGACATGATAATTTGTGAACCATCACTATTTTAGTTTATTTTAATATGATTAACAACTACTATAATTATAATTACGGTATACTATTTGATGTTAAACATTCAAATATGTCAAATGTTTAATATCGAATTTTAATAGGTAAACTATCTTGTTAAACTCTTGACTGACTCGCTACTAGTAGGTAATAATCTCAAAAATAATTATGTAATTTTAATTTGTATACATTTCAGTGAAGCACAGAGCTGTATGCATATTGTTACAATGACTTTTTTAGAATGAAGATTGCAGAAATCTACGAAGGATGGCTAGTCGTATTCTGGGTAACCAAAATCATTAATTAAATCTTACATAATCGGGTGTGTTCATCAATGTTTAAGGCCATCGGACAAATTGCAAACCCGAAATATTCCATCATTAGACGAGGGCAAGTTACACGAGTAGAACAAACTGCGTGGTTGTCCGTTAATTATTTAGAAACACAATATTATGCTTTGGGTCGAAAATTCCAAAAGCAACGTGTAATCGTTTTCTAACACGTAAAGTCAACGATCGGGTGAGCAATTTATTTGTAGATCACCCACGCGTTCCAATATTTCATCAATAAGTAAAATTCCAAGTAAAATATAATATGAGAAGAATCATTTTTAATACCACCAATTTAACAGTAGGTATCCCGTTAAATTTCATAAAATGTCATTAGATATGTGAAAAGCACAAAAGTTTACTAAAAGTGTGTAGTTAGTCATAAGTTTTGCCTCATAATCTATGGTAAGATTAAATTTTTAAATGTTGGTTTATTGTATCAAATGCTCATAAATGATTAACAAAATATAATAGCCAATAGGTCCTATCATAGGAAGTACCCAATTAATAAGTGATAAAATATAAATTTATTAAACAGTACCAATTATACCTAATTGATAAAATTGACAATAATTCATAAGCCTTGATTTATGAGTTATTCATGATCGAAATATTTTGTTTGTTATAAAAAATAATTTCCAATCATCTATAACTTATTTCTTACAATCGAATACATACAAATGAAAAACAAATAGCCTTCATAATTTCATTGAAATATTTCAAAAACAATAACAACATTTCTAACAGCTAATATAAATTTTTTTAGGAAGATTTGAAAATGTTTACGCGTGTAATATAAAGTACTTTACATTATTATATTTTTTTCTTTCTATCAGTTAAACTCTCAGTCTTCGTTCGTGATTCGACAGGTATGTCGACGAATAACGTAGACTTAAGCCACTGGAGATTCCATGGTAGGGTGAAAAACAATAATGAAGAAGCCATAAAAACTCGGAAGGGGTATTATTGCACCTGGATTTGCAACCTATAAATCACGCCTGCCAGTTACAGAAGATCATTGGGAGAGTGGCAAAGGGGAAAGAGGGGAAAATAAACCTGGTTCCGATAGTAATAAAGAGGGTCGAAAAATAACCCGAAGAAATTTTTTTCCTCCCGAGCCATTGACCGTTTTTGCATAATGTCTGCGTCAAAATATTATTTCTATCTACGGAGCTCGTGGACTTGTTGGTTTTGAATAATGGACAGCAATTTATTATGATGGTCGGGCCCTACATAAAGTTGAAAGATAAAAAAATAAACAAACCGTCGGAGGGTAGCTAATCCCGTGATAGTTTTTGAATGCAATAAATCTTCAGTTCGGCAAAATAAACACGTCTTTCTTTCCTAGAAACCTATGCATTCAGTATCCGCCGTTAAGGCCCCGTGAACCCTAACTCAATATCGATATATCTACGTGGACTTTGTGAAGTCCAAGACTACACAAATAAAGGACACATTTAATTTGAATACTTTAATTAAATACAAAATGTTTGAACTATTTAGCCGTACTTCATATACTATATATAATATATATATAATATTATGTTGTACTATTATATTCGAACTGAATATTATGGATATTTTACGTATTTTTTGTACAAAAATATTTAACTTTACATTGTGAAAACAGTAATTACATAACAAGTAAATAAACTTTGGTTTCCCCAACTTAATGAGTTTAAAAGTTAATTATTACATCAAAAAAATGAAAATACCTATTTATTATTTATAGAAATATAATTAATAATTATAATATACTAAAATAATTTGTTTTTACACTGTAATGTACCAGTTTTTCTTACACAGATGTGCTGTATCAAAACGTTAATTTAAAATAACAATTATTTCTTGATAAGTTACTATAGGTGGCAAAATAAAAAGACAATAAATAAAAAATATACTTTATAGTAAGGATAATATAGATAATTTTTTTTTTTTATTATAAAAGAAATTTACAATCTACATACGAGTTTATATAATAAGTAAATGTGATGATAGTTACAAGATATAACAACTTGTGGGAAGGGAACGTCCAGTTACAATATTTCTAATTTAAACTTAAGAGGAGGTAAATTTATAAATATAATGTGTCATTTAGGGTGAGTAATATTGGTGTATGGTCGGAAGAGGGGTCTGAACTCTGAAGAATTGGTAATAGTGTACTTTGAACGACTATGAATTGGTTCCCAATTGTCGAATTGGTTCCCGGGTTGTCTACAGGTAACATACGAGTTGGTTCCCGGATTGTCTACAGGTAAACATACGAATTGGTTCCCGCAAGCTTTCATGATAATACAATCTTGTTAAATTAACTTTTAAAATTATTATGATATTATATTCAACAAGCAACAATTTCCTTCCCATTTATTCAGACTTAGGACTGTCTAGAATTCAAATAAGTTCGAATAGTTCAAACGCTATCTGGAATACCTAGGTATGGTTAAAAATGTTGCTTAGTATAATATATTAATATATACATAATATACGCTATATACGTATTTGTCAATAATAATAATTGTGCTTGTAATAAATAAGTAATTATAATGTAATAATAAGTATTAATAGGTAAATAATATTTGAAAAAAAATTAGTGTGGTATGAACTTACAACACACATTTTTAACGAACTGTAGGTTCGAAATTTGGCCCTCTCTCAATTTTTTAATATTTTCATCGATAAACTTTACTTTTTCAGCAATTTTTTTTGACTTTAATTTAAGTGAGCTTCTTTGCTTTATATATGTTTCACATTGCAACGCTTTTAATTGTTCAATCAATAAAAAAATATTTGGGTGGACGGAATAAAATCTAGAATTCAGTTTTCCATGAAACGATTCGCAACAGTTTGTTGTTCGTTCTGAAGTGGCTGAAAAATCTGCCCAAATGTTTGGTAAAAAATCACTATCATTTTCAATATAATTTTCAAGTACATAATCAAAAAATGTATCAAGTTTTTCATGTACTGGTTTTATAGCCATCAACTCAACATAAACGTTTTGTACTATATCAGGTGGCAATAAAGGTAATCCGAAAAAGTATTTCAATATTTGCCCAATCTCTGAATCTTTATTTTTGAATTCATCTGAGAGTCTTAGAGATTGAATTTTTCTCCACCACGCTTGTCCTAAGTGGAATCTACATCCTCTTAATTTAGATTGTGGCCAAACTTCAGATACTTCTACGTGAATAGCCTTTTCAAAATCAGCAAAAATAATTTGAGGTCTCATGTGATGTTCTATAAATCGAAATGCTTGTATGTAAGTAGTACTGTTCTTGTTGGGCAATAGGAAAAAAACTAAGGGAAAATAATTGTTATCTTTTACACCATGAATGGTAAAAAGCTGGTAAAATAATTTTGGGCAACTTTTAAAAGTTCCATCAACAAACACTATTTTCATTTTGCTGAGTATCTCTAAATTATGCGAACAAGTAAAAATTACAATATTTGTTTCACAATCATTAATAAATTTAAAATTTTCTCCACGATTTGTTGTTATATTATAATTATCTAATGCTTCATGTAATTCTATTCACTAGCGTGAATATTTTGTCTTACTCTAAAAACGTCATGTGCCGTGAGCTGTTCAATATCACCATTGACTAGTAATTCTTGGCAAATTAAGTGGTTACTACTACATAGTGCGATTAACGGGACATACGATCAAGCATATCCATGCTAGATAACGACAACAATCAAACACAAATACCTAATTAATTTTTTTTAGATTACCAGAGCTGGTGAACGAAACTGCTTTGGTCGATTTATATTGCGCTTGATTTGGTTGTAGATCACTTTTAACGAGAAACACGGTTTTGAATGATAAAAATCGGAGCAGAATTGTTTGAGTAATTTAGAATTACAGAACAATATAGTGGTTGTATGTAATCAATGTTTGTAATGATTCATACATAGTCAACGGTCGCCACGAGAGTGATAGATATTTTACAATTAATTTTCTCTTTGTCATTGGTGACTTAGAAAGTATATAATTGCTTATTTTTTTTTTTTTTTTTTTTTTTTTTATTCATAAAGTTTTACTGACGAATGTCATCTTAACTTACTGTTAATAACATTATTTTTTTTAACATTTAGAAAATAAATAACAATTAAAAAAAAAATACATTAGTGATATAAGATACAAATGACTACATATATGTAATATTATAATAATATTATAATTTCTTATTAAATTAAATTAAATTAAATAAATTAGTTATAGGCGTTATAGCAACAAGTCGTGGGGACGTCCACGCTTGAGTCGGCGTACAGAAGGAGGGACACTTAGTTTGTAATATTTCGCACTGTGAGCAGAGTTGATGTGGCCGAAGAAGTTGATTGCTGATTTTTTTATGAACTCAACTATTGTGGGTAGCTGGAAGTCTTGATGAAGTGCATCGTTGCGTACAAACCATGGGGCATTAGAAATGGTTCTCAGAACTTTTGATTGAAAGATTTGTATTTTATGTATGTGGGTTTTTGCACAATTTCCCCACACAGGGGATGCGTAAAGAAGTAATGGTCGTAGTATTTGCTTATATAGCATAAGAGAGCATCTCCAGCTTAATGCAGTTTGACGGTTAATCAACGGGTATAGAACTTTTAGTCTTTGGTAGCCTTGTTGTAATTTGGAGGTGATATGAGGATTCCAGGTTAATTTCCTGTCCAAGATTACACCGAGGTATTTGATATTTGGTGACCAAGGAATACTATTACCGTTCAATTTCAAATTTTCAGGAGTTTTGGGGCGCCGGTTGGAGAAGAGTACCGCTGTACTCTTTTGAGGGTTTAATGCAATTTTCCATTTTTCTCCCCATTTATGGATTTCATCCAAGTGGGCTTGAATATTTTGTGTTAATGTTTCAACGTCCTTAGCGCTTGAGTATATAGCACTATCATCAGCGTATAGTGCTACTTCAGTATTATTCGTTGTAGGGAAGTCCGAAACGTATAGATTAAAAAGTAATGGTGAAATTTTTGAACCTTGTGGTACACCTGCGTTGATTTGTTTTGTTTCCGAAGTAGTATCATTGATTCGAACTTTGAAGTAGCGATCAGAGAGGTAGGATTTAATTAGATAATATATTGCAGTGGGAGTGTTTAATGTTTTTAATTTATATAAGAGTCCGTCATGCCATACGCGATCAAAGGCTTGGGCTACGTCTAAGAAGGCAGCACCTGTGTGTAGTTTTTTTTCAAATCCATCATTTATATGCTCCGTTAGTCGTAAAAGTTGTTGAGTAGTGGAGTGGTGAGATTTAAATCCAAATTGGAAATGCGGAATAGCATTTATTGCATTTAAATAACTGGTAAGCCTTGAGTGAATAATTTTTTCAAATATTTTTGATACTGAGGACAGAAGGCTTATAGGTCTGTAATTTATGGGGTTTGAGTTATCTTTACCTGGTTTTTTGAACAATATTATTGTAGCCATAATTGCTTATAAACATTATATTTTACAAATCACTAAATTACTTAAATTAATATTATAATATTGTCTAAAATTAAAGTTTATCAGATCTTGCAACATGATTTACCATAAAAATGTTCTCATTTAATTTATTTCGTTAATTTTAAATATTGAATAAACTAGTTAATATCTCGAACACAAAAAAAATAAATAAACCGTTTTAACCTTGATAGATATTTAGTTAACAAAGCAAAATTTGGTTGCTTATTTTTCATTGTTTTAACAAAATCGTTCTTATCGCAAGTTTCACTTGTAATGACATATTATTTCCAATAATTTGTCTAGGTAATAATATATTAAGATATATATTCTCGTGAGTCTATAGCTTATCAGTCACAACTCTTTAACGTATTATACTGTTCCTATAAAGCAGATCATAATACATTGATCGACTTATATCTATAATTTATATAACTTACAAGTAATATTATTGTTCTTAACATATTAGTTAAGGAATTCAGAGTGTAAGAGCCAGTATTTTTAAAATTTCCACAATAATATAGAATTTTAAAATTATATTTTATATTTTAGTAACTGCCTTAAATACCTATAACACTTTTCTACTATCAGAAAAATATTTGGGGGAGGGGCGGACTTATACAGTATATTATATTTATGAAAAGCTTTACTTCACGGAAAAACTCACATGTCTCTTTGATATGTAGGACTCAGATTTTCATAATTTTTCTTATGTCTTAAATACGAGAACTATTTTCTGGTCAATTAAAGCCTTAATTTTAATTTCACTATGAAGTATAAATAATGCTTTAAAAATACATTTGGAAAATAATAAATATTGAGCAATATTCAATTACATATTATTTTAGCTTCGATAATTAAAATTTTATAAATGTTGATTTTATGTGATTGCAGAATGTTTACTTTTTTTAACTAAAAATAAAATTAACGAAATCTGACTATTCTACAAAGCGTGTTAGTTTCTTCTGTAAAATACATTTTTGTACTAATAATTACAAAATAATTACCTATTGCACAATTATTTAATATAGGATTCATAATAATCAAAATATATAACCCAAGTATTGAGATTACTAGATTCTATTTAAATTGTATTTGGAATTTGATTTACTTTACTACACTGTAATATTAAAATACATTTGAAAACCGATAACTTATATTGCACTCTCGCAGTATGATATTTCCTTATATTTTTTTTTTTTAAATTAAAAAATATATTATGGTTAGAAAATAAATTAAGATTCCATTATAGAAATTTGTTATACGTTTTTAACATTTTATAAAATGTATTTTCTTGAAATATTTGATTTCTGTGAAAAATAGAAATAAAATAATTATATTATAATATACTTGTAAATTATATTTAATAGTTTATCTTAATAAACTTACACTTAGAGAACATTTTCAAAAATTGGTTTATTATATTGAATAGAATAATATAAATAATATAAATATAACAATGAGATCCAATTATTGATAAGTGATAAACTGATAACCGATAATATAAAACCATTTATACCTAACTTATAGACATTAATCAAAATTAGTAATATTTTCAAATCTTAGTTCATCATTAATATCCTCTATTAATAAGCAATAATCATTTATAACCGAATACGATAAGCAACACAATTTTTTTTCTAACTTCTTTGAATTTATATTTCAAGAAGAGTGAAATTTTCAATTTTGAAATATTCCCACTGAAATATGTTAAATCCTAAACCCTTTAGATATACTTATATAAGGAGTAAGTAAGATTAGAATGTTTATTCATAGATCGTAACTAGAGGTGTAAGTTAATACAACATTTTCAAAAGGATGAAAATTATGAAAATAGTATTATTTGTCATATTAATATCTGATCCAATAAATCCCTTGGTATTATATAGTTATAGTATATTTAACCTATATAATTATATTTTTAACTATGTACTTGTATTACCATTTAACCATTTAAATATTATTTCATGAAGCATACTATAGGAAATCTAAAATACAAATAAGTTTATCTGTGTAATAAATGAGTATTTTTATCTATTATTAAATAATGTATTTTTCACTTACACTTCAGTATACATTTTGATGAGCGTTTCTTTCATTTATTGATTTTTCCATTATTTGTTAGTTATTGTTTGAATTTTTTTCAAAATGTTACGACTAATTCTTATATTAATTAGTTATTACAAATTATATAGTGCATAGTCTTAACACAGGATCATACAACAGATTTTTTTAAATTTATAATTATGTTTATTATTATGTAGGTGTAGGGCCTATACATTTCAATTTTAGTTCATATTCGCATGCAGTAATTTAATTCCAAATTAATTAATAAACATTATCTAAAATGCCAACCATACAACTTCATCAGTTATTTATGTTACGAAAAAAAAAAAAAATACATTAAAAACCATATATTCAAAGAAAGTTGAAAATTTTTACGAAAAAAAAACATATTCCGCCAAAAATGTTCAAGGTTACGTCATAACTACACAACCAGATTAGTGTCCAAATAACTATTTATGAATAAAATATTTATTAAATAAGTGAAGTAAAATTAATAAATTATAAGTGTAGCGCTAGATGTGAAAGTCTCATGAATTTATGATATTATGATGGATTTTTTTTTTTCAAATAGTGAATTAATATTATTCTGTTTCATTTCAAAATCTACAACACAATAATGAGGGATCTGCATTACGTACGTATAACATACCAACGATAGAGGTTGAGTCACATAAATGCATAAGCCTAGCGTGTACGATTTATTTGAAAATATACACTCACGCAACCATAAAGTCTGCTAAAAATCTAATTTTCTCAAATGCTTTCAAGGCGAATCCGTTATAATGTTTACGACGTCCTGTCTACAAACAATGCGGTGGCAGCGGCTATGGCGTGGCGGTTTCCTTGCGAATAATACCCAAGAAAGTTTAATGGTGACATAGAAATTCTTTATTCTTCACCTCCCGTGTACGCCGTATAAAGTTTGTTTTTTTCTTTCTTTCTCTCGATGCACAACAAATAGCGACATTAATCCGTGTGCTAGTCAATTTTTTTCTTGTATACGCATTTCTGTGTTTATAATATTATACTACACGAATCTCACAACCAGGCGACGATCGAGACTTGCAAACGACAACCGTTATTTGAATTAAAAAGATTACGTCTTCCATAATTTGTAAACCATGCATTGTGACTTTTTTTACGTTTTATTGAAATTGAATCACACACAGATAATTCCATTACTCAAGTCAAGCATACTGTACAATGCATAATATACTAAACGATAAGCATATTATCGATTTTTTTCAATCTCGTAAGATCTATATATCAATTCCAAACTACGTGAGCGATTAATCTACAAATTAAATGTTAATTGTAATGAACTCTGAAAAATCGAAAATCCCTGGAATACGTATTTTCAACTCGTGTGAAATAAATTGAATGAATATAATACGGTCACGGGATTTATCGGTTTATGCTTTTATTATTAATATTTAATATTATTATTATCATTCTTGTCGATGTGTTTAAACGTTATGACAAAAGCTATATAATAATTTCTGATTACACGCTAGTAGTCACATACATTCGTTACACACAGACTGTTTATAAATTATATATTTTATACACTTACAACAATATAATTGTTGATGTTGATCATGTACGATATGGTTGTTTTATTAATCAACACGACGTGTAGTGGTATATACTGAATTGTGTATTGTGACGCCTTTACTTCCTTCGGAGACCCTAAGATTTCATAACATTTGGTCAACATTTCCATTCATGTTGAGAGAATAATCAGTCCAAACTCGGTCATAATAAGCAGTAACACGTTTCTAGAATAGTGATTTCTTTTTATCAAAAGTACAGACTTGAATCTATAATATAGTAATGTCTCATATAGATTTGGTGAGGAGTGGATCAGGGTAACAATTTACGTTTCTCAATTAATACTTTGCTTGTATATAATGTGATAAATAGTATTATTCAATAGTAGGTACTCATGTTATGTTTTTATTCTGGTTGTAAGGATGGTTTCTGGTTAAGCCTCCTTGATATAATCCTGAGTACAGAGTGTGTAATTTATACCAATCAAGACTTTAGTATTTGTGTAACAATACGTGTGCTTGGGATTTCACCCCAAACACGATCTTCCTTTCTGTTTGGCTGCTTGGTTTTCCGGAATTACCACTCTATGATGTATTTCATTAGGTCTTCTATAAACTTTACCTATTTCATCAATAGCTTAAGGATTGATTTGATAAATAGCAAAAAAATATCTAGGTGTTATATTTGCCTCTGGATCAGATTTTCACACCCACTGAACAATATATTCTGAAGACAATTGGTTAGACGTGCGATACGCTTGTCTAAAAAATTCAAATTTTCCACTTCGTTCAAAACTATGTACTGTTCTTTTATCAGAGCATGCTTCAATAGGTATTCTGGGACTTGTTTACATCATTGGATTTTTTTTCACATATAAGACCAAATGTTGATAGTATACAAACTACAAACTCCAAAAGAGAGTTTTAAATTCTGTATCTTTGATGCTGAACATTGACTACCATCCACAAAATTACACGATAGGAGAGTTGAGGCTAACTTATTATTTATGCCTAAATTAATTAATGGTTATAAATATTATTTATATTACCACTCTCTTATATACAGCTTACAAATGTTTTTTCCGAGTTTCACTCAGTCATTTTTTCATTTTATTACATCCGCTTACAATAGAAATTAGGAAGAAACATTCGCTATTCGCAATTCATAGATTGATTCATCTCACAAACCATGCACATTGAGCACACATACTTGTCTTATTCCAGCAGGTTATGGTATTATTATCTGTGTCAATTATTTGCTTATTTAATTTGTACTTTATCTGAGTCATATTCTAACAAGACATCTTAAATTAAGAAAACCTTTAACTCCCACTTTGATTTAAAAACCGTTGTGCGAATTATGTCAGGCTTCTGGCCCGTGAATAAATAAATATAATATTTGGCCGGCAAATAATATAATATCTGCAGAAGAAACAAGTTTTCCATCCGTTGTCTCAGCCAGAAACGGCGTTAGCACGCATAAACTAAAGTAGAGATATTTAAATAAGTACGGTGTACAACTCGTACCAATTGAAACGTTTTAACTATCTGTCGTGTAAGCTTAACGAGACGTGTGCAGCACGGGATTTCGCTCCGAACGCGATCTTCCTCTACGTCCAACCACGTGAATTTCCAGGTCGCTGGACTTTCGAAGGTTAACAAGGTGGAAAATATCCTTGCACCGGCGGTGGTGTGGAGGTGGCGGTGTGAGAGGGGGGCGTTAATCCCGTAGAAAAATCGACGGTCTCGACGGCCCGACCGCTATTTGGACGGACCAATTCAATTTGTCGACAGGGGACATGGCGATAAAAACAACAACGAGGGTGGGCTACAAACGCGGTCGATGGTTGTGGATATTACATTATTCAAGAAACACCCGGATAATGCGATTTATTTCGTTCGAAACAAAGTGTGCTGTTTAAACGAGTGGTTTACTAGAAATTTTAATACGTCACACGATCGTATTATTTTTTTATTATTATGAAGGTTCAGGTGGCAATACCGACAAGCAAGACAACTATAATACTTAATAGTAGTATTAATACGTAGTAATTTATTCTCACTTTATAATTTACACCACCACCCTCGTAGAATGTATGATTATGCATAGACGTTGCGTTTTTCACGTAAACGGTGTTGATATGAGACGTGTGCAAATAATTATAAGTAGGTAGATGGCCAGATAAATGGTTAAACAGTCTTTGCAAAATGACACAAAAGCTTGCTCTCCAGATTAGTCCCAGGAAAACGAAAAATAAAACAATTATCAATACTTAAGTTTCGCGCTTGACGAAGTGTAGCATATGAATGATTTATCACAATAATTATTTATTATTGCCAAACTTTTAAATTTAAAATTAATTTTTTGAGTGTTGCCCTTTAGCATTTAAATGTTTAAACACACGGAGATAAAGAGTTATGAAAACGAGTCTGGCATGAGCTATTATACATAATAATACGTTTAACTTAAAAAATGTTCAGGTAGTGATGTGTTAAACTGTTTTATTGATCGTTAAATTATTACGGAAGTCCAAAGGCACACATTTTTCCATCAGTTTCGTGTCAAAAATTAAGACTAATAAAGTGTTCCTAGTTACCTTGATATGTTTCACACCAACCATAACCAATTACGTGCATGCGGCTATGCGTACGAAATATATTTCTACTAGCTGAGCCCGTGCACTTCGTTTCCATTAAAAAATAGTGATTGTTTGTTCAAATCTTTTTGGATATAACCCGCAGCAGTAAGTGCAATTCAGTCACTCTGGTAGACAATCCGACTACTTTGGATCGCAGACAATTAAATAGTATATCAATATAGTATACAAAAATACTAATTTGTACTAATCATTTCACCTATAATCAGTAGCCACCATTTCCAACCAACGGAAACCAATGATTATTATTATAATAGCTCTAAACCTAATGACGACCATTTATAAACAAACATTTCTTATCGTAAATATCAAAACGCGAGCGTCGTGAAAGACACGACGACAGATGGTTGATAGTTACTGAATTATAAATATAGACAAATTAAAATATGTTTCTTAAATAATGTGGTTAATGTATAGAAAGATAGATTAGGTAGGCTTAGTACATTTGTGTCTGTGAAACCATGGAAATGCACATACAAAATGTCTACCCAATCAGTTCAACCGTTTAGAAGTTATGTTAAAGATAAGTACGGAATGATAATTCATAATACCCGTTGTCCTATTACCCGTGTTCCCGTAGGAATGAAGCATTTTCCCACGGTAAAAAATGTCCCATATTCATCAGTGATAAGGGTTCTAATGGTAAAATAATTTTCCAAATTGGACCAGTAGTTTCGAAGCCTATTAAATACAAACAAACCATAAAATCTTTCCTCTTTATAATATTTGTTTAGACAAATGAAGTTTTTGGTGAGATCGATAAAAACCTTTGAATATTATTAAGCCTCGTTATTAGTGTTTTAGGGGGAGGGGAAAGGTGCAGTTACCATTCTCTGCACGACGGAAAAACTTAACAATTACACGAATAGTAGTGGAAGTTTTTATAATTTAAACTAAGTTAATTGACATTAAATGAAATTAGTAATAATATATAAATTTTAATTCTGTGTATGTTAACACAAACACAAACATATATATTTTTTTTTTATGTAACCTAACCTGTGAACTTGTTCTAATATACCAAATTTTGTTTACGGTCATGATAGAATTAGAAATAATAATTAGTGTCTTTTATTACCCTCCGCACAACAATAAACATATTGTTTTTGGATTATCTAAGATAATCTTATGAAATACTATAAAATTATTTTCCAATAAAGGCATTTTATCACCTAGGCCAATTTACCTACTCACTAACTTATCTTAATCCACAATATTGGTAGTTTGTTTTATGTAACGATTATAATTTACATCAAAGATAGTTACTTTAACCATTACCCAAACTGTAAAAGTGTAAATAGTGTTTTTATTTGTCGTAAAATGTGTACTATTTCAGTTAACATCAACATAATAAGATAGTTGTTCTGAATATTAACAATAGATCTACATGCAGTTTGCGTCATAGACTTATGCGGCTCGCGTCTTATCGTAATATAAAAAACGATTTAACAAAAAAAAAAAATTTAATATGAATTTATGTATTTGAAAAAGTAATATATTTTATTAAATTACGATTCATAGAAAAAAATTATAAAAAGATATAGTCTTCTTGATATAATATTTAAATGTATTTTTTTTAATTATTAATTATTTTCTAATTTGATGTGTGCTCATTTTTTTTTTTTGTAAGTTTTTTGAAATCAGGATTATATATTGTTAAAGCAGTCCTTTATAGTTCCGTTAATGTTTAGCAATGTTTAGATTTAATTATTTTCATGTTCGAATACAAAGAACCGCAAGAATATGTTGTTCCAAAAATCTAAATTAATTTTTGAGCGCAAAGAGTAATTTTTGGATATTTAATAATGGGCACATGTTTCCAAAACTCTAACAAAGAATTACAACTATATTATTTTAACTGCTTCAGTCCTTAACCTTTCAATAGTTCTAATAGTTCAATTTCTAAAGCTGGTATATCCATTGAAATTGGTTTTAATAAAGAACATCCATTTTCAATAACATTAATTGCAAAGGGATTTTCTAAATATGAAATCGAAAGTTTAAGTAATTTTAAGTCTTTAAATCGATCTTCAAAGTCAGTAATTAATAAACAATTTAATTTATATAAATAATTTTCACAACTCAATTTTGTTACTATTTCAACCAAACAATCTTCAATTTTTTTAAGTTTGAAAATAATTTAAATAATTTATTCTTAAGTCTTTTTGAAAAAGTTACTGCTTATTTTGGAAACAACAAATTTCTTGTACTAGGTTATTTATGGATTAATGGTATTTATAAAGACAAAATTAAGATAACATTTGATCTGACATTATTGATTATTGTAGGTAATATTATTTCACATTCTATATATTTTATTACATTTGATATCTTATCTTATTTATTATTCATATTAAATAAATGTGACCTTTTTTCACATTTTGGCTCTCTCATAATATATATTAATATATTGGGTGGCTCTAGTGTCTTTTCTCGCTGGCCATCCCTGATATATTATGCCATCATGACATTAAAAAAATAAGTTGCACATAAAAACGCTGAAATTATAAAACGATAAATTTAAAAACAATAATATTATTAACTATAAACCTAAAACCTAACTAATAACTATACCTTGAATTTTCAATACAATGAAAGCTTTAAATCCTGGAAACTCTAAGCAACTGTACCTATACCTACTACAATTGTTTTCTTTAATACCAAAGATTTATTTTCTACTTTGTTCCCCAAAAAATATCTGCTAATTAGAGATTTCCGTTATTTAGGTATATATGTTATGAAAAGTTTCACTGGATTTATCACCTAAAAATGTAATTTACCTATTTCATCGTTTTATCAGTTTTAGTCGATTGGCATCTACATAGTGTTGCTCCTTACCGTTCTACATCACTAGCCAATGCGTCGGAACGTTTAATATGCACCCCTCCCCTATGCTTTTTACCTTAAGACCCCCCGTAAATTGTAGTTTCTTTTATGCCTATATACAGAAAAATTCATCAAGCTTTATCAATCCAATTTTTCCATAATAAATTAATTTTAATTCTAGATCTTCAAAATTTTAAATATACTTACAAATGATTTTATCAAATTCAGGAATATTTTTGTACTATTTAAAGAGTGTCTAATAAGTCTAATAATGAGAATCCTCCTTTTTACTGTAAGTTACTGTTAGTTATAAGTGAATAATTTATTTAAAATTTTTAGTATAGATAAATTTCAGATTCAAATTCTTAGTTTCTTAGTTATAACAATTTTTCTAAAAATTTTAAAGTTCCTAAAAATGGTTTATTTTACGAAAATATAAGTTACTCCTAATAATGAAACAAGTAATTATTATACTTTGACCATTTTCACAAATTAATAATATTGATAAATTAATATTGTATTGAATAAAATGTTCAAATCATTATAATCTTCATATCTTATAGTGAAATAACTCAAATATTATTCTTACAAATTTTGATTTTGATACGTAAAAATTTCCCAGAAACATTATCCACCGAATGAACTACAGTTGAATAAGGAGAGGCACTTTAACGAAAAAATAGAAGTTGTGTCTACACGGGACGATCTCTAAGTAGTACAAAAATTCTCAAGAATTTGGTTTCTTTAATTAGGTATATTTAATAATTCCTATAATTGGATTTTGAATAACTGAATCACTAAAAAATAATATGAGTGAGCATGCTTGGTGAATTGCTCTGTTTAAAAAGAAAAACAATGTAATATTACACGTTGACAAAATGAAACCATCAAAAATATTATTATCGTGAGTGAAGCTCATGCCTACCAAACGGTTGATGGTTGGTACCAGTTACCAGATACTACCTAACTACCTATTTATTATAATTTGTTCCAAAAAGATAAATATTATAAAGCGTCTTGGTACGATTATTAACGGTCGTTGTCGTATAGTCATCATCGGCTTAGCGCATATATCGGTCTATTTTCACTGGTCATATTATACACAATACGATTATTTATTCGTTGGAATGTGCTTCTGTGGGGCGAATCCCGCGCTCCCGGAGAAGATAACCTCCCGTCGACGTCATCGCCATAATTAAAACCGGTCGAAAATTTGATATTACATTATTATTATTAACGTTGTTATTATTATCATTAAATATTATTACGACGTAACTACCATCATACCCTACCCCATCGCACGCTCACTACCATATACCAGGACCCGGTACGTGATTTACGGTTAGTGCAAAAACATTGGGTAGGTATTACTATGCATATTATTATTATTATTATTATATATAAACGAGTCGGCGGACGGTGGAAATATGCACATCAGATTTCACGCATTCATTATCCTTTAGACGGTATTTGTCAACGGCCTCGTACAATATGATAAATAGGAAACCGACGAGATATTGTTTTAGTCATCGTCGTTGTCGTCTTGTTTTATTTCTCTGCCCTGTATTCGATCACCGACACACGCCGTAACCGTAAACGCGGTTAACCAACCTTCAAGCGAAGTCTTGCACAGGCACTCGACCGACTTTAATTCGAGCTGTTATTTTTTGTTATTTTTTTTTAACTCGTACAAAATATAATATTTATGATAAAGCCACACCACATTGGTCGACCAAAAATGTTTTGAATTATTCTGAATAAATTCGAGTCACAATAATTTACATAAACATCGTAAACATCGTAAAAAGAATACTCTGGTCTCAGAACAACCAACCAGTATGTGGTATGGCGTGGTAAGAGGAGAATGTCTCTTTCAGAAATTAAAAGATAAATGCAAAACTAATTGATTATTTAACAATTCAAATTTCCACGAAGCTCCAACTTTTCCAGGAAATAATCATCTACGGTGACAGTTGCATTTGTCATCTACGCGCATTGTGGTCATCATAAATATTTTAATCACGAGGTGTAATAATTCATAAAATATAATATTGCTAACGGGGATAAAATATTTATCATGGAATCTTCAGCCAACCCCGTTGATTGAGTTTTGAATAGATCCGTTTAAATCAAGACTGTTATTGATTTACCGTTTCTTACATTCTAAGTGCCTATTAAATACGTAATTTTTATAGTATTATCAAATAAAAATGTCGAAATTTTAGTATTTAGACATTATAATAATTATGGCTTTGTGATTAAAACCATGTTACTTGGTTTTCGATTGCCGAGTAAGAACAATTATATAATACATCACGCAAAATATGCATATTAACTGCATCGTTATATAGTTCATAACTAGGACTCAGATATTAATGCCCTATAATAAAATTGACTTGGACTACAAAGATTACAAAAAAGTTTTTAACAAATATAAGAATGACATAAATATATAAAAAAAAACACACTCACACAGTTCTTAACTTATCTATTAATTTTAAAATTAAAAATTATAAGTTGAAACATTTGTGGTTTTGATTTAAATTTGAATTTCATAAGTGGTCTTGGTTTTAATCTAGGAATCATTGTTAAAAAAATGTTTATAAGTACTTTTTTTAAATATTAGGTAAAAATAAAATTAATTTTAATGGTAATATACCAACCTGTAAATTTTAAAAAATATAGAAATAATTATTGAGAACTAAACAATTCGTTATTTTTCTCAATTATTAAAAATAAATGAATAAAATTACATACAAACGAAAAATTGTTCAAAAAATTGAAAAATATATATTACTTGAATTATAGTTTTGTATGTTACCAAAACACATTTTAAGCTTGGAAAGCATTGTCTATGCTGTTTTTGTTTTTAAAGATGCCAAATCCCTGGCCCTAGTTACAACTAAAAATATGTTATACCTACTTACTAATTTTTTTTAATCTAAGTAAAGTAATTATGTATTGCCAAAAATGATTGTCTAGAAAGAATTAACTTATTATTTCTATAGTCAATCAAAATACTCCAAGTGAAATTTAGTTCAATAATTTAGTTTAAAATTGACGCAACTAAACAAATAATGACAATATTGTCAATAATATTCGATGATGGGTTATGTGTGTCAGCGGTGAAGACTTTCTGAAACAGTAGTACGTTTATGTAGTTTGTATGATGTGGTCTGATATTATAAACATTGGAAAGATAAATAATGTCAAGGGAGAAATCAAATCGGTGCCATACCTATCAAAGGAAATAGTTTCCGTTACGTGGATCGATGAGAGGTATGAAAAAAACGGCAACAGTAGATGTACCACTTGATCGTGCTAATATATCGTTTGCTAAGTGAACAGCGAAAAAGTTAAGACTGGCTAAAACGGTCTTATTTGACAGTTGTTTAAACTTTACTGAATTTGTGTTGGAGTAAATGTTGGTTTAAACGCTGTGAGGATTTAGGTGGTTATCTCGAGTTTACAACGATTTGTGATTTTTTTTTTCGCTGTTGCTACCTTATCGGTTAGTGAACATTATTCCATAATTTCCATTCCTATTGATTAAAAATTGAACACCTAACCTAATCGCAAGATATCGAGTCAAAGAAATGCATACAAATACTATTTTCTTGTTAAATTTATAACGATCTCGAATAACCCTCCCCCCCACCTCCCACACACCTACACACAGGTTCACAATCCTGTGAGCCAACCATTCCAAAAGCCCACAGCAGATGTATTATTATGATCATTTACAATTTGCTCGATCACCAGAAGTCTTTGCTTGAATTTAATTATGAAATTGTTATTTTTCGATTTCATTGTTGACGACCAACCTAATTGATATTAATGTTTGTGTGTCTGGTAGTTAGGCAATCCCCAGGCTGATTTATGGTAAGAATAAGTATATGGCTCGTTAAATGTAAATCCACTCGTTGGGTGTTAATTAATTATAATCAGAAAAAATATCTATGAGACTGTATGAATTTTCTATAAAATCTTGTTGCCAATAAGTATGAGAGGAACATATGCATTTATATATATATAAATGCACAGATACAACTTAAATAGCTTTGAGTTTACAAAATAAGCAGTTTAAGAATTGGTGTACGTATTTTAAAATACAGTAAATCGTATTTCCGTATCGAAAATAAGTATGATTATTATTATTTCGAACAAAATTTTACGTTAAAATGTGCATAATTGAATAAAACTTACGAGAATTTATATTTATTTAAGAAAATTTTAATTGCATTCATCTATTTATAAATTTGTTTTTTATAGACATTATGATTTTTTTTACATATTTTTATAATCTATTATAAAATGGTAAATTATAAAATTATGAAATAATCTAGTTATTATTTATTTCTGAAAAAAAAATTCTAAGGCCTTATTTAAAACTAACTTAATTTGTGATTTAATAAATCAACTCTTAATCAAATTTCTGCATTAATTCATTTCAGTAATGTAAATTTAAGTACAATCGTTGTTTTTTTTTTTTAATCATGCAATATCTGAATTTACAACAAAGTAAAGTTTACCAAGCTTGAAAATATCAATATACGTCTTAGATTACACCACACAGTTAGCCATTATGCAAAAAAAAATTTTATAATGTAACTATAACACATTTTTAATTTAACTTTATGGCAGGGGAGCAAAAACATGGCTACACATATTGTACGGTCTACTAATTTTATTTATTATACTCATAGGTCGTGTATCGTGTATGTATAATGGTTTTTGTGCGTACACTTTTTACAGTCATTCAAATGATATTCTTATCTGCGATTTATGCGATAATATTTATGTTTTGAATAATTAAGGTAAAATAAAAATTCATAAGAACGAAGTTAGTCGGAAACAATGACATTCAAAATCACTCGGTGCACACAACTAGTAGATACTATGAAATTTCTATATATTAATACTGAACCAGTATACGCATTGGGTACTACCAAAGTATAATACACATTTTCATTATACTTCACTATTGTGTTTTTCTTCCATCAAAGCTCTGGACGTCCGATCAGTTTTCTAACGCTACAGAGGCACTTAGATGGTACAAATTCCCCGTAAGCCTACCAACGGTCACTTGTTGCTTGACCTGAAAACATCTATCTCACGGTCCTGGTAAGGCCATGGAAAAGTGGGAGGGGGTGAATGAGAGAGAGGAAGTTGTCGAAAGAGGGAAAATAGGGATAGGGGAGTGAAAGAGAGAGAGAGAAGATGGAAACGAGAATTTATAGATCAGCTCTGTGTGGTATTGGGCGATGGTGTCGTTGTTGTGTCCATCCAGATTCATTTCGCTCGTACTAATACTAATAATATTATAATCCTATAAACTTTTAACTAACTACGCGTGTTGTATTCTCAGCCTCTAATACCACCAACCTATCAATATTCTCTTCTACCATCATTTTCCGATCAGTAAATCAAACCTCTTAGTGTTATTGCAAACATGATGTGTGTCGACGGTTAGAGAGACGGTTAGATGAGTCTCAATTATTATTATTTTATTGGTATTATAGCTCATAAAAACTATAAATAGAATACATTTAATTCATTAAGTTCGTGCATAATTTTCAAATGATATAAGCGTTTCATCATTTCCATATAGAATAATATGCAAATACTTAAGTATGTTTAATACTAGTGTGCTCGCTCCTTCGTTTAATATAGTTAAATAAAAAGCTAATTACATTTTTACGTTAAGCATTATTCAGTAATAACAACGACCAAGTTTTTGATCTTCAAGACTAAACAATAGAAAACAACGTAGATTTAATCTCATTAATATAACTTTCAGTTACAACAAATTACAAAGACATACATATCTATACCAAAATACTTTACCGAAAATGCGTCATTATATGAATAATGAAATACCTACGTTAAACTTTGAACGGTTGCCTATACATGATACGACGTATATGATATTCCAAATTATTTTCAATCAGATTAAACCACTATAATCATGAAGTGCATGTGTAGGATTGTACCTACAATTCATATATTTTATGTATTACTACCTGTATAACCCGACTTCCCATGTGAAAAAAAAAATAATAAATTCAAAATACAGTTCTAAATATAAGCGTAGGTACCTTAGTTCATGAAATAATTCGAACTATATATAGACAATTTGTGAATTTGATTTAGCACTATTAAGAATACGTTTATTTCTTAACGTCGTCTAATGAGTTCATAAATGTTTTCTGATATCTCCTAAAATAATATTCGAGATTACCGTCAAAATCAATCAAGTAGTTTTTGAGCATATAGGTAACTCATACACATACAACATACATATAAACTATAAGATATTATAGTTTTACTTTTCGTTTTTTTACATCGAGGTTATGTAAATGTGACGATGATCAATTGATGGATGTATTTACCTTATCTACCAGAGTACTAGCGTCAACTACAAACATCTGTATACAAAATAAAATACTGATTTCCAACTCTTAACATCACAATCCGTAATTATTTAGAAACAAAACTAATTTTAAATTTCGATTGTGAATCTCAATATTTTTGTATGATTATCTCTTTAAAATGCGAATTTTAGAAAATTCTGTCTTAGCTTAGCTTACCCCCGCTTGGTGTACTAAGAATCAATAGACATTCTCTTGTTATCGTAGTTTATGCTCCACGTTAGTCGGCCAGTCAGTTGAACACGTTTAATTATATAAAAAAATAATATATTCTAATTAACAGAAAAAAATAATTTAACTTGTCAATAAATTTACCAAAATATAAAGTTGTATATAAAAAAAAAATGTGAAATAATAAAGTATAGGTAGTTAAGTACAAAAATGTATGTTATAAATTATTGCCACACTAGGTTCCATTTTTTTTTTTTTTTTTAAGCTTTTTATGACTATTATTGATTTAACCTATTCGTTTATCCTTCAATATTATTTATTATTATTACAGTGCTAAAATATTGTATGAAAAAAAAATTATATTATCACTATTTATAACAATAAATTACATTATTATTTGCACTGTAAAAAAAAAAAAAAATTAGTTACCTACTAAAATAATATGTGTACATGGCTTCATTTATGAACAATATAAACCGTGTTAGCTTAACACAAACAACTTTACAACTGTGTATAAATAATAATTATGTAAAAGGTATAACGATCCAATAACAATATTATTATTACTTGTATACCGTAACGTATTTGTTGGGTACCTACCTACGTTTTTTTCACCCAAACCACTACGTCAGACTACTGTTTTACTAACGTAATTATTTCGGTAAAATTTAATAATGTGACATTGCCAGTTCTTATGAGTGGTTTTTGCTATGGTTTTTATTCAACCACGGGTTAAATTTAATTCGACTTTATTCGTAATAATGCAATTATAATAATTATAAAGTTCGAAAACCGTATACATTTTGGTCTAAAGGGTTGACGACGTAGTGAAACGACGTAAACCGATAGGGCCTCATTGAAGTATGATAAGGGATGGTAAGCACCCAAAGTCACATATTATCATCCCTAGATTATAATTGACTCAACTTGTTCAGCATAATAAGACATAACATATTTTTTTTTCCAATATTCTGAAAAGTTGTTATGTTCATATTTTTATATAAAATTTCATTTTGACTTGAATATTTAGAAATAAATTATCTTGTTCAAATATACCTAATAATAATTAATGTTCACATATGGGGATGGAAAACTAGCTGGGATGGTTTTCATTTACGGTGGTCGTAGACCGAATTCTAAAACAGAGTTTTGCTTAGCGATTTCATTAAGGCGCATTTCCATTAGCTACCCTAGCGGTTTGGTACGTACAAGGACCACCACTGCGTCATTGAAGCGGTTATCGCGATTGAACGGGGAACGACGAAAGGAGCGCGTCGAACAGTTACAAAGATAAAACGCGTACCGCCTGCATACGTATATTTACTCGCTCATCGCGGTCGCGAACCACAACGCTTATTCGCAAGCATGATTGGAGTGCTTTCTCGCCGATCGATTTGAATGCACCACGCACACGAGACTTAATAGACAATAATAATCATTTTTCCCTTTTTTTTTCTGTTTTCCACAGAGAGAATAATAAGCGCAGTAGAAAATGTCTGCGTTGTCGTTGTGATATTCAGTTTTTGTCGCAACTCGAGTTACAGAGGACGCAACCTATTCCTTTACCTCAAAAATTACAATTCCCTTGGTTGTCGAACACCTTACATCGTGTTTTAAAAACTAAAAAGCCGGAAAATTTTGAATAATATTTTCTATTTTTTTTTTCAAAATTCATACAATTAATATTTATGTCATATTATGATATTGTGCTTTTATACAACTAATGACCCTTAGGTTTATTTTTACTTTCTTGATGTTCTATTAAGTAAGTATGGTCATTGAAATGAAAATAATCTGAATTTTGAAAACTTCAAGAATTTTTATTCAATAGGAAAATAATAAAAATGTATATCAATAATAATGAGTAGAACTAGTAGGTGGATAATTGATCTAGCTTTAATATTAAATATTTATAAAATATTAATGAGAGATAAACGATATCACATCCAATTATTAGTTTAAAGATTTGAGTCCACAAAAACGTCAACGCGAAGAGTCCTAAAATTTAGTCCTAAAACTATGATAGCTAGAAATTTGATTGATAGTTCATTAAAAAAAGATTATCAAGTATAGATACAAAATGAGAAATTTTATATTAAAAAAAAAAATTATTTAATTTTTCACAGTTGAAAATAAATTTTTCGCTAGATTTTCATTTAGCTGAAACTGAAGAACAGATTCTGTTGTTTTTTCAGGTCTTGTTAGATTCATATTGGTCAGGAGGAGTGCGGTGAAGAATTTCAGAACCTTATCTTTTATAGTTAGTTCATTACAGACGTTTAAAAAAAATAAAAACACATAGGTATTTTTATTTTTATTCAGCTTTATAACTTTGTATTGAATAAATAACAATTGAAAATAAAATTCTAAAAATTAATTTTGATTTATTCACATTGTAATAAAATACATACAGTTATATTAAATTTCTAAACATTGTACATTTTAATACCTATAGAGTTGTTTATTAGTTTATTTTCCTGCATTCAAAATTAAATATTTCAAAGTATACGTTGTTTTCTGTAACTAGTTTGAACGCTATCGAGTTAGTGAGTTAGCATGGAATTTATTTGTAATTATCAGGTAAAATAATATAATATATATATATATATATATATATATATATATATATATATGGACTTTTAGTTAGCCTTATTTTATTTCAAAACATCGTAGGTCGTCCTATTTTAAGCCATAATATTCGATAAAAGAGTTTAAATAATATACTAATCTTCTCGCCACCTACGGTTTTAGATTCCACGTTCATGGAAGCATTGTCCCAAAATTATTACAAAACCATTTAGCGTTAACTAGAGAGTTTTATTTTTTTTTTATATACATATATTTAATTGTTCAGCTTTGTATGGAGATATTTCTAAGATTTTTGATCACGTACTGTACTTACTATTTGGATATTAATATTCAATTTATCAAATTATTAATTTTAATTACTGATTATGTTATCCAATAACGCCATTATCTTTATCTATGTATAATTTTTCAACAAACGTTTCTGTACTTTAACAAACAAAGACAGAGTCGTATTTATGATTAAAACTAAAAGTCGATTAAAAATTTTAGGTACTTAAAATTACTATAAATATCACGTTTTACTTTTTAAGAATTCCAATTTTCATAAAATTTAGTCATCCTATTTAATACAATTACCACAGTTTATTGAAACAAATCAACGAATACTTACAATTTGCCATGAATATGAACAACATGCTATATTAATACAACTATTAAATAATTTATAGTTTTTTATTGTATATCATATCATATTATGTTGATAACACATTGACATTTGACATTATGTTTACACTGGTATTTTATAAAATCGTATAATAATACTCAAATCATTTTGAGACAGTGTTTCCCAAAATGTTGAATGTGAAACCGTGGACGAAACGAATGAAATCATTTTTAGGTGAAAAGAGGAAACTACTTAATCATATTATTATTTGGCTTATAAGATGGAAATCTTTAGTGCATGGAAGTAGTAATACCCTGCCTGATTTCAAAGGGGTTTATTGGAATAACGTCACAAAAAATAATTTATTCTCCAAAATATATTATACAATATAGGTATAGTACTGCTGTCGGTGAAATGTGAGGGACTTGTGAAGGAACTATATTAATAACATTCGGGTGTCAAGTGGTGGTGCTTCAAACATGCGAGAAGGGTTAGGTACGCGTAAATTTTTCAAATTTTCAATTTCACCCTTCACGTTTTGTCTTATTCATTATTTTTCTCAAGAAACTCAATATAATATATTTGCCGAATTTCAATCGATGATCGTAACTCAAAACTATCACCAGTTTCAAGACGAGGCGCATAAAACAAAATATATCATAGACTTCCTATTCATTATTATTATTAGTATTATTGTCTTGTACTATGGTCTAAAAACAGAAAGGTTAGGTTAGTTTAGGTCCTACGTACCGTAATTTGTCTTCAACATTAAGCATCGATTGGTATATATTATAATTGTGCTTATTTAACTATAGGTACTGTATATTTTATGTGAGTAATTTGTTAATATATTATAATACTATCATTTTTTTTTTTTTACTGTATTAATTAAAATTATTCAGTATGATTCTTTAGAAATGCTTATTCTATTTTTACACTTAAACCTTTGAGTAAAAATGATGATATGTCTATGATAATGGGTTAAGTAGATATGTTTATTGGGTTTTGAAGCTTAGAGGATTTTTAAATTTTAGTGATTACTATTGATCTCTCAATATAAATTATAAATTGTTAGATGAGTGTGTTTGAAAAATCACATTGTATATTAAAACCAATCATAACGGGCACCTCTAAATCGTGGATGGCATTTTTAAGACTGACAGGGTTCAGTATTTATAGATTTGACTGTATAAAAACTATATTCTATATCGCAAACGATTAATACTTAAACAGCTACAAATTATGTGTACAATTTATATTTTCATAAACTCACAATGTCCATATATATAAAAAAATATGAAGATAAAAGTTTGTATTTTTATAGTGTAATCGACGAAAAATTAAAAATTACAGAGTGACACGTTATACGAGTATGTATACTTTTCTTGAATCGATCGACGATTATAATTATAATTAAAATTATTATTACATTATTTAACTGTGATATTGAGTTTGCTATATTATTTTTTAGTATCATAGAAAACATTAATTTTTCTAAGCTTCTTCAATATTATTATTATAGTAGGGCTCAAGCCACCATTTCAAATTTCAACGTTTTTTACACCTTTGATGTCCAACTACTTAAGTGATTAGAATAATAGTACTAACATAATACCGTCCTCATAAAAAAAAAAGAATATAATATTTGATAAAAATTTAACGTTTATAACACATTATAGGCCAAATATCATAACGCCATTCTATTTCAATATAATAATAATAATAATAAAATTATAAATTATGCTAACGTTTCATCGATAAATAAATTATTGTTATTACAATAATGCATTTGAACTTAGAATATTTGCGTGAACTGTATATGGATATCATAAATTGTTCCGTACATCACACTTGTGCATTTTCGAATGCTCTACGACTTATAAATCTTAAACTTTCGTGAGCATAATTTATAAATATTTTATGTGCTTATACCAACCGACGTAATTTATTTTATACGATAGATTTGAGAGTGATATTTTACACAATATCATATTGTTATCATCGTTTCACGAAGAGATATTAGCAAAATGTAACTGAAAAAAGTACAAAAATTGTCAAAAAATGCACTTGTTTGCACCAATATTAAAATATCGACTCAAATAACATAATATACGACAATTTTTATAACACTTTATACATTACTATAAATTTGAAATTCAAGTCTAGGTATTTTAATTTTAATATATATCAAAATCTCCCATAACAAAAACCTACAAGGCTTCAAATGATGAAAAAAAATTAGTAACTGAGAGGGTCTAGCATTTAAAAGTTCTAATGTATTATAATATCATTTTAATCATTTATAATCGTGTTTTTTATAAATATCATACGTAATAAATTATTTTTGTTTCTTTAAACTGCAGTAGTGCATTTTTGTAATTTTATTTAGTTTAATTAGTTTTAATAAAATTGACACATTAGTACATTACAAAATAATAATGACTCAAATATATGTTAAACTCAACGTAGATTAATATAATATTTTATAGTATATATATGGCTATATTTTTAGTAGTATTTAATAAAATTATTCTAACACAGCAATATTTTTGAGACCCAATCACCATCGTGTAATATTCTATATACTGAGTGATTCATCAAGCACGCTCACTCCTTTTTATTGTTCAATAATGTAGTTACCTATTCAAAATTTAATTTTTGAATTCTGTAAATAATGTACTTGAATTTCATATCTTCAAATTCCTGATATCTTTTTTACTATTTAAGAAGTATCCCATAAAGATAGGGATCACCACTATTTTTCTACATGCTATTCAATGAATCAGAATAAAAAATTGTGAAAGTTGTTTTTTTCTTACTTCAATTTGTACACTAAAGAGTATAGGTCGATATTAGATTTATAATATTTAGGGGATATACTTTATATGGCAATTTTAAAATGTTAATGATTAATATCAATAATATTGATATTGTATACTAAAACCTTATTTAAGGACTATTATCTTTTGTTCGAGTATTTTAATAACCGAGAAAGAACTTATACGAATTTAAAATTTGTACATACAAATTTTCAAAAAAATTATCCACTAAATAATGTTTTATAAGAAATTGGAATTCTCTTTTAAAACCAAAAGTTTATAACACATCACAGTACACTCTTTGAGTAGAACAAATAAAAAAATGGAATGTGCATACTATTAGTAAATCACTCTGTTTCATAAAGTAACATTATATTATTACTCTATGTAGTTTTGTTTATTATTGTAACATGTAACAATGTCGTATTTGAATACAACGATTGAATTTTAAGCATTATAAATTGCATAATACCATATATATTATATTATATAGTAGCTAATAAAAAATAATAATACATTTTTACATCAGAACGAACTAAATGATCAAACGTTACATATTTCTACACTCATGAGCGGTTACAAACGGTGGTGATCAACCATAGGTATATAATATGTATTACCTACCTTTTCAAAATATACACTACCATTTTTACCCTTTTTTTTATTATTAATGGAAATCGTTCATAATCATGTTTCGCAATAATTTGTAATGCACACAACGTCCCAACAATTTGTATTTGTTAATAATATTATTATTGTTATTACCTTTTTTTGTGCATGGCCAACGATGTAATAAAAAGTATATAAACATATTTTATTACGTATATTTTCAAAGAAAATATGTCCACATGCATAGTCGATCGTATCAAAACGTCATGATTCGTATTTATAGGTAGGTACTACAACTAAAATCGATATAATATTTTACATAACAGTTTGTACGAATATTACCTATACATTTATATCAAATAGCTGATTTGTGTTTAATGTATTACTACGTCGCATGCATTTAACGTGTAAGCCATATACGCTCGATGCGATGTCGCTAATTTATTCTCGTTTGTGTAGTTAAAAAAAGAAAAAGGGTTCAGGATTGTAAAAAAAATATAACTCTTAAGAGCTTTTTGGAAACCACCACATTGTGTACACATCAAGCACACTTATGTACAGTATAGTGGCAGTCTATCACTGTTCAACTACGACATGGTTTGATTTCCCAGACTATTTTCTCCGTGATTCGAACTCCACCCAGATGTTTGCCGCGATCGAAATAAAACGTCTATTTGAATTTGCGCAAACAAGTACACGAATGTTGGATTTTTTTTCCGCGTTTTTTGTTTAAGACGGCTAGGCCTCGAGGCTTTCTGCCTCTCACGATTTTTTAATGGTCCCGACGCATTAGGCCTTTGCATTAAATATAAGAAAAACTCTACAGGCATATAAATCTCCCCGACATCGGTATACACGCACAAAGGCCGTCGAGCGGTAGACGGTAGGAGAGGAACGAATGAAAAGTTATTTGAGGAAACTTGACTTAGCAAAGAACTGTGGCGCGCGTTTGTGTGAAACGATCTCAAGTCATCCAGTCACGCCTTTAAGTTGGTTCGTTGAGTGAAAAAATCAACGCACTCACCATCGTCATCATACGCACGGCCTTTGTATTATAAGAAAAAAATAATATGACATTTTAAAGAATCCGAACAATGAATGTGGTATTGTGGTTATTATTGTGAATCAGCAGTGCGTTACTTTTAAACACGTGAATAAAATGTCCAATATATTGATATTATATGTTTCACTAAATAAGACGAGTCTGAACACTGAAATTATGTATTTTCTGCATAATATCGTTATACTGAGTGTATGTGAAGTTATATGAGAGAAAAAATGTGGACAATTCGTTGAATTCCAAATTCATAGCAAATAATTTATTTTTTGTATACTCAAGAATATTTCATGGATAGGTAACAAAATATTTCGATTATTTAGAATACTTTTTTTTATTATTGATATTTATATATATAACTCGGCAGCAAGGGCACACATTTTTTTACTAGTTTATATTAGGTATTTAGATCTAGCTCTTAATTGCTTAAGTTGTATAAAGTCTTCTTGTTTGTTGGTTTTTTTTAATTTTTTAAGCGCATTATTTTTGTCTCGAATTGCTTTTCCACCAAGAAAATTTAGGTTTGGGGTTTTTTGGTATAGTTTATCCTATAGTTCGATTGACTACTAAGATTATTGTTTTTTTTGTGAATTCAACAACCAAGTTTTTCGTGTTTTGAAATTCGGATTCGTCTATATTAGATACTTTGTCTTCTAGTGTTTCAGAGAAAAGTCCCCAGTCGGGAATTTTCAGATTCCATCTATTGAGGATGCTGTCATTACAACGGAGAACAAGTTGTATTAGGTACTATTAGAAAGTGGTCACTGCTAGTAATATTGTTTAAGACCGACCAGTTAAGCCTTTGTGCGAGGGATGCATTTGCAAATGACAGGTCAATATTTGAGAAGTTGTCATTAATTGGATTTATACGCATTGGTTCCACGCTGTTAAGTAATACTAGATTATCGTTTTCTAGGATTTTATCAATTTTTTTTCTTCTGTTATCGGTATTTGGGGGGGGGGGGCTAAGTCCAGTGGTTCTTTGTTTACTAAAATTGTGGTAGTTGGGTAGTTTTGCGGCATTTAGGTTTGTGAAATTGGTTTCTTGGAAACAAATTATTTTGGGTGAGATTTCGGATTTTAGTATTTTTAGTTCGTCTACTTTTTTGTAGAAACTATTCATATCCCATTGTAGTATTTTCATTATAATTTTTATTTATTATGGATTGATGGAATCTCAATCATTTCCATTGGTGATGTGTTGAACTCCATTAGAACACTAGAGGAGTACTGGATGCTGAGTGTATTTTCTATATTATGTTTTTTTTTAGTTGAATAAAATCTATTTTTAGAATTGTTATTTTTCAACTTCAGATTTGACTGATACTAACGGCTCGTCTAATTTTAATATAATTTATTTAATCGTGTTTAATCGTTTTTGTTTCTTTGCGAGCGGATTTATTGGGTTTTTTATTACTATGATTAGTCTTTGGAGTTGTAGGATGTGTTTTTGGCAGATTGTTTGCTTTTTTTCTTTGGATTAATACTTTTTTAATATTGTGTTGCTAATGAACTTTTATTGTTTAGTAAGTTTTGTGTGTTAGTTTTTATTTGCGATAAATCATTTAGATTTTCTATGGTGGACTCATCCATGTGTAAATTGCTAGAAGTTGATGAAGGTGCTGGTCTTTTAACTTGTCCCACTTGTTCTTGGGTGAGCAGATGGTCTTTATGGATAATGTCAGGTAGGTGTCAGATATCGTGTTGTTGATTGTTATTTTCAAATATCTGAGATGGAACTTTGGTGGATCTGTTGAGAATCAGTAGTTTTGATTTCTGTTGCTTTTTGGCAACGATTTTATGTGTGGCCAATTTGTGTACACAAATAGCATGTTACCGTGTCTCATCTAATAGAAAGATGCGGAAGTCTGTTTGTTCAAATACTATTAAGATTGAGCTTAGTAGTTTATCATTATCATCTGAGTTTAATTTTTATATATAATTGTCGGTGGAAGCTATCAATATGCCCGACGCCCGTACTCGTCATTAGCGAAGTCGGCTTTAACAAAAGTAATCGGTGATAGTATATTAATTGACAAATTTGCAATAGCGATTTAATGACGTCATGAGGTATAGTCGGTTGCACATTAGATAGTATTATTCGTTTGGCTGTGTTAATTAGACGGCGGAATATTATCTTTGAGTTATTTATGGCAATGTGTGTCTGTTGGATAATAATTTGTTCCACGATATTTTTATTTGAAAAGTATATACAAAATATGTTACTGGATATTCTGGATGCAAATGTTATATTTGTTGGAGAAGTGAGTTGGCTGAATGCTTTAATATATTCAATTTGAGGAAAATCTACGATTGAGTTAAAAACGATAACTTGGTATTTTTTTGGAAATTGTATGTAGTTTCAGCGAAAGTTTTGGGGTTTTTGATTTGAGAGACGGATTGTGGAGTGTTGAGAGAGTTATGTTTGGTAAGGTTCATATTTTTGGATATGGAGGGGGCGTTGTTTTTGGTACTTGTTGTAACTATGGATAACAATCGTGTGTCTACATACCTTCTTAATTTCTGATCGTTGAGGTTTACTGCTATCGGAAGCTATATAAATGGGATTATCGGTGACTGCGGCACACGTATGTGTTCGTCGGTGGTTACATACGTACTGAGAATACCTTTGTTTTGGATTATTTTTTACATTTTTAAAAATAAATATTAACTTTAATATGTATAACGTTATCCTGTTTTTTTTCTTCAAATACTTACAATGTTTTTTTTACCATTTTGATAAAAGAAATCCCGTAGTGTAATAGCAACTATCATAAGTTACCGTACCGTTAATTTAAGATAGTGTATAACTTACAATGCATGATGAAATCAACGTATTTGTTTATCGAATATTCAAAGATTGAAATATTTAATTCCTTTTACACTTTTTCAATTACGTATAAAATTGATATTGAGTGATTTTTAAATTAACAAGCTAAAAAAAAAAAACAGTTAATTTTAATAATGCAAAATGTAGCTGGTTTATACCTCGCTAATTAGTTTATGAAATGTCGAGGGAAAAAAAATATATATCAAAGCATATACAGGGTTGTAAGAGAAATAACTTACCAAAAAAAAAAAAAATTATGCCAATTCATCGTAAGGCAATTTTTTTAATATTATATGATAAATAAATAATTTAAGAAATATACTCATGTAAGAAAATTCTCAAAAATCATATTTTTAAAAAAGTTATTGCGTTCCAAATGAATTTAACCAAAACATATTGAATCTTAAAATAAATCCTAAAAAATAAACTACTTGACATAGATAAATCTTTTTATCATCAATTTTTTTTTTTATTATCAGATTCACAAATAGGCTATTTTGAATTTATCCAACATTTTTTTTATTATTTTTTTTTTTTCAGTAAGTACTAAAAATAAAAATAAAAATAAATATATCATACATGTAGAGCTAGGTTAACTTAATGAACAAAAAAAAAAAAAATGAATAAACAAAAAAATAAATATTAATGTGAAAAAAGTTAGTCCAAAAGTCAGTTCTATCTGTTACACCTTGTATATTATTGATGTTCATTAAATATCGTTTGCATATTTTTTTAAATTTCTAATAAAATATAATGAGTATTTTTGAAAGTGAGTGTATATGTGTGTGTCAGTACACTCGACAGAAGTTAATAATTAATTAAAAAATTTTATTTTTGATTAGGATTGAAATAGAAAAATATAACTTGACTGGATGAACGACACTTAAGATTTATAAAATAAAATTACAATAATCATTACAGAATGACAAGACCTCCTTATGGAAGGATTTGGTTAACAAGTTAAGGAAGATAACTAAGAAAGCAATAAATGAATGGTTCTAAACGTATGTTTAAAAATCTAAAAACTATATATTTTGAGTAAATCGGTCATCGGTTTTAAAACTACTATGGATGCGGCCGATGCGGTAAACAAAAATCAAAAAGTGACTAATCGACTGATGGCGCTGAAAAAAAGCTTCTGACTATGATGATTTGAAGACTATGGATCGACAACAACAACAGTCGGTCAAAAACGCGTCACGTAAATCTGACAATATAAAATGTAAATAATATTTAAAACGGTACAACAGAAAGGAGCAGCAATAGTCTGTCGGCACTCCGCGCTCTATTATTCATATCCGGTATGCGTAACGCATTTAATTTAAAAAAACAAAAAACGTATGCACGCATTCGGACGTGAATTATTATTATTATTAAAGTGTTTAACGGAAAACGAAAAAAAAATCATATATTAAATTAAATAATATGTTGTGTACAAAACATTATTATATCACTTCGTCGAGCGTTTATTGTAACTTAAAAAAAAAACCATCCGGAAAAATCACTCTGCCAGATAGATAGTTGTAACATTGTACTTATCTATAATAGTAGTGAGTAGGACGTCATTGTAATAGATGTTACAAATTTGTTTCCAGAGATAAATCATTGTATACGATGAAAAACGTCGAATTTGTGTTAATACCGTCGCTTCGTCTGTCAGCCTGTATTTTTAAGCTAATTGTATTATACTATTCTATTTAGCGATATAAGTTCATATTATACAGTGGTTTAAAACAATTAATTGTATTACAGGTAACAAAGCATAGAACACAAGGTAGTGTTAGTCAACGGCATTATTGTTAATATTGATATCGTATTACAATAACAAAATTTTCAAAATTTTCAAATATTTATATTTTGTATGTAGTGATACTAAATATTAGATTAATTCATAAATAGAAATGGTAAATGTTAGGTTAATTACTGATATTGTACATCATATATTATAATAAATAATAAAAAAAATGAATTTTATATTATATTTATTTCATAATATTCATGTATCATATTTTTTACTATAAATTTTAATATTATATTTATCATCTTTGATTTCATCTAGTGAGTTTTCCCAAAACACAAATTCAGTTATGATTTACAATATTATTTACAGATGGTATATAAAAAAAATAGCTGATACCATGAAAAAAATAAATGAAATATTTAAAAATATAATTTACTATGAAATGTAACTGCATTATTATTTTTAATTGAAATTACAGTCACTTTAAATTCACTACAACTTAGAATACGATTGCATGGTAGTATGAATTTCAATATTAATATATAATTACCTGTACAGTAGTTTTTAACCTATACTAAATTTATGATAATTTGAGGTACTGAAATAATCAATATGGTATGATACTAAAATAAAATACCAAAGCTTAACATCTCTATTATATTCACATTTAAAAAACCCCAATTTTATTCCATACGAGTAACTCGTTTTTGCACTTTTGCAGTCTTTGTGTGTTATAAAATTTTTTTTATCAGTTTTTATATTAAATTTATTGATTTCCTTTAGATCATTACCATTATTATTTCTTTTAGCCTTAAGTTTAGATGACCAATTGTCAGGAAAACTTTATAAATAAAAAAAAAAAAACCATTATTATTATTAAATTTATTGTATTATTTAAAAGTAGTTGTTTTGGGGTACTGTTCTAGAAAGTTATAAGGTATGACGATGGATTTTACCTCACCCACCCAAGTTACAATTTTTACAAAAATAATAATGATAATAATAATAATATTATTCATTTCTACCATGAGTAACCTGCAACAATGACGAGTGTTATACAATCGTCCGGTTAATGCCGAGAGTATATTTAGTTACCTACATAAAAAGTTCGTTTTCTTACAGGTTGTATTTCAACACAATAAGAAAAAATCTGTATAATTTTAAAATATTTATTACTTAAATTAATCATAAAAATATTTAATAACACAGTATCATATTAATTGGATTCTTATGCACGACTAACTACTGCTTATTTTATGTCTTTTTCTTGTCTTGGTGACGCCACATACCAAAAAATAAAATAAATAAAATAAAAACATATTGCTTACACTACTATACTATTTGTATATATGCTTACTAATCTAAAGCGGATGCAAGGGTTCTTAACACCACCATTTAAAAACAAAACAAATTTAATTTCCATCGTTACTCTCAAAATTCGAATTTTGGAAAAACCTTTTTTCATTAGATCTTCATAACATAAAATGTACATAAAATAACTCTCCCTTTATTGTTTTAATTTAATAATTTTATTATTATTATTATTATCATACTGTAATAATTATTATTTACACTAAACTAATAATGAAAGTTTTTATATATTACGTAATAATATTGTATACTAATTTTAAATGTAGTTAATTGTCTGTACCACTCTAAACTTTTCAATATTAAATAGTATTATATAGTTGCAAACTGTAATATTATATAATTATAAATGATTCAAAAAAAACTTCATTATTTTTCCGATTATAGGTTTACTATTAATTTTGACGTTTTCCATTTAAACATTCAAAGTTTGAATAAAACTAGCAGACGGTCTCACTTGAATAATATTACAATTTGTAACTTTATCAATATATCAATTCACAACATTCAACAGAACATTATATTATATTATGTCTACACATTTCAATGGAATCCAAAACACTCACGGTTAACTATTGTTATAAAAATGGACTTGATTTGATGATTCTCATCACTTACAAAGATTCAGTCGACTATAACATTTTTGTTCTACATTATCAGTGAACATCAAAACAATGAACCAACCAATGTTAAGTAATATTATAACACTATATTTGTTCATAAGTCATCACAATTATATTTTTAATAATTAAAAAAATATATATATATAAAAAGTACTAAATGTATATTTAATAAATTTAAAGAAAAAACATTTTTTTTTTAAGGTAATATTTGAAATTATGTTTCTATCTGTACATAACATATAAAAAATGAGTGTTTTTGTATAAATCATTTTATATGGTATGATACCAGCGGGTAATTGTAGTCGCCATCGCCTACTCCCCCCAAAACCAGCCCTGAGCTGTTATTAACTTGACATGTGCTGACGTGTGCAATGACATGCGGATGTATCGAAAACCATGTCGATCGATCACGACCTCAGGGCGAGATAATACTAAGTGCAACCATCTGACGACGGATTTCCGTCACGTGAATTATACATAATATGGAGTGAAACACATTACCGAAATCAGGAGGTGGATGCTCATCTATTTTGCGCTGCACCGATAAAATATTCTGCCAATACTATAATTGTAATAATATAACCACACATCAGTTAAAATAAAATGTATAATATTTTTGTTTCATGCCATCTTATTATTTTGATAATGAACGATGTATCTCTTCAAATTCGAGCAAGATAATAAAAAAATAGTTTTTCACTTTAATCGTACATTTATTCAAAGTTTTAGAATTTTTAAGTATACTTAAAAATCGTATTTTTAAATTTCTGATATTCTTACTATTTATTAGAAGTATTGCTTGCCAATACAATTTATATTTTTCAATTCAGAACCTCGCCTTATTTAATACAAATTGTTTAGCGGAGAATTTTCTTGAAAAATTGGATGTAGGTATCTTAATTGAGCATTTAAAAAAAATCAAATTTATTTAATTTAATACAATACTTTATTTTAATAAATATATTTTGAAATCAAAGTACCATCCCTATTTTTAATATTCAACTCTGATGCTTCCATTGTGACACACTGTAAACATAAATTGCGGTAGTCTATTGGAAATGATAATGATTTAAGCCAATATCACTAAATAGAAATCAAATTCATGTACTATGGAGTCATTAGTCAATACAATAAAGAATCATTTTTTATTCTTTATTTTTTTATTATTATTATTTGAATAACACAATTAAGTTACAAAGTATTAAAAGAAATAATAAAAATTACCTAGACCTTTAATCTAAGCTTGTGGTGATTTAGGGAGAAACAGATTACACACATGTAATTTAATTAGATTACTTAAAATAACAAATAATATTATTAATATTGAGAGGGAAAAAATACTTATAATAAACACAGATTATTAGTTCACTAAATAAAACATTATTAATACTTTTTTTAATGTGAATTTCATCATTAAAAATATTATTTTTTTTGACATCAATTGGCAAAAAGTTAAAAATTACAGGACCCAGATAATTAATAATCTTTTGACCAAAACGTATATTAGTAAATAACACTTTGATATTAAATAATCTATCTTCCCTGATCGACTTATTATTCTGTTTGATAAAGAAAAGGTTAGATATAAAATTTTAAATTAGAATTAAAATTGTAATCGACGTATTATATATAGAGCATATTATGAATTTCTCGTGTATATACTTTATTGTTTCCATTACGAAACAAACAATTTAAGATCGCAAACCATATTATTATTATTATTATGCCACTTAGTACTTTGCTGCATCATATTTTTTATGTGTACCTCGTTTGCCTATACGATACGCCGTGTTACAAAGCAAAAGGGAATAAATTAAAGTCGTAATCAATGATGTTTATAAAAAGTAAATAATTAATATCCGTTATGAAAATTTTTTTCCGACACAAACGATAAAATCCAGTTTCCAATATTATACAAATATAATCGTTTTTTTTTATTATTTAATTATTAAAATAAACATTATGAAACTCACGATAAATTATACGCCTGGATTGATTGTAATATTTCATAAAGAATATAAAAAATATAATAAATACCTACTATATTATTATAACAATTAACGATTTTTTTTAGAATGCTGGGGTACATCTTTTTTCGTTCTTTGTCCTGTTATTGGGATCAGCTGTGCTACTTGAAAATACCACGACAGGATCTGCAATTGTACCAGCGATCAGGGAAAGTATGACAAACTTGATAATGCAATCTCAAAGCGAATCGGCTATAAACACGGTGAACATGATCCAAGAATCCGTAAGTAAACAAATATTACAATGATTATTAATAGTTATTATCACGGGCATAGAAATTGAACACTTGATGAGTTTATACCAGTAATATCATTAGATGTAATGTCAATTATTTTTAGCAGAAAATTTATTCTACAGAATATAAAAGAAGATCTGAAAAATTTAATACATTTTGCTAGAATCAATTTTTTTTTATAGAATTCATTAACAGACGATACTAAAATATTTTTGTTTTAAACACTTAAAAATAAAAACAAAAAAATTTAAATCTGCTTCAAAGTCTTTATAGAAAATTAAAATAATAATTTTTTATTACATTACTGGTAATACCAATCCCAAGGTACACTTAAAGAAAAGTATACAAACAGTAAAAACAGATAAACATTAAATATTATAATTAAGTGTTGAACATATAGGACTTAGAGCATATTATAGTATTATTGTTATCACTCTAAATCATGCATGATTTTTGACAACTTAGAAAGTTATTTTCAAATATTGAAAAGTTGATACTATTTTTCAATTGTTTACAACGTTCATTATAATTTCTTGCAATATAAAGATAAATAAAGACAATATAAAAAAAATATATTTATTTTTTTAAATGCAATAAAATTAAAAATATATGAGGAAAATACAGTGTATTTTCAAAAACCTAAACAATGAACAGTATTATTCCGATATTTATATACCTGTCCCATATGAAAAATAATTATTTCCGTAGAATATCATAATAATATGTATATGTTTTCTAATACAAAGGACCGTGAAGGTATCCGGATGAAACTAACAATAAAGAAATGTATTTTATTTTTGTACTATGACCTAAATTCAAGCGAAAATTATATGTATTTATGATTGCAGTGCATGGCGCTGTTCCCAGACTTTTCATAAAATAGACATTGATTGAAATCTAAAATACCTAAAAAAAAAATAAATAAAAAAAATAATAAAATGAATTTATAATAAAAATTCAATAATAATAAATTGAAAATATGATTTAATGAGAAATAAAACCAAATCAGATGAATAATTCTACTCACTGCTGTACATTAAATATTTCTCCTTTGTACCGCCATAAATAAAAACCATTTTATCTAAACGAAAAAATGATTTTATAGATACGTATTTTTTAATCCTGTCTATTACATTTTCTCTGTATTTATCTTTATTAGTAGATAAAAATATTTGAATACGAAAATACTACCATTAATAATTATATATTGTACAATTGTATATTATATTCTTTTTTGTATTATTTGTTAATAACTGTTCTTATAGTTTTATTTTTTTAAATTAAAAACAATCTTCCGTTATGGTGATTCATCAACGTATCTTACTAAATAAATTCTTCTACCTTTAGTTTTTAATTTAAAAATTTTAATATAATACAATCCAATTGTCAACATATGTTTAAAAATTGAAATTATTCATATAAACTTACATTTTTGCATATATTTCAACTTGAGTGCTATTGTCAACTTTTATAATGATATATGCATATAAATACTTAGAACGGTATAGTGACATTTGAATGAAATGAATCTATTATGTTGTCACTAGACTTAAAACACTTTTTTTTATAGTTTACTCTTCCCTGATATTAAAGGTTTAATTAATGTCAATGTCAAAGCTTCAAAAAAAAAAAAAAAAAAATGCCAAGTGAACAGTTAACAATTTTGTATTATATTACATTGTTACTAATAGTCACCAAATTCAATAATTTTAAGATCAAAAAAAAAAAAGTAAGGAACATACGATTCTAAAAATATTTAACAAGTACTGATATTTGAATAAAAATATATTCTCCCCCAATTTTTTATTTGTAATTTATTTATTCGAATTTTGTAGTATACTAGTACGATCGTTTAGATCGTATTTTCAAATACATCGATTGTTATACTATTTAAGAAATATCATGTGGTATTGCACAAATATATATGTGTCAATTGACAACAGACCTTTTTTCTATACATTTTGAAGCAAAACACTTTTTAAAAAATCTCTTCAAATCTCAACCAAAATTTGAACAAATTATTATTTTTGAACTATTTGACTTTGTGTACTAAAATAACTAATAAATCAATTTTTATTGGTTTTTATGATATGGTTTACGATGGTTATATAAAAATTATGTTAATATTACTACTAATCTATCAACATTTTCAAATTTTCAAAACCAGTTCGACTGTTTTAAATACTAAATCCAAAGTAATATCTGTTTTGTATATTTTTTTTAATGGTTTTAAATTATAACTATTACACATAGTACCATAGATACAATTTAATGACTAGGAATTTCAAATTTCAATCTTAGTACATAAACATAACATTTTTAAGCAAAATGCTTACCGAATGTACAGTTAAAAACGTTGATTTCCCTCATTAAAAAAAAAAAAAAAATATTAATAAACAATAATAAGTTGGAAACATGACAGATAGAACACTCTTTGGTGTGAACAATTTGGTGTATTATTAAAAATAGTATAACTATTCTAAAAAAGAGAATTCGAATCAACTGTATGATATTATATGTGGAAAATGGAAAAATGATTGTTTAATCAACCTATGGTAGATAAACATATGCAGCTCATCATGAGTGGTATTTTAAGAGTGAATATTATTAACGAGACTGAATAATCTTTGCGCATTATAATACAATACACAGTAAACCCAATTTCTAGATATACATAACATGCGTTAAAACTTAAAAGGAACAGCTACGTCGTAGCAAAGACTAATAGATTGTGTAAAGTAAACTGACATTAACTCAATGAGACAAATTGTCTAATGAATCTCTTATCAGTTATGTAAACAATAAACATGATATCAAAAACGTTTTGGAAACAAGTGGGGGATTGGTGATAGAAAACATCAACTTTTCGCTAAAAGTCAATACAAAAATCAAATGTTTAAACTAATAATACATACTCGACGCTAAGTATACATTTTGTAGAGTATGTTTTCTTTTTTATATTTTAAATAAAATGTAGGTATATTTTACAGTTCACATAAAATGGATTGAGTACAAAAGTTAATGTATTTTTTAAAAAAACACAAAATTAACCGATTTTTCACCGTTAATACAAGTGCATGGGATTTAATGTTTGTTTAATCGTCGAAAACGTTCACAACCCTACTAATGTTCCAATATTCGAAAATAATACATATTTTATCCCGGCCACATGGATGTAATAAAATGCTGAAATTAATTCCGTCGTCATTGGCGATGCACGTACTACACAATATGCAAAATAATTATATTACACACTATTTATTGTTATATTGTTACAATGCATATAAACAAGAATACCTATATATATATATAACATGTATATATGTATTATGTGTGTAGGTACATAGTTACGCCGTATAATGCGACACCGTGTTTGGTGAAATACGACGAGAGAGTAATTATTTTATTAATTATATTCAATGGTGTACCTATAATACTAGATATTATTAATTTTAAAATTTCACGGTAAATGTGAAATTTTAATCCTGCTAAACACACACAAGCACATAGCCCTGATGAGAACACATCCAACGTAGATCTCGTCCTATCGCCATACCCTGACCGCCGATGCCACAGCCAAAAACACACATCGCCGAAATATTCACGAAACTTTCTGCTGCTGATCGTCTGTTTTACACGGCAAACACATTCCATCGGTGCGTGTATTGTGTACCGAAAACAATCGAATGTAATGTAAACAAAATGAAATAGTATTTGATATACTTATAATATAGGTAGATGCTTATTTTTAACAAAATCAAAACGTTATCTGATAAACAATTTTACACGAACACCAATTAATTATTAGCAGTGAAATATATGAATAACGCATATATATTTATGTTTATATACTGGCGTCTCGAATTATGGTATATACCTAACTATGTAACGGAATTCCGTGCGTGCATATTATTATTTTGTGTGGCACATTAGACATGGTTATGTTCATATTATTATGACAAAAGGGACAACAATATATTTAAGACGTTAATATGGGCTCCAAGATTAATAACATAGAAGAGGATGACTCCAACTCACTCGTCTGCCCATTTGAATGAAACCGCCACAGTTAAAATCCTTGGGGATCTTCAAATTCGGACTAGTTGTTGTAGATTTTAGTTTTGACGACCCAAAGTTTTGATCGTCATCGTCATGTCTGAGGTATAATTGCAAAGGTAATTACAAGCTTACTATATTCAAATACATATTTTTAACTTTTATAATTATAATTTTCAACATTTTAAAATCGACCTTTTATTTGAACTACGAAATGTTCTATTATATATATAAAAAAAAAAAGTATCAACCTAATTAAACTATGATTTAATAGTATTGTATTAAAACTTTTCTTGTAAAAGGAGTTTTCGTAATAAAGACTCACCGGCTCCAGTGGTCTTAACCCAAACAATGACAATTATTAACTCCCAAATAATTGTTTTAAATGTTTTATTCAGAGTTTGAACACCTGAATACACCAGCTAGCGACCAAAATCAGAAATCCCAATAAATGATTCGAATGCAAAGCCCTAGTACACAATTAACTTGACAATTTAAAAATCTTAAAACTGATAACATTATGACATTTATTATTATTTAACGACGATATAAATTTTTAATTACAAATACAAATAACAATAACAACAATTTTTACTCCCAGTTACCTTAATAATATATAGGTAACCAGCTACCTAGTATACCGTGAAAACGGAGCTACCATTTAATTTTTTTCAAAAACGCGATGGACGTATAAAGTACAGCTTTTACGTACATCATAAACAGAACAAAGTCAAACAAACCAATTTCCGCTGTGTATTCGATACGCTCAGATCGTTTTGACGATATATAATCTTAAAAATACAGCTGTTACGACGCCGAATTGTACAACCAGAAACGGTATCAAGTGTCGTCTTATTATACCGCGATGACATACAATTGCAATGAATCTTTGAAATACAACATACGAGTACCTACGTATAGAACCCATATAATTTAAAATGTTTTGAATGTCCAGTAAACTGAAATTTAGTTTTCACGTTAACTGAAAATTTAACAATACCGAAGAAATCAAACAAAATATATTAAGTATTTACCAAGACATGGATTTTGTTTCGTCTTATCAAAACTCATAAACATAATATAATATTATTATGAACATTAATTAATTGACACTGCGTAAAAAGTATTACGATAGCAGCAAAGTAGTATATCGAGATTTTACAAACCTGTAATTTAAACCCCAGTTATAGGTAATAAAGTGATAGTTTTTAGTACTCTTTGAATAATTATCGTTTCAGCTGTAGCCCAGCGGGAGGTCCATAAAAATAATACAGCTCAAATAATATTTATTTATTAAGTTTTAAGTACAGTGTTTAAGACATTAATTTAAATACATATGATATAAGTAAATGTATAACTTAAGTTATTTTAGTCAAGTATACAAATAATAAACTTAAATCACAATGTTACAAAATATTAATAATAGGTTTACGGACCAACTTCAACATTTTCTCAAATCAGTGTTATTTTTTACCATCATCATTATTAGTCTGGTGAGTTTTGAATTGAACTGAGTGGCATATCGTGTTCGAGAGTTATATGGGAAGGTTTGAAATAAAATACATTTAAAAAATGGGAAACAAGTTATTGGGCCAATTGTTATCTTTGAAAATAAGACAATTCTTGGATTTTTTCTACGGGTAAACAGAGTATCTCAATCGATATTTTTTTGAATATCCTATTTCATGGTTTTAAAATCGTTACCATAAAATAGATATTTATTTATCTATTATTATTTAATCAGACATATCCAAATGATTTGCTTCAAGCAATATTTTGGTGGTGGTGAAGAGTTACAATTATTGTCATGCCATTAGATTGAAATCAAAATTAAAAAATATTTCTACGTACATATATGAATACGAATGTGGATTGAATTTTAAACTAATAATAAATATACATTAAATATTTCCAGTACATAAATATAATATACAAACAAACTACTCCATAATGATGTGAGCACAACCAATTAAAAATTAGTTTATTTATATCAGACTTTTTTAAATTCCTAGAGTTATTGAAAACCTTTTTTTTACAATTTTACATTTAAGTGTGGCTTCAAAGTCCAATTATTTATAAATTTATTATTATCAAATTCACATAAGTAAAAAATATAATATTATACAACTCATGGTTCGAATGATATGCCAAAATTAAAAAAAAAAAAAAAAAAAAAACATGAACATGAACATGAACATTAACTAAACACATATTGTTATTACAGTCATCTGCTGAGTTCGTTATAGTCGTTGGTGTGTTAGATGATGTTGACATAGAACAACTGAATCACGTCATCTATAATTCAATACTAACGAACTATTCGGATGACTTTAAAATGCGTTCAAGTACGTAAGCAATATTAAGGATATACTATACATATAATACAAGTTCTATAATATGTGCTATATGTTCTATATAGCTTTTGTTTCACACATCTGTTACAATTCATTTTAAAATTAACTACCTCGTTTTTTTCAAAAATATTTTTTACTAACGCAGCTATCATACTATTTGGATAAATATCCAAGATATATGCGTTTTAAGGGTAAACATTGCAAACATGGTACAGTTGTACATATTTCATTGTGTTAAATTAATGACAATAAAAATATTATTACATACCTACTGTGGGTACTACCGATATTAAACCCATTTATTTGTTTCCTTTTTTTTTTTTTTTTTTTAATTAAACGAACGTGTGTATTGCCCACGGGTCAAGTGTATGCATTTTTGTATAATTTTTTAATAAAATATTTATTAGAAGTTAGAACATAAACTAAAACTATTTTCAATTATTGCAGTACGTAGGTTTATGTACAATAAAACGTAACTTTATCGTATATCCACTACAGGTGATGCTGAATATTTCACCCTACCTATAATTCTATAAAATTCCAACAAAATGATCCCATATCATTTTTTTTTTAGTACTTATAATGAAAGGTATTTTTTTAATTATAGTAGAACTCGATAAACATGAATAATTTAAAATTTAACCACCTCAACCACAAAAAAAAATATATTTATCAACATAGTTCAATTAGTTGATGTACGGCCTATAAAATACTTGAATAATTTTCAACTTTTTAGACGATAAATTTGATATTCACCCTAAACAAATAATACACATAAACTACTATGACATTGCCAATAACGGTTTTACATATTTTAAATTTAATATAATAAATTAATTCAGGTTCTAAAAATTAAATCTTGATAACGTTTTCTTGATAACGCATAAACAACAAAACCAAAAGTTACGTGCTAATGAAATATTGTTACTAGATGAATAACATTAAATTGGATAATATCAGAGAACTGTAATATTTTACCGAGAATTGCTATTTGTAACCGTAACATATTAATATTTGTTTGCTACCAGTTTCAAAGTGAATGACGAAAAAAATTCTGGTAAAATAATATATCAGCAACGAACAATAAAGAATGGATTCAGCCATTCTTCAGAAGTATAAAAATAAAAAATAAAAATAAAAGAGAAAAATGCTTTGAAAAAGTCTTTGTAAATCACTATACAGTTTTCGAACATCCGGAAAATTCAGGAAAAAAATGAATGCACGATATAATGATATGTACAATAAAAATGAAATTGTATATATTACAAAATATACTTTGCTGCTATCACAAACCATAACTGAATTTTTTGAATATTATGCACATTAATACATTATTATGTTCGATTTTATTCAAAAAATCAAATCTGTTTAAAAAAAATGTATACATCAACTTTTAACTTTACTTTATATTTGTAACATAAACGATTTCTGGGTATTAACAATCGACATAGTATTGTATTTAAATAGAATTAAAAATGTAATTTATATGATATTATTCAAATACTTAAATAATTATAACAATAAAAAATTTGTTTTTCAAAAATAATATTTTACGAGCTAGTTATGAGTATGTTAATTATTAATTTTTTTAGTTAATAAAAAAATATTTCTAAAAGTTGATACTTTCTGAGAAAATGCATAAATGTCTACCAAAAATAATCGCACTGTATACACCTAAAGATCAATGCACGAGTACAATTTACAATAAATTCTTAATTTGTTTTGCACGCCGTGGATGATGACGAGTACATTTTTTTTAAACGAAGAAAAAATCAGAATATAATTACCACTCTAACATGACATAACAAATTTTTTTTGAAAACTAATATTTATATGATAAGTCAATTTTAGTTCAAGTATGTTGAAAATTACGACATTTACAAATAATAATACGTATTATAAATTTACAGGAGCACATTCATGGGGTTGGTTGGTTGGGTTCAATGGATTGAGAGTGAGAGTGTCATATCCCTTCTCTTTGGTTTATTTTATTGTCGTATCAAATGTATGAAACAGCAATGGATGTATATAATTACTGCTATGCAACGCGAATAGTCTGAGGATAGTTAAAAGTTTATATCTCCTACTCTTTCAAAAAAACTGAACTCAACTATAAATGTGTACTAATTATTATGAGTTACACAATCGATACCATCCCTTCAATTTTTTTAATTGCACCGCTGCACTTGGGATGTACCACTTGAATGTTTGCGTTTGAGTTTCATCGTATTTTTTTATATTTTTTTATCATAATATATGAATTAGGTATTTTATTTTTATTTTTCCGTCTGACCTCACACATCCGTTGCATTTTATATTTTCTTTTGTCATACGAACTCATGTTATTTTATCCACTGTGGTGTATATGGATACGCACTATTCACACTAAATACTTTTACCACGTTAAGAACTTGGGTACTTCTTCCAGCCATAGTCTGTTAAAGTCGAAGTTAATACTTTATGAGGAAACCCTTGTTTACCTTTAAGAGAATGTTATGTATATATTATCTTATACTCAATGCACGAGTACAATTTAAAATAAATTGAGTAAGTTTAGCTGCGAGTAGATGATGGTAAAGCATTATTTAAAAAGAAGAAAAAATGTATATAATCACCACTCTAAAATATACAAATGCATTACATTTAGAGATATATACCGAACGCATAATGATGTGTTAGAATTTCGATGGCGTACATTGTATAATTTAGTAGCTACACCACACGTAGAATGTACTCCTAGAATCCTAGAACGTTTGTGTTTGAATTTCATCGTTATATTTTTTTATTATATATTTATTTTGGTTTGTTTTGCCATTCGACCTTACGACACACCCACTGCGATGTATACGGGTAAGCACTATTCACACTAAATATACCACGTGCTGATCGTAGCCACCTCTTCCAACCAAAGGTCACCGTTCACGTAGCGTTCGATCGGATGAAGTAAAAAATAAAAAAGCGTTAAGCATCGAAAACAAATAAGAGTACGCCTATACCTATAGTCGAAAGCCGCTTTGAAATCTTTCTGCAAACAACCATTTGCCAGGATCAAGTCAACACCCCTTTTGCCCCGTGGATTACCACTAACCCAATGCACTGTAACATGCATGTACGCATGAACGTTTTCATTTTGACAGCTCATGTTAACTCTTCGCATAAATATAAACGTGTCGGGTGTGTGTGCATTTTCATCATATTTTTTTTGATCAAAGTAAAATACGTAATCATAATAATGATAGATATATTGTTCATCGAAGTGAAACTCAATTTCGTACGTGAACTTACAGACAGACAAATAGACATTTCGTCACATACGTCATAGATAATACAATATAGGATAACAATATAACCTCTGTGTGAACATAATAATATTTTACACACTCGTTGTGTCTATATGCGAACTCGATAAGTTTACACGTGTTCGGCGACAGCTCCAACATCATATGGATTCGACATTGCACCAGGTCGTAAAAAAATATATTAATCTATCATTTCGTGACAGACGACAATCAGAAAATAGTCAGCTCTGCTAAAATTCAACAAAAATACCGTACCATTATCCCTAGTCCTAGTGTATCTAAATTCTCTCACATGGTGGTAAAATCACATCAGACCAAAATGAACCGATTTTAGGAACCTCCTGACCTGTGTTGATTAATGCGAAAACAACTATACACACCAAACGTAAATAATATATTATTATTAATAGGTATATATGTAAATATAAAATTAAGATAATAAATGCTATTTAGGTACCTTATAATATAATATATTATAATAATATTATGTATGCATAGATAACAGAGAATGTGATATACAATTTTTTTGAGTAAACGTTGCACATGTGAATTCATACTGCAGCTACATTTTTTTCAACATCATTATATTGACTGTATCGAGAAAAATCGAAATAAAAGTACAGAAAATTAAATTTTCAGATAATCATATGAGCCGTAATCATTAAAAAAACATTTCATTCCTATACTCATATAGGTTTGTGAGTTTTCATACGATATAATACTGTATTATGAGAAGCCGTCACTGAAGAAGAAAAAAATTATGATAATTACGATCGAAAAATCGTTTTATTCTAAAATACAAGTATTATGTACATTTAGTAAAAGTTTTCTATATTATGCAGGTCGACTTAAAACAGTTTGAATTTTATTGTTTTTCTACATATACTTTTGAAGTTAAACCAATCGAACCAATACAAATATCAATAAGTTGATCACCTCATATAAAAAGGAATTTTATTAGAAATCTATAAAAAAAAAATTTTTTTGTTTGTTGTTATTAAATAAAGTTATATAAATTATTTTGCCCAAGAATTTTAATACATATGTGATATTGTCCGCGTCTAGTCTTAGTGCTGCATCTAGTATGTTGGGAATGCTGGGTCTGCTATGAGTTATGGACACATTCTGAGCTTAAGTGGTCCACTGGAGTGATCTGTTCCGAAAATTATAGCACTTTAGTTTTTCTTTCTTTTCTATGAAGTAACCTATCTTAAAACGGATGTTCCCGATGCAAAATCAGTTGATAATTACCTTATTATCACCTCGTTTATTCATAATCCATTATTCATCACTTTATCACATACCATAAACTAATACGTAAATTGTATATATTGTACTGTTGTATTTCAAATGGTCAGAGTATCCAAATGTTTGGATAAAACATCAATACATACAATTGTGTACCTAATGTATTTTATGACGAAAGTTTATAGTATTGTATGAAAAAAGTGCACGGGAATACAAAGATAGACATACAAGATAAGTCGTTCTAAAAACTCGAAAAAAACACAAGTCGTTGACCAGACCTGCAGCTATTTTTTATTTGACCTCATTTTATTTATAATAATATCGTTCTCATATCACAATGTCTTTCACTTTACATGGATAAATAGCTGCAGTGATAACTCTATAGGCCGCTGATATTATTATTACTATTATTATTATCATCTGTAAAACACATGTTTATCGACTGTAATGTACCTACTGTGACTTGCAGCTTGAATTTGACGAGACGTCGACCGGTCGTAAATTAAATTACCTTGGTGAACAGTCGAAAACCTATCGTCCCGAGGGTCTTTACACAAATATGTATATAGAGAGAGGGGAGTTCGAACTGATCTATACACTATCTATTGTTGCTTGACGACCTGACAATTAGCTGCTAATTAGAATGGATTTGCATCGTGTACACAGCTAACCGTCATCCCAATTAGAGACGCGGTGTACAGCCGCGATTCCTTCGCTACTCGTGTTCGGACGATGACATATCAGCTACAACTGTGAAACAATAATATATAATGTAATATGTTTAAGTACTCATATATGTCGAAAGCACTAATCTGACGGCGGACTGTAGACGAAATTAAATTTCAAATCACCAATCGCTTAGAATTAACCAAACTGTATTCGTTTCTGTTTTAGAAAAATTAAAATCTAAACAGAATCCCCATCAGTATCATATAAAGACATTTCAATTTCTATGAGTCAATTTTTTTCACATCATCTATAGTAAATCACTCAAAATACGACATAACATAGGAACAATGTTATAACGTTATGGCTGTTATGAATACGAAATTTTCACGTTAAAATATTTCAAACTAGAAACTTTACACGCCCTAGGAACGATACAGTGGGAACTATGTCGTTAACATAAAATAAAGAAAGAATTTCGAACTGCACTACATTTATTTATGATTTGGAAAAATGACGGTTTTAAGTGATGTAGTAATATGTGACAACTATAAGTAAGCAAATATATTGTAATGTAGGCCAGTGAAGCAAATGTGCTAAGGCAGCTAAATTTTAAATTAGATGCAAGGCAAAATAAGCAAGAGAACGGGTCAGTTGAAGTACCTGAGTACTGTAGTGATATGCGTTTATTGTTTTTATCTGTTTGTGTGTGTTTAAGAATTTAAATAAAGGGTTTTCAACTCATTCGATTATTTGTTTAAATTTGGCGACACCTCGTGTATCTAAGTCTGATCTGAAACCGATTAATTTATGGTCGTTAAATACGAAAGCATTTCAATTACGTTTTTCCATCTAATTATTAAAGACAAAACTAAAACCAGTTAGTTTATGGTATTTCAATCAAATAATCAGACATAGAAGTATATGAACTGAAAAATGCACATACGATAATGACATCATGGTCGCTGATTTCCTATTAGTCGATTTCTTCTCATATTCCGAAGTGCATCGCTCCCAAATTCATATTTTCTCATAACTTGTAATGTCGTTTGTCATTACATAATATTATAAGATCAATACAGAGGAAACAATTTAGTTGACAATAACAAAAAATATATATATATTTAATACGTATTCTCTCCTTAAATAGGTTTGAGTAAACACATTATTTGGGGCACTTCACTGTAAAGGCTGTAGAGTGCAAGTATGTACAGAATATAGACCAATATTTACCCAAAAAATTAAACAATAAAAACTTTTCTTTGAAAGTTCGTGCTCGAAATTAGAATGTTAGAAGTATACATTCCAAGGCATGTTACCTAGGTTCATAATAATATTTTATTATAAATGTTAATTACGCATAGAGTTCGTCCGTAACGATAATGTTGCATATATTATACCTCATTTCCGTCTTTAAATTTAATTGTTAACTATATAGGTAGGTACCTACTCTTTATTTCATCTCTCCGCATATTATTATAATACACAGCGATGGTGTTAATAAAAGTTTCACCTAACTATATTTTCATTTTAATATCAAAAGTTTATTACTTCCAAACTGCACGTACAGTAACTATACAAATGTGTGTAGTACGCATAATATTATATATATATTATATATACATGCACTTATATATTTATACATATACATAGACGACGCAGCTTTTTTTCCGTTTTATTGTGTTTGCTATATTATACGAGCTGTTATAATAATATACACGGACAAAGAGGAGTTGAAAAATTGTTCAACTCTTTGTTACTAGCAGTCGAACGTAGGTATCATTATTATTATGCGGTTGAAAGATGTCGTCAAGATGGTTAGAAAAAAAAGTTTATTTTCTCGCACTTAATATCAGAGTGCACGCGATTGGAAGTATGTGAAAAGTGTAAGAACAATATTTCCGCAGTGATTTTAAGATTTTTAAACCACTTATCACATATGAATTCTGTTTATTTTAATCTTTCTGAAATTACATCATTGGCAAAGAGAATATGAGAAATTGTTTTACACTTTGTTACAGGAAGTCGGTCAATCGTAGTTATCTTTAACATAATAATATTTTCCACTTATAATACCTAAGATAGTCAACCATGCCTACCTGTAATAATGGTGTTTTTTCGTTGCTGTTTAATTTGGTTATATGTTCTTCTTCTTCTTCTTCTTCAGCTTTTACTGTCCTTGAAGGACTTTCACTGCCTCTATTACTTTTCTCCAACTATCTCTGTCAACACTATCCTCTAAAGTCAATCCCTGGGCGCACTTGTCTATATCCTCCTTAACCCTGTCTATCCAGCGCTGTCTGGGGCGACCCCTAGGTCTTTTTCCATTGATTTGGTTATGTTAGCCTTTATATATATAATATATGTATAATATGTATATGTATATTTTATTAAACATTCTGTGGTAACTATGGCCATATATTATAATACTTCGATGGCAGTAATATTACTGAACAAGATATTTAATGCATATTGTAATTTTAAGGTGTTGTGTTTAGGAAATTATTTCGCTCCTCAAGGTCGAGATTCGTCTTTGTGTAATTAGTAAGTGATCATTATGTGTGTATAATACCTCCAACCAATCACCCACATCATTTAATATATATATAACACAATCACGTTTATTTATTTGAGAAAAATATTCAAAATAAATTTATTAACGTGAAACAGTTAAGCGCCTGATAAAAATTTTAGTGACTTCCAAAGATCCGACATAAGATTTCGTTCAATTTTTCACCTTAAACATAATATTGAAAACCAATAAAATCTTTGAATATCCGATTGATATAAAGTACTTGAATTTCTATATCGAATCAAAAATATTTACATTTTTTTTATTGAACCTAACACAGGGATCACCCGTTCGTCTTTTTCGCATATTTTCAAAAGTTGACACGTAATGCGTTGTTTTCCAACATGATTGTGTTATCGTGTAATCATTATATTAATATAACTAGTATCAAATTCAATTTCAAAGTATTGAAAATTGAATATTTAATGACATTATATTTAATTACCGAATTTCATGTATGACTGCAGGTGGAAAGTTGTTTTCTCGTTTACAATAGTTGGATTATTGCCATTCGGAATTATTAAAGGAGATATAATCTTTTTTATTCAATATCCGATTGTTGCTTATTTTAATTATTGGTGTAGACACTTTGGCTGTATTGATAGTTGACTGATTAGCTGGCGTTGTGCCACCATATTATCTGATCAGTGGTTCACACATTATTTTCTCCACAAGTAGATAACAATAATCGTGTAAATTGCATTATCATTCTAAAGTTAAGAAGCTATTTGATGTTTGAGTTCTTGTTATTTGAAGGGTGAGCACATTACTGTAAAAATTTAATTACTAGAGGAAAATCAAATACCGTAAAATGATCATCGAATTAAAAATATATATTTGTTTCAGTCCACCATCGAATCAAAGACTAAAAACTAACAATTTCACAGTTTAGTTTTTGAACAGTTTTTTCAGACTTTTTACAAACTCAAAATCAATTATACACCCGATATCTTAACAATTAAACCACCCCGTGTAAAGCTTTGAAAAAAACTTTCGTTCGAATAGAAAAAAATATAATATACTTATAAAACTTAATTACCTATATCTGTTTTTCTTCAGGTTCAAACCAATAATGATCGAATGATTTAAATTCTGAACGGTGAATGTAGCCTGTATAACATATGGACGTTTTTATACACTTTTCTTAAGATCGCTTTCACGTCTGTTTGTCTGTAATCAAATCTTGCGCGCTCGATTTGAGGCACTTTTTGACGATGAAAAATTCTGAAAATTGATATAGACCTTGGTCTTGGATGACAATACAATAATCCATTGTCATTTTGGGACACGGACCTCCAGGTAGGCGATGATGATATTAATTAAATATTAAATTATTTTAAAATTTCAAAATTATCAAAACAAAAATAGAATATTTACTTGATCCAGTATTCGACAAAATCGAATTTTGCTTGTTTGTTCTTGAATAACAAACAACCCTAGAAAATTTAAATTATTAACAAATATTTTATACGTATATGATTTAATCGAAAAAACTATTTTACCGTTTATGCTATTTATAAACATTTTTCAAAAATTAAATTGGTTTTCTTCATTATTAAGCTTATATATATAATATAAAATTATTTTTTATTATTATTAATTTTAATGTCATGAGTAAGTAGCTTGAATATGAAATGCGAATGTTGCCTCAAAATTTCTTTTTTTATAGGAGTGAAATTTTAAATTTTAAATTTTAAACTGTAAATGATTTATCGTTTAAATCAAATTCAACACGTATATTAAGTGATTAGCTCAATGATGAGATACCTTTACATTCGACACCAATTATACAGCAGACCTAATTCTCTATATTTCGTTTTGTTATATTATGCCCTGTAAATCAATCATTTACATAGAAATGTCCTACTTGTCAACTTGACAACGTATATATAACACGTAAAACATGTGTCAATATTCCTTTATAATTTCATTTAAGTTTCTCCATTATAAAAATAAATCCAATAAACCCGTTTTTTTTATTCACCAGACGTTTAATGCGTTATTATTGTCAATACCCAAATCCGTTTGATTTTATCTCAATTCATTTACACGGTGAAAAAATATCAACTTTCGGAAGGAATTAAAAAAAAAATACCATTTGGTTCTGATGGAGAAAAGAAACTTTTATCTTAAATAGGTACATAATGTTATAGATAAAATAAGGACCCACGATAGTACTCAAACTTAAAGAGTTTGTGTAATATTTTTAAAGCATGTTAAAAAATGTGTGCTAAGTTTAAATTCATGTTACCCCAAGGACCGTCGATAAATTTTTAATGAAATGTTGGCATATGCATAAACATCGAGATAAATGAGAAAGACTTCGCTTGATCCATTTTATTTAAAATTCATTAATATACATCTGTGGCACCGCCTTGGCGCGATATGGTATGGTCGTACGCTCAACTGCGGAAACGTTTCGAGTTTACGTATCAGCCGGTGTTGTTAGCTCCCGGATGGATGACCACCCAGATTTTTAATAACAAATCTTTTAATAACGTATTAAGTTTTCCAGACAACCACCCTCCCTCCTAAAACAGCTAGTGGCCATAATGACTTATGATAAGTAAAAAATGTATATATATACATCTTTATAGTTAATTTGAACCGATAATGTATAAACATAACTATTTAGTAATTATTGGTGAATTTAATTTTGTTTTTCTTCGCTTGGAAAAAAGGAAATACTGAAATATAACACTAAATGCACGAGATGCACTTGAATCAATATTAAATGATTACAATTACAGTTTTATAATAATACGTAGGGCGTACTGATAACACAGTGTTTAGTTTTCTAGTTTATACGTTTGTACCTTAAAATTAAGGTTTGGAAGTTATAGGAGCAAAAAAAGAAAAATATGCAAGAAAAAATTATAAAATATGCACTAAAAAATGTGAAAAATGCATTTATTTATTAAAATTGTATTAATTATTTAATAATATACACGAAAAAAAAATTATAAAAATATATATTTAAAAAATTGTATTATTTAAAACTCTTGTATTATATAAAAAAAATTAAAAATATAGCATGTTACCGATTGGCGTTTGAGATTTTATTGAACTGAAAAAATGTAACATTATTTAAAATAAATTGGTTAAGAATGAAAAAAAAATTAATTTTTGAAGAAAATATTGAATTAATATGCATACAAATATGCACTTTTTTTCTTAAATTATCGAAATATGCAAAATATGAATTTTTAATTTTCTATTTTTAAGCTCAACATTGTATAGCTCGAATTTCTAGCTTTGTCTGCTATAATTCAACAGCATAGAGAAAAATATGAAACTTATATAATTTCCGAACTTATAATATATTATTACGATCGTAACATTAATATGACTATAAAAAAATAACATCAAACATTTAATTGAATAACAATTTCCATACTATAAAACCTCAAAACTATTTTTATTTTTACATTTTAAACATGATCTGGACGATTAACGATAAGTTAACGTTATGCTTTAAAATCAAATATTACAAAAAATTAATTCATAATGTTATGCACAAAGCTTACAGTCAAAGTAAATAACAATAATGAACAGTTTTATTAATCGTGTTCTGTATAAAATATCCATCCAACGAATTTTTGATGCATAAATTTGAGTAGAATATCGACATTTCATTATCAACAAAACACAAATATTATTATTATTTATAATTTATTCTGACAAAAAATGTGTTACTTTATCGATACATTTTATAAGTTTAAGACTTTAAGATTTTCGAACAAATTAAGTGAAAACAAACAATAGTTAAGAGGGGACGTTACATCCGCATGTATATTGTCTCCGTATTACAAACATACCTACAACATAGCAAAAACAGTTTTTTTGATGGAACACTTTCCTCCTACTGTATTTATTGCAGAATTACCAAAATACCACAATGCATAGGGAAAAAATTTATCTGTGTCGAAGTGTTTTTATTTGTTCAATACCAATAACCAATAGCTTTAAATAATTAATAAAAAAAAAAAATATGTATTTTCTTAAATTATAACGTAAATTGTATTTCTAACCTCACTTGCCTCATATAATTTTAATAAATTCCATAAAAACACCCTTAATCACTCAAATACGCTCGTGTATAAATTCTCTTCTTGCACAATATCTGACAACCCCCTCCTTCGTCTCAAATGCAAATGGCCACGTGATTTATTAAATAATACTTAGTACATACTTAATATATTTATAACAATTTACATCTTCCTTATGTTCATAAATTGGAAGTAATGTCACGAGAAACTCCCTAGCTTCACGCTTGTCACGTCTAGTACTAATTCACTATTGTATTATTGTGTATATAGATTGTAAATGTATTTTATAATGAAAAAAAAAAATGTATTTATGTTATCCAAATAATAAAAACGCGAAACGGATAAAGTTTTTCCCTGTACGATGTGGAATTTTCGTAATTCTGCAATAAAAACAGAGGAAGAAAGTTGTCCTCGAACAAAACCATTTTTGGTATGTTGTATGTTTGTAAGACGGAGACAACACACGCAGATATGGTGACTTCTCAATAATTATTATATCCACCTTAATATTTTGCGTTGCAGCGTTATATTATTGAGTTGTATACAAAACTCAACATATCAAACACTTGCTTTAATCATGAACAATTTTAATAGAAAACAGCATCAGTGAGTTCTCCTTTGTTATTCGATACAATCAATCGCTTATAATCGTACAAACTAGAAGTACGAAAAGTCGAAAATATTATAAAGCAAAACTGAACATTTAAAAAGATTTTTTTCCGTCTCGTTTCTGAAGTATCCTATCTTTAAGACTTTCAATGTTTTTTCTTGTAATCTTAGCCACTGTAGCCGACAATAATCAGATATTGCAATTTAAAACCAGATAGTTTATTATTATTATTTTTTTTCGAAATAAAATAAATAAAATGTGTGCCCCACTGAGAGGACTTGTCAGGGGAGTTTTAAATTTCATTATAGGTACATATATATGTATGATAATATAGCATAATATGTAGTAATATAAACAGTGAAAACATTTCTAAATTTCTTAAACTAGCATTTCACGTTTGTAAAAAGGTTATTCTATTACTAAATCGTCTTGAGATTTATAAGATGGTATAATGTTACAAAACTTAGTGCCGAATTTATAGATATTATGTCTAAAGTAGTAATTTTTCATTCAGACTTTTGTATTCGAAATTGTTTTTTGGGGAATCGTATGATAATACAGTCCGTTGTAAATTATATTCATCCATGTAACTAGCAGTTACTTTTATAAATTATTTATTTTGTTTTGCTGGTAGCACTTTGTGTTCAATATAATATAAATCATATTTTGTTGAATATAGCGTTTGTTGTTAATTGAGCGTTCTTTTTAAAATATAATTTTGACTTTTTTGTAGTATCAACAAAACGTAATTATTTTTATAATTTATTCTTATAATACGTGATTTAATTGATACATTTGAAATATTTAAGTAAACATCATGGTTGAATAAATTGTTATGAAATCTTAAGTCAAAATATTATGCACAAAGCTGACAGATAAAGTAGACAACAAAAATAGATACTTTTATTAATCATGTTTTAAAAATATTCATCTAACATTCTAACGAACTATTATGTATCATAAGCTCTGAGAAGAAGATAGACATTATTATCAAAAAACACAATAGCAGTGGAATTACTCCTAACAGACACCTTCTAATATTTGGCGTTTTCTTACCAACTATAAGCTTTTTACAATTTAAATCCTATAACTAGCATACACATTCATGTAAAGAGCAAAATTTAGGTACATTCAAAGTAGACAATAAAAATGAACTCTTTCATTGATGCATTGTTTATGAAATATTCAACCAACGGATTTTTATGTTGCCTAAACTGTGAGGAGAATATAGACATATTATATCATTATCAACAAAATACAATTATTATTATTATTTATAATTATAAATTATTCTGACGACAAACTCATAACTTAATTGATAGGTGCATTTTACGTGTTTATGACTTTAAGATTTCCGAACAAACGAAGTGAAGACAAACAATAATTAATAATTATTATATCGACGGAAATGTTTCGCGTGCAGCGCTATATATCTAGGTAGGTACTGAGTTACATACAAAACACAACATATCAAATACTTATTTTCATTGTGAAGAATTTTAATAGAGAACAGCAGCAATAAATTATTCTTTGTCATTCGGTACAATCAACCGCTTATAATCAAACAAACTGGAAGTACGAAAATATTATATAGCAAAACTGAATATTTCATAAGATTTTTTTCCGTCTCGTTTCTGAAGTATCCTATCTTTAAGACTTTCGATGCTTGCTCTTGTGCTCTTAGTCACTGCATGTATTTGACGATATATTCTTGTACTCGTACGAAAATAACTGTACAAAGAAGTTGAGTGGCTGTTTCCCCAGAGATCTCAAATTTTTTTCATCATATTTTCAATTTATTTGGTTACGATAAAGTTAAATAATTTAAAGCAATATAGGACTTTATTCAAAATTTATTTAAATGTAAATTAATCCATCAGAAATGTTGTACATCTTGACATGATTTAATGTGTTTTCGTTTATTCAAAATAACTAAGGTTTTTCTTGTGAAAAAAAAAAAAAAACTTCAATTCAAATTTATTGTAAATATATTCGATGCGAAAAAGTAAAAGCATTTCGTATTCAAATATTATTCCAAGCAAATAATGCAGTTGCATTTACAATATTGTAGTAAACACAAATACATTCACATATTTTTTATTATTAATTTTATAACTTATTTATTAAAAGTAAATAATGTTTTAAATTATTTATACCTAATCAAATAATCTCTACCTAATACTACTTAGTTTAATTTAAAATCATATAAAATATAAAACTAATGGAAAAAAAAAGTTCAAAACATAATGAATTATATCTATATTGAATACATTATATAAATATAAATCACATAAGTACTATTATTTTAAAATATTATAATATTCTTTATGTTCATCGTATTAATTATATTATTATTATTGACTCTCAAGTGTAATTTATTATTGTTAATTGATAAGTATTTAGTAAATGCAATGAATTATTTTGCACGACTAATTTATATACTTATAATATTATTGAATAATTAGCATCATCCGTTATTGTACAAATATTATATTATCCTAAATATACGTTCAATTGAATAATATGGGTATATTGATTTCTATTGTTGTGAGGTTCAGATTTATATACAGTGTGATCATGATATTAGATACGACTGAATATCTCAATTGGGTGACCTTATATTAAAATGCAGTTTACAGGAAGTGATATGTAGTATTTAAAAACATATTTTCAGACCATATTCAAAGTTTTAGTTGTTATTTATGTTATTTTTTTGACATAATATTATATTTTAAATTATTATAATTATTTGAATAAATATTTTTAAATTTAAATTATTATTATTATTTGTTTTTAATTGAAAATGGCAACGTTGCAGAGTTTTTTATGCTCAATCGTGTAGGTTTTCTTTTGTATTTTAATTTCCTTTGATACGCCGAGAATTTTGCTGAATCGTGTCGCAAAAAATGAATTTTATGCTCAATCGTTTTTCAGCCCACTCGTTATATGGTTTCAGATCGGATGTTGTGGAGCGGATGGACCCAACGACTACTTGTCGCTGAGAAAAGCATTGCCCACCGAGTGCAGGGACACGGTAACCGGTAACGCATTCTTCTATGGTTGTGCCGAAGAAGTTACCTGGTTCTTGGAGGACAAATCCCGATGGACGACCAATATCGCCATATCGATAGCCGCTTTGGAGGTAATCGATGATTTATGATACAAAATAATATGTCATGTTATTGTATTTAACTATGAAGTAAATGGAAAATATAAATTTATCAAATAACTAGGTATATTAACAGCGGCGTTCATTCTCAGGAAATGTCAAAAGTGATAGGGGAGAGGGGGGGGGGGTAATTGGGCATGTTGTAACTAAAAATACATTTTAATGAATAATAGTATTAATACCATTAAAGACACAAATAATGGGATTTATCGGACAATTGGGTGTGGGGTGCAACCCATAACATCAGGACGACGCTAGCTATTAATACACTGTAAAATTGTCCGATCTCAAAACATAGGTGGTATACAATATACATCATATAACCATTTACCCAACCATACGGTGGGATTGATCATTAGCATAATAGCATCTGGATTTTTCCACAAGATGATGGTATACAGGGTGATTCACCAAACATGATATGCTCACCCACTTTTTTTCTTCAATAATACACTCGGAAGACTATATATTTGAATTCTTGAGATTTACTTAAGGATGATCATGACATCATGTAACAAAACAAACTTCTGTTTTTCAAAAAGGAGCCCTTTCGTTTTTATTTTTAATGATTCAGCAGGTAATTTTTTTGAGAATTTTTATCTATCTAAACAAAAATTCAAGTGAGTAATTTCTGAGTTATATTACTTAGTCTACTAAGGATAATATGTATTTGGTATTGAGTTGATTAGATATAAGAGATTAGATGTTTTGAAAAAGTAAGTAATTTCTATTGATCTATCAATATAAATAATTTTAAAAAATGATCCAAACATGAAAAATAATACATAATATAGTATGTATTATCTACATATAACTTATAATTTAAAAAAATAACTTTAAGGAATATTATTCTAACTAAGCAAAACATTTAAGTAACTAAGAAGCTATTCATTTTAATTTCGAATAAGGTATAAAAACGTTTCAAACAAAAATTATCCAGTAAATATTTTACTGTGAAAATGGGGGTTGAGCACGTTTGGTGAATTGTCTTGTACATATACTTATATTTCAGATAAGAATTTTGATAAAGAAATCTTATATGGACGCATAATATTATATATTTGTATAGCTATAAACTTATATTGTTTACAACAGAAATAATATGGTTCTTAAATTCTACATTTTAATTTCATTATTTCATTTTTATTTTGATATTTAATGTTGCCTGTGATATTTAAAGGTTATAAGTGTACCTATAACCTTATATCCTCGTGACTTAATACAATTGTGTAGGTTTTTATGTAGGCACTAACCGTTTCTTTTTTGAAATTTTAATATAATTTAAAATATGAACTGTAGTTTCCTTACGAGGAAACATTTATGATAATAAATTATAATTTAATTGTGAGCAGTAGCTCATTAATACCGTTAACTCCAATCATTGTGTTCAATGACAAACAGATAGACATTTTGAAACAATACAATCATTATTATTGCTATACCATTATGTTTTATTAAGGATTGTTGTTTGATAACATTCCTGCTGATTATGAAAGAGGTACTTTTTTTTTACTGCATAAGCTATTCAAACAGAATATTATAAATTTATTTAGTGTTTATTTACCTTATCGATATAAATAATATTTTTCTGATAAAATTATTTATTTAAAAACGTACCATATTTGTTTAGATGATTATTCATTTTCGATATCGTCAAAATATTTAACAATAAAACTAATCCTAGCATGGTTTATCGTAATTTTTTTTTGTGTGTTAAATCTTTCGATTGGTTGCCCGAATTTCTCTAAATTTCTCTGTAAAAACTCAGCTCCATTAAATCTTGGTAACATTCAAATTACATATAATTTATAGTTTGTGAAATGAATTCTATTCTCATTCATGTTTTCTATCCATCATCAGAAATCATTATTTATTTTAAAGGTCGTAAATTTTTACCTTAAACTGCTCTGTAATAACATTACAGAAACTAGGTTAGTATTTAAAGTTATTTTTGAGAAGAATTTGTTTTAATTTTAACGTAAAATATATCTTTAAATTTAAAGCAGATAATTAGTATTGATTTCAGTTGAATAAATTTTAATTTATTTTTTTTTAAATAATAGTTTTTTAAAGACTTTAAAACTAATATTAACATAATATGGATATAAAATTATTTAACTAAAATTGATTACAACAGTATACAGAAAAATATTCAAAAAGTAACCAATAATAAATAATTTTAAATGATTTTATGCATTTTATTAAGAAATTGTAAAAACGTATTATTTATTAAAATTGTAATGTCTCTCGTTCGGTCAATTTTGGTTTTAGAGCCATTGTTAAAAATGACTTAAAAAAATTCAGTCTATTCAAATTTGATACCGAAAATACCGGTTGCTATTAAAATAAATAATAAGTTGCATTGCGCGTGCGCGTACCGAGAGGGTTACAAATTTGGCATTCATCTGAAAATGAGTATACCACCAGATTGTAAACTCGATTTTTTCCAACATAATCCATCCTAAAAATTCCGTGTTCCCTAAATTGGTGAACACACAGTATATAATATATATATATAAATATCGTATATTAAACGTTATTCGTGGCTTTTATAACCCCGTCAAACCACCGACCTTCTAAGACCTTCTCCGTAGACATTTTCCATGCATGACCCTTTAGGATCAAAAATAAGAAACAAGAAAAAAACTATTCATTCACCTCTATCCACTACTTTCCACACCACCAATACTGGTTTATTCGACAGGCCATCGACCTCCAACACTGGTGAGTCGTAGGTACTCAATTTAAATACGAAATATATACAAAAGTACCACAGACGAAAAAATTAAAATAATTAACTGTGACAAGTTAAGTTAGGTAATTCAATTAAATTTCATTCAGTTTAAATTTAAAAGTTAACCGAGAAAAATTTAAGTGACTGGTTAAGTTTAGAAAAAAATATAAGATTTAAGGTGAAAAATAAAATTGACCTAACTCAGCAAGGAAAACTTTAAATTTTTTACAAGCTATATTATTTTAAGTCATAAAGTGCCCTATTTTGATCATTTTTATATAATACATCATAACGGTTCTATGAATCGGCGTATTTAGGTTATGATAACCGATAACCCGATAAAGCATGTACGTAAGTTAGGCTTGGCACACGTGCGGTTCCTAGCTTTTTAGGGAGGGTATTCGCTAATATTCAACCCGATTTATGGGTAATAGTCTCAAAAATATTGTAAACCACTCATATAAGGTCATTCAGTTAAACTACTAAGCGGTGACTCTTATCGTGAACACATTGGATTTGAATAACTCAGAAATTACTCATTATAGGATTTTAATTTAGATAAATCAAAGTTTCTAAGAAAATCGTCCGCTAAATAACTTACAGTAAAAAGGGAGGGGTCTCATTTAAGAAATAGTAGTTTGTATCACCACATTACACTCCAAAGTGTTATACAAAAATATCAGAAATTCCAAAATATGGTTTTCAGCTGTGCACTTTAAAATTCCAAAAATCAGAATTTGAATAAATTTACTATTAAAGGACGTGACGGCGATCACGCTCAATAAATCACTCTGTATATGTATAAAACGTGCGATATAGCGTATGAGTGTCAAAGTAAATTTGTAAGAAATGAAGAAGCCAGTTAAATGCAGTTTTAAAAATTGAATTTGATCGCTATGACAGTAGTTGACCCAGAAAAGTTGATTGACACTCGATGGGGAATAAATAAAAGCATATTTATTTTTATTTTACATCAATATCTCTAATTAGGTATTTAATCACATGCATAATATTCTAAATATTTTTCAAAACACTTTAAGTATTGTTTGTTTTATGATTTGATGTTTTAATATCGATAAATATTATGTAAAATATCCTAACCTATTATGAAAAATATTATTATCAACATTACATTTCAAACAAAAAATATTTTGGACGTAAAATTATTATAAAAAAACAGTTAAATTGTATACAATCTATTTTTCCTAAATGAGTTTATTATTGTTGTTTAATTTTGATTTCAATAATTCAATTTTAAATATCTAGACAAATAATGACTGAATGGTAAATTGTTCTATATAAAAACAATCAATCAAATATCATACAAATTAAATTATTAATCAATAGCGTTGATAATGTATACACAATAACGTCTAAAAATATGTATTTGAAACTACCTAATTATTTATCAATTATTTGTTGACTAAAATTTAATGAAAGGAATATCATAATATTAATCAACTAGCTACAATAAACAGAATAAATATTTTTAGAACTCAATTAATTCCAATATAAATGTGTATTTAATTAAATTCAAAACAATCACTATCGTATATTATAAGTAAATACCTACCATGTTCATAGTCTCCTAAAAGTACCTACATAAAATATTATGCCAATATTATAAAAAAAAAACCATTTTAATATTCTCATTATATTCTAGTAGAAATTTAAAAAATATGCCAAAATAAGCAATTAGCATCAATACATCATACTTTAATATAGATTTTTATTTTATTTTATTTTTAATATCATTCCTTCAATTAATTCACAATATGGTATATACTATACAGGTGTCCCGAGAGGATTTACCCACTGTGATATCTCACGAAATAATGGAGATTTCAAAATTCTGGTTTTTAATAAGAACTACAGATATTACATTTTTTAATTTATTTTAGTGTTTCGGTAAAAAATTTTAAAAATTTCATTTTTTTATTTAATTATTTCCAAAAAAATTAAAGATAACCGTTTTGTAGAGTTAATTTTTCTGACAATTTTATTTTCATTAATTTCCTGATTTTTATAGTTATGAAGAAATAAAATATGATTATAACTGACCACATTGAAAATGTTTGGCCGGCCGTACGAGTACGCGTGCGGTGTGGCAGGTCACTTGTTTGATAACACTACGACGGTGTTAAATAATTCGCAATTTTTCTCGAAGCTAAAAAAAATTATAAATCAGGAAATTAATGAAAACAAAATTTTGAAACGTTAATATTTTCAGAAAAATAAATTCTAACAAATGGCTGTAGTAAATTTTTTTTTTGGAAACAATTAAATAAAAAAATATATTCTTAACATTTTTACCAAAGCTTTAAGATATGAAATAATTGTAGTTAGTTCTTATCTCTGTGATTCTTATTACAAAACCAGAATTTCGATATCTTTATTATTTCAGGAGATATTGAAATGGGTAATTCCTCACGAGACATGTTGTATACCTATACAAACAAATTTTTTAAATATTCGTTTTATTTTAATTTTTAATTTAATTTAAAATTACGAAAACACTATGAAATGAGAAATTGCAAAGTGCAAATCAAAATATTTGGTCATTTGAATATTTGATAAACATAATATATGATGAACTTATCAGCGTGAAAACAACTGCCAGAATTTTAAGTTGACCACTGTGTTTAGTGAACAGCGCGCCAACCCTGATGGTGCTATAATACTGAGTATTTTATTTTTATCAAAGTGATAAAAAAATTTAAATAAATTATAAATTAAAAAAAAAAAATTCTAAGTTACTACTGTTGGTAATATTAAAATTAATAATAAATTAAAATTTTTTTCTACCAATTTACAAAATATTCCAAAATATGCTAAATAAGCTAATTAATATTCCATAACAAATGAGACATTCTCAAATACCTATGCTAAAAAATGTTTTTCCTCTGAACTCACAATTTAACGAATCGTTCACATTTTTACTCTCGTATTAATTCATCTCAAACATTCAGTTACGATAATATGTAAAAACATAATATAAATCCGGTCTTTAATTATAAATAAACGCGTTTTCTGAGATTGATCTTTTTTTGTTCTAGTAGTTGAACTTCTGAAAAAAAATGTTTACATAGGCACTAACTTTAACATACGATCTTACAACTATTATTATTAATTTTATATTATTTCAATTAAATTTATAATAATATACTTTCTCAAATAACGAGCTATTGGCAATGTTCAAAGACATACAAATATCATATTGCAGTATACATATACCTGTATACAGTATACCTACCTCGTATGGTATTATTTTAAATATTTGTTTTACGAACAAACTCTGTTACATATTTGCAAAGCCAATATTATATATACATGTAAACTCTGTACATAATATTTACGTGTACACACTTTTTGAGTGAATAAGAATAGAAACTAATCTGTGTATTATACTTTATATCTACGTACTAAATTTTGTACGACCTGCGACGAACAACCATTTTGAATTTGTTGTTAATTTGGGTAAAATGTAGAAACGCATATTATACTATACCTAATAATAATATAATAAAGATTATAACTCCATTGACCGTTCACATAATATGAAAACAGTAAAATTTTTTATGACAAAAATGAAAAGTAGTTCGTTGGTAACCGTATTAATCGAGAATAGCTTTACTGATTTGGCTCATTATTTTAATCATAATTTTTCAATATTTCGAATGAGATTTTTGTGGAAAGAAAAATTGGAAAAGTTGAGTGAAAAATTGAAAATTCGGTAAAGCTGAGGAACCCTTTTCCATGGATTTTTTGTTTATAAATAGTAACTATATGATACTTATTAACATAGTAATTTTTTTTTCTACATAAATGATTGTTACATTTTACACAGTAAAATATTATAACTAATTGGATAATATACCTAATAATTTTGTATTTATTTAGATACTATATTTTAACCCATGATGATTTTTCCGAAGTTAATATGTACACTCAAAAACTACTGTTTTCAATAAGACATCATACTATTAGATTCTTTGTCCTTGAGACTTGGAGGGTATTATAGTTTATTTTCAACCCTTATACCTATAATAGCTAAAATGTAGCTCATACACGAATTGTTTTCCGTTCACTAAAAAAGAATATTTTTTTGTTTATTTTTAGGCTTGCCGTTGACCCGTTGGTTACATATTATATTACTAGGTATTATAATAAGTTTTTATTTTTTCGTATGGCATGTATGTCCGGTAGCAGGCACGAAGACCTAGTTCGGACACCTATTAGGCAGAATTTCTATTGGGGCACCCGTAGGTTTCTGCCATGCCCCGGAGTAGGGGATGGCGGTACTTGTTCTCCGGACACCGTGACTTGCCCGGAGAAAAATGCCACCCGATGGTCGAGGATCGAACCCGGTCCGGCTCCGGCACATTGTATATATATTGTATATTTTAACTTGGTAATTGTAGGAGGTCACAACACAAATTCCTTTTAAGCTTGCGCTTTGAATTTCCTGGGAGAGATAGAGAAAGAGAGGTTTTTAATAAGAGGAATTTGGTGAGATAGAAGTCGCATGTGGAAGCACAAGTAAAATAATTGAGCTTCTTCATTGATGGTTTTCATGTGAATATCGTTATGACGTAATGTTAGGTTTGAGACATACGGAGGTGCATTGGAGAGCAGTCTAGTAGCTAGGTTTTGGAATACTTGGATTTTATTGGTGTTGAATTTTTTTTGCTGAACCCCAGATCTGTATGCCATAAGTCCAAATAGGTTTCAGGAGAGTTTTGTAAATTAGAAGTTTGACTTTTAGATTGATGTTATTATTACTCGATATTAGAAGGCTGAGCATGCGCAGACGGGCGTTGAGAGTCAGTCTTTTGGTTCATATATGATTTTTCCATTAAGTCGTTTGTCGAGATTGAGTACCAGGTACTTTATTGTATCCGATGTGGGAATTGGGATGTTTTTCAATGCAACAGTTGGACCTACGCCCTTTTTGAGAGTAAATGTTGGTAACTTGATTTGTTTTGGTTTATTTTGATACGCCATTTGTCGTACCAGTTAGTCATTGAGGTGAAGTTGTAGGTTTGATGAGGCGGTTACCGGATTTTCACTAATTGACAAAATGGCATTATCGTCAGCATAATCAGCCACCATGGTTTGAGGCGTGATGGATTTTCAAAAGGTATCGTTAGTTATGGGTACAGAATTATAAAAAGAATACAAGACAACTTATAGAAATTCCAATTCGAGATATCTCAATAATTGTACAAATTAAATTCAGAAAAGAAATCCTGGAGCATTAAAGTATTCATTAAACGGTGTAATTATTATTAATTTTTTCCTGTCTTCGTCCCGAACGCATAAGAAATAATACATTATTACATTATGTATATTTTTAAACTCTCGAGATGTATTGGGACTAACCATATGGTCCATATGGTTAGGTTAGGTTAGCTATATAGTATGCAGATTTAAAATTTTTAACATTATGTTATCTTTATAAATTAGTCACATTTACATATTTTATATAAAATAGGTTTAGTTATTATCAACTATAATTATTACAAAACAATAAATATTTAAAATTCACATTTTTTTTTTCGAGCTTTAAAGGAACTAAACTCTTTGATTATATCATCATAGTCTAAACCTTTTGTAATATCTGATTCGATGTTTAATATGGCGATACTGTTTAGTCGTTCATCAGTCATCCTCGACCGCAAATAACTTTTAATTCGTTTTAGTGCTAAACTTAGCACTAAACGATCGCTCTGAAGAGCAGTTAGACACATGGAAACATAGATACATTCTTAGAGCAATATATACGTACGGGTATATGTCTTCAAGTCCTTCATTTTTAAGTGTTACACACATATCTATAATTGATTTAGATAATTGTTCCTTAGGTAAGGTAAGTAAATAGCTACGAAAATGTATACATTCGTTTAGATATGGATGCGGGTAAAATGTAATTGATTGGCTTTTGTGAGTTCTTAAAAACCATAATTTTTTATCTTATAAGTTATAAAAATATATTCGATGCAAATTAACCATAAATGCGGAAATATTCATATCTCGCAAGTCTCAAGGTCTCGGTACAACAATATTTTCACTTTGATATCGAATGGCTTATATAGATACACCCAATCGTCAAAGATACTATGAGTTAAGTCTACGAGTTTATGCTGTCCGTCGAATTTCAGTACCTAGTTATAGTTATTATAATAAGTGTTTTAGGAAAAAAATCGAATGCACCAAAATATATAACTCTAAATAAAAACTTCTATGGAAAAAAAATTCTCACTCGCAAGTATAGTGGAACCTAAATGTTTCCTCTTATCCTACACTCCTACCAACTACTACCACTATTATACCGCACTTTACCACCACCATCACCACCATAATGATGGTATACTGCTGCCACGCCATTCGTGATCATCAACCCGGCAAACTAAATAATTTATATCCATTTTATATATGATGCAAAAGTATCGGAAAGGGTGATATTCAGGGGAGCACGGTGGCGAAAGTGTACAAGGTAGTGTATAATATTTCATCACGACAACTGTAAATGTTTTTTCTTCTCCCCACCGCCCACCTTAGTCAATCCTCGAAGTATCGAATCCTTATGACTACGATAACCGAAGTGGGTCTCCATTTTATACGATTTATGTTTAAAAAGTCGGAAAGGAAATTAATGTTATTAAAGAAACGGCTAGGCGGTGGCAGCAACAGCAGCTGAAGAATAAATTTGATACGCCGCACACGGCATACCGTCGTCCGTAATACTATTGAGATATTTTCGCATAAAGATGTTAACGTATTATTTTTTTCTCTTTTTTTTTTTTTAATAGAAATTTTTTGAAGTAAATATACCAATAAAATACTGCTCTCTCGTTCTATTACCACTCCAACCTTTCAACTCTTCACTAACAATCCAACAAGTTATCGTTTTATCGTGAACTACGTGATATCTTTGTAAATAAGGCATTATTTTATTCACAATATATATAATCTTATTATTTTTGCTTTTTAGTATTTTTTTTTCTTAGAAAATACATTAGCAAAAGCGTTTAATTTCATTTCATGTTTATTCAAATTTTACATAATCTATTTATTTTTGTCTGAGAGATAATTCTTAATTTTACTCCCGCAAAATAGTGAATTTTAATTTTAATGTCAAAGGGATATTATATGCCATTTATAATGCCTAATTTGTTTGTTTAATTCATCACCGATCGATTATAAGTAATATCCTTGCATTAGGATAATTTGTTTATTAATTCAGAATGTATCAAACTGAAAAATATATTATTGAATTTCCTCTTATTATTAAATGAAGTGTAATTAAAAAAAAAAAAAAGTATATACATATATGTATATTTGTATATTGAATTGTTGATTATGGAAAATAAACAACTGAGATATAATATTACAATCATTATTAACAGAAGTTTTCCCGTCAAAAATTATACAAGCTTTTTAATTAACCCAATAACTTACATAGTAATATGAGTATATTAAATAGAAAAGTAATTAAATTATAATGTAAATATAATGTAATTTTTTATATAAGACCATTGTTTTCAATTGTTCATTGAACTTTAAAAATAAACTATTATTTGTTTTACTTATTTTAGGTTTTTTTTTTTATATATATAAATTATAAATTAAAGTAAGATATTTTTCTTTGAAAAAAAATTTCAAAGAAAATAATAAGTTGTTGAATTTTTAATTTTTAAGATGAAATGATCTTTTTAAGTGTAAATTAAATTTACTTCAAATTTAATTTTATGGTCATAAGATATATACGTACTTGTATTGGTATTGGAATATGAATACCTAACCTATGTTATTACTTATTATTCATGTTATTTACCTTTGTGAACAAATATTTTTATTTGGCTGATGATTTCGTTAAGCCTAAAATTATTGAATTATATTTTATTATGCTAACTGTAAAAGAGGCGGGGGCATAGGAAAAATCCATAAAATGAATTATGACATTTCCTTGTATCTAGTATATATGCTTTTAACATTGTCATAAATAAACATATAACACGCAAAAATAATAGAATTTTAAAGTAGCTGATGTCTTATATTATTCTACCTCAGTAGTTACTACAATAGTAAATTAATATGTTATTTTACGAAAATATTAATGATAGATCAATGATTTACCTTATTTCAAGCTGTCAATCTTTATTTTAGTTTTTACAATAGAATTAAATTCATTAGAATAATATAGATAGTTGCTATGTTGTGTATAAAAATATGAAAGTAAAAACTTGTGATAACTGGTAAAAAATAGTACAAAATTAATGTTTTAGTTAGATAGTTTAAACCTTTTTCTTAATTCAATTGAATATTAAATACATATACTTACCTATCCCTATAGGTAGGTACATATTGTTTACATTTTTTTACACACAAATTTTGATCACAAAATAGTTTGAACAAGATCTGGCCATCATAAAACACCATGCAATGTTCTTGAAATAGGTTATGTTAATTTAAGAACTAATGTATCTATGTAACAATTGTATATTAATTTATAAAAATAAAAACTATAATAGTTTGTGAATTTAATTCTTCTCGTATACAACTAACAAATTCCTACACAGAAAAAAATTTAATATGAATACAAAATATATACAATAAACAGAATATAAATTAAAAATAATAAACTTATGATAATTTTGAGGGAGAGTAAAAGTTAAAAAGATTACTAAATTCATAAAATAAATATTTCGTTTCGCTTTAAATTTCCATAATTTACAAAAAAAAAAAAAAACTAAAGATAAAGCTATTTATAACGTTCGTTCTTTTTATATTATATTATTTCTATAAACTACAAAAAAAAATATATATATATATTATATATGTATATAATATATTTATATACAAAATATAAAGAAACAAAAAAGCAATAGATGAGATGAAGGTAAAAAGTTAAATCTGCCATTTTTCACTCCAATGCTAATTTAAATAATTAAAATTATTTTTCCTCTGCCACCACTGACTCGCAATTCCAATATTTCTGGTACAAAAATATTTATTTTTTTTCTCTAATGAACAAAAAATCTCATTATTCAGCAAGTTTGAGCTTGAGAAACTATTAGCAAAGACAATTTGGTTTATTTCATTAAGAAATGCTTCTCGTTGGATAGTCTCGACTTGTGATTTATCGTGATTACTTAACGTCCGACCGGTAATATTAAAATAACCCATCAAATACACAGTACTCAATACTGAATGAAATATAAATGGAAGTCGTTGTTAACGTGAATTGGGCTGAGCTCGGTGTTCAAATTTTTATTATTTATATACATCACCTATAGTATGACCTGGCGATGAAATTAAAAATTAAAACCTAAATTTGAAAAATCAATAATAACATGCAATGTTAAAAAAAAAAAACTGAATTCTTCTTTTAAGATTAAATAAAGAATATCATATCATTAATTTAGAATCAAACTCTAAATTCCTCTACTTAAACTCATGCAGAATCTGATCATTGATTTACCATAACCATATTTTCTGTACTATATTGTGTAAACTATAAATGTATAAAAAATAATAATTATTAAATGTGATAGATAGACATTCCTTATTTTATTTTTCACGAACGAATCTATGTGGGATCAATTTTACTGAGATCAAACTAAAACATTCAATAATATTCGATTTGTAACGATATTGAGTTATAATCAATCTATCAAAAAAATTTGTATCCAACATTAATTTTTATTTAGAGCAGTTGTACAATTTTATGATTAATCCTGTTATGTTGAAGTACTAAAACTGTAACTAGCATATTATTTTAAAAAAAAAATGTATTTTACTGTAGTATATTTAAAATAGTTTTATGCTGAAATGATTTAAATTAATTATTGTAAATATTAGGATTAATTGGCATTTAGCGTGTACTTAAGTACAAAATAGTAGTGTGATATTTGTACAACGTTATAATAATGGAAAATATTTCCAAAATTCCTAGATTTGATAATTTTTTATTTAATTCATTACCTAATTGTAACAACAAATTTTGTTTCAGATGCTCATATCTGTCCTAAGCGTGATTTTAGTCAAGGCTTTGCAAAAGGAAGAGAAATTCAACTATAATCGATGATAAAATAACGTCAATTTAGTTTAACTTTTTTCACTTTGTAAAATAAAATTAATTAGCTGTTTTTTATTTTCATATAAACAAATTATGTGATTTCAATAAACACTTTCTTACAGCATGGTAATGATTTTAAAGAACGCACTTTACTACTAATTATCAATGTTTTTACTACTTATTGTGTAAAATGGTTATGACGTCTTAATAAATCAAATTATTTTCTATTTTCGTAGGTATCTTAAATATTTCTTCTTTCTTTGTTTAATAACTTGATAAACAGTAGCGTATAATAATAAATTGAAAGCAAAATATTTGTCTGATTATCGTACATTATGTAAATATCGTTTTTTAGCTATATATTTTATCACTTATAATTATTTACAATTATTAAATGTATAATATTTAAAGGAGCAAAATGAAGATTTGGTAAAAAAAACCAACAGGTACATTGTACGTAATATGACCTAGATTAAAGAAAATATTTTTTAAATAATCATTTAAGTAGAATTACTAAAATTGTATTTTTTTTAAATACTACAAAAGGTCCAGCTTAAAAGCTTAACGAGAAAGTAATAGGGTCACGCAATGTTGCAGAAATAGAACAACCAGACCAATTTATTATTATTAGATTTATTATACAAAATGTATTTGATCTGTATAGTGTATTACACTATACAATATAGCTGCCTACCATTTTCTGACTTATTGTATTATTAAATCGATAATTCTTCGTATAGCCTATGGCCGGCACCATTGGAGTACACTTCAGAAGTTGTGATGTATTTTATAGAATTAATGGATGCTTTTGTAATTCGCGTAAAGTTAGGTTTATAATATTTGTCATCAGATTTTAAGTCTCTTCATTGCGAGCGTAGAGAAACAGGATATACAGAAAAAGTGAAGCATACTCAAAATTCAAGAATTTAAGAGTTGTACAAATCATATAAATTAATGATTCAATATTATTTGCCTTATATAAATAGAATTCAAAAATATTTACAATATAAGTAACTCTGAACTGTGTGTGTGTGTGTGTGTGTGTGTGTGTGTGTGTGTGTGTGTGTGTGTGTGTGTGCGTGCGTGCGTGCGTGCGTGCGTGCGTGCGTGCGTGCGTGCGTGCGTGCGTGCGTGCGTGCGCGTGCGTGTGTGTGTGTGCGTGCGTGCGTGTGTGTGTGTGTGTGTGTGTGTGTGTGTGTGTGTGTGTGTGTGTGTGTGTGTGTGTGTGTGTGTGTGTGTGTGTGTGTGTGTGTGTGTGTATCAAGTAAAATATTTATGGTCTCTCTGTATAGATGATATTTCTGCACAAACAATACACAAATGATTGACATGATAAGAAGTTCAAATTTTAAAAGGGGAGCATTTAAATGGACCTACTCTCAAGAATGCCTTTTTTCTTTATATAAATCCTTGGTTAGATCAATATTTAAGAATAGTTCTATGGTGTGGTCCCCTTTTAAAAATAGTTACGTGCAGCGTCGAAAACCGCTTTTTTAGTTTTGCTGATAACCTAACCTTAGTATTACCCATCACGATTACAGATCTTTCTGCAAGTTTTTCGGTCTCAAGCCGTTATCAGAACGTCGCATCATGTTTTGTATAAATTTCATCTAAATTTTAATTAACGGTGAAATTGATGCACTGCGCTTGCTAGAGCTAATTTGTTTTCGTATCCCAGGCAACACTAGGCTTTAGGAACCCTTTCACTTGTCGACGGGATGATGGAGCTTCACAAAAAATGTTCCCATTACAATAATGATGTCTTTTCTCAATACTAACAAATTATCTTTTGTACCAAGACGACATTGTTCTATCTTGTAAATATTTTTTAAATTTACACTTATCTATTACCATCTAATGGCACTATGGTTGAAAGCCAAATATCGTTAAGTTATAAATAAAAAAATAAGTTGGTTTAAAAAAAATTAAGTGACATCGATAAATTTAAGTAGTACGAAAAAATCACCATAAATGGTTTGAAAAAATGGTGTTTAAATATATTTGAAATTCTATAAATCAGATTTAGAATACTTGCATACTTGTAGAAAAAAAGAAGATGAGCTAACCATGTATAGGTACTTATACGAGTACATTTATTTACTGTAGAACTTTAAAACGATATTTATTTTTTGAGTATGCGAAAAAACATTTGATTGATATTAATATTAAATTAATATTGAATACGTTTTTTGAAAATAGCATTTTGTTAAATCTGTATGTGACATTATTGGTGTAAACTTAATTCGGTTAATAATGATTACACTATCGAATTTAATAATCAATTGATTTTGAAAGTACATTGATTGTAATTTTTTGAATCTCATCAAAATAATATTTAGAGTTTGAACAACTTACAACAGTAGTACTAGTTCTAGTATTATAAATGATTTAAGAAGATGTGAATGCCTTTTTTTTGGTGTTCCAATACGAACAAATAAAAACGATATATTTTCATGGCAACATTGAAAAAACTCATTTTTGCAGAATCGTTTATTTTTATGTTGTTGAGTAATCTTGGAGCAAAATTACCTATTTTGTAAATTTGAAATATATTTAAATTGTAATGAGACAATATTCAGACAAATCGATACGTTTTACTCTAAAAAATATTATTCACTAAAGTTTTTTGTTATGAGTTATTTGACTCTAAGATTGCCTAAAAATAAAAAATAAATTATTTAGTGTAAATGTGTTTTTTCTTTGTTGCGTGCGTGCCAGAGGAAGAAAACAAACATTGCGATGACAGCCTCTTAAATGAAATCGATTAATATCTACAAATTGTGTATTTTAACATTATGTTAATTTTACCAAATTTGTTTTACACTTGAAATTTATTTAATAGAACACATAACTTACGATTTTTCTGAGTTTATTTAACTTTATGTTAGTTTGACATTTTGTTAGTAGGTTGCAAGAATACCATCTTCAGAGATATATTATTATTATTTACTATATAACTTATGTGGGTGTCTTATAACCAAATTCATATTTATCAGTTTATTTTTATGTGTAATGTGCATATGACTACTATACTCGATTATGCTTTCATGTATGTGTTAAATTTGTATAAGATAATTTAATGTTTGGTTAAATATCAACGTAGTTTAACTGGAATTTAGTGTCAATTTTGCAACGTCATGTTTCATTGATTTATTACCACTTATATGTAAATGTAAGATTTTTTAAAGATATTTTAAAAAATAATTATGCATAAGAAACTGAAAAAATTTATTTAATTTAAAAATTATAAGAAAAAAAACTGAAAATGGCACATCCCTCAATATTTCAATATAAGACATTTACCAGTCAATTTAAAGAAGTCCTCAATGAAGACAATTGGATGAAATCCCTTGAATTTCTAACCAAATTGAATATTGTAAAAACTATCGACTAATATTAATCTGTATCTGGTAGGATGCAAAAAAAAAGACCTAACCATCGTATAGCTTTTTTTTAGACAATATCTGTATATTCATGTTTTTTATTTGAAGTAACCAATTATTAGTAAATCTGGTTTTCAGAAGAAAACAAATCGTTTCTAAAAACATTTATTTAAGCCATGTAATTTATTTTATAAAATTTTTGAAATTCATTGTTTTCGCTAATTAAAATTAATGAACTAGTAATAAAATAAAAATTTAATTCAAAACGAATAACATTTTTTTTAAAACTGCTATTAAAAATTGCAGGTATGGCTATTAAAATTTAATGCTTCTTAAGTATCATGAATTATAAGAAATAATTTGATATTTTAGAAAATCATAAAAAAATAATACATACATTTTTTTTCATTAATAACAAATATACTTAAAAATCGTATATTATACGTGTAAAGCTCAAATCAATAAATTTAAAAAATTTAAAACCATTGCTTAGAACACAAGAATTTCATTTGACGAGTTTCTTATTACACTCTGTATATTAATAAATATTACATAGTAAATTCTGTAAATAAATGTAAAACGTTATATTAAACTTAAATTTAATTTATTGTACACAAAGCTAATAGCTTAGTTGCTTAAGCTTCAATAAATAATTTAAAAAATGATTTAATTTCCCTCTATAAATATACAAATAGATCTATAGATAGTGATGTAAGAAATGTACCTACACATTACTAATTATTGTTCTTGCATAATATATCATTTTATCGTCAAGATCAATGTGTAGGTACATTTTAAAACGTCGTTCATTTTTTTTTTTTTTTTTTTTTTTTTTTTTTGTACAACGTGTCTTGGATTTAATAAATGAAATATAATTTTAAAAACGATGGAAAAAAGGTGGTTTTCAAAACGAAACATAAGATTTGTAGATCACGTGACCGGAAATCGCTGAACGGATCAGAGGTTGGTTCATTTCCGATCATAAATCTTGATCTCGGTCAGTAATGTTTTATTCAGTTTTCAGGGGGTTAAGTATTGTACAGCAAATGTATTGGAAACGCCATTTTATGTCTTCGTCGTCCGATTTTATAACCGTGGTGTATTATTTCCGGAAAAGATGCAACCAGCTATCATCGTTGGCTGTGGTTAGCCATGCAAATATGTAGATGCACATTATCATAGTGTAATAATAATTATTGTTATGACTTAATAGTTCATAGATCCATAAACTTCGTTTTGTATACAATTTTAAAAATGCAAACCGTACTACGGATTTCAAGAGTTCAAGGAAAGTAATTTTATGATGGTGATCACTTATTTTTATACTAACAAATGAAATACATTTTGTTCTAATCTATATTTTTAAAAATTGTTTTTTATAAAATGTATTAATCTGTGCATAACACTGTTATGCTTAAAAATAAACAGTAAATCTGGTAATTTATTTTTTTTTTTTGAAAGTTTAGATTTTACAAGTATGGATAATTATTTAAAAATTCTCATCAAATACATATTTAAAAATAATTTATACTTTTAGAACTTAAAATGAATTTAGGGCTATATCGAATGTTATTAAATACTTAACAAAAAATAAGATTGAAACAAAAATTCTAAGAAATAAACTATATTATAACTTAAATAAATGTTTTTACAATGCAATTTTTTTTTAAATTAACGCTTAAAAATTGGCTATATTGAATTCTTCAAAAAAAATTTATATCTAGTTTTTAAATTTGTATTTTCGGAACTAAAAAAAAAAATTTATTTAATATAGGTCTACTATACGTATAGAACAAAAAATCTGTACTAAAATAATATTAAATGATATTGATTACAACAATATTTCATTTGTCAGGTCTTCCTTCCTGTTATTCTTTTTCGTGGTGTATCTATGTATTTTATTTTATGTTGTTTTTTCAATCTGTTCATATAATTATTGTTGTAAGAACGACTATTTGATTATATAGATTTACTACATGTTCCACCATAAAATATTACTGCACATTAAATGGTATGATATCAAAAGCAATAAAAATAATTTTTTGAATGTGCTTTATACTTACAAGCATATACGTATCAAGACATATTTTTACAAGTATCATAGATAAAAAAATAAGTGTAATAACTTCAATGTGGCGTGGAATATACGTAAAATACATAGGTAAACCTATCAAAGTGAAAAATTATGTTATGTGACTTCAGTGCCCACTCTGTATACTTGACGTACAATTACTAATAAGTAAGTACTTACTCGATTTTGAGTATAACATATATTATCTACACGAAACGTTGAAACTTAAATCAATAATAATCATAGATTTGTATGTAAATTCATTTTTCAACAATATTTTTCTTTTTTATTTACCTCCTATAAGCTGGTTTGAAAAATAAACAAACAATTTTCTCAGAGCTGAACTATGAAAAATAATCATTATTTTTACCACTAATGTTTATCAAAAAACATTGTTTTATGTAACTTTTTCGGTATTCATTTTATTTTAATTAAAAATTTGAGCTCAAAATACCTACGAAATATTTGATTACAGTAACTATAGTTATTGCTGATATGCTGATACACAGTGTACCTAAGTTTTATTAATATTTTCTGTTCGTAAAAATATTTATTATGGCGTAGGCCGAATGTACGAAAATTATTGGCGTTGAAACATACCCCTTACATGCGTCCATCGTGTATAATATTATAATATACATCATGTCTACGCAATTCTCAACCGAATGTTTTTTTCTGGTTACATCAGTTTTTGGTTGGAAGGGGGTGGCAGGGTGTGGGCACGGAAGGTCTTGTAGAATTTCGAGTGGGGTTTGATGACGTAATTAATAACGAGCTTTCTGGTGTTTTTATCCGAAACGACACTAATTCCGAGGTCATTAAGCTTCGCAGTTTGAGGCTCCCTGGGGAGAGATGGAGAGAGGAAACGTCTGCGTGTGGTCTCAAATCCCTAGCTCGGGATCAAAACGTGATTTTTCACCCTCGGTTGAAGAGAAAAGCGAGAAATGGCTGTTGCCATCGCAGCATAGGTTGCGGTAGCGGTAGCGGCGGCGGCGGCGGCGGACAAGTCAACGTAGGATAAGACGTCGGCCAGGCTGTGGGTGGCGGCATAGGGTTTTCATTCCGTGGAAAGTCGGCGACTCGTGTAAATCATCCCTGTTGCCAGATTAACAAGAATTCGGGCGTCAATCTTTTTTGGTTGCGCAGCTGCTACGATTTCTCACGAAACTCTTACGGGAAATATATAAAACGTCCGGTTCTCAGGTTGACAATACTTCAGTTAGATGTATGTGCGTACTGTAGCAATAAAATAATTAATTTCGATATGAAGTTCCCGAAGTTCTGACCCAAAGCTCATATAAATAATCGCTCACAAGTATATAATATAATATCATGATGTAATAATTATTTTCACAAATAATGTTTTCAACATTAAAGTTTCAAACAATAATTAATTTTTTGTTTAAAATTGTTGTAGGTGAACCCTAAAATCTTGTATTCAATTTTCAAAACTATTAAACAATCAAGTATTTTTATCAATATGTATGATATAAAATTAAAACAATATATTAAATATATGATATACATATAAATAGCTAATAATGCATATCATGTTTACAATTATTTTGATACAACAGTTGGCTATTATAAGCTATTACAGTATCATTAGATTCAAAAATCATTATATGATAGCTAAAATTAATAGATAAAAATCAATATTCCATTTAAGTTATCTGTTAAATTATTTTATGCATGTATAAAGCGCGATGAAAAAATACATTTTTTCGATTAAGTTATTTTCAATACATTTTTAGTCTTTATAAGTTTGTTATTTTATATAATGGACTTTATGTACAATTTTCATTAACTTTAATATAGTTTATATTATATACAATTGTATGTACCTACTTGGAAATCTTGTATTGCTCTTCAATTACTTTAAAAGATTTATTTTTATTTTTTGCCAATAACATATATAATTTATAATATGATATTATATAATATGATTGTTATTTAGAAATAAGCGATAAAGTAGCAGCGTAAAGTTTAAGACATTTCAATCAAATTAAGATAGTAATAATAATAATAAGAAGAAGAATAATACATTTATCTTTCTAAAAGTATTATTTCTTCAAACCATACCTAACAATTTATTTTTATATATAGCTAGCTCTGGCGGTAGCTTAGGTGGGTACTCTGATTTCTACAGCTAAATAATTTATCACAAACTCAAATACACCAAGTAATTTTAAATATAAATCATACTAAAACATATAAAGTATAATCATTAACCTAATATTCAAGTTATATTAAAAAAGATAATTTCACTGCCTGAGGATTAAATCGTATATTATCTAATTTTAAACTGATAAAATTAATGGAACAACGAACAACATAAATCGCATTATAATTTCTGGACAAATTATTGCAATATACCTAGCATAGTTGAAAAAAAGGGTATATTTTATATTTTACTATTTATTTTTAAATAAATATTTGAAACGAAATGAAATTTGTTCAGTGATAACATTGTAGTGACTGATTACTATATAACAATAAATTATGAAAAACGAAAATAAACATAATATTATGGTGTAGGTAGTACTTACCTAGTTACGATATTTTAAAAGCATCGTATAATTTTGAGGAATTTATTAAATCTTGCCGTATATACATTATATTTTTAAAACAAAAAAATATATAACTATTTCAAAGGAGCTGATAACATTTTCGTGAAATAAAAATGTCGTACTTATATTTCTAAAAACTTTGAAAAATATATCAATTTAATGGTCCATTATTATTTTGTTGACTAAATCCCATTACCGTTTTCACATCGATTCTAAAATATCACTATTATCAATTGGATAGGAACTAACATGTGTAATGTGTATTATAAACATTCCAAATACACATTTCTGGCTTCACTTGAAAATGCACTATAATTCACTATTCACACGGCAGTAAATGTGCATCTTGTTTTTTGTTTGATATATTTTGTTTAATTCAAAATGTCTCTTTATAACTACAGTACATATTTTGGGGTCATCCTTGAACAATTTGTGAAATGTTCAAAGAATTTAGTTTTTTTTTTCCGTTGTAACAATATTCACAAAGTCTTCTATTGTTTCAAGTTGATCATGAGTGTGAAAAGTTGAATATTGTGATTAATTTAAATATCAAAATGGAGTTCAATGTTAAAACCAAAGACAAAAAATGATATAAAAATGATATAGATTAAAAAAATAAATATTTGTGTTAAAAGTAAAATTTAAGTCTTAAGTATTTCAAAGGTTATACTAATTTTATAAAAGGAAGAGTAATTTTAAAGAAAGTGTTTCAAACTCGAGTAAAAAATATAAGATATCACAATAAAAATTGTAAAATATGTGTATTTCAATTTTAGAAATTATTATAAATTGTTTTATACTTTTGAAGCTACATTATATATATAAGCCATAAGGTATATAATATATACCTACTAGAATATAATATTATGAATTTAACATCCAATAAAAAGATAAGTATATGAATAAAAATATTGTAGTATAAAAAGTTATTGAAATTAAAAAACAACGGATTGCATTAAATTAATATTATGTAATTCACCATGTGTGTATTTTTTATTTTTATTATTGAAATAAACCTTCTTTACACAAAGTACTGTGCTGAAAAATTTGTAACAATTATGCTCGTGAAACGAAATTTGTATGACAATGAAAAGTAAATCTGTATAAATAAAACAAAGTCGGGTTAGTTACACCATTTATAAATCAAGAGCTGGACCGATTTTGATGATCGTTGAATTTATTGATTCGTTTCTACGAATAGCAGAAAAACTATTAAATACATCAGAAAAAATATCTAGAAATACATTATTTGAATGGTTTAATAATTGTATAAAAGTTATGTAATAATATTATTTTTTTTTCAACAAGCAGCACGTGACTGCAGATAGCGATGGGGTTCTATATGACGACTACTATATAATAATATAATCGTGCCAATGTCGTCGTTCTCGAGTATATTATACCGAAATCCCAAGTAACAATAATATTATTTGGAAAAAAAAAATTAGTATTGGCCGCCGTGAACTTTCAAACGACCGAAAGAACGCACATCACAATCGCCGCGGCAGTATGTTCGCTCTCTTATCACTGCGATTCGAAAATTTTGTTTTTTCTGTGACTTTGTTTTTATAAGAAAATAGAAGATTATTATTAAAAAGCTACCACCCAGAAGATTTTTCACAATAAAGCCATAATGCAATTAGTCTTCGTAACATTACGAATCAATCCACTCAACAAGAACGAGAAAAGCGCTGCGCGAGTATGGCAAACCGAAAAATGTCGTAAATTACAAGATGCTTCACTGAAGAGAATCAAACCAAGTATAACCCATGCAGCAAAATACATAACTACATCAAAGGAAATGTCTTATGGATCCACCGTTAAAATACTTGATTTTGTAGTTTTATTAAATCATTATATTTTCTATGTACAGAGTGATTTTTTAAGTGTGTTCATCCTATTTTTATGGTTAAACTAAGCAAATATTAAAATACAGATTTTGAAATTTTGAAATACAGTTTAAGACCATTTTTTGAATCATTGACTTTCTTGTACCACTTAAAGATGATCCTGTAATAATATAAACTTTAGATTTTCAAATAGAAACCTTCCTTTTTTATTTTTAAGTAATAAGCGGATTTTTTTTTTTGAGAATTTTGATGTATCTTTACAAATAGATTTTATTTTTATAAAACCATTTTTAAGGATTATCTATAGTATAAACACTATAAACATTTTATTAACTCAGAAATTACTCATTAGAATTTCGATTTAGATACATCAACATTTTCACAAAAAATATCTGCTAAAAGGCTTTAGTAAAAAAGGGGGGTTCTCATTTGAATAAATAGAAGTTGTATTGTCGCAGGGTACTCCTTACATAAGTGCTTCCCAAAAATTGTATTATTATTAAATAACAGTAATCTATCATTAGACTTTATCGACAATGATTAATCATATGGTTGGTTATAATATAACTAAAAAACCGAAAATATTTTAAACGAAATAAATATTTCAAGCCCCTCCCCCCCCCCAAGTCATATAGCCACAGCCCCCAGGTTGAGAAATACTGCCTTACGCGTAGCACAAATAATATCAGAAATTTGAAAATATGGTCTTAAAGTTTACATAAAAATTCTACATTTCAGAATTTGAATAAAGGTACTATATTAAAGTGAAAAAATGTATAATAATAATAAATTATTCCATTATACTTTTACACTTATTAATACAACATAAGATAATTCTATAACTTAAATTTTAAAAAAAAAAAATAATAGCTTTAATTTATTCATTATGAAAGTAGAGTAAATTAAGTCGATAAAAAGAATCACACAAATAATTTTTTCTCGTATCACGAAATTGAACCTAAAATCCTAGAAGTTTTTGCAAGTTCTTGCTATGAAATTGTTCATTTTCACAAAAGCTAGATATCAATAAAAATAAAAACTACTAATAAAATTATTCACTTCATACGCGGGCGCTTATAGACACATATGTTCTTTTTATTAATTTATCGTTAAATATATATCAATTAAGTCGTGCGAGTGACTAACATGGTGCCTACAAACAGCTTAAAAGTTCAAGGTAGGTATTTACTTATTTAACTTAATCAGAGAAGTCGCATAAAGTAGGTATACTTTGTATATCTTTTTAATAATAATTATAAGCACACTAGAACCATACCAATACATATTATCATCATAATCAGGGGTAATGATTATAACTGATCGTCGAATACTCGAATGGATGATTTGAAATATGTACATATAAATTTAAGACACGTATGATATGAATTTACACTAAAATAATTTATAAAGTTTATTTAAGTATACATATATACGTGCGTTATGTGAAGGGAAATATTTTTCTAAGATGCATAGTCCCTAACGCGTGGATAGAGGTGGAAAACGTCGTAAAATGTTTTTCCATGCAAATCAGGGTCAAAATATATGCGGCATTGGAGTATTGGACGTCAACGGAGACCAGTAATCCCGTGTTTTCCTTTTTAAGGATTAACCAAGATATTTCGGTGCGTCGTATTTCGGTAGCTTTAGGTTCTAGTAATAATATTTGTTTAGGTGCATTTAGCAATTTGTTCGGTTAACGTGCCCACACACAAACACATTTGTTTTGGAATATTAGCACATTATTTGACATGATTACGAAATAATGAGGTATGCTAATCCATGGTGGAAATAATAATTATACCGTCGATCACGTCCTGAAAAAACATACACCACACAATTTTCACTCATCGTAGTCATATATTATATATAATAATATTATAGTATCAAACAAGCAAAACGTCGCACGTTTCTCAGTTGCTAGAAACACACAACACTCACTCACGCGCACACACATACGTGTGTGTGTGTGTGTGTGTGTGTGTGGATATGGCACGGGCGACAATATTGGACCGGAAATTAGTATTGTTCTTTCGTCTGGGATATTGGCTTTTCCAAAGGTGATCATGTGGAAATCTCGTTTTTGCAGGATTGCTTTTCCGCGCGTGATCGGTGGACACCATGCCAGGCCAGGCGAGTTTATCGGAATCCGCACGACGACAGTAATAGTATGTGTGTGTGTGAGAGAGAGATAGAGTGAGAGAGAGAGAGAGAGAGAGAGAGAGGGGAGCTTAAATACCCAGCTGATAATCGTGAAACAAAAGTGCGTACCACCGTCGCGTTTCCATTACGAGCATACAAGCTTATCCGAGAGGAAAAAAAAGTAAATGCAAGCAGAGCCACGTCAAAGGAATCCGACGGACCTACAGGCTGCAGAGCAGCGCGTATGTCTCTGCCAACTATCGTAGGGTGGGTACAGTAAAATGCGGTAGTTTCTGACAGAATTTATTATTTTTTCGGTTATTTCTGATGAATCTAAGATTCTTTTATACAATTTCAATTTAGCTAATTTAAGAAAATAGTTATAAATTCCTAAAAATTATATTTAGTGTGTTTGAGCTTTTTATACATTTCAAAATATTTCTGAGGTAACCGAAAATTAGGGGACATCCAACATCCATATAAATTCATAGAAAAACGATGGTATCATTTCAGTGGTTTTATAATCTCCGAACTACGTTTCACGTTTGTGAAAATGTATTTATTGATTCAAAATAATACCACCATTTTTTGTGAAACTTTGTCAAACATATTTTAGTAAATAAAACCAATAAAATATAATAATAATTAGTATAAATTAATTATTAAATAAAAATCAGTTTATTCCCAATCGCTCAAAATATAAATTTCGTAAAAAACAAAATCAAAAAATAAGAAATTAATAGTTATTTAAATTATCTTCTCACCATGTCCGGTGCTGAAATTAATAAATACTAAATAAATTAAAATATGAAAGTGCTAAATATTTTGGTTCAGCCAGTGGGTGGCTGTTGATATAGCGTTTTCATTGACAAGTGCCAAGTCGTTAGTTATACATCCTGACGGGGCAAACGTACATTTTATTAGGTGTTCATCGGTTTGCCTTTCGCCATAGTTAGGTTAGGTAAGATTATTCACAAATATCAAGTCCTTATTTGCATCCTCATTTCACCATGTTTATTCTTGTCTCAGCCTTATAGGCTCTTAGCATATTCATCGTTTTCCATATGGGCCATAGTTGGTTTTCGCTTGGGGGTAATCGTTCATCAGGTGGAATAGGTGTTTCATGTCGTGGTTCCTCTTTCCATTTACGTAATTGGATTGGGTCTAGTCGGAGGGGGAGGGTCCTGAATCCTGCTTTAACAATAAATTTTCTTTTTGATTCAAGTTTCCTTCAGGGTTCTAAATAACCATGCATAGAATGCCTTTGGTTGGTAGTGTAACGTCCTGTTTATATTAACGAGGTCTCCGGGACTTGACCTCGGTGTGTGTTATTATCGTTAGGAATCAAGGTTACCTTATGTGAAGCAAGGAACTCAACGTATTTATATATGTGTAACTGTTATTAAATATTTATGTATTATTATTACTACAACATCGAGTCTTATAAATTATAATATATCAAACATCAATTAATAATATGTATGTTAGGCATACCTATAAATTATAACTGAGAGTTACCGATCGGGCCATGGTGTGTCTTGGGTGTCGATATCCCATGTGGGTTGAGGTGGTCGTCCACGGGCCTTCTTCGGGTTGTTGTCCAACTATCGACTTCTGACTCTAGCCTGTCTCTCTATCCACCATCGACTCTACTAGTCCGGAGTCCCGGTCGGTCATTAACACGACGTGTGCTAAACGTCGCGTCAGCATAATATATATTGCATACATATGTACACCTTGGTATTATTAACACTCAGCATATTAGCCATGCTCAGCGTACGGATTAATGTACGATGTCGATGACGACAATCGTTACAGTAGTTTGTTTTGTTCTTTCAATAAATGTGACCACGTATCTCCGAATTTCCGGTGGGGAAATCCCCGTTAATGGATAGAGATATTTTAATAGCGACGCTTTGAGGTATCCAGTTATTAACCTATACAAGTTTCATTCATTGCTGTATCAACGCATGTTTCGACTGGTTCCACACTGTTAGGCGTACTCACCAGTGGAGAAACATAATGCCAGTTTTGTAGTTCAAATTGTATTTTGCGTGGCACCCCACTTACTGTCTGATAGTTTTCGTAATAGATTATTCCTTGTTTGGACTTTCATTTTTATTTTTCTACACGGCTCCATAAACGTGAGAGTTCGGCCCAACGTAAAACCTATCTAGACTGGCAGTTCTGTGTTTCCAATGTTTTTCCAAGCCACTCAACTTTGAGCTCTCTTTTTTTCTCACGAAAATAATTTAAATTATATAAAAAACTCTTTATATTTATTATCATTTACTTTTTATTTACTTTTATTTTAACACATGTCATGCATGGTGTCCGAAGTCAATCACAAAATACAACATTTTAAGTGACCTGAGGAGATACAATCTAATGTTATTCAATTGAGAACCTCCCTATTCAACTGTAGTTTAACATAAAATTATATGTGTTAAATGAGATTCCATCACTTAAAATAATGTATAGACGAATTGCACTTGGGCTTAAAAAAGTAATGGTTGTACTGCACTTGGGCTCAAAAAAGCCTATTAGCGTTATCCAGGAGATACCATGTGGATGTTGGCTGAGTAGTGTCTCAAAAATGTGTGTGATTGCTTACGTTGTTTATAATATATAATAATAATAATATTTTAAAATAATAATAATTATGTGTAATATAATACCTAATAATATGCTGAAATTCTTTAACAAATATGTTTGACTCTTTCGTGGTTTCGTGGGTAACAGCAAAAACACAAGATGAACATATGAACCTTTATGGTAAATTGGGTAAAGTATTTAAACAGTTCTTAAACGCCCCACATATATATATATATTACAACTCACAAAACATCTAAATTTATTTTTGTTGAAAATCCTGTCAAATTTTTGAATATAAACGTAAAAATAATATCGTTTGGTGTGAGAGTTGAAATCTCACATTTTTTAAACTCATAATGCAAAATTTTTGCTGGCCGTGTAGAAATATCATCCACAGCTTTTAACAGCTTTACTGATTTCCTGTCTAGTAAGTAGGAACATCAGGTAGTTATGACATTTTAATTATATGGACACAATACAAAGATATTAAGGTAATAATCTAGACTCAGTTCAAACACATAAAAGTAGCATGGCTCAATTCAATATCACCGAAAAAAAGTATTTCAATAAAAATTTTAAGGGGTTAAATATTTAGTAAACACTCACTTTCATATCCACTTACAGGCTTAGGACTGATAATGATATTAATCATTGACTTAGTTAAAAATGATTGTTATATACATCACATTATGTTAATTATATGTAATTATATGTATATTGTATATACCTACACTATAAATATTATTTTATATATATTATTATTATCAATTAATACAAATATGTTTGGGCGTAATGATGAAACTGATTTATTAAACTTTTTAACGGGTTTTCACTATACATGTTCTACTCGTAACACGTTTCCACGTTTTTTTCATTGTAACTCTTTTTTTGAACGAGTGAGTTCGACCACTATCTGATTTTTACCCGAGTGCAGTTCAAACATTACCTTTTTTCAGTCTAAGTGCAATTCGACTATACAAAATAATGCATATACCAACAAATATTTTCATATTTTTTTTTTTAATCTTATTAATTAAGTTAACAATTATCAAGACCGTAACACATTATACGAACCCACTATTCATGTTAATAATTTTAAAAATTAACATTTTCAACAAGGGTCTTTATATATCAAAAGTTTATAATAATTATAAGTTGTTTATTTATTGCCTACTCATCAAACATTCTGTTTCGACAATAAAGCCAATCACATAACTAATTTAGGATAGGTTTTTGTTCAAAATATTGGTTTATGTCATCAATAAAATATAAATCTATGTACCTGAAGGTCAAAAAGTTGAGCATAAATTTAAAATTTACCCATAGAATCACAGACACTCAGTAATTTAAAATTAAATGTTATTTGCTCTCCTCATTCAATTCTTTGATCAGAGAAGGTTGAATCGTGTATATGAAAAAGACCATTGGGAGTACGTGGCTCTCGTCCAAATATTTATCCTTATCGTAAAATGAGATCTATCGTGCCAAAAGGACCTTCTTTATTATTATCAATTAAATTAAAACGGGTATATAGTTATTTAATATTTGATTTGATCAAACCACCACTTAGAAAAGTAAGTAGGTATCTAATTTCTTCTTTTTCGTGTATTTATGTTTTTTTTTTATATTATTTTTTTATTTCAACATAATTCAATAACATCGATTAAATTATACAAACATAAGAATTTCATTTGAGTTAAGCTCGTTTCTGATATTATACAGAGTTCCTAAATATGTTTAGTTTCTTTCACATTGAAATTATGTCATAATTCATAAACATACAGTACTCAGTAGTAATATATATACATACATGTTTTTTTTATTGATCTTGAATCCAGCAACTATGACCATTAGCTATTGTAGAGGTTAGTGTGGTTGGTATGGTAGTTTTAAAACACGTGTATCGTGTATGTGTGGAAAGGTTTTTTCCACTAAGAACCTGTGTGGTCACCCATCCGCGAACTAGTGGCAGCAGGCGGCGCGTACTCTCAATCACATTACGTGACCGATTGCAGCAACCGCGGCACGCTAAACCACAGTAGTTGCATTTAAATTATGAATTATTTTAGATCAAAATCTATGTTTTAATTAAGTTTGAAACATTTATATTATATTAACTATAAAAAAATTAGTTTGATTAATACAGTAACATTCTCAGCAGTCATTAATTACCTTATTGATTGATTTTCTATATGGTCATTATTTTTAATAATCCGTTAGGTACGTGGATGAATTTAGCATTAGACATTAATTCTTCAATTTATAGAAATAAATTTTAATAACGGGTAGTTTTTTTACCAATTTAAAATATTAACTCAATTATTTTATATTATAATAAGTTAACAATAATCACATGTTTGTTAAGCCCATAAATAGTTTATCTATCTTTCCAAAAACATTTTAATTCTCGAATAAATAATTACGATTTAATAAATCATAAGTATCTAATTGTTATTGAACAAAATTACAAATTACCCGTGATAGGTGAGTTGATTCACGAGACCTATTTTATGTATTAGTTGATTCTCGGGTCATTATTAAGTATGTCCGAGTTGATTCCCGGGTCATTAAGAGGTAGGTACGTATGAGTTGATACCCTATTGCAGTTGTATATTAATTATCAATATATTGCACGAGTAAAGAGTTTACGACCGTAAAGAGTTCGAACGTGACACACAACTCACTCTTATATCCAACGAGATCACGCACGATTTTACATCACACTAAATGTTTTTAATAATTTAAATAATAAATATAATATAATACAAAAACATAATTAATAAATAAGATTTGAATGATTTTCAAAATATGAATATCATGGGTTATGCTAATAAGCTAAATATTTTACTCAACATTGAAAAAAATATTTAATGACCCAGGAGCCAACTCGTACATACTTCTTGATGACCCGGGAATCAACTCGTACGCATCCAAACTATCTGTCATCAATAAGCATGGAAGGTTGATATTTTGGTATATATTTATTTCAGTTTTCTTGTTGTATAAATGTAATTGTTTAAATTAGTTTCATTAGTTTAAACCTTTAAGGGATAAATTATTTATTCTCTTTTGTCCATAACTGTATTGTAATGAACTAATGATATAATAAATGAAATTCCTTTCATTATTTCCTATCAACGATGAATTTATCACTAATAATTATATTCAATAAATTAATATTTATAATGTATCAAACAAAGTTTCTTTACATTAGATCGAAAATGAATTGTATATTTGGTTTGTGCAAATATCTATAGATATCACTAAAATCAATAAAGGGGTGATTTTAGTTTATTGTCATATTTTATATATTTATACCTACGTCATATTAGTAATATTATTCTATAATACAACTTAGTATTTCATTTGCGTAAATTGTACCTGCTCGGGTACTTTAATTTGATTGATCAAATGTATAATACAATTTAATTCAAATCAATAAATCAATATATTTAAAGAGAAACAATAACTGTTAAAAAAATGTCTTATTTAGTTTTTAATTTATATCATATATATATATATATATATATATATATATATATATATATATATGTATACATGTATATCTTATATGCTTTGGGTGCCATAACTATGTACATAGATGAATAACAAAAATGTTGGCCTATCAAACTAATTGATATGTAAAGTTAATAATTTTCTAGATTTAATTGACTAGTTTTGTTTAAACAACTTTTTACCTACCTACTTAAGGATTCTTTTAGTGATATAAATGTCTTTTTTTTAAATAAAGCCATCCTTTTTTCTGTTAACTATTTATTGGGTTATTTTTTGAGAATTTTGGTATACTTAACTCAATATTCGAAACAGTAATTTCTTAGATCTTATTTATTGTATTAAAATTATTGAACTAAAGATTGTTGTCTTAGGAAAATTGTTTTACAAAAATTAGAAATAGATATAATATTGGAACTAGTATTTATCACAATCTTGCTCTTTTTGCAGATAATTAATGTTATACATAAGTGATAATAACAAAAATGTTCTAATCACAATATCCTCCATATACATTATAATATGACATTGCAGTACATTACTATGATTCATTAAACACACAATTAAATAATTCAAAAAGGGTGCCACCCCTTCTAAGCAACGTTTCAAAATTTTATAGGTCCACGGTAAATATCCAAACGGATAACTATCTTCTGGTTATATTTTGGAGACGTATATATTGAACCTTGCTGTATATTGTCCAAAATAAAATTTATCTGTAAGGAACACGAATATTAAGTAAAAATTAAAATGCCAGAAAATAAAGTCAAGTATTTGGTTGTAGTTGAATTGGCGTAATTCCATTAAATTTCAGTAGGTGCAAAACTTTTATTAGTCCAATAATCATAATAACAAATTTAGTCATATTTAGTTAATCGCTTTGCTTCTGTTTTATACTTGATAACAATATGTCAATATATAACATAAAAAATATAAGATCTGTATATTTTAAAGTTTAAACACTGTATTTGGTATATCTGTATTATAATACGTAAATTTAATTGTTTATGTTTTAATCCTATAAGTCAGAGGTTCCCAAATTCTGCGCCGCGGTTGTGTTGTCAGAGGAACCGCGGCTGTGCCTCGCTGACGCCTATGTTATCTGGTCTAAAAATAAACAACGGTATTTTACGATGAAAAAAAGGTCGTACATTTTATTAAGGGCACCATGAGAAAAGTTCAGTTCTAAAAGGGTGCCACGAGTATGAAAAGTTTGGGAACCTCTGTTATAAGTTACAACTAAAGACTGGATTTAATTGATATTACAACTTTTTTTTGCATTTAAGATAAATCAAATCTGATCAAATATGTATACGATTTGTATTAATTGCAGTCTTTCTATTTCATTTTTTGTTGCAATTTTTGCAATTTTTTGCAATTTTTATATTTTACGTTAGGTATTAAATGTACCAATCAATATTTCTTAACTAATTTTATAATTTAAAAATAATAAAATTATTGTAGATTTTCATTATTGGTTAGATTATTTAAATATAAAGGTTTAATATAAGTAAATATGCGCCAATAACCAGTGTGGATGTTGAAAGATCATTTTCTTTATATAAATGTATCTTAAGTAACCGACGATATAATTTTAAGGAACACAATTTAGATATGTACATAATTATAAATTTTAATTCAGAAAAATTATATATTTTAATTTTAACTTATAACGTTATAACCTAACCTTCATTACTTGCGGAAGTAATCAAGTATCAACTATCAATTATTTAAATATATGATATGAGCCATCAGCTGATTTTCAAAAATAACAAAATGGCAGTGCCCAGGAGTTCAAGGCCATTTCCCCACTTTTTTCAAATAGCATTAGGAATTTTAGTGTCATACCCCTATTATTAGTAAAAAAAAAACTCATGTCATTTATTATATCGACCCTTTGCGCAATTGTATATCCAAAAAGGTAAAAATCACGCAATCATACTCCAGAGCTCAAAAATTACTCATACGAATTTTAATTCTGATGTGTCAAATTGTTCAGATAAATTATTTATTGAACAAGTTTATATTTGAAAAATGGTTTTATTGTTTAAAAAAAAAAAATAGGTTTATATTTACAGAGGATACTCCTGTGATAAAAAAAATCTCAATAATTTAAAAATATATTAGTCTTTAAGTGTAATTAAAATTTCCAAAAATCATTTTTTAAATAACTACCATATTGAATGGGCTAGAATTGTTGGTAATCACTAATCATTTTTTATCATTATGCATCTATATTCTAAATGTATATTATATTCATTGTACATTTTGTATTTCTTTCAAAACGTAGTTCAATGCTTTCCATATAATATAACATTCAAACATATTTTTATAACCCTATAATTTATATAAAACATTAATATACAATCAACCTATATAATATAAAGTATATTATTTTAGACATACGATAACCTATTGATCTATCGGAATTTTTGACAATAGGGATCGTTATTAGTTTACATGTCACATTGCTCGATCTCGTTTGTCACCTACCACCGCAACACCCCACTACTGCCACAGCCGTCGTCGCAGCCCCTTGGCGATATCACATCCCTTGCTCCTTATTTTTCCCATGACAGTGCATTTAATTGAGTACTCGCAGTTTGTTCGCTGGATGGACACACACACAAAATCCTATGCCCGCTTGTCCCGCCATCAGTTTTTAATTGGACGGTGACTGGATTTGTCCAACGGACGAAGACTAATGGTTCAGGCCAGGGCAATTTCGGTACGTTGTCAAGCTGAGAAGAGTTAATCTAAAAGTGGAATCGCAAGTCGTGTGTATATACGCGTGTCGTGCGTGTGCACAAGAAAGAGAAAAAATAAGAGAAAAACAACGTAGAAAGAATAATTGTCGAACATTTATTTGTATCGTTCTTTTATGAATTCGAGCACGATACTATTTATCATTGGCACCTACTTCCTACATATGGTAACTGCAACAGGGTGTCGTAACACTGCAGCTGACACCTATTATTGAGCATACCTATACTTGACTAATTGACATTCGTACACCTATAAATAATTATCATAATAGGTACGTCTTCATTATGATTTTACAATCAAATGAAATTAATATTTTTCACATAATTAATTTATGTGTGGGGAGGGGGATAGTTATAATAGGTTAGGTAGGAAGTCGTAAATTTACAGCTAGAGAAACTTTTTAAAAGTTTGTATGTAGAATTGAATACTATAATATATTTTATAATAATTAATAAATAATATACAATAAGGAGCTAATTGATAAGTTTCAAGTGATGAATTAACCGATAATGTATTAATATTTATACTTAATTTATTAAAAGTGTATAACCATTAATATAGATATTTGTAAATCTTAGTTCATTCGTCATTCGTGTATTCTGTGTGTAATAGGTAATCATTTATAATCATCAATAAATAAATACGTTTAAAAGTAAAAATAAAATAAATATTTCTATAATTTCATAGGATTATTTCGATTAAAAAGATTAAATCAAAAAAATCAAACTCAGAACTTTACACTTTACACTAGTTTACAGTCTTCATTGTTGCGAGCATATTTGTGTGACGTCCTCTAAAGTTTTACTATGAAACTTCAACGATTGAACTAAATTATTAAACGATAATTAACGATAACTATACATTGTAGGTTTATATAACAGTGATTTAATGTTTCAATATGAATACAATATTTGGCGCATTATAAAATATTTTTATTATTTTTATCTACGAGACGATTACTTTCTTATAATAATTACAAGTATAAGTACTATAACCAATGTTATGTGATTCATATTATTATACATGGCTAGTGCTAAGATTTCGATGCATTTACCAATTTTTTTCTGAAATGCTTGATACGATTCTCTTCAAAATTCAAATGTATTTTAAATAGGTACGTGCATACTTTATGCTAACAAAGAAATATCTTTTGTGTATTTTTTTGCATAATTAGAGGCATCAAAATGAATCGGTTTAAGGGAATTTTTATTTTTTAAGCCATTTTGAACCTAAATCTCATATTGATTTTCAGCTCATTTTTAGGTCATGAATGAATTTTTTAAAAGGGCTCTTAAATTTGATCCATATATACGACTAATATGTTTACGTTTAATTTATATTTTAAACTCACTTTTAAAATATAACAATAATGAAAAGATACGCAAGCAATTTAATAAAATATTAAGTTTAAACTATAGGTACTCAAATGCATACCACCGATTACCAATAATGCTGTTTTAAGTTAAACTATAGAATCAATTTATTTAACTTTTGAACTGTTAACAAACATATCTAAAAGTAAGTTTTATCCCGAATGGCAAAACCACAATATATATAAAAAGTAAAATAAATACAAGATGGTCCATTATTTTAATTGTATCATTTTTTTTTAGAAACTTTAGGTAGGTATTATAGGTATCTAAATGTAACCAAACGAAACAAAATTTATATTTTTATATTTTGTTATTTATTCTAAAATAATTGTTATTTTTTATATTTTAATTGAAGCTTGAGGCCAAATTTAAAATAGACGATATTATACAATATCTCGAATTACTATATTTAGGTTTTCTGTTAATTCGTTTTCTCCGCAAGATTTCTTCTTTATTAAAATGCAATTTTGTTTTCATCTCAAAATAATTTGTTTTCAAACTAATTATCCAAATAATTTTCAAATAATAGGTATATTTTATCATTAAATTCCGTACCCATTAAATATATAATTTATAATTTGTCGTTATAACGTTTTTAATTATTTGTGTTTATTTTATACTTTATATTTTTTAATCTGTATAATAATTACTTCACGTTTTCTTATAGATAGATACAGTATATAGTTAACTATGGGGTGATTATTCTAACAGTCAATGTTTGATTATATATTTAAAGCGATCTGAGTGGAGTGGCTTCACAAGGGTACCTCATGTACCTCAAAAAATGTCGGTCTTCTACTGAGAATAACCATAATACCCTTTTTTTTTATCATAACAAATAAAAGAAAAATGGACTTCTTTAATTTTTTTTTAAGTGTTTGGTAAAAAGCGTATTTTATGTATTCTAAACAGTAAATAAACATTTAAACCTTTTTATGGCTCTACAATGCATAAATATATAAACGAAAACAAAAACAATATCAAATCAGAGACTGATTATTATAGACACACAAGGTATCGAGATAAACATACACAAACAGTTTACCAAACACTAGTGAATGTTAAAATATATTTTGTAAAATATAAATATTATTATAATAATCGATTATATTATACAATGAGATAGTTATTGAAAGTTAATTTTTAGATTTATTGATAATAATATGTGCATTATTATACTTAGACGACTAAACATTTTTTTTTTTTTTTTTTTTTTTAGTGTAAGATTTATTATTATTTTTATAATTGATTTTTGATCGAATAAAAGAAATTTTTAATTCAATACATTTTCCATATAGGAATTATTAATCAAAGCATTGTATATTCGATAGGACAAATTGAATATTTAAATGAAATTCATCGTTATTATAATAAACAATAATTGATTCTCGTTCTAGGAAACTGCCAACTGAGAAATCCTATATATTATAAAATGTATAAATATATAATTTTTTATAAATTATAGCTATTATACTATTACATTGGAACGAATTGTGAAATAATACATTTTAGGGTTAATATTAGAAAACAATTTCCATAAAATACAACTTTTGGCGATATATTTATTTTCTTATATTTTGTCTATAAACAAACCAAATAAATAATTGCAATCATTATTGAAAATATTACATGAAATTGAAAAAAAATTAATCTTTATAAATTAACAAGAACGACAATTTCCACACGAAACACTTCTATTCCAAACACGCCTGTCCTACAATAATAGTCTTGCGATCAAAAAGTAATTATAATAAGTCACGCAAACATGATAACAATTTATTCCTGGATAAAAAACTCATAAACAATTCCCCAAAATCGTCGAACTCAGAATCCAAATAGATACCAACTGATCGATTTTTTTTAATAATAGAATATCAACTAAAATTATTATTTCTCAACCATTTTAATACAATGATCATTACAACACTGATATATTTATTGCCATAGGTTTATTAAGCTATAAAATGAGAACGTTTTTAATTATTTATATACTTAAATTATTCACATTATGAGTGCAACAGACATTAATTTTTTTTTTCTGACCAACAACATTCAGCTAGTGCGTATGATATTGTATAAAAAGTTGGGAAAGCCGTTTCGGTCTGGGTTCAGGCACAACAAAGATTCTTCAAAATAAAAACCAGGCCACGTCTGACGTTTCTTTATGCAATGTAGTATCGCTGCCTGGCAACATTTTTTTTGCCGGTAAAGATGATGAGATTTTAAAATATGTGCATCGCGGTTTTTAATTATACCTAAGCTAATAGCTAGTATAATATATTATTATATAACTGCCATCGAAAGTATTATGATCTAATGAATTAATTTATATTAATTATTTTTCATGTTTATCCGTTTACACTTGTCGATAACTCAATTTAATATTTACAGTTTAAAATATATTATTCATATAATAATAAAGTAACTATCTTAAGACACTTTTGTACATACAATAAGATATAAATGTTACCGGTGAGACAATGCTACGAGAGTAGCCGCGAGGAACAGCGCGATCGACCGAAAAAAACAGAGAAAAAACGTACAGTCATTTACGTCAAAGGTTTCTATTTTAATATTTTATTCCAGAGTTCCTTTTTTTATTTTCCATATGAATGAATGCCGAATAAAATTAATTGTTTCCGTTTCGGAAAATAGATCCGAAGAAAAAAAATTAATTTTGTTTTGATGGGTGGGTAGCTGCTGCAGGTACCTACCATTATATTATAAGGGGTGGAATTTCCAAATATACCTCCAAGCGTTATATTCCTTAACACATGGAAATGATGGAACTACATATATACATAAACATTACTTACTAATATAATATATGCACTGAGAAAACGCACAAGTTTACAATTAATGGACATCAGATAAATGCATTTATAGTATATAGGTAACGTGACAATACGTCCCGCTTTCGAGATAAGTGTCCCGCCGTCCCCAAAGATCCTAAAAATGTCCCGTCTTAAGAAAATTCGACATGTGGTAGGTATTAATTATTGATCACATAATATCACAATTATCACAATCATACATTTATACTGTATCTAGGGGCGTCATTTCAGATTTTTTTTCGGGTGTGCGAAGTTTTAAGAAGGCCATTTTGAAATTTCACCAGGCCATATAAAAATAGATATGCATAAGTGTATGTATATTATCCTGCATTCAATTATTTCCATACATTATAGACCGGTTACTACAATTTGATTTTAATCATAAAAATAATTGTGCATTCGTGGCTCGTGCATTATTTTAGGCTTCAGCAAGGAGCAGGCCAATTTTAACATTTTAAAAGTAAGGGGTGCAACCGCACACCCTTTTTTTTTTCTTATTATCGACGACGCTGCCGGAACTGCTTGCGCATTACGTCAACAGCGCCGCCATCGTTTATTATACACTAAAAATGATAATGAATAATTAAAAACATGCATACAATATTAACAAATACTATCCTCCTTTGATGAGCCGCTGAGCCGAATTCTCGGGCCGACTGGAGTCCGCCACCCTTGCCATCCCGTTCCAGATTGCCCCTCTGTCCGCGGTCCTCCTTCCGTCACTTCATAGCTTGTCCGCTAGGCTTCTTCTGCCTGTCTGGCCCTCTCTTCCTCTTCTTTGAGAGTCAGGATCTGTTCAACCATCTTGTAAAAGATCCTGAACGTCTCCTCCGCGTTGTAAAGAACATCGGCCTTAACTGAGTGATCCAACAGCAAGTCCTCGAAAGCAGGGCCGCAGAGAATGGCCGGCATGTCCTCAACAGCTGGGTGGTGGCCTAGGCGCCCGCCAAGCTCCTCCCTTAGACCGCTCCAATACTGGCACTCAAAAAGGGTGTGGTTAACGGTGTCTGCGTCACTGTTGCAATGATGACAGCACGCGCTGTCAGCCCTACCCATCCGGTGTAGGCAATACTGGAAGCAACCATGGCCCGTCAGTGCCTGGGTCATGTGATACGACAAAGGCACCTCCGGGACCGTTCTCCCCAGCCACCTACCGATGTCCGGGATCGCTAGCCGTGTCCACGATGCCTAAGTCGTGGAAGACCATCTAACTTGCCACTGAGCGACCGTTATCCTCCTTTCTTCCCTCTTGATAGCGTCCTTGGAAAGGGGGGGGGGGTGGATCCCCAGGAAGTGCTAGAGCGTGCGTCCGGACCCTAATTTTTAGTCTCTCTTTCACTAAGAGATCAGCTGGAGGCATGGCGGCTAACAACAGCGAAGCCTCGTCTGAACCCGTCCGGTAAGCCCGGATAACCCTTAGAGCAGCAGACCTCTGCGGTCGAATGAGATTAGCCCTGGTCCTAGCGGAGGCTGATACAGGGTTAATCCACACAGGAGCGGCGTACAACAGCTGGCTTTCTACCACCGAACAGAGAAGCCTCCTCTTCCATTGGCTTGGACCGCTTATGTTGGGCATAAGCCTAACCAAAGCGAGTGCTGAGCGTGAGGCTTTCTTGGCAACCGTGTCCACATGTTTTGCAAACGTCAGCCTTTGGTCCAGAATAACCCCGAGGTACCGCAGCTGCTTATTTATCACTATTGGGTGTCCACCTATCGTCAGGTTCGGGGGAGTATATGCCCATCTCCTAGTCAGCATTACGGCCTCGCTCTTTTGATGGGCGAGCTGAAGGCCTCTACTTGACATCCATCCATCAACCTGCTCCAGAACAGGGTTGATTAAGCCTTCTAGTAAAGATCCCGTTCTTGCCACACCAACAACAGCCAGATCATCAGCAAACCCAACCAGATGAACACCAACCGGCACTAGCATCGTCAAAAGGTCGTCATAGGCAGAATCCCAGAGGATTGGTCCGAGGATAGAGCCCTGGGGAACCCCACAAGTCACTGGTCTGGAAGATCCCTCATCATCCACCAATAATGCGCGCTCTGACAGCCAGGACCGCAGCATCGAGACAAGGTACTCGGGTGTAGATTTCTTTCTGAGGGCAGCTTCTATAACGGGCCATCAAAGCATGTTAAAGGCATTGCTCACATATAGTGTTACGAGCACACATAGGTCTTTGGTACGCCCTTGCGTCGCAGCTACGCTTGCGATCTCGAGGACGGTTGTGACAGCTGTTTCTGTAGAGATGCCTTTCCTGAAGCCAAACTGATTCGGGGCTCTCCTTGTCGCTTGGGCGTCGAAGTGACTCTCTAGTCTTTGAACAAGCAGTCTCTCTAGCAGCTTTCCTGGGGTATCCAAGAGACATATTGGCCGGCAGCTGGAGGAAGAATCTATGGGTTTCCCTGGACCCTTGTGCAGCAGCACCAGCTTTGCCCTCTTCCAGCAGGCAGGAACAACCGCACACCCTGCCACCCACCAAATGACGCCCCTGACTGTATCTATACAGTTAACAGTATATGACGTATACCTACATATTTTATATAAACTGTGAAACACTAAAATCCATAATTGTTGGGAGACTATTATGATTAATATAATATTCGCATTTTTCATATAAACAATTAATGTTTTTTATTCAATAAAAAAAATTGTTAATTTACGCAAAATTATATGGTTTTCTTATTAAAATGTACAGTTGTCCCGCTTTGAAGGAAAAAAATTATGGTCACGTTATGTATAGGTAGTATATAATGTATATACTATATAGTAAGTGAAAAATGCCATAATACAAGTATTTATAATGATTAGTATATTTATTATATTATATTATGGTGCATTATAGAAAATGTTGTAATTTAATGCTATATAGATGAAGTATAAAATAGGACTTGAAATCGATTTTCAATATTGAATCAAAATCAATTTTTTTTTTAAATAATGATAGGTACCTTGAATGAAAGGTATCAAACAATTATATTCAAATAAATAATTCAAAATCAAAAATATTTTTTTACAATATACAATTTGATTTAAAATTTAAATTTAAATTGTATTAATTACAGTTGATTGTTTTTTAATGTTCAAATGTATGCGATATATATCTATTTAATATTTCATTTTATAAGATAAGTATGTGACATAGCCACGCGAACGATGACAGGGCCCTAGTTAGAAATCAAAATTTAAATTTAAAAAATGCATATAGGTAGTTGATAATGTAAATCAAACAAAAAACAATTATGTTCAAAATCAAATTAAAAACCATAAAATTATGATATCAATATACTTATATCATTTCGAATTTAAATCAAAAAAACAAATATCAGCATGTGAAATAGCATCTAATATCAAAATTTTCCATTTGATTTCATGCCATGGTATAAAAAATATAAAATGTGAAATATTTTTTACCAATAACTTTTACACGTTCATGTAACTTAATCACAATAAATAATTATGGTATAATTTATAATCATTAGTTTAAATGATTTCGAAACGTCATTTGGCCACCCTTGTGAATTTGACAGCTTAAATTTAGCAGACAGCGATCTAACCAATTCAACAAATTTGTTAGTAAATTGTTGGACTATGATGTACAACATTCAAAATTGGTAGGACATTATTTTCACCAGGGATCAATTTTGTGCTAAAAACTGACAAGTTCACATTAGCAGTGCGAATTTTCGTTGGAACATGTTGTTACCTTGATGATCTGTATTCGACTATCCTTTCTTTTGTCCCCATTATATATTAATGATTTAATATCATATATATAGTTATGAAACATGAAGAAATATATTGAATACCAGAACAGAGTTAAGCCTCAGTTAACCAGATAATGTATTTTTTTTTTAAATTAGTTTAGTATATTACTTAATAAAGCGTCGATTACATTGAGCGAGTTTACAAGCTGATAGTTGGCTATTTAAGAAGCGGACTAGTCGGCTAGTGCGATTGTAATGATTACACGCAAAACGTGTACTACTCGCTCAGTAGCCAACTAGCTAGCGAGTAAAAACCACGTGTACTACCCCGAGGCGGTTTGCCGTTGTGAATATTAGGTACCTACGTTTTAATTAAACTAATATTACGATTTTTAATCGACATTTCTGCTTGTAACTACTGTTAAAATGAAGTGGAACACAAGTAATATTATACAATTTCTTAATGTGTACCAACAGTACCATTTGTTATGGAATATAAAAGATAAAGACTATTGCAACACAAAATTAAAAAATGAAATTTTCCAACGTTTTTATAATGAACTTAATGAAAATCAGTTAATTGGAGAAATGGATGTAAAGCAATTGAAGGCTAGAATCAAATCCATTAAAGATGTGTACAGACAAGAACTACACAAAATTGAAAAAAGCAAGAAAAGTGGAAGTGGTACCGAAGAAGTTTATTCACCAAAGCTTGCTTGGTTTAACGAAGCAAATTATTTGTCAGAGGTTTTGAGTACAAGAAATAGCAAATCAAATTTGGTGAGTAAAAATTTTTATTTTTAATGAATATTTAGGTATTTATAAATTAATAATAATTAACAGATCATTTTATATTTATTATTTAAATTGTTATTCCAACTTTCTCCCACTGCCACGGCAGAGGATTTTCTTCTATGAAGTGGGTAGCATATGCTCGTCTGACATCCTCAGCAGCACGTTTGTAATTATTGCTGCCTAAATTATTAATAGGTTGCAAAATGTTTGCATTTTCCCTCCATAGTCCAGGTGTTATATTTCCAGTATTTAAATCCTCTCTATCTACTGCTTGTGAAGGTAAGTAATTTCCTGGAGCAGTCTTTCGTAACCAATTATGAAGACTGCAAGCTGCCCAAATTACTTTATCAGTAGTTTCGGGTTTTAAATCTATTGGTCTTGAAAATATTCTGAATCTCCATGCAAGTATGCCAAAAGCATTCTCAACAACTCTTCTGGCACGTGAAAGACGATAATTAAATACCTTTTCCATATCACTTAGCCCAGTTTTACTATAAGGTTTCAAAAGATTTGTTCTTAAAGGGAATGCATCATCTCCAATAATAACAGCATGGTCAGGTATTCCAAGAGTATTACTTTCCATTGCAATATTTAAAGTACTATCTCTAAATATTGCGCTGTCACTTGCGCGTCCATTGCCACCTACGTCAATATAAGTAAAGCAATAATCGGCATCAACCATGGCAAATAATATGATGCTATAGGTTTTTTTGTAATTAAAGTAGGTTGAACCGGAACAAGGAGGTCTTTTGATAATTACGTGTTTCCCATCAATGGCCCCGACACATCTAGGGAAATTCCAACGTTGGGAAAATTTATTTTCGATTTCTTTCCATTCATCAACTACTTTAGGTACCTGCAAATAATAAGATTAATAAATTAAATCAGTTAACATATTATTAATAAATAATAAATATTATAAAAATAAATATATATGTGTAATATATTATGTTATTTATTAACTCATCGTTGCGAAATTTATTTAATAAATCTACTTTATTTGTGCATTATCATTTTTGTACTATTTCTAGGAGCTATCGCAAAACAGTGAAGAAATAGAGCCAGATGAGGACGGTCAAAACTGCTCGGAATATGATGTGTCTAACAACGAAAGCAGCTGCCCAAAAGAACTCCACAAAGAGAAGCAATCAACAGAAATGAGACCACCAGCAGCATCAGTGAAAAGGGTCAAAAAACGAGTAGTATCCGACGAAAACTCAAATTCTGAAATATCAGTCGCGATTCAGCAATTGGACAAAATTGCACAGTCTGCAGCAGAGGAGAAGCCATATGACCAGTTCGGAAAGTTTGTGGCGGCCGAGCTTCGTCAGTTGCCGCAGCGACAAGCAATTTTACTACAACAGGAAATTCAGAATTCTATCATTCGTTCTAAGCTAACATCTTTGGAGCCTACAGTTAATTTAAATTCCCGAGAAGCAAGTCATGTTCCATTTTCACCAGTCCCATTTTCACCATCTTCTGACTATTCATTGTCTACCTCCTCAAATGACGATGATGTTTTAAAACAGGTTATGTTTCAAACATTTGGACCAAGTTCGCTGTAATACTAAATATTTACATATAAATATTGTAACTATATTTTTATTAAATACATTTCTTTAAAAAAACGTACTGTTTTAGTTCGCAAATTAATTGAAAATCATGTTTTATATATTATTTTCAATGGTAAAGGGGGGCTTAACCTATTTATAGTGGTTTATGTATTTTTTTTAGAATGTAATTTAATATATTTTGCATACCTATACCTGTAACTACCTACAACTGTTTAAAAAAATTCTTAAAAAAAATATTTGAGTAGTATTTAAAATCAATTTGAAAAAGTATATAGAATACTACTAAAAAAAATTTGTGGTATTCGAATATTACTTAAATACTTGTAATATAATATTTGAGACAAATTTTAAATACTAATGTATTAGTTATACAAATATTATTTTTTTTATTTCAGTCTTGTGTCAATTTATCTTACATTACAAGAAATATAGAAATTATTTTAAAATGGCATTTTTAAATTAATTTTTACATACCTCAATGAATGGTCGAAGGACGAAAGAAATCGCCGATAGCACTTCAGGCAAAAATATCGATATAGTCGATTCGGGAACTCGAAAAAGGTATTGCAGAGACTTAAAAGAATCGCCAGTTGCTAGATAACGTAGTGTTACTTCAAGTTTTGTGATTACTGGGATTGCCATTCTCATAACTGTATCTTCTTTTTTGAGCATTCCATCTACCATCTTCAGTAAATCTTCAAAATGGGTACAGTCTAATCTCAAAATATTGCGATAAGCTGAAGCGTCTTCGTCCTTCAACTCTTTCAGTAAACTGCTCGATGCACCATACATCTCGCGTCTGCCTATCCATTGTTTCACCCATATATTTCTTTGCCTTTTCCGCTTTTCTTTTTTTTTTAACTCCTTTTTGATAGCATTAGCTAAAATAATGACACCCGCACGTACAATTTCCGTCGACATTTTGTCGACACTGAAACCATAAACGCCAGCGAGTAGCGAATAAAGTAGACCAGCTTTCAACTTTACTCGCGGATAGTTAACAATCTGCTAGTTGGCTAGTGAACATGATTACACTAGGCGAGTTTACTAGCAGATAGTGAATTTGCCAACTATCAGCTTGTAAACTCGCTCAATGTAATCGACGCTTAAGAAATGTGATATTTAACATTTACAATTGATAGGTACATTTTCTAATTTTTAAGAATTCTTGTACTTTACATTTCAATATTATTATTGAAATTTAAATTTATTAGTGAAACTGTTCAAAAAACGAAATTTCTAAAAATCGATTGACAAACTTAGGTTGGTACCTGTATAATACTTAAATACTTTAATATATCATGCACTGTTAATAATTTCTGAATTACAGCATTTGTTCTAAAATTATTTTGTTTCAATAATTTCACACTCATAGCTGGGATAGGTAATTCAAAAAAATGATATAAAGATAATTTAATTCAACTTAAAGTGATTACATTATATTATTATTCTCATCCGAAACGCAACCGCATAAAAAAATGATTTTAATGTAATAATATAAAGGTAGGAAGGTAGGTATGTGGAAATCTAATGCAATATTTAATCAAAGCAGTGAATTCCTTTGTTCTCTTTTTATCTCATTTAATGAGAAGATTAAGGACTAAGTTCGGTTATGTTATTCTATACAATTCCTGGTTGTAGGCCCGTTAGGTTAAGTACACGATTGTCGGTTACACATGATAATATTAGATAGATTTGTTATGATATTATACATAGTATAAATAACTATGAAACTGCATTTTTTATTCAATAATCTTCTTATTAAAACATATTATTTTTATATTATATTATTTTAGTAGTTGATTATTATTTTTTTTCTGGCAATCTTTAGACTAATTTATTATTCTGGTTGTTTCTTTTGTAGTTTTGTTTGTATATTTATAGGTACCAAATGCCTTTTTCCGAATATTGTTTTAGATTATCATTGTCAATAATATATTGCCTGTTAATAAATACAAAATACAAATAAATATAATTATTATATATATTATATTATATAATTATTATATATTATTATATTACAAAGGTAACATTACCTCATATAATATGTACTTAAGACTTTCGATAATTGGTACATATTAAAATAATATTAAATCAATATACTAATTTATATAATTAATTAAATAAGAATAAACAACATTACAACAATCTTAACCTCGCTCGACAAAAGTGAATTGCTTAAATATTATTTTAAAATTTAAAAATTTAAAAATATAATCTTGCATGATTGTATTGTTAAATTCGTACAATTTGTTTTTTAATTTTACATATTTTGGGGATATGATGCTTCATAGTAAATGTTTGGCACACAGTGACCTCATCCCTCAACTCCGACAATATACCTATTACAGCTGTTTTAGGTCTATAGAATTAATAGATAGGGTCTGATTTAAGTATGTATTTGGAGATATAAAACAAAATATAGAATTATATTATGTGGCATCTATTATTCAACAGTAGCATTTCTATATACCCCCCCCCCCCCAGATTTATGATCCGAGTTATATAAAGTGAATTAACTATTACAGTTTATACATTTAGATCGCCATGTGAACGTTTAAATTTGTTGACTCCACTGTACAGAACTATTCTGCATGATACAAGCTGATTGTCAACCATCCCAACTCTAAACGTTTTCACAAGCACAATATTACAACACTATATTTTTTTTATCAGCTTAGATTTTTCTATTAAACAATATGTTCATTATTTATACACTGAATACAAAATTAAACAATTTTCCTATATTATGTCTTAAAATAATATTGTAAATTCCGAGGCACTCTAAGAGCGGAGGCCATATGCTGTGGTTTATAATCGGCAGCCTAATCGTAAATAATATGTGTTTATAATATTATATGGTCGGACGTATTATCTGATACCAACCATTTTTCGCCAATACCTATTCAGCTTAAGTATAAATCTTAAATCGTGTGTGACAGTAATAAACCGTTGTTATCATCATGGTCTCCAGCGTCGATGGTGACGGGTGAGAGGGTATCATACAACGAGGGGTGGATAATATATTAATAATAATATATTATTATTATTATTACGTCCGTGCCCGGGCTGGTGGACGGGCGACGAGGACGAGAAGAGCGACAACGAGCCACATTGGAAAGGGGTGGTGGGTGGATTGGAGTGAAAACGGTATACCGCGACGACTACGACGGGGTCGCGGCGTTCGGCGGCTGTCGGTCTTCGTCGAGCGGCGTCGGCGCGGTCGATGGGTTGTAGAAAACAACAAAAACGAAACGAGAAAAAAATACACACACATACATATAAACACTGTAATACTACCACCGCCGCCAGCGCTCACGAGGCAGGCGCCGCCGCTACCATGCAGAGGCAACGAGGCAGCAGCGCGGGCTGCGGCGGCGGCGATAGTCCTCGCACGAACCCCACCACATTCGGGTCGGGCACAATCATGCGTCCCAAGCCGGAGTGCGTCGTTACCGTGACCGCAGTCTCGTCCCCGTGATAACGCTGACGACATCGTTTTGCTCACGGTAACGGTCGCACTACCGTCGACACATTGTTCTGTTTCGTAATCCGGTTCGGTTCGCTGTTACAACAACAACGACAAGATATTTAAAATATTATTATTAAATCGGAGCGACATGACGTCGTCGTCGTCATCGTGGACGACGACAACAACGACAACGCGTAACGATCATTATTATCGCCGTCGCCGCCGCGTACGCGTAACGACAACCGCCGATGACGAAGCGGTAATAAAATTATTATTACAATAGGTATTCGATATTAATAATTAGTTTATTAATTATCAGATTGGTAAGTTTCACGTTAACTTATCAACGCGACGTTAATCAATTTTGTTACTTTCGCGATCTGCTCACCTACGCGCGCGAGTGACGATTGACGACGACGGACGTGGACAACTGGACCCGTCGTCTCGTACGCCGCCTCGGTGGACATGGTCACGCTGAACGTTTGAACCGGTCGACTACAGACACGAAATAATAATATTATTTATTACTACGACCTACAGTGAGTGGCACATCACATACTGTCCCCTCTAACCACCTAAACCGTCAATATTTTCTTTTTTGGTCTGGTTCTCATAAATGTTTTACTGTCGTTTTGTACGACTTAGGTACTCGACTAGAAAAGATTCGTGACAGTTTTTAGTAATCTAAGTATTGTTGTAACTATCATGGCGTAGCTGTTTAACAATCTTTAAACATAAAAACACTTAACACGTTATTATAATATTTAAAAAATAATAATACCTATTATTGAGTATAATATTTATGAATAAGAATGGGCCAACATTTGGTGTCGTGTGGCCAATATTTTCATTGTGAGCAGGACATATTATGCTCATAACTGGTACCTAAGTGTAAATAATAATTAGTTCCAGGCGCTGGAATGCGAAGTCTGTGTAAATATTGTCCCTAGGAAGTCGGTAGAATCTTTAAAATTGACTAATAGAATATCCGGGCCATCATTGTTTCCCGTACTAATGAGTTTAGTTAGGAGTACTGAGTTAGTCTGGATTCTGAAACACACTGTTACCTAGATTTAACCGTTCCAATGTTCTGGCATGTTATCGTAAACCATTAAACTTTCTTTACCAGATGAAATATTGATATTATTTTTTATTATTTTACCTAATTGAAGCCTACCTACGTGGGTAGTTATACCTACTTCTGAAGAAATCTTACGCTTAAGACGGGATGACCCACGGACCCACGTATAATTTTTAGGCTAAAAAATGAGTATAAACTGTCGAGTTTATACTATCTAGGTATTGAAAAATAAATTGTATACCTGTTATAGGTGAAAATACGCGTATAACACTTCAATCTACAATAAATCATGCCGGGTACCTATAATTTAAGAGCAATTTTCCATTTGCATATTTGATTTTCACAATTTTATAATACCCAATGTTATACCGATAAAATAACTTTACTTGAATAACCTAAATAATGTGGTTTTACTCAATTTTATCAGAATTTCATCTACTTACCTAAAATGTTATCATACGTTTTATTAGTTGGTATTAACGTCATGACCAAAATAATGACTGCACATTATCGGCGTGGACAATGTTGTATAATAATATACCTTGTGTTGTAATTAGGTAATTCAATTAGGTATATACATATTTCTCGATATTTACTAACCCCAATAATCGGAAAAAAAATGTTAACCGAGATGGTCTGGCGATAGTTCCCAAAAAATAGTCCTTTTTTCGACAATATGTTTTTGTCTGTGTTTTTGCCTAATGGGAGAGTTCAATGTTGTATATTTACACAGCTACATCAGCAAGTCACAATCCAGTCTATGCTCATCGGAGCAACTAGACATTTGAACAAGGGAGTGCCATAAGCTCCAGGTTTTTTTTGATGACTTAATGGGACCTAACTTTTTAAAAATTTCTTAGGGTGCTCATTTTGACTTAGGGGGTGCTAAGGACCCAAAGCATCTCCCCAAGTTGCACCAATATCAATATTATACTATCATAATAAATCTGAGTTTGAAACCCATTATAAAATATGACGTGTAGGCTATTTATTTATTCATATCTCCTAGTAATTAACATTGAGAAACAATAATTAAGATTTGATAAAAAAAATACTATTCTTACTTCTTAGGTACCTAAATGGTACTACCTACTATTTAGGTAAAATTAGTTCATTAATGAACAATTTAATGTATTTTTTAGATTTATTTCTTAAAATTCATTTTTGTGTAACGTGACAAAAAAGTAGAAAAATATATTATTTCTTTAAAAATTATAGTAAAAAATTGTTTCATACGTTCAGCTCTAAGTAGGTACAAGGAATAGAATTACGAAATATTGTACATTTTATTTTGCTCTAAGTATGTATAGTTGATTGATCTACATATTTACGAGTATATCGATGAGATAGAATGTATGAATACTTTGTGATTATACACCTAAATAGGTTACGTTGTTTTAATCAATATTATATGACTACCAAAACGCGTTTCGTCTACTCACCCAAAATGTACCTAATCATTAGGCTTATTAATTAGTAGATGGCGAGGTAGATGGGCACAGGTACGTCATCACCGTAATATCGACTGCCCAATATTGGCGTGGACAACGTTGTACCTATTATTGTACTATTTATTATAAAAATAATATCTAATTCAATAATGAAAATAGGTACATAATCATTGAAAATAAAATTACGGGTGTTTTGGTAATTCGAAAATAGTAGTTTTTTCCTCGTCGATTGTCGTTTTTCGCCAAATGAGAAAGTATTCAATGATCTATATTTTCACAGCTGCAGCAGGAAGTCGCATTTCAGCCAATTCTTATTCTGCCATAATAAATCTGAGATTGAAACCAATGAAAATATGTTGAGTACTTAGGTACATTTATTTATTCTCCTCTCAAAATATTGAGATACAAATATACAATAATTCCTGATTAAAATTCTTATACGTAAGTAAACTACTATTAAATTAATTTATAATGAACAATAAGTGCTTTTTTTTCTTATCATGCATGTCTGCGTAATACGACTAAAAAAATATTGTTTTGTTTCCTAAATATTTAGCTCTTAGATAAATTAATATAAATGAAAAATTGTATAATTAACCTTATAATTATTTTGCGCTAAGTGTATTTGATAGGTCTATCGCTGACTATCGAGATAGCATAGGTACACGATAACTTCCAATAATTTTAATTACACTATTTATATTTATGTAAAATCAGTGGACAGTGAAAATTTACTCATTTTTCGTCTTATCGTGCATGTCTATTGTCTGATATACGACCAAAATAATACAAAATATTGTTATTCAATCTATTTCTATCGAGATAATATATGAAAACTTTTTAATTTGTCATTAAATTATTTATACCTATTTTTGTGAAATCAATTCATACCTAATGATAAATGAACTAAATTTTGTTTTTGCCACGTCTGCGTACACTAGTAAAAGGAATAAAAAAAATACTGTTCCGTTTCTTTCGAGGTTTCTTTTTATATAAAAAAAAAAATTGCTTCATATATATATATATATGTATTTCTTAGAATTCTATACATATAGATATGTACAGTTGTTTTGTGTATGTAGGTTAGTATTATAGTATTGATTGATCTATTTCTTTTGAGATATTTTCTATTCAATAATAAGCTCGATAATAACTAATAGCTTCAGATCACACGTGGTACCAATATATATTTTATCGTCTAAACTACCCATTGTATAATAGTTTTGTGCTCAATTTTATTTTTTCAAAGCGTCGACTTTATTTACCTTTTTTCTTTGATACGTTTGTTAAAAATTAAAGTTGGTTGCTCTGCTGTAAAAGAAAAAAAAACAGGTATATTTTGAAACTGATTTATTAAACAAAATTGATTCCTAAAATTAAATTTTGTGTTAAAAATAACTTAATTAAGAGTCTTTTATAATATATATTTGTGTTATTTTTATCATTAAATTTGACATTAATCGAGATATTAATATAGGTACTCTATATTGCATAAAAGAAATTTGATTTTGAAAACAAATGAAAAAATTCACTAAATCTATTAATTTTTGTTTTGAATTTACAACTAGATTAAAAATTAATTTTTGACCTTATGGCCTTTTTTAGTCATTGTTTGTTATATTTTTATTTTCGCCTTAATTACTTTAGTACCTATAAAAAAATAGATAAAATTCTGTCGTATATTTTCCTTGTAAAACATTTAGGTAGTTAATAAAATCTTATATCTCTTTTTTTTGAGTTTCAATATCAAAATAATAATTAAAATAAATTTTTATTCATATAATGAAATCATAAACATAATATTAATCTTATTTGGAATAAGAATTATCCAATGAATTATTGGTATATATAGGTAGGTAGGAATTTTCTGAGGTATTCCCTTGTATTGTGGTTTTAAAACAAATTGTTGAAAATTTTTATTTGTAAGTAGATAGGTAGCATCAAAATCGTATTCGTATACCTACTATTTAAACTACTAAAAATAGTTTATTGTTAGAGAATAGCTGGTGTAATATATAAATTTATATCTATTTCATCGGTTTTAGTTTTGATGTAAAACGTAGGTATTGTTAATTTGTATATTATAATTATATAGACGAACTAATGCGTAGGTATGTACGAGTACATTATTTAGAATGATTAGAAATCGATTTTTCATTAATTATTACGCTTCAGTAGTTTGATATTTTTATATTTAAAATGTATAACCTTGTCCATTAGGTTGTTTGTTATGTTTTATATTATACATATATCTGTTTTTATTCCTAAACATTTATTCTTGTAAATCGATTTAATAGTTATGTTATGTAGGTACCTATAGTTTTCAGTTATATAAATTTAAGATGCACTCTGCTGATTTTTGCAAATTGTCCGCAATTTTATAAATTTTAAATGTGTCATTTTATATTTTAGTTGTCATCTTAATTTGAGTCTTAATTATTATACTTTTACAATAATCTACTGCTACCTGATGCCTATTTAGAGGGAAGGGGTTGATACGGTGTATTATATTGACAAACAATGACTTCACAGGAAATAAATTCTCACGCCTTAAAGAGTTATCGGATTTTAATAATAATAATATTTTTTTTTTTTTTTATCTGAAAGAACATTATTTCCTGTATTAAACTCTGATTTTTAATTTTATTTCAATGAATAATATAATTTGCAAAAAAGCTTACTATTGTATACCTACTGTTTTAAAGACATATTAGGTGTAATGTTTAAGACTAAAATATTAATTAATTCTATTACTATTGTAATTCAAATATCTATTAGGCTTATTGTACCACAAGTACAGATTGTTAAATGTTCTTAATTCAAAATAAAAAAAAATAAATATATTGAAAAATGGAGTTGAAAACTTCCTGTAGAATATTACCTTAAATTAGTTAAAAAAAAAAAGTTAGGTTGACTGAATAGAACATAATATCATTATTCTCGTAGAGCTTATTTTTGTGGACAAAATGCCATTGACACCGGTGGTCTTAGAACATATTTTTTCCAAACATTCATTTTATATCGAAATACGAAATTAAATCCCATTAAATTATAATATTTAGTTATACTTATACTTTGTATTTAATTTGGGAGAATCGTGTTCATTTTTAGCCGACGCGCGACGTCTTCAAACAGAGTTCTGAACGACATAGTCTAATAAAGTTGAGTGTACCTAACCTATATAGTCTAATTACACGTATTAATGCTACATACATGCTATATTATTGTTATATAATTAATATTCGTAACACGTCGTATTTTACAAACGAAGTGAATTGTATTTATTTATTTATTTATATTCGTTCGATTTCGTTTTAATTGTATATAATTTTTTCAGTAAAATCTATATTATATCATAGGTATATCATAATATTATCATAACTTTGTTTGTAATGCATAAAATGTTAAAAATAAAAATAAAAAATAAAATTATAAGTAATATTATTCTCGGAAATTACCAAAATATGCATGCTAATCAGGATAAGGATATTTTATATCTATTTGTGACACTTTTCCCATTGAAAATTAAAGGTTGAGTTCGGAATTATTAAATTAGGCTTTATATTTGCTTACAAAATACAAAAACTTAGGTACAAACCTAATAAAACATAATAATAGATAATCCGCGTGCAGTTTATTTGTAAATCATATTTTATGCTTTTTTTGTATAACTATAACTAGACTACAGCGTATTATAATAATACTTAAAACGAATAATCTAGTAGTGAGTTACAACTACCTCCTTGGAGTGAAAAAAGTAGATATTGAGAAAACATTAAGTTAAAAGTACGCAAACATCTATGAAAGTTTTCTTTTGTTCGGTACTTGTAAAAATAACTAGAAAAAAAAAACCACCTACTAAACAATTCCACGTGCCAGGTTTAATACTTGAAATAATTTTTTTTTACATTTCAATATTTAAAGCGTTAACATTGGTCATTGACCAATCTGTACTTGAAAGTCGAAATCTATAAGATAAAAAAATCAGTTTTCTACTACTTAAACTAGCTAATAACGTTTTCTAAACACTTAAACGTTATGTATAATCGATAACAGCGAGTTTATTTGTTCAAAACATTTAAGTCATGTTAAAGGGTCGGTTCGCGATCGGCGATGTAAAAGAGCGTAGGTATAGGTATAATGTTTATAAATACGAACAACAATTGACATTTTCTCCAATTAACTATTAATCCTTTATAAACAGACAACGGAGATTATGAAACGAAATTTCTATTTAACCGGAAAATATATATAGGTAGGCATAGATCATATGTTTTACTGCATATAAAATTATGTGGTACTGGTGACAGTAGGGTACCAGCTTAAGGAAATCGAAATTTCAAATCAAGCATAGTTTAATTGTTATTAACCTCTGTTTTTTTTTTTTTTTTTGTAGGTAAGTACCGCGTTAGTTTCTCTGTAAGTTAGTATTATTATCTGTGATTTAAATACATTTTCTGGAAATAAAACCAAAAGTGAAAATCTATATAATTAAAAAAAAATGTATCTTGTAAAAAGTAGATCTACTTAGGCGAGGTACCTACAAGGTAAACTGAAATAAAATAAACTATAATATTATAACTATGATTATTTGGTGATATCTGCGCGTGTTCGCGGGTAATTGTATATCATATCTGATAAAAAAAAACACAAAACATTTCGTAATTTTTTACTTGAATATTGATGTTGTACATTTGCAGAACACTAAGTAAAGCAGCACAATGGCGTCATCGGTAGCCGTATCGTCAATAATATTTTTTACATGCTTGGTATGCTACTACAACAGTCTTTACTGTGACTTCGTCTTCGATGACATTAGTGCTATAAAAGACAACCGAGATTTAAAACCTCAAACTCCTGTATGGAACATATTTTACAACGACTTTTGGGGCACGCCAATGCATAAGGTAAAAATTCATGCAAACATAAATATCTATAAGTACTTATATGTTTGTTGTTTTCATTCGATATAATATAATTTTATTTTATATTTTATATACAAACCGTTTATATTATGTTGTAATATATCATTGTATTTTTCTATATTTATAAGAATACTGTAGGTAGGTTAATAGTTGTTATTTTTATTTCATATAATAGGTATGTTCAACTTTTTTTCAGGAACAAAGTCATAAGTCATATCGACCTTTAACAGTTTTAACGTTCAGATGGAATTACATGATCCATCAGTTGGAACCTATGGGTTATCATCTTGTGAACATACTACTTCATGCCATAACAAGTGTTCTCTACTATAGGTGAGTTTTAATAATTTATTTAATAAAAATTGAGATAAAATTGGACTATGAAAAAAATACTTGCTAAATTAAAGATAGTAATTGTAATTTATCCGCATTTGTAGTGTAAATATCATTAGCTATATTATATAACTTTGTATTCAAAAACGTAAATCTAAGAGTTGTTTCTATAGCTGTGTAGATTACAAAATGCGTAGAATTTGATCCCATACAAAATACTCCTTCCATGATAAAATTATTAATCCCTGCAACAGTATTCGAAAAGCAAAACTTTGTGAAAACTTTGCACCTCCTAAAACCACTACGGGTCCTAGAACTTTGAACGGCTCTATACCTTAGTATTCCTTATAATTTTCATTCATCCTTTTATACAATAATTATCACCCACGCATACATTTATTTTTTATCAAACCGATGTAAGTTGGTACCTACCTATACGAGCTGAGAGTATTAAATTAAATAAGCTTATATTTGTTTAAAAATGTTTAGTGATAAAAGTAAAGATAATATAATAAATAGAACAAAAATTATTCACTAATTATGTTATTGTTAAACTAACAGATCTTTTATCTCCAAAAATGAAATGAAAAATATTATTTTTAGGCACAAAAGTTATTATTATTTTGTATTTTAATAGTATACGTATACCCATAGTCCTACAAGGTTATATGTGATAAAATAATCATAATCTGCTAATGTAACATAAAAATGAATATAATAGAGAAATAAATGTCGAATTTAAGAGAACGCCACACGCGCATGTGTGTCTCCGTCTTACAAATTCGTAACATAAAAACTGTTTCGCGTAGTTAAGAACCGAGAAAGCTACAGTTATAACTAAGAAACGAAATTTTCACCATATAAAAAGGAGAATTTTGTGATCAATATCGTTTTTGTTTTTTCGATATCACTTTTACAAAAAAGTTCATAATACAGTTTCATAATGCATTATTTTTGTATTTTTAAGTATAAATAATTTTTTTGTAGTTCCGATATCGAAAAAATAAAACGATATTGCACAGGCAAAGTTCTTTTTATATGGTGAAAATTTCGTTTCTTTGTTATAACTTATAACTTATAACTGTAGTTTTCTTAGTTCTTTCTCGTGCTAAACGGTTTTTGCTATGTTACTAGTTACTATGCACTTGTAAGACGGATACAATACATGCGGGTGTGGCGTGATCTTAATGTTTTACTGAAGCAAGACCTTTAGCTGTTCAATTTATTTAATATCGTGTAGACCATATAGGTACAAATTATACTACTTATCTAAATTTATTTTAATGCACTATGGTTTAAATGTATACAGGGTGATTCTTTTATCAAACAACACTCATTATTTAAAAAAGTATTGACTTTTTTCAATTTTTTTTTTTCAAAATTGTAGATTTACACTCTTCTTGAATTGTTTATTATTTTTATATTCTTCACCCTTATATTTATTAGATAAACCACTATCAACTTTTGATTTTCAAATGGTAACCTATACTTAAAATTTCATAAATGAATAAAGCTATTTTTTTTTATTAATTATTACGTTAAAATTTCGAATTTAGCGCCAGTAGTTTTTGAGTTATAGGTATTAAAGTTTAGATTGGCAGAGTGGAGTGGTACGGGGTTACCCCGCAAAATGTTTGTCCACTACTCCGCCTGTCTAAACTTAAAATACTTATAACTCATAAACTACTCGTCCTAAATTCGATTTTTATGTATCAAAATTTATAGAAAAATATTCTGCTTTGGAATATGAAATTAAAAAACTATGTTGCTATTCAAAAAAGTAAAAAACTTAAAAATAATAAGGATAAAAAATATTTTAAAATATAATTTTTTAATAAAAGCGTTGGTTTTTCAACAACTTGAAACTATGTAAAAAACTATTTTGAAAAAAGTCAATACTTTTTTAAATAATGAGTGTTTGATAAAAGAATCACCCTGTACCTATATTTGATTTAAATATTTTTAGAATTAAAAATTCTAAAATCTAAATCATTGTTAATCTAAATTTATGAAACATATACCTATAATAATACTGTCTAAAGAAATTTCCTTCCACGGTATATTCACTAAATAATTATAATTTCTGAAAATATGATTAAGAATAAATCACATTTCTGAAGTATTTGAATATCTCCAATAACTTATTCTGAAAGTATTCTTAGATGTTTACAATAATTATTTGATCGATTGTATGTTTCTTAAATGTCATCTGAACGTATTTCTACAGTTAAAATATTAGCACATAATATATTCTGCATCATAGCACTGTAATATTGACCACGCATATTATTATTATTGTTAAGAAAAAAAAATCCAAAATAAAAATAGAATTTTTACTTCGTTACCTATCTGGAATGGGTTTTCATGGGATAGATATTTCGATTAAACAATCGGAGCGAATGACCTTCACAGTCCCTTGATGTTTCAAAAGAAAATCCTTGTAAAACAATCTTTAGAATGTACTTTCCTACTTTATTCCAGTGCTTTAAAATCTGTTCCTACGCTTATATTTCAAAAACTAACATAATATTTAGGTACGCGTAAACACAAATATTCTGCTTATTATTATTTTTATTTTATAAAGTAATAACATGCTCAATAAATAGTGTTAACACATAATATGTTTGATTTTTAGGGAGGGGAAGGGGAATTATTTAACGTGTTTGACGTGAGGAATTAATAATAGTCTCTCGACCGCAGCTCTGTAGTTGTAAAGAGGAAAACTTAATACGTTTAATATAATATCGTTGTAACATATTTTTGTACTTAAAATGATTTTATTAATTATAGGTTTATATATGCCATTATTTAATTATAAATTATTTAGATTTAAACATTTAAAACGAAGTCTTTGCCAAGTTCATCTTCACCATGTTTTATTATTGTAAAATTTTTCTTTTATTATGTGTGCATAGTAAATCTTTTATACCATTTAAAACAAAATTATTTACAACTGACAACTTATATTAATATAAAATGAAATAAAGTTATTTAATTATTAAACTAAGAGGTTTGAGTAGGGTCATATCCTATTATTATTAGGTACTTCATGCAATCTTACCGCCCATACTAACGGATCTTAATATTCAATTATTTATAGGTATAGCTACCCAACTGAAAGTTTACGGTTATAAAAAAAGTAACCAAATAATTTCTCAAATTTTAATATTATGAATACTACAATTTTCATACGTTAATATTGTGGATATAATAATTTCATAATTATATTTATTGATATCATGATAATATATTATCAAGTAACAACATTACAAACCATAGAAATTTAAAGAGAAAGACTGCGTTAACGAGATATGTATAACTTTATTCTTCTATGTAAAAATAATCATTATTTAGATATATTATAATAGAAAAATGCTTGAAGTATTTACTGTAGTTTTATAATTTTTACAAACCTTGATTTAAACCGAATCCAATAAAATGAAAAACTTCGTACCTCCAGGTTCTCAAAATAGTAGGTCCATATATATTCTCAATAACTTCTAAAGTACTTTATCACCAAACTGTCACAATTCAAAATTTATAGTTTTGAGAAAAATGTATTTGAAGTTTTAATGAAGATATTTTAATTAATTTTTCACTTTTGCGTTTGAAACTAAAAACTTAAATAGGTACTTGCAAACATACTTACACATATGACTTTTTCAAATGTTATGAAATACTCATTAAAGCAAAAAAGTTACTAAATATAAATACTGATCCATAATTTTTAGTGGCTAAATAAAAAATGATTTTAATGTGGCATTCTTGTATTAATTTAAAGAGGTATTTTTTTACTATTCGAAAATACCCATAACTCTTAATTGATGAATGTTGAGTTGTGGTAGTTTTGTTCTAGAGGTGTGAGTTAACTGTATTTAAATTTATTTATTTATTTGCAAACAAACAAATATAATACATTAATAGATAATAGTTTGCTCATCTCATGTAAGCTAATGCTTGATGTATTGAAGATTATGAGTTCTTGAAATAGTGTATAACAATTATACTATAGAATTAGAAACAGTATACGTTATTATAAATAGATAAAAACAGAAAAAAATAAAGTTAAATAATAATTATATTTACAACTTAGAACATAGCATGTGTTTAAGATATGATATATTTATGTAGGTATATTAATTATATAATAAAGATTAAAGGTAGTTTTAATATGTTAAACTTAAAATAATAATAGTTTTTGAAGAGATTAATATTTATTTTTAAATCTTTATAAAGAGTAATTGCAGTATTTAATGTGCTTTTAAGACCAAAAGATTTATAACATCTAGGTATATTTATATTTACATTCTTTCTAAATCTAGTATTAGAATTATGGTTAAATATTGGTACTACACTCCTATGCTTATATATTGTAAGTAATAATAATTTTTTTTTAAATACATTTTCAAAATTAAATACATTTAACTCATTGGTTACCTATAGTATTAGTACATGACGTTTAATTAGGTAACTTTAATATAAATTAAATTGTATTATTTTATTTATAGTTGTTACTAGTTTTTTTAGATGAATATTATAAGTTAAACTCCAACTCAATTTCATAAGAAATAACTGACTGAACTAATGAGATATAAATATTTCCCAATTGTAAATTGTATTTTATCAAGTATAGATCTAAGATTACGAAAAATATATAAAAAATTACGACATAATGATACTAAATATTCTATGTGATTTTTCTATTTTAAACGTGAGTCAATATATGTATAATCTTATTTTATACAACTTACATTTTCAATACATTAGCACGTACAAATTATAGGTTATTATTCATTAATCAGTGCGTCGAGTGTTGACATATTTTTTAAATTGTTTTGAATATCAATATTTTGTATTTTAAAAACAGTGCGTTTTGTTTTATTAAGATTTAATTCAAGTAGGTTGTTATCAAACCATGATTTAGTAGTATTTAAAAATAACAATTGCTTTAGTATATAATTTTTCTATATTTTTATCATGAATAAGAATTACTGTATTATATCATCAAAACACATTATTTCTGCTTCCGTATGAATATTAAGTAAGTCATTTAAATATAGGATAAAAAATAACGGGTCTAATACTGTTCCCTGTGGAACACCATGCTTGACTGGTAAAGAGTGACTTAGTTTATCATTAATTTTGACTATTTGATATTTATCCCTTAGATATGAGCTAATTTGATTATATGTAATACCTCGAATTTCACAAAAATTTAATTTCCTAAGTAAAAATTGGTGATTCACACACTCAAATGTCTTCTTAACGTCCAGGAATATACATATTACTTTATTATTCTGATAAAGATGTCCATGTACATATTTATTGAGGAAAAAGTGAGCATCGCTTGTAGATTTAGAAACCCAAAATGATTATTAGAAAGAATGCTTTTTTGTCTAGAAATTATGTAATTCTATTTTTAATACATTTTTCAAAAATTTTTAACCATCATTACTGGAAGGGGTAAACTATCAGCAGTATTTTTAAGTATAAAGTTTGTAATTCTATATTCAACGAATGTAGAATTTAAATATACGCCGGGAAACGTTATGAATAATTAATATATATAAGACATGCTATCACAATATGAATTATAATATTATGAATAAATCTGATGTTAAACCGTAATAACTAATTAAGTATATAGGTAGGTACTTACATTGAATCTATAAAAACGAAAGATCTATTCCAGCAAACTACGCAGCTTATTATACCATGGTAACAAATTTCTAGGCTGGAATCCCATGTTCAATCGAGACACTACAACTACTTAATCTTAACGAATTCTTGACAGCTCCCATTTATTTTATTAATTTTAACAATTTTTCATGCCTAAAATAAAATGCCTTTCCGTAGTTCACTGTGGATCCGGAAACAATATTTTGTGTTCGTTCTCAGAAATTATTAAAGTTTGTTCGTTGTACCTACTAATGATTTTAATAATAATCCATTGCAAGTAATTGGAGAAGAATGTTTATGAAACTGACATTCAGTCTGATCATATAACAATTGGAATAATATATATAATTATAGCATTTGTGCACTTTATATTTTGAACGAAAACCATTAAAGCCTATTAAGAAACTGTTTACCAAGGTTTATAGCCGTTCGTTGACTTGTTCCCTGTCATCTTCACGCTTTATCGTTTTGAATAATTTCTTTACACCCGGTAGTTTCCTTTATGTTTACTTCACTTTTATTTTCTGCTTCTTATCATTCATATAAATTAAACATGTAGGTAAGCAGTTTCTTAAAAATGCATTTTATTTTATTTCTTAATAGCCATACTACAAGATACAACAATGATTTATGAATAGGTAGTGATAATGAGTTTAATTTTGAAATTAAATAACTGAACCAAAATTAAACTGTTACTGTAAAAATATAAAGTTTAATTTATAAAGGTGGTTACAATAAATTACATACCTATACTAAAAAAATGTTTCAAACCACAATGATTCATTTTTCTCTGAAAGATTATATAGATGCATTGGCACTTTCATACATCATTTGGATTGATATCTTTTTATCTTTTTTTTTTTTTTTTTTTTTAATGCCTTGGGGCTTTATTATTTAAACGACCCAAAGGTCTTTATAAATATGTTTGACAATTACACATATTTTACATACTTGACATAAAATATATATGTATATTACACGTTGATGGAGTCACTTCCAATGAAGTGTCTCCTGCCTTAATCTAAAATCTTAAACTAAGTCGTATGGTTTCAGACGCTTAAGACGTCGGATATCCTTGGAGTTATCTAATAATTGAATGGCCAATGGATTGACATGGTGATCTAGCCTCGTCTCGTGTTTGCGAGCAAACCTTTGGATTTCGTCTGCTATTGTAGGCAGCATCATATCACGGTGAATTGCATTGTTTCTTTCGAACCGGCAGGCTGCAGTGATGGTCCTAAGTGCAATATTTTGACAGCGTTGTATTAAATCGATGTTAGACTTACTGTCACAACCCCACAATTGAATGCCATATATCCAGATCGGTTTTATAATTGCTACATACAGTAGACGTTTGTTTTCTATGGTTAACTCGGAGTGAGGTCCGACTAACCAATAAAGTTTTCGCATTTGTTCTTTAATCTGAATTTTTTTCTGACGGACGTGGTGTTTCCAGTTTATATGAGAGTCAAGGTGCATTCCAAGATATTTTGCTGAATTTTTTTGTGGGATTGGTGATTGATTCAATATTATTTGGATGGTTTCGGTTTTGCGTAACGTATAGTTAACGTGCACCGATTTATCGCCATTAATCTTAATTTTCCAACGTCTTATCCAGGCAAAGATATTGTCGATTGACCTCTGTAAGTTATTGGTTGCAGTAAGCTGACTATTACGTGTTGACAAATTTGCTGTATCATCGGCAAACATAGCTAATGTTGTGTTATCATCGTTTGGTATATCAGCCGTATAGAGTAATTACAAGATAGGTCCTAAAACACTACCTTGCGGTACTCCAGCTGATATATCTTTCTATTCGGTTATCGCTTCTTCGTGTATGACTCGAAATTGACGGTCAGTCAAGTATGATTCAAGAAGTGCACACCAGGTATGTGGCAGCTGATCACGCAGTTTGATGAGGAGTCCTTTGTGCCAGACTTTGTCAAAAGCCTGAGCTACGTCAAGGAATACTCCACAACAGTACTTTTTTTCTTCAAGAGCTTTACTAATCACATTAGTAACTCGATGTACTTGATCGATTGTTGAATGTTTGTTGCGAAATCCAAACTGATGTTCTGGTATAAGATTTTTTTCCTCTGTAATCGGTTTTAGGCGTTTGAACAGAAGTTTCTCTAAAAGTTTAGATAAACCTGGAAGGAGTGATATCGGTCGGTATGATGTGACATTTTCAGGTGGTTTTCCTGGTTTGAGCAACATAATAACTTGTGCCCGTTTCCATTGTTCTGGAATGTATTCCCAGCGCAAAATAGCGTTGTATATGTGTGTAAGATGAATGATAGCCTTCTTTGGAAGTTCTTTCAGTATTTTTGGACTAATTTCATCATAGCCTGGTGATTTTTTTGGGTTTAAGTTGTTATCTATTTCTTTTGAAATTTCCAATCTTTTTATCTAAAATAATATAATTTTTTTAGATTCTGAGTGTTTCAAATTTTTCTTATAAATATGTACATAATTCAATACCTACCTATGTATGTGTTGTATAGGGTGATTTTTTTAATTATTGTCACCTCTTCTCCCATATTTCATTATTTTTATTATTATTATTTGTTATATTTATTCAAATTATGATTTATGGAGAAAGGTTGAGTATATCTAAAAACCATTCATTTTGAAATTTGATTTTTTGTAATACATAAAATGTGCTATGTAGCGATACAAACTTTTGTATTTCTAATCCTTCAATTTTTATTTCAAATAAATTCCCCTCCTTTTTTTAGTACAAATTATTTAGTGGATGATTTTTTTGATAATGTTGATGCATTTAGATTAAAATTCTAATTTGTAGTTTTCGAGTTTTTTAAATTGTTGTACTCATGTACCTCTATAATATTAGATGTAGTATTTATTCTTCTTGGAACATTTTTAAAAATTATTTATATTGATTTAACAATATTCAATTTTTTTTTTATTGAAAGTCGAGTGCTGGGGGGTGGTACTGACGCTAGGCATTGCCCCCCCCCCCCAGTTCTCATCGTTTATTAACAAAGTAAGTCGTTACAAACATGCTCATATTTATTTGCTACATACGTGGAGAGCCTTTAACCACCCCTGACTATTTTGACTTTCAGCCTACAGTTTAAAAGACCTTAGCTAATTTTATAACTGCGCCGGGTTGTTTTGCCTGCTCCTTTCTTCGTCAGTTTTCTTTTGTATGACGGTGTGTACGAATCCGTTAATGGTGTTCCACGTGTGACCATTCTTGAGCTTGTGGTCCAGGATGTTTTCGGGTCCTAGTGTTTCCTCTATGTCCATCTCCACACGGGATCTCCGAATTCCCCAGGCGTCGCATTCGAAACGCGTGTGTCGTGCGTTGTCTTTGTGATGGCCGCAGTACCATCATCCTGGGGTTGCGAGCTTCTTGATTTTGTGTAGGTAGGTGACAAAGTAGCCGTGACCCGTGAGCATTTGTGTTAGCCAATAGTACGTGGATCCATGATTCCTATTTCTCCAGTGTGAAATGTTTCCTATAATACTGTGAATCCATCTCCCTTTAGTTTGGTTTTTGCCCCATCGTGTCTGCCATTTCAAGATCAGTTCGTTCTTGAGTTCTCTTTTCATCTCACTAATTTAAGGACTCTTGATGTCTTGATGACCCTTAATGCGATGCGTCTTAACCCAAACTGGTTCTCTGTCAGTCCACTTAGTATGTCAGCTTCAAGGAACTCCCTTAAATTGTTATCAATGATTTTTTCGAAAAGCTCTCCCTTTTTAATGATTTTCAAGGCGAGCTCTTTTCCACGCTGTCGAAAAGTGTCCCTCTTCGAGACATCTGTTGTACATATTTACCAGTGTTTCTGTCTGACGTTTCAGTATGGTCTTCAGTACCTCGTTGTTTATGCCGTCGATTCCCGGTAATATTTTGTTCTTCAACGAACTCACTGCCTTGGCTAGCTCCTCCACTGTCACTTTGACTGGGGGCTCGCGTTGCCGGACTCTTAGGTTATGGAGAGGGTGTACTGGGAAAAGTTATTTTACAATATTTCGCATGACACTATGCTGCTGGAGCTTTTGTGGAGGACGACTTGTGGTTAGCTTTTTTATTACAAGTTTGTAAGGTTTCCCCCGAGGGTTCTTCTTGATTTGATCGCATAGCTTCTTCCAACATAGTTCTTTGGCCTTTTTAATTACTATTGTAAGTTCTAGTAAGGACTTCTTCATTTCGCCAAGCTCCTCAGTGCAATCATCTGGTCCTAATCTCCTTTTATTCTTCTGAAAGGTTAGGTTACTGATGTGGATGACTATTTTCCAGAGGTTGTTGAGTGTGTGAGACCACCAGTAAACTGATTTCCTGTTCCCACTCCCTCCTTCTACCACCACTCCACAGGTTTCTCTGATTTTTGCGGCAAAAGCGGAAGCACATTCATCAGCGTTGAGCTAGTCTACATTGATCAGGTCATCAGCTTCCAGTATTTCGTCCAGTTTAGTGTAGTTAATCCTGTTTTTTTCCCTGCTTGGAGACTGTGATTCTTGGACGTGTGTTTTTAGGTCAAAGTGGATATAATTGTGATCGCTCAGTGTAGTAGCGTCTGATGCCTACCAATTCTTCATGTGGATGCTCAACTCATGTGACGCTAAAGTAAAGTCCACGATTGTTCCGCTTGCCCTTGCTGAAAGGTCGGAGTTTTTCCCCTGCTGCATATCACTAGCCCAATGGAAAAGATCATAACTACTAGTTCACTAGTGCTTCTCCGCGGACGTTTATGTAACTCGCTCTCCACCAAGTGTGCCATGCGTTTAAGTCTTCTGCTATTAAGATCTCCGTGTTTTTTGAAAAAAACGCTCCTCTCCGGACGGCTCAGGAATAGCTCGTATTTCTGGAGCGAGGTGTTTGGAGACCAATAACAGGAGTAGAGAATAATTCCCTCGTTTTCTATCCATCTGAAACCGCGCTCGATTAGGCCCGTATTTGTGATCGTGCTACTTGGATCGCATACTATTGCTGCTTTTCCATTAGCGTCTGGATACTAGTGTTACTTGCCTAAGTTGTACTCAGATACAAAAAAAAAATCAATACCCTTTTCCTTGGCGTACTGGCACATTAAATCTTGCGCTGCTCTAGCACAGTGCAATTTGATCTGTAGGAAGTGTTTCATTTTGTTGTCTTCAAACGCACATTCTCACATTTTCCAGCTGAGATTGCTTCAGTCATTGGGCGTAAAGCTTTCCTTTGTGTACCCGTAACTCTGGAACTTGAAGCATTTCTTACTTCTACTTTGCGTCTGATTCTACAATTGACGTAGCCAACTCGGAGTCTGCCCGCAGCAAGAATACCTATAGTCGTTGGTACCATGACCGTCACCACTTGCGTCCCTACTCCAACTTTCCTGTTGTTAGCATATTTATGCTTTCCAGGGATCCCATCACAGATTGTATTGCCTGTATGATCTCTTCTATTGTTGCTCCCTCGTCAACATCACTGATTTCCAGTCTGGTGGTATCTGACAATACGGTACAGGTAATACCACTGCCCGTCGCTTGAGAATTGGCTTTGGTGAGGACTTCCACGTCTTTAGATTCTCTGGATAGTACCCTACCAGGTGTCCGTCTCTGGTTTCAGTGACGCTACTGATGTTTTTGCTCAGTGCTTGTACCTCATTGCGTGCCTTTATCCTCTTCAGCATGTCAAATTATATCAAGCCTTGACTATGACTATGTTGGGTCTGCTTCTCGTTCGTACATTCCTGGGTTTTCTCGCCACGTTCGTCCACGGCTCCTCGGTATCATCGGGATAAATGGGGACGTGTTTTAGTATTTTAGTATAAAGAAGTACGAGCCTTTGTATCACGCATAGTTGTTTTGTAGATCTTGGCATCGTTGTTGCTTCGTTTATTTTTTTGGGTCTGCAGTGTGCTAGGTGGCTGTGCTGCAGATTTCTGATCGCGTAGGATTATTGTCATAATCTGGTCCAGTTTGCTGTCCTGTGCATTAAGCCTTTCCTCGATCTAGCTGGAATTTTTTTCGTGGTTAGGGTGGATTGTTTGAGTGTCCACTTAAGGCTGATTTGACTTTGTATCTGGAGCCGTAAGATTACTTCCCACTGTGGTGTCTGCTAGCTTGATGGCGCCGTTAATCATGCCATGCATAGCTAAATATTGTACATTAAATTTCTGTATACTTCTCCTAATGATGTGTTTAGCATGTAGTTTTTTGATTTCAGCTGCTTTTTCAATTTGGACAATGCAGTTGAGAGGTTGTTTTCTTTGCTCGTTAGGATAGATATCTTCAGAATTTCCATTTAGGTTTTGCGTTCTCAGATGAGGTGGTCTGTCCACCACGGGTGGAGGCATGAGTTCCTCCAACAGCATTGTCTTTACTAAAACCGTTTTCGGTGTCAGGTCCCTGCTTTAGCGAGCCTGCACTTGTGGTGACTTGAGGTAATGAAGACATATGTGGCGAGTACCGTCCCCCAGCCACCGAGTCTGGGTTCTCCGAAAACCCTGAACCAGTAATCGAATTCTCTGTGTGTTGTTCCATCATAGTCTTGTGGCTAAGCTGTCACTGGCGATGCCAACCTCGCGTCGCCTGTCTGTTCATCGCTCGTATTCCTGATCTTCCAAAAACACCGGGGTTTGATCGCTGCCCCGGTGGTGAGCTTGTCCGCGACCGCTTATTCGTCCAGTATATCTACAGGGTTTTACTCTATCTGCAAGGTGGGGACGCGCTCGATGACATACTCATGCGCACGGGAACAATATTCAATTGTAATTACTAACTTTTTAATATCCTTCAGCCCCCTCCCCCCACCCCCATTTTTGTATCATTCTTAGTACCTACACAAAGTTATGTAACTAAAAAAAAACTATCTGCTAAATAATTAAAAATGAAAAGGGGAGTTCCTATTTGAAAAATAAAAAACAGAAATGTATGTAGTCACAGAATAAACCTTAAGTGGTACAAAAAATCTCAAGGACTTGAAAATACAGTCTTGAACTTGAAGAATATTTAAAAATTCAAACAAAAAAAAAGCTGGTAAATAAGTGGATGCCGCTCTGTTGTACAGTAGGTTACAAGTGGGTTACTGTAATGAATGGCATTAAATTTGAATTCAATGATATAATATTATTGTATACGAAAAACGGTTCTGAGTGGAGATGGTTTATTAATCTAAGATATGTTAGGTTTACAATATTAATTTATTATATTGTTATTATTTCAAAAAAAAAAATTTAGATACCTATAAAATAAATTCTAACTAATCAAATTATATTAATAATATAAGTCACTAACAACATTAGCTATTAACATTAAAATAATTATTATACTCTATAAATAATATTTTTAAATTAATACTATAACTAAAATTGTTATTCTTGATTATTTAATATATTGCAATTTTAACTTTAAATAACTATAAAAAAAAACTATGTTTGAATAGTTTTTAGGTTTTTTTTATAGTAGAATTTCATGTGTCTACGGTAATTTATTTTAGAGTTACGCCAATATCTAAAGTCACATTGTAAAATCAATACATTCATCGCTCCGCTCAGAATCTCAACAAAACATATCTTAAATCTACCTACGATTTATTTAAGCATAAATATGGGTTGAACAAACTTCAAAAGCCATCCTGTATAATTTATTTGTTTAAATGAAATATTATTATAAATTAACAAAAATTTTATAAACGTGTGGAAAAACAGTGTAGGTATCTACCTAAATATTTTGTCGGATTTCACCTATTTAGGTTGTAATGCATTTTGATAAAAATAATGTTTAACTTTTAGCTCAATAGTATAATAACTACATTATATTTTTATGTTTATTTAAACATAGAAGTCGTAGCTCATAAGTCATAACCGAATTTGAAATATAAAGTTTTAAAGACCTATCTATAACTCTTCATTGTACATTATTGGTTAGGATCTAATAACTATTAATATTTTGTGATATAAATTGTACAATATATTGTAATAAATTAACACCATTAGGATCCCATGTATTATATGAAAGGCAGACTTAACTATTGTATTTTGGTCACCGTAAAATTATCACCCTTTCACACCCTTTCTGTGTCCTTTAAGGGCTATTTTCACTTTCTTTTGTCCATAGTTCAATGGCGTTTTGCACACGTTTTAATCGATTCTCTCCCTACCTGCATGTAAGTATTACAATAAACAATACTCACTTTAATAGTACCTATGGAAAAACTCTTCAAAATAATGATATGGAACTATTATTAACCATGATTTTATTTTATATCCCATCAAGGCTGTAGTTTTTCGTGTCGACGACACACCAACTCAATGTTTGTACGCACTTAACGTACTAAACGCATGTTACATCATGTTACTAAATAACAAATAGGTAGACAATTAGTTTTTATGGCTTTACTATAACACAATCGCATAAATTATAATAAATTGTATTTTAACGATATTAAAATTATGATCTTTAAATGAAGGTAAATTACACTTGTAGGTAGTTTGTTTATATCTACCTAGGTACTTTATATTCAGAGAACATAATTGAAACCGTTAACCAACATGTAGGTACGTACTTGACGCACATTTTTTAGCAATATAGTTATTTTAGACATATTAACTATTAAAACCTATTTTTTCAAAACTGCATATTTTTCGTTCATAATTTTCATTTAAATTAAACGCATTTTTTGTCCTGTATAAACGTACTTAATCCAGCATACTTATCCAGAAACTATAAACACATTAATTTCTCTTCCCACACTACTTCCAATGTTATGGCTACAATCAGAATCAACCTATGCGCAGAACCCTGAGCCATGCTAATTTTTAGAATTTCAGTTTTCCCTTTAGTCCCTAACTTGTCAATTCTTTTAGATATTAATTTATTATTTATTTAATTTATCGTTGATTTGTACAATATATTATTACAATGTTCTAACAATATTTGAAGTGTAAAAACTAAAAATCTTGTTTAGGTCTATAAACAAACAATAACGTTATTATTATTATTATTATTATTAGTTTCATGCACAGTTAAACAAACTGTCATAATGCCTAATTAAGATGAAAAATAACCATACGATATCTTGGTAAACTCTCTGGAAAAACCAATACTATCTTTGCTCAGCTACTCAGAATCTAACAGAATTATATGCATGGTATATAACGGAATTGTAGTCTTAATATAAAATCATTGTTTAGTTATTATTCTTAATATTTTCAAATATATATACATAATAACAATATACTAACTGAAATATTATTGAAAATTCGGCTGTTAACATACATAATAGTATTTGTACTCAAAAAATTGTTATAATTTTAAACAAATTACAAACTCCAATCGCATTTTAGTTTCTATTTAAATAGCAGTTTTTTAAGTAACATTTTTTTTTTATCTAAAGTCTGGTTATCATTTATTTAATTTTGTTGAGTTTGGTTTAACAGTACATACGTCCAAACTCCTATCAGCCTTATAAATAAAACAAAGTCAAACCTCACCCATATATTTGTTACAATATTATGTTTTATTTATTTTTGGTTCTGTCGGATATTGACATTTTTTTTTCAAGAATATATTCTCGAGATATTCTTATACTTACCTATACAAATACACAGAGTTGACGAATGGTTTTCACCCCAGTTTTCACTATTTTAAAAACTTAACTTTTACTATATTTCATTGTTTTTTATACCTTTTTAAAAATTATAATGACGAGGATTTATTCTTATTTAAATATTCGTGGACTGAAGACCACGATATATTTCCTAGGAAATATTATAGGTACGATATAAGTATGATATTCATATCCATTTATTACATAGATTCTTATTATATTATTATGTCTTACACTCTTACCGTATATGAAAATTTACATAATTATTTGATATTACTTATTCTCATTAAGATTAATGTTTTTCATTATATTATTTTACCGCTACCGTACAACAACGTCTAATTTTTTCCCCATTAAAAATATTTCATGTTCAGTAAATATACTTTAACAATGTATTCATGTACTGTTTTTTTTTTTTTTTTTTTTTTTTTTTTTTTTTTTTTTTTTTCAGAGTGTGTCATACTATAATGGCGTCCAAGTTCACTAGTTTTATGGCTGCCATGCTTTTTGCTATTCACCCCATACACACAGAGGCCGTAAGTATTATTCAGTTATTTATATTTATTATAAAGTGTATAAAATCGCGTGTTTATTTTTGGGTATTAGCACTGTAAATATTTTTATAATTAATACCTACAACCCAAAGGGAAACTATCATGACAATTTCAAAACTGTGTCTTCATGAAACATATATATTTATATATTATATATGTACTTTAAAAAAAATATTGCAATTTAAAATATTGTATTATTTAGTTTCATATGTACAATATATGTATACAACCGAGTCCTATTATATTTGATTTATTAAAAATTTTTTTTATATTTAGGTATATACAATGTATTCTAATTTCTCAATAAAATTAGTTCACTGTATTTGTTTCAATAAGTAATAGCTTGGTTTGAAAATGAATGCTTAAATTATAGGTACTAAATAATATTTGACTAATAATCATAGTATATATATATATATACAAATCATTATATATTTTGGTTGATGATCTAGATTCCTTGGGTAACTTTTTTTTAAATTTATATAATGCATAATAAAAAAATTAAATTAATTAATACTGAGAGCTCATCAGCTAGGTACATAACAACTATAAAATCAATTTAAAAAAAAAAACCCCCCAATGAAATGTTAGTAGAAAAAATCTGAATTGTAATTATAAAGAAAGTAGGTATAGATTCTGTGGCTGAAGTTACAAAGTTCAAAAAAACTTAAAAAAAACAACAAGAAAATGCATAGTTTTTTTTTGTTTGTATCAATATATTGCACTTTTTTAATTTTGGCAATGTTACAGATACGTTATTTAATTTTGAACAAATTGTTTTCGTAAACCTATTTTAAATATTCAAATAAAAGAGAAAAATCATTACACTCTATAGTTATTTCCATCGCATAAGTATTAATATGTATAGATTACTGCAAACTTATATTTAGTGAATTCCGTTGTTTCAGTTTAAAATTCACGACTGTGTTTATAAAATGTCACTAATTAATGGTACAAACATCCGTCTAGAGTTTGGTCTAGACAGGGTTGATTTGCATACAACGCGTATACACCGTTGGGTGGACACACTGTAAGCGATTTGAGCGCATTAATATAGGCTTGCGCCCTCACTAGTTGCGTGTCGAGGATATGGTAGCTTTTTAAAAAAAAAAAAAAAAATGGGGGAGGGAGTATTGTTTTAATATTATTATTTTTATTAGCTTTCGCATAATAATAACCTTCTCGTAGGTATTACGGTACGAGTCGAGAAACCAACAACAATATTGATCGGTCGACCTATAACCTCCATTTCCTCATTTGTTATATATATTGTTGTTATATGTCATTTGTTGAGTCTCGAAGATCTCATGAGTTTATAGATTTCGTGTGTTACCTACCGTATAACATAACAGACCAGTGAATGTCCATCGACTATAGCGTGTACCTACGTGCTAGGACCACAGATACCGATGAGCGTCAATTTAGGTATCGTTCAATATAAAGTATTTGTCGATGTATTTGTGATATTGATGCAGCTATTGGTAGACTCCTCTTTGCGGATTTTTTCAGCCATTTTATTGACATTCAGTGATGGATGAATCCAATAAAAATCGCTTACTAAAAATAAACATCGACATTTAGAAACTGATATATTTGTGTTTGTAAAATTACTAACTGGTTTTCGTTTTAAATGTGCGTACGTTTTATAAGGTATCGACTTCGGAAATTTGTTTCGTCTGTAATGGTTTTAACGTAGCACAACAGATATACTTTCAAATAGATTATACGCATTATTCGCGCTTAACTTTTGTTCATTTGTGTAAACGCTCTCATCGTTTGTACGGACGTATTTACATAAAACGAGCTTTTTCAGAATAAAAAGTATCTATTTAACTTTGTAAAATTAATTTGCATTGGCTTGCACTACCATTAGAAATATCATTGACAAACCTTCCTGTGTCTACTTTATCTGCAGGTCTCGTTACTATCAGTCGTGCAATTTACTCGTAAAACAAACAAACAAAAATTTGATAAAATTTTGCATAAAATTATTAATGTTTTTTAAACGCCAATAAAACGTAAAAATTATAGAATAATTCATGATGATTTGTATGTAATTAAATTTAAATTCGTATTTATAATGCGGTATAAATTTTCCATAAGGTCCTTAAAATCATTTTTTCATCAAAACAACCTTAGCGACTTACCAAAATTAAGGTACCTACTTCTAATGGTAAGATTTAAAAAAAAAGTAAATATTTTTGATTTAGTAAAAGATTTTACTATGTATTGGCTGGAGAATAGTATATTTAAATTTTTAATATTTTTTTAATATATTTAACATAAACAATAAATTGAGGAATTGATAAAATTCAAAATGTTTATTCCTGTAAAAAATTTACTTGAATCGAAAAAGTACTCAAACCCATTAAAAGTACTCTTGTTTATGTATTCAAACATCAAAACATTTTTTTTTCAATCAGACCATTGAAAACACTTGTTAAGCGTGCAGCTATTTCACGTTTATAAAATGATTTTGAATATTTTATCTAATTAATAAATTATATTTTCATATATATTTGTTATATGTATAGCGCAGGTGATTAGTGAGGAGCATACATATACTAATTATCACTTTATATACACACACACACACATGACCCATATACACTAAAGAGCGCACAATTCTTAAAAAAGACGTTTGAAAACACTATGTGATTATTTCTTACAAAATCTTTCAAATGTTTGAACTATTTTAACTTTGTGTTAGTAATTTGTTGTTGTTTATATATTATAAATTATTGAATTTATATAAAGAAAATTAAAACGAATGCAGTTGACACATAGCTTAATATCTTAGTATGAAAACAAAATATTTTAAGACCAGTTAGTATGTAACTTTAGATGACTGTGCAGTAATTTAAAGTTTAATATCAAACCGTTGATGGACAGTAATTAATTTTTTTACTTTTTTTTCGTCTTAAAGTTTTTCAGTTACACGCTATCATTCTGCAATGTGAGAAAAAGTTTTGTACACAATTTTCAGCCTTTACTGAAAAATAGTTTCAATACTACGGAGTTCTGTAATCGGTAACTTAACAAATCCTTATCTATTCTTGACAAGATTAAGATGTGGAGAATACAATATAAGTTTATTTAAGTGAGAAAAAAGTAAATGATTAACAACCGAGTTGAGATAAAAGTTGAATTTTCCCATTCTCGATGAAGATATTAATTGCGGGCTCGACCCATACAGGTGTAATTTAGTTGTTTTAGTTGCGAAAAACGAATGTCTACAAATAACCCAAGCGTCGAATGACTAATGAATACTGTATAAATGCCGAGAGAAATTTCGTTTATTCAGAAGTCCACGGTGATTATTTTTAAGGACATATGGAAAATATTCTGTGATCCGTTTAGAGTATATAGTTAAACAAATACATAAAATAGAGGTTTTTATGAGTCTTCGGCTGTGTCAAAGACTTTGAGTTTCTCTGTTACTTGAATATTTAGAAGAGAAACTTCCTTTACGGAAATTATTTGTTAATTTTTTTTACTACCATTACATAAAACATAGATATTCAAGATAAATATCTTTATTACATTATTTTATTCGTACATAAACAAATCAAATTTTACAATTGCTTAAGTAGTTTTGGGTGTTTCACTACCGCATGTCACTTATCTTTGTGTATCTATACCTACTAGATCTGTGAATAAAAAATACCGACATAATCGATATTTTGAATTGCGTAAGGATTTTCTAATATATAATATGATTGGCATAAAAAAGATTCGACAAACCATTTTTAAAATGATTTGTGTCCATTTGCGATGACTATTGGCATATATTTGAATTGGTAAAACACACATGTTATTAATCATCACAGACATTTGACAATATAGGTGTGGTTTGGTTAGGTTTGGACTGATTCGCGTCTACAGTGTAATCACATTTCTATATTCCTAAACGATATAAATTTTAATTATATGTCCGTAAAATGTATAGTTAGAGAATGATAGAGACATGCAGATATAGAGAAGAATATAGGTACATTTTATTCCAATGTACATTATATATATCGTACCTCGTATTAACGGGGTTATCCCAAATTAATATATGGTAGTGAAATGTCCCCAGGCGAGTGGGTCAATTAAATCTGATTCCGTAATATCCTTTGAAACTCCCCATTCGTAAAACAATTATATTTTGAAATTTACTCAACAAGCATATAGTGTTACCACATTGGTATTACCATCGTTTTTTTTTTATATATATATACATACATACCTGTGTCTTTAATTGTTGCCTATATTTGATCGATAAGCATTTTATTTAAATAGCTGATTTTTTTAATTTCTTATCTTTTACATGATATACTTATTAACTTATGATTGTTTATTATATCCTAATAATTAATAATATTTAAATAATCGATATAACAATAAAACATTTTTATAAATAGAAAATAAAAATATGAACTATTTGATTGTATTTATTGAAATATCAATAAATTTATAAAATATTATAAATTATGAATTTTCTAGTTTATTTTATACATAAATTATTTGAGAGACTGGGCGTGGGAAAGGATGGCATACGCTTTTATGTATATTCATGTGCCATCATTTCAATTAAACTTAAATATTTCAGTATATTATATCAATTTTTAATATTTAAATTATATTATAAAATAGGCCTTTAAATAAATAAAGCAATCATAAACAATAATTTTGTGTTTGTACTATGCATATTAAAATTATTATATTATTATAAAAACCATCCCTATTAAATAGGTCAGCGAGTATTTTAGCATAACAATTACAGACATGTTATTAAATTTTAGATGATTATAATTTTGCTTTGTTCTTCTGATTATGAGATGAGAAAGGATGGTTCCAACTAATTGTCATTTAACATGCACGGTTGGGTCATTAGCAAACGACCGGGCAATGTAGTGAACAATAATATAAAGGACAGTAGAATTAGAATGGATAAACATTGTTAAAAGAGTAGCTTCAGTAAGAAAATGTTTTATTAAATATCCAGAAATATGAATTTAACAATGAAATAATATTCAACCGGCTTACTATTTTTTTTTTCAAATCCAAAAACCCTATATTTAAATAAATTTTCTGAAAATCAATTTTATTTTGCGCGATAATTTGATTTACGAATAATATTGTACTACCTAATTAGTTCTTATAAATTCTAAATTTATTTGGTTTGTTACAGGTGACTGGTGTGGTGGGACGAGCAGAGACACTGTCGTCAGTATTTTACTTATCTGCTTATCTATTTTATACGGAAGCAACCAAAAGGAAAAAATATTCTGGTAAATAAATTATGGTCTTGTAATTTTTTTTTTTTTTTAACATGAATGAATTAAAAATATGATAAAACGTTATTGTACTTTTTGTCATTAAAACTCAATTACACAACTATTGCTTTTCAGGATGGAAGCCTCTAACACTTTCTGTGGTTTGCTTGTGCGTAGCTATGCTGTGCAAAGAACAAGGTATCACAATTGCCGGAGTTTGTGCTCTTTACGAAGTTTTCGTCGCACAAAAGGTAAAATTGGTTTATAAATATTTTAATGATACGATTTTCTAGATTATAAAAATTCAGATTTATAATTGACAAGCTTAATCAATAGTAGAGCTATTCAATTTTATTATAAACATCAGATTTTTATTATAGTTTTTAAATATAAATGTGGATTATTATTAATTTAATTAATACCTGCAATTTATGTGTTAAAACTTAGTTTACCTATTTTTTTAGAGAGTTAAATGTAGTTGGTAGTTTTCAACTATTTTTTAATACCACAAAAGATAATGATATATAATATTTCGCACTGTAACAATATTAGAGTTTCAAATATAAATTTCTCTATCTGTTCTAAGTTGTATCTCAGCAACTGTATTTTCTATTAGCATAGTTTTCGTGATTGGATTCTAAGGAATTCTAACAGATCTTCGCGGTCTCCACGCATTCCATACGAGAAACATTAAATAAAATACTATCATTTATTATAAAACTATATAACTTTCGTCGACATAGGCACGACTATAGACCTAAATGGCAATGGGTGCTAAAACTGTAAATATCTCATCGACTCGCTAACATTATGCATTACATAATATAGCTCCTTGCATACGTTTTTTACTCTATGAATTAAAATATTGGCCACGATTGTAACTTTTTTTTTCATCTGCCGTATATGAAGCATAGTAAAATATGATAATGTATTACATATATCATACGTTGTTTACTTAACCCTTTTCCGGATATATCATTAATTTTTATTGGATTAATTCCTACACCCTGTATTCTTGTTCTGCTCTGTTGAACTATATCTCTACCTCTTGTAATACTATTTGTAAAAGAAACAAATACACAAGAACCTTTGTAAATAAAATTTTTTTTATTATAAAATCCTTTTGCTAATAAATTTTACAGTCAGCTTAATTTTTTCTATATTTTCTGTGATTAACCGTTTAGGTTTTGAGCAGAATAACAAAGAAGTTTTTGGTTTTATGAATATAAGTAATTATAAATGTTTTTTTTTTTTAATTTCCATTAACTCTACGGCCACGATGACACTGGATGAGCTTAAAATTTAATCTTCTATCCATTCAGTGTTATTTTGAATAAGCTACAGTAATTATTAATTTATTAGTTATATAGGTAATCAAAATCCTTCTCTGTTTTTTTTTAATTACCTATTTATATTTTAATATTATTCCGTTTCTACTTGTTACTAACTAATTGTTAATTACCCAAGAAAAAAATATATTCTTTTTTCAAATACATTTATATTAAAACAAATAAACTGTTTCGAGTTAAATTATACAAAGTATTACTATACCTACCTATATATTATTAAATCTACCAAATGTTAATACTTGTTTATTGTTGTATATTTGGAGTAGGCTCCTAAAGTATATACCTACTACCTAATCATGAAATAATATTATAATATTATCATTCTACCTAAAATATAATGGTTACTTTGTATTGTAACGGAATAAGCGCGTTGATGGATTCCATTCGTCGTTATTGCGCGACGAGGGATGACTGAGAATAAATCGAATTAACTCACTTCAATCGCGTTCAAGACAATGTTATTAATCCGAACATAAATCCTATGGTATTAATGAAATTGCTTATACTCATCTCAAACAGGCAATAAATTTGTAGTCAAGCATTTAATGTCGTTATTCGAAAATCGTTGAATAAACTAAATCATAAAAATATTTTGTCGTATAAAAAATGGAAGTAATGTGAATGTCAAAAAAAAAAACAATTATATTAATTCCTGGCTAGACTTTCTACAGTCTCCAAATTATATCGTGTCAACGAATAAATCGAAATATTTTCGTTTTCTTTTATTCAAATGGTGATCGATCGGAAATGATCTTGTTACAAATAGTTTTATAACATTTTTTTTTAGTAATTTGGCTTTTATATTCGTAGGTACTTGCATTCAATGACTTTGAATTGAAAATGCATACAAATATTATTGTTATTGTTTTGTAATATTGATGTTTAGTTTTACTGGGAATCTATGCATGTATAATTGAAAACAATTAATAAATTTATGAACTATAGCCTATATATAGTCTTCTTGATTATGAAATTATTTTTTATTTCAACCGATTTTTATCAATTTTAATCAATCTTTATACATTAATAGGTATATATATATATATATATATATATATATACACCTCCTAAAAAAAAATTCTCAAATGTCTAAAACCAGATTATCTATAGTTCAAAATTTTTCTTTGAGTCTTAAATACAATGTGTTTTCAATTGGCTTTACAATTCCTATATTATATACAAGATCTCGTTAAATCTTTGATCGTAAAAAACCAGTCACAATGGTTGCGATTGAAATTTATGTAGGACCGAAAAACTTTTAACATTTTCTCCCTTTAAAAAAAAAAAAACCATTATTATATTGGATATTATGCCATTAAATCTTTTTTTACTGCTGTCCAACAATAGGAGAACACAAGGATAAACTCATGTGTGCGCTTACGTACAACAACAATAAAAATCCTATGGTGACCCTCGACTGGAGGATCGATTTCACTTGCTTGCTTAGTGTGTTTAAAAATAAATGAAAACCATATTTAATCATAAAGCATATTTATTTTAACATTTCATACATTTTTTTCTAAAATTGGAAAATGTACGGTTTTTTGGGTCTGTTGAGAACAATTGCATTTAAATATTTCTATATTACCAGAATGTCACAGAGAAATAAATTATTAAGCCTGCTCTTATTTTCTCGTCCCTTATCCAGTATTTCCGTAAAATTTATAAGCTATAAACAGGAAATGATGTATACCTACGTGGACTGAAATTTGTGTTAACAATGTTTTCACTTGACGTCCTTTACAAACAAATCGTCGATGGTGGAAACTTGGAAGGTATTATTGCAGTTGTTGGGAAGTTAACAGAAATAGCTCTGTATATACATATTATAATATAAAAGTTTAATCGTATATACCTAGTTATCAAATCAATCTTACGTTTAATTACACAAAACGTTTTTCTTAGAGATTTATAACTTAGATTTAAAACAAAAAACAAAATATGTTTATTTTTGTATTATAATAGCTATTTACTTCATAACCATGATCTTACTAAGCAAACTTTCATTTATGTAGTATAAATGTGTTTTGTTTCAACTCTAACGATCAGTAGGTATAATGGCGTAATATGGTGTATCCATAACATTATTATATATTTTTGATTCAATAATAATATGAAATTCAAAATAAAATAATTATATATAATGTTAACGTGCAATTCTTTAAACTTTAAATTTCCAGAGTATACCTTATATTTTTATTGTAATAATGTCAATAATGATTTATATTAATACTTTATAATAAATTGTATATACTATATGAATGACTGATAAAGTATCCTAGGATGACAAACCACCTCCGCTCATAGTTGTTTTTCGTATACTATGATATTATGTCATTGAATTCAAATTTTATACCATCCATTACAGTAACCCATATGTAAAGCAGAGTGATATCCAGTTACTCACTTTTAGATTCTGAGTGGAGCGATGAATGTATTGATTTGACCATGATGTGTTTTTTTTTTTGTGTCTGTCATCACGTTTTGGGGCAGTAAATTTTACGCACAATCAGTTTTCGACAAAATCGATTTTGGTTTTTGATGTAATATTAAAACAAACGACCATAGATCCATGAAATTTTCACCGAATGTTTATATAAGTATAATCTATCCACCAAACAATGTTCGATCATTATTAGTTTTTTTTTTAAATTAATATCGATAAAAATTTATTTGCTGGGTAGAAAAGCTTGAAAATTTAATACAAGGCTCTTAACATATTGTTACAATAGCAGTTGAGAAATAAAAGAAATTTATGCATACATTTTTTTTATAAGCCTTCAAAGTTTGAATTTTGACAACATACTTAAAAATCACGAAAATTCGTAAATTATTTTATGCTAGAAATTCATAAAAAAATTTCCTTTTAAATCTAAGATTTGAAAATGTTTAATAATCTATAATATATCCTAGACAGATAGAACGTTTCCGCTCAAAATCGTTTTTCATATACAATTATATAATATCATTGGATTCAAATTCAATTCCATCCATTTCAGTAACCCACTATACAGCAAAGCGACATCCACTACTTATCCGCTTTTTTTTATTTGTATTTGTATTTTATCTTTTTATTTAAAAGCTCACTACAACATTTATAATATTTATAGTATGATTATTATGCAAACTGAGAATAATTACCATTTAAAAAAAAAATAAATAAATAAAAAACTGTTTGTTGAAAACATTAAAGTATGTCCTTCGAGAATTATTTAAAGTTGAAAACTATCAAAGTTATCAATAGATATTTTAAATTGACGTTAACAAAATATATACAATAACAAAAATACAAAAAATAAAATCAATGAATATAGACTTACTATGAAATTGTTTTAAATGTTGTAGTATTATTCAATATTCATATAATTACCGATGATTTAGTTTTAAAAATCAATTGAAATTTCGATATTTTATAATATTATCCCGTAAATCACCGAGTTTATGTTTGATAAAAATTCTTTGACGACTCAACTAATAACGCCATATCCATCATTATGGTCTTGATTATGTTTATTATTATGTGCGACATTGATATCCGATTCAAACGATGTAGTTATTTCACTGAGCTGCATTGCAGCTGGCATCTATTAAATATACAAACATAGAAACATTCTACCCTCCGTCGGAACAGATAGGTAAAAACGTTTGCGTGTTTGGAAGTATTCAAGGCTACAACAAAGATGAAGAGTTGATTATAATATATAAGAGCGCGTCTTTTCTGTTTAGGCATTAACGTTAATTTTTCACTATTATGAACGAAGACGAGGAAAAGTTTTCTTTTTTCCTTTTGTACTACAGCTATGACCGCCGTCGCTTCCTATCCGTGGATGTTTAAATTTTAAGCCTTCCATTCCACCCTCGTTGTTGTCGTCGTTCACAACCCTTGCCGGTCACGCTGCCACCGCCAACCCCAATGGTGCTGGGAAATTATATTTATTATTCACGGCGGTGATATACGCGATGCGTTTATATATGTCTACGTATATTCTCACAATACACCCACCAAGTATATATAGTGGCGGTGAAAAGCACACGAGTTAATTACGAAAGTAAAACGACACGACAAACAACAATAAGCCTCATTCCCCATATACATATAAGACCGTGTTTCGCTCCTCGTGTGCTTAGTCGTCGGCATCTTTCTGCAGATGGAAAACGACGACTACAGTGCGTAGGTACAATTTATTTTCTCGTCCGCCGCCATCTGAGCACATATGCCGTTTGCCCCAAAAATTGAAAAGTTGTCACAGTCAAGTGGTGGACCTCAGCCGATGCGCGTCATCGTCGTTCTTTCGAGACAAATAAAATTCTATTTACATTCCTCCGCGTTGCTGCCACTCGAGAGGCCGTTAATTGGAAACAGGCGCTTTCTACTGTAAACATAAGCCGTGCATTGAATAATTCACCGTCACGGCGCGCTCTGTATACACTCCACACTCCGCTCTCGGACATTTCAGGGTTGGTCGAGCACACCCTTGTAATGGCCAATATAACCCGGGGCTTAAACCCTTTAGCCCACCGCTTTCGCGTGTAGCCGATAATCCGACGGCGGAGAAAATTTCGATTTCCTCAGCGAAAAAAATAACGGCAGCGGTGTGCTGCGACCGACGCGACGCCCTCTTTCCTCTCCCGTCGTGCTTATCTTCGCGTAGATATACACTGTTTTACTAAATATTATATTATAGAAGTGAGTCGTCGACGAGGTGATGGCATTGGGTGGTGAGTGGGTGGGTCGTGGTTGAGTGAAAACCTATTTCCCGATGTATTATGCCCATTGAAAAAACACGATGTCGTCACATGTAGGTATTAAACACCACGTGATACAACACTAAGTTCTGACATAGCGGCGGTGTTGGTGCTCTGTGCGTGTATTTAATGGTGTTCTTGTTTCCTGAACGAGGTGTTATATACATATATATTATATATATATATATACACACACATGTGTCATTTTAGATATTATTTTTTTCGCTATTCAAATGTTTTGGAATATCGTATTATTTTATAAATGGTACGCTCTAAAACACATGCAGTGCTGAAATTTAATATTAATACGTTATTTTTATTCATGTATAATGTACTTGACGTTAACAATATATGACCATTTTACGAATTACATTAACGATACAAACGCAAATCTCGCGCTAGTGTTACAATTAAATTGCTCTGTCTTGATTGTATTCAATAAAAAAAATAACTACACGATAGGACTTTGACACACAACTCCTTGTCAGTTCTAAGCACTCTAATCATTAAGTTTCATTAAGTTATCTTTTGCCCAATGAAAATCAATAGATTTATCAGTTAATAGTTGATTGCAATATTAACCCAAACAATCAGAGCACCATTTATGTTAGGATAACCCCAATACAACTATACTTGTGCGTCAGTTGTATAAAACATTTTTCACGATCATCATTATATCGTCATTAAAACTTCGTTTGGATAATATGATAAAATATTTTACTATCATACAACAAAATATGTATTATCCATGGTTTTGATGAGGTTGTCTCGTTATTGTGTTTTCTAAACTTTTTAATTTTTTCGTTTTTTACCACTTACATCATATTTTTTTAGTATATCACAAATAATTTTCAATAATAGATCATAATATATTATTGTTGACGATATCGAACTCATTTAATTATACTACCATAGGTAGTATGTATAATATTCAGTAATTTATTAAATATTATAGATAGGTATACCAACTTCCTACTCTTATATTGGCTCAGACATAATAATTATTAGTTTAACTTTACTCAATATTGAACCACAGTGGTCACTGTTACTAGAACATGCTGATTTTCCCACATACATATTATATGTACTATATTACCTGTTCAATTTCTAAACTTCTCAAATAATGATTGAATCATTTTTTATCTTATATTTTCAATCCGGTTTACTTCTTGATTATTAAAATACATTTTTTTTTATCAAATGGCATGATATGAAAGAAATCTGGTAATCAATTAATTAATTATTTTAAAAGTTATTCGACATGCAAACATATAATATATTTTATATGATCAAAATATTTAATTATTTTCTTTTCGTCATATTTTGAGAGATTTTTAATTTTAAGTTTTTTAAATTTTGAAACTATATGATCCTATTACCATCAGTTTTAAATAAAAACTTAGTATGTATTTACATTATTCAAATCATGGTAAATGCTCATTATTTTATGTGGAATTCCAACGTCTTCGTCTAGAGTTTATCTATATTTGCAAAATAATTTTTTATAGTGTGTTGAAAACAAATAATTATCAACACATGTCGAGGGGTGCTTTCGGTATGACTTTATTATAGGTCATTTCATTATAAATATTTTAAATTTGATATTAATCCATATACTTATATAGGTAGTTGTATTTACTACAAAATATTATTATCAATTTAATATCCTTGGTGTTTCTGTTTGAATAATTTTGAAATACGTTTTTGTTTTTATGCCAATACATACCTATTATCAACGTGTGAATCAATTAATGAGTAAACATAATTTACTTAGGGAATTACGTTTACCGAGAAATGCGTGATTTATAATTTCATAATATGTGAATTAACACACGAGTCACTATTTGGCATCGACATTAATCGTGCATATATTTATTTTGAACCGATAATAATTGTGTTTGCTGGATAACACGGATGGGTATACGTGATCAATGTACGTCAAATTTTATTTCATTTCCAAGCTATATATATTATTATAATACGGAATACAAGGGTACAATTTGTAGATATTAAAAATTATATAAGCTATACACGGTTTGAGATAAATTTATATTATTTTGGAGTCGTTTGTTTTTTACTTAAAATTTATTTTATTTTATTATTAATTATAACGCGACACGATACGACGCACCGCAGTATAATTATATGCTCAAAACCAAAAGATGCTTTATCGATTTTCTTGAAAATTCAAATTATCATCATGCATCATATGGGTTTATTGATCAAATTATACTCTATAATTTATAAGCTCATATCCAACTTTGTATTCGACATTTATCTATAGGTATCTATTTAAATGAAAAGCCAAAGCCAAAATATTTATTGGTTTGAGATTGGTAACGTCTAATAATAGCATATAATATTAATTCAAAACAAAAAATTTCTTATTGAATAAATATAATATATCAATAACCAAAATATTCTATCCACAGAATTGTTTGTTTCTTATTTAAATTAATTTTTTTTTCATTAAGTTTCAATGAAAAAATAACTTATTACTAGTGCTAACGCAAAACAATATTGTGAATTTTTAAACGGGCCAATCATTAAAAATCAATATCAAAAAAGATAATACAATTTCTTGTTGTAAAATAAGTTTAAAATATCTCTCTTAAATATTTCAAATATTTATAGATAGCGCTTTTTCATTCTGAGACCACAAATAACTAAAAAATCCTCAATATCTCGACGCGTCTTCTTACCGACTGATTAAATCGCCAATAAGTAACCGCGATGCTTTAATACAACATTCATCGCAACCCTTAGTTAGTCGTACCTGCGGTGAAACTTTGCCGAACAAAACCCACTGTCAAAGTTTGCATACCCACCTTATAATGCACAAACATAGAGCTAGGTAACTGTAAAAGCGTCGGACCGTTGCGTATTTCATTAGCTATGGCTCCGGTGATGTGGTGGTGGGTGGGAAGTTGGAGAGACGGCGAAAGGTGAGCTGCAGCTGTCTGGAATAATATTGCGCCCACAAGGCCGGATAGTTTCGTCGGCCATTAAGTAAAACACACATTCGGATAAGTTATCCGTCAGGGAACGCCGCCGTCGCCTTATTGCGAGTTTGGAGTCAATTTTAATGTTTTGCATTTATTTATGCCGAGTGCGAATAGTTGACCTCGAAATGAGCTGCACGATTGAAAAGTAACGGCGCACGCGTATTATGTAAAACAGCAAAATTGTCCATCCTTTGAATGCACGTGTTAGGTACGCCTGATAATCGAATAGCATGCTGCAATTAATGTTGAAATGAAATCATCGTCATCCATGTCGGTCGGTGGGTCTGTTCGTGTCAAAACAGGATTCGAAATCGTACACCTCGTCTCCCTGATCCCAGATGTATACATTGAAACAATGTGCATGCGTTCTATACTGGGTTAGAAAGACTGAAAACGCTGACATACCTATATTGTAAGCACGTTCCTTAGATTGTCATCGTCTAATTTGCTCGGACACGCCCCAAACCAAATAAACTTAACCCCAGCGCCAACCGTTCCGTCATGGCGTCATATACGTGGTGGTTATTTTATTTTTCAGTAATATCCTGCATACGCACCTACGCATCAGAAGCGCAAGTTTGCAAAATTGCGTACATGTTGTTTTTTATATTCTGTTTTCAAACATTACGATTTGATATTACTCTGCTCTATAATTTTTGGTTAAATTTGTTATTTACAAATTATAATCGTTACACCAGGGTGGTCCGACCCGCGGCCTTAAAAGCCTTGTTTTTTGGCTTCCATTAGAAAACATACATTTAATAATTTTAGTGTTGATTAAGTGTGATAAATTATTTTAAAAAAAATTAAGGCGGTTAGAGATGGCAGTACTAATTTATACACATTCTACGATTTTTATGATATGATAACTTGGGTATACATATATCATATTGCTAATTATGATTGTTATAAAATCAAAATCAAATACAAATATTTGTTTTTATTTTGGTGTACCCTAGTGTTTATAAATGTGTAAATTGGTCTGCCAACTACAAAAGGTTAGACCACCCTGCGTTACACATTCGTACGGTATACTTGCAAGTAGGTGTATATTATAATGGATTATTTGGCATTAGATAGTAATAATATAAGTATTCCATAAAATAATATCATTATTTTATTCAAAATAATCAATCTAGAACTATTTAGTTATTTATAGAAAATATTCAATCAATGTGAACAACTAGTCATTTCACTACCTATTTCAAATAATATCTACGCACTACGGCGTGCATAATATGTTCGAATTTTTTTTGTTTTGGTTCAGTTTGTATTGTTAAGTTATTCTTGTTTATGATGTACTCACTATGTCGTACAGTGTGGTATTGTAACTTGTGGTTTAATGGTGGGCAGATAATATTCCCTTATAAATCACCATTCACCAATATTTCCGTACGAAACACCACAATAAAATAATAAGTTATAGTATAAAAAGGCTACTTATAGATTAAAATTACACGTGGTATTCATAAATTAAAATCCACGACTTATAAACACAATGTACAACTATAATGAATAACTATAATCATATTAATGAATACAATTACGAGTACCTTAATATTATACACACGTAAAAAACATGATTTTCAGACTTTGTAGAGTATCTCAACATTATTTTTAAGTTAAACCAACCATTCATCCGCTTAAAACAAGTCCAAAATAAGAAATGATGCACTTGTAAGTATAATAAAAATACGAAATGAACAGGTAATTGATGAATTAGTTTAGTAGTTGAGTTTTCAGTCGATAAGCTTTAAATTATCCATACAACCCTCTTTGAGGTCGCTCAAATACTACAAAAATCACTTTCGTATAGCGCGGAGAGTTCATCGCTAAGAAGTTTCTAGATATGCGACAACCAATGATATCGAAATATAAAGTCAAAGACTTAAATCGAATTTGCATACAAAACATTTTTGGAAAATAACAAAGCACTAAATTGAACTAAAAAACATCGAACGACGAAATTAATGAACTTCGGGAGACTTATTGTAAAGAAAAAAGTAAAGTTTTAACAGAAGCGCAAACGTATCGTATCTATCTGTATTAGTAGGTACCTATATTGGTATACTACTACAATATACATTTAAAAAAACGTACTATAACCTTAATCATCGTCCTTATACATTTTAGTTAAATATTTTGACTAAAAAAAAGTATAATTAGAATTAGAATGATCAATTATGAGTATAAAAATAGGACAGAGAATTAATTTAATTTTTAGTTGAAAAGTTTGTACGTAGCAATAAATCGTTGTATTACTTAACATTTTGCTGTTTTAAATGTGTATTTTAATAGCACCTATTAAGAAAATGGTTAGAAATAGGTAAACAATTAAACGGAAAATTCAACGAAATTCATTAGAAAAATACCATAAATTAAGTGCAATTTAATACACATATCTCCGTCATATCGCACTTAATTTATGGTATTTTTCTATTAAATTTCGTTGAATTTTCCGTTTAATTGATTACCTACGAGTATTTCTTATTTTCCGATCAAAAATTTGTTTACTGTTTTCATATTTTTTAAACTGTGTCTTTATCATCCTGTTGTCGACTCTGTAGTCTCCTTGATCTTTTTGACTCCTATTGTATCATTTATATAGAATTTGAGCTTTGTGGTTTCCATTTGTGCATCACAAAGTTTTGAATTAACACATTTGAGCTTTGAGACTCGACTCTAAGTTCTTCAATTTCCTTTTCTATTTTAGTTTTTTTTTTTTTTGTTATGCTCCATTTGAAATAATTTACGTTCCTCCTCTGATTGTATCGTTCGATTTTTTTGCTCTAATATTTCAGATTATTTATTTTTTAATTTCAGTTTGAGCATACATAACTCTGCCGATTTTTCATTAAATGTACGACGAATTGTAGTCATCCTGGAATTCAATTTTTTGAAAATATTTTCACTTTTAATTTTTAATTTACATATTGAAGACTGTAAACATTCGCAACAATCTTGCTCAATATTAATATTTTTCTCCAATTCAGTGATTTGTATTCTTGTTCAGCCAGAGATTTTTGAATACATAATATAATGTATTTTTCCACATTTGCATTTCTAATTGCAACAATTGCCTGCCTATGGTGTAACTAACTAGTAACCTCCATTGCTTCTGTAAGTTTATTTTTCAGTATTTTCTTCTCCAGAAAAGTTGAACTGATATTATTTAACTTGTCTATAGATATCTGAATATCATCTAGTTTATGAAGTATTTGCTAATTTTTGCACTGCAAAGAACCATATTTTGTTTTTGAATATCTATTAAATGTTGTTCTTGTATATTATATTTACAATTTAATTCTTTAATTTCACGCTTTTATCTTATTTAGTGTATTTGTTTCTTCGATCTTAATAGAATTCACCTTTTCCTGACGTTTTGTGAACTGGGTTATAATATAATTTTTCTGAGCAATAGCATATTATTCATAGTCACAAAGTTGATCCTCGAGTTCGTCTATTTACATTTCTGTTTCTAGTATTTTATTTTCAATTTCAATTTGGTTACTTTTAATTATTAATTTTTAGATGTATAAAACAATTTGAAATAAATATTCTTATGATGTTTTTTTATTTGGAAAACATAACAATGTTATTTTTTACCTTGACTAAGGTTTGATAAATAAATAAATGTTTTTACCAATATATAATGTTTTTGAACAATATATAAGCTAAAACATTATTTTTCCTGTTTCATTTATAGAATTTTTTTTAAAATTTTTTTCTAAATAAAGTTTTACTGACATATATTATCTTAACTTATTAGGGTGGATTAATACATTTTTTTTTAACATTTGAAAAATAGATAACAATTAGTAATAATTAGAAAAAATTATTACTTATAATAGATACTATCGGCTACGTTTTAAAGTATTTACTTATCAGAAAAAACTAAAATTAATTAATTTAGATAAATAATAGTTATAGCAAATATAATATACAGCAGGTCATGTGGGCGTCCACGCTTGAGTCTGCACACAGAAGGTGGGTCCCATTTAGAATAAAACGTGAAAAAAGATTATATTGTAATTTCATATCTTAATGAATATATTTTTGTACCGTGTTCATACTTTATATCTCGTTGCAAAATAATATTAGTATATAAATATCTGAATGTAAAAGTGCACCAATATAGAGTTTAGGATTATTTTTGGAAATCGTTTAAGACGATGTAGTTAGTCAATTTTAACACTTAGACAATAATTAAAAATACATTATACACAATACACATAAATTAGTTCACTTACTATAAAAAATTAAACTGTATAATAATGTAGTTCATGTAAACTTTATTTTCAAAATTTTTCCAATATCACATAAAAACCAATTATATTTATTGTATCACATAAAAGAACCAACATTATCCTTAAATATAAGACTAATATCTATTACATGAATTGATAAATTGAGTTCTAAATATACGTTTTTGTAGATAATTTATGTGTTTATGAATTAAACCTAATGTCTACAAAAAAATTTTAGGCATTATATTTTATTATTTCATTACGATCACACTTAAAACATAGTAAATTCGTTCATGTTTATTCACAACCGTTTGCAGATATGACACCTGTGTTTTTATTACTCAAAAATATCCCAAGGGAAAGTTGGCTTTATATGAGACGGTAACAATTTGAAAATTCATTGAATTATATTTTGATTGAACAAGAATAGGATTTAATAAATAGTTGACATAATTCGAAATATCTTTTTATTAAGCCATTTCAACCATTAGTTCTGTTTTAGAAGAGTATCAGTCCCGATAGTGTCAAACACAGATTTAAAAGTTTTATCGTTTTGCAAAGGAAACAATAGGTAATTATGCTCTTCTTAAAAAAATGAAACAGAAAATGGTTTTATGACTACAAAGAAATCATGCATATATTTATTTAAATTATATACTGTTGTATTATATTTGAAAATAAATAATAGTGTTTTTCATAAACTGGTAAAGGCGGTCACAGCGTTTAAGTCAAAAAACAATTTTCTGCAGAACTTTAATGTTAACCGGTTATTTTGTTTGTGTAATGAGAGGGGTAAGGTTGGTAGAGAGTTATTCGTAAAATTTTTAGTATAAACGTTTGGCCGAAATGGAATAATAACATGCTGAATCGTTCGATTTAGGTTATATAATTGCGTTGTGGTGGTATATTATATAGTGTGTATAATATATAATAGAATATAGCTAATATGTATATTTTATATATAAATGCATAAATTAATGATTTTGGTACTCAGTTTTTAATTTGAATCAATTTATTTTATTTTATTAAAACTTTTCAAATATGATCAATCTTAACACTGTTGCTATACTTTATAATGGCTCAGTTTTAGAATTATGACTAATTGAACTGTACTCTTATGATAGATTATGACGGGCAATAAACATTTATATACTATAAACTATATATGTATGTACGTGCGCGTGTGTTATATGGAAGTATAATATATATGATATATACGCGGGAGAGATTTAATTATAATGTTATATGTACACAAAATTAACTTAAGCTTAAAGCCCAAGCTCTTTGACGAAAACGTGATTTCTGAGAAACCGTTTTGATTCGATAGGTTTGCTAATCTAAACGATACAGCTTTGACACAGCATCGTTAAATGCCACAGACCCATCTTACAACCATCCTGCAGCCTACAGTTAACCCCATAACGAGCTTTTCCCATGGATTGTATAATATATGCGATATCAATTATTCGAGTACCAGTATACCTTAAAATTAACGTTAAACTAGTTGAGTACATTATTCTTAAACATTTAAAACAGTAATCTAACTCGCACTTGCAAACACACTAACATACACCCCTTTCTGATCGTTCAAATGCTGCCTACATGCCATTAAATCGTCCAGAAACGAGTCACGTTTCCCCTATAATAATATTCCGATATTTTCCTACCTCCTCCGACGTCGCAATAACAGCTCGGCCTGGGCTCTGAGAATCGTTTTAGCAATAAATACCGCTTTATTCCGTAACAATATTTCCTTTTAATGTGTTTCACCCGAGGCTTTTATGTGATTTTTTTTACCGCTTCATTTTTATGTATATACGATATTTTATACACTTTTGCCTTCGAATTTCGGTTTGTGGTTTTTGCATCCACCCCCTGCAACCCCTTACGCCGCTGGATTGGACATAAATAAACACCCAGGGTGCCATTGTTGAAATTAATGAATTTCACTCGATGTTGTTTTTTTTTCATCAGTGTTGTTATGTTTTTAATCATCAAAAACACATGCGTCCAATTATTATTTGTTAGGCTGGAGCGCGTATAAAACGTTTATTTTCGGGCTATCAACCAGGCAATGATAATAAGTAATAACTGTTAATAACGATAATTCACGATAGTATCATACGCACCTACGCAACACGTAATATGAACTTATAACCATCATAATATATTGAACGCCAATTTTCTAAGGATAATACAATTATATTCTAGCATTAAACACGTAAAATGTTTTCAGTTTGTCACTTCGATACGAAACGCAAACAATAAACTGTTGATTGTGCGTGATATGTTTTGTCGCGCTTATGATATATACCATGACTAAATAAATAGATATGATCACGACTTTGTAATATGCATACCACCCTTTCCTCATCTATCGCGAGGTTTTCCGCTTCTATTATATTCTATTAACATTGCCGACCAATTAAATGCGGAGAACTACAAGCAATGGTTGTTTTGTGCACAGAATAGTGGAGATATATGCGCAAATCGGAGAAAACCGTTTTTTTTTTTTTTTTTTTAATCATGGACTATACCGTTATATTCTTTTACACTCTTATAGCCGATTAATTTTAGAAATTTTATTATTTGATTTATTTATTTTTACGCTCGACATCAATATATACGAAAATAGTGAAATACACTTTCGATAAAGAATATATAGCATTCCAAATATCAATTTAAATATACTATTTAATTATTCTATGATGGCGATTGAATATTATTTTAAGTTGTCCATTATAATATCATGGTATATGTTGAGAAAATAATGTTTTGATCTGCAGTCGTGAGAAGACCGCAGATGCATTCACCAAAAATTATAGTTGGCCCAAGAAAAAAAGGCTACGCCTTTTAACAGATATTGTGTTACTGCGAATAATTGCATGACCATTGATTGGAGAGGAAAAATAATTTTACCATCTCAACTTTATCCACTGACGTATTATCGACATATTATATAAAAAAAATGTTCTAATTAATTTGAAAATAACCCATATTAAACATAACATGTATCATACCACCATGCGCTTTGATCTTAGATAATATTATTTTGCACCACGCGACCTGAAAGTATATGTTGGAAAAGTTTTGTGAAATTTTAAGACCATACCTCAAACTCGAAATCAAAGTGAAATGGATATATTTATATATATACATGAAAAGTTAAAAAATAACAACATTTGATTTAAGTTCGTGAAAAGTTTTGATTGGTGTTTGGGTCGTGTAATAGTTACGCAAACCCTAAAACATTGGAAATTTTGCAAGCGTGATATAATTAAATTGATTATATTATTACATAATTGTGCACCTACTAACAAGATGATTATATCGCTATTGCTGAATTCTTCCCAAACAAGGTATCAAGATCCCTCAATAGAGATTCAGATTAAAATAGTTCTACGATTTATGATTTGTTGATTGTATAGTTCTATAAATTCGGCAATCGAAAGTTACAAAGTGCAAAAGTAGTAGAAACACCCGGAAAATTACAATGCACTCATTTTTTGTTTTTCATATTATGGTAAACATCGTTTTATTTTTACATACCATTTAATCGTTATAAATCAACATATTTCTAAAAAAAAATTATTTTTTTAAAATTGTTTATCGAAATACGCTGCGTAATATTTGCTGCTGCTGCTGCTGCATATATGGGGTATATGAAATTTAAAATGTTTCATATGTTCTCGTTCACAAAAATGTAAGTGTACTCGAATAACCATAAAGAACATAATAAAAATATTTCGTTATAAGCAATACGTCTTAAAATTGTGCAAAATAAAATATTTTATAAAACGTCGTTAATTTTTTTCCGAAATAATGCATGTCTTACGTTAAATGGATCACCCTGTGTTCGCAAAACCCGATTGTCGCAGTCCGTATTGTTATTGTTTGAAGTAATTTACCATCGTAGTTCGGCGACGGTTTGATGGTACTTAAGATCCTGTAATAGCAACGAAAACAGTTCCTAAAGGCTGTATACGTATACGTCGCAATTATATAAACCAGTAATTTTGCGTAATGTGCACACGTATTGTATATACAGAAGGGGTGAAAAGTTATTTTTTATTTTTTATTACTTAACTCTTAATTAATTTTCTTTAAAATGTAATATATGCATACATATACCGAGGGTAATTCATTAGACGCAGTACACTCATTGTTCAATATCAATGTTTTTTAAATATATTTTTCCTATCCATATAATTTTTTAATTTTATACTTTTCGGAATTGCGACACACAGTTTTAATATCATTTTCGAAAGCAGAATATTTTATTTAATATTTTAAAATACATACAAATTTAATTTAAGATGAGTATAATTTATAAGTATTTAAAGTTATAATGTGCAATGGACCAACATTTGTCGGGGTAACCGCGTGCCCTCCATTTCGCTCATCAATACTTGAAATAAATATTAAGCTTATCTCAAAAACTACTCGTTTTTAATTCGATTTTTATGAATCAAAATTGTTAGAAAAATATTTTGCATTGGAATATAAAATCAAAACTGCAGTATAGCCATTAAAAGTTTTAAAAAAACTCGAAAAAATATTAAGAATAAAAAATATTAAAAAACATGTTCCCGTATACTTTTTAAAATATTGTTTTATTAAAACTAAAAACCATATGAAATTTTTTTTATTCCAAAAAATTTGTTGTTTTCGAAATAATAAGTATTTGCTGATAAAATAATCAACCCGTAAATTGTATTTTGTATTAAATTTCTAAAAAACGTCCTCATTTAGCGCTGTGCACTTATTTGTCTGTATATATTATGTTCTACCGTCACAAAATATTTAACCGTGACACTGTCCCGAAAACAACCTAGGCAGATACAAATTATTGACATTGTAATAATTTGCAAAGAGCTATGTGGACAATTTTCAGTGAGTTAAGAAATGGAGGTGGTGTGACTGATCTTCCGAAAAATAATTTAATATTGTCACGAGAACGATGAAATACATTTTAAGACAATAGAGACCAAATTGTATTTCAAATTTAACCACGTATTGCGTTTTATTATTATTATATGATAAATTGATAAATAATATCCATTCCTTTCACGTGCTGAATCACATCAAAAAACAACAACAGAGCGTAACTTACTAATCTGTTCTCAAAGTCTAGTTTTATTTTATTTTTATTTTATCCAAGAGATAGTTTTTATTTTGTTTTTAAAACTGAAAAACTGATTTTCTAGTGCGTGCATAATTGATTAATTATGTGATTAATTACAAGACTTCTACTACAGAAATTGAGGTCGATGGTGATTCGCCGGACGATCATTAATATTTGAGTGCGTATTAGATAATAAGGCTGTATATGATTATTATTTAAATTTCACTTACTCCTTAACGAGAATTATCGTTTATGAGATAAAAAAATATAAATCGAATGAATTTCCCCAACGGCAGCAACGTAACCGTCGTCATCGTCTCAAGTACGGCACGATCTCATGAAACAATTTTGTTTTAAATACAAAGCTTCTTAAAACTTGTTTTCTATAACTGTTTTTGTTACTTTTTTTTTATTTACGAAACAAATTTCTTTGCTTTGCTGAATTCAATTACAAATTATTATTATTAAAAAAAAACATTTTGTACAATATTATTTAAAATACCTATAAAACGAAAAAAAAAAGGAACTTGTAAAATACATAGAAAATGTCATTACACTATTTCATACGATATAGTGTAGATTATATATTTTCCTAGTTAAACATTTTCCAAAACTCGTTGATTTTATCAATTAATAACAATGTTGTATTTTCTATATTTGAAACATAATTATGTAAAATTTTATATCATTTCAAAACTACGTTACTGAAATAAAAATAAAATTTTTACTGTTATTGGTCGTTTTTTAGTTTTACTTTTTTGAATACCACCATACATGTATAATTGTACATGTTCCGAAGCATAATATTATTTTGAGCATTTCAAAGTATAAAAATTGAATCTCGTAGAATTTTTCATTAGTTATAATTACAGTGAAACTTCCTTTAACGGACACCTCCAAATAACGGACGGAATTTTGGGAATGATGAAATGTGTACTCACTGTATTTCCCCTCCAAATAGCGGACGACGTTTAAGCGACCGAGAGTGTCCGGTATTTAGAGGTTTCACTGTATTTATAGTTTAGATAATCGGAGTGATGGAAAATATTTTGTGAGGTTGCTCTTCGGCTCATAAGTTTCTTTATCTAAATTCTTTATCTCTGTAGGTAATTGTATTGTCCATACGGTTTAATTTACAACAAAAATATTTGTATAAAATCGAATAGTTTCCAACATGGTGCTCAAGATAGGCAAATGTGTTGCACTATTCTGTAGAAAACGAAATTTGAAGTAGGTAATGTGAATAACAATATAATAATATAAAGAGAAAAAACGCGGATTCTGTTGCGTTGGAAAGACAAATATCCAGCGATACAGAATACAGATAATCATTAAAATGACAAAAAGGACTTTGCTGCATTAAAACGGCTCTTTGCCAAATGTCAAGTTTGTGTGTCATGTGCGTTGGCATCTATCCCATCTTGAACTTACTAGTCGCTCTTAAATTCACTCGAATAATAAACCAATCGCACTCTTACGCAAATCTGACATTTATATATTATATAGGTCAAAAAAATTATGCATATTGTGTAAACCAAGTGAAAATTCGTCGTTTTCTCGGAAGGTAAAACTGCAGTGCAAACATTTATAGGGATTACGCTAAGATGGAAAATACATTTCTGAATAGATTTCCTTAGGGTTTAGCGTCAAAATAGCAACTTTTGCTGTACTGAATTGATTACAATTCGGGAAATATATTATATATACCCGTATTTTCGATTGGTTAAAACGCATGGCAGAAGTGAAAAATGAATAATAATTAATAAAATAAATAAAAATAAAAACCGCCTTGGTCTTGGGGGCCCGTGAGAAGTCTAACAGAATTCGTTCTAAATACATCCTTTGTAGTTCAGTAACGTACTTAAATATTTTTTGCGAAAATGTGGAAAAAATAAAAGCTTTTCTCTTTACGTAATATTTTCGTGCCGATTAAATTTATTATCCTTTTTTTCTGTCCACTCTAAACCTTATACCCGATAACGCTTTAAAAAAAATCTATATCCTTTGTTTTAATTTTTAATCATGGTTTGGAAACCATTAAATTTTTTTATTATTATCATACGATCACCGATAAAATCGGGACGAATTATGAAGATATCAATAAATAATAACGAACAAAAAAGGCTTCCCACAGAATAGTATTTTGGCGGCCAAAATATATGTTTGATTGCTTTACTACCGATGTCCGTTGTACAAGTTTATGCTAAAAACAATAAATCACTCGTATATACAATAAAACAAATATATATATATCAATAAGTCATAAACGTGTTCGGGTAAATATAAAATAAAATGGTATTGCAAAACTGAATTGGAAAAAAGCGTTAATGTTATGTACTGGTTTTTGCCGTCATTTTTTTTTTTTTGTTTAATTTAATTTACGAATAAAATTGTTTGGACGTGTTTTCGTGCTCACCCTGCCCAAAAGCTCTTACGATGACGATTGAAAATCCCTTAAACTAAACACACATCATGTGTGTATAGCATAATTCATGTGGGTTTTTCCCTCCGTAACTACCCGTGCAAACAAACACACACACAAACCACTTATTGGGACTAGAAAAATTGATGGTACTCTCACTACTCCGCGCAAATCATTTTAAATGTGTGTGGGTTGCAGCACGATAAATTATTTACGAAGTCTGAGAACAGATAATTCCGGTCCGATAACTCACTGTTTAGCTGTAGGTGATTATTTTTGAGTCAGGAATAATTCACTATACATGCTCTACCTCTAGCACAGTTGCTCAGTTCACTCTTCTATATGCAGCCGTACCACTCTAACAGTAGGTAGTGCAATTTTGGACTCAAAACTAAACATGTCATACCACACTAGCCATCCTAACATCTAGGTATATCTTTGTTGATGTGTTACAATTATTAGAGTTCAATAATCTGAGACATGCATAAAATGCAGAAATTAAGAATTAAAATAAAAGATAATGTGTGAAAATGAAGTGTTCATCAGATAACATATGACAAAATCTTAAACAAAAATAAATTGAGCAATTAAATTTCGTTAAACCATTAAGTATTAAATTGCTTCCAAAACAATAATAGCATCGTCAAAGTAACATATTTTTTGGGATATGACTCGGTTAAACTTATACGAAGTGGTAATTGTTATTTGACCGCAGCTAGTACTTGATTTAGGGTTCGGGCCACAACTCAACACATCCGATCATCTTATAGTAAACGAATTTAGTTGTAATTTGTGTCAAGTGTCGTGAATCGTGATTGACGATCATGTTGTTGCCTTGACATCTTGTGGTTTATACCCACAGTTATCCACTTGGGCATGCCCGTGAAGAGAGAAAAAACACCTTATAACTAAGTATAACAGTGTAACATTACCGCGGTATATTTATAGAGGAAACTTTTGATTCGCGTGCGCCGAAAGTTTTCGAATACTACTTCGTGCGCCGCGAACAGGTGCGGAACACGAGTTGGGGATGGATAGGAGGGAGGAGATAATGAAAAACGCGTAGCGGAGCGTGGGTGAAAAAAATAAAGTAATAACAATAAGAAAGATATCGTCTGCGTATAAAAATGTATTTAATCTTCTTTTCTTTGCGTCGCTCCCCTCACAAATCTCGTCTCGCCCGCGGATTGTTTCTCGCCGTCGGATCGTAATAATTTATATAAAGGGTCCCCTCACACACAGCACACCCACCCACTGCACCGTCGAAGGTTACACGACGATTGCCACGTATGTGCGCGTGTGAGCATAATGGCACGAGTGGCAATAATAGACGTGCTTTTTCGGTGATATTATAACCATGACGATAGATGTGAGTGTGCCGTGATGCCCGACCGTCTGATTTAATTGACCGTTCTTGACGAGGACTCGTATTATAGGTAAAAGATGTCTCACCGTACATGTTCACAGCCTTTTTTTTCTTCAACAATGCAGTCGTTCAAAACCTGATTTTTAATTTTTAAGTATTGGTACATTAAAATAATGATATTTTTATTTTTCTGAGATTTTCGTTTATCAATTAAGTAGCAGCGTCCTGTAAAGGTATACAGTCTTCTGGTTTTCAAAGCAGAACTCCACTTCTCCTGCACTCAATTCAATTGTAAATTATAAAAAAATTATAATTAATATGAAAATGATCCAAGTATGATAAATAATAGATCCAATATTATTGAATATAGTTTATTTTTTGCAAAAACAATTTTTAAGAAATATTATCTTTAGGTATTGTTATTTTTACAACTGAAAAACAACTCGAAAGAATTTTCAATTAGATAATATGTGCATCAAAATTTTCACGAAAAATATCGACTAAATAAATTATAGTAAAAACGAGGGGGTGAAAGAGGGTTCTTATTTGGAAAGCAGTCAGAAAAATCTAAATTTTAAAATAAAATAAAAACAGTGTAAATCGTGCTTAGTGAACCATCCTATAAACAAACGGTATACTTGTTAACAGAAAACGTGTACTTACATACTGTAGAAAAACGTGTATAAGTACACTAAAGGATTTCGATGGTGAGAAATCGCCACAGCGCAGCAACTGTACTTTGAAAATCCGTTTTCCAACTGTACTCATATAACAACTATATTGTAGGAAACAGTTTATTTTCTAGTTTAAAAGTAATTATTTTTAAATACATATTAATTATTCCTTAAACTGATGAATATTTTACTCAGAAATCGATTTAAAAATAATAATAATAATTTTTTAAGGTAAAAATTAATGGAAACATTTATTACATTATTTGCTTGTATTTTTTTTTATGTATTCATCATTATTAGGGTTAGGATGTTTATGACCTTTAAAAACACTAAAAAAATGCATGCAAATATGCACAATAAATGTCAAAATATGCCCTTAAAATAAATTAAACATGTAATTTTAAATTTTATTTCTAATCCAAAATGTATTTTAAATTAATTTACAACTTTTTTATAACTTTGAACTTAAATAAAAATATATAAAAATATGATATTTTGAAATTAAAAACATAGATACTTACAGTAAATTAATATTTAATTAAGTAAATAATAAAGATAAGTTAATTATATAATGCGGGTTTCATATTTTCTCATTTTCGTTAAATGTGAAACCGACTGTGCCTACCTATGGGTTTTTATTGAGGTTTATATTGTATTTAAGTTATTGTTCGATGAAATATGCATTTATTTACAATTTTTTTCAAAATATTTAATCATAAAAATCTCTAAGTATACAAAATAAAATTGAATGTATCTGCTTCTATGTCGCACAAAACGAATTTATAACTTGGTCTGCAATGTGCACGACTAAAAGAAAAAATATGCAAAAGTCATAAACATCTTAACCCTGATCATTATTTTTCATTTAAGTTTTTATCTGTACCGTATTTCAAATTTTTTTTTACCCAATAAATAAACCAATGCCTTTTATTTGTATTCGAAATCACAGTCATGTAATCTTACTGATTTTATTATTTTCCGGAATTGTTTGATTTGTCCACGCTTAGTAAAAAAAAAAAAACACAAAATAATTCTTGGTAAGAAATATAATTTTATCGCAAAAATATTAAAAATCTATAATTAGTGTCAATTTATTGAACTAGTCGTTGTTTCAGATGAAATAAATGCTTTATTTTGTAGTATTATGTATCTATTAAGAGAAAATAAGAATCATAATTTTTCCTATTATGTCCTAGATTAGGTTAGGTTAGGTCTAGGTCTAAGTTCTACATTTTCAATAATTATAATAACATGTATTATAGCAGGAGAATTATAACTTTTAAGTACCTGCAGGTACCTAATAATAAAACAGCTAAGAGGCGATATTAAAATGTTCAGTTATTTTATATACCTATCTATTATGAAATAATTAACTTGAGTGCTGTAATTACTCATGTAATGTTTGTATCTATTGCCAAAAATTAAACTTATAAATCAAATATGTATAAACATAAATTTTTTTCCACATTAATTTGTCTCTGGAGACTCGTGCAGAGTATCAAAATTCGATAAATATGCAATTTCCTAAGGCTCTTTAATTTTTCAGATGAGGCCGAAGGACTTGATGAACTCGTTGAGACTGTCCATGGCTGTAAACAGCCAATCGGTCACGAGCAGCGGGAATTCCGGCGGAGGAGGTGGTTCGCCAAAAACCGGCACCGGAAACTCGACCTCCGCTTCTTCGGGCATGCTGCAGGCCATCCCGTCGGACGCGGTCAAGCGGCTGGCATTCCTGTTTCTGTCCACGTGTGCGCTACTTGCGTTTCGGCTGAAAATCATGGGCTCCAAACTGCCCGTGTTTACCAGGTATATACTAGCTATACTACATTGTATATCATAAAATCGCTTATACTAAACATAGTGTAAAAAGGTACCTTCAAATTGTTATTAACTGCGTTCAATTATTACAGTCAGAACAACTATGGGGAAAATTCAATGAAAACAAAAATTTTTTTTTTTTGATATTTTAAGATATTATTTAAAATTTTTAGGTGACGTTATTGGGCCGAGCTCACCATAAATACCCATCTTTTATAGACGTGTAAAAAATAGGCTAAATCATACTATACATGATTGACGCACTATACCTAATACCTATACCTACTGGGTGACTCACTTATATTTGTTATGCTTATAATTTTTTTAAGTTTGTACTTTTAAAATTATTACATACAGTGTTGAGAAGTATAATATTCTAAAAATATTATAAATTGTTGTTTTAGACGACTAAAAACATGTAAATATATTTTTTCAAGATCGTCTATACATTTTGAAATAAGTGAATTTTCGGTGAAAAAAGAATAACTCAGTAGGTATATACCATAATATTATATCATTTATTATTATCTATATCATTTAATGAAACATGCGCTTACATTTATTTCATGGTCGTATAACATTATTAAACTGTTGTGTGCAGTGACATCACCATCAGACACCACATATAAATGTATTATAATATAATATTATTAATTATTATATTATATAATATTAATGCAAACGCATTCTTAGTTCTTCATATTTTTTTTTTCTGTTTTTAATTTGCCACGCCAATAATGTTGTCACTCTAAGTCTGTGACTATGGACCCTGCGTCTAAATTCACCCATGTCTCTAATCAAATTTATAATACAGCTCGGCATCTACATAATTTCATAATACCTGTCGGTGGAGATCCATAAGTATTTGAGCTGGAGTTTTAATTTTAAACTACAGAGAGACAACCTATTTCCAAAATTCAGCATCCGTTACGAGAAAAATATTCCGTATTCCCCGCGAGTCGTTTAAGTACAATCAACTACTCGTACATATAATTATGCTGTGCCTATGGCGAGATTTTATGCGTTATAAATCGATTTTCGAACTGATTTATGAAATATTAAAAAAATACGTATATAATATTATATTATATTGTATATATATATATATATATATATATGTGTGTGTGTGTGTGTGTGTGCAAGTTATAATGAAAGTCAAAATAAAACCGACGGGATATGAGAGTGTGCGTTTTATTGGCATTGACGTACTACTTCCGTACATAGAAAAGTATACAAAAAAACATTTCGAAATTCGGGTAGTATCTCCAAAAATTCACGGAGGGCCAAATACATTGGCATGATATATTTATTTTTTTATAGCTTTATATTGAATCAAAATAATGCATCCCGTAATTTTTTATCGGCTATAAACATCTGAAAAAAGTTTGAGATGAAAAATATAATACTAAATAGGGTATTTGTCATCTCACCCTGATGAGGCAGATTTATTCAATAAATAAACTTACCACTTCTATTTGAAAACAACAACAAAAAATACTGTTCGTTCACGTATTGATAACATTATAATAATATATACTAATATTTTCCATTCAATAGACCCGAATCAAATTTTTTTTAAATAATACAACTTATTTTCTATTATATTGATACAACTAATACTAGATATATCATTTCTATTTATATGTTTTAACTATATGATTTATTATGTTTTTTTTCCAAATCGTATATATTCATATATGTTACATATAAGATGATTAATTTAACGAAAAATACTTGTTTTTTATAAAAATATTTAAGCATTTAAAAATATATTTTTTTTAATGCTTTCAGAATGATTGGATTTTTTTTAACTATATTTTTAAATATTTTGTATACTTATAATTTTTTCTAAGTTTTAATTTTTTGTATGTCAACAGTTTTAAACTACCTTCTAAAAACCAAGAAAAACTTTTGTTTTTCGTTAATACTTAATGGAATTAAAAGTAATTCGTGATAAAAGAATAACCTGATAAACAGTAAAACCTCCTTACTCGGAAAATTACTACAGTCCTGTATACCCTACATCTCGTTTATCTAATACTTAGACTCCCTTTAACGGAAACTTCTTTATAATAGTAAAATAAATTAGTACCGAGCGATTCTGTACTTAGGAGGTTTTACTGTGTCTACATGTCTTATTGTGAATAAACCTTTTACACCATTGTGACTAAACCTTTTACACCATTGTGGCTTTATGATCATATGGTAATCCGCAACTACATCACCGTATACTTAATAAAGTAAAATTATTATATTTTTAAGGTTCGACAATCCAGCCAGCGTGTCGGATTGGCCAGCAAGACAACTTACCTATAACTATCTGGTGAGCGTAAACGCTTGGTTACTGATATTCCCATGTGACCTATGCTGCGACTGGACCATGGGTACCATACCACTGGTTGAATCCACCTCAGATCCCAGAAACCTGGCGACTTTGGCCACATACTCCGTGATTATCGCGCTCGTGTACACGGCGTTCACCACGTCCAATCGAACAAAACGCATTGTTGTCATCATGGTAAATACATCACTTACTGTTAAGTCATTTTTAGTAGTACCTATATATCTATTATGGACAATTTTCCGAGACTTTCTGCCCAACAATAATACTTTATTACCTAACCTTTAACCAGTAGATTTCGAACCGTTTGCTTTTACATAATCTAAGTATTTGTTGCGGTAATCTTCGTCCAACGTGACTATATAGCTTCCGGATCGGTGACCAACAAGGTTTTTAGTAACGAATTCCCGTTCCACATGCTCATATGTTCTTGACATACAATTTTTATATTTTATAATATTAACTAAATATTTACTAACATAATACTGAAATTATAAATTCTGATCAGCTATGAGTTTAAAAAGTACGATATAATAATACCTATAATGAGTAAAATCCTCAAAATAAATATACACCATATAATGGTATTTTTATTTTTATTTCTAAATTTGCAAATTTTAATTTTAAACTAATTATAAATCATTAATTATGCTTTGAAAAAATGTAAAATTAATATGCCTCATAAGCTTTTAATATTTTTTGTAGTGAAGTGAAAATAAATTCAAATTTAAGTTGTTATCTAGAAATTAATCGAATTGCCTAAACATATACATCCAAACCCGACAACCTTCTAAGTCTTGCTGCCTTGTATATTGTGCGTTTCTATATATGTAATGTTATGTTAATATTTCATACGTGCAAAAAAAAAAATAAAATAAAAAATATTTTTAAAAAAACGTAAAAACGAATCAAACAAATTGATGGTCAAAAAATCTTTATTCACAAGTGCTTACTACAATACATTGTCTATTTCAGAGTTTGGGATTGACTGTTTTTCCGTTTCTACCCGCATCGAACATGTTCTTTCCTGTAGGATTTGTCGTAGCGGAACGCGTCTTATACATGCCGTCAATGGGATTCTGTATGCTCGTCGCCTATGGTTTAGGACTTATAATCGATAAATGGTAAGAGATTTTGATGAGTTTGTTGCGACCGACCAGATCATTAACGTTTTGTTCTGCAGCAAGTCCCGGTTGGTGCTAACAGCCGTTTCCGTCATTATGTTCACCCACGTGGTGAAAACCTACACAAGAAATTCGGACTGGTCATCCGAATACGCAATTTTTACTTCTGGGTTGAAAGTAAATAAGCTAAATGCCAAACTCTACAACAACGTTGGACACGCTTTAGAAGCTGAGAATCGATTCCAAGAAGCTCTTGCGTACTTTCACAAAGCCGTCAGGTAAGTTTCTAATGTTTATAGTACCTACCTACCAATTGAATTTGCCTCGGAGTGCCACGACATTATTTTAAAAATATAGCCATTTTGTTTGAATTAATTAATTTTTTTTTTTAATAAAAAATAATTTAAATTACCAAAATTCGTGACGACAATCTTATAGATAAATCATGTGTGAGGCAATTCATGTGTGTTTTTTCAACCTTTTCTTTTCACAGCCGTTTGCTATCACACTATTCCATTATGATAAAATAAAAAAAATTCTCATAAATTAGGTTTTGAGTTCGTGTTGAAAAAATGCATGCTAATAATTATTTCCGGAAAGTTCTAGGATTATGACTAAAATTCTCAATATCATAATATATGTGATTAATATTAATATAGTATCGATAATTAACGGCATCATATTTTCTATACCTGTAATCATGTTATGATTATAATTATAATTATTTTAATTGTTTTCGTTCAATTATTTTATGGGTGATCAGTGATTTTTTAAAAAAATGCCTTAAGGCGTGAAGGGTATAAATAAAAAATGAGAATCACAATCAAGTTATTTTTATCGTTAAAACGTGATTTATAATTATTGTTTTTCTTCTTTATTTCAGCGTGCAGCACGATGATATCGGAGCTCACATAAATGTTGGCCGAACGTATAACCATCTAAAAATGTACAAGGAAGCAGAAGACGCTTACTTAGAAGTAAGTAACTGCAAAAAGTTCAACATTTAAAATTATTTACGTGACTAATATTTGCAATTACGTATTTACAGGCCAAATCATTGCTTCCTAAAGCAAAACCGGGTGAATCGTACCAAGCCCGTATAGCTCCCAATCATCTAAACGTACTACTGAACTTGGCTAATCTGATTGCTAAAAACCAGACGCGTCTAGAAGAGGCGGACATGCTGTATCGACAGGCTATCAGCATGAGGTCCGATTACACGCAAGCATACATAAACCGTGGTGACGTTTTGCTCAAGCTCAACCGAACTAAAGAGGCGCAAGAAGTGTACGAACGAGCTTTATTCTACGACACCGACAACCCGGATATCTATTACAATGTGATTATAGCAGACCCATGCATACGAAAATGTTTACAAAAACATCGTTTCTTACCTTATTCCTTTTCACTTTTCAGCTGGGCGTTGTACTTTTGGAACAGGGTAAACATTCACAGGCCTTGGCTTACTTAGATAAAGCTTTGGAATTCGATCCGGATCACGAACAGGCGTTGCTGAACTCAGCCATACTGCTCCAAGAGTTGGGGCAGGCAAACTTGAGAAAACTTGCTGAGAAGAGACTTCTCAGGCTTCTGTCGAACGTACGCATTATAGATACTAACAACTGGTAGTACGATTGTAATCGTTTTATTTTCATATGATTTTAGGGTCAAAAAAACGAACGGGTGTTTTTCAACTTAGGAATGTTGGCTATGGACGAAGGAGACGTACCGGCGGCTGAACATTGGTTCCGTCAGGCAATTCTCATTAAAGAGGATTTCAGGGCCGCTCTGTTCAACCTGGCCTTACTGTTGGCTGACGACCACAGGCCTCTGCAAGCAGCCCCATTCCTCAACCAGCTGGTCAGGTTCCATCCAGACCATGTCAAGGCTCTGATATTACTAGGAGACATCTACATCAACAACATCAAAGATCTAGATGCTGCTGAAAACGTGAGTTTGTTCACCACTGAATAAACCACTCCGACCCTGACTTTTTTAATCCTTGTGTTGTCGTATTTCCAGTGTTACCAGCGGATACTGCAACTGGATCCAGACAACACGCAAGGGATGCACAATCTATGCGTGGTGTACGTAGAACGTGGCCTTTTGAAGGAGGCTGAAATTTGCTTACAAAAAGCCCATCTGATGGCCCCACATGAAGATTACATTATCAAGCATTTGAAAATTGTGCAAAACCGCTTGCTGGCAAAACAGACTTCTGATCAGCTCAATGTAAGTAGTAGATTTACATTTTAATACAATAAATAAGCTCACTCGTTTTCAACCAATTTTCGTTTTACTTTTATATTTATAGGAGAATCGTCCGGATTCTAAGGAAATCCGAAAAACTGAAAAAGACACAACTCGTCCAGACACCAATCTTAAGTCGAATACCAAACCGTCTACACTATCTCTGTCATGAATGATAAAATATTTATTAATTAAAAAAGTATATTTTTTTTTTTTTTTTTTTTTTTTTTTTAGTTACGTACCTAGTCATAATTCACCTTTTTTGATGTTAGTACTTAACTGAATTTTTTTTACAACCTGATAATGTCTCTAAGACACCATTTCAAATAAAACATCAAAGTGACATTACTGCACATTTTATTAAAAGTCACAGACTTGACACTTGTATAGACAGGTATCCCAATACTTAATTTAGTAATCTCATTTGGTGCTAATACTCAATGACAGTACTTCATTTATAAAATATGCTTCTATACATTTAATCTGAGGCTAAAATTAATTAGTAAATCGTAAGATATATTTTTCTCTTGAATTTTTATTTTGAATCGTTTCGAACGAAAACAATTTGTAAAAAAAAATCGTGCTGTGATGTATTTAGTAGGTCATAGTATGATTATAATTTATAATATTATTTTAAAATTAAGACCTTATTCATTATTAAACTTCTATAAAGTTATTTTTAAAACAATAATGATCTAATATTGATATTCACATTTTGTAATCATTATAATTATAAATGATTGTGTTTTGATTATTGGTTGAAAAATTTTTAAATATAATTTTTACTCGATTTATGTATTAATTTAGTTTAAGTAATTACCTACTTAAAAAAAAAATAAACAAACATCAACTGATCGTTTGAAATAACAATAACTACTTAATTATTACATTAACAATTCAATAGATCATACATATAAGTCTTGAAAACATAATTTATTTCAGTCTGGAAAGCAGTTTTTTTTTTTTTAAATATACCTATGTATTAGTGTATTTGTTTATTTTTATACTTATTATTTTTTTTTTCATTACCACATTTGTGTAAGAATGTGACACTATGTTAACCAATAGAAAAGAAATTTGGATAACAGTTATTTAATACATTTTGTTTTAAAAATTTAATCTCAAAGAATCAGTATTATATTTTCACGTAATAATAAGTTATTAACATGTATTTGAAAAATTGTCGTAATTTTATAAAATGTTTTTTTTTTTTTTGTATTTGCGGACAATCATTGTAATTTTTTAATTTAATTATTATGATTTTTGAAAATTTAAAACTCTTACTTTGTACCTGGGCCCACAAGTTTTTTTTTAAACAAATTAAATGAAAACATGTTCTTTTAACAATGGATAATTCCAACTTCTGAAAGAAATGTTTTGTATGAAACAAAATTTGTTTTTTTTTTCAAATACCTATATGTTAAAACTACTGTATGGTCTAAAAACGCTAGCTGTTAATGTATTTTATAATATTATATGTATAAAATATTTATAGATGTTTACCAGAGGTAATATTGAAGATAAATATTGCTTTTTGATGTGATTTTTTATTTTATGTTTTATAAAAAAAAAATAAAAACATTAATATTTTAAACAATATAGGAATTGTGTTACTTTATTAATTGTGTTATATTTGTACTCTAATCAGAGTAAAAACATTTTGAAAATATGTGTATCCTAAAATGTATCATATCATATTATATTTGTATTAGGAATTTTGCTTGTGTTGCAAAGAGTTAACAAGTAAAGTTAAAAAAAATTTTCAAAAGCACAATTTGTTTCTTTAGATGAATAAATTTATCAACTACAAAGGCGATTCACAAAAGTACAAATATAATATAATTATTGTAGAATCAATTTTATTTTAATATGGACCGTACATATTTCTTAGGGCCGCCAGTAGAAGAACCCTAGTCACTGGTAAACTTATACTTTCACATGGCTAAAATTATTAATTTTTTTTATTAGTATTTGTTAGTTAACATAAAAGTTATGGATCGGATCATTTTCGACTATAACACCAATAATACTATTAATAAAGAACTAAAGACTAATAATTTGTTTGAATGATAATAACTTGGAAACTACATATATAATTTTATTTAGATACTTAAATCACAAACTATATAAAAATAGTCATATAGTATGAGATTAATATTTTTGAGAAAATCATTTGCTAAGTTATTTGCAGTAGAAAGGGGATTTTCATTAACAAAAGTTTGTATCACCATATGGTAATATGTATTATCCAATATTGGTTGGTAATATATTAGATACCTACTTTTATTTTATGAGGTTCTAACCTCTACTCTGTCTTTCACATCAATATATGCTACTGATTATATACATACATGTTTAGGGAAGTTAGGCTAGGACATAATTAAGACAGTAAGTTTAAGGAGTATGTGTAATTTCTAAAATTGCTTAAGATATAAATTTTGTCATACATTTGACTGAAAAATATCCATCAATGGTTATGATAGGTATCTACTTGAAAATAGTTGAAATTCAAATACTATTAGTATTCAGTATAGTTGGCTAATAATAAATGGGTATAGCTTAAACTAAGCAACCATATGAATAATATTATAAAAAATGTAATTACATTTTTTTATAAAATGACAGTTTTTACACAATCTTAAAATTTAAAAACAACATATTTTTAACTTACCAAATTTCACACCAAACACGGCGATGTCTCAAGTAAAAGAATGTCTTCAGAGATCATATGAAGTAGGAAAACACAATAATACTTTAATAATACAACACAATTTTAACTAATTTATTTGTGTGGTATGTTACTAACAAAATTACATAATTGAATTCCTAATTATAGTGTTCGAAAGTACCAAACGCCATCGCTAAAGCCTGTTTGCAGAAAGTTGAAAAAAAAAACAGTGAAATTCAAAGATTAAAGACCTGTCAAACACTAAAGGTAACAAAAAATTTAGAAAGGTTACCAGATTAATTTATTTGTGAGTGATTGATTTATCATCGCTGCACCAACATTTTTGATCAACGAAATTCTTTGTTAATTTTTTGATACAATTAGGTATTTAACATTTGGTAGTTAGGTTAGGTAACTCTAAAAGAACTCAATATAAATTGTAATAGTATATATAGCCAGTGGTATTGTACAATACAATAGATCCATTTCTCTGTGAGTCATTCAAACGATGATTTAACATTAAATGCATTATATGTAGATAACAATTATTATATATAATATGCCTCTATACTTAATGTATTATGTACTTATTCAATACAAATATCAGCATTTTAATTGTACGCTCTTTATATTATGTTAACTGCACAAAAACCAGGTCTTTATTTATAACTAATTTACAAACAAAATGCCTAAATATAGTAGGCATTAGTACCTATAATAAAATAAATTAGTAGCATAATAAAGTGCAATTACTTGGTAAAAGCTATCAAGTTAGGTTAGGTTATATAAGGTATCATGTTTTTAATAGTACAGATATACCTACTACTTAATCTCTGTATTCCTATTTTCTATTTTTATTTCTATTCATATGATAATTTTCAAATGTTCTAATAATACATTTTTTTATACAACTACATAAATATTTTATGTGATTAATTAAACAAATAAACAATGTTTAGTGTACTTACATAGGTATCGCTATTAAAATATAATACTATAATCGTCTTCATTAACAGCTTAATGGTCCATCAAGGAGCTAGGCTGCCACTAGTAAGCCTTCATTTTTCCCTGTCCAAAGTCCAGTGTAGCATTGCATTCTCTTCTATCAGTCTCCTTTTCTACTGTGGTTTTCCATCTTATTGTTCTTGATCTCCCAAGTGGACATTTTTTATTATTTTACCTGTCAGAACATTTTTTAATAAATCTCCAACCGCTCTCCACACATGTAACAACCACTCTAGACGATTATATCTTATATATGTAAGTATATTCAGTCTTTTAAAAAAAGGTCACACCGATACCACACACAACTCTTCATCGTGTCTTTTTTCATAAATTCCTAGGTTATCATTGTACACATTGGTCCATATATAATGTTTAGTATTTTTCTTTCCCATACAGCAAGTTTTCTATTGTCATCTTTCATCGTGGACCATGTTTCATATCCGTAGGTCACTACTGGTCTAAAGTAGCTAGTGTAAAAAGTAGTTTTTGACTTTCTTCACAGCAGTTTTGATCTCAGTAAAGAAATATACTTTCAGTAACGTCTTGTCATTACACAATTTCAACTAATTAACGTAAATTAGTGGGATTCCAAAAATTCTTTTAAAAAGAAGTGTTGACAATATCTTATAACAAATATCTAATAATGAGATTCCTCTCTAATTTTTTGGGTCTAAAGTGTTTCCTTTTTTAAATATTAGGCATAGTATTATCGTGTTCCAATCTCCTAGCATTAATTCCATTTTCCAAATTTCACTTGTAATCATTTCTTCGCCATTTTTTAATGATTCCACCACTACGTTGCTTTCCCCGGGTGATTTGTTGTTTTTAGTTTCTTTATGAAGTTATTGACTTGCTGTTTTGTTGGAGTTTCAATATATAGTTCCACCGTACTATATTTCATAACTATTTCTTCGTGTATTGATGTTGGGGGTGTTTTATTTAATAAATATAATTACATATAAAAACAAACTAAGATTTTAAGAAATAAATTAGGTGAGTTAGTGACAAAAAATAGGAATCTATAGTAGAAGAATTTAAAACACATTTTGAAAATCTATTCAAGTGTTAAAATACTAGTACTAGTACTAAATATTAAAATCCTAGTCTGTGGTTTATATCCCCGCTTAATACTGACAGTTTTGCAGAAGAAACTTCTGTTTATTTTTATTTTCTTCAGTTTTCTCAATAGATCTCTTTTCTGCCAATCTCCTTTCACATCTTATCACTTTATTGGTTTATTTTTTAGTGTTTTTATAACTTTCTATATTTATGTCACTCGGGTCCTTGATAGTTTTTTCTCATATGCAGTTTCTCCCGTTTATTGCTTCCTTGCACCTATCATTAAACCATTCTTTTTTTATTTTTTTTAAACTATTCCTAAGCAATTATTGGCACTGTTGACTACTGCTGTTCTAATTCTGTCCCATATCCGTTTAGCATCTTCATCTGTATTTCTGTTGAATTTTTGTAATTCTTGTTGTGTTTTACAGAATATAATACTAAAATAATATAAAATAACAAAAATAAATAATTATACGTAATTCATTTAAATTTTAAATCACGACAAGAGTTACGTTAAAATTAATAGTGTTACATAGGTAATATTATTGGTTAATAAATGATATCAAAAATTCTGATAATACATATAAAAATAATTGGAAATGTGTAATATATAGAACCTAAGTAGGTAACCATTGAATGTATAGTGGTTTGGTTGTCAGAAGCGACATTTTCTTCCTATAACACCACCCAAAACCATCCATCTTTATATAGTTTTATAACAAAATGAATCTGAAATTTTGAAGAAAAAAAATAGTATATATTGTATATTATACTATAATATATACCCTGTATATATTACCTATATATTTAATGGATGAGATCTTGGATTGATAATTTAATTATATTGTTATTAATTTTCAGAATCGATTCAAGTACGTGCAGCCACGTCGGCGAGATTTGTGTAAACCAACCTCGGTAATTTTTATGACTAGGTGCCAAACTATTAACTGTTTGATGTAATTTTGCACAATGTAGCTGCTATTTTTTTATACATCATTGATAATGTTTTATATTTTTATCATTTCATTAAGCTACATTATAATTGAAAAATTAATAGATAATAAGTTTGAGTGTCTGTATGTGTAAATTATAGAAAATATTAATTGTATTCATGTATGTACAACATAAAATATTATACATAGTTTATACAGTATACACAGTATATCATTTGATGCTCAATCGTGTTTTAACAGGTAAAAAGGAATCGGGGCGCAATCATGTTTTAATTATTCGGGCGATTGTAAACTCTCCAGGGTTTAGTCCAATACTACCTGACGGGAACATGTAAACTCTCCCGGGTCTAGTTCAGTACTACCTGAAGAGAATATGTAAACTCTCCCGGGTCTACTTCAGTACTACTAAGCTAGCTGGGGAGTATGGGGTATTATTCGTTTTACACAGTTGCAGGTAACACTAAAATAATTCAGTCCGTAACTTCAATAATATTTATGGGTAATGCTGGAAATATTTTGCGTCTTGCATTATACATATTTCTTTTAATTAGTAATAAGTCACTAGTGTCAATGGCGTCACTATTACTTTCCTACAAAACTTTACGCAATATTTTCCGTGGAGCATCAGATATATTCTCCGTTGCTTTTCGCTTTCCCGATTGCGTTATGCACAAACGTTGTACCTTTTGCTCATCAGAAGAGTGAGTGTGTTCTAAATTAGATCTTGATACAACTTCCCTGTCTGAAAAAATGCATGTATAAATGTATGTATTATAATATAACTATAATATAATATATTTATAATGTAGTAATATGTATAAAATCATACAATTGAATTAAATAATTACATACCGATAATATATATATATATAAGTGCGTTATTCACATTACACTTCCACTTGACTTCACCAGTCGATGATAGTGTTGATTGCTTATGGAAAATATACGAGCACATAATTGAAGTGTAGTCCACCGTCGAATGACGTTCAAAGTTTGGGTATTGGTGTACAATGTAGAAACACGAGGATTGAATAGATGTATACTTATCGATTTATTGAATTAAACACGGTATAGAATATAAATGAATAAAATATTAACACTGATAAATTAATACTATGAGAGGCTCTGATTAAAATATACGTGACGCTCTGTAATAAAACTTAAAAGATGCTTTTCAGAGTAACGCTGGCGTCGTTCACTCTTCTCATCAGACTTCACTCGACCGACTCCCGGGCACCGCCCGGGCCCGTCGCAACGGTCTGTCCGGGGACTTTGGTATGTGCTGACCCAGCCGAAAATGGTCACGTAGGCCATCGTGAGAACCAAAATGGTCACACACTCATTTTCCCCTGAGTCAACACAACTGAGCGTTTATATGCAAGCCTCCATACACACTACGTACATACATGTATACATAATATATATATGTACACACATACATACTTGCCTACATACACACTCACCCATATACAACATACCCCCAGCGTTAAACTGGAGCAGTCCCTGCGACCTAATTCATTACTTTTACAAATCTCTTAAACTACGGGTACACCTAGTTACAATACCGCCACATGGTGTCTGTAATGCTTAAATTAACTTAACTTAACTTTTATCTTAAGGCAATACAAAATATATATATTTTTTTTATATAAACTTAAAGGTTATCTTGGTCATTATTTGAAAGATTGTCTGCTACCTCTGGACTATACATTTTTACAACCTTATTTCTAAACTTTATAACTATTGTACCTATAAATATTAATAAAAAGGTTATTGTTACATAAAGAATGGTTATGTGGAATTCTACTTTAAATATAAACAATGGTGCTATGGTTTTGGGCTCGAGTTTACTCGATTCTATCGCTTTATGGGCTAGGGAGTTCAAATCCTTAAAAATTTTTACATTAGTGAGGTTCTGCGGTAATACAGAGCAAAGAGTTTCTGTCAACATTGATTCTATATTAAACTTTCGATTTTCTGGAATTATATCTATCTGTATATCTCTATTGGTCTTAGAAAATGGTACGAGTACACAGCTGTCCGTATGAACTTCGCAAGACGGCGAGGCGGTCAACCTACCCACACCCGAGATCTCAACTCTAAAGGTCTGCGGAGGATCTGTGCACGTAATTGTACATAGGTCTGGTTTAGTATAATACAGCCAAGAGTTTGCCTTTGATAACCGATGCCAAATAGGTGTCTCTAATGTTACCAGTTTGAATCTACAGTCTTTCAGGGGGTTAAGAAAGTTAGTTAGATGTGACAACTCACACAAGTCGGATCCCGTTCGGTAGTGGATCGGTTGATCACCCTTACAAAGTGTATATACCCCCACCTTGACACATGATTCCCATTGACTAACCTCTAATGAAATAAAATGTTCGTTATCATTACTTAATGCCAGGTAGTCGACCTCAGGGGCAATTAGGGCTATGGTATTTTTATCATATTGGATGGGTAGTGAAATAGGGTGGTACATTGTATACTCCTCAACAGATATTAAAGGTATTCCTATATAGAAAACTAAGTATTGCTCTTGATGAAAGATTGTTAGGTCCGAAATTTGGAGGAATTCTGTTAGAGATTCTGTTTTAATGTCTAATGGTAATGCTGTTCCAGTTGGTCCAGCCCGCTGCCAATACGGGGCATTGCTAGTCTGTCAATATTGAGCTCAATGCACACAAATTTGAGGTTCTGTAATGTCAGGAACATATCCTCTAGAGATGGTTTTTGCCAGTATTTTGGTTTCGTCACCATATACAGAATGTATCGATTCTCTTGACGTATGTATAATACTTCGTGCATTTTGGGATGCTGACTTTTTAACATCTCCACATTGCCAAACTTCCTGCGAAACATGAGGGCCGTGCCCTGACTCATTTTTACGTCTTGCGATATGCAATGCGCGAGGCTGTAATCCGATGGTGCGTCGAATAAGTCTCCCGGTTCCTCTTTTACCATACTGTTGATTATAGACTTGCCCTTTATCAGTTCCAAGTAGGTATCAAAACTAACGCGGGTGACTGGGATAGATGTTTTGTTTAACATAACTCGCCCCATGCGACTGAGTGCATCCGCATTCGTGTTTGCGACACCTGGTTTATAGATAACTTCGTATTGATATTCTGATAATTTGATTCTCCATCGCATGAGCCTTGATCCAGGGTCCTTAACATTGAATAGCCACGTAAGTGGCTGATGATCCGTATAAATCTTAAACTGCCTGCCCAGTAGATAAGGCCTAAAGTGCTTGACTGACCACACAACGCTCAGCAGTTCCTTTTCCGTGGTACTGTAATTTTGCTCCGCCTTGTTTAGCGTACGCGATGCGTAAGCAATGGGAAGATCTTGCCCTATTTCCCGACCTTGCGAAATCACGCTCCCAATTGCGTACTGACTCGCATCGGTTGTTAGGATAAATGGTTCCTCGAAGTTGGGATACTGAAGTATAGGAGCTTGAATGAGCTTCTGAATGAGTGCCTCAAATGCTGCTTGACACTCCACAGTCCACTCGAAAGGTTGTCCCTTCTTTAGTAGATTTGTCATTGGCTTGGCTATTTGGCTATAGTTTTCAATGAATCTTCGATAATAACCCGATAGTCCGAGAAATTGCTTAATTTCCGTCGGATTTTTGGGTACTGGATGATCTCGAACGCAACTAATTTTTGCCGGGTCTGGTTTCACACCAGCATCTGTAATAAGATGTCCAAGGTAGATAACCTCGCGTCTGAGGAATTGACATTTGCTTGGCTGAAGTTGTAAGTTGAATTTTCGTAAACGTTGGAATACTTCTTCCAATCTTTCCTCGTGTTCAGTCAGATCGACTGCGTATATGATTATGTCATCCAAGTATACAAACGCCTTGGTGCCATTTAATCCTGTCAACACGTTGTTCATTAGACGCTGAAAAGTGCTAGGGGCCCCACATAGTCCGAAGGGCATTCGAACAAACTCAAAGTGACCTTTGTCCGTTGAAAATCCCGTTTTCTCAGAATCTTGCGGACGAATTGCGACTTGATGATATCCACTGGCGAGGTCTAGTGTGGTGTAATATCTGGAACGTCCTAGTTGGTCCAGAATCTCATCGATTCTTGGGATTGGGAAAGCATCCCCGATAGTTAACTGATTAAGACGACGGAAGTCTACGCAGACTCTGAATTGCGGTTTTCCATTCGCATCTGGCTTCTTAGGTACTACTACAAGAGGTGCATTCCACGGTGATTCTGATGGTTGAATAATGTTATCCTCTTCCAACTTTTCCATTTGTTCGACTATCACCTGCCGATGAGCGTAAGGAAGCCTATATGGCCTGATGTTTACTGGAGCTGTTCCCTCCGGAATTTTAATCTCATGTTGAATTGCTGTGGTGAACGATAGTGGCTCCCCCTCGAGATGGAACAGATCCTGATACTTTTTACAAATTCGCCACAGGCTGGCCTGTTCTTCAGGATTTAGATGCTCCGTCTGGATATATTTTGCTAATTCTGTCATTCGGTTAGCCTTGCTTTCCTGCTCTTCTATTTGATTACAGAGATAGACGCTTGATTCCTTGAAGACTTCATGTTGTACACCTCGTAGCGGGGGTGGGGAGAATTTTATGGAGTCCTCTGATGGGTTTATTATTGTAACCACAACTTGTCCATCCCTTACACAATTGATAATGTTTCCCAATAAAATTCCCTCTTCTCCGATGCTCTGTGCATGTATTATTAGGGTTGTTCCCTCTTTTTCGTCTGTCAAAACAGGTACGAGAGTTTCTGAACGTGGTTGGATGATTAATGTTGGTGAAAACTTCTGAGGTTCTGGAGGTTCTGGAGGTTCCGGCTGATTTATAGGTTCTATCGACAGCGTAGAGGTTCTGAAGTTAATATTCATTTCCTTGTCCCGAAGGAATGGGGTGCCCAAGATTCCTGCTTCTGATATCGGAAAGTTGTCATGTATGACCTGGAACGTGGCAGTCGTGACATTCGTTCCAAGTTGGACACTTAGGGAGACTGAACCTAAGGTGAACACTGGTTGTGAATTGATTCCTGTTAGCTTGTAGATGGTGGTTTCATCGACCAGAATATTTTTTTTTAACTCTGAAAGCTTTATCATGTTGACTTCACTACCGGTATCCACCAGCAACTTTACTTTTTCCTTTATACATTGAGCAATCCTGAGCGAGATCGAATTATTTATTAATGTGGCTGAGAAGTGGAGGGCCGTTGCAGGCTTAAGACAGCGCTTTGAATCTGCTGAACCGAACGCGCGCTGATTGTGCTCGGCTCGTGCCCGTTTTCCGCTTCCTGATTCTCTGTTGCCTTCTCTTGTTGATTCTCCTTTTTGCTGTTAACATATTTCCTTTTCCGGCACTCTTCCAATTCATGTCCTACTTTCTTACAATACCGGCATATTAATACTGTTTTAACGGCATTTTTTGAATTTTGGTTTCCGCTCTGCTGGCTGGCTTTATACTTTTCTTGGTCCCATTGTGAGGCTCTGCAATCCTTAGCGAAATGGTTAGTTCTGCCACACTTGAAACAACCTTTATTGGCGCTGACGTTCTTTCTGTTCTCATTTTGTTTAGACGTTCCGGGGTTGGGTTTGGGCGAATGTTGCTGCTGATTTTTGGCATTAAGTTGCAGGCTAAATAATTGTGTTTCCTTTGCCAGGTTCTGTTCCGTTTCCTCCTCTAAAGCGAATATCAGTGCGTCGCTCAGTTTTTTAGGGCTTCGCGCTTTTAATAATATTCGATAAGACTCGGGTAGACCACTTATAAACGCGTTGAGCACTTGATTGTGTAACAGCCTGTCAATGTCCGTTTCGTTCGTATAACCTCCCCCTTCCATTGTTGCGCCGATTAAATCGTGTAACAGTTGCTCCATTTTGTTGTAATACTCCTGTACCCCTTCGTCAGGAATCATTCTACATGTTAGTAATTTCATGTGTAACTGTGGAAGCAGCTTCTTCGTTTCCGACATTTCCACAATATTTTTCCGGAACTCCTTATAGGTCGTTATGTCCTTGTACCTCAATGATCGCAATGCTCTTCCTGATAGCTTTATTATCAATCCCTGTACTAGCATCTCTATCTGTTCTGGATTGACCATCCTGACTGCAAAATCGCATGCCCTTAAGAAGTGGTATGCCTGGTCGGGGCTCGCCCCATCAAAGTTCGGTACTACTCGCATTGCTGCTTCGACACTTACTCCAACCTTGGGTGCTTCCGTCATAGAATCTGAAGTTACAGATTTGTGCTGGTCATCCATCTTTCTTATTTGTTGCTCTGGGTTGTTCTGATGTTCTGTCTTATGTGAATATTGTTGCTTTTCACGATTTGGTCGAGGTTCTGGATGCTCTGTTTTTCGCTGATGCTTTGGAAGTTCTGAGTTTTGTTGATTTTCTGTATGCGCTGCTTGTTGTTGATTTTCTGGATGCTCTGTAATTTGTTGATGCTCTGGAGTTTCTGTGTGTGGCTTGGTCTTTCGACTCCTTAATAAATACCTAGTTGACCCTAGCAGTTCGTCCGTTCGGTCTATTGTATCCCTTGCCCTTTGTAAGACCCCACTACTTGGTTCATAAAATTCACCACTAGACGGCTCACTACTAGAGCTATCCAAATCTATTAAATTTAAATCAATGCCATCATTTGACCCTGAGTTCGACATGCACTAGCAAAAAGGCCTGATTATTAGATAAATTAAATATACTGAAGCCAATTATTATTATATTTTTTTTTTTAATTAAATTAGCAAAACAATACGAGCAATACTAGATAAGGAAAAAAAAATAATAATAATAACAATAATTATTATACTAAAGAAATAAGTACCAGATAATTTAACTGCCCCAAGTAATTACAAATAAAACTTACGAAACGACGTATAGTAAATACTGTTGCATCATGATTGTGTTGACACTTGATTGTTGTTATCTACCGCGTGATAAGATTGTGCGCTGTATAATTGAATTGTTCCACTGACCTACTGCTTGGTGTCGTTGACCCACTGCTGGCGACGTTGACCTTGCCCCTTCTCGTGCTGCGACGGTGCGTACCGAAACGAAGACTCCTCCCTGACGGTGACACTGTGTAACACGGCGGCGGCGACGACGACGACGGCGGCGACGACGACGACGACGACGACGACGACGACCGAACTCTCCCGTAGATGTGCTCGGAGCGCTGTCTAGTATCGTAACGTAGTAACGGGTTGTCCCGGCGGCGGCGGCGGCTGCGGCTGCGGCGGCGACGACGACGACAACGACGAAGCCGACCGAACTCTTTTCGCCCGTGCGTACGGTGCGCTGTTTCGCAGCTACTATGTATTAGCGACGCCGCGTATTAAGATTTAAATATTATATACGGCACGCGACAACGAATGTAATGACGGCGCGTATGGTACGAGTTACCACTATTTTTTTTTTTTTTTTTTTAAAAAAAAAAAAAAAAAAGAAAAATCTTACGAACTCTGCGAACGGGTAGCCTTGACGACGGCGCGGGACGATAATGTCGGCGCGATCGTCCGGTGATATAATGACACTGAATATACGTATAATGTATATACCCGAGTGTATATATATATATATATTTAATATCGTATACTCCGCTGGTCAGATGTAACGACAAGTAGCTACGACCCTACTGGCAGTAGCGCGTATGTTATCGATAAACACTAATACACTATATTACTTATATTATATGTATATTGTATACCTTATGTCACTCGTGTCTCTGATTACTGAACGATTTTCTGTAGGTTTTCTGACGATTTTCTGTAGATTTTCTGTAGATTTTCTGACGATTTTCTGTAGATTTTCTGTCGATTTTCTGTAGATTTTCTGTCGATTTTCTGAAGATTTTCTGTCGATTTTCTGTAGATTTTCTGACGATTTTCTGAAGATTTTCTGACGATTTTCTGTAGATTTTCTGTCGATTTTCTGTAGATTTTCTGTCGATTTTCTGAAGATTTTCTGTCGATTTTCTGAAGATTTTCTGTCGATTTTCTGTAGATTTTCTGACGATTTTCTGAAGATTTTCTGACGATTTTCTGTAGATTTTCTGTAGATTTTCTGACGATTTTCTGTAGATTTTCTGTCGATTTTCTGTAGATTTTCTGTCGATTTTCTGAAGATTTTCTGTCGATTTTCTGAAGATTTTCTGTCGATTTTCTGTAGATTTTCTGACGATTTTCTGAAGATTTTCTGACGATTTTCTGTAGATTTTCTGTAGATTTTCTGACGATTTTCTGTAGATTTTCTGTCGATTTTCTGTAGATTTTCTGTCGATTTTCTGAAGATTTTCTGTCGATTTTCTGTAGATTTTCTGACGATTTTCTGAAGATTTTCTGACGATTTTCTGTAGATTTTCTGACACCAAAACCGATTGAATTCAGACGGCGGTAGCTTACGTAGGTTCTTTAGAGATCTCCAAAATTGTACTATCGCAAAATAAATTACGACAATTTTTCCCTTTTAGAGATCCCACCGCTGCCACCAATGAAGTGTAGTCCACCGTCGAATGACGTTCAAAGTTTGGGTATTGGTGTACAATGTAGAAACACGAGGATTGAATAGATGTATACTTATCGATTTATTGAATTAAACACGGTATAGAATATAAATGAATAAAATATTAACACTGATAAATTAATACTATGAGAGGCTCTGATTAAAATATACGTGACGCTCTGTAATAAAACTTAAAAGATGCTTTTCAGAGTAACGCTGGCGTCGTTCACTCTTCTCATCAGACTTCACTCGACCGACTCCCGGGCACCGCCCGGGCCCGTCGCAACGGTCTGTCCGGGGACTTTGGTATGTGCTGACCCAGCCGAAAATGGTCACGTAGGCCATCGTGAGAACCAAAATGGTCACACACTCATTTTCCCCTGAGTCAACACAACTGAGCGTTTATATGCAAGCCTCCATACACACTACGTACATACATGTATACATAATATATATATGTACACACATACATACTTGCCTACATACACACTCACCCATATACAACATAATCAACACTTCTCTGTTTCGTTGACTTAAAACATACTTAAAAATTGGTTGAGCCATTAGAGTCGATATCGTTTTAAATATTTAAATTAAAAATACTTTAACGGTAATTAAATATTTAAATGACAAATACAGGTTAACACTTAACACAAGATAAATACAGATTAAATACGGACATACGGTAATACAATTCATAATAAAAATTATAATCATAATCTCTGCAGGGTAGCAATAACATTTAAAATAACTTGGGAGAGTTTACACATTTCTTTCAGGTAAACAAAATATTTACCCGGGAGAGTTTACTAGTTTTAAAAATCGGGAAAGTTTACCATACAATCGGGAGAGTTTACGACGGCCCAATTATTCGGGTCAGTAAAGGAAAAAGAGGACAATGGTGTTGCAGCCGAGTATTGGTAGTTGAAAATTCTTGAGTTTTATCCTTTAAATGTTTTTATTCTTTTAAAATTTGGAACCTTCAGCGTTTTGAACAATAAATACTTTCTTCAACTTTAAATGTATCTTCTAATCTAAGATAATATATTTTAATATTTATACAGTCTTCTATACGAATAAGTGTAACTATATAACATGAATAGAAGGTGTCCCTGGTAAAAGCTATCATAGTATATTATGTCAATAAGATATATCTATAATTTTTTTTTGGATAATTTATAATTTAATTTATGCCTATCATCAAATGATTTGTATACCCCCTGATATCACTTAAGTCAAATGTAAAGAATTATATTGTAAATATTTTATTTCATTACATTACAAACCATTACCCACTTCTTAATATATATATTCGAATGGTTCAAATACCTAAAATTATATACCAAACCACCCTCAGTTTGCTGTTTATTTATTATGATTAAATACTTACATAAATATTATATAATATATAGCAACCGGCTGTGTGTAAAACGCCCTTCACTGAAGACACCGTATACAATCATTCGTACTACAAACACGATACGCGTGGAAATAGGCCGAAACCCATCATGCACAAAGACCACTTGGTCATGGCTGGAAAATTCCAAGACAAAACTTCTCAAAGGGTTAGTGAAGAGTTTATTTATTTAGTTTTAAGAATAATGATTACGGTCTTCAGCTATGGGGTGCAGCAAAAAAAAAATAGAATCTAAAAAAATCCAAACATATCAAAATATCACTTTACGTTAACTAACTAATGCTCCACCATACATTTCAAATCTAAAGCTCCAGAATGATCTTCATATTAAAACGATCGAAGAAAAATCAGTAATTTTTTACAAGCGATTTTTCTCACTTGACAAATCATAATAATTTTATTATATTGTTTTTGAATTCATATTTTTTTTTACCGCGCACAACTGCATATTTAAATCATTTTAAAATCCTGTATTTTATTATTATAATTATTTTTATTACTATTGTATCATATTATGTAACTTGAAAAAAATCATAATATCCTTGTTCTATTTCATCAAATACAAAAATAAAAATTTTCAATTTTCAATATTAGAGGATACTGGAGCTAATTATCATCAAATATTAATATTTTAATTTTGTTTTAAATTGATTTTTGTCATATTATTTAAAATATACTATAAAAAAGCAACATATTTCATAATTTTATTTTTTGCAAAAAAAAGATGAAATTTATGAAAACTAACCACGTTTCAACATTTTTTGTTAAATCATATTAGGTGTTGGTTTTAACGAATAAATCAAATGATAAACAACATCAAAATTAAACTTTTAGTGGTAAACATTAAATTTGTTTCAAATTTAAAATCACTCATCTAAGAGTAGGTTAATGCATGAATAATAAATAAATAAAATGTAACAAATTGAGCGGGTGCTACACCAGCAAGACCTGTTTTCTTCGTCTACAAATAAAATTTGTATACCTAAAACAGTAAAAAGTCCATCTGTATTTATAGAATAGTAATCAAAATTCTACAGCGCGTAAGAAAAAATATTATCTATGTCATATTTTTTTCTGATATTTCTGTTCTCTAACCTTGTGCTCAGCATCGTCTTCAGCTAATCCACAGTCCACGCATTCAAGATTCTGACGTCTATTGAACTTTTTTAGGTACTTACTGATACAGTCGTGTTCGGTAAGCATTTGCGTGAGATGAAGTTGCAGTTGCCAAACCTCATTGAGAGACATTAAGCTGGTTACACACTAGGCGAATAATTCGCGCGCGGACGCGGTTTTAAATCGCGGCGAACATTCGCCTAGTGTGTAACCAGCTTTATGTTGACGATCAGCCTTTCCGTCTATCTTCCCTCGCTGGCTTCCTTCCCCTCCTGTTGCCATTTTTCTATGGTGATAGCTCTTTCTTCTACTTCGTTGAAAGCTAAACCTTACTTCTTGTACCTTTTTTGGTTCTCCGCAGCAATGAGATACGCAGGAATCATACCACTCACAACAAATTTTGCTGCCTTTGACACCGTTCTATAAGCCATTATAGTTTTCAGGGCTATTCTCCTTTGCGGCCCCTCCAACGCAACTACATTTTATGCAAAATATAGTGCGCTTGCCCAGATTGGCGTACAATGGGTACCTAAGGATTTACCTAACCTAAACTACGTAAAAAAGTATAGATATATCAACTTTTTAATTGGCTATCATAATCCATTAACTAGAATGTAATAATGATGCTTGTACTGAATAAGTTTTCAATTCAATTTAGTTCAAATATTACAGTTCCCTTAGCCATTTATGTTTAGTTAAACAGCTAAACTAATCTAAGTAGTTGTTCGAAGTAAAACATATGGTTAGACGAACCAACTCTTACTGATATTAGTATCTAAAAGTATGTATATTAGTTTATTTACCTAGTTCATTTGACTGTACATAAATCTTAATTATCTCCACTTTTGGCAAGCAACTGATCTTCAGCAGCTCACCGAGTTATAAATTATTGTTTTCATCATGAAAAAAATAGCTCCAAGAATCCATTTACCAACAATTATACCGTATACCAATATAAAATATGACGCAAACTTTCAACAATATATTGTGTCACTGTAGATGAGTTATCCGGTACAATGCATATCAGCAGTACAGAAAGTCGTCCCCAAGCACAGTTGTTTGGGGTTTAAAGGACCTATGAGGTTCACGACCACGCAGCAACACGATTATTATATGCCGGGCAACATTGATGGTTATGGGCGTGGCAAGAAATCTGAGCGGTTCGACAACCTCGTGGTCAATTCTCGCTTTCCGATGGCGAGCCTCACCACGAGCTACTGTTCATATCAGCCTGTTTGTGCGAAGCGGCAAAACAATTTTAAACCGAACATCAGGTAAGTGCCACTGCAGCTTGAAGACGCAGTGTTATTTTAGTTTTTTATAGGAGACAAAAGTTTTAACCAGCTCATTAAGCTGAACAATAAAAAAAAATATGATCATAATACTTATTATTAGGTTATTAACATTTACACTTTTAAATCGATACAATTCTTATCTTACATAACTTTATACGTATCTGATAAAAATAATGTTATTTTATAGAAAAAAAAGAAACCGTGGAGCAAAATAATTGAACCTTTCACAGTGGCGGCATTATGTATTTTTCTTGTAGAGACAATAAAAAATTTTAATATGCGACATGCAACAGATTACTAAGATATAATTGAAAAAGCGAAATGTTTAAAGTTGCTCCTTCTATTGTATTAGTTTTTTCGAAATCATGGATAAATTTAAGGAGTATATTATTTTTTCAGAATGTCCATAGACTATCTTTCAGTAGGTATGAGCTCTACCACAATTTGAGGTTTATATCGTTCATCATTTGGATTTTCACAATATTACGGATATTTACCTCACATAGCTAATATAATGAATCATAGTACAAATGCTCATACAAAAAAGGATCAAGAGTTTATACTTTGTATTTTGCCTTTGTAGTTAACAAATTTTAATAAATATATGGGTAGCACATATGCATATAATTGCCTCTGAAGTAATGAACGAAAACCGAGTGAATTTTAAGTGCGTACCTATACTATTTTACTTAATTGTTATTACAATCGATAGGTAGGTCGTAGACTCGTAGGTAACACCTAATTGAAACTTTACTGAGAAATATTGACAAACTAAATACCTATAATTTATTGATTTTGCAATTAGTACCTACTTTAGTTTGAATTAATTGAAATATTTAGTTAAAATTTAATTTTATATACCTATTATACCTACATAATTTATTATAATTTTTAAGAACAAAATTAAAATTTTAAATGGTATAATTTGTTATTAATGTGTAATAATTCGTTTTGATTATACAATAATATTGAGATACCTAAAGTCTATAGAGGGCATACCATCATGGTCACGATATTCGAGTAAAGCGCATATTGGAAGATAGCATGTCCATAGTGCTAGTACAGATTGTTGAATATAATTATTTTATATAATCTGTGGTGCTAGCGACTATAATATTATCATATTTTAATATAAAAACTATAAATATTCATTTCCATCGAGACAATAGATTTCTAGCACCTACTTATACCCAATATTATATTTCCTCTCAAAATTAATAAAATAATAATTATAATATTATTTCATCACCAACCACCGAGAATAAAGCTATTGACTGTATATCATGGTGAGATGAGATAGAACTCAGGCATGTAATATAGTGTCACATGAAAAGTCGCACATTAGTGGAAATGAGGGCTATACATATAACTTTTCCGACTTGCTATCACTTTTAACCATAGTTTCCACGCCATTATAAATAGTTATCAACACAGTTGTTTGATACACATTCCTTGATCTTTTTAACCTACAGCATTGTTCTTCTTATTGGCTGGCATTATATATATACATAATAATATATAACACGGACTAAAATAAACCGACCAGAAGTAGAGAACTACAACATGGGCCAGAGGTGAAGGAGATGCAAATGCTTAAAAAAAACTATTACAATATTATGATAATACATTTCTATTTTGTCACGTTACTTTCCTTCTCGGAGATATTTTGCTATTTTCTATCATTATTAACAATTGCTGTGGTATTTTGGTGGTTACTAATATTCAAAAACTATCTATATTAGGTATTATACTCTATATTTGTTATTTCTACTTTTATTTTGAATTAATATGAATTTTAAATTTTATGATATTTTAAAGATACTTGTAAATAAATATTTGTGTATAGCTTTGTAATATATTCTGCACCTTGATCTTACCTATTGTCTCACATTTAAAACTTTAGTGCTGATATTTGCAAATCATATGGACCAAATTTCCGAGTGTAAACGACATCATAATTTTGTGTCAATATTCATAATTGTATAAATTAAAAATTTTAAAAAATAATAAAGTTATAGCGCTCCAGTAGAACAAATGGATCTAAGCACCACTCACAGATCTAGCTACAAGTTTATTGAACAACAAGAAAAAATCCAAACTCCGTGGGCTGAAAAGCTAGAATATTGCAAACCGAAAAACGCCATGGATTACTGTACCATGTATAATTATAGGTAGGTAAGATTTGAATTATTTCTTAACTCATTAGTACCTAGTGTAACTTACTATAAAACAATTGAACACAAAATGTGCAGCCGTGCAGGGTAATATTTGTGTAGTATTAAAATTGATGTTTTCTGGACACGCCACTGCTGTATACAAGTATTTTAAGCCCAGATGAGCTTTGTAGTAGACCAACAATATATCAATCAGTTCGATCATCTAAATTTAAAAATATTTATAAGAGTAGTATTATATAACTTATTAATTATTATATTGACACTTGTTCGGATATCAAAATTTTTGTACGCCAAAATTCTCATAAAATCATTCTAATTTGAGATAAAAAAAGTTATTAAATTCGTAATATTGTCATAAAAAAGAAACAACTTCTTACTTAAGTATTTTTTAAAAATGGTTATTCTAATGAATTCAAAATATTTCTATATAAGTTAATACTTTTCGAGATAATGAATGTTTAATGTAAAAATAATCACCAATCACCCTGTATACAAAAACTATCTTTGACAAAGAATATCAATTATCTATAATAATATTGATATACTATTTAAATTTTATAATTAATTTATATTATTATTTTTGGTAATATTCACGAAGTTACAAGGAACCGGGTGTGTACATGTATAAAGATAATTCTGACGATATAGTTAATCTCATGGCGGACAGTAATAATTTAGGTAAGATAATATTATTTGAATAGTAATTATATTTACAAAACTTTGTGAATAATACTACACTTTTCACTAACCAAAAACTGTTGTCCATTCACATGTTTATAGCTGGCAATTTAGATAGTGAACGTAAATCAACATTTATGAAAGCACATCAGTTTAATGAATAGACTTTGAAACCACTTCAGCCATTGATAGTTTTCTATTGAAAAATTAAAACAAGATTAATAAAATATTAAAAATCTCATCATAACTAGTGTTCCTGTGTGGTAAACAATGGTGGAAATCGCTAGTAGACTTCAAAAACACTTGCTGATGGAAAACATTTAAAAAAAAATACAGATTACAAATTTTACGTACAGCCATTAATTGCAACCTTTAAAATTCATACAAATTAACATAACATAAGAAAATATATATTTTTTTACAAGCAACGTTAGGCATAATATTTACTAATTTCGTATGTTTAATTATTATTATTATAACTGTATACACGCATAAGTTTTACGGCTTAAAAGTGCACGACAGCAATTTTAGGATCGACAGATCACGATTAGATTTGTTAGTTTTTAAATTAGAGAGAATAACGAAACTCAATGCTTAGAACATGATCTGTGTTTGTAAGCATATGAATTGTATTCTATGATAATTCAGTTTTTAAGTGAATTATGGTTTATGAACATATTTAATTTGTATTATTATATTATAATTTATATTTATACTCAAGGTTAGTTTGCAAGGTTAATTTGCTAGAGAAAACAAAAATATAGGTATGACTGGTATGAGTTACTTTATATTAGTCATTTCATTAGACCACCCATATATAAATCGCACAGCAGTCGTAAACGATATTCGTGATTTCGCAAACCAAATTACCATTACGTATATTTACCTTTTTTTGGCATTTTTTAATATTACATTTCCAAAAGATCTCTTTTCCAAAATACAATTTTGCCAAGTGACTGTTCGGACAAATCCGTGTACCTACTTGGTAACACTCCGCGTTCTTGGAGAAAATTAATAGCCTCCTTCTCAGGCGATGGCAAATTAAAAAAATTCATATTGACTAGACGATACATTTAACTAGACGTAGCGCTAATATGGACAATAGGAGTGTTGTCGAATGACTGACGAAATAAAAACCAACATAAAATGGTTAAAGTCAACTAATTGGCTTATAGCAGGTACATTGTAGGGGAAGGCGGGGCAATACCGTACGGTTAAGCTTCCATGGCTTATAAATCATGCAATTTTAACGAAATTAAATTTTTTAAACTGGTATATATAGAAAAACTTATGGTCTATAAATTTTATTCGAAACTTTTTTCTATTTTTTTTTTTTTAAATTTGTTTAATTTGCGTTTTACTTTGTTTGATAAAAATACGGATTTACTCCAGGTGCGGGGTAAATCCGTATGTACTCTAGGGCAAAATCGTATGAGGGTAATTGTTATACCAAAACACAGTTCATTATATTTATTGGTAAATTATTAATTGATATTGGACTTTTATTTAATTAACTTGTAAAGTTTAACTAAAATTAGGCAGTAGGTAGTAAGTTATGTATGATTTCATTTTCATTAATTAAAAATGTACCTAAACATTGTTTTCAATTCATCAAAATTCAAAATGTCAACAAATTAATAACACAACACAACATGCGATAAAACCTACTCCCATTGGCAGTAGTACAACAAATACAACTTACCTAAGTACCTATATAGTTATTATATAGTGTATAACCATACGATTTTGCCCCACAAGATTATTAAAAGTTATCGAGCTTCATATCAAACATTAAATTAATAAATGAATGTATTTATACTACAAAATATGTAAATTACACTTAATTAGCTATATGGCATACCTGAACAATTTTTTCGCATATAAAAATTCACTATTTGAAATTTTGATAATATTTTAGTAATTGAATGTAAAATTATAAAACGTATTTATATTAAAAACATGATATTAAAACACGTGTACTATACTACTATCATATTCAATAAATAAACAAACAAAACGTTTCAAATCGTTGTATTCAGTTTACTTCTATGATAAAAATTATTGATAATATTCCGATAATACGATTTTGCCCCGCATCCCGTCTTCCCCTGCATCGAAGACAAAATTAAATTGTACATTACAATGATATAGATTACAACGTGCCAACGCCGGAATATATATTTATTAATAAATTACGGTATACGGAGGTCGTCGAGATAACCCGGATGATTCTAACAGGTAGTCTTGGAAATATTTGGGTAGTCGAGATAACGCGGAAGTACCCTTTATTTTTTAACTCCTCCATCTTCCCCCAAAAAAAAATTGTATTCTGTGTACGTGCCTGATTAGACAATACTAGTAAAAACCTTCTATGGAAATGTCATATGTATATGATTAATTTTTTTTAGATCTGTCTACAACAAAAACTTGCAAAACTACTTTTTTAAGGGTCTTAAAAGCAATATTTTACATTAAATTTCTTTACAAAATAATAATAATCAAAAATCTAAAAAATTGAACTAATGTTAACTAATGTATTCTAGAATAAATAACAGGGTAGTTCATATGAACAGTAAGTATAACCATATTTTAAATCAAAAAAATACAAAATTAGAAAGATATTTAAAAGAGGAATACAAATGGGAAGATTGAAACAATTATAGGAAAGACAAACAGAAAAAACACATTATCAAAAATGAAAAAGATTCTTTCACTCATCTCAGAATATGAACTTAGAAATTTCAAGTTTTATAAATTTATATTAATATCTCAGAGGCAAAATATATGAAAATTAGATTCTTCAGGTATAGAAAATTTGAAATTATACAAATAAATATTTGGTGAAGGTTTCAAGCATAGACCTATTAACTAGTTAATAGGTCTATGGTTTCAAGTGTCTACAATTTTTGTTTTTGAACTACTTACAATAAATAGTAGTGGAAAACAATTTGGCAAAACTGAATTTTTTTAAAAAATTCAGATTTTTTTTAACTTTCATAAATATTTTTAATGTTTGAGAAGAGTAAGTAGGTACTGAGAGTTTTTCAATTTTTTGAACCCCCCCCCCCAAAAAAAAAAAAAAAGAGAAGTGAAAAGAAAAAAGAATTACCAATTATATACAGTATGCTACCAAAAAAAATTATAAGTTGAAGATTGAATCATTTTTACAGCACAAAAAGGTGATTACAAAAAAAAAAACCCAAAACAAACTGTTGTAAAATCAACAATACATTCAACACTGCTCAGAATCTAATAGATGTTTTGTGGCACGAATATAATATAATATTATATATTTTCTTTTTTGATTAATTACAAAATATTTTATCGTTAAACATTTAATTTTAAAACATATCACATTTGAATTATTTGGATAAATACATCAGGTATACAAGTGTTTAACAAAATGTATTGTATTAAAATCCAATAACAAAAAAAAAAAATGGACACATCACTAATCTAATTAAGCATTACAACATTATTATCAATAATTATGATCAAAAATATTATAAAATACAGGAGCATTAAAAAGTTTCAAAAGAACAGTTAAAATTTAAAATTATAAAATATACGAGCAACAAAGAATTTTAAAATTGTGGATACATCAATGATTTAAATAACACATAAAAAATTACAACATTAAAAATTAAAAATCAATAAAAAATTGGAAAGCTCATAATGTTAACAATAATTTGTTTTGGGCTGTAGCTATTTATTGTACAATAATAATGATTTTTATAAAGTGCATCCATGTTTCATTAAAGTAATTTTTGTTATTAATCGTCAATAAAACTAATAAAGTACAAAAAATATCCCTGAAATTCCTTAAATTGGCGCATAAAAAATGTTCAGATAATATTAAATAACAAATATTATACTTATCTATTTTTAATGAGGATCTTTGGTTATTATAATTAGCAATATTTTTATGCACTATATAAATGTAAATTATAAAAGTTAAATATTTATTTAAAACAAGCATGCTTCTGGTGTTGTGCCTGATAAATTAAAGTAAATGTGTTATTAATTACCAAGCACAAAATAGCAAATTACTTCATAAATAATATTAGAAATCATGAACACAATATAATTACTTAGATCAGTGATACCCAACCCATATCTCATTTTAAGTTCAAACAAATATATATAATATAAAATACCATTATTTCCAAGATATTTTATTGTAAAATCTATATTTTTTCTATTGTAAGTGACCAGAAGAATAAAAAAGGTTGGTCCTCACTGACAAAGATAGTCATTAAAGTAAATACATTAATATACAGAAAGTAAAGCTGAACAAAACATAATTTTTAACAATAAATAATAAGTCCATGAGACCCTTATAAGTACTCGTCTTATAAGCTTTGAGGTGAATTGACGCCGTGCAACATACCATCCATGTGTTCAATTTCTGAAACGTAAATAGAAGACAGATAATTATACTTTCAATTAGATTAATGGTTTACTGTTTTGAAGAGAACACACAAACACAATTGAAAAGAAAACAAAACCAACATAACAGTGTTCAAATGTTATATTGTTTAAAAATAAAAATAATCATAAATATTATAATAATATTATAAAAATAAAGAAACATACAATCTAGTATGGGTTAACAAAAAATAAGAACTATTTTAATAAATAATATATAATATAAATTAGTGTATTGGATGTGTGCTGTGTATTCCTTCGTTGTTACAAAACTTTTTCTTTTATGCCTGCTGCTTTTTTCGCCTCATTTTTAATGATCATTTGAGTTGTAAGGTAAGACTCTCGTTTAATTCTGTCGCTGAGGGCATTTGGAACATCTGGTATCAACCATTGAACGGCTACTTTCACTAATGACACAATATTCTGAAAAACTAATAGATTAGCACACAACAACATTAAATTAATAATTTTTTATTACTTGAAATATAACAACAAATGTAAGGCGTGCAACTAGCACTTCATAATAAAATGTGGGTCTTTCATATTTCTGCGGTGACCATGGAGGATTTCTATAATCTTTATAACTAGAAAAAAAATTATAAATATTATGTTGCATATTGAAAAAAGTTATTAGAAAAAAAATGAATGATATATTTACCGGCAATAAGTAACATTAGTATATGATGATAACACTGGAGCAATACCACTTTCAAAGTCTTTGGTATCAAAGTAAGCTAAAGTATTGTTTAAGAAACCCTTGTCTGTGTGGTCTTCACTCACTAAACTTATGTAAACCATACGAGGTATGTAATTAGAAGAAAATGCTATTATGAATGCCTATAAATCATAATTTAATTTTAATAAACAAAATAAATTTGAAAAAATGAAATACAAACATTTGTGATAACTGCTAACTTTCCCAAAATATCTAATACTCGATACCACACACCAATATTAGGCACTCTATGAGGAATTGGTCGACGGAAATACTTTAAAAACTTTTTGGCATCTAATCTCATTTCAAACACATTGTTTAACAATGCAAAGAAAGGACCCAGTGGAAATGCAGTAACAAATAATGTTACAAAACCATATTGCATAACTAAAAAAATATTAACACATTAATTTTAATTTAACTTATAAATAAAAGCTTTTTAAATATTACCCATTTCCAAATATTCTGGGAAGAGTCCTCTTGGTCCCCAATCCAAAAGTTTGTAATCTTCAATCCAAGGTTTCTTAACAGCTGTAGCCAAATCTTCTTCCTCTGATGATGATTTCAGATTATCTAAGCGACCTGTGTTCTCAGTCAATGAATTGAACCAATTTAAACCTACACTATAATACAAACAATTTTAGTTTTTGACTTTAGCTTTAGTTTTTACTAAAAAAAAACCAATCAAATTTTACACACGGAATTATCATTTCAACAACAGTATTTAATGCTTGTTGCCCAACCATTATAATGAACAATTGTATGCTTAATTCCATGAGACATCCACCAGGACTACACTAAAAACATAATGCTCATTGATTACTATTAATCGAAATAGTTAAATAATTATGTGCATTTCTTACTTCTTCTTGACGAAGATTGAATATACGCAAGTATTTAGCAGGATAACCAACATTTTTGCCTTTTAAAAATGCAATATAAATTATTGATGTATAATAATTTACAAATTGGAAGAGGTAAATTTTTATTGTCAGAGATTCATCAAATTCAGTTTGAGTGCGTAGTAGTTCCATTTCAGTCAGATATATGGCAACTTTATCATAAACCTAAACAACATTAAATTAAATTAAAAAATAGATAGCTTTTTTTTTTAAAGCTATCAAAATTTTTATCAGTAGTTCAAACCAAAAGAAATAATTAAAATATTATACTGTATATAATTTTTTTTATAGATTTCAGATACTTATATTATTATTTATAAAAATAATAGTTTAATTTTGGCATTAATTTAAAGCAACCCCAATAAAGAAGGCGCTACACAGCTACACCCACAATTGTTGTCATCATCTAACAATTATACAACATAGTAAAAACGTTGTTTTACACAGGATAAAACCACTCAGGCAGTAGTAATAATTATGACTCCAAATTTATATAAAATATATACAGATTTTTATATTGTGTAATATAGAAGTCTATGACAATATATTCAAAAAAATTATTAGAGAAATATCTCTCTTTTTTATGTATATAATATATATCACTTATATGAAAAAAGTTTGGCTTAGTCGAAGCAGCAAAGGGCCTTAATGACCTGTAGAAGCTAAAAAAAAAAAAAAAATGAAAAAAGTTCTTTTTGAATCAAAATTCATTATTTTTGTATTTTTCTAACTTGAATAATTTTTTTTTTTCTTGTAAGTAGTTCTTCTAATATCGAAAAAATAAAAATAATATTTCACAACCAAAGTTTTCTTTTTTATATGGTGAAAATTTAGTTTATCTGTTATCACTGTGGCCTTCTTGGTTCCTTCTCACGCAAAACAGTTTTTGGTATGTAGTATGTTTGTAAGACAACTTGCGGTTGTAGCATCTTCTTAATCGTCGACTGCCAAGTGATCACCAGCTTTCACACAATATTATGTATTATGGTTATACAAAGCATATTTTTTAGTGTAATTTCAAATTTGTATATTCTATTGTATTTTAAAAAAATATTTAGAAATTAAAAAAAAAAAAAATGGAATGATTGTAAATCAGGTAATTGATCAAGTCATTGTAATGAATGTGATAAATTGAAATTCAATGATAAATTATTGTACACAATGGACAAAACAATTTTAAGTCAAGACAACCTATAGGATATTTATTAAATATTTCAATTGTTATTAGAAATTTATTTTTATATTATTTATATGCTAGGTTGAACTAATTTTTAAACTTGGAAATACTAGAGTTAAAATATTTCTTTTTCCATTTTTATTTTATGAATAAACTACTTATATTCACCTCTAATTTTAATAAGAATTTAAAAAATATAAATACTTACAAAATTTAATAATTGAATGCAAACCAAATTAATGATAGCTGCTGTAGTTGGAATAAATATATTGCTATATGTACTCATCCAATCAGATTGATTTGTAAGACTAAGTGATGCTAAAACAGACATGCGATACAGCACAACTCCAAACACAGCAGCAACAGCAATCACAATCTTAAAAACAAAAAGGAAATTAAAGTTAATTTAAGTAATATAATTAATTTAAAAATTAAAATTTTTATATAGTAAAAATATATTATTATTTTTAGATATATTATATTATATACCTATTTTGTATAATAATAAAAAAATTTTAATTTAATAAAAATAAAAATTATCTTTTAACACTATAATTCTTAATAAACCTTACTAATAGTAAAAGAACGGAAATGCTAAATAATGTTGCAGGAATTTTTTTCCAGAGAGGCACGGTTGGTTCGACATTTCCTGTGACTATATTCACTTTAGTATGATTAGATCCAGCTAAACGTGCCAAGTATTGAGGCCTTGGATGTTCAGCTTCAAAAGTGAATCCTGTCAATCCCCAGCGATGTGTAATGGTAGCTGAATATCGTTTCCACAGTTCAAGAAATAGAGTAGCTTAAATGCATATATTTTAGTTAGTAAAATTTACATAATTGAAAAATATACATTAACTAACCCCAAATAGACATCAAGAAGGCAAATATCACAGTCAAGTCATTATCAAATAAATATGTTAACCTTGCATAAAAACAGGTGTTTGAAAGTTCCCAATAATCACATGTACGGTCACACAATGGGCACATTATTATGTCTGTAGCATTACAAATATCAGAACTAAACCAAAAATTGAATTTAATAAATTATTATGATATATCAAGAGTAATGTAATACTATTATAAGGAATATGAAATTACCTAAATCTATTATTAGGAAAAGTGAAGATACCATAAAAAAATACAACTAAACCCAAAATAGCAGCAGGAATCAGCAGGTATGTATAGAATCCTAACCATGTGAAGTAAAATGCATATTTCACACCTAGATACTCTTTAATCTGATCAATTGGCTGTTTACGAATCCATTTACTGATCATAGCCCATTCGACATACAGCTGATGGCGTAGTGAATTTTCAGTAGTATGCTCTCCCTAAAAATGAAAATATATTTATTTAATACATAATAATATGATATATTAGAACACCTTAAAACATAAATTTTATCCTAAATGGCTAAATATTATAGTAAACATATACATAACAAGTTACTTACATTTTTGTAACTATATTTATACATAGACATAGTATATACATTACTACATTAGATATACTTTTAAGAAGAAAATAATTTAGTTTATATATATTTAAATGATAAATTGTACATAAATGTAAAATATAGTGAAATTTAAGTTGATATAAATGTGTCAAATATTCCAATAAATTATAATAGAATACTCTGATGATTTATTTTATCAAATTTAAGTGATTTCTTCAATAAAAGTAAAATATGTTTATTATAAATGATAAAATGATAAAATATTATTAAACACAAAAATTTGGTTAAGGTTTAGGAAAATAAGTTTGGTTCAACTTTAAAAACCAATGTTTATTCTATATATTTAATTTTTCTATGGTATATTACTGAATCATCAAAATATAAACAAATATATGATGTAGGCCAAGGACTATTAAATGGTATATTTATACCAATCAACAACTACATATCAACAAAAATACATTTTAAATCTAACTTGACTTAAAAACTAGCGACAAGGGAATAATATAATATAAAATAGTTAGCCATAACTACTTAAACAATAATATATACTATATATAATTTGGATTTACAACCCATGGGCCGAGGCCAACTTGTGGGCCACGAGCAATGTAGTATTGGGTCGCGGACACTAATCAAGAGTCTATACCAAGGGTCAGAAAATTGAAATTGGAATCAATGTCAAAATTTTTATATGATTTTATAGATGCCTATCGTTTATATTTTTTCTATCGCCTTATTTGTGTGTGATAATATAATATTTTCATATCTGTATATTAGTTAGGTGGGTGTTAATGTTTTTTTTTTTACATTATCCGCTAAACTTAAAAGATTGGAAACCACTGTACTAGATATATAATTAACCTATACATAGTATCATAAATTTATAAAGATTTTTTTCCTTTAAAATTGTTTTAACACAAACTATTTTGGGGATTCAAATACACTGTAATTGAGTACTATACTTACTATCTTGACCTCTAGCCCACCTAATCAATCATTTTGTGTTTAGATAAAAGTATGGTTTTAATGATATTATATGTGGGTGCTATAGTATACAAGATAAATTTGCATAGAATAGAACATACGTTTATGTATCCCACATAATATGTGGACAGTTTTATCCAAATTTAACAAAAAACTTTCCTCATTCTAAATCTATGAAAAATTAAATTATATAACAATAAACTAATAATAAACAATCAACATACAAAAAAACGTACATATGATTTATATATCTAATCAATTGTATTAAAACATAATTATGTTACTAAGATAATAAGGAATAGAATTTAATAGTCCAAACAAATGATTTTCAATTTAAATCTATACATAGTTAGTAATAAAATGGTTTTTTAAACACTGTTGGAGTAACCAAGACAGTAAATTTTAGTGTAGTATTTTTTAAATAAATTTACAGTCAAATAACTTTTTTTCACAAACTGAAGAAAGATGCCAAAATGCTCAACTCTATAAATATGGTAGTTGTGGTTAGTTAATTTATCCAAATAAATAAAGATAAAATATCTAAACTTTAAATTGAGTTTCCAAAAATATTATACTTACATCATGTAAAGGATAAGCAGCTCTATAAACACCTCCATCTAAAAGACACTGAATTCCAACGCAATTGACATCTGCTTGATCTTTTCCCCAACTAACTCTGTTTAAAATGAAATCTATAACTAATGTCCGAACTTCAGCAGAAAAGAATTCTGGATCATCTTCATTAAATCTAATTCAATAAATATAAAATACATGTTATTAAAATAAATTGTGGTAGTGATAATAATATCTAAAGACTAACAAATAACTTTTTTCCCGTGAATACTCTGCTGTGAGAATGTACTTAGTTGGTGCAAATGGTCCAGGATCAATAGTGATAAAAATTCTTATAATGTGACCAACAATTTTTTTTATCTTCTCCATTAGATCAAAACCTTTTTCAGGAATATGTTCAGTCATTGGATACTAAAATATAAAAATCTACAGCTCAAACATTAAAATAACTACACTACATAATGCAGCATAAAACTGTTTATATGTATATTATTTACTTTACTTGAAATTTCACAATTACACATTTACCAAAGAATAATTCTTCATAATTGTTTATTTTTTTAAGCATAAACTATTTTATTTTTATAAAATATATGTTTTTTGTAAACTTTAAAGTTAATTTTTAAAGACTAGAAACAAAATTTACCTCTTTCATGGGCATTCGCAATTTTAATATTTCACAATATCTACGTAACACTGGTATAGGTGCATGCACTTTGACAAATGTCAACCCACCAACAACATCTTCTTCAAGAAGTAAACCTTGTTCTTTAATTCTTTCCTCAAATGCAGATCTACGGTTCCAACCATCTATGTCTACAGGTGCTTTAGCTTTGGATGATGAAACAAGTACAAAATCCACAGATATGTCACCTGGCGTTGAATCAAATGTTATGCTCTCCGGCTAAACAGTAAAAATCTATTAAGATAGGTGTATTCAACAATACTAAATTAGAAGGATCCAATACAATATTTATTTTTTCTCTCAGATTCACACGCAGCATGACGAATTTGTATACATCTGGATATATCTTGTAATTTTAGCTTAATTTATAAAATGAATTGATCTAATATCAAACTTAAATTTAAAAAAACTATCTGTATTAATAAGTTGGCTTATTATTTTTACAACATTTAAATTTGTGTGCGATACATAAGCATTTTTAAATTGTAATATTTTAAGTATTCATAACTCACATACAATTAGGAATATTATAAAAAAAAGCCAAAATACAAGTACAGATAAAAATTTCAACATTAATATTGATGAAATGTACAGGTTGGTTTAAGCTTGATTGGTCAATTCACTTTAATATCAAAGTAAATAACATAATATTTGTTCTACTTAATGCAAAATTTTTATTGCATGTGAGGGAGACAGAAAAAAATAAAGCCAGAAAAACATTCTCTATAGTATTAAATCATATATTATTTCTTATACCCTTATGTGCCGAACAGCTTCTGGAGAATTATGTATCAGATCTTGAGAACTAAGATATAAAGACATACGAGATAATTCTAGGTCATCTTTGTACATCCTGGTAGTCTCCATTGAGGCAGTCTCAGCCTCAGAGTCACTCATCTATAACCATAGTTAAAATCATACCATATAAATCAATTTAAAATGTGTATATTTAAAAATAGTTAATCTTGATAAAACAACAATATAACTTTTTTTTATGCGGAAAATATGTCCAGTATATTAAGGTAGGTTTGTGCTATGTAGTTATTAGATTTAGTAGGTTAGGTTCAAAAGTAAACAAATCAATAAAAATAATAAATAGTAAATAATAAATTTATAAAATATAATCAGAAAAATAACAAAAAACAACATTTTAGCAAAATCTTTGCCTTAGGTACTATTAATATTCCTTATAAAACAATAATGATAAGAAATTTAAATTTTCATTCTTCATTTATACTTATATTAGTGTTCCCTAGATGGCATATTTGATTTTAATATTATGCTAATACTTTTTGAGATATTTATAGAAATATGACATTTTTAGGTACCCCTTTCACCACATTCTCAGAACATCTACTTCCTATAATTAATGTAATGTCTTTAAAATTTTACAAGTTTCTTCAGTTAAATTTAAGAATTTAAGCAACTTAATTTGTTTTATGCTCCTTTCTATCTGACGTTCGGTGTATATATTGTAAATAAATAAATAAATATAGTAATATTTTTTTTATAAATTAAGAGCATTTTAAGAAAACAGTTAAGTTTAGATCATTAAAGATTATATTTACTACCTACATAAATTATATAATATGACTTATGCAAAGTATCCACTATTAGGATGGCTTGGTATAAAACATTTATAAATATTAGAAAGGATTTTATTTTTATTTTTGAATCAGTAATTTAAAAACATATACCTATCATATTATACTTTTTTGTATTTATAATATAATTTAAACAATTTAGTTGAACAATCTAGATATCATTTTAACAAAAATGATATTCCCCGTGATATTATTATATACGTATTATTAAAGCATAAAGAATATATATTTTCTTATACTTATTCTTAAGAGATAAGTATTGAATAGATTATTTATAGTTAAAATATCAATGGATAAAAGATGCTGTATTGATAAAAGAGTACACTAAAGAAATGAATAGAATGACATAATAATTATGAAAATCACCTAGGTTAGATGCCATAATATAGTATATAAAATATACGGTTAGATTTGGTGAACCGAATAAAAGAGATTAGACCATATCTATCAAGGATAATCATAACTCATAAGTAGGGCTCGGATGTTGTTGCATTTGTAATTTTTTTTCTATTGTTTGGATTCGTTGCTAAGTAAGTTATAAATTTATTTCAAACGAGTACCAATTAATATATAAAAATATTAAGTGCAACTTTTTGCAATTTTTGACCTTTTTCAATTTTATTGCAATTTTGTTGATTGTTGTCATTTTCAATACAATTTTATATATATTTTTATGTTTTCACTTTTTTTTGTTAGATTTTGCAGTGCAATACTTTTCAGTGGCACCCACGTAGTGTACCAAGTGGTGCAATTGCAGTGGTTTCTCGTAGGTCCCGGGGCCTACATACATTCAGGGCCCCACTCTGGTCTCTTGATCAGACACTATAAATACATAACTATTCATCTGGTCCATCTGAATATTTAGATCGTTGAATAAAGCGTAAAGAGTTGGCAGTGCCAAATATGCAAACAAATAAATTTGGGGGCCCTATAGTTATAACTGCACTGGTTCGTAGAAAACCTGTGGGCGCCACTGATAATTTTTTAGGTAAGGTAAGGTTTTTTAAAAAAAACAAATCAAAAATAGTTTAAATAAAAAGTTTTAAATTTTGATAAAATTATTTGTAGATTTCTGAAAAAATATAGACCGCACAATTTACCAGATTTTTATGACAACTGTCGAGAATTTGAATTTGAATCTTTTTTATTATCTACTTGTTTAAAATCTATCTAATAAAACTTTATAATATTACTTAATAAAATAATAAAATGACTTAATCCATTTCATAAAATAATTTGTTAATATATTTTTTTAAATTTTTTTGGTACAAAATATTTTTTTTATTGCAATTTTAGGTATTTTTCACAGCAATAATGCAATCAATTTCATAACATTTTTAGTGCAACAACATCCGAGCCCTACTCATAAGCCTGTAAAAAGACCGGCTGGCTGCAGGTAGACTACTTTCTATAGCAGATAAAAAATACCGGTAGAACAGATTTGTTGGTACACCGCATACTATATAAGAGCTCTTAGGTTATGATTTAAGAGAGTGCCCGTGTGTTTGTTGTTTCCATCTTAAAAATGTATGATATACCAAGTTTAGTGTGCTGTTAGTTTTGATATTAAAGTGAATTGACAAATTATTAAAGTTTTAGTTAAGAATATTATCTGTGGTTACTGGTTAAGCGTTGGGTTTTATTCAATATTTTAATTTTCAAGTAAGATATGGATATGTGAAATATCACAAATTAAAAATGCCCATGTCTTGCTTGAAAATAAAAATATTGAATTAAAGCTTACACTTAGTCACAAATAATGTTCTTAATTAAAAACTTAATAATAGGTCAATTCACTCTAATATAAAAAACTGACATCTCACCATTGAAAACAGTTTTGCTAAATTGTATGTATGTAAGATTGAGACAATAAATGCATTAGTAGTGTTTTCTTAAGAATATTAACTTCATAAATTTACATATTTACTTTGTTTATTTGAAATCTGAAAGTGAAAGAAAAAATGAATTGTTGTATAATTATATGGTTTTGGTATGTGTTACAGTGTACGTTTAACTGAATATTTTATTCATTCTCACTTCAGAGCGTAAATAATACTATAATAATAAAATTTAACAAATAAAACTATTCTCATAATATTATGCTTATAAACTGTGTATAATTCAGTTTGGAAAGAATGTTGACATAAACAGACATTCACAGTTGACAAACGATACACCAATTTCACCAATTTTTTTTTTTTTTTGCAAATAGAATATGTTCGTGAATTACATTTATATTTTTAATGAATTTGAACGATTTTTAAGACGCTCAATTTATTTAATATTTAATAAATACAGGATGTCTCAAAAAGATTCGAAAAAAATATGCTAATTAAACGTACGACAAAAATTGTTAATATTATATTTATTTATTTATTCGGTGTAAACGCCCAGGTGGGCTCAAGTACAATGACAATAAAGTATATAATAATCACATTGGTAGAATAAAGATACAAGTACAATAGTAGTACATAAAATAAAATTTACAAAATAATAGAAATAATTTTAGTGATATAACAAGCTGCTAAAAACAGTGTTTTAAAGAACACAAATTATTCAATATTCATAATAAACGGATCAAGTTTTAAATTATTGCACTCTCTGGCTATTCGATCAATAGGGTTATAAGTACCGTAAGATTTCGATGAAAAGGGATTTCAAATGTGGGAAAAGAACGTGAATGAAATTTAGGAACATGGAAGTTTATAAACTGTAATAGTTCTGGACAAGATATAACACCATTTATTAATTTATATAGAAAGCAGATGTCTGTATATTTCCGTCTATAAGGGGATCTAGTTTGAGGGAATCCTGTATAGAATTAAGGGATATTGACACAGATGATGATTAATGGAATGCATACGTCTCTTATATGCGATTAAACATAAAAATCTTCTTTGTACACGCTCAAGCGATTCCATCAAACTGACTTGTGAGGGGTTCCAAATAATTGAACAGTATTCCAACGTAGGTCTAACTAAAGAAATATACAATGGTTTTAGACACTGTTCGTTCCTAAATTCTTTGGTATTCCTAATTAAGGAGCCAAGAGTTCTTAAGGACTTCGTACAGATATGACCGACATGTGAGTTGAAAGATAGATCAGTTTTAAAAACTACCCCAAGATCTTTAATGATACTAATATCCTCAATGTGATTTTCAAAGAGATGATAGTCATTAATTAATTTGGTTCATGAACAGGAAAAAGAAATTTTGAAACACTTAGTGGTGTTCAGTTTTAACCCATTTAATTGGCGCCAATCACAAAATCTGTTCAGGTCATCTTGAATTTTATAATGATCATAAATTGTGACGAAATTTGCATAAATCTTGAGATCATCAGCAAACAGTTGGTATTTACAGTATTTGAAACAAGCACCTATAACCAGAATAAATAATGCAAATAACAGTGGTGATAAATGCCCCACTGGGGGAACACCAGATGGTACTGGTATTTTATTTGATAGAAAACCATTTATTTTCACCTGTTGAACTCTATTCACTAGGTAAGAACCGAGGTAAGAACTAATCAAAAAATTAAAAAACATTAATAATTTTTGAAATAATGAATGTTCAATGATAAAAGAATCACCCGGTATACTCATAATGACAAATTTTCAAAAACCATTTTTAAAAAAGTAATTACGTTCCAAATTAATTTAACAAAAAAAAAATTCTAAAATAAACTACTTGACTTAGATAAATCTTTTTACCATCAAAATTTTTCTTATAATCAGATTCACAAATAGGCTATTTTTAATTTATCCAACATTTTTATCAATTTTTAAGTTTTTTTTGTTTGTTTTCAGAATTACAAAATAAAAAAATAGAAAAATTAAACTAAAAATGTAGCACAAATGTCTATGAATTACATAGAAAAAAAAAATTTAAATATTAAATAAAACAAAAGTTATTCCATATGTCAGATAATGTGAGACACCTGTATAGTAATATATGTATATAATTTAAATACTTAAGTAAATGTATATGCTCTGAAGTCTAAATTGTGTTTTTATTTTTGGGCTGAGTGATATGTTTATGGATTTTTATATTAACTTCTAGTAAACTACTCATAACAATAAAAAAATTACCTAATGAGCGTGTTCATTTTTTCAAAGAATGTGAATGCTATTGTTTGAAAAAAATATGATCATGAACGTGAATGAGTTTTTTTCTTAAGGACTGAACGTAAACGTATTCATTTTTTTAATGAATGTTTGGATCACTGGTATAAATACATATTTTACAAAATCTATTGAACCACATTAATGATCAAAAATTTTTTCAAAAAAGTTCAATCATTTTGAAATCATAATATATACCTAATATTGATGGATATGTTCAACTTTATGAATTAGTATAAAAATATGTAATATTATTTTTTTTAAATATGCACACTAAATTTATCAATGGCTGTTTTTATTTTTTATGATTATAAATCAATGATTAGGGCTGAGAATTGAATACAGAATAGACTATTCTGTAATCAATTGTACAATATGCACACAATATTCATAAAATCAAAATAACAATAGACTAGAATAAATAATTTTTTAAAAAAAAAGGAAAATTTTAAACTAATGTTACAACTGAAAAACATTATTAAAAATGAGACTTTCGGAATTGAATTTATTAGTACCTAATTAAAATGTATTATTAATAAAGCTGTATATTGGAATAATGCAGTATTTATAGTGCAATAAACGCACATTTTCCATTTATGATCGTTTATTGTCATAAAAGTAAAAATATATCTATTACTAAATGCCAAAGTAGTGCCATTTTTAAATTCTGAGCAGAAAAATCAATGTATGGATATGATTTTATTGTTGATGTGTTTTTTTACTTTTATATTTATTTTGTATCAATATACTTGATAATTTGGTGCATTTAGAAGGTCAACATTTAAAATTCCCAGTAGTTCTTAATTGCACCATGAAAAAAAAATTTAAGAAAAACAGAATTTTTAGGTAAAAACAGTTATTGCCAAATTTGATTTGGGATTTTGGTATAACTCTAAAACAAATTATCAAACATATATGATACTTTTACTAAATATTTATAATAGCACATTTGTTATAGGCAATAAGTTTTCAAAATATTTTGACTTGTTTTTAACTGTTTACAGACATTTTCAGTTTCCAATTTTTTTTTCTATAAATGTCAATAAAATTGTATTGATTGAGTAAAAAGGATTGAAAATTGAATGCAAAATTCTTGATATATATTGTAAACATTTGAAAAATATTAAAAAATTAAAGTGCAATTTTTTTTACAAGCATTTAAAGATTGAATTTAGAGTTTATCAAATTAAAAATTTGAAACAATTCTCATAAATAGTTTATCCTGTAACTAAAAAATTTAATAATTATATAAATATAGTTATTTTTACTGACATTTTAAGTTCAAATTTGGAAAAAATTACACATTAACATAAAGAATAAAAGTTTTTAGTCATTTTGCTGTAATTTAAAAATAATATTTGTGAGCAGACACTAGAAACTTCTAAAACATATTTTAATGTTCTAATTGTAATAGTTTATACTATACTTTATACCAAAGTTAGACTAACAAACCGTCTCCGCTCAGAATTATTTTTGATGATATTATATCATTGAATTTAATTCAAATTTAATACCATCCATTAAACTCACTATTCACTTATAATCTACAGTGCAGCAGAGTGACATCCACTTATCCACTTTTTTTTTAATATACAAAATTTAAGCAAACAAATTACCAATAAGTACTTACATACTGGATATCCAAAGATGAAACATTGACTAGAATAGAATGTATTGTAATCAAAACATTCTAGCACATTGGATATTATTGAGGGTCAGTAAAAATCCCCTCCAGCGTGCAACTAAAATTACTATGACACAAGCATAATGCATATAGCACACACACATGCAAAACAAGTTAATCAAGGACAGCAAGATAAGTACATACTGTAATAGTGTAATAATTAAACACCAATGATAAAACTTAAAAATCAAAATATATTCAGCTTGAAAGTCAACAAATTTCACAAATTATCTGAAATAAAATAAAAAACAAAATGAATTAGTTTTACATAAGGTATCTGTTTAAGTATGTTAGTTATTGTTACATACATGTAAAACGAAGTTTAAAACAATAAATTGGCATATAACATAAAAAATAAAAAAAATTAAAAATATAGGTAACTACAATTATTTTTTCTTTAATATTAACGAATAACGATAATAACAACAATCTAAATCTAATATACCATAGGTACTCGAAAAGTAAACGAGTCAAACTTGTTGAAAAAGAGTCATGCTTTTAATTTTTATTTAACAACCGATCACCGATGGTGTCAGATATTGAATAGTGATAACTGATAAGCTTATCAAATTTTATTTTGTAGGTTAAGATTTTGAATTGTAATTAACATAGACGTATAAATATTTATAGCATTTCTGATTCTGAGGTAAAAGGTAATTTGATACTGAGTAATATATAGATTAAATTCGTCAAAGTTCAAGCCATAGCATTATATACATATTATATTATTAATTATTTATAATATCTCTATGGTTCGAACCCGAACCTTCAAATCTCGGTAGTCACTAGTCTCAACACGTCAACACTCAAATCGTCAGATAGGTATGACTGGTATGAGTATGATGTATTGATCTAAGGTTCAAATGTTCAATACTTCAATCAATTTACGCAATAGATGAAATTATATAGTAACATTATGATATTGTTATTATTCATTATTTAATTAAAATTAAATAAATATATTTTATTCTGCGATTCAATGGCAGTTAATCATCATTGTGTTCTAACATTTGTATACAACTTGAAGTTTTCGTATAGATTTTGCAATTTCACAAAATTAGGTATGATGGATCAATTTTCTTTTAACAAAGTTAAATAATTTGACATTAGTATTGAATAGATATAAATATATTCTATTACTTACCAAATAGTTAACCAGCTAAATGGTGTCAGCATACAAAAAAATATTAATAAAAATAAATTCTTAGGCAATTGTGCCAAATGGCAAAAATTCAATAAAATATATAATATTATAAGAAAAGATCTTTTATTGCCAAAAAAACCTGATATAAAAGTAAACTTGAGTAGCTTACAAACTAAAAATCTGTAGACCATTATAGAAACTAGAAAAACGCATAAATCTCTGGTCTAAATCTAATATTTAATTGTGTGTTAATTACAAATAAAAAAAATTAATAAATAAATGAAATTTAAGTAGCTTATTTTGGTCTACCCCGTTTGCTGTAATTTCCCTTCTTTGCTTTCTTGCTGGCTTCTGCTGCTGCTTTTGCTTCTTCAGCCTAAGTATAAAAAATACATTATGTAGTTGTTTGTTAGAAAAAAAAATCAATATTAATTTAATTTATTACAAATTTTCCATATAAAAAAACGTATTAAAATAAAAATTGTACAAATATAGATATTAGTATACTTTGTCTCATAAAAGAGACAAGAGAACTTTAGCCTACAGCTACTTGTGCACGGTTGTGGCTTACAAACACACACAATTCGGTTTTTCTACACCTAACCTTGTGAAACGCTTCGCCATATCAGAACTGGTCCCAATGGTAGCATAGGATATGTTGAATCAGTAAGTTCTATAGTCTTGAGGTATCTAACCTAACCTAACATTTTTATTTAAAAATTGCAATAGTTGAGATAATCCAGTTTTGGATCTAAGGAAGTCAAGATAGCAGAAAGTAACATTACTTTTTTACTTTCTAGTTAATAAATATTGATTTAATTAGTACCTACAATATAATATATTTTGTATAAAAATGTAAACATAATTTTCAAAAAACTCTTAAAACTTATTTATTATATTATGTTGTTCTAATAAATAAGTTAGCTTACTTTACGCTTATTTGGTGTTGAAGAGAATGAAAAAAATGAATCCAACCTGCCTTGAGTTGTACCAGATCGTGCTTTGATTAGCTTCTTAGCTCCATTCCTGACTCTGTCTTCATTAAATCCTCTATTACCACATAAAAATTTTACCAAGCCTTCTTCATCTGGATCCACCCATTTTAACTAAAACATTTATCCTAATGTAAATATAGTGACACTTCTATAATATTGATACATTTTATGAGAAAAAAAAGAATATTAGTTTAAGAGGACGTTATACCTGCCTATCTTGTCTGTCTTACAAGTGCATAACAGCAATTTTTACACTCGATAGAATATGTATAGCTCTGTTTAAAATGTAGAGTAAATTTACCTCTTATAAAAAGCAAACATTATTATCGAGGACTTCTCATGGGCTTTTTATTATATTTTAAGTGATGAGTATTTTAATATACTCAATTTACAATTTTAAAATAACTTGCTTTAATAAAAAGCCAAAGCGAAGTCCTCGAATAATAATGTCACCTTTAATTTTTATAAGAGATCAATTCAATCTAAATTTTAAACTCATGGGGCTAAACATGATCTACTGAGTGTAAAATTTGTTATGTTACGCACTTGTAAGACGGAGAAAACACACGGGGGTATAACATCCTCTTAAAAGCATGTGATCCATAAGACACTTGTTATTTCAAAAACTAGAACATTATTAAAAATTGTTTTTTTAAATTATTTTAATTCATTAAATAACATTTTTCTAGAACACCATATATTTTACTATACAATTTATATCATAGTAATAATATCATGCATTAATACCTTATCCCAAAACAATGAATCTTTGGGTACTATGTGAAATCAAATTTCGAACAGGATGAGTAGCTTAGGAGTTATAAATATTTAAAGTTTAGATGGGTAAAAAGTAGTGGTGGGCATATCCAAATTTCAATAATCTGAATTAATCAACTAAATTTTTTTGTTCAATGACTTTTTTTATATACTAATATTTTAATTCTATAATTTTTGGTATACCAAATTTCGAACATATTTTAAGCATAGTGATATCATACAACTTAAGTATTAATTTATTGTTAAATGTTCATTATAATAAAATAAAATAATTTATTTTAACATGCATTAAAAATAATTGTGTCTTAAGTCACATAAAAAGTAAATCCATAAATCTGGATAATAATTTGATTCAAATTCGGAATTGGATAATTCAGATATTCGGATTTCATGTCCATCCCTAGTATAAAGATCAAAAACAATTTCTATGTGTGATAGAATATTGACATAATATTTCTTGGTATTCCTCACAATTACACAAAAATAACTATATAGTTTGATAATTCCTCAATTTACAAGTCATGCTACAAATTTTGAACATCTATCCTACTTCCAACTGATGATATTAATGCTACAACACTTCTAGCCTATATAACTTTTAATATCCTTTTTGCTTTAACTGCTCACAAATTTATTGTATAATAGTTTGTATCTATCAAGCTACACCTAATATAATATAATAATAATAATTATAAAACCTACCCTAACCTAACTTCAATTTATTGTTTTGGGCTTTTCTCATATTTAGGAAAAATAAAATAAAATATTACATCTATAGTTTCAGGATCTGTTATTTCTGGTTCAATAAATAATCTTCGAGCTTCTTTATATGGCCAATCTTCAGGTACTTGATATTTTTTGGTATCTAAATTTTCAATTATTTTTTCTAAGGATTTGTATTGTCGCATTAGCTCAATGGCACGTTTTGGACCAACCCCTTTAATACTGTTACAGTAATCACATCCTAACAGTATACACAGATCTATGAACTAAAAATAAAAATACATAATAAAAATATATTTTTGTGTTTATGATACCAAAAGTAATATTTAATTAAAACTACTTCATCTTTAGACATTTCCATTGTTTCCAATACTAAATCTAATTGAAACTCTTGAATTGGCATTTTTCTGGCTTCACTAAATGTCATATGACGTAACAACACAGGAGAACCAAACGTTAAAGCATCCATATCCTCAGTAGCAGTGGCGTAAACTTTACCAGCTTTTACCATAGCTGCACATTGTGCTTCAGCTTCACATGGAGCCTATAAAATAAATAATTTTATCTTGATATTTTTTAGACTAAAAGACAGATTATTATTTGATTTACTATCTAACTATTTGTATTATTATAAAGCAAAATATTTTTCATACTATAAATTTGTATAACAATTGGTTTAGGATTTTAATTAGCAAAGATAAACAAAATGATGTTAAACTTTTAAATTAAATTATTTATTAGGGTAGGGTACAACTGAAAATACCTAATTGGAAAATTTAAAAATACAGCGATGTGCAGTGTATTTTTTACTAAGTAATGACAAAATGTAATAATTCTAGTCTTAGTTCTATTTAACTGTATTAAAACAATATAATATGAAAAAAACAAAACTACCTACTACTACTAGAATGAAATAAAATAAATTGAAGTTATAGTTACTAATATAAAAATTAATTATATTATTTATTTTATTTAAAAAAATAAGAGCTGAAGCTGCATCAATATACAGTGTGATCACAATAAGTGGAAACACTCAATAACTATGTGTAGGCTTCATATATTTCAATTCTGCTTTTTCGGCTAACTAATAAACATTATTATACACTTATTTTAATCACACTGTATAACTATAAATACTAATTTAATAATTTATAACATAATATACGGTCAAAAAGATATGACCAAAACCATTAACAATAGTTATCAAACACAGAATTCAACAAAACTTCCATTTAGAGGATGTGAATATGTGATACCCGCGTGTGTTGTACAGAACACTGTAGCTCTGTTAGTTTAAAATTTAGAGTGAATTTACCTCTAAAAATAAAATTTAAAGGTAATATTATTATAGAGGGCTTCACATAGGCTTTTTATTATATTTTAATTTTAAAGTAAGTTATGAGTATTTTAAAATTGTAAATTATATATCTTAAAATACTCATAACTTAAAATTAAAATATTATTAAATGCCTATGAGAAGCTCTAGACAAAAATCTTTTTTTTAAATTTTATTAGAGGTCAATTCACTCTAACTTTTAAACTAACAGAGCTACACGTGTTCTGCCGAAAATAAAATTTGGTATGTTACGTTCTTGGAAGACAGAGACAACACATACGGGTATCACGTCTTCTTACAAATGTATGATTAACATAGTCAAGTGCTTTGGTAAAATTCATTATATTGCATCAACCTATAAACAATTTTTAAAAGCATATAATACATAATTGGAAAAAACAAGGTTGTTAATATTACTGTGTTTATCAATAGAAGTTTATAGATATTAGATAAGGTATAAAAATGTGAGACGTACTTCTACAAAAGGAACTCCCATTAATTTTAGTAGTTCTTTGCATTCGGTTGTATGAGTTGATGTTACTTTTACCAATCGTTTACTGAATTTGTCAATTCCAGTAGCATCACCTAGAAAACAATAAATACAAATTAGATTATAATAGATTATAATCAAGCCTAATAATCATAGTATGTTACAATACCGGCTTCTTCTGCTTTTTCCAAAGATTTTTGTGCTTCCTGCCTCCTATCAGCTCGTTTTTCTAATTCTGATGATTTCATTTGTGGTGGTTTACCATCAAATACATATACTGGTTTAATACCATTTTCCAAAAGTCTTATTGTACGATAGAATGTACCCATAATATGACTGGAATAAAAACATACACATATTTCATAGATTTTATTAAGCATTATGATGTTTGAGATTAATAAAATACCTTGTAGTTTCACCATCAGCGCTTGTTAGTTGTGCTCCCTCACTGCGGACTGCAATCAAAAACTGATAAAGACTCATAGAAGCGTCAATCGCGATTTTGCGCCCTGAAAAAATTAAGAATAACAAATATAAGATAAATGCTTAGTGTTATAGTTTAGTAATTTGTATTAAAACTTTTTGTTTACTACCAAAATGATTTTTAATTTCGTTTTCTTTGATGGCATTTGGAGCAAAGTCTGCTATAAGTTTCGCTAAACCGGTAATACCCATAACGAAATTTTTATTAATCTAGATTTAACTCTTCGACAAAAATGTGATTATTTAATCAGCTTTCGACGTAGCACTCTAATGACATTAATACCATTGATTAAAACACTGTAATTAATTCTTGAATCATGCATAGATTATTTCGAAACGACGAAACTTTAAACACGATAGAAACAACACTACACTACTAGAGAAGGTAATAGTTTAGATGGATAATTAGAGCTTTAATTTTCTAAGACCTGAGTGACTGGTGTATGTCGTATTGTTGACTGCTGAGCAAACTGAGCAAAGAAAATAATAACGAAGAGCGACAAGTGAATAAGTGAAAAGTGACAATGTAATAACTAATAACTAGGCACTAGGCAGCTGAGTAGTGAGTTAGTGAGTTCGCCATAAAAAATTAAACACGGTAAAATATATACAAACATTTTAGCGGCAAAATACAAAACCCAGATTAAAGATAAAGAATTTTTGAGGTTATACCATAACTGTCCATAACGCATAGATAATAGCTTTAAGGTATACCATAAAATATTCTATGGGTATACCATAGGTCAATGTTATTTTACGACGTATTATACTATTATCAATAAAGATAGAGACAGAAAAACCCAAAGCTTAGTGCTTAAGCGTCGATTACATTGAGCGAGTTTACAAGCTGATAGTTGGCAAATTCACTATCTGCTAGTAAACTCGCCTAGTGTAATCATGTTCACTAGCCAACTAGCAGATTGTTAACTATCCGCGAGTAAAGTTGAAAGCTGGTCTACTTTATTCGCTACTCGCTGGCGTTTATGGTTTCAGTGTCGACAAAATGTCGACGGAAATTGTACGTGCGGGTGTCATTATTTTAGCTAATGCTATCAAAAAGGAGTTAAAAAAAAAAGAAAAGCGGAAAAGGCAAAGAAATATATGGGTGAAACAATGGATAGGCAGACGCGAGATGTATGGTGCATCGAGCAGTTTACTGAAAGAGTTGAAGGACGAAGACGCTTCAGCTTATCGCAATATTTTGAGATTAGACTGTACCCATTTTGAAGATTTACTGAAGATGGTAGATGGAATGCTCAAAAAAGAAGATACAGTTATGAGAATGGCAATCCCAGTAATCACAAAACTTGAAGTAACACTACGTTATCTAGCAACTGGCGATTCTTTTAAGTCTCTGCAATACCTTTTTCGAGTTCCCGAATCGACTATATCGATATTTTTGCCTGAAGTGCTATCGGCGATTTCTTTCGTCCTTCGACCATTCATTGAGGTATGTAAAAATTAATTTAAAAATGCCATTTTAAAATAATTTCTATATTTCTTGTAATGTAAGATAAATTGACACAAGACTGAAATAAAAAAAATAATATTTGTATAACTAATACATTAGTATTTAAAATTTGTCTCAAATATTATATTACAAGTATTTAAGTAATATTCGAATACCACAAATTTTTTTTAGTAGTATTCTATATACTTTTTCAAATTGATTTTAAATACTACTCAAATATTTTTTTTAAGAATTTTTTTAAACAGTTGTAGGTAGTTACAGGTATAGGTATGCAAAATATATTAAATTACATTCTAAAAAAAATACATAAACCACTATAAATAGGTTAAGCCCCCCTTTACCATTGAAAATAATATATAAAACATGATTTTCAATTAATTTGCGAACTAAAACAGTACGTTTTTTTAAAGAAATGTATTTAATAAAAATATAGTTACAATATTTATATGTAAATATTTAGTATTACAGCGAACTTGGTCCAAATGTTTGAAACATAACCTGTTTTAAAACATCATCGTCATTTGAGGAGGTAGACAATGAATAGTCAGAAGATGGTGAAAATGGGACTGGTGAAAATGGAACATGACTTGCTTCTCGGGAATTTAAATTAACTGTAGGCTCCAAAGATGTTAGCTTAGAACGAATGATAGAATTCTGAATTTCCTGTTGTAGTAAAATTGCTTGTCGCTGCGGCAACTGACGAAGCTCGGCCGCCACAAACTTTCCGAACTGGTCATATGGCTTCTCCTCTGCTGCAGACTGTGCAATTTTGTCCAATTGCTGAATCGCGACTGATATTTCAGAATTTGAGTTTTCGTCGGATACTACTCGTTTTTTGACCCTTTTCACTGATGCTGCTGGTGGTCTCATTTCTGTTGATTGCTTCTCTTTGTGGAGTTCTTTTGGGCAGCTGCTTTCGTTGTTAGACACATCATATTCCGAGCAGTTTTGACCGTCCTCATCTGGCTCTATTTCTTCACTGTTTTGCGATAGCTCCTAGAAATAGTACAAAAATGATAATGCACAAATAAAGTAGATTTATTAAATAAATTTCGCAACGATGAGTTAATAAATAACATAATATATTACACATATATATTTATTTTTATAATATTTATTATTTATTAATAATATGTTAACTGATTTAATTTATTAATCTTATTATTTGCAGGTACCTAAAGTAGTTGATGAATGGAAAGAAATCGAAAATAAATTTTCCCAACGTTGGAATTTCCCTAGATGTGTCGGGGCCATTGATGGGAAACACGTAATTATCAAAAGACCTCCTTGTTCCGGTTCAACCTACTTTAATTACAAAAAAACCTATAGCATCATATTATTTGCCATGGTTGATGCCGATTATTGCTTTACTTATATTGACGTAGGTGGCAATGGACGCGCAAGTGACAGCGCAATATTTAGAGATAGTACTTTAAATATTGCAATGGAAAGTAATACTCTTGGAATACCTGACCATGCTGTTATTATTGGAGATGATGCATTCCCTTTAAGAACAAATCTTTTGAAACCTTATAGTAAAACTGGGCTAAGTGATATGGAAAAGGTATTTAATTATCGTCTTTCACGTGCCAGAAGAGTTGTTGAGAATGCTTTTGGCATACTTGCATGGAGATTCAGAATATTTTCAAGACCAATAGATTTAAAACCCGAAACTACTGATAAAGTAATTTGGGCAGCTTGCAGTCTTCATAATTGGTTACGAAAGACTGCTCCAGGAAATTACTTACCTTCACAAGCAGTAGATAGAGAGGATTTAAATACTGGAAATATAACACCTGGACTATGGAGGGAAAATGCAAACATTTTGCAACCTATTAATAATTTAGGCAGCAATAATTACAAACGTGCTGCTGAGGATGTCAGACGAGCATATGCTACCCACTTCATAGAAGAAAATCCTCTGCCGTGGCAGTGGGAGAAAGTTGGAATAACAATTTAAATAATAAATATAAAATGATCTGTTAATTATTATTAATTTATAAATACCTAAATATTCATTAAAAATAAAAATTTTTACTCACCAAATTTGATTTGCTATTTCTTGTACTCAAAACCTCTGACAAATAATTTGCTTCGTTAAACCAAGCAAGCTTTGGTGAATAAACTTCTTCGGTACCACTTCCACTTTTCTTGCTTTTTTCAATTTTGTGTAGTTCTTGTCTGTACACATCTTTAATGGATTTGATTCTAGCCTTCAATTGCTTTACATCCATTTCTCCAATTAACTGATTTTCATTAAGTTCATTATAAAAACGTTGGAAAATTTCATTTTTTAATTTTGTGTTGCAATAGTCTTTATCTTTTATATTCCATAACAAATGGTACTGTTGGTACACATTAAGAAATTGTATAATATTACTTGTGTTCCACTTCATTTTAACAGTAGTTACAAGCAGAAATGTCGATTAAAAATCGTAATATTAGTTTAATTAAAACGTAGGTACCTAATATTCACAACGGCAAACCGCCTCGGGGTAGTACACGTGGTTTTTACTCGCTAGCTAGTTGGCTACTGAGCGAGTAGTACACGTTTTGCGTGTAATCATTACAATCGCACTAGCCGACTAGTCCGCTTCTTAAATAGCCAACTATCAGCTTGTAAACTCGCTCAATGTAATCGACGCTTTAGATCATTTGACATTTACTATAAGTATATGATCTAAGACCCAAACCCAAAGTATTCGCTATTTCTTTCTAACACATAAACCATAGCACAGAAAAAAGATTATATAAATTGAGAGTAGAGACTAGAGAGGTTGAGACTTGAGACTTTGAGACTTTGATTATTTGAGTTGACCTTTTATGAAAATTAAAGCCAACATTATTATGGAAATATGGAGGGCTTCTCATAGGCTTCTTATTATATTTTAATTTTAAACTAACGGAGGTAAACGTGATCTGCTGAGCGTAAAATTTGCTATGTTATGCAATTGTAAGACGGAGACAACACATGCTGGTTTAGTATCTTTTTTTATTATCCTCAATTATTAATTATATTATTTACTTCAAAATAAATATTTTTTTTTTTCAAGAGTTATATATTTATCCTATAGTTATGATAGAAGTCTATAAATTGCAATAATTCTGTACAGTAGAACCTCGATTACCCATACTAATTGGGACGAATGTAGGAAAAAAAAGCCACGGGAAAAATAATCCACAGAAAAATAGGCAACGGAAAAAAAATCAAATTACAATAATTAAATATTATAAAACGATTAAAATTAAAGTATTAAATTAGGTATTATTTTAAAAAAATTTACACATTATTGGTCATATTGTATATATGTATATAATTATTAATACACAGGTTATATGTTATTATTCATAGTAATAAATATATTTTAGATTCTAAACACTTGCTTAACAACTTTATGATGTTAAAAAATTCTTTATTATATCAATGAGTTTGAAGACCTTATATGTCAGAAACACTTTAATAAATAAAAAAAAAAGATTCTAAACAGCAATGAATGTATTGATTTTATTAAACAAAAAATTTAAATTTAAAATATACATAAATTGATTTATTTCAAGATAGCATATAGTTCATACTGCAATATATACATTTAAAAAAAAATCACCCTATACAAAGTATATACATAATACTTATACAGTTTTACTTATCTAGGCTGTAAAACATAAATCAGTTGATTTCAAGATGATATCTACAAAATATTATATTATTTTTATTTAATGTATATTATAATATTAACAATTTTATTTTTATACATGAATATGGAAAATACAGTATGATCAACTGTGTTAAAAATTTTAAATTAATTAACATTCAACCTGTGTATAAATAATTTTATATATAGGTATATATATATAATATATATATGTATATAGTATATTGTATACAATATGACCAATGTTTAAAAATTTTGAATAATACTTTAGATTTTATTTTTTATATATATTTAATTATTGTAATTTTACTTTTTTTTCCGTGGCTTATTTTTCTAATGGCTTTTTTCCGTGAATTTTTTTTCTTAGATTTTTTTTTCTGACTACCTATTAACACCGTACAATTGCTAATTATTTAATTATCAAATTTGATTCTAATTAATCTGATTGTTAACAGAGATTTTATTCTTCATGTATACAGACATACAGCTTAATTAATATTTTAGTGTTTAGATTGTGATAATAACCTAGCCAGCTAAATAGATATTAAAGGATTACATAAAACCATGAATTAGAATTCAAATTTATTTAATAAAGAAAAAGCAAGATAATGGAAAAACGCTAAGAATGACAATAACATTAATAAATAACAATATTGCAATCAATTCAAATATATAAGTGTACATTCGGTACAATTTATGATTATTATAAGTATTGAAATAAATGAACAATTTCTAATATTAAGTTATTATGTTATCCTATTTTGTGAATACATTTCAGTTGTTTTATTTTTAAAGAGCATTTAAGGACAAAAATTCCATAATCTATATAATAAACAATGAAACATTGAAAATATTTCAATTCTCAAAATAATTTTTATTTTACACAAAGCAATTTTTAAATGAAAATAATAGAATGTTCATTAAAATGAGTAAAATTACTTATCTACTATAAATAAATTAATACCTATTACAATTTGTAGACTACAAATAAAATAATTATAATTATAAAATAAAATCTTGATGTTTAAGTATTAATATAATTAAAATTAAATTAAGTAAAAATAACTAATGAAAAAGCCATAAATTATTGATTCTGTACACATTACAAATAGGTAAAAATTGTATTTAAAATATTAGAATTTGTAACACTATGTATATATAGGAAAGAAGTTTTATATAAAACGTTTAATATATTTACAGAACTAATAAGTAAGTATTTAAAAATATACAAAAAAACACATAATAACCTAATAAGTAATTAGTTTTTTTAGGCTATAATGTGTATTTAAGCAACATTAGATTTAGATAAAACATCAGACATTAACCATGTGTGTTTTTTGGTGATATTTGAAATGACTTGAGCTGGTAAAAGATTTTAAGCAAATTTCGCATTTGAATGGTCTGTGGCCAGTATGTGTGCGGTAATGAACAACTAGTCCACCAGCGCTAGAAAATAATTTATCACATACATCACACTTCAATGTTTTCTTATCATTTGAAATCACATGCGATTTTTGGTGGTATTTAAAATGACTGGAACTGGTAAATGACTTAAAGCAAACTTCACACTTGAATGGACGATCACCAGTATGCATTCTGTAATGAACTACAAGACCACCTGAACTGGAGAACAATTTGTTACAAACATCACATTTCAAGTTTTTTTTTGTAATCAACTGTGAATGAGATTTCTGATGATACTTGCAGTGACTGGAACTAGTAAATGTTTTAAAACATACATCACACTTAAATGGCCGGTCACCAGTATGAGATCGGTAGTGAACAGTCAGACCACCAATGCTGGAGAATAGTTTGTCACATACATCACATTTCAACGGTTTTGTATCTTGTAAAAAGTGATGAGTTCTCTGATGGTATAAGATACCATTAGCACAAGAATATTCTTTGTTGCACACATGACATTTAAATGGCTTATCTCCTGAATGTACACGCATGTGATAATTGTAATGACTTGAATTTGAGAAAGTTTTATTACATAAATCACATTTGAAAGGTTTGTTACCTGTATGTGTTCTGTAATGGACAGTCAAACCACCAGAACTAGAGAACGATTTTTTGCACACATCACATTTAAACGGTTTAGCTTTAATCTCAGCTTTTTTCAATCCAAACTCGTGTAAATGCTTTTTGGTGTCTACGTTTTGACCCATTTCTTTAGGTGTAGAGAATTGTCCATTTAGCAATGTGCTATTTCTATGACTGAAATCAAAACTATACATCATATTTAGTTAATAGATAAACAAAACTATAGTTAATTTTAATCTTACTGGGGAGGTCTGAATAAGTCATTTCTATTAAATCGAAATGCTGGACTGATTTCTATTTCACTCTCAAATAGACTACTGTTGAACATTTCTCTATCAAATCTGATAGTTAACCGAGCACTAGAATTCAATTCATAGGCACTAGATGGTAGACCAAATGTTGGCATGTGACTGTAAATAGAATAAGAAAATGCTAGAGATTAATATCATTTTATAAATAATCTTTATAAGAGTATACATTACATTTTTTAATGTCACTTTCATACTGCAATTAACTAGTTAAAAATAAATGATGAATAATTATTTACAAATTATTATATTAAAGTAGTAATATGATTAGAATTAAGTTAAAAATCTAAAATAATAATATAATTACTGTAATAAGTTATAATTATATTGTAATATTAACAAATCCCTAATGTTGTGTTACATAAAAAATTGATTAATTAATAGTTAACTAAAATTTGAATGGACTATTAAGTCATTGATGATTCATTAATTGCTTAGTGATTGTTTGTGCGACCCGGCATAAAAATAGTTAATTGATAATAAACAGAATAAACTATTTTCTGACCTCTAAACCACACCTTGAAGGACTAAGCCTTAGGTATAACAGATACATAAAAATAGAATATTCTTAGATACCTTCTTTCATCAGTTAGCCAGTTTACAGTTACAATTTATTTAAACTGATTACATAAATTTTACCTCATATTGTTGATCAAGGATCCGTGGCTCGCAGAACGATCTTGTTTGATGTTCTCCACGGCATCAGTAACCCGCGCCGTCGACACTAGATGATTGGTTTCCATTTTTAGGGCTGACCGATTTAATAACAGAATTCCATTTTCAGAATCATGTAAAAAACATGAAACGTAAGCTTCAATGATAGACAAAACCAATACTGCCTATAATATAGACGAATATTGCTTATTCCTTGTCAATGAACACCAGAACACAATCACATATTATCATGACAAGCGTTCTCAGAATATATTATTACACTGAGTATATGAAACGAAAAATGTGAATGAAAAATTATTATTTCTTTTAGTTAAAAAATATTTCACTAATAAAGATTAAAAACAGTTTTCAATATTTTGTTAAATTCATAGTTCACAATATTCACTAATAGGTATCATACTATCATGTTATTCGTATTATCGTAATTGTATCATATAAACAATAAAACCGACTCAGTGTAATTTTGATAAGAACTGAGCTACTGAGCGTTCTTCTGTTGAACAACAGAATATTGTTGAACTACCCAGGTAACAAGTATGAAATATTGCTAACTATTGAAAATTTAAAATGGTAACCATGAATAAATTAAAGATATTTGTCTGTATGTTATTTTAATATTATTATAAAAATTATTGTGTGTTTGATAATATTACCTAATCGATAATCTCGGAAACCACGAAACATTTCGAAGCATATTATATTATTTACATAATATTAGCCATTAGTTTCGGTTGGTCGGTTGGTGTCAGGGTTGGACTAGGTGGTAGGCGGGTAGGCTACTGGAGCACCGAGTCGTGCCTCATCTGTGAGCCGTTATAATTTCGGTTAAATAAAACCACTTGGATGTTTTTGTGGACCAAATGCAGTTTAGTAGCCACGTGAATTTTTCGATTTTTTCCCCCTAAAATGTGTGTTTTAAAGCACTGAACACACAAGTCTTATTCTAAAATTCTCGCAAATCATTATTTTGGAAGTTATACCAAAAAAACTATAAAACATTAATTTTTTCAAAAATACGTGATGTCTACGAAAAAAACTACTTTTTGATTTATTTTTTTAAATTAATAACAGTTAAATAACAAAATTATCAAGTATAGAGGCTCCCTTCGCCTGCCGGCTCCGGTCGCCAAACTCGGGGTCCTCCGGACCCTCATTAGATGGGGGCTCGGCCCCCAAACCCCCCAGGGCTAAAATAGCTAACCTAATCGGGAGAGGGGGTTGGCAGCCCCTACGATGTCGCGGGGGGAGCATACCTGCCCTTCGGCCAGACGGGTAACCTAACTTCACCACCCTTATCCCTTAACTTAACCTAACCGGCCGCCAGATTCAACCGCCTAATGCATAAAGATTTTAATTATCGTACCTACTTGCTGTTTAAAAATTCAAAAATTTGATTAATAAATTTAAGTCAAAAATGTTTTTTTTTATTTTGTCAATATTATACTTATTGAAAAGGGGTTTTATGTTCAAATATATCATACAACTCAATAAAATTAACAAATTACATTTTAAAATGATATGTTGTCGTAACTGTAACAAAAACTGTAGTGATCTGGAGTACGCTGTACGCATATACTCACTAACATAGTAATCGTCAAACAATAATATTTAATACGAAAATAAAACATTATCAGTTCTATTACCTTTTGAAAGTCGTTAATTATAATAATCTTAGTAATAAAATAATATAATTAATAATAGGCGACAATCCAATACGAAAACGTAGGAAAGCAAAGTATACAGCGTTTGGCGAATTTATGGGCGTAAATGCGTAAAATCGTAACCTTTGGTAAGATATAACTTCCAAAATAATGATTTGCGAGAATTTTGGAATAAGACTCTTGTGTTCAGTGCCTTAAAACACACATTTTGGAGGGGAAAAAATCGCGTGGGAACTAAACTGCATTTATACCTACCGTTTTTGTTTTTAATTTAATGCATCTTTCTTCTATTATCTATTTATTCTATTCTTATAAGAAAAAATCTTTAAAAAACGAATAAGTGAATGTCGCTCTGGCTCTGCTGTACAGAGTGTACGAGTGGGTTACTGTAATAGGTGGTATTAAATTTGAATTCAATAATATGATATTGTTGAGACATTGAATACCAAAAATGATTCTGAGGGGTGAAGGTTTATCAGTTTAGGATATTTTATACTAGGTAGGTATATCAATTATATTGTTAATTTTTCAAAAAAAATTTTAAAATTACTCAGTCATTTATATTACATACAATTTATTATAAAGTATTAATATAAGTCATTAACAGAATAATAGCATTAACTATTGAAATTAGATTATGAAGTATTAAAGTATACCTACCTAATCTAGAAATTTCAATTACTTTTATATATGTACCTATAGGTACCTACGAATAATATTTTTAAATTAGGTAGGTACAACTAAATATAACTAAAATTGTTATTATTGGTAATTTAATATGTAATTTCATCCAAATTTGAACTTAAAATTAATTTTAAAAAACCAGTGTTTATAAAGTTATTATTTATTCATTTTTTTTGTTACAGAATTAGGTAATTACTTACGTGAAACCTTCAGAGCTGCATTTAACGGGGTGCAAGGGAGAAAGGCAATTGCCTAGGGGTGACAAATTTTATGGTGTTTGATAGGGTGGCATTGAGGACCAACATGAAATAAATAATTAAGGGTGGCATATTTTAATTTGCTCCGAGGCAGCAACATAGCTTAACCCGGCACTGAGAACCTTGTTTAATATTTTCAATCATTAGCCATTAAAGTTAAACATTTTATACATTTTTAACAACTAAAGAATTTATGAATTTTCAATTAACTACATTTTTTCAAAATTTATCCTTTAAATGGTTATAAAAATAAAACGTATGTTTTATATAACCTATGTATTATATAAAGCTACTGAAGTTGAAAATCTAAACATTACTCAGACGACTTATCGTGTACAGACACAAAAAAATAAATACCCATGTATAAAAACACAGATAATCATTGTAAAATCAAACCATTCATCCCTCTGCTCAGTTTTAGGACACTTTTTAAGGGCACCTATAAAAAATTAGAACCACATACAGTTAGTACTATTTCTGGTATAGAAAAAAAATTATGCATATCACATAACTTGTAACACTACAGGTAGTTAAAACTGTTAACAGACATAAATAAAAATAATAATAGTACCTACCTAATAGTTTTTATAATAGATTCGTACTTCGTGAATTTTCTTCAAATCCGGTTCGAACTCTTTTCATGAGTTACAGACAGAAGAACTTGATTTTTGATTTTCTACAATTAATAGCTCGACTTTTCATAATGGTTAATGCAAGGGTTTTCAACTTTAACGTTTTATCACTCGAATCTTGATTATAATCAGCCCATTTTGTAAATAAGTCACACAGGGTGACATAGATAAAATATTTTTTTTTTTAAATGATAAATATGAAAATAATATTATGATTTATAAGTTATACCTAAGTTATAACTCATAGGTTCATAAAGGTTTGTAGTACCTTTACTCGTACAAGTTACTTTTTAACACATTTCAGATTTAGTTTTGTATTTTGGTTTGATGGTGTTTTTTAGAGTGTATAGATTTAATAGATTACCTGTTTTACTGATCTGCTATGTCACCAGACGCGATCACGATTTGCGATCTGAAGTTTTGACTTTTTGAGCAATTTTATTTTATCTTATCTTGTAAAATATATTTCCCGGTTTATTTATACCGTAAAAAAGTGCCCGTGATCGAATCGATTTTTACCAACTTATTTACACCGTATTAAGTATTCACAGTAATAGTAGGTGCAAACTGCAAAGTTTCCGTTTACCTTCTGCTCAGAATCTAAAACAAAATAATTTTTGTTAAAAACGGTTTTTAAGTGAATATTTGAAAATGTATACAAATATTTCAAATCTTAGATATACATAGAAACATTTTTATGATTTTCTAACCAAAATTAATTTGCAAATGTTCTCAATTTATTTACTTCAGATGCTCATATATAATTTATTATTGTGAATTTATACTCAACTTTTTTTTTTTAGTTATACTAACAAAAACTTACGAGGAACGTTGTACTTCATTTTTAAGTATTGTGACATACCTAGCATACAATATTTATCGATATAAATAAAAAAAAACTAATAAAACTTAAAATTGCCTTACGTCTATAAAAAGCGCAAAAATAATTGCAATATTTCGTACATTTTATGGTACATAGAAATGGCTCATATAAACATTTAGTGAAAAATGCATGTATGCGCAGTTGGGGTTTTTTTAGTTACATTCAAAACAAAATAGATTTTTTTTTTGAAAACTGGTCTTGCATAAAAATTTTAGTTTTCCGTGATTTGTTTTTCGATTTTCCCAACGTATTTAAAAATTACTATGAATTCTTAATTTTGACCTTTCAATGCTCAAATAACTTGATTCACTTTCCCATCAGAAAAATTACTAAATTTGAAAATCGAAGCATTATTTTGAGTGTTTATCGTGTACAAAGGCGTCACAGACATAAATATAAATATAAATTACATCGGCTATAATTTTAATTATTCAATAAATTTATGTTTCGAATTTCAAACATATCGTGGAATATTAAACCTACTTACACCTAATGAGAGGTATAAATACAAGCCTTCTTCACTCAGAATCGTTTATCGTGTGCAATTATACCAAATTAATTAATTAATTATTTTATAATATGTATAATATAAAAAATACATAACTACATTATTAGTATAAACATATACATTAATGTGACTAGTGTGACTTTAGCAATGTTAACTGTTATGATACAGTAAACTTGTGTATGTCAATGAAATTATTTACCTATATTTATTTCCTTTTTTTTTATTAATTATTACATAAAAGTGATGCAACATTAAATTTTTAGTAAATTATATGTTATACCCTACAAATAATGGTATTTTTTTTTAAATTCTGAGCGGAGCGAGGAATGTATTGGTTTTACAATGATGTTTATTTCTTTTTTTTTTCTGTTTCTTTTTCTTTTTTATTCTGTAAACACTTTTTTTTCCTCTAAACTCGCTCAAAATTATCAAGTGTAGCATCTTTTCTGAAAGGTAATGTTCTCGAGCTGGTACTTTAAAGATGTAATTTTTCGATTTTCGAAATGGTCTCGAAATAAAAGCGGTTAAAGAAGAAAAAATGTACCACTTCACGATCTTATAATATTATAATTACAGAAGACGTTTTTTTTTTTTTTTTTTTTGAAATAATAACAATATATAATAAGTATAGTAAAAAAAATCCTAGACTGATAAACCGTGTCCACAACGTTTTTCGTATACAATGATATTACATCATTGAATTCAAATTTAATACCATCCATTACTAGTAACCCACTTGTAGAGCGACATCCATTTACTTACCTGCTTTTTTTAAGCTGCTTTAGTCTAAAACTATATTTATTATTATGAAATATTTGTGTCGTTAACATTTTTTTATCCCCACACACTATAAACAATTTAAATACTTTTAATGCAATTTAATTTTTTTAGTTGTATGAGTTGAGTAAATAATGAAGCCACCGGATGTTGTATAAGGTCATGGTTGAAATTTGATATGTATGGCAACATCCCAGCTGGCGTTAGGCTTTGACTTTTAAATTGTAACAAAAATGTATTTATTAAAACATAAAACTACCTACGAAATTGTATTCAATAAGCGCCATTTGTATTTGCGCAAATATCAATATAGACTGTAAATAAATTACTTAGAAAATAGGCATTACATATTATCTTATAACTAGGGCTGGGATTTCGATGCACTTTGCATTGTTTTTTCAAAGCTTACTGTGCAATGCTCGTCTTGTCACAAATTTGTTTTATGTACATTTGAATGAGAATAAGAAAGTTTATTTTGCATTTTTTAGTTTTTAGGTCATTTTCTTAATTTTTTAAGGCATTTTAGAGTTTTGGGAGCATTTTTTGAGTTTTTAGAAACTAAGTGTAAGAAACTTGAACGAAGTCCAGATCTATGAGATTAAGTCTATCCAACTTTGTTTACAACTTTTTTTTTAGATTCATACTAAAACTATGTATTTACAGTTTACACTTGTAATAAATTTTTATAATGTATTTTTTAAAACTTTTTATTGTAATTTATACTAAAATTATTAAAAATAAAAAAATTTGTAGATTTATTGCCCTTTTTTTATAGGGCATTTTTCGGGTTTTTTTAGGTGATTATTTAGAGTTTTTAGGTCATAAAAGCATTTTTTTTTAGGACATTTTTCGGGGTTTTTGAGGGCATTAAAATCCCAGCCCTACTCATAACCTTCAGATTCATTAATATTACCTATTTCAAAAACTTATCGTGTGTAGTATAATATATAATATGTAAAACACACATCATTGCAAAATCAATACGTCCATCGGCTCATCGCTCCGCTCAGAATCTAAAATTTTAAAAATAAATATAAATATCGCTAAAAAATAATTATTAAATATTGTAATCTAATTATTATATTAATAATAACAATCGACCCACGTCACTCACACACGCTTGGTTGGTATATAAATAATATCAGATGTAGGTGAATGATTCGAATATTAGTCCGTTACTCTCAGTATGTACTAATATGCAAAGATTTTTCTATAATATCTATGACTACAATGCGTCTATGAGCAACATAGACTTTTTACTTATCAATACACGATCCCCTTCACGTTTGCACCATATCAAGATTTTCGGTTACAGAGTTACTCTGACATGGTACAATATATTACATAATATATGATATATTATTATGTTTATGAGTTCGATTCCGTCAATTTATTTTCATTTAAAACTATTAAATGAAATTTTAACTAATGTTGTGATAATTATTTTGAAGTAGTTTAATTTGATTTCTTAAACAATAAATTTATAAAGGGCATTTTATACTTATCGATACAACTATTTCACTATTATGAATCCCCCCCCCCCCTAAGTAAGTTTGTAAATCGCAACTGATTATTATTAAGTTATTCCTTCTGCGAAAACCCGAATAACGTTAATAATTATATTAAACAAAAAATTAAGTAAAAATATAATATAATATGTAAATTTCCTATTCGTAAATTCTAATCACTGGATAAATTGTGTTGGTAATACCTATACCGAGCTATACATATTTTTTATTTCACATTTTTTATATATATATAAATTATGATTACAATGAGTGTCTAGACGTAACTAATATTTATTCAGTTTTCGTAGTGTACTTCGGTCTGCGATCAATGAAAATACTTATGTGGAATCAGATATATCAGGTATATTGTGGAGAAAATGTTGGATTCACGTACAACTACGTACCAAGGGCATACGCATAGTATATGCGTCGGTTAGAGATAAAAAGGATTTTGATATTTAACGTCATCAGTTTACAATACTACCGGAATCTTGTATTGTATAATAATATGATGGGTGCAAATGAAATGAGCACAGCCGAGCGCATTTAGAAAACACCTTAAGTCTCACAATATCTACTTTATTTTTATTTGCGTGTAAATGTAGGTAATTGAATGCATTTTTATAAGCATTTAGAGGTTGTATTTTAAATGAATAGCCATAATTGTATAATATTGTATATTGAAATTAAATTTTCAGTATTATAAATAAATAGGTACATTTACATTTTTTAGATTCTGAACGAAATAATTAATGTATTGATTTGAAAATCATGTGTTTATTTTAATGTTTTGTAAAAATTGCGGATAGTATTATATCCTAACCAAATCTAAAAATGTTGACGTTTATATACTATTTTTAGACATTTTCAATTCTTGTAGGGTACAAATACTTTAAAATTGAGTACAAAGTAGCAATTCAAAAATTTTAAAGATAAGATTTTGAAAAAAGTATTTGAAATTAAATCGTTCAAAATTACGAACACTAACCAATTATTTTTTATTTAAAAGTTTATAAAATATACCTAAAACTTTTTTAGCTTTAAGGCTTGAAAATTTAATACAAAGTTTATATTGATATAAATATTATAAATTATTAATAACATTACTGTCTACTTTTAAAGCAATACAACTATTGAATAATTAATCATACTTTTACATATTCTATTTAAGTATTTGTTTTTTCAATATTTCTTTAAGATTAAAATGTTTTCTTTTCTTAATATCATTATGTAATATGAATACAATCATAATTGAATAAACTACAAACCAAATAAATAAGCCACTCTTAACTTTTATTTTGTTTCATGTTTTTTTCTTCTTGATAGGTTTTGGTTAATGTTACTTTGGTAAGGTTTATCCTTATTCCTTATAAAGAACAATAGACATATTAAATTCAAATATTACTATTTCAGGTAAGAAAGGTAAGGTATAAGATACAATTGGTTAAAGATGAACCGTGTCCCATACTCCAATCAGTTTACGCAGAAATACACTAGGTATATAATAAAAATTATATAACATAATCACGATTTAAGATACCATCTTAAATCGTGAACATAATACTATTATATTAGGTACATAGTACCTACACAGTAAACAATATTTTGTGTTTTACTAATTATTACTTATTAATTATTATTATTCATTATTATTAAAACTTAAGAGTAGCTAATTTATAATACTGCTATATAGCCGATACTGCTATTATTATTATTTATACTCAATATTAATGTTATACTAACCAGACACTAGACATATTTTAGTTACCTACTACATTTTTGTAAGTCAATATGGTTACTCTATCACAGTGTCACTGTGTATTAGGTACCTAAGTATTTCATATTAGTTTATTTTTTTAGTAATAGTTTAGTTTGTTTCTACGTACCATGGACTTGTCAATGAATACATTTTTAATAAAACTAGACGCTAAATCGTACGCCACGCAATGTTTGGCGACTGGCAAGTAGGTGCCTACGCCAGTATTTTATGTCATTATAAAAAATTATAATAACCATCTTGGGTTTGAAATTGATGTTGGTTACCAGTTAAAACCAATGTCGATATTAAAACCAGAATCGAAATCGGAAAATATCAATACCGGTATCCGAAACCGAAATCGGAAAAATAAATGTTGATAACCGAAACGGGAAAAAAATTGTTTGGTTTAAAGCCCTGACTATAACTCTTATTTTCCTGCTAAGTGTTACGTGAATTGTATGTGGTTACTGATTAATGTATTCATACAATTTAAAAATAAAAAGCTAAAAACATTTGTTCATCTATATGCGTAGGTATATTGTATCATACAATTTGTATGATATGAAAGTGATTGTATTTGTTTCGAATAAGTACCTATGTCTCATCTTATACCTCGCCATAATTCATGATGAAAAAAATCAATTTTTATTTTAATAAAAATATATCATGTACCTACGTTTTATTAATAATCATATAACAAAACTGATTGAAAATTTAGAAACCATATATAATTTTACATACCAGATAATTTTTTTTTGTTTTTTCATTAAAATAAATTAGCAACTCCCTTAAATAAAATTTAAGTACTTGGTTTCATATCTTACTATAGTAATAAAGGCTGAGAATCGTTTTGAATATGAAATCATTGAATTAAAATTTAATACATCCATTACACTGACACATTTGGCACCTATAATAAGTACAGCAAAGTAATATATATTTGTAATATACACTTATGGCCTCTAAAACAAATGATCATACATAAATGATATTTTCAATGAATATTTATAATAGCATTCGCTATACGCCATAAAGTATTCCAAATATTTTGAATTGTTTTAAACTGTTTATGGACACTTTCAGTTTCCGATTTTAGATTCTGATTAGAGCGATGAATGTATTGATTTTACAATGATGAGTGTTTATTTATTTTTTTTTGTGCAATGTCTGTTTACATGTTACGTTGTCGAAATAATGATATTATATCTTTGAATTAAAATTTAATACCATTCGTTATAATAACCCACTTTTTAACCTACGTACAGTAGAATGACATGCATCACTCACCCACTTTTTAGTTATTTTTTCTATAAATGTCAATAGAATGTTATTTGTTGGGTAAAAAGTATGGAAATTTAGTACAACACTCGTAATACATATCGTTGTTAGCAGTTGAAAAATATTAAAACGCATGGGCATATATTTTTATGTTATATAAGCATTTATTATTGTTCAAATTTTCACAAAATACGTAAAAATCATGAAAATGAGAAAATGATTTTGAGTTAGAAATCCATAAAGATTTATTTTTTTAAATCTAAGATTTGAAAATTCAATACAACATTTTTATAATTTTACTAAATAAAAAATATCTTCCGGAAAATTAAATCAAATTTTTAGGAGCGTTTGAATTTCAAATGTTTAGAACCTTAGTTGTTTGCTCGATTCTTCTTAGGTATGCCATATTATATATTCTTATTTTGTCTTTATTCGAAAATGAAAAACTGTAGAAACTTTAAATTTACACCGTATATTTATTTTTTCAATTCTTATACTTACTTGATAAAATTTTCAAAATTGACATTTGAAATTTGAATTTTTTATTTTTTTATTCTATAAATGTTAGTAAAATTTTGGATGACTGAGTGAGTCTGGTAGGTATATAACAATGAAACTGATTTGATTAATTTGGGATTAATTCTATAGATACGGCAGGTACCTCCTACATTTTTTTTTGAAATAATAATAATTTAATTAATATAGTACACTTGCATACTAGGGTTGGGATACGTCCCGATTTGGCGGGTCATTCCCGATTTTTAATATACTTGTCCCACGTCCCGTTTCAATGTTTAGCGGGACGCGTATGTCACGATTTTATGAGTTTTTTAAATTTTTGTCCCGAGTCCCGTCTTACAAGCCAGCTGGACAAGAAAGTCCCGATTTTTGAACAACTACTTGGAACAAAATATTTGTAGCATCTAACATTAAAACAATATTGATTTGTTTTTAGATTTTATAACTACTTTTTAAAGAATAAAGATTATAGGAAATACCTGTCTACGGCTATCGTTTTAGTTTAATCTTATCGTATAGACTATTACTATGTACTAACTATCTTATCGACTTTTACATTTTTGCTATATTATATGGCCAATATAGAAAACTATGCATTACTGTTAGTATATTCATTAACCGTCTTTTCGCGCGTATCGTCAGTATCTAGCCGTATAAGGTATAACTGTATAAGTGTAAAACCTATAGGTAAAAAAATGTCTGAATCTAGCTGTGATGACAACGATGTAAATAAAAATATGTCACTACCTAAGAAAAAATTTAAAAGGTTAGTGAAATTTAATAATACTTGGCTTAAAAATTATGTATGGATAATGTCTGCCCAAAATGAATATCAAGCCCATTGTAAATTTTGTCATTGTAATATCTCCACATCGCATGGAGGTGAAAATTATTTAAAAAAACATGAAAAAACAATAAAACACTCCCAATTTGTAAAAATCAATCAAAACGTATTTCTACCATAACTTCATACATTATCCACGGAAGAAGATCAAGTATCTGCTGCTGAAACCGCTTTCATTTACCATACTGTTAAACACGCACATAGTTATAACTCGGCCGAATGTGCTGGAACATTATTTCATTCATTATTTCCTGATTCAAAATTAACTCCAAAATATCGATGTTGTAGAAAAAAGGTCACCAAAATTGTTAGTAATGTTTTAGCACCATATAGTATAGAACAAGTTTTAGACGATCTTAAAAATAATCGACCATTTTCTATAGCAACTGACGCCTCAAATAAAGGAAATATTAAAACATTTCCATTTTTAGTACGGTATTTTAAAAAAGATGTAGGTGAATGTACAAAGCTTCTTTCATTTTATTCACTAGAATGTGAAAAATCAACTTCTATTGCTAATTCTATTTTGGATAATATAACAAAACATAAATTAATTATTGAGAACGTTACTGGATACTGTGTAGATAATGCACCAGTTAATTTTGGTAAAAACCAAAGTGTACTTGTTGAATTACAAAAAAAATTCGAAAATCTTGGGAATTGGGTACCCTTGTCATATCTTACAGTGTAAGACTTACACAATATGGGGAAATATGCTTGTAAAGTACTGACGTTTGATTTAGAAATAATTATCATAAAATCTTATAACGAGTTCATTAATTCTACAAAAAAAACAACCTCCCTGAAGTCTTTTTCCGATTGGTTACACGGAGTCTAAGGTGAACCCTAAAGTGAACTTTTAAGGCATGTTCTAACTAGGTAGCTAAGTTTAATACCAGCTGTCGAAAGATTGATAAAAAATTTTGAACCGGTTAAATCGTACTTTTTATCTCAAGAAAATACTTCAAAAATATTGTCTGATTTTTTTAACCATGAACTAGCAGAAGCTTATTTGGGATTTTTGGCAAATATCGGTCATTTATTCAATTCTATTATAATGAAACTTGAATTGAGTGAATCTTTAATTGTTGATCTATATAATATTATGGAAAAGTTTAGAAATGATTTAATTAAAAGAAAAAAAGAAAAGTTTTATGGTGCTACTGCTACAGTTCGTTCTGCAATAATAGGAGCTCAAAATAATAATAAAAAAAAAAACGCCTTTTAGACGAGGCTGATATGTTTTATGATCAATGTATTTCCTATTTGGATAAGTGGTTTCCTTTCGAAAATAATAAATTACAGTTATTTCGTTGTTTATAACTAAGTACAGAAAATTACGAAAATATAAATATACACGAAATTACAAAGGTAGCAGACACATTATTAATTAAAATGGAAGAAAATTTTTTGTTTGAAGAAATAAGAGAGTTAAAGTTATTTTTGGTAAAGTATGCATCAGATAATACTTTGAAACTACCTCATCTAATAAAAAATGGGTTCAATTTTTAAAAGAAACTAATGCCCCTAACCTTGAAAAAACTATTAATTATGTATTATCAATACCACATTCGAATGCGATGTCAGAACGTATTTTCAGCTTAATGAAAACTGCGTGGAGAAGTGATCGAAACAGATTATTGTTGCAAAATTTAGAAGCTGAATAAATCCTAAAAACTAATTTTGATGAAACCTGCAAAGAGTTTAGAAAGTTTTTGGATACTCCCAAAGGAAAAAAATTATTGAAAAAAATAAGATCAGCTAAAAAATACCATTAGTTTAAATGTATATTATATATTATTATTATATACATTAATATCAATATTATGAATTTGTGTTATATAATATTGTTATTAATTTGTATCAGTTGTATTAGTATAAGAATATTAATAATTTTACTTTATTATAGATACTAAGATACCTAATCAATTTACAATTATTTTTTTAGTCCCGATTCCCGCTTTTTAATAAAGCGGAACGTCAATATCCCGATTTTTTACAATATTACATTTACAAAAATAGTGCGTCCCGCGAGTTAAAAAAAAGTCCCAAACCTATTGTATACTATAAATTGTATAAATATCCTAGACTGATAAATCGTCTCCGCTTAGAATCATTTTTCATATACATTGATTAATATTTTATCATTGAATTCAAAGTTAACACCATCCATAACAGCAGCTTACTTGTAACTTACTGTACAGCAGAGTTACATCCACTTCCCTGCTTACTTTATCATCCTTAGTTTTTAGTTTTATGTATGACTACATACAGTTTTAATTTCATATTCCAAAGCAGAGTATTTTTTCTAAGTATTTCAAACCGAAATTAGGACAGGCGTAGCTATTATGAATTTACTAGTATTTAAAGTTAAATGAGCTGAGTGGAGTGGTATTTGGTTCCCTTAAAATCAGTTTAATTCAATTTAAAAAATATTCAATAACTACTCATCCTGAGTCCTGCTCAGCTTACTGCTAGAGTTCAGTTGTAGTTGATTGTATTTAAAACTTGAGTGTTAAAAAAAAAAATTTTAAAGTTTGTTATAAATCAAGAATCCAAGATATTTTTTTCTGTGATAGGGTGGGTCAGCTTTTTCTGGCAGCTATATATTTGCGATATATATATTTGTTTAGAAGGTATATGTAACAGTTGAGTTTAGTGTTGTCCACTAACGACGGAGAGTTTCGAATGGTCTCCGACTGCACGGTGAGGTCCTACACCCCTACAGTGGTAGCACTGGACAAGTGGACAGGCGGGCGAGTGTGGCATAGTGGTGGGTTGCGGACAACGATGAGGGGGGTTGGTTTTAAAATCAACACGTTGGTGGCGGTGTCGCGGCGCGCGGCGGGCCGGCTGCTGTTTCTACCGTCCGATATGCCGGCGTTGTCGTCAACGGCGACGGCGACGGCTGCAGCGGCGGCGCGCGGCGGCAGCGACAAACGATGACGACGACGCGCGATGGTTGTTGGTTAGTAAGCTTTTGTCCACGGGCTGATCGACACGCCTGTTGCTACCGCTGACGCCGCCGTCCACCTGTCTATCCGTCCGTCAACGCATACTATACAAATAAATTATTATAAAGACAGAAAGACGACGACGACGACACCACTGCAATATGCAATCTGTCCAACGGTTATTGGCATGCACGTTAGTCGCAGTCGTTGTGTGTCGATGCATCGGGGCCCCGTCGTGTTCGCCAGACAAGCTTGCCAGGTACCGGGTAGTGATACGCACGTTCTGGACCCGTGACCGGTTCCCCAAACATTTCCCAGAATGGAGACCACAAGCACAGTGGAGCAAAGTCGTCGGTGAGTCAAGTTTAATTTACCACAGTTCAGAATGTTATCTTATAATAATTATTATTGATAGATTATCCTAGGTATCTTAGATACACCATACCTAGTCGAAAGTATGATTATCTAAGTTATATCCGAATATTTTTTTAATTCACCTATTTATTTAAAAAAAATTTGATTTTTAAATACTGACATAAAATTACAAAAGAGTAAAATGATATGGTTATGATTACTTTATTATAATATACTTCCAGACTGTAAATGTTGAGCTATCATAGTTTTATACTAATAGCTAATATATATAAAAAAATAAAAATAAAAAAAATACTTCTATTGATTAGTATTTATTAGGTATATTATATTATTATACTTATTTATTTTAAGACCTAGGTATACATTAACAACATATGTTTAGTAAAAACAACTAGTCTAAAATACATTAAATTGAACGGAAACGTCGATTTCGTTGTTTTAAACGACAAATAAATAGTGATTAATAAATTATTTAATTTATTCAGGTTATAATTAATAGTTAGTATAGGTACTGCGTAAATGTGTACCTGAGCTATGAATATTACTTATTAGAACCAATAATTCAATTGGAAACTTAAAAAAATACAATTTATTTAGTGTCGTGCATCTCATAAAAGACAGTCATTATTTATTACACGAAATATAGGTATGGGGATAAAAGTTCACATTTTCTAATATAGCGTAATATAAATATCTATTTAAATAATATATTTATAGTTCCTTCGAAAACAATAAATTTCTTATAAGTGTATTTGGTTTTATGAGAAATTCGTTTTTAAAAATTATTTTTTATAATTATTGTTAATTATACACCTACTTTATGCTTTTCAAATTATAGCTAATACAATATTTACTAAGTTATTAGTACCTATAATGTAAATTAAATCAAAGTTAAATTAGCCTACTAAAGAAAATCAATAAAACATTGCAAATAAACTCTAGCTACTTTGATTTTATTAACAATAAAATATGAAATTAATAATTCGGTATAGACTTGGTTATGAATGCGTACTGGTAAATATCGATATAATATGACGTGTAAATCACCTGGTGAAATTGTTTGAGGTTTTTTTTTTTAATCATAGAGTTGATTAATTTAAAAATAAATAATACATTTTTATTTTCTTAGTATTTTAATAAAACAATATGTTTGTAAGTTAAAGGATAGCAGTCAGATAAATTACCTTATATTTTATAACACAATACTGCTTTACATCGATATTATATTTTGGCATGTTTGTATTTTTTTAATTGAGATTTTAATTTATAAGTTAACATTATTAATATTTTATCTTTATAGAATATTATTCAAACGCTTATTGTGTAGTATCATCTTCTTGACTTATGATTTTATCATAAACTATATTCATATTTAGGACAATGATTAAGTTTTATCCTCACCTTAAAGATATATTTAATAATAATAACGTAATATGTTAAAACTGTCTCAGGAATTTTTTTTAAAAATTAAAACTCGAGATGATAAAATTAAAAAGAACATTAAACGTAACTAGGTACCTTTGAAGTAGCAAACAACCATAAGTATTAAGTACCAATATGTAATTGTATGAAGAATTAAATTGAATAATATAATTTTAATAATTCGATTAGGTACTTTATTCTTTCGATAGTTGTTTTGAGAAAACACTTGAAGAAAATCATTATGTTGTACATCGTGCATTGTATAGTACATAATATTTGATAAGTATGGTGAAATCCCTAAATTGTAGGTACTTATTACCGGGTGCATCAAACTTTTTTGCAGGTATTCACTATCTAAAAATAAAAATACCCCAAAATTGTGTATAGTATGAGAAAAACTAGTCAGAAAGTATGTACCAACTACCTTATGGATATTATAAAAATCAAATATTTCAATGAATAGAACAACGGCCATTCATTTAATATTTTAATTTAATTCAGGTTTTTTCTTAAATAAAATATAAAACTGTTTTCTAATACATAAAAAGGTTTGTGACTTTTGTGTGTAAATTCGTATTTATTACACAACTTCTTAAGTAATACATTAAATTTACTTTGATTCATTTAGAAAATAAGAATTTTGACTATTAGTTACAATGTAATCAATTAATATAATTATTAATTAGTGTCAAACACATGTTTAAAATAAAATTCAAAACTTATTCATTTATTAGTAATTATAATTTAAATAATATTTAGGTTTATTACAACTTGTAAAATATTTGTAAACTATGAGTTGCTAATTAATATTTACATTTTAATTTTAATTTTTTTTAATTTAAGTCTTTTTATATAGTTTTAAATATTGTTTTCAAGTACATAAATATGTACGCATCAACCACTCATTTTAATTAATGTTATAGAAATCAAATGACTATCGTATAAACTTTAAGTACCTACATCGTACACTATAGTTTTTCTTATAAATAGGTAAATATAACACATATACTCACGTGTACATTATACATTAGCATATAATATACAGGTATGTGTGTGTGTTTTATGCTACGAATATATTGAAGGTAGGGTCAGCCAAAAGCCGCAAACAGTTTCCGGAGGGGAAAGGTTTTTTTGACGTCTCGGCTATACAGAAAGTACTAATGGTAACGAAGTGTGGGGTAAGTTTTGAAAAGCTCCTGCTGTGAACCGTAGCAATTGCCTTGGCGTTTGAAATCCATTGACGAACATAGACCTCATCGTTGTCGGAAGGATGCGCACGCTATGTGAATACAGAAAAGGTACCTACCTACTGTAGTTACGTGGATATAAAGCATTTCTTTATTTTTTATGATGATACTCCATGGTTGTTTGAGTAAATATTATATTATTTTGTTTTTCTAGAAACTTGTTTAACTCAGCTAGTTTTATAATAAACTTTGCATTTCATTATAGACTTATATCTGCATTATGTATTAGATATAAGCACATATTGGCCATAATGCATACAAGATAATAAGAATATAAATTAGGATAATGTTTCAAAAAATAAAATAAACTGAAATATTTTAATAAGAGTTATTGGTAAAATATTAAAAATAATATTTCTAATATATGATGTAATTTAGATTATGTAAAATATAATATATATATATTAAATTATGTATACGTTCTATGTATTCATTCATTTTCTGATTTTCATAATTTTAAACTTAATATGGAATATCTTCCAATGAAAAAAATATTATCATAATATTAGCAGCTATATCATAATACATGCGTTCTATGGTTAAATTAATTAAAACAATAATTATAATTTGATATAATTAAGTGAATAATTTAATGCATTTTAAAGAATTTTCTTCATTGGCATGTTAATAAAATGTATGCCAGTAGTCATCCTTAATTTATTACCCTTCTATTCACCACAAACAAATAAATAATTATATTGTTATGCAATATTTTGTTTGATATGCATTGATATACCTATATATACATAAAAACTACTCATATAGGTACACATAATTAGATATAAATTCAGCACCATCTATAAATTGTATTTGTTTTCCGATCGCATTATATAAAACAAATTCTAACAAAATATTAAAAGGAACCTTTGGCATAAAATCAAATTGTCTGTTTTCAATCAAACGCGTTTCGCTGCTTTACTATTCTTGAATTAAGAGTTACCTGTTTCCGCCAAAAACGAAAAAGGTAGGTACAATTCCCGTTTCCTTCAAAAGACGTTCCCACAAAAAGTTTGGAAATCAATTATATGTAACTGTTTAAAACGTTACCTATGCTTGTATTATAATATATAGTTTTAAAGCAATATAATTTTTTACTTGTATTTTAATTTGAAATATCGAAATATTTAAATATAATAATAGATATGTGATATGCAATTGTGCAATATTTAAGAAATTACTGTGCCTATATTCAACTAAGCCACTAAGGTATTATCATTATTTTATTGTGGTATATTAATTTATAGTGGTAATAATATGTAAAAATTTTACATGATTCCCAAATAATAGCTGGCAGAATGGTCTGTTTTTTCAGACAGCCTATTTGCGTCAAATTTACCTGGTATAATAAATTATATAATTAAGTAATATATTTTTTCTCAAATAATAATTAGTATAATTGTATTTAAATCATAGTTAATTATACGAATGTTTTTTAAATAATAATCATTAATACACATTTTTTTGAAACAATAATTAGATTTAATACAAATTGTTTTTAAAAACTATATACTTAACTACTATTATTTATAACAAATAAGTAATAATAGTTAATAGTACTTACATATTTCTTATTGATTATAATATATAATAATAATATATTAATATATATAATTTGCTTTATAATATATTACTTAGGTGAATTTATATTTATATTACATTTAACACATTTTATTAAAATAAAAATTAATGTTTGCAACATACCATGCTTTTTAATAATTTTTCCACCTTGAATTAATATTTTTGTTGGACATATTTTATTTGAACAACGCCACCGTTCAACATTTTTTTGAAGATATATACACTAAAATATACTTATGGCCATTTTCAACAACCATTTTCTTCCCTCTTGTGCTTGTCGTGAACTCCATTCTTATAATTTTATAATTCAAATAATTATCATTAATAATGAATTAAAAAGAAAAAATTACTGATGAAATCACACTGCGATCGTTCTTTTGACGAATAACGATACCTGTATCCGGTAACGGAGTACCCAGATCGTACAACATAATAAAACTGATATAAAACTTGTTTGTTTATCTTTCAACGCAATAATATACAAAGCTTTAAAATCTATAAATTAAAAAAAATAACTTTACTATACGTTAGAGACACGACGTCTTTAAAATATAAGAAATAACCAAGACGTTAATTTAAAATGTTTACGCAGGTAAATTTGGCGCAAATGGATTGTCTGAAAAAACATATCTTTTTTATTTTGGCGCAATTGAGCTGTACCAAAAACGAAATAATTTTTTTTGGCGCAAATGGGTGATGCCCATTTTTATCGCAGTAATGACTTATTTCAATTTATTATATAGATGTGGTAGATGTACATTAATGTCATAAATAGTTAAAGATAAGAAATTTATTAAAATTAAAGTCACGATCGTGAGTCAAAAGACTTTAATAAGGTATTTTTATATATTTATTTAATTTGCTAATATTTATTTTAATAATTTCTAAAATTAGGTAGGCTTAAAATTATTTTATAATGGTAGTCTTATAATACTTAAGCATACTTCCATTTTCCCGAGGCTATGTTTGCTTTTGAACAATTTTACAGTGCAATTCAATTTTGCAGATTCTATTCCCCTTCTCTAAAGAAAAGTACTTTTTGAAAAACATAGGTTATCAGATAAATAACCTTTTATTTAACGTAGCTAAAGAATCTAACAAACCATGCCGTGGTTTGATTTATTTATTTTGGCTGATAAAAGACAGGGAGTATTATAGTAATACTATAATATAATAGTTGTTCACAATATAACTTAAAAGTAATTGAATTTACCACTCTCCATGCCTTCATAAAAAATAATAAGCAAATTTTTTTCGAAGTAAACCACTTCTCTCAGAAAGACATAGGCTGGGGCTACCTTTCCTACAATAACCTGTGCTCCATGTTGGTGCTAGTAAGTTATAGTTATAGTTATAACTTATAATGTATTATTTCATATTTCCAAAAAAAAAAAAAATAATAATAATATTTAAAATAATATAGTTTTTTTATTTTATAAAATATTTTTTTTGAACATAAAAATATTAATTTTTATGTGTGGAGCTCGAGAGCTTCAACTTAAGATTAAAAGAGACACATGTAGCTCGCAATCCGCAGTTTGCCAATCCCTTCAATATAATACTATAATAATGAATAACTTATAATAATTATATAAATATAATTTATAGGCTAATTTATCCGTGACCTTAGCCCAGAATCTTTTTTTCGTATACCTAATACAATGAACTATCATTACATTTAACAAATTACAGTTAACTACTCGTACTCAATGACGAGGTATACTCCTTGAAAAGTATAAATCCATCGATTTCAATGATTTATTTATATGAAAATATGTATTAATAAAGCATTTTGTCACTAAACGAATATCAACAAAATTTAAATATAATATGTAGGTATAATATACAAATTTGTATTAACTACGAAAACATAAATCAAAGTAAAGTATACATTTTTAGTCAACATTTAAAATGCTGGTTGTAATAAAAAGCTTGCTTATATTGATTTTTTTTTAGCTCTATACAGGAATTCTATTTTAGTCATGAATATACAATAATAATGCTCTCGTGATAACATTATAACACGTAAATATGCGCTAGAGGAGTGGTTGTGTCAGATACGTTTTCACTAGCGACATTCAAAAAGACCGGAAATCCCTTTTAATATTCTCTTACAATTCTTGAAAAGTATTAATGCAATTATGTACCGGAGGTGTTGGAAAATACTGTTATTTATTTTACCCTGTAGTTACTAAAATGTAGAGGTATCCAGCGAGATAATAAACGCAATATTTTTATGTTATTATTTAGACATTTTGGTGGAAAATATTCAAAATTATGGAATTATTTATTCAACTAAAGTATATTAATATCAAAATTTTTTACAAGCAAAAGTAATTAAATAGATTATATATTTTACCTTTTGAATTTAAATAGGCTAGGTTGATAAATTTATTTATTTATGCATATGACATTTTTGGCTTATCAAAAATACAAGTAGTAACATTGATGAATGAATTATAACAGAAAAAAAATGGGTTATTGCTTGAATTATATCAGTTAAATGCCATTAAAATAAATTCATTTAAACTATAAGAATTTATCTTTTTTACTGGCATGCATATTTAGAACAGTTTTTGATTTTATCAATACAATATTAATTTTATTATTTATCATACTCATATCTAAATAGAATTTGAATAAATAAATTAAATACCAGCTATACAGATAGGTACCTACTTAATATCTTCTTTATACCATATGGAATGAAAATAAATTATAATGAAATATATTATCAAATTTGAGATTAGAAAAACCAATGTTGTGTTGTTAGCTTCTACTTCTGCTTTTACTTCCATATATTACAGGATTTTTACCTAACCTATTTTTAACTTTAAGATTAGGACATGCGTTGGTTGTCTCTTTGGATTTTTACAATATTTAATTTTTCAAGTGAATTATGAGTATTTAAAATATAAAAAGCGGATAAGTTGTGGATGTCGCTCTGCTGTACAGTAGGTTACAAGTGGGTTACTGTAATGGATGGAATTAAATTTGAATCCAATGATATTATATCATTGTATACGAAAAACGATTCTAAGCGGAGACGGATTATCTGTCTAGGATATATCATAGATTATTAAAAATTTTCAAATCTTAGATTTAAAAAGAAAATTTTTTATGAATTTCTAGCTTAAAATAATTTGCGAATTTTGGCGATTTTTACGTATGTTGTTAAAATTAAAATTTGAATGCTTGTAAAAAAAAAATGAGACTATGTATTTCTTTTATTTTTCAACTGCTATTGTAAAAATATTTTAGGAGCCTTGTACTAAATTTTCAAATCTTAGATATCAAAGGAAATTTTTTTATGAATTTCTAGCTTAAAATAATTTGCCAATTTTCACGAGTTTTACGTGTTTTGTCAAAATTTAAATTTGAATGCTTGTAAAAAAATTGTGTCTAAGTATTTCTTTTAATTTTAAACTGCTATTGTAAAAATTTGTTAGTAGCCTTGTATTTATTTTTTCAAATCTTAGATCTAAAAAGAAAAACTTTTATGAATTTTTATCTAAGATAATTTGAACATTGCCGTAATTTTTAAGTATTTAGTCAAAATTCGAACTTTAAATGCTAATAAAAAAAAATAATGCCATTGTATTTTTAACATTTTTCAACTGCTATTGTTACAATATGTTAGAAGCCTTGTATTAAATTTTCAAGCTTTTCTACCAAACAAATAAATTTTTATCGATATTAATTTAAAAAAAACTAATAATGATCGAAAATTGCAAATACCTATGAATAGTTCAACTTAAGTCGAAATATTTTGAAATTTGTTTCAAATATAGAAAATGCCTATATAAACATTCAGTGAAAATTTCAAGTAACTGCGGTCATTTGTTTTAGAGTGACACCAAAATAAGAAAATCGCTAAAAGTGAAAATCCAATGTTGTAAAAATTTAAATTTCAAATGCTCATAAAAATTTAGTTTGAATTTCCGGTGGAATTTTTTTTTTTGTGATAAAGATTGAAAAACTTGTAAAGACCCTTGTGTTAAATTTTTAAGTCTTAGATTTAAAAACAAAATTTTTTATGAATTTCTAGATTAAAATAATTTGCGAATTTTTGTCATTTTTACGTATTTTGTCAAAATTCAAACTTTGAATGCTTATAAAAAAAATGGTGACTTTGAATTTTATTTATTTTTCAACTGCTATTGTAACAATATGTTAAGAGTCCTGTATTAAATTTTCAAGCTTTCTACCCAGCAAATAAATTTTTATCGATAATAATTTAAAAAAAAACTAATAATGATCGAAAATTGCAAATACCTATGAATAATTCAACTTAAGTCGAACATTTTTGAAAATCGCATGGTGGATAGAATATATTTATATAAATATTCAGTGAAAATTTCATGTATCTATGGTCATTTTTTTTAAAGTTACATCAAAAACCAAAATCAATTTTGTCGAAAACTGATTGTGCGTAAAATTTCCCGTTTTTCCCTTAATTTTTAGTTTGTTTATCCCGATTATTTAGAAAAAAGTTTTTTACTTTTATCCCCTAAAGTATCAACTAGATTCACTTTCTGATCTAATGAGGTACTGAAGTAAAAAATTAAAGCACTTTTACTGCCCCAAAACGTGATGACAGACACAAAAAAATGAAAATAAAAATAAAAACACACATCATCATAAAATCAATACATTCATCGCTCCGCTCAGAATCTAAAATATAAAAATATAAAAACCTAACTTAAATGAAGTATTTTAAAAACCAAAAAATAAAAAGAGATATTGATCTTTTTTTAAATTTTAATCATAGATCAATTCACACTATGTGCTCAATAATTAATAAGTGTATTATGTTAAGTCACAACACAATTAAATTCATATTTTTTTTTTCTATAATCACATAATTACACATATTTGTATTATATAATTTATAAGTGCCATATGCGATAATTGTTTGATTACCGTTTCCTGTTAAATTTATATATTAAATATACGTTGTTACTGCAGAATTGGTAATATATAGGTATTGGTTAGAAATCATGTAATATTTTAAAAATGCAACAATTAATGTATCTACACTACAATAAAAGAGATATTTTGATAATTATAATTTATAATAATATAATTGCATGCCATAATAATTAATGAAAATTAATTTTAATAAATAATAAATAATGATCGAATTTGAAAAATTAATATAATATTATTATTAACATAAATATGTTTTTGGGCTGGAGATTCAATTTTTTTTTTGTAAAGTTTTGTTTATTGCCATAGAAACATAAATCAAAAATCAAAACAAAAACAGAAACTAAAAAATATTAAATTTCTTTTAAACTGTAGCATGCTAATAGATATTTTTCTACTATACTTGATACTTATACTATACTTAAAAACATCTACAGTAGTAGCATGGCTATATTTTTAATTATTTTTAAAAGATCTTCACGATCATTTTGTACATATTGTTGTATTATATGAAACATAATGTATTTATATACTGCTTACATTATATAGTTACAATTTTTGTTATTTTCGACTTTTGAATTTTTTCGACAGATTAATATTTATTTTTTTAGTGTTGGTAATATTTTAGATTTATTTATTTTTAGCCGAAGACTTATAGCAATATGATTAAATCTTCAACTTAAAAAATAATAATATATCAATACTAATAAGTGTTAGTAAAGTGTATAAATACAGTTTTAACCTGTAGATAATTTATTATAATATTATCTAGTGTATATAATATCTACAATTAATAGTAATAATATTTTCCTGTCATAAATTTTGTTTGAAAAAGGCATCCGGTGATTTTCGGAACCCATAAGGCCATAACTCTTATGTACCAAAACTATTATTGTCTGCGTTCGATATGGTATAGTACACAGTAGGTATATAGTTGTATATAATATATATAGTTATGTGTAAATACTTTCCCCACTCCAAAATGGTTGTGAATCAAACCCAACGAGGAGAGCATTAAGTTAAAGCTATGAAGAAGTGTTTGCGGCGGCCAACGCGCCGAGATATACAGTCAGAGAAATTTCGGTACCGGAAATTTACGATCGAGAGGATATCATCTTCCGCTATACATTTCCGTCCCACCTAACCCCCAGACACTGGGGCTGCAGGCGTACATGGTTATACCTATACGCGTGTCTGGCACACGTTTCTCACACGAACAAATCACCACCACTACAGCACCACCTCTACCACTACAACCACCAACACCACCTTAATATTCCACCCTATATTTCAATGCTCTCAGTGCAATAATATCATTGGAGTGGAGGTGTGAAAAGCTGCTCACAGCTTTTGTTATCTTTTCGGCTCAATTAACCTATGCCACTTCTCCCTACCACATCCCTTAAGAAATTATGTGTCTATATATTATATAGGGCTGAGCGGAAAAAGGCCACAGATTTTCATTCATTTGTCAAACAGCTAAGCTAAATCGATACCCATGGTGTCAACGAGCGAGTGAGAGATAAACATGATTTGGCAAGACGCCATGTCGCCGGTTCTCTTGTGATGGAATTTATAATTTGATAATAACTCATGACAAGGATAAACGACAAAGGTTTACCAACGGTTAAATAATTGATCACACGAGAATTTATACGCAATACGCTATAGCGTATTTTACCTTTTCCTTGTGTTGACAATATCAATCTATTTAATATATTATTCATTTATTTAATCGGATTTCACTAAAACTTGAAACATCATCTTCGCTCATAATATATATTATGTACCAGTTCAAGAATGTGAATATTGATACCAAAAATCTTATAGGTAAAATTACAATTGTAATGTTTACCTGAATAGTAGATTATTCAATGGGAATTGAGCCAAAAATAGTTGTTACACATTAGTATACATATTGTAAATTCAGGTGCGGAAATAGATTTTTTGGAAATAAAATAACCATATGACAACATATTTTTTATATATCTAAAGCACTATAGGTAAATACATTTTTTCCATAAATACGGCCGCGAGTCGGAGAGTGTTACAACACTAAAACACCCTCCCCCCAACACATTACTACACCATTGAGTATAATAAATACTAGTTGCCTTACAGTATACCCACTATCAAACCGTATTGTAATAATCTAGGTGAGAACTGTTTATCACAATACTGCCACCCGTTCCTGTATTGTTTATTCACAAACATAGCAATTTATAAAAAAGTGGGGACTTAAACCACCCAGAAAAGCTTGCCTTCGACTTACAGAAAACATCACTTTTATCCAACCGGTCAATCACTCGGCTGCCTGACGTGCTCTGCAGCCACCTTTTGCTCGAGTATCATTTCCACGGCTATGGGTGTATTGCGGTTTGACTTGTCGTTTACGGTGTTGGAGACCGGTGAATTCCAGCCCGATAATATTTTAGGTATAGGTGAGTTGCGGCTCGAGTAATAATTATCGTTACCTACGTAGCTAACCTATATAATATAATATATATACTTATTACCTATGTACTTGGCAGATGCGGTTTTGGATATACATCATAACAATAAACGAAATGTTCACTGCGTATGGGGAGTTATATTTTTATATAATATTTAACAATATTATTATGTTATATTTTTTGTTGACATTACTATCATAAAATATTATACCAATACTTTTATTTTTTTCAAGACAAATATATTAATATAAGTACGACAATTTATACTAGAAAATACGTAATATTGTAATGTTTATATACTATATATTATAGTCATATAGTATACAATATGTATATATACACGTATATATGTATTATATACATTATTGTATGGTCGCAATTCGTACGTAGCTTTCATAAACCCGGGCCGCAATTCGCACGTACCTCTTATATAGACCCGGACATACCTCTCAATTCTCATAAGCCCGGGCTGCAACTCGTACGTCATTTAGGGATTGGCCAGCAACTCACCAACACTGGTCTCCGCCAACCTGCCAAATGCTAGCCTCTACTTCTCTTTGACATATCATCTGGGAAGAACTCCTGCTCCAGCCCCGGATTAATATCAAAGACATCTTCGGGCAGTAGACGTCGACCGATGCACTGCTCCATTTCACGGACAATGGAACAGCGTATGATCCACTGAGTCTTAATAATTTCAGTATCCAGAAGAAATGCTGTAAGGTATTATGGTAATATTATAGTATAATAATATTATTCAGAATTATTAATGGCGTCGGTTCGCTAATAAGAAATAGTCATCAATGTGACGAACATAATTTTCAATTTAAATTATAAAGGGTGTAAATTATTAGATTCACATAATGTTATATATTATGTTTTAATACATGAACATACAGGGCGATTCACCAATCATTCTCACTCCCGTTTTTCCTTTAATAAAGAATTTATTAAAATTCTTGAGATTTTTTGTACTACTTAAGGAGTGTCATGTGGCGAGATACAAAGTTCTGTTTTTCAAATGTGAATCCCCCTTTTACTGTAAATTATTTATTAAATAATTGTTTTAAACATTTTGATGTACCTACCTAATTAAAAATTCAAATGAGTAGTTTCTTAGTTATTAAAATGTTTGTACTAAGGATACTAGTTCTTAAAAATCGTTTTACAAAAGTATAAAATACACGTACTATTGGAACTAGTATTTATAATATTTAGGTCGTTTTCAAAAATTATTTATTTTAATAGATTGATATTAAATATTATAAAGACTAATATTTTCAAATCCAACATAGACCACATATCTTATAAACCTAAAGTCCTAAACCACGGACCTTTTATCCTTAGAACACAAAGTTAAATAACTCAAAAACTACTGATTAGAATTTTAATTTCAATACATCTCGAAAAAAATTATCCACTAAATAATTTACAGTGAAAGATTGGAGATCTCATTTGAAAAACAAAAGTTTGTATCACTACAGGAAATACCTTAAGTGGTATAATAAATCTCAAGAATTTGAAAATATGGTCTTCGAGTATATTTAAAGATTCTAAAAATCAGATTTTAAATAACTGAATCATTAAAAAAGGGTGCTTGCGCATGTTTGACGAATCACCCTGTATGTGAAAATAGTAATTATTATAAAGTTATCAGGCATTATCATTTTAATCATATGATTTTTTAATGTTGAGTGTTCTGTATTTGTTTCTTCAATATTCCAAGTATCATTCACAATATAAGCTAGTCAGAAATGAGGTTTTTTACATTTTATTTGACACCACATAATATTCTTCGAGCTTTAAATCAATTAACCATGACGAGCGAACAAATTAAATTATTCTTCATTAGATACGGTTTTTGTCCTAAATGTATACAATTTTTTCACGTCCACTAGCCACACGCGATTTCAACGTTCGTTACAATTTACAAATACATCAAATAAAAAAGCATTTATGAAATGCAGTAGGCACAAGGCGCATTATTATATTATATTATATTATATTATTAGAGCACGCTGCGTACGACGCACACCTGTGGGATCCTGTAGAGTTCAGTAACTTGTGTAGTAACGTGATAACACACACGCACACACTAGTATGTATGCAAATACTATCCATTCAACACCGTGACAAATTGTGTCTCTAATTTTGGGTTCCGCGTACAACCCGCAAACAGCCGGTGGCCATCTAAAAATACGCGCATTGCCGTGACCGGCCAACATTGTTGGTGTGCCAACTGGGCCCGGCGGGCACGTGTACATCTCGTATTCCTTTCAGATACCTACTCATATATCGTAGTACCGTACCGCTAACACTGCAAATGGTTATGTGTGTCTGTTGATGTCCCCTGTGGTACAACTCACGTACTATATTTTTAACCCCTCTTACACCCCTGACGGTTACCATTACCGACCACCGGACGGATTATTGATTGACTACTGATTACGAAACTATTGGAGATAAATTACGTAGATGATGAAAACCACTGAAATATATAACAGTATACTGAAGCATGGATTCGGACGTAAAACTGAGGCATCGTGTTTGATGATACTCCAACCACCGAAGGGAAAAATATCGAACATTCGTAAGGTTAACTGAAAACGATTTAAGATTTACATATCGATTTAGATACATCAAAATTGTCTTAAAAATAATAAAATTAAAAATGCATAGTAAAAAAAGGAATGGATTTCGTTTGAAAATAGAAGTTACCATAGGAAACTCTTTAAATGGTAAAAAAAAAATAATTTTAAAACGTCTTTATTACAACATATACAGTAGTATTATAGACTATTGTACCTTATACAGTGTACAGTATGTTAATGAATTGAAATGCAGTAACCTCTTAGTACCTACATTATATGTAGTGCTGATGATATTAAGTGCAGTTTTTTAATGTATAAATAATATATGGCATATATTAATTTTGTAATGATAAAAAAGAGGTTGCACTCAAATATTCGGAACTTGGTAAAGTTAGATTATTTTCCAATTAACTAACACACTGTATAAGCAACCCTTATTTCTTCGTGTGTGTTTCATAATTATATCTTAATGTTTAATACTTTAATGATAACGCAATGTAATCAATTTTCAGGATAACGGATTTTATATACATGAATCACATATAACTTCTTATGAAAAATTAATATTAGTTTTACTATCTGCAATCTGGTATGAAAACTAAACGAATGTAACCATTGAAATTTAATATAAATGAGAGACATTTGTATACTATACAGTATCTTATAAATTATTAGTCTATCTTATGAGTCGTTGGCGGGTTTCTAAATATTCAATTTAAATACCCAGTATCTTTTAAATAGTAGAAATATACATATTTACTTAGTACTTTACATATTAGATATAAATATATAATTTTAATGCAATATGTATACAATTAACATAACATAGTTAGATGAAACGAGAAAACAAAGAAATACTATATTGCATTGCATTTACATTTTCTAAAACTATACTTGTTATTTGTTTAGGTAATTAATTCATTCAAACGGTGTACGAAGCCAGTAAATATAATGTATCGCGGGAATTCTACTTATAAAATATAAATACTACGATAGAAGAAATCTTATGACTTATATTCATCAAAATTAAAATTCTAATTAAAAATCTGTAATCTTCGATTCAAATTCATAATTTCACTTTTAATTTTTGAATTGTAGATATCTGCAGTACATGGGTGTTATTACCTACAAAACTTTTTTCTTGAGACTCCAAGTATTATGAAAAATATATTGCCGGTCAAATGTACTTATTATATATCAATATCAATAAAACAATAAAATCTTTAATCAGTTTTAATATACATATACCTATGTTTCTGGATTTAAATTAACATAACTGATTAAAGTATACAATGTTAACATAATAACTATAGATATTATTTTATTTTATTATTATTATTATTTGGCGCTTAAGTAAAATAACTCAAAAAATAAAATAATTCCATGAAACTACGAATATTTGCTGTAATATAAATAGGTTAAGTTCTCTTCAACCATTATTGTATATTTTATCAACATTTTATATACAATTATTATTAGCTATCTTTTTCCCCCAATGACAAAATTTTGTCAGTGTAAATTATAAGTTATAAAATCGTATTTATATTTGAATAAGGAAATGATAACATCAACTAGAAATGCATGTCAAAAGTTTAAGGATTGTTTATTAAAGTTTATCAATATAAGCGTAGATTTTTGTCATTTACAGGCAGAGTAGATTTTTTTCAAGGCGCTGTATAATCGCTTAGACGATATATTATTTAACTCAAAGAGTAATGAAAAGTGTTATTTTTCTTTTCAACAGTTATGGAGTTGAAACAAATAATAAATTGTATTTTAGATTAAAAAGATGAGCAAGTAAAAATATGTGTAGGTAGTTAGCTATTTTTACATTTAAGCTCAGTTGTAGTCGTTATAGGTATTGACATATTTAATCTGATAAGAATTATTAATAAATGTATATTATTAATATTAAACAATGATATAACACTTAAGTTAATAAAATTGGTATGAATTTAACGATATTTATTTACAAAAGATAATTTCATAATGGTTAGATCAGCTTTCTTAAATTTCTTATTTATTTTCGTTAAAATGTACGTTGACGTTTAATGCAGTAATTACATGTAGTTACGTAGACGAAATATTTCAAATAGTTTCAAGTAATTTCAATTAAAATATTCTTGTGCCTTTTGTGAAATTCACGGTGAAAAAGTTATAATTTTTAAAAACAATACATTAGTTTTGAGTTCTTTTTTTTGTTATATATAGAAATTATTGAATAGGTATAAAATTTTTTCAATAAATTTTAGTTGGTGTTTATTTAGCGTAAACAATCAATCATCCATCCTTTTTTTCTAAGGAAATTTTATAATTTATTTATACTACTATTAATAATACCTATTGTAATTTTTACTACCTTTCTCCAAAAAAAAAATTATATACCTAGCAATAATTACAATATTAAATCATATACTAATGTTGTTAGGTAACTTAAAAGTAAATACTGACTACCGTCAGTAACGACGTATAAAGACGTATGCTATAATTAATATAAATTAGTCAAAATATTTTGAAAAATCCAATGTCTATTGTAAATATCAATAGACCAAAGTAGTGGTGAACGTTTTCAAATATCTATCCACAAATATTATTTTATGAATTTCAACAGTTTAATTAAGTAAGTGAATGTTGCTCTGCTATACAGTAGGTTACAATTGGGTTACTGTAATGGATGGTATTAATTTTGAATTCAATGATATAATATAGGTAATTGTATACGAAAAACGAATTTAAGTGAAAACAGTTTGTCAGTCTAGGATATTTTATACTATGTTAATTATATTGTTATTATTTCAAAAAAAAAATTAGTAACCTATAAAATAAATTTTAAATAATCAAATCACATTCATTATTTATCCAACTAACTCAACCTCATTCGTAGTATTAGTATATATAATAGATTATAAAGTTATAAAATAAGTCATTAAGGACATTATCTATTAAAATTAGAATTTATAGTATACCTACTCTAGAAATTTCAAGTACCTACCCATGAAAAATATTTTTAAATTATAACAATATGACTAAAATTGTTATTCTTGGTTATTTAATATGTACTTTTGTCAAATTTGAGCTTAAAAACTAAAAAAATAAAACTGTGTATAGTATTTAGATTTATTTTTTTACAGAATTACAACTTACGTGGAACCTCGTTTTAAATTTGCAATCTTTTGTTATTAAAGTTAACCGTTTTGTAAATTTTTAACAACTTAATAATTAGTTAAATTTTATCAAAATTTACGATTTTTGATCAATTTAGAAAAATTTAAAAAACCCACATCATTGTAAAATCGATTCATTTGTCGCTTCGCTTAGATTCTAATACGTTTTAACACGTTTCAATTTAAACTTTTTATCAAGTAAAATTGTGACTGAGTACTTACATATTTTTTAATATTTTTTGGTTATTACAACTTTTGAAAGACAAAATTTTATTTTAAATGTTATAACAGTTATCTAAATAAGATAATAGATGATTAATTTTTTATCTAGATAAATTTAACTGATTATAATTTATTAGTGATGTAATTCAAAATGAAAATAACTTTTTTTAGTACATTCGCAGTCTACACACATACTGCCCTGAAATCTATGGATTAACCACAATTTTATTAAATCAATTATGTTTAAAATTTTTTGGTTTAGGTTTGTATTTAATAAGTCTCAGTACACGATAAAAAAAGTATCCATTTAAAACGATCTATTTAATAATTTTTCTTGTGAATTGATGGATAGTTATTTACCGGTATTTGGTATACATTCGCATCTATTTGTGTTGAAAATGGGCGTACATGGATAATGTAGAGGGAATAATAGAAACAGAGATAGAAAGAAAAAGAAAAAATAAGGTAAGTATATGAGAGGAAAATTGTGAAAGAGTTTTCTCATATAATATATATATATATATATATAAATATAAGTATAGTGTGTAAAGCTCTTAAGACGATAAAGTCTGGCGATAATTTATCGGTATACTGCTGTAATTTCCATTAACGTAATAAACGGTTGAACTGGGATTTATGGTCGCTGCTATAGACGCGCGTTAGAGACAAACATTAAAATTGACAATGTCTCAGACCTTAATAGTTGTCTTGTATGGTATACTAATACAGCTATATAGCAGCTCACCAAGTGTATTATCACTATTAGACTGTGGTATGTTCATTCATTTTCAAAATATTTTGATTCTACATTATTATATATTGTACTACTAACCTTTATATTTTAAAAATAAAATAAACAAGTGGCAAGTGGGTATCGCTCTGCTGTATACTAGAGATGAAGAATATATCACTTTAATGGATGTGTTAAATTTAAATGCAATGACAGCCGACAGGTATCATTGTAAAACGATTCTGAACGGATATGATTTGTTACTCTAGGATATATTATAACCTATATTTAAATTATAATATATTTTATACGCTCAAAAATGTTTTATATATTGACTCTGGAGTTTTTTTTTTCAGTTATTTGAAGAAAAAGTTATTGAAAATCTTTTATGGATTTTTTTACATTAGGTATAAATCACAACAATTTTATGAATTTTCAACTTCATAATTCCATGCAAATTTTCGTGATTTTGACATAATTCGTAAATATTTAAACTTTAAATGCTTATAAACAAAAATTGTAACTAACAATTTTTGATTTTTTTACTACGATAAGTATAACTTATAATAAACCTTGTATTAAATTTTAATGATTTTTTGGGTAACCAAATTTTTATTATAGGCATTTAATAAAAAATACTTAGAAAAATTGAAAATTTAAATTGCTTAAAAAAAGTCAAAATATTTTTACAATTTAATTGTTAATGTATAACGCTGATTTATAAATTTGGTGACAATTTCAAGTATTTAAAATGTTTCGTTATAGAATTACAGCAAAATGAAAAAATCGATCTTGTCGAAAACTAATTATGCGTCAAAACTCCTGTTTTTTCGTTACTTTTTTAGGGGTTTTCCTGACGCTTTTGAAAACTACCTTTTTTTTTTTTTTACTTTTGACCCCTCAAAGTACCAACTAGACGAATTTTCCTTTTCAAAGAGGGGCTGAAGTAAAAAAACCAAAACATTATTTCTACTCCAAAACGTTATGAATGTAAAAAAAAATACATCATTGCAAAATGAATACATTATTCACTTCATTCAGAATCTAACATAATAATAAACAATTATTGTGGTTTGTAATGGACATAAAGATTAACTTAAGAATTCCAAACTGTAAAAATAACAACTTATATGAAAAATTTGAAAATTACAATTAAATTATAAGCCAACAAAATCATCCAATTGAACTGCATAGCACACCACATAAATTGAACGCAACACGCTATAAAATATTTATAAAATAAATAATAATACATAAAACAAAAAATTAATTTTGTGTGAAGAAATGTGTATACCCTACTACCCTAGTAAAGTATGATTGTTTAAACTAAAGTTAGTCAAGTTACCTATATTTCATAGGTATTGTTAAACAAAAATGTAAATGATATAGCGATTGACATTTTGTAGCCGAAGTCAATAAAGGACTGACAAAAATAAAATAAATAGTGTTATATACAGTAGTTGTATTACATTATACTATTTATACTGTCTTATAATATTCTTCTTTGAACTTTAAAGAACGAAATGTATTTTTTAATAAAAGAATAAATTGCTTAATTAACCACGATATAGGTACCTTGAAGAACGATAAAGTAAAATCGATTTTCTCCATTATAATTATAATATATATGACATGATGATCATTGGACATAGGACGCCTATTGTTTGATACTTTATTATATTATATAAATAATTTTTCATTCAACAATCTAGACGTTGTATATGCATGTGATATTATCGTTCATAAAATATTAGGTACTGTGATATTTATTGTTGGGCTACAGGTTGACATTCAATAGCGGAGGTATTATTTATAATAATTAGAAAAATATAAATCAACTTTTTAAAGATTATAGACTAAAAAACAAAACGTCATCCTAGGACTATTTGGAGAAGACGTGGTTTTGTGTTACCTTTAGATAGTTGTGGACTAGCTGTTATAGTGCATATTATATTTGGAACTGACGATTATTGAAATTTAAAGATAAATTTCACTATACTAATTACGTAGTATAAAATACTCAGAGAACATCAGAGAACCTAACATGACCTATTTTTAAGGCAGAGTTTTATTAAATTTCTATTGTATTTATTCTACGTTTGAAATATTGAATTAGCTTATAAAATCGTTTAAAAAACTATAATAACCTAAAATTGTATTTTCAAATAAAATGCGTCATTTAAAAACTAATAAAATCTGAAAACTTATTACAGCACTTAACTGAATGCAAAAATAAAATTATTGGTTGAATTGCCAAGGAAAGTATTTTAATTTTTTTTTTTTTTGTGAGTATATACGGCTTATCGTAGGACAAATGCTTCGATTTTAAACTTTAATCCAACCTACATTTTTTTTATATATAGGGTGTAACAGTTCTATATTTGACAAATTTAGAAATATTTGTAATGAAAATTTGTCAAATAGTCCTGTTACACCTTATATCAACGGTAAGAGGCTGGAAATACCAGTTGAGGCAATTCGCCAGTTCTCCTACATAATTTATTTGTTTAACATGATTACATACAGATAATCAACATGCAATAATTAAACCTTATTGTCTAAACAATAATATAGATGGCCCTATACTACCTCAAAGTTAACCTTCATCCCACAATATAAAATAACTTAACTACACAGTTGGTTCCCGCTGCTGTTCTCTTTCCTCGTCTTCTCTTGTTATCAGGACTAGATTGACGAACCCGTTAATTGCTGACCAGAGGGTTATAGACTCTATTATCATACTGGTGATTCAGGTGTGAATTCACCACAAACCTAACCTCCAGATTTCCTCGCCATCACCTGTCGAACTTGAAGAAGGCAGGCTCAGCATCATCCAGTGGCGCAGGCGGCAGGTTAAACCTAATCTAACCTTCTCTGCTTGGAAAGTTAATTTATTCGGTTCTTTTAGGGGGAAAAAATTAAAAATTCTCAACACTTTTCATTAATATTATTAATATAATGAGAAAAAAAATAAAATAGATAAAATGGACATTTTCATGCAAATTTGATTTTCTGATTTTGTTGTCATTCAAAACGGTACTTGACATTTTCCAGATGTTTACCAGCATTTTTTTACACAAATTAATTTTAAAAATTTCGTTTTATTTTTGATACGGGTATATAAATGTATTTACCTACTTCTGTATCAATACAAATTTATTCTAAAATATTCATGGTAATCATCTTTTAGACTAGGTAGTAAAAAACTTAAATTTTTAACTTTTGCCATAGTGTTTCCAGTAAAAATTTTGGTATAGTTTGTGTGGGATCATAAGTATAATATTCCAAGTAATTAATTGATAAAAAAACTGAAAAAAATCAAAAAATCAAAATATTAAGAAAAAAGGAAATTATTACGTAAAACTAGTTTTCAATAAAGTCGATTTATTTACTCGTATTTTGTTGTAACGAAAAAACGAATAACTGCAAGGACTTAGCAGTTACCTACTTCTGCCCTTTTTTTTATCATTGAACATCCAATTTTTACAGTAAAATTAATTTTGATTGGCCATAATGTGACATAAAAGTAGAACTCCAGAGCTATAGAGGTACTCACTTGTTTGTTTTATTGTATAATAAATTATAATATATAGATATCTCCTATAATTATCCTGAATATTCATGTATTTCAATAAGTATTTCATGTAGTTTTCTTTTAAGTTATTTATGAAAAATATGTACACCAAAGTATTATACTATATAATAATATATCCTAATAGAAAAATAAGTTTTAATAAAAATTTCAGGTACATTACGGATAAACTCTTATCAAACATATATTATAATATTGAAAATGTCACTAAGAAATTGTTCTTACTTTTTGAGTAAGTATAATATAAAATATACCTACATACATCGTTTACTATTGATGCTACCTATTACTAAACCTAACTACTTAACCTATCTTCTGTATTCACAAATTATCACTTATGAATACACAGATTTTTATAATAGCTACCTAATTATGTAGAATCTATTAACTATTTCACTAGAAATATTTTTGTTGCGTATTTCACTGCAAATAATTGTTCCCTAGAATATAATCTTGATCTTAAAATATACATTTCACAGAAATTGCATATTATTTTGTGGTTTGTGTTTAAGTATAAACCTAACTTTGATGCATTTACTGCGAAGCGTTGACCCGAATACTCTTTACAGGGGGCTCCGTGGTCCGGAAATTGCGTACGGACAGACGGACGGGCAATTTCCTGTTTGTTCATTGAATCACTGAGAAGATGTATTTGAAAATGTTATATGCACAAGATGTAAAATGTTTATGTTTTATTATATACATTTATACTAAAGGATCTATCGTTTGTTTAAAAGAACAATTTTTTCTACATTTTCCTCATCTTGTATTTTTAGAATAAAAAAAAATCAATAAAATACAGATGAGAAATAGTTTAATATATAATTATATAAAAAAAAAGCGGGTAAGTGGATGTCGCTCTGCTGTACATTAGGTGGTGGGGTGGACTTCTGACTAGGGTAGGTTAGATTTGAATGCAATGATACGTATCATAATTGTATACGAAAAACGATTCTGAACGGATATGATTTATCAGTCTAGGATATATTCTATTTAAATATTGTCATATATTCTATTTTGAAACAAATAAGTATTTTATTTTTCAATTAGGACACATTTTGCATAAGGCATGGGTTAATCAATTTTTCCAAAAACATTGCATGTGTTATTATTTACATTCATAATACTTTATATTATCATAGATATACATATACCTGGTTTGAGGATAAATTGTTATCGTTACGCGATTTCATAAAAATTTAAAACTCAAAACATTTTTCCTATAATGACGCTTCAAATTTTCTCTATAGCTATTTGAAGCAAAACTTATGGAAAACTTAGTGTTGAATTTTTTAACCTTAGATATATAAATACCAACAATTTTATGAATTTTGAACTACAAAATAATTTGCAAATATTCATGGTTTTGACGAATTTTTGTCAATATTTGAACTTCAAATGCTAATAAAAAAAAATTGTGCCTATGCATTCTTATAACTTTTAATCATTATAAGAATAACTTATGAGGAACTTTGTATTACATTTTCAAGTATTTTGATTGGGCCAAAAAAATTTTATCGACACTTCAAAAAAATGTTTTCAGAAAAATTGAAAATTTCAGTTGTTTATAAATATATATATAAAAAAAAACCACACATCATTGTAAGATCAATACATTCATCACCCCGTTTAGAATCTAAAAAAAGACACACATCATTGTAAAATCAATACACTCATCACTTCGTTCAGAATCTAAAATAGTAACTTACTACCTATATCGGCTATCAGAAAACGTGAAGTTTCTTTGACCAAATGAATACCTACCTAGGTAACTGTTTACCTGATTTTAATTTTTATAAACCATATACAATATCAATATTTCAAACTTCAATTAATATTTTAATGATAAATACGCTTATACAACGTGTAACTCATAATATAGGAGCATTGTTGCATAATTTGTATATTAAATAACTATAAGTACATCTACCAATTTATGCAATTTTAACAGAATAAAACGTAATTTCGAACAAAGTGATAAGGTATAAATGATACTTTCAAAGTTCTAAACATCTTTAAATTTGTTCAATGGATGGTAAAAACAAATCTCTAATAGAAATTATGTCCATTGTTCACTTAAGTTAATCGGTTGTTGTCATCAATCGATTAAAAAACAGTAGTAAAGTAACATAAAATCGTGGTGCTTTATGTCTATAGGTACAATAATGTCTTATACAGATTATAGAAGTTATGAGTTTAGCTATCAAATAAGTAATAACACACTTATAATAGTTTACAGTAAGTCGATGCAATCTTCTTCATTTCGATCAACGGTCTATTCAATTTATAAAGAAGAAACCATCGGAGATAAGACGTTATATCAATTATATCTATAGGAGTAGTAGGTACCTATGTAAAAAATACAGTGGAAGTATTGAAATGACAATGCAATCTTGTATTTTTTTCTTATATTTTCGAAAACAATTTCGAATAGTTACATTTATTATTTGAAAAAGGACAATTCCAATATGTTTCCGTACACACCAGTAGATTTAATTAAGTTTTATCCGTATTTTAGTTAACTGTAGACTTAAGCTTATATAGGATTGTTTTTAGACAACTATTATCATTATTTTAATATTTCAAGAGAACAAAACGTAATATTATAAATACTAAAAGTTATGTAGCATATATTTTATGATACTCTATTCGATATTATTGTACGTTACTTCCGTTTTAAATCAAGTAACTAGTAAGTATCTTAATACGAATAAAACAATGGGTGTGAGAAATTTAAATTTAATAATAATAAATCATTGAATAGGTACTAAAAATGATAAATTAAAGTAGCGGATACGGCATATCAGTCCTCATTTGTCGATTTTCCGTAATTTTGCTTCAGTTTATCTCTTTGAACTACTATGAAAAGTACTGGTCATTTGTTTAAGAATTTATAACAAAACACTATTGCCTTATAATTATAGTATTATAACAAATTATAGAAGATCGAATTCATATTTCTATTCAATATTGTAATATATCCTGTTAAACATTTTTATTTGTTCGTGGATTATAGTATTTAATTTTTTTATTTATTAGTCATCCGTTTATTTTTAGTCTTTGAATTTAACTTAATAATTAATGTAGCTATCTGAAAGAATAGAACAATTATAAATCATTGGTTTTGACGTTATTAATTTCTTTGATTCAGATAATTACTAACTAAGATATTTTAAAAACTAAGTGATTAAACTTATCTCTACTTTAGATTCTGCAAGTGGAGGAATGAATGTATTGATTTTAAAATGATGTGTGTTGTTTTTTGTGTCTTTGTACACGATAAGGTGTCGATATAGTGCTTCGATTTTTAACTTCAGTAGATATTTCTGGGTGGAAAGTGAATTTAGTTGATGTATCGAGGCGGTCAACTTTAGAAATTCCCAGTAGTTTTCAAAAGCATCATGAAAAACACAAAAAAAATATGGAAAACCGGAACTTTTACGAAAAATCGATATTTAAAAAAATCGATTTTAGATATTGGTGTAACTCTAAAACAAATTACCACAGATACATTAAATTTTCACTGAATGTTTATACTGGTATTTTCTATACTTGATATAATTTTAAAAATATTTAAATCTTTGGAGTTATTTATAGCTACCTATTTGAAATTTTTATTGTTTTTGGTTTTTTATGTTATAATTGTCAATCAAATTGTATTCATTGGATCAAAATACTTGAAATTTTAATACAAGGTTCCCAATAAATTGATATAATAGCAATTGGAAAATAATAAAAATACATAGGAACTTTTTTTTATAAAACTGTTTAAAGCTCAAATTTTGACCAATTTTATTTGATTGAAAATCTACAAATTATTAAGTTGTTAAAAATTTACAAAACATTTAACTTTAATTACAAAAGATTGAAAATTCAAAACGAGGTTTCACGTAAGTTGTAACTCTGTAACAAAATAAATCTAAATACTATACACAGTTTTTGTTTTATAGTTATTTTTAGTTCAAATTTGGATGATATTACATTATATTAAATAATAAAGAATAACAATTTTAGTTATATTTTTATTATTTATTAATATTTTTTGTGAATACTTAAAATGTCTAAAGTCAACTTTATATTCTAATTTTAAAAGATAATGTCCTTAATGACTTATATTAAAACTTTATAATCAATTGTACATATCACGAATGAGACTGAGTTAGTGGATAAATAATGAATCTGATTTGATTAATTTGGAATTTATTTTATAAGTACCTACAATTATTGCCTATATTTTTATTTTAAATAATAACAAATAAATTTAGCCCGATAAAGTTAAAATAAAAATAAAATAAAATAAACATGTAAATTATATAGTAATATGTAGGTATACAGCACAGTGGTCGGCTCTTTATGAAGCGGACGATGACGAAATTTAAATTTTCGAAACGTAATATATGAACACTCAGTTAGAGTACGCCGATGGTAGGAACTTCCTCTGAGCATGCACAGCGCCTTGTGAAATGACAAGAATACAGATCGCAAGGAAGTGCTAGAGAGTCTAACACCGAATGTTCGTAAACCCTTACTGCTACGTCATAGTAACAACGAACATCTAGAAAACGCAATCGAAGTGTCCCTCATAGTTATAGATCAGCTTTCAATTACGATTCCAACATCGATTATGCTAAGCAGATAGCAGTAACAATTGGAGCAATGATTGAAACAGGTCCTAAGTATTTTGCAAAAATATAGCGATGAACCAAATCGTATGTGTTGTGCTGCAGGTAAAGTGATCCTCCCTGATATTAAAGGGCCATCACAACCTTTAAATAGTCTCTTGACAAGTAATCATCCGTATTAACCGGGGTTAAAAAGTTTAAAAATAAAAATAATCACTTAGCCGGAACCACTGAAGATATGAGATGGAATTGTGTCACTAAGTTTATTTTATAATGCGAAAACCCCCAAGAACAGGATTTTTCAAAATTCAACCCCTAAAAAGGTTAATAAGGCTGTACAATATAAATCAGAATAAAAATTTCGTTTGATCGGTTTAATCTTTCGAACTATTTAACTGATTTTAAAAATTTTACCAGCAGAAAGTTACACAAATCCATAAATCTATAAATTATATTTTATCTTAATAAGTTGCCCTTAATTTTTTTATTGCAAATTTGAGATTTTTTATAGAAATAATAATAATAATAAATAGGTATATTTTTGTGTATTATATGGTTGTTATTGGTTATAAAATTTAGTATGGAAGAATAAGAAGTTAGCAATTTGTTATTAGGTACCAATTAAAAACATTGGTTTCACCTTTACAAAGCTAAAAATGCAAGAAACTATTATGATTGAATATAGTTTAGTCCTGTATTTTGTATGACTGTGTTAAAAATATTTGATGGAGATTAAGATTCATCACAGGAAGTTTTGAACATGGCTATCCGGGTATTATAAACGAATTAAACACAAATTTTGAATCATATAGAGTTGGTATTTTTAACCGGCAACAATGTACACGAAGATCAGCTAGTATAATATATTATGTAGACCATTAAATTCCTCATTGTAATATGTACGAAATTTATATTATTATATCGCTAATGTCCTCATCTTCAAAATATGTATATAACGTGCAGTTTGGATCTGTTTGTTAAAATCATTAGTAGTATTGACAGGTAAATCAGTAACTGTATGTATATATTGGCACATAAAAGTCTAATCCATTTAATGACCTAAAATAAAAATTGTTTGTGTAAATAATGGGTACTCATAAAATTTCAAAGAGATTAAGTTTAGGAAAAAATCAATTTATTTACCTAATGATATCAGAATTGTATTACGTTTTTAACACCTGGTAAATACATTATAGAACGATGATATTGGAACACTGTCAAGTATTAACATAAAGTTATGGCCAAATGCAAAAAAGAGATGTCTAATTTTTATTAGTATATTTAGGGAGACAAAAACATGTTGGTTATATAATTAATACAAACATATCCATTTTCTGTCGTAAGCTTTTTTCCGAGGACTGTCAGATTTGTTTGTTTTCGAGGTTAGGTTAGAGGCCTAAAAACTTAATCTAATATCATTGAATAAACTATGTATAAAATAAATAAATATAAATATTGATGGTGGCACTATAATTTGTCTATCTCCATAGAGGGACTTATTGATTACGCTAACGTAGAATTTTTTCCATCCGAAGATAGGTATATAAAACTACTAGATGACTGATTGAAAATGATGTTTTTCACTGTTTGTCGCTTGAGTAGTGTTTACATTATGCTTAATAAGATAACCGGATATGTGGGCTGTTAAGAATTTTTAATTTTAAATATCTGGAATTATGACTGTAGATTTGTGGACTATAAAATGTGATAACAGATGAAAACTAACGCCGCACAGCATATGGCATCCAACTTTTATATTGTAATACATTGGCTGTACAGGGGATTCGGCATTCTAATAGTTTAATTTATCTATGTTTTCGCCAGTATCGATTCTGATAAAACAGGTATTCTAAAAACAGTCTACAAATTTCATCATCTACCAAATTTTACCTCAACCGGTTGCAGTCTTGACTTCATTAAAAAATATATTTTTTACATTTTACGTAAAAGACTAATGTTTTAGAAATAATAAATCAAGTATAATATACGTGCTTACATAAATATAGATACCTATATCATATATAAAATGTACACGCCAATAAATAAATGATACCTATTTGGATATTCATATATTAACCTGCTACCACATGATAATAGTAGGTAAATCTGTAAAATAATCTAAGTTTTACTGATCGTTTAAATATTAAAATAAAATAAAAGTGTAATACTAATATTAATAATAAATATAATAGAAAATAATACAAATTAAATTTGAGTTATATTTTTATATAGGTATTTCATATACTATTTATAATAACATATAGCTCTGCAGTAGTATGTTAGTAAAATCAAACTATGATTTTGGTTCGAGAAGATAATTTTTTCCTTGATTCAGTGGTGGAATTGATGTTTTGAGTTCAATTATTTTTAGACTATCAGTACTTTCGGAATCGATATATCTTATCTCTTACTGTAAAAAAGTCTGATAGAATTTATTAAGCCCCTTTCATACGTAATATTGTTTAATAAGACGTAATACTAGAATTTGTCATCTCCTAACCTTCTATAGTATGTAACATAGCAAATCTATGCTTAATAGATTTCGTATAGCTGTATTATTTTAAAAATGAGAGTGAATCTTGTGAAACTCGGCGGAAAGAATATTATCTGTATTTATGTATGGATTTTTAACGATATTCCAATTTTTAGGTGAGGTATGAGCATTTTTAATTTGAGCTACATCATAGTATTATACATAATCTAACTATAATTAGTGCATAAGCTTCATCTAAACTTTTAATATTTATGATCCATTTATTATTTTTCAGAAATTTGATTTTTATGTAGGTATATTGAAATGCTCTTAATAATATTCAAGTTTGCATTATGACATGAAAAATTTACATTTTCGTTCAAAAAAGGTAAAACTCAAAAGATTACAACTTAAAAAAAAATTTGTATTTGCAAGAACGTTATCTACTTAATAGTATTTGAAATAGTGGGGTTTTCCAAATGTATGGACAAAAGATTACATCTTTGTTACTTATCGTAATTAATTTTACTTTTTGATAATCAAAGAATTGAATCGTACTGATTCTGCAATGGTAACCATAAAAACCCTAAGCGGGACCATTATTTTAACGCTTTATAAACTGGAACAGATGTTTTAAGACCTTCCCACTAAGTACAATGACATTATTTGATATTAATGGCCTTGATCTTATTGATTTGTTAATTTTTTTTAATCATAAGTTATTAAATCTGCTGGTGTGTACGGAAACATAATATTCTAATCGTACTTTTTCACATATGTATTTATCAAATAACAAATCTAGCTATTTGAAATTGTTTTCAAAAATATAAGAAAAAAAATACAAGATAGCTTTTTCATTTCAATACTTTCACTGTTCTTACATACTACTCCTATATATATATAAGTATATAACGTTTGTCTTATCTCTAACAGTTTCTTCTTTATAAATCGAATGGACCGTTGATGGAAACGAAGATTATATTAATTTACTGTAAACCAAATGTGTGTTATTACCAGCGTTCGGGACTTCTAGCACTAAAAATTACTAAAATATGAGCTTATGTAATATATATATATATATATAAATGACCTAATAAACTTAAAAATATACACTAACAATTTAAACACAGCATTTAAGGAATCATTAACAAATAGGATTTATATGATATAAATATATAAAAAAAAATATAATTTATATATGATTAATGAATATAAAAAAATAAAATAAAATCTTTAAAAATTAGCTTTTGAATGTTCTTAGATTAATTTCTTCATTTACCGTTGCCGAATCTGAACAGAATTTTTTTTAAGAACTATAATAAAAAAAATAATCAAGGCTTACCTGAATATTAAAAATATATGATGTATAATTTTATATTTTCAAAGAGCGAAAAGGAAGAAAAAGAGAAATGTGAATTGAACGGGAAATTTAAATATAAAATTTGAGGTGAGTGAAAAGTTTGACTATCTCAAATATTTTATACATACCTACAGTTTTAGATTATTATTGAATTAATATTGAAAATGAAGGTTTTAAGGATTGATTTATAATCTGATAATTATTATGATAATTAATGCATTTCGTGTAAATCATTTGTGACTTTGGTAGAAACATATACTAGGTACAGTCTACACCAAGAGTGGTGAACCTTTTTTGGGTTTACTGCCAAATTTTTGCAATTAATAGTTTGAGAATTTTTCACAAGCCCCAAGTCTGTAAATGCCAACTTGAACATAACAAATATACCTAATGATAATTTAGAAACATAATCAATTTTATATAAGAATATTACAATTTTTAAAATGTATATAATTTGTTTCTTTGAATATTTTACAAACAACATTTTATGAATAGCATAATTTTTCACGATTTTAACTTCTTGCGTATCATTGAAATTTGATAAACGAACCACTTTTGGCACACATCCCATGGGTACACTGCTACCACTGGTCTATAATACTCTATAGTATACATATTGTCATTAAATTACCATGGTTATAATATACATTATTTAGAATTTAATGAAATAGAATTATTTAAGATATTTATTTGAAATATTAATTCGTTGATAATATAATATAATAATATTTTTCGTGTTTTTGAAAACATTTTACACAATAATTAGTCAATATAGATACTTTTATGGTGGGAAAATCTTAACATACGTTCATAGAATTCATACATATATATATATATATAGGGCTATTAATTAAATAACCAAAGGTTTTAAATTTTTATTTTTTTAAATGATGACAACTAACTTTTCTAATAATCAAACATTTCGAAAAAAACATTGAAACAGGTTTTTTTCTATTTTCATTTCCAATATTATTTTTCATGTACAGTTTATAAATTTAATAATCTTTGTGAGTATATGCAGGTTAATCTTTTTGTTGACTTTATCCAGGTAGAAAGTTTTTATTATTTTGTCGGCCTTAAGGGGCTGCGCTGAGATTACACGACCTGGGGGTCTCAAACACTCGAATAGAGATTACATTTTAATAAATCCGTAGGCTATGCAGTGGTTCAAATAATGACAAACTCTCGAGGGTGGTCGATGTTAGGGTGGTGTGCGGTAAAAAGCGATTAACGTACCATTTTTCGCACGACCTTAAGTAAATGCTGTGGAAATTTTTGAACGGGAGTAATCCACATTTGACCAAAGTAATTATTTACAGTTAAGATGAAAAAAATGGTTTGAAGACTTAGCTGAAGGCACTCCACAACTTTTAGATTATTTAGCACACTTTTAGAGCGAAGCGATGTATGTATATTGGTTTTACAATGATACAATTTTTTTTTTAATTTAAAATTTAAAATTTTTTCCTTAGGTACATATCATCTAGTTTTTTGTAAAAACAAAATTTAATTTTTGTTTTAAAGCTTGACAATTTCATTCTAGGTATCTAAGTACTTCATAGTTGCCCGTATTGAGATTAAAAAAAAACTTCAGCTGAAAACCAAAATAAGTTTTTATAAGATTTCAAATTTTGAATTAGTTAATTATTTCTAGGAAAACATACCAACATTGCTTAAATTATTTTTTTATAGACAATATAATTTTTAAACATTTAAATTAATCTTAAATTATTTATAAACATTTTAAATTTAATCAAAAAATATTTAGTTTTTCTCGATTAAAAAGTTTTAAAATAAAACTCAACTTTCTTCTTAATTTGTTATAACAGCATAAAAATATCAAAAAAGAAAACATAATTTACATTTTTTTTTAATACCTAGGTACCTAAAAATGTCAGCGTAATTGAATAATTAAACGAAGAATAATCATTTCAGTTATTTCATTGTAATTCAAAAACATAACAATTGTACACACAAAACACTGTGACCAAAAACTTTTCACTAGGTATATATTATCTCCGTGATTCTGTAAATAAATGAGAGTCTTTATTATTTTTGATATGGGTATTTCCCAAAAACACTAACATAATGTTTTTCGTAAATTGTATGTATTTTTTCAAAGAAGAACATTGCAGTTTACATAATACATTTACGAATGACCCAACTCTTAATCACGGAAAACTAGAGAAAATAGCAATACATTTCTGGTGCAATCTGTCTGTTTTAGATTCTGAACGGATTGATGAATGTATTGATTTTATAATGATGTATGTTTTACCAAATGTTTGTGTTAGTGTTATATATATACAATTAAATTTTCAAAAAGTTTTGACTTTTTTTGTGAATTTTTTGTTGAAATGTCGTTAAAAAATTGTTGGATGACCAAAAAAACTCGAAAACTTAATACAAGGTTCCTTATGAGTTGTTCTTATTGTAGCTAAAAAAAATTAAAAATCGTTAATCACAATTTTCTTTTATGAGCGGTTATACTCGTAGTTCAAATTTTTACGAAATCTGTCGAAAACACGAAAATTTGCAAGTAATTTTGAAGTTGAAAAATCATGAAATTTTTTGTGTTTATAACTAAGGATTAAAAATACAACACTAAGTTTTCCATAAGTTTTCTTTTAAGTAGCTGTAGAGAAAACTCGAAGCATCATTATAGGAAAAATTTTAAGTGCGTTTGAATTTTAAATTTTTACGAAATAGCGTAACGATAACGATTTATCCTCAAACGATTTTAAATATTTATTATTATTCAAAAAGTATAAGTCGTAGATAATTGAAAATTTTACCAGTTATTTAGATTGATATCATCTTTACATGATTTAATTTTCAAAATATTTTGACTTTTTTGAGATATTTATAGACAACTGAAATTTTCAATTTTTCTGAAAATTTTTTTTTTTAAGTGTCTATAAAATTTTTTTGGCCCAATCAAAATACTTGAAAATTTAATACAAAGTTTCTCATACATTTTTCTTATAGTGATTGAAAAAATTAGCATTTGAAGTTCAAATATTGACTTAATATGTAAAAATTACGGCAATTTTCAAATTATCTTAGATAGAAATTCATAAAAGTTTTTCCTTTTATATCTAAAATTTGAAAACTAAATACAAGGCTCCTAACATATTTTTACAATAGTATTTGAAAAATAAAAGAAATATATTGTCACAATATGTTTTTATAAGCTTTCAAAGTTTGAATTTTGACAACATACGTAAAAATCATGATAATTTGTAAATTATTTTAAGCTAGAAATTCATAAAATGTTTCTATTTAAATCTAAGATTTGAAAATGTTTAATAATTTATAATATATCCTAGACAGATAAACCGTCTCCGCTCAGAATCGTTTTTCGTATACAATGATATAATATCATTGGATTCAAATGTAATTTCATCCATTACAGTAGGTAACCCACTTGCTTTTTTATATCAACTTTTTAAAAATGTTAAAAATCTGCTATTTTTCCGAAAAAGCAGAGATTTTCGAGAGATATTGTTTTTCATGCTACCGAACCAACTTATAAGTTTAGCCGATACGCATTTATATTTCAATGCACTACAGTAAAGCTCTAATTTCGTACAGTTCTGAATATAATATGGTTTTTTAAAATAATTATTACTTATACTGCTATATTATGTCTTAATCTTAACCTGTTTATGTGTGTGTGGTTGGTTAGGTTAGCTCGATTAGTAGTGGTTAGTATCATCAAGCAAAAACTGATGATCTATGTATTTAAATTAGAGTGTTGGTGAGTTTGTATGATTATAATATAAATAGTAAAAATTGTTTAAGTTTAATGTTTAATTTATTATTTACACATGAATATAAAATATAAAATATAATAATAATTTTAGCTCTTTTGGCTTTATACAATAATAAAATATGATATGTTTACAGTAAAATTACCTATCTTATAATTTTACAAATTATAAAATGTATAATATTTATTTTTATTTTATAGTAATACTTAAAAATTCTATTATTTTAGTAGCTTACCAAAACTACTAAATTAATGGGTGATAGTGATGTTATGCAGATCAGTCATCGATCATGGGCCATATAATAAAAATAATAGTTACATTTTTAATTCAAATGTACAATAAATACGTCGGGTCTCCAATAATAAATATTTAATTAATTAATATCCTTAGAAATATTATATTATGCTGATAGACTGTTTTTCATCATATAGAGACAATGATCTATCATTGAATTAAAATTTAATATATTCACTATAAATGACTAACTCAATGGCGAGATATTATTATCCTCAACACCTATATTGTACAACAGGGCATTTACTTTCCACTGGGTATTTATTTTTCATACCTTAACAAAATCTATTATTATTATTATTATTATTATTTTTTTTTTTTTTGAAACGTCATAGAATTTGAAAACTGAAGTTATTATGTTTGATTATGCATTTATACATTTCTTAAAATAATGAGTATTATTTAAAACTTTAATTTGATAGGTATCTACATAGTTAGATTACTAGTTACATTACGTTTCATGGTCATAATATTTAAAACGATGACATTATACATTTTGTAAAATAAAAAAAGATTTTTTTCTCGACAAATAACATAAACCATGATGTCTAATAGTATTCTATTTTTTACATTTAAATAAAATAAAGAGTACTTCAGTATATGTATTGAAAAAAAATCATACTTACAAACATCGCTTGAACGTTACTATAGTATAATGTTATTTAAATAACAATGATCAAAAAGATTCAAATACCATAGAATCACCACAAAAGAATATAGTGGTATGGTAAGTAGAAACTAGATTTATCGGAGCAAAGGTGTAGGGGTCCCTAGTCCCACACCGTCATCCTACAGAAGTAAATTCTGAATAAATACATTTTTTGTCGTGGTTAGGTTACACGGTTTGGGCACTGTACTTTTGATTACTCTCGCACGGTTGCAACACCTACTCTAGTCTGAAAAATAAACAATAGTTATAGTTGCACACTTAAATGGTTCTTGAACCGACAATTGAGTTCTACACTAGGACGGTGCTTCCCATGTAATAAATTGGTATTAATTTTTATCAATAGCACAGTGCTGTGCGCCGTTATAAACTTAAAAATTGATATGGGGCACGCAATGAACACCTACATGACAACATCGTTAATCGGATACTTACTATTTTTTTCATATAACCAGGGACGTGCAAACGGCTTATATTAGTTACACAATAACAAATATGGCTAAAAAATACGTAATGTGTTTGGTTATTTATTTATAATATTACATAATTTTGTATTACAATTTGTTATATTTTAAAATTATTGTTATAGCTTTACTGATTATTATAGATTACATTTGAAAGTTAATATTTTAATGACAAGTCAAACTCTGATGATCTAACATAATGATATTTTACATTTGTATTAAAAAATAAAAACAGTTATTTTTGATATATTTTTATTATTATATATATATTTTAAAAATATAACATATATTTTTAAACAGGATGTCACACCCACATTTGTGGTCTCCGTCTTACAAGAGCGTAACATAGCAAAAAAAACCTGTTTGACACGGGAAAGAACCGAGAAAACTACAGTTATAACTTAGAAACAAAATTTTCACCATATAAAAAACAAATTTTTGTTTGTGTAAATTGTTTTTATTTTTTCGATATCAGAACTACAAAAAAAGTTATTTATGCTTAAAAACATAAAAATAATGTGTTATGAAACAATAAGAACTTTTTTGTTTAAATGATATCCAAAAAATAAAAACGATATTACACAAACAAAATTCTCCTTTTTATGTGGTGAAAATTTCGTTTTTAGTTATAAATGAAGCTTTATAGGTTCTTTTCCGCGTGAAACAGTTTTTGCTACCTATGTAACGCACTTGTAAGACAGAGACAATACTAGCGGGTGTGACGTCCTCTTAACGCATATATGCTTACGTATATTATTATTATTATTAAAAGTGAATTATATGCTTTGTACTTTTTACTGTTAAGTCAAATGAGGAGAAATTAAAAGTAATATAATAATCTAAATTACAGTGTAAGTAAAAACTGAAAATGTAAATTAATTTTCTGTATCAATACCAATTGCTTCAGTAATGTTAAATTAGTTTATTTACCTTTTATTTTCTGCAGAGTCTTAATATTATGAAAAATCCCCATAAAATATAATATATTTATGTTCTTCCCCTCTACCTAAATAGTATATCATATTCTATTCCGTGACATTTTATCTTCAGTCCGCTCATCCTCAACACCATCATGCATGTGTGCGTGTGTAATGCTTTTATAAACGCTTCGTTTGACACGTTTTCTTTTTCACCACAAAAACTAACACTTGCACTATATACAATATATAATAATATAGTATTTTATATAGGATTTTTTTTTTGCCGTCGTTCCCCTTCGTAAATAATGCAGTTACTCTGTGACGCGGTGGATGGATGGGCCAGAAGATAAGAAAACTAACGAAATATATTTTTTTCTTTTCTCAACCATCCTTAGCACTCGCTTATATCTTTATATATACCTATATATAATATAAATATATTATTAAATATGTATTATATATATATATATTTATGTGTTTTTCTGTACCAAAGGTGAAATCCAAGATAAACAGGTCTGTGACGAGAGTCGATAGGAACATTAAAAACAACATACAATATCTTTTGGCGCTATTCCATTTTATCTGTTTACTCTTGCACTCGGTATTTTTTTCGTAGAGTAGTCTACATAATAATATTATAACATCTATTCCGAGATGCCTGGCGTTAAGTCCGCTCGTTATACGCCCACGCATGATATTATTATAGGCATGGCGCACATTATTTAATAGTGGGAAAAATGCCCACCCTATAGCTTCATAACACATCTTCATTGAATTTTCGGCGTTTTTGTAAATTATTATACCATGAGACACTATTCAAAAACATGTTTTATCAAGATTTACTTATAGCTATATACAGAAATTATATATAAATACACATCGTTCCCATCGTTATTTTTCAATAGACACCTAAATTATATACAGTGATGTACAGAATAAACAGCAATCGTCATTATATTTGAATTGGGGAAGAATTTTAATGGGTTTCCGGTTAGTCCTGCGTTTCATAGTGGTTAAGGTATAAAGTTTGCCATTAGATTTACTTTGATTATTAACTGTACACAAAAGTCATAACTGAAATCATCTGTTTCAGCAAAAATAAACGGTATACATAAATGTATACTCTGGTATCTTATAATCGACACACGCGATAATGACGGATATTCGTTTGCAATATCATTTATAAATATATTTATGAATTGTATTTATCTAACGATAGTAACTACATGGATCGTGTATTATATATAAAAGTTATTAATCGACATGCCAACCTACTTGGTTCATATTTTTTTACACGATTTTATAATAATATTATAATAACAATAATTTAATAATATGGCAATAAATACAATTATACCACGGAAACATATTTCTTACAAAAGGTTTTTAGAATATTAAAAAATAAATTGAATTTTTCATTTGTCACGTTTATCCTAACCTAGTAACTTAAATGACATATTTATGTACATTGTGTATAATTAGATTATGATATGACGTGTTGAATGTAATTTAGAATTATGTATAACTTTTGACAACACACGATCATGTAGATTCTAAATATTATAAATTATAATAATCCTTTTTGACTTAATAACATGATCCAATATGGGATTGTGTAATTTTTAAAAATATAAAATAATGTTTGTATAAAAATCCATCCTAAAAAAAAAAGTGGGTAAGTCGTGGATGTCGCTCTGCTGTACTGTAGGTTACTGTAATGTATGGGATTAAATTTGAATGCAATGATAGGTATCACTGTATACGAAAAACGATTCTGAACGGAGATGATTTGTCAGTCTAGGATATATTATATTTAAATATTGTCATATATTCTATTTTGAAATAAATATTTTATTTTTCAATCAAGATGCATTTTGCATAAGGCACGGTTAATTAATTAGTGTAGTTATCATAATTCATAATACCTTATATTATCATAGATATACGAATACCTGGTTTGAGGATAAGTCGTTATCATTACGCGATTTCATAAAAATTTAAAACTCAAACGCTCAAAACATTTTTCCGATAATGACACTTCAAATTTTCTCTATAGATATTTGAAGCAAAACTTATGGTGTTAAATTTTATAACCTGAGATATAAATACAAACAATATTATGAATTTTGAACTACAAAATAATTTGCAAATATTCATGGTTTTGACGAATTTTTGTCAATATTTGAAATTCAAATGCTAATAAAAATTTAATTTGAATTTCCGGTGGACATTTTTTTTGTGATAAAGATTGACAAATTTGTAAGGAATCTTGTATTAAATTTTCAAAGCTTAGATTTAAAAAGAAAATTTTTTATGAATTTCTAGCTTATAATAATTTGCGAATTTTCGTAATTTTTACGTATTTAGACAAAATTTGAACTTTAAATGCTTATAAAAAAAAAATGTGACTATACATTTATTGATTTTTCAACTGCTATTGTAAAAATATTTTGGGAGCCTTGTATTAAATTTTCAAATCTTAGGTATAAAAGGAAAATTTTTTATGAATTTCTAGAATAAAATAATTTACGGAATTTTTGTGATTTTTACGTATGTTGTCAAAATTAAAATTTGAATACATGCAAAAAAAAAATTGTGGCTATACATTTATTTTATTTTTCAACCACTATTGTAAAAATATATTATGAGCCTTGTATTAAATTCTCAAATCTTAGAATTAAAAAGAAAAACTTTTATTAATTTCGATCTAAGATAATTTGAAAATTGCCGTAATTTTTACGTATTAAGTCAATATTTGAACTTCAAATCCTAATAAAAAAAATCGTGCCTATGTATTTTTATAATTTTTTAATCACTATAAGAATAACTTATGAGGAACTTTTCATTAAATTTTCAAGTATTTTGATAGGGCCATAAAAATTTTATCGACACTTCAAAAAAAAATTTTCAGAAAAATTGATAATTTCAGTTGTTAAATAAATACCTCAAAAAAAGGCAAAATATTTTGAAAATTAAATCATGTAAAGAAAATGCCAATCTAAATAACTAATAAAATTTTTCAAGTATCTATGACTTATACTTTTTGAATAATAACAAATGTTTAAAATCGTTTGAGGATAAATCGTTATCGTTACGCTATTCCGTAAAAATTTAAATTTAATTTAATAACATTTTTCCTATAATGATGTTTTCTCTATAGGTACTTGAAGGAAAACTTATGGAAAACTTAGTTTTGTATTTTTAACCCTTAGTTATAAACGAAATAAAATTTTATGATTTTTCAACTTCAAAATTACTTGTAAATTTTCGCGTTTTCGACAGATTTCGTAAAAATTTTAACTGTAAACGCTTATTAAAAAAAATCGTGACTTACGATTTTTAATTTTTTTAAGCTACATTTTGAACAACTCATAAGGAACCTTGTATTAAATTTTCAAGTTTTTTTGGTCGTCCAACATTTTTTTACCGACACTTAAAAAAAAAATTCTCAAAAAAGTCAAAAATTTCAGTGGTCAATAAATAACTCAAAAAACGTCAAAAAGTTTTGAAAATTAAACTGTATATAGATAGCACTACCATAAATATTTGGTGAAAATTTCAAGAATTTACAGTGATTAGTTTTTGAATTACAACCATATAAAAAAATCGATTCCGTCGAAAAATGATTTTGCGTAAAAATTCCCGTTTTTCTGTCATATTTTTTTTGTTTTTCTCGATTTTTTTGAAAAAGGTTGGAAAATGTTCACTTTTGACCTTTATAATGCACCAAGGATCTTCAATTTTACATTGGAAACCACCCCCAAAGTTTGAAATCGAAGCATTATTTCGACTAGTTATGCTGTACACAGACACAAAAAAAAAACACACACATCATTGTAAAATCATTACATTCATCACTTCGTTCAGAATCTAAAAATTACAGTGATTATATGCTTATTTTGGCTTTGATTCTAATTAATTTACTTAATAATATTGTCTTAATGTTGTAATATTGAATTACCTACTCTTACTTGTTATCTTGTTAAATTATCGATTTACTCAGCTCCTGTGTGTGGATCATATTGTCATCTTGAGTTCTTGCCCTATCACTCTACTAGCATAAACTTATCTACCAATTGCATGTGAGCTTGCATTATAAATTTGGTATGCAGTCGCCATGGCTGATCAAATGTTTTTTAAAGATCGTTGTTCAACTTAATTAAAGTATATAATATGCTTAATAACTTCTTTGATACAATAACTTTCAGTCGTAGGGTCAGGCATACCTTATCTTCTTTGTCTTGTCATTATTCATCTACTGTAGTTTTTATTGCTTTTTCTTATTTTGAAAAGTAAAAATATCTCTACATTCCACAATGGTTTTGGTTGCACCTTCTAATTATAAGGAATAATTAAATGAGACAGAAACAAATTTCGTAAAAATATGACTCCGTTAAATTTTTTTTCTTAATTAATAAATGTACGCAATCTATACGCAATCGGCACAATAAGAGTATGAGCTAATGACAATGACAATATAATGAAATTTTGAATGAAGAAGCCACCCACCGATGACACTTACGTCGTTAAATTTAAATCGATATATGTTCTGGTCAAGACCCGATCAATATTATTGTCTGTATATTGTATAAAGTATAAAAAGTACCTTTTCTCAAAAAAATGGTGATAACCCATTCGGGTTTCGTTTCTCTAAACGATTCATGTTCTACAAAAAGGTCAATTTCCAAACGATTCAAATCAAAAAAGGTCTAACGAACAGGTAAATTCCTAAACGGCTCCGGTTTTTTACAACACAAATTCCTTCCCACTTTATATAGACTTAGGACTGTCTTAAAAGAGATATGATTAAACATTTCTTGAAGTACAATAAGTAAATTATTATAATTATGCGAGAGAGTTTAAAAATATAATATTTTATTTTTATTATTTTATGCTAAAAAAATATTTAAAAAAGTGTAAAAAATGTTTGTAATAAAAATACAAAAAAAATTTTATATCGGGTAAATTTGTTGGGTGCAATTTTTTATCATATAGGCCATGCGTGCAATTTTATTTGATGAAAACTCGTAAATGATTTTTTCGACAAGTTTTTGTTTTTTTTTTCGATATTAGTATCGTAAAATGACTTATATCTTTAGTTTGAATTTCAGGTTGAATATTGGTTTTTCAATATTATCAATATATCCTATATTTTCGGTATTCCGTTTTATAAATTTTAAATACAAAAATATGATATGCAGAAACTGTATATCCTATATAACAACAGTATTAAGAGGAGCTTAATAGTAGTATAAAATAGAGAGTTCAAAAACACAATAGACCGCTGAGCCGCTGAACCGCTGAACCGCTGAACCGCTGAGCCGTTGAGCCGGCCGCCCGGTCGCACACGTACACGATCGGGCGGCGGGCTCAGTAAACAGGATAAGGAGGTGGGGGTAAAATACGTCATGCACGTGCGCGATCGGGCGGCGGTCTCAACGGCTCAGCGGCTCAGCGGCTCAGTGGCTCAGCGGTCTATTGTGTTTTTGAACTCTCTATTTTATACTACTCTTAATAACATCGCGTAGTTATCAGTTATCATGTAGTCTGTTTTGGGAGATAGGCGTGGATATATATCCGATAATTATTGTAAAGTACAATTATACGATAATAAACAGTACATTTTTTTTTTACGGGAGCCATTTGGGATCCAACGAAAAAACTTAATTTTTTCATTGTTAACCTACACATGATTAGGGAATGTCAATGGAAGGCCATACGTGTTTCCCAGATCAAAACATTTTTGATCTGCAAAATATATTGGAATCTTTAATGCGCAGCCAGGGATCGTATAACACAAAACTCGAGCCTGACTTAATTTATGCTAAATTCGGTCTCCTCATTTCTCCCGAGACAATTGTAATCGTTCTTCTTCACTTGATAATTCTGTAGCATATCCTGTAACTGTCATTGTAGTTATGTATGAATTATCAACGAGGAAGAGGTATAGTCGTAATGTTATTTCTTATGGTATTTCGTAATCTTTTTCTCGTGATGTAAAATCTAAGATGGAGAGAAGTTTGACAGCATTTTCCGTTCTTTAATTAGTCTCTATATCTTTTTTATAAATAATATGTTAAATTTATTTTTAACACAATTAAACAATAATATTATTAAAGTTTAGTTCTGAAATAATTGCCGTCCCGAATCGAAACTGTAATTGTACCGACCAAACCAAAACCTATTAAGTCGGTATTCACTGTTTAGACTGTTAAACAATTACACATTAAAAAATAAATATTACAATTTTATTAACATTTTACTGACACTCGTATAATAATTAGAACAGATATTTATAGATATGACGTAAGTATGTATTATACATCTGTATTAAATTTTATATAATATGAAGTATTATACACAATAAACATATTATGTATATACAATTATTTTACATAGGCAATACAGATTTTTTGCTTACAGTAATATGAACTCTTTATGAAAATCCACGTTTTGAATTTTCAACTATTAGCTATAAAAATTGAAAATTTTTTAATTTTTTAACTTTAAAACAATTTCAACATTTTTAAAGTTTTCGAAAATTTGGTAAATAACTTAAAATATTAGAGATGGGTCGAACCTGATTTTTTGATGTCAAACTGAACTCAAACCAAACATTGTCGATGTATTGTGAACCCGAACCAAACTATTAAAATTATTTATCGGACTACAATTCGAAGTCAGTATTGATTTTATATTATTATATCTAATCATAATAATCGACAAAATTAAAATAATAAATAAATAAAATTAGACATTTTTTGGTTTTGATGCTTTTATTTTTATTTTTATTAATAATCAATTCTGATGCTTAAAAATAGCTCTAAAAGAAAAGCAATTTTTCGATCAATTTTTTTTATTTCTTTAGTTAAATTAAAAGATGAAATTGATTTTTATGTTAAATATATTTAAATACTGTGTACTCGGCCGTTTAAGTCGTTATTAGGTTTACCATTAATTGATTGTTTAATTTTTTTTTCAGGTAAGTTTACTTATAAAATATATCGGAAAAACACGCAAGCATGTAAGTTGGTAATTATAATATAATGTATATTGCTTACTGAAGATCTGCTGTTACAAACTACTTGCTTTACCTTGTTATATTATTAATGATTAGTATACATCCGTGTTCCCTATTCGTGAACCTGCCTATTATGTTATATTATATTTCAATGATTGTATTAATTGTTCAAATTTTGTTTAGCTCGTTAAAACATGTTAATGTTTCAAAATAATTTTGTACCATGTGGGCCGGGTAGGATATTATGTAGGTAGGTACCTAAAATATATGTAAATAATGATAAAAAACGTTGCTACGTAGATACAACGTAACCGATCATCAATAAGGTTTTACAAGTTCGTTTATATTATTCAAGCCATACTGGAAGTTTTTTGTAAAACCATCACGTAGACATTTTTTTCAATACTTCTTTTATGTTCTGAATTACCAGATCTGTGAGATTTTTCGTGGATAAAAAATTACCCAAAATCGAGAATGTATATTAAGTTAAGTAAAATGTTGGCGAAAATACCTGTTTAGGAACTATCTCCTTTCACTATCACCTACCTTAAGCCTTTAGTGTAGTTATATTAATTAGATTAGTATAATAATTAATAATGTTGGGAACCTAACCTAGGTGTACATATTACAATAATAATATTATAATTTACATGCATCAGTTTTGCTATTAAGCTCATATTATTATGATATCGTCTCGTACCTATATTCTATTTAATATTTTACGTAAGTATGTTAATACGCGCGATAGCATAAATTTTTAATAGTTATAAATAAATTAAATGAAACGAAGCGCGGTTACGCCAAACCTAATCTAACCTAACCTAACTTAATCTACAACTTCTGAGTTCTTGATTGATGGTCAGCAAGTTGTACGTGTAAAGTTTATTACGAAATGCATATTAGGTATGGATGAAGGGTTAGTGAGAATAATATAAAACGTATTTGTATAGCAGTTACCTACATCGCATTAGAATTTATTGCATACTATCAATATAATAATTTGCAATATATAGGCATTATTTACGTTGTATGCATATTATATTCATTGTAGATAATATTGTTATTTGTGTTTGTGATAATAATCCAAATACCTAATAATGATAACGTATAAATTCCATTATAATAATATTGTATATTATTATAATTTATGATCCCTTTGATTAGAAACGTCTTTATATTAAAGAAGGATACTAGCTGATACAGCAGTCTACTATATGCCTACCTCAACACTTAAAGTCCTAAGCCATATTCTTTTCTCTTCCTTGGTATTCACACACACGTGACAATAATACTCTCCCCTGGAGATAATACTCACATGCAAAACTGTCGGTTATTTGTATTCCTCGGGTTTGCGGCGAGTGTAAATAAGAGGGCACGGCACGGGCGCTGCTGATTTATGTAGCATGCGCGCCGCGCTCTTACATTTCTTCTGTCGTGCGCGTGCTGTAGGTAACGCATCACGTCCCTTGTCGTCGTCGTCGTCATAGTCCAACAATTTATAAGCCGTTTTTTCTACTCTCCACCGTCCAACCGACATCCTTGTCTGGGCATAGTCACATGCACACGCGCGCGCGTGCTCACGAATAAATAGCTGGCGTTCGACAGACACGTGACAGGAATAAGGAAACGCGAGCCTGGAGAATGTGTAAAACGGTAAAGATGGTTCAATTATCGATCGATATAGTACCGTTGCCATTGCTGCCGCACTGAATTCCGTTTATTATTATTTTCCCAATAGGTTTGTAGTTTGTTGTATTGTTATTTTAGGGTATATAATATATTATACGCAGCATTTAGATTTGCCTTGGGTCATATCATACTCGTGGTACCTATATATTACAGAGACTATGTAGTCAACCTAAAGACATTTATAGTTTAGGTACTGATTTAAATATATTATAAATAACTTCAAATGTTTTTGTGGGCTATCTATTTTATTGATTTGAACATTTGTAATTAAAATTTTAAAATTTACTAACGTTAAACCAAATCATTAATGTCGAATAAAAAATAAAAGCTGAACTCATTCCAAATTTACTGTTGTCTTTCAGAAATAAGTGTCATGTATACTAAATTTTTTTTTTTTAATTTAACAGTATAATGTGTTTGCCTTAACAGCGTTACCAGTATAGGGAGGCAGATATACGCTAAAAAAAATAATATGTATTATCTATTATCTACAAAGTTAAATTATTTCATACTTATACCTAATCTATTGAGTATTGGTATTTTAATAAACATATTTTTATTTTCGTTTTCATTTTTATTAATAATTACTTGTTTTAGTATGATATATTATTTGCAAATCAAAAAACTTAAAAATTTAAAACAAGGTTCTTCATTAGTTGATATAATAGCAGTTGGAAAATATTAAAAATACATAAGCATGATTTTTTTTTATACAACCATTTAAAGCTCAAATCTTGACAAAATTTATTTAATTGAAAATTTACAAATTATTTAGTTGTTCAAAATTCATAAAACGTTTAACTTGAATAGATAATAATTGAAAATTTAAAACAAGGTTCCACGTAAGTTGTGATTCTGCAACAAAATAAATCTAAATACTAACATAGTTTTTTTTTTTTATATAATTATTTTAAGTTCGAATTTGGAATAAAAAATATAGAATAATAATTTTAGTTATAATTGTTGAAATTTAAAAACATTATTCATGCGCATAAAAGTACTTGGAATTTCTAGAGTATAATTTATATTCTAATTTTAATAATCAATGTCATTAATGGTTTATATTTATACTTTATAATAAATTGTATCAACTATGACTGAGTGAGTCGGGTACATAATGAATCTCATTTGATTAATTTGGAATTCATTTTATATGGGTACCTATCTACATTTTTTTTTTTTTTTGAAATAATAACAATATATTTAATATATCATAGTATAAAATAGTCTAGACTGACAAACCATCTCCACTCAAAATCGTTTTTCGTATAGGATTTTATATCATTGAATTTAAATTGAATACCATCCATTACAGTAACCTACTTGTAACCTACTGTACAGCAGGTCGATATCCACTAACATTTTTTTTTTTTTAATTTAAAATTTGTGAAAGTTCTCTACACCATTTGCGTTTTAAGTTTCTATTGAAGGACTGCCTGCGGGATTGCGTGAGAGGAAAGGTTTTTAGTTATACAGGGTGATTTTTTTATCATGAACCACTCATTATTTCAAAAAGTATCAATGTTTTTGAAAATATTTTTTTACAAAGTTTCATGTTTTTAAAAAAACAACGTTTTTATTAAAAAATTGTTTTTTAATATTTTTTATATCCTTATAATTTTTTAAGTTTTTTACTTTTTTGAATGACAACCTAGAGTTTTAATTTCATATTCCAAAGCAGAATATTTTTCTAAGTATTTTGATACGTAAAAATCGAATTTTAGACGAGTAGTATGAGTTATAAGTATTTTAAGTTTAGACAAGCGGAGCAGTGGACAAAAATTTTGAGGGGTAACCCCGTAACACTCCACTCCGCCAATCTAAACTTAAAATACTTATCTCATAAACTACTAGTCTAAAATTCGATTTTTACGTATCAAAATACTTAGAAAAATATTCTGCTTTGGAATATGAAATTAAAACTCTAGGTTGTCATTCAAAAAAGTAAAAACTTAAAAAATTATAAGGATAAAAAATATTTAAAAACATAATTTTTTAATAAAAACGTTGTTTTTTTAACAACATGAAACTTTCTAAAAAAATATTTTCAAAAACATTGATACTTTTTGAAATAATGAGTGGTTCATGATAAAAAAATCACCCTGTTGTTGAAAATTAAAGCATTTTTTTTAAAACTATATAATATCGTGTGAGTAGTAGGTATATATAAAATATAAACACACAAAAAATGATTGTAATATTAGCAAATACATTTATATCATTCCATGCAGAATCTATAATGGCTGTGTCCAAAAAGTTTCAACGATAGTATTAAGTTTGAAGTTTGTACAACCGTCCGTGAATTTAACTTAAAAACTTTCTTTTTACACATTGGCGTCTCTCCAACCCCACTTTCTAATCTTACTTACACCCACAATATTAAAAATAACTTTTCACACTAAATTTTAAACGAATTTCATCTTGTATATTTGCATTAAAATTTGGTGAAAAAAAGTTAAAAAAGTTATTTTTGTATTGTGGCTGTGAAGGTGTAAGGGGGGCTTGGGAAATAACGTTAATTTTATGTTAGCATTTTTCGGTTCGAAGGGATATTGCTAAAAATTCAATAACGTTCATACACATTTTAATAATCTATTCTTACGAAATACAAATGTAGAAACTTTCTGTAATCAATAATCTTTCTGATTAGTAGTGTTGAGCCCCCTCTCCCTACAATAACCTACTGGGTGGGAAACCAATTTAAAGTTCTCCATAAATTTCGTGAATATATTTTCGTAACTAAATTTCCACAAATGTTGTTATATCTGGTAAAATCAATCAAAATAATCAGCATTTACTTAACGTGTTATCTTATTAGTATAGTTTGGAAATACTTCTGCAAAAAATACTTGACTAAAACGGCTATTGCGTTTCTAACTTTATAAATATATTTGATTGAAAATATTTATTAATTTAATTAAAAAACAATAAATTTAAAAGTTGTAACAAAAATATGATATTCCATAAAAACTTATAAAAATATTAAATACAAATTTCAAACAAAAAAAATATGGATTTTATATTTAAGTACGCGATAAAATTATTAATTATTAATTTTTATATTCAGATAGTAAAACAAATTTATTTAAGGTTCACAATTAATATAAAATGTTATATATTACAACTATGGACTATAATATTACTGTATTTGTTCTGTATTCATTGCAGAAATATATTTTACAAACTATACAAGTTTTCGTAAATTTTAATTCTTTCGGATAATAATAACATTGTATATAAAATAGATACTGGTTACTTTAATGGCTTTTAAATAGATGTCTATTCTTTAAATTGCATTTGTTTACAAATTTGTCATACACACCTCCCCACCCCAATATTATTATTATTATTTCGATTTAACACATTCAGTGTACAGTGTACGCACAGCTGTTGCATAGGGGTAAGCAAACAACATCGTTCGTTTTTATTATTGAACGACATAATCAGTGAATATATTATCCGGACATGTGGTCGTAGCGTCGTTTAGAGTATAGGATCCTATTCAAAACAAATACCTAGCTTTGATTTAGGATGACCTCGTATAAATAACACGCGCTATATGGTGCTTGAAATACGAGAAACTATACTACCTTTAGATTATATTATGATGCCGGACCTCTCATTTTTCGAAGTAAAAGAAGAAGAAGATTATATTATGCTGATTGTATAGGTACCAGTGCTACCCAAAGTGATGCCATAAGAGGTGTCACAGAAAAGGGCCTCATGATTTTTATTGGTGTTTTATTATTTTTAATAAATTTTAAATTTTATCATGTCATTATGTTATCCAGTTATAATAATAGGACTGGCCGTGGCTTTAGTGGCCTGACCCGTAGTTTCGTCAATGACTAGATTCATCCGAATTGCATGCCATCTCTAAGAGGGATCTGTCAGAATTACATGATATGTACCTACAAGTTTATTTGTAATTCACTTATGTGCACAACTTAAACATTATTTTTGACTTTTCTAAAAAAAAAAAGACAATAAGTAGATGTCGTTCTGCTGTGCAGTGGATTACAATTTACAAGTGTGTTACTGTAATGGATGGAATAAAATTTGAATTTATAATGATATAATAATAATATCATCGTATACAAAAAAATATTCTAAGTGAAGATAGTTTGTCAGTCTAGGATAAGTTATACTTACTCTTTTAATTAAATTGTTATTATTTCAAAAAATAAAAATAAGGTAGGTACCTATAAAATGAATTCCAAATTAATCAAATAATAAGATTCATTATGTACACAACTCACTTAGTCGTTCATAGAAGGTATTTACAAATTATTAAAAAGTATTAATACAGCTCATTAACGACATTAACTATTAAAATTAGAATATTAAGTTTATTCTAAAAATTTCGAGTATCCACGAATAATATTTTTTAATTAAAACAATATAATTAAAATTGTTATTTTTGGATTTTTAATATGTACTTTCATCCAAATTTGAACTTAAAATAACTATAAAAAACCCGTGTTTGTTTAGTTTTTAGATTTTTTTTGTTACAGAATTAACTACTTACGTGGAACCTTTAAATTTCCAATCTTTAGCTATACAATTTTTAACTAAAGAATCTGTAAATTTTTATAAATTAAATGACTTTCCGGTACACATTTTTTATCTGATAAAAGTAGAAAAACTCATGAAGAATTTTATATTGAATTTTAAAATATTAAATATAAAATGATAAATCTTTATGAATTTCTAACTCAAAATAAATTGCAAATTTTCGTGATTTTTACCTACGTATTTTATAAAAATTCAAACTTTCAATGATAATTAAAAAAATCACGAGCATGTATTTTTAATATTTTTTAACCACCATTGTAACAATATATTAAGGGCCTTATATTAAATTTCGAAGCTTTTTCTCCAAACGAATAATAATTAGTTATCTATAAAAAAAAAACACTAAAAAATGGAAAATTTCAAAAGTCCATAAATAAATTAAAAAGATTTAAAATACTTTGAAAATTTTATCATGTGTAGAAAATGCTAGTATAAACATTCAATGCAAATTGCATGTGTCTACAGTAATTTGTTTTAGGGTTACACCAATATCTTAAATAGATTCTAAATTGATTTTGCGTAAAAATACCATTTTCCTAAAATTGTTTTTATCGATGACAAATTAATGTATTTTATCAATAATTTTCGTTATTTTATATTAAAATTCTTGTACGACAATTATCTTTGAAAAGTATAAAAATGTGTTGTGCATAATATTTTTATTGTTTTTTTTTAATCAAATTAACATATTCAAAAAAGCATAAAATATTTTATACGAATTATAATAATAATAGCTCATCTACAAGGCTAGACACCAAACTATTATTGCGACTGCGACACTGAGTTCTTAGGAACTTCCGTTTTCCTTAATAAGTCTCTTTTTCCTATACATAAACAGTAATGAAAAAGGTTAGGGTGATATTTCTGTATAGAACTAAAGAAAAAAGCATCACATAAAATACGTCTCTCCCGTCGGAATTTCACTTTAGACAGGTGAAAATCAATTTTCATAAGAGGGGTCTCCCAGTCATATTTTGTCCACGGCCCTGACTTTTATATATGCTGTTTAGAAAATCAATTTTCACAATCCATTTCTGGAGTACATTACTTGGATTGAGAGTAATAATAAAAACCTTTTTAATAATATTATTCTATTTTCGTTACATTATTGCAAAGCAAGATGATCGTAATCGAACATCACAGCTCAACTAATAGTGTTCACTTTTATTTTTAAATGTTTTATAACTTTAATTATTTTTGTGTATGATAATTGGAGGGCATATATTGCTGGTATAAATGTATTAAATCTAGTACAGGCCATTTCATGTAATCTTGTTCTGCTTTTCCTCTTTTACAAAATTAGGATTATTCTTTAACTCTACAGGGATGACCTTTTGTTTTACCGCCTTGAATGGACGCTTCTGAATAATGGACAATATCTGCAGTTCATACGGTAGCGTGTCCTTTGGGGTTAACACAAAAGTGAACCCCTTAATTATTGTGTTACATCAGACAAATCGCATTAGACATGGTTTTAAGTTATGTGCATAAAATAGTTGTAACGTGGTTTGCTAACACTTGAAAAATTATTCTTCCAAACATAATTGCTGGACAGAAAATAAAATCATTTCACCAAAAAGAGAGACTTCGAATTTCGTTATAATTTTAAGTACCAGGATTTCCCAAGAATTATCTACCCAGGTATTATCATTATACAAACGCATTAGAGCTTCGCTTCTAGAATATCTAAATTGAGAGCGACGCCTTGAATGAATCAGTTTTACAATAATGTGTTTTCTTACCTTCATTGAGAGTGGCTTTAAAACACTAAATAGGTAGGCCATAGAGGTATAGTGTCGTAGAGAAATATAATAAATATAAATTATGATTTCACGATTTCTAAAAAAATAGTAAATATATATATATATATATATTATATTTTGAATTAACCTCGTTATTTGGCCACTCAAAACCTACTAGAGAGCAACTTTTCAGGTCTTATTTTTTTTTTACATTTTTTGCTACTCATTTAGCTACAATTCTATTTTTAAATGTGAGTTAAACTTAAGGATAGATTTTGTAATTTAGGTCGTGATCAGTGTCATACTCAGCTTTTTTGAAAGGGGAGGAGGATATGAATTTTTGACTGTTTGCAGACTACGCCATGTTACGGTTAATATTGTTTCATTGCTTAGTTTTATATTTTATATCACAAAAATAATTCAAAGGGGTGATATGACACCCTTATTTCCCTGCAGTCATGCTTGTAAAAATAAATCAATTTATAGTACATTAAAAAAATTGGTTTTGTCACAATTTACATATTATATGTATAACGTAATAAACAAGTATACACATACTACCTATGTATACACATTCATTATCACATAATAACAGAAATATATTATTTATTTTCATATAATATTAGATTGAAAGCAAATTAAAACCAACATTTAAAACTTACAAAATATTTTAAACTCAACCCTATAAAATAAATTATATGGACAATTTTAGATGATTTTTATTTTTTAATTACGGATTTTGTTAGTTCAGTTTTATAAATCATAAAATTATAAACAAAATTTTAATCATACTTGAATACCCAAAAGAATAATGTATTTCCTGCTTCATCGTAATACGTGTCCCTTGAGGATTTAGTTTGCGCATTACCAGGTCGAAATGAATTCATACGATATTTTTCATTCTCCTCCCACCGGACACAAAATGTTCACATACGATGTATATTATAAATATTTATTTATGATATTATAGCTCAGCGACAGTCATAACTATTATGAGTGTGAATATATTTCCATCTGAGGACTTATTCGATATGTAATGTTAATGAACTACGGAAATTTAAACTGTATAAACTTTTGTTATATAAATATAAAATTATTTTTAATACCCACCTATATCAGCGTTGTGAAATGAGCGCACCTGAAATATAATTCATGATATTACAATAGATTAATAGATAATATTACATTAAACGAACATGTGTTTTACATTAATATAATGTTGACGGTTGAAAGGAAAAAGGGCGTAAGCGACATTTTTAACGAAAATCGGTTTTTTGCATTAAGGCGTAAACGACATAATTCTACATCGTTTGTACCCACCCTATTATCGATATCATAATTATAATTATAATCATAATATAATTATTATATTGTTGGTAATTTGGAATAATATAAGAATGAGATAAAATATTCTGTTAGTCATTTCTACAGAAAATATTTCAGTGAATTTTTTTCGGCGAACGGATATATTGTCGAAAATATAAATCGATGAAAATACATTTTTGAATGCCGTATATTTATTTTTCATCCCATTTTATAAAATTAAATCTTTAAATATACGACACGCAAATTTTTTGTCTAAATTTAGTACGTTATCGATGGGGATTGCATTGTTAAAATTTTAATCTTTAATAGCATTTTCGATTATGACGTTATCATTACTCATAACAACTACTGATATATTAAGTTATAGTCGATAACGTCCAGTCAAATCATAGTTAAATATGAATGTGTTTTTAAAGTTGCAATGTTTTGGTGATTTAATCGAAATTAAATAGTTTCACTTTCCATATTTACTAAATACTGTGTTATTAATTTTATAGTTTTTATAAACTTTAAAGTATAAATACAATGACGATTTTATCGATATCGAAATTGATAAACGAAGGATATACTGCAGGTGTTATTTTTCATAATTTTATGAACTTTAAAACCAATGACGATATTTTAATCAAAATCGAAATTGATAGGTGAAAAATATTGCTATATAATAGATAAATTACATAACGGAAAGTAAGTTAAAATATTTTATTGATAAATATAAATTATACAATTTGTATAATATGAATAATTGCTTAAAATACTACGTTACTTCTTTTTCTATTAATTAAATTTAGACATACTGCGATGATGCGAACAAAAAAATGATTATCCAGCATGGGTTCACACAAATATAGATAATTTAAAAAAAATTTTAAACATATGTATATTTTGTTTTTGTTAAATATCATTACAATATTTTTTGCCGATATATCCATTCGCCGAAATGAATTTCGTCAAAATGGCCTGTTACACTTTCGAGAAAAGTGAAAGCTATTGGAATCATATATTTTTGAAATTTTCTGTAATATACAAGTACGTATAGTGAATATTAAAATATTGGACTTTTCAATCAAAACAAGAATATACCCGTATAGAATATGGGAGTATAATATTTTTTTTTAACATTAAAACGTGAGGAAGAAGCCATCCAGTGAAAGCACTACCTATTTGTTTATTAATCATTTTTTATTTTTTATTTTATATAATTTTAATTTATTCATTTAGTAAATCTAATTTCTATTAAAAATTCTAAAATAGTTTTTTTTGATTAACCTTTTAAATGTGTTGTGATTTGTAAAAAATAAGAAAGTATTCAAAATAACATTGAAGTTATTACTATTATTTATGATTTATTAAATCAGTATCAGCATCGACATGACATTAAAATATGCTATCCATAATAAATTATAAATGCATTTTCCATTAAAAAATATGATGATGATTCAACCAAAAGCAAGTTTATAGTACCTAAGATACAGTGAATTAATTTTAGTTATAATTATATTTTAAAATATTAATGCTCAATTTTCAACATATTAGTATAATATATAGGAATTGTATTTATTATTAAATAAGAATTACAAATATAAGTTTCAAATTGTAATAATGCAATAATATTTCAACAGTATATAATTTATACACTTCAAAAATTAACTTTTATTATGATATGGACATTGAACATACCTCAATGTTTCAACTTTTAAATAGGATAACATAAACACAATAAACGCTTTCTTCACCAAAAAGTTTATTTTTTACTAGAACATTGTGGTTAACATATTGTTTGAATTTCGTTTGATAATGGTTTTTAAGTTTATAATGATACATTTTTTCCCCGAAACAGTTATATAATATGATCGATGGATATATGAAAGCGATGTATGGTTATATTATTATATATTTAAATTCAGTTCAAATAATTTTTATAACTTTACTTACGATTTTGAAGATTTTAAATGTGTTACAATTTTTATTTTACATAACTCTTGTATACCAAATTTATTTCATGACTGTTCTTTATTGAGCCGTATTCCTGATGCCAATTTATTATATGAATAACGAGAGTGTGTCAACTGCACATGTAAAATATTATTATTGCTAAACATTTTCTATACATATATCATTTCTATAAAATGTATTTTATTGACGATAAGACATGTTACAGTTTTATAATAATTCATATAAATGGCAAATTTAGGGAAAAATTTAATTTTTGTTCGAGTCAAAAATTAAAAATATTATATTTATTTCATGATATATATATTTTTTTTTTTTTTTTTTTAAAGAAATTTACAATCTATACCTTAGGTACAATGAGTAAATGTGAGAAATGATATATATTTAACCACCTTTCTTTGAAAACTGTGCTTTAAACTATTGCAATATTACTATTTTTACTGTATTATTTTACCTATAGGCTATAAGCTTTAGCTATTTAAAAATATGAATTACTATTTTATGTTATAATATTATAACAAGTTACTTTGTTGAAAAATAAGTAACTTCTGACAACAAGTTAAAATTTATTCTATTTTAATACGAAGTTACTAATGAGTAAATATATTTTATTACTTTAAAAAAAAATTTTTTATATGAAACCCATAGATTTAAAATATATTTTGTTTTGTGAAAATTCTTAAAAATTATTTACCTAATATTTTTTTTTTTTTTTTATTAGGAAAGAGCCCTCGGCAGCATAGGCCATTGGGCTTACAAAATATGAATAGCTTAAATTAAATATTTACAGTAAGAAACGTACAAGAGAGAACTTAATACTAGATTTTGGATTGAAGGTTTGCTGTTGTGATGAATTGGATGATGTCTGTTATGGCCTTGGGATGATTTTGAAGTGTTTCGGAGAGTGAATCGGAAAGGTTGAGGCTTGATCGGATGTTGTGGTATGTGCGGCATTCGGTGAGTAAGTGTTTAATGGTAATTTGGACGCCGCATGATGCGCATGTTGGAGGATCTTCTTTAGCCATTAAAAAACTGTGCGAAATTTGAGAGTGGCCGATTCTCAGTCTCGTTATGATGACTTCAAATTTTCTGGGTGTTTCGATGGGAAATGTCCAATTGTCTGTGTTGTGTTTTATTTGATTAAGTTTGGTGGAGTAAGATAACCATTGCTGGTGCCATCTTAGATGACATTTGTTAGTTATCAGTGCTTGTATGTCCCTGTATGCGATGATATTGATGGGAGACGAAAGTGTAGAGGTTATTGCAGTTTTAGCGGCAAGGTCGGCGCGCTCGTTTTCAATGATGTTGGAGTGACCGGGGATCCAGCAAAGTTTGATTTTGAAGTTATTGTTTTTCTGTAGAGTATATATTTTGTTTTGAATATGAAGACCGATGTCTGTTGGGTTATTGGTATTGTTAATATTGTTGATGGCGCTGAGGGAGTCAGTGAATATGATGGTGTCTTGGAGCTGGTGAACGGTTATTAAATCGAGGGCTTTGATTATTGCGAATGATTCAGCTGTGAAGACGGAGCAGGCACTGGGGAGTTTGTACATGGATTCCATGTTATTCCAAATAACTGCAGCCCCGACCCCGGTAGGGCTTTTGGATGCATCCGTGTATATTTTTTCGCTTTTTATGTTTTGTATTATGTGGAAATATTCTTGTTTATATATTGAAGGAGGGGTGTCTTTTTTTTTAAAAATGGAGAGATCAGTGTTTGCTACGTTGGGATTTGTCCATTGCGGAGTTAAGGGGGGAGAAATTGTTAATACATCTGAGATGACTAGATTGTTCTCCTGGAGTAGTGTTGTTAAAGTTTTAAATTTTGGATTGAAGTCGAGCGAAGGAAGAGTGTTAGCTAGCTTTAATTCGTGATTTAATGTTATTTTGAGTCTTCTTATATCAAGAGGAGGAGTACCTGATAGGTTGTAGATGCTCGGTATTGGACTAGAGCGATAGGCTCCAATTGACATACGAAGTCCGGAGTTGTGAATTGTATCTAGTTTTTTTGTAATCGATTTATTAGCCGTTGTCCAAATGAATGATCCGTAGTCAAGTTTAGATAGTATTAGGGATTTGTAGATAGACAACAATACGTGAGTTTTAGAACCCCATGAAGTATGGGATAACATTTTTATAATATTGAGACGTGGAGAGATGGCTGATTTCAAAAAATTGATGTGATGTGTCCAAGAGCATCTTTTGTCGAAAATGATACCGAGTATTTTGATTGTATTACTATTTATTAATTGATGGTCGCCCAATTTTATCTTAATTGGATTTGGAGCGCGTTTGCGTGTGAATACGATGCATTGTGATTTTTCGGGAGAAAAGGTGAAGCCGGATGTTTGAGTCCATTTTTGTAGGTTGTTGATGGCTTTTTGAAGATGGCATTGGACAGTGGCTAGGGATTTGCTCCGGCAGTAAATATTGAAATCATCCGCGTAGAGGGTAGATTTGACAGGGAAGGATATGTTTTGAGTGATATTGTTGATGGCTATCAGAAAAAGAGTGACTGAAATTGTTGATCCTTGGGGGATTCCGTTGGCTTGGTCGAATACTTTGGAAAGTGACTGGTTGATTCTTACTTGGAAAGTTCTTGTTTTTAGGAAGTTTCTGATGAAATTGAACATTTGATTTTGGCTAAGTACTTTAGAGAGACTAGTCAAAATGTGGGGTTTCCATGTTGTATCGTAGGCTTTCCTTAAATCTAAGCTAATCATACCTAAGTATTGATTTTCGGCGTATGTGTTTTGTATTTCTGTATGTATTTTTGAAAGACAGTTGTTTGTACCTTTATTTTTCCGAAATCCGCATTGTTCAGGAGTGAAGTAGTAGGACTGTTCTAGGAACCATATTAGACGTTGATTTACGATTTTCTCTAAGAGTTTGCATAACGTATTTAAGAGAGAGATTGGACGGTATCCTTCAGGTGTGAATTTATTTTTTCCTGGTTTACTTATGGGGATCACAATGCTGTTTCTCCAACTTTGTGGGAAAACGTTGTGGTTCCAGATATAGTTGTAGATTTTTAGGAGTATTTGGAGTGTATTAATGTTGAAGTTTTGGATAAAAATATAAGGGATATTGTCGGGACCTGTACTTTTGCTAGTGCATCTTTTAAGCGAATTCAGTATTTCTTCCATAGTTATTGGCGTGTTTAGGTCGGACTGATGTGTGTTTAGAGGTGATAATGACGATGGTTGGGGAGGGGGTTTGTTTGCATTCTCACGTAGAAAGTCGCGACTGTACATTTCATTACTGGAGTTTTTTTTTGAAGTATTCACCGAGGAGGTGGGCGACTGAAGATGGATCGGTGTTTAGGGATGAGTTGGTGGTGAGGTAAATATGTTTGTGATTTTTCCGTCCCTGTAATGATCGAATTTTGTTCCACATTATGTGGGGGTCGACTTGGGCACCGATTTTGGCAGTGAAGTTTCGCCATGATATAATTTTATTGCTTTTGACTAAGAATCTTGTTTTGGCTCTGAGTTCTTTTAATTTTATATGATCTTCCGAAGATCTGGTTTTGATGAATGTTTTAAGTGCTTTATTTTTAAGGGCTATATATTTTTTAATTTCATTGTTCCACCAGGGGACTTGTGGGTTTTTGGAGGTATGATTAGTGTAGCCAATTGTTTGTTCTGCTGCCTCTATGATGTTCTCTGTGAATTTGTTGACTGTTTTATCGATATTTATATCTTCACCAGAAAGTTTTATAGACTTGATTTTCATTTCGAGAAGGTTTGAGAAAAGGACCCAGTCAGGGTTTTTGAGGTTCCATTTTGTTGTAGGATGGCTCGTTTGATTTGAGTTAGAAATAAATTGAATAGAGATAGGTAGGTGGTCACTATTGTATATTTCATTAAGTACTTGCCAGTGGAGTCTTTGAGCTATGGTGGGGGTGGATAACGATAAGTCGATAGCTGAGAGGGTTCTATTAGAGGGATTTATTCTGGTTTGCTCGTTGTTATTGAGGATTACAATGTTATCTTGTTCTAATAATTTTTCTATGATTTTACCTCTTGTGTCGGTTTTGTATGACCCCCATATATGACTATGGCTGTTGAAGTCCCCTACAATGATGAAAGGTCTTGGTAGCTGTTTAATAATATTTTCTAAGTCTGAGAGAGAGAAGTTACATTGATTTGGGATGTAGATATTACAGAGGGAGATTTTTGATTCGAGTGTGATTGATATTGCAACTGCTTCTAGGTTTGAATTGATAGGGATTTCCTCCCAGGGGAAAGAGTTGTTTATAAGGATGCATACGCCACCACTTGCCCTCAGGCAGTCTCTGCGATTTTTTTTTGCATATTGGAAGTTTTTAATTATTGGAGGGGATTCATCGTATTTTAGGTTGGTTTCTTGAAGACATATTGCAATTGGATGATGTAGATTGATTATTAGTTTGATTTCTTCGATATTTTTGTGTAAACCATTGAGGTTCCATTGGATAATGTTTTTATGTTGTGACTGCATTTAAATATTAAGGTTTGTGTTTGAATTGAGATATATATATTTATTAAGGATTGATTGGATCAGTTCCAAGGGCTTTGTCGAGCAGCGTGCTGCAAAGTCTTGAGAGCCTATTTTTTATGCTTTGATTTTTCAATTTGGGTTTTATGTTTTCGATGATTTCAATTATTTCGAATTCAGTGATGTTGAACTGCTCTAATGTAGGAGATGGGTCGGCAATACTAAGGGTGTTTTCAATAATGTACTTAAACTGATCGTAATTTATTTTTAAGCCAGGTGTTTCTGAGAAGAAGGATTTTACTGGATCAAATGTTTCGTCGAGTTTTAAAATTATTTGTTCTAAGGAATTGGTGCGTTTTATTTTTTTAGGTTTTGGTTGAGGTGTTTTTATAGAATTTGCGATTGGCGTGTTAATGTCGTTTGAGATAATAGTTTGTGACGAAGCTTTAGGGGATGGACAGTTAGTGGTTATACTTGATGATGTAGAGGAGAGCGCAGATCTTTTTTTCGATTCAGATGTGGGTATTAGTGTACTATATTCTTGTGTTGATTCACTTGTTATTGAGTCGTCGAGGAGAGATGTTTGAATTGAGTTTTGCACTTTGGAAGTATCAAAAGTATCATTTGCATTATCTGAAGGAATAACTGTTGACGGAACGATATGCCCGGTCTTATCTTTTGAGATGATTGATTTGCTTGTAGTGATGTTGGGGTCGGATGATTCATATAACATAGCGTTTGGAGGATCTGGTGGGGGATTTTTACATAGCTTTGATGTGTGTCCAGTGAGTTTGCATTTATAGCAAGTAAGGGTGTCGTCTGTGAGAAAAATTCTGTGAAGTTCGTTTTCGGCCTTAACCAGTAAGGATTCTGGTATTTTATGAAAGTCTTCATGGTTTATATAAACTTGCCGCCTAAAGCTTAAGATATGCGCTAGATCTTTTAAGTTGAATCCAGCGTTAATGTGTGTTATCGGTGATAGAAGTTGGATATTGCGATTATGTAGTTCAGCAATAATTATATCGTTAGGAATAGCGGGCGATACATTAGAAATAATGATTCTTTTGGTTGGGTTTACTAGCCGTCTAATTTTTATAGGTGTGAGATCATTTAGTTTGATAATAGGATGATTTTTGATTAGAAGATCAACAGTGTTTTTATCGTTGAAATAAACGCAAAAACGGTTGTTTGACATTCTAGAAACGAATTTAATATTTTTCGGTGGAATTATTTTGCTGATGGCTATGACGTATTCGATTTGTGGTATGTTATCGATAGAATCGAAGATGATTGCCTGTTCTTTTTTTGGTGTATTAACATTGCTGATGGTCTCGGCGAACGTTTTTTTTTTTAAGTTGTTTTTATCGGTTTCGGAGGGGTAGTTTTGAATTGATGTCGATTTTTCATTTGGAACGCTCTGTATATGGTTGGTTACATCGGTGTAAATAATATTTGCGTTATTTTGGTCGGATGGCTTGGATGTGTGGTCATTAGTGACGTTATCTGTGTTTGATGTGACGATAGGCGGCGATACATTAGTTTCTTTATCTACGGTGGTAATGGCAGTAACGGAAATACGAGTTGGCTCATTGGGTTTGTGTGTTTGGTTTTTTTTTGAATTTAAAAGTTTGTCTATTAGGTTAGGGGGGTTCTTGGGTGAATCACCCATTTTGGAGTTAATATTTCTATTTTCTATTAGGCGGGTAAATATAAGAAGGTGGTAGTTATATGAAAAATGTTCATATTACCTGATAGTCTTACGTAATTATTCTGAGTGCATACGAGAGCTAAAAATACGAGAGCGCGGTCGAAGCGATTAACGTGTTGCTCGGTCGATAGTGCACACGTAACTGTTACCTAATATTGTTATAATATGTATTGTGTAAATACTAGACTATAGAATGCTGACTAATATTGGTTCTAGATATCAACCATTGACTAAAATAACTTATATAAATATAGCATTGTTTAATTGTTCATATAAAATAAATTTAAACTTACTAATACGTATTATTAATTTCAAATATTTGAACAATATAGTTCAATAACTCATTTAGATGTGATCACTTAAATATAATTTAATCTGAATAATAAATAAATGTTGTTAATGATGTCTATGATTGGATTGTTTCTACTTCTATAAATATTAGGTATTTTATTATATTTTTATTTTTATTATTTTTAATATACATATATTTTTGGTTTTGTGAATATTATTTTATTCGATATACTTATTGTAGGGTTTTAGTACGAATTAAATATATTTTTTTTTAACTTATAAAATCATATTTTAGTGTTCTAATTCTTATTGGACGAAAAAAAATAATGTATGAGTTGAGAAAATATGTTAGTCTGTATTACTGTTCATAAAAAAAACATCAGAGCATTACGGATGATCCAAAAAGACGTAAGTTGCTATGTTTAATCTCGTTTTGCCGTGCGTCGGCCCTAAAGTCTGAATCGACTGTTTGGGTACTTTTGAGCTAGATATTGCTAGGCATTTCAATACATATACGGCATAATATCATATAATAGTATGATGCATCAACATAGTTGTACACTTGTATATGAAATTATGAACATTATACGATTACATGATATATATTAAAGTATATTATTATTTCTCATAGATTTTGTTTAAGTAGACTAAAAATGATGGCTTCTCGCATAGTTGTATACATAAGCTGGTTACGACGAAAAATAATGTGCCGTATTTTAGTTACAATGCACCGTGTTAATTTTAGTAATTGACACGAATTCAAATACATTCATCTCAATAAATTGTGTTTGGAAAACACTCGAGACTATACGCTGTGCAACTGCGTGTGCACGTTGCATGTGAATATATATATATATTTATAGACACATCAGTGTAAACGTATGCGCACCAAGTATGTAATACCGGAAACTACTGTTTAATTACTTTGTTATGGATAATGACTATATACCATTATTAGTCAAAAATGATTTTTTTTTATTCTTGCACTCCACCCCATCAATGTTTAACATGCAGTGGTCGAAATATATTCAGAAGTATATTCCAGGCTCCAGCGAATACAATATAATGTACCGTTGAAATCGAATTATAATGATAAAATACTTGTTTGTTCGTACATCTTCTGCTTCGCTATTGCAGCAGTGGGGAAGTGAATAATAAATGACGGTCCGCAAAATTCGTCTCACGCATCCTAATTTAATTATAATTGTCTTTGTACTATCATTTGGAACAATAATACGAATAATCATTTTTTTTTAACAAATACTTAGATAGTTACCTACTATGGATGCAAATCTAAAGCTTTGGTTATAAAATGTTCTTTTAGACGCTACAAACACTTATTTTTAAATTGTATGTATAAACGTAGTATTTATATTAATATAACATCGAGTAGAGTGTATACAAACATACAAAAGATAACTTAAATTTTACAAACTCGATTATAATAAATGTTCTTGTAAAAAAATATATTAAAAAATCACAGTAGGTATAAAAATAATCCTTATACATTCAAATTACGAAATTATATAATATAGTTTATTTATAACTTACACATGACTTGTACGAGGAGCATAATTCATTAATACATTATATAATAATTTATATGTATTAAATATTGAATTAATTTAATTGATATGTATTTATGTATAAATATATGAATATTAATAAATTGCTTACTTATTAAAATTTGTGGCACGTATAAGCTCGGTGGATGTAGGTTATGTTTTATGCATCTGTTGATATCTATCTTGCGTATGCAGTAGAACAAAACATTCAAGTTTTGACTTTTAAAATGGTGTAGTTTGACAACAGCATATGCTGAACTTAGTTGATTTGTGATAGTATACTTGTATTAAATAGCATATATCAAGTTAAGATAGGTACCGACGATAACTATAGTGACCAATAGTCACTGACCATGTTTTCAGCGGTTTAGGTACCTACTTAGGAGTTAGGACATCGTCAGATCCATCATCATCCTATCAGTTATACCATCTGAAATCTGAAGGTCCAAATGTATAGGTAAATATTCCGACTAGGTGATTTTTTTAATTTTTAACCCTTTAACCCCTGTAAGGGTTGAATTTTGAAAATCCTTTCTTAGTGGGTGCTTATATTACAAAACAAAACTATTGTCCAATTTCCATACATTATTCATTGTATATAATTTGTTTGGAGTTACCTAACCAATTTTAGGTAAAATTCTCGTTTTTCCTTAATTTTTTTTCCCAGTGCTTTTGAAAAGTATTGGGAATTTCAAAACTTGACCACCCCAATGCACTAGAATTCATTTTCTAACCGTAAAAGCTACTTAAGTTGGAAATCGAAACATTATTTTAAAAGCTTATCATGTACACAGATATACCCCCCAAAAAAATAAAATAATAATAATAATAATCAAATAAATAAATAAATAAATGAAAAAACACTCATCATTAAATTAAAATCAATAAATTTAAAAATAATACTAATAAACTATTACCAATGGACTACGTATTATAGGTGCCTAATAAATAATCTGTATTCTTGCAATCACTGAAAACCTAATTTTAGAGTCATTGTTTGTAAAGGGTTGCACAGTTTTGGGATCAATTGGAGGGGGGGGGGTGATTGTACTATATTATATGGTATTGGTGGACTGAACAAAGCTATTATTGCGTTCTCTCCATTTTATTTAGTTTAGTATAATGGTGCATTAGGTAACAGTATATTGTTTAGGTTTTATATGTATTAAAAACACATTTTTTATTTTATATAGTTATAAATTATTACTACAGAAATGTAATGTAAATACCAAGATTATAATAATAATTATACTTTTTTATGTCAAAAGAATAATGTACTTGAATTGTGCTAATATAATAATTGGTCATCTTCAGCATAAGCGCTTTTATAGGTAAATGTTTTATAATATCCATCCGTGATTAATATGCAAATAATTATGGTGCATAGGTATCAAATTATTAATTAATTGGTATAATATTATTATAGGTACACGGGAAATATTGTTTTCTTATTTTTTATCTTTTGTTTCAATACATTTTATTGAATTTAAATTGATTAGCTAATTTTTAATGTCTACTACAATTTTCAGCGTTATACGTGTTTTTAGACGGAGACAATGCATACTATAAAATATATAATTTGGTATACGCAAATACTATATTTTGAACTAGGTACATATGATGATTCACTAAGCATGCTCAACTCCATTTTTCCTTGAATAATGAATCTATTCAAATTCTAATACTAGGAATTTTAAATAATACATTTTAAAACTACATTTTCTAACAATTGAGATTTTTTGTTTTTCTATTAAGGAATATCCTGTATAGATATAAACTTTTGTTTTCAAATGAAATTTTTTTTTTACAATTCTAAGTATTATTTAACAGTAATTTTTTTGAGAATTGTTATGTATCTAATTCAAATTTTTAATAATTATTTTATTAGTTATTAAAATGTTTAAAATGATTTACAAAGTGATTAGATATTTTGAGTTTTTCAAAAAATGTTTAACCAGATTAAACATATTTTATTTTAGGTAGGTATTTACAAATATACTAAAAAATATTGATTAGAATGAAAGTTATTTAATTTGTTTAATTTTGGGATTACTGTTGCATCTTGTATGTTATGTGTCATTTATTGTATATTGCATATGAGACGGAATATAAGTTAGAATGGTACATAATATTAATTTACATAATATAATATAAATTGAATTATTGCATTCAATAGTTACAAAGAAATCATATGTTATGTAACATTAAATGTATAATGTTTTATTTGTTTAATGTTTTTTTCTCAGTGATTTATATTGTATCAATTTATCATTTCCACAATCGTTTTTTTTTTATGTATTTAGTTCTTGTAGAAGACATTGTATGGATTCCCAGAAACATATTCCTTTCTAGCAGTTGATATTTTATCTTAATTATTTTTAACTTTTAATCATACCATAGTCAAATTATTTTTTATAAAATTCTATAGTAAAACACTATAACTTATAAGTAGTTCTAGTGAATACATTTTTACTATCTACAATTGGTTAATAACAGTGATTTAAATTTCAAACGAGGTGTCTTTCCAATGATACTAGGTGTATTATTAGATATTATTACCACGTAAGTGGATTTTTCGATACATTTATTCCTTAGTCACTATTCTGTGGATTTTATTGACCATTGCAATTGGTGCGGTTGATTTCCCCAGAGAATCAATGGATAACCATAATCCTGCGACGAAGAGGGGTAAAACACAAACGGCTGGATAAGAAAAAAACCTACTAGAAACGTACGATTGATTTTCTCCTCCGTTCGGAGTAAAGGATGAAGAAATTGAATAAAAACCATACCAAAGTGATTCATTGTTGTCGAGAAAGAGTAGAAAGTAATTTAGAAAGATGATAAACACTATTAAAACGATTATAAATCAAACTTATAAGATTGGCTTTAAACAATTACATTAATTAATCTTAATAATTGTGAAAACTTAATAATCATCAAATATTTTTTGAATATCTTGATATTGTTTAAACTTATATGGGTACCTATCATATCAACGAAATGAAGCTTTAATTGTATGGATCAAATTTATCGTAATCTAATTTAAATCTATTAGAGAATAATTAAGAAATTGGTATATATTATGCAACGTTTACACTTTATTATTTTATAATTATCTATTTAAATTTTTCAATGTTAACAATATAAAAGCAAATAAGCAATAATTATTATCAACAACATTCAATGGGTTTTAAATTAAATGTCATGAATTTATCATGTCTTTATTAAGAGTCATGAAAATAATCACATTAATCGACGAAGGATATTTTTTACTTTGTGCCCTTTGTGGTCACTGATTAATACATGTAAACGATATTGTATTCACTACAGAAATTAAATTAGAATAAAATATGTTTTTTATAAACAGTATAAAAAAAGTTTTGTCAAACTATGAACTAAACTTTTTTTAATTTAAAATTTGTTTTATTAAATTATTATAACAGTAAACATTTGGCCTTAGTAATGAAAAATATCGAGTGCTATATTATTCTACTCAAAAATTTCCACAAAACGAATTAATTTACAATAGATTAAGGCAGATTAATAATTTAATTTCATGTTATTATATTCAACATATATTACTAAACGTGTGTCACATTATTTACTCCATTTTTTTTAATAACCTGATAAAATTTAATTTAGATTTATTAGTGTAGGCTAAAATAAACTCAGAAATTCATAGTTAGACTTGGGTATATAATAAAATTTATCAGATATAAAAAGCTATCTTACCTTGATTATCTATGCAAAAATTTTTAGTGAATTTTTAATTATTAAACGTCTTAAATTAATAACAATCTAAAAATGTCTGATAAACGTATCAAATATCTAAAAAATATTTTTATTTCTAAAATATAATAATTAATAACTAAAATTAATGATTTTAAGTTTATGTTCATAAACTGTGAATACAACATTAAAAGTTAGCAAAGTAAATTTAATTCATTTTTAATTTAAGATTATTAATTAATTTACTTATGTTTTAACAGTTGTGGTAATTAAATCAATACATCAAAGCCTATTTTAGTACTATTCGATAAACAGTTTGTTTTCAAACGATGGGTTGATAATTTTAAAGACAGTGGTAGCCAATAGTTTGTATATATAGTATATACTAACTGGAACTTTGTATGATGATAAGTTGTAGTATAATAACAATATAATTAAGAGGTGAGTTATTCATTTGATTTCATACAGTACCTATATTTTTAAAAATCAATTGGTTGAGCTTTATCACGTATGTTGATTGGTTTGGATATAAAGAAATTGTGCTGCATACGTATTTTTGATACTTTTGTACATCTATAGGGAAAACTTATATTAAATTTTCAAGTTTGTAAATTATGTGAAAACATTTTTACCAGCCATAATTTATTGTAAAGAAACTAAAAAAATATCATAATTTGTTATTCCCATAAATAGATTATATAAATATTTGACGAAAATTTCAAGTAGGTACCTATTGTTATATATTCGTTGTCAAATTATTAAGTCATAAAGTAATTTTGCGTAAGGATTCCAGTTTTCAATTAGTTTTTTCCTATTTATTAGAATTACTTTTGTTATTATTTATTATTACTAAGAAGAATTTTTCAAAATTAAACTACCTACTGCAAGGGTTAAGAGGGGTAAAATGGGTAAAAATGAAAAAATCACCTAGTCAGAACCGCTGAAACTATGAATATAAAATTAGGACAGTGATTTTGTTTTGTGATGTAGACATCCACGCGGAAGAAAGGATTTTTCAAAAAAAATCCCGACAGGGGTTAAAAGGGTTATACACATTATATAGAGAAGAAAAATTTTCTATTTATTTGGTTTAATCTCTAAAGCTACTTAACCGATTTTAAAATTTTTTCACCATCAAAATGCTTCACTATCCCATGAATCTGCATGCTATATTTTATCTTGATATGTGGCACTTAATTTTTTTATTGCAAATTTGAGATTTTTTTCTAGAATTAATAAGTTATAATAATAAATATAAATACATTTTTGTTTATTAGAGAGATGATATTGGTTATAAAATTTAATACCTATGGATAAATAAGAAATTAACAATTTGTTATTAGCTGCCCAATTTAAAAATTGTTTCAAATTTACAGAGCTAAAAATGCGAGACAATGATTGAGTATAATTATTTAGTCCCGTATATTATGTATGGGTTCGAAAAATATTTGGTGGAGATTAAGATATGGGAATTTTTTGCGGAAGTTTTGAATATGACTAGCCATGTATTAAATGACGAATTAAACACAAATTTTGAATGTTCGTAGGGGGATCAGCTTATATACTACTGGAGAAGTGCATATTAAAAAATATATTCTCTGGGTTTTTTTGGTTTACTTAATAAGGAAAATTGCAATTGAGAGTGAAACAAACGGCTTGCAAATACGGAAAGAATAAACCGTTTCTCCGGGGTATCATTTGCTTCCAGTAAACATCGGTAAACGCTATAAATTTAAGACTTTTTAAAACGCACTGAAAATAAAGTATACCACCGTGCTCAGTACCATGGAGACATGGTTGTTTTCCTCTGATTTGTACGGCATGAAGTTTTTCACGCTCGATGGGTTATTGATAGGGTTTTTATACTTACATAAGAACCCGAAAGTATCTTCACTGGTCTGTATATTATAATATAATTCATAATTTTAAGTTCGAACTTTTGAATGGGACTTTTGGTTGGTGTTCATTACTTGGGTGTTATTTGGTTCACTGTATACTCAAACTAGATTCTGGCCACTCGAACAATTAAAAATATTTATTGTTGGGCACCTTAGGTAAGTTTAGGTGTGAACATATAACAATATTACAATATATACTATACATATATTTTACTATACTGTAGTATATAACTATATAACAGACAACAGTCTACAAAAATATGGTAATTCTAATGACATAATGCGTATGAGCACTATTTACTCGTGGACTATAATAGCTCAAGTGCACCAAGGAATCCGTATACATTTTAATTATTATAACATAATATAATAATACTGGCCGAGAGTTGAAAATGGTGCCAATTCGTTTTGGCTTCGAGTAAGTCTCATCTCATCTTGTTTACCACGGTTGGATTGTATATACAGATATGTATTATGTGCACGAAGAGTCAAAATTGGCTTATTAACGCGAGTAGTTCATTCGATTAAATTACGGCGCCAGGCGATGTAGAAGAGTAAAATGGACTGTTGTAGTTTCTCTACCCTTTCAGTTCTTCCCATAATATATCTCCCATAAAATCATAAAATATACACACACTATGCCAATTATTCATGTTTAATACTATACGGTGAATATTATACATATGGATATTGTAATTATTGACTATAATAGTTATAGTTAAATTAATAATTGAAAAAAAAGATGTCACTTTCAATCATAATAATAAACAAAATATTAATTTAGTTTAACTTATTGTTTATTCATAGTTACAATAACTAAACAAATAAGTAATTTTGATTGTGAGCAAACCGTGTATGGCACCTTTTTATATGTGCTTGAAATAGTTATGTGTCAAGGTATTCTGCCTTTCAGCTGTTTAGACAAAGTTTAACTGATATATACGAAACACTTTTTCAAACACTTTTAAATGGTTTACTAGAGATTTGAGCCGAGAAACTTTTTCCTCTATACTTATAAAAAATTTATTATTTCAAACCAATTAAATATAATGGTGATAAAAATGAACATATGTCTTTATAATTTTATTGATTCCTTTCATTTGTGATTCGTCTACAGCTGTAAAGCATACAATAATAATTTATTATAATAATAAACGGACACGTTGTATAAGTTTATAAGTTTATTCATATGCATTATGTTAAACAATAAAGGTAACACAAAATATTTCTAACGCTCAACCTTGAATTTGATTCGGGTTGTTTTTACTACCACATAAATAGATTCGTGTAATACTTGTGAATTTTGAAGCAAAATATATTTTTTTTTTTATTAATTTACCCCTTACCATACACCTTTTTATTTATAATATGGTAAAAATTTAATTTAATTTGTTTTTTTTCAAGAGGCCATGGTTTCCTAGTACTTACTTTAAAAATAAAGTATTATTGTACATTTTATTGTTATAATAAACCCGATATAACAATATATTACGATGCAAATTAGTCGATTAGCCTATGATGTATTGATGTGTATGCTTAAAATTTTTTCTTAGTTTATAACGCATTTTTCATATTAAATACCAAATTTTCCATTATATATAAAGTTACGAGTTAATTTAATTTCATTATGATGTTAGTTCTCTATTGTTTTTTTTTCTATTCAACTGAATTGTTTCTGGTGGGTTACGCAATATATTAAGGAAACTTTGAAGCGTACAACAATAAAGAATGTTCCGGTAGCTCAAAATGTGTTTTTCCTTTATCTCCGCAAAGACTAGACAGTATAAACAATAGTGTAAATAGAAAAGAGTAAAAGAAGACTATAAACCGAAGTCAAAATGGGTTTACAATGTGATACCTATAATATACTGTCTTGATTATATTATAATTTCTGCTCACACAGCTATCTTATATTATTGATTGTGTACCTATAAAACACATGTAAACGATTAGATTGTTTTTTGACGTCTGTTCAAATTATGTTTTTCAGGGAAATTTTTTACCTCTTTACCTATCTACCTATAATGGTATACTATATTATATTGTATAGGTATTTGTGAGTCTGAAACAATACTAGCAAAATTATTATTATTTAACCGCGGCTTTGGCACGTGACTGGAATCTGTCGGAAAGCAATAGCAATTTCGAATGTTCGATTCTAATCTCGTTCAACCGACAACATTATATCAGTGACGTTGTTCCGCGAACTTGTGTTCAAATTACTATTCCCTGAGTAATAAGATAAATACGATTCAGTTAGGTACATGGTGGAAATTAACTATTACAAGATATTATAGGTACATAGTGCCAATAATATTGTATCCATTTGTGCAATCTTCCTGTAGAATATAATAGTGGTTATCGAAATTTCTACTGTATCATATATGTACATATACTATACCCATAGATAATAATATATAATGTATAGATCATCAATCCTCCCCGTGCATTCCCAAATGATAAGCTTACGGGGTAAAATACATTTTTTATCTCATGAACAAATCATTTTTTATTTTTTATTTAAACTAAAATAATTATTTTAACCAGTAGATGCTTTTGTTATTGGTAATTAATAACAATAATTCCATAACACAACATAATATGAAATGTAATTATGTAAGAAACTAAGAAAATATAAATTAATACAATTGTTGGGTCGACCAACAAGGATAAAACTCAGTGAATTACATGAATTAGTGTAATGTGATTTTGAACTAATAAACAAAAAAACCCTTTTACTTTACAATAATATAGATTAGATTAGGTAGGTAACTCTTTTAAGATGTGAAGATATTGTGGTTAAGTAGACAAATTACTTTCTTTTTTTACCTACCGTGGGTAAGTACTTAAAATTTCTATACTTTTTATTCTAATTGCAATAGTTAATGTTGTTAATGACTTATATTAATACTTTATAACAAATTGTGTATACTATGAATGACTCAGCGAGTCGGGTACCTAATGAATCTTATTTGATTAATTTGAAATTTATTTTATTGGTTACCTAGCCTTTATATTTATTTCACCTAAATTTTTTTCTTAAATAATAGCATTATAATTAATAGGTATACTATAAAACTATAAAATAGCCTAGACTGACAAACCGTCTCCGATCAGCATCGTGTTTCGTAAACAATAATCTTATATCATTGAATTTAAATGTTACTTAGGTATATGCTTGTAAACTATTCTACAGCGGAGAGTTATCCACTTACCCGCTTTTTTTAATTACACCTATAGCTCTAACTTGACCAATTTTGCGTTTACACCACAAATTAATTCATGTGTTGTAAGATCATTAAATATTTTTGGTCTTATGAATACATACATGATTGATCTTTAATGGTTAGGTCAGGTTACGTTGAAAAGCTAACGTTACTATGTAGATACTCTGATTTTTATACCTAATATTGCTTCGTAGTTATATAATTTTTAGCTTATAGTTTTAATGCTTATCATTTAATTAATTTTAATTAGTTTAGTTATTATTTATTTATGAGTTAGATACAAATAATGTTCAGTTAGTGCAATCGAAAGTTTTAATATAAACATTATTATAAAATAATTCACGCAATGAAATCGATTTACTTTCAACAAATATATTTTATGATTCTGTATTTTGATGCATGCAAATACATTTATTTCAACAAAAAATTAGAGAGAATATGACTGGAGACTTTTATTTACAGTCTCTATTGATTACTGTGAGTAAACATTGTACACAATAGACGCGTAATCTCGAATACTTGTGAACAGGAAGAGGGAAAAAAAGTTAACGAACGAAATTGGTTTCCGAAAAGGACAACGTAATAATAATATGCGTCTCTTTAGAGTTCATCCTTTGTATAATTTTATTTATATATATATATATCTAACCAATAAACTAAATCAAAATTGCAAATAAGAATATCTAATTTTTTTTTATATTTATCATTGCAATTTCTCATCTGCAGAATAATCTGCAGAGTAACTAATTTATTGAGTACTATTATTACCGACTATTTATACAAATATTAACTAAATATTTTTTTCAATACAGTTTCTGAGAATAAAAATTATAATTTTGGGCAGTATAATATAACTGAATAAAATGTATGCGCGTTACGTACACAAATTATGTTACGTTAACCTACCTACATTAAAGAAAATCAAATCCCATCACCTTTACAGTGAGTATAGAAATTACAGTAGCATAGCCAAGGGAAGGGCTGAGGTGGCTGAAGCCTCCCCCCTCCCACAAAAAAATATTGAGAAAATTTAAAAATTATACTAGTGGTTTATGAAAGTCACTAAAAAGTATAAATTTGTATTTTTGAAATATAAAAAGAAAATTCATTGTTATTTTTATTATTATTTTTTCACATGTTAGACGTATGGAAGAACTTATAGGTAAACCACTTCTCTGTAAAAATGACCAGCCCTCTCCGAAAAAAAATCCTGGTTACGCCAATGAGAAATTATTTTAATTATTATCTGGGTATTTCTAGGAATTATCATACTTAAATTTAAATAAATTATGTTTAACAATTTAAGCATAACATAAATGCATTATATTTTTATCTTAAACTCTTGACAAGTTAAGACACTACTCTCGCCCAAAAAAATCTTAGATCAAACTTCAAAGATAAGTTTTAAGTATGAAAGAAAAAGATGACGCTGTATGCATTGTGTATTGTATTTATTTATTTCTTACGCATTATAATATGTTCAATTAATAATATAATAGTACCAATAACAATAATAGTTATATAAGTATATATTATTAGGTATATCAAACATTATATTACATTTTGACTGAGAAAACTTTTGTACCTCAAAAGTCGTATTATTTTTAAATTCAAATTATAGTCTACAGCTTTTTGAACGTGTTTTATGTAGGGATTTTCGTTTTTTATTTTGCTTTTTGAAATGTATACATCAAGATGTTATTATCTCGTGCATTAAACGGATATAATTAAAAGTCGTTTCTATACGTCATGTACAATGTACATGTACCAAACATTTGTATAATAATACGTATACGAACATCTTCAACGACAAACACTTTAAAACGAAACAACTTAGATATTCATTGTCTTTTGACATAAATAATATATATAAATATTCCGTGTGTCCCGAAAAACAAGGTACACTAAACTTTATCACTTATTACCCTGTAAATATCTGCTCGTGTATTTTGCACATGCGCAACAAAACTTAATTTTTTTTAAATGGCAACCCCTATTTTAAATACCATTTTTTAATTGTTTGATTTTTTTTCAAGACATTTTGATGAATCAAGTTTTGTCGTAAACTCAAAATTGACTAAATTAAAGCTATAGGTATAATTTGAAAACCTTATTAACTTTGAATACTTATTTGCATTTAATTTTTTTAATTGTTCCTATTATTTACTATTTATAAATTATTATTCCATTTTATTGTTACACGCTATGAAATAACATAATTAAAACAAGTATTTCATGAAACAACTTTCTAAATTTCTTATTTTTTTAAACAATACCTACTATACCTACATTATTACAAACATAAACTATTCAATAAATTGTTCGTAAGTCCCTCTGTTGTGTAGAATTGTAAAAGTTAATTTGACATTATCGACAAGTGTAACAATAAAATAGAATAATAATTTATAAACGGTAAATAATGTATTACTTAGTAAAAATAATTTTGATTACATCACGGTGTTTAGAAGTAAATAATATGAACACTTAAAAAAACGCCATGACAGACACACAAAAAAAACATATATCATTGTAAAATCACTACATTATTTTTACTTCGTTCCTAAACCTAAAATTATTCAAATTTAATAAAATTTTTAAATTATTCCTATAGCTATAACTGTAATTATGAGTTGATAACAGAAGTTGATTCATCAAAATGTCTTGAAAAAACCAATCAATCAGAAAATTATATTTAAAATAGGGGTTGCCGTTTTAAAAATTGAAGTTTTGTGCCTCGTGCATAAAATACATGAGTTAAAAAATTTCGAGTCATAAGAATTTATGATCGATTAGTCTAGTTTAATATCCCTCGAACAGAATTGAAAGATTTTTACAGGATCAGCCACCAGTTAAGTAAGAGCAATTTACATAACGAGAGATACCTTAACCCGCTTTCATCTTTATAATTGTTTTATTCTTAACCCTGTTCTTTCACACGATGAATTTTAATTAATAACTATTCATTCAGTCGAGATTATGACACTGGTTCTCCACCATTGCATTTTCTGACTCCAGTTTGTTTGATAACTTAAAACAGTAGTGCTCTAAGGACGTTCTAAGAGTATAATTATTATAAAATTATACTTTATAGTATAGTTTAAACAAATAAACAAACAAATACTCAAAGCAAATGCTTCTATAATATGCAAGTATTAGTAAGAAAATTCGTCAAAAAACATTAAGATAAAACTGATTAGAGTTTAAAACTGGAGCGATGGCCATTATAATTTTAAGTTATCTTTTATATTATAATTCAATAAAGGGTGTAATAGAAATAACTTACGAATGCAATTAAATAACTATATGTAGGTGGGTAATAACTTTTATTGTAATATTTTGTTTAATATTTTAGTTTCTTGTTAGTATTTATGATGATTGTCGTCTGTTTATAATGTATTAAAAAAAAATCATATATTGACATAATTAAAAAAAAGGCGGGTAAGTCGTGTATGTCGCTCTGCTGTACAGTAGGTTACAAGTGGGTTACTGTAATGGATGGAATTAAATTTGAATCCAATGATATTATATCATTGTATACGAAAAACGATTCTGAGCGAAGACGGTTTATCTGTCTAGGATATATTATAGATTATTAAAAATTTTCAAATCTTAGTTTTAAAAAGAAAATTTTTTATGAATTTCTAGTTTGAAATAATTTGCGAATTATCGTGATTTTTACATATGTTGTCAAAATTCAAACTTTAAATGCTTGTAAAAAAAAAATTGTGACTACGCATTTCTTTTATTTTTCAATTTTTATTGTAAAAATATATTATGACTTATGAGCCTTGTATTAAATTTTCAAATCTTAGATATAAAAAGAAAATTTTTTATGAATTTCTAGCTTAAAATAATTTCTGTATTTTCGTGATTTTTACATATGTTGTCAAAACTCAAATTTTGAATGCTTAAAAAAAAATTGTGACTATGTATTCCTTTTATTTTGCAACTGCTATTGTAAAAATATGTTAGGAGCCTTGTATTAAATTTTCAAATCTTAGAATTAAAAAGGAAAACTTTTATGAATTTCTATCTAAGATAATTTGAACATTGCCGTAATTTTTACGTATTTAGTCAAAATTTGAACTTTAAATGCTTATAAAAAAAAATTGTGACTATATATTTCTTTTATTTTTCAATTGCTATTGTAAAAATATATAATGAGCCTTGTATTAAATTTTCAAATCTTAGATATAAAAGGAAATTTTTTTATGAATTTCTAGCATAAAATAATTTACGACTTTCGTGATTTTTACATAATATGTTGTAAAAATTCAAACTTTGAATGCTTATAGAAAAAAATTGTGACTATGTATTTCTTTTATTTTTCAACTTCTATTGTAAAATATGTTAGGAGCCTTGTATTAAATTTTCAAATCTTAGAATTAAAAAGAAAAACTTTTATGAATTTCTATCTAAGATAATTTGAACATTGCCGTAATTTTTACGTATTTAGTCAAAATTTGAACTTTAAATGCTTATAAAACAAAATCGTGCCTACGAATTTTTAATATTTTTTAACTTCTATTGTTACAATGTGTTAGAAGCCTTGTATTAAATTTTCAAGCTTTTCTACCGAACAAATAAATTTTTATCGATATTTATATAAAAAAAATTAAAATGTCAGTAAACAGCTCAAAACAAATCTAAATATTTTGAAAATGTTATCAAATATATAAAACGCCTATATAAACATTCAGTCAAAATTTCAAGTATCTGCGGTAATTTGTTTTAGAGTTACACCAAAATAAGGAAATCGCTAAAAGTGAAAATCCAATGTTGTAAAAATTTAAATTTCAAATGCTCATAAAAATTTAATTTGAATTTCCGGTGGAATTTTTATTTGTGATAAAGATTGAAAAACTTGTAAGGAATCTTGTATTAAATTTTTAAATATTAGATTTAAAAAGAAAATTTTTTATGAATTGCTAGCTTAAAATAATTTGTGAATTTTCGTGATTTTTACGTATTTTGTCAAAATTCAAACTTTGAATGCTTATAAAAAAAAATTGTGACTATCAACTTCTTTTATTTTTCAACTGCTATTGTAACAATATGTTAAGAGCCTTGTATTAAATTTTCAAGCTTTTCTGCCTAACAAATAAATTTTTATCGATATTAATTTTAAAAAAACTAATAATGATCGAAAATTTGAAATGCCTATGAATAGTTCAACTTAAGTCGAAATTTTTTGAAAATTGCATGGTGGATAGAATATACTTATATAAACATTAGGTGAAAATTGCATGTATCTATGGTCATTTGTTTTAAAGTTACATCAAAAACCAAAATCGATTTTGTCGAAAAATGAGTGTGCGTAAAATTTCCCGTTTTTCCCTTAATTTTTAGTTTGTTTTTCTCAATTATTTAGAAAAATATTAAGAATTTTTTACTTTTGACCCCCCAAAGTACCAACTATATTCACTTTCTGATCGAACGAGGTACTGAAGTCAAAAATCGAAGCATTTGATTGAAGCATCTAAAAAAATAATAGGATGCATATGTTTTTAATTTAGTTTTAAAAGTATTTTTATTGTTTTGACAATGGACATACTCGTACTTTTTGATCATTGATCATAATTAATAATTTGAAATAATATACTCAACTGTTTTTCTTAATTCCAGTAATAATTATTAGATAATTAAGAACATTGAACAACTTTGGCGTTCCAAACGAAAACTGTTATAACGGGTTATGGGTATAATACAATTGTTATAATACAAATATACAATAATATATCTTTACACAAGTGTAGTTGGTATATTAATAGATAATAATAATAATTATGTTTGAAAAAATTAACGGTCTCAAAATCCAACTGATGCTGGCCAATTATAATAATATTATTGCGTACTAGCTGGCCACTAATAAACAACGGTTTGTTTGAAATTATCGGCTTTGGTCTACGACGAAATCCGGAAATGGTTCATTTTATTTTTTTCTGTCTACCTACACGCGCATAATACACCTGCAAAATGGCTGCATCTTATAATATCGATAAATCCGACCACATTGAAAAGACCACCATAAGAAAAGTTATCGACAAAACAAATAGCAACATCGAATACGATGAAATGGAAACCAAGCTACACAGATTCGATAACTACAACGAGGAAATAACTTATGACGATTTGGCGGGTCTACTGAGTTATGCAAAGCAGTTCACAGGCGACGACGCGTCGACTGCCATAATCGCTCAACCGGACGAATCCTCCAACATTGGACCGGCTGAGATAAACATTATTGCAGACGACGTGATTGCGACGTCGTCAACCAAGCAGGTCGCGGCCGTAGAAGAACATGTTAAGCAAAATGACGAGGCGTTGGACGTCACGCCGACCAGTGGAAAGGAGGTCACATCCCCTTTTTGGGGCTTGTTCGTCTGGCTGGACCCGGGAAACACTCCAGCGATACGCGCACCTCCACGCCCGGGCATCTTGATGAGAATCATTAGCGCGGTGTGGAGAGGCGTAACAAGAGCCGTACGCGGAATTCGTTGTTTTTTATTGAGTTTTTTCCCGAAGTGAAACCGTACGAAAGTTCCCCCCCTTGTTGAGGGCAGCAGACAAAGGCGTGGCGATGTGTGGACGAGGAAGGTACGTGACAGAGCACTGCAGGGTGATCGGCGGTAAGTCGCCAATACGTGTTATTCGGCCACCAGTTGTGGCGCAACGGGATCGCAGACGTCGGGTGCTCGGGATCGCCGACACGCGAGACCCTCTGACGGCGCGGTGGACGCCTAGCTGCTTCGGTTGCGATCGACGACGATGACACGACGACGGTGAGGCTAGCCATATCGACGCGGGCATCGACGCCGCCCCGTCGATACCAATAACGACTGCAATGCACGAATACGACTCGTTGCGACGGTGACGACGGATTTCCGTAGAGCTCAAAGTGTTCGGGTAGTAGATGATTATAATTTATGTAGGGTAGATAGGAACACGGATGTCAGTATAGCGCTGATGGACTCGAAGAAACTAAACGTTTCAGAGTTACGGCGGTGCGCGACTCCACGGCGGGACCATTGGCAGCGGCAGACTGCACGGTGCCGACGGATGTGGCCAGGGCGAAAATCACGGAGAGTCTCACTACTGATTCTCTCCCCTTTTCGCCTAGTGGTCTGACGCTGTTGGCCTAGTCACGACGCCTCGGTTAGGTCACCGCCCATTCCACAGTACCCATCATATTTTATAGTCTTCGTCGCTCGCTCCGGGAGCTTAGGTAACCGTCGTCACCGGCACAACGATCATCGTATTAAACATCTGCAGTATCGTCAAGCGCACAACATCGCGCACTAGCCACTTGTCGTCAATCGTTGTTCGTCTCGCAACCGTCGTGGTCGGGCTCCATCCGCTGCCATGGTCGTCTTCGCGCCCCGGGCAAACGCGCCAACGATTCTTGAACGCCCCTCAGGACCGACCGAATAACGTTGTAGAGGTGACCAGTAGCCATGTACTTACTAGCATCTTCTGCGATTATCACTCAATCGCCATTACGTACCACTCACATCGCCACGTCTTCTCTGATGCCTTTTTTTTGTTTTTGTTAAAATTATTAGTTATTGTTTTTTTTCAATTTGCATTGTATTATATATTATACTTCATCTTTTCGACATAATCTGTTCAAAATGTTAAAGCACACATTTGTTATGTTCACTAAATTGTTCATTAAATTTTTCAATAAAATATATTTTGTTTATATACAGTAACATTTTGTTTTTTATTTTTAGCATTAAAAAGTACGATTTTTTAATTTAACAGAACGATGGTCTCACTGTGCAAAATCATGGTGTCGCGTGGGACCCATAAGGGTCATTACGTATCAATTCGACCAAATCTCAATAAAATATATTATAATATATTTTTGACACGTCATACTTAAAATTATAAGTTTATCGGTGTGGTGAGATTAAGCGTGATTACAGAAAAAAGAAAAAGAAAAAATTAAAACACCACGCACACAATATCATAGTAAAATCAATACATTAATTATTAGTCGGCTTAGAATCTAAAATATCAATAACTACTTTTTTGTTATTGTTCTATGAATACCGCATTGTCTTTAGTGTTTACGTAAAAGTAGATATTGCTCCGATCCACAAGTCAGACGATGAAATCCGTGTTGAAATCCACACACGCTGTCTAGTAGTCTAGTTGATGATGTTGATAATACTTGTTGTGGACATAAAAAAAATGCCATTAAATAACTCAAAACAAGTAAAAATATTTTGAAAATGTTATCAAGTATAGGTTAGGTTAGGTTCCATCTGCGTTCTCTCGCCGTGGTGAACGGTCGTGTGTTGTTTTTAGTGCATTGCTGATAAGGCCTGCTCTGTGTAATATATTTCGTATATTGCTAGTTAGTTCGTTTTATCTATGTCGTCGTCTTCGGGCGGCGGCTCTCGCGCCGGCCGGAATTCGTCTACGAACAGACTAAAATCGACTTCTCAAAATGGAAGTTCGGGGCTCGGCTCCGAATTTACACTCGTCTCGTACCAACGTAAGTCTAAAACTAAACCAAACCCAATCAGTCCCGTCTCTCCAGGTTTACAACAAATTATGGATAATCCACCGGTTCTTGATACATCAAACACTACTTTCAATTATAACATTCCCGATAACGCGCACGAGCCAATTATGGTCGATGATGCTATTAACGGCTACGACCGTTCTAATGAGTCTGCCTCAGCCACCACGTTATCTACAGATATCACTATGCCATTAACAAACCAAAATCCAGCTATCGATAATAATAACATTAACACTCGTCTCAGATATTTTTCGCCGGATTATAATGGTCCTATAGTTATACTCGCCGAATGCACCGATCAAAACAAAAATTTAGGGAATTTGCATCCGTTTAAAATAGCAAAATTATTTTCTACCAACTTCACTGGCATTACCAATAAAAAACCAGTCGGCTAAAAAAAAGTTAAAATTACTTTCAATTCGATCACCAACGGCAATATATGCCTAAGTTCTAAAATCCCGAGTGATAACGGTTTCCAGGTAAACATAACTGTCTCGCTTATTTTTCGCTTATGAATTTCTAGCATAAAATAATTTACGAATTTTCGTGATTTTTACATAATATGTTGTAAAAATTCAAACTTTGAATGCTTATAAAAAAAAATTGTGACTATGTATTTTTTTTATTTTTCAACTTCTATTGTAAAAATATGTTAGGAGCCTTGTATTAAATTTTCAAATCTTAGAATTAAAAAGAAAAACTTTTATGAATTTCTATCTAAGATAATTTGAACATTGCCGTAATTTTTACGTATTTAGTCAAAATTTGAAATTTAAATGCTTATAAAAAAAAATCGTGCCTACGAATTTTTAATATTTTTTAACTTATATTGTTACAATGTGTTAGGAGCCTTGTATTAAATTTTCAAGCTTTTCTACCGAACAAATAAATTTTTATCGATATTTATAGAAAAAAAAACTAAAAAAGTTGAAAAATTAAAATGTCAGTAAACAGCTCAAAACAAATCTAAATATTTTGAAAATTTTATCAAATATATAAAACGCCTATATAAACATTCAGTCAAAATTTCAAGTATCTGCGGTAATTTTTTGTTTTAGAGTTACACCAAAATAAGGAAATCGCTAAAAGTGAAAATCCAATGATGTAAAAATTTAAATTTCAAATGCTCATAAAAATTTAATTTGAATTTCCGGTGGAATTTTTATTTGTGATAAAGATTGAAAAACTAGTAAGGAATCTTGTATTAAATTTTAAAATCTTAGATTTGAAAAGAAAATTTTTTATGAATTTCTAGCTTAAAATAATTTGTGAATTTTCGTGATTTTTACGTATTTTGTCAAAATTCAAACTTTGAATGCTTATAAAAAAAAATTGTGACTATCAACTTCTTTTATTTTTCAACTGCTATTGTAACAATATGTTAAGAGCCTTGTATTAAATTTTCAAGCTTTTCTGCCTAACAAATAAATTTTTATCGATATTAATTTTAAAAAAACTAATAATGATCGAAAATTTGAAATGCCTATGAATAGTTCAACTTAAGTCGAAATTTTTTGAAAATTGCATGGTGGATAGAATATACTTATATAAACATTAGGTGAAAATTGCATGTATCTATGGTCATTTGTTTTAAAGTTACATCAAAAACCAAAATCGATTTTGTCGAAAAATGAGTGTGCGTATAATTTCCCGTTTTTCCCTTAATTTTTAGTTTGTTTTTCTCAATTATTTAGAAAAATATTAAGAATTTTTTACTTTTGACCCCCCAAAGTACCAACTAGATTCACTTTCTGATCGAACGAGGTACTGAAGTCAAAAACCGAAGCATTTTTACTGCCCCAAAACGTGATGACAGACACAAAAAAAAAAAAAAAAAACACACATCATGGTAAAATCAATACATTCATCGCTCCGCTCAGAATCTAAAATATTATTTAATAACTTAGTTAATTGATTAAAATTTCCAGTGTTTGCTATTACAGCATGATGTATTGGTATGTATCAATCAATATATCATGCAGTTAAACAATTGTAAAAATGCATTAATAACTGATTATTTAAAAAAAAAAAAAAAAACTTTAATAAATTAATATTTCCAAAATTATTGAATTCATTTAAAAACAAATTATGAAAAATATTGTACCTACGATTTTTAAGCTTTTTGATTAAACAAAAAATATATTATCAATATGTATTCAAAATAGTCCTATGGATATGGAAAAAGGTATGGTCTAATTTGGATTATGGTAATTTTAAGATGTTTGTTATTAAAATTGATGTATCAACATTAGTATTTTTTAATAATGGTCCAAGTATAAAAGATATTAGATCTATTATTTATTTTTGTAAAACAATTTTCAAAAATGATTATTATAATTACAGACATTTTAAAAACTGAAAAACTTAACTTTCAAATTTTTATTTAGGTGTACATGAACATTTAGAAAAATAAAATATCCACTAAATAATTCAAACACAGAAGCTTTATACAAATTTTTTTTTTATTATATACACTTAAACAATAAGTTGTAAACATTTATAATTTTACATTGTTATAACTTTCTGTAGTCTAATAACCTAAGCTGTTGAAGCCTTTTCATTAATTTAAAAAAAAAAAAAAAACTCAAATGGAAATAATTATTTAAAAATATTAAAAGATTGAATTTATTTTTAGTAATTGCTTTTTTTTTTTCGTGATAGATGTGCACTGTGCAGCCTCCCTTAAGTGGGCCTATGATCATTTTCATCTCTTACCTCAAAATTAAATATCATATACCCCACTGTGATTTACAGTTATGAGAATTTACTAATTTAGTTAGTAAATTGTTAATTTGGGTCGTATTATAATGATTTCATTATTTTAATGCATGTAGGTATACAGTTTAATTATATTACAATTTATAACATGATAATAATATTGTTGTTTATAATTTTATATTTATCATTAACTATTTAACCTCAATACCTACAAATAACATATATTATTTGATATTTACAATTTGATCGTACCTAATCCGTTCGTCTTCAAACGATCAAACACCAATTCATATAACAAAAGTCCTGAGTTTTATGACGAAAATGTTTTGTACGAAAAATCCAATCATAAGATTTCTGTCACAGTGGGTAGTCAAATTAGATTTTCAGAAATAACAACATGTATAATTATATAATCGGTATTTGTAGCACTGCAGTTCTAGAAAAATATTATTTGATGAAATACCATAGAATTTTTTAATAACAATACAATCGTTACTAAAATTTCTGTACATTTATTAATATTTCATTCGATAGCGTTTCATAATATTTAAATAGATTATCATTTAAAAATTTAAAATGGTTTTTAATAAATTTGTGTAATTTAAATATTTTTTTTTTATTTTTTTTTTATTGAACTAAAAAAACATCAACAACAAAGGTTATTAGTTTTTGTTAAGATACAATGTTAAGGGTATTACAATGTTTATATGATGCTAACTACATATGGTTACTATTTAAGTTAATGTTACAATTTTTTTTTTTTAATCAATACGTTTAAATTTTGTTGTGTAAATCCGATCCTTTGAGAAAGGCTATCATTTTCGATGTGGTCTCGTTGCTCGGTCCCAGAGCTCCATACAAGTTGGGTGGAATGTTGTATTTCTCCATAACTTCAAAATATTGATAACACTCTGTTATTATATGTTTCACAGTCAGTGTAACCCCGCAGGCTGCACATTGAGGGGGTTCTTCTTTGGCCATGAGGTGTTTATGTGTCATCCTTGTGTGGCCTATTCGGAGACGATTTATAATAATTTTTTCTCTTCTGCTGAGATATTGATTTTTCCAACTTAGGATTGTGTTTTTTATTTCATTAAGTTTGGTCCGTTGTTTTGACCAGTGCGTTTGCCATTTTATTAGTGTATTGTTTTTAATTTGGGTTTTGATGTCGTCATATGTTACTTAATTTAAATAATTATATATTATAATTGCCATTTACGTGTATTTTTTTTTTCTTATTATCGACGACGCTGCCGGAACTGCTTGCGCATTACGTCAACAGCGCCGCCAAGCCATTTACGTGTCTAATGTGTTTTTTCTTCGTTCATATTCTATATTATATTATATTAAATACAATTTTGTTTTGTTTTGATAATTTAAATAAAATATAACACATTTATTTAACTATAATTAATTATTATTGCTTCTTATTGTTTAAGACAATCGATGTTTAAAATTATTTTCACAGCAAGCATTTTAGAATTTAAATAATATTTTCATTATTTTAGAACATACCTATATAAATATCTATTTCGTTTTTGTCTGCGTTGTTGTATCAAAATGTAATTTAGTAAATGGTTTATAAACTTTCAAGATGTATAGCGTAAAGGAGATACGTAAAATGTTTGGACAATTATTTTATCATCTGGAACCTTTTTTTCAATTTTTTCTCTAAAGTTTTTTTAATCTTCTATCTTGCATATTATGTTATAATTTTAAAATGTTTAGTTTATAATAATACAAATGATAGTTATCAATTAATAACATATTAAATAGTTTTTCATTTTTCTTTTAGGTACATTTTATTTGAGTGTGCTATAGCATAATGACATAATTATAGTGTTTAATCACAAATAATATCATGGCATTAATTTTAATATATTTGAATATACAAATTGCATACTGAAAAATAATATGGTAAGTTTATGGAGAGAAAAACACTTTTAACTAAAACGGAAAACGCTGGAAATACCACTTCGACAATTTTACAATATTGTATTATATTTTTAGCAGTTATAACAAAAATAAATATTACATACAGTTAAGGAAATTTTATAAACCACTGAAATAGAAAAAAAAAACGGGCAAGTGGATGTCGCTCTGCTGCTATAGGTTATTGTAATGGATAGTATACAATTTGAATTTAATGATATAATATCATTATATACGACAAACGATTCTGAACGGAAACGGGTTTTCAGTCTAGGATATTTTAAATTATGTTGATTATATTGTTATATAAAAAAAAATGTATTCACTTACAAAATAAAGGGTGCAATTTTTTTTTATGACCGTTTTAAGTTCATATTTTAACAAAATACCTATATTCAATAATTGAAAGTTTACAAATTATTAATTGTTGAAAATTTATAAAACATTGAATTTTAATAGCTAAAGATTAAACATTTAAAACAAGGCTCCACGCAAGTAATTAATTCTGTAACATGAAAATCTAAAGAACTATAATTTTTCAAACGCAGTTTTTTTTAAATAGTTAATTTAATTTCAGATTTGGATATAATTACATACAAAATAACCAAGATTAAAAATTTTAGTTATATCGTTGTAATTAAAAAATTGTATTCGTGGATACTTGGAATTTCTAGGGTAAACCTTATATTCTAATTTTAATATTTAATGTCGTTAATAACTAAGTGAGTCTGGAACATCATATATAATGAATCTAATTTGATTAATTTGGAATCCATTTTATATAGGTACCTTTTTTTTTTAATTATTATTTATTTATTTAAGTAATTTACAATCTATACAACATTATGTACAATGAGCAAATTTGATAGTTAATATAATATAAAGTAACAGAATTTAACATTTGTGGGCAGGCACTCAGCAGCACCACCCGACTGAGAACATTTTAAATGTCGTTGTTTTTTAAAAAAAATTTTTTATTTTAGTAGGTCTCTAAGTCACTGTCTTTTAAGTCTTTTAATTACAGGAAGTGAGGTGGAATATAGGTACCTAAATTTTTTTTTTGAAGAAGAAAATAACAATATAGTAGATAGTATAAAATACCCTAAACTGACAAACCGTCTTCACTCACTTGTCGTATATAATGATATTATATCATATTATATTATATTATTATACTATTTAATATCACCCATTACAGTATCTCACTAGTAAACTACTGTAAACCAGAGTGACATCCACTTACCCGCTTTTTTAAGTTCACATTTGGACAAAATTACATATTAAATAACCGAAATAACAATTTTAGTTATATTGTTGTATTTTAAAACTATTATTCATTGGTACTCTAATATTTTTGCTTAAATTTTGAATTTTAATTCAGATTTATTATACAATATCTCAGTCTCTTTGATTAAACGATTTGCAGAAAAATATATAATTCGTTAACGTTCCACTATAAAAATTACTTGATCAATAAATAAAGGTTTGCAAGTTTATTATTGGTCTACAACAAATCAACTTTAATGAAGTGGTCTAAAATCACCGGTATATTTGAATTCTTATCTGTGAACTAGATTGGTTTAAAAATTTTGAATCTTATAGAATTCTTTAAAATAATTTTTGAAGGTAATATTCATCAAACTAACAATATAGAGATAATATTATCAGGTGTTTTTCACAATTTACAATTTATTGATCGCAGAAGTATAATATATCGATGTATCAACATCAAGACAATAGAATAATGCGTCAAAGAGGCAATATTATTGTAGATTTTTTAATGATGATTAATTTTTTAGGAGAACACTTTAGCTTTTGGGATGGTAAAAAAAATTGTACGATCTATATTTAGATGCCAAATACATTTTATACTTTAGGGAGTTGAATTTATTATTTTTTCCCCACAAAATTGAAAAACTAAAAAAATGACAGTGTGGTTAATTTAGGAATCAAGTGCCTTTGTATTAGGTATGTATATAATGGACAGCTCACAGCTATGGTGTGTAAAAAAAACTCAATAGGTACATAATAGTTTTTCAAAAGCAATGATTGTTCGTTTAATTTTATAAGATTTAAAAATAATGTTTAATTAAAAAATGAAATAGAAAAAAAAACAAAAAAACTTTTATAATTGCGTTGTTGGTCGGTCCACAGATGGATGTAACGTGGCCACAATTATCGAATAAGACCGATACTATTATAATATAATATATAAACGAAACGTCAAAAAATCTTTTATGTTATCTAATTCAGTCCCAATCATCTACCTAACGATATAATTTCCATATATTACCTAGCGGAAATCCAACTTGTATTCTATAATAACTAGTAAAATATATAATTTATATATTAACGAGCATAATAAGGAATTTTATATAATAACTAGTTATTTAATAAAATAACGTATTACATATATTACCGCTAACATACATATATAATGTTAGGTACAAGCATAGGCCGTATATCTATGGAACATATTTGGATCAAAATTTCGCAGCTTTAAAGTGAAACAAAAACTATATAGAATATATTGTTCAGTGGGAAAACTTTCATGGAGCTGGTGAAAATATTCTATTCTCTTCGGGCTATAAATTACGCGTATTAGCAGCACGCGTGTATTAGTAATACTCGCCCTGGTTTGCGTTCGGACCATTTCGACGCGACCATTTCGGAAAATCATTAAAAACCTGTCGGTGTACACCCTACTTAAACCACCACCTTACCATTACTACCAAATCGTATTCTGTTTAGTGAACGCGTTTATTATTGTTCCCTTGGCCAATAATTTACGACCGTAATTAGATTCTTAAGCTTTCAAGACCGTCGCCGCCGCCAAGGCAGAGGTTTTTTTTCATATTAAAATTATTTTGTAATTATTTTGTTTAAAAGTATTGCAATGACGATGGGAAAGTGTGGGGATTTAAACATGTTGAGGGAGGAAGGAATGAGTCAAAGTGTGATTTTGTGAATATAATAATATAATACATAGATTATATTGTTTAATGGCAATAACATTTTATACGTTTGATAACAAAGCTTCAAAATTTGATAAAAAAATAATAATACATTATCAAAATGATAGATAAAAAATATTAAAAACACATAATAATATTTTTTTAATAAGCATTGAAAGTTCAAACTTTGACAAAATACGTAAAAATCATGAAATGTTGTAATTTATTTTGAGTTAAAAATTCATAAAAATGTATCTTTTTAAATCTAAGATTTATATATTTTGTATTCAATACAATATTTTTCATGAGTTTTTCTACTTTTATCAAATAAAAAATTTCTATCAGAAAGTTAAATTAAATTTTTAGGAACATTTTTATTACAACATTGGATATTCACTCAATTTATCTTGTACCAATAGTCTTATTTAGTTGTTTTAAAATGAATAAGTGTTGAAACTTGAAATTTACACCATATTTTTATTTTATCAATAATCAATGCCTATACTTGATAAAATCTTTAAAATATTTCAACCATTTTTAAGTTATTTATAGACATTTGTAATTTAATTTTTTTCTAGTTTTTTATTCTATAAATATCAATAACATTTTATTCATTGGGTCAAAAAGCTTGAAAATTTAAACAAGGTTCTACGTAAGTTGTTAATTCTGAGACAAAAGAAATCTAAAAACTATATTAACACAGTTTGTTTTATAGTAACTATAATTTTAAGTTATTTTATTTCAATTTTTATTTTTTTTGCGCCAAACGGCAATTACAAAAAGTATATAAACAATAATAGAACAGTAATAATATAATATTACAATACAGTGTGATCACGCTAAGAGGTACCACTAAATATTTCAGAACGATGACCTTATATTGAAATGGGGTTTTCACTGAATGAAAGACAGTACTTAAATACACATTTATTTATGATTTTCAAATTTTTAACACTTTTAGTGTGCGCATGCGCAATATAACTTACATTTTTTTAAATGGAAACACTACTTTTTTTCTACATATTCGGATAGATTATTATTTTTTAAATGTTTTTTGTATAAAAAGTTTTTTCTATTTACAAAATTGACAAAGTTATAGAAGTCGACATTTGAGTTATTGCATAATTTGTATAATTTGCATAATTTTAAACGAAATGTTCACTTATAACTTTCTGGAAATAAAAAAAAAGTGCCAAATTAATACTTAATCTACCTTATCTGTTTATAAATAATAATTTAATAATATCGTACGTCGTCCTGATGGATATCCCGAGTACCTGTGTGGTATAATTTTTGTTTAGTAAACTGCTATAATACGATTACAATTTTAACTATTTTTATAGTGGAATTTTATTTTATTTTTCAATAGTTCTAATAACGATAAGATAATCAGATAATGTAACTATTAAGATATTTTGTTTTAAGAAAAAGATCATTTTGGTTTTATTCTTTAACTAGACCCAAACCAAAGTTTACGTGATATTCGTGTAATATCTGGTTATTAAGTATTTTTATAATTTTACTGTTGTTTAAATATGAATAACGCTGAAAAAGTAGTCGTTGTTAATTTATGGCCAATGCCAACGTAATGTACGTCTAACTGCTAGGACGTATTCCGAACGATTCCCAGAAAGATACCATCCATTTCATAACTATATCTTACGACTTTTACAAGGGTTAGATCAAGAAGGTAGATTTCCTGGCAGACAAATCAACCAACAAAGGCGCAGAGCAGTATTTGATGAAGATACAGAATTACAGGTACTAGCATATGGGAGTTTACCAATTGCGCTTAAAATTACCTTTTCATATACCAATTGCGCTCTAAACATTTAAGGGTCGATATACCAATTGCGCTCTAAAAATTTTAGGGTCGATAGACCAATTGCGCTCTAAAAATGTTAGGGTCGATAGACCAATTGCGCTCTATACATTTTTTACATGTATTATACAGTTTTACAAGGTTTATGCAGTTTAGTCAATGAAATCTAAAATAAAATAATATTAATAATAATCAGAGAATAGGTGGTTAAATCATAAAGTAATAAGATTTTGAGTTTATATGATGTTTACATGATATTTGTATTTTGCATGCTTTAATAATAATAATATTTTTTTTTAATTATAATTTGAACATGGCATTACAATTTAGAATAATATAATTTGGTTAGTTTACAGAATAATATATTTGTTCAATAATACATTTTTTCACTACGAGGAAAGGAGAATATAATCATCATAAGTATAAAAGAACAATTGCCTACATTAAGATATTAAAATAATTCATTTAGTCACCACGAGGTATAATAATAATATGCTAATTTAAAAAAATATATAATACAATTTTCGTACATCACTCAAATGCATACTTCCGTGATCAAAATATGTGCGTGATAATAATAATGTTTCATAAAATTCCCGATACTGGTATAAAATATATTAAAACCAGTCACTTTAGCTAGTAATCAATTGATCAATAAATATCAGGCAAATTTTAATACAAGCGCAATTGGTATATTGACCGTAAAATATAAGAAGCGCAATTGGTACACTGACCCAAAAATATATGCAGCGCAATTGGTACACTGACCCAAAAATATATGCAGCGCAATTGGTATATTGACCCTTAAATACAAATTTTGTTTTAGGCGCAATTGGTCCATAGCCTAGCATATATACGAGCTAATCCACGTTCATCAATTAGGCATATTGCTCGCGAAATTGGAGTTTCGTATGGTTATGTCCAAAAAATTTTTAAAAAAAACACAAAATGCACCCATATAAATGTGATTTTGTCCAACATTTGCGTGCAGGAGATTCTACTCGTAGATTAGAATTTGTAGCTTGGTTTAATATTCAGTTTCACTATAACCCTTTAATTGTCAATCGTATTCCTTGGAGTGATGAATCAAAATTTACTAACAATGGTATAATGAATAAACAAAATCATCGATACTGGGATGACACTAACTCACACTGATCACTTGAAACTAATTTTCAAACAGTTTGGGGTATTAATGTATGGTGTGGGTTAATTGGTGGGAAGCTTATAGGACCGTACTTTTAATGGCAGACGATATTTAAATTTTTTAACCAACGAACTACAGCTTAAAATTAGACTAGTTTACAAAATGCATTATTAGAATAGTAGTATACAGACGGTTTTAATTTCAAATTAGGATGAAATAAATTATATTAAGTAATCAAGAATAAAGTATATTAGTCATGTAATTGTTGTGCCGCTCGGCCGCTACACCCCCAAAATAATAATTTATAATATACAAAGATATTTGGGTGTTTATAAATAAAAGCAATTGAAATATACATACAGACAGACATATATATGTGAGAATAATTGTACATTTGTGATTACTGATTTATATCGGTATAACATATAACTTATTACTTATTAGTTATTAGTATTTATTAATTATTATAAATGTTATTATTACAGTATGCTCGTATGCCACGGTATGGTGCACCATATAAAAAAATTACATAAATAATTATATTTCATAAACATTTAGTAGAATAGTAAATATATACTTACATTTATTTAATTAAGTTTTTTTTTAAGAAGAATTCTGGTTAATGGAACAAGAATTAAATTCAACCATATTTTTAATTGCCTATTCTAATAAATGTTTATGTTATATACGTAACTATTCAAATAATTTTACTATATTCATAGTCATTGAATTATTTATAAGGCAACGTAATTTGGATTTGATTAAAAGTAACTCGTTATTTATTAATTTTATATCAATTAAAATAAGTTATGTCATAAATAAGTTGATGAAAATTAACTTCACTTTAACATTTTAACTCATTTATCCCCAAGCTTGGGTAGAATTGATTTATTGAAATTTCATGAAATTTATGCTGATGAAAAAAATAATACAATACAATGTGTATTGTTTTTTTTTGATATATTATTTCATTATGTAGGTTGTTGAAACTGAAATACTAAGCTTTTATATTATTAATGCACTAATTATGAATTTCGTAGGTTATTTTAATGTTTTTTGTTGTATACAAATTTCGATTCTTATAATTTAATTTAATATTTTAATGAAACGATAATAGCACAATTCTTACTGCAAGTATTTTATAAATGCTCGTTTGTATTCACAACGCTTTTTAAAATATATATGACTGAATAAATTTTTTGTTGTGTCAATACAGAGACACATATTGTAAAAGTAAAATTAATATTATATAGACTTAATGTTGATAAAACGGGAAATATTCAAATAGCTGCTGATGTTGGTAGGTAATTTTAATTTTAATTACAAGCTATTACAGGCTATTAGACGTATTTTTTCTAATATTATAGTAAAACTAACTCATAAAAAACCAATTACATTTATTTAAATATGTTAATTTTTAAGCCTAAGAAATATATATGTTATACATATTGAAATTTTATGAAGCGGTGGTAGGTATGTAAAAAAGTAAAATATAATTACAGAAAGTATAACGTCTAAATAAATAAACATACGTTCTATATACTGTGTGACCAGAATTTAAGATACTTTTGGTAATAGTGGTTCGGCTAAACAGATTTAAATTATTATGTTGACATCAAATTTCACCTATAAAGTTTTTTCTATCTTAAAAACAATTGACAGTGAGTTAAAGTGTGTGCACGTAATTATATTTTGTTGCATTTTACTCTAAAAACAAATTCACACATTTGCATAACTTGATTTTATATGATTGGTTTAGACTTTAATTTGCTTTAAATCGGCCAAATTTTAGATAGATGAAATAATAATGTCTTTTGTGAAAAAAAAATATTGCTATTCAAACTGAAAATAGGGATTGCGATTCAAAAAAAAAATAATAATAATAATAATTTGCTACACGAGTGAAAAAATAAAAAAGGCGGGTAAGTCGTGGATGTCGCTCTGCTGTACAGTAGGTTACAAGTGGGTTACTGTAATGGATGGAATTAAATTTGAATCCAATGATATTATAACATTGTATACGAAAAACGAAGACGGTCTATGATATATTATAGATTATTATAAATTTTAAAATCTTAGATTTAAAAAGAAAAATTTTTATGAATTTCTAGTTTAAAATAATTTGCCAATTTTCGTGATTTTTAGATATGTTGTCAAAATTCAAACTTTGAATGCTAGTAAAAAAAATTGTGCTAATAAATTTCTTTTATGTTTCACCTGCTATTTTAAAAATATGTTAGGAGCCTTATATAAAATTTCAAATTCTTAGACATAAAAGGAAATTTTTTTATGAATTTCTAGCATAAAATAATTTACGAATTTTCATGATTTTTACATAATATGTTGTCAAAATTCAAACTTTGAATGCTTATAAAAAAAAAATTGTGACTATGAATTTATTTTATTTTTTAACTGCTATTGTAAAAATATTTTGAGAGTCTTGTACTAAATTTTCAAGCTTTTCTGCCTAGAAAATAAATTTTTATCGATATTAATTTAAAAAAAACTAAAAATGATCGAAAATTTCAAATGCCTATGAATAGTTCAACTTAAGTCGAAAATTTTTGAAAATTGGATGGTGGATAGAATATACTTATAGAAACATTCGGTGAAAATTTCATGTATCTATGGTCATTTGTTTTAATGTTACATCAAAAACCAAAATTTGTCGATAAATGAGTGTGCGTAAAATTTCCAGTTTTTCCCTTAATTTTTAGTTTGTTTTTCTCGATTATTTTGAAAGGAATTAAGAATTTTTCACTTTTGACCCCCCAAAATACCAAATAACCAAATACCAAATAACTTCTGATCGAACGAGGTACTGAAGTCAAAAATCGAAGCACTTTTACTGCCCCAAAACGTGATGACAGACACAAAAAAAAACACACACACATCATGGTAAAATTAATACATTCATCGCTCCGTTTAGAATCTAAAATGAAAAACTTTGATTTTTTTAAAAAATATTTTATATTAAATCTTTTATACGTTAAAAATAAACCCATTAATTAGTTTTTTTGACAGAGATAGAGGTTTGGCTATGGAAAAATGATTGGTGTTTTTTTCTTTTTTAATCGACCTTAGACATGTATATAGAGATAATGAAATTTGTAATATTGAATTACTCTAGTTTAAACTAATTGTTCAACATCAATACATATTTACAATACCATATATTGATAATTATTGTACCCAAAGTAATGCTATTTAAGTCTATGTACGTGAGTATAATCAATATTTTAACCATGCTCAACTTATAGATACTAAATAATCGAAATAATATCACATTGTAGGTAAATGACTATTTTTAGACAAATGAGACATATATTAACATTTATTTGATTTCATATTGTACTCTCATTATTGCCAATTCATACTTGCTAAAAAGATAGCATAATAGTATATTTGAAAGTAATGAAAACTATTAAATTCATACACTATAAATTTGATATCAAGATTTATTTTTATTAATTTTAGTCTTATCTAAATAAATAATTTAAAGTTACCTCTTTGATGTTCCAAATGTCTCAAAAATTCTTTTGACGATGCAGCATTTAATTCGTCTCTTGAATTATTAAATTACTATCAGGAGCGTATTTATAATTTTTTATCGGTGAGGATTATATTATATAAAGATAGTTATGAGTTATAAGTTATAACTTATATTTTCCATTTTAAAATAATTTCATAATTTATTAACCAATTATCAAAATACACATGTTTGATGGAAATTTAACATTAAATGTATTTAATTAATACAATAAATTAATATCTCAGTTAAAAAGATATAAAAATATGTACTTTCCCTTTAATTAGGTCTTTGTTTACTATATATTATGCTACTTGTACTTAGATTTTTAAATGTAGGTAAATCCGACTCAGATCTTATTTGAACTCATAAAAAACTACAATTGGATCTAATTTGAGATCTGAAATTACTCCATCGATTAGGAAACATTTAATTTAAATATTATAGAACAATGACGGAATCAAGATGGTGCGCTTTTTTGCTGAAAATACATATCTTCCCAACACGCATAAAGAAACATTATAAAAATAAGAATCTAAATAGTAAATACGTATGTGAATAATGACGATAGTCATGTGATGAGGATGTGAATGCAAAATCCAAACGTTATTGGCTGCAATGTCGTAGTACCTAGCATAAAGTTAGCTAGTGAATTGGCTTAATTTTCGATTTATTTGAGAGTTGGAATGTTGTGTCAATCATACGTTTACACGTAATAACTATATAACTACCTATACACATTACACACGATATACCTACAAAGTGAATCAAAAGTCTTCATCATTCTTCAAATATATATATTTATATTAAAAATGATGGCAAGGTGTATTAATTTTTTTTTAACATATGAGTAAAAGTTGTAAAACAGTAGTTTTTACTACCTACTAACATTTCTATTATTACAGAAACATTATTATATTAATGCAAATTTGATATTTTCAAAATGTTATAATATACACAACAATCATATAAGTAATTTTGGAATGCTTAAATATATGCTTTTGTAAATATTATTGAATTAAAATTTACAAAAAAAACAAGTTATGTCGTTTCATCAAACATCGTTATTTGATTTTGAATATCTGATTTATTGAAAATAAAGTATCAGATTTTTGACCCAATAAATAAAATTGTATTAAAATATTGTATAGAATAAAACTAAAATAATTGAAAATTTCAATTTTTTATAAATAACTCAAAGAAACTTTAAATATTTCGAACGTTATATCAAGTATAGGAATTACCAATACAAATATTCAGTGAAAATGTCATGTATATACGGTAATTTGTTATAGAGTTACACCGATATCCAACATTAATTTTGCGTAAAAGTTACCGTTTTTCTCGTGCTTTTAAAAGTTACTAATAATTTTAACTTCCCCAATGCACAAACTACATTCACTTTCCCACCAAGATGCTACTGAAGTTGAAATTTGAAGCATAATTTCGACTACTATTATCGTGTACAAGCATACAAACACCCACGAAAAAAAAATAAAATAAAAAAACACAACATTGTAAAATCAATATATTCATCGCTCATCTGCTCAGATTCTAAAAGAAAAAATCAGATAAGTGATTGTCGTTCTGTAGTACAGTAGGTTACAAGTAGATTCACTTAATGTGTGGTATTAAATTTGAATCCAATGATGTTATAATATCATTGTATACGAAAAACGATTCTGAGCGGAGATGGTTTGTCAGTTTAGCATATTATATGCTATATCTATTAAATATTTTTTTATTTTTAAAAAAAAAAAAAAAAAAAATGTAGGTAGGTACCTATTAAATAAATTCCAAAATAATCAAATCAGATTCATTATGTTCTCTACTCACTCAGTCATTCATAGTAGGTATATATAAAATTATTTTAAATTATTAATATCAGGCATTAACGAAATTAACTATTAAAATTAGAATACAAAGCATACTCTAGAAATTTCAAGTACCCACTATTAATATTTTTAAATTACAACAATATAACTAAAAATGTTATTCTTGGATATTTAATATTTAATATAAACATTTAATAATTGTATACCAAATTATATTATGTGCCGTATTTTCATAACTTTATATAAATATACCTGTCCCCAGTCTCATATCTGAGTATTTTCATATAGCTGTTTTAATATTGGCAAATTAAATATTGAATAATTCAACTGCACAGTTGGTTGGACGCCAGTGACAGATGCTGTGACATTTAATGGAGCAGTGCCAGTTTTTAATATCCGACCGTTCATTTCGATATGGCACCTATAACTATAGATGGATTTTGTATTTACGGGAAAAAGTTTTCTTTATATACCTACTTCTCCTACTCGACGTTACATTTTATTTTCGTTTTCAGTTGTGCGGAATAATAATAATAATAATAATAATAGGTCTATATTATAATATCTCTATATATTTTATAATATTATTTTCACCAAATTAGAAAAGTTTAAAAGAGGCGAAAATAAAGAAAACACGTGCAATGCAAACATCTTGCATCGTTAAACGTTTTATTTTGCTGTATTCAAAAATCTTTTTGGAGCTGAACACGGTCATGTTTATGATATCACAATATCTATTAAAAGCCACATCGATAGTGCTGATACAGTGATACGTTAAATATTTATTCATACAAATACATGTATATACAATATACATAATGAGAATATTATTATTTTTGTTTTTGCCTATCAATAAAAATACCCACTGTGACATAAGCCATTGGGAAACTGCAGGTATATTTACAGCGAGAACATAATTCTAATGATATGTATATTCAAACATTTTGAAATAGTTTTTTTTATAGTTATTTGTTTTAAATATTTGGTTTTATTAATCATAGATGGTGACTGCAGATGTGAATAATTTGCAGCCGAAGGATTTTAAAAGATGTCCAGGAAGTTTTGTGATCATTATTAATTCGATACATGACCAATATTTGGACATTCTGTCATTATGTGTTTGACTGAGAGAATATTGCCGCATGATAGGCATATTGGGGAATCATTTTTACTCATTAGGTGACCGTGAGTGATTTGTGAGTGCCCGATCCGGAGTCTTGTTAGGAAAACTTAAAATTTTCTAGAAAGGTCTGAGGATCTTGTCATACGAATATGTCTTTTTTTAATTTTACGAATTTTCATGCAAAACAATTACTTGCCAGGTAATAGTACAATGGAGTTTGATTAAAGATAGGTATTAGCTTTTGTTTCGTTGCGAGTTGAGCTGCTGTTGCTGATAGGTTAGATACTTACTAGATGTTATAGATTTTTTTATGATATCATAATGTTTGGCCTGTAAAAAGAGAAAAAATTAATATCTTTATATGTATTTTAATAAATGTATAAAGATATAAAGATATTTATTTATTTGCTAGTCTTAACATTTAATTATTTCTTAATTTTGCTAAAATGTATATCGTGTATGAAATGTATTTATAAATAAAAAATATCTTTTACATATAATAGTGTATATTTAATTTTATTATTTATTAATTTTTATCGCTCATAGATTTATGCTTTAGCTATATAAAATATACAAATATACTCAGTTTGTTAATTTAATTTATTCATTTTTTAATTAATTGCACGTTTAAAATTTTAAATTAGCTAGGTGTTTTATTTTTAATTAATTAATATAGATATTAAGTAAATTACATAAAAAATCTAATTTGATTTCTACAGATTTCTTACGACAGCATATTCACTAAATTAGCGCAGTATTAAATTGAATAAAACTAATATTACGTTAGATACAATTTAGATGGCATTTTTTTTTTTTTATAGCATTGCTTAATTTTGCAATTTTAATTGAATTATATTTATCATTATCATTATAAAACACATGATGTAATAAATAACTTATATATAACTTATATATGATGTTGAAAATCAGGAAAGATAAATATAATTTTCATCTATGTTCTATTATTCTATATATACATATTTATCCATTAATTATGCTATAATAATATTATACTGTATAATAGATATTTGGTATACAGTCAGAAAGAAAAAAGTTTTTCTTTAATTTTGTTATCTCCGGCACAAAAACTTTATTGGCAATATATTTATTCCAGTTAAGAGGGTAAAAAAATGGGAAGGAAATAATCATTAATACTCCCTCTTGGACGATAAGATATTCAGAACTTTTTGGCTGTTGGCCAAAAAAAAATTTATCCCGTTAATTTTTGTCCTCATTTCTGTAATAAAAATGATATCAATCACAGGATGAAAGTTTTATAAAAATAGAACATTTTTTTTGTTTAACGATTATATTGTATTAGATAGATATAATTCTTTAGGCATTTATATTATACCTGTATAAATTTATTTATATAAATAAAAATAGATAGAATATATTATATCTATCTAGGAGATCACCTCTGTTCACTCATCAACTCACAGACCAAACAGCTGGGTCCAGAGACTTGATATTTTGTACAGAGGTTCTTTAAGCGATGTACACACCCACTAAGAAAGTATTTTACAAAATTCAACCCCTACGGTCTTGAAAAGGGTTATATAATATAAAGATGAAAAATTGTTGGATTGGTCGGTGAAATATCTGTAACTATTTAACTGATTTTAAATTTTTTTTAACATTAGAAAGCTACACAATCCAATGAATCTAAAGACTGATTATGTTATATCTTGATAAGAGTTGCTCTTAATATTTTTATTGAAAATTTGAACTTTTTTTAAACATAATAATAATATTAAATATATTTTTGTTTTCTATTGGTTATACAATTTAGCATGGAAGAATAAACAATTTGCAATTTGTTATTAGGTACCAATTTAAAAAAAATGTTCACCTTTACAAAACTAAAAATGTGATAAATGATTATGGTTGAATATACTTTTAGTTCTGTATTTTACATGACCGTGTTAAGAATATTCTATGGAGATTAAGATAGACTAAATCCATGGGAATGTATCCACGGGAATCCACGTAAGTCAATTAACCAATCACCTGCAGTATAATGCCCTAAAAAAAGACATGACTGCATGAAATAATAACTTTAGTCTAAACATCCATAATTTGCTATCAACTATCTTGATGTTTAATACTTTGATTGTGGATAGCACTATCATAACAACAGCAACACTATTATGTTGTCTTCATAGTGGAAGTGTCTTTCGCTTTTAAGTAATTATGATATTAACCGTTACCGTTATTGTTTTATTGTTATTATTTATTCTTTTATATTATTATATAATAAATTAATATGTTATTGGATTATTGCCTATAAACTAAAAATAGGTAATGAAACAATTACATTATTTTTTATGGATATGAACAGTAAAATTATATTTTTAAGCTTGTTCTAAAAAAAACATTATTTCACGTGTATTTTACTAATTCCCATTCTTTTAGAAATTGTAATTTCTGACCTTGTCCATATTTGTTTGTAATTTGCCTCCTGGAGTCTAAAATTGTAAATTATATATTATTTACTTTATTTCATCCTTTTTATTGTTGTTGTATAATGTTTTTGATGAATTCTAGAATATTTTAGATGTTATTACTTTTTGCAGAACTTAATCAAAAACGATAATGAAATGGACCCTCCACTACCCCATTGAATAAACCTCCACCAAGAGTGTTAATTGTAATATCATGTACTGTTAGAAAATGTTTTTAATTGCTTGAACTTTTGATTTTCCAGTTAAAGTTCAACGAACTAGAAAATATAATCAAGGGAATTATCTATTTAGTAGGTACCTATACCAAAATCATAAAAAAATCAGAGTAAAAATATTAGAATGTTCTAAAGTAATAATAACATAATTTAATATAAATTAAAATATCATATGGTAGAATATAACTAAATCAAAAAAGTACTAGGTAAAATAATTTAGTACCTAACCTACCAAGCAGTATACATTTATAATATTTTGCCTCAAATAAATTTTACAATATTTTGGGTGTTTTTTTTTTAAGTAAAATTATTATGCATACTCTAAAATGATACCCATTCTAGGTAATTACAGTTATCATGATGATGGAAACGTTCAATCGGGTGATAAAATAAAATAGCATAATAAAATAGTTATTTTTACATAATTATTAATCATAGGCATAGTATATTACTGAAACATATAGAACATAGTTTTACATCACTTATATTTAATTTTTAACGCACCTACCTAACTCAAGACCACGAAAACTTTGTTTTACAGTGTCTCAACATCATGTTACAAATGTAGATTAATTAAAATAGATTCCTCGTGAATATTATACAGTGACATGAAGCACGGTGTAACTCTGTAACATAATAAGTTATTCTAAGATCTATCAAAATATTTGGAAATTTTTTTATTATTTTTTTAAAAAATATTTTGATTATTACAGCACTTTAAATATGAAAATTATATGAATAATAAATAGTTTAAATAATATTTTGAAAAAAATTGTTACATTTTAAATTAGTTAACTCTAAAAATATATTGATATTTAAGAAAATTCTAAAAGTAAATTAATTGAGAGATAAATGTTTTTTCCATCAAAATCATTCTTATAATCAGATTTTAAAATTGGCTATTTTAAAATTTTCAAAAAACATTTGAATCAAATTTTCAAATTTTTGTGTTTTGTTTAAAAAAAAAAAAAATAACTATAAATATATCACAAGAATTTATAAATGATATTTTAAAAAATTAATATTATTTGATTATTAAAAAATTATGGCATAAGTTAGTTATTTTTATTACACTTTATATATCTGGTGAGTCGGTACCTATAGGCCATACCACCTATAGACCTACCATTAGGACCAACAATGCGGTACCTATAGGCCATACCACCTATAGACCAACCATTAGGACCAACAATGCATTGAGTTTTTAAATATTACCTGCACGCAGTCTAACTATAATTCTTTGCATTTTATTTTGATATAAATAATTCAAACGTTAATATGAAATATATTGAAAGAATTATAATATCGCCTCAATATATTATTATATGTTAATTACAATTTAAATGAGGTATGCCAAAATACTAAAAATTTAAAACAAAAAATAATTTTAAACATTTTTATTGAGTAATGTACATATGATGATTAATTTAAAGTCTTAAACCATACACAATTTGATAAATAATATGCTATAAAGTTACAGAAAAGTATAAAGTAAAATAAATTTAACATATAATATGTACCAAGGAATATTTTTCTTGGTATAGTGTAAAGAAAAAATATTAATAACCTAACTTATTATAGATTGGTTTTTAGAATAGTAGGTAATTGTTAATTTTCAATAGTGATAACTGATAAGCAATATCTGTTAAAAAAAAATGAAGTTGTACCCAGCCCAAAAATATATAAGTAGGGTTATGTTAAAAAATTTGACAAGTATTTCTAAACTACATAGGTACTTAATGTATGATACAATGCTACACGATATACACCCGTTGTGTGGATATAGTACCTATACCTTCCTAATTGAAATATTTTACACGAAACAGTGATGATGTATCGTTGAAAATTTACCAACAAACGTTTACATTTTCTGAAAACGATAAAAATTACAAAAACAACAAACCCAAGAAAAAACTATATAGTTATCATTACGCCATGTTCGAGATTAGTGCTATGCTGTCAGATGTCAACCCAATTCTACGTGTGATTTATAATCATCAGCCTACTAAAGACCATAGACATATATACTAAAGGGTACAGACCAGAGGTAAAGTAGGAGGTCATGATTTTCGTCCACGAGTTGTTACAGGAACAGCGTACAATGTCATCTAGTACAAATCACCGACCATTATGAAGGCGCGAATGGAGCGGATGGAGCCCGCTTTTATTTTTTCATAAATTTCAGCGTCATCTTCAGTTAATTAAGTGAGAAACACTAAAAACGCGTCCCCTCTAGGGTTGTTTAATTTTATAGAAATTAAGATAGGAACACATTTTTCTATCTTAAATCGTGAATTGAACGGTTTATTTGGAATTTGTTTTCGATTATATCACGTAAATGTCCTCCACCCCACACAATCAAAAATATAAAATAATATATTTAAAATTACAGTTTTTGATCTAATTTAGATTTTTTATTTAATTTTTTAAATTTTTTAGTTACATGATATTTTTAAATGGTGGTTCAAGAATCATTTTAAAATGTGTTTTCATTGATATGGGTGGTGCTGTGGACAAGTTTTTTTAATAAAACTAAAAGCTTGCAAATTGTGGAAATAGTCTTGCACATTTTTTGCTAATTGAATGCTTAATATTTACTTAGTATATTGAATGATTATTACCAGCGTGGTGGTTTCATTGTTTTATTGATTACCATGATTAAAGATATCATGTTCACTTCCGTCTACCTTATCTGTTATCCACATTATCATCACACGTGTGATAATTGTATAGTGATTTCGGTTGAATAGCCGTATAGGTGTTTCTACTTTTGACAAATATACTAATAATAGTATAATACTATCTTTATTTACTTATTTTATAGTGCCTTACTATACAGTGGTGCGGGGGACAAAGTCCACAACGGATTATTTATAATTTATTATGTATTGAACTGTATTTTCTGAACTAAAATGATCATATGTACCCAATTTTTTTTTCAATTCGAGCACTGTGAAGTCCCCACATACCACCCATACACCGTTCGCATTGCTGTTGTTATTATATAAATATTTTATACATAATATAACATAATATTTGTTAGATCGTTACCTATTCGTTTTTAAAAACTTGCTCCCAAGTCCCAACATTTTTCTTACAAACAGACGACTGTGAATTATCGTTTTAGCGATTTTTGATTTTCATTAATTTACTATAATATGTAATAATACATAATATATATTATATTATATATTCAGCGAAAATGCATTGTTTTATTACTGTCTAGCAGTTTTTTCTCTGTTTACAAAATATTTATAATTTACATGTATAGTATTTTTTTAACGTTGGAGCTTATTTTTACCGAAGTGCTGAATCCGGGGTACACCCCAGAGGATTGAAAAGTTTCGCTAGAAAGTTTTTTCTTTTTTTTCGCTTTCCATAAATATTCGTGTAACGTTATACTTTCGTTTTTTAGTGTACAATGGTAACAAAATGCGTTTATTATTATGATTATTTTCTTTCAGAAACGTAATTTCCAAAAACCTTTAAACCCTTTTACAATCTTTGGGAACATAACGGTGCACCGGTAACCTGAATGTATACATGTATTATAGATATAGTAGTTCAGAAGCTCAAGTATATTGACTTACCGAAAAATATTTAATATTTTTTAAATTCTACAACGATGGTTATTTGGAAATTCTGTGTGAAGCAATGTACCAATATTTTAATCTAAAAAAATATATTTATTTATTTCATTTTATTTTCATTTTTGAAACAATACCCGAAATACTTGGTTATATCTTTGATAGCTACCATAAAGTTAATCAATGTACCTATATCTATATATTTTAAATAAAAAATTATTAAATAAACTAATAATATTGCATGTGTTTATTTAATTAAATAGTTAACTAAATAAATCCACTTATAATATACTTGAAAATAACTATGGTTAATAAGGTATTTCTATATACATTAATAAATTACTCATAAAATAAAGAATACTTAAGAATTTAAACTTGGTGTTATTGCAATAGTGTATTATCTATTTAGTATTACATAAATTTCTTATTGCAAGATCTTACAACGATGACAATAATTCTCACTTAATTGTTTTTATTATAATATATATAGTTATGTCTCGAATTTCAATTAAATATACACATAATCAACATTTTTTTTTCAAGTCCAATAATACACTTATAGAATTTATTAAAAAAATTTATGTTTGTAAATTATTTTATAGTACTTAACCTGATTAATGCTTACATAATGATTAATAATAATATATTCTAGAAATAACAGTTAAATTTATATTTCCATTTGTAGTTTAATCACGAGACGATATATAATAATATATTAATTGACTTCAGAGGTAAAGATATTATGTACATACAAATGTACATTTTTCATAGTTAAATTTAATATTTAAATTCACCACTAAAATAATGAATTATAAATCTTAAAATTATTATTTTCCCAATTCAAACTCTCTCTATTATATATACACCGTGTAAGATAAAATGTAGATAGTCTTACTTTCGGAAGGTTTAGGAAAGCCTCAACTCCAATAAAAAAAAAACCAAGAATTATACGGAAGTCCAAATATTCTTTAACATACGAGAAGCAAAATACTTAAATGGTTAGTAAATTACGTATGGAGGGTGGATGACTGAATTATTAAAAAATCATTGGTGGCTGAAATGAAACCTAACTTCTGGGCAGGCCTAGAAGAAGATGGAGGGACTCAGTCGTGAAGGATCTACGAATAATTTTAAAAAGGGCTCAGATAGACATGACATACAATAGAGAAAAATGGAATATTTTTTTGATGGCAGTGTTGGACCTCAATAGGTAGTCCCTTTTTAAGCTGTTTATGATGATGATGATGATGATGACGTGTAACGTGTAAGATAAATATTATATTATATATATCTTATAAATAATGTTATATATGAATCTATGTCACTTATAGGTACTCACTACATAAAGTAATAATTCAAAATCTTAATGTACTTTAATATAATATAATCATACATCAGTCATTAGTTGAGCAATATATGTCAAATGCTATAGTACTAATATAAATTCGCTTTCTAATATTTGTTAATTAATTAAAAAAATTATAATTATTTTATAGGTGTAAGAAATTTATTAGTTATTTAAAATTTATTGTATACAAATTACAGATATACGATTTTGAAAATACATATGATTTAAAATGTGAATATTCTTAAATAAAAGGTAAATGTTATAATAAAATACCTACCTAGATACAATATGTAATTAATACTAATGTGACCATAAGATTTAAAATAATAACAAATGGCCCACTGACTTATAAGTTAAATGATTGATAAACTATAGATACACCATTTTAGAATATACATTTTTTTTTCTTAATAACTAAATATTTATTGCCTTATGGCCTTATGAAATATTAAATTATAAGATTTAAAAAAAAAAAGTTATAGATTCGAAATCAACTGTATTCCAAATTATAATATTATACAATCTATATATTTTATACGCTTGTGTTTAAATCAAGGTTTTAGAAAAGCCATGTACAAATAAAAGTCGTAATTATTATTCATAATTACTCATCTATTGAACTTCTTTCGTTCGTTTGATTAAATTTGTAAACGTAATTTGTATCCTTATTATTCGAAATTTCTGTTTAAGCGGTCAAAACTTTTCCCCCTAGAGTTAATCGTCCGATGTGAACAGCTTTTATTCCTTCTTATCCACATTTTTATTATTTCTAAAACCGGATCTGAATTCCAAATTAGTTTTGTAACTACTTACTCTTTAACCTCTTCACTCCAATGAATTTTGATTTTAACATAGAGCACGATGAGTCAATGAAATACTAAGTTTCTGTTTACATCAAATTCTTATGTTTAATAGGTACAGATATAAATATAAAATATATATAGGATATTTCACCATGTATTTTTGTCACCATTTCTAAGTTTTTTATATAGTTTTAAAGCGTAAAGATAAACAGAAAAAAAATAAAGAAAAATAAGTATCTTTTCAATAAGTAAATCAGTATTTTACCAAATTTTTGTTTTCTTGGTGTAACATAAAAACAAATGAAACATTATTTCTGAATATTTATAATGGACATTTTTATACGTAGTAGAGTTTTCAAAATAGTTATACTCTTTTTAAGTTATTTATAGACATTTAAAACTTATTTATAAATGAATGTTTTGCTGCGTCATACAACTTGAAAATTTATAAAAGAATAACTCTCATAATTTGTTATAATAGTTGTAATTATAAGTTTTATTATTATGTATAAGCTTATAATATTAAAGATACATAGTCGTAATATATTTTTTTTTAGAAGAATTTATAGACTTTACATTTTGACAAAATTCAACATAATCACCAAAATTTTTAAATTCTTTTATAATTAAAAATTTATAAAATGTTGAATTTATATAGCTATATAAGGATTAAACATTTAAAACAAGGTCTCTCATAAGTATTTCATAAACAGTTTTTTTTTTTTTTAATAGACATTTTAAATTAAATTTTGATCAAAATTAGGAAGGTGTAAAACTGAAAATTAATATTGTAGTTATTTTTTGTAACTTAAATATTATACAACTTGAAACTTTTAAAATCTTTAAAATGTCTACTTTAATAACAACCAAACCATATAAAATACACTTACAATAGGTAATATACGATGACAAAGTGTTAGAAACACTCAGAATTGTTATTCGTACACAATAATCTTATATTATTAAATTCAAATTTAACAAATGGGTGCCCAATGCCCATACGACACCTAAGTTTAATGTATAGTGGAGCGGGATTCATTTACACTCATTTGTTTTGTTTTTTTCTGACGCATTGAATGATAGGTATTGTTATTTTTTAACTCTCAAAAGTACAACCAGTGCCGTACTAACCACCAATAACGCCCTGGGGCAACAATATTTGACGCCCCTCCGGGACCCTCCCCCTCCCAAAAAAAAAAATATTGACTTCATATTTTTAATTAATCTCTTACCTTAAATATGTTAAATACTTATTCATTAAAGGTTCCTGCTTATTTTTTTATTATTATTATTGTAATCTTATTTATATAAATTAATTTAATTTGTTTTTATGATTTTTTTGAAGTTGACACTGATTATATTATTCTGAGTACATTATAGAAATAAATATATTATCACTATTTACATATAACAGTATATACAAATAAAATTATAAAAAATCTTTTTATTCATAAAGTACATATAATTATGAGTTATTTATAATATATTAACATAAATATTCAAAGTACTTTACACCTTTTATATTTATAAGAACAAATAATTAATTTTAATAATTTTAAATGTTTTAATAACTTTATAACAGGTAAATATAATATTTTACAATATTTTCAATATTTGAACATTATGTATAACTTATTTGGGTTATAAAAAAGATTTTTCCTAGCTTTAAGTTTTGCAAACTTTTCCACAATATCATTCCAATCTATGCTTCGGACCACTTCATCTTCAATGCTTAAAATAGATAATGCCGATGTTTTTTCATTTGCCAAAGATTAACGTAAATAATTCTTAACTCTCTTGAGTACAGAGAAAGATCTTTCACCACTCGCGTTAGAGCATGGCATACAAACAAAAATTTTAAGGGCAATTTCAACATTAGGGAATATCATATTAAGTGTTGTAGATTCTACATTCAAACACCAAATTGTCTTTTTATTATTCATTTTATGACGCCCCTTAAGTTCATAATACTTTTGACGCCCTAGGGCACTTGTCCCATTTGCCCCCCCCCCCTTGGGACGGCTACGAGTACAACTATATTTCCTTTTCCACAGGAAAAGATACTGAAATTCAAAATCAAAGCATTGCAAACAAACTAAAAAATACAAATTATTGTTAAATCAATAAGTTAATCGTCTCGATTAGAATCTTAAATGTATTTTCAAAAATGTTTTTGTATAGAAACCTATTTTAAGTTCAAATTTGAATGAAATCAGGTATTTAAACGAAGAATAAGGTTATTACATACTTATATTTCATTTACAAAAACATTGCTTGCAGAGGCTTAAAACTTGTACGTACCTATATTTAAACTATACCTACTATAAGTCATGCTATTTCCTATTTATACCATACATTTGTTTACATTGTTCTATGGTAAGGGGGTATTGACTTTGGCGGTCCTGGACGGATACCGCATGGATGATGGTGTTGGAAAAAAAAACAAAAAAAAAACAATTGACTGGCGTTGGTATGGTTTTTTTTTTTTATTGTGGTGGTTGGTCTAGAACCTTAAAACTATGAACACCAAAGTAATAGAATAAAATGGCACGCGTAAACACGACAATGTAAGATTTAAAAAAAAACTGCGTGGTTGAAAGGAGACAAAAGTGTGTGTTGTGTCGGGTACTTTGGCGTTGGTCACAAGATTCACGAAGTCACGACCGGTACAGACCGTTCGGAGTCTCGACGGATCGACCGTTCTAGGCCCTAAAGAATAACTAATCTTAGTCCGCATTGTGCTATTGTGGTAATAACTAATAACCCGCCATGCCATCACTGTCATCTATCTGCAATTCCTTGTATTACGATATTATGAAGGCGTTCGGTTTATAATGATACTATTAATAAATAATAATCTTAGGCACTCAAAAAGTCAAAACGATAAATCTATTGTCATTAATTATTAAACAATCCATTAAGCTGTTTAATTTTGCTATGATCAAATAGAAATTGAATTATAAGTTATAACTTTTCAAAGGGGGGGGGGGGGGCAAAACAATACTATTGCCCCCTCAATAAAATATCTGAAGGGCCAGTTGCCCCCTCTCCCCCCCCCCCCAGATTACGCCTATGGCTGTGACTGTTGGATGTTTACAATTAGTCTCGTTTTTTCTGTCTAATTTGAGTTAAATAATTAATAAGTTAAATTAATAATAATTTATGTATGTATAATTATAATTTATAATTACAATTAATAAGTTAAATAATTAAATATAAATTATTACGAGTTCTATTAAGATAGCACCATTACCTGGAGGTCGTAGTGACATATGGAAACATTTTGGCTTTAAAATAGATAATAATGGTACAATATTAAATAAAAAAACAAGTTCACTGTCGAGAGTGCAAGTCTATTAATGCGTACAGTGGTAATACTACTAATTTAAAATTATATTTATTATATTATATATTAATTTATTACATTTTTTTAAACTTTTTTAGTCAATAAATTATTATAAATTAATAAATTATATCGATATATCGTTTGTTTTTCGATATTGCGATATGATATCGATATCAATGAATCGATATCGATAACAGAAAAAATATCGTTGTGCATCACTATAATCTAATAGATTATTTTTTTCTAATATATATATAACAACTTGTTTGTATTATATTTTGATTGACTCAAATATTCTTGTATTTTTATGAAAAATAATGTTATAATATGTTTTACTTAGTTTTCTTAAAAAAATAGTGTTCACTATATGAACTATACATTGTTATTACTAATTCGTTTTACATTATACGTTGTATTTGTTGTAACGTCTTGTTAAATATTTACCTGGTTAATTTAAACAAAGTAATAACGGATCAATTAACCTTCGAAATAGATCCAAAGCCGATATCTGAATTAGGTGATACCTAGTTGAAAATAATAATTAGCTTTTCTGATGTAAATTGTATGTACCTACCTTAGATGTATACATAACATACCTAATCTAATCCAATATTTATTGAATTTACATTAAATGATGTTCATTTTATTTAAAAAATAATCTAAGATCATAAATATTATAACATAACATCCACAGACTGTAATAAAACTATAAGTATATTTATGTATCTATTTAGGTAATATTGCATACATATGTATAATAAATATGCTTATAATATGTATAACTTGTTATTACATCTCCAAAATCACAGATGTCGGAAATGATATTATATTTATTATTTATGTTATGAAACTCGACAGTGCCATCACTTCCACATCATGTCCCTAGTCAATACAAACTTGGGTGATACATAATTGAAAACGTAGTTCATTGGCTGATAACAATATTTGTTGTGTATACGGTAGTAGTTAGTGTGGTTAACTTTTACTAATTTATGTATATAGCCAGCAAGAGGTTATATCTACCAACTCGGCAGTAAATAGTGGTCGTAAGTATACCCTCTCTCTCTTTCTCTCTCTCTCTCTCACTTTCTTATATGCTCTAACTCTCTGTTTTACACTGCATGACATTTGTTGAGAATGAAACGAACTTTGTCCAACTCCCTTAATAATTCTACTCCTATGTTTGCACATAGTGTTCGGAATGTATATATATAAATATGTTATATAGGTGGATAGGCTGCACCACGTTTGAATTCGATGTGCGTTTAAAACGAACAAGCGAATGGCTTGGGTTGGTAAGGGGATGAGTGGGTTGGCTTAGACTAAAACCCGCAAAAGGGCAGTAATGAATAATCCCAGATAGAAGTTTTACCCACGATCCGTTTTTAGAGAGTAGGTTTCTGCACAGTTTAACACGCAAATTCCATTATTAATTACCTACTGTTCCATCGTTTTTTCATTGCACGTGTGGTCTCCGTTTTGCACACACGTTCACTAGCGAATCTCCTTCTTCATCTCAGAATTATCTAGGTTTTTAACTAGCTAGTGGCCACCTAGAAACTTATAAATTAGGCAGCGATCTGACTAATTTCATCGCATATATTTTGGTGTTGATGACATTTCTTAGCTGTTTGGTAGTTCAATATGTGTGATACTGTGCTGTATTATACGTGATTATTAAATGTAAATTAAATGTTTCAGAATTTTTAAATTGTCGACATGTATTCAGGGTGCATGACTATGTGATTCACGTATAGTTTCTATTACCGTAAAATATTTTTTGCGATTGATCATTAAGAAAATTATGCCTGCAATAACTTGTGGACTTGGGACAAAATTTGAAGTTATTAGTTTAGGATAAGCAAATAAACAATCTATATTGTGAGTAAAATGTTACTAAATATGTATTTCAAACATTATATCAGTTAACATAGCCAATAAATTCACTAAAATTAAAATGTTAACACATGTAATATAATAAGTACTTAGATATGGAAAAATATCTTATACTTTGTATTAATACTTGTTGGTTGTTGTGGTAAACAAATTAAAAATTGATGTAACTGGTACCTAATATTATCTATGATGACTTGTCTTATAATATTTAAATTTTCCAAGGAGCTAAATTACTACAGAGAAAAAATCCATCACTAAAATTAGCGGTAAATGGATGTCGCTTTGCTATTTAGTAGGTTACAAGTGAGTCATTGGAATTGATGGTATTAAATTTGAATCCAATTATATAATAACATTGAATACGAAAAGCTATTCTGAGCTTAGATGGTTTGTTATTCTAGGATATTTTGTTCTATATGTATTTCGTTTACGAACATTATCGTCATCCATCCGAATTTATAAGAATTTGTATGATTTTTCTAAACAATCCAAAAAATTACTAGGTTATGTACAAGTTTGAGTTAAAGTCAATAGATCTAAAATGCAAAGCTTTATAAAGCTTTATTTAGCATATTTTTGCAAATTTTGCCATTTTTTGACAGGTTAGGTTAGGTTAGGCAATGAATGCCAATAATGAATAATACAAATCTATTATATAAATGTGAAAATCGAAACCTTTGAGACCTATATGTTCTCGGAAAATACTAAACCGATTCTCTAACTTAATAAACAAAGGAGTTATCAATTATTATAAATAGGTAATGGCTTGTTACGTAGACTTGGTAAAATGGCAAGCATTCTGGGTTTCCACAATCACTACAATTCGATCCTCCCTGACCACCCAGCGTGTCCAACGGCCGACGGTTATGCTTATGATGCTCGGGTTTCCCCCACCCACACAGCAACAAAAACAACAAAAACAACGACTCTACGAACGCTGAAAATGGACGTTTTGCACGGTGAATGCATTCCGTGGCTACCAAAGACGGACCGAACCCGCGAAAATTCGGAACGCTGCCCAATGTTTGTGCATCAATGTTTTGTCAAATATTCAAGATGCATTTAAAATTTTAAATAGCAAACAGTACTAATAATAAGTAGTAGTATTTAATTTTAATTTAATTTCTTTAATTTTTAAAGTTTTTTCGTTTCTTTTAATTCTAAGATTGTAGATAATATATTGTATATTGTATTCCATCATTTTTGACTCATTTTGATTCAATTCCAGTTATATTTGCTGATTTTTTGTCGTTGTTTATTCAATAAATATATTCTGACCAAATCTGACCTACGTAGTCATTTATCACAATGAAAATTAATTTAGGTCATTCATTGAATAAAATAAAACGTCAAAGTTTACTCATATTAAGTCAAAATAACAATGGCTCGCCAGATAACTGAAATATTAATAGCGAAAGTAACAATATTAATAACAATAATGATGATAATATAAATAATATATCTATTACCAATAGTTGGCCATAGAAGCCGATGTTCTGAGATCAATAAAAAAAAAATTTTAAAAATATTACCAATAGTGTTAGTAGTATTAATGATAACAATACTGATAACAACTTTGCATTTAATGATACTGATATAGTCGATATTATTAACAATATTCACGATTTTTCTATTGACGAACATTTAGTTGAACCACGTGTTTCATGGCTCGCAGTGAGTTATGTAGCATTTTTCCAAAATAATAAAAATTATTTTTCAAAGATCAGAGTTTTTTAAGTTAAATATAAAACGCGAGGTTTTATTAATTTTCTTAGAAATATAAAATTGATTTTGTTGAAAACTGGTTTTGTCTAAAAATATCCAGTTTTCCTTATTTATTTATTTTTTTGTTTTTCCCGACGCTTTTAGTTATTAACCTAACTAAACCTAACTAAAACAAATACCGATGGAAGCACCAACCAATATTAATAAGTAGTTACCTAACCTAACCTATGTAAATATGGATATGACGTGATAACTGATAGATTTTAGAGCTTTCAAGATTACTGAATACTATAAACCAGGGTGACCACAAACGAGGCTCGCGAGCAACATGTGACTTTTTAGCCAGTCTTATGCGACTCTTGACACAAAGTTGAAAGTAAAATTAATTAACCTAACTAATTTAAAATAAAATTCTCGTGTTACAATTTTTGTAATAAAAATCCTCATTACGGGTCGATTGATTCAGATAAATTTCTTTTGTATATTTGTTAGGTATGAGGAAAGGTCGTCAAGTATTTTTCGCCCTCCTATCATCATCCAGGGATTTTGAGATTTTTGTTAGATATTTTTGTTTGTAAATTGTTGTATATTGACTATAGGAGAAATAATTAGTAAAGATCAGTATTTATTTATTATTGATTACCATTGGTTATTCGGGCAGATCTGGTCCAACTGTATAAGTATGCATCAAATAGAATTTTTGAACATTTTGAACATTGCCTACCAATTCAAGTTGCAGTTACAAGGCGAGTTACACCTAAAAAGAGTTGAACAATTCTAATTTTTTTAAGAGTTTTTATTCTATTAGTGAAAAAAAAGTGTGCGGGATAAGGTGGTATACAATTTAGGGCGTCATCGTTTTAGTCCAAAATGTACCATTTACTTTTCGGCCAATACTTACCGTGTTATGATTAAGTATCAATAATTGAGGTTTTGTGCAGTTGGGAATGGAAAGTGACCGTTTTCTGTATATGTTAAATTAATAAAAACTATTGATAACTTATTAGAACGCGTTTGTTATTTAAAAGAATCTAACTTAAATTCAAACTATACAAGAGATATATACGAGACTACAGTCAACCAACTTGTAACAACCGTATATCGTTTTTTTCGGTTACTGTCACTTTTCGAACAGTCCCAATAATAGTTTTACGTATCATTAGTTTAGTCGCATAAATAAACAATAAGTTTTGGTTCGAAAATATTTACTTTTTTTATAGTTTGCACTCTTAAATGTAAGTTGAATTTCGTTCAGAATTGGTTTTCGGAAATAAAGATAAACCAGTATTATTCCTTACTATAGTTGTTTGATATAATATAATGTAAAACATGACCCAATCAGCTATTTTATTTTTATTTTTTAGAATATACGGGCAGGACCCTTTTGTACATAACAAATGGCAGGTATAATAGTTTACAAAGAAACAGAGAAAGAGAGAAAAAAACATATATAATATATACATATACATGAGTTAAAGAGAAGGATACATGAAAGTGTTTAAGTGTGATAGAACAATTATAGTGTGGTATCAAAATATTTTGTTGATTATTTCATGTCGGACTTTCCTGATGACGAAAAATAAAAAAAAATATTGTGATTACTTGACTTTCAACGAACACATATTTTTTTATCAAAATTATTATTGTATAGGTATTATAAGATTATATTTATTTTTACTCGACTATTAGGAAACCTTAACTCTCAACATATTCATGAATATATATTTTATTAGTATTATAAGATTATATTAATATTTATTCGATTAATTTAATATGTTTTAACATTTTATTGACAATAGTTTTACTATTTTTTTTTCACACAGTTGTAATTAATAATGTTAATAAAAAAATTACTAGCCGAAAAGGGACAATGGCCGAAAAGAACATGATATGTTTTGGGCAAAAAGTGACACTGGCCGAAAAAGGAAGGGCATATTTTGGCCTAAAAGGGAGCCACTCAATTTTAGTTTTGATTTATGTTTGTCTGTCTGTCCTTATAAAAATCTTGAACGGCTAGACCAAACGTTTTGTGCATTTTCCATCAGACATGCATGGGGAATTGTTATGAATTTATGGCTACATGGGCCATGAATCATAGTATTTGTCGTGACTTCAAATAAATCTAGATTTCTATCATCTCTGTCCACATCTGGTATTTCTGCTGAGATGAACTGATTAGTTTGGTTTGGTGTGAGTTTTGTGATCAGTCAAATAAAATATGTGCATTTTGCAATCCTCGTTTCCCAAACCTAAAAATTCTACCTCTAATTTGTGTTTTTTGCATTTTTGCTATAATAATACCATTTATAAACAATAATTCTTACAAAAAAAAAAAAAGATCGATTGGTAGTTGTACGCCTCAAGCGCGAAAAAAAATTATGATATGAGCTTCAAATATAGTACAGAAATATATTAGATCTATGGGCATAAGGTAGTCTAAGTTAAAAAGTGATTGACCCAAATATAATTCAATTGAATATTTACATTTTCAGACTTTTGAAAGTCACATTATTTGTGAGTATTATAAGCTATCTATATTTTTCAACATTCAGTCCATACAGAGGTTAAAAGGCTTATATAATATACAGAAGAAAAATTGTCTGTTTTTCGGTTTATTCTCTGGTACTACTGAACCGATTTTATAATTGTTAAATTGTTTTTACCTTTAGAAAGTTACACTGTTGCGTGGATTTATAGGTTATATTTATCTTTATGAGCTGTCCTTTATTTTATTATTGCAAATTTGAGATTTTTAAAGAAATAATAAATATGAATATATTTTCGTTTATTATAGGGTTATTACTATTGGTCATACAATTTAGTATGGATAAATAAAAATTAGCAATTTTGTTATTAGGTATCAATTTTAAGAATTATTTCACCTATACAATGCGTAAACGATGTGATAAAATATTATGATTGAATATAATTTTAGTCCTGTATTGTATATGACTGTTTTAAAAATCTTTAATGGTTATTAATACAGGGTAAATCCACGGAAATGTGCCACGGCAAGTTTTGTACATAACCAGCCGGGTATTAAATGGCGAATTAAAAACAAATTTTGAATCACGTAGAGTAGGTATTTTTCATCATATAGTACAATATAAAAAGCTCTCCCTAAAGGAAAAATCTTATTCCTTGATGTGAACCTAAATAGTAATGGTCTGTGTAGTGTAAAAAATAAATGTTCCTAAACTTTTTATAAAATGAAAAATAATGTATCTTAATTTTATAAATATATCTGAACAATGCCGTTCGATCCAAATTACCTTCTATAATTCGCGACTCCCGAAATTAAGTTGAGTAGTCACCATTGCTATAATACTACATACAACAATGTATAAAAACAAAAATAATTAAAAGATGTAATTTACTAACTTAGGAATAAATTTTGTTAAAATCAATGTTTAAAAACAAAATTTAAGTGTTTTTTATTAATGTTATTATCTGAATAAATATATGTACAATGTACATATACTAGCTGATCCACGTGCACTTCATTGTCCATTAAAAATTCCCATTCTATTTGATTAAAAATGTGTTTGATTCGTAATTTAATACCCGGCTAGTCATGTTCAAAACATCCTGTGATAAATTCCCGTTGGCTTACGAAGTTACTAATTTAAACCTAACCAAACAAATTTACAAAAATTCTAAATCGTGAAATGAATAGTGCTAAAACAATAATAAATAGTTATAATTAATAAATAATCCATCTTCGATTTGAAACCAAAAGCAACCTTACAATATACAAAAATATTTTATATTTAGTATACGTTTTTGTGGAAATATGGTGGTACTATTGTATTTTTTTATAATCTCATCCTCTTACCATTAAAAAAAAAGTCAAGAAATCTTATAAGTAACTAGTTCCATAGTTTTCCCTGTAAAACGATTTTCATTTCACATTTATATAGTTAGATTATAAGATTAAAATTTAAAAGGTGATCCACTTAAGAGTCTAAAATACCCATTATTTATACAGAGTTAACTGTTTTCAGTATATTGTTTTAATTACCTAATATGATAAGTGGTATAATGGAAAATTTAAATAACTCATTTATTATTTGCTGAGAATTTGATTTTTATGCAATTACTTGAAAATGTATTTGACTTCGAAATGTAAAATTGATTATGTATACAAATGTGAAAAAAATAAAATGTGCATTTAAATGATGATAACAATAGTAGGTAACTTGTAAATAAATAAATATATATATATATATATATATATATATATATATATATATATGTATATATATTAATTGATGACAAAATTTTGTTTTGAAATAACATAAATTACAAAAAAATAATAGTATCTACATTTTAAGATGTAAAACATACAATAGTAAATCAATTTTGTCAAACATTTGTTTCGTTAGTTTTTCTAAATTATAAATAAAAGTACTGTGAATTTTTCTTCTTTGAGTTGTGTTTAAATAATTTGACATCCTTGTCATAATTATAAACTATATATAAAAGGTATCGAAATCGATTATTGTTGACAACTGAATACAATTGGTTGCTCCAAAACATGGTGACACACGTAAAATAAAATAAAAAAACAAATTAAATTTCAATTCGATCCATTCAAAATCTAATCAACTTAAAAAATATAAAAATATACTTAATAGAATTAAATGGAATACTAAGAGATAAAAATAAATGTTTACCATTCAATTAATTAAATTACACTTTCATTGAAAACCATTTTATAAAAAAAGTTATTTAATCAAAGGTAAATCAAAAAACTAACTAAAATGTTAAAATATCCCAAAAAGTTATTGAAAAAAAAAACTAGTAGATTAATGTACAAAATAAAATATAATGGGCTCTATTTTAATTATTCTGAATTTAATTTATTGCTTTGTGAGTAGATAAAAAAAAACAAAAAGGCAAATGCTTACAAAATTCGAACTCAAACTATCACATATAAACGTTCATTAATCATAATTATTGAACAACTGTTTGTAACGTTTTTATATCATGGATAAAAAAGTTTTATGACATGCCATGCTGAAATATGCACGTACGTAAAATTAAATCATGGATTTTCGTTTTATTTTAATTTAATTTTGAAGTGGGTGTGTGCATACCAAGCTGTTTGTTTTAGATAACGGAAAAATAACTAGATTAATATCCACCAGCATGTGATACACTATATTTTGACTCAATCCATGTATTATAATAAATTGTCTGGCATTTTTGTCACATGGCCATGATCTAATTAAAATATTAATTTGGTATGTTTAATTATTTTTTTTATTCATTTACCCATGAACGCTAAAAATTTTACCATTATTAAATTCAGGAAAAACACTCTTCATTTTTAAATCAATATATTCATCGTTCTGCTCAGAATCTAAAAGTGCTTACTGATTTTTAAAATAATATAATATGGTGCTAATAGTAATTTAAATACTTTATGAAAACATTTATAATACCTATGGGAAATTCAAACAAAATTATTAAGTTATTAGATTAGACATGAAAAATATGAAGAAATACGTAATCACAATCAAGAAAACTTTTAGCTATATAAAATTAAGCTATACTATATCTACGGAAAAATGATAAGGTTATCAAAAATACTTTGATTTTTGGGTAAATATGAATAATTTTTTGTAAACAATTTGAAAAAATCTGATAATTTGACCTACAAAATATTATTTTTATAGACTGTATATCTAGATGTTTAATTTCAAAATATTTATCTACTATTATACCCCATTCAGTTTCCGGTAAAAATCTAAAGGGCTAAATTAAAATGGTGACTAGCCGGCAAAATCCATTAATTTAATTCGACACTTAGTTTATGGTAATCTAACAGTAGAGTTTTCGATGGCCAGTAAGTTCGCTGGTATTTATCATCCATGAGGAACGTTGTGACCGGCTACCAAAATTTAACCATCTAATTGAACCCATAGTGTCGAGTAATTCACATACGTGACGCTTTTTAGTTCGGCTGACCTTATGAATCCGACTTATGCAACCTCGGCCATAGAAATTATTAAACTTAAAAAAATAACACGTACTATGTTTTTATATTCAAATCTTACAATATACACTTCATTTATAATAAGTAATAAAATTAATGTACATTGTACATAATAATGATAATAATAATAAATAACCTAAAGAAAAAAGTTTAATGAGAAAAAACCAATATGTAGATATTATAAGATGAATAGGCTATGCAACAGGGATGAAATAAAGAACGCTCTGTACGAACTATTATGTCAAATATACGAGACTGGAAAAATTCCGAGAGATTTTGAATGTAGTAGATTAGTTATCCTATACCAAAAAAAACACAGAACCAACCAGTGCGAAAATTTTAGGACCCTAAGCTTGATATCACATGTGGCTAAATGACTGACAATAATTTTAAGCAAAAGGATAAGTAAGAGGATAGATCTAATGCAAATGATCAATATAGTTTCCAGAATACTTGAAAATCAAATTGGGAGACAAAAAATCACTTATATGGCTTTTGTAGACCTATAAAAAGCATTTAATAGCATAAATTGGACAAGTCTCTATAAGATTTTGGAATAAACTGGGATAGATTTTAAAGACAGACGTATTCTCTATAAGATTTATGAAGAACAAGAAACCATTATTAATATTAATAAAACTACAAGCGTGCTCACTTTCACCTGCATTTTTCAATGTATTTATTGAAAAAGCAATAAATTCCATAAAACTTTGTTTAGAACAAAAAGGATATGGAGTGAAAATAGGAGGAGTACTAATAACAATATTTCGCTGATGACAATATAGTCGTTCTTGAAACATCTAAGGAAGACTTACAAGCAGCATTAAATTCAATGAATATTACGTTCAAAGAATACAGTCTGAAAATAAAAGTAGCCAAAACCAAAACCCTAGTACCTATGCTACAAGAAAAACATACCATCTATAAATAATATAACACTAGAAAACAAAGAAATTACCCAAGTAGACTATGTCAAATACCTAGGCAGCATTATAACAAACGACGGGAAATCAATTAAAGAAATCAGAAGCAGGATAGGTCAAGCAAAGAATACATTCCTCAAAAAGAGAAAATAATTACTAACATAAAAAAATATGAACATAGTAACGAAGAAACGACTCATAAAAACATACATCTAGATCTAGAGTGTGGCAGTATACGGAAGTGAGACCTGGACAATTAATAAAAAAAAGATATGTTAGAAGCTTTTGAGATGTGGTGTAGGAGAAAAATGCAAAGAATATGCTGGATTGATAGAAGATCAAATGAAGACATCCTGATGACAATAGATGAAAAACGAACATTGATAGACATTTTAAAGAAAAGGAGATGGCAGATGATAGGACATAGGTTAAGGCATGGAAATGAACTGGCTGAACTGCATAGTATAATAATCAAAGGAATGATAGAGTGTACACGATCAAGAGGAAGACCTAGGACGAGATACATTTGTCAAATAATGCGAGATGCAAGAGTCACTTCCTACAGGGAACTTAAGAATATAGCGAATGATAGAGAAAAGTGGAGAAGTCATTTATTGTAAAACATTTTGTTAAAAACCAATCTCCGGATTGAAAAAAATAGGCTATGCAACATTATCACATGGTCATTAATCGAACAGTTATATGAGATTACAGTAGACTTATTTATATTATTATAATATAACATAACTTAACAAACGTTTCATTGTGAAAGTGAATGATCGCCTTTCTCTATTCAGCATTTAAGACCGCAACCTATTGCGTTGCGTGCAAACGCATGCATTAGTATGGCTTATCTATTCTAATATTAAGTATGAGAAACCTTATAGGTTCCATTAACATTTTTTTTTTAAATAAATATTTTAAAATAAATATTTTTTTAATCATTAAAACTTATCATATTATCATATTTCATGTCACTATGCGTTTCATCCAACACTGAGTAAATTGAATTATGTGTATAATATTAAATATAGCATCATAATATACCAATACTATAATACTAATATATTTACTTTATTTTATTTTTAACCTAACAGTATTAATATTTTACCATGATATATTACTAATTTAATATTAATAAGTTATTATATTAACTAATAAGTAACGTTGAAATGCTGTTTATTATATAATCGTCTTACTAGTGATTATAATATTTACTATTTCAAAATGCCATAGATTTTAAAAATGATAATTAGCTATTCTAATAATACATTCAAACATTTACCGTATTAGGATTATTATTAATATTTGTCATTGTTTTAAATTCGACTTTTAGGAACGAGTCTTTGAAAATAATATTAAAATATGGGGAGAAAAAAATCTTTTCGTGCACGGTTAATAAATGTTAACAAGGTGAAAATTAATTGGGTTTGGATTTATAACATTTAAGTCATTATGGTGAAATTATTAAAGATGATTTTACCGGGACAACTATTTTTTTTCTCCTTTCGCCTGGAAAAAGATAAAAGTTTAGTATAGTAGTGCACTGAAGATGAAAGAAGAGGCAATCAATCACTCCGGATGACAGCGAACTAGGTTTTGACTTGACTGTGGTGATTTTTTAACTCCCTTTACCATCGTTTTTTTCTCCTCGAAAAAGGATAATACTTGCATTGGAATTTTTTTAATTTATCGGTTTACTTTCCATTGTGATGAATCGAGATTGAAAATGATACAGAAAAGGGAATTGGATGTGATTTACCACCAACGGCTGCCTCGGAACTTCCCGTTATTTTTTTAGAATGCGATGGCCGACGAGCCAATCTTGTCTCATGTAGGACTATCACAATTGCATAATTTAAAAAATAATACGTGCAGCAACCAATATGATATTAAAAATTAATAAAACCTCCCTCTTTCACTTATCAAATGGAACCTTTTATCACTGTTTTATAGATATATTAGCTATACTAGCTGAACCCGTGCACTTCGTAGCCGTTAAAAATCCTACCAATTTTATATCTCAAATAGTGTGTTAAATTTGTTTCCTGTGATTATGCTAGAAGTATATTTTTATCCCAACAAAAATACTTCGTCAAACTCTGAGTAAATAATCGCTAAGTAAAAAAAAAACTTAATTAATTATTGTACGAATTTTAAGCACATTAAAATGTGATATCATAATAATGCTAAGTGAATTAAATTTGTAATACATTTATCCTATCTCAATAATTTATTTACCTGGCGAGAAATTATATTGTTAATTTATATACACTTATAGAAATTCATAATGGAGTCTAATTACTAAATTTAAAATAATAGAATGGACATTTTTATTTGTCGAAACGAGTTCTCGTCAAGTAAATAAATTATTGAGATAGAATAAATGTATTACGAATTCAATTAAATTTGCATTTTGTATGATATCACAACTTTAATGTGCTTAAAATTTGTACAGTAGTTTATATTAATTCATTTTAAGTTTTTTTTACTTGGCAATTTTGTAAATGGAATTTGATGAATTGTTTTTGTGTGGATAACAGTAGGTTTTTAGAACATACTTTTATTAACCTGCGTGTAATTCAATTTGTCGGTTTTTAATATTACTTCAACACTATAATTATTTCTTTCATATATTTGGTTGTTTTTCTAACTGTTTGGTTTTCTTCTACAAAACTCTTAAATTGTTTTTTTTTTTTTTTTCATTATTATGACATGCACGTCTTTATTTTATCGAGTTAATCGTTCAAAATGTATTAAGTGTTATTAAACCTTAGCTATTTATTTTCTGTAAAATTTGATTGAATACGGTCTCATCAATTGTCTCATTTTGAAATATGTAGCTTAAGCATATACATCTTTATTCTTAGCCGCCAAAATTGCTCGCTTACTCAACCATTCATTATTTTTGTGGTTAGTAATGACGTTTTGGAATACTTTGTTGATGAGTTCGTCTTTCGATGAGACAATTACAGAAATTAGGAGGAAATCAAATCAAATCGCTCGATTCGTCGACAGGTATTCGACCATTATCGATAGTCAACAATTTCTTAAAGAAATCTTCAGCAGATATATCAATCAGCAATGCAACTCTCATATTTATTGTCAGCTGAAGTTTCTTGACCAACGACATTTTTACCGTAACCTGACAACAACGGGTAATTCAACTAGTAATTATAAATTAGCGATTTTACGGCTGTTATTGGCATCATTATCAATTTAATTTTAACCTTTTGTTATACCATATCAGTTGCATTTTATTATAGCACGTTTTTGGTCACGCCCCATGGGAACAGAATGAAAAGTATCGTATGTTCATCTTCTGGTTCTAAGCTACCTCCCCACCAATTTTCAGTCAAATCGGTTCAGCAGTTCTTGAGATATGAATTATGTAACTAGCAGGACTTATTTTTATATATAGCGTGATCACGATTTAAGGTAACACTAAATATCTCAGGAAACTTTAATTAACTCTATTAATTAAATTAAATGTATAACAAATATTTATACTGATGATACTAATATTAATATTATAATAAAAAATAAAATAATTAAAATGTATTAATTAAATTAAACTATATTAAGACGTCTTCATATTTCTGGATATTTGAGTAGGTACAGTGGTTTATACAGATGCCAGATCCACCTGTTAATCTTTAGGATTTAAAACCAAAATACAAGTAGCATGTGATAGTGGTATTTTAAGTGAGGATTAAAGCAAGGTGGAAACTGACTGAATTGTTGTGTCTTGAATCATGTTTAGAACATATAAGTAATGGCGAAAACTTAAAACAATTCATAAGATAAATTTATTAAATAAATTGTATTTTTTACTATAATATTGATATTACTATTATCAGTATAAATATTTTGTTTTATCTTTAATTAGTAAAATTAACGAAATATCATATTATACTAAAAATAATGTTTTATTATTTCACACTTACGTTTAAAAAAAATTATATTTTTTGGCTGACAGGCATGTCAAATGAAATGGGTTTACAACAAAAAGAAAAATTAGAACAGAGAAAATTTTATGGAGTTTTTTTGTTGACCATTATTTCAATCATTGCTCGCCTGAAGAGCGAAACAAGCCTGAGAGATTGAGAGAGGTAGTAAGAGAAATATGGGCTCCATGACATTGTCGCTTTATTTATGTGAATCCAATTGGGCGTGTTAAAAATATTACCATCAGTTTTTCTATCGTATGCTTGTGAAAACATACAAACTTACGCAATCACGCATATATGCACACCAACACAATCATATACAGACATGATATACATTCACTAACACATACAAATGCACGTGCATTTTCTCTTTACCCATTTGACGTTGTTATTATAGCGCTCGTAAATTTTTCTCAGTTTGATACCTATATATTTAAATCAACCCTTTTAGTAGGTATTACATTCAGTACCACTCGAGTATTTTTTTAAAACTTATTCAACAAAAATAATATTATTAAACTATATACATTTACAGGAACAGGATGGCTCACCATGTTTTTCCGTTTTTTCATTTCTCTATTACATCAATACAGGAAATCACAAAGAGGCTTCCTGTATATTGTATACTTCCTTACCTACAACACTGTGTATAATATTAGTTCACCAAGTCCCTACAGTAAATAAATAATGTCTCCATCAGAATTCATATTTAAAACACTGCCCATACATAACATAATGCAATTTAGCATTTATTAATATCATCTAATTCAATTGCTTTCAATCAATTACTTTTACTTAGTATTAAAAATCATAATAATTACGAACTGATATCAGCAATAAATAAGAAAATTATTAAGTGCGTTGCGTTAAATAATTTAAAAAATAATAAAGTTGTTAAGTTAATAAGCGTATTACCTATTAGTTAACCACTCAGAAAAACTTTTATACTAACGGTTTTAAATATATTATGAAAAAGTGAATTAATAATTCTTTTTTCAGAAACTAAATTTAATATATTAAATTTAATACTTAGTTAATGAGGAGGAGAATGTATAAATTAAGAACAAATGGTATAATTTGTTGCGAACCAAGCATAATGAAATAAAATATGAAGCTAATAAATAATATATTATGAAATTGCATTTAACACGTAATTTTTTGTATAATTTACCATCGGTATTATAAAAATACAGCATTTTTAATTGTTACGCAATCGATGTAGTAATAGTATGTAGTACCTAAGTATGTTACTATGTTCATAGATAACTCTCATTGATGTTAAGTGAACGATTGTAATTTGTTGTCCTTGTGTGTTCAAAAGGCAAGAGGTAAAGTGCGGTAATTCAAATAATAAACCTTGAGTGACGAATCCATAACATACTATCAATAAAAAGTGTTTAATGTACGGTGTTGTTATGTTATAATATGATTTGAGTATCAATGAATTATTTAACTAATATATAGATAAAAATAAATAATCTAAATAATATATCCCTAAACCACGTCAATCACATCGGAATACATATGATTAGATACATTTTCATATATATTTTTTAAATAGATATATTTTTGGATCGGTATAACTTTTTTCTGATCTATGTTCATAAAACTTTGTTTATTGGCATAGAAAAATAAGTTACTAAAATAGATAAATAAATAAATTACGACATAATATAATATGCTAACAGAAAATTTTCACTCTGAATCGTTTTTTATTTAGATATAATAAATCATTATATAATTGAATTCAAATTAAACACCTAATGTACACCTATAACAAAGTGGCATCCACTTGTCAAACTTTTGTTTTGTTTTATTAATTCGTATTATTTGTATGATTATTTACCAAATTTGTACAACTCGATTTTGTAAACACAAAAAAACTTGGGAATGGTGGGAAAAAAACGTTATTAGGTAACTTAAATCATTGATGCTAGGCTGGTGTTTTGGCCCATAAATTAGTACATCTGCTGCAAGTATACATGGGTGCTTTAGAAGTATAATAATATAATTGTATGTATTTATAATTATCCATAATTTATATCAAAATATGTAACTATTTTTTGTTATGTTTTTTTCATATGTCGATAAATATATATTATTTATATATTTATTTATTATTTATTATATTATGATATGTACACCAAATTATTATTAAGACATAATTAAATAATTTTAACGTGCATAGATTATTATTTGCTGATTTGGATCGAATAACCATAACTAAACGATGGAAGTACAACGATTAAATAGTAAATGCATTGTATTGAAAATCAATAAAGGTTATAATATTATAAGCCCAAAAATATTCCATCTAATTAGCTGGTTTCTATAACTATTTGATAACTTACAATTATATTAATCCGTGTGCCGAATACTAAAAGTTTTTTACTTAGCAATAATATAAAATTACTATATGCCTCTATTTCGCTAATATAAATGTCAGATACGTTAAAAAAATATGTAGAGTGACAAATTAGGTATACATATTATATCTAATGTTATATGAATAAATCAGACCTATTGAATATAATCCAAACGCATAGTATATTAGAATTTTTGTTTATGAGACATCGATTCACTAACAAATGCAGTCTTGTAAAGTATTCGAATACAAGTATTTGAATACTTATATTTAAATACTTTTTGAAGTAATTATTGGTATTCTAAATACAATTTTTTGAAAGTATTTTTTAAGTATTCTGAATACTTTTTAAAAGTATTTTTAACAATCTGTAAATACTTGTATTTAAATACCACAAAGTCCGTTTTATTAATTATTATTTTTCACAACGATTTGACACAAATAAAAATAATATAGTATTTGTTGAAATAATATTATAATCGTGGCTTGGTGAGGCGCGGTCGTACGCTCAATCTGCGAAAACGCACTGAGCGTAATACGTACCGGCCGCAGTTGCTAGCTCCCGGATGGGTGACCACCCGGGATTTTTAGCAACATATCCTTGCCACACATACACAAACTCGTGTTACAACCCTATCCACTTAAAACCCTACAAACAAATATACAAAAATAACCCCTAACGTACCACCCCACACACAATGGCCTATGTTGCCGCGGGTTCTCCTTACAAAAAAAAAAAAAATATATTATAATCATAATAATTCTCTATGCTTATAGTTGGTACTTCCAAGAATAATTTGTTGTATTACAGTTATTTAAAAAAATAATAACATTTAATAATATAAATATAATAAACCTATAGATTCCTAGAATATCATTTATACAATTATACCAAATTACTGATGAGGTACCTATAATATTAATATTATTCACTAATTGTTGATAAATCTAAAATAAATAATAAAATAATAAGATATTACTAGGTATATTACTCTATTAGACAAATAGATAATGTAGGTATACGATATACCAGTATACAGTATGCCTAAATCACATTATTATCGTTTAGTGTTTATTTTCATTCCGTTTTACCGTTTGATGTTAATGTAGAATACCGATTAATTTAATTAACTGAATGCCTGAATAGGTACCTATTAATTATTATTTATTATACATAAATTTGGTCAAAAATAACAAAATAATAATATAAATAATTATGCAATGGTTATTATTTATTCTGTAATTATTACAATTGGTAATAATCTTTTCCTCTAAATAGTCATGTTATTGTATTTTTTTAAATAGTTGAAAATTTAAATCTATGGTGAGTAGTAACATAATAGGTATAGGTACCTACACTGATATACAATCAGTGGCGTAGATATGATTTTTTTCTGGTGGGGTATTGACTATTGGCTTTAAAATTATTATATATTATACAATTTAAAAAAAAATACTTGTATTTGTATTCAAATACTTTGTGAGTATTCGTAAAATACATTTTTATAATAGTATTTTAAAAGTATTTTTAATACTATTTTATTCGAATACTAGTATTAGTATTTTAATACTTTTTTTAAAATATTTTTTACAAGACTGAACAAATGTGTCTATCAATCACGCTTTTGTCTTTATTATAGTTGATAAAATATTTTATTTATTTTCAAACAGTCACCGTGAAGTAGAATGAAAAGTTTTGAATGAAATATATTCACTACAGATATCATTTAGGCATCAAAAGTTGAAACTTCGTAAACAAAGGCAGTTTTTTCCCTTTCTTCTGTACTACGCCTTGAGATATTGCTAGAAAACTATTCGAACCACTAAGAGAATAAATTTTTCCAAAGAAAACAAAACTTCCATTTATTACTGTTCAAATTTTGGATGCAATGGACATATTCGGTAAACCACACACTTGGCTCATGATTTACATTGATACGTTTATATAAGTACCTGAATGCATATTAACAATTCAAAATAGTTAGGTAAAATATTAAATTTAAGTTTAAAAAGGAAATTAAAAAAAAAAAAAATAGTTAAATAAGGATTTGGCTCGATATTATGTTAACCAATGTTGTTATGATACAACTATAATGTTAATAATTCACTGTATCTAACATAATTATTATGAATTATTACTACTAGGTATTCTATTTTATAATGATTTAATAACAATTCCCGTTTATATCAAACTAATACCATTATATATGTATGTACCTATTTAAAATTGAAAACTTCACATCTACTACTTACTTATAGTACTAAATTATATTTAGAAAATAATTTTTATCATTATTTGACATATTAATCTAATAACATTATTTTTCCATGTAATTTTTACGATTGTGGGGGGAGAGGTCTAACCTAAACAGCATGAACATCCGTATTCAGTTACCTACATATTTTGTAATATGTTTCAATAGGAACTATTTTTTCTTCAAATTTTTATTTAACTTAACTTTTTCGGTGTCACAAACTATATTGCATCATTTACCACTACCCTATAATTTTGGCTTATAATGTAATTATATTATTCATTATTAATAAAACAAAACAATATTATATTAAGCGAAAAATGCATAAGATTAAGTTAGGTTAGGTTAGGCTAGGTTTATTTTGGTATACGATTTGTAAGTGAGTGTGCTATTTATTTGTTTGTTCACAAAAAAAAATAATAATAATAAAAAATAATTACTATAATAAAGTCTATTATCAAATTTTGAATTCGTGAGTGTGTGTGAGAGTACAGTGCATATAGTGCCATAAATCATCACAGAATCACCCCTCTAATTTGGATGCGTTTATTAAACACAAATTTATTAACATTGGAAACAATTGTGTTTTGTTTTCAGCGTTTCCGAGCCAATAACGGTCAACCGAGGAGAAATATTATAAAAACTGAATGGAGTTATGTGCATTGGGTGTGGATAGAGGGGTGGTTCAGAGTGTGTGTGCCACGTGGATTTCTGGCAGAGGTAGTGGGAGGGATATGTGAAGAGTGAGGCAGGGGGTTTATGAACGCGGAGATTCGATAAAAACTCAGTATGGTCGACCACAAAGTATGCGCGCGGGGTTGGTTTAGAAATATATATTAGCCTGGGAAGCTCCATAAATCAACGAATGTTGCTGACAGTTTTGAGCCACAAAGGCCTTCTGTTTCATTCATTTATCAACATTATTATCGTATACATAAAACAGTGCATATGTATTTATAGCCATTCACCCTCCTTCTCACCCTTCATGACGTAACTGAGTACCTAGTAACTATTTCGTTGTTTCAGAAAATCATTCGAATTATAATAATATTATCTAATTATAGTGTTATGTGTTTATCATTAAAAACTTTAAATTTAGGCTAATAACATATCATTCATATTAAATGTATTATTTTTATATATCATTGCGTTTAATGACTGTATATGATAATATTATCATTTTAACTAAATTTTCCAATAGATAAACTATATAATTCCATATTAAAATATTATACGTCATTCGCATATATTATTCAATAGTTAATTTTTTTTTTTTTTTTATATATATATAATAAGACATTCCTAGCCCAGGGGTCTCCAAACTTTTTTTACGGCGGGCCAAATTTGATATACGCTTTGGCATCGCGGGCCAACATTTTTAGAAATGTGTTGTCTAAAAATAAAAATATGTGTGATTGACGAGTTTATCTATTATTAGTTAGTATTAGTGTATAAGTATAACTATTATAAGTTGTTATGAATAATACCCACCAAAAGAAAATTTTATAAATTCTTTTTATTTTATTAATCAATTCAATAAAAAATAAATTAAAAACAATGAAAAATAATATATTATTTTTAAAACATTAATTAGCTTGGCGGGCCGGATCCGGCCGGCGGGCAGTAGGTTGGAGACCCCTGTCCTAGTCTATAAGGCTATCTACATCTATGGATAAATAACATAATTTTTTTTTTGACTAATTTTAACATGATATAAATATTTACAATTACAATTAAGAGCGATAATTACAGTAGTGACTAGTTATTTAATAGCATTATCGAATAAGATCGTGCGGGCGACCGCGTTTTAGTCGTCTTTCAATAGTTAAATAAAATTCGTAATATAATTCAATAATAAATTTCAAAACGTACTACTCATTAATTAAGAAAATGCATTATCGTCATAAGTATAATCATACATAAAAGCAATCGGAAAATCTGTTCACTCTATCATTAACCATGTTGTAACGTGAGTCATGTCTTTAAATTCAAAGATAACCCCCTAGTTATCAATATGTTTAAAAACAACGATCTATAACTAAATTTGTTAAACTAAGTTGATAACTTCTAAAACTAATTAAGATTTACTAAATACTCGTGTATATATTTTTTCTTTAAAAATATTTGCTTTTAAATTCTTAAATAATAATGTATACAATTTTTGAGGCTGGTAGCAATCACAAAAAAGGTTTGTATAATACTTATAGTAGAACCACTATAATCAATATTAATCCTATATAGTTTTCTACTCTTTTTAGTTTTTTAAATAAAAGTAAAATTGCATATTGTTTGGAGGATTAATACCTAATCAAGGTAACAGCATAAAAAAATGTTGTGGTTTATTTATTGTGATTGAGCGATAATGAGCGATCTATATTATATATTTTTTCTCTGTTATTGTCACTTTACAATATTATGATGTGCATATTCATTGAATTGAATCTTAGATATCTCAATGACATATGCACTTGTGTTTATTTTGAATAACCGAATTGTTCTATGTAGCCTGTACCAAAATTATTATCGGAGTGACTTATGTTCTTTAATATAAAAATAAGGTAAACCAGTATTTTTTTCTTTACATATACATAGGTTTAGTTATTATAGTCGTTTTTTTTCTTTATATTTTTACAAAACGTTACGGATTATGGGTTTGTACTAACCTTGCGGTCATTTCACCCCCCGTGAGGCCATAACCTCTCATTTGACTGCTTGATGCCTCACAGTTAAATGACAAATGTACTTTTTATGGCGCACTGGGACAATCCCCCAATTTGACGTCTCACATAATTGTTTGTGTGTGTGTGTGGAGCAAGTTCCGGGTTCATTTTCCTATCGTGCATCGTTTTTCTTTCCTTGGTGAGGAAGTCCAGGGGGAGATCACTGCGATTACCCCAATTGAGTTTTTTGATGTGGTACAGTATGTTGAGGCCATTTTCAGACATATGCGCTTCTGCGCCTTGTAAAAGACTTCCCATCCCGTGGCACTCATGTCCTCCATCCATATCGACGAGCCATATAGTAAGATGGAGTGGGCCACGTTGCTCAGCAATTCCCGCTTGGTTTGCCTTGCTGCACTAATGCTCGGTTAGCAGCAACAGTCTTGACGTACTCCGTGAACCTCCATCAATGGTCTATGTGGACACCCAACTATTTAATGCATTTAAAAACACAAAATGTCCATTTATCGTTATGTTTATGCCGTTGTGCATGGAGCTGCTTAAGTTTTATTGAATTCCCTGCCCTGGTGACTATTTCAACGTCATCAGCAAATACTAGGTACATTACGCCTGCCGGCAGGTGCGTTTGCAGGTGGCCGTCGTACAGTATATCTTTAGGTACCAAACCTAACTTGATCTTAGATATAGTTATTACACATATAGATAAAAAACAATGTATCTACTCATTTAAGCCTAACGCCGTGTTCTACGTGAATCCAACAAACACGACAAAAAATTAAGCTGTTTGTATTTCATTGCATCGTATTTAGTTTTGTTTACATTTGGTCACAATAGATATTGCACATACTTATCGCACTCGCCGCATTCATATAGGACACAGCGTAAGCTTGCGGGGGAATAGAGAGTTAATAATCGCATGTAATACCTAATTTGTTAAAATAAAAATAAAATTGAATGTATAGATATTTTTATTTAAAATGATAAGAAAAAGACAGAGCTTTCAACAAATGTAAATATAAATATGATTAACATTAATAACACTCACTTTAAATTTAAATAAAAAAACAAAACAAAACTCACTAATATACAGATTTGAAGTATTTTAATGGATGAACTCTCAAATATGTGTTATTCATTTTTAATGAGTAGGTACCTATACTAATAAGTTTTTTTGTTTACATTTTTTTTAACACATTATTTTAATTTGATCGGAGAAATTTTAAAAAGTTTTATTTGGCACCTCTCCATACTAAACAGCCATATTGAAAAAGAGATTGATAAATGGAAAAATAAATGGTATGTCAAGTTTTTAATGATAAAATATCTTTAAGGTTCAAAAATCTGTAGGATGAACATTCTTGTTGATATGTAAGTTCCACTTCAATTTTTATCGAAAATATTACCTAAATAATGCATTTTTTTAAATTTGATTAATTTATATACAACTTTGCATATTGCAAATAAATTTATTTTTGTAATTATGAATTACTAAAAGAAACTGCGTCATTAATATGCTTATTAATTATTCATTATTGAGGACTTAATGTACGTTCTTTTATCAGAATTCTTAATTTTAAGTCCAGTTTACTTTTATATTTATACGTTAAATTTAAACCTTTTGTTGCTACAAGGTGAACTATATTGATATGTTTTAGTACTTTTTCCTGATACGAAAAATGGTTGAACGGTTTCCGACGTAATAATACGATATGAAGAACTAAATTAGTCTATTAGATTGATTTGGTATCGAGTATCTACGTGGTTTTGTTGGCCCTACGCCAAGGAAAACGTTGCCCAGTTGGCTCGAATATAGGAATCAAAACTCCAAACCCTTAAAGTACCGTTCTTATATATCATTAAATCCCATGAAACATAATAATCAAATAAATATAATTCTTAATTTTTGTATTTACATTTAATGACATTTATGTTCTATGTGAATTTTAGGTTCTGAATAGAGCGATGAATGTATTGATTTTACATGAATTGTGTGTTACTTTTATACAAATAAAAATACTCAAGCCTTTTTTGGAAATAAAAAAAAAACACTTCTGATGACATATGATACTGAAATTAGAACTAAAATACTCAGAATGTGTGCTCTCATTTGAAAATATTTTATTATATTTATTTTTATTTATCCTATTGTGACTACTGTAGTTATTTATTTTAGCTATTGTAAATATAGGTTTTTATGGATGATATAATTCAAAATATGAAAGATAAAATTATAAAGATTGAGATAAAATACAAAAAAATAAAAATAATATAACAAAACTTAAAAAATTATGTCACAAATATAAGTTTAGCATGAACGTTGGAAATGTGAAGTCGTTATAATTGTAGTATTATAATTATAACATATAGTAGATACACTAAAATATTGATCAATGAATTGGTTTACATTTTTACAAAAAATAAATACACAATAATGTTAACCACTTTAAAAACGTATAATTTTGTTTACTAGTGGAATTCATGGATAAGTCCAATTATCTCAAAATGAGAAGATATATAAAATACTGTGCATTAAGAAGACGCTATACACCCGCATGTGTTGTCCCCGTATTACAAGATGTGTATAAACATAGCGAATTTTACGCTCAGCAGATCACGTTTAGCTCCGTTAGTTTTAAATTAGAGTGAGTTGACCTCTTATAAAAATTAAAGGTAACATTATTATGGAAGACTTCTCGTAGGCTTTTTATTATATTTTAATTTTAAAGCGAATTGTGAGTGTTTTGATATACTTATATACAATTTACAATTTTAAAATACTCATAATTCGATTTAAAATAAAAATATAATAAAAAACCTACGAGAAGACCTCCATAATAATGTTACCTTTAATTTTTATAAGAGGTCAACTCACTCTAATTTTAAACTAACGGAGCTAAACGTGATCTGCTGAGCGTAAAATTCGCTATGTTTATACACTTGTAAGACAGAGACAACACATGCGGGTATAGCGTCCTCTTAAAGGATATTGAAAACAAAGTTTACCAAACAAATTAAAATCACTCGCTTAAAAATATATCATATTTTATACATTTACCTATCCAAGCTATTATCTAAAAACTCTAAAAAATCTAAAAAAATAATTATCCAAAACATTATCTAAAAAAAAAAAAAAAAATAGTTTATCATGAATTATTAAACAATACTTTTAATATAATAATTACTATTAGCATAATATTAATATATTAGTAATTAGTAATAATATTAGGTACCTGATTGCGTAAAATAATATCAAATATTATTTGAATCCAAATATCACAACGATAAAACTTATAACTTTTACGTACGACTATTTTGTCTGCTCACCACTCCTGTTTCAAACGAGTAGAAGACTAAAAAGATCTAATTAAAAACGCAATGACATGCATCACTGATTTTAACTTAATCAATTAAAGTAAAATATTATACGCAATAAACAACCTTTAAAATGGACATTGTTAATACAACGTTGTTGTAAAATAATAAAATATATAAAATTCAACTTCAACAATAAACCACTGAAATTAAATAACATTTACTTTTAAGTATATATATCATAACATGTACTGTTTTGTAATATACTTCGTATTATATGCTAGTTTTTTAAATGTTTTATAGCTAAAAGCTGAATTATTAACCTTCTTATTTTTTTTTATAATATTATAATAGCAATAGATAACTATACTTAACCTGGAAGATTTCTCTTCTGTATAGTAAGTTTCGAAAGTACCACGTTTACTTGTCATTCAAGTAGTGGTAGCATTACAGTTAAATATTAAATATTATGTATAATGTATATTTAGTCAAATATGTGTTAAATATGAATTGAATAATAAATCATTACATACAAAAATTAACTTTGAACAGAGAGTGTCGGACACTATTTCTAAAGACTTATATTTATATGTTATCTATTTTAATTACTATATATTGCATGTTTAAAAAATAATTTTTATAAATTAAAACATATCATTAGAAGGAAATGAATAGGGTTATTGTGGTATAAATAGTTTGAAATTAGTCTGTGTTTTGAATTTTTTTTAAAATTATACTATTTGATTTTCAACACAATAAGTAAAATAATGTGAAGAAAAATCGCTATTTTTGTTCAATATCCAATTTTATCAAAATTGAAAACTTAAATTAAAAAATTTTCTTTTTTTAATATCTCAGCTAATCTAAAGTTTTAGAATAATATAAGACTAACTTGTAATACAATTTATATTGTGATTATGAATTGTTTCAACAAGTTTAAAATATTTGTCGATTGAATTACCAAAAAGTGAAAGGTGTTAAATAACGTTATCGTTTCTGACTCTAAAATATATATGAAATACGTATTGTTATAGATTTTACACACAACATACAATAAAACGTAAGCACCAATTAAATACTAAAATAATGACTGATTTATTATAAAATTGGTTAGGTATATAGTTACAAATTGTTAATCTAACACTGGTCATACTACGACTGACTGAATTCCTGTGTGTTATGGTGACGGAGGCTCTTGTCACATAAAAATCCCTTATTCAGCGGATTCCAGGGTAGCAGCGCGTCGTCCGACATACACTCTGCATTATGATTGTAATAATACAATTCTATATATTATGTTAATAATATATTATATAGATATATAAAAATCAAATATGTAATATTCAGGGGTTCTCTAGTACCTATATAGGTAGGAGTAAGAAAACACCCTCATTAAACCCAATAATTCAATAATCCGTTCATCGGATCACAAACGGCTCCCATCAAAAAAGGATATACAAACAGGTAAATTCTCAAATGGCTTCCATTGAAAAAAATGTACAAACAGGTTTATAATTGTATAATATTGTTCTCTGTAATAATTATTGGACACATTCACGCTTATCTTCCAAAGCAGCCTACATAATTACTGCGCGATGTTGTTATGCCACTCGTAATGTTGTTGTTTAAAGGTATATATGTATACAGTGCCTGTGTTTTATATTATTAAATTTGAAATGTATAAAACAAAATACCAAAAATATAGGATGTATTGAAAAATCTGAAACGCAAATTAAAGCTCAAAGTTGTTTTACTACTACACTGAGATCGAAGAAAAAACTAAAGTTCGTCGAAAAAATCATTTACGAGTTTTAATCAAATAAAATAGCATGTATGGACTATATAAAAAAATTACACCTAATAAATTTACCCGATATATGATTTATTTTTATTTTTTGTTTATACAAAAATTTTTTACATTTTTAAAAATATTTTTTAACGTTAAAAATTAAAAATTAAATATTATACTATAAGCTATTTTTTATACAATTTTAACAATTTACTTAGTGTACGTCAAGAAATTTTTAACCGCACCTCTTTTAAGACAGTTCTATAAGTCTGTATAATGTGGGAAGGAATTTGAGTTATAAAAAACCGGAGCCGTTTAGAAATTCACCTGTTCGTTAGACTTTTTTAACAGGAGCCATTTGAAAATTGACTTTTTTGTAAAACTGGAGTCGTTTAAAGAAACGGGAGCCGAATGGGCTACCACAAATCCGTTAACTATATTATATCCTAATTATATGTATTTCATTTTTTTAGGTAGATCGCATTCCAGAGATTATACCATGTTTCGGGAAGGCACACCAGCATCTGAAAGTGTTCGTATGTTTGCCAAGACCGGACGCAGTGATAAATTGGACGATGGTGGCGGTGATGGGTTGAATGGAGGAATTGTTGGTAGAGCAGTTGAAGATAAAGTATTGAATACTTTTGTGGCTCCCAGCGTTTCGACAGGAGCCTCTTGGACTCAATCACAGTTCTTCGTGGACGGAAACCATTCTAGAGTTAGTAATTTTATATTTAGTAGTGACTAATTTCTTATAACTTTAAAATAAAATAAACTTAAATATTTTATGGTTATAAAATTATTAATTACAATCACGGTTCTGGAAAAATTAAATTAGGCCAGAAAATAGATTTACTTGTATTTAGATATTTCTTAAAAATTTCATAACGTATAAATTTGAATAAGAATAAAATACGTCATGTAATTTGTGATAATACATATAGAAGAATAAATTATAATGTTAGTTAAAATTGACCAAACCTAACTAATGAAGAGTATCTTGTAAGTTTATCACTAAACATTATAAAGGTTAGGTAACCTAACCTATCCTAACCAGTATCATTTTTAATAATTAACTTTCAAGATACCTACTATTCATAAAATAGTAATGAACAACCTAAAAGTTCCAATATTCCTTAAATCCATTGTTAACCTATAGAAGCAAATCAGAAACCTAACCTTAACCAAACTCATAACAATTCTCTATTCATTAGAATTGTTTTATAATATTTCTAGAAATTTTACATTCTATTATTTAACAATAAATGTTTATCAAACATCATTAATAATTTTGTGAAAATTATAACTTATATGTTTTTAAGTCCACTGCATTCCTGTAAATTTTAAGGAGTTTTGATTAGGCAATTCTATACTCCTTGCGGTCATGAATCGTTTTTGTATGTGTAGTAAATATTAAATTATGATCCCCACTAATTACCTGTATTATACATATTACGTTACCATATAAACTTGCCATTTATTCATAAAATATTAAAAACAAGTGTATGGACGTGAAATATATATCACAAAACGAGTAGGTATGTATTTACATTTTCATGGAAATATGTAACGTTTATTTATATTATATGTATATTTATTTTTATAAATAAATAATTAATTTAATTGTATTAATTAACAAATATTTATTCGATAATAAATTAATGCTATATTTTGTAAGGTAAATGAACTTTTAGACATCAAATGAATTGTCTAATTCACTTTGTTTTACAATTCGTCGGACATTGTAAATAATTTTATAATTTATAATAAGTGAAAAATATTGATACTTATATTACAATTATTTTTTTGTATAATATATCTTAGTTTATTTTTTAATGTTTGCCTTCAAAAAATAATAATTGATTTTACTCTTATTTTAAAAATTAATATTGCAAGAATTCAAAATTATTTTTCTTACGATTAGTTACTTAATCATAATGACATAATATACTAGAGTTTCAGAATTATTGGAGGAGTCGCCAGTAGGCGTATAAAGTACTGCGGTTAATAGCAGTATACAGTTTTAAATGAAATAAAAAAAAAAAATAAAAGCATTGTACATTTACACCATTTCTACAATTGTTCGAGTGTAAATTCGTTCTTTTTATTTTCATCGAAGTTTCCTTTTTCTCTATCCCTCTACGCTTACTCAACTCGATACATGGAATTTAATTAATTAATTTTCTACTGATTACCCGAGTTTTCCCATCCGTTCTTCTTTTCCTTCCACCAGACATACACCTTTACTTCCGATATCACTCCCAATAACTACTAGTATAATTGACAATCCACAAAATCATTCAGGGGATACCGTAAATTTTACTTACGCTTTATTTTTAAAAAACACAAACATGTATGTCAAAGTATTAATAAAAATAACACTATATTATTTTAATGAATATATAGTATATCTATACAGAATTAGGAGTATAATATAGTATACATGATATAATATTGTTTACAGGCCAGTATTTACAAAAATTGCAGACAGGGGCAACATGAAATTTGCCACCTCCCCCTCCTCCTCCTCAAAAAAAAAAAAAATAATATACTTTACTTTATTGATATTACAAAATTGTAAATAATTACATTAATATAAAATAAAACTCAGTATAGTAATAATTAAAACAATTTTTAAAATGACAAAACAATTCGAAAAATAAAAATGTTCAATCAATGTATAACTTCATGAATTTACGTTTTACATTTTTGACCATTTCAGGCATTTGCCCCTCCGAGCCCTCCTTTAAATACGGGCCTGATTGTTTATATGTGTATGAAAAGATATCGATAGACCTGCTCTAAAAGTCTAAAGAGGTTTATGGTGTCTGACCTCGCTTAGAACATTCCAGAGCATGCTTGTAAATATAAGAAAGTCGCTTAAACATTAAACTGTATTTAAATTGACGTCTTCAGAGATGCATATCTTAATATATTATCCCTGTAAAGTACCTAATAAAATGATCAGTGGCAGATTTAAAGGGGATTGGAAGCCTTTTACTAATTTGTTGACATCTAAATAATTACTCTTAGTCTCTGGCACGTCAATAGTCACAAAAATATAAAATCACTGATATGCCCGATATTCAAAAAAGGTGACTGGAAAAAAATAGAAAATTATAGAGGAATAACACTGGGTATAAGGTATTATCATGAATCAAACTTAAAAGATTGCAATTTATACAGACGAGATAGTAGGTAATTACCAAAGCGGATTCAGAAAAAATAAATCAACTACTGATCACATATTTGTCATAAAACAAATATGTGATAACAAAAGTTACGAGTTCACGAAGGATCTACATATGGTTTTTGTAGATTACAAAAAAAGAATATGATAGCATCAATAGAGAAAAAAGAAAAACTATGGAAAATTCTTAAATACTTTGGTTTACCAACTAAATTAATCAACATGATAAAACTGTGTAACACGAATACCAGCAGCCGAGTCAAGGTGAACAACGAGATGTCTTCTTTTATAATAAATAGTGGATTGAAGCAAGGAGATGCGATGTCACCAGCACTTTTCAATATGGCACTGGAGAGTGTAATTATAAAGATACCGCGAACTGAGACATTAAACCTTGACGAAGAAAATGTCTTACTAGCATATGCAGACGACATAGTGGTTATTGGGAACTCACGAGAAGGTATTCAGAATACTGCTGAAGAACTGATAAAGATCGGAAAAGATAGTGGCTTTACTGGCTTAACAATCAACAGTGAAAAATTAAATACATGATGATAAAGCGAGGAGAGGGTGACTATAATAACCTCCACATGGGAAATAACACCTTTGAATAATTAAAAGAGTTCAAGTTCCTTGGGTCTACTCTAAATAACCAAAACAACATGCATGGAGAGATCAATATCAGATTGGGCGCTGCTAACCGATACCTTTATGCGCTCAAAACCCTCTTTAAATCTAAGCTATTGTCAAGGACGACAAAAGAACATATAAACATCAGTTATATCTGCCCTGTATTGACATATGCATGTGCCACATGGGCAACGACGATAGGTGATGATGAAAAATTACGGCTAATTTCAAACTTTTGGGGGTGGTTTCTGATGTAAAAGTGAATATCCTTTGTGCATTTTAGAGGTAAAAAGTAAACATTTTCCAACAGTTTTCAAAAATTCGAGAAAAACAAAAAAAAAAATGACAGAAAAACGGGAATTTTTACGCAAAACCAGTTTTCGACCAAATCGATTTTTTTTTATATGGCTGTAATTCAAAAACTAGTCACTGTAAAAACTTGAAATTTTCACCAAATGTTTATGTTAGTGTTATCTATATACAGTTTCATTTTCAAAAAAAATCAAATAAGTTAAAATAAATAATTGATTAATTAATTAATTAATAAATTAAATCTTTAAAAAAAAATAATTTAAAAGGATTAAAAATACAACACTAAGTTCTCCGTAAATTTTCCTTCAAGTAACTATAGAGAAAACTTGAAGCATCATTATAGGAAAAATGTTTTGAGCGTTTGAATTTTAAATTTTTATGAAATCGCGTAATGATAACGATTTATCCTCAAACCAGGTATATGTATATCTATGATAATATAAGGTATTATGAATTATGATAACTACATGCAATGTTTTTGGAAAAATAGATTAACCATGCCTTATGCAAAATGCGTCCTAATTGAAAAATAAAATATATGTTCCAAAATAGAATATATGACAATATTTAAATATAATAATTAGAGCGACGATTTGTATGCATTTGCATATTTATTCTGGTTGATCGCATGATATGCTAAGTGAGCACAAAATTTGTTTCATAACATAACGATTTAAAAAATGAAACTTTGTTAGTCGTTAGTGCATATTTTTGCATATTTCGTCATTTTTCTATTTTAAGGGCTTATTTTACAATTTTAATTGCATATTTTACCTTTTAGTGCATATTTCGATTTTTTTTTTATTGGACATTTTTTAAATTTATACTATTTTCAATTGTAATATAAGAAAAAAAAATGATATTTTTATAGTTTCGATTGTTACGATTAATATCAAAATATCAAAATATAGGTAAGTGCATTTATTTTAAGAGACATTTTTGATATAAATTGATTCCTTTTTTATATATAGATTAAAGCTACCTGAAAATAGTGAAAGTGGAAAAAATAAAGAAAAGTGTTCTTAGTATTGTTCAATAATTTTTATTTATAATATATTGTATTAATTAAATGTTCCAAAAATAAATTTTTTTATGCATATTCTTTTATTTTCCATACATATTTAAGATTTTTTAGCGCATATTCGATTGATTTTTAATGCATATAAATCCGCGCTCTAGTTATAACTGTGAAAATCCCGCACTCAACCAGTGTAGCATATGTAAAAATCCCGGACCCAATTCGGATGCTGCTGTAAAAAACACAGTCTAAAACATAAAGAAGTTATAAGGCATTCGGGTTAGGGGAATACCCCCCCCCCCCCCAATTGGATCCACTACTTCCAAACGAATTATATTGATGGTATTGATCATGGTTAGGCAGAAACAAATATTAATCATATAATCTTTAACCCTTTGCCGACCAACGGGACTTTTGAGTCCGCTGTGTATTTTGTCCATTTAAACATAGGTAAAATAAATTAAGTACTATCTGACCATAGTGACTTATAAGTCACTTCATTTTTAATCAATAATGTTCCCGAAAATTTTCTGTGAAATCAATAGATAGCGTTAAATACATCACATAACAAAATAAATATAGTTTAGCCCATAAAATAAATATCGATATTTATATAAATAGCCACAGCGCGAACCAGTATAGATAAGCAATGGGTTTTATTATTATTCTTTTCGTTATAATCCCGAGAAACAGAACGTACCATTGAATATCATTATTATTGTGTATAAATATGTGTTTATTGACAATAATCACAACGGACTTTGAAGTCCCTATGGTCTATTGCGACATTTTTATAGTTTTGACGAATATTCTCAGTCAAGCACTCGCGCGCCAAGTATATTGTTTATACGCATGCTATTTTTTTCGCTCTTGAGTGTTGTTTGTTCATTTATTAATTATTATTTACTCGTTAATTTTTTTAATTTATTTAATTGGTGAAATGACTATAAAACTATAAAATGTCCTACTGTAGTTAATGATTATAATAAATACATGGGGGGAGTAGACAAAGCAGATCAATTACGAGCTCTATATAATATCAATAGAAAATCAAAAAAATGGTGGCATAGATTGTTTTGGGGTGTTATTGATATTATATTTGTCAATTCATTTGTTATTAATAACAAGCTTAGTGAATCAAAATTAACCGTTCTTCAGTTTCGAAGAGCAGTTGCCCAAGGACTAATAACACAAGGTAAATGTGGCCTAAAAAGAACAACGGATATATCTCCAGGGACTTCAAAAGGTAGACCATGTCTACAACCAAGAAGGGGCAAACAGTTGTTTTCAACAACTTCAGATGTGAGGTTAGGGAACTTAGGGGCCCACTGGTTACAATTTAGTAAAACAAGAGGTAGATGTGAAGTGTGCAGCAAAAATAATATAGAATCTAAACCATATACTAAATGTTCTACTTGTAATATTTTTTTTATGTTTAAATGAAAAGAAACCATGTTTTAATGAATATCATTCAAAATAATGTGTTCATTTTTAAAATTATAATTATTATTATTTTTTTTTGTACATTACTATTATGTTTATATATTTTTAATAAAAGTCTTATTATATGATAAATTATGAATTGAACATTTATAATATTAAACATAGTAACCACTCAATGTTCTTAATATTAGTCTGCTATATAAAAAAATTGACCATTTAGTTTTTGATACTATAACTATTTTCTTTAAGTTTATATTGTTGTTAATTTGAAACATGAATTATATACATATTTAAATGGTCATTATAATTTTAATTAATTAATTAATTAAATTTTAACTAATTACTTATTATTATTACTTATTTATCATAGGGAATAAGAAAATAGTAGTGTCGTAACTGACCATAGGGACTTTTAAGTATAGTCCTTAAATGACCAATGGGACTTATTTGTCCCACTCCTTAAAAAAATATTAAAAAACCTCCAATTTTAAATTTCTTAATTTCTAAATTCATCAAAAAAATAATAATTTATAAAGGTGCAAAAAAAAAATCAAATTTCTATCACCATTTAATGTTGGTCTACAAAGGGTTAATAATTTTCCTCACTCACAATACAATGAATCTTATATTCAAACAAGTACCATTGAAATCATGCTTGAGCCCCTAGGACAAAAAACGTTCTACCTGGAATAATTTTAACTCATTTACGTCTAGACCGTTTAGTGTAGTATCTTAAATGTATATTGTATATAATATTACTAATTGTATTGACCATATTGTAAAATGCAAACGTTTATTTATTCAGGTGTCATTGATGTCTCGCATGATTCCATCTCCCGATTGGTTTATTGGTATTGATTCGTTTGATCTGTGCGTGAATGGTAACTGGCTCGACAGTATCACTATAGAGGTTAGTATTATTATTATCATGTTCATTATCAATAAACCAAGTATATCAAAACATAGTACAGAATATTTGTATTATTCTGAAAAATACGAATGTATCTACACATAACTAGAATTGTAGAATTTTCGGTTTATATATATAGCTGTAAATGCATACATACTCATTTGTGTTAGTAAAAAATAAAATTTCTGAAAAAGTAATGCCAATTTAATTTATTAAAAGGAAGGTATTAAATATATTTTATTTGAAATTCAATGTTTTTTACTATATAGAATTAAAAGAGGTACTATTATATCATTTAAATAAAACTACAAATAATAATTCATAATAATTAATTAATAGGTACCTACTAATGACTTATTATTATTATGCGTTAAAATCACTGAAAACATGTTATAAAATAAGTTCCATTGATTGATAAAAGAGCATACAGTTTTGGTAAACCGACAAATTGCATTGGGTACTACGTACATTCTTTAAACTCTACTTTACAGACTAAATAATATTGTTTTTAATATTTGTCAATTATCCTCTAAAAGTAAAACACGGTGTGTTCGCTCAATGATGTGTAACCCTTGCTGTGAATACAAAATAAATAAACTGTTTTAATCATATTCAAAAGCAAATCACGCATATTGAAACAAATATTTAATATTTAAGAATCTAAAATTTATATTTCGCTTAATTATAATTATCATATGCGCAACTAGGGTAAATTTTTTTTTTTTTTTTTTTTTTTTGGGGGGGGGGGCTTGAATTGTATAAGTCACAATAACCTGCAGAGACTTCGCCCCCGCACCCCCAAAAGCTTATAAACCGGATGGTTACTGACAAATAAATTCATATGATATTATGGTATTGCAATAATTAAGTTCATATTCAATAAAATACTATTAGCTGCGCCAAATTTATCAATAATTGTTTTTGTCTCCAAACTATTTGTTAGATCCCTTTCAATATTTATTATTGATAAATTGTCATTGTCGTCCTATGCCAAGTTTTTAATCTACGCATAGAAGTCATGGCTTTATTTGGGGGGAGGGGGGCTAAGCCCCCCTAGCCCCCACCTAATTGCACCTATGATAATTATTACGTTGTACATATGTTGTATAATAACATATTATGTTATTATTTGTATATTTGATATAATAATATTAATACATGGTTATAATATAGGTACGTATCCATCTAGATTTTTATTTTAAATTACTCATAAATCATAAGGTGTGCTAAATCAAAATATTTATTTATAAAAAATAATTAGCATACCTTGAATTATTTTTGGTTGGTAAGATTGTGTGACAAATACAATTTAAAAAATACTTAATATTTAGTTATTATTAATATAAATGAAAAGAAAAGAAGTAAAAAATGTATACAATATGTAAAATATGTGTATACTTTAATTTAACAAGAAAAAAAAGTATGTTTGTATAATATTCCTTTTTTTGCAGTTTAAGTGTGTAGGTAATTTTTTTCTGTTTCAGTAAAAATTATACATGGATATTATGTCTTAAACATAACATTAATTAAAACAATACCTTGTAATATTTTAATCATTTCAATTTTAAAATTTTTAGATATTAAACAATGGACTATTCTCCAATTATATTCACAAATTTATAAGTAGATCCAATATTGTTATAATATTGAAATGTTAAATGTAGATTATATTATATCTAATTGAATATAATTATTGATATAGGCTGATCCATTAGACGCGGGATGCGACAATGGATTCACGTTTACAGCGCCAAACTGGCCGACCGATCCACAGGGCATCGTATACCGAATAAAAAGCAACTATCCATCACACCCAGCCAGTTCTTTCTATTATCCACAGTTCAATCGGTTGCCGACCATAGCAACTTTTCAATTTATAAAAGTATTGTTCAATATTTTTTTGGATATACAAGGCAATCCAAGTGTCTACATTCATTATTTCAAAAACTTTTAACTTTTTTAAAAACAATTTGATGTCATTGTAACAACTCATAGTAGAAAAATTTCATCTTTTTGTTTTTTAAGTTTTTGAATAACAACCAACATTTTAATTTTATTAGTGTATATAGTTAATTAATATCGTATGTATTTAAAGTTTATATAAACAAAGTATAGTGAAATAATATTTTTTGCAGTATCCATTTTCCACTCAACTCCGCTCATCTAAACTTTTATACCTAACTTAATAATTATTGATTTGAAATTAGATTTTTATACATTGAAATAGTCTGTAAAATATTGAAACCTAATGTAATCTAATATTAAAAACTTAAAAAGATCATATACAATTTAATTTCTCATCAAATTATGTGAAAATAGTATTTTAATAAAGGTTAAAATATTTTGAAATAATAACAATTAAATAAATCATGCGTTATAGACATAATACGCTTTTATCTACAATCTTCTAAGTTTCTCATGATTTGTGTAATTTTTTCGTTAAATATTTTAGATTAAAGAATATGAACAGTCTTTGAACGGCAGAGGGCAAGCATCAGATCCTACAGTAAAAATTGAAGAGAGTGTGATTAAAGTTTTAAATGGTGAAAATGATAGCGATCGAGAAGTACAACTTGAAATAGAACAGCAAAGACGAGAACAAGAGTACAATAACTATAAAAGGTATACTTGCAAAGTCTAACGATTATAAAATATAGGCATAAATTGTGTCACCTTTTACTTAAACTTATAATAGGTACCTACTTATAAGTTATATAACTATAGTTATTATAGAAAAATTATGATATTAGGGGTTTAATAACTTATGTTGGTTTTTTAAATGATAAAATATAATAAGAAGTATTTTAATTATATATTGTGTACTGTTATATTGGTAACAATTTGTGAGCATAACATTAAATATTTAACCTAATAATATTATTTGTTGTGCACGTTACACTGTTCTAACTATGAACACTTGTAAAACTACAAGAAATTATAAACATAATAATATATTATGTAGTAATACCTAGCAAAAAAAACTTTAAATGGAATTACTTGCTAATTTTGTGAGTTATTATTTTTATCTCTTATAATTTTATTTTCTAAATAGGTACAGTTATAATAATATTATGACAATATGTTACCGTATAGTTTTACCATTATACAAGAAATATCAGCTTGGAATTTACTAGTTTATTGTAATATTTTTATTAAATTATAAAATATATAATACAATTTTTTAGAGCGTCAGTTAAAGTTAATATCACCCGAGGTTGTCCCGATATAAGAATAACAATTTTATTGCACTGCCCATACGCGTTTCCTGATTCATTTTGCATAAACAGGATGAACAAGGAAAAGTTAACTGAACTACATTTTCCACAATTTGGTCTAATAAGTTAGGACTTATGAATCCAATGTAATGGATTTCAAAATAAATGAATTTTAGGTTTTAGCTGAACCATAAATGTATTAATTTTACAGTGATGTGTATATGAGTGTTTTTGTCTATATTAGGGATGGCAAACCTTAACACCGCGTGCTCAAAATTACCTTTTATTTATTTCTTTTTTTTTTAGAGGGTGCCATGAATTTTTTTAAAAAATATTAAATATTAAATGTATTTATATTTTGTTATATTATAATTTGATTGTATAATTAATGTATTAGTATAAAAAGGTTAGTTTAGGTACATAATAATATTGCTTTGCTAATTATTTATTTTGATGTGATTTATGTTGTTGAACACTTGATGCCAATTCGTTGATATTTAGTTTATAATTAATAACTTTTAATAAAGTACATACTGCACTGCATTCATCAGTTAGTCGATTTCTTAAATCAGATTTTATAAAATTCATTTCTGAAAATACTGACTCACATGAATAATTTGTAGAAAAAATAAACAAAATAGCATATGCTACTATTTTTAAAGTGGAATAATCTTTTGGAATTTCATTCCACAATTTCAAAATTTCGTCCCCTATGTTAACGATCAATTTACCTATCACCCCATCACGCTGAATTTCTTCTAACTAATTTCTCAGTTTAACAAATTTTTCTTCCCATATGGTACTCAGTCGAATACCATATGGAAATTTTTACTATTATGTTATTAATATATAATAGTAAACATTTTTGCGTGCCATGGATTTGCCATCCCTGATCTATATAGTGCAGGGGTGGCCAACATGTATATGTCCATTAGCCACATGTATAAATACAATGATAGTAAGAGCCAAATTTTTATAAATAAATTTTATAATTTTGTAATTTTTTCATATTTTATCGTTGATAAGTAAATATTGGTTTTTTTTTTTATATAAAACTTAAGTCGCATACGACGGCTGGTACCGAATTTCGTTCCGGACCACATATGGCTCAAAAACTGAAGTCCGAATTCCGTCCTATAATTATGATAGTAACTATTCTAACTAAGGTGTAATGTTTAAAAATGTAGAATTCAAAAAAAACAGCCTTATGTCTAATTATCTTATTTTTTTTTTTTTTACTGAAAAGAAATGAAAATGAAATTATTATTTTTTAGATTTTTTGAAGTAGGCTAGTAAAAATTTAGACGAAACCTAACACACAAACTGGTGTCAAGTTACGGTCTTCGGCTTATGATTATAAATGTAAAACATATATTTGACAATGTGCCAACTGTATCTAATTACCTTAGTTAATATATTTATTAGCCGGTACAGAATTCGAACCTAGTCGCTTCGCCCCCGGGACGGAATTCGGATATTTTCAGCAGCCCGGGATGGAATTCGACAATTACCCATACTACTAGTATATGATGTGAACTGCAAGTTGGCTACTTTAGATATAGTGTATATACAGTGTTGAATTTAGGGTTTTTTAGTTCTATATTGATGATAAAGATCTTTAGGTAATAATCATGAACATCATGGTCCACAAATTCAATGAATTCCCACGATTTACTAATCCAAGTACGATTTTATTATGATTGAGGAAAATGAGCACAACAATTCAATGTAGATCTATATACGAAAAATTCGTCCCTTACATAACAATATTTAATGTATTGGATTTTAGAGGGAAATTGCACAATAATTATCCACCATTTGGCTCCAAACATGAAATATTTACCTTGCTATTTTAAAACTATATTTATTTATATATAAATTATACAATCGAAATTATTGGTTCACTCTCTTAAAAATATACATCATATACACAAAAAATGTTTATCTTGTGGCAAGATTCTGCTTTTTTCCAAACTTTTCTATAACCGGGAAGGAATAATTATTTGAACTAAATGTGCTCGAAATTTAAAATTTAAACCTTTATTTTATTTCTATTTTTATAATCGTTCAAGTTTACAATCACGAGCTATACATTTTAAACGCTTTATAAATTTTTAAAAACTAAATCATTTGTAAATTTTCAATTAAATAAATGTTGTCAAAATTTGAATTTTAAGTGGTTATAAAAAAAATTACATGTCTATAAATTTTTAATATTTTTCAAATGCTATATTATATCAACTTATGGGGAACTTGTATTTACTTTTCAAGTTTTTTGAACCAATAAATAAAATTTTATTGATATTTATAGAATAAAAAACTAAAAAAAGATGACTTTAAATAACATAAACATTTTGTAATAGTTTGAAAATTGTATCAACTATACGAATTGATAAAACAAAAGTTTGGTGTTAATTTCAAGTTTCTACAGTTATTGGTTTTTGAATAACAAGGAAATAAGTTAAAAAGTGGTAGGCCAGGCTACGAGAGGTGCTCGAACAGACATTTTGAGATTTACGATAGAAATTTATGTTTACCTACACATGGTTGCTATTAGTGATGGTTATTATGTATCTATTCTACATATATAGCTAAACCCGTGCACTTTGTAGCCTGTTAAAAATACTACCACTTATATACTTTACTTATGTGTGAAATTCATTACCTGTGATTATGCTAGCAGTATATTTTTATACAATATATAAATATGCTGATTAATAATCTTACAACGATATTCAATTTAGTTTATTATTAGGTATGTAATTTTATTCATTTTATCGAGGAATGTCTGACAGTTCGAGTATTCAATTGAACTAGCTGAATATTACCCGTCGCTGCCGGGTTACGGTAAAAAAAAACAAATAGTTGAATAATTATATATAATAAATAAATATAAAGGATTTATCATGTATACATTTATTACATTAAATTAAATTACAAAAATACATTTATCATGTATACATCGTTAGAATAATGTGCAATTAATGTATAAGAAAAATATATAATGAAAAAAACAAATAAATAAATAGCAACAAAATTGATAAACAAATGAATTTCAACAAATTTGGGTATTATTATTATTATTATAGAATTTATTTATAAACTATATTCATTGTATCTTTTTTATTGTTTGGTATTATTTGTATTTTTAACTTTTCAAAAGATCTAACTCTGGACATGGCAACATAAAGTTGACCATGGCTAAACATAGGTTGGGGTAAATACAATCCTACTTTATCCAATGTTTGACCCTGCGCTTTGTTTATTGTCATAGCAAAAGCTATTCTTATCGGAAATTGACGTTTGGTGAATGAAAAGGGAAGAGCAGAATCTGACGGGATCAAATCAATTCTAGGCAATAAAATACGATGACCAGTTATAGATTCCAAGTCTAAAGAATGATTGTACATTTTTCGTACAATAAATTGTGTGCCATTCATTACATTGGAGGTGACATTTAAATTTCTCAAGAGTATTACAATAGTACCTTTCTTTAGAACCAAACTGTGCGGTGGTACACCACTTAAATGTAAACTATCTAAAAATTCTGTAGGAAACAAAAAATCGTCACAGTCTTTCGACACTGTATTTAAACTTAAATACGTATTTTCTTTCCCTGGTAACATATTGACAATTGAGTTATATTTTATAATATATTTTAGTTTTATTTCATCACAATGTTCATTTTTTAGGTGCAAGAATTGCAAATTGTGAAAAAATAAACATAATTTCTAAATTAAAAATAATATTTCCAAATACATCTTTTATTATATTTTTTAATAATAACGATAATTTCAATAGAATATTCGTCCTAATCAGGATTTATTAGTGGATATTCACCATTTCTAATTTGTAACAAAAACTTGGAAAATTCCATTTCATTTTGGTTTACTCTCATATTTCTAAATAGTTTAAGAATTTTAAAATGTGGCCAAATCGGAGAATGTTTTATGCAGTTTTGTATTGTAAGCTGTCTAAAGCCATGCGGGACAACTGGTAAAACTTGTCTAAAATCTCCTCCTAAGACAATAACTTTCCCACCAAAGAAAACGTCGTTTTCCATTATATCTTTTAATAATCGATTGAAAACCATTAACACACACGCACTTGCCATAGGCGCTTCGTCCCAAATAATAAGTTTTGATTTTCGAATAGTTGATGCCTCTTTGCTATTTACCTTCAATGATGAAACTGAAGTATCTGTCAATATCAAAGGTAATTTAAATCGGCTATGTAGTGTGTGACATCCGGGTAACAACATTGCTGCTATTCCAGTCCAAGCAACTGGAATTACATCATAACCCATTTCTATACAATTGTTAATGAGACATTTATAGACGAATGTTTTCCCTGTACCACCAGGTCCATCAATGAAATATGCGTTAGGAACACTTGTATTTTCTAGGTTCACACATTTCATAATGGTGCTTATAATATCACGCTGTTCTTGATTTGCACTGTCAATTAAATCATGTTGAATTTATAATGGTAATGTATCTTGTTGATTTGATTCGCTGTCTATAATAGCAGCATCATATTCTGGGAAACCGATTGATTTCAATGTCTGACCATGCAATTTTAATGTTAATGAAATATCTGATAAGGTTTTCGCATAAGCAATAATGACATTTGAAACTTGTATTAAGTCTTCATTCATTGCGTCTTTAAATGTTTCCCATAAAACGTTATTGTCATAAGGTCTCTAAAAAATACATATATATGCAAACATTTGCCGAATTTTCTTTGGCATTTTAAAAATGGAAACTTCACTTAAACAACGATACCACTCTGAATCATCTGATAGCAAATTTCGATGTTTAGCTGCCTCTTTGAAGGTAGGAAATGTTATACCATTATATTGTTCTAATGTCTTAGAATGATTTAGCACCAATAACATGGAGTAGAAGTAATCTTAGATAATACCGTTCACCATCAGAAGGCGATACATGGTACATTCTGCCAATGACTGACTGATATTTAACTCGTTTTTTCCATTGCTTCCCATTCCAAACATAATGCATAGGTGTTTCGGGATAACTATATGAACTTTTAGTTTGTTTATGGTTATTTAAATTTAACCATCCTATTAGTGTAGTACTTTTCAACTCTGCGTGCATTAATGCTTCTGCTGCATTATCATTGGTGAAATGCACTTGTTGTTGATCGGGTAAATGTACGGCGAGACGTACTACAGTTTGTGATTGCTCATGCATATTGTATGAAAATATTCTATAAGCTGCTTCACATGATCCAACGTATCTGGTGTTTAAATAAGTGGTCACTTCATTATGATTCACTGATGTTTGGTCGACAGTTACTTGGAGATTAGCGCAGTCATGACCTTTATAAATATATTTATGTAAGTATTTAACACTGTGGACACTTGCACAAATTTCAACATTAATATGAGCTTCAAAATACTTTAACAAAAAGGGATTATTAGGGACAACGTATCTGTTATCAATATCAATACATTTTCCGTTAACTGTTTTACTTATTGTTCGGCCATTATCTCTTCTCATACACACAGGATATCCTTTGTAGTTTTCTTTTGTAACACTTGAAAACTGTTTAGGAAATTCTTTTTTACACTTGCCATTCTCCATGCAAACATTATTTAAATTTAGACTCCCGCAAGGTTCATGTATATTATGATTTTTTACTAAATTATACAATGTACTATCATGATTTGGATTAGGGATTTCTGCGGACACAACTCTATCAATATCCTAAACATCTATAAACTCACAATGATCCTCAAGGCCTACTAACAAATGAACGTGAGGTAATCCTCTTTTTTGAAATTCTATTGTATAAATGTAAGTTTTCACATCACCAAATATTTTTTTTGTTTTTATTATTTTTAATAAGTGTTTAACTTTTGCATGAAACACACGAACAACAATATCGGGTCTGTTATTTGCTGTTTCATATAAATGAATGCTTGTAGTAATCTCTGACCACGAAACATTACAGGTAAATGTAATGAACAAATCTGGTTTACCAATTTTCCTTACTATTGCCATGGCATCTTGGTAATTCTGTACCATATTTCAAGGACTTCCAATAAACGAAGAAGGCAATACGACCAACTTTCCCACTCTAAAATTGGCTTCGTTTGCCGTTGCTCGTATAGCGTCTGCTAAGTCAGAATATGTGTCTACTCTTAATTTTGATTGCTGATTTCTAATATATTTCAGTCTATCACCTTCAATACGACAATAATAATCAACGATCGGTTGTTGAGTCAGTTTGCCTGCGCTCAGTACTGGATTAAAATTACCACACGGGGGAGTACCTTTTTATTGCCATTCGAAAACATACATTACATATTCACGCATGGAAATGTTGCATCTTTTGGCAGTTTTACTTTTACCATTATATTACATATTTATATACCAGCCTGGTTCACCGTACGGCCATATTAAAACGTAAGTCATAGGGTCACAGTGCATGCTGTCGTAATCAATTCTTTGTATATCTCCTTTTTTTGGGTAAACTGATATATGTCTATGTGAAGGAGGTGCACCATCTGAAGATTCAAATACTGCTGCTACAAGTATTTCAGAAACTGTTGGGTCGTTGTCCCTACGGATATCTTCTCTAGGTTCATGATAAAATCACATAATCATATTAATAGTAGTTGAACTCCCACCATGAACCGTTAGTTCATGCATTTGTTTGTACTATTTAGCATATGGATTCATGTTAGATAATACATTGTGTAATTTATCAAGTAAAAATGTTTGGACTTATTTTCACCAACACACAAATCAAATATTTCATTAGGTAAACGACTCTCCAGTAAAGATATTTTTCCATTACCACAACATAAACTGAAATGCCCTCTAGTCGTTTTTTCACACTCAAAGTGCAACGAATGACAATGCTCGCATTTAAATGTGAAATTACCCAAATTATAGGGAGTAACGTGAACTATATTATGTGATAAAGTGCATTTATAAAATAATTTAAACAATAATACACAGTGATTCCGAGTTTCTTTATGCTATTTTCTTTCTCGTCTTCCAGTTTAAAAATGTGTTTTACGCTTACTATTAGTGTTTGCAGTTATTTCTTTAGGTAACATAAATTAATTTTGAATATTCATATTATTACCAAAAACTAAAACACTATAATGTCCTGCGTCACCATTGTCAGAAAATAATAAATTACACATTATAGCACCAAAACCATAATCTACAAATGCATTAAGATCATTAGATCTATACACACGAAATGTATGACTTGAATAAAGTCGACTAATGCATTCAAGTTAGACGTGACCAGCATACTCGCCATCTAGGCTCATCAAATGATTGTAATCATTAGAATTATAAATAGGTACCTAAATAGGTAGTCTATACGAAAGCTCACCAATGACAAATTCTTTGTACACATCCCAATTATTTACCACCAAGTTACCACCACTCTTAATCGAATATTTCGATGTTCTTCTTGCGTGCCGAATATTAAATATAAAAATCACGAAAATCACGAAAATTCGCAAATTATTTTAACTCTTTGAGGGGCAGGCACTACCCATGAAATAAAACCCTTCAGGGGCAGTAAATGATATCATAATATTTTAAAGTTTTTTTTTGTAAAAACTGTTTCTTATTAACTACCTAAAGTCAAAACTACTATAAAAATAATTTTAAGTTAACAAATTTTTCAGGAAAAGCCTGGAAAAAGGTGGTTACCTGTACTAACCACCGCCAAAAATGTTCAACGAATTTGTATAACATATATCATAATATTATACTCTAAAAACTAATAAATTCTTTCATATTAGATAATTTTAAGTATTATTAATAACACATATTTTATATCACAGATTTATATATCATAATATTAATCAAGTATAACAAAATATTTCTTTTATCATAACTAGAATTTTACCTACATTTACTTACTTGATAATACAATATGTTTTAAACTTTCTGATTTACATAAAAATGTTTACAAACATCATATTATATCCTCACTTTCACTACCACTTGGTATGTCTTGTAATAAAACTAACTGTATGTCATCATCAGTTAACTTAGACATGATAAATTAGACTTAAAGAAGAGTACAAGAGACTATATTATAGGAATAATCAATAAATACTTTATAGGTATAAAATAAAATAAAATTGTTTTGAGATGCGCGGTGGTTACTGTTGTTGACCACTTACAAAACGATAATATTAATTCTTATTATATGAATTGATATTAAAATTGGTTATGATAACAAGTATAATATTTAATAATTAATATGAATAAACAATAATAATGGAAGAAACGAAAAAAAAAATAATAGAAAAACCATATTTACAATAATTTATAGAAGTGTAAAAATAAATACGTTTATCACTACATTCAGAATAATAATACTGTTCACCAACAAACGAAAAAAAAAATTGAACAACAGCACCATCTAGTGTTTTATTCATACAACAAATGTGTTTATGTGGTCATAGTTGCTAACCACCGCCAAAAAAATAATAAAAATACTTATAGAAGTGGTTAGTTCTACTAACCACTGCCCCTTAAGTGCCATGAAGTATGTGGTTAGTTAGCTAACCACCACCCCTCAAAGAGTTAAACCAGAAATTCATAAAAAATGTTCTTTTTAAATCTAAGATTTGAAAATTTTTAATAATCTATAATATATCCTAGACAGATAAATCGTCTTCGCTCAGAATCGTTTTTCGTATACAATGATATAATATCATTAGATTCAAATTTAATTCTATCCATTACAGTAACCCACTTGTAACCTACTGTACAGCAGAGCGGCATCCACGACTTATCTGCCTTTTTTTTTTTTGAGGGTTTGTAACAATTTTGGAGGTGGTAGATTTAACCTCTATTAGTACTACCTTTACCAATATCACGAAGATTTAATTTAGAAACCATTAGTAGTGAACTTAAATTGATTGTAATTATAAAATTATATAATAAACAACTTGAGTTAAAATTGTATTATTATAATAAACTAATTACTGCTTGCAGTAATTAAAAACATAATAATTTAAAGTTCATTTTTCAGTATTGATGATGATAAAGTATCGGTTTCCAACGTCACGTCATCCATATCAATAACAAAAGATAATAAAGAAGCGTTGATGAACAGCATTTTGGACAACTATCATGTTCAAAAGCATAAGAAAACTCATAAAAAATCAAGTGATTAATTCGTATTTATTTTTAGTTACTAAAACTGAGTAATCAGTAACTACTATACTAATTATTATAGTACTATACCAGACCACCAGGCCCTTGGATGGCAAACCTTTTGAACACTGCGTGCTCAAAATTACCTTTTATTTCTTTCTTTTTTTTTTTAGAGGGTGCCATGAAAATTTTTTTTTAAATATTAAATATTAAAACTATTTATATTTTGTTATATTATAATTTGATTATATAATTAATGTATTAGTATAAAAATGTTAGTTTAGGTACATAATAATAATTATAATAATATTGCTTTGTTAATTATTTATTTTGATGTGATTTATGTTATTGAACACTTGATGCCAATTCGTTGAAATCTTTACTATTATATTAATATATAATAGTTAACATTTTCGCGTGCCAACTCAGGCACGCGTGCCATGGATTTGCCATCCGTGTACTACCTACCTTTACTGTTCTACTATTTTTTTTCAAGTTAAATTTTTCACCATCATAAGATTATATTATATATTTAATAACTAGTTTATTTTTTACAATCTCACCAAGTTCATTTTTTTCCTGATAGAAACTACATTAAAGTTTATATAAAAAAAAAAAAACTGAAAAACATTAATAAGAAATAGTAGGTATCATGAATGATGTTATAGTTATTTATAATAAGTTTTTTTCATTGGATATACCTTGTCCATTTCCTTATATAATGTATTATTTTTATCGTATAAATTTGTATTTAAGTGATTATACTTTTAGGAAATATAAGTTTATTATGTTTTGACATAGACTTAACAAATTTGGATAGATAAATATATCTTTTTAACTGACACATATATTTTAATTTATACTTACATATATGTATATTCTATTTATCTATTAACTTAATTTAATGAGTTAAAAAAAATATCTAACTGGCTGATTCTTGAACTAGTGATTATTTTTTGATCATTTTACTTGAATGCATTTCTAATAAACTCAAAATAGTAGTAGTAGTAGTAGTAGTAGTAGTATAAGTAGTATTATAATATAGTTTTCAAAATAAAATAGAAACATATACATATGGTATATACCTAAATATATATACATATATATAAGAAAAATTACAAAGATTTGCAACTCTATAGATATCTCAATACAAAATACCGTGAGTTTTTTATCCGAGCTCTAATAAAATCAAATTTTATTGTTCAGGGTACCTGGTACATAACATACCTTTGGCTTAAAACTATTATTTAGCTATATATTGTTTCCTCTTTTTCTTTACTAAATATGTCATTCTTGATGAATCCTTGGGGCTTGGACTAAATTCTAATTTTCACATAATTTCAGCATCATGTTCACTAAATTGTTCAAATTAACGTTCTGTCTCGGTTGTTCATACCATGCATCAGATACAAAAATGGTATGGTGTTATTCACTGGTTGAGCACAATTCCATAACTATGAGGGATCTAACTTGTCAAATCTGCAATGATAGGATAACGGGTAGGATATAGGTTTAGTATTTTGTATTAAAATATGATTAGATAATTATGATTGATAAAAGGAAGAATTCTTATATTATTAATAATATTTTATTGTTTTATTCAACACTATTTATTGCATTAATACAAATTGAATCTGGTATAACATATTTATTTTGTTGTTAAGATATTCGAAGGATTTAAGGTTATAACTAGATGATTTAAGATTTTTATTTATAGTAACTCCAACATTAGAAAAAAATATATTTAATACATTACAAATTTCGTTTTTTTAAATCCTGGATGAATAGTGAGGAACGTATTAATTTTACAATGATGTATGTTTTTTTTTTGTGTCTGCCATCACGTTTTGGAGTAGAATAATGCTTTGATTTTTGACTTCAGCCCCTCATTGAAAAGTAAATTCAACTAGTTGGTACTTTGGGGAGTCAAAAGTAAAAAATGTCTAGTAATTTTCAAAAGCGTCAGGAAAACCCTTAAAAAAGTAACAAAAAAACGGGAATTTGTACTAATAATCAGTTTTCGACAAAATCGATTTTCTTATTTCGAGAAACGTGTGAAAACACTTTTATAATTAAATCAATTTTATATCACCACGTTCCTATTGTTGAATAGGATGCTTGCTTTTGATGTTAATGGCTTATTAGTTTTAGCCATAGTTTAATATACTTATTATCAAGGCTAGGATTTGTATGCAACAGCATGTTTTTTTTGCGACTTCTGATTATTGATTTTGTCAGTAATGTCCACAAATCACCTCATGATGAGATGAATGGTGTTGTTTTTATTTTGCATGTTTTTGCATATTTTGGATAAAATGCATATTAATGCATATATTGAATAAAATGAATATTATTGCATATTTCGATTATAAGAATGCGAAAAATGCATGTTTTATAGTATATTTCGTAATTAATATTTATAATTTAATATTAATATTTTTTGTAATCGCTTAGCAATAATTATTTTTTAATAAAATGCAAATTAATAAAAAAAAAATATTAATATTTCATATTTAATTCTAGCTCTACTGATTAAAGTATAAAACTTGGTTTGTTTGTCAAACAAAAATTTTATTTTTATTAATACAATCCTATGGTACAATAGGTATGCGATTAAAGATTGAATAGTTTGACGGAGAAAGATAAACACAATTAATAAAAGTATGTCGGTCAATATAAAATCTAAGATAGAAATTAAAATGCATATTTTTGCATATTTTGGTAAATAAAATGCATATTTTACAATTTTTTATTGCATACAAATCATAGCCCTGCTTATTATATATCACAATTGCGTGATATCTCGTACATATTTTATAGGTACGTAACAATATATTCTACGGCATTCAACTCTGTAAATCTTTTTCTAACCATCCAACACTCCAAACCATATAGCATGGTTGACCTCACTACACTCTTGTAAAATTTATCTTTCCGCCTCATTGGAATTCTCTTATCACATAACACCCGCGCTTCTCTCCATTTCAGCCACCAACACTTAATTATGTGTTTTAAATTCATGCCAAAGCCCCCGTCCTTTTGTGCAAAAGATCCTAAGTATTCAAAGCTATCAACTTCACCTATCACATCACCACATATCGTCATTGGTCTCCTTATTCCTTAAACTTTTTGGTCTCTTCCTCAAAATTCATACTGTTTATAGGTACTTTGCTTATTTCTATTAATCATAAATTCTTTTCCTTCAAGAGCTAACTTTGACTCATATGTAGAGAATAATGAAATAGGCCGATCGTTTCGATACGATACAGATATGGTGCGTTGTTAAATCAGTAGTGAGTATACTAAAATATAAATATAAATGATAAGAGTTAACATTTGTATAAACCAAAAACAATGTTGATTGGAAAATTATACATATTTACAAGATACATTAATCCCTAAACATAACAGACATCTAATTTTTTTTTAATTTTAATTTTTTTATACAAAAATTGTATTTTCATATTTCCATTCCTTTTATGCAGGGTACCGGGATTGCCGGTTAGGTGTCTGGTCTGAATGGAGCGCATGCAGCGTATCGTGTGGCATCGGCGAAATGCAGAGGCGTAGAGAGGTGATAAAACACCCAAGAGGAGCAGGACGGCAGTGTCCACCATTGTTGCAGACCAAATGGTGTGGGAGCGCCAAAGACTGTCCTCCTCAAACACATTTTGAGTGGTAATAATATTAATTATAATAATATATTCAATAGTATAATATTGTATATGTTATTATAATAGTATATATTGTCTACCATAAATCAATTATCAACAATCATTTAATTTTATAAAAAAACACTATCTTCTGTTTTGAACGGTGATCAAAAACTGGTCCCGAAATCTCCTATCTTCATAATTTCCTCGATTCCAAATAACATAAATTGCATACAATATATAGGACTATAGGTATTATTATATATTTATATTTATTTTTATTTAAAAAGCTACAATAATTTGACACTCGTTCCAATAATGAAATCGTATCACTACCGTCATTCATTGCCCACTTTTTCTACATGATCATTTTTTTAAGTTTTGTCTCATTATTTTTAACTACAAAATTGTAAGATTTGCTGTAAAATATTTACTTGTATAGATAAGCTATATTTGTATTTAATGATATGTAGATCAATTTATTAATATATCTAAATATTATATTATTATGTTTTCAACAATACCTATATGTATGTTAAGACATGTATTTTATATATTTTTTCCATATAAGTGGTTTGATTATAAACTATAATTAAGATAAATATGTTTTTCGCATAAAATTTGACATTATTGTATAAGTTTTTATGAGAACCAAAATGTAACCAGGTACAATATGTTTCATCATTGTAGTATTAAATGTTCCGCACTCCCTTGTATTTTTTTGTTTTTTTTTTGTTTAATGATACACCAATAATAAAGCCGTACCTAATATTATATTAAAATAAGCAAGACAATTATTAGATTTGTAAAATATGTTAAAAATTGATTCACTATGTAAATTGTATCAATAACTTAGCTTAGCTTTAGAATTTTATGTTTAATTATATTTTTAGTATACCATGTTTATTATGGCTAAAATAATTGTATTTTGTATAACTTCAGCATATTATGTGCTCGTAATATCATAGATAATAAAATGGTAAGATGAAATTTATTTGTTCAAATACTGTATTGATAATCATACCATACAATTTAAATAATAATTTTAATTTATATCTGGATTTGTAAGAAAAAATGTATTTAGGTACCTAATTGTATATCATAGTAAAACAAACATAATATAGTGAATTACAGTATTACAATTTGTGAATAATTACAGAAAAAGATAGTCATTTTAATTTAATTTTACGTTCAGAAATTGTGGTTATATTTATAATTGTTCATAATTTGTAGTTATTTTCTTTTTCTAATATTAAAATTGGTTTCCATACATTAATAATATATTGTTACAATAATATTATTTATGATTTAAAATGTATACGATAACGGTATACGTTTTATATTATAACATCAATATATATAATAATATAGTATTTATCATCTTATATAATACGAGTATAATTCCATAAAGGTATAACGTTTTTAAAAATCGGTATATTCTTATTTTACATTTTTTGTTGTCGAGGTATCTCTGAACACGAGAGAAACTGTTTTTTTAATAATATGATATCCACATCCAGCATAATCATCATTAAACCAAATATTTATATGTATTCTCTTAGAGATTAATAATGAGGTAAATTATTTAAAAAATTACTAAAAATGTCTATAATCATCCAATACAAAATGTGGTTTCTCAAACTATACTTTTGTTTTATATTTCCAGTGTTTCTATGTATTTACAAAATGATTTAGGATTAAAACAATTATAAGTTTGTTAAATTTTTGGGCCAATGATTGAGGCATATATAAGGTTAGGTTAGGTTATTATTATTATCGCGAAAGCAGTTCCCGCGGCGTCGTCGGTTCAACCAGCAAACAAAAAAAAAAAAGGTAAGGTTAGGTTCCACCAACCACGCCTTCTTCAATTCCTCATCATGGCACCACGAGAGGGACGACGATTACGGAATCGGTGACAGAACGAGAAACAAGAGCGGCGGACTTCGGTCGACTCTAGAAGCCATAAGGAGGAGCTTTTGCAGTCGGCAATCCAAAACAACAACAGGCGAAAAAAACTTGTAATTGTATTGTAATTGAAAACGTAACTGTCAAATGTAATTGTAGTCCTGTAATGAACGGGGGTAAGTCGGGGTATTGTCCCGTCTGCCCCCCACGTATGTATAAATATTGTTTTCTTTCAATAAACGATGGTGGCGTCGCGGAAGCAATGCGAAAGCAGTTCCCGCGGCGTCGTCGGTTCAAACAGAAAAAAATTAAGGTTAGGTTAGGTTATTAGGTGCGCATAAATCAGGAGATCTTACATCGAGTTGGTTCCTAATAGAGACGTCAAGAAATTGGAATGAAGAACAATTGGTATTCTGGGCATCCCCATAAATATTTCTAAGGGAGGGGAAAAAATTATTTTAAAAATAAATTAAGACTTTTTAAATGTCGTCTTAAGTCATTTGAATTGAACAAAACATAGTTTTTATATTTTTTTGGTTAATTATACATAGTTTTACATCCGAAACACGTTTAAAAAATAAATTTGGGTAAATACTAAAAATAAAAAATTTTGGAAGAAAGGGTTAAAAGTCCGAAAATCTTCGTCTAAAATCATTTGTGTTGAACAAAATATTCTTTTTATATTTTTATCGTTAATAATGCATAGTTTTACATCTAAAACACGTTTGAACAATACATTTGGGTGAATATTAAAAATAAAAAATTTTGGAAAAAAGGGTTAAAAGTCCGAAAATCTTCGTCTAAAATCATTTGTATTTAACAAAACATTCAACATTTTAAATATTTTTTTGGTTAATTATATATAGTTTTAAATCTAAAACAAGTTTGAACAATACATTTGGGTGAATATTAAAAATTAAAAAATTTTGGGAGAAAGGGTTAAAAGTCTGCTAAATATCGTCTAAAGTCATTTGTATTAAACAAAGCATACTTTTTATATTTTTTTGGTTAATTATACATAGTTTTACATCTAAAACAAGTTTGAACAATACATTTGGGTGAATATTAAAAATACAAAATGTTGGGAGAAAATGTGATGAGTTTGCTAAATGTCATCTTAAGTCACTTGTATTTAGCAAAACATTCAAAATTTTTTATATTTTTTTGGTTCACTATACATAGTTATAAATCTAAAACAATTTTGAACATAGATTTGGGTGAATATTAAAAATTAAAAAATGTTGGGAGAAAGGGTTAAAAGTCTGCTAAATGACACAATTAATTTAGTAATATCTGATGCAGCTAAATGTCATAGTAAAGTATTGAATTTTTTTGACACAGTTCAAGCAATTTTTAATTGTTTTGCTAGTAGTGCGCCAAGATGGGCACTTTTAGCATTTGGACATGATATTTCTATAAAAATACATACAAAGGTTCTAAAAAAAGTGTGCCCTACTAGGTGGGAAGCTCGACATGATGCAATATTTTCCTTGAAAGAACGTTACATACTCGTAGATGTACTTAAATCGTTGACTCACATTATTCTTACTAGTAAGTAAACATCAGAAAAAATATTAGCCAGTGGATTAAAAAAAAAAGTTGGAAACATTTGTATTTATTTTGATTCTATGTATGTGAGAACCAATTCTACGTTCTTTACGTATAGTATCAAAACGGCTACAAAATATAAACATGGATTTGGAAGCAGCTTCAAACATGATACTGATGGCTGTGAAATCAACTCAAGATATTAGAGGCAAGAGACAATTACCAGCATATTTTAATTATAGCAAAAGAATTATGTAAAAAATGGAATATACCAGTCACATAAACGAACGTAAAAAACAAGCTGTAAAATATTTTGATGAAATAGATGATTATCGTAGACTTAATACTAATGAAGATATTTTAAAGTTCAAATTTTTTCCCCTGTTATGGACTCTGTTTTATCACAACATGTAGCTTCATTTAAAGGAACACATGAAGTAGTTGAAATTTTTTCATATTTAAATCCTACTTCTTTTTTATCAAAAACTGAAAAAGAAGTTTTCAATGCATCATATGACTTCATATTAAAGTATAGTAATGATATCAGCACAGATTTTACCCGACAATTATTAAGTTTAAGAACTAGTTTACAAAAACATCAACTTAAAACTATTAAGAGTTTGGCTATTATATTGTTGAAAATGATTTATCCATTGTATTTCCAGATGTTTTAAGCGCACGTGTAATATTTATAATCATACCTATTACAGTCACAGAAGCAGAACGTTCTTTTTCTAAATTAAAAATAATAAAAAATTATTTGAGAAACTCTGTGAGTCAAAATAGACTACGTAATATTGCAGTATTAAACATAGAAAGAGAAAGAACAAAATATGAAATAAATATATCACAAATAATTAATAACTTTGTTAATACCAAATCAAAAAAAAAAAACTTTTTGAAATAAATGTATTTAAGTATTAAAAACTATTTATAATATTGTTGATTTTTATTTTTGATCTATTTCAAACTTTTTATATTTGTTTCCTTCCATTTTAGCACAAATGCACAATATAGAGAATACAGTCATTAGTCATTTTTATATTTTAATTATTAATGATTTCGATTGACTCGATTTATGTTATACTAGCATACATTATTAATACTTTATATCTAAGGGGTATTATAGGTATGGAAATAGTGAGTGTAATGTGTATTTCATAATAATTTACCTTATAATTAAGGTAGGTACTAATATTTCGTGATTTTAGGTTATTTAATATTTCAATATGTATTTAATAAATAATTAAGTGCTCTGTCGAAATTTTTTTTTTAAGTGACCTCAAATTGGTGGTCGCACCCAGGCCTCCTGAGACTTAGATCCGGCATTGATTCCGACCAAATATGTTAAAAATATTGAAGCGACTAATCACTTATGGCGGATAATATATTATAAGGAAGCACTCAGGGACATAATTAAGGAGGGATGAGGGGGATAGATCCTCCCCAAAACTTTTATTTTACTGATTATATTTGGTGGAGTAAATTACTGTATGAGGCTTACAAATTTTGCTAAAACATAAAATCCTCCACCCCCAAACCAAATTCCTAATTATGCCACTGGAAGCCCTAAGCACTAATTTGGCTGTGCAATCTTGCCATACGCCTATAGCATTTTATAATATTGTTAGATTGTAGCTCATTTATTTTTAATTAATAAATTTAATATTTACAGTAGAACCTCTCTAATCCGTCACCTTCGAGACGGGGGTGTGGTCGGAACGCTAAAAAGGTCAGATGATCAGAATATACAGAACATTTTTATTTACATATTACATACAAGATTATATTAGAAATTTATTCGTATTATATTTTACATTACTTATACTCCGGCCCAGGAGAGAGCGACCGTCAGAACGCGTCCGTCGCTGCGCATCGGTTCCCCTTCCCATACACCGCACCATAACGATCGTCAGCTGTCGTAAACTGGTCGGAAACAATCGCCGATAGGCGCCGTTAACATTCGTGTATACGTAGCGATTACTAGCGACAGCTGTAACAGTGTGACAACAATACTATATTTGTTTTCATTAGAAGCGTTTTATACGACTATTTTTTATAGTTATAACGTATTTTTTCGTGCTCTTTTTTAAGTATTTTTTTTTGTCATCAACATGGAGAAACATGTAACTCCACCAAAAAAAAATCGCATAACATATTATAACCCGCTGTATACACGTTGCCTTGTAGTGGGAACGGCACCACGGTGGTAGAAAATTCGGCCGGCAGACGTCGCGAGCGTCAGTATCGATGCGCGGAATAAGGTCGCTCTCTCCTGGGCCGGAGTATAGAAAAAAAGTCAGTCATAGATTTTTGTTTATAGTGCGGCCAGCGAAACTAGGCGGGTGATCGCCGCGCGCCTGGTGGCTGTTTTCATGTGAACCAGGGATTCTAAAAGTATTGCTTATTAAATGAATAGCTGATGCAGTTGTGTTTCAGCTGTTTTATAAAAAATTTTGGGTGTCCTTACAACACAAATATTTTATTAGCGTATAAGCATTGAACACTATATAATGTAGTGTTCCATGGTATGAGGTACATCGTTTATACAATATATATAATATAATAATATGGGTACTACATACTGCCGAGGGTGAGGGTAACCGTCTAGCGCGCCGTTTTTCTATTGAAACTGGACATCTGGCACTGGAGACCACATTCCATTGACTTTATTGTACCTATTGTAATTTTATTGAAACCAAATTGTGTACAAGAACCATTTTTTTCTTCATAATGTGTTAGTCTTCGATCCTCTGCCCTTCGTGTATCTGTTGATTGCTATCGTTTAAGTTTAATGTGATTTTTTTACACGGCTGTTTTAATATTTTACAATATTTGAATTTTTTTTTGTGTTTGTTTTTTTTACTGATCGTTTGTGTAAATTATTTTTTCAAAATGTCAATTAGACCCGATATACATTCCCAAACGAAAAAAACAATATACAACGTATATACATTTTTTAAAACCTTAGCCAACTGCAAAGATAAGCCGGAATTAGCAGATTATTTTCGACAATCACAGGAGAGGACGGCCGAAGCTTGTGCGGTGAGTCTGAGAACTGTACAACGGATATGTCATGAAAGTAAAGTAACTGGAAATCGAGAAGAACTATTATGTGTCGGAAGTTCTAATGACCTTAAATTTCAATCGCCACGAAAAAAATACTGTCGCGAGAAATCTGTCACTGAACTTGATGATTTTGACAATGAAGTGGTCAGAAGAGTTGTCCATAGCTTTTACGACAAAGGTGAATTTCCAACGAGTGCTAAAATATTATCGGAACTGCGTGAAAAATTAAATTACCGTGGATCAAAATCGTCGGTAAAAATAATTTTAAAACAACTTCATTTTAAGTACAAAAAATGTAACGACGGTCGCAAATTCTTGATGGAACGGTCCGATATAGTAGCTGCGCGCGTTAAATTTCTTAGAAAAATGAACGAGTTTCGTAGGAACGGTGATACTCGGCCGGTAATCTACTTAGATGAAACCTGGGTTAATCAAAATCATACGCGTGGACGTATTTGGCAAAATGAAGAAAATACGGAAGGCTTAAAAGTACCTACAGACAAAGGCAGCCGCCTCATAGTATGCCACGCCGGATCTCCTTCCTTCGGATTCATTAAAGAATCAAAACTTATTTTTCGATGTAATTCTGGTGACAAGGATTATCATTCACAAATGAACGTCACAATTTTTGAAAGTTGGTTTTCACAAATGTTACTTAACTTAGAAGAGCCGAGTATTATTGTCATGGATAACGCTTCATATCACTCTTCTTTGGCCGAGAACTATCCGAAGTCCAACAGTAGAAAGTCAGATGTTCAACAGTGGTTACGGGATAAAAATATAGATTTTTCTCCTGTAGAAACACTTGACGAGTTACGGGAAAAGGTGAAACTTTCGATGCCACGCGGAAAAAAATATAAACTGGATGAACTAACTTCCGAAATGGGTCATGAAGTGGTAAGGCTTCCCCCTTACCACTGTCAGTATAACCCAATAGAACTTATTTGGGCGCAAGTTAAAGGCAGAGTGGCTGAAAAAAATTCAACTTTCAAAATTGCAGATGTCGAGAAACTTGTGCATAAAGAGATCGATGCAGTTACTTCGAACGATTGGGCCAAATGTGGTGAGCATTGCGTCAAGATCCAGGAAGAGGACTACGTCAAGGCGGGACTAAGGGATGAGATATTAGAACCAATAATATTGACCATTAATCCTGACGAAAGCAGCTCAAGTGAAGATGAAGACGACAGCTGTGAGGACTAGAATATTTCAATTCGAAAAACCATTTTTCTATGTAAATATTATTATAATAGTTTTAAGTTTCATTACTTAGTTATTAGTTTTTAAATGTACATACATATTATATAATTGCGTAAAAATAATGATATTAATATTATTACTTATTAGCGAATGTGATAATTAATAAATAATAAGTTTTACGTATAGAAATATCGAACGTTTGTCGTTTAGTTTTTATTACAACTCCAGAGCTTTTTTAAAATTATTTTACGCGGGAATGAAGTCTTGGAAACACTGACGAAAATTGGCCACCAGGCGCGCGGCGATCACCCGCCTAGTTTCGCTGGCAAATGACATTCTATGCTCTATTCAAAATGAGATCATTACTCGGCGGCCTAGTTGTGCGCATGGGCGTGGTTTTGTCCCGCGGCAGCACCTGACGCGCCGCCCCTGACGGGAGCGTCGCATTAGTTTAGTATCAGCTGTCGATAAGTTCAAATAATTTAAAATGCATTGACGACGCATGACACGCGCACGCACATTCACTCTGCCTAACGCACGCACGCACAGGACAGGCCACCGGAGCCTTGGTCACGTGAACGATGCTTGTAAGCGGAGACTGACCGCCACCGGACGAAAACTGGTCGCCGCCGCGCCGAGTAATAATCTCTTTCTGAAGAGTATAGACTTAGCTAAGTATATCTACTATAAGTTGGAAAATCTAAATTGTATATTTAAATTACATACGTAGTATTCACAATACTATGGTCGGATCAACCGTAGCGGTGGACCATACGTGGGCGGACGAGAGGGGTTCTACTGTATTTATTTAATTGTTTATTTATATTAACCCATTATCAGTTTTATTTTATTGTACTTCATTTTATTCTATTCCGTTATTACTTTTTGTTTTGTACACCAATACCAGGTCATATGCAAAAAAATGTATATCATACATATAAACATTAAATTAAAAATTCTAAATGTTATTGTATGCTTATTAAATGGTATTGTAAATATTGAAATTGTAACAATTAAAAAAATTTGAATACCTATATTAAATTATAAATTAGTTCAGAGCCAATATATTAATTGAAATGTAATATCAACCTGCTAAAAATAAGATAGTCGGGATGAGTAGCGCGCTAATTGTAGCGACGCTTCAATAGCACGCTTACTTGGTAGCGATTGATGGATTGTTGCTACATTACGCCTTGTATAGCGAAATAGTATAGTTCGCTAAAAATGTACGATTAGCGTGGCGAAAATTATCATTTTTTTGTCACTACCTACAATCTTTTTGATGATTATTAAAATTACTATTATGATTATATTTAAAATTATGTGCAATAGTGAACTTTTTAAGTATAACCCACGGTAATGAACATTGAACGTATTGTATTGTCTGTGACCACGACCATAGATTAAAGATTATTTTATCATCACATAAGACAGTAAAATTATTGAATAATATAATAATTTAATATTATAAATTAATATCACTATTTTTGGGCTTCACATTAAGCGCGTTTTCGCGGAGGTACCAAGAGCAAACAGTTTACTAAAACCAGTTTTGGCGATAATTTTATGTCAAAACTGTTTACTGTTTACCTACTAAAATGTTTGGTGCTATCACTAAACGACTATTTCAAGTTGTTTAGTATTTCTGGTACCTTTGATAGTGTTTATTATAATGCTTGTAATGAACTTATCACTTTTAGACCAAATCGCGTTTTGGCGATGAACAAATTTGATATGCCATATCAGTACACAATCGGCAAAGTTGCGCAAACTGTTTGCTCTCGGTATCTCCGCGAAAACGCGCTTATTAGCAGGCCTTGATTTACGCAGGTGCAGATGGAACACTTGCACTTGAGACTTGACCCCCCATTTCTATTAGATTCAAGAACTAACACTTCAAAAAAATTAACTCTCAACGCTCCATGCGGGGAAAATTGTATTTCAGTGTCACCACATGTAGGGAAAATTTTTATTATTATCTAAAGAAATTAGTTTTATTTTAAATTATGTCTTTTTTTTATTCTTATACATAAAATCAAGTATTCAAGTCCAAGTTCAAGTATAATAATAGAATAAATAGTATAAAATCAGAAGCTGAATCAAATGACAAAAAAAGCGAGGCAAAATTTCGAAATAGATGATAATATAAGATCTTTAATCATATAGGCGTTTTGCTTATTTCGACACCGGGAGCGCTAATGCTCTATTTTTGACGGCTGTTTTAATATTTTATTGTGTCATTTTTAAAGTCACTGCGGGACGCCATTAAATATAGGTCGTTGTGCAACCTGTATATCTTAAATCGTGGCTTGCACGACGTCGCTGATCGCCTTACCATAATATGATAATTGATAATATTATAATTTTGTTATGTTTATGTTATTTAATTAGTATTATCTTTTCATAGTCCTTAATTTACTAGACCAAGTAACGAAATTATTATTTATAGTACATGAAATAATGTAAAAATATTTTATGAGTTTTGAGATGGTTATTGAACACTTTTAACATGTAAATATTTTTTTTTATTATCAACATTCCCTCTATTTCTATGTATATTTTTACTAGAACATTTTTTTGTTTTGGCAAAAATTGTGCATTTGGCCTTAATTTTATTAAATCAGGCACCGCACATTCGGTGTTAACATTTTAGTAACTTAAGTTTAACTAGTTTAAAAAAGTGACAAACTTACCCAGCTTAGTCAAAAGAGTATCTCTCGACACCTTTCCATATTCTATTGCCCATTGAAGTGTATGCTAGGGCTTTTACAAAAGGAATTTGGTAAATTTTAGGATAAACAATCAATGTTAGTAAAAGTCCAAAATTTTTTACTAATAATTATTATTGTTGAAGTATATGCTATATTAGGTATTATATTAATGACTAGTGCATTATAGGTAGTAGGTACACACATTTATATTATTATTATTATTATCAGTTATTACATATGACTAACTAATGTTAGTGCCCATCCAAAAATATCTTGTGCTACTCTAGATGACACAATTAGTAGCCAAGCAAATAAATAATGTTTTAATGAAATAAATTTAATTATAATAGAAATAATATACAAGTAATTTATGTACTTAGTACTTATAGTATACTAACATTGCAGTAATATGTAATAATAATATAAATGTGTTTATGTGTGTACCTACTACCTAATAAGCTACTAACCTAACCTATCAAATCCCTTTAGTAAAAGTCTGAACTACAAAAATCATTCGGCGAAACCAAATAATTTTGTGTTTCCTAGGTTTAACCGAAATCAATTGGTAATTTCGGACATTTACCAACAGTAGTCCGCTAACCTAACCGGTAAATCCTAGGTTTAAAGTTAGGTATTCGTACTTAGTACTTTTACCGTAACATTTACATTGTTATCGGTGAATCTCGCACAGGGACGACCGCCATTTAATTAGTTTACAAAACATTGGTTGGTATAAATATTTATATGTTTATGGTTAGCATACACAAAATGTATAAGGAATGAATGAAATTATATATTATTTTAAAGATAAAATAAAATAATGATGACAAAATGATCCCTATAAAATAATTTTGTTCGTTACAAACAGCAGTGGACTGGAAACGAACTGGTGGGCGGGTAACGGGGAGCAGGGCTGCTTATGGAATGGAGTAGTCTTGTGCGGGGGGAAATGGGGCAAGTGCGAATGTAGCGCTATCACGGACTAGAATAGAACTATTAGTTATTTACATTATTATTTATTTTTATTTAATATTTATATTTTATGTAATACATTTTTGATGTCGTAAGATGGTTTTGAGGGAAAATAGATTCTGGATTTTTAAAACGAAGGGTAATTATACACATTCATAACAAAAATACGCGATTTATTTATTAACCAAAAAATATTACACTACCTACTTTAAATTTTAATTATAAAAATACAGACGAAACAGTAAGCCCTTTTTCACTGCCTAAGTCTCCATTTCAAAAATCTGTTTCAGATTGTATTCTCTAATTTGATTAATATTTTAATCTATGTATTAACAAGTTTTGAATTCTTCTTTTTCTTTGCATTATTTTTTTCTTTTGATCATTGTTTAAAACTTTTGTATATTGACTGTTCGCCAGACGGGGATCTTACCGCGCAGTTAGCCCCGACGACTTCACAACAATTGACTCGGGAGAATTATAATATTACATCAAAGGAGGCAAATAAATAATTAATAAACAAATTAATCATAACAACAGTTATCTTTTGACTATTATTCACATACAACTAATAAACAATTTTACAAGATTACAATGACTAATATTGACAATCAATTGACATACCACGCGAAACCTCTTTTGAGCAGCTTCTCTTCAGGCAACTCCTTGTTGGACAACTTCCTTCCCTTCAGGCAACTCCTTGTTGGGCAACTTCCTTTCCTTCGCGCTCAATCGCTACACGGTCGAAACACAGCGGGTAATCAATGACTAACCGTCTAAAGGCTCAACTTTAAGATTTTGATATGAATGTTCCAGGTTTTAAATAACTGAGCCTTTCTCTACAAATATCGCGATAATCAGCATAAAAAAAGAAAACAACGAAACAAAAACGTCGCAGACCGTTACGACAACAGCGTAAACCGCCGTAAACAATAATGATAATAATAATAAAGTGGCGACCGCAGACCGTGATAACGACGACAACAACTCGCACGAAGGGGCCCACGGAGGGAGATTTGCATGCAGGAATATCGGCACTGCCAACTGCGGCGCAACGATACTGTCTGGCGCGCACATTGACACATCCTCATCTTTACATAATATGATATTATAAAAGTCAGTACTTCAATTTTATGCATACTACATGGAAAAGTGTTGATAAGTTTCAATTTTTTGTTAAAAAAATCATCAACTGTCTGTTGAAAAACATCAAAATCATTGCAAAATTTTTGAAATGATTACTCTACGTTTGTCAACAAAAAACAAATTGAATAAAAATGTGCTTGGATGAATTTAAGTCTCCTCTAGTTTTAATATTTGTGAGAGTTGCTTCAGCCATATCACAAAATGATGTTTTACCCAAAATAATAAGTTTTAGTTAAGGAATTAAATAATCTTATAATTTCTTTGCTTTACCTTGCTTGTACTGCAATTTGACAATTGTTACACTTAGTGTTGTGGCGACGTAAACAACGCACCACGAGTCGTCCAAGTTGTTTACAATATTGTCAGTGAATAATGGGAAATCCCATGTTCTAGAATATACGATAATTATCTCGTTAGGGTAATTTCGAAAAAGTTCTAGAACAATCGACGCATATATATATATATATATATATACCGACTGGTCAGACGCTCAGTCAGTCTGTCCGAGAGTACACTCCATGGCACACCGTGAGTACACTACGCAACACACCGTGAAAATTACACACCGCCACATTCTCCGCGATATATTCCGCGTTTTCTCCGTCGTTGTAACACAGTGGCGTGTTGACAATGTTATTAAGGAGCGACCGCTCCATCAATATTTTAAGGGTGGGTGGTTAATAATTAGATGGGTACTATTTTGCATATACGGAGAATGGAATTGTAAATTGTGATCATCAATATACTAAATTGTCATGTCATAACTTATAGTGGTATAAATGTATAATTATAATACGTATTGGAACTACAGTACTACACTACACGTAGTGTCGTAGTATGTTGTTTTTCTCTATAATAAAGACAGTAGTAGTACGTGTTTTAAACGTATTTTATATATTTAATGATATTCACATAATGAGGTATTATAATTGTATATTAACAACGTGTGGACAAGTGATATATTATTTTATAAACATAACCTATAACTATGACTTAATAAATAATAAAGTAGTAACAACATTACAACATCTCTCTCATTAACATAATAATACATACTAGTACAAATAAAAATAATAATAAAATAAAATGAGAGAGATACGTAGTGACAAAGACAAGGCATATACTCGTACAAAATAATTAATATTCTTATAAAATAAATAGGTACTTAATACAAGATAAAATCATTAAACGTTGGTGGCTTTTTAATAGTTCTTTTTGGCCTTTTAGATTCAACTATTAAACTATCTTTTCTATTTTCCTCAACTAGTGCTTCTTCATTGTGGTTACTGGGATGTGCTATTAAGTTTCCTGGAACATTGTTAATATTTTTTAGATGCCTGATATTTCTCCTGATTATATTTCCCTTTTTATTTCTAACGATATAAGATCTTGGAGTTGGGGCTTTAGTAATTATTTCTCCTGGAAACCACCTCTTATTTTTTTGGACTAACAATTTGGAACCTGGTTTGAAATCAGGTTCTTTAGTTACAACCGACTTATCATAATTTGCTTTGTACCTAATTTGTTGTTGTTTTAATGTATATTTGACCTGATTTTGGAGTTTAGGTTTCAATATAGAGTGAGCTAATGGAATTTTTGTTCTCATCAGTCTGCTGTAGAGTAGTTCTGAGGGAGAAGCTTGTAAACTGACTATGGGTGTACATCTATACTCTAAAAGCATTGATTCAATATCAATTCCAGTTTCTAAAGATTTGTTTAACAATTTTTTACAAGTCTGTACTGATCTCTCAGCCAGACCATTACTTTGGGGGTAATGTGGGCTTGAAGTGATTAGAGTTAAATTCCAATCTTTAGCAAAAGATGTGAATTCAACAGAGTTGAATGGCATATTATCCGCAATGAATAGCCTAGGGATGCTATGAGTACTAAAAGTTTGTTTACATTTTTGTATTACTTCTTTAGCCGTTTTGTACTTAAGAATGATTAAGTCAAACCATTTAGAAAAGTAATCAACTATAACTAGGTAATCTGAACCTGCAAAAGTTAGTATATCCACTCCTACTTTTTCATATGGGTATGATGGGATCTCATGGGGTATTAGAGAATTTTTTTGTTAGAATTGCTAAATTTATTACAGGTGTTACAATTGCCAATGAATTGTTCGATCTCATTTAACATTCCTGGCCAAAATACTATTTGTTTGGGTCTCATTTTTGTTTTTGTGATGCCTAGGTGGCTTTCATGTAGTAGCTTAAGTATAAAGGGTCTTAATTTGTAAGGAATTATGATTTTATCTCCCAGGTATAGAATACCCTAATTTACTACTAAATCATTTTTCATATTATAGTATAATTTGACTGAGTTATCTAAAGGTGGCTTATTCGGCCATCCAGTGAAGTAAAATTCTATTAGTTTGCTTAAAACTGGGTCTAATTCAGTTTGTTTTTTAATATCGCAGAATGTGTTGTTGTTAAACCTGTTCAAACAATGAACTGTTCCAATTGTATCAAATTCATAAGGGTAACTCTCTGGACAAAAGTCTCTAGATAAGAGGTCAGCAATGAGCATTTTTTTTCCAGGAAGGTATTGTAAGTTAATATCATAATCGAGTAATTTGAGTCTCATTTTTTGAAGTCTATTAGAAGGAATTTCATTTATATCTTTTTGCATGATGGCAACTAAAGGTTTGTGATCAGTTAACGCATTTATTTTTCGGCCAAATATGTAATAGTGGAATTTTCTACAGGCAAATATGAGGCTTAAAAATTCTTTTTCAATCTGTGCATAAGTTTTTTCTGCTTCAGACAAACAACGCGACGCGAATGCAATGGGCTTCTTTTCTTGAAGAAGACAGCACCCTAACCCGTTTTTTGAAGCGTCACATTGAATTGTAATTTCCTTATTTGGGTTAAAGCGAGTTAAGACTGGTGGATTTGAAACACAACTTTTTAATTCATTTAAAGCTTCTGTATGCCTCTGACCCCATAACCAGATTACATCTTTTTTTAGGAGTTCCCTAAGGGGACAGATAATTGATGACATATTAGGAATAAAATCCCTTAGGTAATTGAACATACCTATTAGTCTCTGTAATTCGACTTTAGTTGATGGATTTTTTAAATTTACTATAGCTTTAACTTGTTCAGAGTCAGGACTAACTCCAGATTCATTAAAGATGTGACCAATATATTTTATTTCTTTTTTTTTATATTGTAATTTATCTAGGTTGAACTTTATATTCATAGATTTGGCTCTCTCAATTAATTGTTTAAGAACATGGTCATGAGTTAATTCATCATTGGAAGCAATGAGAATGCCATCAAAATATATGATTATGTTATTAGGGTCGATATCACCAAAACATTTCTGATTTAACTTAATAAAAATTTCTGGGGCTGTTGCAATACCAAATGGTAGTCTATTAAATTTAAAATAGCCAAATGGGGAGCTAAAAGTACATAGGTCTGACGATTTTTTGTCCAGTTTGACATGCCTGAATCCTTTTTTTATGTCTAGAACAGTAAAAACTTTTTTATTTATAAGTTTAGCTCGAATTTCGTCGAAGGTAGGAATTAAATAGTTCTCACGTTTCAGTGCTTTATTTAAATCAGAGGGGTCTATACATATTCTTATACTTTTATCTGGTTTCCTTATAACTACAAGGTTGCTGGACCACTCCTTAGGCTCATCTGCTTTGGAAATAATTCCACTTTTAACTAATTTAATTAATTCTTGAAAATGAATGAAAAAGAAACCACCTGGTCTTCCCCGTTCTGACTCGGTCTACATTTTCCGGTGTACGAACTGAACGGGGAAGACCAGGTGGTTTCTTTTTCATCACAGAACCAGTACTTCTAAACGCTGCAACCCATCGGAGTACGGTATTTCGATCAGGCACTGCACCATGACGTCCAACTCTAAAATATTGACGAAAAATACGTTGCACTGTGACTACAGAATCATTGTTTCTAAAAAACTGCTCTACAACGAACACACGATGTTGTACGCTCCAACGCTCCATGGCGACTAAAACGGCATTGCATGGGCTGTCTGCTAACATTCGTTCAAGGTCAATACCCCCTCCCGTCACCGCGTACTAGCGGTTCGAAAAACATGCGTTTCCTCTGCACCACCCTGTATAATTGGTTTTCTACCTTAATTTCCTTAAACCAGGGTTTCTGAAGATTGTGGATTTCGGCAATGTTGACTTCGTTGACTCCATAGAGTTGATTGGTGAATGTATCGTCCTTGTTATCAACTGTATGAACATACTCGTTTGATACTTCTTGGACCTTCTTATTTGATCTGCATACCACAGCAAAGTGATTAGATTTACCACATGCCTTGCAATCTGCAACGAAAGCTGGGCATTTTTTTTTCCCATGCAGTGTTCCACATCTGTTGCATTTGAATAATTCGGACTGGTTACTGATTACTTTTTTTTGTTTGGATTTATTATAAGAGTGTCTCTTTTGAATAAAATCAACATGTGGTTGTTCCAACGACGATAAGTCACTTTGTCTGTTAATCAATTTTACTTGTTCCTTGACATTTTCTGATTGTTTTATTATTTCTATTGCTTTTTCTAATGTGAGATCATCCATACTGATTAAACGCTCTTGTAACTGTGGGTCGCTGGTGTTTAGGACCACTTGGTCTCGAATTACTGAGTTTTCCAGTTGTCCATATTCACAGGTTGCCGATAATAGTTTCAACTTGGTTACATAGTTAATGAGCGACTGGCCTTCTTGTCTATTGTACTTCAAAAACATGTGTCTTTCAAAAACAACATTTTTTTTGCCGTTACAATAATTGTCAAATGCTTCAATAACTTTAGCGAATACTGGTTTGTCACCATCGTTTATTTTCTTGGGATCAAACGTGTTGTATACGTTTAATCCATCATCACCGATTAGGGTAATTAGTATAGCGATTTTAGCTTCATCTGTGTCTTTGGATTTACCTGTAGCAAGTATTAAGAAACTCAGTCTTTGTTTCCAATTTTTCCAATTTTGTTCTATATTGCCAGTGAAGTCCATTTCCTTTGGTGATTTGAAGTTGAAATCCATGTTTGAGTGTTGTATTGTACTATACACTTTAAAGAAATACGTCTAAAGAATTAATTCGCGCAGCGCCATGTTTTAAACGTATTTTATATATTTAATGATATTCACATAATGAGGTATTATATTGTATATTAACAACGTGTGGACAAGTGATATATGATTTTATAAACATAACCTATAACTTAATAAATAATACAGTAGTAACAACATTACAACAGTACGTAGTTCGAAACCTTTTCGTTATCTACATTCCATGTGTAATGTCAGATATTTATACCACAATCATGATATGGACAGTAATATAGAAATCTGTTACGTTGTTACGTATCAAAATATTATCTGACAATCAATCCAGTAACTACTTTTAATTCTATTTTTAAAATAATATATAATTATGCAAAAAGTTATCAACTAGCGCGGTTTGGTTTTGATGTTTGGAGCCATATTTCATTCAAGCTTAAATCACATGAATCAAATAGTGCCCATTTAGAGTCTGAAATTCGAAGAGCTATGTTTGTAAGTAATCAAAGAGTAGTTAGTACAACTTTTGAAACTTCAAACAGAATTGTTGCGGAAAAAAAAGGAATTGTTATAGTAATTTTTAAGACGCTTATCTACCTTGCTCGTCAAAATATAGCGTTTCGAGACCATGATGAATCTTGGACATCAAATAATCAAGGCAATTTTATTGAATTGATTAAATTTATCTCAAAATATAACCCAGCACTTTCGTCTCTTTTAACAAAAATTCAAAACTAAAAAAAAAATCGATTAACGTTTTTATCCAATCTAAGCCAAAATAATATGCTCCATGTTCTTGGTGAAATGGTTCGGGAAAATATTTTATTCAGAATTAAAAATCTGGAGTATTTTCGTTCATTATAGATACTAAAACAGATGTTTCTAATATAGAACAACTTTCATTAGTAGTTAGGTTTATAAATGAAAATGAAGAAGTAGAAGAAAGATTAGTTGCCTTAGAAAATGTATCAGACGCAAGAGGTGTTGGTATGTTTAACGTTTTGTGTTATATTTGTGAAAAATATGATATTGATTGGGAAAATCAACTGTGTGCACAATCATATGATGGAGCATCTTCGATGCAAGGCCAATACTCTGGTGTTCGTGCATATATTCAAGAAAAAAATCCTAGGGCAATATATGTCTGGTGTTTTTCTCATATTTTAAATTGTGGTAGACACTTGTGATACAAGTAAGACTATGAGAAATTTTTTTGGAGATTTACAATCATTGAAAGCTTTTTAAGAGCAAGAAAACGTGCTGCAATATTTTTAAACTAACAAAAAATATGTTATCCAGAAGAAAGAGTTTGTAGAATGAAATTTTTTCTTCTACACGCTGGAAATCTCACGACCGTGCTTTGAAAGTTATATTTGAAAAATATAAAACACTTAATAATACATTACAAGAGTTATCAAGCTCAACTGAACGTGATACATCTTCAATGGCAACAAATTTATTGTCTACTATTTCTTCATTCAAGTTTTTTACACATTTGTTATTAATGAAAAATATCTTTAAGCACACAAGTCCATTATCCATATATTTACAATCACCATCATTGGATTTCATCACTGCATTAACTATGGTTGATAATTGTGCTAGGAAAGAATGTGCTGTCAGAATTACGAAATGAGTTACATTTAGATATTTTATTGGCTGAAGCAAAAAAGTTTTCCCTAGAAAATGAACTGGAAGAAGTATGGTTTCCAGAAAAACGGGTTCAAAGACGGAAAAAAATAGCTGGAGAAAAAATCAATGATGAAATAGTAACTAATTCCAAAGATAATTTTAAAATACAAGTTTATTTCACTGTCTTAGATCAGATATGTACATCTATAACTAGTCGATTTGAAGGATCAAGGGAAATTTTATCCGACTTATCACTTCTTTCAGTTGATCGACTCATTGCTACAAATAAAGGATGTCCAATACCTGAAGATAATTTTGTGTATTTTGATAAGTGGATTCCAAATTTACAAGTCGATCAATTAAAATTGGAGTATTTAATGGTGTACACCTGAAGCGTTTGTTTTAGAAAAGTGTTAGCGTACACACTGTTTGTTTTGAAATAGTGTGGGTTTGGTGTGTACCATAGATAATAAATGAATGGATAGGACCATAGATAATAAATGAATGGATAGGACCATAGATAATAAATGAATGGATAGGACATGCCCATTGCCCATACTAAATTATTGTTAAAGCATACAACGCAAGTGGTCGCGGTCTTTAATGTGGAAGAGAGAAAGGCCGGTCTTTCACTCTCGCAGTTGGCGATTTTGTTAGGTTTTGTTCAAATATTAAAATTAAAATACTAGTAGATAACAATATTGATAATAGAAGAAACTAAAAATTACTTTTATAATTGGTCATTGGTCGTAACCAGTTTTGAATCCGGACAATTTTTTTTTGGGGGGAGGGGCTCACTTTTTTTTCATTGGTGAATGGTGATACGTCATTTTAGTATTATGAATTATATCTATTAATAGGTAGTTATTCTTATTACAATTTATAATTTAGAAATTTCAAATTTATATAAAACTACAAAACAAATTATTTTTTTTAAATTTTTAAGTCAATCTAAGGTTAATCTAAGGTCGTCACATTTATAAATTGTATTATTATAATTTATTACAATTCAGAAATTATAAAATATTGAAAAAATTACAAAATAAATTAGAAACCTATTAATTATTTATATTTAAATTAGTATTGTGCATTTAATAAATAAGTACATTTTGTTGAAAGTCAGAAAGTTGTATTTGTCAGGAGGGGGCGAACGCCCCTCCTGAAGTATACCTGGATTCAACACTGGTCGTAACACAGAGTAAATGAGTAAAATAACACTCTTAACTACCTTATAGTTTATATTAGTTTATACTACTTTATGTATACTTTATAGACTTATAGTGACTAGTGTAACCTAAAAGCAGTCTTTAGTTTAAGTTACTACATAAAAACCAACTTTAAATTTTAAGTTTGGTAATTTATATTGCTTACCGAACAATAATTAACAATGGTCCAAGTTTGTTGTGTCTGCTGCAATACCAGCAATAAATAATAATAATAAAAACGTTTCTTTTCATTTGCATAACTAATAATTATTGTGAATTTTTTGTGAAACCAAAATGATGTAATTTGTTTACAATGTTTTTATATTTATTTACAAAATATAAAAACTTGGTTATTCGATTTTAATTATGGTGTAATAATATTTTAAAAATTGTTTAGACGGGTAGCTACGGGGACATGATGGGACATACAGTTCTCCTACATATAGATAAGAATTTAGTAGGCGCACAGAATAACCAGAAGGCTCACTCTTTTAGAATAACACAGGTCTTATGGGGGATAGATTTGCAACACCTGTTGGGATATCAGTGTAGCCTGTATGTAGATAATAACCAATTGTACAACCACAGAATATTATGTGGTCCCGTATTACAACTTATTGGTACAATAAATATTGTACATCATTTTATTGTATAATAATAATTAACAATGTTTAAACTTTAAGTTAAACTAAAAAAAAAGTTTAACTATAACTGTTCGATAACGACATCGCAAAGTAAGCAATAAAACATTTTAACTATTAATAGTCACATAAATATTATTTATTTTGTAATGGTGAAACATTAGTTACAAATTTTTATAAATACATCAATACATAATACTAAAACAACAATATCCTAGAGAAAAATTATCTTTTTTTTTTACAAATGTTTTAAAATAGCTAATTTTCTTTTTTTCTGTTTGTTTCAGACAACATGGTCCTATTAAAAAATTTTATTGCAGTAAAAATCCTAAAACGTATAAATAAATCTATTAAAAATTGTTTGTTAAATAATTCACAAAGATGACTAAAACGTACATTACAAAGTAGATCTTTCATTATGGACCCAATATTATTGTTAGTAGCAATAGAAGGAAAATTGTCAACTAATATATCTTCTAATTTAATTATGTAATTATAAAATTCATCATGAGGCATTAATGGCTTACCAAAATTGGAAGAGTCATTTGCAGAGTAAGATTTATGTATAGTGATAACATCAAAATCGTGTAGATTCAGTTTCAGCAGCAAAAGAGAATTTTCAATTATTTTCGAATCCTGGCTACACTGATATCCCAAACATTTTTCACTAATTTTCGAGTTCTCATCACGATTAAAGGTATATCTTAAATCGTGGTTCTCATTAAGTGAGCCTTCTGGTTATTCTGTGGTAGGCGGGAGTTCAACGATACCAACCTCTGTTTTATTAAAAATGGATATATAGAAATATCGTAGTATTGTACTCGTAATCACTGTTATTATCATTATTTATAATAGTACCTATAAATTATTTAAAATTTAATATTTTTATTTTAATATAATATATTATACTTGTCTATAATAAAATGGACCATAACTATGCTCTACAAAGTATATATTTATTTTCCTTTGATTAATTTATCATTTAAATAAAATTATTATAATTATAGAATTTTATTATTATTATATATTTTTTAGTTCCCCAAGAGAATATTCTTGTTTATAGAAAAAGGTATATGAGTGTAAGAAAGAACATGAGGTTTTGTTCTGTTGAATGTCGAGAGTGGACTGTATATTTTTGTATGAAAAAAGTGAAACAGTATATCATCTAATCAAAAAAAAAAATGAGCGCGTACTAGCTACTATAAAATATAACCATAACCTTAAAATTATATAGTTAATAAAACTGATATAAAGTACATGATAAGATATGATAATAAGTAATAACAAAGTTTTATCAAACACCGCCCACCTTGAGCAATAGTCTCAAAACAATAACATAATATGAAACATATAAATGAGCTTAAAAAAAATTAACAAAACATAATACTTTATATAATACATGTTACATAATATTTAATATAAATGTAGGAACTCAATGTTCAATAGGAAGTTTGACTAGTTTTGTAATAGGACGTATGAGTTCAGTTTTTGAGGTGCGTATGCGTACAACTCGTACATGATTGTCCGCAGGATCGGGAAACACTTCGACTACACGCGCCATGGGCCATTGAGTAGAAGGTGTTCCAGTGTCACGTAGTATGACTATATCGCCTACAGCCAAATCATCTTGAGGTTTGCGCCATTTGGATCGTTGTTGTAGATTAATCAGATAAGTATTTGACCACTGTTTCCAATAAGTCTGGGTGATTCTTTGTAAAATGTTCCAGCGCTTTCGATGGTTGACAATAGGCCCGATGTCGTCTTCAGGAACAGCTAACAGTGGACGTCCAATAATGAAGTGGCCGGGTGTCAATACAGTACCGTCAACAAGTGCACACAAAGGTCGACTATTCAATATAGCTTCTATTTGACAACATACTGTATTGAGTTCTTCAAAGGTAAATACAATGTTTCCCATGTTTTTATAGAGGATGACTTTAGTACTTTTTATATTAGCCTCCCATAAACCACCATGATGTGGGGATGCTGGTGGGTTGAAATGCCAATTTATGTTATTAGAAACACAATGTGTAGTTATTGATTTTTGAAATTCATTATTGGAAAGACAGTTATACAGAACCTTTAATTTATTATTTGCACCCACAAAGTTAGTACCGTTGTCAGAATAGATGTCAGATGGACACCCACGACGACTAACAAAGCGTTTGAGAGTGGCAATAAATCCCTCCGTAGTTAGGTCACTCACCACTTCCAGGTGTATTGATTTTGTTGTCATACACACAAATAGTGCGATGTATGACTTTGTAACTGTGCGTGTACGTACTCCAACAGGTTTGGTTGTTATTGGCCCAGCAAAGTCAACTCCAACTCGAGCGAAGACAGGAGCCATGGTAACACGAGCTGCCGGGAGATCAGCCATGATTTGTTGACACAGTTCCTTTTGAGAACGTACACATGGTATACAGTCATGTATGACTTTCTTGATGGTGCTGCGACAGTGAATCAACCAATATTTTTGTCGAATCACTGACATAGTTACTTCGAGACTAGAATGTAAGTAATATAAGTGAACATGTTTTATAATTAAATATACATATGGATGATTTTTAGGTAACAAAATCGGATACTTCTGACCATAAGATATGTTAGCATGCCGAAGTCTTCCACCAACGCGCAGCAAACCTTCATTATCAATGAAAGGATCAAGACTAGCTAACACACTATTTGTCGCAACTGGTTTGGATGACTTGATTCGTTTCATTTCATCGCTAAATGCATAGTGTTGTGCAATACGGATCCAGAAAAGTACTCCTTGTTTATATTCTGGCACAGTAATATGTCCTGACAGCCGCTTTGGTGTTTTGCAATTGTAACAAAACCGATAGATGTAAGCAGCTATGCGGTTGAGGCGTTCATAATTTGAGCATTTCATCAATAGGTCTTGCCCTATTGGATCAATATTGCCCAACAGTGATACAGTGATAGTAGGTAAATGTTTCAACTCTTCAGTTGCATCTGAAACCGTTTTAGTTTTTGAATTGACATTTGGCCACTTATCCTTTTCAGACAGCCAGCTGGGTCCATGCCACCACAAATGGTCATTTACGAGTTGATCACCAGAAGCTCCTCTGGATGCCAGGTCAGCAGGGTTGTCTGCAGAACGTACATGTCGCCATTCAGCTCTCGGAACTAATGACTGTATTTGACTCACTCGGTTGGATACAAAAGTGGTCCATTTGTTGGCGTCACTTTGTATCCACTGTAATGTGACTGTGGAGTCTGTCCACATTGTTATTGTATCAATTTTTAATTGGAATGATTCCATCAATGAGTGCATCAGTTGTGCTAATAATGTAGCACCACATAATTCCAGTCTAGGTATGGTAATCCTTTTTAATGGTGCAACCCTTGTTTTTGACACCAGTAAATGTCCAGTGTTATTTGAAACGATATAGATAGCAGCTGCATATGCACGTTCAGAGCTGTCGGAGAATCCATGTAAGAAGCAACCTTGTTGGCAATCTAAGATGTTACCAACATGGCGTGGGATTTCAAAATGTTGTAAATGGTTATATGATGTCCGATGAGCGATCCAATGTTCAAGTAGTTGGTTAGGCACAGGATCATCCCACTCGGTACCAGTCTGCCACAATTGTTGCATGAGTATCTTGGCGACGATTATAAGTGGCGCAAGCCATCCACATGGGTCATAAGTGCGTGCAATTTCACTTAATAATTCGCGTTTAGTGATGCGTTCCAAACATGGTAGAGGTTCTACTTTAAATGAAAAGGTATCTCTTATAGTGTTCCATGAAACTCCCAACACAGACACACTGTTTTGCTCGGGCATTGAGATCTGCAACGATTGGTGTTCAGCTGGAATATTTTCTAAAAGGGTTGGTGTATTGCTGGCCCACTTTCTCAAATCAAACCCACCTTGATGAAGAAGGTCAATCAACTGCTGTATTTGGGCTTTAGCATCATTGATGTCGTTACATCCTGACATGACTTCATCAACGTAGAAGTCATTCTTAAGTATTGTGGATCCTTCTGGATAATTCACTTGTTCATCAACAGCTAGTTGAGCTAGTGTACGGAGAGCATGATACGGAGAAGTTATTAAACCATAGGTGACAGTTTTCAATTTGAACTGTTCTATTGGTTCTGATGGGTGATTTCGCCACACAATGCCTTGATAACACTGATCATTGGAGTGTATATTTATTTGTCGAAACATCTGACGTATGTCAGCAGTGTAAACATATCTGTGCATTCGAAATCTAGTGATAATTCTTACAATGTCTCTTTGTAGCTTAGGACCTCGATGTAACATGTCGTTTAATGATTTTCCATTACAGATGAGAGCAGATCCATCGAATACAACTCTCAATTTGGTAGTGACGCTTGAGGGACGTGAAACATGATGATGAGGTAGAAAGATGACCGGACTGTCTTCAGTGGGTTGCACAGGTTCCATGTGATTTTGTCGAAGATAGTCAATCATGAACTCACGATACTGGTTGTACACCGACGGATTTCGAATAAGAGACCTCTCCACCTGAGCTAATCTTCGTACAGCAATGTCATATGAATTGTTCATAGAATGTGGAGTCTCCTTAAACGGCAATCGAACAACATAACGTCCATTTTCGTTGCGTTTAAATGTTTTAAGAAAGTGCTCTTCACAGAGTTGATCTTCCTTTGACATAATTGTCACTCTAGGCACTTCTTCTATATTCCAGAAATTTTCAATTTGTTTCTCAAGTTGCTGATACGTGGTACAACATGTAATAACATTTGTAGTAATATTTGCGAGATCATCTTTTATTATTTTGTTACTGCAACCCGCCACGATCCAACCAAACCTTGAATTCTGTAATATAGGAGTACCCTTTGGTCCAACATGTTTGCCATCTTGAAGAATATCATAAAAGAATTCAGCTCCTATGAGCATGTCAATTTTTCCTGGTAAATGGAATGTAGGGTCGGCCAATTGTATGCCTTGTAAATGATGCCAGTTTGATGTGTCCAGTTTGTCGACAGGTAAGTTAACAGTAATACGTGGTGTTACCAAGCCAGTGATTTGATACTGCTTGTGGTTTAAGCGGGACGTCACTGTGCACTCGGCCATCTCGGTAACAGTCGTCTCTGCTGAAGAGATACCGTTGACAATCACACGTGTTTTTGTTCTGTTAATACCTAGGTCTGTTATCAAAGACGATGTGACAAAATGTGATTGTGATCCAGAATCTAGTAGTGCTCGGCATAACACTGTTCGACCATTCTTGCCACTCACATGTACTAATACTGTTGATAATATGACATTCTGAGACGTGGTAGGGTGTGCCGCTCCTAGATGAGATGTTGTACTTTGAAATCCATGCTCCTTTTCCTGATCACTTGTAGTATTTTCACCCTCTGGTGTATTGACCCTTTTTATGTCCAAATGTAATAGTGTATGGTGTTTTAAACCACAGTTTTTACAAGTCTTTTCATTTGTGCACTGATTCGCACCATGTGTTGTGCGCAAACAATTAAAACATATTTTTGCCTTTTTTGCTAAATTCAATCTTTCACTGGGTTTCGACTTCATAAACGTATTGCACTTGTAAATGATGTGGTTCTGTGTACATATTGAACACTGATTGTTGGTTTGACTATCAGTAGCCAAATGCGCTGTAGTTCTAACGAACTGTTTTGTCTTACCAGCATTGATAACATTACTTACAGTGCTTGGTTTGTATTGTAACATATTCAAGGCTTGTAATCGATTCTCAATAAATCTCTTAAGTTTTGTCCATGTAGGTATTTCAGGATAAGACGCAGACTCGATTTCCCAACATCTTCTTACTTCTGTAGGCAAACGTGTCGCAACGATGCCGATGATGATAGCATCCCACTTGTCTACTGGTTGTTGTAGTACTGATAGTGCTCTTAAATGTTTGTTTGTGCTGTCAAGTAATGACTTTAGGCCCACGGCGGTTTCCGTTTGATGAACGGTTTGTGTCAGTAGTTGTTGAACATGGCTCTGTACAATTAGGCGTTCGTTGTCGTACCTATTTAGTAAGAGTGTCCACGCTTCTAGGTAATTGTCCCCAATAGTTGCCATTGATTCGATGATTTGAGCTGCTGCACCTTTCAGGCTCGACTTGAGGTAGTACATCTTACGTGTGTTGTCGATAGAGGAGTTAGAATGGATGATGGAGATAAATTGGTCTTTAAATGGATACCAATCATCGAAATCCCTTCAAATGTAGGTATATTAATCGGTGGCAGTCTAAGTGTATTGTTAGAGTTTTCACTTTTTTCAGACACGCTTGTCGCAGCTGTCCGTTCATGTAACCGACCTGTTAATTTACCCTTAGCTTTAACATAGTAGTCACTGACCGTTTCTAAATCCTCTATGAGCTTGTCGATCTCCTCGTCGTTGGCTTCCACTATTTTCAAATCGTAGGCTTCGTTGTACTTACTGAAAGCATCTTCCAGTAAGTTCAACTGAAGTTGAGCTTCCTCATCTGTATAGCGATTAACCACGTCTTCGGTCAGCTTCTCTCGTTTTTTCAGAATGAGTTTGCCTTTGTTTTTGAGCGTCTTAAGATCCATTGTGAATGTATATTACCACGATGCGAATGTGTTATAGGCGAAGGAAACGATAACTACGCGAGCGTAACTACACGTACGGAACTAAACATTTCGAGCGCCGCATGTAAATTTACTTGTGTAATTCTGCAGGTATCGAACGCACTTGTGTACGAGTCGATGCGAATGGATGTAAAAACTGATGGATCCGGCTCGAAGGACCATTAGTGTTTATAGAAAAAGGTATATGAGTGTAAGAAAGAACATGAGGTTTTGTTCTGTTGAATGTCGAGAGTGGACTGTATATTTTTGTATGAAAAAAGTGAAACAGTATATCATCTAATCAAAAAAAAAATGAGCGCGTACTAGCTACTATAAAATATAACCATAACCTTAAAATTATATAGTTAATAAAACTTATATAAAGTACATGATAAGATATGATAATAAGTAATAACAAAGTTTTATCAAACAATTCTACTTAATAATAGTGACGACGAGGAAGACTCGTGGTAAATTGTTGAGCATAATATTCTAAAGAATACAATTCTTTCTATAAATTATTCACTATTAATTGAATAATTATTTATTTTTATTTAAATATAATACCATTTGTTTCTAGTTCCCCTGGAAGATGTTCAATTAATATAATTAGAATTATAAAAATAAAATTAATAAAATAATTATTAAATAACTATTGTCAAAAACTATGTTCATACTATGAAACATAATATATACATTATATCTAAATATTAGACTATTTAACTATTTATTGGGCTAGTCGTCATGTATAGAAACAGTTAAATGAAAAAACAACAAAATCACTTTAAAAAAGTTAAAATAAGTTAGACAATATTTATTTTATAGTCGTACCTAGTTTCTACCTAAATTAAATTCAGATTTTGGTTTCTTATAGTTAGCCCATAGAGTAAGAGTTAGCCATACTGATTTAGTCAATTCTTATTGGTTGTAGGAGAACTGATATCATCCCGGGTAGCTACTAGCTATTAAAGGATCAAGGAATACGCGAAACCAATAAAAAAATGTAAAGTGTACGGGACTATATAGTAGTAGTGGTAAATTACGGTCCCGGGAGTACGGTAATTATTGTACACTTTTTTTGTGAATTGTTTAAGTCCCGCGCATGCGCAATATGATAAATAATTGTCTGGGACTGATAAGATTGTTATCAACAATCCCGATCTTTAATCGTGGTACACATGTGTTGCTCATTCGTAATAACTACGAAGTCAACGAATTAAAATATACTAGATTTAATTCGTGATTAAAGCTCTACATTATTATAATTATACATTGATCTCTTATTCGTACATCACATAATGTAAGAAATAATTAACATTATTCCTTATACTGTGGTACTGCCTATTCGGCGCGTGTAATTGTGTACCCACGGCCGCACATCGGTGTCAGTCGTCAAAGTACTTCACTGGCTCCAAACTGTACTCTGTAGTGGCCAGAACCCGCCAAAGAACAGTGAGCCTCGCGTTCAGCGACTTTCCAGGGCAGACCAGGTTAAGACTGTCTTGTCCGTCGGATTTTACGACAATGGATGTGTTGGAGCACGACAGCGACTCTGAACCTAGCGAAATAATGGAGCACAAGGGATACACGTACGAGAAAAAGCGGACGGCTAACACCAGTGCCATGGCCACCTGTGACTGGGTGCTGTGGAAGTGCATGAAACGCAGTTGCGCTGGACGGATTGCCACGACCGCCGTCCGGACCAAACGATGGCGGCGGAAACGATTCGCCGTTCACCGGGACGTCGCTAGTAATCGACTGATGGCGTTCATACCGCAAAAGCCACACAATCACCCACCCATGACGTCCACCGGAAACGAGACGTCTAAACAAACTGGGACGGCGACTGACATAGCCAAACAGATGCCGGATCCATTACCCTCTACAAGTTCCTCTAACGCGTTAATTGCCCCAAGTGAGTTTTTTTTATTTGTGAAGAATCTTTATTAGTTTTGCATTAACTTGTAGATTTCATCTGAAGCAATCGGTCCTTCATTTTCTCCTTGCGAATCTGAAATTATTGTATCCATTTGTAATAAATTTTAGAAACATCCATGAGGTGATATTGCCTAACCCTTGTTACGTGTGTTTGATAATTTTATTAGATTGTGTAATCGACTGTCAATAGATCTTAACTTTTGAATCTGAGAGGTTTTCGATTGCCTTGATAGTATTATGGTGGTATACTATGATAGCCGGTATTGATGTTCTAGCTTATTATTTAAAGTATCTACTAGTTAACAAACCTTAATGTCTTAAATAGCCTGAAATAAAATTGTTGTTTAATAAAAGACAAATCATAATTATTGTCTATCTAGAATATCAAAAACTAATTTTGTTAGGTCGGTTGTGAGTACCTTACCTAGTATGTCTACTCAATTCCAAATAAGTTTTTTTTTTTTTAAATCACGACAAAAACATTGTCAGATGAATAATATTGATTCTTATTATCAGTAATAATAAGTGTATTTAATTATATTCATTGTGAGTTGTGGATCATGGCACCAATTAATATATTTTAAAGGCCAAATGAGGAATCTTAAATTTTTCATGGACCATCAAATTACAGACATTGGTTAAAATGGGGAGTAATAATAATTGTGTTATTATAGGTATAGCCAATGTTTTGCACAGTATTTAATCATTATAAATATAATTTATGGTTATCAAATATTAAACATTGAAAAAAAAGTCAAGGGGGATCTATCACCATTTGTTGCTTACCATTACTTACACTGGGACTTTTGTGATATTTAATTCCTATTTCTTGACTATTTCTGTATTTAATGTTCATATATTGATTACTTTTGACAATCTGCATTATTTCATATAGATGAAATAATAAAACATAGGATTTTAACCACTTTGAACAATAATTTTTTTTTTTTATTAGGTATCTAAAGTAGCGTTTCTTAAACTGTGTTCCACGGAACCTTGGGGTTCCGCGTAGATCACTTCAGGGTTCCGCGAAGCTTAAGTAATTTTTTTTTAAAAGTTCAAGAAAATTACTTTAAAATATCCATTATGGAAAATAATACTTGTATATTAAATAATAATGCATAAGCCATATGGAATAATATATCAGCTAACTCTATACATTCAATAATCTATACTTCTACTCAATATTATAATTTATTTGCAAATAATCCTAAAAAAAACTAGAAAGCTAAAAAGAAGTTGGGGTTCCACGATAAAAGTGGACATTAAAAAGGGTTCCATGGATAAAAAAGTTTAAGAAACGCTGATCTAAAGAGTTAGTCAGGGGTTTGATATTTATAACTAATTTCAAATTTCAAGATACTCGTAGTTGTACCTTTGTTTCTTGTTAATTTTATTTTTACACATTTTTACGCCTTATAATTGTAAACACATTTATCTAAAAATTACTTTTTCTATTCAACAATATTTCTATTTTGTATATATTGGTAAAGTTCCTAGATATTTCATTATTTATATTGCATGTATGCCATATTTATTTATTTATTTATTATATTAAAAATCTCTACAAAAATTCTAAGACCTATTTCTGTTTCAGGTTTTAAAAAGTTGAATGAAATTAATACATTTGATTTGTTAGAAAAAAAATCATCATTGTCACTTACTGAAATTGAAAATATTAATTCCATTAATTTTGATAATGTGTCAAAAAGTATGGATACTGTTGGTCAAACTGTGACTACATTTGATAATGGTAAGCATAAAAGCACTATGTTATAATAATTTATCCAAAATGTATTTATTTTTCACTATAAAAAGGTTGTATGTTTACAATTTAAATAGATATACAAGAAAACTAAAATCATAATTTCATTGAACCTTTGTGTATTGTTAACATGTACAATTGATTTGTTTCTAAATTAGAATATAATGTTAACTTTTAATTATTCTAGGTATCAAAATATCAAATGTTAATGATACAATGAAATTGTTAACAGTCAAGCTTGTTAATTTTATTGATCACCAAACAAACTCCGAAGAAAGTCATTTAAAAGACATTAGTGTTAATGTTGATGGTACAAATATTATTGAAAATATTGAAAAAAATAATGTTCAAATTAAATATGGTAAGTTCTATAATTATACTCCTTTATATCTATACTCCAGCTTCTTACGACCGGTCTTGAAGTATAGTTGTGAAACCTGGTCAGTAACTAAGGGAGATGAAGAGAAGTTAAACATATTTGAAAGAAAAGTTCTATGTCAAATCTATGGCCCTGTAATTGAGAACGGTGAATATAGAATAAGAACTAACCAAGAAATGTACCAAATGTTTAATAAACCCACTATAAGTTTATATCTAAAAATTAAAAGGTTAGATGAGTGGGTCATATTTGGAGGTATAAGGTATTACAAAGAATCTGTTTACTGGAAGACTAAATGGTAAAAGACCCATGGGTCAACTAAGATAAAGATGGGCGGAGAGAGTAAAAATGTATCTCATGGAAATCTCAGAAGAAATAAGGATTGAAGATAGCGAAGACAGAGATAGGTGGAAAGATGTAGTTGAGGCAGTGTATGTCCTAAATGGATTGTAAAAGCTAGAAAAAAGAAAAACGTTTGTTAATTATTTGTATTGTATTTCCAATTTATTAACTAACATATATTTTAAGAATTGATAAATGTCTCATTATCTACCTGATTTAAATACATATGTGAATCTACTAATTTAATAATTTAAATAATTTTTTTAGGTAATTCAAGTATGTCAACTGAAAATAAAAATGAGGAAATTCTGTGTAATATATGCGGTACATCGTTTGATGAATTTTGTTATAACAAACACATTCAAAACCCAAGACACCTCAGTGCATGTGAGGAAAATTTTAAAGACCGTATTGATTTTGAAAACTATAGAATATTTTCATGTTCTGTTTGTGTTACTACAGCAGAGTTTTTTAACTCTATTGAACAATATTTTTCTATATTAGTAAACCACATTCTTTTAGAGCACGGTGCACTTGTAGTAGATGTATATTTTTTTGCACTTTATCATGAAGATAGCTTAAATATAGAAAACAAAAATATCGCTGAAGTAAAACATTTTGATGTATATAATAAAGTAATCTCAAATTTTCATTATATTTTGGTATATTTAAGATCTGGTATTATATTACATTAATATTTTAGAAATTGACCAAAAACACTGATGTATATGATCTGTACAAGGATATTGTTAAATCATTTATGTTTCAAAGTGATGCATTAAGAACTGCCCAATCTAGTTGGACTCTGGAAGAAATACTTTATATCGAAATATCTATAGTAAAAAAATTATCTGAAAATGAAGTTACATTAAAACCACTTGTCGAGATCAATGATAATAATGAAATTAGAAGTGATCATATTAACACTGGTAATTTTGAATAATTTTTCTATTAAATAATTTTCATAAAACAATGTTAAACTACCTATAATTAGATAACTAACTAATCAGTTATTTTAAAACAAAAATTTTACATAATAATTAAAGTGTAATATTTAAAATTCTGATTGATTGTAACAGTTATTTGGTATTCTTGTCATATACAGTCTACCGCACACTTGTCATCTACCACACATGTTCCTTTAATGTCATATGCGGTCTACCACACGTCCACACACTTTTTATCTACTAAAGATCATTTTCAACGATTCGACGGCAATGACAATTAAGTTTTATCTTAACAATGTGATTTCTATATCAATAATAAAATACTTGCTATAATAAAACTTGGGTCCTGCCAAAAACGTGACTGTAGTCGTAAACATATAAAGGATATACATAGTAATTTGGGGCCTTTGGTTATAGAGTTATATTTGGTATAACAATATTTTTGGGGTCCATTTTTTATTATTGCGGGGGAGCCCAAATTTTTTTGCTACACCACTGATATGACGTATAAAAACATGTGCGGTTTACGGCAAGTGTACGGTAGACCGATTTGACGTGTAGAAACATGAGGTAAACCGCATACGACAAGAATACCAGTTATTTTAGTACAGTGTCTTTATATTTTGCCTGTGTGAAACATGAAATTTATGGTTTTACAGTTATGATTTTTTGTTATTGTTTAATTTATACTTTTTATTGACACTAGTACGGAAAAATTTTCCCAAATTTTATTTGTACCATTCATATTAATTTAAATTCTAAACGTATTGGTGTTGCTCTTTGATTATGTTACTATAATGAAACCTGTACTTTAGCCTGTGATTACATTACCTACCTGTACTAATAAATCTTCAAAATTAATTTTAGATACTCTGCAAAAGACTGAACCACTACAGCTGATCCGATGTAAACAATGTAGTATGTATGTAGTTCAACAAAATTATAAGCTACATTTGGAGACAACAACGCATAAAATTTCACTCTTTTATTTAAAAAGTGAAAAAATACAAATAAATGTAGTTCAAAGTGACAACTGTTTTTTAAGTTGTCGAATACTCTCACCAAAACATGTGTCAATTGATCACTTTTTCCAATCAATTAAGTCTGATGTGTTGGAGTTGATTTCTAGAATCTTACAATTAGAAAACAATGAACCGATCAATGTCAAAATAAAAATGTTTGGACTTTATAATCATAATCAATCTAATGATTTAGGTGATGTCAAATCTTTTATGATAAGAAATGAAGTAATTGTAAAATAAAATATTTATTTATTTTAATCTACTATGACTGATCTTGAACTTGTTTTTTAATCATTTATTTTTCAGACACTATCTGGAGTTACAATTTTGTTTCATTGGATTCAAAAAGTATTAAATACATTCAAGACCTACCACCAACAGTATTTAAATTCCATGCCTGAATCCTATTATTTAGAACGTGTAATGTTTTTAGACTTAAGTTTTTATGAAATGACTGATATTCAGGAAATTTAACATTGAATGTTATGTATAATATAGAGGTTATGATTGTTACTTTATTTGTAAGAGTTTAACTTCTTATTATTTAATTGTTTTTATGAAGTTGACTCCTATAATAATTAAATAACTATAATATTTATTAAGATATCTTTTATTGTACTATTTATTTATTATTAATATTATTTTCACTCACTTAATACTCAGTTTCATATTTTATGATTGCAGTGTTAGGTTCCCTGAGTAGTTATTTAACGCATTAATATAATTTAAATGGATCTATCACTTTTCATTATTGAAGGATAAGTATAATTTTCCAACACAGAAATATTAAGAAGTCTATATATTTAAATCACTGTTGCAAATCCTTACATCAGTGTCATGCGAAGCTAACATTTTTTAAATTTTAGTTTTTTAGTCTTCACAATATTTTATGAAGTTGTTACTTTACATATAACATTTGAAAATTTCTTAAAGTTTTCTCATAAGTTTTTCTTACTAAAATTTAAATAAAATTTTAGTGTTGCACCGCGTGCATTTTTTTGAGCATTAGAAGTTCAAATTTTGGAAACATTTCATAGAAATCACAATAATTTAAAAATTATGACGTATTTAAAATGTATAACATTTAAAACTAAGGCTTAAAAATTTGACACAAGTGTACTGGAAAGAATACCAACCTAAAATATAATTTTAACCGTTTTCTTAACTCATCATCACCTGTCAATGTATTCTATTGTCCTGAGTTGTTTTCTATTTCCAATGTATTATGTAAACCTATGTAGGTATCTATTAGGCATAATTTGGTACTTAACTCCACCAAGACAGTTAGACTCCTACATGAAATCAAATGGATACATTTCAATGTTTGAATTTCACTTTTCAGATGCTTAACCTATCCATTTGCACAAATGCCAAGGTGTCACTTGCGCTCACTCAGAAACCAATAAATTAATAATATTGTAGTAGGTTTGTGTGTTATGTATACCTACGAGGCTACGAGTATATATGGTGGATCCTAGTAGCTGATAAAGTTATATTATTAATAATTAATAGCGGTTGTTGTGTGCTGGCTGGTAAATGTCTAGGTTTGTCCCCTGTAAAAATAAAATGATTTACGCCACTGGCTAATGCACTATGGTCAATGAACATGTTATGCTTTGATCAAAAATAATAGATATTGTAAGTAATGTTATTTCTGAAACGCATTTTACTAATGTACTTACGTGTTATGTACCTATCAGATATTAATTTTCCTGGCTATTATGACCATTCCTTGGATACTTGCTCACATATTATATTCCAACTCCTATTTCGTTCACCACCAACGTCAATATTCTGCAATAAATACCACCTTAAGAGTTAGGACTTGAGGGTTTATCAGCTGTGACATATTGCACTAATATTTCTATTCCATCAGATATCGGCTGCATATACACAGCCACACAGGTAGGTATAATATTCACTATATTGTATATAAAATTATAAAAGTGTAGGTATAGCAGATAAAAAAAAAATAAAATATTAAATTATAATTAATAAGTACAATGTAGGTAAAATTTGTTATAATTCTAGTTGAAGAATCTACTATAGTTTGTATAGCAATGTAACTCAAATAAACAACAGGTTATAGTTAAAAGCTTAGTATAATTTTTAAATTGATTTAATATGACCGGAATAGATATTTCTTGAACGATTGGCACTGAATTTTCATTATTCTAAAAACAAAATGAAAAAAAATCATAAATAACATTAAATACAATAATTAAAACGTCTAAAACATAGAAATCAATACAAATAAGCAAAACTATGTTGATTAAGAAAAGATTTATTTTTTCCTTTTAGAATACAGATAAAGTTATTCCTAAAATTATACTTATATATAGTCGTGTAGATAACAGAAAAGCTCCTATATCTTAATAAAAATATGAAATTTATGAATAATATAGTAAATTTCATATTGGAGGAAACTTAAATGTCTATTGGAACTCTCGTAATGAAATAAATACTCTTCTTATTAATTCATCTAAAAATGTAAAATATACCTATATATGTGTATATCCTATATGGTGCAAGAAAAAATATAGAGTAACTACATTGAAATATCAAATATTAATTATTTATTATTAATAATTAATAACTATAATTAACTATTAAGTACCTAATGAGTACCAGTGTTGTACCACTATGCCCACTCGCCGGAAGACAGTTGCGCACCGTTCGATTTTTGGGTTATATGTCGCTTGCGCATCGATCGTTTAAAAGGCCGTACATATCATTTACATTTTTGCACATCAATATTATTTAATAATATGTTAGTTCCTACACGGCGAAAGACAGGCACGTACGATAATTCCAGTAAGTAGGAAAATAAGGCAAATTAAAATTAGATTACGAAAATATTTTACAAAAATAATTATAATAATAAAAAATAATATTTAACGAAAATAGACGTTAAATATACGTGGTTATTTTTTGCGTTAGCCCTTTGGGTCTCTCTTCTCTCTCTCTCTCTCTCTCTCTCTCTCTCTCATTGAGAGGTTTTATAATTTATTGATGACAACCCATTGGAAACCACAAGTCACTAAGCGAGTGAAAATAATCTTTATTATTTGCGATCATGCGATTAAATATCTGTATCTGGTATCGGTATGTGACATGTGTGGTCATGACTATAATAAATTTAGTCATATTTCTCTAACAAAAAATGTCATATAATAATACTATAAACGTTTTTATTTAAAATATAATTTTTTTACAAATAAAAATAGCCACAACAACTACAAATCTTGTTGAAATTATTTGCCCGGGTGTATCAGAATTGAAAAAAACAGCAAGAGCTCAAATGCCTTCCGAGGATACAGTCAAAAGAACCTTACGTAATCATCGGTCAAAAGGAAATCCAATCGATCCAAAAAGTTTAAAAAACTGTATAATACCACGTAAGTACTTATATATGGGGGTTTTAATTTATTTTGATAGCCACCTGGACGATGAATTCTGGTGGAGATCGTTTTTTATTGTATGGCAATGGAATCGTTGACGAAAATTGTGAATATAATGCCGGCAAAAGAGTTATCATATTTGCAACCGATGAAGGATTATCAAATCTTGCGAAATCTTCAACTTGGATGATGGATGGGAATTTTGCTCTAGCCCCTGTGATTTTTCAACAGCTTTATGTTATAAGAGTAAAGCATTATAAAGCATTATATTATGCAAATATATCGTAATATCATTATAATATAGTAGGTATATAGACTATTGAGTTAATACTGCAATAATTAATTTATTAGCTTTTTTTTATAGATATAATCTAATATATTTGTTACATCAGCTTATTGTTTACTTCAAAGAAAAATACAACCATCGTACGAATTAATGTTCAATGCCATTATTTGTGAATGTGAAAAGAGAGACATTTTTCCTGATCCAACCCATATCCATGTGGATTTTGAGAATGGTAATGTTTTGAGGTAATATTTAGAAATTAAAAGTCGTTATTACCACTTAACACAAAGCACGCATAGGAAAATCCATCGACTTAGTTTGGAAAATTTGTACCGTGAAAATGAAGAATTTCTGTTATTTTGTGGACAAATCGATAGTTTGGCTTTTTTGCCGATATCTGATATTATTATATTTATAGAAATATCTCATTTACGTAAAATCATGCCCGAAAAAGCACAAGACTTGGTGGAATATTTCTATCAAACATACCTACGTCAATGGGACCTACATACGTATTGGTCAAGGAAATACTCGTACATTATAAAATTTCGAAAAGTACCTGAAATTTGGAATGTACATGAAAGTACACTATTAAAAACCGAGCGTACTAATAAACAAACTGAGGGTTTCAATAATAGGTTTTCAAAGTTGGTAAGTCATAAGCATCCTTCTATTTTGAACCTCATACAAAAAATTACACTGGAAGATCCAGCAGCGATTATTAAGTGCTGTCCAACCAAAAAAAAAAAAATTAAGACGTACGAAAAAATGCAAATTAATTTAAAAAAATAATTATGTGAAGAATATAGAGATAACAACCGGGATCTACCGAATTTTTTTTATTGCTATATATCATGTTATACGATTATTAATTATATCATTTTTTTTTTATTATTATAAATTTTATACAATTTTACCAACAACATACGTGACCATGAAATTTTATATATGCCTTTTTTTTAATTTGCTTTTTATTCCGTTTGCTGTAAAAAAAGGTACATATTATGAAAGTTCTAATATGACGGAAGACTGGTAGGTACATATATAAAAAATATGCTGTATCTTAAATACTATTATAAGTTTTATTATACATTTTAATAGTAAAAAACAAAAATATATAATATATAGGTACTACATTTTTATAATATTATAACTATATAATAAGTAATCAAATTGATGATATTAAAATTATATTTAGAAAAATATAATAGTGTGGGGTAAGTGATGGAGTAATATAATCATACTTGTTTCAATCGCTATACATGGTGCCTACAAAATTATAAAGATATGTAATTTATGAAAACAGATTAAAACGATACCTTATCGATAAAATACTTACAAGATAACTTATACATTGAAAACTTATAATTATAAATTATATTATTATATTATAGAAAGCAGTACTTACTTATATATATTTTTACAATTATGAATTATTACTAATATATTATAAATTATATTATATAATATTTATATATAATAATATACCTACGCAGTTTAGGAACTTATATTCGCCCACATATTATATTATATATATAAACTATGTATCTATACGACCTACCTAGTACCTACCTATACATATTTATATTAAATCACGTTAATATAAGTTTTTGATGTAGGTATTTTAAGGTAATAGTTAAATTAAATACATAATTAAAAATAAATAGATATTATCCAATTATATTCGTGAAGTTAATAAAAGTTAGAAGGTAATCTATAATTAATTAATACTTTAATTACCCCACATTGTGTGTAATGATAGAGTATTGTTGATCATTGCAATAATAATTGGATGGTTTCTCATTTGTATCAATGTCGATAATCCAGTCATTAATAATACGAGTATCTGTAAAACAAAATTTGAAATTTAAAAGTTTTGTTAAGAACGCGTGTTTCGTTTACATATTCCGTTATTCACAATATTATCACTTATAGAAAAAAAAAACGCTTGGATTTTCTATCTAGACCAAATTTTCTACCAAAAAATACTGTCAGACTTTAAAATTGAAGCAATTGGTCATCTACTCCAAATTGCATAAAAATAAACCACACAATACATATCCTTGCGGAGGTATCAATTTCAATAGGTATACAACCGTGGCGGACTGGGTTATTGTGCTACTGTCATAATAGTATGTACTCCGTGTTGGTAGAAAATAAACCACCTGGTGTAATATTAGATCATTGACAATTTTTTTACGACCACTTTTATTTAGAACATCTTGGAAGTAGTCGATATATACCACAACATAATCATTTTAGCTCTACTCAAACTTAAATACTTATATAACTTATAAGTTATATTAAAACTATATAGGGTCTGTATTTTAAAGCAAAATTTATTATTTTTTAGGAAGTCCCTGGCAATGTTTTTCAAATATAAAATTTTTTTCATACTCGTACATCAAAGAATTGAAAAATATTAAACTTTTATTTTGCATTTTTAAATTTTTATCTGTTTTGGTGTTTGTTGAGTAACAATTATCATCATTTTTAAGTAACTTTTGTTAATTTTCAGTGCACATTTATAAATAATATCCATTTTTGATTAATTTGAATTGGTAATTTAAAAAATTTAGCTACGATCATTCATCATTTTTCCAATTTTTCGATTTTACTATTTATGATTTTATGAACTCAAATCAGTAATAATTGATATAATAACTAATTAGTCATTTGGTGTGTTACATCTTAATCGGATTTATTTCGTTAAGTTCATATCTTTGTTTATTCAATAATTATCAAAAAAAATTTTTGTCATTTTTAAGTACATTTTTTAAATGCATTTTCGCTATTTTAGAACATTTTTGATAGTTTTTATCACATTCTTTATTATACCTACTCTAGATTTTATCTATGATTTATGATTTAAAGTACAATATAAAAAACAAACAATTGATATTGTCTCAAATAAATTTAAATTTTAACAAATTATCACCTGTTTACAATGATGATTGATGAGTAACCAAAATTCAAAAATAAAGTACTAAAGTCTAAAAGTAAGTTTATGTTGTTATAGTATAGGTAGAGCCGATTTTTTTCCAATAATAGTGAGCTGAATGGGTTACAGTCCGCCCCTGATGTACTCAAGGTTGTACAGTGTACACTCTCACTCTACTCAAATGCCCAGAATCTAAAATTCTTAGATGATCAATAATAAGATTTATAAAAAAACATAATCAAATGAAAAATACACATTGTTTTTTTAAATTAACCACAAGTGATCATTGATTGGTGATTGTTGACAACAGTGCATAATATTTCTAACATGACATTTTCTGTCCTGCAGAAACCAATATAGCAACACTGGAAAATGTCTATATATTTAATGATATAAATAAAATATTATTCATATAATGTAGGTACTTACTGCCATGACTAAATTCAAATTGATATTGAAAAATCCCAATGCTGTTATTTCATCGAAGTCCGAGATATTCATTTGATTCATAAACATTCTAACCTAATACATTTGAATTATCATAGAATAAAAAATACAAATATTACACTATATCTCGTTCAATAAAAGAAATCAAGGGCAGCGGACTTCTACACCAGGAAATGAGTGTAGCTCACTATTCCCACAACCATGCGATTAAATTTTGCTTAGACGTGGTATATATAGTAGGTACTTTTCAGCCACGGACGCTGGAAACTATATTTGACAATAAAAAGGAATTTATCGAGGTTGTAGTTTCTCTGATTCCTAACTATAATTGTCAGTTGACAGCTAACATACTACCAGTGATCATCCTCATTGTATATAAGATAGTCCTGAGCCATAGTATAGATAAAATAGTTCAAACAAAATGTGTCTTAATAATATAGATATCTTGATAACTAGGTATCAAATAGTATTGTCTTATACTAAAAGAGATCATGAACAAAATGTATATATCATATAATATAGCTAGGTAGGTACCAATTTTTTTGTATTTTAAAAGTAGGTATGAAATCTATGGTAAAATAATTTACTTTCATTAACATTCATCTAATATGGAATAGTAATTAATTAAAAATTATATACCAAATTAGAAGTGTTTAAATGCTGTAAAGCTGTAATTATTAATATAGTTGTTTTTAGTCTTAAATAATGCTGACACTATATAGTGACACATTATTATTTCATATATTTATTATAATAAATTAAATATTTTTTTATTTTTTTTTATTTTTTTTTTAATTTGCCTTTTATGAAAATTAAATATTATAATGTATCTTTCTCGGAACCGATATATAATTATTGTGCTCCTAAAGTATATTAAATGCTGTTAAAGTAGCGTAAAAAATTAACAGATTAAAAACCCCATATTATTTGTTTGGATCTATTAAAATATCAATAGACTCTATAATTTAAATAGATATAAATTACATAGATACATATATATGTTTATCGTTAACTACCACGAAATGAAGGTGAATTAATGTACCTAAATATTAATTTATTATAGATATATAAAATCTCTTGTGCTAATTTTAAAAATTTTAGTGGAAGGGGTCCGGATCTCTAGACCCCCTCAGCTACGGTTTCGTAATTAACAGTAAACACTTAGATATTAATTAATATAAAATATATTTTACTTGTAGTTTTGTGTCAATTGGTAAATTTGAAATTTGACACAAACGTAAATATGACATAATTTTATTTTTCTGCAAAAAAATAAAAAAAATATTACGGTGGAAGTACCTAAAACATAATATCAAATAAGTATTTTAATAATTTAGTAACATAGTTGTGTTATTTAAATAGAGATTTTAACTATATGTGGTCATGTTAATAGTATTATACAATTTGCCTATATCTATAATAATACCTATTTAAATAATAAATTGTATACTATATGTACCTACCTTTTCTTCTATCAACGAAACAGCAATAATGATTGACATAAAAAAAACTATTATCTGGACGTTAAACAAATGAAATGGAAAATATTTTATAACATTTTGGGTAAAACTGACTTTTGGTGAAGTCAGCTCATGATAAATCATCAAATAAAATATGTACATAAAATCTATAAAGCTACATACAAAGAAGCCTAATAGTAATAAACCGTAACTCAAATTGAATATTTTTAACAATTCAGATAGTTTGGCATGCAATAACCGAATGCTTTCTACTAACATCACTATTTCAGATTGTGTCCATTCGCCACGAGTAGAAATTAATCCAGTAGGAAGAGATTTCCAGAAATCATTTAATATTTGGAATCTATAGCTTAAGTTATTGAGATAAAAGCTAACTGTAATGATAACCACAAAATCTGTTATATATGGCATACTAAAAAATAACATCGGTATAGTAGTAATGTCTATAGTCCTCAACTGCCACAAGTATAAAGCGCACACTTCGTATCCAATAAGATATAAAAATAACAAAATTTCAATTAAAACCCATCTTTTTTCACTCTGCGGAGAACGACGATGGACCTTGAATGCCAGTGAAAGAAGAGCTATTTTTTGATCAAACTCTATAATTCCATTAATCAACCTTAAAAAAATAATGCAACATATAAACAAATATCAAATGATAAAATATTCAAATTGAAATTATTGAATACTAAATAAATTAAATAATAAACATTTTTCTCAAATTAAACGAAATAAGCTTAAAATAAATAAATAGCTAGCTATTGTTAGTATGATAGTTTCATGACAAATTATCTCTACTTTTAATTAGTTTATTAATAAATTCAACTTATCATTTAATACTATAACAGACATCACAGACGGTCTAGTAAACATTTTATTTGAAAAAAAAATTTACATAAAAAAAATGTATTCTTCAGAGTCTATAGAACCTATAGAATTTTTAGCTATTTTATATTTTTAGGTGTTATTAGCACCTTTTAAAATACTTTAATTCGAATCCCTTGAATATTCATCATTCAATCACTATACCTACAATGAGCTTATAAAAATTTTATTTTTATAATAATTTAAAAATAAATAAATAATCTTTAAAATAAAACATTTTTCATTTTCACATATAAAATTAAATAAACATTTTGAAAGATTGGTTAGGCAAATTATTTTCAAGAAATAATTACCACTTTTATTCAAATTATCAAACTCTGCAAAATATTTTAATTAAAAATATATAACATAACTTAGAAATTATTACAAATAAATATAATGATGGTCGCTGATTTAATTTTGTCATAATTAATACATAAGTAATTTTAAAATCACTTAAAATATGTTAATAACTTACTTTATTATCCATATTATTGATATTCTTGATGCAATAATTACAATCCAGAATTTAACTAAACGAAAATATATTACATAATAAAATCCTTTACAATAAACGATATATGTAAACATTATCAACACACACATGCGGGTTATTTCAAGCAATGCATATTGTGTTGTGTTAGCATTATTTTGGACTAAAAATCCAGTAGATTCAAATGTGTAAGAAGAGTTAATTAAACCGAAAACTTTACATAAAATTAAAATAGGCAGTAGAGCTGATTTAAAAACAGACGTCATTTTAGTTAGTTTATAGCCCACGACTAAAGATAAATTGATTTATCGATTTATTAACACCAATTTACGAAAATTTAAAGAGAAATAGGTAAACTGTTACAACAATGAATCGAATAATATATTCAAATGTATTCAAATCAATAACGTACAATGGTAAAGTAGACATTATTGTAATCGTGTATTAGGAGAAATGTAAATATTTGCTCATTTAATATTATCAAATTCTAGAAGGAGAAAATATAATCACATTGGGTATAAAAACGGTATTTGTTTAAGTTAGAATCTACCTAACACATACGAGTGAGTTAATCAAATACATGAATAATATGTTGCGTTTGTGTTTTGTAAATTATATTCTGATCGGAACGACGGATGTTTTTATGTTTAGAATAATTTTTGTGTATGTTTTTGCTATTTTTTGTTACTTTTTGAATAGTACAAATTCTTTAGCTCTAATAGTTTTCAGTAGAAAATATTTAGTTTGTATTCATGGAAAGGGGGAGCTCAGAAGTATACTTTTAAATAATCGAGAAAAAACGAAAAACCATAAGTTTTACACAAACTAGTTTTCCACTAAATCAATTGTTTTCTTTTTTACACTCATGTGTATTTGATTGAAAAATTTCAATCAATCAATACTACCTATGAATCCATCAAATTGGCTGTGTTTAAATCGTTTAAATAATTATTTTCTCAATTATAACAACTATTGCAATTTTAGAATAAACAATTAAAATTAAAATGTATAAGTTATTTACTTTAATACAATGAAAAAAAATTTAAAATTCCTATCATTATTTATTTCAAAGTTTAAACTATTTTGAAACTTTTAACTGTCAATTAATGTTACTTCAAAAAGTTTTAAACTTATAATTTAAAAGTTTGAACTAACTCCCACTGATAAATACTGATTACGTCATTGAAGATATAGAGATTAGTGGCTCTATATATATAGGTATAATACCCATTCAAACGAATTGGTATAAATAAAATTATATAACTCAAGTTGGGTCCCACCGTCGATGTTATAAGTAACAAAATATTGTTGATATATTTTAGGAATTACAACTTCTTACAACTATGATACCTAGCTGGTAATGATGAAATAAAACATAACATACACACATTTTCATTCATATTATACCTACCTACTCTATCTATGCTCATATATATATATATAATTATATAATAATATTATAAAGCTGAAGAGTTAAAAAAGTTTGAAAGCGCTAATCTCAGAAACTAGGTACTGGTTCGAATTAAAAAAATTGTTTTGTTGGATTGTCCTTTCATCAAGGAAAGCTATAGGCTATGCAAAACGGCTGCGATTTTTGCGTAGGAATGAAATAGCGGATGAAAAATATGAGTTTAGATTGACTATACTCAACGAGTATTCGTTGAACAAAACCAAGCTATTAGGGAATCAAGCGTTGAACGTTCCCACCGGTTAGCTCAACAGAAATCAGAATACACGATCAATAATAAATAGAACTCGCAGGCCATACTGCAATTTCTTAAATTCTACCTTATTACTTATAACTGTATAACCTTGACTATTCTGTGCTAAATTATGATATTGATATCGATAGAATATGCAACAAATGCCAAACAAATAAATGGAAGGCTGAGGCTCATGGACCATGTTGTAGTGGTAGAAACGTAGGTATATACCTAAAATTCCCGAACCACAATCAGTTCGGTCATCCGCGGGAAGTTTTTAAGAAAAACGTTCCAGAAACGTTCTGCTAAAATATCAAGTTTATGTGAACTTGTAAATCCACGGGAAGTTTTGAGCATGACTAGTCGAGTATTAAACGACGAGTTAAACACCAATTTTGAATCATATAGTGTTGGTATTTTTAACCGGCAACGAAATGCATGGGGATCAGCTAGTGATGATATAAAATTTTAATATTTTATGATAAATATTCTAAAGTAACTAAAATAGTAGTTATTTGCCCACACTACAATTGTTTCAAAGAACTTTAATAAGACCCATAATTTATGTAGTCCTATCGCTTTTGATATTGATATTTTTATCATAAAGAAAAAGGAAAAAATAATTACTCGACATCTAAAATTAAGTATGTTATTAAATGTAATGATAAGTTGTTTATTATTATTTTTACATACACATCGACAGTATGTTTGCTAGCAATACTAATGATTACTTATTTACCAATTAGTTATTATTTAACAATACAAAATGTCAAAATATATAAAATAACAAAATTGTTACAGGTACTAACATAAGTATAATAATATAATTTTGAAAAATGGCAAGTTTTAACTAATTGTGTAGTGATTTAAGAGCCAGGTACTTATAAGTACAAGTATAAAAGATTATCTAATACTAATTACTAACCACTAAATATATTTTATAAGAACATAGAAGTGGTCTTAAAATATTATTAACAATGGTTAATTAATAAATAAGAACTTGTTTTATTTTAATGAGATGTAAAATGTTTTGAATAGTTGCTAGCATACACATTTACCTAAAAATAAATTTCCATATTATCTATTAAACATAATATATTATCAGTTTGTATTTAAATAGTATACACAATACACGATACATGAAATACATCACGGTTTTATTAAAAAAAAAAAAAACGAAAAATTTAATACATTAATAAATATTATAGTATATTAATATTTACGTTTCCAAATCTAATTTAATAGTATTAATTCCTATAGTTTAACTATACAATAAGTATACGCATTGCAGAATTTATTTAACATTTTTATCAACCACTTAAAAAAAAAATGGATAAGCTCGGGTCCCTTAGGTCTGAGTTAAAGTGTAAATATAATTTTTAAAAAGAAATTAGTAAAAATAATGCATTAAAAATATTGAAAATATTGTATTATTAAATAAAATCTATGAATTTTTAAATTCTAAAATTTAATTTGTGTGCTTGAAATATTGTCCGGGGTTTAAAATTTCTTACCCAATTGCTGTGATAGATATGTGTGTTATTGACCATTGCTATAATAATGGGGTGATATTTCATCTGTACAAGGGTTGAAAATCCAGTCATCAATAATATGATAATCTATTTAATAAAATAAATAAAATACTTAATCATTTAAATTACTAAAAAACTAAGTTAACGACAAATATTTCTATAAACTAAACGTTCAGTTTGACAAAAATTACGCATAGTAAATGAAAGAGACATGAATGAAGTACTTATGTTCTTATTATTTTAGAAAAATACTTACTGATACAACTAAATTCAAATTTATGTTGAAAAACCCAAAAGCACTAATTTCATCCGACTCCAACAATGATATTTGATACAAAAACATTTTGATCTATTTATAAATTAATTATAGTTAGTATAGGTAAACATAAGTTAAATGGTGAGGATGGTGGTAACTAGCTCGTAACCCTCACTGTATGCGTTAATGTATATGTGACCTAAGCATATAATTAACGTATCAATACCATATATTATTATTATATATTATTATCATTACCATATATATCCATCATATTATTATATCTATATTATGTTATGTATTGTTTTAGTTATTGATTAATTTTGATGCTGAAGTCAATTTATATTAAAAGCCAAATGAGTTACGAAATATTAATAAAATAAGTTAAATCATGATGTATAATTAATCAAAATTCATAAATCATATTTTATGCGAAAGATAAAATCCAATTAATAATAATCAATTAACAATTTATATTAAAGAACAAAATAAAAATAAATATTATCAAAAATTATATAATGAAAAAATAACAATGGTAAGAAGTTTTTTACAGGCTTTTAGATTTTTTGGTGCAGATTTTAAAACAAAACTGTTTATGCCAGGTGATACTGCTTTAGTGCCTATAACAATATTATAACTATTTTTTTTAAATATAATATACACCTTACACCTTAGTGTACCCTTTTAAACACTAACGAAATAGTTGCATAAAATATATCTTACTTGTAATTTTACATCAATGGGTAATTTTGAAATTGGAATCAATCGTAAATATGATACAATTTTCACTTTCTAAAATCATAATACGGTTAAATAATTATTTTTTACGTTATACCGACCTCGCCAATTGTTTAAGTGAACTTAATGAGTGTTGGACTAATGTTAAGTTAATAGTAATTATATTGAGAATAAACGCATTTCAAATCATTTATTAATCATCGAAATATTGTCATAGGTAACTATAATATATTATATAATTCAAAAATTATAGTTACTTCTTCATTTATCCACGAAGCAGCAAGGATGACAGACATCAAAAAAAGAATGATTTGAATGTTTAGCATGTGGAATGGTACATGTTTTATAACATTTTCAAGCTCGATCATCAAATAAATTACATACATAATATCGATAATACAGAAAACAAAAAATACTAACAGTAGTGTACCATAACTCCGACTGAATATTTTGAACAATTGAGATAGTTCAGCGTGTAACAACCTAATGCTCTCCATTAACATCGCCAATTCAGAATCCGTCCATTCACCATGGATGGATACTAACCCACGAGAAAGGCATATCCAGAAATCGTTTAATGTTCGAAATCTAAGCCCGATGTTACTGAGATAAAATAATACAGTTATAATAACTACATAGTCCAACAAGTAGGGCATTCCGAAAAAAAATATGAGGAAGGTGTTTAAATCAAATGAGTTCGTTGGCCATAAGTATAAGTCATATACTTCATATAAAACGAAGTATAAAAATAATGAATTCAATATGATATTCCACTTCTTTTTACTAATTGAATGCTGGTGAACCAGAAATGCCGGTGATAGTAGTGCCAATTTTTGATCAAATTGTATAATGCCATTAATCAACCTAAAAAATAATAAATATTATACAAAAATTACCTAGAATTTGTTTCAAATTTACAAAAAATAATACTTATCTATTTCATATAGCAAATTAAATTCTGTTTAAATATGGCTAATAGTATACATTTATGTAAATTAATGATTAATTTTAGTTGTTTCAAAAAAACAAAAATTCTAATAATATCTTAAATTTTTGCCTTCTTTTAAAATAAATGTGATACCACAACCAACAAACATTTTTACTTTCAATGTGGGAATTATAATATTACGCGTCTGTACTTACTCCTACACTGTATCTATAGTTATATAATATTTTTACCATCTCAAAGTTTGAGGGCTGATTTTGGACATTATTGCTTCGGTGATGTTTTAAAACGTTTAATAATTTTTAAATAATTATTTATCATTCTTACTTAATTGTCCATATTTCTGATAATCTTGCCGCAATAATAGCAATCCAAAATTTAACCAAACGGTAAAGTATGACATAGTACAATTCTTCAATATAAACCAGATATGTGAATATTAAAAACACAGTCATTCGTGTAAATTCAAGGAATGAATATGTTGAGTGTATATTCAAAGTTAATAATCCGCCTGTACCTGGTTCCAACGTATAAGATATGTTAATTAAACCAAATATCTTGCCTAAAGCTAAAATAGGTACAAGAGTTGATTTGAAAACAGTCGTCATTTTCTATCACTGAAGTCAATAGAATTTATAATTTAAATATCTCTAACATTTAATCTAGGTATTAATAATATACTTCTAATATTCAGAGTTCAAATATAATATGTTCACGCCTGTGCGTAATTTAATAGATAATATGATTGATGATTGAACTTATCATTTATTCAAGCATTTGTGCTTGCTCAATAACAATTATGTGTCACATTTTTTGCACTGCGAATTGTTATTGCAATATTAATGGTTTACGTTATTATTTATTAATACAGGTAGTTCGCGTTAATTTATTGTGAAAAATATGTATTATAGTTTCCAAGAAAATCGTTTAATTATGTGCAGTGCCACAAAGTGGTCAATAAATGTATCATAATATTTAACTAAACATTTTAGATTCTAAACGGAGCGATGAATGTATTGATTTTACAATGATGTGTGTTTTTAATTTTTTTTTTTTTTTGTCTGTCTACAGTGTACACGATAAGTAGTCGAAATTATGCTTCGATATGGTAGGAAAGTGAATCTAGTTGGTGCATTGGAGAGGTCAAATTAAAAATTTAATATATTAAAAATACATAGTCACAATTTTTTTTATAAGCATTTTAAGTACGAATTTTGACAAATTAAGCAAAAATCAAGAAAATTTGCAAATTATTTTGAGGTAGAAATTCATGAGTTTGTCTAATGTTATCGAATAAAAAATTTCTGACGGATAGTCAAATTAAATTTTTAAGAGGACGCCACACCCGCATGTGTTGTCTCCGTCCGGTCCGTCATACAAGTGCATATAGCATATCAAATTTTACGCTCAGCAGATCACGTTTATCTCCGTTAATATAAAATTTAGAGTGAATTGACCTATTATAAAAATTAAAGGCAAGATTATTACCGGAGGGCATCTCATGGGCTTTTTATTATATTTTAATTTTAAAGCGAGTTATGAGTATTTTAAAATTGTAAATTATTTGTATATCTAAAAATACTCATAACTCGGTTTAAAATTAAAATATAATAAAAAACCCATAAGATGCCCTCGGTAATAATCTTGCCTTTAATTTTTATAATAGGTCAATTCACTCTAAATTTTAAATTAAAGGAGATTAACGGAATTTGCTGAGCGTAAAATTTGCTATTCTACGCACTTGTACGACGAAGACAACACATGCGGGTGTGGCGTCCTCTTAAGTGCATTTGAATTTCAAATTTTTACAACATAAATATTATTAATAATATGTCTATGGGAGTATGGGACAGCCGCGTATTCCACTTCACTACCCTACAAGCTACAATCATAGATAATATATAATATACAGGGCGATTCTTTTAAGTGGGTACACTAATTATATAGAAAAGTATTTACATTTTTCAAAATACTTTTTTACATGGTTTCAAGTTGTTAAAAATCAACGTTTTTATTAAAAAATTATATTTTTAAATATTTTTTATCCTTATAATTTTTTAAGTTTTTTACTTTTTTGAAAGACAACATAGAGTTTTAATTTCATATTCCAAAGCAGAATATTTTTTTTAAGTATTTTGATTCATAAAAATCGAATTTAGGACGAGTAGTTTATGAGTTATATGTATTTAAAGTTTAGACAAGCTGAGTAGTGGACAAACATTTTGCGGGGTAACCCCCCGTACCACTCCACTCTGCCAATCTAAACTTTAAATACTTACTATACTAACTATGTAATAACTAGGGCTGGGATTTCGATGCACTTTGCATAGTTTTTCAAAGCTTACTGAGCAATGCTCGTCTTGTCACAAATTTGTTTTATGTACATTTGAATGAGAATAAGAAAGTTTATTTTGCATTTTCTTAATTTTTTAGGGCATTTTAGAGTTTTTGGAGCATTTTTTGAGTTTTTGGAAACCAAGTGTATGAATTTGAAATTTTATTTTAAGATTTTAAGATTTTTACACCAACATGGTTTTTAAATAAATATAACAGATTATAAGTAGGTACTCCTAATTCGTATTATATTATCGGACAAGGTTTGAGTAACTTTATATTGTAATTTATACTAAAATTATTAAAAATAAAAAATTTGTAGATTTATTGCCCTTTTTTTAGGACATTTTTCGGGGTTTTTGAGGGCATTAAAATCCCAGCCCTAGTAATAACCTTTAAATAGGTTATGGGGTTTATACGATAACCTTAAACCTACTAATTATTATAACAATTATTTTCAAAATCTAAGAAATATGGATAATTTTTAACAAAATAAATCGAGGGTGGAAAATTAATATAACATAACTAATTAGTATAATTTTAGGTCTAAAATACACGTATTAACCAGTACCTACATGCAGTGTTGGGTAAATTACTTTTAAAAAGTAATAAAGTTTCTTTACTCGTACTCTAGGTAATAAAATTGTAATGAAATTACTTTACTTTTCAAATTGAAAAGTAACTCATTACTTTCTCGTTACAAAAAAATAAATATATTTTAACAATATTATCATTGTGCATGGCAATAATGTTACTAGAAATACATTACCTATAGTTAGGGTTGCCAGATTTTGTCAAATTTTGACTAAATACGTAAAAATTACGGCAATGTTAAAATTATTTTACGCTAGGAATTCATAAAAAATTTTCCTTTTATATCCAAGATTTGAAAATTTAATACAAGGCTCCTAATAGATTTTTATAATAGCAGTTGAAAAATAAAATAAATACATAGTCACAATTTTTTTTACAAGCAATCAAATTTTAAATTTGACAACCTTCCTACGAAAAATCACGAAAATTCGCAAATTATTTTAAACTAGAAAATTCATAAAAGTTTTTCTTTTTCAATCTAAGATTTGAAAATTAAATACAAGGCTCTTAACATATTTTTACAATAGCAGGTGAAAAATAAAAGATATATATATATATAGGCACAATTTTTTTTTACAAGCGTTCAAATTTTGGATTTTGACAACATACGTAAAAATCACGAATATTCGCAAATTATTTTTAGCTAGAAATTCATAAAAAAAATTTATTTTAAATCTAAGATTTGAAAATTTTTAATAATCTACAATATATCCTAGACAGATAAGCCGTCTTCGCTCAGAATCGTTTTTCGTATACAATGATATAATATCATTGGATTCAAATTTAATTCCACCCATTACAGTTACCCTGTTCTATCGTTGCTATTTTTAACCGACTATAAAACGAACACTTCGTTGACGTTTGTGAGACGACTAAAACGCCTATTAAGTCATTCTCTCGTATATCTGGCTTTTAATAAAAGTTACAAATAACATACGGTTAATCCGATAAACGTTCGATAAATATTAAAAATCAACTGTATTAATCGTTCAGTCAAAAAGGTATAACGTTCTTAATCGTTCGATAGCCGATTATCGTGCTCAATAATTATTGTTCGATTAAATTTGGCAACGCTGAAATAAAAATAAAAATATCGAGCGTTCTCAATCGTATTTTACCGGTCGCATCAATGCCAACCATTGCTTTTATGGAACGCTTCAATAGCGGGTATATCTTAAGAGGACGTTACACCCGCATCATAGGCGCAATTTGGGGGGTGCTTGGGGGTGCTTAGCACCCCCAAATTTTTAACAGCATTATCGAATATTCGAATGTTTATTGCTGATAGCTTATGATATTATGTAGTCCCAGTGTTAATTTGTTTTTCCAAATGCCAATAGGTAATTTATTATTTCTATTATGATTAATAAATTATTATGTACTATTATCTATTAACGTAAGAATATTTTATAGAAGGATAGTCGATTTAGACATTTATTTTAGTCGATAACGATAACGCCGAAACGTCTATCGACTATTCGCGTATGCCGTTGCTCTAACAGCCAATTTCTTTCGTGAATCCGGTAAATAGAAAAAACCATCTATAAATAGAACGCGCGTGATCAATTTATTGTCGATCCAAACTCCGAGCGACCATTCATAGAATTTATAATAGTTCTTCACATATTGAGTGAAGTGTTATCCATTATAAATGTATTAAGTAATCAACTCCAATCTAAATCTGCTACCTTGGGAACATCAAGTAATTAATTCAAAGTTTAATTTCTACTTTTGAAAATCAGAGGAATGAAGATGGCTTTTTTAAGCTTTGGGAACAAATAAAGGAATTTGCACAGTTAAACCAAATAACATTGGAATTATCAAACTCTGGTAAGAATTAATAATTTAAAAATGTGTCAAGAATAAGATATTTTTAATTTTATGTCCCAAGTATTAATATTTCTACTTTTACATCCTTAGGAACAAAATCTAAACGTAAACGTCAAGAGCCACGTCACTTGCAAGTTGCAGAGCTATAATCTCGAGACTTTAACTGGAGCGCAAAGTGAAACAGAATGCGGAACAATTGGCAATGAGCATTGGAAAATCATTTATTTTCAAATAATTGATGCTGTTATTCTAAATTTAAAGTACCGTTTTTCGAATGAAAGTTTAGTTTTAGCTAACTCATTAGACCAGTTTATGAAAATGGATTTTGAACAAGGATCATATTTCATCAATCATTACAAGGTTAGTAAGTTATTCATAAACTAAATAATAATAACTCATTCTACATTCATTGAATTCATAATAATTATAAACGTCTAACAGCCCTGTATAGGAATAATTTATTATTGTTATTAATAAAATATATGGTAATTTTGTAAATATAATAATCATGTTATGGTATAATTTCAGGATGTTGTAAATATTGATTTAACATCATTGAAAGCAGAAATGTTGCTGACAAAAAATTGTATACAAACCAGAAATTTGGACTCTGATATAATTGGATTAATGAAAGTGGTGACTCAAGATGTTTTTCCAAATTTATATAGACTTGTTCAAGTGGGATTAACAATTCCTATAAGTTCGGCTACCTGTGAAAGGTCATTTTCGTCGATGCGCCGTATAAAGAATTGGCTTAGGACAAGCATGAAGCAAGCCAAATTTACAGATTTGTATGTAGCCCCCCACGGGTCACTTTGGTCAACTCAAACCTAGCACCCCCATGCATTTAACCCAAATTGCGCCTATGACCCGCATGTGTTGTCAAGTGCGTAACATTGCAAAAACTTTTTCGCAAGGGAAAGAACCGAGAAAACTACAGTTATTACTGAGAAACGAAATTTTCACCACATAAAAATGAGAATTCTGTCAGTGCAATATCGTTTTTATTTAAAAAAAATCTTTATTGTTTCATAATACATTAATTTTGTGTTTTTTAAGCATGAATAACTTTGTTTGTAGTTCTGATATCGAAAAAATAAAAACGTTATTGCACAGACAAAATTCTCCTTTTTATGTGGTGAAAATTTCGTTTCTTAGTTATAACTGTAGCTTTCTCGGTTCTTTCACGCGCGAAACAATTTTTCCAATGTTACTTGCTTGTAAGACGGAGACAACACATGCGGGTGTAACGTCCTTTTAAATGTATTAACAAACTACGAACACAAATATATTTTCTTTTTAATTTATCATTCCATAAACTTTTTGATTACGTACTATCTACATAGGTATTATACCTAACTAAATCCTTTTTCATATATAGAGTAAATGGGCCTCCTAGCAGTCCTATCTTAAAACTAATTTAAATATTTTAAAAATATCGAGTATACCTACCTAAATAAAATATAATATACTTAAAAGCTTGAGTCCCCAAGAATATATTTGAACTCCAAGAAAATACAAAATAACTAAAATTATTATTCTTTGTTGAATAATAATTTTTAAATTTTAACTGCAAATATCATTAAAAAAATTTAGCGATATAAATTTTAGACTAGTAAATTACTTGTAGGTAACCTTGACACCTTGTGTTTGCTATTTTAAGCCTAAGCAATATTTTAGTTATTACTATGTTCAATCCAATTTCATTTATAATTTTTTATAAGTAAGACTTTCATGAAACTTTGAGTTACATTTTCAAGCTTTAGGTATAAATAGTGAAATGACTGACATCAGTACCACCCTTAGTCTTCGATTTTAAGTTTAAATGTAAAAAACAAAAGTGTATAAATAGTAAAATTTTAAAACCCAAATGATTTTAACGAATTTCTTCAAAAAGCTTAATGGTTATAAAAAGATGTTTTATATTTACATTTACCTTTTTCACTGCCTTTACTGCTAAAAAAGGAAGTAAGATAATAAGACTTAAAAAAAAACATTAATGTATTCATCATTCCGCTAGCATTGAAAATTTAATACATATAACTTTATTGCATTATTTCACACAAAATTGTCTAGCTGTACATTTCATGTACCTATTTAGTAAATTGTATTAGGCTATAAATAAAATAGATAATTATATTATGTTTTGAAGATAAAAATAACTATATTCTAACATATAATCTAAACTATTAAAAAATAAACGTGAAATATAGGTACCACATATTCATATAAATATTATAAATAACAATCATAACTATTATACACATTATACTCAGAAAAACTCAGAAAATAAATGAAAAAAGTTTATTTTATTTTTTTAATTTAGTAAATAAGAGCATAATAATATAACTAGGAAATATTTTATATAATATTATGTGTGTACAATCAACAATAGAAATAAAGAAAAATTCAATTTTCAATAATTTATTTTGATGGCACTTAACCAATCTAAAAGGTTTTCAGTTTTTTTTTTTTTGTAGTTACAAAATAATTATAATAATAACCATTAGTTAATTCTATGATTTTTATTTACACATATTACAAAATATGTTTAATACTAATGAAACGTATAGGTAGTATAGTATGTGTATATATAAATCTAACTTCTAAGGGAACATTTTTATTTTCATTGGATGAGACTCTTAACACAGTAACAATAATAATAATAGCTTGAAATGAAAACGAAAATAACATTCAAAATTAAGCATAATATATCTATTTAACAAAATAAGTAAAATAAAAAATATATAGTTTTTCAAGGCTAATATCTATAAGCACCACATCACAAAAGTAATTGATCAAGACAATCTTAAAAACAAATGGAATGTCAAAAAGCAATAACTGATTGACAATAAATTATCATGTGTGTATAAAAAATAATTAGCAACAAATAGAATATTGCTTATAATGTCTGGTTGGTTTATGGTTGTTTTCACCAGAATCTTTTTTTTCTTAACTAAGCTCGTTATTTAACAGGTAAAAATATTGAAAAATTTGTATTTTATATATATGTATAAAGGTAAAAATTGTATGACAGTAAATTATGAAATATTTTATTTATAAAATAAATTTTTCAATATCAACCATATTTTACTAAAAATATTTGAATATAAATTTCAAAATAAAATGTTTGTTAATCATCATATACATATGTATAAATTGCTTCTGGAAAATATGACTTACTGACTTTGTAAGTAAATTTTGATATAAATATGAAATCCCAAGGAAACAAATATAAGATATAAATATAATTGATATAAAATATGAAAATTATATTTATATTTAAATTATATTAAGACATATGAATATGAGAATTTACAAATATTTTAGTAAAACATAGAAATAATGTAATATATTGTATAAAAAAAATATTCTAAAGTTCTGTTACTAGTAACTTACAATTTTGTAATAGTCTTTCTTGTTCATTATAAGATATTATAAGTTAACAGTTACAGAAAAAGAAGATTCTACTGTTACAAAAATAAATAATTTACACTAACTTTAATGGTAAAAAATACAAATACAACTATTAACTATAAACGACAATAATTTATGTATAAATATATAGAGTGGGCCACTGAGTTTTCTGTTTTCCTTTAATTAGTTACTTAACCTCAGTGAATCACTCAGTATACCTGACAAACTTAACTAACATTATATCAAATATTTTAGTCTTAAAAAACTTAATATTATCATTCTCATAAAAAAAAATATATAATATAGTTCCAATGAATAAACATGTATAATAACAAACAAATAAAATAATGATTTGACTATTTCAACGAAAGTTTTTTTTTTTTTATAATATTATTATTACTTAATTAAAATATTTAGTCATGAGTATTTGGATATGTGGAATGTAGATGATACAAATGCATTAATCTAGAAAATAAAAGACATTTTTTTAATTGTGTAATTTTATATGATCTTTAATATTATTTGTAATAAATAATTTGATTATTAACAAATAGGGATATTCAAAAACTAACCAATTTAGATATGCTTTTTCTATTTTTTACTGAAATATTAATAAATTTAAATCAATGAAATGAATGCTTGACATTTTTTTATAATTTATATTTTTAAATTTATTTTAAAATAAAAAATGATATTAATGTTAGTTTTGAAATAGAACTAAATAGATGTATTTGCAAATACATACAAGCCCGAGTTTTAATTTTAATAATAATTTATATAAATTTACTTATTTAAAGCACTGTATTATAATACATTAAACGGCAGAAAAAACATATCTTTTCACTCAAATAAAAGATATTATTAAACTTTAATTTACTAACTTTAATCTATTGTATATTACCATATTAAAAGAACTTTCAAAATTCAAGTTCTTCTAATGTTCTGGATAATCGATTGCTGTCTATGCGACGTCTTTGGCTTCTTCGAACAGCATCTGCCCTCCTATAAGGTTCATTCTTCAAACCCAAGAGAATATCTTCTAATGCACCATTGTATACTTCATCTTGGTGTAACAATTTCTTTTCTTTTACCATCTTTGTCTTATTCTTCAGTTCATTAATAACAGCTTCCTAAAAATATATATATTATAACATGAGCTATAAGTTATGAAAATCATCAATTTATTAAATTCAAAAAAAAATTAGAACTAAATACAGAGAATAATAATATTTATAAAAAGCAAGAGGGAAAAATGAAATGTCTATTAAAATAGTTTTTTTTTCTTTTACTTAAATAGTTTTTACTTTTATATTTAATACTGAAAAATTAAAATTAAAATGTTGTAAATTATTAAATTTGTTAGCGCTAGTTTATACTTTATAGTATTAATGTATACATCAGTAGGGTTAGGTAATTACCTAGCTAGGAATTCCTTAATTTAATTAATAAAAAAAAAAAAAATAGTAAAATATAAAAACTAACAAAAAAAAATCACATCAAAAAAATTTGGTTAAAGTCACTCATATCTACTAACTGAATTATACAAATAATGTATAACATTTAAATATGTACCTACTTATTTTTATCAACAATTATTTAAAGTACCAACAAAAAGCCATTCAAATTATTGATTGTAGTGAATTTACAACTGTAAAATTGTTTGAGAACAATATAATATTATAATAAATAGATTACACATTTAAAATAGAAATTAAATTCCAAAGGCATGTTTACCAATCCAATTTCAGGTAAGACAAAATCATACCACCATAATATTAGAACACTTCATTTTTCCTTCCAAACACAAATTTTTAAATATAATTGGATTGGTACCTAAATGAATATAGTTCTGATCCAACACCAGTAGTCATGTTATGCAGTGCAGGTCCAAGCAAATTATTGAGTTTATAATAATGATTTAAGCCTTCTAAATTAATAATTAGTATGTTGTTATTAGATGTAACAGAAAACAAAATCATACACCATACATTAATTCTAAATTGAAACAAAATTAAATCTTAATTATAAATAATGAAACATGAAATACTTTTATAATGCATTACAACTATCGTAATACTGCTATACCACAACCATACATCAAACATAAACCTTTAGAGATAAAAAGCAAACAAAAAAAAAAATTAAAATAATATTAAATTTTAGTAAAAAAAAATTATAAAAACATTGCAATAAAACATGCGAGATAAATTTTATGAGACACAAACTTAAATAATTAAATCAATGAATTCTGTAACTGATTCAAATTGTATATTTATAATAAATTGGACGTACTTGTTGTAATTTTTGATTTGTTTTGTTTTTAGCAGCTAGGTTCTCAGTACTGCCTTTTAATTTAATTTGGCATGCAGCTTCTTCTAATCGTTTTTTTTGTTCATTTTCAATATCAGCAGCCTACAAAAAAACATTGTACATTTTACATAAATTATATTTTAAATCTTTTTAACGTAAATATTTAATTTTTAGTTAAATTGATATTATAATACAAAAGAATATTTTTATCTCTACAGTTATAATAATAATATACAACTATCAGTCTTGTTAAGAATACTTTTCAAATGTATTCTGAATATTATTTGAATATTTGGTATCATTTGTATTTGAATATTTGAATATAAATATGAATACATTTTAAAAGTATTTTAAAAACTTTTTATTTTTTAATAATACATTCAAATGTTTTAATGGTTATCACAATTTTTTATATAAAATTAATAATAAATAATTAATTGATATTATATTTCTTTAGTTAGTTCAATGATTTTAAATGCCATATAGGTATACTTATTATATTGTTAAGTTAAACTTCAATAAGGTAGATTTGAATTTTAGGTATTGCGTCATGTGTGTAAAAGCATTAAAAAATATTATTTTAGACCAATTTTTATAATAGTAATATACAGAAAAAAAAATATTGTTTGTTGAGGTACAACAGTAAAAATAAAAAATAAAGAATTTAGTATTCTGAAATAAATTACAAAGAAAATATATTTGAATACCTAACAATACTGATTACTATTATTACAAGTATAGAGTGTATCTAGAAGATTTTATTTTCAGATTAAAATTGTTCTTTAAATTGTAAAATCTTCTAGACCTAATTAGTATATAAATATATTAATGCTATATGTTAAATATAGCAATGAAAATACTAAAAATGAATAATAGGATGTGAAAATGACAGGTGTAAGAGGGAAATTCCCTAAGGGAGCATTACATAACATAAAAATGATTATTGCGGTTCATATATTATAATATTATAAGCTCTTTAAAATGTATACATATATACTTTGTTTACCTTGAATGCTTTGACAAATCTAACAAGCATGGAAAAGAAAGTATTGGCATCTGTACCTCGACGTGATTCGCCAAAATATTCTACACAATCCCTAAAAGATTCTTGAGCGGTTTTAGTCTCATTTTTCAATTTTTTAAGTTTTTCTTCAGAATTATTAAGGAAATCTCGAAGAACCATTACATGTTGAGCATTTCCGTAACCTCGTGTTTCACATTCCTTCTTTACTATTTCCATATTTTTTTCCAACTCATTAACATCAGTTATAACATTTTCCAATGATACTAAATAAAATAAAAATGTATATTTAGTAGTAATAATAATAAAACAATTTAAAATATAAAATTAACAATACCAGCAGCTGCTTTATCAATGTACATTAATTCTGAATCAAAATTCATGATTTCTGGCATTTTAGACCTAATAGTATCAACGATAAAATGTAGAAGGCAAATACTCCTATCACTTGACTTGGTATCAACTAAGGTATCTAGTGATTGTAGTTTGAATCCATACGCAGGACCGCGTTTTGCACTATTCATATAATTACCAAATGCTAATATTATCTCAAGCAATTGACGCAGTTTCTTGGAATTCTTTACAGAACTTGAAGCTGATATAATCGCATGGACTTGCTAGAATTTAAACAATATAAATAACTTTGGACACATCAGAAGTCACAGGTAAACTCACTGGTGATATTAGATGTAAGTTGTCCATAAAGTTACCCATATAGCTCATTATAGATAATTTGGTGGAAAGTCTTTCGACTTTAGTTAACTGCATTAAAAATTTATCTTCTTCAGTTAACATGTTTATGTCTTTTTTCTCCAACTGATATTCCTTATAAGATTTAACCTATAATACAAATATTAATAGCAGTGCAATAATTTTTAACACTCAGATAAAATTAAAAAAATACACATAAATATTTTTAACTTGAATTTTAAATTTAATAAGAATTAAAAAATTACAATTCTTGCTAATTCAAAAAAAAAAATAGTCCTCATATATTAAATATTGATGGCATTCATTTTAAGAATATATGGTAAATTTTAATATTTAAAAATAGTGGTTTCAACTAATAAATAATATATGTTATTTTCAGTTGTTACTTGTTAATATGAAAAAAAAAACAAACATTCCTTAATCACAAAACAATTGAATTTCAACTAGAAATTTAAATAATGGTATTTGTTGAATACATTATTCGTACTGAAAAAAAGTTAGATAATATATTGCAATTGAAACAAAGAAATGGAACTCAATTCATTGAAGGAAATAATACTGCTGCAATAACTATTCAACGACATTACAGAGGTTATTACACAAGACTGTATTTTTCAAAGTTAAATGTTGCAACTAAAATTATTCAAAAACATTGGAAGGGATACATTGCTAGAAGGTATACTTATTAGTAATTACTAATTAGTGTTTACTAAATTAATGATATATTACTATATTTCAGGTATTTCAATGATATAGCAATAAAAGCGTTTGTATTTAAGTCTATTGATTATTATAATAAAGCAGCTACAACGATTCAAAAGTATTTTAAAGGTTATTACATCAGAAAATATTATTTGGATGTAAATAAAAATAGCAAGTGGATTAAGGAGATTCAAAAACAAAATGAAACTTGGTCTAATGTTATATGTGATTATAATCAAAATATTTGCACTAAGTTTGAAACTATAAAAAAAGAAAGGATAAAATGTTTGATAATTGATATGGTTTATAAACATCATCCAATGTTAAGAACTACATTAAGAAAAGGAGTATTCAGTGGAAAAGAAAACAGTGATTCAGAATTTGAAAAACTTGTTAGATATATATATGCACAAATAAATAAGAAGAAACTTAAGATATAATAGCTAAATTTACCTCTTGATCAGTAGGAATCATTCGTTGAAGGATTTCAACATTTTCTAAAGGTACTTGCTTTAAGTCTAATGAATTGACAGCCATTATGACACGTTCAACTGGCATATCGAGTTTTCTTCTTGAAATAGCTATTTTAAAATTTAAATTACAAAATATTTTGTTAATCTTATAGTTTTCTATGCTTACCAATATTTCTCAATCGAGTATGTTCTAGAAGAGAAATATTATCTTGTTTCTTCATTCGTTTACTTGGATATGTCATTAATCCATCATGCTGGTCAGAATTACCATTAATCAATGCTCGACCAGCAGCTGTCAATTTAAATTTCTCTTCAAACTGACCAAAGTCTATCACAGAGTGTAACTTATCATCATCTAACTCATTAAAAATAGTACCACGAACCTACATTTTCATGAAATAAATAAATAAAATAATATGTAAAAATGTGAAAATTATGTAAAAATGATGAATGTACTTGATTTGGTTTCATTGCAACCCAATTCAAAGTTGGTAACTTGTATTTGGTCAGAACTTTACGCTTAATTGTCATAGCACCATCTGGTGCTTGCATTGTACCTGCTAATGGTGGTGCGGGAGGTGGTGGAATAGGTATACCAGTTGGTTTTGGCAATGTTGGTGGGGGCGGGGGTGGTGGTGGCATGGCTATTGAAGAAGTAGTTGAAGGAGGTGGTGGTGGTGGTGGTGGTGGTGGGGGTGGTGGTGGGGGTGATGCAGATATACTATTACTTCCAGTCGAGGAACAACTCGAAATGCCACTGCTAGAGCCTGAAAACAAAATTATTAGAAATATAAATAAAAATGAATATTAAGTATAGATTATTACTTAAATCTGGTTGAGCTCCTCGTGAAATCAATTCTTGAATTTTTTCTTCAAGCATGAACTGCCTAGATTGTGATTCACGTTTTTGATCATTTACAACCCTTCGTAGTGTTGCTACTTCTTCTTCAACAGTACGTTTGCTCTCTGCTGCTGCATCCCTTTCAGCCCGAGCCATTCCAAGTGAACTCTCTAATGCAGCCAATTGAGCTAATGACTCACGTTCTAATTCAGTTAACCTATCATGTGCCTGAATAAATAAAAAATGTACTTAATGCAAGTTTGTTGGTAAAAACTACTTTTGATATCTTTTTCACCTACATGTGCAAGTTCATCCTCTAGAGATTCTACTTTTTCTAAAGCAGCAGTTTTAGTTTCACTATCTTCCATTAATGCTGCTACATCAAATACATTATCAAGGTATGCAGAAATTTGAACCTGAAGTTCTTCACTTTCTGTATGCTTGATTTTGACTAAATATTCATCAAGTCCGAGAGTACTAAATTCGTATTGCAGGTGAACCCGAAAATTCATATCTTCCACAGAGTGTACAATTATGTTTATAAATTGCATGCAAGCAACCTTAACATTTAATTTATAAAATTAAAACAAGGTTAATATTAAAAGTATTTCAAAAAGTCTTAATTGAACATGCCATAAATTCTATGTGAAAAACTTCATAATTAATAAAATAATCCATTAGGGTTTGGAAACGTTTCTTTTCCTGGCAGACTTCTTTGAAATTGTCAAATGCAGATAAAATGATCTCATGACCACCTTTCACTAGACATATTGCAGCCAGAAGCTCAAGTACTAAAGCTTTTGTCCTGAAACATATACATGGACAAATAAGTATATTCATTTTAAACATACACGGTTATAATAACATACCTCAAACTTTTGTGCATTAAACTCAATGCTATACTATTGATTGCATCAGTATGCTGAATCACCATATTTAATCCATACTGCAACAGCAGATTAAAACGTGATAATTAAAATTCATTGAAAAGCATTCATAACACTTATTATGCGTTAGAGAGATTCTGACCAGAGTGATGAGTTTTTTTATTTTGTTTTGTTTATGTATACGTTTTATTATGGAAAATATGCTTTTAATGCTTTTATCTCCAACTTTGATGGTGGATTCTGATACCAAATTGGATCTAATTGAAATACCTACTCAGTATTTTTCAAAATAATCCAAAAATAAAAAAGTAATTTTCTACGCGACACAGACAAAATCAAATGTTTTTTTGTGTAATTCAAAAAAAAAAATTGACTTCTAGATATTTGTTATTTTGACTAAATGTTTATATTAAAATTTTTTAAACATGAATAACACAAAAATTCTTTGACTCTTTTTGAGTTACTTGTAAATATTAGAATTTTTTAATAAATTTAGTTGATTTTTATAAATTCGATAAAAAAAATTATGTAAAGTAAAAAGCTTAAAAACATAAAACGAAGTTCCTTATAAGTAGTTCATACCAAAACCAAAAAATCTACGAAATATATAAACGCACGTTTTTTTTATGGATATTTGAAGTTAAAATTTTATATTAAAACAAAAGAACAATATCGATTTTAGTTATTTTGTTACAATTCAAGAATATTATTTGTGGCTACCTATTTGAAATTTACGAATATTAGTATATTTTATACACTCAGCAACTAAATTTTCAAATGATATATTTTCGATAAAAATAACTCAACCTACCGAATAAATAATAGTAAATAACTATACCAATATTTTATTAAATAGTTTGAATGTATATTAATTTTTTATTGTAAATTATATACTTTAGAAACAATAAAATTATACAGAAACGAATGAATAATAAGTATACAGTAACGATTCATAATAAATTAACATTAATATATTACAGTGGCACAATTTACTACGCATATTTATAAATTTTGTGCCCTTCCTCTACATCACCATTTCAATTGTTTTTTTCAAAATCTATCAACGGCTGCACAATGCATTTTTCGTTTTGTTTTTTGTGCTCTGGAGGCTTTGACCTATCATCGATATTCTAAATCTATTATATATTATTTTAAATACGGAATTTGTATGACACAAAAATTAAACATATGTTGAAAAGGGCATAGCCGTTCCCTTCCCTTTTCGGCCGATTCACTTTTCGACAAAATTTAAAAAAGACTGATTCCCTTTACGACCAAAAACAAATTTTTTTGTAAAATTATGGCAATTATATAATTATGTAATTTTGACAAATTATTAGAAGTATAAGTTGGTATTGAATAGTACCAAGACATTTGAATTAGATTTGAAAAACCTTCAAAATTTAAATAAATGAAATAATAGGGATAATTTTTAGTGTGTGTGTAAAATTAAATATCGTTTTGTAAATAATTTTGTCACGAATTGTATTTTTACGAGTATTGTTATTTTACAACATTTTATGCAACTTATAAAAAACTATATTATGTAGCAGCAATTATTTTATTTTTTTTACATATATTATATTATACATTTTTGTTTTGGCCGAAAAGGGAATCAGTCTTTTTTAAATTTGGTCGAAAAGTGAATCGGCCGAAAAGGGAACGGTACGTTTTTGGTCGAAAACGGTCTCGCCCGTTGAAAATGTGTATTAACCTTTAAAGGTCATATTTTGTGTACGAACTATACAAGACCTTAATGAAAATACCATAAAACTGGCAGAAAAAATGCGCTAGGTTTGATTAAAGTTCAAATGTATAATCAATATAGGAAAATATGAAGCAAACATTTAGGTCAAGCGCCATTTTTAATTTAACAAATAACTGCTTATCATCATTAATATTTACACAAGCCAAACTTCAAACCATATTCTAATTAACATTAAATTTACTACTAAAGCGGTTCTACTATTAATTTTTTTTTTAAATTAGACTTTTAAGTTCTCACCTTATTGTTCATGATAGCTCGTAAACACATTATGCAAACGTGTATATCATCTTTGGTATCACCCATATTTAACTTTGCAGCGTGTCGCGATCTCCGTTTGATTCCAGGGCTATCTAGTACGTCTAAAGTAGGTCTCGCGTGATTCGTTACATTACCGTTACTAATGCCATTTGTATGAATATGATTACCTACATAAACGTAAACAAAACAAACTCTGAAATCAAATATTTCCCGAACTATTGGATTAAAATATATAAACTAAAACATTCATATACCTTGAGCGATTTTTTCGGTTGAGATATTAGTCACGTCAACACAAGACCTATATTCATGGCGCATCATCACTAATCTAAAGCTAAGATAGTCAATCAACGAATCTAAACCATGATTTTGATCATCAAGAAATTCACGAACCCACCTATTTGATCAAATTTGTAATTAGTTTTATATTAAATTTAACATGTCTAATATAAATGTTGAAATTACTCTATATGATTAGTTCTAAGAGATATCTCTAGATCCCGTAACACCTGCGTGGAAGTGGCGTCCCCGACCATTTTTCGTTTCTATAAAACAAAAATCAACATTTAATAATAAAATTAAAGATTATATAATAATGATAAATGATATGCATGGCTCTTTTTAATAAAAACTCACTTACTCTTGAACTTCGAGAAGCCTTTGGATCTAAATATGTACGGAGTCTAGATAAATAGTGAGCTGGTGGGTCTTTAGCTTGAACCATTTCCTAAAGAAAAAATACCATTTATTTTTATTCTAATAATTTTGAAAATTACTTTAAATTATAAACTTCATTATTATTGCATAAAGTTATAACTTAATTCACAATTTGGGCGCCCACAGCATATTTACCAGGGAAGTCATAATAAAACCTAACATCTGCAAAACGTATGTATAAATAAATAATTAAATAATAACTAGTCTTCGCAGTTTCAATATGCTATCCCTAATAATTTTTTTGTGTTAAATTTGGAGGTTAAATGTGTGTTACGTTGTCCTCTGTTTGACGGCGCGCAAGGCTATTTTCTGATCAAATGATCGAAGAGCTCTTTTGTCAACCAGTTAATAAGGTATTAAATAACCAGTGGCGTAACTATATGATTTTAGGGCCAGTATCATAAAATTTCATGAGGCCTCTTCAATTTTTAAAAATAAACAAATGATAACTCTTTACTATTTGAAGTTTTTTTATTAGCTGTTTTAATTTTTAAGATTTTAGATACGATTCATATTAAATAATAGTGTAAAAATATGATTTAAAAATAATGATTTATGTAAAAAAAAATTAATATTCTAAAGAATTTAATTCAGTTAAAAAAGTTTAAATAAAGCATTAAGGAAACGTGTTTCAATCATATAATAGTAGATGTGTACAACTTCACACAAACAATAATAATTTATATCTTGAATACCTACCTATATGACTAGTGGTTATATTATATATAACATATATATAACATGTTTATAAACAGTACATTTGTTTTTCAGCTACTTAAGGAATTGTATGTGTATAATTTTTGAAAACCACATTTTGCAAAATTTTGAATTTAAAAAAATATAGATATAAATAATAATCTTCCAACAAAAAAAAAAAAAATCGACCACTCGAAATTAATTTAAAATACTTTTAAAGTAAAAACTATCATTCGTTATAATAAATTATACTATAACGTCTTATAATAAGCCCATAATATTTTAAAGAATGTAGCAATATGTGATCATTATATTATGAATAACTAATAAGTAGGTAATAATGAAATATAAACACAAAAACTGAAAGTAAATATCAATGTATAAAAAGAATAGTTATGTAAATACTTAAACATAATATTTTTAAAAGTATAAATAATTAATACGTTATTAGGAATCAAATAAAGATTAAAATAGAAATGAATATGTTAAAATACATTATTATTTAAATAATGCAATCTGTACTTAGTAGCTACATTAAAATAAAAACAATAACCAATAAAGATAATGTAAATATTATATTGTAAAATATATAATGTGATATAATATTACCACCAAAATCGTTAAAACCTAGGTACCTGATAAATACAAATAAGTATACAAATATTTTGATGTGTAAAAATGTGCAAACGTATTATGCGCGATAAATGATACTGCATTTTTGAGTATGGTATTGTATTTTTTTCTTCACAATACATACAGCTCGAGCCAATAGCGAAATTAAATAAAAAAGTATTAACTTTAAGTACATATATTACATTATTATAATTTATAATATTAGGTACCAGTAATTTACAAGCAGTCCATTATTTGTCTGACATCATATCATGTTTTTAACAGACGAGTACAGCAAATAATATAAGTAAAAACAATTTATTTTATATATGTGTGTGTCTATGTAGGTAAATATATACAGTATACGAGAGAAGTGTTAGTGTTAGTGTAGGTATGTTTATGTTTTAATGGTTTCCTTCAGCAAAGATGCAGATTCAATATGGACGGTTGACCTCGACTGGGCTAACTGAGGTTAACGGGGAATTATGACTCATATCACAGCCCACATAAAAGCTGCGATAATACGTTTGGTTGAAATAACATATTGGCTATTTGATTTTACACTTTCCTATGACAAACGATCAAGCTATGTATACCTTTAATAACTCCCAAAGAAAACTGATGCGAATAAAGATCAATTATCGTTAATAACCAATATAATAAACTATACCAGTAGCTTAAGTAAATCTAGTTAATAAGAGAAACCTAACTACTATAATATTATAACATTTATAACAATAACGTTGACACGTGCATTTTATAATCTTTTACTGTGTTGTACAAATTTAAATTACAAACATGTATTAGAACAAATTTATAATTAAATATGTTAGTATGATATTATATCACTATATACGAACTGTTATAAAATGATAACATAAGCAATTTTAATTAAAGAATAATAATTATTATACGTTCATACTACATATCCTGATAAAATTGATGGAAATATTATTTATTACATACCTATTCAGTGTTCTACAATTTTCGGGGTATGTAATATATATGTGTATAATATAGTAGTATATTTGTAATATATGAATTATGGGTATGTTTCACAATATAGTTATAAATCTTATAGTTAATAATATAATTAATTTAATAACTGTGAACCTCAAATACTTGGTAATAGCACCAAAATGTGTTAAAATATTTAAAAAAAATATATGTATACATTTATTATATCAAATTATTTTCCAATAATTTATTTTTATATAAACGATAATACTGTCCTTATTTTCATAAATTCTGTTTCATTTTAAAAATTATTTTTTTAAGACATATTTTACCAAAACTAAAAAAAAATAGTACGAAATAACAAAGCTTTTATAAGTAATAAATATTGCATGTGTATTGTATAAAATGTTTCCATAAAAATTATAAAATATAAAAAATTTAAAAAACACATAAAATATGTTATTATTTTATTACATTTTATCATTTTAATTTAAAAACATTATATTCCAACTAATATTTATAAAAAAAAGCAAAAATACTATTAATTGATTATAAATTATAATTGACCACAATAAATCTTAAATAAAATTATAAAATTGAAAGAATACTAACAACGAAGAATAAATATCTGTATATTTTATCAATTGAAAGTTAGCTGTCGTTAGTATTTAACTTTTAACACATTAAATAAAATAAACTTTTAAAAATATAACTTTAAATTTAATCTATTAATATAAAAAAGTACTTTTTTACATTTACATAATGCAATACGGTAATGTAATATACAGAGATATCGTATATTATGTTATAATTTATATTATTTTTATATGGTACAAATACTAATGAAATAGATTAGCAGACATATTAATGTCATTAATAAACAATTAAATTATAGTTTTTTAATAATATGAATATCAGAAAAGAATAATACTTGTGTCTATATAATTAAATACTAGTGTACTACAATAAAGCATTTAGTGTATACACTATACAGCAATAACTAATAAATATAATATTATTGAACTATTATTATTATCTTTCATAATTTTATTCAGGAACAAAATCGTATTTTTAAACTTTTTAACAATAACAAGAACCAGCCATCAAACGGCGAACAACGAATTTTTTTACTATATTCTAAAATATTATCCATAAACCAATGATATTCAAACCACGTCTCAGTTTGTTTTTAAACCGATCCCGATTGAGAAGGAGTAGAAGGACGGCGTAATATAATGCATATAAAGAAAAACATTCAACAAAATTCGAATTGAACGTGCTTAAATCGAAATGAAACTATAAGTATATAGGTAATATAAAAAATGCGTACATGTAGCATGGAACATAAAATATGATAAAGACGTTTTAAGAACATAACAATTTATTTATTCTATAATAATAATGAAAGTGAATCAATTAACCTACTCAGAATGTAAGACGACTTAAATTACTATAGTCTCTTTAACTCTTTAATACTCAATTGGAACTTCACAATTAATAATGATAAAAAGAGAGCTCTGAAATCAACTTCACTGATCCACAATACGAAGTTTAAAATTTTAATTTAGCGGAAAATGATCCGTTAAAGATAATATAATATATATAGTTAGCAAGATTAATAATTAATATACTAAGGCCCTAGGTAAACCGCTGGTGACCAAAACAGAAATGGAAATTAATAATGGTTCAACACGAGATTCAGCGTAGTATCACGAAACGGTTTTGAGGAAAAAAATGATAAATAGATATGCTACGGGAAAATAAACTGGTTTCACGCTGAAAGGGTTTTATAAAAGTGGATATTATTATCCTATAATAGTATAATATGTATACAAGTTTCAAAAGACTAATATTTGGTCTGAGCAAACGACTGTGCAGGCGCAATCATTATTCATTTTCATTCTCATAAATATAATGAAAACCCACAATGTTTCCTGTATGAGTATATACATGGTAGTTCGTGGTCCATACTAACACAAAATTAAATGGGGAGGGTCACAGTCGGTCGCCTTCATATGCCACGTTGCCACTAAAAAATGATTTTAAACAATGTAAACATACACACAGACAAAGATGAATAATGAGCTAATTAATTTGCATTTAATAGCAAACATCAAACCAATATAAATTGGATTCTATTGGTTGGTTATCTGTACCGTAACGTAAATAAAAAAAAGTACTGTCTGCAGTGTGCAGAAACACCTAGCCTAACCTAACCAACTACAAACAGTTAATTATAAAAAAAATTAAACACCAGCATATAATTAGAAGTTTGTACAGTTAATGTATATAAATATAATTATAAAATTGTAATAATTAGTTTATTTAAATAAAAAGATAGTTATTATTCGCCGTCATTTACATAAGGACTTTCTTATTAATTTTCCATGATATACTTCATTAATTGTGTCTTTACTAGGTACATATTTATTTATTCGCTTTATTATTTTATAGAGATAGACTATAGTCATGCTAAACTATTGGAATTTGTATAAATACTTTAAAGCTTAAAGCAAAGAGAATATGAAATATGAAAAAATAATTCAATATTTATCAAATAACAAATATATAGTATTTCATATTATACAAAATTAAACACGCGTTTACGCATTGCTCAACTGTTTACAAAGTATATCTATTAGCTATTATTTCTATTATTTGATTTATTAGTCATTCAATCATATTATCATGCATTATATTAAAATAAGATAGGTAAATTACAAAAAAAAAATCCTAACGTTTAGTTATAGGTATGTCAAAATATCATATCTCTGCAATACAATATGACTTTCATAAAGTCGAAAATATTTTAAAGTATTTTTTTATCTTATCAAAATATACATTCCTAAGTTGAAACTAGTTATAGTAATTACCTAATCGATATAAAAATCAAGTAATATATAATTTATATTTTATATTTTTATAAAAAAAAAAGAAAAAACAGTATTTGAGATCGAGTACTTGACAATGACATAAAAAGTAAATAATAAATCAAATAGATACATTTTTGTACTATACAATATTATAATTACCTAGACATATGTATAGGTTATGATAATATACGAATATGCGATTACGGATTATTTTTTTATTAATTATTTACGATATCATTAGAGGATTATATCTTATATCCAGTTAATACAACGATAAATACAAAAAAAATCAAATTAAAATTTGGCAAATAAAATATTTATAAATAGTTAAGTAAATCCTAATAAAAAACGTAAAAACCAAAATTAATCTATATTCTGGGTCACCAGTTCCTATTTTCTTTAAATATATCAAAATCATCAATATTCGAGCGTTTCAGTAGTTTCTAATCAAAATAATTAATTATTTTTTAAGAAATTGTTTCTCTTTTCCTAATCTCAACTAACAATACCTCGATACTAGGAACAGTAAGAACACGAGGACCATACTTTACACATTTTTCAACATTAAAAAGAATATTAAAGATTGAATTAAATACTGACTACGCCACTTTATACTGCATGTAACAATATATTTAAGCCGAAAAGATCATATCAATATATATATCAAGTACAATATACAATAAATGTTGGTAGCAATATAAACTTAGGTACAATAGTTAAAAGTCTACAAGTGAACAAACAATTTATATGATTTGACTTATTCAATTATAACTAATTTATAAGTACTATTAAAACAAAAAATCTGGAAAAATAAATATTCAGGTAAACTATAATGTTAGGTGAGCTTAACCTTGTTATTGGTTCATGCCATGTCGCACTTTAATCTGGACTTACTTTTAATTATTTAAAAGTTGCAACCTTATTATTGTTTTTAATACAAGGCCACAAACAAAAACTTTATACGTCATATTTTGAACATTTTTTATCAAAACTATTTATAGAATATATCATTGAAAAAAAAAATGAAGAATTCATAAAAAGTGTATAACAATCATAAACATAATACACATATGTATCATATGTATAATGTATATACATCAGTACGTATTAATATTACTAATGCACACAATTACACGTACCTATTTAGTTAACCATTAAAATATTATTCATATTATTGTACTACAAAACTGTGTAATTTTTAATAACTATAATAGGTAATAGCCATTTGAAAAATATATACTTTGTACTACTAATATATAAAGCTATTTAAAAAATAATATCCTTTAAATAATTAATAAACTATAAAAATATTATCATGTGTATTTAGTTTAGTTAATAATATTTGTTTTGGGAAATCGTCAACCTTTTCATCCTATAACTCATCCTAATAAAATAATTGAATGGTCTAATCACGTCTTGATTCGTAGGGTATTAACTGTACAGGAAGTGTTTATTATCATTAAAATAAACACATTTCCTCTAAAATAACTTTCCATATTGCATGTTAAATTTGTATTAAAAAAAGGAATATCCGAAGTAGGAAATCTCAATATATTAGTATTAGTACGAATACAATATTTATTTTATAAGACTTAAGTAAGAATAATCTAAAAGTTGATAAAAATGAATCCAAAATTTAAAATTGAATTTCAATATTATTTAAAGATAAGAAAAGAACCTTTAAAACCAAAGTTACATTTTATTTAGAATAGGTAGTTAAAAAAATAGAATCAGCGTTGATTTATTTCATTGATAACACTTTTATGTTTGAAAATAACTAAAAAAAAAATCAAAATATTTTGAAAATTATACTCGAGTATAAAATATTGATATAAATTTGGTCAAAATTAAAAATATATACGGTAATTACTAATTTATATTTGAAGAAAACTATGGTGTTGCGTAAATATTCCATTTTTTCCCTAATTTCTCTAGTTTTCTAATTATTATAAGTAAAGTACTGAGAATGTTATAGTTTTAAGCACCTGAGGTTTTGATCAATTAAATTTGATTTCAAAATTGAAGCATTTTTCTGCTATAAAAATTAAAGTGTATTCAGATTTAAAAAACACACACATCGTTGTAAAATCATTACAATAATTCGAGCAATAATTATCGCTATGCCCAGCATTAAAAAAGTACATCAAATATTATAAATAATTTATAATTCTAGTGATATTATTTTATATTATTGATGCTTATACAAATTATTAGGTAATAAATAAAAATCTTACATATTGTCATACATTAATTACTTATTAGTTATTACCATTACACGTTGTCTTAAAAGTTTAAAATTCGTCACGAATAAATTTAAAGAAATTATTTTAATTGAATTGGCATTGAAATTTTATACTACAGTGAAAATAATATTCTCAATAATCATTCATTATCGTATAATTATTATTTTCAATTAAAAAAAAAAAAAGTACGACCTTTATTTATAGGGCCATCAAATCTTAAATTGTAAATAAATTAAAAAATACGGGAAATCATGTTATAATTAAATGAACATCATCGTTTATATAAAAAGCTGCGTAATGACGTAATCCCATAATGAAACGCGGCGACATGTGTCTGGTATACTCGTGAATGCACAATATCCGGTCTACCGGTACGCACACGGTGGGAACGATGCCGAATAAAATATCTTAAACGTTGTAACGATGCACTTGCGTCTTGCAGTGTCACTTGATTAAATGTTTAAATTGATACAAGACTACCACTGAAAATTATTCAAAAATGAACAACAGAATATTTATAAGAATTATTTTATTTAACAAACATAAAAATATATTTATAATAAATAATTGATCAAATACTCAATTGTTTATAAATGTCGTTTTAAATGAAATGAGCGTAATGGTTTGATTCAACTAATTATGTTTACTAAATCAAATACAATATTTAAAAAAATTTATAATATTACAAAATAATGAAGAAAAAATGCAAAAATTTCTTAGCAGAGCGTGGTTTCGATCCACGGACCTCTGGGTTATGGGCCCAGCACGCTTCCACTGCGCCACTCTGCTGGTTGAACACGAACATAAATATAATGATATCTAAAGGTAATACTTCAATAATATAACAAAATGAATAATAAATAGAATAGATAGTAGATAGATTGTCTGCCCCAAAGGCCAAAAGTACCAAACCAATAGCCAATAATAATATGATAAAATAGTATTTATATGATTATAATTTTCAGTAGGTACTATTATTTATTACCAATGCCTATTTGTCGCACAAAAATAAAATTTAGACATACCTAGATGATAGACATCAACAATCAAAAATTATGATTCAGTAATATTAATTTGTCTTAATCTTAAAGTCATATTAATTTATTAGAGTAAATTTTTGTAGATATATAGACAGAGACCCCGAATATAATTTATATTTGAGATACCTAATAAGATAGTATTTTTTTACTGAAGCACCAATACTTAAAAAAATAAGCTGAACTTTACTAAAAATATCAATATATTTTACATATTTATTTGTGCTAAAAGTTTTTATTGTCATGTGCATAATTTCAATTAATAAATTAGGAGGGCTCAAACTCTAATTATCTTTTCAGTTAAGTCTTAAAGTGTTATGATCGTAATTCATAGTCCATGGATTACATAATAAGCAATATAATATATATAAATGAATTTAGGTTGTACTATTATGTAGCTTATATACACAAAAATTTCTCCAATTTCGACCAATTTCAATTTACAGAGACTTTTCTTAGAGATACCAGAAAAGATACACTTTTCAGAGAAGTTTTGAACTAGTTCAAAAATATACAACTGCAGATACAAGCTAGGTTAATTATACAACTATGCTGCTATAGTATAATATTTTGTTCTGTACATTTAAAGTTATTAATTGAATACAAACACTAAATATACCATAGATAACATAAATTATGAGGATGCTAAGCGCACTGAATCACCCCCCCCCCTCGCCAATTACGACTTCAGCTATAGTATGAGACGATTAAAATCTATGCATAATTTTATATAATATTCTTATTTGATGGCTCGTCTGCACACTGAGTACTTGCGTTAGAAAAAGAAATCATGAAAATCGGTCCAGTAGAACTTCAGATATAATTTTCATAAGAAATCGTCTCACGTTTTAATAATACATAAAGATAGTGTAATATAGTATGGGTATGTATTTACTATTTATATCATTATATGAAATATGTAACTATGCTATAATATAAGGGTTATTTAATTTATCAAAATAAACAAATAAATGTATTATTATATTATAATAAATTATTAAACTAAAAAAAAAAACAGAAATAAAGCAACAATTATTTTTAGATACCTAAATTGATTTTAAAGTCATTAGTAAAAATATTATTATTATTCCAATAGTTATGTTCTGTAATAAAATATATATATACGCTATACACTATACAGTATACTATTATAGAATTAAAAATTACACAATAATTGTGTAACGAAACTCAAAATATTATTTAACAATTATTTCTGTACTACCACAATAGTATTACGACTTACGAAAACAACAATTGTACAAAATGTAAACCCAATATCATTCTGAGGCAAAATATTAAAATATTTACATTTTTTTTTTTTTTTTTTTTATTAGCTTCCAGTAAAAACTATTATAGCTCGACAATTATATAAAAAAAAATATTTACATTATTTTCTATTTCTATTATATTATATTATACAAGTTCTGAGTTCAGATGAAATGATAAATGATAATTTATAATATTATATATAAATAGGTATTAGGTACACATTACACTGGTACATTTCACGGAAAAGGTAAACTATAGCAATAGAAAATGACATGACAGTGCAAACATAAAAATATTTAAATGATACACGTATGATCATTTTAAAACAGTTTTATAATTTTATAGGTACCATGAATAAATTATTGAAGTAAAAAATGTATTTATTTATACCTGATCGCAGATTAAGTCCCATTTTTTTTCGTCATCATACTGCTTTAAGAGTTTCGCTTTGTCCGCAGGCAAATTCATGGATGCCTGTAACAAGTGATCAAAATAATCAAGATTAATAATTGGTTTATTTCATTAAAAGTTCGTACACAATTGCTTTTGTCGAGAAATATAAATAAATCAATGCAGCTGAATGTAATTACGTCTATAGTTATACAACTCTTACAGTGGCGTAAACTGGGGGTCGCACGTGGTTGCATTTGCGACCTCTGAAAATATTATAGAGTTGCAAGAGTGTCTTAATGCGACCCCGAAAATCACAATTTCAGTTTTCAAACTATTAAAATATCAATAATTATTTAATTAATTGACTAATTTATATTTTGAGAACAAATTTTTTATTTTGTCTTGAATCACTGGAATTATTATTATATTATATACTTTACACATTTTCTTGTAGTTTTGTTTTTGACCATTTTCTATTAATATACCTACCAATATGTATTTATTGTGATCGGCAGAGTCGAATCTCAATGGTAGCTGAATATTAATAGTGAAAACGTGTTTCACTATTTTATGTTTATAGATTAAAATTATTATTATTTGTTTTACATATTCATTTATTTTTTGACACTTGTATTTATTTCTTATTCCGCGAACGATGCAAAATTAAAAGTATTTCAACAGCTTGCTAAAATAGACAAATTTCTTGTAAAAATATCGAAGTCGAAAGTAAGCATCTATTTTTACTATAAATTCATATATAACTTTTGATTTGTATGCATTAAGTTTAAAGTAGCGGTTAAACTATATTACTGATTTACATTATATAAAAATTACAATTTTGACAACTAAAACACAATTTATATTTGATCTGTAAATTAATTTATAGCAGGTAATATAATATGATTATTGAACAAGTTTGATACAATTATTTATTAGAGTCTAGATTTAAAGAACTGTAGTATTTTATGTATTCATATATTGTTTAAGAAAATTATACATATTCTATTGACGGTAATTAATTATACCCTATTTACATATATTGTATATTCATAATACATACCAGTCACCAATAAATACTATATATGTTTAAGGTTAAAATAATTCTGTCGAGATAGTGTACTTTTTACTTATAATATTATATTTAAAACAATATAAAACTTTGTAGGGGGGTATGAGGGGCTTAGCCCCCCCAAAAGTCTGTCTAACCGGGAAACTGATTGCAACCCTAACAATTTAGCCCAATTTACGCCACTGAACTCTTATAATTCTATGTTTTCTTATACCACGGAATATTCATAACGTTCATAAAATACAAAATAACAAATTATCAAATTACACATAAACATATTATGATGTATATAATGGTCAATGCATTAATGGCTATTGATTTATCTATAGAATTATATTTTTGCAAAGAGAATGGTGATTGATAATTATATTATTATATAGGTACTACTTAGTGGTGTTCACATCGAGTATACTGTATACTGCATTACTGCATATTATACGCCGTATACTCTCAAAAATTTTTTTCAATACTATGGGTATACAGAGTATGGTCTCAATCTTAATCGATATTACCTATACCATTATTATACAATATTTGTAAAGATTGACGAAATATACGTAATATAATAATATAAAGAGGATGTATATATATATTAATAAATGGTAGATATACATAATTCACATTTTACGCAGTTAGACAGTTTCCAAAAAAAAATCTTGAATAAAAATGATATTGAAAATCAAAATAAATTTGAAACAATTATTTTATAGTTTTATCTTTTATACTAGATCTTATTAGTTTTTATTTACACTTTAAAGGCTGTTAAGGTCAATTTTGGATTAATTTAGGTAATAAACGAATCGATTAATTAACTATTATTATTTATTATTAACATATGAACTATACTGTCTATACTGGCTACATGCCTATACAATATGGTATATGTTATAATAAATAAAAAAAATTCATTTTATGCAAAAACACGTTTTTCATGATAATTATCTAGTCAATTATCATTTAAAAGTAATTAAAATTCACTGTAATAACACTATAATTGAGTAAATAAATACATTTTTTTTTCTATATTGTTATTTTTTGTATTTCAAATTTAAACTAATTTAAATATCAAATCATATTTTATAATTCAATAGTTTACAGTTCTACACATAATAATACTCAATAATAAGGATTACCTAGACCCCCATGATTAATATTAGAAATGAGTAATGAATTATGAATAAATATAAAATAGTCGAGGCAAATTTTGAAAAGAATATCATTTCTATTGTATTTTGTATATTTATTTTATATCCAGTAGATATTTTGATTGATTTGAAATCAACTACGGTGGACGACATTGAGCTATTATGTTAAAAATAAGCAACCTGCGTTCAATTTAAAACTCAATAGATATAAATGCAATATAATAATTAATAACTGACATAAATCGTTAATAAATCATACCAAATATTTCGAGTTTAGTATCCACACTTTAAATAACATTATAATGACACTGTATAAGACTAGTTTAAATTTAAATAGTGATAATACTATTATTTTAAAATACTGAAACATTCAGGTAAATGATTAAATTTAAAAAAAAAACTGAAATACTTAATGTAAAAATATTAATTATAATACAAATGAAACAATTCATAAATTATTTTTAAAAACAAGTTATTAAGAAATGTTTTTCATATATTACCTATATTTTAATGTAAAAAAAACACACATAAATCGTGCATACATTATTATTATTATTATTATTATTATTAGTTTTTTAGTATTTTGCTATATTATGATTAAACGAAGCGTTTTTAAACACATGTAAATCGTAAGTTAAATTAACATTAACTTAATAGAATACAGTACACTATGAACTGTTTATGTATACCTAATAAATAATAGCACACATTTTTTGTTTTAATAGAGGCCAGAAAAATGTCACAATTTTCATTACATAACCTCTGCTGTTATTGTTTGAAGAAAGCATTGTTACTCAACTATGTTTTTCCTTTCTCCAAAACCTTATTATATCGTTATATCGTTAAATATTTTTGATTACCCGCGTGGAACCACAATTAAAATCTAGAACTAAGTTAATCTTACATCACAATATTCACTCAGAAGGACCTGTAAGACGTAAAAACTAATTTAAATGAATTTTCATCTTATCCTCATTTTAAGACAACATTATATCCACTTGGATCATCACTCGGGGGTTCATTAACAATACAATAATTATTTTATTATTCATAGAATAGTTAAAGCCTAAAGGTAACAATACTGCCCTCGGGAATTATGACATGACACCTCAAATTTTCTATTATAAAACAATAAACTATCGAATACTAAGTATAATAAAAGCGAGAATATAGTACCACACCCATTTAATATGATAGCTGCGGGGGTTGAGGGTCTATTATGATTTTTAAATTCGAAGGGTGTGGTGTCGAAGACGTTTTGAGGGTTCCGGTATATAGACACTTGTATTTTATTTTATGGGTAACGTTTAGTTTTAAAATATTTCCTTTACAGTTATACAAAAAAATGTACAGTAGTAGTTTCAAAGGAAACGCCATATAATATTCTATATTATAAAAGCTGTTTATTAGTTTTTAATACGATTTACGTCTTTAACATATTTAACAAATAACCTTTTTTAATTCATAAAACAACGCAGAATAACATTTTTTAGAAGTACTAGAAGTCCATATTTATTTTTTTTGTGATGTCAAAGGATTTACAACATTTATTTCTTCGTTAAATTAGTATTTTAATTGTTTAATATATTATATTACCAAAGACCGATGTGGTATAAATAGTATCTAATTTCATATGCGAGTGCTTTGATAAATTCCATTTTGTTATTCAACTAGAATAAAAAAACAAGAACAATGTTCATTGTAGTTGTTTAATGTTTTTAACACTTATATGGGCTGTATATAAACTAAATTTACATATATATTGCAAATATATTCAGTAATAAGATTAGGTATAATTAAAATTATTACGTATTATTTTTAAACGAGAATATCAAAAATGTTTAATGAAAAATGCTTTTAAATCGAGTTAAATATGATATAAACGTATATTAAAATTAAACTAAAAATGTATAGAAATTTATATATACAAAAATAAAAACGCCGAAGTGCCTTATTCTGCACTGGTTGGTTTTTTTCAAGTCACTCAAGCCGTTACATTATAATATAATTTAGGAAAAACATCCATTGTGCTTATTGTACTGTTATATATATATAGATTGTATAAGTTCTAGATGAAAAAAAATACACGATTTAAAAAACGTGTTACATAAGAATTATAGACATTTTTCTCATAACGCCTAGCTGTCTTGTAGCTTGTACCTACTACCTATTTTAAATCGAAAATATCCATCGACTTGACAACTGATAAGTTAGGGAAAGTGGAAATACACACGCATACAGCATTACAATCAAATAAAAAAGTTACTTTGTATAAAATATAGAAATAACTACATGTATAAATGCCAATTTAATCATTATAATAACACTAGGACTCTTGACAAAACAAAAAAAAAAACATATAGAAAATAAAATTTTACAATACAACTATAATTTATATATTAACATAAGACAAATATATTACAATTTCTTAAGCACTATACAAAACTAAATAATATTAAAACCTCACTATATTTATTAAGAATTTAAAATATATATAAATACTATAAGGTGAAACAAAAATATTTTAAATTGTGCTTTAGCATAATTGAATTAAATAGTTATTTTAGTTTAATTAATATTGAACTTACTTTATTTATAACTTCAATTATTTGACCAATAAACTTGGTAGTATTTTTTTTATACCGCTTTATACACATTTATAAATTAACACAAAGCTTTTAAACTGTACATCAGGACAGTTCAACATAGTAAAATGAATATATGATATGTATTAGGTATATTAAAAATTGGAACACTGAAACACGCAATGTAAATGAACCTCGTAAAATAACGATAAAACGTTTTCAATTTATATCTAATAAAGATTGTTAATTGTATACAGATTTTTTTTACTTTAAGTCCATCTTCTGTATACTAAAGTAGTTTTTAAATGATTTTTATTTGTTTAGAGTTAAAATCGTTTTATTATTATAATAATATTTATCTTGAAATAACATTACATTTTATTCTTAATATTCTTTGATAAGGTTTATAAACACTAAAAAATTATTATTATTATTATTATTATTATTATTATTATTACTACTACTACTATTACCATCATCAAAAAAAAAAAAAAAATTAACAAGAAAGATAATAGGTAGATAATAATACACATTAATACATAAAATCACATATCAATCATATCATAACATAATTATAAATTAATTTACACAAAATAAACGCGTAACTTTTAATTGACTAAAGTAAATTTAAATACTTATTTTCTTAATTTAAATTTGGGTGAGATTTTTTTTAGGGATTAGGGGCACAATAAGATTATGTGGTTAGAATACACATATAAATTAATTTTTATAATCGCTTATATAATTAAAATAATGAAATATTATCAGGTTACACTTGATGTGAGAAATCATCCAGTAATGACACTAATTAATTTTTTTTGGGACGAGAAATTAAAAAATAAAGAATATAAAATATTATGAATGAAAAAATTAATTTACAATTTTATTTAGGATTCATATTTATACATTTAATAACTATACAAATATGAAATAGATGGAGGAATTTTATAGGTAATTTTAATTAAATTTTTAATAAATACCTTTAATACCTAATCTTTTTACCTGTATGTATTATGTAAATACGTATGTATGTAACTTGTAAATATTTGTTTTATCACTATGTAAAATGAAAAATAAACTAGTTGAACAATACGTATAGTTTATTGCGAATTATTAAAAAACCTTTGTATTTTGGCAGTAACTATAGATGTTCTAAATTAAAGACAATCAATTTTTAAATAAAATTATAAAAGAATTTTCATCGAATTTTGTGATATAAAATACCAAAAACAGTGTGTTATAGTGATCATAAATCTTACGTTCCGCAGAACATTGCCACCACCTATCATTCTTTTCTTATCAATCCTTTGAACGTTTACAACAATAATAAAATGCACGTGGTTTAAAATAAGAAATTTTAATGCGAACACATGTTTCACGTTTGCGACCCTATTACCCACTTCATTGTCTGCTTGAATGCTGGTATAAGCCATAAGGAATGATAGAAAAATATGACAACTTGTATTTTGTTAGGTTTTAGGCACATTTAAATGATTCTATAAAGAAAAATCCAATGACGTTAATCCAAAATGAGTATTCAAAATCAGGCATTACAGAATCTGGCATTCGTCGATGATAGAACGTATTACAATGAATAGCGTAAATCAAATTAAATAAACTCAAAATGGTAAAATAATATTATTTCTAGTTTTAAATAATATTATAATTTATACTCTGACTACTCTGAGTTACTATAATTTAAATATTGAATTATAGAAAACATTGAATCAACTATCAAAAATCGAAAACGAACTATTTATATTTTCATTCATACATACCCATTGTTAAAAGATCGTAATACTCTTTAATATTTATATAAAAATTGAAGCTTTAGCCCAAAGATGGGCAAATGGCGGCACGTTTACCTTTTTTACCTGATATGACGTTGTTTTATATTTCTCAACATTTAAATAGGTTAAATAAATTTATAACTTCATGATAAAATATGTTTTTGAGCCAATACTTAATTAAAAACTAAAAAATATATAAATATTAAATACAATTGGTATTATTTACAAATATATTAATATGATGTATGCAATATAAACCACAGAATAAACTGAATAGTGTTATATAGCATAGAATGTATAGTTTTACAATGATTTTATTTTTGGATTGATTGTTTCATCTACAGTTTACGTTTTAAAATAACAGACATTATTGATTTCGCTAAGAATTGTTTAAGGAATATACAATAAATATTAATCATATTTTTGGGAGGTTTTTCTTATGTCCATAGTTTAACCAAGCTACAGCTAAATCTCAATTAAAATTAAATTTTGAAGGTTTAAAAACATTTTGGGTTTTACTAATTGTACAAATATGAAACATATTGAACGATCTTTGGCTGTTATCTTTAAAAGTTGTACATGATATAAGGAAGTAACTTACTGGTAGGTATGCAGACATGCAGTAATCACAAAATACAACTCGATAAGTAACCGTATTATCTTAATAGTCCAATAATAATAAAGGTACTTATAATGAGTAATGACTGATATACATTAGACCTCTAGATAAATCTTTTAAAGTTTTAGTAACCAGCACGGCTTTAGATATCTAAAGCCGTGGTAACCAGCTAGGCACACCAGTAAAGTTATTTTGTTGATTATGAAAGATAATTAGAACAAATGTTTACGAAAATTTCTATATTTGTATATTTCTTTATTTCCTTAGTTATTTATATAAATTCAGAAATTAACAGGACAGACCTTTATGAACATTATAAAACACAAGACTGTACCAACTTAAAGTAATCAAAACATTCAAAACCTGGTTTACATACATACTATATTTAAGCCGCGATCGAAACAGGCAACAGCGAAATACAATAATTACGTAGATAACAATATACAAAATTTAATTAAAAATAGTTTAGGACTTAAGAAGTGATGGGTCTCATTGATTAACTCTATGATTCGCAAAATGAGTTTGGTGTATAAATAATTAATCACGCATAATGGGATATGGAACGGATAAAACTTACGCAAGTTCGCACTTGGAACCTCAAAATTTTATTTTATTGACCCCACCTAATAGAACAAGAGTATCAACCTCCCTGGGAGGACCTCCCAGCTTACGAGTTAGAATAAGAAAACTTAGTTGGCATTGATTGATTCCTCTGTTACACAATGTATCTAAATTTAATTTTTCTAATAACGGTTAGGTTAGGTAGCAGTATACCTTTATACATATAGGTAGATAAAGGTTAAAATATACTAAATAATAATCTTACAAGGATATTCAATTTAGTTTATCATTATGTAGGGTTAGGTCATTATCTAGGGCTTCTTTTTACTATAACCATTTGACCATTTTTTCGGATAAATGGATTTAGACCTCCAAATAAAGAGTTGTTTTTAAAAATTTTTAGTAGTTAGAAGTTTAAGTAGCAAGAGATAACTATAGTTATAACTGCTTGAAGGGATAGATATAGAGTGTAGACTCTATACATGTTAGAGATAGTAAGAAGATAATATATAAGGAGGACTTAATTGGGTTTTGGAGTGAAGTAGTAGGTAGATCAGTGGCGTACACACGGGGGGGGGGTGTTCAACCCCCCCCCCCTTAAGTATTTTTTCAGTTGACGTAATTACGTAAAAATGTATAATAAAAACGATGACAATTTAAAAAAAAATTAATAGTACTAATAAAAATAAACACAATAAAATATAAAGTAAAAGACGACGATTGTATTAGATCATTCCTTGAATCAGATTCACGTAATAAATATTTAAGCCCTAGGATACAAAATGAAATAATAGCTATATGTGGTGATATATTATTAAAGAAAATTGTTGAAAAAGTCAATGCATCCAAATGTTTCTCAGTCTTGGCTGAGTCCTGGGACAAAAACCCAGGAAAATAGACATTGTTTTATAATGAAAATAAATATTAGTTAAACAACATATTATTTTGATTTATCAATGTATAATATATATATATATGTATATAATTTTTTATATGTAAGCCCCCCCCCCCCATTGAAAATAGCTATATACGCCACTGAGGTAGATTGTGTGGTGAGATTAGGAGAATATATAACTGGGTCTGTTAATTAAATGGTTAAATGTTGAACTTTATAGTTAAGAAAATGTCATCTGCTTTATTTGTTTTCCCCCTTTGGCCCATGCGCAACATGGTAAATTTGTGTTCAGCCGAACTCATTTAGTGTGCTTAGCTTTAGTATTAGAATGAATTGACCTATTATAAAATTTAAAATTAACATTATCTGTGCTTATAATATGACAGATTTTTTATGTTTTTAATTTAAAGCATGATTTGAGAATTGTTTAATTGTAATATTTTACACACTCATAACTTGCACACAAATTTAAGTACCTATTTATCGTAAAAAAGCCAATGAACAGAGATAATGTTTTTGGTTTTAAGTATTATAATAGGTCATCAATCCATAATGCTAAATCTAACCACACTAGGTTTACTGAACACAGATTTGGTATGATTCGCATAGGTGAGAGGGAAAACAATTACTGAGCTGGTGGTGGAGCTAAATATGACATTTTTAAGTTCCAGAAATTTTTCAAACTTAGAATTAATTCAAACTTTAAATAATTTATTTCTTTGGATGGCTTTAATTTAAATGAATAGGTACACGAGAATGTGATACAAGGTCAATCAAAGTTAATCATATGCAGAACTATATGTTTTCTAGATATACATAAAACAGTCTTAAACATCATTACCTACTCAACTAATGCTATTTGAGTGTTTAAATAGTTGTTACCATGGCAAAATATTATTCTTAAATAAGATACTAAACTGTGATGTTAATAGGTATATTTTCCAAAGGTTTTTAGTTATCACTTGAACAAAATACAAAAGTTATAGTTTATATTAATATACTCATGTATTTTATAATTATATATTTTATGTATTTATTCTAAAATTTCAAAAACAAGTCTCCAAAAATTGGATATATAATTTATCAGAAGTTTAAAATTTAAATTATAACCTATAAGGTATAAGATAATATCAGTGTGTATTACATATAATATTACATGAATATATGCTTCGAGTAATTTTTAGGATGCAAGATATTTATCATTGTTTTAAAAATACTAATAGTAATACAATACAAAAAATTTTATGGTACAAAAAATAATAATACAATAATAATGTATATAGACAAATACTCAACAGCCTATTTTTAAAATTATAAAATATTGCTCTAATAGTTAAACTCTAAACAGTTTTTATTCCTAATAAAATAATAATAATATCACATAAAATATAATATTATACAAATTATGTAATATATACCAATTATATGGCTAAACCAAAAAAATATTTGTTTAATATTTAATGTGTAAAAAATATTATTTTTTTAAAATGTTAATACATGTTATTTTGGTGTAGCTAAATTTATTAGGTACAAATGTACAATTCAAGTTTAAATAAGTAGTACATTTTTAAAAAATGTTACAAAAACAAACACATTGATTTAAGAAGCACCAACCCTTCCCTCAATCTTACCACAGACTACATGCACATTTTTACAGTTTAGTTTTTTGAGAGTTCAATTTACCAAAATTCTCCACCTACCTATATTATAATAATGAAACCACCACACCTAATACTATTATACTATTATATATCAATTAAATGATAATAAGAGAAAAATTTAATGACATATTATTTTAATCTTCACCTAACACTAAGTCACTAAGCAATTTGTAATGGCTACAGCCTACAGTGCTGCACAGTAATTAATAGGTAGAGGTAGACACGAGTCACTATACTTTAACAAAATTGCAGTATAAAAATTGTTTGTTATACCTTCGTTCCAAATTCTTAATAGTAATAATACCTAGACAAATAACAATACTATAATTTAAAATAACTCATTTTTAGAAATATACATAGGTATAAGGTAACATATTATATTTTTATTTATTTAACTAGTAAGTAGTACATACCTACCTACCTATATTGAATAATATCAATAACCGATTGATATTTTTTATTTTATTTTAATTTTATTTTACAATACGGGATAAATCCTTTAATAATATGAATATGACAATAATAATGCTTTATGAAAACGATATTCATTCAAAAAATATTTTACTTACTTATATTAAACTCTTAAATCACCATCAATATTATTTGCATACAATACACCTTATAATGTTATTATAATGTTTAAATTACTATCAGCAATTACTTAGATGTACCTAACAAAACACCTACATTTATTCCATTCTACAAAGGTATTTAGTAGCCATAGATAATCTCAAAATAATAGTTATATATTTATATTATCTATGCAGTTAAATATTAATATAATACCTATTATAAATAACATTGTATACAGTTGCATATTTTTATTCATTAGATTAAAAAGTAGCTAGGTAAAACACAAATTTAAATCTTAACCTAATGTGTTGTTGTGCAAAATTAAATATTACTTTGCATATTTAGAAAAAAAATTTTTATTTAAACATATTTATGAAAAAATAACTAAAAATTTTTTATTTAGACATATTTATGAAAAAATAGTATTAAGTTATTAATACGTAACTATGTGAAAAGAAAAAACTTTAGAGAAGATCGATGTGCATTTTTATTTGAAAAGTTATCCAAGTCTATAGTAGTTAACTGTAACTCTCAGGGTAACTTTGAAATATTGTATTATAAAAAAATACTTAATTTGTTTTAATTGATTTTTGTTCATGAGTTTTTATTTAGATGAGTGAATGTTCAAAATGCAACATACAATTGAATACATCATCAAAATACAATTAAATTACATCGACTAGGGAATTTAATACATTTTTTTGTTCCGTATTACTAATTATTTGATGAATTATATACATTTTTAAACTAAATAAATTAAATTAAAACGTATTTTTGTACACATATATATGTGCATACATATTTCGTACATTTTTAGTACATATAATTCTTGGCTGAGTAATTAGTACTAATATGTAAGTAACTATTAGTAATCAACACAATAATAACTCTAATATTTGTATTATATTCGTATGTATTTTTAAAACCAAAAATCAATAGGTACCACAGTAAGTATTTTAAATAATATCTAATTATATAAATACAGGTACATTAAGATCTATATATTTTTAAATAAACATTATATTTTAAGAGTGTATTGCATAGATGGAAAGATTTTGCGTCAATAGTTTATATTCTTATAAATCTAATTAAACCACTCAATATACCTAACAATGCTTATAATAATCAAACTAATAAACAAAAAATATGTTTACCTATGTATAATAAAATTTATATTTGTATTTTATTGGTAGTGTAGTATTGTGACTTTAGATGAATTATAATTTATATGTAGATAGTAGTTTGGTTAGGTTTTTGAATATTTAATGGTTTTAAAATATATTATAATTACTTAGGTATGTGTTTTGTTTTTATTTTAGTAACTATCTAGGTATGTATGCTTATGTTTATGTTAACTAGAATATTAATCAAGAATTTATCAATCAGCTATAATGAATTTGATTAAACAATGTAATCTTTATATTAAAAAATGCATTCTTAAATAATAAATTTTGAATTGTTACGTTAATGTTTTATCTTATTATATTTAAAATAATATATAACATACCAAGACTTTTGTGAACCGCCTTTCCAATTCACTCTTGTCTGGCATAGGTATTTTAGTCCGAATACTAGCTCGCAAATTATGAGTCCTGGGCAATTCTACAGGCAAATGAAGCTGATGCTGTGGAGTCGAAATCGGCGAACTGTATTCAGGCTTACGGGTTTGTATGTTGCCCATTTTCACGTCATCCAATTTTGATTGTGGCACAAAAAACTTTAAACAACATAAAACTCTTGCCTCGTCACCATTCCGCATTTAAAATCGATGTGATGATTTTCACTGAATAATTAAAACGAAAAACATCAACTTAAATGCAACAGGTGCAAGTCTGAACATATGGACCGCCACGTACATGAGAAAATCGAAAATCACATAATTATATTTCCACAGAACACAGCATTACTGACACGATACTAGTGATCCTGTTATAGTTTTATATGAAAAACAAAAACTAAACAAAAAAAACATAACAACACCACAACACATAAATTCGAATTTTCTATCACACGGACAATAAACAACAACAATATCACTCATCAACTCGCGAGAAGTGACTGCTGACTGCTGAGTGTTGAATGCGGACTGCGGAGCAACTGTAAACGAGAGACAACAATAATAATATGTTGAGTACTAGCGGCTAGCGGCGCAAACGCAATACTCGGCGGTCGGCAGTTCTACTGTAGTAGTAAATCAAAAGGACGAAACGAGATGGCAGTTTCTGTCTTTTTGATCAATGCAGTGTTGCCCGATCTTCCCACCCAGAATCAGAATCGACGTCAAAATATAAATATTCGAATGGACGCTTTTTGTGGTGAAAGGTAAGCAAAATGATTAAATATTTAAACATATAAGCAGTAACCGTGTGTTTTACTTATAATTTATATAATAATGTGAATTGTATTGTAAATGTAATACGAATACACGTGCGATGTGCAACTTGCAAGCATTGGTATTTGGCGCTTACAGGATTTATCGTTTTTGAGGGCAATCATGTTTGCGAACAAACATACATGATACATATGACATGTTGACATACCTATTTTACAATAGATTTAGGTACCTAGTTGGAAGACAAGGGAAAACTTTAGAACAATTAGAATAACATAATAACCTAACCTATTATGCAATATTTAGAATCTATATACAGGGTGCCCCGCCAGGACTTACCCATTGCGATATCTCACGAAATAATGAAGATATCAAAATTCCGGTTTTGTTAGGGATAAGGACTACAATTATTTCATTTTTTAATTCATTTTAATGTTTTGGTAAAAAATTGTAAAAATGTATTTTTTTTATTTAGTTACTTCCAAAAAAAAAATTAAAGATACTAGATACAGCTATTTTGTAGTTTATTTTTCTGAAAATATTGACATTTCAAAATTTTATTCTTATTAATTTCCTGATTTTTAATAATTTTTCTAGTTTTGAAGAAATAAAATATGATTATAACTATGCACACTGAAAGCGTTCGGCCGGCTGTACAATCACGCATGCGGCGCGGCGTTTCACAAGTTCGATAACATCACTAGGTGTCAAATAATTAACAATTTTTCTCGAAACAAAAAAATAAAATCAGGAAATTAACGAAAATAAAATTTTGGAAAGTCAATATTTTCAGAAAAATAAACTCTACAAAATGGCTCTAGCAATTTTTTTTTGAAATAATTAAATAAAAAATATATTTTTTAACTTTTTTACCTAAATATTAAAATAAATTAAAATATGAAATAATTGTAGTTATTATCCCTGTGAGTCTTATTACAAAACCATAATTTTGATATCTCCATTATTTCGGGAGATCGCAATGGATAAATCCCCGCGGGACACCTGTATCAATGTATCATAGAACAGTATACATAAATATTATGGTTAAGTAGGTAATATAATATTGTAAGATGTATTATCATACATTTATAATATAATTTTTTTTTTTTTTGGAAGGATAACCCGCGGCAACATAGGCCATTGGGTGTGGAGTGGTACGGTAGGGGTTATTTCTGTAGGTTTGTTTGTAGGTTTTTAAGTGGGTAGGGTTGTAACACGTGTTTGTGTATGTGTGGCAAGGATATGTTGCTAAAAATCCCGGGTGGTCACCCATCCGGGAGCTAGCAACTGCGGCCGGTACGTACGCTCAATCTGCGGAAACGCACTGAGCGTACGACCGCACCTCACCAAGCCACATTGATAATATTGTTATGCAGTGGCGGATCCAGGATTTAATTTTGGGGGGGCCCATGTTTGGGAGAATTTCTTATATAATGATAATATAATAATAATATAAAATATATGTAATGATAATATTTCTTAAATTATAATATAAAATTAATAATAAAAAATAATAAAACCTAACTTATGCCAATGGGGGGGGGGGGCCCGAACGGGCCCCCCCCCTTAAATCCGCCACTGTTGTTATGATAGGTGTTATGCCTTTTTTTGGGGAGGGGGCTGGTATATTTTACTTTCCTGTTGTAGCTTGTGGTATATAAATATAATATGGTACTATATAGCATGTTATTATAAAACGTAATAATACTATAATACCTATGTTACGCGTTACTACGACCGGCACAGATGAATAATGTATAGGTAAAACCTAGCATAATATAATAAAAATGCATTATATAACATTGTATAGAACGTACAATCTACAAATAACAATTATTGAACATAGTTAGGTACTTCAAGAGTAGGTACATACAATTAAATTACCTATAGTCGTATATACTCGTATAATATTAAATTTTGTATCTATAGACCAACTTATACCTAGTATACTCACTACAATCTTACACACAATGATAGATAGCCAGACAGGTAGTTAGGTATCGCAATTTAGTTTTCACTATTTAGTCTAACTCTAGTCTCTAATGATTATAACGAGTAATTCATTGATAAATAGTACATATTTAATATTATGCTGGTTATCTTTTTTTATGATTGAGAATGTAGAAAATTACCACATTTTTGTCAAAAGCTTAAAAATAAACAAATTAATTTGAAATTTTGAAATTGAACTTATGAAAAATTGTTTATATTCTATTTTGTTTGATTGGCGCATTCAATACTCTATTTGTAAACCATTGTTAAAGATTTTGAAGTCTAAAATCAATTTTTTGTTTATAGGCATGTATGGTATATAATAATATCTGTCTTAAGTATACATTTGGATAACCAAGTATAAAGCACCTAAATTAAAGAAAATGTTTATAATTTATTCTTATTTGTAATTTTTTTGTGGTTAAAATATTTTATTAGAATTTAATAAATGTTGGAACTAGGAAAAAAAGCTTGGCCTAACAATACACTTATTATAGCTGAACTCAGGAAAAATTAAAAAACCAAAAAAAAGTTCTAAATCCCTTTAAGCTACGCCCCTGCCCCCTGTCACAGACTATAGATAAGTATAACTCTATAAGTATAATAGAAGGTACTGCAATATAATCAATATATATACACTTCATGAATTTAACACATAAAATATCATACTTTTAGTTGACAGTAACAGTAAGTAATAAAAATGTCTACATTCGGCCATGGTAAATGTTACCATGACCTGATTCAACCTGCAGTCAACAATAAAATTGATCTTAGGTATCGTGTATAAAGTCGAAAGTTGCAAAGAAACACGTTTGAAAAATTACAAAAATATTGAAATGTAAGTATAATAGTGAATAGAAATAACTTTATAAATATTTAAATTTAATATTACCATTATTATTACTTTTAATCATATATTGATATAGTATTATGAAGGTTGAGAAACCTTTTATCATATTTTCAATTTTTTTGAGAAACAATTAAATGATTAAAATTGTTATTTTTCGTATTGATTACGTGACTTTCATAATATATGAATATCCAACTACACTAAATTTTGCTAAATACGGCTGAATATGTTAACGCTTAGCTTCTTTTTATTTCAGTAGGAATAACAACTATTACCTATAACTTATACAAAATAATAAACTTATATTAGTTATATTGCATTTTTAAGACTATTGAACAATAAATAACATATTTATCAACATTAATCTAAAAACATAAAAATGTCAAACAATTTTAAAGTTCATAAATATTTGGAAATAATTTAAATTTGTATGTATTTACTAGTTTTTGAAATTAAAAAAAAAAACAAAACAAATTCATCAATTCGAAATCAAGTACTGCTTGAATATTCTAATTTATTTTTTATTCAAATGTATACATAAACATACGTAATGTAATAAAAAGTATCTTAAACCAAATTGGCATTAGTAAAATTTTCTACCCCTCAAAAAAGTGTTAACCGGGTGAGATTCCGAGCATGCCCCCTAAATATGCCACTGGGTACCTACACACGAGTACACCTACTACGAAATGTACTAATATAGAATACGTGATGCACGGTGTATTACAAAATACGTTTTTTATAACAAATATTATTATATTGATACTTGTAACCTTTTTACGTGATTTTTTTATCGCCTTATTGTCTCTTATCCTTGCCGTTTTTTCCTATCGGATTTTTTCCTCGACTTTTATTCCGATTGCAAAATAAATTGCATAAATACAATTTGTTTTATGTTTTCTGATTTTAGCTTATAAAATTTAAAATTTAAATTTCGATGATTTCAGTATTTAATACTAACTCCTTCGTAGATCTTGTACTAATATTATTCTGATTTATCGTTAATAGTTATGTATAGTTCAAAAATTGCATGAATCATTATTCGATGATATTCAAATTTTTTTAATTTTTTTATAAGATATAATGTAAGGACACGATATTGTATTGATGGCTGATGCGCATTCTTAATATTTGATGTGACTTATATTATTATCTAATATTTATTGGTCCATTTAATTTCGATGTGCTATTAAATTTATAAAATGTTCATTTAATCTAACGGAATAATAAAAAATGTCATAGTTGTAATTACTATTTTTTTAGACCATACCTATACCTACTTATAATATGTTTTTTTTCATATGGCGCTATGTCCTGGAGTAGGCTTGAAGCCATGAAGGCCTAGGTCAGACGGCGTCTGACAGACGCCTATTATAATATATAATACTTATATAATATGTTAAAATATTGTTATAGGGAATAACCACTTTATTAATTAATTTATATTAGTTCATAATTTTATTTTATCTTTAATTAGTTTTTCAGTCACGAGTTTTTTTTTTTAATTATAGACTTTATACTTTATAGTGAAACATTAACAACAATTATTTAACCCTTTAATCAATACAGATTTTTCTCAATTAAGAGAACATAGAGCTTATAATTTACGTGTAAAGTACACGGAAAAATCTTTTGGGAATCTTTTGTAGACTAGCTGACTAGGTCCAACCCATTTTAACCAGATGTCAACTGTATTAAAAAATATTATATTCATGGTGGCGTTGTTAATGGAGGAAAATAAGTTTATAAATGGCTATTATTTGATTTCATTATAGGTACTCCTAAATAAAATTCCGTTATTCGGTGAGTTTTGTTTTAATTTTAATTTTAATTAGGTAAATGTTGTTATTTAATATTATTTACTATTTTACTAATTTCTAGAAAATATTTGTAACTTGACATTGATTCTATTTTGCTTATTCTTATTTATGTTTATTTACTCTTTATTGTATTTTCATTCTTTGAAATTTCAATCTCATGTATTTGCATTTTACATTTTATAGCATATTTAATATTCTATATATATATATAAAAAGTTGTGTCTTTTCTATAATTTTAAGTAAAAAAGTTATGTATTCTTTAATTTAATTTAATTTTCATTCAAACATAACTATATATATAGTTATCACCTCTCTATGTACTCCGTCAAAAGCTTTGGCTTATAGAGGAACGTAAATGTATTTCTTTATCTATATGATGTAAACTTTATGTTTGTATATAATAAGATAATAATAAATGAAAAAAAAATATTATTACGTTTCAACTATTTCACCCTTAAATTCTTCCAAATGCATAAAGATTATTAGTGATACAAATCAGTGTAAATGTTCCAACCAATAGTGCTAAAAAGATTAGTGTTGTTACATTTTAAAATCAGGATTTTTATTATTATTATATTTTTTTTTTTAATAGAGTTTAGAACGAATTTAACTATTTATTGAATTAATACAAAAACGAAGTGAAAAAAAATGTGCAAAAGATTTTTTCAGTAGGTTTATAAAGAAACGCTAAACAATTAATTAATTTATGAAGCGGGAGCCACATGATTCACCTCCAAAATTGAGAGCCTGTGATTGAATACAAGACATTATTAGCAAGGGCGCCATCAGAAATATAAACCGAGAGAGGCCAAAGTCAATAATATCTGATAACACTATTACATGACTACAGCGTATTGCTATTTTTTTTGTTGTTTTACAAGCATAGGCGCAAATAGGGGGGGATTATGGGGCTTAGCCCCCTAAGAATTGCTATAGCCCTCCCAAAAACAAATGATTTTACTACATGATACACATTACTTGATTTAAAAGCATCATAAGAGTATTCAGTATCCTGATCTGAGCTACAACTTCAGCCCCCTCAGATTTCAAACACTATTTGTGCCTATGTTTACAAGTAAAAGTGAACAATTAGTATTACCATTGATTATAGAATATTCTATATAATCAATGGTATTACTAAAATAGCGGAAAGGACCCATTGCTGCTCCCGACACCTCCTAGTGTATACGCACATGATTATTAGATGCTGGGAGATTTTATCTTTTTCTCCCACAATCATAAAAAAGTATTTTTGCATATACAATATGCATATGACTTCAGCGATTAAAGTTCAATGACCCAAAGTATAAAAATGAAACAAATATGATATACACTTAAATTAACGAATGATTTTAAATTTTTATCATCTAGCTGATTATACATTCAATATGTCGACCTAACTTACTTATACATATATAATATATACGTTTCACGTTTAGTTGTAGAGCACCGTGTGTCGCATGTGTGAGACACACCTAATTAAAAGCTTAATTCTAATCAAAATTAATGAAGTGTGCTATATGATTAATATCATATATATATATCCCGTATAATATATACGGGTTAAACGATATATTATAGTATGTATATAATAATATCATGTAATTAGTATACTTATTATAGTGTCTAACAATAAAATTTATCGTGAAAATGTATTCAATAATCTAAATTATGGAAAAATATCCTGCATTCTAACAACGACTCCAGACATACAGCACAAAAAAAAAATGAAAAACCTATGCACTACGAGTATATAGATTAAAAAATAAGCTCTACAAAATTAAAAAAAAACTACATTACAAATTCTTAAAATTATGATTTTGTTTAAAATATACCTTCCAGTTATTTAAAATTAAAACCTTATTATTTTTTTTGTATATTTCTATTTTTTTTTCATTCTGTAAAATTAGTACTAATTAGAAAATCATTAAAATGTAAATGTTATAATTTGTATTTTAAACATTGGAATGTATTATGTGGTTTTAAATATTTTCAAATCTTCTGTTTTCTTGCTTATTTGCTCAATAATATCATGCATAGTGTATACTGAAAATAAACGTTGAATATATTTACAGTGATGTGGCCATGAGGCACAGTGTCATATGTAGAAGTTTTCATTGGCGAGAGAGGAGCGTTTGGAAATAATAATTATTCACAGATATCACAACTCACAAAATTAAGTTTGAAAATAAGGTAGGTATCTTTTAAAACTCAACCATACGAATAGTGGGAATAATATAATATTAATATATAATTTTTTTTTTTTTTAGCTTTACAAGCCATTTAGGCTTTTTGCTGTTGAAACTAAATCTTTCCATTTCCCTCTGTCCTTTGCCATATCCCAGTTTATTTCTCTTGATTGCATAAGTTCCATCATTGTCTCCCGTACACTGTCCATCCATCTTCGACGTGGTCTCCCTCGTGGTCTCGTTCCTTCCATTTCTTCGCTTAAGACTCTCTTCAGTAGTCTCCAATCTGCTCGCCAAACATGCCCCATCCATTCTAGTCTCGTGCTCCTAACGAACTGAACTACGTTTTCTCTTTTAAATAGTGATTCATTTGATTCATTGTTTGATCTTATTTTCCATTTCTGTTCTTCCTGACTATATATTGGGTCATGTATTTTCCTTAATATCTTTCTTTCGAATCTTAGTAGCTTCTCTTCATCACCTTTCGTTGTTGCCCACGTGGCTCATGTATACAAAAGGACTGGCCTCACATAGCTGATATATAGTTGTTCTTTTGTTTTTTTTTGATATTAATTTTGATCTAAATATGTTTGCTAGAGCAAAGTAGCATCTGTTTGCCGTGGCTATTTTGCTTATCTAATGTTACTCCTAAATATTTAAAATCTCTTATCTGCTCTATTTGGCTATTACCTATAGTTATGTCTCTTAGAGTTCCTAATTATCTGGTCATTGTCATGTATTTCATTTTTTCCGTGTTAATTCTTAGTCCGATACTTTCCCCTGCTTTCATCATTTCTATCATGCTCCTTTTCAATTCATCTTGTGTTTTTCCTATAATCACAATATCATCCGCGTATGTTAGAATTATTTTCCATCTTTTAATCTTAATATATAATAATATATAATTATTTGTCCAATATAATTTACCAGGCTAGAACAACAAACAATTAAAACGTATATATGAATATACGCCCAAGTCCTTGTTTACTAGTGTCCAGTTTAGGTACTACAGTTTAAACTTGATAATTAAAATTTAAATAACGTTCAATAATAAAACGAGGGCCTGTACCAGATTTTATCGGCAAAAAACGTGAACAAGAATGAAAGTATGCTGGTTTTAATCATGTCACGTAGAACTGTATAGATCAGACAATCAGCCATTAAGCAATAAGAAAATTATTGTGTTACTAACATTATTGAATATTTAGAATAACACACGATGCATGGTAAGGTCAGTAACTAGTAAGTTTAGTTGTGGACGTTTTCTAATTTCCAGAAACTAGTCAATAAACAAATACGACATCAATGAATATCAACATTTAAATTATGAATTGAACTTTCCCGCCAGAAAAACGTTTCCAAAGACAATTCATACAACACTAAACGTTGGACTTGTCTAACCTCTTTGCAATCGAACATATAACAAATCGAAGAATTTTCATGATATCATTGTGATAAATTCCACGTTATTCCTTTTAGGCCTGCTTCTTTTGTAATTCGGGTCTTTTGCCCTCTTTCCACTGCCTTGGCCGCGTGTCAGCAACCGTTTGTCGTTTTTGTAGTTCGATTTTTGCTCCCCCGGTCGTCAATTTTCTATAATGAAGATCTTCAAAGACATTTTCTCCGGTGACGAGATGTTCTCAGACACCTACAAGTACAAGTTGATCGATGGCGTACTGTACGAGGTGTACGGCAAGCTGATCACACGTAAACTGGGCGATGTGACGCTTGACGGCGCCAACCCGTCCGCTGAAGAGGCCAGCGAAGCGAGTGAAGAAGCCGTGGAAAGCGGTGTGGACGTTGTGCTCAACCACCGTCTGATGGAAACATACGCGTTCCCGGATAAGAAATCGTTCACTCTGTACCTCAAGGAGTACATGAAACGGTTGGTGGACAAGTTGAACGAGAATGGCAGCACCGAGGTGGACCTCTTCAAAACTAATATCAACAAAGTGAGTTTAACAGGTTTCTTATTGTGCGCGTAGATCACGTTCCCTGCTACATTGTAGTGCCTATGCGCAATAGGTTGGGTTGTCTTTGTTCGGTTTTAATACCGCCGATTTATGTTTTCAGGTAATGAAAGATCTACTAACAAGATTTAAGGATCTTCAGTTCTTCACTGGCGAAAATATGGATATCGAAAACGGCATGGTGGCTATGCTTGAATACAGAGACATTGGTGACGACAATGTACCAGTGTTGATGTTGTTCAAACACGGGCTCGATGAAGAAAAATTTTAAACAAATATTGATTGATTCAATATATTTGCAACATGATTCGCTAGCCAACTACATTAAGCGATGTAAAAATGATTGTTTGTAATAAATTACTGTGTTTGTATTTATTCATACTAAACCATAATCAATTAAATAAATCTGAGATTTGATTATTTTATATTTCAACAGTACTGGTTTTATTCTGATGCATTGGGTCGATAATTAATGATATTGCTTATTATTATTTTATTTTTTACTGTTTTTAGCTATCAACACAGTTTTCACAGCTCAACACTTATTACTTTTTACTATAATACTTACTTAAATAATGAATATTAAAAAATTCATTGATATGAACAACAATAATGGAATAGTCCTATATACCAAATATATATATTTTTATATATACACTATTCCAAAAGAAAATACCAGTAGTACGATTTTTTTTATTTTCACTAATATTTACCTATGCTCTTATGTAGAGATGTACGTTTCAGGATCAAAAACTGGTTGCTGTTTGGTGAATTATTTTTTGGGAACAGAATATAAGTTATGCTATCTAAATATTTTTAGTTAGAGTTTATGACATGGATGTTTTTCATAAAATTAATATAAATAAGTTCAATCTCATAGTTATATTAAGTATACTACATTTATTTTTAAATCATGCCTATGCTTGTAATTTACGTAGATGTTAAGTAAAGAGGGCTTAGTGCCTCAAAGTTCATAAGTTTATTTTTAACCCAATTTTTACTTAGATAAGTACTAGGTTTTCTTTTGTAAGTGAAAAATATTCAAATTAGGTTATGAGGACAAAACCTGTTAACATACTTTACTTATTACAAAATTATATGTGGTATTTCTTATATAAATTCTTAGTGAACATTTAGTAACTAAAATTAAATTTGGCCTCGACGCAACATTTCATTTTCTTCACTTTAGAATAAACAAATTATTCAATACCTACTTAAAATAAATATTAGGATTTCTAATCTAGATATTACCATTAGATAATTTATAGAAAACTTAAAATGTTTAAAATACACATTACGGATTATCCAAATTTAGGACATGTGTTATTTGGACCTTTTGATAGGGTACTTCATATAAATATGTGATGAATGGGAACATGAGTTTAAATAATAACTAAAACCTAAAATAATAAATTCTTTTATTTTATATTTAATATTTATTTCTCTTATCACATGTCAGCTGAAACTATTCGTTTTAAAATTTAACAATGGGCAGTTTATTTGAATAAAAACTAACAACATTTAGGTATTGCCTAGATCATAGGCTGTCAGTAGATGGCCCAAAGTCCAAATTTGGACTAGCTGTGATGAGCAAATAAACAGACTTCTAAAATTATTTCACTTAAATTCTGTTTATTTTTCATTTTTTTGTCTGTAGAACTAAAATAATTGACTATACAAAAAAATGGTTTTCTGACTTCAGGAAACTTTTTCATAACAACAGGATTGCCTCAGCAATTAATTGCCAAATCATGATCTACACAAAATTATAATTTTTTTTCCATAGCATCTGTAGAATATCTTTAGAATCTAAAGGCGTTGGAGCAGATGCGTTTTATCATCCCCCTTGAATAGTCAGATTTTAATAATTTTGTTTATTCAAAAAAAAGATCATTTTGCAGCACGGATCAATGCTTGAAAACAAAAAGTTCTTACCTTTCAGATAAAAAAATAAATCAGAATGATATAATACAAAGAATCGACCCCTGACAAAAAGCAAGAGATTGGTGGAAAAGTATTATATTTAAAGTAGTAATTTATATATAAAATACAACTTTCAAATCTTATAGAATTGGATAAACCAGCTATGACACTCTTAATGTATTAATTAACAGAGATGTGGAGGACATTTTTTACAGCTTTTGATCTAATGATTTAGTTATACTGTATGAAATAATATAATATGTAACAATATGTGTCAATGGATAGCTGACATAGGTTGCTTCAGCCCTCCAGATTAACAACTTTTTAATTCAGTACAAATACTTTTGGTAATTCAATATTATTATATATAAGTACAAACATTTTTTTGTTTATTTTTACTGCAATATATTTTATACAATCTGTAAATGAGTTTTTTTTACAATTACAAATAATGTGGGAGTTCTTAGGTCAGAGATTTGATGGAAGAATGCACAAAACACTTATTAAAATTCATTTTTAATCTGAATGCTAAGAATATTTATCCTAGACATCTCATGATAAAATTAATACATTATACTCGTTGTAAACCTTTAAAATAATCTGCACTGAATAGTATATAAAAACATTGAGTGATCTATTTAATGTGCTACAATGCTACATTATAAATTGTGATTTATGTACTATTGTACCAATTTAAATGTGTTAGTTGCCAGCGTGTAGTCTTACCAATAACCTTGGAGTAAGAAATATGAATAATGATACTATTTGATTGAACACAATATGACTCATCAATATTTAATAATAAAATTTAGTTAGCTTAATATGTTTTACTTTCAAGGTAGGTACTGTTTAAATAATTACTAGTTGTCCTTAGTGATAAGCTTTAAGTTAAATGTACAGCAATAGTTTATAACTGAAAATGATGATAATAAGGAAATCTAAATTTATTCATTATTTATTTTACAAACATGATACATCATATTATTTTATGATAACAATCGCTAATTAGCAACAATCAATAATCCACTACAATCCACAGAAAGAAATTCCGTTTAATGCTCATCATGTGGAATGAATGGCTTTCCCCAGCGTTTCTCCCATAATGCTATGTACTCTTTTTTGCGTTCTTCTCGTTTGGCAAAGTATTTTGGATACTGAGCTTTTTCTAATGGATGCCAAGAATCCAATACCCAGTCAGGAGGAAAACAATCTCGGTCAAATGCTGTTCCACCAGGTGAAGATGGAACTAAAAAAAAAAAAATTGTATATATGCATTTAATAGTATGATATAGTATACAAAAGAAAAAAGCAAGTTCAATGTATTATATTTGATTATTATTAATTGTTTACTTTGTTTTGAAAAATGTCATGAGTTAATTTTTAAAGATTTAATTTTAAGAAGGTAGCCATAATGAACAGTGTTCATTACCTTCTCTGTTAGCTAAAACAAGCTATAGCCAAATACCATGTCTAACTTACAGAATGTTTAAATTAGAACTAATAAAAATTTCTTTATTGACACAGTAGGTACTAGTATACCTAAATATACTGACAATTCACCTATAAAATATTCATACTTATTCATAAACAAGGTAAAGGGGGGAGGGGTGTTCATAAAAAATGTAGTTACTTTATATTTCATTTTAATAGGTACATATTTCACATAATATACTAATGCATAATGACAAAATACAAATTTTAATAGTACAAATGCTACAACTTATCATTGGTACAAATTTAATCTATGAAATGGTAGTCAGAAAACAAAGTCAGGGAAAAAAAGCCAAGAAAAAAAGCCACAGGAAAAAATAATACACAGAAAAAAAAAGCCATGGGAAACATAAGCCACGGAAAAAGTCAAATTACAATAATTAAATATACCTATAACAATTAAAATTAAATTATTAAATTAGGTATTATTTAAAGATTGTTTACACATTATTGGTCAAATATATAATAAATAATTATAATTAAATATACAAAAAAAATAAAATTTAAAGTATTATTCAAAATTGTTAAACATTAGTCATATTGTATACATATATATATATATATAAAATTATTAATACACAGGTTATATGTTGATTAATTTAAAAATTTTAACACAGTTGATCATACTGTATTTTCTGTATTAATATATAAAAATAAAATTGTTAATATTATAATATACATTGAATAAAAATAATATAATATTTTGTGGATATTATCTTGAAATCAATTGATTTATGTCTTACACCCTAGATATTATGTATAAGTATAATGTATATAATTTGTACATGGTGATTCTTTTTTAAATGTACATGTTGCAGACTTGCAGTATGAAATACATACTATCTTGAAATAAATAAATTTATATAATATTTTTAATTTAAACTTTTTGTTTAATAAAATCAATACATTCGTTGCTGTTTAGAATCTAAAATATTATATTTATTACTATGAATAATAAATAATAACATAATATAACAAGTGTATTAATAATTATATATATATATGTATATAATATGACCAATATTGTGTTATTTTTTTTTAAATAATACCTAATTTAATACTTTAATTTTAATTGTTATATAATATTTAATTATTGTAATTTGGCTTTTTTTTAGACAAAACATTTAAATGTCAATCTTACCATAACTTGTTAAATAAAACACAATAGTCACAATCATGACAGCTAACACCATGATAGTTTAAGACAGTGTTTCATAAACTGTGTTCCACAGAGATGAGGAAATCTGGGGTTCAGCGAAAAACACTTAGTGGTTGTATTACTCAAAACTTCTATCCTCCTTTTTTGATTAGTCATTATTATTAATTTTCATAGGAATTCCACAATATTAATATAAAGTTTGATATTCTGAGGTCTATTTTATCAAAAACTAATTAGCAATGAACAGAATGTTTTGTTTTAAGTAGTATACATAATTAAAAACATTTTTTTTTTTGTTTTTTTCAGCTGACCTTCTCAACAAAAGTACAAATTTATGTTCATTCCACTGATTATTTATACTATTTACACTAAAATCTTATATTATCTTAAAATATTTTAACTTAATTAAAAAAATCAAACTTTTATCAGCAGTTCAAGAAAGTGTTATAGCCCTATTAATTAGTGTAATAGAAATATAATAAAAATAATTGTTACAGTTTTTTTGTTAACTTTGATTTAGCTATATGCTATTTTACTTACACTGATGAGGATAATAATGCTGATTAGCCCATAGCTCATGTTGACCTTTTTTCAACAATTTTTGTGCTGTCGGTACATCTATTATATTCTTGTTGTCATCAAAACGTTTTCTTAAGCGCACAATCTTAATTCGCATCAATGGTCTAGAAAAACAAAGTAGAAAATTAGTTAATAGGTAACAGATCACTACTCTATAATACATTGTTAAGGTACAACCCTAATAACCACACTTAATATCAATTTAACTGTTAATAATTGAATTTGAATGTTTTTTTATTTGAATGTCAACTTCAGCTATGACCTTTAAAAAAAAGTATACAATTTGAATTTATGTAAGCCATAATATTCTATATTAAGAATATTTAAAATACTTATAAATTATTAAAACAATCCCGGGTTACATGTTAAATAAATTAAATGTATATTAAAACTAGTTAAATACAAGTTTTTATAATATAATAATTGTGTTTAAATTTTAAGACATGTAAAATTATTCTTCAGAATAATGATGCTTTTTATTAAACTATCTTTTAAAACTAATATTAAATACTTATAAAGTTATAACTAATAATTTTAGTATTATAATTCTACTATTTGATTCCTATAATAAATGTTTTACCTGTAATGATACCAATCCTCGATAGTCCTGCATGCTTTTTTATAAAGTGAACACACTTGTCTTTTATGCGTAATAATTTCATACGGTATAAAAGACATGGTAAGGTAAAGTGTTTCACAAATATATTCACAAATATATATAACTAATGAAATGCGAAAAATATAGTTCTAGAACCTATAGACAGATCGAAATCCCTATTCCGAAATCTGAATAAAAAATTGCATTCTTATCAATGTTATCAAAGAAGGATAGGAAGACGTACTGTGGTACTATTATTTATAATACAATTATATATATATAATGGAATATACTATATTTATAACGATAAAAAAACATATGATATTCATTGTGGTATCATATTTGTTTTTCAATGAGTTATTGAGTTGGTCATTTTTAACACTTTTCATCATTTTAAAACTTTAAACCTTGGGTACCTTCTAAATGATGTGGGATAACTTTAATTTGGTTTAGCCTAGCGAATTGTTATGGGGTGTCTCGTGTAGGTGCAGTGGCGTAATTATGGGGGGGGGGTTCTGTGTCGTATCCCCCCCATGACCTTTTTTTTTAAGACTGGTTAACTACATTCACCTATGTACTTCTTTATCTAATAATAATATTATTATTTATATATATATATATATATATATATATATATATAATCAAATACCTCTGCGAATTAATATTATTATAAATAGTCCATTTTATACTTTATAGAAATAATACAAAAAAAAAACAAATCCTTTATGCTAGTTGTACATAAATACTACGTTCGTAGGTACCTAGTTCGTTTAAATACAGCCACGCAAGTTTATAAGTATCACTATTGCAATATGTTTTGTGTATGTTTTGAGTTTGTTTATGCATTGTGTAGTGGTACAAAAATAAACCACCGAGCAGTAAAGTATTATTTTATCGTGGATCGACGACGCTCGACGATTATCAGATTATTTAATTTTATCTAGATTAAAGACTATTGTCATATCTATCCTATCCTACTATTTTTCAGTAGTCCTATTGAACTAAAAATAACTTATCGATTTGTACACTTAATCGGAATTTATTCCATGTCTCATGTGTACATAAATATATTGCTCTGAATTCTAAATGGTGCTTATAATAAATACTTTTTATTTTTTTCATTGGGGGGGGGGGTATAGGTAAAATGTTAAAACATTTTATCCCCCCCCCACAAACATGGCCAAATTACGCCACTGTGTAGTTGAGTAGTAGAACATGACGTTCTGACATTGGGATTGAAGATTTTTATTTTATAACATCTCAGTTTCAACCTTAATATTGTTTAGTTTGTAATTTCATAAATCAAAATCATAATACAATATACATGGCATTTTGGAATTTGGCAACATAATTTTGGTAATTGGAAGTCGGAAGATACTAATTAGTAATTACTAATATAGACAATTTTTATCAGTATTATTAAAAGTGATTCAAAAACAGATTGGCGCCACTGTCCACTGTCATACATGGTATATAAATGAACAAAATTAAAACCATATTCTAATTTCTAATCTTCATTGTTCATAGTTATTATGGTAAGTTATCGTTTTCAGCTGCATCTGATTAAAATCTAGTAATAAATCGAAATTAATCATAAAAATTAAGCTATTTCATTAGTGAATAACTTAACAAAAAACTTAAATTATGGATTTTTTCTACGATTCATTTTATGGTGGTATACTGGTATACCTAACTATTAAAGGAAATACTTCAAAATTATCTAAGGCCGATTCAACGTTCATTTAGGTCACGATGAGCCCATTATTGTAGGTCCGCATGATTCTCTACATCGTGGATATAATTGATGAGGATAACTCGATCGAAAGCCTGGGTTAAAAAAATTAAAATATCTACTTTAAATTTTTTAATCATTATTTATTGTTCCTATACCTATTGTCAACACAGTCAATACTATTAACATAATATGATAATATATAAGTTGTAGTAACTAAAGTATATTATAGTGGCTCTCTTCGCCTAACAGCTTCGGTCGCCACACTGCCCATAGCCCATACTCAAGATCCTTTGGACCTCTCGTTGGTGGGGGGCTAGGCCACCAAATCCTCCGGGGCTAAAATAGCTAATCTAAGGGCGAGTGAGAGGGTGGTGACCAGGGGTGCCACACGTAGGATAATTCTCGTACTCGTACGAGAATAAGTGGTATTTATAGGATGTAGGATGACATATTATGATGTATCCTACTTAAATGTACGATGATTTAAAAATATCGGTCGAAAACCACAAATTTGTACCATAAATTCAATCAATTTTTTTTTCTCTAACTTTTCCAGTAATATAAGCACATTAATGGAACAACTGATTATATAATATATATATATATAATAATCTTTATGTATGGTGAAATCACTTGGAATTTTGGAAATATAATTTATTTTAGTCAGCTAATCATTAGCGTGGTGTTGCCAAGGCCAATTTCTGATACGGACAATTGGTGATAAGTGAATAGTTATAAAGTTGACTGATTTTGCGCCGGGAAAAAAAGTAGGATAGGACCAAGTTATAGTACGAGTATAATACGGCATCGTAGGTAGGAGATCGCATTTTTAAAGCGTGGCAGCCCTGGCGGTGACCCTTTCGGAGTCGTGGGGGAAAGCATCCCTGCTCTTTGGGCAGACGGATCACCTATCAAAGTAACACAAGAATCTATTCGCCTATCACATCTGGTCGCCAAACTTAAGGTAACCGGCAACCGCTTCGCCTATGACCGGTTCCCGCCGGTAGACCATCAAAGTATCAAACAGTCCGAACTCCCCATAGATAATAAAAGAATGGATAGGCCAACAGGCCTTATCGCACGGGCATGAACAATGAGGTTACAAGGGGTTTTATCAGTATAAAAATATCAAAATTGCTATAAAATAAATGATAATACCCATTTACTAAAGTGAGAGCACTATATAAAAAGCAATCTGTCTCTCATCCACATTCCAGCCCGCAAACCCCTTTGTTGTTATTTTGTTAATATAGGAATGGCCTATTCATACTTTTATTATCTGTGGAACTCCGAGTAAAGGTCGCCACACACTGCAGCGGTGGCGGTTACGGCAAAATGAAGCCGGACTCAATTTTACCGCCACCGTTGCAGTGTGTGGCGACTTTAAACCGATTAACTCTACTCCGCATGGCATTAAAATAATGTTACACGCATGCGTATAAACGTAAAATCGTAACTTCGCAAGTCCATAACTGGAAAAATTAATAATTTCCGCAAATTTATTTTTGCACCATCGTTGCAACTTGTCGAAATACTTAGATTTCCAAAAAAAAAGTCGAAAAATTCGTGAGGTCACTAAACTAGTTTTATACCAAAGATCGTCTTGTCCGATTTTTTAAATGATTAGAAAACAATAAAATTAGTGTGGTAAACCTGTTAGATAGCAGTTTTAAAAATTGATAAGAAATTGTTTGGTCTTTCCCCAGCGGCCGCCTAGACGAAGTTTCGTTATTTTCGAAGGAACGTATGTGAATTGTGGATCCTAACGACATAACGTGTTATAGTTGTTCTTAATACTATAATAATTATACAGATTAACTTTCATTTTCAGTATTTCTCTTAATATATTGTTTAAGTTTTTATATTTCTTTACTTGATTTTTTCATCAAAACTTGTAACAAGTAAAGGTAGAACTGGGCATTCAATTATTTCTTCACCTAAATAAACGTTTTCTACGGTTAGTTTGAGATTAATACATAATAACTATTAAATGTATATTGTACAAACAATTAGGTAATATTTATTTGTGTCCATAGATGGAAATTTCAAGTAATAATATTAATAATTTGGTGAAATGCCTCCAAGCCACATTAAGCCCAGATCCAAGTGAACGCAAACAAGGTTAGGATAATTGATTGTTTTCAATTGTAATCATGTGTAACAAATATTATAACTAGATACGTATTATGTTTATTTTATAGCTGAAAACTTCTTACTTTCAATTGAATGTAATAAAAATTATCCATTATTATTACTTCACATTATTAGTGCACCAAATGGCGAGAATGTTGATTTGGTCAAAAAAATTGGATCGGTAACTTTCAAGAACTATATCAAACGAAATTGGCCAGTTGTAAGTTATTGATTAATTGTTATGAACCTATTAAAAATTATATAAATCATAAATTTTCTTGCTGTTTTGATATTTGCCAATTTACCACACTATATTTCTTATCTGCCATTAGTGTTGCTTCTAAACATTTGTTTTCAACAAATTAAGTATGGAACTTACTATTGGAGTATAATCCTTAGAACCCATATGGTTAGGTTATGTTTATTAGTTAACAGTAAAGGACAAGAGTAGTATTTTGTTACTTTGATTTATCAAAAAAAAGTATTTTTTTTTTTTTTTAGGATGAAGACACATTACAAAACAAAATACATCAAGAAGATCGTGCATTAATAAAAGAACAGATTGTGACAGTTATGTTGAATGCTCCAGATGCTGTTCAAAAGCAGTTAAGTGATGCTATTTCACTTATAGGCAAACATGATTTCCCAGATAATTGGCCAAATTTATTGACAAAAATTATTGAAAACTTTGCTGCATTCGCTAGTATTTATATTCAATATTTTAATAATATAGTATTGTTATTTATACCATAAGATGTTATAATGTGATATGTTATAGATGCACCAACTGGTGATCTAACACCTATCAATGGAGCATTAGAGACAGCTCATTCGTTGTTTAGAAAATATAGATTTGAGCTTAAATCTCAGAAGCTTTGGACAGAAATAAAATTTGTGTTAGACACCCTAGCTAAACCTCTAACTGAATTATTTGTTGTAAGTTTATTAAGAACTTTTAAATGAAAGTTAGTTATACAATTAATTTGATAACAAACTATCAAACAAAAGATAAAATTGTAAGTTATTAATATTAGAAATTGGCTTTCAGCTAACCATGAATTTATGTGAAGTTTCAAAGGATCCTAAAGTTTTTAATGTAATACTTGTATTGACTAAAATATTTTATTCATTAAACTATCAGGTGAATGAACATAGAATAATTTTAATTTATTAATAATAATTCATTTTTTAATTATTTTATTATTTAACAGGATCTACCAGAATTTTTTGAAGATAATATGCAAATTTGGATTACTAATTTCCAGAAATTGTTAGAATTAGAAATTAAAGAATTGGAAACTGAGGTAATTTTTATTTTATCTAATTTATATAACTAACTTATATAAATTTATTTTTAAAGAGTGATGAAGAAACTGGTATATTGCATCAAATTCAATCACAAATTTGTGAAAATATATCGTTGTATGCACAAAAATATGAAGAGGAGTTTTCTTCTTATATGCGATCATTAGTTACTATTATTTGGAAATTATTGATTAAGACTGGATCACAACCAAAATATGACACAGTAAATATTTAAATTTATCCATAAGTTTTAGTTATTAAAAAAAAAAATTCTGATTTATTTAGCTTGTTATAAATGCCTTGCAATTTTTGTCAACCACTGTTATTAAGCCTCAGTATCGTGATCTTTTTGATGATCCATCAGTTTTCTCAGCTATTTGTGAAAAAGTTGCTATTCCTAATATGCAATTTAAAGGTATGTTAATTATTTCTAGTATATATATTTTTATTAATTAGTGTATGATTTATTGTAGCATCAGATGAGGAATTATTTGAGGACAATCCAGAAGAATATATTCGAAGAGATATTGAAGGTTCTGATGTTGATACTAGAAGAAGAGCCGCATGTGATTTAGTTAAAGCACTTTCAAAGGAGTTTGAACAAGTTACCATGTCTTCATTTGGTTTATATGTGAAAGTAAGATTATTTGGTACTATTTAATTCATAAATAAAATACACTCATACAATCATACAAATATATAAATGTAAATGTATAAATCTTATTGTTTCTATTCTAGTCTATGTTAGAGCAGTATGCAGCTAATGAACAAAATTGGCGTAGTAAAGATGCTGCATTGTTTTTAGTAACAACACTTGCATCAAGAGGAAGTACTCAACGTCATGGTACTACTAAAATTAGTGAACTTGTTAATTTAGAAGAATTTACCACAATGCATGTATTGCCTGAATTAGCAAAACCAAATAGTGAGTACACAGTGCTTCTTCAATATATATAAATATTTATCTTATTTATTAATTATAAATTAATCTATGTTTAATATCTATAGTTAATGGTATGCCTGTTATGAAAGCTGATGCTATTAAATATATAGTGACATTCCGTAGTGTACTACCTCCTCAAGTTATTGTTAGCACATTACCATCACTTACAAAACTTCTAGAAGCTGAGAGTGTTGTTGTTAGGATTTATGCTGCAGCTGCTATTGACAAGATTTTACTTTTGAAACAACCTGGCACTAAAACTCCAGTGTTAGTATATTTTTAATAAATTAATAACTATAAAACTTATGTTAATTATTTGAATAAACTTAATTTAAGTTCAGAATATAAAAACCCAGTTAAATATTGTTTTGTTTGTCTAATGTTTAGGATTGATGCAGCTACATTATCTCCATTTGCAGAACAACTAATTAAATCTCTCTTTGGAATTTTAACAAAACCTGGTTCGGAAGAAAATAGCCACACAATGAAGGGTAAAATTATCAATTTTTCTTTGCTTATTTGTTTCTATTAATCTATTTGATAAATATGATGTTAATAGTATAATTTTTTTTTATCTAATAATAGCTATAATGAGAACATTTTTAACACTGAAACAACAAATAATTCCTCTTTTGGCTGAACTTTTACCTGTTCTGACTGATAAACTCACTATTGTTGCTCGTAATCCTAGTCAACCAGAATTCAATCATTTTCTCTTTGAAACCATTTCATTTTGTGTAAAGTAAGTTTAGTTTTAAAATGGATATAGCATTCTTGAATTAATAATTTTATTTAAATGTTCGTTATTTGTGCATGTATTTTGAATATATTCTATAATATTTATTTGTCTTATAATAGACTTGTCTGCACCGTAACACCTGAAGGAGTTGGTTCATTTGAAGGAGTATTGTTTCCTATATTTCAAATTATATTGCAGCAAGATATTTTGGGTATGTGGATAGTTAAGTTTTTTTATTGTATACCCTAACATTGATTTTATAAAAATTTATAGAATTTATGCCATATACATTCCAACTACTGGCTCAGTTACTTGAATTCCATAGTCCTGGCAATGTGGGAGATACATATACTATATTGTACCCATTTTTATTGACACCAGTTTTGTGGGAGAAAACCAGTAATATTCATCCATTAGTTAGGCTCTTAAGATCATATGTGCGCAAAACTTCCCCAGAAAATTTTGAAAAATGTTTGAATATAGTAAGTATTTAAAATAATTGTGTTTATAAAAAAATTTTAATTAAAAAAAAAAAACCATTTAGAATGGACTTTTAGGTGTGTTCCAAAAACTTATTGCATCAAAATCACAAGACCAAGAAGGATTCAGATTACTGAAAACAATAATAGAGCATTGTCCAATGTTAGTAAACTCATTAATATTTATACATTTGATTTAACTTTGAACTTAATTAATTTCAGGGAAGTATTACAATCTCAGATGAAAAATATATTTGTTCTCTTGTTTCAACGACTAACTTCATCTAAAACTACTAAATTCATACGAGAACTAATCGTTTTTATATTTTTCTGTGTCATCAAGTATGGAGCAACATTTATGGTAGATCTTATAGATTCAATTCAAAATGGGTAGGCATTTTTTATTTTTACTTTGTAAATTTTATCTTCAATAAAAAATATATGAAGATATTAATCACCTAAACTTTATATATTTTAGTATGTTTGGTATGCTGTTAGAGAAAATCATGTTACCTGATGTTCAAAAAGTAACTGGAAATATTAATAAAAAAATCACTGCTATTGGCATCATAAAGGTACTTACAGACACTCAAAAGCTAATTGATGGACCTTATGCGCAATTTTGGTATGTTATTTTTACAAAATATAAACTATTAAATGAAAATTTGTGTGAAAGAAATCTTCACCCCTTCCTGTTGCATAATAGGAACCTTTGTCAGTCCTTAATACAATTTGTCATCATTCGATCAAACTAGGCAAAAAAATTAAATAATATTTTGGGAATCCCAAGTTAAAACGCAATAAAGCTTAAGTATTAATTAAATTAACTGAAAATAATGTTACAGGGCTCTACTCCTCCAATCTGTCGTTTGCTTGTTTGAACTTCCAGAAGATGAAACTGTTTATTCTGAAGATAGATTATTACAAGATGACAATGATAATTCTTACGAAGCCGGCTACTCGCAACTAGCTTTTGCTAGCGAAACTGAATATGATCCTTTAGAAGGTAAGTAACAAATAATGCATTAAGATGATTAACTTATGTATTATGCATTTTAGGAGTGGAAGCAAAAATGTTCCTAGGTCAATCATTAACCAAACTCATGAACCAATTCCCTGGACGAGTTTCTATACTTATGAGTCAAGGAATTACTGAAGAGCGGCGTGCACAAATTCAAAACTATCTAATTAGTCTCAATGTGCAAATTATGTGAATTATATTTTTCATTGAACAAAAACATCAACCTTATTTTATAAATGAGTTTTGTATCTTGTATGTAATTGAAAACAATTTTTTCTTATTGAGTTTTAAATAATTATTTTGTTTAACCAGCACAAACACAAAATACCTCTTTTCTCTTTAGCTTATAACAGTTAATAATAATCTTAAATAGTTGTATAATATTATAGTAAATAACATTATTTTTTTTAACTAAGGATAACATTTTTTTTTTTAAATGTGTATATTTTTTTATCTTGTTTACAAAATTGTTATAATAAAAAATGTTCATATTTAAGGCTGTTCTTACAGCATTCTTACAGTGTCCAGTTAAAGTTAACGGTCACTTAATTGGATATTGCAAAAACCGGCCTTAATGTACTTTATATCAATTACTTATTGTAAGAAAAATATTTTATTTAATTGTATAACTACTCAGAAACTAATTTAGTTGAATAGAACAGTTTATTTACTGTGGACACAGAATATATTTACTATTATCAGTGGCATAAAAAGGCTAGCGTTCTAATCTCAGATGCTAATTAAATTTGATTTTAAAAGATAATAAAGGGAGAAAGTAGGTCTCAATTGTATCTTATCATTGAGTAATGAGTATGTTACTAACTTACTGTTATGTATTAAATTTGAATTGAGTAATATATCATGAATAAATGATTCTTAGATTTGATATTCCGTCGCCCAACTACTAAAGTACTAAGGCCGTTTCTTACAGTGTCTGTTATCGCCTAACCAACAGTGGGATTTTTAACAGCAGAATTCCATCAGTTAAGTGTCCGTTAAATTTAACTGGACATTGTAAGAACGGCCCTATGTTTATTTTACTATTATTAATGCAATCTATTCTGTGGTTATACCATTTAGTAAGAATACACCGCATGTGTTTTCTCCGTCTTACCAGAGCATAACATACTAAATTTTATGCAAATCTCGTTTAGTTCCGTAAGTTAAACAATGAGTGAATTGACCTATTTTAAAATTTAAAGGTAAGAGTATTATTTAGATGAATACCTATATGGGTCTTTAACTGTATTTAGTGTATTTTAATTTCGAAGTTAGTTATAGGTATTTTAAGATACACAAAAAAATTTACAATTTTTATTAGTAGTATATCTTTAATGGGATTCTACCTAAAAGTCCCACGAAAAAAAGTCCGGTTTATTTATTTACGAGGGATAAACCACTATCGAAAATTATGTACGCCAGATTATAAAGAATAAAGATTTTTATAATACTCTATTACTATAGTCAGCTGTTTTTTATGGCCATCGAGAAATTTGAACTTGGAAATATTTTTTTTGGAGGTTCCATAATATTCTTCATAGTTCATATTATGAACTATGAATTCATATTGACTTTCTGAAATTTAATCGTGGCCGTAATGGACTGTATTTATCATGACCAAATGTGTTATCAGTCATTTTCCATTATCATTGTAAACCTATAATAATATATAATATTGTTATTCTTGAAGTAAATAGTAAATATTCAATTTGTATTATTAATAATATGTAACAAGTAACGACTTATTAATTATTGTTGTCGAATAATATAAACTGTTCAGTTTGGGTCATGTTGAAATAAATACGTTTGAAAATACAATAACAATTATTTTTGTCCTGTGTTATTAACTAGTAACTACACAGTTGAAGATTTATCATTTATTTTTAATCGTGCTAATGTATTAGTTTTACTATTGGTCGTAATTCGAAGTAATATTGTACTTTCAAGTTTCAACATTTTAAATGGTATAATCCCTGGTATGATTGTTATTGTCGTTTTGGTGTGAATACCGAAAGTCTTCAGATTTGACGTCTAATGGTGGATTGGATACATTTGATGTTTTTGCTGTTCAAAGGCGTGTTTTGAATTTTGAAGAACGAATAATCAGATAAACATGGTAAGATGGTAATACATAAACAATTCCGAACAATTGAAGAAAATTATGTTATGCCCATCTGTAATGATTGCAGCTGTTATAGTTTATAGTTTCGATTTTATGATGAGTTTTAAAATCTGTAAACCTATAGTGTGTCCAAGTGAAGAAACCACTTAACATGGGACAAAACTTATTTTAGACAGCTATTGGTCTTACTTTATTAATAAGACCTAACCTTTGTTTATTAATTTTGAATTGTGTATGTTTTTTTTTAATTCTATGATCCTGATGTCGCTCACAGATTATTTAAAGGATCGATACAGACAATTTTAATAGCTATTTAAAAATATTCAAATTTTTAAATATATTTCATTGCTTATTTAAAGTACATATTTAGAAATGGCTAATGGCAATATAAAATACTAGATATAGTTGTAACATAATAACAAGATTATGTAAAAAAAAAAAACAGTTCAATGGGGGATTAAGTTACGAATACAGCCAGATCTATAGATTTACAATATTTTCCCATTATATTGGAAAACTATCTGCATGACTATGTTGTAGCGTTTTTATTCTTTGAATATTAATTCTCACTATTTTGTATTTATGAATGAAAATAACAAAAAAATATGAAAGAATTATTTAAATAGCTTATTATTTAAATAGCTTGTTATACTTTATATAAAGGTACTAAAAAAAAAAACAATACAACAGATCAATTTATTATCTATGATATTGAAATAAATACTAGTCAATTATATGAAGTTCTGAGCCCCACTAATTGTCACATTTCAAATAATCACTTGATTTTTCTTTTTTCTTTTTTAATAATTATTAAATATTATCATAATAAATTTGTTTTAGGGTAAAAAAAACAATAATAAAATGAATTCACTTCAGATATCAAAAAATGAATTTGATACAATTAAATCGAAAGCTGTTGTCAAATATTCTTCAGTTCTTCGACCACCTAATTTTGCTCATCTTCAATGTAACACTGATCTAAATTTACCACCTTCAAATTGGTTGAGCAGTGCAGCTGAATCGTATGGTTTACAACACATGTTATCTCATTCAGATGGATTTTCTAGGTAAGCAAATGTTGAATTTTTTAAAACATTGTAATTTTTTGATTAATTACCTTATATTATGTTTTCTTTAGTTTTCAAATGGCTCACATGTTTCCAGACTGCATTGGGGAAGTTGATGTTGTGTCAGATGCTGAAAATATCAAACGACTATTAAAAATACCCTACAGTAACAAATCGGTAATTTTTTTATTTAATTATTATTGTTATCTAATACAATAACATTAAAGAGTTTAAAATGAACTACCTCTATGTTAATAAGTTTTGATAATTAATACAATATAATAACTTATAACTAACCATCATTAGTGCAGTAACTAAGTTTTTATCCCAGTTTTTATTGACAGGAGTGTAAGCATATTTCATGCATACCATTTAAAATATAATTTTTAAATTATCAATTTGGTTATGTATTAAAACATAATTGGGTCACCTTCAAATATGTCAGTAAATCAAATCATAATAAAATATTTTGTACGTACATTTCTTCTGTCAAATGATGATCAAATTTAAGTATTTTTAACAATTACCATATAATTATTATATAATTTTTATGTACACACCGTTTCACCACTTTTTGCCCCTTATAATTTTTGTTGCTCTTTATAGAGCATTTTTTACTAAATTTATTGTTATTTCAAAGATTTTTAGTCCAATAGTTCTGAACCTTATTACCAAATGTATCCTGTAATTTGTATATATTTTTTGTAAAAATGTTTACCTTATATTAATTAGTAATTAATAGAAAGTCTGAAGTTTCAGTGCGATTATATGATTATATATAAATATTGATGTAATTTGTTACCTAGCCTTATTGCATTACATTAATAGTACACTAACTTCTGAAAACTAAAGTTCGCTTGTTGTACAATTAATTAAATGAGTATTGTATATGTTACTATTACATTATGATTGGTTATTTAATATTATTAAGCTATTTGAATAAATAATCATTAATTTTAATTAAACTATTTAAATTCACTTTAGGTAAGCATGATGGTTCATAGGATTGAAAATACATTGCTTCTAGATGAATTTGATGTCCACAAACATTTGATGGTGCAAACTGAGGATGACTGGGAATGGCTGAGAAAATTTTTCTATGGCCATATTTTAGAATCATTTGATAGAAAAGTAAGATAAATTGTGTTTATTTATTGTATAATATCTGTTTTAATATTAAATTTCAATACTTCATAATTATATATTTTTTTCAAATTTTAAAAGAAACACAAAAATTAGATAAATAGGTATTTTGTTTGAATGTTAAACTTTAGATTCTGAACTATAATTTACTGTATCTATTTATTTGTGTTACTTAATATAGGAAAAATGTATAACTCACAAAGTAAATACTTTTGATGTAATACAACAAAGAAGTTTGATCTCGAAGTTCTTACATTATAGCATTGCTGAGTCATCAAATTCCAATAATGACTACCAATTACCGAATAAAATATTTCCTAGTCCACCTTCTTTGGTATGTTTTTCTTTCTCTTACAGTTATATGTATTTACTGAAACTTTTAATTAATAGTTAAATAATGAATATACGCATTAGGTTTATATTATGTGCATTAAACCATAAATTATTTGCAGTCAGCTCCTCCTTTACCAGAACCTACTCCAGAAGAAGAATTCCCTGATGATCCTAAAACTCATAGATTATTCAACCAAAACGTTTTATGGAATTTTGAAGATCTGCGAATGTTACTGGGTACAGATTTGCCAATTTTTGGAGGTGGCACTTATCCTTGTATAAGTCTGAGACTAAGGTTCAATATTTAATTTTAACCATAATATACAGTTTCGTATTAAATCAAATACTAATATTCAACTTTTAACTTTAGAGACATGTCCAAACCCATAAGTGTGTTAACTGGGATTGATTATTGGTTAGATAATTTGATGTGCAATGTTCCTGAAGTTGTAATGTGTTATCATTTAAATGGTATTGTTCAAAAGTATGAGTTAGTAAAAACTGAAGACTTGCCATATATGAATGATTCAAAATTTTCACCTAAGGTCATCAGAGATGTGGCACAAAATATATTATCATTTTTAAAGTCAAATGCCACTAAAGCTGGACATACATACTGGTTATTCAAAGGTATAAAATAAAAACTAATTAGAAGTGTAAAGATTAGTATTGATCATATTTATGTGCTAATATCTTAATTACTTCTATTTGACTGTAGGGAAAAATGATGATGTAGTGAAACTTTATGATTTGACATCATTATGTTCTGAATCATTAGTAGAAGGACGTTGTGAAGGCCAAAATCCATTCACTGTTCCTGTTGCTATGTTGTTATATCGTGTTGCTCGTAATTTAAAACACAACCCAGATGTTGGAATACCATCCAGTCCAATTACTATTCAAATGTTGCTAAATAATTGTTTAAAATTATTGAACAAAACAAAGTACCCCCAAGTAATCAATAATATATATAAGTGTTTAAAGCAGTTTTAAAGATATATTTTTTTATTATTTATAGATTGTTACATCCGTTAACTACATGTTATCTGACCTCTATATTCCAGTTAATACTAATCCCACATCGCCTAAACTAGAAGACTTAACTAATATTGGTGAAGATTCTCTCACATCTCATGTTGATTCTGATGATGATTCATCATTTGGTTCTGATGATGAATCTCCTACCTTTTCTGTTGGCGTACATGATTTATGTTTGTCACACACAAAAAAAAAAAAATCTTCAAGTTATTATTCTTTACCTTTAATGAGTTAAATGAAAATGTATTATTTACATTTATTATATTTTATTTCAGAACATAAGTTCCCTCGGTCAGAACCTGTAGTAAAGACATTGGAAGAACGTTGTCAAAAAGCATTATATCATGTTGGTTGTGGCTTGAGTTGCTTACAGTATTTTAAGAATCTTAATCCCCATTGTACAGATGAAGATAAAATGGTCTGAAATAAATAATTAATTTCATATTTTTTTGAATTAATAAAGAATTTCTTTGAACTTAAAAACAGTTTGGGAATGAACCTAAAATGGCAGCTTCATCTGACGCAATTCCTATGCCATATCTTGTTTCCGAGATGGATCAACTAATTAAAGAAGACGAACAAGTTATCAATAAAGGCATTAAAAATAAAAATCGCAAACGTAACAAAGCTAATGTAATTGTTGAAAATGATGATGACACTAAAAATGTGTATGTACTTGTTAAAAAAATTTGATCTTTTTTTGAAATCACTTTAATTATTGGTTTTTAATATTTTAGTCCTAGCACATTACTCTGTAAATCTATTGCCGAAACTATGCCCACTTGGCATAATCCACCTGATGCTAAGGACAGTGATTCATGGAAACAACACTTACGGGTGTTACTTTATGAAAAAGCATGTTTATCTTATGCTGCATTAGCTGAACATGAGTTTACATGTAACAAGTAAGATGTGAAAAATATATGTGATATTGTTAAATATTAAATTTTTATTTTGCTATAGGTATGGAGTAGCGTTGAAACACTTTCGATCTGTATTTGCATGTCGGCTATGTATTATTACCACCAATAACAATGATCTGTTCGGATTTTTATTAGGGCGTTGTGGTGATTGCTGTTTGCTGATTGCTCAAAACTGGGATAAAGCCCAACAATATACAGATGAATTAAAAACTGATGAAAATTATGATATAGAAATTAGAGAAGCATTACAAGGCGAATGTGATAATTTTACACAAGAAGGTGGTTTCTGATTAGAAAAATTTGCTAAAAATTATTTAAAAGGATGCTACACCCGCATTTGTTGTATCCGTCTTATAAGTGCGTCACATAGCAAATTTTCCGCTCAGCAGATCACATTTAACTTCGTTAGCTTAGTATTTAGAGTGAATTGACCTCTTATAAAAATCAAAGGTAACATTATTATCGAGGGCATCTCATAGGCTTTTTATTATATTTTAATTTTATAGCGAGTTATGAGTATTACAAGATATACAAACAATTTACAATTTTAAAGTACTCATAACTCACTTTAAAATTAAAATAAAATAAAAAAACCTATGAGAAATCCTTGATAATAATGTTACCTTTGATTTTTCTAAGAGGTCAATTCACTCTAAATATTAAGCTAACAGAGTTAAATGTTTTTTGCTGAGCGTAAAGACTGCAATGTTATGCACTTATAATACGTAGACAATATATGCGAGTGTAGCGTCCTCTTGAAGTTTTTAAATAAATATTTATTTGATAATGTTATAGATTTCAATTTAATACCAAAATCGTTTGAGTCAAAAGAGGATATGTTGAATGCAGCAGCTAATTGTTATGGACGTTCTTTAGATTTAGAAACAAATGAAAAAAACAAAAATAATCTGAACAGAAGAATTGGTAATGTTTACAATGAAATTACATCAGGTTACATAGAAGAAATAGCAAGTAAATTACTTACTCTAAATTACTTTACTCTAAATTTATATGTAATGGGGTTTATCAATTAATGTAATTTCTTATAGCTGCTTTACGAGATAAAATTGAACTTACTCCTTCAAGATTACAATGGCTGCTAAAACAATCTAAATATTATTTGTCCAAGGGAATTGATAAATTTGAAAGTACCGAAGATTTAATTAATCTTGCATTGTTGTATTCGAACATGGGTCGATTATATAGACATGTATCTTATTATTCCTCACAATACATGGTTTCCTTAGGAGAATTTTTAAAAGATGAGGATTTTACTAACAAAGTTTGTTGATAATTTATAAATTAAAATTAATTATTTCAGTTGATTTTTTATAATTTTGTAAGCCATTTAATACTTTTAAACTAATATTTTAGGCTGTAGAAAGCTACATGAAAGGCTTGGCAGTGCTGGGTTGTCGTCGTTTTAACCCAAAACTATGGGACATGGTTTGTTGGGACTTATCAACAACTATTTACAATTTGGCTATACAATCTCAAGATGATCCATCTGTATTCAGTGTAAGTGTATAGTATTCAGTTCAATTATCATCTTTTGTTTTGGCTCATAGATAAAAATATATAACATTTAGGATAGGGTTGAAGCTGAGAAAGAAGTTATCAGTTTACTCTTGAAAGCTTTAAAATATTGTGATTTGGAAAACGATACGTCAAGAAAATTGTTGTATGAATTTCGGGCAGCATACATTCACGACCGACTGGCTTCTTTGTATCACCATCGTTTAAGGTATTTATTGAACATTGTTAAAGTAAACTGTTTTTTTTTTTTTTTTTTTTTAATTATAAAAATGTTTAATTCATTGTATGCCATATAAAACAAAGCCTATATTGATAGTTATACAGTAAAGTAAATGAGTCTAACCGAAATTTAGGGCCTAAGTAAAATAATCATAACATTTTGTGAAAAAAATATGTATTTTCCAATGAACATATGAACAACATCCTTGACCATTATTTAACAAAGTACAGTGTTTGTTGTTTATTAAACTCACTTTGGGACCAGACCATTTGAGTCCACTAACCAAATGATTCAATAAGGTGAAAGGTCCAAAAAAAATTTAAATTAATACTTATTTACTTAAAATATATTTATTTAGATTTCAGCTGTTTTGTAACTAAATATGTATAGTAATAAAAATAATATATGGGTATTTAATAGAAAATATTCAGTTTGATTAAAAATAAAGCTGTAATATATTGTAATAAGCTAAGTATAGTGTAGTAAGCTAGTAAAATTTTAAGTTAATTTTGACACAATTTATTTTGTTTGTTCAAAATAAAAGATCTATAACACATCACACAAATATAGGCAACAAGCCTCATTTCTGAAAATTGATAATTTTTTTCCCACAAAATATTTATCTCAACTTTATTTATAATATTATAATTAGGCTATAAATAATAATACTAAAATATAATAGAGGATACATTAGGGTTAATTAGTTAAATAATAAATTATATTTAAAAATAATGCATGGTATAAGTGTAAAATTATTAAACTAATGCAGAGGTTCCCAAACTGTGCGCCGCGGCTGTGCCTCGCTGACAACTATGTTATCTGGTCTAAAAATAATCAACGATATTTTACGATGAAAAAAGATCGTAAATTGTTTTAAGTGTGCCATGAGAAAACTTCAGTTCTAAAAGGGCGCCACGAGTATGAAAAGTTTGGGAACCTCGGAACTAATGTAGGTATTCTAATTTCTATAAGCATTTAAATAATAGATTTTAAAAAATGTATAGGTATTGGTATAAAGAACTTACCAATACTTACAAATAAGAAGTGCTATACGCAAAAAAGTTATTGCTAATCAAATAAAAAAAAAATATTAAAATGATAAAAAATATTTATTTTTTAATTTTTCTGTAAACCTTGAAAAAATTTTCTTGGGCCATCAATATTAATTTTTATGTTTAATAATAAACTGTTACTTTTTATTAGATGTTTATTCTCAGCTTATAACAAGTTTATATATTTTTTCTTCAGATGTTTGGAAGTGGATGTTCCAAAGTTTAAAAGTACCCTTCATCAATGTACATCTCATTATAATCGTGCATATGAAATGTTTTATAAAATGGATCGTCCATTGGAGTGTCTTGAAATACTCATAAAAACCATTGCTTTAGATGAGCTTCAAATGGACAGTATGTTCATTTGCTATGTCTTATGATAATTTTAAATAATTGAAATTATTAATATCATTTAGGTGCAACAAATTCTCAATCCAAAGTTAAATTTATTATGTCCATCACACAAACTTTAGAAAAATGTATTTCGATACTAAAAATGTTAGCAGACAATAGTATCGATGAATGCACAGAAAAATATTCAGATGATCATAATGATAGTCTTGACAAAACGGATCGGAATGTTGACGATGACCAAGATAGTGAAATTAAAAAAAAAAAGTTGTTAAAACTTTTAGAAGAGAGATTACAACATATATTAAAATCCATGATCAAGCTGGCTATGGCAAAAACGTCAAAGTAAGTGTGCCCTATATCAATTATTTTAATTGTAACATCTAATTCCATACTTTTTTTGTGTCTAAAATTGCTTAGTCAGGTTTTTAAATTTTTTATTTAAGCGAGATGCAAAACCTTTTTTTCATCCAAAATCTTGTACGTAGTATACAATTTTTCAACTATTATAAATTATTCTTTTACCAAATTAAAATTATTGAAAACTTTGGCATAATTTATTTAATAAAAATTTGAAGTCAACAATTTATTTTAAAAAATGTTTGTCAAAATTCAAATCAAGACCAAATTAGATAGGTATTCAAATTAAAAACAATTTTATTTTCCTCTTAAGTTTATTTTTGTTTTGTGTAGTTTATAAAATATTGATAGAAGAGTCTTGAAATTTTTGCTGTTGTATATATTATTATTATTTTTATACACGATGACATTTTCATAATGCTGTGTTAACTTCTCCCGGGGAAATAACGTCAAAAATCTAGCCACCGGACCGAGAATCGAACTCTGGTCTTTTGCTTGCCGGGCGATTGCTCTAGCACTAAGCTACCCGACCGCATAGACCCATAACCATAAGCGTGCGTAGGTATTCTTGGCAGGGGAGGCAATACCTTAGCTAAGGAGGTCCAGACTCCAATCCCCCCACCCGATTTTCCCCAATTGGTAGGTATAATATTATATTTTGGTGTAGAGGAAAATCTCGCAGGGGAGGCAGCCGCCTCCCCTGCCTCCCCCGTGCGCACGCTTATGCCCATGACGTTATATCCTTAAGTTAACGGATGTTTACAGCTGTATTATTCTTGTTTATTAACACTAAAAAGCTATCTTACAACACATATGGTAAATAAGTATTAAGTACATACCTGAGTAGTTAGAATACAATAAGGCTAATATACATAACAAAGATATTGTACAAGAAAATAGAGTACTGAATAAACATTTTAAATGGTTTGATAATATAAATAATAAAATATACCTTTGCGTTGATTTTGTCAAAAATGAGTTCAAGTTTGACCTACTTGTTACACCGTGGTATTGATAGAAGAATGAATTACTTATGACAGTATAAATATATTATAATGACTGACACATCAGCTCTGCTCATAATTGTTTTTGTATACTATAATTTATCATTGAATTCAAATTTAATGCATCAATTACAATGATTTACTCAATAAAAACCTACTATTCAGCAAATTAGAACTAATCTCGCTTATTTTAATAATCTGATTGCTGAAGACATTTAGGAGTTTATTTTACAAAATCTTGAAGAATTTCTAATTCTGCAATTTTTTTCAGAATTGTTGATACTGCAAAACTTGTTTGATACATATTTCAAGAGACAAAAAGAAAATGTATTTAAAACAATATTATATATTAAACAATTGTTGTGGTAGGAATCGTTTTAATATCAAAATATTGTGATATTATATTAGATAGAAATGCCTAAAAACAGGATATTTAGGACATAGTATTTACTAAGGCTAGTCCTCAGTTATTGTTGATTTAAAATTTTGGTATAAAACGCAACAATGATTTTTGACATTGCTCCCCTTTCAACCTTAGGTTAAGTCATTGTGTTTATGTGATAAAAGTAAATTATAAATATTTACTATAAGACAATTTAGTTGGTTGATGTAAAACTTACAGATAGGTACTAAATATTAGATAATTATTTAAAAGTGAAATTTAATTTTTAGTAATTTTTCCATTTATCTAATGGACAAACAAATATGAAATATTAATAGTTATAACTTATACATTTATTTGAACTCATTTTAGGTTAACAAGTAAAACAAATGAATTAAAAACAATCTACGGTGAATTGCTGCGAAAAAGTGCCGACGCTGATGATTATTCACATTTACTCAGAGTTGTTACACAAATATCAGAATTAAACTTTTAATTTAATGATTAGGCGAGGTGGTAAAAAAAATTCATATTACTTGTAGTATTAATGTTAATTGCTGTTTGTTGTTTATTTTTTATAGTCAACACTACTTTAAATGTTGGAAACTAGTAACTAGGTATTTTTTTTATAATTCTACTTCTGATTTAAGATTTATTTTTTGTAACATGGTAATACAGACAAAAATCATGATAGACTTAAGTTATCAGAAATAAATGGTAATAATATTGTACAATATGATATATGAACATTATGTAAAGTAATTCAAACCAATTTTTGCGAGTGTATCAACACATGTTTATTTACGTCAATGAGTTTTAAATTAAAGAATACACCAAATTTTTTCTTATCTTCACTTTTAAGTTTCACTTCTTTTGTATATCCATGACCATGAAATGTGTGCGATTAACATTGTTCAAAAAATAAAAAAATTGTACAATAGTAAGTCCAATTGTATTATATTGTTGATTAGCCAATAATTCGTAATGATTTATAATAATATTAATTATTGTATGTTGTACAAAATTATAAAGCGCTTGGATAATTAATAAACAATAGTTTAAATTCTTTATACTTAGAGACATTCAATTCATTAAAAACAGTATTTTTGCTGGATTACAAATTGAGGTATCAAAATGTGGTGCTAGGTATAATTCATACTATTAATGAACTAATGACCAGGAGTAGTCAATTTGATATTTTATTTTTTTCACTTTAAAGTTTAATATATGCTTTTTGATAGGAAATATTATTTTAATTGTACTGATTGTAAATGAACAATTATAGCCCGACAAATATAGAGATGTTAATTTTTTCGATCAATCAAAAAGTTACAAATAATGACATTTTAAGAAAACTGTACAAATTGTAACCTATATGAACAAATCTTTAAAAAAAAATTCGCTGTTGCACTATAATCAGAAAAGAGTCAACTCGCGCTGTGGTGGTATGGTACCCTACCTGTTATATTATAATATATACAACTGGTAATGTGACAAGAAAAAATTAATGGGCTCGCAAGTGTGTATCACAATACCGAAGAGGCGTAGAAGGTTGAATTTCAAGATCGGTTGACAGAAAGTCAGAAACAGATATTGACTATCGAGTATTGATGTAATATAATGATAAATGACATGTTTGATGGATAAAAATTAATATCAATGTGATACAGATACCTACAGAAAAACATCAACCACAAACAAAAATAAATTAACAAAGTGTACGCCTAATACAACATAATATTATTATAATAATATTTTAATTAATAAAATTATACATTCAAATAATATATTGGTATCTCGGGCTCGTAAGTAGTCATGATTTCAATACTTTTGATTTAACGGCCAACTATGTTAGTTTATATAAAGCTAACGCATAATATAATATTATTATTACAACATTTGTATATAGGAACATGATCGTATTTTATGCTTATTTTCGCACTAAGAAATGGGTAATACGGTTTTATATTATTATTATTATGATTATGATTAAATAACTGAGAAAAAATAAATTCTAAATACGACCAACAGAAAACGATAATAAATAATAATAACTATAGTAACAACAATGAAGAAAATCGAAGACTTCCTCGGGTCAGCCACAGGTGTCGGCACTTCATCAGTCGTCGTCTCGCGTCGGTGAAACTGGCTCAATTTTCATTGGCGGCGTTGGTGTGGTCGTCGTGGTCGCAGCGGACATCAACAGCGCTGGATTGGTAACGGCGATTATGTTGCCGCCACTCGACGATATTATCTACAAAGCGGAAATGACAATATTCACTATTTTATTAGGCAGTTCATGAGTTCGAAAACAATTTATTTAAAAAAAAAATTGTTTTTCTTCCTATTACGTGCATATTATTATATTGTTTTATTTTTAAAACGACCACAACAAAATTTTAAATCCGTGAGATTTGAAAATAAGTAATGCTTTTTCTAATTAATTTTAACGCATTTAATCTTATAAATCAAACATTCAAATTATTAATATTAATATTCAACAAAATGAATAGTATAATTTTATGAAGAAGTTTATTGATATACACCTAATGTATTTATTATAGTTAGGTATGTGTTAAAAAAGTACAAATATTAAATGCATTACCAAACAAATAGATATAAAATTGATTGAAAGGACTAATAACAAAGCATCATCTAATAAGACTCTAAAAAATTAGAGTCGCCAATTTCGGATACCTAAGTGGCCAATATATACAGATACTCGTCGATTATACCCCCAATTCCGCCTGTACATACATGTTGATCTTATAAATGTTATTAATTGTTAGTTATTATTCAGGACTGAATAATTTTTTACCTGGATTTTGTCGTTGAAAAACCGATCAACTAGATGTCTGTTGCCGTTTATATGCGCAGATGGACTGTGAATGATGTGGCGGCGGCGCTGAGGTTCTCCGTCATCTTCGTCCGTGTCATCTGTATCGCCGTGAGACGAGTTATTCTGAAAATAGAGAATCCTGTTGAACGTATGATGAATAAGGAGATAAACAATGTTCTAGTTAGGTTAAAATGTAGTTACAATATACAAGTAAAATTGCATTATTGCAATAATGTTACAGTGTATACCTATGTCCTACATTATAGATATAGGTATTTTGTTAGTAGGTAATAGGTAATAAAATGTATTATTAGTTTATTGTTATTGTATTACATAAAGCTGCTGCAGTCCAAGCCACGAGTGTTGATGTGTCTGAGAAATTTGTTATTCAAAACAATATAATAATACATTCTATATTATTGCATACATACCTGAGGTTCGGAAAAACACAAACAAAACAAAAGCGAAACAAGCTAAAACAAACATAAACTGAAAAGGTTTCGGTTAATAACGATGCACAAGTATGAATCATAAATTAATAGTAAATTACATCAATGTAATATATATATTATACACACATACATGCCTGTTAAATAATAACACAAACTGGGCATTTAAATTAAATGATTTAATTAATGGGCTATTTACATAATTTACAGAATAAACGTTTAAAAAAATATAAATAAATGGCTATTGTTACGTTCAAAATACAGAAAAGTGGCTATATAGTAATAGTAGGTATGCATTTTTTATTTTCGCTAATAGTATTTTTACTATGCTGTTTAGAATCGAAACGGATTACCACTTCAAAGTTCAGACTTATCATCCAAAACGCGATATAGCTACTTTTACGGTTACAGGTTATTAAATTATAGCTCATGATAATTAATTTTAATTTTGAAGTATGTAACTACATACTTGCAACAAAATTACTTTTTATCATGCATTTTCAATATTGTAAAACAAGTGGGACATAAACGACGTATAATTTTAAAACGAAATAATTATCAACTAGGTACAAATTTACAATTTAATAAGTCTGAATGCGTTAGTTAGACTTTAATTATTATTCCTTTATTCCTTAGAAACACTTTGTACTGATTCTCAATGTTACTCAGGTCTAATATGACAGTCAGTCAGGGCCGTCCCACGCCCCGAGCCCCACGCTTTAGGCTTCTCATTTAGGCCCCGCGCTCACACATGAAAAATCCCAAGTTTTCTTTATTAAGTACAACAATTTACATAATATATTACATATTATTTAATTTGAAATTTTATTAATTAAATTAAATCAAAAACGAAAAAATTAAATAATATTAATAAAGTAATCAAAACTCTGCAAAATGAAAAAATTTCAATTGATTTTGCTGTAAACAATTTGAAAGGCCTGAAACAGTTTAAGTATCGTGAAAATGGATTTAATGAAGCAAAAGAAGAAGCTATTCATATTTGCAAACAAATTGATTTAACACCAGAGTTTAAATCTAAAAGAAGAAGTTTAAAGAAACGAATGTTTAGTTATGAAAGCTCTGCTGTATTATGCTCAACAAATGAAGAAGAATGTTTTGTCAATGCTTTTTTTTTACCAATTTTAGATCAAGGAATTGTATCTATAAATCAACGATTCACCCAATTAGATAATTTTTACAATTATTTTGGATTTCTGTTTGATATTGGTAATCTATCGACGGCTGATTCAAATATATTTTTAAAAAGTTGCCATGATTTACAGATTATGTTACAAATAGGGGGAAACACGGACATTATTGGAGTGGAATTGTATGATGCACTTTGCCTTCTTTCAGAAATAATTGATAAAGGTACCTCACCTTTAAGAGTCTTACAAAAAATCCTTTGCCACAGTGTTGGTGATGTTTATCCTAATGTTGCTATAGCAATAAGGATTGTGCTCACATTACCAGTTACAACAGAAACAGCTGAAAGATCGTTTTCAAAATTAAAGTTGGTAAAAAAATTACCTAAGAACACTAATTCAAGATGAGAAAACTAAAAATTTAGCAATAATATCTATAGAACGTGAAATAGTAGATGAATTGGACTTGGATGATGTTATTTGCACATTTGCTGATCTCAAATCAAGAAAAGTTAATTTTTAATTATTGTTATTTCTGTAGTTACCTATCATAAATAATGTTATCAATCTATTATAAAAATATACAGCAATTTAATCATAGATAATATATACTTGTGTTTGGTGCTTTGGTGCAAAATGGTTATGTGAGGTACTGCGGTAAAGGTAATACTGTAATAGGTAAAAATACTTTACATATACTGAATAAGGGTGCCCGCAAAAATGTAAATGAGAGTATGAATTTTTTTTTTGTGGGCCCCGCTAAAAGAGTTTTGCCCCGGGCCTCGCAAATTGTAGGGACGGCCCTGCAGTCAGTACTATTTCGTTTTAATATTATATACAAACAAATATTTGATAGTATTAAATTTCATTTATTAAACTTTTCCGAGAATATTTTCATTTGTTAGATTTTTACTCAGAATCGTATTTTCTTTTGTAAGTTATAATATTACAATATTTAAGTACAAAATAAAATGTGATTCCAAGTAAACCAAATTTTAAAAATGAAAATATTTATTATTTTAAGAAAAGAAAATGTAAAAAAAAAAAAGATATTCTACAATATAGATAGGTAGTGGAACATTTGAAACATGTTATTATTTAAAGATTTATAAATGATCAAGTACTTATATCACCTGCACCTATATCACCTGTATATATTTTTCAAATATTTCAAACTAATAATTTTTTTTAAATATAATTATTATTTTTAATTTAAGTAATACCTATTAATGTTTATATATCTTTTGTTACTTATGTTACATATATTGTATTTTTATTTTACCGAATATTGAAGTTGTAAATAAACTAAAAATGTTCACATGCCGCGAAACTCACAACCATTTATAAACCATGCGTTATTTGGCGTTATTCACATTATATTAGTAAAAATATTAAAAATTATATATTATTATGATGGATTTTGAATATGCACCTATGTGCGATGTGCATATTTTTCAAGACGAATGCACCAGATTTATCTCCTAATAGAATAACTATATAGGTAATGTGTTAGTTTTAGGGGACGAAAAAACTCAAAGCGGATCGGCGCCGCTACCGTTACCATACTCGCCATCACCTCCGTGAACACGTTTTACCTGATTACCGGTATTCTGTGATAGTTTTCCGTCGTGGTGGTAGTCGATGCTGCAGCGAGTCATTGAATCCCTAGAGTCGCTAACGTCCTGTAATTTGGTTAAAAAATTCAGTTTAGTTACCACAATCGCAAAATATATAGTGGAATACGATAATAATAAATCAAAAACACACTATAAAGTATAGAGGTACAGGAACTTCCATAATAATTCAAAACCTATAATGGTGAAAGGGGCGGATCCAGGGGTGCCGAGTGATGATCCCCCCCCCCGTAGACTGCTGAATTCTAGAATGTACGTTTTCGGCGGGCTGATAAAATACATTGTCTTGCCGATTGCGAAATTTTATTTAAGATGCCCCCTCCTCCCCCTCCCAGGCCTCCCGCCGTAAATCTATACAGAGTCCGCGCCTGAAGTCTGGGTTAGGGTATGCGAAATGCGAATATAGAAGGACTCGACACACCGGATTGTCAGTCATGATGTGCTATGGTATACCAGTTCTTTCCTATACAATACTTAAAAATTACCAACGGGTGTTCGTCATTTTTTTTCTCTTTCATTACGATTATTTCCTAATTAAAACGAACCGCACCTGTAATGGAGAACTAGTATTGCTGTACGACATTTGAGAGTCCGTGTCGTCAGTGTCGAAACCGACCGATGACGATGTTCTGCCGCCGCTCCTGTCCCTTCGCATCATCGACCTGCATGTACCAGACGTTCAATGTTAATGGTTCGTTCTGCTTAGTATTTAACTCTGAATCAAATGTGACGCGAATTACTTGTTTTGCCGCAGGTCGTTCTGTTCCACCAACAGCTGAGCTTGGCGATTCTTAAGGGTTTCTAACTGTTGTTGAACCGTCTGGTCATCTTGACTGCTCTGGTCCAGCTCCTCTCGGCGATCGTTGACTGCCTTCAGTTCGTCAGCGATCTGATCTAAACGTTCCTGCAAAAACAACACATCCAATCAATTATAATATAATGTAGATGGAGATGTATATTATATTGTTGACGATCCCGCGAATTCACCCAGTAATCTTGTGATAAAAAGACAAAACAATCAATTGGTATCGATATCACATAATATTGAGAAGTCTCTACTTAAAATCGAAATCATATCATATATTTTATAATACCTACACGATTACATACGATATTCCTACTGAATCAATACGATGTGCATTTTATATAGGTATGTTTAGACAATATTATACAAATATAAAAAAAAATACATAATTCATCAAATGTGTGTTGCGTACAAAATATAATGTATGCCACTTAACCTGTATAGTATTTTAATAATTTAATAGCGCAGTTTATACTAATCTTTCAAGTAGGTATTGATTTTATGGGAGTTGTCAACAAAAATGTATTTACCTGTCGCCGAATTTTTAGTAGCTCGACGTTATCGTCCAGACGGAGCCTCTTCGACCCGTAACTACAGTCGCCATTTGAAGTCAACCCTCCAAAACTCTGCAGCATGCTTGACCTGTTTTGATTTAAAGATTTTTAATTTAGCATAACCCTAAAAAACCTTAATAAAACTTGAATTAAATTAAATTTGTTTTAATACGAATTTTGTTGTGGATTTCTTTGCAGGGGTATGAAATAAAAATCAAATAATATATTTTTTTTGTTAGTTCAATATTTAGATAAAATTAGTTTACTTGGAATGCCCTTTAGAGTAATGGTATCCCGAGTCACGGACTACTTGTCGGGCTAAAGGGAACAATTCATCTCGTCTAGTCAACAGAACAGGCACTAATTTGCATATCTGTGCGGCAGCCTCGTTTACGGACACCTGTGGGTTTGTAAACATCGTTTATAAACTCGCATGGAATAAGGTACATTTTAATGTAGTTCATTATTTAGATTTTTTTTTTAAACAAAAAATATGTTCTGTATCATTATTTTACAATATTTGTCATTGATGTACGAAGCGTTTTTGGACACTCATATTATGTCGCTAAATGATACATAGTTCATACGTATACCTATTGTATATTTATAATAATAATACTTAGTCAGTTTATTAACCTCGTGCAATGTTAATGGTTTTTCTGGTTTTCTTTTGCAATCAAATCGTCCGTAAATAGCAGAATACTTCCTAATGGATTCTATGCGCCTCGGATCTTCTTCCGGCATGTTCATGACGCACTGTAAAACCAATGCATATTATAAAATATGATACGACAACTACATATTATAATAATCTATGTTTCATCCTGCAGTGTTAGTTAAATAGATCAGGTAATCAAGATAATGGTGATTTTATAATAAATTACAAAAAATTACCATCAAAGATTAGGTTCCCTAATCAGTTTTTTGTACAATTATATATTTATTACGTAGAATTTCCCTGTACCGCTAACCCACCCATTTAAACATCGAGTTAAGACTGAAGGGAGCTCTATAGTTTATGTTGTAAACCGTTTGTTAGACTTCGAGCATAATCTTTTCAAAATTTATTTGAGTTACACATAGGGTGGTGATACCGTCTATACCAGCGGTTCACCAATTTTTTTTTGCCACGGAACTATACCAATAGGTCAGCGTGCGAACAACGGCGGCGTGGTTGTGATTCTTTTCTACATAATTTTTGTTTAATTTTAGGTCGGAACGCGGAACCCTTGTAGCCCTTCCACAGAACCCCAGGGTTCCGCGGACCACCAATCGGGAATCCCTGGTCTATACTCTGTCCAGCTAAATAACGCGACTCGGGGCTGACCAAAATTGGTCTTTCTGCGCATACCACGTGACACCATTCCGTAGGGATACCGGTTTTGATAGGCAATATTAGTTTAATAAATAAAAGTTTACTACCTAGATATTATTCAAATTTTATACAATCTATTGTTTTTATTTATAATTATTAATGCTGATCTGTTTTTTAATTACATGTATAATTTAGAATTGCGTTACTGTATGGTAGTGAGTTTGTGATATGTTATTTAAACTTTTTCAATAGATTGGCCAAGATGACAGTACCTAAAAAAGAATTATTATAATAGCCTCAGAAGAAATATTAACTAAATTAGTAAGTGAATAAATTACTATAAATTATTACAGTTTCACTTTCAATTTCTTCAGATTGAAAATTTGTTCACTGATTGTAGTAAAAATGGTGTAGTGTTGTAACCCTAAAATTTCACAACTAAATATGATTGTTTTGTGTTGTGATGTCGTATATACTCATGTAACAGTTCAATTGTTTTAGGTATATAATGTATATTACCTATGTATATACTTATAGGTACCATAATATATTTTTATATTCTATCGGTGAATTAAAAAATGATTTAATAATTTCACCGTCCCCTTCTAGTGAGTAAACCATGTGTAGGTACGTCTCTACATGAAAATTCATGCTCACTTCGAGTTCTTTGTTCGCCTTCCGTTTCGCTGTTTGTGCCTTGGGTTGGTACTGCGGTAGCCTTTGCACTAGTTGCTTGGCCGATGTAGCCAACCGGGCGATTTGTGATTCGTCCAGTGACGGAGACAGCTGCAACGGCGATCCTGGACTTTGGCCAGGGCTGTTACTATCACCATAGTGTTGGCCAGCCGAAGTTGTCGCTTCACTCGTTTGCGCAACCTGAAAAACACGTGTGCCATACAGGTAGGTATATCATTGATTATTTCTAAGCACAATTTATTTACACATAAACTTTACTATGCGGTGTAGGTATTAGTATTATTATACATGTTTAATGGATAGAAAACCGGTAGTTATTAATTTTAGATTCTGAACGGAATATATCGCTTTTATATGATGTGTGTGTATTTTTTTAAACGAATTTCTTGTTTGTCATCGCATTTTGGAGCAGTAAAAATGCTTTAATGTTTGAACTTCAAACAATTCAAATGATCACGAAAAATGTATGTGTGGCTTTATATTTATTTTTTTAAATTCTGATAAAAAATGTTAACTCTTAGGTATTAAAATAAAAAATATATATAAATTAGTAAACTACGAAATAATTTGTAAATGTTTGTGGTTTTGGAAAAATTTTGATAACATTTGAACTCCAAACACTGAAACGCTTATAAGGTTTGAAGAGGAATTTTGTAGGTACCTGCTTATAATATTTTGGAATTTTTGACTTATAAACAAACAACTATTTATTATATATACGATTTACATCATTTTATAACGTATAATGGTGTAGCTCTAGGTACTCAAAATCTAAAATAATAATTTAGAGATGTATAACATACAAGGCAGTATATTTATGTTATTTATGTATCCATTTAGTTTTCGACCTCGAACACTGGTATTTATAATTATACAACCTTTAGGAGGCGTGCTTTATTGTATATAATATTAATATTTACCTGTGGTAGTTGGTTGGTTGAGCTGGGTACGGGTGACGGTGACGTGGGCGGCTGGTATCCATATCCCAGTGGTGTATAGTAACCGTGGTGTATAGATGTCTGAATTAGCGGGTTCGGGCAGACGCTGAGAAACGGTCGCACCGGGTTCGGTGGCAGAGCGATGGCACTGGAACCACTGTTAGCGACAGGAGACGTCAGTGGTGCTTGGAACATGGCTACGAACAAAATCCAAGATCGAGATGAGGGAAGTTTCTATACCATAACCGTGGTTTGAATAGGTATTTTAAACGTTTGATTTATATAATATACTGCATAAGCTTTAGTGACGGCCCCATATCTGTATAGGATGACAATAACTCACTCACTATAAAATACTATATAATATTATTTTATTATATCTGCAGCTGTTGAATTAAAAATTTCACTACAATATTGTATTATTATAAAGACTGCAACTGTAGTGATTGAATAATTGTAAATTTGTAACATTGTAACATCATTTAGATATAATACTTGAAAAATGGGTACTCACATATTATTATACTTGTATTTATAAAAATATTAAAGGTTAGCTGCTGCCTGTTGGAATGTGCCCTACCAAAACCAACCTAAATTATTTATCGTGTATCCAGACGTACAATAGTATGTTATTTTATAATATAAAATACATTATACTATTATTCATAGGTAGGTATTATGTACACAATTACACAAATATACACAACATGATGATTACAAACATGCTCATAATATCCGCGGTGGAAGGATATGACGGTGCATAGATAGTATACCTAATATCTAAATGTATTATTATAATTTACGACACGTAATTTTATATGATATTCTACATAGTATTTAAACTTTCAACAGTGATAAGTTCTAAATATTTAAGTTTCATGCAAGTACTTACATCTAATAGCTTCTAGACTAAAATAAGTATTATTAAATTTGTATTAAATATTTAACGATATTAACGAATAACATCATATAATCAGAATTTCTTGATATTATACTTTAATAATACTAACAACAAATAAAATAAAAAATGTTTCGAAATTTAGTTAAATCAAATTTACGTGAGTCAAAATGTCGTATTGACTATGTAATATGAATATAACTATAATTATTTGATTTAATGTTCATATTAGTAAATAATTAGGTATTATAATTATCGTGTAATGTAACAATGAAATATTCAATAGTGTTCATAATAAAATAATAATAAAGAGTTACACATTCGTCAACTTATAGTAGACTTTTTTAGTTTATTAATACAATTATCTCAATACAACAAGTATTTTTACAATGTTTTTACAATATTATAAAGTTGATTAATTTTATACTAGACTCATATTTAGTTCAAGGTAAAAGCTTAACTAAGTGATATATTTAACGTTATTTTAACTTTTAAAATAAAAAGTTTATTTAGTAAATACTTTAATGTTTGATATTTATTTTCTTTTATTAAAATTTCGAGATTTATGAAGAGACGACCTAATTGGCTAACTCTGTTTTATATCATCTTAATTTTTTACCTGTAAAATGTTAAATGAAAAACAATTTTTTATTTATAATTTTTAGTTTATAGATTTTGGAATGTTTTCTTAAACCGACTTATTGATGGTTCCTAAAATGAAAACTCTCAATCCCAGAATTATGTACTTTATCCGCCGGGTTATCTGAAAACCCCTCAACACATTGCAGCTGCGACAGAAAAATTGATCGAGCAAACTTTTTTTTTGTCTTTTTTCCCTCTCTCTTTCTCACTCTCTCTCTCTCTCTCTCTTTCTATCTTTTCCATTCCCTCATTCCTCCTACATCCTCTCTCTTCACTCGATTCGACGACGTTGTTCCACAAAAAAAAAAAACAAGAGGTAGGACTGGGTAGAGGTTTTATGATTCGGTTCTTTTTTTTTCTCCTTTTTTTGTTCCTTTTATTTTTATTTTTCCCCCTCCTCTCACTCTCTCTCACTCTTTCACTCTGAGCGATTTCTCTTGTAACGAGAAAAAAAAGGGGTAGAAAAAAAACAGCAGACTGAAATATATATATACATACATACACACATCTACAAACGTGAATATATATATATATATATATATAGGTGATCCCGTTGAAAATTTACACCACAAAATGTTCAGTACGTCGGATAGCGGATGGGAGAAGCTTTTGGAAAAAGTCATATATAATTTTTTTTCTATTGCAAAAGGTTTTCCCTCTTGGATTTGAACTTTCAATGTTCATTCTGGATTTTGTGTGCAAGGCAGAATTAACGTAAAACAACAATTTTCCTAGAATTCGGTCCATTTTCAACATCATTATTTATAGGTATAACATATTTTTTTTGAATTTGTATTAGTTATATGTAAATATTTTATGAAAAAGTTTAAGATTAAATTCCAACGAAAAACATGCTGTCAAGAACTTATTATTAAATGAAATTTAAAAATAATAAAAAATGATGGTGGTTTTACCAAACAACCACTAACTATAATTTAATATTATCTTCATAAATATACCTATTATTTATCAACTAATTACTATACTGTATTAATGTTAATATTATAAATATGTAATTATTCTGTAAAGTGTAAAATGATTCTAATAAAATAATAAAACATATATTATTGATTTAAATCACAAAATATTAATTTGGCTACCTATTACTTCTAAGATGTTGCTGAGCCATAATAAAAACATATATGTTTTACTCATATACGAGTACCTACCTAGGTATGTTAAGTTTGAACAAATTGATTTATTGTTATTAAAATTACTTTACTATATTTTTCTCAAACATGTTTAAAATAAAAGCGACTTATTGAATAGTGAAATAAAAATTAATTGTATATTAATAATTCAAGTTGAACAGCTGGTAAATTTGATAACTCAAATGAGACGCTGTTGGAAATCTCTTTGGACGAATTGATATTTATTGTTTATAAATTGTCGTTAATAAACTAAAAACTAATATGTAAAATATATTTTGAGTGATGGGTATGTTTTAATTATTTTATACTTTTTATGTCAAACAACATGCATGGCACCTTGAGAAATATAATACAATGGTAAATATTGCATTTTATTTACACCTATATGTTATATTGATACGTATGTACAATGCATATGCATTTACTTATATATATGTATGTATATATTATAAGCATATACCTATGTTGAGGTACAAACCGAGGAACTACACACCGCACTAATCATAATAATAACAAAAGGAGTGACTGGTGTACAAAAAGGGTTAAATAATAATAATAATATACCCGGTGGCTCACCAACTGCTCCTACTGCTGTTTGGAACCTTATTCATTGTCATTCTCTTACGTGCATTCGAGAATATTATTATTAGTTTCATTAGAATTCGACCTACATGTATGTCTATCGAAGGATTACCATTAACTACCTACTGTTATAACTTATAATGACCCAACGACATTTGGTCAACGGGCCCAAAACACTGTTTGTTAGTAATAATACATTTATAAATTCGACCCAGAATAATGATCAATCAAGTTTATTAACGAAAGAATTATGATACACGAACATAATGTAATGATTTATGATGGTATACAAATTATACTAATACATCGGTACCTAATGTTTAGTTTTATGTTACAGAGTCAAAGTGAATTTGTTTATATATGTTTGTATGTATAGGTACATTTTATATATTAACTGTATTATTAATTTAAGATTAGGTACTTACTTGGGTTGCTGACCCATTCGTGCAAAGCTTTCTGCAACCGTCTAACGTGTAATGGTTTTGAAGCCATACCGACCAGAGCCATTATTTCAAGAAATTCCTCTTCACCGGCGTCACAAAGCTGTTGCAAGTCATCACCTCCTGTTCGTTACGATGAGAATTTAGTAATATTATTTAATGATAACTTTAATTTCACAGTAAATGTATTAATACGTTCTGCTTATAATAATATATATTTTTAGCAAGGAGTAGCCTCAGTCCTTTTTCAGTCTCATATGTTTTCATAACACGCTAATTAGTAAAATCGATGCATTATAATATGATATAAATTAACTATATTATTATTTATTGGTATGTATAGCTTAAAAATGTTTAAATGAAATTTAATATTTAAAAAAAACAAATTCTATGTGACACATATTATTTATCGGTTTTAAAAATATTTAGATAATAATTCACGAAGATAAATCATGAATACAAAATTTAAATTTATAACAAAAGATTATTATCTTTTCAAGCTTGAAGATTTTATGTAGAATAAAGTGTCTTTGATTAAAAAATAAGTTTATAAAATCGAAAACATACGACAAACAGAACAGGTGCTAGCTATCTATTTATTTGTGTATAAAGAATGAATACAAACACATATTTATAATGATCGGATAATTAATTAATATAATAATACATTTTTATTTTATAATACCAGAAATAATCGTATTATTTTTTCATTATTTTTTTTTTTTTTTTAATATTCAATCTGTTTACAATAAGAAACAATAAGTAATAAGGATAACATAGAAAATATGCAAACATGAATAATACGAAGAAGAGACCATTCATTAACAGAACCTCAGAAATTTTTTTCATTAGCCATAAAATATATTTATTAATAACGAGTTAACGAGTTGGGCAAGAGAAAATTCACAAGAAAACAAATCAGAGGTGAATTTTAACGATATTCAGTTATTTTATTAATTTATTTAAAATATTCAAAACGATAATTATTCTAACGAACTTAACTTATGCTAATAATACACTAGATTAATATTTAAATTTATTAAATATTTGTTAAATAAATGATAAATATACTTTAGAAGGTAATAGTATTTTTATGAAAAAATAAAAATAATAATAAGAAGAAAAATATAGTATAAATTATATTAATGGATTTTTTAAATTAAAAACAAAACATAATACCTACATTTTTATTTAGAACTTCATTATTATTTATATTTTTTAAGCATTATATTGTGTACATAATTTTAACCTTTTATTTAAGTCTGTTAGTAATTTCTGCTAGTGTGTAATGTAAAATAAAAATAAGTTCATAATTTCAAGTACATAGTTTACGTCTACTCCATTTATTATACTTTGCATGGAATTGATTTATTTTTCGATGTACCACTTTCCTATAGGTAATATGTATTAATGTGTACGCCTTACCCATCTCGAGTAGTGTGTCGTAATACGCTAAAAGACTAGCTCTCTGCATTACCCTGTACAATTGCAATTCAGCTTCGTTACTAGGACTGGATGTCATGATCACTGCAAAACAATACAATTTTTACAATAAGTACCTATATAATTAATATTTAAAAAAAAAATTATAAATATTTAAATTAAGGTTCAGTTTATTAAAGGTGTTATAATTTTAATATAATTAACACGCGCGCGAGGATTCATATTTTTAACCTTTTACAGTATGCCTTACCTAACCTTTACACGATTTTTTTTTCATTTGGCCGGTAGCAGGGGCGTTGAAAATGTTATTATTATATTGTTATAATATATAGTGTAGGTAATAGGTATACCAGTGGTAGCGTTTAGAATTCAGGTCACCGATAATAAATGTGTGCTGCTCTTCTCTACCCCTCACTACTTCGTTGTTGAAGGGTAGTGTTTTTATTTTATAATATTTAATATATATAACGTTTTTCCTTCATTCTTGCAACCAATATTTTACATTTTGTGACTTTGTATAGGAGTTTCCTTCTTTCATTAAATATGGGTAGTATATACTAGTATAATAGCCCCTGCAACCCCTCTATCTATGTATTCGGAACGCCGAACGGCTGAATTACATATTATGTACATATGATATGTGAAGAGAATTTATGTCTTAAAGCTCTATCTGCCTTGTTGCTGAGAAGAAGAAATAGATGTTTTTTTCTCTATCCTGTGGTATTATTATATTGAATTGGCGTCACATTGTCGTTGCAGTTGCATTGAGAACTGCAGTTAGCGGCGCCACATTGACTATACGTTGTGATCTGTCGAGAAAAACTTTATGATTTTTGTGGTTCCGATTAAAATAAATTGACAAACTGTTCATACATTATATAGCTTATACATAATTATATACAGTGAATAATTTGTACAGTCCATGCGAACACTATTGGAGTTTTCTGAACTTTAATTATTATATTCGCATACTATAGTTTGTTACAGATAGAAAACGATAATTATTCAATAACTATCGTGTGATATGGACATAAACCTATGGGCTATAAGCCCTTTCGAACGAATGTATATATGTATGTATATTTTATTATTCAGTGTTCACTGGTTAAATTCAATTAATGAATATATATTGTATATAGTAATAAAATGCTTCGGATTAAAAAAAATACTCATACTAATATTCATAAATACTCATCTTAAATAATAAATTATTCTTATTTCTCAACAAATCAAAATAATTGTTACTTAGTGTAAATAGTGTAATAGCAACAATTATTCCTTAATCCCATGCAGTTGTACTCGTATACTTATATATAAATACGAATAACTGACTGTGCTGTATTATATTACTATAGTAATGGTGGTCGTCTAATATTATTTATTCTTATTATTATTATTATTATTTTTTTTTCGTTAAAGGGTTCTTGGTCAGAAAAACATTTTAGGTGGGGGTACCTTCTGTTTTTTAACCAGAAGTACTGTTGTATACCACCGTGGTCCGTGTTGTTCTAACGACTTCCTGAGCTATAAAGTGACCCGGGGCCGTCTAGTCCGTTGTAATTATTGCACAAGCTCAATGTACACATCGGACAGCAGCTGAGGGTTGAACTCGTTTTCAAGGCTACCAGCACTACGGGGTGTCCATTATTATAGGTAGTAACAATAAAAAAATTTATTAATAATAAGAACGAGAAATAAAACAACGTAGGTCAATAATATTGACCTTTAATAATATATTAACTATTAAGGACATAATATCACGTATATTGTAAGTATATATTATAGATGATTATTATCAAGCATCGATAAGTTTTATTGGTTATCAATATACGACGTTTATTGTGAATTATTATTTTCTAATATGATATTTTATTTATCAAATATTTGTTTTTGGCACATAGATCATATATAGAAAAATAATATTTTGATGTATGATGAAACATATTATACGCAGTTATATCAATATTTTATTAATTTTGATATTTTATATAACCCCCGCAGACCAAAATTAATTTGGTTTTTATTTTTATTTTCATAATACAACAAATTTATTAATATGCTTTTAATATTAGAACATTATTTTATTTAGTATAATCAAATATCAATCAATTAAAAACAAATAATTTAAAAAATATATCAAATCAGATCCATATTACGCTATATTTTAACTATGTGCAACAACAATAGACTTTTGAATACTATTGAATTTCGAATATGATCTACATTTTAGAAGTGAATAAAATAAAATATATATGTTAGGTATACTATAAAAATGTTACGCGCGACGTGTTTTTTTTTTTTACATAGGTATGTCATAGATGCGTTGACTGGGATTTAAATAAAGAACAGAATCATCGAAGAAATCGGTTTGAATGCTTAACAGCAGATGTGGCCCGTACAATGCACGTAACAGAAAGTAGAAAAAAATTATGTGAAAAAAAATTGAACCAGAATCTTCTAGTAGATAAAAAAATATGGTATATATTATATATGTGTACACATCAATTAGGGCCCGTCCATCTGTCTTTGGGTAGTCCATCTATGTAAATGAACCTTTTGTACAGCCCCAGGGTCAAATATGGGTATGATTTGTTAACTGATCAAACACACATATATAATATTATTTATAGTATATAATGTGCTGTACGTATATATGGACGTTGTGGGAGATATGAGGTCAACGATCTGGTTAAAATAACAAAACACCTTTTCATGTCGTGTAGCTGATCATATTTTGATAAGAGTCGTATTATAATGGTGTCTAATGTTTTTTTTTTTTTTAAAGGTATGATGCATGGGATTTACGAGACCTTGGATAGTTGAATAAATTGTCAATAACAAGTTTGTAATAAGTGATAAACAAATTTTAAACCAAATTTAATCATATTTCATGAAATCATGACCAAAAACCTGCATTTGTAGGTATAGGTTAGGGTCTATATATATGTGATCTTAGGATAAAATGACTATGCTTGAATGAGGACAACTCAAAACATATTTTTTGATTGATAAATAATATTTTGGATTAAAAACTTTGAAAATATATACAATTATTCATGAAATATTTTTCTGACTTTTAAAAGTTTTCACATTCAAATGTTTTATTTTTTTATTTTTCTGTAAACAAAAATATTAATAATTTTTAATTTTATATAAATATAAAGCTATGTTATTTAGTTTGAATAAATATTTTTAAATAATATTAGATCTTCGTAGTATAAACTAATTATAAAATGTATTTTAAATCTGAACTTAATTAATTATTATTATAATTATATTTGATTGAAAATCATATTTTTTATAAGATACCATATAATTTAACATACAATGTCATAAAACATTAGTTTAACTGCTATTGGCTACTCTATTAAGTAAATTGAAAACTAATAATATCAAATATTTATATATTTTTATTACCTATTATAAAAACAACCTATATTATAATAGTTTTTAATTTTACATTTTTAAACTGTATAAATGAACAAACAGGAATTTTGATTATTATCATTAAACATTTATTGGTTGTATTTGATAGGTTAATTAATTAATTGAATTAATTTTGTTGAAACGATTTTCAGCTAAAAGATAAAATTTATTTTACATCATTGTTTAGAATATTAATTAAAAATGGTTTATAATTGTAAACAGTTTTATATGTAAAAAAACATAATCGACTTAAATGTTATCTAATACTTTTACTTACTTATAGTTTGTATACAAACTATAATGTTTGTGCTAATTAGAAAAACTATATTAAAAATTTCTCATGGTTTTAAATTCACAAGAAGTTGAAATAATAAACATATATTTTTCGAGGTAGAAAAAATGAAAATATTATGTTCAGTGTTTTAACAGATATATCTAAGAAAAATGTAAAATTTTAAGTAATTTGAAATTGTTCAGACATTATAAATTATATTCCACGTGGACAAAATTAGGTTCAACTTCTAACTTCAATGTTTTTTTTTTATTATTCTAAAACTTCTTTGAGTTTCATGCTGATGACGACCGAAAGAAAAAAATGGACAACAAAAAAAAAAAATTATAAAAAACACCAGAGAATGTGAACCCTTCAGGCAGAACCGGTGGTTCTTTTTGTTTTGTTTCGTTGTTTTCTTTTTTTAGAACCGAGGCCATTAACATTATTTTTTTTTGTCTTTTTAAAGTCCGAGAATGTCTTTATGCATGGGAAACATTAAAAAAAAAAAAACAGTACCGTAGACTGAACATAAAAAAATAATCAATACACCTAGAGTTCTAAGAATAAAAAAAATTGATAAAATGAAATGGGGTCTGGGTGCCTTGTGCGGTATATATACTGTTGAATCATAATGAGTTTTAATAAATTGGTTCCAGCTGTTTTAATGATTATAGGATATTTTTCACCAGAGTAAAATGATGATATTAAAGTTGAAACTTCCATGGTAAAAATAGTGTAAATTATTTATTATAATAACCACAGCCCGCAATATCGTATAAATAGGTATTTAACTATATGCCTACATGAAATTGCTATTAATTGAAAGTAATAACAATAATTAAAAAATAATTGTATTTATAGTAAGAGAAAATATTTTTAATATAACATTATCACGGAACATACATTTGAAATATTGTTTATTTTTAACGTGATTTATTAATTATTAATTATATAGGTAACGAAAATGGTATAAATTATATTCAATATAAAAAATAAATACTTTATCTTTACTCTAGATACCGATTTAAAGTTTTCCCTCTTAATATTAATATCTATTATCTGACTTATCCAGTAATAATTAGTAAATAATTAGAGATGATTCTTAAATTGTCAAACTAAATAAGAACCAGGACAAAATAATTGAAGATTTATCTAACGAAGAATAAATTAAAATATCTAATTTATTGCTTAAACAATATTGAAACGGTTAAGCGATGATATAGAAAATAGTCGAGATAATATTTTCTTTTTTTCGGAATGTCTTTATCGGTTGAACAAAAAGTTTATAAATTATTAAGTAATAGATTGAAAAAAAATTGAATTGTATAAGTTTTTGAAAGTATGGCTACAGTCAAATACTTGATAGATAAAAATACTTTGAAAAAAACATAAATAATTTACTTTGAACGAAAAATGTACTTAATATACACATGTATATGCTAATTTTTAAAGTTTAATTTTAAAAACGGTTTAATTCAATTGAAGCTTGACAGTGTAAATATTAAATAGTGTATTGAAATGTAAGTAGGTACCTAATTAGTTTTTATAAACACTAATATAATTTATTATATAAAATAAATTATAAGCAATAATAGTTTAAATCAAATAATCTTTGAATTACCTACATGGCACAGATATTATATGTGACAATATGTGCGTTTATTGTGTGCATAACATTGAAATAATTATATATATTATACATTATTGTTCTAATATTCAAATAGTTAACAATATGAAATTTCTTTTACTTTTAAAAAATAGCTAAAAAAATATCACACCTACTCAACAGTTTTATTTTTAAAATGAGACATATTATTAATACGAATGTTATTATAAATTCTTACTTTACACTTAAACATATACACCGTTTGTTAAGCAATACTTAAATTTTCAATTATTTAGAAACTGGAGATCAAGTTACTAATTGAGCCCCGGTCAGGTGGCATCCGCGCGTTTAACCTATAGTTGATCTTTATAATTATATGTCTAAAGTAGTAGGCAAATGATTGACATAAAAAGAAACACCTGTCCTAAATTATATAAATATTCCCATGATAATAGTATTCAAATATATATATTTAAAGACTTTCCATTTATAAAACTGCATTTGATATTTAAGCAGTAAAATATAAAGGTATTAACAAAAATATCTTTGTAGTTTGTACATTTTTACAGGCCAGATGGGGTGGCCGGGTGGGGGTGGGTACCTAATATTTTTGAATCAATACTTACTCGGGCTACTCGATATTGTATACTAAAGAACTATAAGATATTTTTTTCTTTCGAACATTCGCTATTTATCTATTCCACTGCATAAACTAAAACCAATTCAATCCCTTTCTGTGGGAACACTATCTCTGTAAAGATCCCACTCATGAAACAATATTCGTATGAAAAAAAAATATTGTCCAAGAAAAAAACTACCTCGTATTTTGTTCACGTACATGCAAATATCGTGTGACTATGTTAAAGAAAAAAAAGTCGTCTAATTTTTATACTTCTATATTTTTTTTACCTAAAACAATACTCAGCTGCCAGTGTATAAGTACGGGGGTAGGTAGGTATGCGTGAGAATGAGAGGAAAGGGTCACAGGTGTTTTACATGGATATAATCCGTCTGATGCATGCAAATGCTCGTCCACGCTATTATAATATAATGTAGTGGAAGAGACGAAAAAAATTTACCCTGCGTGAGATTCTATAACGACGGCATTGTCTTTGTAAATTTTTTTTGTCATCTACAACCCTTTTCTAAGGTCATCTCCAAGTTGATGCAAAAAACGGACCCCTTTTGCATAAAAAATTATTAAACTTTTTTTTGGCCACCCACCAAAAAAATTGACTCTATACACTGTTATATATATGGGATGGTTCATCCCTAGTGGGGTTGTTTTTTCATCATCCATATAAGGATAATTAAGGGTGTGAGGGTACGTCCGCCATTTCACTACCCTCCGGTATTGTTTAGGGGTGGATGCTATTTTTTGTTATTATTTTTTTTTAAGGTTTCGTTCTACCCTCCGGATGACTGTCCCGGCCCAATGGTGAAGCGGCAGGGGTGACTGAAATATGGTTGGATGGGATCAACGGTTTTTGTAACGTTTTCGCAACGGTTTACCAAAAACAAAAATGGACGAACTAAGACTACTGATTAATACGAATACACGTGTATAATTACGGCAGACATTTTTCGGTAACTATATAGTGATAAATGAATTAAATATGTTTTCAGTACTTATATAAACTCATATTATTTCAAGTAAAATAATTTTGTACATATTATGTTAAACAACTCAACTCTATAGCTAATGTACCTAGCAAAATATAATTCCTACAAATACGACAAAATCTCGTATATTGGATGATATTTTTGAAATATTCTGTACAGAATTAAAATACAAACATGATTATTTATTCTTAAATAAAATTAATATTATATGGTCCTATTGAATGTTTAAACTTTAAATCAATTATAAATTATATAGAGTAAATAATCCAATATGCCCAATATAATTAAATATATTTCCTCGAAGTATGTTAAGTTCAGTCTTTATGGAACGGGATTTTGAATAAATCTTTATAATTATTAGATGACGTTCCTACGAAATACAAGGACAAAAAATCTCGGCGTGGATTCCTGTTAATATCTTCTTGTTTACTAAGTAACATGATTTCAAGTCTTACAGAATAAATCAACAGGACACTTTTGTGATGTAGATATCTATATTATTATTTTAAAACTATTTGTGCCAATATTATATTATTATGCTGTAGGCATTTTTAATTTCTTTTTATTGAAAAATGTATACTGCATTAATGCATAATGGATAAAAGTGGGTCAGTGATGGTAAGCGATGACTTACGTTGTGATGAACTAGCCCTGCAGCAATTTTCTGTTTATTACTTTGATTAAATGAATATAATTGTATTTTGATGTTCTTAAGAGTTTTGTTGTAATATAATTTATGCAATTATGATTTACTGGTTATATGTAGCTATATTATATTTGGTATGCCATTTAATTAAGCTCTTTATAATAATAAAATAAATCAATGCAGTATGCATAAATGCGTAATAGACGTATATTTGATCAATGTATCATTTATAAAGTGCAATGGGATAATAATACCTTTATTATATCGTAAAATCTGTAAGAAGTACCTACATTTATAAAATAGTTATAGTTGTTGAAGTAGGTACCTGGTACCCACTAACAAAATATTTTGGTATGAAAATTATATGTTTTAGCATTAATTAAAATATCTATTTATCAGCATAATTTACAGTATTTTGTAAGTATTACATCCATCATTAGGTAAATTTAATTTTTATTAAATACAATACCTAATAATAAATTTAAACAAAAGATTTAATATTCTGATTAGAATATTATATATTATATATATTTAAATAAACTTTTTAAAAAAATGCAATAAATACGTAGTATTATTGTATTCTATATAAAATTATAATAGTATATCTAATTTAAATTTATTTGTAGGTGAAAATTATGTTTTATGCAAATTATTTTAAAAGATTTATAAGACATTTAATTATTTCACACATTAATACTTATTTTCCATGTGGTTAGGTTCCGTGTGGTAATATGATTATTGAACATTTATATTGTAATATAATGATCAATTATATATTATAAATTATAAACTGATCATTCAAACTACAAAATTAAATTAAACATTTTTTTTTATTACATTAAAGAAATGAATTTAAAAAACTTTTGTTCAACATTTTTACGTTTTTTATGTAATTGAAATAAGATAAATTATATATGAAAATGTTTTTAAAGTACTTTTACGGTTTTACTTTACATTTAGACAAAAACTTTATAATTTAATAATTTAATTTAACTAAAAAAAATGATAAAATCAAAATGAAATCTCCAAAAGATTTGTCCTCAAAATATTATAGAATGGTAATGCTTTTAAAATTGTAATGAGTGTAATAAAATTACATTAGAAAAAAACCACAAGTTATTTTGTTGAATGGCGTGTTATACTTTCTTGAAATAAAGAAATGTTTATATACTTGCAACGTTTGAAAAGAAATTTTTTTCGGTCATGGAATTAACTTTAAATTACGCGTTTGATTTTTTTCTTGTGTCGGATGCATAAATACACCGAAGAAAAGCGAATAGCAAGAAGGAATGATAAAAAAAAAACTGAATTCAACCTCTACGCTCCAAGGCATATCATCATCAGATAAAGCGGTTGGTTAAAAAAGCAAATAAAAAATTTCCCAACGTCCTATTTATTGGTTGAAATACGTTTTTTGTCTTTCATATTATCATTGTGTTACATACGTGAAAATATTATATCAGCGGAAAAAAAATTCTAGAAAAAATCACCAAGAAAAAAATAGAAATAAATAAGTCGATATTTTTCCAATATACGTGATGCATAACAGAATGAATGAAAGCAGTATAGGGATAAGAACAGAAAATATATTACAGAAAGAAAAATCGATTCGTTTCGTTACTATAATCATAATTATATTACACATATTATTATGAGATGATAAAAACTAAATTAGACGCCTACGTGTTGATCACATAACAATATGTTAAACTGTTAAAATTAAAACCGTTTCTTTTCAAAAACCACTTGGATAATATTTATTTTTCCTTTACGCACGTACGTATCACCAAATTGATGTATAATTTTCTTTAGTTTTGACTATACAACTAATATTTATAGCATATAAGGCTATTAAAAATACAAAGTTACAAAAGTTTGTAGATGTTGCTTATATAGTTCGATAAAAATTAAGTCCAGACTCCCAGAGTGAAAAATTGAATAATCAATTATATGTAACAATATGCGGATATAAAAAACCTTTTAAATTAATTGAATTTTCTCATCAGATTACAAAAACAAATATATTTTTGATATCTTTATATATATTCAAACGTGAGGCGATTTTTTATGATAGTTATATCTGAAGTTCTACTGGGCCGATTTTCATGATTTCTTTTTCTAACGCAAGTACTCGGTGTTCAGATGATCCATCAAAAGAGAAAAGTCCAAACAATTAATTATTTAGTTAGTTATTAAAAGTATAAAGTTTGCCGTATTATCACATAGCGACGCGCGTTGCTTAAGCAATACAATTGTGTATCTATTAAGTAGTGTAAACTAAGAACTATAAGAAGCATCAATAATACGTTAAAATAAACTCACGCAAAGGCCAAAGAATAAAAAAAATTAAATAAAACTTGAAACTCTTAAATAACACATGAGAATAAATATAAGTTGACATTTAAGAAATCTTTATACCTACACTCCGTTGTATAATACGTTGAACATAATATGATCTAATGTATAATCTAAATAAAAAGTTTTATATAATTTATTTATCTATTCAAAGAATAATAAAACATTTTTTAAATATGGCCAACTTGCAATTAAACATTAGATTATTATTTGAATAAGATTTAAGTAGTATAAGTAGTAACTAATTGTGTTGGTACTTTGGTCTCTTTAGTATACGATTGCAGGTAAATAAAATGATACTTTTATATTTTATTATAAATACATTCGAATACTGTAAAATAATGTGTTATAAACGTATGCTATTAAATTTCGGGTATAAAAAAACTGCTGAGATTTGATCTTCAAGTGCTCTGGAGGATTACCAAGGAAATCAAAAAATATCTCTCTGTAACGTATTAACGAGACACGGTTTTTAATAGCCAGTGGGGTCATATGGAATTATGCAGAGTCTCTAATTCCATACAAGCTTTGGAGCAAAAACCGTTAGTTAAATATTTGCACATAATTGCAGTACCTACACAGCCAAGACAACTCAGATTTCAAAGGGAACGAATCATATGGAACAATAGGAAGTGTCCTTTATTAATATGAAAAAGTTTACTATTCATATTATATATTTATTATAATATACCTACTCGGATTACTGTGTCTTAATAGCGTACAAAATTATACACTACAGATATGTCAGTGGCGGATTTTCAAAATTTTTCTGAGGGGAGGTCCTAAAAAATAATATGTATTTCAAATGTATTATTTTTATTATAAAATAACAGAAATAGTGTTATAATAATATTGTCCTCTATATAGTGGCAAAATACGCAGATAAACTCACTATCGCAATACAAAAGAATATCGGGAATTAACGTTACGACTTACGATTGTATCTAAAATTTTAAAATACGATAAATATTTTATTATATTATTATTATTTCAGTAGGTTCTTGACAATCAACCTATATAGGTCCTTATATTTGAAATATGTGCATTGTGCATATATTATGATGTTATACGGTATACCTACTGCAGGGTCAGACTCTGTGTATGCATTATTTAATTATATATGTATATATCAGTGTCTGGGGGGGTCCAGACCCCATTACCCCCCCCCCCGTAAATCCACCACTACAGATATCTATAGGTACTGTCGATCCGCAATAATTAATTAGGGTGACCTGATACTCAATAGCAAACAATATGATGTTCGTACACGGCACGGTTGTCAGTGAAATATGCCGAGAACAATTAATATTTAAAAAAAAATCAAAAGACCACTCACTTGTGCCATTCGAATTCTTGCTGAGGATCTTCGTGCCGGAAGAATGTTCCGCCAAAGCGCCGACCGCAGGGGACGAGCCGCAACAGTTGCCCCCGCCGTTACCACCGTTGGTTGGCGGCGTGCCGGTAGACCGAACTTCAGCGCTTTCGTTGACTTCCATAAAAATTACAACGGCCGGTAAATAAATAGCGTTCCGTGCAGTCCGCGAGAACGAGATTCAAGACGACATTAGAGTAGAAGAAAAAAAAAACGAAAATTTTAAGAGAAGTAGGAAAAAAATTCACTAAAAAAATCTTAACAAAAAAACATTACATTTAACATGATAATATATAATGGTAAAAAAAAAATTGTAAATAATTCGATAGAGTACGTGACGAGCTATAAAATATAATGTTATACTACGTTTTTATCGTTCAATAAATCATAATATTATTATAGCGTCGAATATCGATAGATCGTATGTCTCGGTCGGCGGCGTAAGCGTCCGACGGTTAGCGGATCCGTGACGATTGCCGCATGGCGACTCCGGGATACTCGAGGGAAAACTCAAAACGCGCAGCGTTACGCCACCGCCGACGCCACTGCCGGACGTCCGCGACGCCATCTGTTGGCTTGGTCGCCGACGGCGGAAAACGCCATCTCTTCACCCGCTCGGCCGGCAGCTGCAGTTTTACTGGCAGCCGTCGAGGGGTCTCCCTCGTACACATTATTATTATTATTATTATTATATACCAATGTCTTGTTGCTTAAACGTGTTTACGGTGTGTCGTCACGATATTATAATTATGTAATACATATTATTTATTATTTATATAATATGTAGCGTATTATATAGAGTTATAATACTGCAGATACCATCATGAATATTGAATAGGTACATATATTATCAGTAATTTTCAACCATTATGTTTGTATACGCAGGTCTTTGTAAGTAGGGGACGGCTCTAAGTCACCGAAATAATCGATAGCGTCCCCTTTATATTACATAGGTTTCAATCCAATAAATTATAATATAGACAACAAGTTGGATGAGATTATACATTTTTCAACACAAAAAATTGTTTTTATGTAGGATGCGCCTAATCCAATGATGCGCACAGCTGAACTGTATAACACCTATAGGTTATATCTTGGTATATAATTAAAACGATATTGTTCCGAGTTTAGAATTTATATTTATTTTCTCTGGGAGTCTCATCTGCAGAATAGTAATATAGTAATCAGTAATCATAATATACGATGTGAAAAACGCTATGATTTAACGGTGTATGTATATATTGTGTATGTTATTACGTGTGTGCATATCAATAACAATAACATTGATCATACAGCATACTACAACTATAGTATAACAATAATAGTCATAATAATGAAAATAATTATGAATATTATTATGATAAAAATATTTGACAATAATTTTACACTCGGAAATCTTTTTTTTTAAATGCCTGTCAAATTAGCAATAAGCTCCCCCCGGACATTTTGAACTCCCCCTCTCATAGGTTGGGAAACACTGCTATAGACAATGGTAGGTGGGTTTTAAAAAAAACAATATTTTTCCCTCCTCTACCATCGCTGCAACCACACCTGGACGGGTGAAACGAAGTGCGTCGGCATCGCATAAGAACGACGCCGTGCGAATGGCAGGGGGACGGCTATTATATAATATATATATATTCGATCATTTTGTTGGGAGAGCGGATGGGCGACGAGTGGTTGTGGGGAGTTTGCAGTCGTCGCTTTCGTCGTCGTCCTCAAGAAACCGGACTTGATCCGACAGCAAAAAAAAAAAAAAATTAAATGAAAAAAAATACCGTTTTGGGAAAAGAGGCGGCAGCGGGGATTATAATATTATTATTATATCGTATACCTACGCGAAAACAAAAAAAAAAAAAAAAAAAGGCCGAAAGCGGTTTTTCGGCGCGGTGTGTAATAATAATATTAATTGAACGAATAGGGAATAGAATACGGAAGAAAAAAATAATGATTAAAAAAAATTGTGGGCATAGAATGTCGTGATCCCGCGGGAGAAAACGTCTAAGAACAAAGGGTTGTGGAAAAAAAAATGGTTCGTTCGTGACTGCACACGCTGCTTGAGAATTATTATGACTGTTCGTTATTATGTATTATTTTATAGTGCAAACGGCCAAATGAAAAATTCTTCGCAACATCTTTTGTACGTATGTAAATCGACGTGCAATAGAACGAACGGTTTAAAAAAAAAAATAATATTTTCATTTTTATTTACAGTGGGCAAACATGATGTAGTTTCTAAATAATCAACAATGCAGTCCGTCAGCGATGCAACGGTTTTATTTTTACTCAATAAGTGCTTTAAATAATATTTGAATAATTGCATATTATATTGTATATCATACAGAACGGTAATTAGTTTAAAAAATCATAATTGCAACACTGGACTTATAGTATTACAATCATTATTGTTCCGGAAATGGTTCTGATCTAAAATCTTCACATTTTGTACTACTCAAAATGGTCTTTACTGATGTAATTATTTTAGAACTAAGAATTTTTCAATTATTAATAGATATATTAACTGTCGATTGTTATACCGACCACTTATATTGTTCTGAGCAATTAACATATTTGGTAAATGTACCGCACACACGCAAGGGCGCCATTGTCCCTACTGGGAATATTTTAAAACCATGAATGCCACGCATATTAAAGACATTGGTAAAAAGCAAAAACAAAATATTTTTGAAGACGTTGTATACAATCATTTCGTATGCAACCGAGACGCATACAACTTTTATTTGATGATTAATATGAATATATTTAATTTGTAACATCTACATTAACATGTATTCAAAAAATATTAATATTTTATTGTAAACCTACACATGTCAGGGACTTATTCGATGACATAATGTTGTTTTTTTTTCTATTTAGGTCATGCTATTTTAGAATGAAGACACTAGAAATAAATATTAAAATTTAAAATAATGTTTTTGATTTGGTTTTAGAATTTTGATCTTGCCCCGGGTGGGATTTTATCCCGCGGGCGTGCTTGCACACGCGCATAGTGTTGTCTTCATCAGACAATAATCGAACTGCAATGCTGGCGGCGGTGACGCCTTACACGTCACACCTAATTATAATTATACATAGGAAGTAATGTAGTCGTAATTTTTTTAGTGAGTATACGCTTAAATGTGTTTGATATATAAACGTGGGGGCTTTGCCCACCATCCCCCTCTATATATCCTTCGTTATTATTATATTTATAATTATAATTGTATTTGCATACGCCATCATATTACGATATACCTTGCCGCAATTAAACCGCTAAAGTTTAAAATCATTCTCCTAGATATTTATTATTATACAGATAGGATTTTTACACACTTTTCTTAAGGTCGCCTTCACGTCTGTAGTCTGTTAGACGGTCTGTTTGTCTGTAATCAAATCTTGCGTGCTCGATTTGAGGCACTTTTTGACGACGAAAAATTCTGAAAATTGGTACAGACCTTCGTCTTGGATGACAATACAATAATCCGTTGTCATTTTGGGACACGGACCTCCAGGTAGGCGATGACGGATGTGCAAAGTCATCTCCGAGGAAGTATCACGCGCTCGTATCACCGCCACTGATCGTCGATTAAAAAATTAAAAATTAAAAATTAAAAAATTCTTTTTATTAAATATAAGAAATTTGTTTCATAAATATTTTTTAAACGTTTAATAAAAAAATTTACTTTTAACTAAAAAGTAGAAAATAAAAATTTTATTTTTTTAAAACACCTAAAAAAACATTAAAAAAAATTATATTTAAAAAAATGATGAAAAATGTACTGATGAAAAATTTAAAAGTGTGTGGTGCTCTTACACTTTAAATATACTCCCAGTCACTATCTTATAAACAGGATTGAACAAAGAAGTGTATGTGAGACTTAGCTCGGCTTTAAATGTTTTAAACCTAACCACATCACACTTTTAAATTTTTCATTATTTTTTTAAATAACATTTTTTTTTATTTGTTTTTTTAGAAAAATGTGTTTTTAAAAAAAATTTTTCAAGTTTCAATAATATATATTATATATATTATTAATTATTATTAATTATTATTAAATACTAAAAACAAGAAACAGTATTATAAGTATATTTGTTGTTGTTCTGTACTTCTGTAGTGTCTTATCAGTTACATATAATACGATTTACCACAATGTTTATAAATAACTATATGGCCAGGATACCAGCGCTGCAGCTATATTGTATAATAGATGATAGATATTAATGTCTAATTACAATGTAGTAAGTTCATTCATATATAATATACTAAAATACCTTTAGTATAACTTTATAAGCAACTGTTTTCGTTATGGAAACCGTTAAATCGATTATAGGTTTGTTCGTTTTTTTTTTTCAAACTTTCAGATAAACAGAGAAGTACTGTAAACCACTGTATAGGACCGTTGTTTGCAATCAGGGATGGCTGTGCAGGAGGACGGTGATGAGGCACTGTATGAGCCGCGGCCAGTGACGACGAGGGCATAGGCGTTCTGGTTACCACTGCAACTCGACGGTCGGCCGTTTTTCCTGCACTCCTCGTGCTCCGGTCGGCTAACCTAACCGTCCACCATTTCCTGTGGTCAGCATGCACTTATTGCACTTCACCGTAAACGGTATTTGTGAGTATGTATTTGAGTAACCACTAACCGGTAACGACGGCCGGCTGCTCGTTCAATACCGCATACCGGATATTGTAATAATTAGGTATACAAAAATGGATTTTAAAATCTACACATTTATGTAATTATTTTGTCTGCAGTTGGCGTTAGGGCCGGCAACGTATAACAATAATAATAATAATAATACGCGATTCTAATAACAAATTACTCGGCTATTCGCTAAGGCTGTGGACCAATAACAGGTAGAAGTGTGTATATGTGGTAGTAGTATAGGCAATGTATTTAATTTGATGTGTATTATAGTGGTTTTTGTAAGTTTAAATACAATTTTAACCAGAATTTCCTTTTTGCATAATAATATGATATTTAAATAGCTAGCAGAGTGTGTAGACATCAGTGTAAATAAATTTATGATAGTTATACTTATACATATATAAACGGATGTACAATATAATTGCGATTTTTTTCGCCCAACCATAAATTAAATAATATATCAATTACAAAATAAGCATTTTAAATATATTATGTACTCTCAATGTTATAACTTGTACTACGCGCACACTATTTAAGCTGTTCCTAATAAATATATATATATAGTTGGACAAAACAAATATAATAATAATCACACTATTAGTGCACACAGCATATAAATAAATAGTGGAAATCCGCTCAAAAGTTTCAAATAATTCATTAATGATAATAATTTGCGCACACTTTATACAACATAAATAAATATGCGATAATTCGCAAACAATACAATAAATAAAATTAATTAATTATTACGTACTAAAATAATAACAGCGATTTACCTAATGTACCTACAAATACCTGTAATTGTAATACGATTAGGATACATAAATTAACAATGACTATAAAATAAGAATTATTGATCATATAATAATAATGGTTGATTAATAATTAGTAATTACATTGATGAGATAATAACAATAAGCCCACAAATATATGATTTGCATTCATACAAAAAAGTGCACACAGGGTGATCGCCTACCTGCAGTCTATATATACAACGTCCATGCCCCTGTTAACGTAGTGTGTCTGTCGGTGTGTGTACGACAGGGAAAGGGGTGGGTAATTAAGTATCCGTGAGCCAGCACAAAAAGTCGTTCCGCCGTGACACATCGACAATATTTCGATCTAATCCATGAACCGCTGAAAGCGTGCGCAGCGGAGTTCTAAAAAAACCTATTGGTACGTATAATATAATATATACCGAATGCTGATATATTGCGTGTACGTAAATTTAATGTAGTGTAAGTATATGGTACTGGTCTGTTGCAGATGATGTGGAAATCCTATATCGGCATAAGCGTGCATTGCAGGAAATAATAATTACACTATATCCATCATATCGTTCGTAGGTTTCCGGAGAATTAATATAAATTACAACGACACGTTTACCGAGCCGGCGCCCTTCTCCCAGACCACTGCACAGCTTCGTAGACAATAATAATAATTACGATATATAATACGACACGCTGCAGCTTCGATTAACGTTATTCGTCATACATATACCTATGAGGAAGTTGATAAAAAATAATACAGAGCTCAAAAAACATTTGGGCAACTCCACCTCATCTGCAGGTTCATCCACCGCACATGCACGTTTGCATTTAATGTGTGAATGTCATATTGTACATTTATATTCCATTCATGTGTTATAGCTCACCCGTTCGCCGGCCATCCGATCTGGACAAATATTATCCCCAAGTATACATATATATATATATATATATATATATATATATATATATATATATCATATATGATATGCTTAGCCCAGGATACACCGCGCGCACGCTGATATATTACATATAATATACACATTGCAGGACCTTCTTAAATGCCGGATGCTGCCTAATTTAATAGTTGTCCGGGCGCGATCGTTTTTTGTCGAAAACTTTTGTTAAACTTTCCCACGAGTCCGCAAAAGAAGTATATATACACAGCAATTGACCTTTTATTAGCAACTAATCAGCAAGCGGATGCACTCGCTGTAACACCTAAGAGCTAACTGTAATGTTTGAATTCAAATTTGTTTTACACCGCCAAGTACACAAAATTCGTCTTTTTCGATAAACTTCTCATTGCTTATATGACAATGTTTACGACGACTGCCAGACGTGCAGTCACACAGTAAAAATGCACGCGTGTGATGGTGTGTGTGCATTCAACAATCGCAGGGATAAAAAGACTGGACGGGTCGTGGTGCACCGCAAGGCATTGTTTCAGAATAGAACGCTATAATAATAAATAAATATGCTTAATACAGCACGTTTTCAAAGATATTAATGTGATACAATTTGTGCTTATTGAGATTATCTTCATTGTAATCTTTTCGTTTTTTAATGCCTAACATTTTAATAGTTACCTAACCTATCCTCAGATTTGCTGTACTGTTGTGTAATGTGCATAGTTGAATAATAAATTTATGTTAGATACTACTGAGGAATGTATACAACAGCAGTTTTTGATTAGAATTTACATTCTATGATTTATTGTGATCGATCTATCAAGAATATAATACATTTTATACGGAATACGCATAATATCATGATTACTGTTAATGTAGCCGTTGATGACTAATATCGTGTTAACAATAATAAATATTTAAAAATTCGTAGCATCGATCAATAACTAATAAAAATGTATTTTCACAAATTGACAAGCTTATTAGACATAAAATTACAAAATATTTTTTATAAAACTAATTAAAAATTATTAATATTAGGTATAGCTGTATGTATAATATTGCTTATTAGGCCAATCGATACGTAAAATGTCTTCGCGAAGGTATTTATTTATATTTAATTTTAAGCCTCCTGTACATTTTAATGCAATAAGAATTATTAATATTCATCACCTATTGTAAATTAACACTTGGAAAAAAAATAGGGTTATACCAACACGCAGCCGTGACTATACGCCGCGACTAAGAATTATAAAAGGTTCCTATTCATAAAAGGCCTGGGAAAGAAGAAAAAAACACGGCAATACATTGTTTCTTTCGAACAATGCGAGATGGTAAAAAATAAAAATAGTCATGAAATATATAATTTTTTTTAGTAGGTAAACACTAAATAAAATTATATTAATATAATAATATATGTATGTGAAAAACATATTCATAAGACACACGTTTTGTCAAAGTATAAAATGTTTAATATTCATATTGACAACTGAGGAGCACTGAAAATATAAGTAAAAAAACTCTGTAATACATACATTACAAAAAGAACTCTTGAAATTATTTCTATAATCTAAAACACAGAGTGATATCTGATTGAAATTCTACGGCGGACTTATTTCTGGTAAAATAGTTCAAACATTTCATACGTTGGATATTCAATCATCGACTTTTCACTGCAGTAAGTTATCAGGACCTCCACGAATTATGATTATAATATGTAATTAAATTAATAATAATATCTTAATATGTTCTGTGTAATTAAATTTCTTTATAATTTCACATCAGTTATCTATAATTCAATATTTTAATAACAATACTAAAAATAAAATTCATATGATTTTTGAATGTAGATGATCGTTAAGGATTGAGAATAATTCTCAAGTAATTATTACTCTTATAGGTTAGATTATTTTAGAATTAATTTTGGTTTTTTTTAATACGGAAATATTTTGTATGAACTATCACATATACACATATTCTCAAAAATTAATTATGAAACCGATACAGATAATAATTATGTTTTTCGAAAAATATGAAATCTCTATTTGGGATAAATTAAAACGTCATGAGTAGTTGTTGGGAAGAATAACTGAGGCGATTAACTTAAAATTAAATAATTTGGTAAATTGAACTATTATTTTTATAAATACAATAAATTATTATATTATTGTATCAACTGTAAAACTAATAACTAATAACTTATTAGTTTCTGTATAGATACCTATGGTCACATAAAATTATTTTATAGTTATAAATTTAAAAATAAGTTGCGATACTAACATCAAATAGTCACTGAACTGGATTAAAAATACATACGATAGCTTACCAATAACTTAATATTATTTTATCCATCAAGTAAAATAATACAATATCATATCTATGATATTTATTTCAAAAAATTATAAACATTTATATGTTACATATCTCACAATTTATTTGGACAAATGCAGCGTTTTAAAATTAGTATTAAGTTAAGTTATTGGTGGTCAGCAATGCATTTTAAAATCTTTAATTCTTAGAATTTATAAAATATATTGAAATAAAGATATTTTAAAGGACAATTCAACCTTTGTGACTTAAGTTTTGATAACTGGCTCATCGCATGTAAAGTTTTTATATCGTCTTTATACTATATACTATATATTATAAAATATTGTGTGGATATATCTTGTCGGCAATTATTTTTCTATTAATAGTTAATACTATGTAATAAAAAGCGTGCGAATTGAAAGTGAAATTAAAAACATTTTAATTTCATTTTTGAAATGTTAAAGTCTTTTGAACAATTCAAACCTGTTGCATAGTAATTTATTATTTTCAATATGTATATTAAGTTGCATAAACCGTTTTTTTTAGGAGTGAGTTTGTGCCCGCCTACAAAGGCTTGACACATCATGCATAATTATATAACATTAGATATATAATAATACTTTAATAGTAATATAGAATGGCTATTGAATAATATGGTACAATTTGGATTAATTATTTTACAATTATAAAATATTACCGAGTACATATATAGGTAGGTACTCATTTACCTACTCATTTATTTAGTATTATAATAGAAAGTACCTATAGTATTTTATTTTTAATCGCTACAAGGTTCACATAATGCTATAAAATTAATCTAACAAATATAATATTAAAATTTCTGTAAGTATCTATATTTTGTGGTAAATTTATTGCTAGTAACAAGTAGTTTATCAGAGAATGGTGACTTATAATTAAATAAATTTCAGAGTGGTGTTATGGTGTTTAAATAATGTTAAAAACGTAATTATAAGCATTTCAAAGAATTATAAAATAAAATATCATATAGAGTTAAGAGTGCTTATATTATTTTTTGTGTAGGGACCATGGTGATTTATAAGTAAATAGGCACCGGCTTAAGAGTGGCCCTCGGGCTCTCAGCATATATACTCAACGGTAATAGTAATTATCGTTATAGTTGTAGCCCCGAGGGTATTGCCTCCATCCATTATTTTGACGCCACCTCCACATGGACTCTAAACGATACCAGTTATTCTCGCCACGACGGTTCATCCTCCCATAATTTTCACCAAATTGCCTGTCACCGGGCCTTGGATACGACTGATACCTATTTCTGTATCCCTCGATGTCGTCACGAGCGCAAGACACTTGATGCAAGACCAGAAGTACAGAAATTATCTGAAAATGGTATGTAATAATTAATTTAAATAAAAATTTTAATAACGATGAAAACTTGTGAGATCCAGACATCCAGTATTGGACCATAGAGGTCCGTAGCCCGAAGGTTCAAAAACAGTGAAGGAAAGAATACTCGCAAAAATCCTAATTGGATTCTTAGCGGAGCGATTAATACTTCGGTTTTACAATGTAGCTATCTATGTTTTAGATTCTGAACGAAGTGATGAATGTATTGATTTTACAATGATGTGTGTTTTTTTTTTTGTGTCTGTGTACAACATGACTAGTTGAAATAATGCTTCAATTTCAAACTTTGGGGGTGGTTTCTGATGTAAAAGTGAATATCCTTGGTGCATTATAGAGGTCAAAAGTAAAAATTTTCCAACAGTTTTCAAAAAAATCGAAAAAACAAAAAAAAAATGACAGAAAACGGGAATTTTTACGGAAAACTAATTTTCGATAAAATCGATTTTTTTTATATGGTTGTAATTCAAAAACTAATCACTGTAAATACTTGAAATTTTCACCAAATGATAAGGTTAGTGTTATCTATATACAGTCAAATTTTCAAAAATATTTGACTTTTTTAAGTTATTTATAGATCACTGAAATTTTCGATTTTATGAGCATTTTTATTTTAAGTATCAGTAAAAAAATGTTGGATGACCAAAACAACTTGAAAATTTAATACAAGGTTCTTTATGAGTTGTTCTTATTGTAGCTAAAAAAATTAAAAATCGTTAGTCACAATTTTTTTTTATAAGCGTTTATAGTTCAAATTTTTACGAAATCTGTCGAAAACGCGAAAATTTGCAAGTAATTTTGAAGTTTAAAAATCATAAAATTTGTTGTGTTTATAACTAAAGATTAAAAATACAACACTGAGTTTTCTATAAGTTTTCCTTCAAGTAGCTATAGAGCAATAATTTCGAAGCATCATTATAGGAAAAATTTTAAGTGCGTGTGAATTTTAAATTTTTACGAAATAGCGTAACGATAACAATTTGTCTTCAAACGAATTTAAACATTTGTTATTATTCAAAAATTATAAGTCGTAGATACTTGAAAATTTCACAAGTTATTAAGATTAGCATTTTCTTTACATGATTTAATTTTAAAAATATTTTGACTTTTTTTGAGATATTTATAGACAACTGAAATTTTAAATTTTTCTGATTTTTTTTTTTGAAGTGTCGATAAAATTTTTTTGGCCCAATCAAAATACTTAAAAATTTAATACAAAGTTTCTCATAAGTTATTCTTATAGTGATTAAAAAATTATAAGAATACATTGGCACATATTTTTTTAATTAGCATTTGAAGTTCAAATTTTTACTAAATACGTAAAAATTACGGCAATGTTCAAATTATCTTAGATAGAAATTCATAAATGTTTTTCTTTTTAATTCAAAGATTTGAAAATTTAATAAAAGGCTCCTAATTTATTTTTACAATACCAGTTGAAAAATAAAAGAAATACATACTCACAATTTTTTTTATAAGCATTCAAAGTTTGAATTTTGACAACATATTATGTAAAAATCACGAAAATTCGTAAATTATTTTATGCTAGAAATTCATAAAAAATTTTGAATACAAGATTCCTTACAAATTTGTCTATCTTTATCACAGAAAAAAATGTCTACTGGAAATTCAAATTAAATTTTTAATAGCATTTGAATTTAAATATTGACAAAAATTCGTCAAAACCATTAATATTTGCAAATTATTTTGTAGTTCAAAATTCATAATATTGTTTGTATTTATATCTAAGGTTATAAAATTCAACACTAAGTTTTGCTTCAAATAGCTATAGAGAAAATTTGAAGCGTCATTATAGGAAAAATGTTTTGAGCGTTTGAGTTTTAAATTTTTATGAAATCGTTTAATGATAATGATTTATCCTAAAACCAGTTATATGTATATCTATGATAATATATTGTATTATGATTTATGATAACTACATGCAATGTTTTTGGAAAAATTGATTAATCATGCCTTATGCAAAATGCGTCTTAATTGAAAAATAAAATATTTGTTTCAAAATAGAATGTATGATAATATTTAAATATAATATATCCTAGAATGACAAATCATCTCCGTTCAGAATCGTTTTTCGTATACATTGATACCTATCATTGCATTCAAATCTAACCTACCCTAGTCAGTGGTACACCCCACCACCTAATGTACAGCAGAGCGATACCCACTTCCCCGCTTTTTTTTCTTTAAATCGAACATTTTTTATTATGTTACAGAAAAAATCTTCTAATTTTCCACTTTGAGGAAGGATTCTGATAAAAATTGGAGTTAAATGACAAATTGTGTATACTGTATACCATTTTTCATTCAAGATAAACAAGATTTATAAATTATTAAAATATAAAATAAATCATTAAATATTATATATCATATTAGCAAAAAAATAGCACCGAAACTTGAAAACAGCACTTCAATCCTAAAATACTTCAGTATGCAAAAAAAAACAGCATAAAATTTCGTACTTGAAGTCTCTGGTAGATGAAACATATTCATAGTTCACTCTGATATTTGTATCTATAAGTATTCTAAGAATAAGAAAATTCTATAAAATCCAAGTCCTGTGAATCACAATTTCATTATTATTTGAATAATATGATGAATTTAGATTTTAGATGATTAAGGGATTCTCAACAAATATCTAAAATAATAATAATTTATTTGTTAGTGATTGGAATATAATGTTCGTCGGAAAATATACACAGTAATAACTAATAACGGTCGAGGGTCGCCTTTACGAAAAGCAGTGATACTCGTATGAAAATTATCAAAAGAAGAAACTTCCTGGTATTTTTCAACATAATCGGAGAAAAAATTACGAATAAATGGAAAATATTTGCTCAAAATCAGTTTTCAAAGAAATGGATTTTGTTGGAACTCAAAAACCAATACTTGTAGAAAATTGATATTTTCGTACGAAACATTTTTAAAAATGTATCCCCAAACATTCTATCCAGTATATTATATCATATTGTTCATAATTTGTTGAAATTAATATTGGGTGAGAATTTCTAATGGAGATTGCTAGTAAATTTTTGATATGGGGTTTAGCGTAATTTTGAAGGCGATTTCTAATCAACAAATATATAAACAAAATAACGGTGTAAGAATGTATAAACATGTATGAGTAAGACACGTAAATTTAGAATAAAATCTTGATTGTAAGTACGCTTGTAATTTTTAGGTACTATATAATTAACATCTTAAGATTATAGAAGCGTTAAATAAATATAAATGATTTATAATTGCATTAAATAAAGATCGATAATATTGTCCAACCAACGTTTGTATCACATTTTTAAATATTATTTATATTATTGCTTTTGATTTTAAGTTTGCGTCCTAGCCCTTAAGTATATGTGTAGTGTATAATATGCTTATATGTATTTATATTTAAATCTAAAACTGCATGCATATATCACATAATTATTAATCGTTATTTGTATTTTTTTATGCATACTTAAAGTTTTTGTTAAAAGTATTTAAATAACCATTAAAAATTTAATACTGTGATTAACAAAAGTATTTTTTTTATTACTCTAGAGCTAAGGTACTAGTAGTAGTTTTAATTTTATAGCATTGGTTTGATAAACATATTATATTCGTAACAATTGATTAGATATAAATAAATCCACTGTCACTGTTATGTAAGTACCTATCCATTTATTATATTGCCTTTAATATTTTTTCAATACGTTTAAATTTTTTATCATTTAAGTAGGTACATAGTATATAGGTATACTTACAGAAAATATTATGATGTTTTTCATAATGTATGTCAGCAGTTATTACGTGATAAAATAATAAACTGTGGCTTATTACTGTGTAAACTGTGAAAAACTATAACTGAAGTTTTCACTAACAATTTTTGGTTTTTATACGTGTACGAATCATAAAATAGTTAACCTTGGATAATGTTCTAATTAAAAAAAAAAACTTACCATCTACCAACTTGTATGCATTTTTTTAGGTGTAATTATACTATATAATTATTTAATTATTTGTAAATTAGTCTCTAATCTTTCTGTGCAATATTTTTTTGGAAACTTAAGATTTTATAAAATGTTAGTAATACCTACATAAAACTGTTGTTTTTTTTGTCATTCGCCTTTATAAAAATTTGGCTAAACAATTAAAGCACACCAAAACTGTTGTTTTAATTCGAAAAAGCCTTGACAAATATAATATAGCCTATATATAGATTTATAAATATTGATGATAAGTATAAAATTCTAGTTACAATTATTACCCATTACCTTACCGTAACTAACTAAATTAGAACTTTAAATAATGGAGGTTATCCACGTTTATTTTGCCATAAATAAGAAATGTCGATAAATATGTGCAATGATATAGAATTATCTGATAATACGAGATAAGAACGAATATAATAGCCAAGGTGGATTGATATCAATTGATTATAGCAATTATTTGGTTGATATTTAATATAAGAATGATGGAATCATATCACAATTTTTAGAAATTTTAAATTATTTTCAGCTGTACCTATATTGTCATACAGTTGTATTTTGTGTTGTAAGTAAACGCTTCTTTAATAGGTACATTATTTGCCTATTAAAGAAGCGTAAATATAGGTGCATATAGTTATGATTCATAATTATTATTGTTATAATTACCATTAAAAAAATTACAGAAAGACGTCATTGTAAATGCATTATAATGCATTAATAATGACGTATTTGTGTTTACCATACAATTGTAATAATCATTTTAATATTTTTTATAAATAATTATAGAGGTAGGTACATGTATTGTAATATTAGATTTAAAAATCTGATAGGTAAGTATACAAGACAATAAAATTTATGATATTATATTATAAAAAAAAACTGAAACATAATGTCAAGGACGAGGATTAGGCTGGTTGTGTGCACAGTGTATACTCCATTATAAGCGACATGCATAATATTAAGCACTATAGCTAATATTTAATAATATACAGTGTGATCACGATAAGTGGAAACACTCAATAACTATGTGTAGGCTTCATATATTTCAATTCTGCTTTTTCGGCTAACTAATAAACATTATTATACACATTTTCAAATAATTAACTGACCGAGTTATAGCAATTTGATTTTATGTTATTTGCATGGGTATAACAGATTATAAAATACGTAGTTGGTAATAATAATCTGTTATACCTACCCGTGCAAATAACATAAAATCAAATTGCTATAACTCGGTCATTTTTTTGACTTAGAAAAGAAATTCAACCACTAAAATGCATTAAAAAATGCCAAAAAAAATAATTTGTGGTCAAAAATGGATCATGCTATTTAAAAAAAAAAATATGTTGTGCGCATGCGCAAAATTAACTGTCAAAAAAATAGTCTGATTATTTAAAAATGTGTATTATAATGCTTATTAGTTAGCCGAAAAAGCAGAATTGAAATATATGAAGCCTACAAAAAGTTATTGAGTGTTTCCACTTATCGTGATCACACTGTATAATAGTTTATTATTGAAAATCATAACAATCATTTGGGCTCTATAGTTGAAAAAATATTTGATTTGTTCTAATGCAGTTGTATAAATTTATGTAGGTATACATACAATATTATGTTATTAAACATTATATATATTAAATTATGAACATGAAAATTGTAAGTAATCACCAGTGAACATATTATTAAATTTGTTTCAATAAAGTATTATTGTTATTTTTGTTCAGTATTTATTAACTATACCTGCTTGCCATATTTTATTATTTATCTATTTATTTCACTTTTTGTTAAACGCATAAAAGAGGTTGCTTCCATTTTATATTATGCATGCATGTTTCACACATTCCTATAGGTATTTTAGTTTCTTGTTGTATTCCGCAATCCATCATATCCTACAGTAGTTCCAATGAACCAGGGTGATAATTATATATTTTTCTCGTTCAAATGTAAATATGCACGTGACTCAAACGAAACAGTAGGTATGCATGATGTTTGATATCTCTTGTTAACTGCTATTTCGCAAACATCTTAAACAGTTTTAATTAGTAAAAGTAACACGGTTAAAAAATTATTACGTCACATTGAGCATTATACTAATAATACACTGGATTGTTTGGGATGATGAATTAACGAGCACTAGCTAACGTATTAACAACAATACAAATTATGTAGAATAATACTTATACCTACTTACATAATGGACTATTATTAGTTATTTAAGCTATTAGTTTATTACCATTGGGAAAAATGCAGATCATCCAAAAGATTTTTACATAGTATTCAAGTGCATTGGTAAACGTAATTTTATAGAGTTTTCAGACATAAGCGTATGCATTGAAAACATAGGTACCTATTTGAAATAATTATTTAAGACATAAAAATAAATTATCAATTTTTTTTACACATATTTTATTTTTCAAGAGAATTTTTTTCAACATCTATAATATTAAAAATTGTAATTCAATAAAATCTTATACAACCTTATACACTAACACATATTATACATATATATTGTATTAAAACTCGTTATCACTCGTACGTCTAGTAACAGCACATTATTGGTTTGATTTCGATTTAAATATATGTTCATATTTTGGACAACAGTTATGTGATGATCGTTAGTTATTATTACATAACACAATGAATTTTATATTATTATATATTTCATTACATTCAGATTTACTTTCCTATTTTTTTTTTTTTTTTTTTTCATAAGTACTTAACAATGTTAAAAAAAACATTTTACGCTTCGATTCAATTATAGAAAGCACCATTACTAAACCGTAAAAATGCGTTTTTATAATAAAATGATTTTGATTTTAACACTCTAGCCAGATTTCATCGATTTCTTTCAGAAATCTCAACCACAATAACGTATCTAACTCAATTCTAACATTTATAACAAATAATAAATCCAATTGATGAAAAAAAAAAAAACACAAGTATTTCAAACAAAATTACTAAGTATATACTAATCATTTATAAAATTCTCTCAATTAATATTTAATTAGCAATCGATTAGCCTGCACGATTACTCTAATATATTATATGATGGTTTTTAAAACCATAAATTATCTCGGCGGTAAGATCAAATACAGATTTTTTACTGTATAGAATCACTGACACCTCACTTAAAAACTTATCTTTAAATTATTTTATATTGTGCAAAAATATTTTCCGTGTATGGTGCCCACACATCACGTGTAGTTTTCCATCACAAAATGTTTATAATTATTTGTTGTTTTTTTTTTTTTTAAATTTTAATTACGACTAATGGCGTCTATAAGACTAGGTACATAATGAATGGAGCGCGAGAACCTATATTATAATGTTTCAATAATGAGGTTCTAAAATTTCAAACTTAATAAAAAAATGTTTCCGTTCGTCTACTCACATCTGCACCGATGTTGAAATTGGCAACGATACCGGCACCTAACAATTACCTAAGCAATAACCTAATGATTAGGTGAGGAGTGGACATTTTAAATTAGAGACGCACGGGATTAATAAATTGACTTTTGAAAAATTTATAAAATACTCATAAACGTTATTCCAACTAAGACCATACTTAGAAAATTGTTGGTTAGTTTGAGATATCATATATGATGTTATGGATACTTTTTTCCAACATGATGTAACCGTTATTTAGTATTTGTTATAACTAACTTTTTATGTTATTGAATTTTTATACTGACAATAATCATAAAAGTGGTTTTATCATAAAACTTTTATGTTTATCGAAATTTTATAAACTGTAATATTTTTAGTGTATAATACTAAAAACATTGCTCTTTTATGAGATATTATACAGAATTTCAGAATACTTAATCGTCTATACGTTTTTAAAAGTTTTTCTAATTATTCGTTCCAGATTTTAATTTGTGTACATATTATTACATGAACATTGTTATACATCATAGAAATGAAAATGAGAATTTTAAATATTTTCGAAACGAACAAAACCAATCGAAGCAAGAGTCAGACTTTTGGTTCTTTTCTCGTTACCTGCAGGAATATAAATTATAAGTTATTACATGAAATAATATTCAATATTAAATACAATATATCATTTAATGGACACCGATTTAAATTATTGAAAATGAGATTTTATTTTAAATTAATTTTGTTAAACGCTGAAGTTCATCTCAGTGGTCAGCGTTACACCCAAAATGTACAAAACTATTGCCTAATATAATTTCGTAGGCCAGTTATTGATATTAAAAAAAATCACATTTTAAGCATTCTTTTCTGGCAACTTATATATTCACATTATACATTATGATATAGCGTAATATATGTGTCAAACGACACTAATTAATAATATTATCTTATTGTTAAAAATTATACAAATCGTATATAATATAATATATACGCATATATCTTAACTTTAAATTGAAATATCCCTAACGAGTGTACACCTTCGGTCGGGAAAAAAAATATCTCAACGGCAACCATTAGACCATAAATATGCGATTGTGGAACTGGACTTAAATGAATGGTGGATGGAAAAAGACAACAGTCAGTTGTTATAAGCTAATTTTTGATTTCGTCAACTGAGTTTGTTTTGTATATAAATATATATATATAGAAGAGAAAACAAGCATTAATGAATTGTTAATCGTTTCAAATGACTTGAAGATTTTATTGGAATTACAAAATAAAATGAGATAAATATGCCACTAAAAGTTAAGTTTGAAAAGTTGGGAAAATATAGATCAGTTTTAAAACACAATTTATTTCATAACGGGTCATACAATTAAAGGGATATTATATTTGACATATTTTGGTTTGTTTAAGTATTTTATACTTTTCCAGTTCCGGAGTTCTATTATGTATATACTATATATATGGTCTTAAGTTATCGTTCGAATTAAATAATGATAAGCTTAACAACTATTAGGCAATAGCATTGATTGGGTTTTTAAAGTCATCGAACAGGCAGCGATTTCGGTCAAAACTTTCCATCTCAGCCTATTTACCATACGGTGTGTCGTCATAGATGCCTTTGCACAATATATGAATTCCAAACAGTCTTGGTGACAATAATAATAATATATTTTGCACATAAAATATGAGTAATTAACATCCGTGAACGATGTTTATTATCGGATATCATATGAACCGTATCTACCGTAAGTCGTGTATTCATTTTTATAAAACTCCTACAAATGTGGTTGTAATAATAAAACGAAATAATAAATATAACTTATGCTTAAACGAAAACGTGATTTGAATGTATAACGAAAAAACGAACGTTGAGAGTACAATTATTAAAACACAATAATTCTGATTTGTGCACTTCATATTATATTATATAAATTATGTGAATGATTTTGAAAAGGTCTCATATGCATATTATATTATTATTATATAATATAGTTTCAATTCGGGATACTCGCGCGAATGGATTATATTATTTTCTGTGGCGATCCGTGATGCGGCGGTATACATACATGGCTATAAGAACACGAAAAACAGAAGAATAAACGGCATTGAGCGTTTGTAAGTAAGTAATCAATCGATTATAATTAACTCGAACGGGATAGACGAAACGGACAGTATAGCTGCAATTCGTCGGGTGATGGAAAACGTCGACGGAGTTTTATATTATGTTGATTTCTATATGAGGTATGAACATGGTACATATTATATAATATATATGGAAGAAAACTCTCGCTCTTTCGATAAATTAAATTTGGATGGAATCGATTCGTGCGCGTCGGACACGCGAACAGATTTCCCCGACAGATTTCGTATAAGGACCCTGTCTCTTTGTATCTGTCAGGTGTGTAACAAATGAATCAAATGGTTTCGTTTAAAGGTAAAATTGAGCATGGAGTGTAGAAAATAATTACAAAATATCGATTGAGATGCTAATCAATATAATAATGTGGAGTGGACAAGTTTTAATTATAATAAAGTTTTCGAGAGATCTGGTTGAGTTCACTATTAACAATAATAATAATAATTGTATTGATGCTAGTAAATGCACTTCAAGTTGAGAGAAGATTTTTAGACTACACAACGATGACTAACGTATAGAGAGATTCGTGTAAAAAAAAAAAAGAAAAAATACTCGAAACCCCGTTATTGGATAAAACAACAGTAAATATTAAATAAACAAAAAAATTAAAAGGAATTCAAAAATAGATCGTAATGGAAATAATAATCATTTGATGCGAAACGGAAATCCGAATATTATACACAAAACGCGAGGTCGCGTGCGTCTTTTTATGATGATAATATTATTGTTGTGTGCCGTGGTGCGACAATAATTAAAATTAAAATTAAAACATAATAATACGACGGTCTGCGACAGAGTGGACTCGGCGTGACGAATTACTTGTCCTCGTCCACGCCTTCGCGGAACAGGTACGTGGACCAGTAGGACATGTTGAACATGGCGAACACCATCGGGAACAGTATGCGGGATATGACGTCGATGCGCTTGGACCTGGTGGGGAACTTGGACATCCACGACTTCCAGCACGAGTTCTTCTCCATGGGCGGTGCCTGGTGAATGATCTGGCTCATCTTGTCCCGGGACATCATCAGCTCGGGGCGCATCAGCGGCTTCTGCGGAAACACACGGCGCGCGCGCACCGAAAAGCTCGTTAATCGTCGTTTTTCCACCACGACGACGGGCCTTGATGTGCGCGTTATACAGGCCGGGGGGCGTTTTGGAATTGTTTTTTTTTGCAAGCCTTTCTCCTCGCGGAGAATGAAAAAGTAAAAAAAAAAAATTCCAAAAACCTATAGTAACGTATACAGGCGACGTTCCGATTTAATAAATATTAAAATAAAACCGATTGTCATAACCTTCCAAATAAATTAGGAAATATATTAAAATATAAATTATTATTGCATAATCGGTATTGAAGGATCTCTGTATACGTTACTGTTTATTACCATTTTCCGCTAGAATCGTAAACATTTCCATTTCCCAGCGATATGAGACTCATACCTTCAAAGTATTAAATTTTATTAACGAGCTTTCAGCATTTCAAACGATTGGATGACAATAGGAATAGTGAATTTAAATTATGCTCCTAAACATTTAAATTTAAGTAATATAGAAGTTTGATAATATAATTCATGCTTAGCCATAATTATGTTATATAAATAGAAATATATAAATCATAAAAATAATAACAAATATCATCAAAATATTACCGATCTATATCAGTCGTTTCAATTGTCTGTGCGTAAAAATGAATAAATAAACCCTGTGACTTCAAGTCTTCAACTATAGTTTACTAATACTCATACATATAATAATATGTTGTGTCATGCTCTTATGACACGCAAAACCGATTTTGTGTCTAAAAAATATCCAAATACTAGAAATATACACAAAATTGAATACACGTTCAAATCCAATTGTTTGAAGAAATAGGTATCTATAAATAAATTATATAACATATTATTACTATGTGTATGAAACATCATAAGTAATATAAACATATTACTTTATCAATTTTTTTTTTTTAACTGTAATTATATTAAAGGGAATTGGCCGTAATCTCGTTTAGCGGAAACGAATGATGGCAAAAAAGGAAAAGTTATGATTTTAGCGGAAACATGGGCGATGTCCATGTAGGTACATACCAGTAGCGCACCCAGACATTTTTTTTGCCGAGAAATTGATTTTATATTATATTTGTTAAGCTCATCTACACCCCGTGTAGGCGTTAAATAAGAAATATTAAAATTTTTGATTCAAATAAAATTTAAATAATTCAGCAACATTAATTCACTGCAGTGTAAAATACTTACCAACGCTATTTCCTTATTATTGATAAATTTTAAAATTAGTCGCTGGTTTTGGTTTTTTTTTTTGCAATTGTCAGAAATCATCTCGACTTGAAATTAGATACTGTTGTTTCAGATCGGTTTGAGAACTAAAGTCAAGGATTTCTCTCTGTGTGCGCAACTGTATATAATTATAATATATACCTATGCATATTATGATTTCGAAATACCGTTTACCTACATTAAATAATATTTAATACGAATGCACCTAAAAGTACGTATTCGTCATTGATACGGTTGATTCAAAAAAAAAAAAAAAAATTAAAAAAATTTGTAAAAAACATTCGGACTAGTGCCAAGCTCTCGCATTAACCGTGTACGGACAGTTCCCGTGCGACATTCGCACTCTGTGACCAGTCCTCTCGTCGTAATGGAAAATCTGATAAAATATAGTTTACAAAATATTGCAGTCGGGTTAGTTAATTATTTTTGATTTTTGATTACAAAATCGTGTGCCAGTATACGCGTATTGGGTATCGAAAAGTTCGTTTTTTTTTTTAATTTCCTTGAAATTTACGACATGTCGAGAGGAGGCGGTGCCATGTCGCCCTAGAAACTGTTCACCTAAAGGATGCAGACCATGCGGATAATGCAAACATTGATTCCCAGCTTTTCATTTGAAAATAAATAATGAAAAATGCGTTTGTAAACAAATTATAATAATATAGTCAAAGAACTAAAATCAAATTATACTTGAATAAAATTAAACGATTACAGGTATGACGAAATACTGCAGCATCGGTAAATGCATAAATAAACAGTTTAATAATGTTAAGTGTTTAAAATGTCGTGAGGTGGGTTTGGATTCGGGAGCAAATAAATAATAAAATGAATCCAATAAGTGCACTACAGTATGTTTCTAAACTTGAACTATAACAACCGACAGTTTAGTATATCATTATCGTGTTGGGCATTATTGTATTATTGTGTTTTAATGTTTTTTGTTTTTAATCTCACTGATTGTTTCTATGTTTATCAATAGGTTGGTCCAATCAGTTAAAGAAGAAAAAAGCATTTAACGAAATCTTATTGTTGAAATCTTTTATTTAAGCAATTAAATGTGTTCCGTTTTGTAGAGTGTTTGGTCTGTTCATAATAAATTATTAATAATAATATCAGAAAATCAATACCATAATAATTCGATCAACTAATACGGAAAATTTTACCCACTTTCGAGAATAAATATACAACACTGGTGTATTGGCAAATATATAATATTATCACACGGTGATCATTGATATTGAATAAAATATTTTCATTTTGCTTTATCGCTGTATATATTTCAATATTATGAACATCGCGTGTTGAAATGGTTTGTAAAGATAATTTTTCATTTAGAACCGATGCACATATCTACAGCCTGACTTTTCCAACACTGCAGGACATTAATTATTTAACAAAAATAAATATGAACTTTCGCGCAACCATTTTATTATATTGCACCATTATATTTTAAGCATTGAACGATGGCTATTAACAAAAAAAAAAATTTGACACGCTTGTATGTACTTATATTAAACAACATTTTTATATTCAGTTTAAAAATCTAAAATAAAATGACGTTTAAAATCCAAAGTTGATACCGGTTTCACCAATAACAATCGTAAGGACGGCGGAGAAAAATAAGAGCGTAATATTAAATGTTAATAACTGCAGCAGTGTCTTGAATTTGCCTGAACGGAGTGTCGAGAGAAGTTAATTGGTTTAATAATATGCGCGTTTTCCGTGAAAATAACCATTTTATAATGCAACTTGGACGGGGAAAGAGATGAATTATTATTTACTTTATTGCAGTACTCGCCGAAAAGGCACAGCTTGTGTGGCGAACGAATACGGAATTAAAATAGTATCCAAACACTCGGGAGGGTTGTAGTGACTTGTAGTAGTTGTGGTGGTGGCTGGAGGAGGAGTGTTAGCAAAGAAATTATTTAAGACTGAATGGCGGAATGCATTTGTTAATCTTCAAGAGTCTGCTGGAGCATGTGTGTGTGTGTGTGTGTGTGTGTGTGTGTGTGTGTTTGAATCTAAAACCATCGAAAGTAACTTGTCCGTGGTACGATAAAACAATAACGAGTCGAAACAAAAATTAATAATAATAACGTCGCTACCTATTACGTTGTAAAATGTATAATAATATTATGAATACAAAATTAAAAGGGAACGAAACTTGAAAAAAAAGTAATTAGGTAAAAAAAAAAAAAAAAACGAAAAAACGAAAAAAATGAAAAAGCTGGAAAGTAAATGAAGCGCTTCGAACGAACCGAGTTCTCCGCGCTCGGTCAATGCTCACCGTACTATTCGACCTCACCATATTGAACGAGTTCGGGCCGTCCTCGTAGTCGCCGACGTCCATGGACACGGTGCGCTCCAGGTCGCACTTTTTGCTCATGTCGTCTCTGTGCGTGTCCGACCGGGACGCGTAGTTGACCAGCGCGAACTCGAGCAGGGCGCCGAACACGAAGGTCAGGCACACGCCCGTCCACACGTCGATGGCCTTGGTGTAGGACACGGGCGGCAGGGACGCGTTGATACCGGACGTCTGCGTGGCCATCGTCAGCAGCGTGGTGACGCCCAGCGACACGCGTGCAGGCACCGCGCTCTGGTCCAGCCAGAACGACACCCACGACACGATCACCAACATGCAGCACGGTATGTAGATCTGGATCAGGTAGTAACTGAACTCGCGCTTGAACAGCAGATCCACTTTCAAGCAGCTGTACTCTCCTGCGACGCATTATACAACATGTAATGTATTACCCGCCGCCGTACGGTGACATAATCATAATATAACGTATAAACGGCGTTTGTCCGACGGACGTGTAAAATAATATATTATATTATATACCCGACCTGAGTAAGATTTTAAATCGGATTTTGAATAATTGCATTATTGTAGAACATGTATACAATTTGTTCATCGTACCAAAATTCGTGTATTGCATATTTTACATTAATTGTATTTTTGTTTTTATATATTTTCCTTGTTTTTGTCACCTTAATGCGATGTATCGATAGTTTATTATAACGTGTCTTAAGTTAGAATTTGCACCGTCGTCGGATTATTAATTTTTAAATCGAATCTCAAGTTTTCGTAGGTATAGTATATAGGGACGAAACTTATCTGTTAGGCTTAAAGGGTATATAGTGCTTCGGGGAATTAATTCGCGTTTCTGAGTTCGAGTTTAGTTGGAATTTGAATACATACATTTTATTATGTTACCTTAATTAATTATTGCATTGTTCTGTTCGAGTTTTAATCAAATCCGACTAATCCGAGTATCTGAATTATAAATAAGTCATTACATAAATTAATAAATCACACGAGTCATCACTTACAATATTCTCATGTAAGTACTACTTTATTCTAGGAAATTGTAATGACATTATTTAATTTACTTGAATCTCAGCTATTAGACTACAATATTAGACTACGAGATTTGAGAAATTCTCATAAAAGTAATTTATTATTTTTTAATGTTCATAGCTTGAGTGATTCAGTCATCTTCAATATAACATTTATTTTTAAATTTTTAAATTGTATAGTGTACTGAAGTACCTACCTATATATAGGTATTCAATTTAAAAGTACTTACAATATTATTTTTCTTTCTCAAAAAGCAATCAACTTTTAAATCGCATGTTACGTGATGTACGTGAAATAAAATATTAAAATATGTAAATTTGGACGTGCAAAAGTGCATGTATGATATAATAATATATGTTCATAAATAAAATAAAAATCCCTGTTTTTCGAGGTAACGATACTCCTTAAATTTAGCGATTGCGTAATATGTATACAAATACAATAATAATATACATTTTTTTTTTTTTTAAACATGGTAAGTATGTAAAAATTTAAAGTCTTGTAAAATCACGGTGATCATATTAAAATATAATATGTATCTATTTAATGATCACTATATTGCTTTCAATTTAAAATACAAATTGTGACTAACCTGTGTTAGTTTTGCTGTTGCAGTAATCCGTGAGAAATTTTTCTAAAGTGAATCTTGGTAAGTGTAAATTTTTTACCACTTGCACTGGATCGCCTTCTTTCCATAAAAATACTAAATCGTCAGTTGTCCAACCGTCTAGGAAAACACATCCAAAACGTGTGAACTCATTGATTAAATCATTTGATACACTATATTATATATTGCGTTAAAATATTATATTGACTTACAGCTGACCATTCGGAGTGAACACGTTTGACGATCCAGTGGATATAATTTGAGATTCATTGGACACGATAGAGTAAGGGATATCCTACATAATAATAATAATAATAATAATGACAAAATCGAGTTGTTATAATTGTGTACTCATTCAACCAATTATACTATTTATGCTGACCTTATACTGTACAATACTAATCCGTTGGGGAATATCCTGATGTACACGTTCGGCATAATTATATTGTGAAAATGACCTTCCTTCTCGTTAGAAAAGAACAAGTCGGGCATCCACACTCTGTTGGCTTCAGTCAAAGTCAAGTATTTCATTTTACCTATCCAAACAATAGGAAATATTAGTTTATTTTTACCATTTTTAAATAGCTGTTATAGTGTAAATTATATTTAATTCTTCGGTGTTGACTGTGATTCGTCGTAAGAATTTCACGAATGTTAACAACTGCAGGTACGCGTAATTTATTAGAGATTATTGCAACTTTCAGATTTTTCGGAGCATATTTTTGAAAATTTTGGTTTTGGTCTGAAAACTAATACTTCGGCGGTAATTATTGCGTTGGCCTCTGAGTCGTCCCGAACGACATATCTTACCCAGCTATACAACGCCGCATGAACACGCTGTCCATAAAGAAACAGGCGCGAAAATAAAAAAAAAAAAAATTTGGGTCGTCGTGTTCGAAACGGGACAGCGTGAAAAATATACATTAATATTTATATGTATATGTTACGGAGGTATATTATATTATAACATATAGGGTCCGGTTGTGCGTAATGATGGTGGGTTGGTGGGTAGGCTCTTCACTGGTAAACTCGAGTACGGACGCACGCGCCTAAGTTACGCCGGGTGGGTGGCTCCTCGAGTGTAGTTAGTAAGCAAAGTGATTTCCATGTATTTACCATTGTAATCGTTAAATTTTAGCCTCTCGTCCATCCATTGTTCGCGGAACGTCAGTTGCACACTGTACTCCTAACACACAAAACACACGTTTAGAAATATATCACATACAGCACACGAATATAACACGCACACATTTATATAATATATAATATATATTGTATATATGTTTTATTTATATATATATATTTAATAATAATAACGACGAAATACATTCGCGGCCGGGGGACGATGAATTTCAGCTGCCTGGCAGACCATTATTGTGCTAGTCCGAAAACAATATAATAATATAACACGACTCAGTAGTCGCACATCACAGACATTTCGAAACAAGAATTTATTAGACACACTAGCCGCACAGGGTGAGTGTCAAGTTTTCGAGTTAGAGTGGCCGTGTATAGGTACAAGTCGCATGTTGTAATTTGCTTCCAAAAACGCCAAGACCGCCGAAAAATATTATTTGAAATTTATAGGTAAATCATAAAAATAAAATAAAATAAATATTGGTGTGTCATCATGTTTAATCTTGTAGGAAAAATATTTTGGAAATTTGGACCACACAGCACGTCAAGTCAAAAAGGATTTTTTTACGTAGGCCACTACCTATATATGATATTATATCAGTTTCTATTCGTAAAATATGTTAATTTAAAAACACCACGACGGATACAGAGTTGGAAGAATCGCTAACAAAAATAAAAACTACCCAAAGTGTATACAAAATAACTCGAATTATTTGTTTTTGAGTTTTAAACCTCAAATATAACTTATAAATACTTCAAGGGCCAAGAAAAAGCATCGAGTTGCGAAGGTTTTCGAGTTATTGTAATTCAACTCCATCAGTTACTTTAAAAAAATATTATATTAACAGGTAAAATGTATGAATACACTTAAGTTCTTCATTGCCGTTCTCTCCAACACTGCGTTAATATCGTTGTTCAACCACTACATGCACAAATGATATGTGCACAGAGTGTCTCACTGCGTTTGTTCTCGTATATACGTATCCGCCCGACTACAGTTCTTCTTTTTGCCGAAGTCGATGACCTTTATATATATATATTATATTTATATAACTATTTAAGCATTTATAACCAAAATATTATCAGAAACAGAACTCTTTTAGATATTTAAAAATATTAAATAGATACAATGCTCGTCGAATTGGCTTTTATCGTGGGTTCTTATAAGAAACCTCGAATACTCCTACATAATATATTGTCCTACACATAATGTGAATGAGAAAAACGCGCTGGTACGAATACGTATGGTGAGACACCCTGTATAATAATATGCATATTTTTCGGAACGATGAACGATATATTTTATTATACATATTACGGATCTACGTGCTACCTCTATATCACAGTCTCCCAGCCGCAAAAGGAAACACGTGCGCGAGTGACCGGTGACCTATATATATATACAGCACACTATTATAATATTATATGTTGTTATAATATATGTATAATATATTATGTCGTATAGCCGAATAGGACTGCTGCTAGGTCACTCGACTTCTCGATTACCGGACGAATCATAAAAGCGTCCGTGTCCGCTCGCCGCAGCGAGATTCGTCCGGAATCTGCGCGTTTTAAGAAAAAATAAATCACATTAGATATATATACATATACATATATATAATATATTTTAAATAAAACAAATAACTCACAAATACAACAATAAAGTGGCATGCGTGTGTATGTGTGTGTGTGTGCGTGTGTTGCGCATCGATACCAAAAATGCAATAAATTGGCTTTCGGTCGTGTGTGTACGACCGTCCATATCGTTGCAACGGCAAAATGCAGATGGAAACGAACAGTTATTGTTTGTATGTGTGATGCGTGTGACGTGGGTTACTACGATAAATATACGGAAGCGTAATAACAACGATATTATTCATACGTGCGTGCAAGCATGTAGCGGATCGTATATAATATTTTATTTTCAAAAATAAAGCATGCAAAATAAAACGAGTTATCGAACAAAATCGTCATAGATACACATCTGAGGCACAGAAAGTTACAGATTAAAAAATAGTGAGGCAGGTGACAGTCATAATGTATAATAATAATCAAAATAAACGCATTTCAAAAAAAAAAGTAAAGAAAACCAACAAAAGCATTTTTTAATCTTTTTTTTCTCATGAATTATTAACATCCGACACAGTACGTCAAAGGTTATGGGAATTTTGTTTTGTTTTGTTTTTTTATTATTCATCACAAAACTCAGCAATGTCCTAAAAGCACCAAATATTTGCCACACATGTGTCAAATTCCCCGTTATTTTAGTCATTTTTTTGATTGCGGTATAGTATATGTTCGACCGTTTGATGTTTCGTATATACCTACATATTTTATATTCATTTTGGCTGTATGTATATATCTAATGTTAATACGGTATCAATGGTGTGTCAGTGGTGGGAACACAATTTTACAATACTATTATGTACAGGGAAACTGACTTGTCACTTAGGTACTATTAATTCCAATAAACTTTTAAAACGAGTTACATATAGATATGAAAATTTAAATAATACAATATCTATTACATAGATAACTCAAGTCAGGGTTTTTTTAAATTTTTTTTCACTCTGCGATGTTATGTACCATAGTAACTGTATTATTATTATATTTTGTTCTTCCCAGAAAAGTTGTATAATGTTTATCAAATACATTTTTGGAATATAAAACTTTTTGAAATAAATACCACTTTAAAAGTGCCCTAATAAATTAAATTAAAAAAGTGCACACAAATTGTTTAATTCTTTATTTCTACAACAATAGTTTTGAACTTTAAAGATTTTTATAAAAGTATAAAAGTAAAATAACTTAGCATGATATTATATTATGTATATGTATTATATAATATATAATTATTTATATATATATATACATACATATATGTATATGTATTATTAGTTTAATACAATATACACTATACAGTATTGAGTTAAATCAAAATAAAATATATATATTTATATAAATATATATATATATATATATATATTAGTAAATGTTGATGTATGATTGTATGTATTTATATACAAGACACAAAATTCCTAAATACGCACACCATTTCAATGCATTATTTAACAAAAAATAAATAACAAAAAAATGTTATATGAGTTGAGAATAATCAATATTTAAAATTAAAAAAAAAAAATACTTGTAGAATTTGATTTAAAAAACACATCTTGTCCAACAGAAAATAATAAATGTGTAGAGAAAACTATCATTTTGAATTATGTGTTAGGGTACTGGAAGTATAATAAATAAATAATGGAATGATTAATCGGATCTCAATTGATTTTGTGCGTCAGACGAGCAGACCTCAGGACTTGATTGGATTATGATTACGTGATCCTGTTGGTCAAGACATATGCCTACGGCCACGAAAACAAAACATAAAATCCGCAAATAAATTGGGCGCAATCTCACAACAGAAAACCAAATAATAATATTTCATAAAAACAAAATAAATCCAATAAAAATTATTTAAGGCCATCACCCGACTCACCATTTTGTAATCATCAATTCTGCTGATGGACCGTACCAACATGTTGACATACACAATGCAGGGAGAGTCGCCTGCGGGATACAATAAAGACCGACAAAATATAGTCAGCGTTAGAAAAAAACAAATCAGCATACTACATATTACATTATTTCAAGAGAAAATAATATTCAAATTAAAAAAAAATCAATAGTAACCTAAAAAAAAACATCGCGGGAAGTACTATGTATAACTTTTTTAAGAAAAAATTCTAGCGCTATTCGTTAGGCCATTCACTATAATATTATAACATTATCCATTACGGATTTGAATTGTACAGGGTGTGCGGTGGACATCAGATGCATACATTACTCATGGGAAATTGTTTGCGTATAAATTAAAGTAAGTGACCCTGATGTTAAAATTGGTATTTGGAGGTGATTATTATGCAATGCATTATGGATAATTCTTACGTGTGCGTATATAATTATTAATTACTTAAAATGAAACATATTTCATATTAATGCGTGTGGTCTGTTATTATTTCCTCATTAATAGTACCTATTAAATTATTATGTATACCGTATTGTATACCTACGACTAAAACTATTTATAACATCTTCGATTATGTTTAAAAAAACTATTTATGTAGTTTGCCAGTATAATTGCTGTAATTCAGTATTAAAATGATTAAAGGTGATTTTTAGTGGAGAGGAAACTTGGACATTTTTTTTTTTAGAGTTAACGAGGACATCGTGAGAAATTGCTATTGATTGTGAACTGAATAAATTTTAAAAATAAATAGTACGATTCATTGCAATTGTTAAATATAAAACACAAGATGTACAAAATGCAATTTACAATGGTAAATATAAGTTAAATTTGTTTCGTCATGATACAACATTATAATTAATGCAAAGCGAAAATGGTAGCAAAACAAATTCGTAAAAACATAGTTGTATTTATATTTAAAAAATATTTTGAAATTAGTGAAACACGAATATTTTAAGTATTGCTTTTCAATTACCAGATTTTAATTTTAGTTACATGGTGTTTTTGTGATGTTTAAAGCTCATAATCAACCATTGTTTTTCAGATTTATGAATCATAATTGTCAGCTTTAAACGAAATTTGTGTAGCCATCTAAAATATAAAGCAAAATAACAAAAACAATGTACATGACTTATTTTATTAAACTTTTGAGACACAAGATAAGTTAAAATACTCGGATACTCTGATAAACAATTACAATATGGCTAACTTCATATTTTATCAGTAAAATAAACAAAATATGTTTAAAATCAATAAGTGATTTAAAAAAAAAATAATTGTTTAAATCGATACTCGTGAATCAAAAGTTAATATTTATACATCATAATAAATGAAGTGGAAGATGTCCTCTAAAATTAATAACTGAACAAAAGTGTCACTGGATTGAAGGAGGGCATCGTTGAACACTGACACTGGTGGAGTATAAAAAAATGTAATAAAGTATTTTTTCGACATAATTCATCATCATTTTAAAGATGGTGCTTGGTTAAATTACTCGACAACTGCAGGAAAAGACGCTTATATAATAGCTTGAATGGAAATAAGTGAGTTGAAATGAACCATTTTAAATTTTAAGAATGTCTTACAGAAATAAAATTAGTACTGATTTATTCTATAAAAGTTTAAAATCACGCATAACATGAATCAATCATATTTATTTTGATAGGATGGTGTTAACCGTGTAACTTAATGATGAACGTATAAATTCATACTTTAAGGTTTAATAAATATTAATTTGTAATACAATTTATTAATATTGTATACAGTTCTAATTGATTATATAGTGACGACTAAAGGGTTTAAAATTGATGTTTGGTATCAAGTAATAAAAAAGCCACTGGAATATGTGTTAGTATATTGCTTTTTCTGTTAGATTAGTGCATGATGTTATACATACAATTGTCTACGTGTGATAAAATTAATGTATTAAATCTCTCGATACAACTGAAAGTAGTTTAATTTAAAATAAAATATATTATACTTGGATATTTCGACGACAAGTCTTGCTGGAACACGATTAAAACAATTATTTTAAATCAGAATGAATTTTTTTTTAAACCTGCAGTCTTCGCGTCTCATAACGATTACTGGAGTTAATAAAACTTAAGACTCGGCCACAATGTTTAATCTATTATGAAATTATAATATATATATATATATATATATATTAAATGCAACGACCACAGCATAATATGTTATTGTTGGTATTGTTATCGTATTATGTTTTTCGATCTAAACATGTTACAGCGCTATAACTCTCTCTATTATAAATATGCATCGAATACGAATAAAATAATTTTATAATATTATAATTATTATAATTGTATACAAATATACAATGAACTGTCAAACCTAAATCAACGCATAATATATAGTATACTTTAATAATATCATATAATTTATATTGCTTACATTAGCGTTACTAATACGAATATTCTATAGCACCTATCTAAAATCGACCCGTTAGATACCTTGCAAGATTATCATTATATTATAGATATATAATATACAATGCGGCTTTAATTAAATAATATTAATAATTAATTATAATTATAATTCACTTAATATAATTAAGTGAATTCTGTCAATTAAGTCAACAAGCGTACAATTTGGTCCAGCAATAATTCTATGTTGTTTTATTTCACAATTTTTTTTCTATGTGTAGGTATAGTTAGTAGTCATATTATGTTACACACCCCGGAAAAAAGCTCTTTGTCTATTTATTACTATTAAAAACCACGTGTTTTTGTGCGTTTTACTGCAGGGGAATGTTTTAATTTTTTTGTTACTAAAATTGTATATATGACAGGTTTTATTATTTATTTTATACACAATCATTCCATGTAATGTACAAAAATAAAAAAAACTGCTATGAATGCAAAATAAAACGTTCATCAAGAGCGGGTGAAAGATTTAGGAAACATAATATTGTTATAGTATATAATATATAGCGGACGGGGCCATCTACAGAATATATATTATTGATAACGTTTACGTTAACAATAAAATGTAGAATATATTTTTCACTAAGTATAAATATATAAAACAACAAAAAATTGCGTTTATTTTCGCTCAAAATACCAGCATCCAACCTAGACAAGATGACTTACCATCTTGTTGTCACTTATTGTCATGATACTTCTCACAAATAGGTTTATGTGCACGATTGTTGGGCCATCTAGGGAGTTATAAAATATTTTAAATATATTTATATATATATATATTATTTGTTAATTATTATCCTTCAAAATACAATAAATTTGCTAATTTCTGCAAATAAGGCGTTCATGAAATATTATTATAATATATTTGTCGTAATTCAATCTAAGACGTTTTGTTACATAATTGCTGTATTATTATTTATCTTGTAAAACATTGTACGCATTAAACATACCTCAATAATTATTGAATTATTAAGGAAGAATACAACATTATTAATATTCATCGAGCGTAGCGAAGAGAGCGTTGAAAAGTTTTGAGCAAAAATCCTTATATAAACATAATTATTATATACATTTAAAACATTTTTATGTATATTTTACAAGAGAGAATATAAATATATATAATATAAATTAAAAACAAATTATCTTCTTTGAAAAAGTTTAACTCCTTTTATGTTAAACTTTTCTTTATGAAAACGCATTTTTATTAAATAATTAGTCATAAAAAATATAAAATATTATTAATTGGAAAAATAATTTTATATATAAAATAAGTAATTAAAAAGTATTGGCTATTTTTAAATATTACTTAATGGATTAACCGTTATAATCTTTATTAATATTTCTCAGTATAAATTGAATTTAAATGAAAAAACTGTTATTTTTTTACCAGCGTTATAAAATATACAAAATAGATCGGATTTTTGCTCAAGTGTATATTTAACAGAAAAAAAAATGTGTAATAACTGTAAACCCGCAATTCTCAACCATAGCTTGAAAATAAAAAAAACGAACTTATTAAAAAAATTGCTGTTTAAAAGAGAAATAAATTATCAAGTGCTATGTTTAAGAAAATGTGACCCTGCAATAGGCGATAAATATAAAAGATTTGTACGTATAGTGTGGATTGCGGAATGCGGATAATAGTGCATAAAATATTGATAGACCGTAATAAATGGTTAAAAGATAATTGTGACATATTTCGTTGATAGAAACAATTGAAAATTGAGAGAACCAATGTGCTTAACCGATTTGACTTACCATTTCTTTGTCACTAATTGTATCGACGTTTCGTAGCAGTATATCTATTTTAACAATAACCGGGCCATCTAGGAATTATTATTAAGAGTTCTGATTTTATACGTTTGTTACCAATATTATTATATGGATACAATAAAATAAACGAAATATTATTAGTATTGACATTTTCTGGTTGTAACAACTAGCTGAAGGTCCACACAGACAAAGCAAAAATGAGTGGCCACTTGAAAATTAAAAATTCAATTCTGCTCCTATATATTTTATATACAGGCATCATAATATAACACAAAGGAGGATTTGGCACTATGCACAAGTACTCATAGAATTTTTCAGTTTGGCGAAAAGCCTAAAGTACTTTGAGTATTTAAACAAAAAATAAAACTCTGAAGGGGAAATTTAAAAAAAAAAAAGTATTAATATAAAAAAAATAAGGTGTCGCTTTTATGAGGAACCCGCGAGATTAAATACATCCCTTACTCCCTTTAATGTTTTACAAATATTGTTGAGATCATGAGATTGTTTAATATAAAATCATTTCCACATAGTGTTAATAATGTTAATTTAATAAAATATACATGAAAAATGAATAAAAAATAAATGAACATAACGAATTGTTTTGGTCATGAGCATGTAACAATTTTTCTTTTTTTACAAAGACAACATAATTTTTAATCGAATTTTACCTGTGCCATTAACTCCTGATGGACGGATTCTAGCATCGTAGCTTCCTGGACCTAAAATTTGATCAAGAACCTCTTTTTCTTTGTGCCTATAGTTAACTTTTGGTACACATCTGTGTTGAGAATTTCCACTATAATTACACCCATCATCGTCAATTCGAGTGCTGTAATATACAACAATTTTATTTAATAATACATATTATACATTATTTCTGGATAAATTTAATCCAAGATTATTATCCAAGGTAATCATAATTTACAACACTAACGTTCGTTTTGCTTCATAATTATTTGAAATTAAGCCAATTAAGGTGTAGTTATCTTATTGATAAATAGATCTCTCAATATATTATAAAATAAAATTTTTTGTTTTTGTTTTTAATAATTTTTATGATAATAATTGATAGTATTCAATAAATATTAATCATGAAATAAATTTAAGACTCAATTGAAATAAAATTCATGAAATTATTGATTACTATTATGATTAAATTTGTTTATAGAAAAAAGTTTCTTACCAGCAATATTGAGCAAAGTGCGCAAACAAAAATACCATTAAGAATGAGGGCCACTCCTTGAAACTAGCCATTCTCTGCAGTAACCCTAAAAAAAAAATAAGCCTCAAAATTAGTTAAAATTGCTCAGTATATAAGTTTTGTAGACATATATGTATAAACACAGTTAATAATAGGTACTTTAATACTTTTCACATTTCTATCATGTGTATGAGAAAAATGTTGATTATCTGAACATAAGTTTTGATTAATCAGATCAACTATTGGCAGGTAAGTACTAACCCCCCCCCCCTAAATACAATAATACAACGGGATGGTGCCGCCCGTCCTATTCTAATGTATTATAATATATTTTTTATTGGTGACAACCTCCATGAAGCACTTGGTCCTGATCCAGCCAACACGGAAAATATTTAAAAATTATGAATTTCTATAATCTTATATGATATTGTGCAAACTTAAAAAACATGTAAACCCTTTGTTTTATCATAGCAAATAATTTATGTTGTTGTAGCTTATCTAAATAAAAAAAAAATTTGTATTCAAGTCGTTCGTAAATTACAGTGATTTACTGAAAACCGCGTACACAATTTCGGTATGGTAATATGCATATAGTATATACTATTATTATGTTTGAACGGCACAATATAGTAATTGTTGTACTGGTCAGTGGTCAGACAACTACATATTGTAATCTCGAAGGATTTGATATTAATGCGTACAATAGTACAATATAGAGGCACTGCGTTGTGTTCTCATACATAAGATTAATATTATGCTATAGTTTTGATTATATTATCAAAAGACATGTAACGATACTGAATACATTTATATTGTATCATTATCATTATTATTGTTATTGTGCCTAGTATAAACATTAAACACGTAGCGCAATATCACACATGTTTAGCGCCGTACACTGTCGCGTTATATATACATATTGTCTATATTTAACACCGATTACGTCTGTTTTTTACTATATATTATATTTTCAAAGCGGTAAATTAAATTAATTTCTATGTGTTTTAGAGTGAATGGCTATAACTAAAGAATTATGTGTATTTAACCCGACAATGTGCATAATATAAGACCACGCAATGTTTGGAAACATTACTATTATTTTATTTTTAACCATTATAATATCATTCGTGGCTCGAGAGAATATACCTGCTGTAAGTGTATAGCACAATACAATAACGATATATAACGTATTTGCGAATAAAGTTGTACATTAAATAGTGAAAAAAAATTGAACCCAAAATAAAAAGAAACTTGAATTACGATCCGTGCGGCCGTGTGAAAAGGCGAACAACGACAACATTGTATACGAGTACGGACGCGTTGGCATTTCGCGGCAGAGTCGACCCCGCAGACGCGGATAGACCGAAACCTATAGTTGACCCAGTTCGGCGGGAACGTGTGCGCTCGTCCTACCACCGCAAGCGACTCGGAAGTTGATACGAAAAGAAAAATAAAGTAGTGATAAAAATATTCTTTACGATATAATAGGCATCAAAGCGGGTCGTGTCGCAAACTTTTTAGTAATAATAATTAATATTCGATTATGACGGTAAGGCATTTTTATGATAATTTTATATAATATATTTCCGTAGGTTATAGACTAACTGAATCAAGAACGATTAGTTTAAGTCGAAAAAATGAATTTACAAATGTTTCGTCTCCTATAAATATTTTAGATAGGATTAATTGGTCCCCTAGAGTTATTAGTCGTATAGATATATGACTTTGCCTACCACTTTTTTTTTTGAGTCTTTATTTACAAATAATTTTTTATAAAATGAAAAAAATCCAAACAGAAATAGATTGGTTATGAAAACCGTGTGCAATGGATCGTACTTATTACTTATTAGTGTAGGTACTTACTATTATGACATCTCAATGCAAAGCAACTATATTATAATGAAATGCAAAAATAATAATTATTATAACCTGTCACCTATAGTTTGATCAAGAAACATTCAACTAACATTGGAATTGATTTGTGTAATAATTTCAAATACCGGGTGACCTAATATCCTATTTTTCGGAAATGAAATTTCCGTTTACCTTTTATGCACGTGACACGTGTTATGACATGTGACGACGCTCGAATATGGTGCAATTTTAATAATGCGTGTTCGGAATTAGAGTGTTGGATTTCAACCTACTCGAAAATTGGCCTGTGGGTGACTTATTAATATAACGTGTAATATTATTTGTATGTACCAATACAATTCTTGATGTCTTATACGAAATCGTAATGTCCATGTGTACGGGTAAATGGGTAATCGAATCTAATTTCAGACCTATTTGAATTAATGCACTCCATGTCACCGGGTCACCAGTTTCCGGAAAAGCGAGGACGACGCAAAGTCTCCTATTTTAGTAACCGCACAATAATCGATTTTATCGAGTGGGGTGGGGAGCTTTGTCTGCACGTCATGATATAATATTATACTACTATTATTAGATAATCGGATTTTAAGGGATGATTTTCTGGTGACTCGCCCACCTGTATATTCATATTCTAAATACTATGCAACGGTGATAATATTAATTAATAATACCGAATTTACGTATATATAATATTATACCATTATACGCGATAACCGCAATCTAAATATGTGTGTTATAAATTATAAATATAATATTATCTAGGTACTCGGTCGGAGGGTCCTAGAGTATAATTATTTTCATTCTCTCCGTCTCTTTAAAAACAGAAAAAAAACTACCCGTGTGTTCCAGGGTTTTTGTTTTTTTTTTTATTAATTATTATCGTTTGACAAACGCACGTTGCACACTGACACCCCTTACCCTGGCGGCCCGAGAGCTAAACTAATGGCTTTGTGTGTTGTTGTATATGTATATATATATTATAATTATGTTGTGCTTAATATGATTATATTATTATTTTTCACACGATATATACATATATAATTATTCAATTTTTATACGCGTCTGCCGGTTTAATCTTTTCGACCGTCCGCCATAATTCTGCAAAGGATAATCTAGATTTCATTTCGCATAACAAAATATAAATATCACAAGGAAACGGCACATTTACACTGGTGCGTGCGGTCGCCTTCACCAAACGATGCGAACGGATTTGACACGAGAAATATTACAATAATATATCATATTGTGATGGGAAAAAAAAACCGAAACATGTCCGCCATGTCCGACCAATGCAAGTGCACGATAAGTATTAATATTTTCAGATGACGGAGCAGGATGTCGTGAAATGCAATGGATAAGTTGGCGGTGGTTAAGGGTGGTGGTGGGCATAAGCGCAATTACAATAAAAAAAAAAATCGAGGTTGCTTAAGATATGCATTTTCTAATTTTAGTTTTTTTTTTTTTTTGGAAGAAGAAGTTTTTGATACAAATAACTCACAAACATTATTTGAGGGTGATAAATGATAATTTTAAAATTGGGAGTACTAATATTTCCTAACCCTCCCCCCCCCTATTGTGCCTATAAGTGCAGGTGGATCATATTTCAAAGTTTGCGTAACGTGATATCACACATCATTTGAACATTTGCGTATAGAAGCGATTTCGATATTTTCAATTATTCGATCACATTATTACAATAATTTAATTTTAAAGTGCACTATTGGAATATTTTTAGATCGTGGCGGTTTAGAAACTACAGAACACGTGTCTGAAATTTGAATTATAAAAACCTATTCTTTTTTATTTAAACTTTGTGTTACAATTAGTTTCAACAATTACGTGACATAAAATACAAGATATAAATAAGAAAGAAAAGAAGGTGTCTGATTATATTTAAAAGCCTGTATGGTTAAAAAAGGATAAAATGTACAACGAAATATTTGTTCGTTGGGTTGAAAAGATATTTTTAGTATCAATAGGAATGTTGACAAACTGTAAAAGGAAAAAAGTTGATCCCATTGAGTTGATAGGCCGGGGATAAAAACCTATACTATTATATATTACAAGTACCTATAGCATTATTATAAGTACAGACAAATACAAAATAAGTGTTGTATAAAAAAGCATGGCTGCAAGGCGTATAATACATATGTACTAATGAATAAACCTATCCGAAACGGATTTCCGTCTAGAGAATTCGGAATTAAACTTTTTCAAAAAAAAAAAAAACTGGTTAGTTTATAGAGGTATGTAAGTTCTTTTATTTCTGTTGCCACCGCCGTTACATATCTATCTTATGAAACTGCTGCTGCCGCCAGCCGTTACTATAAAGTCGTGCACTGGGGCAAAATAAGATACTGCACGGGAGGTGTCACCAGCTCACACCATTATTATTATCAGTGGCGACGGCTTTTGTTTATTTTTAGCTATATAGCTGTCTGCAGCGTGAACAACATGGGAAGTGAAAGCGAGTGGCGCTGCAGGTAAAACGTTGGAGGCGGTGGCACGGGGGAAATTGATCTTGTGTCCTCCACCGTTGCCCAGGGCTACCAGGTCGCCGCGACGAAACCCGTGACGTAATATATGAGTACGTCATAGTTACGAGAACTCAGAGCTCATATAATATACTAAAATATAGTAATATATAATATATAGTAATATAATATGCTCGTATAATATAGTAATAATATATAGGCACATCATATGCACGACAGCGCAATGAGTATGGTCGTCTCCTTACAAAATTGAGTCCTATTATAGTAGTTTTTTGGTCGTATTTTTTTATTTCATTTTGTCGTTATTATTTTTCGTAGAATTTATTTCCCACACGAGTATTGTTACAAACTCATATTATGGTTTTTTGCCAGCTCAAGGAATAATAATAAAAAAAAAAAAACGAAGTTTTCGAATGCTTATATCATTTGTAGGCAGTAACGATATATGCCGGTCGCCTCCGTTCTCAGGGGAATATTTGTCCACCCGCGGCCGCGAGTATAATACACGTGTAGCTAACTCTCCAACTATACATAACCGTAATGTTGTTCGGAAAATAAATTAAAATTCGTTTTGAGTTACGTATGTCATTTGTGAATAATAATTTTAATATAACAGTAATAATATATGCCGAGCTTAGACAATAATCGAAACGATCAATTGTTTTTTTGATATGAATTTCTTTAAAAACACATATATACATATGTATAACTGCAGGTGAACCTTTGAATATCTTTATTTCTCAGTTTTTAATTTTAAGGTCTAATAGCGTACACCAGGCACACTCATACACTTTAAAGTTAAACTCCCCGTATAGACGAAAAAACTTTATGTGACCTAATTAGTAAATATTATTAATTAGACTGCAAGAGATATTTGTTTTCAGATCGTGAAGCAAAATACATAACATTTTCTTATAAGCATTATTTCTAATACGATTAATATTTTAAAAAATCGATGGCTATAGCCTATTTATAGTTAAGATATACATTAGGCTGGAGAAAGACAATAATTTAGACATTTATTCCAAACCTAACTCATGAGATACATAATAACTATAGACTATAGTTATTTAATATTATTATTATTAAATATAAATAATATAGGTACTCGGTATAATCAACACATTTCGATATATTCCTATCCTAGTATAGTTTTTCTTGTTCGTAATCTTTTATTGGGTTTTTTGTTTAAAAAAAATAATATTTTATGTAATTGTATTTTAATAAATTAAACATAAAAAAAGTTAAATTTTTAGTTCATCGCTATTAAGATTAAGATTGAAATAAATATATGTATAATTTAATATATTATATAGATTAAAATTGTGTATATATGAAAAAAAATATCTCAAGTTAGACCCAATTAAAATTGCGAAGAGTAGATACGATACCAAAATATTTTTTTCTTATTTCGGAATAATATGGAAATTTCGTCGAAAACAGAAACAAAATAATATACATAATTTACTGGGTTTTGAATATTATTTGTTGAATGAGCCATATTTAAAATAAGTTTAATGAACAATGATTGACCCTTAGTGAATAGTATTATTCGATTTGGTTTTTATTGTAGATTATTAGTGGATATATTCGATATAATGACCTTCGATTGAAAAACATTAATTTTTTTTTTTTAAGTGGATTTTATACAATATTATTATTACTCATAAACTTACTATAATTTTACGTATTAATATAATTTATAACATTATAATTTATAAGTTTCAAAACTATTATATTTTGAAACGTATCTATAGGTATTTAAAGTAGTTTCATAGAAAAATGCATTCATATTTTCAAATAAGCGGTACCTAAATCATTTACGATTATATAGCAGTAAATAGTATACTTCATAATCACAATAATTATAGATTATATAGTACAAAAGTCATTGGTTTCAAATTTATTTTTGTTCTTTCGTTATAAACTTATAAAATACTAAGTACTAACCAGTAACTAACCGAAATCAGTGGCATGTGTGGTGAATGTATGCTGATGCTCACTTACATATATGTGAATAGAGTATAGAATCATTCCTGGTGTATTGTCAGTATATAACTAATAATAAAGTTGAATGTTAATTTATTAAAATTAATAAATATACAATTAGATTGTTTTGCTAAATACAAAAAAAAATCAATTAAGAACAATCAACCATAAAATGTATAATAAATGTTCTGATTATGATTTGAAATACATAGACCTTTAATTTTCTTGATCATTATGTTTCGTTGATGATTATTCTGAAAAGTAGATTCCACTTTTTTTCACTCCTCATTTGATATTTTTTTCTATATAATTGTTTCATAATCAACTCAACTACTCAACTTAACATCATCAATCATCAAGTTTATATATACTCACGTGTTGATTATGTTATATATATATATTTAAACATTTAATATAATACAACGAACACGATCACTTTATAAATTTACATTATTATTATTATTATTATTTTCTGATGGTGGTGGAGGGTAGAGAAGTGTGTGTACAGTATAAACATTTCTTATTCAAATATTTATGTGTTTAGGTAAGTTCAAGCAATTAATTCAGAAAATTTTTAAATAAATAATTGTGCCAATCATATTTAATTTTATAACAGTTTTGAACTTGAATTATGTGTCATTATCATCATCTATATTGATCCATTGTTGGTAGTAGTTGGTTGCATGGTTATTTTATGGTATTATATTATGGCTTTATTGTTTAATATACTGATACCTATATTTTTCAATAAATAGTCGGAAATTTAAGATTTGAGTACTTAACTGTGTAAAGTAAGTAAGTAAAGTATGCAAGCCGTAATTTTTATTAATCATGTTCGGCTTACTATGATTCACCTCCAAAATACCGAAAATAAAAAATCGAACACAAAACATTGAATATAAAACAGCGAATATCATTTAATTAAAAAAATAAAATAGCGAATAAAAAATAATGGAAAATATAAAAAACATTAAAATTATGACAACAATTATTATTTTTGTTGTATCTAATAAAATATTAATAAGCTAATATGTCAAATTATAGGCAATTCCTTTTAAAAAATTTAATTTATCATTTTCGTCGTACCCATTTACTAATTTTTGAATCCGTTCAGCCGAATCTTTGTACTTCTTTTTTTTCCTTATATTATTTATTCCAGATTGATACTGCTCATATTTAATTTCCTCCAAATTCTGTTGTCTTTGAAGGCATTCAATAAATTTCCAGATGGATGGATGATGTGATGCTAAAGATTAAAATATATTAAGTTAATTAATTAATTAATTAATTAAATTTATCAACAAATAAAATATGGTACCTAACAATGAGCTGAAACCTCTATGCCAACCCTCAATAGAATTATTGGTTTTTGCCCCCTGGCGTTTGGAAATTTCATAGCAGTTCCATAACATTATATCAAAACACGGTGATTTCCGAACATTTTTTCTTCCTCGACGTCCAATCCACGTGTCTTCAAAATAGTTAGTTAGTGGATTAAGAAATTCTTCATTTTCGCAAAAAAATGGGGAATCCAACAATTCTTCAAACGCGAGTATAACATTGTTGGGTGGCACAAAGACAAGAGCCGATATCATTCTTATATGTAAAGCAAAATTAAGATCTAATTTATACTTTGTTGATAAACCTTGAATTTGTTGAATGTGCCTCCATATAGATTGTGCGAAATGAAAATGGCAACCATTTTGTTTTATATTTGGAAATACATATTTGAATGCGTTGAAAGCACTACGTTCGAAGTCTGTCATGATTGATTTTGGATTTAAATTAGGTTTAATTTCTTTTAAAGTTGTTAACAGACGAATATACGTTTCTTCAGTTTTGTTCGGCAGTAAAGCATAAATAGTGGCTATAATTTTCATTAATTAATACATGTATTGTATAAACTTGCGAAAATATTAAAGGCGATGTTTTAAACGTGCCATCAGCAAACCAATCACTATAATTGTCCATTATGTCTAAATTATCATGTGTAGAAAATATAATTATTCGATTATTTGAAGGGCCACTATCGTGCAACAGAAATTGTGCGCCATTTTTGGTTTTTCTAAATTGTTCAGGAATATCAAGATCAAAAAGCAAAAGTTTCTTTTGCGAATTCGACGAAGTGTATTTTTTATTGAACTTATTGATGACATTGCTCCTACCACTTCAGCTGGTATTTGTGTAGCACTTATTATTTGTTGTGGTAACTGTTGTGTGTGAATAGCTTCGTTTTTCATATTTGCCACTACAATTCTTGCATGAAGTTTACTTGCATCAGCCACGTGTGAATGATCTGACGGTCCTTTAATAATAGATTCGCTTTTTATTATCATTCGGCTTTTACAATGGTGTTCTGTACACATAAAATACATTGTGTTCTCAATAGTTTTTTCCACTCTAAATGTATATCCATCAACAATTTTGAATTTTTTATTTTTACTACTGAGTACGTATTCCATATTAATACAATATTATTTGCTCTTAGCGAAGAATTATACACGTAAAAGTAACACGAACTACACTAACCATCAATCGAATACTCGATTACTACTAACGATAACCACGATTAAAGAATAAAGATATCTTTAATTGTGCTACTAAACTGATAATTTACTTGTGTCTGAAAAAATCATTATCGATATTATTGTCATTCGCTTTTATCTAGATTCGTCCAAACAGCTTTCTCTATTTTTAATTCGCTGTTTTTTTTTCGTTATTTTATTTTCGCTATTTTGACGGGATACCGCTTACTATATGGTCCATTTATGTGAGCTGGAGGGTATACCTAAAGATATTATTACATAGATTTAAAACTGCAAAAGTGTAAAATGGAAGAATAAAGATTTATTTATTGGGAAAGCTGCCAGCTACCACGGGCATATAGCATACATGAAAACGAAAGGGGTGCTGCAGGGTTCTTCATTTTTCCACTCATCCCTTAAGCCACGCCGGAAGCTTTTAATTAAGGCCACCTGCAATAAACTTAACGTGTTCAAAAATCCCGGAAGTTCAGGAAGCAATAAGTCTGATAGTTTTCTCACGTCGGGTACAAGACTATATATAGGTACATATATTTATTGTATATATATACATTATACGCGAATCGGTAAAACCGTATATACTACACACAAACATATTAAAAATGTACACGCGCAAACATTGAAAAATTGATGTTTTAAATTAAAAAAAAACGATTTGTTACTAAAAAAATGTTTCCAAATTTGTTTTCTTATTTTAAATTTAATATGGTTAATTTTTGTTATTACATTTTTGTATAATAAACAATGTTAAAGAACAATTTGCATTTGAAGTAAAATATAATGATACTATTATTATATACTCTCTGAATTTCTGTATTAAATTCAATTGCTTCACTAACGTTGATATAATTGAATAGGCTTTTGTTTGTTAATCAAAATATAAACATATTATAATAATGTTTGTGCAAACGAAGCAATTGAATCAAGCCAAGTAAATTACCTAATGCAAATCGCTACACTGCGTAATCTTCAAAATGTCTGTCTTCCCTTAAGCAATTGTTTTAATCGTCGGGATAGACAGATATCTATCGGTTAATTTTTCTTGTCGAATAAAATAGCATTTCGATTAATTTTTGTTTTATCAAACGAATCAATCATCAATGTACAAATAACTATCGGTTGACCTAAAACGTCGTCATTTCACACGCCTGCAGGCACCAATTTTGCGTAGAAAATATTATTACGTACATCCGTATACGATTCATTTTCGAAAAACAGGGGAAAATGATATTTCGATTTCAGTTGATGAGAGGGGAGACGAGAAAAATGTCCGCGGGCGTAATAGCAATTCTTACGGACCACTGGTTGATGTTGATGTAGTTTATAGATTTTCCTCTTTTTATTTTTTTAGATGTGCCATATCAATATAATGAGGCACACTGATGGTATAATAAAACCGTCGGGGAACACAGACGAGCACGTTTATTTGCAAGAGTAGTTTTCTGTATGCTCCGTAGAGTCGACCCGAAGAATCTTGTTACCTCGCGTAGGTTAGGTTAGGTCGACTAAACAGTCGTTTAAATAATATAAAATTAATATTAGTGTATAAACCGGAGCATTTTCGTCGCCGGGTAGGATGCAATAAAATCACGCCCTTAACTCGTTAACCCGGTTAACGACGTTTTTCTTTTCGCAGCTCCGTGAACTTATAATGCTAGTTTTTACCAAGTAAAACAGACACAAACGGTGAACTATAATATTTTTGCAGTTTGCGCGCGCACGTATACTCGTAATATTATTATAAACGTAATAAAACGCAAACGGCGTACAATTATTGTTGAAATAATAATATTATATTATAACTATACTTTATTTATGATGGTACCAGCGACGGTTGTCGGGTACGGGCAGTGCCGATATGAACTAGAAAAATAAAATATTACATGAAAATCGCCGCGTGTTATTCCTCTAGTGTTTGGATCATCACGTTTCAAAAGCTTTTAGCGGGGCGTGGTGCACTACCGAATAACACCTATAAATATATATATGCATACACTTGTGTGTTTGTGTTAAGTATTACATGAATGAAAAAAAAAAAGAAACAAGAGAAAATATAAAACATCGAAATAAAAACAACCTGACAAATTTGTACTGCATACACCGTACGTGTACGCAATACTATAATATGTATACGACTCTCGAATTCACGGGAGCTCGTATGGTCTTACACTCTCTCACACATACACACACACATATGCATGTGTATAAATATCATAAATCAAACAATTAAATAAAATAAATATTTTAAAAAAAAAATAAACGAAAAACAAACAATTTATAGCTGGAAATTTAACACGGATGAAAAAAAAACATCAGAGTTCGCGGACAAAAGTAATACGACAAACGTGCGAGCGTCGTCAACGACCGATAATTAAATTTTATGGGAAACGCCGAAATCGTGGTTTTATTATTGTTTTTTTTTCTCGCAGTTTTATCTTATCGCTAGTATAAAATCAATTCATCATTTTCGCTGGTATACGAATCCAGCTCTGTTTTTCGGCCAAACTCGACGGTTGCACACCACCAGTACACCGACTGCACAGATTTTGCCATGGAAATACGAATATTATAATACAATACATCATCATAAGTGCGGATATAGTGTGATGTCAGTCCCCACTGCCCACACATTATTATCTATTTTGGGCAGCCAGTCAGGTGTATGGAACTATACGAACCACCGCTCAGATGGTGTTCAAAATTCAAAACCTTATCGGTCTGTGACACTTCTATATTATTATTATTTAAATATGGTTGCGTGGACTGCCGAGATAATAATAATACAGTCTTATGCGAGATGATGATGTACCAAAGTTATCGTGAAAGATTCACTGTATATATAATACGTCTGCGCCCGGCCAAACTGCAGTTTGTATTATACGCACTGAACCTGCACCACACGTGTCTTTGTTGAAAACAGCGATTGAAATTGTATAATGTATATGAACTCATTTCGTTGAAGCCAGTCCAATGGGATGATTATTATTTATAATTCCGGTAGAGAACAACAACAACAACTTTCGTGGTACACCTACGCAATATTTGTTGTAAATTGTACCGAACAATTCACCGAGAAATATAATCGTCTTTAATGCCATATACATATATATAATGTATTGATCATGAAAATGTTAGTATATCTGACAGTATAATAATACAATATAGTATTATATTAACCTACCTTATCATATTATTACGTGTATTTTGTTATTTATAATACGAAAAGCTATAAAATGCACCGAATGGGATACGCGATTTTGAGAACTATAACATTTTGATGAAAAAAAAATTTACTCCAATCAGACATCCATTGTGATGGCATATCGCGCGTTCAAACATGAATGATGTTTTAAATTCTGAGCGGATCGAGGAATGTATTGATTTTACCATGATGTGTTTTTTTTTAGTGTGTCTGTCATCTCGTTTTGGGGCAGTAAAAGTGCTTCGATTTTCGACTTCAGCACCTCGTTCGATCAGAAAGTGAATCTGATTGGTACTTTGAGGAGTCAAAAGTAAAAATTCTCAATATTTTTCTAAATAATCGGAATAAACAAACTAAAAATTTTACGCACAATCAGTTTTCGACAAAATCGATTTTGGTTTTTGATTTAATTTTTAAACAAATGACCATAGATACATGCAATTTTCACCGAATGTTTATATAAGTCTATTTTATCAGCCATGTGATTTAAAAAAAATGTCTACTTAAGTTGAACTATTTATAGGCATATGAAATTTTCGATCATTATTAGTTTTTTTTAAATTACATCGATAAAAATTTATTTGTTTGGTAAAAGCTTGAAAATTTAATACAAGGTTCCTGACATATTGTTACAGTAGCAGTTGAAAAATAAAAGAAATTTATAGTCAACATTTTTTTTATAAGCATTTAAAATTCAAATTTTGACAAAATACGTAAAAATTACGGCGATGTTCAAATTATCTTAGATTTAAAATTCATAAAAGTTTTTCTTTTTAAATCTAAGATTTGAAAACTTAATTCAAGGTTCCTAACATATTTTTACAATAGCAGTTGTGACTGCTCGATTATATTTGTCATGTTTTCGAGAGTCATGTGGCCGCCTCGAGAACGTTCACGGTCGCCAACCACGGACCGAGACCCGAGGGCCGGAGTGCCGTGGATTTTATTTTTTAATATATATAAGAACGGGAATAGGTACATTTGAACCAGTAATAGGAAAGGTGACCGACGGTGAAATAATAACACCTCAATTTGGGGAAAAATATATATATCTATATTTTCCAAATTTAGTATTTAAGTTGGTGCCGAGAAAGCCGAAGGCATAAAACTCGGTCAAAATAAAATATAAAACTAATAATACATTTTAAAAAATGAGATATGAACACCACTCAACACACGGCTCCGACGGAGCGGCTCACCGGCGGGAGAACAACAATAATATATCATAATACATAAGTATAATAACAACAATATAATAGCATAGCAATAAATAATAATAACCTAACAGTACCGGCCACGGTGAGAATAATAACAAAAGATGTACCAAAATACGTACCAGTAACCAGTGTGTGTCCTGTACCGCCCTTCGGCGCACCAGCAAAACGCGTGCTACTCGCTCATGGTACCGGGAGCTGAGACGGGAGAAAAGGTAGTGGTGGCTTTTGCTGGTGTCGGTCAGTACTTTGCGATCTTAGGTGGCACGGAAAAACGACAGGTGAGGGAGGGGGTCACATATACGTTACTGCTAACATGAGTGGCCGGTACTCTGAGCCGTGGGTACTAGGAGGGGAGCGTGTGTGCGACTGCCGGTAAAGTGGTGAAGTATTGGATCGGCGGAGACTGAGGCGCGCGGGATAGTATGCCTTATCTATTTCGCGGTCGCATGCCGCGCGCATCACGGTACCTGCTAGTACAATTATGAATTATAATAATGTTAGTTTGCGTTGGACGTCACAGAAACCCCCCCATGAAAATTCGCTACATCGGAGAGAGCTTTCATGGATGACGATGTTTGAACGCAAACTTAAATAATAGGTAATCGTTAATAATAATTGACGGAAATTTCATACGAGAAATGTGTTGCTATGATCCCTGAGTGCTACCTATGACTTCAGCCTGTTGCAACGGTGAATTGATCGGTTCGTGGAACGGACGGAGGTGAACAACATTGTAAGTCCCAATAGTTCTATTGGTGTTTGGATCTGCCAGAGTGTATGCGTTGTCTTGACGACGGCTGGTGATCACGTAGGGCCCTTCGTATAGCAAGAAGAATTTCTGTATACATTTGTCGACGGAGGAACTTAGGCGATGCGTTTTCACCAATACGCGGGTACCGATGACAAATGATACGGGCACGCCCTGCTTGTCATGGCGGTGTTTTCTTCTTTCGGAGTGGGTGAGCTGGATCTCTCGGGCCATGGTCAGTTTAGTTCTCTGTGCTAGAGGAAGACGAAGAGGGAACGAAACGACATTTCCGAATGGGTTGTATTGTTCGACGGAAAGAAAAAGCTCTTGTGGGGTGTGGCCTGTCGACTCATGGACTGTGTTGTTTAACACCCATTCAATGTACGATACGTACCGTGGCCACTCGGTATGGTTTTCGTGACAGTACGCCCGGAACATGCGTCCGAGTTCTCTCATTACTCTCTCCGCTGGATTGGACTGGGGATGATACACAGACGTCATTGTAGGCGGTACACCGAGGGCTAATAACCGATTCTGCCACACGTTGCTCCGGAATTGTACACCGTGATCGGATACGATGCATCGGGGTTTACCGTATGTGGATATATAGTCATCAATCATGCGGTTGGTTACCGCGACAGCGGTGGCTTTCTTCACTGGGTATAGACGGACGAATCGGGAGAAGTTATCTAGTACGACAAAAATATATCGGACTTGGTTCCAACCCGGAGGGAGAGGACCATATAGGTCGACTAATACTCGCCCGAGTGGGACATCGGCGAGAACAGATCGCATTTCCCCTTCTATCCGGACCGTGGACGCTTTAGTCTTCTGACACAACACACAACTTCGGACTACTTCTCGGATACGGGACTGAAAGCTTTTGAAAAAACAGAAATCACGTATGGCGAGTATGCACTTCTTTGGTCCGACATGGCCAAAATGACGGTGCACCTGAGTGATCAGTTCGTCTATCCTGTTGATGGGGATGTAGACGAGCCATTGATCAGTCGACTTGTGTCGTCGATAAAACAGTACCCCCTCTACTAAGCTATAGTGTTCGAGATACGGGGTCTGCTGACTCTGGGGGTCTTTCAGCAGCTGTTGAAGTCTATCGAGGTTAGGGTCCTCCCTCTGGGACAAGCAAATTGATTTGAAAGACGATATCTGACGCTCAAACTCGGCTTGAACCTTTTTTGACGTAATTGTTAAAACACATGGAAAACTTGACATCACCTTCTCCGCCTCTTCGCGTCCGGCAGGACTTCTGGATAGAGCATCAATAACATTATCTGAGCCGGGGATGTGTTTTACTTGTAGATTGAACTCTTGAAGGTGTAACGTCCATCGAGTTAATCGAGCATTTCGCAGGCGACATTGGAATAAAAAGGTTAAGGCTTGATGATCAGTCAGGACAGTGACTGGGTATCCTAGGATGAATACCCGAAACTTCTCACAAGCAAAGACTATAGATAACAATTCCAGTTCTGTTATGGAGTAATTGCGCTCAGCGGTGTTTAAAGTGCGGCTAGCAAACGATATTGTACGCCGGTCTCCGCTTGGAGAGATTTGAAACAGCTCAACACCGAGTCCAACTTTACTCGCATCAGTCTGAAGGTAAAACCTCTGGTCGAAATGTGGATGTGACAGATATTGTTCTGTGAATGATTCACGGACCGCATTAAATAGCTTCAGCTCTTCATACCCAAAACGCCAAGTACAATCTTTTTTGATGAGTTCAATCAGCGGGCTTATAATTGAGGCATGGTGACACGAAAACTTTCGATAGAAATTACAAAAACCGATAAATGATTGTAGCTCTTTTTTGTTCCGAGGCTGGGGAAACTCACGAATGGCTTGAAGCTTTGACGGATCCATAGACATCCCAAGTGGAGTCACAATGTGTCCGAGGAACTTGATCTTTTGTCGGAGAAACTCACACTTGGACAATTTCAATGTCATTCCTGACATGGATATTCTCTTAAACAAAGCGGCGAGGCGTACGAGATGATCGTCAAACGAGGTGGATGAGATTAAAACATCGTCGACATATATGTGCAGATCGTCTAGGTTGTTGTCTGTCCCATTGATTTTAATATTTAGCACAGCCTCTAATGCTTTGCCGAATGCTGTATTCGAAATGTTTAAACCGAAAGGTACGACGCAGAACTGATAAGTCCGCCCTTCAAAAACAAACGCTGTGAATTTACGTACTATTGGATGTAACGGCACTTGCCAATATCCAGCACTAAAATCCAGACTGGAGAAAATTGTTTTCCCCCCGAACCGAGCTAAAAGTTCGTCAAGTGGAGGGGACGTATCGCGCATCGGTAAAATTAACCGATTCACGCGTCGGGCATCGAGACATAAACGAACGGAACCATCCGCTTTCGCTACACATACAATCGGGTTGCAGTAAGAAGAGGAACATCGTTCGACAACCCCCCATGAAAGCATTCGTTGGAGTTCCTTTTCAACAGCAGGTCTACGGGAAAATGGTATTGGATATGGTTTCACTTTGAAAGGTACATCTTCTGATACTTCAAAACAGCAACTGTATAATTTGTTTAGCCCAGGTCGATCATCAAAAATGCTATGATATTGGTCCAGTAGACTTATGAGCTTTGATCGTTCCTTATCCGGTACTTCGTGGAAATTTACTATGCACTCGGACCATGGTTTTGTGAGTGAATCGGTAACTGGTTGTGTATGATCGACACAGTCCAGTGGGTGAGACGGGACGGGTGTAGGTGTCGAGACTTGCTTTACGAAAGAAATGTCAGATATGCAGTGTTCCATTGCCGTGGGCATGAGTCGATCTAGTTCCTGATGTACGATGATCTGGGTTATCTGGGTAGAGTTAATATCTCCGATCTCTGGTCGAAATGGTGAAACTATGTTCCATTTCGGGAACTCGACCTGGTGGGTTACATAATTCAAAATGACACCGTACTGGGTAAGCCAGTCATCACCGAGAATCATTTCAGTGGACAGATGGGGAATAACCAGAAAAATCCCCGGAGCTTCATGTCCGAACACACTTAGTGGTACGTACACTTGCCGGGTGATCTTCTTACTTCGGCCTTGGATGGCGGTGGAAATAGTGACCCCCGTTACGGGCAGCGTAGACAGTTTCGATGCGGTGTTAGTTTGACTCTTCAGGGTCGCGAAAAATTGTTCGGAGACCGCAGATATGGATGCACCAGAATCCAACAGTGCGGACGTACTTATTCCGAAAATGTCGACGTGAAGCTCAGGGCGTTTCACAGTGCGTTCAGGGAAATCAGTGGGAGACGAAAATGGTTGGTTGCAGGCAGATGGGTTTTGGCTCTCGTCACGTGCTGCAATCACTGGCGAGAAGCTTCCTCGTTTCCCGACACATTTAATTGGTGGACGGGCGGGGCGGCTGTAGCCGCAGGCTGATTCCTCGGTGGTTGCCCTCGATTGTACCCTCCACGATATCCTTGTCGGTTGTCCTGTGCCCTCCGTTCGTTTTGTTGATTGGGTTGAATATTGTTGTGATGTGGTCGGTGATCATCCTGACGTGGCTCGCAGAACGATGTGGACTCTTCGAATTCAGTCAAAACAGCTAACAATTCGTTTGTATCACGTGGTCCACGTCCTCGCAGGGCCATACTAAGGGGAATCGGATAGTGTTGTATTATTGTCGAAACCAAATCAATTGGGTCGATGGGGGGTGACAGATACTTTGCCCCGGCAATCCATTGCATGGCGTGCGTAGCGAGACCATCATATCTCGTGTATTGAAATGGCCGAAACACCTCGTTACGAGTCTTGCGTTGAGTCGCAGCGGACCAAAATCGTTGACGGAATAATATGCGGAAATCATCGTAGGTCGGAGGGGTGGGGATGAGTGAATCGTACCACAGACGAGCATCTCCACTAAGTCTACGTTGTGCAGAAATTAATTGTTGGTCTGCTGACATTGGAACATTCTCAAAATATACATCTAGCTGGCGGATAAAACGTTCTGGATGGATGGAACGGGTTTGTCCTGAGAATTCCGACACAGCATCGTTGAGGCGTTCTTGGGACCCAAAAAATGACGAATGACACTGACCTGTGGTATTCAACATTGTATAATTACCCACGGGATTCATTGTGGATGATGTAGGTATGGTGTTCCCCTTAAATGATTGAAAACCTTGGGACATATCTGGCTGTGCTGGGGTGTAAGTTGGGAACCCAGCTGTCGCATTGGCGGGTGGTGTTGGATTTGGTTGTTTGACAAAACGGTTCAAATCACTCCGGATTGTCCGAACATCGTCCTCCAGCGAGGTTATACGGTTGGTGTTGTGTCCGATAGTTTCGTTCAGTTTAACCGTTTGATGTTCAGAACGAGCCATGTCATCTTCTAATTTTGTGGTTCGTGTATCAATTGACTGCCACCTCTCCAAACATTCATCCCACCGCGTAGTCATATCCTCCCTCATGGCCTGGATTCCGGCTTCATTTGACCGTTGACTTGCCAGTAACTGCTTAAACATATTCTGAATGGTTTGATCGGAGGTGTTCGGATTGGATGTGGACTGACTAGAGCTCATCGTTGCGGTCCCAGTGGATCCAGTGACACTAGACGTTGTGACGACAGGAGGCATGTTGGATCCGGGTTGGGTTAAAATTTCTGGTTGGAGAATTTGATCGATTAACCGGATTGGTGGCTTGGTGTTTCTTTTCCCGGCACTGTCCATCCACGAACAGATCAATCGATATAGATGCTACGACTGATGAGATTCCAAAAAAACAGAAAACCCACAACGAGACGTTCGAAACGTAACAGAAAACGGTCAACAAATTATATTGAAGACAAAAAAAACAATATTAATACGACTGCCGAAGAGTGAGAAAAATAAATAAATAAGTATCTAGTTGTCTTACGACAAAAGATTAATTAAGAAAAAAACAATATGTAAAACGAGAATGAGTATCCTAGGACAAATATGTCGATAGCAAAATGAGTAATTAAATAAATCTATCAATAAAAATGATCACCGGTAACGCCGGGACGACACATGAACAACACACTAGTTTGTTTGGTAATAAAATTTTGAAAATCACCGTGGCGTGGGATATATTATAATATATGGGCACAATCAAATGAATAGTATAATAAAAAATAATTAATAAAAAGAAGTACGAAAATAACTCGAATCATACACGAATAATGATTAACAAATAATTATTGTAATCATACAGTACTAGGAGAATACAAAAATAATTATTCATTTTGAACAACAACAATCAGAATCGTTGGTACGGAATCATACGAAAACGCGACAATCGTCGAGACTGAATCAACAACTCCGTAACCATTAATGAAATAAAATGGATATAGTGTTAGGCACCACACCAAGTAATCATATTACGCTCCTACTAAGTAGGCACAAATACTCCTGACGACCCCCCATACGTGCCCGGGACGTACAAACGACGGCACCGGTGTGCGACAACCTACATTGTGGGTGACGATAAACACCACGGGCTACAACGTATGGCAAACTTATAACTAACCGTCGGTGTGTGTACGGGCCTAACATGAATCATTAATTTTTTGGGTCAGTCTACCACCCGAGTTTCGACTACGTATAAAATACAAAAAACAAAAAAAAAATCATCGTTGCAAAAATAAAACATTAATAACACTAAATTGCACGCGCGTGGATCTATACGTGGACGGAAAGATCGTCGTCAGACAGTATACCAGGCGAACAAAACAAAATCTCGACTGATGGGCTATATGAGCATGATCAGGAATAAACTAAATAAATATGCAATACGATAATAATGATAATGTACGTAGAACGTTGATACTATCAGAATTTACTAAACAAAATAATATGGGGAACGATCGCACAGCTGTGGTGGAACGATACGCACCCAAAAATAGCACATTAATATTATACAGATAGCCAGCGGCGCGGCGGTAGACCGATAAAAATAAAGTGCTACTGGTCATGTAAATGAACCAGGTAAAATGGGATGAGATATATATATATATATACATACAGGCACACACGCCGACGTGTACAGATAAGCAATTAACATTACGACCTATCTCCGCCGATCAACTTGCACCATGAATCATGATGACGGGACACCTCCGGTCGATGGTGAACACCTGGATCGCTGTTTCGCGGCCTCAGTGACAGTGTAGTCCAAAAATGACGAAACCTGTCCTGATGGCGACGCACACACGCAATACTCTCCGTTCCCAGCATCGGCAGTCAGTACTCATCATGGCACCAATACCAATATTACACAGGAGCATTTCTGGAAAATACGCAGACAACAGTTTGCTCTGTATAGGGACCTACCACCTATGATTCACCGGGCCGGTACCTACACTAACCCAAGCATAACCGTTTGGTGGTTCGAGCTTCAGCCATCACCTTCGCAAACACACTATGCGATCTCAAATGGATCAATTTATACTTTTTTTTTTCTTTATACATATATTTTTTCCCTGTATTTACACACGGATTATTATAATTTATATTGTATTAAAACACCCATATTGTATGTAATTGTTTCCACGGATACTGGTTTCGGCGTTATCGCACAACGACGTCGCGGCAATGTCGCACAGCGCGCGTAAGTGGCCCGTGCCTTCGGCCTTTGACCGGTCGGCGTCATCGCGACCTTACGTAACATTCATTTTTACAGGTCATCGCCGTTTACGTGATTAAACAAAAACATACCGAAATAAAATAATTATTCGGATACCCACAATACCGTAAACTATATTAATCAAATGCCGGTCACGTTACTGTATACAATGTACCCAATATAAATATGAACAATTTCTTTTTCTTTTGTTTTTTTTTTTTTTTTTTTTTTTTTTTTACAATAGGTCCTGTCACGGTCGCCATCTGTGACTGCTCGATTATATTTGTCATGTTTTCGAGAGTCATGTGGCCGCCTCGAGAACGTTCACGGTCGCCAACCACGGACCGAGACCCGAGGGCCGGAGTGCCGTGGATTTTATTTTTTAATATATATAAGAACGGGAATAGGTACATTTGAACCAGTAATAGGAAAGGTGACCGACGGTGAAATAATAACACCTCAATTTGGGGAAAAATATATATATCTATATTTTCCAAATTTAGTATTTAAGTTGGTGCCGAGAAAGCCGAAGGCATAAAACTCGGTCAAAATAAAATATAAAACTAATAATACATTTTAAAAAATGAGATATGAACACCACTCAACACACGGCTCCGACGGAGCGGCTCACCGGCGGGAGAACAACAATAATATATCATAATACATAAGTATAATAACAACAATATAATAGCATAGCAATAAATAATAATAACCTAACAGTACCGGCCACGGTGAGAATAATAACAAAAGATGTACCAAAATACGTACCAGTAACCAGTGTGTGTCCTGTACCGCCCTTCGGCGCACCAGCAAAACGCGTGCTACTCGCTCATGGTACCGGGAGCTGAGACGGGAGAAAAGGTAGTGGTGGCTTTTGCTGGTGTCGGTCAGTACTTTGCGATCTTAGGTGGCACGGAAAAACGACAGGTGAGGGAGGGGGTCACATATACGTTACTGCTAACATGAGTGGCCGGTACTCTGAGCCGTGGGTACTAGGAGGGGAGCGTGTGTGCGACTGCCGGTAAAGTGGTGAAGTATTGGATCGGCGGAGACTGAGGCGCGCGGGATAGTATGCCTTATCTATTTCGCGGTCGCATGCCGCGCGCATCACGGTACCTGCTAGTACAATTATGAATTATAATAATGTTAGTTTGCGTTGGACGTCACACAGTTTAAAAATAAAAGAAATATTATATAGTCACAATTTTTTTTATAAGCAATCAAAGTTTGAATTTTGACAACATACGTAAAAATACGAAAATTCGCAAAATATTTTATGCTAGGAATTCATAAAAAATGTTCGTTTTATATCTAAGATTTAAGTATTTTGAATAATCTATATAATATATCCTAGACAGATAAACCGTCTCCGCTCAGAATCGCTTTTCGTATACAATGATATAATATCATTGGATTTAAATTTAATTACATTCATTACAGTAACCCACTTGTAACCTACTGTACAGCAGAGCGACATCCACGACTTACCCGCTTTTTTTTTTTATTTGAATGCAACACGATCCAGGTTTTGTAAGGTATTAGTTCGAGGATATTAGAGCTTAAGTTATTCAAGAGCTAAGTGAAATAATATATTTGATTTCGTGTGTTGATCTTTACAAGTGTCAAGTATATTATATATTATATCATTTTCAAAACCTTTCTATTAACTCTTGGGCCTTGGCTAACACTCCTTACCTGCAAAAGACGTCATGGAACTCGTAATTAACAGACTAAGAACTAGACATATTTGGCTCACACGTTGTTTCTTCGTGAGACGCAATGAACCCGACCAACGTATACCCTGTGGGAAGCTCTAACCGTTAAGCATGTCCTTCAGTTCTGCCATCATTTTTTAGATACTAGAACATCCTTAAGCATACCGGATCATTTGTATGAAGAACTTGAAAAAATAAAAATAACCAAACTGTATAATCGTATACCTAATTAAATTTTTCTTTTTTACCTATGTTTTTTCCCATACCTAAACAGATCGCGTTGAAATATTTCTAAATATAATTTAATATTTTAATATAGTAATATATTTAGTATTGTTGTTCCATCACCGGCTGATTTTAGTATGGACCGTAACTGCTAGTTCCAGCTGTTAGGAGATTACCGCAAAAAATGTCACAGTGGAAGAATCGATTTAAGTACAGAAATATGTCTCAAAAAGTAAAAAATAGCGTATTAAAGTGTAAAATATGCAAATAAACACAAAATATGCATTAATATGCACAATAAAATTTCAAAACTAGCCTTGTGAAATCATGAAATGTAGGTATTTGTATCGTACTCTGCTATTTTTGTGGCTGAGGGTGAGTTGCGGCCCGACCTTTCATTTCCGGTGTTGGAGACCGGTGAATTCCGGCCCGATAATATTTTAGGTACAGGTTAGTTGCGGCCCGACAATATTTTAGCGATAGGTGAGTTGCGGCCCGAGTAATTATCATTACATAATAATATGTACCTTACTTATATAATATATATTATATTATATACCTATTACCTATGTACCGTATAAACGAATAACGATAAACGAAATGTTCAATACGTATGGAAAAGTTATATTTTTGTATATAATATGATAAAGATAATATAGATCGTTTTATCAGGTACGTTACACTAGCACCACAACCTAAACCAAATTCTTCAAAATTGGTTCCATGCGTTAGTGACCGATTAGTAACCATTCGTAACCGAAAATTCGGAATTCCTAACCTAAACTGCGTACCAGGAAAACCGATTTTCCTAACCGGGCGCTGGCGTAACGTTACACCGGCACCCGCACGTGACAATAATCTTAAGTAGATTATTTTAATCCTTATTATACTTTTTGCATATATTTTTTATCTAAACTACCATGTCCTTGATCAAAAGTATTTTCGCAATTTTTTTCCCCATAATTTTAAATTTATATATTTTACATACCTTATATAAATTTGTTTTTTATTATTTGTTAAATTTCACTATGTTTACAAAATATATACCAAAATTATGTTAAGAAATGTTGTTGAGTATTAAAAGAAGAGGAATACCTATTTTATTCATTATTTTATTTTTATTCATATTGCAACATACATCATTGTAACATCAATACATTCCTCATTTTGTTTTGAATCTAAAATAAAAAATAAAAAAAATAAAATAAAATTACTTGTAATCAATAAAAAAAGATGTTTTTCAACTAATATATTATTTTTTAATGTTATATTCAATAAACAAATTGAACCGTAAAATATTTATTAAAAATAATCAAAAAGCTCAAAAAATAAATACATTTTTTTTTAAATATTTATATTTTTAATTAACAAAAGAGGAAAAAAAAACATTATCATTTATAAAATATTAATATTTTACAAGTATTTATTTTTTAAGTCCTTAGCTACTTACGTATATTCATACCAATATTATTTATTTATTTGGTAAAAATTATGATAACTAATGATAAGTACATAATTTATTTCAAATTTGGAAATTTCTTTTCCAATAGATAGTGTTGGTTTAGCGTAACGCATTTGATTAGCACTGCTAAAGAATATTTTAAATTTATATAACAAGTTAATTTTTTTTACTAAAAACAAGTTTATTTGGGTTGAAAATATACTAAGGTGATGTAGTTTCCTAATTATTTTCTGAATTTGCTATTTTCATTCTAACGATTTTCATTTCATTAAAAGTTCAGTTTTTGTACTTTTAACTAAAAATGTATCAAATAAATGGTACAATTATCTTGCCACATTAAAAACAAATTCATATCTTGCTTCGCGCTTGAAATTAAAAATATTTTTGTTAATATATTTTTTGTTTAACTTAGATATCTTAGTTGTTATTTTATGAGAGTTAATAGGATAATTTTAGGACATATTCCTAAAATCAAGTATAAATCAAATCATACAATAAATACCTTTATTTGTAAATTTTCTATATGATATAAAAATCCATAATTAATAGTGCACTACTTTGTGCCACTGTTAAATTATAAATAATTATAAAAAATAAATGTTTCACCTTCTGTTTAACTGTTTAAGTAAAATATAAAATAAAATAAAATAGGTAATGTATTGTTTTAAATTGTGAAAATTAAAACTTCAATATCTAGTTTTTTTGAAGGATTTATATTTTGTATTTTCATTTTCGTGTCATCATATAACTCCCATTTCCTATTTGACCTATAAGAACATACAGTATAGTGTCCAATTGCACATCGAAGACCACTTCTGTCACTGCCATGAAAATTTATAACACCTCTTAACTTATACATTTTTTCTTTTACTATTAAATGGTTTTCGATTGACTGAAGATTTGATTTATATGATTTAGCGAAATTTTGATGAATCAAGTCTAGTGGAACAGTTTCTATGTCTGGCATGCTTGTTGAATTCTCTAAAGCTAAAATAAAACCATTGAAAAATTAATATATGTTTTACATTTTTTTATATGTACCTATGATATTAAAATTACTTTTAGGAATTGAGTTTAGTTCAACCATAATGTGTGATGTTGTTTCGATAACTGAATGCCTTTCATTTCCACAATATACACATAATGCCTTGGTATTTTTTATATATTCATCTATTTCAGTTTGAACACTAAATTTTCCGTTATAAACGTTAAGTGACAACTTTGCAGAAGTGTGGTGTAAATGAGGAACAGGACAAAGATTGTTTTGGCATTTACTAGATGTTTTAAATGATGGCATTTCTTTTAAAAGCTTGTCAACCATTGATCCAACTGTGTCTGTAATATCTAAACATTGTAGACCACCAATTAACGCTTCAGTTTTGTCACCGAAAAACTGTAGCAGCAATGATAATCGAGTTGAGTAAATCTGTTTGGTGTTTTTATGAATAATTAATTGTAAAGCAAGTTTGGCAGTCAAATTTGAATGCTCCATCTCTTCTAAATAATTTCTGAAACTTATGCTGTCTGCAGCTGAAGAAGCTAAAATGGAAATTATTGAATCGACTGTACATGTATTATTTAAAATCATCTTTCCAGATCCAGGTACTGAAATTGGCCTGTTCGAAAGGTTATTTCCATTTTTCAATAAAAATATCAAAGTTAGGTATTCCTCTTCTTTTAATACTCAACAACATTTCTTAACATAATTTTGGTATATATTTTGTAAACATAGTGAAATTTAACAAATAATAAAAAACAAATTTATATAAGGTATGTAAAATATATAAATTTAAAATTGCGAAAATACTTTTGATCAAGGATATGGTAATGGTAGTTTAGATAAAAAATATATGCAAAAAGTATAATAAGGATTAAAATAATCTACTTAAGATTATTGTCACGTGCGGGTGCCGGTGTAACGTTACGCCAGCACCCGGTTAGGAAAAACGGTTTTCCTGGTACGCGGTTTAGGTTAGGAATTCCGAATTTTCGGTTACGAATGGTTACTAATCGGTCACTAACGCATGGAACCAATTTTGAAGAATTTGGTTTAGGTTGTGGTGCTAGTGTAACGTACCTCGTTTTATCGTATTATCTGCCATATATGACTTACATTAACTACGATAATCAGATAATTTCAAATGGCAAAATGAAAATGCAGTATGAATATGAATGCTTCGATTTTTTTTGGACATTATTATCATAATATATTACATCAATATACTTTTATTTTATTTTATTTTTTTTTTTGACATTATTTAATTATTATCATTATAATATTATACTATATTCTTATAACTCAAAACAATATTATTTATATATGAATGCTTTGATTATTTTTGGACATTATTATCATAATATATAACACCAATTATACTTTTATTTTCTTTACAACCAATATTAATATAAGTACGACAATTTATACTAGAAAATACCTACATAATATTGTGATGTTTATATACTATATATAGACATATATTATATAATATATATATGTAATATATACATTATTGTATGGCCGCAATTCGTACGTACCTCTCATAAATCCGGGCCGCATCTCGTACGTTATTTAGGGTTTGGGCCGCAACTCACCAACGCTGATTTTTGTGACTGTGCAAAACAAATATGCAAATGCTTCAAGTCCTCTGCCCTAATTATGACACATATAATACGTATTCCTTATTATCGCAGAATATACTGCACGGGTCATCAAGAATGGTTCGATTGAGCAAGTTTGTAGCTATCGTGTACCTTATTGCGACCGGTGCCCCTTATGACTGGTCTGACCCGTGCTCTACATAATACGCATAGTGCGATTGTAAACTCCGCCAGAGTACCGGTCAAGATAAAAAGGTAATAATAGGTCATCTATGGTAAACTCCGCCAGTTTTGTTTTTTTACCTTGTCAGAGTTTACATTGCTCACATTTTTAGTAAGATTCTTATCGAATTTCATACCCAAACTTTTATAAAACTAAATTGCATATCTCAAGTAACTAAGCTAAAAAATTTGAAATCAAGAAAAAAAAATGACAGTGTTACAGGATGCTATCAACCTAAAGCAATAGAAAAATACAAGACTTAGAATATTTGCAAAATTGTATCACATCATTTTAGTTTTCATACGTGGCAATATTTATAACGATTATTTATTTATTTTATGATGTGGACGATTATTAATTATTATGAAAAATATTAATTTATATTATTAAGTATAACGATTATTTATTATGATTTTTTTACTATGATTTAAATATTTAATGTGAACGATATGATGTTATAATTTTTTTTTAATAATATATCATATTGATTTTATACTACTATTTGATTTTCTTCACTGGCGGAGTTTACATGAACTCAATTTTACTTATTTTTTTCAGTGGCGGAGTTTACATGCGCCCAATACATAGATCTGGCCGGTATAGTCGGCGGGAGGTGTATAGCTCATCTGTACGCCTCCCGGCGTCAAACGTGTCCACGTTACAGCGTTTTTTTCGCGACGATCGACCAGTCAGAGTGCCGACCGACTGTATTCCGAATCTCATGCTATATTATGCAACGTATATTGGCCAACGGCCCCAAAAATAACATACCTGATAAATCCATCACAACAAACAAAAGACCGTGATAACATCAAGGAAAATACTTCGTGATGCGCGAACAATTGTAAATAATGTAAACATAGGTAAATTAATAGGTAGTAAATACGGAATTAAATATAGATAGTAAAAATCAGAGGTATATAATATATACACTGAAAGTTTTCAATTTTTTCATATTGACGCTTTTATAATTCAATCATAAAATAAAAACGTACAATAACATAATAATGTGTGTTTCGGCTTTAGCCTGAACTAATAAATATCCTAATGAACAGACAATATAACACAGCAAAGAACCGTCAATCCACTAATTATAGGCGTGTATAGTTTATTTGATTATTTTGTAAAACGGAATTTTTCTCATAATAATATTATGTGTTTATTGTTTAATTTTAACAGATTTGTAATAATTATAATAGTAAAAGAGTAGCGTGGTGTAGCGCAGCATCATAGCTTGAGACCACAAATGCATTCTGAGTGACAGCACCAGCCGATGTCACTAGTTCCCGGATGGCTGACTACTCAGGTTTTTAATTACAAATCCTTGCCACTCATGCCCGTACCCCTAATAACCGCCCGAATCAACTGTAACTTCTACAATAGCAAAACAGGCCAATGATTTCAAATTTCAAAGCCTTAACTTAGAAAAATAAAATAATAATAATAAAATATAAATAGGATAATTAATAAAAATATATTTTATGGAATCTATACCGATAAGTATAATCAGAATTACCTGCACCAATGCTAAAAAACTAATTGCGTGTTCAGCTGGTATCACGTCATGTTATATTATATTCATAAACATGTATCATCAGAATAGTTTACAGAGTACAATTAATTATATTTAACAATAAAATTAAAGACAATAACGGTAACGATACAGGTGCTGTAGGTTGTACGGAAATGTTCGAATGAGCCGAACGAAATGAAATTATTGTTATAACTTATAATACATACCATTAAAAATATGTCATATTATATATCATTCTGAAGTAAAGTTCTCTCGTGTATTGTCCGTGATGACTTTGGTATTGTGTTACAGACATTATACTTTACATAGTATCAAATACAACAAACAATTTTGGTCGTTAAAAATAACGTCCAAACACAGTACCTATACCGACACGACGTGCAGACAAAATTATGTTATGTACTTATTGTTCTTTGGCTCACCCGGGTTCGTTGTAATTTTATTCACCCGGTCAATTGTTCGGTCGGGTTTATAAAAAAATTTGCCAGTACATTTTAAAAATAAACGTCATAAAATCTCGTGTTACGGCGTTTTCAGGATTGACGCACTTGAATAATTTTTCATTCAGGATATCTGATAAAAATAGGTCGAGTGGTGTAAAAAGCTTGTATATAAAACTATTCTAGCGTAATATATGTCGTTATGATTATATTTTCATACCCATTTTGTTCACACGAAATAACTTTATATATATAGGCGGCGGGTGGATATAGAAAAATTTCCCTGGTTAATTGCATAAAAAATAATAATTAAAATAATATTACAAGGAAAATGCTGATATTCATTTTTCGATATGATTGTATGTTATACATATGTATGTGTAAAATGTAAAAAATTAATTAATATAATAATAATCAAAATAATAAAATCATTTATATATACATATTTTTTTTAAATTTAAATAATATATTCTTGCAAACTCGATTTATAATATCAAGTACCTATAATCCATCGTTTGTTGAAAATCACATGCAATTTGCCACTTATTACTTAAAGGGTTTATTTGTTTAAAAATTACTCAGCCAGGTACTTGCCTCCCTGGAAATTCTCTGAATTGACTTGGCTAAATGCCAGAATTTTCAACACCGGGAAATTAACGCCAGGAACACGAGTTTTTGTGTCTATTCGATAAATCTTGCATAAAAATAATAGCGTTAATAGAATTCTCATGTTTTGTAAAAATGATTTAACAAATTAAACGATAATTAGAAAACTAAATGTACAAATCGCGACCGTGGCTCGTTGAAATTCAAACTCTATTCGATTTAATATATTTATCCTATGTTTAGACACTGCATTACATCAAAATTGAATTCTTTTTTTTTTAAACTAAGCATGACATATTTTTTGTATGTTAGTAACACGCTATCGACTTTCGCACTAATTAGGTAAGTGGGTGTATATATTTGTCGAGTGGACATTTATTAAGGATTATAGAGACAGAATCGGACAAAATGAACGTACCTACACCTATCTATTTACAATTGCGAGAAAAAATACAAAACAAATCCTTCACATACCCGTAGTAGGTATTGTGTTATTTTGTAGAACATTCCGTTGTTTTATACGTTTAATGACGAATGTGCAAATATTGCACACATTGTAGGAACGATATACCTTTAGTGTAAAACGCATTACGCACACATATTATTACAAGAGGATATACAAAAAAAAAAGTACAGCACTTAGAACTTTGTATAGGTGGTAGTTAACGAGTTATAATCTCGTAACGCAGCCGAAAGAAACATTTTTTTTATACGTCTGCCGACATTTTAATTGGAATCCGGAAGAAAGTAAATTAAAACACCAAATCACAGTTGTGTGTGTATTTATATATATATCGTTCAATTATAAATTATCATACCATGGTCAAAGCACCTGTGTATCACGGGAAAAGTTCACAATAGACAAGTTCGAAAGGAGTTTTAAGTTTACCGGAAACGTATAATAATTGACTTGTTACTGTTAAGTTCATCATATCTGTCAAAGTGTTTGAAATCCGTCGAGGACAAAATATTTAAGTGTAAAATGTTTATTATGGGTTTCTTTTTTTATTATTTATCTCAAAAATAAATTGGCAACATTATTGCCCATTATGGCATTATGGTATACAGCTATTTACAAAGAAATTTCATAATGATTTTTACAAAAGCTTTCTTTATATTATATACATTAAATTAAGTCAAAAATATTTGCTTCTTTTTAGAACTTATGTATAATACGGTGACATGATGATGCATGATGCATCTATAATTCGTAATCTGTGCAGAAAAGTAGCATATTAAGTGAATTCAAAAGTACCTATATATGTATATGTATATAGTAGTTATATACTTATATATATATATATCACATTGTACATAAAAAATATACTTATTATAGTTATTACTATAGTAGTATATATTATACAAAAAAAGAAGGCGTACCTACATTCATAACAAATTTAATCTAAATACATTTTGTAAATCTCATTTATCATCTATTTTTATTTTTAACAGTAAACAATAAAATATTTAACATTTTTATTTTAAAGTTATATTTTTTTTAACGAACATAATCGTATTATTGTTGATTTTCTTATCAATAATAATCATTTAAACCAAGAAAAAAAAATCGTTTTTTTAATCACTTGATATAATATTCTTTTATTTTATAAATTATAATGACGTATTTAAATCATTTTTTACAATCTTATAGTTTTAGCATTTATCATAATTAATAATATATTACAGTACCTACAGCTTGCTTGGATGAATTAATTAAACCAATGAACTTACTGCAAAAGAGTTGGTACCTAGCTACTTTGTTTTTTTTTTTATATATGTTATTAGTGATATAAAAATTCCTCTCGTTAAAACAATACAAATTGCGCATTCGTTAAATGAAATATTTATTTAAATCTGACAAACAACTCGCGTATAGTTAAGAATGAAATGTGTGAATTATTTACGATTAAACGCAAGTATTATATGGGCTTAATGTTCGATTTGGTCACTGTTTTCTTTACTTAAGGTAACATAACATATTATGGAATATGGAAGAACAATGATGAAAATTAAATTAAATTGTGCATTTGTTCATTTCAAACATTATGCAGTATATAGAAACACACATTAAATTCATGAAATAAGAAAGGAATTACCAAATTTTCGACAAATTTTCGTCGCCTAAGTAATGGGATTGTGTAGTTTAAAAAAATGTCATGACAAATGACAATTGAATAAACTACAGTAATATTGTGTGCAATTTCATATATCTAACATTTTACATCATTGTCCTTAATTTTCAGTATAATTGTAAGTTTTATGTTATTGTTATCATATGCATATTCATCAACGAATAAGTAATGAAACAACATAAAAAGGCTAAATATTTATTATAAAGATGATATAGCAAAACAAATTATTTACATTCACTATCCACATTGCATATTGCACATTTACAATGGGTTTATTTAGGAATTTTTTTTTTTTTTCGTTATTTTCAGGCAATTTAACATAGTTACAGATTTTTTCCCGAGTAAACCGTAATGTTGTGCATGAACAGGTTAAGTAATTTAGAAATGTATTCATTTTTCTAGGTAAGCGTATAACACATAGATACAAAATGAATCATTTACCGAGACAAACCATAATTAATATTTAAGTAAATTTGGTACAGCGGTTTTAATATTTTGGCTGCTTACAGTTTTATAGTATAGGTACATACAAATAAGTACAAATAGAAATATGCAAATCGAGTGTGTTATACTTACAGAATGTGTTAATTGTTTGGTATTGGAATTCAACAGGACTTAAAAATTATTTTATTTCTTGAATTCATTCATATATGTATAACTCAATCTAATGTACCCATTAATAGGTATAGTAATATTATTATTGTTCAAGCTAATAACCTTTGTTTTTGATGCTGAACCAATAAATAAACATTAATAAAAAAATGTTTAGAAACATTAAACAATGCTAGTTCCTAAATGAAATATAATATGGAGTAGGTAGATATATTGCATGTAAGTACCTATTACCTGCGTTTTTCGTGTAGATTACACATTGTGACCTTACCTGGTATTTTAATTAATTATTCTATTATACCCACCTAACTAGAGACTAGACTCGTCTCGTTTCAGTCACATTATTTTAAACTTAATGAAATTGTTATTTTTAATTTGTTAGTTAAATGCGTAAAACAATTTTATTATATTAAAATAATATAATTATTCCGGTCAGAGTTCATTTTTTTTTTCAAGTGGTAAATTAATTACCTATATTATAACTAACGTAAAATCAGCAAAATTGAAAAAATAGCTAGGCAATACAATATTTAATCTTGCAGTCTGTATATCTAAAATTACTTGGCATTTTTTATTACTGTTATAAAAAATCAAAAAAAAACAAAAACAAAATATAAAATACAAATTGGACTTTTTATTTTATTTTTCAACATCAATAATTATTGAAATGTTTAATAAAAATGAATGACATTTATTATTGACGAATAGATAGGTACATTTTGTAATTCAAATATTCAATAAAGTCGGTAGGGTTTAACTATACACCATACACTTCATAATATCGTACTGACGGTGAGATTTTCTCACGTACCCGTTTTGTTTTTAAGAGTATTATTTGATTTTATTGCAATATTGATTTTGCGATGCGTTATGGGGGTCGACCGGAAATTTGGCAGACAACGTAGAAAACGGAGGGTTTCATATACGGCTATAACGTTAAAAATGTATAATATTATACAGTTTAAACTAATTACACATAAATTTGCACGTATACGGAATTTAATTTTTGAAAAATATTTAACTTGAAGGGATTAGAAAAAGTGTAATTATGAAATAGTTATCTTAACTCGTGGGTACCTACAGAATTTAACAGGGATTATACAACTATTAAATAGTAGCGAATAAGGTTAGGTTACACAATAATGAATATCCTCGTGATAATTTCTCAAAATAAGAATGCCGAAATATAATATTTAGAAGTTTGGACCAACATTTATTTCCATAAATGAAACGTTAGCGAAATACTTAATATCTTAAACATAATCTATCCATTATTTAATTTTATTTAAACTACTACGCATAGTTATGTAAATTAACAGTTAATTTCATTAAAAAAACGTGTTTATAAATATGTTTTTGAATAATGCAAGTCTATCAACACATTTTTTTTTTTATTTAAAAATGAAACATATTTTAAGTACGAGTATACATTAAATTTTTATTTTTGTACGTCACAAAGTGAAATAACCCGAGAGAAAAGTATACGTTTTTAACAGCATCCAAACTATAAATAATAATACTACGGAATTTCATATCTGTTATTTGAGGTATAAAAAAGGTCAACATTTTTTTTTTATAATAATTTATAAGACTATTGGTATATAAGGCAGTATAAATATATTTCAAGTTCTTGAAATGAGCAAATGTTAGATAATTAAAATATTTAAGGTACAATAATCAAAAAATGTTTAATCACACTTGAAAATTTATTAAGTTTTTGGAATAACGATTTTATTATACTTGTACAATATATTATACCTTATTATACAATATTAAAGGTCAAACGAAATGGTACTTTTCTAATAGGTGTATGATATAAGAATAAAAAACATCCATTATTGTTTTACTAAAATCTTATCTCGTAATAACGGAATGGTATTATTAAGTCCAATTTTAGTATAAATTACTGTTGATATCAGTTAAAAATAAGTCATATTTTATTGTTTTGATTCTTTGAAAGCTTAAGCTTTAAAATCTTTTCCCCCTCGAATACAATAATAGGTAAAATTAAAACCTCCTTATAATTAGGATACAATATAATAGTGTCACCAAAATTTAATTATATAGCTCTGACATATACCTGAAAATTAAAACACATAAACGCATATATATACCAAATATCAGTGACATTATTTCTAAAATACATAATATTTGTGTTCACAATAATTACCTGGTACAACAATATTACATTAAAGTTTCAAAATTACAACTAACAGCAGGTAGATCCCTCTATAATAATAATAATCGTGTCTGTTACTTTGATAACATATGCGAGCCACTAAAGTGTAATAAATAGACGATTATGGGGTAGATAAATGTGTATAATTATTAATCAAACATATGTATGTTACTATGTTATATCGTACCTAAATGTGCACTTTACTCTATCGTCGTATACAGTTTTCTACACTGAAATCCTAGCACAGCGTTAAAGAGATAAATAAATAAAATAAATGCATACCACAATATACTATGCATATATTATAGGTAATCGTTGCGATTTTTGCCCTATCCGTGAACATAATAAATAACAATACAAAAACAAAATTGAAAAAAATTATAAATAATCGCAACTGACGATAATACTAAAAAGATGTACACGGCTGTTTTGTTGTTATCTGCACGTCGTATAGCAGCAATGTTTATAATATACCTTAATGAAATAATTATTATCAATATTAAAGCATGTCGTGACGACGACGACGGTTATAGGAAACAAATAAAAATAGTCGAGTGCTCGTATTATTAACTACTCACCGCTGGTCGGCGGCGGCGGCGGCGTCGGCGTCGGCGTCGGCGGTCTCGCTACTAGACAACACGGCCCTGCATTCTGCACCGGTGTGGCCCACGTCCGTCGGCCGTGGAGATGTGTCGTCTGTCGGCGTGCGCGGACCGAACACGGAGGACCACCACCAGACGGAGCAACAGAGAGAACACCTCCTGCTGGTGCTGCTGCCGCTGGTGCTCTGCATGTATACGCGGCGCACAGTCACCGTGCGTCGGTGTGCGAGCGTAACCCACCACCGCCGCCGACCGGGAGTGCGCGTATCGACCGGGCGCGGGCAGCCCCCCGGAGACTGGGCCCGGTGGACCACCAACGCAAGCGCCGTCCCGACTTTTGTGGGTAGACGACCGGGTGTTGTGTGGCTGCCGGCGTCGGCGGTGGGTGTCAGGCGGCGGCGGCGTTCTCCGAAGAGGCGCGCGCGACGACGACCCCACCGAGGGCCTAATGAAGCGCGAGCGATTGACGTTCCGCAGGAGTTTTTTTATTTTTATTATAATAAAAAAACGTTCATTTTTATTTCGATATCAGTCTCCACCGCCGGAAAACCGTCCTAGCAGGCAGACCGTTTTTTTTTTTTTTTTTTACCTTCGTGCACAACACCGGTCGGTGGCCGCAGTGCAGCGTGCAGTTTACAGCGGTCGACCCGACGAATTTATGATGTAATAATCAGTATAATTATTTAGATATTATTATAATATGGGTATAGTGGTCAGTGGGTACGGACAAACGACAAACATGTGGGTGCAACCAGGTTTAAAATTCCCGTGGGTAGGGGGTGCAGACCTAACCTGTTACCTTCAAATAACCCGTAGGGTGTTATCTCTCTCGATAGCATACTGCGCCATTAGACATTTTAGATTTTGAATTCAAGTGAGCCAAATTGCTGGCCAATCATAGAAATTGTCTAGGTACACACAACTCCCACAACCCACCACACTTTATATTATTTTATTACTGGGCAGATGAAATGTTAAGACTCAAAGAACGAGATAATAATCAATTGCGTCCCTAAAAATTGTTGAACCCCCTCGACTTCTGAGTATATAGAAAAGTCATATACGAAAATAGTAGATTATTAGTTTACTTTATACCTATTAAAGCATAATAGAAACATATTTATAACCGAGTCTTACAATAAATCGTCGAACAGCGGGTTATTATTTTGACCAAATTCTTTCTCGGTTTGTACCTACAAACCAACACTCATATTGTAATAACTTACGACTGTCGACTAATAACTATAAAATAGGTATACTCTTATACAAGTCTTACCTAACGTCACAGTTTCGATAAGCTTCATTTCGAGCTTCGTTTTCACAGTGGCAGTCATGAGTATAAAATATTTGATAGGTTAGGATGTATATATAGGTTAGTGGTGGTACAGTGAGAAGTGAACGAGGCTCGGTGTAACTTTCGGCTCTAAACACAGCTCGGTTTCTGGTAGTAACATCATCGAATTACGACGTGAGGGGTGGCTCGTAAAAGTGAGATGCATATATTGCAGTCGCCTGCATTATTTACAGACTCTTGCTAGAAATATTATAATGACAACTGACATCATCATAATCTCTACGGCGCTAATAATTTAAAATGTATTATACGTATAATGTGCGTGTATATTGCATTATTGTATGGGCTTGGAAAATCCAAGTAAGTATACCTATTGAACCGTGGTGAAACTGTAATGCTACACAGTCAATTTTGTTACTATGTTTAACAATGTAAGGTGTCTTAAACATATTTATGACATTTTCTCGAAGACAGATGGTGGTGTTTTTTTACATTATGATAATTAGATACATATAAGTATGATGATAACTATTGCAGTAGAATAGGATTACGATGTGAACCACAGTATTATTCTTTGTTTATTCGCGTACACCCGCGGTTGAATGACGGATTGCTCACGAGTGTGTCTAGCCCCAACTTGGAGGACTTTTTTTATCCATTCTGGAGTGTATACATGACTATACATGACTACGTGTTTCCTTTATTTATCTTTATTCATATGGTATATTGTTAACATTATAATATTTTATAGTATAGTCGTACTGAAACAGTAAACAATGTATTATATTATATAATTGTTAGTGAAACGACTTAGATTTAATGCCGATTTTTTTCAGAGCCAAAAATATAAATCTTTTCATTATTATATATATTAATTGTAATAAAATGTGTGTAATTATTAAACTTAAATTCCGCATAATGACTATTTGATCAAAAGGCTTATTAGGTCATCAGTTAAAAAAAAAAATAAGGGAAGGTAATTAATTAAACATTAATTTATTCAACAATAAGCTTAGGTGACATACGTCAGGGAAACTTAATTTAACAAAAAGTTAAATTAAATTTTATAAACTAAAAATGTATAAAAACAACAATTTATTATCTACTATAACTATAGGTAGATAATTCATAAAAAACCGGAGTTCATGTTTTAGAAGTAGAGTTCTAAACTCGCTTACACAACCTCGTAATATTATTCTTATTCAGATCTAGATTGTAATTTTTTAACATGACTTTTTCCCATAATTTGTCAAAATATGTTTTTTTTATTACATAATTTAGAACTTTAATTTTGAGTAAAATATTGCCACACTGCATTAACTAAATCACCAAAGTGACGTAAAAAAGAATGCCTAATTATAAACTATAAGTATTAGACACATAAATACTTAGTTTAATTTTTCTTATAAATCTACATATTCGTTAAAGAATTATTCTAACAATAAGAATAATTTGAAAATATCAATTAGTACCTATATGAATATTATCTATTTCACTTTTGCACACAACAGTTAATTAATTAATAAGTCAACAATGTAGTATACTTATTCTGTAATTAAAAATAAAAATATTAATTCAAAAGCTAAATGAACACGTAATGCTTATGAAACAGTAATATTCATACATTGTAAATTGGATGTCTTGAGTGTCACGTGATCACTGATGTGACGGAGAGGAGGCCTTTTAGGAATGTATTCGCGTGCGTACGTATTTACAGTAAAAATCCATTTATAAATAGTGAAAGATTAAAATATCAATATGAAATATTATGTAATATTAGCATATTTTACGAAAATTCTTAAAATAAATTCATCAAACTAGTTTAACATTTACAGTCCAATTATAAACAATTTATTCGAAAGCATGTTGTTTTACAGCATGCAGGTATAACATCGTCATTAAATTCCAATTTTAATTTTAAAGATTAGTGATAATTATTATTTTAGGGTAGTTAATAATAATTATTAATATTATTCATCGTTTTGTATTAATCTATAGAGTTATATCTACGTTTGATATTTCTTAATTTTTAAAATGATTTATTATAGGTATGTAAACAGTTTTATCTTGTAGGCTCATCATGTAAATTATTAACTGTACGGCGGACGCCTATAATATTATTTTCACTTATAGAAAGATGTCTAATGTGAACTCGACACGAATGACAGTAGATTATCACAATTTATAGGGTAGGAATATACTTATTATGCACGTGCGTCTTATTTAATGAATGATAGATACCTAAAATAAATTAAAGTAAATAATTACTCAAGTACCTGGTATACAAGGTGTAACAGAAATACTTGACTAAAAACAAAAAAAAATTATGTTAATTAAATTTTTTTCTTGTTGAGATTTCAGCCGATGGTCAATATATATTGACAATTTGCATACTGACTAAGTATTTAAGAATTAAGTTGAAAATATGTAATTTTATGAAATATGAATTAGATATCACTAAACAATTAATCAATTATTATTAGTTATATAATATTACCTATTATGTGGCTATGTCTACTATATAAACATTAAGAACATAATATTATATAATGTGTATTGTGTAATATAATCTTCCTATAAACAGTATAAACAACCCATAAACAATTGTAATGGAAAAAAATTAAATTATATTGAATATTATATATTTTTCAGTTGTAGAACTTTAATGTCTACATAAAATGTTTATGTACCTATCTATATTTTATTTTATTTAAAGTCGTGAACCAATAAAAATTATTTTGTATACATTATATATATATTTATATTCGTTATATACTAGGTACCCAGAGGAATAAAAGTAATAAATGTAAAAAAAATGGGATAATAAATATTCTATTACGCTGATATAATTTTAAATGGGATATACATGCTCATGGGACACCTCGTGTATCAAAATAATATATAAATAAGGCTACACTTTGAAGGATAAATAAAAAACAGAAATAAACAATTAAATGTAAGTTATTATTTCTTTATTATCGTACAAAATGTACTCTCAACCTTTGTGTTTTTGCTATACATATATATGGGTGTCAGTTAAAATCGCGAAAAAATAATCGCGAAAGTCAAAATCGCGAAAAAAAACAGCGAAAATAAAAATCGCGAACGGTTTTAACAGCGAAAACAATAATAGCGAAAATTAAAATATTCTTTTAAATATATTTTTCACAAAAACCTTACAATACGTCAAAATACTATAAAAAAATACAATTTAAATTTGATATTTTTCCTAAAATTATAATGTGTAAGTATATGAATTTAAAATATTTGAAAAATTGAATAAATAAATAATAAGAAATACAATAAATAATTATTAAATTTGATACTTTAAATTATAGGCAACACCCCTTAGGTATTCTAGTCTGTCTCTATTGTCGTAGTCATTAACTAATTCTTTAAGTGTATCCCTTTTGCGTTTTCTGGATGGTTCAACAGTACCCGCTATGTTCTGATTTATTTTCATTTCATTTAGGCTTTGTTCCTTTTGAATTGCTTCAATAAATTTCCATATTGTTGGATGACATGAACTCAATAAGTTATTAAAGCCTCTATGCCATCCTTCAACATAATTATTTGTTCTTGGTAAACCAGATATAGTAGACCTAAAGCAGTTCCACAGTGAAATAGGGAATCTGGGATTTCTCCTTCTACGTCTATTTGGACGACCAATCCATGTATCCTCAAAATAGGAAATAAGTGGTTCTAACACGTCTTCATTATTAGTGTAATACGTACTTTCACACAATGTTTCAAATGCGTCAATTACGTCATTTTCCGGAACAAAAGCCAAGGCAGACAAGTAACGGACTTGCAATGAAAACTCTGAGTCTGCTTTATACTTGTCTACCATTCCAGAGATAGTTTGGATTTTTCGCCAAACACATTGTGTTTGATGAAAAAAACAGCCGTTTTGTTCAGTATTTGGAAATTGTATTTTAAATGCGTTTAATGAGCTTTGTTCAAAATCAGTCATTATTGTTTTTTACCAAATTATGCTTTATAACATGTATTGTGTATACTTGTGTAAATAATGGAGGACAAGACTTAAAAGTTCCATCTGCAAACCAATGATCAGATTTAGACAGTAAATCTAAATTTTCTTTCGTAGCAAACACTAAAATCCGACTTTCAACTGGTTCAATGTCATTAATTAAAAATGTACGACCATCAATAGTTTGGGAATATTTATCGGGTATTGTTATATCTGTGATAGTAAATGGGTTAGACGGAGCAGAACTATTAATTTGTCGTATGCGACACAAAGTGCGTTTAATATAACTTACTGGAGGGAGAGCTCCGTGAACGGCTTGTGAACACAATGTTGAGGCTTCTGAAACGATCTGATGTGGATTATCTTGAGATGACAGAGCTCGAGTTTTCATTTCGTCTATACAAACACGTATTTCAAATTCTAAATTTGAAATAGTATGGTTATGTTCACTAGGTCCTTTTACAATTTCGTCGTTTCTTAAATTAAGGCGCGATTTACATAGTTCTTCAGTACATCTCCAATACACGGTATTTTTATATTTTTTGTCTAACCTATATAAGTAACCATTATATTTAAGTAAATTTTTGTTTTTTTGACTTTTTATAAACTTCATTGCGAAATTGTTACGAGTGAATAATACTGTACGAATATGGCAACGGCGAACGGACGAAATGCGGACTGGTGTGACTGATGATTTGTACAAAGTACAAAATGACATTGATTATCTATTGGTATCATTATTATTATTATTTACTATGACAAAGCTTGACAGTTTTTAGGTTTAACTTCGGCTTATCTTTATTACGTGATCCAAAACGCAAGATTACAAAATTACATTATTGATTATCTATATTACTATTATTATAAAGGTATACCCACTAACGAAAATAATTTCATACTTGTCGCTATTATTGTTTTCGCTGTTAAAACCTTTCGCGATTTTTATTTTCGCTGTTTGTTTTTCGCGATTTTGACTTTCGCGATTTTCACATGGACTCCATATAATATACAATTAAAAATATTTGAGTAAATCATTGAAATGGATGAATCACAATGACTGATGCATATTGCATACCCATATATTATATCGAGACAATTAGGATTAGGATATAGCTACTGCCGCTACTGGCTGAAGTCCTGATGCCAGGATATTTTTTCGTTATCTAATAATATCTTACAATATTTTATTAGAATCATACATACATATATATATATATATGGAGTCCATGTGAAAATCGCGAAAAAAAAATCAATGATTTACTCAAATATTTTTAATTGTATATTATATGATCAGTCACAATAATTTTATTAACACCCATGTACCCATACAGAATTTTCAATTCGGATTGACAAGTCTCTCAGCGTGAGCATAGTATTCTTCAGATCGAGTAAATTTCTATTAGAATTGGCAATAAATATTCCAAATAACCTACTGTACTATTATGATGTGTACGTGTTTTATACACGAGGATCAAACGTTCGTGAAACAATTTATAAAATGGTTACGAAATTTAAAATGAACAGATTTCTTTTTTCTTTTGTTGACAAACGTATCATCTATTGTCAACATCCCACAACAGCTAGTTTCTGCACAAAACTTGGATGATTGAATGAGTGTTCTGTCAACACTTAATATCCTTTTTTTGTAATGTTTCTGTGTACTAAGCTGTTGGGCCATTTAAAAAAGAAAACTTCTCAACTTACAAGTCGTCACACTTTGGATGTTACAATTCATTTTGATGGGGTTTTTTTGTTGTTGATAATTATGACGAAAAAAACATCTTTTTATCACGTCTTTTTTTTAAATTTCAAAAACGTATATTAAGATGCTTTTTTATTGTTGTTTTCGCGGCCATTTTGAGCAACAGACGATCGTCACTGACAAATTGTACAAAAAGCACGTACAGGTTAGTCTCGGATAACGTCATTATAATGTATACACTAGAAATAATTGTGTCTCAAATCTTAAGTGTTTATAGCCTTGGAAAATGCTATTATAAATTAAGCAGTCCACTAAGTGGTAAACTGCTCAGCGATCGGAGAGATATGGCTGATCAAGCGTTAGTCTTTTCATATTAATTTATTGAAGTCTGTGCGTTTTTGTTAATCCTCGATATATTAAAAGATGTTTATGAAATATAAAAAAATGTTCATAAAAACTCTTGAACATTATTGCGTAGCGTGGCTCTTATAAGTTTTTCCCCCAAGCCTGCAGGGAGGTGAAAAATCGTTTTACACGAAAACATGAACATTATCATACAGCCCATGTACTTTAGTGCAGACATAAAAGAGAAAAGAGAACGCATTGAATAACCAAAAAAATTAAAAAACATACTTTAAGTAAACGTCGACGTCACGAAGATGTAAAATTAAAGAATTACAAATAAAAATGGAATTTTGTAGCTATGGTGTGAGACGTTTATTAGCTGTTTAATTTTTAATAAGTATCCGTGGACGTGCAAATTTAACATTATATATATTATATTATAGAAAACACTTGGGACTCTCAGATCATAATTTTTTAATTGAAATTTCTGGCCAGACAAATACCTACTTTCGATAAAATCAAATTTAAAGCATGTAATAATTAATTTAAACACGATTCTCAAGCGGCATGTTAATAAATAATGTGCTCAAAGTGCGTCATCTTGAAAGATATTAACGAAAATACGGTACAGTAAATTATTTCACATTGTGCTATGAGAAATGAAAAATAATTTCGTAATTTTGAGACTTTGAGTTATTAATTGAATACAAAATGCACGTTTTATTAAACAATACAACAGAAATGATGATGGACATCTGTCCGTTACTCCGTTACAAAATATCGTTATATATAGGCATATTATTGCAAAATAAAAAATAAAATGCAAATTTACATATTATTTGTTACTGGGAATTTTTAATCAGTGTTTATTTATCATTTGATGGTTGAAAATATATTTCTTTAGATACAATAATATATAACAAGAAATATACATTTTGGTTCACCATCATAAGTAAAAACCAAGCACACCGAAAATATAAAAACATGTCATTCGTGCGTCAATGAATCAAAATCAAAGAAAATATCATCCAGCTGCAGTGATGTGAGAATCTGATGTTGAAACGAAACGAAAATTGATGTGAAAAAAATGTTTGGTTCAAAGAAAAAAAAATTGGTCGCAAAGTTTATTTTTTGTGTTTGTGCATTTTGATAACTGTGGCGATCGGTGTATTCGGGACTCATGAAATTATATGAACAAATATTATTATGACCGGCGCCTTTCCCTAAAGATTGAGATTATTGAGATATTAAATCACATAACACATATTTTATTTAATGACATAATCGTGAATATCTCATTTACCGAAACACCCATGAAAGTAATATTTAGTAATATTCAATAGTACCTAATAAAACTGAAATTTTAAAGTAATTATATTGTTATTATGTATTTTTATTAAATATAGATAAATTCGTCATAATGTAATGCTAGTCATCTACTTATTTAACATACCTAATGTCACAGTGTGGGTTAGCAGTTGCAGTAACTGTTATTTATTGTATCTATAGTACCTAATCGTGTATTTGCACATATAAACTTTAATATATAAACGTAAGCAGTCATATACAGACGTATAGCCGTGTAGGTACAATATTTTACATGATATCGTATATTATTACATACATATATTATAAGTATGCCTTAATAGTTAATATAGTATAAGTAATGTATAAAATGTTATGTTTAGCGAACAAAAAAATTATATATTAGGTAATAGAAATTTTGGATTATTTTCATTTTATTTAAATTACGGAATTATTATTGTTTATTGTTATTACTATTCATATTATTATAGTCATGTTTTTAAAATGTTATAGGTATTATATATAATTTACGAATTCTTTGAACTATTTTATCGTTTTTTAGTTGAACTTAATTAATATTTTATAACTTATGTAGCTGTGGTAAATTTTTCAAATAATGTGTGTTTCATACGAGGCTAAATTTAAAAATAATAAAAAATATGTAGATATAAAAGAGTGCAATTGGGCACCACTCTCAAGCATACCAAATCACTATAATGGATGTGTATTGAATTTAATCATAAATTATTTTAAACGAAAAACGATTCTAAACGGAGAAGGTCAGTCAGTTAATATTAATAAGAATATTTTATGGTGTATTACACATAGCTAAATTGAATTTATAATAATTTATTTTATTATTAATTAAGCGATAGGTAAAGTCTAATTATAGGTACACCTAGTATTAGTATATAAGATTTTTATTATACTTTATCATTGAGGCATTGTTATTAGGTAACTTTTGAGTCATTACCGACTTACAGAAGAACGACTAGAACGATGTATGCATGTTAGTGTAATATATAGATAAGCAATAAAACTAGAAATTAATCTAAATACTTTAAAAGTATCATTATGTGTATGAAACTTATACTTAAACTTTAAACATTAATATATCATATTATTAAAATAGTATATTTATTCGTTTTTAAATTCAATACATTTTCTTTTTAATTATCAAACTACAATTAAAATTATTTACTATTTAACCCACTGACTTTCAGAAAGTAAATTAAAATTTTAAAACAATTTGTAAAATACAAATACATTACAATACAGAGAAAAATATTTTGTTGTTTAGTTTGTAATATTAATCTTATTGATAATAAGGTAAACTATAAATGATTATTTTTACTTTGATAGGTCCATGTAATAGATTGAAGAATTATTATATATGAAGTGATTGTTATATTCGCACTTAATTATTCGTAATTAATGGTCCACTGAGAGAAATATATTAATTTTTGAGTAGGAAAATGAAGGATAATAATATATTTTTATCACTCTTACAGTTTTAATCAATAAATAATGACTTTTTGTTAGTTTGGATGTTATTATTTTGAATAATTTCAAATAATTTTAAATTCTTATAATCTTAGTCGTTATTATTTTACTATAAATATTATTGACGTGGGTGTAGTGAAAAAGTTTTAAAAATTATATTATGTTGTATTTATGATGATATTTATATTGAACATTTTAGCTGCATATCTATAAAAATTTGGAAAAGTTTTTGATGTGAATTTGTATAATATGGTAAATCTAATATATATGCAGAAAAGTCAACAATATGAAGAAAATATATAATCTATCAGAGTAATATTACGAATTACTTTTTTTTAAAGGGATATATAGAAACAAATTTGATTAAATATTTTGTTTGAAGATAGACGTAGACGTGGATGGTAAAACAATTTAAAAAATTAATTATTGTGATGCAATGCGGAGTATTAGCGAAGCCACTACCGTAGCAAAATATTAAAAGATTAATTGAAATTGCAACGTAGCAATAAAACATAACACAATGAAATATTATTAGATTATACCATAGGCGCCGCCAGAAATTTTGTCAGCGGGGTACATCGTGCATAGTGTAGGTACTTTTATTAATGATTTCTAAATAATGTTTAAATTATTTCAGTTAAATACGTAGAAATATTTTTTGAAATTATATGGCGATATGAAGTTATTTTTGTTTTTTCGTTGGATACAAAGTTTTTAATAGATAATTAGGTATGCAAAAAAAATCTTTTCAATACCATACAATTTTTTTTTTATAGCCAGGGGAGTGCAATTGCACCCCCTTGCACCCCCCTCTCGACGCCCTTGGATTATATATAATTTCAGAGAAAATCATTAGAAAAGTACATTTTATGCATATAAATATTTTATCAACATAGTCATATAAAAAAGTATACCTAATATAACAGTTTGATATTAATAAATAAATTATATTTAAATTGAAAAATAATTAATTCAAAAGTGAATAAACTAAAATACAAGAATAATATCAGCTTAATAAATATCTAAAAAAGTTATCGCACATTTCTTAAATCTACGATTAAAATTGAAATTTCATATTTTGTTATTTATTGCATATTTTAACCACTGCATGCCAATTGGATTTTTGGGTAACAACAATGATTAATTAAATGACTGTATCTAATATCTATATCTAAATTCAATTTTTTTTTTTTAATGAGCCTCAACAACAAAGGTTATTGGCCTTTAACATTAACATTTTTTTACACAAGAAATTCAATTTTAATTGAGATGAGATTTCGATTCACTTTACATTGATTTACAAATCTGGCTATGCAATATTATATGTTTTATGTATTTTTTACGTTTTAAAAAAAAAAATGTAATTTTAAGATTTGTATTCAAAAATATAACTACTGTGTAATGTGGTAAAATTTTTGCTCTATCGAATATTATAATTGCAATTTTTTGAATGGATCTATTCAAAATAAAAAATTAAGATTGCGAGTATAGTATAGGAAATTTAAATGAAAATAGTTTTTTTTCAAATTAAAGATGTATGTAGAAGACTTAAAAGTTAAAATTAAGCAGTTTAGCAAAAAAAAAAAAATAATAATTCAATCAAATATTGGTTTAAGATAAAATAAAAAATGAAGTACCTGATAATAACGTATATCGTTCCGCACAGCTTATAATATATTTCTTCTTTAAGTAAATTATAGTAAATGCAATTTCTATTCAAAATATATTAACAAATTTTGTTTCACAAACAAAGCCTTAAACTTGATTATTCTGAATGATTTCAATAGAAACTTGTATTGCATATAAAATATATAGGTATATAAGTACGATTTTAATCAAATTATATCTTTTGAATTTGGATCCGGGAAATGTATCTTATCTTATTGTTTACAACCGATTGATGCTATTAAAAATTAATCTAATAGACTTTTCTGCTTAAGCTTTCATCGTATATTGCCGTGAACAAGTTTTAATCGTTAAATGTAAATAATTGTATATTGTAATAATAAATAATCGTTATAATTATTATATATAATGTATAATTATAATACGTTAAAAAAGAACCACAGTGCCATTTATTGATTAATTTGACACTGTAAATAGGTATTAATGTATTTTATATAATCAATCATTATAATATAATATTATTTATAGATAAACATAAAACATCGATTATAGCTGATGACCGTTGTGTGTTGTGTGCCAGTTTGTGTTTTGATATGATATACAATATACATATTACAATGCAATTTGACTTATCATGTGTGCGCGTACTGTACCTATAAGATAATGGTAAATTACATAGAATGATAACGATGTAGCCATATTTGGTTTAAGCCAAAAATAATTAGATGCATAACGAATACATACATCATATTTATTTGGATGCACGTACTAGCTGGGCGTTAAAACATAATTTATGAGTTAGAACAATGGTATGATATAGTTCGATCGATTTTATCGATTATATATATTTATTTGTAGGTACTAAACACATGTTTTTGTTAAGGGTTAAGATAAAACTCTTGCGGAAATTCAGAAATTGACATTCAAATGAGCCAAATAAAACAAACCCGAACGCAACAAGACAGAGATGTATAATTTAAGAATTCCGGGAAAATAATTAAATATTAATGAAACTATAGATATATAGGACACACTCGGCCGACAGCCGTAAAGATAAAATTCTTGATTTGGGTACGGAAGATTGATGAATGACATGTAGGTAGTTGACACATTACGAACGATTTGAATAGAATTAATGAAAAGTACCTGCCTATGCGACATCTGATGAGATTTTGTGGAAAAGTTATCGTGCGAGTGGAATAAATACTTATTCAGTGGCGAAACCAGTGAGAGGTCTGAAGGGGCTGCAGCCCCTCTCAAACATTTTGGGAAAATTTAAAACGTTTTAAATTGTATTTTTAAAATATAAAAAGAAAATGCATTGCTATTTTTTTCTACATGTTAAATTCATGGAAGAACCTCTAGGTAGACCTAGTTAGGTTAAAATATTACCAAACCACCGCTGTGTAAAAATTTATCAGCCCCCTCCGAAGAAAAATTCTGGCTACGTCACTGACCACTGTACTTATTGTTTACTACCGGTGAACCGGAGTTATGTATAGACTGTATAGAGATTAGTGAGAAATATATATAAACTATAATAATGCTAACTAATATATATATATATATATATATATTAGTTACATTATTATTGTTTATAATTTCTTGTTTTAAATTGTAATTTATTTTGTTATAGGTAGACTTATCAATGGATGTGTACCGTAACAGCACATGTATCTTTTCTCTGGAAAGACCAGAATATGATAACATATAAAAGAATAATGCCAATATTAATCGAAAAAATGCGACCAAAAAATTGTGCAAGACGTAAAAATTGTATAAGCCTTTAAAAGTATAAGCTTATAAGGTGGTGTGTGGGGACTTCCCCTCCACCCTACGGATCTATTTGTCATACATTTGTTCAGCCCTCCCAAAAATAATAATTGTATTGCGCCAATGATAACTCATAAAGTCAGTATTTATGGTGTCAAATCATATTAAACTAGCAGAATTGAAATATAAACATACAATAATGTTTCACAAATAGAAATCTAACAAAACAAATACACGAGAGAAAATGTTAACGATAATAATTTATTAATTCAAACATTTTGAATAACACAACAATATAATGCCAAACCAGCAATAATGTTATAATATAATACAATCACAGAAACCCAATAGAAATATCCGAATTCGTTATTCGTTATTATTTGTCCAGTCAATTTTATTCAATTTAATATAATGTTATTAATTTATTATATTACTGGGCTACTAATACAATTTTATTAATGGATGTATTTTTAGCTCTTCTTGAAATAATAAACATGAAAATTATGATAACTCGAGAAAACAATTTTTATAATTATTAAAAATATAATATTCAACGATATATACACCAAGTGCATAACACAAATTAACGTTTCTGAACAATGATTGAAATTAAATTGATTCACAGACCCTGTTTGACTTTGATTTCGAACTTTTATTGCAAAAGAATTTAAAAAAGTTGAATTTTTCAATTTAAAATAATCGACGTTAAAAAAATATACTCCAATATTCATAATAAATAATAATCAACGAAAAATAATTAAAATATATAATATATATAACTGACTATCTGAGTGAAAATGTAAAGTTATTTAAATTTATCAACGGAAAATTTGTAGAAATTAATGTTAGAACTAATTAATTTTAAACCACTGTTAGTATTTTTCAATTATAAGTCAATGTTCATAGTAAACGAAAATAAGACAAATTTATGTTTTATATTTGAATAAAATATATTTGTAGGTATTCTATAAAGATTATTTGGACTCTTTTGACTTTTAAAATTATAAATTGATTTTGAATTCCCCAATAGAATAATATAAGCACATTATTAAGCAGTAATTGTAGTCTTAAATTTGTGTTATTATAAAGTTACAAAACTAATTTTCTTGTAAAAAAATTTTATTTTCCACATAAAAAAGTTATTAAAATGGTTTTTTCATGTTACAGGACAATGAGAACATATTAAAGTAGAATGTACAATTTTGTGAATTGTATTTGTATACAAATTATTGAGCTTTTAAGAGGTCACGACAGTAGCTAAAATGAACTGTCATTACATTATATACGTTTCCGTATTTTATCAGTTGTTCTCAGTGAATGGCCATGGAACAATAGTAATGTTTTTTATTAGGGAGAGTTCAACTTTATCAATGTTTTATTCAAAGCTTTTTTATAATAAAACTTATTGAAAATGTAATTATTATTATTTTTTTTTTTTTTTTACGTAAATTATATTGGATATAAAACAAACAAATAAATAAATCCTTAACAACATGAAAATAAAGTTTCTTTACAACAAATAAATATTATTGAAATACGACCGATCAGGTTTGCATTTCTTCAAAGTGTGCTACGCCTAGCTGTAGTAGCTGTACCATATACTATATAGAACAATTTAATAAACTGAGATCACCATTATTTTATTCTCAGTGTTAATAATGTTCTCAACCCTGTTCATTTTTTAGCAGAAAATGGAATAACGACAATAACGTGTTGAATATTTTATACTTGTAGGAATTACATTATTTATAGTTAGCATACCGAATATATAGTTTTTTATAACTAAATTATTTAAATATTAAAAAATACTCTTAATTCGATTTAATCAAATTTTAAAAACCTTCATGCATTTCACTTCCGATTAATACTATTATGTGTCTTATCGACAATCTTTAAAATTTCCATTTTTATATATTTCAAGTATATCAAGTTAAAATAAACACAAGTGAATATTTGAATTATATTTATTAAAATCGTTATTTGTAGTTCTATATGAAATACAAATAAAAATTAGATATTTTATCAAATATAAAACCATTCAAGTAGGTACTATAAGCCTTTTTTCAATGTTCGTAAGGACTAAGGAACTCCGCCGGGATGCCTGTAATATACGATTAGTCACTGTATATATGTTGGTCAATTATTGGTTATTATTTCAATAATTATATAATGTTAAAAATTTAGAAATGGTGTAAAGACCTGATGTACATGTACTCTTTTCACTTTGCACATTTTTTCAAATCTCAGAATAATGATCATTTGCTATTTCTATGATAAATTAGACTCAGATTTAAACGTCCTGGTCAAAAATCCTTTGAAAAATAACCAGTAATGCTCTAAATGCGTTTTAAATGCAATACAATTATTAAACAATCACCCAAATGTTTTATCATTAATCAGTAGGTATTCAGTAGAAATAATTTCATACTCGTAGATAATATGACGGTTAAGAATAAATTCAAAAAGTGATAAAAAATTTTTATATTTTTCCAATCGATCCATATTCTTTAGAACACTCTAGCTGTATACTTTGGAAAATATTTTATAAGGTTATTTAATTAATTATTGTATAATATAGTAAATATAGAATACAATACATGGTATGTTATTGTTATCGACGACCGTCGAATTCATTTAGGCAAAAAAATAAAACCAGTTCTAAAAATAAACTAAAATTATAACTTTTTAACCAATTATATTGGCTTCTTGAGCAGCACCTACTACCTGATCGCCTAAAATTTATTTCAAAATCTCATCGCCAGTCAAAATTTTAAATTATTTAAGTGAACTTATTTTTGTCGACTGGTAATTCACATGGTTACCAAGTTAGGTTTAGGAAGTCAACTATTCATTGAACATGTTAAAAAAATATTTTAAACGGTGGCTTAACATTAAACATTTTTAACAATAGTTTATCTCAGTTAACTATACAAAAACGTAATACCGATTTTAGTCACGCAAAATTTGTTAAACATTAAACAGTAGTAAAAGAAACAAAATATAATATTTCTTTATAATTTTTTTTTTGGATTTCTTCTTAATTTATACTAAAAGCATGTACGATGCATTAATATTATTATGCATAAAATAATTGATAAAATAACCTAAAAATAGAAAAACAAAGAAAATTACAAAATAAAATAAGTATAAAGGTTAAAGCACCCAAAATATTAAACTCTGAATTGAAATTCACCCCCCCCCCCCCCGGTAGTTATTATCATAAATTTGAATTCAACGATAATAAATTATAGCATTCGAAAAGCGATGGCATTATGCTAAGTTTACTGAATATCGTGTGTTTGAGAAGTTTTTAAGATTTAAGTGCATATATTATTTTCTGCCGGTGACTGAAAAATAACCCATATCGAGTTAAGACCATGACATTTGCAGCTTACATATTTTCTTAAAACTCTGTTGTTTTCCTTTACATTTACTGACAATTTTGACAATATCGAATGACCTTTAAATAGAGTAGCTACTATCTATAAATAATAATAGATATTATATACAACACTTGCCTTTTAAAGTCTATTTACTTCTAGAGAAAAAAAAAAGAATAATAATAGAATCTAATAATTTTAATAATTTTAATTGTGCATTAAAAATATATAATATAAAACTATTAATTATAGTTATCTATAATATGAACAATGAACATTTATACCAACACTGAAAATAACGGAAAATTACGATATTTATAAAAACTTGTATATTAATCCATAGACTGTTTAATTTCTACAAAAAAATATAATACATCAGCAATACAATTATAGGTAGTATCTTTAATTGCGATTATTTCCAGTAGAATTTTATTAAAGTGATTAAATTAAGCGTTTTCACCCCCACATTTGCTTTTAATAGGTAATTAATTTCTTTAAATTCTAAATTTTAGAATTTTTAATCACTCTAAAGATCATACGTTTTAAGTTCTCGAGATTTATTTACACTAGATACTATAAGGTATTTATTTGGCAAGTTAATCAGTTTCTACTGTAGGATGTAACTATGGTTAAATTTCAAAATTGTTCGTAGTTTGTCTACATATTCCCAAACAGTACTTGAAAAAAAGAATGTGATAAAAAAATATGCAATATGAAATACAACAAATGTTAAAGAGACTGTGGCTCTATTAAATTCTATGTTGCAACTACTTGCAAGTACATACTCGTAATATTATAATGTAATTTCTGAACCGTTAAAAATTTAAAATGCAATTTATTTTACGGATCAGTATTAAACGTACTTAAACGCGTATCATTCTTTTTAAACTTAATATGATCACATATTAATATAATATGATATTATTAAGTACCGTTTGTACTGAATATCTAATATGTTTATATAGTTGTACATAGCCACAATATAGGTCTTAATAAATGTAATTTTTTTTTTTAATTATTAGATTATTAAAATTTAAAATAACGTAAAATATAAATTACAATAGGTAAGATTATACAATTATTGCTATAGAAGTAATAATATATTTATATACTTAAGTTTAAAGATGAAGTCTTATTATAAGTATATAATGATTTTATGGTATTAGTTGACGCTCGCCACTTATATTGCTAGTATTTTCTATTATTTATTTTCTATAAAATTAGAAACTAGGTAGATATTTAAAAATAATAATAACTATAACACAATAAATACAAAAGTATGAAAATGTATGTAAAATATTTTATCTATGAATAATATTATAAAATGTAGGTGGCCAAAATTACTACTAGGTAATTACTAGGAACTAGGTGTTTAATAATAATAATCATTACAACATAAAAGTATGAACAATTTTGTTAAATTTTAAAATATTCTATCTATGGATAATATTATAAAATAATTGTTAAAATTAAAAATACATAAACTTATGCAGGTGGCCAAAATTCGGATATATCTCAGTATTTTCATCAAACGGATTTATAGATAAAATATTTAATATAATTTTTCATACTTTTATATTTATTGTGTTATATAGTTATTATTATTTTTAAATATCTACCTAGTTTCTAATTTTATAGAAAATAAATAATAAAAAAACGAATTACTTCTCGTATTTTCCAATATTGATAATAAGTGGCGGGAGAATACGGGGGATGGGGGGCGTCAACTTAACCAGTTCCGATTTTATTCAAAATTAATTATTAGCCAGTCTATGAAATGCAATGCAATGATGATATGTGGTGTACTATTAATTTAGCGCTAGAAATTATTTAACAACACGGAAGATAAGGATTTTGATTGTAGTCCAAAAATTTGTTCATGAAAATTCAGTGTAATACTGAAAAATTAAGTCGTACTAAAAAAAATGTATTAAAGTATAATAAGATTATACATTTAGACCTGTGTAATTATATAATATTGTATTTATTGTATTCCTCCAGTGATGACAATAAAATATTTTGAAGTTGATGACATGTAAATTAGATTTTTCTTCTTCCGTTAGTAATATGCAAATTAATAAAAAACACAATCTCAATCAATCACCTAAAATATAAAATAAGACAGAAGAACGATGACGAAAGATATATATATATTTTTTGTTCAGATTTAATACCATCGTTGTTGTGCTTGTGGTGAAGTATTAATACTAATAATAAATGATAATGTCTAAAAAATAATGGGCATTACAATAATATTATTGTTATTCGAGCAAGCCCGTCAACCGCCAGCCGCCGTAAACAGTTTGTATTGTATTAAATTATAATTTTTTATTAATATCACTCATCATTGTTGTCTTCATTATATAGAACGAATCGAGAATTACGAAATAGTAAAAGGTGTATATAATATTATTCGCTGTGGCTGACGGCCTGTGTACGGAAAATCGATTTCCCGAAATATTTACATTTTTACCCTCCGATCCATTTCTTTTTTCGTTCTATCTGTCAGTCGGCCCACTCCTAATCCATATAATACATACCCTGTACATATACATATAATAATAATGAATACACGCGTCCCTATCACCATCACTCTCTTCGCCCCTTGCTCTCGTTCTTATGTAGTTCTGTCTCTTTCGGCTCTTTTTATCGTTAGCGCTTTCCATCCATCCACTAAAATTGTGTGCACGACAACATAAACGTGCCATGCAGCCGAATTTTATACAATTACATAACAGTAAGTTTAAATTAGACGAAAGTCAGTATACCTGCGAATGTGTCTCCGGAAACCATACACCGGTTATCTAAGTACATTGTTATTAATTATTTTGTTACCTAGCATAATGTTATTATACGGCGCTTTTTCGACAATTTATTATGGATTCGCGTAAGTGCATTGTTATTTCTCTTCTATACCGATGCGGAGGACTGACCACCCTCCATCGCCACTGCTCTTTTTCTTTTCTCACTCTCCTCCCCACCCTTCCATAACTTTACACCAAGAACCAGCCCACCGACTTTAGTCAAAGGTTGAGACGACTTACTTTTTCCACAAGCGCTGGGTGTTTGTTGGATGAAAGACTTAGGTTCGTGAATGCGTTCTTCGAGCAACGATGTTGATATTCAGTTCACTTAAACTTAGAAAAAAATGAGTTTATAACGTGTGGTGAATTCGTAAAATAAAATATAATTTTTGACTTAGATATATAATGTTAGGTACTAACCATTACAATTTGTTGGTAAGTACTGCGATAATCTTATTACGTTGTAATTTGTCGATTTTTGTCAGTAATTTTATTTTTTATAACATCTAGTGGTTAACAGCTATATCGGTAGACATAATGTCTTAAAGTGATTGTGAATTGATGGAGTGTTAATAAGTACACTGCAGTATTTATGAAGTGATTCAAACATTATTTTCGATTATTATGCCAACGTGTCTTTAGATATTTTGGGATATAGTTTCCACTTCACTTGAGCTCGAGGATCCCAGCTGTCGTTATGTACAACACACTACACAATACTATTATTTGATTCCTATATTTATTATTTACTATCGGTAAATCTGGTATGGATAAGTGAATAATCTGAAAATCAGTGGCCAGTAGTACAATTTGGTAGCCTCGAGGTACTTAAATTTATTTTTATTTGTTTTATTTCCGATATGCTTGATATCTTAATCACTTATACACTAACAAGACAACAAAGTGGAAATTATATTACAATGGGTATAAAGTGGAAATATATAATTGGACTACACTAGTAGGTATAGCTTGTTGTTGGAGTGCTTTATCTTGTATAAAATATACTATAATACCAGCTTACTTTAACAGCAGGTATAAGTACTATCCACCACGATCAAAAACAAAAACATTTACACTATAAGCTATGAACCTAACTTATGAAGTCTTCTTGTTTTTTTCCAAAGTTAAAATTTATCCATTCAGACGTTAATTTTGGGAACAAATCGTTCCGTGAATGAGTGATGTGATGTAAAATCAAACTGACAGTACGATACTCTGCGTTAGTGTTTTGCTATTTTATTTTGTTTTAAAACTAATCTAATACAGGTTATATTTTCTTTTATGAGAATTATTTGAACGACGTGCGTAAACTGATATAACAAAATCTGATTTCTTTTTGACATTTTAAATATTATTAAATTATTATTTATAAAAGTTTATTTGAAAACATAAAATATTTTATTCTTGTTCAACATGGTCTCAAGTACTTAGTCCAAGTACCTACCATTTAAATTTAAAATTATAAAATGTTGACTAAACGGGACAGAGAACACAATTTGAATGATATTTAAGTTTATATAGCAAGGGGTACAACAATTCTAATTGGATCTTCCGTCCCCGCAAGTTTAAAAGTAGTGAAGCAAACACTGGTCTTTGGAGGGCCTTTGTTTGAGTTTGAACTTTGAACATTTTAACCAAGAGAATACGTTGACGTATAATTAACACGAACCCATAGAAAGCTATTGTTGGACAATTTTACAAATGCATTTGCTTTATTTTAAATTATATAGTCATAAACTATTATTGTGACAATTAGGTATAACTTTAATTATTAATCAACCATATCAAACATCGTGAAACAAAATACATTGTCTATAATTTTATAAATTGATTTCATGATTTTGCATGAACAATAAATAATATATACTTATATGTGTAGACCTAGAAAAAGAGAAACCTTTTTGAGACCAACTTAAAATATAAAATAATACCAGATTTATAGTGCTTGCAAAACAAACATTTAAAAAATACTAGATAGTCGCTTACTTGTAAGTAAACAAGGTTAGGTTATACTATACTTACCAAGTATTTTGTAAATGCTTTTTTTTTGATTTGTTTATGCATAATATACGTAACATGTTAAAATACAGACTTTAGACATTCGTAATAATCAGCACCTATTTTTTACAAAAATTCGTACTACACATCTTTTAATGTACCATGAAATAATACAGAACCGATGGGGGACTAAAAAAATATTATTTTTAAAAAATGTGTATAATGTATTTTGTACTACCTATTACTATCTAGCAAGTAGTATTATTTATTAGTATTTAGTAGGTAAACACTTCTCGAATCTGTAGTGCACACTTTCAATTTTGGATTACACACTTTGTATCGGGGTTCACTAAAAAATAAGGCCTGGTAATAATTACAATATATATTTTGTAAATACCAACAGTCAATGTATGCACATATTTATTGACAATGTTTTTGTTGGCGTGTTTGCAAACAAGTACGTCATGTAGGCGATTTATCAAATTATTCAAACACAATATAGTTCTCCGCTGGTATTCTAGTCAGCCATCATATTTGATCAACGGTATTGACTTATCAAACAACATATTTCCATACATAACATAATATATGTGTGATTTGTTATCCACTATGGCATTATGTCATTATTGTTAGATTGTAGTATAATATAATATTATTCTAATATTTTACACACGTCAAGAAAGATAAAAATTGAGTAAGAGCGCGTTATTATACAAATATAATATGAACAATAATGATTTACATACAACTAATTAAATATAAGCATCTAATATTATAATTGTTCATTGTTTACCCAACGGCTAATGTGAATGTTAACTACTTTTTAACTTCAACAAATATAAATTAATTTATTATAGGTGACCAGATCAAAATTTTTTCTTTTCTTTAATAGTTTAACTATATAAAACATTATAAAATAAAGATCAATGAAAATTAAAAAGCTTGATTTTCAGGATGGTTTTTTAAATCAAGAACGATGGATAATTAACACAATTTTTCTATAACTTGAATAAATATACCTACTCGTACTCATTTAATTGGAATTTAACTAAAAAACCGTCAGTTTTGTTATAGTTATAGAGCTAAATTTCTTAGGTAGGTATAACTACGTCAACGTGGAAAATGTGTACCATATTATAATAAGTCGTGTCTTGTGTGTGATAACGATATGGAAATAACATTTTATTATCTGCAATGGAATAATTTCTCGAAATCACATTCGCGGCGACGAATAATAAATTATGTTTTGAATATAATTCGTGGTAACTTCGTTTTCATTAAATTTCCAAAGTTTAAAGGGAATCGACTTCAGTTGATTTCTAGGAACCTAATCGGCAATAGCTAAACGGATTTTTAAGAAGTCGATAGGTACACCCTTAATCCCCTCATCTCACCATGTACGCATTCATCAATGCTATATAACTACGAACGCGCCATCTCATTAAATATTATGTACAAGCAAGCGGTTTGCACTGGATCCACAAATATTGGATAAGGCCACGCGTACATTGTAGAGCACTGAGCGTCGCGTCGCGCAAAAAATTTTAAGCCCTAAAGAGCTTAAAACCTTAAAGAGCTCTTTAACACGTGACGATTTTCTCCGTACGGAAAAAAACCGTACGGTTTTTATCCGTGGGCCATTAATAGTAAACTAATAAAATTAACTAAAGCTTTCACACTGCAGGTCGGAGACGGGTTTTTTCCGTATGGACGATTTAAAACAGCCGTCTCAATATAATTTAAATACTCGTCCTAGATTCGATTTTTATGAATCAAAATACTTAGAAAAATATTCTGCTTTAGATTTTAGGAATATGCAATTAAAACTCTATGTTGTATTTCAAAAAAGTAAAAAACTTAAAAAAATTACAAGGATAAAATGATAAAAAATATTTTAAAATAAAATTTTTTAATAAAAACTTTGGTTTTTGAACAACTTGAAACGTTGAAATTATGTAAAAAAATATTTTCAAAAACATTAGTAATTTTTGAAATAATGAGTGTTCAATGATAAAAGAATCACCCGGTATTATAATAACTCTATTTTTTATTTTTTCATTAAATTACTTAAAATTATTGGTTTGTGCTATCAAAAAAATAACAACGCTATGACACAGATAAAGTTCTTAACTATGCGTTGTGAAATTTTGAAAATTCCATTATAAATATTGAGGGAGAAAAGTTGTCCCGCGCTAAACAGATCTTGCTATGTTATACGTTTGTAAGACGGAGACAGCACATGCGGGTGTGGCGATGGCGTCCTCTTAAATAGATTTATTGATTTATATAACTTAAATATAAGAAAATATTATAGATATACACTTTACATAATATAGGTAGTACAGTACTATGCGAACATAAGAACATATATTTTAGTTCCTAGTATAATTTTTCTAGGAACTTTAATAGTATGATAACTAATGATCTACTAATGATTTCGTATAGGTACTTACATGTTTTCGAAATTCGTATCGTCATGACGGGTTTAGTTGGATTTGATTATTTTAATGAAAAACACCTACGTATATTTCATTTCCGAAAATGAACCACACCACCGATCAAAAATATTGTGCATTGTGCGCACCTTTGACGCTCGACGCTTAATGCTTGACGCACAACGCTCTTCAATGTATGCGCTGCCTAAATCGATATAATGCGTTACGCGTTTCCAGAAACTGAACTTGGTAATAATTTACAAATAAATGGAATGTACCTATGCTTAATGTATTATATTATTACTATTATTATTATATATATATATATATATATATTGACTATTGAGATAATCTACGACGGTTCAATTATCCACAAGCACAGGCTTTAAAGACGACTCGTAGTCCGTGAATCGCGATTTTAGGAAAAACAAATCAGCTCAGTGATATGGTGAATCTTATTATGGTTACCTAGCGGTTAACCACAATAGTCAAAGTACATACCAATATACCATAGTTATATTGCAGACACCAGAGGAGCTATTCAGAAACTTCTACGAATAAGATCCGTATGCGAACAATTCACACAATTCGTTTTCGTATACAAATGAAAAATAGTATTCGAAAAACATATTTTATTTCGTATACCTATTACCTACTAATCCGCGTTCCTTTTTTGATCCGTATGGGAATGATGGTCACATGATGACGAATAGTGACAACATCGCAAATTGTTATTTTTTTTTCATGGAGAAGAAAACTATATTGTTACACTTCATAATAATTTTCACGTTATAAATAACAAAACCGTCGCGCACTTGCGCTTGTTTTTTGTTTTTTTAATTGTCAATTCAGATTATTTCGAAATAAATTATAAAATATTAATATATTAAAATGTCGTTCGAAAGAAGAAACAATCGGTTGGTAACAAAATAGCAAAATGCTGCCATGGTAGATTTTTTTTTAAAATCATGACGAATTGTCCAAGGAAAACATTCGTCAACTTTTACTCCATAGCAAAACAGTGTAGTGAAGAATTCTGGGCAACATTATTACAGAGTTCCAGACCCTACAAAAGACTGGAAGTCCTGGCGCCGGGTAAGTTAACTATTTAATATAAGTTTAAAATTCTTGGATAACTTCTAAATATTAATTTTCCATTACGTGCCGAAAATGCCGTTTAATGTATTTTTAATTTATATTGAGACTTTAAATTATCAATTACGTAATATTTATTTATATACAATAATGCAGTAGGTACTATTTTGTAACAATATAACACACATAATGTATTATTGATATTCAAAGATTATAAAGTTACACAAAGAATATAATATTTATTTAATGCTATTTTCATATTCACAAAACTATTTTTTTACTAAAAATATAGAAATATAATTTATGAGACACATTGTACAGATATTTTAAAATACATAATATGTAATAATATAATATGTTATATATAATAATTGTCAAATACTAGGTAATAGAGTTAATAGACATTCGAGGAGACATTGGTACAATGTTTACACGCAGGCCTTTTACCAGGACCCTAAAGAGCTTACATGACCTTTTTTGACCCCGAGATTCTTCCGGCAGAATTCACGATCTACAATCAGGGAAGTTTAATAAGACGTAAATATTTAAATAATAATAGGAGACGACAGTGGTACCGGATATTGCATCCCGGAGTACGGTGGGCAATTTGAAAGAGACGCGACCAGTTAAAAATGGACCCCGATACGAAATTTACACAGTAATATATATATAATATATATATATATAGACTTAGATGCTGCTGCAAGGGTCAAGGGTCAACCATATACAAGTTTCTCGAAATCCTCAGTTGAGGAAAAAAATATAGGTAATAAATAAACACACTCGTATTGCATGGGTCTGTAGTATATCCCGGTCGGGTTGCCACTGACGGAGAGACCGATCCCGTGTTTTAGAAATGCAAATAACCGCTTAGATAATATAGTATATATATACTATAAGTCTGGCGCATAATATCTAAATATCAATCGGGGCACTACGACGACTGAATATACTTACATATTAATATGTATGTGTATACATTTGCGTGGGTTATCAGGCGAAACGGTATAAATTTACAGTCAGTTATGTATAAACAGTTTATGCGTATGGTAAAATAAGGAAAACCTTCTGTGTGATAATATATAATATTATATACCAAAGACGTATAATAACCTATTCGGTTTGGTAGAAAAATGATCACATTGAATAATATATGTAACACACATCATAGGCGCCCGCAGAAATTTTTCTAGGGGGGGGGGGCAATGTTAGGATTTGAGGATAAATATTATAATTTTACTAGGTGTTTTAAAATAATAACTTTTTTTATTATACTCGTATTTTGAGAATTTTATTTTTATTTTTATTATATTTTGAAAAAACCAGAGGAGGGAAAATGCCCCAGCTGCCCCCCCCCCCCCATTGCGGGCGCCTATGACACACATATATTTATTGTAGAGCGAAATATATCATATTATAATATTCAGTCAGGGGCGTCATTTCAGGTTTTTTTCGGGTGTGCGAAGTTTCAAGCAGGCCATTTTGAAATTTCACCAGGCCATATAAAAATAGATATACATATGTATATCTATATTATCCTGTATTCAATTATTTCCATACATTATAGACCGGCTATTACAATTTGATTTTAATCATATAAATAATTGCGCATTCGTGGCTCGTGCATTATTTTAGGCTTCAGCAAGGCGCAGGTCAATTGTAACATTCTAAAAGTAAGGGGTGCAACCGCACACCCTGCCACCCCCCAAATTACGCCCCTGTATTCAGTAGATAAAATTCTATCATATCGATGCGGTAATGAAATTATTATTATCAGTTATCAGTACTTATCAGTTATCACCATCATCGTTGTTCACATTGGGTCACAGATATATATAATAAACTAGATTGCTAACTGGCCTATATACAGCCTGTGTATTTAATTGAAGCAAACAATCCGCCATTTTAATCGAGGCCGGAACACCATATCACTTATTATTTATATTGATAACAAATGTTTTTTTTTCGATATTAGAAAAATAATTCTGTAAATCACAATTAGTTATAATTAATAATTATATAAATCAATTCAATTAAATATACTTTTAAATATTTTTAGTTTTACATATAAATAGGTATATGGTATAGGTAGCTGTTATAAACTATAGCAAGCTATTACTAATATAACGTTGATCAGTAAATTACATATTATAAAATAAAATAGTTTTTGTCTTTTGCTTGCCGTTTTTACAATTGACGATGTCAGTATTTTACTGTAGGCATGTAGTCGTATCTTGAGGTATGTTCTGGTTATTTGGTTTATTATATCTATTTTATTTTATTTTTAATATTATATAAAAATATTTGCTTGCAATTTTACCATTTTCAATCACTGAACAAATATTGACAAATCCACATCCAATACATAAACCAGAATAGATATCATTAGATACTTCAACAAAAAATGTACACTAACAATTCACTAACTTTGCACAGCCAAAGTGACATATTGACATTGGAAATATATTTATGTTATAAATAATAATGCACACACAAAATATATCACATAGTTACCATTTATTTGTTAATTCTTGTTATAATTACATAAAATACATATGTTAGATTCTGAGAGGACCAATGAATGAAAAACATAGCGAACAAACATTAATTTATTTTATTTATAATTTATAATTTATAAAGTAGTCAAAAACCAAAGTAGAAAAAGTAGAAAAACCAAAACGTTAACCGGACAACAGGTGGTCGTTAACCGTTGTTCCGGATTTATTAAAGTGATAATGATTGATAATACTTCTGGCCTCAGATAAAATGGCGGAACTTTGATTCACGTCTTATCAATAGTTAGCAATCTAGTTTATTATATATATCTGTGATCTGTGCATTGGGTACAGATTTTGTTACAGATCTTGACAGGGTAGTTGTTCGAAAAATGATAAGACATTTTTATTGCTAGCCTCTTACATGTATGCCAACGTAACCAAATGAAATATCTCAATTATTCAAAATACGATTTATCAAGTACCGTACTACCGCCACTAATTTAAAAAGTTATTTTTTTTTAAACTTTTTAACCTAGTTAGTTTATTTTCTAATCAGCTTATGAACTTAACTAATTGAATATATAGTTGATATAACTTAGCTTTTCACAGTTGATTAAAAAAAAACCATCAAGTTAAAAATATTTTGAAATTTTTCGTTTATATGTAAATATTACTATATTAGTATAAAATAAAAATTAAGTATAATATACAGTGTACATGTTGATAAAAGTTCAATAAAATTATTTTTTATAATTTATAAATTAGAAACTAGAAAGACACATTCACTCTTTATGTGATTTACATACTAATTTTAAAAAAAGATTAGCTTTTTTTAAACTGATATTTTTTTCCATATTAACTTTTAACTTCGAGTTAATATAAATCTAATGAATCACTCAGTGCAGCACATGTTTAAAATGTTAAATTAATTACTATTTAAAAAAAATAAAATTATGTTGGTAATAGCAAAATTTAAAGAATTATCGTACTCGAGGCTCTTATCATTTTTCGAACAACTACCAGGTTCCGGTTCACATTCTATTCGACGATTCGCGGGATGTTAACCAATAAATGGCATGTAGAGCTAAAACGTACGATTTAAAATTGTGTGAGTGACAATGTGATTTGAAATATAATATAGGTAATAAACATAATTTCAGTATTTTATAACAGTAAAATATATTATTTAAATATATACTCATTTAAATAGTTCGTTAGACAATAAGTTATTAAGAGAAAGCTTTAACTTTAGCAAAACACCAAATTTTTGCCATAAAAAGTTGAAAACATTAACTATGCAATATCGTTTTTATTGTTTTTTTCGAATCATTTATACAAAAAAAGTTTTTTGTTTTAAGAGGCGTAATTTTTATGTTTATAAAACTTAAATAACTTTTTTGTCTGTATAAATGTTATTGATAAAATAAAATCGACACTATATAGCTGAAATTATACTTTTCTTGTTGGTGAAAATTTAGTTTTTTATTATGTATAGCTGGAGCCGTATCGGGTCTTTTACACACACAAAAAGGTTTTACTATAATATAATTTCATAATTGTGCAATAACCGACAATAACCTAACCTCCTAACCCTGACTTGTATGTGTAACTTTGAATTAGTATTCAAATGTATTTTTAATATAAATTTATCTCAACATTCATTAAAATGATTTTATTGTACAAATCAAAGTACACAAAAATCAAGCTCCCTTATAAGCATAAAATAATTCCATTTTTAGATACCATTTTGACATAGTATAATATTATGAACAATTAATTTAATAAACATTAGGTAGTTTCATTTTTAAAAGATTTAAAACTAACTATTAATTGATTTCGGGTTTAACAATGAAAACAATTTTTATGTTAGATGAGTATTTCTAGAAATTCACGTTCTATAAAAGTGTTTTCAAACCCACACAAACTTATAAATTATAATATATTATAATAATGTTACAATGTTAATGTAATACCCATATAGTTATTATTGTATTTGTGTATCGTTTAGAAAATAACAATTAAATTAAATGTACAAGAAAATAAAAATGATCTTTTTATGATAATTAGATTTAAATTTAAATTATAATTGCTATTCTTTTATAGTTTTTACTTCTGCCCGAAAAGACTCTGTAATATTATAATAGAAAAAATATCATATATAATTTATAAATGAAAAAAAAAACAGTCCTTGTTAGGATAAATCAAGAGCAATTATATTATGAAACCAACACGTATAAACTATTGCAATAATAATAATAATAATTGTTATAATTATATGATTCGGAGAAATTGTTACCGCTTTGTAAATCTAAATCGCATGAAATAATATTATAATGTATTGTAGGCGGTACCTATACCTACTTGTCTGAGCAATTTGCACAGCAAATTTAAACGTAGTCCATTCCACTCGCATGATCAACCAGCCAACTAAATATTATACATACCTTATGGTAAAGTACCTACCGTATATTCATGATATTGTAATAATAATGATATACAATAACCCAATCCGGCCTTCCCGTTCATCCCCCGCAAATGCTATGTCGTGGAATTAATTTTTCAGATTTGTGGGACAAAATATTGTTCTCGATCGAATATATCCATTATTGCTGCACACTGCAATCATGATGATATTAAAATATTCTAACATTATGTAAATTGTATAAATATAAAATGTTTTTTTTTTTTTTTTTTATTTAATATAATATAAATTTACAATCTGTAATAAAAATAAAACAATAAGTAAATGTGAGATTTTTTTTTTATTTACAAGGTTAGGAGGCTTGACTGAAGGGAGCGTCCATTGACACTACTTCAAACTGGTTATTATTTTTTATTTTTTTATTTTTATTATTTAGCGAAGTAAATCACGAGGCCAATTACGTTTTAGTCGACGGGGAGGGTTATCCGGGAGAGTCTTGGAGGAGAGGTTAGAAATTAGCGGGTTTGGATGATTATTTGTTTTGGAGTGCAATTTTTTATAGTGTGTTGAAGCGAGGGTGAGAAGAGTTGGAATATTCAGGTCTTTATGGATTGTAAGGTTACTAACATACCAAGGTGCATTTGTCATAAGACGGAGACTGATCGATTGAAAAGATTGGAGAAGATTTAGGTTTGAGTTTTTGGTTGAGCCCCAGATTTCTATACCGTATGTCAATGCAGGACGAATTAATTGTTTGTATACAAGAGTTTTGTCACTAAGTGATATTTTAGAACGGAGAAGTTGACGAAGTACAATATAAAATGTATAATAAAATTACACCTAATATATAGGTATTATATAAATATACGCTACCACGTTCACACATGGTGAAAAACGTGTAGTTGTCGTGTGCGCAGTACAAAATATTATCTTATAATACTTATCCGTTAGTGTTAAATGTTATTTTATTATAATTATGATAATAATTAATATGCACATACGTCATATTTCTAGGTATTTTTTCCGTGATGAGTGTTAGCAAAATAATATACATAATTGTATGTATAATATTCAAATAATTATTTAGGTCATCTGTTATTCAAGTTTATACCATGCAGCTTGAAAATCTTTATGAATATGGAGAGTTCAGGGGCGTATTTATGGGGGTGGCTGAGGGGGCTTCAGCCCCCCCCGAAATGCAGGAATTGTTTATGAAGTCTGCTTATTATGTCCTATCAGATGTAAATTTTCTAACTCATATAGGCTGAATTGGGAATTTCAGTTGGAGAAAATACCACAGCCCCTCCTCCAAAAAAAATATCTAAATACGCCCCTGGGAGAGTTTATTGGAACTTTTTTTGTGTCCGATACTTACTTTATGTACAGTGTACACATATACTATTATATGCCTATTATTATAATTATTTTGGTGTATCATACCCGTGTAACATATTATTATTATTATGTTCATTAATTATTTTCTACTTTTTTCGTTTATGTTATTCGGTATACCAGCTCGTCATCCAAGTATACTAAAGTAGTTAAGTATAATACACGACTATATACATATGATTAGTTGTCTACAATTTATATTTACGACTTAACGATAACACGATAAATGAATTACATAAAAACAATGAGCTTATAGCATATGATCAAATAATTTAATTACTATGATAATATTCTATAAAACCCCTACTACGTTCATATGGGATGATTTATAATTTCATTATTTAGACTCATACAATATAATAATTCTATTTTATGCACTGTTTAATGTTAAGTAATATATATATATATATATATTTTAAACATTTCACTACCTAATTTTAGATTCTGAGCGGAGCGATACTTTTCTAAATAGTCGAGAAAACATTCTTGAAAATTTAATACAAGGCTCTTAACATATTGTCACAATAGCAGTTGAAAAATAAAATAAATTCATAGTCACAATTCTTTTTTATAAGCATTCAAAGTTTGAATTTTGACAAAATACGTAAAAATCACGAAAAATCACAAATTATTTTATGCTAGAAATTCATAAAAAATTTTCCTTTCATATCTAAGATTTGAAAATTTAATACAAGGCTCATAATATATTTTTACAATAGCAATTGAAAAATAAAAGAAATATATAGTCACAATTTTTTTTTATAAGCATTCAAAATTTGAATTTTGACAACATATTATGTAAAAATCACGAAAATTCGTAAATTATTTTATGGTAGAAATTCATAAAAAATGTTCCTTTTATGTCTAAGATTTGAAAATTTAATATAAGATTCCTTACAAGTTTGTCAATCTTTATCACAAATAAAAAGTCCACCGGAAATTCAAATTAAATTTATTACAACATTGGATTTTCACTGGATTTCACATTTAGTGATTTACTTATTTTGGTGTAACTCTAAAAGTCTAAAACAAATGACCTTAGGTACTTGAAATTTTCACTGAATGTTTATTTAGGCATTTTCTATATTTGATAAAATTTTCAAAATATTTAGATTTGTTTTGAGCTGTTAACTGACATTTTAATTTTTCAACTTTTTGAGTTTTTTTTTCTAGAAATATTTATAAAAATCTTTTTGTTCGGTAGAAAAGCATGAAAATTTAATACAAGCTTCTAACACATTGTAACAATAGCAGTTGAAAAATAAAATTAATTCATGGTCACAACTTTTTTTTTACAAGGATTCAAAGTTTGAATTTTGACAACATACGTTAAAATCACGAAAATTCGCAAATTATTTTAAGCTAGAAATTCATAAAAAAATTTTACTTTAAATCTAAGATTTGAAAATTTTTAATAATCTATAATATATACTAGACGGCTAGACAGATAAACCGTCTTCGCTCAGAATCGTTTTTCGTATACAATGATACAATATCATTGGATTCAAATTTAATTCCATCCATTACAGTAACCCACTTGTAACCTAACCTAACCTACTGTACAGCAGAGTGACATCCACGACTTACCCGCCTTTTTTATTTAATATATATATAGGTTTATACCTAACCTACTTGTGCTCTACTTATACATTTTACCATATTATTTTTTTAATTAGTTTTTTCTTGTAATATTTCCAATAAAATAAAATATTTAATTTAAATGTATATATTTATCCGATAGGGCCTCTTGAAAATTTGAGAACACATTCTATTTTTAAAAGATGAATAACAGTCAAAACTAAAACTAAAATTGTTTCAATGATGCTGTTTTATTGAAACATATACTATATAACAAATCTGGGTTTTCAATTTTTCTAATATGGGTCATTTAAACTTAATATCGTTATAAATGTGGGCTGAGAATTGATTAAAACGATGATGAGTATTTCAGATTTCAAAATTACCAATTAAGCTTATGTTTGTTCGTGTTTCTTTTTATAGTATCAAAAGTATAATATTATGATAGTAATAATCCAATAGTAATAGTCAATATAAATTAATTTAGATTAAAATCCTTGAAAATTTTACCTTTTATTGGGGATTACGAAAAATTTAACTCTTTTATTCTATAAGACTAAATGAAAACATTCCATCTTGTAGTAGGTATCAATATCGAAATATTTAATTTCATTATTCAGTTTCTTTTGCCATTTATTATTATCTCCACAATGAAGTAACATAAAGTTGTTTTGACCTAACCTATAGTATAATAGGTAGTATGTAGTTTAATATAATTTTAGTTCTCATAGAAAATGTATGGAAGTCTATACTCAATTTATTTCAAAAGTTATAGAAGCATCCCTATCATTAACCTGAACAGACTATTACTACAATGTCTATTTTATCATTTTATGAAATACCTTCCTGCTTCAGTAGTCAGTAGACTTTATTATATCATCATTTCAAACTTTTGTTTCGACAAATTACCCGTATCTCCCTCTAATGACTTAGAAACATTTTATCGTCTAACTTGTAATGATGAAAAGATCTATACAGCTTAATTTTTTGTGAACAATTAAAATGTTTATAATTTGAGTCTACAATAATAAACTGAGTAGGTAGTAGCTTTGATATTATACCGATTATTAGTTAAATTCTGTCATTCGAACCTACGATATCTCGCTTTTTAATTAAAACTAATATTTATATTATGCATCCATCATAAATATATGGCCATGCGTGTGACTGAATAGGTATTTATTTTTTTCATTCTTGAAATATTATATGTGTTTAATGAGTTTGTAATAATTAGAGACTTGATTCCATCACAGAATATACAAATCATAGCGGTCTGTTTGCGTTCACATTTACAGTACTTAAAAGTGTGTAGGTATTTATTATTATTCTTATTATACATTGAATGGTACAATATAATATATAAATACATAATATATATTATTATGTTCAATGGTCTTGGTGAAATGGGCGATTAATCCTCTCTTCAGCTATGAGTCTAGTTTGAAGGCAAAAACATTTAAAAAAAAATCAATTCATAAGTCTATAACATTTTAGTTTGGTGGGTATTAATTTTAGGAAATCAGACTTACATTTCGATCAGACCCCTAAATTTTAGTTGTACCACTGCATAATAGGTATACCTATACTTTTTATTTATATAAATTCTACTTCGTGTATCTTTAACCACTAATTTAACATGAGATAATAGATATATTGAATATTTACTTATTATGTATAATACCTACTACCTCATACTTACTTACTTACTTAACATTTTGGAATTATATATTTATATAAATTTATAATATTATAATCACTTAAAAGAAAAAGTAGACTATAACTAACTATACAATTTACATAGTACATACCTTTGTTAAACGGTAGTTTTGTCATATTCGACTGTTAATTATTACTATGGTTCACGCAAGCAAAACTTTTTGATAACATATGCCATTTAAATTATTCAACAAACGATTTTTGTAATAAAATATATAATTAAGTAGTGGTTTTTAATTCATGAGAACAAACGTGAAGTGGGCATAAATATATTAATTATTTTTCTATACTAACATTATATGTGTTTTTGTGAACGCCTAGGCAGAAGTATACACCTAAGCTTTGTTTATAACTTTTTGTAGTCGTTAATGCTCAATAATAAGGGTTTTGAATAAGTATATAGGCACTAATTTTCTTCATGGATTGAGATATAAATACTATAATGTTTATAACTTATTCTGGTTTTTTAGAGGGATATAGTTTTTATGAAAATTATGAAGTCGTTTTTTGATTACATTAATGTATTATTACCCAATTTCAATAATATAGAAATAATTGAATATTGTAGTATTTTTTCATTTTTTGACACCAAAATGAATCATGCAAGGTTCTTACAATATAGTCATTTTGTGCTTATTTAAGTTGGTAAAAATGTAGTAACTTTTAAAAGTATCAAATAACCTATATTTTAATTTGTTTATCTTTTTATTAATAATTAGTATTATTTCGTTAAAATTAGAATTGCTTAATCCATAATATTCCATATAATTACTTCCATTATATTCTATCATAGGTTAGGTTAGGTTTATTAGAATATTATAACTATTAGTTCGTACCTACATTGTCTGTTTAGGTTAATTAGAAGTACCAAATCTATATTATGAAAATGTAAATTGTTTGATATCATTTAAAAAATGATGTATATATAAATATAATATTCATTATTTTTTTAGATTCAACTTCAGTCGTTATTAGTTGTGATCTCTAAGTCATCTCTTAAAAAAGACGAAAATACTTAATACATTTGACCAAACTTTTCAAATTCATAAAATTTTACGATAATAATATCTAATAATATATTTTTATATTAAATCTAGAAAATATCTTTACGTATAATTTAATTAAATGAATAGAGATACTCGTAATATTCCAAAAACGCTAATTTAGAAACAATAAACACTATTATGTATTTTGAATTTTGAATCAATATCCACTCATACAACCAAATAATTCAAAAGTACCTACCTACTCAATTATTTATATAGGTAGCTATTTTATTCTTAACAAATCAATATGTTCACATAAATATAGTAATATATAAATATTTTTAAATTAAAAAAAATTAACATAATAAGTAAATATTTAATCACAGTAAATTAACTGTAGTCTGTATTTATCTTGATTTAACAGCTTATTCTACCCTTATAAATTTAAATAATATCATACTAATTTATTGACCATATTGTAAACATTTTTTTATTTAGTATAGAGCAGGAAAATGAATTGTGACAACAGCTGTTAAATTTTAGAATACCTTCAAAACAAACACATATTTTGGTTTCACAAGCACTTTTACACGAACAACTTAAAAATCCCTGACCTCCAGATGCAATTTGGACAGATTCACGCAAGGTGACACGGTACGTAACAGCGACCAGTACAAAGTACAGGCACCGTTGCGACCTTTGTCAACCTGCACCTCCACGGGCGACGATACCGTCGACTCTCCCCTATCTTGTCTTAAAAGGCACAAGGCGGACGAGAAGACAAGTCACACCGACGAGTACCGGCCGCCGGCTCTCGTCGTTGTTTTTCTTTTTTTTTTCCACCGACCATTGACCCGACCTGTACGTACACAGACCCCTCAACCGTTTCTTCGAAAAACACGTTTTTCTCTCGACTGTCGTACCAACAACGACATACACGTTACAACACCGATGCCGCACCGTCCGAACGTCTGACAACAATATTGTCTTATTTGATTGTTCTAATAAAGAGCCACAGCGCTATTCACAATAGTATACCTATTGTGTATAGGTACGTGTTTTTGTTTTATAAATGTCACCTCTGACTACCACACCACACCTCACGATCGGCTTACCGCGGACACCACAGCATCACCGTTGTAGCCACGTTAAAGGTTAATTCTTTTTGATTATCAACTTGTTCAGCTAAAATAAAATTTGCAGTAGCATGCTGCATAGTTCCAAAATTGAACCATCGTTTGATTAGTTCATGCGTAGTTCCTACTTAAACGTCTCATTTTTTTCTTCAATAATGACAGCAATCACGCGAGCGGGGTCCGACGGCCCTCTGTCGACTTTTGGAACAAAAATTGTGATGCGCAGTCATTAATTTTGAACTCTGGAATTACGGCACTGTTAACCTGTATCATAAACAATAATTTAACTATTAATTTAATTTACTACCTATGGTAAATATGTAATTATATTTAAATACCTGTAACATTTTTTTGGCAGCTTTTTCTTGACCTGCATGCTCAGCTTTACGTTCTTCGTGTATTGTCTTATTTGTTTTACACAAATCACAAACATGATTTGCTGTGGATTGATTTTTGCACATTTTGCAATATTTATTAAGAATATCTTGTTCTAGATTTTTATCTTCATATTGCAGGCTGTAAATTTCTTCAAGGTCCTCTTCAGTGATTGCAGTATAATAGTCGTTTAGAATAATTTAGATAGTATTTATGTATTTATTGTATTATTTGACATGGGCACGAGGTTAATATGGATATAACCAAACTTGACGTTTCCGTTAAGTTGTTCGTGTAAAAGTGCTTGTCAAACCAAAAGATGTGTTTGTTTTAAAGGTAGTCTAAAATGTAACAGTCCTTGTCACAATTCATTTTCCTGCTCTAATAATTAAAAAATGTTTACAATACGGTTAATAAATTAATATGATATAAATCAACTTTATTACTATACATAATTATTTAAGTTAAATTTATAAAGGTAGAATAAGTTGTTAAATGTTGTAATCTTTTCATGAAAAGATCGATTTCACGAAGTGGTTACGACATTTTTTCAGCTATCGTCATATTATGTTTAATATTTACGTAATTTTTAATTTAATATGTAAATATGATGAAAAAAAATATTGACATTTAAGATTAAATAGAAAAATATTAATAGATTTATCAAGTTGAAGTTCGCCTCGCACGAATACTGCCATCTAAATATATTAAAATATATCTTTCAATAAACTTAAATTGAATAGTAAACGATTTCATCTTTCCATTTTAACAAAACCACTTAAGGCACTGCAAATAATTCGGTTGACTTGACGTATATTGGAAATTACCTACTTAAATCGTTTTTGCCTTCTTGAAGAGGAGGGTATCTCTATAATGGAGAATCTGCAGGTTATTCATCACATCCAGTTATATATTTTAAACCTACTATCTCTTAAAAATAAAACGAGTGAGAGATAAATACGCGGTAAATGATTATTTATTAAATACTTACATAATAGTATAATATGAGTATACGAATTATGAGCATCGTTTATAATTAGCGTATCAAGTAATACAATTTTGGAGATAAATATCGAATGTTTTTGGTATATTCATATTATATTATTAAACATGTTCCATTTTAATATTCAGCTTTAATTTTATTTATCATACATAACGTGTGATCCGAATAGCCTTGTATAACCTACGTAGGTATACCAATTAGATATCCTATTATAGGTATTAACTGAAAGAACAAATAAATAAATATTATTTTCATTTTTTATCTAATCTTCTCAAATCGTTTGGGAATTTCACTATATTCACATGCTTTGACTACGTTTTTTGTGGAATAATTTTTAATATAAAATAGTATAAAATAAATATAATATAAAAATAATATACATTTTTTTTTTTTTATTAGAAAATATTTACAATCTGTGTACAATTAATACAATAAGTATATTTAAGAAAAATGTCGGGGGCGTGAAAGAAGAGGACATCCAATGACACTACTTAATAATATAAAATAAAAAATAATTTATAACCGATTGAATATCCTAAACGATACTTTTGAAGCATTTTCGTTAGCTCAGAATATTTCCTTGAAATAGTAGGTATTTATAGTTATACATTTTTTTATATACCTCATAACTCAGTCGTTGTATTGAGCTTTGCCATCTTACTAATTGTATTTCATTAAAATTATACAATATTATCATCAAATTTCTAGATAAAATACTTATACATTTTTAATTTTTAAAATGCATTTTAAATTTCTAAATGTCAAATATTTAAAATTATAACTTATTCTTAAAAAAAAAACTGTATTCAGAGGAGTATTAGGTCCTTTTCCTAGAGAATTTTTTCTGTCTACTAATTCTCCTGAAAATAAATTATAATCATTTATAAAAGAAAAATATATTTGTTTCTAGTTTAAAATACCTATACTAATATGTAATATACGCATGTATTGCTATTTGCTACAGTAACTCATTTGATTATATTAAATGTATTTATTTAGCTTTTGACTAAAAGGCCTAAGCTACAAACAAAATCACTCCAATAATCAGTACCTAATCAACATCGCAATATTATATATTTAATTAAAATTTTGTATAATTATACGTGGTCCAAGTTATATATTAAATTTGTAACGCTTAGTAAAAATAAATTATAGTCAATCTTGAAATTTCTTAATAGAAAATTCTTGATCATAGTAGATTCTTTTTTTTCATCATATATTTGAATATTAGATCTATGTATCACAAAATGCTATGTTTATTTCAATTCTACTGCTATGCTATTGCCTTTCCTTATGGACAATAAAACGACAGGAATAACCGATTTTTTTTTTATTTGGTTTACATTCACTTTAAAGTGAAAAAGTAATACTCCGACTCGTTTCAAAAGCAATAAAAGACGAATTTCCAATTTCCCAAACTATACGATAGAATAAAATATAATACACGCGAATTACATTTTTAATCGCCCCGACCATACGTGAAATTCGTTCATTTTATTCGTTTATTCAAATTTTTCATGCGAACGTTATAATAAAAAACGAAAATGTTATTCATATATCGTATTCGTAACAAGATACGTTGAACCAATATATTATTATGTATTGGATTTGAGGCGACCGCAAATCGCATACGACAAGACAAAAAAGTTGAAAACGAAAAGTCAGAGACGTTAAAAAATTATGTTATTATAATATTTATTTATTTATGAATATATTTAGGATGAATCCTTTTGAAATTCAATAATAATATGTCTCCACGTATGGGATAAAACGACGGTACACTTTATCGATACTTTTTTCTCGTACTTGTATATTATATTTTTTATCGCAATATTTTGAGAATTGGAAAATAATGTTTTACCATTATACAATCATAGTGCACGATGTTGCTGCGCAGATATATTTTATTCGATTGAAATCCTGACAAGTAATAGAAATAAAAATACTGATTTTATCCCGAACGAATTCCGACGAAGAGAATATACGAATATAATAGTACACAATATTTTATAGATATTGTATAACTATATAGGACGACGGTTCGCGACAGTGACATTTTACTACTCGTTGCCCATTGAATATCATATATCTGTCTAACATCTATATCGAATATATATTTTGACAAAAAGTGCAGAATATATATTATTGCACTTTAGGTATATACCGATTATAATTTATTATAATTTACGATATATATATACGTAGGAATAGGTACAATTCACGATTTCTGATACCTATGTATAACTATGCATATACGGTAGACATTAAAATTTACTTCTACCCAATTAAAAATTAATGATCACTCGTCGAATTCATTGTTTTTGTTTTAAAATATGTTTGGTTTAAATATATTTGTCCAAATATTATGTATCTCGGTATAATGATATATGCTGCATCAGAACTGTGAAAAAAATATTCAAATTCATTTTATTAATTTATTGTATTTAATGATAGTTGTGGTAATCCGTATAACAATATACCTATCTCTTTGTAGTTATTCAGACAAAACTGATTTTATACTATATACGCCTAAATACATAATAAGGTAAAAGAAGGAATGTTGGATGTTCAACTAAGTAATCTTCATTACAATAAAAATATATTTTTCGTATATTTATTCGTATTATATCAAAATTGTATACATTTAATTACTTTTGATTCTTAAAATTTAAATCCTAATTATTAAAATATGGGAGATGGTAAACTGCGGCAAAATTTACCTTTTTCTAAAAGTTGATATGTAAGCTGCGGCAAAAAAAATAAAGATTATACAATCTGCGACAAAACCGATAAGATACATCATACAAACTGCGGCAATTTATTTTATATACTTTCTATATGTATACTATATATAGTACATACCTATGTACGTATATCGTTAAATTAATTATGTGATGTTTCGTCTTGAGTACAAATTGGTAAGGTAAATCCAAATGTATTTTTAAACTCTAATAAGAGATACCAATAGCTGCCACAACACGTAATACGTATTATATTATATTATTATTTATTTATTTATTTTTTTTTTTGATTATACGAATATTACGAATATTATACGATTTTTTTAAATAATTTTTAATAATAATAATATTTTTTTAATTTTAAAATTGATTTTTGATTATACGATTTTAAAAAATATTTTTTAACAATAACATACTTTTCAATATTTAAAAATTGGTTTTTCTTTATATTTAAGCCTTATACTCTAAGAGATACTTTTAGCTGTCATAACACGTAATAGGTATTATACCTACCTAATTAAACGATAAACGTGTATATAGATTATCGTAACGATATGTATACGTAGTATATATAGAAAGTATATAAAACACATTGCCGCAGTTTGTATGATGTATCTTATCGGTTTTGTCGCAGATTGTATAATCTTAATTTTTTTTTGCCGCAGTTTACATACAGCCTAAAATATATATCTCATTAAATTATAATTGTGATATATATGTAAATTAGCTCGGGTGTTGAAGGTTAGAGTGTCCACCAACATATTATTAGAAGATTGCGTTATTTACAATAATAGTAACAGTGATAAAATATATAAACATATACAGTGATAACAATAAACAGATTTTATTGGGAAGAATCATGGATCGAGCCAATAATTGGTCAGTAATTATAATACTTATTTAATAAATAATTATTTTTAATTATAATTCACATTTTAGTACACGACACGATAAATACGATTCCAAAAAATTATTTCAGTAATTAAAAAAAGTTTGAATAGCAAAAACTAATTACAAATATTTTAAAATTAAAATTTTTCCAATTAAAACGACAGTGCTATTTTAAGGAAAAGTTTTTATCCAAACAATTATTATTATAAATCATAATGTTCTGTTAATTTTTAAAATGTCATATGAAAGACCTATGAGAATAATGTTATTCAATTTAATTATAGTTAATATAAATTAGTTACAGGGAGTCAACGTTTTTAATATCGACTATTAAGATTTGAGATTAATTTATTTTAAAGAATATCCTACCTAAATGTTGTTGCCTTCTATAAATGCTACATTACATTTTTGTTTTTTACAATACTTCTATTCCATATACCTACTTTCCTATTCCAGTCATATTGTATTATAATTATTTAATTTCCTTGGACTAGGAATTAGGAGTTAAAAAGTAAATCACCTATTATTTAGTATATATTTAAACTTATTAATTAGAAACCAAATATATTTAATATGTACGTTTTTGTATTACAAAATTGTAAATACATGCATTATACATACTTTGAGGTGACCAAGAATGTATACTAGGACACAATAGGTATTGATTGTATTATACGTAAACACAAATTTTATCGACGAATATTATTATTTTTTTTTTATTTAAGGCACAAATAACATTTTATTAAAAAAAATTAATTTCATAATGACTGTTAAAATCATTACTATTTTTTATTAGTGTTATTTTTTGTATTGAATATTGATTTAAATACATTCTATTTCATATTTAAAAACAGAATATATTTCTGAGAATTTTAGTATTCGTTAATCAATAAAAATTTAATTCAAACAAATGTAATCAAATTAATATGACAGGTAGTATTTAAATTTTAGTGTGAAAAAAATGGATGTTAATGACAGCTGGAGGTATCCCATCAAATGTTTGCTACTCCGGACATCGTTAAATATTTATTATAAGTATTTAACTAGATTTGAAATAAAAATTGCAAGTTTTTTATGTCATCTTACTCACGTACAATAAGAAATAAAAATTGTTAACGATAAAAATATATTTTAATCAATTTTATTTATAATGTAAATTATGTAAAAAAAAATCAAAACCTTAGTACCTACTTTTCCTGATGATAGTGTTATCTATATCATAAGTCTTTTGTTGACCTGAAAAAGAGCTTTTTTACTAATAATACCTTCATTTTTTTAATGTAAACTTTTGACTTTCTCAAAAATACGCAGATATGCTCATAATTATATCTTGCATGATGCAAATGTAAATGTTTTATATTTATATTTGTAATTTATGATATATTTTTAAGAATTATAATTATAATAAAATTATATTCCCATTTATTGTGTATAAATTAGGTAAGTCAACATTTTCCAGGTAATTATAAATCATAACGAATTTGTAAAAAGATCCTAATTCTGTGAGCTAAAGTCGGTTCACCAAAAATTTTCAATATTTTTTTGAAGCGGGTGTTAATAACTCATTATTATATATATATATTTTTTTTTATAAAATGATTTTACAATATATTATTTTATTAATTTTGGTCTAAAAAAGTACTTTAATTTACAAAGTTTATTTGTTTAAAATCATTTCATATACTTATATATATTTTTTTCATTAGCAATATATAAATGTAAATTACCTATCATATTTTTAAAAACCGTAATACATTTGCGAACATTTCAACAATTTTTTTACATTTTACTTCGTTTAAAATTTTTGATTGCATTTTTAACTTTAAATGTTAAAATGTAAAATTAAATAAATCCATAATATACCATATATCATATTCAGATAATAGTATAATACCGTTGAATACTGTTGCCTATACTCATTCATGAATCATGAATGCTCTAATGAATAATACTTACAAAATAGTTTTTAAAAATAAATATATAAAAATTTGTAAGTGAGTCGTATAATATAACTCAACTTAAAAATATTAAAAAATGTACTAAATAGTTATAACAAATAAAACATTGCATCAAACAACGAAACGTGTTTTTATGTAATATATGTGCTTACGGTAAAATATAAATATGCTTACTTATAGTTAACTAATTTTTAAGGAAATAGCGTTGTTATACATTCATGTGTATAATGAATCGTGGAAAAAATGCCCACGGAAAAAAAACCTACGGGAAAAAACCCATAGAAAAGAAATTACCAAGGAAAAAAAGCTCATTGAAAAAAATCCACAAAAAAAGCCCTTCGAAAAAATTAAAATTATTAAAAATAAATGTTAATACATCTATATTTAATATAATTATTATATAATATTTTTTTTTATCTTTAATCTAATTTATACAATCTGTAAATAAAAAAAGCGGGTAAGTCGTGGATGTCGCTCTGCTGTACAGTAGGTTACTGTAATGGATGTAATGGACCTCTGACTAGGGTAGGTTAAATTTGAATGCAATGATAGGTATCATTGTATACGAAAAACGATTCTGAACGGAGATGATTTGTCAGTCTAGGATATATTATATTTAAATATTGTTATATTATATTCTATTTTGAAACAAATAAATTATTTTTCAATTAGGACGCATTTTGAATAAGGCATGGTTAATCAATTATTCCAAAAACATTGCATGTAGTTATCATAATTCATAATACTTTATATTATCATAGATATACCTGGTTTGAGGATAAATCGTTATCATTACGCGATTTCATAAAAATGTAAAACTCAAACGCTCAAAACATTTTTCATATAATGACGCTTCAAATTTTCTCTATAGCTATTTTAAGCAAAATTTATGGAAAACTTAGTGTTAAATTTTATAACCTTAGATATAAATACAAACAATATTATGAGTTTTGAACTACAAAATAATTTGCAAATATTCATGGTTTTGACGAATTTTTGTCAATATTTGAAATTCAAATGCTAATAAAAATTTAATTAGAATTTCCGGTTGACATTTTTTTTGTGATAAAGATTGACAAATTTTTAAGGAATCTTGTATTAAATTTTCAAATCTTAGATTTAAAAAGAAAATTTTTTATGAATTTCTAGCTTAAAACAATTTGCGAATTTTTGTGATTATTACGTATTATGTCAAAATTCAAAATTTGAATGCTTATAAAAAAAAATTGTGACTATGAATTTCTTTTATTTTTCAACTGCTATTGTAATAATATGTTAAGAGCCTTGTATTAAATCTTCAATATTTTCTACCCAAAAAATAAATTTTTATCTATATTAATTTTAAAAAAAACTAATAATGATCGAAAGTTGCATATACCTATGAATAGTACAACATAAGTCAAACATTTTTGAAAATTTCATGGCGGATAGAATATACTTATAAAAACATTCGGTGAAAATTTCATGTATCAATGGTCATTTGTTTTAAAGTTACATCAATAATCAAAACCGATTTTGTCGAAAAATGAGTGTGCGTAAAATTCCCGTTTTTCCCTTAATTTTTAGTTTGTTTATCCCGATTATTTAGAAAAATATATAAGAATTATTTACTTTTGACCACCAAAATACCAACTATAGATTCACTTTCTGATCGAATAAGGTACTGAAGTCAAAAATCGAAGCAGTTTTACTGCCCCAAAACGAGATGACAGATACAAAAAAATATATATTCATGGTTTTGACGAATTTTTGTCAATATTTGAACTTCAAATGCTAATAAAAGAAAATTGTGCCTGTGTATTCTTATAATTTTTTAATCACTATAAGAATAACTTATGAGAAACTTTGTATTAAAATTTCAAGTATTTTTATAGGGGCAAAAAAAATTAATCGACACTTCCAAAAAAAATTTTAGTAAAATTGAAAATTTTAGTTGTCTATAAATATCTCAAAAAAAGTCAAAATATTTTGAAAATTAAATCATGTAAAGAAAATTCCAATCTTAATAACTGGTAAAATTTTCATGTGTCTACGACTTATACTTTTTGAATAATAACAAATATTTAAAATCGTTTGAGGATGAATCATTATCGTTACGCTATTTCGTAAAAATTTAAAATTCAAACGCATTTAAAATTTTTCCTATAATGATGCTTCGAATTGTCTCTGTAGCTACTTAAAGGAAAACTTATGGAAAACTTAGTGTTGTATTTTTAATCCTTAGTTATGAACAAAAAAAAATTTATGTCTTTTCAACTTCAAAATTACTTGCAAAATTTCGCATTTTCGACAGATTTCGTAAAAATTTGAACTATAAACGCTTATAAAAAAAAATTGTGCCTATGTATTCTTATAATTTTTTAATCACTATAAGACTAACTTATGACAATAAGTCTGTATTAAATTTTTAAGTATTTTGATAGGGCAAAAAAAAATTTTATCGACACTTCAAAAAAAAATTTCTGAATGATTGAAAAATTTCAGTTGTCTATAAATATCTCAAAAAAAGTCAAAATATTTTGAAAATTAAATTATGTAAAGAAAATACCAATCTAAATAACTGGTAAAATTTTCATGTGTCTGCGACTTAAACTTTTTGAATAACAAATATTTATATTCGTTTGAGGATAAATCGTTATCGTTACGCTATTTCGAAAAAATTTAAAATTCAAACGCACTTAAAATTTTTCTTATAATGATGCTTCGAGATTTCGTGATTAACGATTTTTAATTTTTTTTAGCTAAAATTAGAACAACTCATAAGGAACCTTGTATTAAATTTTCATGTTTTTTTGGTTGTCCAACATTTTTTTACCGACACTTCAAAAAAAAATTCTCAAAAAAATCGAAAATTTCAGTGGTCTATAAAAATAACTCAAAAAAAGTCAAAAATTTTTGAAAATTCAACTGTATATAGATATCACTAACATTAACATTTGGTGAAAATTTCAAGCATTTACAGTGATTAGTTTTTGAATTACAACCATATAAAAATATCGATTTGGTCGAAAACTGGTTTTGCGTAAAAATTCCCGTTTTTCTGTCATTTTTTTTTTTGTTTTCTTGATTTTTTTAAAACTGTTGGAAAATGTTTACTTTTGACCTCTATAATGCTCCAAGGATATTCACTTTTACATCGGAAACCACCCCCAAAGTTTGAAATTGAAGCATTATTTCGACTAGTTATGCTGTACACAGACACAAAAACAAACATAAAAAAAAAAAAAAAAAACACACACATCATTGTAAAATCAATACATTCATCACTTCGTTCAGAATCTAAAAAAGTATAATGAGCATAAATGATGTTTTTTTTAAAATTATTATATATATAGTATCTTGAGGGAAGAACCAACCAGCGAAGGCACTTTGGGAAATTATTTAATTATATAAATATAACTTTGGAATATAATATGAGTGTTTGTTATTTGTTCAAGTTTAATCTTATATTACAATGGTTTTATACAAAGGGAATGGAATCACAATACACCCAATTATGTTTCATTACACATTTGTTAATTATTATATTTATAGTTTGAATATTATGTACTGTATTATCACAAAATAAAATAACTATGTGATTGTATTATGATAGGTAGGTATTTGAGTTAATCAACAAAATAATATAAAACACACTTTTATTTTCGTGGGTTTTTTCCGTTGGATTTTTTCCGCCTACCGTGTATAATATATTATATTATAGACATCTCTGCACTGCAGTGTGATTATTTTAGTATGATCATTTTTCAAAATTCTGTTTAAGAAATTCAAGATAACATATTTTTATCATACATTTTTATTTTTTATTTTAAAATTATAACCACCAATTTTCTAAATTTATAATCTAAAATTCCTTTTTTTTTTTGACGTAAATGTGTTGTTAGGCTGGATACACGTTTTTTGTTTCTGATCGATTTTTGTAAGATTTTCGTTATCATGATTACTTATTACAAAAACATTTAATGATTCATATATTTTTTTGTAGAGTTAGGATATCGAGTGCTGTGGTTTTTAAATTTTGCGCGTAGTTAATGGATGTATTGAATTTACAATGATGTGTGTGTTTTTTCTGTCTGTCATCAACATTTGGGGTAGTAAAAAATGCTCCAATGTTCGACGCCATCTTTTCTGTTAGAAAAATGGATTTAGTTGGTACTTTTTATTTTTAAATTAATTAATACAAACATTATCGTAGGCGCCCGCATCAATTTTTCTAGGGAGGGGAGGCAATGTTAGGATTTGAGGATAAATATTATAATTTTACTAGGTGTTTTAAAATAATAACCTTTTTTATTATACTCGTATACAATAGATATTGTTATTATATTACAACTTATTTTATACTTTAAATTTGTTGTATAGTATATAGTAATTTATCTTAAAACATTAAATTAAAAAAAAATATTTTGAAAAAGCCAGGTGGGAGGGGCAAATGCCCCAGCTTGCCCCCCCCCTGCGGGCGCCCATGAATATTATATGTTCAAATAGTACCACTGTAGTCTGTAGGAATAATCACTCTGTGGTATACGTATGATATACACACTGACGTCCGCAGATTGGAAAATAGAAATTAAATTCTAAGAAGTAGAATACTTTAAAGCTTCTGTAATGAGTAGTTGTGGATGTCTTTCGGTATTGATGCGTGTTTTGTAAAGAGCAATATCAGCATTTCCCTTGTGACCCAAGTGTTTTAAACGTTGACGGTTCCTAATCATTAATCACAAAAAAAGGATGACCCACCACGCCTATGTCGTGTTCTGACATGCAACGCCTAAACTAATTTACTTGTTCGAGCACCGAGTAGTGAAAACTAAGATGGAAAAATAATAATACACATGATGGTTATACGAAATAACAAAAAATAATAATAATAACAACAAAATTAAATTAATGTCTGAAATAACACAAATAAAAAAAAACTAAAAATCGCAATTTATGACCTCTATAGACGTTTGTCGGCCTTGTCGAGAGTGAACTAGTGTGGAAAATGTTGAACTAACAATTAATGTGTTATGCGGCCATTCGTATATAAGATCATAAATATTACAAATCGTCAATCGAGTAATGTGATTATTCGTGGTGAATGAATATAAATATAAATTGTTATTGATAATTGTGTCCACACTTCCACAGGACAGGGTAAAAATATCATAAGAACCCGACTTACCCGTGTACATATATTGCAGCGTATTACATAATACGTGTTAGTTATATGTAGTGTTAAATTAAATTATGGATTTAATATCTTATACTTTATATAAAAAATAATTTTATATGTATAAATTAATGGTACTCGTTCAATATGCTATCTACCACACGTTTGATGGTTTAGTATGCTATCTACTGTTGATATTTTATATTTTTATCTACCGTCATTTTATGTTGGTGAAGTATGATATCGACACGTATTTAAATGTAAATTGTCCTACCTTTATAATGCAGAATTTCTTCTTTGGTAATATTGGTAATAAACCGCTTATACTTAAAAAATGTTCGCACATCTCTTCATTTTGAATTATGTGTCGATATAAATAACTCATAGTTGACAAACTCATAATAATACTTATTAAATAATATTTATTAATAAATAAATCACAGTAAAACCACGTATATAATCGACAAAACTCACAAACACACACCGAACAGGTATAATATAAAGGTATACTTACTAAGGTATAAAATATAAATATAATATGATTTGGGGTTTTAATAAAAAGATTAATCTTAAATCGTAATTGCAAAATGATAAAGTATGTATAATATATTAATATACAGCATACGGGCATACGGTAGATATCATAGGTACTAAACTATAGTAAAATTACTGCAGTAGAAAAAATATTTACGGTAGATAGCATATTGAACAAGTGCCAAATGAATAAATTAACTTAAAATAATATAATAAACATAATTGAAATGGTCATTTATAAACGTAATTTCAATTTGAAAATATATTTACTGATATGTACCTATATAGGAATGTTATCAATAAGAGTTATGACACTGGAAAATGTATAGTTCTGTGAGTGTAGCTAAATTGCATATTCAAAACGCCGTTCGATACTTTAATGTAAAACATTGTTTTCTCGGATAATCACACATTTTATTTTTAAACATAGGATGTATGTCTTACGTTTAATAAACACTTAATAGTTTATTTCATGGTGAAATATGATAATTTGAAAATTATTTGCATAGTTATAACTTACTTTAATATTCTAAGCTACTTGATATATTTTTTCCTTAGTTTGATAATATGTAACTCATTTCACTTTAAAAAATGGAAACATTTAGAACTAACGTAATATGCTCATTTTCCACACATCGTAATTGTGTTTTTTATTTGGTATCTGAGAGAAATATAATTTAATTGATTCTACTTAAATAGTTTTAAAAAAATATTTAGATTTTAAAATATTTAAAAAAAGTTTTGGATTCTGATCGAAGTGAGGAATATATAGATTTTACAATGATATGTGTTTTTTTTTATGTCTGTCATCATGTTTTGGAGTAGAAATAATGCTTTGGTTTTAGACTTCAGCCCCTCATTGAAAAAAATTCATCTAGTTGGTACTTAGGGGGGTCAAAAATAAAAAATGTCCAGTAGTTTTCAAACAGGAAAAACTCTAAAAATGTAACGAATAAATGGGAATTTTTACGCATAATCAGTTTTCGACAAAATAGATTGTTTTATTTTATCACAACTCAAAGAATCATTGTAAATTTCACCAAATGTTTATATTAGCGTCATCTATTTACGACTAAATTTTCAAAATATTTTTAAAGCTATTTAAAGACACTTGAAATTTTCGATATTTCTAGGTTTTTTTTTTTTTGAAATGCCTATATAAAAAATTGGCTATCTAAAAAATCTTTACACTAATACAAGGTTTATTATAAGTTGTACTTATCGTAGTAAAAAAAGTCAAAAATCGTTAGTCACAATTTTTTTTTTTAAGCATTTAAAGTTCAAATGTTTACGAAATATGTCAAAACCGCGAAAATTTAGGACCTGAACTATAATTTAAATATTGATTAAACTTGCAAGGCAGTTATTCATGAATTAAATATTTGTGTGAAGAAAAAAAAAATTTTATATCGTGTTGTACTTGAGTTATTACGGAATCAAGGTAAGGACGGAGCATAGCATTTTTGAATCCGTAAATATTGCCGCGCTTTGACCATGACGTCATAATCCAGGATATTTCGCGCGGGAAATGGTCTCATCAAACGTGAAACGGGTTTATATTGCTCTATGTTATATGGTTCACGGAGTAATATTATTCTAGGGTAATCTGGGTAATATTTATACGCTTTTACAAAATACGAGTTATTTTATAAGTATGATTATTCATATGATTGCATTTATTGTTTCCAATTAAAAATACACCTTAAAATACTTGCATGAATAAATAATATTGAAATGAAAAATAAAAATAAAAAACTAATATTTTTGTTATGACTCGATGTTATCAGTGTACAGCAAATTTTATTATTTATTATCATTAATTTACTATTGGTTTTATTTCAAACTGTCGGTTGTCGTCTGTCATCTGTAGATCTACTACAGCCTGTGGTAGTGTGGTTTGTATTATTCTACGTTATACTTTTGAACTTCTCATATATTATATTATATTATAATACACTATGTCCGAGAAAAAAAGTAAGTACGTATAAATATTGTTATGTACCAAAATGTAAAAGTACATCTATTAAAACACCAGACAAATTATTTCTATCAGTGCCTAAAGAGAAAAAAATAAAGAATATTATAGTGTAAAGTTGCTAGAAGAGCTGATATTGGAAGACCTAATAATCATTATTACTGTTGTGAAGATCACTTTAATGTAAGTATATATACCTTATTCTTAATGAACTTATAATATATTTTTTTCATGGACAATTCTGTAAGTACCTATTACTTATTTACCTAGTAAATAATTTTCTTAATCTCAATGGACAAAATACAATTTACATAATACAAATCTTATTATATAAAATAACTTTATAAAACGTATAATAAAATGGTAACTGGTAAGTCAATGATTTCTTTAACAGTAATAATGCTAAATAATAGATAATAATAAATTATAACCAAAAAACATCTTAATATAAAATGTTTCTGAAATCTATTTCTACAATTTCGCAAATTATGTAAACACCAAACAATAGTGTAAACACTGTGTTTATATAATGAATTAATTGATATAAGTATTCGATAAGCCTAATCATAAATTTGTAGGTATATTATTTTAAACTATAATATTATATTTATTATTTAATATAACCACAATAGTTATACATTTTCTCGAATAACTATATCTATATAAATTCCTTGGCTTGTGCTTTGCATAATAATATATATATCAAAACTTAAAATAAAAATTATATTTATAATCTATAATATATATATAATATACAAAATAACAATTAAAATCTTTAAATAAAGAAATTAAACGCCAAGGCGCGACGGCCAACAAGATTCTCATAAATGCGACCACTGGCAAAACTATACTGGATATTGACGTCACGCGTAGGCCATGCCCACTATAAACCTACGCGTAACACTTTAAGTCTAATAACTCGGACAATTTTAATTTTTAATAAAAATTAAAAAATACGGATCTTTTTATTTACTGACAGTAAGAGATTTAAGTAATAATAAAAAATATGTTCAGGTCCTAAATTAGGATTTATACCTAAAAGGCTAACCTAACCTAACCTTTAAGGTGCGTCCAGACGGAGTAGCTTTTGCCGCGCGGCATGAGTGTGAATACATAAATACATTTTCCGCGGCTTTTTTTGATGCCACGCAGCATAATTTCCGATCGGCCTAGTAGGCGGTCTACATCAAAGGAAAGCCGCGCGGCTTGTGCCACTCGCCTATGCCGCGTGTGTGTGGACGTATTTTCGGCAAAGCCGCGTGGCATCAGTACTTATTTTTTAAATATTTAAATTATTGTCTACTGGAAGATAATCGGGAAATAAATGCCGCACCGTGTGGACGCGTATTTGCCGCGCGGCAAAAGCTGCTCGGTCTGGACGCGCCTTAAGAAAAAAAACCCCAACACAAGATTTTCCATGAATTTTCTTAAAATATCTGTAAAAAAAACTCCAAAGTCAATATTGAATGTAGAAAATATTTTGTGAGCGTATAAAATTTATATTTAAATATTGGGCACGTATAAAATACATATATTATAATTTAAATATATAGATTATAGGTAATATAATATATCCTAGACTGACAAATCATATCCGTTCAGAATCGTTTTTCGTATACAATTATACCTGTCGGCTGTCATTGCATTCAAATTTAACACATCCATTATAGTGACCTACTCACCATTTCTACCCTACAACAGAGCGATTACCCACTTGCCCACTTTTATATTTTTTGAATTTAAAATGTTTTTTCTACTGGATCAATTTTCCTTCAAAAAAAATTATCAGATTTCAAATGTAAAAAATAAACAATTTTTTTATAAATTAGAATCACAAATCAGCTATTTTAAATTAATTTTTCAAATAAAATTTACATCAGGTTTCAAATTTATTTTCAGTATTAAAAAATAAAAATAAAAATGTCTTCCTGTTGTACACTCTATATGATATATATTTGTGTTTATTAATCTCCGAATTGGATACTGTACTTCTTTGATTATTCCAAATCAAATATAGTATAAACGAATACGTAGGAGTGCGTTGTCGAAGTACGAGTTGACAGACATCGGAAGGCTACATCCGGTACACCCTTCCTTTATTTGTAAAATAATAGTGGCCCTCCGTTTCTTTTAAAGGCCAGTTTTTATAGCTACTTTGGGTATGGTATTTTCGATGGTTGGGAAATATTGTGAGTGATCGATTATAGCCTCATAGTCTCACTGTACGTCTCTTCATTAATTATTGATATTTTCATGGAATTGGGCACATTAGTGTGAATACTGAATTTTGAATGTTATGGTTTCATTATTAGTATTATACTCGTACATTCATTATGAAATATATATTGAACAGTAAGATGCATTGAACTCAATTGAAGTCTATATTTTAAATTATTGATCTGATAGTATGCGGAAAAGCATAATATCATTATATAATATCTAAATGTAATTATAGTATGTGCATTGTGCATAACTGACTAATTACAATCTACATAATATAATTAATTGTGTGTTACTATATTATGACTGTTATATTGTAGCTTTGGTATGTGAAAACTGAAAATAGATGACTACCTTGCATAAATTAAATTTATTAATTGAAATATGAATTTCAGTATAATATATGATTATGTGACATATTTTTTAAATATATATTTTAAACGATTTTATTTTGTAACCCATAATTCATTAAATTTTTTAAAACTATAGATTAAGTCATACCGAAAAAATCATATAAATCTATGATTCAGTGAAAGAAAGAATTTTACTTAAAGATTCCTATTTTAATAGATCTACGTATAATATAATAATATGTTAATGGCTTATAGTTACAATTAATGTAAACACAGATTAGAGATTTATATGTTTACTTATCTATATGTAATCATATTAATTGACGTGCATGAATTTATAGTAAACTATTATATTATTCTGACTTCTAAACACGAACGGGTGTGGAAAGTAAATCAAAATTATTTTCATATAATTTGGTATGTTTATTATTCAGAAGAAAAAATTCGTAATACAAAACATAACATAAATGTGTAGAACTATGAAAGTAGGTACTTATATTTTTTATATGGATGACATGAAATATATTTATTTATGTATATATATATATATATATATATATATATATATATATATATATATATATATATATATATAATCGAGACGGTAATAAGGGCCCCCTCCCCGAATATTTTGATTTCTTTAATTCTAAATATGTACCTATAATGTGTTACTAAAGATATTTTTCTTATACAGTGGCGATGGTCACTGTTCGCTAGGGTTGCCAGATTTTAAAAATACCAAACCGGGACATGATATAGAATAATCTTTTTTTTCGTATAATTTGTTTATTATCATGATCAATTGTAATTGTTGAGCTATCATAGTTTAATACTAGAAGCTAATAAAAAATTGTAAAAACTTATTTTTGTATAATTATACGGGAATTAATAATATCCCATGTTTTAATTAAAAAATGTATTAACCAATACGATTTTTTACATAAACTACATATTTTACTGCATTAATTACATTTATTAATTGTTATTAATAACCTCTAATATTCATAGTTTTCGGTTGAATGAATTGTTTTCAATACAGTTGTATTACTTTTAATTTTTAAATAAAATTCATTACAAATTAAACCCAAATTCTATGTATAATATTATTCTATGTTTTATTATTAAACAAAATAATATTAAAGTTATTTTCTCTTGTCTTCCATAAGCTGGGACAAAATTAATTACCGGCCGGGACGCCGGGAGTCAGGACATGCTGTAAAAACCAGCATAATATCACTCTTGGTTTTGGAACAACATAATTCTCAATACGGTCGCAAGAGGAAATATCACAGAACTATATTATTAAATGATTATTATACTCGTTAAAAATGTATGATCGCACACGCATGCGCGTATTTTAAGCATAATAATTGTCCACACACACGCTAAGAATGTAGATAGTATATTAATATGTCAGGGATATTATCCTTATAATGGGAATTTTCGATTTATAACTGTATAGAATCTGTGACTGGACTGATAATATTATAATAATTTTAAACCGTTGATTGGGTGGGCGTGTTTTATCAACAAATTAACAATAACAAAATTACTACCACCACATTACTTCAAATATTCAAAATAGCTCTTAATCGTACACTAGACGACTACTGCATACACTATACACTCTCCAGTGACTGCATTCACTAATCATTGCCTTCATCGCGTCTTCAGTGAACTATTGGGCATTGGCTATTGTCCGTTGTATTTTTTAAACTCTTCGACAGTCACGCGGCACAGCAGATTTGCGCATATTTTTCTGTGTAAGTATTACATTACCAATTTTTTATTTTAAATTTATTTATACCTATAATATACAACTATAATAATAAATGGTATATCTATTTATCCATGTGTACCTAGATTTCAGTTTATTACTTTTGTAATATTATAATGTACGTAATAACTAAAGTCGTTGCGATAGTTAGACTATCAAGGTATTCAATATTATGGTATTATGATATTAATAATTAGTAAATTATATAAGTAGACAGGATATACCTACCGCGTGTTCACTAATTTAGGGAACACTGAATTTATCGGCCGAATTATGTTGGAATAAATCGAATTTTTTTTTACAAGCTTATAGTGGTACATAAATACACATTTTCAGATAAATTTCAAATTGTTAACCCTCTCGGTACGCGCATGCGCAACGCAACTTATTTTTATTTTTTTAATAGCAACCGGTATTTTTGATACCAAATTCGGATACACTAAATTTTTTTAAGTCATTTCAACCAATTACCCATGGCTCTAAACCAATATTGACTGAATGAGAGTCATTCAAATTTTAATAAATACCTAATAAATTTTTAGAATTCATCATAAAATGCATAAAACCATTTTTAATTATTTATTATTGGTTACTTTTTGAATATTCTTACGTATACAGTTGTAATCAATTTTAATTGAATAATTTTATATCCATATTAGATAAGTATGTTAATCTTATTTATAACAAGTATTATTTAAAAAAAAAATACATAAAAATATTCAAAATGTAACCAATAATAAATAATTATAAATGGTTTTATGCATTTTTGAATGAATTTAAAAAATGTATATTTATTAAAATTTGAATGGCTCATTCAGACAATTTTGGTTTTAGAATCATGGTTCATTGGTCAAAATGACTTAAAAAAATTCAGTCTATCCGAATTTGGTAGGTTATTAGGTTGTTAGGTATTCAAAAATATCGGTTGCTATAGAAAAAAATAAGTTGCGTTGCGCGTACCAAGAGAGTTAAGAATTTGAAATTTATCTGAAAATGTGTATTTATGTACCAGTAGGTACCACTAGCTTGTAAAAAAAATTATATTTGTTCCAACATAATCCGGCTGAGAAATTCAGTGTTCCATAAATTACTAATTAGTGAACACACGGTATATTAAATATTAATATTAAAATATCCTCAATACACACTTGTCTGTTAAAAAGCAAACATTAATATAAATTTAGATTACTGTTGAATATTAGGTATTATTTACTATTTTACCATAATATACAATATATTTTTTGAAGAACCTGAAATCACGTAGGTACGTGTGTGAATATTAAAAATGTAATGCCGGGTTCACTCAGTCTGGTTTTTGTTTTATAACTGATTTAAAAAAAACGATTTAGATGCCCCGTCTGTCGCCTGTAGTGGTGGGTATTGTTGAGTGTTTTAAGATTGTTAAATGCCAATCATTTAAGACTTTAAGAGTATATATATTATATTGACGCAATCCGTCATAGACTAATATCATTTATTCATTATTAGTTATTAGTTATTACCTATATAAATAATAAATTCTGTATGCGCATTGAGAAATTCAAAAAAAAAAAAAAAATTTCAAATACTAAATACAGACTGCTTTTATGAACCAAATATCGCAATAATATGTAGAATTATAGAGTCGAATGTGCTATTTTCAGCGGACAATAAAAAAAGTTTCAACTCACTTTTGTAGTGATTTTATTTATTATTATTATGTATAAATATAAATGTTTTTGAAGTAAAACTTCTTTCTCGAGGTATGGATGGAGAAAAAAATCATCACGACTCATATAATAAAGCTTATTTCTTTCATCTTACTTTGAAACAAGGAATAACAAGAGGTAGAATGAATACAAACAATATAATTTTATAACTGAAAAAATGTCACAATTTTAGTAAAATTAATTTTTAGGATAATTACATCAATTAGAATATCAGTTAATTTGTCAAATTTTAGATAGCTATATTTTAGACAATCTATCTACATCGTTAAATTATTATTAGAAAACCCGTAATAATAGTACCTTTTTTTTTGTTCTGTGGGGGGGGGGTGAACCCGACCACCCCCCCCCCCCCGTAAATACGCCACTGGTAGTACGGACTCCGTAATCCGGGACCGCTTGTGGAGGGGCACGGTATATGGGGCATGCAGGCATTATACGCGTGTGCGCGCTAAAAATTATGAATTTATTTTATTTTTCAACTGCTATTGTTACAATGTGTTAAAAGTCTTGTAATATATTTTCAAGCTTTTCTACCCAAAATATAAATTTTTATCGATATTTATGGAAAAAAAAACTAAAAAATTGAAAAATTAAAATGTCGGTAAACAGCTCAAAACAAATCAAAATATTTTGAAAATTGTATCAAATATAGAAAATGCCTATATAATCAGTCAGTGAAAATTTGCGGTAATTTGTTTTAATGTTACACCAAAATAAGAAATTCGCTAAATGTGAAATCCAATGAAAATCCAATGTTGTAAAAATTTAAATTTCAAATGCTTATAGAAATTTAATTTAAATTTCCGGTGGACATTTTTTTTTTTTGTGATAAAGATTGACAAACTACAAAGGAATCTTGTATCATATTTTCAAGATTTAGATTAAAAAAGAAAATTTTTTATGAATTTCTAGCTTAAAATAATTTGCGAATTTTTGTGATTTTTACGTATTTTGTCAAAATTCAAAATTTGAATACTGATAAAAAAAAATTGTGACTGAATTTCTTTTATTTTTCAACTGCTATTGTAACAATATGTTAAAAGCATTGTATTAAATTTTCAATTTTTGAATTTTTTAAATTTTCAAACAATGAATAATTATTACAACGAATCCTACGACAAAATCTGGCACCACAATAGATGCAATCTTTACACGACATCTTCGTGATGTTCAATCACAGAACTACATTTCCTACTTTAGTTACCATAAACCAATAATAACTGTTGTACCGATAGAACTACAAGATGACAGAATGGAATATGGAAATACAAGAAATATCATTTTAAAATCTATTGCAAACGTACTTTCCTTTGTTTTTAGATTCTGAACGCAGTGATGAATGTAATTTTTAATTAATATTTTCAGTGTGTATTTTATGTGTTTTTTCCTACTGATTTTTTCACTCCTTCCCTATCTCACTTATGATTTAACGGACCCAATACTTATGAAAAAAGTTTTACTTATCCAGAGCGTAACTCCGACGAAAACAACAACTTATTGGTTATTAATAATAATAACTTATTATTATTATATTATTTTTTTTACGTTATCGGCGTGCGTCGAACGGTCGAACAACGATCCGGGTCGACCGCAACTACAAGTAGTGACAATGGATTTTATTATAATAATATAATCGTAGCTATTTATACATCATAATTCATAAAAAAACGATAGATAACAGTTATCCATTGTCACTACTAATAAACGACCAGGCCGTCGATATTTTTATAACACGCGCGCAATAATGATTGACTTCTAAATAAAAATTTGTTACCCGGTTTGTTATTGTTCATTTTATTATTATTATTATTAAAACTGAATACAAAATAATTTTTGTACTATAAATTAGTATTGATATTAAAAAAAAAAAAAAATTAAAAGAACACAAAATTATTTTTATAATATAATATAATAAAATATTTCTATTTAAAATAAACTGATATTAATATAATAATGATCAAATAATTGGATAAAAAGGTACCAACCAATACAAATTATAAAATGAAAAATAAAACTCAATTTCTAGATATTATTAAATAAAATTACTTTTGTAAGTTTTTGTCTTAAAAAGGAACGGGTTTTTAAAACATTCTGGACATTAAACTGTTTTTCATAATGTCGCAATCTATATCAATACATTTTTTCACAAATTAAAGTGAACAATGAACACTCGTGAGTCATGACTATATAGTAAATTAATCGTGTAATATTGTATTACTATTAATACTATTATTACATCTCGTCAAAAATTCAAGTGTGATATTGGAATACCCGAGTATAGTCATATGTATATAATATATATTATATAGTTAGTTATAGTAGATGATCAATAATCAAGATAGATGAGTACACATGTACAATTATTATGACAATCGTCGTAGCTCCATCATGCACGCCTTTCCAAGGGCGTCCGCAAGAATTTGTCAAGGGGAGGGCAAGGTATTTACATTTTTAAATTTTTGTTTCATTATCTGATTGGTGATAAAGCACCTTATTGTTTTTGACGAGTTCTATCATATAGGTAGGGAATGTAAAAATTAAATTATGTGTATAGTCGGAAGTGTTGGAACTTAATCTTACAGTATTAATTTTAATCAAGTAACGTGCAACTTTATCTTAACAAATGCATTTTTTTAATATAAATAAAATGTAATCATTGACTAGATAAGTTTAGGTTATTTATAAAATTAAATGTTTGTAGCTTCTATTAAATAAATAAAAAACTACCAAACCATTTGGTAGGTCAACTATTTGTTGAAATCGGTTTTTTAAATATTATTAAAACAAATCAATATTATTTTTTTTTCGACAATTAGTAACAACACAAATAATATTATATTATTATATTATATATATATTTATTTTTCTTATTGATCCAATAAACTCGTCAACTATGGCCATTAGTTACAGACTTACAGTTATGGTAGGTAAGGTAGGTTATGAAAAATAAATAAAAATTAAAATAATTAAATAAAATTAAAGAGGCCTGTTGACTTTAAATTATTATATTATTATTATCGGAAATAGCACCGCTGCATTGTTCAGTATCGCCGTCGTCATTCGGGAAAACATAATTAATACCTGCCCACTAAAAATAGCTACGCAAAATTCAAATATACCAATATTGATTAATGATTATAAATACTAGTATAGTATTTTAGTATTTAATATTTACAGTCAATGATACCAGTGAAATCACCAAATCACGAGATTCTACTAAATATTCATTATTCACATAATATATAACAGTGCATCGAAAACCGATGACAAAGATCCACATAACATTTGTCGACTAAAATAAATAATTGAATATATAATAAAATTATATAAAATAAAATAAAAATTAAATAAGTGTCAAAATATGTAACGTGATTGGTAATGAACAGTTAAATCCCTATATTCAGGGAAGAAGTTAGATTCATTTGAATATATTTAAACCGTAGCTCGGGAGCACCAATGATGATAATGATTTTAAGGTTACAAATAAAAGTAGATTGATCCAAATAGTTGAAATAGTTACTAATGCATACAAGTTTATTACTACTTAGTACTTACCTACAAAGTTTACTAGTAGATAGTGCTGTCTAGGAGGTCGGGTGCGCGTGATGGTAATCGCGGATTACTCATCGTTTCAAAAAATGTTTTTAATTTAAAAAATATTTATTTTGTGATATTTTATACTACATATAGTACATATGGTACATAGTGATTATGATAATTAGCCCATAAAAAGCCAAGGGAGGGGCAGATGCCCCTACTTGCCCCCCCTGCGGACGCCCTTGGCCTTATCCCCACGCTATAATAATAATCGACGGTATCGAATTTTATTCAGTAAATATCTTCAAAATAACATATTTTATTCTTGTGTAAAATATCGATTTGAATTTATCAGCACACAACGTCTTGTGTAAAACTTCATAAAACAGTTGGACACAACTCGTGTACGAGAAATTTACCTCTTATCAAATTTAAAGGTACAAATATTATCTAGGGCATCTCAGAGGATTTTATTGGTATTATTTTTAAGTAAGTTATTATTACGACCATTTTTAAAGTTTTTATTTGCACATTTTAAAACGATCATAACTTGTTTAAAAATAATAATATCAATAAAATCCTTCGAGATGTCTCTGATAATATTCTTGTCTTTTAATTTTATAAGAGGTAAATTCACTCTAATTTTAGAAATTATCGAGTAAAACGTATAATGGTGAACATGCCATGTTGAACGTTGAACATTGTAAAACGAAGAAAACAAATGCCCGTGTGGCCAAGATAAATCTTATTTCACATTTTCAAAACTTGGATATGAATAAAACATTTTTATGAACTTCCAACTCTAAATAATTTGAAAATTTTCGTGATTTTGACGAATTTTGTCAAAATTCTAGTTACAGATGCTCATAAAAAATATTACTGCGGATTTATTCTCAACATTTTAAATTCTGAGCGGATCGAGGAATATATTGATTTTACCATGATGTGTTTTTTTTTTGTGTCTGTCATCACGTTTTGGGGCAGTAAAAGTGCTTCGATTATCGACTTCAGTACCTCGTTCGATCAGAAAGTAAATATAGTTGGTACTTTGGGGGGGGGGGGGGGGGTCAGAAGTGAAAATTTTTTAATACTTTTCTAAATAATCGAGGAAAACAAACTAAAAATTAAGGGAAAAACGGGAAATTTTACGCAAACTCATTTTTCGACAAAATCAGTTTTGATTATTGATGTAACTTTAAAACAAATGACCATTGATATATGAAATTTTCACCGAATGTTTTTATAAGTATATTCTATCCGCCATGAAATTTTCAAAAATGTTTGACTTATGTTGTACTATTCATAGGTATATGCAATTTTCGATCATTATTAGTTTTTTTTTAAATTAATATCGATAAAAATTTATTTTTTGGGTAGAAATTATTGAAGATTTAGTACAAGGCTTTTAACATATTGTTACAATAGCAGTTGAAAAATAAAATAAATTTATAGTCACAATTTTTTTTAATAGGCATTCAAATTTTGAATTTTGACAAAATACGTAATAATCACGAAAATTCGCAAATTGTATAAGCTAAAAATTCATAAAAAATTTTCTTTTTAAATCTAAGATTTGAAAATTTAATACAAGATTCCTTATAAATTTGTCAATCTTTATCACAAAAAAAATGTGCACCGGAAATTCAAATTAAATTTTTATTAGCATTTGAATTTCAAATATTGACAAAAATTTGTCAAAACCATGAATATTTGCAAATTATTTTGTAGTTTAAAATTCATAATATTGTTTGTATATCTGAGGTTATAAAATTTAACACTAAGTTTTCCATAAGTTTTTGGAAAAATTGATTAACCGTGCCTTATGCAAAGTGCATAATCATTTAATGCATCATTCATATTTGTGTTTGCTAAATAATTAATTTCTTATAGTAATTCATACATAAAATTAGTTTCTTGAATATCAGAGTCGGTGGGAAATAATTTTCCCTGTAACCGCATAGAAGTATTGTATGAGCAGAACGGTCATTGGGAAATAATTTCCCATAACTTCCCACCCCCAATTCAACCACTGCAAATAAAAATATGTTTTTTTATTTATTTATTTTAGTATACTCTATCTATAGTTATGTTATCCTGAAAATTCCATCCATTTCTGTTCATATTTTAACTAATGCCCTATAAAGGGTTAATTGAAAAAAAAGCGGATAAGTGGGTATCGCTCTGCTGTACATTAGGGGGTTGGGTGGACCTCTGATTAGGGTAGGTTAAATTTGAATGCAATGATAGGTATCATTGTATACGAAAAACGATTCTGAACGTAGATGGTTTATCTGTCTAGGATATATTATAGATTATTAAAAATTTTCAAATCTTAGATTTAAAAAGAAAATTTTTTATGAATTTCTAGCTTAAAATAATTTGCGAATTTTCGTGATTTTTACGTATGTTGTCAAAATTCAAAATTTGAATGCTTATAAAAAAAAATTGTGCCTGTATATATCTTTTATTTTTCAACTGCTATTGTAAAAATATGTAAGGAGCCTTGTATTTAATTTTCAAATCTTAGATGATTAAAAAAGAAAAACTTTTATGAATTTTCTAGCTTAAAATAATTTGCGAATTTTCGTGATTTTTACGTATGTTGTCAAAACTAAAATTTGATTGCTTGTAAAAAAAAATTATGACTATAATATATTTCTTTTATTTTTCAACTGTTATTGTAAAAATATTTTCGGAGCCTTGTATTAAATTTTCAAATCTTGGATATAAAAGGAAAATTTTTTATGAATTTCTAGATTTTTACAATTGTCAAAATTAAAATTCGAATGCATGTAAAAAAAAATTGTGACCATGTATTTCTTTTATTTTGCAACTGCTATTGTAAAAATATGTTAGTAGCCTTGTATTAAATTTTCAAATCTAATATATTTTTACAATAGCAGTTGAAAAATAAAAGAAATATATAGTCACAAATTTTTTTTATAAGCATTTACAGTTCAAAATTTGACTAAATACATAATACATATGCAAATTATTTTAAGCTAGAAATTCATAAAAAATTTTCTTTTTAAATCTAACATTTGAAAATTTTTAATAATCTATAATATACCCTAGACAGATAAACCATCTCCGTTCAGAATCGTTTTTCGTATACAATGATACCTATCATTGCATTCAAATTTAACCTACCCTAGTCAGAGGTCCACCCCACCCCCTAATGTACAGTAGAGCGATACCCACTTATCCGCTTTTTTTTCAATTAAGATGCATTTTGCATAAGGCATGGTTAATCAATTTTTCCAAAAACATTGCATATGTAGTTATCATAGTTCATACATAGTTCATAATACCTTATATTATCATAGATATACATATACCTGGTTTGAGGATAAATCGTTATCATTACGCTATTTCGTAAAAATTTAAAATTCAAACGCACTTAAAATTTTTCCTATAATGATGCTTCCAGATTTCTCTATAACTAATTGAAGGAAAACTTTTGGAAAACTTAGTGTTGTATTTTTAATCCTTAGTTATAAACACAAAATTTTTTATGATTTTTCAATTTCAAAATTACTTGCAAATTTTCGCGTTTACGACAGATTTCGTAAAAATTTGAACTATAAACGCTTATAAAAAAAAATTGTGACTAACGATTATTAATTTTATTTAGCTACAATAAGAAAAACTCATAAGGAACCTTGTATTAAGTTTTCATGTTTTTTTGGTTGTCCAACATTTTTTTACCGACACTTCGAAAAAAAATTCTCAACAAAATCAAAAATTTCAGTGGTCTATAAAAATAACTCAAAAAAAGTCGAAAATTTTTGAAAATTCAACTGTATATAGATATCACTAACATAAACATTTGGTGAAAATTTCAAGTATTTACAGTGATTAGTTTTTGAATTACAACCGTATAAAAAAATCGATTTGGTTGAAAACTCATTTTTTTTTTCTCGATTTTTTTGAAAACTGTTGGAAAATGTTTACTTTTGACCTCTATAATGCACCAAGGATCTTCAATTTTACATCGGAAACCACCACCAAAGTTTGAAATCGAAGCATTATTTCTACTAGTTATGCTGTACACAAACACAAAAAAAAAAAAACACACACATCATTGTAAAATCAATACATTCATCACTTCGTTCAGAATCTAATAAAATATTTGTTTCAAAATAGAATAGATGACAATATTTAAATATAATATATCCTAGACTGACAAGTGACAAATCATCTTCGTTCAGAATCGTTTTTCGTATACAATGATGCCTATCATTGCATTCAAATTTAATCCCATCCATTACAGTAACCTACTGTACAGCAGAGCGACATCCACGACTTACCCGCTTTTTTTAAAGTTTACGTTTACACTTTGGCATGTATAAAAATATATTGATACATTTTTCCTTCTATAAAAGCTAAAAAAAAATGACATTGTGAAATTAGTAATACAAAACATGTAACAAACCAACAAATTACTGAAAAAATAACTAATTTAATTTTTTTTATTTAGAAAGTAATAATAAGTACTAAATACTAATAACAATAATAAATATTAAATTGTTTATATTTTTTATATTTTTTCAAATAAATATACCTAATATGAAATTTAAATTATACATCAAATATATTTTATGTATTTATTGTAAATAATTATAAAAAGATTAATAGGTTTATAATATTATAGATAGTGATGTAGAAATATTAAATACCTCAAATTACTAAAAACTGTATTATTTCAATAATTTTAAATATTTATATTTTTAGTTTCTAATTACAAATGTATTGCTTGCGCTAAGCAGATGCTGTAACAGTTTTATCTGTTTGTGATGAAAATATCTGGAAATTAATTAACCTAAATATAATATATTTTATTATAATGATTTAAAATTTAATTATTTTAATTTCCAGGATTTTTGATCATTAACGCAATGGAGTTTTTGATTCAAACAATTAATAAGCTACAAGATGTATTTGCTGTGATCCATGAAAATCCAATTGATTTACCTCAGATCGTTGTTGTCGGGTCCCAAAGCTCTGGTAAAAGTTCAGTTCTAGAGAATTTGGTCGGCAGATCTTTCTTGCCACGAGGAGTAGGCATTGTAACTCGCGCTCCTTTAATTCTACAAATGATAAAGTATACTGACAAAGATATGGAATCCATGTTGAAAATAACAAATAATAATGGAATAAAAGAATGGGCTTGTTTTTCGCATAAACCCAACATTGTGTTTCATGATTTTGATGAAGTAAAAAAAGAAATAGAGAAAATGACAGATATTCTGGCTGGTGAAAATAAGGGAATTACCAAAAAGCCCATAGTATTAAAAGTTTATACTTCCTTGTATACTCTAACATTTGTTGATTTGCCTGGAATCACTAAAGTAGCTGTTGGTGATCAACCAAAAGACATTGACGAACAAATACTAAGCCTAATATTCAAATATATCAAACAACCAAACGCTATAATCTTAGCCATGGTCGCTGCTAATACAGATCCTGCTACATCAGAAAGTCTGAAAATAGCTAAACAATTGGATCCTGATGGTGCAAGGACAATTGCAGTGGTTACTAAGTTGGATATTATTGATAAAGGTACAATAAATGAAGTAACAGATCTTCTATGTGGTAAAATAATTCCAGTAAAACTTGGTATTATTGGTGTAGTTAATAGGTCTCAGAAAGATATTAATGAAAATAAGACATTGCAAGAGACCTTAAAAAAAGAAACAGAATTTTTAAAAACTAATTATCCAGAAATTTGTAAAACACATGGAACCCAAGTGTTGGCTAATACATTACAGGATGTATTAATAAAACATATTAAAAAAACCATTCCAACCTTGTACAAAAACTTAGTGGAGACCAAAACAAGACTTGAAAGTGAATTAAAATTATTGAAAACACCTGATTGCGAAAAAACATTCATATTAGAGTTATTAAATGACATTAACAGATCATACTGTGAAACCGTAATGGGTGATAGAAAAGATATATCCGATAAAATGTTAATGGGTGGTGCAAAAATTGTAAATGCGACACAAGATCACTTTTCTAAACATTTCATGGCGGTGGATCCATTGAATAATTTGAGTGATGAACAAATAAAAAATTATTTATTAAATAGTTCTGGAATTAAAAAAAGTTCACTAGTGAATCATAAGGCATTGGAAATTATGGTAAGCAGACAATTGGAGTATCTCATTGAACCAGCATTGTCATTTGTGGACATTGTGCGTGATGAATTGTTCAACATCCTTGATTCCATTGATCAAAAGTTATTGGATGAACTTGATAGATTTCCAAAACTAAATAACAATGTAAGTATGACTTTATTATAATTAAATAGGAGGTATTTGTTTGAGTGCGGAATTATTTTATTAGTTGTATCGAGAGGATAAAACACTAAATAGATAATTTGCTTTAATATTTGAGCTCCTAATCAAATGATTGTAGCAGTTAATACCGTTAAATATAGCTAATACCAATGTAGCTAAATGTAAGTGTAATATAGCTAATAACACTAATAAATTATTAACAGTCTTGTTAAAAATACTTTTAAAACGTATTCAGAACACGTATTCCAATACTGTTTTTTGAGAGTATTTGTAAATAAAAACAAATTCATTTTAAAAGTATTCAAAGTACTTAACAAGAACTTTATTTATGCATTAAAATAATTGAATGTTAATCATAAATCCATACTAATTCAATCAATAAATACATTCTTTAATTGGTTCAAGAATTTGAAATTTAAACTGCAGCTAAATATATATAAATTTTAACTATTAGGTCAATCTTTGTATCTAATGAATTCTTATACATTTTTAAAAATATTATAAAATATTATTTTAAGAATAATTTTTAAAATAGTAACAAACAAAACAAAAATATTGGTTGTTGATATACAATGGTAAAAATAAAAATAAAGTATTTGAAATATATTTACTTCCTAAAAATTATTTGAGAAATACTCAAATACCTGATTAAATACCAAAAAATACCTGACAAGACTATATATTAATCGAAGTATAGGCAATTACATAAACATATTACACAATTTTTGTTCCGATAATCAATTTTTATTAATTTTTAAATATGATATCATGCACAATGATTTTTTTTTCTATAATTTTTCTATTATAGCATGAATTAGCTGATAAAAATAAGTCACCCATTTGTGAAACTTTTTTGTGTGAAATTTATTAAAGGATAATCATCTGTCTTTACACCATTCAGCATATTAACCCGGTCATTTATTTAATTTATTATTACTGAAAAGCTGGGCGCAACTAATATATTCCTATTTTAGTATTTTATTTGTCTTACCTAACGCCATTAAGAGCAACATTGTTATTTTGTGTAACTCTATTTGATAATACCTCTTCAATGATATATTTATTTTCCTTCTACTGTGTAGGTATATTGACAGTATTTTTTTTAAAGGATGTATACCAAATTTTGAATTTTTTCTGGAAACAAATAAAACTGATTAAAAATCCAATTTTAAAGGTGGAATATTTATTTAAACATTATGTTAAACATGAGACTTCGTGGTACTAAAATTGCTCATTATATTGCCTTGACTACATTTATATTTAATGCTATACATTAATTTTTTTAAATGAATATGGTTTAAGCCCTTTTAACAATTCTATGTACATTATTTTAACTTAAAAAAATAATGACATTTATCATATGAATTTTTTACACATTTATTATAATGATTAATTTATATGACTAATAAGTGCTTGCGTATCAATAGTTTAGATTATAAAACCTCTGGTACAAATTCTTTATTTCTAGGCTACTTAATAATAATATATATATATTTTTTTATGACACATTTTATGGGTAGCACTTAATGATATTATAATCACTTAATCACTGCATTCAACATTTCAAATAAATAAAACTATGAAATATATTTTATTTGACTAGGTATGATAGTTATTGTACTTTTGATTTCAGGTAAGAAGCATCCTGGACAACTTATTGGAGATAAAATTGAACAGTATTAAAAAATCTATAAAGTCTTACATTAAGACACAACAGAAATTCTTAAATACAACTAACCCCAATTACCTTTTACAATTGATTAATTCATCAGCCGAGTGCCGTTCATCTTTTATAGAGAATAAAAGTAATTATTATAATAAATTGTTTTATCGAGATAATTATAAAACCGATATAAATACTGAAATAAATAATATAGAAAAAGAAATTGTAAGTAAAATGTACACAGATATATTGTCCAGTCTGGGTGGCTTAAATAATTATAAAAATGAAATCAATGTACAAGTAATATTGCACAAACAATTTACCCGTTGCTACTTCGAATTTATTAGGAATACTTTAAGAGATTTTGTGCCAAACCGTATAAACCATAAATTGGTCAACTTTGTTCTAAAAAAATTTGATAAAAAATTGAAAGCAGATGTGTTTATGCCTTTAATCAACAATCCATCTTCTGAAAGATTGCTTGTTGAAAAAGAAGGTGTTCAAGAAGAAAGACAACGTAAAGAGCTTTTGTTAAATGCTGTTAAAAAAGCTTTAAAAAGGTTACATGAAATACAAAGGAAATAAGTTCAATTTTTTTTTTTTAGAAGCACATTATTATATTATATTTTACATATAATTTGTGTTCTTTAAGCATATTTTTTTTTAAATATATCATAAGTTAAATATTTTATCAAACTAATGGATTAATATAAATATTGTGTACTAATTATTAGTGTACAAACTTAATATTTTTTTAACAAGGATATTTTTGTATGTATAATATATTATATATTTTTAATTATATTATAAAAGTAAAACTATGCATACCAGTCAGGTGTATAATATTTATGAGTTCAAAAAGCTTTTATTTTATATTCTTCTAATTGATAATTTTATATATTTTAAGTGTATTAAAAAATAAAAACATTATATTACATAATTATGCTATTAAGTAAATCAATACTGCTATAAAATATGGTATAATCATTTATAATTTTCATTGTACCTATTATATTTATATTGCATTTTGGTAAATAGAAATACCTAGTAGAAAGCTATGTAACTTGTAGGATTTCATAATATTTACGTTTGAAAAATAACTGAACACAATTTTAATAAAAATAACTATCATATATTATTTATATTATTTTATTATTTTACAATCAGAATTAAAAAATGTGTTACCAAATTCAAATGTCTTAAATATATTATGTGTTTTTCCTCTTCAATACTAGTCAAGTATGTTAAACTGATTCAAATTATTTTAATGTTACTGACTGACTCAGTGACGACTAACTATTGATGAATAATTATATGAGTTGGACTTAATTTGTACAATTATTCTTATGGTTACTTTTTAGGCAGGTAGCTTATTAATACTATAATATTAATAATTTTGATTGTAAGTATCTAAACGTTTCATAGTGTCCTAGTTTATGTTTTTCTTTTTTTTTTGTAATTGCAGAATATACATTTACTAATAATCTTTCTGTATGTATTAAAGTAATTAAACAATTTAAATTTTTTTTAATACTGTACCGATATAATTCTTTGAACAACCAACAGCGTCTTAATAGCCACAGTTTAAATTTGATTAAGTAAGTAGGTAGGTACTTAATCAGAATAAAAGCCTTAATTTGTATAAGTACCTATAAAAATGTATGAGATATTTTATTATATTTTATCCAACGATAAATATATTTCCAAAAAAAAAAAAAATTATTTAATATTTATATAAGGTAAAAATATGATTACATGAATACTAATACATTGTATCAAGATATTGCAAAAGATTTATTTATTTCTTTTATTAACTAAATTCTATTATGGTAAAATTTTGTTCATATACCTAATTCGATAAAAGTTTAAAATTTTCTTTAGAATTAAAATGAAAAAAAAAAAAAAACTAAATATTGTTTCTTAAGACTGTTTATGAGATTCAATGTCAATAACTAAAGGCTGAAAAAATATTATCAAACACTAGAAAAATGATTCCAGGAGTGAGCTGAATTACCTACATACTATCTATACGCCGTGTAATCATAAATTTACCGTTCAAATTCATAAAATTCAACTGTACTCAAATTTTCATTGGAAGGTTGTCTTTATTCTTGGAAGAACTCAATTTATATTTAACTTTAAGTGTTAATCTATAATGTGTTTGTTTTATAGGTATTTAATGAAGCCCTAAATTTACATAAAAATTCCAAGTGCTTATTATAATAAAAAAAAAAAAGACAGCAAATAACTTAATATTCGGGTAATTATTCAGCATTTTTTCTATTTAATTGAATAGGTATTATGTTATGAATGATAATAATTAATAATATTACTTATGCTGCAATTATTTATGTAAATACATAGGTAAATAATATAAACATTGCTAATAAATAACATTAATTAATTAATAAAATTGTTTTAAAAAATACATTTCAAAGCATACATTTTATGCATTAGATGTGTACAACGGATACAAAGTTGAATGAATTCTGTCATTATTAATTAATAGGCATGATAAAGCTGTAGATAGAAAAAAGCCATTACATAGAACCTCGTAGACTGTGGTCATTACAAATTTATTACAATTCATGATAATATATTCCACAGAAAATCAGAATTCGAATATTCTATACAAAAAAAAAATACATTTTTATACAGCAATATCAACATAACTTATACAAATAGGAAGTAAAAAGATGCTGTGTGACGTGTGTACTGTCTATAACTCTATAATATACCTCCTATAATGTAATATGTATTTATAGGTACATTATAATATATTTACTATTGTAGATACCTACTAGATACATAATACAAATATGTAACTACTACGTTGGTACCTAAAATATTTTAAGTTAGACGTCTAGTACAGGAAATAGCAAAATTCTCTTATAACATATAGCAACATTTCTTCCTTTCTTGTCGCCATTAATAATAATAATTTCAAAAGACTCCCCAAGCCGATAAAATACATTAACTTTGCAGACGATTGCAATATATACTGCAACTAGTCTCAAATAATCAAAACTACTACATACGTTTCTTTCAATTTTCCCCGAATGACCTCTCCGTATGGTCGTCAGAATCTATTTTTATGTTTTATACCTTTAATTTGAAGACAAGGCTTCAAAACGCAATACAACTCTTCAATAAAAAGAAATAAGATCCTTTACCACTAATCACTTTCATGAACTCCTCTCTAACGTTTTCTAATAATGTTTGTAGGTACTTACCCTGGACCTCACGTTCGATAAAAAATTTAGCAGGTAACTTCTGTACGTTAAAAAACTTAAAACATAATGTTCACCATAAAAATACTAGGAAAAAATACTTAGGGATCAGTCGGATCAGATAAACATGATCACAAATGCTTTATTCGATCATAGGATATGATCATCATTCATTACAAATTTAATTCTCTCTTTCACCCAACGCTAATATGTATACAGTGGAAACTTAAGCTATCTCCGAAAATCTTAAAACCACCTCCTTTACAAATGCATATACTTTCTCTATCATAAATGATTTTTTGAGCACCATAGAATCTATCTTAAATTCCTACTCTAAGAACGAGTCGATAAACTTAAGCAATTTTGAACGGAGACGGTTTGTCAGTCTAGACTGTCTAGAGTATGTTATACCATATTAATTAAATTGTTATTATTTAAAAAAAAAAAAATATAGGTAGCTATAAAATAAATTCTAAATAAATTAAATAAGATTCATTATGTATCCGACTCACCCAGTCATTTATAGTATATGCAATCAGCTATTATAAAGTATTAATGTAAATAATTTTAACGACATTAACTATTACAATAAGAATATAAAGTATTCTCTAGAAATGTTAAGTAATAAGTACCAACCTACCAACGAATAATTATATTTTTAAATCACAACAATATAACTAAAATTGTTATTCTTGGGTAATTAATTTATAATTACATCCACAATTTAACTTAAGAGTTAAGACAACTATAAAAAAAGTATGTATAGTCTAGATTTTTTTTTTTTGTTGCAGAATTAACTACTTACGTGAAACCTTGTTTTAAATTTTCAAATCTCAGCTATAAAAGTTGAACGTGTTAAAAAATTTTAAACAACTAAATAATTTGTAAATTTTGTCAAAATTTGAACTTTAAACGGTTATAAAAAAACGTGCCTATGTATTTTTAATATTTTGCTATAATATCACCTTATGGAGAACTATTTATTGAATTTCCACACTTTTTAACCCAAAAAATAAAATTTAATTTACTTATAGTGTAAATAGTAATAGTTCAACATATTAGAGCTTTAACTGAAACGCCGCAATAATATATAGATATTATCATGTATTTATCTATGTGCTTATATAACTATTTGCTTATAATTAGTTATAGACTTATAGTATATAGAAATATAGTTACAGATATTGCCAATATGCCATATTATTAGTATTCTTAAATCGCACTTTTTATGTGTCATCACACATTCATGACTGAATCCATAGGCGAATCTACGGGGGGTGCCGGGTGTGCCTTACACCCTAATAAATATATAATAATAATATAATATATACACATTAATTTAATATTAGTTTTTTGTAAGTGTTCAGAATCAGTCTGAAATAATTAAATATTTAATAAAAATAGGTAATAATTACATGTATTTTTTTTATCAATAATATTGTTATTTTACATTATTAATGAAGCCTGTATATTTATAATATATAAATCACTACACTGTCTACACGTATTGACGTATTTGTTTATTGTTATTGTTAAATTATATTATTCAACGTTATTGTCGTCAACACAAAAACGTCACGGTCGGTCTAATAGTGGTGGTAACTATTTTTAGCGAAAAAATATTGCCTTTTCATGGAAATCGACATCGCACTGATAACAATAAAAAAATTCTAATAATAATAACACTTTTGGTAATTTGTATTTCATTTATTAATTATTTTATCATTATTTAATCTGATGTGATTTGTTTATAGCCTCATTCCCTCTGTAATATAAAAAATAAATACAAAAAAAAGCCGGGCACACTCAAATATAAAACTCTGGATCCGCCTATGACTGAATCGTATTTCAGTCTGAATCGTATAAATTATAACATCGTAAAAAGGAACAAAATTGTACTATTTAAATATTTCCGAACACACTTCGATATCGTTTTCGATAATATATTATTATACAATTTTAGAGTAGTTTGAATGATGTCTATCCAGTGAATATTTTACTGAAATCCGTCTATAGAAACGCTTATATAAACCTCGTAGGGACATATAATACGAATAATAATATTATATAAATGTATTACTAACATACGAAAAGATTCCCTTAAACCGTTCAAATTATATTTTGATGACTGACCATGTGGGAGAAAAAAAAGGTACAATAATGTTAGATTTGCTAGGCTCAGCTAGAGCTTAACTTGACATTTCCTGAAATGGTTTCCGTCTGCACTTTGATCGAAAGTAATAAGAAAAGGATTTGACATTTTTTCTTCGGGATTCATTCTGCAACAAACTCAACGGAATTACGCGAAAAGTTTTTTCACATCTATGTAATGTTTTAAAACTCAAAACCTGTTTACTGCTAAAAAATGCCATAAATAATATTAAATATATATCGTAAAACAATATAGTTTTCAAATATATTGATTTTAAAAATCTTAAAATGTATTATAATATTATATTATGAACATTATAGGACAAATAATTTGGAAGTAAATTTAGACGAAAAGTGTAATAATAATATGCATTCAGGTAAGGCAAGGGCGTGGTTAACGGGCTTTAGCCCCCCCCCCCCCCAATGTTAGGTTAGGTAAAACAAATTAAAATCTTTAAACGTATCAGATTGATATATTCTGTGTACTTTGTGCAGTTTGAAGGTAGCAGTATCTTACCTTTTTATTATGTGAGATTTTTATTCAAAATTACTGCAGTAACATCTGTTTTATTTAAAGAATAGAAATTTAAGAAAAAAATTATTGCAAATATTTAATTTACTTTATGGTGTTTTGTGGAAAAATAATTTACATACAGTAATATAATATACCATCGCATCACATTTGATGTACATCAGTCATCAATATATATTTATATATATTTACTGAGAATATATTTTATAAATTATAAAATATGAAATATAAACCTACCAAATCAGTGTTGGTGAGTTGCGGCCCAAACCCTAATAATAATGTACGATTTGCAGCCCGGGTTTATGAAAGGAACGTACGAATCGCGGCCCGGGTTTATGAAAGGTACGTACGAATTGCGGCCATACAATAATGTATATATTACATAATATATATATACTATATACTATATACTATATCTATATGTCTATATATAGTATATAAACATCACAATAGTATGTAGGTATTTTCTAGTATAAATTGTCGTACTTATATTAATATTGGTCGTAAATAAAATAAAAGTATTCATAAAATTATAGAATATAATATAATATATTAATATTATGACATTATATTAAATTATAAATAATAAAAAAAAAGCGGGTAAGTCGTGTATGTCGCTCTGCTGTACAGTAGGTTACAAGTGGGTTACTGTAATGGATGGAATTAAATTTGAATCCAATGATATTATATCATTGTATACAAAAAATGATTCTGAACGAAGACGGTTTATCTGTCTAGGATATATTATAGATTATTAAAAATTTTCAAATCTTAGATTTAAAAATAAAAATTTTTATGAATTTCTAGTTTGAAATAATTTGCGAATTTTCGTGATTTTTACATGTTGTCAAAATTCAAACTTTAAATGCTTGTAAAAAAAAAATTGTGACTACGCATTTCTTTTATTTTTCAATTTTTATTGTAAAAATATATTATGAGCCTTGTATTAAATTTTAAAATCTTAGATATAAAATGAACATTTTTTATTAATTTCTAGCATAAAATAATTTACGAATTTTCGTGATTTTTACATAATATGTTGTAAAAATTCAAACTTTGAATGCTTATAAAAAAAAATTGTGACTATGTATTTCTTTTATTTTTCAACTTCTATTGTAAAAATATGTTAGGAGCCTTGTATTAAATTTTCAAATCTTAGAATTAAAAAGAAAAACTTTTATAAATTTCTATCTAAGATAATTTGAACATTGCCGTAATTTTTACGTATTTAGTCAAAATTTGAACTTTAAATGCTTATAAAAAAAAATCGTGCCTACGAATTTTTAATAATTTTTAACTTCTATTGTTACAATGTGTTAGAAGCCTTGTATTAAATTTTCAAGCTTTTCTACCGAACAAATAAATTTTTATCGATATTTATAGAAAAAAAAACTAAAAAAGTTGAAAAATTAAAATGTCAGTAACAAATCTAAATATTTTGAAAATTTTATCAAATATATAAAACGCCTATATAAACATTCAGTCAAAATTTCAAGTATCTGCGGTAATTTGTTTTAGAGTTACACCAAAATAAAGAAATCGCTAAAAGTGAAAATCCAATGTTGTAAAAATTTAAATTTCAAATGCTCATAAAAATTTAATTTGAATTTCAGGTGGAATTTTTATTTGTGATAAAGATTGAAAACTTGTAAGGAATCTTGTATTAAATTTTTAAATCTTAGATTTAAAAAGAAAATTTTTTATGAATTTCTAGCTTAAAATAATTTGTGAATTTTCGTGATTTTTACGTATTTTGTCAAAATTCAAACTTTGAATGCTTATAAAAAAAAATTGTGACTATGAATTTCTTTTATTTTTCAACTGCTATTGTAACAATATGTATACCTAAAATATTATCGGGCCGGAATTCACCGATCTTCAACACCGGAAACGAAAGGTCGGGCCGCAACTCACCCTCAGCCTTCCAAATGGTTCTGTTCTCGACACTTGTGGGACGTGGGTCAAGGGTTGTTTACGTTTTTAACAATATGCGTATAGCGTATTTGAAAAATATATCATAATATTATTATATAAACAAAACGACAAAACAACAAACAATCAAGAAACGCATAGTTCTTAAACGGCAAACGTACTGGCTTAATCAGAACACTAAAACTAAACTAAGAAGAACAAAAAACACAATCTTCAGCTGGCCTAATCCCCCCTACCCCCGAATAGAAGAGATAAGACAATCATAAACAGACTCCGCATCGGCCACATCCGTATTGTACATGGATGTCTCATGAAAAAGGAAGAAAACCACTGTGCATTTCTTGTGGAACTGAACTAACAGCTAGTCTGCCACATAATAACGGAATGCCGCCAATTTACGGATGAATAAAGAAATTCAAACGTACCCATCACATTGGAGGCAGCTCTCGGACCGGACGCTACCACCATCGCTCGGGTTCTCAAATTCTTGAAAAAAAAAAAACAATTTGTATGATGGTGAAATCTAAAAAAAAAAATTATGTATACTAATTAGTAATTGTGACTAATGGCCTTTGTTGTTGATTTCAAATATGTTCAATAAAAAAAAAGCAACAACAACAAACGGATTTGGATTTGGATTCGTACAGTCTAAGATATGTTGTGGAATGTGTATAATCGTATAAAAACATGTGATATGATTATAAATCATTTAATATTAAATTTAATTATTAATATTATTTACTTGTATATTCTCAGTAAAACGATGTCTTCCTTCTGGTCATTTGCTTTTAAATTTGGTATCGTATCAAATTCGTTACATCAACACATTGGTCGCACGCATTTATTCTTCAAATGATTTAAAACATTCATACGCACCAAATAAAATAGCAATTGCCCATAATATTATATAGTGCATAATAATGAAATAAAATAGCTTATTATACTTATTGTTATAACTTTATTATTTTTAATGACGATCGTTCATTTATCTAATTGAATAAGATCTACTACCTATATTGGTCATATCGGTTATAGGTACTCGTAGTACCTAGGTATAATAAGTAGGTACTTTGCAACTCTTTTGAAAAATATTATAATAAACATTTTTGATAATACGCGCCTATTTCTTGGTATTCGACACGGTCTTAGAAGATAACCTTCTAAGACCGTGGTATTCGAGAATTAATATATACGCATCGATTATGTATTCAAGTACACCTTAGATCATATACAATGGATGAAGCCATCGGGTTAATTCTTGAAGAATTATCACAAAAAATAATATGATCATAATATCATATACTATTATACTATTATCATATACTATTAACTGTACCCATCCCGTTAACACTTAACCTTAGATCATAATATACTATGGATGTATTATCATTTATCAGTCATTTACGCATGCGCAGTAATAACCAAGGCTCTAGCGTTTTCAGTCATTTTGGCTTCAAATCTGATACACAAGCATATACCGAGTGGCTACATCCATAGTATATGATCTAAGAAGTACACCAACTTAATCAATGATACGCGGTATAATGTGCACTGTATAATACGGACAAGACACAAGGACAATTTGTATAATATATCTTCCTAGCATTTAATTATATTTAGTGCTCTCTAAACTTGTGCCATTTTCTGGTTTAGGGTTTAAAATTAATTCATTCAATATGCCATTAAATTATATTAAAAGTAAAAAAAAAAAATAATGATGTTTTCCAATGACCTGTCACCGCGGGTATTTTATTAATGACAAATAAAATATTTTAATCCATGAAAGTTGTTTTTAACGGTTTGAACCACAAAATGAACGATGGTATGATAAAATGATGTACCTATTAAGTTATAAGAACGTATTTTATAGAATTGTATCATATCCAATTAAGTGTAAAATCGTTACATGTACGATGTACATTACATTATTGCAACCAATGTGTACATTATGTAATCGAATATTTACGTGACCATTTGAAATGTTCGAATGAACATTAATAACTTTCAAATAACGAATATTGCAGTATACTCTATATAGCTTTAAGTCTATAGAGTTATCAAAATATCAACGTCATACTTCTCACTCACAAATGAACCTATAACGCTGGAGCAGATATCGAGATATCCAGTCAAAGAATTCAACTGCAGCTGTTCATCTAGATAAGTATACCTATATTTCCAATTTTCTCAACGAATTTGTAGCAATAATAATATAAATCAAAAATCAATGTATTATTATGAACTTTTATTAACGCCTGTCTTTTAATGGAAACATAATATTTTACTTTAGGCACCTATCTTAACCTCAAATCCACTATAATAAATCATTATCGTTACTTTTTTTATTTATTTAGTATCTATATACATATATATACATAATATGTACATGTATGTTTGAAATATTTTAATACACTAATATATAGGTATAGGCATATTATTATACATATCTGCAGTATTTGAATGGCGTACACATAGACAATAAATATTTATTACGGTCATACTATTGTTGAGCTTAGTATAATAATATTGCTTAGATCAGAAAGCTCTAGAAATAAAAAAGATGTACCTACTCTCATCCGGTCCTATATACGAGCATGGGCGGGTAGGCTTGCTCTGCAAATATAAATAAGTACCTACAATATTATAGGTTATTATTTTATAATATTATAATATTATGTCGTATTCGAATGCCGGACAAGTGCTATATGTAGCCATGTACTTGTAAGTCGTAATGTAAGTACAGGACGTATTATAATATTCTGAAAAGAGATTTATGGACAGATGTCAAGAGCGGTTTTCGCTGCAAAATATATTATCATATACATATTGTATAGCCGGATTACATTTTAAATAATATATATATATATATATATATATGTGTGTGTTATGGTCTGAACCCGTCACACTGGCGCCCGCAACATAAGCAATACGAACGATAAAAAAAGAAACAAAAACTGTAAACAATTTATTATATATTATGTTCTCGCACTAATGGGATCACTAGCGTATATTATCAATATTGTTCTGCAATAACGCTCCGACGACGTGAACGCGTGTAAAATAAAAGGACTAACAGACGACTCGAAAAGCTCACGTACGATCTGCGTGGGAGAATTGCACGTTGTTCGGAAAATTTTAATTTTCCCCGAACTTTGTGCTCTGCTCGTTTTAAAATAACATACTATATTATTACGCCGTAATATAAAAACTATATTATACATAGAAGGTATATCGCATGTATTGTATATATAATTTATGATATCAATGGTAAAGTATAGGTCAATATCTCCAGTACTGTGATAAAATTGGCACCGGCATTCGGGCGCAGTGACGATGTACCTACTCTGGCTGTGGAATCGTAAAACTGAAAATGAAAATAATCGCGGTGGCGAAACAACGGAACTGAACGATATTCGTCAATAAAATTATAATATATTCTAATGACTTTAAAGGGATTCTAAACGAACCGTAACGGCTAAGTAGACCTATTTTCATTCCAACTGTACCGATCGATCTACAAAAATGCGATAAGAATTCTAACGATCTTTAATTATTTCCAGTTCTTGATCAGAACTGAGAAATGTGCGAATGTTCAAATAATTAATAAATAAAAATAAATAGCAATAAATAATAGGACTAGAAAGAAAAAAATCTAGAAATTATTAGGCTTATTTCAATAAAAATATATTTCATCTGTTGATAGAAAAAAGAAAAATAGGTAATGTTCATTTAATAATAGTATTCTTTCAATGTAGATAATGATAACAAACTCTAAAACTATGATAATAGAATATTATTTTTAGTTATAATTTTCTACGATAAAATTAATAGTACCAATTAATATTTCATTTAACAATGATATTTCATAATTTATTATTCTGGAGAGTCTATAAAAATTCAAATTTTGTTACCTATTAAACATAAATTATTATAATGTATGTCTGCATTGGTTAGTACCTAATATACTAATATGTGTATATATGTTACTGTGAATGACCGCAGTTGGTGAATGCTGACAGTCACCGGTTAATGGCCTCGTACACCAAAGTCATTGGTGAATGTTGACTTATTGATTAAATTTGTGGTCTTAGTAAACATTCACTAGTGAATGTCGACATTTATACAACGATATTGGTGAATGTTGGTAATGCCGTTATTATTTAATCTAATTTGGCTAGAGTTGGAGAAACTATCCGTATTCGAGTTCCAGATGTTGATCGTAGTAAAATGGATGCCCAAAATATTTTAGCTGTAGTATTAGATATAATAGATAATGATTATTATAAATTAGCAACTAAAAACGGTGTTATAAATCGATTATACACCAGAAACCAGTTTTCAGTCTGTAAAGAAAATTTAATATCAATCACTGATGTAAAAAGAGATCAAAACATTTCTTTAAGGGAAGTTTCTACATCAAATTCGTTGATTGGTTAACAAGGCTATATAAGATGTAACTGCAAAACAAAGTGTACTACAAGTCTACAAAAAAGTGTAAATGTAAAAATGTTGGCATTTTATGTAGTACACAATGTCATGACAGTTTGTCATGCTGTAATAAATAATTTTTAATTATTTATATTTATTTTTTTGATTTAATTAATATAATATATGTCAACATTAACCAAAATCTTGTTGTGTATGTCAACATTAACCAAAATCCTAACGTAAATGTCAACATCCACTAGTAAATGTCTGTATTATTCAACATTTAATTTTTCAACATCCGCCAATTCATTAGGTGTATGTTGACATTCACCAGGTGACTGTCAGCATTCCCCAATTGCGGACATTTACAGTAACATATATATAAATTTTGGGTCTGCATGGCAATTGAGTTGTCGCATATACTACTGAACTCGTGTTGGGCTCAAGTGATTTTATGAATATCATGTCGGTGTTTTTTAATACTTAATACTATATTGATGTGGTGGGTTTATTGAAACGTGAGCACCGCAGACTTTGTATTTTTAATTTTTTTTTTATAACACGAGTATGCTTATATAGTTTAAATTATTATATTTAAAAGAAAATCCTGCAAATCAATTTTTTCGAGACAGAATAAGAAATATTATTTAATGTATTATAATTGTTTTGAAGTTTAGACAAGATATGATTGGTGATGAGTCTCATATATTTTGGAATGACTGCTCTGCAGTGTTTTTTGAAGAGGGTTGACAAGCATTATAGGCACTATAGACATTTTATTTAATTTTTCATTGATTTCAAAAATTCTTCTATTTATTGAAAAATTCATGCCATAATGGGCCTTAGTTAAATAAGACAAAGATAGTTTTATATGCCAATATAACTAATAAGAATTTAAAATTTGAAAACAGTATAAATATTAAAAACGTTTTGTAATATTGTATTTTTAGAAAAATTAATTTTGATTCTTTCGAACTGATATTGACCATATTGAGAAGTTTTTTATTTTAATGACTATGAAATATTAAAAATAAATTATTTTATAGCTACCACTAAGTATAGAATAAGAATAATTAATAAGGGATAAAATAAAAGGGATTAGTAAAAGAGTATTTACATTCATTTCACGTAAATAATAGTTATAATATAGGTACATAGGTTAGGTACGTTAAAAAAATATTTCATATGGTATGAAGTACTATTTTTTTTTTTATTAAAGCCGCAACAACTAAGGTTATTGGCATATTGTACAATGTAAACATGAAATTAGGTGCTAGATAACATTATGAATATTAAGTACAATGTAGATTATTTATAAAGGTATAACGTTAAAATATAGAAGTACAGCATTGGAAGTGAGAGAAAGACGAAGAGAAAAAAATACAAGCACAAAATAGATACAAATACAAATACAAATGTCAGATAAGGTTATACAATTTGGTTATCTTAAGAAACTTTATGATTTTGATAGTGTTTTCATGATCGGGTCCAAGTGCTTCATATAGATGCTCAGGTATATTTAAGGCTGTTTTGGTGTGAAGTACTATTATAATATCTTTTTAATAGGTACCTAGTTAAACTTGATTGATAATATTTTACATATTATTTAAAATGACATAATGTAGGCAATAGGTTGTTTGTCTACCAACTAAATTTTAAAAATACTAGTTAAAAATCTTTTATTTATAGTAGGTACGTTTATTTTAAAATGTTACTATATAAAATATATATTATAGTGGATCATTTATCTACAAAAATATAAAATGTAAGTGTAATTTTTGGATTTATAAAATCATATTATTTGCATATGCTGGTATTTTTTGGAAAATTAGTATACAGAGTTGGAAAAGTTTTGAGGAGCAGTAATTCCAATTCTATCTGCAACGCTTCAATTTCTTTTTGTAATTCTAGTACTTTTGAATTGATCTGTGTAAATTTCATTATATCTTTCATCCTAAAACAAAAAACTTGTTATGTATACTCCCTAATAGCAATGTCATTTCTCTTTGGGCAATAATATTTAGATTTGAGAATACGGACTGACGTATATTTAATTATTAGTTGGACAAATGTCAAATACATATAAACGTTTATATCTATTCATTCTTGAATGGTATTATAATGACATACAGTAGCGTACGCTGAAGTTTAGTATACGGTTAGGGTTTTACCTAAAATTAATTGGAGACCCAAGGTTTCCATATTTACATAATTTTTTGATAAATGGTTAAAAAAAAATTATAGAATATAAGTCTGAAATTAAGTATTTTAGTGTACGTTTAGATAATTTACGCGTAATTTATACACGTGATTATAATCGATGAACGTTTAAAAATGTTTTAATCAGCCGAAAAAAATTTAACTATGGTTATCGATGTTATTTACAATTCATATTTAATTTTTAAATCTATTAAAAATTACTAAAAATTACTAAAATCTACTCTGTGTATTGCTATGGTAATGAATAATATTTTCATTTTTTTGTAGAATGAAGACAGGTGGTTAGAACCTTAGAACTCTACGTACGCCACTGATGATAGAATAATAATTGCGGTTCAACCAAAAATACAGTCTATTTACTTTTCACGATTGTGATGCATCAGTTTGTCGTTTAAACCATAATCTACGAGGCTCTTTAACTCAGTTAATTCACTAGTCATTTGGCCTATCTCTTCATCGGCTTTTTTGTTTTTATTTTTAATATCTCTTTCTGTTTTGTACATTTCGTTTAACTTTTCATTTAGCTTTTCTTTTTGTTTTGTGTAAGTCTGAAAAACAGTATATTTTATTACAGTTATACTGTTGCATTTTATTTTTTATTATAATATATATTATTATACACTACGTCTATATAAATATATATGATATTTACTAACTAGGTGCTAAGTATTTACACGATTGATGTGAACACAGTCTAATGTCTATCAATTGTGCACAATATTTATGTTTGTATTATGATCATTAGGGTTTACTATATGTTCACAATAAAATATTTTCGCTGATAAAATATCATTACGTTTGAGTTACTATTCATACAATAAAATAATAATTCTTAACACCTATGAATATAATATACAATACTTCTTAATTATTATAAAATATGTAAATCTATTGAAATCGTCTCGTTAATAACTTACAAATTTAATTGCTACTAGTTCTTTGTCCACGTTTTGCTCAGCTTGTTCTGCATTATTTATTCCTTTCATTTTAAACTTCAAGTAGTTTAACACATTTTCGGTTATTTTCATTGATATTATAAGATCAAGACGAAATTTATACAGTGGAATTTTGTGGTTTTTTAGAATATCGTGTTCCCATTTTAAAAACCGACGTTTACGTTTGAACATCAGTAAATTAGATAGAGAATCAATTTTAGTTTTGCCCATTTTCTAAAAATTAAAGATTTTATAATAATTAAAATGTTTTGTTTCATAAGTATCTATCTAAAATTATTTTATTTATTTTACAGAAAAAATATAGCATTACAAAGTAATTATTGGTCACTAAGTGGAGAGCGGAGAACAAAAGTTAGAACTAGATAAATCAAGGAATATCGAGGTAGATAAAATTTTATAGCAACGTAAGTTATGTTTAAAATAAAATTTTCTCATTTTATAATTGATTTTTATCTACTAATATCATCTAGGTATATGAATGTAAAATTGTTTACTTTGATTTCGGTGTTCACTTCATCAATATCGTTTTTGGAAATAAGAGTAGTGTTTTCGAAATCACTAAAGTGTCCTGTTAATACAGTTTCAATGTTCCCCTGAGGAATTACTAATTGAACCTAAAATTTATATTAAAAACGAATACATCTGTATTTTTATATTCACCACTAAAAGTCTTATTTTTTACCTCAGGGTTATCTTCATAATACAAATCTTGATTTTCCAATCTAATTATAGACATTTTTAATTTCTCAATCATTGCTTCTTTGTCTTCTTTATCACGCTTTAAGCTATCCAACAAATTGTCTTTGTCTGTTGCGTCTTTTTGACATGTGCTGATTTTAAATTCTGATTCAATTTTCATCCGTCTAAAATTACAAACCTTGTGCCAAGTTTCTCTGTCCATATTCAACTTATAATCATCTACATATTTATAATCGTCATATACCCTAAGTGTTTCTAAATATTTAACGAACTCCGAAGTCAAAAGATGTAGCTTGTCGTCAGTTGGATCCATTATAGTATTGACAAACTGGTAACCGAGTATTGACGAATAGTTTTTATTTCCTTGTATTTTAGGTCTCCGGCTATAAGTTAAAATTAATATTAAAATTATATTTCAAAACTAATTTAAGGTTTTATTTTTTAGTATTATTAAAGTTTTTACTTGTAGGCGATTAATGCTTGTTCGTAAATGAGTTTGGACGGAAATTCAGACTTAAAACGTTTATTAAGAATGTTGTTTTTATGATTCAACGCTTCTATAGTATTCAGTAAAGAATTTGGTTCAGTTTTTGCTATTTTTTTATTCGTTTCTGCAATGATCTGTTCAAACCCTGTAATAGTTTCTCTTAACTCCAAAATGGTTTCACTTTTAAAATAAATAAAAAATTTAGTAAAATATTTTTAATATAAAAATAAAACCATATTCTGTACTTACCTGTGACGTTTAATCTGGCGTTTTCGTTGATCACTATCGCTTAACATTTTTGAGAGTCTAAGCATCTTTAAATTCTCTTGATCAATGGCTGAATTGTATTTCAACTTAATTTGAAACAACGTAAATACATTATTGTCAAATTCTTCAATAATCTTTGCGATGTGACCATGTATTTTTATTTTTTCTTCTTCAAGAATATTTTTGTATTTTATTCTCTCGTCGTTCAAAGCCATATTTATTTTTTCATACTCGTCAATAGCTTTTAAATCATCCGCCGTGAAATCCTCAGAATTTTTGTTTAACTAGGTATGTGAAAAAAAATCAGTGATGTAGACTGTAGCTATAACTTTTATGCTGAATTTTCCAAGTATTAATTCATTTCCACATTATAATGCCTTTTAATGTAGTAATTTACTAAATTTAAATACGTAATAGAAATCAATAATAACTATAAAAAATATGTAGATAATTAAACTTGATGAAATTAAGTATTAATGTGTTAACAAATAATTTCTATTGATCGGAAAAAAAAAAAAAAAATTCAATATAATAATAGTTAAATATTATAATCATCTTATATATATTTGTGTTTACAATAAATGCTGTAAAAATGTTTGTGGGTATAAAAAATGGCACCTGAGGTGGTCGTCACCTCAAACCTAAATAAGAGTAAATTACTTCCTAAATATGTTCCTGTGAAAAATATTAGTATATTTGTTAAGAATATCTAAAGATATACACATATTTACCATACATTGAGGTTTTGGCACATCTTTTTTCAATTCGTCTTCCCACCTTTTCTCTAGCACACCATCCATCATAATCATCAGTGCCCGCTGTCTATAGTTGTTAAGAGTTACCGTTTCACTGTTTCTTTCTTCTGAACTTGAATTCACGTCATTGGACATTTCTTCACTAGATAATACATTATGATGATAAAGTTCTGTGGGAACTTCATCGTCATCGACGTGTAAAAGTTTCTCTGTCTGTTCATATTTATTCCATTTATAATCTACTGGCGACGGTTCAGTAGGTTCAACTAAACAAAATTAATAGAAATTATCATACTGTTTTCAAACTTTTGCTATAATATCTATTTAGCTTTAATACTTTTGCATGCCAATCTCAACTCAGTGTCAATTACACGTAATCGATCATTAAATTCTTTCAAATTATCCAGTTGTCGTTGTTTTTCCGTAAATAAATTATTAAACAATTGATTGAATTTATGTTTTAATTTGTTAACCATAAACTAATAAAATATAATAAGTATGTGAAAATGTATGGAAGTTTGTAAAACATGGTATTAAGCAAAAATTTATAAAGAGGTCATAAACTCATAATAATTTATCAGTACACATAAAAATCTTATAGTTTTTATTTTTTACATACTTTAAGTAAAGTTATTTCATCTTCAGCCATTTCCAATTTATAATAATTGCACTGAGAATTTAGAGTATCGATAGTTTCAACAAGCTCATAACTGATTGAACCCATCATTAATAAATCGTTACTTTGCTTGTAATCAGATTCCAATGAATTTGGTTCAACGTCTAATATCTCAAAATTATTTCTAGAAAAAAATGTTTTTGACATTTGGATAAAACGAAATTATAATACTTAAGTAATTTTTTTTTTTTTTTTTTATTTAAATAAGGCTTCAACTCCTGAGGTTATTAGCCTGCAGTAAATACAAAATAGTAGTTATAGAGTATGATCTTAAAGCTATGGGGACACATTATGTTTGACAATAGAGGGATTTTGTAGAGTATATGCTGTACATTCAATTATTTTTCTAAATTAATTTTTCTAAGCCTATGTTTTTGAAAAAAACGTATATGTTTTTGGAGTTATCTTCGCCAAGTGCTTGTTGCATAGTTAATGGGTTCCCGAGGATTTGTCTGGAGTTGGTGAACTTACTTAAGTAATTACGAGTATATTTCTTACTTGGAAAATGGATCTTCAGCACTGGATACTTGTTCTGACATATCCCTAATTAATATTCTTTTTTCTATGATTTTATTTGCTTTTTTGATAATGTCTTGATTTTTAATGCTTATAGGATAGTTGTCTACTTTATATATATTTTTTAAACACTAAAATTAAATTTAAAATCAGTTGTATAATTATAATAAATTATAATTCATATATATATATTATATACGTACATATATAGATTTTGGTTTGATAAAAAGTGTTTCCCATTTTTCTTTTATAATATTTTCAGTTTCCATCTTAAACTTGTTTATGTCACTAAGCATTTTTTCTTCGTACTCTTTACGTTCAAGCTTACATTTTTCTCTGAAACTTAGTCTATAATCTAAATTTAAATCGAATTCTTCAATATCTATTTTCATTTCATCTGGCCCATTGGCATTTGTTTTTAATACATTTTGAAGCTAAAATTCAAAATATATAAATAAATTATTGGTTATGTAATCTGCAATTGGAATGAAATTTTATGATTATTTTATGTTATAATATATTCTATTATTTTATTATTACTTCTGTTTTTATTTTTTCAAAATCTTGAATAATTTGTTGTTTTTGATTACTATAAGCCGCTATACTTGCATTCAATTCATTTTGTTGATTAATCATTTCCCATGTCATTCGTTTTGGTGCTGAAAAATAATTAAGTTCGGTCAATAAATTATGGTTATAATATGTATTAAAATAACTAACATTCTGGTCCATCTTCAAAACCGATTCCTTTTGTTTCAAAATTATTTTCAATTATTGGAAAATTGATTTTATTATTCTGTTTATTATGACTTAAATTTCCTCTAAAATATGATATAATAAATAACATTTGAGTCAAAATATTTTATTTAAATTGTTTCCATTGTAAAATGTATCTACTTAAAACTTGTACACATGAAGTTTCCTTGATGGCTTAGTGTTAATATGTTATGGGCATTTACATCAATTTGAGCAGCTATTAGCCCTCCTCTTTGCCAATGACTGCAGTTTACCATCATAATTTGTTTCCATTGGCCATCATCATCAAATTCATAAATATTATATGAACCATCTGGACTAAATGTAACACAGTGATTTTCATTCGTATATGTCTTAATACTTTTTAATTGATGGTTTAATGGTATAGTTTGTGACTCTAGCATTTTTTCCTTAAACGTACACATATTATTACAATATTAATAATAAGGTTAGGTAAATATTTAATCATACCTTTACGATATCTATAGTCATCAAGTGAACACATTTCGATTGTAAGATAGTAAAAGCAATGTTTAATGCGCCGGATACATTGCATGAACACCATTTAAATACTGATGTGTAATAATTTTGAATATCTTCTAATTTAAAAACTATATTAAAATTTATATCAAATATCAAAATATTATTTCCAGCATTCTCAGCGTTTTTTAGATCTGTATATAACACTGTCAAAAACGATGATTTTTCACTGTCGATTATGTCAATATCAATAACATATTTTCCCAAATGATGTTCTCTTAATACAGCACATTTTTGTCCTAATGTAATCTAACGGATGTTTTAAAGTAAATTATATTTTTTTTTATGTTCATATATACATATGATTGAAATATTAAATTATTATTTTTATCATTATACTATTTAATGCACATAAAAATGATAATAATTACTGGTTATTTTTTTAAAAATTATATACCAAACGTTTTTGGAAGTATTAATAATTCGCAATATAGCCATTAAATGCCATTATATAATAATAATAATACGTTTATTTATATTTACTCACACTAATGTAATAAAATCGGCCTGTGGGAAAACTAATGACACCACAAATGCTTCGGTCAGAGAAAAATTTTACCGAAGATAAGTCTTCATCACATAGTACTATTTTTGCGATGCACTCTATTTCGTTTACTTTGGGAACAGTTCTCAGCAATTCCATTTTACCGTTTTTAAATGTAATGGCAATATAGTAGTAAAATGGATTACTACACAAATCCGTTGCGGTTCCATTTAGTTTCATCTCACTCTTCTGTAAAACAACAAAAGACAATAATAGAATACTGCCCTACTTTAATGGATATTAAAAATGTTTACAAATTCTCCGGTCGAAGTATCCCACACTTGTAAAATGTTTGCATGGTTTATGGTGGCCACGGTTTCGTCCGTTGGTTTAATAAATGTAAAATACTTGATTTTTGATCCATACACTTTCAATATGTTTTGTTTTTTCTGTGTCAGTCGTAACAGCGTTCCCTGCATAGTCCAAAATATATTATATTTATTGACTTTCCGATATCGTTCAAGTGCGCATGGCACTACGAATATACATTATTATCATTATATTATGTGATTGTGTTACTTTTACCTCATCTGACCAGCCATAAACGTCATTTTTTACAGCTACCATACACTGTAATATACAGTTAACGTCTATAGTCCATATTTTTGTGAAAATGCCCTTGGTGTCCTTGAAACACTGTGGTTTGCAGAAAATATAATATAACGCACATGAGTAAGCAGTGTCGTATCCAAGATTTATTTAAAGGGGATTTTATATCTTATTTATATTACCACTGAGACATAATATATTGAGTAAACATTGTGATGGTAAATTGGAGAAATTATGTGTATATATAGTATTTAAGTGCTGAAAGTTGCACGCATAATCGGTGATAGGTTTCCGATAATCCACCATATATTTGGCTGCTTTTATATTCCATGCAATATTGATGTTAACTGAATATTTTAATTTATATAATATTATTATGATTAATGATATTTTGATATTCGTTGCTGACGTTATGTGAGTATTACAAAATAAAGTGAATTTAATGATATTGTACGGTCAGTAAGGGACAAGGGTTGTCAAATTATTTTATACTTATACCCCTAAAGCACCTCTGATACACCGCTGTTAAATATTTTTTTTCTGCGCAGGGTTAGGTTGTATGTATGCCAATTAACAAAAATTGCAGTAATTCAGAAACAGCAATATTTTTATGCTAAAATATATATATAAAAACTCCCTAGAGGTCATCTCTTCCAGCTCGATATAATACATTATTATTGTCCATTATATTATTGTGTATTTATGTGTGCCAATAATATTATAGACAATTAAAATATTAACGGTTGCTTCAATTAAGCTATAGCTTAATTCCAACCTACTTGTTTGGTCACATCAACTGAATTACGACAACCAAATAGGTTTGGTACTCTGAAAGTCTGAACTATGTTAAATGGTAGTCCCTATACCTACCATTGAATTTGGTTAGCGTAACCATTAAAATGGTATCGACAACCATATAGTTTTTTCCGTGTATAGCAATCCAGTGATTAAATCTTTTAAAAACACCGTAATGCTTTTATATAATACAGGTATTAATTATTAAGGTATGTCATATAACATTATACACATATCTTATTATTATTACGAGACAATTTTTTTATTTCCAGATTGACTGTTTTTCGTGAAAATTGATGATGTAATTTTTATATTTATCGTCAGAATGACAGAAATTCTACCCAAAGTAGAAACTTTAACCTATATATGCACAACTGAATTACGTCTCGACAATTATTAGCTAATCAAATAATACTATGGAAAATTAAGTTTTTATAAATTGTTATTATTACCAACTCAACATTTAATATTTCTGTAATAGATATTTAGTAAGTACATGTTTTTTTTTTTTTGAAAAAAATATATTCACATGCATTCGTTAGTTAGTAATATATTGGTATTCCAGTTATCAAGTTATCAAAAACCGATATTTTAGGCGGGTACCTAATCAGAAATTTCAAAAATTTCCACTATAGTTACAAAGTCGTTGAACTTAATTTGTTGCTTATTATTAAATAAATAAACAGTAATAATAGAAGTTATAATAATATAACAGTATATAATAGTAATATGTTAATTGCAAAACATTTTTTGGATGGTTTTTCACAGTTTCAATATCAAATAAGAATAAACAGTAGTTCAAATAATATACTGAAAATCTTGTTTTCCATTGTAATTACTGATATTATAATTTATAATGCAAACTTTAAGTTCTTGACATTGTATTTTTTTGCTTTTTTGATAATGCTAAACGATAGTAATGTTGATACTGTGAAATATATAATTTATTAAGTTTTATGATAGTCTTGTATTGTATTATATTGATATTTGATGCATTGGAACGCGATCTGATTATTTATTATTTCGTTTTGAATTAATGTTTCAATAACCATTAGCGCAATCATGTGCCTATTATAGCCCACATATCTTGCGAAAATACCATCTAGCAACTATTAAAACATTGTAGTATACCTAATATTAATAACATGCAGTGGTTACACTCTAACAAATCTCTTTGTCACGTGACACCCACATACCACGATTATAGTTATAAAAATAATAATTATTATTATCATTATTATCATCACCGTTAGACGATTTTCGTTGTTGGCCGCGTATAGCACAAAACCCTGTTTGCTTGGGCACACCAACGCGCCCGAACTTTCGCTGCTACTTTCACGATTCGCTGAGATCGAATCAACCATCGTCATCACGACCATTTCCGGTTCCGGTGTGCCGGGCTGCACTCGATAGACGTTCGCCAACGAGTCACAGAACACGTACCATCCGTACGGCGTCCAGCATCCCGATGCAGAGGCATCCGAGGGTACCTCCACCCGAGTTCTCTCCGCGTACACCGTCTTACAACCCACGAACAACGTCCACAGCTGGAGTTTACACCCTACGTCGTGTTCCGTCTGGCTCAGGTACACGTCGTTTCGACCAGTCGCGGCGGTGATCGTCGACAGACTGCGTTTGATATGACAAAACAATATAAAATATAATATTATAAATCATATTTTATTTGATTACGTAGGTATATACCCGATTTAAAAATATAATTCGTGTATATAGATGACTTTGCACCAACAACTATCCAGGACTCTCTTTTGTGTGTGTTAATAGGGAGGAGGTTACATACCTACTCGATTAATAATTTTTTATTAGTTACCCACACGAACGAGTATTTAAGACTTATGAGAGCTTACTCCTTTATAACTATAATGTAGTAAAATATAGTACCTATTTATAAGTACTAATAAAGATGTATGTGATGTTTATATATTTTTTTAAATTTTTACTAGCTTAAACCAAAAATTACTATAGCTGAGAATTTAATTAAATAACAAGATAAGGATATGACATTAATATTAATTAATCTTATAACTAAAATACTAATAATAAGAAAATTTTAGACGTAACAGAAAAAACGTAACTGCTTAATATACAATATACTATAACATTAAATATATTGATAACATGATTTGGATGTACGGACGGTATAATGTGTTATGAAATGGGACACATGGGAAGTGGAGTTTTATTTAATAAGGATGTGAGTGTTATTAGAAGAGGGTTAAGATTTGATTTTAATTCGTGGAGGAATTTAGTGATGATGAACAGAATTTATAATTTTAAATCTATATTTTTCCAACTAACATAACTCATCCTATTTAATTATAAATTTATTCATATAACGGCCAGATTTTCAATATTGGGGTTGTTTATAGTTTATAGCTTAGGGTGACCTAAATTAAAAACGATCGAAAACGTTTTAATCATATTAAAATTATATAATATGATTAAAACACGTTTAGGTAAACGTACGCATTGCATGTACGATGGGAGCGGGAAGGAATTTACTAGTGTTACTACATCATTTTAAAAGTTTTAAAATATTATATGAGTGGAATCTCAAATCAGTTAACACAATTGTATATTGTGTGGGTAGTAAAAATATTAACCTATGGTATTATTGTATTAAAAAAATTATATGAAACAGTAAAAGATAAGTTAATTACACGTAAACAGGATTTTAATCAATGATTTTTAAAGTGTAGGTATATCATTTTAGTCTTATTTTTTAAACTATTTTTAAATCTAAAGGGTTAAAACAGAATTTAAAAAATATTTATGAATTAATTCTTATTATTTTAATTTGGATTATATCTTTAAACAACAAATGCATTTTATTTAAAATGTAGTGTAGATACATATTAGTATATTAACCATTAATATTTATTTATAATATTTACTGTTTATGTGCTCTTAAAATATCTGTAAAATAATTTACCTAACCGAACTCTTTAGTATTTTGTTTATTTATTTTCCAAACGAATAATAATTAAAGTTAGAACTACAGATTTTTCATACATTTCGTACTTCAGGTTTTTTTAAAAAATAATTGTTGAATGATTTAAGTAAAATACAAATTTATTTTGAAAAATAACAAATTTGTATACATCATTCAATTTCACATTTTTTTAAATGTTTTTTAGGAAAAGTTCATACAGGTTTCACTACCTAGTAGCAAATTATCAAATGATTATAGTTTTTTTTTATTAACAATCGAATACTACAGACTATTTATACTCGATTTTTTCATTGTAAACATTTTATTTCAATAATGAGATCTTTTAGAGTTTTCGTACGATGAATTAAAAATAAGTGCGTGACTGTGAATAATTTTATACGTTTTCGTCTTCATTGTGTATTATTTATTTTACTTTTTTTTGGTACGTTTTTTATGTAGGAGTTTTCAAATGCCAAAAAAACCAAATAAATAAAAGTGATCTTGTTAAACGATAATACAGTAGGGTCTCGATAATCCGAGCAAGGTTGGGGAAAGGGCTCGTTCGGATTAGCGATTTTTCCGGATTACCTATGGCTTAAAAAAAAACATAACTTTTATTGTAATTTAAGATATGACATTTTATTTTTATTTGTATTAATCGTGTTAAAGCTCATCGTAATTTCAAAAGACAATGAATATATAAAAATATTAATATAGTTATGAGTATAATTATGAACTTTAATATTTAAAATATCGATTTATTTATTTTTTTTTGTTCATTGATTCCCATTATGGATTGGTATGCCTTGTCTCAAATAATTGAAAAATTTTATTACCGGAAAATACATACATATGTGCATATTATGGCGATAAGATAATTCTCAAGCCCGTTCGGATTACCGCGTCTTTCGGATTAGCCTGTGTTAAAATTATCGAGACCCTACTGTATATACAAAGTATATTATATATACACATTCGAAAATGGAGAGATTTATTTATTTTTTATTCCTCGTAAGTTATTGAATAATATTATTTTACAAACATTGTCAAACATTTGTCAACGAACAGAATTCAATAAATGTGACATAAATACGATAATTCTACATTCCAATAATAATTATTACCTATAGGTACCTATTATTATAGTATTTACTGTTTAGAAATAACTATATAGTATCTGTAATAATGAATTAACTTTTGAACCGTGATCAACTGTGTGAAACACTATTAACCAATAATATTTTTACGAATAAGTAAAATAAAATAAATATTTTCTATAGAAATTACACAGTCCAAAGATCTAATATCATGAATTCATAACCTTACAGCGAAAAGAGTAGGTATAATAATATTAACAACCGTTATTATTTGTATTTTTATAGAACTTTTAATTGTTTGCTTGAATACAAAATAAATATAGATTGGTATTTAATTGTATTTATTTAGTATATTATATATTTTGTTATTTTTTTGTGAATAATAAATAATAATATGTTTTCGGATATGTTTTAGTGCAAAACGTAGTTCCAAATCTTAATCCAAATTGCCACATTATTATTACTATTATACGGAGGAAAACCAATCAGTGTTGGATAGTATATATATAATATATCATATATATATAATGTTTATTATGCTCGCGGCATTTGGCACAGCAAGCAGACGGAGCGTGCTTTTACTTTAGATATTGGTTTGGCTGAATGAATCCGGTGTCGACAACTAACAGTTTTTCTCCAATTCTCCACGCCCACACGATCAAATCAAATGCCGGATAATCACGCAAGCCGATTAAATATTCCAACCTCAGAAACAGTATAGACTTGTATGCTGCAGAACAGCTACTATCTGAAATCCAATAAAATTCCATTCAACTTAAAAAAGTGGGTTAGTAGATGTCAATTTGCTGTAGGTACAGTAGGTTACTGTAATGGATGATATTAAATTTGAATTCAATGATATAATATCATTGTATACAAAAAAAAATTCTGATCTGAGATGGATTGTTAGTCTAGGATATTTTATACAATATTAATTATATTGTTATTATTTCAGAAAAAAAATGTAGGTAGGTACCTATAAAATAAATTCCAAATTAATCAAAGCAGATTCATTATGTACCCGATTCACTCAGTCATTCATAGTGTATTAGTGTATACAATTTATTATAAAGTATTAATATAAGTAATTAACGACATTAACTATTACAAGTACAATATAAAGTATACTCTAAAAATTTTAAGTAGCCTCGAATAATATTTTTAATTACAATAATATATGGGTAACTAAAATTGGTATTCTTGGTTATTTAATATGTAATTTAATCTAAATTTGAATTTAAAATAACTATAAAAAAACTATGTATAGCTTTTAGATTTTTTTTCCAAGGATTTATATATTTACGTGGAGCCTTGTTTTAAATTTTCATTTCTTAACTATAAAATGTTACTAAAGAATTTGTAGATTTTTAATTAAGCAAATTTTTTTTTTAAATTTGAACTTTAAATGGTTATAAAAAAAACGTGCATATGCATTTTTAATATTTTCAAACTGCTATTATATCAACTTATGGAGAACCTTGTATTAAATTTTCAAGTTTTTTGATCTTAACGAATAAAAAACTAAAAAACAGAAAATTTCAAATGTCTATAAATAACTTAATTATATATACTTAATAATATTTTGAAAATTTTATTATGTATAGGAATTAATGAAATAAACATTTGGTGTAAATTTAAAATTTCTGGTGTACCGTCAATTTATCGTAAACAATTTACCGCGCGACAATTGACTGTAAACAATTTATCGCAAACCAATTTATCGCAATTGCAATTTATCGCACGATAATTGATCGCAAGGCCAATATTATTTTTTTGTAACTTTATTCGATCGTTAACGATTAAGTCTTATCTAACATTATACTCGTACCCTATTTTATCAGTCCGTATTTTTCCCTATCTATCTACAGAATATAGATCACCATGAAACACTATGAAAATATATCAGTACTGACACAATCGTCAATCGGTATATACTAATAACTTGAGCTGAAAGTACTGTACATAGAATATGGCTTTAGAGTACGTATTAAGCGAAAAAAATAAGTATATGCTTATTTATCAAGGTTTCTTACACGTAAAAGAACTAGAACATGACAATAAAACATACTGGAAATGTTCTGAATACAAAAAAATTCACTGTAAAGGTCGTTTACACGTAGTAGACGACAAAATTACTAAATTTATTGAACATAACAATTACGTTCCAAATGCAGCAAAAATCGAAGTGAAAAAAGTTATTTAAACTTTAAAGAAAAATGCATCACAAACAACTCTCAGCACACATTCAGTTTTAGGAAACGCAGTTATGCAGGTAATTCATATTTTAGTTACATATAGAAATGGAAAAAATAGTTAATTATTCAAATTAAACTAAATTAGGTAACAAGTGCAGTTTCCGCAGAAATGTCGAGTGTTAATACATTGAAAAGGACAATTCAACGTGTACGCCAAAAGGAGGAAGCTGCGCCAGCTAATCCAAGTAATTTTGAATTTATTATACCAGATCAATATATATATAACTCCAATGGTGAATTATTTTTAAAATTTGATAGCTGTCCTACTGAATCACGAATTTTAATATTTACAACTCAACAAAATTTAGGTTTTATGAGTGAATGTGATAATTGGTTTTGTGACGGAACATTTTCAGTGGCACCCCCCATTTTTGCTCAGTTATATACTATACACGGGGTATGTTATTCCAACGTTATTCCTAGTGTTTACGTATTACTGCCAGATAAAAAAGAAAAAACTTACCGTCACATGTTTGAAATTTTAAAATCACTGAAGTCAAATTTAAATCCAAAAAGTATTATGATAGATTATGAAAGAGCAGCTTTAAATGCAATCGAAACGGAGTTTTGTGATACCGAGGTAAAAGGTTGTTTCTTTCATATGTCACAACTTATCGAAATGATCCGGAGTTTTCATTACGAATTCGAATGCTACCAGCATTAGCTTTTATTCCAGAAGCAGATGTAATAAAATGTTATAATGCATTACTAGTTACAAATTATTACACAGATAATGAAGATCTACTGGCGCCGCTGTTGGATTATTTCGAAAATACATGGATAGGAAAATTAGACAGGAGAGGAAAAAGAAAGCCGCCAAAGTATCCAATCACATTATGGAACTGTTTTTCGAGAGTAATCCAAGATTTTGCTACCACAAATAATGCTATAGAAGGGTGGCACAATTGTTTCACATCACTTATAAATAGTATGCATCCTTCAATTTGGAAATTTATAAATGCATTAAAAAAAGAAGAGAGCATTAACAGATTCAAAATCGAACAATATGTTGGGGGCAACGAGCCACCCAAAAAAAAAAAATTTACCGAGATAGAGCAGCCAAAATAAAAAAAATTTGTACCAATTATAACAATAATACAAATATTGAAGACTATCTTCGTGGCATTGCATACAATTTTCAATTGCAAATTTAATATTTAGTGTTTTTCATTATTATATACCTACCTTCATGATTTATTATAATATTATATTTATTTATTTTTTATGTTCAATTAAATGCACCTACAAATATTATCTATTTATATAAAAAAATATTGCAGATTATAATTTTAAAAGTTAAATTTTTCTCATTTTTATATACTGAACAATATTTTTTAAACATTTTTAATCTAAGACGAAAAATATATTTTTAATCATACATGTAACCAGAGTTGTGCCAAATTTATTAAAATTAAATATATATTCAAAATATTTTTATATTACTGAAAATGTTATTTTTCGATCAATTGATGTGCGGTAAATTGCAATTGCGATCAATTGGCTTGCGATCAATAATTTGCGGTAAATTGTTTGCGATCAATTGACGTGTATCCAAAATTTCTATAGTTATTCGTTTTTGAAAAACAATAACAAGAGAAATTGAGTGAATATCCAATGTTGTGATTCAAATGCTCTTAAAAATTTAATTTGACTTTTCGGTAGAAATTTTTATTTGATAAAAGTAGCCAAACTCGTGAAGAATCTTGTATTGAATTTTCAAACCTTAGATTAAAAAATATAAATTTTTTTAAATTTCTAACTCAAAACAAATTGAACATTTTGATGGTTTTAAGTATTTAGTCTAAATTCGAACATTAAATGCTTATTAAAAAAAATTGTGACTATGTATTTTTAATATTTTTTAATTGTCGTTGTAACAATATGACAGGGGCATTATATTGAGGATATAACGTATTAAATTTTACTGTCATTTATAAGATAAAAAAAAACTAAAAATTTCGAAAATGTCAAATGTTTATAAATATCTTCAAAAGATTTGAAACATTTTGAAAGTTTTATCATGTATAGAAAATCACACTATAAAAATAATTTCATGTGTCTACGGTAATTTTTTTTAGAGTTACACCAATATCAAAATTCGATTTTCTCTAAAATTGATTTTGCGTGAAAATTCTCATTTTTCCTTATTTTTTTTTTTCGTTTTTCCCGATGCTTTTGAAAAATACTGAGAATTTCAAAATTTGACTTTCCAATATACCAAATAGATTCACTTCCTAACCGGAAAAGCTACTGAAGTTAAAAATCGAAGCATTATTTCGACAACTTATTATGTACAAAGACACAAAAACAAAAAACAACACACACAATATTGTAAAATCAATACATTCATCACTCCCCTCAAAATCTAAAATGTAAAACTTATTTACAGAGTGATCCATTATAGAACCACTAGTCGACAATATTAAACAGACAATTTTTATGGTTTTAAAAAAAACTATTTGATTAGTCGCTACATTTTCTCATGGAACTATAGGTTTAACTATATAGACATTCTTGCAAACACTTTTTCTTCAAAGTGTGTTTTATGTGTTTTAATGTGGATACCTACTATTCAAACTAATTATAAAAAATATTTTTTTTTACCAATATCGTTAACTAAAATATTTTTTACAATTTTTGATTTAAAACGTAACTATATCTTCAAAGTTAACTCATACTGAGGGGTTGCACTTATTCAATATTGTATATTACATTTTATTTTTAAGCCATATCATATTAAATGTATTTTAGTTTTATACATTAACTATTTTCTACTTACCAATAAGTGTCGCCAGCACTTTCAGGTCAGGATATGAACAAATAACCACCTTGGATATTGGTGGATGTTCAGCCAAAGCCAGTAAATCGGCATCACTGCAGCAATCCATGCACCCAATACCTTCTAAATGTAGTTCATCATCACTACCGCTCCCCGGAATCGATTTACTGCCTATTATTAAAATTTCTTCTTTTTGCGTATTCCCATCATAAAATATTAACGTTTTTCCGACACGTATCAGTAAAACGTCTTTGGACACGAATTTAAATTCACTAACACTATTTGGTTTCAACCATCTGAAAAAGTTAATTTTCTCGATTAAAAACACGCGGGATCCATTGGTTTCCATAATTTTGGCTTTTCTCTCTTTTAAAAAAAACTGAATAAGCCATTTAAAATTTAATAATATATTGGCTTGTTTAAAGGATTTCATTCCCCAATGTTTAGAAATTAATTACCAATTTATAAATTCTTTTTTTTTTTTATCAATTTATGATCTTAAAATTAATTATATATTTTTATATTGATAAGCAATATATTTGCACAAGACGTGGAAACTATACACATGATATGACTTTTAAGAAGATAACAAAAAAATGTAATTGTATCGTAAAATTTGTAGTAAAATACATTGCAAATTGTAATATAAGCAATTTAGTCTTAAGAGGATGCTATACACCCGAAAATTGCTACTAAAACATGCTCTTCGCCAAACTATTTTTCTCTTCACCTATTTGTTGTAGACTTAAAATTAAAATGTCATTAAAAAGAGGAGAACTTTATCTATTATCTCTCGTCGGATTTTTTCTTTATCTCAATTTTTTATCCTGAAAATTGGCCGTTAAAAAACAAAAAAAATCAAAAACTTTATCATTAATTGTGGTATACATGACGGTAGAATTATATTATATAGGTATTCATATTTTATGTGATACACAAAAATATACAAATCTTTGTAAAGTAAAAAATAGTAGACACCTACATATATATATTTTAGGTAAGTATGATAAATTATGTTTCTCTCTGTATAAAGTTATACACAAATCCAGATTTATACCTTGCGAATACACTTTTACTGGATACTTTTCCACTTTTATCTGTGTTGTCTAGCTGATCGTTTGATTCTTCTTCACTTAAATATTTTAAAATGATATTTTCTTTTGATTCTTCCATCATCTGTATTTTAACAATATTTTAATAATCTATTTATATATCTCGTATAATAATAAGGTTTTGTTCTTTATTCTAACTGTATTATATAAATTATTATATTTTATGAAAATTAGATTATATGTATAATTATTAATTTGACATATTTTAGTTCAGTTCAATTTTAACATAAATTTTAAAATATATTGTACCTATTATTATAGAATTATTCAAGTCAGAGTGTAAAACAAAAAAATATATTTTTAACTAATTAAATAATTATAAGATATGATACGAATATTACCATGCAGTATAAAATATATGATAAAACTATGTATTGTAAAAATTTTGGTTTAAATTATTTAAATAATTAATTGTCACGTACAATCTAATATATTCTGATAGAGCTATTTACGATGGTTATAATTATGGCTTTGCCTATGGCCAAAGGTTTGGTTTACACTGCATATTATTATATTATATTTATGCATATATATTATACATCATGTATAAAAGAGATATCATTATATATTTATAACACCATTAACCCAAATTAATTTCTCCAAGGTGTAGTGTAACGCGTAATGGGGTTGTCGTTGTGAGTGATGAGTCGTTTACTCGTTTGTAATATTAAATATGGATATCACGTACAAATATACATATTTGTCATGTGGTCTGATGTTGACATTATTTTATACGATAGTAGTTAATCTTGAAAATTGAAATACCAAAACATATATATAACAATATAATACTCATAAACATATTTACAAGCAGCACTTTAAATTATAATGTAGGTATAAACATATATGTCTGAAAATACCCTTAATATTGTGTAAGATAATGTATTTAAAATGTATTTCTTAAAACTTAAATATTAGAAAAATCAAGTTATATTTCAAAATTATTTATCTATTAGTTATTATTATTATTATCGCTATTTGTTTTTTTTTTTTATTATTAGGTACCTGTACTCTTTTTTTTTCGCTGTTCCACTATGCAATGATAATATTCCATTTAAAACTGCAGTCAAACTATAATAATTATCGTTGTTGTTTGGAGTTTTTGACAATGGATTTTTGTAGATCGAATATTTGTGATAGAATTGTAGTATCGGTAATTACTGATAAATTATAAAATAACTTATAGGCTATACTTATTATTTTTTTAGTTAATATGATTTTTAGAAGAAAATTAAAGTTTGTAAAAAATGCTTTAAAATTGAAAATACCCTTTAATGTTAATTAACCTGTGTATTCATATTTTCCATCTAAAATCGATGCACGTTATAAAACACGATGTCAAATAAGAAGACATAAAAAATTCCTACTATAATAACAATATATAATGCTGCTAATTATATGAACAAATGTGGATTTTGAACGATTTTCAATAAAATGTATTTAATTTTTTTAACTTTTTATTATATAATATCAGCATCGACGACTATGGCCACTGGCTACAAGAAATTTAACATGATTATCAAATTATGGAATAAATTGTTAGGTAAACTTAGTGTCTTAATTGAAACATATAATCATAGTGATAGAAAAAACGGTACATATAAAATTAATAGTACCTAATGTATTGTAGGTGAATACATTATGCATTTATAATTCATAATATATTATATGGATTCATTTCTAAATTTTATGATGAAGTTCTGTTGATTTATTTATATAATAATCAAAACTAAACTTACCAACAAATTGAATATGTTCAACAGATAATGTTATTAATTTCAACTGTTGTAAATCCAATAGAAACATGTGTCCATATCAATAATATATTATCTTAACTAAACTATTTAAATTGTGTATAAAACATAAAAATGTTGTATATTTTCCTGACTAGACGGGTTAGGTATCTAAGGAAGTTGTTTGTTACCATTGTTACCATACCGGCAGCATAATATCTGCAGTTAGTGGTATAAACATAAAAATTTTTCAAAACCATTCTGATCAATACCTACTATACTTATTGATACCGTGTTTTATGTATCTAGTGTAACTTTTTTTAAACAAATTATAATAAGTTCTGGCTGTTGTTTTTCAATTAAATAATTTTTCTTTACATTTTATGACTTGTAGGTACGTGGTTGCACTCGCGAGGAATAGAAATTAGGTGGACGAATCTCCTTCTTGTTATTTTTTTTTCAATTGAAATCAATATTATCTTATTGATTTTATAACATTTTTGTGCTTGATATATATTTTGTTTTATATAACGCAATATATTTATTTTATACGAAAATATATTTTACCTACTTACCTAGAGATAGTATAAATGTTGTTCTCTTATTACTGTGAAATGTCAATATGAGAAGAACAATAACAGTATATTTGTACATTTATTTAAAAAAAATTCTTCAACAATACAATGATTATGATACCCTACTTTAAAAAAATCTTACAAAATGTAGCTATTTATTTTTTATATTTATTACTTTAAAGCCTCAACAACTATAAGGTTATTAGCTTACATATTTAAATATTACTTCTACATTATGGTACAATTTACAATACATATTACAATATAATTATTTTTAATATGTGCAATGTAGAAAAGGAAAAAAGAACAAAGAAAAAATATAAAATTATATAAAGTTATATAGTTTGGTTGTTTTTAAAAAGGTTAAAATATTGTTAGAATTTTTATAATCTGGTCCAAGCGCTTCATAAAGGTGCTCTGGAACGTTTAAGGAGGTTCTGGTATTAGCAAAATTGTGACAGTGTAGAAGGACGTGCAGGGGCGGCTTAAGGCGTAGGCGACGTAGGCACAAGCCTACGGCGGCATTAAAAACATTATTTTTTAAAAGGCGGCATTTTTTGACATGAAGAAACACGATTAGTATACAGGGGCAGCAAAATTAAGTTTTGCCTACGTATAAACAATCACTAGAGCCGGCCCTGAGGACGTGTTTAATGGTTATAGAGCTTCACTATAGGTTATTGCTAGAACGATACAGTATATCATTGTATATTGGAATTGAACGGCCAGGCTTGAATATTTATTATTTTTTCTCATTCTGTTAGTAGGTATTCATGACATTCATGTAACTTGTTATACTAAAAAAAATGTTTTATAATTATTGGAGTAAATATTTTACATCACACTATTAAGCTATCAGGCATTTTTAAACACTTTAAATGTTGTGTTCATTAATATGTCATCTATATTCAAATATTTTCATTCACTTATACGTACATATATTTAACACGCCTAGGAGATGAGCAATGAGAATTATATCGATTTCTCGATCAATTTATATGTCACATCTTGTATAATAGCGTCACATTTAGTATTTGTTAAGCAAATGGACTGTGTGACATTTTGCGTTGGCCGGAGGGTGTCAAATTTTTATTTTTATGACTCAACATCACTGTAATTTATATTTATATTTTATTTTATCATAATATACCTTCATTATTTTTAATCATATTATTTTGTTATTAATTTTATGTTAATCAAAATACAAATCAAAAAATAAGTTAAGAATAATGAAAGGTATAATTTTATAACATAATAAAGGTATACCTATTATATTTAGTCATGTTTAATGTAAATTAACAATTAAATCTTTAATATCTTTTAGAGGTGTACTGTTTTTGCCAATTTGGTATTTTTTTTTTTTATATATACCGTCATCCATTACATGCCCGAGGGTTTGACTTTTGATGGTGTATTATAATAGGATTGGCCTGAGTCGGTAATGTAATTAGTTCCGGTGCCCGAGCTTTTGTTATCAGCGATTCGGAAAGTACAAGAAAACTATGTAAAGATTTCGGTTCAGTGGTTCACTCGTGTGAAAGGTTCCAGAAAAAGAGGCGGTTGCTGCAGTGACAAGGCATGGGCGGAGGGCTGGTCTTAATTACATTTTCGTGTTGACGTACAGGCGTGTTAACACTTTCAATGCCAGTGGAGCATCAGCAGCAAAATTTGAAAAGAGCTATACCTATATAGAGCTACGGGTCGTATTATATAGGTTTGACGTCATTGGTAATAATATTCGCGTATACTTTGGTTGATTCAAATTTAATTTGATCAGTTTTAATTGTACATAATTAATACATTAATTATACCGAGAATAGCACCAGTGTGAGTATTTAATCGCATAGATGATAAACCTTCGACAAAGTGTTTATAGTTTCAGGCATCAAACTAATCAGGTCACTCTTTATACATTTGATAATATATAATATATATATAGCTAGATGAAATTAAGTTGGTAATTTATAAATCAATAGTTGACCATATATGGGTCAAAAATATATTTTAGAGTCTAAAATGTATGTCATTCCATAAATATGTTGAGCACATATGTGCATATGTGAATATACATGCATAAAATTAAATACATTTTATAGGTGCATTTTAGTTTTTAAATATTTTTTTTTTTTTTTTTGTCAAAGTTTATATAATACCAAATGCTAATATATTTAAAATTATTTCACTTTTAAGTTAAGCTAGAGTTAGTCATAGAAAGTAATGCATTAGCAATAATAACGTATATATAGTTTTAAAATTAAAATTTTAAACAGAAAATTATTTGTGTCTTATAGTGATTTATATGAAAAAATGAAAGATTTAAACTAATTTGGAAAACAATTAATATACAGCTAAAATTTTCATTAAAATAGTGAAAATCGTTTTTATATCGAAATTTTGCAAAGAGTTAAAATATCTAGTAGGTAAACTGCAGTCTAAAACTGTTAACAAATAAGTAACAAATATATGAGGATTATCTGTAAAAAATGTACACGAGTATTTTACTAGATTCTAGAATATTATATAATCTTTTACCTCTGTTCCCTACAAAATGTACAGTAATAAGTGCCTTTAATAAAAGTCTTAGAAATAATAATATCTTTACATTTTTTTTATGAAGAAATTTAATTTGTAGTACACTCAACTCATCCCTAATTTTACAGGATTATACTAATTTTTCTAGTTTCAATTATGCTGTCAAATAATCTATGGATGCTCTTAAGACACACAATAAGACCATTAAAAATTGTTTTTCATGAAGATGTAAGTATACAAAAAAATGGTCTTTGTTTTTAAATTATTTAAAATATTGTATTGAAGAATAAAAAATTTTTTTACAATATTTTCTTCTTATATTATATAGGTACCTATAATTTGTGTCAAAAGTACAGTCCATAATAATTTGAAAAAGGTAGTTAGTTGCATTTTGTACATCTTTTACTTATCGATCATCTATGTTGTGAGTGGGTCTGACTGGTCTGAGAAAGTAAACAAATATTATGGTGACAAAAAATAAATCTCAAATCGTGAATAGTAAAATGTTCCGTTTGAAATTTGTTTGGACAAGGGGACATGATGCCCAAGACAGGGGCAACCCGTTTTAATTTTAAACGAGATGTATAGTGTATACATAGACCCACAGGCGCAAATTGAGGGGTCTTGGAATCCCCTAAGGATTAGCTCCCCCCCAAAAATAAAAAATCTAGGACATACAATTTTAAAGTGCTATACTATAAATGTCTGCTTGGCTTTTAATATATTCAGCCCCCCCCCCCCCCAAGTCAAAAGTTGAAATTGCGACTATGCATAGACCTATTAAAGTATTAACTAGTTCCATGTGTTTAAAGCACGGATATAGTCATCCCAATTATGTAGAGTAGGTGAAATTTTCAAAAATAAATCAATTCAAATTTTCTGGTATCAATAAACCTTATAATTTCTTATCACGAGACCCAACTGTCCCGATTAATATATAAATGGGATTTTTGGATCTAAACGTTGGCACAACTGTGTTCTCGAAAATCGAATTGCTATTATCACGTTTCGAGATATCTCTCCAAGCCCCGGATATCACTTCGATGAGTTAGCAATTTGTTTGTGAACAATAATCATAAGTCATAACTATCTAAACTATCCAACTAGGAAATTCACTCTGCTCATCTTGTAGTGTTTAGAGTTTTTCATTTTAGTGTTTCTTTAAAATCAACAGATATTCATAATGGTCCTCGAAAGTACTATGATATGGTAAGTAGGCACAATGATATTCGTTTTCTGGTAAAATTCATTCATTTTCATGTCTATTATATTTTGTATGCGAGTAATTATACCGACAGTTAATGTCACAACTACAAAACACATTTTTGTTTCGTTCATATACATGATGTATACAGCAAAATATACAAATACATAAATATTATATAATGTTAGATTCAATATTTCAATATTTTTGAGTACAGACCTACCAAAACAGTAATCCATATTATTTTCTTTTAAACATTTTTATGTGGTTTAAAAAGTATTCTATTTGTTTGTTTTATTACATACTGTGAGTTAAACAGTAAGTAAACATCATACAAATAAACTTTTTAATTTAGGTACTTGATTAATTAATTACTTTCATTAGTTAAAATAATAAGTAGGTACTTCAAATTATATTTAAATATTTTATAACCATAAATTAACTTGTTATGCATTTATTTTTAGTGTTGATAACAGCGACTACATGCGTAATGGTGATTTTGTACCTACCCGTCTACAAGCTCAGCAAGATGCTGTTAACCTAGTATGTCTTTCTAAGACGCGTGCAAATCCTGAGAACAACGTTGGTCTTTTAACATTAGCCAAGTATGAATTTTCTATATTTTTAATTAACACATTGAATATTAATGCTTAGTTGTTAATTTTTTTTTTAGTGTTCGTGTATTGGCTACTTTAACAGCCGATGTTGGTCGGATTCTATCAAAATTGCATCAAGTTCAACCCAATGGTGTCATCAATTTTCCTACTGGCATTAGAATCGCTCATGTAATTTATAATTCTTATTATATAAAGTATATACTGTTACATAGAAAATAGATATAAGTAACATTTTTGCCTTATTGAACTTTTCAATTCAAGCAGTTTATTATTATTACAATTTCACTTCAGGCATATAAAATAAAAAGAGTTTATAAATCATACATTTATTAATACATAATTAAATTTGACAGAAACTATACATTTTCAATTGTCAGAGGCATAAATTAGTAATTATTAATATTTGAATACAAATATTACTATAGTCTATACCAGAGGTCCCCAAACTGTGCGCCGCGGTGTGTTGTCAGGGGAGCCGCGGCTGTGCCTCGCTGACAAATATATTATCTGGTCTAAAAATAAACAAATATATTTTACGATGAAAAAAAGGTTGTACATTTTATTAAGGGCGCTACGAGTATGAAAAGTTTGGGAACCTCTGGTCTATACTACTAAAAATACTTAATAACATGTATAATAAATAATAAATTTTGAAGTGTAAAATTATTAGTATATTAAACTAAAAATCAGAAATTTTTTTGAAAAAAATAAAGAATTGTTACTTTATTCCAATATGTGCTATAATCATCAATATATAAAACATTCTATGTGAAAACCTAAATATTTTGAAATTTTACAGTTAGCTTTGAAGCATCGTCAAGGAAAAAATCATAAAATGCGTATAATCGCATTTATTGGCAGTCCGGTTGGTTTGGATGAAAAAGAAATTATAAAGTTAGCTAAGCGTCTTAAGAAAGAAAAGGTTAATGTGGATGTTGTTTCTTTTGGCGAAGAGGTAAAATTAAATTAAATTAAACAATAGAATTGTATAACATTTTAAGCTATAATTAATTTTGTAGGCGGAAAATTCTGATGTATTAACTGCGTTTGTTAATACATTAAATGGTAAAGATGGTGGTGGCAGCCATCTTATTGCTGTACCACCGGGCTCACATTTTTCTGAAGCATTAGTATCATCTCCAGTTATTCAAGGAGAAGATGGTGCTGGAGGAGCTGGTCTTGGCGGAACAGGATATGAATTTGGAGTTGATCCTAATGAAGATCCTGAATTAGCTTTAGTTAGTTTTTAAATATGTTTACTTTTGGAAAAAATATATATAATCTATGTGATTTATTTTTAAGGCATTGCGTGTTTCTATGGAAGAACAAAGAGCTAGGCAAGAGCAAGAAGCTCGCCGAGGTCAAGGTTCATCTGCTGGTGCTGAAACTTCAACTGCTCGTCCAGAAACTATTAATGAAAGTAAGCAAATATACTGGAAAAAATATTTTTATTTATATAATTTTTCGAAAAATGATTTTTTGGTCCTTAACTTTCAATTTTATACCACAATAATAGATGTCATGGTATTATTAATAAATCGTAAAAATACGTATAAACAGCAACATTTAACTATAAAAGCTGAATAAATAATATTGGTAATGGTTTGCTCATATACCTGCTCAAATGTGTGAAATTGAATAATCTTATTTTCCCTGCTTCTCAGATACATTATCATGCCACTATCCATATTAATAAATATATCGGGTTAACAATTAGGCTGTTCAAATTTATATTATTTTTATTATTATTTATTTTTTAATACATTTTTTTCAATGTATTTATTATCATTTATAATGTACTGCTAGATAACAAATTTGAGTGTTAGATTCATAGGCCGGGCAGAACAAGTCAGTATAAAAATACTAAAATGATAATAATTCTTTTTAGTTTTTAAATTTTTTGTTCAATTTTTTTTACTTCATTTGTTTCTTGTAGATTATAAATTATGTCTTGCATCATAATATATGTCTCACTAAACAAGAAAAATATACATAGTTTAAAAAAGTGTTATCACTATTATTTTAATTTGTATGCTTGCATATTTTTCAAATCTCTTCATTGCATTTAATTTTATGTAAATGCTAAATATTTTGTTATATTATAATATAACTGTAATTAAAACTACAAATCTTTTTTATGCATATATTTAGATAATTCTACATTTTAAAGTTTTTGGAGCATTAATTACATTTTTAAAGTCATATTTCATCTATTATTTTCTTTGTCTTATACATGTACCATAACAAATATTTAACTGGATTATTTTTTTGATTTATTTATGGTTAATATTTATGAAAATTCATTTATCATAAAAATTGTTTAAAATAATATAAATTGTGCCGATGTAAAGATTTATTTTTAGAATATTTATTTTTCTACAGATTACCTTTATGAATTTGAAAAAATCAATTATTCAGCACTTATACATAATTATATTAATACATATGGAATAAAACTACTTGAATAAAGTTTATATTATTCTTTAAAAATTATTATTTACTTATCAGTTTTCTGATGTTAATTATTAATAAACTATAGTAAGATACATGTGTAAATTTTCTATGTTACTCATATATAAAATTAAGACAATGTAAGGAAGGAAGTGTTGACATTTTCTTGACGTGTTATATAATTAAATTGTAATCAAAATTATATTATAGTAAGATTAATATTTACTTTAAGTCACACTTGCACGCGTTGTCTCATTCTTAAAACATACATCACAAATTTGTGTTCAGTAGTTCCAATTTAGTGTAGTGAGCTCTAATAATAGTTAAATGACTTATCATCAATCATACAGTTAGACAGTATCTGCTTTTAAATAGATTTTTTTTACAGTATTTTAATTTTTAAGCAAGCTATGAATATGTAAATTACTGAAGTATAAATATTTAACACTCTTATATATTGTAAAAAAATCTTTTGTGAAAGCACTGATAATGTTCATACATTTCAGTTTGATTAAATGTCAATTCTTTATATTATTAAAGGTTATTGCCCAAAATTGGAACCACTAAACATAAATTTAGTATGTTTGTAAGCTGGACACAAGTGATAGTACATGTGGTAGTGGTATTCTAAACAATTTATTAGTAACTCATAACTGAAGTAATTTTAACTCACGATAACTATTGTTAAAATTCACTTAAATCTTGACATAATTTTTCTATTAATTTAAACACCATTTTAGTATTTTAAATATTATCTTACAATTATTACAGCTCCAACTGAAGAAGCAATGTTGGAGCGTGCTTTGGCTATGTCAATGGAAACTGGTGAAGATGAGCCAATGGTTGTCCAGGAGGGATCTGGCGCTTCAGCTTCTGGTCCTTCTGCTACAACTGCATCTCAAGTGGACTTCAATAATATGTCAGAAGAAGAGCAGATAGCATTTGCTATGCAAATGTCTATGCAGGACTCGGCAGCTGAAGAAAAAGCATCTTCATCCGGTGCCAAATCCAAAGAGGAAGCTATGGAAGTAGAAGAAGACTATTCGGAAGTGATTGATCCTGAATTTATTCAGAGTGTGTTAGAAAATCTACCTGGAGTTGACTCACAAAGTGACGCAGTACGCCAAGCTGTTGGTCTTGTCAGTAAGGATTCAAAGGATAAAGACCAAAAAAATGAAAAGGATAAAAGCAATAAGAAATAATTGTTGAAAGACAAATTGAAAAATATATTTAATTATACTTTATATATTTCTTATCATTTTTATTTTTTTTTATTAATAACATCTAATTAAATCATATTTCAGAACCCATAGATTAAAATTTTAATAAATTAAATTATTCAATTTTAGAATTGTCTGATGTTTATATAAGTAAAAACATGTTTAGTCTAATAATAAAATCTATATTGTCTAAAAAAATATAATTGGAATATCTACCTAATTGTTTAAATTATAGTTGTATTTCATTAATTTATGAAGCATGATTAAAGATTAAATAATAATTTGCCCTTTTATTTTAGTAATGTTACAATGGTATTATAAAAAATATATTTTAATAACTTGGGCAAGTAAAGATGTGTAAGAATAGAATCATAATTATGTGGTTCCAAAGGGTGATTTATTTTAAAAACTATTCACTAAGAATTACAGGAAGTGTTTTTTTTACATGCAATCTGAATTTAGAACAAAGAATCAAAATAATGGAACACAACACCTTACTCTAAAATAGATGTAACTATAGCTTTAAAATATCATCTAGGGTTTTCAAAAGTAAATAATTTCATACTTATAATCCTAATTAATAGGTTAATAACTTATTAGTTATTGTGTTAAAAATATGCAAGTTTAATTTTTCAACCATATTGGACTAAGCCACTTTAAGAGTATTAGGTTAACATGAGAGACTTATGATTTAAACATCACAATGGTCAACATATTTATTAAAAATAAATCTCAGTATTTTGTCAGTTATATTTATACGGGTACTTGAGTGCTTAAAAAACGGTTTGTCATAACTCATAATATAATAATATATATCTATATGAATGTATAAGCTTGGATTGCTTGCTTTCTGATTTTTACAAGTTAAGAAACATTTATTTTTTTCACTATCAAGGAATGAGATGTTATTATTAAGAAGTGCTTTTTGTATTTTATTAGTTTTAGTAATTTTACTGTAAATAGCTTAAGAAGCTGCTCTACGAAGCTTTTAACTTTGTGCCAAAAGCCTCGTTTTGGCCACCCATGGTATACGTTACGTTCCTAGAAATTCGTGTTTCTAAACAGTCCAGTCGGTTACTGGTTACCAATAACCATGTAACGTCAGCGGGTAATAACCAATAACCATATTTATAACGACTATTCGGTCGACAGTTCGACACCGATCGACTGTGACGAGCTAAATTCGGCCGACAACAATAGTTCTTGTTCACGCGCGCGCTGTTCATGGAACACAACGTTGGGCTTAAAGATTTTAAAGTGAAAATAAGGAACCAATGTTACTTAAATGACAATGTAGAAGGAGCATATTTTTACTTTCCAAGTAGAACTTAAACTTTAATGTGAATGGCGATCTATGCGTTGATGCGAAAAAATCTTGAAATTGTTAATTTTTTTTCATCAAGCGCTTGTCTCAACTTTTTGCTGGTCATTACTAAGTATAATCTGACATGTTTTTGAACTTCGCGGTGGAAATATTTTCAAGTGGATTTTAAATCTAAAAGCTCACGGCACCGGTAAGCACAATTTTTGCTACAGAAAAATTTCTATTCAAAATGTTCATTTCTTTGTTGTTTTTTCATCTCTGAAACAATAATTGTATTTGAAAAATCTAATTTACTTATTAGTTATCGCAATTATTTATGTTTAGTGATTCATTATTTTTATGATAAAATGATATACCACATAAGCGTGCGCACGGGGTAGTCAGGGTAGGCACTTGACTACTCTGCGAACAACTGAACAACTAGCCTCCCCCACCCTAATATGTTTGATCATTTCAAAATGTGCGTAAACGAACGTAAAAATAAGAATATTGGAAAAATATATGGTCGTTAGTAACTGCCATGATAAAATTAGTTATATTATGTTAATTTAGAATTGTGATTTTAATCTCAAAAAGTTTTTCATTGAGACATTAACCATGAAAAAACAAAAAACCATATCTGATTCAAAAATTATACGCCAAGTACAAGTAAGTTATTTTTTAAGTAATTTTTACTTATTAACTAATTTAGGTATATTACATTATATTATTACTTATATAATAATTTTTCACTATGATAAATGCAGTTAAATAAAGTTACCTATCAAAATTTTTTTGTTCATGTTAAATGCCATGTATCATGTATGACTACCCTGCCAGTAATGTCTGTGCACGCTTATGATATACCATACAAATCTATTGAAAACAATTCAATTTAATAATTCTGACCACACAAGTATATTTTTCTTTTTTTTCAATCAAATTTTTTATGATAATTATTTTTATATAAGTGCCTACGTTGTATATTAAAGACTATTATGGTACATTTCTATTATCTTAAAAAAAATATATGTTAATTTATGTAATTATTGTTCATGTTTATTACTGCAGTGAAAAAATATGCATAAATCAATTTAAAAAAAGGATACCAATATTGGAATGTCTAATTATTTTTCTTCATCAGATCAATACCAGGAATTACTAAATTGAATTAGTCTAGGGTACACATCACATCGTACATATTTAAATTTATGTTACCTATTTTATAAATATCAAGAGTTTATATCTATGTTTAATTTTTTGATCATAACCAACACGGTAATTTCTTTTGTTGTCTTTTATAAACAATAGAAACAAAAAATATTGTACCAAGAAAAACAATTATTTAGGGGGACGAGGTAGCCGAGCGGTCTAACGCGTCGGCTGTGGCTCAGCCGGACCGGGTTCGATCCTCGACCATCGGGCGACATTTTTCTCCGGACAAGTCACGGTGTCCGGAGAACAAGTGCCGCCATCCCCCACTCTGGGGCATGTCAGAAACCTACGGGTGTCCCAATAAAAATTCTGCCAAAACTCACCCACGTGTGACACAGCTTACCGTTCCATAAACCTACAGTACCAGTATACCACCCCCTTCCCAATGGCCTAAGTTGTCGCGGGATAATTCATAAAAAAAAAAAAAATTATTTACGTGTATTGTATTATTATATATTTTATGCCATGGCCCGAAATAATTATCGAGTTTCGTGGAGTTCAGTGCGGTAATGCGGTGTACACTGCAGTATATTATAACGGAAAAGAAAATGTCCGCCACCGCATACATTTAAATCGTCAGTGGAATTTTTAAACGTTGTGCTCAATCAAAATATAAGTTGGTACCTACTTTTTCAAATGGATAGTTAAACGAATAGTTGGGTCAGCCGGGTACAAAAACAAGTTAAAAAAATAAATCAAGATATAGTTTTACAACAAATATTTTTTTGGCACGTATTTGACATAAAATGTAGGTAATGTTTTCAATTTCTCTGAAATAGATACAATTATTTCATTATTTTTGTTTCTAACGCCTCGAATTATGCTCAACTATATGCTTTACATATCCAACCCATCATGGATATTTGGTAGTAAAATTGTGTTAGTAAAAATAATAAGTTTTAATTATTCATTTTTTTTTCATTTTAGAATGACGATTCACATCATAAATAATTTTATTTTTTGAGATATAAAATGTTAGTGTCTAGAGAAAAATCTCAAAAAAACACCATTAGTAGATAAATATGAAATCTAAACGATTATTTAATTATTAAAAAAGGAACTAACGCCTAATTGATATTTTAGGGTGCTATATAAGTACAAGTTATTTTGGTATTTGGGTTATAGGCCCTCGGTAAGTTTGTACATCGCATTACGAATTGTCTGACTATTTTAATAATGTATAATATAATCTCAATATTTCTATCTTAGCACTCTGCACGAGTGATGGTCAAACATCTCGCCTCAACTACCACTACCATCATCGTAGTGACATCAGAAACAACAACAACAGCAACAGCAGAAACAAAAGCACCAAAGGCAACAGCAGAAACAGCAAAAGCAACGATAACATCAAATAATTATGTTCGTTGTTTGTATGAATTTAGTTGAAATCGGCACGTGCAATCAAAAATCGGAGCTCATAAAGTTGATTCGACTTCAAAAAGTATCTCCTACAAATTACATATTATTTGGTAGATATCGTGTACATACCGCCAGATTTAATGTGCGGAAATTGTAGGAAAACATGCTTAAAAAGTTTAGAAATATATAACTATGATTTTTGAATAATTAAAAAATAAATGGGACATAGGAGCCTGATGAAGACTTTTCATAAATCTTTAACTGAAATGGTACAAACAAAACACTTATTTTTGATAGGTTACAATACAAATCTACTCCAAATTTCGGTTTTCTATATAAAATGTAGTAAAAATCTTATAAACAAAAATGGTTTGGATATAACTTATAATTTTTACGTAAAGGAATAATTTTAAATATCAGATATTGTAGTTTAATCAATAAATTGTATACAAGATTATACTACCTCTAAAACATTGGCTGTTTTATAATTACTTAGTTTTATCATTCCCTGCAGTTATCTTTGATTCAGTGTGTTATGAACTTATATTCAAATTTTGTTATATCAATATAGTATAATATGTTGTTCACATATTAAGTACAGTGGCGCTCAGGCAGGTTAGAAAGTAATGCGATTGCATGTGATTTCGAGAGGAATGGGTGTATATTACTGCAGGTTTCATAGGGAAGTTTATACATTTATAACATATGCCATAATTCTTAGTAATTAATTTCCTTGAACTACAGTGAATTTTAAGCGTAAATATTTTTTATAAATAAAAAGTTGGGTAGGTGGATGACTAACTTTTTTTAACTACACGTGTTCTTAAAATACCTCTGTGCGCAACTGATTAAGTAACATTAGTTTTAACTTTGAATGGGTGAAAAGATTCAATCACATCATAACATTCGTCAATATAAATAAAAATAATGAGGTAAAATAGTACTGGTACTGCAAAATAACATATATAGTAAACTACATACTTCTATTATAGTTATATGCCAATATAAATTACGAGTAATATGTATAGTACAATAAGATCTAAACCATTATAAAAGTTTGATGGGGTGAACCATGAACAAATATATTTCTAACCCGTTTATATAATTATATAAGTATATTATAGCGAATATTACTTATTACTAATAAGTTATTAGTAATACGGCATTATATTGGTAGTTACTTGCAAGGCTAAGATAAAATAAGTTTTTAAACAGTGCATGGTAGTAACGGGTAGTAGGATGGAAGAAGCATATAGTTAGTCATAAGTTTATACATGAAATATTATACATCTAAACATGAACTAAGATTTCCTGTAATGTTTCAAGATTAAGAAAAGACAAAATTGGAGCATGCGAAGATTGATATTACCACATAGCGGCAATACGAGTAAGTTAGATAGATGTGTGGCACATTTAAATGAAAGGAAGCGGAAGAATAAACGATGAATCATTTCCAGTTTTGATTTATGACATGAATGGTCCTTCTAAATATTTACAATTCCAGGTAGTAATGTTTGTATTTTAAAGTATATTTATTAGTGGATTTAAGACGATTTTAATTAATCAAACCTAAGATTTTACGTGTCCCATCACAATATTATTAATGTGACATTCAAATTTAAGTTTTGGATCAAAATTGTTAAAATTGCTTAATAAATATAGTATTTCACCATTAATACATATATACTAAAATACTAAAATAATATTAGACATAAGTAACCAAATATCAATCACTCTCCAGGAAATTAATTATCTGATATATTTATTAGTATTGAGACTTAAGAGTAAAATAATATTGATTGTCCGATATTTGTATAGATATACATATAATAGATATGAGTATATATATTTTTTAATCAGATTGTAGAAAATCAACATTAACTTAACGAAATATTTTTCTATTTTCTGAAAACATAAATTTAGAGTAATTTCGAACTGATATTGTTTTATAAACATAAGAAACGTTGGCACCAAATTCCATCAGTCCACGACAGAGTGACACAATATTGATAATTATTGTAATCAGGTAAATTTGTATATAACTATTATATTATTTCGATCCGAGTGATCTTACTCTGTCACCAATACCGCAGTTATTACCACCATTATAATAGATATAGCAATTATCAATGCCGATACTTATCACCCGTCTCCCCCACAGACTAAGATAGAATGGACTGGAAACGAAAGACAAATTACAGGACTACCTGTTTGTTTCCAGTAGTCCAGTCCATTTTATATTAATCCGTAGTCCCATCCCATATGTAAGATAATATAATAACCTGATAGGTTTGTAATTGTAATTTATTATTGTTATTATATATTGTTCTCATATTCTCGTATTGTATAGTTTAACTGTGATATTATTATCAGTTTAAACTAGATTTTTAGGATTGTCTGTGTTGCATCTACGATTATATAGTCTGCTCAAATGAATATATCTTTAAAACCTGTTTAGAAAGTTCGCTTAAAAATTGATTTCGTTAATGCTCACATTCATTATTTTAACGAAGAAACGACATTAAACTATTTATTTAAAAATGAATTACTACTAGTATAATGTTATAGATTGTTTTTAACTTTAAATTTTAAATTGTAATGTAGTTATAATAAATACCTAAATACTAATATACGAATCACTAACAAAAATAATTTAATCTAAGTAGCACGTAAAATATTCTGCAAGTTCTCTAAAAATATGAATTTCGTTTACTTTCACACTCTATTTATAAGATATGAGTGACGTTGACGTTGCCGTTCACTAAATAAGAATTTGAATGTTATGAACGCATGTTCAAGAGCGTGTACTTTCCAAACACTACCTATATGTTTAATATTATATTGATGTCGTTGATATAAATAAGATATTTCAATTTAAATATTATAGTTTATTGTAAAAAAAATAAGATAATGTATCATTATACATCTGATTGATATAAATTATAGATATTTATATTCTGGTATAAAATTATATCAGATAAAAAAGTTAGTTCGTAATACATATATCTTGCAAATATTATATATGGTCAATATACTAACTTGTTTAGTGGTAGTTAGGTAATATAGATATTCTGTGAATATTCATAACAATTCATTAATAATGTCCTATTCGCATATTTTATTCAATAAATTTCTGAAATATGGGATGACCTATAGGTTATAGTTATATTACCTATACAGAGTTGTAATTGTACCTATACAGAGTTGTAATTGTTTAATACAGGTCTATGGATCTATATAGACGTTGTGATGAAAATAATAACACGGCGACATGTGTATGCAATTAAGCTACACTACGCCGGATTGCCTTAACTGATATTAAGTTACAAATTCTAAAAAGTTGGTTACAAATGGTTACAAATTGAAAAAACAAAGTTACAACCATTTTTGAAAAAGTGTTATACACTGGAGGGGGGGGGCTAACTTCACAACATCCTTAACTGCATGATAATAATGTAAGCGTATATTTTATTGGGTTGCAAGATCTTCAAAATTTCGCTCATAGTACCAAAAACCAAATACCTTAGGCCTACTACAATGATATCATGTTCTGCCAATCCACCGTCTGTCATGCCCGAAATACTTTATATTAAATATAGTTCAGTACATTTCTCCAACAGTCCAACATTATGAAGTGACAAGACACTCAAATGCCCATTTTTGTGGGAAAAGACAAGAGATCCTCGTGAAGAAAATGCGTATAATTCTAAACTGTTTTGTAGGTATTATGTAAATACTCTCCGTGTGATTTGAATACTTTCAGTTAATCATTCTTTTATTACTCTGCAGTTAAAGTTTAACGAAATCAGGCTTATACAGATTAAATTGAAAATACAGAATTTTCGCATTTCACAATTAGACGAATTCGTCAACTCTATTGCTGTATTTTGCCCGGCCACATTATTTTATTTCTATTTATCAAGTGATATAAAAAGAGAGAACATGAAACCAACACCCTCAAGCTTGAATTATTTTTGGTTCATATTTAAAAATGTTGGTTGGTGCCTCGTATAGGTACTCGGTACACGTTTGTAATTTACGAGATCTGTAAATTTATACAATGTACATATTATGTATGATGTGTTAAATGTTTGAAAGCGAGAAAAAAATTATAAATTTTTATTTTCAGGTTGTTTTTATTTTTAATTGCTGCCCCTTAACCTGCAAAACTACAGCTATACATATTACGTACCTACAGCGTACAATATAATAACAACTAGTGATTATGTAAAACAAACGAAAAATATGTTTGATTAAATTATATATTTTTTTCATCATATAACGTTTTTAACAACTAAATAAACATTTAATTAAAAATTGCTATGCTTGGCGTTTCGTACACATTACACGACCGAATACATTATAACACATAATATAATATAACAATGCGCCAAAGTAACATTTGCAACGTCTGTTGCTACAGCTTCAGGCAATATGAGAGGGACTAGTTTTGTTTTTTGACGATAAAAGCAGCGTCACATTCAACGTTCTTATTAAATCAGTAATTTCACCGTTTGAGAAATATATAACAAAATTGATTTAACATAATATCTTTGAATGCAGCGCGATATATAGTTAAATATATTACATGTAAGTATTATGTATAATGTATATGTATACAGTATACACGTGTATACATTGGGTAGCTACGAACCTTTGTATCTGAATATGCCATATACATACATACGCAGACGATCGAGCACCAACCGAGCGCGCATAGATATATAATATAATACCGCAAATGGTTGCAATAGAGGAATGCATTTTTCCCAAGTGTTTCCGTCTCCGAAGCAATTATATTATATTGTATAAAGTTTCAATCCGACCTATCTCGTCGTGGAGAAAATAAATTTACGCAGGGGACATGCATCACGGGTTTGTCGCGTCGTGTCGTGTCTCGTGGGTATGGGTACCGATTGTATACAGGGTGATTTTTTTATCGAAGAACACTCATTATTTAAAAAAGTATGAGTGTATGAGTATGAGTGTTCTTCGATAAAAAAATCACCCTGTATATAATATTCTCGTATATTGTGGCGTGCGTGCACTGCCATAACGCCTTGATGTTTTAAAATTTTTTAGATTTCACGTGATATTCGCGTCAGCTTGGACAAACAAACAAAACAAAATAATATAACAATGTCACTTTGGTTGAACATCATACCATAACATCATAGGTATTTGCAATTTTCGATCATTATTCGTTTTTTAAAAATTAATATCGATAAAAATTTATTTGTTAGGCACAAAAGCTTAAAAATTTAATACAAGGCGCTTAACATATTAACACATTGTTACAATAGCAGTTGAAAAATAAAATAAATTCATAGTCACAATTTTATTTTATAAGCATTTACAGTTCATATTTTGACTAAATACGTAAAAATTACGGCAATGTTCAAATTATTTTACGCTAGAATTCATAAAAATTTTTCCTTTTATATCCAAGATTTGAAAATTTAATACAAGGCTCCGAAAATATTTTTACAATAACAGTTGAAAAATAAAAGAAATATATAGTCATAATTTTTTTTTACAAGCAATCAAATTTTAATTTTGACAACATACGTAAAAATCACGAAAATTCGCAAATTATTTTAAGCTAGAAAATTCATAAAAGTTTTTCTTTTTTAATCATCTAAGATTTGAAAATTAAATACAAGGCTCCTTACATATTTTTACAATAGCAGTTGAAAAATAAAAGATATATACAGGCACAATTTTTTTTTATAAGCATTCAAATTTTGAATTTTGACAACATACGTAAAAATCACGAAAATTCGCAAATTATTTTAAGCTAGAAATTCATAAAAAATTTTTACTTTAAATCTAAGATTTGAAAATTTTGAATAATCTATAATATATCCTAGACGGCTAGACAGATAAACCGTCTCCGCTCAGAATCGTTTTTCGTATACAATGATATAATATCATTGGATTCAAATTTAATTCCATCGGCCCATTACAGTAACCCACTTGTAACCTACTGTACAGCAGAGCGACATCCACTTTCCCGCTGTTTTTATCTTATAGATACTATTCAGGACTGAAATAAATGTGTGTGACCATAATATGCACACCGCGGGAATTAAAGTGCCGCAAAATTACAAAAGCCTCTGCCATTGTTATAAAGTTATATGATATTTAATTTTATGCATGATCATCAGGTAAGGAAAAGCTATGATTGATCATTTAAATTTTCTGAACCAATTAAATTGTTCGATTTATTATCAATGTTGGTAAGAAACATCAATAGTTATATCATGTTTCTAAGTACTTTCGTTACACCTAATACTTTTCAAAATGTTTGAACATGAAATATTATAACTGGGTATATTGCAGGTATGCGTGGATGAAATAGAATTTACCCGATTGATAGATGTTTTCAATATTTTTTCATCAAGCTAAATTAATTCAATGATTAACAAATGATATCTGATGATAGATCTAAAATTATATAGAATTTGGATGGTAAACAATATTATTACCTATTTGAACGGAGGAGAATTTTTTTGATTCGACTTTAGGGCCTCAGCGTGGCGTACCTTTGAGGAGTAAGTTTCACAGGACGGCTCTTAAACGCAAGAGGACTAGGGTATATGGGAGTCTTTTACCACTAACTCCCTCCCACCTAAATTTAACCGCAGCATACACCGATGTATATATGCAGTAGTGTGTAAACCTATATAATACATAGGTACATGTCGAGGGCGTAATATACTTATGTGAAATAGTTTTTTTTTATCATGTTTACGCATAGGTATAATACAAGGCAATTTATTCTTTGGGATTTTTCGGGCCACTAACCTCAGTGTTAAACATATTATCAGACCCTTTTGCCGTGAAATTTTAATGGATTTCCGCCCGCGGCATGGCTGTACCCACCTCGTGTGATATATCGGAGGTTGGGTTGTCGTCGTGTGAGTATATACCTCATATACGCCGACTAAGTTTATATAATATTATATTATTTACGCGTTTCGTTAAATTCATTGCGAATGGCGACGAAAAACCCACATACGCATATTATGTTATGCCAGCCGCACTATTCAAACGTCAATTTTGATATGCGAACATAATAATATAATATCGTACACGCATAATGTATCGATCACAATCATACCGCATACCGCCGTTATACATGCGCGTATTACACAACTATACTACAATATTAATATACAAGTGAATTTATACAGGTATACCTAACCTGATATACACAGGTACACACAATCCGATTTATATAAATGGTATCGTGTCTACCATCAATATTCTGCTGCGTTCTGACGACGACATGAAACCCGATCGATGAGGCCGTTCTATTAGTAAAAACATTCTAGAGTGTTATTAATTTATTTCGTTCGATTAAATGACAACTGCAGTCAATACTATTTTATTACACATCGTTGTACATTACATTAATTGTATTTTATACACTAATGACTAAACTATATTGTTTGAAGTACATATAAAAAAATATTTCATTCATAACATTTTAATCGTACCTAAACTGAATTATTATACGGAAATTATTTTATAGATACATAATATATTTAGATATATTTCAATAATTAACAAAATTTTAATAGATATACTTGTTTACTTACTTTTTTTTTTTTTTTTTTTTAATTAAAAATAAAGTATATTTACAATCTATACATGTAAGTGTATAATGAGTAAGTGTGGTGACAGAGTAATAAGTAATATGTGAAAAAAAAAAGAAAAAAGTAATAAGAGGAGGAAGGCTCCCAGAGTGCCACCTGACCAGAAATTAGGGTTTGAGTTTATTTTTTTTTTTGTTTACTTACTTATACATAGGTATAAGTTTATATTTTTGATTTAGAAACTTAACATAATATGCACTAATTATTCGGGTTTGAGCATAAGTGACATTCAAAGTACCTAACTTATTTAACTAATTTGTATATGTATACTTGGAATGCACATAAAAATTATTTGTTAAAATATATTTTTGTTTGACCATTAAATATTTTGTATTATGGTGATTATGGTTGTTTGTATTGTACTTATTGAAAAATGTTGATTCTTAATAGAAAATACTATACCTATGTTTTGTTGTAGTGTCTCGTTAAATATAAACAAAATTGTGATTGATTAACATAAACTTCCTTAATATTTGAACCATTATAGCCTTCCATATCTTGCAAGTCTATATTATTATTATACTAATGAAGAATACTTCTTTATATGCTAAGTCAGTTGAAAATATCTCTCCATGAAACTCCTTAAATAGTAAAGAAAATCTAAATAGGTATACCTTAAAAATTCCAAATTCATTATTAAATGAAAAAGGAAGGCGAGTATGTTTTTTTTTTTTTTTATTGAACGTTACAGCTTCGGCAGCATAGGCCATTAGCTTTGAGTTTTATACAATTATATACTTATAAATATTTACATAGAATAGGAAGAAAAAAAACAGTTTATACAATATTAGTGACTTATTACTATTAATTATTATATGCTTTTTTCTAAATTTAATGCCTTGAGGAAAGATATGATGGTTTCTGGTAGGCAGTCGGGACCGATAATTTCGTACAGGTTGGAAGGTATGTTATGCTTTTTACGTTCTTCCTCGTTGGATCTGCACTCGGTCAACAAGTGTTTAACAGTGAGGGTCGTTCCGCACGAGGGGCATTCTGTTGGTGTTTGGTTGTTCATAAGGTGACCATGAGTGAGGAGGGTGTGACCGATTCTTAGTCGGGTTATTATTATTTCTGTTTTCCTGGTTGTTTTTGTTTGTGGCCAGGGATTTATATTTTGTTTTATTTCTCGTAGTTTGTTTTTTTGGTTTACCCAGTGGTTTTGCCATATGTTCCGTGTTAAAAAATTTATATGATTTTCGAGTATGTTTGATGAGTCACCTTGTATGCCTATAATAATATATATATATATAATTATAAATATTAAAATAATACACAATACACAATACACTCCCTACAAAGCAATATTATTTTGAAATAAGGAATTATTTTATATTTCACATTATTCCCAAGATTATATTATGTGTTGCGCATCTATCAATATTTTGATACCTGTTGGGAATACAATAAATAATGTAGATTTTGTTTGCTTTAAATATTTTATTTGGAAACTTTATGTTATATTATTATGTATATGCTATAAGTAAGAATTCATATTGTTTTTTCTTGCTCTTCTAAGTTGTGGATAAATATGTTGAATATTTTTTAATTATTATATTTTATTTTTATTCCTATATCTATTTATATACTTTTTGGACGTTGTCCTCTGAATAAATAATAATAATAAAATGCTCATCGTCCGGTATGAAATACGACGAAGAAAAGAAAACCATGATTATTTCAAATGGTACATCTTATAGAGATAACTGGACAAATTTGTTAGTCAAAACAATTATCATGATATATATTACTTTATACACATAAATTATCATAATATAATAATGATTACAAACATGGTGAGACATATAATTTGATATAATAACATAGTGAATAAAATTATACACATATAAATGTACAGTATATATATATATGTGTGTATTATATATATATATATATATATATATATAGGTGTTAACGGGTGTCCATAACAATAATAACAATAATTATTATGTTGTAAAAAAAATTAGCAAAAGACTGTTGAGTATCAAATTGGACGTTGGACGACCGTAAAATCATAACAAAATAATGAAGCTATAGGTACCTGTAAAGTCATCCATATGAAAAAAACAGCAGTAGTAGCGGCTTCAGCTTAAATCTTCAATGGGTAGCGCACGGCGCGCGGCGGCTCGAGTGTGCTCTATCCCAACGAATGAGAGCGTGACGGCGCGTGATATACCTACTGATGCAGTGGCCATCGTAATTACGAACGAGTAAATATAGTAGGTAAACGAGTAGGTACCTACCTATATACACTCTTTTTATGTTTTCTATGCATTCATATCGAACCCGACTAGCTTACAGGTGTACTGCAACAATAATATATGAATCGCGTAGTAATCCGTACAACACACTCGTGTATTTTATTTAGATTTATTTATGAATAAGCCATTATACATAAAAACAACTTTGGACGCATCGGATGATAGTGCGCGCTTGATTTTCGTCGCAGTCCGAATCATGGAAATACGCGTATCATATACCGCCGCCGTGGTGTTCACCTGTTGCTGTAGTTGGCTGACCAGGTAGGAACCTACCTATAAATAATAATATACGCGATATCATAATATTTATTTTGTATAGTGTATACATAAACATAAAGTAAGTACCCTTATACGTTATTTGTCACGTTCGTTTGGTGAAATCGATAATTTTGCTCATTCTGCAGACGAGCACTTCGTAGAAAATGTACGATAGACAGTGGGGCACTGGGGCTACATAATAATAATATGGTCATCTTAAGATAATATCGCCCGGAAAATGGATGGGTGATGAATAATGTAGGCCGTTAATATTACAATCTTTGTATACGTTTAATAAGTTTTAATACTTCACTCGTTATTTTTTTTTATAGCTGGCTTAAAAACCCAAAATAATTATATTCACTTCGCAGTTTATTTTTAAAACCGGGTTAGTGAAAAGAAAAAATTATGATATACACGATATACCCGATACACTTTTTAAATTCTGTACTTATTTAATGTATTAATACATATTTAACACACGTTTAAGTTTTTTAATCCTCAACTCAAAAACATCTGAATCAAACACGATCTTGAGTATTTGATAACACACAAAGTGGCATTAATTAGGTGATATATTATATATTGGAGATGATTAAATCTTCTTTAAATTTTAAATAAAACCGTAAAAAACTCTGGTATAACTAGTGAGGAAGCTAATAATTGACCGGTATAGTTAAATAAGTCTCTGCGGAGAGTCAAGTTCCTTGAAAATTTAAATCTATACCTACATACCAAAAAATAAAATGTGTTTGTTGAAAAAAAATGTTAATTAATGTATGTAACTTACAATCCTTTTTAAGAAAATTAAATTTTAATTGTCATAAAATTATCATTATATTAGACATTATAATTCATATTGCTTATAGTTGAGTATAGGTACGTTACCTATATTTATTTATTATATAACTCAACAATAAATAAACAGATTATAAAAAAAAACTAATATATTATATGAACATATAACTAACCTACCCATTGTCATTTTGTTATTGAAAATTTATTACAATTTTTTTTTAAGCTAAGCAAAATAATAAACTTTAGATACCTACCAACTTTGTTTCATTGAAAAAAAAAACGATTCATACCGAAAAGTAAAATAATCTGTTCCGAATAAGATTGTTAAGTAAAAAATGACCTGTTGTAAGTTTACATTACGTCGCTGTAATAATAGTGATTAGTGACTATCGTTAAGTTAGTGAGCACACGTCAAAAGTGACTGTGACTATTATATCGAGGTACAAGTTATACGGAAAATAAACTTCTAAACTATATATAATATATTATGGTTAATTTTGGTACACGATGTATGATATGATTACGTATTATTATACGAAATAACATCTTATATCATCATAATATTAAACAACAATTATAATTTGTATTGTGTCTCAGCAAACATGTGCGAATTTAATTTAATTTTAAGCAAACCTTCTACGTTTGTCCAAATGTCATGCTCATGTGTATAATATATTTTAGGTAAAATTACATTATAATTTACTATACTACATAGTACTATACTATACTACACACTTATCTGAACAAGAGTCCAATATAATTTTTTTTCAGTAAACGGAGAAAACTCATTTGTCGAAAGCTAAATTTTAAATATTTTGATTACATGTATTTCTTTTGTTAATGTATGTTTTTGTCACCTCAAGATGAGCCAAATTTATACTTTGGATACAGTATTATGCGTATTTTTTAAATAGTGGAATCGGGTTTTTTTTATAAGAGTCTCACTCTCACAATAATATATTTTGTATAATTTATTTTTGTGTGATAATATTATAATGCTATTGTTTGATGTGTGATCGTTTGCAGCATACGAGGCCACGCGATCGACTTTAAAGCCGTGCCCATGACCCTGTTGAACGCTACCAATTTCATTATGCGGCACCAAAAGTATTTGCTGCAAGACGACGAACGCGCGACTGACGCCGCCGAACGAGCATCCGGTAACGAAGGTAGGTAACTACCGCTGAACGCCAAGCGCGTTTTTATACGTAATATACAGGGTGATTCAACAAGCATGATCCACCTCCAAGATAAGTTATTTGTATCACTACACTCGACACTGTTTTAGTAGTACAAAAAAAATCTCAAAACTTTGAACATATTGTCTAAAATACCTATTTTTAATAATTCAAAAAATAAAATGTTGAATAACTGCATTATTTGAAAATAAAAAGGGATTGGACATATTCGGCGAATCTCTCTGTATATATTTTATAATATATTATATTGTACAGGGCATCGTTTTATTGTAGGCCATCGAGTGGATAGCTGATAGGGGTTGAGGTTTATTCGGTACAATGCATCATGTATAACACGTGTATTGTGTAATATTTATGTCAATACCACAATACGCATTAACGCGTGAGTCTGTTCGTATATAATAATATGATTACCTACCTACATATCAATTTCGCGACGATGTGCCTTTTATTTACTACCAATTGCATATTCTATATAAATCTAGGGAAAAAATTCTATAGAAAAATTAACACCTCCCCCACAAAAAAATACATATATAATTGAAAATATTGTCGTAAAAATATTATCTATATTATATAATTTATCAGATAACTATTTTGTTTAAATATATTATATATATGACTACATAAATAAGATATTTTAAATATTTTTATCTGGATAAAGTATAACACTAAAATATGCTATCTATGCGGATAACTTGCTATTGTGTACAGTATTAATTTATTGAAACCGACTTACCACTTAACATATAAAAACGAGCTCGTCAAAGTGGTTAGATTAATATAAACCACTCAGGAAAATGTAAAATGATTAACTGGAATCCGAATTAATGAACAATGTCCGATACATAGTAAACGATGCCCAGTTTGCCCACGCATTAATATAATAATATCATTGTTCATTGTTGTACGTTAAATTTTATCAGCTCATATGTTCCGTAATCGAATTGAAATAATAATTTAACGGCGGATCGAATGTGATAATATATTTTGTTATCCACGTGTTTTACTTTGATATAACCACCTTTTATATATTATATGCCCGTTTTCAGTCTACATTTTTTCCATTGATGAATGATATTACGACGTGTTTCAATAATATTTCAAACGACGACAATTCGATGTCAGTACTGCAGACTGACGGCAGCGGCGCAGCGTAAACGATAATATAATACATCATTATTATGTAGGTAATGTCTGTTTGACTATTAATAATATATTAATATATAACAGTGTAACCATTATTTGTCAATTATAAGTTTCCGAAATATCTGAAAAAAAATCTAATCGATGTAGGTAGATCAGACACTATACATTTTCTGCTGAGTGTCACATCGATTTTGACCCTTAAAGGCTTAATAAAATATCCCATCTGACGCTATAGTAATACACTGTTATCAATATGTGTACCTAATTCAATATGCTTATATGACCGTATGTACGTATCCGTTTCTATACGTAATTAATGAAAATTATGATGATTTTAATTTTAAAATATTTACATAAATTATGTATGTGCTATATATACTGTTGACTTATACACGTTGGCCGTAGTATTAGGTTCTTAATAGCGAAATTAATAGCAAAATAATTTCAATTTTGAACTTGAGTAGAATTAATAAATCTTAAAAATCATATTTGACGGGCCTTATAAGTTTTTATTGTTTTAAAGCATATTAATAATTAGAAATAATTTATCGGCTGGTGACCCACATTGTGAGACTCACTTTAATATACCTAACATTTCATTCCTCTCTACAACGGCACAACCCAATATGACAATATTATTACCATTGCGATTACTTATCATTATTTTAATCATCACTCATTATAGATATCTGTTAGTATTTATGTTATTAAAATAGCTTAGTGCCTTAGTGTACCTACTCACGGATATTTGTCAAGTAACGATGAGAGCATTTCGACTTTGATTCTTAGCTTATGCTAATCTGCGGTAGACGAAGAGCATTTAAATGTTTTGTCTTTGAAATAATTTGCGTGATGATGGTTTGTGTGCACTAATGTCTTCCATAATAATTTGTTGTTTGAGGTGACTTTGCTTCAAAACATTAAACGTCATATATAGTTGATGACTTTAAATTAACGAGGTATTATTAAATGTCATTCACTGAAGTAATCGTAATATCTTGAATCCATCTCTTCGCGTTTCTGTTTGATACAACGTTCGTTCCGAAGGTATTTAAGCATAATATTTCATTATAATGTGTATATTTCGATCGAGTTAATAGTGTATTATGCGCATTATGATAATATATACAATTAGGGTTTAAAATTAAAATTTAGTATAATCAATATTTACTATTTTGCTTCATAACCAAAATGGTGAAATCTATGTTGTAATATTGCTTCTCGTAATACATTTATTATGCATGTATAACGACACAGTATATTGTGGTGATACACATTGTAATATATACTTCGTTAATAAATATCCAGATAAACTTAGTATGCAAATAAGAGTATCTACTTTGCATATTGGGTATAAAGGTTACACCTTTTTGGATGTCATACGGTTGGACAATTTATTGAAATCGATCGACGCATTCTAGAAAAAAATTATTTGAACGAAGGAGTTTTGTGTATTATACTCAGTGACTTTTCGTAGAAAAGTTAAGAATTTTATAATTTTTGCAATATCTCTATATATTATGCACGCAAAATTTTAATAAAATACTGCGTGAACATGATGATATACATTTATATTATATACAGGTATCTTTAAGTTTAAAAATAAATAATTTCTTAGAAAATCAATACATTTTCTTATATCTGAGAATATTTCCTATTGCAACATTTAAAGTAGATTAAAAAAAAAAAAATATTTACAAAGTTTTGATTTGATTTTAAAAGATATTTTATTAGGTTGAACTTATAAATATATAAAATAATATTATAAAACTATTAATTAGATTTAAAAGTGATGCATATGATGGGTTGATAAAATATTTGTAACTTATAATGGAGTCAAACCGTTCACTAAAAATTAATTAAATTACATCTCTCTTATTTAATTTTAATTACTTTACGGACCATGTCGAATAAGTCGTTAAAGGCTCAGGTTGAATATTGTGATATTGGCGTAGGTATAGCTTTCATAATGGTATTTAGGTCATCGTAAATATTACAGCTCGGTAATATTATTCAAAAGCCTAAAATATTCTGAAATACTCAAGTTGTGAACTATTTGTCATCTATAATAACTTAAGTTTGAGTTTCGAATAGTAATTGCCAAATTATTAACGATTATTTTATTTTATTATTAAGTTTCAAGAGTATAACTCTAGTTCAGACCGATTGTAAAATAAAAATAAAGTTTCCTTATAAAAAATATCATTACTTATATCTATTCTAGTATTCTATGAATTATTGTGAATCAAGTCTAGTAGGTGTTATTAGCCAGAAGTTAAGACTTAAAAAGAAGTAAATTTATAACATAATATTTTTTTTTTAATTTTCAATAATTACTACAAAGAATAGAAAATCTGAAAAAAAAACAATTAATAAATCATATCACATTTTTTACGATACTATACTACTATATTTTTCATTGCTTTCTAATTAAATTTTTTAACGCATCACTATCCTCCACTAATATGTGAGCAAAGCGAGACGAGGATCATAATATAATAAAACAACATCTCTCATAATATATCCAGTCCGTGACGATTATATTTATGATATCTATAAAATATATTATGGATCTTAAAATCACTTTTTTAGTCCTTTTACTATTATAGACATGGTATTAAGTATTAACTATTAATACTATCATAATCTAATTGTCCTTAAAATGATAATAAATATTTAATTATTTAATAATATATTAAAAATGTTCAACTTTTTTTAAATTATCATACTTAAAAAACATATGTTTTCTTACAATGTTATCTGTTTAGTCATGATCGAATTTGAAAGTTTTAATTAAGTTTATACAACTTACATTTTCCTCAAAGCTTTACCATTAAAACACGAATCCATTGTTTTCCACTTTTTTATTTGTATTTATATATTTTTGACTAAGTTGTTCATGTTATAATATTTTTTTTTTAATTTTAAGCAAATAACGTAAAATATATTAAAAAGTATATTTAATTAAAACAAATACATTTTACATTCAAGAACCAGGTGTTTTATTGTTTATAAAATAATTTAGTGTTTAGATACCTAATATATGACTGATGACTCCATAGTATAAATACAGTTATAATAATGAATAGCGATATCACTATACTTCTCTAAACATTTAGTTTTTTGTATGAATTTGGTTTTATTTATTTATTAAATTTTAAAGATTTTTTAAATTAATTTTTAATGTTTATAGACTTTTTTCAAATATGAATTAATTAAAGCACATTAAACTGATTGATTAATAATTATTAGTTTTTTGTATAAATATATTAGCTACCTAGTTAATAATTTTTATATTTGATGAATAAAATAACTTAAATTCAGTATTCAGAGAGTATTCATATTATACAAATTACAATTTTTCTTTTAAAATGTTATTCTCTAATACAAAGTCATAATTTTTCATTCGACTCAGGACATGTTTACCCATAAAAATCTTAAAATATGAGAATATTATATACAGAAAAGAGGATGAAATTTTCATTCTATTACCAAGTACCAATACTATTATTATATTAATATATTATTTAACTAGAAAAAAATATAAGTATTACTTATCATTGATTGTAATCTCATATCGTTGTTGGAATAAGTACTTAATTATCTACTCAAAAATATGATTTTATATTATGTAAAAAATAAACTTTATTTGCTTTCTTAGTTTTATAATTTTGTATACATTTTTACTTCTTCTAAGCTGCATACATTCATAAATAAAATATTATAATAGGTGAAACTATCATACAGATCTGGACTCTATTTACGACAAGAAACTATTTTTTTTGTTTTTATGTCCATTGATTTTAATATAATTTATGATATCAATGAGTAATGGCTATGATTGTATATTTAAGGAAGAAAAATTACTTTACTTACAGTGAATACAATTAAAAAGTCTAGATACTTCTGAAGTACGGTATTATCATTACTCCATTACTACCGGGTATAGTAAGTTTGTTATATGGGGAGGAGGGCTTAAGGGCTTACCCCCTCACCCCTAAGTACTACACTGAATATTCGTGTATGATGATAAATGATAATAGTAATAATAAAATAAAATAATAATATTATCAAATTATCAAATCGATCTGTTTTTGATGCATAGCAAGGAAAACGGGAAAGTATTTCTTAATTATTTCACATAAAACAACTGTGTAATGTTTGGTGAACTACGGAGATTATTTTCGTTATGATATTATTATTAATAAACTGCTACTATAATGTACGCGTGATGGTATAATTAGTGCAGGTACCTACGTGAAACGTAATGGTTTTTTCTTTTTTCCTTTCAGTGAACATGAATATTGATGAGAACGTAGATGGCTTTATTAACAGCCCTTTAGTTTTAACTACTGAAGTGTGCAACCCGAGAAAATGTCAAGCCGGTAAAATGGAAGGAGTGTGTATTAGCGCCGAATCGTGTTTCAAACACGGTGGTCAAACCGGAAACCCTTGCAACGGATCGAGTAATCTGATTTGTTGCACATGTCAGTACCCGAACATATAATAGTACACCTATAATACATTTAATACAGATGAATATATTATTACAACACATTAAAATTGCGTCTACAGCACACTGCACGTTTGGGCATTTTATCTCGAAATTCGATACTCGTTTGTGCATTATTTAGTCTATATTTAATTAAAATATATTATTTGTAGGTATGCTATGTAGGTTTTTATGTAAGTTGTATAAATTAAAAATTATATATCATATCTGAATTAAAATTAAATATCAGTAAGCGCATTATGTTGACTTCACATACGAACTTTATCAATGTACAAACATAAGACGGGCTAACGCCGAGTACTAATATGTGCATAATTAGCAACCATACGCGTGGTTGTAAAATCGTACTTGCTAAGATAATCATAGTGGACTATGATAAAGTGTGATGTCTATGTGTGATTATTATATAATAATATGTTATGCTACTTTTTCATTGATATTATTTCATAATTATTTGACATAACTCAATTTTCCACGTATCTATTTGAATTATCACAAATGTTATTAATACTTATCTATATATGGAATTATAATATTATATTTATGCAATATGTCCAATGCTCATGTAGGTATGGCTTGTATACTATTCTTAAGCAAGGGTATGTAGATACTTCTTTAATTTAAAAGATGCCCAAACGTGGTATTTTTTTACTTATCGATATTGATGAGTGCCCAAACACGTTGTATGTAATAAGCCAAAAGTACTATGGCACGCTTACAATATTTTTTTTCCGAATACTTGTGTTGATGTGTTTTTAATTGTTTTTTTGACGTCCGTTGGATAATTTGTTGCAGTCATACTTACGTGCGGTGACGTCTCCAGTCAAAAAGTGACGTATCTTCAGTCCCCGGATAATTTAAAAATTGATACGGGCAGTTTGGCATGCGATTACGACGTAATTGTTCAAAAGGATACGTGTGCTGTCCGGTACGTTCATCATTAAACTGTTAAACTGTATATATTATAGGTTGTGGAGTGTATATGCAGTGTATAATGTATATAATATAGGTATATATATAACTATAAAATTACATATTAATATAATATACAATTTAAAATACAAAAATACAAAAATTTAATATTATTACAAAATGCATTGTTTGAATGTAAATAATTAATTAGCTAGTTGTTGGTACTAACTACTGAAAAATAAATTAGTTTAAATAAATTTATTATATACATAGCTGGAGTTAAAATAAAATTCTTTTGTTCACAAAAAAGAAAAACTAATCGATTTTTCCGAGTAAAATAATAGTTATTTACACTTACATGTAATGGCTGAAAACTATTAAATATACTTATATAAAAATAATCTTTAAATAAACATTGCTTTTAACATGATATTTAATTTTCATATAATATGCAGAGAGCGGATACTGCAGTTGCAGTATAGAGGAAATGTGCAAAAGGCAGACACTTTTATTTAATATTCCATTTCTGAATTAAAAAGTAAAAACATATAGGAAGACTGGCTTTTTATGTTGATTTAAATTCTCTCAGTTACAGTTTTTTTCAACATTTTTTATCGTGTTTAATTTCGAATGCGAACCATTCGGAATCATATCCATGTCAGTATCGGCCCATTACGCAAATTTTATATATTATGTGTCCATTTGATATTTTTTAATGGTTTCAGTATAATTTTTATTACATTTGAATATTTTGGGGTCTAAGAGTATATACATTTTACCTATATCAAAAAAGATCTTTGGGAAATGAGAGACGTTTGTTGCAAATTATTTTAGTGGGCTTATTATAACTTCAAATTGTATATATTTATAATAAGATTGAACTTTCTGTGCTTATAAAGAAAATTGTATTAAATAAGGTAAAATTAGATCCAATTATTTATATATTTTAGGAATGTTATATCTTTTATAGGCTGGTTGACCATAATCCGTAAGAACACATAAAAAATTGGAATATGTAGTAATTATGTTTGGAGCCGATTTCGCAAAAAAATATATTTTTGAAAACCCTATATACCTCATTGTATCTATTATCATGAACTATATTACTTCAGAATATTTTTATAAAAAACTGGAAATGTATTTATCTTGACAGTTTTGCTATGCGATTTTTTTGTATAAAGTTTGTTATTTTAGGTAAAAAAAATTTTAACTAACTCAAGTGCAGATAAAGTCTACGTTTCATTTTTAGTGAAATAAAACGTATTTAATCATATAGAATCTAACAAAAAACATATAGTGGTAGAAGAATTATAAAATATAACGTAACTGACTTTTCATCGATAAAGTGATATTGGGAGAACATTTCGCCAATACTTAAGTGTCGCCGAGTGACTGTTGTTGAATATACTTGGATACATTATTTACAGTCACTGCATTATAATAATAACAATGATTGCTAAATCTGAATAACCATTAACAACTAACAACCAAACTACCGAACAACTGTTAATTTATTGTTAACGACTTCCGTTGCATGATAATTTTGTCCATACGTGTATCACGTATGTCTAAAACGTATTACGCGTATTTTATAAAAAAAAAAAACGAGAAATAGAAATATGATTTATACAAATATAAAAGAAAATAACTTCACTATCAAAAAAAAATAATGTTTTCGTCAAATATCATTATATTATCATGATATGAACGAACAGTCGTCACACAAATACTGATAAAAGATAAAACTAAAATAAATATTTGATAGAACGGTAAAAATTATTATTTTTAAAATATTATAATAATTTAAAAATATTCCTAAAATTGCAAGTTATATTTTATTTATTAATATATGTTTAGTAAATATTCAGGTTTATATGCACGAAAATGTTTTCCGTATTATCAATTAATTTTTATAATAATAATTGTCTTGCACTCTTGAAGTGTGGATTATGAAACGGTGAATCTGGCTAGCAAAATAGGAGGAGTATGTGACATCGATCAAGTTTACATTTTGAATTCCAACGACGGGCCAACGACGGGTCAGTGTGGAGCATTGACTGGTTATAGCAGTAAGTCTTGATTTAACATACTGAACGAAGTGAATGTTATTTCATTACACTTAGTCAGCACTCAGTACCCTAATAATGTAGTGATTTAAATTGATTTTTTCAGCCGTTGTCGCTGTGAAACCGAACCAAGAAAAACCTTTGAAAATAGCAATGGTTGTTCAAAGTGAACCGACCGAATATTGGATAATAAAAATCTCACAAATAGATTGTGGTGAAATAAAACCGCTCAAAGGTAGGAATAACAAGACAATTTATATATAGTTGTATAAGCCATATTTTTGTAGTTATATATTTGTCCCCGGGGATCACTACAATAACCTCGCTGACACGGTTATCCGGTAATTTTTTTCTCCCTTATAAACAAAACCTAATAAATCAGTAAACCAAAAATATATATGAAAAACGCACAGGAAAAAAGTTCGCACAGTCCTATAATATAGAAGGCTGATTAGTTGGGCGACAGTGTCTACACCATAACATCGTAAACACAAGCGAAGAACAATAACTGACTGAAAATAGTTTTTTTTTCACGGTTCAAGCTATTTTATATTTTCATTATACATTTATACGTACACAGAACAGTGTAGTATTCACTGTCTCGAAATTCGCCATGTTGTATAATACATATTAAATATTTCAAACTATAAGAACGGCTGAGAAAGTTTCCATTTGAAAAGTCTCAATGTGCTGAAAACAGAACAAAAAACGAAAAACAAAAACAGCCATAAATTATTATTTTTTCATTTAACGATCGTCGAAACGCTACCTATATATACATGCATTCAATCCAATATAATATATAGTGTGAGCATATAATACTATCACAATATTATTAAAGGAGCTTAAATACTGCACCTGTATAATAATATATTAATATGATACCGCACGTACATCTCAAATTTGTGTTTTGACTGTATATATACCTACTTTGAATGAATTCAAATAATTCAATCTCTCGATAGGAAGCCCAAATAACGAATGATGAGAAATTATATTTCATTCTTCGTATAAGGCTTCTTCGTCTGCTGAACATGAATAGCAATCAAACGCAGCATTTTCTAGAAGTAGGTATAATTACTGTAATATTATTGTTCGCTGTTATTATTGTGTTATAGCTTCTTCGATTGGATATAAATACGGTAGGTAACTGAATTATTTCGTTCATACAAATAGAACTTATTTTGTACATCTTAGGTATTTATCCGAAGAGAAGTATCTACCTCCTACGCCTGTATGTATGCATTATGTATAAACAGATGACGTTAAAACTTGAATGTGCGCTCAGATATCTAATCGTTGAGATATTGTTACAATGATTTATGATTTGGAACGGTATTGTTATATTGTTTGTACTATAAATCAAACAGTCCATAAGCACAAAGATTTCGTTCGCGAGGTTGTAAGGGGTGTAATGGTGCAGTACGATATGCACTGAATACTTAATGGTTCGAAGTGATTTCCGTTGGAGGAAAAAAATTTCTTACATAAACATAATTAATTTTGACGTATTTTAATCAGGTGATTAAGAAAAATACATGGGAAAACGTTTTCGTGGTTTACTTAAAACGTTTTATAATAATTTCACATTGCAAAAATTATTATTAATTATTCAAAAAACATTAAGTTTGTAAATCGAAATATATCGTACAAACTTTTGTATAATTTATAAACTGAGGGGAATAACAGCGGCTTGATTTTTTATATAAAATAAAAATAAATACTTAAACGCGCCATTACATTTTGATTTATTTACAAGTTCGAATAAACTTTATTTTTTCTAAACGCACGGAAAATGAATCAAACTAAAATAGCTTTATATTGTTTCCTATTATTTACAGAATTTTTATTCGTTTTCAGGTCATAATATATTTTATTCAGTTTAACTTTTAAGATTCTCGACGATTTGTTTAAAAAAAAAAAAATATATATATATAATATATGTGTGTGTTCAATTTTAAAGGTAACAAGAAATATTTCGACCGTATGACCTTGAATTTGATTCAGGTTTTTTTTTACAGGATATAGGACATAAATACATATTTTTTTGATAAATTTAAATTTATAACTTTTTTTATCTGCGCATGCGCAGTAAAATAAAAATTTCTTAAATAGGAACCATTATTTTTGACACAGGATTTAGATTGCTATATTTTTTTTGAGCAACTTTGATCTCTACAGTTTGTTGATATCTTCAAAATTGCCATTTTTATGACTGTCGAAAGTTTTAAATCAGTTAATTCGTAAATATCGCATTTTTCAACGAATTAATTATAATGATATTTTTTTATAAATTCGATGTAATAATAAATACATATTGTAGTTTTAATAAAAATAAATTGTTATAATAATACCTATAAATGTGTAATTAAGATAGAGCGTTGAAAAATGCGATATTTACAAATTAACTGATTTAAAACTTTCGACCGACATAAAAATGGCAATTTTGAAGATATCAACAAACTGTAAAGATCAAAGTTGCTCAAAAAAAAATAGAGCAATCCAAATCCAGTGTCAAAAATAATGGTTCCTATTTAAGACATTTTTATTTTACTGCGCATGCGCAGATAAAAAAAGTTATAAATTTAAATTTATCAAAAAAATATGTATTTATACCTTTAAAATTGAACACACGGTATATATATCAAAATTCTAGACTTCACAAATTCATTTATAAACCGAATCGTCTTAAAAAGTTATTTTACGAATACGAGCAATAAGTAATAGTTATCTTATGCAAATATTGTTCAATAGTCGACCGCCTAAGTGACTTTTTACATAAAACGATAATTTATTCTCTTAGATCACTTTAACGCACGAAAAGGTATATAATATATTTTATGATGGACCTATATATTATGTTAAATTGCGGATTAGCTATGATAAAGCTTTGTAGACGACCGCTACTATATTGCTACTGCAGGCAATAATGCAATCAGTGACGGATTTATCTTTTTATCACCATAAAGAATTTATCATTTTCGTAAGAAGCGTTTAAATATATACTCGTATCTAAAATTGAAGGTGATTTCATATTTCTTTTTTGCCGTCCATAATATAGTTGGCACTAAACCTCAATAATGTAGCGGGATTCTAAAGGATTTTCATCTTTGAAGCCGATTTGACCAAAAAAACATGTCATAGACCTAAAATATACACTGAGTATAATATGTCAGTCTGTAGATATTTATGGTCAGCTCGTTACCGACGTGCAATCGATATAGTGACACACAATTTGTAATAATATGGGCGTGCGATGATATTATGTAGTTTTTTTTGTTTCTAAAATATAACGGGATTTCATGTTTTGTTAAAATAATTTGTGGAGTATAAACTTTATGAAAATGTTATGGAGTAATGTTTGTAAAGCAGGTTAATTGTCTTATACTCTTATGCCCTAATGCATAGGTAACGCGTACTTCGCAGATGTTAAACAAAATGTAAGTTTTTTTTCATTTCATTTCAATTGTTGTTGAATAATTTAATGCAACTATTTAAATAGTATTTGTAAAAATAGATTATCTTATTTAGTCGAACCCGGTTTTTGTAAGACTTTAAAGTAAAATTAAATCTACCTAGTATAAAATAAAAACCCTCAAAAACATATTTTATACCGTGTAATATTATTTGTCCATGATATTTTTAACGTTTAATAAAAAATAATGTCAGAACGCATTCACGTATAAATAATTAAGTATTTAAGTATATTCAACTGTATTGTTATTATTTGAATAATAATTATAACGGAATAACCGTCTGGGGCCTATTCGATTCGGGTAAAGCCATATGGAACCGAAACCACGGTATCTGAATGGATTATAACAATATGGATACTGATACTTACAAGTTACTACACAGTGCTATTATAGGTATAAAATCGTTACGCACTATCAGTTATGCGACACGGTACACAATAATAGCTTGAGGCTCCGGTGCGACGACGCGCGTTGGTGATTAATCGAAACTTTTAAAACTATCTTAAAATATCTGCAGAGTTTTGAAAATCCTTATCTAAATAATTTAAGTACCTAATCTAATAAAAAGTATTCGAGCAACAGTTGTTTAGAAGAAATTGTCGTTAAAATAAGTTTCGAGATAAAATCTCCTCCGAATATTATAATATTATTATGTGTAGATACGACAAACTATACGCCATCGCCACTATAAAATCGTGCCTAATTAATAATATTATTATCGTTGTGGAGTGTTCATGACCCCGTGGGTTCGAGTTTGTCTGCCTAAGCCAGTCTCTAATTTTTACAAAAACAATTGGTTTTTATTTTTTTGCAACTTAATAAATTGCAACTAGTGTAATAATTACACCTCGGCGATAGATCTTATATGTGCGCAGTGGCGTGCTCAGGAATTTTGAATGGGGGGGGGGGGGGGGGGGGGTTAAACTTTTTTTAATATAATATTTTATTCAATGAATATTTATAAAAAATCATTATGTATTAAAATGTAAAAACTATAAGTAATAGGTAATTATAAAACAAAGTCTAGTTTGCGTGGTTTTTATTATTATTATTATTATGTCTGATAAGGAGAAAATGATAACTAATCAATTTATGAAAAAAAAAAAACTAAAATCGAAAAATAATTATAATTACCTATATGTAAATCGTTAATACATATTATATATTTGTCAAGTTCCCCCCCCCCCCCCCCCCGTGAGCACACCCCTGTATGTGCGTGATGCAATGAATGAACAGTAGTTGTTATTCGTATTACGTTTCATCTGATCTATAATGAGAACTTCCGGTATGTGAGATTTGACGACGTGAGTTGAACTGCTTTGGGTTTCTCCTATTTTTTTTTTGTCGGAGTCTTCCACTAACTTTTTTTTATCAATTTAATAAATTTAATAGTTGGATAAGCCATCGTGAAAGAGGTCGAAAAGATACCTTCAATTAATGGGCTCCACCGTGGATGATTCGAATCTATCCTGCCAGAGAGAACTCGCCCCAATATTTCATTTTTGTTTAAATTGGGGTGAATTGCCCTTAATTTATTAGCTCGGCTTTCCATCCCATCGTTTAGTAATGCTAGGCGTCGGCCGGCCATGGTTTCTCATATTGATCTTCGTACATGACTCGCTATAATATAATATATTCACTTGATTCGTCTTATTGAAGCGGCCAGTACAAAATATAATAACGTGCTATATTTTGCTCAATAATATTATTTTATCGTGTAATATATGATATAAAGTGTATCATGTATATTATATAATTATACTTTTAGATTTTTGGTCGTCGCTAGTTTACGGACCTCGTTAACTTTGTATTACTGTAAGTTTTTAGCTATAAAGAACATTTAAATTGTATCATAATAATAATATACCGACAATTTGACTGATCGCTCGAAATGTAGATGAAAGAGGCACCAAGCATGAATTGAACATTCTTCTCAGTACAGGTAGCGAATGCATTGATAAACCAATGTGCCGACTACCGATCTTATTATGGCTTATCTTCCAAGACTGTAGTATATTATAATACCATCACGGAAACTTAAAGACGTCGGCGACGTTCTTTGGTTTCAGAATCACCCGATTGCGGTCTATCGTCCATTCGGCAAATGAACGACGACAACTTCAATGAACAGTCACCTCACTTGACACCGTCGTTAGAATCCGGACGTTGTGGTGGAAGTGGTGGCAGTGGCGACAGGGGCGGGAAAAATGACGGCCACTCGATGATTCAACGGCAGCGGCTCAAACGTCGCTCTGCGATCCGTGGTGGCGTGCACGACGTATTACAACCGTTGCGGATGGGTCTGTCTGCAGGTCACCTTGGGTCAGCCAGGGAACGACTGCATACCGTACAACGCGAAGATTTCATGGACGGCGATAACCGAAGGATCATTGGAAGTGACGAGGCGTACATCGGCGAACACACCTGGCAAGTGGCTATTGCTCTGGACGGGGTGTTCTTCTGCGGCGGAGCACTGATTGCTGACCGATTCGTCATCACCGCCGCCCACTGTGTCATGACGTAAATATACTATCATAATTATTATAAAAGCATATAAAAATAACAATATTATTATAGGTAGTCTGTGTCTTACTTATTGCTTGTATTAAAAATTAAAAAAAAAAAAAACACACAGGAGAAGGGTTGGAAATGATACTTTTATCTTTATGAGGGGTGGATTAAGAACAATCGACCGCTATACAAGAATGGTTTTTAGTAAACATTTTACTAATGAATTTCAGAATTATTAATACCCTTGAAGAAAATATAATTAATATTTACATGTACCTACAATTCAATCGTGCGATATAACATCTGCAATTTATAACTACCGCATATTTTGATAAATAAAAATGCAAGACTTTGAAACGGAAAATAGTTGAATTCGCTTTGCTAGTTCCTTGTATATTACAAATGCTTTATTTAAAATGAAAATCACATTTTACTCACAAAATAATTAAAAATAAACTAACATTAAGATAAAATAAAATCAAGCTATAAGCATACCATATTGTTAAAACAATCTCATCATAAACTGTGGTGCGCGAGATAGGTATAAACACTTTGAAAAAATAACTAATTAAAATTAATTGATTAATAAAACCATTATGATTTAACAAATAATATGTTACATAAGTTTTTAATGAAAATTAACGATATTAAAATGACGATAAAATCACTAAAAACAGATTATCTTGAGAATTCTGTCTACAATAAAATTATTATAAAATTATTTAGACAAGAGTTCTCAAAATAAAAAAAGTCGGTATTAAACAACCTGGGAGATCCGTTGTCGGACAATCACTTCGGTTCAAGACAAGAGTGTTTTAAATTTGAAAGCAATGATAAGCCATCATACTCGAAAAACAATTTTCACAGAGATCAGTTAACCAATAAATATGTATGTATATTGTATAACATATTAGTTGCAGATAATTTTTAAAATTCCACGTACCTACTAATTCATAAAAAAATAAATGTAATGCTATATTATATTATATTGAAAATTCATTGGAAATACAACGATTAACTAGCTAAATTAAAAATTTAATTATTAATACTTAATGAAAATTATGCAATTAAAATAAATCGTGGAAACTCAAAAAAGTACACGATAAAAATTATTAAGCAATAAACGATATATTATGTAAGATAAATAATAGGCTCCATGTTTGCGTGAGGGCCTATGTCGTATTCACAATATTAAATACAATTTCATTTAGAGTATTCGTAACAGTGGTATTTTTTGTCTCCGTCTTACCAGTGAATAATATAGCAAATTTACACTCAGCAGAACACTTGTAGCACCTTTAGTTTAAAAATTACAGTGGATCGACCTGTTATGAAACTTGATGGTATAAGAACATTATCTGTGTTTGTACGTTGGTTTTTTACGATATTTCAATTTTTAAGTGAGTTATGAGTATTTTTAATGTACTGTATATTATATGCTCATAACTTACTTAAAAATTTAATTATCGTAAAAACCCAACGTACAAACACAGATAATGTTCTTATACCATCAAGTTTCATAACAGGTCGATTCACTGTAATTTTTAAACTAAAGGTGCTACAAGTGTTCTTCTGAGCGTAAGTTTGCTATATTACGCACTGGTAATTGTGTATATTAGTATATTTATATATTAGTATATTGTGACCATAAATTTACCGTTTGTCCAAGTATGTACAATATACCTAGCATGTATTAGATGGAACGTTTTTGACGAAAATAAGCTGAAATGTCTTATTACGCCATACGCTTTGAATTATAAAGTCGCTCATAAGTCGTATTTGACGTCTAAAATATTAAGACATTGTCGCCATCATCCTACATAAATAAAATGTCTTACACGTGTTATTTTATTTGTGCATTTTGATTTCAACGCGTACGATTTCGTACCGTTTGTTTTTTTTGACACGTACCACACGGTTTTACGATGAATCGTATTTGCACTCATTTTTGAATTCAACAGCGTACCATCAAATCGCTTTTGATTTATTATTATTATCATCATTATTGTTTTTTTTTGTCAATAATTTTTTTCATTCACGTTCCCGTCACCGTTTTTTTAGGTCCCTCGTCCCTTGAGTGATTTTCCCCACCACCGCCACATCACAATTTATTCCATTTCCATATACATATACTTATTATACATTACAGTTGTAATGTTAGAGTTAGTTATGTATTTTCTCTCGAAAACCATTGCGTCAAATGAAATGTTGAGATAAAAACACCCATTACTATTACAACTGTATTTGCACTAGCTACCAGAGATATTATATTGTATACGTAGGTTGTAGGTACCTACATGACTGACGTGTACACCAGCTTATTTTCTTAATCCATTTCTATTTACAGAGGTTTAAATGTTTGATAAAGCGTATTATTTTTAATTAACTTATATTATATGCGTTAGTCGAGGAAAAAAACTTTAATTAGTGAACGCGTATTATAGTCTAATACTATATTTAATGATCCACAAAAAGATTTTCTTTCGTTGAAAAAAAAACTGAAATTTCAAAATGTTATTTATTATTTTTAGCAAAGTTCAAAATAGCGAAAAGTTGTACAAAAAAAAAAATACTAGTTGCACAACTCTTGACAGTCCAATGCTACATTTAAATTGTAAGTGAATCGAATAATTTATTGGTTTTATCATGATTGTTCGTGTTATTGTGCAATTTTTTTGTTTGTTTTAAATTTTTGATGTGTGGGACCATCTTAATTAGATAAGAAGCTGAACAAGTAGATAGGTACTCTAAAAACTTTGTGATAAGTTTTTAAATTTAATTTTTTTTCATTTAAATAAATAAGTCTCGGCGTCTGTGAACATTAGGATACAAGAAGTTTAAGGTTAACAATTTTTAGGAATACAGTATTTACATAAACATTTACATAAATATTAGTATAATATAGTATTTATATAAACAAGTACAGATTAAGTTTCTTAATTGTATCCTTTATTATACTGTAACTTAGAAGATAATAATATTACACTTGAAATTCGTTTAGATTATTTGAAATTATTTCGAAGAGCATAAATTCGAAGATGTGATTTAGTAATTTATAACAATTTTTATAATTTAAATGTATTAAATGTATTTAAATCCACACAGATATTCCATTAAAAAACTATATGATGAGTTCTCTTCGTTTGTGTGTATAAAAAATGTAATATATACCAATGTACGATGTCTTAGAGACCTAGACATCTAGCTATATCCTCATTTCTCGTATAGTGCACGCTTACTCTCTTTATAGTAATCTCTCGGTTCTATATATTATTGTCTTTAAATGTCTATCCATTTTATTTTTTTTTTTTATATAAATTTATGTATCATATATATAAAATGAATGAATTTTTAAACACAAAGCTATTTTAGTACGATAAAAAAAAACTTATCTGATCTTTCTCAATTTATTCTCTGCACAGCACTATTAATCCGATTCCGTACACATCCTTTTCAATTTGTCTGTTGTCATGTTGCTCGGATTTTTTCTCTACAGTTTATCACTCTTTATTAAAAATTTTTATATTAAATTCTATTTTCATCATCCTGCTTCAACAACATATATTCTATATTATCAGAGTATAGGTAATTATCATTATATTATATTATGTTTGCGTTATCATTGTTCTCAGATCGTATATATTATGATACTCTACATTTTTCGAGATTATATTTTATGTATGATAGGTACCTATATACCATATACGAGTATATTTAGGAAATTTTTTATATCAGAAACTCTTATAAAAACCTGAGTATCATACTATATTGATACTCAACCCAGGTTCATAAAAATTACCGAGTTTTTATATATCATGATACTCGAAGCGTTCGTAAGATCAGTGAAATTAGTAGGTCAGTAAACTTGTAAATCATTTATATGCAACAAACAATTTACATTCACGTGTCAATGCTATATCATTTTAGATTTTGAGCTTTTTTTTTTCTAACAAAATTCTATATTATGCTATCTGTTACAAAAGTAGAACAGTAAGCTTAATTGATAAAAAAATAGTACTAAACAGACAGAATAGACTGTGGGAAGAGGCTCCCATCGGAGGTACTTCAACAAATTTTGAGTATTAAAACATATTTCTTTCGAGGAATTTTCATGAACACTCTTTGGAGTAGTAAAAACACTAAAAACGTTACATTTTCTTAATACAGCAGCTCTAAATTTGTAGATTACCTGAGCAAATTGCCTTAAATTTTTCAAAAATATCAAGAATGTAGAAACTAAGGTGAACAATAATGTATGTATTTTAACAATTTCTGAGAATATCTAATTATAAAATGTGATCAAAGTTGTTTTAGAACCCAACACTCAATGGTTCACCTTAAATTTGAAATTGTTTGTATATATACTTACTGAGAAGTGGCACACAATTTCGTTTATGTTCGTATTCATTTATTGTAAGCAATGTATTTAGGATTAAACTTAAAGATTTCCTTTTTCAAGTATAATCTCATCAAATAAAACAAGTTTAATTTTAAAAATATGATTAATACGTTTTTGTTTAATTATAACTACATCAAATAATAAAATCTCAAATGCACTTTACTGTAATTATAAGATAGACAACACGTCAACACTTATGTATGTTTACGTGCTTCATAAATTGGTTTAATAATAATTTCTTGTTGTAAGATTAATATATAAGTATACAGCTACTACTAGGCTACCACTTACTACTCAGACCATTTAAAAAATAGTTTGTATAATTTCATATTTTTAACATTGTAATTTAATCAAAATTCAATATGTTATTGTACGTATCATTTCTGTTATATATACACTGAACTCTGCATACAATTAAATCAATAAATTGAAAAAAAATATTTAACTTATATGCAAACATCCACGAAACTCTGTAGTGCATATATTTTTTTTTGTATTTGTCAAAGTCAAACATTTTTTATTGAAACTTGAAACCCATAGCTATAATACACCTATGTGAAAATAATTATTAATCGTTTGTGTGTTTGTAATGATATGTATAGGTACTTTGTACAATATACACACTTTGTGTTTAAGTCAAGCACTGGACTATAATAAAATGTACACCCACCTCGTTCCGATATTATATGTAAAGTGATATTTTAACTTGTCGTTTAAGTTAACTCATATACAGCCCATAGCTGTAGTCATATTATTATTGCAATATGCAATATGCATTACTAATAAATGGTATAACTACCAAGAATTTTACATCCCCAGACATTATTTACACCCGAACGTTAATGCTGTAGGTACCTGAGGTACCTATTGTAAATAATGTTGTCTGGTGAGCGCATTTCATTGGTAAAAGTCTATGTAAACGTTAAACGCAATTGTTTTTTTTTTACCAAAATGCACGTTTGCCACTTATAAGTTGCGCAAGCTTGAGCATTATAATTCAAAACGTTTATTGTCGTAAATCATATAAACAGCTCTTGCTTTAAAACTATTTTATTATTAAAAGCCCTTCGCGCAGTCTTGTCATTTTGTAATAATATATTTTCTTGGCATGTAATATTGTTTCCATTACAATCTTTTTTGTCTAAATTTTCATTACAAAAAGCGACTTGTACAAAGAATTATTTGTATATTGTCATTCACATATTTTGTACCTCGTGATTTACCAACTAATAATAATCATTAACGTGGATATCATAAATATATAATATATTTATCATACTTACTCCATTAATATTTTTATCTTATCATAATATTAAATGTATTCCACATGATATAGGTATTAGATGTAAATGAAATTACTTACTTATAATATAGGTACGTATTACATTGAACACAAATATTAATTTTTCATAGCGAGCATTTAAAAAGATAATTAAATAAATAAATGTAAAAAAAAAAATATTTGTTTACGTACAGTTTTAAATAGGTCAGAAAACTATAGGGATTTAAAATAATAAATTTATATAGGTACGAAATAATACTAAATTGTAAAAATATAACAATTTGTTTGAATAATAAAAAAAAACTTTATAGGTTTAAATTGTTTGTACTTTGATGACACGAGAAACTTTGAAACGTTTGCTCAAAAATTAATCTTTATAATGAGCTTGTGTCTATTTAAAATGATAAAATTATGTAGATTATGAGTAATAAGCGTGACCTAAGTGAAATGTTCAATCTTATTTGGCACATATTACACACAATTAAATTTAATATTTAAAAAATATACATAATATAGAGCTTGACTAAATAGATGTAAAGTAAAACAAAAAATAAAAACAAGAGAATTTTTTTAAATCCTTGTTACACATTTATTTGATTTGTCACCGAAATAATATTTAGTTAAGTCCGTGGATAATATCGCCCATTATTCTAGATCATGACATTGCAGGCCATAAAAATACATATTATAAACACGTAGTTGTTATGTATATATAAGATATAACATACAAACAAAGCGAAATATACACAATGTTGTCTTATTTATGCATCTTACACCTTCGGGATCTGAAATTGTCATACCATTATTATAATGGTTATAGTTTTTGCTGTTGTTGCTGCTGTTATTCTATATTTTTATCAGAAATAAAAGAATTTTCATCCAATCACCTTTTATTTGGTTGTATTTGATTTAAACAGAATTCTGCGATGACATTAATTTTTTTAATAAGTAGGTATACAGTTGACGTTAGTAAATCTTAATAGTTAATACACATTAAACACCCTGTATACTGTATAGTTCAACTTTGAAATCAAAACTTTTTATATTTATTTTATAATTATATTGAGTATATTGTTACTATTTAATTTTGAAATTTAAGCTATAATCTCATACGTTTTTATTAATTTGTATAGAAGAACAAATTAATCGATTTCAACAGTAATAAATAATAATATTAAAGTGTTGGTTTTTTAAATGTAATGTGTAAATCTTAGAATAAATTACTATTTCCATCTTTTCATGCCAAATCTTTATATTTTTTATGTATATTGGATAAATGCATGGGTATCCACATAGAGGGAAAAGGAGGTTATGCACCTTCCTATTTTTTAGTAATATGAATGTTTCATCATCATCACTTATTAAAAAAACTTATATGTGCTGCATTATCATTTATCAGAGATTTTTTACTTTGGCACCTCCCCCCCAGGTTTATATGTATGTTCTTGTATACATGATATACGCGATCAATGTATAGTAATAGTCAAACCTTATGAATATTAAATACCTAAGTTACGTTAACACATTAAACGCATGGTTGTAATTATTATATATATATATTATTATTGATACAGTTTTAGAACTATGATAAAAAATGTAATCTTTGTGAAAATATTTAAACATTCATTATACTTATACGTTATGATAAATTATATAAATAGTATACGCAATTAATGTATATAGTAATTGGACCGTATGAATATTGAACATCTAAGTCATTATGTTAACACATTAAATGCTTGGTGGTTATAATTATTATATAATAAATTGTTATTGATATACTTGTGGTGATTACGACGTTTAGGACATACACTTTTAGGACTATAAAAAAAAGTTTAATCTTTATGAAAATATTTAAACAACCATTATGTTTATACATTATACATGATATTTATTTTGTATACACATTATTAAAGTTGTACAGTTAAATTCAGTGTTCATGGAGGACGGTCAACTGAAACAAAATTAACCAGACGTAAAAAAAACGTAATGACCGATGAAAGTAAACAATTATTATTAACTTTTTAATTTTTCCCAACTGACTCAACACCGATGTGCACACTGCAGTCCATCTATTTCCATACTGTTTTTACTAGGTACCATTGATCTCAATATATAAACGATATAACTTCATAACACTACAATTCATACGTTTCTATACGTTTATAAGCGACACTTGATATTGCTATAATATATGAAACTGCAGATAATACCTATAAAACACAATACGGCCATTATAAATAACTGTGCATCGCATTTTTTCACGCATTCACGTAAACTATTTATTGTAATGGGCTTTTATTATGGTGTTTTTCGATTTACATTATGCCCAGGACTACTGCGCCAATTCTAGAATAACATAAAATTATGTGATTTGTTTTATTTAATTAATTTTAAAACACATTTAATTAAAACTAATTCTTAAAATATTTCATAGCACTAATTACAGTATAAATGGATTGGACATTTTAACTGCATTCCAATTCTTCAAAAAAATCATTACTGGCCACCGATCTCTGATATTAGCCAATAATTATGTGCATTTTGGTTTTGCGAGTAACTTATTCGTAATTATATCTATAATAAAACTAATCCCCGACATCCTGTACGAAGCAATTGGTCAATATTCCAACTGGCAACTACCATAATTTAATCATATATTAAAAAAATATTTATTTGTATAACGAAATGTAAATTGTAAATATGTAAAATTTTTGTAAAAAGCTAATAACCTGTGTAGTTGATGCTTAACTAATAAGGAAAAAAAATAAATTGAATTAATACTTTAAAAGCACGAACAATTTTTGTCATGTATAGGTCATTTCCGGCCGATGATTTGACCACCGATCGACTTTGAAGCAATATTTAAATTACTTTGGGTCACGACCGTCATTAGGTTGAGGTACCAAGACCAACGCATTTGGGACGTCACATAATTTATGTGATTTGCCAATTATATGGATTGATTTTGACATCACTCGAACGCTCATAACGTATACTAAAATTTCCCCATTTGTATTATAAGCTACAATAATACAACGCCACTGCGTTGCAATATTTATATTTCAACTTCCCCCAAAATCACGGAAGGGAAACGTCCGACCTAAAAATAAGGAGAGAAAACCTTCTTTACCAATTTATACAAATACGCACCGTTCAGTGACAGATTTAGGACGTATACGATTTCCGGGCGGTGCGTTCGGTCATCACAAAAATTTGATTGATACAACTTTTAAAGTTTCGTGTATGAAAAAAAAAAATAATTTAAATTTTTCGTGCAGAGTATAACCATGAGTTTTAATTTACATCATCGACTCACTATAACACAAAACGTGTCATCATTGTTTTAATAATATAACTCATAAGATCAATAATAACATTATAAATTATATAGGAACCTACATGAGTTATTTTAAACTAACAAATAATATTTTTCCAATCGATTTGTATTTTTTTGAAAAAAAAACTTATTTCATCATTAAATTGATATGAATGTCGCTCTGCTGTATAGAAGGTGACATGTAGGTCATTGTAATGGGTGGTATTATAAATTTAAATTCAATGATACAATATAAATTTGAACTTTAAGTGCTTATAAAAAAAATTGTGACCATGTATTTTTTATATTTTAATTACCTTTATAACATATTAGGATCCTTTATTAATTTTTCAAGCTTTTTATCACTTAACAGATAAAATTTTATTAACATTTATAGGAAAATAACTAAAAAAATTGAAAATTGGGTGTTCGTACACAACTTAAAATGAGTCAAAATATTTCGAAAATTGTATGGTGCACAGAAAATGCAAATATAAACATTCAGTGAAAATTGCATGTATCTACATTATACGGCAATTTTTTTTTAATTTACACTTAAATCCAAAAATAATGTTGTCAAAAACTGATTTTACATAAAAATTCCCGTTTTTCCAACATTTATTTTTCCGGCGCTTTCGAAAACTACTGAAAATTTTAAAATCCGAGAGTAATTGATTTAAAATAAAACACATAAATCTGATTGTATTTCCGATGAATTAAAGTGAGTCGTGTAAATGAATAGTGTTATAATAAATGTGCGTTGTAGGTATATTTAAGGACAAAAATACATAAGAAAGTATTATTGCTATACGACTTTTATTTTTAACCATATGAATAAAATGAGGCTGTCCCAGTGGGACTATGTGTTCAAAAGCACAAAACTTATACCAGTATCGTGTTAATACAACCTTCGGGTAATATAACATAATATTATAATTATGATATCATAATCTTGACCGCAATGCGATAATGGTACATATATGATATACCTATATATTATGATATTATCGCGTTATGTCTTGTTGTAAGTAGGTATGGTATTATCTCCAATAGGGTTTGGAAGTTTTTATGTATCTATTACAGACCAAGATAGAAACTAGTTAAAGGGCACAGGTAATAATATAACGATGAGATAAAAGATGAACGTAATTTAACATGCTACAAAGAAAAAAATGAAATTTATAATTTATCTGCAGCTGTATTATGCATATTTATAATATTTTTCAAAAAAAAAAAAAAAAAAAAGAAAAAATGTCTCTCATTATACTTTGTGGAATGTATTTTATACTCAAATATTCAACTGAGATTTAAAGATTTGTCCAAAGGGGCAAAAACTAAGTTTTTCCATCATAATAAATTATTGATATTTTTTCTTAATTTTTATAATGTATCATGTATTTGTTATGGCTTGTATATACGCCCCAATTTTAATATTTTCGACTAACTACTTTTTGTTTCATTCTATTACTATACAATAGTTGTTAACTTCTATGAAAGGCTATTTTTGAGCGCGCGCGTGTGTGTATGCGATCTACAATCAAGTCTATCGTACTCGTATGGTTCTGACATTTTGTGCAAAGGTAATCCTTGTACGATCGAGGAAGTGCACACCTCGGAACCAATTTATTAAATTTTGCATTTTAAAGAGGGACGCACAGGGATTTGCCGGCTCACAAAAAACGAATATTTATCTGTTTGTATACGGAACTGTCGTTACTTGCATAAAATAAAATAGCAATCATAATAATTCTAAATTATTTTATATCGGTATTTTATATTTTTACAAAACGAAAACCACTCAAATTGATTTAACAACTGAAAATCACACTGTTAAAATATATGTAGCCTAAATTTAACAGACTTGATGATTTCACAGGGTAAATTCACTATATAGCAGGGGTGGCCAACAAGTTGATCGCGAGATAAACTCGCATTTTTTCGAATTTTTTTCAGTTTCATTTCAATGATAAAATAAACCTAATAAAGTGAGTAGTAATAAGTTAAAAACTGCAATAATTTGTACAAGTCTATTAGTTGGTCATGGCCGCCCTTGCACTATAGCTAAGCGCTATTTGATTTGTCACAGGCAACGTAGTCGTGCAGGATCAGCTATATAGTTTTTAAGAACAATAATATTCACTTAATATACCTACTTTTCTGTTCAATTCATAGTAATTGATAAGCTTAATAATATTTTTTGTTTGCATAATATTATGTATTATTATAATTATGTCTATATTTTATCAATCTATACAGTTCTATGTGACATAGAGTTAGTGACAGTAATAAATTGTTAAATTTATGTTAATTTATCAAGTAAAATAATATCAATATTAAATATTATTATGTATTGTTTTTAATATTTAATGTTTAGGTATATTGTCAGTTTTTTTATGGGTGGGTGGGTAGGTGGTTAACATCAATGTTTGCCCTTGTGAAGAAAATGTTCGTGACGCCACTGTCTATGTCGATTTAGATTGTAAAATTGTATTTTTTTTTGTGAAGATCTCGAACTTAGGTCACTAAAATAATATGTTCGGTGTCGCATTAAAACGCCGATGATCGAGATATGACAATTCATAAATTTAATTTAGTTTTATTTTTGTCCGACTCGTAGGCGCAACACGCCGATGGACGACTTGACAGTACACTTGGGTGACTACGACCTGACCGCGGCCAACGAAACGGAACACCAGGCACGTAAAGTGTCTCGCGTGCTGTTCCACTCTCATTTCCATCCGTTCCTGTTGGCCAACGACATAGCGCTACTGCAACTCGATCGGCCGGCCACTGCGACCGACACCGTCAGACCCGTGTGTATGCCGTCCACCGACGGTGAGTAGTGTCAGCACAATAATCATATTATATTATATTAGTAAAATATACTAAAGTGATGGGGGGGGGGGGGGGTTGGCCAAACAGCAGCCAACGTCATAGACTCGTGGGGCTCGCGTCTTATTTATAGTTTATTTATTTTAAAAGCAACACTGAATAAACAGTAATAAGCTTAATTTAACGGACTAAAGTCGTTTACTAAGTATGATCAAAAAGAAAAAAAGCGGGTAAGTCGTGTATGTCGCTTTGCTGTACAGTAGGTTACAAGTGGGTTACTGTAATGGATGGAATTAAATTTTAATCCAATGATATTATATCATTGTATACGAAAAACAATTCTGAGCGAAGACGGTTTATCTGTCTAGGATATATTATAGATTATTAAAAATTTTCAAATCTTAGTTTTAAAAAGAAAAATTTTTATGAATTTCTAGTTTGAAATAATTTGCGAATTTTCGTGATTTTTACATATGTTGTCAAAATTCAAACTTTGAATGCTTGTAAAAAAAAATTGTGACTACGCATTTCTTTTATTTTTCAATTTTTATTGTAAAAATATATTATGAGCCTTGTATTAAATTTTCAAATCTTAGATATAAATAGAAATTTTTTTATGAATTTCTAGCTTAAAACAATTTTTGTATTTTCGTGATTTTCACATAATATGTTGTCAAAACTTAAACATTGAATGCTTAAAAAAAAAATTGTGACTATGTATTCCTTTTATTTTGCAACTGCTATTGTAAAAATATGTTAGGAACCTTGCATTAAATTTTTAAATCTTAGAATTAAAAAGGAAAACTTTTATGAATTTCTATCTAAGATAATTTGAATATTGCCGTAATTTTTACGTATTTAGTCAAAATTTGAACTTTAAATGCTTATAAAAAAAAATTGTGACTATATATTTATTTTATTTTTCAAATGCTAGTGTAAAAATTTATAATGAGCTTTGTATTAAATTTTCAAATCTTAGATATAAAAGGAAAATCTTTTATGAATTTCTAGCACAAAATAATTTACGAATTTTCGTGATTTTTACATAATATGTTGTAAAAATTCAAACTTTGAATGCTTATAAAAAAAAATTGTGACTATGTATTTCTTTTATTTTTCAACTTCTATTGTAAAAATATGTTAGGAGCCTTGTATTAAATTTTCAAATCTTAGAATTAAAAAGGAAAACTTTTATGAATTTCTATCTAAGATAATTTGAATATTGCCGTAATTTTTACGTATTTAGTCAAAAAATGAACTTTAAATGCTTATAAAAAAAATTGTGCCTACGAATTTTTAATATTTTTTAACTTCTATTGTTACAATGTGTTAGAAGCCTTGTATTAAATTTTCAAGCTTTTCTACCGAACAAATAAATTTTTATCGATATTTATAGAAAAAAAAAACTAATAAAGTTGAAAAATTAAAATGTCAGTAAACAGCTCAAAACAAATCTAAATATTTTGAAAATTTTATCAAATATATAACACGCCTATATAAACATTCAGTCAAAATTTCAAGTATCTGCGGTAATTTGTTTTAGAGTTACACCAAAATAAAGAAATCGCTAAAAGTGAAAATCCAATGTTGTAAAAATTTAAATTTAAAATGCTCATAAAAATTTAATTTGAATTTCAGGTGGAATTTTTATTTGTGATAAAGATTGAAAAACTTGTAAGGAATCTTGTATTAAATTTTTAAATCTTAGATTTAAAAAGAAAATTTTTTATGAATTTCTAGCTTAAAATAATTTGTGAATTTTCGTGATTTTTACGTATTTTATCAAAATTCAAACTTTGAATGCTTATAAAAAAAATTGTGACTATGAATTTCTTTTATTTTTCAACTGCTATTGTAACAATACCTATGTTAAGAGCCTTGTATTAAATTTTCAAGCTTTTCTGCCTAACAAATAAATTTTTATCGATATTAATTAAAAAAAAACTAATAATGATCGAAAATTTGAAATGCCTATGAATAGTTCAACTTACGTCGAAATTTTTTGAAAATCGTATGGTGGATAAAATATACTTATATAAACATTAGGTGAAAATTTCATGTATCTATGGTCATTTGTTTTAAAGTTACATCAAAAACCAAAATCGATTTTGTCGAAAAATGAGTGTGCGTAAAATTTCCCGTTTTTCCCTTAATTTTTAGTTTGTTTTTCTCAATTATTTAGAAAAGTATTAAGAATTTTTTACTTTTGACCCCCCAAAGTACCAACTAGATTCACTTTCTGATCGAACGAGGTACTGGAGTCAAAAATCGAAGCATTTTTACTGCCCCAAAACTTGATGACAGACACAAAAAAAAAAAAAAAACATCATGGTAAAATCAATACATTCATCGCTCCGCTAAAATAATAACATGCAAATTGACAACTTAACAGGTGAACTTAAAAAAAAAATATGACATTGGTAAGAAAATACAATAAACATATTATAACATTAAAGAGAATCATTAAAAAACAATTTTACAATTATAATAATAGGTAGTTTATTACAAAGACAAAATTATCACTTGCAACATTTTATATGACATTATACAGAGTGATTTTTTAAGCATGCTCATCCTGTTTTTACGGTTAAATTATTCACATATTAAAATTAGATTTTTGGAATTTTTAAATATACTTGAGAACCATTTTTCGAATTATTGACATTTTTTTAATCACTTAAAGATGATCCCGTGACAATTAAAACTTCAATTTTCAAATAAGAACCTCCTTTTTAATTTTTAATTTTTAATAATCAATAATCTATGATAAAACATAAAACATAATAAATTTGTAAAAATTCAGTGTTATATAAAATAAGCTATAATTTCCATTCGGTAGATAATCATTGTTTAAAAACTGTAGCATAAGTATTGACTAAACAAATTAGTGCAGCCAACCAAACGGATATTTATGTATAGGTATATTTTGTGATTTACTAAGCATGGTCTCTTTTATCTTTTATTAATGCATTTATTAAAATATTGATTTTTGTAATTTTTTAAGTAAGTACCTATACTTCACAATGACCATCATTAAAAATAATACGATTTTTTTATACGATAAGGAAATAAGGAATAAATGAGAGTCCTTTTTTCAAATTCTTTTTTCAAATATGAACCATATTTTATTGGAAATTTTTAACAGATGGTTTTTTTCAAAATGTTTATTTACCTGAAATAAAATTCAAACGAGTAGTTTTTGATTTATTAAACTTTGTGATTTTAAATTTTTAACTTTAGACTTCAACTCCACTCAAGATTAAAATCAAAGTATTATTAAAGTTAATAGATGTAATATTAGGTAGGTTCTTATAATAACATAGTACACTCATAAAAATTATAAGAATTATAAAATATTTATAGAATAATATTAATTACCATATAAACTCTAACTATCGATTATCTTTAATACTTAAACTTTAATTACTTCATTACATTGGTAAAAAAATATCTGCATAGCAATTTACATTATAAAAAGATTCATACTCATTTATAAAAATGAACGTTATATCGCCGTTAGGACTACATTCTTTGGAAATTAATTTATAAGCGTTTAAAAAAAAAAAAAAAATATCAAGCTCCAGAAAAAATTGTTTTTTTAATCCCAAAAATAGATCAAATATCAATTATGTGCAAAGCTTATTATGCTTAGTCTACATAGACAAATAATGAAAAACTGAATTGTTTCTACCAAAGAAGGAATAAACTAAAAAAAACAAAATGTCTGTGATTGAGCATCGAAATAATATATTATCAGTGATGGTTATGTTTTATTAAAAACACCAATATAAAAATATAAATAAGTATCTTTGTTTTGTGTATTACTTTGGTTTTTGCAGTGATCAAACGAATTAAGCATAATTTATTTTGTATTGTTTGATATGTCTTGATGTTAGGTAAATATTACGATAGGTACATTAGTAAGTAAATACTCACGATTTATATAATTTTTCTCTGTTCGACGTTTTTTTACCGAGTCTTTCAAAAGTGTAATGCTGCTATTGCTGCAGATAATTCTGGTTGGAACCACCCTTTTTTTCAAGATCAATTTAAAAAAATCGTATCCGTTAAAGTTTAAATGAAAAAGTAATTATATTTTTAATGCGATTTTGGTTGTTTTGACAATCGTGGAAATATTGTATTATTTAATTATTTCTTTATCTCTCTCACCAGAAGATAATGTCTAACAGCTGTTATACAGGGCCGCAGCATGCGATTGATGAATATTATGAATTATGATAAATAATGATATCGTATAAATTACGAAGATAGCGATCCATCTGCAGTTGTACATTTTATACTGGTTAATACACTGGCATCATCAGCTGTTACACAAACGCCTATAAAACTGTAATAACCTATACATTGGATTTTACGATTTATATACATGTGCGATTTTATTTAGTTTTTTTTATGCGAAAAATATTTTTAATGGCGTTGTTAATGCGCTTTCGCGTGTAGTTAATCCGCCGGAAAATACGCGTATAATAATAATATATTATACACTGTGCGTCGTATATAAGTTGCACATGGCATTGAATCGAGATTGTTAAAATTTCATTATTGTGCTTCGATACAACTCCGAAATAGATAAATTATTCCAGTACGCGCATCATATATTGTGTACATATCGCACGGAGTTTCTGTGTAAACGTCCAACGTTAGGTTAGGTACTATTTTCGTTGTACATAATATAATATATAGGTGATGTCGGTAACTCTGGTATAAAAGTATTGCCTTTTAGAGTATAGAGAACCTCTAAAAATAATTACACCTTGAAATCCCGATCAGAAAACCATGACCATTTTATACAGAGTGACCATCAGCTGTTAAAGCTGTGTATATAACATATCGTGTGTGCTTATGATAATCGTCATCATCTAGGCAGAGGTGGCGAACCTACGACACGTACATCATATTGCAATGGTCCGCGAAAAATTTAAATTTAAAATAAAAAATATGATATTTATAAATTTTATTTATGAGAAATTCAAAGAAACAAATTACCTACATACATTAAAAAAATTATAATATTCTTACTTAAAATTTATTACGCTAATATATTTATTAGTACTATTAAGTATTTACGATTGGGCACGTGCAAAATTTTTAAAACCTTGATTCGAAAAATTGAATACTCGATCCAAAAAAAGTTCGCCACCCCTGATCTAGGGTAAATATATATATTATCATAATATACTCTGGATGTGATATTATAACGTACGCGGTACACCTATTGAACGTTATGATGCAAAATCCTATAAAACCTTCAATAGGGGAAGGTACTGTAGGTTTTAACACGTGGGTTTTCGGAAGAATTTTGAATGAGCACCCATAGGTTTCTGCCATGCCCGGTTGGGGGGCGGCGGCCTCTCTCTCCAGACACCGTCTTTAATATTATTATATTATATGTTATAAACGTTTTTTAAATACTTTAGTAGTATGATAGTCTATTTATCTATAGTATATTCATTTTCTGAGGCCATATGAGGATAATATAACAAGTGAACTAACCAGCTTGTTAACCCACATTTTTCTTGAATTTTTTCAAATTCAAAACTTTGGACCTAGCTATATTTTCAAATATTCAGTTTTTTTTTTTTTATATGTACCATTTATATGCAGTTCACAAGTTTAGTGTGATAACAAATTTAAACACGTGAAAGTATACATATATAGGTACCAGCTATTAAACAATTCTAAATATCTAGTTTTAGATTAATTCATTATTAAATGGAAAAATGGGGGTGAACATGCGTGGTAGATATTTTCATATGCAATACACTTATGCACGTCGTACCGGATTAATCGTATGTCAATAATTAAGACAATGTAGCCTCGTATATATAATTATGTATACTGGTTAGGCAGTGTCGATAATGCCACTGTGGGTCAGCATTGATTTTTATAATGTATATAAAATCAATGGTATCAGTCACTTTTTGCCAACTGTATATAATATATTTTGCAACTGTGTAAAGCCTATATAAAATTGTTCGCACGATCTACCTTTTCTTGGGTTGTTTTTGTCAGTTGTAAGACCAGTTTTGTGATTTTAATTTTATATCCTTCATCCCTTTCATTACAATAACAGTATACATTTTGAAAAATACCCGAGACCAGAGGTATTATAATACGTATATATACAAGATAAATTTATAATATTATGTATAATCTATTATACTTGTTTGACGTATCTAATGTATTTTCAAATATTTTGTTTATATAATATTCTGCACACTAAAATGTATATCAGTCACATTATTCTTTACATTTGAACAATATTTTATACCTCCTTATATAACATAATATCATGTCAGTATTAAAATATTTTAATTCCTAATTCTAAATTTAGTTTATATCCTAAGGGCCTGTACAAGTTATACGCAACTATATCCATATAACTATCAAACTTGGTAATGAATCATAAATCAAAATCATAACTAATAACTCATAAATTATGATCGGGAGCTAAACAAAAATAGCGATTGAAGACTGCGCACCCCCCAGAGTGCATATAGTGTCATATAGTAATATCATATTAGGTTAATTAAATTAAAATATCGAGAGATACACACCGGTCACTACATTATTAATGTCTAAATGTATAATTTATCACATTTACATGATTACGCGGATACTTAAATATTAGTGACTTGCAGGACTATCAGTATTAGCTATTTTTGATGGCAATGTGCCAATGTCTAATAGGTATTCATCAACATTTTCGGTTATTAATTATAAATGTTTAATGTGAACAGGAAATAAACGCACTGTAAAATATTATGTTCGAAAATCTATAACCGTGATGGTGTGATATCCATGTCAATCTCGATGGAAATCCATTGGTTGTGTTTGCAGTACACACACACACACACACACATACACACAAACATTATATTGAAAAAAATATATTATTATCAATATGTCGACGTCGTCGTCGTCAACATGTGGCAAGAAATATAACAGTTGGCGCGTCTGATCAATACCACGACTGTGTGGGTACTTACTGCTCCATAAACGTATAACACATACCTATAAGTAATATTATATATGGTTACTTATAGTATACACGCCCGATATGTCTTATATTTTTTTTTTTATACATTTATTAAGACTTCGACATCAAAGGTATTTAGCCTGCATTAAATTAATATAAATAAATGAACATTATAATTATTACAAGTATTTACATGTGTTTACAATTTATGACTTATGTTTATACTATGGAAGAATACATTGATTGCGTCCGTATTGTCTTCATTGAATGCTTGATGGAGTGAGGTGGGGTTTTTGAGGATCTTGCGGGCTTCCGTGTATTTGCTGCAATTTATGATGATATGTTCTAGTGTTAGTGTCTCATTGCAAGTATCGCATACTGGGGCTGGTTCTTTTCTTATGAGATAAGCATGAGTTAAATGTGTCTTATATTGTACGAGTATCTAAACATTTAGGACATAGGTGCATGATATGTATACTGTTGCAGTAGTAGCCCTTCCGTAATACTTGTTGTATATCATCCACCATCAGTGCTTGGAATGGGAAAATATGTTTATTTTTTAGACAAACGACGTGCGCGCTGGTTCCATAATGTATATGCGGTTCAAAATATTCAGAGTTCCATTTTATACGCCCTAAATACTTATAATCTAATTTTATACTACATCAGTTGTCATATCTCAAAAAAAGTCAAAATATTTTTAAAATTAAATCATGTAAAGAAAATGCCAATCTAAATAACTGATAAAATTTGCACGTATCTACGACTTATACTTTTTGAATAATAACAAATATTTAAGATCGTTTCAGGATAAATCGTTATCGTAACACTATTTCGTAAAAATTTAAAATTCAAACGCACCTCAAATTTTTCCTATAATGACGCTTCGACATTTCTCTATAGCTACTTGAAGGAAAACTTATGGAAAACTTAGTGTTGTATTCTTAATCCTTAGTTATAAACACAACAAATTTCATGATTTTTCAGCTTCAAAATTACTTGCGAATTTTCGCATTTTCGACAGATTTCGTAAAAATTTGAACTATAAACGCTTATAAAAAAAATTGTGCCTATGTATTCTTATAATTTTTTAATCACTATAAGAATAACTTATGAGGAACTTTGTATTAAATTTTCAAACAAATTCTTCTCTAATATCCATGAAAACATTTCGTAATCACAATATAATCATCTCGTGTAATATATATGTGTTATAATCTATGGTACAATTATTAAACAAATTTTCAATTTTTCAATTTCCGATCTAAATATTTGGTGAAATTTTCAAGTATCTACGACTTATAATTTTTGAAGTATAATAAATAATATTTAAATTCGTTTGACTCGTTTGAGGATAAATCGTTATCATTACGTGATTTCAATACAAATTTAAAACTCAAACGCTCAAAACATTTTTCCTATAATGACGCTTCAAATTTTCTCTATAGCTATTTGAAGCAAAACTTATGGAAAACTTGGTGTTAAATTTTATAACCTTAGATATAAATACAAACAATATTATGAATTTTGAACTACAAAATAATTTGCAAATATTCATGGTTTTGACGAATTTCTGTCAATATTTGAATTTCAAATGCTAATAAAAATTTAATTTGAATTTCCGGTGGACATTGTTTTTATGCTAATGATTGACAATGACAAATTTGTAAGGAATCTTGTATTAAATTTTCAAATCTTAGATTTAAAAAGAAAATTTTTTATGAATTTCTAGGATAAAATAATTTACGAATTTTCGTGATTTTTACGTATGTTGTCAAAATTAAACTTTGAATGCATGTAAAAAAAAATGTGGCTATATATTTATTTTATTTTTCAACTGCTATTGTAAAAATGTATTATGAGCCTTGTATATTGTAAATTGTATGTATATTAAAAATTTGAACTATAAACGCTTATAAAAAAAAATTGTGATTAACGATTTTTAATTTTTTTTAGCTACAATAAGAACAACTTATAAGGAACCTTGTATTAAATTTTCAAGTTTTTTTGGTCGTCCAACATTTTTTTACCGACACTTCAAAAAAATCTAAAATTTCAGCGTTCTATAAATAAGTCAAAAAAGTCAAACATTTTTGAAAATTAAACTGTATATATATAACACTAACATAAAACTTTAATGAAAATTTCAAGTATTTACAGTGATTAGTTTTTGAATAACAACCATATAAAAAAATCAATTTGGTCGAAAACTGGTTTTGCGTAAAAATTCCAGTTTTTCTGTCATTTTTTTTTTTTTGTTTTTCTCGATTTTTTTTGAAAACTGTTGGAAAACGTTTACTTTTTACCTCTATAATGCACCAAGGATCTTCAATTTTACATCGGAAACCACCCCCAAAGTTTGAAATCGAAGCATTATTTCGGCTAGTTATGCTGTATGAACACAAAAAACAAAAAAAACACACACACATCATTGTAAAATCAATACATTCATCACTTCGTTCAGAATCTAAAAAACATACATAATTGTAAATTCAAATAACTCCGTTCAGAACCTAAAATTAATTTAATAACAATCCTTTTCAATTTTTTTTTTAAATATCAATTAAATTATTTTTTTTAATACTAAATTTTTAAATTTTGATATCAATGTGACATTTAAATAATAATTCTATAATTATATTTCTTTAATTTTTCGGGATAATCAACCCTTATATCTTCCGGATAATCTTACCCTAAGTTTTCTGGAAGATCATCCCCTATATCGTCCGAAAATTGATTCCCTAAAATTTCCTCCCCTATAATTCCCGGATTATTATCCCCTATATTTTTGGATAATCATCCCTTATATCATTTGAAAAATCATCCCCTAAATTTTCCTCCCCTATATTTCCCGGATTATCATCCTCTAAATTTTCCGGATAATCCGAAAAATTATCACCTAAAATTTCCAGATAATTCCTTATATTTTCCAAATAATCATCCCTTATATTTTCCGGATTATCATCCCTTATATTTTCGGATTATCATTCCCAAAATTTTCCGAATAATCATCCCCTTTATTTATATATATCTCAGAATTGAATGAATCGTGCACATTACTCTCATAAAACTGCATAGACTCAGTAACGATATGTAAAAACAAATTAATCTGGTCTTTAGTTATGACATTACATTATATAACACTCACTATAATAGTAATATATTTGAAAATTTTGGAGCACTAGTGAATCTTGACTCAGAGCTATTTAATTTAATTTGACTATCCAGTGGACAATTTTTTTTTGATAAAGGTAGACAAGCATAATACAACAAATCTTGAATTAAATTTTCAAATCTTAGATTTAAAAAGAAAAACTTTTATGAATTTTTATCTAAGATAATTTACTAATTTTCGTGATTTTTACGTATGTTGTCAAAATTCAAACTTTGAATGCTTATAAAAAAAAATTGTGACTGCATTTCTTTTATTTTTCACCTGCTAGTGTAAAAATATATTAGAAGCCTTGAATTAAATTTTCAAATCTTAGATTTAAAAAGAAAAACTTTTTTTTTATTGGTCTTGAAATTTACAAAGAATTTCCGCTTCGACAACTATCGGCCATTAGCGTTGGATTAATTTATATAATTCGAAAGAAAGAGAAAAAAAATTTTTGTTAATTTTAATATCCAAAAAATATGTACATTTTTGAACATTTTGTGTCTTATAAATATGTATATGTCAAAATTGTTGTTGTTAACTTATAATAACTTTAATATTTGTGATTGTTCGAAGAAATGTATTGTATTTGTTTCGTTTTCAGGATTTGGACCTAGAATTTATCCAATGTCGTGAATTATGTTTAATTCTTCTCTGGTTTTTTGGTATTTTCAACATTCTTCGAATATGTGTTTGATGGATAGTGAGGTGCCACATAATTGGCATATAGGTGGGTCGTCTTTTGCCATCAATTATCCGTGTGTCATTTTTGTGTGACCAATTCTGGCTCGATTTAGTTTTTTTTTTCATTTGTGATACTTATGTTTGGGTTTCTTTTCCATCTTTTCAATGTTTGTTTAATTTGGTTTAGTTTGTTTGTTTGGATGTTCCATATGTTTTGCCAAAGGGAGGTCATGATTTTTCTAATTTATTTTCTAACATCTGAGTACTGAGCAAAGTTAATGTATTGTGCGTCATTTGAGCGGCAAGCTAGTTTAGCTTGTTTGTCTACCTTTTCATTGCTATCAATCCCTATGTGTCCAGGTATCCATATAAGGATTATGATATTGTTCTTTCTTTTTGCTTCTTCAAGTCTGTTTTGGATTTGTATTGCAATATCACTAGGATTAAATTTGTTTTTTATACTAATGATGAAGCTTAACGAGTCACTTAGAATAATACATTTTTCATTTTCATTTTTGTTTATATATTTGATTTCCAGTAGTATAGCCACTTCTCCGGCTGTATATATGGAACATGTTGATGGTAGTTTAAACGAAGTCTGTAGATTGTTTTTTACTATGGCTATTCCGACCCCATCATTATTTTTGGATACATCAGTGTTTGCACTAAGGCAGTATTCAGTATATACATTTATTATTATTTATTATATTGTAGCAGCTGCGCACGTTATCTCCCTGTCTGCTGTGATATTAGCGATATGCTCTTATCAAGTTGATAGTGAGCGGCGTGCGTAACTCCAACGGTTTTGTTTTTATATATTTTCCTGTCATATTGTATTTATTATGGTTTCTCTCTAGTAACTTCGTTTTCTAATTTTTTAAGTTCTTTGTCAAGCTTACTGAGAGGCAGTGCAATCAATTATTGTTCTAGTTTAATTTATTTATTGTATTTCGATGACACTGTCCGTCTGCGAGCTTATAAAAGTCCGGACGCACCAGCTCCGGTTCCCTTTTTTCTTGTTTTTCGTCTCTGGGACTCTTTTCGTATCGTTTTTTGTTGCTTTTTTGTTGAATTCTCGAATCTTCCGTTGTAACTCACGATCAGCACCCACAAAATTAGTGCCATTATCACTATATATATTAAGAACTTGGCCACGCCTTGACATGAATCTGGATAATGTTGCTAAGAAATCAGCAGTTGTGAGGGAAGATACCAATTCCAAATGAACAGCCCTGGTGACTAAACACACAAACATAACCCTTCGTTGATGACACTCTTCGCAAACCACTTCGAATGGTGAATGGTCCACAGTAGTCTACTCCCACATTTGAAAACGGTCGTTCGATAGTCACACGTTCTCGTGGAAGGGGTGCCATAAACGGTGGGATGAATTTGGGCCTGGAACGGAAACATTGTATACACCGGGATACTGTTTGTTTTGCTATACTTCTCCCTCGGATTGGCCAAAATTCATTGTTCATATGCGCCAACAGACTGTGGTCCTATGTGCAATAACTTGCAATGCTCGTATTCAAATAATAACTGTGTGGTTTTACCTTTGCAAGGAAGTACAAATGGAAATTTTTTTGAATCTGCAATGGGGGCATTGGCGAGACGACCACCCACACGAATCAGACCAAGTTTATCAATGAAAGGGTTCAACTGCTTGAGGCAGCTATGACGTGGGACTAATTTACTGGCTTTAAGAGCAGCAATTTCATCAGAGAAGGCTTCAGCTTGAGTTTTCAACAACCAAAAATGCTTTGCCCATTGAAGTTCTTCGCTACGAATGAAGCCAACTATCTTTTGTTTTCGTCGCCTGGACACAGGAGAACAATTGACAGTGAATCGCTGTACTATAACTGTTATTCTCAACAGTTTCATCCAATTTGAATAGGTGTATGATATCCAAGCTAAAGATGTTTGCACGGTAGTTAATATTAATTTTACAGGTCTAAACTCAGGAAGTTCTGATGGCAAAGTTGGAACGCTGGGCCACATGGTATGTTCATTACTTAACCAACTAGGTCCAGACCACCATAGCTGCGATGAGGAAATTGAGCCAACATCTAGACTTCTTGTTATGAGATCAGCGGGGTTATGATTAGTGGGCACATGAAACCATTGGTTGGACGTGGTTAAGTCGAGGATACGAGCCAATCTGTTTGAGACATAAACTTGAAACAGACTCTTGCTTCGAATCCAAGAAATAACAATAGTGGAATCAGTCCATAGGTAGACGTCAGAGGGTGCTATAATAATATTTAATAACTTCAACTCAGTTTTAACCTCAGATATCAGCTCTGCTACAAGTAAGGCTCCACACAGCTCTAGCCGAGAGATTGTTGAATGTTGAATTGGAGCTACTCTGGATTTTGAGGTTAACAGATTTACAACAACAACACCTGACCTGCAGTAGTGGTAAAACGCAAGTAAACGCATCCACCAAATGCATCTTGCGAAGCATCGCAGAAGCCATGAAGTTCTAACCTTAAATACTCTCCAGAAACTACCTTTCTTGGAATTTTTAATTGAGTAAGTAATTGCAAGCTAGAGTAAAATTTGATCCAAGGAACTTGCAACTCATTGGGAATTGCATCATCCCAACCTAATTTAAAAGTCCACAGTTGTTGTAGGAATATCTTGCCCTTTATGAATACAGGGGTGATTAAACCAATAGGGTCATAAACGCTGTTTATGTCTGATAACAAACTGCGTTTTGTCATGCATGTTGGCGCAGACCAGTCTTTAACAGCAAAATTAAATGTGTCTGTGGTCGGTTGCCAAAGTAACCCTAGGGTGCTTATCATATCTTCTTCATTCAATTTAACCATAAAATTTGGATCATCAGTGGCATCAGGTATTCGATTAATGAGCGAATGAGAACTGGAACACCATTTTCTTAAAGGGAAGCCAACCTGATTTAATATTAATTGTAAACGTTGATGAATTTCAAAACATTCATCCTCAGATCTTCCTCCACTTAATAAGTCATCAACATAGAAATCCTGAGCAAGGATACGCGTTTAACTGAATTATCATGACTATCTAGAGAAACTTGATGAAGACAACGAGTGGCTAAATATGAAGCTGATTTGGTACCATAAGTAACAGTGTTCAGTTTGTACTCTTGCAAGGCTTCATCAGGGCTGGCACGGAAGAATATGCGCTGCAGATTGCAATCTTCTGATGAAACTAAAACTTGTCGGTACATCTTAGCTACATCAGCTGTGATAACTACGTTATGAATGCGAAATCGCCATAAAATTTTTATTAAGTCTGGCTGCACCTTTGGTCCTCGAAGAAGGATGTCGTTGAGTGATAAGCCGGATGAAGCAGCAGCAGACCCATCAAATACTACTCTAACCTTGGTTGTCGAACTATCCATCTTAAACACAGCGTGATGTGGTAGATAATATGTCGGACCTTGGTAATCAAGATCAGCCAATTCCATGTGCCCCAAGTCCCTATACTCATCCATAAATGCTTTGTAACTCCTTGATAATGTAGCATCTTTAATTAATTTCTTCTCTAAATTTAAAAATCTTCTTTTAGCCATTGAGCGTGAGTCACCAAGACAACTAGGATCTTGCTTAAAGGGTAATTTGACTATGAATCTTCCAGAAGCATTTTGAGTGTATGTTGAATTGAACATGTGCTCAGCCATGTTCTCTTCGATACGTTTTGAATTGGCAATGGAGGTGCATAATGAGAGAGCGGAGCTACTGGATACTGTGGTCAATGATGCATTGTTGTGTGACAGAATTGGAAGCTTCCCAGCAATTATCCACCCAAAATCAGTTTGGTATAACGCTGAATGCTTTGATAAAGGCCATTTTCCGGAACCAAGTATGCCAAAAAATATATCTGCTCCCAACAGAATATCAATAGGGCCTGGAACACCAAACTGAGGATCCGCCAACTTTTCTATGATGTGTTCAGGTATATTCAAAATGCTTTGATTTATCAATTTGGCAGGTAATGCTGGTACAATGACTGGTAATGTGTGCAAGATAACGTTGAAACTATGTGAACCAAGCCGGGACGATATGATTGTTTTTGAAAAATATTTTGCTGAGGAAGTCATGGACCCAACGCCAGTGATGCTGAAATCATTCTGATAAAAACTTAATCCTAACTTCTTAGCAAAATTTTGGTCAATAAAGTTTAGTTGCGATCCAGAATCTAAAACAGCACGGCATTTGTATCGTTGACCATTGTTATTATAAATATGAATGATTGCTGTTGCAAGCAAAACAGTTTCTGAATGTGACTGAACTTCCTGGCTAAAAGCAACTATGTTATCATTATTTTCAGCGTTAGGATCTTGGGCAATGACTGGTTTGGTGCTTTGACTAACTCCCTTGTCTTCGTGTAGTTTAGAATTGTGACGTACTCCACACTTGGGGCAACTAGGAAAATAACATGATTCAACACGATGTCCTGCATTCAAACAATTGTAGCAAAGCGAGAGCTTTGTGACAGTCTGCCGTCGGTCATGTATTGGTAGTTTATTGAATTGATCGCAAGAATATAGTTTATGTGGAGCAGAACAAAGTGGACATTTTGTCACTTTGACGGTTTGTCTGTTGGACAACTAGAAATCATTCCAGCTTCATAAGCAGACACTCGCTTAGAAAGGAACAATTCCATGCTGGCATAAGTTGGTAATTCCTTTGTGCCCTGCCTCAATTGCCATTCGCCAGCAGTTGTTGCGTCTAGCTGCCCACAGATGAGTGTCACTAGCCATGCATCCCAAAACTGTACTGGCTGTCCCAGGGCTTTGAGTGCACGGACGTGAGATGACACATGGTGATGTAAGTTTATTAGTTCCACAGTTGAAGCGGCATTAACCTTAGGTGACTGTAACAAGGCACGTATATGAGATTGTATTGTGAGGCCTTTATTCTCATACTGACGAACGAGCTCATCATAAGCAACCTTATAGTTCTCTGCAGTGATAGAGAAGTTCTTAATAATATCAGAAGCAGCACCAGATACACTTGTTTTAAGATAATGAAGTCTTTGAACATCATTAAGGGAAGTGTTATTGTGAAATAGCGCATTAAATGTATCAATAAATGACGACCAATCTTCTAGCTTGCCATTGAAAACTGGAGGCTGTATTGTTGGAAGTCTAACTGAGTCACCCACAGATAGGTGTGAAGTTGATGCTACATTTGTGAGATTATCATCAGTTTGTTTAGTGACAAGTTCTTCCATTTCAGACTTTAATGTGTAATAAGTATTTTCAGCATGCAGTCGTTCATATTCTTCACCCAGGTCTATAATATCATCTTGAACTGAACTTAACTTATCCATGAGCTCATTTAGTTTTGTGAGGCGAGTTGAAACTTGGCGAATGGACTGAACTGAAGGGTTGAAAGTCTCTATATAAGTTTTTATAGTTTCAATTGATGACTCAATAGAATTTCGTTTCTTTATAAGTTTTTTCAATTCTGCTGACCGAGCCATAACAGTATATTTTCTTCAATGTGATATTACAACAAACTTGTGATATTGTTAATCACAAAATATACAAATCTACTTGGTGAGCAGAAATAACAATACAGTTTAGAGAAAATATAATGATAATAATTGACAATTGACAGCAATCAAAACAAATTAAACTATAATATACAGCATCACGTCGAGGTCACCAAAATGTATGCGCAGCTGACGTCCTTTATTTAAATAAAATCAGGTACGCCTCTACGCCAGAGAATAATAATATGGAATAACAATGTATAACAATGTATAACAATGTGAATAATAATATAATAATATAGAATAATTATGATAATAATGTGTAACAATATGAGTAGCCCTGCTGGCTCAACAAATGACTATAATGTATAATATAATATAATATTATAATGAATATAATATGAATGTATGTATATGTGCTTGATTAGCACTAATTAAATGAATATAATATGAATGCATGTATATGATATATGCCTCAGTCGGCCAATACAAAAATGAATATAATATAAAAAATGTATATAATATATGCCTCAGTCGGCCAATGCAAACATGAGTATAATATAAAACATAGCCAATTGGCACAAAATATAAAATTCTAATAATACAATAATACTATACAAAAAACAAGGTACTCACAAAATACAATGCAGGCGGTTACTTTAATCGGCGGATTTCATCCCACGCGACCGTGCCGGGAACGTAATATAATAATAATAATACACAAAATATAACAACAATGTCAACCGCACGTCCGCACACGTGCGACCGCTTTAAAGTAACCGCTGACGAGCAAGCCACAGGAACAAGGAACCACAAAGCCAATACAAATAATGACCACCCTGCTGGGAAAAATAAAATATAAGATCTGAAAATATTATGATTGTAGAAACGAATACATTACCAAAAGAAATATAATAATGGCGACCGAGTAATAATATAGCAGCTGAACAGCACACGTGGATTTTTATACTTCAAAAAAGCAACAAAAAACGATACGAAAAGAGTCCCAGAGACGAAAAACAAGAAAAAAGGGAACCGGAGCTGGTGCGTCCGGACTTTTATAAGCTCGCAGACGGACAGTGTCATCGAAATACAATAAATAAATTAAACTAGAACAATAATTGATTGCACTGCCTCTCAGTAAGCTTGACAAAGAACTTAAAAAATTAGAAAACGAAGTTACTAGAGAGAAACCATAATAAATACAATATGACAGGAAAATATATAAAAACAAAACCGTTGGAGTTACGCACGCCGCTCACTATCAACTTGATAAGAGCATATCGCTAATATCACAGCCGACAGGGAGACAACGTGCGCAGCTGCTACAATATAATAAATAATAATAAATGTATATACTGAATACTGCCTTAGTGCAAACAATCAGTATATATTTCTTGAAAATCGAAAGATGTTCAATATTGCTTTTTAGAACATTTTTGTATATGTTTGGGGGGAGGGGGGTGTTTTCCTTGTGTAATGTGTTTAGTTCAATGTTAATGTTGTATGTGTTTGTCCAAGGTGGGCTTATTATTTTTTTATTATTTGTGGTATTTTAGAATAGTCATGATTATTGTGTAGTTCTATAAGTTCTAGTGTTCTTTTGTTCTCTGATGTTGGTTTGTTTTTGCTAATCTGGATAGTCTAGTTGCATATAATAGTGTTAATTCAGTTATTTTTAGATCTGGAGTTAGTTCTCCTGCTATATTGTAGATGCTTTTGATTGGACTGCTTTTGAAGGCCCCTATGTCCATTCGCATTCCTGTGTTGTAGTTTGAGTCTATGTTTTTTTGTTAGTGTGTTTGTTGCTGACTTATAAAGAATTGAGCTATACTGTAATTTTGCTTGGATTTTTGATTTTAATATTTTAATAAGTGTTTCTGATTCGCTAACCCAATTTGTATGTGACAGTAGTTTTAGTATTTTGAGTGCTTTATTAGTGGCTATCTTTAGGGATTTTATGTGCGGTGACCATGTGAGTCTGGAATCGAAGATAACTCCTAATATTTTTATGTTTTTTTTGTTGATTATGTTTGTGTTGTACAATTTAATATTTAGTTCACCTATATTTGATTTTCTGGAAAATATTATGCAATTTGATTTTTCTGTTGAGAAGCTGAAACCGGTTTTTGCTGACCATTTTTCTAAGTAATATATAGTTTCTTGTAATTGATTTTGTACTGTATTTATGTTTTTGCTTCTACATGAGAAGTTGGCATCATCAGCAAATATGTTGGCTTTTATTGGAAAATTATAGCGTTTATCGATTTTATTGATTGCCACTAGAAATAGTGAAACAGATAGTGCAGATCCTTGTGGTACTCCATTTTCTTGTGTAAAGTTGTCAGAAAGTTGATTTGATATTTTTACTTGGAAAGATCTATTTGTTAGAAAGTTTGTAATAAAATTTAGCATATTGCCGGTGCATATAATTTTATTGAGTTTTAATAAAATATAGTGTCTCCATGTAACGTCATAGGCTTTTGATATGTCTACACTGAGTAAGCCTAGTATTTGTTTATTTCGGATTGCTTGTTCAGCTTCATCTTTTATTTTAGTGAGGTTGTCGTAAGTGGACCGGTTTTTTCTGAAACCACTTTGGTTCGGAGTTAGGTAGTTAATTTTTTCAAGAAACCAATTTAGTCTGAAGTTAACAATATTTTCCAGTATCTTACACATTGTATTTAGCAAAGTTATTGGCCGATATCCTTCTGTACAGAATCTGCTTTTTCCTGGTTTGTTAATAGGAATCACTATTCCTTTTTTCCATGTTGATGGGAAAGATCCATTGCACCAAATGTTGTTATATATTATCCCCTATATCATCCGAAAAATCATCCCCTGTATTTCTCGGATTATCATCCCCTATATTTACAGATAATCCTTTATATTTTCCAGATAATAATCCCTTATATATTTCCGGATTATCATCCCTTATATATTTCCAGATTATCATCCCTTATATTTTCCGGATAATTATCTCATATATCATCTGGATAATCATCCCCTAAAATTGAAATCATCCCTTACATATTTCCAGATAACCATCCCTTATTTTTTCCAGATAATCATCCCCTATTTCATCTGAAAAATCACCCCCTAAATTTTCCTTCCCTATATTTACCGGATTATCATCCCCTATATTTTCGGATAATCATCCCCTATATCATCTGAAAAATTATCCCCTACATTTTCCTCCCCTATATTTCCTGGATTATCATCCCCTATATTTTTGTATAATCATTCCCTAAATTTTCCTCCCCTATATTATCCAAAAAATCATCCCTTATATATTTCCAGATAATCATCCCTTATATTTTCCGGATCATCATCCCATATATTTTCGGATTATCATCCCCTAAATTTTTCGAATAATCATCCCCTTTATTTATATATATCTCAGAATTGAATGAATCGTGCACATTAGTCTTATAAAACTGCATAGACCCAGTAACGATATGTAAAAACAAATAAATCCAGTCTTTAGTTATGACATTACATTATATAACTCACTATAATAGTAATATATTTGAAAAATTTGGAGCACTAGCGAATCTTGGCTCAGAGCTATTTAATTTAATTTGACTTTCCAGTGGACAATTTTTTTTTTTTGATAATGGTAGGCAAACATAATACAACAAATCTTAAATTAAATGTTCAAATCTTAGATTTAAAAAGAAAAACTTTTATGAATTTCTATCTAAGATAATCGAACTTTACCGTAATTTTTACGTATTTAGTCAAAATTCAAACTTTAAATGCTTATAAAAAAAAAATCACGACTATGTATTTTTAATATTTTTCAATGGCTATTGTTATAATGTGTTAGAAGCCTTGTATTAAATTTTCAAGCTTTTCTACCCAACAAATACGTTTTTATCGATATTTATAGAATAAAAAACAAAAAAAAGTTGAAAAATTAAAATATCAGTAAACAGCTCAAAACAAATCTAAATATTTTGAAAATTGTATCAAATATAGAAAATGCCTATATTATAAACATTCAGTGATCATATGCTCATTATTATTAATTACCAATTATTACTTATTGTATATTGTATCACTGTTTCTATCAATATTGTAATTGTTGAACTATAATAGTTATACTGAAAGTTCTTAATAAAAAAAAAAAAATAAAAACTCATAACAGTATCAATCTGCCATCAAAATGTAAGATAAAAATAAACAAACAAAATCTGAGTTGAACATTTAGATAATAATATTACATATAGCTCATTATTTCTAAAAATACAATCTGGTGATAGTATAAACTGCAATAGTTAATAGGTATATTAACATATTCAACTTTATTTAGATATTAGTATACTTAGACATGCAATTACAGAAATGTTATGATCACTAAGTAATTTTGGCGTGAGTAAAATAAATGCGAAATTGATAATGGATGGTCAAACTTCTTTTTATAGTTTTTATATATAAATATTTAATTTTATTTCAAGTATTCAAGATATTAGGGAAGTTAGTACACTCATATACTTCTATCTTTTGTTCACATCATTCACTACCTAACCCATAGATATAGAATAGGTATTTGTACACAAAAACTGAACAACTATTGGATGCTTTTCCTAAAACACGTATTTATTACATATAATGTTAGGTAATTTTTTTGGTGTAAATGCAATTATAAACAATGCAAAATATATTTATTATATTATGCAAAATAGGAACTATATTATAAGATAATTCACGAAATTCACTTTCAAATGTTCTAAATGCGTGGTAAATTATATATTAAACATATTGCAATATCAATAACGAGAATAATTTAATATAAATATATATTGCATTAAATAAACACAAATCAGTAGGTATATTATAAAAATAAAAATTGTATTAATTTTTATCAGGTTTCAACAATGTAATATATTATATAGGTACTTATATAGATATATCGATATTATATAAATACTGTTGTTAAAAACTGATTTTCCGGGGCGTGTCAACATCAAAAAAATCTGAGTGTGGTCAATCAAATACAAACCAATGACACACTAAATATTGATAAAAGAAAATTTCTGCAGTCTATTATTTACAGTGGTTAAGAGGGGGAGAGTTTCTAAGAAAACGTTTCTCCAGTCCCGTACACGGAAAACCGATTTTCCAAGGCATGCCGACATCAAAAAAACTCTGAGTTTGGTCAAACTAATGACGTACTAAATGTTGGCATCAGAAAATTTGCGAAAAGTCAATAATTAACGGGGGCGGGGGGGGGGCTATGGAAACGTTTCCGCAGCCCCCCGCAAGGTTGGGCCCTCGATTTTCCGAGGTGAACCGAAATCAAACAAATTCTGAGTTTGGTCAAACAAATACAAACAAATGCGTATTAATAAATGTTGGCAAAAGAAAATTTGGTAAAAGTGATATGTGGGGAGCTGGGAAAACGTACGAGAGCTTTATACAATGTGTAAGAAATGGCTATATAATAGCGATGCTTTTGCAGCGGTGCCTTTTATATAAATTATATAATGTTATTATTGTATTATAATATAAAACTTTTTCTGTATTTCATATAAATATATGTGCCGACGAAATACATCAGGCGAATCGTATGTAGGCCAAAAAGGTACGGTCGTGGGATGGGGTATCACTGCGTTCCCGACGGGCGATCCTAGCCCAACATTGCAGAAACTCTCCGTGGAAGTCCTGTCAAACTTCCAGTGTTCCCGTGTCATCGACGATCACGTGGGTCTGGGCATGTTGTGCGCCGCCGCTCCATCGTTGCAAGGGACGTGCTTCGTAAGTAGTTGACGATAAAAATAATTGCATAAGTCATAATAGCTATAAGGCTGCAGTGGCGTAGTTATGATTTTTTTTTTTAGGGGGGGGGGTATTATAATATATGATACTATGATATGATATAATATTTTAGAGCCTAGATAAGGACGAGGTGAAGTATATCCGTGATCATAATTTATATAACAAATATGGGTAATTTTATGATCGAATAATCTTATATCAAGTCAACGCATTAAACATTTTTAAAAAAGGCTTTGGGGGGGGGGGGTCTATCCCCATCATCACCTCACTATAGGACTGGGATTTCGATGCAAAGGCATCTTTTTATCTGGCTTTTTGAACCGTACAGTTGGTCCTTAAGTAAACAATATGCTTTGGACGATAGGTACCTACTGCCGATACTGACTATTTTAAAGTGCCTAATTTTTTGATTTTTTTGACAAAATTAACCTTAAATCCATTTTTATAGTACATTTTTTGAGGTTTTTAGTGCATTATAATCCCAGCCCAAGTCTTAAAATTATAGTACGCAAAAGTAAGACATCACATTCACTGCAGTGTGTGTAGGTTATTATGTCATATATGTGCACTGCTGTGCGTTGAAAAATCGGATCACTAGGACCGGTATAAGAATGCCACTGGTACACATGACAAAAATCTTAAAATGTAATTTTAGCTCCCGGAATCGTGATGTATATTTACATTTTAATAAAATGATTTTATTGATCGGTTCAAAAAGTAGCTATGAAAGTCATTTCAATCCGATTTTAATATGATATAAAGTTTTATTATAAATTTTTATAGCGTAGGTATTCGGAACATTTTTCATTATAATATACTGATGCAGTAGTGCAGGGTAATTCATCGAGCATACTTATTATACAGTTATTTTTTCGTTTAATAGTGAATGTACTAGAAATCTGATTTGGAATTTTTTAAATATACTTCAAGACCATATTTTCAAATTCTTGAGGTTTATTTAATACTACTTGAGGCAATACAAACTTCTGCTTTTCAAATGTAACCCGTCTCTTCTACTGTAAAATATTTATTTGGTTATTTATTTATTTTATTGAAAATCTTGATGTACCTAATTCAAAATCGAACGAGTATAGTTTCTCAGTTATTAAAATGTTTATGGTAAAAATAATATAGTCCTTAAAAATGATTTTACAAAAATTAAAAAATTGTTGTAATACTAAATCTTGTATTTATTATACTCATTTAAAAGTTATAAACGTTGATGGATAAATATTAATTAATAAATTTTAAAATTACCATAGCCCGCACAATGTATTCTAAACCCTGTACTATGAATTGTCTATAATCTTATTATCCTTAGTACACATATAGCACAAAGGTAAGAGTTAAAAAACTACCGTACGAATTGTGATTTTGATTCGTCGACATTTTCAGAAAAATAATCACTAAATAATTTATATCTTAATAGGTACTATATAATAGTATATTGTATTAGGTAATACTCTTTTTTAATGAGTAGTATAGAAAATCTCAGAATTTCAAAAATATGGTCAGATTTTGAATCACTACAGTAACTACACTGTTGAAGAATAAAAAAGAGCGATTATCATACATGATGAATCACCTTTATACATAAATTACATGCGCTCTAGTAACTACGCCGTAAATTTCAACATTTTTCAAAAATAAAGTGCATATACTTGCTTTATAACTTACATTAATAATATTTATTAATTTTTTTAAGTATTTACTTAAACAATTAAACTATATAATATAATATATATTAACTGGCTAAAAATATATCATATTTAACCCTTGAATTAGTTTTAGATTAGTTTTCACTTGCATTAATTGCTGATATAATTTTTTCTAAATAATCGATATATTCGCTTGCTTTAATAACATCTACCTATGCACAAGTGTAACTAACCTAACCTACACGCAGACGAACGTTTATTATATAGACTCGCTGTTTCCATATTTTTATCATACAAATATGCGAAAAAATTTTACCCAGCGTAATAATATTTTAATGGTGGTGATGATGATTTCAGCGCACAAGTGCAGTATGGACTACGTTACAAGTGCAGCGCAATGCGCACATATATCATCATAATTTAATGACTCAAATGCCCAATAATAATCATTGCAGCAATGTACGATAAAACTATATACATATAGGTGCCATAATTTTCACAATACACGATACACTCAATAATAATTATTGCAGAATCATCATAGCGGAATGTCCCGTGATATATTATTATTATATTGTTGTTCGGCGGAACAATATTAAACGCCCGCAAACGTTTCATATACGCCTATTGTTTTATGCATATTATTATATTAAAACATTCGTACATAATATTTTCGTTTCCGATCTGGCCACGCGCGATTTCCCGTAACACAGGCACGAAGCCCAAGCCCCTAATTTCGTATAATTTATCACGCGGTGGTTATATGATTGTGTTTGATGTGCGTCGACACACACGTCCGGCGGTTTAGTATTTACATAACGACGTTTTTATTCAAATCGTATTTGCGATTAACAGCATAATGTGTGATCGCAGGTCGTGTTATCGCCAAGTACCCTGTTGTATGCGCCGTGTACTGCAGCTAGGGTGTTTTCTGCAGGCCAGATTTCCAGTAATTTTTTTTTTTCAACATTTTTGATAGATACTTTAAAGTTTTACATATTATTTTACTTTCAATGAACAAAGACTACAATCTAATGACACTCGTAGTCGAGATAGAAAAAAAAAGTTATTTACAAATAAAATGAGTTGACCACACTTCATATACCTACATGCCTGACCTAAAACTATTTATTCGTATTTCCAAATAAACCTTTTGTATACCTATAGTTGACATATTTAATGCATTGTTTGTAGGAATATATTTCAGTATATATAATATACTTTAACCGCAATATGACGTTGAATATGTATCCAACACTTTTATATACGTATTTTATTGATTTTTTTTTACGAAAACATTATGATAAACATATAATTTATTTCATTTTATTCCAAATAGATATTTAATAATTAAAACGTCATACTATTATAGTGTTGTTATTTGTTTCAAAATCGATTTAAATAAAAACTAACGAGCAACTTTTCAATTTCCATAAAAACAGTTTGATATTACACTCTTAATTAAAAGTAGCTTTTTGTGATAAAAAACAATACAGTATTAATGAAAAAAAAAGTCAAGTTAAAATGAAACCACTTTGAGATGCTTTAATATTGACTTTTAAAGTATAAAAAAAAAGTATATTAAATAATACCATACATATTTTTTAATATATTATACTAAATAATGGTCTATTACACCAAATTTGATTTAAATATTTTTTAATATTAATATAGTTTTGCATCTAAAAAATAAAAAGTTTTGTTGAATACTATAACTTATAAACAATATAAAAGTTTTTTTTTTATGTCATACGTGCGAATAACACATCAATATTTTAATAAATGAATACGTTTATAAAATAACAAACAATAACACCTTAATAACAACTCAGATTAATAGGAACTTCTAATCTATATTAGTTATTACAGTTCGTCAGTGTGTAACTAATTAATCAAAATCAAAATTATTTCGATTGAGTTCGTTCCAGTGCACAAACTACTGCACATTCATTTGTTCTTGCTATTATTAGCAATCCATAAAATATAATAAAATATTCGAGTTTTTCACATGAATTTTTGGGTGCAAAATAACTACAAAATATTATGTATAACATAAAAAAAAGTTTGTGTAATTTAAATTAAACAAAAGAATTTTTAACTGTGTTAAATTCCACTGGTTATTGATTTATGACTTATAGCCTATAGGTTCAATTTTCATTTAAAATTTGATTCCTAACACTATACTGTTGTTAATCCAATAATTAAAATGACAATTTTTTGACAAAAAAAAAAAAAAATCTTTCCTGCCCTTCATATTTATAATATTAAATTTTTAATTAACACGTGTTTGATTAATATGATATATTTAAGTATTTCATTTTTTTTTTTTAAGTACACGGTTTACATAACATGAATATATTTTATTTGTCCATTTTTTTAAATGCATAATTTATGTTTAAAAATTACCATTTTAGTATCTAAAAATAAATGTAAAATGTGATTCATTTCTTTTACCCAAGATTTTTCGTAAAATACATTAATTTTGTTTTTATTAATTTATGTATAATTCTTCCTTATATATAAAGTAACTTTTGCAATGAAATTACTTTTATAATTTATTCAACTTAGCAAATTAGCTATTTCACTTTTTTAATATATTTTTAAATATTCATTTTAAAGTTCAAATATTCGAATTATTATACATGCAATTGTATACAGAAATAGGTACCTATTCAAACTTCATAATATGCTATTCATGAATATAAATATTAAATGTACGTACTATTATACTATATAAATAAATTTCAAGTATGTCATATGATCCATTCATTTGGCTCGTCGTATTCATGTTAGTATATAAAGTACCTACTTTGTACTTGTACGTAAAATGAAAATGCTAATAATAAAAAACATGATACACAAATACATAATACATATATACTATAGTTATAATATTTACTAATAATATTTTCAATATTTCATGGAAAATTTTTTTTTTTATATTTACCATAAATCATAATGTATTAATTTTTTTTTTTCAAATGTAAAATACCCTTTGAACGATTGAAGCCCTAACATATATCTAATACAAAAGGTTGTAAGAACCCCTTTGAAAACTTTGAATCACTTGTTATTTTTATTTTTAACACGTTTTTTCTTTTACTATGTGGCGCTATATATTATACGTTGTTTGGAGTTATAAATGCAGTACGTTTTCTATATATAGTATACCTACTATAGATATAGATACTTCGTGCCTATATACATAGAATAGAACATAATAATATATAGGCATTGCGCAGAGTTTCCTGAAGCAGCACGAGTTCGCTTCGAACAGTTTTTTAGTTTTTTCTAACCGGAATCGGCTCGGATCTACATAATTTTAGCGCTTTATTTCAGGTCTCGTGATCTCGACTTATCTTTATGTATGTGCACGTATAAAGTACTCTCTGAGTAAATGAAATATAATTTAAATGGTCCTGCATGGCTGCACCTATAATACTATATTTTGTTATTTACGAATTTTGTATGGAATTTTGTAGTTCAGTAAAAAAAAATCCACAATCACGCTGTCGTTTGGTTGGCGGTGCACTTAAACTGAGAAGTCCGCATATGTTCCTATAAGTTATAGGGTAGTCTAACAGCAGGGTTTTTACCTGTAAGCCGTTACAAAGGCTGTGACCCATTTCGCCTAAAATCGACCTTTCCCATTTCGACCAAAGGCATTTCAGTCGTTTTAAAATTAAGTTGGCAAAGGTTTTTGAAAAATACATCCTATTATAATTATCATTTTTATATAAATACATATTATACTACAAAAAAGCATCTAAAAAATTGTCACAAAATAAAATTTTTTTTTCAAATTTCTTCAGATGCTCTCTTTACAAACTCGTACCAAGTAATTTTAGTTATAATACAAATTTCCAATTATTATTCTAACCTAGCTATACTAAAAAACCAACGAGAATGTGAAACATATTATTTATTATACTACACTACTATATCAGACTCATAATGTAGTTGTTGTAATCTCATACTATAATCTACCGATCACAAACTTATGACATGACAGTCATCGGTCAACTATAATATGAAAGAGTTTCCACATTAAAATGTTAACAATTCCAATGGCCGTAGCTTCTCGTGGATTGCGTAATGTATTTTATTTGAATAGTTTTTGGTAGACAAAAATAATTGGAAATTTGTCTTAAAACTGTAATAATAATGTAAAAATTAATAATATATATTGAATTGTGTAATGATTTTTGTTTGAATAGTTTTTTGGTAAACATAAATAATTTTTTATAACTGTATAATATAATGTAAATATAATTTAATGTGAATTATTTTTAAAATTTCTTCAATAAACATAATTTTATATTATATTAAATTTAATTACCATAGTCAGCAATTTCATTTTAAAACGCCTTTGGTCGAGACGGAAAAGGTGGATTTTGGGCGAAACGGGTCCCAAAAATAGTGACTTTACACTTTTGTTTACTGCATTTTTGCATTTCAGGGTGACAGCGGTGGCCCTCTGACCGTGGAACGAGATTCGGGAAGAAACGTTTTGATCGGCCTGGTGAGTTATGGCGTGACAGGCTGTGCAATCAAACCGGCTTTTCCCGACCTGTACACCAGAATATCGGAATACACGAAATGGATTGACGTCAACACCTCGTAACAACAATAATAGTAATAATGATAAAAATAATAAGAACAATAGTAATAGCCAATAGGTAATATTAAGGATATAGAGATAACGATTTTAACCAAGTTATAATATTTATAACGATAAAACGTTTGACGACGTCGTACAATAACAATATCGAACGTCGCCACAGTAGTCTAAGAACACTCATAAGTAAGCAGTGGCAGTGGCGTACCCGGGATTTTTCAATGTGAGGGGGAGGGGGGTTAAAAACAAAAACCATCCAACTCGAATTTTTAATAAAATCAGTTCAATATTAGTAGGGCTTGGATTTTAAAGCATAATAAATAGCAAAAAAAAAAACACACGCAAATACAGCATCACTAAAAAATTAACATGGATTAGTTGTAAAACGTATAAAACAAATTTAAAAATTTATTTAAATTTAAAAAAGAATTAATTAGCATATAATTGGAAAGATTTTCAGTAGCGAAACTGACTCTATCGTCTATATTTGTATTCATATAGAAAACCATGTAATATACTCATTTATAGTCCATATACTGCGCGCTTATTCCAGATTTTCTTATTAATTATATTCAATTTTTTCTTTACAAGTTATTACTATAGCATAATAAACATAATATACAAATCCAACACCTAAAATAACTGTAAAAAGCGATAAAAAGGCAAAAATAGCATTTATACAAAAAAAAATTGGTTTATTTGGAATGAGAATGACGCGTGAAACGAATTTATGAATAAAAATTACATCTCTATTTCATAGGTATATAAAAAAAAGAAACATATTTTGCTTTAAAATCCAAGCCCTAAATATTAGTTATCATTTAAATTTACAGACTACAAATGGTTTTAATAATTAGGCAAACGCACGATTTAAGATCCTATATAATAAATTATATGGGTAAATCTAAAAACAAATTATGATAAATATGTTCAATGGTGGTGGGGGGGGGGGCTTGTTAGCCCCCTACCCCTTGCGTACGCCACTACAGGTAGGTCTGCACCTTACCAAAATATTACATTGTTTATAAATTTTTAATATATCATTGTTGCGTCTTATGAGTTATGCGTATCATGCATGGACTACATTATATAATAATATTATATTATTATATAATATAGTTTGCCAACCATGTTGCGTTCGCCCGTAGTCTTTTGCCCTATATAAATTCTATTCTATAATAGTATAATATATTGCATATGACGCGTAGGCGTAGTATAATATATGATTTATTATTTCTGTCCAAACGTGCCCGTGTGCAGCCGCCATCTCGACGGCATAAATATAGTTGTGCTAAATATTAACTGTTAATTGACATAATAATTACATTTATCTAATATTTTACCAATACCGATTTACGGAAAAAAAAAAAAAAGAAAGACATCTTTCGTTTAAAAACGCTTCGCCGTAGTACCAAACGTTATCGACGAATTGCGTTTAATTTTCGTAGAATATTATGCACTTGAACATATGACCGTGTGGGTATATCGATCATTTTTATACTTCGAAGTTTGTTATAAGTTTTAACGATATGTCTGGCGCATTAATAACGAATTCGAAAACTGATGAAATTACATATTGTGTGCTCGTCTGATGAGTGAAAATATTAACTGTAGGTACCTACCTAAAGTTTGACAGCTTGCAATATTTTTCGTAACCGTAAAAGTCTGTAAACATTATTATTTTGGAGCTTTGAGAAAACATCGTATCGAACACATTGTTACCTAAATATTACGTAGTATTATGTGTGTGTGTTGTAAATGTTATGAGTAAAATCAATACATTTTCCTGTTTTTTTTTTTTGTGTTTATTTGTTAGTTGTTAAATAAATTACCTATTATGTTTGATTCTTTTAACCATTTTAGACTTGAATTGTAAATTGTACTTAGAAAGTTTGAATATAAATCAAAACAATTAGTATTAATATTTTATTATAATATGATGTGCTAATTATTATTATTTGTAGTTATGATAAAAATTTAAAGATATTAGTTTTACTTTTAATTGTATAAAATTATTTATAAAATTATCCTACTAATGATTTTGTATATCACATGAATATTAACTATTAGTAATATTGTAGCGACTGTCATTTTGTTTAAAATTAAATTACAGTTAAGAGTAAAAAAAAAAAAATGTACATCATCTAATTAAGTACGACTTTCAAGAAGTAATAAAATATTTTTTCCTCGGGGTTGACCTCGTTATTCATGTTTAAACAGTAAGATTGTTCGCGGAATCTAAAATTATAAATGTCAAAATTTAAAAATTTGAATTGTTGATTAGTTGTTACAAATTTTTTGAAATAAAATCATAAATTCCGTATTTTTTTTTTTTTTTTCAAAATTAAGTAGGTATATATTTTATTATTTAGGAAAAATTCCACCAAACCTAATGGCTATAATAGTGTATGGCAGCAGTTCTCAAAATGTTTTCTTCCGCGGTGCCCGCTGGTGCATGTATGGTATTTATATTTGAAATGATCTTAGTAATGTCTAATGATTTAAATAAAACTGACTTTAATATTTCCTTCATTACAAATGTATTTTTGAGAGGATAAAATAATATTCGTTATCGACCTTTTATGTAGGTACGAACACAAACGAGAGGATTAAATAAATTGCACAAGTCAAACACGCCGGCAATAATATATGAATTTGAATAAAGACACATCAGTCTTGCATTGTAATATAGTGACGTGGTTACCGATGTCATCATAATATGTAAATATTGTTTTGCTCACAACAGATGAAAATACATTATTAGTGCCATCGAAAATGTATTAGTCTCCATGTGCGTTGTATAATAATATAGCAAACGCGTTTACACGCCCTTCACACGCCATTTTCTCATCATTTTATATTGCCCACCCGCGCACAATTCTCAAAAAACGAACTCCATTGTTTCTGATGTTCTCTCGGTTTTCTGTTACAGGTGAAAACTTCACTCAAGTTTACAGCATATTTTACGCCACACACAGAGTCTTTGGATAAAAAGTGTAAGAGATACCCACACGTGTTTTTTTTTTCTAACTGATTTCTCCCTTTTGTCCTATATGATCGTTTTATCTCGCTTAATACTATACCACTCGACTCATGCACACATACTACTAAGTACCACTTGTAATTACAGAACATCCTCTTGAGTCTCAAAATATTTCTATTTTTGGTGTTTTCAAATTTCGAGAAGTACCTATTTATATAACATCATATTATGTAATACTGTCTGTACATTTTTTCAAAACCATACGAAACAACTTGAATTTGCAACGTAATTTTTGAATTTGACTGAAAACAAAACTAAAAATATTTGATTATTTGATTTGTTCACATAGAACTCTTAACATTTTAAGCGACATTTGCATCGAGAGAAATTCTACGTGGATGTATATAATACCTACAAATTTTAAATTTAATAATATAAATGATTAACATTTCGAATATTTATAGCTTTGTAAATAACCGCGTATTCCCCAGGGCAACATTATAATATAATGTGCAGTGATCTTAATATTTGGACTTTCTGAGTAAAACTTTCAGACACGCCCATTACGGCCAGTGTCCGCTGGCCTCGAGGAAGTTCACTGAAATTGAAATATTTTGCTGAGGTGCGATGTTCACCATCTAATGTGTTCCATCTAACACTTAACCATTATTATGGGTTCGTCTATAACTTGCATGGGCTGCACTTTACAGCCGTAATTTATAATGCTGTTGTGGTCGGTGCAGAGAAATTTGGTTTGCGTCATTATTTGCATGTTCATATTATTACACCGGTTAAGTCATTTCGTTTATCGCTCATATACGCTTCGCATCGGAGTTGTTTTAAAGTGTCACTACATCGTTCGAAATTTCACGCACGTCTGTTAAAATCTATATTGTTTTTTTCTTACTTATGCAATCTGTAAATCTGCAAAGATACAGACAATCAGTTTTTTTTCTTTTATTATTTATCGGTATAATTATTATATTTTTTAATAAGTGATAATTATATTTACTACAAAGCGTATTACGCAAATTCACACTAGCCAGAGGATTACTACTCGCATTGATATTCCACGTTAATTCGTTTTAAACATTAGCGAAAAGACTATGGTAATTATATACATTTTAAATTTTAATTGTTGTGCCTTAACTTTCATGATTAAGTAAGTCAATAAATTATTTATAGACATTCTCGGACCCAAAGTTGGGAATGTAATAACTAATTAGGCAGGTGTAGGATTTTAATTTAATAAATAATCAAAAAAAAAAAACTTGCAAAGTTTTCAGAAGTACAATATTATACAACTGTAAATTGTTCATTATTATACAACTTTTCAGTATCTCAAAAACTAAAAATCTTATAATTTTGTTTGGGAACCTTGATTTAATCTGAATATTAAAAAAAAAAAATTCTTTTTACAGCACCTTTCATAGTAAATCTCAAGAATATACGTTTAATTAAAACTGTACCCACTCTCACCGATACATTATTTGGTTTGTTTGTTAATGTCGTGTTCTTTATACATTTTAAAAATGGCATTTAAATGACTGGGAATTCAAATTTAAATAACTAAACGAAGTGAGAGAACTAAAATTCATTTATAATAATAATAGTATTTTTTTTATTTTTTTTTTTATTCATTAAACTGACCTTTTTCCTTTAATAACCGTACTTAATATAAGTCTGTGTGATAGGATTCTTGATTTCGGCAAACAAATATTGATCTTTAATTTCTAATAGAAAACGAATTAATAACAGGTGCAGACAACAATAAAATATCTGAATTTATTGTGAATTTTCATCGGCCATTTTTGTGATAGCAATGATCTATTTACCATAATATTATTTATTAGGTATTATGATACAATTATATTATTTAGATATATATATATATAATATATAGACAGTGTTTTAATAAATAATAACTTTAGTAAATTTGTTGGTGCTCGTTAAATTATAACATCTCTTAAACCTACTTAAATTACACAAATGAAAGTGAATAGAACAAAAAAATTATAAACTATATTTGTTCAAAGTGTACACTATACATAAATAAAAAGCATTTTAATATCAAGTATCTAGGTATAACTTTTTTGGTAACCTTCCATTTTTTTTTTTTTTTTAATAAATACTAAGAAAAATGATTTATATAGCAGTGGAAACTTAACTTTTCCTGCAATAATAAGCCATTAGTCAAAATACAAACGAACTAGTCCACCTCCACACATGTTCGGCTAGAGTATAGGTAATTTTTATTATTATTTGGCTTTTAAGTCATTATATAATTTACAGCTGAAACATATTTCATTTAATTTCAGGAATTTGTACATCGCCCACACTCCTAATACGCGTACCTATATTTACTTGAAACGAATAATCATTTTTCAATGTTCAAATCGATATTATCAGGGCCGTCTTTAACCGAGGTCCTGGGCAGTGGTTTAATGGGGCCCCTATACGACTTGGACAGAACACTATTTTATCAAAACAGATAAATAGTGAGGTGGTAAATAAGAAAAAGTCTAGATTAATTAAACTGTAGATTATTAATTTTTCATTTCACATTAAGTATAGGTAGTATATAATAAATTTTTTTTTAACATTTATTAGAGTACACGCAGGGTGTCCCGTGAGGATTTACCCATTACGATATCTCCCGAAATATAATGGTGATATCGAAATTCTGGTTTTGTAATGAGACTCACAGGGATAAGAACTACAATTATTTCATATTTTAATGATTTGGTAAAAAAGTTAAAAAAATATATTATTTTTCAAAAATTTGACTATATCAATTTTGTAGTTTATTTTTTTTTTAAATATTGACGTTTCAAAATTTTATTTTCATTAATTTCCTGATTTTTAATTTTTTTTTTTGTTTCGAGAAAAATTGCGAATTATTTAACACCGTAATGTTATCAAACATTATGTGACCCGCGCGATTCCCATAAGGCCGGCCGAATGCTTTTCGTGTTCCTAATGGTTATAATCATATTTTATTTCTTCAAAACCAGAAAAAATATTAAAAATCAGGAAATTGATGAAAATAAAATTTTGAGACGTCTACAAAATGGCTATCTTTAATTGTTTTCGGAAATAATTAAATGAAAAAAAATATAATTTTAAAATTTTTACAAAAACATTAAAATAAATTTAAAAATGAAATAATTGTAGTTCTTATCCCTGTGAATCTTATTATAAAACCAAAATGTTGATATCTCCATTATTTCGTGAGATATCACAATGGGTAAATTCTCGCAGGACACCCTGTATACAATCTGTAATAGTGGTTATGTTAGTATATGATTTTTTAATTAAGTGTGTTGCCGATTTAACTAGAAAAAAAAAGGTTAGTATATGAGGTATATATACACTTGATATATATACCTAATATATACAGGGTGATTTTTTTATCATGAACCACTCATTATTTCAAAAAGTATCAATGTTTTTTAAAATATTTTTTTACAAAGTTTCATATTGTTAAAAACACAACGTTTTTATGAAAAAATTATATTTTTAAATATTTTTTATCCTTATAATTTTTTAAGTTTTTTACTTTTTTGAATGGCAACCTACAGTTTTAATTTCATATTCCAAAGCAGAATATTTTTCTAAGTATTTTGATATGTAAAAATCGAATTTTGGACGAGTAGTTCATGAGTTATAAGTATTTAAAGTTTAGACAAGCGGAGTAGTGGACAAACATTTTGCGGGGTAACCCCGTACCACTCCACTCCGCCAATCTAAACTTTAAATACTTATAACTCATAAACTACTCTTCAAAAATTCGACTTTTACGTATCAAAATACTTAGAAAAATATTCTGCTTTGGGATATGAAATTAAAACTCTAGGTTGCCATTCAAAAAAGTAAAAAACTTAAAAAATTATAAGGATAAAAAATATTAAAAAATATAATTTTTTCATAAAAACGTTGTTTTTTTAACAACATGAAACTTTGTAAAAAAATATTTTCAAAAACATTGATACTTTTTGAAATAATGAGTGGTTCATGATAAAAAAATCGCCCTGTATATATAAATACTCGACTTTGGGGGAACGCAGGGGGACGGAGTACCCCAACTAATTATTCAGAAATTTCAACGTACCCCTACTTTTATTTTTAAGGGGAACGCATGGAACGCTAAATCATGCCATCATTGCCATTATTCTGAATTTTTAATTTTTATCAAAATGTTAAGTGATAACATATATAAATAAATAGTTTTTTTTGTTTTGTTTTAATTGTTTTAGAGTTTTTTTATATTTTATTTTATAAGTTAAAAATATAATATACAATATAATATTTACATAATTTTTATTTTATAAATTTAATTATTCATAAATATTTCCTATATGATTTAAAGAGGTGTATTAGGGGGTGTGGGGGCGTAGCCTCACGGCTTTGTAACGTTTAACAAGTGATGGGGACGCTCTTTTTTTTAAAGTTAACAGAGTCCCCCTACTTAAATTTTGTCAAGTCGAGCACTGTAGGTATATGAGCGGAAAATGTACAAGTTGACTGTGAAATCGTAAGGGAAGTAGCAACCCAGCAGTAACACTCGACGTGATGTAAAAGGTAGTATAATGTTAATTTAAAAATAATAATAAAATAAACCGGAAATGTTGAACATTCTATTTTTATTGAAAAAATACCCTTCTAGGAGCTAAGGGGGCGGGGCCCTGCGCACGTGCCCAATGGAAAAGAGGTGCTCGGGTATTATACTATTATTGTGTAAATGTGTGTGAGCTTTTGTCATTGTATTGTTACTATGTTGATGTATAACTAAGGTTACATACATAGGTTATATACATGTCACGATAGTTGGAATTTAAAAATAACTTGATCGTCAATTAAATCGATCTAAACAACAATACCTCCACAGTCCACAAGGCGTGCCAAACTGCCAAGTGCCAACATTACAAAAACGGTATAATTCGTATACCAAAAACAATAATACTTAGTGCCTACCCGATAAGGATCCCACACAGCACGTTAATATTTCTTAAATGATTATTCAATATTGAACATTAAATTATACTTATTATAAGGGAGTAACCGATTTGGTTCCCATTTGGCCGAATCGGTTGCGGTTTGAAAAAGTTATTTTATAAGGTTGAGCCGAATTGGTTCAAGCGGTCAAATAGTTACAATTACCTAATCTAACCTAACCATCATGTTTTGAATTATTATGATTATTTGAACGAATATTTTTTGTATAATATATAGTTCAAAATTGGAAATGCCAACATCGTAGGGTTTTTTACGCTTAATCGTGTAAGTTTTCATATGAATTTCTGTATAATTCTATTTGATACGTCGTAAAAAAAAGTAGAGTGTTGTGTTCAATCGTGTTGCAGTAGGCCATAATCTTGCATATTTATATGCACCTTACCTGCATCCGCTGCATGAGCTAAAACATTCGATCGATATAACATCCGCTCGTGTGTCCATCAATTGCGCCGATTTTTTTAGACTGTATACCTACCTGTAGTCCTGAAATCTATACACCTTTTGCGCCGGCGGATTGATCACAAACTAAAAAGTTGTACATCTTTTGCGCCTAACGAATTTCTAACAAATCGATTAGGTTATACATATTTTTAAATTTGTCATTTTGATCAATTTTAATAAGACGTGTATATATAGGTACGTTAACATTTTAAGTCATAATAATTTGTTATAAATTATAAAATATCGATATCCAAATCATAACGATTATTCGTAGTGCAGCGCAATTAATATAATTATAACCTTTTTTGTACCTCTTCTACATGCCCGGCGCAGTAGATGTATCGCTTTATTGAATCCTAAAATTGTTTTTCCTTACCCGTGATTTATAGTCCTGCATGTGCCATAGGTATACCTTCGTGTGGGTGGGGACAATATATTATTTAGGGTGAGTTTCCCGGCTAGACACGACGACGACGACGACCATGACGTATTGACTTATTTGGCGCAGGTATAAAAATCATACACACGTTACTAATTGTATCCTACAGGTGCGCACGCGCACGAGCGGGCCATTGTCTATGAACATACCCTTCAGAGGAGAATAGAAATAATCGTAATATGCACTCGACACAGCATTCGTATTATATAATATGAGATAATCAGTTTGAAATAAGTATAATTTTTTTACTCTATCGATTATCGATAAAATGTATTATTATAGTGGTCTAAACGTTGTAGAAATAAGGTGCGCACCAAATTTCTCTGTAATTCGAAAATCTAAGATCTAAAATATAGTGGCGGTTCACGCGATCCACTGAAGACGCCATATACAGACAAGTCGTGATTACGTGCCTACCCGGTTTTTGGACCGTTTCGCATAGGTCAAACGTGATATTACGCACACTCCCTAATAATCGATGTATTTCTCGTCGGGAAATATCTATACGTTTTCCGAGCTTACGGGTCACTGCGGGTTAGGTTTCTATACCGAGTGGTATAATATATTATTTTAAAATAGCACAGCGACCGTGCTTTTTCAACCCACACTCGAGACATAAAAATATGATATTTCACGTTTTTCGACAAGCAACAGTGTCGTCCATAATACAATAGGTGCCAGTGTACGATGGTTACAAATCAGAAATCGATACTTTTACAAACGAAATGCCATTAAATATTTAAACATGTGTAAATGGTTTTTTTTTCTCTTTATTTTTAAAAACCTATTATTGGTAGTTAAGGCAGAGAACAGACATCGAGACGACGACAAGCGACGAAAAAAGGGGAGGGACGTTCGACGAAATCACATTAGGGGTTCTATATGTACACAAACCAAATACGTTAACAAGTCCCAGGCCACCGTCGAAATGTTGTAAAACAATATAATAATGATTGCTGTGCATAACATACCCAAAGCACTGAAATATTGATGTACATTTTTATTTGCTTTATGATAATATATTCATAGGCAACTAGGGTCAATTTTTTTTACGGGGGGGGGGGGGGGGCTAGAATTGTATAAGTCACACTTACCCGCAGGGGCTTCGCCCTCGTTTGTCTAACTTGTGGTACTGCATTAACAGTAAAAAATATAATAGCCGACTGTCTAATCTACAACCAAGAACGCACCGAACATTATATAACATTAAACATTATCATTCAACCTCGACTCCACACTCGGACCTATTCATGATAAAAACCTAGATATAATTAATTTTTTAAGAAAAACAAAATTGTTCAATCTTATATTAAAAAAAAAAAATGTTTTATCCAAATTAATAACTTTCCATTGTATCAATAAATATTATATTATATAATTACTGCATAAATAAGTGTAACTAATGGCCTTTGTTGTCGATGTAAATATACTCTATAAAAAAAAAAAAACTATTAATTTGTCATAATTATCGTTATTTTCAATAAATTTGAATGAGAATTAGTCAATTAGAAAACGATGGCTCGCCACAAACATTTGAACAGCGATATGATAACTACTGTCAACTGTTAGCTGATAAGTGACAATCACGGTTGTTGATACCTATAGCACAGAATAGATAAAATCAGAAAGGACACTCGATGCCAAGAACGTTTTGCGTGGAGTGGGGACGGAGGCCGCCATCTTCTTATTTATGCTGTTTTGTTAGGTTATGAAATTAAGTTGTTATGAACACTATGAGATATTGTGTAACTCGTGTATGTTTACCTTTCGCTAACTCGCTATTTATTATTATTGTTCCAATTAATTAATTATACTAATGAAGTATTGTTTTAAAAACAAAAGTTTTTGATCACAATAAATAAACAAAATTGAAAAATAGATATACTATATTTGAATTAAATTGTATTGTAATTGAATAATATACTTACCTATAGGTACTATTTATTATTTAATTAAAAATAAGCCAAAATTCCAAAAAGCATGAAGTAAGTCTATGGCCAAAAGTTGGACTTCAAGATTTTTAACTTTAACCGTATCATTTTGTGATTTTATTTTTTAGTTAGGTAATTTATTTTTCATTGTATGGACACACTGATTCATAAATAAGAATATGGCCGCCACGTTTTTGTGTGATAAGTATGATTACTGTGTTATAATTTTTAAGTGTCCACCCCCTGCCTATAGGTACAAGTGTACAACCGTGGTGACAACAAATATAACCAGTGTGACTGTAATGCGTTTAACTCGTGTATATTTTTTTTTATGGAATGTGCAACCTGAATAATAACTGAAATAATAATAATTTCAGGTTTTTTTTGATTCAAAAGAAAAATTTGCCAATTTTATTTCTATGATGAATAAAAAATTCGTAAGTCATCATGGCTTTATTTGGGGGGAGGGGGGCTACAACAATATTTGCGAGGCTAAGCCCCCCTAGCCCCCACCTAATTGCGCCTATGAATATATTATAATAGTGATGATAAATTATTTTCGTCACGTAAAAAAAAACTCCGAAAATATGATACGTATTATTGTCGTTTTGTGAGTGTATAAATGATTTAACGTTTTACCGTAAGCTTCGATGGGTACCTTCGTAATCATAGCTCTCGTCAATAATACAACCAAATAAACACTCTCAACAAGGTCCTCGCCGAAGTTTGAAGTGTATGTATAATATGTGTACTTGAAAATCCATCCAAAGGCCATTGTGGGCGCCAACGCTCGTCCATTTATAACTAAAATCTAAAAACACAATAATAACTAACTAAAACAGTATGGTGTAATGCTCATCTGGCGACGGACGTGATGTCAGACAACACAGCAGACAGATTGGTTGCAATGACGAGCCATACTGCTGCAGTGGTCGTGATTTAGGAGGACGAAGTATAGCATTTAAATACATTTCATATTTTCTGTGGTTATCACAAATTGAAAACGATCCATCACCGAGATTGTTTTTGATCAGAGAAAAAATGTCGTTTCTATCATAAACGCGTACACTCGTCTCTTCTTGCGGCTAAAACCCACAATCTTAACAGTTGGTTCGTTTTAATAATAGCTTATTTATTACATAGATATAAGATATATGGTACTTACGTAATACGCAAATAGAGGTCATATCATTCATAATGCATGTGATGAATATATTACAGGACAAAATAGGTAGGTCGTAAATTAATAATTTCTATACGCGCAACAGTGTTTACGGTTAATAATGTCTGAAACATTTCAACTCGAGTGTGAAACATTAAGTGCAGGATATATCAATAAAAGGACGTTTACGGAAAACAATGTTTGGATAACAAATACAACATGATATTTACCGTAACAACAAAATGCATTTTTTATTTCTGTACCAATTCCATTTATCTTGGACATAATTATTTCCCTTTAATAAAAACTTATAAGATAAAACAATCAAAAAGTTACACCTTAAAAATTATACCGAGTAAAGATATTAATGTTATTTTTTGTTTCGTAGTAGTAGTAGTAGTAGTAGTAGTAGTGTTTTAGCTTGGAATCTTTTAGCAGCTACTTATAGCCTACACATATTATATAGGATAAACAATGTATACAATAAAATTATGTAGTTCATTAAATTTAAATATCACATTTTCTTTGTTTTAAACGTGTGAAAATGAGTTATGGAATGATATAATGAATAATGAATGGTAAGTATAAATTAACAATAAATTATAACAAAAAAAAAAATCACAAGTTTGTGAAAATGGTAAAGTATATCACTAACACGTATATCCATGTGCATTGCATGTGTATACATTCACATAATATACAATATATATATATATATATATATATGTGTATTATACTTATCTAAATGTGTGATATGTTCGTTTATAACGGTAAAATAATTTGAAATTTTTTAATTTTTTTCATTGATTGCCGAAATACTGTGTTATGAAAAAATCAAAACATAATATTATTCACATTACTATTGTTTACTTTGATTTTTAAAAGTCACCGGTTTGTTTTTATTATATTTTAACGTTAAAACACTTCTACGAAGATGCATTTCAATAGACATTGTCGTATATTAAAACTAATATGTTCATAAATCAATTTTATACATCAAACTATTTCGAAAATATTCTCCTGTATTTGAACTCATTATGTGGCTTCTATTATAGCTCTATATAAATATAAATATAACATTAATCGTAACTTTCTATTTTACTAAAATCCCCATTATAATATTAAATTTAAAACTCCTAATTTAGAGTTTTTAACAACCGACGTTAATTATCCATTGTTAATATCACTAACCTTAATACATAGAACTATATAATATAATAACGAGGTCACATACACTTAGGTATAAGTGGAATAATTTTAATTATTTTTAAACACAATTCTAAAAAGGGGTATACATCAAACAATTTTACTTTATTTTGAGATTTGGTACTCGGATCGAGCAATTATTTTTAGTGTCGCTGAGATCGAGTTCATAACCAATATTATTATTATTACTATTTTTTTATTTTTTATTTTTATTCATTTTGGACGATGGCAAATATAATATATTGTGTTACCCGATGGCCGATAATATAATAATAAATTTACACTAGCTAGTCCACAAAATGAAAAATAAATGATGATAAAATAGTTATATTGACCATTAAACAACGGTTATTTCAGGACGGATTTTAGGCTAAAGGTTTATGAAAAGTTTTCTATAAATACACAAACGTAAACGAACCGATTGAAATGTTATGCATAGTATGACTATATATTCAGACATCCAAAAATAGTGTATTATACAGTGCGTAACGAGATTGAAACCTCCAGATCATATTTTGTCATCAAATCGAAAAGTATAAACTCTCGCGTAGAAACAACAAAACGCAAAAATTGTCTTTTATCGTTCATATAATAATAACTTAATATGTACCTATCGTAATAATATACCGTAAATGCACTGCACACTGAAATAATATTATGTTGAGTATTAAACAGTTCTACCACCCTATACGTATGAACATTTATTTATATGTACGAATAATAATTAAAAAGCACCAATGCATTTCACACCAATTTTAAAACATAACTATTATTATATCACATTATTCCATATGAAAAAAAAAAAGGAAAAGAGAAGAGAAGAAAATCATATCGTACAACCGTTTTCGGACCACGGAAATGATGGATAGAATTACATTTTGGTGGTTAACGGATTGAACTATATTCGACTTGTTGGGATCTGTTGAGCAAATATTACTTTCAAACGATAAAAATATTATTTTTCTCCAATAAGCTGAATAATGTGGTCTGTGTTGGGGGGAGATGACTGTTATATCGATAACGATATTATTATGTAACGAAACGAAAACGAACAAAATACGAAAATTCACTATACAAAGATTCTTACTCGCGATTAGTCCTTAAACATTATAATGTATACTATAATACAATATATACATCTACATGGGATAAGTGCGTTTACTGATTAGTTTACTGGGGAGCCCCACTCCCCGAGATTATCGTGTAATTAAATATATATTTTCATATAATATGAATCGAGTTATGAGCCGTCCTGTGAATATTATACCCTGTTCGAAAAAAAAAAACGTTTATCACTTACACGTGTCCTCTTATTTCAGCACATAAGTTTTCGAAGGGACGAAGAGGTAGGTATTATGGTTAAAATAATAATAATAATCCGAGGAAAATGTTTCGATGTCCAACGAACGTTGTAAAACTATGACGTAATATTATTATTTATTATCTGCTGTCGATGTGTATTGCGAAGTATAGACGTGACGAACTGCGATCTAATGAGCTGAACTCTAAAATAGGATTTATTTACGAATATAATAATTATTTTACTCGACGTACCAAACGATTTACGGAAACATTTTATGTGGGACGGGGGCGGGGCTGTACGATGTCTTAAAAATAAATAATTTTGTGTAATATGTACAATGTTTATAAAATTCTCGGAGCTGTTCGAAAAGGTATACGTAAATGGAAACCATAAAACAACTTATTAGAAACATTTAGGCCCTTCAAAAGGGTTTTCCACCCTCCGCGTAACGTTTCCTATAGGGAAACAAACAGACACGTTAACTTTTATCCCACTTTTGGTCCACTTATTAAATCTGCTAGCGTATTCAACATTAAACGTAAGCTGCTTATACGACCCCAACGAAAAACCGCACCTAACGTATTTTAGTAATCATAATAATAATAATAATAATAATCAATAATAATTGTGTATATCTAACCTAATCAATTAATTTATCTATGGTTCAGTATACTTCTATTTTAACAAAACATAATAATATGATTGCTGCCGCAGGCATTATGAAACAAACAAAAACCGTAACAATTTTTTTTTTTTTTTTTAAATTCAAATTAGTTATTATAACTGTGAAAAAAATGTAGGAATAATGTATGATGGGGTATAATGTTTTTGTATAAGGCACACATGAACAATGAATGTAAAATATAATATAATATTAAACCTTTATACGAATCAACATTATATGACTGTGGTAAATAAGTCCTGTCGCCGACGTCCGCAATGAATCTCAAAGTGTTTGCGCTGATAAATTAAAATTTAAAATAAAATATATAATAATAATAATAACGACCGAAATTTAGAATTCTTCAGCTAAAAAAAAAAAATCGTCGGCGACGGATGACGTCCACCCGTTTCATTTTAATATATTATTATAATGCACACGCACACGCACACACACACACACACACACACGCATACAACACTCGATGAGGGGGGGATGATGTCAACTAAGAGGGTGGAAGGGGCAATGTGGGTGGTGTTGTGGAGATGGGTCGAGAGGAAGAAGCAACGGTACAAATAAAAATAATAATAATATGAATAATATGAATATGGAAATTACGTAGAAGGCGAGTTATTGTAATACTTAGACTATATATATCATAATATACGCAAAACGGAGGCATCGGGCGCGTCATGCGGCTCAAAACGCGCGGGCCCGCTTGGTCTCCTCGTCGACGATCCTCTGCTGCATCAGGTAATTAGCCATCGCTATGCCACTGGCCGACCCACATATGGTCACCTTCCGGTTGGTGGTGCCCGGCGCGTACACGCCCTTCTTGGATATGTGAATGGTGACGCCGCTCATCTGCTGGATCTCGACCAGTGACCGGCCACCGGGGCCGATGATGGCACCCACGATCGACTCGGGCACGTCCATCTCCCGCTTGACGGACTGCTGGTCGTCGGCGGTTATCTCGTACAACGCGGCCGCGGCAGCCGCAGCCGCCGCAGCCGCCGCGTTCGTCGTCGGCCCAATCGGCTTGGGTGTCGATGCGGCTGCGGCCGCGGCCGCCGCTGCCGCCGCCACGCCCAGCCCGTACGAGTTGGCGTTAGACAGCGTCGGGCTGGCAGCATTCTGCGACAGGATCGCGTTGATGGATATGGCGCCGCCAGCCAGGCCCAGATCGAACAGATCGTTGGTCACCGTGCTCAGCAGTCCGGTGCCGTTGTGGTGTGCCACCGAAGGGGCCGGCTGCATGATGCTTGCCTGGTTGATCAGCCCGATGATACTGTTCGGGCTCAGTACGTTGTGCCTGCGGGTGACATGAAAAAAAAATAAAATACGCTTGAGTATACTCTGCAGTGGGTGACGGATTTAGGGTGAGGTACTGGTTACAACCCCTCCCCTAAATTTCAAAACAATATAATGTGCAGGGGTAAACGAAGAATATATCCAAATGTAATAATAAAGTGTAAAAGTTTAATATTCACGGGGCATACATAATTTATTTCTGATACACAGTAAAACTTCGGTAAGACAGCTGAACTTCTGTAAGACGGAAACCTTGTTCATACGAACGATTTCTTTGGTCCCGATTCAAATATATAATGAATGTGGACGGTCCTAAGCGATTCCGTTTTAGCGATTTTTTTACCATTAGCAATTTAGATGAATATTACAAGATTGTTTTTTTTTTTTTTTTTTGAAAATAGTAAACACCGTATATCAATATTAAAGATTATATTAACAAATCTTTTTGTGAAATAAAAGATATAAAACGACAATTAATTAATTTAAAACGATCGAATTTTACAAACGTGATAATTGGCATACCTACTGGTCGCAATAATATTATTATTTATAATGAGTTGACTATCATCAAACTTAGCTTTAATTTTATTCTGTAAACGGTTTTAGAAATAAACTTTGAACAGTCATTAATTAATTAATTAAGGACCCGGGTTATTAAGTGAAGTAGGCTGTTTCGGCAAACTGTTTCGCTTGACTAACGACAGATGCTTCAACAATAATGCGTACTTGGTCAAGCTCAACCCAAAATTGTTCGACAATGGTTTGAACTAAAGGCCCATTAAATATTATGATCATGATAGTAAAGTATAGGTTATTAACAATAACATATAAGTTGCAGAAATGCATTCGAATTTCGAACACTGTTTTTTTTTCGACAAAAATGCACGCCAAAAACCTCGGTAATAGAAAAAATTCCTTATAATGAGTAACGACCAACACAATTATTGGATATGTAAAATTGTTTAGGTACCTATATTAATGTATAAAAAACATAATAATATAACGTGTAAACCGATGTCGTATTAAACTATTTCTACTATATATATATATACATAGTATATAATATTATATACCAACTACTACGTTCTAGTGAAGAGTCGCAGAGATGACCAATTCATATTTTTGGAGAGCTAAATTAGGAATTCATGAAGTTTTTTTTTTTTTTTGGGGGGGGGGCATCAAAATATAATACGCATGTTAATAATCAAAATAAGTTGAAGTCATATGGATAAAGAGTTAAGTTAATTTAATTCACCATCAAAATAAATAGTAAATTAAAAAAAAAATAATGACAAATCTGCGAAAAGATTACGTTTGGGACTGCCATTTGCAGAGGACCCCGAGTCTATAGTGTTCACGACAATGATTAGAGCTGTTATGTGTTATAAGAGTGAATTTGCCGTAAATCTAAACGATAGAGATCATCTAATCAATTTGACTCAGGAAATTGGTTTACCGCTGTATCCCGACAAATCTTGAAGTCTTCACAAATTCGGTTAACGTTACTTAGGCCATTCGAGTAGAAATACTATATTGCATAAACGTTGCTTATTTCAGCTGTATCAAAACATTATTCTGTATACTAATATGTTGAATTAATTTTACTGGCGATGTTGGCAAATTTTACAAATTTTACAATGGCTTATAATTAACAAAATACAATAAATTTATAACATTTTTATTATACTAAGCATTTATATGTAATATATTATACATATATATTCAACATTGAAATTACAATTTTTTTTTTTTGGAAGAATTATTTTAATGTTGGTACATGCTTAATTGCCAAATTAGTAAGTTTTTAGTAATGAGAGACCTTACATTAAGTTACCTAATTGTAAAATAAAAATTATTTAATTTTAACCATTAAGATCGTAAGTGGTAATTTGATTTTTATGCTGACTTAATAACACATACAATCTGAACATGTTATTTTAAAAGTTATACAATTACATAAAATTTTACAACCCTCAAGCACATATTATCGTACGAGTCGTACGCAATCGAGTCGCATTTAAGGGATTCTTTTGTTGTGGCAATTCCTAACATCCTAACATGTATACATATGAGCAATCGTGTTTCCAAAAAGGTAAATTATAAACGCAATCGGGTCCTAACTGTCGTTTCCCCGGAATTCGGAATTTTTTTAGAAAACTTGACGCGCCAATATATTTTATGCACACAAGGGTCAGCGCATTCCACACGAAGGAATCCGGATTATACTGCCCACCCCACCCATAGTTTGAATTCAGCGAGCATATTATTGTCACTTATATGTTTGAATTATTATTTTTTATTTATAATTAAATGCATAATTTAATTTGTTTTCGCAACTATAGTTGAAAGAAACCGTCTGCACATTAATTATCACTATATAAATACCTATATGGCTATATGTATCATATATTATGTGCGCTGCTTTCTGTTTTTCGCAGTATATTGCGTCGAATGACGAAGTTCACGCAGTGTATCACACATGTCGTAATTTCCGAAAAGTCACCTTCTTGTATGATTCTACTATTCATCGAGACGACTGATGAAATCAGGCTGCATTATAAATGGTAGGCCATCAAGATTTTCTTTTCGTTTATTATTAACGTGCAACGTGAAATGTTGACACCTATGCTTTTTTTTATAAATTGTTACATAATTGTACTTTAATGTTAACTATCAATGATTTGTGTTACATCTAATTATAATTTTGGTAAATTAAAAATATATCACCCAATTTTAATAAGACCCAATCACTCTGGTTTTCTTAGAGTTAAAATATTTTTGTTTTTTTATTTAAGTGAACTTATCAATACAATTCATTTTTAACTACTGAAACTAGAAATATACAAAGATTGTTAAAAAACATAAACAAAAAAACAATAAAGTTTTGTAACTTGGCATTTGGCAATGAGACAATGGTCGTAGAGTTCTATTTTACAAAATTACAAGTATACAATTGAAATCCATTGTATTCTAACTACTCTGACTTTTGAAATGAAAATGAGTTATTTATTGTGAATGGCACGAAATGTAATTCTATTCATTTTAACAATCACAAAAACTTCTTGTGAATGAATATACTTTGTTTTTCTTAGAATTTATGATGTGTATAGCTGTATGATGGATTTATTTTATAATACAGCGGAACTAATAATAATTATAATAAAAAAAAAAAAAACGTGTGTACATAACATAATAGTTGAACTCCATATATATATTTTCTTTTAAGTTCAAAAACATCTTGTCGATTTTCATTTATTTATAGATAAACCTATCAAACGTTTCTAAATATCCAATACCTACAATATTTCATACGGAATACTATACAATATCAAATTATTTAAATTAAAATTAAACAATTTTTCGTTATTATCTCTAGTACATGACATATTTAAATATTTTTTCCAAGCAAACTATCATATTATTTGACTTGCTACTTAAATTGTCATGGCGAGAGTTGTGCATCAACTTGCAAGTATTGCAAGGTATAACGTTGTGAACAAGATGTATTAAAATTATTATTATTATTTTTTTTTAATCGAAATAAAATAATATTGAGGATCTTAACAGGAGATATTTTAAATCTATGTTGTTATAATAATTATAACTATTTGCGAATATTCAAGTCAAATGTAATGCCCTACGGTTAACTCCACAAAGGATTCTTTGAAAAGTTCACACGTGACAGGCCTGAACTCAAGGCCTCTTTATTCAAACTAATAATAAGTACTGAATACCACCAATACCAATTTATGGTATTATATTATGTAATTGATGTGCATAAGTTATTGGCATTGGGCAATGAGGGACATCACATTTCATCATTCAATATTAAGTAAATACATATTTCAACAAGGAAATATTAGTAATGATTATAAAATCTTAATTAAATTATCAAATTTTATGTAAATATAATTAATATAATAATTTAATTAAAATATCTAGATTAGAATAAAGTAGATTAACCTCTTAAGCCGAGATCATAATTCAATAGTTTAAAAGAAATAAACCGCAATAATCGTTATGAATTACTTATATTAATATTAGAGTCCAATATCCAGGTGCGATATACCTACTGAAATCATAATCATAATAATATAATTTACTGATAATAAAAATAAGTAAAAACTAAATTATCTAGCTACAATACATTACATATTTAATATTCATGTATAATGTAAATTGTATACAGAATGATTTATATTCTATATTATGTACTACAGAGTTTTTTCAAAATATTTTATAACAAAAAATAAATTTCATTTTTTTTGTCTTACAACATTTTTACAAAAAAACTACTCGAGTTTTCATTATTTACAGTGATTTTCTGTAAGACAATTAATGTAGCAGAGTAAATAAACGACATTCTATGAAAAACATTCTTGACATTTTAAAAATCGAAATGCGTTCCGTCTAAATACGGCAATTCAAGCTCATGTAGGCAATAAAAAAGTGTAATTAAATTGTATTAATATGTTTCTCTTACTTGGCTAACGTCAAAAAGGCGACAGCTATTTCGTTGACTGCGGATTCTGGATATCCACTGGACCTCAATAACGGCTTTACGTTGTCTAAGAATTTGTTCGTGAATATACCATTACTGACATCCTGTGTAGATAATGGCGTGGCATTTAAGTTGTAACTAGTCTGGTTGTTGGCTGAAATTAGACAACGAGCACACGGTTAAACGATATGACCGCTAATACGGCATAATACCTACAACTATCTACGTATACTGTATAGGGGCGCGTAAGACAGAGGTATGTGCAGCAGGTCTGATCCTCACCCCCCCTCACCATTGCCTTATTTTATTATTGAATTATCTTGATCTAATAAAGGTGCATAGAAACATCTTGTTATATTATTTAGAATAATTAATAGATGAATTGACGAAAAATAAAATAAAATAAAATTTAATTTGAAAGTTTAATTACATAGAGGGTATTTAATAGTATATAGACGTATTTTTATGGTGCTCGGCGATAAGTTCTATCCACAGATCCGAACCATGTGGATGTTTAAAGAGGGGACTCGTACAAGTCACGTATACGCGATTTCAGTGTTTCATTATGCTCCTGATACGATCATTATGTATAACAAGAACGCAATAGTTATATTTTGATAAATAATTATAATACTGTGTAATACATACAGCAATTAGTGGTGGCCAGGGCGTAAGGTGATCCAGTCGGGTTGAAATTCGCCACAGGGCCATTGACGTCAGCGTAACTTAAATTCGGGCAGGACGCGCTCAACGGGTCTTCGATTATTTTGTTTAATATACACGAGCACACTTTTTTGTTTCCTTCCGTGTTACCTGCAACGAAATAATAATCCATTAAAAAAAAATCATACAACAAATACACCATGAATAAATCTGTAATAGAATTATATCAGAGCTACATGAAGCTATGCATTATTATTCATTTATTGTACAGTGTTGTAAAGTGTTTAAGAGGACGCTACACCCGCATGTGTTGTCTCCGTCTTACAAGTGCGTCCCATTGCAATAAGTGTTTCGCGCGGGAAAGAACCGAGAAAGCTACAGTTATAACTAAGAAACAAAATTTTCACCACATAAAAAGGAGAATTTTGTCTGTGCAATATCGTATTTATTTTTTCGATATCAGAACTACAAAAAAAGCTATTCATGCTTAAAAAAACACAACATTAATATATTATAGAACAATAAGGATGTTTTTTGTATAAGTGATATCGAAAAAATAAAAACGATATTGCACAGACAAAATTCTCCTTTTTATGTGGTGAAAATTTCGTTTCTTAGTTATAGCTGTATCTTTCTCGGTTCTTTCCCGTGCGAAACAGTTTTTGCAATGTTACGCACTTGTAAGACGGAGGCAACACATGCGGGTGTAGCGTCCTCTTAAACATTTTAGTAAAAGTGTTGTCTATTAATATAAATGTTTTGATGTGGAACAACTTTTTAAAATACTATTTTTATCGTGTGTTTAGATTTTATTTAAAAAACTTATTGGATATTCTATGTTTTTCGAATTTCTATCCTCGGGTCGAATGATTCATTTTATATAATATATTATTTTACTTTCATGAATTTTTTTTTTTATTATGTATGGTTATTATTGGAATAAAAAATCTAAATATTACAAACTACAAACGATTGTGGTAAGTAATAAAATAATAAAATGTAAATCAGTAATAACGATGAGTGTAAATGGGTGATTAAGTTAATTATTACATAAGATATTAATGAGATAGATCGGACATCTTGGCATAATGATTTCAATCCAAAAATATGATGATGATGTGTTCAGTCCTGAAACTACTTATTATAATATTTCCATGAAACCTACAAAGTTGATTTATATCTCATTAAAAATGGTTTGTCAAGTAGATAAAAAATGTGAAATTTAAAAACTAATCAACTTTTTAACAGTTAAAAAAATGGTTAATTTCAGCAGATTGGAGGAAGAATTTTATAATTTATAATGTTGTAAAATCGTATATTTTAGAAGAATTGCAGACTTGAAGAGTTTGAGGCCTTTATCTTTAATAGTTTATTTACTACAGACCTTTAAAGTTGTAAATCATAAAACACGCAAACATGTAGATTAGAACTTTGCGAAAGACAAAAATTCGTTTAAGTTTTTAAAAGAGCTAAAAAGTACGAGGTGAGTTTCATAGTAATAGTAAAACTAAAATATTAAAAAGGATTAACATTTTAGTAACAGAGTACAGACCACTAAAATTTATATGCTATAAAATAATATTCGCTCCAGTTCAGAAAAGTTTCTATTTTGAGCACTGCTTAAAGTACAATTTAGTATAATTCTTTAATAATAAAATATATACACAATATGGTGACCAGTCATTTGATCCGGTAAATAATATCCGCGACATTTGGTCCGGTGAAAAAATGTCCTGTATCAAAAATATCCGATAATTTTTCATTATTAACAAATTTGTTTAAAATAGTTACTTAAATAATTATTATAAATGTTTTGTACTACAAAAAATGATATTATGTATGTTTAAGTTAGTTTAAAATAAAATTAGTATGATATCTTCAAGTCTTAGATTTATAAGAATATACATGCAGACAAAATACTGATCAATGTTATCTGTACTTCGCTCGGTCAATTATAGTTTATGTATGTGAACAAACTTATCATGTTTAGTGTGTGTTCTGTAATCTGTATACGTCTATTCTATAATAGGTACTCCTCATAATTTTGTACACTGTACAGTATACTGGAATTTTTCTTAGTGTTTATTATGACTGTCCACACGATACAAATTTCTTTGCGGGAGGATTTTATAAGTTTGAATTATGCAACTAAAATTTATTAAAAGCCAAAAAGGCAAAAACATGTTGGTATAATATAACATTTTCCTGTACAGCAAGCATGAAGTGTACAAAAAATGTATGGCGTTGCTCTGATCATAAAAAATGTACATGCAAAAGCCGATGTCACACTACTTCAGAAGATGAATCAGGTAATTTAAATCAAAAATTAAGGTATTAGAACTGCTCCAATTCGCTTGAAAAATAATTTTCTTGAAATTTTTCTTGAATATACATTTTTTTAATGTCGAAAAATATGGAAAAATGTCGAAAATTGGTCAAACGATTATTCAAGATTTGGCTTATTATACAACACTGACAATATATAATAATATGGGACTAGCTATCTGTGCTGGTGATGCGAATAAAACGAGTAAAACATTATTAGTTATACAAAACATTTTATTATTATATTATACCTGACACGGTAATGCATCGTTCTTGGAGTGTAGTGTCTTTCGCCTTTTGCGATATTTGTACAAAACAACCGCTGTCTTCTTTCAACTGTTTGATGTACGCTCCGGCTTTACCAATAATCATACCAGCTGTCGAGTTGGGTATCAAAATTTTCACCTAATATGCGAAACATTTAATGTAATAAATTCGCTATAGTTTATTATTTGAGTATGATGGATATATTATTTTTACGAGCAATATAATATATATTGTGTAATGAGCGTACGTTTATTCGTTAATTATTTATTATTGTTGTCATCGCATTCGATATAACAATAATATGTAGTTACCTGTTTCTCTCGATCTGCAATGGCATCACCAGAATTTTGGACCCTATTTGATGCATCTGGCTTTTCCCGGATTCGTTCCATAATAAATGTAAGTGCAGCCATTATATGTTCAGAACTTGATCCAGAAATTATGCAAACTCTTTCGGTCGTGCCTAGAATTGTTAAATCGATTGTTACTTTAATTCAATTGTCTTTGTACATATTCGTAAGACTAAAACAGAATAACATTTGAGCATATTTTACAAATTGCATTATTAACATAATAAGAGGATTAACAAACGAACAGTTTTTTCTCCGACTAAAGCTTACAGTCTACAGCTAGAACTATGACCTTATTTTCGTTTCAGACTCATCTGTATGACGGCGACGATGCGAAAAGTGTTTCGAAAACATATTTGAATTTTTAACCATGTCTAACCCAAAACAGCTTTAACCACTTTCGACAATTATTTTTTTTTCTTTACAATAAAACCGAATAGTATATACATATATATATATATATATTTATACACAGTATATTATTAATTATTATGTCTATACACTTGATTTCATAAGTCCACGAAATGTCGATTGAACCCAGTCATAAAAATACATTATGAATAAATTAAAACCGGAAAATCAATCCCTCGAAGAGTTTTAGGATGGATTTCAAACGAGAATGAATTCCAATTACATCATTAGTTCGGTCGATACGTTGCTGAATTAAATTTGGTATATTCAATAGTAAAATAATGCGTGATTGCGACCCAGTATCGGTGTTAGTGGCGTGGCGTGCCCTGTTGTACTGGTACGGTAGAATATATCACACACTAATGATGACCATTTAGTCGCACACGCTCGCCTGTTTGTAATATTGCCTGTATCGAACTCCTTAAAAACGGTATGTTCATCATCCCCACGTTATTTATCGTTTGAATATAATTCGTTAAAAATTCATATTTTATAGAAATATTACACGTGAAATTAGGTTAACCGTGAGATATAAAAAAAATCATGAGCGGGACAGTGCTTATAGTGTATTCACTCGATAACCCCGGTGCAAGTATACGTACCTATTGTGTAACTTTTCTTTTAAATTTGAAAGCAATGATAAATCATAACATTCATAAAACTGTTCCATTGTTGTACCATCAATCTTACCGTTTTATCGTTATTTTTAAATTCTAAGCAAAGCTATGAATATAATATTGATTTTACAATGATGTATTGTTTTTTATTATAATTATTATTACTATTATTATTTTTGTATAACTGGTATTCTGATAAAATAAAAATTCTTACATTCTGTGAACAGGGATCTAAATACTAGTTATACAATTATGTTTTTATTTAAGGCCCAAAAAATTAATTTAGGGTAATTAATCCATCAAAAACTGCGCGCTGATTAAACTTTAAACTCTACAGTTGTGTTATAATTAAAAAATAATAAACAAATAAATTTAATCTTGTAAAATATAAATATTTGAAAAAAAATATTTGTACAGCATTACAGCTTACCGAGTTTCATTTAAAATCATTTTTCGAAAATAATTATTAGTAATAATCCTTTATTAAAAAAAAATAATAATAATAATGAAATACTCAAGGTGGATTGATATCAATGCACCTTGGTAATATTGATACTTGTGTAATGATAAGCGAATCAAGTCGAATGTCTAACACTCGGCCACAGCAATATCTAAATTTTTTATTTTGCATGAACACTTCATACAACTCTCATTTAAGGCTTATTGAATAAATCTATTTTAATAAACTTTTAATAAATTAAAGTGATATAATATTTATTTAAATATAATTTCTAAACAAATAAGTAGTGTACATTCTAGTAAAACTCCACCGTTAATAAATGTAAAACAGCTATATATAGAATTTAGTTATAAAAAATAAATTGTATTCGCTTTGGCATACTAAACAGTAAACATGGTAAAAATCGTTTGGAATTTCTCTATTTATGGAATAAGTGGATTATAAAGACGACAAAGTCAGTGAAGTCACCAAATTCAACACACTATAAAAAAATATGTTTATTTTACAAAAAAAGTGCTGAATTAACAATTAAACGACATGTACTGTATAATGTATAACATTATAACTCCCATTATGTGATGTCTACTTGAAGGAGTTTGTTTTATATTTTATCCATCGAATAATGGTTTTTATAAAATTGTTTTCACATGATAACACTAACACTGTTTAACTGAACAATACGAATCTCAGATATTGCAAGAAGAATGGATTAATATATTATTGTTCTCGTGAAAACCCTACTTTACAATATAATATAAAGCGGTATTTTGTATTTTACCTATATTGCAGGTATATTAGTAATCGTGTCAAGTGTCAATAACTTTATCAACCATTTCGATCTATTTTATAACAGAAAATAATTTACATGTTATGAAAAAAGAAAACAATACATTTATACTGATATTTATTAAAGATAGTACTTAAATAAAAAAGTAAAATGCATGCTCAAGCAAATTCTACAAAAAACACAATTAAAAAACGTATGTTTGAAGATAAAATATATTTGCATTTAAAAAGTTGCAAATTAGGTACCTAGCAACAAATTCGAAAAATTAAAGATAAAACTGTTGACTTGTTAAAATGTTGATTCAAAACTTAATTCAAGTGCAAAAGAATAAAATATAAAAATATTTAGCTAATCTGCATTTAATTTATAAAAAGTAAAAATTATTTAGTTACCTATATATGTTTATAAAAATAATTTAACTGGGATTTAATTCTATAGGTTAGATTTTCTAATCTCTGCGCCATTAATTATAAATAAGTAAATCATAAAGGGTTATTATTGTATATCAGAATATTCTAATGATGTTATTGGTTTATAAAATATGTTTATTAATAAAACCTATAAAAGCACTAAATTATTATGTTGGTGTTTAAAATTAATACATTTTTCCAACTTTGGATGTATATATATATATATACCTATACAATAATTACTAAATCTGTTTTTGATTTGAAGATTATACGTGTAGTGATCGAAGTGGCTTAAAATGGAAAGGAAAAGGCTAAAAAAGTATAAATCATTGACTATCGTTATAATACATTAATAATGTAAGTTGGAAATTAAGTTAAATTAAGTTAAATATAAAAAATCAATGCCATCTCCCTAAAAAATCGACTACTATATACATAAAATATTTAATTATATTACCCCTAGCAATATTAACTTATGAAAAACAATTTTCGGAATTTTTATAATTAAATTTTCCAGCCATTTTTATGAAATGATCTTTATTTTAAAGCTTTTCTAAAACTCAATTATTCATTCTACAAAAACCGCATAATGGAAATTCGTTAACACAAGTTGTTTTAATTTCTCCGAATGTCTCATATACAATAACACTGTTATATACGCACTTTTAAATAATCAAACTTTAACAACAAAAAACGATTTCAATATGCAATCAATACGAATCAACAGTCGTCATAAAATTAATATCTGTTATATAAATATATATGTAATATATGTTTTTACTTCCACTTCCGTAGTCATAAAATATAGCACGTTGCTATATCTGGAAGGTCAGAAAAATACCACTTGACAAATACAAGTATACATCTAACCTAATTTATACACCTAAACCTTATTTATATCATACATTAATAACCAAACACGATGTCATTGAACAATACAACAGTTTAACTTACATAAAATATAACTTGTTTGATATTTAAACGATACGTACCTTCTAACAAAGTGTTATATTATAATAACTATATTCTAATACATCCAATTTTAAAACGGTTAAAAATAAAAAGTGATACATTCAACACAGGAACATTCAGTAAATCTGTCCTAAAAAATATTTTTCTATCTATTATAAATTAAATAATAAATTATTTAAATATACGCCCGCGCCCTTTTGATCAATCAGAACCCTTATAACTTAAAACTTAAAAACATTTTGATATTTATAAGTTTATAACTATTTATGTGTTTATAAAAAACAGCATTTGTGAATTTATGAGTTGTATTACTTTTTTATTATATATAATAATTTATAAATTTAAAGGGATTTAAAATTTTAAACATTCAAAGATATATTTTTTTTAATAAAAATGTATAGGTGTCATTTTCATTGTTTGAAACAGATAGTATTAGTATGTAATAAATATGCTCTTCCAACCATTTTTAAACCCCATATTTTGCTACTAAGTAAACTATTTATATTCAATTTTCAATGATTTTAGAGTAGCTATTGTTATAATTGTTTCCATATAATGATTTTAGAACAGTGAAAAAGAAATATTTTTGTGATATACTATTAGTTATCTAAAGCGAAAACTGAAGAATCCTGCATAACTTCAAATTTTAAAAGCCATGTTTAAACATTAATCAAACTTTAATTATTTGATTTAGAATAAATTAGAAAATTGAATTATCATAAATAATAATTAATGTTTTTTGGAATCATTTGAATTGTTATATTTTATTTTAGGCAATTAATTCTTGAAATAAATGATAATGAATTAATACAATTTAAAATAATAGGTAATTATGGTTAATTCTATACCTAATTAATTCCAATATTAATAATCTGTTTGACGTATCTATGTCAATGTTAAGACTATTATTTTTTCTAATAGATATTTTGATGGAAAAATAATAATAACAATATAAAAAATATTATTTGGATAGGTAGTTAAATTGCTTGGTGTTTTTTAAATTAAAATTTGAAATCATAAAATGTATAGTATCTAAGTGAGGTATCTAGTGATTGCTATGTGACATTCTAGCAGAAAGTTATCTTAATTATATGAGAACTTAATATATATGAATGTTAAAAATCAATCTACAGAGTTTTGTTCAATTTGTAAGTATCCCTGAAATTTAAATGCCTAACTCCTAACTCGACTACAAATATTGGGAATTATTATTTTGGATACACCTATATGGATTCGTCCAATTCAAAGATAGGGATTTATTAAATTATATTATTAATTATTTTATTTATAGTGTTCAATCCACGAAGAAACATGATCTTATTCAACTTACTGAATAACGGTGCTATTCGTTTAATTACGTGGAAAGAGGTTTGAATTTATAAAATAGGAGGTATTGAAGTAGGTACTTAAATAAAATCAAAATATAAACATACAATGTGGATATATGTATATTATATATGCAGAGTAATAAACCAAAGATGCTTACTGCCATTTTTCCCTTTAATAATGAATTTGAATTTTGGAATTGTGTAAGAAAAAAGAACCATATTTTCAATAATGTTAATTTTTATATTGATAAACAGAATGTCCTGTGTGAATACATACTCCTTTTTTCAAATGATAACCATTTTTATTGTATGTAAATAGTTAAGCAAATCTTTATTGATAATTCTTTATTGAAAATGTCATTTAAAATCAAAAATCAAAATTGGAACAGGTAATTTTTGAGTTATTAAATTATATACACTCTAAGTGTAACAGTATTTTTATACATGGGAAATTTTTACAAGTTATAAAATGTGACGATAAAACTCATACCATCATACGATCATGATGATGGTGAAATGTTGATAGATTAATATTAACTACTGACATTTTCAATTTATCATACTCTCAAAATCTTGCTATATTCACATCTATATTTAACTCAAAAACAACAATTAAAATATAGATTTTTATACATCAATATTAGTATGAGTAGGTAATATCTACTATTTGAGTATAGATAGTAGTATAGTATACTATATAGTATAGTATAGTATATACTATCTATACTCAATGGTAATATGTATACATAGTATAATTTATTTATTGATTACATACATAATTATATTGTTATTAATTTACAGGAAAAATGAGCAACGCCCATTTTTTTTTTCTTAAATAAGTTTATAGCACCACATTACATTCATAAAATGGTAAATAAAAAATCTAAATATTTGAAATTAAAATCCTTGAGTACTTTAACTTAAAAATTTTAAGAATCTGAATTTGGATAAATGCAATACTAAAGGAGTGAACATATTTAGTGAATCATTTTGTATATATTTATTAATTTAAAACTTTACATATAAAAACCAACTGTAAAATATGCATGTTATTAAAGTATTCCCAAACCTAACCAAAGTTGCATAGCATAACTAAAAGGCTTAAAATAGACAACATTGAATCAATCAATGTTTTTCTTTTTTTTTATCAATAGGCAAATTGTAAGATTATAAATATTTGAACAATAAAATTAACAATTGATGGTATGCAATTTAAAAATGCTAATAAATTATAAAAATGTACAAATTGTAAAATATAAAAAAAATGCAACTTTTTTTGAGAATATAAGCAATGTAACTAAATATTAAATAACAATGTTGGCCTTATGCTTATAGCTCAATTTAATGAAAACATATTTTTGTAAATAAAACTATTTTGATTGATGATCATAGTACACAAAACTTAAAAATGAAGAAACCTATCAGTAAAACATATTTCCCCAATGTATATATAATATCTGATTTCCTTCGATTTACATGCCAACACTTAGAGTAAACACTTTTGTTCATTAGCAGCAACATGGTGACAACTAATTAGTCGCTAAATAAGCTATTGTATTGATGTCTCTGCATTGAATAAAATATAACTTCAATGTCAGATTTTAGACATAGAAATAACCAAATGTAAAAGGTGTATAAGGTGTATAAGATGTAGAATAGAAATATCATGTATTATTATTACGAATTAAAAATAAAATTACATTTGAATAACGTAAATTATAAACAATGTATTAAATAATACTTTCTAAAAAGGATTATTATGCAGAAAATATTAAAATAAATAACTAATCAACTTACCAGGATAAAAATCATTTGTTTTTGACATTTTAATCTTGGTATTGGTCTCTGTTTGTAGCTGTGCAATTGTCTCCCCGCCTTTACCAATGATGGCACCAGCAGTTATACAGGGAATTAAAATCTTCATGTGATACATTCCATCTGAATTTCCTAAAAAAATAATAATAAAATAGGTAACTAATTGTGATTAAACTAAACAATTATTATAAATTTTAATAAATGCATTCTTAAACTATAAACACAATTTATATTATTTAAACAAAAAAACAAAAAAATACTATAATATGCCTCAGAAAAATAGATTTAACAGAAATATTAATAACTATAATAAATATCGTTGATAACTTATCATATTAATATGTTCTATTTGTAATTCATATTAGATAAATAGATGTCAGTAAATTCCTCGCATTAAATTTAATCATATTGCTAAAGCTACTGAGAGGGTATAACTTCAAATAATAATTAAAAACATTTTATTGAAGTAGTATCAACAAGTAGGTTACTAGCTAAAAACACTTCTGATAAATTATTACCTACTGAATCTCACACAAAATATATTATAATCTGAAATTGGCCCCAATCTGCATAGGCCCGACCCGCGATTTTCGGAATATGAGATAATATCCTCTCTGGTCAGTACTGCAATCTAACGAGTATTCTAATATTATAATATATTGCTTAATTATATTTTATTTATTTTGTTGTTAAATCTATTTAAATTAGGACTCGAGTCTATAATATTTAACCACTTATTGTGTTTCTTTTGTATGGAAACCCATCTTGGTAGAATAGGATAATAGTACATATTTTATTATGTTAAATTGCTCACAAAGTTACAACCAGCCATCTCTATATGGGTATTCTCTGTCCGTCAATATGTCACGAATAACAATATCCACATAAGCACAAAAGTGTCATGTTAAAGTGATTGTATGAATATTTCGTATGCAATGTGCTTACAAATCGATATCTTTGAAACGTTCTCAAGTCTCGTTCACATTAAACATGGTTTGATAAAGCGTTTAAAAGGAAACGATATTTAGCTAACAATACGATATAATAATATATAATATTATTAAAATTAGTCCGTAAATTTCGGCCTAGTAGGTAAATTCGAAGAAAAAAACAATAACAATAATTGCATACTGTAAGAGCACATTAATCTCAATTAATTCACTTATTTAATTTCTACTGTGATCTATTTATAATCTGTAATGTTTTGACCAATAATTGTAAAAAAAAAAAATGGTATTTTGTAAGAATCGTTCAAATAATCTTAATAATATAAATATTAGAATAAAACGGATATGCCTATACAGTATACACAATAGGTACACATTAATATTTAAAAAAAATTGCAGATTATTAACTTAATTGCTCTTGATATTATGCTTGGGTTGAGTTTTCGTAATGAGTTGTGTGTGCATATTAATTTACAAATTACAAACATTTTGCACTAATTAACATTATCATGTTTGCAATGTTAACAGGTTGATCGCAAGTCCACAACGGGTTTTTTTCTTCAAATTACTAAAATCTGCTTTTGAGATTCAGGTCCTCAAAAAAAAAAAAACCAATTTGGCAATTTGTATTTTGCGGCTCTTTTTAGAATATTTAAAGTCTCACTGAAATCGATTTTCAGCGATACCACATTTAAGATTTTGACTCATGACTTCGTGAGTCATGAATTCTCAATAGTCAATAATCATTTTATTTTTCTCATTGCCTCATTGGATTTGAAATGCACAGTGTTACCACATAGAATATATTCTGTAGTTACCAACTTAAGTAGGTATATCAAGCTTGCAAATAATTGATAATTATAATTATAGTTATTGGTTTTTTTTTCGTTGACAAAAATATATTATTGAATAAACCAGCAGCTGGTATGATAGCCATTTTCTAATAAAACATGTTACCTAAAATAACTTCAAATATCTCATTTTGATCATTTCATTCCTGGACTGTTCTATTTTCTATTATAATACGTCAATGGGTATTTTTTTTTAAATAAATTTTATTGAAACCTTTCAAAAAACGTAGTGGTGTCAGGGAGTAAATGAGTTACCGTGAACCCAAAAAGAGTCTCATGGCGGCCATCTTGTTAAATATAAAATTGTGTGTTTGTAGTTTTGTACATAGTAAGTATACAAATTTTAATAATTATTATTAGGTATCTAAAATTATTTTTAAAATGTAATTACTTCGTGTCTTCGTCTATACTTTATAATATTTTATTTTAAAGCATAAATTAAATGGAAATGGGTAGTTCTGGTCCGTTGGCACAAAATTAATACTGATTGTAATTACACTTGGAATGGAATACTATATACCAGCTTTGGATATTCTGCCAAAATCACTAGCTCATTTGCCAAGTCTTTTAAAACTCAAATAATATCCCTGTCATTTGTCAATGTGTAAATGAATGTTTTGTATAATATTAAGTACTTTAGTTCTATGATTAACGAGTAATTTTGAAAGATTCTATTTCGTTTTAATTGATTTTAAACGTTGCAGTAACTTAAGAAATTATTTAGAAGTTAGAAGCGAACTATGTCTGCTATTTTGTTATTCAAAGGACGATGACTTTTTGTAACATGTTGTTTTGTAATCGATTGAAACTTGATAGATTATTACATCGTATGTTTACTACTATTCAAAAAAAAAAAAAAAAAACATTTGTGCAATCAAATATTATTTTAAACACGGGCGTAGAAATTCCTTATTTTAGGTATTAAGTACAATGTTACCTAGTGTGTAGTTATTATTATTGACACATTCAATAAAATATCAATAATATAATCTTTGTTATATGAACTGTTGTACCTAAGTGTAATAGGTACATTAGGTGCATAAAAATAATACAATACACACTTAATTTTTTCCTTTCTAATCTAGAAATAAACAACATTAATAAAAATAAACATATTATAAACATAAAATAACTTATGGAATCTTTGATGTAATTTATACATATTTTATTATTAAAACGATTTTCCATTACCTATTCCCTTTATTAGTCATAGGTACGTTCATGGTATTATAATATTATCGTGTTTTGTATGGTTGACTTAATAGAATAGTGTTTTATCTATGTACAATTAATTTCCATATTATGCTGTGAAATCGATGTACCTAATGTGCTCAGAAGCCGTACGTGAGATGTAAATATTAATATCTGTCCATGAATCTGTGTGGTTTTTTTCTAAATATGTATTTAAATGAATACAAAATCAATATATATTTTTTTTTTTGTAATAAATTTAGCCTATATTTCCTATTAATTAAATACAAAAATTGTTCTGGAGTAAATCAGATGTTTATTATTGATTATGGTGCTCATTGTGAAATTAACTTATTTCATTAGATTTCACCAGTACCAGATAACATAGATAGATGACCCGATTATACAAGTTTTCCTGTGCCGATTTATAATCCTACTCCACCCCTGCTCGTTTGAAGTAATATTGCATAATATTAATGTTCATAGCGCTGTTAAGTATGTATTACGTATTTTCTATACTATATTGTGTCAAGTAGGTAGGTAATAAAAATAAAATAATATTCAACTTATTGTTGGTAGACGATATTGTTCTTGTTGTGTATATTATATTTCAACGTAAACATTCAGTGTCGGGTAAAATGTTCTTGTAAATATACCTATTATCTCATGATTATTTTGAATTTGAACAGCACAGACATCACGCTGTTCCTTGTATGGTCTAATACCAACGGTAACGAAAATGATTTTTTGGAAATAAATTGGCATGAGATAATTCGATGAATGTACTATTCCATACGTTATGTTATATACGTCGGGCATTTTCAGACATAACTATTATTATTATTTAATACCGTTAAAATGATCTTGCCGGTAAAATGCTGAGTTTGTCATTTCCTAGGTCCTATAGTTAGTTAGGATAATGTTTCGATAGCTCAACTTCAAAAATAATGATTAATGGCTTTTATTACATGGACAACGAATTCGTGTTCAAAATACTAAGATACGATATATGATACATTTCGTAAAAATTAAGCCTAGAAATATATATTTATGACTATACCATTATTAGTTTTAAGTCCTACCTACAAAAGAATCGTGCAATTAATCTTCACAACGAGTAACTGCACGTTTTTATTTTATGAATACATGTTGTGAGATATATATGATACATATAACTTTTATTAAATTAAGCTCATCATAATGATTTTAAATTTATGTTAAATGCATGTTATGTGATGTTAAAAAATATTATTTTGCTATAAATAATTAAAACAAAATAAGAAAAAATCTGTTAAAGCAACAAATTATCCATAACAAAATCTTTGTATATTATTAGTATAAATTATAGTTTACTAATTAAGAATGTTCCACAGACCATATATATAATGTAAGGTCTTTACTAAAAAACCTCACGTTTCCTTTTTTAACGTTATAGTTTATATTTTACTTAGTATTTATTTTTTTTCAAGGAAAACTTCAAATCTCATTGCGTTTAAGGTCGAGGTTTAAGCTCTAGTTAAAATAGAATAGATATTAGATACTATAGATGAATAGTTAATGGCACATTATAAAATATTTTTCAAGTAAATCATAACCCGCTTATACGTTTTAGGTTACCTAATTAGGTAGGTAAAAGATCAACTGAAAAAATAATGAATGTATTGTATCTCTTAAGTTAACTATATATCAATATTTAATACTTTTCACTGAGTGAACATATTCATTAAATCGTATATAATAATATATTTATATTAAATGTTACTTGCTATATCACTCATGTTTGAAAACACTTGGCCATTAAAAAAATATCGTTATTTTGAAACTATTAACATAAAATATAACAAAAACCGTAAACAGTTTTTTTTCTCTCTAATCACGTATAATGAAGTTAATAATTTAAAAGTATATACTGCGATGTTCTGTTTTGTTTTCGATTCACCTTTCGAGTAATTGAATCGCTCATTTGTGTAGGGCAAACGCAAATAACAAACAACAACGAGGATATGCAGTGACGACGTCGTGCACCCTCTTTCGCATAACGAGCTATTCGATTGATATAAATAATATATACCTATATCGATTTCATAAATTAATTTATGCATTTCTGCTGGCACATGTGTATAAGTGCGTTTAATATAGGTACACACGTCACTAATAATTCAATATATTGTATTTAATGTAAGATTTTGAAACTATATAATACGGCGAGTATCTATACGATTTATGTGTATAGTTTTTGTATTGCGAGTTGGTATAATAATAGGATAGAATGTCAGTGTAAAAAGTCGTCATCGATCATCGAGCATAATAACAATTTAAAATGGACAGTATAGGTAGATAGATCGTAGGTATGTGGTATATATATATTGTATAATAATAATAAAAATATAACATTGACAACAACAACGACGACAGAGACGGACGGACGACAGACGTTTAGCTGGCAGCCGCGCGACGGTGAGCGTACTTGAAAATCGGTCGACCGATAGTGGCGATTTACTCACGGCCGATCAAGAATCGAACTAAAAAGTTTACTCGCCCGTCTCTCTATATTATACCGGTTGTACGTGCTAAACATATTGATCACGAATCACGACGAAGGCTTATATAGACGACAATCCAGTTTCCGATGTTATAATAATATAATATATATATATGTATGTATACGTTATACACAGACCGCCGGATGTAAGGCCCCGGAGGTACGTGACGCCGTCGCCGCGTGTACAAAAGTCAAAAACTTTTGATGTGAAAATGTTTTTCGCCAAAAACGAGCTCGCAACTCAAATATTTTAAGTCTAAATATTATTGTCATAATAATATTATGCGCAAAAATAAATAATAATACTACGTCATACCTATACAGACAGATCGCGATGATACCATCAGGAAAGTTTAGTGTGTGCGTAGACCATATAATTTTTTATATACCAAACGAAATCTACCGCAAATGATTATTTTACCATTTGACGTAATCAATTTCTCTCTCTCTTCTTATCTAAAGATCGCAAAAGTACATAGGTACGTACACAAATAACAATAATAATATGTATCTAATAGGTATATCATATAAACACCGTCATATTTTTCACCACAAATTACCGATCATTACACACACACAGCACAACATTGTCAAGGTCCCGCATATTATAGCAGATCCATAGGAATACACACATACATAGTATGTACCTATATTAAATGCATATAAGACATGACTAACTAACCCCGACGACCTCTACTAGGTTACTGTTACTGGCTCGGCCGCGCGAGAGTCTTATGGCGACCGGTTCGACCTTCAAAAATTTATATTACATACTATACTGGACACGTCCTCTGCAGTACTGCAGCCGACTGGTCGTACGTTTACGTCGCATAATGTATAATATGATGGTTGTCCCTCCTAGTGGAAAAAAAAACACCATGTTTTTCAAGAACTACCGAAGAACGTGTTTTTGTTCCAATATAATTATATGACTATATTACATATCTGTTTAAGAAAAATAAAATTTTTTTACCATCCGACGCGTAAATAAACGTAATCTTAGATCCATTAATGGCCCCAAACGAAATACTCGGATGATGCTTCCAGCTAGTTTCCACGAACATCTTTCGTCTAAAATATGCTGCATATATATTGTATAACTATTACTATGATTACGATGAACTAACGATAACTATGATTATGATTAACTAATGAAGTAATAACCGAATTATTAATTAAATTATTTTAAAAAGTATGACGATAAAAATCGTTTGCCCTCTGTAAAGTGAATATATTTTCAATCCAAAATAGATTATCGTAGTTAAAGTACCTGCCAGAATTTCAATACATCTTATACTTGTTGTTGTTTCACAGGCCAATTATAAATAGAAAAATCATTAATATTAAACAATTTACTGTTTAGAGCAATCATCGAGTACCTACGAAACGAATACTTACTGAACCATTTTTTATAATTATATACGCAGTCATATAAACATAAAATGGTATAATATAGTCATTAAATAATAATTAATGTACCTTTAAATGTTGGGAATCGTAATAAGTTAATAGCAACGAATTAAAAGATTCTATAAATAATTTGTAAGTTATTATTTATTGTTTCTCTACAATAAAATGAAGTGTGAAATTAATATCAATTTAATATTATAATATGGATAATCATTTATAGATATTATTCTTGGATCAATATGATGGATAATAGGTAGGTTAGTATACTTAATTTTTTTTCTCACCTGTGCGTAAATATAAAACTCAACCGTTGGTATAATTTATCGAAATATTCTGTATTACTGTTAAAGGTTAAACTTGCATTAATTTAATTTAAAACCTTGAACATGTGAACTAAACTATTATTTTGTTTTTTTATTTTTTTATTTAATTTTCATGAGAATATTCTTCGATCATTTAGTATCATTATTAAATAAATAATAGTATAATCATTTAACCGTATATACCCATTATAAAATATTATATAGCTATAAGACTTATCTAAATCAAGGGTGTCCATAGAATTATTATAACTTTGATAGATCATAATTTCCCACATCCATCATAAAATCAAAATTACAATCGGATGCATGAATTATTATAAATATTTATTCGGCAATAATTGATATATCGTATACCCCTCACGGTAATAAGTTCAATTTTAACTATTGATATATACAACATAAAATTTTTTTCATTTTCATTTCAAAATGATTATATAACGCTTAATTATTTTTCGTTTTTAGAACCTTGGTATAATTAACATCGAATTATTATTTATTGGAATTTGAAATTAAATAATAGACAAAATAATCAATGAATTATAATATGAAAAATGAAAGCATTTAATCATTAATCTTAGATGTTTATTGACTTATTGTATCGTTTTAAAAATAATTAATATATAAGCATCCAATATATTACAGACTTTAATAAAAACACAATTATATTCAAATAATTAATAAAAAAAAAAAAATTAACTTTCTTAATATAAAAGTTAGTGCTGTACAGGATGATACTTTTAAAATTAAGTCATTATTCTAGTAGTATTATAGTACCTACCTATAGATAAGTATTTAAAAACATTTTATAAATAGAAAATATTATAAAGACATATCTAAGACTTGTATTTAGATTAGCCTATGAGACTATACATTTTGAATACTTGCAAATTTAATATCAAAATAAAGTACTTTATGCTACACCAAAATATTTGAATACCTAGTTAAACTCGAACACTTTACATCACGGGCTTTAGCGGATTTAGTCTATCCTGACCGCTAACAACTTAATTAAGTTATATAAGACACCATTTTTGAATTTCACTGTTCACCTGGTGCAGGTTATCTAAAAAGTTTGGAAACTTTTTATAAAGTTCTTATACTTATTTTCAAAATGTTTTACATTACAGGCTATATTATTATACAATGTCTAAATACATAAAATTATATTATTTCTCAACACCACATAACAAATTGAGTTTTAATAACTCAATTACGAAGTATGTATTATTTTAAAATTGAAGGTGTTTCCGATGTATCACTACTCTAACGATATTTTGACTTAAATACACAATGTGTAGGTAGGTACATTTCTAATCATTACAAAAGGGAAATTCTAAAATGTTAAACAACATAAACTCTCAATTATTTAAAATCAAAATGAAAGTCCATTTAATAATAAATCCATCTATAGTTATAAATTGTAATGCATGCGATACATATACATACAATAGGTTAGGCTACCTTAAAAAAAAAATATATATATATTAGTCCATGTTGCAGTAGTATACACATAACTGACGGATGTTATTGTGTGGAAATGTCTGGTTATTATTCCTACTTAAAACCAAAACACCACTCGACAAAAATTTACATATTTTGTATGCTATTGAAATGTAAAAATTAAATCAAAGAAAATTGTATTACGACAACTACTAGAGTGTAGCTTAAAATATATAATAAACAATCAAATCTTCTACTCAGATAGTTAAACCTATATTGTCCATTTTATATAATATAGTGGCACAAAAATATCCCAATAAATCGTCATTGAGATTATTATGTACATTGTGTTTTAACTTCTAGCAAGAGGTGTTTTTTTATCTCTCCAACACACGCGCAACATGATGGAAAATTTGCGTTCAGCAGAATCAACCTTTTCTTGTTGGCTTCATCATTAAATTAATTTGATTTATATTGTCAAACTTAAAGTTGACGACATTATCTGTGTCTTAACGTTGGATATTTTAGAATATTTCAATTTAAATAATAGTAATGAACATTATAATTTTGTATCAGTTTACATGCTCATAACTAGCATAGAAATTGAAACATTATAAAAAAGCCAAAGTAAGAATACAGATGATAAGGTTCTTAACTTAAAGTTTGGTAAAAGTCAATTCACTCTAATCCTAAGACTAACAACAAAAGATTGGCTATATTATGATGCACTTATGCTGAACGCGATGGTTTTATTGCCATGTTGCGCATGGGGCATAATGAGAAAAAAATAGTGTGCTGACATCGTCTTAAAGTAATAACTTATTACTTATTACCAATAAGGTTTTAAAAAAATGACAGATTTATAACAATCACTATATCAATCAAAACATTAAAATGTTTAAATTAAAAATCTATTATGTTTGCCAAAATGTTTTATGGTAATTTTCTTTCTCAATTTTTTTGAGATTTAATTAAAAATATTTATCCGGATTAGTCTATTAACACCATAATCACCAAAGAAGGTAAACATAGAATTTCCTTCCGCCTGTTATATAATTATAATTATAATTAATTTATTATCGATGCAATAAAATGATTATCATCTTAAAATAAATCATTACGATAAAATTAATTACTTTTATGGTTTAAACGTAAAATACTTGATAAAATGAATAAGTTAAAACAATATTATTGAAAATTATTCCAAAAGTCAACAGTATGATTTATCTCATACTATTACTATTACTCAATTGGTTAAGACTATCAATTTAATATGTTAATATTTTTCTTTACACCATATTATAGAAACTCCCTTCAACTTAAAATAAAGTTATTTAAAGTTAATTTAAGAGAAATGGTTTTAAGTTATTGCTCATCAATTAAAAATGTATTAGGTATAATATAATTTTGTAGGAGTTTACAACAAAAAACAAAAAGGGAAACTCATATATCCAACAAATGATAATAAATAACTGAAAATACGCATGTATAACAAAGTAATATTTTTTGGAGTACTTATAAAAGATTAATATTTCCAAATATAATAAATCATTTTATTTTTTTTTTACTAAAAACGCTCATGACACATGTTGAGTATTCGTCTATTGTGCACGTGTATTCCAACAATTTTTCAATTCTTTAAAAAATGTTGATTTAAATTATACCAACTGCAGGAAATGCAATTATCCGAGAACTTGTTCACAATGTTTAGGTACTGTCAAAAGAACAAGAATTATTATTATATAATATAAAGCAATAAAATATAAACTTATAATATTATCTAATAATAGTGGTTCTTGTTTTTAAATAGGTACATTGGATTTCAACTGCTTTATAGGTACTAAACAGTAAGGGTAATAGACAATAGTAGTAAACTAGTAACCTTTACATGTTCTATATTTACTCACTGTAGATCCATTGATCATATACTATCTTATAAATTTCGTTCAACTTAATTCAAAAACTTTTTGAAAAACTTAACCAGCAGTGTTGTGATAGATGAAGTTCCGAAAAATGTGTTTTTGTTGTATATTGGTTTCCTTCTAAATTGTATTAAGAACTTCGACTGAAAAACATTGAATTCACGAGTTTTCCTAAAATTTAAAGCACTTTGACGCTTTGTGTAATAACTAATAAGAGAAGAAGAATGGTGTGATATTGTCTTAGTTTTGTGCCATCATCCAACAACTTCCTAGCTATATCTTCTTCAATAATAAAAAAAAATGTTTCACATTTTAAATGTCTGAAAGTTCAAAGTTTTCAAAATAATCAATTATGTTTAGTTTTAACTCGGTCATCTTATCACACAGATATTATTATATGTTTATATAGTTTATATCACTAGATATGATTAAGCCTATATCAGTTCATTTTTGACTAAAGGTAAACGTTTTATTGTTTGAATTTATAGTTCGCAACATATATATACTATGAAAATATTCAAGAAAACATTTTGTATGCTAATACATTTTTGACGAAAAAAAAAATTAGTTGAATAAATAAATATTAAATACATACAATATAATATGAGATAATTTATGGTACTTAGTAGCTAGTAATTGTCAAAAATATTTTTAATAAAGTTAAATAACGCGAAAATGGTAGGTAAATAATATTGGATAATATAACCATAAGTTTCAGTGTATTAAACAATAAATCTTACATATAAATGATGAGTACATTAATGTACCTATTTATATATTATATTATTATGATATGATGCAACCACTGAAAATTGATAAAACTTAATAAATTATTATTTCAATAAGATATAAATGATGAACAATGCATATAGTACCTACGAATATTATATTAGATATAAAGTTCAATATAAATTATACAATTAATAATTTTTATAAAGGATCATCAATTCAATTTCTGTATAATTTATCGTTTTTAGTACATGCGCGTATTATTCTATTATACGGATATTAAGAACGCAGATTACAGCAATACCATTATTCATTAATATGTTAAATTTATATTAACATTTTAAAATTTTAATGTGATACAAACGCTTACGACGATATTAAAACACAGTTAAAATTACACAACTAATTAAATAGCAATTTTACACTTTAAACTTTAAAGCTTTAACTATTATTACTATCCTGTCGTCACTGATACTATTAGCAACGTAAGATTTTTTTAATATCTCAAACAGTTTTAATAATTATTACTTTATTTAGTTACACTAAAATTAGTGAAACACAACCTTGAATTAATCATTAATTAATATTCACCTATTAGCTTACATTTTTAAATCCCGTCCCATAATACTAATCATGCATTCATGCCTACCCAACGTTTAGCAAAAAAATAAAAACAAATTTAAATAAAATTTTAAAATTTTTGGTTAGTTTAAAATTGATTTAAAGACACATAATATACATATTAAATCGTTAGTTTTATATCATTTAATATTTGACAAACCAAATTATAATATATTACATAAGTATAGTTTTAAAATTGAGTTACCATTTTATTATTTGCAAATGACAACCTTTTCAACAATTTAATAATATTATAGACATAAGTTTACAATAATAATGAGAGTTTATTCTCCTAGGACGAGTTGAATAATAAATCAATATTAACACATTGATAATATAATTAATATATCAAATATAATTACGAGAGAGGAGTTTATTTTTTATTTAAAGACCATCAATTTATTAAGGAGACTTCGTAGAAATAAAAAGCAAACACTAATAACATTAATGGGGTATAGGTTGGTATTAGGTACGTCATCATAACTCATAATTCATACGTTCTAATTACGTCTATGGATTTATCATATTGATTAATCCACCGCAATACCTACTGCATTAATTTTGGTAGTATAATAAATTACCTACTGAAATTAAATAGATGGGAAATTGAGTTGTTTTTAAATTAAACTTGCATTTAGAATTATATTTATACATAATATGCTATTATTGCTATTTAATTAAGTACGTACAACTACACTTTATGCGTTTTATGACTACCTGCAAGCTCAAATAGAATTTAATAAGTATAATTATTTCAAATTAAAATTAAACTCTGAGAACAACACATTTCAAGTACAATTAGACTCGTATACAGTGTACACATTTAATCATCGTTAGGAATCTACGAGGAGACTTAAAAACATTTTATATTAATTGTATATCCTTTTTGGCTCATGGGATGAATGCTTACTACGAATTGATTTCAAAAATAATGTCCATTCTTTTTTCCACTGTATTCTATTAACATTTTTGTGCAAAAAAAAATAATAATAATAATAATATGAAATTCATCTCGATTTATTTTATCTTTATAAATGTAAAATCATAACACAGGTTTTGCGAAACCAAATTAAACTGTTTTTGTATTTTGTTTAAAGTTTCAACGCTTATAATTTTCCGGAAAATTAATTTAGAGCAAATAGTTATTCACAGACACTACTAATGCTTTAACTTTAATTTGTTTTAGTGACATAATATTATAACGAATCTACCGTGACGTGCAGTAAGACGATCATGAGAAAACATCAAAAAATAATTAGTAGGTATATTATTATTATATTATTGACTATAACACAGAAAAGACTCAAACTATAGGAGATAATCAACCGACATATCAATATGATGAAACCGTCAACTAGACCACCCATGTCCGGATTAGTAGGGGAAAATATGGGTTAAAAACAATATCAATAATAATGATAATGGTAATATACTAACAAAAAATCGAGTGTTCATTTTGGAAACAACTATTCGGTTTCACCGCGAGATTATTGTTAACCGTTTATTAAAATATTTCGCGATTTCATATGGAACACACACAAAAGGGAGTGCGCTGTAGTAGGTAATACCAATAATTTTGCGCGGACACAAACTAATTATAATAATAATGATTGAGATCGTCGTACACACGCAAATTACATAATTTTCTATCATTTTATGATATTATAATGGTGTGTCAGAAGTTCGCGGCAAGGTCCGGGCGACAAAAACGTTTCCGAGTGCCTGCTGTATCTACCGCACACGCGATTGCGGTAACCACGGTAACTGCACTGGTATATGTGTGTGACGACACTCAAAACGCCACCGCCACCGCAGCTTATAATGTGTGATATATATATGTGTGTGTGTATTCTAAATGTATAGTATACTATATCCGCTTTTTCTCACGACCCCGAATAGCGCACATGCAAATTGGATATTGGATCGGGTTATCTTCAGATTACGTTTTGGTATCCTCGTGAGTGGGCGTCTGCTACCGCACACGCGTTTTTTACAATTTACGTTCATGTGTGTGTGTTACATATTATATTGTATTTATACATCTAACACACTATACACTACGTCGTACCGCACGAGCTAGGAAGAGGTGTATATATAATGACCGTTTCCCCGTTGGACAAAATCGATTGTATATGATGTAATAATAGGTACCTAAGCCCACGTGTACGCAGCGGCCAGATGTGCGTTGGGCAGGCAGATACATTATGTAGGTACGCTATATATTACCCGTGGTATATAATTGATCGTGGGTGAGTGTGTGGTGGTGGAGACGAGTGTGAGAAAGCGACGAGGGCCGTGGACAGAGACAGATGGGGGTGGGAAAAGGACAGAAAAAAAAATAGGGCGAGAGATACAGTATATGAAATTCACCGGGGGGCTCGCGTTCAATTAAATTTATACTGCAGTAAAACGGTAAACACGCACGGTTCAGAGTACGGTCAAAAGAACGTTTTAGAAAAATAAATGTATAAATATTGTATTAAGTAAGAAAAAAATTAATAAACGGGAGAAGTCGCTTTACAGCACTCACAATAGTAGGTTTCAAGTGTACCTGGTCATTATAGAGTAGGTCACTGTTATGGATCTGCAAATTTTTAATTCAATGTCAAATCATTATTCGTCGCATACGCAAAAAACGATTCTGAGCAAGGATAAATGATCAGCTTCTATTTCTAATGATATTTTATAAATTATTTATATTATTCATATAATATAGTGGCGGTAGATTGAACAAATTGTTTCCAAGAACATTGCAGACAGTAAAAAATTATAATGTTTTATCATAAGCATATTCTATTGATATTAATATATTGTTACTTCTAAGATTAATAATTTTGATTATGAGAGGATAAATCGAAATTTTCAAATATGTCTATTATAATCGTTATAAATATTATAGTGAAAAATCTAAACATTAGAAAAAATTATTTCTAGAAAATGTTTATACAAAGCATCAATACATATTTAGTGGATATTTCAAGTATCTATCAAGTTCGGTTATTCACTTTTTAATTACCACTAGAAAATAAAAAAATCGATTTTTTTAAAAATCACGTTTGCGTAAATATTTTCCCCACTTTTTTGAAAATGACTGAGAATTTTTTACCTTTGAACCCGCAAAGGACCAACCAGATCCGATTTTCTACAAGAAACCACCCTCAAAAATGAATATTGTGTGTTCCTCGATGATGTCAAACATACACAAAAAAATCACACATCATTGTAAAAACTTCGCTCAAAATTTTAAACTTTACTTTTAATCCATTCATAATTTTTAATTTATATCAAAACGTTTTCGATTAAAAAATGACAACAATCAATCGATTTAGATATGAATAACCCACATGATATTATATGAAAGTATTTTTTTGACATCACGGCAGTATGGCGCTAGTATGCTGGTACATGACGTAAATAGGTAATACCTAATAATAATATTATTATGAACCTTAAATTCAATTTAAAATTTTTATTTAAAAAAAAAAAAAAAAGCACATTAACTTTATTACCTATTTATATTGTTTCGATTATATGTAATCATAACAAAATTTTTATAAGTACTTTGTCATTATGTTTGTAAAAATTATTGAAATTGTGTAATTATTTTTAATAGACTCAAAGTTTTATTACTTATACTATATTAATACAATATTCAATACCTTGAACATGCAGCATACATGTAACTTAGCAACGCCTTTATTATTCACAAAAAATAAAAATATTGTTACATTTAATATAGATAGAAATATGTATATGATTAAAGCTTCGCAAGGTCAAAGACAATCATCGTGCAAGTAGGTTTCTACTCGAAAAAATAGAACTAGAACATGACCGTAGGTGTGCACATAACAAAATTGCAACGCAATAATTGTTAAATTTATTATAATTATTATACAACTGTTTTATGACAAGTTTTAACGTTACAAAATTTAAAAGTAGTATAAATGATTCATTACAATGTTTTACTTGTTGAAATAAAGTGACCATTTATATTTCTACTCGGATTTATAACAATTGTATACATAGGTATACGATCACATATAATTTTAAATTTAAAGCACAAATGCACAATAGCTGTTTAATTCATAATCTTTGAAGGCATGACGTGTGAAAAACTTACAGCCAAAAATCAGGCAACATAAAAATGTGTTAATGAAAAACAGTTTATTTTTGTTCAGAAATATATGTAGGAATAATAAAAAATATATGAAAATATGAAAATAGTAAACTTAACATTTTTTAACTATAATATTTATGTTACTTTGTTGAAGATACAAGTTTATAATATATAGTACCTAAATAATATTGTAGATTTATACATTAAAATGCATTTATTTTTCTTAATTACATCGACATCATGAGATATCTTAAGCTATTATTGGTAGCCTTAACACAATATGTATAATACAATAAATATGTTATTTCAAAATAAATTGATTAATAATCTACTTTGCCTTAGTATTAAAAACAACTCTAATCGTTGTGTTATTTTGTTATTTAACTTACATAATATTAAAATTCTAAAAGCCTAAAGTAATCGCAAACGGTTCAGTTGTTTCAGCCAAGATGATATACCTACCATCTTTTGTGAATCATATCGTCATATCGATGGGCCTAGTAATATATTAATTATGCTTTTTAAAACCGATTTTAATTTGTTGTTATGTATTATACTTCAATACTTGTCAATAATCAGAACGCTTTTTCAAGTTTCGTTTTTCCAACCTACCAATTAATTTGGTTTAAATATTTTAAATCTATGAAATTAAAAATGTTGATTATTCGTAATATAAAATAAAAATCTTAAAATTTGGCCTATCCGATCTCAAATGGACAGTATTAACGAATTAAAATTCGAATTATTATTAGGTTAATCGGAAACGAAACTAATAATTTTCAAAACGAATATTTGTTCAATTTGTTGGTCCAAAATAATATTAAGGAGGACGATTCTATAAATTCCATTAAACACCCAAAAAATAAATAATTTATCATTCATAAATATAGATCCACGAGTATACGATAAGACGATAAGTATGTATATTTATATAAGTTATGCAAATAATTTACGAAAACAATTCATACTTAAAATTGTAAGCCATTTAATCGTTGTACATGGGAGTATAATATACACTATAATGGGGATTACAAAATGTTAGTAATATCTTATAGCTATAACTTTGAACTATTCATCTGCAGGTTTAATATAATATTATGCACAAATGTCATTGAATATTAAATTTCCAGCTTTACTGCCTTTGTAAAGGAACTGTAGACTTTTAAACGGCAATAAAAATAAAAAAAAACCCAAGAAAATAAACGATTACATTTTTCACAGATTATTTCACCTAATAATATAATATTAAATGTGAATTATTTTAAACTTCGCTCTCGGTACCTGTTCGTCATGTTATATATCTTTTTAAGTCATATTGTGACTAAAAGCTCATTAGTTATACAAATATCAATTAAGTTAAGTTCTGTTTAATTTAAAATTACAATATTTCAAATGTTTTATTTACCTTCTACCTACTTCAATTTACTTCAAAAGTAAATAATAGCACAAATTATTATAATTATTTAAAACTAAATTAAAAACGTAATTTATTTGATCTAAGTATGCAAAACAATTGTAGATTATATGCTACATAAATATCATAAATATTCGGCTTTAAAATATACGCGGTTTTTACTTTAATAATTTCTTTTACTAAGTATTCGATAAATAATTAATATAAAAATACATCAGAGGTTATATTATGATCTACCAACTGTGAAAAAAAATATTAAAACTGATTTTTAATACATAAATATCGAGCATACATCAATAATATGTGAAGTTATAAAATTAATAAAAAACATTGAATTAATAATTTATTATGATAAATATGAGTACTTAAACAAATATACCATCCATTTTATTTTACGTTATTTTTCATTATATATATATATTATATATATATATATATATAAATATTTACCAGTAAAATATTTCTATATAAACAGCAGTTAACAATATTTATATTCATAAATTATCATTTAACAATATTATGCTGGTAAAATAAATAAATTAGAAGTTAGAAATTATATTGGTGTCATAGCTAAGAATAAATCGATAAACTTATGAAATATTATAAATTTATAAATTATGTAAAATAGGTGATAGGAACATACTAAGATTTTGTTAATAATTTTACTTACATTGGTATACAAAAATATATTATCAAATTAAATTAATATCATATAGTTGCAGCATTATTAAGAAAATTATTGTCAATATTCAGAAAATATAATAATTAATTAAAAATTTCGATCAATAAAATACAAATGTATCACATACATAGAGAATTTTATACAAATATGTTTTAATTAAAATCGTCTGTCATGGTTGATACTAAAAGCCAATAAAAATAAAATAAAATAAAATCGTCTATATATATTTGTATTTCATCAGTTAAAACATATATTTTCATTTAATTATTATTATAGCAATATAAAAATGATAATTTTCCAAACAACGTAGAAACTTTGATTTACTGGCTAATATGTGCTGTAATCGTGTGTAGTATATTCAAAAAAGTAAAAAATAATAATTTTTTTACTAGATATTGAATTAATTTAATATTAGGTTGCATGTTAGCCTGCATGCTATTCTATATGAATGCTTATTGCTATCGATCCTACATATTTTTCCAAACATTGGAATTTTTAAAAGCAAAAAAAGTCACGTGCCCCTAAAAGTTTATTGATTTTATGCCTTGACATTTCAAATATTTACGTCTAGAGGTTTGTTTGTGATGAAGGAGCGAATCCTCTGCATTCGCATTACCTACTTCTAATTACACAGTTTCAATTTTTTTCATGTATACAACTACTAATACACATACACGTTTTGTTGTTAAAAATAATTCTTTATACTTACAATTAATCTAGTGATTTATGACATTAAAAAAACTTTTTACTGTGGGTTTTCAAAAGTTTTTGTTAAAAAAGTTGTTTAATCGAACTTATTTATACTTTCTTCAGTGACACCGGATTTATTTATGTATATATTTGAAATAAACAAATCTAAAACACGATCAATATTGTTAATCATTCTCTATTCAAAGGTTGAACATTTGATGTTCATTTTATGAAATCCAGTGGAACGTGAACAAAAAAACTATTATACCGAGCTTTGAAATAAGTTTTGATCCGTTCTCAAAAATGTAATAAAAGAAGAGACAGTAATAATTTGTATTTTTACTGAAGTACCAGTAAGATAAAAAAAAAAAAATGTCGAGTCTACACATATAATAATATAACCTTAAGGTTGTATTATCTAGAAATAACATCAATATAATTCAAAAAAAATATATAAATGCGCAATATAGGTACCTATTCATCGTTTGGATCAATACTCGGTAATAAACATTAAAGAATATTCACTATAATAGAATTGACTGTATGTAGGTAGTAGTATGTACAATCTGTTATGTAAATAGCGAAAAAAAATATATGTTATATTATATAAGTTATCTCTTTGACCTGCCACCCTTGTGTCGTAGTTTTTGATGCATTTAAGAACGATGACTATAGATTAATCAGAATTTATTATTCATACGACTATATGTATTTCGATATTTATTAGTATCATAATAATAATACACGAACAACAAAATTGCAATATATAAAAAGTGACACAAAAAAAAAACCAACAAAAACCTCGTGATGACGGAGTTATGATAAAACGTGTGGAAAAATATTTCCAGAAACAATAATAGACAATAGTACTTAGCTCGTATGGTAAGAAGAAAAAAATGTCCGTACGCGGTTCATGTCGACGTGTATATAATCATAATAATTAGTCACGTACAAAGAAATATCACAGCGTGTACTGTACAATAACCTATACGTTTCGATTAATTAATTATTTATTTATTTATTTAATTACTAATTAGATGCGTTCAAAAGTAAAGGCACGTGTGCGATTCGAACACTCTTGGGATTCGATAAGCACTGCACCACTGCACGTGTGCGCGTTTGTTGTTTTATGTCTTGAATGTTTGTCCGTGTCATTAAAAGCCTCGACCTTGTACCAACACACATACACACACAATATAGTGTTATCAAATCTATCAATGTACACACACACACACACACATATTATATATTACACATGTACACCATACTATTATAACAATTTAAAACACACTGGCACAGTTTTTACAGTGGCATCGCGAACCGACGATTTGGTGAAAGCATTTATTACGGCACTTCGTGTTTACCGAAGATATTCACACCATTTACGTTTCGACGAGTACAATAATAATAATACCTACTAATAACGCGATATAACGTAATAATAATAATAATACGATATACAGGGCCGCGGCTGCACCCCACAAATGTGTACGGCAGTCGACAGAAGTGTGTTTATTACTATTATACGCGAAACGTTTGTACAGCAGACGAGAACGATATGAATGATATGATAATAATATTATATATACTACACACTAGCTCATAATTAATATCACACCTATATCATCTATCCTATACATAATTCGCGTCATAATATTATATTACTACAGACCTCACACACAACACCAAATCGACGAATGACTGCGTGATAAACACGACGTCGTTAATTGAAAAGCAACAGCGGTAGTGTTTGGAAGACGACGGTGTTTATTATACTTAATATTATATTATATATTATTTCAATGACATAAAATACCGATATATATTATTACGATATTGTAACATCATGGGCGAACGATTCACTATAAGCCTGCAAACGCACAAGTTACAGTAAAATACAAGCAAAATTAATGACATAGGTATAGATTGTATAGAATTAATACAAAACATCACATCTTCATTACAGCCGCCGCCAATCTTCAAACCCACATTTGGTTAATACTCAGATTTATAGGATACAATATACGTAATTCATTTTCTCTATGTAAGCCCAATGGCCCTTGTATGTTGCCGAGGGTAGATATAATAAAAATAAATAAAAATAAAAAATATCACATCAAGATATGGACAATGAACAACGTAAAACAGTAATCAAAACGTTTCAAGTGTAATAAAAATTGTCCGTAATAAATATGCACACAAATACATGATGATATAAAATTAAAATAGTATATAACAGACTTAATGAGTTTTGAAGGGTATCGCGAATTTCGACACAAGACGAATAAAACGTAGGTACATCAACGGTGTGAGAATTATTATACACCAGTAAAGATTTTATACCTGGTATATGTGGTAGGGCAACACGAAACACGTAATCCTACTGCAGAAGGGGGCAAATAAATAATATTTTCATCACGGCTGTCTCGCTAAAAAATCATTTCATGTTCTTTTTTAGGACTCGTAATAAAATATTAAGCAATAAACAATTTCGTTTTATACTAATGGAAGAATTGATTTGATAATATAATTAAGTTTCGATGTGGTATATATTAATATTTTCACAAAATTTCTGAGTGGACAAGTTGACGGATCAAAGATTTTTCAGAAGACTCGCCTGTGCCTACCACCAATGTATTACACGAAGTCAATGTAACCTAAAAATTTATGTAAAGTAAAAGAGCAGAGTAAGTTATATGCTTTGAGAGGATAAATTTTGTACCTTGTACGATTCAAGATTTGAAAGAACGAACCGGTAAATCGAGTAGACACAAAGGATGGCCATCATTAATAATTGGACCACAAATTAGATTTAAAATAACGTCGAGGAAAAAACGCTTAGAACTCGAGGAGTGTTTGCATAAGAAAACTTGAACTTAAATACACATCACAAAGATAGGTTAAGTTAGTGTCTGTTAGGTCTGATTGTGGTCGTTGTTGTCATTATTTCAGGTAAAATTATTCATAATTAAGTAGCGTAAAAATGTATTTCACTCATGTTTTCTTTTTCACTAAAAATTACATGAAACGGATTACAATAGGTAATGACTGACCCGTATTCAAGTACTAACCTGTATTTAAATAATAATATTATGTACTACTTTATATGGGGTGTCTACTCGATTACAAGCAGCCACCACGGCTTGGACATTTGCACCGGAAACGGACGAACAATGGCCATGTACCTAATAGCAATATAATAATAATAATAATATTATTATGATATACACACATGTTAGCAAACTTTGTAATAATTTGATAATATACGACCCTAATTTCCTGCGACCAGGACTGCGTATAGCTATAATATCACTGTGATATATGTTTAACTATATAAGGTACATATTGCAATGTGTGCATTAACTTTTAACATATTTTAAACGGCCGATATCGTAAAGTATATGCAGTCTCCCCCTGCACTACTCGTGCCTACCCACGTTGTTACGCCGATATAATATTATATTATTTCGTTGAACGGTTTATAACCAAATTTTGTGTGTTCGTCGTCCATATGGGCTCGCGTTAATAATTATTATTTTTGTTGTTGTTGTTGTAGTAATATTTCTGTCGTATAACTAATATGTTTGTGTATAATGTGTGCACAGTGCACGTCATCATCATCGTAATAGTTATTTTGACATTTTTATGTTAACGAAATGTAGCCGAGCAAACACAATCAATAGCATCAATAGTTTGCGTTAAGTGTGCGAGCCTTGACCAAATTTCCGACACAGATATTTTGTTACGTTTCATAGGTAATAATATACTGTCATCTGTCCCGGACGAATATTATTCTCATCTGTATCTATCGCAAGCAACCCATAAAAAAAAAAAATACCAACATTATAAACAACAAGTAAAATTAATTCCTTAAGAGGAAGCTACACAACCATTTGTTGTCTCCGTCTTACAAGTACATAACACAGACAATTTATGTTCACCAGATCACGTTTAGCTCCGTTAGTTTAAAATTTAGAGTGAATCGACCTATTACGAAACTTGGTGTTAATAATATTATCAGTGTTTGTTTGAGGTTTTTTACGACAGTTCAATTTTGTAGCAAGTTATGTGTACATAAAAAAGCGTAAATTAAAAATGTTCATAACTCACTTAAAAACTAATTTATTGTAAAAAACCTCACATACAAACACAGATAATGTTCTTACCATCAAGTTTCATAATAGATCGATTCACTCTAATTATTAAATTAACGGCATTAGACGTGATCTGATATAAGCGTAAATTTGCTATGTTACACACTTGTAAGACGGAGACAACAAATATGTGTGTAGGCGTCCTCTCAATCGTTTTATACGATAAATAAAATATATTAATATAATCCATGGACCATTTTATATTTTTGACAAGATTCAATTTTAAAAGAAAAACTCATATTAGAAAAAAAAGTTCAACATTCGTGGAAAAAATAAAACGGTATTATCGCTATGATTGAAATGTTAAAAATAATATTTCCTTTAGTCGATTGTTTATTCAATTACAACATACACTTTAGTGAATATACACATGTGACTAGACATAATTAAATTAATTATTTACAAATAGTTATAAAAATGTAATTAACCAGGATTCAATTAAAATTTAACTCTATCAAAATTAGAGTTTCGTTTGTTTGTAGTACAAAAAAAAATCTATCCTCACATTGACAAAATATCAATGTTATTGTGTACAAATTATTAATTGTGAATAAAATAATGATATCATCGAAGGATAAAAAAAGGATCTTAATGTTGGATTATAATCATAAGGATTTATTCAATCGGTAGTTGTTAAAAAAATCACTATTTACAGTAAAATATAAATTTGACTGGAAAAAAGTTCTCACTTTTTAAGTAAAAAAAATATCAAAATTCGACATAATAGAGTTAATTATTTATTTTTTTATCGGTTAAGCATCAACTACATAGGTTATTAGCTTTAACAAAAGTATTACATTTTCACATTATTATATTATGTTAGGTATTGTACAATTCAATTTTTTTTTTAATGATTATAATTAAAGAAGTAACTAAAATGTAAAATATAATTTTCAAAATTTATGGAATTGCGGAAAATTGGAAAAACTAGCACCGGAACTCTGAATTTGTAAATTTAATTTAAACAACTTATACTTAATTGTCCTGCATTTTTGGAAATATTTTAGTCAAATAGACTGTTTAAAAATTTCGTTATAGGTACCTATATTATTTATTTCTTACGAAAATATGGTTAAATTTTATTTTGATTGCGGTCTCGATGGTTGTTATTATATCTATGCCATAATTATTATGCCACTGTATATAATTTTTGATGAGTGATTCCGGACCAATTCTCGTGCCAGGTTCTATTATACACTATGCTATGTTGTGCTGTCCAAAGTACAAAAGGCAACCTCGTACATTTCCACGTACTTCTATTTCATATGATTAATTGGAAATTTTAATATTCATAGTTTGAGGGGTAGAAGCAAAATCAATAGGTACAAGCTGCACCATAATCATTGTTTATATTGTACGATGCAAGTATAATATACTTTTTTTTTTTTTTTTTTCCTTATGGTATCGAGGACTGGAGGAGGAACTATGGTGCCAGTACTTCTCCTCCAGCCCCCATCGTTTATTGTTCAAAACAAAAACATACGACAATTAGCAGCGGCGGGCCAATCCCCCACTCGCTGCTATTACATGAACAATATTAGGCTATATAATAAATTACAACGGTTTAACTACGGTGAATTATGTCGGTTCACGGCCTGTCGCACCCGTTCTTCCTCTTCCTTGGCTGAAAGGATGTTTTCCACCATGCCGTAGAACAGCCTGAACCGCTCTTCGGCTTCTCTTAGGATCGCATCCTTCCCGTGAGCGTCCGCCGGCAGGAGCTCAAACGCCGGTCCACAAATGATGTCCGGAACGTCGTCAGTGCTCGGTCGATGGTCAATCCTGGCACTCAGGGCTTCGCGAAAGCCGTCCCAATGGGGGCAGTCGAACAGAGTGTGTTCAACGGTGTCTGACTCGCCCGAACACTGCCAGCAGCGAGGGCTGGCGGCCCTGTTCATGCGATGGAGGTACCATTCAAAGCAGCCATGGCCCGTGAGTGCCTGTGTCATGTGGAACGTCAGAGGCACCCACGGGACGCAAGTATAATATACTAATAATACCAATAGTCCAACTCACCAACTATAGATATATATGATCCAACTTGCGACAACATATGATTCTATAAAACTGTATTCATCCAAATACTATAACTTTTAGTTTTTATTGTCACGTATCACACAAGCGGTAAGCGGAAAAAATTACCACGGAAAAAAACCCCCAAAAAACTCCAACGGAAAAAAACCCAAAAATTAAAAAAACCTACGAAAATAAAAGTGTGATTTATATTATTTTGTTGATTAATTCAAATACCAATCATAATACAATCACATAGTTGTTTTATTTTGTGATAACACAGTAAATAATTCAAACTATAAATATAATAATTAACAAATGTCATAAGTGATGATATCATCACAATATTACAGGTAATAAAACATAATCATAATAATAATCGCAATAGTCACAAAAATAATAATTGTAATAGTCATTGTGTAGGTACAACAATTACAGCCAACAACCAAGTGTATACTAATGGAATACTACGTATTATTTTGTTAGTGCCTATTTGGATGGATACAAATACATGTCATTTGTCAATAAATTTCAATTTTATTACCCAACTAATATTTTGACTGGTTTAAGCAAAGTTCAATTTATATAAACTTATATAAACTAGATTAAAAAATATATATATATTATATAATAATTATATTAAATATAAAATGATGATATAAAATATTAAAAGATGTATTAACATTTATTTTTAATTTTAATTTTTTCGGAGGGCTTTTTTTCGTGGGTATTTTTTCCGCGATTCCACACAAGCCATTTCCACCAACCACCGCACTTTTTCGAAAAACATTCTAACTCCCAGACTTCCAGGATATTACCTAGGTACACCATAAAAACATTTTATGCTTCATCGGTATTGATAGGTATTATCTACGAAGAAATTTCCATGAAAAGACAAAACACCAATGAAAACTAATAACAAGGCTCAGAAAATTAAAGTACAAAACAAACAGCAGATGCGTAACTTCAATAACAATCACTTGGTATAAATTATCACGAAACTTTTTTTTATTCACCTATACTCAGTTCGTTTGCAATAAACTTAAAAGTTGTTAAAAAACAGTGTTTTTGCTTTTAGAAGTAAAACTTAGTTTGGGGTTGTAAACGTCTAAACTTCTGTAACGTTTAAAACAAAATACACGCGTCTATATGCTTTGAAAATGTACAAAAACATTGTTTACTTAAAACATTTCAATGGAAGATTAAAATTGTGTTGTATCGATGTAAAAGTTTTCAATGGTTAAATATTAATTAAGAATCATAGTAATAGTTAGAATACTCCTGCATAGATTTTATAAATCACATAAATATTTAGTTCTTTAATATATTCTACCTTAACCACAATGAAATCAATCAATTTGGTTGTTATTCAAAAGCGTATAAAAAACCATTATGAGTAGATATAGTTTTTTTGGAATTTTTTTCAATTAGGTACATTGAGAGTGATTAATTGATATCAACGAATATATATATATATATTATGAATAATTATGTAAATATAAAATACTGTGCATGCTGTTTAGTTATCGACATCATATCTTATATCAGAGCCAATATTATTATCAGCTAATAGCCAAATGGATGGCTTTAATAAAAAAAAATATATATAATTATTTTCTAAATAACTTGAAATGATAGGTATTGGTTTTTAGTTGGTAATTAAATAAAATTCTTGATTAAAAGATATACCACAAACAAATTAGTTCACTATATATTATAACCAAAATTTATATTATCACATACTGATAACTGGTTTTAAGAACACGCGTTTTAGGGTAATTATTATGAAATAAAGTTGTGAAAACTAAAATAAAATATGAGGTTCTTGCTCTTGTATAAAATGTTGGCGTTTTCTTCTCAGTTACAAAATAGCATAAAGTAATTGACGTCATACCTACAAATGTCTTTTACAGTCTCAATTTTCTCCTCGTATACATATAAATGTATAATTAATATCATTAAGTTGAATAAATTGAATAATTTATTATTTTTTTTTTAACTTTATTTTAAAACAAACAATCTGTAGTTTAAATTTACAATAAGCATGTAATGCGGATATGTACATTCTTTTGGCATGCGATGCGTGAAAAAAGAAGCCACCCAATAAAAAATTATAAAAATTATATATAGTTCATATTGAAATTAGATAACATTTTCACAGTTTGCTAGTCTGCCGTTATTATCGTAGATAATAAAATTCGTCATCTATTCTATAGCAACGGTTACTGTCATCATTTTTTGAACACAATAGATAGGTTAAGAGGTACCTATTACATAACATCAAATTGTTTACGTATATCCAATTTATTTTTAAACACAACATCGGAAATATATGTCAATAACACGGACGAACGAAATGAAAAACGTCCCTTTAAAAATACTCCATAATTTCATTATAATAGGTAAATTTGATTAGAACTTAAAGACAATTTCAAATACATACTGAAAAAAAACTAACTTCTCAGTACAAAATAGTACATTATAGCTATGATGCCACGTTTATTTTACAGACATGTAAACTTTTTAGATTAGTATGCATGCTCTTGGACAAACAATATGCAAATGACTAGATGAAAAAAAGTTTTGAATATTTTTACTCATAATTTAACTGCCGTTGTATCTCATCACACTTACGTCCTTTCTCTTTCTCTCTCTCTCTTTCTCGTACTATTGTTATATGTCAGGCTGTTCGAACGTTTGTCATTTATTATTTTAATATTTATAGGCTTAAAAACAAACGAAGAACGACAAACTTGTAACCAGGTATCATTTTCTACATACCTACGCCTATATTATCTTTTTCAATTTGCTTACGAAAGTAATAGTGCTTTATTTTAAACCATTTACTAACGCACCTGCTCAGGTAGTGTATGAAAAATAAATAAATACATTTAATTGAAATAATACAATTCATACAAAATGTGACATTCGTCTATTCGTTTTGAATAGTTTATTAAACCCACATTTATATGATATAACTTCATATGTATCATTGCAAAGAAGCAAAATGAGTGAAAAATGAGTATTTAATTAACTACCTATTCAGCTAGTCTGTCACAAAACGCAATTGTGTTGGAAAATTAGGAAATACGTGGGCAAATTACTAAAAATGAGATCTTAAAGGTAAAATAAGAATTGCAACCTAATAGGTAACAAAAAAAAAGTATTATTCTTAACATAATATTTAAATATTCAATTCAAATTATGAAATTTTATTTTTTATATTTTTAAACTTATTTGTAATAATTAAATATATATATTGTATAAGAGTGAGTCAAAAAAAAAATATGTTCTTTTCCTATAAAAATTTTTTTTCATTAAACTAAAAAATATAATTTCCATGATTATTTGATTATATAATAATAGTGTTATTAATTATTTTATCGATAAAATCACGTAACCACAAATTGTTTCAAAACAAGCTGACTTAAACTGTTTTTATAAATAAAAAAATAATTTTTTTCTTTTCGACCTATAAATTGACTGTGTGATTATTATTTTTACTATACTTTATTTAACACTCTAGATATAATAAAAAATTGAATCAGCTTGGCAATATTATTAATAGAAACAGTCATTTAAAAATTCACACTAAAAAAAACAAACAATACCTTCTCATAACTCAAGTTGAACAACATATAAGACAAAATACCTATATACTTATATATTGATAATATATACATTATACATAACATATTATACTCGCATACTGAACATACAGTCAATAACATCAACGAGTAATACTCATCTAGTATACTCAAGCAATAACTATGAAATAACTAAAATAACATAATACTCCAACAATATAGGTATATATAATATCATGAACCTATATAGTATTTACTTTAATATATTTTTCAACATACTAAAACAATAAATTGTTATTTATCCTACATGCCATAGAAAAATCTTTAGTTTAACCGATAGGTTGAGTTAAGTTTAAGTTAATCAGTATACTGATCCTATAGGGATTTTCGAATTCAGTTCAAATATTAGCGGCAGGTCAAATATTGAACAAGTCTCGATGTCATTAAAAAATATATACTGTGTTTAATTACTATCTACGTTAAAACTTACAAATGATTAGTAAATTCACTGTCCACTAAAATATATATATTTACATTATATTACATAGTTATATAACTACTTATTTCTAAGAAGTTTTCTCGAATCAAATATATACACATACCTACTATTAGAAAGTAATAACACAACTGTATACTTATTATACTTGACAAATTATAGAGTAAGTACACTTTTTAATTCGTACAATAGATTTCTGATTTATACAAATTTTGATATTTATATATAAAATATATCATTGAAAACTACGGTCAAACCGTAAAAATGTATGCAATGAAAATATTTTATCAGAATAGTTGTTTTGCAAGCATTTGTTTCAGCATAATAATTGTATATTATGCATCTATTGAGAAGAGATCATTCATTTTTTTTGCAACATATTTTATGACAATAATTTATTGTGTTATAAAAAATAGTAAAAATTGAAAAAATTGAAAAAAAAACGAAACAGTAGGTCACCTTGTGATAAATTCAAATGTAAAATATGACAAATAAATGTATTTATAGGTACATAGAGTTTTTGAGTTATTATTTATTATATCCGTCTAAAACCGTACTTTTTAGTTAAACTATTTTATCTGTATGTAATTTTGTAACTATTAATAGGTAAATACTTAGGTATATATTACAAGTAGGTTTATAATTATTAATTAATTAATATTACATAATATGATAAATTCACACGATTATCAAATCTAGAATCAAAAATGTAAAACTCATTAGGAATGCTAATGAAAATATTATAAATTCATGAAAGGATTATTAGATTATTAAATAACCGATAGGCAAGCTTAAAATATATAATTAATTATTATTCACTCACACGAATAAAAAAATGGGGTGATTCAATTAGAATACTAGTACTATAAATTTTTTAATATAAACGTAACACGTTATTTGGAAAAAACGATGACTATTAACCTCGCTGATATTATTCAACTATATTAAAAAACATAACATTTAAAACACTCACTCTGTTAAAGTATTGGAACTAAAAAAAAAAATTAAAATAAGTGGTGAGAATAAATTTCTGTAGAAATTTAATTTTATTATACTTCGTAATTTTATCTTAAGTACCTACATCATTTTAATTTATCTTCGTTATTATCTTTATCATAAATTATATTATAATTTATAATTTATAGTATTGCTCATATTAAAATATTATGATCTCAATAGATTAAAATTTTTTTTTTACGTTTTAAGTGGCCAGATATTTTATTACAATATTTATTTTAAAATCATAATAATAAGTAGGTACAATATAAAATACTTAGACATTATACGTTGTTTTTTCTTTTGACTTTTATAAAAAAATACTTATTATAACTAACTATTTTTTAATAATATATATATATATGATAAAAATAACCTTCATAAATATATATTTTACATTGCCATGTTCATAATAATATATTTGCAAATGAAAATTCCTTGTAAAAATGCTTTGTTAGGGTGTAACTAAAATTCTAAAGCCCATATTATGTTAGAAGTTAGGAGTTGGAAGAACTCTGGGATCAATTATTATATAATTATAAGTACAATTTCAAAGTATAGCTGCACTTAAAAACACCTAAAAACATTATGAATTTATAATTCTGAAATATAATCTACTATATCTCATAATTTTTGAAAAGTTTTATATTTATTTAACATTTTTAGTTTTATATATTTTCTTAAAATATACATATTTCTAGTGTGAAAATATCGTTGAGTTTCTTATAGTTAATAGTCATAAACAAATTTTACGCGTTTCGTATGTAATACATATTCCTAACTCAGTAAATGCAGCGTAAAGTTTTCAAATATTTGTCTTTTTATGTTCTGAACAAAAATAAAAATATTCCATTATAAACTAAATATTGTTCTATAATTTATGTTTTCATACAATAATAAAATAAAATAATTATTTGTGTTGCTCAATGCGATGTGCTAATATCTAATATTATTAACCTTATTATTATATGTATAATGAAATTGATTTATAGAAGCAAAATAATATATCCGAATACTTATAATTTCCTTATACTAGCCATGGGATAATTATTGATACATTTTTTTTTCAACAAAAATCTTTCATTACACAACCTGCAGTTATATTATATAAATACATATCAAGAAAATAAGTGTATGTTTGATGATGAATAAAAAAAACATGTTTCACAAAATGAAGAAACCCCCACTTAAGGAACTTCAAAATTCTCGACATTAATTTTTTTTTTAATATTTAAAAGATCATAATAATTTAAGGTTAGCTCAAAAATCCATAACTTGATTAATTAAAATATTCATAAAATTATCTCTTAGACATTATTTAAATATGCCACTAAGTATATTAAATATTTTGTTAAAAGGTCATGGGCTAACAAAAAAAAAAAAAAATTATAAAGAAACTATTAATTATTTCATATTAGCGTTTGTTATTTATGGTTGTTCTGAACCTATATCTATACGATCAGAATACTGACAGATTCTTCTGAAAATTAATCTTTCTAAACATTTTTAATCCCGATAATTTATAAAATAAATTAAATAAAACATTAATATTATATAACAGCTATGAATTTACAGTAGGCATCTAAGCTAAAATAGGCAGTGTTATCAATCCTTGTCTTTTATAACGTTATTACTTATTTTGTATTAGGGACTATAATTTATCAGGATTTGGAATAGATTTCCATGTTATTTAATTTTTGAATGTACCTCTACTTTCTTATAAATAGTGGTCTCTATAATATTATCAGCTTAGAACTGAATATAGTAATTATAAATTCATTTCAATTTCCCCCATGCTGTTTAGAAATAATATTATGTGTAACATAATATTATAACCTATGGAATTAAATAATGTAAATTTAATTACTACGCTTTGAAATATTATTATACATAACACCTATTTGGGTATCAGTAAATGTGTTTCCTGCACAGCGGTATATACTGACCTTTAATCGTTGCAAATGTATATTGTTAAATGAATGTATTTAGGTACCTCTAGTTATATAAAGTAAAAACAAACAGAGCACAATTGAATGTGTATTAAATCCAATATATTAATTATTAAAATCATTAATAAATAATGAATAAATATTTTAAAATTGATGTAAATAATTATTATGTAATTAATCCTTAAATAAAAACAACTTAATATTTATTTTGTTGTAAGCTAATAACTTAATCGTTGATGCTGTACCAAGTATAAAAAAATTACTATTCCGGTAATTCAGAAAAAAATTACCTTTTGTAAATGTATTTATTAATTAAGAAAACCTTACAGTAGCTAAATTATATTAAAAGAACACTTCAATAATGATAAAAAAACATCTGTCCTTCCAAATAATTGTATAGGTAAGTAGTTAGATGCATTTGCTAGGCCATTTTAAAAATTTTCATACACATTTTTAGATTTAAAACGCGCATTTATTTATCATTTTCAATATAAAATGCATTTTTTTTTTTTGTAAAATAAAATAAAATCAATTATGTAAAAATATTTGTTTTGGGGCTCTAATTAGTTATAATGAAATAAACAGAAAAAATCAAAAATACATTTAATTAAAACATGTAACCACAATTTTATAAGCACGGTTTGTTTCAGTAAATGAAATTATGCACGAAATGTTTTTATTACTAATAAACGTTACGACGACGATATAACAATTCTTAAGATTTTATGATTACTGCAAAGTGGAAAGTACTTAGATAAATGCACTGTTTTAAAATGACAAAAAAAAAAAATAGATCAAAGAAATAAGGAAAACAGTTTGAGATCAACGCTAGTGTATAATAGATCAAAAGGAAAAATAATAAGAATTAAATTAGCCAAACAACTAAGATATTAAAAAAAATTTATGGAATAAATTTGTGTGGTGTAGAGGTTTTGATATAGACGAAACATAATATCCAAGACAACTAATTTGGTTAATAAAGTCATTATTATTCCTGGAAAATAGATTACTAAAACCTAGGTTTTGTTTGATTATGTCCATTGTGTCTAAAACTTTTTAAGTTCAACAAAATTATAACCAGGTTGGTTAATTTAACAGACAATAACAGTAATACAATATTAGTATATATCTCAAAATGTATACCGTATTTTTACTATAACAAATAGTTTGAAATATTAGACTTTTACAAATCGACATTTTTGAGTAAAATATATCATTTTTTTCAAAAAGTAAAAACATCAAATTTTTGAAAAATTATGATTAAGTTAAAACAGTGAAGTATAAAAGTTTTTCGATTGTTCGAAATTTATGTTAAAAAAATTAATGTATTTTCAAAAGCGTTAAGTACTTACACTTTTGATTGTAATACCTAATAGTGGTCAATATTAGAAATATCACTCGGAGTCACTTACTTTCCTTCGTAGGTTTGTTCATTTTTTTACAGTAAGTATATTATGTTAATATCGGTATAGAAATTGCGATACGGATACAATTTTAGTTTATTTCACAATATTAATGTTATATATTTTAAAATTGAGTAAATCAGAAATGTATAGTACCTAATTAATTAATTAATTTTGTCATTCGTAATTAGTATAGATGAACTATGTATAGCTGACAATAGTATAATGGCGTAAGTAGGTATATGCCGTATATGATGTGATTTATTTCCGATTAAAACGAAAATTATTTAAATGTGTATTTTTACTGTAATATATGTGTTATATATATAACACACAGTGTTAGTAGTAGTATATTGTACTACATATTCATTACACTTATGAATTCATTAAACAAGTTTACGTCACGTTGTTTAAAAAGAAAAATTAACGATGGTAGGATTGTAAAAAATATAAATATATACATAATTATTGATAAAGTAATTATTTTTTCGATGTAACTTAAAATAACAAATATTGTAAAAAAAACCAACAAAAACAGTAATGATTACTATTTGTGATTTCGAGTTCTTATATAGAATATAGATATTTACATATAATTATTTATCGTAAATTATACCCGAATACCAACTATCAAGGCAAATTCGTTATTATTATAATATTATAATATACAATATTTGTGAATAAATACGAATTATCCCCTATAGCCATATCAGTAAAATATATTGCCTACCTATTATGTGGCTTATGAATTTTATGAAGGGGTTTCCTCTAGTACCTAATCCGCTCGCTAATCGGTTTACTTTAACAGATGAACTGTAGTTTAAAATAATAATGGCCCATAAACGTCTCGAAATTAATTAATTATAATTTATAAATAATAAACAACGAAAGTTTAAAACACGTAGGTATCCAATGTAAAAATTATTATTGTATGAACATTTTAAATATTATCTTATTTTATAGGTATATAATTCAGAATTAATTGATAGGCCAAGAAAAATGTCGAGAAAAAAATATTTTATTTATTATACAGCGTGTTCATGTACGTTTGAATAATAAATACATTTGAAAATATTTATCATTTTATGTAAAAAAAAAAAAAAATTAACCTGAACATTAAAAAAAACATCATACCATAATCTGTCATATTAAATCAGTGACAAATAATAATAAAACAAACAAAATATTTCTAGTTTCTACTAGTTGTTTTGGGTAGGTGTTTCATAATTTTATATAGATATATTGATACGATTTAAGTTGTTTGCATCAATTTAAATTTTAGGAAAATAACATGTACGTCTATCTTAACATATGTGACTTAAAATAAAATCAATATTAATAAGCAGTGGGACTCTTACAAATATTATAACCAGTTTTTCTTTCGAAAAATTAACATATAAAATCTATGAAAATTCTAAAAATGTTCATATTTCATATTATATTTAATTTTTTGAAAAAACCTTAACCTTTATTGAAATATGATAGATATGATAACATTTTTAAAATGCACAAAAATTGTCATACTCAAAACACATGGGTATTGCGGTACTACGCCAAAATTATATTATTTATAACGCCTTAGGGATTTCGAAAAAAAATATATAAATTATAACATTCGTACAAGGTTCCTCTCTTTGATAATCCATATTTATTCTTATTTCGGTCGATATAATATTGTTAATATTTATTATAATACGTTGAACACCAGCTAAATATAGGTTTAGGCACCAGTCTCCTTTGACTTTGAAAGTATCGTATGGTTGCGGTAAATAAAGTTGCAAAGTAATAACTATAATGTCTGATCATTAAATTTAAATGACGATAACAAAACATAAATTGACTTGCTATTTTAATAAAATTGATAAACATTCATAAAGATACGCTTATAATACATTTCGTCATTTATTTTGTATTAATATTATGTTTTGTAACGATTTTTGGTAGAAATAATATTCGGAAGAGGTACCATTTTTTTTTTAATGATTCTTCAAAAAACCTTATTGCTCGTATATTAAGTTAGAATAATGAAAAAATTATTATTATATAATTAATATACGTTACGTCTGGAATTTATGAAAATGTTTGCCTGGTCTTGTTACTTAATTAAACGTACACGTAATTAATTCAAACGAGTTGCCTATATTTAATTAGACCAATATTGCCTTACCTGCGACGGACGAGCTGTGCGTTCTCTTGACGTTAGCGCCGTCCAACGTATCCTGTAACGGACGTTTCCTGTTCTCGACCGCGTGCTGTTGCTGCAGCTGAAGATGATGATGATGTAGATGGTGATGATTATGAAGATCGTTGGCCGGTGATGCCGGGCACGCGTCCATCATTTTCACGTCCCCGGCAGCGGCGGTTGTCGTAAAGCAACGACCGCCGATCGACGGCGTTAACGCCAGCGACAACGGCGACGACAACGATAACGGCGATGACGACAACGACGACGAGGACGACGACGATAACGACGACGGCGATGACGATGATAACGGCGACGACGACGACGACGACGGCGGCGGTGACGGCGGCGACGACAACGACGACGGTAACAGCGGCGAACACATACCGGCGCCGGCCGCGGCCACCGAATCGAACTGCATCGCGTACAACATTCGCTGGCAAAAGTAATGGTCAGGCGCCGACGCCGTGGCCGCGTACAGCTCCGCGCCATCGGCGCTGCCGAACATACCGCCGCCGCCGCCGGCACTCGTCTGCGATGTACCGGTCAAAAATTGCATCGCGCCCGTTCGTTTGTTTTATTCGTGCCAAGAGAACAATCGAAAACGAAAAGTTATTTGAAAACAAAAAATAAACGGAAATTTCTAACAATAATATTATAATTCAGATTATTATTAACGTTTGAAACTCTGAATTGCGCGCGAGTCGTGATCGTTTAGTAACTGAAACGACTAACACAGTGCTATCATTGACGGCTGCTGCTGCGACGACGGTGTCGTTCTGTTGAGCGCGGTCAGGGTTAACACGTGTGCGTTACGCGAGTGTCCGCGTGCCCCGACGAATAACTCGCGACCGTCCGACGATATAATAACAATTTATAATTTATATATTATCATAGTAATAATAACACGACGATGATTATTATTGCACTGCACGTCTTCACGTTCTTCTCTCCAATTGCCGTTTGTCGTCGTCGTTGTTGTTGTTGTTGTTGTAAAGCCGGTTGCGCGTTGATGATGACGACGACTGCAACACGACGGACGATCACGCGGGTGCATGCGAGTTTAACGATTAGCGCGCGCGACCGGTGTGCCACGGGTCCGCGCTTAGTGGCTGCCGATCGGCTGGCCGGCCCGCCCGCCCGTGCCCTTGCCACCAAAAGACCTTGCCCGCGCCGACCCACTCACCGCCCGCGCACCCTTCCACCCGCGTGGCCACGCCGTTAAGTACGCGAGCCACAGCTGCCGCGACCGCTCGTCCGTCGCCCGGTCGCGGGTAGGTCGTCCGACCGGTCACGCTGTCGTCGACGTCGAGCGATCGCGGACTGTCATGATAGCCGTGGGAGGGGGTTGCCGACCGTCGTCGTCACGATGAAGGGCACCCACCACGCAAGGCAAGGGTACGTGGCACCCCGCTTTTAACCGATATTTCGGACGGAAATCGATTTGATGCAGTTTTGTCGATTTTTAAAAGTAATTATCCAATATCAACCACTTTTTTGAATTAAAAAAAATTATTGTAATATAATATTGCAGCTCTATACGCTCTGCTATCAATGCTATTAGACGCCGAGCTGTGTGTTAATTGTTTAAATATTTCAAACTAATCAGTGGAATGATTGTTATGTCATTATTTACATTATAAAATTTATATTATTATTACATTATACCGTTAAACGAGACATTCATGAGACGAAATACTACCCCCGTAACGCTTTAGACATTGTCTCTAGCTCCGCACTTTTCAATTTGTGGACTACCCATGGACTACCCTCAATCTATAATTTATATAAATATTATGAAATTATATGGAACACAAAATATAAATAGGTACCCCAACAAAATATTTTAATAATCGATTTTGCAAAAGTCATGAACCTATATAGTTTTAATGCAGAACAAATATTGTTTATTCCATAAAACCAGATAGACATACATCTTAAAAACGTGCAAAATTAAATTGTTGATGTATTAAGAACTAAAGAACACGAATTTTTTTAGTTTAAGCACCTCATTAATCACTACCTATTTATTTCAAATTATAATTTGATCAATCAGTGGCGTAGAAAGACTTGTTAGCGCCCCTGGCCAACCTAGGAAAATGCGCCTTTTAAGCGATTAAAAAATTGACGAAAATACGAAATGATATATTTTTTTATTTTTTATATATTATATAATTAGGCAATACAACATTATATAATTATAAGTTATTATTACAATGTAATTTTGAACTTTAAAAATTTTCTTTTCTTGCTTTAAGGCTAGAGAATTCATCGATGATTTCGTCATATGAAATTTATCTAGAAAATCCATGTTCTATGGATAAAAGTTCCATGCTTGTGAGTCTCTCTTGTCCAATAGTTGATCTATTTGCGCCCCTTCATAATTTGCGCCCCTGGCGTAGGCACAGTTCGCCATACCCTTGCTACGCCACTGTGATCAATAATATTTTTGTATGTGTAGTAGGTAATATAATAATATAAGACATATAAAATGTTATTTATTATTTATTACATTTTATTAAAATTTACCATCATGCGCATTTATAAGTTCTTTTCCGCGAGGGAAAAGTTTACAAGTTCTTATCATACAGACATACAGTCATCACTGAGCAACGGCGGCAGACTGTATCTAATGTAGTACTCACCTGTCTAATGGTCGTACACTCGTACATATATAATATACAGGAGCTGTCTCATCTTTGTTCTGTTTTTTTTTCTTTTATTAAGATAAGCCTCGTCGTCTGGGCCATTGGCTTACAATTTTTTATTTAAAAAAATGTATGTTGACAATTTTATCTTTATAATTGCATCGTAATTAGTAGTATACTAAACGCTAAATCTAACGATAGTGATAAAGTAACACCAACTACCACAATTAATAATATACGTGTTACATGTAGGTAATATAAAAAAAATGTGTATTTTGATGAAATACAATTTAAAATATACATTTTAATTCGAAATCCCTGAAAGTGCAATTTCGAACTAAATAAAACTGTTAGAATTAATCTACTTACTTCACTTGATTCGTGGATTTATAACTTGTTTCTATATAATTTGGTATACGCATTAAAAAGTTGCAAACGCGGACGAGAATCTGGAATTTAATTATAATAATAAATCATTTAGGTATATTATTATATATATATATATATGTGTGTGTGCACTAATGATGTGTATGAGAACGGAAAATTTAGCATAGTTTGTAGGAATAAAGGACCCTCAAAATCATTACCTGAATTACGTATAGATACCTACTATAAGTCTATAATATTATATAATATTATCTATAATATGTAAGCGTTTTACTTTTTTGGGTTGTTTTAGAATAATTAATAATATCGGAATATTATATTGTCTACAAAACATCATGAGCATAACCATCGTAATAATATAATTATTTATTATATCTAAGTAGGTACTATAATAATCACTCAGTATAATATACGATGTAGACTTAGAATCGGTCACACATGGTTAACCCACAAACACCTAATGTCCAAAACGGATCCCGAACCTTGTCTCTCATGCGGCGAAACACCTTCAGTCAAACACATCATATGCTTCTGCCGTGAACACAACGATGTTAGAGTCAACCTCAAACTAGCTGACAATCTCTACGAAGCTCTTGGTCCTGACCCCGACAACACTCAGAAGATATTTACCTTTTTAAAATTATCTAAATTATATAACCTAATCTAAACACACCTTCACACCCCAAGCTTGAATTGTATAAATATCCCTCCTTTTATCACCATATGTTAAATTTAACTTCAGCCAATAATCTATGTTGTTGCGGCTTAATTTTAAATAAAAAAAAAAAAATATACGATGTATAAAGTATATACATGTTATCAATTCATATTTAATGTAAGATTCTTTGGTGTTTTGCTCATCTGCAAACACTTAAAGTATAATATCATTGCTAAAAATCAAAATAAAATATAATGTTTAAATTACCATCAATCATAGCGAAAACATTAGATAGTCATGTGTTGAGTTGCAAAACAAAATTGATTAATTAAATCATTAATGTTCACTGAAATGTAATGGACCAATCGTGCGCCAAGAAATCAAATTTAAGGGACTATTTTATTACTATAATACACAGTATATATCATTATGATTCATTACGTCATGTTAAGTGTTAGTTGATGCAATCTGACGAAAAAGTGTTATATTTTACCATGTACACCTATCTTATATTCAATAATCATAAAATCCAAGACCTTCGTTATGACATGCTCATTTTATAATTTTTATTTTATAAAAGAATTGTATAACACATAATATTTTGAATAAAAAAAATGATAAATTATATCTATACTGCTGGAGTACTTACACGTTTACGATTTGTTCCGAAAAATGTGATACGGTAATAATATTATTTACCTGCTACATATACAATAATATACAAATTTATTTGTATCGCATTTATTTCGAACGAAGAAAATTATCGATTCGATGAGACTTCCCTGCCGGTTTCTGGTCGCCCGTCCCAAGTACTGCAGCAGTGAGCAGAGTGATTACCCGAGAACATTTTCAAACGCCTATAGCTTTTAGTCTTGTTTTCGGCCTCAACGGTCTCGTTCCACATGGAGAACTTTTATTGCCTTTTGCCATTAATCTTTGCCGTCGGTCACGCTGTCTATATGAAATATGGGTAGTTACTATAGTTATGTATCAAACGTGTGTCCGAAATCCGAATGATACGTTTCGATACATAAAAGCGAATGTTACGCGAGTCAGACAACACATTATTGTATAAACTTTGGAGAACTTTCAGGTTCGTTTTTCAGCTAATATTATTTATTTTTAAAACACCGCACACTCAGCAACCACATCGCGACCTCAGTGAAAAGATTTTGATGTATTTCCTGTCACGTAAATGGTAAATGTACAAACATACTCAAATACGCATCTCAACATTACGATTGCAAACCGAAATGTAATATTACAATATTGTAATACCCAACACCAGCCAGGCCAACAGCATAAGCATCTGTGAAATGAATATCACGTATTTATTTATTATATTATAGAACACACTACACACGTGAACTATTTTCTGTTATTGTTTTTTTTTTTTTTATAATTTACGTATAAGTGTGTATATATGAGCTACTGCGATGCGTCTTTCTACTGTTTTTGCAGTTATTACTATGATGAATAACTGAATAATTTCATACAAATAACCAACAGCGTATCAATATATTATATACCTATATTATATACTTATCTTATACTTATCTTTAAATAATAAACTAATAATAGTTAATGCGATTGAAAATTATAGTTATAAGTATATTTTACATGATTTCGTATATATATTAATTTACGTATTTATATACATATATATTATATTATATATGTATATCAATTGATTAACATGTAGATTATAGATATGTCAATGTCACACAATAAAAAATGGAATGTTATAGGAACATTATTATGCAACATATTATAACATATGCGTATATAATGCATTTAATTTTAAAACACTAAAGTAAAAATAACAAACACCTGTGTCTTAGATTACTGGTTTTTCTGCGCTATCGTTTTCGGGTTTTAAATTCTGAAATTGTATAACTAAAGTTTCAGAATTATACGTTATGAATATACATACCTAACCACATGGTTTCAAATTTTTTTTTTCTTTTAATATAATTTATATGTTTTACAATTTGTATTAAAATGTATATAGTTAACAAAAACGATGTGGTTGGATAGTTGGTTGATGACTTTTGAGTTTAGACTTAATCCATTTAAGGAAATTAATTTTCGGAATTTTATATTTAGCTGTAAAATTTACATACATTTATGAAGTATTACTTACAAACAAGAGTTTTAAATGCTATAGTTGTATTTATTGTATATTATTATGTTTGTATTATACATTTATATCACATAAATACATAGTATACAATTGTAATCGATAAACATTGTCTATGAATAAATGCAACTAGGACACTATAGGAGCTTACCTGCTGCAGTATGACTGTATACTGTATATACTAAAGATCTGTAACTTATGAGCATTCAACATATTTTGTTTGACTAAATGACATGAAAAAAACATATCGACTACCTGAACGTACATAAAACATAATATTTAAAAAAAATGTTGATTTGTGTGAAATATATTTGTAGTTCATCATTAATTTAGTAAATGTAATGCAAACAAATATTTTGCAAGTATTTTTAAGCTCAAAAATAGTTTTTTAACATTGAGGCGTAGGGCCTATTTTAAAAACGCTTTTCCGTTGTCCACATAAAAAATTTTTTACAATCGAGATTTTACCATCCATTTTGAATATTTTTGTTCAAATCAAAATTTTCACGGTAAAAATAAAAATACTTTATCTGACACAACATAGCGTTAACTTTCAAATATTCTCCTCAACATTGATTTTATATTTTCATCTAAAGTGCATTTTAAACACAATTAATAATATATAATGTATACAATTTCATTTTTAATTTATAAAGCAATATTCCTTCAATTTGACGTTGTAAATAATTGTTGATGAAATTATGAACTATTTAATTAGATAAAGTTTTCAAATTATTCCTGAATATGAAAAAGAATTCATTAATTGCATTAATTATTATTGATCTTATATTTTATTCGACTGGAAAAATATACCATCATAATTTTTCAATAGTAAAATAGTAATCATATTATAAAATACATACAGTAAAATATAATCGAACATTCGTATTTAATGGATACTTAAATATTATATATAAATGAATTAACCACAAAATATAAACGACACAACCATATAAATTCATACAAAACTAACAAAGTATAAGACACAATATAACATATAGATAAAACATACAGTATTGCAGTATATTCGAATTTTATTTTTGCAGGTTATTTAGTTAATACTTAAAATGATGTAAATAAATTCTGTAATCTATCAAACACATAGTGAAGGAGTGCTTTCAATATTCTACATCTCACACCGACCTCAACATGCTACCTACCATAGCTAAAGCACTGGGCGAAAGTCCAACTCCAAAAATAATAGGATTTTTAAGTACTACAACATCATTAAAAGATTGTAACCTCAAAACTTGTATATATATTATGTAATACCTAATCTTAAGAAAAACACCATGTAAAAATGAATGTCAGGCTAATAACCTAAGTTGCTGAAGCATTATTTCTTTCAAATAAAAAAAAAATCTGTAATGTATGGAGCTTCTATGTATTTACTATAAACTCGAAAAATATAGAACATTAGTATAAATATTATTGTCCTTTTGTCTAACATATGAATTGTTATCACAAAATGTCTCATAAATTATTAAATATAATTTTATACTATTATAAGTAGAACTGAAAATGTATTATGTAACATCATATTGTAGTTTCCATCGTTGTAACTTATAGTTAATTATTTGAAAATAATTTTTTGATGATGAAATAAATTATTATTTATATTATTATTTCTAGAATTTTTTGTTATTTTTCATTTGATTTTTTAAATAAAATAATATTGCACTATAATAAGTTAATATTTAGAAACATATTTATATTTTATTGAGCTCTAGAGGGTTAGATTATTGTTATATACCTATCCAATATATGAAATTATGAATATTAATATACAACCTTGATTATCTATACAGATTTATAAATTTCCTCAAAATGTTCAGCACTATAATTAGTTTATGGTATATCAAAAAAACTAGATTTTTTTAAAAAAAGTTTAAAAACTAATAAATAATCACAAGATTAATTTCAAAAAGAAATTTAGTGTCTTAAGTCGAAAAACCCCACTCGTATTAACTATATCGTACCTATTACATTGACAGACATTTCGTAGAATTACTACCTTATAGTAACTTGTCTTTACATTCACCTAGCGGTGTGCACATTGACAAATATAATTATCTACATAAAAAGTAAAAGCTGTACTGGCCGCTTTTGTTATTATGATTGGATAAACAATGCTCATAATATCAATAATTTTACTGAATTAGTATAATATTATAATACTATTATAATAACATTAAAATAAGTAGGTATACTGTACAATTTTGTCAGGCATAAGTCTAACCTCCCCCCCCCCCTACTTCCATCATCGTTATAAAAATTACAATATATAAATAATTTTATTTATATATTAATTACAAACTATTCATCTCTTGAAAATTAAATATCTTTCACTTCGTTTTCATTCCATTTACTTTTAGCACGATAAAATGGTTTTTGGATTCCATTCGATTTGTTCAGTCTTTCTAAATAAACAAGAAATAAATGACCTGGACGAGTAAAATTAGGGTTTCTAGATCTGAATACATTATTATAGTTCCCTCTTCACCCCCTCCCATGACTATACATACATATTATATAGTTTACATTTTTTTTTTTTTAATAAGAACACTTACGCAGTGAGCCGAACATTTTCCTACGGCATAGTTATTTCCCAATGACAATACGTATACGCGATAATCCATATATGTTATACAACATACATTCACATTGTACAGAAACTTACGTATAAATGTATGACCATAACAGTGACATTGTGACATCGACTGTATATTAAGCGCATATTTATACGAAACCTATATGGTATATTGTGTAGTCGGGTAACGGCTGGTCTTCAGAATATCCACATACTATACGGTCCTGTGTCCTGTGAATATAAACGATTTCGTGTAATACGGTAAGTATAAAGTAAATACATAAATATCTAGTATAGAATTCTGTAGCACTAACAATATTATTATTTTCTTCGTTTCTCTATAGTTATATTTAATATTAATGTACCAATATCTAAAAGAATAAGTATATATTTCCGGAAGAGCATTAAAATATTATAACTATAAGTCTTATCCTACTATGAAATTATAATTTATAATTTTCAATAATAATAAAAACAAAATTCAAATATTAGTTAAACCTATTAGTTAGTGAATTTTCTAATTAACTTTATAACTGAACTAGTTAAAGTATCTGTTGTGAGTCGTAATAACGTAACTTTTTCCAATTAATTTAAAATCAATATGTGAAGCTAAAATTAAAATCAAACTATTATATGACTACAGTAGTCAAAACTATTTTTTTGTGATATTCATTCTAAATTTAAAAAAAATAAATAAACAAACAAATATTCAATGCTTTAATAACTAAGTTCTTCCAAACATGCACGTTACATGTAATTTCCGATAAGCTAAACTGCGTAGCCATAATCTATATTATATTATAAAATAATCTTATAAGCTATAAGTTTAACCACTCGATCGACGAATAGTTGAAAATTATCGTCTTTGAACACACCCTATTCCCTTCGCATATATGGATGTGACATTATGAGCTCTATATTATGAGCACTGGTGTGAACATTGCGACTAAAGAGTATGTATAAACGAATTGACACAAAGTATTCAGCATCATCACATCGTTTTTGTAATAGTAAGCACGATGAGGTGCACGTGCACTAGGGAGTGTGCGAAAGTAGTAAACTTAATTTGGATTAAGTCTAGTAGGAACTAGAAAAAAATATAGTAGGTAGGTACTTACAGGATTAATTTTTGACAAAATATCTACTTAGTATATTAGTTAAAAAATCTGAAAGTTGATGAACTACTACCCGCACTATATTTTATAACCAACTAGTAATAAAAAATAAGTTAACTTTTGAAAAATCTTTTCAACTATATTAATTCAAAATTTTTATTCATTTAACTTAAATTAAATCAATTATTTGTTAGCTATATTGACTTAAATGTTATAAATTAACGCCATTAACTTTCCCTACATATTGTAACATTTAATTGCAATATTGCATTATTTAGTATGCAGGTACAAAACGTAAGCGATACAAAATTACACTACAAACGTTAACACCTGCATTCCTGAAGGGATTAAATAAATACAATTTTCTTAAGTTGAGCTTTTCAGCCAATTACTATTTTTCAGCTATTTACTAACTTTGTCACTATGCACAATTCAGTTACAGAGCCTATAGTAAGTATTACAGACAGTACCACGTATGTTATACCTACTAATATTTATACCCCCATGGCTAAAAAAAGTACCGTGTATAGGGTTTTGTCAAGAAATGCCAAATTTGAAAATGTCTATGAACGATCAATACTCGTCTGGCATTACGATTAAGTGGTTCGATTTTCATGGATACCAAATATATGCTAGTAGTATGAAGTGTAGCTTGAAATGCCTACAAAATATACTAAACTATAGTTAACTCACAATTATATTACAACAATTTAACGTCAAGTCAATAACTAACAAGACACTGCTGTCGTAACCAAAGTAGTAATATCTATACGCAGTACTACTGCAAGTGAAATGTATTTGACGCAAAAATAATTAAGCAGAACTACAGAACAATAAAATAAATATATATAATCATTATTATGTTAAATGTCCTAACTGTTTCTGACATGGAAATGTGGAATACCCGCGATTTAAAAAGTCGTTTGATTTGCCTCGTCATTTCCACGGTAACGGCGGTACAATTACATAAAATTAGATCAATTATTCGTTTATTTCTTCCATCCCCTATAACAAAAACCGATAGCATTATAAATTATATTGTAATATTCAGTATACGCATAATATATATTAATCAATACCTACGCATATGTTGATTAATACTAATAAAGTATTCATTCTACATAGAATTATAGACCATATAGTTACATCGTATCATTCGTATCAGAAAAATCTAAATTGCTTGCCAAAAAATATATTTGTTATTTACCCTGATAATATTATATATTTAAAGAATTTCTAAATTTTAGTGGATAATGGTATTTAAAAAATAAATACAGGTGAGTTCAAGTCATTCAGTGATTTTTATAATTAAATCTTCACTAGCTCTAACTCAATCAAAAAGAGAAAAGTCAAAAGTGATAAATTTTGGGTGGTATAATACATGATGAATTCACCGTGAATAGTTTATAATTTATACATTGCACGTACTTTTCAGGAAATCGGCTGGGCGCCACTGATTTAAGTTCTGCAACAACTTTAAGTGAATATTCTTATTTTTTTTTTTAACATTTTTAATTTTGTAATGTCATATATTTATTTAATTCAATTTTAGTTATTTTTAGTCATTTTATATAATATAATATATTACAAATTACAAAACATTAACGCAGTAAATATTTAATATAAAAATTAATTTTATAATAATAATGATTTTATTTTTATTTGTGTTGTCAATTACATTTGCACTGGATTATTTAGTGACATTTTAATTACTAATAATATGGACACAAATAAGTAAATATCATTAACTGGTAAGTTATAATTTTATTATAACTTGTTCAACTATTTTCAGTGTTTATCTACTCGTAATATCGTGCAGTATAAATATTGATTACAAGAAAGGTACAAATTTAAAATATTGAAAATTTCTAAGAAAATAATTGCTGGTAGGAAAAAATATTGGACTTCTGTTGCTTGTTGGTTTATTATTCTAAAAGTACCTACCTAATAAAATAATCTATAAGTGAAGACAAGAAAAATTATTTAAAAACTTTTTTTTAACATTTAAACTAATTCCATCTGACTATAAGGGCTTTTACCATGAACTACTAAAAGACAAAACATTCCGTCCAATAGAATCAGAAGGTGAATAAACTTTTTTCAAAACTATGCTAGAAACGTTGTTGTCGATTTTTTGTTAGAAGGTATAGCAATGTTGCTAATATCAATATTTTACAAATTTATAGATACATATTTAATACGAGTATTTATACTCTGATTACTCAGAAGGTCCTCATTCTAAGTTATGTTACAATTTTTGTTTGATAATTTGATTATTATTTTTATTATCAAGCCAGCAAAAGTATTAACAATGGGTGGCTTCTTTCATCAAAATTTTATGACCTGTTAACTTTTATCACATGTTCTTATTCAGTGTTGAGTTGTATCTAGATAAATTTATTTAGATTATTTATCTAGATGAAAATTAAGTACCTTTATCTTATCTAGATGAATAAATTATATAATATCTAATTGGTATCTAAGATTTAAGTTATCGAAATCTACATAAATATCTAGATCTTTTCTTGTGTACAGCTTTGACGTTCTTAAACTCTCCCAAAAAAGAATTCAGTGTTTTAGAAGATTATCGCATAGTTAAACAAGTGTTCTTAAAATACAACACAACTATTCCGTCTTCAGCTCCAGTGGAACGACTTTTCAGTGGAGCAATCCAAGTATTAACACACGGGAGAAATCGTCTAGGAGACAAAACGTTTGAGATGCTACTATGTTTCAAGTCAAAGAACTAAACAAGCATGACTTATCATTATAATTTATTTGTTTAACAATTAAAATATTATTAATATTTATATTTTAATTTGCAGTTTGAATGTAATATGAAAAATATAAACTAGTTTTTTAAACCAGAAAATATATATGTTGATTACAATAATTGGTAATTAACCATGATTTTGGTTATTTGATATTTTGTTATACGTATTTAAATATTTTATATGTATATTTATTCATTAGGTAATATATTTTTGACACGAAACAAGCCTTCCTGGTTTGCCTCCCTTAATCAATTACTCAACCAAGAATTTAATAACATGGCAAGCATTAATACAAATTAACTGTTGTAAGATATAAATCTAGATGAAAAAATTTTATCTACATATTTATCTAGATAAAAATTGAATATTCTATCTTCATATTAATCTATATATTGATTTAGCTAGTAATCTAATATTTATCTAGATGTTATTTTTGCTATCTGAACTCAACACTGTTCTTATTGTGTCTAAATAATTGATACAGATTGTTTATTACTTGTAAAGATGTCATATTTTATTATTTATTTATTCATCTTTGTAATTTACTGTAATTTACTGTATATATTGTAATTAATTTACGCTTAACAACTTCATGATGTTAAAACAATTTTATTATATCATTAAGTTCGATGACATTGTATGTCAGAAACACTTTAAAAAAAAAAAAAAAAATTACTTGTAAAAATAAAAAATAAAAAACAATTTGTTTATTATATTGATAATTTTTTTTTAAGTAAATTAATATAGTAATGGTTTGTCATAGCAAATTAGATCTAGTTGGTACTTTTGAATTGGTAACATATAACAAATTAAATTTCGGACAAAATTGGATATTTAGACGGAGGATAACCGTTTTAGTTATTTTGTGGTAATTTAAAAATAATATTCGTGGATATACTTAATTGAAACTTTTAATGTATACATATTATTATATTTGATACACACAATGACATTTTAAAATGCAAAGTTATCGGTATATTTATATCGTAATTTATTTATAAATTTAAATTAACCTACTGTATTATTTACTATTGTAAAATAAATAACTTTAATAGTAATATTAATTAATCACAAAATATACTAAGTAATTTACCTGCAAACTGTCTCCGCTTAATCATTTTTCGCATACAAATATACAATGGTTAATCATTGAATTTAAATTTCACACATCTATTACAATGACTTACTCAATGTCGACGTACACTCGACACCTACTGTACAGCAGAGCGGTTACTTATTTTCCCCTTTTTTTGTTTGCAAACAAAAATTATGAACACTCTAAAAGGTTGATTTTCATTAGTAATGTAAGTGATGTTTACTTAGGTTTAAATCCTTAAATATGTATGAAACTATTCAAAAGCTAATCAAGTTTATTTAACAGTTTACCATATATTGTGTGTCCTTTTTAATATTTATGCCATTTATGGTTACTGTGCGTCATGACTTTATAATACATTAAGTATAATTATACATTTTTGTTTATACAATGTCCATATACTTATTCTACATACCTACTACCTACATCATAAGATAGAAATTAAATGTATTAAAATATTTTACAATTGTTCACAATATCGGTATTTTGTATTGAAAATGTGCACAATCTTCTCCATGGCCCGAGTGTGATCCTCATCTCTTCAGCCCACAATAAAAACAACTTCACACCGACAAATAAAGTATATAGTTTTTTATGCAGGTATGTGGTATTCATAGACTGCTCCACCACTTTTTAATCAACTATACCATTTAATAATATATATACAGTTTAGATAATAACCTAATTATTTTTCAACCATTTTAAAATTTGCTTACATCTGATTAAGAATATAACTACGTAGGTACTAACAAAGTCGTTTTATATAGATACTTATAATATAGTCTCGCGCATTTATATCAAAGGCATAATAAAATAACGACTAAGCTACGTGCCCCTCCTGGTAGATATGATTAGGTATACTGAACTAAGTAATTTGGCTGCAATATTAACCACATAATATGTATATTAATATAGTATTATACTTCAACCCGTAGCAGATAACATATTGAACCGACTCCAAAAGTTTTATCATTTATCATTATAGTTTTAACTTTTAACCTTATGATCAAGTACTATTTTACAACTTTTATTACAACAAAATAGAATTTAAAAATACAGTATAGAATTCAAAAATGAATAATATAGTTTTTACTTATAGTTTATAACAAACTATTATCTTATTGGAATATATTTCAATATTTGTCTAATATCTAAAACAAAAATATTTAAAAGTGAGTACCTACTTATATTCTATGGTTTACATCAAATGTTGTCTACTTGAATCGATTCAATTACTTATTTTGTCACTTGAGCATGAGTAAATGTTGAAATGTTGAACTATTATTCTGAACATTTGAACATTAAAGAAATAATAAATATATATTGAAAAACAAATGTTATTGTAATGCATTTTAAAAAACAACTGATTTGTAAAATCTAGTACCGACAATATAACCATCAAAATGAAGCTTATAACGTTTCTACAGCAAATATACCGGACATTTTACTGTCCTTTTTTTTTCAATAGTACTCACAGCTTTAAATCTAAACTGTGGGATCATGCTACATTTTTGAAATACCTCAACTACTCTAAAATTTAACCACCTATTTAAAAATAAAATAAAATACCATATCATTTTAAAATCTATAGTTTTGTCGCTTCGTTGGGGGGGTCCAAAACCTGAAATACATTACATTCCATATTATTGATTACTTTAAGCGCAATCATTATACTCATCTAGACCATATTCGATCATGACACCCATTAATATTCTGAAATTCAAGTCATATATCGTATAATGCTCATTTCACAATACAGTTTATAGAACCCTTCGAACGTGTGTATACAATACGCATGACATATATACGTATATTATATATTATTTATTTATGTATCATACATGCATCAATCATTCAATGTCGATTTGCGAGTTTTTAGTAAAAATATTTTTACCCAACCTTCATTTGAATATACGTCGAATCTCATATTTTGAATACCATTTTATATCCATAATACATAATATTAACACTCTAATCTCAGTAGTACCAGCGACAATTTAATCCGTGAATTAAACGCCTGAATATTATCGTATATTAACGAATTTAATCCACACTGTTTATAGTTTCATACAAATATACAATTAATCGATTCAATTAAAAATATATATTCTATACATATACTTATGTACAAATGTTACAAAAAACAAAAATTATACAATGTTCTTGTATATCAATAACTAAATTAAGCTAAAGCTCGTATATATGCCATAAACAAGTTTCGTTTATTTTCATAAAATGAGATGTTTTTCATTCGAAATTAAATTTTCGTCCATCGTTCCAGGAAAGTACTTAACATCCTATAGAGAATATGTTTTATTTAGAATTTTCCTCCCTTATACGAACATTTACAATTTGGTTTAGTTTCGACCAATCAGTCACAACAATGACCCGCATCAATCACAATGTATGATAAACACGATCAAACGAAACTGAAAAGCTTTTGGAAAAACTTTGAAAGCATCGTTTAGATCATCGCGGTTCGATAAATATATTCAAATTATGGTTATCAATTGTGTTACGTTAAAATTATAATTTCTAACACGTTTTGGACCACCTCTTCTCCATCAAAAAAATAATCTGGATACAGCCTTGTTTAAACTTATATATTTATAACTAATAAATTATGAGTTTATATTCAGTAATATTATACATGTATTAATTTTATTAAGGGAGTGAATCGCATTTTATTTATATTATGGAGAAAGCAGATACCTAACAAAAACATGAAAGTATAATATATTTTTATTTTAGATTCTGAACGAAGTGATGAATGTATTGATTTTACAATGATGTGTGTTTTTTTTTTTTTTTTGTGTGTGTCTGTGTACAGCATAACTAGTCGAAATAATGCTTCGATTTCAAACTTTGGGGGTGGTTTCCGATGTAAAAGTGAAGATCATTGGTGCATTATAGAGGTCAAAAGTAAACATTTTCCAACAGTTTTCAAAAAAATCGGGAAAAACAAAAAAAAAAAAATGACAGAAAAACGGGAATTTTTACGCAAAACCAGTTTTCGACCAAATCGATATTTTTATATGGTTGTAATTCAAAAACTAATCACTGTAAATACTTGAAATTTTCACCAAATGTTAATGTTAGTGATATATATATACAGTTTAATTTTCAAAAATTTTCGACTTTTTTTGAGTTATTTATAGACCACTGAAATTTTCGATTTTTTTGAGAATTTTTTTTGAAGTGTCAGTAAAAAAATGTTGGACGACCAAAAAAACTTGAAAATTTAATACACGGTTCTTTATGAGTTGTTCTTATCGTAGCTAAAAAAAATTAAAAATCGTAAGTCACAATTTTTTTTAATAAGCGTTTACAGTTCAAAATTTTACGAAATCTGTCGAAAACGCGAAAATTTGCAAGTAATTTTGAAGTTGAAAAATCATAAAATTTTTTGCGTTTATAACTAAGGATTAAAAATACAACACTAAGTTTTCCTTAAGTTTTCCTTCAAGTAGTTATAGAGAAAACTCGAAGCATCATTATAGGAAAAATTTTAAGTGCGTTTGAATTTTAAATTTTTACGAAATAGCGTACCGATAACGATTTATCCTGAAACGATTTTAAATATTTGTCATTATTCAAAAAGTATAAGTCCTAGATACTTGAAAATTTTATCAGTTTTTAGGATTGGCATTTTCTTTACATGATTTAATTTTCAAAATATTTTGACTTTTTTTGAGATATTTATAAACGACTGAAATTTTCAATTTGTCTGAACATTTTTTTTTAAGTGTCGATAAAAATTTTTTGGCCCTATCAAAATACTTGAAAATTTAATACAAAGTTCCTCATAAGTTATTATTATAGTGATTAAAAAATTATAAGAATACATAGGCACATTTTTTTTTTATTAGCATTTGAAGTTCAAATATTGACTTAATACGTAAAAATTACGGCAATTTTCAAATTATCTTAGATCGAAATTCATAAAAGTTTTTCTTTTTAATTCTAAGATTTGAGAATTTAATACGGCTCAAATATATTTTTACAATAGCAGTTGAAAAATAAAATAAATGTATAGCCATAATTTTTTTTTTACATGTATTAAAATTTTAATTTTGACAACATACGTAAAAATCACGAAAATTCGCAAATTATTATAAGCTAAAAATTCATAAATAATTTTCTTTTTAAACCTAAGATTTGAAAATTTAATACAAGATTCCTTACAAATTTGTCAATCTTTAACACAAAAAAAATGTCCACCGGAAATTCATATTAAATTTTTATTAGCATTTGAATTTCAAATATTGACAAAAATTTATCAAAACCATGAATATTTGCAAATTATTTTGTAGTTCAAAACACATAACATTGTTTGTATTCATATCTAAGGTTATACAATTTAACACTAAGTTTTCCATAAATTTTGCTTAAAATAGCTATAGAGAAAATTTGAAGCGTCATTATAGGAAAAATGTTTTGAGCGTTTGAGTTTTAAATTTTTATGAAATCGCGTAATGATAACGATTTATCCTCAAACCAGGTATTCGTATATCTATGATAATATAAGGTATTATGAATTATGATAACTACATGCAATGTTTTTGGAAAAATTGATTAACCATGCCTTATTCAAAATGCGTCCTAATTGAAAAATAATTTATTTGTTTCAAAATAGAATATATGACAATATTTAAATATAATATATCCTAGACTGACAAATCATCTCCGTTCAGAATCGTTTTTCGTATACAATGATACCTATATCATTGCATTCAAATTTAATCCCATCCATTACAGTAACCTACTGTACAGTAGAGCGACATCCACGACTTACCCGCTTTTTTAATATTACTTATATTATAAGTTATTATATTAATATAGGTAATAAATCATATTAGTATAGTGGAATATTGTATAAGTAATTTAGGATGTTATGATAAAGAAAATAGTCGATATAGACGAGTTATTAACAATGAATATTTTTAACATTTAGGTACCTATCATTATTAAAATGTTTTTGAATTACCAAAACACTGATTCAGCCTTTGGCTTGCTTCCAACTTTTAAAGCGTGTATTATGGAAAAATGATGTAATAAAAAAGGTTCGTAAACTAATTTTCTAATTTCACTGCTCCAAACATTAAAATATTACGTTATTATTGCATTAGGGTTCAAACTTCAAACTCTACCTCCCTTTCTCAAAAAAGATTTTTTTACTAAAATGGTTGGATAACGACTATTAACTAAGCCTTAAAAATAAATAATACTGCTATTGAAAAATAATTTTATTTTCCCTTCAAAAAGAAAAATCCTGGGTGCACAACTCCTTGAACAAACAAGTTACCAAACTTATTTATTAAGCATATAAAAAAAATATGTTTTACAATTGGGAGGTTTATCAATTCCACCAAAACAACCTTTTTTTAAAAAAAGTATATTATATTCTACTTTACTTCGCTGGCAACCATCTACTATCTATACCTGCAGAATCTTAAATTTATATAGTAATAAATACCAGCCATTCGTTTTAGATGACATTTATTTTTTCTGAATTTTGAGTTAAAATATTGAATTTATAATCTATTATAATCTATTTAATCCTAAATGTATTTATACATAACATTCTGAATCGAATAACCTATATGATGAATGTGTATATAAATATAATATTTTTAGACATAGCTTGATATAGATAAGTACGTCTTACAACAAATCAAGAATATATGATTAATATAATAAGCATAATTTATTATAAAAAAAAAATGTATTAAAATTACATGACATTCCTATACAGGGTGATTCTATTTAGTGGGTACACTAATTATCTTGAAAAGTATTTACTTTTTTCAAAATATTTTTTTACATGGTTTCAAGTTGTTAAAAAACCAACGTTTTTATTAAAAAATTATATTTTTAAATATTTTTTATCCTTATCATTTTTAAGTTTTTTAATTTTTTGAATGACAACAGAGTTTTAATTTCATATTCCAAAGCAGAATATTTTTCTAAGTATTTTGATTCATAAAAATTAGGGCTAGTAGTTTTTGAGTTATAAGTATTTAAAGTTTAGAATGGCAGAGTGGAGTGGTACGGGGTTACCCCGCAAAATGTTTGTCCACTACTCCGCTTGTCTAAACTTTAAATACTGTAATTCATAAACTACTCATCATAAATTCGATTTTTATGAATCAAAATACTTAGAAAAATATTTTGCTTTGGAATATGAAATTAAAACTATATGTTGTCAAACAAAAAAGTAAAAAACTTAAAAAATGATGAGGATAAAAAATATTTAAATATAATTTTCTAATAAAAACGTTGGTTTTTTAACAACTTGAAACCATGTAAAAAAATATTTTGAAAAAAGTTAATACTTTTCGAGGTAATTAGTGTACCCACTTAAAATAATCACCCTGTATGTTATTGGGTTATAAAATAAACTGAATGTCTGAATAAGCCACCTACCAACGTGTAAAAGGTTTATAATTTTAAATATTAAATATGTATGACTAGGTAATATAATAAGACTCGTCGAAATAAATAGTCAGCAGACGAAGAATAAACTTGCAAACATACGAAAATAGACGTTGTTGATAACCAGTTAAATTTATTTTATTCTTAAAACAATCATGTAATTATCATAATGTCTTATATAAAATTATTATTATACATAATAAGTTTATGTCAATATATGATATTTTACTTTTTTTGATTAGAAAATTTCAAGACTTTAATATAACTGGTTTATGTCACTGGTAAACTACATTTTTGAAAAAAATTATAAACATTTATGTTTTAACTAAGAAAGCTATACAAAATATTTTTTTAAGTGAAAATATAGTTACTTAGGGAAGGAACTTTTTGTGTCCTTCCAAACCGAGACGGACCTCTTATATTATGAATGGCATTCTTGACGTTGAAAAAAAAATTGTAATTTTTAAATCTTTTCGAACTTAGATCTTAGTCACTCTTGTAGTTAATAGCCATTTCACGGCATATATCTAATAATATGTATTAAATTTTTTTAAATAATAAATTTAAAAGATCTAACCTAATATCAATGTAGATAACATGAAGATTTAAATCCACCAAGAGGCAAGAATAGTTAGTGATAATGAAATTGATGAGTTTGCATCTCAAATAATCGATATAAAACAACGATATTGAAACATAGCTAAACTTGGATCATATAAGTATGTATGTCAGCAAACCAATTCACATCCTAATGGCTGATGAGTGATGACATACTGACGTATGATTTATTGTTTCATCCGTGTTATTTGCTCTAAACTGTTTCGTTTTTAAATAAATGAACAACTAAACCATTACCGGTACCTAAAATATACCCCTGTAAAAGCTGCGGGCGATTGGTTATATTTTGCACAAGGACGAATAAATGTAACATTATGTTAATATTGCAAAACATTACTACTAATATTACTACTACTAATCTCAAATGATTCAGATTCACCAAGATTGTGCAAGTTATCGCTGTACTTAATTCACCGTCACTACTCACTTAAGTTATTTAACTATGCTCAATTAATACTTAAAAGTAAAAATATAATTGTTTACTAAATATTTTTTTTTGCTCTCAAATTCTTGGCAAATATTCTGATTATAACGACAAGAAAAAGTATAATGAGTTTTTGCTATTAAATGAATCGCCCTGTAGAATATTAACAAATGCTCAGTATTAATAAATATATTATATAATTCACACAATTTCCAATACACTATACGCACCGGCGGCCAATTCCGATACCGCATGTCGTATCGGTTACAACTAAGGCATCTACTGTATAAACAGTAAACACCAAACAGAAAATAATTTTTAAATCTGTAATCGTCAAATCGACACTACTCTATCGTATTACATAAAATATATCACTAAATAGTAAATACTAAATAGAGATATTAGTTATTTAATCTAATCGGCTTATTTAATAAAATTGATAACCAGCACAAACACAATTATCAAATGCGTCACTAGATTTATACACATCATTGTAACTGTAACATATGTATACCTAATCATTAAAATGTATCCTGGTATTAGTCGAATACAATATTATCGTTCCAAAGGTTTGTTGATAAAAAAAAAAAAATTACCGTAAATTAAAAATATGTTTAAAACGAATTATACGTTAGTAATTTTTAAAAATATTTTAGAATGACTACTATCTTTAAAATATATACATTTAAACCTAGTTTAAAATCTGAAATCAAAATAGATAAGTACTATTTTGTATATTTTTTTTTTCGATTTACTTAAACGGTTACACGTAAGATATCCCCGATATACAGAGAAATATCATAAAATTCTAATTTTTATATTTAACTATTAAAGACTCTGAATAATATAGTATAATAAAAATATATAGTTAATGTACTCACCCATTGCAGTGGCGTATTTACGGGGGGCGGATCAAGGGGATCAATCCCCTCCCCATAGACTGTATACACACAATTAATATTATAGTCGTTACTTGTTATAATTTGACGATTATTATTTTAATTAATATTATGATTATATTTTTTTTTTATCAATAATTGATTAAATTTGCAAGAATAAAACCACCGAGCGCTGCTAGTCAGACGGGCTAGATTTTTATTATTCCCAATAGAAAATAACGTTTTATGCTTGCAGACTGCAGTTCAGTCTTGTAAAATTGTAAGGTATTCGTATAAATGTAATAATATGAATATGTATTCAAATACTTTTTTTAGATTTTGAGCAGAGCGATGAATGTATTGATTTTACAATGATGTGTGTTTTTTTATTTTTTTGTGTCTGTCATCTGCACGTTTTAGGATAGTAAAAATGCTAAGATTTTCTTCAACAGTATCTTTCCAGATAGGAAAGTGAAACTATATGGTACTTTGGGTAAAAAGTAAAAAATTCCCAGTAGTTTTCAAAAGCGCCGTGAAAAACAAATGAAAAATTAAGGAAAAAACGGGAATTTTTCACGCAAACCCGATTTTGGTCAAAATCGATTTCGGTTTTTGGTGTAATTCTAAAAAAAATGTCCGTAGATACATGAAAATTTCACTAGTTCTTTATATTAACACTTTCTATAATTGAAACAATTTTCAAAATATTTTGACTTGTTTTGAGCTGTTTACGGATATACTTAGTTTCCAACTGTTTTAGGTTTTTTTTTTTTTGAATGTCAATAAAACATTATTTGTTGGGTAAAAAAGCTTGAAAATGTAATACGATGCTTCTTATAAATTGTTACAATAGTGGTTTGAAAAATATTAAAAATCCTTGATCACAGTTATTTTTATAACCATTTAAAGTTCAAATCTTGACAAAATACGGAAAAAACACGAAAATTAGCAAATTATTTTGAGTCTGTAATTCATAAATTTTTTTCTTTTTGAATCTAAGATTTGAAAATTTAATATAAGATTCTTCATAAGTAAGTCTAATTTTATCAAAAAAAAATCTCTACCGGAAAGTCAAATTAAATTTTTATGAGCATTTGAAGTTCATATTTTGTATCTTATATTGTAATAACATGATTAACATGATTTCGGTTTAATAAAACATTTAATCTCAAGTAATGTGTTGTGTATTATAATTTTGGCAAACGTAGAAAGTATATTTAATATTAATGAGCTTTTATAATTCTTGGGAACTTGGGGGGGGGGGGGGGCGTAGCCCCCCTCAAGTTAATAATTATCATAAAAAGTCATATCCCCCCCCCAAGACAAAAACCTAAATACGCCACTGTCACCCAACATATGCAAAGTAGTCAATATACCTATGATATATAATATTACTATCATATCTAATATTATATTGTATACCAAACGACGGTAATATAGCAACAATCAAATTAAATGTAAATAATAATGTGTTATTGTATGATATTATTATTTTACCTCGGCTTCAATCAGTTTATACGGTAACAATGTCGAAAATTACTCGTCGTATCGTGCGGGAGAGAAGTAAAATGTCTTGAAGAATAAATGATTATTTTTTCCACGTCATGCAAATCGAAACAAGTGTAAGTATAAAATGTAAAATATAAAAGCTCATCGTTCATGACGAATAGGAATTCTTTATATTGCAATATATTGTAATATTAAGTACTATGCAGTAAACGTGTCGACCGCCGCCGACCGGTCACAAAAAGCAGTGGGTTTGTTGTTATACATATTATTAGTGGCGTAATTTTTTTTTTTTTTTTGGGGGGGGGGACTTGGGCATTGCAACAGTCTAACATTTACATTAACCTTAGGTCGGCACATTTAAAAATTATGAGAAATCTTAATTTTAACTTCTAAAACCATTGCCATGGTATTGATATTTTTTTGATAAATAAACAAATTTGCAATAATTAATTTATCAACTAATTAGGTACTAGCCAATCAGCCACCGTTCCCAAGTGGGGCATTTCGTACTTGGCAACACATTTAGATTTTAGACATAAGACACTAACACACTGCAGATAAACTGTACAAATGTGGTATTAAGGTGTATACTGTGCGACAACATTGTATTATTAGAATATTAAAGACAAGAAACCGAAACATTATAATAACAATACTAATATTAGAATAATATCAAACAAGACCTATTCGCTAAATATAACATACATAGTAAATAATAGTATAATAATATAATAATTGTATTCGATATTATTTTGCATTTTGGTTAATATCAGTAGGTAGTAGGTACTCATTTGCGACTCCTCGATTCCCGAGTGGTGTCTAGTCTTTATGGTCATAGGCGTAACTTGGGCTCTTTTCACGTGGGGGCAAAAACAATTTTTGCAAACCTCTACACATTTTCATTTCAGAAGTCAAAAAAAAGTTGTAAAAAGTAAATGTCATAGTTCTATATATTTTATACGAATAACCGAACCGAACCTATGACATAATATTCTATACGACCGTTATCAGTTATCGCTTTAAAATTCTTACATGTGCAAATGTGCAATGATAATGTGAATAACTGATAAGATAGTGAACATCATAGTGTAACCACATATTAGGTATATACCACTAAACTATTATAGACTATTTTATTATATAGTATATGTGATTGTAGCCAAAAAACCTTTACATACCAGCTATTATATACGTCATTTTAGGTGTTATTATTTATTATAGGCCTCAGAACAGCTTGAAATTAACTAATATTATAGTTCAGTTTGTGGGGGCAGTTGCCCCCATTCGCCCCCGCCAAGTTACGCCTATGTTTATGGTTATTCGACGGAATATCAACATTATTATATTTTATAGTTTATAATGCTTATCCTGTGGGGCAGTTCATTTATAAACAAAATTACTTATATTTAACACTCCAACAAGTACATGTTCTATAGTCTATGGCCACATTATTATATATGATATGTGAATCTGTATGAAAAAAAATCCTGGTCGACAATTCGGCACTAGTCTAACAAAAGCTGAAATGATGCCACTGCGTTATTATGTCGTTTTACAATAATCACGCCTCGTTTTTACATTACATTTTAATAAAACTATGATAATTAATGATAGGTAGGTAATATACTAAATTAAAAAACGCCCCTTATGATCAGTTTATTAAGCCCTCGTCCGTCTTACCTGTGCAATTAAGTCATCCATACGTGTAAAACGTGTCGTACCCCGTGCAAGCTTGTCGTGATAATTCGGTTGTATTGCATTGTTATTTGTTTCTCAAGTCATCGATTTCGCGTAAATCAACTACTGAAAAGTGAAGACGGCCTACAATCAACACGATCGCTTTTAAACGCATCAAACATGACGTCTTCGCTGCAGGCGATCGAAAATTCAAGCACGACGACTCCATCACGACCGCAGGATACATTGTGACACGATGCTTTGCAAGCTTGCAAGGAATGCGTATTGCATATAATAGTTCCGTTAGTAATAATATTATTTTTGGTAATGCCGGTGATACAATAATATTGTACTTTTTGAAGACGACTTGCATACCGCATGATACGTGTTGGAAATGTTCTGCGCACGTGCATAGTTGTATTTCAGCTGCACAGCCAATCGGAAACGTCTAAACAAAACACTTTTTGTCACGCCTACACCGAAAATTTGGTTTTCGACCACGGTTGAAGCGTTGGAAAGCAACCTTTTTCCGTCCAGCGGGTGGAAAAAAGGGAATACCCAAAGTGCCGGGCGGAGAAGAGGAAATCCCCAAAAGTGCCGGCCACCGGGCGCGTATCCACTGCACAACCAGAAACTAAAATGTATACCGACCACGGTCCTTACAAAATATAAACTTTTGGTTACATCTTAAATTTATAGTATGACCTCCTTGCATGACGCATAAACATTTAAATAAAATGTCTTCCATGAAATTGTTTTTGTAGAATAGTCGATAATGCCTTGTTTACGCGTGACGAGTACTCGGCCGAGCACTGTCCCGCGTGAACTCAAGGAACCAGTACTCGACCTAGTAATCGGACGAGTAAAATAAGCGGGCGAGTGAATAGAAACAGTTTCTATTCGCTGGGCCGAGTGACTACCCCCACTACCAAGACCGAGCAACATAACGAGTGACACGGCCGAGTACTCGTCACGTGTAAACAAGGCATAATTGTTGCATAGATCCCTGCATAACCTTTTCCATGAACGCAGGGGCATGACAAAAAATAGTATGTGTGGCTCGAGCGGGAAGGCCATTTCCCGCCCTTGCCACACAATATACTATTGTGTTACATAAGCATGACAACACGTAGTTAAATTTTTAGAAACAGTAATTTTCTGCTGGGTAAAAGTTTCGCCTATTCGTACAACTTGAAATGTTTATTCTTGTTTTTGTCTTTTGTTATCATAGTGATTACTTTTATATGAGTTAAGGAATCGTTTTCCGCCTACACTAAAGTTCCCTAAGAATTGTATTAAGATATTTTGGCGGTAAATCAGTTTTGGCAACCTAGTCTAATACGATAACCGGGCGGAAATATATCTTGGTAAATGGTAATAACCACGATTAAAACTTTCCTCAACCGAATATGAGCAAGTCTGCAAACTTGTAATTTTAGACGCATGCGCGTTCAGTAAATTATGTTAACAATAATATTATAACTTGTTTACAAAACACTGTGCTGAAACAAACCTTTTGAATATTGATGAAAATCATCATCGCATAATATTTTCAATACCATCAACATTATTATCTAGCGCAGAGGTTCCCAATCCGTGGTATTGATTATAAAAGTATCTGGTGGTACTCGATGATAAAAAGGTTGGGAACCCCTGATCTAGCGTATTACAATACGTTATAATATTATAGATGTTACTTGTGATGACCACAGCAGCGGTCATGACGATCTCGCTGCCGGTTGTGCAGCCTGTGACCGGGATCGGGCTGCCGGTGTCCCAGTTGACGTATATCGTGAGCGGAGCGCACCTAGAGTGGACGAGGCCTGGCGATCGGTTACGGGCCACCGAGTCGGGCGAGTACGTGGCCCGTAACGTGGCGCCCGCCCGGATGGCGATGAGACACGACGGCGTCATCTACCTGGCCATGCCCAGACTCAGGCGAGGCGTGCCGTTCACGCTCGGCGCCATCGAGTACGACCCGTGCTTAAGCACCATCGAACCGCCCGTGTCGCCGTACCCGTGCGCTGCAGCCCATTGGAATGCTTCGCGGCCCAACTCCGGTACGGGCAACTGGACCATGGTCAACGTGGTGGACGTGCAATTGGACGATGGTGGCGTGCTGTGGGCGCTGGACATCGGTATGGTGAACCTGCTCGAGGACGGAGCGCCCGTCGTAGTTCGGCCGCCGATGATATTTGCATTCGACACGGACACCAATGAAGTGAGTACGTCTATACGTCATTACTGCAATAAAATACCAATACCTACCTAGTGAGTGAGTTGGTGCTCAATACAAAATTATTAGTTATTATATTATGTTAGACTTAAAATGCATAAAATTTGTTTCTTTAAATTTTTCACGAACAAAATTTTACAAATAGCATAATTTTTCACAATTTTGATTTTTCGCGTGCCATTGGAATTTGACAAACGTGCCACTTTTGGCACGCGTTCCGTGGGTTTTTCACCACTGTTATAGGTGTTTATCTGCTCAATCAATTTAATTTTACTTTATTTAATTACATTTTAAAATGTATAAAAAATTCAGCATTCTTAGTTCATTTTCAATTACACAATATATTATACACGGCATCGAGTCTAGATAAAACTTAATACACAGATGTGTGTATTGAGTGGCACACGACTTGTAGTAGGTATTACTTATTATATTATTATCAAAAATCGATGATGTTTTTAAATAAAAATTACATTAAATTTATGGTTTTAGTATTTTTATTTTTATTTTAATGCATTGTATTTATAATATGCTTTATTAAGTTAAACAAAACAATTATAATTGTGTCCGACAAGATGAACACAAAAAGTAGTTTAGATGAAACTTTTTTTTAAATACGTTTACGAAAAAAAAACGCTTTTAGAAATCGTTATGCTCTTCGTTATGCTTCTACAAATAAATAACTGAATGTAAAAATGTAAACGCGTTCACGTGAAAAAAAATTAAAAATACAATAGGAAAATTCCTTATTCTTTGAAATTTCATAAACATGTTAAACTTATTTACTACGTTATACATAAAAAACGTAATAATTTAAGTAAACACGTCTAAAAAAATCGAGGAAATATTTCTGAATAAGCACTTTCAGGCAATTAAAATCGAAATAACATATTTTGAAATGGTATCAGATTATTTATCTTATTATTTATAAGATATCTTAAAACTTTAATATTGTAACTTGATTTAAAAAAAATTCAATATTAATTTATTATTTAAATCTAATAAGTAGGTACTGATATTGTATTTTGTATGGTTTTATAGAACTGTTTTACTGCTAAATTTATAAAAAAAACAAAATCCAACTCTAAAACTGCATAGGAATATGAGTACATTAACAGAGCTTATTCAGATCGTTTTCATAATTAATTAATTTTGAAAACTATAAATGTTTTATCGGCTCTTTTAAACGGATTTGACGTTTAAGTTGATTTTCCATTTTAATTATACCAATAACCAAACAAAAACATTTCATTCCCGTAGAGCGGCTACAACAGCAACTATTATTCAATATAACAATTAAACAAATTAACCGTCGTAGGTAGTTTACTCTCGCTGCAAGTGTCACAGACATATATTGATCAAAATTCAGTTAAAATTAATGTTTTTATATTAACATGTGTAAATCAATTTTATATTATAATATAAAAGTGATCATTTATCAGCACTTTCGAATAAGTATAACAAATTAGAGCGTTTTTGAATATTTTAACCACTGCAGGTCGGGATTCATTCGAAAGTAAAACAAATATTAAAAATGTAGTCATTTTTCTAACGTTTAGAAAAATAAAATATAAGAAACCGAGTTGCCCGAGATATTAAGAAATTCAATAAATATTAATATTATAATAAATTGGTTTTTATTAGGCAGAAGCATTTTTGAATTAAACTATTATTATAAACACCACTTACTGTATAATAAACGAAATTTCAAAACAATTTGTCAAAATGTTTACGTCTATACGACTTACCAATAGTAATGTAGTTTAATATAAATATGTTCTCCGTGGTCTCGTCTGTTGTAAAATATATTTATTCTAATATATAAATTTGGTTAGAAACAAAATATTACTGATGCAAGTGTTGTATCACCCTATTGACAGAATGATGCATCTTGGCAATGAGTTGAATGAGCTGCACTATATATCATCTAATTTATTATATAGGTAGCAATATTTGTTTTGTTTTTAGTTTGTATTACCACTTACCTTGATGTCATTGGCTGCAATTTATTATTAATTGAATTATATGCGTGATTTTTTATGATCATCATTATTTTGATCAAAAGCTTTGATTGCCTTTGGTTATTAGCCTACAGTTGTAACACAGAAAAAGAACGGTTGAAAAAAACAGAATATGAATTGTTTACAATTTATTACTTACCTAAATTTACGGTATAGTTGATTCGAAGTTTTCTTCGTTGAGTGTCAATCATAGAGAAGTTGAGTTGGCAAAGATTTTCCGTGCTTTGTCGTATTTTGGACATCTGATAACGATTTGGTTGATTGTAAGGTTATCTTTGCACGCATCGTATACTTGGGCAAGTTCCTTGGAGATAATTGATGATGAAGGAGTGGATGAGATGTGTGGGGCCTATTCTTTTTATATACTTATGATAACTTGAATTCTTTGTTATTTATTGTTTCCTTTATCTTAATCTTGTCTTGGTCAATATTTTACTGTAGTCTGTAGTTTATAATTGAAATATTTATGTCTGTCAAATATCAAAAAATATATACATTTCCTCGCAGAGCTTTACACGCGAATAAATCGATACTTGAATTTTACAAATTTTATTCGCAGCAGATAATAATATACGTAATTTCATGTATGTATTTTTTAAGGCAAGTTTGATTTTGAGATTAGTCATTTGTTAAATATTTATTGAGTGAAATTAGTTAACAATCAATTGGTTATTGGTATATACATATAAGTTATTAAATATTTATCGTAATACATTTCAACAATTATGCTCCATTACATCTATAATCCATTCAGCATTTTATTAGTATGTTGCCTATCTGGATAATACTTTTTAATATTAAATAGTATTTTAAGAAATATATAGGTATCTAATATTCTAAAACATTTAGTAGGTTCCTATTAACATAGCTGTTAAACAAAGGTTTTCCTGAACAACTTATTACACCCACATTTGCCCGCATAATAACGGTAAAGAGCATTCAAAAGTATGTCAAAATGTTTTATTCCAAAGTTTGCAAGTGAACAGTGAATCCCTGCATCCATCATCAAAAGTTGCATAGTCTTGTATATTATATATTCGCAGCACAGTTTAGCTATATATTTGAATCTCGCATGATGTACAGACTGATGCAGTAGAGTTAAAAAAATGTTTGTTGAAATAATTATATTAAAATACAATTTTAGTCGAATATTTTTCGTAATATGTATTATCCGAATAAAATGGTATTTGAATATAATAATTACCTATTTTTTTTATCCAAATGAACAACTTCTACTTGAAAATAAATTCGAATAATCTTTCATTTGAATAATAACGCACTCCACTCCAACTGCAGATAGTGCGGGCGATCGACTTGTCGCGCGCGACCACGGCGGCCAGCTGCTTGCAATCGATCGTGGTCGACCACAGCACGACCGCGGGTCAGTTCGTGTACGTGTCGGACGCCGGACTGGGCAACGTTATCGTGTACAATGTGGCCTGTGACAGTTCGTTCAAGGTGTACGTGCCGGTTGGATCGTGCGGACAGCGGGACGTCATGTACATGGCACCAGTCCTGGCCAACGTGTTGGACATGGCCGCGGGCCGTGGTATGGCCCATTACCGACGGCTCTACGTCACGTACCTGTCGTCGTGTGACATGCTATACATCCCTGCGCATGTCGTCGACCAGACATCGGTCGGACTGCCAACCGTCAACATTGGTCGGAAGCCGTGCAAGATGATCGTTCTGGGCACCGACCGCGGATCCGTCATCTACTTCCGGACCGGCAGCGACACAGGCGAAATCCTTAGCTGGGACGTCAACAAGCTGTTCCGGCACGAAAGCTTTATGTAAATATTTAGATGTAAAGCAACAATGGTCACGGTTGCAGTGATATGCGCAACTATATTATGCACGCTGTAACACCTATATAGCTCGACCTTTTCATTGACTTTTCATTTTATATTTTTAATTCGGTAGTTTATACCGAATTTTATTCTGATTTCCGAAATTCCATTTAATAATAGTTTCAAACAATCAGATTTTTATGCCACATTTATAGCTACAGAGAAATACTCAAAGTTTAATTTTCATAACCTTTTTTACTATGTGAATTTTTTATGAGAGCAAATGATTATGTTCCTCTCATTATATATACTTTGACAAGTATCGCAAAAAGAATTTATATAAATGTACAGGTAAAGGGATGAGTAATTGAAAATAGGAATGCCATTTAAACGTTCAGTATAGCTTGTAATATTATGATGTGTTAAGTGTTGGTAATATGTGAGTATTAATAAATGATATACTCATCATATCACACTAAATTTAATTGTCAATCACTATAGTCGGTCCAATACTCGTGTTTATCGAAGATTATGTCGTATATATAGGTATAATAATATCATATATGTGGCGCTTGAATCAAAATATTAAAAAGGCAACTTCGATTTTGTGAGGAGCGTTATCTTCTCTTACCAGCAGCTCCAGCCCCCACGCGAGCCAACATATTGAGTTTTACTCGGTTTAGTGTTCAAAAAAACGCATTAGACATCTCCGGCTATTTTTTGCTGTAGATAGAGAGATATGGAAAATCCTTTTTTATTTAGAAGACTCGATGTTAAATGAGAAAGCCAACGTTTGTTATATTGGAAAGGTATATCGGATGTATTTCCTCCCTTAAAAACCTAGATGTCGGACCAAATGTTATATAGTTTCTCGGCGTAAAAAAAAAGCAGACAGGTCATTTAAGCACTTAACTTATATCCATTCTAACGATGATGCATTCCTCTCCGTAAGTTCTATTTTCCCGTCGCTCGTCGCTATCTTCATCGCGAGCCATTTTATCCGATAATGAGGCATTGCATACACCTACGCGATATATAATATATACTTACCTATACGTATGGCTACGTGTAATAAATCGTTAATGATCACCATCGTCAGTTAGCTACAGCTGACGTGTAAACGATACTGAGTATAACCACACACCCACGAATACGTGTAATCTTTCGACCATACCATAATATAATATCTACACCTCATATATACATCGCATTAAAGTAGTCACGAAAGCTCTGCAGTTGACAGCGGATTTCCAAATGAATTATTACATGTAAAATCGACAATCTGGTTATGCCCATTTTTTCGACTTAGTTACAGCCATTTTAAGTTATTAAAATGTATATTGCTTTTGGAACAAATATTATGATATATGTATATGACGTGTTTGATAATAATAATAATAAAAAAAAAACACTGATATTACGTATCGAATAACTGCAATCGTTGGTTATTAAAACACTATATATGGTGGTCATCCGATATCTGTAGATATATCCAAGTACCTACACTTTTCGACAAATGGGAAAAATACAACAACAGTTGTAATAAAATACGTACCTATATTATTACTATTATAGTTGGTCAAAAAAATATTCCCGACGCGCGTTCACTATTGCGCATTGTATAAAATATATAAAATAATATCGTATAATTCGTATATGCGGATACACGGTGGTGGACAATATAATCGGGGTTCGAAACAATGGGATTCGTGATTGAACTCGTGTTTTATGAGTGTTCATTCTTAAAAACTTTCCACCGACAGTTCCTATATTATGTTTATATAGCTTCTCGAAAACTATGTCATATTTTTCGTTCCGACGCCAGTTTTTAAAATAATAACCCCGCTGAAAATAGTTTAATAATTTGTTCCAAAAATAATAATATTATTATTAATAACAACAATATCTGAAATAATTGTTATTTCAATGTTAATATTATTATATTTTACAGAATTCGTAAAACATACTTTGAGGGTAAAATATAAAACTTTTGAACGTCAAATATAATGCGGCGCATTTATTGTGTGTGTGTGTGTGTGTGTGTGTGCATGGATCGTTATTGGTATATATATATACGTATCGTATACATATATAGCTGGTCCATACGACTGTTTCACGACTGAAATATCAAACACTGTTTGATAATATTATACAACAACGGCGACTAATTCATGAACTACCACCTCATCGTGTATATATATAATATAATATATAAGCCCGTCATGTGGCCTACATCCCAAGTAAACCCAGTTTTATCCACTGCAGTGCTCGGCTATATAATAATATTATAATGTGTTGTTTTATAGTTAGTACTACGTATATTGTGTGTCTGGAAGGTTTAATATTTTGCTGTTTTAGCCCTAGAAACAATACTGCTGCAACACCTACATAATTATAATTATTATGATATATTGTTATGCTCACGTATATTGAAGCGTAAATCGGATGATTTATCTTTTTTCACAAGATACAGTAATGATAAACAAATAACAATAATATTATATTTCTGTTTACCATACCATATCCAAATCAAATGAACTGATAATACGATATAATAAAATAAAAACTGTACGGTTATTATACAGTGTGTTTTACTTGATATATAAATACAACGATGGTTTTATGCATAATAGTTTAGGTATATATCTAATATCAGTGATGTTTTTATTGGGGGTTCAAGAGATCAATTACCCCGGGAGCCAAATTCTGATTCCCATAATGAGATGCTGGTGCTTGAAGTTCAAAGGCTTAATATCAATGACGAATTTTTATTTTTATGTCACATCAAAAACTTTACAACTTAACGCATATTTTAACAATTTAATATAATACTGTTTTTCTCTTTTGTTTTGTATAATAAATAATTTTCAATTAAATTTTAATTGTCAAACAGAGTTAAAATTAAATAAAACATGAATTATTAATATAAAATATACATACTAATTAGACTAGTTTCGTTCCAAAGATAACTACGAAAAAAAGATCTAATCAGATTTTCATCACAAGATTTTGTACGTTATATTCAAATTTTCATTTACTTTATTATTACCTATCCTAGTTGTGATTAATATTTTATCATTTTAAAATATGATTTTCATGACTATAATATTAACGTTACCTATTTAATAATAACAACAGTTAACAATCATAATAATATAGGCTTATAACATATTGCCATACTACAATATTAATGATTATTATTGTTCTTGTTAAAAATGTTAATATTTTAATAAGATATTATATTACTGTTGACAATTTATAATAGTATAATAATAACCTATATGACAGTTAAAAACTAATAAATAAACATATTAAACAATTTTTTTAGTATTACAATAAAATTAATTTTAACAAAAAAAATACGAAAAAAAATTTGAAATAAAAACTACAAAAAAATATTTTTAACTTACCTGTAGGTAGTAATATTGCTATAGAGAACAGATAATCCGTAGAAAATGAGAAGGGAAATAAAGTATTTAAAATATTTTTTTTTTTATTTGTAATATTGCTTATTAGTAGGTACCGCAATTATGTAAGTACACATATCTAGTTAGTTAAAAGCTATTGACTACACCTTATATTATTACATTTTATTTTAATAATTAATGTCAATACACAATAGTCCATAATTAACTTTTAATAGATACAACCGTATAAAAACATTAAGCCGATATTTTACAAATGTATGTGTTATATTATGTGTATAAGCTTTTTAATTGCGCAACATTTAATTTAATTTGTTTACTTGCGGCGTTGTTACTGCAAAAAAAATAGGACGCACTCAACTGTAATTTTCATACAATTAAAATAACGATTTTTAGGTTGAACAAGTTGAAATAATAATTTTGTAAAAACCAAAAGAAATTTCATTTACATCTGATGATAATTTCACTAATATCACAGTAAATATTTGTTATTTACATAAATAATTTTAAATTACTTGATAAACACAGCCACTATTGGAGAAATATCGTATTATAAATATTTGGTATTTGATCTTTAATTTTTTATTTAACTCTGTATATAAACTAAAAATCGTAAAAAAATCAATAAATTAAGTCTTATTAAATAAATATAATTATATAATACTTCAAATAAGACGCTACGTCGATACTTAAGAAATTTGTATTTGGTTAACAGAATATATTTTTAAAAATAATTGTATAACAACTTTAAGCTTTGAATTATGTTTTCTACAAGCTGTTGAACTAGACAGCTGTCAGATACAGTTAAAATTCTTAACAAAACGTAAGAATATTAATTTAATACGAAAGATGAAAATCCAATAATGCATTTTATTATTTAAATTATATTTAATAATAATAATAAAAATAACAAAGATTATAATATTTAAATTATACGATGAAGAAAAATGTCTAAAAGTAGGTATGTATATAACTATCAACTATTCGTTTTGAATACATAATAATATTATTATTACTAGCACTAAGTACGTACCTATTATGTATTGCGTTTTATTATAATATACTTGATTTCGTTAAATTATGCAGTTTTAGAATAAAACAAAAAAAAAACTCCAACTAGGTCAATTGTAAAAAATTCACATCAATATATACATTTATAAATATATATAATTACTATATAATAATTGTTGTTGTTGTTAATTAAATAATAATACTTTGATTATTAGTCATTAAAAAATATATAAATTCTAATTAAAGGTTATAATATATTGCCTATTATATTAATTTTGAAAATAACGTTGAAAAATGTGTAATTTTGTAATTTTTACATGAACACATTGAAACATTATTTTCTAGGTACCTCACAGATGATAAGGTAGAACATCATCATATCATAGAACACATAATTTTATGTTGTCCTAGTGATCTGCAGGCAAAAAGTACATTGTATTGTAATATAGGAATCTGTATCAATTTCGTGGGCAGATAGGCCAATATTTTGGCCAAACAGGAAATCTTTAACGAGACCCAAAAACATGAATAACCCATCAAAGAGCCGTCAAACGATAAAAACTAGTCCCATTGCCCAAGTAAGGAGTAGGACCCATCAGGAAATTCCTGGTTTTCAGGTAGACCTATCCGCTCCTGATCAGTTCTCACTTCTCAACTTGACCTTACCAATTTGTATCACCATAATAAATCAGTAATGATAACAATCCAAATATGCGTGCATGTTTTTCTAAAACTTATTTCATTTTTATCAATATCATTTATTAGGAAAGCTGCTGTTCTAATTTAACTTTAATTTCCATAGGTCGATATCGACTATAGAGTCCCAGTGTGCAATTGTAATGAAAAGTGGATAAATAATAACTCTGTAACGACAAATGGTGTTGAGGATGTAGTTAATTGTAGGTATCAATTAAAGCTATAAACCTATTATAGTATTATGGTATCAAGTGTCAAATACTCTGCAGATATTAATCTGTGCCCATTGTTCTTTATATGTAGAACATAAAATGCAAATTAATTATAGGTTTAAATTTACAATTGATATAATGGAAATTTTAACCTGCAAAGTACAAAATAATCTATTTTTCCAATTCATATAACTATTACTATCATAGTCAATATGAATAAATCTAAATACGCTTAAATTTATCATAACAAAAATTATACATACTTTCTTACCTATATTTTATAATTAGGTTTATCTTATACCTGTTTTACTTTTATACTTTTATTTTTTAGCATTTTATATTAAAAATTACTATACTATATCTAAATAATAATGAAATAATACCTTAATTTAAGTATATAGGTATACGATCAATATATTTTATACGTTTAATGTATAAACATATTTATTTCGATTTAGTCTCAGCAAGGTTGCAAAAGTATATTATTATGTCGAATTACTGTAAGCATAACACTGCATAATATTATTAATATTATAATAAGATGTAATTCCTTAAGGATAATTTAAATTTAAATGGTAATAAGTCGGCACCGACCATTTGCAAAAATAAATAAATCGACTAATCGGTTTCCTATAGAAATTGGACCAAAGCCTAGAGAAGTTTTTGATTATAACTCACATGGCAAAAATGTTAAAATCTCTTTCAAATACTATTCAAACGTTTCTGCAGTTGTCTGGGAAGTTACTACACATTCTGCGTATTCATCAACACCACATGTCGTGCATTATTAATAATGAATAAAGTTGTTGACGTTTTACTTGCCCTTTACTCTTGTATAATTTCCTCCATATTATATTTCTCTCGTGCACTCTATTACAGATATATCATCGCAAAGGTATTTATATTTACTTATTTATTTATTTATTCAGTTCCCGTATAGATGATGTAGATGACCGAACCTCTGCGTTCTACAAAATCCGATTGATGTGAGAATCGTTTACCATTTACGCACATATAAAACAATTAACATGAGATCAACTGTGCCTGCTGGGAGGCCAAAGTTTCACCTATATAAAGTAATATTTTTCAATTCGTATTTTATCCTGGATGTCCTACAACATTGATTTCCAAGCACGAAACTTGTTTCATACTTAAAAAAACTTCAAAATAAAACTAATTTTTGAATTTCCGAATTTTATAAATTTATTTTTTATTTTTAATGCTTTATGGAAGTTTTACTTATACCTATTTATTTTGAGAGAATTTTCTTACATTTTATAAGAATGCATAAAATTACATAAAATGTTGCTATATATCCCTCCAAAAAGTAACAAATAAATAATATTTATTTTTATTACGTATATTATCTAATTTATTATTTACTCTACAAAAGCGACAGCAGCTACACAACGATTTGACAAACAAAATATTGTCGTCAATTGCTGGAATATATATATATATATATATAATATATATATACATAGATACCTGAAAAATAATATGAGTACCTACAGACTTATTAACCAAGCATGCTCAACCTACATTTTTTTCTTAAATAATTAATTTTCAAATTATGATTATTCCATTTTAAGTAGTCAACCTCTTCCGTCCGTTTCTACCATTATGTAGATAAAGCAGCTGTCCCCACTACTCGGACTTTTAACAAATTTAATGTTGCCTGCACTATAAAATTAAATTGTACACTCTAAATCTAAATTTCAACAAAAACGTTTGTATTATTCGTAAGGTTTTCCTATACAATGTCCCCTTTCCTAACACAATACCCTGTCTCATTTTATTATCCTCCACTAAATTCAATGAATGATTGTAAAGTTTTATATTTTTAATTATCGTCATGAAGTACTATATTGTTGAATAGTTTCTTTGATCGAGCCAACCTGCAAGCGCTCCACTTATATATCCATCCATCTATTGTGCTTGTTATTGTAAAAATATTTCATACAGATAGCACAAATTCAAATTAAATATGACAAAGAAAATTGTAAGCGCAAGCAGTTTTCAAAAATTACATATATTAATTTTTGGCCCTTTCTAAAATCCTAGTGAGGGACCTCTGACGTGTAGAGTATGATGTCGTCACAATATGTATAATATAGTTACTACACCGGCGGCTTGTGCGTACACTGTCCACAGATTCGTGCAGCGCGGTCCCAGGTCCAGGATACCGTTGATGGTTACCGCGGGTTTCCTTGGTTACCAGTGGTCAATGGCGAGCAATTACGTGGACTTCTTGGTCGGCGACATCGGGTGTCTGGGAGTCAGCACGAGAATCGAACCGCTGCATATCCGCGACGAATATCCTGAAGATCCGTGTTCGAATACGGTGCGGATGCGATGCAGCCGAGACCCAACCGCGACGGAAACGATCAGACCGAACAGGACAAAATTAGGAGGAAGTACGAGTGATACTGTTGACGTCAACAAGAGACCCGTCGCCGCGGTGACAATAGGTGTCGTGCAGGCACCGTAGGACACGTCTTGAAGACAGACGCCGTCGATCTCCGAGTTTGAGACGATATACGATATTTCACCGAGAAACGTTTTTTTGTTTTTTTTTTTTTTGTTGACCGGAAGCGTACACAATAAAATAGTTTGTAATATTATAGTCATATGGATATGGAATGCATGTTATCCGAAGATGATTCCGAGAATTTCTTCGAGTACCCAATAATGGACCATTCGCCCATTAGTGGAAATAAATAGACTTTATTTTATTCCAAACTTATAATATTTTGCTGAAAGTTTTGAAAAACAGTTCAGCTATTATATTAAGAATTACTAAAATATTATATTTTCATCAAAATATGAATTGGCATTTGACCGAAATTTTACATTAAATATATTATATAATGTGTAATTAGACATCATATTTCTTTAATGGCTTAAACTTTTAAGTGTTAAGCTATATATATATTGATATTGACGTATAACAGTTGGTTAAAACCAAGTTTATTAATGCGTTTTAACTTGGCCATTAGACCACTTGTTTTATTTTTCATAGTGCAGTGTATTGTTAGATATAACTTATAAGTTTATAAGCACAAAAGTCTCATCAAAAATCTTCAACAATAAACAAAAAGTGTTTGCTCCCTACCTATGCCACGGATCGTAAATAATATTCAGAGTTGTTGTATCGTGAGGATTTTCATGATTTAAACCAATTTAACAATCGTCTAATCTTCGTGATGCCACCTGTTTATCAAATTTATAATATGCATATTTTTAAATAATACGATCTCAACCATACATAATACACCTATTATTTCCATATTATCTCAATTACGCAACTATGTAATTAAGCAAAACAAATATAGGTATGTTAAATAATTATTTATCATTATTAATTGAAGTGAGATTATGATTTAAACAAACATTACAATAGATAAGATTTCTTATTCATAAAATATGTAATTGAAACGATTTAGTTATACAATAATAATTATCAGTAGTTCAACATATTAAACTTTCCGTCATGCTTCGCCATATTTTGGAAGACATTTTATTAGCAACTTGAATGAATATCTACTTATTCAAAATTTTAAAATTTTAAGAATATTCATATATTTATAAGTTTCTAATAAATAATTTGTCTATTATTCTGAATACCTGTATATGGATGCCAAGAATATTTGACATTACATCAAGTACAAAACAACCGGGGAGATATCTTCTGGACATTTGATTAATAATAATTAGATACATAAATAGATAATATATGACATACGACAACACGACATATAACTTATATTTTTTTAGATTCGGAGCGATGAATGTATTGATTTTACTATGATGTGTTTTTTTTTTTTTTGTGTGTGTCTGTCATCACGTTTTGGGGCAGTAAATATGCTTCGATTTTTGACTTCAGTACCTCGTTCGATCAGAAAGTGAATCTAGTTGGTACTTTGGGGGGGGGGGGGGGGGGTCAAAAGTAAAAAATTCTTAATACTAAATAATTGAGAAAAACAAACTAAAAATTAAGGGAAAAACGGGAAATTTTACGCACACTCATTTTTCGACAAAATCGATTTTGGTTTTTGATGTAACTTTAAAACAAATTACCATAGATACATGAAATTTTCACCTAATGTTTATATAAGTATATTCTATCCACCATGCAATTTTCAAAAAATTTCGACTTAAGTTGAACTATTCATAGGCATTTCAAATTTTCGATCATTATTAGTTTTTTTAAAATTAATATCGATAAAAATTTATTTGTTAGGCAGAAAAGCTTGAAAATTTAATACAAGGCTCTTAACATATTGTTACAATAGCAGTTGAAAAATAAAAGAAATTCATAGTCACAATTTTTTTTTATAAGCATTCAAAGTTTGAATTTTGACAAAATACGTAAAAATCACGAAAATTCACAAATTATTTTAAGCTAGAAATTCATAAAAAATTTTCTTTTTAAATCTAAGATTTAAAAATTTAATACAAGATTCCTTACAAGTTTCTCAATCTTTATCACAAATAAAAATTCCACCTGAAATTCAAATTAAATTTTTATGAGCATTTGAAATTTAAATTTTTACAACATTGGATTTTCACTTTTAGCGATTTCCTTATTTTGGTGTAACTCTAAAACAAATTACTACAGATACTTAAAATTTTGACTGAATGTTTATATAGGCGTGTTATATATTTGATAAAATTTTCAAAATATTTAGATTTGTTTTGAGCTGTTTACTGACATTTTAATTTTTCAACTTTATTAGTTTTTTTTTCTATAAATATCGATAAAAATTTATTTGTTCGGTATAAAAGCTTGAAAATTTAATACAAGGCTTCTAACACATTGTAACAATAGAAGTTAAAAAATATTAAAAATTCGTAGGCACAATTTTTTTTTATAAGCATTTAAAGTTCAAATTTTGACTAAATACGTAAAAATTACGGCAATGTTCAAATTATCTTAGATAGAAATTCATAAAAGTTTTTCTTTTTAATTCTAAGATTTGAAAATTTAATACAAGGCTCCTAACATATTTTTACAATAGAAGTTGAAAAATAAAAGAAATACATAGTCACAATTTTTTTTTATAAGCATTCAAAGTTTGAATTTTTACAACATATTATGTAAAAATCACGAAAATTCGTAAATTATTTTATGCTAGAAATTCATAAAAAATTTTCCTTTTATATCTAAGATTTAAAAATTTAATACAAAGCTCATTATATATTTTTACAACAGCAATTGAAAAATAAAAGAAATATATAGTCACAATTTTTTTTTATAAGCATTTAAAGTTCAAATTTTGACTAAATACGTAAAAATTACGGCAATATTCAAATTATCTTAGATAGAAATTCATAAAAGTTTTTCTTTTTAAAACTAAGATTTGAAAATTTTTAATAATCTATAATATATCCTAGACAGATAAACCGTCTTCGCTCAAAATCGTTTTTCGTATACAATGATATAATATCATTGGATTCAAATTTAATTCCATCCATTACAGTAACCCACTTGTAACCTATACTGTACAGCAGAGCGACATACACAACTTACCCGCTTTTTTTTTTAATTGTTTGTATTATGCATAAAAAGTACCTATATACTTAAAAATAATAAGAGCATGTTTATTATATAGTATAACTACAAACTACTATAGGAACTAATTATAAAAGGAAATTGATCAAATATTAACTGTTGACAGTTATTTATTATAATTTATGAATTACTTATACCTATTTTATATATTTTAAACAACTTAAATTTTTTAATAATTACTGATATTTATAATAGAAATTAGATACCTATTATACTTTTTAGTTTGGTCGCAAAAAGAATCTGCCTAGCTTAAATTTGGCCTAAAAGGGAATATACCCACGAGTTTGGTTGAAAACAGCCATGTTATTTAAATAAGTATTATGCCAGAAATGCCGTGAGCAGTATATGAAGGTCAAAAAGCGATAAAAACAAATTTAGGTACCTACTGAGTGTAATGACGATTCATATTGATTTATTTGGTATGATATATTATGCTGCAAAAGTCCAAAGCTGGCTGATAAGATCTTGTGAGAATATAATTAATATAATTTTTGAGTAGTTTTAAAGTGTGTCTGTAAAGTTTATATAATAGTGCTATATATCATTATTGATTGTATATTATTTTTAAATGTTGATTTCAATCCCTGAGAAAGTATATAAAAAAACTGACAAAAGTGTATGGGTAGGTACTCCGATGTTTTCACAGAGTTCGTTAAAAATTAAATAGATCATTAAAAAGTTATACAACACTTTATTTCTTTAAATTACTTTTTAAAAAGTTGTAAGTTATTTAGTTCAATTTTTTTTTAGACGTGATATTAGTTAAAGGCATTTATGAATATTTATCCATGTAGCTTTATTAATGCATTATCTAAAAAATAAATAGGAGCTCTGCTGGAACGGATAAAAAACGTGCAAAACATGGAATACCGAATAGGAGTGATTCCCTTACTATTATCTGGGGAAAAAAATTATTAATATAAATAGGTTATTATAACGTTATTCTGTGGTTTAATGGTTTAAAGGACTATTAAAATTATGCAAGTCTAAAACGCAACCGCAATCGATGATACTATTGCGATCACATTTTATTAATTAAATTGTATAATTTATTGAAAAATAGATCTCGTACACAAAATGTTACTGTAAAATATTTAGTTTTGTATTTCGTGAAATGCGAAGGATAGAAATAACTTTTTTTTTGTCTTTTTTTTGATTTGTTAATCATAAGTTATTACCTACATACAATATATAATATAAAGATTTAAAGATGTTTAAATATTTGTCATTGTAAATGATATATCACAATATGAAACAAAATCTATCAATCAGGTAAATTATTTGGAGAACATTATTGGGAATTCGTTTGGTCAATTGATTTTAATTATTTCCCAAATACCTACTATAATAATAATAATAAATTAAAAATATATGTGTTGGTAATAGACATGGTAATACACAATATAAATGATCAATAACACGACTATTAAATATGAACTAGGTACGTATTAAATAATATTTTATTTTACCAAGACAACGTTTTTAGCTTTTACTTTTCATTACCTATATTACATTTTGAACTTCCAACAACTGCAAAAATTGTTAAGTATTAGTAGGTAAGATATCTACTAATAAAAATTTAATTCTTATGAAATTAGTTTATTTATAACATGATTCATATAATATAGTAGATATGTAAGTTTTATGTTATTTAAAAAATTTCAATGTTTCGATATTTTTGGCATTCTTATATATCAAACTGACTCATATTCAATTAACTCATTTTTGTAAGCTTGTCTAGGTAAATACGTAAAAAATAATAATTTTCATAATTTGCTTTGAACGGTTCGTTTGAACTCGGATATAAGTTTCCAGAATTTTTTTTAGTTAAAATTAATGATAGATACTTTCCATCAAATGCCTTTTTTATTTAATTAGTATATCAAGTTTACTTATGATCTTAATACCTCAAAGTATAAAAATAATAGAAGTTAATAATAATTGTATAATTCCCTTCCTCTCCAACCTTCGTGGGAAAAATCTGATACGCTTTGGCCAATATTTTTTTAGATAGGGATAGAGAGATAGATAATGACATTGAATATTTTATATAATAACTATTTTAAATATTATTGAAATTCAAAGTACCATAATATAATATTATACTTGAGATGGATCATTGTGTAGATGATTTAAGGTCATAATTTTACAGTTTTTTAGGTTATTAGGAACCAGTAGGTATATCTACCAATGTATTCGGTATGCAATGTACTACCATCTTCATAGTAAATGTAAAACAAATGGGAATGGTACTCATACAGTTCATATGAAATTGACTCCACTGATGAAGTAGGTTGGTAGGTATAAGCGCCTACCCGAATTAAAACTCATTTGTTGTTTAAAATATTCTGCATTTGATTATTTCTGAGAAATAGCGATTTGTAATTAGTAACCACAGAAAAAAAAATGTTGCCTGAGAAATAATTGAATTTAGAGGATAACCGTTGATAAGTATTTTATACCAAATATATACTTTTTATTGATTTCTTGTTAAATGTTTATTTATGTGAATACCAGAAAAAAGCATAATAAAGCACAATTTTATAATAATCAATTGATGTAGTGCCATGAATTGTCATTCAACTTTTTGAGTTCTAATAACTTGAAAATTTGATATTTTTAAAATTATTACTATAAGGTATAATTAATTTAATTTTGAACCTAATAGCTACCAATTTAAATTATAACGCTGCAATGATTCAACGATTGTGTCTTGTATGCCATGTAAAAAAAATTCCACTACCTAATGTGATGGATACCACCCACTGTGACAACAAAATTAAATAATAAGCAGGTTGAATGGATTTTGATTTTAAAATTAAGATTTCTCCTCATCAAATTTTACATTATTATTTATTATTAGTATTTACTATTTAGTATAATCATAAACTCATAACCCATAAAACACAAGTGATTATACATTCAAAAAACTTAATTTAACATTTTTTTTTTCCTGAAAGCGTGTCCCCGGTGGCTTGAACTTAAGAATAGTAATTTAGGTGATATAAAATAATAACAAACACATGAAACTATAACATATATTTTTTTGAAATCCTCTTTCTGTAATAAAATTGAAATAAAACAAATTCAATTATTGTTTAACACATATTTTATATAATATAATTAATAACATATAATAATATATAATATATTATATATTTATATATATGAATAACCATATGTATATTGTTTATATTATGTATATAATATAAATTTATTTCAGAGTTAAGTATATTAAGCTTATTATCAACACTATACATAATATTTTGTAAATTTGATTTGTATAGACATTGGACAATTATTTGTTAAAAAAAAATATATTATAATATCAGGCCTACTCGCCTACAATAAACAATCATTTTTATATTTATATATTATTATGCTTCAAATTATTTGATAGATATAGTTCTGTTTTACATAAATATCTTATTATAATGTACAACATAAATATAATAACATTTCAAGTTATTAAAAACAATAATTCATCCCTGTTGACGGGTCTACCCTTAAAATGAGTTTACATTAAATATGATCAACAAATTTGATACAAGAACAGAAAACTTATAACTCAAGTAGATACATTACTAATTAGTGTATTACATGAGTATAATATTAAATTGAATTAAAATTTATGTTTAAAATCAAGTATAATACATTATTTTATGAATGCATATTATATCAAATAAATCTAAAAATTTTATTCTTCTTCAGACAAAAATATGTTTTTCAATTAGTTAAAAGTTTTTATTCTTGGTAGGTTATTACACTACTTCAAATATTATAATATTGTGTATGCTAAAAATGAAAATACTAATAAAATGCATCCACGTTTTTTTATGTACAAAAAATGTTTTATTACATCTGTATGAAAAAAAAATATAAGTTAAAAAAGGAATAATAATAGTAATAATAATCATAGTAGTAATAATAATAAAAATAAACCAACATGAGAATCAATAAAAATCTCTGAAATTATTCTTGAATGCAATCTCACTTAATTTTTGTTATGTACCATTTAAAAATGAATACTTTCATAGAAACAAAAATTAAAACTAATATATTGTGGTAAATAAAAAAAATTTAAATGACACGTTTAATGTTTATTTTAAAAATAAATAACACAACCGAAGTAGATAAGAGTGCGTTCACTTCACATGATTTTCTTCATTCACATTTTGGAAAATTACTGGTTGAACTACTTATAACATGTTAATCCTAACAAAAGATAAACTCAACATTTAAATGACCCCTAATGAGATGAATAACCATTATAACTTTTTTTTTTTTTGAGTAATCCTGTGAAAAAAAAAAGAATATTTGGTACAATTTGACAATAATACTTTTTTTCTGGTTTGTGTTTTGTTACAATCAATATCAAATCTATTAAAAGATAATCAACTTTAGTTGATTAAGAATAGAACACAATTTGTTTTTACTAAAGCAGAGAGTAAAGCTACATCATGCCCAAGATTAAAAATATAGTGACCAAATCTTGTTTTTATAAAAGCTAGTTCATTCCATGAGTAATAAATAAATACCATAATTCCTTGTATCACAATTAACAAAAATAAAACTATTGATTTAACTGCTCTTTGGCTTATTTTTAATAAATTATCAAGTACAATAATACTTTGTTAGATATTAAACAAACAAAACAAATATATACAATAAAAAGCTGCATTATTATAATTATAGTATTTAAAGACTTGATAAAATAAATGTTTAAGAATTGATACACTTCAGAAATTAATTTTCTCATACATCTAATATATGCCCAGCAGTATAAAATATTAAAAAAATTTTTTTTAACCACAATCAAAATATATATATATATAATAATTTTATAATAACATATTTAAGAGTATAATTTATTTTTAATTAAATGTCACTAGTTTAGGCTGTTGCATAAATGAAAATAACATAATATAAGTTTGACATAAATTACTTATAAAAATAATATTATTAAATCAAAATAATGAATTCACCTTAGTTGTTTAGACTCTTTATATAGAAATAAAATGGTTATCACAATTGAAACAATTGGCTAGCATTTATTAACATCAGGTGGTGTAGCTAGATATTCATCGGCTCTCTTATGATCATTTAATGCCCTCAAAGTGTATGTGTCATGTGGTAATTCAGATTTACGCCTCAATAAAGGTTTTTCTTTTCGATTTTTACGGTTCTACAAAAAAAAAAAAATGTGTATATAAATAATTTATTGTCTTAAGTATACGGAAATATTTATTAGTAAGTTAATATTACATCTGTATCGATATGATACTTGGTATCCTCTTCCAAAGTTTTCAAATCAATAGTCGGGTCTAAGTCGTTAATTGGTGACCTTGCAAGGTCAGTATAAAATGACAAACTATTATCAATAGATACTGTAAAATTGGGATTCCTTTTAGCCAACTCTTCAACTCGATGCCACTTTTCATCTCGTTTTTTTAACTTTTCCATTTCACTAAGAGGATAAACAAAACCATTGAGGTAAAAAAATGTAGTATAGTTATAAAATAATTAAATATACATACGTCTTCCTATCTTCTTTAAATTGTTGTGTGCACGAATGAAATAGTACAGGATTAGTTTCAGTAAATATTTTTAATGCATTGTACATTAGACCATGTATATTTCTGGAATAAGATAATAAAAAATATAATAATTTTATATTTATTATATATAATAATCATTGTAATATGTATATTGTACAGAATTTTAAATTGTTTAATAAATTACACATTTTTAAAAATCCCAGTAACACTTTTAAATAATTTAAAAAATAATTTTCCAAAATTAAGACTGAGACAAAGATGGTGATTAACGCTTTTAGAGGCAGAAATCAGCTAAACATTTAATGCTAAAGTACTTGAATTACATATTTTTTTAAAAAAAGGAAATATACAAACAAATATCATAAAACAAAATTATGAGCTTATAAAAGTAAATCCTGGACGTTATTCTGAATAGCTACAATGAATTAATTTTTGCTTAGTATATATAATTTTTAAGATTAATTACTTATTCCAATGAGTTTTAGAATTTTTGTATAACACTGGAAACATGATTGGCAAAATTTCATCAACATTTTCAGACATTAGTGACATAATATACTCATTGTTCCAAAAGTAAAGTGCTCTCTCTGCAACCTAAAATATAAATTAACCTTCATTAATATGATCCAAAAAATGGTATCTATTATTCATAAATTAAATAACACTTTAAATCTGTTACCAATAAAATAATGATATACTTATCATTGTTTATTTAATTTTATATATAATAAACATTTCTTTTATTATATCATTAAATAATACAATTATATTTATTTATTATTGTTTTTATATTTAAAATGTAGACGAGTGGATACCATTCTGTTGTAAGTTGTAAAACATGTCATTGTATTTTTTATTTGAATTCAATGATAAATCATTGGATACAAAAAAATAATTCTGAGCAGTAATGTTGTGTCATCTTAGCATACTTGTATAACAACAAATTTAAAAAAAAAAAACTGCATGGAAATCAATAGCACAAGAACCGGCAGAATTTATTAAAAATTTTACCATGTTTGGAAAATAGTTAAAACATTTGGTGAAAATTTTGTGTCTAAGGTTATTTTATTTAGAATTACAACAAAATATCAAAATTCAATAAATGAAAATTCAGTAATCTACTATTGAAAACCCAATACCATATAAATTTTAAATTCAAATATTCATAAAAAAATTAATGTTACCTTTCTGTTAACTTTTTTTTTTGTTTAAAGTGGATATATTTGTGAAAAATCTTCTATTAAAATTTCTAATGTTAGCTATGGAAAGAAAAAGTTTTATGAATTTCTAACTGAAAAATAATTTGAAAATTTTATAAAAATGTTAACATTGAATTTATATAAAAATATGATAATATCTATGTGTTTTTAATGTTTTTGAACTTCAATTAAAGAAACACACGAGGAAATTTGCATTATATTTTCAACCTTTTTCACTAAGTAAAAAGTTTTAACCACAAATAACTTTAAAACATTTTTATGAAATTTAAAACATTTCTTAAGCTATAAATAATTAATGAGACAAAATATTTAGAAAATATCGTCATTTATGAAAAAAAGGATAATATAATTAATATTTGATGAACATTTGAAATGTATACAGATATTAGTTTTTGAGATACACAGAAAAAAATTAATTTGATTTGGGTAAAAATAACCATTTTTTTGTTTTTACTTTAAAAATAATTTTTTATTTTTAAATTAATTTAAACTTAAATATAATTTTAATTTTAAATTAATGACATACTTGAAAATGTTGACTAGAGACACATCTAGCTAATTGATGTATTAATGGCTTAAGGACTTTTCGAAATTCCAGTGGTTCAATTATGTCCAAAATTTCTTCTAATTCGTTAAGAAACATAACCTGTAATTAGGAAACAGTATTTGGTGATTATTTATATTTTCATTTAAATGCATGATATATTATTACTTCTTTTGGGGAATGTGTTTTTGGCCAAAACTTTAACAAACTTCTGATAACTGGTTCTGTAAGAGATGGATCTTTTTCAAGAAACTGCACAATACAATAAGCCAATTGTGGATGATACACAGATAAAGATTTCACTTTGTGTAATGGTAGTAGAACTTTTAGCAAGAATACTTTGTGCTCCTCTTTCAAAGGCAATGCAAAACCATTGACAATGCTAATTTAAAAAAATGTATTAAATCATAGTTTAATAATCATATAAACTAAAAATACCTTCCTAATATTTCTAAAAGCTCTGCAATGCCATTATGATGTTCTGTTTCATATATAAAACTATAAAAAATAAAAATGTATAAGTAATTACACAGTCATAAAAATATTAACTGTTTTTTTTTTACCTATAAAATATGTTGTTTATCTGTTTTCGTATGTATGCTCGCAAACTTAAAAATTTACCATAAATCCGATGCAGTATAGTTTTCAAAAAGTCTCTCTCTCGTGGATCTTCTGAATCAAATAGTTCTAACAACTAGATGTAAATAAAAAATATTTTCACAATTACAGCCCAATCAAAATAACTCAAATAATATTTATTACCTGAAGAACAAATTTCTGATCAATGTAGTTCTTAGCTACATGGGGCTGAAAGTCTTGAGACTCTAGAAACCTAAGAAAGAACTCATATACCAGTTGCAAATGAGGCCAGGCTGCTTCTAATAGAGGTTCATCTTCTTCTGGATCAAACTCTGCACCATTGGGATTACTTGATGGAGGCAGGCTACGAAATAAATTTACTCCAAACTAAAATTAAAAAATGTTATTACTTGTACATAAATAGTATACTTGTATTTTTTATTCCTTACCATTCTTACAGCTTCGGGATATATAGCTTCAGTAAGCACATTACCGTGATTAGATGACAAATAGTCTACCATTTCATGTAATGTTTCTCGCTTGATTTCTTTCCATTTTAGATCAGACTGTGGATCAGAAATAAAGTCAAATAACACACAGCACTGTTGCATTTTCTGAATAAGCAACTGTTCTCTTTCAGATGCATTGGCTTCTGCAATTAAAAAATGCTTGTATTAGAGAATAATACAATATCAAAATATTTTTTCCAAATTTCAATAAAATATTCTTAATAATATTAAAATGAGTAATATAATTAAATAATTAACCAAAAAATATGAAAATTAAATACTGTATTCATCAAGTATTCAATGAATTAGCTACAGTAGTACAATTTTCAAAGTCAAATATTAAAACGTATTATATTTTACCTCTTAATTGCATTATCAACAACTTTTAAACTAATATTTTTTTAAAACACATATTCAATACATATTATTAATATCAAAACTAAAATATTTTAGAAATCTAAAATATATACTGTATATCATTATGAACTAAAACTATACTGTGAACATATTTTTTTTACCAACGTTTATGTGGTCCAATTCCTTAAGATAATTAAATAGGTTTGAATATAAACAAATGTTGAGCTTCATTGCCAAATAACATAATAATAGTATTACAGAGTATTCTCCATTAATTGTATTAATGATTATATTTTAAACTGGTTAAGTACATAAAACAAGTAAAACTTTTTTAATAACTAAATATAAAATTAATTATTTTAATGATTATTGTATTAATATGTCAAATAATAATAATAGTATGCTTAACTTTAAGATATACTAATAATAGAACAACACAATATTCTGTTTCCACAAATCAGTGTCCTATAAACAGCAATTTAGTACAGTAGTACTATTCATATGTATTCACATTTCACGCATATTTTGAAGATTTATTATGTATAAGCATTAAAAAAAAAAATACCACAAATTAACAATTAAATAGTTCAATGGAGTTTTAAAATTGAATGGTTTTTAGTTTAGCAATTTTATCTTCACAAGGAACATTGTATGTGCTATGTTAATAGGTGTTGGCAATCTAGTAATAGTCTGATCTATAAATTTAAACTAGATTCAAGACTAGAATTTTGAAATTTTTAGAAAGGAGCTACTTCATAAGAAATTTTCCGAAAAAAATAAATTTGACCAGATTTAATATATTGTTATAGACACAATTATGGCAAGATAAAATATCATTGGCATTAATCCATTTGATAAATGTTCAAAAACTTTTATTATCAATTATTTTTATAAGCTAAGACTTCAAACTTCAAACTTCTAATTAAGTTTATTTATTATAAAAAAATCAGTACCGATCAACTTTTAATGTGATTATCATTACAATCTAATCTTCAATAATAATGCATGAATACATGTAAGACACACAGTCATGAATACCGGATTTTCCCTGCTTATTGAGGTTCATACCCTTTCAACAAAATTTTTCATTTAAACATTTAACACATAGACCTTCGCCTTCACATCCATTCATTTTATAAAGTTCACAGTCAAATGAAAACATCATAAATTCATAATGATAAACTGTAAGCTAACAATGTTAGTTTATTAATGATACAATTTTTTATTTTTTTATTTTTTGTGCATGACCCGCACTGTTCTGTATTAATTTGTGTTGAGACAAGTGACAAATACCAAAACGATTATTTGACATGGTCATTATTCATTACCTAATCAATATTTAATATTATGTCATTTAAATAATTTAGACTTTATCTATGTAGTATAATGTATAGTGTATACTATGCGTAAATCAAAGTTTTTGTAATTGTCAGTGATGTTATTTTGAGGTTTTAAACTTTAAACCCCCCAACCTAGAATTTATTTTTACGATATAAATGTGAAAATAATTGTGTAATATATATAGCCATCTGGTGTATATAATAATATATCCCTCCCACTAATTGAAAATTTCTGTGTATCCCATTAGTCAATTAGTTTTGTATTTTCTTATTCTAAATAGAAAGTAGGTAACATTGATTATAAAAATATTAACAGTAGGTAGGTATAGTACTATTAATACTATCTTCTTGGTGTTTTGTACGTTTTGGTAGCATACAATTCTGAATAATGAATATGACTTAGATTACATAAATAATTGTAATCGTTATTTGTTATCAATTTACATTTGAACAACATTACCTCCCCTTATTGAATATTTATTAAAAAGTGAATGGAATACAGTCAAAAGTCTAATGACAATATATTCGTATGTAATTTATAAGTATTGGAACTATTTTTGTTCAACTACTGGCAAAATATTGAAGTATTCTAAAAATAGATCAACGTTAGCTATAATTATAATCACTAAAAACTCGAGCTTATTAGCCAAAACAATTATTTGTGTAAAATATTTTATATTATAATTACAACTAAAAATACAACGTATATAATGACGATATTTATTTTAATCAATTCTCTTATATAATACATAACTACATGAGGAATGTATTTAGTATAGGTTTTAAATATATTTTTTTTATTCTGTAGAGTGTGGACCGTGGTTCTGAAATTATTCAAACTATATATTTTTACAATAAAATTAATAATGCAAATATATTATATTAAAGAGCATTTAGTATGTAAAGTAAACTATTGAATTTCTTATTTACGATAACCGAAAAGTAACAAAACAAAATAATATTTAATAATAGCAAGTTTAAAATTATGTAAATTTCACAATCAGGTATGAATTACATAACAGATAAGAGTTCTAAAATTACTTTTTAAGTTCAAATGTTCAGTATTAGTTCAAACAACTAATACGACTAAAGATCACAATACTGTAAATACATCTGAAGAATTTGTTGGAAAAGTGCAACAGTGCTAAAATTTGAAATTAGAAAATTTTAAATGTTTATTAATATAGAAAATAATATTTAAATATTTAGTTTAAGACTGACGTAAATTAGAAAATAAATCCTTCAAGGAACATTTGTTAGAGTAAATTACATTTTTGTTTGTTAATTTATAAAATTTTAATTTCGAATCTAAAAATAAAGTATAGGAAGTAGTATATTATAATATGTATGTTATATAACTTGTATAATGTAGTCACCAGAGCATATTTTAAGTAATGTTTTCTGGGTGACATTTCGGTATAATTTTCTACTAGAGGAACATAGGTATACATGAAACCAACCTTTCAAGTACGACGCTTTTTTTTCAATGGATGATATTAGTATCACGTACTTCGTGCGTTAAAAATTTAAAATATTCTCTGATACATAGTTATTATATAAGTAATAGCACATAAGAATAACAAGTTTCTTGCATGCCTAAGTATATAGTAATTGTAATTTTGTAGACACTATACATCATAAGTATCATACTATGCCAAGTAACTTGTTTAACGAATGAGCAATGTTATATTTAATTTGAAGTATCCACTATCCACACATCATACTATAAATACCATGGGCAAATTCTTAAAAGACTTAAAGTATAACTTTGAAAACCCTAAGTATTTATTAAGCTGGGCGTTAAATTATTAGTAATTTTAGATTTTGAGCGGATTGATAAATGTATTGATTTTATGAATTTACGATGATATATTTTTTTCTGTTTTCACGATTAGTACCTAGGTACTAGATAGATGAAAAATTTCATTGATTTTCAATTTCAGATTCTTAATTGGTGGAAAAGTTAATCTAATTGGTATTATTATAAGCGGTCAAAATTTAAAGCGTCATGAAAAAAGGCATTTTTAATTCATACATTTTTTCCTTTTTAAATCTAAGATTCGAAAATTATAATACCTATGTGATATGTAATATAATTTATAAAAGTCCTTAAAATAATAGTGTTTGATCTTTTGAATATACAACAGTAGACAGTATAATACCTAATACCTTATTATTTCTTGACTAAAGAATCTTAGAAAATTAGGATATGTAAATTGTATATATTAATAACACAATTTTCAAAATATACATGTTGCATATCTAAAAGGTTAAAATGACGAAGGGTTAAAACGCACAAGGTTGCTAAGCAATACAAACAGTTGTTATGTTCCATGTGGTTATACACTTATACTAGTGTGTCATAGGGGCTTTAGTACAGTAAAATAGGAATTTAAAATTGAAGGACATAACTTAAATAACAGTCAATATTTAAAGAGATACAACGTATACTATATAAGTTAAAATAAGTTATAAACATTTTCTACTAAAACATTCCGCCAGAAAAAAAAAATTAATAAATAGGTATATTCTAAAGTTAAATTATCTTCAATAAATTTAATGTTTATTTCAGGGAAAAAATATAAGAGAATGTTTTTACTACACTATATGTTTTTCCGTAACTAAAATAATATATACATCATAGTATTGAATATAATATACTCTTGTTAAAGAAATATCCAAGGAAAAACAAAATTTTTCACAAAATACAGTATTATAGACCTTAGATCTGATAGATCATCAATAGTAAGATTTAAGTAGATAGCAAGTTATTGGCGAAATTGTGTTTTTTATTAACTATTCAATATTCATAATTCACTATTATAATTTAGGATATAAATAATGCTGAATGAGTGTAATTAAATAAATAATTGTAGAAAATTTAAATACTTAAAATAGGTACTAAAAATGTAACCTAAAAAAATTTTCTTTTACTAATGGCATAGTTGTCGATGTATTTTGATCAATAAAAAAAAAAAAATAAATAAATAATAATAAAAAGTTAGCTATATTTAATATTTTAAATATTTATAAGTTATTAACATTTAACAAAAAACCTAATAACAAAATTCCACATTCCAATAGCCTTCAGCCTTGAACTTATTTAAACTTATGAGCATAGGCGCAAATTGCAGGGGTGCTAAGGGTGCTTAGCACCCTGAATTTTAATGCTAGCACCCCGAATCCCGTGATTATAACTTATAGTACTATTACCATCACATTTTCAAAATAATTACATTTATTAAAAATTCAAAAACAGTTTTATATTTATTTAATTATTTATAATATAATATGTCGAGTTTACGTCTGGATATATTAAACTGCAATGACGTATAAAACATATTATATAATATCATAATAATTGTGAAATCTTGGACACGTACCACGATGGGTCAGGAAAGACTATCTGACTTATCGATAATTCATATTGAGAGCTATCTAGTCATTGATAAAGACATAATTTTAAATAAGTTTGCTGAAAATAAGCACACATTGCCTTTACATTTTTAATAAATAAATAATAATAATAAAATGTTTAGTTGTGTTTTTATTTATATAATATATAGCATAGTACTATTGGGGTGTGTGAGGGGCTTCGCCCCTCACGAGTTTGGTCTGTTTCCTCAACAATTTTTGGTGTTTAAGCCCCCCTAATGTTTTCTGGTGATTTGCGCCTATGCTTATGAGAATAATTAATTTATAATAATTATAAACTATTTATGATGTAAATAGGTAGATAAATGTCAATTAATATTTAATCTTTAACAATGTACTTGAAAACAAAAATTAAATGTATAAGTTTTTTTTAAATCTAATGTATTTTATAAATAAATATTTTAATAATTTTTATTTTTTAAACAAAATTAACCAAACCAATAAGTCCAAATATCAAGTTGTTATGTTATTATTATACACTAATATACTTATTACTTGTGTATTACTTATATACATGTAACTATACAATATTATTTTATGAAAACGGATGTTCTATAAATATCACAATGTTTCACATGATGGTTACCAGTGGTGTATCCAGAGGGGCTAAGAAAGCTTGTGAGTTGTAGGTTGATTTTCAAGTAGTTATTTACAATACGATTTTTTATTATTATTTATCCCTACTCTATGTTATTTACAATTAAAATTATGCCACTGGAGTAATTCCAATTTTAGTTAATAGAAGAAATATTTATAATTTTTTAAGTTTATCATAACCTTAAAAATGTGCATCGTTTTCAATTTCATTTTTTTGGAATCTACAAGTTTTATACATATACATATACGTGTGCGAAAATTTGGAGGAGATACTTCTAGTTTTAAAATTAGAACCTTCATAACTCCATCATTTATTATTAATTATTTCTTGTTTTGTACAAGTGTTGTCCTGCATGAAAAATGCCAACTCAATACTTTGTTCAAGTTAAGACTGTTAAGAGACATAATTGGCGGCAACTAGTTTTTATTGGGCCGCAGTTAGGAAACACCCGTCAGTCGCTCCTGTCTCATCAATTATACCTGTATACTTGCCGTGTAGTATTGCCATGCCCCAAGTGGGCCGCCAAGTACGTTTATTAACTTGAACAGAGAATATATGATTTTAATTTTGTCCAACTCGTTATTTATTACTCAGTGTATTGATGTTCAAAACTTAAATATTTTCATCGGCCATCTTGAATCTTAAAATACTTAAGCAAGCACCACTTTAAAATGCGAATTTTGGAAAATACATTCTTAGTACACACTAACATAGTTCAAGCCTCAAACCATCTTGTTTAGGCTCTACGTTGATCAGTCAATGAATCAGCCTGGAACTCTGGACATATTCGAATATATTATATATTATGCCCATCCCGTCCGTCAATGCCCATTGAGACTCGCCTATGATTATGTAAGCAGTAATATAGTGGTTGACTTGGAGGGGGACTGAGTATCTCAACTAATTTTTAGGATACTCAAGCGTACCACTCGTTATTTTTTAAAGGGGAACGCATGGGTCGGGTTGGCTAATTAACTACACAACACATATCTTTACTAACAATTATTATCATATTATATACTACATATCAAAGTTTTTCGTTGTTTAATATATTTTTAGTAAAAATTACCTTAAGTTATACCTAATAAATTATAATATTATTTTATATGTTATGATTCATTGATACGTATTTCTTTATTTTTAATTAGGCTTTTTAAGGGACTCCCCCCTCATAGTTATGAGAGTTTGATCAAAATGGTAGGGGACGCTACTTTTTTTAAAGTAGCTAGAGTACCTCTACTATTTTATTCCTAAGTCAACTACTGGCAGTAAATTATTATAATTTATTGGATAGGCAATCCATCATGTGAGGTGTATATATAAGTGTATAATTTCTAACTCTAAAGTTTCAAATTTATATCAAGCTAGATTAGGCGATTAAGTTTATTGTGTCATCCGGTTGTTTTGTGAAATTACTATATAACCTGACTTCGCCTGAGAAAAATGATGAATTAATTCAAAATACGGAGTTATATAAATAATTTCAAGTGTATGACGATTTTGATGTAACCCAGTTCAGATTTTAATATACCATATAGACAAAAACCTTTGAGGAATTGTACTTGAGAAGTGTTCACCAAAGTTTTAAAATTTTTTTTGGTCTGATTTTGTTCGTAATAGTTTACTTATTACTTATTAAATAATAAACTGGCCTTTGTCATATACGACTCACCGTGAAGCCTGGGCAAGTGCATTGTTGGATCGCAAAACATAATGATTGGAGATCTTTCACGGCTAGCAAGCAAATCCAAACCACTATGGAAGCTTGGGCTTTTGGGCAGAAACGGTACGCCGGACTGTAGATTACCCGCCACCGCTGCAGCAGTGCCGTTGGCAGTTGTACTTAGCGATAGCGTACGACCGCCCGCAGATTTGTTCACTACCATAATCACCGCGCCACAGGCTCTTAACCGTTACACCCATTTAAGATCATCTAGTTCTCGTTACCATAATATAATAACACAAACGTGAGTACCACCACAGCTACTAGCAGAAGACAATGGCATGCCGCTATACGTTCGATGCGTGGTAGGTGTTATTTAGACGTCCAAAACGTAAATTGCGAACATATTTTTGTCAATTTCCTATTCGATACGAAATACATAAGTAAATTAATATCAGGTTTTAACGAGTTTATGATCTGTGTTTGATTGTAGAGTGTAAAAGATCTAACTACCTAAATATTATTTAGTAAATAGTAATAATTCGGCATCTCATGTGTTAAGAAAAAAAACACTACCCATCTAATTAGTAGTTATGAACAAATATGCTTGTTAACTTACACTAGTTGTCAGTTTCAGTTGCAATAACTCAATAATATTTTAAATATTAGATGATTACTGATTAGCATTTGAATAATATCCTATAATGATTTTTAATAACGATATTTAAATTAGCAGAAAAATATAAATACCTAGTGTACTTTTTATTTTATTTCAAATTCCATTAATTGTTTTCTTATTGATAACATATGTTAGTTATAAAGTACCAAAAAAAAGACCGAAAATTGAAACTAGATAATAATATCGCTAAAGCAACAACCTTCAGGATAAGTAAAAAAAATACATAAAATATCGTTGCTATAATGTAAAAACATATGATATATTTATGCATTAATAAAGAATAAAGAATAAAGAATTTATAATATAACCAAATAGTCTAAATCATAAGAGAATTCCAATGAAAAAAAAAAATATAGGTGCAGACGTAAGCACTGTCGGAAAATCGTCGTTAAATCGTTTATCGTAGGTATTTATATTACATTTTAAATTAAACTGTCCGTGACAAGGTGACCCCACCCTCCATCGACCTTTTGGCATTTACCGAACTCGAAACGAAATTAACCACGAACATACAAGTTGTCAGTGAATATCATTTTCTTGGGTGTTACGTGATAAGTAGCCACCGAAAAAAATGTATAATACCTATTATGTCATTGTAATATGACGACTAAACTGTACAACGATCATATGTATTATTATATACATCGAATGCAGTTAACATTTTTACACGATTACGGCGGGAAACAAACGAGATAATATCGTTATGATTCATATTATTGTATACACTCTACAATCGACAGGTGACAATCAAGCAATACCTATATCATTTATTGCAATAATTTATGACGGAATCAAAAACTATTCTGACGTGCATACCAACAACTACAGCGCTAAGGTTTCTCAAACGACGAACAGTAAGATAATATAATAATAATAATTATGATTATAATATTAGTAATATGTGTTCCGATGTCAGAAACGACAGAAACCTCGCGAGTGCGACGGCGACGGTGACAACGACACGATTGCGCGCGCGCGTCCCGGACAAGAGCGATTTTACTGAATTTATTACAATTTTGATTGTTGACAAATTACTACAATAATTCGCTTCACGCTGGCGACAATTAATCGTGAAGACGTACGCGGATCGACGACAACGACGATGACCAAAACTCAAAACATCAAATGTGGTCGAAACGGACGCGCGCGCACGTGCATGGCGTTTCGGCGACGGTGTTTTGCGGACTAGCACGGCGTCTGTGAGCTTTTGGTTCGCGGTGGATCGATGGTGGCGGCTAATAGGTGCGTTGGCGGAGTGGCAGGGTGGAAATGACGGTTGGTAGAATGACAGGACGAGAAAGTGGTGGCCGGGATGAGCGCTGCCATAGGGTAACCAAGGAAACACACGTCGAATACCAGCCGCCGCCGCCGCCACGGTTAGCCTTAGCCAGTGTTGGACGAAGGCTGTGACGAACGCCAGCGACGCCTAGACCGCAGCGCGCAACGACCAAGCACGACGGCCGGGTGGCCAGATGTCGCTACCATCCCCGCGTGGGGCACGTGTGTGCGGCCACCGGCGTAACAAGTGTTGGTCGTGTGCCCAACCGGCGTGGGACCGGCACGTTATTAGTCTTAGCGCCCGTTGGGAGTGCGAATTACAATTTTCAACAAATTAAGCGATAATAAAATAACGGTAATAACTAAAATTGAACATAAGCCGTATAACACGAATAGAAGTCCAATGTCGTTTTTCGTGTGTGAACGTATGATTATCAATAGAAAATACGACGTATCTAACAATGTAGGTATATAATATGTATGCATAGTGTACCAATATATCACCTAATTAAATAGATGGGATAAATTTTACGATTGTACTATTAAATAGGAGGGTGGTTCAACATTCAACCTTTGAAAGCCCCATTCGAAAAAAAAAATACAATTGTTTAGCTGTGTGGGATCGAAGACTTCTTATCTCACATTGATGTTAAAAATGTTGGACCCCCTGAAATTTTAATGGATTTTCTTTTAATGTATGGATAAAAACTTTGATTATACTCGAGAGTTGAACTTTAATAAATGTGAATTTTTATAATTGTACAGTGACATAAAACATAAAACAGCTTATTAATTAAGAGGATGACAGTACATACTCGTAATTTGTTTCTCTCAAATAATCATAGACGAATCTACAGGGTGTGCCTGGTGTGCCAGGGCACACCCTGCGACTAGTATAAACCCGTGTAGTGCCCATAATACTCATTTCAGTTACAATGGTATTGAGTCTAAACATTAAACAATTAGTATTTTAGTTTTAATAAATTTTTATTGGTAAAAATATTGTCAATAAATATTATAGTGATAAGCATAGTTGATAAAAGATCAGCAATATATTCAAGAATAGAGAAAAAACGCCTGTTTATTTAATGCACGGCTATAGTCGTAATTTGTAGTCATAACCATAGTTATTTTATGTAATTTAATTTTACCAGTAATTATCATTTTTATGGTAATTGACAAAATGAAAAATGCTTTATTTCGTATTAAGTATTAACATTTAACACAGAAGTATTAAGTATAATATCATGTCGCCTATAACTAGATATCAGTTATAATATATATTTCATACAATTTTTTGTTATTAATGATATAAAATAAAATAATATTATATTTAATACAATTCTTTGTTATTAATAATAATAAAAATAAGATGTTATAATTGTTGTATTAAACTTCCAAGAATTTTAAACATAATTGATTAACAATTTAATTGTTGGTTCTAAGTATATGTCCAAAAAAATAATTGAGTAACATATATTTAACTTTGCAATAGTTGTAGTTTATTAAATTGAATAATTTTGAAAGATTACATGTGTATTTTACAGCATGAAAAATAGCATCTAAACTAGGTAATAAAAATTAATCTTAATAATATTATTTAATATTATTAATGTTATTTCAAATGGGAAACATATTTTAAACGTGTGATAACTGAGAGGTAGTTTGAACTACCTAAGGCTTTTTTGAGGTAAAGGCACACCCTGCTATGGATTCCTAGATTCGCCTATGCAAATAATCACAACATTGTAAATTTGCAGAGTTCAGCAGAACCAACCTTGAAGTGTTTGCTTTAGTGTACGAGTGAATTGACATATCATCAAACTTAAGAACATAATCTACATTTTTATAAAATGATTTTTTATGATATTTCAATTTTTATGACAGTTAAGTATGAGCATATACTCGTATTGCGAATTTAAAAATGCTCGTATCTTGTATTTAAATATAATGTATCAAGACACAGGTTATGTGTTTTTGTATTAAAGGAAAAATAATAAACAGAATCTTAAAAAAACTTTTCAATTACAGTTGAGTCTCAACAACTCAAATTTCAAGGAAGGAAAAAATTTAATTTAACTTTTGTAGTTATGAGTTACAAAACTTGATTTTTTTTTTAAATACGAACTAATTTGAGTTAGCTATTTTATTATTTTATATTTATTTATAAGCTACAATTACAATTAAAAGATTACATTTAAAATAATATTTCCTATGTTTAATTTTATCGGTGTCAACTGTCAATTATATTTGATCTAAAATTTGTAATTTATTCTTTACTGTTTCTTCCTCCTAAAATATTCTCTTTTAAAACAAATATTTGATTCTTATTATAAAATTTAAGTTATGACTTTGAGTTTGCTCAACTATTTTTTATATTTGACTTATCGCAACAAATATTGCTTGGATGAATAAGAAGTTTTTTAGGGACAAAAAAAATGGGAGTTATCAAGGTTTTCGAGTAATTAAGACTTGACTATATTTAAAATATCAATAGCCTTTTTACAGTTAATGATTTTTTTACTTTAAGCCAACGTTACCAATTATCAATAAATATCATTCCATTTTATAAATCTCAAGCCCATATAACTTATAGCAAAATTTATGAAGTTCATCAATTATAATAATGAAATATGTGTTTGTTTATTTTGGATGTATTTATTGACTTATTGTGCAACAACAGTTTTCAAAATTGTGAATGAAAAAATTTTTTTAAATAAAAATCTGTAAATAGAAAAAAAATGGTTATTCAATGACCAACTATAGACCAAGCTATATTAAAATGTTATCATTGTTTCAACGCCAACGCCAACACAAATATATTCAAAGGCGCAACAACACATGGCTAAATTAATAATTTAAATATTTTTACCTACTTTCGACCCACTTTGATTTTTAGTTCTATAACTAAAAATGTAAATGTATTAATTATTTAATCCTATCCATTATTTATAAAATTATTTGACAACATTTTTTAATTGTCCATTATATGAATTATTTTAACCTTCCTCCCCTTTAAGGTAACTTTAATTGTGTCTTAACATTTACGGATGCAATCAAATTGTATAATAGATTTTTAAAATAGTTATTTAATTTTAATCATCACATTACAAATTATCATAACAAATACTTACCAAATATCTATCAACATTTACAAGCTACATCCATTGTTTAGGAACTAATTTAATTACATAGGATTATTAGTGACTATTTATAGGTCTAGACTGAAGTCATAGATCACCAAACGCACCTGATATTTAATGTATATATATATATATATATATATATAAATTCAGAATAATGTACCTACCTAATAAAAAAGTTACTATAACTTAGGATTTTTTTTTATAAAAATTGGTTAATTGTATCGAATGAATATTAAATATAAATTAATTCAGTCAATATATTATAGCGCAATATAACTAATAAAAGATACAACTTTAATCTGATACTTACAGATTAAATTAAACCTTTTTTATTTTTAAATAATAATTTTAATTATTAAATTAAAGTATATTTTTATGTATAAGTAATAACTAATAATTATTAATATATATTGAAAATAGTATTCAATGAGTGTTGCAACAAAAAATTTTTAACTTCATACTTAAATTTTGACTAAAAACTTAATCTAAAATGTATGCTTTAGTGCATTGAGTGAGAGAATCTAAATCACTAGAAATTTATTTAAATCAGTAAAAATATATACAAATAAGTGAATCCATAGAAAAATAAATTGTTATTGTTATTAGGACTATCTGACCATTACAATATATTCTAAATGGCTTTCACGACATTTAAACTCTATCCCCAAAAAATTACTTATAAGTGTCATTTTCAGTTTATTGTCTTATAAATTTAAATATTTAAAACATATGCATACCATGAAGTGATTGTAGAACTTGAAGTTCGCGGTTGGTAGTTACAACATTAAAACGTGAAGAGTTTTGTCTTTTCTCTCTTTTTATTGTGATTGGTCCTAACTTAAGTTTGTTTATTTGTGTTGGTGGAGGACTAGGAGCAGTATTTGAATGTCCAGTAGAAGTGCCATCATGTACCTAAAATACATATTAACAAGAAAATTTAACTTAAAATGTTCAATAAATAGAAGTATTTAAACAAATATTAATGTATAAATACTAGTTACCATTTTACCAACATGTTATTATTTATTAATTTTTATAATTTAGACAAAAGCATTCTAATACATAATTGAAATACATATGATTTAACTAAATCAAATATAGAATAATTAATGAATATTAGTTAATATATTTTGTATATTTACAAACAGTTCATATTAAATAAAATGAAAATACCAATAACTTATCTTTTATTTACAATCACTAATTCAATCTTTTAACTTATCTCATGCCCAACAAACAATACTTGGCTATTATGAACCAAATTTTTCCAGTCACTCAAAACAATAATTTATTAATTATGGAACTTCCTCTGGTATATTGGAGATTTTGAAACTATTTTTTCATGACATCAAGTAGATTATAAAAATGAATATGTACACTGATAAAAAATTATAAAGAATCAATTAATCTAGGCAGACTGTTCACCAGCCTCTGCTTTTAAGGATATTGATAGTATATTGATAATTTATAGTGTTATAACTTGGTTTGTCATATATCCTGGTTTTGTCGGGAATATAGGAATATAGTATTTCGTTATCCCATTAAAGTATTTCGAAACTGCACGAGGAGATTACAAATAAATAGCATCTAGTATCTAATGTTACTACAGTATTACGAAATCTTGATATCAAAATTATGAAGACTTTTATACAGTTATAACTTATAACAGTCACAGGTTGTGTTTGTATTGTATTTTAGATATTTTTAAATAACTTTTATAACAACTTATGTGGTACTATGTATTATACATTTAAACTATTTAATTATAAAAAAGAATTTAATCAATATAAATTGAAAAAAAAAACTAAAAGAGAAGTTGAACATTTCAATAGTTTATAAACAACTTAAAAATAATTTAAAATTTAATTATATTTAGAAAATTATAATTAATAGATTTTGAAAAATATTCAAAATTCTATATGGTTATTTGTTTTCAATTTACAAAAAAAAATTGGTTTTGTGAGAAATAGTTGTTAAAAAATATTCTTAATTATTTTGTTTTTCCTATTTAGAACTGGTTATTTTTACTTTTGATCCTATTTTCTTTTCAAAAGAATAAACTAGGTAAAAAATTCAACCAGGAATCACTCATAATGTTGAAAATAAAATTAAACCTTATGATTCCAAAATCTAATGCCTAGCTCATAATAAAAAGAATCGTTATAAAAGTTTAAACCCAATACAATATAATTTGGTTAACACTTTTAATAATTTATATATATTTAGTTATATAAAACGACTATTACAAAAATAGTATATTTTATTATTAGTATACACTATACAGCATATTATTTATTGCCTTAATTAATTATACATAAAGTAGTTTATATATTATAATGTAGTTTTCATAAAAACCTTTATTCCATGTCTACTGTCTACTATTTGATATAATTACTTTTAATTAAATATTTAGATTTTTAAACTATACTAAGAAAATAAAGGCCAGGACTTGTGCCCTTTAAATAAAACAAAAAAAGTATTGCCTATTTAAAAAGTAATTGTGAATGATATAGGTTTTAATAATATTCTAAAAATAAAATTTGTATTTTAATCAGAATGCAAGAAAATTATTAAAATTCAAAATTAATAAACTAAAGTGAAATAATCTACATTAATATCTTATGGCAATTATGATTAAACAATAATAAAACACAGTTAAATAATAATTATTTACGATTGATGAAATATTTAAACTTGGTGCTATACTTACATATGTACATTTTACGATTAATAATATCTTATCAATTGTCTTATATTTTTTTTTGAGGTTTAGTGCCTTACTTTTACAATATTTAATTATTATTGATGTTGATAACATTATAAAACAGGAAAAAAAATATTAAAAATTATATTAAGCAAAAAGTATATAAACTATAAAAGAATAAAACTTAATAGAATTAAGACATGCAGTGAGTCTTACTATTCTGCTTAATGCAGTATATATCATTATACAGATATCACTGGTAGTTAAACATATTAAAATCTTGCATATTAATATGTTACGCAAATTATGAAACTTATACATCTTATGTTTAGATCATTCTTATTAATATCATATCATAATATATTATATAATTAGGTTAAGCCACTTTTTAATAAAATAAGGAGTTCAAATGTAGTAGAACTATAACAACCGCATTACCGGGTAATTGCGATAAACTGTTAAGTATTGTATTTTGTTATTTCATTAATAATTATATTTCTGATTTGTTTCAAAATATATTGCAGTAAAGTTACTAATTTTTTTTTTTTATATAATAATAAAATTCCAATTCAAAAATTGAGTTTTTAATTTTATTATCTCTAAACAATAATCAAAATTAACTAAACAATTTTTTTTTTTGTAAATTTTAAAAACATTTATTTGAAGGAATTATTTAATTGTTGATATATATTATTAGAACTTGAGTTTAAACTTTAATTGTTAATATAGTATTATAATCTATTATAATGAATTTAAAATACATATATTATAATGTTTTTAACTGTCAAAAAAAATTCACACAAACACACACACACACACACTACATTTTATTCATACATTTTTAGTTACCCCGCTTATTTTGAGCCACTTCCACCACTGCCAATACTATGCAATAATCAATAGATTTGATTATAATTGTTAGTATTCAATTTTAGACCCTAAATAATTATTTCATACATGGAATTATATAAAATTGATTAATATTGTTGTTAAATAAAGTTTTTTTTATTATTTTGCATTTTATAAACAAAAGATTTCTGAAAATGTGGTGTTTAATACTTTTCCAGTCAACTAAATTAAACATAATGCAATGCTTCTGAGAAAATTTAAAAGTGTATTCATGAAAAGTGCCTTATAGAAAAGATTTTTTATATATAAAGTTGTTATTTAAAACAAAACAAATTTAAAAAATCCCGATCAATTTAAAATGATAATCATATTTAGTTATACTAACTAATAGCAGAAATAATAAATTGTTTAATACTCGAAAATTACATTTATTAGACAGGATTCAAGTAATTAGGACTTTCATAAATTGAAACTTGTAATTGTTTTGAATGAAATAAATTTTTTAAGGCATTCTGACATCAATTATGGATTATAAAGGACTGAAGTCTACTTAAAATTTAAATACACTTGAAATATCAAAAAATATTCTTAGAAAAATATACAATAAGGCATAGGCCAATACAATTTATACATAATATGCCGTGTACTATAATATTTAAAATTTTATGATTTATTTCAAATCTATTTTATATACTATACAAGAAATAAGAATCTTGACAACTACTTTCTGGTTATTATGAGTGCTTAGTAAAATTTAGCATGCTGATCGGAACTTTTATTTTATTATCTATCATAATTTATGATAACCATAATAATAATAATTTTATAGGTGACAATGGAGGTGAAATATTTTTTCATGATACCTACTTGGTATTTTATATTTAAAAAATAAGTTGTTAACAAAACTTACATCATCTCCTGTCATTTCTGCTCCTGATCCATTTTTTACATCAACATTTTTGGATTTGGAAATATCCTAGAATATAAAAAATTATTAAAACAACATGAAATATATAATATATATATATATATTTATTTTTGCTCATCTATGAAATAAATAATGTACCTACCATTGCTCAAACATTTTTTTTTTTAAATGAAATTTGCAATCTGTACTTAATAGCACAATAATTAAATGTGTAACAAAAATAGTCATATTAAAATATATTAAACATATAACAATATAATCATGCATTCATGAATATCAATCAACAATATGTTAGTTGAGGACAAAATTCAATTATATTGTAATAACTTTATGAAAACAGTCATTATTTAAGTATTTTCATGATATAAGTAATCCTAAATGTATTCTTTAAAATTATGGTTTGATGATTACCTATACTATTATCTTCATTTCGCTACTTTCCAAAGTTATACAAATTAAATTTTAAATAGAAAACAATTATTTTAACTATTTTAAAATCTTGAATACACAAATAGGTACATTATATAATAAATATTAGTATATTAGTCAGATGTACTAACACAATTTATCCATATATCTATTTATTATTCCCATAAACATAATTGTACTTTCATGCCATAGTTAATAACATAAAATGTACTGAAAATATGTTATCGCATTTAAGTTTATAATATTAGTCTTCATATTTAAATGTTGTGATATCAAAATGTATTGGAATGTTTATCTAATAATATACAGTAGTATATTTACTAATTTTATATAGAATTTTATAAAATAATACCTTCAAAGGTATTATTAGGTATTAAAATCTAATGTTTAGAAGTTATCAATTATATACATATATACTAATAACAATCGAACCTGTGAAATAATATAATTGAGCAGAAATTGAGGGGAAGTACGTATGAAAAAAAAAAAAATGAAGTAAAAAATCATTAGAATAGCAAATACATAGGCGATAGGCCAAAACAAATGTATGTTGAGGAATCGTTTACCTTGTCTTTTTTCAGTAATATCCTATTTGGCATTTTCAATTCGTTTACTATATCACATACGTTCTGAAACACAATACAATTATAATTACGTGTATTGAAATTAGTAAACTCAAAACTCAAAACGTATTAAACTTTCCCACGAAACTCGGTACTTTTTCGTTTTTTTATTGTCAACACAATGAACTACGTGACAGTTGGTTAAGTGGAAAAGGAAACCTTTCGGTTATCTGTGTAACAAACGTATACAACATCAGTTCATTTCAGATAGACAATAGGCATGAATGATCAATGATTAATGAATAATATGCAATGTGCATAAATTGCGTATTGGATAATAAGCACAATAATTTAAAATTTAAGAATTAAGATAATAATATTATTATTCTTATATAGATAATATTTATTTAATTAATAATAATAAACTGTTGTAGTGTACCAAACTACCAACTAGTGTTGATACATTGAGTTGAAGTACTATACCTACTTAGGCTACTTATATTCTGTGTAATGTGTCCTGTAAATTATAATACTTGTTACTATATGCTCACTTGTCTTATAATCTTGTCAAAAATTAATAAACTAATAAATAATATGTTAATCAGATAGGTAATATTTGATTATTATAATTTACTATAATGCTTAAACTCCTGTATTTGAAGTTGTTATAATACAGTTTCAACAGTTATGAAATTATTATTCAATTTAAGCACTATAATAGACTAGTTATCACGACAACATTACGTAGTAATGCGTACCTAAAGTCTATGCTATAAACATAATACTGTAATATTAGCCATTTTAAAATATATCTTATCCATTTTTTATTATCCTCTCTTTTTATTCTATGAAGTACGCAAACTGTTAAATATTCTTAATAATTCAACTTTATATTTTTACCGTCATTTAAATAATAAAAAAAATTTTATTTTATATTTTGCCCAAATCACTGAATAAATGAATTTTCAATTAATGTTATTAATATCTTTGCCCATCTCCAAATATTGTTTATATTTTGATTAATTGATTTGTATGATATAATTCTAAATGATTTTCGTGATGGCAGTAAAACTATTTAAAATTTCCAAAAAAAAAAAAAGCAAGTAGTAATAGTTTATTAATTGTGACGAAAAACGAATCTAGAAAAAAATCCCTGCGGATAAAAACCGAAAAAAAGATAATTGTTGAATATAGCTGTCAAAAATAATAAGAAAATAAAAAATATGTAATTTAAATAATACTTATTTGTTACAATATCTTGGTGCATCAGTTTGTTTGAGCATAATAATAATATTAATAAATTCATGAATAATAATTACCTAGTCAGGAAGTTGGTTATAAAAAAAAGTTTATTTCAGTTTGCTATTAGACACAGCTTTCAAAAATTCTTCAATGGTTATTTCATTACTTTTTTGTCTTTAAATAAACTGTTTTAAACAGATATTAACAATCTTTTAGTATTAAATATTACCTATATCTGTATTCTATTTATAACTAATTGTTCTTAAACCGTCATAATTAAAAATTTGAGACTAATTTTATGATTATAGGTATAGTAGGTTTAAGATAGTATCTTCAACCGTGATAGGTAGTACAATAGGTAATATATAGGTGCCCTTATTGATAAATATTGTTAAGTATTCTATAATAAGTACCTTAAGTTTATTAAAAATTCAACATATTATTTTATGATTATTATTTGTATGACCACTACAAGTTAAGTTATCTTAGAAGTCATTGTCTCACAATTTAAGCCAGATAGCAACTTACATTATTTAATTATACTGTTCTAAGGTAAGGCCTTATGTTTATGATAGAACATTAGAAGTTTCAAATCATGATTAAATATTTAATTGTACATATAAATATTTAAACATGCTTCAAATTCACAAAATACTAAGCATATGTTCTAAAAACATAGACCATCAAAAATTAGGCCTATGTCAAAAACTTAGTTTTATTAAACACTTTAATTAAGCCTTGGTCCTTGATTAAGGTTGGGGTCAGGGTGTATGTAAATTATTACAACAAACAAAATACTAGATGTAGAGTGAAATAATATTTAATATCATGTATTTGTTATACATAGATTCAAATAAAAATAAATATATTTTATGTAAAGTATCTATAAAAATTACAATCAATTGTTTAAAAAAATATACATAATGTTGAACATTTACTTAGAAAAATAATTTTTATATGCTATAAAGTATAAGATTTTCCAGATCCACGAGAATCTGAGAACGCAACAGATCTGTCTCCCTCTTTTTGTATTATATTAGAAGTAGGATAAGGTAAAGTTGCTTCAGATAAATTAAATCCAAAATTTAGCAGTACTTCTGAAAATTGATTAGTTATATTATTTGGATATTCAATTTCAACATCATTATTTTCTATATGAAACCGAGGAATATTATTAACACTTAATATATTTTGTGGGTCTGTTTTTAGCATTGATAAAAGTAATTGGGCACCATCACGTACATCAGCAGCACCTGAGATTAATCTTCTCCCACATATATTTCCTGTTTCTACAGCAATAACTGGTAAATTCAATGATGTTACTCGTTCCGTTTGGTTTATTATACGATCCTTAAGATTTAAATCCAAAGCATTGTTCAATATATAACCAGAGTTAGTTAAAATACGGGATCCAAAAACAGAACCAAGACCACTATAAAACAAATTAAAATACAAATCTGGATAAATATTCTATAAAACCATATAAGTAATACAATGTATTATGTACCTTATAATAGTTACATAAATATCAAAAGTATCTGTAGCTGAAACTTGTAATCCAGAATTTTGATTCCAATTGACTCCTAAACCTGTACAAATCATCATAAATTGTTTAAAATAATAAAGAGAATGCTATCCATATATTTGCTGTCTCCATCTTACACACATATGACTATATGAGTATATGACATGGAAATTTTGAATTCACTTGTTTCAATGGTGTTCCATTAGTTTTATATTAGAGTTAGTCGCCCTAAAAGTTTTACTACAGATCAATTTACACTAAAATAAAACGATACACTATTAAAACCAGTAAACAAACATTTTCCAAGTCATACTTGTAAGAGTAAGGGCCCGTATTACAATAGTTGAACTCCGGTTAAACCACAGAATTCGGCCGGTAAAGTCAGTGGATCAAGCATAACGGAGGTTTAAACTATGATTGTAAAGCGGATCCTAAGACAAAGACAACAAAAGCATAGGTAGCATCCATTAGTAAATTTTAAGCTTACAAATTGCATACTTTTAAAGCTATTCAATAATGAAAGATCTTCAAGATATTTTTTAGTACTATTCATTTTATTTAATACTTCCAGTAAAATTGGTCCTCCAGTACCTTTATTGGAAGTTATAATGCAATAGTTCATAAAGTTTTGTTTTAATACAGGTAAAATAAGCGGTTGGTAACTAATTACATCATCTGGATTTAAAATAGACTTCAATTCTCTTGACATTTCTTTATAAAATTCTTAATAAAAAAAAAAAAAAAACATTATTATTATTTCTAAACAAAATATTTTTTATACAGATGTTTAAATAATAGCTACCACACCAATTTAACTTTTGATTTATGTCCATATATTATTACAAAAATAAGTAAAATGTATGAATATAAAATATCATATTATATTTTTTTCATAGAATATCAACACAATGTTTAATACGTTGACCGCCACATGCCCGCCGGCGGTCATTTGGCTACTGGTGATAACACTAAAAATGTGGTCGCCGGCTGCCACGCTACCCTATTAGCTATACGCCATGTGACTGCGGGCTGTCACATTCATGTATATTTTCAAATAGACTTTATTATGCTGGCGCTGAAGTAACGATACTATAAATATTACCATTGCATAGAGAAGAAAATTTTACATCGAACGGTATATTTTTTACCTCTATTGGATTTTTTTAAGTTGTAGAAATAAATGATTAAGCTATAATTAAAAAAAGCGCTATAATCTTATTGGCGAGACAAAAATAAGAATAACAATATTGGTTTCGTGAATTTCCGATGATTAGTTCTATAAATATCAAAAATAACATTTTATGAATAACTCTATAAAAACACTGTAGCCTTCGGCGAAAGATTATCAAATGCCCGTTGGCGGGCACGTGGCGGTCAACGTGTTAAAATTACTTAAATCAGTTATTGGTAATTTATAATACATCCCCAAGTTCTATACTTTATTCCACGAGGAAACATGCAGGTTCTGTGCAACCCCCAGCTTTCAAAACTGATTACCTTATGGCAGGGTGTAGGGGTTGAGCAGAAAACCGATTTTGGTCGGTCCGCAACATAATCTCTCTGGAACAGAGTATACTAATATATTATGATACAAAAGATATACTGATGTAGCTTCCTTTTTTTATATTATGTATCATACCAATTGGTCCATGTAAAGATATTGAGGTGAGAGTTTCTATCAAACCATTAGGCGATTTAACCATTTGACCAAGAGAACTATTTGATACTGTGGATAACCAATGTTTAAGGTTATCGTCTTCAACTAGCTTAGTGGTATTCTGATTAATTGCTTCAAGTAAACTTTTTGTAACAGTTATGCCTTTCCTAAATAATGTACAATAATGTTGTGTACATACATTTAGAAAATTGTGCTTTTCTTACTTTGCTAAGTTTATGGAAGGTTCAACTAGTGTTTTCCAAGGAAGAATTCCATATTTTACATGAGCATGAAACAATCCTACTAAAAAACCTGGTACTCCAATAGTATTGTGTGAACTATGTGTAGCTCTAAAATCAATTGTATTTCCTATACCAGTTCGATGATCATATACCACTATGACACCATTTCTAAAAACAAAATAAGATAATCTTAAAATAATTATATAGAATTTAAGTTATATATTATTTTACTTGCCCTCCTAATCCTGAAAGATGAAGGAGTGCTACTGAGTTGCATAATGCCGCAGTAATTGCTGCATCAACTGCATTACCACCCATTTTGAGCACATTAATTCCATATTGAGAGCATTGATCATTATCACTTGCTACATTTCCATGAGGTACTAACTTTTAAGTTAAAAAAATCTTTTATTAATTAATTTACTATACAAATTTAAACTTATCATACCTGATTTGATCCATAATGAATATGAATTAATAACATAAATAATAATCCAATGCAAAATACCATACAAAAACCTATGATTAATTTAAGTAGAGCTTTTTCATTACTATTTTTAGCATAAAGTGGGGTCTTCTCACTGCCATCATGATCATAATATACAGCTGAAACAATTTTTAAATATATTTGACAATTAGAATAACTAAAGTTCAGACTAAGTTGTATGTAACTTGAAAGAATTTAATGCTTAATGCATTTTTATATTCAATAAATACAGGTTCCTGATGTAACAGAGATAATTAATAATGATATATAATAATAAAATAAACCCATACATTGACTGGAAAATGTATTAATTGTGTCGTCATCCATTGTCGACAATTTTTTCACATAATATCCGTCTTAATATAATTCCTCAAAACAACAAACGATTGCCAATAATGCCAATTGATTTAAATATCAAAATAAAATATTTTGAATATGTTGAATTCCTCAATAACTAACAATAAAATCAGAATCTAGAGACGACAGAGATGATGATGTTGATTGTAGAGTAAATCAGTAAATCAGTGATCTCCAGTATTCTACTTATCTACTTCTACTATAAATTCTATACGATCATACTGATCATAGAACAGTGCTTACGATATATCAATAAAGATACCATCTCCACAGAATATAACAATCACCCTACCACAGAATATACTATATAGTATTAGATATCTGAATATTTTAAATATTTAAATATATATTTTTTTTGTTATCAGTATCGTTTTGCGACCGTGTCGTGTATATCATTAGATTAATTGTTGTATATAAACTATAAACAACAATAGTTGTTACATATTATGACATACCTATTGGCTATTACTATCTATTATTTGCATTTTGCAAAAAATTTTATGCACGACTATGACATACAACTACAGAATAGATTCTGTGCTACAACCGCGGTCCGCGGATTACTCGAACAGTCGAATATGTATTGTGTGTAATCTACTAAAATCCTTAAAACTAAATAAATTTGTAATTAATACTAAATAATTAATCTTTTTTCTATGCTTAAAACCTTTATAAACACATTAAACAGTTAACTCTGATCAAATTTATAACAACATTAACAACTAAATTGATTATTTAACTGTAACTATGGACTAAAATATATTTCTTAGTTCGTGAATCAAGACTTTTAAGAAGAATTCGATACGTACCTAACCGACTCGTATCGAAGTCTAAGCCCAATACAGGTCAGGACATATCACTTGTATATTGAACGTCAACTTCTTGAATATTCAAAATTGAATTGATACGCTCCAATTTCTTCCTTGAAAATCTTGAATATGACATTGTTTATATTAGGCGTAAAGAGATATTCTGTTTTATCCATACTTATACTTAAATCCATATATACATTATTATCTTTGTTAGTATGTTTATTAATTAATATACTGTATTATCCTATACTTGAACATCTGATAAAATTAACTAATTTCAAATTTGGAACATCTAAAATCTATTACTTATAATATTATGAGTGATACCCATTTTATGTTGTTCGATAGTTGGTTGAATGCAACAATTATTGTTACAAAAATTTAAAAAAAATTACTTATTAGTATATTATACTTAAGGTTTAAGATTTATAAGAATGATACAACAAAATCAAGTATAAACATTTAAAGAAGCAGAAAAACATTTAGGTAAACAGCTTCTAGAAAATGGTTTGCAATAATAAAAACACAGTTATTACAATACATCTATTTTATAGTTTCATTGTATCGTTTATAAGAATGAAATAAAAATAAACACACGTCTAATCTCATAATATTTAGCTGACATTTGCGTAACAGTCTGTTTATTGAGTCCAACAATATTCGTTCACTTGGTGAAAATAAATTGTCCATAGCTTCTTCGAAAAAATCGTTGTCGGCTTCTTGTTTATCTTGTAATCCTTGAACCATACCATCAAATCGAGCTTTATTTTTTAGTAATCTCTTATTATCTTCACAAGTTTTGAACTTCCACATCATGCAGTTCCCAATCATTTTTAATATTTCTTCTGTTAACTCTTGATGCAGTTGACGTTCATTTAAATGGTACAAATAAAAAGATTTCCCATCATTTCGACCTAAACGAGTATTTGGTTTCCTAAGTTCTTGAACTTGGAGATAATTATTCATAAATAGTTCAGACGTTAGTGTTTTTGTTTCACGGTCTGGTATTAAAGCAGTTTGTTGAAGACGTTCAAGTTCTAGAAGTTTGTTGCTTCTAGTCGCTCTGAATAATCTCGCAGAGCTTTCTCCAAACTTATAGCTTACTACTTGGTCCATTATTGAATCATTTAAACAATTAATTATTTGTTTAAAATTAACAGTTATGTTACACATTGTACCGTAAGATTTACTTAAAAATTTAGTAGGATCTTCTTCTATCATTGTTATATATTCTAATAAATAATTATGACCAACAGATAAATTACTTCTAATTAATTGCAATGATATAGGGTTTGAAACTGGGGCATTGCTGTCAGCACATTGATTTAATATTGTAGACATTACTTCACCAATAATTGTATCATCAAATGTTCTCACAACAGCATCAATTATGATTTTATTTCTCATGTCTTGATGAAACTTATTAAAATTGAGAGTAAACAAAATTTTTTTCTCATCTTTTTGATTTTTTGTTGGTGGAGTAAATAGTTTATTTTGTTTAACTTCAGTCCAAACAACATATGTGGGTGTTCTTTTAAAATATTCATTTCTTATTAATTCAATAGCTTTTTCCCAATAATTATTATACAAATCATCAGGTTTATTTTGTAATTTAATACATTCACTAACAATTTTTGATAAAGGAGCTCGACCAAGACAAAGTAAAGTTTCAACAAGTTCCTCGTATTGATTGCCAAATTTTCTCTTAATAATTGATAAATATTTTGGGTACCTTAAAATCATTAGTATATTCTCCATATTCAATTTGTATTCTATTTGTACTGAGTGGACATTACAAATTGCCGAAACAAAATTGAATTGCAATAAAACAATTAAAGTTTCTTGTATCAAGTGCCGAGGATATTTTCCATCCAACATGGTACTTAAAGTTATAAGGGATTTCTGACCCCATTGTAAAGGTTTAGCAATTTCAGAAACGTCTTGACCAAAATAATCACGCAAAATAGATGTACAAATACGACAATAGTCGGATGACATGCTAATCTAAATTTAGTAGTATAGTAGTAATTAATATAATTAATATTATAATGCCGAACGCCGCACTCGAACACAATTTTGAATTTATTATTATTTAGTAGATTTTAACAGTACTTAGACACTCAGAAAGTCAGAAACATACAATGGGTCCATATGGCATATAGTCGGTCTACGTTATTCTTACTCACCTTATTATTTAGTAGTGGTGATAATCACGATTTAAGATATACGTATATGATCTAAATCTTAAATCGTGGTGATACCACAGAATATTATTCTGTGATAAACGTATAATCATTGAAGATAAGAGATACCATGGCTGATATAATTAATATTAAGTATTAACAGAAAATTAACCGCCATAACCTAAAAAATAATTGTATAATGTTTTGCCGTATATTTTCTTCTTTTTGTTGTTTTCGTACTTTCGTAGTATGAGCTACGAGTTTAGTCGTTCTTGTTTAGTTTTAGACGTTTTAGTGTCATATAAATTATAATACTCTAATATTGACAATGTAATATTATTCATTGTTATACTTATAATATACATTAATATGAAATGAATATTGACTGTATCTCGTTTTGTATGTTCTGTTTTCAGTATTTGTTAAGAATAAGGCATTTGATTAATTAATTATAAAATCTGCTGAATCTATTATTATAGCAACCTTAAGCATGGAGAGTGAGTAAAATTCAACCCATTTAAAAATATTTTATGTTGTAATTTGGATTTTTCGTGTTAAATTAAATGTTCCTAATTTATCTAGTTTTTCACATGATTTGTATTCCCTTTTGTTATTAATCGTGTAAACATTAACATTTACTTAATTTTACATAGCTGAATTGTTACAAAGTTCGTGGTCACCATATACGGAGCTCTTACCTGTATTGGAGAATATTTTTACAAATGAAAGACCTAATGTAGCATTTTTAAAACGCATTTTACGTGCTGCTAAACCACATTTTTTAAATGTATTTAAGAACCCAGTAAGTTATCAAAGGATTTAAATCGTACAATTTTATATTAAAACAAAAATATTTTAGCCAAAAAATGTTAAAAGTCGAGAACAAATTATGAAAGTCTTGGCAGATGGAAAACCAATTCAGAAATTTGAGATGTTAGCATTACCTAAAGATATGGCCGAAGAAGTCCTAATTCTCTCCGATATGTATGATTTAGATGAACTTATGTCTTTGGAACTTTTAAATACTGGTAACTAAATTTAACATTTAAATAATGTTACTTTAAAACTATACATTTATAAGATGTTGATAACAATGAATTGAATGATTTTATCAACTTATTAATTCATTTTTTGTTTTTGAAAACCTTGCATAATTTATTTAACTAACAATAATGTTTTTAAAAAAAATAAATAAAAATAGCCCGTTACCAAAATCCAAAATATCCAGAACTTTGCAGAGGTTTAGTAGCAGTATTGTTGTATTATAATGCACATCGTATGCTAGCATCTTCTTTAAGACTTCTCATTGAAGGAAGCACTGGTCGTACTTGGATGCCTCGTGTAGATCCAGCATGTGCACAACACCTTGGCCAATTTGTTGATCAACTAATGAATGATGGATTATTCGTTAATATTTTGAGTAATTATACAACTTAATTTGAAGTTTATCTGCATTTTTACTTAAAATGTTATTATTTTATTTAGTTGCATTGGAGAACAAAGATTTGACTAAAGAAATTGAATTGCTTCAAAAAAATAAAGCTATTGGTGGTCCAAAACATCACCAACTTGTTGTGAGCTTATTTACTGAAATTCGTACAATGTTAGCAGAATGTGTATTCTATTATTCTATTCAATTTGGATTATCAAAACAACAACTAATTAGGTAAATTAAAAACATTTAAATTTTAAATTTTAAATTAAATACTAAAATTTCCTTTGAAGTGTTATTTTTATTATTTGTCCTTAACACTTAGTAAATTTTATTTATTTAGTTTATTACAACATTTGCAAAAGATAAAACCAGATGTAGAATCACGTGGAGTTGTTAGTAAAGTACCTTTATTCATGGTGACTTCATTTTTATATGCTATTGATTTGGATTGTATGAATAATACTCAAGAAATTAGTAGTGGTAATTCAACAAATAATAAAATATATCAATTTTTCCTATTTGTTATTTTTATGCACACATTTTTAGATACAAAGGAGATGTTTTTATCTTCAGCATATGTTGAACTTTCTACACACGATTGGGAATGGCCAGAATTAAAAAGTATAGCTACATTTGGATTAGCTGTAGCATTCTCAAAATTACGTTCTTCACAACATGTGTTTAAGGATAAAAATTTATTCAAAATTGATGAAACATTAATTGGCTATGCTATGGATACTAAAGTATTTAGATTTTTGAACCAAAATGTTGCTCCTTCAGAATTTCTTCATTATGTAGTATGTATTATATGTTTTTATATATTGTGTAGTTCAAATCAAAAAATATTTTTAATTTTGAATACTAAAAAGTACTTAAAAATTATATTATTATTTTATAGATAATATTAACATAAAATATACTAGTAATCTAGTATTTATTTTAAAAAATGTCAGTGTATGCAATATCTCTTATAACTAGAGCGCGGATTTCTATGCAATTGCATATTTTTTCCCTTTTAATATTTTTGGATTGTCGTTAGTTATGTCCATGAATCATCATAGTTTGAAGCTAATGGTGAAATTTTTTTTGCATATTTCTGCATATTTAAAGGTTATTGCATATTTTTGCATATTTTGACAAAATTCAAAATTTATTGCATATTGAAGTGAAAATTTAAAAAAAATGTATAAAATAATATTTTGTCAAGTAGAAAATTTAAAAATAAATTCCATAGTTTATAAGATAAATAATCGATTACAATTAAAAATTCATTCTATTTCTGGATCGAAAGGTGCAACACTAACTACAAAATTAAACGAGCTTTCCAACAAAAATTAAGGTCTGAAGATTCTACGAAAAATTAATTCAGTGTTATTAGGCGAAAACGTTCAGCTCGAAGATCTTTATCAAGACCCGACAATACTAAGTTGCTTCAAATATACCCCAATAACTACGGTTGATGTCGAACATTCGTTTTCAGTCTTTAAAAATATGTTAGCCGATAAAAGACACAGCTTCACAGAAGAAAAACTTAAAATACATATAATAAATAAAATTTTAAAAATAAATTAAGGTTTTCAGAAAATTCCCTAAATTTTTTTTTATTAGGTATTTAAATAATTAATTATTATAAGTTTTACTGTAAATTTTAAATAAATAAAAATGTTTGCATATTTTCATGATTTTTACTGCATATTATATGGCATATTTCGATACTTATAAGTGAATAGAAATCCGCGCTCTACTTATAACTGTATGTGTTAGTCTTATTAAATTGAACATACTACTTACCTATACATCAAAATTATCATAATTATTCTTAAAACTTAACAAAATCACTATAAATAATGCCTAAAATACTGTTATAATTGTACCATATGAAATATATTAACCTGTATTTATTATTTAATCTAATAACAATTCATTTGTTTAAGGAATTTATGATAAAAAAATTTCATCAATTAATCACTGAATTTATCGTTATGATGCCACATACCGTCAAAGAAATAAGGAACAAATCGGATGAAATAGCACATACAATTTTAATTTATTACCAAGTAAATTATGCTAAACATGGTTTTCATTAACTCATTTAATTTATAAATTGCGTCTTTAGGAAGGATTAGAACCTCCGACAAGTGAAGAAAATCATTTTGAACAACTGTTAATGTTGATGGCAACGTTGTATGAAAAAGATCCATTAGAGTTAAATTTAAATTTGGATTATTGGCCTCCATCTCGTGAACAATTAAAAACGATCAAGATGTCATCATTTTTAACAACTCAAAAATTTCAAGCATCACTATACAGATTCATTTGTCAAACTGGTGACATGTTGCCTCATATGTTATTTGTCCCATATTTAAATATGTTAAGCTCTTTAGCAACATCTGAAACTGGGGCTGAAAATGTGTTTAATCACTTTCATTCCAATTCGACTAATTCAAATCTTACTTGGGATCACTTTTTCAAAACTTTTTTGAGGTATTATACAAATTTAAGACAAGAAAATATTCCTCCAACCGACACTGTATACAAAAGAGGACATCAAAAAGGTATTACTGCTCTTGAAATACAAGGACTTCAAGCAGTATTAAAATTAATCAGAAATGTGGCAGGTTTGTTCCATTATTTTCTTTTCAAATAATAAGTTTTTGTCATGCTTGCTCCAGAAGTTTTATATTTAATGTTAGTTAAAGCATTAAAATGAAATTTTTCGTCTAACAGAAAGTTAATATTGTCCTATATATTCTTATATTTATATACATAAATGTAACAATATGTTGTTATTTGGTAAATAATTATGGTAGTTTGATTATTCCTGTGCTCTTATGAGACAGTTTAGCATATATAGATACTATGAACAGTTCTCTATAGATTATCATGATATTTGTAGGGTTTGTATAGGCGTCGCAAAAATAGTATGTGTGATTTATGCAAAAAGGCAATTTATGTCTAGTGAATTACAACCCTCAACTACGACTCTTGTTGCAAATGTAGCCAGTTCAGTAACTGAAATGACTCACTTTCCTTCCTTTTTCATGTGTCACACAATATAATATAGATTTATATAATATTTCGTATTATTAGTATTCATGGATTTTTATTTTCAGAACAAAGCGTTAAGTCAAAAGTAACTTTTGTGGATCGTTCTGAATGGGAGACACTTCCTGTTTTATTGGGTCTTGTATCATGTCCAGTAAGAATTTCTCTCAAGGCAGATTTAATTTTGACATTGTCCGTATTAGTTAAACCACCACCATCAATAATAGCTATAAATTTTTGGCAAACTCTTGAAGCATCTCAAATAATTGTGACTGTACCAACTATAAGCAACTATCAAAGTCGCGGTATCATGGTAAAAACATCTAAATTAAAAAAAAATTTAATTTTTGTAATTTATTTTTTATTGTATATTCTTATAGGCAGAGCTAGATGATCTGGAACCTCGCAATGAAGAATACCCTTTGACTATTGCTTTATTAAAATTATTGTCTACTCTAACAGAACAGCCAGTACCAAACCTTTTAGGTTCAAATAACCGAACACCTGGTTTTGATCCATATTTAAATTTTGTTTTACATAATATCTTTTTGAAATGTCTTTCTAGAGGTTATAAAAAACAAAATGAAAAAGTAAATTGAATTTTTTTTTTAGATTTTTTTAACACATTTTAATTTATTTATTATTTTTAAGTGGGAAGTAAGTGGTATATGTCTAGAACTTGCATTGAAGTTTTTGAACCAATATGAACCTCAGCAAACAGATTTTGTGGGTAGTAGTGTTTTACTACCAGATAATACTACTATTAATATTAACCCACCACCTGGATTTCATATAATGACATACTTGTGTACTAATTCTGATTTTTTAAGAACTGTAAGATTTTTTTATAATATAAATTATATAAATATTTCTCTACTACCCAAATAATTAATCAATTTTTAGATTTTAAATATCATGCATATGGGCTGTCAAATGTTTGATCTTTATACCTCATTTAGTGGTAAAGAAGCAATGGAAAAAACTACATTAGTTGTATTACGTCTTTTGGAACAGGCTTTAAATTTACAGCAAATATTTTTGAACGCATCTATTTCTTCTGGCTCACCTCTTATATATACTGGATTACATAAAACTCTTGTTAGTATTAATGTAGCAACAAATGAACCAGATTATATAATCGATTTGTCCAAGTTAGTAAAAACATTATTATTATTATTATTTTTTTTTTATGTATTACATTTTTGTTTGAAGGTTTGTAACTTATACACATTTACCAGAGCATGCATATCATGCTATTCGAATACTGATGACTATAACTTCTTATCCAATACCTCAGTCTCATATGGTATCATATTTTACTTCCAATCCTCAACTTACAATTGGTATTAGACATGGATTTGTGGAATGTCTAGAAGAAGAAGAATCAACAAAGGTATTTAATTTTTTAGTATCTAATGTATATATATTTATACTACTTATAAAATCTAAACATGAAATAATTAATCACAATCTTTACTGATTGTGAATTAGTTTACTCTATTATACTACAACGTCAACAATGAAATTAGATGTGTCTATTAGGCGGGTGGCCAACTGGTTTTTTAGCAAGATCTGCGACCGGGTTGTTATTAATTTTGAAGTAAACTAGAATCTAGGAATCATTAATAGTATACCTGGCATGGATGCCTACAAAGAGTAGCAGGGGGTACAGTTTTGTTCCTTGTTTTTTAAATAATTTTTTATTGAAACCAAGGAACTGTTGTAAAGTAGATTTTTATAATACCTTATTACCTAAGTCTCTTAACAGATCTATTAAATTTAAATTCAAGGATAAATCATTCAATTAACAAAACAATTCTCAGCGGAAAGTAGAGATAGTGTATTAGCTTTTATTGCTTAGGATAATGTAATATTTTACTAGAAGTAACTCATTTTGATTTAGAATGATTGCTTTTATTTTTAATTATTTTTTTATGAAATCATCATTGTGAAATTATAATATTAATATTATTAACTAGGTATAAGTCAATATTTATGTACCATAGAATGTTGTATTTAGTTTGTTGCTTACAAGGCTACTAATTTCAAACACTTCATTGTTTATAAAAAACAATAATAAACTTATGAAAAATAGTTTCAAATCTATGATTAGCACGTTTGAAGAAATTTATCAAAATATAATAAGATTATTATGAGAACCTTTAATAATTATATCCAGGTTGCTTTTAGAAACTATAATCAAAATTAAATATTTTTATTATTTTGTATTATTGTTATTAAAAATTTTTTCTACTTTTGTCCTTTAGTAGTAATATAAAATATTAGTGCTGCAAACTATATATTTTTTTTAAAAATTAAAAAATAATGAAGTTATTAAAAGTTCAGTGACTAAGAATTTATATGATAATAATTGAGTTTTTGACAAGCTTATAATTAGAATTAATTTGGAAATATGAATTACCTGGAATTGATTATGTCCTTGAGTCATATTTAAAGATATGTCCATGTGTTTGTTTGATGCGTAGTAAGGTATATCTGACGGGATATGATCTAATTTTTTTTTTTTATAAAATTGAATTTATTTATCTAATTATATCTTGGTATTTAAATAATCAAAACATTTATTGAATCATATTAGAAAATGTTGTTAAAACATAAATATGTTATTTTTTTTCTTCAAATTTTTAGTTTTTGGAAGAATCAAATGATATGTCTACTGTAAAAAAATGTAAAGAATCCATTTTAAAACTCTTGCTGCAATGTTTAAATTCTTCACCTCCCAATTTGGCCCATTATTTACTTGGTTTTAATTTAGATAATGTACAAAAGACTTGTTTTGAAAATGCTGGTATGTAAAAAAATTAATCATTAAGAATTTTTTATATTGATTTAATTTCAATTGTATACTTTATTATAGGTGTTGGAGGAAATCCTAGAAACTGTTTGCATTCAATTATTGATATACTAGATGATTCACTGAAAAGTCGTAAGAATGGAGCAGTCAGTAAAAATCATTCAAAATTATTGGAGTTATGCTATCAATTGATTTATGTATTAGTTTCAAGTAATCGAACATCTAGACCAGTTTTGGTTTATTTGAAATCCCGTAGTGACTTTATTTTACGTCATGCTTCTGCATTGCCATTTTACTCTGAAAGTTCTAGCAAAAAAGTGAACAGTTAGTAGTATTAGATAATATTAATAATGATAATTATTGCTTGATCATTTTTTCTTACATATTGTTATTTATTGACCAAATAATAGGTAGTGATTTAATACAAATGAATTGGTTGTTACGTATAATTGCTGTTGAGATAAAAATGCATGTACATCAAAATTTACTAATGACTCTGACAAAACTAGTGTTATTATTCATTGGAACTACTGAGAAAAAGAACAAGTATGCAACATTTAAATCTTTATATCTCTTTGTAAAATATGGATTAAAATTGTTATGTAATATTGTAAAGTGTTCCTGGATCAGAATTATTGCAGTCACAATCATCCAACAATTTATTTGATCATTCAGCGTTAACTAGAGACCAGGGTAAAAAAGTTAAAATTAGAATATCGCTTAATATATTAATTTATGCAACTTTGTTTAAATAGATCAAGACAATGGTAAAGATGATGGTAAAAAGTTACTGAGTTTACTAGAAATTGTAGACCTTGAATTTGAAACCACTTTTGATGATATGCCGGAACTAAAATATCTCGAATCAAAACTTATTAATCAGGTAATATATATTATATTATATTTTTAATATTATAGTGTGTAGCTCCAATTGTATTTCAGTTATTGAGTGAGTGTGAAATTTCGGGTAAAGTTCCATTAATAGATGTTAAGCAGTTGCATTCAATTCTCATGAATGAATTAAAATCAATTGATAGTTCTTCAACTGTTAGAGCTAGTTTGCTCCAAGAAATTCAAGTGAGTAATATTTAATTAAATTTTTTGGTATTAATAAATAATAATTTAAATGTATATCATATTTTAGGAATTGTTAGCATACGCTGTAAGAATTAATGATAAGCGTCTTCAAGTTAGCTGTATGGTAAAATATTTTGATGCTTGGCATCAATTGACTGCTGTTATATTTAGCATGGCTAACTTACCATCTATGGAATTCCAACAACGTTTCACATTTGTGATTGATCTCTTAGTATCTTTACAAAGCAAAGTAAGTAACATAATAATAATCAACGATTTTATTAAATTTAAATAAGATTTTTATTAAGGTGGTTCCACATGAAGCGAATGTTTGTGTGGCAAACACGATTTTAAATTGCCTCGAACATTTGCTTTTAATCAAACATCTATATTTATGTTACAGTATTCACACAGAAATAATCCCTTGGATACAAATTGTGAACAATCGCAATAAACACTCTTGTAATTTTGAACAAAATATGTACATGGCGATTTAATATCATGTTCACTTTGCGAACATTTGCTTTGTGTGAAACCTCCTTTAATGTATCATTATCAACCCCAACCACATATTTACATGATAATCGTTTTAAAAGTAAAACTTTTTAAGTCCACATATTTTTTTTCTGCCAGGATAAAAGTCTACTAATATAGATTATTCAACAAATAAAATTTAAATTTAAAGAAATTGAAAAAAAAAATGTTCTTCTATAATAATTTTTATACCTACAATTCACTAATCTTATTGTTGCATATAAGAATTTAAAAATATAAACTAAGTCAAAAACTATAAAAGTTCAAGATCTTAATTTTTATACCAAAATTAATTATATCCTATAAATAATCTCTTAAGCCATGGCAAATAATCTAGATGTAGGTACTGATGAAATTAACATCAGATTAATACCTAGTTACCTATTCATTTTCTGTTAAATTTTGACTTTAATTTTAATTGTAATTTTATAGATATAAGAAAAAAACCAAATACAATTATAAGGAAATTTTTATCATTGAGATTTTGTCAGCCTGTACAAAAATGAGTATAAGCTTTTTGTCTGTTTTTTTTTTCAAATCTGACCTTGTTCTCGGACTTCTTGTATTTTACATATAGGTATACTTGAAGTATAAAAAATAGTGTAAAAATAATAAACGTTTTTGAATGTGTAACAGTTATATATATAGGGGTAAGAGGTTCACATTTATTTAGAGGTTCCTTTTCTTAAGTTTCATTCAAAGATTAAATTAAACCGTATATCAAGATCAAAATTGATATTGTTAAGCCAAAATACCTATTCAAGTTTTATGTTGTAAATTTCAGCTTTTATTTTCACTACAAATGTGACTAATTAAAACTTATTTATTTTCATATTTTTAATTTATACATAAATATAATAATAATAACTATTTCATCAATAATCACAATGAGTAAAAATATATCAGTAAATATTACATTATTGGTCTACCCACTAAAGCTTATGGTTGTTGTGTGTGTAGAAGTTCATAATAAAGAGTATAATATTTGTGTAATATCTAAGTCTATTCTGTATTATTATTTTAGGTGATTCGTTATCCACAAATGTCAGATTTATCTACTCTCATCACTAATTCCCAATTACTTTTGTTGATAAATTTGAAAAATACTATTGACCAACATTTGGAGCTATGCATTGTTAGTCCTGACCTTAATTTAGGGTCATTTGTTACTGGACAGTCAAGTATTTATTCAAGCATGCTTCAAAATATACTTAAATGCATACAGCAATCAGGTATATAGTATATTATGTTATAAATTAAAATAATAAACTGTAATAAATAAAAAAAATTTTAGGTTCTCAAAAATTACGAGCAAGCTTATATTCATCGTTAATAGCATTGATTAATCTTTTGGCTACTAATAGTCGAACACTGACCAATGGAAACCTCAAACAAAAAAGCATCATATATAATTCTACAAACAAGCAGATTCTTGATTCCGAGTCCATTAAGTTCATTAAGTCTTTAAATTTTGACCAATACTTAAGTGAAAGAATTTTGGAAGTAATTTGTGTTGACTTAACATCTGGTCATGATATATGCAAAGTATTTATAATTTTACGTAAATTTCTTCATAAATTAAATTGCTAAAGTATAATTGATTTTTAAAATTGTTTTAGGTATTATCATACACATTATGTGAACTTTTAATAGATATCAACCCAAAACTTATAAGTTATATATCTAATCAAGGTTATCTTAAATGCATTATATCTAGCCTTTTAGAATCAGATTCAGAACTTAAAGATTTGATTTCAGCAAAAAATAAAACTTTGAAACCCATTTATGTGTATGAAAATAAAATGGTAAGTTTATTTTTAACAATTTTTTTAACTTCATTTTTACTAATATTAAATACTTTAGAGTCTTTTGAATAAAATTGCTACTTACACAACTGGTGCTGATGCGTTACTTAATCATCAAGCAATAGCATGTTTGTCATCAATGAAAGCAATTGATGCTCATCCAAATTTTGAAACAAGGTAATTAAATTAAATTATCATAATTTAATTAAATTTTACCATAAGGAAAAACGAAAATCCCTTATAATTTTCTTAATGATTGGAAAAAGCCGGAATATTGGTTCAAGATCAGTTTTTTATAATTGATTTTTTTTTTTTTAATTTAAGGCATATAAAATGTTTATCTGTATTGCATGACTGATTGCATTAACCGCGCCATACCAAGCTTCCATATACTTGTTATTGTTTTCAACTTTTGAGACAATGCCATTTTATGATTAGTGTGAATAGGTTCATGGTAATTGCATAATTAATCTATATGTTTTGAAAATGTAATTATGTACGTAAAACGTAAAAATATAGATGGAAGTATCAAATTCCCACAAAAAAATATTTTTGAATTATAATTAAATAACTAAAACTTTTATTCTTTCACATATCAATATCGAATTTTGTCCATGTACATTATTGTAAATCATAAATTCAAATTGAAATTATTTATATTCATTCTTTTTAATATTTAAATTTAATTGTAAAATACATTTTTATATATTGTTTTTACATTAATATTGTTTTGCACGTGTTAAATAGTTTCAAACGTTCAATGAAAGAATTTATGCCGGATGAAGGCGATCGGTATATGATGATATGTTCACCAGCAATGTGTTTATGTCAAACAATTATAAGTACACTAGGAAATCAAAATATGACTTCTATTCTCCAAGTAATTAATACTTAGTTTTAATTATGAAAATATAATTTTAATTTTAACTATCTTTTAGGTTGTCTATTATTTGATTAGTCATCGTGATACCGTGACAATTGCTCTTACAAATTCAGCACCACTGTGTGAGCAATGGTATCTTAAAGAACTTTATCAATTAACAACTATGTTTGTTAATGTTACTAATGATGGTAAGTTTTAATTTAAATGTTCTTATTCCTTAATCTTACTATGAGAATAAAGTGTTTATGCTTATTAGATATTAATTAATTGAGTATTGAAAATTAAAAAAAATTTGATTGTTTTTATATAATGGTATTCTTTAGATGACATGATGTTTGATTGCTTTAATTATTCATATTTATTAAATCTTTTTTTTTTTTATTTGAATTAAGCCTCGGCAACAATGGGTTTAACTTATTAAATCATAATTTAATTAAATAAATGTAAATTATAAACAGATACAAGTTCAGAAATAAATTCAAGTGGCGACAAGGATATTGCTGGATTATTTTATCATTATAGTGTGTTAATGCAAAGAACTTTAATACGATTTTCTGTTAATTTATCCATTATTCGAGCAATACGTAAAAAGTGTTCTGAAGAATCTAGTCCAAATGATGGCGAAACAAATGTTACTTTATATTTGAGAGTAAGTAAATTTAATTTAAGCTTGTATTAATTTCAAAAGTATTATTAATTAAAAATATTTTATGATTATATCTATTAGATAACATTAAACTTATTAAATTATGTGTCAAATTTAATGGATGGTGGATGGGCTACTAGTGGACAGAAATTTAAAAGACGGATTTTGGATGTTTCTGTGTACACTGATCCATTTAATATTACTTCCCATGGTATATAATTAAAGCTTATTAGTATTTTCATTTATTTTATTTATATATTATCATTATTTAAGGTGATTTGAACCCTGGTAATGTTTTGTCAATGGGTACAATTGTCACAATAATGGTTCAAACTGTTGAACATTATTTCATGCAGTTTAACACTAAAGCTAGACCCGAAAATAGAAAATCACCTATTCAAGTAATTACACATAATTTATTTAAATTAAAATTAAAACCAACACTCCCTTCATATCTTAGTCATAATCCTTGCCCATCATTTTTTTTACAACCTGAATAAAAATATCCTTTTTAGTTATTTGGTGAAAGTAACAATGAAACTGAGATAGAAAATAAGGATACCGGTGATCAAACTCAACGTATACTTTGTAAACAAATAGTGGAAGTATGTCTATATATTTTGTGGGCTCACACAGATTATTATTTTATGCAAAGTCCCGTTCAACATGTCCATCGGCCTAAAGGATTAAACAGTAAGTGTATTTTATTGTAAACCTAAAATTATTTAGAATTTAATATTCTTTGTTAATTAATCAATATTAGGATCAGGAAGTTCTAACCAAGATGATGAAGATGGTGTAACACCTGATGAATTAAAAGAATTAAGACTCGGATTGGTAAAGGTGTTTAATGAAGCATTTCTTGAAAAACTTAATGCAACAAATGAAGTAAATATATATGAAATAATTAGTATTACATAAGTATAATTGATTAAAATAGTATATTATGAGAGCGCCTTACTAGCATGTGTGTCATCTTCTTACAAACATAACAAGTTAGTGCTTAGCAGTTCCAAATGTGTGTATTTGTTATTTAGCCTTAATATTTTGACAGTTACTGAACTGCCTTTTGGTTGTACATGTGACTATGCTACATAGTACATAGCATAAATATACAATATACCAAAATCTAATAAGCTTACCATTTGTATAGATCAATATCGTTTATAATAACTAGGCGCAATACAGGAGATCTGATTTAGTTGTTACTAAATTTGTGGTATTACACTAAATTTTTCTTAAATTTATGAAAGAACAACTCATATTACATGTTTCCCACTAATTACTTAATGCAGGTTACATAATATATTCCTATGCACTTTGTGTGTTATTTTTCATAAATATACGTTGTGAAAATCACCATGTATTTACATTGCATTTTCAAAAAAAATTTGTAGTAATATGTTAAATATGCATAATACTATAGAAAAACGTATAAATATGTCAAATAGTCAAACAACCTCTAATTATGCAAAATAAAAATCTCACATACTTAACCATGGTACTTCTGTCACCTAGCATTACATACAACTTAGCAAGACTGATATGCAAATGCATGAAATAACAAACCCAGTACATCAATCTAAAATGGTTTTGAAACTAATATAAAAGTTATTAAAAGCCTTGCGAGAAAATGATCTACAGCCAAGTCTATCACACTTTATTCTTAAATAAATTTGGTACACACTACGTACTCTATATTCTAAGATGTGCACCTCAAAATCAATTTTTTAAATTTTGCATTTTATTGAGGCGCTCACATAATAATTAATATTATGAATTAAGACTTGACATACAAATATTTTTTGCCATTAGTTGCAGAAAATGTAATAATTTTAGGTCTATATTTTGTATTTGGTTGAAATCATCCAAATTACTGTGTTAAAGTAATATGTGTAATTAATGTGTAACTGAGTTTATGAAAGAGGAAATCTAAACGCTTTATTTTATTTATAATGGAAATGCTGTGCAGAATGAACAGCTACAAAAAAAAATTTTCATTATTTCAAGTCTGCGGTTATTTGTTCAAGAATTACAATAAATTAATTTTGTCAAAAACTAGTTTTGAATGAATATTATCGAGTTTTCAGTATATTTTTCTTGATTTTTGACAACTAGACCCAATTCGCCAACAATAGAACCTTCTTGCAAAAAAAAGTACAAATTGTCTAATTAGTACAAGTTTTGAGTTCTGTTTTATATGATCTAATACTGCTAATCAGGTTAGGTAGTATGGGTTATCGTTACCTAAAATACTTGTAATTTTTTATAGAATATAATATAATTAGACTTGTTTTAAGTTGGATAAAAAACAATTTTAATTTAATGAATATTTATAATTTGTTACAGGAAAAGTCAGAAGACAGTTTTGCACAAGTCATGGTTCACAGGATCAAAAAACTCTTACAATTCGTTAGTTCTTAGAGCTTAAGTAGTTTAAATTAAGTCTTTTGCTTTTATTATTATTATTACTATTATTATTATTTTTGTACATTTTTATAGAAATTTTCATTCCATTTACAGTTGTATAAATTTTCAATATATTATATGTATAATTACAACTCATTAAGACTCAATTTTATTTTTATAATATGTACATTATGATGATAGAAAAACAATATTTCCCTGTAAAAAAAAAAAACTAATCTATTAATTATGATTAGAAAGTCTATAGAAAGTTCTTTCATTGATATAAAATAAAATAAATTAATAATTACATAATAAAAACATATTACTTTTTATTTAAATTTTACTAAAATTATTATTTTTTAAACAATTATAGAATAGAATTAAAGTAGGGAAATGATGAAATTGATCCACATAAAATCCAAGAGTAATTGATAAAAATAACGAATTCCAACAGATATTGGCTTTACAAAATAGTCGATTGAATAATAAAAAAAAAAAAAAAAAACAAAACTTTGCAACATTTTGGAGATCACAAATAAATGTTTTTTTTTATAAAAAAAAAACATGAATTCATTAAAAAAAAATTTATAATCCAGTTTTGTTTTGAAAGACTAGCAGCGTTTTTTAAACCTACAGAAAAAAACCTGTATTAAGTCTTATCTGGTGGCCCAGCAATGTCTTTATCTTCCAAGTCACTAGGCAAATTTTCATGTTTTGGTAGAGGAATGGCATCTATAAATTCGGCAGCAGTAGTTTCAATACTACGTAATAATGACAACTGTTCATCTTCATCTTTCTCATCAGTTTCATCTAAATCATTTTTGCCTAATCCCAAAAAAAAATTTTTATTACATCAATTATTTATTAATGTATATATATAAAAAAGACGTATTAATCAAACAACAAATTTTAATAATTTTATTTGCTACAAGGTAATCTTTTTATTTTTAATAATGCTAAAAATAACCATGCACTATGCTTTATACACAATAAAATCCTATTAAGAGAACGCTGCACTTGCATGTGTTATCTCCGTCGTACAAGTGCATAGCATAACAAATTCTACGCTCAGCAAATCATATTTAATGGTTTGAAATTAAATCAATTATAAATTCTAAAATAGTGCAAATGTATATATTCCAGTAAGTAGTCTTTATTCAGAATGATATCTGTACCCGTCAGCTATCAGATTTCTTTGAATAGCAGTCAGGCAATACCAAATTGTCACCTCACTCAATCAATAACTATATTTATATGATAGCCTTAAAACACTGGCACTATGTAGTTTAAGAATTTAAAACTGATTTAATTTCAAACCATTTTAATGCCATCATATAAACGTAGTAATTAATTGGGTGGGGTGACAAATGGGTGTTGTCTGACTGTGGTCCGAAAAAAGCTGAACAGAGCCAAGTACAGATATTCTGAATAAAGATTACTAAAAAAATATTCTAAATACATCACTAACAACAGGTATTAAGTATTGTATAAAAATGTCATTATAAATTATTTATTTTATTATGCGCTTGATTGATTTATTAGGCATTTACTTTAATAAGTTTAAGAAAAAAAATCATTTAATAATTGGTAACCCATTAGTGTGTCGAGAAAAATATATTTTAGAATAATTACAAATGCAAAAATTTAAAACAAAAATTGCAATATGCTATTTCATGTTAACAATGTTTAAAAAAAAAACAATATTCTATGAAATGTGTAAACTAACTAATTTAATAAGACTTTGGATAACTTAATTGTTTTTTTATGTATTTTTAACTAAATACCAGAAGTCTTAAAACAGGCTATGTTAGTTATATATTGATATATAAGCCGTTACACAGTAAACGTGTTTAATTTTGATTTCTATTCATTATTATTGAAATATTACACATATTAACATACACCATATTAATATTCAAATGTTATTTTTATCTAGCCTAGAAGTTATAAAATATAATAAAATATATTTGATTACCTGACGATGAAGGACAGATTTTGTCCAATAGTTTTTGAGCTTCCGTTTTAATATTGCTTAAGACTACCTTAAGTTCTTGCACAGGAGGTTTAACTAAAGAGCAAACTCTCAAAGCTCTTAGATTAGATAGCATCCTTTTTTCAGTTTCTAATTCACCCAATTTTTCCAAGTCATTTGGCAAATTAAATATAACACTTTCCAATAATTCAAAAGTGTGATGTGATAGTACACTAGCAGCCATCTGTTAAAATTGTAAAAAAAAATTATATAAATATATTTTCAAAACAATAGTGAATTGTTATAACTGTTTATAAATTACCTCAGGAAAAAAAGTTCTAACAAAATCATATATAACATCATTATTCAAACTCAGACGTTCTTCAATAAGTGTAGACTCCAAATAATCCACAAAGTAATTATTTTTGGATAACAATCTTAAGTATGGTAAGTTAGACCCCTAAAAATACAATCATATTGAATTTAAAAAATCATTAAAATTGTTTTATCTATTAAGTTTATACTTACATTCATATTATGCACATCGAGCCAAAACTTTGGAAAATAAGTATGATGCAATGGAATAGATTCATATCCAATCATTGCATTAAGTGCTACTAGAGGTTCAGTCAAACAGTCATTATTAACAGCAGTACGGCACATCACATCAATGAAATCGTGATATGGAGCATAAAATGCAGATAATTCTGCATCGTAATGAGAATCACAGCCCTAAAATAATTAAAACAATTAGCATACTTACTGAAAGATATATATTTAATTTTTTTTTTTATTCGTTTTAATTTCTAATTAATTTTTATTCTTACTTTAGTTATGTCTAATTGGTTATGTGTTAAAGCCATTTGAACCATGGGTCTAGCAGGCCTAGTATTTGATTTCAAACTAAGCATTGGAACTTTATGTCCGCGACGAGGAAAATATGGACCAATGGGCATACCATTATTGCTGTCCATACAAACAGCATGACAATGTGTCAATATTGGTTGAAGTACATTAATAACTTCAATTGGCATTAATACAACAAGTACTTTTAGCAGATCTAAAAAAAAAAAAACAGAATTTAACAAAAGTAATTTTTATTTCGTTCTTTTGATATTACAGTAAGTTGTCATAAGACACAGTCATGGGAAAGAAAGTAAAGTAAATTTGATTTAGTAAAATGTTGCTTAATGGAATCAAAACAAATCTTCACCAATGTAATAACTAATAACTAAACCTGGAGTTCATTGTATTTATAACCATTTAATTCTAAAAATATTTCTGACAGAAATAAAATTATGTATATAAAGGGTGTAACAGAAAGAACTTACTAAAAATAAAATAAAAAATATACTAATTAAACCAATGAAATTTTTTTTTAATATTATATAATGATTAAATAATTTAAGAAATTTTCTCATTTCAGAATATTCCGAAAAATCATATTTTTTAAAAAGTTATTAGGTGCCAAATTAATTTTATCAAAAAAATATTGATATTTAAAAAAATTCTAAAAAACTATTTGACTAAGATAAATCTTTTTACCATCAAAATTATTTTTATAATCAGATTTACAAATTAGCTATTTTGAATTTATCTAAAAAAAATTAAATTAAATTTTAAATTTTTTATTTTCAATACAAACTAAAAAATTAACATAAAAATAAATCAATTTTGCATATAGCCTTAGCGTCTTTTAATTATAAATAAAAAAAAAAGTTATAAATATTAATTACAACAAAAGTTATTCCAAAAGTCAGTTCTTTCTGTTACACCTTGTATATTAGAACAAACATTTTATTATCTACTATTAAACTAAGTATTTCAAGATTTTGAATTTTTTTATTGAATTTAATAAAACCAAATAAGTAAATAAATATTGAGTAATTGCTAATTAATATTACCTAATACTGATTGTCTCATTTCTTTAGGATTGTATGTATTGAGTAACGTAACCAATTTTCTTAACAAATCAGGCCATTCTTTATATGTCAATATTATAGTACGTGGAGTTTCTTTCTCAGCCAATTTGTTCTGTTCGTGAGTCTTTTGTAAACACTTTGTGATATCAACAATTAAAGCAAGCATATCAATTAGGTCACCAGTTACGTGGCAAGCAGTAGCTTCATGGTACATATTGTGTAATGTTTGAAAACCCTAAAATACCAATCAATAATTAAATAAATAATAAAGGTATTTAATTACTAGCTAGAAAATCAAATTATTACTTCAAAACACATTTCTAAACCACGATTATGAATAAAATATAATTTATCTTCATCATTTTCCAATAGAATTTTGGCAACTGGAATTAAAGTGCCCCAGCCAGCTTTTCCATCTAAGTTTGAAACATATAAATGTATTGTTTCTTTTCTGTATTGGTTTATTTCAGCTATTTCTTGATCAGTTGAATCCGGAAATTTTTTAATAAAAAGTTGTAATAGTTTAAACAACTCATCAACAGCCTAAATAATTGAATAAATAAAAGTATAGTTTAAAAAAAAATCATAATTAGTAATTATCTTACAGCTGCATATTGAGTAGGGTGAGGAGAAATGTTCTTAAAAGCCCAACTTATATTTTGATGCCCAGCTAATTGTCTAGTAAATATTCTAGAATGTTGGCAGCATATTCTTAATAGACCATAATATGCTGGTAACATAGTCCGATTGAAAATTACCACTTCTTGGTCATCATGATCAGCTCTAAAAAGTCCACATAACATAATGAACCTTACTATTGCTATATTGTACATTTTTATTTAAATAACTTACAAAATATAATTGAATGCTATATTTTTCACAAAGTATGGATCCTGAACAAGTATTTGCACATTTTCAATACAGTCAGACAAAACATTATAGAATAACATCAATAAGCTTTGTTTGTTATGATGTACTGAAATAGCTGGTTCAGAAAGTTTAGGATGAAATAATTGCCAAAGTTCAACTAAATGTGGTCCAAACTGAAAATGTTTAATGTATCAATATTTTAATTTATAATTTAGGTAAATAAATCAACATTAGTTATTAACATTTATTTGATATTAAAAATAACTATTTTCAAATTTTCTGTGTAAAAAAAAACTATTTAATGAGTATAACACCTATTTAAGTCATAATGAACTAAGGACTAATAGATGTGTTAAATTTTAATTCAATGATAAATTATGTTTACTAAGAAAAATTCTGCGAAAAGGTGTATTAAGTAAAGAATCATTACTTTCTGAAACGTATATAACAAACTCAAATGGAAACCAACATCAATATTGTTTGGCATACACCAAGGCTTCAAAATGTGACAAATTACAAAATAAAATACATAGTATTACCAACATATAGGATGAAAATTATAAGATTAATGAAAATAAAATGCTAAAAGGTCAACATTTTCAGCAAAATAAACTCTATAAAACAGGTATCATTATTTTGATCAAAAATTAAAAAAATAAAAGATAGTTTTTTAACTTTTTTACCAACAAATAAAATGTATTTAGCCCTTGTTTATGTGATTCTAATAAAAAAAAACAGATTTATGATCAATTTATCATCTCAGGAGACATCGTAATGGGTAAATCCTCATGGGACATACTGTATCACCATTATATTCCTCATACAGCTCAAATTTTAGAACTGGACATTTAACTATATTCCAATTTTTATATTGTCACAATAATTTGCAATATCTTGATAAATAAAAATAAAAAATGCTTACCATCAATTTTTCTGTTCTTGATATCAAAAAATAATTGAGCAAAACAAAGTAGGCAGTTAGTTTAGATGATCCGTGTTGAGTTGTATCTGTATACTCTTTAGCCATTTTCAAGAGATTTAATAGAAATTTGAATATTTCATGCAGTGTTTCCTTTGCATCTGAAGCTAGTAAAACTTCTTTTTGTAATGTACACATACCCCTTGCTGATCTATATGCTTGTCGAAATTGAGTATTTGGAACCAATGATACTAATAACATACTGGCAGCTAAAATGTAAATTTCAATTAATAATTGCTAATTTAGTTATATCTGTGTTAAAATAATTTAGTAATAGTTTATGTGAGTTATCAATTAGATATTCCAATCATTCTATCTAGGATTTAATTAATGAGATCTATAATCAAAACAACGATTGAAGAGAGAACCTGATTGGTAAAAGACCGTCTAGGAAAACCATGCATACATTGGGAAGACTGCGTGAAAAGAGACGTAGGAAGTATCAAACCAGAGATACCATGGAAAGGAAAGGTAGAAGGTAAAGATGATTGGAGAGAAATCTGTTTGGCAGTATGGTCTCAATGACTAAAAACTAAAAAAAAAATCTAGAATTTGATTAATTTAGTTAAAAAGTTGAAGATCTCCAATCAATTTTGGTTTTATACCAATTGCTCTAAATACTGTTTTCACTGAAGGAATATGAGGATATTAGTCCTTCTAGATCATACTAATTATTCTTGTTAAAAGTTTGATGATTAATAGAACAAATGTCTAATTTTTTTAATTCCAGTGATTTATTAACTTTTGAATACTTCTGTACAAAATGATTCTTAAAAGTAACATAACAAATTTAATAAATAAATAAGCTTCTTTTTTTCCAATATCTACTTCTATTTAATTACATAAAAGTTTTTTTAAATATATAATATATTCCATAGTAATTTTGTATGCAAAATATTAAAATTGAATAGATCAAATACTATTATCATAATTATTTTTTTTTTTTTGACATTAGCATACAGGAGTTGTAAGGTCAACATATCATAATTAATAAATGAAAAACTTAGAAGCAATATGTTTACCTGAGCGAACTCTTGCATTTCCATGTGATAGTAAAAATCGTTCAACCCATGTGTCCATACCATTAAGAACCCAAGCAGATACCTGCTTATTACGAGGCACTTGGAGACCAAGCCATTCTAATGCTACTTGAGGCCCATTTTCAGTAGACTGCCACAAAAGCCTTAGTATAAATTCAGTAAAAGATGGTAATCCACCGTTACCATTGACACTACCTTCAGATAGTAAAGTTAACATTTTGAAAAATGGCTGTGTAATCTAAAGTAAAAACATTAATTATTTTATTTAATATTTATACTTAAATTAATATAAAAAAATATTTTACTTCAGAATTATTAACATTTTTCTGTATAACATTTAATATTTGGCTGATTATTTCATTGGCAAGTAAAGCATTCTTTTGTGGTGAATCATTCCGACAAAGAGAAAATATAAGATTCTTAGTCATATGTAAATTTGTATTATCTTTAATTTGTTGAATTATGAATGGGAAACCCTAAAAAAAAATATGTATATAAATATAATTTATTAGATAAATATGAGATACACAAATGTAACACAAACTAAAATACAGAAGAATATAAATAGACAGTCCGTTTATGTGGTTAGGACTGGTCAGTGAAAAACGGAACACTATGAACAGTGGTGTAATAAAACAATGTTGTGTATAAACACTGTGGTTGTATAATATAATCGTTAATCATTTATTTACAAGTAATACATTAAATTTCTCTTGTTTTGATAAATTTATAAAAAATTCAAAAAAATAAAAAGTGAATAAAACAGTTGATCAAAAATGATTTACAAATTATATTATACTCTTCAAGATTTCAATTCAAAAAATTGTATTGGTTTGACTGTATCCTCTTTTCTATATCTTAGTCTGTGGTTTGAAAATATCAAAGTTCTTCCAAATGTTGGGTTATAAAAATATTGGGTATTATGTATATTCTTTTGTGATACCCAATATTTTTATCACAACAATTGGATGATCCTATGTTATATAAATAATTGAACACTAAAAGTTACCTTCATTCCTTGTAGAACATACAAATCATTATCTGATAACTCTAATTGACCACTAATATTTCTGGATTTTTCAACCAATGAAACAACAAGAGCAATTAATTTTTCAAGAGATAAAGGTGGCTTGTTTCGATCTGCAGTTGATATTGGAATTATATCTTCTTCTTCTTCTTCACAGTCACCTCCATTAATATTATTAGGATTTTCACTCTATGAATTAAAAAACATTAATTAATATGCCTTATAAATAATAATATCTACTTACAAATTCATGTCCTTTTAATCCCAAGTAAAAGTTTACAACTGTCGTAATACATTGAATAGCTATGAGAAATTTACTTTCTTCATCTCCTAATTTACTAAATTCATGTAACATCGCAAAATATTCAGTCATATTACGAATACAATTTTTTATATTTTGTTCCATCTATAATAAGAAAATGTAATTCAGTGTAAAAATTATTTTAACTTTGGTCCAGAAATTATAAAAATACTTACTAAAGACACTACTGTACGGATAAATGAAGTTAGACATGATACACATGGTTTCATATATTCACTTTTATCATCATTCATAAAAGAATTATTGAAAAAACAAACATATGGCCTAAAATAAAGCAAATAAATAAATTTAAATGGTCATTCAACATTAACTAAAGTTGTTAGAGCAAATTTAAATGAACTTAATATTTATAGAGGTTTTCATTTATAATTCAACAAGTTAATGATAACACATATATAATACTAAAAAATTTCATTTTGTTTTTAAAGTTTTCCCTTATAACAGAGATATTCAAACTTTTTCAGCACGCGGCTCCTTTGGGTGTTCACAATATTTTTACGGCTCCCAAATTATTATGAAAAAATTGAAATAACAACGGATACAATATGGGAAATATGTTATATGCGGGTGATATAATAACAATGACTTTAGCACTAGAAATAAAACTTCAAATGGTCGGATAGTAAGGTGTGTCGTTTTTATTTCCATAATGATTGCAAATAATATTTATAATAATTATACAAGATCTATGATGTTGGTTTTCTGTGCTTTGACGCGGCTCCCTTTGCAAACTCTCGCGACGCCCCTGGGAGACGCAACGCACAGTTTGAACCTCTGCCTTATAAGTTTAAGAGGACGTCGCACCCACATGTGTTGTCTCCGTCTTACACACGTATGACATAGGAAATGTTCGTTCGCTAGTTTCAATAGGGTATTGTCAGTTTTAATATAAGAGTAAATCCACCTATTATCAAACTTTTAGGTAGCAACATTATCAGTGTTCTATCGTTGGTTTTTTATGATATTTTAATTTTTAAGTCAGTTATGGGTATGTAAATTATGAATATTTTAAAATGTTCATAACTCACTTAAAAATTAAAATATCGTAAAAAACCAACGAGAGAACACAGATAATGTTGCTACCTAAAAGTTTGATAATAGGTGGATTCACTCTAATATCAAAACTGACAATACCCTATTGAAACTAGCAAACGATAATTTGCTAGGTCGTACGTGTGTAAGACGAAGACAACACATGTGGGTGCGACGTCCTCTTAAGACCAGGTATAACATACATTATTTTATTCCAGTTAGAAAAAAATTAAGAATTCATTAACATTTTAATATTATATCAAATATTCTAAATGTGAACTGTGATAACTGGTGAATTATTTATCCACCCAACAACTGGGTTGGACTTTTTTACGTAAATTTCATTGAAATAGTATGTGATTAACATGCAATTTTATAACAATATGTCATTATGGTAAGCAATGCAAAAATATATAAAACAAAATTTTGTAAATGAATTAAATAATAATAATAATGAATAATTAATTTAATAAAATTTATCATTAATATGATTCTATAAATTTATAAAGATTATAAACGAAAAACTAAAAATATGCAGTTGTATACAAATTTGTGCTCTACTTAAAAATTTAAATCTATTTTTATAAATGTTTATTACCTAATTTGTTGGATAACATGCATACATAACTTAAGAAATGTCTGTCGTATTATTTGATTTGGACATTTAATAAAAATTTTAAGTGGCCACCATCCATCAACACTCATTTGTTGTAGAAACCATTCAGAACCAGATTGTGAAGCACTGAACTGCTTAGTTAACAATTCTGTCCATTGCATTATAGTAGACTAAAAATTAAAGATTCAATAGAATATTATGAAAATTAAACAAAATATTCATTAAAAATAAAAAAACACTTACTCGTTCTTTAGCATGTATATAAGTTTCCAAAAAAAAGGCTGAAGTTAATTTTGTAGCAAGTTCTGCTAGTTCCTCCGTATCTTCTAAAGATTGAGGAATAAACGCACATATTTGCCACATGAATCTAAGAAATAAATTTAATAAATATTGATCATAATCATAATTTGCTAAGTAAAAAATTATACAACTTACTGAAAATAAGCACTTTCAAATATATTTTTATCTTGTAAAAATTGTCTATTATCTCTCCAAATCCATCCTTCTAATTCACTACTCAATTTTATTGGTGGACATATTTCTATGTCGTTAGAAATATTATGTTCTTCAATTTCTGGATCAGTTGGCTTGACAAGTTCATAAAACAACATATAAGCACTGTTTGTTTTTTCGAAACTCAAGTCCATGTACTTGTCTGTTACAGAATCATAGGTTTTACTCTGAAATGAAAAATGAGTTTAACATCTAAACGGCAAATAATGTAAATTTAAATATATATTACTGTCATTTCTCCACCAAAGCATTCAGCTGCTAATTGGCTAGCATCAAACAATTTAACTTCTGCATCATTAAATAAATACCATTGATCAGTACTTGGAGTTTGAGACTTATTAGTACGTTCTCGATTTCGTATAAAACTATAATAATGACCACCATCTGCTGTCCCTGTATGAACTGTGACACCAATAAGTTCATATTGATAATTTTCTTCCAATCGCTCTGTTCCTTTATTTTCACTCATTTCTTTTTCTTCAAGATAATGCTGGGGCATCAAATGTTTTTCAACATACCCAGACATGTCAAGTATCATTGGAAAAGAAAAGTGGGTATTCACTTTTTCTTTCATCATAGTCACCATGTTAAATGTATATCTCATTGTATTAAAACAAAGAATTTGTGGTAATTTTTTGAAACAAGCCCTGAAATTTAAAATGCATTAAATATTTTTAAAAAAGTGACATTTAAAAACTTTAATTACCTTTTTTCTGCACGAACTTTCTTCTCACACTGAGAACATGTATACATATTATCTCCATCTAATGTATCTTTTAATGTAACTTCATCGAGAGACTCGTATAAATTTCTCATATCAGCAACTTGACATCTTACAGTATAAAACTCTTCTAAAGTTCTACTTACATGATCACAATCCTAAATGTTTCAAATTGAATATCAAAATATTAATCTTTTTTTAAAATTAGTTAAAATTAATTTACTATCTACATTTATTTATTTATTACTAGCTAATTATATATAAATTATATTTTTGCAAAAAGATGGTAAATGTGTAACAACAAAGAAATTATTTTATAGAAGATTATGTAAAAAGAAAATGTTTTTTGTATAATGAAAAGTTTTTACTGTTTATTTTTTATATTTAAAAATTTTAATTAAAATAACAATAAAAATAAATTATAAATAAACTAATGTTAAGTTGTTATACTCTAATGCATTGTAACTGTGTTACAAACACATTGTATTTCTGAATAATTCATTTAATTCTGTCATATTTAATTTTAGTGCGAATTGACCCATTAGTAAACATAGAAATAAGAATATTATCAGGTGGATAAAATAAGTTTTTTTTTATATTTTAATTTTAAAGCAATTTATGGGTATTTGTTTTTTTTTTTTTTTTATTAGGATTAAGGTTTTGACAACTGAGGTCATTAGCCTGGGGAACTGTAAGGGAAGGTACTGTACTGGTTTTTAACATGTGGGTTTTTTTTTGGCAGAATTTTGAATGGGCACCCATTAGTAGGCTAAGTAGGTAGGTTTCTGCCATGCCCGGTTTGGGGGCGGCGGCCTCTCTCTCCAGACATCGCGAAATGCACAAAGAGCGATGCCGCCCGCAACCGAGATTCGAACCAGCGACTGCATGAATCGCAACAAACGTCTTAGTCCGCTCGGCCACTCCACCCCTATGGGTATTTGTATGAATTATGTTATGAATATGGAAGAGTGAAACACCTCTTAAAAAATTATTTATACATGATGTTTAATATTTTATAATTTAGAGAAAAATTTGTAGATTACCTAAGGAGGAGAAAAATACCGATTATTTGAAATACATATATAATTGATATACTTATGTAGTATTAACTTCGCTTAAATTTTAGTACAAACTATGTAACTTTTGTAAAATTTACTATCAATAATATAAAAATGTATCTTAATCATACTAACCAATGAAACAACATTATTACTAATTACACCCCCAAATAGGGTTTTAACAAGCGTTTTTAATTCAGGTGTCATCTCTTCTAGCTTAGATACAAGATCAATAAAAAATTCAGCCATATCCTTCTGCTCACCAGTGTTCAATAGTTGTTGATCCATTGTATAAACTTTGCAAAAGCTACGAGGATTGTAAGTTTTTCTTTCGCTTTCCTAAAAGAAAATAATATAATAGTTCAACTCTAAATGTTTATTTATATTTTATTTCCAATAAAAACTTTTCAAACTGCTTAGGTTTTATAATTTTTAATTGACTAAGAGGCTAGTAAGTTGGAGGCATCGAGGGTACCATTAAGAAAGGAAAAGAATAATACAAAATCTGATTTAACACAGCAAGATGTTAGTGGAGGAATATCAAGTTCTGTTTAGGTAAAAACACAGTCATGAAGTAGATGATGATTTCTAATTAGCTGCTAAGAAAAGATAGTGATTTTGAGTTAGCTGCACACTAGTCAAATGACAACTACATACTCTAATATCTATAGTACTGTAACAAATAGTATAGACAGGTAGCATAATCATATGCTTTATGGATCCTAGATACTTTGGGACATTTCTGATTGATATGGTGTTTAAAAGTATTAAGGCATACAATTATATAGATGTCTGATGATATATAAATAGTCTAAGGATTAAACGTGTTTTAAAGGAGAATGATTCCTGGAAGAATTATATGACATTTGCTGATGCAAAGAATGACGTTTTATACTGAATCAAATAACAAAGATGGCATCAAATCTGATGGGTGGAAAATCTAGAACAGGGGTCGGCAAGTAATTTCTGTTGGAGTCCGGAAGATTAAAATAATAAATAAATGAGGTCCAGTGAAAAAAATGTTTGCCAAATCTTTATATTTTTATAATAGTAATATGAAGAAAAATTGTTAAGACATGTCAACGATCCGGAGGCTTTCTGCGTTCCAAGGTCCGGATTCGGACCGCGGTCTGACAGTTGCCTACCGTTGATCTAGAGCAAATTTAATTTGTGAAATATTTAATGTTGTCACTAAATAAAATTATTTTAGGAAAGGAGACACATATATGAAAATTATAAAAGGATTAAAATGGTAGCTGTTAACCGTCTTGTAACTTGAAATATAAGAAGATATTAAGGGTATCTCAAAAAACACTAACAATAACAAATTGCTTTCTAAATAAAATATTAAAAATAAAATAATAACCACTGAACAAAAATTTTGGTTCTCTGTAGTCTTCAAAATAAAAATAAAAATCAGATAAAAAATAAAATTTAAGATTATATAAACATCTGTTAACTTGGGGATATAGCGTCATGGGTCTATGCGGTCGGGTAGCTAAGTGTAAGAGCAATCGCCGGCAAGTAAAAGACTTGGATTCGATTCCTGGGTGGCTAGATTTTTGGACCTGGACTAGATCATCCAAGTTGTGCGGAAGTAATCGTTAGTTAACAGATAGGTCAGGGATGGCCAAACTGCGGCACGCGTGTCATTTGTGGCACATTTGTTGTTATTGAATGGCACACTAGAGTCAAATAAAATAATATATAATTTTTAAAAATAAATATTATTTAATTAGATTATTTTATTGCAGTGGAATTTTCCGATTATTATTCCGATACGAGAATTCTTATGGTAAATGTGTACTAGATTACTACAATAAAGTTAGTCGTATTAGAATCGCCGTGCCCATGCGTTAACAAGTAGTTTGTGTCGTTGTGTATGTGGGTGATCGTGAAATGGCATCTAATAAACCAGGCGTAAGTTTAAAACCAGGCATAAAACGAAGTTATAATGATGATATTTCTTCGCGAAATTTTAATACAGAATGGATAGAAAAATTTTTATGTATAGAAGGGAAAAAATCTAGACCTACATGTTTAGTATGTAACTCTGTAATTGCAGTTCCAAAACAGTTCAATGTTCAACTGCACTATAATAATTACAATGATATTATTGAAAAATACCCCGAGGGTTCTATAAAGAGGACAGAATATATTAAAAAGGAGACTAATTCATTGTTAACTCAGCAATCAATTTTTACTAAACAATCAAATGAAAAATAAGACATGGTGTTAACGTCTTATGAAATCGCATTTTTGCTAGCCAAGTGTGGAAACTTTATTCTGATGTCGAAATCATTAAAAAAAGTTTCAATATTTTTGCAACAAATGCAAATGATTCAAAAATGTCTGCATATGTAAATTACATTTCTTTATCACGTAATACAATTATGAAATGAATTGACGAAATTTCCTCAGATATTTCAAAACAAATTTCATGTAGTACTACTAATTCTAAATATTTTACTCTTGCGCTTGATGAAAGCTGTGATATTACTGACAATCCACAATGAAGTATATTTATTGGAAGTGTGAATTCTAAGTTTGAAGTGACGGAAGAACTTTTAGGACTTGAAGTACTCGAAACATTGATAAAAGGTACAGATATATTTAATAAACTAAAATGTTGTGTTGAAACATTTTTGTGAAAAAGTGACGATTTAAACAGGATAAAACTTGAAAGTGTATGCACAGACGGTTCTCCACGTATGATAGGTAAAAATATTGATTGTGTAACACTATTAGAGGAGTTTTTGAATAGAAATTTAAATAAATATCACTGTATTATACACCTAGAAGCCTTATCATTGGAGTGAGCATTTTTTAAACATTCTAATGGTTCAATAAGGTATAACATATAACATACTAATATTGTCCTTAAAATTAAATATAATATTTATTATTAAATTAATCATACCAATAAATAAGCAAACATTCGCTTAAGCTCAACCAATATAGATGCATGTTTATTGGACTCATCACATTTTGCTTCAAGTATTGATCGTCTTGCTTGTGGCATCATAAATAAATGCTGCATACAGGAAGCCATATAACAAGTAGCACCAAGATTTGTTAAACCAACATATCCACAATTAGACCGACCATCATCATGAGGCCAATAATCCCATAAATATGGAAGGCGATTCAAATCTACAAAAATATTAGTAAAAGTTAATATGTGTACATAATTGCCTTTAAAATATTTACCATTACTGTGTTGTTCTAATAATTTTTTGTATAAATATTCATAGTTTTGAGGAGTTTCTTTTACTAATTCAACTAACAAATCATAAGCTGAAGATCGAGCACTTTCAGATTTACATTTGGGTAACTGTCGATTCTGAGGATCAGGTAAAGCAAACAAAAACTCAAAAACCTAAAATTTTAAAATAAAAAGCCAATCATTTAAATTTTTGAATTTTTAATATATTTTTTTTTAATACATACTGTGTCCAAAACTTTATGACTCTGTGTACTAAATTTAAAAGGAGGTTTATGCCCTAGTATATTTGACATTAAATTTAAGAGTCCAATCAAACCATCATCTTGAAGGCCACTATAATGTGTTTCAATAAAATCTCTAGATGCAATTGACTCCCAAACACGTATAGCCAATGCTTCAATATCAATAATACATTTTGGTGGAAATTTAATACTTTCTAAAATAATAAAATATAGATTACAAATTTATTCAAATTTAAATATTTTAACACATTTACCTTGAATGATGTCATTTGGTAAGCAATTAACAAGTCGACACATAAGCCAAAAATAATCTCGGCAAGCTGGTCCATAATTAAGTTTATCTTCATCAGTTATCCTCATTGAATTCTAAAATTCAATATAATTAAATATAACAACATTTTTAACAAATGACTTAAATTTACTAACTTCATTTCTTATATTTTGTGGTTGCATGCATTCAGCCTTATCTAGGAACTTGATTAACTGGGATAAAAGTAATGTAGCAGCAGTACGATTTGCGGGAGGTACAGCACAAAGTCGATATAATGCAACACATATTTCATGTCTAACTAATGGATCTGGATCTTCAAGGACAAGATTGCAAAGCCACATGGAGAACTGATTAGATTCTAAAAGTGCTTCACAAATACCATTAACGCTATGCGACCATGACAAAACTAAAGTCATTAAGAAATGAATAACTTGGGCTCGACCCCAAAAACCGGTTTTTATATCTTTTGGGTGTCCAGGATATGATAACTCATTTAAAATACTCATCAATCTAGGTATAACCAAATCTATCTTCATAAGTTTTAACATTTCCTAAAATTAAAATTAAGTAAAATAAAAAATAATATTTTATAAAAAAAATTGAAAAATTTACTTTGTTAAGTTTTGGCACAACAAGGTTAGCTTGTTTTTTAATGTGTGATTTTCTTGGTCGAAAATAAGGATCAAAACCTAGTCCTTCAAATTGATCTAATTGTCGTCTATCATTTGGTGACACACCAAGTTGACAGAGTAATTTAAGTAAATGAGCCAAGCAATCTTGATGCCATTCACTGTTACCCTGAAGTGTACCTAAAAAATTTTTGTAATTAATTTTAAGATACAGATTGTTTTTTAATAAAAAATTGTTATATTTAGTTTTTATTAGTTTTTACAACTTACCAGACAGCAAAATAGTAAAAAGATGTTCTAAACCACCCTTTTCAATGAAATATTCTCCCCAAGAACTTGATAATCCATTAGTTGATACCTATAAATTAAGTATAAAGATTTTTATAATAACATGATTTCTTAAAAAGGTGAATAATATTTTTTATGATTTAAACATACCTCTAGCAATATTTCATCTTCATCTGAATTTTTCTCTACACCTACCTCAACTAATGATTCAACAATGTATAATGAATACATTAATTTTTGTAAATTTGATGGATCTAAATCTTTTTTTAACCAAACTTGACATTTATCTTTTGATTCATGAGTTGGAAAGTGTTTGAAACACTCTAACATTGAGGGACTAGTTGGAAGCATAGTCAAAATATCCCAAACACTTCTTGATAAAACTTGAGCTTTTCCATGTAGTAATTCATTCTATACATAACAATAATTAAATTCAAATTTAAAATTTATTAATTATTAATTATTAAATTAAATTAACAAATAAATAGTTTGTTAACAGTTCTATTCTATGCAAATCCATACTAGATTATATTAAAAAATAGGTACACGAATATAAAGGTTGTTAATGTATATATAGAATTATAGTTTATTTATTGTGTATTAAAATACTCATATAGAAACAGAGAATTAAGCATGCTAGTAAACTTTCCTAATCTATCAATATATAATTTAGCTTGTCTAAATTTAATATTGTATTTATTTTTTTAAATTATATATTAAATGTTTTACATGACTATTTTTAAAACTATAAAAACCCATTTTATATCTTTTATTTTTTAATTAAGAATATTAAATAATTACTTCTTCTTCGTCAATTGTTTTCATTGATCCAAGAGTATGCATGAGATCAAACAATACTTCAAAGTTTTTAGGTCGTAAAAGCAATAATGTTGGAGAACTTTCTTTGGTTGGTACAAATTGTGCAGATCCTGGTAAATCTTGGTCACCGAGTTTCTTCTTACGAGTAGTACTTAATGATAAGTATATTATCTAAAATAAAAATTTCAAAAAATTACATGTCACCAAGATTACTTCAAAATTATTTACTTGGTTATCTTTTAATCCAGTTTCTTGAATAGTTTTTTCATCAAAATCTGATGTTATTTCTTGGCCTAATGCAATCATGCGTATATTACCATCTGTAGGTAATTTTTGAACAGCTAAATTATCATTTTGACTTTCCCACCAATGAGCTATTTCAGCTCTCATATCAGCTATGTAATCTGTACTAGGCATATCAAGAGTTAACTTTTCATCTAACATGGCAGGACTGATATTTAATCTGATTGTTGCTGCGTTTTTATCATTTTGAATTACATGACTCATAATACCATGCCCTTCTAAGGTCCATTTTCTTAAATGATAAGCATACTTTCTCTTAAATGTTTCTAAATGAGTTTTTAATAGTAACAGAGCTCGTTGTATATAAAGAAGACTGGATTCTTCTTTATCATTCAAAGTATCGGCAGCTACTGACAAATTTGATACACACTCACTTATAAACTTGTCTTCTTTTTCAAGTTGTAAATTCATCATATAATAATTATTTATATACTGTATTGCAGCCATGCTAACATCTAAAATCAAATTGATTTAATAATCAATACATCAATTATATTTTCTAACTAATAAACATGATGAGACATTAATAATATAAATACACAATGACTGGTATGAAAAATAAACATTTCATTATTAAGAAATAAGTTTTAAAGTTGAAAGTTGAAAATATGTTAAATGAATCAGCAGGTTAATTAACATTATTTCCCAGAATTTTCTTCTCCAAAAATGTTTATCCATGAATATTTATATCTTAAACTAAAACATTTTTAATAGTAACCAAAGAAATGTCTACATTACTTATATTTCTATATATTTTATATAATTTATACACACATAAATGTGTTCAAACTTAAAATTTTGCTAACATTAAAAACACAAAATTTAAAATGATTATTATGTTACATAACCTAATCTTTACGATATATTTAATGTAAAAGTAGTTTTCACATTTTAATTATTAAGTCTGAGCTCAAATTAACTATTAAATATTTGTTATACTAACCATTATTTGATGCTTTTAATGCAATTCTAGATAAGTGTTCCATTGCAGCTGCATGGCCATTTCTTGCTAACAGTAAATAATCACTAGATACTTGTTGTTGAGCCATATTACAAAGCTGGGTAAATAAACTAAGAGCAGTCATAGTATAACTTTCCGGAGCTAATGATAACAATTTTTCACAGTACAAATGTGTCAATGTTTCAACATTAAATGTATGTTGTTCACGACAACGGACCTGACGTAATAACCAATTAAATAATTCATCTCGACAAACTTCATCAGATACCAAACAATTCCATAATGTATCCAGTTCATCAATAGTTAACCTAAGAATTTAACATATTAAAAATCAATCTTGATTAAATTATATATAAATACTTACTTAATAGTATCTGGAAGTCCAATTGAAGAATAAATATGAGTCAAAAATTGTAATCTAGCTTCTATATGAATTTGGTGGGAGTAAAATCCTGAATCTTCAAACAAATTATCGGCATGTTGTTTACAGTATTCTCGAAAATTGCTAAATACTCTATCAATCATACTATGATGTTTAACAGCCCAAAGAGTCACTTGACGAGTATCCATTCCAACATTAAGGTTGGCTAATGAAGCTCCTCGAAATTGATGAAACGATGCAAATAACTTTGGTAATAATCTTAGTGAAATAACTACAGATCTAAAAAAAAATACAAAAACTAAATTATATGATATCAAAATTTAGTGAGAAAAATTAGAATTACTCATTTTAATATATACACTTAGAATAATTGTAATGTATTAATTATTAACATGTAATATCATTAAATTTATACAAACACTATAATTTCCTCTAATTAATTTTTAAAGTTTTATTTTTAATAACTATAAAAGTTTATAAACGCTTAAACATACTTATTTTTTTGTATATTTTCTAAACAACCTTCAATGAATTTCATTCTGATAGCACGATCAGTATTAAAGCATACTAAATTAAACAATGCTTTTTCTGCTTCCAAAGCTAATGATTCACCTAAGAGTGTCTGAAAAAATATAAAATATATGTAATTAATGATACACATTTATAAACATATAAGAAAAGTGGGCAAGTGGGTATCACTCTGTTGTATAGTAGAGATGAAGAGTAGGTCACCATCATGAAAGTGTTAAATTTGAATGCAATGACAAGTATCAATGTATATGAAAAATGATTGTGAACGGAGATGATTAGTCAGTTTAGGATATAATATATAATATATAAATTATTATTTAGAAAATTATAATACGTTTTATACCCGCACAATATTTAAATATAAATTTTATACATCCACAAAATGTTTTTTATATTGACTCAGGAGTTTTGTTTTACAGTTATTTGAAAAAAAAGTTATGGAGAATATTTTCTTGCGTTTTTTAACCTTAGATATAAATCACAACAATTTTATGATTTTGAAAATCCATAATTCCATGCCAAATTTTCATTTTGACATATTTCATAAACATTTGAACTTTAATTGCTTCTAAATAAAAATCGTGACTAATGATTTTTGATTTTTTTTTTTACTACGATAAGGTACAAACTTATAATAAAAATTGTCTTAAATTTAAAAAAAATTTAGGTAGCCAATTTTTTTAGACATTTCAAAAAAAAAAACAGAAAAATCGAAAATTTCTTTATAAATAGCTTAAAATGTCAAAATATTTTGAAAATTTAATCAAAAATAGATAATACATCCTTATAAACCTTTGGTGAAAATTTCAAAAGTTCACAATAATTCATCTTTGAGTTACAGCAAAATAAAAATATATTATCCATAAAAATTCTGGTTTATTATTACTTTTTTAGAGGTTTTCCTAACATTCTTGAAAAGTACTGGAAATTTTTTACTTTTGACCACCCAAAGTATCAACTAGCTGAGTTTTTCTTTTCAAAGAGAGGCTGAAGTCAAAAATCAAAGTATTATTTCTATTCCAAAACATGATGATAACATAAAAATTAAATCATTCATCATTATAAAATCAATATATTCCTCATTTCGTTCAGATTTGAAAAGTAAATAATTTTCATATTTTTTTTTATATATTTACTGAAGTTTGATTAAAATAAACAATTTTTTAATCGGAAATTTCATAAGATGTCATACATAAATCAATGAATGTACTAAACAAGTCAAGGTGAATTTACAAATATTAATTTTTTTTTTCAATAGATTATTAATAGAATGGAGCTTGTGAATATAGTTAAAGAACTGAATTCAAAGTTTTATTTTGAAATTTATTTCAAACTTCTTTTATAATATTGGGTATTTACAGAAAAAAAATTTTCAACTTGAATTAAGCATCAAAAGTATACTTAAAAAAAACAATCAAAATCATAAAGTAAATTTAAAAAAAGTACATTTTCTAACTATGAAATCATATTATTTAATGATTAAAAAGTACATATATAAAAATATATGAATAAAAAATATTTTCTACTTTCTATATTACTTACAATAGTATCATCTTGAAGTAAATCCCACAATAATGTTGAACCAGGTTTACAAACATTTTCTATATTGAACTGGTTAGATATTGTTGTAGTTATATTTTGAGTACAAGGATGCACATTTTTACTGGTATGAAAATTAGAATGGAATGCCATATGGTTTAACTGTTGTGTTGATAAATGAGTCTGAGCACGTGCCGCAAGTTGCAACAATTCCTCATCACATCCTGAATCTTCTCCATCAAAATCAGCCATATTTTTATCAGATTTATTTGACATACGAGATGACATACTGTTCTCATCTCCACTATAATCTTCTAGCATTTGTCTATTCATAAGTGTAGATGGTACCTGCTGATCTGAAGTAGTATCAATGGGTGATATACCAATTTCCATAGCTTCCATTGATTCACTATCTTCATCTTCAATATCTTCATCCTCATCTTCATCTTCCTCGTCATCATCTTCTTCACCATCAGACTCAGAATCATCTTCAGTACAATCAGTTCTAATGCACCTCATTTTAAGATTTCGTATTTTTTTGTCTAAAACATTAAAAAATTACATAGAAATAATAATTATTAAAATATTAAAAACATTTCATTTACGGTTATTAATTTTTCCTCTTGGTTTTTGAAGTTTGGTTCCCTTTACTAGTTTACAATGATTTATTTGAACTTTATCTGAATCTTCATCACTAGAGTTACATGGTTTCATAACTCGCATTCTTGTATCCCTAATTGCTTTCTTCCTAACACAATGCCTTATTTTGCACATACCTAATGGTTTTGATGGTCTAATAATATCTTTTTCATTAATATCAAAATCGTCATCTAATTCTTCAATTTTTGCTCCTTCTAGAACTAATGATTCTAAAATAAATGTATATATATATTACAATAGATTCCTGATATTTCTTAAAAATGTTTACCATTATCGGAATAAGCAAAAATGTTTTCTTTTTTAGGTTTTTTTCTAGGAGTCGGACCATCACTCATATCACTTCGTTCATCACTTGATTCACCCTCGGAATTGCTATTGAGGCTAGCACTATTTTCTGATGTACTCATATCATTTGAACGAACTATTCTACGGCCATCACGTATACTTACAATTCTTGACAATTTTGGAATAGAAAATTCATGAGTTCGTGCTGTAGTTGCCATACTTGACCAAATGAATTTGGTAAGAGCTGATGCTAAAAATAAGCTCTATAAAACATAAATAGAATTACATTTTTTTAATTTATATTAGTTTTGTGTATAAATTTACTTGTTCAGTGTGCTCTTTTGGTTCTAGTTTTCTTAGTAAATGATATAAATGTAAAACAGGAGCAGGTTCTAAGTGTTTGATAAAACCCGGTAATAAATCAAAAACTTGTTTGCTACAATGTTTTAACTGTGCTGCTTGCCATATAGTATCAATATGTTCATTAGTAATCTTACCTTCTGATGCTAAAAAGTTAAGTGTAATACTACACTGTTTAATTACCTAAATAAAATTACATTTTGATTAATTTAATTTAAATTTAATATGGAAGTCTCTAACAAACATACTTCAACATGTAAATTTGGACCAAACACATGAGATATAATTTTTCGATGTACAAGCCAAGATGCTAAATTATGTCCAATCTGTTCGATAGTCACCATATCATTGGATTGTGATGATGTTGATAATGTTGCTGCTGTTACATGAACAAGTTCATTTAAGGATCCTATATGGCTATTAATTTGAGATATTCCTGCTAGCCTCATTGTTAATGTTGGGGATGTAAAATACTTAAATGCTAATTCAAGACCATCTTTATCTAAATTAGAAGTATGACCATCCTTGTTTGAACTCCACATAAAATCTTAATACAAAATCAACAAAAGGTTTTATATGAATTCATTTGCATTTGATACTTAAAATTAATATATTTACCAGCCATAGTTTTAGCTGCAGGAGTTCTTAATTCTTTATCAGATAAGTTACACATAAATCTTAGAACTTTTGACCTCAGTGGAACAAAAACATGAACATTTGTGTGATAATTTAGCCACAGTTTTACATTACAAGCAAGTATAACAATTGGATTAGCAATAGATAATGGCAATGATTCATAATCAAAACAAGACATAATTGCTTCCAAACCACCAACCCTAAATAAATAAGATTCTTGGTTTACAAATAATTTACAAGAATTAAATTAAATAACTTACCGGCAAAACATATTGACAGTTCTTAAAAGTAATAATGGCATATCGATTTCTTGAACATCGCAATAATGATTCATCGCTGAAACTTCTTGTTGAGTTACTTCTTCTGTCTTGTAATGTGGGTATTGTTTTACAGCCACATATAATGGAAAATTCATCAAAAATACTTTTGTCATGAGATGTAATGGTTTTTCCATTTCTGCTAATGTCCATTGCAACTCTAAAAAAATAATTTGAAAAAAATACTCATAGCATTAAAATAGATAACACATTTATCTAACAAAATTAATACAATTTATATTATCAGGGTATGAATTATAAATAAATAAATATATTATTCACCTTCGTCTTTGAAATTCGCTAATAAATTTTCCCATTTTCGACTACTCTCAGCATCATCATCGTCACGAGCTGGGTAGATAATATTATCTTGTCCTTTAAAAGATTTTAACAAATTAGTCATTAACAAAACAAAACATTGTGTAATCCACTGAAACTGTTCATAGTTTTTTCTATCTTGAAATCCTCCAAGACATTGTCTGTAAAATTAAGAAATTAGTGTTGGGTAGTATCAATATTTTATAATCGTTAGCTTACCTTTGCATAAAAGCCTGAACAAAAACAACCAATTGATTCACTTCAGACTTTGATAGAATTACACAACTAAAGTCATTCTTTGCACTTGCATCTCTATCTGTAAGAAAAATAACAAATTTAACCAAATATAAATTTGTTTCAAGAGGTATTTGTAATACATACAAGGTTTCAGTAGCTTTGAAAACTCTATACATGTCTCACATTCACACATTTTTTTTAGTGTATGAGGCAGTATCCTAAGGGATGTATGTATAACACATAATTCGATAAAAATTCACTCATCAAAATTAATAAAAACTTATGAAAAATTAGCAAAACAAAATGTACACAAAATTACTATGTAGTGTGTTTATATATGTATATAATATATATATAAATATATACACACATGAATATATTTATCTATTTTTCTTAACTTTTTGAGAATAAAAATAAAGTAGGTTATGCGGCTATAACACGATATCACAATGACAGTGGCGCCAACATTATATTTATAGCATCTTTGTTTTATAAATTGCAATGACTTACGTACTATTTTAGTTTCGTTCTTTCAATAAATTATTCACCTAAGGGCTATGATATATATTATAATATTCAATTGTAAACTTGTAAATGTTCAATGCAATATCAACTATCAAGCAAGATCACTGATTTTTAAGACATGCGTATTGCATGATTGAGTAATAATAATTTACACTATTATTACAGTTTTTCATGTTTCAATATTCATGGATTTTGATTGAATTGAAGAACCGTGCTTCCAGTGCCAACGCTTCCCGGCTCCCACCAAATTGTTTTAAATTAAGTGTTACAAACTTCTTATTCGTTACAGAATCCACCATCCAGTTCCGTAATAATTGTTGAAGTTTCAGCAAATACTGTAGATTAGTAAATTAATTAATCTATATTAATCTATAGTATTTGGTTTCAGCCTCCTACTAATTGAGTTTTATAGGGCTACAGGAAAAAGAATCCAGAATATTTTTATCAGAATTGCAGCAGGTGCCAAAAATGACAAGTTAATTTTATTAAAATTAATGTCCTTGTTTCGAGAATCATTATGATCATTATGATAGGAAGGGTAGGCCTACGGCTAAAGCTAAAAGATAGTTGAGGCTAGCTCTGTTTAATATCAATGTATCTACAAAATATATATTTCATAATTAATAATGAAACATGAAACTACCTACTGGCGAAACGTGTGTTGGAAAGTTTTTTGAAAACAGTATTCGGAATACTTTTCCAAAAGTACTTTAAAAAATATATCAAGTATCATGCACTGAAAAATGCATAAATAAGCATGCATTCATGCCCTAAAAATTAGCAAAATATACACTAAAAAGTTCGAAAATATGCATTTAAATGCCCTAAAATTATTAAATTATGCACTGAAAGTATGCATTATGTAAAAAACCATGAGCAAATTTTAAAATAATTAGAATATATCCATTAATTATAAAAGTGTTTTATAAATTTTAATTTTTATACATTTAATTAGTAAAATAAAAAAAAATGAATAGGTACTTGTGAAGTTCATGATAATATATCTTTGTTATCTAATTTTTGTACATCATTATTCTGCACCTACAATTAAAAAATTTGGAATTTAATATTAGGTATTTCATTTTGAGGTATATTAGTATAATATTTATAAAAATTAGTTTTACTTAAGAAATTACACTGTATTATTATCATTTTTTTTATGTTTTCCAACTTAAAAGATCGACGATTGTCTATCAATAAGTTTTTGAGCATAGAAAAAGATCTTTCTACATCTGCTGAAGTAAGGGGTGCATATTTGAAGTACAATAAATCGTTTGCAGTCATATCATCAGGTAGATCTAAATTTGCAATATTGTCTTCTTCGCCACTCAAAACTTTAGAAATTTTACAAATTATGTTGTACCCGATATTTTTGTCCAAAACATATTTTAGTTTTTTTTTTAATTTCAATTCCGTGATTTCCTTCTAATTTTGTAAATGTATCTTGGATTTCTTCGACTATTCTAGGTAGTCACAGGAGAATAATAGGTAATAAATAGAAATACTATCATTTTGTAAACAGGAAAATAAATAAGAAACAAGAAACTTTTCAAATATTTGTCTAAAAAATTTTTTCATGAAATAATATGCACTAACAACTCTAAAAAATCGACTATATGCCAAATGTGCCTTAACACCCAAAACATGCACTATTAAACTTTATATTATTGTTACTACTGTTATGAAACGGATTTGTATCTCAGTTAGCAGGTTTTCCTGTGTAGCAGAAAAAACATGCGGATGCATGAACTTACGATCCCTGATCATGAACTTGAATTAAGTTTTATTTAGAATTTTTAAATTATATATTACGTTAGTACTAATTTCATATTTACCTGTAGATAAATACAAGTGGTTGGTTTAATATTTAAAACAAAAATCTATAAAGTATTTTAAATACTTTATTAGGGATACTTAAAAAAGTTTATTGAGTATTCAAATATATTATCCGTAAACCATTAGGTCATGTAATTATCACAAATGCCTAATAAAAGTATAGGTTAGAGGTACACATAATTAAAAAAAATTAGTAAGTTTGCTACTATTGGCCTCCAAGAATATATAAATGAAAATCAAGGTATATAAGGTATATACATAATACCAACCAATTTTTTAGGACCTCCCCCAATTTGTTCAAAACTGGGTATATCTATAATAGTAAAGTATCTAAATAATAAAAGCCAAAAACCAATAAACAACAAAATCAAACAAAATATTGAAGAATAAATTAAGCAATAAGTATAATTTTAAGGAATTAGCTAGTTAGGTGTACATTTCCAAATCCAGATTTTCTTGGCTGATGATTTGATATTCTTCAACTTCAACCCATAGTTAGCAAATACATAAAATGCATATTTTGTAGTATAAATATAGAAAATGTTTTAATCTTAAAACACTCAAATATCAACATTCTAATCCGGCTTCTTTACTATTATAACGTTATTATATACTCTTACTATATTCCAGCTATCTTTTGTTTAACCAATTTATACATGAACTTAACACTTATATATAAATTATCTAAATTATCTTCTACAAAAATTCAAACTATTAATAGTAATTCATAATTATGATATATTACAAAAACATAATAAAAGCATTAAAAACATGTAAATTTAATTAATATCTTAATATCTATGCATTTTTTATATTAATTAAGATAAATTTGATTTTTTGCTTCTTTATTAAATGCTGAAAATACTATAAAATGATATACTTAATAATAATACTTAAAATATATTTTATGCCAAAATTACAAAAAATACTATATTAAAGCTGTTCTCAATGTTGGTCAATAACTTATACAGTTAACACAAAATATAAAGTATTATAATTTTAGATGATAAACTTAACAACTGATTAGTTATTTAATTGAATCATATTTGTAACAATTTGATTAAAAATAACATAGTTAACTAACTAGTTAAGTTTAGGATCTCAACAGCATTTCTTAACACTTTTAATCTTATCATCAACATTTTCTAAATCTTGTATTCTCGTAGGAGTGTCAATACCTATTTCTTCCCATATATTTACTATATTTTTATTATCCTTATTAATATTGAATGACTCAATGATAAAGTTATCTAAAATATCTATCAAATATAATACGGTTACAATATTATTCTTAATACTTATTTTAAATATTATTCAATACATTTTAAAATATTTACTTGTAAGATCCATAGTTACAATATTATCATAGGTTGTTTCATCAGCTAAGGATAAACTATTATACTCTTGATGACACAGTTTTTTTAAAATTTTACGTTCTGAATTATTGTAAAACGATTTTTGAACTTGAGTAGTTGTAAGCAACAAATTCAGATCATCATTATTATCTAGGTTATCGTTTTGTAACAAATTCAGTGAGGATTGTTTTGTTTTAGATAAAATATAGTGAGTGTTTTCTAATTCAGACACTAAGAGAAAAATTAATTAATATATTAGAAAAGGAAATTTACTGTCACGTCGCAATAACTCAAAAACCCTGACAACTTGATTCTTTTTTTTTTTTAAGAGCTTAATTTTGATAAATTTGAGTTAAGATCAAGAATAAATAATAAAACATGACTCGAATCAAATTTTTATCCTCCTTAAACTTCGAGTTGTTGCGACTCATAAGAAAATGTTAAAAGTTAAAAAATTGAAAACCAGTTACAATACTACTTACAACTTTTATCAAACAATATATCAGAAGCTATAGTTTGGATATTCTTCAAATATTTGATAACAATTGCACATCTTTTAAGCAATTTATTTTTAGTTGAATCATTAAAACTATGATTTGTTTTTTGATTATAGATTAAACATGCATTATACTCTCTCAGAGCTGAAATAAAACATTATATTATTATATGATTTCTAAAGATGTATCTATAGTAATTTTTTACCATTTTTAAACTGTTCATAAGTTGTTGAAAGTTCTTTATTTTCAAAAAGAGCAGTAGCAAATATTTTTTCAATAAACTTTGAAAAATTAATCATTCCATTTAAAAAATATACATACAAATCCCTGTTGGTATTTGGATCACTGTTATGGATAGTGTCAATAAAATTCATAGAAGTTTCTATTGTTGTCTAATTATAAATATAATAACTATAAATTAGTCATAAAAACTTAAGTTTAAAAATATTACTTGAATGAATGCAAATGGATCGACAATTTTGTCTAGAATATTTTGTATTTCACAAATTTCGCAAACCCAATGGTTTATAAGCAGTTTTAAAAATGATTTTTTTACTAATGAAGTTGGATCTAAATAAAACTCAATAATAGCTGGTACCATATCACTGTCCAATAATTCCAAGCTTGATATACATGATTTTAATGGAATAACATCTAAATAAATTTATAATTATTAAAAATAATTGTATTAAATTAATATTACAGTTGATTTAGGGTCAGTCATAGAGCTTTGCATCAGTATTTAGTCATTAAAGTTCTGTCAATTTCAAAAAGTTTTTACTTTTTCAAAATATTTTCTTACATCTTTTATTGTTATCAGTTTTAATTTTTGAAAGAAAAGATGTGTGGTACTGGAGATCCTGTTAAACATTTATCTACTATTATGCTCATCTTAACTTTAACTTTAAATTAAAACTAACATGCTATTGAAGAATATAAAAATAATTTTTTCAAGAACTTTACTGTTTAAAATAGTGTACAACTAAACACTGCATACATTATTGATTTATAACTTACATTCATCATTTTTACAACAGGCCACAGAAAATAATCCAACTTGAATTAATGCATCAGTATATTTATCCAAATCACAAATCATATCAGATAAATCTGATGAATTTCTTAATTGAATGTCAACAGAATCTCTGCATTTTTTAATCAGTTTTTTAATGGTAAAAAACGGATCATTAAAAATCTAAAATGTTGATAATGTACAAAACAACTATTAATTGATTAGTAAGTAATACAAAATATAAATAAAATTATAGTATTTATTTTATAGTTAAATATTATATTACTATACCTTAAAAATAAGATGCAATACTGATGTATTGATTCTTCTTTCTAGAATAGATAATGAAGAAGATAAATAATCAAATCGAAAAAAATTATCAGATTCATTGATATGTATATTTTCAAATTGTTGAATCGCTTTTAAAACCTTTTATAATGAGTAAAATATTTAATAGTTAAAATATTACACATTTATATTATCATAAATATTTTTACATGTTTAGATGAAGATGTGATTTCTAAGTTGTCTACTGTATCGGCAACCTTAGCAATAGTTATAGCTTGAAATAAGATTTTATCAATATTTGGCTTTATAAGTTCAAAATTATCCCTATTGTTTAACGCATTTAAAACAATATTCATTTGATCAATGAATTTTCCTGGATGCTCATCTATGTCAGTTAAATTTATCATTTCCAAACAATCTTCCAACTTATAAAAACATTTTTGGATCCGCTTAATTATGTAATTGCTTAAAACCTAATAAGAATGAATTATAGTTATACTAAGATCAATATAAAATATAAAATAAATTAAAATTATACATTCATACAACAAAATCACACATACCTTTACAAAGTTTAGAACAGAATTTTGTTCTGAAATTGTTGTTTCGTACAGGAGGAGACATTTTCGAATTTGACTTAAACATACACAAAGCATGTAAACATTTTTATTTTGGAATGTTTTAAAAAAAACTTGTATAGATTTTACAAATTGATGGAGTGATCCATTTATTAAATCCTGTAATTATGTATTAATAACAATTAACTCAAACACTAGAACACACAATATTCTATTTCCCACTTACTTTGAATATTATTTTATAAAATGATTCATCAAATTCTTTTTTCTCCGTAATACATAAATATTTAGAACACTCATTTAAGACTATATCAATTTTGAAGCATAAATCATCCATTATAATTATACAATCAGGACTATAGAACGATATTGTTTGAAGTAAAAATTATGAAAATAAATCAATGTTTAAAATTATTTGCGATCTTCAAATCAACAATTTTGAATTAATAAATCTTTTCAGAATTTTCAAATGACAGAAGTGCAATAATGCCAATAATGGCAATAATGCAGTACAGACAGTATAGTATACCAAGTAAAGTCAGTTACATTTCTATCATAGTATCATGGTCAGTTACATGATTTCAAATATTTCGATAACAGACTATAATATCATATCATCAACGGGACAACGGTCAACAACATCAACTATCGGAAAGATAACTGTCGACTATCAAGATGGATATTGGCACAGAACAATATTGGATATTTTAATTCGTATTTCGTGGAGCAAGGGTTGGGATACGTCCCGATTTGGCGGGACATTCCCGATTTTTAATATACTTGTTCCGCGTCCCGTTTCAATTTTTAGCGGGACGCGTATGTCACGATTTTTATGAGTTTTTTAAATTTTTGTCCCGTGTCCCGTCTTACAAGCCAGCGGGACAAGAAAGTCCCGATTTTTATACAACTACTTGGAACAAAATATTTGTAGCATCTAACATTAAAACAATATTGATTTGTTTTTAGATTTTATAACTACTTTTTAAATTATTTTATATTAAATATTATTATTATATACATTTATATCAGTATTATGAATTTGTTATATAATATTGTTATTAATTTGTATCAGTAGTATTAATTTAAGAATATCCATAATTTTTCATAATTATTTTACTTTATTGTAGATACTAAGATACCTAATCAATTTACAATTTTTTTTTTTTTTTGTTCCGATTCCCGCTTTTTACAATATTACATTTAAAAAAATTGTGTCCCGCGAGTTAAAAAAAAAATCCCAACCCTACGTGGAGCATTATCACTCTCGATGTCAACCATAATTCTAAATTTTTTAATTCTTGTAATTATGGTGCTGTATTAGCATGGTATTAGCACAGATTATATAATAAAATATAATCTGTGGTATTACTGTATTAGTGTTATTAACACTTAAAAGTTTTAACATAGGCATTCTAAAATTATCACAGTCCAATGGAGTTGTAATAGGTCTCAATGTCTGCGCATTGTCGCACCTCGCACTGTTCGTTGTCTCTCTCTCACAGAGTAATATAGGGGGGCCGTTGTAATCATAAGTTGAAGCCAAAGCTCTCTCTCACATAATATATCAATATATCATATACATATTAATATATATTATATATTTTATTATATTATTATGTCTTTGAACAAAACACATCTACATACATGGAATGATTTTTTATGTTTTTGAAATATTTTAGAGTAAGATCCACCAAGTAAAAGCACGATAGATAATTATATTTTTAAGGGGACATATTGATTTGTCTAAATTTTGTTTCAATACAATTTAAACCAAATTAAAATTTATAATTTTATATTATTTCCATTTTGAAATTTAAGTAATAATGAAATATAAAACCTATATGCAATACCCTTAACAATAATATTATCTATTTTACGATTTAAAATAAAAGCGTTATAAGTTTTTACTATGTTGCGCGTGAGTCTGACGGTCTAAAAGAGAAGATCAAACCTCTCAGAGTCTCAAATATTGAAATACTAGTAATATAATATTACGTTATAATGATAATTACACAATAATAATACAATATTCTTATTTTCCTATTTTCTATATCTGTTCACTGTTGAATCTAACCATGACCATGATCTACGAATTAGATAATATAATCTCAATTGTTCAGTTATCATTAATAAGAATTTTAGTTTTTAACCAAGCTGGTAGTAAGGTACCATGGCAAAATATAATTTATAATAATTGGAGGTACTAGGTAGTGAGGTACAAAATATGTACAATAGGCAAGCAAGTTAAAATATAAATTAGTGCTACAGTTTCAGTAGTATTGTGCCATACTATTATGAGTATTCAGTATTATAGTACAATTTTCAACTGGAAATTTAATAATTTATTAATATTAAAATGCAATAATGCATTATACAATATAATAATACTGTATGCCTATTGTATTTTCTAAAATATTATTTATCATATTTTGCATTTCCTGATGTGATTTATTATGTCGTGTAGTGTCTATATTTAAATATTAAAAACTTAAATTATTATAATAAAATTATATTCTTAATATATTTATTAAATTGCCATGATCAAACTTTTCATATTATGCTGCCATGCGGACATTTTCTAAAGTAGGTTGTTATTAGATATTCATTATTTTATAAATCTTGAATTAATAAATGCATTATTATATTATAAACAAATCATTAAACTAAATATGATGTGTATTATAAAAGTATGTTTTTATTATTTTTTTTATCAAAAAAAAATCATTAAATTGTGCATATAGTGTCCTATCTACTCCAATTTAAATTTTAAATAATTTTATATAATAAATATATTTGATTGATTTTCATTATAATTAATTACTGTAAAAAATAAGTATTTAAAAAAAAATATATGTTTGTTGCAGATAGAATATTTAATTGTGTGTGATTTGTTGAGTTGTAAGTATAGTTAATTATTGATTATAATTGTAGTTATAACTAAAATCATCAATAAAATATAGTTCTATATTCTGTTGCTGACTAGATTAAAAATTGATTAATTCAGTAGGCTACAAAAATACTTTATAGGTCTCTAAAGAAACCAAAAGAGTTAAAAAGAGAACTATTATTATTTAATTTTTTTAGTGTTTGTTTATGTATCCTAGCATAATTCTAGTAATGTTCTGTTATATAGTGATCGTTTTTAGCTAACAGTTTTTTCTTTGTTTACATTATTGTATATTTTACTATAAATACAAAAAAAAGACTGGCATTTTAAATGAATTTTCTAAAGCTAATAGCTATAATTTTCCTATTTGACTTTAATAAATTTTGTTTTTCTTATGTTGTTATCAATAGTCATTTTATTTTTATATAATTGTTGACTTATATTTTATAAAAATGGTTTAGAATCCTACTTCATTTAGTTCAAAATATTTAATATTCTTAAGAGTACGTATTAATGAATACAGTTTTTTCGATAAATATATGATATGTACTAAATTAATTTAACAATAGACTTCTAATAGACATACGGTCTACATTTTTTTAATTCAAAATAATGTTTGTTGCAAAAATGATTTGTGGTGTTTAGTTTTATGCAACAAACATCGTGTCCAGTGGCTCAGTCTCAAGTGTTTAACTCCTCCCTCCCAATTGTCTCTTATCCTTAATAAATGTATTATATATATTAATTTTATACAAAAACTTAAAAACTTAATTTAATTTATGCTTAAACCCCCTCTTATCTTTTGTAATTCTAGCTAGTGGCTACTCCTCTGGAATATTATTATATTTCATAAAATTCATAATACACACTTAATAATTCAGAGCCAATATTTATTCTTAGTAAAAAATGACGCTGTAGCATACAGACTGTCATAAAATGTGTGATTAATACAGTTTGGTAAAAGTAAATTAGAATGTATAGAACTATTCTATACATTGCAGATAATATAATATAATTTTTTTTTTTGTGAAAATCATGATTCTATTGTATAAATAATTTAATATTTAATAAATTACTCCAATGCAAAAACAAACTTGAAAAATATGTTTATTTTTACTGGTTTAGCTAGATTATCCATTGTATAATACTAAATTCCAAAAATCTTATGCATGTATTCAATTATAATGTAATTGTTATAAAAAAATATTAGAAAATATAAAAACATAATAATATAATTATCTTAATACTATTTGGTCGTATACTACTATAATATCTGTGAATAGTTATAATCTTTAAAATCGTACTTTAATCGTAAATATCATAATTTCTAATATTATTAGAATATTTCATCAAAATTTACTGAAATTATGTTTTGCAACTATTTAAAACTCTTTTTTCTCTTCATTATTTCAGTATATAAATATTTATATTATTTGTAAATTCAATTTGAAAACTTGTTGGCTTAAAAGTATTATTGCTTGCATGCTATAGTATGTTTCTATATTAAATAAAACTATTAATATTTCTTTCCAATATAAATCAAGAATAACTTTAATATACAACTTATATTGATTTATACTATAGTCATTTTTCTATATTTTATTATCATTAATATTTCATATTCAAGTTTTTTTATTTATAATATTGGATGAGATTGAAGTATTATTATTTCTATCACACCTAATTTGTTGTTATCAGTGCCCAGAGGACAGTCACTTTGAGTTACACTATTATACAGTATTTAGATATTATTTAATTATGCATTTTATAAAATATTTTTTTTAGTGTTAATAAATACAGATTTCCATTATTATTATTATTTTGAAAGTGTATTATAAATATTGGTTTTCTTGTTTAGGTATGTACATGTTTCTTTAAGAAGTAAATGAAAATATTTTTATGCATACATATTAAAGTAGATTGGTGAATATTATATACTATTCATTTTATAAACAATTTATTGATTTATTTGATTAATAAGTTTAAGATTCTGGAATAAATTTCTTTTTAAATTTGTGTACCTATTTGAATGATTATTATCAATCAACAAGCCAAAGAATCGGGTTCAATTTATGATTAATGTTGTTTTTTGTTTTTGATTTTGAAATAGTTCATATTTTTTATAATATATGTTGATATATTTCTTATTGTTACCATTATTATACTATCCAATATCCTATAGGCACATAAAAAAAAAAATTTTCTGTTCAAATATATTGTTCAGCAATTACATTAATTTTGGTCGATCTATGAATCGTAATAATGTGAGGGTATTATTATTTTTGTTTTAAAAGATATGCTTATTCCATTTTTAGAAGGTAATACAATTTTTATTTATAATATGAATGTATTAATAATAAATATAAAAGTACTTAGGTGCTATCAATAGTATGTAACTGCGTATTGGCTTTGATAATAACATTTTAATAAGAATTTGAAATTTCATATTTTATCATACATTATTTTACACCTAAAAATATTTATTTATTTATTTTAGAGTTATTAATGTAAGCTGCTGAACAATTATGTTGAGTTCTACTAATAACAACATCGATACTGAAAAGTGGCAAGAAATTTTATTGGATGAAATCCAATCTAACCATGAAAAGTAAGTTATAAACCATGATTTTTTGTTCAATAATTTGAACATTTTTTGCTTAAATTTTAGTTGTTCAGACAATGAATTACCTCTTTCATCAATAGGAACAACTAATAACATTGATGCCAAAAAATGGCAAGATGTTATAGTGAATAATATTCATTCTAACCTGAAAAAGTACATATAAAATCAATTGTGATCAAAAAAATATTGTTTTAAAACCTTTTATTTATAAATAAATTACTATTTTGTTTAAATTTTAGTAACTCAAAAAATAAGTTGCCTCTTTCACCAATATCCATGATTAATGACCATACAAGTGTAAAACAAGATATTAATTTGTATGATATTCAATCGGACATTGAAAAGTAAGGTTAATATCATATTTCAATTTTATTTATTTAATCATTATTTTTGTTTAAATTTTAGTTCCTCTGATAATGAGTTACCTCTTTCATCAATTGCAAATGTATTGCTTCCAATTGATACCTGTAAAGTCGAAAAAAGTAAAGTTGTAACATCTGAGTCAATTGGTTTCCAATTCAAGATTGACGTTGACCATAATACATCTGACTCAAGTAAAATATCCATCAAAGAACCAAGTAAAATAGATAAACCAATTAAGAAGTATGGGTGTGATATTTGTGGGAAAATATTCTTTAGACGTTTTGAGATTATTGAACATTTTAGAACTAGTTTATGCTTTCCGGAAAGTCCTTTTGATCTTGAACACAACAGCCCTACTTATTATTTGTACAACAATTCTGAAAATTCAATAGCATATTGCAACAATATAAGTAATTTAAAAACTAATCATACACAAGATATGAACGATAAATGCAGAATTTGTCAAGATGTAATTAGAAATGACAATTTTATCAAAAAACATCAAATATTGCATACTAAAAAAAATAACTTATGTAATGTATGTTCAGTTTTAAATAGTATTGCATGCGGAAATAATCAGCACCTTAAAGAAAAGTATACATGGAAATGTAAAACATGTGGGCAGTCATTTACTAAATTGTCTGTTTTAAAAACTCACATATGCATTTTTCCAAAAAATAAACTCTTCAACTGTAATAAATGTCATAAATCCTTTAAAAAATTGAATGCTCTGGAAAAACATAAAGTTATTCATACACTTCATTGCAACATATGTTATAAGCAATTCTTTAAACAGTCATCTTTAAAAGATCATAAAAGAACACACGATTTAAGAAGTATCAACCAATACAATATTCGTTTGAAGTTCTTAAATTATAGTGCATTAAGGCATACAAAAGAAGTCTGCACATCATCTAAAAAATATGAATGTTCAAGATGTTCAAGAGTATTTTATAAACGTTCAGAAATAGTATGTCATATTTTTGAAAATCACCAAGAAGATTATTCCAAATATAGTTGTGACGAATGTACAAATATATGTGATTCTTCGCGGGACTATATCTTACGTTTAGGAAAAAACCATTTCAAATGTGATGTATGTCCCCAATCATTCACTACATCTCATAGACTACAACAACATTATGGATGGCATCTTGGTATCAATAATTTTAAATGTGAATTCTGTCCTAAGACATTTTCAAAATGTTCTCTTTATTTATCCCATGAAAAAAATCATACTGGAGAAAGACCATTTAGGTGTAATTTTTGTGGGAAATGGTTTCCAGAGTCATCAAATTTAAATATTCATTTAAAACCTTACAAGCTATTTGCATGTGATATTTGTCAAAAACCTTATACACAGATGTCCTCATTATTACTTCATAAAAGATTACATTCAAAAGAAAAATTCCTTGAAAATAAGAGCTGTCATCAACTATCAACCATGGAAGTACGTACAAGACGACAATGTAGTAGAAGAAAGCAGTTTAAATGCAATATGTGTACCAAATTATTCTATCATTCATGGTCATTAAATGCGCATCTAAAAACACATCAAAATAACAAGAATAGATATAAATCATCTACATGTACTTGCTGTTTAAAAGTATTTGATAATCTTTCTTCACTTAAAAGACATTACAGGTACATGCAGCAAAAAAATAATAAACTCTTTGACTGTGATATCTGTAAAATTTCTTTTATGTGTTCAACTAGTCTTAATGAACATAGAAAAAATCACGCTCAGTTTGAAAAAAACACTCCTCTAAACTATAATGTCAACAATGATATAAATACAGTAAATGAAGAATATAAATGTGATCTTTGTATGAAAAGTTTTTTAAACCAAGCACAGATATTTTCTCATATTCTAGAAACTCATTATTAGGTTAAGTATTATGTATAGGTACGTATATATATAAATAAATATGCCTGTAAAATAAACTAAACTTTGATCATGTAATCAACTGTCATATTAATAAATTAGGAATTAATTAGCATTGAAATGTTTGAAATTAGAAAAAAATCCATAGAATAGAATTAAAATATAAAATATTCCTTTAGCTTCAATATTATGCATCATTAAATTGTAATTTGCTTTATAAAATATCAATGTATTGTAACTAAGTCTATCATAAACTGATCAAGACAATTTCACTTTTTACATAATAATAATAATGTATACTCAAAGGTTTAAGTTGCTTACCAACATTATTTTATTAGTTTTATTTAGGTATTAGATTTTACATAAAATATACACCGGTAAATACAAATTTTCTAAGTGACTATTGTAATATTTTGTTGACACGAAATTTGTTCTCTTATAGATTAGTCTGAAAACAAAATTGTATAATGTATTAAAGTTATTGTATTTAAAGTAAAATATAATATATGCTGTAATTAATTTGAACCTTGGTGACCTAACTGTTTTAGAGTATTCAATAAATAAGTTAAAAAAAAATAGTTGTTAATTAATTGTATTAATTGTATATGAAATTTTCATTTTTACATATTATGTTTTTATAGATGATAATAAATTATTGAATCATTAATACTACTGAACAATCATAAATATCAGTAAAATAATGTGGTCTATAAATGTATTATGTATCAATAAAATGCTTAAAACCCTGATGTAAAAAATAAACTGGCATCAGAGAAACAAACTATCCCCACAGTTGGGTTAATTAGACACAATAATGAATGATCCATTGTTACTCATTTATTTATCATTAAATTTATATTGATAGGTGTTACTATTAATTATGGCTACAATCTTATATGCTAGAAGATATCGTAGAGTACAAATATACAAAAGTAGTGTTTGAATTGAAAGTTTATTTTATTTTATTTACAATTAAACACTAGATTACTACTAAAAACACTCAGAAAATTTTAATTTTTTATCCTATTTTAATTTCTTAGTCTTACCTCGTACTTATCCCAGTTGAACCATATATTTGTATATATCAAACACAATTGAAATTATGTTGAATAAGCAATTTAAGCATCTAAAATAAATAATTTAATACTATACTGCATTACGATAGTAAATATTAGCATTTAAGGAATATTTTTTGTAAACTAAATAGCAGTAACTTAGAAAAATGAGTTTAACATTGTACCTACACATCACAATCAACAATAATGGTTGTACTTTAAAGTTGATGTTTTATTGTTATTATAAAATAAATAAGTAATGACATCTTGATCATTGGTAAACTAGGTTCAATTCAATCTATATTAAGTGAAAGGACACACATAAACACATTCAGAGCAGTTACTGGCCAGTTAGTATTCACAATATTTTTTTTTTAAATGTGGCAGTTAGTTAATGTTTATCGAAAAAAATTCCAATGATTTCAAATGTCTTAAAATTAAACAGGAAAAATATTTTGAAAACCATATCAACGACAAACAAATTGAATACAACTTTTTGGTTAATGTCAATTTGCTATAGTATTCTTTAATGGACACTACCGCAATAATCAAATTGAACAATAATTATATTGAGTGAACAACTGTAACATGATTTAAGTGTATTATTTTCCGTATAAATTTAAAACCAATATAAGCGTGTCTGACCAAAACTCAAGCCATAACTGCACAAGAACTTGGAAGCTAAGTTTATGACTTGATTGTGGTAAGAAACGAGTTCTAGCTTGAATTAAAGGAGCTTGGAGAATCTATGCGCCTGGTAGACACAGATCCCTAGGGTAATTCTGCCCACTGGTGATGAAAAGAACTGGAAACCAGAGTACTGGGATACAGTAACTACCTTGGTGACCCTAGTCCTTTGTACCAAGGAGAAAGTGGTACAGAAGTAAGCAACAAAATTTTGTTAATTAGTTAAACTAAATGTTTTACAGTACGCAGAAGGATAAATTCCCAATTATTGACCTTATGACTAATGGCTAATCCTATACAGTTTTAAGAATTAGTTGGTTAGCATTTATGCCTACACGAATCTGTTATATAGGCGAATAAAGTTTAGTAAGTTATATTTTATAGGTCCGAGAGACTAATGACCTGTCATCATAAACTGTTAGTTTAACTAACAAGGTGTAGTAAAGTACACAAAGATTTATTAAATGTTTATTGAAATAGTAATACCATATACTATTACCTTTGAATATCCCTGTTCTTGAGGCTTGCATATAGAAGATCTTCAAGAGTAGGTAACAGAGTACGAGTTGAAACAATTAAATTATGATTTACTTATTAAGTAACTACAGACTAATGGATAACTATACCTATGACCTATAATAAATTGAATTAAGGTAATATATTAGACTTAGAGATGATTCCTAGTCTCAGTCTCCACTTTGTGATTAAAACTCTGACTAGAAGCAATGCAAATAATTACATGGCCATACTCAACGTTCCCAGATTATGTTAACTTAAACAAATTCACCAACTGTGACACAAACAACCTGTCATTATTTGCAAATTGTTGCAATGATTTATATATATACAACATATTTTGACTTGTATGTTATTTATTGTACATTTGAATTTAAGACATTTTGAATTAGCATTTGAGGGTATAAAAGGTATTTTAAATTTACTTATATAAAATCTGAGTTGAATACTATTCTTCTATTTGTAGTTTTTGTAGATGAACACTAAATTTTGAGTAAATGTGTGGTATACCTTAAACTAAATCAATAGTCCTATACAATTGATATAATTTCTAAAGATAATGTAAAAATATAGTAGGTATGCCCCAATTAAGTATCATACAACATAAAAAAAACTAAAAACATGTTTCATTACAATGTTTTAAATTTTATATTATGGCCAAGCATATTAATTTCAAATTACCATATATATTTGCATATTTATTATAAAAGAATCAAAGAATATAAAAAAGCTTCTTAATTTGTATAAATTTATTTTATATTTATAATAATCATAATAGTTTCTTCTAATTTTATATATTTCCTTTGCAAAAATGTAATCTAGTGTCCAAGTGAAATACTAAAAAAATGTCTTACATTTATCTATTCAACATCACCAAAACAATAATTAAGTTACCTAACTATGAGAAAGTTTAATTCTAAAAACAAATGACTCAAATGTTAAATACCTAGAACAAAAACCTTATTCAAAAAATAATCTAAAATTATTGTAAAAGCAAAATAATTCACCAATTTTAAGTAATAAAAATGATGTCTAGATGAAATATTTGGAAATTGGTTTTGAAAAATATTAAAAAGTGTATGCCTCCACTGCTAACAAATACTGATCTTAATCATACAACATGTTTTCATACAATAGTCATTCATTGTTTTTACATCACGATTGTCACCTGTAAATAATATCTGTCACTTTTTCTTTGGTTAAACAAGAGCACATGTGAGTATTTAACTGTACAATTGTAGAAAACTAATATTAACTAAAATTAGTTGCATGGCATAACAATTTTTTTTTTAGAGAACCTTTTTGCTCATGCACCGCATAAACATTCCTATAGTATAATATCAGAGCGTGACCACATATGTAGAACCTTTTTACATGTGCCTTTACTGTTAACAGAACTAGGATGCAATGTGCTCAAAAAACAGTTTGAATTTGTGGCGAGTTTCTCCTTCCCTATATCCAAGAAACAAAACAAAAAATGATAACCATGAAAATGATGATTGCAACCAACTATAATCACAGATCACTGGCGATACTCAAAGGGCATGTCGCATAGATTATCATATTATGGATAACGCATTGCTTTCTTATTCTGAAAACAGTATGTATGATATTAATAATAACTTAGTTAATAGTTCTTAATATTGATATTAAGAACAATTGAAATTTTAATTAAATTTTAAAATAAATTTTTAACACTTGATGTGTTACATTAAAACAGGTTAGAGAAAAATATCTTCATCCATAGGAGACTACAAAAATGGCCATTTTAAGTATAAATGTTATCAAAAAGTATTAAACTCGTCACAAATGAAGGGTATACAAATACGTAATTCAAATTTCTAAATTAATATCTACCATCACATGTTGATTATATAATTTTTTGTTCAAAATATAAATAAAAATCACTCAATAAATCATAATGAATACCATTCCCACATTTATATATATCAAGGCATCAAGCTATCGAAAAACAGCTAGCTAAAAAAATTAAAGAATAAAAATCATTATAAATAGTAATATTTATTATAATTATATATTTGTAAATTTATACAATTACAAAGTTAAAAAAATTGTCAAAAATTGTAAAATTTTAGTTACTAACTATATAAATTACTTTTTCTTATTAAACTTTTTATTTTTCTGTACTTTGCCACCTTTAAATTTAGAACCATTTTTACCTTTATTTGGCTGACTTTTACCATTTTTGAAACCACCCTTAGTTTTAGGCTTAGGTTTTTCTTCTTCACTTTCTTCATCATCATCATCATCACCATCATCAACTTCAAGACCTTCAATTTCATCATCATCATCGTCATCAACAACGTCATCATCAGCATTATCATCATCCTCAACTTCATCATCGTCATCCATTTCTTCATCATTAGAAGCTTCTACATTATTAGATTTTTGTGCCTTGGAATCAGGTTTTGTTGACCTAACTTTAGTGTCTTTATTTATACTTTCTACGTTACCACCAACAGCTTTAAATTCATTAATTAATTTTTCATAAAGGCTATCCAATACTTCATCACTAGTATCCTTAAATTTGGAAAATCCTTTTGTAATCATATTCTATAAAAACATTCAAAATATTATTAGAAAAACACTAAATGTAAAAAAAAAATAATAAGGCCTTACTTTCAGTTTTTTATTCTTTTGCGGAATAGAAGATTTATTTTTGTAATCTCCTAATAGCTTAGCAATACTAGTCTCTTCCTCAGAAAGATCAGTCATATTAGAAACATTTTGAATAGCTTTAGCCCATAATTCTTGTAGTGCCAATTTTTCAGGATTAGGAGGTGTTTCTACTTTAATTTTTTCTCCTTCTTTTTTCAGTACAGATGGCTTGACAAGATCTTTAGATTTTTCTTTTCTAACTTGTACACCGCCTTTAGCTTGTTTCTTTGGAGATTTAGTTCTATATATTAAATCAAAATGCATAATTATTAAGAATTTTAAAGAATTTTTCTATGGATCAGCGGGTTCTGGGAAAATAAAACACAATGAACAATATTTTTATAAATTTTTAATGTTTTACTACAATTCAATTAAGTTGAAAATAAAATCTACTTATGTGAAGGGATGATTTCCAAGTATGCTCAAACCATTTTATGTTTATTCATGTTGACATGTCTATTGAGATTTGTACATTAAATTACTGAGTAATTCTACTTTAAATACTATACATTTTAACTAGATACTCGGAAATTATGATGCAAAATATACCATGCAATGTAAATTATTATTAATTAATAACTGATACTTAGTCCATTATCTAATATTATAAAAAAATGCTTATGAATTAAAATTGCAACCAATAATTTTTAAGACAAAAATAAACATTCTTTTAATAGATCATAATTATCCTAGGAATTTTAAGTACCTATAACTTAAAAATTATCCATCTAAGTATTTGACAATAAAATCTTAAGCTGCACTCAAACATTTTAAAATGCAGAATAATTAAAAAATGGAGTAAGTACATGGGCGGATAGGCCTACCGGACTACTGGGCATTTCCCGATGGGGCCCTTTAATATCATATATTATAAAAAAAATTTTCATGTGGGGGCCCCTTTTTAAAATTTTCCAGTAGGCCAAAAATGGCCTATCCGCCCATGAGTAAGTATACTTAAAAATCACTTCTTTACTACTCTATTCAGGATAAGGATACAAACTGGCTAGCAAAACTAGTCAAGTTTACGTGCTCTCACTTTTAGACACACATAAATGTATGATTGACGATGATAGCCAACATCCAATGACAATGTGTCTAATAGTGGCCAAGGGGGCACTATGGCTTATATCCTTAAGACTAGTATACTCTTAACCTGAAGTAATCATATTATTTTAAGTCCTTGTACTCTTTATTAACTTTTGATACTTGGTTAATATTTTGATGCTACATCCAACAAGCAATATAAATCTTAATCTACATTTATGATCTAGGCCTTTAACAAATCTATTAATTTTTGTAAAACATTAGTATAACAAATCAAATAAAACACTGTTTTACTTGATGTGAGATTAATTTTTCTCAGTATTTAAACAAACATTCTATCTAGTAAGATTAACACAACCCATAATAACTATTACTATAAAAAAATATATTTTAATGTTTGCATAATTTATAATTACTTGTTTGCATTTGAGGGCTTCTTAGCAGAATTATTAGTCTTTAGCTTCATCTAGAACATATAAAAATAAGTATACAATAATTTAAGCCACAAAAATTATTGTTAACACAGAACATTAAATTAATAGTGTATAATTTAAGTTTATAAAATATAATATAAATTATTGTATAAATAAAACAACATGTATAATCATTGTGGTAAAACAAAATGGAATGAAAATAAGGTTTCATCTTAAAGATTATTTGAAATGCATACTAATTGGTTCCACATGTTGAATTAGAAATCATAAGGTTCACATTATAATATGAAAGATATAACATGGCGATTAAAACAAATTTGTAATAATTATAAACCATATATTAATTATTTACCTTTCAAATCAGTTAATAAATTGGAAAAAGTAAATATTAATACAATAATTAGTATAAAACACTCTAAAACTTAAGAACTACAGTCTACAAATAGGCAGAGTGTATTGTTGATTGAATTACCACACCAATAGCACACTGAAATTTCAAATGAAATGTGAAGGATAAAGGCAGCCGCACTACCAATAAACTAAACACATTTACTTTGAACACGATATAAGTATTGATTATTTTAGGTTATAATTACAGAACATAGACGCGTCCTGGAACAAAATCTGATAAATTCACATAAATGGAAGAAAAACTATAAGCATACTTGATTTTACCACAGATTATATAAATTTATATATATAATCTGTGATTTTACTCGGCGCGTACACAAAAATCATTTTCAATTTCAAAATCATTTTTCATTTTCAAAAAATCATTAATCATATAAATCATAATAGCCACTAAAAATTACAAATAACCAATGGTTGTTATGTTTTGTCAGTTTGGAGTTAGGCTTAGGAACACAAAAAAATAAACAATTCAATTTTTTCAAGAACGGGTTTTGCTTAAACATACCAGTTTTTATCGATATTTTCGTTTTCCAAACTAAGTACCTATAGAGGCTAGAAGTACTCCTAAAAAACCATCTATATAGATTCATTTTTCCAAAAAAGAGACTTAAGTTGAAAACGATGCATTATTTTATCTTCTTGGCATGTTGGCATGTAGGTGTGATGAACAGTCACGAACTTACAAAAAAAAAGCGGGTAAGTCGTGAATGTCGCTCTGCTCATAGATTAAATATATACAGCTTGTACAGTAGGTTACTGTAATGGATGGGATTAAATTTGAATGCAATGATAGGTATGATCATTGTATACGAAAAACGATTCTGAACGGAGATGATTTGTCAGTCTAGGATATATTATATTTAAATATTGTCATATATTCTATTTTGAAACAAATAAATTATTTTTCAATTAGGACGCATTTTGAATGAGGCATGGTTAATCAATTTTTCCAAAAACATTGCATGTAGTTACCATAATTCATGATATTTTATATTATCATAGATATACATGTACCTGGTTTGAGGATAAATCGTTATCATTACGCGATTTCATAAAAATTTAAAACTCAAACGCTCAAAACATTTTTCCTATAATGACGCTTCAAATTTCCTCTAAAGCTATTTGAAGCAAAACTTATGGAAAACTTAGTGTTAAATTTTATAACCTTAGATAAAATACAAACAATATTATGAGTTTTGAACTACAAAATAATTTGCAAATATTCATGGTTTTGACGAATTTTTGTCAATATTTGAAATTCAAATGCTAATATAAATTTAATTTGAATTTCCGGGGGACATTTTTTTTGTCATAAAGATTGACAAATTTGTAAGCAATCTTGTATTGAATTTTCAAATCTTAGATTTAAAAAGAAAATTTTTTATGAATTTCTAGCTTAAAACAATTTGCGAATTTTTGTGATTATTACGCATTATGTCAAAATTCAAAATTTGAATGCTTATAAATAAAAATTATGACTATGAATTTCCTTAATTTTTCAACTGCTATTGTAATAATATATTAAGAGCTTTGTATTAAATCTTCAATATTTTCTACCCAAAAAATAAATTTTTATCGATATTAATTTAAAAAAAAACTAATAATGATTGAAAATTGCATATACCTACCTATGAATTGTACAACATAAGTCAAACATTTTTGAAAATTTCATGGCGGATAGAATATACTTATAAAAACATTCGGTGAAAATTTCATGTATCAATGGTCATTTGTTTTACATCAATAATCAAAACTGATTTTGTCGAAAAATGAGTGTGCGTAAAATTTCCCGTTTTTCCCTTAATTTTTAGTTTGTTTATCCCGGTTATTTAGAAAAATATATAAGAATTATTTACTTTTGACCACCAAAGTACCAACTAGATTCACTTTCTAATCGAATAAGGTACTGAAGTCAAAAATCGAAGCACATTTACTGCCCCAAAACGAGATGAAAGACACAATAAAAATATATTCATGGTTTTGACGAATTTTTGTCAATATTTGAACTTCAAATGCTAATAAAAGAAAATTGTGCCTGTGTATTCTTATAATTTTTTAATCACTATAAGAATAACTTATGAGAAACTTTGTATTAAAATTTCAAGTATTTTGATAGGGCCAAAAAAAATTTATCGACACTTCAAAAAAAAATGTTCAGTAAAATTGAAAATTTCAGTTGTCATTAAATATCTAAAAAAAAGTCAAAATATTTCGAAATTTAATTATGTAAAGAAAATGCCAATCTAAATAACCAGTGAAATTTTCATGTATCTACGACTTATACTTTTTGAATAATAACAAATATTTAAAATCGTTTGAGGATAAATCGTTATTATCATTACGCTATTTCGTAAAAATTTAAAATTCAAACATACTTAAAATTTTTCATATAATGAAGCTTCAAATTTTCTCTATAGCTACTTGAAGGAAAACTTATGGAAAACTTATTGTTGTATTTTTAATCCTTAGTTATAAACACAAAAAATTTTATGATTTTTCAACTTCAAAATTACTTGCAAATTTTCGCGTTTTCGACAGATTTCGTAAAAATTTGAACTATAAACGCTTATAAAAAAAAAAATGTGACTAACGACTTTTAATTTTTTTTTAGCTACAATTAGAACAACTCATAAGGAACCTTGTATTAAATTTTCATGTTTTTTTGGTTGTCCAACATTTTTTTACCGACGCTTCAAAAAAAATTCTCAAAAAAATTTCAGTGGTCAATAAATAACTAAAAAAAGTCGAACATTTTTGAAAATTATACTGTATATAAACTGTATACTGTATTATTAACATTTGGTGAAAATTTCAAGTATTTACAGACTTACAGTGATTAGTTTTTGAATTACAACCATATAAAAATATCGATTTTTTGGAAAACTTTTCGGAAATGTTTACTTTTGACCTCTATAATGCATCAAGGATCTTCAATTTTACATCGGAAACCACCCTCAAAGTTTGAAATCGAAGCATTATTTCGACTAGTTATGCTGTGCATAGACACACAAAAAAAAAACACACACATCATTGTAAAATCAATACATTCATCACTTCGTTCAGAATCTAAAACCAAATCCTTGTTCAATCATTGTACGTCCCGCTTCTCTCAAATATAAAAGCGGTGTTCATTAATATGCCTATCTTTATAAAGTAATATTATAAACATTTCATTATTTCGTGAATATTTAATATTCCAAACTTGTGAATAGCCAAATAATATAATTAATAAATAATAATACGTGTACCTAGCTTATTACCTATGGCACTATGAACCGCGTCGAGAGCTACGATTAGAATATTTGATATCACTATATACATAAAGGTATGCCTATACCATGCTACATAATAATAAAATATAATAATTAAGTTCCTTTGTAGCAGGATGTTATATAAATATTAAATATGTACCTATACCTATATACATTAGGTATATAGGTACTAATTGTTCTGTTGTAATTATAATATAATATAGTACAGGTAGGTATTAAAAAATCAACTTTTTAAATAGGTACCTATACATATGCCTACACCAACCTATTGAATTAAAAAAACAATGAAATAGGTACTCACACTTGTTTGTGTTTATTTCACATAAGTAAATACATGTTATTGCTCACAAAATATATATAGGTTATAGTAAAATAGTAAAAATAAAAAAAAATTTTAACAACTTATAACGGCTATAACATACCTATTATTGCATCTTACACATTATTAAAGTATTAACTCTCATGGTATTATATAAGCTTATAGTACCTACCTGAAAACAAATTATAATTGTCAAGACAAATTTACTAATTATATTTGTATAAGTATAATTAATAAATATGTTATAAATATAAAAAACATTTGTAAATAAATTTCACATATAATATATATAGCTCAAATAAATAAAATTACTAAAAACTTTCTATTGCCTACTACAGTAGGTAGATGACTTTTTATCTTGGAGACTTTTTTTCCGTACCTGTAATTTTTTCCCGGACTTTTCTTCCATTTTCCATCAAAATAATTGACTTTTATAGATTCTAGACGGAGCAATTGTAGGTTTAATATAGGTGGCCAATATAGCTACATATTTACTATATAATTTTTTAATGGCGTAGCCTAAGGTTTCTCTTTTGTCTGTTCACACCTCAGATAATACATATCAGCATAATATTATATTATGTAATAAAAATTCTCTGATTATTAACTTTAAACCACGGAATAGTAGTCCGTGCTTTAAACTTTAAAGGATGGTATCTGATAGCAGATCTATCAACTTATTATAGTTTATGCTTTCAAGAGATCAAAATCGAAAATGCTAAGTATTTTTCAATGTAAAGTGGAGACAAAAATGAAGCCGATAAAGTCGATTTTGTTTTTTTGGCATACCTAATTATTAAAAACGAATAACTGTAAATAGGTACATGGGGTCATGGACCCCGCTGTTTTAATTAATATAATTTTTTATTTTCATTTATTTTGTAAGATTAAGAAAAAATCAATATGACGTGCTGCATTGTCTTGAAATTTGATTTTGCCCGCTCCTCCGGTTTATATTTCAGGCTTTCTGCGGACGTCCTTATATAGACAACAGAATAACACAGTTCGACATTCAAATATTTACGACTGGATATTCATAGGTAAAATAGCGACACCAGATCAAACGATTTTCTTGTTTAGTAGGAAAAACGAATAACTAAGGATACTTGAAATATTCTATAATTTATGTCTATTTTATCATCTCACACACAATTTGATAACATTTTCAAAATATTTAGACTCTTTGAGTTATTTATAGACAATTGATAGGTACTTGAATTTTTTTAGATTTTTTACTATAAATGTCGATAAAATTTCATTGAGTCAAAAAGCTTGAAAATTTAATGCAGTGTTACTCGTTAGTTGTTTTAATAGAAGATTAAAAATGTTAAAGATACATGTGGACGATTTTTTTTAAAAGCATCTGCAATTCAAATGTTGCATAATTAACTCGTCTTAACCACGAAAAGTTGCTAATCATTTTGAAGTCAAAAATTTAAATGTTCAATTTTTATTGTTAATATATTATTATTATTATTATTATATTATTTTATAAATATTTTTATGGTATTGTTTTTTTAAACAAAGATTAACGAATTTAGTTATTTTGTTGTAATTCAAAAATATTAATTGTGGGTACTTAGTAATGACGTTTTAAAATGCAATGGTTCATGCGATATGCGAAAATTAATTTAACCTAGATAGTAGATAACATATATAATATATTATATATGTCTATACCTAGTAAAATAAATTATTTAAATAGCAATATAATATCATTAAATATAATATATTTAGTATATATTTATATTAAACCTACTAAATACTTATAATAATAATTTATTATAGCATATATTATATAATAATATTAATTATATAGAGATTGCAAACTGTCTTCTTTCAAAATTTTGTAGTCAGTGATTTGTCATTATCATTAAATTTAAATTTAAATATAATATTTATATTAGGTACGTTGACTGATTGGCCTACTTGATATCTACTATATACAGCAGAATGGTACCCACTCATCCACTTTTTTTAGTTAGACATCTATAACTATATCTGGTATCTGAATGTACATTCTGTTAAAGAATAAAATGTGTTCATTTAATGCACATATGTTTAAATAAGTAGGTAGATGAATAATTATTCTGCATGTATGCATTTATTATTTTTATTTTCATTTTTAAATGTTCATGATGTTTTGTCTAAAATATTGTAATGAATATTAGGTACCTACACTTAATAAATGAAAAATAACAAAAAAAATGTGGTAAAATGTGTGTTATGGTGTTATATATAGTACCAACAAATTGTCAATAAATTAATGGATAACATCTATAAAAGCAAGTCGTAAATAAATGTTTTTAAAACCACGAAAATGAATTCCAAAATTCTAGTGGTTGTGCTTCTAGCATATTTTTTGGCAAGTTTATAAATATATTTTTTTATTTACATCTAAATTCTCATATTGTAATCAGTGACTTTTCCTAACAAAATATTATATATATATTTCCTTTAAACTCTGTCATTTTTATTTAGTATTATAGAAGTAAAAATAAAACTAGATCAATTTCTTCTAAATTCAAATTCAATTTTTTAACTACTAGGTATTGTTCAATAATTATAATACTTTGTTTAGGATAATTATCCAGCAGCCTCAGTTAGCCCAGTTAAATTTTCAACTTTGAATGTGAAAAATACTCCAGCCTATAACAAAAACACTCTAGTTTTCAACCAAGACCAACCTATTCAAAGTCATGTAAGTTTATTGTTAAATGTTAAATGTTATAAATAACATAAATAATTTTAACTTGTAAGTATGAATAACTAAATTTGTATACCTAAATTTATAGTTTGTTTAGTCTTAAATAATTTAAATATTAAAGATAGCTAATAATGGTATTTTAAAAATATTTATATTTAATATTTCTAACTTTCTGTTTTTGAGAATTCCAAAGTAAATTTTGTAGTTCTTTAAAATATTCCTCCTCCACCAGGACTTAGATCACCTTCTGCAGTCCCTGCAGCTCCCCTGCAATTAATTTTCTACTAAGTATAAAAATAAAATTAATTTTAGACAAAACAGTTTTATTTTAAATATAATATTATAATATTTGATTATTATTTATAATATGCAAAGTCACCAGTCACTTCAACCATCAATACTTTCTGTTCCAACTACATTTTTAACAAATTCAATTAAAGACATTTTTAGACAAAATATTTTATTTTTAATAGAATGTTTAATTAGTTAGTTAAAAAATATATCTATAAAGGGAAATAAAAACCTCCAAGGGTTAGACATAGATGACAAAGATGATGATTATGTACATGAATATGAAGAAGAACAAGTAGAAGAAAAAGAAGAAGAAGAAGAAGAAGATGGCAATGAAGAAGATGTGGAAAATAATAAAATTATGGTAAGTTCAACTCAAAATAAACCATCAATCTCAATGAAAATTAATGATAGTTCTAACATTCTTCAGACAAATCAACCTATAAGTTCTTCAACTTCTAAACCCATAGTTCCAGAAAGTGTGAATCAAGTAAGTTTTTCTCTTAATAATTTTATTTTTAACAATGCAGATGTTATTAACAAATATATCTTAAAAGGAAAATGAAAACCTCCAATTGAACTTAGATGACAAAGATGAAGATTATATACACAAATATGAAGAAGAACCAGTAGAAGAAAAAGAAGAAGAAGATGGAGAAGAAAGAGGAGATGAAGAAAATGTAGAAAATAATAAAATTATGGTAAGTTCTACTTAAAATAAACCATCAAGCTCAATGAAAATTAATGATAGTTCTAATATTCCCCAGACAAATCAACCAATGATAATTTCTTCAACTTCTAAACCCATAATACCAGGAAGTGTGAATCAAGTAAGTTCTTCTGTTAATAATTTTATTTTTAGCAATATCAATTTTATAAAAAAATATAACTATAAAGGGAAATGAAAACCTCCAAGGATTAGACATAGATGACAAGGATGATGATTATATACACAAATATGAAGAAGAACTAGTAGAAGAAAAAGAAGAAGAAGACGGAGAAAAAAGAGGAGATGAAGAAAATGTAGAAAATAATAAAATTATGGTAAGTTCTACTCAAAATAAACCATCAAGCTCAATGAAAATTAATGATAGTTCTAATATTCTCCAGACAAATCAACCTATGATAAGTTCTTCGACTTCTAAACCTATAATACCAGGAAGTGCGAATCAAGTAAGATTTTCTCTAAATAATTTTATTTTTAGCAATATCAATTTTATAAAAAAATATAACTATAAAGGGAAATGAAAACCTCCAAGGATTAGACATAGATGACAAGGATGATGATTATATACACAAATATGAAGAAGAAGAAGAAGAAGAAGACGGAGAAGAAAGAGGAGATGAAGAAAATTTAGAAAATAATAAAATTATGGTAAGTTCAACTCAAAATAAACCATCAAGCTCAATGAAAATTAATGATAGTTCTAATATTCTCCAGACAAATCAACCTATGATAAGTTCTTCAACTTCTAAACCTATAATACCAGGAAGTGTGAATCAAGTAAGTTTTTCTCTAAATAATTTTATTTTTAACAATGTAGATGTTATTAATAAATATATCTTAAAAGGAAAATGAAAACCTCCAAGGATTGGACATAGATGACAAAGACAATGATTATGTATATGAATATGAAGAAGATACAGTAGAAGAAAAAGAAGAAGATAGAGATGGAGAAGAAGGAGATGAAGATGTGGAAAATAATAAAATTATGGTAAGTCCAACTCAAAATAAACCATGAATCTCAAAATTAATGATAGTTCTAACATTCTCCAGGCAAATCAACCTATGATAAGATTTTCAACTTCTAAACCCATAGTACCAGAAAGTGTGGATCAAGTAAGTTTTTGACAGGAATTTTATTTTTAATAGAATATCAAGGTTATTAATAAATATATCTTTAAAGGAAAATTACAGTCATCAAGAATTCGAAACATTTGAAGAAGAAGTAGAAGATGGTCAAAATGTTAAAGAATATTTAGAAGATCCAAATTATATTACTTCTACAGATAAAATAATGAATAATCCAATTCCTTATATCCTACAATCTTCAGAAGATGAATTGATAGAAAACGAATATGATGCATCAGATTATTCCCTCAATGACGGCCATCAAAAATTACAAAGTTATGAGTCGTGTAAAAAGTCTTCTAATAATCCCACTGAAATTTTTGAAACTCTTGACAAGAAAAATGATGATAACAAAGATCAATTAATCAACACAAATGAATTTGAATTAAACTCATACGATGATACACAGATATCTACTGAAAAACAGGATGAAAATACAGAAGACCAATATGTTTCAGAAAATAATGAAAGAACTATCTATGGGTATAATATTATAAAGAAAATATTATACATGTTACATGACTATGGAAGCTTGATATTCAATTTTATCATAAACAAAATAAATTACCAAATGGAACAGATCTCAAGTTAGATATAGTGTTGCGATATTATCAAATAAAAAATAAAATATGGATGAGAAACAAAGTAAGAAAACGATAGGAAAATAATTAACATAAGTTAATTTTTGAATACAAAATTTATTATAACCAACATACAAGTAAAAGCTATATAATAACTAATAAATAAAAGATTATCAATACAATGAAATTAAAAATATCTTTTTAATTAATGAAATATAAGAAGTAAACTAACATTGTTAAATTAAAAATATTTCAATATTTATTCTATAAATTGTTCCAATATCCTGTCTGCTTCACGCCAACCAGTTTCAATTGCTCCATGCACAGTTGAAAAATAAGAACTATGTGTTGCTTCACCACCAAACAGTAAAATCTAAAAACATAATGAATAATATTATTTTAAATATACATTAATTATTTTAAAAAAAACATTTTATGAATCACATACATTTTTTCCATTAGAATTAATTAAAGGTTTTGCTAATTGACTATTAGCTTTTCCTTCTTTATCAGTGTTCATAGAATGAAAAGAATATGAGCCATAAAAGTGGCTATTGGAACCCCATTGAGATCTTAAATATTAAAAATGATCATGTTACAATAGATAGCAGTATTATCATAATATTCAAAAACAAAAATGTTAGTTACAAATGTGTTTAATAGTAGGTATACAATATACATGAAATATCACATTTCATTAATAGGTATTCAATATAAGATACTTTTACCTAGTTACCAAATCTGGAAATGGTATAGTGTATTTGTCTCCCAAAAATTTATTCAATAAATACATCAATCCAATTTTTATCTCATCTAAAGATTTCCGTTCCATGTTTCTTGCAGCAGGACCAACTATCCATCCAAGGAGTGTATCTGGACAATTATCACAGATATAAAAACCAAATACATCACATAGATAATCCCAACCACGTCTCTGAATTAAAAAATATTAATAATTGTATGCAATTTATAGAATTATATATTAAAAACAATGTATTTATAGGAAAGAAGTTATAAGTATGTTCCAAATTTTATGCGCAGTTTCTATTTAATAATTTATTAAATAAGAATAAACATTTTTTGATTGAAGTATAACAATTGCATACTTAAAAGTTTTATAAAACATGTTTATTGTAAATGTAAATCCATGCATGGTGCATTGTGCATGTTAGTATATTTTATTTTGTATTATATATACCAGAAGTAATCAAAGTTTTTCATCCCACAGCTATTTTGTGTGTTCACAATATTTTAACAGCTCCCAAATTATTAATAAGAATTGAAACAATATGGGTGAGAATAATATTTATTTGAGAACTAAAAATGAAACTACAAATATTAGCGTGTGTTTTGTTATTGTTTCCATAATCACTTTAATAATTATGAACAATATTTATATTAACCGTACCTATATTACCTACATTAATTTTGGTTTTTGGTTCTTTGAAGTGGCTCTCTTTGCTAACTCCTGAGATGCACAGTTTTAATTTCTCTGGTATATACAATAATTGTTGTACTCTTATATACTAAGATTTCTGGGTCACTTTAGTAAAATACACTTTAAAGATGTAGAAGAAAAATGATTTTGAAATAGAATAGAGTAAAAGCTGTTAAATAATAAAACTGGCTTACATGAACTAAACATTTAATAATCTATAGCGAACTAATGGTTTCTTAAACCTGATTTAGTGACCCATGATTAATACATTACATTTTACTGAATCATTCAATTAATCAATTTTTCATGCAACTTGGGATATGTCTTATAAAAGTAAATTAATTGCATAACAACCAAACTAAAACATATTAATATTAAGGTTTGATTATAATTTAATCTTACAACCGTTTTGCTAACTAGTAAACATTTAAAGTGGTTTCACATGTAGCAAATGCATTGTTTCTACCATGCAACACACTAATTTTAACCACACTACGGTAGTATTACAACAAGCAGTGGCGTAGCAAACTTTATTAAGTTATGAGGCACAGTTATATTGTCAGACCCACCACCTACCCCACCCATCACAAAAAATATTAAAAAAAAATTTTAAGATAAAATATATTTATTCATTTAAATAATAATGCTTTTTTAACACATCAGATGATCTTTGAGGACACCCACCACCCCTCAAATTGAGGCACGTGCCTCAAATATAGTCTTTTGTCACGCCACTGACAACAAGTACAGTAGTGCTACAAATTAAGTATCTTTGCTACAATACACCTAATGAAGGGAAATACTATAAAGCAATAGAAATTTATGATAATTGTAGCGAAAAACATAATTTATTTTGTCACTACCTACAAACTTTATGGTAATAATTAAAATATTATGACAGCTATTAAATTAATTTATATACTAGTATAGTTTTTGGGTTTAATCTACAATTGACTCACAAACTCAAATTTTATCCAGTGACCAAATGTCAAAGAAATACAAACTACAAAACACTTTTCAATAAGAAAATTTTAAAAAAAAAAGTAGTGTTAGTGGAACACAGCTATAGTGATACCTATATAATAAGAAAGGTGATAAGTTCAATTACAATAATTACCGAGGAATAACTTTACTAAATATTGTTTATAAAGTATTTTCAAAAATCTTGTTAAGATGTCTGGGACCAACAGCAGATAGATGTGTATAGGGGAGTACAATTAGTATACATATTGTAAAGGAAAATTGATAATTGAACAGCTTGCAATCATTGAACAAATTATTGAAAAAAAATACGAATTCAGGCAAAATATATGGCAAGTCTTTGTCAACTTCAAAAAAGCATATGACTATCCACTTCGATAGCCTGTAAAATATTATGCTTGAGTTTGGTTTTCCAAAAACAAACATAATTTGCTCACAAAAATGAGCACGAGTGGCACAAAGTATCAGGTGAGAATCAACCAAACCCTATCTGAAGAATTTGAAGTAGTAACTAGCCTAAGCAAGGAGATACACTCTCACCGTTGCTGTTTAATATAGCACTTGAAAAAGTAATACATAGTGTCCAGAATAATAACGAAGGTACTAGTATTAGTACCACACAAACTGATGTGATGGTTTTTGGAAGATGATCTTAACCTAATAGAGAACAGCATGCAAATAATAATACAAAATGCTAGTACATTAATTGAGAAGGCTAAATCAATCGGCTTAACCCAGAGGATGATCAAGAAAGTGATCGATAGATGGGGTGAGGAAGGATTTGAAAGTACTAGATGTGACAGATTGGGAAGATGGAATTCAGAATTGGGAAGATTGGATATCTGTAATGGTGATGACAAAAATTCTTAAAATATTATAAAGCCAAAGAAGAAAAAGAAAATATACTAATAATATTAAAAAAAAAACCTAGCTAGCAATGAAAAGTGAAATATACATTCATATAATTACATACTTTATTTTCTTTAATGAATTTTTCACGATCATCATCAGACCATAAGAAACTAAACCCTGTGGTGTTTTTAGACCACCATGAATATGGAAATTTCAAAAATAATTTATCGACAGTCCCAATACCTAAATTCTAAAAACAATCATGAAGTATAAGTATGTGCAGTAAGAAATCAAAAAGGATTTACCATTACCTGTATAGCTTTTAATTTATATTCAGGAAGTTCAGGTTCAAATAATTCATTACATACATTTTTTAAAACGCCAAGACTCATTGTATTTAAAATACATTGTGCTTTAAAACGACTATTATCAGCACATAATACTTCTGCTTGATCACCAGACCAATATATTTTTACAACTTCTTTTCCAAATATTACTTTTTCTTTTATATGTAGATCTTCTACTTCACCATTGAACTTTTCCTAAAAATTAGAAAGAAACCATTAATCAAATTTATTTTAAACAACTAAATAAATTACATTCTTTTTAAATGATACATTCATTCGCTTACAATTTGTATATCTAGTAACTATTTATAACTTAAAACCCTCTCCACAAAAAATAATAAAATGTCTGAACGTAAAAAAAATTACTTAATTCACAGAGATTAAATGTTTAAAGTTATTTAAGTCCTAATTTTTTGTCCAAAAAATCCATAAAAACTTAAACTAATGTAAAACATGACTATTGCTCTGATCAGAATCTAAAAAAACATCAACTAAGAATTTTGGGAAATGTTAATTTATATACCTGTAATAAATCTATAACAGTTGAATATCCTTTTGATTTCCAACTAATTGCAGGATAACCAGGGCAAGATTTATATGTGTCTATATTAATTGCAGATGCTTCAAACCAACTATCACTTCCAGTATAAGAATTTTGATAATGTTGGCACCAATTTATAAATTGCTTCAGGGGTAATTCTTCTGAGTCAACTAAGACATTTTCAATTCTAAGAAAGATAGAAAAATATTTCAAGTTTATATTAAAAAAATATTTATAAAATAAATATTAATACCTTTTTTGAAAAAGTTCTCCTAACGACATGAATCGTTCTAAATCATCCTTTGGGCTATCATCAAGTACAGAATAAGCTACTTTTAAGTATTCACGAAGATGATTAGATTTTATTTCAAGACCTGATGATGTTACAAATTTAGAATTAGTAAATTGCTGTATTGTTTCTCTTTTATCGGATACTAAATTTTGAGCAGAAGCCATTTGGAATACTACATTTCCTTCTTCTCCATGAATCCATTGTGCTCCTAGTTCAATATGCCCATCTAGAAAAAAAAAAAAAAATTATTATTATTGGTAATATTTAATAAAAGAGTAATTATCAAAATAGTTGATTTAATAGGTAATTTATCTAGGAACTAGGATATATGACTGGTTATATCGGGTAAATTATATTATACAGTGAATTAAAGCATTAAAGTGTAAAAGGTATAATAAGGGAATTTACTATGGTCATCAAATGCATTTGAACTATTTACATATTAATGGAGACAAAATAAAAACCCCATTAAAAATGACTAAATTTGTTTAAACTGAGTATTATACACTGAATCTTTTTTTTTCTTCAATGATTTGATTTGGTACGCTTTTAAATTTAAAGATGGCCATTCCACCAAATTTCTATACTATATATTATATCATATATATATTTGTTTTATGTTTGCATGATTGATTATGAGTTTTTGACATAGGGTAAATTTAATTTAATCTTGATGCAGTATAAAGTTTAAAATAAATTATATTTAATTTATAGAAGTACAGTGTTCATTGAATCACTGTACTCTTTGATTAAGAGGACGCCACACCCGCATGTGTTGTCTTCGTCTTTCAAGTGCGTAACATGGCAAATTTTATGCTCAGCAGTTCCAATTTAGCTCCGTTAGTTTACAAATTAGAGTAAATTGACCTCTTATAAGAATTAAAGGTAACATTATTATCTAGGTTTTCACAGAGGCTTTTTATTTTATTTCAATTTTGAAGCAAGTTATGAGTATTTTAAGATATACAAGCAATTCACAGTTTTAAAAATACTCATAAGTTGCTTTAAAATTGAAATATAATAAAAAGCCTCTGTGAAAACCTAGATAATAATGTTACCTTTAATATTCTTATAAGAGGTCAATTTACTCTAAGTTGTAAACTAATGGAGCTAAATTGGAACTGCTGAGCATAAAATTTGCCATGTTACACACTTGAAAGACGAAGACAACACATGCGGGTGTGGCGTCCTCTTAACTACTTGTGTTGTGATTAATTATTTTCTTATCATTAAGATTATGTATTTACTTAATAGCATTAATGGCAAGTAATTAAGATTACATACAGTTTTAATACAATTTTGTATACAATTGTACAACTCTCTGTATGTATTAACAAATATTTTATAATAGTATAATACTTCAAAAGAATATGTTAAATTGTTACTTATTTAACCATTAAGTTATCAACTATAAATTTAGCTTTAACTAAATAACTATAAATCTATATAAATAGATCTTGAAATTTTATTTTTTACTTAACAGCGGTTAATTAAATAAAATTAGATATTATGTAAATATGGAATTTAATATATTGATAACTACATACTATGGTTCATAAATTATATTAATTACAACAAAATTATAGTTAATATTTTAATCTGACAGGGAGAGAAGGTACAACTAATTGTTTATGTATGACATAGATTCTAAGTATCTAAAAACATTTTTAATTTTTAAAAGTTGAATATTATTTTAAATGTTAACATTAAAACGTATAAATATAAAAATATAATATTATTTAACTTGACTTAGTGAGATATGACTATAACAGCCGACATAGGTTCTATTAATAAAGTATTCAGGACTTATATTAAAAATAATAAAACACAATTATTGAAACTCATATAAAATTGTATAAAATCAATAAAATCACTTGATAACTTTTATAATTGAATTAAATAAATAATAATTACCACCAAAGGGTAAAGTTTGAATGCGACCACCAATACGGTTTTCAGCTTCCAATATGATAAAATTATTGAAGTTATTCTTCAGTAGTTTAGTAGCAGCTGCAATTCCTGATACACCTGCTCCTATGATGATGACTGTGTTGAAAGATTGAGCCATCTTATATATATATATATAAAAAAAAAATATTTATATATATATATATTTAATAATATTTAATATTATATATATATATATTAATTAAAATAATTGATGAATACAATTTGAATAAATATTGAATGAATGTCACAGCCACGCCCAATACAGCAATATAATGAAATATCACAGAAATAATCTAATTGATTATTGAATAATTTAAAAACATTATATACAGGATGTTCATATTATTAAAAAAGATCTATGTCACAATTATTTCATAAACATACATTTATAACAACTAGACACAAGGTACTAGTATTTATTATATTTAAATAGTTTAATCATGATTCATGATCTATCATTCAAGTTGTATTATTAAAAACTATATTGATGATACATCATTGATATTGATGCCTTTTAACTTTTTATAAAATATATGTATATTACAAATTAAACCATTGATAATTGTTAATATTTTGCAGCTTAACTTAATATACATGTTTTATAGTTTTATTATATTTTAACCCAAGGAAAAATAAAGACATTATTATAATTATTAAATAAGTCAAAATATTAGATTTGTACGAGAGCTACTGAACAGATGAAAGCAATAAATAGCAATTACAAAGCATATTCCTTATAATTAAAAATCATGATGTATATTTTCTCATACCTGTCTCAGCATATCATAAGATTTAATATTTTTATTTTTTATATTAAAAGTTGAATGATTTTAAATCAGTAGTTTTTGAAAAATTTAGCTATAAAATATTTGTAATTAAAAAAACAAAAACAAATAACCTTAAACAATGCTGTAAAACCTTTTTTAATTTTTGACTAAATTATTGGTATAAACTAATAGGTACATCCAAAATGCAAAATTCTATTATTTATTAAATTATAATATGAATATTGAAAGTTTGAACTATAGTGAAACATAACAACTAAAGTGATAACTTTTTAAACATAATATATTATAATATTAAATATTAATAAAAAAAACAATATAAACCTAATGATATTTATTCCCATACTTACTTTAACACAAACACTCATAGTTATTTAAATTATTTAAGACAAACTTTTAATTTTGCTAACATGATATACAGTGTTTTGTTTGTTTTGAGTACCTACTAAGATAAAGTAGGTAGGTATCTCAAACTATAAAAAAAATATAACGTACCTTCTTCTTATTAGTTATTTCAATAGTCAATTAATTAAATAATATATATCTCAATAATGCTATTTTTTATTGAGTTGTTGCAATTTGCTATAGAATAAATTAAAACTGAAAAATAACATGTAGTAAAGTAGTTTGATAGTTTATTTATTATTTTTCGCAGGTTTTTATTTTACAAATTATAACTCCACATGCAGGAATTACATAACTATTTGAAATTTGTATTATTCACTAGTATTTACGTTTTAATTTTTAGTTTGAAATGTTAAATACAAAAAATTAGAGATAGTAAAAAACAAAATGATTAAATGATTAAAAATTCACCTATTCAGCCATTTAAGTTTAAGATTAAAGTTAAACCCATAAATATAGATAATATTATAAGAAAATAAGAATCATAATAATCCTAGATTTAAAAAACAATTTTGTCAAGCATCATAGAACATAAACATGGATAATATACAGATATATTATCTATGAACATAAATCATTAAATCATAATCTGATTGCTAATAATGTTGATAACCATGTAGAAAAGTGATATCTCTAGATCTTTGATAATAATTCAATAATTGTTGACAACATTATTATCTGGTTCGTCTTTAATTTTATCCATGAACTAAGATATACTTAGTTATATATCTTAGTTCATGATTTTATCTATGGTTCGACTATATCACAGCCCGCACAGGCGCACAGGTCAACAGAACTACAGAAGTATAGAACACAACATTGAAGATCACAATATATACAAGTTATTGAGATCTTTGAGATCTTTCTTATAATAAATAATAATAGCTTCTCTTTATATACATCGTGCAAACATTGCAAAAGTTTTATAAAGTTTCTTCAGTCTAGGACTACACTCCACACGGACTAAGATTTAACGGACTGGAAATCATAGATATTATTGGGTGGGTTATTCTTAATCTTATTTTTAAATATTTACTTTTTTGTGACAGATCCCTTAACTAGGTTCTAATAATATATAAAAGTGATGTACATACAATTTGTACATATCGTATAAATTTAATTTGAGTCCCAAGAGTCCCAAAGTCCTCAAAAGTTTAACATCATGATTCGTAAATGTGACGTATGGTTGTAAATACATATTTTATGAGGTAAAAATAAATTTTAATTTAATAATAAGCAATTTTTAATAATTTCTATGAATACAATATGTACATGGTATACTTATTGTCGTACCCACATCCTATTATAAGAATTATTCCATAAGATTGATTATGATGCTTTTTTTGAATACAGTTGTAATTTAATTGATGAGATTGTAATAAATTTCATAAAAATTTGGACTTAAAATCATAAAAAAAATAATTAAGTTTTTTGACCCAACAAATATGACATTTACGGAAAAAAAAAAACTAAAAGTATTTCAAATGTCTATAAATTACATATTCAAAATATTTTGAACATTTTGTCATGAATAAAATAAACATTTGATGAAAATTTCAAGTATTTTCAGTTAATATTTTTTAAATAACAACAAAATAAAATAGGCGGGTAAGTCGTGGATGTCGCTCTGCTGTACAGTAGGTTACAACTCATACAAGTGGGTTACTGTAATGGATGGAATTAAATTTGAATCTAATGATATTATATCATTGTATACGAAAAACGATTCTGAGCGAAGACGGTTTATCTGTCTAGAATATATTATAGATTATTAAAAATTTTCAAATCTTAGATTTAAAAAAAAAAATTTTTATGAATTCCTAGTTTAAAATAATTTGCGGATTTTCGTGATTTTCGTGATTTTTACGTATGTTGTCTAAAATTCAAACTTTGAATGCTTGTAAAAAAAATTGAGACTAAGCATTTCTTTTATTTTGCAACTGCTATTGTAAAAATATGTTAGAAGCCTTGTATTAAATGTTCAAATCTTAGAATCAAAAAGAAAAACTTTTATGAATTTCTATCTAAGATAATTTGAACATAGCCGTAATTTTTACGTATTTAGTCAAAATTTGAACTTTAAATGATTAAAAAAAAAAAATCGTGCCTATGTATTTTTAATATTTTTTAACTGCTATTGTTACAATGTGTTAGAAGCCTTGTATTAAATTTTCAAGCTTTTCTACCGAACACATAAATTTTTATCGATAGGTATTTATAAAAAAAAAAAACTAAAAAAGTTGAAAAATTAAAATGTCAGTAAACAGCTCAAAACAAATCTAGCCATCTAGATATACAATAGAAAATAATTAAATTCAATAATTCTTTACAAATTAATTAATTACCTCTATGGCCTGAAAATAGAGAAGAATGACTGGGTTCTGACAAACTAGCGTTTGGGTAAAGCAGATAATTATAATTTATAATGTATTAACCTGTTATAGTTATTCATTATTATTAGTTATTACAGTTATATACAGTTCAATGGTTCAGTCAAATTTGTAGATTTCGTGTTTTGTTTTGCAAACATGTCAATTTGTTTGCGGGTAACCCGTGTTTAAGACCATAGGCGTGTCTAGACCTTTGGCGCAGAGGATGCAACCTAGTGCGTACCCAAGGGGCTAATGGGCCCAAGGCCCCTTTTTTGAATAATTTTTCTTAATAATTCATTATGCCTCTTGAAATTGCAGAGGGTGCAGGTGCTGAGGTGCATACCCTGCACCCTCCGTGGACACGCCTATGTTTAAGACCATATTTATTCTCTGGTTGAAACCATGATAAATATAATTTACCTAATGCAATTATTGCTTAGCCCTAGAACAAACATTCAAAATTTGTATACAGAAAATTATACCTTTATGGGGGGGGGGGGGGTCAGTGTATAAATAATTTGCTTAGGGTTTGAAAGATGTTCGCCACGCCACTGATGGTGACATGGTTGGCAATGCAATAGGTAAACAGAATGCAACAGAAAGTCCGGAGTCCGGGCCAAAAAAATAAAAATTAATTACGCTAATTCATCGTATGACAAAAATTGATAGTATTATATGAGAAGTAAATAAATTAAGAAAAATACTCATGTCAGCAAAATTCTCAAAAATCATATATTTTTTAAAAAATTATTGCGTTCCAAATTAATTTAACCAAAAGAATATTGAACTTTAAACAAATTTAAAAAAATAAACTACCTGACTTAGATAAATCCTTTTACCATAGAAATTGTTTTTATAATCAGATTCATAATTAGATTATTTTGAATTTTTGAATTTATCCAATATTATTTTTATTAAATTTAGATTTTTTCAGTACTAAAAATAAACATAAAAAAACGTATTATACATTTAGTGCTAGTCACTTAATGAACAAAAAAAAAAATAAATAAATAAATAAATACAAAATATTAATTTGAACAAAAGTTATTCTAAAAGTTAGTTCTATCTGTTACATCTGTATACCTATCATATTCATATTATATATATATATATATATAAGTAAACTATCAACAAGTGGTAGTGACGGCTAGTGTAGCAGAGTCACCAACAAACCAATGAGAAACAGCGAAATTCTACGTCACAGTAATCGGCTGGGCGGTGGGTGGATGCGCGATTTGCTTTAAAACCGGCATATTGTTGACAGCCTGCTCAGCAGCTGCCGACAGCCTGCTCAGCAGCTGCCGACAGCCGACAGGGTATATTCTATAATCTATATCAATTCTATCTTTAATCATGATTTTTAGGTTAATTATAAGTGATAAGAGTTTTATTTTTTAATTAAAAATTATTATTTATAATTCAATTACCTTTGACTGTAGTCTTCAATCTGTTACTATTATGAAATTAGTATTTACATCTTACATTATTTTTATAATTTTCAAATATGTAATTTAAATTGAATAGTTTAATGTTTATCAACCACTACATTATATTAAAATAACTACAAATTTAATACTTTTTGTGTATAAATATAATTTTAAGTAGGTATTCTGTTACGTATTTTAATACAAACGTGTAAGTTTTTTTACCTGTAAATATTTTGTAGCCCTGTGAGCAGGGGCGGAGTGGGAAAAAAATTCAGGCCAGGAAAATTAAGTTCCTCCAGGCTACTCAAAGTTTTCATCTCCTGGTTAAAAATTGTATTTTATTTAATTTTGTATGTAAATATATACGTATATAGGCAGGCAAACAACAAATAGGTAATAAAATAATAAATAATATTATAGTGTATGTATTTTACAGATAAAACTATTAACAAAACTATAAAACTGAAATAAAAATACACAAACCAAAATAATAATCATAATATCTTCTAATGAAATTAAAATAAATATAGCAACTTACAAAGAATAAACTATTTTAGCTTTAGATATAATTATAATAATGGCTTTATCATAATTTAAAATATCAAAATATTAAAGAAATAATCAATTAAATTCCATTTCGTCTTCGTATATAGATAAATAAACTCTTTCATTACTCTATATTATTATTTTTTCTATCCATACTTTAGGTAAACGGGCCATTTAGCTTCCAGGCCAGTCTGCCCCTGCCTGTGAGTACCTATTCAACTCATATCATATAAATTAAGAATTTTTTTTTTTTTTAAACCAATAACAAACTATAACTTAGGTCATGAACATTAAACAATGTATATATAGTGATAATTTCCATTAAATTATTTCAAAAAAATCTAGGAATTTAGAACAAACTTAACCTATTTAAGATGTTGTCGAGAAAAAATAAAGATACAAGAACTATCAAAGAAGGAGTGGTAGGAAAATATGTTAAAAAAGACAAGCCTCCAGAAATACCAAGTAAGTTCACAAAGTAAAAAAAAACATTATATAATTAAAATATGTTTTAATATAATATTCATTGTTTATGAATATTGAATATTAGTATAATATTGATGTTATTTTATTATTTCTTATCTGTATTAGAAATAAATATCGAAATAATTCTCAATGTGGTAGAATTAATTCTTTTAATTTAGTTACATAAAATATTATTAAGTATAAAGTTTAACCCATCATTGGTTACAATGTTACATCTGTTTTTGCTAGTGGTCATTGTGAGAATTTCTTTTAATCGATTTTGTATGATTTTATTTACCAAACCATGTTTACTAGGTAATAGGTATGCAATTTGTGTTAGTTATGATCATTTTTAAATTTAATTTATTTAACTTTTTATCTTGTCATGTACATGTTGCATGTTACAAATTGAATTATTAAACATTATTATTATTTGTTTCGTTTGGAGAATATCTTTCATTTTATAAATGCTAGTCACAAGGCCGCCCGCACAATAATTGAACATCTAATAAAGTTTTTGTTGATATGATAAAAATCTTAACGGTTGAATCAATTATTTTTTGCTTATATTAAAAATTTTACTAGTACCAAAAAAAATATAATAGCTATAATACTAATTTATTGCACTACAATTTAAGTATTTAATTATAGTTAATAATATTAAGATAATATAAGTTATGTGTTAAGATTCTAAAAAATGTATTTATTTTAATGTTTTACTTTAATCTGGAATACCTATTGATGAATTAAATGTTTTATTTTTAGTTATAAATGTATGGACTACAGAACCTTTTAGAAAAAATAACCACAGCCGGACAAATGTTTCGGAATCCCCAAATTTGAATGTAAGAATTATTTGATTTTTAAACGAAGCTCCATTTAATTAAAACATTTTTAGAATACAAACCAACCAAGTGGTTCAGCTCAAAAATTTGGTAATGTGAAAAATACACCATCTCCATCAATGTTGATTGGTCATGAAGGAAAATATACTCCTAGTAGTTCTGTTCCTGATTTAGCTCAAAAGTATTTAGTATTATTAATTTATGAACTATTATGAAATGTTAATACATTTATTTTTTAAAGATTTGCCAATGCTAATTTATGGAGTAATTCACCAAATATAGCTGCTGATCAATCAATAAGTGTTAGGAATTGTAGCAATAGATATATTTCCAATGACTGTCACATAAATCATCAGGCAAGTTAAAAATGGTGTAATCGTACAATGTACCGATATTGTAGTTAATTTATTATAGTTGGTATAATTTGTGAGATGGAAGATTATTTGTTTACGTTCTAAATTTTTTGTTTAAACTCATATGCCATTTTGTTAGGAAAGCAATTGTTTTTGATATATATATTTTTTTTTTTATTACTTTAAAGCCTCAACAACTAAGGTTATTAGCTTACATATTTTAAAATATTACTTATATATACAGGTACAATTTACAATACATTTTACAATATAACAATAAAATTATTCTTGGTAGGTATGTATAATTAAAGTAGGGGAATATCTAGGAAAACATATGAAATTATATGAGGTTATAAAGTTTGGTTATTTTTAGGAAAGTTAGAATATTAATAGAATTTTCATAGTCCGGTCCGAGTGCTTCGTAGAGGTGTTCTGGAATGTTTAAGGAGGTTCTGGTATCTGTAAAATTTCGGCAGTGTAGAAGGACGTGTTTGATAGTTAGAGCTTCTCCGCAGGTTGTACATTGGGCAGGATCGTCGTGTCTCATGAGAAAGCTGTGTGTAAGCCACGTATGCCCGATTTTGATATATTGATTGTAGAACTATTGGTATCATGAAATAATGAAAAACAATTGTACTGTTTCTATTGTATGTTAAATAATTGAAATTGTATTTATTTTTTTAGATGGGAACTCACAGTAGTGCCACTTGTTTGCCTTATCATTCACACTCTGATTTAGCTGAGTCTTCTGTTATTTTACATGGATTTAGTGACAATACAATTTACTCACCAGCATTGTCACAATGTTTCCCAACTGTAAGTCCATATCTATTTTAGATTCTAAAAATATTTAGCTTCTTAACTGTGTTTATGTTTATCTAAACTTTAATTTAAATATATATATATATATATATAAAAGTTAATTAATTTTGCTTACTGTAAATCTGATTGATTTCATACATTTACAATATACTACTGTAACACTAATTTTGGATATTTCTTTTATCCAAATCTTGGTAACCTATTAAATAATAATTTGATAAAAGTGTTTCTTTCGGCCTTGCGTCAAAAAATCTAATACAATTATTAGTTGTTGTAGAAATTACCAATAGTAATTGATGCACATATGTTTGAACTTATAGATTCAAATACAACACAAAAATGAAATTATGACTACTCATCATTCTACTCCAGCTTTACATAATATTGGACAGTCTGTTCCAATACCATTACCAACAGGTGAATATTTATGTTTTAGTTGTAATTAAAATCGATAACATTTTAATTGGCATTTCTCTCAATTTTTAAAATGTAAAAAAAGTAGTTATAGTTTCATAACTACAATAGTTGGATATTTATATTTTCTTTAATATTGTAGAATTTTTTTGTTCTATCATCAATAGTTTCCACAGTGCATGCGATGCAAGTCATTTTATGTCTGATTTTTTTACTCGTTGGGTTACATTATTGAAATTTTAGTAGAAACTCTAATTCGTTCTAGTTATAAATATAGCCTATGTTAATCAGGAATAATGTTGCATTCTGATGATGAAAGAATTTTTGAAATTGATCCAGTAGATTTTGAGTTAATTCGTTACAAACATACAAAAATACGAATCGTTTTTCTTTATAATATTATTATTATAGATAACTAATATATATAATAGATGATGATATTAAAATCTTCAGCATTCAAATTTGTTTTTGATCAGGTGGAGGTGAAGAACTTCCTTTACCACCAGGTTGGTCAGTAGACTTAACGTTAAGAGGTCGTAAGTATTTTATCGACCACAATACCAAAACTACTCATTGGTCACATCCTTTAGAAAAAGAAGGTCTTCCTACTGGATGGGAACGTATTGAAAGCGATGAGTATGGAGTATATTTTGTTAAGTAAGTAAAAACTAAAATTGTAATATTTAGATTTAATCAATTTAGTGTTTTTTAAGTTATAAATATATGGTATAACAACCATAAATTATATAAAATCTAAAAAATATTTAGTATAATTTATGTTTTAAATATTTTATACCTAATAATGCACTGGACATTATTAATATTGTTTGTTGATTCATGTTGTAGTATTTTAAACCATTTTTTTATTTATTTATTGTCCATGTGAGGTATGTAAGAGAGGTTGAAATCAGACAAAGGTCTAGGAAACATAAATTATTTGACTATAAATATTGAATGTAGGTCTATTATAATATTTCATTCTGTATACTGATTAAATGTTAAAAAATATTTTAGGTATACACAATAAATATCATTTTTTTTTTTTAATCTTGAAATATGAATGTTATGCTGTAATAATGTTTTTATTATTTAATTATTTTGTTGTATCTATATTCTATACTACACGTTTTGATTTTTTTTCAGTCATATTTCCCGACAAGCACAATATGAGCATCCATGTGCTCCACATTATATTTATCAACCTGAAGTGAGAATTCCATTGCCACTTCTACCTCCTCCTCCACCAAGACCTACACATTTCCATTCTCACAATATGCTTGTTCCTGCGAATCCTTACCTAAATCAAGGTAAAAATAATTTTTGTTAATGTGGTTGTGTTCTACTTTTCGTTTTAACTTTTTTTTTTATTTAAGAAATCCCTGTATGGCTCAGTGTTTATTCTCATGCAGCTCAAACATTAGACCATAAACTTAGATGGGAAATGTTTCGGTTACCAGAACTCGATTGTTTTAATGCTATGTTAACTCGGTTATATAAACAAGAATTAGAAGAGATTGTGATGCGTTATGAAGTTTACAGGTTTGTTACTATCATTTATTCTAGATTTAATTTTGATTATGTAAGTGAACTGTGAACTTAGATATGCTTGTATATGATAAAACTTGAAGTCAGCTCTTAAACTATTTTTGGACGCCTAATACTTCTCAGACAAAATTTAGTACGCGATAAACTGAGATCAATGGAACGATGGTTATTCTTTTTTAGATCTGCATTATTATATGAAATGGATAGAAGACATATGCAATCACAGTATATTGATTCAAATGAATATAACCGTTATGGACCAGGGCTACGTATTATTGATGTAACTAATGATAATTTACGAGAAGTTGCACTTTCACAACATACAGAAACTAAAGTTTAATTATTAACTATTAAAATATATTTTTATATAATATCAATCAAGCTATTTTAAATTGTTTTTGTATACCATTGTTATTGTTAATTACTTAATGATACTATGAATTATATTTGCATATAATTAAGTTTGTTCTACAATAGGTTCTGTGATAATTTATTGACGTAATTATTATTATTGTAACTAAAACAAAAGGATATGGTTGAAATACTATCGCTATTATTTGTTATCCACTATCATTATAACTTATTTATTTTTTGAAGCAAGTGATAATATAATTTTTGTTAGATGTACTTACTCAATTGTTATTAATGTTGTGGAAGAATAAACTATTGCCTATTATATACTGAGGTGCACGTTTTTACACAAAAAATCGAACTTCTAGTACTTTTTTTTTCTATTATTTTGCAAAAAAAATATTTTTAGAATTGTAACCACAAAGTAAAATATTTTATTCCTTAGTTGTAACTGATACAGTGCCTATAATATGAAATCAACTGAAAAAGTAGATGATATTTATACTCCATTTAGAAATATAAAAGTGGGCTGCAACCAGTTTTCATCAACGGCAGTCATCAGATGCTTCTTTCACCAACACTGACCTGTGAGGATTCTTTTGATCAAAGTTGTACTCATGTGCGCAAGTCAGCTGTCAGATACGTTTCTTATATTGAATGGACTATCTATCATGTAAAGTGGGGGGTTATCTTTGCACACATACCATCAATGTTTTTTAAAAATTGGTGTCTCACCTAATTTACCAGGATAAAAATGTATATTGACATATTATTATGCTTTTCATGTATGTAAAATTAGACAATATTTAATTTAATTAGTTAATAGATAAGTCAAGATTCTAGTGGAGATAAGTTCTTAAAAGCTAAAGTATTTTTATGCTTGATGTATTAACTATTTATTTTATTGTCCCAGTCTTGGCATAATATGTAGACTGACTGTGATTATATAAAAACAAAGATGAATGGACAAAATTACAATTTTTGATTATTGAATTTGATTTAAATAAACAAATATTTAATTTTTCATACATATGAGTGAGCTTAATTAAATGCATTTAGTGTATTTTGTTTCAGTAACACAATGTTATTTTTATTAAGATTAAGATCAGTTGAAAGTTTATAAGACATCAATAATCGAGCCTTAGAGTTATAACTCTGAGGATTTATAAGTGACATTAGGTTTATTTTATGTCTTACAAAAATTATCCAACACTTTTTTGTTCATTAAAAAATAATAAAATATATTTACACATAGTTCAAAAACTGCATTTATCTTAATCGCATTTATGTATCATACATAATAATTAATACATTTAATAATCATTAAATGTTCAAAATAATATAATCCAGTAATAGCCTATGACTAGGAGGTAGGCCCTATAATCTAGTTAAAACTGTATACAAAGATTAAGATTTTTTTGTTATTTACATGGCTCAAAAATAATAAATAAATAACCATAATTGTTTCTTAAAATATTGATATTGGAATTTGAAGGCAATACAATTAAGAAATGAAATTACACAATTTAAGCAATCCAACGTGTTATGTGGTTATCATAACTTCATTATTAACAGAATTCATAGATATTGCTGATCCTTTCTCGGTTAATTCTTTTTTGAATGAGGATAGATTTTGAGTGAACCTATTAAATGTTATATAGGAGTTAATTTATTGAATTTAATATTTTTTTAGTAGATTTATATCTTAACTAAGTATGTATATATATACATACAGGGTTATTGATTTATCATAAGACACTCATTATTTCAAAAAGTATTCTTTTTTCAAAATATTTTTTACATGGTTTCAAATTGTTAAAAACCAACGTTTTTATTAAAAAATTATATTTTTAAATATTTTTTATCCTTATCATTTTTTTAGTTTTTTACTTTTTTGAATAATATAGAGTTTTTATTTCATATTCCAAAGCAGAATATTTTTCTAAGTATTTTGATACATAGAAATCGAATTTGGGGTTAGTAGTTTCTGAGTTATAAGTATTTAAAGTTTAGACAAGCGGAGTAGTGGACAAACATTTTGCGGGGTAACCCCGTACCACTCCATTCTTCCTATCAAAACTTTAAATACTTATCACTCATAAACTACTAGCCTCAAATTCGATTTCTATGTATCAAAATACTTAGAAAAATATTCTGCTTTGGAATATGAAATTAAAACTCTATGTTGTCATTCAAAAAAGTAAAAAACTTAAAAAATGATAAGGATAAAAAATATTTAAAAATATAATTTTTTAATAAAAACGTTGGTTTTTTAACAACTTGAAACCACGTAAAAAAATATTTTGAAAAAAGTCAATACTTTTTGAAATAATGAGTGTTTTATGACGAATCAAACACTCTGTATATATATATATTTATTTATTTACATACCTTTCTCGATTTCTGCTTGCTAAATTCCTTTCAACTCCTTCCATTAACATTTCAAACCATTGAGCCATTGCTGATTGTTTATCAATTGGTTGGCTTTGCAAGATAACATCCCTTAGTTGATTAAAATACTAAACAAAATGTAAGTGATGTTATATAAGTGAGCTTTTACTTTATTTTAGATTATAGTTTAAGTAATCAATAATACCTCTTCATTAAGTAGTATGAGCCCAAGAAGAGGTCTGGACATTGACCATTGATTTCTACATTCTTCAAAAATGATTATGTTGAGTACAGTCTGTAAGATTTGTCTAAACACACCTAAATGTGTTTCTAGAGTACGTAAAAAAATTTCATTTACTTGTTGCATGCGACGCCTCACTTTTTTACCTAAAGAAAATCAAAATATTAAATTTATAACAACTTTTCAGTTATTAGAAAATTCTAACACAAGGTGGATGTAAGAAAAAAAAATTGAGTATATTTAAGAACAACTGATATATAATAATTATGACTATGATTTTTTCTAAGGTTTTTATATTTATAGATTTTTTACTTTCTTTATTTAAGTTAAACACTTAAAAAAAAACTAATATTAAGGTCAAAACAAAATAATTAAAGACGTAATTGTCATCAGTGGGTAGCTTCTTCATTCAAAATTTCATTATATTGTCATTGTCATTAGCTCATACTCTTATTATGCTGATTGTGTATAGATTGTGTATTTATTAATAAAGTAAAAAAAAAAAGTTAACCTAACCTAACACTTACCTTTTAATAATAATTGTTTAAACACATAAGTAACAATATGATCGAGAGTAGTGCAACATCCTGTGCATATAGACATATCTAAAAAAATATTAGTGTTAATAAAGGGTAGCAACTGAATAAGTAAGATTAACAACAAACAATAACAATACATTCTAACTATATATTTAATATGATAAACAATTATTAATTTAAACTTATGAACCTCAAAAATCTTTATTATTTCTCTTTCTTGGTTATGTTACATCCTTAACGTATCTAAAATCATTGTAGTATAATGTGACTCTTTATTTTAATAACCAAATGTATTATTGGAAGTGATTTCATTCACACTCAGTGGCGGCGCCAGAATTTTAATACCAGGTGGGCCAGGCTGGGGCCCAAATATTTTAGGGAGGGCCAAATTGTTGACTTGGTATTTATATATACATATATATATATATAATATAAACAATAGTGATGACAGGCAATTGCGCAGAAGGGGGAGGGGGAGGGTCAACTTCCAATTTTTCAATTTTTTTTACACTTCATTGTGTTAACTTACTAAAACAATGATTTGTAAACATGTATTAATAGTATTTATTTCCTAACAAAATATATATTCATGTAAAAGTATATTAAAATAGAATGCTTTCCTTTGTATTTTCTTTATCATAGGTAGTTGGTTAATAATCTAATCCCGTTGTTCATGGAATTTTCAACAAAATTATTAATAACCTTGATTAATATTTAATAATAACTAGTAAGTATAACTTATTATTTTCGTATTCAGCCGCTGGAAAATACACATTATTTATGAGGCTTGAAAGCATAGTGCATAGTTTTTAACCCATTCAAAATGTTGTTCACGCCATCTATTATGACTTCATATTTCCATATTTTGATTTATTCATGAGATATTTTTTAGTGTTCTAGTATGATTAAATTTAATTTTTGGGGTGGGCCCGGGCCCACCCCTGGCGCCGCCACTGTTCACACTATTCCGCCTAGGAGTTTTCTCTTGCTGCTGGCCATAGTAAAATGATGTAGATTGTACAATATTATCAACTCTTTAGAACTTGACATCCTAAAAACAGGAGCACACGTGCAGACACTCACCAAGGTAAGCCTAACTACCTAAATTCAACCATGTTTTTTTTCAGCTTTCTAAATTTAGTCTTCAATTTAATCCAACTTGGTTGTAGAGACCACTTTTCTATAATTACTTCAAGCTCGAACAGTAATACTGCTACTAACTTTCCTAGCACACCATGACAGTAATCTACTTGAACCATAGATTAAATACAATAAATGAATCTCTATCCTGATAATTTTATCCGATATATTAGCGACAAGCCTTTGTATAAAATTAATAAACTGTGCATGAGTGAAAAGAAATGTAGCATATTTATCTATTTGAATTGATATACATCATAAAATATAAACCAATCAGCAGTCAACCGATAAATATGCAACAGTTCAATTCATGCATGCGCACATAAAGCATATAACACAGTAACTTGTCACTTATATGTATGGAAAATTGTTTACACAGCCAAGATGAGCATGACTCTAATCAAAATATATTATGATCTAATACTTACTCCCATGACATGACGTTAAATATGTACTTACCAAGCTATTAAAATGCATTGCATACTGGTCAAATACAGGATTTGCAGTGTTTATTATAATTTTATTAGCTTTTAAAACATATATCTTGTATACCAATACTTACTAAAATATTTATCTCATAATATAGGAAATATATCTTTTTACAATATATAACTCACCTAATGCATTCAGTCCTTCAGATATTGATGAAAGTATGTACAAAAATACTTGAGGTTCTAAAGTTGATAAAAACTCCATATGATCTTGAGCAAGGCACTCAAGTAATCCATAATATGTTTGTGATAATTTAGGATAATGCTAAAAATAAATTAAAATTAACAAATTATATTACAATTAGTCACCCATTACTAAAGTATGAGAAATATTTTGACATATAGGTTATTGCATAACTTTGATAGGATGATTTTAGATATGCAATGTGATTCAATTGTATATAGCATATTATAGGCTGATTAATATAAGTTTTAATATTATAATAATATTTAATAACATGAAATAAATAATATTAGATAGATAAAGTGAAGAAAAAACTTAAAAAGTATCTGTACTATTTTAAGAGTTAATTTTTTTCATAGGGTTATAACTTATATGGTAGACATGAATAAATAAATATTAGTGAATCAAGAAAATCATTAAATTTAGAGGGATTATATAAAATACCATAATACATAACCTAACCATGTTCCTACACAAATTGATGATAATCTTAAAATATGTAACACTAAATAAAAAAGTTCATAAGTGAATTCAAGGTACCTATATACACAATTTATGTAGTATAATAACAATAAGTTAAATAACTATAACTTTCAAAATCTTTGTTGTCAAAGAAAAATATATGTATTGAATGATAAAAAATAATATTTTTGAATTTATGTTGTAATTACTTATCTCCAATTTTTATTGTTAAATTAAATCATATCCCAAATTAGAATAATTTTCTGAGAATTTTAATGTATTAAAAAGTGGGTACCGTTAAACTATTTATATTTATGTAATACATCAGTTAGTGGACAAACAGGAAATAAGAAAAAAAAGTTAACTTTCATAAATTTTATTATGTGAAGCTTTTAATTTTTAAATTCTTAACTCAAAAGATAATTTAATTGGTAAATAGCTTTATCATTGGATTTGATATCTATAATATTATAAAATCAATTAAGACAAGTAAAAATCACAATTCCACCACTTCACAAAAACTAAGAGATAATTGAAAATAGATTTTGTTTATAAATGGATTGAAAATTATTTGATCTATTGCTATTATACATCCTAACAATGTACATAATAACCAGAACGAATTTTAATTTTATAATCGACATAAGGTTTAATATTAATGCAAATAATATACGACTTACCATAAGATCGCTTAGAGGAATTGACAGTAATAATTTTACAAATATATTAAGAGCATTTTCCAAAGTATCATCGCCATAAAGTTTAAAAACACCAAAGTTGACATAGTTTCCACATAATGCAGCTTTTAACATTGAAAAACATATAGATATTCCTTTTAATTTTTTTTTATATAACATATCTTGTGGAACATCAAGATTTAAAATATTATTTCCTGTAAAAAATATTTATGATTATATTGTTTACAAAAATAATAAGGTTAAAAAATGCTTACCATAAGTACAAACAACTTTACTTGCTTCACGAAATAATAATATTCCATTAGGAGAAGAAACATCAACTTGAAGTCTTTGTGAACGATTCAAAGCCAATTCTGCATAGAGTTTTAATAATGGAGTTGTAATTTCAGGATCAGCATACCATAGTTCCATTGCACGCAGTAAAATTGGCGTATATGATGGATATAACCATTCAAACAATAACATAAATGATGTTTTAGTATTAAATGAAAAAGCTAAGCCTCTAAGATCTCTAATGAGGCCAATTAGAGCTTTTTTGGCTTCAATATTTGAATATACTGATGTATCATTGACACCGTTAACTGTAGCTAATAAGGCTCCTATTGACTCAACGGATGCTAAATTAAAAAAAAAAAAAATTAAAAATGATAGTTAATTGTATATACAGTATAAATTATAATAATCGAATAAATTTACCTGTTAAGGGTATCATAAAATTATCAAATTTATCTTCATCTTCCAATAAATCAATCATAAGGAGTCTACCTAATGAAGTATAGAATGATGATCGATGTCTCATATCTTTAACACTAAATGTGTTTCCCAATAAAGGAAAATGTTCACTCTGTTAAAAAAAAATTATTATTCATTTAGTGATACACATTTTATCTAAAAATAATTAAATGTAAATATTTAAAATTACTGTATGATTGTTTAATAGGAACTGAATTTCATCAAGTTTTACTAATTTTCGAACACTGGAAAAACCAACGGAAAGGTCATTCAATAGAGCTAATGTTTTTTGAATTACTGTATTGCTGGAGCACCAAAATTTTAAATTTGTTATACTGAAAATTAAATTAATGATATAACATGATAAGTAATAACTATTGACATTAAATAAAAATAAAAATAATTTACATTTTCCTCATAAAAATGCTGAGAACCATGTGCTCTTCACTAATGCCAAGGACATCATGTAATCGACGGTATACCTTTGAATTCTTAGGTACCTATAAAAATGTAATACAAAATTTAACTTTATCCAAAATATTAAAAATGAAAATAAATCTAACAACCATTTAGGGTTATATGGCATAAAAATAATTGAACTTTAAATATTCTACATAAATATTTTTTCTTACTTGATCACCAATATAGATTTTTCGAAATTGTTCAAAGAAAAATAGAAATGAATGTTCTAATTTTTCATAACCTCCTTGTGGCAGCCTTGAATCACTAAAAGTCATTAACTGTAGAACTTTACAAGCCATTTCTCCATCCATTGCGTCTCCATCGTCATTACTATTAAATGTTACACGACCACCAATTGCTGCTCCAATCAAGTATACCAACCAAGTTAAACAACCTAAATTTAAAATTATTTATATATTTATACTAAAAAGAATATTTTGAACTAAAAAATATATATTGACACAACATACATACATGTGTTTATTCTAATTTACAAGATATAAAATATGGGTTCTACAGAATTTAAGTTTGTATTGATAGCTTTAATATTAGAATAAGTTGAATCCTATAAAGTAAGAACATTAACTATATTTGAAAATTGGCATTTTACAATATTTAAATTTTAAAGTGAACTATGATTATGTAATTATATTATATTGCAATTTAATAACTATCATAATTGGTTCAAAATTTAAATATCATAAAAAATTTACACAAAAATTAAGATTTTTATTTTTATATGAAATTTACAATCTGTACTTAAAAGCACAATAAGCAAATAAGAATAGAAATATTATAAGGTATTAAACATATAAATTATTAGGTAAATTTTAAATATTAATAGAAAAACAATTTACAATAAATTATACATTATACATGTTATAATCGAAGAAAGCAACCACCCATTATTTTGTTTATAACATGTTTTAATTGTCAAGATCCTGGCACGATTTGCGTTTTAACTTTTATGGACAAAGTTAATGTTATTATTTAAGTCAATTTACATGTCAATCTACTCTAATCTTAATATTAAAGCTAACAAGACAAAATTGGTTCTACAGTATGCAAATTTGGTATGTGGTACGTTTGTAAGATAGAGAACATAATTATACATGGGTGAGAAGATATTTTCAGTAATGCGAGTTACTCAAAAAGTATGATTGGAGGAAAAGAGATATTTGCAAGCTGTCCCTTGCTACCATCATCGCAATACCAATATCATTTTATACTTCACTTAATTGTATCCGTTATCTATATATTGTGACGAAACATCAGTTAAATTTGGATTAAATCTATATTTAAAATTACTAAAACATAAACCAAATTGAACTTAAAGAAAATTTATTTTACATACCTTCTTGAATCTTTAGATCATAAATTGAAGCAGAAGCTGAAGCAATAATTTCTTGATAATTGGAAGCAGATTGGTCAAATAACTGAGCAATTAATGAGCATGTTTTTTGATAATGACATCTACCAATCACAGATAACTGCTCAAGCTGTTGCTGAACATTAGTGAAGTCATCTAATGGGTCATCCAATCCATCTCTTACAATAAGTGTAACACTTTCTATCCTAGATGATATGTAAGCCTTGGTAACTTCAGGAGTATAAGTTTCCAATAAATGAGGTTCTGTAGCTTTGACATAAGGTACTGATGCTACCATACGTTGCCAGAAACTTAATAGATAGTGAAAACTGTTTGGAGCACATTGGTACACCTAAATAAATACAGATTTTTTCATATATTTATTGGCTATTAAATTACATAAACAAAATTTTAGTTATAATTATGAGTATGCAACTTTCAACTTTGGAATTTTAGCCAAAATCAACAATGACCGCAATAAACTAATATTATTAAATTGGATAAAAAAACATCAGGGAATGTATAAAAAAACCTTAAAATTATACACCTATATTATTAATCGAGTTAGGATTCATATGTAATGTTAAATAATGAAATAAACATTTAATTTTATTAGAATATACTAAAATATTTAATAAGCTCTATGAATTTCATAAAACAATTTTACCTGTAAACTTTCAACAGTAAATTTAGCAATGAGACCAACAGTTTCTTGGTAAGTGTCCACCATCACAAGTTCTCCAAGTTGATAATTTGATTTCAGTCTTGCTAATAAACGACAAAACTCATGGTAATTATTTGAATCAGCTAAACCCTAAGCATAAAAAATAATGAATTATAATAATAACACAATATTTTAACGATGATAACACTAGGGTGTAATAATAGTTAATATAACATTTAAATGTTTAATAATTTATTTAAATATAAAGAGAAAATATATATTCAATTGAAATCTTAATACCTGAGGATTAAGTAGAATATCTTTGACACCATTTACTAAATGAGATAAAAATTTAGCTCTTTCAGTAGTACTAAATAAAGAACGTCGGACTGATGCTAGTTGCACCAAGCACGATAGAGCCTAAATAGTTATAATACAATTAATTTTATAACAAGACAAAGTGTGTACATTTTAAAAGTTTTTCTTACTAGGCTTGACAAACTAGGCGGTAGGGAATGATAGAGATCGAAAAATAGTGTTAAAGTAGATTGTTCAAGGAATGCTGGTCGCCAACCTGTGGGTATTTGAACAGTACAAATATCATCAGCCGATTCATCACAAGTTGTGCCTATAAAATCATAGGTTAAGCAATTTTGAGCTAACTGTAGACATCGAGACATGAATCCATGCTAAATCAAAAAAACAATGTATTTAATCAAAACATAAAAATTATTAGTATAATTTAGATGAACCAAATATTTACTTGGGTTTCGTCAGTGAAATTTAAATTTTTTCGATTGTTATTAGCACCCCGTAACATTTGACATGACATTCGAAAAATTTCAAATAGTTGTGTATCTCTGAATGATGATGCAACTTTACGATGTTTTAAAACAGCACGGTGAGATTCTACATCAGCTACAGTGTTCATTTCAGTTGTTAACTGAGATAAAAGTTGTACACCAATCATGCAATGTTCAACATTCGTTCCCTAAAACATTTATACTTTAGTATCTAATACAATACAACAAACATATATTTTAATAACAAAAAATTTACTTAATTAAATAGAGAAAAACTGTATTAATAATAAAATTATTTAATAAAAACTGATAAATATTAATAATTAAATAAAATAATGTTATATGTTAAGTATGCGTATTTCTCATGGTGAAAAAAGTTAGACTTTAAATAAACTGACTTCCAGTAGCAACTAGCACCACAAAAATGATAAGCATAAAGATACAAATTTGAGTAAATGTCTGAGAGGCCTTATTGAAGTATAAGGATCTCCTAGCTTCTATTAAGTATGTGGAGTACAACTATTATTTTCTAAGTCTGAAGAATCATCAATTGTGTCGCTCAACAATTACATACAAATTGATGCCACAATTGTTAACAACTATTAATGTGAGAAAATAGTTTTTTAAGTAGTACCTAGCAAACCAAATAATACAACTTAAAGTTAAAAATTGCAACAGTTTAGTTACTTGTAAAAATACTGAAATATCAGATACAACATTTCTAAATGCATAGGAATCTTTTTCTCCATCAAACCATCCTTGTTTAGTAATTTTTGCAAACAATAATACAAGTGCTTGCACTACAAATGATGGCAATTTAGGACGCGTAGCCAAATAATTCAAAATATAATTTCCTAAAATAAAAATGTTTAATAATTATGATATAAAGTAAAAAATATTATTAAAAATCGTGTTATATTAAAAATAATTTACTGATTTGTATTCTTTGATCAAGGTTCAAAGTTAATGGAGTGCGTGATAAAAGTTTAGTTATGGTTGTAGTTGCTAATAATTGAGAGTAATGTGAGTCAGCTCGTTCCAATAGCAATTGACACTTGGATAGTGTGTTAGGAGTATTACTATTTTGAAATGAAACCAAAGCTTTTTCGGCTTCCACACATAGAGCAGCATCCCTTGATTCGTACATTTGCTTGCATAGCATTTCCAAACGCGGAATACTCTATAAAATATGTAAATTATTACTTTAAGAAATCTGTGAACTCTATATTATAATAATTAACAAATCAATGTATATAAAATAATGATTAAATAATTAATAACAATGGTCATAAATAATAATAATCTATTCTTAGGGATATAATTAAAAAAATATTACAGCAAGACTAAGGATTTGACCGTGTTAAAACATAATCAGACACGATTTTCTAAGATTGTAAAAGTTAGTAAAACTTAAATAGTATCACTTATTAGTTAAGGATCAATATCATTGTCAACATACAAACATTTTACTTCTTTATACTGCATCAATATTGTATTAAATAAAAAAGAAACTAAAATATAAGTAGTTGTTTTATCTGCATATTCTAAACTTATGCTGTCTGAAATGTTACCTGTTTTGATAAATGTAGATAATAGTATAAGTACCTTAAATATTATAGTTTTGATTTAAGTATTGTATTGAATATGCTAAAACCAAAGAAGGTACATAATTATACAAATACTTACAAGAAAATATTTATTTTTCTAATAATTAAAAATGTCTTGCTGATTACTAATATTTTCTACTATACTTAAATAGTAATATACCATGACTACTAATTAATATAATTTAGATGGACCAAATATAAGACCCATTAAATGTGTACCACATTTCTAGAAATTAATTATACACATTTTTTGTTATTCATATATTAATAATTGTTTTATTTTAACATTGCCGGGTAGTTATTTACAAAAGTATGTCTAAATGATAGAGATAAGAAAAAATGGTAAATGTTAATATACTTATACTTAAATATTATAATATAAATATTAGCCTAAAATGTTGAGTGATTAACGTTACATTTTCAAAAATATTTTATAAGTAAATAAATAATTATAATATATAACTATAATTTTATTAATTTATAAAAAAAATAACAAAACATAAGTGACCATGCAGACAGATTAAAACTTGCCTGTATATCGTCCGCCATCTCCATCAAAAGCCATTAAACATCCAACAAAAATATGTATAGTAACAACCTTATATTTAGTAGGTATTTGTTAAAAACTATAGTACCCCAACAAATTTATTTTATCGCAATCACAATAAAAATATTAAAAACCTAAGTTATGGTTAAAAAATCCAGTGCGAATAAATAATAAACAGAAATTTTTGTCAAGTCCAACTACAAACAACGTTCATCTATCAATTTTCATGTTAACCAACATTACACGAGTGTATAAAACATAAATTCAATTAAGTTGCGGTTAAATATCACTTGTTAATAATTTTGATAAATTTCGACACACACAGTTTTGAATAAACATTTATTAACGAGTGATTTTAAGTTTTAAACACATTGTAAGACGATAAATTAAAATTGTAATTATTGTTGGTTAATCTGAAATAGTGATAAAATAAATTATTATTATTATTACTATTTTGTTAATGTTAACAGTTTTTGATATCAAATTATTTTAAACATAAAATATTGTACAATAAACAAAATATGTATAAGCCATATTTTATTATTTATGTCTTATGTAATAATGTAATCACAAATCAGGTTTATTGTTTTGTACACTAAATTATAATATTGTGTTATGACTAAAATATATTGCATGAAGAATAATAATTTATTTTTATTCAAATAGTCGAATTTTTTGTAAGTAATCTCTAATAATTATAATTAAAGACATTTTTATTATTTTATCTCGTCTCCAAATTAATATTCAATTACAAAATTGTTCAAATTTGTTCTGGCAACGGGTAACTATATTGTTAAGTATCATTCGTTCAACATTAAATTTTGTTTAAAAAAATGAATAATCCAAATGATAGTGAGGTTCATGTAAAAATGTTAACAGATGTTTGCCAAAATGTATGTACATTTATAAAAACAATAACAATGAATAACATGTCAAAAGTTGAAAAAATTAATACATTTGAAATAAAAATTAATGATTTGCAAAGTCTTTGTTCTAAATTAAAAATTAGATTAGAACAAATTGATGAAAAAGTTAAAACATTAGCAAATTTGTTAAATTTCACAGCTGACCAAGATGCATCTGCTATTGATATATTGACTCAATGGATCTTATCGCTTTCAAACAAAAATATTGAATTTGCTAAGAAAAGAAAATTATATTCATCATATTCACCTCTAAAATTGTCTCTTAAAGATAAAACAGATTTTAATGAAAGCACTAAAAATAAACTAGTGAGTACAAGGCCTGAAAAGGAAAACAAAATAAAATCTCAAAATAAATTAAATAATGTTTGGAAATTACAAGTTAAGCGTGATGGAAATCCTTCCGATTTATTAAAGAAATCCAAACAAACCACATTAATGCTTCAATCGCAAAGAGAAAAGGTGAAGATGGATATTACTACTTTTAGCAGTCCAACATCTAACATTTCAGTATTAAACTCGTCTAGTTTGTCTAGTCCTGAGATGATTAATCTGAAAAATTATACAACTAATGATAATATATGTGAAAGGAATATAATTCATAATACAGAACTAAATGATTCAGTTAATACTTCTTTAAGTAATTTTAATAAAATTATCAAACCTAGTAAAAATTCACTGTCTATTATAAAAACAAATACTATAAAATCAAAGGAAACAAATACTTCACATGATCAAACTGAAAAACATGATCATTCAAATGATGAAACCAATTGCAGCCTAACAAATGTGTCTATGAGTGTTTTAAATAATGTAACAACACTTAAAAAACAATTCAAAGTTCCTAATGCCAATTTATTAGATAGCTTTGATATTATTCCTGGTTTGAATGATAAAAAAAATGATTTTCCTAATTACAAATTCAAAGAAGATCCTGTTAGAAAACATAATGAGCGGAAGTTGTTAAATGGTTGGGATTGTATGGACTGTTGCAAATTTTATGAAGAAAATAATGATAACCCTGTAGAGGCCAAAAATGCCATGAATCATTTTTCAAGACATCGCTCCGTTAAACACCAACATCACGCTCCAACACCACCAGGTTTTTGGGATCCAATGTAATACCAAAGGTATAAAACTAGAACAATAATTGATTTTTATCAGCTTTCTAATTTATAAGCCTAAATAACTTTCATAAATACTTAAATTGTTTAAATAATTAAATAATTGGGTCTTAACAGTGTTAAGATGTTATGTACAAAAAAGATAATTTATTATGCCTTACAGTAATAAAAAGTAAATATTCAACGTTGTGTGTCATACAGTTATTAATGTATATATAGAAACTACTCCCTTCTAGTGTCAATAGTTATATATAGCATACTTACTTTATTAATATTTAATAAATTAATTACATCATTATTTTAATTACCTGACATAATATTTTTATATTATAGTATATATTAGATGTCAGATCAACTATATTTTTCAAATTTAAAAGAAGTATGTCTAACAATAAGGTGATATATTCAAATAATAAATATATAGATTTTATTTTATTAATTTATAATAATTAAATAATAGTCTTATAAGTTAGCAAAAGAAGTCACTTAATGTACTGAATCTGATTTAAATAAAATATAAGTTAGAAACAAAGTACATTTTTTTCTTTTTTTCTTTTAAAATGTATATATTTTTTTTTTTTTTTGATCGTTTACAACTTCGGCAACAAAGGCCATTAGTTATTTTATTTTTTACATTACGTTTGCTTACATGTAAAATGTATATTTAAATGTAGTAATAAAGTATTTTTACATTTTGTATTTACATAATAATGTGAGTAACAATTTTTTTTTGTGGGTTGGCTGAAGGACAAAATTCTGCAAAATGAAGTACACGTGAAATACATAGCCACACAACTCACAAATAATTATTCTAAGGAATTAAGTCCTCTGAATTCATAAGTCACAATTGATGATTTTATATTGTAATTTGTAATAATCTATTATAAGTTATAGGCAAGTAATATTATGGATAGTCACAATCAATGGGTGCCAAAAAGTTATGATAAAATAGTGTTACATACACACTGAGACACTTTGGCCTTCTGAAATACCTTGCGATTCAATGGACTGGTCTATTGATATTGTCATTGTCTCATTGGTCTTAAGTGGTTAAATATTAATTTATACAATATAAATTAGTCTCTTATATATGGTCAACTATAGAGTTAAACTTTGAAAGATTTAAATCTTTCATTAGTCCATGTTGATTAACAATTTTGAATCCATCTATCCGATATGCTTGCTCATTTTCTTACTAATAGTTTCAGTTAATTTATTTACCTATAAAAATACAATTGTCAATTTTTATAAGTCGTGACTTCACTGTATACACTGCCATAGAAGATGTTAACTATTATTATTTATATTTATCAAAAAAAATTATATTATTATATTATGTTATTTAACCTGCAGTAGGCATTGTGCTAATTTTTTGAAAAGATTAACTTTTAAAGATTACTTGCTTCCCCAAATTATGTGAATAATAACTATTAAGATATTCATACCAGAATAGATGCAAACTCATTTGTAGATATTAATTTTCAATCGGAAAATATTAAATAATAATATAATTGATTTTTTTGATATGCTTATGTACTTTTGATATTTTTAACTTTTTAAGTGTTAATAAATGTTATATTATATTATGTAAATTATTTAATTGTCGAGCTATAATATTCTCTGACTGTAAGCTAATAATAAAAAAAAAAACTATAGCTTATGAGGAATTTTGTAATTATTTTTCTATAGTTTCTACATATCCAACATCTTTTGAAAAAAAAAATTGTGGCTTTGTTAAATTATTATTGTTTGCATTAAAAACAAAGCGAGCATGAGGAGTCTTGTATTTTATTTTCAATATAAAGATGTTAAAATTAAAAATGTTTTGAATTTTAATTACAAATTGACCTGACACCCCCCCCCCCCACACACGCCACACCAAAATTACAGCCTTGACCGTACATATTGTATTATATAAATTATAAATTATATTATATTTCATAAAATATAAGCATTACATATATGCTACATTTGTTTGTTGTGGTTTATCTAAAATATTTTAACTTTTATGCTAAGGGGATGTACTTAATTTGAAAAAATAATAACAGTCAGGGATGGAAAGTGCAAAAAAAAAGTGTACACCTACCTAAAGATTTAATAATTTGGTTGGTGCTAATTTAATATAAATACAATTTGTATGCTTAAATATTTTCACGAAATATGGACTATGCCCCCCATGTCGTCCAACAAACTACATTCAAAATTTTGTAACACTTGTTTGAAACTAAATAAAATAGGGGTGCCAATGTTCAACTTGCCATCCCTCCAGCAAAAGGCGACGCTGCCATCGTTTCTCCTAAAGTATAAACTATTAATGCGTAGCAATACAATTATTGTTGTTGAACAATGTTTTCCCCACATACAATAAAGAATAAATATTAAATAGTAATTAGTAATTACTATGTATAATTATAATTTATAAGTCTTGACAATGTTGTTACTTATTTTATTGCTTTATTCGTGTTATCAGTAGAGTATATCGACCGTTCAATGTTCATATACAGATAAGGGGTGTACTGTTGTCTGTTTATAGGCATTATATACCTATATAGTTATAGCCACAACTCACAAGTCGTCAATTCATAACAAATAAATAACAAAAACAAATATCTTTTTATTTCATTGCTAATACGCAATAACTTTGTGAGAACGTTTGAGTTTCTATTTACAATTCTGTAGTTTGCTATTTCAAGTTGTTCATAAATGTTTTAAAATCACTTTATTAATCGATCAAAATGAAATTACTATATCTAGGGTTTTGTCTCTTTATTGCTTTATTTGGAGAAAATGTTTCTGCTCAAACGCACAAGGTTAGTATTATTTTTAGTGGATTAATCAATATATGATAAACATTTGTTTATTTTTTTTTTAAACTGATCTCAAGAAATAAAAGTTTATCTGATTTTTCAACCATCAGACTCCTAAAATTTTGATGCAATTTTTCAGTTACATCTTTCATTACCTACTCAACAAATCACAACTCATGAAATATAAAACTATTATAACATGGTTCAAAATTAACTATTGTACTATTTATAACCAAAATTATGGCTAATTGCTATTCGACGAATAAGACATTTTAAAATTACACACAGCCATTTAAAACAAACCATCTTTCATTTTAAAAAGAAATTTTCATTGTAACTTACTGATGTTGATCAATGATCAATATAATTATATGTTTTAGATTTTGAAAACAAGTTTAGATTACTTGTTTTATTTTATTTAGATCATACAAGCAAATTATTAACAAATTTGAAAATTCACTCGGTATAATTTGTCCTTTTATATTAGATAAACAAATTAAATTAGCACTGATAACAAATCCATCAAAACCAGTAGCATACATCCGAGTAAACCCAACATTTTCAGTTACGTTATTTATAAATTATAATTAGACCCCGGATTTGTAAGCATTTGTATATTCTAGTTGTTTGTATGATATAATAAGTGAGCACAAAATTTGTTTCTACAATTTCCCAAATGGAACTTTATACTAACATATATGTTTGCCTATTTCTACATTTTTCTATTTAAGATCTTATTTTACTATTTTAATAGCATGTTTCATCATTTAGTGCATATTTTGACGGTTTTGTTGTTAGGTATTTTTCAAAAACATAATACCTATTATATTATATAAGAAAAATTATATTTTTATTGTTTCGATTAATATAAAAATAAATTAATAGGTATAAACGGTTTTCTCAAATATGATTTTGATCAATAATCGGGAGAAATAAAATAGGTAAACCAAGATAAGAACATATTTTTAAATATTTTATATTACCTAGTTAAATGTTTAAAAAATTAATTTTTATTTTTCGTGCACATTTTAACATTTTCGTGCATATATTTAGGTATGCATATTTAAGAATTTTTAGCACATATTTGGTTGATTTTTAATGCATATAAATCTGCACTCTAGTTATAACTTAAAATTACAAAAAAACATTATGTAAAATACTGTTCTGTTTTTCTTTATTTTGTTTACATTACATTAATGGAAATATTAAATATTTACTTGGTATTTTTCAAAACATCCAACTTCTTACTATATGTAAATCTACATTTTGAATTGAAAAATTTAATAATGAATAATATTTTAATATCTTAGTTAAATTTAAAGAATTTAAAAAAAGATATATATAGTTTTTGTTGAAAATATGAAATTTTCTAGGTCATCAATTATGCAATTATTTTTCTGTTAACCTTGCAATTAAATATTGATAGGAAATTATCAAATACTCCTTAATTGGGAAAATGTTTTATTAATCAAAGGCCACATTACTCGCTTGCGCAACACTTGGATTAGAAGTAGATATATAGATATGATTTAACATGAGAATGGACATAACTTTTATTATATGATTATATAATCATTCTTATTTTTTTTGTTTTTAATCATTTATATAAAAGGTTCTGTGATAAAAGTAATAGGAATTGTTTATTTGTAACTGTGTGACCACTACAGTATGAACTCTGGGTAATAATACAATTATTCTCAAAAATAAAAATGTAAGCCCCATTCACAAATCAAATTGTTATTGCCTGAAAAACATTAATTGAACCAATGGTAACAATTAATACTTAAATAAAAATATAATTTGTAAAACAATGTAATATCTTAATTATCAATTATTTCTAAAATCTTAAATGTTTTTCAAGGTTTATAGTTAACGAGTAGTCCTTAAGGCCAATTTAAAAGGTCCAAATTAATGAGTAACCACATATATTTTCCTAATACAATAAACTTTATGTTTATCTAAATACAGTTTTTCAATTTCTTTTTTTAACGCATTAATATTTTTTCTGACCATCTGTATTGGTTTTTAAATTAGATCAATAATCAATAGCTATTAATGATTATCTGTTTATATGCAACCTTTTTGACTGTATGCTAAAAAGAGGAATCATAAAGTATTGTCAATATTAACATTTTAAAATAAATGGATCACTGAAAAACATTCATTATACTTTATAATGATATTGAACTTTTGTATGATTTTTATTAGTCTCAATTAAGAACAATGTGCCAATTTTGGGGGACTCTTAGTAGTATGTAGTTACACTAATTATTAAGTTTAACTCCAAAGAAGCAACATGAAGAAATAAACCCCTAAAGTTCATCTCGAGTTTCAACTATTATAACTAGTAATCTATTTAAAATGTTTAGAAATAAAAATGTATAACTATATTTAAAAAAAAGAAAATAAGTAAGAATACCGCCATTGGTTGTTATCTGTTTAATTATTCTCACTATTCATTTTTATGATTGTTATTTTACTGTCCACTACACCTCTGAATTATTCTGTTATAGATTGAGAATAATAAATATTTTTCAATCTCTAAGCTTTACGATCATCATTATTCTGTGAGAAATATAATCAATCATAAGAAAATAAAAAGAGATACTAAAGAAGAAATTAATACATTTATTAATCAATTATCAGATATTGCACTAAAATCAATGAAAGGATTTTCAGATTATGGGCATAAATTAATTGGAGCTGAAGCAATTGGAAATATATCTCGTGTAAGGTTAAAATATAATTTAAAATAGGACTAGGAAATTTAAACTTAAATTTGCAGGCTTCGGATCAAAGCAAAATAGAAGTAACAGCATGTCGTTTTAATGATTTAAATCAAAAAAAAGAAATAGAAATACATCATGAAAAAAAAGTATCGATCAATGATTTTTTTGTGAGTTTTTTGTGTTTTAAATTGTTCTTGGGCTTACATAATACATATTTTTTTTTTTTTTTTAAAGGTTTGCGATGTATGTCAAATTACAATTAATAAGACAGACAACAATATGTATAAAGTTGTAGAAATGCAATGTGTCTTACATGATTCGCGTACTTATATTAGTGCTCCAGAGGTTAAAAAAATTTGTAATTATTTTTATTTGATATAAAGAAAGATTTAATTTGTTCTATATTTATGGAACATTAAAACAAGTAAAAACATTTCTGATATCAATTGAAATATTCATACACCATTTGATTAAAACAAAGGCTTTTAAAATGAACAATAAATGGTTTTTCAAAATACTTGCAAATTTAAAACTAGTAAACAAAAACTTTAGATTGGAAATCATATCTAACATATTAATGTAACGGAGAATATACAAAATAAAAATGGTAGAAAAATACAGTATTTTTGTATTCTATTTTTAGTTTTATAGTTCTTAATAAAGGAAACAATTGTATTTTATTAGTTCCTTGGTCAATATAAGTTAAATCAAATCATTATAAGTTATAACTAAATTACTAATTGTAATATTGATTGAAATTAACCTGACTGAGTGTTATGTTAAAAAATTAACGTATTTAGAAGGTGCCATCACTCATAGAATTCAACTGTAAAAATTAGTGTTAACTTTTCCTTAGCCAAAGATAGATAATTAATAGTAAGAAAATATGTTTAAGATTAGGATAACACAACTAGAACATTACTACAATAAAGGTATTAACTACTTAGAACTAATAATGACCACACTTCAGTGCCTTCACGTGCAGGAGGTCATTTGGAGTATACATAAAACACCTTGACGCTCTCACGCTTGTATCATACTGCTCCTATTAAATCAGCAAAGTTAACAATAGTTTTGTATTTCATAGATTGTAACCGCTAATAATATTTAAAAGTATTAAACATTTATGTATCAATATAAATTAATGGATGCATATCACATAAGTAACTTTAAGCATGAAAATATAAATTATTTTTTATTATCTGTACATGTTTATTAAAATTTATTGGAAAAACAAAACTGATTTGGTAAATAAATCACCATCAGAAAGTAAAACTCCATAAGAATATAGGAAAACATTTGGTACTGTTTTGAAAGCTATATTATTTTAAATTGGTATAAAATAAATAAAATATTTGTTTGAAACTAAGCTTTTAGCTTTATTTAAATAGTTATTAATTGTTTTATAGCCATCTCCCGTGGGAGGTTATCATGACATTGACCATAACAGCGAGAACATTAAACAACTGGCTCTCTTCTCATTAGATTCTATAACACAACAAACAATGTCCAAAAGATCTTTGGGGTTAATTAGAGTCGTCTCAGCAAAGTCTCAAGTATAATATTCAGTCATATTAAAAAATATATGAGGTAGGTAAAATGCTAGTAAATATTTATTTAACTTTCAGGTTGTTGCAGGAATAAATTATAAAATAAAACTATTGGTATGTGAAAAAGATTCAACAAAAGGCGAGAACATTGTTATGGATCATAAAGTATTTATAATGTTTTCTTATTGAAAATTTAGTTTCTTATTTAACTTAATATAATTACATTCTGCAGAATTGTCGTTCATGTGACATAACCATCTGGGAACAATCATGGTTGAACAACAAAAATGTTACTAAAGTTGCTTGTTCTAGACCTTCAGAACTTACATCATTTGATAGCGTAGCTGTGACTAAAAGAGTAATATTAATCTTTAATATACCTAAGAAAAAGTAAAATATATTTAATATCTTACCCTGCACAGGACATACATGAAAATGTAAATCTTGGAGCGAAAATAAGTTTAAATTCTAATGACAAGAAAGTTAAAGAAATTGTGGATTATGCTTTATTATCTATTGATAAACAAGAAGGATCAAACAAACCACATATATCATCAAAAATAATAAATGTATCCAAACAAGTAAGAAAAAAATAGTTAACATTTATAATTAAGTAATAATTTTAATTAAAACTCAAATCAAATATTGATATTATAGATTGTATCTGGAATTATTTACAATATTGAATTGGAAATATGTGATGATTATACAAGTGAAGAAGTTGACAAAAAGGTAATCTTCCAAATAAATTAATGGATAGCTTTAAGATTAATTTGTTTTTTTCATTTATACTATCTCAATAAATGTCAACTAATATTGATAAATTGACACAATATTGTAGAAATTATTTGATACCAATATTTTTTTATAGTTAATTTATATTTATTTTATCATCGTTTTTAAATAAAATTGAAGCAACGTTAAATAAATTGTAAAATTTAATTTCATCTTTTTTTAATTTGTTTTCTAAGGGACTAAAATCTGGATAAAAAAAGGTTGTTGCTTTAAGATGCCACATCCGCACATGAGTTGTCTCTGTCTTACAAGTGCGTAACATAGCAAAAACTGTTTCGCGCAGGAAAGAACTGAGAAAGCTACAGTTATAACTAAGAAACAAAATTTTGACCATATAAAAAGGAGAATTTTGTCTATGCAATATTGTTTTATTTTTTTTGATATTATTTATACAAAAAAGTTCTTATTGTTTGATAATACATTATTTTTGTGTTTTTCAAGCATGAATAACTTTTTTTGTAGTTCTGATATCGAAAAAATAAAAATGATATTGCACAGACAAAATTCTCTTTTTATATGGTGAAAATTTTGTTTCTTAGTTATAAATTTAGCTTTTAATGGTTATTCCCTGTGTGAAACAGTTTTTACCATGTTACGCACTTGTAAGACGGAGACAACACATGCGAGTGTGGTGTACTCTTAAAATTTTTTGAAAACTGATTTACAGAAAAATATTTATGAACCTATTTATACATCATGTATTATTATTTATTATATAATACAATTTTTGATTGTTTGATGATAATTTGTAAAATATATACTTTTTATTAACTACACCTTTTATAAAAATTAAATTATTGCTACTTAATATATTATGTATTTTTGTAATATTACAGAACTGTAGAATTTGTAATATTAAAGTATGGGAGCAAGCATGGGAGAACAACAAAAATATATCAAAATTAAATTGTTATAAACCTCATACCACCAACACAGATATATCAAATGCTGTAAGTTTATAATATAAACATAATAATTAATTGTAAAATATTAATTATTCATTTCAATTATTATGTTCAAAATCTAAGTGCTTTCAATTGATATCAAGTTTTAAGCTTTGTTTATTATTAATAATTAGTTATAGACTCGATTTTTGTTAGTAATTTATTGAAAATTATGTTAAACCAATTGATCACTGATGAAATTACAATACTTTTATTAATCCTAAAAAATGTTCCATCATTTATTTTACCTATACAAATCTATAGAAAAAGATACTTTAATAAACATTATTCAATACTAAATTTTTAACAGTTTTTATTATTTTACCAGGAAAAATTATCTACAAAGAAAAATAATATTGATGATCGATTACAATTAAAGACAGATTTTGAAAACTTTATTATGACACATAATAAAATTTATACTAGCATTGGAGAAAAAAATAGAAGATTCCGAATATTTGCTGCTAATATGAAGAAAGTAAAATTATTGCAAAACAACGAACAAGGAAGTGCTATTTATGGAGCTACACAATTTGCAGATCTTACAAGTGATAAATTATATAATTTAAAAAAAATGTTTTAAATTACAAGTTATCATTGATGTTTTTATTCTTAAGAGGACATGGTACCCTCATGTGTTGTCTCCGTTACCAAGTGAGTAACATATCAATTTTTACACTCAGCAAAACACATGTAGCTGTGTTTGTTTAAAATATAGAGTGAATTGACCTCTAATAAAAATTAAAGGTAAGATTATTATATAAACAACCTCTTATACTTTTTATCATATTTTTATTTTAGGGCAAGTTATGAGTATTTAAAAATTGTAAATCAGTTCTTGCATCTTAAAATATTTGTAACTCGATCTAAAATTAAAATATGATAAAAAGTATATGAGGGGTTGTCTTGATAATAATCTTATCTTTAAATTTTATTAGAGATCAAATCACTTTAAATTTAAAAAAATAACAAAACTACACGTGTTCTGCTGAGCGTAAAATTTGGTATTTTATGAAGATGAAGACAACTTACGGGTATCACATCCTCTTAATAACAAAAAATTTAAAAAGTTTTTAACAAATTTGTCGTACTGTGTGTGTGTTTTTTTCTTTAAAATGACTTCAGAATTTCATTAATAAATTACGTTTTACATCTTCGAACAACTTTTAATCAGTAAAGGAGTTTCATATTACACCATTAAAGCACATTTAGTTAATATTTTAATCACTAAGAATTAGGTTTTAATGTATTTGCATATTTTTTTCTTGAGTTTTTTAGAATTTCTGAGTTATAAAATGCATTTTTTGAAATAGCATTTAAATCCGAACCCTAGTAATTATTTACACAATAAGACAATAAGAAAACTCATTTAATATATTTTTCTTTTCACAATTTACAATCAGATAAATTGTACTTATGGTTACTAAAAAATTGTTATTAAATAATACAATAAGATTCTAATATTTTGATAGAAAATGAATTTAAAAAAAAACACTTGGGCCTGGACTCATCTTTGACAAATAAAAAAACATTACCCATGGCAGTTATTCCACAAAGTGCCACTATTCCTAATGAATTTGACTGGAGAGACCATGATGCAGTGACACCAGTAAAAAATCAGGTATTTAAAAACTGTTGATTTATAATTTTATATTATAATAAAAGTTCTATAATAATATTTATAAAAATTATAATCATAAATAGATGTATACATTTTTATGTTACATAAAATATGTAGAGCACATCAAATAAAAAATGGGAATAAAATGACAAATTTACGTTTATATTGTCGTTTTAGGGAGCTTGTGGTTCTTGTTGGGCGTTCTCAGCCATAGCCAATATTGAAGGACAGTATGCTATTAAATCCAAAAAACTTTTATCTCTCTCAGAACAAGGTAATTTATAAATTAAATTGAGTAAAAGTATTAAAAAGTTGGATTGTCAGTTTTCCAAACATAAGTTTAAGACATATCCCCGTTCTGTCTGTTATTTATCAGTATAAAGCTATATAGTATATTATGGTATTGTTGATAATAATTTTACCATTTTAGTGTTAATATTCTTAATAAAAAATAATAAACTAGTAATACATTTAATTATAGACTTAAATTAATAAATAGATTCATTTTTTTACACTACAGTTGATTAAATAAATAATTTTATAATGGTTCTATTCAAAATAAATTCATACTATATTAATAATAAAATAGTGTGTGTGTGTGTCAGATTTTGTATCTGACGTTTAATTTTGATGTGTTAACATTAGTCCCATGACTCGTGCCTGTTTATAAAATGTAGGTTATGATAAATAACAATTATTAATAATATTGTGCCAGAACCAAAAGAAACATTAATAACCCAGTCATCAAAGTAATAAATGCATATATACAGGAAACCGAAAAAGATAATATAAAAATAAACAATATTATAGAAAGAAAACCATATAATTTCCCCCCATGGAACACAACATTCAATGTTAACCTTACTCTAACTGAATTCAAAAGAGATAACACATTGCCTTCCATATATAAAAACATTTTGCAAGAACATCCAAACAGCATACTCATATACACCGATGCATCCAAAACTAATGACGGAGTCGGGCTCGCAATGATAATAAACAATCAAACAATAGCATACAAACTTTCACCTCAAGCATCAATATTTACAGCAGAAGCGATGGCAATATACAAAGCCGTAAAATGTATTCACACAGAATACGCAAACCACCAAACCAAATTTATAATACTTAGCGGCTCACTCAGCAACTTAATCGCCATCACAAATACACGAAACCAACCAGATATCACAAAGCTCATACAAGAGGACACTTTACTTGCAGGAAAAAAAATATAAACATATCCTTTTTGTATGGATCCCGGGGCACATAGGCATTCCCGGAAATGAAATGGCTGACCAAGAAGCTTATAATGCAATTGTCTCTACATCAACTCCAACCATAAATTCCATCACATTCGCAGATACAAAGAATGAAAAAACCTACACTCAAATAATAAATGGCTCTCTCACTGGCGAAAACTCAACACCAAACTCAACAAAATAAAAAATAATATAAACCCATGGAAAAATCCTGAACTCAATAGAAAAGATGAAACCATGATAAGCCGCCTCCGAATTGGTCACACATACTTAACACACAGCTACTTGATGAGTAAAGTACTTCTAACCATCAACCACATCATCACTTATTATCAAAAATACAACCAGTATCGAAATCAATTTCACATATCCGAACAAATCTGTCAAGCACTTGGACCAAACCCTCAGGATGTAAAAAAACTTAATTTTATTCTTTAAAAAAAACAGAATTATTGTACAATTTAATTTAATGTAGAAAATGCATACTTAAAATACTAAAAAAGTAACAAAAAAAAAAATTTCTTTTACTAATGACCTATAGTTGTCGATGTACTTTGATCAATAAAAAAAAAAAAAAAAAATTATTAATAATATTAAGAAAATATCATGTGATATTTACATTACACACACCATGTCACTATGAATGCACTACGTATGCTTGGGCTCTGAGTGTTGGGCACACTATTTTGTGACATCAAATTTACCAATTCACTCTAGACCCATTTTTTTTTATGGTGAGTGAGGTACATAAAGAAGTTAACACATCAAACATATTAAAAATTTGAAATACTTATTTGTTTAGTTTTAAATTTTAATATACAATCATACTAGCTAATCTCATAAAAATAGGTATCGTAATAAAAAGTGCCAAATTCATTTAAAATTGTCAATTATAATTAATGTGATCTATTAAAAAAATATTTGTAAACCAGAATTTAGCACTCACAAAATAAGCTATCCTAATCTATTATTTTATTTATGTAAGCTTAATTTTTATAGAACTGATTGATTGTGACAATTTGGATAATGGGTGTGGTGGTGGTTTAATGACTCAAGCATTTGAAGCTGTTGAAAATTTAGGAGGTTTAGAGACAGAGTCAGATTATCCATATGAAGGTCACGTAGATCGAAAAGGTTGTCAGTTAAAAAAAAGTGATGTGAAGGTATCAATTTCCAAAGCTGTAAATGTATCTACAGACGAAGAAGATATTGCCAAATTTTTAGTTAAACATGGACCTCTTTCTGTTGGGGTTAATGCTAATGCTATGCAGGTATGTCATACAAAATGTCAACATTATATAATATGAGGTAATGTCTGGTGGGGAAACTGTAATGATGTTTTGCACAATTTCACTTTATCTGCATTAACCTTTTACATTTCACTCAAACACTGCCGTTATTTCAGTTTTATTTGGGTGGTGTATCACATCCAATCCATGCCTTATGTAGCCCCAAATCACTGGATCACGGTGTGGCCATTGTTGGATATGGAGTCCACAGTAAGTTATTGCATTGTATTTCATAATAATTAATTAATTATGTACCAATATAATATCATTAATAATCTTCTAATTAAAAGATTATTTGTTTATAATAGTTAGATCAATAAATTAAATTAAATAAAGTTAATTTTAAATATTTTCATTTTAGGAACTAAATATACCCACAAAAATTTACCATATTGGTTAATTAAAAATAGTTGGGGACCTGGATGGGGAGAAAAAGTAAGTTAAACTCATATTAAAGTATATGTTTTTTTTCAGAATACCCTTATTTAAATGCGACTTTACCGTTTTGGACCATTAAAAACAGTTGGGGCGACAAATGGGGAATGCAGGTAACGGGCTTGTAAAAATTAAGCCACACAATAAATCATAATTTATCAATAATTATGTGGTGCTTATTTTTAACAATTAAAATAATAGTCCAAATATTGTGGAAAAATATGTACCATGCCATACTTTGACACAATTTGTTTGTTTGTATATACTTTATACCATTATTTGCTTAATTGGGATTAAAGAACATCACAACCTTAAGTTTTTTGGTGTATTAATATAGTCAAAATGATGAAAAACGTTTGGTAAAAATTTGAATAAATTATTATTTAATAAAATAATGAGAGCTTATGAATAGAGCTGACGAGTAGTTGTCCATGATAACTAAAGTGTAAAAGTAGTTTGATTTACAATGGTTTTAATAACTTACTTCAGTATTTCAGAACATTTTTTTTTATATTTCCAAGAATATTACGTGCTTGAGACAGTGGTGTTTTTTTTTAAAATTAAATTAAAATTATTATTTTATACACATTAAAAATTATAATCAATTAAAATTATTAAATTCATGACTCGCATCATATTGCTATGCATTGCTAAATTGTATTATAGTTTTATTTATTATGAAAAAATTAACTATATCAGTGTCAAAAACATAAAAAACTAAAAAAAAATATTAACTTTAAAGATTGAAATCATTGTATTAATTTTGAAATTTCATCTGAAAAACAAACACCGCTGTTCAGACTTTGACTCTATAATAATTAGTGTTTAAGAATGAAACCCACTCAATTTTTTTTTTTTTTTTTTTGATAATGGCATACTTATAATGTAATTAAACTTGCATTTAGTGTTGTGATAACCTTTAACTTTGACTTATACAATACATAATAATATATTTGTTGTAGGGTTACTACTTGCTCTACAGAGGTGATGGATCTTGTGGAGTCAATCAAATGGTTTCATCGGCAATCATTGAATAATTTCTTGTTAAATTAAAAAAATTTACAACCCATTAAAAATTCTCAAAATAACAAACCTAATATTAAACATTGTATTAATGTTTTAATTTGATCTATAGAATTTTATTATACTAATTTTAATTTATGGGTAGATCTTTAGTATATATAACAGTATAACACTGTCTTGTATTAACCATAAAATTTAGATTATATAACTTAATCTACTTAATTTTTTTATATTTAATATTACTAAGAATGTTATTACTTTTTTTTATTCCTTTATAATACAGAAACTAGTATACCATTAGAGTAATAATAACATTTATTTGTTTTACAATGTTTCATAATTTATTCCTCTCATAATTCTGTTTCTAATGCACTAAATATTTTTTTTCTAATTTAAGAGGACGCTAAACCCGCATGTGTTGTCTCCGTCTTACAAGTGTGAAACAGTTTTTGCAATGTTACGCACTTGTAAGACGGAGACAACACAGGCGGGTGTAGCGTCCTCTTAATATGATCTGATCAATATTTTAATGGTTTCCCCATTGTGTGTTGAATTTTTTTTTGTATTATGGCAAAAAAATGTTTAGTCTATACACCCTATATAAGGTATCTATAAAGTTATAAATAATTTTATGATGTAGTTTTTGAGTTAAAAAATAATCAATCATAAGTGTATTAAGAGATATGCATGTAAGATTTTTTTAAATTTTATTTTAAACATAATAAGACGATTGAGTATTTCAATTTATAATATAAAATTGTAAACAGTGAGTGTATAATAAAATAATAAAAGTGTTAGCACTAACATTGACTTAACATTATGAGATAGATTGGTTTAACAAATTATCTTAAAAAGTTCAAATTTAAATAATTAAACAGTTATAGGTTCCCGAAAAAATTTTCTTGATAGTGTGGTCAGCAAAATAAATTAATAATTATAACAAACCCAACTAGTCTTTAATGTATTATTCTTTTATTTACACTAATTAATAAAATCACAATGATATAGATAATGTTTGTCCCTATAGTACAGAATATATGAAATATTATAAAATAAATATGTATTTCGTATATTCTGTGCTATACAGAGTTGTCTGCACAATACAGTTTTTGCTGTTGTACATTTGTAAGATAGGGACAATACATACCAATTTCACTAATTCAATTTATTCTATGACCATGTAGCATTCTATTGATTTCACTGATAGTAACTTAGAGAAATCTTGTACCAAATGTTCAATGTATTTTAAGTAATCAAAAATTAAAATTGCATGTAAAGACAATAATTGTAAATAAATTGATAATTGTTTTCCTGTAAATAGCTCTATAAGAGTCAAAATGTTGTTATCCATAGAATATGATAAAATAATATTTGGTGAAGATTTAAAATATTGATGGACATCTCAAGACATTTTTCTAGGGAAGAGCAAAATTAATTTAAAAATAATTCAAGATTTTTTTACATATTTTTTTTTTAATAAAATATTATTTTTTTCATAAATATAATCAATTATACTATAATTAACTTTATACATTTATACTATAAATCTTTTAAATATAATATTAGTATTATTTTATTGTTTCAAGTAGTTGAATTGATCAAAAATATACATCTACTGTAATAGGTAATTATAGTATAATTGATTATATTTATGAAAAAAAATAATTTCTAATTAAATAATAAATTATATTATATTATTCAATAATAAACTTTAAAAAAATGGGGGGGAAATGTCCGTATCGAAAATATATTGGGGGGAAATTTCCTACTATGCCAAATCAGTTGGTGGTGGGGGGGGGGGGGGGGTAATTGTCCGGATACCTTTATACTTACACTTTAAAAGTAATTTATATGTTTACTAAATTGATGCGTTACAGATAATGGCTTGGAAAGCAAATTTAAACTTCTAGGCAGTGGCAAGTGTCCCCCCCTGATGGGGGAAATGAAAGTATTAATATTTTGTTTATGAGTTACGCCAAAAACTGCTTTTAAGAGAAAATTCCCGTTAAATCTTAAATTATGTGTAGTTAAAAAAAAAAGTTTAGTAATTAGTTTAAATCCACAATAATTTTTGTTAGACTAATTTATCATTTTTTATTTTTTCTTCAAGATTTGAAAAATATTATGTTAATATATTTTACAATAATTAATGAACGTTTTTTCGTTTTTAGACCTTCATTCATCAAAAAATTTAATGGTAGGTAAGTCATATTACAACTCTGAAGTATAGAAATTCATCTTATTTTTCATCGAATGATTTTGTTATTTAAAAATGAATAACAATAGATAGGTATTTTATCATTTGTTTTTTTTATCGTGGGATCCCTTCTTTTTTCCAATTGTCTTAATGTTACACATTCTGTGTTAAGATTATTTGCAACAAAAATAACATTCTAACATCATATTAAGTGATGCTGATATTTGTTTAGTTTAAAAAATATTTTCAATATTTTCCATAAGTACTTAAAATAAAATAAAAATAAATATTTAAATTATTTTTAAATGTTAAATTATTATTTATTGTAGATATGGCTATATGAAATGATTAAGTGAAAATCTGATGCAAAAAAAATGATTACTTTAAGAGATATTATAAAATGTAAAATAGCCGCGTGACGTCATTGGACCCTACTCTTCGTAACAGTGGCGTAACTATAAAATTCTAGCCCATGTGCAATATTATTTTATGGCCCCTAAAAATCGTTATATGAATAAAATTAGACAATTACTATTATTAATTTTCAGAATTTTTACACGAGTTATTTATATTTTGTGCAACTAAAAAATTTGTAATTTTAGGAAGTTTAGCGTTTGATTCCGCAATTTCTTTTTGTTTTCGTTTTTTAGCTGCCCCACTAGTACTGCTCAACATTTTTAGTCTAAAATATAATACCTATAATAAATATTTATAATTTTGTACGCGCAATGTATATATAAATTATAATATGAAATAAATGTAGGTAATTTCAAAAACGGTTATTGCAATAAATACGTAAATATTATGACTAAAATAAACTACCTATAAATTATAATTGTATTAAATAATTATACTTACAATATTTTTAATAATTAATTGTAAAACAATAATTTTTAAAATATTATTATTATTAATTAACACAACTCACGTCTTATAAGTAATAGTACAAAGTTTACAAACAATGTACCGTAGCAGGGGCGGAGTGGCCCACCGGGATACCGGGAAAATTCCCGGTGGCCTGGAAGCAAAATGGCCCGTTTACCTAAAGTATAGATAGAAAAAAAATAATGTAGGGTAATGAAAGAGTTTATTTATCTACAGGGTGATTCTTTTAAGTGGGTACACTAATTATCTCGAAAAGTATTGACTTTTTTCGAAATATTTTTTTACATGGTTTCAAGTTGTTAAAAAAACAAACCTTTTTATTAAAAAATTATATTTTTAAATATTTTTTATCCTTATAATTTTTTATGTTTTTTACTTTTTTGAATGATAACATAGAGTTTTAATTTCATTTTTATACTCTTTGTAATATAAAATTTTATGGTTTTATCGTAGTATATAATTTATTATAAAATAGTTTAAAATTATTAACAACATTTACAATTTTGATATATTTTAAACAAAATATTAAAATTCTAGGGCCCCCTTTTGGGCCTTCTAGGCCCCGGGCCCCGGTGCAATGCACACCTATGCAACCATGTAATTACGCCACTGCTTCGTAATCGCCTAGCTTATACGTGTAAAAGTTCCTCACTTCTCACAACGACTTACCCACCTAAACATTTTATTTTTGAAAGTTAATTTACGTATAAATGTGTGGTTTTGTGTGTTTAAGACGATGCAAGAATCAGAATTTCTATATGACGTTTAGTTTTTTAAATATTTAAAATCTTAAAAGTGATATTTTTGTTAAACGGCGCTCCATGGCGATTTAAATACGAAATAAAAATTCCAAAATTTCTCTTTTAAGATTTTAAATATTTAAAAACTAAACGTCATATAAAAATTCTGATTCTTGCGTTCTCTTAAACACACAAAACCACACATTTATACGTAAATTAAATTTCAAAAATAAAATGTTTAGGTGGGTAAATCGTTGTGAGAATCGAGGAACTTGTACACGTTACACGTATAAGATAGGCGATTTCGAAGAGTATGCGTCTTTTATCAATTGCTCATAACTTATTGAATAATATGAGTAGATACGTAAAACTTATAACATTATCCTTATAATTGAACATTCTTTCTTCTTTCAAATAAAAAAACTTAATTGTTGTGTTGTGTGCTCCTTTAATATGTCTATGGTAGTATCACAGATTATATAATATGGTCTGGAGGTATAATATAATTAAAATGGACGTCCAAGATGAATCATAATTCATAATATTACTCACCGTTGGTATGACTGTATGAGTGTTATGGATATGCCCACTTTCTGCTTTGCGTTGCGGATAAGGTAAACACAAAAATCATTGATAAGTACGTCAGCAACAATGGGAGTTATGAACCTATTCGCGCACCATCTTTTTTTCTCCATGCATTGGGTGAATAAGCGACCAATGAAAAGTGGTGTTTTGGTCGGGCGTAGTTGTATTTGAGCTGTGGACATGCGTATCAGCAACTATAAGTTACATGGTCATATACCTCTTCTTCATGCGTTTTGCTAAAACATTTGGTTATTCTTTATTTCTTTATTTCTTTGTATTTTGTTATGACTAATGTTATATTATTATTATTGTTATTTAATATTTTGCTAATCTATGAAATTGTGAAATGACTGTATATTATTACAATTCACAATAAATAATAATATGGCATTCGTATTCGGTGATATCATCGTGTCGTATCTCGTATTGAGTCGTTCAATGTAGTGCAATCCGGTATTCGTCATAAATTGGGTGTTGTCTTCATTAGGTTTATGCGTAAACTCATTTGGAAGTTACTAATAGTTACAAATATTTATAACCATCTTTGATATTTTAATATTTAAACAGTGACATAGAACTAAATAATACAACATGACTGATCAGTTCGGTCCCATTACTCTTAAATGGGATCCCAAAAATCTAGAGATACGAACTATGTCTGTGGAAAAGACACTGGAACCATTAGTTTTACAAGTAAGTATTTATATTTGAATCAAAATAACCATTTACCAAAAAACTAACTAAATATTGGTAACTGTTGCAGGTGACAACTTTGGTGAACACTAAAGGAACTTCACGTAAGAAGAAAGGACGTTCAAAAAGAGCTCATGTTTTAGTTGCTGCTGTTGAAAAAGCTACTGAGAATTTTATTGAAGTTGGGGAACAAATTGCTTTTGAAAATCCTGATATAAAACAAGAAATGTTAGCTGCAGTTGAAGAAGTTCGAAAAACTGGTAAATTCAAAATTAGTATTTTTAGTAGTTATAATTCTTAAAACATCTTATTTTGTAATACTTGAATGAACTGACATCTATACTTATTATTTATACTTGGGGAAATATAAAATGTTTATACTGCAATCAAATCCTCATCCCCCAACCAGCCATAGGAGTAACCTACGAGTGCCCAATTAGGCCTACGGGCTTATTTCCAAACATAGCGTCATACGGCAAACAAAAATATCACTAATATTATTTTTATTTTATTGTACCTAGTATCCACATAGATTAAATAAATAATATTTAATTATTCATGGATTTTAATAAGGATTTTAATGTAATGCAATAAGCTTTGTAATCGTATAATTTCATTTGGTATTGGTAGAATATTTAAATTTTAAGTTCTACTTTAAACTATAAATACTTTACTGATATTTTCTTATTCTTAACCATCACCTACAAAAATCAATCACTCCATTAGTGTGATAACTAACTTACTAATAGCATACTTTAATTTTTACTTAAAACTCATTCAGCAAATAATATTTAGTTTTGTATTATACTGGTCTAAAGCAGTGGCGGAGCCAGAAATCTCCCAAAGGAAGGACCCACCAGTTATAACACCTAATGCATAAATTTCAGTATATTATATTTTATATTTAATTAAAAAGTCACAATTTAAGTACTGTCCCTTATTTAGGCCAGTTTTGTAGTTGCATTCTCCTGGCAGAGTTTTTTATGAAAACTATTTCTACTATTTCCTCCACAGCTACATTTTCTCCTTTATTTATATTTGTTAAACCCAAGCCATTTTGCCTTTCTTGAGATATTGTTGATCTCAGATAAGTAAATTTTTAGTCTTTTAAGAGTAGAAAACGTGCGTTTTGGAGTGGCAGAAGTAACTGGTTGTGTGGAGAACAACTGTAAATGTGTTTTAATGTTTGGAAAAATATCTTGGCAGTGCTGAATTGCTTCAATTGCAGTTTGTGGTACGTTTTCTGTGTCCTTCCATTTATTTCTCCACATGTTAATTCAGAACTTAAACTGGATATTGCATGAGGAAGATAATTTTCGTATGTAGATGCAACTGATAAAATTGAATCATCATTACATAAATGTAAGTTACATGGTATTATGCCTTGAAGTGGCAATACTTGTTTAACCTTTCATCAAATCTTGAATATAATTGTGATATTAAGTTATCCAGAAATGGTATATATATAGATACTTTTAAATATTCTTCTGGACTGCTGGACTATTGGAACTAACATTCACACGTTTTGTCTGTCTATTACAGATACGAGGCATTTTAATGTCAACATTTACAATAGAAGCTACTTTTGAAACAGTTCCCATTATTTGTTTGAAAGAGTTATCGGCATCATTTCGAATACTTAGTAAGGCATTTTTCACTTGTGTTACGTTAGTCAAAGCATTGCATATGTCTATTTGCTTACCTTGTAAACGTTTACTCAAATTAAAAGTATAAGAAAAACATTTGACAGATACTTCTAAAACAAGAATAAAATCAGGTTTTGTTATGACACTTTCATACAACATAGCTTTTGTTGATGTTTTTGGATTGGTATCATGCTCAAGCAATGTTCGGAACGTTCACTAAAAAAATGAATTCGTTCACATTCACGCTCAGCCCTTGAAAAAGAAACTCGTTCACGTTCATGTTTTTTCAAACGAACGCATTCACGTTCTTTGAAAAAATGAACGCATTCATAAAAAACGAACATGACGTTCATCTAATTTTTTGTTAATAAATAGTTTACCAGCAGTTTGTATAAAAACCCATAAACATATAGGTCTCAACCCAAAAATAACAATTTAGACTTTAGAGCATATACATTTTCTAAAGTATCTAAATTATATACATATTATATTTATTAAATAGTAAATAAATTGAGCGTCTTCAAAATCGTTCAAATTCATCAAAAACATAAACGTAGTTCACATTCTATTTTTTAAAAATGAGCGACGTTCACTAATTATGAACGTGAACGTGTGAACATGCGTTCATAAACGATGTTCTTTGCAAACACTGTGCTCAAGATCTTCTAGCGTAGGAACAATGTAAATATATAGTTCTTTAAAAGTTAATATAGCGTTGTTTCACTTCTACTCATCGAGTTTGGCACAATTGTTTTAGCTTTTTCTTTTTAACAACTTTTTTTTTTATTTATTTATAAAGTTTTCCTGACAATTGGTCATCTAAACTTAAGGCTAAAAGAATATAATATTTTGACATTTTGAAAAAGGTTAACATAAAAAATTTACAAAATTAGTAAGAATTTATAAATTAGAATTTAACAAAGTTTTATGAACTTAGAACTAACTATTATTATATAACAGTAATAGGTATGTACAATTAAGATTTAATTAAGACATCTAAAGTCGTTTCAATAATATATTTTAACTTCTCTCTTCGTTTAGAAGACAAAGAAAAAAATGTACAGATAGATCTAATTATACTATTCATATTTTTTATAGCCGATACTTCACATGCTTTTGATAAACAACATTTTTGTTTGCTGAAAAGTATGTTTACCCGCTGTCTGGTCTCCATTTTCATAGTTTGTTAAGAAGTCTTTTTCCCTTTGACTAGAGATCATAATATGATAATTGGTTTTAGAATGTTCATATAAATCAGCCATAGCATTCTTATACTTATTGGCTCTTTTACTAGGTTTTTTTTACGACTAAGAGAAATAATTATAAATAATCAAGATAAATTGTTTTTTTTTTTCTATGTAATATACCTGGTTGCCTGATCCATCACCTGAAAAAGCAAATACAACACAATATTTGCAATAGGTTCCTTTTTTAATCTCACTATAAGCTAACCATGGAAATATTTCTAAATATTTATATTGAAATTTCCTATTGTGTTTACCTTTTGCACGTTCAGGAAAATCATAATTTGGCTCGGGTATCTAAGTAAATTTCAAACAATTAAATATTTTAGACTACTTTAAAGTGTATTTGACCACAAAATTGGCAGTATCATGCAAATATCCTGATTTCTAAAATAATAAAAACAAAAGTTTATTACATTACAATACCAATTACCTAGCAATTTTTTCGACTGTTCAAAAAAAACATGCAAACGCATAAAAATCTGGGCCTTAGTTATCATGTTACTGATTTATATAATGATGTAGATACATTTATGTAATAGTCAATGGACATTAGTCCACAACTAAACTAAATATTATAATTTAAGATCAGATTTTTATGCATTTGCATGTTTTTTTTAACAGTACAAAAATTGGTATGTAAGCTACTTACAAGTTTGAATTAAAGTCAATAGATCCTTAGTATAATGTTTTATTTTGCATATTTTGTCATTTTTGGACATGTATATTTCTGTATTTTACTATTTTTTATTGCATATTATAATATAAGGTTTTCAAATTCACATATACAGTTATTATTTTATAATTCCTTTTCGGTTTCCCTTGAAATTTGACTTTGTAAGTCAGTCTCTGACTGCTGCTGTTTGTCATCTACATCCATTTCTATTTTAATTTTTCTTTGTGTTGAGTTAAAAAAATTTGTTATTTTTGATGTTCTTTTATTTTGTTGCAAATTTATAAATTTGGTTGTCAATTAATACAAATATTAAAATATGTACACAAGTCACAAGTAGATAATTAAATTATAAATAATATATTAACAAGTAAAAGAATACTTTATTGATCAACTACACAATTAGACTAGGATCACACTAGGTCTTATTGATAATTAAACAGCATCTGAGAAACGTGTGTGGTATTGAGGTATTTTCCAGAAACTTTCAGAGAAACAGCCTAATCTAGACACAATAATGCATTATCGATCTTATCTTTTGCTATTTATATTTTACTTGAAATCGTAGAACGCTGCGTAATTACAATTTACTATTTTTATTTTGGTTTTTTCAAATCATCATTTAATTATTTTATTTAATTTTAATATTATTAGAATACACGAGCTAAGCCCTTTTAGACATAGATAAAACAGGTAATATGGTTTACAAAGCGTGAGAAAAAAAAAAAATAATAATAATAATATAATATTATTATATAGTATTATTATATGATGATTGAGTAGTATTGTGTTATACTATACTATATACTACACAGACCAATAAGGGCCCAGGTCCTTTTGAGCCCCTCCCTAATACGCTACTGGTCATGAGTGTAAATGTTGGTGTAGCATCCTTTAACGATTGATAGATTAATAATTTTCCAAATTTATAGAGTATCAAGTTATGTTTTGAAAAATTTGTTGCACATCTTTATTTTATATAGGTGATGCTATGAGTATTGCTGCAAGAGAGTTTGCTGAAGATCCTTGTGCTTCAGCTAAACGCAGCAATATGGTAAGAGCGGCAAGAAATCTATTGTCAGCCGTAACACGACTACTTATACTTGCAGATATGGTTGATGTGCATTTATTATTAAAGTCTTTAAGGGTTGTAAGTATTATTAATTCTAATCATGTGTTTAACGCAATATTTTATAAAATATCTTATTTAACATATTAAGTATAAAAATATACCTCTATTTGTAATTTAATTTTAGGTTGAAGATGATCTGGAAAAAGTTAAAAATGCTTCAAGTCAAGCTGAACTTCTTGACAATATTAAAGTTTTTGGTAGAAGTGCTAGTGAACTTATGAGTCAAGCTGCAAAACGTCAACAAGAATTAAAGGATCCTCAATTGCGCGATGATCTTGCTGCAGCTCGTGCTATTTTAAAAAAACATTCCACAATGCTGTTAACTGCATCCAAAGTAAAATTTTAGTAATATAATATCCAACTAATGTGCATTTATAAATAACATAAATTTTATCCTTAAGGTTTATGTAAGACACCCAGAACTAGCTGCAGCTAAAGCTAATCGTGATTTTGTACTGAAACAAGTTTGTGAAGCTGTAAATACTATAAGTGATGTTGCCCAAGGTCGATCTGCAGCAATGAACGATAATGGGAATCAAATTTATGACGGACCTGGTGAATTGGCTGCTGCGCTTGATGATTTTGATGTAATTACATATTATTTTTTTCTGTCTTATTAGTGCGTAACATACCTAATTAAATACTCAGCAGATCATGTTTGCCCTGTTAGCTTTAAATTCAGAATGATTTATTCCTAGATTTGAAATAAAATAAAATTTTAGAAATTTAATATATTTCTCACTGTAAATTACAAACAAATAAACTAAAATAAGTGTTTTATTCCCAAAGAAATTATTAATTAATGAATCATTAAAATATGTTTTCAGAATTCTTATCTAATTTATAGATCAATATTGGTATAATGGAATGATGAGTTAATACTTATTAAATGATTTTTTACATTACAGTACGGAATAGAAATGTGTGTGTTAAAGTAATGCATTGGGGTAAATGCACATACATTAATTATCACTTATAATACAACACACAACTACACCGTTTATACACGTTGATACATTATATCATATTTTCTATGATGAATTCCTTTTAAATCAAACTGTTTGCAATGGGGTTGAAATCAAAATTATGAATTACAACGTTATGTTATTTGCACCTATTTAATATATAAAATATATCTGTTTAAGTTCTATATGACATTTTTCTATTGTACCTTGAACTATTAACTTAATTTTAGTAATTTCTTACTTCTTATATTTGTCTTATGATATAAAATAATTAGTACAAATATAATACAATTAAAATGTATCTTTATTTTTTGTCTTTTAGGAAAGAATGGTAATGGATCCTCTTGTTTATAATGAAGTGCGTACTCGTCCTTCTTTAGAAGAACGGCTTGAAAGTATTATTAGTGGAGCTGCATTAATGGCTGATTCTTCATGTACCCGTGATGAACGTAGAGAAAGAATTGTTGCTGAGTGTAATGCTGTGCGCCAAGCATTGCAGGATTTGCTGTCTGAATATATGTCCAATGTATGTACTTTGTTTAAATGTTTATATATAATGTTTAATTATACATTCTATCAAGAATTATTGTTATTTTGTTGGTGTTTGCAGCAATTGCAACTCCAAAGGGTCGGAAAAAGGGTATGGTTTATGGTTTTTGTTTAAAACTAATTTTCTTCCTTGCACTTTACACTAATGTTTTAGAAATAGACCACACAATAAATCCATTTTGTGTACCCTTATTCACTGTCATGTAATTTTTTTTTAATTTAAATTTAACACTTAATCACTAATCTGTGTTTTCTTAGTAGTTTTATGTATTTAAGGAATTTTTCCATAACTTTAAATTCATACATAATGTTATTAACATATCTTTGAGTGCACGACTTCCTAGCTAATCTTTTTTTTTCTGTGAGTCAAGACGTCAAGTAGAGTTTAATATTTATTATTTAATATTCAAATATTATATTAATGACAGATTGTATAAACAGACACTAAACATTTTATGAATCAATTGTGATAGATGGTCTATTGAGTTAATATAATTATCCAACTCAGTTTATATATTTAAAATAGATTTATTTTGTGATTGTAAGTATATAATATTTGATCATTCACTATATTAAATCTTGACATGATTGTAAGCAAATTCCATTTACTGAGTTAATTATATTAAACTCTATCTGAGTACTATTTATGATACTTTAGCAATCCAATATTAATTATCTATTTATAATTTTGATAAAATTAATACATTAAATTAACTGTTTTTATTTAACTATATCTATTTGAATTTATCTGAATTCTTACAAGGATAGCAACAATACAATTTATGGTTTTTTTTTTTTTTAAATAATTTAAAAGTTAAAAATTAGGTATATATAATTATTCAATTTTTTTTTTAGCCAATTTAAGTAGCAATGTTGTCTTGTTTAAATTTATTATTTCCATCAATTGTTTTTTTTTTTTTCAAAGACCAGATGTACACCTAATAATTGTAACTAATTTGGAAGTAATTTGGTACAAATCTAAAACAATAACCACACCTGTTACCTTCAAGATTCAATTTCATTTTAATGTGTAATTAATTGAATCTACTCGGTTGTTACTATATTATTTGATAACTTGAATTCTTTTAATACTTAATGTTATTCATTGTGTATTACCTACCGTATTCTGTTATAATGTCACCGACAATGTTCAATTGTATATTTCAGTTTTGCATGAATAAAAAAATCACTGTAAGGCATGCCATTTTAATAACTTAGAATAAATGTTACAATTTTAAATTTAGCTATTAATTATATAACATAAGCTTTCCTTTTAATAGATGAGTGTTAAAGAAACTAGTGAAGGATTGGAACGTGCTATTGATCATATGTGTCGAAAAACTAGAGATTTGAGACGGCAATTACGTAAAGCTGTTGTAGATCACGTGTCTGACAGGTAAAATAAATCCAATGTAAATAAATAATATTTAATTTAGCTAATTAGTAATATATCCTTTTGTTTGTTTGTTAAACTACAGTTTTCTTGAAACCAGTGTTCCATTACTTGTTTTGATTGAAGCAGCACATTCAGGTGATGAAAAAGAAGTTGAAGAATGTGCTCTTGTATTCACTGAACATGCTAACAAACTTGTTGAAGTAAGTTATACAGTTAGTTAATTGTGTGTATGTATTACTCATTTAATTCTAATGGTTTTATTTTCAGGTTGCTAATCTTGCGTGTAGCATGTCGAACAATGAAGATGGCGTAAAAATGGTACGAACAGCTGCTGCACAAATTGAGAATTTATGTCCACAAGTCATAAACGCAGCTAGAGTACTTGCTGTTCGACCTCGCTCTAAATTGGCACTTGACAATATGGATGTATTTAGAGATGCATGGCAAGCACAAGTCAGATTACTGACTGAAGCTGTTGACGATATAACAACAATTGATGACTTTTTAGCTGTTTCGGGTATGGAATTACTGTTATTAATTTTTTTTTTTAAGTTTGTGTGCTCATTTTATTTTTCTATTTTAGAAAGTCATATCTTGGAAGATGTGAACAAATGTGTTCTTGCACTACAAGAAGGATCAGCTGATCCATTAGATAGAACTGCTGGAGCAATCAGAGGCCGTTCAGCTAGAGTTTGTAATGTAGTAGCTGCTGAAATGGATAATTATGAACCAGGAATATATACTGAGCGTGTGTTAGAAGCAATTAAAGTATTACGTGATCAAGGTAAATATCAATCTACTAATTATTAATCCATATCAATAAAAAATTAAATAATAAATAATTTTTGTTTGTTTAGTTATGCCTAACTTTGCTCAACGTGTTGAATTAGCGGTAGATGCTTTGTCAACCAATCCTCCTAAAGAAGTAGATGAAAATGATTTTATTGATGCTTCTAGACTTGTTTATGATGGTGTAAGAGAGATACGTAGAGCTGTTCTCATGAATAGGGTATACTATTAACTAAATTTTTGATGTAATAAAATATTATTAATAATTTTAATTTTACAGACTGATGAAGAATTAGACCCAGAAGATATAGAATTTGATGAACATTATACAATTGATACACGGAGTAGATGTAAGTGGTATAAATGTACTAAATAAATGTTTATGGTACATTTTTTTTTTAATTATATTTTTATATTTAGTTCATTCATAAAATGATGACTCTTTTTAATTAAAATATTTATAATACATTTTAAATAATTTTTAGCGAGTGCTCATACTGGAGAACCGTTGGATGAGTACCCAGATATTAGTGGAATTACTACAGCACGGGTATGTTGCGACAATATATTGTTTATATTTATTATTTAACAGTTATATTTTAAAATATATTTGGTTCATTTGTTAATTTATTTGTATTTATTAATGATGTACAATAGGAAGCTATGAGGAAAATGACAGAAGAAGATAAACAAAAAATTGCTCAACAAGTTGAATTCTTTAGGAGCGAAAAACTGAAGTTTGATCGTGAGGTAGCTAAATGGGATGATACAGGAAATGATATTATTGTTCTTGCCAAACACATGTGTATGATCATGATGGAAATGACAGATTTCACTCGGTATGTAAATAAAAATACTTTATTTTATAATTTAATATTCATTAGTTATAATTACGTGAACGTGATTTTTAACCCTTTAACTGCTCCACATGCAATTATGAAAACCCTCATTTGAAGTATTTTAATCTTAAATGATTTGATCATATTACAGACCATAGTGTAATAGACAAAAGGTTAAATAACATTAATTTTAATATTAAATTATAATTTTTAAGTGGACGTGGACCATTGAAAACTACTATGGATGTTATTAATGCTGCTAAGAAAATTTCAGAAGCAGGAACAAAATTAGATAAGCTTACTAGACAAATTGCTGATCAATGTCCAGAATCGTCAACCAAAAAAGATTTGTTAGCTTATTTACAACGTATTGCTTTATATTGTCATCAGTTAAACATCACTTCTAAAGTTAAAGCAGATGTTCAAAATATAAGTGGCGAGCTGATTGTTTCTGGGGTATATTTTTATTTTATTATAAAAGTATCTAATGAATTATTTTCACACAATTTAAAAAATAATAATTTTAGTTGGACAGTGCCACATCTCTAATTCAAGCTGCTAAAAATTTAATGAATGCTGTTGTTTTAACAGTGAAGTCTTCATATGTAGCCAGTACAAAATACCCTAGACAGGGAGCAGATCTTCAAAAGGTAATCATTTTATTTCTTGAAAAAGACAAAAGTTAATTGTTTATGTTAATTATTTCCATAGCTTGTTGTTTGGAAAATGAAAGCTCCTGAAAAGAAACCACTTGTAAGACCAGAAAAACCCGAAGAAGTTAGAGCTAAAGTGCGAAAGGGCTCTCAAAAGAAAGTACAAAATCCAATAAAAGCTTTAAGTGAATTCCAAAGTCCTACAGAATCTGTTTAAATTGTATAGTAATTACTAATTGCTATTAGGTGTTAGCTAATATCGATTTATAAAATAAGTATATTTACTTGTACGTTAATCAATAAAAGTAAATGCCAAATAATATTAGATTAATTAAAGGTAAAAACTATAAAACATTCTAATTTTTTATTTTTTATTTTATATACATGATTTTGTTGCCACAATATACTTGATTTGTTGGCTAAAAAGTCTTGGATACCCAATATAAATTTATTTTTGTTGTAACTATTAAAATCTACCAACAATTACTATAAAATTTTAATTGATATTTAGTTTGTTATTAATTATAGCATTTTATATTATAATAAACCTTTTTTATATTTTTCAAATTAGTTTCTCATTTACCAAATAGTAGGGTTAATTATATATTCTACAGTATTATTAATTATTATTTATACCGTCCTAGAAAAAATTTTTTTAGCATTAATAAAAAAATTTATACAAAAAATAAAATAACTATCAATTATGTTTTTTCAGTCTGGTAGACATTTTTATTTTCAGAATTTGTCTATTAGATCTTACGTAAAAGCTTAGCACATTTTTGATATCATCGTATTTTATTAAATTATGTACCATAATTATGTTTTTATTACAAAAATAAATACCTACCAACTATTGCTAACGTTTTGGTTATTGTCATTTTAGAATAGCCTTTACTCTCTATTTAAATCTTATAACCCCTTTATGCAGTAGAAGACCTTTCTGGTTCTCATTTTTTAATTTTTAACTAACTTGTATTTTAAAATAATACATCTGATCTACAATGTATTTTTGCACCATCAATCATCTTCAATTTTCAACTTAGAGAGTGGTTTAAGGTAGCAAACTATATCTAGTTGGTATTTTAAGCAGGTAAAAGCTAGGAAATTGTTCTGCTATATAGTCTAAGTCAAGTGTACCTCGTCATTGAGGTCGCTATGATGGATAAATTAAAATTGTGAGATCTGCCTTGCAACGAAGATATCAGTTGGCCCGGTGTTATTGAGCAAATATTTCAATAAATACAGTAGGTTAATTTTAGTTACCAAATCATATGGCAGTCATAAACTAAGAATATTTAGATACTGGTCTTACTGCTATTCTTAATAATAGATAAATTGTATACAGAATTTGAAAAAATATACCATTAGTATAGGCATTTACCAAATAATATAAACCATTCAAAATCAAAAATGAATAATGAAACAGTTTTATTGCATGTAATAACAACCGTAGGTCTAAGTATAATTTAGTTTGTCATTATTCAACTAATATCATTAAAACATATTTTAAAGATTTATGCTAAGATAACAAATATTAAATACTTAAATTCTGTTTTACATTAATGTATCATTACATTATATTAATACAAATTATAAAATTAATTGTTATTATATACCTAAACACTATTTTTAATTATTATTCAGTTTCTGGTACATTTATCTCGTTACATTATTTATTATTATAGATGGCAGCAAGAACAAATCTGAGTGGCTAGCTAGACTTTAAAGTTTTCATATGCATGACAGTGTGTAATGAACCAGTATCATACTTAATTCATTAAACACTAATTGTAAAAAATATGATTTACTTTCATCTTAAAATAAATAAATTATTTTAATAAAAATGAAATTGTTATTTTCCTAAATTAAAGCAACATTTGTATGTTAAGATTCACTATCTGTTTCATCAAAATATCCAGCTGATTGTAGTAATTTATTTTGTACTTTTACTTTTAATTCTCTTTTGATTGTGTCTGGTAACATCCCTATAATAATAATTGATGTTATGTAATTGCTTCATTAATTTATACACAAATTTTTTTAATATTTAAATATACTTCTAGCATCTGGGGCGATATCATTGAATAAATCGTCTTCAGTTATAGATTGAACTGTTTGTCCTTTAGATAAACGGTCCTTTAACTTTTCTTTGCATAATATTGTCACTTCATCCATCCAACCACTTTCAACCAGTCTTCGACATACTAATGACTTGAAACTATAATGTAATAGTTTAATTACTAAATAGAATACATTTGTTTTTTACTATTTAATATAAATTTAAATGCCTAAAACTAATTTTAATTAAAATGGCAGATGCACTAAAATATTGAATTGATATTAACTATTAAAGTTTGTTTATTTCACACAGCACATTTTTTCATTTGTTGACAAGTGAGTAGAATTTCATATACTAATATGCAGGGCTCTTAAGTTCATACATTTGCATATCAATCTTGCTAAGTTGTGTTTAATGCTAGATGACATTCTATTTTAAGAAACCACGGTTAACTATGTGAAGTCTTATGTTGTATGTTTTTGTATATTTGGAGGTCATTTGACTATTTTCCATATTTTGCATAATTTTGATATTCCTATTAATATTATTATATCAATATGCATTTGTCCTATGGAAATACTATGAAAGAACCAACAATGGATAATTCATGTTATATTTCAAAAAATGTTTATGATTTTTATAAGTGCATAATTTTAGATATTTAGTGCATACCTATAAATGCATATTTTTTAAACTTTTTAAGGCATATTTTGATAATTTTGAGTGCATAAATGCATGCTTATTTAGGAATTTTTTGGGCATGAACTTACAAGCCCTGTAAATATATAGAATATAGATAAAAGTATACTAAGTAATGTGAGTTTGCCAAAAATGATGTAATTTATTAAACTATAAACAGTGTAATGAATATGATCTGAAATGTTTTTATTTGTCAGTTTAATTTAAACAATGTGTTGATTCAATTAAATTATTTTAATTTTATGAGATTAAAAGTTAAATGAGTAACAACTACCTATGTAGCCACAGAAAAAATTAATTTGTTAAATTACATAGTTTCTGACAATCATCATTACTAACACCTAAACCAACTTTGTTAATAAATTATACACTCAAACAGATATGTACATAATGTTGTTATCAATAAAACTGTTATAATTACTTTTCTTCGTCTACAAACGTCACTTCGTTTTGTGACATAGTGCTGGTAGGTATATTGTTAACGAATAACAAATACCTAAGCATACGTTTAATGTTATATCTGCTTCAATTAAACATGTTACATCCAAACAAATTAGTTATTATTACTCGGCATAGGTACATACTATATTCTTATTGTTAATTTCTGTAGAATATGAATATTAGATATTCTACATTTTAATATGTCTATTAACCACAAGTTAATTTACTTGAAGTATTTTTTATATTAGGCGCGAACCATAATATTTGACAATTAATATAAAATTAAACGAATATTACGACAAACTTACAAGATCACAACAAAAAGAAAAATATAGAACAAAATGTTTGAAGTTGAAACATAAAAGAATAAACATAAAATTAAAATTTAATTCAATATGATATCTGAAAAGTTTTTTATGTTATCAATGAAAAACTGAAACAGACAGTAAGTTGTAGTGAGTGTTTAATGTGTTTACTGTTTTGTTGTATACTCTGATACTCAATACTCATCTAAAATATAGTTATAATAATATGATTAGAGATAAGGAGATCAAACTTCATATACATTGTCGTCTCGAAGTGATGATAATCGTGATGTGTTTGGACCATAGACATATAAAGATTATATGTCTATGGTTTGGACCTCCATTCGGACTGAAAACGAGAAACGAGATGGTGGGCAGTCCGCTTTTGAGTGTCTAAATTCTAACACATGGACCGATAGAGAACGCCACATGTAAAATCGTTATATGTATATTATTTATATTAAAATTTTAAAATATAATACGCAGTGGCTAATCACAATTTAGTCATTTCAAAATTTCACATTAATTCATATTTCCTTGAAACATGTTTGATGTATAAATTTTAAAAAGTAATTTAGTTTTTAATTAAAATATTATCTTTAAAAACCACTCTAAAACAATTTTTTGCTCAAATGTAATAGAATGTAAATCCACGATAATTTTCTATTTTTATTCTGACGAATATATTTTGCAACTTACTAAAAAATGCATTAAAATATTTTAGAAGATTTTAAAGTTTAATGCAAGATCCGTCATAAGTTAGTAACCAATCATAAAGAAGAAAGTGCTTTTACGGGAAGTCAAATTAATTTTTAATGAGTACCTAAAGTTCAGATTTTAATTGAAACACGGCCTATGATTTTACCACAGTTAAGACGGGTTCTCAATTTCTCATTTTATGTATGCTAATATTTAGACATTTAGTCATGGTTCTTACTGTCTACTTCGTGTCGTGACAAATAATTTTTTTCGATTGGCTGAATCAGGACAGAATGACAGTGACTGGAGGTCAAGTAACCCTCTAACCCACAATAGTTAATGCACAGAACAATTTAGCTAATCAGTTAACTATACTCTGTCCAACGAGAGAACTCGCCGATTCTGCGCATCTCTCCGTGGCTCCATATCACCCTGCAAGTCCCTGCTATCGAAACTGGTTCCCTTATGGCCGAGCATCGCGTGAGGATACGTAGAAAAACTAAAATTTAGTGGGCTTGCGTTCTCTCGCTGGACAAAGTATAAAATAGGAGATGATCTAACCGAGATCCATGACAAAATTTGAAATACTGACCAATGACCATAAAGACTATGACCACAGATTATATAAATAATTATATTATAATAGGTACCTATAATAATATAACTATATTTTATATTATCTGTGCTAGCCTATGACTACTTTGGTTCTTTGGTAATTTGGTTATTCAGCATTTCAATTTTCAGCCATAAAATGCAACACAGCAGCAGCGCAGCTGTTACAACAGCAGCTGACCTGATGACATAATTTTTTTTTTTCACAGTGATAATGAGTTTTGTTATCAGTCTTAAGCGAAACCTGATAATCACAATATAGCTTATAATATACTAGGTACAACCACAGACTGTGGTACAACCTTAGATCATATACAATATCTATACATACATACATACATACATACATACATACATACATACTATTATCTAATGGTACAACTTAATAACTTATTCACTCTATGGTCAATTGTCAGTTACTCAGTTGGTCTACAGTCTATATTCTATAATTTATGTGATATTCTTGAAAATTAAAAAAAATATAAAATTTATCAGTAATCTGTTCTCACTATTCACTATTGTATACACACCATTTAGCAATTTGTTTTATTTAGTTTTTTATTTCTTTAGTCTGTAAATATTTTTTTTTAATAGTCACTGCCACAGTCATTGCTGTTTGGTTAGTGGTAAACTTAGGTGTTGCTGATTGAACTTGTACTTCTAAACATTTCTAAAACAGCTATTTTCAAATTGAAGACATGGAATTAAATCAAGAGCAGAGTAATACCATATCACCTAATGTAACTTCCAAAATTTCCGATTTTATAACTGCTGAACAAGTCACTTCTTTAGAACCTCCAATTAGTTCTAATGATATTCAGTTAGATAGGGAACAAAGTAATGAAGATTTTCCTTCTCAACCAGTGAATGAAGGTGAACCAAAAGAACAAACTTATCAAGATATATTAGGTTCTGGGGATTTATTGAAAAAAATCATTAAACAGGGAGCTCCAGATGAACGACCAATGAAAGGTGAACAAATTGTGATAAATTTAGTTGGTCGTCTAGAAGAAAATGATGATATTTTCGAAAAAGAAGAAAATTTTGAAATCACTCTGGGTGATTGTGAGGTAATATATTTAAAAAATAAAAAATAAATTCTTATAAATTATGATCTGTGTTCTATTTAGGTAATTCAAGGTGTTGATTTAGCTTTAAGTTTAATGAATGTAGGTGAAATAGCCGAGTTGAAAATAGCGTCACGATTTGGTTATGGTGAAAAGGGATTGAGTCCAAAGGTTCTGGGTGGAGCTAGATTAGTATATACTGTAGAACTAGTGACTGTAAAACCAGAAATACTTCCAGATGACCTTACTCCAAGTGAAAGACTTAATATTGGGTTTGTACATTTGTATCTAATTATTATTGAATTTAACTATCACAAAATTTACTTTTATATGTAGATTAGAAATAATACATTTTATAATATTGTTTTTAAAACTAGTTTAATTATATATTCAACAATTATTATTATTGCTATCTCATTAAAAAACATTGTTCTCCAAAATTCATTAACTTTAATAATAAACAATTAGTTATATACTTATACGAAAATAAAACAGAAGTCCATTATTTATAAAAAAAAAATGTCAATGAACCTATTAGATAAGATTATGATGCCTTTTATACAACTAAAAAATAATTATAAATATGTAACTCTTAAAGTACTAATATTAAGTTAGATACTGTTTGAAATTGTCCTGAAATTTAACATTTCGTAAAAGATTACTTTTTAATTATTTGTTAAAACGAAATATAACTAAAATTAATGGATAAAAAATATGCCATTTGTTTCATATTTTATTGCAAACAAAATAATAGTATGAGTTATATGCAACTTATTTAAGTTTAAAATAATCACAATATATGGTGTGAGGTTAGATTAGTTATATCTTATAGATATTATATAATAGATATTAGATATAAACCAGTTATATCACTGTTTTGGGGAGAAGAAACTATGCTACCATCTACCTATCTATTGTAGTATTGTTTATTATTTAAAATAATTTTCAAACTTATTATGTTTTGTTATAGGCTGAAAAAAAAAGATAAAGGAAATTGGTGGTATGCACGTAATGAAAACACTATGGCTTTACATGTGTATCGCAAAGCTCTTCAATATTTTGGCGGACCAGGAGATATAGTATGATAATATATTATTATTATTCGTTTAAGAATAATTTAAGAAATTAACTGAGATCCATTTATCACAATATTTTAATCATAACTTTTTATACATGTTTCAAACTTATTTACATATTAATGCTCCTAGACTTAAGGTAAGATTTCTACAAGGTAAATTATTAAAAATTCGAGAAAATGTTTGTAAGTATTTTTGAACTCTGTAGCAATTCTCAAAGTAGTAAGTGAATAAAAATGTAGAACAAGAATCTACAGGATTTGCTTCAATGCATGTCATAAATGTATAAACAATGGAATTAAAATGAGAAGAATCTAATGGTTATTCTGTGACATGCATGTGAGAATAAATAGTTAATAGAACAATAATCAAGAAAATAAAATAGGTATGCAATAAATAAAACTACTTGTATGTGGTAGGGAAAATAAAATCAGAGAGTATATAAAGCTGCAGGAAACCAAATAATAGACAAAATAGAGAAATAAGTAGAATTTACAATGATGGAAAAAAATAGTAAAACATATTTGTCTAGCCAAAATAGTTTTTTAACAGCTTATGAAACACTTAATTCAAAGAATATCAACCTAAAAACTAGAAAAACCAACTGAAGACTTAATATGAAGTATAATCTACAGCCTTATATGGGCAGAAGAACATAATACTAGAAATATTAAAAGTGTGATATTATAAGAATATTTTGAAGATAAGCTGGATGTACCAATAAAGAAGTACTTGAAAGAAAATCAAAATAAAAGCTAGTATGGAAAAATAAAGTAAGCGGAAGGACTGATTAGATATAATATATACAAATTTAGAGAAAAGTAGATAATAATGAATGGTGGAAAATTGCTGCAAACATTTTAAGCTACATAAAGAGATAATCCAGAAAAAGTAACCTATGGCCCTCCTCCTCCTACACACACACACCTATAAAAAAGATACATAATATTATATTAAATTAAACATAAAAATGAATCAAAACATTTAAATGCTATGTCTAATTCATTTAATTTACTTCTGTATAAAAACTAAGAAAGAAAAATATATTTTTTGAAATCATATGATTGTTGGAACTATATAATTCAATATCAATGTTTGTCTGTTTGTCATTCTATGTTAATTATGCCAAATATGTACGGTCATTCATACAAGATTAGTTATTTAATGTCTGATATTTTTAAAAAATTTTTTAATTGCTTTTATATTATATACTGTAATACGTGTTTACAAATATAAATTTAAAATCACAAAATAATTACATTATTCATTAATTATTTTTAGATTGGATCAGATTCAGATCAAAAAGATATTCTTAGTGAACGTGTCAAGACATTAAACAACATGGCTGCTGTACACATGTCTATGAATAGTTTAGATTTAGCTTTAAGTACATTGGACAGTGTACTCACTGTTGAACCTAATAATGAAAAAGCAATTATGCGCAAGGGTAAAGTACTAGCTTTAAAAGGACAAAATATGGCAGCTGCTCGTGAGCTTGAAAAAGCATTACAAATAAATCCAAATAATAAAACAGTTCAAAGTATTCTCAGCAATGTTAAAGCTGCATTAGTCAAAGAAAGAGTGCAAGAAAGAGAATTGTATAAAAAAATGTTGGGACAAAAAGATGATAATATTGAAAAGTCAACAAAAGATGACAAAGATACGGTATAGTGTTCTATTATTTATAAACTTAATCTTTCAATAAGTTACCCATTAAAATACCTGTTTTAACAAATAACTTTGAAAAAATAATCGTCGATGAACATAGACATTTTTTAGACAGTAAATAAGCTATGTAAAATAATGTATGTTTATTATTTAATGTTAAATTCTTCTCCCAACAACCTATTTCTTACACTTGTTTATTTGTAAGTCAGTAAAAAAAAATGTGTGATTCTGTAGTCAAAAGTCTCTTCTTTGTAAATGCCTTAAATTTTATAATTGTTGACTTCATAATGCAACTTGATGTTTGGGAGAGGGGAATGTTTTTATTTTACTATATTTAGTACATTGTTAATAGAAATTAGTTAACTAAATTGGATTTGTGTCTTGTTTTAGAGTACAAAGTTTATAATCAGTGGGCTTGTGGCCGGATTAGCAGTAATTTGTGGATACTGTTATCTTAACAACAACTTTCCTTTCAGCAAATTGAATTCATTATAGTTTTTAAAATATATTTATTATTTCTTACATTCGACAATATAAACATTCTATACTATTCATCATGATTCTATTTGACTACAAATATCTTCAAATTTTATTTAAAAAATGTGTTTCAAGAAAAAAATTAGTTGCCAGCTAAAATATGTTATAAAGTGTATTGTTTTTATTCCTTTTTTTTATGTTTTCCTGTATTTATACATATTAATTTACTATATTATTTTGATACTTTTTTGGTATGGTTGTTTTTGTATATATTTATTAAATAAATAATAAATATGTGATTTACTGTATTATATTATTTATTGAAACAGAAATATTTATACTTGTACATAGAGTAAAAAAAATATTGTCTTAGATTATGTTAGTACTCAATATACTTTATTTAATGAGGTTTTTTATTCAAAATGGACAGTTTTATTTCAAATTAACAAGTTTTTATCACTGTGTACCTCAAGATCTAGTGCAAAATGTATTATTTTATGATTATTGAAATTATATTTTGATATGCTACACAATCATGTTGCTCAGTGTAACTGTCCACTGTATAAATATAAGTTCGATGTTACTTAGAAATTGATTTGTTTAATGTAGCACTTAATCATGTTAAAGGCGCCATTAGCTCACTATTAATTCATTAAATGGTTTTATGGTTGTTTATGAATCCTGACATAATGATGTAAGTAAATTTAAAAAAAAAGCGGGTAAGTGGGTAACCCTCTGCTGTACATATTAGGGGGTGGGGTGGACCTCTGACTAGGGTAGGTTAAATTTGAATGCAATGATAGGTATCATTGTATACGAAAAACGATTCTGAACGGAGATGGTTTATCTGTCTAGGGTATATTATAGATTATTAAAAGTTTTCAAATCTTAGATTTAAAAAGAAATTTTTTTATGAATTTTTAGCTTAAAATAATTTGCGAATTTTCGTGATTTTTACGTATGTTGTCAAAATTTAAATTTGAATGCCTGTAAAAAAAATGTGCCTATGTATCTTTATAATTTTTTAACTACTATAAGAATAACTTATGAGAAACTTTGTATTAAAATTTCAAGTATTTTGATGGGACCAAAAAAGTTTTATCGATACTTAAAAAAAAATTGAAAATTTCAGTGGTCTGTAAATAACTCAAAAAAAGTCAAACAATTTTGAAAATTAAACTGTATATAGATATCACTAACATAAACATTTGGTGAAAATTTCAAGTATTTACAGTGATTAGTTTTTGAATACAACCATAAAAAAAATCGATAACTGTCTGATTTTAATATATTCAAAATATTAATATGGGCAGTGTTTTATATATTTTAGATCCTGAGCAGAGTTAATGTTTTTAGTATCTATACTACTTTAGTCATGAAAAATAAATTCTAACTTTTCTTACTTTATAGTTTCCTGTTTTCTTATTTTAACCAAAATCAATTGACTTTAAGTACTTGAGACTCTATTTTTTATAATTTTCTATATTCTATACATGATAAAATATTCGAAATGTTTTGAGTTAGTTATTACTAACATTCATTTAGGTAGTTTTTTATTATGTCAATTAATTATATTCTTTTGGACAAAAAGTTTGACAATTTAGTACTAGATTCGTTATAAGTTATTATTACAGTTAACATAAGTCATAAACTATGATATCTTAGTTCATGGCAGTTAATAAATATTAGAAATTAGAAATCCAATCCATAGAAACGACTTTTGTATAAAGTTCAATTGTTGATAAAATTTATCGTTATCTCAAAATTGAATAATAAACATTTTTTTTTTTTTAAAGTTAATAATTAAAAATAGAAATCCAAAATCCTTGTAGATTTTTTTCAGGGATTCTCTGTGAACTGTGGTCTGTGCATAGATGAGCATGGATATTATAATTTATAAGACAAATCATAAATATATAATTAGTATTATTATAATTATACTAAATTGTCAAACTTTTTGTCCCAAAGAATATAATTAATTAACATAATAAAAAACTGCCTTAATGATTATATTATAATTATAATTAATATATTATTAAAGGAAGTGGCTATTTCCGCGTCCGACGTGTATTTATATAGTCGTACGCTTATATGGTCGAAGGGTATCACAAATTTCACAATCACATACACAGATATGAAGGAGAAACCATAGACCTTATACTAGTATAAGGTCTATGGGAGAAACTAGTTTATCTACTCCGTGATCTGTGTCTTCAAAATATCAGCCAAGGAACCACAGAATAGATTAAATCGGAAGGGACACTTGCAATGTAAACAAAAATGTGGCGGCCATGTTCCGTTGGCTACTTTATCAATTTAGTGTTATCAGTTAAAAAACTGGCATCATAACTCATGATTTAATTCAAAACATTTACATTAAGATTATTAAAAATCTTAGCAAAAGCATTTGTTACACGTTTTTTAGTGTGTACTGCTTTTTAACTGCAGTTAAAACAAGCAGTACATGTTCTGTTGTGTACTGTCGTCAGTAATTTTTTGAATAATTCTGTGCATTAGAAGCATTATTATAATAATATGAATTATCTTTTTCCTTCTCAATCTATTTTCTTATTTTTAAACCATATCTAATCTTAATGTACCTTAACTATTCAACCTTGCTTTCAAACAATCGTGATCTATAAATTTCAAAACTACATTTTAGCTTCTAATAATTAAAACGTGTATTTTTTTCCAATATGTATTTAATATGAATACCTATTTAATCATATATTTGATTTATACCATGATAAAATAAATTATCATGATTTATACTAATCTTATGCAGTTGCTAATTTTAAAATTAAGAATTTTAAGCAATTAGTAAGTAATTTGAATAAAACTAGAGTTGGATCTATACATTTTTGGAAAAACATTGTATTTAACATTTTGTTTTTCTGATTCTTAAATTTAAGCTTTAGCCAACGGGAAGATGGCCGCCACGTTTTTGAGTATTGGCATTGATTATAGAATAGTCTATTCTATAATCAATGGGTATCTTTACCGTGTTAATTTTTATCAGTGTCCTGCCGTGGAACCATTTAATCTATTCTGTGGTGGAACTACTGACTAGCGTCATCTAGCGATTAAATGTATTTAACCGATATTTAGAAGAGTATAATATCCGTATATCGTGGGACATCCGATTCGGTATACGACCGTTGCAATAATACGTTTTGGATTGTTGAGTTTCCAGGTTAGGTAGCTATACCGTTAGACAGCGCCAGTCAGTTGTAGTTCCATAGCTTATTTGGAGACTCGGTTTGACGGTCTTGAAAAATGCATAATATCATAGGCCGATGTATACCTTTAATAGTGCTTGTAGGCCAGTTGTAGCTCGTCGTGAGAGTTACCGTGGTTTCTTATCATTCTTCTATATTGCCACAGCTAATCTACCAGTGACCAGTGACGTGTTCCTCCTTTTCAGTTTTCGGAAAGATTTTTCAGTTTCCATAATTTTTTGTAAAAAATTAATTCTATATTGCTAAACAAGCTAAACACTGTACAACGTATACATGCTAATGAAAAAGTAATGAAAATTAGCTCATTGACGTGTCGTTAAGGTAAATCTAAGATTTAGTACAGTTTTACTTATGTTAATTTATATCAAACAGCCCTTTAAAATAAACTTATAATTTTTTGTTTTCAAAATAACAGGAGATGTTTTTGGTGTTAATTAACATTAACAATTTTTTAGTATTTTATACTATATATAAATTACGTTACATTTTATATGAGTGTGTTTTATTTTAATTTATTTATTTTGATAATTTTAAAATCAATTGAAAAAACAGTCCTGTTGTAATTCACATATTTGAGCATATATAATTTAGTATAAATGCATCGAGTACCAGTTCTTGTATTTGCTAGTCTATAGATTCAATGTTTTTTGAAATGTTAAAAGAAATTAAACAAAATCACAAATTATTTTTAATCAATTGTTTGATAGCATTTAAATTACTTGTACTAATCTAGGCACATTTAGCAGTACTCACTTTAATCAGCCTATACTTAAGTACTTTGATAACTTAATATTTGTTCTAATTTTAGTAAACATGTCAACGTACGAAGAATTTATTGAGCAAAATGAAGAGCGTGACGGTGTCCGCTTGTCGTGGAATGTTTGGCCTGCTAGCAGATTAGAAGCAACCCGTCTTGTTGTACCAGTAGGTTGTCTTTATCAGCCATTAAAAGAAAGACCAGGTCAGTACATAGTTTACACTAAAATTGATCAATTTTTTTCTAACAATCTATTTATGCAAGAATAGATTTACCTCCAATACAGTATGATCCTGTACTATGTACTCGTAATACTTGTCGAGCTATTTTAAATCCATTATGCCAGGTGGATTATAGAGGAAAAATGTGGATATGTAATTTTTGTTTTCAATGTAATTCAGTAAGTATGACTACTATTGTCTCTGTTATCATTTAAATTTATAATAATTACTTATTTAAATTTATTTAGTTTCCTCCTCAATATGGAGCAATTTCAGATCAACACCAACCAGCTGAACTTATTCCAGCATTTTCTACCATTGAATACTCAATAACGGTAATGTTTTAAATATTTATTTTTGGATGATAGGTACAGATTTAGCTTTATAATATTTTTATTGAATTATCTACTTGATTTAGAGAGCTAAAACTATGCCACCTATATTTTTGTTTGTTGTGGATACTTGTATGGATGATGAAGAACTCGGCGCTCTTAAAGACTCTTTACAAATGTCTCTTAGTTTATTACCACCAAATGCTCTTGTTGGCTTAATTACATTTGGAAATGTTGTTCAGGTATGAAATATAGTATCTAATTGTAAAATGTATTTAATGGACTTAATGTTTATATCTATATGTCTATAAATAATAAATATTTCCATATTTTTATAGGTCCACGAATTAGGTTGTGAAGGTATTTCCAAGTCCTATGTGTTTAGAGGTACTAAAGACTTGCCACCAAAACAAATTCAAGATATATTAGGAATTGGAAAATATGCTGCTCCAAATGCACAGGCTGGTGTGCCTCAACAGCAAGCACAACAACAACAAGTTAATGTACCAGCAAACAGGTATTTTCTAGTAAAATCATTATTTTTACTTGTTCTGATGTAAATATTTACATAGATTTATACAACCGGTTCAAAACTGTGATGTAAATATGTCAGACTTATTAAATGAGCTTTTAAAAGATCCCTGGCCTGTTTCACAAGGAATGAGACCATTAAGGAGCACAGGAATGGCATTATCAATTGCTGTTAGCTTATTGGAGGTAATGGATTTTGACTAATTCAATTACAATATTTTGAAATATATAAAGTAATTTTTGTAGTCCACATATCCACAAACTGGTGCACGCATAATGCTGTTTGTCGGTGGAGCATGTTCCCAAGGCCCAGGTCATGTAGTTAATGATAAATTATCAGATACAATTCGTTCCCATGACCAAATAATGAAAGATAATGCTCCATATATGAAAAAAGCAACAAAGCATTATGATACCTTGGCAGTTCGTGCTGCAACCAATGGACATACAATTGATATATATGCGTGTGCTTTAGATCAAACTGGTTTGATGGAAATGAAGCAATGTTGCAATACAACTGGGTTTGTTATTACTATGAAATATTTTCATAAGAAATAAAAATTAATATTTCTATTTCTATTTTAATTTTAGTGGCCATATGGTAATGGGAGATTCATTCAATTCATCTTTATTCAAGCAAACTTTCCAGAGGGTATTAGCGCGTGATCATGAAAACAATTTGAAAATGGCATTTAATGCTACTTTAGAAGTAAAAACATCTAGAGAATTGAAAAGTAAGGTGTCTTTGTTAACTGCGTCTATATTACAATTCAAAATTGAAATTATTTTTTTTTTTTAGTTATGGGTGCAATAGGACCATGTGTATCATTAAACATCAAAAACCCATGTGTATCTGACTGTGACTTAGGTTTAGGTGGTACATGTCAATGGAAAATGTGTAGCTTGATGCCTAACACTACGTGTGCATTTTTCTTTGAGATTGTCAATCAAGTAAATAATTGCGAAACCCTATTAAATTCACATGTATAAAATGTATATAATATATTCTTATTTTCAGCATGGATCACCTATACCTCAGGGAGGACGTGGTTGCATTCAGTTTATTACTCAGTATCAGCATTCCAGTGGCTATAAACGAATTAGAGTCACCACATTAGCTAGAAAGTATGTAATTGTACAATATATAACTTTTTATTTTATGCTTATGAGTTTTGTTTTTTAGTTGGGCAGATCCTGTTCAGAACATGATGCATGTTAGTGCTGCATTTGATCAAGAGGCTTCTGCCGTTTTAATGGCTCGTATGGTAGTGAACCGTGCTGAAACTGAAGATAGTCCTGATGTTATGCGGTGGGCTGATCGTACGCTTATACGCTTGGTAATAAATTAATATACATTATTGTTTTTTAATTAGTTTTTATTGTTTTTCATGTTTTATACAGTGTCAGAAATTCGGTGATTATCAAAAAGATGATCCAAATAGTTTCCGATTGCCAGAAAACTTCAGTTTATATCCACAGTTCATGTATCATTTAAGAAGGTCTCAATTTCTACAAGTTTTTAACAATAGCCCCGATGAAACATCATATTATAGGTAAATTTTAATTTTAAAGGCACTACATTCATAAAGACGGTATACCCGCATGTGTTGTCTGTCTTACAAGTGTGTAACTTAACAAATTTAATTTTCAGCAAATCACGTTTAGTTCCATTAGTTATAGCTTAACAATTAGAGTTAATTGACTTATCATAAAATTTATAGATAAGATTATTATTTTGACAACCTCTTGAGTCATGAATTTTTTACTATATTTTAATTTTGAATCAAGATATAAGTATACAAATAATATACTTTTTTTAAATACCTATAACTTGCTTTAAAATTAAAATATATTATAAAGCTCTTGAGGTTGTCTAAATAATAATCTTACTTAAAGATTTTATCAGTGAATTCAATCTAATTTATAAATTTTTAGTGCTAAAAATTATCTATTTTGCAAAAAATTTGTAATGTTACACACTTGTAAAACAGCAGCATACACGTGGGTATAACGTCCTCTTGAAAAACTATCCATAAGTAATAATTGTATGTTTCTATTTTAGACACATGTTGATGCGCGAAGATGTTACACAAAGTTTAATCATGATACAACCAATTCTTTATAGTTATAGTTTTAATGGTAGGCCAGAACCTGTACTTTTGGATACTAGCAGTATTCAACCTGACAAAATATTATTGATGGACACATTTTTCCATATTTTGATATTCCACGGAGAAGTGAGTTAAAATATATATAATTATATTTAATAAAAATATCTTGTCACATTTGGCGTTGTACAGTCCTTTATGAAAATTATATTTGGAAAAAAAATAATTATTTATATTTTAGACTATTGCTCAATGGAGAGCAATGGATTATCAAAATAGGCCAGAGTATAGTAACTTCAAACAGTTGCTTCAAGCCCCTGTTGATGATGCTCAAGAAATTCTTAAAACTCGATTCCCAATGCCTCGGTATATTGACACTGAACAAGGTGGTAGTCAGGTAAGTTTTATGAATAATTTTAGTATCTCAATCATTTTGATACCGATTAATTTTTTTTTTTTAGGCAAGATTTTTACTATGCAAAGTTAACCCATCTCAAACACATAATAATATGTATGCTTATGGAGGTGTAAGTATTGAATTAATTTTTTATTTGTATTTTATAGATTTAAATTTTAAAGTCAATTTTTAATTTCAGGATGGTGGAGCACCAGTTTTGACAGATGATGTAAGCTTACAACTATTTATGGAACATTTGAAAAAGCTAGCTGTTTCGTCCAATGCATAGAAAGTATTTTTATTCTTATGTCCTGTTATTATTATTTTTTTATTATAATTATTGATACATTCATTTAATACTTGAAAATTAGATAATTTTTCAAAATGTTTTGTAAACATTTATAATTTTTTGTGTTGAAATCAATTATCTTTTCTTTGTTGGAGAAATTATTTAAGAGAAATTTGTAAATTATATTATTATATATAAAAATATTATATTATATTCAAAATTTTTTTGCACAAATCTACTCTATTAGTAATAAAAGAATAAAAATTAATTAAAATATTAGTCTTTGGATTGAAATATTAAATCTCATGCTGTGTACCTAAAACAATTAATAAAATAAAAATAACATAATATGAACGGAATGATCTATTGACAACAGGCATGTTTGATTAGTTTAAGAATCTAATTGACATTTTATGTTCAATATCAGACTTTTCGAATGTTTTACAGAATTCGTCAAATGAAATAAAACCATCCTCATCTACATCTGCCTCAGATATTGTCTTATCTGCAATTATAGACAACTGTTCTTCGCTAATAAAAAAAAAAAAAAAAATACAATTTTAAAATGTGAAATAAAACCATTTAAGCATACAAATTATTAAGAAATTTACCTTATATTAGCACCAACCATCATGTGTAAAATAACCAATAGCTCATCCTTTGATATCAATCCATCATTATCAACATCATACATATCAAAGGCAACTAAAATTATATTGATGTTATTTAAATAAAAATTCTGCTCTACAAGACAAGTTTATTGGTAACTAATAATTATCATTACATTTTATTTTCTCCATTCGATTGTTTTGTTTGTTTGGTTTATTTGGTCGAATTGGTCTAAATTTAGACAGCGCTCTCATGAATTGTAAGAAATTAATACGATCACAATTATTCCCAAAGTCTGCGTGGAATAAATCAACGATTCTTTCTCCTAAAGGATTTATCGCCAACTCTGGAATACGCAGTAGATCTTCCCTACTGAGTGTACCTAAATCGCCTCTATCCAAACTGGTAAACCTACTGTAGAGACGCTCTATTTGATTTGCAGTGACTGTAAAATATAATTTCATTAAAATTAGTTTCATGATTTAGATCAGATTTTAAATTTGACTTAATCGTGAATTTGAAGCTTGCCATACATTCAATATATCAGAACTGGGAAATATAATTAAAAACTAATGGTAATATTTATCTTGTAAATTAATATCAAATTAATACTTTTTTTTTCACTAGAATTTGAGTGTCATTAACCTATATTTCCATTATCACTAACAAATTAAAAGTTAGTTTGTCAATGTCAAACTAGCTTTCAGTTTTAATGTGGATAATATTATTAAAAATAAATTTATATGATTTAAAAGGAAACATTAAGTTCAAATTCAAGGAAATATTGATTAATGTCAACAATTCTACATAGATCGAGAAATACATAAAATTTAAAATGAACAAGCTTAGTTAATTTAATAAAATCATATGCATATCTGTCAACTTAATACTTACATCCAGTTTCATTTCTGATTTGAGCAATTTCTTCTTTACGCAACAGTAACGATGATCGGTTACCCATTTTCAAAATAAATATGAATTGTAAATTATTGAGAAAATAAAATATCTATGAATTTCATATCCTTGACCTTAAAATAACACAAATTCAAAAACCATTACATGTTAAATAGTGTATGGTTGCAGTGTTTGCCGTTTGGTACTTTGATCTTACCTACAATTAGACACTAGCTGTTATCTTAATTGCCTATCCCATAATTATTAATTATCACTATTACAATAGGACGTGGGTCTATCACAGACACAGATATATAAAAATATTGTTATATATCTGTGATCACAGAATAGATTGAGGAGCCTGCAGTTTAGCCAATCCTGATATAAATTATAAGGACATCTATGCGATAATCGAACATTTTATTTTTCTCCATGCAAATTTGTATCAAATTTAAAAAACCGCATAGATCAGTGATAATCTGATAAGACGGATTTCCTATTTCAGTTAATTTAATTCTATCATAGATGCATATTATAGATGAGTATCAAGTTCGATTAATTAATATTTAATACATTATTTTCTATTTAGTATTTACACTTCACGTAATCACGTTATTAACATTATTAATGTGAATAGCTTAATCTTTAAGATGACTGATGATTGTACCATTGATGTCAAAAATAACTTTAACCATCTGATTACCGAAGAAAAGAACAAACACACTGTGTATTGCACAAAATGCCCATCCAAGATTTTGTCATCTACAATGGGAAAGCATTTAAGAATCGAAGTAATTTTTCATGATGTAAAATTACAATTTAGTAAATTTTATATTTATTTTTATATTTTAGTTCAATCTTCCACACATGTCTCAGAAAAAAAACTGCGAGTCTGTTGAATGTGAACTGTTGGCAGATTACTGGATGGTTCCAGATATGTATATGTTTGATAATATTGGATTCTCAAAGACTGTTGAATCCGGCATTAAATATCTTATATGTGCTGACTGTGAAATCGGACCAATTGGATGGTACGATGATAACACTAAGCAATCTTATGTAGCACTGTCCAGAGTCAAGCACGCTGAAGATTCATGATCTTTAATTAAATTGTAAATACTTGAAACATTCTAATTTTATTATATTATATTTATAGTTTTATAGTAAAACTAAAATATATTTTTTTTAATTAATTATAGTTATGATACATTTTTATTGTTTATTCATTAAACAGTATTCATGTCATTTATTCTAATTTATATTAATTTTTTTTTATGTATGTGTGTGTGTGCAGTTAATTGACCAAAATTCTTTGTCAATTATTGAACTCTTGCATACAACATTATCCACAAATCACAGTAGTCAACAGTATATTAATCATAATGTGATTTCAACATTATCTCATGTATAACTAAAATAAATTATTTTATACTCCTATACAACAAGATTTGATGGTTACCTATAATTTAGATTTAAACTAATCATATTAAGTGATCACCATAGTAAATATTATATGTAATTAAGTTACAAAAAATTAAGAATTTCGCACATTGAATACAGAATTTGACATCGGGTACTTACTCTTGTCCTGCTCTTATACACTTCTGTGCAAGAATTAGGAAATCAGACCTTCAGAAAACCATTATAATCAGTCGTATAAAACTGAATTAGACATATTATAGAATATAACGCAAAATGAAAGATATATTGGTTTTACAATAATTTTTATTTATAATAAGTATTTCTGCAAATAGTTTGCAAAAAAAAATTAAAAAGATTGGCGTAGCCTTACAACCTGCATAACTGTCAACTAGAATAAATTTGTATAAAATAATTAAGACATTTTGAAGAAAGCTCTCATACTTTCCCAAATTTCGGGGATCATAATTTGAAGATATTGATAAAAATGTGGTCTTTGTTCATATTATGAGTATTTTTATTATTTCTCCCAAGTTGAAGTAACAATTTTTTTTTTTTTTTATGGGAAAATATACCATCAATATGGTGATTTAACCATATATCTAATATATTAGTAGGTATTCTGTTATAAACAATACAAAATGTAAATTACAATTAACATTTTTATAAGAGATAAATAACTATAGAAAAGTTAATATCCATTATAATTTACATTTACAGGTCTTAAACTTGGCAATAAGTATATCTCAAGTAAACATTTTGTTTATTAAATTTTGAATATTTTTTAAATATTATATCAAATAACCATTATAATTTATTCAGAGCTTTGATCTTGATTTAAAGTACTACTTATTTTTCCAAGTTCAAAACTGTTTGAATTTTATGATAATTATATTAGTAAATTCAGCAACCCCTACACATTGAGCAGGCCTAATATAGTACAACACTAGTAGACAACTTTGCGAGTACATCCCTTGCGGTAATGCTGTAAGTAATGAAAATTGAAACACCATATTATATTTTAAACCTTATAATTTTATAAAAATATACACAAATTAAGTAAACCAAATATACATGGAAATAATAGTTGATATATATATTTTTTTTGTATATACTTCCATTATACACCTTAATATGTTGTCAATTTTATATTGTCATTCCTTTGCAATGCACTATAAAAAAATGAATGATTATTAACTAAATTCAATAAAAATATGAAAATTTACTCACCAATAAATTCTGAGACTGGATCATTTTCTCCGTCACATCTCATTGTACCAGTTATTTCTTCATTCTCAACAATTGGTAAAAATAAATCAACAAATTCAACTGAATAAGGGGGAGAAACTGCTTCTAAAGCCTACTCGAAAAAAAAAAAATCATAAAAATAAAATATAATTTCTACAATGTATAAGTAATTATTTACTTCTGTAACAAAATAACGTATTAAAGAAATATCAGTATCTCCTCTATGCCAACATTGTTCAATATATTTTATAACTGGAACAACACAACCACAACACAACAGGTTCACCATACGGTCAAGAAGCATCTTTTTCATCTCCAACTAAAACAACAATTGTTTGATTGAAATGATTCTATACTAACTTTAATTAATTTTAATGTAAATAATAAATATGAACAAAACAAAATGGTACTGGTCTAGTAGACGCCCACCAAGAAAGTATTACCTAAACACTAATGCTTAGTTTACGCCCTACGTTTACATCTCTAAAATTTTTAACATTCTAATCATTTGTTATAAAATGTATATACTGCAGATAAAAAAAGGTTCAGTTCTATAATATTTTCAGTATAATAATATAATAATAATATAATATTATAATATTATAATATTTTAGTGATGATGATTGATTAACTGAGATAGGTATTCAATAATATTTTAAACAGTACCCAATGTTAAATCTATATTTTATCATTAACTTTACTGCACAGATTTTACAAAACATTATTCCTAATATATCTAATAAGTTAATTCCTCATGAATACCTAACAACCTAACATACTTAATTTTTTTACGTTTAACATTTGCATTTTATAAATGTTATTAATAATGATTAGAAAACGAGAGATGTAATTGGCGGACGTGAACTAAACCTGAATGGCGGAGGTTAACCGGACCAATAACAAATAATTATTGAGCTATTTTATGAAATGAAGAAACTCATTTTGATTATTTATTTATTTAACTTACGTGCACTAGAATTTCTAGTTCATCCTGTTTAGATTCAAAAAGAGAGACAAATAATTTTAATATGATATTATGCAGTTGAGGATGGCATGTAACAACTTCATCTAAGAGTGCTAAGTGTGTTGGTGTATGTTCAGTACATAACTTAAAGAAACTTGGTTCTGTCACAGTACTTTCAACCCAACATATTAAACCGACAGCAACAGCAGGATATCTACATAAAAACAATGGAAATTTTTACAATTCTAAAATTGCAATAACACTGAATAGTTGTCGCGTATACTATAATCTATAATAGAATATGTCAGTTTTACGCTTGTTGAACTCCACAACTCTCCCATCAACGTTCACATATGAAGATAAGTCTATACCTACTGAAATGTTGTGGGCTATGTTTTCTCATTGAATAAATGTAATGGATTTCTTAACTAATACTAAAGTTTGTTGTATTTATCATAGTGTAATTATTATCCTAGAATAAACAAATACCTGATGCAGTGATAAATAGTGGCAACTTCAGCAATTAATTCTGTTGAACTTTTGTTCAAATTACATATACTATGAACTTTATCAACAGCTTGTATTGTAGATTTTAAATCATCCTTATTAATAACTTTCCTTTTTTTACCAGATGTAACTTCATACACACTTGCAGAATAAGCATAAAGATATATGTACTTGGGTTTGTATTCCGGATTTAATTTCATTCCTGGCTTAAATAAAGCCTGAACTAATAATTCTGAAAAATATATATACTTGATTGATAAAAATAAATAAAATAATTAATAATGCATTTAATAATTAAAGCTAAACTAACCAAGAAATTGTGGTATTCTGAGTAAACTGACGGGAGGAGAATCTGATGATGAATAATGTTTATGTAATACGTTTATATCAGCAGGATTTAAGGCATTTCGTGATAACATAGAACTTAAAGCTGCACAAGGCTGGTCATACGGAGCAGCGCCATTTAATGCCATAGTAATAGGAGTCACATCATTTCTTAACAAAACCAAATTCAGATACAAATTTTAATTTAATAATTTTTAAATTAATATATACCTCTCTTGGGCACAGCGAGTTATTTCTTGAGAAAATCTCTTCATATTAACTCCACCATTAGTTTCCTTAGCTAAAACTTGAAGAGCAACTAATGTAAAAACATATGTGTGTTGGCTATGGCATACCATTTTCTAAAGAAAAAACAAAATATTATCCATATAATATAGTAAATACACTATTATTACAAACACCAAACATAGATGCCTAAATATTTCGTCAAATAATAATAAACTATACATTTTATAATGAAAGGTATTCTAAATATTTTTTTTCTTGAACTAATACATATACTTTGATTTAAGATATTGAATAAAATAGAAAGTCACGAGTTCGTGCTTTTTTTCTGTCTTTATTTATTATATCATTTTTTTTTTTTTTTTTTATTAATAATACCCTCGGCAACATGGGCCATTGGGTTTAAAGTGAGAAATATATATAAAAAAAAATTACATGAATTATATCTATATCTAAAGTTATTATATCATTATTTAAATGTTTAAATTTACAAATAAAATATTATTATTATTATTAGAACAAGACCCACTGTTTACCTGATCAGTAAACAATTCTAATACAATTTCTGGATATAGTTTTAATGAAAAAGTATTATTTATAACAATATGGCATTGGCCATTGATAGTGTAACTTACAGCACACTCTTGTATTGTATTTTGACGATTTTCACTAGATGTTTTTATGGATTCTGTAATAAAATTTTTTAATATTCGGGAATATACTTCAATTTGTTGAGAAGCTGTAGATATACTTGTTATTTCACCTTGATATCCAGCATCTGATATCAACTATTAATAAACAAAATACGAATAATATTAAGCTAATATCAAAAAACTAGAGGTAATTTAAATATAATATTTAAAAACAGTAAGTGCTGGTAATTATCAACAATATCTGTGAACCAAGGTAAAAATTATTGATATTCTAAAATAATTTATAGTAAATTCTATATTATGGATGAATTGTTAATAAATAATTAGATAGATAATAACATTTTTTTAGGCAAAAATAGTAGCCAAACACAATGCACACTCTCATCAGTTTGAACTGCCCCTTTTTTTTAATAGAAGGTAACAAAAATCACTTCATAGTATAATATTCCTATAGTCAAAAACAGTCTCTGCCATCAAAAAAGAATAGGCAATGGTAATATAAAACTTTAATCGTAATAATAATGATAAAAAGTAGAATTTTGAATAAAATTAACTAAGTATGTTTACACATACCAATTTTTTCATAGCAATAAAAAAATGAAATCGCTAGTAAAATTTAATGCACCATTACATTACTTAAAATACTAGATAAATTAAAAAAATTATTACAGTAATAGATAGTTAATACTTAATACCTTAATTGTAAAATTAAGCATCAGACAATCAGGATATTCTTCTGCTAATCTATAAATTAATGATCTCCATATTTTGTGTTCAATCATTTCTGTTAACCAAGCTGGAGTCTATTGATTACAACACATATTTAAAATGATTAATACTTATTTAAATAATAAGTTATACCAATAATAAATAATAAATAATAAATAATAAAAATTGACATACTTCTCCCTCTTCACTAAATATTGTATCTGCTTTTTTTGGATCAAATGTTTTTAATACCATATCTTTGAGATGATTTTCAACGAAGGATTGAACTTCACCAACCGCAACACCTTATTAAATATTTTTATTTTAAACGTGCATTAATAATTAAAAAACCAAGCTAAAAAGAAAATAATATTTTTTTGAACAAAATATGAATTTTGTATAAGTTAATCAAAATTAGTATACTTACTAAAGTGATAAATATTAAACATAGTATATTATTACCTCCTAGAATTAGCCATTCAGCAACCATATTTGCCATCTGAGCAACACCAATATAATTCTTTGATAACAATTCTATAACATGCTCAGGAGTTCCACCCACTTGAAAATACCTATACGGTAATAAAAAATGCATTATTTAATTATAAATCATTAGATTATTATTTTTAAACAAAAAATAAATCAACATTAAATTTGAGCAGAAACACTTCACAATGAACTAATCAAGTACATAACTTTCTTAGAAGATTATAGGAAAAGAAGTATATATTTTAGTCATTTTTTTACTACACATTAGTATACCTTTATAATTTCATATTTACACATTAAATACTTTTAATACACTAACACAAATTACACATTTGTATAATGGAGGCAACATGTGAGTGAGATAACCTCTTAGGCCAAAAAAACAAAAATAATAGAATTAAAAAGTGTTTATAATTTTTAAGAAGTAAAATATATAGAAGTAAGCATAATATTTTATTTAATATACCTATTTTCACTTTTGTACCTAATATTCTTCAAACTATTGTTTTCAATACATACCTATTGTATTTTCTGATTTTATAATAATTATGGACATGGTTTACTACAGATATATAGATATGAACTAAGTTTATTATAGCAGACAAATCATCTATATTATTGAGTAATAATTATAAGACAAAAAAGATTACCTTTTAAGCTGTGAAAATATTCCTGGTTCCATGATATAATCAGCACTACTAAATTTCTCTAAGCATTGAGTTAAAGTTTCTTGTGGATTTTCTAATATGTCGTCATTGTCATCAGCCTAAACAAGAGTAGGTACAACACAACAATTAAGAATAATTAAAAAAGTAATAGACATTTTAAATAAATATAATTTTAAATTTATTAAAAAATTGTACAAATATATTAAAACATGTAAATAAACATATAAATTAAAAAATGTAATCATAACATTGGCGATTATTTATATATTTTTACAAGACTAACCTCTACATCAACGTCACCGTCCCAGCGACGATATTCATCATAGTCGTCTTCCATTTTGCTTAAATGAGCAAGTACTGATTTTAAATAGACCAAAGTATCTACACCTCAGTCACAATTGATAAAAACTAGAATATTTAGTAAAAATAAACAATTTTTTAAACGCCTACTTTAGGTTAAACAATTATTAGTGTTAATGTATTAACATTAATTATTTAAGACTTTAAAATGTTATAATTTATAACTTATAAACATTTAACATAAACACACTAGACAAGACTACACACATCACTATAATTCACCATCTATACTTATAGTCTATGCAAATGCAAAATACAAATAACAATCTAAAAAGTTTAAAAATTAAAAAACAATTATTGTTCTTTGATGGCACTAAACCGAAAATTTGATAACACATATCAAACATTTGAGTTTTGTTTATACAGTCTGTTGTAGGCTTGTAGCACAGAATAGATGAAATGGTTGTAGTTCACGGATAAAATTAGTGCAGTAGTGGGGGTAATAACCAAATACGAATATTATGTTATAATTTATAATATTTAAATATTTAATATTATAAATGTACGTCAACCTGTCGTGTATATACTGTATACTATAGTTTTTCGTTGATAAATGATAGAAAATCTATACTTGTGAGTTGTAATTGGTGACTGACGGCTGTTGAGTGGTAGAGGTATTCAAACCGGTGTTACAACTGTTAGTTTCGATAGTTAGGCACCCATTAGAGAGAAAACATAATAAGTGAACAATATAAAAATAAGTTGCTTACAAAGAAGAGAAGTGCAAGTATTATGGTTAAATCTACAATTCTATAAGTTTGTAATATCAATCATAATAATATTATATATTATTCTCTCCCTGACATAATAGTTGTTATAAAAACGACATTTTTCCCTTACTCTATGATGACAAAGCGAAAATTTCCATCAATAATAATCGTCTCACTACCTCTACAAATCTGGCGATAGCATCTGCAGCTATGGTGTAATGAGAACAAAATTAAAACAAACAAAATTCAAGCATTTCAAAATATTTTTCTAAGGAAGTTAACAATTAATTCACCTCCATAAGCCTTTAAGTTTTTTCTACATTCAGACATAAGACTAAAAACTATAAGCGACGAATCTAGATGCTACTATAAAAGATTCTACTTCCACAACCGCCTATGTACTCATTTCCATCCCTTTATAAAAAATTTAGTCTCCGTTACCATACCTATAATAATAAATGATACAATTTAAAAATTGTAAAATTACATTAATTTAATATTATTAATTTTTTCTTTATGGTGAACTTAAGCCTAACTAGCTAGTTAAGTAGTGACTATAATAGTTAAGAAGATGCTACACCCGCATGGGTGTCTGACTTAAAAATGTGCAACATAGCAAAAATTGTTTTGCGTGGGAAAGAACTGAGAAGACTAGAGTCATAAACTCATAACAGTCATAACTAAAGAAGAGAAGAAAAGAAACGAAATTGTTTAATTGTTACCACATAAAAAGGAGAACTTAAAATATCGTTTTTAATTTTTCGATGTCGGACTTATAAAAAAATGTATTCATGTTGGATGAACACGAAAATAATGAATTTTGAAAGAATAAGAACTTTTTTCGTGTAAGTGACATCAAAATATAAAAATAAAACGATATTGCTCAGACAACATTCACATCTCTATTTTATATCAATTTGGAGTATTATAAATATCAATTATACTACAAGGTTCTATCCTAGGCTAACAGTTTCTGCTATTTTGTACATTATTGATTTGTATCACATGTGGGTTATCACATATAAATGTAGCGTCCTCTTAGAAGTAACAAGTAAAAGTGAAATCGAATATTACCCTCTAGAAGTTCGTGATGGCATTATTACGATTTAAAGAAGTGAAGCCTCTCGTCGCTAAAAGAAATTTATTGTTATGAAGTGTTGCAAAGAGCCAAAGAATAATGTTGACTGTACCGGTGACTATAGTTTACGTGGAAAGGAATTATTTCTCGAAACTCAATTTAATTATTTTGTATTTGAGAACTTCGATTGAACAAGAAAAATGATCCGACCTTACAATGTTGCGTCTCCATTGAACAAGAAGTATCAAAATCAATAAATTATGAGGAAATCATCAATTACTTTTATCAGAACAAATAGAGGAAAAAATGTTTTTAGTTTTAGTAATATCTTCATATTTTAATCACCTATACTCTTTTAATGAGTAATTGATTTTTATTTCATACATATTTTAATCTGTAAATAATTTTGGTATTAAGTAGGTACCATATTTTATTTAAAAAAATATAAAAACTATCTAACATAATAATTATTTATTTTAAACTAAATATTTGTGCAATAAATTATTATGATAAACGCATAAAGCATTGTCCAGAGACAAACAATATTGCAAATTTTATCGCCCGAACTAATTTTTTACAAACTATATAATAATATAATGAGTTTTGTTTCAGATTTAGCAGATTTAGATCAATAATATTTTGATAATTTAGAGCAAATTAAAATTGAATCTTGAATAGTCATTAATCCATATTCTGCAATGTTTCATTGCTCATTATTACAATGACATAACGAACCAGGAGATAATTTTAAATATTTATGTAATTATCGTAAAAAATTAAGCATTGCAATATCATTTTTCGGTACAGTAATAATTATTGTTAATAAATGTAGGAACTAGCAAATACTTTTTTTTTTTTTTAAACAAAAAATGGTTTATAATACACATACAATTAAAATGTACTATAAAAACATACGCAATCGCATAGTAAAATAAATACATGATGGACTCGTACAGAATGATTGAATGTTCACAAAATAATATTTGAAACACGTAAAAAAGTAATTTCAAACAATGAATTATTCTGTGTAAAATCAAAGGTAGTTTAAATAATATTTTATAATACGATAATAAAATAATAACACACATTTTATTTGATTTTTTTCAAAAGAATTGATAAAATATAATTAAACGAAAAATGTGATAGAGGAAACACAATAATATAATATTTAATTAATATTTAAAAGATAATGAAATATATAAATTGGCGCTAGTTTAGAAAGTTTATCATTCAGGAGTCGAACAAAAGATAGCGATAGCACAAATCAAAATTCACGTAGGTATCAACAATCGAATTAATTTCATTTCGAATGCTCTGTATGGCTATTTTTAATTTTGTTTGTAATAAAAAAAAAAAAAAAACGACCATAACCTAAAAAATTCGAACAACAAGTCAACAAATCAACAAAAATATCGACACCGTTCCATACTTCCATGAGAACTCGTCTGCCGTCGGTTATACTCTTATAATTAACCGCGGTCCACGTGAATCATAAAGTGATGCGTTTGAATTTTTTTTTAACCGTCACGTTGCAACAGACAATTCAAACAGTGCAAACATCGTTCATCTGAGCGCCTGTCCGAGCCGTTATAGTAATACACCGAGGCAATTAACGTCGCCGTCGATTCGCGATAATGACGGATGCGATTACGGACCTGACGTCGTACCGGACGCTGGTGAAGTGTGCTCTAAGCCTCGGCTTACCCGGCAATCTAAAGGTCAGTTGCAGGTGGTTTTATAGTGTTGTAGTTACACATTTTGTAATGACAACAATAAATAATAATATTAATTATTGTAATCTTTGAAAACAAGACGCGACGATTAAGCACGACGTCGTTTGTGTTTAGTGTTAACTTATTATCGCGTAAAAACGTAGATAAAATATCATTATTCGTTATATCAATATTAATTAAGATGCATGTTATAAAGCGTACATGTATATATGTATATATATGTTCTCATGTCGCATGTATATAGGTATACGGCTGTCAGCAGCTGTACCGTACCGTCCGTACCCATCATGTTATGTGGGTCGTCCGCGATAACATGGCGGGCGGCGTGCGGTGCTTTTCCGGGATTTCCCGACGCCGTCCCGTGTATTTATAGAACGCGCTCGTCGCCGCAAACCGGTTTTGCGTCCGGCCCGTACGCACGAAAATTACAGGTAATCGGCAAACCGGCCAATGGTTGCCGAGCTAAAGGGACTTTTTGGCGGCAGACTCCGACCCGCCGCCACCGCCGCCGCATCATCATCCGTCGACGTTCGGACTTCGGTAGTTTGGTGCTTTATCGGCGTCCACCTCTTTGTCGGGGCCGCCACCGTCTCCACATTATTCCCGTTTCAGTCGCCGCCGTGCTTCGCGCCGAAGATCGTCGTCTCCCGCCGTTGTTCCCGTGATCCACGAATGGCATTATTATTATTATTATTATTATTCCAGCCAACGTTCGACGTGTTTTTCGCCTGCAGCGCCACTCTTATGTCGATTTCCTTTTGCGCCCACCTCGTCTGCTGTACGATTCCCATTAACGAACGCAATTCGATGTTTTGCAGAAAGACGAATACGTTGAGTTGTTGAGATTGCATCGAATGGGATATCATTTCGAATGTAAAACGTTGGCGCACATTATGAAAACGAAAAGGCAGACTATGAAAAAAAACGGTACCAAGAAGCTGGTAAAAAAACGATGTGTCGGAAGACCTCGTAAATCAAAGATCAAATGTGATGAATTGTCATCAGAAACGTCATTGGAGAGTATAAAAATGCGTACACAAGTAGCTACAACTGTTCCAGTTGAGAAAGCTCGCTCGACTGCTAGACCGCCAAAGCCTAATTTTGAAGGTCATGTATGTATTTATGTTAATTTTCTAAAATATGATTATTTGTATCAGTGATAAACATCATACAGTATCAATATTTTACTGCCACCTATTAAATATTGGCGAGTATGATTCTTATCCTCATCTTTCTCTATTTTCTCAAGTGTTTGAAAACATCCTTTTTTTTTTTGTTTAATTTTCATAACTTAACTTCACAACTTTATAATATTAGGGAAAACAATTATTAACTGCCCATAAGTGATGGTTTTTTTTTTTTTGTAATTTTATTGATGAATACTCATTATTAATATTTTTATTAAATAAAATTTCAATGTTTCACATTTTTTTTTTCAAACTAATTTTCACTCACCAATAAACAGTTGGGAGGACCTACAATTTAAGTTGTTTTTAGAACATGTGATAAATGTATGCATTGCAACGTAACTGCCTGTTTGATCTTTATATTGTATGTTCCTACTTATTACAGTTTAATTTTTACTAGCAATTAATAATTTTACCATATTTTTGTATTAATGTCAATTAATTAAGTTAATTATATAGAATAAATCTGTATGGTTAATATTATTTTTAAATTTAGGTGTCCTCTTCTAGCTCTGTGGAAAACATTGTCTACCGACCTCCAATTGCAAAGACTACAAGTGTACTTTTAAGAAATATGTTGCTTTCAACAGATAGAACCAAGTTTAATAGATCTACAACAGATGCTAGTCTTAATATTTCAAACAATAACAATCCACATTGTAACTATTACCAGGTACAGATTTTTTTTAATTTGAATTTCCTAATAACTAACAAATCTCACAAAACTCACCATATTTACTTTCTCTAGTCTCCTTAAATGTTCCAGTCTGAACATCTTGCCATCCTGTTCCATTTTCACTTGTCATCTCCTCAACTAAAAATGAACCACTATGTTGTTATATGTATTTAGCTAATTTAGACCCTTCCTTCACACTAAACAATTTTTAATCTCTCTAAATATAATCTATTTATTGTATTAAATGTATTATTGAAATTGGGCAAAAGTCTGTGTTGTAAAATAATTAAATATTTCACTTGTCATCCACTAGCTAGGTTTTTTACTTTAGTTTATTATTGATTTTTTCTATGCAAAAACTGTAAAGCACTGACTTTATAGAGATCTTTTAAAAATCATGCCAGAAACAATGATATAAGTATTCCCATACATAAAATATTATTAAATTTATTATCTACCTAAATAAATCTGTAGGTTTTTGATTTTAACCAATATTTTATTTTCTGTTTATTTCAAAATGTCTGAAATATAATATAATATTTTAATATAACACTTTCAAATATGTTAAAATTTATATTTGATTTTGCATTATGACAAGATTTCTAAATTAAATTTACCATCACTTATCTAACATAATTATTAGTACTATCATGGTTAGATTATATGGCGTTCATAACAAATTGCTCAATTCATCTTCTTGTGGCATAAATTACAATTAACAAACCATTTAACCCGGGAATTTAACTGATGGATCGTTGTAAATGCAAGCCGCCATTAATTTTATTAATTAACTTAAAAATAATATGTTTTAGTTGGACAAATCAAAACCCTTAAATCTAGAAGTTTCGCATAGAGCTTTTGCTGAAAATTCATCCCGAGTAATTTGTGAATTTTAAAGAATTTATTGGTATTGTGGTTTATTGACAAAATTATGATGTTTATTTTTTAGATAAAGTGGAAAAATAACAATAAAAAGTTAAACATACCTACAAAAGAAATCAAATCTACTGTACCTGGAAATGGTTACCTATCTAACCTTCAAGTTTTTCCTGATATCCCGCAACTGGCTGATGTAGATATTAATGCGAGTTTAGAGATAGATAACTCTAACTACAGCGTGTAAAATTATATGAATAATTTATGTCGTATATTCACAATTTTAAATAATTGATTTTTTATAGAAATGATCAAACTGATACAGAAACAGTCCTATGTATTGATGATTCTGATACCTTGAGTAATGAGTCTGCAGAGAACATAGAAAAAGAACAACAAGAGTTTGATCAACGTTGGGCTATGTCAGTTCGTATGGAAAGTGGAGAAATGTCAACAGCGTTTTCTAACTGTGAAACATTTAATCCGTTAGATGATGTAATATTTCCACAAATGTTAATATCCAGAACAAAGCAAGAATTATTTTTGAGTTTGTTGCATTTTAGGTTTCTTTGTTAGGGCCACAAGATACAGCTTTAGTACAAAATGATGTTATCCAAAATTACATAGAGACAAATAATGTCCAATTCATGCAACTACCAGATTCTAGTTGTGAAGTGATTAGAACTTTGCAATACTACGAGTCAAGATTATTAACAAGTCCTTGGTCTTTTCCAGAACATGTAAAATAGAAATAAGTTTTATCTTTTTCATCTTAATTAAGAAAAGTAATTTCATAGTTTCAGAATCATAATAATGAGTCTATTTCAAATGAACAGACAGCGCAAGGCGAGCAATTAAATGCAACAGGATCAAACCACACTCTAGCAGAATTTGCAAATATGCTTCCTTGTCCAATTGCTGGTTGCTTGTGGTATTCACATTCTGCAACTTTATATGTTCATTTATTTACTGTAAGTAATTTTTATTTTTATTTTTTTTTCTTCTCAAGTGAAGTTAATAATATAGAATGTATTAATTGTTGTATTAATAGTGTCATCAAGAAATGATTTATTATGGAAATGTAATTTCACATGTCTTCAGATGTCAAGATATACAAAATTTCTGCTTTTTTACTCATTTACAATTCGTACAAAATACCATTTATATAATCACTGTTGCATTTGATAGCTATAGTCACACATATGTTGCCACCATTCAGGTACTAATATATTATGTATATTTCTTTGTAAAATCATCTCATATAAGATTAAACACAAGTATGCTTCTATACACTTAACTAGTTAAGGCTTGTCAAGTGTCTTGCTTACATTATTCTCACCACATAGCTTCCATTTTTCTTAAACAAAATAAAGTAGTTTTTTGATCATAGCTAATTGTTGGAAACATAATTCGAGCAGTGAGATCTTAAAAAACTAGACAAAAATTGTTAGTCACCTAAATTTAAACTTATATATCATAATATATTTAATAATTGTAATAATGATTTGCCTATTTTCAGCATGTTTCGTCGTATGGTGACAATACAAGTGTTTCACCAACTACAGCAATACTGACCACTAGTTCTCTACGTAACAATAATGATCAACATTCGTGGAGTGGCCCAGTACAGCCTTACAGTGTTCCACTGGATGTATTACATGCTGATGGTAGATGTTTATTCATTGATCCTACCAATCCTGAACAGATGATTATTAATGTTAACTTAACAGTGCCATTGATTTATTCAAACGATTCAATGTTTGCCTGCTTATAAGTATTATATTTGTATTCTTTATTATGCTTTATAGTATTTATACAGTACCAACAATGCTATATCAAGTTATTATGTTTTGCAGAACATTCTTGTTACATGTTTAATTGTTTGCTTTGTTGTTAATTTATAATTATTTAACTTTTTTTTGTTAGTAAGGAACAAACAGCTTAAGATAAAAATTACTATTAATTATTAGATGATTGGTATAAGAAATATTACCTATATATTGTTAGCATATGACACTATTGTGTCTCTTATACAAATGCTTAATTATTTTACTTTTTATTACAGTACATTACTTTATTTATGTTAATTTTCTCCCTACCATTTAAACATTTACAAAGAAAAATACAATTATTATGTAATTATAGGTGATTGAGTTGGATATCCATTTATAGTTTTGTCCCAATACTAAAATATTTGATTAAATTATTATTTATTTGTAAGTTTATAATTGATAATTTTATTTAATTGTATTGTTGACATCTTTCTGATAACAAATTTACTTTTTACATATGTGTAAATAATTAAAGTTTGAATTACCTCATCTAAGGTGTTGTAATTATATGATTCCAAATATGTTTGGTTAAAATTAGAAAACATTGGTTTAAAATGTATTATGTATTATTAAATATTGTTTATTATTTAAAACTTAATAATTATATAAGACATATTTATTTTTACTTAATAAAATATTTTTCTGTAATTACAGATAAACTTTGTATAATTAATTATTTTCATACACATTTAGTGTCCAACAATCTTCATGATTAATTTTTAGCCAAAGATTACCTTAAGGTTAGGTCTTAGGTGAAAATAAACCAAGATAATTGTTGACAATATCTTACACCTTTATCAATGAATAGGATCATGAATACAACATTGAGTGAAACTATTATTATTTGAAGTATCTACACGTGCAGGTACTTATTTATTATAATTATTGGTTGATTAATGATAGAGATAAGTATAAAAAAAGTATGTATGTTGAATACAAAATTATTAAAACTTACATGAGAACTCAAAGATTATAATGTGAACTTTATTAAATTTACTAAAACTCCTAGAATACCCAAAGATGTTAATTGGAATTCAAATTATTATTTAAACTTGTTTAGTGGAGCTTTGAGAGGAATTATTGACTATCGAGGGTGGTTACCTCAGATTTTCTCAAAATACTAACTAGAAACTGTACTAAAGCATCTGAAAAATGTTAAGTTCACCATGTCAATGCAAAGGTTTAGGTAGGTACTATATTTCTATAATATTATTACTTAACTACTAGGGCTTGAGTGTTGATGATTTATATTCGTCTTTTTTGAAACATACTCCATAGATGACAATGATTTCCTAGAATAGATTATGAATAAACAAATATATATGTCATTTTTTAAAGGCTTAGTGCATTTTTATTATTTATTTTTTAACTATTGAGAAAAAAATTACAAGTTACTTATTTATAATTATTATATTTTTATATTTCTCACCAATTAAATAATTAAATTTTTTCTACCTATTTCTTAATATATGCAACAATTTGAAACTTATCTAGATTAAAATTCGTTTTGAAATTTAAATCACGTAATAAATATTAAATTGTATAAATTGTAAAATTGTAAAATTATAATTAAAAATTTCAAAATTAACAGTTAGTTTTATGATTTTTGTTTAAGTATTTAAGTGACTGACACGCACATTTTCTAAGGCATTTTTTGCGTTTTTATGTCATGAATGCATATTTTTTACGCCTTTAACATCCTTTTTTTTTCCTTTTATATACCGGGAACGGGTAGGAACTGTTTAGCACAATACTGCCACCCGAACCCGTATCGTTTATTCACCTTGACAAATAACAACATACATAAAACATAACAGCTATACATACGTGGGGGCCTCTAACCACCCTAGGTATTTTGGCCTTCAGCCCACAAATTCAGTCACCATACTAATCGCGCCTGCCTGGCCCGCTCTGCATTCTCCTTCCGCCCGAGAATCGCCTCCACCATTCTGTCAAACGCCAACCTCTGTTCCTCCACCATCGCCTCGATGCGTCGCCTCCTGAATGCATCATCTGGGAGGAGCTCCTGCTCCGGCCCCAGGATGATATCCGGCACATCATTGGGTTGTAGTGGCCGGCCGACGCATTGCTCCATCTTCCGTCTGTCTTCTACCCAGAATGGACAGTTAAATAAGGTGTGCTCCACAGTGTCCTCCGGCTCTTCACAGTGCATGCAGTAGGGGTCAGCTGCCCTCCTCCTCTTCCACAGATAGTGCTGGTAGCATCCGTGACCCGTCAATGCATGGGCCATGTGAAATGTCATGGCTTCAACGCTTCAAGTCTTGACTGATACACCCACCTTCTGATGTCTGGAATCATCCTCGTCCACGCTGCCTTCGTCGTGTGGTCCCAAAACACCTGCCATTCGCGCAGTGTTGTCTCACGCTCCTGCCTCCTTATGACCGCCACCGTCGTGAGCTCTCACTTGCGCTCCTCGATTCTGCGTCGCTCATCGGCCAGCAGGTGGGCTGGAGGCATTCTAGCTAAGACCAGAGCTGCCATATCAGACACGGTCCTGTAGCACCTCGCAACCCTATAATAGCGGCACCTCTCCGAGCCTGACTGAGAGCTGTCCTATTCCGAGCCGTCTTTTCGCCTTTAACATCCTGGCCGTAGTTAATATAGTAGACTATTTTTGATAATAAATAATATATAGTAAATGTACACTAATAGTGAATATTGAAATAATTTATTAAAAATTATAAAAAACAAAATATTAGTTTCATATTTTTAAAGTCCTTTATTGAAATAGAATGTATCTGATTGGTTAGTAAATTGTTCGGTGACTTGATTATAAGCTTCTTTATCAAATTTCTCTAATGCACTCAATTTAACAGAACTATAAAGTGTAAAGTAAAGATACATAATATTACTACACGACTTCACTACACATTATAGTCGCATTATCCACTATTAATTATAAAAACAATTTACTTACCTAAATTGTGGAAATACAGCACATGCTGTTGGGAGCATACCAATGAGTCTGAGTAAACAAATTTAGATAAAATATTTTATTTATATACAAATAAGTTTTTTTTATTGAATAAATATAAAATAGGTATTCAAAATTAATATGACAAGTAAAGGTACAATATTCAATATGTATCGTTATTTTTTTTTTTAATTTGTTAAGATGTCAACAGTATAATGGAGATAGATCCCCCCAGCTTTTATATTCTGAACAGAGCAATCACTAAAATGATGTGATTTATTTTTGTTTTTTTTTTCGTGTACATACAAATATTAGTGCTTAAGAGGACGTAATACCCTTATGTGTTGTCATACATGCGGGTATCACGTTTTCTTAACACAATTTTCAACTTTAAGGATAATAGTGTCCAATAAGAAAATTGAAAGTACTTCAAACTTTTATATACATATATATTCGTATTATAAATTTTCACAAATTTTTATTAAATCTATACTTGTTATAATTTTAAAACATTTTTTTCTCCATAAATATCGATAAAAAAATGTTTGGTAGGACAAAAAAGCATAATTTAATGCAAGGTTGCAAAGTTTTTTAATGCTAAGTTGTTTCAGTTATTAGCAGTTGGAAGATATTAAGTAGGCAGTTTTTTTTAACATAGATATGTCAGTTGCAAGACCGTACCTGATAAAAACTTCGTGGGGGCTCCAAAATTTTTCAATGTGGATATTAAACATTTATCGTTTTTATGTTCAAAATGTAAAAACTAGTTTTATTTTTAGACATCGGTAGGGAGAGTGTTCGGATATCTAAACACACCATTCGTACTCAAGTTACGACGTTGTTAAACGCTACAATATTTTGATATCACACAAAACAGTCGATAGTTAATATAATTAGAGTATATTAGCCATTTGGGACTGAAAGTATTTCTTTTGGTATCAAAAAAAAATTAATATAATTTATTTTAAACATTTGTAAAATATTGATGAAATTTCGGGGGATCCCGTTCCTTGCCTTCTAACTAATAAATCCAATGCTACATAATATGTTATAAGAGTTATTGCATTTAAGTATTTAATCAAAAATGGGTGGACGACAATGTATATGTCGTAAGCAATAAGCATATAGTCAAATCAGGCATTTTATTAAATTCCTAGGCATATAGTCGAAGAATTTAATGTTTATGCAATTTCACTATCCGCCTAGACATTTAGTTAAATACCTATTTCATGCCAGGCAAATAATAAAAAAAACATTTTGTATTATTTTAAAAATTTAAATATATTTTCTATCAGTTATTTATTGCTATTTTATACATAAAAAAAGCTGTATATTATTTATTAATATGAAAAACACGTAGGTATATGAAATAATATGTTTAATTTTGTGTTAATTATTATTTAGTATTGTTTTAAAAATGAAATCATAAATATATTCAGGTAATAAATAATTAGATGTGATAGACATAAATGATAGTACGAATATATTGTATAGCCTATATAGTCAGTATAGTCTATAGTACGAGTAGTGAGCACCTACTATATATTCTTATTAAATAAAAATAAAAGTTCCATTGGTTTTTACCTTGGAAAATTAACGTAGGTACTAGGTTGTATGAGAACCTTATCTATATTGAGTACCGTGGGACAAATTATAATCCTATTGATTATAACGATAAAAATATGGCGTTATGGAAAAAGATACAGAACATGAGATTGAATTTAACAATAATTTAGTTTAGTACGTCTATTACGTTTAAATAAATAACTGATAGAAAATATATTTAAATTTTTAAAAATAAGAGAAAAAGTTTTTTTATTATTTGCCTGGCATGAAATAGGCATTTAACTAAATGTCTAGGCGGATAGTGAAATTGCATAAACATTAAATTCTATGACTATATTTAATAAAATGCCTGATTTGACTATATGCCTACGACATATATATATATATATAAATATGTATCGCGGGGGGAAATGTCCTACTATACCGAAAACAAAATGTGGGGAAATGTCCACGATTCCTTTTAATTATAACCAACTACAATAATATACATTAACTATAACCGTATGTCTTTTAATCTCCGTAGGTATGTCGCATGTTTTTGTAAATATAATATAATAAGTATATTAGCACTTACATAATTCCAAATCCAATTGTATTAAAAGGTAAATGTGCCCATTTATTTTTTCTAAACCAGCAGCTTTTGTTATCCAAAACATTTTCCAAATATTGAATTAAAACTTAAAATTACAAAAATTACATTAATATTCTTATATACAGAGAGACAGGTAGACAGCTATCCAGGTATTTCATCAGTTTTCAGATATATTTAATACAACACGTCATAATAAATACATAGCCGTATGACGTCATTGATTTATTATCAGCTATTGAAGCTGGGAAACATTTCGTATGCAGTATTGCAATGATTAATCATTGAACTTAAATTAAAGATCGTCTATTATACAATATTCAGTGACCTAGACCTACCTACTTATTGAAGATCTGCCTACACGCATACACGATAAAATCCTACCATATACGGTAGAGTGATTTCGCCAGTTTTTAAAATTGTTTTTATTCAATATGGTTATTTCGCTAACTTATTTAGTTATTTATATTAATTGATTTTCACAAATATTTTCTATAAATGGTCGGCTTTGGAAAATAGGAAGGAATTTCGCAAAATTAAGATTAATGAATGGTGAGGTGTTTTATAATTTTGCAATATGCCAATACTGGTGTTTAGTCATTATTAAAGTATTTTTTTTTTTAGTAATATTTAAAATTTTAAAACCATTTAATTGTAAAATGCTACTCCATTTTAGATTCGGAGCGGAGCGATGAATGTATTGATTTTACAATTATATGTGTTTTTTTGTGTCTGTGTACATGATAAGTTGTCGAAATAATGTTTCGATTTTCAACTTCAGTAGCTTTCTAATTGGTTAGAAAAGGGAATCTAAAGTTGGTGCATTTGAGAGGTCAAATTTTGAAATTTCTAGTAGTTTTAAAAACACCGTGAAAAAAAATAAGAAAAATCGGGTATTTTTACGCAAAATCAATTTTTGAGAAAATCTAATTTTCTATCTTTTTAGTTTTTATTTATAAATGACAGTAAAATTTTAAAAATATTATTTTTGGGTACTTTAAATTGTATATACTTATTATGAATGACCGAGAGAGTCGTGTGCATAGTGAATCTGATTGATTAATTTGGTATTTATTTTATAGATATACCTACATTTTTTTTTCTGAAATAATAGCAATATAATTAATATAGTATACAACTATAAAATATCCTAGACTGATAAACCGTCTCCGCTCAGAATCGTTTCTCATATACAATGATATTATATCATTGAATTCAAATTTAATACCATCCATGATCCATTACAGTAACCCCTTGGCCCTTTGTAAACTACTTTACAGCAGAGCAACATCTAATTACACGCTTTGACGCTTTTTTATATTTATTTTAGATTCTGAGCGGAGCGATGAATGTATATTGATTTTACCATGATGTGTTTATATTTATATTTTTTTTTAAGTGTTACGATTGATTGTTAATCTTGTAAATAGATTTAACATTTTAAGAATTATTCCTAAGAATCTTAATTGGGGGTTTCGAGCTTGACGAATTTGTAAGAAATAACCATTTCCAATTTTAGAATATAATGTAATTGTTGTATAATTCTAAGTTTTGATAGTCGTATGCCGTATGCGATTGATTGTTGATCGTAGGACAAATCAATTTTTATGCAACCTGCTAATGTAATTAAGTGATGTTAACTCCAAAGAATCAAATAAATCTGCTAACTGCTGCAGGTATACTTAAACACTTTAAACTTGGCATGTATATTGATGGTATCCTGGTTTTCGAAATTCGACAAAAATAGAATGAATAATTATAATTATAATAATAATAATAATAGGTTTTTAAATTTGCATCATGTTTTTTCCACATGCTGATTGATTGATCCCCGAAATTAATCGTAAAACAAGTTTAAAATGATTTTAATAATTAAGGTAGATATACTTATACATCTAGGAAACACCTGGTTAAGAATTTTAAGTTTTTAGTACTGCATTAAAATAATTTGAGTTGTACAAAATGTATTAATATTGATAACTACCTATAGATACTACGATATTTAATATTTGAAAATTCTTACATACCTACTCCTGGAGCAAGCAATATAATTCTAGTAACTATGGTTTCTCCTATGCCTTTTAATCCAGCTAACTGAAAACAAACAGCAAAAATATTGTTAAAATAATTATATCTACATCTATTTTGACTTAAATTAGTAAATACTAACTCTTGAATATCCAACTTTTTCTTTGTTGCAGTCATATATTCTTACACCGTCTATGATTTCTTTGTGTCTCATAATTGGCACATTAATAAAACTGGCACCCGCGAATGTTATCAATGGGACGCATCGCTAATGATGTTTAAAAATTTAATATTTTAATTTTGAATAAATGAACCAACAATCAAGAGTTTAGTGTATTACACCTACTGTGAATTCAAATATTTATAATATTATTGAGAAACTGCAATCGATAAAAATATCATATAATACGTATGATATAGGTATAGTATAGGGAGAAGAATGAAAATAATAGCTATGGAAAAGGCTTAGCGAATTAATGAGTTAATTGCATATTATATTGGATTAATTGATTTACATAAAGTATTGGATGACATATCTTGCTAAGGAGAATTTTTTCAATGTGAAATGCAGCTAAAGTCGATGTTCCTGTGGCAGCCAAAATGGTTATTCCGAATCTAACTTGATTAGTTGGAATGAATTTGGTATCACCGTTACGGTTGGTGAAATTTACTAATGAATCGTATGATTGATTGAGACCATGCCAAGTGTAGCTGGAAGAATTCCTTCTAAAATATTACAATAAATATATTGTAGGTATAAAGTATATATTCTCTTAATTATTTTAATTTATTAATATGATGCCATAAATTATTATATTATATTTTATGCCGTGTATTGTGTGTTTATAACCTACAAACTCAATAGGTACTAAATAACATATAAATACAAAATATGTATTCATTACTATTGTTATCGTTGCACGGGTTAAAATGATGATTGTTAGTGAATTATAAATACCTGTTTATTTTTTAGTAGGTATTGGTAATAGGTAAATTTATACTATATTTAAAATTGTATACAATATTTCATATTGATATCATAGGCGTGCAAAGGAGGGATGCCGGGTGTGCCATGGCATCCCCTGCAGCAGTCTACTCAGATAGCTTGTTTTATGTTTTTACTTTTAATAGTGAAAACTATCAACATTATCATAATTTTCATCACAAACGTAACAGAGAGTTTTGTAGTTATGTACCTATTACATTTTTTTGACAAAAAATCTGATTCATGTTTTTTTTTAAGAGAGTTAAAAATTGAGTTATTTCGAATTATATTGGCATCTCCTGCGAATAAAGTCTGCGCACGCCTATGATTGATATAATTATGTAATACATATTATATTATACCTACCTATAGTATTTATAAAAAATTATAAAATTATAATTATATTTATTTTTAAGTGTTGACATAACAAAAGAATACCAGTTAATTAGTTAATACATTTGAAATTATGGGTATATACATACATTTATATACATAAATTCATTTATAAGATATCATAAACCTACTATAGAATTAATAGATTATAATTAATATTAGAGATTTGGGAAAAGTACGGTACTAAATGTAAAAAGCACAGTTAGTTTTATTATTATTATTTTTTTTATGGTATATGCGACTTACAACTTACAATGTCACTATAACCTCTAGGTTCCTATGTAATGTTTTTTCTTTACTTAACAGCAGCCTGCAGCCGTGTTAGATTTATGGGAAAACGAGTAAACCCAATCTTATATTAATGGTAGGTAAAAAAAAATACATGTGTTTTAATAATGATGTATATCATTGTATACCTAAATACCTTATATATTTATAACTTACGTCAATTGGGACAATAGAACAGCAACTAATAATGATTTTCCGATGGGTATAAATGACAATCGTCCAAAACGATTTTGAACTTCATTCGTGTCTGGGTGAATAACATTTTCGTAGATTTGTTGTGCACATAACAGCTTTGTATCTGTGATATCATCATTTGAAATTGATCCATTTCTATATTCAGTATTAGACATAGTGGTATGGAATGGTCATTAAGTCATTAACATAGAACAAAAAGTCGATATCACAAAGTAAACATGGGATTATAGAATTAGGACTATACGTCTATACGAGGTCATTAAAGAAATAATCAAATAAATACCCACCATAAACTTTCATATATTATTTTCTATTAAAGAAATAAAATTAAAGATAACACCTAGCGACCTAGCTTATTAACTACCTAATTATTTTATATAACATTAAAAAATTAAGATTTATACTAGCTATATATTATAATGTATGTTGATAGCTGGACGTTGGTAATCAATCATCTTATGATATGAAATTTCAAACTATGATTATTATTCATAAATTTTTTTTGTTTTAGGTACATACAAATAAGAAAGGCATAATAATTTGGCATTTTCAATGGTAGTAGAGCTGATAAAGTTCAATTTTGGATTAGTAATCCAAGAATAATACATCCATCTTCCAAAATAAGTATTAAGGTCCCATGGACATGGCACTGTTTTCGGATTTTCCATTATGATACTGTAAGAAAAAAAATTTGGCCTTGAGTCCCGAAGATAATATCATATTATATATATTCGTAAGGTAGTTACTATATTATTGAAAGTTAAGTAGATAATAAAACGTTTTAACATATAAAGTTATTATAATGGTTAATGTTATTATAAAATAAAAAAAAGCCGCGCAAGTAGGTATTGCTTTGATTTAATAGGCTAATAATAGCTGTTGTTGAATATATAAGTATAATATATATATGTTATATTTGAATTTAATGATAAATCATTGCATGCGAAAAATGATTCTGAGTCGAGACGGCCAGCCTGCCTATAATATTATCAAGTATATTTCATGACACACATCCTAGCATATATACTCATATAAAATTTATTTAAAAATTAGGTACCTAATCTAAATTGAAAATATTTCATTTGGTTTTACTTTATTAGCACTAAAACAGTCAAAATATTTTTGAAAATGTCTAGTGTGTACAGTTATTCGGTTTTGAAATAAAATAAAATATAAATCGATTGATGGAAATTCTTTTATTTACAGATGAAAGTCCAATATCGTAAAAATGTTATACTCAAACTAATAAAAATTAATGTTCCGCTCCAGTATACATTTTTTCTGTTAAAGGTTTTTATGAGGAATCTTTTATTAAAATTTCTAATGTTAGCTATGAAATATGGTATGAAAAACGCATTTACAAGTTTCTAACTGAAAAATGATTTTAAAATTTTTAATCTTATATGCACATGAAAAAATAATCGTGCACATGTACATTTAATATTTTTTTTAACTTCCATTAAATAAACTTAACGGAAACCTTGCATTAAATTTTCAAGCTTTTTTACCGTGTAAAAAATTTTTAATCCAAAATTATTTAAAGAAAATTTCTCTTGAATATTAATAGCTCAAAAAGTCTGAAAATATAAATAAAAATATTTGATGAACATTATATTGTCCTTAAGTGTCCTTGTTAAAAAATGTTTGGGTTATGTCTTATAGGCCATAAAATAAAATAAATAAAAAAAATAAATACATTTGCTTAAAAATAACCATTTTTTCACATGCATACGCCTTCAAAAACAAATTCTAATTTTCCGTTTTGACCTCTAAAAAGTATAGACTAGATTTATTTTTCTATCAGACAAAATGCCGATGTTGATAATCTGAGTATTTTTAGTGCCTTAAGTTGTCGATGATAGACAGATTCAATCATTATGTAAAATAAATAGGTACCTACCTAATACCTATTTTGCTACGAATCTAAAAATTTATACATGCCCATGAATTGTGTGTAATTGTGCCCGTGCTTAAACACCTTTCAATTGACGGTTGTACCCATCATGATTCAAGATATTAATAATCTTGACAAGATTTTAATTCGTGGCACCTATTCACCGGGGTCGGTAACCTTATGGATAAAGTATTAAGGCCCGTTCTTACTATGTCCGGTTAAGTGTCTGATATATCTTTAACCGGGCATTGTAAGAACGGCACTAAGTCTTGTTGACTAGGGCTTCGATTACATATTTACATAGCTGATAACTATTTACCCAAACCTAAGACCGAACTTTAATCGGTAAATTTATCAGGGTTTGGAACATTCATTCAAAAAATAAATGCATTCACATTCACATTCATAGAGCTTAAAATTGAATGTATTAGCACTCAACATTTACAATCATAATTCATAATGTAAAAATTGAATGTACTCATGAATTGCATTCATTCCAAACCCTGAAATTTATAATAGTAATACCATTTTCCTATTTTGGTTGAAATAATAACTGATTGCCACGGAGACTGCTTGCAATAGTACCTATAATATGTAGTACCATTATGTCTTTTATAGGTACCCACAGTGGCGTAATACGGAGGTGCACTCGCACCCCCTGGTATTATGCAGCCGGTGCAAATAGATACAACACACCAACTATATTTCATCGATTTGTTGAATTTTTTTTAAACTTATTTAAACATTTTGTTAATACTTTAATTAATTTCATATAAATATTATATTTTTATATGTATATAATGTATCATAGTACAGACACAGCACCATAGGCGGAAATCCATTGAAAAAGTGGGGGGCTGGCTTCTTAAAACCATCATCCTTAAGGATTTAGAAATTATATTTCTTGTTTTTTAAGAATATAATATATGAAATGAAACTACAAAATTGTTATGTTTGCAAGAAGGTTTGTTTTTGGGGCTTAGCCCCTCCCCCCATTTCCGCCATTGCACAGCACATAATATAGTATTTAAAATACAGGTACCTACAGATTTTGATAGTTGTTTATGTTAATTGTTATAAAATATAAAAATATATTTATACTCTATAGTATACACGCGACACGCGAGAAATGCAATTACCTTTAAATATTAGTAATATGACTTAATCTGTTATTACGATTATTGGACCGATAACAATTTTGCACCTGGTGAAATTTAATGGAATTACGCCATGTTATATATAGTGATAGATTATATTATATATTTTTTAAAACTGTGTGTGAATACGCTTCGGAGAGGAGATGACAATATACATTATTTTCTGTATAAAAAAAAGGAAATATAAAATAAAATTGTCTATTATATATTTGTATAAAAAATACAGTGAATCGTGAATGTGTGAGAGTAAGACCGAGAGAAGAAATAAATATAGTCCCACTTTTTAGATCCGCCATTGCTTTAAACTAGCAGAAATTCAAAAAAGTCTAATAGTCAGATAGTGTGTCACTTTAAAACGCATTGCGCCGAAAACCATCTTATACTTACCTATAAGCTATGTATATGGTTGTCGTTTTGAAGTATCTAATTATATATTTATATTTAATAAAATTATTATAAATACGATTGTCAAAAAAAAAAAAATTACTTACTATAACGAAGGTTGTTAAATGAATAAATATGATCATTAAACATTCAAGCGCCACAGACCGTAATGATTACGAAGTCAAAATGTCGACTGCCGATTGACATAGTTATTAGTTTTTAATGTTTATATAAATCCATGGATTTATATTTTATAAGCTAAGACCGCTTAATCTTTATTTTTGGCCCATGATATTAGTTATTTTAATTTCAGTGCGAACACCAGATATTCATAAAAATACATTAATTATTTGATGTACAATTCTGTTGTATAAACTTTCGCTATTTTACAGCACTGTAAATGTTCTAAACTTATGTCTAATGTCGAATTGGAAATTCAAGATAACACTAGAAATTATTTATTGTACTTGTTGCTTAATGCTTATAAATACCATCAGAAATCAGGTAATGGTGAACAGGTAACTTAATAAGTTCTTTGCTGGAGAGATGTAATTTTATTTGATTAGCTTTATAGTTAGAATAGTCTGATAGATACAGAGATTTATTGAACCAAAATCTAATGAAAAAAAAAGAAGTTTTAGCGTTTTTAACCTAACCTTTTTTTGTTCATGTTCCTCTTGATCTTCAAATTTTCACCATTATTCTACATCAAATTTCAATTTGTCATAAACCTATTAGCACATAAGATAGAAAAGAAATTATGGATTAAATTAATGACTAACCAAATTTCACTTAGTCTAACTTTATGCTTTTTTCACCTCCGCTCCATATTGAAAAACGCTGATCTATTTGGTAAGCAGTTTTTCATCAATACCCTATATTCCTATTTCTAGAACAGTATTATATTTAGTTTAAAATATGAACATTATTACAATTTTTTGTTCATTTGTTAACAGATTATTGTTCTGATTTTTAGTAAATTAATGAATGCTATAATCACAATTTATAGGTACATAGAATAAAGTATTACATTGTTCCAAAGATATGTTCAACCGGTGAAAAATATATGTTTTTTAATGATTGTAAATTTGATCACAAATAACTATTAAACTCAATTCCTTGAGAGAACATGCAGAGGTGCAACAATTCTCTGCATATTCCCACACCATATCCTGCCATAGAGGAACCGGTTTTGATAACACGGTAACTAGAATTTACTTGAGGTACAGAGTATAGACACATCACTTTCATTAATTTTGAAACAAGTTGACCATTTAAATAATTAATACTTTAATTTGATTTATTTTCTAGCTCTCATGTTTCTTTAATAAAATATATTTTGAGGAACACTAACATAAAATGATGAGGTACGGACTCATAGACCAAACAGCAAATAGCTTGTCTTAATAGAATATGTTCATAATAATTAATATGATTAAGTACACATAAAAACAAAACAAAAATATTAATTTAATACCTAAAACATCTATTTAAAACGAAAAAAAAAATTCTAAAATAGCACAGTTTAACAACAAATTTTACGAATTTGTTTCTTTATTTTTGATGGTTTCATCAGCCTGTTCTTCTGAATTTAAAAATTCTTCATCATCTTTTAAACCTTCAGTATAAATTTCTGGATATTGGTCCATGCAAGCCCACATAGCTGTGAACTTTTCCCTACATTCCATACCTTTAGGTTCTTCTTTACTATAATGAAAACATGTAAATGATTCTCTAAATTCAACCCCACAAGGCCCAGTCGCCATTCCTCCCAAACATGGACAATTCCAGTTGATGGAACCATCCGGAAATATGAGACCAGGCGAGGGTTCTGGAGGTGATAATATGACTTTACTAGGTGACTGATGATCTTCTTTTGTGGCGAATATGATAGTGTCTTTACCATCTTTAATTATTTGTGACATGTTTATAAGTGCTGTCTTCTGTGATGAATGATATTAAACAGGACGAACCACGATGTACGTTGAACGCAACAGTATTTGAGTTGTGACGTCCAAACAAAGTAAGCGCTCCTCGAAATTTAACGTAAAAAGTAGATGGACACCGAATTATGCCTTTTCCAGCTTTAAAACTTAGTACATCAAAGTTGACACTTGATCCAAACTGAAAGAAATTTAATTATTAAAAACTATTGTAATTTAATTAAATGTTTTCTCAATATTTTAAAAGCATGAAAAAAATAATAAATTCATAGCATAGTTGAAAATAAAATAAATATTTTATAATACTATATAGGTAGGTACAGTTTCCTTATTTGTTTAGTACTAATGATCATAAATTAGCAATTATTATATTGAAGATTTAATAGTGCGAAACAATTTAGATAGACTATGAAGTAATTAATGAAAAATCGAGTAAATTATTAAAATCTAGACACAATTTAATACATATAAGTAAACATAATGTAGTACCTGTCCAAAAACTTCTTTTAACGCTTCCTTGATGTAAAATGAAAATTTTCCTTCATTCACGTCTACGATGTCTCCTTTACGGTCGAGAACATTTCTAAATAGGGAGATAAAACAGGTAAATATAAATAAAATTCAATCAAGTAAATACTGATCAAGGGTTTGGCAATTCAAAAGTTACTCACAAAGTGACTTCTAGGAAGTAATAAGAGCACATAATAAGACGTGTGTGAAGTTGGGTGACCAAAGCAGCAGCTAGGTGATAGAGGTTTTCAAAACATCGATGTATCGACCATAAGCATCGATGTTTTGAAATTTTTGTATTATAATTTTGTCTCGCACAAAAAGTTATCACATAATATGTTTTCATGTTTATTGTATTTTGCGCCACACTGTTTTTTCTCTCGGGACGCCGTGATCATGGACGTCGCACATAATCTCAATTTTTTTGTTCATTTAAATTTTTCCATGTTCTAAACAATGCTATGTTAAAACATCGGTGTTTTCCTCGAAAATTCGATGTATCGACTCTTAGATAATACACATTATCTAAGTATCGACTATATCGATGTTTGAAAAATTTTGCTCATCACGTCGTCTACTAGGTGACTATTTTTCGGGCGGCTAGTGATAAGAAACCTTGTACGTTGAGTTGCATTTTATTCAATATCAGGGGCACCGTCCTATAAACCAGGGTTTCTTTACGAAGTAGATGTCGCCCTATGTCACTCAATAACTTTTGTAAATTGTTTTAAAAGGTTATAAATAAATTCTATTGGCGTCATTATCAATAGATTAAATGACCTAGCTTTGGTCACCCAACTTCACACCCGTCATAATAAGTCATAATTATACATCGTATTCTATTGAAATATTTTCGAAATTTTGACTACTAAAAACTAAGTTGGCACGTATTACGGTGTATAATTGTACATTATATAATTATAATCGTATAATTGCACGGCCGTGTAGAAAGCAAGTGCACCAATGTAAAGTACCTAACACAAATGCTGAACGTAACGGCAGCAAGTAATGAGAATGCACTATTGCACCATTGCACCAATAATGTAATAATCCAAGCATAAATGCCTATGCCCTATCATTTAAGATTTTTAATCTGGTATTCTGGTCCGAACGTATTTGAGGTTAAAGTTTAACCGTTAAACCACGGAGAGGGAGATCTGCAGCAGATTGCAGCTGCTGCTGCTGCTGATCACGATCGACGGGCACCAATCAGTGTGACCAACGGAACTCGGGCCGGGTGGCACGGTCCGGCACGATATTATACTTATTGTTGACAGGCCACCGATAGAAGTAAGTTGTCTGTCTGCCCGTCGTCACGTCGCGTTATCAACGGAGTAGTTGCGTTAGTATAGTTTTGAATGACAATATTATTATAATCATCACGATTTTCGCTTCCAAGTTCCATTCGTGCCGTGGTTGCCGCCGCAGCATTGCAGACTCATTGTTATTATTATTATTTCTGTTGTAGTGCACCTAGCCGCCGCCGCGGTCGTCGTTTTCACACCGTTGTCCGTGTGCGTGTGCCGCCGTCTGGCAAGTGCCGATCGACCGATCTCGCGCAGTTCGCCGACGCCGCCGTCTGTGGTCTCCAGTACGTGTGTATGTGTGGTGCCGTGCGTGTGCGTGTGCGTGTTGCCGTTTCGTTGCGTTTGTTGCCGACGACGACACGTCTAAATGGGAAGCGTGAACAACGCTGTCCGTTGCGGTTTCATATGTCGTCTGTGTTCGAAAATCGACAAGCGCGTTGTGCACATCTACGGCGAACTAGGCAGAAAATACAATTTGGTTCAAAAGATCAGAGACTATTTGCCCATAAAGGTAAGTGGCGCGCGCACACACGAACGGCGGTCGTTGACGTCTGTTTGTTTTTAATTTTTTATATTTTCGCCGTTACTGTTCCGTTACCGTTCTACGGCCGTGTGCCGCGGGGGCCGACGCTCCGTCAAAAATCGAGACGGCCCCGGAGTAACGTGGGTGAACGTGGACGTGGTAGGTAGTTCGGGCGGTGATTTTCGTTTTTCGTCGGCCCCATTGAATTTCGTTATTGTGTTTCGAAACGAGTGTGACGAAATCGGTGCGCGCACGCGCTCTCGGTCGAGCTTGTGTGTGTTTATATTATTATGTGTAGTAATGTATACCATGTCATATATTATTATTATTATGCACATTGCACACACACACACACACACACACACACACATGCCTGTAGATTGTGTGCGTGTTGCGTTATCACCGGGCCGTTGCGATTATAATAAAATAATGTGTGTAGAAACACGTCTGTTGTTTTACGCCATCGCCGAGACACGGTCGCGGGGGCGACGGGCTTTGGCGTTATTCGGCCGGCCCGGGTTTCCTGTCCGAAATCTTGGACACGGTGGCGACGAAGTTAGTGGTAAAAACGGTCTGGCAAAAATCATTTTTAACGAACCGCCCACCACCCCTTAAAACTACGCCATTAAAGTTGAGGTGGTAAAATAATCGTGATTCGCATATTTTTTTTTTATTTTTTTTACTTGATAAAATCATCTAAATAATAGTAACATGACGTCTAACCTAACCTATATCCTAATATTATGATATTCATTATTCATATATACATTTTTATAAGTTTACCACCAGACACCCACCCCCTAAATTAGGTCTGGCCGTCGTCATACTTGAGAATCATGTTCTCGGCGCCACTGCTTAGCGACATTTTCGCGGCACCTACATAATGTCCTCCGTCGTCGGCAGTGTGTTGTGTTCCTCCGACCGACACGTCGTCTCCCCCGCCGCCGTCACAACCTTGACCTCGGGTTTTCGGTGAACTATATATTTTTTATTTTATTTTTATTTTTTCTGTTTCGTTTTCAGGGTTATTAAAAGTGTGTTACTTTCATAGGCGCCAAGGACGCGGCTGTAGCCTTGACGCTCGAGCTCCTTACGCGTAATATTCGATGGCAATATCACAATAACGCAAACGCGGTTGTGCGCTGCCCGACCGCCCGCCTATAATGTGCAGTACCCGTTTTCGAAATTTTATTTCTCCTCGTCAAATTTTTGAACGAGTAGTGCCCAAAGTGCCTGTCCACTGTACCCTCGTCTTGCCCAAACACCCCCCCCCCCCTCGGACCATCCGCCCGTTGAGCACAGCGTCGGTGGTGATGTGATGATGTGTGTGATTTCTTTGAATTCAACGGCTGTGCAATTTTTTTTTTGGTTGCGATTTCAAGGTCTCTCACAACACCAGCTTTCTTAGTGAATTGCTATTTATTTTTTTCTTCTTTCAATTTCCGTACTATTATATAGGCACGAATCGTGTTTGATTGCGTTTTAATGTCCAATTTGGAATATATACATTTTGATGTCCTTTTTAAACATTTTCCATGGTCCATTTGTAACCTTGACCCAACTCTACCCGATTACCTACTATTTGGATTTATATTTTAAATTAAAAGTGTTTGAAAATGAGTCAAGGATATTAAATTGGTTACACTATTGAAATCATACAGACAGTATGCAATTTTAACAATTATTAAATCGGTGTTGTCATAATTTTATTGATGCAGTAACTGGATGGTTATGGAATTAAAGTTAATTTATTTATATAACTCAATATTTATTGATAGTTGTAGGTACCTAACGTGTGTAATTGTGTGGATAGGTTGTTGGACCTAACGGACATGTCTTAAAGTTGTCAAACTCAAAACTATTTCCTTATTTATTAAGACAATAGCTTACAACAATACCTAATAGATTTTTGTAAATTGTATTTCTTGTGTTTTATACTTTTGTAGAACTATAATTTTAATAGTTTTATTTATACTTAACTTTTAGCTACTTATTATTTAAAGAGATCAACTTAAATTTACTTAGATATTTATTTATTGAAATATTTTCTTATCTATAAGAAAATCATTCTAAATAATATATTTGGTCTAAAAGCATATTATAATTCATTATTTAAACATTAAGAAGGTTGTTTAATTTGATTGTCGGTTTGACAATTATGTATTTTTTATTGTTTTGTTAATAGTTTGTGATAACAATAACATTCAAGTGCCCTTGATTTGTTACTAATATTTGATTATTTACTACCGTTTCCCATACCATTTAAAATTATATCGCTTTGTTGCTTATTTTATAACTTTTTGAACAAGACATAAATAGAAAAAAAATAATATTTAGCAATTAATGAAATGCTAAAACATACCTAAATCATAGGTTTTTATGAATTAGGTATTAAAAATGTTAATTTTATTTTTCATTTATTCGTATTGAGCATTCTTAATTTTAGTTACTTAAGAGGACGCTACACCCACATGTGTTGTCTCCGTCTTACAAGTGCGTAACATTGAAAAAACTGTTTCGCGCGGGAAAGAACCGAGAAAGATACAGTTATAACTAAGAAACGAAATTTTCACCACATAAAAAGGAGAATTTTGTCTGTGCAATATCGTTTTTTATTTTTCGATATCACTTATACAAAAAAATTCTTATTGTTTAATAATACATTCATTTTGTGTTTTTTAAGCATGAATAACTTTTTTTGTAGTTCTGATATCGAAAAAATAAAAACGATATTGCACAGACAAAATTATTCTCTTTATGATGTGAAAATTTTGTTTCTGAGTTATAACTGTAGCTTTCTCGGTTCTTTCCCGCTCGAAACAGTTTTTGCAATGTTACGCACTTGTAAGACGGAGACAACACGCGGGTGTAGCGTCCTCTTAATGAAAAATAAATTTGTGGGTTATTTTATATAGTGTTTAATGATGAATCATAATTTTTAAGAAAATCATATGTATGCACTACAAATACCTAAGTAGATAATTGATCATGATATAAGTTTCAAGTCCTTTATCATTAATTTTAAAATTAATACCTAGTTACCTGTTATTTAAGTACTTATCTACTAGGTGTTCATTAATTATCAATTAATTAAAAAAAAAATAATATGTAACTTTAATGTGTTAACACATAAACTCACACATATTGTGTCAATGCTTAAATGCGCTAAAGAAATTTGTTCCTAATTGTTATTTTATAAATTTTTCTAAAATAATTTGTAAATTTTTAATTGATTATGATATTTTCAATACTTAACACTAATTAATTACCTACTAACAAATTAAGTGCTCCAATCGTAATAATTGTATTGTTAATAGTAGGTATTTACAAACATTTATAAAAATACTAAATAGTGATAATGTATTACAAATTATAGGTACACATATATATATATAAATAGAATCAAATAGAATTCTTTACAAATATCAACAATTTGAAAGAAATATATAAAAATATAGCGATGGAAATTCTTGATAAAAATAATTTTTTTTTGTAACTATTTATAGGTATACCTACTTAATCTACCAATTTAGTGAATTTCCCTAATTATGTTATTTCTAAATTGTCTCATATTCAAAAATGTATTCCTAGGGAACTTTAATATTTTTAAATTTTTAGAGTTAACTCTAATCGAGACTATAATCATGTAAATTCTTTTGAATTTAAATAGTATAAACTCAGAATTATCGACATATCAAAAAAATTAAATGCAGTAGAAGTTGCGTACAAATTGAATAAAATTAATCAATTTTTTAAATAGACGAATAACAGATTCTTTATTTATTTATTTTTTAAATGTATTGCTTGTTAGAATGCATTCTATTGTCAAGCGTTTTAGAATTTAGAAATTTTCTATGACTTTTTTATATTCAATACTTGTTTTTGAAGTAAGGATTGATAAAAATCTGTAATCATCCTAATAGCAAACTATAAATTATAGTTAAGTTGTGATAGGTTAGGTATAGTAAATAACAGTTAAATGTATTGATCAGCCATCTTAAAGTTTTTATAGTTCAACAAAATATTGATATTTAATAAAACAATTTAAGATATTTAAGTATTTCTTATCACTAGTACACAAGGATGGGCAAATTATCAAAAAAAAAAAACTAATCAATTACAAATTACTTAAAATACCAGTAATTAATTACAAATTACAAATTACATGATTGTAGAACATTTAATTACAGATTACAAATTACACAATTGAATTACTTACAATTATCAATTACCTTTAAAAATATTATTACAATTCCATTAGTTATTAAATTAATAATTTAACATTAATTTTTAATAATAATATTATTATATAAAAAAGTGTATAAATTAAATCAAAAAAACAAAAAAACATTAGGAAAATAAGGTATCAGTGACGGACAACAATGAGATGGTTACTGTAAGTCTGTGTGTAACGTAGTGTACAATTTGTACATCATACAGTACGATTGTCGATTTATACATGGAACATGGACAATTAAGATATATAAATGTAAACTATTATATCTGTCTACATGTCTATATTATCTGTATTTTGTAGTAATGTTCATCATAAAATTATCTTTTACAAATTACATCAATATGTTTATGATTAAATACCAATTACAAATTACTGAAGTAATCAAATTACTGTAATTGAGAAGTGCTCAACCCTGCTAGTACATATCTAATGATATACATTGTTTATTGCATGTTTATAACTATAATATTTAAACTTTCATGTAAAGGTGCTCTGTTCAGTGAGAGAACACATTGTTTCTGTATATACCTTCACGTCATTCTGCTATTGAAACCAGTTCACTTTTGACAGAATGTCGCGAGGTGATGTGCAGAATCAGCAAGTTATCTCGCTGTACAGAGTATGCATGAGCTTACTTGTAAACATATATTATAAATTATTAGTTATTTCTAATAAAACAAAAATAAATTTTATTTTAATTGTAAAAGAAATTACCTGCTTTAAATAGTCTTGTCATAAAAAATATTTATGTACTTATACCTAAATGATAATTTTTAATTGTCGGCACCAATAAAAAAAAACTTTTGCTACCCAGATTTACAATGTACCTACCACACACAGCATTAACCTTTCAAATAATAATAATAATTAGTTATTTTAATTATGTTACGTTTTTTATTCAATTCATATGTAATCTTAAAGTAACTGTAAAGAAATATGAGTAAGCCATTATCAAATCTAAATTAACTAAATTGTGACTTTTTTTGTTAACTTTGTTGTTTTCAATGATAAAGTGTTTTATAGAACTATCAGCACTTTAAAATTAGGTACACAAAATTCCATTTTTTCATCACTAACTTTCATACATATGGTATTGCAAAATATTTGTGAACATAAATGAAAATGTTCAGTGTGACAGAGGTTTATATACTTAAAATAATAGGTGTCAATTAAAAAGATTCTATACTCAAAATAGCTCGTTGTTTTAAATTGTACGCTAAAAGTAGATTTGTTATAAAGTGTTGGGAAGTAATTCTTTACTGTATCCAAATATAGTCTTCTTAATAAATCATTTTATTCTGCTTAAGATATTTTGATGTTACGAGAACACTACACCCACACATGTGTTGTTTCCGTCTTACAAGTGTGTAACATAGCACATTTTATGCTCAGCAGATCATGTTTAGCTCTGTTAGCTTAAAATGTAGAGTAAGTTGACCTCTTGTAAAAATTAAAGGTAACATTATTATGGAGAGCTTCTCATAGTCTTTATATTATATTTTAATTTTAAAGACTGAGAAGCCCTCCATTATAATGTTACCTTTAATTTTGATAAGAAGTCAATTCACTCTAAATTTTAAACTAACGGAGCTTAACATGATCTGCTGAGCGTAAAATTTAGCGTCATCTTAAAAGCACTATCTATCTTTTTTCCCATGATATTTAATAAAAAAATGATACTTGGCCATAACCTGAGTTAAATTAATGTTTTATTCTGTTTTAGATTAAATCTTCTGATGGTTTGCCGCTCACATTATGTGTATCATGTGTTCAAAGATTAAATCGCAGGCACACGTTGCAAATGGCAATAAAGCACAGTACTGCTCGTTTAGTATCTCGCGCTTCAGTAGAATCTACCACCGGAAGAGACGAATGTAATCAACATCAACAAATACACCTCAGCTCAGCTGTACAGTCAATTTGATTTTCGTCTTCTTTTAATGTATATACCTATTTTTTTTTTTTTCAATGAAGACTGTTATAAAAATTGAGTTCAAAACACATGAGCTGAATAATGGATATAAATATTATTCAAATTTTTCAAGTCTCATCAGTGAATTACTAAAAGTGTTTTACTAACGGTTTTTATTAGATGTAAGTCGAGCAATAAGGTTATTTAACAAAAAATATTTTAAGTATAAAATTATATTTCTATGTATAACATTAAAAATACCTAAAATAATTTATTTTTGATTGTATGTAATTTAATTGTATGTAAGATTAAATGCTTTTTTTATTTAAGAATAGTGCTGATGTAGACCTATTAGTAATATATTAGGGATAGTCAAAATAAATATGTTAATAATGAGTAAATGTACCTATAGATACCCAATCACCACTGCATTTGACAATTATGCATTTTTCAAGTATCATATAAAAAATAGAACATAGAAAACCAACAAAATTGTATTTTAATAAATTAATTATTGAACATAATATATTATATTATAATATCATTCACATTAAATTGAAAACTTGAAAAATGCACATACATTATTATTGATTTTTTTCTTTGAATAGTTACATTTATATTTCAAAAAGGGGTTACTACTATTGTTACTAAACCACCAACGTATTTAAATAACATGGCGTGCCATTTGTCTTTAATTTTATGTTATTTTTTTAAAAGCATTCACTTTATATAATATTTGAAATGAACTTTTCCTGATCTCAAACTTATGGGAAGGTTTTTAGTACAGATTTGTTGAATTTTTTAACATATTAAATTTGACATCCCAATAAATGTTGATTTTTAATTGATTTTTTTTAGTAAAATCAGTGCCTATAAAATTCAATTAAAGTATTAATATATTATTAAATTAAGTTTATATTTTATTTTGTAGATCTAGAAAAATAGTACAATAAGTGCAATATGAATTGGCGCTGGAAAAAAATTTGTTTAAAACTTTTAATTTATTATGTTTTATGATGTATTTCTTTTTCAGAAATAATAATTCAACAAAATTATAAAAAATATTTTTTGTTTTAATTGTTATGTTGTATGAAAATTTTCAACTTCCATTAAATATATTTATCTCTTTGTTAACTAACTTGACCTGCAATATAAATAATTGTTAAGATGTGAAAGAGATAGTATTATAATTTGTCATTAGAAAAACTTATTTTTGCATTTTTATTTTTTTAACACTGTTTTCAGTTCCTAGTATTGTTTAAAAATTAAAATAATAAATAGAACTGGAAAACTGATTTGTACACAATACAATTAGTAGAATTGCTTTTAAAGCAATCCAAAAATAACACTTATAAATTTTAAAAAACCTTTACTAAATTTATATATTGGTATTAAAAGAAAATATTTTCTGAATTAAATGATGTATTGTCTTACTAAGATATTACCTACCCGAGTTATATATGGTTCATTATAGTGTGTCTATGATTTTTTTTTTTAAATATAAATAATTCAAAATATGTAATACTAAATAATATGGCATGGCTATAATAGGATTATTAAAAAAAACTAATACAATTTGTCATATTTCTACTACGTATCTAGTCCATTGAAAATGTTGAAGATATTGAGCTGATAGATGTTATAAACTATGGACGTACAATATTTGGTGGAGAACTGTGAAAACTGCATGTAAACTAAAGTGGACTTGATGCGAAGTGTGTGGCTCAGTTTTTTACAATGGACATTGGTATACAAGAGACCTACAAATAATCGGTAATATTGTCAGCCTTCCCTAGAAATTAATCTCTAATTATTTAAATTGTGCATTGGTAACCATACAATTTATGATTTTTTATATATTTTTTATTACCTTTATTTGATTTAAAAAAAAAAACAATCTGGCAACACGTTTAAATTAAAATTGAAAAGTCAAATATCGCGATTTTTTTGCGTATGACTGTAATAGTAGACTTCGATAATTACTTCTGTTATAAATTTCTACTATATAATAGTAAATCTATACTACCTAATATATATACAAACATTATTAATTACTTTTTACGATTTTATATTAGGCGAGGTTATAATAGGTTTTGTTTTTGAATTACCAGTTACTAATATTTTATTGTAATTATTTATCCGATGTCTTCAAATCTCTATAAATCTAGTATCAAAATATATACGTGCAGGTACTGTTTAATATTTCGACATGGAATTAATAAAGAGAAGGCTAGTGGTAATGTTTAAATAATAAATAATATACGATGTTTAAAAATAAATTGCACAGTATTGAATTTTTAATTTGTTAAGTAATCTCGATTATGTTCAAAATTGTATTAAACATTTGGCTGAACTTGTACTATTATTGTCATCGTAATGTCGAAATGTATACATAATGACACACTTAGTACTTGCAAGGTAATTGTGTTTAATGAGCTACTCAAGGACTTTCATGCTACTTCATTTTGGTAGGTTTCATGAGATGGTTTCATCGTCGAATCTTGAAGGTCACTAGACAGTTATAATCATTAATGTAACTTTTTAACGGACTATTTTGTAATGTAATTTTGCAACCGGTAAATTTCGGGGATTTTAACAGCGCATATAGATGTATCGTAATCCATAAAAAAAATATTCCTCCTCTTGAACAAATATTGTAGGTTTAACTAATTGAAGAAAGCCCTATTAATAACTGTATTATTTAGACCGCGGAGAGTGGAATTTAAAAAATAATACGATACAATTAGATCTACGATTTTAATTCAAATCAATTCCTACAATAGGTACCTAATCGGCCATCACTATAATTACTAATTATTGTAATACATTATGCTAAATACTAAATTACCATATAATAATATGTGCTATAGAAGTATAGGTCGTGAGATACCTTATATAGTCATATAGATTGACTTATAATTTGTTTTCAGGTAATTTATGTTTATTATGTACATTTCAATAACGAATAATGTTGTTAATAGGAATCGATTTTATAACTAGTGCAATGCCTATCTGATAGAATCAACTATTGATATTTGATCTATAATCTGTATTTTTATTTAATAAATTTGTTTTTCCATAGGTACAACCAAAACGTTAGTATATTATTATTATGTCTATATAGAAACAACGAATAATAGTTAAACAAGAAATATATATATATATATAGGGTAGGTGGGTAGGTCGTTTGTAAGTCGTCAAGCTGTTAGATTGTTATTTGTAGGTGATTATTGGTACTTGCACAGATAATTTTGTGTTAAATCACTTAAATGTCTCATAAAGTTAATATAAACATAATTTTGTGTTGGGCCGAGTCAAACAGTATCGAAATTAAAATAGATTGAACAAAATACATTACTTAGCTGTTACACGAATCGCGGTTTGCATATGAATATGAATAATTCGTGGACGAAACACGTAGGTAATGATTTAATTTTTCATAAAATCCTTTCTTCTTTAATTGATTAAAATGCGTATGATTGTTTTATATTTTAAACAAGTTCGCGGTGTCCTGTGGTAAGGTACCTCTGCCTTAAGACTTAAGAGAACACGACACTCGCAAGTATCGTCTCCGTCTTACTCTTACAAACGTATAACACAGGAACAGTTGTTTTGCGCGGACAAGTTTTCTCCCTCTGTATTTATAGAAGAATTACTAAAATTCAACAACACATAGGTAAGAATTTTATCTATTACAGCAGTGCCATTATTTTTTTGTTAACATAAATGCGATTATTAAAATTATCAGTTTAAGAAAATACATTTTTTTTTTCATTTAAATATTTAAAATTATTGGTTAGTGCTATCAAGAAACAACTACGCTACGACACTGATAAAGTTCTTTCCTTATTAATTATTATATTTTCAAGTATAACTATAAAATCATAATTCATAACTCTTTTGGAATACTTATTTACTCAACGCCTAGTCGGCGCAAATTTCAATTGTCGATCGGTTGTTGCTTTTGAAATTAGTATTAATTTTGAATTTCAAAAATAAATCTATATGAGATAATTATTTATTATTTTTGTTGAAGGTACACGTGACAAATTTATTGAACAATATTATAATATTTGTTTTTTTTTTTCATACAACACGCAACACATTTATGAACGTCACAGCATGCATATAAATTTATATCAATTTATAATTGCCAATAATCGTCAACAATTTCTCAGTAAGTGGACAATAAAATATTATAAAAACAGGCATATTTTTACGCTAATAAAATATGATAATGATTATGTAAATGGAAACAACAAACGAACAAACACAAGCCCATTAGGCTGCTTTTCAAATCAGACCTATCTGGGCCCCCCTCAATGACTAATTTAAAATTGGGGAATAATTTAAAGATAATATAGCCATTTAGGTAAATAAAATAAACAATTATACAGTAGACATAATTTATATTTTTTTTATTTATTCATCTATAATTCATAAATCGTCACTAATTTATATTTATAAAAATTGCTATAATTTAGTAAAATATTTAAAAAAAATATATCACTTATTTGGGCGGCTATTCTTAATAATTTAAGAACAATAAATATACCAAAACATTTATCCTGTCTAAATAAAACAACCTATTGTTTAATACATATACTAAAATAAAGTACTATTTATACTAAATAATTTTACTAACCTAACTTGTTCTTTCGTAATAAATTGGAAGTTTCTTTTTCAGCATCATTTCAATTTTTAGATAAATTTCGTAATATTGACCACTCATTACAATATTATTTCATTAACTGAATCTGATATCAACGAAAAACGAACACACACTAATAATAATTACTAATAAATCGATTTAACTATACTATTTGCTTCAAGGGCGTACTCAATGGGGTTCGGATCTGGATCCCTCCCCCGTGGAATGACAGAACTTAAAATTCACAAGGTGTAAACCACTTTTTTTTAATACTTTTTGCATGTTAAAAAAATCTGGACTCCTCCCTTTGAAAAATTCCTGGGGTACGCTCCTGGTTTGCTTGATAATTATATTATTTATTATTTTCAATGGTTTTCTTTAATGTAGACGTTTTAAATCCGAAATTCCAAAATATTATTTTGAGTATAATTTTTATAGTTTAAGAGGACTTAACACTGACACTTGTTGTCTCCGTCTTACAATTACGTAAGATATATAGCTCAGCGGATCACGTGTAGCTTCGTTAGTTAAGAGTGAATCGACCTTTCATAAACTTGAACATAATCTGGTTTTTATTTTACGATAATTCAGTTTTTATGTGAGTTAAAAGAACATTTTTAATTTACGCTATATTATATACGCAAAACTTGCTAAAAAAATTGAACGGTAAAAAACCCACACACAAACACATAATGTTCTTTCCATCATATTGATTCATAAGAGGTCAATTCACTCTAATTTTGCCAGTGTTACGTCCTCTTAACGTTTAATTAATTTATTAGTATTACTAAAACACTATGTTGGTGATAACAACAATCGACTTAAATGGAAGATCTCACTTTATGCGCCAGTTGCGGTGTATTTCTCTCGATCAAACCCGCCGTAACAGAATGCCTTAAGTTCGAAATTGAGCGACGAGAAGCTGGAAAAATAGGTAACCAATATTTTAATCAAAATCCCTTCACCGAACAACTTACAATTTATGATGTCTGTATATGTTCCCAAATGTAAATTAAGATATAAAGCATAAACGTAATGTGTTATTTAAATTCAGCTAATGGCTATAATCGACGAGGCTTTATTTAATAATTATAAAAAAAATAATAATCCACAAAAAGTTGGTCGGTGGTCGTTATCCGCATCACCGCGGCTGATGTGTTGCGGGTGTTGCGACTACGACAATGTATTATTATTGAACATTTCAATATTTCTACGTTGTAGACTTGTAGTAAATTCTTTTATTGATAATATTTTTGATATTTATGATATATATATTTTGAAAATGCTACGCAAATAATAACATTTTTAAAATCAATTGTATACATCAATACAACAATAGAAATATTTATGATATTACCCCAAGAACGATTTGATTGTTCATATTAGTTGAGGATGTCAGCACACTAATAATTGTGTTCCATATTAAGTGTCTCTGACCCACGCGCACATAGAAAACGTTCAGTCAGCAGAACTAAATCAACCTTGTGTTGTTAGCTTTGGTATATTAATTTGCCTATTATGAAACGTAAATTTAAGAAAATGAACTGTGTTCTTACGTGGGATTTTTACAACATTTTAATTTTAAAGCATGATATGAACATTTTTAAATCGTAAACTTTATATACTTATTTACAAGCTGAAACTTCTGTGAAAAGACTATAGGACAGGTAATTACACAGATAATGTTCTTAACTTAAGTTTGGGTACGTTTATATAGTAACAGTAGAAAAATATCAAAAATATAAAGGCACGTTTTTTTTTATAGCTGTTTAAAGTTAAAATTCTGTCAAAATTTTTTAATTAAAAATTTAAAAATCATTTAGTAATAACGTTCATCTCTTATAGCTAACTATTAAAAATTTAAAACAAAATTTCACATGAATAGTTAATTCTGTAAAAAAAAAAAAAAACTATACAAACACAGTTTTTTTTTTTTTGTTATAGTTATTCAAGTTGAAATTTGGACAACATTACATATTAAATAACCAAGAATAACGATTTTAGTTATATTGTTGTAATTTAAAAATATTATTCGGGGGTACTTGAAATTTCTAGAGTATATACTTAATATTCTGATTGTAATAATGAATTTCGTTGATGATTTGCACTAATACTTTATGATAATATATTATTTATTTATACTATGAAATATGTATGACTGAGTGTCTGAGTGAGTCTGGTACAATAGAATGAATCTGATTTACTGATTTGAATAATTTGGAATTTATTTTATAGGTGCCTATATTTTTTTTTGAAATAATAACAATATAATTAGAGTACCGTTATTATGCATATTCACTGCAGACTAAACTTGTACCTACAAATCTATCTATTCTATATAATATTATAAATTAATTTCTGTCTATCTTTTTGTCTGTCTGTTCTTTATGCATACCTAAACGGCTGGACGGATCGGAACGAAATTTGGTACAGAGACTTATTAGATCTATGGGCAGAAGATATAAGCTAAGTTAAAAAGTGATAGGCCCGACCCCGGGAGGTGCCCAAACAGACATTTTGAGATTTACGATGGAAATTGTTATTTATTTATAAATGGTTGCTAGTGGTGCGAAATAAATCGTCGTCCTTAAATGTGTTATTATTATTTGTTATTATTTGTTTCCATGGCACGTGCGTCTATTAATAAATACTAGTCTACAAGAGCGTCAACAATTTAATATTTATAGGTACATATAGGCAGCCAAATCATGTAAATCGAATGTTACTGTTACATCATTTTATCTAGATTTAGCTGATTAGAATATTCTCTGGCACGGTTGTCGATAGAACTACCGTTCAGACGTCTATATGGACTAACTTCCTAGATTCTAGAAATTACCAATATTTTAACAATCATGAGTTCGGTATGTTTTGAAGCGAATATGTTCACGCTACCTTGTAGGGAGAGGTCAAAACATTTTCGTTGGACCGATATTATAGTGCTTGGAAAGAATACTAGATCGCGCGAAATATATTATTTAATTTTAACGAAACGGCCACTGAAATATTCACGAATTTTAAGTCGGAGATTATTGTTAATTGTTTGATTAAATTATAAAATATTGACAGCAACGATTTTACAACTGCAATGTGAACTGTTATTGCATATTATTTTTTAATTAATGGTTATAGGTACCCACATCTATATGTACCATAAAATAATAACCATATTTCTACGTCCCCCAAGTATCTTTATAATATTAATATTGCTTTTAAGAAAACGTAATACTAATTTTTTGTACCTATCTACTGTAACGGTTTACAGATTGTTGACTCGTCATTTATGTCACACTCGGCGGATTCACTTTGGTCAACAGAACAGAAGAACGAGCATAGTACGTACATATAATATATATTATTATTGGCATAGCCAGACAGTCAAGTCCGAACCGTTAAGTAGTGACCATCGAAAAACAGTAATCTCTACATTTTTAAGTAAAATTAATATTTTGATTTATTATAGGTATAACCTAATACCTATATTAGAGATAAATCATAATAATTAAAATATTCAACTCGTATTTCCTTACTCCTATGATCTTCAATAAACTACCCTCGAGGACAGGGTTACTCTGCAGGTGATATAATTGTGTTGTGTATCGTATTCGTATGTATTATTATTATTATCCAATCGTCTAAAAATCGCATTACTATACAGGGTGATTCTTTTAACTGGGTACACTAATTATCTCGAAAAGTATTGACTTTTTTCAAAATATTTTTTTACATGGTTTCAAGTTGTTAAAAAACCAACGTTTCTATTAAAAAATTATATTTTTAAATATTTTTTATACTTATCATTTTTTAAGTTTTTTACTTTTTTGAATGACATCATAGAGTTTTAATTTAATATTCCAAAGCAGAATATTTTTCTAAGTATTTTGATTCATAAAAATCGAATTTAGGACGAGTAGTTTATGAGTTATATGTATTTAAAGTTTAGACAAGCGGTGTAGTGGACAAACATTTTGTGGGGTAACCCCGTACCATTCCACTCTGCCAATCTAAACTTTAAATACTTATAACTCAAAAACTACAAGCCCTAAATTCGATTTTTATGAATCAAAATACTTAGAAAAATATTCTGCTTTGGAATATGAAATTAAAACTCTATGTTGTCATTCAAAAAAGTAAAAAACTTAAAAAATGTTTAAAAATATAATTTTTTAATGAAAACGTTGGTTTTTCAACAACTTGAAACCATGTAGAAAATATTTTGAAAAAAGTAAATACTTTTCGAGATAATTAGTGTAACCACTTAAAAGAATCACTCTGTATATCGTGTTCAATTGTGTTCGTCAACGATGAACGCAGGTCATATAAGTTCTTTTGACCTGTAAAATGTTACTTAGAAAACTTTATTTGTATCGATTCGATAATCCGGTCCGTGTAGTAGAATATTGGTTAGCTAACCAACTACTCCTTAATTGGATAGGAATTGGTATAAATATCGACAGCCACGTGGATTATGTAGGTACTCTGTTGTAGGGTGTTATAAGATATTCATTGGTTATTCTTCGATTATTCACATTTATGTTCCTTATTATAGGTTCTACCTGTTTTAGAAATACTGGTTTCATATATCAGCAAAAATACATACCACAATATTGTTAAAGGTATATAGCTAATGTGTTTTAAAGGGGGTCTATTCAAAATGAAGGTACAAGATGAAAATAAAATAACACTATTGATGATTAGAAAGGGATCTTCATGAAACTAGTAAGCTATAATATTACAATACTTATACCATTAATAAGTTGTTTGACAATTATTAGCATCATCATCAACATTTTTTTTTCTGTTGATTCATCAATATGTTCTTGTTTAATGTATTTATTTAGTATTATATTATTCTATGATTATTTAAGTATCGAAAAGGCCATCACTTAACACAAAAATATCAATACAAGCCTATGCTAGCTGGGCCCTAGACAATAATTTTACCTTTACGTTTCGCAGTGAATCAATTCACTCTGATATCAAACCTAACAGCACTATAGGTACCAATGAAACTAGTGAACGAAAATTTGGTATGTCGTACGGAGGAAACATTTATGTCGGTTCGACGTCCTCATAAATCGTACCTAGTCTATATAATAATTTTCAATGCAAGACTATAGACAACAGTGTTCTTGTTCTTTTAGCGAAACTCTCACGCCACCTTGCTGGAGAAGTGATAACATTTTCGTAGGACATAGTTGGCATTTGTAAGTAATGCTGGATCATATGATGTTAAACTCACCATTTAATATTAATAATATATTATTGTTATAGCACCGCTGCTATGGACAAACTGCAGTTTTGGTATACCTATTTTATAAAGTATTATAGGCAATGTATGGTTAAACCAGGATGGTCCATCTCGCGGCCCTCCAAGCATTTTTTTTTTTGGCCCTCTTAAGAAGACACATATTAATGATATAATAATTGTAATGTAGTTACTGCAAGTCTTTAAAAAAAAAAAACTAAGCCCTTATAGATGATGGGAGATGGCGTGGTGGCAGTACTAATATATTATAAGTGTTCTATATAACGTGATAATTTTTATCGGTTGGAGATCGTTATATATAGTTATTTTATACACGTTATGCAAAAATAAATTATGATTATCAATACCATAATATTATGTTCATACAATGGCGGATCTTCGATATTTTTTTTTATTTTTTATTTTATTAATGATACCCTCGGCAACATGGGCCATTGGGTTTACAGTGAAAAATATATATAAAAAAGAAAAAATTACATGAATTGTATCTATATCTAAATTTCTTCGATATTTTGATATGTGATGTAGGTACATATAAATTGTATAATTTCAATTTTAATTAATTACTAACGGTTATAACTTATAATGAATATCAAATAAAACATTTTCGATAGAAAATTGACTGGGGGGTACGTGCCCTTGTTTCTATATGTCGCAAATATGTACCATAAGACGGCTCTAGTTATTATTTTTGTTTCGAAACGATTTTTCAATGTTCCATGTTACGTTTATTTGGCTGATGCAGAATTTTCCCGGTCGGAATCCGGTTTGATATTTAACTAGATTTTTTCTACAACTGAAGTTATTTAGTTCAAGATTATATTTTTTTGTAAACCTATAGTACCTAGGTATATATAAAAAAAAATGATTCAAAGTTGTGACTAAGGGGGATAACGATAATATGTTCCTGGAAGGAACGATCTGCATTGTTTGGTCCCGTAGGAACCCAGACGTAGTTGTGACAATGTGTCGTCGTACGTTTGATCTATTTTGTGTGCCTGTGTGCCGCCAGAGACAAGGGATGGCCCAATGAGGGCCTCTGCGACCAAGGATAACGGTAAATCTTTAGAAACGCAGAGGCCTTTGATGGAGCCGCCTGCGACCCTGGCTGACTTGACCAAGTCGTCTCCTCTCATCAGTTCATGAGCACCACTCTTAAGTGCATGAGCACCATCCAACACTAAAACAACTTCAAGAGTTCAACATCTGAGTGTTTAATAAAAAACCTTTATTTATTTTATTACGTCAACTGCATATCAAAGGCAGCTGCGAATAAGGTAAGGTGCATGCGCATCAATATTCATATATTTATATGATTTTATATATTATATTGTATTTATTCAATTTTTTATAATTTAATAATTAATATTTTATTACTACGGTGTACTTGATCGTTCTCGAATCAAGACCTCGAGAACCCTCCGACGGTCAGGAGGAAGGTTATTACGCAAATTTAAAACAACAAGACATAAGTTAAGATAACTAAAAATAATTAATAACTTATAAATATATTTAAGGCATTCATTCAAGGCTTGTGTCCCTTGTGTTTGCCTTACAATTTATTCAGACCAATTCATCTCCCATAAATAAATAATAAATAATTACATTACTATATTAAATAATATTATATTATATTAATATTATTATCATTAATTTTATTTTTAATATATCCCCTCTTTTCCTTTTTCTTTTCTTTTATTTATGCGTTATTACAATGTTTAAAAAAAATGTTGTATTTTTGTGAAAATAATAATACATATAATAATAAATAACTATATATAATTTGAGTATAAATATATTATTATGATAATTCAACGTTAGTTTTTTGATTTGCATAATAAATTAACAATACATATTATTATGTATTAAAAGAACGCCAAACACAATTTTTTTAGCGTTAGGTACTGTGCGATTATATAAATCGTGCTGCATATTATTGTGTATGTAATTATTATATATACCTATACATATACCTAATAAATTAACATTTATACATTTATTTACAATAAATCACACACACACAACGAGTATTATATTATGTACCCGTAGCCCGTAGGTATAGTATTATACTATTATTATGTTTTGTATGTATATTAATATACTATGTAGAAAAGTCTCGAGCTGGTTATATACTTCGTCAAAATCATGAACGGCTAACGCGTTTTAAATAATGAATTTTAATTTCATTGACAGTTATAGCCTAGTTGTGCATATCATACCTATAATATAGCCATAATCTAACGAACGAAAAAAATACAAAATAACGAAACCCTGTTGGCCGACTCCCATCGCCGCTGCCGCCGTCACGGATTCGCAATGTTTGTATATTATATATTATGTATAAACACTGACCACCGCCACCTTTACCTTCACGTCAACTCTCCCCTTCGCTCCTATTTACGTATAAGGTCCAACAAAAACTTCATTAATCAGTTTGCGTGTTAAGCCGATTTTCTTATTTGAATGAGAAAAATCGAAAAAACAAAACGAAACGAAAACGAAAACCTTTACACAAAAACATAATAATAATAATAATAATATTATTATGTACAATATTGTACATGCTCGCCACAGTTGACGTGAGGGGTACGCGAGCCAATAGTATTCGAAAAGTTTTTAAAAAAAATTTAATATTCGTATAATAATATACAATATATTATATAGTACTTAACGACGGTTCGCCCACACACGCCACACACACACACACACACACACACACACACACACACACACACACACACACACACACACACACACACACACACACACACACCCACACACACACACACACACACACACACACCCACACACACACACACACACACACACACACACACACACACACACACACACACACACACACACACACACACACACTCACACACGTGCGCGCACGCAAGTACACACGTACACGCACACGCCAACCACTGCACGCCACACACACACACACCAACAGCGAGCAGCGACCGACGCAGCGGGCCATTTGTTGTTGAGACGCGGCGCCGCGGACACGTCTTCGAGACAATCATGGCCCAGCGGATGGTGCACGAGTTTTTGGCGGCGTACTCCAGTTGTTGTGCGGTGGCCGCACTGCTGTTGCTGCAGCCGGCAGCCGGCATGGCCGTCGTCGGGGTGGCTGGTGGTGGCCCACGCGGCACCATCGCGGCAGACGCCGTCGCCGGCGTTGTAGTTCCGGTAGCGTCGTCAGCCACCCGGAACAAGCGATGGTCCACGACGTTCGGAGGCAACTCGAGCAACAAAAACGCGACAGGTGAGCGATATTATTCCGGTATTATGCTGGTTTAATAATTATTATACTATAATGCGTGCGTGCTTGATAAACTTACGGTTTGCAGTGTTTGAACAACACCTTACACAATCCGCCGCGTAGGTTTAGACATACTATGATATTATTGTGTCACACTGTTCGTTTCTTGTTCGCTACATAATTTCTCAGCGCGATCGGTTTGTGTCTGTGTCGACCAATTGACGTTTGATCGTTACAAGTACAAATTTTAAGTATACACGTTGTTGTTACGAACTTGCATAAATTTTGGAGCATGATGCTCGTTGCAGCTCAGTCGCAATATTTAAAAAAAATTCTGACCAGGTAATAATATTCATGCAGGCACTTAGATGAATTTCAAAATGGTTTGTGGCAACTTCTGCACCAATGCAGCAGGTATTATAATATATGCATTACTTATGTAAAGATTTATTTGTTTGCATAAGAATATTTTGCGCACGTTTCCAATGTATAAATTAAGAACTTTGGGGCATTTAACGAACAAAAATAGCGTATATGAGGATTCAGTGGATCTATATATAATCAATAAAATATACAAATACTAGATTATAATATATAGGCATAAATATAAATATAGATAAATATGTTTGTGTGTTTGATAGCACTCAGTAATCGCAAAAACCACAAAAGCTATATCGATGAAAAAGTAATAAATTCTCAAACACTGCGTTTGCTGAGATATTTTTGTTCTATATTTATGTATATATAAAACATAAATTGGGCTACTGCCTATTTTGCATAATATTATATAAATATATATGTATACTGCAACTGCGTTTAATTTTGAGTTACAACAGAGATTACACTTTTGAAATCTGAAGATGATTATAAGTACTTATAAGCATTTTTTTAATCATTTTATGAAATAACATTTTTGGGGGCACTTACTTAACCACATAAGTTTCGCAACATCCTATTTCCCTCCTCCTACAATTTGAAGTAATAGTCTACATAAACGTCGAAGTAACGCAAAATAATTATGGTTCATAAAATTTCGATCGTTTTGCTTCAGCACACTGATAAATTGACAACTCTGTTATACAAGTACTATATTATACCTTTGACTGTTTTAATTTTTTTTTATCGATCCGCAGCATACACTTTAGTGCAATGTGTATATTGTGTTTATGCGAATAATATTATCAATGCTCGTGCTCGGACATGAAGGGAAATTAAAAAATCGGTGGTGAATAGGAAAAATACGCGGAAAGAGAGGATTAAGAGTGGTGGACGGGGGTTAGAAAGTAAAATAGTGAGGGGAGTAAAAAAAAGAAAGTTATATATATATATATATACATTTTCTATTTACGGTTCTTTCGCACGCTAAGGTTGCGGCGGCAGCTAAGGTAACTGCATGGGTATACAACACACACACATATATGTATATAATATATATCATAATGTTTATGTATTATAAGTGTGCCGTGTTTTGTATAGCGGTAGTGGCGACGACCATGGCGGCAACGACTGCAAACGAACTGTTTGACGCCTTCGACGAACACGTAGAGGGGAAAAAATTCAAGTTCATACAATTTTACATTAAAAAAATTGTTTAGGTAGGTTCCGCGTGTTCTTACCGCCCACGTGCATAATATATGTATTTATTATATAATAGACCGTTTTTTTGTTTTTTGTTTTACAAGTAGTACAGGTACCTATATAAAATTGTATAATATTAAAATAATGACGTAACAATGGAAAAAAATTATGCGGCGTTACAGCTATAGTATTTCATATAATTTATAACATAATATATATGTACACAAAACTTGGTGCAAACAATCGCAATAATTATTATAAACATTAAATTATGATGTATTATATTGTATACGCACGATTCGCTTACAGAGTTGTTTGTCCGTTTACCCTTCTAAGTTTTTTTTTGGCTTACAGTTTCACGCGAATTTCATTGTGTTCGTGAAGCACATCGCGGGTAACAGTGTTTTTTGGGTTTAAAAACTATGTTCATTCAATTCTCGGATTTCCGATTTGACTGTAAAAAACCATTACGTATAACTTACGTGACGGACGACGATTTTTCCCTCGCTATTTATTATCATACGCAGAAATAACGTTCTTTTAGTGTATTCGTCGAGCTCGCAGTATTCCTACGATGTTCACTGATATCGTTGTTTGCGTTTCACGTGAATTTATTACTGGTTGTTTATTTAATGGACATAATACGATATACTATAACAGTAAAATGCCTCCCGATGAAGCTTATTGTAACAACTGTAAATCGAAAGTGCCAACAATGTTAGTATTATTATTTTTCGTTTTGTTATCTTATCGGCACAGTCTTTTTAACTGTTTTCTAATGTATGTTTAGGTATACATAAAATCAACGATGTTGAAATATAATTTTATATCTCCGTTTAAATATTATTGGCACTTTAAATAACCTAAAAGTGTATTAATTATTAAATGATGACAATATAAGCTGTGTTGGATCTAAGCCAATGCGTTAATCTTCATATAATAGGTACCATAATGTATATTATTACCCCAAAAAATTAATTCAAAACGATTATAATTACAAATTACTCACTCGTAAAATTGGTCAAATAGTTTAAAGAATAGCCATACAATACATAATAACGTCGCACTCATAAACGAGACTTGAATGATAATGTATACGGATTAGGTACCTACAACAACAACCCTGGATTAAGCGCTTTTCCGGCATATGAAATAATAATTAATGGCAAAATAACGACTTGTCCCAATCAACCAAATGGTGATTGGACCACTACTGTACGACAATATATAATATATATTGCAATCATTTAATTTGTATTTAATAATTTTTGCATCCACGTGGGTCAATATAGTTGATACAGTTATGAATATTAAACGCACATATAAATATGTACTTAATAAGAAATATTTAAATGTATACAAATAACCAATGCTATAGCAATCTATAATACATTAAGGGCACGATGCTTCACTTGATTGTCAATAAAAATAATAAAAATAGTTTGAATTATTGTCATGGAAGTTTAATAATTTGTAGAGGAATGACTGAGCACAATATGTTTCCACATTATATAGAAGCTAAAAAAATTGTGAGTATTTATAATTATTGCAGTGCCTATACATTAAACGATACCATTTTCAATAAATCCGATAGATTCATTTAAAAGTGGACTTGCAACAATAACATATTTTGTCTAGATTAATAAATGAAACTATATTAGTATGTATAATAGGTGTAATAGTATTTTAGACTGATGCGTTCAACTTCAGATATAAAATTTTCAATAAATTACATTATATAGTAGTTAAATACTATTATATAGCTATAAATATAATATATATATATATGTGTGTGTATGTGTGTGTGTGTGTGTGTGTGTTGAGTTTCGACGTTTGAAATTAAAACAGAAATCAGGCCATGTGTTTAAACGTATTTCTGTAGACATGTACAATAGTTAAAGCTATATAATATATAACACGTCGACACGACAAAGCGCCCTCCGCGAAAACAAGTACACCTGCCTTACACGGGTCACGTTATATAAGCGGAATAGGCGTTTCGCCTGACCATATATAATAAAATTAAATATGTATAATATGCATGTGCTATGTTTGACGCTTGGCTTATGTTAAGATTACTCGGCGTGTTTTAAGTTTAACCACAGATTTTGGTCAGTGGCGATATTTCGGATTTTAACTCCCAATAATTTACATTATTTTATGCCCAATTACGTGTGGCTAACGGTTAAATACAATTATCCACACACTACCTATTAATTGAGTGATTTAATTTTCATAGATATTTTTATTATTATTAAGAATAAGGCTTCAACAGCTAGATCGTTAGTCTATACGATTGGAGATTCAGTATTATTAATGGATACTTTAGTTATTTAGATTGTATGTTACATGATTACAGATTAAGTGATACAGTATTATATAATATTTACATTATATTTGGTATGCGTAGATTTAGCTTAATATTTAAATTTTTTTGTCGATGCCATTTCATAGATATTATATCCATCGTTTGATGTATATTAATTTTTTTGCCAACTTTATAGTTCGTATGATTATCATTAAAGTGCGACATTTTTATAACAAATAAATTGTAAATTATGTAGGTAGTAAGTGTGATTATTTAGCATTTAATATTTAGTACTATACAATGTAATTAATAGTAGTTACACTGTTGGTTACGAAAAAAAGACGATTGGAAAAAGTGCAGAAAAAGTTATGATAGCGTCAAGATTAGTGAATTAATTGTTGAACATTCTTAAAAATACAAATATATTATTATTCAATAATATGTATAACCTATTAGGGTAACTCTATAGGAAGTATTATGAATTTCGTAAAAGTGTGAAACTATTATGGGACCTCCAGTACCACGATAAATTCAAAAATCTTGAATGATGAACGGTTTTAAACTAACTGAAGTTGTAGAAATAAATCAAAATAGCCAAAATAGGTAAGTAAAATTAACGTAATTATAAAAAACCGTATTTATAGTGTTCCATAAATAATTGTTCGTCATTTTGATCATTGATTGAAAAATATCTGGTATATCGATACCTATCAGGTTAAATATCTTGAAAAAAAACGTCGGATTCCAAAAAAAAAAAAATATTACCGTGTCATGAATTGGAATTAATTATGATTTAATTCTAATTATAAATATATTAGGGGCATAAGTATATTACATTATTTTAATGGGTTCATTTATAAAATAAACACGTTAAAATTGTTTATATTTAATTGTTATATACGTCTTATTAAGTTAGGTACTATAGTTTAAACAGCGTATACAGACAACGTAATTTACTGTAGTTAGCAATTTATTCCAGAATTGAAAACTGTTTAACTTGGTGCCAAAATATTTATATAACGTCATTGTAATGTGTTATTATGTTAAAATCCACAATTCAATGGAGTGTAAATATAATGCCAACTGTGAACTGTTTATTATAAAATTGAGGGCGTGTCTAATGGATTTTTCAAAAAAAAAAAAATTAAAGTGCGTGATTTATGAAAAAACTAATCACCGTTATAATTAGACTTTTATGCTGCTTCGCCTTGTATTAAATTTGCGACACGTTTTTGTTCAAACATCTTGTTTTTGTAAAAGGTTAACAGTAACTATTATTTTTTTCGTGAATAAAAATTTGGTATATATAAAATAAAACGATGAAATGCTAGTTAGAAATAAATTTAATACCTTATATTTTTTTTCAGTTAATAATGCAGTTCAGGATTGTACTACGGACTCTGATTGTTTGGATACGCCATTTACATCTTGTGCGTTAGATCCGAGTGACAAGAAAAGAAAATGTCTGTGCGCAGATGGGAAACAGCCATTGAATGGCGACTGCTTAAAAAAGCCAAGAGGTATAACTGCATGAGTAATAAATAATTTATCAAGTCAAACGATGGTATAAGATCCTAAATTAATCGAATCGAAATCAGTTATGCTATTAAAACTTGATTTTCAGTTTGACGAAATTGTATCATAATCTATAATTTAACGTCAAATGTTTTATTGTATACGTATCAATATTTCGTATTTCAAAATTTTCATTTAAACAGTATACACGCACACGTATATATTTTAAAATAACCATGGAGTTTTTGTGTTGTGTAGTAGGCTAAGTTAAGTCATTGAGTAGGCAATTTTAGTTGATATGTTAAATTTAAATTCAACAATACATCATTGTATAACGATTTTAGGCGGAGGAGGTCTGTCAGCATATATTTTTAAGGATATTTTATCGTGTATTAATAGTAATACGGTAGGTTGAACTAAATTCCAAAAACAAAACCACTCATTCAATGTTTCCTTGACGTTTGAAATATAAACAAAAAACAACATTTTCTCGATTATTTTTAAAAATGTGGTCGATTGTTTACTTTTAACTTCTCAAAGTGCCAACTTAGTCTCCATCAGAGTTGAAAATTGAAGCGATTTTACTGCTCAATAATGCCATGACCAAAAAAATACACATCATTGTTAGACTAATACATTTGTCACAAATTCAGAATCTAAAAACAGTATTTAATATTTATAATAAAACTACTTCTATACTAGTTTATATCATAATACGACCCCGGCGCAGTGGATAGGCAATATTGATACAGTTATGCGTAAAAAACAATTTAGTATGATATTATTCTATGTATAGTTGCTCCTGACTCCTGAGTGAATCTCAGAAATTCACAATATAAGACAACTTATTATTAATTAATATATATAATTAATCATTAAAAAATATATAGTTTTCCAGCTACCGATGTTATTTAAACAATAAACCGAATAGGTATTTCAAAGACTCGGAGTAATGATTGCCATTAGGGTTCTTATTAAGAGAATTAACAATATTTTTTTGTGTTGCTTAACTTTTTATATATTTACAATTTTAAATGATAATGTATACGATTTAGATTCAGAATATTTATTTTTACACTACCCTTTGAAGAATAGGCCACACATTGTTTTTCCATAATTATACGCATAATAAATGAGTTGGTCGTAAAATGCGCCAGTTTCATATAACAAATATAATTGACTAAATTAGTGATTGTTTACTATTTGGTGGTAAATCAATTTTATCCGAATTTTAGCTTTATTTTAACCGAATAAGCATAGATATTTAATATAATTTGGAATTTAATAAGTGTCTAAGTTTTTATTGAAATATTCCCAATAATTATATTTTTGTTGAAGTGTTACAAAACGTGTATTATGTATATATGTTATAATAACCAATGTTTAGCGACATCGATTTTATTTTTAAATATTCAATCTTTAAGTAAAGTGCCTAATATCTTACTTGATATTGTTGGTGTTATTAATAAGTTTTACATAATTTTAGATTCTGAGTGGAGCGATTTTACCATGATATGTGTTTTTATTTATTTATTTATTTTTTGTGTCTGTCATTACGTTTTGGGGCAGTAAAAGTGCTTCAATTTTTTACTGCAGTACCTCGTACGATCAGAAAGTGAATCTAGTTGGTACTTGGGGGGGGGGGGGTCAAAAACTCAAAAGTGAAAAATTCTTAATATTTTTCTAAATAATCGGGATGAACAAACTAAAAATTAAGGGGAAAACGGAAAATTTTACGCACACAAAATTTTTTTTCACAAAATTTTCGACAAAATCGATTTTGGTATTTGATGTAACTTTAAAATAAATGACCATAGATACATGAAATTTTCACCGAATGTTTATATAATTATATTCTATCCACCAAGCTATTTTCAAAAAATTTCGACTTAAATTGAACTATTCATAGGCATATGCAATTTTCGATCATTATTAGTTTTTTTTTAAATTAATAACAATAACAATTTATTTATTGGGTAGAAAAGCATGAAAATTTAATACACGATTCTTACCATATTGTTACAATAGCAGTTAAACAATTTATAAGCATTCAAAGTTGGAATTTTGACAAAATAACACCGGAAATTCATATTAAATTTTTATGAGCATTTGAAATTTAAATTTTTACAACATTTAATTTTCACTGAATTTCACATTTAGCGATTTTCTTATTTTGCTGTAACTCTAAAACAAATGATCGCAGATACTTGAAATTTTCACTGAATGTTTTTGTAGGCGTTTTATATATTTGATATAATTTTCGAAATATTTAAATTTGTTTTAAGCTGTTTACTGACATTTTAATTTTTCAACTTTTTTAGTTTTTTTTCTATAAATATCGATAAAAATTTTTTTGTTGGGTAGAAAAGCTTGAAAATTTAATACAAGGCTTCTAACACATTGTTACAATAGAAGTTGAAAAATATTAAAAACACATAGACACGATTTTTTTTTTATAAGCATTTAAAGTTCAAATTTTGACTAAATACGTAAAAATTACAGCAATGTTCAAATTATCTTAGTTAGAAATTCATAAAAGTTTTTCTTTTTAAATCTAAAATTTGAAATTTAAATACTAGGCTCCTAACATATTTTTACAATAGCGATTGAAAAAATAAAAGAAATAAATAGCCACATTTTTTTTTTATAAGCATTCAAAGTTTGAATTTTGACAACATAAAAATTTTTCTTTTTAAATCTAAGATTTGAAATTTTTTAATAATCTATAATATATCCTAGACAGATAAACCGTTTCCGCTCAGAATCGTTTTTCGTATACAATGATATAATATCATTGGATTCAAATTTAATTCCATCCATTACAGTAACCCACTTGTAACCTACTGTACAGCAGAGCGACGTCCACTTGTTATAATTTCAATCCATAATTATTAAACCAAAATAATTTATGTTACATTATTTTCACGATTGATATAATTTATACTCTGATTAATTATTTTTTCATTTAACTCACGTATATATATATTAATGTATTATATATTTATATGTAAGTATTAGTATGTATTAACTTTTTGCCAGGACCGCTTTTTGTTCCAGCATTAAGAACATCGTGTGAAACAGATGTGGAATGTTTGCCGAATGCTATTTGCAAAAATAACGCCACATTAACGAATCCAAGATTGAAGATATGTGCGTGTAAAGATGGATATACTGAGGAAAAGGATTCTTGCAACTGTAATTGAATATTGGGTTTATTATAATATTAATAACTAACATTTTATAACAGCAAACTAGTGTTTAAAAAAAATAAAGAAACAAAAATAAATTAACATAAAAACGGATAAAATAAACTTTTTTTTTATAATAAACAATCTAAGCACAAATACAGCTTATTGTACTGTCATAGAGGTTAGGTTAGGTACGTTTTCGGGGTCGATGTAAAATGTTTCAAAAACCTTTATTTTAATTTTATAAAGTATGAATTTTCACATCTATAATGCCTATTGAGTAAATAATAAGACTATACATGTATAATTTGAATTCTAAACTATAATTTAGATACATTTTAGTATGTTGTAATATGATAGTAGTTACCTATATTATTTAAAAAAAATTTAGGTTTAAAAAAAATTTAATTTTTTGCCTAAAACTTTACAAAATGCGTGACAACTCGATGTGTAATTATTTTTAAATTTTATAATTAGACTGTTGGGGTAAACTGTATAAGCGTTATTTTTTGATTCTTTATTTAATCTCAAATTTTCGTTAGTTTAATATTTGGATACAATATAGGCGCATTGTTATATTTTACATTGGGGAAATATTAACTTTTATACCCCCCATAACAAGCATATGCTTAAAGGGGAGTTGCAAACACGTGTCTTACATATTTCTTCTCATATATTAGTGTGAATGTATATTGTCTTTGCTAACTAAAAATTATTATTATTATTATTATTTCTTAATGGCCATGGTGATAATTCTTATAAAACATAACAATAATTTAGAATATTGTTAGTTCCTTTACTACAAGTAACTTACCATCATTAAAATCGAAACATTTATTTTCTATACATCTACTGTAGAATTTAGTAAAAATTATCCAAGTTAAATACCTCAATAAAATTGAAATACTAAAACGTAAATAAATTTACTACATTTAATAGTACAGTAAAGTATTAGAAAATTTTATTTAACGTTTTATAAGTGTCAACAGTATCGTAATAGTATTTTTGTTCTGGAAATAGGTATTTTAGAATTATTGAAATTTTTGGGTAGTTTTAATTAAAAATTTTTAGAGTACGCAATAATTTATTGATTGTACGATTTAAGTATTAATATTAGTATTCACTTATAGGAGCTTAAAGTTTACATTGTAGGTATATTAAATACGTGCAAATATCTTATATTCTATTGATCGGAGGTAAAAAATATTCGTAAAATCCTATTAGTATAATTTGAAAAACACGCAAAAAACTATCAACCTTCTGCATCAACTATACATATTATATCGATGAAGTACACATTGTAAACAATTTTACAAATAATTGTTTGATTTACAGAAATTTTTAAATGTTAAACAATGCAATATGGGATTCATCAAAATATATATTTAATAATTTTTTAAACAATGATTGAAATTTAAACTTTTTTGTTTTGTAAATCGATCGTGTTTTAATAATTATAAGATCATTTATCGGCACTAAAATTATAATAAGATAATTCGAATAAAACGTATGAAAAATTATGGTTATCGTTTTAAAAGCAAAAGTTTCCATTTCATAAAAAACATAATTTTTTTTTTAAATTTAAGTCTTTTTACGCTGTAATTATAGTCATTGCTAACGTACCTACATATAATTAAATGTTACGATCGCATTAGTAATGTATGCAATAACTAATAATAATATATTTAAAAATGAACCAAGACTAAAAAATCTCGTGTTCTGATTGCATAAGAATAAATACGATACTGCATGAATTAAATTATAGAAATATGGCTAGTAGTATTTTCAAAGATAGTCGCGTGTTATATGCTTAAAAGTATATAAACTTAATATGTTGAGTTAATTAAATTGTTATATATTTTGTCAGAATGAAGTTTATACGTCTACATAATATATATAGTACATAATATAAATTTAATATATATATATATATATAATGTACTTTTCGTTCGTAATTTTATTTAATGGGTGTCGGTTATAAATTGATATTGCTCGAACGTACGTTTTGGTTTATTTTAATCGGTCGTTAGACGTCAGGCGAGTAGTAAAAGTGTATCAACACAGAAACCAATAAGTCGGTTCAAATTATTTTAATTGACTGTTTGTTTTCTATTGTTATTATGAAGTTTGCGTGACTCGATCGAGTTTAAAGCGATTGACCGACAAATTATTAATAGCACAACCAGGGAAGTTGGTCGGACATATTTTGACCTTTAGTGTTCATGTAATGTCAGACATATTGATAGTCCATCAATTTTTAAATAATGGACTTTTATTTTTATTCGAGACTTTGATTTTATCAAGAAAAATATACGAAAAGGGGGAATTGAAATTATTTATTCACCTATATACATTTGTCAAAACTGACGAAAACTTTTTAAATAAAACTAATTCAAGTTACTTCGTTTTTCATTTAAATTTGTGATTTAAACTAATGGATAAAATCCATCTGCTATGTAATACTAGTTGTCAAGCTATACCGTATAGGTAATTATGGAAAATTCGAAATAAATGACAAGAAAATCGTCCTTTTCTAAAGAATATATTTTCTATTTTCTATTAGTCATACTAAAATTTTTAAAATATAATTACAAATACTTAATAATAATATACGGATTGACAAAATAATAGTCTCTACGAATGATATTTTCGCCTTAGAAGAAAAATCGTAATAAATCATTATTATTCGTTTGAATGTTAAATTGAAATTGAAATGATTATGTTGTGCATAATATTTATTTGAAAATTTTTAAATTATTATAAGAAAAACTTGTGAGAGATTTTTTAATAAATTTCTAAGAATTTTGACTAAGCATTATCAGAGTAAAAAAATTATTGAGATCATATATAGTTATTTGAACTTTTGAATTTTAATACATCAAATACATATTATGTAAAAAATTCCAAATATATTTCTCTATAATAATACAAAAAAATAAAATAAATTTTAATAAATATATAATATTATTCAATCTTATTAAATTATATTATTATATTATACATTGGTCAACGGTTTGCGCATAAAATATTATTTTTTAGTTATTACCTGAAAACTTAAATAAACAACTTAATAATTACAACTTATTATTTATAAACCGATAAATCGTCTTCATAGATTTAATGCATTAAGTTTTAACATTCACTATCACCTTAAAATTTATTATTTATGTTTTTTACGATGTTGTTTATTAAGATGTTTATTTTAATAACAAAATGCTAATGTTGTTAATGAAATTTATGTTTTTAGATGCTGATTTATTAAATTTCAATTACCTGACTTTGTTCATCGCAGTTTTCACTTCATTGGTTTGGAATGATCATCGTGCATAGTCTTAGAAGACTTAAAAAAAAAACAAATTGTTTTTTTTTTTCTATACTTGCACAGTATTTATTATCTATTTAACTATATTTTATATTACACTTCACTAAATGAATGCACAAATTATAATAATATTTTTAGGTCCTGTTGTATTACTAATTTACATATTGACATATTGTTCGCCTAATTTTAGTTAAATTTATGTGTTTCAATTTATAATAATATAATGTTTACTATAATATACTAATAATATTATATCAATTTTTTATTACACATTATTTAAGATTGGTATTACTTAAGTAAAACTATATTATATGCGTTGCATTTGAATTTAATATAATATATAAATATATTGTACTAATTTGAATACATTTATTATTAAAATATTTTACCGAATTCGAAATCGAATTATAATTAAAACTTATAATGTTTATTCTATTTTAAAAATTCGATTTAAATTGCAATGTATATAGGTACAATATGTATAACATATATTGATATAGGTAGGCAATTATATAAATTTATATTTAGATAATTATTAATTGTGATAAAGGAAATACCTTGATATTTTAGATTCCGAGCGGAGCAATGAATGTAGGATCGATTCTACTATGATGTGAGTTTGTGTAACTGTTGTAATAGCCTTTTTTAGCTGTAAAAATGTTTAGATTTTTTGGTTTCAGGATGGTTTCCAGTGGAAAATTGGATCTAGTTTCCACTTAGAAAATGATAAAAGTAAACATCTCCTGTAATTAGAAAATAATTGTAAAACAAAACTGTAAATAAACAATGGGAATTTTACGCGAATCCAGTTTTTGACAAAATCGTTGTCTTTTTTTGGTAAAACTTAAATTCACATTAAATATTTTCTATACACGATAATTTTTTCAAAATATTTTTTTAAAGGTCGATATCAGTTATTCTGTCGTTACTATAGTAAAATAATAAAAATTAAATAACATTGTTTGTGGGACACGAAACTTTTACTTTAAACAATGACATTTTCAAAATATTAAAATTAATTTAAACTTTTTATATCTATTGCACATAGGTGCAAATAGGGGGACTAGGCGGGCTTTACCCCCTAAGAATTGCTATAGCCCCCCTCAAAAAAAAAAAAAAAAATTATTCCAGTATCCTAATCTGAGCTACAGCTTCAGCTCCCCCAGATTTCAAACACTATTTGTGCATATGTTATTGCACATTACATATTTATAGGTACTAATAATATACTATAGGGGGACGAGGTGGCCGAGTGTGGTCTATCGCGTCGGCTGTGGCTCAGCCGGACCGGGTTCGATCCTCGACCATCGGGCGGCATTTTTCTCCGGGCAAGTCACGGTGTCCGGAAAACAAGTGTCGCCATCCCCCACTCCGGGGCATGGCAGAAACCTACGGGTTTACCAACCTACAGTTCCATAAGAACCTACAGTACTACCCCCTTCCCAATGGCCTTAGTTGCCGCGGGATAATTAAACAAAATAAATAAAAAAAGACAGGTAAGTCGTGGATGTCGCTCTGCTGTACAGTAGGTTACAAGTGGGTTACTGTAATGGATGTAATTAAATTTGAATCCAATGATATTATATCATTGTATACGAAAAACGATTCTGAGCGAAGACTGTTTATTTGTTTATCGTCTAGGTCCTAGACTCTAGGATATATTATAGATTATTAAAAATTTTCAAATCTTAGATTTAAAAAGAAAATTTTTTATTAATTTCTAGTTTGAAATAATTTGCGAATTTTCTTGATTTTCGTGATTTTTACATATGTTGTCAAAATTCAAACTTTGAATGCTTGTAAAAAAAATTGTGACTACGCTTTTCTTTTATTTTTCAATTTCTATTGTAAAAATATATTATGAGCCTTTTATTAAATTTTCAAATCTTAGATATAAAAGGAAAATTTTTTATGAATTTCTAGCTTAAAATAATTTGTGAATTTTCGTGATTTTTACATAATATTTTGTCAAAATTCAAACTTTGAATGCTTAAAAAAAAATTGTGACTATGTGGTCCTTTTATTTTGCAACTGCTATTGTACAAATGTGTTTGGAGCCTTGTATTAAATTTTCAAATCTTAGAATAAAAAAGAAAAACTTTTATGAATTTCTATCTAAGATAATTTGAACATTGCTGTAATTTTTACGTATTAAGTCAAGATTGAAAAGCTTTTAAGGAATCTTGTATTAAATTTTCAAATCTTAGATTTAAAAAGAACAATTTTATGAATTTCTAGCTTAAAATATTTTGTGAATTTTTGTGATTTTTACGTATTTTGTCAAAATTCAAACTTTGAATGCTTATAAAAAAAAATTGTGACTATGAATTTCTTTTATTTTTTAACTGCTATTGTAACAATATGTTAAGAGCCTTGAATTAAATTTTCAAGCTTTTCTGCCCAACAAATAAATTTTTATCAATATAAATTTAAAAAAAACTAATAATGATCGAAAATTTCAAATGAATGAATGAATAGTTCAACTTAAATCGAAAATTTTTGAAAATTGCATGGTGGATAGAATATACTTAAATAAACATTCGGTGAAAATTTCATGTATCTATGGTCATTTGTTTTAAAATTACATCAAAAACCAAAATCGATTTTGTCGAAAAATGAGTGTGCGTAAAATTTCCCGTTTTCCCCTTAATTTTTAGTTTGTTTATCCCGATTATTTAGAAAAATTTAAGAATTTTTCACATTTGACCCCCCAAAGTACCAACTAGATTCATGTTTCTGTCACTTTCTGATCGAACGAGGTACTGAAGTCAAAAATCGAAGTATTTTTACTGCCCCAAAACGTGATGACAGACACAAAAAAAAAAAACACACCATGGTAAAATCAATACATTCATCGCTCCGCTCAGAATCTAAAAAAATATACTATGAATGTATTCACATAATTGATTTCCTGTAGGGTGGTTGAAAGTTAATAACAATAATACAATAAAATAAAATATATTTAACATTAATAATAAATATGGTATGTACTATATTTTTGTTAAAAATGTAATAAACTTACCTTAATACTATATATTAGTAAAATTAATCATTTAATAGTAAAATCAAAAAATATATCAACACGTAATGGTATAAGATGACAAATCATCGTCTCCGCTCAGAATCGTTTTTCATGATATATTATCGAATTCACATTTTATTCCACTAGAAAAAAATTTAAGTGCCAGGTACACGAGTGCACTCCTCAAATTTAGTGGCTCCCCTGAAGTGTTTTACTGATTGTTTTATATTGAAATGAAGAGTATATAGATTTTCTACCAAACAAATTGTTTGAAATCCGTTTGTATGTGGAGCTAAAAAAAGTGAGGTCGAATTTCAGCGTTTTTCGTATGAATTTTAGTCAGGTGCGTCATTTTTTTTTGGGGGGGGGGGCATAGGTGCACATAGCGGGAAGCTTGGGGGTGCTTAGCACTCCCAGGTTTAAAATTAGCACCGCATAAACTATTTAAAATATTTATTACATAGTCATATCTTTTGAAATATTATTATATAAATCTGTTTATGTATATCAGGATATTTTGAAAATATCAACAGTTAGTTTATCAGCAGAAATGATGGTTTTAATGAATAGTCTACCAGTCAGCTTTATATATGAAGGCATGAAAAATCATTGTTATAAAAGTTCGTTTCCAAATGTCTGTAAGCTATTGGGAATAACAATTCCAATTTCTTCGTCAACGTGTGAACGTTCCTTCTCAGCTATGCGTAGATTGAAAAACTGGTTACGCACCAATATGGGCCAAGAAAGATAGAAAGATTTACCAAGCTATCTACGCTTAGCATTGAGAGAGATCTTACCAATAAAATAGAGGGGGAAATTATAATGCAAACATTTGCAATATCAAACAGAAAATTAAATTTTGTCTAACATTAATAATTAATGATTACATGTTATTATAACTTTTAATATAATTACAAAATATTTATTTTTATTTTTAATAAAATTTATAATTATTGCAATGCAATTGGGGGGGGGGGGGGGTGCAGGGTGTACATTTGCACCAACATTTTTTATAAACGCCTTCTTTGGCCTACCAACAATAAATATAAGCGCCAATATAAGTGTTATATATTAATATAATATTTTATATTTTTTATTTTTTATTTTTTTTTGTAGTACCATTTTGAACAAAGTTACCCATAAAACAAATTTTCGGTTTAGCTATATTATTTATTTTGAGTGTGCTGCAGGGAGAAAAAATGTATATGGTGTTCGATTAAGTAGGTGCTTTATACCCATAAATTTACTTACCAAATACAACTGGCATCCACAATATAATATAAACTCATTAAAAGTATCTGCACATAGTTTTTCAAAAATAGTAATGATATTGTGATGTTTTCATACTAATATAGGTGGCATATAAAATAAAGTTTTTGTCATCGTTTAAACCGCAACAAAAAATGTCATGTGGTCTGGTAATGATTTGAATGGCCTGCGAAAATTTTGGCACCAACAATAAAAAAGTTAGAATGACGCACTTGATTTTAGTCACTTTATTTTCCATTAAACTATACATTTTTATTTCATGATATCCATTTTACATTTAAGTGTCTTTTCTTTGTGGTCCTTAATTGAACATTGTCATAATAATATAAACATATTTAGAATGTTTCATTTAATAATTATAATTAATTATTTTCAGGAGCTGTTTATTTGTTTTCCAATAATTCACCTCAAGCAGAAAAAAAAATGAATCCGATGGCTAGTATATTTGGCTAACAAAAACTGGCAAATACATTTAAGATACCTAAAATAATACTGCTGACTAACAGACTTTTTATTTAGGTGGACGAATAAGTGCAAAGAACATATCAACATGTATTAAATCACTTCTGCAATATTAACCCCTAAGAAAATATATCACATAATTGTTTTACGAATATGTCAGGTGAACAATGATTATTTGAATGATTGTTATTGATGTTAATGTTTGTAGTTATTTTAACACTTTTAGATTCTGAGCGGAGCGATGAATGTATTGATTTTACCGTGATGTGTGTTTTTTTTTTTTTTTTTATTTTGTGTCTGTCATCACGTTTTAGGGCAGTAAAAATGCTTCGATTTTTGACTTCAGTACCTCGTTCGATCAGAAAGTGAATCTAGTTGGTACTTTGGGGGGTGAAAAGTAAAAATTTTTTAATACTTTTCTAAATAATTGAGAAAAACAAACTAAAAATTAAGGGAAAAACGGGAAATTTTACGCACACTCATTTTTCGACAAAATCGATTTTGATTTTTGATGTAACTTTAAAACAAATGACCATAGATACATGAAATTTTTACCTAATGTTTATATAAGTATATTCTATCCACCATGCAATTTTCAAAAAATTTCGACTTAAGTTGAACTATTCATAGGCATTTCAAATTTTCGATCATTATTAGTTTTTTTTAAACTAATATCGATAAAAATGTATTTGTTAGGCAGAAAAGCTTGAAAATTTAATACAAGGCTCTTAACATATTGTTACAATAGCTGTTGAAAAATAAAATAAATTCATAGTCACAATTTTTTTTTATAAGCATTCAAAGTTTGAATTTTGACAAAATACGTAAAAATCACGAAAATTCACAAATTATTTTAAGCTAGAAATTCATAAAAAATTTTCTTCTTAAATCTAAGATATAAAAATTTAATACAAGATTCCTTACAAGTTTTTCAATCTTTATCACAAATAAAAATTCCACTGGAAATTCAAATTAAATTTTTATGAGCATTTGAAATTTAAATTTTTACAACATTGGATTTTCACTTTTAGCGATTTCCTTATTTTGGTGTAACTCTAAAACAAATTACCGCAGATACTTGAAATTTTGACCGAATGTTTATATAGGCATTTTATATATTTGATAACATTTTCAAAATATTTAGATTTGTTTTGAGCTGTTTACTGACATTTTAATTTTTCAACTTTTTTATTTTTTTTTCTATAAATATCAATAAAAATGTATTTGTTCGGTAGAAAAGCTTGAAAATTTAATACAAGGCTTTCTAACACATTGTAACAATAGAAGTTAAAAAATATTAAAAATACATAGGCACGATTTTTTTTTATAAGCATTTAAAGTTCAAATTTTAACTAAATACGTAAAAATTACGGCAATGTTCAAATCTAAGATGATAGAAATTCATAAAAGTTTTTATTTTTAACTCTAAAATTTGAAAATTTAATACAAGGCTCCTAACATATTTTTACAATAGTAGTTGAAAAATAAAAGAAATACATAGTCACAATTTTTTTTTTATTAGCATTCAAATTTTGAATTTTGACAACATATTATGTAAAAATCACGAAAATTCGCAAATTATTTTAAACTAGAAATTATTAAAAAAATTTCTTTTTAAACCTAAGATTTGAAAATTTTTAATAATCTATAATATATCCTAGACGATAAACAAATAAACAGTCTTCGCTCAGAATCGTTTTTCGTATACAATGATATAATATCATTGGATTCAAATTTAATTGTATCCATTACAGTAACCCACTTGTAACCTACTGTACAGCAGAGCGACATCCACGACTTACTCGACTTTTTATCATTTACTTTTTAAAATTTTTTTTAGTAGCCTATAAATTTATAATTCTTTTTTCAACAGAACAATCGCAGAATAAATGAGTACCACAAGTTGTTTATGATACAATAAAGTACAATAATTCCGATGTAATATTATTCAATTTTTTTTTTAATAATAGAAGCTAAAATAATATAATAAGTAATAATTTTTGGATACAAACGTTTTTTTTTGTGCATATTTTAATATTTTTTAGTGCATACTTAAGCGCTTATAACAATCTTTTTTAGAGCTATGAGTCATGTGCTCTGCTTATAACATAATATGGAATATATGTATGTTCAGTAGTTCACATTTAGGTTCATTAGTTTACAAATTAGAGTGAATTTGACCTAGGGAAAGTTAATTCCTAATGGTTAGAATCTAAGAAAACTATGTGGTTTTTACGATGATTCAATTTTAAGTGGGTCTTATAAGAGTAAGCACCTATATAAAATATAAATTAATAGCTTCAATAATAGCAACGAATGTTCATAACTCGCTAAAACTTGAATCATCGTAAAAATCAGACAAACGAATACCTGCGATAATGTTTCCATCATAAAAAGGTCATAATAGGTTGATTTGCCATAATACTTTTAAACCAACAAACCTAAATGTGAATTACTGAGAGTACATTTGCTATGTTACAACGTTGGCACTTGTTTGAGACTGAGACAATAAAAATGCGGGTGTGGCGTTCTCTTAAGGCATCGAAGTTAATGCATTTACATCGAGTTTGTAGATGTTTACATAAAATGTGTTTCACCTTAATATTGATTTAAATACAATTTCCTTTTATTTCAGTGCCTACCATTTTAACTGTTTTTTTTTTTTTTTTTTTGACACATTGTATAATATATTTATTTATACCTATACACGGATATAGGTATAAACATATATTTTCAAATTTTTGTGATATCATAGTCAGAATCTTTCAAAGATTTAAGCTGTATTATAGTGTACCTACTACCTACGAGTGGAATTTGATGTTTGCCGATTTCCACTCGAGCATTATCTGGTACATGATTATAATATGTTCATAACTTTTGACAACTTCGTCATTTTCCACATGATTTCAACCACCACACTTATATTTTTTATACAATGGACATTTCCAATAGGTTTTTGTTTCCGTTTGTTTTTCGCAGTAGAGCACGTAACTTTTATTTACGAGTACCTATACCTATATATCTGTACCGCGATCACTTTTTACGTATTTTAAAACCACAGTAATCAGAGGCGTATTTAGGCACAGGCCCTATAGGCCCGGGCCTAGAGCGGCAACATTGGAGGGCGGCAAATTTCAACAATTTTTTTTTACAAAATTGGAAAAATTATTTTTCATTTGATGAAATCAAACTCAACTAATTTTTGTTCGCTCAAAATTAATCATATATCTATATATATCTCAATGTATCTTTTTAATATAATATTATAATATAGGTAATAAATTGTATATTTAAATACGTTTTAGAAATAATTGTAGGAAGGATGAAGGGGGAGGAAGGCGGCGAATTGGAAAGTGCCTAGAGGCGGAAAAACCTTAAATACGCCACTGACAGTAATTAAATATTTATTGGGGTAAAATAAAATTGGATGGTCAAAAATTACTGTTGTATAATTTTTGTGACAAGTATGTGTTAGTATTAGTATTGTTATTATTAGGTACCTACTATTCCAGAACACATTGGGATTTTTGTGCCCATTATATTATAATGTTCGACAACGAGATACGTTATCGATATGATTTTAAAACTTCACACATTTCACACTAAACCAAATAGTATATTATTATTTATTAAATGCCGTATGGATTACAAAATATATTACATGACAATCAAGACTTATTATTTTGTTTTTACGAACAATTGTCTCATTCGAATAATTTTCCTGCGAATAATATTGTCACGCGAACAACTGTCGCGCGAACTATTTTCGACGAACAATTGACGTGATACCTGCAATATCTAAGCCCTAGCACGGCATGAAAAGGCGGCAAGAGTAATGCCTATATAAACATTCAGTGAAAATTTCAAGTATCTGCGGTCATTTGTTTCAGAGTTACACCAAAATAAGAAAGTCGCTAAATGTGAAATCCAGTGAAAATCCAATGTTGTAAACATTTAAATTTCAAATGCTCATAAAAATTTAATTTGAATTTCCGGTGGACATTTTTCTGTGATAAAGATTGAAAAACTTGTAAGGAATCCTGTATTAAATTTTCAAATCTTAGATTTAAAAAGATAAATTTTTTATGAATTTCTAGCTTAGAATAATTTGCGAATTTTTGGGATTTTTACATATTTTGTCAAAATTCAACCTTTGAATGTTTATAAAAAAAAGTTGTGATTATGAATTTATTTTATTTTTCAACTGCTATTGTAACAATATGTTAAGAGTATTGTATAAAATTTTCAAGCTTTTCTACCCAACAAATACATTTTTATCGATATTAATTTAAAAAAAAAAACTAATAATTGATCGAAAATTGCAAGTATCTATGAATAGTTCAACTGAAGTCGAAAATGTTTGAAAATTGCATGGTGGATAGAATATACTTATATAAAATTTTGGTGAAAATTTCATGTATCTATGGCGATTTGTTTTAAAGTTACATTAAAAACCAAAATCGATTTTGTCGAAAACTGATTGTGCGTAAAATTTTCCGTTTTTCCCTTAAGTTTTAGTTTGTTTATCCCGATTAAAGTCAAAAATCGAAGCACTTTTACTGCCCCAAAACGCGATGACAGACACAAAAAAAGAAACACACACACACATCATGGTAAAATCAATAATATTCATCGCTAGCTCCGTACAGAATCTAAAATTATAATACAGTTTAATTTAACTTTTAACAATAAAAAATATAATTCAAAAGAAATACTATAATACCAGGTACATTGTCCAGATACGTTTTCGATAATACACTTTAAGATTATTAATTATTCCTTGGTCCATATTTATCCATTGGAATAATAATTAGTTATGAAACTAGAAAGTTTTAAAAATGTCCATCATTTTAAGCGCGGTATACCTTAACTTTAAATTAATAAACATCAATCTCTACCTCAGTGGGTCAAAATCCATTATTATTAGGTGTTCAATAAAAAAAAAAATTGAGGCCACCAAACGAGTGATCAATATAATATCCTTTTTAAGTCGAAAAAAGCTACCACATTAAGTATATTTAACATATAGGTAATCTTATAAAAATCGGCCGAGTAGTTTTCAATAGTCTTTGATATTTTTTGTATATCATATCTGGCTTAAATGAAAATATAAGCCACATAATATTTATAAATTCATCACTAGGTAACCAAAACTATAGTGTTTATTCGTCACAGATATTATATTCATTTGACAATTTGACGCTTTCGTAGATAAACCGTTACGTATTTTTCTTGTATATTGTTATTCACATAATATTGTATAAGTACTATTTATTGTTGCCGATTGGAAACATTTGTTGTATTTCAAGATGATGATGAAATCCTTGATAACAGTGGGTGCCGTCGCGGGAATTGGATTAATGTGGATGAGTGGAAAATATTTGTATAAGAAAACAAGAGCAGATTTGAAGGTAAACAAATTATAATAATAATTATGTCAAATATGTTCACGAGTGGTATTTGGGTTAGATTTTTTTTATAAAAGTTAAACATTTTAAGATCCTTAATCAAATATTATGTCATTTAATAATAATTATAGATAGTTAAAACTTAAAAGTTTAAGTTACATACATTTATACACGCAATCAGTTTTTATAAAATATATTGTTACTTAAAATTTTAGAGCAATGAAGATCGATTATGTTATGGACCTAGTACATTGGCCGTCCAATCAAATCTAGACGATGAAAATCAACTATCCTATACAGTAAGATGAGCATATAATAATTGATTAATGTTTTTTAAATGTTTTTGAGCAATACTTATTAATTTCCTATGTATTTACTCTTGTAAATGTTCAAATTTATTGCGCATTTCATTAAGAATTGTAATTATGTAATTTTTTCAGATCGCGCAATGTTCGAGTGCTGAAATGCCTGCAACTCTGAATTTACTATACAATGAAATATTACCACCGCAGGTAACACATTATTTAAATTTCTCTCGACCCTTATTTGAGATTTCTCATTATTTACCTAACTATATGTGGTGTAAATCAAGAATAAAATACATAATTTAAATTTAGAACTTCCTTCATATATTATTTTACTATAAAAATATTAAAATTTTTAACTAACACGCATCAATTTCAGCCTCATTGCCCGATGATAAATATAGAGTTACAAACAAAATCTATGAACCCGGTTGAACTGCTCCATCAACTTATACCGGGGATTAAATATGAACATGAAATTACGCGCAAGACACCTGTAACTGTTAGAGTTGAAACTATAATACATGGAAAACCTTTTCGTGCACAAGGTATTTTTTTTTTATATTGTAACATACTTCTATTAACAACTGATATTTTTAAATAGAGTTTTTCATCCCTTTAAATATTTCATCTACTGCAGTAAACTGAGATAAATTGTTTTATACAATAATCACTTATTATTGGTATTAAATTATGTTTTGCAGGACCAACAAAAAAACATGCAAAAAGGGTAATCAGCATGATGGCTCTGCACTATTTTTACGGGTATAATTATATTTACGATATTCATTACATATCTACCTTTTTCATTAATAAATACATACAATTATTTAATTTCAGATATGATCATGCAATTAGTGTAACACAGGGATGGATTCCTTCACTTAAATCATTCAAAAGGATCCGATAAGCAACACAACCGCAATACCCAATTTACCAATCGTACCTATACTGTTTCTTTTTACATAAAATATTATCTATCATACACAGTGACTTAGAGACTCAACGCCTATATTTAACATTTCATCTTATAGCTCAATATTTTTGTATATATATATTATATTTCCAAAATGTATTACATATTTCTTTTATTCCTTTTTTTTTATTATGAGAATATAAAGTGCTTTAAAAAAGAATAATTTCGATGATCTTAAAATTGTTGTCGGACAATTATTATTAGTTCCGTGTTTAAATATAAGTCACGTTTTACTTGTGACATCGTAAAATCACACCTTTCGTATTTAAAATACATGAGTGGTATTTATTTATCACGACTAAGATAACTATAGGGAAAAATTAATTTAAAGTATAATTAAATATTAATCAAAGAACATTTATATCCATCATACACAGTGACTTAGAGACTCAAGGACTAAGTTAACACTCAACGCCTATATTTAACATTTCATCTTATAGCTCAATATTTTTGTATATATATTATATTTCCAAAATGTATTACATATTTCTTTTTTTTTATTATGAGAATATAAAGTGCTTTAAAAAAGAATAATTTCGATGGTCTTAAATATTGTTGTCGGACAATTATTATTAGTTCCATGTTTAAATATAAGTCACGTTTTACTTGTGACATCATAAAATCACACCTTTTGTATCTAAAATACATGCGTGGTATTTATTTATCACGACTAAGATAACTATAGGGAAAAATAAATACCACGCATGTATTTTAGATACAAAAGGTGTGATTTTATGATGTCACAAGTAAAACGTGACTTATATTTAAACACGGAACTAATAATAATTGTCCGACAACAATATTTAAGACCATCGAAATTATTCTTTTTTAAAGAACTTTATATTCTCATAATAAAAAAATAAATAAAAAAAATATGTAATACATTTTGGAAATATAATATATATACAAAAATATTGAGCTATAAGATGAAATGTTAAATATAGGCGTTGAGTGTTAATTTAGTCCTTGAGTCTCTAAGTCACTGTGTATGATGGATATAAATGTTCTTTGATTAATATTTAATTATACTTTAAATTAATTTTTCCCTATAGTTATGTTATACCTAAGTTATCTTAGTCATGATAAATAAATACCACGCATGTATTTTAGATACGAAAGGTGTGATTTTATGATGTCAAGAGTAAAACGCGACTTATACACGGTTAGGTTAGGGGGATAGCTCCCTGACTTACTCCCCGTTCTGCATTTTCAAAATTGTTGCGTACACTAATTACCTCGAAGGGCATTAACGTTTTTTGAATTTTGAACTTTTTAAATTTTAGGTTTATTTTTTTCTAAAATTTTATAATTTGTTCACCTGTATATTTACTTTTGAAACCACTGTTAACTTTTGATTTTCAAATGGTAACATATAATCAAAATATCATGAATTATTAAAATCATTTTTTTTTCATAAATTTACGTGTTAACATTTTTATTTTTTGTTGATTGGTTTGTGAGATACAGCTCCTTAAAGTATTAGTGATTTGAATTATTTTTCAAATAATTGAAAAGACCAAGTGCTAGTGAGAAATTCGATATTGATGAATTCAAGGTAACGAAATAAATAGCGATCAATTAAAGATTAATATTGTATTTGAACCATAATTATTTATGAATTTATCGACTAATTATTGGATTAATTAGATTTATTTTGTTACCTTTAATTCAGCGATATCAAATTTAGGTATCACTATAGTTTCCTGTTCTTTACAATTATTGGAAAAATAGTTTTATTAATTCTTGATATTTTAATTATATGTTGTCATTTGAAAATCAAAAGTTAACAGTGGTTTCAAAAGTAAATATACAGGTGAACAAATTATAAAATTATATACGGTTTTAGAAAAAAAATAAACCTAAAATTTAAAAAATTCAAAATTCAAAAAACGTTAATGCCCTTTGAGATAATTAGTTTAACCACTTACATGGATCACCCTGTATATAAACAATTGTCTGGCAACAATTTTAACAACACCAAAATTATTCTTTTTTAATCACTAAAATTAAAAATTTGAACTTTAAATGCTTATAAAAAAAAAATGTGACTATTTATTCCTTTTATTTTTCGACTGCTATTGTAAAAATATGTTAGGAGCTTTGTATTAAATTTTCTGATTTTCAAATCTTAGATACAAAAGGAAAATTTTTCTATGAATTTCTAGCATAAAATAATTTAAGAATTTTCGTTATTTTTACGTATGTGGTTAAAATTCAAACTTTGAAGGCTTATAAAAAAAAAAATGTGAGTATATATTTATTTTATTTTCCAATATTTTTCTATTGTAAAAATATTTTAGGTGTCTTGAATTCTCCGTTTTTACCTTAATTTTTAATTTGTTTATCCCGATTATTTAGAAAAAATGTTGAGAATTTTTTACTTTTGATCCCCCAAAGTACCAACTAGATTAACTTTCTAATTGAACGAGGTCCTGAAGTCGAAAATCGAAGCACTTTTACTACCCTTAAACGTGATGATAGCCACAAAAAAAAACACATCACGGTAAAATCAATACATTTCTCGCTCCGATCAGAATCTAAAATGTGATCCAATAATATATACGGTCTCTATATATTTCATTGGTCAGCCGTCTATATTTTACGGTCGCACTGGTCACGTGATTACCTGCATAACATGTATATGTCGTAGCCACTTGATGAAATTGATCTTTTCATGAAATGGAAACGGATTTTTTACACTTCGTGAAATTTGAAAATATTTCACAATATGGTCACTTTTTCATGAAATGGTCACCCTAATTTAACATCGTGTAAATTTTTTCATAATGTGGTCGTTCACTTTATGTACTAAAATACAACATTTATTACACACGTAAATGTACAAGCTTTAATAAACATAAATGTAAGTTATTTTTATCTAAAGTTAACTGAAGTTATTATATAGGTATAATAGGTATATAGGTATTACATAATATATATTCGCCGTCATTTTATATTCTCTTCTTTTTTTTATCATCAAATCTAATTATTGTACAAAAATTTGTATAGATTGTACCTAGATGTATTTTAAATATTAAAAAAAAAAAAAAAAAACAAAATGTCGTAGACAATACTACTATTAAATATTAATATTAGTAAATCTCAAATTTCTTGTCAAAGTAAAAATAACAAATTATTTATTATAAAGTTACAACACATGTTTTATTATATTTTTAGTTTTTTTTTTTTATTAATACATACATACATTTTAAAAACTCGAATTTTTTTTCTAAAATCTTGGTAACTCGAAAACCTTAGTAAGTCGAAACCTCGATTAGTCGAACAAATAGCATTTCCCTTGAATTTCGACTTATCGATGAGGTTCCACTGTAATTAAATAATGAACTTCAATATAATAGTCAATAATATGCATAAAAAAAAATAATTTTTAATAATCTATAATATATCCTAGACAGATAAACCGTTTCCGCTTAGAATCAGGTTTTGTAATTTGTTCGAACCTCGCAATTTTATATAAGTTTCAATTTGAACTTTTAGTACATCCATAAATTGAAATATGTTCAGATTTGTGGAATAAAAGCAACTGTTGAATTTGCTGTGAAATGATTCACAGCAATTAGTAGTTCGTTCTATACTACTGATATATTCAGCCCACATTGTTGGTGAAAGTGAGCTATCTTTTTCAATATAATTTTTAAAATATAATCGAAGAATTCATCAATTTTTTCATTTAAAATATTAATTATAATATTAAATATTTCATTAATATTATATTGTATTTTGCTTTTTCGTAAGTCTGTATCGGGAACCAATTCGGACATGTGCCGCCTACCTAGAATATCGGGAACGGATTCGGATGTGTGTTGCCTGGAATGTCGGGAACCAATTCGAATGCAGCCCCCTGATCGGCTCAAAGTCCTTAAAATAATTAACTCGTCCGGTCGTATGTATAGGTACAATGGTGCATTACATAAAAAATTATAAATATCGACGCATATTGGACGTGCGTATTAAGACGATAAACTTTACCTCCACTCCGACCGTGCCGGTATTTTCCCAAGTTGAAAACTTTACCTCCAGGTTCCAAGCAATCGTTTATTACATCAAAGTCAAACCAGTAGCGATCTGTTGTAGTACTTGATGACAGCCCCCCCCCCCCCAAAAAAAAAAAAAACATTTTACTGCCTACTAAATTTTGATTAGCGCCGAACCGAATTCGAACTGTTAAGAGCTTTTGAATACCTAAATTACGAATCAAACTTTTTAGTTTTGTGTCAAACCAAAATATAAAATACGCATTAAACATTTTTTGTTCGTAACATATTTTGCAGTGTTTCGATTTTATTTTGGAGTTCGCACATTAATCAGTTTAAATTATTTTTGAGTACAGTTTGACCCATTTCTAGAATTCCTTAGCATGGCTTGTCTTTATAGAAATATTGACATAGAATATTGAAACCTATTGGAGAACATATAATATTTGGCCGCCGCTCCAGACTTCTATAGCTAATCCAGGTTAGTTTATCAATTATTTATTGATTAATTTAAACCAATTAATGATATTGTATTGTTTTGGTATACCCACTACGCGAGATGTCTGCAGCTTGTTGTATATACATTTAACGGACCGTCAAAGATTATTTTGACAACCAGTCGCTAAATACTAAATAGTAAATGTTTGTACTTAATTTATTTAAAAATAATGGAATACCTTATATAAAATCATAAATATAACTAAGTATAGATTTTTTTTTTTTTCATAATATTTCGCAGTAAAAAATAAAAATACACAACGCTAGTATACACATCGGCGATCGTAACTAAAATTATTAATGGTAATATGGTATAATTGGTAAGAACTAAGAATAATGGCTGAGAAACGACTGTATAACGCGAGCATTGTTAAAAAAGACTATTAATAATACTTAATAGAATCTAGATGCCTTAAGTACTATCAATCATAATTAAAAAGAATATTGCGAGTATAAGAAAAATCGCTGAAATACTATAAGTAAGTAGGTACCAACTAAATACATGTAGGTATATAAAAATAAATATACCTTAAAGAATATAATTAAAAATCATTCTATTGAAACTTGGATTATAAAATAAAATAAAAATTTCAGAACTATATTTCTACGTCACATACTCTACATAGATTGTGGAATGCATGGTAACACGGTGATATGGGTACCTATATTGGTGTAATTTTCCATTTTCGAAAGAAATAAAAAACAAGAAAGTCGCTCTGAATTATGGTACAAAAAAAATATATATGTTATATACTCTTGTAATTCGCTTTAACTGGCATTGTGGTTCTCTATATTTTAGATAAATAAAAATCTGCCTCCTTCTTATTTTTTTATCTGTCCATCCGTAACTAGAAAAACGTTATTTTGTCATTTGGGCAGGCTCCTAAAACGCAGTTTTGTCTATTGTATCTTGTACACAGAGAATCAATACTAACTAATTTTCAGTAGTCGTATTTACTATTTTCAAACGACAAAAGTACAAAACGATATTTCATAACGTTCCATTAGTTTGAATTCAACGTTCGAAAAATCATTTGTATTGTATGAAATCTTGGCATTCTAAATGGACGATTAAAATCTCTTCAACTTTTAGCTTTCAACAATAGGTATCAAGATTCCCCTAATTTTTTTTTATAATAACTAAATATTATGCCATCGATTTTCAGTAACTATCTGATATTTTTTGGGCTGGAACAAATTAAACAAAAATGCGGCGTTTGGAAAATGTCTCATAAAAATGTTACAATAGTTATCGGCTAATATCGTATAGTAGTACCTAACAATGCACGGACTGATTAGAGGCACAGCATTGTCAGCAAAATAATTATTACTTAATCAATAAACAGAAACTAAACGTTGTTGGTATTTTTTCTCTGACAAAAATATTGTACGGTTATTGATATAAAAAATACTTTTCAGAATCCTTTTTTTTTCGGAGCGAATGATGTGCCGTTAAAATTAAAAATAATATCAATTGCAATCGGTTGTCAGATATATTGCAGCGGGCGTATAGCGGTGATATTTTGTGCAATTGATCGTCGAGGTTTGTCCTACTATAATATTACCTATAGTTTTTTACCTACTTTTTAGAATTTTCCAACAGTCACAAATATTGTCGACATATAATCTACCATGTTTTTAGCTGTTACTTTTTACGAACGTTAACAATATATATATTACGTTGGTACCTCCTAAAGTATATTAATTATTTTTAATGAAATACACATGCGCGTAAATTTTAATTTCCATTTATTCCTAATTATTATAATGCTCGTGATTACAAGCAAGATAATTTCGAAAACCATAAAAAATCAGTTAATCCCGCGTACCTTGGTGTGCATATATCTAACGTCTATAACGACAACGATTTTTTTTGTTTCGCTCGATAGTCACATTTAAACGCTATCAACGTGCCACAATCTAAGCGTACATATAATATAATAAAACGAACGTCATTGTATCTGATAAAGTGGAAACTTTAAGAGCATAGCGTGCGAACGAGCCATGCGACCCATGATGCCGAAAATAGGGTCATCAAGACCGCCTTGAGCTTATATATTATAAAGGTAGGTACCTATATATACATATTATAGAGTGTGTATTTATTGCTGTTATTATATACCTGTTATACTTACATTTTTAACATTTTCATCGTTTTCGAACAGATATGTTTTAGCTTCTCGGCGGAGCGATGAATGTTAATCGGTTTTTATTGATGTACCTAAGTGTTTTATTTCGTGTCTGAAAATACGACGTTTTGTCAAACAATTAATATACTCAAATCATCAATGTTTCGGTATAGGTGCAGCTGGTTTCCTATTGTGAAATCGGAACTTATTTAGTATTTATTGAACAGAATAGTAACGTTTAATTTTAGTAGGTACCTATATTATAGTGGCTATTTAAGATGATTTATATCTATATGTTCAGGGACGGCTCAAGGCAGGGGGAGAGGTGTGTCCCCGCATCAAGCCCCGCGCTTTATCTCAACAAAATTACACTTATAAAAACAAAAAATAACTTTATTCTTGAGTAACAATATTTTGAAGTGTATATGTGTTGATATTAACTGTGGATATGAAAATAAAACAAATGGATATACATTACCTAGCTGAAGTTTAAGAAGAAATTATACCAAAAACGGGAATTGAAATTTGAAATAAAGGTTAAAAAAGACACCAAAATGTTTGGTTATGAAAGTATAAACGATTCTCTGTTTAACGAGGAAGAAAATTTTAGAGTGAAGTAGGTACCTACTTTATTGTTATTAATTGTTATTTGTTGACAAAACGCATCAGAGAAAAAAAGGCTTCAAAATATAATGAACATATAACAATGGAAACAATTTGGATCCTTGTACATAATTATTGGTCGGTTGATAAAATCTGAGGGAAGATGAGGAATTGTCAACGATCAGTGAAACAAAAAAAAACTAATGGTATATTTAATGAATATTAGGAATACGTAATATTCACATTGTAAAATATAATCTAGATGTATTAGGAGTGACGCACTACTGATAAAGTAATAAACATCGAAGCGCGGTTGGTTTGAAAACTTATAACTTGTAAGTAGGTAATAATCAATAGGAGATGCAGTAAGCCAGTAAGCGTTACAAATTCATGAATTTGGAGGAGAATTATTCATTTATTAATTTTATTGAAACCATTATCATTGGAACATAAAGATCCTATAGGATTAACCGAACTATGTGCCAATAGCCATAAATTAATCATAATGTGCTTACTTTATTGTTATATCTTTCTTAATCTTCATTATAAATTGTGTTGTACTTTTGAGCTCCAAGCCCGTTCAAAAATAAATACATAAATAAATGTGATGTATTTTGTTAAGTTTTTACGAAGAGCGGGCACTGGTTATAGGTATTATATACATTATACATACGACATACACATACTTATAGGACACACCCATCACACGTATCGTCTCCGTCTTACCAAGTGCGTAACATAGTCAATTTTACGCTCAGCAGTTACAATTTAGCTCCGTTAGTTTCAACTTTTCAAGTTTAGAGTGAATTGATCTCTTATAAAAAATAAAAGGTAGCATTTTCGTCTAGGTTATCGCAAAGGCTTTTTTTATATTTTAATTTTAAAGCGAGTTTTGAGTTTTTTAAGATACCTATATACAATAACAATCTACAATTTAAAAAATACTGATTGCATTTTAAATTCCTCGTACTTATAGAATGTATAAGGTAAGTATATTAAAATTCAAAATAAATATATATGCATGTATTTTTATTTGGTTATCTATATAAAAGTATATATATACCTTATACTGAACTATTATAATGTTACATATTGTATGGTATTTGTTGGAGACTTAGAGTTTCACAACTATAATTCAGTAAATGCTATATAATTGTATACGATTGTATGTTTTTGTTTAGTAAACGTTTAAACAAGATCATAGCTCATATTGAGTCGTGTCCATGCATTCAAGTGCAAAGATTTAACGTTGAATTATTTATGTAAAATGTATAAGTAACCTGCACCGCTCCACCTGCGCGACTGCACTGTGCTAAGGGAAATTCATTAAATGATTCAAAAAAAATCAGTTTGCGAATTACTTAATGGATAACTACTTTGAGTCCGCATAAACTGCCAAACGAACAATGATATGACGATTTTGACTGTTGTCAATATTATAGTGAACAATCTGCAGAAGCGCATATGACATATACCTACACATGACTATGGATATATGGGTAAGTAATATAATATTGCATATTTTTTTCATGATCATTAATGTGGTGGTATATTCAAATTCCTTAGTTAAAAATACCTGTGAAGTGAGTATATAGAAGTATTTTGAATAACAGTAAGGTAACCTGCCTATGTTATATACGTGTAACGTGTTAATTATTTTATTAATCGGAAATTTTTTAGCTCAGTGCAGTACCACAATAACCTAGTGCGTTGCGTGTGTCAAAAACTGCACGGGCCCGGGCCTTATAGTAGGTAGGTCTAGGTAGGAATAAACATTGCCAAATTGGATCGATTTAGTTTTGTACACATTATCATCGTGCATCAGCAAATAGCAAAACTCTGTTGCGGCTTGCACGATCAAAATTAAAAATATGTGTTCCAAATTTCCTATTAGTACCTATGATGATGAACAACACATGGCCAAATATCTATAATCATGTAATAACTATTTTATACACATGTATGTGCATACGTCATTCGAGCAAAATGCGTGTAACAAAGCGACGTAATATATAATAATAATAGATATATCTACAAAAATGTATTATGATATTGGTAATGATATTTTACGATAAGTAAGTTTTATATATAGTTTACCAATGGCATGCAAATGCGTGTACTTACAAACAGGTCATTACCAAGAGAAAACGCCACACAAGTTTTAGTTGTCTCCATCTTAGGAGATACTTAAAGTACCTAAGTATATACTTGAAGTGCACAGGTACTTATAACCAGGGCTCATAACTTCTAGTATTTGCATTTTTTTTTTTTTTTTTGAGAGGTCCTAGAGGTACCTATGTGAGGAGTTTTTTTAAATTTTATAATATAAATATATTTACAATCTGTAACATAATAATACAATAAGTAAATTTGAAATTTTTTTACCAGGTTTGGAGGTTAAGCTAGAAATTCATAAAAAATTTTCTTTTTAAATCTAAGATTTAAAAATTTAATACAAGATTTCTTAAAATCTTTTCAATCTTTATCACAAATAAAAAGTCCACCGGAAATTCAAATTAAATTTTTATGAGCATTTGAAATTTAAATTTTTCCAACATTGGATTTTCACTTTTAGCGATTTCTTTATTTTGGTTTAACTCTAAAACAAATGACCGCAGATACTTGAAATTTTCACTGAATGTTTATATAGGCATTTTATATATTTGATAACATTTTCAAAATATTTAGATTTGTTTTGAGCTGTTTACTGACATTTTAATTTTTCTACTTTTTTATTTTTTTTTCTATAAATATCAATAAAAATGTATTTGTTCGGTAGAAAAGCTTGAAAATTTAATACAAGGCTTTCTAACACATTGTAACAATAGTAGTTAAAAAATATTAAAAATACATAGGCACGGGTGTGGCGTTCTCTTAAGGCATCGAAGTTAATGCATTTACATCGAGTTTGTAGATGTTTACATAAAATGTGTTTGACCTTAATATTGATTTAAATACAATTTCCTTTTATTTCAGTGCCTACCATTTTAACTGTTTTTTTTTTGACACATTGTATAATATATTTATTTATACCTATACACGGATATAGGTATAAACATATATTTTCAAATTTTTGTGATGTCATAGTCAGAATCTTTCAAAGATTTAAGCGCCATTTTCGACAAAGAAAGCGCAAACACAAAAACCGACAACGACAGTGTCATAATAATATATACCAATATTGTTACCAAACACGCTCGTCATAAATCTAATACCACTCGAATCGTGTTAGGTATATATATGTCTGTCTACATACCAATAATATAGCCGATCGAAACAATCGTTTCGACATGCGTATTAAAATTTCGTAGGTACCCACTTTTATACGCAATAAGACTTAAGGTTTATGTCGAAATGTTGAGATAACGTGAGGGAAATATAGTACTAGCTATTATAAAATAACCCATTTATGTGTGTTTATGTACATAATAAATAACAGCAAGGGCGTGGGCGTTGCACGACAGGAAACGACTAGACCGACCCTTCTATCGTAAGACTTTGAATTCTTGGTCATTCCGCCAAAATGCGCGCTCTAAGCAGGGTCTTGGTTGCGGCATGCGCGATTCTTACGCTGTCCTTTTGCGACGCTTCCTCCGTAGCATTCAGGGCCAAACGTGGAGTAGTTCCCGGTAATGCGGCCTCCAGGCCCAAAGGTTAGTATACATTATTTTTTTTTTTTTTTTTTTTTTTTATTAAACAACTATCCGCGGCGTCTATGGCCATTGGATGTAACAGTACATTATATATTAGTATATTTACATATTACATTAATATTTAAAAAGATATACAAAGTGATTTAGTATTTAAAACAAGACAAAGTAGTAGTAATTAGGAGTTAAGTGAATAGTATTATTTACAATTTACAGTTTGTTTATAAGATTCGTTTGTCTGAGAAATAGTATGATCTTGTGTATATTGTTGGGGTCCGGGTTGAGTGCTTCAGCAAGGTGGTTGGATATTTGATATAGCCTAGTATACATTATTATTATTATTATTATCATATGTATTAGGTATTACTTATGTTCATTGGCTCATTGCTCGAATTGGGAACAATTCAGTAGATGAGCTCAACCAAACTGCAGCGTTCCAAGTGCACAATTACCACCATTAACATTATGATCGCATACTAGTCCAAGTATAGTCCACAGACATAATGTACCTTAAATAATATGAAAACAACGGTGTGATATTATAAATTAGATGATATAAGCAAGGAAATAAAAAAAATAAAAATATAGGATCATATAAATGATAATAAAACATCAAAAATAATTTTGATACCAAAAATTATAAGATTCGTTGTGTCGTTATACAATTACTGTGAATTAAATCCTAATTTTAATGAAAATCATTTTGGACATAAGTTTGTGCCGTTCCCCCGTTCCTGTGAAAAAATATATATTTGGTGTACGTAAAAAAACAATAGTGGGCGAGTTCCGTCCCCCTGCACACCACTTTTATGTCATAAAGGTGATGCAGCACTGCACCGCATCGGTGATGGACCCAAAAATTGTCAGCTTATATAGGATTTGGGACTTAGGGGGTCACATACGAGACAAGTTTATGTAGGTATCCTGTACCCATCATCCGCCGCTCTGACCAATGGTGACCGGATATGGGTGAGGTAAACAAGGTCCCTATTAGACCTCAAATATATCACTTTAAACTCATATCATACATTCTGTGTGCACCTATGTATATACTGCTGTATTAGGTAGGTATATAAATATATAATATGTATGGACAAGACTATATTATAATATATATGTAGGTATGGAGTACGTATATATTGGTAGTGAGTGATATATTTGCAGGGGAATAATAAGGACCTTGGTAACCGCACCCACCGTTAAAATTTTAGATATATAGGTGACCGCGGTCACTCAAATGTAATAATTAGTTTGGCGTGCGTTAAAATGCTCTAAAAACTAATGACAACAACAAATTTCTTAAAAATCAATATAATGCACTTAAATGTTACAAAAAATACGTTTTCATTTTTTTTTTAAATATATCTAATATTGATTAAAAAAAGTATTATGTATATACCTATATTAGACTTTTTTACGGTTCGTAACATTATTCTTATTTTTAGTTTCCTCTTCTGTCAATTATTTGAGATTGATTGGTTTTCCTTTGTACCTATATACGGCTATCCGTGTGCAATGGTGTTGTAGCCTATCTATTTAAGTTTTGAATACTATTACTATGATTAATCTCTATTTTTAACCTATAAAATATTAAAACATTTAAAAAACTATTCATTCAAAAATCATAATATGCAAAACAAATATTTTATTTTTAGATTCTAAGATGATGTAAGAATGAAATTATTTTTAAAGCAATAACGTTATAAAATATATTGAAACTTCTTTGAATGGACAGTGGGAGTTTTATAGCGGGAGTTTTCTTTCTTTAGCTCTATTTAGCTAACCTTTTGAAGAGTTTAGTATTTAGATGTTTCACTATACTCTGAAAAAATTGTATTTGCAATGAAATTCGTGCTCTGTGCCTCTGTATAGGAACTATAAACCCAAAAAATATAGGCCTATACTTTTACCGTTCATCGTAGATATTATGTATATCATAGATATTAAAGCAATTTCAATAAAAAAAAAAAATAACTAAGGGTGCTTAAGCCATTTTCTCATTTAAGTTTTTTTTTGTATTTTTTAGAAGAAGTTTTTGATACATAAACACGAACATTATTTGAGGGTGTTAAATGTTAATATTAAAATGTAATCATGCAGGGTGTTTCTGAAATAAATGAGTGATCTCATTGTGAATGAAATATTCACTCCAAATGAACATTTTTTTTTCTGTCTTCAAAATCTGAGTTCATTGAATTGAAATTAGAATATTTTCTTAAATGCATAAACAAATGCTCAAGTTGTATGTTTTGCAAGGTTAACATAGTTGAACTTAACAAGACAAACAGTGGTGAAATTTATTTTAAGTCATTTAAAATACATGACTTATTAACACTGCATTGTTTTACATTATTGACTAATAAAAAAAAAAACAACTAAATTAGGAATGACAGAGTTTTAAATTATCGGAATTTTAGCAGAACATTATTTAAATTAAGAATTTTAAGTCTAACAGGACTCACGTTATTTAAAGATGAAAATATTTTAAATTAGTATACATTCTGTAAGTACTTAAAAATGTAAAATGTTTTTAAAAATTTTTCATCATTTTTATTAATTGATAATAGGAGTCGCGGTTGTGAACGGGTATTAGAATACACGGACATACGGAGCCCGGATAGGTACGCGGGCAAAAATAATATTAAAACCCGTTCATATATTGTATATTAATTCAGAATTCAGATATACTTTAATATAAATACTTAGGTGCACATTTATTTAATTATTGTAGTTTATTAATATTATTGATGATTTTTATTACGAATATATGAGTATTTAAGGTCACGGGTATTTTTATAACACGGGCTTTAACCCCGCCATAGGTAAAAACACGGGTACCCGTGTACCTAATTCATTACACATTTACACGTGTAATCGCGACCTCTAGTTGATAATGTAAAACACTGGGTACTAATTAGTGATGTATTTTTAATGACTTCAAAAAACTATCACCACTGTTTACTTTTTAGTGTTCTCATACAAATCGATGAAGCACACCATTTGCTTTTTAGCCGGTAATTCGAGCGTGAAAAAAGATCCGCAAGAGAATATTGCAAAATATACGACTAGAGTATTTATTTTTACATTTAAAATAATATCATAAAAATAAATTAAACAAACCCAGATTTTGAAGGTAGAAAAAAATCTTTAATCGGCCATCACGGTGAGTGTACGATGCGTATACGCCATTCTGATTCACTATTATAGTGACCTCTTCAATTTCAGAAACAACCTATATTGGCTATACTATTGGCAGTTGTTCACTATATCAAAATAAATAATTTACAATTGGTTTTAGACGCCATTCGACGGTCCGAGTGCCGTAATGACAACAACTGCAAGCCATGGCCGAAGACGTCATGCGGCAAGGATCCGGTAGACGGCCAACAACGGTGTCTGTGTGCGGATCAAACGCATCCGATCAACGACGATTGCATAACGTCCCCACAAGGTAATCTCGAGAGTTGGTTTGACGCGAAATGTCGTGTTTAAGTTTATCACCATTCAGCTATGTGGTTCTCACGAACAATGGTTTACAGAACTGGGAATGCCTTGCGAAAAGGATATCCAATGCATCCAGCTGGCTCATTGTACACACAACGTTAGTGAAATACACTCGGACATTAAGGTATGCCAGTGTAGAGAGGAATTTGCCGACGAAGACGGGACTTGTAGTGGTGAGTTTGATGTTAGGAAACAAATAACGCCGAGTTAGTTTCATATGAGTCATGTCAATGCAATAAAATTTATTAAATTATGTTGCAGGTGGTGTACGAGCAGTGATATCCATATGTTTAGCGGTTTTAGTTGCAGCTGTCTTGCAAAATAACTACAATTAAATAGCTTAGATTTTTTTCTGCAAAGAAAATCACATAGTAATTTTACAGTATTGAATAAAACATCACATTTTTTTCCCTTTTTTTTATAATTTTTGATAAAGAATGGCCGACAGTGTATTACCAACAGCTCCTCCAAACTGGAATGACGGAGTCGGTATAGTATGAACAACTTGAAAAACTAAAGAGAAAAACACATTTTTTCTTTTTTTAATAAACAAAATTATTACTCAGTAACTTCTTACCATCGCCAAATTGAGCATTCAATTCAAATTGTGTCCAATTACAGCTAACAATCAAAAACATTCCGTTTGGCTGTAACAAGTTGACTATGTTTTCTTTGTAACGGTTTCTCTTTTCTTTACTTTCATCTTCCATACTAATAACATCGTAAGTACCTTTATCCAAGACCAATGAAAATGTCGGTAATATTTTCACGTCATCAGTCAAAAAGTCAAACTCCTTTAGTGTTATATTTTCAATATTTTGATCTTTAACTATTGAATTTGCTAATTTTACTGCAGGAGCTGAATAATCTATGCCATACAGATTGGAAAATCCTAATTTAGCCTGATTACAATTGTTATTTTTTTAACAACACCAATTATTATGAATAATATTTAATACAAATTTAAAAATGTATAATTACTAATTGGATTAAGAGTAAAGCATTTCCACATCCTACATCTAAAATGGGTTCATCTTGACTAATTTTACATTTTGATTGTATACACCTATAAAAAAAATAATATATACATAATATATTTTAAATAAATAATATATTTTTTTAATTTATGAAAATATTAATAGCTTATACTTATTAATATATAATTGAGCATTAATTTGTTTTTATTAGTAATACCTTATTACTATAGGTAATGAGTTAGTTTCATAAATATGCTTTGTATTAATTAAAATATATATGACTATATGAATACAATCATAAAAATGATAAACATTTCACTCTTGTTTTTATATAACCAACTTGAATAACCTTTATCCTGGTTTCTTTTCTATTTTCTTCTAATTTCTGTTAGTTAAGATTAAAGATACCTTAAGGCTTAAATACATATAAGTTAGGAACTTTGTGTAAAAGATACAAAATAAACTCAGTAACTTATTGAGAATAATATCTACAATTATGAGACAAGAAATTAAGATAAATGTTAACTTTTTAAACATATTTAAAATTAGATACAAAAAATTTCATTATGATATAAGTTTAAGTTAATTACTTTAAACATGTAAAGTTTGAATAAATCTATATTTTGAAAACAAGATAATAGTAATTCAAATTAGAATCTACAGGTTAAACTACTTACAAATTTAAATTTTTAAAAATATTATAAATACAACAGAATAAATTAACAATGCTGTGAAAAATACTCATAAAAATGATTCTGGTTATTCGAACAATTAAAGCCATTTTTAAAACTAATGTAGTATGAAAAAGTCTGAACTACTCTAGATATAATAAATTCAAAGAAGACTGGTAGAAATCATTAACTTAAATCATAGATTCTATTAGTGAAATAGAACTTATAATTTTTTATGACTTAGGATAACATAAGAAATGTTACATTCAATATGAAAATAATTTATATTTTAATTATTATATTTAAATTATTTATTTTTAATTTATTCAAGTAGAGTTTACACAATGTCTTTACACATTTGGCATTACAAATATCTCCAGATTGTATAAGTGCCTAGCACGTATAGTCAGATAGGTATTTAATTATTTTTATATAATTATTAAGAATAGCAGGATGCTTCATTGCAATTGTTAACTATAATCAAGGCATCAGGTAGTACCTCTAAACAAATATCATTCATTAATATCAATAATTCTACAAATGGGTTTTTTTTTTTCTTAATATTTCCATATAAAATGTTTTAACCCTTACACATTGACATCTTACTTAATCATCTTGAGTCCTATACTATGCCCAAACCATTCAGCACCAGGATCACCAAAGTTTTTGAAATTGTCTAATTCTACATTGTAAGTATCATTCCAACTGAAATTAAAAAAAAAAATAAATATTATGTATAAATTATACAATTTATAATATTAAATACAAAGTTATAAGCTTTATAAGTCAGTTCACAGTCATTTTTTTTTTTACTTAGTAAAGATTTAACTATTTAGAAATTACAGAAAAAATAATTTTTGGTAGCACTGTTAATTTATTAATAATATCTTAGTTACCATAATCGCAAGGACTCCACAAAATGTAAACAATTAACAAAGGCATAATTTTTATTTTTTAGTATTAACATTAATTCATTTTTATTTTATTAACTTAAAATGAAAAAATTCCATGTGTTAAATTAAATAAACTCAATGAAAATAAGTAATACAGTAAATAGAATTTTGGTGGGTGTTAAAATAATTATTGAGCACGGAAATTATGGCTCGTATGCCAAAGGAACAAGGGGAAATATTAAAAAACGAAGAAGTACTACAAATGAAGTACGAGGAAAATAACAAAATAACAAAAAAATTTATGGATGAAATCAATGAAATGAAAAGTAAGATAGATGATTATGATAAGCATAGTACACCAAATGTTAAACCAAAACCAAAACCAATTAGATCTTCAGAATTTAATACATTTATGAAAATTATTGATAATGGCGATACTATTGAAGAATTTAAGACTGTTTCAAGTAAAGAAATAACTGTCAAAAATTATGTATTGCAAAAAGAAATTGATCATTTAAATAATGAACTAGTGAAAAAAGATGATCTAAATGATCATTTACAAGAAGAAAATAAAAAATTGACTGAAGAAAAAGATAAATGCGTGCATCAGGTATCATTACTCAAAGATAAAATAAAAAAACATGATAGAGAAGTTGAACATTTAACTGGAACATTGAAAACTAGAGATTTTGAGGTGAACAGAATACTGAAAGATATAGGATGTTTAGAGAGAAAATTTAAACACGAACAAATCGTACATGAAAAACAAAGATCAATTTTTATAAAAACTTCGGATGAGAACAAACAGCTGAAAGAAACTGTAAAAAAGTTGGAAGCCGCACTCAAAGAATCAGAAGAAAAGTATACAAAAGCATTATCTAAGAACGACGATATATTGGCAAAATGTGTTAGGGAAAAAGATGCACTAATTACAGGATTCAGAAAACAATTGGAGTTAATAGATTCGCTGAAGAGACAAAATGTTAGAACAAAGTTACAAGAAGAAATAAATATTTTAGAAAATGAATTTAGTAAACTTTTAGAGAGTAAATGAAATTATTTATAAGATAGGTATCAAAAATGTACTTACTATTCTTCTGTAGCCAAGTTAGGTTTATCTTGAGAATTATCATCATCAGAACTCATTTTTAAATAAAAATTTGAATTAAGTAGGTACCTAGGAAGTAATGAAAATGTTCTTTGTTTACACTTTATAGTACTAATCGTACATTTATTGTATTTATACAATGATTATTGTTTGGTTACAAAAAATTTAAATTTAATATGATGTTGCTGAAAAATAAATTATAATCTACAACTAACTGCTGTTGACAGTTAGTAACCTGTTTACCTGTGATTTATTGTATATTGTAATGTGTAATGAATAATGTTATTTAATATTGTAAATAATTGTTATCAGTTCATCACATTATCAGTAAATAATAATGTATATTATATTTTTTCGTATTATAATTTGTGTGGTTTTGCATATAGATGGCGCACTATCAATAACAATAAAATATAATAAATTACAACAATATTATTATATTGAATTGAAATTAAATATTTAAAATACAAAGTGTAGTAAGTATCCAATTATCATTCTGATCATTTCGATCTTGCGTTTATATTTTTTATAGGAATATGAATTTATATTTATATAATAAGCAATAAACAAAAGCTTAAATATTTTTTATTGCACAAAAATAATGAACTGCAAAAATTAGCTGTACCTTTGTGGCTTTGTTCTTTGCCTGTGTAATTAGGTACAGTGCCGCTAGCAGACATTTTCCAACGGAGTCCATACTTGTTTAAACATAGAGAACTCGAAAAAAAATCCGGTAAATTTACGGTATATATACCAACCGGTTCATTTAGACGAACGTTTCCCCAGCCCATCACATTCAGATTTTTTGAAATTTTTTTTCATCAATATTTAGTATGGAATTTGTATGAATTTGTACGACAAAAATCAGAAAAAGTTATTTTTAGTTTCTGGGAGGGCTGGGGAAACGTTTCTACAGCCCCCCACACTTTTTTGCTTTTTCCTTTAAAAATAAATCCGTACAAATTCTGATTTTTGTCATACAAATTCATACAAATTCCATACTAAATATTGATGAAAAAAAAATTTCAAAAAATCTGAATGTGATGGGCTGGGGAAACGTTCGTTTCATACAGGGTTTGTCAGAGGCGGATTCACATCGGCCGTCGAGTGCCGTGTGGTGCGAGGGCATGGTAATTATGGTTACAACCGCGGGTAACCAAAATGGTTTAAAAGCAGCAGTCAATTCTTGGTAGGTACCTACACTCGGTTGTAACTCGGTTATTAAACGATACCAAAAAAAGTATTGTCCAATGCTCTAATCACAGAACGGTTTGATCGACACAGCCGCTGTGAATCAAATGAGGCGGCTTCAAGGTTAAAGTTTTTCTCGATTAATTTTCGCGCTTACTTCCAACGAGGCTTACGAGATTTTGATCTTTGTCTAGGATTAATATTCATGTGCTTGTGTGTGGGCAAACTTTTGTTTTAAGCATTTCAAGAAACGATTGCAGTTGTATTCTCGAACCAGGGACCTGCAGCGTATGTTCAAAAGTAAGATGGCGCTTCGTATTGCTCTGCAACCATACATGCAGGTAGCCTAGTGACACTAAGGTTTGATCGACACAGCTGTCAATCTGGCTTCAAAGCGCTTCAAAGGTTAAAGTTTTACTTTATTAATTTTCGTGTTAGCTTCTAACGATGGTTACGAGATTTTGATCTTTGTTTAGGATTATTATCCGTGTACTCGTGTATGGCCAAACTTCTATTTTAAGCATTTCAAAAAACGATTGCAGTTGTATTCTCGAACCCGGGACATGCTTCAACAATACTGATAGCCATGATAGTGAACGGTGTTGGGCGGAATGTTTCGGAAATTGTCCTAATCGTTGCATATGAATGTCTATTTTGCTCGCGCGCTCGTGTGTGTGCTGTTAAGTCATATATGACTGGTGCACAGTAATCGACTAACCTGACTAGGTGATGGCGGATGCAAATAGTGGAAAACATCCAAAGGTTAGGTATAGTTTGAGCAAGTCTATTTATCTGTTATTAGATTACTTTTTGATGCAAACCTTTGATGTCACTATTTGGTCTATTAAGTCTGCGAACCGTTTAATATGTTATTCTTATAATAGTACCTATATTGGATTAGGATTACTCCTAATTTGTTGCTCATTGAAGAGTAAAGACCCCCTTTATTTCCGATTTGCTTTTGGTTGTTGAGCAGTAGCGTAGTTTGGTCATTTTTTTTTTTTGGGGGGGGGGGATGAAATTTGTATTATACATTTTACTCATCCACCTTCCCAAAAAAAAAATTGTATTTATTACAAGCATCTCTTTTCAGTGCAATAAATGTATGTACGAAGTGACACGGAAAAAAATAATTTAAGAATATTCACATTACAAATAGATATTATAATCTTAGTTTAATATTTTTGCAGTATTAATGCTTTGTACAGCTATAGCGTAAGGGGATTCGGGTTTTATGTTTGTACTATTTATATAGAATATAGACTATAATAAGTACTATATTAAGTATATTTTATTAGTTTATTTATAGTTAAAACACTATATAAATGTAATTACGATACGACTCCACACCCTCCCCACCCGTAATTATGACACTGTTATTGTTGAGACGGAACAGCAGTGTACCCTCAGTTTTAGTCGGGTTTGGTTGGAGCCTCCAGTTACTAACTAGAGCTCAATCAAAGGAAGCTATTTAAATACTATACAGCACAATATTGATAATAAACTATATTATTTAAGGTGGCCAAATTTTAAACACGAAAATGCCTATAGTGTATATAGGACGTTAAATATTAATATATCTTATAAATAAGTAATAATAGTATATAATTTTATAGGTACACTATACAATATTTTAATTTAACTGAATATACTTTCTTTTTTTTTGAGAAAAAATTGTAATTTTCAAACGCACGATTACTCTCGTTTACTACGTTACAAGATGTATAATTAAAATGTATAAAGTTATACATTTTTTAACCAATGTCAAGCAACCGCCATAAATAAACATAACAATAAATTATATTGAACCATTTAAATTAAATTGTTACAGCAGTTTTTTCCATTATAAAAATAAAGAATAAACATTTCAGAAAAGTTTCATTCGATATATATATCGCCATACCTACATATTAATACATAAAAAAAAACTAGAATATTTTAAAGCTAATCATATTTTTAATTTGTATTAAGAGAGATATCATGAACTTTAACTTAAAAAAATTAAGTGCATTATTTTATAGTTCGTACCTATATATGTATTTAGACAAACGCGTGCTAACGATGCAATATTTTATAATAAAACCATTATATATACTTAAATTGCTTCGAATATGCAGTACCTATAGTTATAATCATTACACGTCAGCTGCAGTTTTTCTGTGATACCTATATTGAAAAACAAAAATCACAACAAATATTTTTATTTTTTATGTTCATTTGATATTCATCAATATACCTATATATATATTTCCATTCGAGTACGTCGTAAAAATAAAAATAAAATAAAGATCGTACTTCGTCTGTCAGTTTGTGTACACAACTATACTGCAGCACGATATTGTATAGTGAGGACATGTTTACGCCTCAATTCCAATTGAATATTCTAAGGGTCCGGCGATGGCATCAATATTTTGTACTTTCATACATCTTGGGGGATTACCGTAGGGTAAAAATAAGGAAAGAAAAGAGAGAGAGTGATCGGTAGAGAACGAAAAAGGGGTGGATATAGTATTCACATGCGAAGGCGTCAGGAGAAAATTGTATATATCAGTTTTGAAGCGCAATAAAATATTTCATACACGTTGTTATATATCAGACGGGGGAGGGGGGACGGAGGTTTGTACGAAACCCTTGAGTATAGGAGGAAAACCGAAATAAAAAAAAAAAAAAAAACTTGGACAGTCCGAATGGGGATATTTTTATTATTATATATATTCTCCATCCGTATTCAAAACGCTTCGACCAATGATAATTCATTCGAACGTGTTAACAGGACAGCTATACGTGCATGTAGCACATCTAATGCTTCGGTTCTTTCTATAAGGGGAATAAACAATGTTTAGAATGTATAAAATAAAAACTTTACAACAGTAAAATAAAAAACTTTACTATAACTCGTAACTTATGCGACCATCGTTTCGGCGAATAGCGACATTTTGTTTGCCCTGTACACAAAATCACTATATTATGTTGCGCTCTATATTATGTACACAAGGTTGGGTTTTTATGGCAGCTATATAAATAAAATGCAATTTTAAAAATTCATAATCTTAAAACAGTGTACATTCATTTTTTTTTTTTAAATAGATTGAAAAACTTGATATGTTACTGAGTGTGTCGCAGTTAATAAGACAGTGAATAATTATAGGAATATTAAAGATAATAATATTATATATTATATTATATTTTTATAATTATTAAATTATATATTTGCTGAAGATTATAGGTACATAATACTAAAAAAAAACTCACCGAAAGTTTTCTCTTTTCTGCATATAGTGTTCACGCGAAATGTATAATTTTGAACTTTTCGAACATAATTTTGTACAGAAATTGTACGAAATTTAGATCTATGAACAATTGGTCACTCGAATATTTTTCGTATTACATCTATATTTGTTCAGATAACATAATTATATTATGACGTAGGTCTATCTATATTCTAAATTTGTTTACTAGGTCAACCAACTAGAAAATTTAATACGAGATTTCATAAGTTGTTATTTGTGTAATTTAAAAAAAGTTAAGTGTTAAGATAATATATAATGACCCGTTCCATTAAATGATTTGATACTTATTAGTTATTTATGTGTCATAATAAACTTCTTTAAAAAAATTCAATATGATATTTAAAACCATTCAATTTAGCTTAAATTTACTTTTATTATAGCCTAATAATAATAATGTTTTTAAAAACTAGCAGTCAAAAAAATGATTACTTAGTTATATATGAGGACTTGAGATAATATTTATTTTGTTGTAGTATATCCGAAAATCGACTTTCGCAAACCCTATATAATACTACCGTCTATTACCATTCGTTGAAATTATATAACAACCACTCGTTAACAACAATTCCGTCGTATATGAATAAAGTTACAAAATAATAAATTATGGTCGATTGTTTGTTTCTTACGGATGATGTACAAAATACCATTACATGATTCATACCAAAAATATTCATTGTAATGGATTATGAAACCCTAAATTTCGTACAATATAGTATTATAATATAATGTTATGTATCTTGTGGCTATTGAAAAAGAACAGCAGATAAAACTACGAATTATTAGAAAAATATAATTTACATTAACTGCAGTTATAAGGATCTTAACTATTGCAAAAACATCAGGTTTAGATTATAAATTTTTGGTATCGTAACTTTTTTTTAGTAATTTATACCCTATAAACATTACTCCAACTTTACAGAAGTTGAGATTATAATCATGGTGGGTTTACTGAGTTTAAATCTTCTTAATGATATTAGTATAGGCTTTAGTCTTGTCAATAAATATTAAAAATATTTTTATAAGTATATAAACTTTATAACGGGGCTTTGCATCACCCAAAACCACCTCAAAAGATAAGGATTTTTGTTTTATAGGTGTTGGGTGTCTAAATTTTGTTGGCTCACTCTGAAGTAAATAAATTCACTACGCCACTATAACTATATAATATACCTATACATAGTAAAAACAAGTATTCAGTTAAATTAAAATGATGTACCTATATAATTATACTTGATATTAATAGAATAGATTTATAATATGTATTTGACGTTTTATACACTACATATATAGTTATTATCTAATACTCAATGATGAAACTATAAACAATAAACAATATAATGAAATGATAAATAATTAATGCCATTACATAATACAATTTATATGCGTACCTTTATAATTTTTCAGATTATAGTATTCTAAAATTTCAAGCTTATACTGATTTAATATAATGATGTATATCTATATATACCTATGATAGGCGTTATAGCTTGAGTCTGTTTCTCTAGAATATATACAAGATTTAATAATAAATATAGGTATATATTGTATGTATAATAATATAGCTGCAGAGGTATAACTTATAAAAATGTCTTATGAAATGACATTCGTCAGTGACATAGTGAAAATATTTTTTTCTTTTTTTGGGCATTCAATTCAGAATTTAATAAATCCCTTACAATGAAATGATATTTCCTATTTCGCATCCAACATGCTGGCCACAACGGTATTACGAAACACACACCGTTTTACGACTTGATCAGATGTTTTCAATATTCCATCCGAGTTACGACTACAGGTAACCGTAAAACTGTATTGCCCCTATATGTTCTTTTTTCCACTATAAAAACTCGTAATTCCACTATTCGTTTTTCTTTTTTGGTTCCCCACACTCTACTCGCCGAAGTCATACTTTTTCCGCACACACCAAAAATTTAAATTATTACGACGCGCATGTAAGTGTGTGGGCGTGGTTTTTATTATACTTTGTACAAGAAAGGGTCCCGAGGGTCATACCTTTTCGCTTATCGAAAACAAATCAAGCTGACCACATGTGCCTCGGGGCACCCTCTTTTTGATCCGCAGTGTACGCATAATGTTATATTATATGATATATCCTCACGGACGCTGTCCATTTTTCACTACCCCCGTCTTACTATGTATATACATATATATGCAGTATAATATTTATTCAAAGTGCTGGTCAGAATTTGATTCCATGGTTATTAGTACTTGTTACTATATATATAATATATATATATTCACCAGTATTCTTTAAATATTTATTTAGTTTGTTAAAATATATCGATTCTCGCTATAAATGAATTAACATTTAACTTATAGTTTAAATTAAATTAAAACCGACGGCTGTGATATAACTGTTTTTAGAAATTTAGAATTATAATTAATTCTAAGATAAAACACCTTTTATGAAAATGAAATACCTACATCGCTATGAAAGTTTCAAAAATATTCTTTGTAAATGATAATTGTAACAAAAATCACTATCGTTTAAAAAATTATTAAAATGTTTGAATTTAGAAAATTAATTATTATGAAATTTATAAGTAGGTATATAAGGCACCTATAATTATAGTACTTAGTAATGTAGCTGATACCTGATATGAGATACCTTATAATTGTTGTCTTTTCACTTAACTCGTGTTAGAATAATAGCAATAATAACTGATCTGAATCGACGAATTTTCAATATAATTTCGTAATTTTATTATACTCAACAACCGCGTAATATAACACTGGATCATTGATTATAAATACTAATATTTATAACCAAAGACAGAATGTATAATTGTATAATATATAATATCATCATTTTATTAAACTAGCTGACGGCTAAACAATATTTGCTTTAAAACTTTTCTAATAAATACTCTTTCTCGAGTACTTACACTGATGCATGAAGATGTAAATAGAAAATGATAAAGGTGGAACTTTATTGTTTAAACGTTATCGCTTCAAATGTATAACTATGGTAGTACGCAATTTGTAATTATAATATGTATGTGTCAATTAATTTATAATTTTTTATATTATAAATAAAATACTATAGGCCAGGGGTTGGCCAACATAAATATGTCCACGAGCCATCACATGGATAAATATACAATATCAATAAGAGCCAAAATGTTTATAAATAAATTTTATAATTTTTAAAATTTTATCGTATATTAATCGTTATAGTAGGTAAATACTGGTTATTTTGTAAATAAGACGTGAGCCGCAAGTTGATCACCTCTAATATAGGCCATCATATCTATAGTTGTCTAGTATACCTAGTTACTCCTTTTTATTGTTTATTATTATAAAATGAATTAATAATCATCAATAATTTGTTATGTTCTTCTAATGTATTGATTAAATTATTGGCAACATAATTCTTTCTCCGGTCATCGGTATCATATGAAAAAAGGCGGGTAAGTCTTGGATGTCGCTCTGCTGTACAATAGGTTACACAGGTAACAAGTGGGTTACTGTAATGGATAAAATTAAATTTGAATCCAATGATATTATATCATTGTATACGAAAAACGATTCTGAGCGAAGACGGTTTATCTGTCTAGGATATATTATAGATTATTAAAAATTTTCAAATCTTAGGTTTAAAAAGAAATTTTTTTAATAATCTCTAGTTTAAAATAATTTGCGAATTTTCGTGATTTTTGTGATTTTTACATAATATGTTGTCAAAATTCAAAATTTGAATGTTTATAAAAAAAAATTATGACTATGTATTTCTTTTGTTTTTCAACTACTATTGTAAAAATATGTTAGGAGCCTTGTATTAAATTTTTAAATCTTAGAATTAAAAAGAAAAACTTTTATGAATTTCTATCTAAGATAATTTGAACATTGCCGTAATTTTTACGTATTTAGACAAAATTTGAACTTTAAATGCTTATAAAAAAAAATTGTGGCTATATATTTATTTTATTTTTCAATTGCTATTGTAAAAATATATTATAAGCCTTGTATTAAATTTTAAAATCTTAGATATAAAAGGAAATTTTTTTATGAATTTCTAGCATAAAATTTTCAAGCTTTTCTACCGAACACATAAATTTTTATCGATATTTATAAAAAAAAAACTAAAACAGTTGAAAAATTAAAATGTCAGTAAACAGGTCAAAACAAATTTAAATATTTTGAAAATTTTATCAAAATATATAGAAAATGCCTATATAAACATTCAGTCAAAATTTCAAGTATCTGCGGTCATTTGTTTTAGAGTTACACCAAAATAAGGAAATCGCTAACAGTGAAAATCCAATGTTGTAAAAATTTAAATTTCAAATGCTCATAAAAATTCAATTTGAATTTCCGGTGGACTTTTTATTTGCGATAAAGATTGAAAAACTTGTAAGAAATCTTGTATTAAATTTTTAAATCTTAGATTAAAAAAGAAATTTTTTTATGAACTTCTAGCTTAAAATAATTTGTGAATTTTCGTAATTTTTAAGTATTTTGTCAAAATTTTAACTTTGAATGCTTATAAAAAAAAATTGTGACTATGAATTTATTTTATTTTTCAACTGCTATTGTAACAATATGTTAAGAGCCTTGTATTAAATTTTCAAGCTTTTCTGCCTAACAAATAAATTTTTATCGATATTAATTTAAAAAAAACTAATAATGATCGAAAATTTGAAATGCCTATGAATAGTTCAACTTAAGTCGAAATTTTTTGAAAATTGCATGGTGGATAGAATATACTTATATAAACATTCGGTGAAAATTTCATGTATCTATGGTCATTTGTTTTAAAATTACATCAAAAACCAAAATCGATTTTGTCGAAAAATGAGTGTGCGTAAAATTTCCCGTTTTCCCCTTAATTTTTAGTTTGTTTATCCCGATTATTTAGAAAAATTTAAGAATTTTTCACATTTGACCCCCCAAAGTACCAACTAGATTCATGTTTCTGTCACTTTCTGATCGAACGAGGTACTGAAGTCAAAAATCGAAGCATTTTTACTGCCCCAAAACGTGATGACAGACACAAAAAAAAAAACACACCATGGTAAAATCAATACATTCATCGCTCCGCTCAGAATCTAAAAAAATATACTATGAATGTATTCACATAATTGATTTCCTGTAGGGTGGTTGAAAGTTAATAACAATAATACAATAAAATAAAATATATTTAACATTAATAATAAATATGGTATGTACTATATTTTTGTTAAAAATGTAATAAACTTACCTTAATACTATATATTAGTAAAATTAATCATTTAATAGTAAAATCAAAAAATATATCAACACGTAATGGTATAAGATGACAAATCATCGTAAAAAAAAACACACATCATGGTAAAATGAATTGCTTAAACATAATTATTTAAAATTATCATGATATGGTGATAATAACGCGTAATAGTGAATTGGGAAATCAATCCTTGATCTTTGGGATGGTTCCACAGACAACAAGACGTGTTATTTGTATGCTTATATAGTATCTATATACCAAGTAATTAAATAGTTTATAACCATATCATAGTATAATAAGTACCTGATGTACCTATATATATACTGGAAAACAGTCATATATTTGTAATTACTAATTATTTCTGGTATAGACTAGTTGGTGTACAAAATCGGATGTTTATATAGCGAGCGTGCCATTTAGTCGTTCGATATACTATATGTATGTAAGGGGTATAGTAGATAGGGTTAAATTTTTGTGACATATTAAGTTGACTTTTGTATCAACATATAATTACATTTTTTGTATTAAAAAAAAAAACAGTAAATATTAATTCATCATCTTTATTTTCTTATAATACGAGCCTATGTTTTTTTAAGTTGCTTATTAATTATAATCGTCACTGAAGGTCTACAAATACTAATAATAAACAAAAAAATTTAAAATTAGTTTATTATAGTAATTTATATTATATATAATATACATTATTACTGTTAATATTATTAATTAAAATTTTTAGTAGGTATGTGATGACTAATTATATATATATAATATTATACCATCAATAGTCCAAGATCCTATTACAATTTCAACTAAATCTACATTTAAATTTAAATTTAAAATGTTTCATTATCTATTATACCTACTCATCATAACAGTTTTCTTAAACACATAGGTGAAAGCAACAGGTTATACAATTGTAAAATACTTTGCTACATAAAATAAACTATGTAGTTTGATATTCTTCAATAATATAAACGCCAAACGATATTATAGTGTTTTCATTTAATAAAATTATTTATCAACAAATAAGGATATTTATGTGAGTTTAATATAATATATATACTAATTTATGGAATGTAACTTTAATCCATCTCTTTTAAACAATAATAAAAAAAAAAAGAAAATATATTTCCCAACGAAGACTTAACTAAAATAGTAGCAATCTTATAATTTATATTATAGGTATAATATATATTTAATTTCCAAAGAGGTATAAATGTATTATGTAGGTATTTTTACACTTATATACATATAAACGCCTAAACATGATTTATTTTCAAGTTGAACTAGTTATTGTAATAGCCTGTATAATAAGTATATTATTAAACCTATCTTTCTGACTTTAAAACCGTTATAAAAATATGTAATTGGTAACTTGTATTAACGTGTTTGAATGTATTTATTTTATTTTTGTTCAATAACTTGGGTGGTGTCGCCATGTGCAACAAAATATCAATTACACTAAAAATTGGCATAGTAGCATAATAACGCTGTAAATGTTTTCAAAATAAACGAGATTGTTTATAGTTTAGAAGACTAATGGAGTGTAAAAAAAAGAACGTCCCCTTTTTTCTCGTTATTACACTAAAAGTAACTTAATTTGCAAAGGGATGACGGGAGGTCTTTTCTTTCCAAAAGTAAATGCAGAGTTTGAGGAGGTGGATAGGTTAAAAAAAAACATTATTAGGGCGTATAATTTATTACTGTACTTGTAACACGTTTAATATAGAAATCAAAAAAAGTTATGAAAACCTTTGCCAATATCGAAGCCATTTGTATATAAGCAGGGGTGTTTTAAGTTATCAAGGATATAAAAAAAAAAAACAAAAAGAAATAATAAAATTGGCTGCTTTTGCGACAGTCTTATCGGTATAAAAAAAGTTTTGTATTAAAAAGTTAGCATCCAATAAACAATGTAGAAAGAACGGCGTAAATTGATGTTTTTTAATTTTCCGTTTTAATACAATATCCCTGCCAGAAGATTTCTTCTCTCTGTTTTTTTCATTTGTTTTTTTTTATTTTTATATTGAACAATATTTTTTATTTAGGAGAACAAAAACTGAAACACAAATGGTCTTTGAATTTGTGTATACTATTGATATACATTTACGATATTTAACAGTATAAAATATAACAAATGGCCGTTATGATATTAATGTGATGTACATTTTTTATTTTTTTAATAAATATTTTCGTTTGTGTTAAAAAGAAACCTCGTAGTGTACCTTACCTATATTTTAACGACTGTGATCATTAATTATTTAGAATAATACGTGGATTGCAGTTTCAATTGTTGGTTTTCTAAACAGGTAAATAATATATATATATATATACCTATATATAAATGTAATATATTATACACCTAGTTAACCTACAATAAATTGTGTAGTTTTATGTTGTCTCTTCTCTAGTTCTCTCCCTTTTATATTGACGTGTTTCGAAATACGCAAGGGGTAAATTATTTGTTTGGTTCATTATATTGTATCCGTTATGACACACTGTATATATACTGTATATATTTATAGGTATCATCGCATAAAGGTGGACAGATGTTTTTGACGCCAAATTAGGGCAAACAAAATTATCATTTAGGGGATCTGATCCAATACGCGTATAGGTATTCATCTTGTAACAATCGTATTTCATATGATGTATTTTCGATACATATTATTGCATCGTTTCGAGCAGTGTTGCGATATAAAATATTATGTATAGGTATAGCTAGTAGCTACACAATTAAATCCATAACAGTACAGCGTATATTATTATTATTGTTATTAATATTATCTGTGAAAATATCAAAGGAAAACATATGTAGGTATTATTATTTTATATGTATCTACCTATATGGAAATAATATTCATAATAATATGAAGGAAACGGGATATGTTTAATGCGTGTCATTTGAAATTGTCAACAGATGGCATACAAACAACCAGGTACAAAATTGTTCTTGCCTTCTAAGAAACATCACATGTTGAGTACATTCGTGTAGAAAATAACGGTCAAGAAATTTTTATGAAGACGACATTAAAATATATAAGATGTATGTATGATGCTGCGATCAGCATGAATTTTGTTCTACTTCTAAATAATATAAGCTAAATTAGTATATTATATTATATATTTTATAATTCACGTATAGAAACTATTATGATTTGTTGCTGTGTCGTTTTCGATAATATATATAATAACTGCAGTATAATATGCTCAATATTGACATATTATATTAGAATAGTAATTAATTGTTGCAGTTCCTGCTACTACTTATATGGATTAGGCAAGTAATTTATAAATAATACCAATATTTTATTACATTTTGATGGAAAACCATAATATAAAAGTGATGAATGTAAAATGGATTTTAGTATTACATATAGTATAATACTATTAGTAAACATTTCCATTATAAGTAGGTACATTTTTTTAAACATAAAACTGTTTGATATTTTAACTTAACCGAGGTACATAAAAATGCAGTATAGTGTAGCAAAAATTTTGAAACAATCATTTCTAAAATGAGAAAATGTTTTTTATAATATACTATGCATAGTGCAGAACAATATGAATAGCTTATGAATAATGTTTACTGTTTTAAACAGAATGTATATATAGGTATATAAAATTGTTTTTCGACCATAACTTTTTTTAAGCTCTGTTCCTTAGAAACAACTTTAATTTAATTTCTAAAATTGTTGGTTTCATAGATATATGTAGGTGATGCAACACAATTTACTATTTTTTCTCTTTAAAGTTCATATTATATTATTTAAAATAGAAAAATTATACTCAGTTATAAGTACATTATATGACTATAATATAAATTATTCAAAGTAAACGATACAAATTTACCAATGTTAAATTTTATATATATTCTACAAACGGCACAAACCTAATAATATATTTTGTAGGATTGAATATCTATATATAGTTAGGTATCTTATATTGCATATAATGGTAAATGTACATATATTATATGTGATCTATGGAATATTAAATTAATTTTTAATTATAGACCTAACCCTAGATAATTATTACGTATAATATAGGTATAAGCTATAGGTAGGTACCAATAACGCCTCATATACAATGCCAGTGTTGTATAATATTCTATATTATAGGTCGTAAAAAAAATATTTTAACCATTTATGATTGGGATATGGGTATGACTTGCATATACAATCGTCTATATTTTGGAGGTTTTTTACTAGTTTTTAATTTGTTGCCTATCATATAGTAGATTTATATGATATTTATATGATATTTATACATTCGATTAGATTTATGAGTGAACTGTGGCAAATGCTAACGAACTAAAATTTATAATTTTCGTTAATCTATTCAAAGCCATAAAAATGATATATGGGTGAAGTAAAAAACAAGTTAAATGATTTTTATCGCACGCATATAATATTATTATAAATATATATTATGTTATTTATACCATCTCATCATATATCGGGTAATGTAGTTATGAAATCAAAATTATTAGAATAAAAATCAAATTTGAAAAATGTAGGGGACATTGTTAAATTAGTGACTTTTGAATCCCCACTATTTAGTGATGGTATATATAACTGAATACAATGGTTTGGCACGTCAATGATTGCACACAAAGATTGGAGGGATCCACCCTCATCTATATGTAATATTTTTAATTAACATGAAAATACTTCATGGTGTATTAAAGGATTTATTATTAGTTGCGACCACTTTAATATAATATGTATTACATTAAATTTTAATTTAAATACTGTTATTTTAAAATTATATAATCCTTCTAATTTAATTTACATAATAACATTTTAAAAATGTTAAACTCGGCATCAGAGCTTAACAATCAACTATAATATGTATTAATAAATTATAAGTGTAGTAACTATAGTAGGTATATTGTATAATATGATTTTATGATAATGTATTTATAAAATATTAGAATTTAAATTATAAATGTATAGTTTCAGGCTTGTACATTGTATTAGATATAGGTATACCTTCTTATAACTTATAATTTTTTTCGGAAAACAATTCGTTACAAGTTACAGCGAATTTATTTACGTAATTATAATAATAATTATGTTATAACAATAATATGTTAATGTATTAAGTATTATTATATTGTATCTGTTTGCTATAAAAATATATACATTGCGTCAGCTGTAGTCTATACATATATATGGGAGGAAAAGAGAAATCTCATATTTATTATATTTACAATATGTTGATGTAGTAACTAAATAAATTAATAATAATATATTAATATATTCATCAATGTATAAGAGATTTCTATTTAAATATAGTAGTAAATAGCTTATAATAGTGCTACCGTCAATGGAAATATTTATTTTATTTTTATAATATATATAGATATATTGGTTTAATACATAGATATTTATTATTAAAATTACTTATTAAATAACTATCCATAGTTAATATACGTATATTGCATGTCTAGTATACCTATATGGTACTATTTAGTACTTATGGGTACTTCTACAAGCACGAAGGAAATTTTTTATTTAATATTCATATACCTACTTATATGCATATACCTATATCTATACCTGGCTTTTATTTCCACATTAATGTTTTAGTGTTGCCCAGAAACTTACTTGAAGAATGTAAATTGTATAATCTATAATCTATATAATATATTATATATAGGTTATCTATGATGTGCACCATATAGTATTAGGTATATCGTATATGTTAAATCAAGTTGAATTAAATTGCACATTTTATTTTTTATCATTATATCTGAACCTACTTATATATGTATTCTTTCATTAATTTTGTTGTATCTTAAATATTGTATTATGTACCAGTAGTTATTATAATATTTACTATAGTTATACATGTTACCTACACTATACTGCGATGTAGATTTTAAGATGGTAACAAACACATTATTAATATGAATATTATTTATCAATATTAAATGTAAATGTCCGAGTATATGTAGCATTAATATAATAAGAAGTGTAGTCGTATGAAAAAGGGGAGTAATGAAAAATGACTGACGAATTTTCGTGATCATTGTATAATGTAGTATACCACGCTTCACTTGTTTTTACGAGGGGTGTGATCTGATGATCTTTAAAATCTATTTCATTCAATTTTGATGTTTGCACAGTCATATATAATAGCATGTATAAAACACATTTCATTGAATATATCACATAATATATAAAAAATATAATATAAGTATGTGTACCTATAGTTGACATTTTAGGTTCAGGTATTATAGGTAGGTACTGCAATTACCTTACCTATACGATTAGCTATACATTATTATTATTATTATTATTATTATGTATTTATGTATTTATGCTATACATATATAGACTATAAATATTATAATACGTATCATGAATGGTCAAATATGAATACCATTTATAATCTATATATACACAATTTTTTAAAACTCTTGAATTTTATCGTGATGCTATACTTAACTACTTAAGGAGCATGTAGGAGAGTAGTTCTGTGTAATACATAATAAACTTCTATTTTTTAAATTTTTGATATAGATATACGTAACTTAAAATTTGAACGATTAGTTTCGCAGTTATTAAAATGTTTAATTAAATGATAATATAATTATTAATTGTCCTTAAAAGTGGTTTTATAAAAATTTAAATAGATGTTATATAATATTGTGTACCTTAGTTGAAATATTAAATAGATCGTATAGTATATTTTCGAACTATAGTGCGTTTCAAAGATAACTGCTTCAAACTTTCCTGATAGATATCTCTAACTCTAAGAACAATATCACTGACATTTTCTTCGAGATCACGGTTGAGCAGTTTTTGAGTCGATAGGCAATACACATATAGCAGAATTATTTTATAAATAAATTTTCATGTTTATTTTAAGATATATAATTTAATCGATTTTAAATCTTTACTTCATCTGTCCAAGTATCATATATAGTAGCCATTTATAAACAAAAAAAATCTTCGATTTGTAGAGCACTTCTTTAATATACAAATTTTGTGAAATCCTTTAGGCTCAAACTTCATTATTATATATAGCTTCTGCAGTCATTAATTATTACAGTTTGTCAAAACACGTTTGATTATATTTACTTGTATAAATAAATATGCATAAATATATTTATATGATGGTAGGTATATAATATAGCAAGCGTATATATATATATATATATATATAGAGAGAGAGAGAGAGGGTACCTTGTACAGTTGTAGGTATACCTATAAGCTATTATATATAGGTGTATTTATTTATTATAGTTTAAATAAAATACCTTTAATATATATACTTTTTGGCCAGTGTTATTTAATGCATTTATAGATATATTAATATTTACTATTTAGGTATACCAACTATTAGATATATGAATATATGATGCACCCTATATTATACGTAGTCACGTAGATTGGTATACTTATAAGTTTCGTAAAATCTATTCTTACTAGTTACTGTATGCAAAAGTTTAGTTAGACTACTTCATTATATAATAAGAATATATACCCTTCCTAATTTTTATATATATATAGTTGTAGAAATAATACATGATATAATGTATAACGGTGCAACTTTATTTATTTTATAATTGAATGGTGATGGATTTGAGACAGATAAAATGAAGCTTTTATCACACGGAAACGTTGGTATTCATCTACCTATATATAATTATATATAACATAAAAACTTAATATATGTAATCGCGCATTGTAATGAGAGGTATAGTTCCTACCTTTTTTTTCTGTTTATAAACCACGACAACAGGGGAATTGCATTTGTAGTGCTTCCGCTCATTATTGGTATTTGTGTAATGTGTATACATGCGGCCTATATGTCAGACAACGAAGAGCGGGTATTGTATCATTAGTCACGTCGTCTAGAGTCGCAAGTCGACCAGCACCGCCGCTGCAGTAAACGGAGCGCTATAAACAATATTATATAATATTATTAAACACCGCCAAGTCTTGGTGTTGTCTCGAAGATGTATATTTTTTTTGTTTTATTATCGACCATTATTATATACAATTATAGGATGCAGAAGCGTATTACACGCATTTCACATCATAATATATATTATATTAGACGCGATATATATAGTTTATTAGTGTCGCGTATTATAGGTAGATATCTATCAATCTATATATATATATATAAATCTTGCTACAGATGTTTACCTACATCTGTAAATATATCTTATATATAAATACATATACATATAATGTATAGAACAAAACCGGCAGTATAATTTATAATGATAAAACATAAAATATTTAATGATCGTAATTAGCTATAATATGTATATATAAGTCGTAAAAAATTAGGTATATATATATATATATATATTAGACCACAATATCGAATATATGTGTAGTTAGATACACACTTACTTACGCGCGTATATTATATTTTATTATTATTTTATAATACATAAATATATAATTTTTTTTTAGTTTCGCTATCCCATATAATATAATATGGATATATGCACACACCTAACTATGTCTATATTAAAATATTATAATACAATATTCTTTTTGCGGGGCGTGGCTCGGCGACGCGGGGACACACGCAAACCCCTGTTAACCGTAACGAACGAACATCATAATAACAAAGCATTAAAATCGAGTTCGGTTGAGTAGTAATTGATTAACACAGCCGCCGCCGGTGGAAGTGTGCGCGGTGGGAGCGGCGGCGGTGCCTGTGGGCGGGCACGGCCGACCGTCCAATCTGGGACCCGATGGGCGGCGCCCTCGGCCGGCGCGCGGGTTCAGCCCTCCGCTCGGCCCGTGACTCTGGGCCTGAGGTGTGTGTCGCCGCACACCACACGCATTCATTTATCGTCCGTCGTTTTTTTCGGTCACATCCATCCACCGGTCGTCTGCCGCGGACCACTTTTCGATCTCGCTTATCATCATTATATTATTATAATACGGTTCGTTGTTGTCGGTTGTACGTCGTGCGCATATATTATATAAAACGTCGTCGTCGTCGTGCGTATATCGTGATTCACATTAGTGTGTACCTATATTAGTGTTGCACTACTATATTGGTACGCGATTAAAACGATTTTTATTTTTGTGATTTTCATACATCGCGTCAGCACTTATTATACGACTTTGTAAGTCGACGTTACGCGTCATTGTAATAGGTACCTGAATTATATACCTATTTAGTAATTTAATATACATATATAAAGTTAAATAAAAAACGCGCGTCTATATATAATATATATATACCTATCGCCGTTAAATCTGTATAAGAATTATTGTTATTATGTACTGGTCGGCGAACGCAAACGTTTCGTAGCCTGGATCCGCTGCGTGGGACAGACGGCGACCTATAACCTATAGCGTCGCTGCACTCGTCACCGTCCTCGAACGGTGACTTTTTGAAAATCGTCAGGTGTGCAAAGCATTCACCACGACGGCATCGCCGGGTGCACAGAGCGGGACGACCAGCGAGGCTGAGGACTCGTCCAGGTTAGTACATTTTTATATCTAATGTATATATACCTATAATAATACATATTAAATAGGTATACCTATACATATATAGATTATAGATACACAATATTTAGATACATTATATACACCCCATATACTTTATAATATAAAAATATATGACACTCTCACATCTTACTTGCATACTTTACAAGGTATATATTATGTGTATTTATATATTGGCTGCAGGTTTTCCTAGTTGGTTCTTAAATATACCTTATTCTTGCGTTAAATATATACATATGTTTAGGTACCTATATAATTAATTCGCACCGAATAAGCTATATTCACCATGTACCATCTAAATTTATATACCGTTATAATTTTAAATTCCACTTTTATTAATTATTCAACAAATATCGAAATATATTAAAATATATCTAATATAATATAGCAAATTGTTAGATTTTTTTTTTAAATTTTGATTGTGGCGGGAATTTGTATAAAACAGGTAGATACCTAAATCATATAATATAGGTATACCTATATATATAAATGCAGTTGAAAGTTTCTCGATCGTCATATAATATAAGACTGCATGCAGTTTACGAAATAAGTTATATAGGTACCACTTATATATATCATATTTTGTTTAAACTAATTTAACATAGGTAGTGGTTTTTAATTCCTAAAATATCTATATAAACAAATAAACTATACAAATATAAACGTCTACATAATACCATTAATACCTATCCGTATAGCAAAAGGTTAGCTTTACCTATTGCATTAGGTATTTTTATGATATCTTTGATTTTTATTCTCGTAAAATTATTAATAACGTATAACATATTGCATATGTACATTTGGATATAATTTTTTTAAATTTATAAACGTATCTATACCGATAAATTATTTTTAAAAATAAAAAAAGCCATAGGTTTACTTAATTTTACACTAGCCAAAATTATAAGATACTTATTGTTGCCTTTATATATTATAACCTTATATTATATTAAAATATATTATAGGTTTTATTATGTAGGTGTTTATATACATAGCATAATATATACTAAATATTATTTTTTACAATCAATCTATTATTTTGATTAATGAATTTACCCTACTCTGCGCAATGAAATATTTCTGCGATGTTTTTACATAAATTTGGAACTTTTAATGTTACATTATTATATAGTTTAATAATTACAATGTTATTATGTCACTTATGTTTAGAAAAAATGGTAGGCTTGATGACATATCATAAATAAGTTGTTTTTTTTTTCAATATCTATTCAAAAACGTATCATATAATATTTTTCTGTGTACATATTCAGGTATATATATATTTTATTTTACCCACATCATACATGATAATATTAAACATCGACAAATCGTTACGGATAATATCCATAATTTAAAATCGTGTATAGAAGTACCTAAATAGATGTATTACATTAAAGATATTATGCTAATATATGGGTTAATCGTTTTCATTCAAAGAGATATTTTACACTTAGCTATGGAACTCAAAAGCTGAAATACAATATTATATATAATAGGTGCGTATCAATAATACGTAAAATAATGTAGGTACCTATATAATATATATTCATGAAACTAGAATAATATACCACGCCGTATATAATAATTGCAGTACCTATAGCTGCGCAGCGATGAGAATGGAAATTTTCCAGTATTATGAACATTAACAATAATATATTATATTATATTATGTAGTTTCTACATCGATATATACATTTCGGAGGGTCGTGACGCGGGATCATTGTGATGTAACGGTCTCCTCGTGGGTTGGACGTGACGACAGCGCGCGTATATATACATATCACATACACACTCACACTCACACATATTTATAATAGATGTACGAATACTGTACTGCAGTAAAACCTATAACGTACATGACATTATAGCCTGTAATAGGTACGCACAATGTACATTATATTATACCTATATTATAGTGATACAGCAGGCTATTTCCCATATGTAAGTACATAATAATATCACCTATTCACATATTATGTATATATATTGTTATATAATATTGCATATAGGTATTCTTCCAATATTTATATAATTATTACAATATATGATTGCAACAACTTATTTTATTTATTATAATATGTGTAATATATTATATAGGTACCTATAGGTATACGCACTATAAAAATAAACGATACCTATAATATCTGCTTATTATGACTTCATACGACGATATAGTTCTTTTAAACGGCCTTTATTCCTAATTTTATCGGAGAGTGTATACTTATATATAATATTGACAACTATACACACACGATTTTTTGTATTGAATTGCAGGTGCTAAATTACATAATTTGTCAATAAATATAGAAATAGAATAAAAATTCTAAATTTCGAAAAACATATGTCACATTTATAATTTATTGAGATCCTCTTGATTTATGTACCTATACTGATAGGAATAATATATGATATTTAAGTATTAAAATGTATATAATTGCATCGATGATATATATTTTAAATACAATATATTATATTAAAAATAATGCAATTTATATACCTAATTTAATAAACTGTCACGTTTTTTATCATTCAAATATTTAGGTCGTCGTTGGGCTCTACGATGATGTTGTCTCAGCAGCAGCACCACCACCATCACCACAACATGCTGTCACCAATGTTCAACTTTTTGGACGTGCCGTGCAGCAGCAGTCCACCTCTTGCTGCTCTGCACACCATGACCGAGATGAAGAACGGGTGCACGGCGGGCAACCCACATGGAATCGAGCAGATACTGTCGCGGCCGCCGACCACCGGTGCAGCGGCCGCCATCAGCCACCAGCAGCGGGCGTTCAACAGCGTGGCCGGCATCGCGGCCGCCGGGATGGCTGCTGCAGCGTCATACTTCCACAACGGTGGTGTCAAGCACCCGGCCACCACGTTGGCTGACCTCACCACCAGGAACCTGTACTGGCCGGGCTTCCAAGGTCTGGTCAATAACCCGATCGCCTGGAGGGACAGGCTAGCTAGTCGTGAGTAACACCATCATTATATAATAATATATATTATGTACGTTTAATGCCACGCATTTATTTAAATATATAACATAATATGTAGTATACATAACACATATATAGGTACCTACCTATCTACTTAAAGTACTGCTGTGGTGATAATATGTTCTATTGATTTTACAAAGATAATATATATGATATATATGATCGGGGTTTTAACTATATTTTGATTTCAAGTATACCTATACGGTCTATAAGTATAGGTACCTATAATATATACCTATAGTTTTTAATATAAGTATAATTTTGAAAATAGAAATACATTGAATATTCAAATTCAATATAATGGTATTAGGAAGGATAATAATAATTATATAGGTTTAGGTAATAGGTATATTCATCTTATTCTCTCACAAATATGTTTTTACAACTATATACCTACTACAAAATTGTATACATAATATATTATTATTAGGTACTATTACCTATAATAATTCATATAACTCTTATTTGATTGAGTTTTATACATTCAAAGACCGCTTATATATTTGAAATACTTCGATTTCTTATTTCATTAAAGCGGTGCATATTATATATTTTCATTTCATAAAAATAATTTTTTTTTACTGTAAATCGTTAATACCATCTATAAATCAAGTTAAGAATAAGAATTTATAATAGTTTCTGAGTTACCTATTAAAATGGATTTTTATATCTAATTAGAAATATTCTAAATGTAATATTAAAAAATATATAGTTTATACTAATCCATATTACATTCTAATAATTATATAAATATAAGATATAAACAGGTTATAGATGTAATATTTTAGTTAAGTATTTGTACTATTTATGCTCAATAATATATAGTTTATATACACCTAATATATATAATCCCTAGCTATTGTACCAGCTTCATACACTATACCTACATTTTTATAAATTTCAAAATGTTTATTTTCAAAAATTATAGCCACACTAATATACATTTCTATATTTTTAAAATCATCATTATGCTTATAGTTCCCAAGTCATCCAAAAACCTTCTAAATACTACCCTATAATTATTAATTATACAAATTAACAAAAAAACTACTAGAATTTTTATTTACACATAATATTATAATGGATACAAATAAAAATAATAATATATTTGTATATTAACAAATTAATTTACAATTAAAAAACATAATAACTATATAGTTGTAAAATATTCAAAACATTCAAGATTAACAAAATATACGTTTGAAAAAATTAACATTATTCTTTATAAACACATTTTAGATACATTTAAAATAGACAATATTAATAAAGTATATAATATATAAGACATATCCGTGGCTTACTATTATATTTGTATTATATATACAATAGTCAATGGGTACTAATAAATAGGTTACTACAGTTATTTTTTTCTTAAGCATTCGTATATACAATATTATATTATATATTATATTATATTGTATATATGTATATTTTAAGCGATTCCAGGCTTTCGTATATTATTATATACATATGAGAATTATGCGAGTGAGTGTGTGTGTATAATAATATTATATATATACGGACGGGAAAACGGCATTTTTATTGGCCTATGATTTCGACCGACCAGTGACAAATGACGTCCGCGCAAATATCGGCAACCGCCGCGGCGGTCAAAAGCGGTAACAGATGTGTGCGATTGCTGCAAACCCCTTGTCCGCTGCCGGCACACCGCGGACACAAAACTTCGTTTTCAGCATAAAAAAAAAAAAAAAATAACCGAGGGGATAAAAACACACACACACACAGGCTGCGGTAAAAGCTCTGTATACTCCTCCAACCCGCAAACATATATATATATATATATATCCGAGAAGGATTATTAGGGGTGCTAAAGTTTCACCGTGACGAGCGTGCATTTCGTCGTATATTTTTGTATTTTGTATGTAAAATAATATATACCATATTATCTTTCGTCACATCATATTATATATTCTTATACGGCGTAGCTCGCACACGTTTTAAATATATAATATGTAATATATTATTCAAGCATAAAATACTTGATGCACTTTGTTCACGCGTGGTATTGAGTGTCGACTATTATAATGACTATGATATACATAGATCAGTGCTTCTCAACTTGAAGACTTAAAATATTTATTTCATTTAAAATGTTTTCGATTTTAGTTCTAATAATCATTGTCGATAAAGTCTAATGTTAGATTACTATTATTAAATAATAATAAAATTGTTAGGGGGGATCTTGACAGTTTTACATTAAATTTAGGAGGCCCTATAAAAAAAAAGGTTGAGAAGCACTGATATAGAGAACCTATATATTATGTATATAATATAATATATTTGTGTATACTTGAATATTATATATATTAATATATATATTTGATTCACAGGGTGTTGGGTTTTTTAAAAATAATTGATCCTATATTATAGATATACCTACACATACATTTATAGTATATAGGTATAATAGCTAAAATAATATGTAAAGTACATTCTGCGATAAATTGGTTATTTTACTAGCATATATATTATATTTCACTTTTTATAATTTCAAGGGTATACTATAACAAAATACCTACTGCGTACCTATAATATTTTAAATTTAGTATATAGGTACTATTACACTAATATACTGTACGCTGCATGCATTAGGTAGATATAATCACAGAAATACTGGCACTAGCAAGTGATAGTCATAATATATATAATGTTGGGTGCTATTGGGTTACAAAATTGCATGTAGGTAGATGCGGTATAGTTTGGAAATTTATTTTAAAGTTGTACTTATGATGTTATTCTGCCACGTAATTTTGTAACGCAAAATTTTGATAAGGTATATACCCTTAATAATATATTATATATACGTCGTCACCATCATATAATACTCGGTTTGTTGTGTGTAGGATATAATACGCATACAGTCTATTTGAGCGACATTTAAAATTTTTTTAATGATCGCAATAACAACAACAACAAAAAATAGTTATGTACATTATATATACACATAATAATATAAACGCACCTATAATACGGCGACTGTTGCGTGTGTCTAATTGGCGCATATATACATATACATATTATATGTGTGTAGGTGTATTTTTTTTCAATTATAACGTTTGTCGCGAAACTGACAACAAAGGATCATAAAAAACAATAAATATAATAATATTATAGCTATGGTATACCACCGGGCGAGGAAGAATTAATTGGTTTGGTTTATGGGCATAATAATAATAATAACATACACACACACACATATATATATCTGATACACTTGCTCATAATGGCAGGATGACCTTTCTCCTATCTCTTTCTCCTTGTGCGTGTATATGACAATATAATATATGTATAACGATATCAATGCGTACATCAACCGAGTTTATATTATATAATATATGTATAGATTACACATAGGTGTATCAGCTACAGCACATGTGCATAATTTAAATTATTATAATATAAATACCGCGTGCGCATTCATATTATTTTGTAGATAATATTATATTATGCGTACTGCAGCGTACCTATATACCTATACATATAGCTGCAGCACAGACCAAGAGTATAGTCGAGTATTTTATTTTATTATTGTCGCGAAATCGTCATATATTATATCTTATATATTATAATAATAGTAGAGGAAGAAAAAAGGGGTTGGTTTATTATATTATTTTATATATTATATGTACACTCGTCTTATTCACGGCTGCGTATAAGCGCGGTACACGACCGAGGGATTTATGGTCCCCCCTCATAATAATATAATACATTATTATTATTATTATTATTACATATACATATAAGTATATTGCAGCGGCTACGCTTTCGCCGCGGTGCAGTCTATATATAGGAGTTGCAGCGGTTCGCCCTCGAGGGAGAATCCTGTCCGGGGGCTGCAATATGGCCGTCGTGTGTATACGCCATATTAACTGCTGCAGTATATTGCGTATAGAATATGTATATCGGACGCCCGCGTGAGTGTTATATATTATGTATGTTCTATATATACTTCCTTAAAGGGGTGCGAGTGTGCAGCGACGTGGCTCTATAATGTTTATATTGTTTATAATCATATAATATTATTTAGGTACCTATATACGTAAACTTAATGTATTGTGGAGGTGTGTGGTGTGGTTTTTGAACGATATAATATAATATTATGTGTGTGTATCCGAATATAATAGAAAATATTAAATAATATGTTTAAAGACTAATAATATATTAGACTTGCGCAATATAAATAAATATTAATAATAATTTTGATGTTCGAGAAATGTTGTTAACGCAATAAGCTGTATAATGAGTGTCCATATATCATATATGTATATCATTATAATATACAAAAACGCTATGCAATTTTCCGGGTGATTCGTTACGTGTGTTATCGTAAATAATAATTATTTCGACCGTTCGTCGCGTATATTATTTTTATGGTTCTCGCCAAATTACAATCGGTCATCGCAGTTCAATAGCATTGACTGTATATAAACTATTAAAAAATAATAATAAACGTTTAATATCGTACGCGTTTATAATATTAAATTCGTTTGGGTTTATTGGCAATTATATACCACGGCGCGTGGAGGCTCATATTAAAACACATTTCTTTTTAAAATTACGTAGCATATACTCAAAGCACGGTGTATTACATCTAAACTCTGTTGTTTTTATAAAGCGATAAGAGAAGGGACGCGAATCTTTTATGATTATTATTATTATTGACTATTGTACCTTTATATTCTCCATATTACATGTATTTACGATCATACTGAAGATTTTAGTCACATTTTTGAGACCGATGAACGTTATTTGAAAAATAAACTTTACTGGGCGGTACGCACGTATAATAATGAATGACGTTTATACGTATAGTAGTAATAGATACCTATAGGTGTTTGAAATATTCAATTGAAATTTTCATTTTGCTGAACTTAACTCTACATATGATTTATTATCTCTCATACCTTAAAAAATAATAAAGTTAAATGCGTTCTACACTCACATAATCGGAATTACTGAATTCAACGCAACATATAGGTATTATACAAAAATCGGAAAATTCCTAAAGCATCACTATTATCATATTAGCTAGGTTTGTTAAGATTTCTCGTATTTCTGCTTAAATTCATTATTTTTCATGAATTCAAGTTGTACTATTATATGATGCATATAAAATAAACCTTGTTTCACAATTTTATATAAAACGTACCTATGTATTATACGTATATAATGATCAATAAATAATAGTGATATAATATATAATATGTTATACCTATATAATAGGTAATATTATATTTATATAAAGTACACGGCGCGCACACGTATGATGAAATTATTATTCGTCCGGTCCGCACACGTGTGTTAATGTATTATATATGAGAGCAGTTCTATACAATATAATAATTTAAAGCTGCGCTGCAGTCCTTATGGCCTGTGCGTTGGTGGCGGTTCGGCGGCGCAAGCTGTTGCGGCGTGGCGAAAGTGTTATGGCGTGCGGTAATCTCCGGCGGAACTGACCGCCGCCGCCGCCGCCGCCTGCATCGTCTCGCGGGCGGGCGTTCGGCTGAATTCGCGCGAGTGCTTGCGCGCGCGTACACCTACCCTTATATATAGCCCGCCCGCTGCGCGGTCATCATCCCCCGCGCTTGAATACAGTGCAGGCCCGCGATATCGTATTTTCAATCTACAAACTATTCAATTAGCTTCCGTCACAGTGTCAAACAATGTGGGGGACGACGATATTATATAGCCGCCACTCCTGCCCTTATCGTCGTCGTCGTCGTCGTCATCGTCGTCGTTTACAGTATACACTGCAACACGCTGTAATGCATATATATATATATCGGCCGCCGCCACTGTTGTTTTCCCCTCATTCGCGCACCCACCGGATGACGTGTGTGGATGGGTGATGGGCAGGAGGAGAATTTTATAAGGGTCAAATTATGTAATGATTTAAAGGGACCGCACCGCAGCTAGCTTCCGTCCTATAGTGGTGTGTGTGTTTGTGTGTGTGTGTATATATATATTATATATAAACGAGCGCGCGCGGTATTAAAGCTTAATAATATCGCCGGCCGACCCGAAATTCCGTGTAACGGCATGTGTGCCGTCTCTAAAACGACACGTACACACACATGCACACCCAATCCGATACAAGTCCGTATCATCATCCATTTAATATACGAAGGGATAACTGAAAAGGCTTTTTTCCCATACATTTTTTTTTGCTCATCGTATAATATTCTTTTTCTTTTTCTCCATTTTCACGCCGAAAAAACCAAATTGATGATGATGTATTATTATACGAGTTGGTAGGTACAATACGAATGGCATAGGTACTTCGTGAAAATGCATATAATTATATTTCATTTTGTGTGTTGAAAATCTTAATATAGATTTATACGATCAACATTTTGCAAATAATATAGTCTCTTTGTTTTATATTTGTCGAAAGTTTTTTTTTTTAATATCTAATCATGAATCATGATGTTTTTTATTGAATTATATATTGTATAGTATTCGAATAATCGAATCCTTAATTCAATTTCCCAGTCGAATCGTTTAGGCTTACTTATAATATAGTTAGAAATAATTAGTAAATATTATACATCGGTTGGGAGATCGATTCACGAATATTACATACTATATATTATTGAAATATTTCTGAGCTCGGGAACTCAATTGGGTCACAACTAAACAACTGTAATATCAAAGAGTATAGATTCAGTTATACAATACCTATATAATATATAATACATAATATATTATTTACACTAGAAGTCAAGAACACTTAAGAATTATATCATTTTGATAACAATACGTTTATGATTTTTTACATCGCGTATATATTGTGTATAACTATAGGACTATACGGTAAGAAGTTTTTATAGTTATTCACGTTTAAAGACGTGTTCGATTGCTGCAGCGGGTTCGGGGGGGGGGGGGGGCGGTTTCCACGATAAGCAGTCTGTCGCATTGTTCACCACTGCACAGCAGCGTCGTGCAGGCACGACCGGGTGGGTTTCTCTTTTTTCGTTTTATCCATTTCCCGAGTAAAAAAAAGTCACAAAGATGGGCGTAACGGCGTAATTTTCTGTATATATATTATATGATATATATACATATGTATGCGTGTGTCGTGTATATATACACACGCGTGCGCGCTAAAGTGCGATGGCGGGCTGCGGCGAAAGCCGGCGGAATTACATTGAAATGCAGTAAACGGGATTTGGCGGTCCCCGGGCGCCGCCGCCGAGAAATAGATCGTTTATTTGGTTTTTCTTATTCTCCTCCGCGGGTGCGTGCTGCAGGATATGATGGCGGCGAAGGGACGTGAAGACGAAAACAACGTTTTTCGGGGGGGTACACGTGCGTGTGTGTGCGACACCACCACCGCCGCCGCCGTGGATTGTGTTAACAAAATGAAATTCTCGTTGACACGCTTTCCCGGAACCCTGAATATCGTCCACCGCCCCCGTTCCATATATTGCTCGTCTCGTCGAGCGAGTGATAAAAACATAACGCCCCTTTTCTGTCGTCCTCCCGGCCGTCAAGCCGCTATTTCCGACATCCCTTGGTGCCTTACACACACGCTGCACACATACACTTGCATCATCACACCGCTTTCCCTCGCGGTTTTTCTCCTCCGGCAAAAAAAAATAATATATATCATATCCACACACACGAACACACGATATACGTACATCGTACACTGTATATAAGCTATTTATTTTCTCCACACGCGTTCGTTTTAAACGTATTTTATGTTGTTGGGCTGCTGCTCCTTTTATTATATTACTTTTGTTCGTTGTTTTAAACGATATATATATATATATATATATATATATTGTAAGTATGCGTGTCTGTGTGAGTGCGGAGAAGGAGCGTAGGGGAAAAAGACACGAAAATAAAGTAAGAGCGAGAGAGAGAGAGAGAAACCGAAAGCGTGGAGAGATGCTATATATATAGATTATATACGTGCAGCGTGTTTCGGCGCCCTGAAAATCGACCGCAACGATCATTCGGCCAGATTGTTGTGTTTACGATAACTATTTGCCGGCAATATCGAAAAGGAAACGCCACCACCACCGCCGCCGCATGGGAAACGTTGTTATTTTATATGTTATTGTTTCTATATTGCTTGGAGACGTTTCCTTTATTTTTATACCACCACATATATATATATAGGAGCATACCAAAATTCGATAATAATAAGAGCTATTCCGGAGTTATTTGAAATTGTCGCTAAGAGTTTACGACGTTACAATACATGTACGAACAATTGCAGGATGGTGTATATAGACGGAACAAATCGAGTAAAAGTTTATTTTTTATTATTTTCCTTTATTGTATGAAATGATCCAACACAATGATTTTTGCTCTAGATGTGTGTATGATACATATATTTTGTATATATATATGTACAACAATATATTTTAGTGTATTACACGCGTTGATTGTTTATGCATTATCATTATATTCTTCTGCTATCATTATACTGATAACTCGTCATAATAAGATCGATAGTATAATAATGTATGAAAGTAAATATTATATTATATATTATGTGTATAACATCAACAACTGCAATAGAGTATAAGTGTTAATAATATGTATACTCGTATAAAGTATTTTAGGTTGTGCAATGATATTTTTAAAATAACGTGTGTTGAGTAATACATATTATAATAAATAATAAAAACAGTATAATAATATTGAAAAATAATCGTGGTGATATGTTTTCTAGTGAACAATTCGAATCAAGAAAAAGACGGCAAAAAGAAGCATACGAGGCCCACGTTCAGCGGGCAACAGATCTTCGCGCTCGAGAAGACTTTTGAGCAGACCAAGTACCTGGCGGGTCCGGAACGGGCGAAATTGGCGTACGCACTGGGCATGACCGAATCTCAAGTGAAGGTAAGATACCATAATTACATTAAACATAGTCGTATTATAATATTGCACTAACACCGCATGTGGTACAATTATTCGCATATACATTTGGTATTTTTTGATATTATATTTTGATTCTGTCTTCGAGGTCATTTTTTATATAGACACAAATTTAATAGTCTTTTGAAATAGTTCAAGTCCCCTGGACACTCTTAAAACGGCGGAAATCGTCACCAGACGTCACGTGAATGTATTTGTGTAGGTAGCGATTATATACATATTTATCTATATATATATATATATATATATATATGTATTGTACATAGAACGGATAAATATCGGTATACTTATTATGACATATATAATACCTACCTTATAGGGACCCCCTGCAGAAACAAAATGTTATTATAATTTCGTCGGCTGCAGCGTAATAGTTGGCGCATTCAGCAGCTATATATACATAATACATAATTATACAGACGGGCTTAAGTGACGGCAGGCGCTTGAATTATTTTCCCGCTTACATACATATATAATATATTATTATTATTATTATTATATACGCGTATTATATATAATACGAGTAGGAGGATTTTTTCGTCGTTTTTTATTAAAAATTATAATATTATATTTTATACAAATTTACATTTTTATTGAAAGGCGTCGTTGTGTGGTTTCAACGCGTCTCCCCACCCCCGGCCACATCCGCTACCGCGTACTAACGTCCCTTTGCGATACATATATATAAACATACGTATAGAATGCACACACACACACTGTCGCCACGCGTTGAGGGCGATTCAATTATCTGTGTAATCCTCCAATTATAGTGACGGGGTTTCGGGTTGTTATGCCGCCGCCGCCACGGCATAACCCCGCGAACCACCACAACCACCACCACCACCGCCGCTCACCAGTCAGGACACCCACCGCGACGCCGCCGCCACCACGTTTATCCCGTTCGCGTATATGTATATAATATATAAGCGCTGTGCACTTGTCTCTTCCTCAAACAACCGTTACCACGGTAACCGACACGGCGGCCGGCACTGCTGGGCGCTTTTAATTGCCCCGCGAAGAAGCGCTAACGATCCGCTCCGTCGTTTTTCCCGCCGAGCCAACCCCGGCCGACACCGTTATACTCTGTCCGTCGACAGCGGCGGCCGCGTCGGCGGCGGCGGTGTCGGTGATGCCATAAATCACGCCGACGTGCAGGGGCGGCAGAACAGCGCAGCGCCCTCCGTCACCGTCACGCTGCCTCCGCCGCCGCTGTCGAATCCTGCAGCACTCGCCCGCTCGTCCGCCGGCCGCAAACATCCGACACTCGATGACGACGCTTCATTAGTGCACGCATCCACCATCCTCACCCCCTTCCTTGTCGAGCCCGCCGCTTGTAACCGCTGCTTGTGTAACGCCTCCCGCGCACCGTCGTATTAATCTCTATATAAAAAGTGCACGTGTCCCGGTCGTGTGCGCGTCGCGTATGTACACATCAACATATTATTATTATTATTATTACATGGGCGCGGGACAAGTCGTGCAAACAAGCGTGTTTCGCGTTAGTCAAAACACGTCCTTCCTCCTATATCATCGTCGGCATAATGTTCGATGTATTATATTATATGTATATATATTATAATATGTCATGTGTGCAATGTGTACATAAATACACGTTTTTAATGTTACAATAACGATATGACATCACTCGAGAGTCTCATATTATCGTCGGTCTAGTGTGGCGAACCGGACGTTTTTCAGGGTTTACGGATATAGTAAAGTTGTCCTTATAATATTCCACCCAAACCTTGCAGCACCAAAAACCCACGATAAAAACGTCGCAATCAGTGGCGTAGACAGACATTTTTCATATACGGCCGGAGGGTTCGATAAAATTAACCATCTTAATTTGTATGTAAACAATGATTATATGTTTTTACTAACAATGATATTATACGTGCCAAGGGGGGGGGGAGGATCCGGAGTCCCCCTATAGTTGTACCACTGGTGACCATACCGATAAATTTCGATCATCATATTTGTAATTAAATGTCGTAGTTATTGCTAAAACACTATACTTATATATTAAATTAGCATCCGTTGGCCATTACCCACACTCACGTATAATTCCTCTAGCCATTATCATAAAAACTTGTGTGATGATTGCCGCCTTCCCGACATTACTACTGCATGAGTCGAGACAACGAGACTTGCAGTTCGCGTATCGGCCGTTCGTCTTAGATCGGTTATCCCACTATTATTTTTATACAACATTACTTTAGTTATAACAAGCATTTCTTTTTATAATATATCAACTCGGAATATTTTCATATATCCACTTTATAAAAATTTAAAACAGTAGGAACAGTTGCCTGATCATCATATAGTAAATATTTATTTTTTATTGTTATCTATAGCGAAAAAGTACCTAATATATATAAAATTATAATGCGTTATAATTTGCATATTTTATTGCAATTATAAACATGCTTCGTCCAATACCTATATTATCAACAATATGTGCGAGAATTTAAAAAAAAAAAAACATCGCGACACGGTAGAACATATTATTCTAAACGTAGGCGTATATTGTCTACACCTACTGTATAATATGCGTATATTATAACGGTACTACGGTAGTATGGTGTTTGTGGCGGTGATATTATGTATACCTACTACTCGACGAATATTGCAGTTTTAACATTTACCCCTCGTCCCGTTTCTCTGAAATAATATATATATTATTTCCTTCACGTCCGCCACGTTTAATTTTATTATTGTACATAAAAGACTCATCGCATCATCTGATACGGGTTTTAAGTGATTCATACTCCCGCGCGTGTATAATATTCCGTTTTCTGTTTTATGAAAGTTCTACATAAATACGTAATATATATATACAATATACAATATACATATACACATAATAACGTTGTTTGGAAGTATAATGGCTTGTTTATACATTTTTGGAACGGCGTGTTTTCATTTTTTGTTCGTGTGCTACCTACTATATAAGAACAATTATTCATTTATCAACCCGAGTAATGTAGCCGTTTGTGAAAATTCTTTGGTTTTTACAGTTTTATGTTTATCGCTAGTCACGTTTCGTTTATATTCATCGATTATTATAGTAATTATAACTTAATTAAGTGTTATGAGCGATCACAATATTAAAATAATTTAAACATGATTCCCATACAGAAATTTTATAATTGCCTATGCAATAATAATATGATGATCCTACTATACCCGAATACCACGGATCCATAAATTGTGTGCGGTAACAGATCGGAGGATAATATTTATATTTACGTATATACATTATATTATATAGGTATACATATTAAACCTATATTATATAATCGGTTGCGTCTTTAAGACACTGTTAGTCGGCAATCAACTCTCTACCACAGAGCGTGTTTGCAGTTCGATATCGCATTATATACGAGCATAATTTGAGGTTAAGAAAAGCACCACCACCGTTTTCCGCGGTCTCCCGAGACGTTGGACTTATCCGGCCTTAATGGCGTTTGCTAAAAGGCTTAATACGACGGCGTTAGTGTATATGTACATCTTGTATAAATGAATTATGTATATATACTCACTGTTATTAGCGTTATGTTTAGTTTAACATGTATAGACTCGAAAGTGTACATAGGTAATATTATACGTTTGTAATAAAAACGACAAAGTTAGAACATGCAGTACCTATATATGGGTATATATATATATATGAATAATCGAGTATGATCAAACGAGATTTCCGCATCACGTTCAATAATTTATATATATATGTAGTAGGTACCGATTAATTATTTTAGTTCAAATGAAGCAATATCTCTTTTTCTCCATATACTTATTCATATGCGTGTGTGCGGAGGAGGGGGTTGTAGTATAACAATGGAACTTACATGCCAAACGGGTTCGATGTTTTCGTTTTGGTTTTTGCTTGTGTATATATATATATATAATAATATAATATCTAATAACACAGTATAATGTATGAAACCCAAAACGCGCGTGCACACGTATGTACTACGCATTAGTGGGCCAAATCGGATTAGTCGTTGAGAAAACGCCATATGGGTACGCCGCCACCGCGATACCGATGGGATCCCTGTTCGTCGGGTTAACCGTCCGTGAACGCGCGTATACGTACACTTTGGCGGTGCACACCCCTTCGGCTCGCGAAGGGTTTGACTCGATAAACCAATTATTATATGCTTACGCTTATACATATCTATATATATGTATATTGTATTCTAACATTGCACGCCGCATATATATATATATATAAATATACACTGCAAGCTTGAACGGCGGTCATCGGTTTTTTGCGATGTAATCAATTTAAAAAAAAAATCTATACATTATAATATACACAATAATAATAAAATAATGCAAGCGAGAGAGGGTTGTTCTTGCGTGGTGTAAATATAAATTAAGTGTTCCGTTAGACGTGGTGACGATAAATACACCGCCCATTACATCGTCGTGTGTATATAATATAATGTAATTTATAAAATATGATGACGCAAAAACGTTTTAACACGGCCGAAACGGGAATGATATTATATATTGTGATTCGTACACGATTTATTGCATGCTGAAAGTTCGTTGCATTCCTATTCGCGTTGCATTTCATTTTCTTACCGTTGTAAGAAAATGTGAGTTAAGTCTATGCTGCATATAAATATTACATATCGTGCTGCATTTCGTTGCGGTGTAATTGTTTATGTTATTAAAATAACAATATTCGTGTAAAATATTATTATATTTAAAGTATACATTTAACGCATTCAAATTAATTTATTTCACAATAGTAAAATTATTAAAACAGATATAAATATATATAATATATATATAGGTACATAATGTGTACAAATACTTATACATTGTAACAGTTGAAAAGTAAAGTTCCATTCACACTTAGAGAAAATTAATTAAAAAATACACGCTTTGTAATGTTTACGGTATTGTTCTGAAATTTCTAACGTTCTTTAAACATCGGTGTATTATTAAATATTACATTATATTCCCTGCTTTATTAGAATTTATCGGGAAAAAAGACACCTATAAGGAATGCAAAACACGTGTCTCTAAGGAATAATAATAGGTATAATATTGAAAATGTCACTCGGAAAAAAAAAAAAAAAAATAAAAGTATATGTAGGTACTATAGTAACTATTATACCAATATTACTTCATGTATTTGCAATTATAGGTACAGTAATGGATGATGGTGATACTATTTTAAAAAGGAAGTGATTCTCGTCAAATCAAGCCGTGCAATGAAAACTATAATATATTATGTAGTAACCGTGTTAACATCTTATATATTATGTAGTAGATATCTATAGTCGATAGCAGTATGTGTATAGACACGGGTGTGTGTATGTACATTTTTATAGGAATATATATATACACTACATAAATCCATTATTTTCCAAACGATCGCGGTACAACGTCGCTCCCCCGAATAATGTTTATATAATGTCTAACGCGTGTCGTCAATATATTTTATGTTAAATGTATATATAATTACAGACGATGCATCGTGCTCTATAAACTACAGCAGCATAAAATCGCAGTCCTATAAAGTCACCATTTCGTTTTGTTTTTTTTCCTACCGGATTAAATTTGAATTTTAATACGCAATTACATCGCGGCGTTGTTTGGGATGTGTTGTGGCCGATACGGCATTACCACGGATTACCCGGCGCGCGTGGCTGCGATAAGGACACGCGTTATCCTCAAACACTCGCGAATACATCATGTATATACGATTCATGGTTGCGTACACACACTAGTGCTATATATTACATATATTTATTATTTTGAAGTTTAAACTTTATATTTGTAATGATATATTCCTTCCTGTTTTTTTGCAATGTAAGAAGACAAACGCGAAAACGCATTATTGCTGCTGAGACAGACGCCAAATTTTTTTCTGGCCATATTTTGTAAAAAAAATATGGGGGTTTATATTTTATATATTTTAACATCTGCAAGAACCGTCAAATCCATTAACCTATATCATCAAACCAGCTGTCTCATTTATTAATTGACAAAATCTTTCATTCGGTACACGTTTTACAAACGTCCTGTTTATAACTGCTGTAACATTAATCTCATGTGGCCATGCCTTATTGTATATTCTTGGTTTTGCCATCGATGTTTTCCCTAAAGGCTGGTTTTTGTTACAAGACTATCCTTAGTAGAGGTTTTTAACTTTGCCATGGCTACTCATCGCTGACGATAGAGGCTGCGTTTTTTGATAGTCTTTAAAATGTATATTCTTTTTGCTATATTATGTATATATATATATATACACAATATCCTATAATCACCTATATATATATATACACCTATACACACTATATACATATGCATAGTTTCTATAGCTGTATATATACGCGTTTTTCATTCGTCTCCATTTTCCGGTTGTAGATATTAAATTTTATTAGTCGTCCAAAGTCTTTATAGTCTAAAGTCTAGTATTTTTCTTTCAATAGTATTATATTAGGAGTTTATTTTCATCTGTGACCCACGAGTTTCAGATCAGTACAGTATTACCATTCAAGATCCATTTATACAGCAGCCACATTACACAGGTATATACGTATTATTATACCTACCTACCAGATATCTATATTTATATATAGATATATTATTCACAATATAATATATATGCAATAGATGTGCGTTCGAGGCGTTGGTTCGGCATTAACTTGTCTAACACTCGATTAATTAAAACATAATTCTAGGGATTTCTTCCCCGCCCACTATCGTATATACACCATGCACACACACCCGGCCGGTATACATTGTACATACACGCGTCCCGGAAATCCCTAAATTAGCATAATAATGTACCGCGTGGCCATCATCCCCGGTCTAGCGAGCGTGTGTGTTCGATACCATCTGCGGTACATTAGGCGGGTATAGGTGTTCGGGGCGGGTGGAGCCGGTATATATAACATGTATAGGCGGAACGACAAGTTTAAAAATCGCAAGCGCGCAAATTTGAATTCGCGTATATATAATATTATATATGTGTTTAAATGTGGTGTTCACAGTATATACGCAGTGCTCGATCATGTTCGAAGATAATTTCCGAATAGCATTTGAATAAATTTATTGCACGTGTGTATATACATGGATATGTATATTTTTATATAGGTATATACGACAGTGGCGACGCGATAACATCGTATGTATGTACCAGAGGCGGCGGTAGCGTCGAAAAAAATACATAAATAAAGCGAAAAAAACGGTCGTATTCGTCCAACTCCGAAACGCGCTTCCTCGCCTTCATCCTTCCCCCCACCACTAGGCCACTTGCATCACTGTCGGAACGATAATAATTATAATAATTTTTTCTACCGTCATAATCATCATTATATATATATATTATTCATCCCCGCGATTTTTCTGTTTCAAGGTAATATAGTTACAATACTTTATAATACTATGAATGTCTACGTTGGCCATACATAAAGTCTCATCACCTTGTAACTATTGCTTCGCTTTTACCACGGTTTGCGGTATCTATAATAATATTTTTCATGTAAATTTGTACTTTATATATCAAAGTATAAACATGCTTTTATAGGCACATATATGTAATATATTATAGTTTTTAATACATAGTTAGTCTTAACTGCGTTTCTAAAATTCATTAGGTATATTGATGTACTTTCAGATTATTTTTCGTAAATAAAATAAATTTAATATCTATTATTAGATCAGAATTTCAGCACCTATAGCACTAAACCGTTTGCAGCCATGTGATGTTATTAAATATAATTATATAAACTATACGGGCTGCTGCAGTTTAGTGATCGAATGACGGAATTGGGGTGAAAACATAAATTCGGGAATAATAGAAATATGGATAAAAACGATTTTGTGTTACCGACCTAATAAATCTATCGTACGCGCGTCGGGCCAACATTGCGACGGCGGTGGCCGAGTTTTTCGTTTGACGTTGATGCGCATACATCAAGGATTTTTTTTTTCATTTTCCCTGCACCGGGAATTGGCGAAAAAGCGACGGACCCCGCGACATAATCAGATTACTTCCGATGATTTATCGCCTCTCCGGTCCCCCATCCACGTATCGTACGCGTATATACATATTTATTACACTGCATTATAAATTATATTATTTAATATATTATTTATTCTATTTTCTGCAGTGTAAAAAACGATTTTACATCATTCGTACATATATTAAATTGTACACCCATCATTCGATTTCCAACGAACGAAATCCATCATAATATAATATAAATATATTTTAACGTTATATATGTGTGGCAGATACCCTCCACGGTGTAATACCTGCTGGCCACAGGCTTCGTGCACTATTAGGTCCATCGGGATCGCCGAGTCCAGCTATCATCGGTCCAATTATAATTCGGATCCAACAACCTACCCGCGACCCGCAATTCCGCTCGCAGAGCTGTTTATATAATATATATATACCACGTGTTTTATTGTCGTCCGGCGCAATCGACTAATTATTATTAATCTCGTAATGGCGTATAATCCCGATATAATATTATGGAGGTGTACTACTGTACTGAAGGTATAATTAATATATATATATCTATACATGTGCGTATTATAATGTATAACAATATCGTTTGGGTCGATTTTGATTCGGTTAATTAACGTTTCCATTATTAATATTATTATATTATTCAGCCACTCCGCCTCAACCTATCCACGGGCCTCGACCGAATACATAATCACAACGTGCGCTATACACGCGCAATTAACCGGACAAATATGTACATAATAATATATACCTATATATATGTGTGTGTGTGTGTGTTCATAGAGGTGAGCGTGATATGGTATACGAATATCGTGTATATTATATATATGTACCTATTTATTGTATATAACATTATTATATATAGGTAAGCCGCGTGTGCTCATATTTTCCACGGGCATAATACAAATACACTGTTGCAGCTATATAATCGTATATTTACACGCACAATTTCCCAAAGTTTCCGGGTAATTACACGCGCGATTTTTCAAACAAGAAAATACGAGAGAAATCGTGCCGCATATTTTCATTTTGATATACAATATATATTAGGTGTATATTTATTATGTACGCCCCCGAAAATCCATCAATTGTATTATTACATTAAGGTTATATATGTATAGGTACATCGAATTCGCATTCTCAATAGTCCATTCTGGAATGTAGGTAATATGTATTTGTTTTCAGTTAACATAAAAATATACACAAAATATTTCTATTTCTATTGCACGTTTTTAAATGGATATCATATACTATTGATGAGAAGTGTAAGACCTTAACAGACTTACCCCGATTAAACTGTGTAGGTGCCCACCTAAAAAACAAAGACAAAAAAATTGTTTAAAGTGTTTTTCGGTTTATGCTAACTTTTGTGATTCACTATAGTGAATATCACTAACTGATGCCATTATTTCCTATACGCCACCAATATTATGGTATGATTTTTGAACACGCTTGTCAAGTTTATCGTTAGAGATTTTCATATTTTTCATCTATGATAACTATACTAACTTCTGTAGGTTTACTTAACTTTATGGCCACGTGCTATTGAAAAATTTCACACTCACCATGGATTGCATGTACATATTTATATATTAAATTTTTAGCTGATTAAACAAGGTTTTGAACGAGCATTTTTTTAAGTTAATGGGCCGCCTTATATTCATAATAGTAAAACTGCGAGTTTTGATAGTCGCACGTGGTTTTTTGCTCAATTTAGCAGCGTGGTAAAATTCCGTCGAAAACGATTGCGTGCTAGCGTACATGTATGTATATACAGTACAGACAATAGATAGATATGCATCCCTTTCCGGTCTTATTTAATTTGTCCTGGGGTAGATTATTTTTTTTAATGACATAACCCGTTGTTACGGTATATTCATGTATATATACACACGACATGACGACGGCGGAGGCGGCAGTACAGCGAGAGAGCAGGATGGGTTGGCGGCACAAAATGTAAATTAATACCGTCGGGGGTGCAGGTTAAAAAACTTTTCAACCGCACATTGCGCGCGCTTTTTATTCAAATGACAAACGCCCTGGAGAGCACTTGGCCCGCCTGTTTTAAATGTATAAAATGATGATAATAAAAACACGGCATGAAAAAAAAATGATCGCGAATGTGTTGAGGTGAGGGCACGTACAGGGCGTAAAAAAAATCGTCTCCATTGCGCGTATATAAAAAGAGCAGTTTTCGTGTGTTTTTTATTTTTTATTATTATTATTATTAATACCAGGTCGCAGATTATGCGGTTTAATATTCACTTCCGAGAGCCGTTTTTAATTTTCATCCGATTTAATTTCCTTTAATACCTTGTGCTCGACGTCGTTAATTAATTTGAATGGAACATAAAAACGAAAATGTTAAATTAAAGCTGCCTTCAAATTCGTTTTATACCGTTCGTTATACTATTTTTATATTCCTATGTATATGTATATGTATTATATTTTATCACCAAACTGTTTAGTCAGATCAACTTGTTCAAAAGTCACGTTATCACTATACGGATATAAACCCTATTCCGTGTATTTTTTCATTCGTCTCTTATATAAACTTATTATAGGTATAATACGCGTAACTACGTATATCATACAATACTCACGGTATATAGTTCAGTCGGTGTGAACAGTCGGCTATAATAGGCACTACTAAATTACAGAAACTGTCGTATTTTAAAAATGGATCTTGTGCATGTATGTCAAGTACTGCGGCTGTAAAATCATGATAAAAATATTAGTTTCTATATTATAGAGCTGATTTTATATAGTTAACGTCACAATGCTTGCATAATATTAATAATGGATCAATTAAATCATATTTAATATTAATAAACGGACAAGTGATGAGTGTGGTCAAGCAGATAATGCCATTAAAACTATATATTAATATATTATATAAACACGACATTTACCCGTCCAGATCATCAAATACTGTGCGCGCGTAGTCCAAAGTGGTAGGTATAGTGATGGGCGGGGGTGGTTGTGAGTAATGTAATTGGGGAGACATATATTATAAACTATATATACCATCGTCGTCGTCGTTATGGGGTTGGCAACACTGCGAATTACCACTTCACTCACCGTGCTGGTTCCGCTCGAAGCAATTTTGATCTCGTCAGCTTGTAAAGCAAACCGTCCCCCCCCCTCCGCAATTAGTAGTATTATCGAACACGCTCGCGCGGGGGGCGGCGGCGGCGGCGGCATTCGCAAGACGTTGCAAGATGTGACGTCGAGATTATTGCTGTATAACGTAGATTCGTCGGGGGTGAGGGGTGGGTGAAGGAGGAGAGGGGAGTAAGCGCGCCACGGACTACAGAGCGTCGGCAAGAGTTGCGGATGGCGGTTGTGATGGAACATGGTGGGCGGGGGGGGGCGTTATAGGGGGACGGCCGATGAGTAGGTGGCGGTGGTGAGCGCGCGCGCACTCCAGATGGCGTCGTCTTAATGCGGTTATTAAAAACAAGACCGTCTAACGACCTTTGCAAAAGCCCGGGGGTTGATTAATGGCGAATACATGGACGCCTAAATACCGCGTAATTTGCAAATACACCGGCACAAACGGCCCCCGGACGGTCTTAATTACGGGCCGTTCCCCCCGCAAATGGTTTAACTTTATAATTAAAATCGCATACAGCGATATAATATAAAGTTTTAGCCCTTCCGTTTCCTCTCGCCGTCTCGTACCTATATATACTTAATAGGTATATAATATATGTATAGCCGTGTATCGCAGTAGATATACGCACCTGTTTATATATATATATATATATATATTTATATCCAGTAAAAACCCCTTTCCGTCGCTCCCGCCTTCGCCGGCGAAGCCTACGAAATAACGGCCGTGGTCTTAACTCTTTTAATTATGTGGAAAACGATAATATTATACATATATATATATATATATATATATATATATATATACATTATATAGTTTATACGCATATATTTAATTATATATAAATACATATGCGAGCGGTGTTAGAAGTATATATTTATACATATGTTATATGTATATTATATACACTGCAGCAGTTCGTTTCCATAATCATCACACAACCGCCCTCGCATGTTGCAGCATAGGTACTATAACTCACCGCCAGTCTTAAGCAGTTATTATTAATTCGTTATATACTACAACTGTTATTGTTCGACACATATTATGCGTTATTTTAAAAACGATTTCGACGTTTGATTATTTGGATGTCTTATTTGCTAAGCTATATCATATATTTATTAAATCAAATGCTAAAAATTGCATACCCATCGTATGTAAGGATCTAAATTTAATTTGTGGATTTTTATCGTTTTCCAGGTGTGGTTCCAAAACCGGAGGACTAAGTGGCGGAAAAAGCACGCGGCCGAGATGGCCACGGCCAAGAGGAAGCAAGAAGAGGCGGCCGACGAGAGCGACGAAGACGAAGACATGCGTGACGATAGTGCGGCCAAACGGCTCAAAAGGGAATTGGCTGCTCACTATGGAGGCGGTGGTGGAGGTGGAGGTGGTGGTGGCATCGGTGGAAGTATATAGCATCAGGCTTGGCCAGGCGTCGGTCACCCTGGCACCTTGGACCTGAAGACTCACGAATAAACCCGTTGAGTTCCGAGTACTTGTAGGTACATCGATAACCCACGCACGCTGTACAATTCCAATGATAATGATGATGATGATAAATATTATTATTATCATTATTTGTACATTTCTATAAACTTATAAGTACTACACAAATATTTTATACATAACTATATTATTATTATTATTATATTACATAATACATAAGATTTATGCCTATCCAAAACGTCTAGTCATCGCATAATTTTTTTTAGGTATTTGTGCATATTATTATTGTTATTATATAAAAATTTAGAGAGCAATATAATTACGGTATAGGTATTATATAATATTATAATATTAAGTACATAGCGCCGTGTCGCATGTACACTCTACACCGGTCCTCATCACATAATATTACAGTCGAGTCGCGATAATTTGAAGTTGAAGGTGAATAAAAATTTGCGTTACATTATTCGGGATATTATTCGATATACCTATAACTTGAATTCATCTAAATTAAGTTATTGGAGAATAAAAAAAAATTTCAAGTTGTCAAGTTTTTCAAGTTATCTAGGTTCGAATTATCGCGACTCGGCTATATAATATAATATGTAAATGTGTATATCTGGCATTATGTACAGGGAGTATCGTGGTGGATGGACAGTTTTACATTTTTATTGATTCGTCAAATCTTCGCCATACATTCTGTATATAATATAAGCATATACGACGTATAGTGCACGGTGTGTGCGTTATTTTGTTCTTTTTGTTTATATTCTATGTATCCCCCCCCCCCCCCTATACCCTTTCACCACATTGTATAGTGTTGCCCGCCCAAGCGTATACAACGCTTCGACGACGACGACGACGATCATTATTATTATTATTATTATTATTATCATTATCATTATTATCATCTCAATAATTCATTTAATATAATATTATAATATCCTTTATTAGCTTTTTTTGTGCGCCGATCATTATACAATATTAGATATTATGATACAACACTTACTTGATAATATTTGTATATGTTATTATAATGTATACCATACAAGTATGTATTATGTATATATACAAAATACTAAAATAGGTAAATATACGTTTTTACGGTTTTGTTTACGGCTTGTAATGTCTGTTGTACAATAATATGTCGGGAGTAAACGGTTTTAATATAATATAATAATTAAGTTGTAATTACAATGTGAATATACTACGATATTATATCCCCTTTGAATACTACGTTGTACATATTATATTTGATTATTGTTAATAATATTATTTATTTAGCGAAGGTACGTTTGGATAATCGTTTGCACTTATAACACACATGTACGGTTATACTTATAATTTACCACTAAACCTTAAGTTAAACAAATCATGTAATCTTTAAACAAAAATAAGTGAAATGTTGATTTAAAAAGACATAATATTATTATATACATCGATGCGTTATTTATTTATTTTTATTGCCTATTAAAGATTTGAATGCGATATTATAACAATACCGCCAATATCTATGTATAATCATCTTGTTTTTTCTTTTTAGTTAATGGAACTCTATGGTATAGGTACAGAAAAATAATTTACGATGAGTTTATTTGCTACTTATTTTCAAGTATAAATCAGAACGGAAAAAAAAATTTTAATTTCAAAGCATAAAACATGATCTACATACGTGATTCAATAAATATTTTGTAAAAGCATAAAACGCATTTATATGTATGTAATAGGATGCAGACATGTGGCGTATCGAATATAATCAAAATCGTAAACAATAGTAAACCAATTTGTTGACAAAAACTACAAGTAATTCAAAATATTTATTTAAAACTGTTCATCACGACTATGACGAGTGGCGTACTGCAGAAGAGTTTTACGATTTGGTTTACAATAAGTAGGTATGTATAATAGATGCGACTAAACCGTAATTTAATTTGTTCACGAAAACTATATGATAAATGATAATAGGTACAATAATAACGGTCATTACTGAATATTGTCAAAAGTCAATACTTCAACATGACATCAACTTCCTTAGCATATATAGAATAAACATCAATATAATAAAATAAGTATTATTTACTTGATAAAAAACTTAGATTTTCAAGTCAATCACAATATTATTTAATGTTATATTTTTTCGTAGCATATTTACGCAGGTAATATAATACATTTATAACGAACTCTACATTTAGTCAACGCTATTTAATGACACCGCCAACCGTCGTAATAATACACAACACACCAACAATCGCCTCTCTACAGCGGCGTAACCGACTAAAATGTAAAACAAGTTTTTATATTAACGTAAGTAAACTAAGTTGGGTACTAAATAAAAAAAATACTGAAGTTTTTCTAAACAACCAATAGGGATTTCATAAACTGCAGTTATATCCAATCCGCAATAATCGAAAATACGAGTAAATCGATTCATAGGACTTTGTAGCTTTTCAATACGATAGTATAATAACGATGTGGATTTTTATTTATCTATTTTTAACTCAAATCATAGATTCAATCATTTATAGCTTACAAGTTTTAAAGAATTTATTCGCCTCTAAATGTATTACATATATTATATTATAAAAGCTAAAATAGATAATAATTGTATTATCATTCATTTTTTTTTTACAAAATATGATAAAATAACTACTATCTTCAAAATAGAGGAATTATCTTAACAGTTAACAATGAATAAAAATTGTAATTTTGAATTATATTATTAAAAACTAAATGTTTTTATTATAGATTATAATAGGTTCGATAAGTGTAAATATGGCCAAGTTTAAGATTCTCAAGGTAAAATTTACTCTGTGCTTGAAAAGTAGGCATATTGTCGTATTGATATATATGTCGTAGGCATATAGTCAAATCAGGCATTCTATTAAATTCCTAGGCATATAGTCAAAGAATTTAATGTTAATGCAATTTCACTATCCGCCTAGGCATTTAGTTAAATGCTCGTCATTTAATTAAATGACTAGGCATTTGACTAAATGCCTATTTCATGCCAGGCAATACAATTAATAAAAAAACATTTTGTATTATTTTAAAAATTTAAATATATTTTCTATCAGTTATTTATTGCTATTTTATATATATAAAAGCTGTATATTATTTATTAATATGAAAAACACTTAGGTATATGAAATAATATGTTTAATTTTGTGTTAATTATTATTTAGTATTGTTTTAAAAATGAAATCATAAATATATTCAGGTAATAAATAATTAGATGTGATAGACATAAATTATAGTACGAGTATATTGTATAGCCTATATAGTCAGTATAGTCTATAGTATGAGTGAGTACCTACTATTTATTCTTATTAAATAAAAATAAAAGTTCCATTGGTTTTTACCTTGGAAAATTAACGTAGGTACTAGATTGTATGAGAACCTTATCTATATTGAGTACCGTGGGACAAATTATAATCTTATCGATTATAACGACACAAATATGGCGTTATGGAAAAATTTGAATTGTATAATAATTTAGTTTATTACGTTTAAATAAATAACTGATAGAAAATATATTTAAATTTTTAAAATAATACAAAATGTTTTTTTATTATTTGCCTGGCATGAAATAGGCATTTAACTACTCGTAAATGTCTAGGTGGATAGTGAAATTGCATAAACATTAAATTCTTTGACTATATGCCTACGACATATACTTAAATGGATATAGGTAATTAAATATTATCAATTTATTTTCATACTTACGATAACTGATCGGTTTCATGTTTAATACGTATAAATATACCAAAAACTAAACGATTTTGAAATCTTAAAACTCAAAATGTTTTCAATAAATAAAAAAATATGTTCCGTGCACTCAATTATACTTTAATTTTACCTTATAAACTACAATTTTCTAAACTTTTAATAAAATATACCCATTAGAACTACAAATATAGCAATAATAAACGTTTATGTATTTTATAATAATATTATATATGAAATCTGTGATGAAAAGTACTTTTGTTCACTACGATAATTAAATTAATTTATTGGCATATTTTTACGTTCCTCGAGCATTATCTATTTCAAGAAATTAATTTATTATTTGTAAAACGATTTGTATTTTGTGCAATCGCCAATCCATAAGTACGAACTTAAAAAATATTTTTTTATTTAGGTATTTTCGCATAAATATATACTCATACATTACACTATATAAAAACAATTTATACATAAAATAAATTATTTATAATCTTGTATGATTATCTTTAATATTAGATAGAATTTATAACTTTCATCAAATTTAAAGCCAAAACATTATTTGTGTTTGTACATTTTATGGCTGCTTCAAGGAAATCATTCAATTTTTTGAAGTTATAAAAGCATTTTAAAACTGCAATATTGTTTCATACTCATAACTTACATAAAAAATGAACACGTCTCTGCAACGCATCAAACGCAAAAACACAGTTATTGATCTTAACTTTATTTACGATGATAGCTCAATTCATTCTAATAATAAAAACCTAAAAACACAAAATAAGTTCTTCTAAATGCAAGTATTATTGCTACGTTGCACGTGATGGGTCAGAGTTGGAAAACAAAAAGTGTGCCGCTGACATTCTATGTGCAGATATTTTAATATGCATTCAGATGAAGTGAGTACATTTATCTTATTTAAGATTTTAATGCGTCTGCAATCAACCTCCATGTGACGTTGGATGTTAATATGATTGTGTTATTGGGGTTAACTTTTGGAGTTTTTAAGTCCTATATGCGAATAATAAATTAATATTCATATTTATGTACAGCAGTAGCTAGAAAACTAGTACCGCCTTTATCGGCGTAGCATATATATATAGCTCTATTTATACTATAGGTAATGATGTATTGGAAATTACAATAATAAAGCGCAACTTTAATTTATAAGAAATGTAATACTTGTGTAAACTATAGAGAAACTCGTATAAATTGTTTATTCAAGACTATATATCGTATATCCCATTCAGTACAATATTGTACGCTATTTTTTGAGGTCACCGCCGCCGCCGTGACATCGCCATATTATTATAACGATTCAGGATACAGTTTGTCGTTTGTATTTGTTGTCGTTGAAGATGATGATATCGACTTTCGCTTATATATATATATATATATTTTTAGGTCTTTGTTGGCTAGTGTTTTGTTATATGTGGAAACAGATTTCTCAATTGAATAAGAGAAAGGGCAGTGTAGTAGGGTTCGTTGAGGGGAGGGATAAAGGTACATTTGGTCGAAAAACTGTCCATTTCATAAGTCGACAGTAGCCATGGTAACGGTCCGCACAGATTCTTATCGAATCAATTTCGGAATTCAAAAGGACTTACACCCTCACCTCCACCCGACCATTGATGCTCGGACACACGCGCGCGCCATTTATACCCTTGTAATACACCGTGCAACATTTTTATTCGCCGCTTTTTACCCCTTGGCACATATATATATATATATATATATGTATAAAAATATCCGCACAAGTACAAACTCCCAGTCCTCACGCAAAGTATTATTTTTATAGATTTATATTTATTTTTATATGATCGATCGTTTACACCGTGTAGTTTTATCAAAAGCTCTGAAAAAAAAACCGGAATCTATATTTTCTACTCTTTACAACAAAAACGAGTTGATTCTAGACGGATAAAAAAAACCATCGACTGTTCATTTTACATTTAATTGGTTAAAATAAATAATTATTGTGCCATACAGGTAAGTACGTGAAATTATACATATACACACATATATATAATATTATAATATGTGTGCTGCAAGACTTTTCATTTAGTCGTCATTGCCATCATACGTTTATTTTTATTCTATAAACTTTGCATTCCATATACGCAGAGTTTACTAATTATATATACATATGATTAATTTAGGTCGTTTGTATATACAACAAAACCCTCGTAGAGACGCTAAAAAAGGACCGCAAAGTTAATCTGCAGATGAAAAGTTTTGTTTTAGCCTTTTATTCGTGAAAACGAGTTGAAAACAAGCAACTCGTCATCTCATACAGAATGTAATTAGACACCGTATTTAAACATAAAGCTATAACGGTGCTTTGTATTAATTTTAAAATTGAACAAAAATTCATTTTATCCTTTAGTGTTCGAATAAACTACATTTTAAAATGATTAACTCTTGAATTTATAATGATATTATTACCACAATTTATTATTTAAATATTTTTAAAATTATAAAAGTTTTTATAAAATAAAGTAATTAATTTAAAAAACAACTTTAAAAGCATAATTAAGTATAGATAGGTATATAATTGTATAGTCTTAAAATGATTTGTGCATATCTTTAAACAGGTGGATACTTATACTTTGGTCAATTAATTAAAATGAAAGTATAATATAATGTATACTCTGTATAGTACCGATAATATATATATATATATATATTCAAACCGAAACGTTAATCCACATTAAAAACGTAATAAAATAAATTAAGTCGCACGCATTATTAGGCTATATTAGTTTCGATTGATATGGTGATTCTAAGTTTTTTCTTGAGCTTTTAATTTATTTTCATACATAGGAGGTTCCTCTAGTACATTTTAATCATGTTATGAGGTATATCTATGTAATGACTAATCATTTTATACATAAAACGGCAATTTAAATGATATCACGCCATATCGTTATATAATACCTAAACAGTATATGCATAAAGTTATATTATGTACATTTATATGATATGCGACATGGTATTGTATCGGTCGTATATTATTATGGCAGTTTACAAAAGGATATTTTTTTGGTGACTTGGTATTTTAAAATGCATATACGTTTCATGTGACACAATTGTTTCCTTTTGCAAGATAAAATTACGAGATGCACATTCCGCATTGCTCATCCGCTCCCCAACTCAATGCCCGGGGTAATATATCAACGGAGAACCGCAAATATTTATTAACGGATGTAATCATTTTTCTTAAGGGTTTTATTATATTGTGAATCCTGATCCTGGCCATAATAACGTGTACCATAATAGTATAATACCATAATATTATATATACATGCAGTATATATAATATAATATACAATATAGCCCGGATATTATACCATATATACAACAGTCTAATACAGCGTGTACGTAATTTTATATTTATACAGTGCGGTTCCCGAGTCAGAAGAGTTGTATGTGCGTGCCACAATGGCATTACACAAAGGTTCCAGGTGTCTTCTATGTGCCATTCTGGGGACGCGTTGGCTCTCATATCCGGCTCCATAATGGCTCCAAATTATTTACAATGGGTTTTTATTATTATTTATTTATTTATTTTTTTTAAACAGCCGCTGATATTGGTCCGAAAAAATAGCTGTGTAGTAAAAAATAATGGCATGTATTCTTTCATCGAATCGCTCGGGTATATGACAGCATTAAGGAAGGAAAATGGTGATCACACCGGCATGGCAACATCAGGCCACGAGTTACCATAAACATTTTAAAAGTCTGCCTTACTTTAAAGTTCAGCGTTTTGCATTTGAAATGAGCCTCTTCAACTTTTAATAGAGTGTTCACGTTTCAGGGGTGATCTTTTAGCAAGTTTTCAACGACAGTAGGTACTGATTTTTCTTCAGAAATAATAAAAATATAATATTTAATGTTTCACTACTCGTTGTATTATATAACAATAATAATAATAAGTAAAGGAAAATGTATTATATATTTCAATATTTATATTTTATATCTTTGTTACAAAACTTACATTCAAATATGCAAAAACGATTTAATATACTGGAATTATCGAGTCCGCTGAAATATATATTATTTTATCATAATATTTTTAATATAATAACAATTTTATAGGATCAGCCTCGGAGTCTGGGGCCACTGACTTACAAATTACAATCATATGTTACATTCGTAACGGGTTTTACGATCTATTATGGACAGCTTGCAGATTCTAAAAATATAATATTAATATTTATGTTACTGGACATAATATATATATGTATATATATATATATATATAACTTTAATACTATTTAATGCTCAACAAACACTTATATGTATGTACCTAATCATGATGGCAGAGGAAAATATATTATTGCCTATAGACTATATACGGTGGTTTATGTGATTTTGTCCTCTATTTTATACACGGGCTTTGGGCTTTCATTTAATACAAAAATACACAAGTTTAGAACGGGAATTAGTATATATGGGAGGGTAATCGTTTTAGCGCCCCGAGTTCTGCAGTATAGTTCTCGAATCCAACCTGACCTGACCTGGAATTAATTTTAATTTCGCATTTTCCAAGCACAATTAATGAACGTCTAGCAAGCAATCTCCTTCATCCTAATCTACGGGTCATTCCAATTACAGCCGTTGATCCTCCGGGTAATGGGTTTTCCAACCAGAGACCATTTGTAAACAAAATTACTCATATAATTTCAAAATCTGTTAGCATCTCTAAATGAGTTACCGCGGAGGAAGAGAGGGATATATTTTGGTTTTAATAATTCATAAACCTGAGCACCACTATAGCACTCGCACACACATGCATATATAGAGCATTCCACGCTACACTTTAATGGTCCCAAAATCTCTTCATATAATCTGGTAACGTTCCAAAAATACGTGTAGTTTTATGGAAAAATATAAATAATTTATATATACATACATATTACATATACTAAATACTTCAATATATTATATTGATATTGTTATATTTTTGTTTACCAGTCGATCGAGGGTTCAATCACGATTCAATTTGTAGTTTTAATTTATATTCATAGAAGCTAACGACGACAAGGGATTAGTGATGGTGGGGGATGAAAAAAAAGTGGCTTCGAATTACATTAATTGAATTGTAAAACAATATTTTTTGTGAATAAAAACGACGAAATAATGAAAAATTGAAATTACGGATCATTGGAATTGCATCCGATTTTTTTGCGAGGGATTTTGAATAGCAAACATAACGAACGAAGTAAAAAATATATATAAAAAACTTTATTATAATTTGTCATAGCAAAAGCTATATATTTTGTAAAGTATATTATAGGAATTGCCTGCAGAGGACAAAGCTTTCGGTTTGTTTATAATTTATCCATTTAGGTTCCGCGTAAATTTTAATGCTTACTTTTATGATAACCGTATAAAACTACATTATTTACTTTATAGAATCCATGCCTATAATTAGGATTTATTTGACTTTAGTTTTTGTTTTAAAATTATTTTTCCTTTCATCTATTATCATTTATCGTGGATTCTATTATTAAAATGTATAAATACTAAAAAATATAATTCATTTTATACAGGTTTATGTATAGAAAATATGGCATTACAGTTGTGATGAAGATTTTTTGAGATAATTTGTATTTTCAAGATTTGTATTTTATAAAGTTGCAGCAGGTAATTAAAATAAATAAGTTATTTAAGTAAATTTACTATTTAAGCTATGATTAAATAATATTTGGAAAATTTAACTACACAAATAATGTAAATTATAAATTTATTTATAAAGGATTTTGATTAAACAAATTTAATGTTTTAGTAATTTCAGAAAAATTATTGATGCAATATAATTTTAGTGAATAGTATTCTTCTGTGGTGATTATATATAGCTTGGATTTATTTTAATAAGATTTCTAACTTTCAATGATTAGACTTAATATTTTAATACAATTCTTATCAAATTATATTATTTGTTTTTTATCAAATAAATATTAACAGAAATCATTATATGCACATATGTATATAATATTATAATCAATATATTATATACAGTATACTATATCAACATAATATTATCATCCTTTTTTAGCTGGCTGTCGATTGGGATTATTAATTCTGTATAATTTGAAAGTCTTTACTTATCGTTATCTTTTTACAATTACATTTAATCCTCAAAACAAAATTGTTATTTAGGGTTATGGATTTAAGTAGAAAAAATTCGTTTCAAAAATTATTTCCGGTAATTTATACAAAATAATACAAATAATAAATGTAACAATTTAATAACACATTGTGTAACAACTTTATAGTTGTTCAATTATAAGTTATAATTTATAACTTAAACGTTAAAGCTTGAGTTAATTAAACTATAAAAATTGATATTATTTGTATAATATATACTTTATACTACGTACAGTACTCAAATTAGGTGACGCACAGTGAGATGGAGCTTCTCTATACTGTTTTTTTAAGTGCCCCAACGATTTTTATTTTTATTTTTTACTGGTATTCAAGAGAGACGGCAACGACACAACCTGATGTCTGCATTCATTTGTCATCAAAAGGGGGTTTATATTTTTGTTAGTGAAACTGTCAAGTGTCAAATACACATAAATTGAAAATCTTATCAATTTTAGATTTTGTTTTAAATTTTATATTTAAATTTTAGACCAGTTAGCTTATTAATTATTTGACAAGACTTCTCTAGGACTATTCTTCCTAGGTACATTATAGTTACACGCATGTTGCATTGGCTCACATTCCATCTATCCAACGACAGTGCCGTAACTAGCTTTATGTGCGCCCTTGGCAATCAATGTTATAAATTAATAATTAATTTTTAGTATTTATATGTAATAAAAATTGCGCCCCTAGCGCAATCATTTTAAACTGCGCCCTTGGCCCCCGCCCACCTTGCCAATGCCTAGTTACGGCATTGTCCAACGATCCCTCTCAATCTCAAAATATACGCTATGGGTATGTATAATAACTTTATGATAATATAATTAAGAATATTGAATAAATGTGTTAAAATTTATCTACACATTGTTGTTTGACGTTTGACGGAAAAAATTTAATTATTTAATAAAATTGATTTTTTAAGTATTAACTAAATGTAGTGGATGAGTATTTATATAGGTGAATATAGAAGTCCATTTTTAAACATGAATTATAATTTTAATTCAAATATTATATAATTTATAAAATATATAGTAGGTATATGAAAAATCTAATGATTTTTGGATTGATGCAGTCAAATATTTTTTTTCTTGGAACGTATTAGTTTTGAAATCGTCGGATTTTAGAGCTCCTATATTTAATTTTTTCCAATTCGAACACTGACTATAATATGTGTATAAGCTTATATAGATTTGAACAAAACTCAAGAGCAGCGTAGTTAAAAATGTATGGTAGTATTAGTTTATACTTGTATAGTCTTGGATTTAATGTGATAATAGTTTGTATGTATATTCGAACTTCAAATTGTAGCAATTTGATTAAACAACATATAAAATTAAATGCAAAACTGTTTATTTTATTACCAGAATTAACTATAAATGAATATGATATAAATATATATTTTTTATGGTTTTAAATTTATAGTGTATTAAATTATTGTATAAAGAATAACTGTATAATAGAAGAAATTTGAAAATATTGTTGAAACTATTAAGTTATGTAATTATGTTTCATCACATCGTTTGTATATTTTACATATTTAAAAATTATGAAAAAAATTCAGGATATCCGATATATTATATATATATATATAATATATATATATATGTATGTATGTGTGATACGAGTACTTATGTCTTACACAGGTCAGGTATACCTGTAATATTGGATAGGTATATGTTTAAACAGGTGTAAGTATATAGTCGGAGCAGCTATATATACGTATAGTAGTATACGTCTATAATATATATATACATTATACAGTGCGCACAATATTATCGGTGTATATAATAATAATAATATATGTGGTGTATATAGGTACCCTGACTATGGTTTCGAATGATTTGGTATTTATATATATTTGTACGACCTCTGAAAATCACAGTTGTGCGAGTTCACCTGCATATTATATCATATTATTATGGGAAGGTCCGCGTCGGACCGAAAGTCAAGTGTGCGTATATACGGTACTCAATAATCCGATTAAAGGTCCCGCCGACGACGACGTATCCTTTTGCAGTCAGAAAAGAAGTGAAAAAAAAATAATACTATTCCATAAGCTGCATATACGTAGTAGTATAATGTGTGCCTTTAATAACCTATATAGTACACCACAGCGATTTATTCACGGCGGGAAGAACTACCTTTATATTATTATACGGTTCACATGTATTATTATCATTATTACATTGTATGTATTTTAATGGGGTGCGGGAGTGTAGAAATCCGTGCGTGGAGTCGTGCTGGGGGGCTTCATTCATCTCGGTTTCCGGCTTATGAATGAAAAAAAAAATCATATATATATATATATATAATGTCTTTAATACAGGTGAGAAAAACCGACAGTAGCACCTTCAGAGCATCATTAATTTCGTATTTATTTGACTCTCTCGTCCGACGTACGGTCGGGAATTATTATTGTTATTACCATAACGGTCGATAAAAAAAAAAAAAATACGAAAAAAAAAAATATATTTTATATATATTATAAGGAGAAGAGTAAATAGTCAAGTCATTAGATGGCCATTGAGGCGAAATCACACTCTCATAATATGAGAGAAATAATTATGCTGTGCTGGAATTTTGCTGTTTATAAAATGATTATACAATTACGGTGTCATTCCAATTTACAATCTATGTACCTATATTATGTTATAATATATTTATTGCAAAGGAACCAATAATTATTAATGATTATTTTTGGTATGATAATAAATAATGATAAACATTCTGAAGTTTAGAAATCAATTTTTTTGTAACTACCATTTATTAGTTATTACTATTATGTAGTATTAAATATCAACCATGATTATTTACTATTATAGGTATATAGATGAGTAGATAACCGTGGTATCAGTTATATTAATACTTAATAGTATTTAACGCCATATAGTATTTATTATATAAAAATAAAACTCGTCATACTTAATATTTCTGATATTACTTTTTTAATATGTTTTACAGAAACAGACACTGCAAGTTAACGAGTACATGCAGTTGCTATTATAATTTATTAATGTATTTAAAATTTAAGACTTATTAATTATGTTGTCATGCAGTTGATTGAATAACAATATATTTTCATCACAACCACACTAAGATACAGACTTTATAGGAGCTAGCTAAATGTAAGTATTACAAACTGAGAATCCTTTTCATAATTTTTATATTCATATCAAGTAATGTCACTTTTTTATTTCTTCGACTGTATACCTAGGTAAATAACACATTTTACTGTGATATAGTATATAATTGAAATTTAAAACAATTATTATTACATTTGTACACCGTCATTTTACTAGTGACCATAATATTAATAATAATATAATGGTTTATGTAACAATATAAAATACAGTGATGACACGTGGATTTATTCCTTTCATATGTACAGGGTGGGGCAGTGGGTTCTGACGAATTTTGATTGTAGTATATTGGTCAAGTATTAAAAACAAAGTAATGAAACAAATTGTATTTTATTCAATATCAAGATTATTTTTAATTATTATAAACAAAAATCTTAATTTAAAAAAATTACATTACTTAAGTGGCCGCCTCCATTTTGTATACAGTCGGTAATCCGCGTTTTTTCAAACTGTTCATAACTCTCTGTAGGATATGCACATCGATGGCTGTAATTTCCCGTCTAATGTTTTCTTTGAACTCTAGTAGTGTATGTGGCTTATTAGTGAATACTTTAGATTTCAAATAACCCCACAAAAAGAAATCAGGTGGAGTCAAATCAGGAGTACGTGGTGGCCAGGTAATATCACCATTCCAATAAACGTCGTAACGGCAAAAACGCGCTGATTCACGTGTCCATAATTACTGATAAAGTAAAACTAAACATCATAAACTTTAATCTGGCGATAAACTAGTTTATCTTATCTACTTTAGTACCTAACCGCAGTATTCTATAAATCATCAGAACCCACTACCCCACCCAGTATTTAGATTTTTCATCTCGTACCTATAGTAAAACAACATTGATATAAATTAATGTTTGTGTGTATAATTATGGTCGCTTTCTAGTTTCTAATTTGTATTATAATTTATAATGGATTAATAGACGATTATATATATACATACCTACGTATTTAATTTGTTTGTATATCATAATAATGTATACGAATTTTGCAGTCGAACTATATAGGGCGTATAAAGTGTTTAGAATTGTGTGCGTCTCGCAACGAAGACTTCATTCACGAGTTTCGCCGAATTATAATCGTATATACATATCATGCATAACACGATACACGGGGATTCGATTTAACGGAAAGAAAATCGGATCAATTTCGATACACCTGCAGCAGGCATGCGGCAGCAGCAGCAGACAATCCGGTGCCGGTAAGTCTGCGCTGAATGCATGAGGTCTTGGCATTCCCATTGTACCGCGTCCCTCTATTCACCGTGTTCATCGTAAATATAATGTGTACGCGTCGTAGTATAGGTATATGCCATTATATATATATATAGTGTGATGTCTTTCATAAAAACGACATTGGTGAGTTATAAAAACCCGCCGGGTGGTATAATATGACTTTGAGCGGCGGATATGATCTGAATTCCGTAGCGAAATATTCGAGTATAATAATAATTGTAAAAACTGCGCGAACACCATGGTTTTACCCCCCGGACGTCCATAAATGGCCGGTGTCCCATCAACGTAATCTTGTTTAAAATGAAATAACTATATAATATATATATATATGTGTGTGTGTACATTATACACGCACACGCACGTTGCAGCAGTTAACAGCTTTGTCATATTATGTGATTGTGTAGTGTACCTATATGCAACTATAATAAGGTACGAAGAGTAGGTACTAAGACCATGTGATTTTGGTTCATGTTGTTGGAATTTTGGACTGTGCTGCAGATTATTGCAGTCAATCGCCGTATAATATATATTATTATTAATCGATTTTTCAACGACTAAATAAATAACGACATGACGTTATGGTATAATGATTTAACTCGCTGCAAACACACACGTTGCGCATTTTCAATGATAATTTATTATAAATGTATAGGTACAATATTATATTATTTATGTGCTGCGATTGTCGTATAAACAATTATTTTTCATTTAGTATAATCTTCAAAGAGAATAAAACAATATAATATGTGTGCTTATGCTATGAAACTCAAAATTTACAAGTATTATAATTTATAAGCGTTTTAGTGTTATTTTTATGTCTAATATTTTTGCTATAAAATGATTCTACTGGAAATTAAAAAATTAATTTCTAATAACCATTATTATTTCTTAGATATATATTATACTTCAACTCATAAACAATATAAAATATAATTTTTTTCAACATAATAGGTATTCGGGTCTATTTATATGGATACTGGGCACGAATACAATTTTGAATTTTGTTTGTAAATTTGTTGCTGACCAGTGAAAATATATCGATGGACTCAAAAAACCTAAAAAAAAAAATAATTAGGTAACACCAAAAAACAACAACTTTCTCAATTCAACCGGCTCAACACTAAATTAATCTAACGGATTTATCATGCTACGACGCGACGTTAACATAATAATAATAATGGGACATGTAAATACAGATATAAAATTTACCAATTACGAATTAATTCGAATAATATATGACGTAGGAATAATGAATATATATATATATATATAAACTGACAAAGTTTTGCTAATTGTTAAAGCAATTCCCATAATCGTCTTTACGGGTGAAAACAGAATATTTATTATTTCCATTGTTTGAACGGTATGCCATTTTATGCGTTAAATCTTAAAACGTAATTAATTAAAAACCATTATGGGCTTGAATATTATTATAATATGTGCATATATGTTCATATATGTACCTACATAGAACGTGAAAATGTGATATATAACGTGGCCACGCATTGCAGTACGTCGTTTAATAATAATATTTGGTTAAACTGATATATATATATATATATATATATATATAGTGAATATTATAGTTATGTACGAAATTACGAAATAACACACTCTGCAGCAGCGGCAGCAGCAGCCATGCAGTATACACATACACACGAGGGCATTAAATTTTACTTCCGCGAGGAATTATACTTGAAAAACACGGGACGAACAGTAGACAACTGTTTGCGGTGTAAGTGTGTTTGAAAACTTTCTCGAAAACTCAAGAAAGTTCATATACGACCACAGGATAGTATGGAGAGGAGAAAAACGAGAGGGACCCAAAACTATCTCCGAGACGTCCTGTCCGCAACGAAAAATATACACTATATAATATATATATATACATAGATTATATACATAACAGTGTACACGCGCACATCACTTCCATCGCGCCTATACACTCACTCTCGTATATATATAATGTATCCTCGTCTTGACTATTATTGATGTTTTAAGAATCGCTTAAGGCGAACCGAACGCGCATTATTGTTTTACAAATATCCGATCATACACCGGAAGATGCGCTGTATATATAATATATATAGGGAGGTTTTTTTTTTCTTTTCGCTCCACGACCACCACCGTCGCCACGGCAATAAACTGCAAACATTTTCTAAATCTCTTTCCGTCGTTCAGCTAGTGGTATGTATATGCGGGGAAGGGATGATGGTTACACGACGACGCTGGAACGCGTGGACTGGATAGAGTGGGTGAGGAGCATGAAACCACGGGAAATTCGGTGACGGTCGTGGGTGAGAAGTGGTGGTGGGAGAGGGGGTGCGAACGACAGTCGCGAGCGTATATAATATAAGGTTGTTTTTCACGCGCGGTGTGAAAACCGAGGACGCTTTTTAAAATGGAGTCATTTATCTCTCCGCAGACGTCCCGATAACGACCCAACAACAACCCGACGCCATCTTGGCACTACTATAAGTTCATATACATATCAACCGTAATACGATACTGATATCGGATTATGCCGCGGCGAAAAGTTTTTCGGGACAGTTTAGAGGAGACGCGCGAGAACGGCGGCAGCGGTGATGATGGTGTGGGTGGGTGCCACAGACGGGTGTAGTATAAGTGCGTAAAGAAACGGAACAAGGAGCTTTTTAGGCAATAAGATTGTGTGTGCGGATAAGTGGCTGGAACATTTGTGACGTGATAAAGTTTTCCCGCGAGGTTCGATTTAGTGATTCCAGCCCCTTCGAATATATTATTATTATTATTATTATTATTATTATTATTATACATATTATATACATCATAACACGGATATATGGCTTAACACGTTCGAGTCAACGTATATGATGATGGTTTATCGTACATAGGTGTCTTCCATCAACAATTGTTCGTACGAATTTGGTTATTATCATAAAAAAAAACAACTGATAACAGCGTCGATTTTGTACAAACTTATTGATCCATAAGTTTCTTAAAAGGTAAAATTCTGATTTGAATTATATGGTAGGATTTATCATTAATAATATTTTAGAAATGTGTAATAAATAGTTTCCATCGATATTATGTTCTGTGCGAATTGCGCAATAACTACTATGTGTTATGAAAATATGTATTCGTTGCGAAAATAAAAATAAGTTGCAATAATTTATAAATACAATAAATAGAGGAATCTACTGAAACGAGTGAAACGTAATTATTATTGTTATTCGTATAAAAACACCGAATCGATTAGTTATAATGTTATAAAATATGATTTATATAATTCCATGTTCCCATCGACGACGACGATAATGATACATTTTTGTATATGAGGATTTAAAAATAAATAAAACTCAATTGTCCGTGAACCATTATAACTGCTGTTGCAGTATGTGAGTGTGTGTGTCGTAATAATAATATTATACTTTTGTTGTTGTTATTATATTATAGTTTGTCGTACATAATATCAACGTTCAGTGACGTACAGAAATTTCGGGCATAAAATAATACAATATATATAGGAACGGATAATAAATTGTTAGTATTTCGCAGAATCGGAAGTACGTGATACAAAACAAGTTACATCTTGTACACCGTATACGCGATATAATATAATGATATGACAATGGCGTATTTACGTAGGGGGGGTGGTATGGGGATAAATCTTCCCCTTGGTTTCTTATTTCTGTTACTTATTTCTAATATTGTGATATCGATGTGGTAAGTGAACTACACCTCTCTCAGTCTCTCCTTAGAGAAATTAAATGTTTGCGAATGCATATATCCCCCCCCCCCCCCAATGACAAAATCCTTAATTCGCCAGCACTGTGATGAGCATATAATAATATATCGAAGACTGACGTACATATTACATTATCGTGATAATATTATAATACATTTTGTGCACAACTGCAGGCATAATAGTCGATCATCAGGACCAAAATCATTCATTTTTAAACACCGTTTGTGTGTGCATGTTATACCGTCTATTATTATTATTATTATTTTTTATTTTTATGACACGCGTATCAGCATACGTATGTCGTCGGCGGCGGCTGTCGTTAGTGTTTTGACGGCCGTCGTCATCGTCGTTTTAAAGGGCCGTTAAAACCGTTTAATAGGTATATGTCCAATGTTTTTACAACACCGAAAGCCGGCCTGTATATAAGCATATTATATATATACCCACATGGGTATATACATACGTATATGTGCAGGTAAAATACAGATATATCGTTTGTTGTAATATTGCATTCCACACGCATTGGTATTGGTAGCGTGTATATACATATACATAAGTACATAATATGTATATATATAACGATGTAATAAACACACACACACACACACATGTATATACACCGCGCGTACACAGCGATAAAAATCAGAGAAACGCGCGTTTTAGGTCACAGACAGCTTGGCACCTATTACATATATGTGCATTGCGTATATATATATATATATATTATGATAATCGTAGGCCCATATTATATAATATTATTATTATAATACACAACGCACTCGGGCCAGAGACGTCGCCGAGTCTACACGGACACCGCCGACGCGGCGGCTCTGAGGTCAATTGCAGCGGAGACGGACGTTGCACAATGCACATACACAGTGATGTATAATAATATAATATACGACGTGTATATATCGTATAGGTATACTATTTTTTCGTTATGCCGAATATCGTAATAATAATAATATTGTATATTAATAATGCCCGCGATATTTGGTTCGGCGGCGGCGGTGTGATCTTTATAATTTTTTTCGTCGTGTCACCTGCGCGAGCGGCAATCTCCACACTATATATAAATGAACCTACATAATATAATAACATGTACATAATATATTACCTATATATAATAATATAATTCGTTATAATAACAAAATTATATATTATAGGTAGGTATATACTGCACCCCGCGGCGGACATTCAATCGGGTTCACTTCCTCCGGGCTCGTTTGTCCGTGAAATTCCTACACGCCCACAACAAAATTCGAGTCCAGGGGTCCCTGCGGGTGAGTCGATGGTTACATGTATATATATATATATGTGTGTGTATGTGTGTGTGTGTGTGTGTATTATAATAATGTATATATAATATATTATATATTGAGATGTTTTTTTTTTGTTCCGAAAAGAAACGATAGGCCGCCAAGGAAAATTTGTAAAAAAAAAGGGCTGTTGCTATATATGTATATATTATATAATATATATATTATACATAGTATATTAATGTATATTATTATTATATGTTATACTTCTTTCGTTTTTTGCCCCGTCCCGATGTAATTTATTGAAGAGGGTATTAAGCCAGAACGGAGGCGACATGTGCGTTTGACGGCCGCGAATTCTCCGATAATCCAATCAATGACTAATAGTCCATTTAATTTCCGACAACACGATGTAATATTATTGTCGACACCGCTCACTCGCTCATGGGGTTTACTACAGTCAGTCAGTCGGCGTTTAATTGAAAATGGCATATTAAATTATATATATATATATATATATATAGTATGATAAGTTTGTACATAGCTGTGTTGAACGGTGTGTCAATCAAACACGCGGCCGGTTCGATGTGCACACAATATTATATATATATATGACCTAACCGGACACGGGACAAATGGCGTTATAATAATAATGGCACGGCTCGGGACCGACACCGACAAGTCGTCTTTGCGTGAAATGAGACTATACTATACAATAAAACCAGTGTCGGGGACGAGGTGGCCGAGTGGTCTACCGCGTCGGTTGTGACTCAGCCGGACCGGGTTCGATCCTTGACCATCGGGCGGCATTTTTCTCCGGGCAAGTCACGGTGTCCGGAGAACAAGTGCACCATCCCCCACTCCGGGGCATGGCAGAAACCTATTACGGGTGCCTCAATAGAAATTCTGCCAAAACTCTCACCCACGTGTAAAACCAACCTACAGTACTACCCCCTTCCCAATGGCCTTAGTTGCCGCGGGATAATTAAAAAAAAAAAACCAGTGTCGGCCTAGTTAGGGCCCTGAGATTTGTTTTTGGTTGTTTATAGTCAGAGCTCCTTGAAGTGGGGTCAGAAAGCTTCATTGATATACGGTCGCAATATGTGAATTGTATTTTTATATTTATTTACTACAAATGCATTTATTTACCTTTGAATAATATTCTGATATATTATACCATCATATTAGATGACTCAAAAAATATAATTCGTTAAAATTTCGGCTAGTGGCAGGTTGAATGAGGAGGAGGATATACCTATATTATACACTATTTTAATTTGTTAACTGATCATACGTGTAGATTTTGTATAATATAATAATAGTTTTAATTATATCTTGTATATTATATTTTATAAAAACAACATCATCTTAATTCTTTAATATTTATACGTAGTCTCGTAGTTCACATATTTAATGGATGTATACTTTATAGTTATTTGACTTATTTATCTTTTAACTTGTATCGTTGGTTGATCGATATTTAATATTTAATATTTTTTTCCCGCAATACTTGATATATATATTTAGCGTGACTCTTTAGGTAATGGTAAATAATAAATAATAAATAGTAAATAAAAAAATAATTATTAAAAACCCCTTAGGGATATATTAAAAAACATATTTTAAAATCTCTTTTGTATTTATTGAAGTCGAACTTCATAAAAAAAGACTGTGTACACCAGCGTATAGTAGGTGATACGAAGATATCAATGATACGAAGATCATTAATGAATAATTATGTTTATTTAGTGATCATTTTAAATGTGCTCAAATAATTATATTAAATCTATATCTTATTGTATGTTTGTTATAAAAGTTAATTTATTAGTATTTTGAACCTCCAAAAATATTTTCTAGTTGCACCACACCGAGTTATAGTGACTTCATTTTAAAAACGAATAGGTATCGAATAAAATTAATCATTACAAATCATATTGTTTGAGGTAAAAGTGGATCAGAATTTTTCTTTTCTACTAATGATTATAGTGATTACATAGAATTATTATAAAAATGTGAAATCTAAAAATAAATAAATTTACAAACATTAATCATTACACTTGTAAAAGCATTAAAAAAAAATTACATTCATATACTTAATTGAATTACATTATCATTATTTTCACAAATTATTCTTAATTATTCGCACAAAGTATATGTCAAAATAACTTTCAACAAAATATAACTTACTTAAGGAACTATGACTTATAATTTATTATAATTTTTGTAGACATTAATTATGTATACTTTGAACAAATTAAATTACATTTATACTTTAAGCATGTGAGCTAATAGGACATTTATTATTTTATGACACGGTCGCAATTTACATGCACGACCGACAAACTTTATTACACAAAATTCAAATCTAGTCGCAATATTACACCGTTGTGTTTGTTTCCAGAAAATACAATTAAGAACTCGAAAACTTTGGGTAATTTTGTTTCTGTTTGTTATTTTACGAGCATATTAGTGTGTTCAAATTTTAAACGTACATTATTTTTAAATTATACCGTGTAGGTACTGCAACTTGATTTCATTTAACACTTTTATTTCTGCGATTAAAAATTCATTTTACATTAATTTTACGATTGTGATTAATGATATTACGATAATTATTGTCTATAATAACAATAATAAAATATATTGTACACATTTAATATTACAAATAATATCTACAAAATAAGAAATATAATAGGCGTATAATATTATACTGGAAAGTGGAGAAAAGGTGATGTCGATAATGTGTAGTTGGTATTAACTATTAACCATGAAAAATATTATATATTATGTTCACTGGGTTAATTATTATCTAAACAACTGATTTTAAATTTTATAAGTTTGGCTTAAAACATTGTAATTGTTTTATCAACATTTTTAGTTAACGTCGCGAATATAACAATACGCCTTTACATAACACTTTTGTTAAGAAAATAATTTTCATAAAAATTTTAAATGATAAAATTGACTGCACTTTTAAAGATTTAAATTTAGATTTAATTTGATTAAAAAGTTTGTTGAACATAATATGCTTTTAGATTAATTTTTTTTACTTCACAAATATTTTCTCAAACGGGTACTTTTTTTATTCAAACAAAGAGAAACTTAAATAATTTTGATATTGTAATATTGTATATATATACGTAGTAAAGCAAAGTACATAATAAAAGATAAAAAAGTTTGGACAAGGTTTCGACAGTTATCTGTCAAATTTATAAACCAGTATTTTGACAAAAATATTTACATAATATATAGTAAAGTGCGATGATTATAAATAGAAGATATTATTATCTTGTGTGTATATTCCAGATATCTGTAAACATAAATTTAATATATTATTATCAAGTTAATACTTGTATTATGTTTTTTGTAAGTAAATGTAATCATTTAATTGGTATACTAGCTGACATATAGTTATATATAGGAGTAATCTATATGTGAGGTACTTTAATGAGCTGACAGCTGTATAATATACAGAATGTAATAGAAAGACCTGACCAAAATAAAAAAAGTTATGCTAATTCATCGTATGACAAAATTTTTGAATATTATATGATAAATAAATAATTTAAGAATACTAATGTCAGAAAATTCTCAAAAATCATATAATTTTTAAAAAGTTATTGCGTTCCAAATTGATTTAACCAAAAATTTTTTTTTAAATAAGCTATACTTGACTTAGATAAATTTTTTTAACATCAAAATTGTTCTTATAATCAGATTCACAAATAGACTATTTTGAATTTATCAAAATAATTTTTTATTAAATTAATTTTTTTTTATTTTCAGTACTATAAAATAAAATATTTATTTGAACAAAAGTTATTCCAAAAGTTAGTTCTATCTGTTACATCTCGGCACCTCACTCTATTTATTATGATCTTCCCCATAATATTTTATATTTCAAAAATGAATCTATTCGAATTGGAATTCACTACAAGTAACCATATTTTATTAAATTTTTATACTAAATTTTAAGGATTGTCATATCCGTTTGATGATAAACTTACTCTTTCAAATTTTGATTTATATATGTCATATCATATAGTATTGCCCACGAAAAAACATCTGTTTATTGACAATTATTTACAGTAAAAAACAGGACACTTTGTAAATGGTATAAAAATCTAAATAATTGAAATTAAATCCTTTGAGTATATACTTAAAAATTCCAAAAATCAGAATTTGAATAAATTTAAAAAGCGAATCTGAATTGAAACGGTTGGTTAACTATTATATATTTCTAAAGATTTTGATATAAGTGACATGATAGGTTGTATTTATATTTTTAAAATAAAATTCTCGTGCATTAAAATATACGTAATGACGAAAAGTTTCAAGTCTTGATTAATAAATTATACTTTTTAAATTACAACAAAATAACTAAAGTCTTTGTTTTCTGTTTAAAATTTAAAATTTAAATAGATATTCGATTTTATTAGAAATGTATCTAAAAATGTTTATAAAATGACATTGCACGTATAATATGTTTATTCTCCACTTATAAGAACTTAAAATTGTTTTTGACTATTTATATAGCAACTAGTTTCGGCTTATTTGAGGTTACACGAAAATTAAAATTGTTATAGGAATAAAATAATAGAAAATTAAATATTATGAATGAAAATAAAAATTCGTGAAATATAAAATTATATTACACAATCATAGAATGTCCTGTTCGTCACCTAATCTACGTATACAATACCCCAATCTTCTAAATTTCGTGGATAATAATATATATATATATAGGTACTTCAGAGAAATGGTACACCGCGTGAACATGTGATAAAATTACTATTTATTCTTACTAGAAATAATTTCAATGTCTATCAATATATTGTGTTGAATAATGTATTAATATTATTTTTTAATTGTAGGTGGCGCAGGATTTGATGTAAATTTAGTGCGGTCTTTAAGCGAGACAGAATGATAACAATGTGCTATCACTGTGCTATATTCGTGTATATCATTGTAATAATGATAATTAGTAATCGAATTAAACATAAGAGCGACACATCAAGAATAATATAAGGTAGATATTTTCGTCATAATCTCGTATATATAGTCTTCATAATTCATATATTATTATAATATAGTAATACATTTTCGACCATTGACCAAAATATATCACACACGCACCGCATAAACCACGGTCAAGTCTAATCAATCACAGTCGCGGTCGTTCGTCCAAACTGGGGTAATATAAACCAAGACAGGAATCCAATAAAACGCGTTTCATTCATTATTTTTCATAGTATAGGTACAATATAATATACATATATATATATAGACCCTTCATATTCCGACCGTATCATTCGTATCATTTACCTAATGATTTACAAACCACGCGCACCTACCTACCCATTTACTATACGTATATTAGGTATATACCTGTGCACTGCATGATGTTATTGTCATCATTCCGGTTGGCGTGTGTGCATGTGTAATGCCTTTTATGCCTAAACATAGTGTATTATAATATTATATGATGTATGTGTGCGTGTGTGTGTCTACATGATGATGTATATAACGATATATTACGCAGTTTGACTATACAGCTGCCCAATATTGTTACACGCAAGCGACGAAATCGGGTAATATATATATATATAAATCCGAACGCGTAACTATATTCTATAAATTATATAATAATCCCGCCACCACGGTGATGCACATGTGTATATTATATATATATAGAGATAAACGGTGTGATGTGTGCGTGGGTTCATTAAATCCTATTGAATAGTAATAAAAAACGAAACGAAAAGTATACACATCACTGTTGCTGCAGCAGAGTCTCGTGAATGGGAAAAAGGGGTATACGTATAATTTGTGAATGAGTCCGTTTACTACGGCGGCGGCGAGGTCTGTATATACATTCATAAGAGTTAATCGTTTATGGGTGCTGCAGTATAGTGTATATATAGTTTATGTGTACAACAATAATGAGTGTACGCCTGCAAGGACGATCCCAAAGACGCTTGGTCATATTATTATAATAACCGAAAAGAATATAATAAATGGGAGGAAACGTCTTTTTCTCCCGACTGCACGGGCGGCGGCGGCGAAACGGTTATTTTTTTTACTTTTTTGTTCTCGTCGCGTTTTTTATACTCTCATCTGACAGTGTTATTCTTTCCCATATATATGCCGATGTAATATATCGAGGGCGCGTGTGTGCCAAGTCGGGGTGAAGTTTTTTAATTTCAATCGGAAACGGTCGGTTATGTTATCGTCGGTATGTATAGTGTATAATATATATATTTCTGTCAAACCGTCGCGCTCGCGTGCAGTGCTGTGCCCACGATATTATGATTTAAACGTTTTAATCTCGGCGCAAGACGATTTTGCGCCAAAAACTCAAATAATATAATACATTTACGCACTTTGTATCCACACTCTGCACTATACAACGTCGTATAACATATACGTGTGGACCGTGTGGTCTTATGTGATGCTGCAAACCAGCTCGGCTAATGTGTGTATAACGGCGCAGTGCGACTATAAAGTACGTCGGTTCTAATAAAGACGAAACTTTGTAAATACCGACTGAGATATAATTCAAATCGCGCGAGAACATTAGCGCGGGAGTTAAGTGGTCGGGCGCAGCGCGTGGAGGTTGGCAACCGTTCAGCGAATCTTTGGTATGAACAGCAGTCAAAAGTCGTTCAGATATCCATTTCGAGGGTGGTGGTCAGATGGCCAGAAAGTTTTGTCCCGCAAAAATAACGCACCGACCGGCGAACTTTCCTACAAAGCCATCGCACCGCTCCGCGCCCTTACCTCGTCGGCACTACCCACGCGGACGTGGCCGTCATGAGGCCTGAGGGGGGGGGGTTAATTTAGACAAATGTGAGGTCGAGGCGACTTTCGAGTTGTAACTCTTAAAACCCTTTCGACCGCACACCCTCTAAATTCAATAATGGCTTTTCTCTTGTTTTATCTTTCGGCTGTTAATCCCAAAGTTGTTTGTTTTTTCCTGCTCCCCTCACTGCTGCAGCGCACTTACACACCATCTCTCTTACACACATCCGTCGTACATATAGGGTCACTTATATATTATACGTCGTTGATTTCTGTTTGAAAAACAAACCGTTTTGCAGAAAATTAACATTTTGCGGTCAAAAAGATTTATTTAATACGGTTTACGTGCTGCATCCATTTGTAAATTCAATTTAAACTAAGGTTCAATATCGTTATATGGGTAGGTCAAAACAGTCGCTAAAACTTAGTTAGCTTATGTAAGCTTATATTTTATACGTGTAGTTACGATTTTATCATTAAACTATATATGCGCATCCAAAACCTTTTGTAATTATGTATTTAGTGGAAGAAAATGTACGCTCATATTTTCCGAGAGCGATAATATGTGAAAATATTTATTTAGGGACTGAGAATTTAAAATTAAAATACATTTTTTTTAAATTAATGGATGAAGTTCATGGCTTGTATAAACAGTGAATACATTATCACTATATACATATGCATTGATTATTGATATTCTTGATTTGTTGAAGTTTTACTTATATTTATAGTTATTTTTTCAATTACCTTATTTTTAAATAAAATAAAACTACCAGTAGTACAAGTATTATTATCGTTTAATTTACTGTTTTGTCTAAATTGGGATATTTTATAATTTATTTATTTATTATTTTTTTTTTTTTTGTTGCTAATAAAAATGTTACAACAAGGAGCGTATAATTTAATTTTAATTGAAAGTTCTTTTAATACATCGTAGCTTTTACTATCAAATTTAATGTCTGCAATATAAAACAGTTGTTCTAAGTATCAAAAATCTATTTATAATTAAAAAATAATTAAAAATATTAAAAATAAATATTTTTTCTATGAAATTTATTTAATGTGATGTCTTGCAATTTTCTTCGTTTCGTTTTAATCTTCATTCAAATATCAATAGAAATATTTTAGAATACGCTTACATTTTTTGTTCAGTCATAACTTATAATTGCAATTAATAATATTTTTTTTTATAGATACTTTACAAACAATAGGTATATGATGTATAGATGATGAGTCGCGTGTACACTGTAACTGCACCTATGGCACCTACATACAATCTATTTATATATTAATATATTCAATTTCATCTGCTTATTGACGCACTGTAAGTATATATGGTGTAGTTGTCAGTTAATGATTAGTATATTAATCAATTTTTGACTAAAAGTAAATTTATTAATAATATTATATTATATTAATTATGATTAATTATTGTTAATTCTAATATAATAGATAGATTTTATTACCATTAGACTTTTAATAATAATTGTGATAACAGTTAATATTTATTTTATAACTAAATATCGTATACACCAGTGGTCTTCAACCTTTTTGGACTCGCAACCCACATTTTTAAGCCTACATTTTTCGCGACCCACGTAAGCTTTATAAAAAATCGAAAAATTGCTTAATGCTTTGCAATAGGCATTATAAATAAAATGCTGTACAATCGTCAATCATACCAGTACAATATGAAACATTATACCGTGATTTAATATTCATTATAATATTATAGAATAGAATATAGAATAACAATAAAATATTGATGATACATAATACACAACATACACTACTATTTTTAAACTGTATTTTCATTTATTAAATTTCTAAATTTAATTATTAAAAAAAGGCGGCTAAGTCGTGGATGTCGTTCTGCTGTACAGTAGGTTACAAGTGGGTTACTGTAAATTGTAATGGATGGAATTAAATTTGAATCCAATGATATTATATCGAATTGTATACGAAAAACGATCCTGAGCGAAGACGGTTTATCTGTCTAGGATATATTATAGATTATGAAAAATCAAATTTTAGATTTAAAATAAAATTTTTTCATGAATTTCTAGCATAATAAAATAATTTGAACATCGCCGTAATTTTTACGTATTTAGTCAAAACTCAAACTTTGAATGCTTGTAAAAAAAAATTGTGACGACTATGCATTTATTTTATTTTTCAATTGCTATTTTAAAAATATGATAGGAGCCATGTATTAAATTTTCTAATCTTAGATATAAAAGGAACATTTTTTATGAATTTCTAGCATAAAATAATTTATGAATTTTCGTGATTTTTACGTATGTTATCAAAATTCAAACTTTGAGTCCTTGTAAAAAAAAAAATTGTGACAATGAATTTATTTTATTTTTCAACTGCTATTGTTAAAATGTGTTAGAAGCCTTGTATTAAATTTTCAAGCTTTTCTACCGAACAAATAAATTTTTATCGATATTAATAGAAAAAAGAACTAAAAAAGTTGAAAAATTAAAATGCTTATATAAACATTCAGTGAAAATTTCAAGTGTCTGCGGTCATTTTTTTAGAGTTACACCAAAATAAGGAAATCGCTAAAACTGAAAATCCAATGTTGTAAAATTTAAATTTCAAATGCTCATAAAAATTTAATTTGAATTTCCGGTGGACTTTTTATTTGTGATAAAGATAGAAAAACTTGTAAGGAATCTTGTATTAAATTTTTAAATCTTAGATTTAAAAAGCAAATTTTTTATTAATTTCTAGCTTAAAATAATTTGTGAATTTTCGTATTAAATTTTCAAGCTTTTCTGCCTAACTAATAAATTTTTATCAATATTAATTTAAAAAAAACTAATAATGATCGAAAATTTCAAATGCCTATGAATAGTTCAACTTAAGTCGAAAATTTTTAAAATTGCATGGTGGATAGAATATACTTATACAAACATTAGGTGAAAATTTCATGTATCTATGGTCGTTTGTTTTAAAGTAACATCAAAAACCAAAATCGATTTTGTCGAAAAATGAGTGTGCGTAAAATTTCCCTTTTTCCCCTTAATTTTTAGTTTGTTTTTTTCGATTATTTAGAAAGGTATTAAGAACTATCGACTCCCACAAGTTCCAACTAGCTTCACTTTCTGATCGAACGAGGTACTGAAGTCAAAAATCGAAGCACTTTTACTGCCCCAAAACGTGAAGACAGACACACAAAAAAAAAAAAAAATCGGGTAAGTGGCTATCGCTCTGCTGTACATTGGGGGTGGGATGGACCTCTGACGAGGGTATGTTAAATTTGAATGCAATGATAGGTATTATTGTATACAAAAAACGATTCTGAACGGAGATGATTTGTCAATCTAGGATATACTATATTTAAATATTGTCATATATTCTATTTTGAAACAAATATATTATTTTTCAATTAGGACGCATTTTGAATAAGGCATGGTTAATCAATTTTTCCAAAAACATTGCATGTAGTTATCAGAATTCATAATACCTTATAATTTATATTATCATAGATATATATACATGGTTTGAGGATAAATCGTTATCGTTACGCTATTTCGTAAAAATTTAAAATTCAAACGCACTTAAAACTTTTCCTATAATGATGCTTCGAGTTTTCTCTATAGCTACTTGAAGGAAATCTTATGGAAAACTTAGTGTTGTATTTTTAATCCTTAGTTATAAACACAAACAATTTTATGATTTTTCAACTTCAAAATTACTTGCAAATTTTCGCGTTTTCGACAGATTTCTTAAAAATTTGAACTATAAATGCTTATAAAAAAAAATTGTGACTTTCTATTTTTAATTTTTTTTAGCTACAACAAGAACAACTCATAAGGAATCTTGTATTAAATTTTCAAGTTTTTTTGATCGTCCAACATTTTTTTACCGGCACTTAAAAAAAAAATTCTCATAAAAATCGAAAATTTCATTGGTCTATAAATAACTCAAAAATTTGGGAAAATTAAACTGTACATAGTTATCACTAACATAAACATTTGGTGAAAATTTCAAGTATTTACAGTGATTAGTTTTTGAATTACAACCATATTAATAAATAAATTTGGTCGAAAACTGGTTTTACGTAAAAATTCCCGTTTTTCTGTCATTTTTTTTTTGTTTTTCTCGATTTTTTTGAAAACTATTGAAAAATGTTTACTTTTGACCTTTATAATGCACCAAGGATATTCACTTTTACATCGGAAACCACCCCCAAAGTTTGAAATTGAAGCATTATTTCGACTAGTTATACTGTAGACAGACACAAAAAAAAACACATCATTGTAAAATCCATACATTCATCACTTCGTTCAGAATCTAAAAAAACACACATCATGGTAAAATCAATACGTTCATCGCTCCACTCAGAATCTAAAATTATTTTTTTACCTTTTATAATTTTAAAAATTTTATTTTTATTTTAAAAAGAAGACTTATCGTGACCCAATTTTAAAGCTTACGTGACCCATTAGTTGAAGACCACTGGTATATACATTATTCTATATTAAAATTTTTAAAATGATATTATTTTATACTGTAATTTTATCTTTTAAATTTATGTATATTAAACAATACTGTGATGTTATAAATTATAATACCATTATAATAGTGAAGACAATATATATATACAGGGTGATTTTTTTTAACGAAGAACACTCATTATTTAAAAAAGTATTGACTTTTTTCAAAATATTTTTTTACATAGTTTCAACTTGTTAAAAAACGAACGTTTTTATTCAAAAATTATATTTTTGTATGTTTTTTATCCTTATCATTTTTTAAGTTTTTTACTTTTTTGAATGACGACATAGAGTTTTAATTTCATATTCCAAAGCAAAATATTTTTCTAAGTATTTTGATTCATAAAAATCGAATTTAGGAAAAGTAGTTTATGAGTTATAAGTATTTAAAGTTTAGATTGGCAGAGTGGGGTGGTACGGGGTTACCCCGCAAAATGTTTGTACACTACTCCGCTTATATATATATATATATATATATATAACAATAAATAAAAATGACACAATCGAAAAGATAATAACGTTGAACATTTAAAAAAAATTAAAACGAATCGCCGGCGACTATATATTATGTTTAATAATAATAACAACTGCAATAATAATAGTATCCGTATAATATATTATAAATCACCGTACTAAAACATTTTACTAGCGAATTAGTCTAATGCATACGGTCTGCGATTGTATATCTCATGCTGTCACATTATTCGAGTTTATTCAATTGCTCTCACCCGGTCAAACGTCGAGTTTCCCCTCCCTCGAGTTCCTATTGTATTTTAAATAGATAAATTATGATGACTGCTCGTATAATATGAAAACGCGTAATCGATGCTCATTGACGTTATCGATAGATGAGATACGAATATTGTATAATAATATTTATAATACAACGGCGATGACTATTGTAAAACGATGGTCGAGGGAGGTTGGTGGAGCGAGGGATGAGGTGGGCGTGCAACACGTATTTATATTATTAATTCGGATAATAATATAATAATATTAATAAAGACTGAATATCACCTCCCCCCACCCTGACAAATATTTTCCATCTTTTAACATTGCAATGATTACTCTCATTGCAGCAAAATGCACCGCGCGACGTGTTATTATTGTATTATACTACACCTTATTATAAGAATGCAGTTTGCGCGCGTCATTAGCGAGGGAATCTTGCCAGCGATAAAACGACAGTTGTTATATAGTATATATTAAAAAGTACGATAACAAATAATTATTATTCAAGAAACACGTGGATACCTCATCTCAAGTCTATCCGAAAAGACTCGCTTATAAGAATGAATACCCTAAAATGTCTGGCACACAAGTCATGGGGAAGTCACTCATCTAGTTTATTACAAATATACAAAGCACTCATTCTTTCTAGGCTCGAATATAATCAGGGCTGGATTAAGGCCCAATGCCGCCATGGAGCAAACATTTTTTGCCGCTCCTCCAGCCACCACCCCCTCCACCACCACCAAAAAAAGAATTAGGATAGTCGACGAATGACAATAATTATTGTAACGACAATTATTCACATTTGATTCCATTATAAGTAGAATTCAAAATTGAGAAATAAAAATAATTTAGCATCATTTTCAATTTTAATTTACAAATTATTTTTAAAAATATCCATAGTAAAAAAATATTTTAACATATTGTAATTTATTATTTATTAGACTGGTAGTGCAAATTTTGCCGCCCCTCAAAATTTGCCGCCTGGAGCAAATGCTCCATTTGCACCTAGTATAATGCGGCCCTGAATATAATTCCTTCCTATTTATAAATGCTAGAACATCGGCACTCAAAATGATCGATACTGTACACAACACAGGGCTAAGGCTTGTCACCGGAGCATATCGCTCTAGCCCCATTCCCAGTGTGCTTAACACAGCCGGTGTAGCCCCACTTTACATCAGGAGAGTTCAAAGCTCCATGCTATTAGCAGCCAGACGCTCCCAAAATAATCTCAATGTTTCGAAACAGATCACAAACGCCCTAAAAGACATCCCATTCCCACATCTTGACGTTATCAAAAACGAAAATATACAGTCACCACCTTGGTTATTAAAAAACTACGTGAACAGTGAACTTAGTTCATTCTCGAAGAAAGACACCTTGCCCTTAATTTACAATCAACAACTCCATTCAATCATTGACGATCTTCACGACTACACCAAAATTTACACTGACGGCTCTAAAATGGAAAATGGAGTTGGAGCAGCGGTAGTACTCCATGACCACGTCAGCATGCTGAGACTACCAAACTTTAGCTCAATTTACACAGCTGAGGCAGTGGCAATCTTCTTTGCCCTGGACCTCATTAAAACAACACACACACATAAAGCAGTAATCCTAAGCGACTCACTAAGCACGTTAAGAAGTATCGATAACCCCATCACCCCAAATGAGATCACCAGGAAAATACATAACCAACTCAACGATCTTACACAGTCAGGCCACTCAATCACTCTGATTTGGATTCCTAGCCACAATCAAATCTCGGGTAATGAAAGAGCTGACGAAAAAGCTCGTCAAGCATTAACCTCCCCTGACGCTATTAAACCTAACCTAACCTAACTGTTTTACTTTAAACGACGCCAGATCCTTATCAAAAACAATTGCAAACAATTTATGGCTACGGGAATGGAAACAAGGCGCCTCTAAACTTAACCAAATCAAAAACACCATTCACACATGGCATTCCCCACCTGATTTTTCAAGAAAGATGGAAGTCTCCATAAATAGAATGCGCATAGGACACACGCATCTAACTCACCAGTACTTGATGAAGAAAGAAGACCCACCCATTTGCGCCAGTTGTGGTATACTTCTATCTATCAAACACATCGTATCTGAATGCCGTTCCTTCGAATCGGACAAACGAGAAGCTGCAGTGTATTTTTTAAGCTAGTTAATTGGGCGACACTAATGTCGCCCAGTGAAAATATTTTGTTACCTAGTAGATAGTATTTTTAAAGACTGGGCGACACAATTTATAAAAGATGAAATTTTATTATATGTAAAAAAAAAAAAAATTAAGTACCTAATAATTGCAATGAATGTGTAGGTTATAGATATTACAATAATGTGAAATGTTCATATTATTATCGTATTCGTCAATCGATATTAAACACAAAACGCATTTATCATTGTAGATATGAGAAAATAAGTTATAATAATATTGTTATACATTAATTATAAATTATAATGTATAGCAATAAGCGTAAAATTCCAATGTGTGTAAAAATAGTCGCCGATAACGATTCACGAGAATTTAAGCATTGGAAAATAAATATAAAATCTGTTGCTACATTCTATAGAGGTTCTGCAATTCGCACCGATGAGCTCAAGATGATTTCGGAAAAGGAAGGAGTAAAGTTTTACAGATTTCCACAACATTTTGAAGTTCGTTTTGTTGAACATCTAATTTTATTGTGCGAATCTGTTTGGAAAAATATGCCATCTATGATAAAACATTGGAATAATATAGTTACAGCCGATGCGGAAATTAGTAATAAAAAAGAAAAAGCAATAGTCAGAGGATTTTTAAAATTATGGAAAGAAGACGGAGATCAATTATTTTATACAGCGTTAATGATGGATGTACTTCGCCTTTTTGAAAGATTTCAAAAGGATGGTCAAAAGTCAATGGTTACTTTATGTGACATCGAGACGTCTAAAAACATAGCCATTTCATCTTTGGAACTGATGGAGACTGCCTATTATCCTGGTGGTAAAGAGGAAGAACTAAAAAAATTGTTAGATGATCAAATACCTGACAACAGCGATGAAATAAATTATGATGATAACACTACTAAGAACCAAAGAAAAGTTCCGAATGCATATGTTTCTACGAAACGCTGTGTAACCAGCGTAAGAACTGAAATAGTAAAAAGCGCAAAAGAATTTTTAAGTAATCGACTTGCCGATGATCAATCAAGTATTATACAACGATTTAAAACTTTTTTGAATGCACGAAATCCTCAAGATACAATCAACGCGATAAGATGTGATATTGAAGGCATTTTCGGAAATGAAAATGTATCAACGTTTTGTGACGAAATTATTGGTTTATATGCAACAGATAAACTTCCGTGTCCTATAAACATTACAGATCCAACGGGTAAATTATATTATTATTTAAAAATAAGCAGCTCTACGATATTTTTTGCAAAACTAATACAAGCATATGCCACTATAACACCACATAGTTGTGGACCAGAACGTGCTGTATCCTGTCACACTATATTAAAAAGCAACAAACAGTCTTGCTATTCAAGAGATGCAATTAATAGTAGAATGTATATTGCTCTAAACAGCACTGGGACAGCAAATTTTGATCCAAGGCCAGCAGTGGCCAAATTTTTAAGAACAAAGGAAAGACGTTACAATCTTCCTGACCAAGAATGTTATAAAAATCGGCCATTCGTAAAAAATTTTTTTGAAAAATAGTAATATTGCTAAGTCTAAACATAATTTTGTAATATGTTTTTCAATTTATATAATAAACAAGTAATCATTATACAAATATTTATAATTAGATTATATAGGTAATTAAATATTTTGTATTATATCTTTCTTAAAATTACATTATCTTTTTTAAATAAATTATGACTTCTTTATAAATTTTACCTACCATTTACTTCTAACATTAAGATTTATTTATAATAATTATGAGGGATGAACATGTCACATGAAATAATTACTTACTATAATTGACTATTTATTATGAGAAAATTGTATTTGTCGCCCAGTCAAAATTTCTTAAAAAATGCACTGAGAAGCTGGAGTATCAAATATTATATCGGAAGCCCTCCACCCAGACAACATTAGCCGCATCACCGCATGATGTCCTTTTTAATCAAGACCAACCTAATTAATAAACTATAATCTATTATGTTGTAATATGTGTAATATGTGTAATGTTTTTGTAAATAATGTAAATAGTGTATACAACAATTATCATTAACAATGTAAACTATGTCAGCCAATGGCCTCCGCAGCCGAGGCTTATTTCTAATAATAAAAAAAAAAAAAAAAAAAATTATTGTTCAGTAGCTGACACAATTTTACGCAACAAATCTTTCTATATAGAGTCATATTGAAATTATAATATGCTAAATGCTAATATATAAAACTATAATTATAATATGCTGCCCTCGCCCATTTTGTTACGCCTATTTCATAGTTTTAAAGTGATGTTGATACGCATGCGGATATATGATCGCATCTGCAATGTTGCAACTAGAAAATGATTTTTTTTTTTGGGGGGGGGGGATTACATTGTTTCAATATATATATATTATATATACACATAAGAGATAATATACTTCAGCGAGATTTCTGGTTGGGGAAGCGAATTATATCGTTTGCCCCCCTGGTTGTGCCACAGCTGCATCGCGTTCATTATAATATAATAATTATAAAATATGTATTTATTATTTGTGCACGCAGATGATTAAAACCCTATTAAATATTATATTATTGTTACATATAATATAATATTAATATTATAGGTACACATCGGAAAACTCCATGCTCAACTCGTCGATATTCACATCGGTATCATCGTTAACGTAAATTGCGTGTCTCATCAATAACGGGATCAATTTAATATAAGGTATGTGCGCCAGAGGAAAACGACATAAGTCGAAAATCTTAAACCAACGCTCATTTCTTATCGACACCGCAGAATTTACCTACACGGGTAATGCGAAATACATTGAATGGTTTATGAGTTTGCGATAATGTAGTAGATATAGTTTAGTTGTGTCTGTTTTATATTTTTTTTATCGAAATGATTATGCGTGAAAGTTTCACGTTAAAGTAGCAAAATATAATATAATGATCATATATTTTTGCAGTATCCACAGTATTTCAAGTAAAAAAACATCGAAACAACTACACAACGGTCAACGCGGTATTGCGGTTTGAAATAGATAGAAAATTAATAATGTCCAAATAGGTATATAACTATTGGTAAACACTATTTATTTTTTTATTATTGTAATTAAAATCATCATAAAAAATACATCAACATTATTTGCTAAGAATGTATTAACTTACCTCCTACAAAATTTAAAGTTATTAGTTTATATAGGTATTAAGCACGTACTGAAATATACTTACGTTAAATAAAAATCGTTTTCTCTGTAACAAATAATTGAAGCTACGTCATTACGTAGTAACAAGACATTAATTGCGATAGTTATATGTCATATATATTAGATATAGGTATCTACTTAATACTTTAGGTTAATTTTATTTTTCTATATAAAAAATATTACTGACGATAAAATTTCATTCTAAAACTAATATTTAATAAAATATTATACTTAATGTTATGTATACCAGTTATTAAAAAAATTATGTAAATTATTGATTTTAACCATTTTATTAATTTTAAGTTTATAGAATATTAACTATTTGTGTAAGGCCATAACTGATGTAGGTACTCTAAACACGCTGCACAATATAATATAGTAAATAGGTAAATTGTGACCGCATCAAATGATCACCACTGAAGGACTCACATTTTTCTAGTCCTATCACTTATATAATATGTATTATCGCTTAACCTACTTTCTATATTTGATAAAACTTACATATATACATGTTTACACTTAACCTAGTTAATAGTTTTAATATTAATAATGTTTTTGTTATATTTTGTATGATATTATACAACAACAGTTAATAAACTTAATCTGCGGTTCATATTTAATTATATAGTATATAATACTATATATATATATATTATATACTCTGTTTAATATCATTACTGGACAACACTTTCGAATTACTTTATTATATATAACAACAGTTAATAAACTTAATCTGCGGTTCATATTTAATTATATAGTATATAATACTATATATATATATATATATATATATACTCTGTTTAATATCATTACTGGACAACACTTTCGAATTACTTTTCTAATAAAATTATTTGAAATACTAATAATACGTAGATTGTACCGTGTGTTTTATAGTTTACAATAAAATATTATAACGTTGTCTTTGTATAAGTCTATTATTAGTGTCTAATACTCGAGCATTTGTCATATTCTAGTACAATATTTCGGCTGATGCCAGTGGCGTATTTGTGGGAGGAGATGATTGCCCCCCCCCCCCATGACTTAAATAATTATTGGTTTTTATATTTTATAAAGCAAAAGTACAAAGAATGATTAAATATAATGCTACAAAAAATCTCTTTGAAAATGAATATTTATCATTATTTCTGCTAGAAAAGTGTCATCTGCAGACACAATTAAGATAAAAATAAAAACAGTTCATGGTAAAATAAATAGGGTAGAATTTAAGCTTGTATATATAATATTTTAGTGCCCTCTTCCCGCCATATAACTAAGTCAAATACGCCACTGACTGATGCAGTGTCGCGAAATTATTTTCAGCGATACTTATTATGATTTATGACACATTACATATAATAATATATGTTATTGTTTATTATTTTTAAACGTTAATGATCAATAATTTATGTGCCATGTAGATCGTCAACAAGTGGTCATCGCCGGTGGTTTAATTGAACGTACCGTAACGGTTTGAGGGGGAGGGGGTGATCTGCGGATGTGGCTGCAATATTCCGCGGATTCAAGAGAGCAGTATAACTCTCGTGTTCGTATATGAGTCGACGGTGACGATATAATAATATCAAACCCGATGTACTCATCCGGCCGGTAGTCGACATTGGCTTCCGGATGCACTACCGACTGTATGTAGTATACACGAGAGGAAATAATAATAATAGTATATATAATATAATATAAGGTTTATTGTGTATATAGGAAATGTATATACACAGCAGTAAAACAGTGATAAAAGTGGATGAAAACGGCTCGGAGAGCAATAAAAACAATATAAATAGCAGCGGGAACCGATGATCGGGGTTGACGTGATGCAATGGCCATATATATATATATATGTAAGTATGTATGTACAATAGTATATATGTGCGTGCGGTGGCGGGTATATACGCCGTTATATTATTATCATTTGTATTAATTCCATAACATCCATTTAAAGTTATTTTCCGGACTGCATCAGACGAAAAGGTCGGTCTTTGTTTCCCCGTGTATTCGTATTATATATATATATATATATATATATATATACACATACTTGTATATTATGTATGCGTGTACGGCATTTCTTGAACGGTCAGTGATTACCAAAATGGCGTGGGTCGTACATCCGCGAGTAACCAGAAGATTTATCGGGAACGCGATGCATTTTTATACATTCATAAATAACAATAATTTATAATACCTACCTATATAATAATATACGGTGTAATACTATGTCGTATAGTTTCGTATAATATATCTTTTTTTCTTTCTGCATTTATCCGGTGAAAAACGTTTGTAAATATTATAATAAAAATATGATGGTACATTGGTGCTTATATACGATGTTGAATAGTATATGATTATACTTATTGCAATATTTCGCATATCATATAACTTACCCATTGGCTATTTTTTCTGATTTCCCGTATAGTGCACATATCGAAATTTGAGCTTAGTTACTAAATCAATTATGTGGCTAAATGGTGAATTTATTTTTTATTACACAAAAAACGCTTTATAATTGTGATTTATTTCAAGTGATCTACCTTAAAATGTCGGTATAATTATTTTTATATAGGTACCTATTTACATATTTCACAAAAAAAAAAAAAATGTATTTCTAAAATCCAAGATATAAGGCTGCGCATAATATTTTAGTACTATACTAAAGGTGGGGCAAATTTTTATTTTTTCGTAGTGCACAAAGTGGGTCGCAGTATTAAAAATAGCCACTGACAATGATATCATAAAACGACGTCTGCGCTTTTCCGGACAAAATATGGCGACGACGACTTGAGATCGCTGCAGCAGCAAGACAAATAGTGTATTGGGCCCACTGCAGTGTGGTGCGGTGGTAGTCGGCGATTGGAGTGGCGTTGATGGTGTGGTGAAGAAGTGGAGATGTGTGTGGAGGGTATGTGTATATAAGAAGGGCGTTTATATATAAAATCGAGTGGCGGCGAAAAGTACTCGAACGGGTCGGAAACACGAGCCCCCGAACAACCCGCTTGGGATCTATATACGAACAGACACTACGCATCTCTGGACTCGTAACGTCCCGAGTCCATATTATTAAATTTATTATATTTTATTTATATGCAACATTATATCTGTATGGGCAATAATATTATACGCCCCCCACCCCTCACAAACATCACACGGGATATATATCTAATCAATTCGCCCCCGTGAGTACATCATATAAGGCTATAAAAATATATCCTCTTCCTATCCCGCATCGGACCGGCGAATATAATAATAATAATAGTAATAATAACAATAACGGACATAATGTATACCGGGGACGCGTTATCGTGACATAAACTCACCTTTTTATCGAACTATGAAGTTCGGTCTAATGTGTGTATATAACGCGTGCATATCGACAAATACACGTATAGGTAATAATAGGCATATGTATATAAAATAGCATAATATTATTGTACACGCCATGTATACAGAGTGACCACCGATGTCATCGCCTTATATATACAAGCACGCTTCTGTAAGTCATCTCGTCAATTTTAAGTATATATTATGTAATAATTAGAGCTCGGATGATATAATGGCCAAAATGTCATTAAAATATGCATTTAAAAAAGTCAAAATATGCAATTACCTATATCATGCCATAAAATATATCTATTTTTTCAACAAAAATATGCACAAAATAAAGGTATAAACATTAATTTAAAAAAAAAACAAAAAAAAAAAAAAACAATTATACACTCTTTTAAATGTGTATTTAAAATTACGTTATTACAAAATACACAGCTATTAAATATGGAAAAAATAATTAATTAGTTTCCGATCTATTATAGAATCAAATTTTACATGTGTTTAGTACAATTTCGTCAGTTTCCGTAGCCACTGCGGCGCTAGTTTATAAAATATCTTATCTTTTAATTCTATGATTGTGTTAACTCATAAATACAATAATATTGGTGATGATTTTTTTTATTTTGATTTATTTAAGTTTAACAAATTAACGGTGATAAATGATAATAATATATTTTTAATATTAAACTTATAATTTATAATATGCATGCTAAATAATCTAGAAATAATCAATATATGCATTTATATGCTCAAAAATTTCAAATATTATGCAAAATTAGTTAACGTCATAAACATCCATGTTCTAATAGTTATCATTATTATTGCAGGGCAAATATTTAAATCCAACTATAGTTCAACTGCAATCTATTTATGATGCAGATACATCGTATTGTATAAAAGGTTATAACATCACATCATATGTCCATCATAGGATGTTGAAATTCGCACTCTGTTGGCTGAAGACAATAATATTCGTTTCCAGAATAATATTAGACAATTCGACGTCGCTGTGGAATAGTTTTAGGACTTTGCAGCCCACGTCGATTTTCTGTCCGACGTACATACATTTTACAGCTGCAGCTGCGGATTTTTGACATTCACTCGCTGATGCTACTTGCTTACGTAAATACCATAATAATATAATAAAATATAATGCATTACTGCATTATGCATGCTTTTCAATCATCGTAATCATCGTCCGAGGGCGTAAAACGTGAACAATAAAAGGGAGTTTTTATTGTCAAATTCGGTTGCAACACTTATTTGTAATGGACGTAAGCATATTTACAAAAAAAAAAAAAAAAAATAATAATAATAAAGCGTATTACATGATTTCATAATAATATTCAAAATTTTCCATTGCATTTTAATATATTACTATAACAAGAATATATATAAATTATTACACGTTTAATATTTTTATCGCATTATTGAGGTATAGGTAAAATTTAAAAAAAAAAAAATAATAATAACCAGTTTGAAGTAGTGTCAATGGACGCTCTCTTCAGTCAAGCCTCCTAACCTTGTAAATAAAAAAAAAAATTTCACATTTACTTATTGTTTTATTTTTATTACAGATTGTAAATTTATATTATATTAAATAAAAAAAAAAAAAAAAAAGGTAAAATTAAAAATGGAAAAACTGTAAATATTTAATTTTTTTTTAAGCCAATCTGCAGTTTATCAGTAATCAGTAATTTGCATTTGTTTCGATATTATTTTATTATTACCTATACATCACATAAATTACCAATTGGATTTTATAGTACCTAGTTTATATTATAATTACCCACATTTATGACATGCGGTTATACGTATTTCTGGGATATACGAGTATTAATACAAAATATATTTTATAATGTCAGTCCTAAAATGTTTTTTTTTTTTTTTAAATATCGGCAATCGCGTTACTCGATAAAGTGCGTGTGAATTTCAGAGTTTCCAAAATGGAAAGAACGCGTGCGCATTACATTTGTTGTGAATAAATAGCTTAAGTACCTAAATATTTATAGCGAAAGATAAATATAATAATACATGTACACGGGTTATACGACTACAGCAGGCGTCGTATAATGTTATGACTGAATTTTACTGAGCTTATATTTGATAAAAAAAAAAAGTTTAAAGATTGTAATATATTATACGAATTTCACATTATGTTCGCAGTACCTTTTACAGTTTTACCTACATAATTTTTCAATGTAACATTGAATAATGTATATTTTACTATACCGAAGTGTATGTTATTATTTCAAGTACCAATGATGATGCGTTAAGGATATGATAATATTCAAGAAAACGAATGCGTCTCTAAAGTCTAAAGCATGTATTCTCTCAAACTGTGGTACGCGTACCTTTCGAGGGTACTCGAAATTTTTTAAGGGGTACGGCTCTGGCCAACAAAATTTGGTATATATGTATAATTTTATACATATATTTTAGCTGAGTAACTAAAAAGGGGTGTACCCAAAAAATTGATTGGTAAAAAGGGGTACAGTTTTCATAAAAATTTGAGAATCCCTGGTCTAAAGGATTCGAAATAACATAAATATATTATTATATTATATCCGATTGAACGGTAAATCGATTGGTGTAATAAAGTTCTTGTTTTAATTTACTGCAAGATAGAAACATTAGAAACAGAGAATGAATGAATGCTGTTCTCAAAATGTTTGATGTGATTATATTATGACGTTTATAATAACTTTTCGAACGATGCTTGTAATATTAATTTGCACTTATATCTAAAATTATAGTTTATAATACTATTTTTTTAAATTTTATTTACAAGTAATAAACAATCTGTATCTATTATATACTAGTCTCTTACTAAAGTCAGAGTATGTAATAAAAGTAAACGGGTCCTGAGATTTTATTAAAAGAAACCACTCATTGATAACACCATTTGACATCTGTTAACTTTATAATAAATTTAATTTGATTAAGAGGTAATTACTTACGCTTCAAACGCTTCGGAGGATTTTCAAGTATTGTAGGAGTGTGTCCAAGTTTTTTATTGGTTGATTGGGACGATTAATTAAACGGTAATGGAATCTTTTATAAAATATTTTCGCTTCATAATATTTATTGTTATAAATTTTAAGTCAGTGTGCAGTATTTGTTTTGACACGTAGGTTGGTATAGTATAAAATTCTACATAATTTTCTACTAAGGTATTATGAACAGATGTTTTATCACTCACTCGTGTCAATGTGTCAAAAGTAGATAGTATGTTATCTCTTATATCATCAGAAAAATTGAGACTCACATATTTAATAAAATAAAGTAATAATACATTTAAAAAATTATCTAAAAAAAAACTATTTTTTATTTTAAAGAATTTATTTGTTTATCGTTTAGGTGAAGTGCAATGAGCTATAAATTCGAAGAAAAAAACTATCTTAAAATAATATATTTACAGTTGGCTTTACCATGATAATTTACTGAATAACCGTATACTTAGGTATGTATTGTTTGCATTATTATTAAATTATAATTCACATAAAATAATATAATATATTGTTCTTGACAACAGGATTAAATAAAACTACCAATAGCAATAATCCTATTTCAAAACGTAATAACGCTTAATAGTTAATGACATTTAATACGTGTAATAATGTTTAATGGATGGATGTTTTGATAATTCGATTTTAAACATTTTACCTCTATTGTGAGGGGGACAGATGCAATATAATAACCCATACTTTATTTGGCACAGATATTGAGTGGGTATTGTTATTGTTATAGTTGATATTAACGATATTCAAACTGGACCATAATGTGATTCGAAGTATATAAATAAAATAATTCCTCCTATTGTATGGTTTTAATTTAATCAAATAAATTCAATTAAACATTTTAAAATTAAACTCAACGAAATAACGCATTGCCTATCTAAAAGAGTTATGCAATAGTAAACGATTTTTTTCTGTTTATTATTTTATGACATTAAAACTAATAATTTATGAATAGTGCTTTTTTTTTTCATCGAAATAACATTTACAATCTTCAAAGCACAATTATTAGAAAATAAGATAATTATTAATTACTATATGTTGATAGCTATAAGTACAAACTAATAACAACGGCGCATATTGAGAAGGAGAACATAATTACTGCAGTAGTCAGCAATTAAATAAAAATACACAATGTCTGCAACATTATGTATAATTAAAAAATTGTACCAAATATTAATAAATAAATTCAATTAGGAATGATCGGAAACCCTAAACAATTCACATATTATAATGTTCGGTAGAATTTTATATATTCTGTGGTTATATTATAACCACAACTTATATTATGTATATTTATATAATATGTATATCAAAATTTTAAACTATATGCAATTATAATTGAAGATATATTCTATGCTCTATAATATATATATATATATATGTCTTATTTATTTTTGGGTAGTTTGCTCGACTTGACGGTTTTAATAATGTGGCTGCTGCTGTTTATGTTTTCGACCTTAATTTACGCGTGAAAAACAAATAATTTTACGAAGGAAATCGTCTAGACACAATCGCATCATGGGCTGCAACGTGTTTGCGCACAATCTATGATTTTCACCTAAAAAATCGGAACTTAATCACTCACGCGGTTACCTATATTAAATGTACAACTGGTTTGCGCACACGAAAATAATTATATTAATTTATCTCGGTTACAGATGGGCATTGATAATCATCGATAAAGAGTACGGAAATGTAGACCAAACAAAATATATACAAATTATGGGAAACTGTTATAACGGAAAATAATAGACACGTACCTATATTATCCTACAAGTATGTTTACCAATCATATTATATTAAAATTAAAATTAACTTGTATTTTTAACTTGAACAAGTGTTAAATATTATTTATTAACAATTATTATAATAAGCGAATATTAACATGCATTTTTAACTACACCTATATGAATACATTAGTAGACAGTGCTAAGTCTGTTGAGGAGGAAGGAAAATGTATGTATAAGTATTTCAATAATTTACTTATTAATAAACAAATATTATCAAATGTACCCATCACGTTGAACACAGCTCTCGGATCGGACGCTACCGCCATAGCAAGGATTCTCAAATTTAAAAAAAAGACCAATTTGTATAATAAAATAAAAAAAAAATAATTGTGTACCTATACTAATTATGACTAATGACCTTTTCTGCTGATGTCAAATATGTAGAATACAAAAAAAACAACTATTAATATGCAAGGTATTAAACTATTTAAGTCTAAAAGGTAAGTATACGCAAACCATGCGTATGGTTATGGCTCAACTGTTCCCAAACGAGTGGAAGTTTTGTGTCCAAACAAGTTGTTTTTTTGATATTTGTTCGCAAACCAGTACCACGTGAATACCTAATAAGTATTATGGCCATCGCTTGTTTCACGTCACATTTTAATATAATATAAATATTTTATTTTGTTCACATAATTTCAGCATGTACAACAATATCGCTGATCGTCTGCGCTCGTGCATGACATAATAATAATAATAGTAATATGCAATCGTCCGGACAGCCAACAAATCGACGTTGACGGCATTTCATTAAAGCCCTTTTAAAAGAAGCAAAGTGTATTACATCGTAATCGATACACCCTCGATGATGTCTTCCGCGGCCCCGTCTCGTCCGCGGCGCGCCACACGCCCACAGCACCGCCGTCACTTCCGGCTTCGCTTCCGGCCCGCCCGCTCGGACGACGTCGCGCTGATCGCGATTAAACGCGAACCGATGACGCCGTTAATATCCGGCAAAACGATCAGCGTATTTCAAAAAACCGTCACCGCGATGGTCCTTGTGCTGGTCATCATCGTCATCGCCGTCATATGAGAATGGTCGCGCACGAACTGCAGAAGTGATGTGTTTGATGATAATATGATATACGTACGTATAATATTTAGCTCTCTCGCGGATCATTACATACAGCAGCTCTGCTCCTAACTATATAGACTGCGTGTGTGTGTGTGTGTGTGTGTGTGCTATTTTGGCGTTCGCCCGCTCTATTCAAAAGCGCAGGGGCCGCCTCGCTAATCAGATTACGTTTGGAGGGTGTTTTAACATATCGAGTTAACGTCGTCCTTTTGACCGTGTTCGTTTATAAAGATTATATGGTCGTTATTAGATTACACGTATACACACTATAATATAATGTATGTACAGATCATTGCTAAAGGACTTTGCAGCGAGCGACCGAGAGACGGCCAAATTCGATTTGAGACACACACTCACACACCCACACACGCAATATATTATAACTTGTTATTATAACGCGTATATATTATCGTTACTATCACACACACACACACACTCATAATACATGCGTGCACCACCACGTGACGCCATTTACACGACTGTACACGTGACACACAGTTTTAACGTGATTAAATAATATTTGTACGCGCACTTACTTTAGAATAATATCATGTAAGTGCGTTTCGTTTAACAACCTCACGAGTTCGAAACGAAACAGATTTGTTTACCCTTTTTTCGTCATCATCATTATTGTTATTTTCATATCGCATTTTATGTATGGCATTGAGCGCCACCGTCTCGCCGACACACTATATTATGGCAGTTCAAATTGATTATTTTGAAATCAAATTTATATTTATGTTTATAAAATATACTATTATTAAACGCGTCTACACGACCAGCTCTATTCATCAGACGATATTTTCCCAGACATTTGGACACGAGTACGAACACTACGAACAACACTTTTTTTTTATTGAATACGCAATTCGCAATCAGCGTGTATATATACAGAGATCGAATAATAATAGTGCCTAAACGATCAAAATAATAAGTGCTGTTCAATTGAATGGGCTTGTAGTGCACGTCATAAAGAAAATATATTAATATTATAAATCTATTTGAAGCATATTTAACGGCGATACAACCATATTATTATATTTACTGTTTGCTTTTGAAATTTAAAAAAGATTTTACAATACTAATAGCGTTTAACGAAAGCGTTGTACTCCAATTATTCGATTCAGAACAATTATATAGTCGTCATAATATTCGTTTCGAAAACAAAGATTATAATAAATAAGTCAAGCTTAATGCAATATAATAACATATCGACACTAATAATGCGTGCAATGCATTTTTTTTCAAAAACTATTATTATAGAAATGTGTGTTATATACCTTACAACTACCAACAAGTAAATTAATTGATAAATAAAGGGGTAACAATTATAATATATATTACATGTTACCTAATTATATGTACTATTAACTGCTGACCAATACAATAATATTAACACACACTCATAATTGTAAATGCCTATGGCTAATACACACCATATGAAGTAAGTTAGTTCGCTATGCACCTTAGACCTCAACGCTCAATGAATATTGAACTCCGTATAACTACGATACAGTCAAATAGTTGGATAGAATATAATTTATACAGCTTGTGAGTATTATTATTTGTAAGAGTTTAATATACAATAGAACTTAATGATAACCGAAACGGACTCCTATAGTTATTTAAATATATTTAAGATCCTGTTATCTATCTATCTACCCCTGGCTACGGTAATTATATCTATAGGGTCCTACGACTCTCACTGGATATCTTATATTTAACTGGTCGTTCCCCCGACCACGTTACAAAGGTAATATAAGAAATAACGTGTATAGTATAGTATTATATTTATTTGTTTTTATTAACATTTTTTTTTTTTTTTTAAATATAGGTGGCATAAAGTCTTCAACGCCTTGTGATGGTTAGCCTACAATATTATAACATTTATAACAAAAATATGAACAGGATTGTATTATTTAAGCATATTTATAATTTGTGGTTAAATTATAAATAAAATGAAAAAATTCGTAATTTGTTTCGGTGTTTTCTTCGTTAAGAGCAAGTCGGAGGGTCATTGATATGTTGAAAATTGTCCGTCCTTCGGCGTATTTTGGGCATTTAATGACGATATGGTCGATGGAGAAGGTTTACTTCCATGTGTTGCATACGACTGGATACTGGAGAAGATTCTTTTGGTGATGACAAAAGAGTGGGTGAGGTGTGTGTGTGTAACCTATTCTTGTATGGGTTATGATGACTATTCGCCTCTTCATTAATCTTTTTAGACTATGGGGGAAGTTCCAATTATTCGCGAAAAGCTATTGATGGTTTTTAATTTATTTATAAGGGGAACATAGTCGCTCCAGTAGTTTGATATTAATGGTGTCCATTGCCTAAAGTAGACATTATATAAAGTTATTCTTAATATACAAAATGTAAAAAAAGATTATTATGCGAATTCTACGTTCAAGTCGTTCAACTGTAATACACACATATTTTATACCCGTTAAATTTCGATCATTGCATTAAACCGGACAAAAAATTGTTGAGATAATAGTTGAATTATCCAATATTATGATTAAAACTAAATAATAATTATAAATCTAAATCTACGCGATTGCAGGCTATATCGACATAGCATAATTAACAAATCATCTAGCGATTTATTATCGAATTATATTAATTTATGGAGACCGGCATAATTTAACAATATCCTAATCGTATATGCCATATACATACATAAACTATTATAATACATCGCATGTACCTATACATAATATATGATATTAGGTATATGAAATGGAATTAAACCTCCAATATACAGCGGCGGCAGCATTGTTCGCACAACGAGATTTGTTCACCATTAAACGATATTAAATAGCTAAATTTTGTTTATCATTGTTAAGGTCAATATTGCGTGACACATTGCCCAATGGATTAGCCGATATCCGTCAACGCATAGGTACCGCAGCCCGCAGGTATATGTTTATATGTATATGCAATAATAATTTATATAATAGCGAGTAGATGTCACGTAGACGCACAAATCTAATTAACTTTGGCGCAGATGTATAAAAATATAATAATAGCGCCCGGTCGTTGTGTGTGCCTGGCAAAACTTCTCAGGCCATAAAAAATGTATTTTCCATCATTATGTATTGTGCGCGAAAGAAAAAAAGAGTGAGCGAGAGAGAGAGGAAAAAAAAACGTTTTGCAGCCATTGTTGAGAGGACAACAATGGATATAACCGTAATCTACGTCCCACTGCAATAATTATAAACCGATTAACCTGATTGTGCGGTGAAACTTTTTTTTTGTTCGCTTTTTTTATTCCACACAACGATAATAATGACTTGTTGTTGGCTGACTGCCCTTGTTCGGGCTTAAACGGCCAATCAAAACGCGTCAAAACTGCGCGGGGAAACAGGTGTATATATAGGTATACACCTCTTGTCCATCACTATACGCACTGCTGATGCTCGACGGCTTTGAGATCCGCTCGGAGAAATTGTCTGCGCGCCATCACGGTGGTGAGCACGGAAATCGTGGATCCCGCAACTATATTATAATAATGATAATAATAATAATAGTAATAGTAATAATATTAATATCATATAATATCGTGTACAACATATTATAATATGCCATAACAGCGATACTGCAGGCGATAGGCCGCGGTGCAGTGGTTGCAGTGAATCGTAAACGTTTTATCGTTAAATAATAAGCCACGTATAATAATAATATATAATATGAAATTTATACAGCGATTTTTTATTTATGAGTACATATAATATATAAAATGCACATTATTAATTATAATATGATATAATAATATAATATGATGGAAATATATACCGATGTAATTATTTACAGATTAATATGCATTTGCATAGTATATTATTTTATTTTGATTGATTGCATATGATGCACTAAGTGATGAGCATAACATTTGTTTCATGGCGATTTAAAATAACTAACGAGAGTGTGTGAGCCCCCCGTTACACTCTGGGTAAGTAAAACTTATTTCAGAAGTATTGGGGCCCGTGAAATTATAAGTGAATTATAAATTTTATGTTATAAATATATGTATATTATGTATATAAGTTTTGTATAAAAACAACATAACAATTACAACAATCGTTGCGTTTCGTTTTTCGTTACGATTTTTTTAAACCCGCACAACTTAAAAAAAAAGTTTTACATCAAAATTGAAATTTTTAGAGTGCACATTTTTGCATATTTTGGCATTTATCCATTTTTTCTATTTCAAGGGCTTATTTTACAATTTTTATATTGTATATTTCGATGATTTTTTAGATTCTGAACGGAGTGATGAATGTATTGATTTTACAATGATGTGTGTGTTTTTTTTTTTGTGTCTGTGCACAGCATAACTAGTCGAAATAATACTTCAATTTCAAACTTTGGTGGTGGTTTCCGATGTAAAAGTGAATATCCTTAGTGCATTATAAAGGTGAAAAGTAAACATTTTCCAATAGTTCTAAAAAAAATCGAGAAAAACAAAAAAAAAAATGACAGAAAAACAGAAATTTTTACGCAAAACCAGTTCGATTTTTTTATATGGTTAAAATTTAAAAACTAATTACTATAAATACTTGAAATTTTCACCAAATGTTTATGTTTGTGATATCTATATTTATTTTAATTTTCAAAAATTTTTGACTTTTTTTGAGTTATTTATAGACCACTGAAATTTTCGATTTTTATGAGAATTTTATTTTGAAGTGCCGGTAAAAAAATGTTGGACGACCAAAAAAACTTGAAAATTTAATACAAGGTTCCTTATGAGTTGTTCTTATTGTAGCTAAAAAAAAAATTAAAAATAGAAAGTCACAATTTTTTTTTATAATCATTTATAGTTCAAATTTTTAAGAAATCTGTCGAAAACGCGAAAATTTGCAAGTAATTTTGAAGTTGAAAAATCATAAAATTGTTTGTGTTTATAACTAAGGATTAAAAATACAACACTAAGTTTTCTATTAGTTTTCTTTCAAGTAGCTATAGAGAAAACTCGAAACATCATTATAGGAAAAATTTTAAGTGCGTTTGAATTTTAAAGCATTTACAGTTCAAATTTTGACTAAATACATAAAAATTAAGGCAATATTCAAATTATCTTAGATAGAAATTCATAAAAGTTTTTCTTTTTAATTCCAAGATTTGAGAATTTAATACAAAGTTTCTCATAAGTTATTCTTATAGTGATTAAAAACTTATAAGAATACATAGGCACAATTTTTTTAAATTAGCATTTGAAGTTAAAATATTCGCAAAAATTCGTCAAAACCATGAATATTAGCAAATTATTTTTAAGTTGAAAAATCATAAAATTTTTTGTGTTTATAACTAAAGATTAAAAATACAACACTAAGTTTTCCATAAGTTTTCCTTCAAGTAGCTATAGAGAAAACTCAAAGCATCATTATAGGAAAAGTTTTAAGTGCGTTTGAATTTTAAATTTTTACGAAATAGCGTAACGATAACGATTTATCCTCAAACCAGGTATATATATCTATGATAATATAAATTATAAGGTATTATGAATTCTGATAACTACATGCAATGTTTTTGGAAAAATGTATTAACCATGCCTTATTCAAAATGCGTCCTAATTGAAAAATAATATATTTGTTTCAAAATATAATATATGACAATATTTAAATATAATATATCCTAGATTGACAAATCATCTCCGTTCAGAATCGTTTTTCGTATACAATGATACCTATCATTACATTCAAATCTAACCTACCCTAGTCAGAGTTCCACCCCACCACCTAATGTACAGCAGAGCGAAATCCACTTACCCGCTTTTTAAATTTTAGAAATATATAATACTAGCTGAACCCGTGCAAAAAACAAAAATACAAAATATCAATTAAAACTTGTAATGCCATATAGACACATGTGCCATGAACACGAAACAAACTTAAGGATAATGATTTCTTTCGCACTAATAGCAACCATTTATAAACTAAAATTTCCGTCGTAAATCTCAAAATTTCTGTTTGCGCACCTGCCGGGGTTGAGCCTATCACTTTTTAACTTAGCCTATCTTCTGCCCATAGGTCTAATATATCTCTGCACCAAATTTCGTCGCGATCGATCCAGCCGTTTAGAAATACATAAAAAACAAACAGACAGATAGATATAAATCCATTTATATATATAATATTGTAATATAAATAACAATTACTAATAATTAATTAATAATAAATTACATTTTTATAGTTTCAATTGATATCAAAATTAACTAAAAAGTATACATGTAGGTATACAAACGGTTTTCCCATAGATTTTAGACCTTAGATCAATTATCCGTGAAATAAAATACCAATAAGATCAGAAAATATCGCTTACGGCCATAGTGTAGGACCATTATTGTCATTATTTCAGGAAAAAATGAAGTTAAGTGTTTATACTTTATAGTAATAATAATAGGTTCCATAATTTTAAATATATTTTTTTTAAATTAAATGTTCAAAACAAATATTTTTCCGTTATTCTTTATTCAACACATTAGTGAATATTTGTTTGGTTTTTAATGCATCTAATCCACGTTCTAATCATTAAACGTAATAATGCACTTTGCAGTGCACGCGCACATATTATTATGTTCGTTGTGATACAGTTTTTATAGCATATTATTGGCGTGTCTCGGAGTATATGTCTTCGGACCGATACGAAATTGGATAGCATCTGCACTTTTTTGCGTATATTTTTAAACGGTTTTATTAGGTTAGAGTACTTGTGACCCACAAAATTAGGTTCCTAAGACCTAAACACACTTATCTCCACTCCCGACTTTCAAAGCTGCAGTGACCATGTCTATATAATTTTGTGGTAGAATTGTAGCGAATCAACCTTTACCCTCCATTATTTGAATATATTGTTTTGTCGGTGACCCATATAATCTAACTGATTTGCAGCATTATATTTCGATTATAGTTCGGCATTAAAACCGCATCGAATTATTGCAAACGACGTTTGGATGGAAGACAAATATAACATTATAATATATGTATTATTATGTTATTTAACTTTAGTGCGAAAATGGCCGTTGATTAAAATTCACGACTGTATAAATGAATTCGATTTTTCGTTAATTTCATCCACCGACTGCTCCAGCGAGGAATGCCATTAATGAAGTTAAAAAAAATACTCTGTAAAGATGTATAAAACAAGTTGGGGTGTACGCAGTATAGTGGCGTTTTGTTATGCAAAAGGTTATGTTTAAAATAATAATTATAAAAAAAAACTACTTTGATAAACCGACTCAGTATCCTTATGGTACCTACTACCTACGTGATTGCTGATTACAAATTGTAACTCGTAAAAACACTCATCGTGATAACTTCCTGCAGGCACCAACTATTTGCATGGAAAAATGCATATTTTATAGTGTCTTTAATTTGTGCTGCACTCTCCTTGGATATCTCGTAATAAAATGTTTGATTTATATACGGTGTATAATATACATGTATATCACATATAAGTACCAGCCATACTCGCGGCTATGCAACGCTATTAAAAAACATTTTTTTCTTTATTTTTTTAATATTTTAATGGCTCTTTCAAAATAATAATCCTATTATAAAATGCGAAAACACGTTGCTTAATTTTAATTTCATTTGTAACACGAAATTGCCTTAAATAATAGAGACCATTAACATTTAACATAACGTTTTATGTAATAATGGAGATAAAAAATAAATAACATTTCAAATTATATAAACGTATAAATTACAAGATATTATAGTACGATGGTAACACAGTTTAGTTACAAATAATTAAATAATTATCTGTATATTCTGCACCGTAAAAAACTTACGCTCCTAATTACTTTGATATTATAATATGAATAGAATACGTATAATTTCCATAATATTAATTTATTATTGTTAACTATGAATAATTAAATCTCGACTATTATTGATAATGATTAAATATAACATTTTAAAGAAAATGTCTTTTTTGAATCTTTGAATAATTGTTTTGTCAATAGAAATGTTATTTTTTTATTCTATTTCTACGAATTATAATATTGCTTATGCATATAATCCGCTTGGAAAAAAATGTATATTTATACATTACGAGCAATAAAGAATTGAAAATATTATTTTTACTTAATTACTTCTTAAATTGCATATAATAGCAGGACTATTGTATTAATTGTTTTGTATATATTTATAGAATCCATTAAAAATACCAAGAAATCCAAGGTAATCGGTTAAAAAAAACTACATTTCGTGTACAACTTTTGTAATAACACAATACAGAGATAGTTGTGTTAAATAGACAAACTATAGAAAATGGTTAGATTTTAATTGAGTTTCTTAAAAGTATTATTCCAATTTTACACTTTGGCAATCGTTAATAATCTATTTTGGCTAACTTTTAAAGGTATGATACAATTTAACAATCTTAAAGTTTTGGTAAAAAAAAAATATGTGACATCTTCATAATTTATGGTTGAGATATAAATAATTGTATGCGTATAATATACATATATATATATATAGCACAATAGTATCTATAGTTGAAAACGATTTAATTTAATTTAACAAACTTTTTTATGTTTTACTAGGAAAAAGTTGTACAAGCAGCAATGCATATGCATAGGACTTATGTCCTACATTCCCTCAGTTTTATGTATCAATTAATATAACACTTTGACTTAGTATCATAAAATTTTCAGTTATAAAACTGACAACTAATAAGCTCTGCTGCAGCACACATTTAGTAATACCAACGACGCAAAGTGTATTTTTATTTTTTTATTACTTCAACAATGTGTTTACTGTTTTGTTCAAGTATATTCAACTATATACTTGACTGTAAATTACGCTGTTTCACATTAATAACTAAATGGAACAATTCTTTTTAAATTCGTTCAGCTGGGTTTGATGCTTAATCTAATAAAGCCCATTTTGCTGCTAATCTTGTTTCGTTTATTTATACATTTTATGATATTACTTTTAAAAATTTAAGATGTCATAAATAAATGCGCTCCGTTGCGGGGGATGACTGCGATTCGGAGGGAAAAACAAAAAGTTGTTAAATGGTCATAAAAATCCAACGAATATATAATATACTTATTATATATATATACATTCACAAATGTTCCAAGGATCCTCCCACTGAAATACAACTTTTAAGTCACAGCGTCTTCTGTTGGCCGAAACACTCAAGTCTGGGCATTTCATATAGGAATCACATCACATACATTCTTATACCTCGTAGCACGCGTTAAACACAATTCGTTAATCTGTACCTATACGCAGCGTTATTTTAAACACAGAGAATTTATTGATTTTAATATTGTTATTTTTGACCAACGCGGTATATAATAAGTGCCTAACTCCTTGAGTCATATCGTATTGAAAATTGTACTTTTACAAACCATGAGATCTATACTAAATAATTATGCCAACACTTTAAATCGTATGTGCGTGTAATAAAATTACTTGATTGAGATGTTATTAGGACACATTGAAAATACAATTCAATACCACGTTTAATAATTATATTTTTAATTATTCATTGTTTTATAAAAATAGCGAATAGTGCGTAGCTCGTAGGTACTATTATAATAGTTACCTATATACGAGTTAGAATGTATGCAATTATCGAAAAAGGTTAAGATATATATTATGCAGGATTAAATACGAATATAGGTTAAAATGATTGGATTACAGCATGTATTTATTTATTTTTTATGTTTGAACAATTTTGTTCGTTTCGTAACATTAATATTATGGTTTTTTTTTCAGGATTGAGACCGGTGCGTATGAGAGTCCTGCAGGTTGTGAGAAATCTTGTACTCGATCCGTTCTGGGTTGTACATCGATGAACAGTTGACTTTAATTATATGTTTGATGGTTAACATATATAGTTCCGCAGGTATTTCAAATGGGAAGCTCCTTTCTGGCCACCAGGTAACCATGCGAGTAATTTTGATGTTCCCAATGCGAAGTCTGTTGAGTATTATACTGTATATCTCTTTTTCGCTCGAGCTTTGTGTTTACTTAACCATCATGGATGTCTCTTTTGATCGCATTCGTTAATGTTTATCCGTCACATTGATTACAATATATGTTTTATATTTTATTTATATTTTTAGGATTTTGTGCAACATGAAAGTTATTAACGATGGCGCATCGAAAAATACGAATTACATTCAATGAAAACAACAACTTTGAAATACTTGATTTTAATATATGTTCGACAATTTTTACGAAAAGTTTGAAAAATACCAAATATACATACAAAAGTAAATAGGTAACAAATAATAACAATCAATAAATAATATATTAAATTAACGATTAACGTATGCCTGAGCTTCTCGCAATTATTATTATTCGTTTTTCATTGATGGGTCAGCCTCTATCGTGTCACTCTCACGCATGAAAATATCTCGTAAAACGTATTATTTTAATCGAATAAATCGCGAAGATTATTACTCGTAATAGTCATAAATCGAAGTTATAAAAAAATTATGATTGGCTGAGATGATAAAAAAAAAAATAGAAGGTAAAAGCTTGGTACAATTTTATCGAAAGTAATCACTATGCAAACGAACACTGCAGGTATAATACACGACTATATTACCTAGGAATGCTTATATTATTATTTATTAATTATTATTATATATGAAATTATCCGATATAAATTAGATATTAAATAAGACTTCTTTTCTACTGTTAATTATTTAATGGTTATTTTTTTTTTTATTTTTAAAAATGAATTTAAATTATTCAACTTAGTTAGAATAATTATAGGTCCATGATATAATGAACTTAAAAGATTTCAAGGAATTTGGCAATTAAACATTTTATTAATATAATATTAATCTATTAACATTAATATAATTATTATGAAAATAATCCAATTATTATGAATTATACTAGATCAAATATTATATCTATTTTCTATTTTTTTAAATACATTTTTAAGGACTATATTATGTCTTTTAGTAAAAACATTTTAATAACCGAAAAACTACTCATTCAAATGTTGGTTTAGATGCATCAAATTTTTCAAAAAAATCATCCATTACATAATTTATATTAGAAAATATGAGAGTTTTCATTTGAAATACAGAAGTTCGTATCACCATACCAATCATACCATACTTCTTGAATAGTATACCTATAAGAAATCTAAAGAATTTAAAAATATAATCTTTATGCTACGATCAATATACACACAAATTCCAAAAATCAGATTTCGAATATAGGTTCAGTTTTCAATGAAAAACGGGGATAATAACGAGCTTAGAGTATCACCCTGTGTACGATAAACAGCATGAAGACGTCAAAGATCGAAAACGAGAAAGATTCCGCTGCAGGTGTTGACAATCTCGATACATAAAATTAATTTTATCTGCAGTGCGACGACAATATAAATATTAAAAAATGTAATTCTGATTGTTTGCAGACAAACGATGGGCGCTTACTTATGACAAATATATTATAAACATGACACACATACATATATATATATATATATACGAGGTTCGAGGCCTCCCCTTCCACTCATGTACATTACACGTGTTTCATTATTACGTAAACGATGTCGTCGCGCGAACGACTCGAAACCATTTTGGGGGAGAGGATGCTCGCTCGCTCGCTTATTCAAACAAGCGTGCGTGTGTATAACTTTAAAAAGCGTAGTCGTGAGCTTGTGTGCAAGACCGATTGCGTCTATATATAGGCGCTATCGTTGTTGATGAGGTCCAATCATTCAACATCGGATTTTGCCAAGACGTCATATTTCGTCGCCTCGCCCGAAAAAAAAACAGTAATAATAATAAAAAAAAATACAAATACTATCGTTATAATACTACACGACTCGCGTATAATATATAAGTGGAAAGTGTGAGGCGGGCGTAAGGGAAATATCGATGAAAGCCCTCCTGACAAATCGCTTCAACTTTTTATCGCTACCCGCGCGCACTGCAGTACCCTCCATATATAACTGTACAATCGTTCCCCCCTCCCCCGATCTCGATCGCTCCCCCTCCCTTACGTCGTCGTCCACTCGTCCCTACCACCACCGCGCACATCACCATCCGATCATTAATCCTTCGGCCGTGATGCACAACGGTAATCCGACTGTATAATATATTTAGGTGCGCGCGCGCGCTCATCTTTTTGCTAAATCGCCAATGTAAACAGCCCACTGCAGCCACTACCCACCCATGTCCTTCGCCGGTGCGATCTCCGAACATCCGATATATAGTCGAGCGCGACGACTTTCAAACAATTCTCCGGCACCCGCAGGTCCCTCATTATTCCTGTTAACATGCGTACAGATCATTTATTCGCGTGTTTGCCGTTGGGATTTTCAGACACAAAATGAGCACCGTCAGAGCATGTACAAAAACGAGATAAAAATATGACTACCAGATGCGGCCAAAAATAATAATAAATATTATAAGTAGCTGATGGCCGGCGACCCGCACAAACGTCGTCGTCAAGCTTATGATGTGTATATAGGCTCAAAAATGGCCACCTCACAGTATAGGTACGCTTAAACGATTATACTATCTGCAAACTGTATTATGATTACGCGTTTATACTAACAGATTATTTTTATTTTTTTATTCTCAATAGTGTCATTACTATAGTCATTCTTGTAGCACTATCATCTCGATGCACCGATATTAATCTAGAACTGAAATTTTTGATGGAATCACACAACACTGAGTAAGACACAGTTTGACTCCAATCAACTACACGTGTGTGTGTGTGCAGATTAAATGAATGGTTTTAGAAGTCCTTACATTGTAGTATACTATAAATAGTTTTTTTTTTTTTTTAACTTTTATTTTTAATACATACAATTTATAAATACATTTTACAATAAGCATGTTTGAGGATTTACGTTTAATGACATGATTGACTTGATGAAGTAATCACCCAGCGGCAACACTTACTGGCAAGAGGGTTAGAATTATTTTAAGTAAATAGAAAATGGTAAGCAACTATCTCCCAACTAGCAGACTACAATATTAATTATTATTATTATTTTTTTTTTATTAGATTTTTATTATAAATCAACAATTAATTATATTTATCGAGTCTGCATTGTTATAGGGTACAAACTTATTTTTTATAAACTTGTTTTAATGGAATCTTTTTTTCAAACAAAAAATCACAACGTTCTTTGTTGGAATACATTTTTTCGATACTTTTTTTATGCTTATTAATACAGCTAAGCTTGACAACTACTATGGGCATTAAGTTAACATTAACTATTTGTAGGTGGAACGGTTGGTTTGGAACACGTATTGTATGTGTGACAAGGATTTTATTGCTAAGCATCCAAGGTGGTCACCCATCCGGGAACTAGCAACGCCGGGTGGTGCATACATTCAGAGAGCGTATGCAATTGTGTGCAGACACCGGGCCACACCAAGCCACTTTTTCCGATATAATGTTATCATAATCGTGATATCGTTTTAAATCCGTTTTAGTAATAAAATAATGGTCACGCGGCGTTTCGAGTAGGCAATTTAGGTACATCACTGTAGTGGCTAATTTTTGACGAATGGATTTCGCAGGAAAAAACTCCGGATCCATGACGTCATTAGTCGGTGTTATCAATATTATTCTTATCGAATGCCCAAGTTTTATTAAACTACACATGTGATTAGAAAAGGAATTTAGAAAAACATTGGTAATATTATTACAAAATAATAATACTGAAAACGTTGAAGTGTTTCTGCTGTACACTGTACAGTATAGGTTCATTATTGAGTAAGTATAACTGTTATTGTATTAAATCAATTAGAATATGGTTTTAAAATTAATTTGTAGAGACAAAATTGTCAATAATTTACTTAAAATTAATCAACATTTAAGCAAAAAATTCTTTTAAAGTATATATTATATAAAATTACTTTCTATAGTAAATAATACTTGTTAAAAAATATTAAATCACAAATAATTTAGTATAATTATAATATAGTGTGTATAAAAAATGTGTAAATTGTAAAAATAATGTATAATTGTGTAAATATAGTCTTTGCTTAATACAAATAATAAGGTAGTATACCTACTATTATAGTACTACAGTTATTGTGTTATAATAAGATAACATATTTAACAGCTTGAAAATACTACATACGTATTATGCCATGTCGTTAATTCTATAAAATTAACTTAAAAGCATCAATGCCAGGGCGATACACAATAGATCTTATTGCATCTATATTGTATAAAGTTATATATCAAATTAATTGGGTACAATACAATTATAGTACCTACATTAAATTCAACTCACGGGACTAGCCAAAGTCTCAAATACCAACAGAATTCAAGCCTTTTAAGTCTCAATTATACAAACGCTAGGTATCTCAAATAAGCAAATCACCATAATCACAATCATAGTTTTTATATTTTTATATTTTCATATTTTTAACACCAATAATCTATTGTTTGGAAAACGTGCAAATAATGTAATAATTAAGTTATAATAGTAGGTATATCGTACCTATATATACTAAATAAGAAAATAAATAAATATTGCATTTGTTATTAAATATAATAACTACACTGTAAACGTTTAAATTTGAATTATTATTTATAATAGTATAATATTAAGAATTTTAGAAATTGTGACAAAGAGGCATTAGGTACATTTATTTTGCCCCCGGCGTCATTTACTCGTAATCCATCTATGACAAATTTAAACAAATGCCAAAAATAAATCACCGCGCATTTAATCACCATAACATTTGATAAGGACAATATTGATAACACTATAACTTATGACGAAATGGATCCAGAGTTTTTTCCTGCGAAGATCCATTCGTCATTTTTGTGGGAGGTAACCTCTAAATTATTACAATATAATTTTTTATGTGCAATTTTCAATAATGCAAATATTATGCTTTGAATTTCAACATTTATATTCGAAAAAAATGTCAGACATCTCGAACATCGAATTCAACATATAATTATTGAATTGCGTTCGTAAATAATATGAAAACATCTATTTTTTATGTATAGTTTTGAATTTACAATAATATATTATTGATTATTATTTAGGTATTATAATGATATTTAGCAATATTTTTGATCTCGTATTTTTTAATTTACATTTTAAATTTAAATAAAAACCGACAAAAAAAACTTAAAGAAAAAACTTAGATAATATAATGGTAATAGTACAATAATGAATCTCACTTACCTAACCAATATATTTGATTGAAAATTAAGAATGTTTCTAATTTATTCTAAACCATTTTCAAGTGGATAAAATTTAACTTTGCAACATTTAACCAATTCATCAATCGATAATAGATGATGAAAAAAATTTAAAACATCAATTCAGTACAGATAGTTACAACTTTTACGATACAGTATACTATTACATTGTAAGTATAAATAATATTAAATATATATCATGTCGTTTACAACCAGGGTTCATTGGTCCATTTTTTATATCTATATAGGTAGGGTGGAATAGAAGTACGACCACTTATTTTGGTACGCTTAAAAAGGGTTCGTTTACATTTTAGTAGTTGAAGAACGGTCAGTATAAAACGCTGTGTTAGAGATTTCGCTGATTGACCTATCACCCTATACGAAAATAATCCTTACTAGATTTCGATCGAAACGATAACTACATAATATATTTAAATTTAAAAAACAAAAACAATATGTCGTGCCATAATAAAACAAAGAATAGATGGGTGTTAGGTACTAGGTAGTATAATAGTTAATATTATGATTATAGCGTTCGACGAAACGACTTTCTGATGACGGGTCGTCGAGCTAATCGTTTTGGATAAGACCTTTTAAGTGACCGTACACGAATTCGGACAGTTTTCTGTCTCCGAGTTTATATCTTTGTATAAACAACGGATGTTGGACATTTAAATTCCAATATTGTTGCAGTCTGTATACAGCGGTTCGTGAACAAACAGCAGCCCACTTCCGTTTCGACTTTTTCGGTGTGTCGCTCAGTTGAAAAAAATAACCGTTCGCATTCTATACACATCACATTGTTTATGTATATATAATATTGTATACATTGCATTGTATATATATAGTGTGCGCCTGCATATATTATAATATTATGTGTGATGTATATTATGTACATATACCGTAGTTGTAGTCAGTATAAGGTTTCGGACAATATGGAATAATACTTAACCGGTGCGAGACAACAGCGTAATATTATGTACAATAATAATAATAATATTATACTCGTACAATAATAATGTGTACGGTGATAAAAGGAGCATTGTGCTACGAATATAAATATATATACATATATATAGCCGATATGATGGGGTCGGTAAAGTCAATGAAACGCGTTCGTGGGCCGCGCCCGGACGTAATGTTTTAAAGAGGGATAGGGTTATTTAAATTTGTTCCGATTTGCATGACAACGACGACCGTCGCCGCAATCCTCCCCTTGTGTTTATTCCTACACATATATACTGTACGAGTGAGCTGCACAAGGCTCACGCTATCATATAATAATAATAATAATAATAATAATAATAAATAATAATACATTGTGCAGTGCGTCACACGGTCATCTCGTTTAGAAATATAATATATATATATATTATATTTTTAAATAATATACTTTCGGCCGTACAATATACGCCGTGACGTGTAGGCACTGCATCGGGGTGATCTGTTGTTACGAAATAAAGTCCTATAAAATTTCTTCTACCGTTCAGTTCTGACATTTCTGTGGTACCTACTTACCTACAAATGGTTTTTATGTATTTTTGTTTTTTATAGAATGCAGCAATTCGGGAGAGAAAATTTAATTAAATTTCTTATGCACTGAAAATAATGCACTTTTACAGGCGATTTACGAATTCTCGAGATCATAATACACGATGATTTTACATAGTAGCAATCGATAATTTATTAATATAAATCGTCAATGCGACATGTTATATTATTAAACCTATTGTTTTAACACCAATAACACTGTAAGACTGTTCCGCATTAACTATAGTAAAATAATATAACCACTGCAATGCATTTATGTGTACATACACACACACATTATATACAGGGTGATTTCTTAATAACACGTTTATTCAAATTCTGATTTTTAAAACTTTTAAGTAGACTTAAAGACCATATTATTTTCGAATTTCTGATATTTTTCGTACTAATTAAAGAGTAGGATGCCAAATTCTATTTTTCAAATGAGAATACCTCTTTTTTACTGAAAATTATTTAACAGATAATTTTTTTTGAACATTTTTAATTTTCAAAATTCTAACGAGTAGAGTTTTTGGGTTAATGAAATGTTTATACCAAGGACAATAATCCTTAAAACGGTTTTATAAAAATTAAAACTAAAATATGTAATGATAGATGTAGTATTTATTATACTTGGATCATTATTGTAAATTATTTATGTTGATAAATCAATAGTTATCGCTATTTTTTTCAAATCGTCTAAGTCCCGTCCTATCTTCAAAAATTACCAGAGACATTACATTATCTTTAAAACACAAAGTTACATAACTCAAAAACTATACTAGCTTGAATTTTGATTTAGATGCATCAAAATTCTCGACAAAAAAATCTACTTAAAAAAAAAAAAGGAAGGTTCCTATTTGAAAAATTGAAGTCTGTATCGTCACAGTATCATTCTTAAGCGGACAAAAAATGTCAATGATTCGAAAAATGGTCTTCAGGTGTATTTAAAAATTCCAAAAATCTGAATTTTAATATAATCATGTGCATAATTTAACCATAAAAATAGGACGAGCATGCTCAAAAAATCACCCTACCTATAGTTATTTATTGGATACACATTTATATATTATGTTAGGTACGCGCTTGGTCGTACGAATTTTTCAAACATTTTAATATAATAATAAAAAGGCAGAGGACGGACGACCAAGTGCTCTCGGAATTAAAGCCGGAACCTCGTGCGGTGCTAAACATTCGCGTACGTCCCCTGCCCTGCGTCACCGAGGGGATCGGCAACAGAACCGCGGTATCGGTTCTTCGAGAAAACAACAGCCGTTTAAATACCGGAAAATCGTCCCCAAGGCAATTAGACGGCCGTTTTATTCAGGACACCCCTCGAGTTCCGACGTATTTTAAAACGTATATTCAATCCACCGGTGGCGCTGAAAGTTCTGATTTACGAACACAATATGATTATTAATTATTATAAACTATGTACAACAATGTACATCACGTGCGAATTGCGCCGCCGTACACCCAATATCGCAATTCATTTATTTGCAAGCACACGATTTATCAATTGTAGTGACGAAAATCGATTTTCGAGACGTATAATATTTACTACCGTATTATACTATAAACGTATACTCATTATAATATCTTTTCAGAAAAAAATGATTACTACATCGATGTATAATATACACGATTCATGTCGACAAACGAAAAATGGTTTATAAATTTAAATTGATTATTGCAATACGATACAACGTATATAACCTGCGTTTTTATATTCGTATGTTCTAATAATATACATATGTACTAAGGTCACTTATCTTTTCAGTGGTGCTACATGATTGATCCAACACATGGACACTCGAAGCGGAGAATGTAAGGCTCATAAACGCCTTTGAAATGTGAGCTTACGTGTTGAGAATATTTTGGATGCGAAAAAGAGAACTAATTTCTCATCTCTAGACATCGTGATGCTTAAAATTAAAATAACACTGGCAACGATATGCAAACAGCGAATTACAAGGCTATTATTTGGTCATATTACCATGAGAAGGAAAGATTGAAGGAAATAAGAGCGGTGGAGAACACCAGATGATGCGTCGGATAGACCAGATGAAAACCATCACTTCTTGGAGGACGCCAGTAGATCACAGCCAGAAAATCGCAATCGCTGGTAAGAGATTATTGTCTGTATAACATTAATTGAAGGGTCTCCTAAATCCCGTTTTTGGACTTAAGAAGAAGATATACATGTTACCGACGTTACCGTCAATCATGCAAATTAGATAATGACGTAAATGGCTAGCTAATGTAATGAACTTCTCTTAACATTAGTAGACAATATTATCATCAACGCCTTGGCATAAATTTACACAGTAGGCAATGTTGTGAAAATTCACTCAACTATGGCTAGGGAATTACTTTAATGTCTTATATTGATAGATAATGTTGATAATTTTTTATAGCGAAATATCTAAACTGGGTCAGAAATTTTATAACATGAGGTAAATTATACATTATATTATATTAAATAATAATATATATTAATTTAATTGAATCATTTTTATTATTTTTATATAATTTGATGTACTGTGCGCTCTGAAGGTAGATAGGTACTATAAATAGATATTAGTTAAACGCTATGCAATAATAGATAGTAGGAAATTCAAAAATTTATATTATTCAATGTTGGGTGCGGGTTCACCCAACGACCTTCCAAGCTTTTTTTGACACTCATTAGCTAGAAGACATATTTAATAATTTTTGTGTTATAAGTGTGATGCAAATCTGAAAATTCCAGGAATTATTATCATTACCTTGAAAATATTTCTAAATTGCATCCATCGCCTAACAATTATAGTCATTGACGTTTTTTTCTAGTCAATATCGTATACTGTCTAATTTGATCGGAAATATCGTAAATTACAAAATGACTAGTCATTAACGTTAATTCTTTTTAATTGCATCATTGGATTTAAATACAGGGTGTTGATAACAGGTCTATTTGACTAATGGTGGTGGTAGCATCACGTAGCATGTTAAATAATGATGAAATATAATATGTATTTTTTATTGATTATTTACCTTTTAATCATAACAAAACACTGATTAACAAGAGATAAGTTTGAATTTTTACACTTTGAAAATTGTTTAAAAATCAATGATGTAACCCAAATTAAAAGTTTTAAACTCCAAAACTGTTTTTAAATGATTATTTATAAAATAGCTTTCTTTTTGATCATAAAAAAATGTATTACAAAATTTAAATTATTTAATTTTAGTTGTAAAAATATAAAATATAACATAACGTACGGAAATTATAGCTCAGAGCTCTATAAATCACTACAAACAAAAAAAACTAATAATATTGAATACAAAAAAAAGTTATAGCATTAGTCAAATAGACCTGTTAAACTTTGTACACACTGAAAAAACATTATACTTTGATATAATATAATTTCATATAGTATTTTTTTATATATTTTATTTCAATTAAATTATATAATAGATGGGCTGCATTTATAACTATTACAACAGTCGTTCACCATGCTTTGAATGGATTTTTCAACAGTTACTATTAGCTTTATATAGGTATACATTTATTTCTAAATGATTTTCCAACAAACGAATAATACACTGATTATTAGGCATGCCAAAAAACTAGTAAAAAACCCCCCTTAAGTTATTTTAATGCTTTTGTTTCCTTAACATTTGTAACAACGAAATATGGGCAATGTTGTGTAAAATGTCGTCAAACTAACATTGTAACATGTGCTATACCACATATATATATATATATATATATATATATATTATTAACTTGTCAGTTTCACCACGCGCATTATTCCGTAGTATGTATATAATTTACTTTGATAGCTGTATCTTCCGCGCGCCAAACTGAATGACAAATGACAGAAATTATATTTTACCCAAAACTGTATAAATGTCTCCAAAGGATCTAATTGTCTCGAATTTAACTGATTTTAATGGAATAACCGTTTAAATAATGTCTAAAATGGTCTGTTTTAATTGTTTTCATAAGCATTTAATCATAATTTAAATAATTTCAAATGTATACCCTCTTATACGGTATGGCATTTGCATCTAACTGTGCAATGTGTGCAATTGTCCTCGACTCGAACAAGAAAATAAATCGTATTTTTTTTTCAATATTCCGTGGTCATCTATATTATCCCTAAACGATTTCATAAAATAAAATATTATACAGAGTGTCTCACGATGATTGAACATATGGAATAATACTTTTTATGAATTCAATATTTAAAAATTTTTTTCTATATAATTCATAGACACTTGCGCTTCATTTTTAGTATAATTATTTTAATTTTTATTGTTTAATACTGAAAATAAAAACTTAAAAAATGATAAAAATATTTTGGATAAATTAAAAATAACCTATATTTGCGAATCTGATCATAAGAACAATTTTGTTGGTAAAAAGATTAACCTAAGTCAAGCAGTTAATTTTTTTTTAAATTCAATATTTTTTTGGTTAAATTAATTTGGAACATAACAACTTTTTTTTAAATATGATTTTTGCGAATTTTCTAATACGAGTATATTTCTTAGATTATTTACTTATCATATTGTAATACTAACAACAGTTTTTGTCATACGTTCAATTAGCATGATTTTTTTTTTTTTGGATCTTTCTGATACTCCCTGTATATTATATTATATTACATTTTTACATTCTAATATACAGAAAATAAATCTGCTGACAATAGATATATTTGTTTATAGTTTGCAGAACAATATTGCATCGAAATTAGGTAATACAATTTTATAGTTACAATAATATTTTAATATGACATTTTTAAATTAAAACAATATTTTTCGTAAGTGCTTGTATCGTGATACATATATTGATATATTATGATATTTCGTTCATTATTAGGCATTTTAAATTATTTTATTTTTTCATTAACAAAATTTACCCTCAGCGACATAAGCCATTAGTATACAAAGAGTATTGCTTGCATCGAGTTAGGTACTTATTCATAAGGATATTTAGACCATGGATTAGTGTACATGTTTATATCTTGTTTTAGAGTTCTGCCTTTGAAATGAAGTTGAAGGTGGCTGCGAGTGATCGAGTGATTCTGACGGGTGTTCAAGGACAATTTGAAGTTAATCTTTGGTTCAGCGAGAATGACCGACATTCGGTCATTATGAGTTTGATTGTTAGATCGGTACCGCATGTTGGACTTATTGGAAATAGTTTTTACTCATTAGATGACTATGAATGAAGTTCGAAGTAGTCTAGTTGGGACTACTTTGAGCTTTCTAGGAACGTATCGGTATGGGTAGGCCATATAAAAACATCACGTTTGATTTCGTGGAGTTTCGTGCGCACGGAATTCCAGTTTGCCCGCAACATATTGATACAATGAAGTTTCACTATGGGCATTACATCTTGTTTGATTAGTAGTTGAACTGCTCTAAGTCTGTTCTTAATGCTGAAAGGTTTTTTAATTGCATCTTTTGCTGCCTTATCAGCCATCTCATTTTCAACGATACCAGAATGACCTGCAAAGTTGAACAGTCGTGTTTCTTTTTTCATTTTAAATTGTTTATTAACCCAATCTCAATTATTAGTATCCGTATAGGTGTATTTCTGCATGCGAGTGAAACCTTTGATTCGATATTTTTTTTATTTTTTTTGTTACAATTTATAATGTACAATATGGAAATGTCATCAGTCGCAGTTTAAATGACCCATAAAATCATATAATATTATGGTCACGAATCAGACAAGATACAAATTTGGCAATTCAAATTATTGCACAGCACTATAATGATTATTCAAACGCATATTTTGTATTATGAATCACTGCACACGACCAATTAAATAATGTTCCAAACGGAAACTATCATTGAAAATCATGCAGCACAGTATGCGTGTAAACAAGATTTTTTCTTCGTGATAACAATAAATGTGTCCACCATTTCGCCGACGAACGGTTCATACAATAATGCTTCGTAGCGATTTTTTTTCTTTCTATGTATAAAGTTGTGTAAACAATAATTCTTGGACAAATCGCATCTGCCCTGGTACCTAAATATATCCCTTTTATAATACAAGCTATATGCTTATAAGTGTGTTTAGTATATAATTATTTTATATACGACTATCGTATACGTGAATGATAAATACCTCGATGGTATCGGCGCAGACGGCGGGACGATGAGGACTGCAGCGAGGAGTAAAGCGAGCTATACTATATATCCATACACACAATATATAATATAATAATATCAAACACATTATTATTATTATTATTATTATTATACACGTCAACGGTGATCCGCTAAAAATGCTTAAATGACGCACGGGGTGGAAAGAAAGCGAAAAAAATCTATATAAATCCGCCACCGCCGGATCTAATACAGCGTTTTTCGGATGATTGAGCTCCTCGTCTGCAGCCGCGCACAATATAAATCTGTTGTTTATTGTGTATCTTTATACCGTATTATTATTGTTATTATTATTATTATTATATATATATATATATACCCCCCGCCCCGACCATGTACATACATAATATATATATATGGCTGCCGCTGCCGCCGCCAACGTCAGAGGTTCAACAAAGTGGGCCCTTTGTACATGCGTGACTTTTAGGGGACGCATTAGCGGCATAATATGTTACAATAACACACTATAGTATATGTATATAAATACGACTATGGGTAGGGTGAGTAGAAGGGGTGAGGAGGGATTATGCGATGGGGTGAGAGAGTGAGAGAGAGAGACCGCCGCAGCGAGTTATATGGGCTGACAGGTCTAGTTTGTAGCCAGTGGCGGTGGCAGTGGTGGTTCGGTCTCTTCCTTTTTTTTTTTTTTTTTGACGATCGCACATGTGGAAAATGATTTTATTGTTATTATTATCATAACTCGGCCGCGGGCAGCAGCTGTTCATCTTCCGCCGCCAGTCGGCCGTATACGATGATTTTTCCTCGACGGTTTTTTTTTTGTTTTGTTTTTCCCCCTCTCTTCTCTCTTTCGTTGCACCCAATTATTATTATTATTAATTCGATTTAATTTGCACACTCGCGATGACACGACGACGGAGCGATCACATTGTGCACGCAGAACGAGTTGACATATTTCGCTCTATTAGTCTCCAGTTTAGTACGCGGCGTGTGACTGCACTATACGTATATAATATAATGTATAGGCACATAATATGATGTGTACTAATAACATCCTGTGGGAAATTGGGTCACGAGAAAAAAAATATAAATAATATATTACTCTATAATAGGTATAACAGTAAGTATGTCCCCACGTCACAATACAAGAAAGTATTACATCTAATTTTATACGTTTAATCAAGCGGACGTTATATTATAATATTTATGTTGTTGACTTGTAGTTTGTCTGTCGTGTTCTTCGTACGATTATGTTAGTATAGCTATATATTATATATAACCATCCGTTTGCCTAATTTTTATGTATTTTTAGTTTTTACATTACCAGGTCATCCAAAATATTACTGACCACGTTAAAAATAAAAATATAACATATTTTAAAGCTTGCTATAAAAATATTGATTTAACTATAGCTCGTCTATATTTTCGTTAAGTTTTTTTTTAAAAAAAAACTCCCAAACCATTCACACGCCAATCGGTCCCTAAATTTCACAAAAAGGGATTTTTCTCGTAAAAAATTATACTTACTTTTATTGCTATTTATTACTACATTATAGTTGAAATTTCGTACAGAAATTGGCAAGCTGTGAGTTTGTATGTTTTGTTAAAAAAATATTTATAATTGTTCACACCTGTCGGTCGTTACCGTTTCTTCTCATCTCCTCAGCCCCTCCGAAATAACTTATCCGAGCCTATATAACTTCACACTTTGGTTAATTCAGTGTTTAACGATTTCTCGCCGTTAAATTTAAATGCTCTGTTTTATTTTTTACTCCTGGTTAAGTAATTTCGAGTTCCTCGGAATTTTTCGTATTTTTTTGAATTTTCAAACTAAATATTTTCTCTCGTATAAATAATTGCGATTCTTTTTTTTTGTCATTCTCCACCAAATATTATTTTTTATTTGTTTATGATATTATATGATTAGCGTTATGTAGTTTTTTTTTTCTCGAGATGATAAAAATAACATTTTGATTGTTTCAGACCCTTTTGTTCATAAGTTCAGAAATTCATAGTCACAATTTTTTTTATAAGCATTAAAATTTTGAATTTTAACAAAATACGTAAAATCACAAAAATTCGCAAATTGTTTTAAGCTAGAAATTCATAAACAATTTTCTTTTTAAATCTAAGATTTGAAAATTTAATACAAGATTCCTTACAAATTTGTCAATCATTATCATAAAAACAATGTCCACCGGAAATTCAAATTAAATTTTTATTAGTATTTGAATTTCAAATATTGACAAAAATTCGTCAAAACTATGAATATTTGCAAATTATTTTGTAGTTCAAAATTCATAATATTGTTTGTATTTATAACTAATGTTATAAAATTCAACACTAAGTTTTCCGTAAGTTTTGCTTCAAATAGCTATAGAGAAAATTTGAAGCGTCATTATAGGAAAAATGTTTTGAGCGTTTGAGTTTTAAATTTTTATGAAATCGCGTAACGATAACGATTTATCCTCAAACCAGGTGTATATGTATATCTATGATAATATAAGGTATTATGAATTCTGATAACTACATGCAATGTTTTTGGAAAAATTGATTAACCATGCCTCATGTAAAATGCGTCTTAATTGAAAAATAAAATATTTGTTTCAAAATAGAATACATGATAATATTTAAATAATAGTATATATCCTAGACTGACAAATCATCTCCGTTCAGAATCGTTTTTCGTATACAATGATACCTATCATTACATTCAAATCTAACTTACCCTAGTCAGAGGTCCACCCCACCACCTAATGTACAGCAGAGCGATACCCACTTTCACGCTTTTTTTAATCCTTAGTTATAAACACAAAATTTTTTATGATTTTTCAACTTCAAAATTACTTGCAAATTTTCACGTTTTCGACAGATTTCGTAAAAATTTGAACTATAAACGCTAATAAAAAAAAATTGTGACTTACGATTTTTTTTATTTAAACTGTTATTTCTACAACTTGTCATGATTACACACTTTAGCCAATAACAGTGACCTTTATCACAATATTTCTTTGAACGACCGCATAACTCTCTCGTCTAACATCCTCGTCAATTATTATTATTATTGTTTAATCAATGAATTTAATATATTATTTCTACAAAAGTCCGTTACAATACTTTATAATCTTTGTATATATATATACAAACTCTCTGGTTTTCAACCACCCGCCAAAAATTATAAAATATATATTCTATGTATATGCATTAGATCATAATCAATGTATACCGATGGATTAAATTCATTATTTCTAACAACTTTTTTTAATCAAACAAATCTCTGCCTATTATCCTATTAACTAAATTATACGTTATAATCTAAACATCAAACATATTATTATACGCGGGAAGATAATTTCCAATGGGGTTATGTTATTTTTTCGTGTACTTAGACTCCGTGGATACACAATAATCCGCATTTAGGGTGAATGACGTTAAAACCCTTATGGCACCAAACTTCAAAATTTATTCATAATTACTTGATTAAAAATAGTGACTTTAGACACACTTTATACACGCTTTTTTTTATAGAAAAAAAATAATATTTGGGAAACATGAAAATGATTATTTTCAAAGCTTAAACAATGTAGCTCAAATATTTAATACAAAAGATTAAAATTTTACTTCAATGTAAATTTAAAAAAAAAAACTAGATTTAAATTAAAACGAAAATCGATTTTGTTAAAAACTACATTAACATTACTATTTTCCGCAACGTTTTTCATTATTTCACCCCAAATATATAATAGGTGTTTGTAATATATACATTATACATGTACATATATGATCCACGAATAAAAAACTAATAATAATAATATTTGTACAGCTAATACCTATACATTAGTGGAGTAGTGAGGGCCTATAATCCATCCGGTCATCCAGTTTATGTAATCTCGCGCCAAATTTACATATTATTTTTAATTTTACAGATTGGAAATTATTTATTTATTTTTGATAAAAAAAAACCTATCTGCTTTGATTGTTTTGCTCAAATTCTAATATATTTTAATCCAGTAATAACAATATAACAAAAAACCGCACAGGCAGTTTAGCTGATATATATAGTTAAATTACAGGTACTTGCAGTGTGGAATGTGGATATACTAGTTTATATAGTAAATGATATATTAATAGTTTGGCAACAACTTATCTGCAATATCAGGTGAATGTCGTATACGATTAAAATATATTTTATGAATGTATATAATGTACCGACTTTATTTGAAATTTAAATATCTTTTTTTTTTGTTATTGTTATTAGATGAAAAGACTTCAACAACACTAAAAGTGATCGGGCTACATTAAATTAACATCTAAACGAAAGGTAGTAATATACATTATATTTAAATACAAATATTGATGGATATTATATTTACAGAAAATTTCTTATATTGAAGTGAAATGTACAGATTGAACTTGCAGTGTTCTCTTCATTGAAGGCTTGGTGGAATGAGAGCGGATTTTTGAGTGCCTTGCGAGTTTCGGAGCAGATCATAAGAATGCGTACTTACAAATCTTGTAAATACAATAATGAATTAAGTCTTAAAAAAAAAAAAAAAACAATTATTTCGTTAAATGGCCAATCTCATCCGCGCGTCCTATTGCAGTAGGTACCTATATAATATTATATGGCATGCATTTTTATTAAATAATCCAATATAATCCTCGCGAATCATATCTTAAATATTGTAATACGTACCTCGACAAATGCACATTGTACACATATTATATATGATATTTTCATTATTGCACACATCATGCCGTCAGCTGGTATATTATAATTCACAATACACATTTGACAAATGACGATTAATCACGCTATTTTATTCTCCGCCATGGATTAAATATTGAATCGCGTCGCGAAAAAGAAAAAAAAATTACATTATTCTTATTCAATTTGAGTAAACATTCGAGTGTATTATGCCAACTGACTTAATACCTCATACTAAAATATAGTCTATCATAAATTCGTGTATTATATTCATATTTATTTTATTATATATATATATATATATATATATATACATATAATGACTAGTTTTAGATTCTGAGCGGAGCGAGAAATGTTTTGATTTTACCATGATGTGTTTTTTTTTTTGTGTCTGTCATCACGCTTTGGGGCAGTAAAAGTGCTTCGATTTTCAACTTTAGGACCTCGTTCGATTAGAAAGTGAATCTAGTTGGTACTTGGAGATGGGTGGGTGTCAAAAGTAAAAAATTCTCAATATTTTTCTAAATAATCGGGATAAACAAACTAAAAATTAAGAGAAAAACGGGAAATTTTACGCGCAATCAGTTTTCGACAAAATCGACTTTGGTTTTTGATGTAACTTTAAAACAAATGACCAATGACCAATAGATACATGACATTTTCACTGAATTTTTATATAAGTATATTCTATCCACCATGTAATTTTCAAACAATTTTGACTGAAGTTGAACTGTTGATAGGAATATGAAAATTTCAAAAATTATTAGTTTTTTTAAAATTAATATCGATAAAAATTTATTTGTTGGGTAAAATAGCTTGAAAATTTAATTCAAGACACCTAACACATTGTTACAATAGCAGTTGGAAAATAAAAGAAATATATAGTCTCAATATTTTTGAAGTAAAACTTCTTTCTTGAGGTATAATGGATGGAGAAAAAATTCGTCACGAAAAAATGAAACGGTGTATGAATGCGTGTGTATGACTGCGACAGAAATCGCTCGAATGGTTAAATGTTATATGTCCGAGTGTGATGATAGCGCGTCATTTGCTTAGTGTGTTTTCTAAGTTTTTTCAATTCTACTCTCCTCTTTGTGAAAAAAGTGAGGTTAGGTTATGTGTTTTTTTTTCGTACTGATTTTTTTCACTTCTTCCCTTACTCACTTATGATTTAACGGACCCAATACTTATGAAAGAAGTTTTACTTCCCCAGAGTGTAACTCACACATTCTCATTTTATTTTTTATAAGCATTCAAAGTTTGAATTTTAACAACATACCTTCGTAAAAATCACGAAAATTCGCAAATTATTTTAGCTTAGAAATTCATAAGAAATTTTTTTTTTAAATCTAAGATTTGAAATTTTTTAATAATCTATAATAATATATCCTAGACAGATAAACCGTCTCCACTCAGAATCGTTTTTCGTATACGATGATATATTATCATTGGATGCAAATTGAATTACATCCATTACAGTAACCCACTTGTAACCTACTGTACAGCAGAGCGATATACATAAAGTGGTAAGTACGTATATAACAATCGGTTTTTTTCTATCGACCCCAAGACAAACGCATATTATAATTTGTGCAAATAATATTTTTTTTTTTATTACATAGGTAGGTATAAGGCTTCAACAACAAAGTTTTTTAGCTTACATCTCAACAATATTTAAACAGATTAAATTTATATAGATTTCATTTTAGTACAAGTAATAATAATATATTTTTTATAGTGAAATGTTTGAGTTTATATTGTGAAAAAATTTACTGATTGAAGCAGTGTTCTCGTCTTTGAAGACTTGGTAGAGTGATTTTTGAGTATCTTGATGCGAGCTTGATGAATTTGGGGCAGATGATGAAAATATTGCAGTTAAGGTTATACATTACTGCAAGTATCACACGTTGGCGCTGGTTCCTTTTTGATAAGATAAATGCACGCGTTAAGTGAGTGTGACCTATATATTTTATTAGTACGATTGATGATCACTTTTTCTACTACATTTTGTGTCAGTAGGATAATTAAATGTTTTATGAATAATTTTACATTTCTCAATAAAAGAGTTAAATTCTCCCGAAAATTCCGACATAATTTTATTATTATTAATCAATATATATATTTAATATTTCATATCTCCCATTTTATTCTTCATTTGGACTTGTCTATTTTGTTGATTTAGCGTATACTACGGAGCGTATTATCGTCGCGGAAATTAATCAGACGAAAACTTGTGTAATAAATAATAACAACTACGTGGTTGGTATATAATATATATATATATATATATATATTATAAATTATTATATATGTGTTATATGTACAGTGCATAAAGTCATGCGACCATTAAAAATAAGCTCGATGGGATTAGAGGCCGAAGGGTGACCTCGACAATGGTGGTTTGCGGAGAAAAATTCGCACCTGTTCTCTATATTTTCTGGGCAGCATAATATAATATTATTAGACACGCGTTTACTGTATATATTCGATAGTGATTCGCCTGCACTCAACCATGCATACCGACATAATAAATGCTTTTGTTTTAAGAGTATTTTCACGTGATCAATCGCTTTATCAATAACAAAAATTAATATGCACGCGAGCTTTATCATATATTTTTATCACACTTGTTTCCGCTGAACGGCGAAACGAGAAATCTGTTGGCCATTAAAACTTAACTTCGACGACAAGAATGTGCGTCCCAAGAACATTTATATAATATAATATAATGTCATAACGCCATCGCGAAGCACGTTACAGTTTCGCATTATAAAATATTGTATACAATAATATAATATGCGAAAGGCGCCAAAATATAAAAACAAACGGTTTTGTGATCGCGTGCGTTACGCGAATATCGTACAAATGGCGTATTAAACAATTCGAAGGCATGTGTTTAAAAAACAAAAATCGGAAAATGATGTTTAACAAGTGTTTTATTATTGATAAAATATGTGATGGTAGGCGTATGCTATATGCAGCATTCATTATGATATAACAAAAATAAACACACGCCCACAATTTACTCCCCTTTATTGGTAGTACAATAAGAAAAATGATAATATATAAACTTTATGATTGTTTTAGAATACCTACATATTTTCAGTTAAGAGCTGTTTAATGTTAACAAACAAAATCGTAAAGCAGATGATCGATATATATATATATATATATATATATATATATATATATATATATTTATTTATAACTTTTATGATATATATTTTACTATGAAAACGTTTATTCGTTTATATATACTTATTATGTAATATAATATGCTCAATGAAATCGTAAAATTAAATTAATTTTTATTTATATTTAAAAAAAAACAACAACAACAAATAATTCTCCTTTAAAAAAATATGTGATGCCAAATAATAATAATATAATATACAACATTCACGACAAGTAATAATACGATCATCCCATATTTTTCATTTATAATGAATTTATTAAAATTTTTAATTTTACAATTTTTAAATGTACACATAATTAAAGACCATAATATTTTCAGATACTTAGATTTTGTACATATCCAAAGATAATCCAGTGGTGGTACAAACTTATTTTTTTTTTAAATAAAAACCTATCCCTTTTTACATCACTGTATATTATTATTCTGAATTTTTTTTGAAAATGTTGACGCGTTTAAATTTGAACGAGTTGGTATAGTTTCTGAGTATAATTGAACTTTATGTACTAAGGAATACGCTGCATGATTATAGTACCTTATAATAATGATTTCACATAAAAAACTATAAGTAATTATTAAGTATATTGTTATGACGTAATCTATTTAGTACAGCGTATATTATTATTATATTCTCATAAAATTTTAAAAAATTTTCAAATTCGTTTTAATACATTAATATAATATTAATGATTGCAAAACAATTTTAACCTCCGTATTATTCTCTAATTCTATTTTTGGGCAATCTCATCAGTAATACACAAAGTACAAAACTAAAAAATTATTCATATTTAAATTTTGATTTAGACACATAGAAAAGATTATTTTCTTGATTAAACTGTAAAAAATGTCCACACTTTTCTTAAATGGCATGAAAATCCAAATATTTAAAAACGTTTAGTTAAAAATTTAAAATATTAGATTTTGAATAGTCAAATTAAATACACGAGGATGGGCATACATGATTAATACCTAATATAAAAATAACTGTGTAAATTTTTTTTTTGCTTCCCGCGCCATTTAGGCCCTTCGCAGCTTCCACCGAAATTCTCGATTTTCTGCATCCTCAATAACTATGTCGATTACAGTGCTTAATTAAAAGTGATTGTAATGTATATTTATTCTCAATATTTCACGATGAGTTAATTGACAGAGTCGTATTTTGTCAAAATATTACGCATATATAGGTACCTTATTCATCGCACGCTTAGTTCATTCCAATTTCGTACAATATGTAATAATTCCTGTAAAATGGATACGATTTTTGTTCGTCCATCGCATCAAATTAGGCACATAACATAAAAACGGCAATTGCCTCTGCAGTATATACGATGATGGGTTTATTCGAAGTGTTTAATACAGCACTACCACCGCGGTGATGATCAGATACGGTCGTAAATATTACACAAAACTAAAATCAACAGCCTACACACTGCAGCACAGACGCCCGAGTAGACGTCCACCATTTTTTGAACTTGGGGCGCCGATTCTCCCCTTATATACTGCAATATCCGTATTTCAATTTCGGACGAAATCCGGGTGGCTCACGGTGGTGGTTACTGTCCCTTAAGACTTGTTCGACATTGTCTACGAAATTATTTCGAGGGTAGAAAAGTGCGTAGAGAGAATTAAACTGTGCAGGGGGATAAAGTAGTGTGCACCCTGATTAAAGTCGATGAATGCAGTTCCTGTATACACGCTGTCATATATCCGGTGTCCTTCTCGACCGAAACGTTTAGGTTTTTTTTTTTTTATTTATCATTATTATTATTATTTTTTTTACCAAATGGCCTCATCGTTTCGAGCCATAATCCGAATAAAAACACGTTTTTTTTTCCACTCGAATGACTTATTGGAAGTCAAAATCCGTTGTGAACCAATAATACTCATCCAGTACCTACCTAAGTATCCATAATATGTGTCGAAATCCATTGAATGGGAATAATAATCGACACTGTATCGCTATGTATATTATTTGTGCGCGTCCGTCAGTATGGAAAATTATACATTTCCAGACGAATAAATCGTCTTTAAAGGTATATTGATGGTGACGAATAAGCGGGGCATATTATTACCGCGACTGTTGTTATAATAATACATTGTAAGTGTTATATAGGAACACGTGGAGTGTGTTTACGATTATTTTTATACCAGACATACCGTCCGAGACCTTCGAGGCTGTGAATGAGACTGAAACCATGAATGGAGTTTCTTTCCTTTCTGTTATAATACGAGTATTATATTTGCTTACAGATTATGAGATTTCATTGACGTCAATTCGATGTCGAAATACGATGCTCTGAACTGCAGTCAAGTTTTGTCAGCCATTAGGAGTTGAGAAATCATCATAACCTGCTACTACATCAAACTGACGACCAAAACTGCAGTGGTTTTGGAAATCCATCTAATTTTGTAGATGATTATTATTATTATTTTATTGATAATCACTGCTTCGGCGACTGGGGCTATTGACCACAATAAATTGTACATATTAATTTATAGGGATACATTGCATAGTTACACCGAGAAGAGACGTATAACCATTATATTGTGTCTAATAGGTTAATTCGTTACACATTTAAAACGATACTGTGAATGAGAGCGAAGCCATGATCCAAATATTCAGGTTTGACAAAACTAGAACTTCAAATATTTATATAAAAAAAAAAAATATTACAATGTATTTTCAATATTTTTAGAATGCTTAGTTTAGTAGTTTGATTTGTTGAATATTTTGTCACAATAATTTTAATGCCGAATAGGTACCTATACGTAATAAAAAAACATATTTTATACATTAGTAAATTAAAGGACATTCGAATAGACATTTTATGCTGTAATTCCCGCTCAACTCTGCAATACCCGGTAAATATTAGCCAAACACAATTTTTGATTTATCTGCATAATTTATTTGTTATGACCTTCGACGACAGAATGCATGTCCCCTTTTTTAGTAATTTATTATAATTTTCCATCAAATATAACATTGATATGTGTGCACGTTTGTAATTTTTTTTTATATTTATTATAATTACGAGCTGAACGATGCTTCGAATACTAATTAGTCTTTAGTCATTAAAACATATAAAACATATTAATATATATATTACACTATTTACACTGAATACATGGGTACTCTATCTATACAGTAAACAGTAAATATTTTTAATTCAACAAAAATTATGGAGCTGAAACAGAATATATACCTTTGCAGAAGGTGTCTGATACAGAAAGATATTTACTGTTATCTAATTGTTATGTATTTTAGGTTTGCAAATTTCTCTAAACTATATAGGAAAGAATAGACTTTGGTACAACGAAATTTGACGAAAATCTTTATTCATTGCAGTCAACGATTACAAACAATTGCCTACTTTTGCAGGTTAAAATTGCTGTTCTATTATTTTGAACTTTGATTCTTTTCAGTTTATTGTTCCTATCTGATCGTAATTTATTCACAAGCTTTAGATCGGTCGACTTTTTTTGGACTTGGTAAATTTACAAACTATATAGACACAGATTGTTCTTTGATATAATCTCATTTAATGTTTAAATGTTCTTAAAATTTAAAATTATTGTTATACTATACATTACTTTTATTTAGTTCACGTGTTAATATATATAATATTTAATATTGTTAATAATTTATTGTCCTATATATTTCCATCAGATTTAGAAAAATATGTTAATCTCAAAAATGTTATATAACACCCTGTTTCTACACATTTGTATATTTACCTGCATATTTTATTTATTGTGTATTATATACAGTTATTCATAAGTATACACTGACTGGACAAGAATTTGGAAAATACCACCCCAAATATACAGAAAAAAACGAAAAACTCATCAATTTCAGTAAATTTTTATTTAATATTAATATAGTAAATTGAATAACACTTGGAATATAGCCTATAAATATTACATAATTTTATAAATTTGATAATATTAATATATTCTTCGATCATACGGAAATATAGGCTTTTTATATAGGTTAATACCGCCAATACCAGCAACCGGTTTTTTAAATCTATTTGTTGACAACCCTAATTCTGACACAGAAATCTATAAAAAGAGTTTGTTTTATTTTAACGATTGGTAAATTAGCTTTATAGGCACTAGTGCACTACTTTAAAACTTTTCGCATTTCATGCTTTTATATGGATTGTACAATTTAACTTCAAATTATGGCTGTATATGTATGATTGATAATGGTGGAAAAAGTAAAAAGTAATTTATTATATAATATAATTTTAAAAAAATAACCAAAATGTAAATCAGTGTAATGGGTATTATGCGTATCGGTCGGAAATTTATATCCGTACATTTCATTCAGGATGAGCCAATACGTCATGAAATGTCACATCTGAACTTACAGCTATCATTTTGAGTTATTTACTTCAAATAATGGATACAAAAAGGTTTAAATTCAATTTCATTTCTCTATTCATTTTTAGTTAAAATGTTGTGCTTTTATAGAGAAGTATTCAAAAAGATAATAAAAATTATACAAATGTTGTTCTAGCTAGCTGTTATAGCGAAGAGATTCAATGCTATAATTATAAAAATTAAATATAGAAAATATTGAAAAGTATATTAATATTCAAATAATATCATTCTATTGCATAACTAAATGGCACGCAAAAATAAATGGACATAAGGTAAATTACTATAAATGCAAAACACACGGAGAGACGGAGATTGCAGCAAGGTTGAAAACATTTTGAAATTTTTACAGGAAATCAATGATGATGACAAACTATCGATTTATGAAATCAGTTACGAGCTGTTCTCAGTTTTTGTTTAACAATGTGACTATAGGTAGGTTAGCTATAGTTTTACTTCCCTTCAGATGGCAGTTTACACTGTTTCCGAGCACGTAATAATGTATTAATCAAAAAATAAACAGTCACGAATCACAGTCGCAACAGTAGCGCTTCTTCTGCAGTAATTGGACAATATTTTGGAAATTAAATAGCTTTCTAAAAAAAAAAAAAAAATTTAACATAGAGTGCTGCGTAGTTAAATGGGTAGGTATAATTTTTTTTTTTTTTTAATCACGTGATTTAATGTCCCTGCAACAATATAATATGTACTAAACATATAATATGTTTATTAAGGTTTATTATGGAGACAAAAATAAAGTTAAATATTTTTTTTTGTCCCACCCACCTAAAATGTTCTTTATTATAATATTATGACGTAAAATATATTTTATAAAAGTTTTATTTAATTTGGTTAATATTTAGAAAAGCATTTAAACATTTTTCCGAGAGTTCTGAAAGGTCTGCACCTCCCTGCAGTGGCTTGTTGAACTCATTTTTGGCTAGGAGCAAAAATGTATACAATATACCCACCCATCCACCCACCACACTTGTTAATCATAACAAACATCATTTCCACCAAAGCAAAAGATAAAAAATTTACAAAATCATCCGACCTGCAGCCTATTGCGTTTTTGTGTTTTCCTAATAATGCAATGCAACCGACCGACGATGACCGTCTGTATCGATTTACTGCAAATGTTTTCGGCGTACTAATTTTATTACCTACTAAGTATTACATTTTTCTATAATCAACAAGTAGTCTTATACTGTATAGGTATGTTACATATTATTATTAAGTAAGACACATATTATACACATAGTATATATTATATATATATTTATATTTCCAATGATAAACGGCCAAAAATTTTGAGTAATTTCTCCAAAATAATAATACTTTCGCCTAGCCACTGCAGGGCCACCTCTCTCAGCCCGAATATTGACAACCTCCGCCGACGAACAGCATAATATACCTTTTTACACGTAAACAATCATCGAAATATTATATGTGTCAATAGAACCTACAGACGAGTTTATATTTTTTGTATATATTTTTTAAAATTATTATGAAAAACTTCAACAACAAAGGTTTTTACTGTTTTTAGCCTACGTTTAAAAGACAGATTAAAATTATTAAATGCATTTCAATATTTCATGTAAGTACAAGTAATAATATAAATTATTTATAGTGAATTGCTTAAGTTTATATATTGTGAAAATGTACAGATTGAAGCAGCGTTCTTTGAGGGCTCGATAGAGTGAAAGAGGAGTTTTGAGTATCTTGATAACAGCTTGGCGAGTGTGTATTGTATAATAAGATGTCAGCGCAATATTAGTCTCCCTCAGCTGCAGACTCACGCGCAACACAGATAAAACGCTTTCGCCTAAAATCGTTTGAGTGACTTTAGAGTGAAATCACCTAATACGAAATTTATAGAGGACAATATTTTTAAGAGAAAGACATAAGAGATTATTTTGAGACAATATTTAAACAAGTCGATATGTCATTCCCTCAAAAATATTATTCTGTTTCGATTTTGTAATGTGTGATTTTCCTCAAAGATTATTCAAAAACATTAAAAGAAAAAAAACGGCTCTGTGTAAAATCGTTTTATCTACGTCGCGCGTAGACTATAGAGACTAGAGAGAGAACAAACAGGTCAGCGCATCCTCTTAATTATATCGAATATTTAAATTTTGAACATAGATATTAGGTATATTCGATATCACTTGTAAATACAAATAATCGGACGAATAATTTTGATTTATTGAATTTTTTAAAACTCTCTAAATTGTATAATCATAAATAAATAAAAAGCGGGTAAGTGAGTATCGCTCTGCTTTACATTGGGGGTGCCCTCTGACTAGGGTAGGTCAAATTTGAATGCAATGATAGGTATCATTGTATACGAAAAACGATTCTGAACGGAGACGGTTTATCTGTCTAGGATATATTATAGATAATTAAAAATTTATGATTATTTATGAGGCAGACCAAAGAAACGATGGATGGATGGAGTGCAACAAGATCTAGAGAGGTTAGAAGTAACAGAGTGGGAGGAGAGGATACAGGATCGTGATTATTGGAGAACAGTAACGGTGGCAGCCAAAACTCTTACAGAGTTGTGAAGGCACAGAAGAAGAAGAAAAATTTAAAAAGAAAATTTTTTATGAATTTCTAGCTTAAAATAATTTGCGAATTTTCGTGATTTTTACTATGTTGTCAAAATTTAAATTTAAATGCTTGTAAAAAAAAAGTTGTGGCTAAATAGTTCTTTTATTATTCAACTGCTATTGTAAAAATATATTATGAGCCTTATATTAAATTCTCAAATCTTAGAATTAAAAAGAAAAACTTTATGTATTTCTATCTAAGATATTTTGAACATTGCCTTAATTTTTATGTATTTAGTCAAAATTTGAACTTACTGTGATTGCTTTAAAATTCAAACGCTCTTAAAATTTTTCCTATAATGATGTTTCGAGTTTTCTCTATAGCTACTTGAAAGAAAACTAATAGAAAACTTAGTGTTGTATTTTTAATCCTTAGTTATAAACACAAACAATTTTATGATTTTTCAACTTCAAAATTACTTGCAAATTTTCGCGTTTTCGACAGATTTCTTAAAAATTTGAACTATAAATGATTATAAAAAAAAATTGTGACTTTCTATTTTTAATTTTTTTTTAGCTACAATAAGAACAACTCATAAGGAACCTTGTATTAAATTTTCAAGTTTTTTTGGTCGTCCAACATTTTTTTACCGGCACTTCAAAAAAAAAAATTCTCATAAAAATCGAAAATTTCAGTGGTCTATAAATAACTCAAAAAAAGTCAAAAATTTTTGAAAATTAAAATAAATATAGATATCACAAACATAAACATTTGGTGAAAATTTCAAGTATTTATAGTAATTAGTTTTTAAATTTTAACCATATAAAAAAATCGAACTGGTTTTGCGTAAAAATTTCTGTTTTTCTGTCATTTTTTTTTTTGTTTTTCTCGATTTTTTTTAGAACTATTGGAAAATGTTTACTTTTCACCTCTATATAATGCACCAAGGATATTCACTTTTACATCGGAAACCACCAACAAAGTTTGAAATTGAAGTATTATTTCGACTAGTTATGCTGTACAATGACACAAAAAAAAAAAACACACACACATCATTGTAAAATCAATACATTCATCACTTCGTTCAGAATCTGAAAATAATGTACATCCCATTTCATTTATAATCCATCTTTGTAAGTATCGTTGTAAACACTACTTATTCATGCATATTTTTTAACTTTCAGTAACTATAATGACCTTTGCTGTCGAGGTTTTTTTGTGATCAATAAAAAAAAAAAAATACTCGGACACGAGTCAGTCGGTATTTCGCGTCGAACAGATAGTAAATTGGCGGAAATTTAAAAAAGACTCGTTTCGGATAGGTCTTTGGTATTTGCACAATTATGTGTACGTATATGGAGAAGGGGGGGTGGCTGGTAACTGCATAGGTATTATTGTATATAATATTATTCTATTATGTTTATTATTATTGTTGTTGTTGTTGTTATTTTTATTGATATAATGTACAGCACGTGAGATGACCGTTTTTGGGTCGGCGCGTTGAATGATGTAGACTGCAAAGAAGACGGCGGCAACACGTATATATGAATGGGACAGTATATAATAACATATTATGTATGTGTTCTATATACGTAGTATTTCTTTTTTTTATTATATCAAACGAAACGGTCACTATATATTATACATGTGGGTACCTACATTTATATGATATGGGTGACATAAAAATTTCACCCGAACAATTAGAGCTCGCGACAAATAACCTCCTGCAACATGCACTGCAGCCGTCGCTATGCCAGACCGCCGTCATTATAATAATACAATGTAATATATGATTATATAGGTAGGTACACGCACGCGCAGTGAATCGGATCGTAAAAATATATTATTATAATATGTACAAGAATATAATAACAATATCCGCATATTATTATACATATTATATATATTATTATAAAGCATTAAAGTGCGTAGGTAGTTATATATAATACACCTAAATCGTACAATACAAAATTGTATGTTATATATTATATACGATAATAAGCGTTATATATTATGTGTTGTATTTAATTTGTATATAAAGAGTATATCCATCGTGCAGCGAAGGTAGTATATAGGTACCTGTCGTCCGGCAACTAATATCTAATAACTAATAAGGGGTGATCTTTTAAGCGTGATTATCCTGTTTTTATGGTGAAATTATGCATGTGTTAAAATTTAGACATTTTACATTTGAAGACCACTTTTCGAATTTTTGACATTTTTTGTACCTATCACTGAAATTTGATCCCGTGACAATACGAACTTAAGTTTTTCAAATATAAACCTCCTTTTTCGTTTTTTTTTTTACTTTTTTACATTTACACATTACAAGTAGGTCACTGTAATAAATAGTGTATTAAATTTGAATTCAATGATATAATAATATCATGGTATACGAAATTCGATTCTCAGCGGAGACTACCAGTCTATAGGATATTTTATACTGTATTAATTTTATTATATTTTTATTATTTAAAAGAAAAATAGGTAGTTAGGTATCACAAAATAAATTCCAAATTAATAAAATATAAAAAAAAACGTGCCTTTGTATTTTTAATATCTTACAACTATTGCCTACTGCTATTATATAAACTTATGGGGGACCTTGTATTATTAAGTTTTTTGATCCGGCAAAAATAAAATTTTATTAACATTTATAGAATAAAAATTCCCTTTAAAAAACTTTTGAAAATTTTGTCCAATATAGAAATCAATGAAATAAACATTTGGTGTGAATTTCATATATCTACAGTATTTTTTTTTTTCATTAATTGTGTAAGTCTTATAAATAAAATAGAATTAAAAATATTTCCGTTTTTTATTAATAAGACACTCTGTATACGAAGTTACTAATATAAGGTATATGACTAGGTAATTAGATGGCTGCAACTTGTTTGCGCACATTCTACAATTTTTACCTGAAAAATCGGAACTCGTTTGCGCACACAGTTATATTAAATGTACAACTGGTTTGCGCACACGAAAATAAGGAGTAAGGAGTCAATAGAATCAGTCGAACATCGCATAAACTTATGGACAAGATATAGATCTGGCGAAATAGACCAAATGAAATACATAAAAATAATGGAAAACTGTTTTTACGGAAAATAATAGACACGTTTACCAATCATATTATATTAAAATTAAAATTAAAATGTACACAATTATAAATTTATTAACAATTATTATAAAATAGCAAGTATTAACATGCATTTTTAACATATTATAAATTTATTAACAATTATTATTAAAAAGCAAGTATTAACAAGCATTTTTAACCATATCTATGAATATATTCATAGACAGTCCTAAGTCTGTTAAGTGAGAAGGAAAATGTATGTACCTAAGTACTTTAATAATTTACTTATAAATAAACAACTATTAATATGCTAGGTATTAAACTAGTGCGCAAACCATGTGCTTGGTTACGGTTCAACTGTTCCCAAACGAGTGGTAGTTTTGTGCCCAAACAAGTTGTCTTTTTGGTATTTGTGCGCAAACCAGTATCGCCCAATTAAATAATGAATGGGCTAAAAATAGGAAAAATCTATAAGAATAATTGGCCACCACCCCACTTAGCAAATCACAAGGATATTAACCTGCGTGGGGCGTAAAAACCGACACCGATTAAACTGAACGGCACCAATCAGCGTCCGCGACGTAATGATTCACGCGCAACGTCCAATCACGGACAACTGTAGGCTGTCCCTGCGCCATAAATCAACGCAATCGATGATGCCAAGCCTTGACATGCAAGTGTGGATCACAAAATTGGTCAGTATACCTCAAGTCCAACTAGAAGCAACACCTACCAGCAAAAACCGTCATGCGAACACAGCAAAAATTATTTATATGCTTACAACTTAAGTCCTACAGATCAACGACACGACTACGTGAATTTTATATATTAAAGTAAAATTATCGGTTCACACATAGAATAATTTCAATGAGATTTTTTACCGGGACAAATGAATGATTTATAGCACTCTATATTTAATTGCATTTAATATTAAAATAATTGTTTTTTTTTCTGCATATTATTTTGACTTTGATAATATTTTCTCGAATTTTCAATCTATCATTTATATAATATACCTACCGTGTGTTCACCAATTTAGGGAACGCTGAATTTATCGGCCGGATTATGTTGGAATGAATTGAATTTTTTACAATCTAGTGGTATTAAGTGACAAAAAAAAACTATACATAGGTACCTACATAGTTTTTTGTACAGTTATTAAGTTCAAATTTGGATGAAATTACATAATTATTAAGAACCAAGAATAACAATTTTTAGTTATATTATAATTTAAAAATATTATAGTTCACATGGGTACTTGAAATTTCTAGAGTAGGTACCTAGTATGCTTTAATTCTAATTTTAATAGTTTATGTCGTAGTTAATGACTGAATGAGTCGTGCATAATGAATCAGATTTTATTAATTTGGAATGTATTTTCTAAGATACCTATATTATATTTTTTATTTTTTTAGAAATTTAACTTTCTACCTACTGTACAAAAGAGCGACATCCCGCCACTTACTCTCTTTTTTCTTTTTCTCAGCGCTTTTAAAACGACTTGGAATAGAAAATGCCAGTATAAACAGTTAGTGAAAATGTCATATGTCTACGGTAATTTGTTTTAGAATTATACCAACATATAAAATCGATTTTATCGAAAGTTAATTTTGTTTAAATTTGCGTTCCAGTTCCAGACAACGCAACGGAATGAACAAGGTACAAAAAACTATATACTGCAGAATGAGTATGGGTCTGGGGCGTAAGATAAAGTTTTATTTAAAAAACTTGTTGAGTTTAAATATTCAGTATCAACCATATAGATTTTAATAACTTTAACGCCTTACATAAATGATGTGGTCGATATGATTTTTTCACAAGGTTTAATGAATAGCTAAACCCAAATGATAATAATCTATACATCACTTGTAGGTTGCAGTACTGCAATTGTACCGGAAATGAGGGAAATACACAAGTACAGTTGTACCATTAAAATAAAGTACTGTAAGTGTGTAAGTTTTTTCATACCAAATTGTTTGGTTTTTTTTTTTTTGAGACTAAAACATACACCGAAACTTTAATAATAATAATGATATTAGAGTTTCACAGTATTTTAGATATGAACATAAAAAACAGTTATGCGCAACTCAAAAATTGATTTCAAAAATGTTTTTATTAAACTGGTACAGAGTTAACTGTTATTATATATAGGTTATAGGTATAGACATTAGTGCAAGGAGAAGTACCTACGACATCGAATAAAGAACATGGGTAGTTTAACTAACTAGAGAATGAAAGCACGTAGAGCACCGTAGTATGCGATCACTCTGTATATATTATACATTGGCATATTAAGGGGGTGTCCTAACCCCTCCCTCCATCTAGTTATATTCATTACTGAAGTGTCGAAAAACATTGTTGATGAATGATGAAATATTTTAAAACTACTTTGAAAATTGAGTAATGTATTTTTCATCTTGTATTGGATAATAGGTAATATAAATTGATCTTATATAATTAGCAAAATGATATTTGAACTTCCAGAAAATGATGAACAACGAATTACGCGTAATTCTTAGAATTGTATTATCGTTTTGTTTTTGTGTAAGGTAGATTGATATCAATCCACCTTGGTTTTGTGATGTCGGGCCAGCTCTATTTATTGGCTATCACCTTATTATTATTCATCAAATACAAAATTATTATTGTAAACTCAAGTGTTAAAGTTTTAAATTTTTAACTGAACCAATCAAATCGTTTATACTTTGTTTATATCATAATTGTATTATAATCAAAAATGTATATAGCTAAAAAATTTTCCAAGACACAGACGACATACCAAATTTCCGTTCGCTAGTTTCAATAGGGTGCTGTCAGGGATATAATAATAATAATAATTACTTTATTACGGAATAAATTCCAATAACAATAATAACAAAATAAAAATAATAATAATTAATAAGTTATAAGTAGTTTAGAAAGTAATTATTTAAATAACAATAATAATGAAATACAAGAAAATGCTTATCGTGAGTACTTAAGGAAATAAATCAAAATGTATTGCAGTGTTACCCGCAGACATTAAAATGTTAGCAGGACTGTGTGACATATTTAGTTTTAAAATTTGACAGGTAAAATGTATGTTTAATTCTAGAGTTAATTGTATTTACCTTAAAGTTTAATTCTCCAAGAAGTTCTGGACAATCTATCATATTATGCAATAATTTAAATAGGAATCTTAAATTTAATGTAAGGTATCTATTTTTTAAAAAATCAATTCTAAAAAAATTACTGATTATATTATATCCCGAATGAGGGGATCTTTCCACATTACATTTAAATGACAAATATCTTAAAAAATTATATTGAATTGAGGAAAGGCTGGTATTTTGACCGATATTATCAGTGTGCCATAATAATGAAGCATATTCTATTTGAGATCTGACTAAAGAAAAATATAAAGTTTTTAATGCTGAGGTATCGTAGAAATCTATACAAGTGCGTTTTAGAAGACCTAATTTCATAAATGATTTATTACGAACGTAATCAAAATGCTTATTAAAAGACAGTTTTGAATCAAAAATCACACCTAAGTCTTTGATAGTATCATTATGGGTTAAGCTAAGTTTATTCAAAGAGTAATCAAAATATAAAGTGGATTTTTTTAATGAATATGATACAGTGGAGCATTTATTAATGTTCAATGACATACCATTCTTGTGGCACCATTTATAAAAGTTATCTAAATCAATTTGAAAGTTGTTAGAATCATCAATACAATTCATTATTTTGAAAAGCTTAGTGTCATCAGCAAGTAATAAACAATCCGAATGTTTTAAAACCTTAACAATGTCATTTATGAAAAGAAAAAATAGTAATGGTGATAAATGATCTCCTTGGGGGAGACCAGATACAACCTTAATTATATTAGAAGTGAAATTTTCATATTTAACAATTTGTGTACGATATTAATAATATTGATGATCGACTCTATCAAACGCTTTTTCAAAGTCTGTGTACACAACATCTAACTGAGCTTTATCATTAAAAGCGTTTAAGATAGTTTGTTTGAAAACACATAAATTGGTTACAGATGAACGTTTTGGTCGAAAACCGTGTTGTTCATTGCAAATAATTTTTTCGCAAAGGGGAAATATCTTTTTATTAACAATTTTCGAAAATAATTTAGGGAGGATTGAATTTTTAGAAATTGGTCGGTAATTTGAAACTTGAGATCTGTCACCTTTTTTAAAGATTGGTGTAACATAAGAAGTCTTCCATTTGTCTGGGAATACACCTGTTTGGAGCGATTTATTAAATAAAAAAGTTGCAATATCTGACAAAATAAATGAGGTTTCTTTAAAAAATCTAGTTGAAATATTATCGGGACCACAAGATAAATTTATCTTAATAGACCAAAGTTCATTGAAAACTTCCGTTTTGGAGATATTGATTGAGTTAAGATTAAGTGAGGAATTATCAAAAATAAATTTTTCAGAATTATTTGAAGTGCTTTTTTTATAAATATTTGAAAAGTGTTCTCTAAATAGGTTAACAATAACAGTACCAGTATTAGCCTCCTTCTCATTATATAACACAGAAGAGGGTAATTGATTTATAGATTTCTGTAATCGAAAAAAATTCCAAAATGATTTTGGGTTCAGTTTAACTGAATGTTGTGTCTTTTTAATAAAGATTTTATAGTCGCGGTATCTTAAATAATTACATTCTTTACGGATATCAGAAAAATAGGTATATGAAACGGTGGTTTTTAAAATCTTAAAAAAGGAATGAGCTTTATTTTTTCTTTAATTTTTTTTTTTCAATTCATTACTAAACCAAATTGGGAAACAAAATTTATGTCTACGGCTTTTAGGGATATAATTATTTATTGCATAATCGGTATGATAGAAGAACGTATCTAAGTTTTCATTGATATTAGAATTAGAATTAAACAAGGTAGACCAATTAATGGATCCTAGATAAGATATAATAGAAAGATAATCACCTGAATTCCAATTAAATACAAAATCATCAAACTTTAAATTACAACATTTTTTAAGACTATAAACAATACTAAGAGGAGGGTGATAGAGGTCTACGGGATTAATAGGACAGTTGTCTAATATGATATTAATATTTAGTGGATTAGATATAACATAATCAAGAATAACATTTTTCACATTACAAATATGGTTATACTGAAAAAAATTTTAATACGACAATTTATCATTAAAATATAAATCAGCATTACAAACATTCGAAGAAGGTAGATTGTAATCGCCTAACAATAAGAAATCAGCTTTAGGGAATTTAACTAAGATTTTTTCAACAAAATCAAAATATTCATTGTACACATCAATATTAGAACGTTTAGGTATATAAACTGAACTGATAATAAGGGTATGGGAAGGAAGAGTTATTTTAATAAACAAAAGTTCAATTTTATCATTATGGATTATAATGCGATTAGAAACGAACGAACTGCGGACTGCGTGGATAGTGAATTGGTATAATTATTTATATCATGTCTATATACTTCATAACCAAGAAAACCCAGTTCAGATGAGTCGATAGTGTCCGTGAGCCATGTTTCAGTTATGATAAATATATCGTATAGTGAGTTTGGTATTTGAGATTTTAAATGAGAGATTTTGTTGTTTAGACTTCGAGCATTTTGATAATAAATATGTACATCTAACTGAGAGTTATTAATAAGATTATTTTTGAGCGGTGCATATCTTATTATGTTTTTTGATTTGATAATGGTAGGATTGCCTCTAACATATTTAATAATAATGTCATTTTCACCTTTTTCACGCCGTTGAACTAGTTCTTGTCGTAATTTAGCCATAGTTTCTCGTTGTTTAAATGTACGGTCAGATGAGAATCGGAGATCTTTAAATTCGAGTAAAGTACGAAGAGTTGACTGAGTCTGAAGAACATCAAATGTTTGTTTTGGATCTGATAATGTGATCTTTAACGGGCGGACATACTTATACTAACAACACTTAAATTACTGATCATTTATTTATTAAAGCTCATGATTAGGAACAACGCGACTCGCACAACAGGCAACGTACGGCTGTTGAGACTAGACTAAACTTAATAATAAGAATCATAATAACATATTAAATTACATAATCACATAATCAGTTCCCCTTTCTTATCAACTAATACTAATATAATATAATATAGGACATTTATCAATGTTAACATTCGGCCATCCTTTTCTCTTCTGTCCTCAGTAGAGTATAACACAATAAAAGTTTTACAAATGTATAAAAAAAAGAATAAGTAATTAGTAATTACATTAATAATAACCAATAGTAACAGAATAGTAATAAAATACTGTAGTAATACTTATGCAAACTAATGAATACATACATTTTAACAGAAAAACAATATTAATAGAGTGGAATATAATAAAAGTTTTACAAATAAATAAAAAAAAAGAATAAGTAATTACATTAATATAATAACCAATAATAACAGGATAGTAATAAAATACTTGTAGTAATACTTATACAAACTAATTAATACATACATTTTAACAGAAAAATAATATTGTATATATTATTCATAAATCATAATCCTTAAGGTACTTTAGTTTTCTTTTTTTTCGACAGGACCGTGATTTGCCTATTGATGTTGATTTTTCCTCTTGAGCCTCCATCTCAGATACTACATTGAACTGTTCATCATCACTTCCTTCATGGTGTTCATCACTGCTCCCATATGATGTGCTGTCAAATGGTTTCATTTGATCAATGGCTACCACACCTTCATAGAATTTTTGGGTCCTTTGTATTTCGGGTAGGTCTTGGATCCGGTAGCGATCATGAGGCAACACTTCTGTGATAACATAGGGTCCTTTATACTTAAGTGCCAACTTTTTTGTTTCCCCTGGCTGCCCTACCACTTGGTGCATCACCATTACCAATTCACCAATACTATACTTATGAGCTTTTGTCTTCTCTGTATTATTATGAGCCTGGATCTTTTTTTTCTCTTCAATTATTGAAGTCAGTGCCGCAGTCCTTAGTTTTAATAGATCATGTGAATCACCTTGAACTATATTTGCATGGTCCTGCACCCTGTCGCCATCGTACGTTCTCGGTGTATACCCAAACATCAAAGCGAAAGGAGTAGCCTTAGTTGCTCTATTAAGAGCATTGTTTATGCTCCACTGTATTCTTCCTATTTCCTTATCCCAATCTGTTTCTGTTGTGCACGTGGTTGTCAGCATAGATAGAATAGTTCGGTTCAAACGTTCACATTGCCCATTTGCCCTCGGAGTAGCTGTCGCGTTTCTCACATGTATGATGTTATGAGCTCTACACATCTGCTCAAACTCCTTGCCCGTGTAGGCAGTTCCACGGTCACTAATTATTCGTGTCATAGGTCCGAATGTAGATATGATCTCCTCCATTAGCTTAGCAGTAGTACTACTCTTAACGTTCTTTGTTGGCCTTAGAATAGAGAATTTAGTGAACCCATCTATTAACACAAATAAATATAAATTATTTAATTTACTTTTAATAAATGGTCCTAAGTGATCTACGTGCACCGTATGAAAAGGTATCCCAATTTTGTCAATGATGTGTAACTCTCCTTGTCGTCGTCCACCTGGTACCTTGTTATAGAGACAGTCAAGACATGATCCAACAAATCCTTTGACGTACCTCTTCATATATGGAAACCAATAATGACGCCGTAATCTCTCTAATGTGTTCTCACTTGCTGGATATCCAACGTTATTATGGCACAATCTTGTGATCTGACTTCTTGCTTTATCTGGCACCACCCACAGTAGCTTATCATCATTTCGGCGATATAATCTACCATCTACTACACAATACTCATCTTGTACCTTTCTTTCAGCTTTAGTCAGTATCTTTTTTTCATCCAGTCCTACTATTCTTATAATATCATTCACTTTTTTATCTTGACGTTGAGCGATCGTCAACCAATCTTCATTGTTCATGGTGTTCAGCAAGACATATAATTTTTCTGTCTCATCTACCATCTCATCACATTCATTTGGGTTCCTAGATAGGGCGTCTACATGATTCATTTTGTCACCCGCACGGTGTTCTACTTCGAAATCAAAATCCATTGTTTGTAACCACCATCTTGCTATCCTGGGTATAATATTTTTCTTACTGAAAGTCCACCTAACTGCAGCACAGTCTGTGACGACTTTAAACTTCTTTCCTATCAAATAGGTGCGGAACTTTTGAAGTGCCCATACTACAGCTAATGTTTCTAGTTCGATAGAATGATAACGAGCTTCTTCGACAGTTGTTTGCCGACTAGCATAGGCAACTGGATGCATCAAAGCCTGTTGATCTTTTTGCAGAAGTATGGCTCCAAGACCTAGCTGCGAAGCATCGCAGTGTAGTTCCAACTCTGCAAGTGGATCATATAATTGTAACACTGGTTTATTAGTGAGTACCTGTTTTAGTTTTTCAAATGCCTTTTCTTGGTCCTGTGTCCATTCCCACGCAACATCTTTGTGCAGTAAGTGTGTAAGTGGCTTCGTTATTTGTGCGTACTGTTGTACATAACGTCTAAAATAACCAGTCAATCCTAAATACTGACGTACGTTATGAACATCACGCAGCCTAGGGAAGTTTGTCACGGCTAGTATTTTCCGTTTACTCGGTGCTATGGTTCCTTCCGAAATCTCGAACCCCAAATACTCAAATTTTGTACATAAAAAGTTACATTTCTTTAAATTCAATGTTAGATTTGCTTCATTAAATACCTTGAGTATAATTTCTAAATTAATAAGTCCTTCTTCGACTGTTCGGCTAGGAATTAGTACATCATCCATAAAAACCATTGCTATTGTGAAACGCAGGGGTCCAAGTACTCGGTTTATCATTCGTTGGTATACAGGTGGTCCATTGGCTAGACCAAACGGCATCCGTATGAACTCGTACTGTCCGTCTGGCGTTATAAACGATGTTTTCTCAGCGGCGTCTTTGCTCATGGGCAGCTGATAGTAACCTGAAAACATATCTAGATTGGTGTAAAACTTCATACCTGATAGACGGTCCAACTGTTCATCTATGAGAGGTAATGGATACCGATCTTTCACAGTTATTTTATTAAGGGCTCGATAGTCCACACAAAATCGACTACCTCCATCTTTCTTCTTAACAAGTAGAATTGGTGAAGCATACGGAGAGCTTGAGTCTGAAATTATACCATATGTCTTTAGATCTTCAACCATCTCCCGTACCAACTTTCGCTCTGTGTCGCTTAGTCGGTAAGGTCGGAAAGTAACTGGTTCGTTTGTAGTTGTTATTATTTCGCATTCTGTGCCCTTGACCATACCCAATTCGTTCATGTTCGTCGCGAAGCAACCTCGATATCTCTGTATTAAATCTGTAAGTGCTTGTCTCTCTTCGTCCGTTAGTTGGTCTCCATGCTTAATTGACATTTTATCGTTTTCCACCGCCTTTACATGAGTGTCCTTTACTTCAGTGCAGACTATTGCTTTACTTATCTTTTCGTTCTCCTTAAACTGTACATCTGTTGTTGAAAAATTTATAATTGGTGTACGTGCATTACCTTTCTCATCTGTGGTTATGACACAATTTGGGATGCAACAATTTTCTCTAACTTGTGCTTTGACATATAAATTAAGTGACTTATTATCTGACCGTACTTCAATTACACCTACGTGGTTTGGTGAAATCACTTCAGATTTTTTTGCCCACAGACTCATTACACGAGGAGGTAGAGTAGGAACATCTATATCAAATATGTCATTACCCTCCTTATGATCTTCATAAATGCGCACAGTGTCTCCACGTTTAACTAGAACAATATGCGGCTGCTCAATGAATGGCTGGCCAATTATTAAAGAAATATTTTGTGCATCATCTGGAACTATGTGAATAGGTACTTGAGATGTGGCTTGATCAACTTACAGTGACAATTCCTAATGGCAATAGTTTTCCATCACCATAGCCTCTTACTTCTATGTCATTCCGCAACGACTCAATCTCCAGCCCTTGATCCTCGGCATCACTTCTTCGCATTAGACACAATTGACTTCCTGTATCTATATATGATTTGACTGGTATTTCATTAACGAATGCATCGAAAACATATTTTTCATTTACTTTGTTCGGTGTCAAACTTATTAGTGATACTAATGATGAGTCTTTATTAACTGTATTTGTAATGCAAGTACTTACTTCATGTCCAAACTTACCACATTTTGTACATTTTGGTTTCTTAGGCTTTAAACAGTATCTTGAAACATGACCATACTTGGAACAATTAAACCAAAGTGGTTCGTCTTTATCATTCCGTGGTGGCAACTTAACATATTTTTTTACATTAGCGTTAATTGTATCTTCAGTTGTAGTATTACTATGCGAGTTACTTGTCTTTGAACTATACCCATCAGATTTATGTGTATACGGTGGTTTCTTACTGATTACATCATTTTTCTTGAAGAACTCGGATCGCGCGTCGTTGATTTGCACAAAAGACATTAAATCTGAAAATAAGCTGTTTTCATCAACATGCTGTCTGGCAAGTAGATAATAGCATAAATCACGTGATCTTAATCCTGCTGCAATCTGTTGTTTTGTCTCACTCAACGAAAGGTGTAACTCACGACATAATTTGTATTTATGATGGAAATAATCGGCCACTGTTTCCGAATTACCTTGAGATCTTGTCAACATTCGCTTCATACGTTCTACCACGTTCAAATTTGATCCAACAAAAGTACTTTGAAACTGAACAACAAAATCGTCCCACGCACAGAATGTTCTTCCAACATACCAATGGCTCGCGGGGCCTGTCATCTTAGAACGTGCAGTTTCCAATTTGAAAGCGTCTGGCCAACGGTACAATTTAGAAACTCCCTCTATCGCCGCCAACCAATCTTCTGCAGATTGTTTGTCACCGCGACCATCAAATTCGGGCAGTGTACTTAAAAAGTTCGGCATAACAGTGTACTCGGGTCCATATGACGGTGTTTTATCACGTTCCTGTAATCTCAAGTTCATGGTTAGTAAACTGTTTATCAACACCTGATTTTGGTCTATCAGCGCCTTCATTGTTGGGTCTATACCACTAGTCGCTGTTGGTACCGCGTTTGTGTTCGTTATGGAACGATCGATATAATTGTGGTCTGTATTTTGTAGGTTAGGATTCTTTCTTCCATGTTCGGCGTTCTTCCCGTCATAATTTACCTCACCAAATGGCGTCGATATTTTGTTACTTTCATTACCTTCATTATTCATCGTGATATTTGCCCCAACGTTTTGGTCGTCGTTCTTCTGTTAATGCATCTTCTTATTCTTCTTGGTTATCCCACTTCTGACTATTAACAACACTTAAATTACTGATCATTTATTTATTAAAGCTCATGATTACAGTGGCGGCCTGGGTTCATTTTTTTTAGTCGGCTAGAATTTAAAAAGTCCCCTGACCAATAAGACTAATAGCAAATGTGCAAATGCAAATGGCTATGGGCCTTTTTACAGTTTTACATTTTTTCTAATTTTGAGGTACCATAGTGGCATAGTGTTCCAATTTTCTGTTTATCTTACTGTGGTTTATCCGTTGTTTATCGGTTTATAATATTATATAATATATTATAGTATTTATCGCATGGTATTCATTATTTTTAAAATAACACAATACGACTATCTAACACGATTTAAGATAATATCTACAAACTAAGTTATTTATGAACATTTAAAATAATATAATCTCAATCGGGTAATGGCTTTGGCTGTAAGGGCCCATTTAGCCAAAGGCCCAGTCGGCGATCGCCGACTCGCCGACCTGGCCAGGCCGCCACTGCATGATTAGGAACAACGTGACTCGCACAACAGGCAACGTACGGCTGTTGAGACTAAACTAAACTTAATAATAAGAATCATAATAACATCAATTACATAATCACATAATCAGTTCCCCTTTCTTATCAACTAATACTAATATAATATAATATAGGACATTTATCAATGTTAACACTTAGATTTAATACCTAGGCGGTGTAATTTAATAGGTTCAAATTTGAGATCAAGTTTGCTGAATATTATCCTTAACCGATCGGAATCAGTATCTAGAGATGTAGATTCCGATAATTTTTCTAGAAAGTTAAACAATAAAATATTATTTGCTCTAGATTGTCTGTCCAGGATTTCATTAATAATATCACGATCAGAGTCATTATGAGTAGTTAAATTAGATTGATATAAAGCTTTGACTTTATTTTCAAGATCCGAGACACGATTGTTCATCACAATATTATCGTTAGATAATTTTTCAAGCTTTTCATTAAGATCATCAAAACGTTTATTAAAACTTCTTAAGGTTCTACTTTGATCATTAACAGCATTTACCAATTTAGTTTGTGTAGATTTGATCTCCTTTAATGATTCCAAAATTTCATTTAATTGGTCTGCCATGATAGTGAATAACGTGAACGAAATTACGGTAGTAAAATTATAACTATAAATAACGCACCGAAAAGAAGTATAAGCTAGTTTGCGATAAAAAAAAAGAAGATAACGGAGCACAAAAACGCTACACTGCACAACACTACCTATCAGGTCTACTGTATACTGTGTATAATGTATAATATACACATGTATATTATATATATATATCTTACCTGCATTTTATTATTATATATTGATATGTATATCATATATTTTCATATACATATACATATAATATTATATTAGGCGAGGTACATCATCAGCTGTCTTATTATGTGTGCATTAACCGTTGTGCATGCCATATGCGTATATATATACCTATATAATAACTAGGTATAATAAATAAAATTACGGAACGAGAGAATGTAATGTACCGAAGGGTGAGTGGGTGGGGGATGATGTGCTGGGGGGGGGGATCGGCGGCGGGCTAAGGATTTATTTTCAATAGGCGTCGGTAACCTATTTTCGGCGGGGTACGTGCCTGGAAATTTATTGGTTTATGATAAAGAGTACACCTGGACACACCGCTGCACGTCGCGAGAGCCGCTGCACGTCGCGAGAGCCGCTGCAGTCGCGTTTGTTTTTTTTTTTTATTGGCTTATTTTATTATATCGCTCGGACGAATTGCGTTATTGTTATAAAATCTATACTGCAATAATAATGTATCGGAGACTGCACAGAGTGAGAGAGTAAACTGCTGCTTGACTGCGGCATGTATATATATATATATATATATAGGTACTAAGTACATTATATAGAATAACAATATGTATACAATATATAGATCATCGCGGAGGAGACTTGATCGATTATGATGGCACGCCGCGCCTATTATATTATTATACGCGTGTATTGTTGTCGCCGCAGTGCATTATCGTGAGACATTTATTATATTATATTATTATATTGTCCGTGCCAGAAAACCAGAAATTAATCGCACATATTATTATATGGGTAAGTACTATATTATATATATATATATATATATAATATTATGCCGACGAACACGTGAGCGTGCAGACTGGTGCAATACTCGTAATAAGTGTAATATATATAATATGTCGTAGCCACTTGATGAAATTGATTTTTTCATGAAAAGATGACCATTTCATGAAATGGAAACGGATTTTTTACACTTCGTGAAATTTGAAAATATTTCACAATATGGTCACTTTTTCATGAAATGGTCACCCTATCGTGTAATTTTTTTCATAATGTGGTCGTTCACTTTATGTACTAAAATACAACATTTATTACACACGTAAATACTAAATGTACAAGCTTTAATAAACATAAATGTAAGTTATTTTGATCTAAATTTAACTGAAGTTATGATATAGGTATAATAGGTATATAGGTATTACATAATATATTTATATCTATTTTTATCATATTATAATAATATTTTTATTTATTAGAGCAGGTAAATGAATTATGACAACGACTGTTACATTTTAAACTACCTTTAAAACAAATACATCTTTTGGTTAGAAGTTATAAAAAAATTAACAGCTGAAGAGGACCTTGAAGAAATTTACAGCAAATATGAAAACGAAAATATTGAACAAAGTATTCTTGTTAAATATTGCAAAATGTGCAAAAACGAGTCCACAGAAGATGTTTGTGATTTGTGCAAAACAAATAATGCAATACACGAAGAACGTAAAGCTGGGCACAAAGCTGCCGAAAAAATGTTACAGGTACTTGGTACTTATACCTAAGTTTATCTATAGGATATAGGAAATAAAATTAATAATTTAATTTTGTTGTTTTTATATACAGGTTAGCAATGCCGTAATTCCAGAGTTCAAAATTAATGACTGCATCACAATTTCTGTTCCAAAAGTCGACAGAGGACCATCGGACCTGCTCGCGTGATTGCTGTCATTATTGAAGAAAAAAATGAGATGTATAAAATAGGAACTACACATGGTCTTATTAAAGGATGGTTTAATCCTGGAATTATGCAGCATGCAACTGCAAATTTCATTTTAGCTGAACAGATTGACAAACAAAAATAATTAACCTTGCGTGAAACTGTCCAAGTTGTATCTGGTGGTCAGGGGTTCTTAAGTTGTTCATGTAAAAGTGCTTGTCAAAGCAAAAGATGTGTTTGTTTTAAAGATGGTTTAAAATGTAACAGTCGTTGTCATAATTCATTTTCCTGCTCTAATAAATAAAAATATTATTATAATATGATTAATATGATAAAAATAGATATAAATATATTATGTAATACCTATATACCTATTATACCTATATAATAACTTCAGTTAACTTTAGATAAAAATAACTTACATTTATGTTTATTAAAGCTTGTACATTTACGTGTGTAATAAATGTTGTATTTTAGTGCATAAAGTGAACGACCACATTATGAAAAAAATTACACGATGTTAAATTAGGGTGACCATTTCATGAAAAAGTGACCATATTGTGAAATATTTTCAAATTTCACGAAGTGTAAAAAATCCGTTTCCATTTCATGAAAAGATCAATTTCATCAAGTGGCTACGACATATACATGTTGTGCAGGTAATCACGTGACCAGTGCGGCCGTAAAATATAGACGGCTGACCATTGAAATATATAGAGACCGTATATATTATTGGATCACATTTTAGATTCTGATCGGAGCGAGAAATGTATTGATTTTACCGTGATGTGTTTTTTTTTTGTGGCTATCATCACGTTTAAGGTTAGTAAAAGTGCTTCGATTTTCGACTTCAGGACCCTGTTCGATTAGAAAGTTAATCTAGTTGGTACTTTGGGGGATCAAAAGTAAAAAATTCTCAACATTTTTTCTAAATAATCGGGATAAACAAATTAAAAATTAAGGTAAAAACGGGAAATTCAAGACACCTAAAATATTTTTACAATAGAAAAATATTGGAAAATAAAATAAATATATACTCACATTTTTTTTTTATAAGCCTTCAAAGTTTGAATTTTAACCACATACGTAAAAATAACGAAAATTCTTAAATTATTTTATGCTAGAAATTCATAGAAAAATTTTCCTTTTGTATCTAAGATTTGAAAATCAGAAAATTTAATACAAAGCTCCTAACATATTTTTACAATAGCAGTCGAAAAATAAAAGGAATAAATAGTCACATTTTTTTTTATAAGCATTTAAAGTTCAAATTTTTAATTTTAGTGATTAAAAAAGAATAATTTTGGTGTTGTTAAAATTGTTGCCAGACAATTGTTTATATACAGGGTGATCCATGTAAGTGGTTAAACTAATTATCTCAAAGGGCATTAACGTTTTTTGAATTTTGAATTTTTTAAATTTTAGGTTTATTTTTTTTCTAAAACCGTATATAATTTTATAATTTGTTCACTTGTATATTTACTTTTGAAACCACTGTTAACTTTTGATTTTCAAATGACAACATACCTATAATTAAAATATCAAGAATTAATAAAACTATTATTCCAATAATTGTAAAGAACAGGAAACTATAATGATACCTAAATTTGATATCGCTGAATTAAAGGTAACAAAATAAATCTAATTAATCCAATAATTAGTCGATAAATTCATAAATAATTATGGTTCAAATACAATATTAATCTTTAATTGATCGCTATTTATTTCGTTACCTTGAATTCATCAATATCGAATTTCTCACTAGCTCTTGGTCTTTTCAATTATTTGAAAAATAATTCAAATCACTAATACTTTAAGGAGCTGTATCTCACAAACCAATCAACAAAAAATAAAAATGTTAACACGTAAATTTATGAAAAAAAAATGATTTTAATAATTCATGATATTTTGATTATATGTTACCATTTGAAAATCAAAAGTTAACAGTGGTTTCAAAAGTAAATATTATACAGGTGAACAAATTATAAAATTTTAGAAAAAAATAAACCTAAAATTTAAAAAGTTCAAAATTCAAAAAACGTTAATGCCCTCCGAGGTAATTAGTGTACCCAACAATTTTGAAAATGCAGAACGGGGAGTAAGTCAGGGAGCTATCCCCCTAACCTAACCATGTATAAGTCGCGTTTTACTCTTGACATCATAAAATCACACCTTTCGTATCTAAAATACATGCGTGGTATTTATTTATCACGACTAAGATAACTTAGGTATAACATAACTATAGGGAAAAATTAATTTAAAGTATAATTAAATATTAATCAAAGAACATTTATATCCATCATACACAGTGACTTAGAGACTCAAGGACTAAATTAACACTCAACGCCTATATTTAACATTTCATCTTATAGCTCAATATTTTTGTATATATATTATATTTCCAAAATGTATTACATATTTTTTTTATTTATTTTTTTATTATGAGAATATAAAGTGCTTTAAAAAAGAATAATTTCGATGGTCTTAAATATTGTTGTCGGACAATTATTATTAGTTCCGTGTTTAAATATAAGTCACGTTTTACTTGTGACATCATAAAATCACACCTTTTGTATCTAAAATACATGCGTGGTATTTATTTTTCCCTATAGTTATCTTAGTCGTGATAAATAAATACCACGCATGTATTTTAGATACAAAAGGTGTGATTTTATGATGTCACAAGTAAAACGTGACTTATATTTAAACACGGAACTAATAATAATTGTCCGACAACAATATTTAAGACCATCGAAATTATTCTTTTTTAAAGCACTTTATATTCTCATAATAAAAAAAAAGAAATATGTAATACATTTTGGAAATATAATATATATACAAAAATATTGAGCTATAAGATGAAATGTTAAATATAGGCGTTGAGTGTTAACTTAGTCCTTGAGTCTCTAAGTCACTGTGTATGATGGATATAAATGTTCTTTGATTAATATTTAATTATACTTTAAGTTAATTTTTCCCTATAGTTATCTTAGTCGTGATAAATAAATACCACTCATGTATTTTAGATACGAAAGGTGTGATTTTACGATGTCACAAGTAAAACGTGACTTATATTTAAACACGGAACTAATAATAATTGTCCGACAACAATTTTAAGATCATCGAAATTATTCTTTTTTAAAGCACTTTATATTCTCATAATAAAAAAAAAGGAATAAAAGAAATATGTAATACATTTTGGAAATATAATATATATACAAAAATATTGAGCTATAAGATGAAATGTTAAATATAGGCGTTGAGTCTCTAAGTCACTGTGTATGATAGATAATATTTTATGTAAAAAGAAACAGTATAGGTACGATTGGTAAATTGGGTATTGCGGTTGTGTTGCTTATCGGATCCTTTTGAATGATTTAAGTGAAGGAATCCATCCCTGTGTTACACTAATTGCATGATCATATCTGAAATTAAATAATTGTATGTATTTATTAATGAAAAAGGTAGATATGTAATGAATATCGTAAATATAATTATACCCGTAAAAATAGTGCAGAGCCATCATGCTGATTACCCTTTTTGCATGTTTTTTTGTTGGTCCTGTAAAACATAATTTAATACCAATAATAAGTGATTATTGTATAAAACAATTTATCTCAGTTTACTGCAGTAGATGAAATATTTAAAGGGATGAAAAACTCTATTTAAAAATATCAGTTGTTAATAGAAGTATGTTACAATATAAAAAAAAAATACCTTGTGCACGAAAAGGTTTTCCATGTATTATAGTTTCAACTCTAACAGTTACAGGTGTCTTGCGCGTAATTTCATGTTCATATTTAATCCCCGGTATAAGTTGATGGAGCAGTTCAACCGGGTTCATAGATTTTGTTTGTAACTCTATATTTATCATCGGGCAATGAGGCTGAAATTGATGCGTGTTAGTTAAAAATTTTAATATTTTTATAGTAAAATAATATATGAAGGAAGTTCTAAATTTAAATTATGTATTTTATTCTTGATTTACACCACATATAGTTAGGTAAATAATGAGAAATCTCAAATAAGGGTCGAGAGAAATTTAAATAATGTGTTACCTGCGGTGGTAATATTTCATTGTATAGTAAATTCAGAGTTGCAGGCATTTCAGCACTCGAACATTGCGCGATCTGAAAAAATTACATAATTACAATTCTTAATGAAATGCGCAATAAATTTGAACATTTACAAGAGTAAATACATAGGAAATTAATAAGTATTGCTCAAAAACATTTAAAAAACATTAATCAATTATTATATGCTCATCTTACTGTATAGGATAGTTGATTTTCATCGTCTAGATTTGATTGGACGGCCAATGTACTAGGTCCATAACATAATCGATCTTGATTGCTCTAAAATTTTAAGTAACAATATATTTTATAAAAACTGATTGCGTGTATAAATGTATGTAACTTAAACTTTTAAGTTTTAACTATCTATAATTATTATTAAATGACGTAATATTTGATTAAGGATCTTAAAATGTTTAACTTTTATAAAAAAAATCTAACCCAAATACCACTCGTGAACATATTTGACATAATTATTATTATAATTTGTTTACCTTCAAATCTGCTCTTGTTTTCTTATACAAATATTTTCCACTCATCCACATTAATCCAATTCCCGCGACGGCACCCACTGTTATCAAGGATTTCATCATCATCTTGAAATACAACAAATGTTTCCAATCGGCAACAATAAATAGTACTTATACAATATTATGTGAATAACAATATACAAGAAAAATACGTAACGGTTTATCTACGAAAGCGTCAAATTGTCAAATGAATATAATATCTGTGACGAATAAACACTATAGTTTTGGTTACCTAGTGATGAATTTATAAATATTATGTGGCTTATATTTTCATTTAAGCCAGATATGATATACAAAAAATATCAAAGACTATTGAAAACTACTCGGCCGATTTTTATAAGATTACCTATATGTTAAATATACTTAATGTGGTAGCTTTTTTCGACTTAAAAAGGATATTATATTGATCACTCGTTTGGTGGCCTCAATTTTTTTTTTTATTGAACACCTAATAATAATGGATTTTGACCCACTGAGGTAGAGATTGATGTTTATTAATTTAAAGTTAAGGTATACCGCGCTTAAAATGATGGACATTTTTAAAACTTTCTAGTTTCATAACTAATTATTATTCCAATGGATAAATATGGACCAAGGAATAATTAATAATCTTAAAGTGTATTATCGAAAACGTATCTGGACAATGTACCTGGTATTATAGTATTTCTTTTGAATTATATTTTTTATTGTTAAAAGTTAAATTAAACTGTATTATAATTTTAGATTCTGTACGGAGCTAGCGATGAATATTATTGATTTTACCATGATGTGTGTGTGTGTTTCTTTTTTTGTGTCTGTCATCGCGTTTTGGGGCAGTAAAAGTGCTTCGATTTTTGACTTTAATCGGGATAAACAAACTAAAACTTAAGGGAAAAACGGAAAATTTTACGCACAATCAGTTTTCGACAAAATCGATTTTGGTTTTTAATGTAACTTTAAAACAAATCGCCATAGATACATGAAATTTTCACCAAAATTTTATATAAGTATATTCTATCCACCATGCAATTTTCAAACATTTTCGACTTCAGTTGAACTATTCATAGATACTTGCAATTTTCGATCAATTATTAGTTTTTTTTTTAAAATTAATATCGATAAAAATGTATTTGTTGGGTAGTAAAGCTTGAAAATTTTATACAATACTCTTAACATATTGTTACAATAGCAGTTGAAAAATAAAATAAATTCATAATCACAACTTTTTTTTATAAACATTCAAAGGTTGAATTTTGACAAAATATGTAAAAATCTCAAAAATTCGCAAATTATTCTAAGCTAGAAATTCATAAAAAATTTATCTTTTTAAATCTAAGATTTGAAAATTTAATACAGGATTCCTTACAAGTTTTTCAATCTTTATCACAAAAAAATGTCCACCGGAAATTCAAATTAAATTTTTATGAGCATTTGAAATTTAAATGTTTACAACATTGGATTTTCACTGGATTTCACATTTAGCGACTTTCTTATTTTGGCGTAACTCTGAAACAAATGACCGCAGATACTTGAAATTTTCACTGAATGTTTATATAGGCATAACTCTTGCCGCCTTTTCATACCGTGCTAGGGCTTAGATATTGCAGGTATCACGTCAATTGTTCGTCGAAAATAGTTCGCGCGACAGTTGTTCGCGTGACAATATTATTCGCAGGAAAATTATTCGAATGAGACAATTGTTCGTAAAAACAAAATAATAAGTCTCGATTGTCATGTAATATATTTTGTAATCCATACGGCATTTAATAAATAATAATATACTATTTGGTTTAGTGTGAAATGTGTGAAGTTTTAAAATCATATCGATAACGTATTTCGTTGTCGAACATTATAATATAATGGGCACAAAAATCCTAATGTGTTCTGGAAGAGTAGGTACCTAATAATAACAATACTAATACTAACACATACTTGTCACAAAAATTATACAACATTAATTTTTGACCATCCAATTTTATTTTACCCCAATAAATATTTAATTACTGTCAGTGGCGTATTTAAGGTTTTTCCGCCTCTAGGCACTTTCCAATTCGCCTCCTTCCTCCCCCTTCATCCTTCCTACAATTATTTCTAAAACGTATTTAAATATACAATTTATTATATTATAATATTATATTAAAAAGATACATTGAGATATATATAGATATATGATTCATTTTGAGCGAACAAAAATTAGTTGAGTTTGATGTCATCAAATGAAAAATAATTTTTCCAATTTTGTAAAAAAAAATTGTTGAAATTTGCCGCCCTCCGATGTTGCCGCTCTAGGCCCGGGCCTATAGGGCCTGTGCCTAAATACGCCTCTGATTACTGTGGTTTTAAAATACGTAAAAAGTGATCGCGGTACAGATATATAGGTACTCGTAAATAAAAGTTACGTGCTCTACTGCGAAAAACAAACGGAAACAAAAACCTATTGGAAATGTCCATTGTATAAAAAATATAAGTGTGGTGGTCGAATCCATGTGGAAAATGACGAAGTTGTCAAAAGTTATGAACATATTATAATCATGTACCAGATAATGCTCGAGTGGAGACATAGGAATTAATCTAAAACATTTTAAATTTAAAAAAAAAATACGCGCAGATTATAATAACCGTACAACAGTTGATTATCTTCGTGGTGTTGCATACAATTTTCAATTGCAATAACCTTAATATCATTGACATCCACAAACGTGGAAAAATTATTTAACATTGTATTTTATTTTTTATGTATCATTAGTATATTATTATTATTATTATTTATTTATTTATTTTTATTTCATGTTATGTGAACATACGAACAATTTTCGTATTCGAATAATTTCCAGGCGAACATCAGACGCGCGAGCAACAGTCACGCGAACTATTTTCGGCGAACAATTGACGCATGTCCGATATTGCAAACAGCGGTGGTTTTATATTGTTTGTGTTTGTTGAATTTATCAAAGAATCAAACGAAAATGACCGAACTCATCAAAGAGACGCAAAAAAGATATGCAGAACTGTGAGAAAGATTGAATGGTAACTTGAATTCAGCACTCGGCCAAATAGACTGTTTTCATTTTTTATTTACTGTTTCAGATAAATGGACATTTGGAAATGCAAGAAATATGACTGAATTCAATGTAAATGAACACGTACATTAAGCTGCTTATTTGAATCTATCGGGGAACAAGAATTTTTCAAACTTCTAGTCGGAGAGATGGACCGAGTGGAAGTTGCTCAACATTATTCGTCTTTGATGGTATTGACGACTTTACAAGCACATTTATGTAGTTCGTTCTAAGTACACAGTCTTTTAAATTTTCGTCCTATTATTGGACGATGTCCCTGGAAAAGAGTCGTTGGTAAAATGTTTGAAGAGAGAAAGTCGCCATGACGAACCACTAGATCATGTCGGTAATCAAGTGTCCCAAAATTCACACTGGATTTCCAACGCACAATCGCCCACGAATGTATAGCGTAGATGGTTGTACAAAATTTATACTCAGAGCAAAGGACTTACACAACAGAATACAAAACAGGAACAAGTGTTGCGTTTGTTAATCGTAATATATATTTCTCATTGTAAAAACCAAATTGAATACATTGGCGTGAGTTTTTAAATTACATATACAAAAACTAGAAGGTAATACAACGTCTTCTGATTACATAAATCGTTCAAAAGTTTTAAAAATAAAAAGTGTAAACCTAAGGTGTATTTAAAAATTTATAAAATTCAAGTGGTGTAGAATGCCGAATTTATTCCCTCGAATTGTCCGCAATGTTTAACCGGAATGCTTAGCGTAGAGAAAATGCAATACTTTCATCAGTTTCGGCCAAAGGATACTCTGCAAGGTCCATCATGATCACTTTACTGATCAAACACTGACCTTCCTACAACATGAAACAAAAACATTAGAATCATAAGTGTAACTTATTTTGATAGGAATAGGGTAACCTATAATACAATATAAACAGTTATGTACGGTAACGTTCAATTATTCGTAGTCTTTCGCATAATTTGTACATACTTCAAGCAATCCTAAGAGTACGGAACAGTGGTATTTGTTGTCTCCGTCTTACCAGTGCTAATATAGCAAATTTACGCTCAGCAGAACACTTGTAGCTCCTTTAGTTTAAAAATTACACAGTGAATCGACCAATTATGAAACTTGATGGTAAGAACATTATCTGTGTTTGTACGTTGGTTTTTTACGATAATTCAATTTTTAAGTTAGTTATGAGAATTTCAATGTACTGTATAATATATGCTCATAACTCACTTGAATATTGAATTATCGTAAAAAACCAACGTGCAAACACAGATAATGTTCTTACCATCAACTTTCATAATTGGTCGATTCATTGTAATTTTTAAACTAAAAGAGCTACAAGTGTTCTGCTGAGCGTAAATTTGCTATATTACGCACTGGTAAGACGGAGACAACAAATACCACTGTTACGTACTCTTATTGAATGATTGAATATATTATCATAGTGACCCGACAACACGGTGCGCCACGCCAAACATTTTTCATAATATTTGCGCATATATGCATATATATGAAATTTCACCAAAATAGATGATAATATACAACTACTTACATCTGGACAGATACCGACTAGAGCGTCGGCGTGATGGAAGAATTCTTCTTTGAGCGATATAACAATGGTTTGCAAATTGGTCTTTTTTTGTAGAATGTAAGAAGCGACTTTCCCGATGTTGGTGTTGTCCAGGGCCGCGTCTATTTCATCGAGTACGAAAAATGGAGCTGGTTGATAACTGCAAAAAAACATTTGTTTAGAATTCATAAAATTTCCAAAGTGAATACATTTTTACTACGAATAAATAATTAATACAAGTCCATCACATTATACAGAGTGATTTTTCAAGCACTAGTCATCATAACTTTTATTAGATATGAGCGTAACAATATCTATATAAATTATGTCCATTATTGTTATTTAAATTTTGTAAGTAAAATGTACAAATTTTTAACACAAATCAATAGAACTATAATTCAAACAAATTAAATATAACGTAGTTAAATAGGGGATTTTGTAATCATGCTCAACCCATCTTAAAGGTTAAATTACGATTATATAAAAGTCCAGACTTTTGGAATTTTTAAACACAATCTAAGACCATTTTTGAAATCTTTGACATTTTAGGACGACTATCAGTTTTTCAAATAAAAACTTCCCATTTTATTTATTTTTTTTAAATAAGCAGATTTTTGTTAAGAATTTTTTTTATGTATCTAAATCAAAATTCAAACTAGTCGTTTTTGAATTATGTAAACTATGTGTTTTAAGGATATTATGAAGATAGTGTAGGACTTGGACGATTTGAAAAAATTAGCATAATTTGTAAAAATTATCCAAGTATAATAAATACTACATCTATCGTTACATAATTTAATTTTTATAAAACCATTTTAAGGACTATTGTCCTTGGTATAAACATTTTATAAACTCAGAAACTCTACTCATTAGAACTTTGATTTACATACATCCAGTCCTGTAAAGTATTTGAGTAAAAGTATTCAAGTTAAGTATTGAATAACTTTTTAAATAATTTTTTAAGTATTTTTGTATTAAGTACTTGTTTGTATTGAATACTTTGGTTTTTTATTTCGAACATTTTATTTTTTCATTAAATTCAATACTCCGCAGCCAAGTAGTGCTTCAGTGGAGTGGGTACTTAGTGTGGGTAGAGCAACCATGACCAAAAAGAGAAGCAGTATGACCGATGAACATTTTGAAAACATTATGTTCTTAATATAAAATAAAAATTATTATAAACTTACTATGTGTTTATATTACCATAAATCATTAGAAACTTACTTAAAAAACTAAAAGTATTTGAAAAGTATTCCAAATACTTTTTTAAAGTATTTGAGTAGCATTTGAAATACTTTACAATTAAAGTATTTGAGTAGTATCTTAAATACTTTGAAAAAAAATGTATTTGAGTATTTACTCAAATACTTTTTAAAAGTATACTTTACAGGACTGCATACACCAACATTTTGAAATTAATTATCCGTTAAATAATTTCCAGTAAAAAAGGAGTGATCTCATTTAAAAAATAGAATTTGGCATTGCCACGGGATACCTTTCAGGAAGTACGAAAAATATCAGAAATTTGAGAATATGGTCTTTAAGTCTACTTAAAAGTTTTAAAAATCAGAATTTAAATAAATGCACTAAAAAAGGAAAAAATGGGAGTGAGCATGCTTAAAAAATCAAACCGTTCACAAGTTACCTGTGTATGGCAAACAACAGAGCTAACGCAGCGACAGTTTTTTCTCCTCCAGATAAATTGGACATGGGTTGGAAACGTTTTCCAGGAGCTACACAATTGTAATTTATGCCATCCAAATAAGGTTCTTCCGGGTTTTCGGGTCCCAAGAAAGCCTGAGCTGATTGATTTTTTGACAAAGCCTGTTGAAAACAAAATTTGATATTATTAAAAAAAAAAAAATGTATATTTTAAATAAATCAAATACCTTATATATCAGATCGATTTCATTGGCTACATGCTCGAAACATTCTGTGAATTTGTTGTGTCTCTCTTTCTTAATACGTTCAAAGTTCTGTTTAGCTTTCTTGGCACGAGTCCTGGCAGTGTTAAATTCCCGATCGGTTTCTTGCATTTTTTCTCTAGCTTGATCCAATTTTTGCATTGCCTGTTTGACATACATTTTCATTTAATTATTTAATTTTAAATATCAAAACAGAAACTGAACAATTCAAATAAACGCAGACAAGTAACAAAATAGAAAATAACAATGTTGACGAAATATTATAAACATTTTTACGATAAAATTTAGAAAATTTGTGACAAGCCGATTCATAGTAAATGGTCAAAACTCAAGAGAATAAGAAGTTAGTCCTTGAAATATGTCATAAAAAAATATATTTATATTGTGGTTGTATTAAACTTATAATTGTAAATTTATCAAATATTAATAGATAAATAAAATATCAAATACATATTTCAACTAAAATGGATTTACCTTAAAATTAGGGGCATGAATCTTTTGTAATTTCATCGATTGTTCAGACAAAGTCTTGGCCATTTTATCTGTCAGTTTCTTAATATCATCTAAATCTTCTAAATCCTTGAGATTATCAGGTAATGAAGAGTAATCCACAGTAATTCTATAAATGTGTAACACAATATAAAATAAATCTACTAAAAAATATAGATATATTTTCTTTAATTTAGTTAATAATTAACCTTGCTTCCTGATCATAAATCTCTTGTGTGTTGGCTGTACTGTCTCGCCCTTGTTCTTCGGAGTTATTCACAGACTGTTCTTGAATAATATCTTCCAAATTGCCTTGTAATAACGGTATGTTAATGTCCTCCATCTAAATGAATCATTTAACATTGATATGTTTAAAACAAAAAATGAAATTTATTATCACATTGAGCTCTACCATACCCGACAATGAGTTAGGATTGCATGTCGATCAGCTCTACGCATTTCTACTTTGTTCTCCAAGTTAGTCACCTGCTTTTGAGCTGCTTGAATATCTTTAGCAATAGCACCGACTTCTTTTCTTGCCTAAATATGAAATGTTCTTATTGTCGAAATCATAACTAAATGAAATATATTTTATTAACATACCTTGCTGATCACTTCATCCATTTGATCTACTTCTTGTTTTTTAGTTTGTCGCTGAGCTTTCAGTCTATCCACTTCTTTCATATCAGTCTCTATTTCAGACATTTGTTTCTGTTCCGCCTGTTTGGCACGTTCAAGTTCATCTTCATCGTCATGAACTGTTCTCTCCCAACGTGTCACATTGTCTAGATAAAAAATATGTTAAGATCAATAAATTGTGATTGTATGATCAGTGTTTTTAAACTTACTCTGCGTGTCTTTGGTGCGTTCAAAATCTAATTGACTCATTATTCGATTTTTTTGGTTTTCAAACTCCAAACGAATTTTGGCTCTCTCTTGCTGTGATCTGAGTTCACGTTCTTCATACTGACGAATGTTAGTCATGCCAATTTGACGACAAAAGTCAGCAAACACGTCATCCTCAACTGAATTCATGCGACCTCGCATAGATTGAATCTCAATATCACGAGTTCGCATTGTTCTTTCAATTTCTTCAATACGAGGCTAAGACAAAATATTGATCGAATTTTACAACTATATATTATAATACCCAACTCTTGAAATCTAAAAAAATACTTACTCCACTTCCTTCTAACTTGTTTTCTAAGAATTTTAATTCCTTCTCTAAATCTCTGATTTGTTTAAGCTAAAAAAAATAAATTATAATATAGTTTTTATAACATAAAACGTGTATTAAATGATATTATTATATACTAACAGTGTTTTCTTTATCAGTTTTTCCATACTTGAGTCTCATATCTAAACCTTTAATTTGGGAGTCAACAGTATTCAGTTCTGACTCTTTACGTGATTTCTTCATAGCATCTCGTAATTCTTCAGACAATTTTTCCTAAAAAAAAAAAATTAGAATGGCTCGACAATAATATGCATAAAAAATATATTGAAAGTAAACATTACTTTAGAAGCCTTCAATTGAGTCATATGCTTTTCATCCCAACGTTTTGCTTTACGAGCTAAATCCAAACTACCTCCAGATATAATACCAGATTTTTGATAAAACGTTCCATCCAATGCTACAGCCTAATAAAATAATTATAAACAATAAACACAAAATTATTTTTATTTTTTAACCAACTGAAAAAAAATCTTGTTTAAAGAGAAATATTTAAAATGTTATTCATAATAAAAGTATAAAAAATTTTACAAAAAAAATTAATTATTTTAATCTTACGTCATATCTTCCATCTCTTTCAAGTTCATAAGCCACATGATTGGCATCTTCGGGAGATTCACATACAAGTGCATTGTTGGTTGCAAACAAAACAACTCTGTCAATTTCTGGATCAAATTCTAGTACATCATACATGAGCTTGACATTATGTGGACGACTTATGTTTCGTAACCTCTCCTTCAGTGGTTTTGTTTGCAAATAATCAATGGGCAAAAATGTTTCTGGGTCCAGCATGTGATCCTTCAAGTATTGAATGCACAAACGTGCAGTTTTCTCAGAATCTACAATAATAGCCTCCATGTACTTACCTAATACTTTTGTAATAGCTACATTGTAACGGTTGCTGATTGGATGACACATGTTGATCAAGCGGTCATACTAAAAACAGTAATTTAAGGAAATAACTAAAAATTAAAACAAATTACTTTTGACCAATAAAAAACTTACCACTCCTGGATATGCTTTTTTGAAATTTTCAACTAGTTCCTGTTTCTTTTTACGTCTGTTATCATCATGTTTGTCAACTTTAGCATCACCTAACTGTTCAGTAACATTATCTAAATCCCTTTGAAGCTTGGACACTTTGTCTTTAGATGAACCAACATCTTTACGGAGTTCATCAAATAAACGTCTCTGTTCTTCCAATGCATTTTCACTTGATTTAATATGTTCGGTTAATTTGTCAACTCGCTTTTGGGCCTCTTCTTTTTCATGAGTTTTCTGTTTTATTTTATTTTCAAGTTCTGATCTTAAGCGTAACTCATTATCTAATCTATCCTGATCAGCTTTTTGTTCTCTGTTGATAGAGTCAAGTTCTTGTAAAAACAATGCTGACTGTTTGCGAGCATCAATTTTTAAATTATTGTATTCCAAAACCTGAGCATCTTCTAACTGAACATCTCTTCCTTGACTATGACTTTCCCCAGCCACTTGTTCTTCATACTCATGACGCCGTTTTTCAACTTCTTTAAGTTCAGCTTCTAATTCATCAATATCCTTCTTGTGAGCATCATTGGCCATTACTACTTCGGCTAATGATTTTTTTGCAGTGTTTAATTTTTTACGTATGTGTGCCACTCTTTCTTTGGACTTGATGAATGATGGACGTTTTTTATTAATCTCCACTTCCTAAAAATTAAAATCAAATACACGATTGAATTAAGACAATAATAAGTTTGACTCGGTATTTGTACAGATAGAATACACTTAAATATTATGATAAATAAAGTTTAATCTGAAAAAATATTTCAATTTATTTAAAAAATAAAATTTGCAACTATTTTCTATAACTATAAGTAAATATATGCAAAAATAAGGATTATCAGTTGGATACTTATATTAGGTAGTGATAGCAATAATTGGAATCAATATCTGATAATTATGAAACAAGTTAGTATTGAATTTAGTTAATAAAATACACATATACTTTATAATATTTAGCTGTTGGTCAAATATATTATGTAAATATATAAATCCTGCCTTTCAAGCTATGATAATGTAAAAGATTAGAATTAATTTGACTTACAATTTCTCTTATTTCTTGTTCAACTTTAGCCAAATCACGACTAGCCTTGCCTTGCTCCTTTTTTTTTTCTTTAACTACTTCTTCAGCCTTTTCCTTTTTACTTTCTATCTTAGCAACTTCTTTTTTACGGTCCTCCAAATCTTGTTCATAGTTTTTTATCATATTCTCATTTTGATATAAGCGAAACAACTGATATTCAACTTCTTTTAGTGCCTAAACATATTCAAAAGTTATATCATTACAGGTAACAGGTACTACCAATTTATAGTCATTTGGTTATATGTTATATCTAATTTAATGAATAATATTTTTTATATTTACTAATTCATCCTTGAGTTTCTGATATTTTTCTGCTTCTTCTTTCTCTAACTTTGCTTCTTTGCGCTCGGCAGCAACTCCTCTTTTTTTCAAATATGTGAAATTAGTTTCTTCTTCAGCTTTCATAACTTCTGCTTTTAATCGATCATAATCTTCTTTAAGTGCACCAGAACTAAAAATTATGATTATTAAATAAATAAAGAATTTCAAAAAAACATAAATTAATATAAAAGCACTTACCCACTAATTTCTTCAAATAAGGCGGTTCTTTCTTTTGGATTTTTCATGGCAATTGATTCAACTGCTCCTTGAAATACCAAGAAATTTTTAGCTTTTACATTCACGCCAATTTGTTCCAACTGTGCAAAATATTCTTGATTTGGAACCGACTACAATAACACCAAATATACATTTAAATAACCAATTTGAGTATGAAAATATAACTAAAATAATATATATATATATATGTACTTCATCGTTAATTCGATAATCTGAAGACGATCCTTGCACAGTTCTAGTAAATCGTTTTTCGGTTCCTTCAATATCCATTTTGAAAACTGCGGTTACGCTAGCACTGTATAAAAACAAATTAAAAATGTCAATTATTCTACTAATCAATACATAAAATATTAACCATTCATCATGCAAGACAAATACCTGCGAGAGACAGGTTGCCCAACGGAAGCACCATGTATAAGATCGCTGAGACGTTTTACTCGGAGACTAGTAGTTTTTTCACCCATGACAAAACTTATAGCATCCATAAAGTTGGATTTACCTGTAAAACAACAGACGATGGAAAAATTATAAGGCGATACAGTATGCTTAAACTCTCAAACCATGAAAGTACTACTACTTACCAGAACCATTGGGTCCGATTACAGCAGTAAAGTTCTTCAGAGGGCCAATCATATGATGACCTCTGTAGGACTTGAAGTTATCCATTTCGATACATTTCAGTACTGGCGGCATGATTATGATGGGATTGTCTGTCAACGATTATTAGGACATAATATACATGAACGCCATGAAAAAATGAAATAGATATGCTCAAAGGAACGCACACACGAACACTAATGTCAGTAAAAATTCTAAATAATTGTATTGATGAATAGCGACGATTTCAATACCAAACTGTTATAAACGAAAAAGTTATATCATTTTGGATACAATTTATTTCTGGAAAAAAATATTGAATTAACAAGCTTATAATTAGTAAGTAGTTACAGCACGGCGCCCACAGAAAACAAACGAAGAGATAACACGGAAAATAAACAAACACACAAACCTCAATAATGGTCAATCGAATTCTGATAACATTCTGCGGTTAAAGCTGAAAACAGTGTTACCGCCACTGGCTATTACAAAAATGGACACAATAATTTTTGAAAAAGTGCCAAAAATGGCCCAAACGAAAATTTTATCAAAGAAAATTTAAATAAAATATACTTTATACTGTAATAGTAATACTACATTTAGTAATTGATACAAAATGTATGTAAAAATATTTTTAAAAAAAACATAAATTCATACATTTATAAATTCATAGTGTTTATACACCTGACAATTTTATTATTCTTTAACTTCTTTGAGCACTCTAAAAATATAAATTTAGAAAGTAGCTATTTATTAGAAATCTTTAGATTTGATTAATAAATAATAAGTGTAATATAGATTATAGATACCTATCATAATAATACATGATTTGACAATAAATTTATCATAATTTTGAATAATATGGGTACTATAAAGAGTAATTAAATAAATTATTTCCATAACATGTGCAATTGTTTGCTAGGATATATTTGAATTTCGTACGTAACGGAGTTATATTTGTCACCGTGATCATGGCTGAATTGAGTATAGAACGCATCTACTAATGCATATACCATAATGCAGCGTCTATAGGTATATTAAAAAAAATGTAAAAACATTTTAAAATGTAGACAAAAAAAAAAAAAGCGGAAAAGTTGATGTCGCTATGCTGTACAATAGATTATTAGTGGGTTACCGTATAATGGATGGTATTATATTTTAATTCAATGATACATTATATCGTATTATTGTATTTATGTAAAACACGATTCTGAGCGGAGACGGTTTGTCAGTCTTGGATGTTTTGTATACTATATAATTAATTATATTGTTTATTATTAAAAAAAAATTCCAAATTCATCAAATTAGATATAGATTCATCATTATATGATGTACTGACACAGTCATTCATAGTATATATATATATATATACTTATATACAATAAACTATAAAGTGTTAATATAAAAGTCATAAACGACATTATATAACTATAAAAATTAGAATATATAGGTACACTCTAGAAATTTCATGTACCTAATCGCGAATAATAATATTTTAAAATTAAATCAGCTACAGTATAACTATAAAATTGTTATTCTTGCATGCAATATAGCCTATAGGTAACCATGGTTATTAATATGCAATTTCATCCAAATTTAAATAACTAAAAAAATTATTAAAAAACTGTATAATAATTGCTTTTATATATTTATGTAGCAGAATTAACAATTTACGCGAAACATTGTTTTAAATTGTCAATCATTGCAGCTATAAAAGTTAAACGTTTTATACATTTTCAAAAACTAAAATATTAAATAATTTGTATATACATATATTTTAAATTACATTCATTTTTTTAACATTCAAATTTTAAACGGTAGTAAAAAAAAATATTACATCAAAGTTATTATTATATCAAATTATAAGGATAACCTTATTTATTAATTTTTAAGATTTTTAATCTAATGGATAAAACGTTACCTATTCAAATTTATAAAATGAAAAACAAAAAAAAACGGCTAAGTAGTTGATGTCGCTCTGCTGTACAGTAGGTTACAATTATAGTGCGGGTTACTGTAATGGATGGAATTAAATTTGAATCCAATGATATTCCATCATTGTATAAGAAAAACGATTCTGAGCGGAGACGGTTTAATTGTCTAGGATATAATATTATAGATTATTAAAAAATTTCAAATCTTAGATTTAAAAACATTTTTTTTTTTTATGAATTTCTAGCTTAAAATAATTTGTGAATTTTCGCGATTTTTACGTAGGCTGTCAAAATTAAAATTTGAATGCTTGTAAAAAAAATTGTGACCATGTATTTCTTTTATTCTTCAACTGCTATTGTAAAAATAATTTAGGAGCCTTGTATTCGGACGTGCGCTGGGCGGAACTCGAAAGTCACTGGATCTATGCCATCTGCGAACTAGGATGACCGTCGTACCAGTACAGTCGACCACTTCGTCAGAACGTAATTCCGAAAAATTTTTACGAATATAGTATCTTTTATTGAATTTACAAAATGAATGCAAAAAGTGGTAAAGTAGAAAAAATTGAGAAAAAAAATACCTAAAAAAAATAAAGAGGTTGAGAGGAGGGTTGGTTATATCGTTATATTAAGAGGATGTCAGCGCACTATTTGTTTTCTCTCTCTGACCCACGCGTAACGCGTAACATAGACAAAACGCATTTACGAAGAATAATTTTTTCTATGTCTTTAAGTAATTTTAGAGTAAAACCTTCCATTACAAAAAAGATAAAGAATAATATTTTTGAGGAAACGACATATCGATTTTATATTTTATTGATATTTAACTTTGTATTCGACTTTCAAAATAAACAAAAAAATACTGTACATTTAAATAATGTTTAAATTATTTAGAGACAATATTTAGACAAATCGATAAGTCATTCCCTCAAAAATATTATTTTCTATATTTTTTGTAATGGGAGGTTTTACTCTAAAATTACTTCAAGATATAGAAAAAATGATTCCGTGTATATGCGTTTTGTCTATGTTACGAGTGAGCCAGAAAGAGAAAACAAATAGTGCGCTGACATCATCTTAATACTGCAGAAGTCAATAAAGTACAATGTAATAACTAATATGTATTTGTAATAATAAAAACATAAAAAATCAGTTTTTCAATAAATTTGTATGTTTTTTTTTCATTTCGGATTATTGGGACAACCGCTTTATTGGGACAAAATAACATGCAACCGATGTGTCCCAATAAAGCGGAGTCGACTGTGTATTACATTATTTACATTTATTAAAATATTTTGCTATTATCTATATATAGTCTCGTCTCTGATAAAACTTATTTAATCATTTATGTCAATCTATTACAAATTATTTTTTGATAAAAATTATATCATATATACGAGTACCTACGTAGTACATACGTACATATTAGGTATATAATACTATTATTTATGTTTGAACTATTAGGCAATAGAGCCACTATACAATACAACATTTTATACTAAGTACCTATTTATTTTTTCAAGTATACCTATAGAAAAATAACACTATTTTTAAAATATAGCTGAAAATATAGTACATAATATATAAATTGGTTGTAAATTATAATATGATATATTTTAAGCAATCCTTGGTTTTTAAAGATAATTCTAAAAATTAAAATTTGTTAATTATTATATAAGTTTGAAATTTTAGTTTTTAATAAATGGCTTGGCATATACAAAGTTTTCAATTGTTGTTATAATCTCTAAAAGGTTTTTTGTTCACAATTTTTATAAGCATTTGAAATGTCAATCATCAAGACATACATATTACATAATATTTTTGATTTTAACAAAATTCGTTATTTTCCATAATAATACTTTAATATATGATATTTTATTAATAAAAAATAAATAAAAATAATCAGATATTCATAAAATATGCAAATAAACCTAACTAAATGTGAAAAGTGAAAACTTATTCGTCTTCCTTGGAACACTGAACTCTCTGAAGTCTGAAGTCTGAAGTCAATTGTCAAATTCAAAATGAATTCGTATATATTTGTCAGTATAATAGGTATTATTTTATTTATTCATGTAAATTTTTAATTTTAAATACCCCAAGTGCGTCATATAACAATAATAATACTGTAAAAACACTCCTTATGTAATAATACGGACTCTCTATAATACGGAAATTAGTTAATAAATAGTTAATTACCTCTGTTTATTTTTTATTGATTGTAATACACAAATTATAATTATTTTGCGTCGATATATGTATACTCATATTATATTCATAACAACTATTGTCCGTTTTTATTTAATTTAATTTTTCCAAATAATAAAAAATAGGATAACAACAGTCGACATTCATGACTAAAAACTATGATTAACTGGATTAATTCATAATACTAAGGTAATAGTCAGTCTTGTAAAAGATACTTTTAAAAAGTATTCAAGTACAGATACGCAGATACTTTTTTTCAAAACTATTTAAAATACGTATTTGAATACTTGAAAAAAAAAGTATTTAAGTACAAATACAAATACTTTTAAAAAGTATTTACTGATACTTTCAAATACTTTTTTTTTTTTAAATATGTTTTATCTTTTTTTCTTATCCTAATGACCTTATAGATAAATTGAATTATTATTTATTAATCAACTAAATTATTTTTTTTATTTTATAGAACTCTAATTTTACTTAAATTAATTAGAATAAGAATAATTAAGTTATAAATTTATAATAATTAAAAAGTAAGACGAAAAAAGTATTTAAAAATAGTATTTGATTTTAAATACAGATACTTTCAAATACTATACCCAAGTACTTTTTTCAAATGTATTTAGAATACGTATTTGAGTACTTAAAAAGTATTTGAATACTTTTACTCAAGTACTTTACAAGTCTGGTAATAGTACATATACATTGTATAAATTATTTCATAATATTATAATATATAATATACCTAATATTAATAATGTGAAATATAAATTAATCAATCAATATATCATATCTATATTATCTTGTATATATAGTTGTATGGATTATGGATGACGGGAATATTTATTAGGTACCTATACTATTATTACCAAGTTGTACCGATCAACACGACTCCGAGAAAACAAGACACGAAATTGGCTACCATTGAATTGGCTCCCAATTTTGGGTAAATATAAATTCGATCCTTGAATTGGCTCCTGAAAAATGTATATTTAAATTGGCTCCTTAAATTGTTAAATATTATTTTTTAACCAGGGATTCTCATATTATAGGCGTTTACCATAGACATAATAATATTATTACGTCTATAAATAATAGTTTTGAAAGAAAAAAAAACAAATATAGAATATTATAATTATTAAGGTATAGTAGTTATATAAAACAAAATATATCAACATCGTATAGTATAATAATATAGTACCTAGCTATAATATCATTAATATAGTTATGTATACAGTATTCGTGTTATTATAGTATTGCGCCGTGGAAGTATTGTTAAAACAGCTATAGTTCCCAAGGCGTCGTCGGTTCAAAAGTTTAAGAACTATATAGGTAACAACAATTAAAGGCCAAGTGTCTTATCTAACCCATTCCAAATAACTGTCGTAGATAGGATATATATATATTTTGTTTTTTTTTATTTAAATTATGGCGTTTATTGAGAATTTACAATCTGTACATTATATACAATAAGTAAATATGATATAAGAATAATATAAAGACTTTGAGTGACATAATGAAGGAAGACTCGCAGTCGAGTCACCTTTTACAAAGAATTAAAAATAAATAATTAATTATTTTTTTTTTTTTTTATGACTTATATAAATGTATTTTAATGGTTAAGCAGATCTCTGCACCAGTTGCGTTTGAGACGTCTTGTTGGGTTGCCTGGAAGAGTTTTTGAGGCCAGTTGAGAGATGAGGTGGTTGTGGTTCATGAGGAGTTTCCCATGAAATCTTTTATAGAAATTGGTGGCTGTGTCGTGGACAGTTTTGATTTGGAAGTCATCGTGGAGTAATTTGTTCGTTACGTACCATGGAGCTTTGGCAATGATACGTAGAAAAATTGATTGGAATGCTTGGATCGTGTTTGCATTTGATTTTTTGGTTGGGCCCCATAGTACGATGCCGTAGGTCCATAAGGGTCGGAGGAGGCATTTGTATATAAGGATTTTGTTTTGAATGTTGGTGTTAGATCTTAGTAAGGGTCTAAGTAGATGAAGTCTACTATTTAATTGTTTTCGTTTGTCCTTGAGGTGAGGACCCCATGTGAGTTTTCTGTCAAATGTGAGACCGAGATATTTGACAGTCTTGCAATGAGGAATAGTGGAATTATTCATGATGATCGGCGGACATATATATATTTATACAAACATATACGTATAATCCTATAATCTATTCAATAGATTCTATTGAGTATTGGGTATAATAAAGGTTTACAATTTATGAATTTGGATAACAATGGTCAATGTAGGAGTATATGTATAGGTATAAACTGAAACTTTCATACATGTTGTGTCAATCCTAAATGTCAGTTACATTTCGACGTGGATACGTTATATTTATTACCGTGGTTTTTTTTAAAATATGGAAGTAATAAAATCAAATAAAGGTGGGAATAAAATTTGTTGGAGTGATGGATATACGTATATAATGAAACATCAAGGACGTAAACGAATAACATGGAGATGTTCAAAAGAACGTTCATTAAAATGTAGCGGAACAATGTACTCGGACTTAAAGATTGGACATCCTCAAATTGGAAAAATCCATAGTCATCTAGGCTGATAAACACGAGGTAAATAACATTTTTATAATGAGAAAATAAAACAGATTATAGGTATTAGCATAATATATACTATACGATATTGATATATTTTTTTTTATATAACTAATAACTACTATACCTTAATAATTATAATATTCTAAATTTGTTTTTTTTTCAAATCTATTATTTATTCGACGTTTTTCACCAAATTATTCATAATAATATTGTCTCATTCTTTTATTATTAAACTTAAAAACAATAATAATTGTGATTTTTAGATTAAAAAAAAACATTTTTGGCGTTTTTTTCCATGACGTTTTTTACCTGTGTCGATTTTTACTTGACGTTTTTTTCTGTGTCATTTTTTTCCTAGATTACAAATATCTATAGGCAATATTATATACGGATACAAAAAATGTTTTCCCGCGAAGATCCATTTGTGTTTCTGTGTCTCAAAATACCTCACTGTACGTTCTTTGATACAGTTGGTCAGACTGATAATTTATGCCTCTTATTTAAGGTTAGGTTATTATTTCACATATTGTTAAAAAAAGAAGCATGTTTTTTGTGTAAAACCGCTAAACCAGTAATTTGAGTAAAGCTTAGTTCGTGGTTAAACGGCCTTAAACGTAGTAATGTACTATTGTACTAAATACTAACGTACACTGTACTTACTTGTTAGTTATGTTCTTATTCTAATAGTTTTCATAAATTACAAAATGCATAAATGTGGTGTTTTTGGTGTTAATTAATATATAAACGTCCACAAAGTGTTAATCTCGACGTTAGTATTGTGATTGTCACTTGTCAGTAAACCTTGAAAAACATGAATGAAAACGGACAACAAGCACCGAAAGTGCAACAGCCATACATCAGTTCAAGAACTCCCATTTTGATTACAGAACCCAAAAATGTGATTCATCAAACTGTAATCCTGTTTTGTCACAGCAATTGTCTCTGTCGACGAGATGAAATTTCTTTTTACGTAGACGCGTTCGACGGGGACATCCTAACGTACGTATCAGATATTCTAGAAAAACCACCAGTGAGTAATAAATATTTAGTATCTAAAAATAAGTACTTACTGAACGTTTATCCGAATTGGAAGAAAAAAGTTATTGCGTGACTTGGAGTTAGGTCGTACCGTCGTACTTGTTTCATTAGAAGCAGCAGTTAGATGGCGACCAGTTTGCCGATGATATGTTGAATAGTGTATTGTTGCAGTGTCTACCAGTGCATGTGCAAACTATACTCCCTACCAGTTCAGACTAGCTACCTATCTATTTTTTCAAAAATGATTGAAAAAAGCTACCACAAAGTAAGTGAAACAAACACCGATGCAGCCGTGAACACGGTTAAGCAATGCAAATTTCATACCAACTCGCATTCAGCTATGGAACTGCAAATTATTTCACTTACCAAAGCAATTAAAGAGTTGAGTCAACGGGGTTGTACCAAAAGAGAAGGAACGCCAAGACTTACAAAAGAACAAGGTCCAAGTATCATGACAGAAGCAAAATGAGAGATGAGCTATGTTATTATCATTCCAAATTTAAGGATCAAGTGAGAACCTTAGTGCAAAATGGACTCGAGCTTCCACAACGTGAAAAATTAAAATTTAAACTAGTTGAGTGGCGACTGGTTGTGCAAGCACACTAATCGCTTATTTGTTACTGATTTCATAAGCAAGCTAAAGTGCCTTGTAGACAATGAAGCAGAGATCTCAGTTGTACCACCATCAAATATAGATAAACAATGAAAATCTAATATCTTAAACTGTATGCAGCAAAACAACCGTGTTTAAGTTATATACCAAGCGCTTATGAATTTCATCCTTACAAACATTTCAAACAATACTATTTGTATTGTAAATGTTTCAGCTATAGAATTTCTTCATGGTACAGCTATCAACACTTACGGCAACAGAACCATATCGTTGAATCTTGGTCAACATCAACCATACTGCAGGCAATTTGTTATTGCAGATGTAACTAAGCCAATAATAGGAGTTGACTTTTTGAAGCATTTCAGGTAACCTGTTGATTTAAATAACAAGTAACTTATTGATAATGTACCAAATTTAGTGAGACAATGTTCAACAAATGTATGATAAATTGTTAAAATTACATAGTGCAAGCAGATCATCCATATGCACGTATATTATCAAAATGTCTGTTAATTACTAAACCTTTTTCTAGATTATCAACCATTAATCATGACATTGTTCATTAAATCACAACAACTAAACTCAAGACCACAACTTCAACCACTAGATCGAATAGCAATAGCCATAAACTAACTTCAAAACAATTTGGGCAAGTATAAATAAAGCAAAATATAAACATTATGAACCATAGTTTTAACTTATTTTAATAATAATAATTGCAGTATTACATACTTCAGAAATAATAAATTATTATATTATCATCTTTATTAATCTTTAATTTGACTGTAATCAGGACTGAATATGCCATAATAATCATAAAAACATTTCATAACAGGATAATATAATTAGACAATCTAAAATATCAAAAATCACTTTGTAGATCTTTTTTATTTTGTTCATACAACTTCTTAATAGGTATAAAATCAATTATCAACCTTAACAAGAGAAAATAAATTTATTTCACAACCGTATTAATATTTTTTTGAAGTATAGTTACCAAAACCGAATAATTGCTTAAATAGGTAAAAAAAGATAAAATAGTTTAATCTAAATAAAATATGTCTCAACACTTGTTACGACATAAACAAAACCAAATATTACACAATAAAATAATGTATTATTTTAAAATAAGTATAAAAAACATAATAATATTCATAGGTATAATACAAGTAAATTGCAAATACAATATTATAATTTTAAAAATAGTCTGGATTGAAAAATGATGAATAATTGAGATAACTAGAAAACAATCAAATTAATATATCCTAAATATGTATCATTTTTTTTTAGTTGTCTTTTTCAACTTTGTAATGGTATAAAATCATATCACATCTAACAACTCTTTGTAAATACAAGGTAAATACTATTAAATAATGTATAATAACTTTAATAGATAAGGTAAATAAATATGAAAAATAACAAAATAAAATACCTAATTACAGAACTAGTTATAACCAATAAAATAAAATACTACCAATTTCTAATTAGATCTATTATAAAAAAAACAATTCACAACAGTAAAATATGATATCATATCAAAAACTAATTGACTACTTAAACATTTTTCCAATTCTAATACTTATTATTCAATGTAGTAAACTGAAAATTCATTAAAACATTATGTTTCTGTCATTCTTAGGTCCCAAAACAAATCCTTCACACATAGCATTTGTTACTGAGTGATATCATATAATTCCTGGCAAACGGTTCCTTTAAAAATTCAGTTCCAGCTAAACACATACAATTACTTAACTTTTTACAATTTGTTTACTTATTACTGATCATTTTTGTATTGTCTTGAAAAATTCTTTCAAACTTAACATAACATAACATAACATAACTTTTGCAATTTTTTATAGAATTTAGATTGAGCTGGAACATTTTTTCAAACTTATGTTTCTGTCTTTCTTAGGTTCCAATAAACAAATCCTGCACACATAGAATTTGATAATGATACTCAATGATATCACATTACTCCTGGCAAACTGTTCCTTTAAAAATTCATTGCCACCTAATCACATAGAGTTACTAAGGTTTTAGTTATCTGTTTACTTATAATAGATTCCTCTATATTGTCTTGGAGATTCTATCAAAATTTATGTTTCCGTCTTCCTTAAGTTCCAATAAACAAACACTGCACACATAGAATTTGTTACTGAATGATATCATTTTTCTTCCGGCAAACGGTTCCTTTAAAATTCAGTTCCAGCTAAACACATACAATTACATAACTTTTTACAATTTTTTTACTTATTACTGATCCTTTTTGTATTGTCTTGAAAAATTCTTTCAAACTTAACATAACTGTCGGTCCTTGGTTCAACCAGACATACTCTGCATAGATCAAAGTTTTCACTATATAAGAGAATTCCTTCCTTAGGTTCCAATAAACAAATCTTGCACACATAGAATTTGATAATGATACTCAATGATATCATTTTTCTTCCGGCAAACGGTTCCTTTAAAATTAAGTTCCAGCTAAACACATACAATTACATAACTTTTTACAATTTTTTTACTTATTACTGATCCTTTTTGTATTGTCTTGAAAAATTCTTTCAAACTTAACATAACTGTCCGTCTCCTTGGTTCAACCAGACATACTCTGCATAGATCAAATTTTTCACTATATAAGAGAATTTAACTCAGGGCATTGATTTACTGTAGAAATTCAGCAACTGGGAAACTTTAATGATACCTATAACTTTTGCAATTTATGATAGAATTTAGATTGCGCTGGAAAAATTTTTCAAACTTATGTTTCTGTCTTCCTTAGGTTCCAATAAACAATTCCTGCACACATAGAATTAGTTACTGAATGATATCTTATTACTTCTGGCAAACGGTTCTTTTAAAAATTCATTGCCACCTAATCACATAGAATTACTAAGGTTTTAGTTATCTGTTTAGTTATATTAGATTCCTCTATATTGTCTTGGAAATTTTTTCAAACTTATGTTTCTGTCTTTCTTAGTTTCCAATAAACAATTCCTGCACACATAGAATTTGTTACTGAATGATATCATTTTACTCCCGCCAAACGGTTCCTTTAAAATTCAGTTCCAGCTAAACCCAAACAATTACTTAACTTTTTACAATTTGTTTACTTATTACTGATCCTTTTTGTATTGTCTTGAAAAATTCTTTCAAACTTAACATAACTGTCCGTCTCCTTGGTTCAACCAGACATACTCTGCATAGATCAAAATTTTCCCTATACAAGAGAATTTAACTCGGGGCATTGATTTACTGTAGAAATTCAGCAACTGGGGAACTTTAATGATTCCTATATCTTTTGCAATTTTTTATAGAATTTAGATTGCGCTGGAAAATTTTTTCAAACTTATGTTTCTGTCTTCCTTAGGTTCCAATAAACAATTCCTGCACACATAGAATTTGTTACTGAATGATATCATTTTACTCCCGGCAAACGGTTCCTTTAAAAATTCATTGCCACCTACTCGCATAGCATTACTAATGTTTTAGTTATCTGTTTACTGATGATAGACTTCTCTGTATTGTCTTGGAAATTGTATCAGAATTTATGTTTCTGTCTTAGGTTCCAATAAACGAACCCTGCACACATACAATTTGTAACTGAATGATATAATTTTACTTCCGGCAAACGGTTCCTTTAAAATTCAGTTCCAGCTAAACCCAAACAATTACTTAACTTTTTACAATTTGTTTACTTATTATTGATCCTTTTTGTATTGCCTTGAAAAATTCTTTCAAACTTAACATAACTGTCCGTCTCCTTGGTTCAACCAGACATACTCTGCATAGATCAAAATTTTCCCTATACAAGAGAATTTAACTCAGGGCATTGATTTACTGTAGAAATTCAGCAACTGGGGAACTTTAATGATTCCTATATCTTTTGCAATTTTTTATAGAACTTAGATTGCGCTGGAAAATTTTTTCAAACTTATGTTTCTGTCTTTCATAGGTTTCCAATAAACAATTCCTGCACACATAGAATTAGTTACTGAATGATATCTTATTACTTCTGGCAAACGGTTCTTTTAAAAATTCATTGCCACCTAATCACATAGAATTACTAAGGTTTTAGTTATCTGTCTAGTTATATTAGATTCCTCTATATTGTCTTGGAAATTTTTTCAAACTTATGTTTCTGTCTTTCATAGGTTTCCAATAAACAATTCCTGCACACATAGAATTTGTTACTGATTGAAATCATATTACTCCCGGCAAACGGTTCCTTTAAAAATTCATTGCCACCTAATCACATAGAATTACTAATGTTTTAGTTATCTGTTTACTGATGATAGACTTCTCTGTATTGTCTTGGAAATTTTTTCAAACTTATGTTTCTGTCTTTCTTAGTTTCCAATAAACAATTCCTGCACACATAGAATTTGTTACTGAATAATATCATTTTACTCCCGCCAAACGGTTCCTTTAAAATTCAGTTCCAGCTAAACCCAAACAATTACTTAACTTTTTACAATTTGTTTACTTATTACTGATCCTTTTTGTATTGGCTTGAAAAATTCTTTCAAACTTAACATAACTGTCCGTTTCCTTGGTTCAACCAGACATACTCTGCATAGATCAAAATTTTCACTATACAAGAGAATTTAACTCAGGGCATTGATTTACTGTAGAAATTCAGCAACTGGAGAACTTTAATGATTCCTATTACTTTTGCAAATTTTTATAGAATTCAGATTGCGCTGGAAAATTTTTTTCAAACTTATGTTTCTGTCTTACTTAGTTTCCGAAAAACAATTCCTGCACACATAGAATTTGATAATGATACTCAATGATATCATATTATTCCTGGCAAACGGTTCCTTTAAAAATTCATTGCCACTTAATCACATAGAATTACTAAGGTTTTAGTTATCTGTCTAGTTATATTAGATTCCTCTATATTGTCTTGGAAATTTTTTCAAACTTATGTTTCTGTCTTTCTTAGTTTCCATAAACAATTCCTGCACACATAGAATTTGTTACTGAATAATATCATTTTACTCCCGCCAAACGGTTCCTTTAAAATTCAGTTCCAGCTAAACCCAAACAATTACTTAACTTTTTACAATTTGTTTACTTATTACTGATCCTTTTTGTATTGGCTTGAAAAATTCTTTCAAACTTAACATAACTGTCCGTCTCCTTGGTTCAACCAGACATACTCTGCATAGATCAAAATTTTCACTATACAAGAGAATTTAACTCAGGGCATTGATTTACTGTAGAAATTCAGCAACTGGGGAACTTTAATGATTCCTATAACTTTTGCAATTTATTATAGAATTTAGATTGCGCTGGAAAATTTTTCAAACTTATGTTTCTGTCTTCCTTAGTTTCCAATAAACAAACCCTGCACACATAGAATTAGTTACTGAATGATATCTTATTACTCCCGGCAAACGGTTCCTTTAAAAATTCATTGTCACCTAATCACATAGAATTACTAAGGTTTTAGTTATCTGTTTAGTTATATTAGATTCCTCTATATTGTCTTGGAAATTTTTTCAAACTTATGTTTCTGTCTTTCTTAGTTTCCAATAAACAATTCCTGCACACATAGATTTTGTTACTGATTGATATCATATTACTCCTGGCAAACGGTTCCTTTAAAATTCAGTTCCAGCTAAACCCAAACAATTACTTAACTTTTTACAATTTGTTTACTTATTACTGATCCTTTTTGTATTGTCTTGAAAAATTCTTTCAAACTTAACATAACTGTCTGTCTCCTTGGTTCAACCAGACATACTCTGCATAGATCAAAATTTTCACTATGCAAGAGAATTTAACTCAGGGCATTGATTTACTGTAGAAATTCAGCAACTGGGGATTTTTAATGATTCCTATAACTTTTGCAAATTTTTATAGAATTCAGATTGCGCTGGAAAATTTTTTCAAACTTATGTTTCTGTCTTTCTTAGTTTCCAATAAACAATTCCTGCACACATAGAATTTGTTACTGAATGATATCATTTTACTCCCGCCAAACGGTTCCTTTAAAAATTCATTGCCACCTACTCGCATAGCATTACTAATGTTTTAGTTATCTGTTTACTGATGATAGACTTCTCTGTATTGTCTTGGAAATTCTATCAGAATTTATGTTTCTGTGTTAGGTTCCAATAAACGAACCCTGCACACATACAATTTGTTACTGAATGATATCATTTTACTCCCGGCAAACGGTTCCTTTAAAATTCAGTTCCAGCTAAACACATACAATTACTTAACTTTTTACAATTTGTTTACTTATTACTGATCCTTTTTGTATTGTCTTGAAAAATTCTTTCAAACTTAACATAACTGTCCGTCTCCTTGGTTCAACCAGACATACTCTGCATAGATCAAAATTTTCACTATATAAGAGAATTTAACGCAGGGCATTGATTTACTGTAGAAGTTCAGCAACTGGGAAACTTTAATGATTCCTATAACTTTTGCAATTTATTATAGAATTTAGATTGCGCTGGAAAATTTTTCAAACTTATGTTTCTGTCTTCCTTAGTTTCCAATAAACAATTCCTGCACACATAGAATTTGTTAATGATACTCAATGATATCATATTATTCCTGGCAAACGGTTCCTTTAAAAATTCATTGCCACCTAATCACATAGAATTACTAAGGTTTTAGTTATTTGTCTAGTTATATTAGATTCCTCTATATTGTCTTGGAAATTTTTTCAAACTTATGTTTCTGTCTTTCTTAGTTTCCAATAAACAATTCCTGCACACATAGAATTTGTTACTGATTGATATCATATTACCCCTGGCAAACGGTTCCTTTAAAAATTCATTGCCACCTACTCGCATAGCATTACTAATGTTTTAGTTATCTGTTTACTGATGATAGACTTCTCTGTATTGTCTTGGAAATTCTATCAGAATTTATGTTGCTGTCTTAGGTTCCAATAAACGAACCCTGCACACATACAATTTGTTACCGAATGATATCATTTTACTCCCGGCAAACGGTTCCTTTAAAATTCAGTTCCAGCTAAACACATACAATTACTTAACTTTTTACAATTTGTTTACTTATTACTGATCCTTTTTGTATTGCCTTGAAAAATTCTTTCAAACTTAACATAACTGTCCGTCTCCTTGGTTCAACCAGACATACTCTGCATAGATCAAATTTTTCACTATATAAGAGAATTTAACGCAGGGCATTGATTTACTGTAGAAGTTCAGCAACTGGGAAACTTTAATGATTCCTATAACTTTTGCAATTTATTATAGAATTTAGATTGCGCTGGAAAATTTTTCAAACTTATGTTTCTGTCTTCCTTAGTTTCCAATAAACAAACCCTGCACACATAGAATTAGTTACTGAATGATATCTTATTACTCCCGGCAAACGGTTCCTTTAAAAATTCATTGTCACCTAATCACATAGAATTACTAAGGTTTTAGTTATCTGTTTAGTTATATTAGATTCCTCTATATTGTCTTGGAAATTTTTTCAAACTTATGTTTCTGTCTTTCTTAGTTTCCAATAAACAATTCCTGCACACATAGATTTTGTTACTGATTGATATCATATTACTCCTGGCAAACGGTTCCTTTAAAAATTCATTGCCACCTACTCGCATAGCATTACTAATGTTTTAGTTATCTGTTTACTGATGATAGACTTCTCTGTATTGTCTTGGAAATTCTATCAGAATTTATGTTGCTGTCTTAGGTTCCAATAAACTAACCCTGCACACATACAATTTGTTACTGAATGATATCATTTTACTCCCGGCAAACGGTTCCTTTAAAATTCAGTTCCAGCTAAACACATACAATTACTTAACTTTTTACAATTTGTTTACTTATTACTGATCCTTTTTGTATTGTCTTGAAAAATTCTTTCAAACTTAACATAACTGTCCGTCTCCTTGGTTCAACCAGACATACTCTGCATAGATCAAAATTTTCACTATATAAGAGAATTTAACGCAGGGCATTGATTTACTGTAGAAGTTCAGCAACTGGGAAACTTTAATGATTCCTATAACTTTTGCAATTTTTTATAGAATTTAGATTGTGCTGGAAATTTTTTCAAACTTATGTTTCTGTCTTTCATAGGTTTCCAATAAACAATTCCTGCACACATAGAATTTGTTACTGATTGAAATCATATTACTCCCGGCAAACGGTTCCTTTAAAAATTCATTGCCACCTAATCACATAGAATTACTAAGGTTTTAGTTATCTGTTTAGTTATATTAGATTCCTCTATATTGTCTTGGAAATTTTTTCAAACTTATGTTTCTGTCTTTCTTAGTTTCCAATAAACAATTCCTGCACACATAGAATTTGTTACTGAATGATATCATTTTACTCCCGCCAAACGGTTCCTTTAAAATTCAGTTCCAGCTAAACCCAAACAATTAATTAACATTTTACAATTTGTTTACTTATTACTGCTCCTTTTTGTATTGGCTTGAAAAATTCTTTCAAACTTAACATAACTGTCCGTCTCCTTGGTTCAACCAGACATACTCTGCATAGATCAAAATTTTCACTATACAAGAGAATTTAACTCAGGGCATTGATTTACTGTAGAAATTCAGCAACTGTGGATTTTTAATGATTTCTATAACTTTTGCAAATTTTTATAGAATTCAGATTGCGCTGGAAAATTTTTTCAAACTTATGTTTCTGTCTTACTTAGTTTCCAAACAAACAAACCCTGCACACATAGAATTAGTTACTGAATGATATCTTATTACTCCCGGCAAACGGTTCCTTTAAAAATTCATTGTCACCTAATCACATAGAATTACTAAGGTTTTAGTTATCTGTTTAGTTATATTAGATTCCTCTATATTGTCTTGGAAATTTTTTCAAACTTTTGTTTCTGTCTTTCTTAGTTTCCAATAAACAATTCCTGCACACATAGAATTTGTTAATGATTGATATCATATTACTCCTGGCAAACGGTTCCTTTAAAAATTCATTGCCACCTACTCGCAGAGCATTACTAATGTTTTAGTTATCTGTTTACTAATGATAGACTTCTCTGTATTGTCTTGGAAAATCTATCAGATATTATGTTTCTGTCTTAGGTTCCAATAAACGAACCCTGCACACATACAATTTGTAACTGAATGATATCATTTTACTTCCGGCAAACGTTTCCTTTAAAATTCAGTTCCAGCTAAACACATACAATTACTTAACTTTTTACAATTTGTTTACTTATTACTGATCCTTTTTGTATTGCCTTGAAAAATTCTTTCAAACTTAACATAACTGTCCGTCTCCTTGGTTCAACCAGACATACTCTGCATAGATCAAATTTTTCACTATATAAGAGAATTTAACGCAGGGCATTGATTTACTGTAGAAGTTCAGCAACTGGGAAACTTTAATGATTCCTATACCTTTTGCAATTTATTATAGAATTTAGATTGCGCTGGAAAATTTTTCAAACTTATGTTTCTGTCTTCCTTAGTTTCCAATAAACAATTCCTGCACACATAGAATTTGATAATGATACTCAATGAGATCATATTATTCCTGGCAAACAGTTCCTTTAAAAATTCATTGCTACCTAATCACATAGAATTACTAAGGTTTTAGTTATCTGTTTATTTATATTAGATTCCTCTATATTGTCTTGGAAATTTTTTCAAACTTATGTTTCTGTCTTTCTTAGCTTCCAATAAACAATTCCTGCACACATAGAATTTGTTACTGAATGATATCAATTTACTTCCGCCAAACGGTTTTTTAAAATTCAGTTCCAGCTAAACCCAAACATATACTTAACTTTTTACAATTTGTTTACTTATTACTGATCCTTTTTGTATTGGCTTGAAAAATTCTTTCAAACTTAACATAACTGTCCGTCTTCTTGGTTCAACCAGACATACTCTGCATAGATCAAAATTTTCACTATACAAGAGAATTTAACTCAGGGCATTGATTTACTGTAGAAATTCAGCAACTGGGGAACTTTAATGATTCCTATAACTTTTGCAAATTTTTATAGAATTCAGATTGCGCTGGAAAATTTTTTCAAACTTATGTTTCTGTCTTTCTTAGTTTCCAATAAACAATTCCTGCACACATAGAATTTGTTACTGAATGATATCATATTACTCCCGGCAAACGGTTCCTTTAAAAATTCATTGCCACCTAATCACATAGAATTACTAAGGTTTTAGTTATCTGTTTAGTTATATTAGATTCCTCTATATTGTCTTGGAAATTTTTTTAAACTTATGTTTCTATCTTTCTTAGTTTCCTATAAACAATTCCTGCACACATAGAATTTGTTACTGAATGATATCATTTTACTCCCGCCAAACGGTTCCTTTAAAATTCAGTTCCAGCTAAACCCAAACAATTACTTAACTTTTTACAATTTGTTTACTTATTACTGATCCTTTTTGTATTGTCTTGAAAAATTCTTTCAAACTTAACATAACTGTCTGTCTCCTTGGTTCAACCAGACATACTCTGCATAGATCAAAATTTTCACTATACAAGAGAATTTAACTCAGGGCATTGATTTACTGTAGAAATTCAGCAACTGGGGATTTTTAATGATTCCTATAACTTTTGCAAATTTTTATAGAATTCAGATTGCGCTGGAAAATTTTTTCAAACATATGTTTCTGTCTTTCTTAGTTTCCAATAAACAATTCCTGCACACATAGAATTTGTTACTGAATGATATCATTTTACTCCCGCCAAACGGTTCCTTTAAAAATTCATTGCCACCTACTCGCATAGCATTACTAATGTTTTAGTTATCTGTTTACTGATGATAGACTTCTCTGTATTGTCTTGGAAATTCTATCAGAATTTATGTTTCTGTGTTAGGTTCCAATAAACGAACCCTGCACACATACAATTTGTTACTGAATGATATCATTTTACTCCCGGCAAACGGTTCCTTTAAAATTCAGTTCCAGCTAAACACATACAATTACTTAACTTTTTACAATTTGTTTACTTATTACTGATCCTTTTTGTATTGTCTTGAAAAATTCTTTCAAACTTAACATAACTGTCCGTCTCCTTGGTTCAACCAGACATACTTTGCATAGATCAAAATTTTCACTATATAAGAGAATTTAACGCAGGGCATTGATTTACTGTAGAAGTTCAGCAACTGGGAAACTTTAATGATTCCTATAACTTTTGCAATTTATTATAGAATTTAGATTGCGCTGGAAAATTTTTCAAACTTATGTTTCTGTCTTCCTTAGTTTCCAATAAACAATTCCTGCACACATAGAATTTGATAATGATACTCAATGAGATCATATTATTCCTGGCAAACGGTTCCTTTAAAAATGCATTGCCACCTAATCACATAGAATTACTAAGGTTTTAGTTATCTGTCTAGTTATATTAGATTCCTCTATATTGTCTTGGAAATTTTTTCAAACTTATGTTTCTGTCTTTCATAGGTTTCCAATAAACAATTCCTGCACACATAGAATTTGTTACTGATTGAAATCATATTACTCCCGGCAAACGGTTCCTTTAAAAATTCATTGCCACCTAATCACATAGAATTACTAAGGTTTTAGTTATCTGTTTAGTTATATTAGATTCCTCTATATTGTCTTGGAAATTTTTTCAAACTTATGTTTCTGTCTTTCTTAGCTTCCAATAAACAATTCCTGCACACATAGAATTTGTTACTGAATGATATCATTGTACTTCCGCCAAACGGTTTCTTTAAAATTCAGTTCCAGCTAAACCCAAACATATACTTAACTTTTTACAATTTGTTTACTTATTACTGATCCTTTTTGTATTGGCTTGAAGAATTCTTTCAAACTTAACATAACTGTCCGTCTCCTTGGTTCAACCAGACATACTCTGCATAGATCAAAATTTTCACTATACAAGAGAATTTAACTCAGGGCATTGATTTACTGTAGAAATTCAGCAACTGGGGAACTTTAATGATTCCTATAACTTTTGCAAATTTTTATAGAATTCAGATTGCGCTGGAAAATTTTTTCAAACTTATGTTTCTGTCTTTCTTAGTTTCCAATAAACAATTCCTGCACACATAGAATTTGTTACTGAATGATATCATTTTACTCCCGCCAAACGGTTCCTTTAAAAATTCATTGCCACCTACTCGCATAGCATTACTAATGTTTTAGTTATCTGTTTACTGATGATAGACTTCTCTGTATTGTCTTGGAAATTCTATCAGAATTTATGTTTCTGTGTTAGGTTCCAATAAACGAACCCTGCACACATACAATTTGTAACTGAATGATATCATTTTACTTCCGGCAAACGGTTCCTTTAAAATTCAGTTCCAGCTAAACACATACAATTACTTAACTTTTTACAATTTGTTTACTTATTACTGATCCTTTTTGTATTGTCTTGAAAAATTCTTTCAAACTTTACATAACTGTCCGTCTCCTTGGTTCAACCAGACATACTCTGCATAGATCGAAATTTTCACTATACAAGAGAATTTAACTAAGGGTATTGATTTACTGTAGAAATTCAGCAACTGGGGAACTTTAATGATTCCTATAAGTTTTGCAATTTTTTATAGAATTCAGATTGCGCTGGAAAATTTTTTCAAACTTATATTTCTGTCTTACTTATTTTCCAATAAACAAACCCTGCACACATAGAATTTGTTACTGATTGAAATCATATTACTCCCGGCAAACGGTTCCTTTAAAAATTCATTGCCACCTAATCACATAGAATTACTAAGGTTTTAGTTATCTGTTTAGTTATATTAGATTCCTCTATATTGTCTTGGAAATTTTTTCAAACTTATGTTTCTGTCTTTCATAGGTTTCCAATAAACAATTCCTGCACACATAGAATTTGTTACTGATTGAAATCATATTACTCCCGGCAAACGGTTCCTTTAAAAATTCATTGCCACCTAATCACAGAGAATTACTAAGGTTTTAGTTATCTGTTTAGTTATATTAGATTCCTCTATATTGTCTTGGAAATTTTTTCAAACTTATGTTTCTGTCTTTCTTAGTTTCCAATAAACAATTCCTGCACACATAGAATTTGTTACTGATTGAAATCATATTACTCCCGGCAAACGGTTCCTTTAAAAATTCATTGCCACCTAATCACATAGAATTACTAAGGTTTTAGTTATCTGTTTAGTTATATTAGATTCCTCTATATTGTCTTGGAAATTTTTTTAAACTTATGTTTCTATCTTTTTTAGTTTCCTATAAACAATTCCTGCACACATAGAATTTGTTACTGAATGATATCATTTTACTCCCGCCAAACGGTTCCTTTAAAATTCAGTTCCAGCTAAACCCAAACAATTACTTAACTTTTTACAATTTGTTTACTTATTACTGATCCTTTTTGTATTGGCTTGAAAAATTCTTTCAAACTTAACATAACTGTCCGTCTCCTTGGTTCAACCAGACATACTCTGCATAGATCAAAATTTTCACTATACAAGAGAATTTAACTCATGGCATTGATTTACTGTAGAAATTCAGCAACTGGGGAACTTTAATGATTCCTATAACTTTTGCAAATTTTTATAGAATTCAGATTGCGCTGGAAAATTTTTTCAAACTTATGTTTCTGTCTTTCTTAGTTTCCAATAAACAATTCCTGCACACATAGAATTTGTTACTGAATGATATCATTTTACTCCCGCCAAACGGTTCCTTTAAAAATTCATTGCCACCTACTCGCATAGCATTACTAATGTTTTAGTTATCTGTTTACTGATGATAGACTTCTCTGTATTGTCTTGGAAATTCTATCAGAATTTATGTTTCTGTGTTAGGTTCCAATAAACGAACCCTGCACACATACAATTTGTTACTGAATGATATCATTTTACTCCCGGCAAACGGTTCCTTTAAAATTCAGTTCCAGCTAAACACATACAATTACTTAACTTTTTACAATTTGTTTACTTATTACTGATCCTTTTTGTATTGTCTTGAAAAATTCTTTCAAACTTAACATAACTGTCCGTCTCCTTGGTTCAACCAGACATACTCTGCATAGATCAAAATTTTCACTATATAAGAGAATTTAACGCAGGGCATTGATTTACTGTAGAAGTTCAGCAACTGGGAAACTTTAATGATTCCTATAACTTTTGCAATTTATTATTGAATTTAGATTGCGCTGGAAAATTTTTCAAACTTATGTTTCTGTCTTCCTTAGTTTCCAATAAACAATTCCTGCACACATAGAATTTGATAATGATACTCAATGAGATCATATTATTCCTGGCAAACGGTTCCTTTAAAAATGCATTGCCACCTAATCACATAGAATTACTAAGGTTTTAGTTATCTGTTTAGTTATATTAGATTCCTCTATATTGTCTTGGAAATTTTTTTAAACTTATGTTTCTATCTTTCTTAGTTTCCTATAAACAATTCCTGCACACATAGAATTTGTTACTGAATGATATCATTTTACTCCCGCCAAACGGTTCCTTTAAAATTCAGTTCCAGCTAAACCCAAACAATTACTTAACTTTTTACAATTTGTTTACTTATTACTGATCCTTTTTGTATTGGCTTGAAAAATTCTTTCAAACTTAACATAACTGTCCGTCTCCTTGGTTCAACCAGACATACTCTGCATAGATCAAAATTTTCACTATACAAGAGAATTTAACTCAGGGCATTGATTTACTGTAGAAATTCAGCAACTGGGGATTTTTAATGATTCCTATAACTTTTGCAAATTTTTATAGAATTCAGATTGCGCTGGAAAAATTTTTCAAACTTATGTTTCTGTCTTACTTAGTTTCCAAACAAACAAACCCTGCACTCATAGAATTAGTTACTGAATGATATCTTATTACTCCCGGCAAACGGTTCCTTTAAAAATTCATTGTCACCTAATCACATAGAATTACTAAGGTTTTAGTTATCTGTTTAGTTATATTAGATTCCTCTATATTGTCTTGGAAATTTTTTCAAACTTATGTTTCTGTCTTCCTTAGTTTCCAATAAACAATTCCTGCACACATAGAATTTGATAATGATACTCAATGAGATCATATTATTCCTGGCAAACGGTTCCTTTAAAAATTCATTGCCACCTAATCAAATAGAATTACTAAGGTTTTAGTTATCTGTTTAGTTATATTAGATTCCTCTATATTGTCTTGGAAATTTTTTCAAACTTATGTTTCTGTCTTTCTTAGCTTCCAATAAACAATTCCTGCACACATAGAATTTGTTACTGAATGATATCATTTTACTTCCGCCAAACGGTTTCTTTAAAATTCAGTTCCAGCTAAACCCAAACATATACTTAACTTTTTACAATTTGTTTACTTATTACTGATCCTTTTTGTATTGGCTTGAAGAATTCTTTCAAACTTAACATAACTGTCCGTCTCCTTGGTTCAACCAGACATACTCTGCATAGATCAAAATTTTCACTATACAAGAGAATTTAACTCAGGGCATTGATTTACTGTAGAAATTCAGCAACTGGGGAACTTTAATGATTCCTATAACTTTTGCAAATTTTTATAGAATTCAGATTGCGCTGGAAAATTTTTTCAAACTTATGTTTCTGTGTTTCTTAGTTTCCAATAAACAATTCCTGCACACATAGAATTTGTTACTGAATGATATCATTTTACTCCCGCCAAACGGTTCCTTTAAAAATTCATTGCCACCTACTCGCATAGCATTACTAATGTTTTAGTTATCTGTTTACTGATGATAGACTTCTCTGTATTGTCTTGGAAATTCTATCAGAATTTATGTTTCTGTGTTAGGTTCCAATAAACGAACCCTGCACACATACAATTTGTAACTGAATGATATCATTTTACTTCCGGCAAACGGTTCCTTTAAAATTCAGTTCCAGCTAAACACATACAATTACTTAACTTTTTACAATTTGTTTACTTATTACTGATCCTTTTTGTATTGTCTTGAAAAATTCTTTCAAACTTTACATAACTGTCCGTCTCCTTGGTTCAACCAGACATACTCTGCATAGATCAAAATTTTCACTATACAAGAGAATTTAACTAAGGGCATTGATTTACTGTAGAAATTCAGCAACTGGGGAACTTTAATGATTCCTATAAGTTTTGCAATTTTTTATAGAATTCAGATTGCGCTGGAAAATATTTTCAAACTTATGTTTCTGTCTTTCTTAGTTTCCAATAAACAATTCCTGCACACATAGAATTTGTTAATGATTGATATCATATTACTCCTGGCAAACGGTTCCTTTAAAAATTCATTGCCACCTACTCGCAGAGCATTACTAATGTTTTAGTTATCTGTTTACTAATGATAGACTTCTCTGTATTGTCTTGGAAAATCTATCAGATATTATGTTTCTGTCTTAGGTTCCAATAAACGAACCCTGCACACATACAATTTGTAACTGAATGATATCATTTTACTTCCGGCAAACGTTTCCTTTAAAATTCAGTTCCAGCTAAACACATACAATTACTTAACTTTTTACAATTTGTTTACTTATTACTGATCCTTTTTGTATTGCCTTGAAAAATTCTTTCAAACTTAACATAACTGTCCGTCTCCTTGGTTCAACCAGACATACTCTGCATAGATCAAATTTTTCACTATATAAGAGAATTTAACGCAGGGCATTGATTTACTGTAGAAGTTCAGCAACTGGGAAACTTTAATGATTCCTATACCTTTTGCAATTTATTATAGAATTTAGATTGCGCTGGAAAATTTTTCAAACTTATGTTTCTGTCTTCCTTAGTTTCCAATAAACAATTCCTGCACACATAGAATTTGATAATGATACTCAATGAGATCATATTATTCCTGGCAAACAGTTCCTTTAAAAATTCATTGCTACCTAATCACATAGAATTACTAAGGTTTTAGTTATCTGTTTATTTATATTAGATTCCTCTATATTGTCTTGGAAATTTTTTCAAACTTATGTTTCTGTCTTTCTTAGCTTCCAATAAACAATTCCTGCACACATAGAATTTGTTACTGAATGATATCAATTTACTTCCGCCAAACGGTTTTTTAAAATTCAGTTCCAGCTAAACCCAAACATATACTTAACTTTTTACAATTTGTTTACTTATTACTGATCCTTTTTGTATTGGCTTGAAAAATTCTTTCAAACTTAACATAACTGTCCGTCTTCTTGGTTCAACCAGACATACTCTGCATAGATCAAAATTTTCACTATACAAGAGAATTTAACTCAGGGCATTGATTTACTGTAGAAATTCAGCAACTGGGGAACTTTAATGATTCCTATAACTTTTGCAAATTTTTATAGAATTCAGATTGCGCTGGAAAATTTTTTCAAACTTATGTTTCTGTCTTTCTTAGTTTCCAATAAACAATTCCTGCACACATAGAATTTGTTACTGAATGATATCATATTACTCCCGGCAAACGGTTCCTTTAAAAATTCATTGCCACCTAATCACATAGAATTACTAAGGTTTTAGTTATCTGTTTAGTTATATTAGATTCCTCTATATTGTCTTGGAAATTTTTTTAAACTTATGTTTCTATCTTTCTTAGTTTCCTATAAACAATTCCTGCACACATAGAATTTGTTACTGAATGATATCATTTTACTCCCGCCAAACGGTTCCTTTAAAATTCAGTTCCAGCTAAACCCAAACAATTACTTAACTTTTTACAATTTGTTTACTTATTACTGATCCTTTTTGTATTGTCTTGAAAAATTCTTTCAAACTTAACATAACTGTCTGTCTCCTTGGTTCAACCAGACATACTCTGCATAGATCAAAATTTTCACTATACAAGAGAATTTAACTCAGGGCATTGATTTACTGTAGAAATTCAGCAACTGGGGATTTTTAATGATTCCTATAACTTTTGCAAATTTTTATAGAATTCAGATTGCGCTGGAAAATTTTTTCAAACTTATGTTTCTGTCTTTCTTAGTTTCCAATAAACAATTCCTGCACACATAGAATTTGTTACTGAATGATATCATTTTACTCCCGCCAAACGGTTCCTTTAAAAATTCATTGCCACCTACTCGCATAGCATTACTAATGTTTTAGTTATCTGTTTACTGATGATAGACTTCTCTGTATTGTCTTGGAAATTCTATCAGAATTTATGTTTCTGTGTTAGGTTCCAATAAACGAACCCTGCACACATACAATTTGTTACTGAATGATATCATTTTACTCCCGGCAAACGGTTCCTTTAAAATTCAGTTCCAGCTAAACACATACAATTACTTAACTTTTTACAATTTGTTTACTTATTACTGATCCTTTTTGTATTGTCTTGAAAAATTCTTTCAAACTTAACATAACTGTCCGTCTCCTTGGTTCAACCAGACATACTTTGCATAGATCAAAATTTTCACTATATAAGAGAATTTAACGCAGGGCATTGATTTACTGTAGAAGTTCAGCAACTGGGAAACTTTAATGATTCCTATAACTTTTGCAATTTATTATAGAATTTAGATTGCGCTGGAAAATTTTTCAAACTTATGTTTCTGTCTTCCTTAGTTTCCAATAAACAATTCCTGCACACATAGAATTTGATAATGATACTCAATGAGATCATATTATTCCTGGCAAACGGTTCCTTTAAAAATGCATTGCCACCTAATCACATAGAATTACTAAGGTTTTAGTTATCTGTCTAGTTATATTAGATTCCTCTATATTGTCTTGGAAATTTTTTCAAACTTATGTTTCTGTCTTTCATAGGTTTCCAATAAACAATTCCTGCACACATAGAATTTGTTACTGATTGAAATCATATTACTCCCGGCAAACGGTTCCTTTAAAAATTCATTGCCACCTAATCACATAGAATTACTAAGGTTTTAGTTATCTGTTTAGTTATATTAGATTCCTCTATATTGTCTTGGAAATTTTTTCAAACTTATGTTTCTGTCTTTCTTAGCTTCCAATAAACAATTCCTGCACACATAGAATTTGTTACTGAATGATATCATTGTACTTCCGCCAAACGGTTTCTTTAAAATTCAGTTCCAGCTAAACCCAAACATATACTTAACTTTTTACAATTTGTTTACTTATTACTGATCCTTTTTGTATTGGCTTGAAGAATTCTTTCAAACTTAACATAACTGTCCGTCTCCTTGGTTCAACCAGACATACTCTGCATAGATCAAAATTTTCACTATACAAGAGAATTTAACTCAGGGCATTGATTTACTGTAGAAATTCAGCAACTGGGGAACTTTAATGATTCCTATAACTTTTGCAAATTTTTATAGAATTCAGATTGCGCTGGAAAATTTTTTCAAACTTATGTTTCTGTCTTTCTTAGTTTCCAATAAACAATTCCTGCACACATAGAATTTGTTACTGAATGATATCATTTTACTCCCGCCAAACGGTTCCTTTAAAAATTCATTGCCACCTACTCGCATAGCATTACTAATGTTTTAGTTATCTGTTTACTGATGATAGACTTCTCTGTATTGTCTTGGAAATTCTATCAGAATTTATGTTTCTGTGTTAGGTTCCAATAAACGAACCCTGCACACATACAATTTGTAACTGAATGATATCATTTTACTTCCGGCAAACGGTTCCTTTAAAATTCAGTTCCAGCTAAACACATACAATTACTTAACTTTTTACAATTTGTTTACTTATTACTGATCCTTTTTGTATTGTCTTGAAAAATTCTTTCAAACTTTACATAACTGTCCGTCTCCTTGGTTCAACCAGACATACTCTGCATAGATCGAAATTTTCACTATACAAGAGAATTTAACTAAGGGTATTGATTTACTGTAGAAATTCAGCAACTGGGGAACTTTAATGATTCCTATAAGTTTTGCAATTTTTTATAGAATTCAGATTGCGCTGGAAAATTTTTTCAAACTTATATTTCTGTCTTACTTATTTTCCAATAAACAAACCCTGCACACATAGAATTTGTTACTGATTGAAATCATATTACTCCCGGCAAACGGTTCCTTTAAAAATTCATTGCCACCTAATCACATAGAATTACTAAGGTTTTAGTTATCTGTTTAGTTATATTAGATTCCTCTATATTGTCTTGGAAATTTTTTCAAACTTATGTTTCTGTCTTTCATAGGTTTCCAATAAACAATTCCTGCACACATAGAATTTGTTACTGATTGAAATCATATTACTCCCGGCAAACGGTTCCTTTAAAAATTCATTGCCACCTAATCACAGAGAATTACTAAGGTTTTAGTTATCTGTTTAGTTATATTAGATTCCTCTATATTGTCTTGGAAATTTTTTCAAACTTATGTTTCTGTCTTTCTTAGTTTCCAATAAACAATTCCTGCACACATAGAATTTGTTACTGATTGAAATCATATTACTCCCGGCAAACGGTTCCTTTAAAAATTCATTGCCACCTAATCACATAGAATTACTAAGGTTTTAGTTATCTGTTTAGTTATATTAGATTCCTCTATATTGTCTTGGAAATTTTTTTAAACTTATGTTTCTATCTTTTTTAGTTTCCTATAAACAATTCCTGCACACATAGAATTTGTTACTGAATGATATCATTTTACTCCCGCCAAACGGTTCCTTTAAAATTCAGTTCCAGCTAAACCCAAACAATTACTTAACTTTTTACAATTTGTTTACTTATTACTGATCCTTTTTGTATTGGCTTGAAAAATTCTTTCAAACTTAACATAACTGTCCGTCTCCTTGGTTCAACCAGACATACTCTGCATAGATCAAAATTTTCACTATACAAGAGAATTTAACTCATGGCATTGATTTACTGTAGAAATTCAGCAACTGGGGAACTTTAATGATTCCTATAACTTTTGCAAATTTTTATAGAATTCAGATTGCGCTGGAAAATTTTTTCAAACTTATGTTTCTGTCTTTCTTAGTTTCCAATAAACAATTCCTGCACACATAGAATTTGTTACTGAATGATATCATTTTACTCCCGCCAAACGGTTCCTTTAAAAATTCATTGCCACCTACTCGCATAGCATTACTAATGTTTTAGTTATCTGTTTACTGATGATAGACTTCTCTGTATTGTCTTGGAAATTCTATCAGAATTTATGTTTCTGTGTTAGGTTCCAATAAACGAACCCTGCACACATACAATTTGTTACTGAATGATATCATTTTACTCCCGGCAAACGGTTCCTTTAAAATTCAGTTCCAGCTAAACACATACAATTACTTAACTTTTTACAATTTGTTTACTTATTACTGATCCTTTTTGTATTGTCTTGAAAAATTCTTTCAAACTTAACATAACTGTCCGTCTCCTTGGTTCAACCAGACATACTCTGCATAGATCAAAATTTTCACTATATAAGAGAATTTAACGCAGGGCATTGATTTACTGTAGAAGTTCAGCAACTGGGAAACTTTAATGATTCCTATAACTTTTGCAATTTATTATTGAATTTAGATTGCGCTGGAAAATTTTTCAAACTTATGTTTCTGTCTTCCTTAGTTTCCAATAAACAATTCCTGCACACATAGAATTTGATAATGATACTCAATGAGATCATATTATTCCTGGCAAACGGTTCCTTTAAAAATGCATTGCCACCTAATCACATAGAATTACTAAGGTTTTAGTTATCTGTTTAGTTATATTAGATTCCTCTATATTGTCTTGGAAATTTTTTAAAACTTATGTTTCTATCTTTCTTAGTTTCCTATAAACAATTCCTGCACACATAGAATTTGTTACTGAATGATATCATTTTACTCCCGCCAAACGGTTCCTTTAAAATTCAGTTCCAGCTAAACCCAAACAATTACTTAACTTTTTACAATTTGTTTACTTATTACTGATCCTTTTTGTATTGGCTTGAAAAATTCTTTCAAACTTAACATAACTGTCCGTCTCCTTGGTTCAACCAGACATACTCTGCATAGATCAAAATTTTCACTATACAAGAGAATTTAACTCAGGGCATTGATTTACTGTAGAAATTCAGCAACTGGGGATTTTTAATGATTCCTATAACTTTTGCAAATTTTTATAGAATTCAGATTGCGCTGGAAAATTTTTTCAAACTTATGTTTCTGTCTTACTTAGTTTCCAAACAAACAAACCCTGCACTCATAGAATTAGTTACTGAATGATATCTTATTACTCCCGGCAAACGGTTCCTTTAAAAATTCATTGCCACCTAATCACATAGAATTACTAAGGTTTTAGTTATCTGTTTAGTTATATTAGATTCCTCTATATTGTCTTGGAAATTTTTTCAAACTTATGTTTCTGTCTTTCATAGGTTTCCAATAAACAATTCCTGCACACATAGAATTTGTTACTGATTGAAATCATATTACTCCCGGCAAACGGTTCCTTTAAAAATTCATTGCCACCTAATCACAGAGAATTACTAAGGTTTTAGTTATCTGTTTAGTTATATTAGATTCCTCTATATTGTCTTGGAAATTTTTTCAAACTTATGTTTCTGTCTTTCTTAGTTTCCAATAAACAATTCCTGCACACATAGAATTTGTTACTGATTGAAATCATATTACTCCCGGCAAACGGTTCCTTTAAAAATTCATTGCCACCTAATCACATAGAATTACTAAGGTTTTAGTTATCTGTTTAGTTATATTAGATTCCTCTATATTGTCTTGGAAATTTTTTTAAACTTATGTTTCTATCTTTTTTAGTTTCCTATAAACAATTCCTGCACACATAGAATTTGTTACTGAATGATATCATTTTACTCCCGCCAAACGGTTCCTTTAAAATTCAGTTCCAGCTAAACCCAAACAATTACTTAACTTTTTACAATTTGTTTACTTATTACTGATCCTTTTTGTATTGGCTTGAAAAATTCTTTCAAACTTAACATAACTGTCCGTCTCCTTGGTTCAACCAGACATACTCTGCATAGATCAAAATTTTCACTATACAAGAGAATTTAACTCATGGCATTGATTTACTGTAGAAATTCAGCAACTGGGGAACTTTAATGATTCCTATAACTTTTGCAAATTTTTATAGAATTCAGATTGCGCTGGAAAATTTTTTCAAACTTATGTTTCTGTCTTTCTTAGTTTCCAATAAACAATTCCTGCACACATAGAATTTGTTACTGAATGATATCATTTTACTCCCGCCAAACGGTTCCTTTAAAAATTCATTGCCACCTACTCGCATAGCATTACTAATGTTTTAGTTATCTGTTTACTGATGATAGACTTCTCTGTATTGTCTTGGAAATTCTATCAGAATTTATGTTTCTGTGTTAGGTTCCAATAAACGAACCCTGCACACATACAATTTGTTACTGAATGATATCATTTTACTCCCGGCAAACGGTTCCTTTAAAATTCAGTTCCAGCTAAACACATACAATTACTTAACTTTTTACAATTTGTTTACTTATTACTGATCCTTTTTGTATTGTCTTGAAAAATTCTTTCAAACTTAACATAACTGTCCGTCTCCTTGGTTCAACCAGACATACTCTGCATAGATCAAAATTTTCACTATATAAGAGAATTTAACGCAGGGCATTGATTTACTGTAGAAGTTCAGCAACTGGGAAACTTTAATGATTCCTATAACTTTTGCAATTTATTATTGAATTTAGATTGCGCTGGAAAATTTTTCAAACTTATGTTTCTGTCTTCCTTAGTTTCCAATAAACAATTCCTGCACACATAGAATTTGATAATGATACTCAATGAGATCATATTATTCCTGGCAAACGGTTCCTTTAAAAATGCATTGCCACCTAATCACATAGAATTACTAAGGTTTTAGTTATCTGTTTAGTTATATTAGATTCCTCTATATTGTCTTGGAAATTTTTTAAAACTTATGTTTCTATCTTTCTTAGTTTCCTATAAACAATTCCTGCACACATAGAATTTGTTACTGAATGATATCATTTTACTCCCGCCAAACGGTTCCTTTAAAATTCAGTTCCAGCTAAACCCAAACAATTACTTAACTTTTTACAATTTGTTTACTTATTACTGATCCTTTTTGTATTGGCTTGAAAAATTCTTTCAAACTTAACATAACTGTCCGTCTCCTTGGTTCAACCAGACATACTCTGCATAGATCAAAATTTTCACTATACAAGAGAATTTAACTCAGGGCATTGATTTACTGTAGAAATTCAGCAACTGGGGATTTTTAATGATTCCTATAACTTTTGCAAATTTTTATAGAATTCAGATTGCGCTGGAAAATTTTTTCAAACTTATGTTTCTGTCTTACTTAGTTTCCAAACAAACAAACCCTGCACTCATAGAATTAGTTACTGAATGATATCTTATTACTCCCGGCAAACGGTTCCTTTAAAAATTCATTGTCACCTAATCACATAGAATTACTAAGGTTTTAGTTATCTGTTTAGTTATATTAGATTCCTCTATATTGTCTTGGAAATTTTTTCAAACTTATGTTTCTGTCTTCCTTAGTTTCCAATAAACAATTCCTGCACACATAGAATTTGATAATGATACTCAATGAGATCATATTATTCCTGGCAAACGGTTCCTTTAAAAATTCATTGCCACCTAATCAAATAGAATTACTAAGGTTTTAGTTATCTGTTTAGTTATATTAGATTCCTCTATATTGTCTTGGAAATTTTTTCAAACTTATGTTTCTGTCTTTCTTAGCTTCCAATAAACAATTCCTGCACACATAGAATTTGTTACTGAATGATATCATTTTACTTCCGCCAAACGGTTTCTTTAAAATTCAGTTCCAGCTAAACCCAAACATATACTTAACTTTTTACAATTTGTTTACTTATTACTGATCCTTTTTGTATTGGCTTGAAGAATTCTTTCAAACTTAACATAACTGTCCGTCTCCTTGGTTCAACCAGACATACTCTGCATAGATCAAAATTTTCACTATACAAGAGAATTTAACTCAGGGCATTGATTTACTGTAGAAATTCAGCAACTGGGGAACTTTAATGATTCCTATAACTTTTGCAAATTTTTATAGAATTCAGATTGCGCTGGAAAATTTTTTCAAACTTATGTTTCTGTCTTTCTTAGTTTCCAATAAACAATTCCTGCACACATAGAATTTGTTACTGAATGATATCATTTTACTCCCGCCAAACGGTTCCTTTAAAAATTCATTGCCACCTACTCGCATAGCATTACTAATGTTTTAGTTATCTGTTTACTGATGATAGACTTCTCTGTATTGTCTTGGAAATTCTATCAGAATTTATGTTTCTGTGTTAGGTTCCAATAAACGAACCCTGCACACATACAATTTGTAACTGAATGATATCATTTTACTTCCGGCAAACGGTTCCTTTAAAATTCAGTTCCAGCTAAACACATACAATTACTTAACTTTTTACAATTTGTTTACTTATTACTGATCCTTTTTGTATTGTCTTGAAAAATTCTTTCAAACTTTACATAACTGTCCGTCTCCTTGGTTCAACCAGACATACTCTGCATAGATCAAAATTTTCACTATACAAGAGAATTTAACTAAGGGCATTGATTTACTGTAGAAATTCAGCAACTGGGGAACTTTAATGATTCCTATAAGTTTTGCAATTTTTTATAGAATTCAGATTGCGCTGGAAAATATTTTCAAACTTATATTTCTGTCTTACTTATTTTCCAATAAACAAACCCTGCACACATAGAATTTGTTACTGATTGAAATCATATTACTCCCGGCAAACGGTTCCTTTAAAAATTCATTGCCACCTAATCACATAGAATTACTAAGGTTTTAGTTATCTGTTTAGTTATATTAGATTCCTCTATATTGTCTTGGAAATTTTTTCAAACTTATGTTTCTGTCTTTCATAGGTTTCCAATAAACAATTCCTGCACACATAGAATTTGTTACTGATTGAAATCATATTACTCCCGGCAAACGGTTCCTTTAAAAATTCATTGCCACCTAATCACAGAGAATTACTAAGGTTTTAGTTATCTGTTTAGTTATATTAGATTCCTCTATATTGTCTTGGAAATTTTTTCAAACTTATGTTTCTGTCTTTCTTAGTTTCCAATAAACAATTCCTGCACACATAGAATTTGTTACTGATTGAAATCATATTACTCCCGGCAAACGGTTCCTTTAAAAATTCATTGCCACCTAATCACATAGAATTACTAAGGTATTAGTTATCTGTTTAGTTATATTAGATTCCTCTATATTGTCTTGGAAATTTTTTTAAACTTATGTTTCTATCTTTCTTAGTTTCCTATAAACAATTCCTGCACACATAGAATTTGTTACTGAATGATATCATTTTACTCCCGCCAAACGGTTCCTTTAAAATTCAGTTCCAGCTAAACCCAAACAATTACTTAACTTTTTACAATTTGTTTACTTATTACTGATCCTTTTTGTATTGGCTTGAAAAATTCTTTCAAACTTAACATAACTGTCCGTCTCCTTGGTTCAACCAGACATACTCTGCATAGATCAAAATTTTCACTATACAAGAGAATTTAACTCAGGGCATTGATTTACTGTAGAAATTCAGCAACTGGGGATTTTTAATGATTCCTATAACTTTTGCAAATTTTTATAGAATTCAGATTGCGCTGGAAAATTTTTTCAAACTTATGTTTCTGTCTTACTTAGTTTCCAAACAAACAAACCCTGCACTCATAGAATTAGTTACTGAATGATATCTTATTACACCCGGCAAACGGTTCCTTTAAAAATTCATTGTCACCTAATCACATAGAATTACTAAGGTTTTAGTTATCTGTTTAGTTATATTAGATTCCTCTATATTGTCTTGGAAATTTTTTCAAACTTATGTTTCTGTCTTCCCTAGTTTCCAATAAACAAATCCTGCACACATAGAATTTGATAATGATACTCAATGAGATAATATTATTCCTGGCAAACGGTTCCTTTAAAAATTCATTGCCACCTAATCACATAGAATTACTAAGGTTTTAGTTATCTGTTTAGTTATATTAGATTCCTCTATATTGTCTTGGAAATTTTTTCAAACTTATGTTTCTGTCTTTCTTAGCTTCCAATAAACAATTCCTGCACACATAGAATTTGTTACTGAATGATATCATTTTACTTCCGCCAAACGGTTTCTTTAAAATTCAGTTCCAGCTAAACCCAAACATATACTTAACTTTTTACAATTTGTTTACTTATTACTGATCCTTTTTGTATTGGCTTGAAAAATTCTTTCAAACTTAACATAACTGTCCGTCTCCTTGGTTCAACCAGACATACTCTGCATAGATCAAAATTTTCACTATACAAGAGAATTTAACTCAGGGCATTGATTCACTGTAGAAATTCAGCAACTGGGGATTTTTAATGATTCCTATAACTTTTGCAAATTTTTATAGAATTCAGATTGCGCTGGAAAATTTTTTCAAACTTATATTTCTGTCTTACTTATTTTCCAATAAACAAACCCTGCACACATAGAATTTGTTACTGATTGAAATCATATTACTCCCGGCAAACGGTTCCTTTAAAAATTCATTGCCACCTAATCACATAGAATTACTAAGGTTTTAGTTATCTGTTTAGTTATATTAGATTCCTCTATATTGTCTTGGAAATTTTTTCAAACTTATGTTTCTGTCTTTTTTAGTTTTCAATAAACAATTCCTGCACACATAGAATTTGTTACTGATTGATATCATATTACTCCTGGCAAACGGTTCCTTTAAAAATTCATTGCCACCTACTCGCAGAGCATTACTAATGTTTTAGTTATCTGTTTACTAATGATAGACTTCTCTGTATTGTCTTGGAAAATCTATCAGAATTTATGTTTCTGTCTTAGGTTCCAATAAACGAACCCTGCACACATACAATTTGTAACTGAATGATATCATTTTACTTCCGGCAAACGTTTCCTTTAAAATTCAGTTCCAGCTAAACACATACAATTACTTAACTTTTTACAATTTGTTTACTTATTACTGATCCTTTTTGTATTGCCTTGAAAAATTCTTTCAAACTTAACATAACTGTCCGTCTCCTTGGTTCAACCAGACATACTCTGCATAGATCAAATTTTTCACTATATAAGAGAATTTAACGCAGGGCATTGATTTACTGTAGAAGTTCAGCAACTGGGAAACTTTAATGATTCCTATAACTTTTGCAATTTTTTATAGAATTTAGATTGCGCTGGAAAATTTTTCAAACTTATGTTTCTGTCTTCCTTAGTTTCCAATAAACAATTCCTGCACACATAGAAATTGATAATGATACTCAATGATATCATATTATTCCTGCCAAACGGTTCCTTTAAAAATTCATTGCCACCTAATCACATAAAATTACTAAGGTTTTAGTTATCTGTTTAGTTATATTAGATTCCTCTATATTGTCTTGGAAATTTTTTTAAACTTATGTTGCTGTCTTTCTTAGTTTCCAATAATCAATTCCTGCACACATAGAATTTGTTACTGAATGATATCATTTTACTCCCGGCAAACGGTTCCTTTAAAAATTCATTGCCACCTACTCGCATAGCATTACTAATGTTTTAGTTATCTGTTTACTGATGATAGACTTCTCTGTATTGTCTTGGAAATTCTATCAGAATTTATGTTTCTGTCTTAGGTTCCAATAAACGAACCCTGGACACATACAATTTGTAACTGAATGATATCATTTTACTTCCGGCAAACGGTTCCTTTAAAATTCAGTTCCAGCTAAACACATACAATTACTTAACTTTTTACAATTTGTTTACTTATTACTGATCCTTTTTGTATTGTCTTGAAAAATTCTTTCAAACTTTACATAACTGTCCGTCTCCTTGGTTCAACCAGACATACTCTGCATAGATCAAAATTTTCACTATACAAGAGAATTTAACTAAGGGCATTGATTTACTGTAGAAATTCAGCAACTGTGGAACTTTAATGATTCCTATAAGTTTTGCAATTTTTTATAGAATTCAGATTGCGCTGGAAAATTTTTTCAAACTTATATTTCTGTCTTACTTATTTTCCAATAAACAAACCCTGCACACATAGTATTTGTTACTGATTGAAATCATATTACTCCCGGCAAACGGTTCCTTTAAAAATTCATTGCCACCTAATCACATAGAATTACTAAGGTTTTAGTTATCTGTTTAGTTATATTAGATTCCTCTATATTGTCTTGGAAATTTTTTCAAACTTATGTTTCTGTCTTTCATAGGTTTCCAATAAACAATTCCTGCACACATAGAATTTGTTACTGATTGAAATCATATTACTCCCGGCAAACGGTTCCTTTAAAAATTCATTGCCACCTAATCACAGAGAATTACTAAGGTTTTAGTTATCTGTTTAGTTATATTATATTCCTCTATATTGTCTTGGAAATTTTTTCAAACTTATGTTTCTGTCTTTCTTAGTTTCCAATAAACAATTCCTGCACACATAGAATTTGTTACTGAATGATATCATTTTACTCCCGCCAAACGGTTCCTTTAAAATTCAGTTCCAGCTAAACCCAAACAATTACTTAACTTTTTAAAATTTGTTTACTTATAACTGATCCTTTTTGTATTGGCTTGAAAAATTCTTTCAAACTTAACATAACTGTCCGTCTCCTTGGTTCAACCAGACATACTCTGCATAGATCAAAATTTTCACTATACAAGAGAATTTAACTCAGGGCATTGATTTACTGTAGAAATTCAGCAACTGGGGATTTTTAATGATTCCTATAACTTTTGCAAATTTTTATAGAATTCAGATTGCGCTGGAAAATTTTTTCAAACTTATGTTTCTGTCTTACTTAGTTTCCAAACAAACAAACCCTGCACTCATAGAATTAGTTACTGAATGATATCTTATTACTCCCGGCAAACGGTTCCTTTAAAAATTCATTGTCACCTAATCACATAGAATTACTAAGGTTTTAGTTATCTGTTTAGTTATATTAGATTCCTCTATATTGTCTTGGAAATTTTTTCAAACTTATGTTTCTGTCTTCCTTAGTTTCCAATAAACAATTCCTGCACACATAGAATTTGATAATGATACTCAATGAGATCATATTATTCCTGGCAAACGGTTCCTTTAAAAATTCATTGCCACCTACTCGCATAGCATTACTAATGTTTTAGTTATCTGTTTACTGATGATAGACTTCTCTGTATTGTCTTGGAAATTCTATCAGAATTTATGTTTCTGTCTTAGGTTCCAATAAACGAACCCTGGACACATACAATTTGTAACTGAATGATATCATTTTACTTCCGGCAAACGGTTCCTTTAAAATTCAGTTCCAGCTAAACACATACAATTACTTAACTTTTTACAATTTGTTTACTTATTACTGATCCTTTTTGTATTGTCTTGAAAAATTCTTTCAAACTTTACATAACTGTCCGTCTCCTTGGTTCAACCAGACATACTCTGCATAGATCAAAATTTTCACTATACAAGAGAATTTAACTAAGGGCATTGATTTACTGTAGAAATTCAGCAACTGGGGAACTTTAATGATTCCTATAAGTTTTGCAATTTTTTATAGAATTCAGATTGCGCTGGAAAATTTTTTCAAACTTATATTTCTGTCTTACTTATTTTCCAATAAACAAACCCTGCACACATAGAATTTGTTACTGATTGAAATCATATTACTCCCGGCAAACGGTTCCTTTAAAAATTCATTGCCACCTAATCACATAGAATTACTAAGGTTTTAGTTATCTGTTTAGTTATATTAGATTCCTCTATATTGTCTTGGAAATTTTTTCAAACTTATGTTTCTGTCTTTCATAGGTTTCCAATAAACAATTCCTGCACACATAGAATTTGTTACTGATTGAAATCATATTACTCCCGGCAAACGGTTCCTTTAAAAATTCATTGCCACCTAATCACAGAGAATTACTAAGGTTTTAGTTATCTGTTTAGTTATATTAGATTCCTCTATATTGTCTTGGAAATTTTTTCAAACTTATGTTTCTGTCTTTCTTAGTTTCCAATAAACAATTCCTGCACACATAGAATTTGATAATGATACTCAATGAGATCATATTATTCCTGGCAAACGGTTCCTTTAAAAATTCATTGCCACCTAATCACATAGAATTACTAAGGTTTTAGTTATCTGTTTAGTTATATTAGATTCCTCTATATTGTCTTGGAAATTTTTTCAAACTTATGTTTCTGTCTTCCTTAGTTTCCAATAAACAATTCCTGCACACATAGAATTTGATAATGATACTCAATGAGATCATATTATTCCTGGCAAACGGTTCCTTTAAAAATTCATTGCCACCTAATCACATAGAATTACTAAGGTTTTAGTTATCTGTTTAGTTATATTAGATTCCTCTATATTGTCTTGGAAATTTTTTCAAACTTATGTTTCTGTCTTTCTTAGCTTCCAATAAACAATTCCTGCACACATAGAATTTGTTACTGAATGATATCATTTTACTTCCGCCAAACGGTTTCTTTAAAATTCAGTTCCAGCTAAACCCAAACATATACTTAACTTTTTACAATTTGTTTACTTATTACTGATCCTTTTTGTATTGGATTGAAAAATTCTTTCAAACTTAACATAACTGTCCGTCTCCTTGGTTCAACCAGACATACTCTGCATAGATCAAAATTTTCACTATACAAGAGAATTTAACTCAGGGCATTGATTTACTGTAGAAATTCAGCAACTGGGGAACTTTAATGATTCCTATAACTTTTGCAAATTTTTATAGAATTCAGATTGCGCTGGAAAATTTTTTCAAACTTATGTTTCTGTCTTTCTTAGTTTCCAATAAACAATTCCTGCACACATAGAATTTGTTACTGAATGATATCATTTTACTCCCGCCAAACGGTTCCTTTAAAAATTCATTGCCACCTACTCGCATAGCATTACTAATGTTTTAGTTATCTGTTTACTGATGATAGACTTCTCTGTATTGTCTTGGAAATTCTATCAGAATTTATGTTTCTGTGTTAGGTTCCAATAAACGAACCCTGCACACATACAATTTGTTACTGAATGATATCATTTTACTCCCGGCAAACGGTTCCTTTAAAATTCAGTTCCAGCTAAACACATACAATTACTTAACTTTTTACAATTTGTTTACTTATTACTGATCCTTTTTGTATTGTCTTGAAAAATTCTTTCAAACTTAACATAACTGTCCGTCTCCTTGGTTCAACCAGACATACTCTGCATAGATCAAAATTTTCACTATATAAGAGAATTTAACGCAGGGCATTGATTTACTGTAGAAGTTCAGCAACTGGGAAACTTTAATGATTCCTATAACTTTTGCAATTTATTATAGAATTTAGATTGCGCTGGAAAATTTTTCAAACTTATGTTTCTGTCTTCCTTAGTTTCCAATAAACAATTCCTGCACACATAGAATTTGATAATGATACTCAATGAGATCATATTATTCCTGGCAAACGGTTCCTTTAAAAATGCATTGCCACCTAATCACATAGAATTACTAAGGTTTTAGTTATCTGTCTAGTTATATTAGATTCCTCTATATTGTCTTGGAAATTTTTTCAAACTTATGTTTCTGTCTTTCATAGGTTTCCAATAAACAATTCCTGCACACATAGAATTTGTTACTGATTGAAATCATATTACTCCCGGCAAACGGTTCCTTTAAAAATTCATTGCCACCTAATCACATAGAATTACTAAGGTTTTAGTTATCTGTTTAGTTATATTAGATTCCTCTATATTGTCTTGGAAATTTTTTTAAACTTATGTTTCTATCTTTCTTAGTTTCCTATAAACAATTCCTGCACACATAGAATTTGTTACTGAATGATATCATTTTACTCCCGCCAAACGGTTCCTTTAAAATTCAGTTCCAGCTAAACCCAAACAACTACTTAACTTTTTACAATTTGTTTACTTATTACTGATCCTTTTTGTATTGTCTTGAAAAATTCTTTCAAACTTAACATAACTGTCTGTCTCCTTGGTTCAACCAGACATACTCTGCATAGATCAAAATTTTCACTATACAAGAGAATTTAACTAAGGGCATTGATTTACTGTAGAAATTGCTGAATTTTGGGGAACTTTAATGATTCCTATAAGTTTTGCAATTATTTATAGAATTTAGATTGCGCTGGAAATTTTTTCAAACTTATGTTTCTGTCTTTCATAGGTTTCCAATAAACAATTCCTGCACACATAGAATTTGTTACTGATTGAAATCATATTACTCCCGGCAAACGGTTCCTTTAAAAATTCATTGCCACCTAATCACAGAGAATTACTAAGGTTTTAGTTATCTGTTTAGTTATATTAGATTCCTCTATATTGTCTTGGAAATTTTTTCAAACTTATGTTTCTGTCTTTCTTAGTTTCCAATAAACAATTCCTGCACACATAGAATTTGTTACTGAATGATATCATTTTACTCCCGCCAAACGGTTCCTTTAAAATTCAGTTCCAGCTAAACCCAAACAATTACTTAACTTTTTAAAATTTGTTTACTTATAACTGATCCTTTTTGTATTGGCTTGAAAAATTCTTTCAAATTTAACATAACTGTCCGTCTCCTTGGTTCAACCAGACATACTCTGCATAGATCAAAATTTTCACTATACAAGAGAATTTAACTCAGGGCATTGATTTACTGTAGAAATTCAGCAACTGGGGAACTTTAATGATTCCTATAACTTTTGCAAATTTTTATAGAATTCAGATTGCGCTGGAAAATGTTTTCAAACTTATGTTTCTGTCTTTCTTAGTTTCCAATAAACAATTCCTGCACACATAGAATTTGTTACTGAATGATATCATTTTACTCCCGCCAAACGGTTCCTTTAAAAATTCATTGCCACCTACTCGCATAGCATTACTAATGTTTTAGTTATCTGTTTACTGATGATGGACTTCTCTGTATTGTCTTGGAAATTCTATCAGAATTTATGTTTCTGTGTTAGGTTCCAATAAACGAACCCTGCACACATACAATTTGTTACTGAATGATATCATTTTACTCCCGGCAAACGGTTCCTTTAAAATTCAGTTCCAGCTAAACACATACAATTACTTAACTTTTTACAATTTGTTTACTTATTACTGATCCTTTTTGTATTGTCTTGAAAAATTCTTTCAAACTTAACATAACTGTCCGTCTCCTTGGTTCAACCAGACATACTCTGCATAGATCAAAATTTTCACTATATAAGAGAATTTAACGCAGGGCATTGATTTACTGTAGAAGTTCAGCAACTGGGAAACTTTAATGATTCCTATAACTTTTGCAATTTATTATAGAATTTAGATTGCGCTGGAAAATTTTTCAAACTTATGTTTCTGTCTTCCTTAGTTTCCAATAAACAATTCCTGCACACATAGAATTTGATAATGATACTCAATGAGATCATATTATTCCTGGCAAACGGTTCCTTTAAAAATGCATTGCCACCTAATCACATAGAATTACTAAGGTTTTAGTTATCTGTCTAGTTATATTAGATTCCTCTATATTGTCTTGGAAATTTTTTCAAACTTATGTTTCTGTCTTTCATAGGTTTCCAATAAACAATTCCTGCACACATAGAATTTGTTACTGATTGAAATCATATTACTCCCGGCAAACGGTTCCTTTAAAAATTCATTGCCACCTAATCACATAGAATTACTAAGGTTTTAGTTATCTGTTTAGTTATATTAGATTCCTCTATATTGTCTTGGAAATTTTTTTAAACTTATGTTTCTATCTTTCTTAGTTTCCTATAAACAATTCCTGCACACATAGAATTTGTTACTGAATGATATCATTTTACTCCCGCCAAACGGTTCCTTTAAAATTCAGTTCCAGCTAAACCCAAACAATTACTTAACTTTTTACGATTTGTTTACTTATTACTGATCCTTTTTGTATTGTCTTGAAAAATTCTTTCAAACTTAACATAACTGTCTGTCTCCTTGGTTCAACCAGACATAATCTGCATAGATCAAAATTTTCACTATACAAGAGAATTTAACTAAGGGCATTGATTTACTGTAGAAATTGCTGAATTTTGGGGAACTTTAATGATTCCTATAAGTTTTGCAATTATTTATAGAATTTAGATTGCGCTGGAAATTTTTTCAAACTTATGTTTCTGTCTTTCATAGGTTTCCAATAAACAATTCCTGCACACATAGAATTTGTTACTGACTGAAATCATATTACTCCCGGCAAACGGTTCCTTTAAAAATTCATTGCCACCTAATCACAGAGAATTACTAAGGTTTTAGTTATCTGTTTAGTTATATTAGATTCCTCTATATTGTCTTGGAAATTTTTTCAAACTTATGTTTCTGTCTTTCTTAGTTTCCAATAAACAATTCCTGCACACATAGAATTTGTTACTGAATGATATCATTTTACTCCCGCCAAACGGTTCCTTTAAAATTCAGTTCCAGCTAAACCCAAACAATTACTTAACTTTTTAAAATTTGTTTACTTATAACTGATCCTTTTTGTATTGGCTTGAAAAATTCTTTCAAACTTAACATAACTGTCCGTCTCCTTGGTTCAACCAGACATACTCTGCATAGATCAAAATTTTCACTATACAAGAGAATTTAACTCAGGGCATTGATTTACTGTAGAAATTCAGCAACTGGGGATTTTTAATGATTCCTATAACTTTTGCAAATTTTTATAGAATTCAGATTGCGCTGGAAAATTTTTTCAAACTTATGTTTCTGTCTTACTTAGTTTCCAAACAAACAAACCCTGCACTCATAGAATTAGTTACTGAATGATATCTTATTACTCCCGGCAAACGGTTCCTTTAAAAATTCATTGTCACCTAATCACATAGAATTACTAAGGTTTTAGTTATCTGTTTAGTTATATTAGATTCCTCTATATTGTCTTGGAAATTTTTTCAAACTTATGTTTCTGTCTTCCTTAGTTTCCAATAAACAATTCCTGCACACATAGAATTTGATAATGATACTCAATGAGATCATATTATTCCTGGCAAACGGTTCCTTTAAAAAATCATTGCCACCTAATCACATAGAATTACTAAGGTTTTAGTTATCTGTTTAGTTATATTAGATTCCTCTATATTGTCTTGGAAATTTTTTCAAACTTATGTTTCTGTCTTTCTTAGCTTCCAATAAACAATTCCTGCACACATAGAATTTGTTACTGAATGATATCATTTTACTTCCGCCAAACGGTTTCTTTAAAATTCAGTTCCAGCTAAACCCAAACATATACTTAACTTTTTACAATTTGTTTACTTATTACTGATCCTTTTTGTATTGGCTTGAAAAATTCTTTCAAACTTAACATAACTGTCCGTCTCCTTGGTTCAACCAGACATACTCTGCATAGATCAAAATTTTCACTATACAAGAGAATTTAACTCAGGGCATTGATTTACTGTAGAAATTCAGCAACTGGGGAACTTTAATGATTCCTATAACTTTTGCAAATTTTTATAGAATTCAGATTGCGCTGGAAAATTTTTTCAAACTTATGTTTCTGTCTTTCTTAGTTTCCAATAAACAATTCCTGCACACATAGAATTTGTTACTGAATGATATCATTTTACTCCCGCCAAACGGTTCCTTTAAAAATTCATTGCCACCTACTCGCATAGCATTACTAATGTTTTAGTTATCTGTTTACTGATGATAGACTTCTCTGTATTGTCTTGGAAATTCTATCAGAATTTATGTTTCTGTGTTAGGTTCCAATAAACGAACCCTGCACACATACAATTTGTTACTGAATGATATCATTTTACTCCCGGCAAACGGTTCCTTTAAAATTCAGTTCCAGCTAAACACATACAATTACTTAACTTTTTACAATTTGTTTACTTATTACTGATCCTTTTTGTATTGTCTTGAAAAATTCTTTCAAACTTAACATAACTGCCGTCTCCTTGGTTCAACCAGACATACTCTGCATAGATCAAAATTTTCACTATATAAGAGAATTTAACGCAGGGCATTGATTTACTGTAGAAGTTCAGCAACTGGGAAACTTTAATGATTCCTATAACTTTTGCAATTTATTATAGAATTTAGATTGCGCTGGAAAATTTTTCAAACTTATGTTTCTGTCTTCCTTAGTTTCCAATAAACAATTCCTGCACACATAGAATTTGATAATGATACTCAATGAGATCATATTATTCCTGGCAAACGGTTCCTTTAAAAATGCATTGCCACCTAATCACATAGAATTACTAAGGTTTTAGTTATCTGTCTAGTTATATTAGATTCCTCTATATTGTCTTGGAAATTTTTTCAAACTTATGTTTCTGTCTTTCATAGGTTTCCAATAAACAATTCCTGCACACATAGAATTTGTTACTGATTGAAATCATATTACTCCCGGCAAACGGTTCCTTTAAAAATTCATTGCCACCTAATCACATAGAGTTACTAAGGTTTTAGTTATCTGTTTAGTTATATTAGATTCCTCTATATTGTCTTGGAAATTTTTTTAAACTTATGTTTCTATCTTTCTTAGTTTCCTATAAACAATTCCTGCACACATAGAATTTGTTACTGAATGATATCATTTTACTCCCGCCAAACGGTTCCTTTAAAATTCAGTTCCAGCTAAACCCAAACAACTACATAACTTTTTACAATTTGTTTACTTATTACTGATCCTTTTTGTATTGTCTTGAAAAATTCTTTCAAACTTAACATAACTGTCTGTCTCCTTGGTTCAACCAGACATACTCTGCATAGATCAAAATTTTCACTATACAAGAGAATTTAACTAAGGGCATTGATTTACTGTAGAAATTGCTGAATTTTGGGGAACTTTAATGATTCCTATAAGTTTTGCAATTATTTATAGAATTTAGATTGCGCTGGAAATTTTTTCAAACTTATGTTTCTGTCTTTCATAGGTTTCCAATAAACAATTCCTGCACACATAGAATTTGTTACTGATTGAAATCATATTACTCCCGGCAAACGGTTCCTTTAAAAATTCATTGCCACCTAATCACAGAGAATTACTAAGGTTTTAGTTATCTGTTTAGTTATATTAGATTCCTCTATATTGTCTTGGAAATTTTTTCAAACTTATGTTTCTGTCTTTCTTAGTTTCCAATAAACAATTCCTGCACACATAGAATTTGTTACTGAATGATATCATTTTACTCCCGCCAAACGGTTCCTTTAAAATTCAGTTCCAGCTAAACCCAAACAATTACTTAACTTTTTAAAATTTGTTTACTTATAACTGATCCTTTTTGTATTGGCTTGAAAAATTCTTTCAAACTTAACATAACTGTCCGTCTCCTTGGTTCAACCAGACATACTCTGCATAGATCAAAATTTTCACTATACAAGAGAATTTAACTCAGGGCATTGATTTACTGTAGAAATTCAGCAACTGGGGATTTTTAATGATTCCTATAACTTTTGCAAATTTTTATAGAATTCAGATTGCGCTGGAAAATTTTTTCAAACTTATGTTTCTGTCTTACTTAGTTTCCAAACAAACAAACCCTGCACTCATAGAATTAGTTACTGAATGATATCTTATTACTCCCGGCAAACGGTTCCTTTAAAAATTCATTGTCACCTAATCACATAGAATTACTAAGGTTTTAGTTATCTGTTTAGTTATATTAGATTCCTCTATATTGTCTTGGAAATTTTTTCAAACTTATGTTTCTGTCTTCCTTAGTTTCCAATAAACAATTCCTGCACACATAGAATTTGATAATGATACTCAATGAGATCATATTATTCCTGGCAAACGGTTCCTTTAAAAATTCATTGCCACCTAATCACATAGAATTACTAAGGTTTTAGTTATCTGTTTAGTTATATTAGATTCCTCTATATTGTCTTGGAAATTTTTTCAAACTTATGTTTCTGTCTTTCTTAGCTTCCAATAAACAATTCCTGCACACATAGAATTTGTTACTGAATGATATCATTTTACTTCCGCCAAACGGTTTCTTTAAAATTCAGTTCCAGCTAAACCCAAACATATACTTAACTTTTTACAATTTGTTTACTTATTACTGATCCTTTTTGTATTGGATTGAAAAATTCTTTCAAACTTAACATAACTGTCCGTCTCCTTGGTTCAACCAGACATACTCTGCATAGATCAAAATTTTCACTATACAAGAGAATTTAACTCAGGGCATTGATTTACTGTAGAAATTCAGCAACTGGGGAACTTTAATGATTCCTATAACTTTTGCAAATTTTTATAGAATTCAGATTGCGCTGGAAAATTTTTTCAAACTTATGTTTCTGTCTTTCTTAGTTTCCAATAAACAATTCCTGCACACATAGAATTTGTTACTGAATGATATCATTTTACTCCCGCCAAACGGTTCCTTTAAAAATTCATTGCCACCTACTCGCATAGCATTACTAATGTTTTAGTTATCTGTTTACTGATGATAGACTTCTCTGTATTGTCTTGGAAATTCTATCAGAATTTATGTTTCTGTGTTAGGTTCCAATAAACGAACCCTGCACACATACAATTTGTTACTGAATGATATCATTTTACTCCCGGCAAACGGTTCCTTTAAAATTCAGTTCCAGCTAAACACATACAATTACTTAACTTTTTACAATTTGTTTACTTATTACTGATCCTTTTTGTATTGTCTTGAAAAATTCTTTCAAACTTAACATAACTGTCCGTCTCCTTGGTTCAACCAGACATACTCTGCATAGATCAAAATTTTCACTATATAAGAGAATTTAACGCAGGGCATTGATTTACTGTAGAAGTTCAGCAACTGGGAAACTTTAATGATTCCTATAACTTTTGCAATTTATTATAGAATTTAGATTGCGCTGGAAAATTTTTCAAACTTATGTTTCTGTCTTCCTTAGTTTCCAATAAACAATTCCTGCACACATAGAATTTGATAATGATACTCAATGAGATCATATTATTCCTGGCAAACGGTTCCTTTAAAAATGCATTGCCACCTAATCACATAGAATTACTAAGGTTTTAGTTATCTGTCTAGTTATATTAGATTCCTCTATATTGTCTTGGAAATTTTTTCAAACTTATGTTTCTGTCTTTCATAGGTTTCCAATAAACAATTCCTGCACACATAGAATTTGTTACTGATTGAAATCATATTACTCCCGGCAAACGGTTCCTTTAAAAATTCATTGCCACCTAATCACATAGAATTACTAAGGTTTTAGTTATCTGTTTAGTTATATTAGATTCCTCTATATTGTCTTGGAAATTTTTTTAAACTTATGTTTCTATCTTTCTTAGTTTCCTATAAACAATTCCTGCACACATAGAATTTGTTACTGAATGATATCATTTTACTCCCGCCAAACGGTTCCTTTAAAATTCAGTTCCAGCTAAACCCAAACAACTACTTAACTTTTTACAATTTGTTTACTTATTACTGATCCTTTTTGTATTGTCTTGAAAAATTCTTTCAAACTTAACATAACTGTCTGTCTCCTTGGTTCAACCAGACATACTCTGCATAGATCAAAATTTTCACTATACAAGAGAATTTAACTAAGGGCATTGATTTACTGTAGAAATTGCTGAATTTTGGGGAACTTTAATGATTCCTATAAGTTTTGCAATTATTTATAGAATTTAGATTGCGCTGGAAATTTTTTCAAACTTATGTTTCTGTCTTTCATAGGTTTCCAATAAACAATTCCTGCACACATAGAATTTGTTACTGATTGAAATCATATTACTCCCGGCAAACGGTTCCTTTAAAAATTCATTGCCACCTAATCACAGAGAATTACTAAGGTTTTAGTTATCTGTTTAGTTATATTAGATTCCTCTATATTGTCTTGGAAATTTTTTCAAACTTATGTTTCTGTCTTTCTTAGTTTCCAATAAACAATTCCTACACACATAGAATTTGTTACTGAATGATATCATTTTACTCCCGCCAAACGGTTCCTTTAAAATTCAGTTCCAGCTAAACCCAAACAATTACTTAACTTTTTAAAATTTGTTTACTTATAACTGATCCTTTTTGTATTGGCTTGAAAAATTCTTTCAAATTTAACATAACTGTCCGTCTCCTTGGTTCAACCAGACATACTCTGCATAGATCAAAATTTTCACTATACAAGAGAATTTAACTCAGGGCATTGATTTACTGTAGAAATTCAGCAACTGGGGAACTTTAATGATTCCTATAACTTTTGCAAATTTTTATAGAATTCAGATTGCGCTGGAAAATTTTTTCAAACTTATGTTTCTGTCTTTCTTAGTTTCCAATAAACAATTCCTGCACACATAGAATTTGTTACTGAATGATATCATTTTACTCCCGCCAAACGGTTCCTTTAAAAATTCATTGCCACCTACTCGCATAGCATTACTAATGTTTTAGTTATCTGTTTACTGATGATGGACTTCTCTGTATTGTCTTGGAAATTCTATCAGAATTTATGTTTCTGTGTTAGGTTCCAATAAACGAACCCTGCACACATACAATTTGTTACTGAATGATATCATTTTACTCCCGGCAAACGGTTCCTTTAAAATTCAGTTCCAGCTAAACACATACAATTACTTAACTTTTTACAATTTGTTTACTTATTACTGATCCTTTTTGTATTGTCTTGAAAAATTCTTTCAAACTTAACATAACTGTCCGTCTCCTTGGTTCAACCAGACATACTCTGCATAGATCAAAATTTTCACTATATAAGAGAATTTAACGCAGGGCATTGATTTACTGTAGAAGTTCAGCAACTGGGAAACTTTAATGATTCCTATAACTTTTGCAATTTATTATAGAATTTAGATTGCGCTGGAAAATTTTTCAAACTTATGTTTCTGTCTTCCTTAGTTTCCAATAAACAATTCCTGCACACATAGAATTTGATAATGATACTCAATGAGATCATATTATTCCTGGCAAACGGTTCCTTTAAAAATGCATTGCCACCTAATCACATAGAATTACTAAGGTTTTAGTTATCTGTCTAGTTATATTAGATTCCTCTATATTGTCTTGGAAATTTTTTCAAACTTATGTTTCTGTCTTTCATAGGTTTCCAATAAACAATTCCTGCACACATAGAATTTGTTACTGATTGAAATCATATTACTCCCGGCAAACGGTTCCTTTAAAAATTCATTGCCACCTAATCACATAGAATTACTAAGGTTTTAGTTATCTGTTTAGTTATATTAGATTCCTCTATATTGTCTTGGAAATTTTTTTAAACTTATGTTTCTATCTTTCTTAGTTTCCTATAAACAATTCCTGCACACATAGAATTTGTTACTGAATGATATCATTTTACTCCCGCCAAACGGTTCCTTTAAAATTCAGTTCCAGCTAAACCCAAACAACTACTTAACTTTTTACAATTTGTTTACTTATTACTGATCCTTTTTGTATTGTCTTGAAAAATTCTTTCAAACTTAACATAACTGTCTGTCTCCTTGGTTCAACCAGACATACTCTGCATAGATCAAAATTTTCACTATACAAGAGAATTTAACTAAGGGCATTGATTTACTGTAGAAATTGCTGAATTTTGGGGAACTTTAATGATTCCTATAAGTTTTGCAATTATTTATAGAATTTAGATTGCGCTGGAAATTTTTTCAAACTTATGTTTCTGTCTTTCATAGGTTTCCAATAAACAATTCCTGCACACATAGAATTTGTTACTGATTGAAATCATATTACTCCCGGCAAACGGTTCCTTTAAAAATTCATTGCCACCTAATCACAGGGAATTACTAAGGTTTTAGTTATCTGTTTAGTTATATTAGATTCCTCTATATTGTCTTGGAAATTTTTTCAAACTTATGTTTCTGTCTTTCTTAGTTTCCAATAAACAATTCCTGCACACATAGAATTTGTTACTGAATGATATCATTTTACTCCCGCCAAACGGTTCCTTTAAAAATTCATTGCCACCTACTCGCATAGCATTACTAATGTTTTAGTTATCTGTTTACTGATGATAGACTTCTCTGTATTGTCTTGGAAATTCTATCAGAATTTATGTTTCTGTGTTAGGTTCCAATAAACGAACCCTGCACACATACAATTTGTTACTGAATGATATCATTTTACTCCCGGCAAACGGTTCCTTTAAAATTCAGTTCCAGCTAAACACATACAATTACTTAACTTTTTACAATTTGTTTACTTATTACTGATCCTTTTTGTATTGTCTTGAAAAATTCTTTCAAACTTAACATAACTGTCCGTCTCCTTGGTTCAACCAGACATACTCTGCATAGATCAAAATTTTCACTATATAAGAGAATTTAACGCAGGGCATTGATTTACTGTAGAAGTTCAGCAACTGGGAAACTTTAATGATTCCTATAACTTTTGCAATTTATTATAGAATTTAGATTGCGCTGGAAAATTTTTCAAACTTATGTTTCTGTCTTCCTTAGTTTCCAATAAACAATTCCTGCACACATAGAATTTGATAATGATACTCAATGAGATCATATTATTCCTGGCAAACGGTTCCTTTAAAAATGCATTGCCACCTAATCACATAGAATTACTAAGGTTTTAGTTATCTGTCTAGTTATATTAGATTCCTCTATATTGTCTTGGAAATTTTTTCAAACTTATGTTTCTGTCTTTCATAGGTTTCCAATAAACAATTCCTGCACACATAGAATTTGTTACTGATTGAAATCATATTACTCCCGGCAAACGGTTCCTTTAAAAATTCATTGCCACCTAATCACATAGAATTACTAAGGTTTTAGTTATCTGTTTAGTTATATTAGATTCCTCTATATTGTCTTGGAAATTTTTTTAAACTTATGTTTCTATCTTTCTTAGTTTCCTATAAACAATTCCTGCACACATAGAATTTGTTACTGAATGATATCATTTTACTCCCGCCAAACGGTTCCTTTAAAATTCAGTTCCAGCTAAACCCAAACAACTACTTAACTTTTTACAATTTGTTTACTTATTACTGATCCTTTTTGTATTGTCTTGAAAAATTCTTTCAAACTTAACATAACTGTCTGTCTCCTTGGTTCAACCAGACATACTCTGCATAGATCAAAATTTTCACTATACAAGAGAATTTAACTAAGGGCATTGATTTACTGTAGAAATTGCTGAATTTTGGGGAACTTTAATGATTCCTATAAGTTTTGCAATTATTTATAGAATTTAGATTGCGCTGGAAATTTTTTCAAACTTATGTTTCTGTCTTTCATAGGTTTCCAATAAACAATTCCTGCACACATAGAATTTGTTACTGATTGAAATCATATTACTCCCGGCAAACGGTTCCTTTAAAAATTCATTGCCACCTAATCACATAGAATTACTAAGGTTTTAGTTATCTGTTTAGTTATATTAGATTCCTCTATATTGTCTTGGAAATTTTTTCAAACTTATGTTTCTGTCTTTCTTAGTTTCCAATAAACAATTCCTGCACACATAGAATTTGTTACTGAATGATATCATTTTACTCCCGCCAAACGGTTCCTTTAAAATTCAGTTCCAGCTAAACCCAAACAATTACTTAACTTTTTAAAATTTGTTTACTTATAACTGATCCTTTTTGTATTGGCTTGAAAAATTCTTTCAAACTTAACATAACTGTCCGTCTCCTTGGTTCAACCAGACATACTCTGCATAGATCAAAATTTTCACTATACAAGAGAATTTAACTCAGGGCATTGATTTACTGTAGAAATTCAGCAACTGGGGATTTTTAATGATTCCTATAACTTTTGCAAATTTTTATAGAATTCAGATTGCGCTGGAAAATTTTTTCAAACTTATGTTTCTGTCTTACTTAGTTTCCAAACAAACAAACCCTGCACTCATAGAATTAGTTACTGAATGATATCTTATTACTCCCGGCAAACGGTTCCTTTAAAAATTCATTGTCACCTAATCACATAGAATTACTAAGGTTTTAGTTATCTGTTTAGTTATATTAGATTCCTCTATATTGTCTTGGAAATTTTTTCAAACTTATGTTTCTGTCTTCCTTAGTTTCCAATAAACAATTCCTGCACACATAGAATTTGATAATGATACTCAATGAGATCATATTATTCCTGGCAAACGGTTCCTTTAAAAATTCATTGCCACCTAATCACATAGAATTACTAAGGTTTTAGTTATCTGTTTAGTTATATTAGATTCCTCTATATTGTCTTGGAAATTTTTTCAAACTTATGTTTCTGTCTTTCTTAGCTTCCAATAAACAATTCCTGCACACATAGAATTTGTTACTGAATGATATCATTTTACTTCCGCCAAACGGTTTCTTTAAAATTCAGTTCCAGCTAAACCCAAACATATACTTAACTTTTTACAATTTGTTTACTTATTACTGATCCTTTTTGTATTGGCTTGAAAAATTCTTTCAAACTTAACATAACTGTCCGTCTCCTTGGTTCAACCAGACATACTCTGCATAGATCAAAATTTTCACTATACAAGAGAATTTAACTCAGGGCATTGATTTACTGTAGAAATTCAGCAACTGGGGAACTTTAATGATTCCTATAACTTTTGCAAATTTTTATAGAATTCAGATTGCGCTGGAAAATTTTTTCAAACTTATGTTTCTGTCTTTCTTAGTTTCCAATAAACAATTCCTGCACACATAGAATTTGTTACTGAATGATATCATTTTACTCCCGCCAAACGGTTCCTTTAAAAATTCATTGCCACCTACTCGCATAGCATTACTAATGTTTTAGTTATCTGTTTACTGATGATAGACTTCTCTGTATTGTCTTGGAAATTCTATCAGAATTTATGTTTCTGTGTTAGGTTCCAATAAACGAACCCTGCACACATACAATTTGTTACTGAATGATATCATTTTACTCCCGGCAAACGGTTCCTTTAAAATTCAGTTCCAGCTAAACACATACAATTACTTAACTTTTTACAATTTGTTTACTTATTACTGATCCTTTTTGTATTGTCTTGAAAAATTCTTTCAAACTTAACATAACTGTCCGTCTCCTTGGTTCAACCAGACATACTCTGCATAGATCAAAATTTTCACTATATAAGAGAATTTAACGCAGGGCATTGATTTACTGTAGAAGTTCAGCAACTGGGAAACTTTAATGATTCCTATAACTTTTGCAATTTATTATAGAATTTAGATTGCGCTGGAAAATTTTTCAAACTTATGTTTCTGTCTTCCTTAGTTTCCAATAAACAATTCCTGCACACATAGAATTTGATAATGATACTCAATGAGATCATATTATTCCTGGCAAACGGTTCCTTTAAAAATGCATTGCCACCTAATCACATAGAATTACTAAGGTTTTAGTTATCTGTCTAGTTATATTAGATTCCTCTATATTGTCTTGGAAATTTTTTCAAACTTATGTTTCTGTCTTTCATAGGTTTCCAATAAACAATTCCTGCACACATAGAATTTGTTACTGATTGAAATCATATTACTCCCGGCAAACGGTTCCTTTAAAAATTCATTGCCACCTAATCACATAGAATTACTAAGGTTTTAGTTATCTGTTTAGTTATATTAGATTCCTCTATATTGTCTTGGAAATTTTTTTAAACTTATGTTTCTATCTTTCTTAGTTTCCTATAAACAATTCCTGCACACATAGAATTTGTTACTGAATGATATCATTTTACTCCCGCCAAACGGTTCCTTTAAAATTCAGTTCCAGCTAAACCCAAACAACTACTTAACTTTTTACAATTTGTTTACTTATTACTGATCCTTTTTGTATTGTCTTGAAAAATTCTTTCAAACTTAACATAACTGTCTGTCTCCTTGGTTCAACCAGACATACTCTGCATAGATCAAAATTTTCACTATACAAGAGAATTTAACTAAGGGCATTGATTTACTGTAGAAATTGCTGAATTTTGGGGAACTTTAATGATTCCTATAAGTTTTGCAATTATTTATAGAATTTAGATTGCGCTGGAAATTTTTTCAAACTTATGTTTCTGTCTTTCATAGGTTTCCAATAAACAATTCCTGCACACATAGAATTTGTTACTGATTGAAATCATATTACTCCCGGCAAACGGTTCCTTTAAAAATTCATTGCCACCTAATCACATAGAATTACTAAGGTTTTAGTTATCTGTTTAGTTATATTAGATTCCTCTATATTGTCTTGGAAATTTTTTCAAACTTATGTTTCTGTCTTTCTTAGTTTCCAATAAACAATTCCTGCACACATAGAATTTGTTACTGAATGATATCATTTTACTCCCGCCAAACGGTTCCTTTAAAATTCAGTTCCAGCTAAACCCAAACAATTACTTAACTTTTTAAAATTTGTTTACTTATAACTGATCCTTTTTGTATTGGCTTGAAAAATTCTTTCAAACTTAACATAACTGTCCGTCTCCTTGGTTCAACCAGACATACTCTGCATAGATCAAAATTTTCACTATACAAGAGAATTTAACTCAGGGCATTGATTTACTGTAGAAATTCAGCAACTGGGGATTTTTAATGATTCCTATAACTTTTGCAAATTTTTATAGAATTCAGATTGCGCTGGAAAATTTTTTCAAACTTATGTTTCTGTCTTACTTAGTTTCCAAACAAACAAACCCTGCACTCATAGAATTAGTTACTGAATGATATCTTATTACTCCCGGCAAACGGTTCCTTTAAAAATTCATTGTCACCTAATCACATAGAATTACTAAGGTTTTAGTTATCTGTTTAGTTATATTAGATTCCTCTATATTGTCTTGGAAATTTTTTCAAACTTATGTTTCTGTCTTCCTTAGTTTCCAATAAACAATTCCTGCACACATAGAATTTGATAATGATACTCAATGAGATCATATTATTCCTGGCAAACGGTTCCTTTAAAAATTCATTGCCACCTAATCACATAGAATTACTAAGGTTTTAGTTATCTGTTTAGTTATATTAGATTCCTCTATATTGTCTTGGAAATTTTTTCAAACTTATGTTTCTGTCTTTCTTAGCTTCCAATAAACAATTCCTGCACACATAGAATTTGTTACTGAATGATATCATTTTACTTCCGCCAAACGGTTTCTTTAAAATTCAGTTCCAGCTAAACCCAAACATATACTTAACTTTTTACAATTTGTGTACTTATTACTGATCCTTTTTGTATTGGCTTGAAAAATTCTTTCAAACTTAACATAACTGTCCGTCTCCTTGGTTCAACCAGACATACTCTGCATAGATCAAAATTTTCACTATACAAGAGAATTTAACTCAGGGCATTGATTTACTGTAGAAATTCAGCAACTGGGGAACTTTAATGATTCCTATAACTTTTGCAAATTTTTATAGAATTCAGATTGCGCTGGAAAATTTTTTCAAACTTATGTTTCTGTCTTTCTTAGTTTCCAATAAACAATTCCTGCACACATAGAATTTGTTACTGAATGATATCATTTTACTCCCGCCAAACGGTTCCTTTAAAAATTCATTGCCACCTACTCGCATTGCATTACTAATGTTTTAGTTATCCGTTTACTGATGATAGACTTCTCTGTATTGTCTTGGAAATTCTATCAGAATTTATGTTTCTGTGTTAGGTTCCAATAAACGAACCCTGCACACATACAATTTGTTACTGAATGATATCATTTTACTCCCGGCAAACGGTTCCTTTAAAATTCAGTTCCAGCTAAACACATACAATTACTTAACTTTTTACAATTTGTTTACTTATTACTGATCCTTTTTGTATTGTCTTGAAAAATTCTTTCAAACTTAACATAACTGTCCTTGGTTCAACCAGACATACTCTGCATAGATCAAAATTTTCACTATATAAGAGAATTTAACGCAGGGCATTGATTTACTGTAGAAGTTCAGCAACTGGGAAACTTTAATGATTTCTATAACTTTTGCAATTTATTATAGAATTTAGATTGCGCTGGAAAATTTTTCAAACTTATGTTTCTGTCTTCCTTAGTTTCCAATAAACAATTACTGCACACATAGAATTTGATAATGATACTCAATGAGATCATATTATTCCTGGCAAACGGTTCCTTTAAAAATGCATTGCCACCTAATCACATAGAATTACTAAGGTTTTAGTTATCTGTCTAGTTATATTAGATTCCTCTATATTGTCTTGGAAATTTTTTCAAACTTATGTTTCTGTCTTTCATAGGTTTCCAATAAACAATTCCTGCACACATAGAATTTGTTACTGATTGAAATCATATTACTCCCGGCAAACGGTTCCTTTAAAAATTCATTGCCACCTAATCACATAGAATTACTAAGGTTTTAGTTATCTGTTTAGTTATATTAGATTCCTCTATATTGTCTTGGAAATTTTTTTAAACTTATGTTTCTATCTTTCTTAGTTTCCTATAAACAATTCCTGCACACATAGAATTTGTTACTGAATGATATCATTTTACTCCCGCCAAACGGTTCCTTTAAAATTCAGTTCCAGCTAAACCCAAACAATTACTTAACTTTTTACAATTTGTTTACTTATTACTGATCCTTTTTGTATTGTCTTGAAAAATTCTTTCAAACTTAACATAACTGTCTGTCTCCTTGGTTCAACCAGACATAATCTGCATAGATCAAAATTTTCACTATACAAGAGAATTTAACTAAGGGCATTGATTTACTGTAGAAATTGCTGAATTTTGGGGAACTTTAATGATTCCTATAAGTTTTGCAATTATTTATAGAATTTAGATTGCGCTGGAAATTTTTTCAAAGTAATGTTTCTGTCTTTCATAGGTTTCCAATAAACAATTCCTGCACACATAGAATTTGTTACTGATTGAAATCATATTACTCCCGCAAATGGTTCCTTTAAAAATTCATTGCCACCTAATCACAGAGAATTACTAAGGTTTTAGTTATCTGTTTAGTTATATTAGATTCCTCTATATTGTCTTGGAAATTTTTTCAAACTTATGTTTCTGTCTTTCTTAGTTTCCAATAAACAATTCCTGCACACATAGAATTTGTTACTGAATGATATCATTTTACTCCCGCCAAACGGTTCCTTTAAAATTCAGTTCCAGCTAAACCCAAACAATTACTTAACTTTTTAAAATTTGTTTACTTATAACTGATCCTTTTTGTATTGGCTTGAAAAATTCTTTCAAACTTAACATAACTGTACGTCTCCTTGGTTCAACCAGACATACTCTGCATAGATCAAAATTTTCACTATACAAGAGAATTTAACTCAGGGCATTGATTTACTGTAGAAATTCAGCAACTGGGGATTTTTAATGATTCCTATAACTTTTGCAAATTTTTATAGAATTCAGATTGCGCTGGAAAATTTTTTCAAACTTATGTTTCTGTCTTACTTAGTTTCCAAACAAACAAACCCTGCACTCATAGAATTAGTTACTGAATGATATCTTATTACTCCCGGCAAACGGTTCCTTTAAAAATTCATTGTCACCTAATCACATAGAATTACTAAGGTTTTAGTTATCTGTTTAGTTATATTAGATTCCTCTATATTGTCTTGGAAATTTTTTCAAACTTATGTTTCTGTCTTCCTTAGTTTCCAATAAACAATTCCTGCACACATAGAATTTGATAATGATACTCAATGAGATCATATTATTCCTGGCAAACGGTTCCTTTAAAATTTCATTGCCACCTAATCACATAGAATTACTAAGGTTTTAGTTATCTGTTTAGTTATATTAGATTCCTCTATATTGTCTTGGAAATTTTTTCAAACTTATGTTTCTGTCTTTCTTAGCTTCCAATAAACAATTCCTGCACACATAGAATTTGTTACTGAATGATATCATTTTACTTCCGCCAAACGGTTTCTTTAAAATTCAGTTCCAGCTAAACCCAAACATATACTTAACTTTTTACAATTTGTTTACTTATTACTGATCCTTTTTGTATTGGCTTGAAAAATTCTTTCAAACTTAACATAACTGTCCGTCTCCTTGGTTCAACCAGACATACTCTGCATAGATCAAAATTTTCACTATACAAGAGAATTTAACTCAGGGCATTGATTTACTGTAGAAATTCAGCAACTGGGGAACTTTAATGATTCCTATAACTTTTGCAAATTTTTATAGAATTCAGATTGCGCTGGAAAATTTTTTCAAACTTATGTTTCTGTCTTTCTTAGTTTCCAATAAACAATTCCTGCACACATAGAATTTGTTACTGAATGATATCATTTTACTCCCGCCAAACGGTTCCTTTAAAAATTCATTGCCACCTACTCGCATAGCATTACTAATGTTTTAGTTATCTGTTTACTGATGATAGACTTCTCTGTATTGTCTTGGAAATTCTATCAGAATTTATGTTTCTGTGTTAGGTTCCAATAAACGAACCCTGCACACATACAATTTGTTACTGAATGATATCATTTTACTCCCGGCAAACGGTTCCTTTAAAATTCAGTTCCAGCTAAACACATACAATTACTTAACTTTTTACAATTTGTTTACTTATTACTGATCCTTTTTGTATTGTCTTGAAAAATTCTTTCAAACTTAACATAACTGTCCGTCTCCTTGGTTCAACCAGACATACTCTGCATAGATCAAAATTTTCACTATATAAGAGAATTTAACGCAGGGCATTGATTTACTGTAGAAGTTCAGCAACTGGGAAACTTTAATGATTTCTATAACTTTTGCAATTTATTATAGAATTTAGATTGCGCTGGAAAATTTTTCAAACTTATGTTTCTGTCTTCCTTAGTTTCCAATAAACAATTCCTGCACACATAGAATTTGTTACTGATTGAAATCATATTACTCCCGGCAAACGGTTCCTTTAAAAATTCATTGCCACCTAATCACATAGAATTACTAAGGTTTTAGTTATCTGTTTAGTTATATTAGATTCCTCTATATTGTCTTGGAAATTTTTTTAAACTTATGTTTCTATCTTTCTTAGTTTCCTATAAACAATTCCTGCACACATAGAATTTGTTACTGAATGATATCATTTTACTCCCGCCAAACGGTTCCTTTAAAATTCAGTTCCAGCTAAACCCAAACAACTACATAACTTTTTACAATTTGTTTACTTATTACTGATCCTTTTTGTATTGTCTTGAAAAATTCTTTCAAACTTAACATAACTGTCTGTCTCCTTGGTTCAACCAGACATACTCTGCATAGATCAAAATTTTCACTATACAAGAGAATTTAACTAAGGGCATTGATTTACTGTAGAAATTGCTGAATTTTGGGGAACTTTAATGATTCCTATAAGTTTTGCAATTATTTATAGAATTTAGATTGCGCTGGAAATTTTTTCAAACTTATGTTTCTGTCTTTCATAGGTTTCCAATAAACAATTCCTGCACACATAGAATTTGTTACTGATTGAAATCATATTACTCCCGGCAAACGGTTCCTTTAAAAATTCATTGCCACCTAATCACAGAGAATTACTAAGGTTTTAGTTATCTGTTTAGTTATATTAGATTCCTCTATATTGTCTTGGAAATTTTTTCAAACTTATGTTTCTGTCTTTCTTAGTTTCCAATAAACAATTCCTGCACACATAGAATTTGTTACTGAATGATATCATTTTACTCCCGCCAAACGGTTCCTTTAAAATTCAGTTCCAGCTAAACCCAAACAATTACTTAACTTTTTAAAATTTGTTTACTTATAACTGATCCTTTTTGTATTGGCTTGAAAAATTCTTTCAAACTTAACATAACTGTCCGTCTCCTTGGTTCAACCAGACATACTCTGCATAGATCAAAATTTTCACTATACAAGAGAATTTAACTCAGGGCATTGATTTACTGTAGAAATTCAGCAACTGGGGATTTTTAATGATTCCTATAACTTTTGCAAATTTTTATAGAATTCAGATTGCGCTGGAAAATTTTTTCAAACTTATGTTTCTGTCTTACTTAGTTTCCAAACAAACAAACCCTGCACTCATAGAATTAGTTACTGAATGATATCTTATTACTCCCGGCAAACGGTTCCTTTAAAAATTCATTGTCACCTAATCACATAGAATTACTAAGGTTTTAGTTATCTGTTTAGTTATATTAGATTCCTCTATATTGTCTTGGAAATTTTTTCAAACTTATGTTTCTGTCTTTCTTAGCTTCCAATAAACAATTCCTGCACACATAGAATTTGTTACTGAATGATATCATTTTACTTCCGCCAAACGGTTTCTTTAAAATTCAGTTCCAGCTAAACCCAAACATATACTTAACTTTTTACAATTTGTTTACTTATTACTGATCCTTTTTGTATTGGATTGAAAAATTCTTTCAAACTTAACATAACTGTCCGTCTCCTTGGTTCAACCAGACATACTCTGCATAGATCAAAATTTTCACTATACAAGAGAATTTAACTCAGGGCATTGATTTACTGTAGAAATTCAGCAACTGGGGAACTTTAATGATTCCTATAACTTTTGCAAATTTTTATAGAATTCAGATTGCGCTGGAAAATTATTTCAAACTTATGTTTCTGTCTTTCTTAGTTTCCAATAAACAATTCCTGCACACATAGAATTTGTTACTGAATGATATCATTTTACTCCCGCCAAACGGTTCCTTTAAAAATTCATTGCCACCTACTCGCATAGCATTACTAATGTTTTAGTTATCTGTTTACTGATGATAGACTTCTCTGTATTGTCTTGGAAATTCTATCAGAATTTATGTTTCTGTGTTAGGTTCCAATAAACGAACCCTGCACACATACAATTTGTTACTGAATGATATCATTTTACTCCCGGCAAACGGTTCCTTTAAAATTCAGTTCCAGCTAAACACATACAATTACTTAACTTTTTACAATTTGTTTACTTATTACTGATCCTTTTTGTATTGTCTTGAAAAATTCTTTCAAACTTAACATAACTGTCCGTCTCCTTGGTTCAACCAGACATACTCTGCATAGATCAAAATTTTCACTATATAAGAGAATTTAACGCAGGGCAATGATTTACTGTAGAAGTTCAGCAACTGGGAAACTTTAATGATTCCTATAACTTTTGCAATTTATTATAGAATTTAGATTGCGCTGGAAAATTTTTCAAACTTATGTTTCTGTCTTCCTTAGTTTCCAATAAACAATTCCTGCACACATAGAATTTGATAATGATACTCAATGAGATCATATTATTCCTGGCAAACGGTTCCTTTAAAAATGCATTGCCACCTAATCACATAGAATTACTAAGGTTTTAGTTATCTGTCTAGTTATATTAGATTCCTCTATATTGTCTTGGAAATTTTTTCAAACTTATGTTTCTGTCTTTCATAGGTTTCCAATAAACAATTCCTGCACACATAGAATTTGTTACTGATTGAAATCATATTACTCCCGGCAAACGGTTCCTTTAAAAATTCATTGCCACCTAATCACAGAGAATTACTAAGGTTTTAGTTATCTGTTTAGTTATATTAGATTCCTCTATATTGTCTTGGAAATTTTTTCAAACTTATGTTTCTGTCTTTCTTAGTTTCCAATAAACAATTCCTGCACACATAGAATTTGTTACTGAATGATATCATTTTACTCCCGCCAAACGGTTCCTTTAAAATTCAGTTCCAGCTAAACCCAAACAATTACTTAACTTTTTAAAATTTGTTTACTTATAACTGATCCTTTTTGTATTGGCTTGAAAAATTCTTTCAAATTTAACATAACTGTCCGTCTCCTTTGTTCAACCAGACATACTCTGCATAGATCAAAATTTTCACTATACAAGAGAATTTAACTCAGGGCATTGATTTACTGTAGAAATTCAGCAACTGGGGAACTTTAATGATTCCTATAACTTTTGCAAATTTTTATAGAATTCAGATTGCGCTGGAAAATTTTTTCAAACTTATGTTTCTGTCTTACTTAGTTTCCAAACAAACAAACCCTGCACTCATAGAATTAGTTACTGAATGATATCTTATTACTCCCGGCAAACGGTTCCTTTAAAAATTCATTGTCACCTAATCACATAGAATTACTAAGGTTTTAGTTATCTGTTTAGTTATATTAGATTCCTCTATATTGTCTTGGAAATTTTTTCAAACTTATGTTTCTGTCTTCCTTAGTTTCCAATAAACAATTCCTGCACACATAGAATTTGATAATGATACTCAATGAGATCATATTATTCCTGGCAAACGGTTCCTTTAAAAATTCATTGCCACCTAATCACATAGAATTACTAAGGTTTTAGTTATCTGTTTAGTTATATTAGATTCCTCTATATTGTCTTGGAAATTTTTTCAAACTTATGTTTCTGTCTTTCTTAGCTTCCAATAAACAATTCCTGCACACATAGAATTTGTTACTGAATGATATCATTTTACTTCCGCCAAACGGTTTCTTTAAAATTCAGTTCCAGCTAAACCCAAACATATACTTAACTTTTTACAATTTGTTTACTTATTACTGATCCTTTTTGTATTGGATTGAAAAATTCTTTCAAACTTAACTTAACTGTCCGTCTCCTTGGTTCAACCAGACATACTCTGCATAGATCAAAATTTTCACTATACAAGAGAATTTAACTCAGGGCATTGATTTACTGTAGAAATTCAGCAACTGGGGAACTTTAATGATTCCTATAACTTTTGCAAATTTTTATAGAATTCAGATTGCGCTGGAAAATTTTTTCAAACTTATGTTTCTGTCTTTCTTAGTTTCCAATAAACAATTCCTGCACACATAGAATTTGTTACTGAATGATATCATTTTACTCCCGCCAAACGGTTCCTTTAAAAATTCATTGCCACCTACTCGCATAGCATTACTAATGTTTTAGTTATCTGTTTACTGATGATAGACTTCTCTGTATTGTCTTGGAAATTCTATCAGAATTTATGTTTCTGTGTTAGGTTCCAATAAACGAACCCTGCACACATACAATTTGTTACTGAATGATATCATTTTACTCCCGGCAAACGGTTCCTTTAAAATTCAGTTCCAGCTAAACACATACAATTACTTAACTTTTTACAATTTGTTTACTTATTACTGATCCTTTTTGTATTGTCTTGAAAAATTCTTTCAAACTTAACATAACTGTCCGTCTCCTTGGTTCAACCAGACATACTCTGCATAGATCAAAATTTTCACTATATAAGAGAATTTAACGCAGGGCATTGATTTACTGTAGAAGTTCAGCAACTGGGAAACTTTAATGATTCCTATAACTTTTGCAATTTATTATAGAATTTAGATTGCGCTGGAAAATTTTTCAAACTTATGTTTCTGTCTTCCTTAGTTTCCAATAAACAATTCCTGCACACATAGAATTTGATAATGATACTCAATGAGATCATATTATTCCTGGCAAACGGTTCCTTTAAAAATGCATTGCCACCTAATCACATAGAATTACTAAGGTTTTAGTTATCTGTTTAGTTATATTAGATTCCTCTATATTGTCTTGGAAATTTTTTTAAACTTATGTTTCTATCTTTCTTAGTTTCCTATAAACAATTCCTGCACACATAGAATTTGTTACTGAATGATATCATTTTACTCCCGCCAAACGGTTCCTTTAAAATTCAGTTCCAGCTAAACCCAAACAACTACTTAACTTTTTACAATTTGTTTACTTATTACTGATCCTTTTTGTATTGTCTTGAAAAATTCTTTCAAACTTAACATAACTGTCTGTCTCCTTGGTTCAACCAGACATACTCTGCATAGATCAAAATTTTCACTATACAAGAGAATTTAACTAAGGGCATTGATTTACTGTAGAAATTGCTGAATTTTGGGGAACTTTAATGATTCCTATAAGTTTTGCAATTATTTATAGAATTTAGATTGCGCTGGAAATTTTTTCAAACTTATGTTTCTGTCTTTCATAGGTTTCCAATAAACAATTCCTGCACACATAGAATTTGTTACTGATTGAAATCATATTACTCCCGGCAAACGGTTCCTTTAAAAATTCATTGCCACCTAATCACAGAGAATTACTAAGGTTTTAGTTATCTGTTTAGTTATATTAGATTCCTCTATATTGTCTTGGAAATTTTTTCAAACTTATGTTTCTGTCTTCCTTAGTTTCCAATAAACAATTCCTGCACACATAGAATTTGATAATGATACTCAATGAGATCATATTATTCCTGGCAAACGGTTCCTTTAAAAATTCATTGCCACCTAATCACATAGAATTACTAAGGTTTTAGTTATCTGTTTAGTTATATTAGATTCCTCTATATTGTCTTGGAAATTTTTTCAAACTTATGTTTCTGTCTTTCTTAGCTTCCAATAAACAATTCCTGCACACATAGAATTTGTTACTGAATGATATCATTTTACTTCCGCCAAACGGTTTCTTTAAAATTCAGTTCCAGCTAAACCCAAACATATACTTAACTTTTTACAATTTGTTTACTTATTACTGATCCTTTTTGTATTGGATTGAAAAATTCTTTCAAACTTAACTTAACTGTCCGTCTCCTTGGTTCAACCAGACATACTCTGCATAGATCAAAATTTTCACTATACAAGAGAATTTAACTCAGGGCATTGATTTACTGTAGAAATTCAGCAACTGGGGAACATTAATGATTCCTATAACTTTTGCAAATTTTTATAGAATTCAGATTGCGCTGGAAAATTTTTTCAAACTTATGTTTCTGTCTTTCTTAGTTTCCAATAAACAATTCCTGCACACATAGAATTTGTTACTGAATGATATCATTTTACTCCCGCCAAACGGTTCCTTTAAAAATTCATTGCCACCTACTCGCATAGCATTACTAATGTTTTAGTTATCTGTTTACTGATGATAGACTTCTCTGTATTGTCTTGGAAATTCTATCAGAATTTATGTTTCTGTGTTAGGTTCCAATAAACGAACCCTGCACACATACAATTTGTTACTGAATGATATCATTTTACTCCCGGCAAACGGTTCCTTTAAAATTCAGTTCCAGCTAAACACATACAATTACTTAACTTTTTACAATTTGTTTACTTATTACTGATCCTTTTTGTATTGTCTTGAAAAATTCTTTCAAACTTAACATAACTGTCCGTCTCCTTGGTTCAACCAGACATACTCTGCATAGATCAAAATTTTCACTATATAAGAGAATTTAACGCAGGGCATTGATTTACTGTAGAAGTTCAGCAACTGGGAAACTTTAATGATTCCTATAACTTTTGCAATTTATTATAGAATTTAGATTGCGCTGGAAAATTTTTCAAACTTATGTTTCTGTCTTCCTTAGTTTCCAATAAACAATTCCTGTACACATAGAATTTGATAATGATACTCAATGAGATCATATTATTCCTGGCAAACGGTTCCTTTAAAAATGCATTGCCACCTAATCACATAGAATTACTAAGGTTTTAGTTATCTGTTTAGTTATATTAGATTCCTCTATATTGTCTTGGAAATTTTTTTAAACTTATGTTTCTATCTTTCTTAGTTTCCTATAAACAATTCCTGCACACATAGAATTTGTTACTGAATGATATCATTTTACTCCCGCCAAACGGTTCCTTTAAAATTCAGTTCCAGCTAAACCCAAACAACTACTTAACTTTTTACAATTTGTTTACTTATTACTGATCCTTTTTGTATTGTCTTGAAAAATTCTTTCAAACTTAACATAACTGTCTGTTTCCTTGGTTCAACCAGACATACTCTGCATAGATCAAAATTTTCACTATACAAGAGAATTTAACTAAGGGCATTGATTTACTGTAGAAATTGCTGAATTTTGGGGAACTTTAATGATTCCTATAAGTTTTGCAATTATTTATAGAATTTAGATTGCGCTGGAAATTTTTTCAAACTTATGTTTCTGTCTTTCATAGGTTTCCAATAAACAATTCCTGCACACATAGAATTTGTTACTGATTGAAATCATATTACTCCCGGCAAACGGTTCCTTTAAAAATTCATTGCCACCTAATCACAGAGAATTACTAAGGTTTTAGTTATCTGTTTAGTTATATTAGATTCCTCTATATTGTCTTGGAAATTTTTTCAAACTTATGTTTCTGTCTTTCTTAGTTTCCAATAAACAATTCCTGCACACATAGAATTTGTTACTGAATGATATCATTTTACTCCCGCCAAACGGTTCCTTTAAAATTCAGTTCCAGCTAAACCCAAACAATTACTTAACTTTTTAAAATTTGTTTACTTATAACTGATCCTTTTTGTATTGGCTTGAAAAATTCTTTCAAATTTAACATAACTGTCCGTCTCCTTGGTTCAACCAGACATACTCTGCATAGATCAAAATTTTCACTATACAAGAGAATTTAACTCAGGGCATTGATTTACTGTAGAAATTCAGCAACTGGGGATTTTTAATGATTCCTATAACTTTTGCAAATTTTTATAGAATTCAGATTGCGCTGGAAAAATTTTTCAAACTTATGTTTCTGTCTTACTTAGTTTCCAAACAAACAAACCCTGCACTCATAGAATTAGTTACTGAATGATATCTTATTACTCCCGGCAAACGGTTCCTTTAAAAATTCATTGTCACCTAATCACATAGAATTACTAAGGTTTTAGTTATCTGTTTAGTTATATTAGATTCCTCTATATTGTCTTGGAAATTTTTTTAAACTTATGTTTCTATCTTTCTTAGTTTCCTATAAACAATTCCTGCACACATAGAATTTGTTACTGAATGATATCATTTTACTCCCGCCAAACGGTTCCTTTAAAATTCAGTTCCAGCTAAACCCAAACAACTACTTAACTTTTTACAATTTGTTTACTTATTACTGATCCTTTTTGTATTGTCTTGAAAAATTCTTTCAAACTTAACATAACTGTCTGTCTCCTTGGTTCAACCAGACATACTCTGCATAGATCAAAATTTTCACTATACAAGAGAATTTAACTAAGGGCATTGATTTACTGTAGAAATTGCTGAATTTTGGGGAACTTTAATGATTCCTATAAGTTTTGCAATTATTTATAGAATTTAGATTGCGCTGGAAATTTTTTCAAACTTATGTTTCTGTCTTTCATAGGTTTCCAATAAACAATTCCTGCACACATAGAATTTGTTACTGATTGAAATCATATTACTCCCGGCAAACGGTTCCTTTAAAAATTCATTGCCACCTAATCACAGAGAATTACTAAGGTTTTAGTTATCTGTTTAGTTATATTAGATTCCTCTATATTGTCTTGGAAATTTTTTCAAACTTATGTTTCTGTCTTTCTTAGTTTCCAATAAACAATTCCTGCACACATAGAATTTGTTACTGAATGATATCATTTTACTCCCGCCAAACGGTTCCTTTAAAATTCAGTTCCAGCTAAACCCAAACAATTACTTAACTTTTTAAAATTTGTTTACTTATAACTGATCCTTTTTGTATTGGCTTGAAAAATTCTTTCAAATTTAACATAACTGTCCGTCTCCTTGGTTCAACCAGACATACTCTGCATAGATCAAAATTTTCACTATACAAGAGAATTTAACTCAGGGCATTGATTTACTGTAGAAATTCAGCAACTGGGGATTTTTAATGATTCCTATAACTTTTGCAAATTTTTATAGAATTCAGATTGCGCTGGAAAAATTTTTCAAACTTATGTTTCTGTCTTACTTAGTTTCCAAACAAACAAACCCTGCACTCATAGAATTAGTTACTGAATGATATCTTATTACTCCCGGCAAACGGTTCCTTTAAAAATTCATTGTCACCTAATCACATAGAATTACTAAGGTTTTAGTTATCTGTTTAGTTATATTAGATTCCTCTATATTGTCTTGGAAATTTTTTCAAACTTATGTTTCTGTCTTCCTTAGTTTCCAATAAACAATTCCTGCACACATAGAATTTGATAATGATACTCAATGAGATCATATTATTCCTGGCAAACGGTTCCTTTAAAAATTCATTGCCACCTAATCACATAGAATTACTAAGGTTTTAGTTATCTGTTTAGTTATATTAGATTCCTCTATATTGTCTTGGAAATTTTTTCAAACTTATGTTTCTGTCTTTCTTAGCTTCCAATAAACAATTCCTGCACACATAGAATTTGTTACTGAATGATATCATTTTACTTCCGCCAAACGGTTTCTTTAAAATTCAGTTCCAGCTAAACCCAAACATATACTTAACTTTTTACAATTTGTTTACTTATTACTGATCCTTTTTGTATTGGATTGAAAAATTCTTTCAAACTTAACTTAACTGTCCGTCTCCTTGGTTCAACCAGACATACTCTGCATAGATCAAAATTTTCACTATACAAGAGAATTTAACTCAGGGCATTGATTTACTGTAGAAATTCAGCAACTGGGGAACTTTAATGATTCCTATAACTTTTGCAAATTTTTATAGAATTCAGATTGCGCTGGAAAATTTTTCAAACTTATGTTTCTGTCTTCCTTAGTTTCCAATAAACAATTCCTGCACACATAGAATTTGATAATGATACTCAATGAGATCATATTATTCCTGGCAAACGGTTCCTTTAAAAATGCATTGCCACCTAATCACATAGAATTACTAAGGTTTTAGTTATCTGTTTAGTTATATTAGATTCCTCTATATTGTCTTGGAAATTTTTTTAAACTTATGTTTCTATCTTTCTTAGTTTCCTATAAACAATTCCTGCACACATAGAATTTGTTACTGAATGATATCATTTTACTCCCGCCAAACGGTTCCTTTAAAATTCAGTTCCAGCTAAACCCAAACAACTACTTAACTTTTTACAATTTGTTTACTTATTACTGATCCTTTTTGTATTGTCTTGAAAAATTCTTTCAAACTTAACATAACTGTCTGTCTCCTTGGTTCAACCAGACATACTCTGCATAGATCAAAATTTTCACTATACAAGAGAATTTAACTAAGGGCATTGATTTACTGTAGAAATTGCTGAATTTTGGGGAACTTTAATGATTCCTATAAGTTTTGCAATTATTTATAGAATTTAGATTGCGCTGGAAATTTTTTCAAACTTATGTTTCTGTCTTTCATAGGTTTCCAATAAACAATTCCTGCACACATAGAATTTGTTACTGATTGAAATCATATTACTCCCGGCAAACGGTTCCTTTAAAAATTCATTGCCACCTAATCACAGAGAATTACTAAGGTTTTAGTTATCTGTTTAGTTATATTAGATTCCTCTATATTGTCTTGGAAATTTTTTCAAACTTATGTTTCTGTCTTTCTTAGTTTCCAATAAACAATTCCTGCACACATAGAATTTGTTACTGAATGATATCATTTTACTCCCGCCAAACGGTTCCTTTAAAATTCAGTTCCAGCTAAACCCAAACAATTACTTAACTTTTTAAAATTTGTTTACTTATTACTGATCCTTTTTGTATTGGATTGAAAAATTCTTTCAAACTTAACTTAACTGTCCGTCTCCTTGGTTCAACCAGACATACTCTGCATAGATCAAAATTTTCACTATACAAGAGAATTTAACTCAGGGCATTGATTTACTGTAGAAATTCAGCAACTGGGGAACTTTAATGATTCCTATAACTTTTGCAAATTTTTATAGAATTCAGATTGCGCTGGAAAATTTTTCAAACTTATGTTTCTGTCTTCCTTAGTTTCCAATAAACAATTCCTGCACACATAGAATTTGATAATGATACTCAATGAGATCATATTATTCCTGGCAAACGGTTCCTTTAAAAATGCATTGCCACCTAATCACATAGAATTACTAAGGTTTTAGTTATCTGTTTAGTTATATTAGATTCCTCTATATTGTCTTGGAAATTTTTTTAAACTTATGTTTCTATCTTTCTTAGTTTCCTATAAACAATTCCTGCACACATAGAATTTGTTACTGAATGATATCATTTTACTCCCGCCAAACGGTTCCTTTAAAATTCAGTTCCAGCTAAACCCAAACAACTACTTAACTTTTTACAATTTGTTTACTTATTACTGATCCTTTTTGTATTGTCTTGAAAAATTCTTTCAAACTTAACATAACTGTCTGTCTCCTTGGTTCAACCAGACATACTCTGCATAGATCAAAATTTTCACTATACAAGAGAATTTAACTAAGGGCATTGATTTACTGTAGAAATTGCTGAATTTTGGGGAACTTTAATGATTCCTATAAGTTTTGCAATTATTTATAGAATTTAGATTGCGCTGGAAATTTTTTCAAACTTATGTTTCTGTCTTTCATAGGTTTCCAATAAACAATTCCTGCACACATAGAATTTGTTACTGATTGAAATCATATTACTCCCGGCAAACGGTTCCTTTAAAAATTCATTGCCACCTAATCACAGAGAATTACTAAGGTTTTAGTTATCTGTTTAGTTATATTAGATTCCTCTATATTGTCTTGGAAATTTTTTCAAACTTATGTTTCTGTCTTTCTTAGTTTCCAATAAACAATTCCTGCACACATAGAATTTGTTACTGAATGATATCATTTTACTCCCGCCAAACGGTTCCTTTAAAATTCAGTTCCAGCTAAACCCAAACAATTACTTAACTTTTTAAAATTTGTTTACTTATAACTGATCCTTTTTGTATTGGCTTGAAAAATTCTTTCAAATTTAACATAACTGTCCGTCTCCTTGGTTCAACCAGACATACTCTGCATAGATCAAAATTTTCACTATACAAGAGAATTTAACTCAGGGCATTGATTTACTGTAGAAATTCAGCAACTGGGGATTTTTAATGATTCCTATAACTTTTGCAAATTTTTATAGAATTCAGATTGCGCTGGAAAAATTTTTCAAACTTATGTTTCTGTCTTACTTAGTTTCCAAACAAACAAACCCTGCACTCATAGAATTAGTTACTGAATGATATCTTATTACTCCCGGCAAACGGTTCCTTTAAAAATTCATTGTCACCTAATCACATAGAATTACTAAGGTTTTAGTTATCTGTTTAGTTATATTAGATTCCTCTATATTGTCTTGGAAATTTTTTCAAACTTATGTTTCTGTCTTCCTTAGTTTCCAATAAACAATTCCTGCACACATAGAATTTGATAATGATACTCAATGAGATCATATTATTCCTGGCAAACGGTTCCTTTAAAAATTCATTGCCACCTAATCACATAGAATTACTAAGGTTTTAGTTATCTGTTTAGTTATATTAGATTCCTCTATATTGTCTTGGAAATTTTTTCAAACTTATGTTTCTGTCTTTCTTAGTTTTCAATAAACAATTCCTGCACACATAGAATTTGTTACTGATTGATATCATATTACTCCTGGCAAACGGTTCCTTTAAAAATTCATTGCCACCTACTCGCATAGCATTACTAATGTTTTAGTTATCTGTTTACTGATGATAGACTTCTCTGTATTGTCTTGGAAATTCTATCAGAATTTATGTTTCTGTCTTAGGTTCCAATAAACGAATCCTGCACACATACAATTTGTTACTGAATGATATCATTTTACTCCCGGCAAACAGTTCCTTTAAAATTCAGTTCCAGCTAAACACATACAATTACTTAACTTTTTACAATTTGTTTACTTATTACTGATCCTTTTTGTATTGTCTTGAAAAATTCTTTCAAACTTAACATAACTGTCCGTCTCCTTGGTTCAACCAGACATACTCTGCATAGATCAAAATTTTCACTATATAAGAGAATTTAACGTAGGGCATTGATTTACTGTAGAAGTTCAGCAACTGGGAAACTTTAATGATTCCTATAACTTTTGCAATTTATTATAGAATTTAGATTGCGCTGGAAAATTTTTTCAAACTTATGTTTCTGTCTTACTTAGTTTCCAATAAACAAATCCTGCACACATAGAATTAGTCACTGAATGATATCTTATTACTCCCGGCAAACGGTTCCTTTAAAAATTCATTGCCACCTAATCACATAGAATTACTAATGTTTAAGTTATCTGTTTACTTATAATAGATTCCTCTATATTGTCTTGGAAATTCTATCAAAATTTATGTTTCTGTCTTCCTTAGGTTCCAATAAACAAACCCTGCACACATAGAATTTGTTACTGAATGATATCATATTACTCCCGGCAAACGGTTCCTTTAAAAATGCAGTTCCAGCGAAACACATACAATTACTTAACTTTTTACAATTTGTTTACTTATTACCGTTCATTTTTGTATTGTCTTGAAAAAATTCTTTCAAACTTAACATAACTGTCCGTCTCCTTGGTTCAACTAGACATACTCTGCATAGATCAAAATTTTCACTGTATAAGAGCATTTAACTCAGGGCAAAGATTTACTGTAGAAATTCAGCAATATCATCTTGATCGTCGTCGTCATTTCACTCACTGTCACCTGGAAGTATGGTTAGAGTTATTGGTTCGATCATGGTGTCTTGAATAATTTCTTTTTTGCTGTCTTCTATTTGAATTTCTTGTGCATGACGGACGCATTTCTTCCAATCATCTATTGTCATTGTATCTAATGCTTCATGTGTTAGAGGTTCAATGTCAACCATTTTAATGTGTTGTTTTTTTTCGCCACTTCGCCCTTCACCTGAGCCCAAATTAACTCTTTCGGGTTATATTTTCAATGGTAAGGTGGTAGACGGATTACCTCATGACCCTTTTCCAACGTGATTTCATCCAGCTCGTATTTTTTTTCTCGTGGCTTTAGGTACTTTACTGCTTGACAAAGTTCCGGTAATGTTTCTAATGGATGAAATTTAACGTTTTTATCTGTTAACCATTGTTGGACGTTGCTTTTCACCAATTACTTTTTGGGTATGATGCTTTGAGGGTAGAATGATATGGTGCATTGTCCATTACAATAACGGATGGCTCTTCAAGGTTATTCAGCAATTGAATAAACTACTGCTTGAACACTTCACCATTAATTTAGCCGTTGTAATCGATTGTATTTCTGCTGTTACTATGAAACACCAATTTCGACCCTTCAATGAACCTGTAACGAGCACATCCTGCGTGACATACAATAAGCCGACCCCCTTTACCAGTTGGTACCTTTAGACCCATCGAAGGTTAGTTTTTATTTAATAAACATTTAATAATTTTTAATGTTGTGCAAATTATAAACTCTATAAACTATTCCTTTGAAAAACCTGACCGTCATCAAATGTCATTGAACTCAAATATAGGCGTTAGTGAGGGATCACTACAACATCATGAAGAGTACCGTTCCTCATGCATATATCTTTTCCCTCATCATTGAAGAGATGACAGTCCTTTGCAAAAAAATAATAATAAAAATAATATTATTAAACATGTATTCTTATTATTAAATAAGTGAATAACATATTAATGTATTTAAATTTGATATACCTATATAGAAGTGGGTAATGCTGTTCATGTTTGACAAACACATATTATGTTCGCTTGTTAAAATATCTTAGTGTGAAGGCTTTTGATATTTCTTCTCCTGTCCAATGTACCTGTTTTTCTTCTTCATCAAAAGATCTAATTGATTTAGAGTAAATATTGTTGACAAGTATAATTTTGCTTTACTTTATATAGCAATAGTTTTATTTTGAGTGAGAGTTGTTATTAACTTTGAAGAAGATTTTTGTGATTGTGTGAGAGCTGAATTTAAAGTTTTCAAACGTTTTTGAAGAATTTTCATGCCATGTCTGAGATTTTCATTTATTCTTTTATAATCAAAATCTAAGTTTTTGTATGATAAAAGTTCAATTTTCAGTTTTTCATTCTCACTTTTTAAATTTTGATGTTTTTTATATAACTTGTCAAACATAATTTTATAATTTGGTTCCAAAGTTTGATCATTTTCAGTGAAAGCTTCATCAAACATACCTAACTATGGATGTGGTTTGTTCTGTGTTAAGAGAAGTAGCAATTAACTGATCATGAGACTGTAACAAAAATAATTAATAATTAATTTCCTACCTTTACACCTAACTTAAGGTTTATGAAAAAAAAAAATACTTCTACTATTCATAAATACAAAATTGGCAAACTATTATTATGTAACAATATAATAATAGGTATAATACCTCTTTTATTGATTTTGCTTCTATTCTACTTGCGTTCTAAAGCAGATTGTGATGTAATAGAAAAACAAGTTGGTAAGTTCAGCGTGTGGTATAGAACCAGGTTTTAACCTTCTGACAGGTTTACTACCCATAAGTTCAGATTTTAGATCACGAACAAAGTCTTTCGATTTAAAATGTTTGGAACAAATGTAAGATTTGCTGGGATTCCAGGCGTCTTACCGTTTCCATTTTTGCGTCCATATTTTCTGGACATCAAGTTCTTTTAGAAACCTAAAAATTATAGTGTAATTAACTAACAAAATAAAATAAACACAAATGGATATGTTAATATTTATATACATAATTTGTGTAAATAGCTAGGTATTTTAATTTATATTTATTTAAAATGATTTTTAACTTTTTTATTAATTTTATGTATTTTAAATAGTTGTTAACTTTTTTTTATAATATTTTGTACGTAGTTCTTATAATGTCTGGTTAGTGTCTGATAACACTAACCGGCAAAATTGCATGTGATAACCAATAGAATTCTATCGGTTAGTCTTAACTGAACATTGTAAAAACTATGTACAAAATATTATAAAAAATAGTATCATTAATGTTATAAAAATTAATGAAATAGGTACCTGTGAAACGAAATATCAGTCATTCTATTTTTTTTTTGTTTTTCCTGAATACAAATCGCATGTCGCAACAGCACAATTACAACAACCACCTCTTGCACTCATTATTATTACAGTTGTGTATATAAAAACTGAAAAATATTTTTGGAAAAAACCCTCGCAATAACTTTAAAAATGACTGCTAGTGAGCATACACAAAACGCAAAACACGACATGAACCACATCAGTGTTCCAGCAGTGACGTCAAGATCATATTTCCCCCAATCCCATTTTTTTCATAAATTCTGAAGTGAGACAACCTGTATATTCTATTAACCTTGACAATAAACAAGTTTTTCACACATTGAATATTTTACTGAGTTACATCATATTACTCCTTCCAAACGGTTTCTTTAAAAATTCAGTGCCTGTTAAATACATACAATTACTAAGGTTTTAACAATTTGTTGACTTATAATAGATTTAATTGTATTGCGCTGGAAATTTTTTTCAAATTTGATGTTTCTGTCCTTCTTAGGTTCCTGCACACAGAATTTGTTACTGAGTGATATCATATTACTCCTGGCAAATGGTTTCTTTAAAAATTCAGTGCCAGCTAAACACTTACAATTACCAAAACTTTAACAATTTTTTTACTTAATTCAGAATCTTTTGTCTTGTCTTGAAAAATTCTTTCAAACTTAACGTTTCTGCCCCTCTTTGGTTCTAACAGACGTATTTTGCATAGATCAAAATGTTCACTGTATAAGAGCATTTGACTCATGGCAAACAGGCCTCTTAGGCAAACAGGCCTCTTAGAAGTTCAGCGACAGGGAAACATAAATGATTCCTGTAACTTTGGCAATTTTTTTTTACACTAAGTAGAATCATCTCCACGATTTTCTATCTTTTATAAACAGTGATAATTGTTACACAGCAATCCAAATACAAGAAAACAGAGTAGCTGAAATAAATTATGATGCTGGTTATATTATATACAATGAATCGTCTTAAACGAGATACATTTTTATTTAATATTGAACCAACCAAAATCCACAATATTTAATTGAATATGGTACTCCATACATACTACTATAAATGTTCTCTATGATTTAATTGTATTACTTCCCTTAACATTTAGGTTTTTAAACATGGTTGTACGGTAATACGGTATCCTAATTCTGACTCGGATTCCGCTAAAATCATTAATCTACTTGTTGTTAATCTACTCATTTTGATAATTGTAGGTGTACGTGTAATGGTCATTTGATAGATTACAATAGATTGTTATTGCTTGTTCGTTATCACTTATAATTATTGTTTTAGAATCTTAGCAAAGTAATAAATAATGACTGTATTAATTTTTATTTATAATTCTTTTTTTTTGTTTTGGTCTCATTTGTTCATATTTTGAAACTATAAAAATATTTTTTAATCTTCTTAATAGTATGTAAGTTATTGAGAATGTATGTCTAAATATTATATCAATTGTAATAAAAATGTAACTTATATTATTTTAGTTTTTCAGTACAAATTATAAGGGAATGCCATCTATTAAAATATTTAGATTAGATTTCATATTTCTTGATGAAAACTGTTATATGGCTCCTAACTAAGTAGGTTAATGTTTTTTAATATAATGTTCATAAAAAATGTTGTTTACTAGAAAATTTTATTATTAATTTATTTTTAAGTTTTTTTTTTTTTTTTTTGTTAAATTTACTTGCAAAAAATGTTAGTTTAAGAATATTTAATGTAATTGATGCAAAAAAATAAATTTTAAAATTGTATTCCTTGTTTTTTTATTCTTATAAGTTTATCCCCATATTATTAATTACAATTTATGTACTTATTGTATAATTTCATATAAAATGATTATTTTTGTTTGTTTGTAATAAAACTAACTACCCGGTTAATTGTGTCAAGGCAGCTGCACAGTCTTGTGAAGAAATGTGTGAGATTTAATGGGCAATTGTTTTGTATAAAATGTTGTAGGAACTTAAAAGCTTTAACACAAGTATTCTCGGTCTGTGCCTTTGATCATAGTATCATTGAAATAGAAAGTTGAAAGTAAATGTATAATTAGTCGTTTTAAATCAAACTAGGCCATCATAATAAGAAAAAAAAATTATTGTAATTATTATAATGCATTCAAGTGTTCAATAATAAATTGAAATATTACAATAATTTGTATAAAATGTCCATTTTTAAATTCCTTCAATAGAAAAAACTAAATTAATAAACAAAGAAAAATGTATCATCATTATTTAGTAAAAGTAATATACAGTAACTAATGTCATTTTCTTTAGTTTACCGACAATATTCAAGATAATAAATAATTACATTAATTTTGATCTTGGATATAACTGGTTTTTGTAATTTGGTATTAAGCAAATAATTTAGTAAATCCTTACTGACAGTATTTAAATATTAATAATAGTATTCATCATGATTTTACTATCAGTATTACCAATAATATTGTATTTTTCATTCATAATATTTTCGTCAAAAATCAATTATTTAAATCTTTTGGTGTCTTAAATACTAATATTTATTGTTAAGTTATTTTTCTACATGTAATTCAGAGATTTGACTTTTTAAGCTGATTATTGCATTGGATAGAATACCAACATTCAAATATAACGTTTAGGAAAACTAAATGAAAATAAAAAAATTCCTAAGTATTATAATTTCTCAAACTTGTTTTATCGCGTACCACTTAGTAAAATATCAATCAGTCGCGTACCACTGATGATTAAAAATATCGACAATATCAACAGTTATACCTATACGACATATTATTTTTTGACGTATTTTCCGTGAAATCTAACCTAAAATCTTTATTATCTGAATATTAAAAAAAAAACACAATATTGTAAAATCATCGCTACGCTAAGAATCTAATATTTGTTTTTAATTTTCCACTCTATCACCATGCAGCCTTCCACGTACCACCATGGAGTCTTTCGCGTACCACTAGTGGTACGCGTACCACAGTTAGAGAACCGCTGATTTAGACCTTAAATGATTAATGTAGACAATCAAAATTGAAAATAGTCAAATCATGGTATGAGAATTTTGTAACTTGCTTTACCGGTCGATCAAAAATTAACTGAATACTAAACTTCAAAATAACTATAGACATATCTGGTTATTCTATCATTATAATTAATTATATTTTAATAAAATACAAATATTAAAAATGGTTTTTCTTAATGATGTCATTTAAACTAAGACTTAGTTTAAAATAATTACAAAGAAATATCAGTCGTATCATGAATGTTATCAATAGGAGTAAAAATTGTTTTATAAAATGAATCTATACAACTATCAGGTATTGCTCGTGATGGTGAAATTAGAGTAAAACCACTTTGTGTTCCAATCGCCAACCAACGAAAAGAATTAAAATTCTGATTCCAAGATAACTGTTAAAAATAAAAATAAACTATTAAATATTATACTTTAATACAAAACATTAGGAATATAATGTTTACCTTGGTTATATTGTCAAGAGGGTATCTTAACAAAGGTTTGCTGGCGTCTGGGTCGTTGGGTGCATTTTCATTGAAAAGAAACTAACAGAACAAGCACATAAAATATTTTTGGTTTAGAGGAACTAAAATGCATAATTTAATATTATTACTTACAAGTTTAGATTCAAGTCCAAATGTTTTAATGGTTTCTTTAAAACGGTAACCATCAGAATACTCTTGAGGATTATCATTTGGTAATAATGGTCTTACCATCAATTGAAGTGTTGTCTAAAATAAAAGATAAATATCAACTATCATAGACTATTGATCAAGGTGATGTATTTATTCTAAGTTAAATATGATATATTCATAAATGTTTTCTATATAGTTTAAGATTGAATTAGTTTCCTAATCAAAGTAGCACCTTCAAGTGTAACGGTATCTATATTTGAAATGTGGAAAAATATTTTTTCAAAGTAGAAATAAATTAATTTACTATAAAAATAAATACTATTTAACTTTAAGTAACTTACTGAGTTTCCTTTTCTTATATTATTGGTTTCTGATAGAAACACCTTTTCATAAATAGTTCCATTTTCATTTCCAGTTGCTATGACATTCATCCAATTCGAAGTAGATACAGACTAAAATATTTTGTACAATTTACTGATCTACATTTATTAAAAAAAATTGTTAACAAACCCAATGAGTACTCTTTTGAGAAAAAGTAGGACCATAAAAATCTTCTTCATCAATGTTTTTTTGTAAATCTCCAGACTTCCCTGCATTATCTTGATCACAATACGTACTTGAGTTATCGGATTTATATGATTCGTCATCACTACTCATATTGGATTCATTAAGAGTTTTGTTTTCATCAGCCTCATCACAATTTATTTTTTTATCATTCTTCAATATATCACAGTCACCGAGTATCTTATTTCTATTAGTTACACTTTTTAGAACATATAACTCGGGATTATAACCCTCAACATCATTGTCACAGTTTGAAAAATTAATAGTACGAACTTTTGAAAATACAGGACTATAAAATAATATGATAAATCAGTCAATAAATATTTTTAATATTACTATGCAACCAACTAACTTACTTAACAACTTTACTACAATATACCAATGTGTAACACTGTTGAAGCCAAGTACAGTCTGATGGACAATAAGATCGCTTTTGAAAGATTGGGTTTTCAGTAGACTTCAAATCCCATAGAGTTACATTGCCATCGGTTGCTGAAGTAGCCAATATTGTAGTATTAAAATAATTCATGGAAAGACCTTAAAAGTAATTCACATTATAAGAAAGTAAATTATTTTAAAAACTATATAATAAGCTTACCGGTAATACTACTTCTACTTGCTATGAAAGTATGGCTTGGATAAAGTATATCATTATCTAAGAATATTGACTTGAAATTTATATGAAAAACACTCACGACACCATTTGAATATCCACAAATAAGAGTTCTGAAAAATTATGTTAAAACTTTAATAGCATTGTAAGAAAAAATTTAAGGATGTATTGCCAGAAGATTTAAAATACAGTAAATGAAGTAAGCATTATACACCACTCCTGTATCCTACCATACCTCAAGTATATAATATTTCTCTCAGTTTTAACACCTTGATTGTAAAATTAATAACTAAATATTCTTAATTACAGCAAAATAGAATGAAATAGAATCTTATGACTATTACTACAACAGTTATCAAAGTTTAAACAATTTAATTATCAGAGGGTGATATTAAAAAAAACCGGTTGGGGCATACATTATTTAATCAGTATCATCAATACAGAAATACACAGTAGTAAAATATTAGCATGTGATTTAAATTGTTATTTTTAGTTGAACTTTTTACCAAATGTTTAATTATATTCATTAAACTTCTTCAACAATATATTTTTGGATATTGAAAAATAAATTTAGGTATCGATATCATCTATGCATATAACTCACTAAATAATGATTAGTAAGTAGTAAATTAATTGTTTTTAAAATAATTATATAATATAACAATGCTTTGAAATATAGTTGCTTGAACTATAATTAAAAATGTATATTGATTATTGATATATTGTACGATATATTACAATTTATTATTATTGATACTTAAATTTCAGAGAGAAAAAAAATAGGATATCAATATCGTCAAATCAAAATATTTATATTGTTGAAGAAGCCTAATATTCATTTAATGAATATTATGAAGAGTTTATAAGAAATTAAGAAAACTGTTGTTCTTACTTGAATGGTGAAACTGCCTGCCAACAAACTTTTGTACATTGTACACCACCATCAATCCATTCACATTCAAAATTTCTTGCTACTATATGTTTCGCTTTGTAAATGTAAAACCTAAATAGATTCATTGAATATCATTAGTTTTTATTTTATTAATACATTTGTTATCCATTTAAAGCAATACATTTCTAATATATCATCCACAAAAGGCATAGCAAACACAGGGCAATCTCCACAAGATGTACTCAATGCCAACAATCCCATTTTCTGGGGGGGTTCATAAGCTCCAGAAGGGCACCATGCCATATCCCAGACAGCACCATAATCATGAGCCACACCATATGACATATGTGGCGTAGTTGAGGCAGATTCAGAACTGAGAGAAATGTTGAATTATTTATAAGTCAATAATATTAAACAATATCATCAATATTATATTATTAATTAGAAAATATAATTATAATAAGCTTTAATAGATTTAAAAATAAAAATCCACTTAACAAAGCTTACATAACATTTGTTAATGAATCAAATCTCCATAACTGCACAAGAGACGGATATTCATAGATTTCCATCTCTTTATGTTCTAGATCTGGTTTAGGATGGCATGATATTGCCAGATACTGTGTTTGAACTTCTTTTGGAACAGGACACCATGACATAGCCCAATTAGGACCGCCAGTAAACAGCCAATGCATACCTATAAAATAAATGTAAGGTTATTTAAAAATATAGTAAGCATACCTATCGGCTATAAATAATATACCATTGACATAAACAGACTTGAAAAGATCAACATGAATTTGTTCATCATTTGATGTAAATATCTTACAAGATTGTTGAATGGAGGGTATATACTTTAATGCTTCATCATTAGTTAAGAGCAAAACATCAGGATTAAAATCTTTGTGACAAACATCCTTCCAAAATGTTTTTGTGAAGCTACAAAATAAAAAAAATTTAAATGTTTCTAATAAATAAATATAAAGTAATTACTTATTAAGTTATAATTGATCTTACAAATTATAATAATTCAATAAAGGCTTTAAGTATATATTTCTGTGTACTTCATATGTATCTGTTTAAAAACACCAATGGCATAATATTAAATTAATATATTATAATGAAATGTTTGAACCAACAAAAATTAGAACTTACTTTTTGTATAATGGTCTAAACTATCTTTTTTTTTATTTAAAACAATATCATGTATCTTCATAATATGATCAATCATGTCATTGACACTTATTGTAACAAAATTACATAAACGACACATAAAATCCTATAAAAACAATAGTTAAAAAAAATGTATTTATTTATAATAAGTGAAAAATAAATAACTTACATAATATTCAGTAATATATTTAGTATCTGGATGAAAACTTAACACGTTTGGAGGCCTTTTTTTACGACGCATTTTGAAATATTTTTTTGACTAAAAAAATAAGATAAAATTAGTGGTATTTACAATTATTTATTATTATTTGCTTAATACATAATTAATGTTATTACTATTTAGAAAAATTTAACTTCAACTCACTTTATTATTCATGGTGATATCATTGTCATTTTCTATGTAATTCATACCTTTACAACTTTTCATTTTGTGAGTTATTAATGATGATGGTTTAACTTTATTTCCACAGTCTTCACACCTAGTTAAAAATTGATCAATGTCCTGAAAAAAAACATGTATTGATTTATTTAAAGGGAGCAAGTGTTGGGTATTTGACACATGCAAAACCTTGCATATTATTAAGCATTGCCATTTTTAAGGTATTAAATAAAATTGGAATTTTAAAAAAATCATCAAAAGACAGTTAAGTTGAAGACAGGACTTAAATGATTGAAAATTTAAAAATTCGTCCCTTCTTTCAGCATCTAAAAATTAAATTATATTAAAATAGACTAATATTCAGATAATTTGTATATGATAGAACTGTTACCAGTAATAATATTACAATTATTTAATAATATGACTTACATTAGGAGTTTTATTGCAAAATATTACATGGCTTGCAAATCCTGAAATACTTTTCTTAACAGTTTTACAATCTTCACAACATAATTTTACTGACCGTTTACGAACGGCACTAAAAGGTATGAATTGTTTTAATTTATTTAATATGGCATCATAGTTTTCTAAATCCTAATTCAAAAAAAAATATGTATATATATATGAAAGATTAAAATAATATTATTTTCCATTTAATAAACTATACTTACAAGTATTTCTTCTCCATCAATCCAACATAAATTAAAATGTTTAGAATAGTGATGAGTACGATACTCAATGAAAGTCATTTCTTTTTTACAACGACCACAAGTCACCTTAACATTGAACTTACGATTTTAGAAAACGCACATCTATAAATAATTATAATTATACCATTTGAAGCTTACCATTGAATCATCTCTTTCTTTTGTAATTTCTATATCAGATTTTTTATTGATATCATTTCCATTATCATTTTGGTTGAGCAGTCCCAGTTTATCCTAATATATTATAGTATAAATTATGTAATATTTATTTAACACAAAATGAATTAAGTTATCAGTTTTACCGGTCTAGATGTGCATCGTTTCACATGGCTAGCAAAACCAACTACACTTTTTTTTTCATTCTGACACCATTCACAAACAAATTTAACTTTTTTTTGGCGTGCGGCATTTTTTGGTAATTTTAGTCGTAACAAATATTGTATCGCATTCTCATCATCGAAATCCTAAACAAAAAAAGCTATTTAGTTTAATATAAAACTTGAATCTCTTTCATTATCTGCCATGGGTGTAAGGGAAATGCTTGCTACATCTACTAACGTATAGATTTTATTTGGCTTAATTTTTTATAATATCTCATATCTGAAATATATATATATATATATATATATATATATATGACAAAATACTGTTATTTGTTATTGAAAAAAAAACAAAATTAACAAAGAGAATTTAGCAGCAGCAAACTTAATATTAATAAGTAACTATAATATGATAAATTTCAGTAAAAAAAAAAAACTGAATAATCAGTAAAAATGTATAATCTAAAGAATTATTTTTTTTTGAATTATGATAAAATAAGCTATTAATTTTGCTATATTTTATAAATATATTTTTTTCACCTATATAAGTATTGTAACCTAATCTTTATACCCTAAATAACCTAATAAAGTATCTTAAAATTTAAACTTATTTATAGTAGTTTCAAAAAGAAAAATTTAAGATATTGATTAGTTCCTAATTAATAATAACTATTCATTATGCACGTGTATATCGTTAAGTGCAATATTATTTATTAGTCATTAACTTGCATTACATAATATGTTGTTTATACGAAATTGCAAGAAAAAATTACTCACTGGTTTTTCATCACCAATTATCCAGCATAAATTGTTATGTGTTGCACTATGGGTATCTTCATACTCTTTGTACGTCATACTTTTATTACAGCGACCACAAATTACCTTGATAAATAAGAAAAAATAAATAAAATTAAACATTGTAATTTTGTAAAAAAAAAAACAAAAATATACATACCATGGAATTGTTTTTAATATTGATTTCTTCGTCTTTAGGTTGGAGTAAATCAGTTTCATTAGGAGGTGGAAGTGCAAGCTAAAAAAAGAGCTTTAAAAAAATAAACCAATATCTTTGCGGATGGTTTTTATATAAAACCATGAACAATATTTTTGCCCATATAATAAACATGGATATGTTTTTACGCCGAAAGATAATACAACCAATAGAACCAAATCAAATTTGTTTCAATCTCAAGTTGGATTGATTTTTTTACAAAGTCCAATAACTACCATGATTAAGAAATCTATAAATAAAATTAATGAGGCTTGATATGCAAGTAAATTTGCTAAGATATCATTGAGTAAGTTGGTGATGTAGATTGTGTATGTATTCAAATCCCTGCTTTTCAAATATAAATTGTTTAATATCTCTCCCCCCGATATTAGAAGAAAGTAAGCTCTCGTTAGATTAATTGTAAAACAGGATCCGCTAAACAATTCTATGTTATCACAAATGCTGTGCAACACCCCACAAACACGTCTGAAATCTAGAAAACCTGGATCACAGCACCTTATTCTGACCAACTTTAATTCATCCACGGAATGACGTACTGCATAGAATAATCTTACACTCGAGAATGCTGACTTAGCCGTTAACCCTACACAACCTCTGGAGGGTTTCAAATTACCCTGTCAAGAGTGGGTATCTTTAAACCATATCAGAACCGGTCATGAAAGGTGTGGTTATTCTATGCACCAGTAGAAGCTTCGAGATAATCCTGCTTGCGATTGTGGAAATGCGGCTCAGACAATACAACACATTGTGTCAGACTGTCCTAAAAGAAAATCCAAAGGTAAAATGAGTGATTTCTTTAGACTAACAAGTGAAGCTCTTGATTGGATAGCTACCTTGGACATCAGATTGTAGAGAAAATATTGAACTACACAATAGATATTGTTATATTACCATCATTTTTAGGTAGACTATTTTTTTATATGGATTATTTTATTTTATTTTATTCTATTCTATTATTCTTATTTTATTCCATGTTACAACTTTTTATGTATATTATGTGTCAAAATATGCCATAAGATAAATAAATAAATCTCTATGTATAGATAGCATAAGCCCTAGTACCTTAATGTATTAAAAAAAAAAGTTCCAACAACTTTTAATCAACTTGCTAGATTGAGCCACACAGTGTCAAATTATTTACACTACTAATTTCTCAAATTTTCTACTGACCTCCAGCCGAAAAATATATCCATGTTAATAAAATTACATAAATAAAAGTGGAGTATACATTTGTACAATTGTATAATCGAAAAAATGATTACCTTTTGTTCTATGGCACATTTTTTTACATGAGAAGCAAAGCCCAACACACTTTTTTTCAAATCTTTACACCATTCACACATAAATTTTTTTTTGACAACAGAGTTTGGTAAAAATTCACGGAGTAAAACAACTATTTTTTTCTCATTTAAATAATCCTAAAAAATAAATTTTCTTTAATTATTTATCATAATATACGTATTTACAATACAAATTACATATATTTAAATATTAAAAATAACATCTTAACATACCAATTTTTCTTCACCTTCTAACCAACATAAATTATAGTGAGTATGTCTATGTTTATTTATGTACTCTTCATAAATCATACTTTCTCCACAACGACCACATGACACCTAAACATCAATAACAAATAGAATAACTGAATAACATATTTGAATGTATTACTGAATATATTTTGGTTTCGCTTTATGTTATACACAAGTAAATATTGGAATATAAGTATGTGATAACTAAAAACAATAATTGAAAAATAATAGTTTGAAAATATAAATACATATGCTTTTTAATTCAATTAATTTTAAAACTATTTATAAATCAAAATACACTATCAGGTTATTAAAATTAATAATAATTATGTTTCTTTTCTAAATTTAGAATAAGAAAATATATTTTACCATTCAATTAATTTGTTAAAACACACAACTTTTATTATTATCTTTAAATATGTCTATACTTGTTAATGAACTGAAAATGTAAGTACTTGTAAAATAGTCGATTGTCCATGTATCATACCCTATACAAAGAAAATATCACTCAAGACATTTTGAAAATGTTATTATTAATTTAATACTAAGGTATTTCAACAAAATAAATATAAAAAATTTACACAAATAATAATTAAGAAAATTGATTTTTTAATAACAGTGTGACTTGAGCCTAGTATTCTAAATGGATCGGATTGACGTTATAGTTTTTAATATTTGATTTTGTATTAGTTCCAGTTGATAATAATTAGAATTTAAGTGTACCACTCATTTAAGAGGATTAAAATTACCAAATTTGTTTTTGACAAAAAAATATAAAAGTTCAATAGACTTCATGCGTGTCATTGCTGGCTGTTGTTCATTTTTTTATTATCTTATTGCAATAACTATGTCATGATTGAAAATGCAAGTACTATGCTAGTAGTATGTAGTGCTGTACCTATGCTACAGATAAGTAATGAATGCAAGTCATAAACACCAAACAACAAAAAAAAGTATAGAGGACATTATTATAAACTCTTGATTTTACCTATAATTTCATTTTTTTAAGCTTAAAATATTTATTTATATTTTATTATAAACATAAATTTAAAACCAATATTATTTTATTCATATTTGCATAAGGTGTGTTAAAGTCAAGATATTGATATAAATTAAGACTGGGTATATAATTTATATTTAAAAAAAAAAAACATACGTTAATTTAATAACTTACCATAGAGTCATTATTATGAGTAGTTGATGATGTACTTTGATTTACACAAGACTCGTTCAGAATTTCATTATTTACACTCAACACTTTCACCGGCTATAAAAGAAAATTAATTTTCAAACGTTAATATAACACAAAAAGATTTTTAAGTGTATACATTTTATACCATAGAACTATTTATAGTTGACAAATTTTTAATCGTAAAAGATACAAAAATTAAAAAATTAAGAAATATAGGAAAAAAAACTAAATTTGTATATTTTGCTATTAATTAGGAATATAAAATTTTATAACACAACTGTTATAATTTTCCAATTACAAATCAACATCAAAAATCCAACGGCTACAAAAAAAAGTAGCACAATTATACATGGTATCGTTATATTCCATGCTAACGTCCTTGATCATGAAATTAGAAAACAATAAATGTAAATTTGTTATATTAATATAACACTCTTCAATGAACATAGTACCTATACCAATATATATATAAAAACTTGTATAATATAACAACTTATTAATGTTTTTTATATAATAAATATAGTGAAGGCATTTTTAGGTTAAATGATTATTATTTAGTATTCATAAATAAATACTCTACATAAAAAAAGGTTTTACAGAGAATTTGTAATTAAATAATTTGAGGTATAATTTGTTTAATTTATAAGTATATATTATTAAGTAACAGACAACAAACTGTATCATTATATATTACATAATTTTTAGATGTAAATTTCTATTAATTATTTTTATACAAGGGGTCCATACATATAAACACCACCAAAACAGAAACTATATATTCCAACACTGAAAAACTAAACCAAAAATTAAATTAAAGTATACAAATATTATAAATAAAAAAAGATAGGTTTCAAATTAAATAATTTTTATTAATTTTTACAATTATTTAAATGTAAATTTAATATTTATATTAATAAACAATTATTATTGATCTGAATTAGTAATTAAATATTAGAACCTAGGTGTGCCATAAAATATGGTGTAATAGCAAGTGACAAATTTAATTTTAAATTCTTTTGTTTTTTCTTTTATTTACCTATAAATAATGATACTATTGGAAATAGTTTGAAAGTCTATTCACAAGTAATAAAAATTACCTACTTGTTAAATTATCTAGTAAATAGAGCTATTATATAAGTACTGAGGTACTTACATTTTGTTTACATTTTGTTATATGATTGGAAAATCCAGATATTGTCAATTTAACAGTATCGCACCATTCACATATAAATTTTGACTTAGTTTTAGATTTGTTAGTAGTTTTTTTTAATATTTCTTGAATTTTTGATGCGTCTGAGAAATCCTATAAAATATAAAAGTATATAAATAATTCTATATAATTTTAAAAATATTTAAATTTAAACAGTACAATTTCATCTTCTACGTCTACAATCCAACAAAGCCCATAATGAGTCTGGCGGTGTTGAGAATCATACTCCTGATATAACATTTGTTTTTCGCATTTACCACAAATCACCTAAAACAAAAAACAATTGGCAAATGTATTGTTGTAAAAGGTATTTAGTGAAATGTAATTGTTTATATTTAAAATTTTTTCTTTAATCTAGGGCCAAATTTAGATAATAGCCAATAATAATATTAATTGTATAGATTAAACTACTATTATTATAGAATAAACTATATTTGTAGGTATGTATAAATATTAAATGATACTTAAATTGCCATGCCAATTCTTTAATATAAATCATATAGTATTGCAGCATACAGAGACTAATAAGACGATAGATAAAATGTTGACCTCAATGAGAACAGTAGAAAACTAACTTTGAATAAAGAAGAAAATAATTTAATTGCCACAGGCCACTGGTTTAGTTGACGTTCGCATAATAAACCAGTTTAGTTTAAATTTTAAAAATTACAGTGGATGAAATAAATTGATTGATTCACTACACCGAGAGAATTTGTTTATAAATAATATAAACAGAACGTTAAGAGTTCAAGATAGAATGGATGCATCATTTTATTCAAAATTATCTCAAATATTATGGTAAATAATTATAGCTTATATTTACGGTAAATCAGATTTTTTTTTTTTTGAAACTAAAATATCACGAAACCCAATAATTATCGTTTAAATAATTTTAAAAGAAATTTACTCACGACAGAATCATGACTGATGATATTTGTTGACACAAAATTCGTAACCGATGTTTGATCGTAATCGACTTCATGTTTGACATCAACAATATCGCTGTCCATTACCGTTTAATCTACCAAGAATCACGGAAAAAATATTTAGATGGATATTATTATATAAAAATACAAATAACGGAAGTCATCAAACACGTCGCGAGAGTTCTTGATTTCCGAAAAATCAGACCTCTCTCGGCAGCCGCCAAACAGTATCTGCCGACAGGCCCCGGGCCCGACGGCCAACTGCCGATGTGCAGCTGCTCAGCAGCAGGCTGCCGCATGATATTACATTGTGGTAATCACAAAACAACGGTGGTAATATCACTCTTATCAGTGGTAGTGTAATGATAACAATATTGAAAAAATGAAAAACAAAGTAAAAATATTAACAGTGTGCAGACTGCAGAGCAACAGTAACATATTATTATTATTAACACAGATTTGCACTTTGCCAAGGTACTGAACTTGTGACTGACTAGTAAAGATCAGAGGCGCATTATAGAACGATAATATCGTACTTACTAACCAGCAGTCGGTGTGCGTACAAAATAATATTGTCGACTGTGGTGTTCATGTCCGTTTGTTATTCGCATCATACGACACGAGCGTTATAAAACAATATCATGCCATAAATATTACTATATACACGACGTATATTGCATATTATTACATTGTACCTATAATGTCATTAAACTATCGTGTCGAGATTGGAAATTTCCGTACCGCCGATCGTCGCCCCACTCCGGCCTAGACCTTAAGGGCTCGCCGCCTACTCGACTGCCTAGTCTGCCTACGCTTCCGTATTCCATTTTACACTTCCATAGCAATAGCAATCGTTGTTTCGTGGTCGCCTTCGTGGAGCACGTAAATAGTAGTAGTGCGGACGCGTCGTCCTCGTCAATGGCACTTCGAAAATCCGTTGTACACTCGTCTCGTCGTCTCGTTGACGTCCGCCGCGATTTGCCAAGAAGACATTAACACTATTTTGTCGTCATTTCGGCACTGCATCGACACTTTGTGATTGTCTACCGGATCCAGTGCAATGTCCGTCACCGTACAGCAGATATTGTCGGACGCCAAGCGATTGGCGTCCAAGCTCAAGGAACACGACACAGCAGCCGACTCGTTATTGTCCCAAGCCCAGTTCGTCTACAAGAAGATCGACGCTATGAAACAAGTGATTAGATATTAACAATAATATTATTATTATGTATGTACCGAACAACGGGTTCCGGCATAGGTAGACTTGAGGTTGGTTTCTAGTGATTGGTACCCAAGTCTCCCCTTCCCCCTCTCACCATTATATGAATTTACCCTGAGACTCGGCTTTCAGTTATTTTTTAGTTAGTCCTGAAACATCTAGAATTTTTCATAGATTTACCCCTTGGTCTCTTATTTACAATATCTTATATCTATAATTTTAAAATTATCGAGTTTACAGAATAAGAATTTAATGCAAATGTTTTATGAACACAGTATTAAGCAATAAAATTAGATGAGATTCCAACAATCAAATCTTAAGTCCATCTATGAGTACCAGTTGTCTTTTTATAACCAAGTCTATAGTGCCTACTGTTAATCATTAAAATGTTTTCACCGTTTTTTATCTAGTATACAGACGATTTGTCAGAACTCAACGACATGGAAGAGGGAGGTTTGCCACACGAAGAACTGGTCAACTCAATACGCACCGAGAGTCGACAGCTACAAGAGATTGTACGAGAAAACCGAATATTAAGAGCAATGGTTGCTGAGCACCAGACTGCGCTTGAGATGATCATGAGTAAATATAGGTCACAGGTTTCACATCTTGTTACCCAAACCAGTGCCGACCAGCTAGTTAACAATCTCACAGCAAAGGTAAAATTATTCATACTTTATGTTGAAGAAATAGATTCACCAAATTTATTTTCTTTAAATTTTGTTTTTCAGACAATTGAAGAGAAAAATGCATTGATCATTCAACAGGAGGAACGCATCAAAGAAATGATGGCTGTTATGAGTCTCGCCTCTCGTCTAGAAGCTGAAGAAGCTAGTAAAAAAGAAGAAACTATTGGCAGGTTACAAACTGAAAACCAAGTATGTGTTAATAAGTATATTATTTTTTATTACTAAATTGATTATGTTAATAAAGTGTAACTTATGCTTAAATCATCATAATATGTAGTAGAAATGCACCTCAGCTATATGTGTTGTAACTGTTTTGACTGTTTTTATTTTTAAATTTTTGCCACTACATTAGTCTCACTATTTTGGTTAATAATTTTTGTACAAATCAGTAAATTAACATTAACACACTTGACTCATTTTTAGTAGTTATTCGTTTACTCTGCAGTTATTACTTATTTCATTCCAGATAAAGATAGTTGGTAAATATAAATTAAGTTAATGATTTATTAATGTAATTTTAAAATAGATGAGTAGATTATTTTATAGAATAAACTACACTACATATATCACATATATCTAAAAATTAATTTTTTACCACTTGAAAACTATACTTCTTACCTATTATACATTAGATTACAATTTACCATTATTTTAATTAAGACTAACTATATCAATAGTTAATTATCTGTAATGTTTTTAAGTTAATAAACTGCAACCAACGTGACTACACTTTTTAAAATCAATATTATGAGGAATCTCAATTCTTTTCTTCAAAGACAAATATTATTTTTACATTACTGTCAGACGATTATTATGCTTTATGGTTTTATAAAAAAAAAAAAAACATTGGATATTTTATATAATTTCACCAATTTTATTCATTCAATTAATGAAGTGATGAATATTTTTTAACCAATGATATTAAAAATTCAATTAGAAAAACATTACACTTATTTCATAAATTTAATACTTAAAAATGATAAATACGTTATCTTTTCATTAATAATAATTACAAAAATTATTCAGGAAATTGAGATTTAATACAATTATATATGACTTTAATGTTGTTTTGGTTTAATTGTTGGTAATATATGATATTTTTTTTTCAGACACTTAGAAAACTTTTGAAAATATCCAGTGATTTGTCCACAGAAAAAGAACCAGACACAATTTTGGCATCTACGTAAACTTAACACATTACCATTGCTATATTAAATTCAAATGCCATTAATCATTATGTCATTATAATACTTTAGGAAATACAAAACAAATCATGAACACAAACATTTGGACTTAAATTTAGATAATAATAAAATAGTTTTGAAGAAAAAACCATACATTAACATATAACATTATATTATATTCATATATTCAAATCAGGAGCAATGTTGTGTCATCATTGTGTATATTGTGAAGGAAAACTAAATGAATGAGATCCGATGGCGCCCACAATTGGCAGTCGACCCACATTAGGTATAATGTTGTATGAAAGGGTTAGAGTTACGTTTTTGTTTCCTCTGTAAAACATCATAATAATTGAATCATATAGTTTTATCACAATTATAAAATATAAATGAAGAAAACAAATCTGAACGCAAATTTTTTTCCAAAATCAAAATAAAATAATAATAGAAATGATTTATTTAAACAATGACTTTAATTAAATGGGTACCTAGGTATAAGAAAAAGAATGAATTTTATTTATTGTCAATAAATAAGTATGGTGTTATAACAATTTTAAGTATTATTTATACTACGACATAAGGTTCTGTGATTTTAAGTTGTATCAACTGGGAACAGTGGCGGCGCCAGAATTTTAATACCAGGTGGGCCAGGCTGAGGCCCAAATTTTTTAGGGAGGGCCAAATTGTTGACTTGTTATATATATATATATATATATATATAAACAATAGTGATGACAAGCAATTGCAAGAGGGGGAGGGTCAACTTCCAATTTTTCAATTTTTTTTACACTTCATCGGGTTAACTTACTAAAACAATGATTTGTAAACATGTATTATAGTATTTATTTCCTAACAAAATATATTATATTCATGTAAAAGTAAATTCATCAAAAGTATTTAAAAATATAATGCTTTCCCTTGTAATTACTTTATCATAGTTGGTTAATAATCTAATCCCGTTGTTCCTGGAATTCTCAACAAAATTATTAATAACATTGATTAATATTTAATAATAACTAGTAAGTATAACTTATTATTTTTATTTTCAGCCGCTGGAAAATACACGTTATTTATGAGGCTTAGCATAGTGCATAGTTTTCAACCCATTCAAAATGTTGTTCACGCCACTATTATGACTTAATATTTTCATATTTTTATTTATTCATGAGATATTTTTTAGTATTCTAGTATGATTAAATTTAATTTTTGGGGTGAGCCACAGGGGGGGGGGGGGCTCGAGACTTTAAGGTGGGCCCGGGCCCACCTCTGGCGCCGCCACTGACTGGGAATGAACTTTTTAAAATAAATTTAATCTATATTGTTCAATTCACAATTGTTGAAAATCAAAATTTAAATTAGTGCATATAACATTATATACTAATATGATAATACCTAACAACGTATTTGGTATCTGTTAGTGTTGAATTAGACCTAAGTATTTTTATGTTAAACAAATATATATATTACATATAATTTATTTATTTTTTTTAAGAAATCATTATAATGATATTTATTTACCTTAAACCATTACCATCATCCCAAAAGTAATATTTTGTTCGCATATTTTTAAGATGCAAGTTGGCGTTTTCTCCTCTCAAAATAATTTTGTCCCACAAAATTACCTAAATAAAATAATAGAACATGAGAAAAACCATGTGCTACACAAATATCTACAGTGAAAACTTTTTACAACGAAAAACTCTATATTATGTAAATAACATTAAGTTAACTTATAATGGTTGGTTTGATTTAAAACCTATTAATTACTCTCTATTATGAAAATTCTCAATAACGAAAGAAATCACATGGTCCCTTGAGATTCGTTATAGAAAGTTTTCACTGTATATAAAATAATATAACTATATAATTGATAACTTAATAATATGATATGGTTTACTTGATTCAAGGCATTTGTAGATGTCTCGTATTCTGCTGTCATGTAGACAAACAATTGTTTAACATTCCAATTGAATAGACTAGTGAGATGTATGGATATGGTTAAGTCAATAATACATTACAATGATGGAATTTTCAAAATATATTATAGGCAATAGTATAAATAAAGCAATAATATAATATTTATGTATGTTAATGTTATTTAATTAATAACTTACTAGAGAAAAAACTGAATTATTTGAAGAATTGATTTTAGGTACTTTGTGCAGAATTTACGGCTTTTTTAATAAGACCAAAAAAAAAGTGCTTGAAATTTTTTTTTTAAATGCTTAATTTTTAATGTTTTAAAAAAAGCATTGTTTGCGACATTAATCAATAACTAAAGTCAGAAATTGCAAAGTAGAATTTGTAGTCGACATGAGAAATTGATATTACATTTTTCAGATTGAATTAATTGATTGATGATAACGGTATCCAAATTCAAAGTGGAACATTGAATAAAATGGATGAGGATCACACATTTATTGAGTGCTTATTCAATGAAGTTACACAACACGATTTAATGAATACTTAAAATAATATATAAATTTAAAAAAGGATATCTGTGTCGAGATTGAATGTTATGTGACCCAAGTCATTGATCTTTTTGGACACACCATAATCTGGTAAGTTTTTCCTAAAAACAAACATAAGTTAACGCTACCGTCGTACAAAAAAGCACTGAAACATCGCTTCATCCGCCCGAGACAAAGTCGTTCATCGATGTACTTACACTTCGACTTTGAGCGTCTTCATCTCGGTACCAGTCCGGTAATCGACCAATATGGTGGAAAGAAAACATGCAAACGTTAGAGTGACGAGCACGCTCAGCGTGTACGCCAGCACCGAGTTGCCCCGGGACAGTAAAGAATGCATGGGTAGGCGATTTGGTCGGACAAACGATTTTCCAACAGTCTAAAAAACGATTTGTCTGTGGATGAACTAAAAGCGTCTTGACTCTTGAGCACTCGGTTTTAGGCGAACATAATAACGAAAAAATGCTAAACACTAAATACGTATACGATTGGTTTTAACGGGTGACGGATAATGGATATTATCAAATATTATTTCGGTGATAACAGAAAATCGTGACGTTGAGCATAATATTCTAACCAGGTAACCGAAAACGAAATTCGTGACGTGTTGCGGGAAAACAATCGCCGAGGCTCGTCATCACATTTCAAACATTTCGTCCGTTTCTAAATATGTATAGGCACAGACGCACAATGTGCATTTCACCCTTTTTTATTTTTGTAAAACGTCTTCTTTGGCATGCCATAAAAAAGAAAAATGTACATTAAATTTGACATGTCAAAGTCATTATTTTGTATTCCGACACTAATAATTAAATAATATATTATAATACGTAATAAGAATACCTACTAATATAGATTTATTGCAAACATACGCTAAACTTTACGGTAAAAATAACGTTCCGTTAAACGAGAAATAGCGTAATAACTAAAACTGTAATTTTTGCATTACCGTAAATGACGTACCTACTCATATAAATACGGTATGTCGATAGTCGATATCATATTTACATAAAATATTTATCATTACAATGTTGTAATTATTTTATTACGTGTTGTTCACATTTTTACGGCAAATCCACGTCACGCGTGCCAAAAGTGGTACGTTTATAAAATTTAAATCGGACGTCGTGAAAAATTGAAATTGAGAAAAATTATGCTGCTCTTTAAATTTTATTGTAAAAAATTCAAATAAATTATAAATTATAAACTTTTTAAAAGTTATAATACTCCTATATGTAAAATTGATTATGTTACTATATTTAATATTTTCTATTCTTACTAACTTTGGGCCCGTGAACAATTTTCAAACCCTTAATTGCAAGGATTTGGCACAAGACCCAAAAAAGGTTCGTCACTTCTGGTATAGGGTATATTATCGTAAAACGAACAGTTTTATGTACGTGGATACTGTAAGGTACCTACTTAAAATTTTAATACAAGGGAACTCTCAGCGGCGTAGCCAGAATTTTTTTCGGGGGGGGGGGGGGCTGATCAATTTTTTACACAGCGGTGCACTAAATACCTATTAGCACGGCCGAAGCTATAGAAAACTAACAAAATAAAGATGACAATTTAAAGTTAGTAAAATACAATTTAAGACTTTTGAGTGAATATTGTAGACCATGGTTAGGGTTAGGTTAGGTTAGGTATTAGCTACTTATATTAGCTACGCCACTGGGAACTCGTATACTATAATTAAATTTATTAAGCATTTCTAATATTACAAAAATTAATAATATTATACAAATATACCTACCTTTTATAGAAGACTGTAGGTTTATCAAATGTTTCCGTGATGGGAGGGGGACAACGCCAGATCAAACCTAGACGAAGTAAGACACATTATAGGTACCTATATATATATAAGTATGATTATATAAGTTTACATTCTATCACAGTGTATCAAAGTGTTCGATAAGGATTTAGAATTTTAAAGACGAAAGAGACTGCGGAGATTTAGAAAATTGAGATTTCACAATTTCATACTTTAATATTGTTTTGGTTTAATTGTTGGTAATATATGATGTTTTTTTTTTTTTTTAGACACTTAGAAAACTTTTGAAAATATCCAGTGATTTGGTCCACAGAAAAAGAACCAGACACAATTTTGGCATCTACGTAAACTTAACACATTACCATTGCTATATTAAATTCAAATGCCATTAATCATTATGTCATTATAATACTTTAGGAAATACAAAACAAATCATGAACACAAACATTTGGACTTAAATTTAGATAATAATAAAATAATTTTGAAGAAAAAACCATACATTAACATATAACATAATATTATATTCATATATTCAAATCAGGAACAATGTTGTGTCATCATTGTGTATATTGTGAAGGAAAACTAAATGAATGAGATCCGATGGCGCCCACAATTGGCAGTCGACCCACATTAGGTATAATGTTGTATGAAAGGGTTAGAGTTACGTTTTTGTTTCCTCTGTAAAACATCATAATAATTGAATCATATAGTTTTATCACAATTATAAAATATAAATGAAGAAAACAAATCTGAACGCAAATTTTTTTCCAAAATCAAAATAAAATAATAATAGAAATGATTTATTTAAACAATGACTTTAATTAAATGGGTACCTAGGTATAAGAAAAAGAATGAATTTTATTTATTGTCAATAAATAAGTATGGTGTTATAACAATTTTAAGTATTATTTATACAACGACATAAGGTTCTGTGATTTTAAGTTGAATCAACTGGGAATGAACTTTTTGAAATAAATATAATCTATATTGTCCAATTGAAAATCAAAAATCAAAATTTAAATTAGAACATATGGTATAACATTATATTATACTAATATGATAATACCTACCTAACTATATATTTGTTATCTGCTAGTGCTGAATTAGATCTAAGTATTTTTATGTTAAACAAATATACATATTACATATAATTTTTCTTTTTTTAAAGAAATCGTTATTATATGATATTCATTTACCTTAAACCATTAACATCACCCCAAAAGTAATATTTTGTTGACATATCTTTAAGATGCAAGTTGGCGTTTTCTCCTCTCAAAATAATTTTGTCCCACAAAATTACCTAAATAAAATAACAGAACACGTTAAAAAGTATGTGCTACACAATTAATTATATAAATTAATATGTCTATATTATTATTAATAATAATAAGATAAGGTTTACTTGATTCAAGGCATTTGTAGATGTCTCGTATTCTGCTGTCATGTAGACAAACAATTGTTTAACATTCCAATTGAATAGACTAGTGAGATGTATGGATATGGTTAAGTCAATAATACATTACAATGATTGAATTTTCAAAATATATTATAGGCAATAGTATAAATAAAGCAATAATATAATATTTATGTATGTTAATGTTATTTAATTAATAACTTACTAGAGAAAAAACTGAATTATTTGAAGAATTGATTTTAGGTACTTTGTGCAGAATTTACGGCTTTTTTAATAAGACCAAAAAAAAAGTGCTTGAAATTTTTTTTTTAAATGCTTAATTTTTAATGTTTTAAAAAACGTATTGTTTGCGACATTAATCAATAACTAAAGTCAGAAATTGCAAAGTAGAATTTGTATTCGATATGAAGAAATTGATACTATATTTTTAAGATTGAATTAATTGATTGATGATAACGGTATCCAAATTCAAAGTGGAACATTGAATAATTTTAGACGAGGATCAAACATTTAAAGAGTATTGAGTGCTTATACAATGAACTCACACAACACGATTTAATTAATACTTAAAATAATATATAGATTTAAAAAAGGATATCTGTGTCGAAATTGAATGTTATGTGACCCAAGTCATTAGTCCTATTGGACACACCATAAGCTGTTAAGTTTTTCCTAAAAACTAGCATACGTTAACGCTACCGTCGCACAAAAAAGCACTGAAGCATCGCTTCATCCGCCAGAGACAAGGTCATTCATTGGCTACAGCCTATTTGCGCCCCAGAATGGTACATTTGCGCACCGAGGGATATGGACAGATGCGACCGAAGGATAAGGTAGTAGGTACTATACCTGTCGATATATAACCCATATGCGCCCATATCGTATGCAACGTTGCTGCTGTGATTCATATTATTATATAGATTACATTTATCTTGATAAATACTTAAATTAAGTAGATTATGTTATAATTCAGAGGTATTCAAACTGTGCGTCGCGGCTCCCAGGGGCGTCGCCAGAGTTTGCAAAGGGAGCCGCGTCAAAGCACTGAAAACCATACATCATATACCTAGGTCCTGTATATAATTATTATAAATATTATCTGCAATCATTATTGAAATGAAAACGACACATCTTACGATTCGAACATTTGAAGTTTTATTTCTAGTACTAAAGTCACTGTTATTATCACCTATATAACATATCTCCCAAATTGTATCCGTTGTGTTGTTTCAATTTTTTCATAATAATTTGGGAGCCGTAAACATATTGTGAACACCCAAAGGAGCCGCGTGCTGAAAAAGTTTGAATACCTCTGTTATAATCTATTATTTAGACAATTATTAGTAATTTAGTAATTTAATAATTATAATTGTCTTTTATAATATAATTTAAATTTTTAAATTTTTTCAAAATTTTGGGTTTAAAAAAATTAATCAATATAACAATAACTAACATTAAATTAAGGAATTTTAAGTTAAACAACCCTTAATATTAATTCACACTAAGTTTGATTTACTGTAGTCATAATTTATCTCACATAAAATACAATATATGGTTAGTTACCTACCTACATACAATTATTATAAAAATTAATACTGTTGATTTTTTTCACACGCATAATACAGGGTGATTCTTTTATCAAACAACACTCATTATAAACTTTTGATTTTTAAATGACTGCAACCTATACTTAAAATTTCATAAACTAAAAAGGCTATATTTTCAATGAATTTTCACGTTTAAATTTTAATTTTTCGTTAATCCGTTTACAAGATATAGCCTCCCAAAGTTGGGTGGTTTTGGGTGGTGTTTGTGTATTATAGGTGTATGTTAGGTGGTATTTACACACAAACACCATATAAGTGTTGTTTGATAAAATAATCACTCTGTATAATAAAAAAAAAAGGTTGCACAAGGCGCACAACGCATACACAAAGAGGGAAGTGAGAGTCGTCATGACTTCTAATTAAGATAAAATGGACCGATATTCGATAATACCGATAAGAGTGTAACGTAAAAATTAAAAATAGTTAAAACGGTAAAAATAATATGTACAATAGTTTTAACTTTATAAGGTAATAAATAATATTGCTTGTATTCCAAAATACAGTTTGGCAACGTCGCATGGGTTTAACAAATTTTTATTAAAAATATTTCGGGCGCAAGTGGGTTATAAAAAAGGTGCGATGCGCGATGGGCGTAAATGGTTTGCACCACATTCATCAATATACTTACACTTCGACTTTGAGTGTCTTCATCTCGGTACCAGTCCGGTAATCGACCAATATAGTGGAAAGAAAACATGCAAACATTTGAATGGCGAGCACAACCAGCGTGTACGCCAGCACCAAGTAGCCCCGGTACACTGAAAAATACATGGGTAGGCGATTTGGTTAGACAAACAATTTTCCAATGGTCTAAAAAACGATTTGTTGGTGGATGAACCAAAAGCGTCCTGAGCACTCGGTTTTAGGCGAATAATAACGAGAAAAAACTAAACAGCTAATACGTATACGCTTGGTTTTATTTTGGTGATAACAGAAAATCGTGACGTTGAGCATATTCTAACCTGCAGGTACTAACGGAAAACAAAATTCATGACGTGTTTGCGGGAAAACAATCGCCGAGGCTCGTCATCACATTTAAAACATTTTGTCTGTTTGATGTAAAGGCAGTGTGTGCATTCCAATTTCCAACCTTTTTTGTTTTTGTAAAACGTCTACTTTGGGCTGCATACGAATTGCATCCCAAAATACGAAAATATACATCGCGATATCCGAGTTGCGTCCGTGGTTTTTGCACAACACATCCGAGTTGTGTCCGCAATTTTTTCGCGACAAGTACGAGTTGCGTCCTGGTTAATAGTATACATACCTATACTCCATGTACATATTTTCTTTCCCCCTTTTACAGACTGAGGACTGCCATTTGTATAAATGGTGTGGTTTAATGTGTATTGTAATTAATGATTATATATATTAAATTATTTATTGTTCTAAAATGAAATGTAAATTTTATGAAATGCTGTAGTTAAAAGCTGTAATTGTGTATTATTTTATAAAATGGGTAAATTTTTGTATGCCGATTTTTGAACGAACTAAAACGTGTTAAATTTGTGTTGATTTGTCGAACATGGAATGTCGAAGTGTGACTGATGCTAACATAAACAGAATTAATTTCCAACAATAAAGTGTAAGGGTGTATTTATAATTTCCCGGACAGATAATAAGGTTTCGATAATAATTGAGATATTTATACCATCTATGAGTTTATCACCTAACATTATTCTCAGTCGCTGAAAAACTTGTGGACGCAACTCGTATATGTATCGTGACAAAATCGCGGACGCAACTCGGACAAAATATCATTTAGGGACGCAATTCGACGCCGCTTCTTATTGGCATGCCATAAAAAAGAAAAATGTACATTTAATTTGACATTTCATAGTCATTATTTTGTATTTTTTGGTCCTATACTAATAATTAAATAATATATTATATTATAAGAATACCTACTAATAAAAAATCGTGAACGATATTATTACTGTTATTTTGTCAAGTGGGCGGCGGCCTAAGAGTTTGATCTACATCAAATCTAATGTTCGTGAACATCATCATGAGTAAATTTATATTATATAAATATCTGGTATACTATAATTAAATTTACTAAGCATTTCTAATATAACAAAAAATTAATAATATTATACATTTATACCTTTTATAGTAGACTGTAGGTTTATCAAATGTTCCCCGGGGGGACAACGCCAGATCAAACCTAGACGAAGTAAGATACGTTGTAGGTACCTACTATTGGCTATTATATATATATACAGGGTGTCCCGTGAGGATTTACCCATTGCGATATCTCCCGAAATAATGCTGATATCGAAATTTTGGTTTTAGAGATAAGAACTACAATTATTTCATATTTTAATTTATTTTAATGTTTTGGTAAAAAAGTTAAAAAATATATTTTATTATTTTTCTATTTCAAAAAAAATTAAAGATAACCATTTTGTTGAGTTTATTTTTCTGAAAATATTGACGTTTCAACATTTTATTTTTATTAATTTCCTGATTTTTAATATTTTTTTCAATTTCGAGAAAAATTGCGAATTATTTTAACACCGTAATGTTATCAAACATGATATGACCCGCCGCGCCGCGCGCATTCCCATACGGCCAGCCGAATACTTTCCGTGTTCTTAATAGTTATTAATTAACTATAATCATATTTTATTTCTTAAAAACTAGAAAAATTTAAAAGTCAGGAAATTAATGAAAATAAAATGTTGAAACGTCAATATTTTCAGAAAAATAAACTCTACAAAATGGCCATCTTTAATTTTTTTGGAAATAATTAAATAAAAATATATATTTTTTAACTTTTTTACCTAAACATTAAAATTAATTTAATTTAATTTAAATTAATATTATATATAATATTATGTTATTTGTACATTATAACTTATTACAATTTACATTGGAGTTGTGGTCATAATATAAGTTACATAGTTATAAATTATTTATAAATATAATATAATACAAAACTTCGTCATCAACTCCTATACTATTTTACAACATTTTATGAGTTTATTCACTTAATCTACGGTTATTAAATTTAAAATATAGGTAATTTATACAATATTGACAATCATTTTGATAGAGCGAGGAATCTCTATTTTCTCCATACAATTGCAGCACGTTATTATACTGCAGCGATATTAACGGTGTACTCACATAAGTGGGTCAGCCCGTTAGGCATTGGTGTCCGGAGGGAGGGCAAGACGGGGCATTTTCCTCTTCCTAGAATTCAAAAAGAATGTTGAATTTTAACTTTTATTTTGATTTAAATAAATATTTCATCGATATTTTTACTTTAGTGTGTGGAGTTGTTGATCATAATAACAATACATTTTAACTTTTAAGGCGTACAAAATAACGATGTATTACATTAATCGCGCAAAATTAATTATGTTTAAATTTTGTGAATTAATATTAATCGCCTAAAGCCACTTAAGATGACCGATACACAAACAAGAGTACACTAAAAGCATAACTAATATTTATATTTTTTATAAAATTGAAAATCTGTTAGCTGAAAGTGAAATAGTTGGTATAGTTTATGGCATAAAAAAGAATGCCAAAGTATAGACATAATAGATTTACTATAACATAACAAAATATTTTTCCCTGATATTACAATTGCATTAGAAATTTTTCTATTTTTGCCAGCTACAAGTTGTACAGCCGAAAGGTCATTTAGCACTTTACGAAGAGTTAAAACTTGGCGCCGGTCTACGACGGGTGAAGACCGATTAAATCTAAATGACCTATGTATGTTAAGTGTCCATCGTGAGAGAATTAATTTAAGAAAAGAAAAATTCATTGAAAAGTTAATAACAAGGTTTACAATAGAACAAGAATAACGAAGACTTCAGTTTTTATTTAATAACGAATAAATAGTATATAATTCTAACTCATTTTTTAGTTTGCAAGGAATGTATTTTTTAATGTACTTTTCGGTGTTTGATTTCATATCTTTCATATCTTTTCATTTCTTACACATTTTGTAGTTTTCAAGGAATAAACTTTTTTTGATACATTTTATGGTCTTTGATTTCATTATGCCCTTCCCTGATAAATTTCCAGCGGGCGTCCATGCCGTTAGGGTTTGTGTGTTAACCCCTTCACATAGTTTTTTTTTACTTTACGTATAGAAATATAAAAATGAATACAATATATAAAATTTTTTGATATGTATACTTTTTCGATGCAACCCCTTGTCATTTGAAATATATGTGTGCATCACTAACAGAAATACAAAGTAATATTAGTAAGTAATTGGTTGGTACTTATAATACCCAGTTGGCCAGTTACTAATAAATTACAGGATTCGTAGGCTAATTATGCATTTAAATACAAATATCTAACACTGAACGAATATCGAAATATCGAACGATGTCAATTTGCAAAATACATCTAAGTATAAAAATAATAAAAATTGGATAAATGGAAAATATTAATTTGTTTTATAGTTTATGAATTCAGTCATCAGTATAATATTTCACTTTAGTGAAAAAACACAGAAGTATAAAACTTACGTTTTCTAAAACATCATTTAAGTAGAGACTCAAATTCTGGATTAGGGCGTCTCTTGAATTCAGGTTTAGTAACCATATAAACCACTAATGTACAATAAAATACACAAAGAACACCTAAAATGTTTGCAAGCTGACCTTCTGCCGGGAGTTTTTTGTATTGATTTTCTCTGTAAAAAATAGTGAAATTATAGGAAAAAACATTTAACTACGTTAAAAATAAATAATACGTACAAGGAAAAAATAATTTTTTCACAGAATCCTAGTACCACAGTTGCAACTGCTAAAACGAAGTTAGAAATGCCAAAGAACACATGATAAGGTGCTAAAGTTTCTCTATGCCGTGCAGCTACTCCCGGATACAAAAAACAATAGAGTCCACTAAAAAGCTGTATAACATAAAATATTATAACATAACATTATAAAAATGCAATATTTTAAAACATTACTAATCAATAATTCAATTTATATATAAGATGTTCCTAAAATTGGAAACGTTTTAACTACTGTTTAATATTGTTATAACTACCTATAAAAAAGGTACCTATAAAAAAAATAGAAACACTGCTACAGATTTATTATGTAAAATATTTTATCATCTCGCTGATTTTATCATATAATATATTATCGTTTATCAGTTATAATTATAACCTAATTACAATTTATAATTTTTTTATACACCTTGTATGTATAGAAATATTGTAGGAGATAAAGAATTCAAAAGATACAGAATGCTTGCAAAATTTTGATTTGAATAACAATCAGTCTTGGTGTGTAAAAAATAATTTATCTTTAAAACTAAATAAATTAATAAAATATAAATATTTCGTTTCTATTGAATAATAATACTGTTCTAGTAAACTATTATTTAAGTGACCTAACAGTACAATATTACAACTTTAATTATTATAGTTAACGATCTTGATATTCATTTTGATCCAAAATTGTCTTTTAGTACCTAACTAACCATATTGACTTTATATTAAATAAAATTCAGAAATTCGGCATATTAAATGGACCTATAGGGAATTTCAGGACGAAAGTTCTTTAAAATTATTATACCTATTGCTCATTATTGGTTCGCTCATCACATTAGGAATATGGAACTCTCCGCAACTAGGGGGTGCTTACCTAACCGTTAATTTATCACCCCCAGATCAAAAATACAAAAAATGGAAAAATCATATAAAAAAAGTTTTCTTTGTTATAAGTAAGATAGTTTTTTTATTTGGCGTTTTTGGTGGAAACACGAATTATTTATGATGATTATAGTTATATAATATGGCTGTATCAAAAATTAGTTATGTAACATTGACATTTTTATCTGTTTATACTAGGTAATTATATGAATATATAGGTAATATACCTAATATATTTATGAGGTATATTACTGTTTAGATACTTAAATATTAGTGTGCTTATGTTTTTACAGGGCATTTAAGATTGGTTATAGTAATTATAAAATTGAAGAATGCTACTTAGGCGTAGCCTCCACGGACCTGTTTCATCTACATAATTTTAGCACCCCCAATGTTTGGCCTCCAGTTGCGGCTATGGAACTCTTAAGGTTATAATAATGTTACCTAGGTAGCTGTAACTCAAAATATCTTCTTTAAGATTCTTTTTATTTAAATGCCACGTCGAAAGAATTCCACATTCAGAGGATACTGCAGTCTGCAGATGTTGAAGGTTATTTTAATCTACCAATTCTAAAAGTACATTGTAGGTTTAAAACTTTAAAATTAATCAAAATAATTTAATCGTTTGTTCTGAATTACTGAGACGTATTAACTTTATACTTTTATGGGATCACACAATAAGTTATTATATTATTCTAACTATAAAACACTAAAATAATAATTACTTCTTGAATTCTCCATATTATGCAATGTCTTAAAAAGGCACTAATATATAGGGCCTAGATATAATACTATTAAAGATATAAATTATTTCAATTTATCTTTCAACGAATTTCCATAAAACTTATATATTTTAGTTAAAACTATTATTCATTTTATTTTATTTATTCATATACCTAATATAGAGTTTAATTGTATGTATAATTACTTATAAAATTAACTCAATACTTTTGTAATTGCTCATTACATTTTATATACTTATTAGTTGTTATATTAAATACTTAGGTATATTATACTTTTATTTCAAATTTATATTTTGTGTTTCATTTTTAACAAGCTGCATGCTCTTACTATCTCATTTATATTGTAATTAGTATTGAATTCCATGAATAAATATTATTATTATTATTATTATATCTATATATTAGGTAAACTTACCGGCTGCCTACGAGTTGATTCACAGGTACCTGTTTACGTGCACCGATACCGTTGAGTTGATTCCAGGGTCATTATATATTTTTTTCGATGTTTAATAAAATATTTAGCCTATTAGCATAACTCAAGAAACACCATCACAACTGGTTGGTTGACAAGTTTCTCTTCTTTTTTTTTTTTAGTTTTTTCATATTTTGAAAATCATTCAATTTTTATTTATAAATTTATTTTTTGTATTATATTATAATATTATATTTATTATTTATTAAAAAAATTATTAAAAACATTTAGTTATTAAAGAAAAAAATACAAAAAAATTTAGTAATTTAGTAAACAAATATAAAAAAATCTAGTAATTTGGTAAAGATGTTCATCACATGTTTTTATAAATTGGTATCTGCAGGTAATGATATTATACAACAATAGGGAATCAACTCATACCTACCCGGAAATCAACTAATGCATAAAATAGGTCTCGGGAATCAACTCATCTATCGCGAACTTACCTGGGCTAAAAACATTACAACAGTGATAACTCCTAACCAACTGTGTAAAGAATATAAATGAGGAATTGGAGGATCAGCATATTGGTGTGAAATAAAAACAGCAAATCCAGCAAATACAATAAGGATTAATATGCAACCATGAATAATAGCATGCTGGTTTTTTAATTTTCGTTTCGTATTATTCTGAAATGTACGATAATGAAGAATAGCTAAAAATAAAATAAATAAATAAATAAATACTGTAAATAACACATTCAAAATCATATTTAGATAAGAAAATTGAAGTATTTCAAATTAAAATGTAGATCATTTTCTACAGTAATTATATGTTTTGTTTATTCAACATTTGCGAACTTAATTTTATTCTATTAGGTATCATAATGCTATTTCAAAAATTAAATTAATCATTATTTTCCACCCTCCTCCATAATTTTTTTTTTATTTTGTCAGAGCTCCACAAATGTGAATTTTGAAACGTTTTGTTGCTAAAAATTAAAAATGAGTGAATATTTGTAACATCTCACAGGGCTGGTAATTAAATTAATTTAACAATAAAAATTTCGGAATATTCTTAGTATTTACTTGAAAAAATATAGCCCCGTCCATTGTCAAACCCTATAGGTACATGCCCTATATAGCTCGCGTACACTGTAATCCAGGGTTACATGTTATATAAGTTCCGAATGCACATTACACCTAACTTTTTACCTAATACCTATTATTAAATTTTTAAAAATTTTGAATTAATTTGGAACAAATATTTTAAACAGTTAATTTTTATAAATTTTATTAAATAATACATTTTCACTAAACTTACCATTTGCAAATAAATAAACGAATGCAATTGTCATCAATATTGAATGCCAATTGAATATTTTTTTAGGTTCAGTGAAACTAAATCCTCCCCGATATTGAACAATCCATTGGTATACATAAAATATTAGTGTTAATCCAATAATCTAAAATTAAAACTCATAAAAATTATTATATAATTAATAAAATACAACTGTTCAAATATATTACCTGAAACAGTATGTAGAACTTATTATACGAACTGGTCTGGACATTGGCACTAGACATATTATTATTACCGATTAATGGTATTCTTCTGTTTGATTCCCTACAAAATTATTCTACAAGCGCAGGTGTGATATTTTAACTAATATTAATAGTCGTTTAATTAGTTCATATTACTATAAATAATATTGTTTATTTTATTTTCAATATTATGTCATATAATATCTTGTAACAAACGCATTAAATGTACTAAAAATAGTAAAATGTATTTCAAATATATATTTTACTATTTAGTGAAAGATAACGAACACCGCGGAACACTAAATGTACGTGCGCGGTGGTACCCAAGTGTTTCGGGCGAGTGTTAAACATTGACTGCCAATACTATACTGGTAAATGCAGTGATATTCGATGTAATATATATATTATATACAACGTGTTTCTATTAATATGAGACAATCATTATTTAAACAAATTATAGAAATTCGTTTAACAGGAAACATACACAATTCGGAAATGTATTACATAATATTCAGGTATATAAAAAGTTATTTATAGTGTTTAGATAAAAGAATATAACATGTATATTTTGCCATTCTTAATATTAATATTAATATATATATTTTTTAATGAACCAATAATTTATAGTTAACATTTTATAACGAGTCATAAATATTTTATTTAACAATCCATCTTAATAAAATTTAGTATTTAACCTTATAGGTTAAACTTTTCTGATTTCCAATTCAAATGATAAGTTTTTTTTTCATTTGACCTATGCCTATGTTTTAATAAAATTATTAAGGAACATTATATTATCTATGTTAGTATAATGCTCATAATGCTCGGATAATATTATTTTTTTACCTTGATATAGATAAGTTGTTTGAACTCGAAAATGATCTAGATATTTACATAGATAATGAAAAATATTAATATAGGTATCTAGATAGAAATGAGATATAATTTTACATATTAATTAAAAAAAAAAAAAAACATAATTTAGTAATATATATTTTTCTTGCTTTATATCAAAATCAATGTTGACTTACCTACTGGTTTAGTGTAAATCACTGAAAATTATCAATAAATGTTAAATTATTTAAATAATCATGTAAATTTATCTATGTGACTATAACTTCGAGCTATTAGATGGCAGTTAGAATTGTGAAATAGGTACCATCTTCGTAATTTACTTAGATAAGAAAATAATATTATAGATAAATAAATTTAACGAAATTTTGTTATTGCACAACACTGAGTCAATGCATTGAATGTTGTTTATGTACCTATCAACTAAAAAAAAAGCGGGTAAGTCGTGGATGTTGCTCTGCTGTACAGTAGGTTACTGTAATGTATGGGATTAAATTTGAATGCAATGATAGGTATCATTGTATACGAAAAACGATTCTGAACGGAGATGATTTGTCAGTCTAGGATATATTATATTTAAATATTGTCATATATTCTATTTTGAAACAAATAAAATATTTTTCAATTAGGACGCATTTTGAATAAGGCATTGTTAATCAATTTTTCCAAAAACATTGCATGTAGTTATCATAATTCATAATACTTTATATTATCATAGATATACATATACCTGGTTTGAGGATAAATCGTTATGCGATTTCATAAAAATTTAAAACTCAAACGCTCAAAACATTTTTCTTATAATGACGCTTCAAATTTTCTCTATAGCTATTTGAAGCAAAACTTATGGAAAACTGTCTATAAAATAAATATCTCAAAAAAAGTCAAAATATTTTGAAAATTAAATCATGTAAAGAAAATGCCAATCTTAATAACTGGTAAAATTTTCAAGTATCTACTACATACACTTTTTGAATAATAACAAATATTTAAAATCGTTATCGTTACGCTATTTCGTAAAAATTTAAAATTCAAACGCATTTAAAATTTTTCCTATAATGATGTTTCGAGTTTTCTCTATAGCTACTTGAAGGAAAACTTATGGAAAACTTAGTGTTGTATTTTTAAACCTTAGTTATAAACACAACATTTTTTATGATTTTTCAACTTAAAAATTACTTGCAAATATTCGCGTTTTTGACAGATTTCGTAAAAATTTGAACTATAAACGCTTATAAAAAAATTGTGACTAACGATTTTTGAATTATTTTAGCTTCAATAAGAACAACTCAGAAGGAATATTGTATTAAAATTTCAAGTTTTTTTGGTTATCCAACATTTTTTTACCGACACTTCAAAAAAAAATTCTCAAAAAAGTCAAAAATTTTTGAAAATTAAACTGTATATTGATATCACTAACATAAACATTTGGTGAAAATGTCAAGTATTTACAGTGATTAGTTTTTGAATTACAACCATATAAAAAAATTGATTTGGTCGAAAACTGGTTTTGCGTAAAAATTCCCGTTTTTCTGTCATTTTTTTTTTGTTTTTCTCGATATTTTTGTAAACTGTTGGAAAATGTTTACATTTGACCTATATAATGTACCAAGGATATTCACTTTTACATCTGAAACCACCCCCAAAGTTTGAAATTGAAGCATTATTTCGACTAGTTATGCTGTACACAGACACACACAAAAAAAAAACACACATCATTGTAAAATTAATACATTCATCACTTCGTTCAGAATCTAAAAACTAATAATGATCGAAATTTGCAAATACCTATGAATAGTTCAATTTAAGTCGAACATTTTTGAAAATTGCATGGTGGATAGAATTTTCCTTTATAAACATTCGGTAAAAATTTCTGATTGTGCGTAAAATTACCCGTTTTTCCCTTAATTTTTAGTTTGTTTTTCTCGATTATTTAGAAAAGTATTAAGAATATTCTAAAAAAGTTTACTTTCGACCTCCCCAAAGTACCAACTAGATTCACTTTCTGATCAAACGAGGTACTGAAGTCAAAAATCAAAGCACTTTTACTGCCCCAAAACGTGATGACAGACACTAAAAAAAATATTCATGGTTTTGACAAATTTTTGTCAATATTTGAACTTCAAATGCTAATAAAACCCCTTTGCGTCTATTATATTTGATTAGGCCAAAAAAATTTTACCGACACTTCAAAGAAAAATTGAAAATTTCAGTTGTCTATAAATATCTCAAAAAAAGTCAAAATATTTTGAAAATTAAATCATTTAAAGAAAATGCCAATCCAAATAACTGGTAAAATTTCCAAGTATCTACGACTTACACATTTCAATCATTATCGTTACGCTATTTCGTAAAAATTTAAAACTCAAACGCACCTAAAATTGTTCATATAATGATTCTTCGAGTTTTCTCTATAGCTACTTGAAGAAAAACTTATGGAAAACATAGTGTTGTATTTTTAATCCTTAATAATAAACTCAAATATTTTTTTTATTTTTCATCTTCAAAATTACTTGCAAATTTTCGCGTTTTCGACAGATTTCGTAAAAATTTAAACTTCAAATGATCATAAAAAAAAATTGTGCCTATGTATTCTGATAATTTTTTAATCACTATAAGAATAACTTATGAGAAACTTTGTTTTAAATTTTCAAGTATTTTGATATGGCCAAAAAAATTTTATTGACACTTCAAAAAAAAGTTTTCAGAAAAATTGAATATTTCAGTTGTCATAAGTTTTCCTTCAAGTAGCTATAATGAAAACTCGAAGCATCATTATAGGAAAATTTTATGTGTGTTTGAATTTTAAATTTTTACAAAATAGGGTAACGATAACGATTTATCCTCAAACGATTTTAAATATTTGTTATTATTCAAAAAGTATAAGTAAACACTTGAGAATTTTACTAGTTATTTAGATTGGCATTTTCTTTACATGATTTAATTTTCAAAATATTTTGACTTTTTTTGAGATATTTATAGACAACTGAAATTTCCAATTTTTCTGAAAAATTTTTTCGACACTATTAAAATACTTGAAAATTTAACAAAGTTTCTCATAAGTTATTCTTATAGTGATTAAAATTATAAGAATACATAGGCACAACTTTTTTTTATAAGCGTTTATAGTTCAAATTTTTACGAAATCTGTCGAAAACGCGAAAATTTGCAAGTAATTTTGAAGTTGAAAAATCATAAAATTGTTTGTATTTATATCTAAGGTTAAAAAATTCAATACTAAGTTTTACATAAGTTTTGCTTCAAATAGGTATAGAGAAAATTTGAAGCGTCAATATAGGAAAAATGTTTTGAGCGTTTGAGTTTTAAATTTTTATGAAATCAGGTATATGTATATCTATGATAATATAAGGTATTATGAATTATGATAACTACATGCAATGTTTTTGGAAAAATTGATTAACCATGCCTTATTCAAAATACGTCCTAATTGAAAAATAATATATTTGTTTCAAAATAGAATATATGACAATAATTAAATATAATATATCCTAGACTGACAAATCACCTCCGTTCAGAAAATCGTTTTTCGTATACAATGATACCTATCATTGCATTCAAATCTAACCTACCCAAGTCAGAGGTCCAACCCACCACCTAATGTACAGCAAAGCGACATCCACTTACCCGCTTTTTTTTAGTTTTTGTTCTATAAATGATGATGAAAAATTATTCAATGGGTCGAAAATCTTGAAAATGTTATTCAACATTTATCATAAGTTGGTATTGTAGCAATTTAAAATAATAAAAACGATTTTTTTTTAAATTTTTTTTAGTGGTAATATTTTTTTTTAAATATTCATTATTTGAATGATAACATCCTTTTTTATCCCCATATTACGAATTCGGAATTAGAATACTTTTTGGTGTATTTTTATGTGTACAAATTTTATTTTCAAACAATTCGTTCATACTTAATATAATTTTATGAGTATTTAAATGTAGGTACTTACTTATTAGATGAGTGATATCTTACACTGATATTTTACAGGGTATCTGCTGATGCCATACTACATTCCAAGTAAAACACTGAATCAACTTAATTTTAATTTTTTTGAACTCTTAGTTTTAGATTCGCTTAAATTTCGTTTAATCTATTTCTACAGGGAAGTAAATGAATAATATTGACAGTTGGTAAAAATAATTTTTTTAATGTTAAAAAAAAAAATCACCAAAATACGATAGCAATATTAGGTACATTATTAGTTACACTATTATTTAATAGGTTCATATAGTAGATATCTAATTATCTATAATGTATTTCATATTATTATAGTTAATTGTAACAATTATTAATTTAATAATATTTTGTGCTAAGTTACTATTAATACCTATAACCTATATTATATTATATTACCTACTTTATAGCTTCTTATTACAATTTATATTAAATGTTTTGATTTTATATTTATCAGTAATTGTATGTTATCTATTATCTAATAGGAATAATTTGCCTGTAGGCTGAAAATATTAAATTATATACATATCATATGAAGATTATTAAAATTATGTGTACGGTTTTACTGTATTCAATATTTTTCATAATTACGTGTTATATAATTATGATTATTGATTAGTATGAAAATGAATATCACACCCATGATAAGTTTGGTCACCATTAGACAACAATGTTTATAGTTATGTACAAACATATTGATCAAATCTCAACAATATCAATAATAATGTCTTACGTTTGAGAAAAAAGCATAGGTATGCATCGAACATTGCAGGAACATGGCTTTCTTAATTTGTTCAATTTTTCGAAACATTTTGTTTTTTAATTTTAATATTTACATATTATCAAATATTATTTAATAAACTATAATTAAGAATCGCTGTACAAAAGCTATAAAAATCTTGTCCTCATAGTTATATATGGGTAACTAAACGTAACTTCACACTGCTTCGTGAATCGTGATTTTCGGAAAAAAAATTCTTCTATGTGATTGGTTGAATCTAATGGTTACTAAGTGGTATACGTATAACACAATGTTTACCTACTATAGTAAATACCACGCTTTGCAGATACCAGAAAGTAGAATACAACTCTACTCCAGTCAAATGTTTACAATATTATGTGGTTACTGCAGTATTACCATGGTAATGAAAACATAATATTGAATATTCTTTTTAAATTTAGATAACTGATAGATGATACTAGGTGATTGGTGATAACATAAGAAACCAGTTACCAGTTACCGTATATTCACGTTCACCAACAAAAATTAAAACATAATTTTAAGAATTCGTGATGGATAATTGATTTTCCGGAAATCACAGTTCACGCGCGGAGTAGTATACCTATTCTCACATATACCTACCGAGTATACCTATAGTACCTATACACACGACCGCCGTGGTATTTCACGTTGAAAGTTACAGTGCTCAGCTTCGTGGTCATCTACCAGTCGCGTGTTGTGTGTAAGCCACCGGCCGAGCTTTGCGCGGCGTCCGCTCATCGTCGAATTTGCGCAATCGCGCGCGTCCAATACACCGTGCACCGTTTTCCGTGCATTTATATATAGATATATTGATTGGTTGAACCACGTGGTTGATAGCAGGTATTAACTGGTTTTATTTTCATGGTATGCCGGGTTCACCACAAATTTGAAATTTTCACCGTGTTGTAATACAGTGGCGTACTATATAAGTAATTCAAGTTTTGGTTTTGAATTATTTTAATAAGGACTATCGATCATCATTTTAATATTTTTTATTTTATTTATGATTAAACAAGTTTTAAACTGTTACCGTTAGGTTGCCATTAGTAACCAAGACACTACAAAACGTCACGTCCACTTCCAGAATTTTACATACATGATGATAACGGAACACGGTGCACTCGGCTTAAAGTCGGATTCACAGCTGCGTCGTGTCGATCAAATCATATTCTGATTTGACGTTTAACTTTTGGTACGGTGGTATAACCAAGTTAAAATCGAGGATACCAAGAATTAAATACAGCTAAACTTTTAAACCAATATGGTTAGGTATTTGTAACCATAATAGTGACCACGCACTCGCGTGACACTACACACGACGTAGCTGTGAGTCCGGCTATTAATACTCTCTTTAATCGTCTATCGTACGACGATCAGAAGTCACTGCGGCCCAATTCTAATATTACGAAAACCAAAAATGCAAGATTTTCAAGGAAGAAATTAGAGTGTATCGATACGTATCGATTTAATTTTGAGTGTTCAAGAAGTTACACGTTTAACATAGGTACAAACGATACGTACCGGTTTGCACCGGGCTTAGACTTCGTTGCGAGTCGGTAACGTAACTATTATCAGTCGACACGTATCGAATTCTTCTTCTTATAAATCTCGATGAAGTTTGGAAAACAATAAATATTTTACCTGTAAAAAACAAATAATATGGCTATACTGCCGTGATATGTTGTGTGCAATAATGTACATTTTTACACGAATAAACGTTTCGTTGTGTAGTATTGTTTAATTGGTTTTAATTATCATAATATATTCATATTATCCTATTATCATTAGTATAAGCGCGTTGACGAGTTGGTGTACAATCGATTAATGGAGTTTAAGAGGACGTTAAGACCTGTATGTGTTGTTTTCGTTTTTTTATTTAATGATATTTTAGCATTGCATTATGATATCTCGACAATTATGTTTCATTAATCTGGAATAATATGGTTGGCAAAGCTCACACTCTAAAATTCGGAGGCCTGATTGCAGAATAGAATTTAGCGTATCATGTCTTATTATGTTAACATTGTCGGTTGAAAGAGCGCCGATGAGGGAAAAATTAATACCTGCAGAGGTGGAAAAGAGATTCTTTAGCTGAGATCTTTGGATGGAGAGAGATTGGACAGTTTGTAAGTAGGTGTTGGAAGTCACAGTATTCTCCACCACGCGCGGTTGGGTAGGGGACAATACTACGTGCTATACTGTTCGAGTCCCAATTTAAACGATGAGTGGTGTGGTATGTTTTCGTCTTACGAGTGCGCAACATATTATAGACAATTTTATACGCTCAGCAGATATCGTTTAGCTCCGTTATATACATAGTTTTAAAAACCATAATATAGTGAATTGATCTCGTAAGTATTTTAAAAATAATTACACTGAATATGTATAGGCAGTGCTCGAATTGAGAAATATTAAGTAGAGGAGCTCAGTCCAACGATTTAAAAACTGCGTTCCATGTGCACAATTAATCAAAGCAGACCCGTGTGGGGCTTCGCCCCCCACACCCCCTTCCCGCCATCAACCTTACGTACATTTTGAATACCTACCACTTTTCAGCTACACATAATTTAATTATATGAAAAATACTGATTGTTATAATCTTGTTCCGGTTTGTGTGAATGTGTAATTTGTAATAAAACATATTATAATATTTTTAATGTCTTCAATTATTATAATTTTAATAATTAATTGAACACAAAATGACTCGAAAAGCCGAAATTCGTAAAATTCGATTACCTCAAAATCGAAAATTTCAAAACACCGATAAATGATAACCATAACAGTAATAACTGAAACTGATAACATTTCTTTCGGAACCATAGAGTAAGATTTTACCCTATGTTCAGAACACGATTTTTTTAGATAGTAGGTACCATCAAACACTTATTATATCTGTGCACCATAACTGTTTGCGCCGCAAACAAGTTTAATGTGGCGTTGTTGATGGTATCATTTAAAATGATTCATTTTCATGTGCATGTAATATCGGTGCGTTCCACAGTTGCAGCCTTGTCGGCGGAGCCTTATCAAGCTTCCGTGTGCGACCGACCGGCCAACTGTGGCATCATTATCAATGTTTTCTATAATATATTAATATCGGTTATGTTCAAAACTTTAAGTTTTTTCATTTAGTCATGCTTTCAGTGTCACAAAGTTCCTAGTGTTTTCTATAATATATTAATATCAGTTATGTTCAAAACTTTAAGTTTTTTCATTTAGTCATGCTTTCAGTGTCACAAAGTTCCTAGTTTTTCCATTGTTTATTGTTTTGTGTGGTGAAACTGAAAGACCGTTCATTTTGAGTTTTTACGTAGGTTCCGTCCGTTACATGTAAAAGTCAAGTACCTTCTTACTTTTTGTCCGCTTGTGTTTTACCAATTTTTCATTTTCTGGTTGCAGTCGTCCCAAAACACGTTGTTGTGAATTCATCGCCTGGTAATTATCGTTCTCAACAATTTTTATTGCTACCATTAACTTGTTTGTCCTCAGTTTTAGGGTGGCCGAAATTACCAGCGATTTGTATAGTGATTCAACGTGTTTTGGTGTATCTCGTTGCTCGTGGGGACAGTAGTGTGGCCTTGAGATCCTGTCCCGGCTGCATCCAATGTTTTATCGTTGTGAAGTTGTCGTGAAGAGTTGTAGGCACACATTCGCTTGGTCAATTTGTTTTTATTGTAAACTATTTGATATACCTACAGGCCCTGGTGCGGTAGCGTGGGTGTAAAACCAGGTGTGTGTCCCAACTATTGGTATTGGTCATTTGGACGTATTGGTCAACCAAAAGTTTTGTGTTTGTATGACCGACAGGTCTTGGAATATTGTATATAGTTATTATTATATTTTTTATAAAGGTATAGTCTGAGGAACTACATATCAGTGCTATTATTATTACTATTATTATTACATTTGAATAACACATATCTCTTTATATTATTTTGGTAGCCACATTGGGCATACTGTTGTACTTTATACTATTTTGGTAGGTAGCCATATTAGGCGTATTATTTGTATTTCATTTTTGTTGTTATCTGCCAAACAGGCACTGTACAGGCACAGTTTATTGCATTGTTTCATATTATTTTGTAATAAAATACTTGCCACCAACTATTATACTATACTGTATTATTATTATTATTTGAATACGCTGAGGTAGTGCTACATGTTATGTTGCCTACCTCACAGTCGTAAAGGCACAACTTAATATGTTGTTATGATTATATTATTAATCACTGAATGCGGCAACAATATCTATTCTGTGGACCGTAGAAAAGCACGGCTTTAGATATTAAACCGTATATCTTAAACCGTGTAGAAAAGATATAATTAATTATTAAACTGTAATATCAAAAATCATTTTGGTATTAAAAATCCTTATTTTAATAAAAATTATTTCGGACATTAGTTTGTACCGTTCCCCCGTCCATGTTAAAAAAAAAAAAATAGTAGGGGTGCGTAAAAAAAAATAGTAGGGGAGCTCCGTCACCCTGAGCTCCAACCCCCCCCCCCCCAAATTCGATCACTGTGTATAGGTACACAAAACTGAAGATATATTTTATTTTTTATTTTTTTAATATCAATAATTAAAGTAAAAATAATTGGTAATAATAATATAGTACATAATTAAACTTGTAAATTGTGGTGGGGGCTTGGGTTGTTAATTACTGATGTATTATATTTATATGATTTCATATTTTATAAAATATAATAAATATTACATTTTGATATAATAGGTACATTCAAATTAAATATAAAATGTATAATGATTTTTAATCACATCAGTCACGAAATAAACTTTTTTATTACTTTACTGAGTACTTATCTAACATTCCTAACTTTTAAAGGAAATATTATATTGTACAGTTGTATTGTACCTACCTACGTGCTATAATCGTATAAAAATCAAATATGCAATTCGATTATTTATTCTAAAACTAGACATATAAGTATATTATAATTGGGTTTTATAAAATAAAAAACTCACGCACAATAATTCTACCCCGCGATTTTGAGCGTTCGATTCGGTGGACATCAGTTGGATTAAATACCAAACAGTATACATGATCATTGATTATAGATACTTTACTCAATTTAAACTACTCAACTAGACTTAAAACATTAATGTATTATACACTCTCGGCACGGTGTTGACTTGGAATATTATGTTCGTCCTATGGTGTTGAGTGTCGTCTGCAGGCATTATTGAGTAATGAGTACGATCTTCGTTTGTTCCGCCATCGCATAAATGTTTTCCACAAGGTTAACTGTCTGTACCACGTTCATAAAAGTTGACCCACAAACATGGTACTATGATGAAACGCGGTTGGCTAGTACATATTATAAGTATACCTATTTAGTATCTGCATACACCATGTACCATAAACATATTATATACCATGATCTATTCTGTTGTGCATAATACACCAACTTGTACCATGGTCCATGATAAAAATAGATTAATACAGATAAAAATACTTAAACACTAGTGGAAATTCTACAGCGGAAAACGTTTTACAATACAAACGTTAAAGGCGAGTTTCCACTGAACACGTTCGCAAAAATTCTTTGGTGTGATTGGTCAGTTGGTAAGGTTACCACACGATAAACCACGTTACCGTGATGTTGGACGTAGATGAAAATTTTACGTGCACACGGCACACGAGTTTAGTGGAAACCCGCCGGTTACGTTTGAAACGTTTTTAAGGTTGAAATTCATAAGTGCTTGGAGTATAAACATAACCGTGGTATAAGACGTCTAATCGTGATAATTCGTGGTGGTAGATGGCTGAAAAAATATAAACAAAGTCGACCACCGTTATGGTTACTGTAACTAACCAGATCAAACGCTGGACCATAGCGTTTGTAATGTTTGCCAACGTTTACAGCTTCGTTTAACCGAACGGCCGGTCCGAATTTTTCAGTTACCAAATGTTTCAAACGTTTACCGCTATGAAATTTCCTTCTAGTGTACCAGTGATATTCGTAACATGAACACCAGGTAAAATGTAGCATAATGCTATGGAATTGTAAATGTCATGTTATAATATGTTTAATTATGAAGTTTGGAAGTGCTTTTTTTTCGCTTTTTTCAGTATTTTTTCAAAAAAATGCTTATTTCCAATTTTTCTGATTATTTTTGCTTATCTGACCAGTATTTTTACGTTTTTATAATGTTTTCAACTATTATAAATATCGTTAACATTTCATTTTTCAGAAAATCCATAAAATCCTTAGAGTCTCGAAAGTGAAGTTTAATTTACTTTATAATATAAAGATAAAGATTTATTTTCCTTATTTTGTTTGAATTTTTTAGTTTTTAGATTTTTGATAAATATTTTTGCAAAAATTTAATTTTTTTAAATGCCTAATTGAGTGCTTATAATGATGTTTTTAAGAGCTTATTTTAATGATTTTAAGTGCTATAAGTCCTGAGCCCTGATTATAGGTATACAGATATTATGATACACATGTCATGATAGATACACCTAACATTTTAGTCTTCAAATATCAATTTATAATTGAATGTGAGAATTGTAAATCGGTAGCAATAATAGTAATATTTATTATTTAGCCTATTCATATTGTTATACCTATGCATAAGAAATATAATTCATTTATTCGCTTTCATTAATGAATTCATACATAATGTCACCATTGATAAAGGTTTTATTTGTAAACCATCTACTCGTATTAGATCGTTCACTTCTTTAAATGCATATACCTAATAGTAATAATTTATTACACGATTATGGTTGGGATGTTAGGATATTACTTACTGTAGAAAGGTGACCGCAGTTTTTAATCATCACATAATCCAGCCTTACCACTTAATATATTCGTTAAATAATAAAAAAAAAAATGTTTTATAAAATAGCCTTATAGTTGTGTAGAAAATAATGATTTTCTATACTATTGTGATACTATCCTTAAGGAAATTATATTTCATAAAAATTGGTACTTTCAGTGCAAAGGTTAAAAAATGGGTTGTGCATAACTTATAATAATTATTTTGGAAACTATTATTTGAAAAAAAAATCTCACGGAAAGAGAAAAACTGTAATGGAACATATACATACATTATTAATATTATGCTCTATATCTATATACTAAGTTTAAAAGCCACATGCACTATTGTCAAAATGTTATGTATGTAACATCATAATATAAAAGTATATATTTTTATCATCTTAGAAATTCTTGAGACGGCGTAATAGGTATGCAATTTAGCTACATCGTATAACATCGTATAACAACCTGCAGCGGCTTTATAATAAACCATTATTAATAATACATACTTTTAGCTAGGAAGAATGTCTTATAGTTTATAATTTTGAGTTATAATTGTGGTAAAATATATCGTATACGGATCCGGAAAGATCCTCGTCGACATTATTTACGTTTAAAAATTACACAGAAATACATGACCGAATGGCTATGTTATTTTACAAAATTTAATGCAACTCACGGTAGATGTAAATAAATTAACTCTACAACATAATAATAATAAAAAAAGGTATTTTACATAAATTTTCATGTTTTAATAATTAGGAAATAAGGCACCTAAGAATAAAATGTAATGGCCAAAGATCACAAAGTAAGAGTAAACCAGACGATTACTGTTTATCCAAAGTTCTCGAAGTGGTGAATGAAATATGGCAACTTTCTACCCTTATTTACTTCTTCGCATGCTGTCATAACGCTCTTCGTCAGTGGCCTTGGTCCGCAGCTGAATACTCCAATCTTACTCACCTATGATACGATTAATATTGTTATAAATATCATCACTGTCGTCATTATCTTAGAGTCAGACGAGATGGATTACAATAAGAGATGATATAAAGATACTTACGTAGCTGTGTTTTTTCTGAACAAATTTCAAAAATGATGACATGTCTGGTCTACCAAAATGGTTTATGGCTTTCAACCCGGTAAACATGCTCATCTTGCTCAGTCGTTGAAAGTGGTTTTCACAAATGTACTATTTTAGGAACAATATGAAAATCGTACGAATTCAATATTAACAAACGTTACGTGTTGGGTAATAACTGTATATTATACTTACCAACATGGTAGTCCGCAAATCGAACTTATGGAAAAATTGAGTGATAAATATATGGATTTCTAATACATTAGTCACGTCTTTTTTCTCGACGTCTCGCAGTACATCAATGAACCATTCGAAGTGTTTGTGTGAGGGACATATCCACAGAAAGTAGACCTAATGTAGAACAATCAACAAATTAAATACCATTATTTACATATCAGCAGACAATTTAAGTGCTTCTACTGTTAGTAAAAAATGTTACATACTTTTTTACAGGAAACTCCCGAGTAACGGTTGGTCGACGTACCGAACACCAAATCGTTTAGGATAGAAGCGTACGGAGTAATGCCTATACCTCCTCCGACCATAACCGCCACTTCAAACTTGTACCAGTCTTGATTTCCACCTCCAAACGGTCCTTCGAGACGTATCTGCGCATGAGACAAAGATGTTATGAATATATGTTTGTATTTGATAATGTCTTGTTGAACTAAGTTATTGTGATCAAAAATATTGTAATATATTATAGGGTCACCACGTCACCTTTGGCTGATGGAATTCTGGATTGATATTGCTTGGATCGAAGAAATTTCTTAACTTCCACGTCCAGTGCCCTTGCGCCTTGATATGACAAGACAAGAAATTTTCATGTGGAGCCGAAGTCAACGTAAACGAATGGTATTCCGTAGACTTCAGAGCAGTACAATTCAAACGTATCCATTGACCGGACAGGTACTTAAAGTTTGGCGGGCGGTAGAATTTTATTTTGAGTACGTCGGATGGTAGCAGTTCAGTTTCTAGTATGTCCAAGGCCATATATTTAGTCCTCAGACTCACTACCTTATCCAAAATGAATATGATTCCAGGACCAATAAAGTATTTCCAGAATTTCGGTGGCCCGGTTATCCTTGCTAGGCCATGCAATAACATGAGTACATACATTGCCACATACAAACAGTGAGTAGACCAGAAGTACGTGTATGCTTTTTTCCGTATGATGGGATGCGCAAACGTAAATATGATGATCATTATCACGAACAAACACACTCCAGTAATTCCTGAAATTGAAAACAAAATATGTTTCATAAACAGATTTCGGTCTCGTCGAAGGCACACACTCTTTTTGTGCTCACGTACCGGTAATTGTTTTGAAGAGCCAAAATGATATGCCTGGCTTATAGTCGGACGGAAAGTGTATTTCGGACGTCAGACAGTGAAGATTTTCTAATGGCTGAGTGGAAACGTGATAGAAATTGATAATATGACCAACGGTGTGTATGATCGAAAAAAAGAATGCAGTGCAAGCGATCACTTTGTGGAATGGTATGTGAGAGTCCAGTGGTATATATTGCTGTATGGAGAAATCTTTTAGCTTCGTCAGCAGATTTCTCGACATGGTGAGCAATAATAAACAATACCCAAATGACAAAGAGGCAGCTGATCCTCTCGTCAATGCTATACCTACTCCCATTATGTGACGAAGATCGGTGTGTTCAGCCAAAAACGAATAATCTGCAAAATGGGTTCGTGAATAGAAAATTAAATTGGATGCAGTTGTATATATATTCGTATAAATATAAACACTGAAAATTATCGAAATACTTACATATGAATTGGTGAACGAACAATGCAATAGTGATGACATAAAAGACGAACAGATAAAATATGTTTTGTCTGTTTTCTTCCAAGTATGTGACAATGCAATCAATACGGCTCTTAATTTTCCCTTTGTCGTCATGAAGAGATTGATCGACATGAAAACTGGTCATTCTACAACGGAAAAAATCAAATGAATAAAATATGCAATGATTATTTATTGAAAAAAAAACAATTTAAAAATGTTCTTACCGTGCAACGTTGGTCGACGTATCTAAGAAATTTTGTTTTGCACCTTTACAGTCCAATCCAATTGCGACAAAATCACCTTTGTATTCTTTCATCATGAGTTTAAAGTCTGCATATGTCATGAAATCTTTATTCGATAATCCCACATTCTATGGAGAAAAAGTATAATTGATTATTTTAAATTTGTAAAAACAAAAACGTAATATTATTATTATAATATTAGTACTTGGAACATTCCATCAATTAGTTCGGTGACGTGAGCATCCGATAAACTAGTGGTCCGAGCGATTTCAACCAGGGATCTTAACATTTCGGAGAACTCCCCTTTGTCAATGACTCCATTTCGATCGTTGTCACACATATCGAATATGATTCGAAGTTTGTCTTCAGTTTTACCTCGTGAAAAAAGAACAACTGTGTCCAAAAACTCCTATATAAAAAATACTCAACGGTTAATAATTACGAAATTCGTATGTGTAATTTGTATACAGTATTGATAATGTAAATATAATAAAAGCAATAATATTAATATAGAATAATAGCGTAAAATATTAGATAATTTAAACAGTGATGGTTATTTTTTTTACAAATAGTTTAATGAAAATCTTAAAATGGAAATGGTTAAAATTATTGGGAATAAGATGTCAATTCAATTGTAAATTTTATAAAATAAATTTGTAGCCCTATATTTTTGGGCGTCCAAGAAGACGTATTTTTTCAATTGGATGAAAAAATATAAAAATTAAATAAATAATATTGTCCATTACACTGCACTGCGGTAAATCTACGCAGTTTGGTAAAATATAATAATAAGTGTGGTAGTGTTATTACTAATGGATATGCCATGCGTAATACAAGAGAACTCGTTCAAACCTGGAACGATATTCTTCCATCGCTGTCTTTATCTACGATGTTGAACATCATTCTGACGAATACCGCATCAGCTTTCATACCCAACGCAGACGCGAACTCTGCTTTTGATAATGAAGTTCTCATGACCACCTGCACAATTGAAAAAGTAAAAATAAATTATGACAATAAATTGTTGACCAACATTTTCGATGCACACGTTTAAAAAGTCATGATAAATATTCCAATAATTCAGGTTAGTCGTTACTAGTAGTGTATACGTCTTACACTAATACACCATATATACAAGGCGTGACAGATTGAACTGACTTTTGGAATAACTTTTGTTCAAATCAATATTTATTTAGTTTGTCCATTAAGTGACCCTAGCGCTACATATGTATGATAATTTTTTTTCATGTTTATTTTTTAGAAATGAAAATAAAAAAAAATTTTAATTTAATAAAAAATTGTTTGGATAAATTCAATATAGTTTATTTGTGAATCTGATTTTAACAATAATTTTGACGGAAAAAATATTTATCTAAGTCAAGTAGTTTATTTTTTAGTATTTTTTTAAAATTCAATATTATTTTGGTTAAATAAATTTGGAACGTAATAACTTTTTAAAAAATATGATTTTTGAGAATTTGTTAAATTATTTATTGATCATATAATATTAACAATTGTCGTCATACGTTTAATAAGAATTTTTTTTTTTTTTTTTGGTCATGTCTTTCTGTTACACCCATTATATTTATTATTTTTTGTACAGATTTCTGAATTTTTCACTTTGTTTCTGTTAAACGAATATTATCAATTCGACAATATAATTATTAATATTTTATTGTATATTACTTATGATAATTAGATAGTATAATTTTTTAACTGCCAAATCAAATCACATAACGGTATAGATGTCTATTCATGAATCATGATAATCAATAATTCAATTCTTGTACGCGGTTTTAACTTTAAAGCACTTTATACAAATTTTTTGTATAGATAAAATCACAAAAGTAAAACACTATTTAAGAAATAATTTCCCAAATATTTTATGATAAAATGAAATTTCAATGTCAAAATGTTTTGTTATTTTGGCTTAATGCAAATAATGCAATATATATATTATACAATGTTAACATATTATTAATTTACGACAAAGTGTACAACATGGATTTTACAATAAATATTTAGTGTTCACTTTATATAGAAATAGAATATATATACTCCAAAAAAATGTAAAATTCTTGACTTAAATATATTTTTACGTAATATAAGATAATAATATTTTATATTTACTTCTCCGTCTTCGTCACCTCTTCTTCGGTCACCGGGTCGAAGTCCGAATGTGAGTGCGTATGCTTCCCTGAAAAAGTGTTCTAGTCTTTTTTGTCTCCTCTCCCGCGTTTCGGCTTGGGCTAGCAGGAAGTCTCTGGGTGCCTGTAGCGTAACTAAGTGTTTTTTGTGCGAATTCAAAAATGCTTCGAATTTGTTCATGAACTTCCTCCTCTCACCGACAGAGTCGAACTCGAGCACCAGATCGTGGTCTTTCGGCACTCTAATCAAGACCAATGGACGTTTTTTTTTGCTATTGTCCACCTGTATACATTAAAATATATCATTATTTACATAATGCTGGCTCAGAACCAAAAGGCGCTAACTTTATTTTTTTAAATTCCGATTGATTTGTTTTATACATACAGGCAGTGTTAGGACTTATCTAGATAAATTTATCTAGATAAATTATCCAGATAATAATTATTTTATCTTTTATCTTATCTAGATAAATAAATATAAGTTATCTAAGTATTTATTTTAGATAAATATTTGACTTATCTAGATAAATTTAAAAGATAAATTTTTTAGTGAAAATTAGATAGATCTGTACCAAAAATATTATTAACTATGTGAATTTTGTTTTTGGTCCACTCGACAACTTCTTCAGCAGGGTGACTTCCCAAATTTTTATTTATACTTTGTTACTCCCTAGAGTCCCTTGGATCTTATTGGTTCCTTTTATAATTATATGTGTTGAAGTTAATGTTTGGTGATACACATCATGATATAATAAGTTAAGTCGAAAATAAACATATTATTATAGGCATGTACTTACATGATATTATATATGTTTTTTTAAATTAGTTGTTTTAATTTTAATTTCTATAATTATCTGTTATTTATCTGGATAAAATATTTTTATCTTTTATCTTTTATCTGTATCTTAGATAAAATTTAGTGTTGTTATCTTTATCTTTATCCAGATGATTTTTTTGTTATCTGTTCCTAACACTGCATACAGGTTTAGTGATTAATAGTTAATAATTTATAGCACTGTTCCTACCAAATTAAAAAAATTAAATCTTTATTCCCTAAAAGTTCTATTTGTAGAATATGTGTGGCCTTAACTCTTTAACAATAATAATATGGTAATTTAGCAGTATTGGAATTTAAAAGAATATGAGTTCATCATTATCGTTTTTTTTTTTAGTGTGTAATATGTATGTTAAGGTTTGCCAAAACAACTTTATTGTTAAAAATTATATTTATAACAAAAAATAAGACATAAAAATTTAAAGTTTAAAATTGATCTTTATGCTAATTTCAATTTGATATTTCGAAATAACACTTTTCGATTTTGAGCTTAGTGCCCACGTTTAAATACGCAAGGTGATAGTAATCGTCATTTATAGCTATAGTAAAACGGTGAAAAGTGATTATAATTATTTTAGCAACCGACGTTACCTGTGATTCTTCGACTGTTATTGTGTCACATTTTTCGAAATTCACTGATCTCAGCTTCTCTCCTTTTCGGTCCACAGTGTGCATTTCGGCTTGCGGGCCGAACCGCACCTTCACCAAACGTCTGTGGTTCGCATGCAGCCATTCTCTCACTGACATCTTTTCGACAATTATACCGTTTGATTTATTTCCCGATTTCATTTCTTCTTGCTTCATCCTCAAATGTCTTTTGCGTTTGTTCTGGAGTTTTACGACGCCGTATCCAGCCCCAGCGCAAATGAGCGGGACGACTCCCAAAAATATACAAACGTAAATGTACGCCAATTCGTTTCCCTGAAATTTATATATTGCAGTTTACAATTGTTAAAACTATTATTCCGTATTATACAATATATTATATAAAATTATTAAGCACTTTTCAGATATGTTTACGATTATAATTACTAATATAACATTATGAAATTAATAATCACCAATTATAATATTATATTTTTTTGATAAAAAAAAATTAAAAATATGCGAAAATATTAATTCTTATTCAACACTTTTTACGTATTAGTAAAATATTGTTTAATTGTATACGTCGTTATAGGTAAGTTTACCTAAAGTTATTTATCATGCATCAAATCGTAAAATACTAAAAATACTTAAGGTCAATTACCTCGAAATAGTCAAATCCTTTTAGATACGAACACGGTTCCAGTGTGGATGGTTCTATTTGACCCGGCTGCGGACATGGATCCCCATCGTTCCAAAAGAAGACTTCTCGCTGTATCGAGTCCGGTTCTATATCAGTGCTGTTTACTATTATGTCCCATAGAGTTACAGAACGCACCCATTCAAGTTCCTCTTCCGTGAACATACTGAAAAAACAATGAGTCAGTGTGCTCTATGAACTTTCTAATATCGGACGCAGAACTTACTCGTTTTTATCGTTCTCGAACCAGAACCTATCGGCTTCTCTGATTCTGACAAACTGGTCCAAGATTATTGCGGTGAACAATTCGCCGGGACCGTCTTTCGACTCTAACATGCCCCCGATGTACAAATCCACGTTGTCTATGCTACCGTAAGCTTTTAACAATTTATCTGCTAAATCGGGATGGCGCCGGAAGAGCTCTTCGTTGATGTCTTCGAATTTTTCAACCCGGGGTAGTTCGAAATACGTCCTGATCTAGGAAATGCCACCATAAACAATATTACCAATTTTTATACGACAATATGGTTCTCTCTCTCTTTCGCCAACACTACCGTATTGTAATCGGCTAGTCCGTTGTCCCGGCCCCGCATTATATTGAGTGCGCCGAGATCTCTTCGAGAAAATTCGTTTGGGCCGAATAATTTATCACGGACGTCAGAACAGAGGACCGCGTCTTCTCGTTCAGCAAGCTGTGAAGCCATACCCAACATAAACTCTTCGACGCTACTATCAGACATCACATCCTGCATCATTCAAACGTTATTAGTATAATTATTCATTACAATCCAGCCCCAGTCATGAGAGTGTAGGTAGTTATTTTCAAGCATGGAGTCATTGGTATGTTGTTAACCATAATAATATACGTATGTATACTCACGCTGGAATCCCACCAATAAGCGCACAGTCTCAGAGCCGGATTTCCCATAGCTGTTTTCCGATAGTTGCATTTTCCATCCCTACGATAAATGCCAGGTGGAATCATCGTATGTCCGAATCGGAAGGCTGATGATTGGAACACGTGGCTGATACCGGGATGTACGTCCAGCTTGTAGCCCGTGTACTCCGGTAGTTCTGTTCCCAAGAACGCGGGAATGTATTCGTAAGCAATGATGTTCTGTAAAACGGAGGTAAATAATAATATTATAATATATACAACTAAAAAGTAATAAATATTCAATAATAAGGTTATATGTTTATAATCGTACAAATAATGATTAGCGTACTATAATAGCATGTTACATACCTGCAAAGTGGCCACCACGAACCGCCTAGCTTTTTGAAACACTTCTTCGTCGGACCAGTCCGGGTGGTCGAGCTGCACTCTATCGGCGAGCACGTTGTGCCATTTGAACAACAATATCCCAAACGACAACAGAGCAGGATTTTGATTACTCCTAGGATCTCCCAACACTACAAACATATACACGCGATCAGTTTAAGATAGGTTATAAACGCTTTTTACAAAAACGTAATATGAGAATTACGATTTACGATTTAATATAGATATATATTATTAAATGTGTTAAATATTAATATTATATGAGGCATTGAGGCACTTACGGAAAAGTCTCTCAGGACTCAACGTTCGCAGAATATTGGGGACAGGATTATTGAATAAAGGAACACGCATCGTGTTCCTAACCGGAAACCCATTGCTGGGTTCGCTTAGAAGCCTACCGTTTTTAAAAGACCGCATGGCATTTATCCACGCTTCACTAGTACTATAGATAAAACTTCCGTCAATCCAGCTAGTGACCCGGTTTATCTGAAATAGTTATGTTTGTTGAAATAGAAATTAAATTCATAATAATTATATAGGTACATTAAAGAATTACGCAAGTATGGATCTGAGATTACCTGTTGTCTCGGGGTGTTTGGACTTTGACCGGTGTTCCGGTCATAACCAGCTCTGTGGAACGGTATCGATTTACCGCCTTCGCACTCGTGGTCATACATCTCGTCACACTTTTCGATTTCAATTGGGTGCACTTCTATCGGACAACCACTTTCGCTGCCCATTACGATTTCGGAACTCACGACTTGACCTGTGTCGATTATCAGCATGATAAACAATTAATTTTTATGAAACTATTATTGTTGCAGCATTATTTATATTTTCTTGTTATTTTGTGTACCGAAAAACGCTAAGATCGCAGTTCTGTTCTTCAGTGATGACAGGCCTTCTGATCCTTTCATGAATAACGAGCTCAATTTTCTGGGGCTTGGTCGGTCTTGACCTGACATCATGTACACTCCGTCGGAGTAACTAGCAGGTGTTTTTCTGGTCATATGACTATCTGTTGACATAAAAACAATGACTAAAGTTTTTGGCAATGGCATAGGCAAGAAAATTAAAAACGTGTATTTAAGTCAATTAAGTCGAATCAACGTAAATAACATTAATGTATAATTTATTTATAGCTTTAACAAACAAAATATTTAACTTGAAAAGTTTAAAGTTAATACAGAAAATAATTGTTACTTAACCAAGTCCGTTTTATATTTATTGCCATCCCGTCACACATGGTATAATACTTGTGTACAACTTTTTTTTTTAAACTTAATATTTTATAATGAATTCCTATATATCCTATATTATTTCTTCTTAGTGCACACTAGCTGTAATGATTTAGGAAACTATGTATGTAAAATTATGAAATAAAGGAATTTTTATTTATTTATTTATAAATATTTTACATAGGTAGAGTGTCGATAATTCGAACAAAAAATAATTAATTAATTGGAATAACTACAGTTGTAATAACTTTGAAGTTATAACTTAAAGTCATATATAATCATGATAAAAACCAAACGTATTATTTTGCGATTGAATTGGAAATTGTTATATTGGATTCTTTAACTAATTGCGTCATTATGTAAGTATTTAGAAAATTAACTAATTGATGTAACTTTTAGTATTTTTTTTTTTTTTAAATAACTGTTAAACTAGTTAATGCCCAACTTTGGTTTTCGGATATATTTTTGTGTAAAAAAATCGTCTGGTACATATTGAATTATCATTAATGTTTGTAAAAGGTATAGACACTTTAGTTCTCGACTTTACCGAGGCCGTTCTATTCATAAATTCGACTATACGGCGAAGGCGCGGCAAATCAACCGACCATTGTTTGCTCGAGTTGAATAATGCAACTGTTGCGACAAAAGAATGCACGCAAATGACAAGAGAGATCCAGTTCAAGTGCCAGGTTTTAACCTTATGCCTTATTCGATCATCGGGTTTACGATCGTGGTTTTAAAAGCAATAATAGTCTAATAATTGTGCAACTATACATACAGCATTCGGAGAGTTTCATATAAACATTATGGAAAGTAATTAATCAATTAAACCTATCTTTCCTAATGTATGCAACTCTGCATTGACACACATATACATTATTATGCACAATTCAACCGTATATGAAAGGTATAGTCTTGTTTTTTTCAGACATTTCAGCTAGCTCATTACCCGCTAGTCGCTACTATGTATTCAAATTGTTTACAATAATACTTATTATTACACGTGGTTTGACTAGTATATGTTAATTTAAACTCAATTTTTCTTTTTTAGTATAACATATATTTTGTAGTTTTCGAAAGTATTTTGCACACAACTACGTATATAATATAATATATATACATAAGGTAAAGTAGGCATCTCTACAGAGTTAAATGTATAATAGTAGGAAGGTACTTTGAATGAATTCATGTCAACTCATTGTACATCCATGGAGGCCAAACCATCATCACGATCTCACAACTAATTTATAAGCAAAATAATAAGAAAAGAAAAAAACGAGAAAATAATACCATCCATTTGTGTTTTGTTGTTTATGGGTGCGTTTACGAATTGAGCACGATTATTTATTGTCCATTTTACACATTATAACGTTACATCATTCTGAGGAAATGGAATTCAATGGAATTTATATTTACTCATATTAATATATTATATTCTATACGACATAAAGTTTATTTATAAACAACACACCGAGTGAGTGTGTGTGAATCACGTGCTGGATATAGAAAAAAAAATATTTAGGGTAAAAGTATGGTTGCCTTGAGGAAATATTTTTGGGCGCGTAATGCCAGAAGCACGAACCCGTCCTTGAGCCATGAGCAGCTAATAGTATACGTGTGCGGTGTTCGCATTCTGCGTGCGATGTATGTATATAAAAAAAATAAGTACATAATATAAACGCCATTACTCAAACACACACCAATTCGTTTTTTCTTCAACATTAAAACGACCATTGAAAATATAACGATTTGTAAAAAAATAAAAAATGTTACGTTTAGTGTTATATATATATATATATATATAATATAATATATATACTATATATACAATAACATCACGCGATAAAGTGTGCGCGACACTGACGAAACTCGGTGGATTCGAAGCAAGGTCACTCGCGAAAAATTATAAATCAACATAATATTCTGAATAATATCGAATGAAGTGGTGCGATTTGTTCAATAATAACAAAAATATATACACAGAAAAACGTAATGTAACATATATTATTGTTATTGTTATTACTGTTGTCGTTGTTGTTGGTGTGTTGAATTTTTCGAAAGGACAATTTTACGATAAGCGCACGCTTAACCAACGTACTGCAAGTGAACGATGACCGACTCCGTGTGAAAACCACGTTTTCGGCGCGGGTTGTTATTGTGCTTCTAATATAATAAAAATAATAATAATAATATACAGTCGACCGAGGCCATTTGCGACTTATTACGCAGAGTCGAGTGGTACGAGGCCGATTTTCGTTTCGACTTGGCCGCGGGCGTCGTCGGTCGGTCTGGATGAGGAGATCAAAAAAGATTCGCATTCGGTCGGTGACTTTGTTTGTGGTTTGTGACCAACGAGGCTGACGATATAATATTATAAACGAAATATTATTATCATGCATGTGCGACGTGGTTGTAAATTTGTGATACCGTGTGGTATCAAAGTTGCTCCAAATAAATATATCATGTATACATTGGTATCATAATTGATAAGAGATCGCGGCCCAAACTCGCGGTGGCGCCGGTTGTGCCGAATTGTCTCGGTGAATGGTGGCTAAATCGTTTTCATTATTGCAGATACACAACGAAAAAAAAAATCATAAAACTGACACCAACATGAATTTTATTCAACTGAACATGTGTGCGTGTTTGAAGGGTTGTAAATTTAATAATTTTATGAATTTCAACTGTCAATTACAACACATAGGTACACATAGGTATTTTTTTTAGAGGGACTCCAACCCCCTCCACCTACAATTCAAGCATTGTTATTCTGCAAAAATTCGATGTTTCAGAATCAAAATTCGTACGAGTAGTTCTTGAGTTATTTAACTTTGTGTCCTAACTTTGATGATTTGAAAATTTTAGTCATCAATAGTTTAACCCATCAACATAATTAATCTGTAAAAATGGCCCAACAATGTATAATAAATACTAGTTCCAATGTTACATAGTGAGACCATATTTGAGGATTATTATCCCATAAGTACAAACATTTTAATAATAATTAAGGAACTACTAATTCAAATGTTGAATTAGATAGGTACGTCGACTTTTTCAATAAAATGATTCACTTAATAAATTACAGTAAAAAATGGGAGGGGGTTCTCATTTGAAATACAGAAGTTTATATCACTACAAGACACTCCTTAAGCGGTGAAAAAAATTCAAGAATTTGAACGAATTGATTTTTAAATGAAAAGTGGGGGGTGATCGTGATTAGTGAATCACCTTGCATGTATATTGCATGTATATATACCTATCACCTAACTATATAGTTTAAATTTGTATAATAGATATAATGTATATACCTATGCGCTGCTGCTATGCGGCCATGCTAATTATTACCTATATAATTACACACACCACTCACAGCAATATATATCATTATTATTAATATTATACGGTTAAAAAAATATTAATTATTATTTCCGAATAATAAGACGTGTTCGGTTGAATTAATTTAATAATCGCACAACAGTACAGCACATCATTTAAATTGAAATGTCTCTGAGGCAAGTGCCAATATATATTTTACTGGGTCGTATGGCATAATATAATATTACTGTATGATATAATATTATACACACAGAACGGATAAGTGTCAATGTCACCCGTTTCTTGTAGTTAACTGTTTTTTTTTTTACATCCTGAATGTAAAAATAGATTTTTGATTTCGATAAAGTGTCCACATTACAACTTGTCATATATAATTTATTATGCGTATACATCACTATTTAGGTAAGTAGGTACAATTTCGCGTCTTTATCAACAGACCCGTTTTATTCCAGCAGCTGCAACGAATTATGATGATTTATATTACCTGCAGATCTCAAAATGTTATTACTTTTACTATAAATATTATGTATGAAGACCATATCGCTAAAAAGCAAAATGATTTATAATATTTCCACGCGTATTTGTTCACACATAATATCGCAACTGTATTTGCGTATACACCGCGATTAATCACAACTATATATATATATTTATACAACTTGTTGGCTATTAAAACAAGTCAACAACGGCTTTGAATCATATTGTGCATAAATATTCATACAAATATATAATATCTTCGTCGCTGCTGCTGCTGCAACAGTTACCGCGGGACGATGATGGTCGAGTTCTCCACAGGCACATCAAAAAATAAATCAAATTTAATATTATTAGTAGTATTACATGATGAAATTATAATAATAGTCTATATTATATTTTATTATTTTTCGTTTAAGACACACATCTCTCGATTTTGTTGCTCCGAAATTATTTTCAGCTACTTAGGCCATTGCGATCAATTGAACTATAGAGAACCACTAAAATTCAGAAATGCAAATCTCGGCATTAGTTCGGTTCGGGGCATTAATCGTTCATGCGATATTTGAACGTGAAGTTTATTACAATATAAACTATTTGGAATTGTTACAATTATAATGTATATAATCGTTGTCTAAAAATTACATGAATTGTCTAAGCCACCGTCGGCAATATAGTACCCATAGTAAATCCCATGGGCGCTATACTATGGAATTTGTATTTTGTTATAATATTATAATATTCGATAGTTCGTGGATGAATTAAGGTCTGAGCTTGATTGGCTCGTCCCGTGACAACGGCTATGTCTTCGCAGTTCGCACGTATTATACAATTCGTTATTATTTTAAATATTTTCGCGTACCATACAATTAAATTTGTAGTTAAATCTTTTTTAAAACCAGTCCAACAAAAACATATAATTCTTCGGAAACTAGCGGGTGTAATTACCATGTGCAGAAATCAAAAAAGGTAAATGTGAATTAAATATTAAAATGCATGCCTGTAGTTGCGCTTGCAGTATTAAAAATACATTATAATATTTATAATAGTTTGTCATCCACAAACTCATTTAGATGCATTCATTTATTTTCTATAAAAAATGCACTCTGCAAATTATCACATTTTCAAAAAAAAAAAATCATACTGACCATATAATGCATTTATATATATATGTATACTTAATACGACAATATTCATAGCTTTCAAGATCTTATATAATATAATATAATTCTTAAATTTTTTAGTCATTGTAAAAAAAAAAAATACTAGGAAATAATATATCAATCCTAAAAAATTAAACCAATAGTCCTACAAAAAGCAAGCAATATAATAACAGACATTTTTGACAGAGTCTATAATTATCTTTTATTATCATTGCCGGTATATAATGACGTAAAACCAGTACAAATTGTGGCCGAGAAATCAGGAATTGTTCAGGATTTGCGCGTTAAAGTCTCTATACCTGTACACAATATTTACATAAATACTTCACACATATTATATATGATGCATAATAATAATATTTAGATGAATAACCACCGACAACGCGGTGATGAATACAATAATATAACCTACGCGTATTTGTATTGCTTTTTTTCTGTTTCCGTTAAACACCTTAATCGTTATAGGTACATTATAATATAATATGCGTCTATCGCGTGCTAATAATGCGCGCTATATCTACTTATTTAAGTATTACGAATTAAGATATTCCGTCACTCCTTCGTCTCTGCAGTACCTACCTATTATATACTCGATTGATACGCACGCTCTATTGTTGTATGTTATATAAATATTAAACAAAATAATATATTATGAAATGTATTATTATTATAAGCATACACTCGCGCGTCGTCGTGTTCATATTTGATACAGCAAAATCATTCACCAATCGATGTGAATCAGCTAAAGTCTTATACTTATTAGCAGCACAGCTATAATCGGCAAACTATAACGACCGTACAGGTTAAATAGAAAAACATACGTTCTGAATAATATTATTATGTATAATTATTTTTCTTTTGTCCGTGAAATTCCCGAGTTAAAACAACCATTGCTAACACGTTATAGCATGTATATAACATCCCACTCGATACAAAACGGTTATACTGACGTGACGAATGCTATCAAATACGTGTTTAATGTTTATCATAATCTCCATGCTCGTTTACAAAATATATAATGGCATATAATAATACATCTGCACACTGTCCGTGTCATCACGATGACTTGACGCCATATTAGACGACGGCGATGTATAATAATGTTTTTGACTATTGAAAAACCAGTGAAAAACTCGTGTGTAATCGTTTTCTGCTGCTATTGTTTTCATCGCGTGTCGTATTTCGGTCGATTATAAGTTTATAAAAAACGCAATATTGCATGTATGATAAGATTAGCGAGAACTATAAGGTAGGGATCCCAATATACTCCAGTGGCATGTGGTCAACTTGAAATTATTGCTCAGACCTAATAGTCTATGCATGCCACACACTCGCCCTAAAAAACTAATAAATAAGGCATTTACAGTCTGCATATTTCTATATAACTGTATACCTACCTATCGTAGTAAATGTTAAATCATTATACCTTATTCAACCCTCACAAAATCTTAAAAAATCAGAGGCTGCATCCTCTCGATTACCCCTTTCACTGTGACGATATATACATATAGTAGGTACAGTTTATATATAGACAAACATTTTTATAATTGCATCATAATGTCAAATAAAAATGACGATTGATTCGTTTGGTCGTTCAAAATATAGTTGAATAGGTATAGATATATAGTTGAATGAAATAAAATGAAAATGCAATTTTTCAAATTGAAAACCATAAGCTAACCAAAAATGATTTCATCGGATTCAGTTTTCCAAGTTTGAAGTTACGTCTACGTGTCATTTAAAATTAATGTGTTCACGCGTGTCATATATATAGATTCTCGATCTCTCATCATCTAGCTCACAATTTAATTAATAATAATCTAATTTTTATTATTTTTGTTCCACTAAGTATAAAGACTTTTTTCATTAATTTTATTCTTATCATAATGTATATAGACAATATTGTTTCGTATTGGAGCAGTCGCTATTGTGACTGAGAGGATTTATATTATATCGTTGCACGTTCAGCTATACAAGCCGAATGCACGACCTCGGTGGCAATGATTTTAATCTATAGCAAGGCATAGGTAACCGAAATAATATTATGACGACGATTTAGTCATTTGTTGAATACAATATTATAACATTATAGAAAAACGCAAATAATAATTAATATTTACGCGGTACCTATATTATAATATACATATAGGATATTAATATTATATAATATGTTCAATTTTATTTTATATTTATCGAAACGATGACCTTGCTTCAGATTCGAACAAGAAACAATTCGTCCTTGAAAAAAGCGCTGGCCAATGGTTGTCTACCGCTGCGGTTACTTCACGGATCCTGATGACGTGAAAATCCGCCTACCAATACTTGTTCAATGGTATGCGTGTATATTATGTAAACGTAATTAAATTTTGTCTTATAATAATTCGTCCGATTTGATCGTGTCAGTTAGTAAAAAAAAATATATATATATTATCGTCAAAATTATGACGTGGTCGCCCGTATTATGTATAGTTGTCGTATATACATATTATTATACTTATTTTTAATCGTAGATCATAATATCAATTATACGTACAGGACAAGACTTTATAATATATCGAAAAGTTTTCTTTATAATCGATATTATATTATGTTCTATCGAAGAATCTCAATCTCGCAATGGTTGTCAGAGCGATTGCCCCCTTTTATTATTTTACATAATATTATTCTTAACAATATTTATTTTTATCGAATCATTAGAGCATATTAACGGCTGTCGCCTCCTACGTTGCTGTCGGTCGCCCCTCCCAATCATTAAATTTCATAAGATTAGCTCCATCGTCTATCTTACGTACCTATGGGGAACTCTTGCGAAACGTAATTTTGTTTTATTTTTCATATCGATCAGTTTGGCATAATTAAACTTTGCGACGGAGAATGAATGGAAAAAAAATAAATAGAATTCCCCGTTCCTGGTGGGCGACAAAATCCGTTTTTGGACTGGCACATGCGAATTATAAGAACAGCACAATAGGTGCTATCTGCTACAACTATCGGATGTTAAAAATAATCGACTTGCAGATAACCAGCGGGTGGTAGAAAATTGACAATCCACAATTAGGTGGGCATTATAACTAGTTAAAAAGTTTAAGCTATATTAATCACAGTTAATTTTTAACATTGTTAATTTTAGTTCAAAAAAATCCACTTAGCTATTTCTAGTAAATTTTAAAAATATTTTGTTAAATTAAAATCATATAAATCATGTTTATACTATAACTATAACTTATAAACTATAACTTTACATCTGTCTCTAGTACCTACTAATTATTTAACTATTTTTTACAATAAGATTTTAAATAAATAAAAATACATTTTCCTTGAACTCCTAATTTAGTTTGGCAACATAGTAATTATAGTCTAAAGTCTTGATCTAAAGAGACATTAGTAGGTATATAAAACGGTTGGTTTTAATGTATTTTTATTGTTGAATGAGTTTTACAATTTTATGACTTTAAATTGTTTCACAATTTTTTTTTAGCGTAAAATCATATTTATAAGGCTACCTAGCGATGTTACCAAATCTATTTAGTTATTATATTACGAAATAATGAAAAGAAATGATTTAACTTTTAAGTACATAATAACAATATTATAAACATGTTTTAGACTGTAAAAAGATTTGAAAAATCTAAAAAAAAAATATAAACTGATTTTACAGTAACGTTCAAAAAAAAAAAAATTAATTAATTAATTAAACCAACAACGACCACGGAAAGATTAAAATGTGCTAGTTTTCGATACTAATTTTATAGAAAATTCACTATGAAACATCAATAATCAGAACGGTCAGTATTCAGAAGAAGAATTTGTATTTTTAATGTCTAAACTTTATTGTTTTTATTCTACAATTTCATAACTATACATAACATATGTATTTCGTTGATATATGATATAAACCTACTACATCCATTAAAAAATTTATTTTTTTTACCGCGACATCTGTATGGATGCTCAACCAATATATAGGTTTAGGTATAGATTATTTTATTAGCGCCAGTTAACAACATTATAACAATCGTGTTTATTTTTATTTATATTATACTACACAAGTTAAATTTTGTAGAGTGCATTCCTAAATCACTCTTATACTATTGTGTGCCCGGAATATCAATTAAGCACATCTCGAAAAAAAAGATCATTAACAACAATCATAGAACTATTTAAATCTCTTTTATAATAGTTCTATAATATTTTTATGAAAAAAAAAGAAGAAATAAAAATAAAATATAATACATGAATACAGAATAATATGATGACAATTATGTCGTTCTCAAAAAATGTTAATGTAATAATTTATAGTGTTGATTTTAAATTGTTTGATAATTTCACACCATCATTTTTTCGGATGAATTTCAATCTGTTATACGATTTATTCATTCGGAATTATAATTTATAAGCAGCTAGCAAGGATGTACAAGCGCTCAGTTTTATACATTTGAATAACGTTCATGGTACAGTAATTATTGTTATTATCTCAACGTCCATGCTGGCGTGGCGTTATTGTCTAGTAAGTAGATCATTGTTGTACGTTGTAGGTACACACACGTAAACTTTCGGGTTACGACCTATAATGGTAGTTATAACCTTAGAAGGTAATGAAAAAGTAGAATGTCTAGCAAAGGAAGCAGCCAATAATGATAACTTAAAAATAAGCGATAAATACTGTACCTACTTATGAAGACACACTAAGATGTAATAATGCTGTGATTGAAAAAAAAATGGTCACTCAAATGGAGAAGAAAAAAACCAAACTTAGCGGAATAAAGTGAACATTAGAATGTTGGAAAAACAAGCAAATCTTAACAAAAAAGAAGTATTATTAACACGTCTAAGAAACTCGTCGAATTCAAACAAACAGAAGCTACAAGAATCGAACACAACATCCCAGAATTTCTATACCAATCACTAGGTCCAAACGTATCAGTCGTCAAACTAAACTTCATAATAGAAACTGAAATCGAAAATGTATTGTAAACAAGTAATATCAAATAATATGTAAAAATTATATAAAAACAATGTATACAATATCAGCCAATGGCCACCGCTGCCGAGGCTTATTTCTAATTAAAAAAAAAAGTAATTATAACCCAATTAATCAATTAACAATATCTAACTGGGGTACGAACATTGTACAAGCGCACAATTAGAAGTGAAATATCTGTTCGATTGCAAAACTCAGAAGGTAATCATTGCAAATTTACAACGTAGATAAGTACCTATTTATATTATATTATGTAGGTATATAGACTGAAAGTGTATGCATATATGTATAATGCCTAATGAAATATACTAATATAATATACCTATGTGCAAATCTCATTCCTCATATCAAACTGTTCGAGAATATTATTGTGCGTGTGAAATTACCGTAATCGCAATAGTGATGTATAATTTTTACATCCTAAATATAGGAAGTGTGTACATTGCATAATATATAACGAAATAGGTTATCACTTATTATTATATTAATTTATAAGTATAGTCAGTACATATATATGCGGTACTAATATAGTGAGAAAACTTTTAAAGAAAAAGAGAGAGAGAGAGAATCTCTCACTGCATCTATATAGCATCACAGACTGTGAAATAATATTATTATTTCATCCATCTCAAGTCCATGACATTGACATGTACCGAACGACAGTGACTAAAACCGTCGACCACAGAAATGTAATCAATCAGCATCATTCGTTGTTCATGTTATTACGACGGGGAAACCGCGAATATTGCGCACGTAATTCAGAAGGAACCCAACAGCGGTCCAACAAGGCAACAACACGACTAATAGACAAAAATACAGTCACCGATGGGCATAACTGTAAATTCTGTCTACTTTTGAAGGTAAAATCTAAATTTTTTTTAATGTACTACGAGTATGACTGCGCGAAATCAAAATGGGAAATATAAGAAACGATGAAAAAACACTGATCCATGTGTAGTGGTTGTACAACAAGCATAATATCAAAATTTTTTTAAATTCCAAACATTAGGAGTGAGCTGACCAAATTTGGCGGATGGGTTGTACCTATAGTCTTATGTGAAATGTCTTGACCTGAAAACCCCTAAAAAAGCGACCATGAGAAAGGACCTCGCTAACGGTGGTTTAGATAGGGTGGAATAAGTCAGTGGTAATGATGCAAATTATCAAAATAGATGTAAGATAGATGTAAAGACATGAAAAAGGTCTCTATATATAAGAATTATATGATGACTCTGTAGGACTAACGATTAACTAACTAATTTACTACGTCGTTATTACAATGTTGCAATAAAGAAATATATGTTAATAACTTATGGTATACATAAATGATAAATGTATATGCATTATGATTACAATAAAAAACAAATAAACCTACAACAAAATATACCTATAATAATATATTATAATAAGTATATAATGTAGTATACTTATTAATAATAATAATTCTTTATTGCGACTGAGAATAGGACACACAAAAATCTCCCACAGTTTTCTAATGTCCAGGGAAGAACCTCCAATATGCACAACCTGCGATGTTCAAGTAACCATCAAACACATCCTCACCGATTGCCGAACATATCTCAATACCCGAACAAACTTCAACCTGCCCGAATCATCACTTTCAGAAATATTAAACACCCATTCTCAATCCATTAGCAGCATCATACAATTCATCACAGCCGCCAATCTTCTAATCAAAATTTAGTATAATTTAGATATAGATACAATTCATGTAATTTTTTCTTTTTTATATATATTTCTCACTGTAAACCCAATGGCCAAAATTGCCGAGGGTATCATTAATAAAAATAAAAAATAAAATTCTTTATTGCAACAAAAGAATATATCCATTTTTTTACAAAAAAGCATGAGTTAAATATTGCAGATAATTATAAGTTATATAATTTGCATTTTAACCTTCGTTCGATTACAAATATGAAATATTTTATTGGGCGTCGTTGGCAGCGGTATATTTTTATTAATGAGTAATGACTATTGCTGTATCATCTAGATCGCAAAGGCATTGAATAAAACAATAACATTTAAACTGAATATATTATAGTAACCTATATATAATATTTATAATAATAAATAAAAATACGACCGATGATGTCAATCAATAAACGACCAGACGGTGGCGTGACCATATTATTTTATAATATTAAACAATGGTAAACGACGTTAATACTTTGATAATCCTCTGAGATTAGTCTAATCGCTACGATCTACTATGAGGTATAATAATATAATCGAATAAAATATAAGCTTTAACATACCGATCGAACCCCATTGCGGGTGTGCCAGATTATTGAACCATCCGTCAAACCTCTGTTTCTCCGTGAAGCTGAATTGTTTTTCTGAAAATAAAAAAATACATTAGTAAATATTATTGGTGGTACTTATAAACGTGTTGCAATATTAAATTTGAAAATTGTGAGCGGATAAGCCTACCATATACTCATATTAGATACTAAGTCACGGTGTTGCGACACGGTTATTATACATTTTTTTTTTTATTAATCTACAGTAGTGGCCTTAATGAGCTCGCGCCCAACACAACGGCCAAGTCATTATTAAAAAATAAAATACGTATAATAATAAATACTCGGAATTATGACAACGGCCATGGCGGTCGGTGGTTGTTAAGTAACGACTCTTTATGCGCGATATGAAGTAATTTCTTCGGTGGTTCTCACAGTCTTTACACACTCGCACACTCGCACTCTCGCACACATACACACAAAGAAATCGTCACGACTATATTCGTTTGATTATGATACACGATGAGATCGTGAAAACTTACAGTGATCTGCATCAGGTGCATCACTCGTATACTATGCCTATTCAGATATACATTACATATACACATATTATATTTTTGACCAATTGCTTTCTTTGTTAATTCTTAAAAAAAAAAGAAGAAATTTCGAAGTACACCGGTCAGAGTATTATAATAGGATGCATAGACCTATAAACTAGGTATATTGTATAGTGAGAATGGTTTGTTGCACATTTTTCTGAATGTATAATTTTAAATTTCATTATAACTTTCAATGATAACCGTGGTTTAACTGCATTCAGTAGTTATCATCATTGCAGTCAACAATTATTTTTGGTCACTGGAGGGGTGTCATGGTGGGTCATATACCACTATTAAACCACTTCTATACAGCCATTAAGTATGCAAGTAGTAAAATATTAAAATATGTATTTACTACTATTATATAAATCAATATATACATTATACATTATCATATAGATACACTAATACTCATAAATATGCAATTACCTATACAATATCAGTAATCATAACATTGTAGAATTATTAATTTTTATTTTTTTCCACCGTTTTCAGAATTAAATGTACTGTCATTCGATAATAAAAATTTTCCGCTCTTATTTGAATTCGAATACTAACAATACATAATATGTATAATTATATTATACACTCTGTTGGGTTCCGTCGACTTGTTAGAATAATAATAATAATATTGTTAGTGTACAATAGAGTAATCAATCAACGATATTATTACGCTCAATATAGAGTGATATAACATATGTTATTCAGTTATATATATATATTGCAGTGCGATTACACACACAAATGTGTTGGCGCACACTAATATGGCAATACACACGCTCAATCCTTTTCAGGCTTTTATACAGAGAGCCTGTTTTCATTTATTTATCATACAATTCATACACTATAGTCAAATTAATTGTATCGACAAAATGAGCTAGAATTATTAAATTATTTTAAAGGATTTTTTTTTGAATAATTAAATAATATTCATTGCTGTTTTTCCTATAGCTGGTATACGCGCCTTTATAATACTATTATATAGTTAAATCGAGTTGTATAATTATTAATTACCCATTTTTTAGTGAAACGATCAAGTAACTTCTTCGGCTTATTAAAAAAAATAAAAACATGATTTATTTGAAGTTATCTGCTTGGATATGCTATTAATTTGCAGTTTTGTACAACTATATAATATAATAGCTATTGACTCTAGCTTCTTACATTTTATTTCAAAACAACTTCAGACTTGCAACATAAGCCCTTAGATCACTAGGTATATAATTTACTTCAAACAAGAAATTATGATTTGATGGCTATAGTAATAATATTAAAATATAATGTACTTGTTTTAATTAAATCGGATAAATCAACAAAAAAAAACCACTATGATAACATTTTTGCAAAACAAGGACGCAAAGCTCACGAATTCCAAAATCAGGGGTACAACAATTGTTTTAAAAAATTTGAACGAATTATTCACAAAGTCAGTAAACTCGTAGAAGGCCGAAAAGTGGTTATATATATTATATATGAAAGTCTACGTGACATGGACATATAAAAATAAGCATCAAAAAATGAATAGCTTTTCGAGAAGCCAATAAACTTTTTAATATCGCTTTTATGGGACCTACGAGGGTTAAACGATCTTATTGTTACGATAGTAGTTATTAATATAACATGTCCAATTAATACACGACGGTCGACAATGAAGGTTACAGTGACATAAATACTTATACATAACTGATGAGGGGATGAGGGGATTACATGAAAACAAAATAATAATAATAATAATAATGATCTTAGGCTAGTTTTTACATTTTATATTATTATTATTCATAAGAGACTTCAATAACGCAGTCACCAAGTGGATTCGTGTCACCCAACGCTTCGATGTGTATATGTTACCGACCTCGCCTAGATCAAATAGTGATATTATCGTAAAATTTTAATTTATTTTGTGTATAAACATTTTACTAAACAGATGTAGACAACGAATGTATTTTGGTTGGTATATAACATATAGGTAGTAGGTATACATACATACATACATACATACAATAATTTATCATATAGTATATATTATCATATACAATGCGTAAACCGGGACATGGAATCGTGACACTGACACAACTCGACATAAAATATTCCGACCGTTGCAACCTGCATCGTACTTGGAACGAGGGTAATTAAAATCGCACGCAGTTAGGTATATACAATATATATATATATAACAATATACATATATATACGATGGACGCGGTTGAAATATTATTTTTATTTTTTGTATAAGGAGAAGCGGTTTTGATACGATTCGGATATATAGGTACACGCACACACACACGGGCCATGTGTGTCTCGAAGATGTATATTATACAAGTCAAGGCAGCCTCTCCGACAACGATGTTGGTCGCGCGCGTCGATGTATCACATAAAGATTTAATATATTATTATTATTGCGACCGTATTATCTATATACATAATATGTAATATATTAAACTGCATTAGACTTGTTTTCGTCTATATACGCGGCGCATAAACTATCTACTCTATAATAATAATATTCTCGTCACGATCGTACGGAATACATGATAAAAAAAAAATCACAGTGGAATCATTAGAAACACAACACGTTTCACGGTGTCCGTCTATCGTGTCTTGCAGCGGAATTCCTATCGTCCCCCGCCTCGGTTATAGCGAGATGACACATACAGGGTGATTTACCAAGAAGCGTACATATCCCCATTTATGTTCTTGAATAATGAATTAATTCTTTTGATTTCCGAGTTTATAAGTACACTTAAGAATCGTCTATTCAACTATTCAGATTTTTGTACAACTTAAGGCATGTCCTATTAATGATATTAAATTCTGAAAATGTTGATGTATCCAAATCAAAATTTGAACCAGCTAGTTGTTAATATAACGCATGTTATACTAAAATATAAGGATTATAGTTTTAAAAAATGGTTTTACAAAAATATATAACAAACATAATATTGGATTCATAGCATTTAAAATGTTTTATTTATGTTATTTATTTTTCTAATCATAAAATTTTTATGAATAATAATATATTAATTGGGTTTTCAAATCATTATAGCCTTTAAATAAATTATACATCTTCCAATCGTATCATAAATAGGTCTATATAAGTATTATCCTTGTTTATTTACCTGCACAAATTCAAATTCAAAAACTACGCATCAAAATTTCGAATTAGATACATTCAACTGACAACTATCTAAATTTTCAATATCTAAAAAGTGATAACAATTCACAGGATGAAAATGTGATTTTCATTTGAAAATAAAAGTCTATATTGCCACAATGAGAGAGATTTTTTATATGGCACAAGAATCCAAATAATTTAAAATACAATTTTTAAGTATATCATATAATTTAAATAGGTAGTACAAAAAATTAGAATTGAATTAAATGAATTATTAAATGAAAAATCTGGACGAGCATGGCTTGTGGACCACTCTGTATATACCTACTATATAGTATAATAATATATGCTCATGTATATATGTTCATTATACTGTTATATTTTTGTATTTTTCACGGCCCACTCGTCATTTTTTTCACCAGCACATATATTATCGTAATATCGTCGTTCACCGTCGTCATTGTCGTCGACAACTTTACTGTAGTAGAGTTCATGTTGCAGTGATTGCGTAAAGCTCGTTTGACACGGCTGCAGAATTTATACGCACCACGTGGTTCATGCTGTTTTCGTACATATAATTAATACATGTAATATGCATAACACTATGATATATTAATATGTACCTATTTAGCACGCACGCGCGTAGGATGCATCACGATCGCATTTGACGTGTTGTGTAGCTACGTATAAAATAGCAATGATTGTTGACGTTTGCGATTGTGTATATAATATTTTTTATTGATATTGTATGCCTATACCCCAAGCCAAAAAAAAGAAACTCTTAGGCAACGTACCTAGAGGCAGTATTTTCTTCATGTCATTTCGATTTTTAATATTGAGTTTCAGTCTTGCAGAAATCAGATCGAGTCACTTTAGATTTTCAAATTTTCTTTCTCCATACTCTGCATGCGGATAGTCTTACATGTTTTTGAAACAAATAGAGTTCGAGTGACAATAATACTATCAGTGATTAATCGAATTTCTGCCAACGAGCTATTTTGTTTTCACATGATGGGTTAGGTATTCTATAACGCTGTAACTTAACCTTTGTATACATAAATCAATAATAAGCACAATTATATAGTATTATTTCAATTTTAAACTGATCAAACTGATTTTGTATTGAGTATAAAAATAAATACTATACAATTAAAAAAAAATCTAGAGAAAAATTAGGTACTCTTCTTAATCAAACAAGATCATAATTATATAATACATTATTAGCATAATATAAATCTCATATTTTCATATCTGGATATTATTTTTTATTCAAAATTACATGCGATCCAACCCATATTAGATGAAGTTATTGTCTAATTCTAACTTAAACAACCAAACTCTTGGTGTGACGTATCTTATTTCATTTTATTTTTGATAATATAACATAAATCCTACATTCCTATTATATCCTTGATTAGGTAAATTATTTTAATAATTTAAGAGCTACGTATTTGGAAATAATATGGTTTTGTGATGGTGGCGAATGCATGCAGGTTGCGATTTACAAAAATAAAACAATAATTGCACACTCTACATCAGATCTGATGTCGACGTGACGACGTCCTTTTTGGTCCAGTCATGAATCCGAGTACCACCGACTAACATTAAAGTGCTTTTTACATGTTAATACGGATTTATTAAATGTTACGTTTTTTTTCCATGACGTATTGCGGCCTCGTAAATCATACGCTGACGCTACAGAATTGTTAAACATTAAATCATATTACTGCGTAAAATATTATGTGTGTGTGCGTGTACGTACGTGTAAGCAGTAAGCCTCAAGGGCTCACTACGGCAGGTATGCGACTTCTCGATCCCATATATAAATGTACGATGTATCCACGTATACATGTACATAATATATATATATGTATGTATATTTATTATATTACCTATAAATGTAATATGCGCAATACGTATGTCCTGTAGTGTATAATAGGCATGTACAATTGCGCCACCTCGAGGCAGGGTGATTCATTTTAATATATGTTCTGCGGGACATAATATTATAATATCTACTTGCATTCCATTTCACAATCTGTACTATTATAGTATGACAAGATGGATAAAAATCAAAAGCTCTCTTTCTCTCTCCATATGGCATATATATTATATATATATATATAATATATATATATATATCGAATTGTTGCAACCAATTTTAAGCCACTCGTCATGTGCGGCCAAATAGCACTCTAAACTGCTCTCTCAAATTGTAAAAGAAAAAAAACAATTTGACAACAATATTAAAGATACTAGGTCAGATTTACAGTCTTACCAGACATTAATGATAACTACCCAAGTAATAAGGTTACTGGCTGTTGCGAATAAATAGTTATTGTCATAAATCTTCAAATACGGGAGATACTAAATATTTGAAAATTTTAAATTATGAACACATGTGCATTACCTATTTCACAACAATCACCAGTAAACATGTGAATTTTCATATTTCGCTAGACAAATACATAACATTAATCAAAAATAACTTACAATTTTTTGTTTAATATTAATTATGAGGATCAGATTATGACACCAGAAATATTTTTTTGATAGAAAGAATGATGTTACATAGGTATTAATTCAAGTTTTAATAGGTAATTTCATTTACTGCATCGGAATTCGAAGAGAGGTCTCCTCAGCACCGTTTTCTTATTACAGAGAAGATATTATATTATGCATAACGTATATTTTTAATTTGTAAAATAAATATTTTTTGCTAATTAAATTTAATATGGAGACATTAATAGTAGTTATTATTACAGTGATCTCAACCGGACGTGCGGTGAAAAGATTATAACACCTACGCATGTGGCAGTGTAGACTAAAAGATACCTGCGACTATATCTACTCGAGTCAGAAATCGTTGTTAGACGCAAAACGCAGTAAAACGTTATTTATGATTATGACATGAGTAATATTATACTACACGTATTTAAATATACACACACGTTTAATAGTGCGAACACGATTGTATTGTGTTTCAAAACAAACGACGATAAAATCACGACATTGACAACGGCGACAACTGCAGTGGCAGCACCATTAAGGTTCATAAATGCGCAGGTCCTACTCTGATTTTAGCAAAGTAACTAATAATTTATAATAATATTAGTCGGGGGCAGCACCATTAAGGTTCATAAATGCGCAGGTCCTACTCTGATTTTAGCAAAGTAACTAATAATTTATAATAATATTAGTCGGGTAAGAATTTTTCAAACAGAAGTGTGAACAATTAATTATCATTAATGTACTAATACATTTCACACCCTCATCCATACATAAAGTCATGATAAAGTATTTTTTACTTGCATAATAAGTATTATCACTTGTAAAATATCGATTGTGATTTTTAACCTCCCCCTATTCGACATATTTTCTGTTAATGCGAATACATGACTGCTTATTGTGCAACATATTTATTATTGTTACTGCGTAAATTATTTATTCAGGTATGTTTATATTCATTTGTAAAAAGAAAAATCATTTATGAGTATATATTTATACATTTATTGAAGCATCTATAGCCGACTACACACTTAGCACATGGTAATTTTATTTTTAATTAGGTGTAAAAATAAATAAAAAAAACTATTAAATAATACTAATGAAATAAAATATCGGGTTTTATCGATTATACCACTATATTACTATCCTCCGGTGCGGCGGCGGTAGTATAGCGAACTCTTAAGGAACTATTTATTTTTTTATATGGTTACATTATATTATTTCATTTATTAAGGTCATTCAAACAATATAATTACGAGTATATTTTTCATTATAACGTATTATATAGAGGAACGAATATGTATATATTATATTTTCATAGGAAAATCTACAGTGACTGTATAAGGATTAAGGACAATATTATACTATTTGCAAAGAGAAAAGCGTAGGTATAGTTACTCGGTCTAACCGTCTAACTATATACAATTTTACTGCAGTATCCTGCACGTTCATATACTTCCACCCGGCAGCGTTTCATATTTATTTTATGGCAAATAAAAACATATTAGTCGTTTGTGATTACATATTATGTAGGAACATAACACATGCATATAGGTACCAGTTAACTATCTCCATATGGGTAGGTATATGGTTAAACGTGTTCGCGATAATTTTCTTTAAAAAAAAAAAATACAATAATAAGATTTTAAAAATATTAAATACATATATTTAGGCGGTTGGCACGAGTCGCCAAACCCTCGCATTTACCGGAGGGTATAATAACAATATAGTTATTATAGCTTTTACATAATATTATGTGACCAATGTTTGTGCAAGACTGTAATATTAAAATAATAAACATAGGTATACGATTATCGACGCCCCCGAAAACCTTCTTGGTCTTCAACGATATCACGTATATATAATAATTAATAATAATATTATGTTTAGAGTTAAGACATCGTATCTTATGCTGGCTGCATACAAATTGTGTGCCAAAACTCAAATTTGTGTCAAATTGCGAGTTTTTTTTATTGAGTACAGCCAAATTTCATGACGTTTGGATATAATATTATACAATACGATTGTAAAATTTCTCTTCTCAGTCTTTCATAATTATCTTGATGATATTTTAATAAATAAAAAAGTCTTTAAGCAATATAATATAACTCTAGGTTTAACTCGCTCCCTGTTTTCTAGTGTTGGGAGGTATGAAATTATCGTAGTTCCTCTTCAAATAATACCAATAATATGTATCTCTGTGTCCTTCCCTAAAGTTTCACTAGGAATAGGAAGTATCGAAACTTAAAGTGTGTACCTATACGGCTATACATTATTTAAGTTTTACAAAAAAACGTGTAACTTTATATTGTATACATATAGTATATGATTTATACACGAAGCTCTATCGATGTTCTTTATTGATAATTGCCAAATATTTATTAATTATAATTAATAACATTGTTTTAATAAAGTAAATAAAGAAGGCAGTGAAAATGTTGATATTATAAGCGGTGAATGTTATATTGTTACCTACAAAATGTCAAACTCTAGTTCGGCGAGTATGTAGACTGAGAAGTGAGAAGTGTTGACGAGAGTTTATTGTTGTCTATTGCCAATCAGATTCGATCGATATATATAATAGTATATATATATTATGTTATATAGTTTAATCTCTTCTCCCAAGTCATTGGATTTAATTTTACAGAGTATGTGCCTCATTATCGAAATCACAATAGTCTATACTATTAGGTGTCCTGCACTTGTGATTCGTCTGCGAGAAATGAATGCATGCAGTGTCATATTATTATATTAGAAATAAACGAGCCACGTAAAAGTGTTTTACTTACATTCGAAGTAGTCCAACATTCTTATTTCTTTTTGATTTTAAAGCTAAATTGCATTAAAATTAAAATATGTAATCTTTTGATACCTACAACTAAATACAATTGTTATTTTTATAATGCAATTTCAAAGTACTTTTTATTATTTTTGCATCTTTGTTACTGTCTATAAATACATTTTACTGCTGTAGTCAAAAATTGATAAACTATCAAGAGAAAATATATTACAATACCTAATATATTATATTATAAATAATAAATAAAATAATAATAAAAAAATCATCATTTTTACATAAAATTACATGATAAGATGTTCAATATTGTCGTTTATACGAATTACAACCACTGGACATGAACTAAATCGTTAAATCATGCTAACATGATATTTAAAAAATCAATAATATTCCAAAAAATAAATAAAAATAAAGTCTATATTCCTAATTTTTACATTTTATATCTTATTATCTTATCAACTATACTCCATACACTTATATTGGGTATAACGTATAAATATACTATATAGTATACATATACTTATATCTATTAATGATTTGTAATGATTTTAAAATTGCCTGCAAACATTTGTGCACCAACTACTGAAAATCTAAAATGACGCCCCCGCCGAACTACCTACTTGTGTTACATTGGGTACCTATAATTTGGGTGTTGGCCGATTACGTCAGTATATGGATTGTGTAGGTACAATAAGCACATGGGACGGACAACGTGACGTGGCGGTCACTTGAAAAAGTTGCTACATATATTATATAGATATTGATATTATTATTTACAGGTGACTAGACTCGTACAATTGTAACGAATAGATCATTAAAATATGTGTTTTGAAACACGATGTTATTATGATAATCAAAATAATTATATTATTATTATTATTAATAATATTATCATTATTAATATTATTATAGTGGATGTGAGAAACGTCGAAAACGCAAAACGCAATAGTAAAATGCTATAATAATACATAAATAATGAATAAACATTTTTTTTTTATGATCAAAGAATTTACACAATATTATAACAATATTTTACTATACAACATGAATGCCTATAGATATTAGTAATTATAATTAATAGTACTATTTTATTTTATACGGCTGTATATCCCTGTGTAATAGTTTAGCACTGCGAAATCAAAGCAGATCAATTATAAATATTATAAGAAAAATTGCCATTTGTCCATTTAAACGTGTTTAACAACCCGACTTTATAAAACTATTGACCTCAGACCCGGTTGATCTCATTTCAGAAAAGCAATAATTATATCCACCTTGATAGTTGATATGTTGTAAATATCAGTAATGAAATAATGTTTTAAAAAAATTCATTATTATACCGAACATTATTCAATATTAATCGTACCGGATAACCAGTTTTTTTACGAGTCGTGCAAATAATGTGTATATAATAACACAATAATAAATATAAACTAAATAAAATATAGTTTATATTGATCAATCAATACCTTTACTTATATGGCTACATATAATAAAATATATACTAATACGCTGTGATCCATAAATCGCGACAGACGAACTCGCCGAACTACGATATAATATATTATATTGTATTATACACATCGATGTCGTTGTCGTACCTACCTTTATTTTTTTTCATCTTATTTCTTAAAACCATATTTTTAAGCTCCGTCATCCAAGAGATATTTTTAATGATATAATATTTCTAGACCATATTGGTACTTGATATATTATTTTACGTTGATATCGTTATACTTTTATTGTATATAATATAGACTATTGGATAGGTAGGTATTATATTTATATAGGTCTACTATAGTAGGTATACCTACACGCGCGCAATCCAAATTAAATTATTTGCTTCCGCGAAATACATAGGATAATAATATTATGCATACCTTGATATCACTTTGTTATCAACGATTGGTATTATAAAGCAGTCAAACGAGAATTTTGCAATATTAAAGCATGTTATACTTAAAGATATCTATACCGTTTATATCGGTTGATCATCGAACGAAGCAATTTTTTTTTTTGCAAACATCATCTGAATTATTGTCACTCACAGTCACGATTTACCAGTTGATATCTAATGGCGAATATTATGATTGACAGTTCTAGTGGCTGATCTGGTGGAGTCACGAACTCACGACCCCCCGCCACCATAAAAATCGAATGCTTTAGAATATCTGACACATGCCCGGATCGTGTAATTTTTTTTTCAATTTGGTCATTGATTTATCATTAATTATATTGAAGCTATATAGTTTCGATCACGACTACACAACGATCGCTACAACGTTACCGGTTAGCCAAAAACCAGAGTTTAAAATATAAAAATGGTCCCCATATTGGATAAATCTATGATAATCTTTAAATATGACTATATTTTTAATAAATTATAAGCGTTATCAGCGTGTTTGTTTATACATTTCCATATTATTTTCTTTTTGGTTTTTTATTGAACGTCAAAATGTTCAATCAAAAATATATAAAAAAAATTCAACCATCGTGTGTTAATTCAACTACTTATCAACCGAAGATTGATCGTTGGCCAATAAACATAAACAAATTTTTTAAATTTTTTTAAAAATACTATTTTCATGGCGAGGATCCTTAATTAGTTATAAATTTAGGGCTGTTAAGTTAATGCATTTAAAAAAAGTAAAAACCTTATGATTCTTTTAATATATCACAATCTAAAAAAAATTCAGCGGGAAATGCTCTGTAAGTATACATAATTAATAATTCAAAAATATAAAGATGTCTCAAGTGTAAAATATTCTTAATTAAAAATATGATTGATTTATTATGCATGCATATAATGTGATATGATAGATTAGAGATAGGTAAAATATTCATGTCAAAAATGAAAAATATTCGTAAAATCTGTGTACTAAGTTTTAACTGTCAAAAATTGTTGTTAATACTTAATATCATCAAAAAAAAAAAATAATAATAATAATAATTTAAAAACAAAAAATAACCAAAAAAAGATCCAATAAATCAAAATTTGAAAAAAAAGTTAAAAATTTAATAAATTAGTACATAGTTCAAACTTTGTACAAAAGAAGCTATACATTTTACACTTTTAGAGCAAACTAAAAATTATAAAATAATAATGTATCTGTCTAAAAATGTAATGTTCTGTTGAAGATAATGTCTATATTCAATATATTTAAATTTTATATAATTTTATGACTAATGATAGAATGATAGATTTTTTTCCTTTTAAATTAATTATTTAAACAGGAATTTATTACTAGGTATAACTTTTATAAAAAAAAGAATAACAAAGCGTGTATGACAAACAAATCCAACCAAGAATTTTATTTGACATGCGGGTGCAGATAGGTTCGCCATCACTAGTCGTAAATCAATGCCATTGTAGATGATAACCGAAAAAAGATTAGTGCCACGTAAAAATAGCTCGAAGGAACAAACTATTATATTTTTTCATGTTCATACTGCAGTATTAAAAGTTGCGTACATGAGAGAAAGAGTACTTAAAATCGCTAAGTCAAAACCTTAAAATTCTTCAGTATTAGTCGTATGCTCCAAACTATCTCTTTCACTATTTTTAAACAGTGACTTTATAACACGGTATAAATGCCTTAAACTCAGATCTTGATAGTTTTAAGCAACTAAACTTAATATTCTGCGATTTGGAGTACTGTATAATGTTAAATATTGCAGGTTGTCTTCGCATGCTCTATTAGATTGAAAACAACCAATTATTTTTGTAAATAATAATAAATTACAAATATTGGTGATATGTTATTTCCGAAACTATTATTTGCAAACAGCATACAATATTGTGATCTTTGTGTGACCAAGGACAGAATTCAGAAAGTGGGAAGTTTACTTATAGGTAGTTATTAGTTTACTTATTTTATTGCTATTTGTACTCGTAATGTTGTGCAGTGCGGAAACAAATGTGTATAATTTCCGAATAGCGCCAGAAGGGCCGTGAATTAATATTGGGTTTCAAATTTTCAATGTGGATTAATTTCGTACTGCCTGTCGGATAATATACAGTATAAATTATAATATATTATTATACTGCTATACTCTCGGGTTGATTATATTGTATACTTCTAAAAAATGCATTGAACGTACTTACTGGCCTACCGGAGTATAGTATAATAAAATGAAACGTTTTCATTTATTTTAAGAGTAATTAGATGTATTGAAAAAACATAAATCTTCCTCGAGACAAAAGTATGATTACTTTAATGGTTTAATGTAATTTTATATATTTGCCACATATAGCTATAGCAGAGCGCCTGTACACTGGGACTATCGAATCACTATTATATACCTATACAACCTTATAAGGCATTTATTAATACAATACAATATCACTCTAATAATATATTATTGAAGTGTTTGATATTATGTACATCGACACGATTTTTTTTTTCCAATTAATATAAATGCATAATTTAGAAATTGAATGGAATTCGTTGCAAATAAATGTCGTATATAGTGCATAGACAGTAAGTTTCAAAATTACTGTGAATTGAAGTTAACCAATTACACATTTTATACATTCTTTATAATACTGCTAATAATAATTTTAAAAAATATCTTATTCATTTCTGCCTTCTAATAGTAACATAATTGCATTAACAATTCACCTACTTAGCTCAACAGATAATATGTATACCTATAGACATGACATTTACTATACGGGAAGTTGTTTTGCATTAGTTTTATTGGATTGGTATAATATATTAATTATTATAGCTACCTTGCTACCTTATATTATATGTATATAAATTAATAAAAATATAAGGCTAATATTATAATAATTTTCTGATTTCATTAGATTATTTGCATTTTACACACTTTGCTTCTTTAAAAATACTGCAACGTTTAATTATTTGTTTACATACCGTGTGTGTATGTATTAATATATTATTATAACAGTCAGTAGCTAGGTATAGTATAATATTATTTAGCTATCTGCCTACCTATATAATACGTTATAATAAGTTAGATTATCGCTTTACAGTTGTTTTCAAGAGGTTTATTTTAATTGTGCTTAATGGATTGGCCATAAGAATAGTCGGTTTCTTTAAGCTGTGAAATGAAAGTCATAACTCGTAAGTCATAAAAAATTAACACACAAATATTGTAACATGTTTCTATCTATATATTGTTGATATATAATATTATATAGATAATAATTAATACAGCGATAAACTCAATAAATATGTGTTATAATGATTTTTATTTGGATTAATATATATTATATTATATTTATAGTTTAATTTAGATAGGATAATACTGCAGAATTTTATCGCAGAATAATTATTACAGACAATTAATAATAATTATGTACACTGTTAAAAATAACAGCTGACCGGTGTATGTATATTATAATATATACGTACTTTTAAATAGGGTAAAAAATGGATCGTTATTCTAGCATATCTGATATTATTTCTATCCATAATATACCTACATACCGGTTGTTGCGAACAATGGAGTCTCAAGTATAACAGAGGTCAATAATTACGGTGATCTGAATTGATAGTGGAGATCGTTAAAAAACAAATCTCGGGCCCATTATACAAGAGCTGAATGAAAAAACCGTAATGCCCAGTTATAATACAATGTAGGTATAGTGAGACCGCCACAACGGCAGTGTTAACACAATACGCGTGTGTATATTATGTATATAATAATAGAATATTCTATATAATGTATTATGAGTATAAGTAGTATAATTGTTTCAACAGTTAGCCTGCGAGGCATGTGGTTCAGCCCAAAAGGTTAAGGATTTAATGGACCGCCGTGTGTGTATACACAAAAAGTATTTACTAATGAGTAATGACCAATAGACTACAGTTGTATAAGTTGTAACGCGTGTGTGAGCGAAAAAAAGAAATTAATATATTATAGAACATTTAAATAATGGTAGGTACTAGGTTTATATACACATTTGTTCCCTACATATTATTATTTTTAACACACATAATTGACTATAAAACCATCGCGGTCAAAAACTGCACCTATATCACAGTTTTTGCAACTTTACAGGAGATTAAAAAATCAATGTTCGCACATGTCACTGCAGTTGATAATGTTACATATAAGTTAAATACAATTTAAAAAAATGCAAAAAACGTAAGATGTGTGTATATGCTGTCTCTTAATTCTTTAGCTATGATAAAATACTAGTAGGGTAGCCAGTCTGCAGCTATTAAAAAGGTAGGTGCAACGTGTTTATGACATTCAGATAATTGTACGCAAGTTATGGATGTACACTCGTATATTTTTACATTTAACATAGTACCTACATCTATATTATACACTTTGATAATATAACTAAGTATAACCATTGCACAACATGACGTGGTTTTCTATCTTAATGGCTGCGGATTCGGCTGCGGACGAATATCGAGGTTCAATGATCGACATCGACATATTGTTAAACACATATAATAATAATATATTAAGTATATATTAATATATTATACAATTCACTCGTACACCTGCATTAAACGAAGTTCACTAAAAAATGCATGCACGTAATACTATATCATAATTTTTGATAATTGATTAGTTGTAAGTTGTAACACAACTATGTATATTATAATAATATATAGATAATCATAAAATATAGCATTTTTTAAATTTTTTGGTGAAGAGGGAGGGATTGTCCCTTTTCCCCTTTATATATCTCTGGGAGCATACACACAGTACATACATGTAAATTATAATAGACCCCCTAATTTAAAACTCAAATTGCGCCTATGAGTTGTGTAGAACTGTAGTGAACCGTATAGGTTAGGTATTCATATATTTCGTATTTTGAAAATGGCCTATGTTGCCACGAATTCGCCTTACAAAAAAAAAAAAAAAAAAATAGGTCGATTCCCTTTTCAACCAAAACAAAAATTTATATTATAAATTCAAAATAATATAATAATGACATACAATTTTGTCAATAATTAATAAGTATAATATTAATACAATTATTAATATAAAAACAATGCTAATAATTTAATATATAGGTGTTTTAAATTTTAAATAATTTTACATATTTCATTTCATAACATTTTTATGTTACTTATAATTTTAATGATTTTCTATAAATATAACATAAAGTATATTAATTATTATTACTAATATTTGCCATTAATTTACAACAATTATATGCCTATAGGTTTATTTTTTCATTTTATATTATACATATTGACATATTGTAATGTATTAACACAAAAAAGAATATTCATATATTTTAAATAATTTTCTAAATTTTGTTTTAGTGAAAAGGAAATCGACCTATTTTAAATTTGGTAGAAAAGTTAATCGGCCGAAAAGAAGGGAAGGACACGTTTTTTGTCAAAAACGGCCATATGCCCCCTAATAGGTAACGATGGCTGTAAACCTAAAGTTTTAACGTATCTGTGAAAATTGATCTGAATTTAAGATAAGTGAGACAAAATTTTAACTTGAGACGACAATATACCATCAAAATACAAAATTTAATTTTGCATGTTTTAGTCGTTATTAAGTGCATAAACAAACATACAATAATACAATTGTATACACAGTTTTTTGCCTTTTTTAGAAAAAAAGTGATTGAGTTGACATTTTTTGTCAATAGACAATATGTATCACCTATACTTTATCAATATAAAGCTTAGTTCATTAATATTTTTGTAAGAAAATTTATTTTGCGTATATGCTTTTATAAAACCTATTATTTATTCATTGTTTTCATAATATATTGTATGTTCATATAGATAAGTAGGTACACTTTGCAATAATTAAGCATATCAATTTTTAATATTTTGTGTATAAATACAAAATACTAGGTAATAATTAGTTATTAATCACTTATTAGTAAAGTTATTATACACAATTTAATTTTAAAAATATTTAGATTAATTTTAATCTAACTTATACCACGAACCTTAACGCACGATTTAAGAATCTCTTCACACCTTTATACGGTAAGAACGAATCGGTATATCGATTTACAAGTTAATTACAAATAGCAAGGCTACAGCAGCAGCGGTCTGTAATTGTGTCCTACATAATTCGTAATGGACAACGAAGATGTTACAGGAGGTAGATAAAATATGATTTGTAATATACAGTGGAATTGGAATGCGGTTGTTTCGACAATAATGAAAATAATATAAAATCTGCGTAAATTATTCATTTTTTTAATAAATTAAACGGGACCTAGGAAGACTTGGTCGGGCTATATTATAATATGTAATGTAATAATATTATGCGTATACCCGCAAACGGTGCACGAATCGTTGACGACCTCCCGGCATCCAGACTTTAAACTGCGGGTCAAAAGGTGTCGCGAATATACTTTTATAGTTTTATTGAGTTAAGTTATACATAATACAGATACCTATATATGCATAATGTAACAATGTATTACAAAAATTAATGTATTGCGCAAAACTGCAAATGATTTCGGTTTGAAAGCTAAGTTCTGACACTATCCGCTATACATACAATGTACTAGTAGTGTTCCTACTATATTTATTTTATTATAGAGCTATGGATAAAATATGTTATTAAATTATATGTATGTAAGTATAATATTATAATATATCAGTCGTGTTTGCATGGACCAACAACGCCACTGCACTTGGATTTTTATTTTTTTTTCTTAATCAAATTGAGATACAAGAATTATTACTTTCTAAACACTTATTACGGTATATACAATAAACATACACACATAAAATCCTATATTATATACATATATGACTTAATATTATTATATATTTTCCTCCAGTGTTACTATAATAACATACCTATCATAGTATTATAACATTTGTATTTTGTGTGAGCCGATTAATAACGATTTATTACCTATAAGTGCACCTATGTAATTATTTTAATTACTGCTTATCCTCGCGGTGTGCATTACTCTCTCTAATATGCAAACGACTTAGAATGCGTAAAAATGATTAAATATTTGTAGTTGGACAGTGGGTAACCTAACCACGGTAGTAATTACATTTTACACTTCTACACGTACATCATATTATATGATATGACATATCTACTCATCCATAAAATAACTAGCTATATAAGCAAATTATTATATATTTACATTGCGTTTTTATGAGGGGAAGTTTACACTTAATAACACTGCTGTAAAGTAGGTTTTAATGCTTTTAATAATTAAAGTAATAATAATTAATAGTTCTAACTTACTATCAATTAATTATTAATAATAATTGTCAATAGTTTGAACTAATTTTTGTGAATAACAGATCACATAATATTACACATAATAAAATAAAAATCATTAAAATATATTATTCCATAAAATATTAATACCTATCTGTTAAAACTTATATTAATGTATATCTAAGTCAAAGTCAATTGAAATTTTTAACTCGCTTTTTCCTTTTCATGATATGATTTCAAAAGTATTTTTGTTTTTTAGCTTACATTTTAGAAGTTAAGATTTTTTAAATTATTTAAAAGTAGTTTTATTCAATGATCAACTTAATATCAAAATATTTGTTTTACTGGATTGACAATGTTTTAAATATAAAAAATGAATTGATATCATTGGTATTTATATTGACAACTTATAAATTAACAAAAAAATGGATATTAATTGTATAAAATATATATTGATAATATTTTCATTGAATCTTTATATTATTCCTATATTATTCCTATATAATCCACAATTATTGAATAATTAATAATATTATGTAGACTCCAAATAATTGGAAATGATTAAAGTAATTGAAGTTCAAAAAAACAAAGTTTCTTGCTGAGATCTAATTTCCATTGTATTTCCGACTTTGTATTAAAATATTTTACATTGGCCATTGGGTATACGTTTCTGTATCACTATAAAAAGTATAGAGCTAAGTTGATCAAAGCCACCACTTAACATGTTATACATATTAATAATTAACATACAAATTTTTATTTGTATAATATAATATGTGTAGATTGTTAAATTTAAATCATATTATACTTATTATTTTTATTAACTACGATAATATCTAACTTAACAAACAATTTCGAAAATACTGGGTCAATATTAAAATTATATTATTTCTATTAATACATATAATAATATGCATTTAATCAAATTATTAACGTTTATTAACGGTTTTAAAGTACAGGTATAATACCTATTAAATAACAGAACCCGTTGCATCATAACACGATCAAGACAGCATATCAAAAATTAGATGCTCAATGATTTAAGACCGGCATAACTGCGTAAGAAATAATATTTCATTCAAATGAAAGACCTTGCTCGAGTATCATTCATTAATTTCGCAACAACTTGTTTTTTTTATTAATATTGATAAACCTACGTGGCTAAATGTTTTCAGAATAATTATTATAAGTAATACCCAATCAAAATATTACAAATTCGCTTAACTATAAAAATAAAACTTATTAGGCAAAAATATTTGCATTCCAATGTATACACACCCAAGTTAGGCGTAATAAATATTATTACAGCATACTCTTTTACGCAGGAGAACCCCCTCTACAATATAGACCATATACAAAAATATGTGACTAAAATTAAAAATCTAACTGACCACATCACCGAAAACATCTTCCACAGCCCTCTACCTACCAATATACTGCCCTCTCGAACCACAGTATTCGAAAACTTCAAAATAATCAGTAATAACTTAGATTTCCAAGCACAATCTCTCAACAAAATTCAGCCTCCTCTCCCTCCGTGGCTCTGGTCGCCAAAAATCATCACCCAATTGGCCGAATACTGTAAACATTATACAGATAGTCGAATCATATTCAACCATTTTGCAGAAATAATGTCCCAACAATATCCGGACTATACACAAATATACACAGATGCATCCAAAAGTCAAAATGGGGTGGGTTTTTCTGTAATCACAGATTGGGAGAACCATCTTTTTAAACTACCGTCGTCGTTTAGTATATTCACAGCTGAAACTCATGCTATTTACCAAGCACTATTAATCATCTCAACTTCAAACCCGACAAACTGTCACATAATTATCAGTGACTCTCTGAGTGCCCTTACTGCAATCTCTAACCCCTACCCTAAAAATGAACTTATTCAACACATACAGAAATTAATATCAGAAATAAACATCCCCACATGTTTCATGTGGGTCCCCTCACACATCGGGATTCCCGGAAACGAAAAAGCAGACACATCAGCCTATGAAGCCATTACATCTCCACAGTCCATTAAAATCAACTCTACGTCCTCATTTGAAATCCTCAGCACAATCCATCGGAAAATAATGGAAGAATGGCAACTTTTTTGGGAAAATATTCCCCTTACCAACAAACTGAGAAATACCAAAATACTCGTCAAGAAATTAAACTATCCTCCCGGCACAAAAAGAAAAGACGAAGTAACAATTACTCGAGCCAAAATAGGCCACTCTTTCTTAACCCATGTACATCTCATCAAAAAAGAACCAGCACCCATATGCGATACTTGCAACGTAACTCTATCAATTGAACATATCGTAATCATCTGCCCCAAATTCACTGAAGCACGCAAGATACTCCAAAATCCAGCATCACTCTATCAAGCCTTCAAAGATGAAAACACAGCTGCAATCAGTACATTTTTCCATAATATAAACACTAAATACCCATTGTAAATAGTAACTATAATAATGTAGTAAAATGTATTCCAAAATTTAATGTATACATATATATATTTTCCTTTCTTTTTCTTGTATAAATTTTAACTAAAGTAGGCTAAAAACCTGTGTTGTTGAAGCCTTAATAAACTTTGAAAAAAAAAATATATTATTACATTAACATTAAAATTTACAATTTATAATTTTTATTAACATAGACATTTTATAAGACATTAACAGCTTAATAATCTACCTATTCAATTATATAACATTGTTGACCCTTCTGAACATGCCGTGTTATTAATCGACTTATACGATATATGACTAAATCAATTAACCAACGCAAGAATAAAATTAATTGTAGAACATGATATTATACAGTTTAAATGATAATTGCTTTATTTAATAAATTCATCTTAAAGTTTCATATTATATAGTTATAACAACTTAATATATGTTTTTATAGTTTATAAAATAAAATAGAAACAATACATTGTCAAGTTTTATAAAGTAAATTAATAATTGAAATATAAAACAATTATCGATTTATAACAAAGACATACTATCACCATATTATGTGCGTATGTACCTACATACTAATTACTGAATATACCTAGGTAATATATAACATAGCTGGCGACTTTAACGCTCGTTAAATATGTTAACAATCATTATAGTAATTTTTTTAAATACCTTCAAGATGTTGAAAAGTTCGCATGATAAAGATACGAACAAGTTAATAAAATTGTAAAAATTATTCATTTAAAAATTAAAATATATTTATTCACAATATATTAAATTTAAATTATAGTACCTATTATTGGGAATTTAAAAAAAACTAAAAAATATCGAATATTCAAAATATGTTAACATCATAAAATGTTTTTTAATTTACATTATTATATTTATATATTATTTAATAAATAATACTTTATTTATCATAAGTCATTATTCTTACAGTATTTGAAAAATATTTACAATTTTACAATAAGAATAAAAATAAAAAATCTTATAAGCGTTTGAAGTTAAAATGTTGATACAATTACAAAATGTATTCAATTGAATTTAATTTTAAAAAAAATTTATACAACGAACCTATTTCTATTTCTATACATGGTTTATTGACAATTATTCAATATAATAATAATTTATCCTTAAAATAATGACTATTAATACTTAATTATAACTACCTACTGGTATATACTTACTCAAAATTTATAGAGAAGACAAATATTCCCCAAGTGTTTTTTAAAACTTAATTGAATCAATTTAAAAAAATTTAATTATAGTAAAACATTCGAAGGTATAATATATACAGGGTGTCCCGCGAGGATTTACCCATTGTGATATCTCACGAAATAATGGAGATATCAAAATTCTGGTTTTATAGTATGATTTACTGGGATAAGAACTACAATTATTTCATTTTTAAATTTATTTTAATGTTTTTGTAAAAAATGTAAAAAATATATTTTTTTATTTAATTATTTCCAAAAATATTAAAGATAGCCATTTTGTAGAGTTTATTTTTCTGAAAATATTGACATTTCAAAATTTTATTTTCATTAATTTCCTGATTTTTAATATTTTTTCTAGTTTTGAAGAAATAAAATATGATTATAATGTATGTATGACTACACTGAAGGTATATTCGGCCGGCGCGCGCGGCTCAGCGGGTCACATGTTTGATACCTAACATTACAGTGTTAATTAATAATTCGCAATTTTTATCGAAACTAAAAAAAATATTAAAAATTAGGAAATTAATGAAAATAAAATTTTAAACATCAATATCCTCAGAAAAATAAACTCTACAAAATGGCTATCTTTAATTTTTATGGAAATAATTAAATAAAAAAATATATTTTTTAACTTTTTTACCAAAACATTAAAATCATTTAAAGTATGAAATAACTGTAGTTCTTATCCCTGTGAGTCTTATTACAAAATCAGAATTTTGATATCACCATTATTTCGGTAGATATTGCAATGGGTAAATCCTCACGGGACACTCTGTATATGTTACGTTAAAAGATTGAGTACCAGCGAAATCTAGGTTTTGTCAACTGAAACTGTCGGTAAATGTCCATATTTAGATATTTTTATCAATTTATTTCGGTTAAATTTATTATATTATTTATTTATTATTATATCAATTTATTTATTTTAAGAGGACGCTACACCCGCATATGTTGTCTTCGTCTTACAAACGCGTAACGTAGCAAATTTTATGCTCAGCAGATCACGTTTAGCTCCTTTAGTTTAAAATTTAGAGTAAATTAACCTCTTACAAAAATTAAAAGTAACATTATTATTCAGGGTATCTCGTATAGGCTTTTTATTATATTTTAATTTTAAAGTGAGTTATGTGTATTTTAAAATTGTAAATTGTTTGTATATCTTAAAATACTCATAACTCACTTTAAAATAAAAATATAATAAAAAGCCTACGAGGTGCCCTCGATATTAATGATACCTTTAATTTTTATAAGAGGTAATTTACTATCTTACGCACTTGCAAGATGGAGACAACATAAGCGGGTGTAGCGTCCTCTTAAAGTGTTAAACTTATATTAATGTTAATTGTATAAAAGTCCTAATTAAAAAATAAATCGCGAACCAAACTATTTAGGTATCTTAAGTTTTAACAAAATCAATCGGTATAAATATCCGAAATTTGGATATTTACCAACAGTTATAAAGTCGGTGGAAACCTTAGATTTCCGGTAAAACTTCCAATAATCAACAGTATTAGTATACCTTCCATAAAATACATAGTATATTATAAAATCTAAAAGTCGATCATTTTTACCGTTAATATTAGAGTTGAGATAAATGAATTAAAATAATAAATCAATTTTAAATTAATTTTAAAATTCATACAGGTATTTTGTTTAATTTTTTCAAACTACAATTCATACTTATTATACAATAAATAAAAAAGGGGGAAAGTAGGTAACCGCTCTGCTGTACAGTAGGGTCGAGTGTAACTCGTCATTGAGTAGGTCACTGCAATAGATGTATTAAATTTGAATTCAATGATAAATCATCATTGCATACTAAAAAAGATTCTAAGCAAAGACAAAATATATACTAGCCAGTATGTTTTATAATAATTATGATTTTTTTTATTATTAAAAATAGAGTACAGTACAAAACTATAATAACAAATAACATTAAATTAATTTTTTTTTCGAAAATTTACCGTGTGTTTAAAATATAATAATGTAAGTTAGAGTTTAATAATTAAGGAATGATTGAAAAAAATTGTGCTTATGTATCTTTAATATTTTTAAATGCCTACATGCTACAGTAAAAATGTTTAAATTTTCAAATTTTTTTGGCCAAATTTAAGAAATAGTTATATATTATATATACATATTTAGTGAAAATTGCAAGTATCTATACCTATTGCCTACATTTGTTCGGTTTTAAGTTAAGCTAAAACATAAAATTGATTTTGTCGAAAACTGTTTAGTATAAAAATCACAACTTAGCTTAATTTTTTATTTTTCCAGATTACTTTTTAAAGATACTGAGAATTTTTAATTTGAATCACTCAAAAGTGCCGATCCAATTTTTTATCAGAAACCTCTTTTAAAGGTCAAGTTTGACGTTTTTTCTTCTATTTATCGTGTATACAAAAAAAAGCCTTATCATTGTTAATCAATAAGCTCATCCATTCATAATCAAAAAATATGTTATTACATGATTATGAAATTGGAAAAGTTTTTGAAGTGCATATTTTTTTATTTAATAGAAAATATCTATATAAGTTATCAAGGTGTACATAATTATATGTTATTATTTTATTTAAAAATAAGATTTATAGCCGTAGTATAAGAATTTTCCTCGGAATTTTCAAAATAAATTTGTGAGAGTGAAATATTATACTATATAAGTGTATAAACTAATCACAGTAGAATACTAGAATAATTGATTTCATAATGAAATATATTTTATTAACAACTAATATATGTGCTATATGATGTGAGCGACGTATATAATATGTATAGGCATTACTGCATTAGCTTAACTTAGTCAGCGTTCCTATAACATTGATGGATTAATAGTAATTATTACTAACCTTGAAATAAGTCGAATTTATGGCACTTAAAGTAGGACAAAAATATGAATCACTATTTTCGAATACCTATTTCCTAATAATGAAAATTAAAAATGTAATGTTTACAAAAATGAGCAAAACTATGTTCCAGAATTTCAATCATAGCTAACCTATATTTTATATAAACTTTCATCCGAGGATAACGAAAAAGTTTTTTTAATTATCTAATACGAAAATTTTTAAATTTGTAGTTTTTTAAGTAGAAACACAACTGATGTTATATCTAGAAATCTAGAATAAGAATACAGAGAAACAGCCTTTATAGGTTTACAGCACTATCTAGTATCTACCAATATAATATACACTTCCAACAATTTCCTGAATAATCTGCAAAGGACATTTTGTAACTGTACTCCATTTTATTCTTCATTCATACATACACATAATATTAGAGTATAATACCTATCTACTGTAATAGCCAATAGGTCTTAAATAAACAAATAAAAATATTTTTGTTATAGAAGGTAGTTATAATAGGTACTATTTAGGTATTGTTTATATACATTATACATTATAACAGTACTAATCAGAGACGTTATCTCTTTAGCGTTTATTTATTTATTCTAAGTATAAACTTTAATTTCCTAAATGTTTGTTATATAAGTATATAATTATATATCCCTTTCGTTTAGCGTTACTTAGAGTCACTGAAGATGTTATATGCAGTCATGCAAATTAATGTAATATTATTACGAATTACAAATACTGAAATACTTTAGGAAGTAGGTACCTATATGAAAATAATTATCGTTGTAACCATTTAACATTATACGTACTACGTACCTATATAATAAATTATAATTTTTAAGTGCGAGTGATGTTATACATAGCATCCGGGCGGATTACATTAGATTGTAACACCCAACAGTTAACGATATCAGCGTCACTGGCAATATACTGACAATAGTTATTGTATATAATTAAACAACGATAAAAATTGAATATTATTAAAATATAATCTCTTTACAATGGCCTCGCCCGTTTATATTAATAAAATAAAAATATATTATTGGGATTCAATATTTTATTATATTGTTATATTATAATATATTATTCAATTCTCATATTTTATTCAATTTTAAGTAGTAATACGCTTCAATAAGTTATAAATACTATGTTATAAAGTATTTATTATTTTAAATAATAAGAACAATAAGTATTTATTATTATACATATTTATATAGCCAACAAATCGGATTTCTAATTACGATAATATATTATAATAATATGCATATTTATTTACATGTAAATAAGTTGGTATTATAATTTTATTTATAAATTAATATCTTTATTTTCATTATAGTACCTAGTCAATTACGTGCAGCTCGAAAAAAATGTAAGAGTATAACTGCAGATGCCTGATGCATGGCTTTCGCTCGTGGATTTTTAGACGAAAAGTTATGTAATGATAGCAGTAAACCCCATAAACTAAAAATGGGTAATAATGATAATTATATATATTTTTTTAATTTTAATAGTTTACTAATGCTATACATTTCTACAGCGAGTAAAATATAATTTATGAATTGTGCGCTAGAAAGCCATTATAACTCGTAACAACTATACTCTTTCTCGGATGTATGAAAATATGAATTATACTGGCAAAAAAAAACTATGTAGGTAATCATCGAAAAAGTTCATGTCTGAATTTATGTTTAAAATACGGTGAGCGTATAACGACCGAGAGGACTATCCTAATTAGTAATTACAAATATCCAAAAATTAATTTGTAAGGACAGTGCTGACAAACACATCACCAAATAAATTGTGTTCGGGAAAACCAAGAAACTCGACGATTCCACGTAATACACACAAAGAAAAATAATTTTTTTGCTTATTATTTCATCATAATTCTTAATCAGAATAATTAAAACTTATTTTTCTATATACTTTTACTTAAACGTAATACAATAAATATATTATGTACCAACAATGTTCAAAAATGAATTTTGAAAATGCCAGGTAGGTACAGCAACTAACGCCTATTAAACATAATTGAACATAATATTTGCTGCAATTTCTTATAGGTACAATAATACAACTTTCAGACTTTTGGCATGGGTAAAAAATATCAAATTGAAATTTGTATATTTAGAGAGAGAATGTATGTGTGACTTTTGGATGACTGTGATGATGAGAAACAGAGAGAAAAATCATATGGTTTGTCGACAAAAATCATCATTTAGATCATGGATGGACTCATCGTACTTAATAATAATAATAATAATAATAAAATGACTTACGTGCAGATGACTTGGTCGTCGAAAATGTGAGGAAACACAGCGTAAGTAGAAACAGCACCGGCGCCGGAGCCTTTAAGTATTTGGCGACGTTGTTCGCCGTCATCTTCGTCGCCGTTGTATTTTCGATACTTGCAGAACTATTTTACAGTTAATGAACCCTTAATAATATTTATGTCGTGCACTATCTAACCCACGGTGTTACACGGGTAGTCTTGCGTTCGATAGCTACGGCATTACGTTAAGTCCTACAAGATCCACTAAATAATTTATAACCGTTTCCGCGTGTGTCGTGTAGTTATTATTATTGATCATGGGAGAAAAAATGTTCAAATTTGGTGTTGAAAAAAAAATTATATTTAATTTACAAACACGTTACCGGGTAAAAATATCACCGTCGGACGTCGACGGGCGTGCGTCGCGAACGAACCGTGTTGACGAACTGAGTTCGGTACCGTGGTATGCGCGGTGGACCCGGAGGTAACGTCGCGGGTCTGCGGTGTTGCAGTCTGTGAGCGCGCGACCTGGGAGAAAGTCTCGACTGTGCGTGCCGCCCGGTTTAAGCAGTCTTCGGCGACGACAGTGAAAGTGTACAATGTATTATAATATAATAATTATATTGTGACGGTGGTTGTTTGGCCGAAACAAGGTCGCCCATCAGCCGACCTGTGAAACGTACGAAAACGTTGTGCCTTTATTATTCCGCTGTTTATAATAATATATATCAACTATTATAATACCATATTTTATTAATCGCTGACTGTGAATGATGGACGCGTAAACGTGACAATATTATTGTATCGCATTAATAATATTATCGTATCATATTCGGTATGAACGGAAATGTATTATTATACGATTTATACGTCAGGTACATTACTGTACAATATCGATAAACCATAGTCGAAACGATTATAATAATACTTGACGTGATGAACTCGGTGCGTCTGAGTGTCTGAACAGTGTCACGCATATGCAATAACAGTCTCCACTACTAATTACTTAAAAATATTCTTTTCTCTTCCTCTCTCTCACTCTCTCTCTCTCTCTCACTCACTCTTTCTCTGGCGTGACATGACCTGCCGCAATATATTACAATAATATTATTCCATATCAGTGTATCACCGGAAGAACGCCACAACACTATATTCTGATAATAATGGACCACCGAGAACTCATCTCCACTAAATACTCAATGTAGGTACTTATTTGACTAGTGTTCCTCAAATACTCATTTCAGCGCCTTTGATTCATTAAATATGATTTTATCATCATCATTTTAAATAATACCTATTGAATAAATTAACTTCTAAGAGCCGTAAGCCCAAAAGTGTGCAATTATTATCACGAATTATAATTCTTGATAACGCAAATGGTGAAACTTTGGTGTAGGTATTACTTCTATAAATTTTGTAATAGGATATGGATTGTAATAAATTGTAATAACAAAATTATTTAATACTCCCAAGGTTATAGGCCGCAATGCCTCGCCTATTAATATGTGCAATTAAATGAATATATTTACAATTATTTTCAGAATTAATCAGAATATAATAAACAAATGTGTATATATTATATAATGTAACTATAACACATTATAAAACAAAAAAAAAAAAAACAAAAAATGACTTATCTAATTTTTGATCAGTATTCAGTAGAGTAACCTAACAAAAAAAATGTATTTTTTTTATTTTTTCATAATAAATGTAGGTATTTATTATAACACAAACTGCACCTAGGTATATAGTAAGTATATACCTATTACAAATAATAACATAGAAAATTAAATAACGATGGAATAAATACTCTGGCAGATAACAAAATTTCTCAACCTGGTTGAATAGGTAAAAAATCAAATACTGATGTAGAAAAACAACCTTTTATTAACATTGCAAACAAATATTGAAATATTCTTCTATATTTTAGTTGTTTATTTTTTTAAGGGTTAACGATATAATATATTTTTTAACTAGTAAAGTAAGTAGATGAACACTTAAATTAGTTTTTTTTAAGGGCGAGAGAGATCGAGAGTTAACTGATTTTATTTTTCACCTATTTTGAGAGTGGCGACATAAAAAATGTTAAGAAACGCTGTTATATAGTAATTATTTTATTACCTTACAAATAATTGCAAAACATTAGCACAAAATAAATACTAAACAACATAATATGACATTTATGTTTAATATAGGTACCTACAATCTACTAGTATGTTATATCATTATACCAATCTAATACCCACTTTTATATTTTGAAATAACTACTACAAAATATAGTCATACCAATCACTGGATATCATGAAAACATATTTTTTATACCACCCACAAGTATAAAATTGAAATATAATGAGAATATATATTAGAGTTATTTATAATAATGATTAAATCAGTGCCAATTTCTCGAATTAATGGCAAGTGATTACTTATCACAAATAGTTACAGTTTAATAATAGACACACAATTCATAAATATACAATTATTTTCAATATCAGTAAGAACTTGATCGATCAATGTGAATTTCCTATAAGTACTTTATACTTGGTATATATCATATCATTATGTTTGAAATATTTTAAAAATACGAGTAGCTTAAATTTTTTATTGTAGGTACCTATCATTGGTTTTAAAACGTATCTAAAAAATTCTCGAAATGTGCTTCGCGAGAGTAGTCGATGGTCTCGGTGGGCATATCTGTATTAATTAAATTCAAATTATTTAATTACTATTATATTTCTCAGTTACATTTTTATATTTATATTAAATATTATCTGGACAGTACTAATATTATGAATTATTATTGTCTCAAATTGATATTTTTGATTTTTGTGGTTCTGTAATTTTTTTTTAAGAATATATAATGGCTACACGAACAAAAAAGTTTGAGAACTGCTGTACTAACCTAACTCCAGATATAACTTAGCTTCTTAGCTACACGTTAGATATTTTATTTTTATATTTTTTTATTATTTTTATTTTTACAGCATCAACAACGTAGTTATTAGCTTACAATTATTAGATTAAATCGTTATGTACATAAAGGATTTTTACAATAATGTTTAAAAATAATGTAAATTATCAAAATTAGGTTAAATTAAGTTATACATTTCAATTTTTTTTTAACTGTGGTTATTTTTTCTGTGTCAGCATAGAGTTCTATAGCTTCGTATTATCTTTATAGTTATATAATATAATATATTATTGAAATAAATGTTTTCCAATATTATTCATAATTAAAATTAATGTTTTTTGAATATAATTTTTCGACATTAAACAATGTACAATAATAAATAATAATCATTCACAAACGTTTACAATGGTATGGAGAACTTCGAAGTATAAAGATATTGGTTAAATTTGATATAATGATATTTTATAACAATAAGAATAATATAATAGGTAGGTACCTGCAGGTTAATAATAAAAGAAGTAATAGATGTGGTACATCATATAGTAATTTTATTAAAATTCGGTACAACTCGTGTGTGATACATGTGCTATTTGACACTTATACATATATTTATTATTATTGTATTTTTAAGAATATTTTCTTTTAATGAATTTGTTGTGAGATTGTGTTCAAGTGATTTTTGATAATTCAGAGATTTTGTTGGGAGTGATGTTTCTAAGTGCATATATTTCGAGGGAAAAGATTGAGTCCAGTTAATTTTCTATACACTATACATTTTCTGTATCAATATCTATTAAACCATTTAGTGAGATCTTAAGCAAGTAGTTCAAATTATTTTTTTCCTATTTTAGTGAAGGCATGTATATCATAAGCGTTTGGATTGATTAACCTTTTGGTAGCAAATCATAATGTTCGAATCCAAAGAATGCATTTTGGATATAGGTATAGATTAGCTATAGGTATCTTTGATATAATTTATTCAATGTTTTTGAAAATAGATTATACAAAGTAAATAGAAATACCGACTTATCATATAGACTATTTGTATTACCATAGTAATATCGCACGATAGCTAAAGACTGCCAAATGGTTGGAAAATTATGTCTAATGTTGGATATATTAATATATTAATCATTAGATTAAAACAACAAACTATTATTGGATATTTGAATTATGAGTCAGAGGATAGCTTCATTCAGCCTGCTATTATGAAGAAAAAAAATTCGGGACTATTCTATTATTATCAGAGGCATATTTTAAGCTTCTTTTTTTTTGGGGGGGGGGGAGGTGTCCTGACTCCAATAGTCCAATCAATAATTTTTCTCCCCAACTACTTACATATCAACTTCATTATTGATACATTATTTGATTACAACACACCTTAATTCCTTACAAGTGATAATTTTAAAAAGAATCTAAGATTTACCAAAATTATTGATTATAATAAATTGATGACAGTAATAAAGTATAAACGATTTAACTGAATATTATATTAAAACTAGTTTAAAACATAAATTTAGAATTATAATTTTGTATTTGAAGAAAAATAAAAAGGCGATACAGTTGGCTCGACATCACAAAACGGTAATACAATATCCTAAGAATTACTTATCCAATACCTAATAGTTCACCGTTTACTGAAAGTTCAAATAATATTTTGCTAATTCCTACTATCCAGTATTTCCCTTATTTCCTTATTATCCCCCTTATTTTCACTCGTGCACATTGGAAATTTAAGAATTTAAACTTTCTAAGATTTAATTTATTTTCCGGAAAACTATGATCTACGTCATCATTTTCTGTAAAGCTATGTTCTGTAGTTTTAGATTCTTTCAACTTTCTGGCATTAGAATTTGTTACAAATTATATTTTATTTTCAACACGAAAACAAATGCTGGAACGTTAATTTTAAGTTATTCTGTTTTTTCTCATAATATTATTTTTCTGTTAGATGAGTAGGTAACATTAATATAATTTGTTTTCTGGAAAATTGTGGGCCCCCGCTTACGGTTGTTTTTTTTTTTCTTGCTACATACCATAACATATTAATTATTATTACTTAGTATTTGAATGATTCAGATCCAATAATAAAATGTTCAAATATTTTATACTTGTAGCAATGATTAATACTTCAATGAATTATTACGAAATAATATTATCATGAAGTAAATTCCTTGTATTATTTTCGTTTATAAATGAGAGTTATAAATATAAATTATAAGAATTTATTATGAAAATTGTATATTATATAATAAAAAATTAAATAAATAACCTTAGGTATACATTATATCAGGGATTCTCAAACTTTTATAAACACTGTACACCTAGCCATTTTTACCAATAACTTAACTGCTAAACTTACTGAATTATAATATTATTATTATGAAAAAATTAAAGGCATTTCAAACCTTAACCGTACCCCTTGAAAAATTTCGAGTACTCCCGAGTACGCGTACCACAGTTTGAGAATCCCTGTATTATATAATAATTATATATATATTGTACATTTTATAAAAATGTTTATGTATAATAACTTACCAAGGCTGTATAGCTGTAAATATCAACAATATTGTCACGGCACAATTCGTGGTAGTCGCTGTCGACGATTTCCTGGAACAAATAAAACCATTTCTTAGCTAAAAATAAACGAAAACAAAATCCAAAATACATGTCCAAATACACCTTTCAAAAGTAGACATTTTACTGTAATACAACTGTGACTAAAAACCAAAACATTGCTCTAATAATCCAGTAAATTAGAGGTGTGTGTGTGTGTGTGTGTGTGTGTGTGTGTGTGTGTGTGTGTGTGTGTGTGTGTGTGTGTAGTTCAGGAGTTATTATATTATTAGGCGAGTTGAACTAGTGTGAACTGAACCGAATCACAGTAACTCTGAATCTTAGATAATAATTCTCGATGAACTAAAATATTATATGCAGGGTTGGGCAAGATACTTAAAAAAAATAGTAACATGATGCATGCATTGCAAGATACAATATACATTGTGAATGTAGAAAAGATACAAGATGCATGTATCAAAGATACTTAGATACATGATACTTTTATACTTCTAATCGAATTTTATTTACTATTAAACTTAAAATGTCTATACATAATTCACTACACTGTCAATACATAAATACTTATAAAGTCATAATTATATTAAATAATATAATAAGTCAATAGGTACACATTATAAATTTATAAGTTTATGACTAATACAGTGATACATCAGTATATAATATAAATACACCAAAATTAATAGATTGCATAAAAATTACATCTTAATTTGTATACATTTCAGTTAAGTGCTTTAGTGCTTATCTGTATAACTGTACTAACTGTAGATACGTATACCGTATAATGGTGAGTATTATAGTATTATAGTTAGCTCTGCTAGTAGTTTGATTATATTAGCCACAAAAGGCAGTACAACCAATACTGTTTATAAAGAGATATTGAGATGAATAAAATATGTCAATATAAATTTATCTTTTTCTGTAATATCTTTTAAAACTAATTAAGTTTTACAACGTCGTTATAACATTATTATATGCATTATGGTGTTATTTAAGCCAAAAAGATAAATTTATATTGACATATTTTATTCATCTCAATATCTCTTTATAAACAGTATTGTTTGTACTGCCTTTTGTGGCTAATATAATCAAACTACTGGCAGAGCTAACTCTAACTAACTAACTCATTTAAGAATAATAATAATTATTATCCGTAATAATAAAGTAATAAATGTGTCAACACATAAATCAGGTTGTTATAGCAACCAATTATATACAAAATTTCCATCATAAATCTCAAAATCCCAGTTTGAGCAACCCTTTAAAATGTGAATTTTGAAAAATCCCTCCTTATTGCACGGTGAAAATATGAGAAGAACCCCTTTTCCAAATTTCAAGTCTGTACGTTGAGTAGTTTTTGAGATACAGTGATCAGTGAGTGAGTGGTATTTGGATTTTATAAGTATAGATTATTACTTATTATTAATACTTATAAAAATATTTAACTTTCTGGGGGACATTTTTTTTTTAAAAATAAAGTTAGACAAACTTATAAGGAATATTGAATTAAATTTTCAAATTTCAAATTTAAAAAAAAAAAAAAAATTATGAATTTCTATCTAAGATTATTTGAACATTGCCGTAATTTTTACGTATTTAGAATTTGAACTTTAAATGCTTATAAAATAAAATCGTGATTGTATTTTTAATATTTTTAAACTGCTATTGAAACAATATGCTGGAAGCCTTAAATTAAATTTTGAAACTTTTTGACTAAACCAATAAAATTTTATGGACATTAATAGAAAAAAAAAAACTAAAAAAGCGGGAAAGTGGGTATCGCTCTACTGTACATTAGGTGGTGGGTAGGATCTCTGACTAGGGTAGGTTAGATTTGAATGCAATGATTGGTATCATTGTATACGAAAAAAGATTCTGAACGGAGATGATTTGTCAGTCTAGGATATATTATATTTAAATATTGTCATATATTCTATTTTGAAACAAATATTTTATTTTTCAATTAAGACGCAATTTGCATAAGGCATGGTTAATCAATTATTCCAAAAACATTACATGTAGTTATCATAATTCATAATACCTTATATTAACATAGATATACATATAACTGGTTTGAGGAGAAATCGTTATCATTACGCGATTTCATAAAAATTTATAACTCAAACGCTCAAAACATTTTTCCTATAATGACGCTTCAAGTTTTTTCTATAGCTATTTGAAGCGAAACTTATGGAAAACTTAGTGTTGAATTTTATAACCTTAGATATAAATACAAACAATATTATGAATTTTGAACTACAAAATAATTTGCAAATATTCATGGTGTTCACGAATTTTTGTCAATATTTGAAATTCAAATGCTAATAAAAATTTAATTTGAATTTCCGAAGGTAATTTTTTTGTAATAAAAATTGACGAATTTGTAAGTAATCTTGTATTAAATTTTCAAATCTTAGATTTAAAAAAAAAATTTTTTATGAATTTCTAGCTTAAACCAATTTGCAAATTTTTGTGATTTTTACGTATTTTGTCAAAATTCAAATTTTAATGCTTATAAAAAAAATTGTGACTATTGATTTATTTTTTTTTTCAACTGCTAATATTGTAACAATATATTAAGAGCCTTGTATTAAATTTTCAAGATTTTCTACCCAAAAAATAAATTTTTATCGATATTAATTTTAAAAAAACTAATAATAATCGAAAATCGCATATGCCTATAAATAGTTCAACTAAGTCGAATTTTTTTGAAAATTTCATGGTGGATAGAATATACTTATATAAACATTGGGTGAAAATTTCATGTATAATGAATGTATAATGGTCATTTGTTTTAAAGTTACATCGAAAATCAAAATCGATTTTGTCAAAAACTAATTGTACGTAAAATTACCTGTTTTTCCCTTAATTTATAGTTTGCTTATCCCGATTATTTAGAAAAATATATAAGAATTTTTTACTTTTGACCACCAAATTACCAACTAGATTCACTTTCTGATCGAATAAGGTACTGAAGTCAAAAATCGAAGCACTTTTACTGCCCCAAAACGAGATGACAGACACAAAAAAATATATACTCATGGTTTTGACGAATTTTTGTCAATATTTGAACTTCAAATGCTAATAAAAGAAAATTGTGCCTATGTATTCTTATAATTTTTTAATCACTATAAGAATAACTTATGAGAAACTTTAATAATAACACATATTTAAAATCGTTTGAGGATAAATCGTTATCGTTACGCTATTTCGTAAAAATTTGAAATTCAAACGCACTTAAAATTTTTCCTATAATGATGCTTCGACTTTTCTTTATAGCTACTTGAAGGAAAACTTAGTGTTGTATTCTTAATCCTTAGTTATAAACACAAACATTTTTATGATTTTTCAACTTCAAAATTACTTGAAAATTTTCGCGTTTTCGACAGATTTCGTATAAATTTGAACAATAAATGCTTATAAATAAAAATTGTGCCTATGTACTCTTATAATTTTTCAATCATTATAAGAATAACTTATGAGAAACTTTGTATTAAATTTTTAAGTGTTTTGATAAGGCCAAAAAAATTTTATCGACACTTCAGAAAAATTGAAAATTTCTGTCGTCTATAAATATCTCGAAAAAAATTCAAAATATTTTGAAAATTAAATCATGTAAAGATAATGCCAATCTAAATAATTGGTGAAATTTTCAAGTATCTACGACTTATACTTTTTGAATAATAGCAAATATTTAAAATCGTTTGAGGATAAATCGTTATCGTTACTCTATTTCGTAAAAATTTAAAATTCAAACGCACTTAAAATTTTTCCTATAATGATGTTTCAAGTTTTCTTTATAGCTACTTGAAGGAAAACTAATAGAAAACTTAGTGTTGTATTTTAAATCCTTAGTTATAAGCACAAAACTTTTTATGATTTTTCAACTTCAAAATTACTTTCAAATTTTCGCGTTTCCGACATAATTCGTAAAAATTTGAACAATAAATTCTTATAAATAAAAATTGTGACTTACGATTTTTAATTTTCTTTAGCTACAATAATTCTTTAAATAGGTATTATGTTTGCAAGTTGTTTTTAAAAATCACACCTATCCAACTCTGATTTGTTCTAAAAAATTGTTGTTGACACAAACATCATAGTACTGCGGCTCGGAGCAATTTTTAAAATAGATGACAATGTCTTGGCACCAATCTCGAAAAATTTCGCCGCCTCTGTCCTTTTTACCAAGGATTAAAAGCCTATAATATATTGAAATTATTAAACATTTAGCTATCCCTACTCATCAAAAAAAGATTTAAAACACTCTTATTTTTTCAACCAAATTTTATCCAAATGTATTTGATTTTATAAAATTAAAATTAAAAATAAACAAATACCTACATTTAATTTTGGAGTACAGATGATGGTTGGTATCATCGTACATAAGTAGTGGCACATTAAAATATATATTAAATTTAAAAAAAATATATTTGAAATATTTCGATTGAACTTTCATTTGAATACTGGAATTTTGATGTATGTAAATTAAAATATTTTTATTCATCGAAATAAAATAATAGTTTTAAAATATTTCCTTTGGAATTTTATTAGTTATAATTTTTCGAAGCCAAAAATAACAATAATTAAAATATATAAAATATATCCATATAAAATTAATAAATACTAAATACTAAATTAACTTATAGTTTAATTTTAAATATTCTTTTAATTATTTTAAAAATACCTGTTAAAAACTTTTGTTTGCTTGTGTTACTAGAAATCATAGATGACGTTTTCATACCTAAAAAAAATTAAACAACTAATGATATTGCATTAATGATATTTGTATAAGAATACATATTTATTAAACTTAGTTATTTATTTATTCAACTTATAATCTTACTAATAGTTCATAAATCATAAGTTATACTAAGTTAATGAAAGTGGTGGCTGCATGTGCTAAAGGGAACATGGACACATAATACCCAATATTTTAAATAAAAACTTAAATCAAATTAATCAGAAATAACTTATAATTATAACTATTATTAAAATCATTTTAATCATATAATTAATAATTGTTATTTTTTTTTAAATGTCTATTATTTATAATTGCACATTGCACCGTAAGCTAACAGTATATCAGACATTTTCCATTTTCAATCAAAACTGTATACTTTAAAAAAATCAGATATTAATACTTATAGATGCTTACTGTAAGTTTTAATTGAATATGTGTAGCCGTGTAGGAATTTCTAGATGTTTATTATATAATCATTTTTTTTTTTTTTACTTTTATTAGCATATGCACTTCGTTGCCCGTTAAATTTACTAAATTTATATGGCTCAAACTTTGTTCAATTCGTTATTTAATGATCGGTGTATGGTGTTCAAAACTTATTTTAACTTTTCCCTTACATGGAATAAAAATTCTGATTTGCAGAAGTATAATATTATCAGATCGTGGACCTAGTGCTGTTTGTACGTAAGTGTATGATTTAAATCTAAAGTATTAAAGTTATACCAAGTTTCCATTTTTACTTAATTCCAATAACGGTGAATTAATATAATCAATTAATACAAAATCCTTTTTTGTGTTACCTACTATCACTTTTATTTTATCATTATTTTTATATTTATTACAGGCTGCTTTTAGATATGTTGATCCTAGGTTGCCCATGTATTGTATAGAAGTTTCTGTGATATCGTTTAAAACTAATCAAGTTTTACAACGTCGTTGTAACATTATTATATACATTATGGTGTTATATAAGCCAAAAAGATAAATTTATATTGACATATTTTATTCATCTCAATATCTCTTTATAAACAGTATTGTTTGTACTGCCTTTTGTGGCTAATATAATCAAACTACTGGCAGAGCTAACTCTAACTAACTAACTCATTTAAGAATAATAATAATTATTATCCGTAATAATGAAGTAATAAATGTGTCAACACATAAATCAGGTTGTTATAGCAACCAATTATATACAAAATTTCCATCGTAAATCTCAAAATCCCAGTTTGAGCAACCCTTTAAAATGTGAATTTTGAAAAATCCCTCCTTATTGCACGGTGAAAATATGAGAAGAACCCCTATTCCAAATTTCAAGTCTGTACGTTGAGTAGTTTTTGAGATACAGTGATCAGTGAGTGAGTGGTATTTGGATTTTATAAGTATAGATATAATAAGTCAATAGGTACACATTATAAATTTATAAGTTTATAACTAATACAGTGATACATCAGTATATAATATAAATACACCAAAATTAATAGATTGCATAAAAATTACATCTTAATTTGTATACATTTCAGTTAAGTGCTTTAGTTCTTATCTGTATAACTGTACTAATTGTAGATACGTATACCGTATAATGGTGGGCTACGGACATACGGGCACCTTAATTTAATTTAATGTTTTTCAAATTATCTTACATTTGCCCTACCATCACACTTAAAGACAAAAGTATACCTATCTCGAACGAGACAAAGTATCTAGGTATAATTTTAGATAAACGTTTAACTTGGAAACCCCATCTCCAAAACAAAAGGAAACTTGCCAACATTAGACTCCATCTCTTCCGACCTCTTTTTAAATCTAAACTTAATCTAAAAACCAAAATGTTATTGTATAATACAATGACCAGACCTGTCTGGTCGTATAGTATTCAAATATGGGGGATGGCCAAACCCTCAAACATTCGCCCCATCCAATCTTTCCAAAACATTGCCCTACGTACTTTAACTGGTGCTCCATGGTACATGACAAACCTGTCACTTCACAACGACCTCAAAGTAACTAATGTCAATGACTACGCCAAAATTCACTACCACCGTTTCCACTCCCAACTCAACTCCAGTACTAATCCTCTCATTAAAGATATGGCTTCACTGCATATCCCAGGCAACCCCCTCGAAGGCTCAAACGAAATTGGAATCGAGATCTCCTTAAGCGATCTTAATCCAACTATAAGTTCTTAGGTGTTACCAATGGGTGACTTCCTTAAAAGTTGTTGTTTTTTAAAAATAATTATGTATATATTCTATATCAAAATTACTAATGTGCTTGTTGTACAGATTGTTTTTGAAAATAAAAATAATAAAATAATAAAAATTATCTTACAGCTTTACAAGTTATAAAACTGTGTGGTACGTTTTTTCGTTATCGTTAATAATTTCAACTCGATTGCATCTGTACAATTTTTTATAAAAACACAATCCGTGACGAAATTATCTAATAACGAAAATCGAAATGCCTTGGCATTATTCAGTACACATTTTTACAACAAAAGTATTTTGTATCTTTTGGCAAAAAAGATACAAGTTACTGGTATAAAATGTATCATGATATACATGATACTTGATACTTTAAAATTATGTATCATGATACAAGATACAAGATACAAGTGTATCTTTGATACTGCCCAACCCTGATTATATGTTTGTTATTAGTTAGGTATTAATTATGCACTTGATATTCAAAACTTTGTATGTCATTCAAACATGATGTTACTCGAAAATTATGAGTCGATATGCTTAGGACCACAAAAGAATATTATGTATATAAATCGCTGTAGAGAATCGTCAAAGTAGTTGAGAGATGATTTGATGATTCAACTCATTTAAGTGAACCGAGTCGTATAGGAATTGAATCGTCTTAATTAATTGAAATTTCCACCTCTAAATTAAATTATAGCCATAAAGTCGCTTGTGTTAATTGTCCACACTATATATATGTGTCGACCGCTGTACTCGAGTACAACCATATAGGTACGCAGTGATGCAATTATTGGGGTGTTACAAAACGATACCTTTGGAACAACAAAAGTATTAAAGTTTAAGTTCAAAGTCCCGCCCCACCCACCCCCCATTCCCTGAATTTTTTACTTAATTATAATAAATTGTAAAAACAATGATAATGTTGAAACGATTAAAATTGAATAAATGAAAAAAAAAATTATTTTTCTTAATTGATTGATTTACTACCTCAATTGTTTTTATATTGTTCATATTTTTGTAATAGATTGAATAAAACGTTTTGAAAACAAAATAAATAATTAAATTCTTAAAAAAATAAAAAATAATTCATTATTCTTCTCGCAAATTTTCAATTTTAATTCTTCTTTTTTTTTCCGTTGAAAAAATATAGAATAAAAATGGTTTGAGATCAGCGGAAGAGAGAAGTGTACATAAAACATCCACGATGATCAGTGGCGTAGCCAGAAATCTCTCAAGGGAGGAGCCCACCAGATATAACACCAAAATCATACGTTTTAGTATATTATAGGTATTTTATATTTAATTAAGATTAAGACAATTAAAGTACTTATATTAAAGCATGTACAATTTAAGTAATGTCTATTATTTTGACCAGTCTTGAAGTTGCATTCTCCTGGCGGAGATTTTTATGAAATCTTGTGCTATTTCCTCCACAGTTACATTTTCTTCCTTATTAATGTTTTCATATCAAATCATTATTTAATCATACATTGTAAAGTATTAAAGTATAATACAAGTGCCGATTACTGAGTAGTATTGTGTTATACTATTATAATATGTACTACACGGGCCAAGGGGGGGGGCCTGGGCCCCTATGGGCCCCTCCCTAAATACGCCACTGACGATGATCACCAAAAAAAATTTAAACCGTAAATATTAACCAAATTACGCCGCTGACCATACGCAACTGCCGATCTAGAAGTTTATGTCTAAATAGTAAATGTTGAACAATTTTTATTTGTTTTGATATTGATTACAAATATAGTCGTTTAGTCAATTATGGTTAGTTAATTTAATTTTTAATTAATTAAAAAATCAATAACCTAACCTAACTTATTAAGTGTGTATACTTATACGTCTCACATATTTTCATATTGTTCATTTTTATGCTGTTGTGTATTTGTAATGTTTTGTAACTACAACTGCTGTTTACGGCGACTTGACGATTAGTGATGAGAAAAATATAGTTTGCCTCACAAATATTGTTAAAAAATATTATATTTCGTAGTAAGGGCACAATCATGTTTTTATTTTATTTTAAGTTTATCCTTTTTAAGCATTGAATAGGCAGCTAAATTGACATTATGGCAGTTATGTATCCTAACATTATTAATTTATGATAGAATTTTACTTTGAAATATATTAATTTTGAATCTTGGCTACACTGTCTAGTGTTTACGTTGTTATCATTTATTATCTTAAAGCGTAATGCACTATTATAATTCGTTAACGTATTGAATTGAAATTTGAATTTTGAATCAACAAGTTTTATTGTTATTTGCTTTAAGTTTTTGTAATTTTTAATCTGTAATAAACAATTATTAATAATTATGATATTGAATATTGAGTGCTAAAAAATTCGAAATTCATATTGTATCCACTTACGAAGTGTTTTAAATTATTTGATTCTATATAATTTTTGAAAAATGTTCAAGCCTAAGAAAAATAATAATCCATCAAAAAAACGAGACAATGATGCTCCACCTAAAACCTGTGAGTATGAGCCCAAACCTACTTTGTATTCATCGGTCATTCAAACAGAGTCGAAGTTGAGGAACATTTCACTTTCTCGTTTGGAGCCTAAGCCGAACACGATCAAAGTATGGACAATGTTTTAAAGTGTATGTTTGAATATTTTTGATTGTATTTATGTTCATATTCAGGGAGGTGTCAGGGAAGTAAATTTCCCACTGACCAAACACGTGTACGACTATAATAATATGGTAAATGTCGGATTAAATAGCAATTCGAGCACAGTAACTAAACCCAAGCCTAGGGAACCACATTCAACAAAAAAAACAGAACCCAAGTTGAGCGATTATTACACTCCTAGTTTTGATAATGTACAGCGGATACAGATGGACAGCGTAAAAACTAATCCAGAGTTAACAGTACAATATGATGGTTTGGCGGTGACGAGATTACTGAACGAAATTGATGATTTAATTTTTATATAAATAATTATTAGTAAAGTTTATTATACTATCTGTTTATTTATTTTAACTGTGATATTTGTAAATTGTAATCAACCTTAATCACCTAAACATGATTAAGATAATTATTTATTAATATCGTATTTTAATACTTTTTTTATTCAGTATATTACCTAACATACCAATTTAATTCAATCATTTATTAAACACTTAAAGATATGTGATTAAGTTTTTTTTTTTACAATAAATGGATATATTATAATAATATGGCATATTAGTATATTACCTAGTATGACGGTTGAGCTACATGTATTTATGATCGGTAGGTTGTATCATGTTGTAACACTTATTTATAGGCATACTTTGTGTAATAAAAATAATCAGTGTGTGGAGTACTCCAGCACTGTGTTCTTGGACCTATTTTTTAAATTTTATATATGATATACACTGTACATATTAGTATAGACGGAATTTCTGCAATGACCTTAAATTTAAACAAATTTTCAGAGTATGGAGAATTCATTATTTGGGTATAATCTTTGATAAACACTTAAGATGGAACTTACATATTAGTAATCTAGTAATGCGATTATTCTTGATTTTCTTTCTCTTAATTCAATTCTACCAATGAAAATTATTCAAACTGAATAATATATGTCGCTGAAACAGTCGGTATTCTAGTATAATAAATAATATAAGATGTGGTGGAAATAAAATAAAACCACTTAAATTACAACAAAACAAATTAAACAGAACTTGTCTGAACATACATATATAGCTTTGTAGGTTTCATCCAAAAAATTATATAAAATTCAGAGTTCTGAAAGTTAACATTTTGCAAACAAAATTGGCAATTTTAAGGGTGAAAAAAAATTAATATTTGGTATTCTAAAAATAAAACAGGAAAAAAAATGTAGAGAATATAAAATGACTATAAAGTATATAAATACATACTTTGGTCAAAGATTTCATCTCAAAGATACATTTTTTAAATTAATATGTAGCTAAAATATAATATATCAAGCCATAATTTTCAATATATTGTGGTACCTACATATTGTTATATCAATTTAGAACTAAATTTTGTAAACTATGTTTATTAAAAAAATATGTTAAACCAATTTTTTTAGGAAGATGATTTTGTAAAATTCAAAGTATCATAACATAACATTATACATAAGTCATACATTGACAAAACTATGATGGAAACTTAATTATGAAGTAAAAGGTAATTTATATTATACAGATCTTATATTACATTGTCTATTTATGTTCTGTTAGTGTTATATCGAAAACTAATGTTTTTGGATGTAACAATTATTTTGTAGAAATCTAAAAAGAATATTATTTTGTATATTATTTTTATTTAGAATAGTGTCATTTACTCTAAAACAGTGTTTTGTGGTAGGTATATCACACTAACTTTAATTATTTATAAGTTCAACTAAAAATTGATTATACATTTTAAATAAATGTAATAGTTGTAATAATGATGAGTTTATGAACTAATTTTAATGAACTCGTACAGTTAAATTACGCTTAATTGTTATGTTATAAATATTTGACATTATTTGATAAATATGTACAACAAAATTATTAAGATAATAATCAAATTTACAGTTTTAAATTTTTTTTTTTTTTTACTGGGCACTAGTAGACTGAACATATTTTCTTAAGATAGAAATAAAAACTGCTGCACCGCCTATTTTAAATATTTAGCCTGAAAAAAATAGAAAGAAATATTGATATAATTAATAATCTTATACGTTCGGTTTAATTTTATCGTTAGTATGCTATTGTACCTTTGCCTCGAAGAAATCTCTCACGCCTTTAATACCAACTTTGTTAAAGTCTACTTTTTCTTGTTTGGCCAATGCACGTTGACAGTACTCCAAAGTTTTGCGATTTGTCATGACAAACTTAAAAATATTAATAAAATAATAAAAATGTGTTTCTTCATTCGGTTTATTAAAACGTTTGAATTTATATTAGTGAATACTTCAATTTAAAAATATATTGATTACCAAGTTAAATTTATAAATTTTAAACATACTTCTCTAAAAGTCAATTTTCCATCTTTATCTTTGTCCGCATCATCGATCAGTTGACTTAAAGAGTTTTCAGTCCACGGTACTCGACGTTTGATCATCATACGTTTCAATTCATTCCGACACAGGTATCCATCTTTATTGGCATCATATCTATGAGCAAACATAAATACTTTTGTTTAAAATTACTTTAACAACACAAACAATGATAGGTAATATAATATCTGTGGATGGTAAACGAAATAACCTGGCCACACGCGTTTAAATCACATATTTAGGTCATATTTATATGTTTAATACTTATAATATTATATGTCTATTCTTGTTTCATATTTACTTATTGTGCTATTAAGTTCAGATTGTAAATTTCATATTAAAATAAAAAAATATATATAGGATATATCATACAATATGATAACGTACTGGTTAAAAATGTCTTCGACCTTTCGAATTTGCGCCGGGCTGAACTCTGAGAATTCCAAATACACCTGTCGCTTGGTCGTGTTCGATGCGTATTCATTAGCGTTCAGCTCACCGCCCTCACCGTTCGAATCAGATGAATCTTCCTGCATCATGGTCGGTACCTATGTACGATAGTCGGTGAAACGGAAGGAAGTTGTCGAAAACACGAAAGCGCAACGGATCGTGAGAGATCGACAAGAAACTGCAGAACTCCGGGGAACGAAAGCTGTTATATTGGACTTCCTGCTAATACCTATACTCCGTAAGTCCGTCAGTTATATTCTGACGCGCAATACCTATTTCTTTACCAAATAATATTTGACAAATATTGTGTTGCTCTGTACGTACGCAACTCATTTACATATAATACGACTTTTATGCGAAACTGTAATGTAAACTTATCGGAGGAAAGACGCTTTATACTGCGATGGCGTATCACGCGCCTACCGTAAATAGTTCTCCCGTCGCTATATAATAGGGATGTTTGGAAAATGAGTCAGTCTCACACTCTGCGTTTAGTCGTGTCACTATAATAATACTAATTATTATTATAAAAATATAATATAAAAAGCACTCTCGGTACGCGCAACTGTTATTATTATGGATATATATATATATATATATATATATTGTGTACCTGCCTTCAATAACGCATTTTTATACATTGTAATATTGTCGTTTCGCATATATTTTGTATGCTCGTGTTTGTTGTTGTGTTTTCACATTATTATTACTCCGACGCCGGCTGATAAAAATCCTACCGAACGTGAATGAATATTATATACTTATTGTAGGTAGGTATATACGATGAAAAACGATTGTTCGATGGCGGTCATCAAATACGTAATATGAATAACATGATATTACGATTCATCGACAGCGCATTTTTGTCGAAGTATTACATTTTTAATTTTTTTTTCTTTTATTGCACTCGCGCGGTGTTAGATATATTTTTGAGGTGGTGGCACATGGATGGCAAACGTTATTATTTTGGATCGTTTTTGTCATATTTTCATCGTTTAGGCCCGTTTCCATACATATTTCTTATGAATTTAAAAAAAAAATAATAATATTGACAATTTTTTAAATATCAATAATGTTTAAAATGGTTGAGTATGTAATAACAAGAGAATGACGGATTAACTTTATATAAGATGTGAGATCAATGTGCCTAAGGAAATACTTTTTGTATTTTAGATTTTAAGCAGAATGTATTGATTTTTTACAAGATGAGGTGCGTGTTCCTTTTAACAAAAATGTATTTGTGTTTTTAGCAATCCATATTTTTGAGGCGGCAAAAATGCATCAATTTTTTTCTACATCAGCATCTTTTCCGGTAAGAAAGTCAATCTAGTTGGACAGTTGGTACAGACGGGTAATATCGTTTTCACATTGGTTGGAAAATACAAAAAAATCACTAAAATTTGAATATTATTTTATGTTAAGAATTCATAAAAATATCACTGTATTTATATATGTCTTAAAAAGAATACACTATACATCTAAATTTAATACAAGATTTCTTACGTGTATTTAAAAAAAAAAGTTTATTGGAAAGTTAAATTAATATTTTATTATAAGATTTTTATCAAATTTTATTTTTATTTTAAAATCCTCATCAAATGATTTTCTTGTTTAGTTATAATTCAATAACGAATAACTGTTGATATTTGCAATCTTCACAAAGTTTTTATTTTATGATTCAAACTTTTTCAAAATATAATAAAATATTGAAACTGATGACATCACATTTTTTTATTACGGATGATAAGCATTTTAATATAAAACATTAAAATGTATTAAAATAATCGCCTTTGAATTTGTTTTATCTTAATATATTCTTATTTGAATATACTTGACATACAAAATAATAAGTATATATTACATAGGCGCCAGGTTTTGTAAATGCCAATGGGGGCCGAATTTTCTACATATTAGCCTTAACTTTTGCTCTTCAAAATAATTTAAATATGTGGTTAAAGAGTAGAGACGCGGGAAGTGGACTACTTATATCTATATTTTTAATTGTATCCTCTTAAATTTTAAATCAGGGGAACACTCAAAATTTTTCATTAATAACGGTTCCCCTCAAATTTTTAGTCACTTAAAGTCCTAGTTTAAACTAATTCAAATATGTAAAATATGATAAAATAAATACTACCTGTAGTATAACACAAAATAAATTAAAAATATTTATTTACTTTAATTTATTTAACATTTACAATGTTCTCGAATCTCGGATATATTATTCTGTAAACATGATTTGGGAAATTCAAATCTCAATCTTTTCAATGGGGGCTGAGCCCTGACTCCATCTTTTCAATGGGGGCTGCGGCCCCCGAGCCCCCATGTAGTCGGCGCCTATGATATATTATAATGTTACAATACGTAATTTAAATTTTTTCATAACAGGAATTGCGGCACACAGAACAAAAAAATGCATTATATAATATATACCTATTACATTTGATACACATCAAATAACATCACACTTGGTATATAATTACATTATATATATGAAAATAAATAAACAGTAAAAAAAATACGTATAAAGATATTTTTTAAAACAAAAACAAGTACTTAATTAGTTTCAAAAACAATAATACATTTTTATATTAAATATCTATAAATCAGGATATCATACACAGGGTAATTTCCTTGTTATAGTGGCTAAAGTGACCACTGACTTGAAATATTGAATAGCGGTATCAATGACATAGGGTATAAGACACAAGTGCATATATTATATATAATATATACCTCAGTACTGGTAACAAATGACTTAATCTAACTTCGCAGAGTTAGTCGGAACTCGAGTTCATCACATTGCAACTATAGAGTATACCACGCAGCTGAACGATGACTTTCATTTAAATTCAATTTTGGTTGGAGACCAGCTATCAACGTGGTAATTTAAAAATAATAAATACTATATTACGTAAATACATTATAATTTGAACTGAATATCAATTTATAAATATTGACATCAAGCTTTCAATTGTATGTTAAATCTATATAATATATTACCACCTATACAACTGAATCTTTCAATACCTAACAAAGTATTTCCGGTTAACTAGTTTTATTATGTAAGATTTTATTTATATTATTAGGTATATCGGTATATGTATTTATTATTTTACTGTTTATTACGAAAAAATGTTGATCATTTTATTTCAAAGCAAAAGCAAGTGCTATGTTTCAACAAAGCTGAAAGCTCTTTGTACTATAATTATAATATGATATTGTGATTACGATGAAATTTGGCGACGGTGCTGCTGCTGCAGGTTAATGACGTTTATCATCTACTATACAGCGGCGGTGTTGCATTTAAATAATAATTAATGTCAATGATTTAATATTTATTGATGAAGCGCGAGACTATATATTATATAGCATTTCCTTTTCTCATATTGGTAACATGGAAACGCGTAATTGAAAGTATTTTAAATTAATGGAATGTCACGAAGGGTTCATTTGCAGATGAGTGAATTTTTCGCTTTCGTGTATAGTTCTAATCTCATTTCTGCATACCTGAAAATTAAAAAGAAATATTTAAATAATGAAAAATTTAAATAATTTAAGGTATTGCTTGTGGGTTTAAAATATAATTAAAATTTATAAAGAGAATTATTTCGTGGAATTTTGAACTTTAAATGTCTATATTTCTCATTATATATCATCATATTATTACTTTAAATAATCGAAATCGATCACAGATATTTCGGCTTGTACAATTGACCAGAAGATCCACAACAAATGTGACGCAATTACAAACATGTTCACTTGTTCCTTAAGCACGGTCACCCTTTGATCGTTTTGGTCCAACGATTCACCGATGTATTCTTCCAAGTACGACCTCAGCCAGTCCATTTGCAAATCCGCATTTGGATACAATGAAAAGTCCGGTTCTTGCACACCTGCGTTATTAAGATATCAAAGTAAATAATCGACGATAAGAAAATTTTTTTTCGTTTTTTGTATCACATTAAAAACAATAAAAAGCTGAACAATTTAAAACGAGGTTTCTCATAAGTTGTTCTTATATACAGTAAATAAAAAATTTCAAAATTATATACTCCCCATTTTTTATATATACATTATATTATAATATAAACGTTCAATTTTTTAAGAAATTTGTCGAAATGAGAAAAAATATGAAAAATAATTTCAATATTATACACACCAGCGAATTCAATAAAGTGATTGGCTATGTCAAAAGCCTGATAGTTGAACATGGCGTACTCATAATCGATGATTGCCACGCTGACGGGACTACCTCCCACCGAGTTGTCCCTCTGCACAAGTATGTTGGTCAACAACAGGTCGTTGTGACAGAACACCACTGGACTTCTGATATTCTCCAGAAATGTTTTGACTGTTTCAATATCGGCCCGTAGACTTATGACGCCTTGGGGGAATACCTTTCGAAATCTATATATTGTATATAAATATACACAATTTTTTATATATTATAAAATATAATAATGGAATCACGCGCAGACGGTAGTATAAAATAATATACAGGGGACGAGGTGGCCGAGCGGTCTAACGCGCGTCGGCTGTGGCTCAGCCGAACCTGGTTTGATCCTCGACCATCGGGCGACATTTTTCTCCGTGCAAGTCACGGTGTCCGGAGAACAAGTGCCGCCATCCCCCACTCATCCGGGGCATGGCAGAAACCTACGGGTGCCCCAATAAAAATTCTGACAAAACTCACCCACGTGTAACACACCTACCGTTCCATAAACCTACAGTACCACCCCCTTCTCTATGGCCTAAGTTGCCGCGGGATAATTAATAATAAAAAAAATAATAACAATAATAATAATAATATACATACATTCGAGTCCCGATAACTTGAAGATATTGAACATTTGAATTTATTTTTATTCTATAAGAAATTCATTTAGATAAATTTAAGTTAAGCATTATTTCGAACAAATTTTTATCTCCTTTCAACTTGGAGTTATTGCGATTTGACTATATAATATAATTTTAAACAATATGATGGTCGTGCGTAGAGGACACAGTTTTAATTTTTTTTTGGAAATCGTATACTAAAACATTTAGCCAATGAACAGTTACCACTGAAAAATATTTATTTTTTTTATTGAAGTAATATTATTTATTTATATAAATAGGTAATATAAATGTTGTAAATTCCCGATTAGTTTTTTCGAAAACACTACTACAGTATAGTATATACCTCCATATATACTCACCCATCATCACGCTGACCGATAAAATATAGGGATTTTATACGTTGAAATCATCACTAATAATACTATGAATTGCTTTATAGTTTATGCACTGACCGGTTGTCGGTGGAAGGAGAGCTAAAACGTTCCGGGATGAGATTGGCGAACTGTTCCATTTTACTCCAAAGTCCGGATTTGATAGTTTCGTCGCTCGTCGTTTTGCCACTTGTAGTTAACCGGTGAAATCTCGCCATCGTTTTGGCTACTTGCCTGTAAATGTTCGGGTCCCGGCATGTGGTAGTTGTCAACGTTTCGCCTATAATGTATTTGTACACCATACCATTATCGAACGTTGCGTACAAATTCGGCGCGACTCCAACATGGTACAAAAACTGAAAAAAAAAACAGGACGTTCAAACATTATTTTTGTCTTATATGCTCAGAAATTAATTAATATACATATATGTATGTAGAAATATATATATATATATTAATTTTTTTTTATCAAATTACCCTTTGTCATCATAATTATTATAATCAAATATAAATTAATGTTCTTATAACATATAATATACATAATATACATATACATATAATTACATATTATGTAAAGCAATCAATTAGATTAGTGGAAGTAACCATAACGCATTACTACATTAAGTGAAACAATTATTATAAGTATATAATATCGTATATCGTATAAGGTGCAACGAAAAGACGAAGGCCTTCATAAAACTTTTGCTCTAATCAATATTTATTTTTTTATAATGTTTATAATTTTAAATAGACGCTCGCACTATACAAGCATTGGAGCATGGTGGTATAACATTTTTAATTTTGTTTTTGTTTGTAAAAAATAAACAATTATAGGTAAATTCTTTGAAAAACTTCAAGATAAGTAAGTATAGTTGACTATACTATAATTGATCAATTTACAAATTTAATTTTAAAAAAAGAATGTTAAAAACGTTTATTTACGCAATTTATTTTTTTAAATTTTTTTTCGAGTCATTAATTTGAATCTCAATATAACTTTTTTCCAAATATTATTTTTGGGAATTTTCAGACACAAATAATCTTTAATCATTTATTGTCCATAATATAATTTTCATTATTAACTATAATATTAATGTAAGTGAAAATCACACAAAATTAACACCATTATTAATTGTTATTTTTTAGTTCAATAATAAAAATTTAATAGTTTTGTTGATAGTTCCATGATTTTTAGATTCTGATCGGAGCAACATCACCAATAATGTGTTTTTCTTTTTTTTTGTGTCTATATCATCACGTTTTGGGGCAGTAAAAGTGCTTCGATTTTCGACTTTAGCACCTCATTAGATCAGAAAGTGAACTTAGTTGTACTTTGGGGGGGGGGGGGGGGGTCAAAAGTAAAAAATTCCCAATATTTTTCTTAATAATTGGGATAAACAAACTAAAAATTAACTTTAAAACAAATAACCATAGATACATGAAATTTTCACCGAATCTTTATATACCTAAGTATATTCTATCCACCATGCAATTTTCAAAAAATTTCGACTTTAAGTTGAACTATTTATAGGCATATGCAATTTTCGATCATTATTAGTTTATTTAAAATTAATATCGATAAAATTTATTTGTTGGGTAGAAAAGCTTGAAACTGTAATTTAAGACACCTAACATATTGTTACAATAGCAGTTGAAAAATATTAAAAATATATATAGGCACGATTTTTTTGCAAGCATTTAAAGTTCAAATTTTGACTAAATACGTAAAAATTACGGCAATGTTCAAATTATCTTAGATAGAAATTCATAAAAGTTTTTCTTATTAGATTTAAGATTTGAAAATTAAATACAAGGCTCCTAACATAACATTTTTACAATAGCAATTGAAAAATAAAAGAAATAGATAGTCACAATTTTTTTTTATAAGCATTCAAAATTTGAATTTTGACAACATACGTAAAAATCACAAAAATTCGTTAATTATTTTAAGCTAGAAATTCACAAAAATTTTTCTTTTTAAATCTAAGATTTGAAAATTTTTAATAGTCTATAATATATCCTAGACAGATAAACCGTTTCAGCTCAAAATCGTTTTTCGTATACAATGATATAATATCATTGGAATCAAATTTAATTCCAGCCATTACAGTAACCTACTGTACATCAGAGCGACATCCACAACTTATATCTGAATTTATAAAAAAATTTTATTTGAATTTTTTCTCCGTATGTAACTATTTTTTTTTAATCTAGATATATTAGTTATGAGTACTACGAAACAATATTTATTATTGAATTCATATATCTATGTATAATTAATATTGAAATATTATTGTGATTTGAGTAGTTATTGTATACTTTTTATTCATATAAGTTAGAAGAACGTCGTGTAACCTAGAAAAAACACATGTATACGCAACTCGAGTGTAATCAAAAAAAAACTTGGGGACACAATTCGTTTGCAGTTGTTTTGGTGATGGAAACGCATATAACTAGTAAACTATATAGACACATATGAAGGCCAAAATTAAAAATATTTAGATTATATAAAACATTTTAAAAGTATATTATGTGACGATACAAACTTATTTTTTTAAATAAGAAATTAACTTTTTTACTGTACCTATAGTAGAGGAGAGGAGAGGAGAGAGTTCGCCCGCGTAAGACGGATAAGGGCTTGAAACACAGCCACCGGGGTCAGAGCCTCGTTTCTCCCCGTCACAAAGTTGGTTATGTCTGTACCTATAGTTAGTTGATTTTCTGGTTTTTTTTTTATATTGAAAGCATTTAAACTGATTAAATTTTAACGAATAGATAGTTTCAGAGTTATTATTTATATTTATGTTGGATAATAAGTAGTCTTTTATATAAAATATAAAACTGATGTTGCGAATAATCCATGAAAAAATCGAGTACCTACCTACTACCTATAAAGGTACTCGAATACATTTTTAAAATGATAAAATTGTCATCGATAAATATTAATTAAAACTCAAAACAATTTTTCATAATAATATAATAGTCTTAATATTATGGTATCTTATCTAAACCAATTATCACGAACTCTAACCAATAACCATCCTTATTCGAGCTTAAATTTAAATGACTTAGAAATGTGTTCGTGTTTCGATTAATGTATTAAGTGTATTCTAAAAAATATGGTACTGAAGACAAGTATAAGTATAGGTACTTGTAAATAATCCAAAAAACAGAGTTTAAATTTATTAATCATCAGAGCATGCTTAAATACTTATCACTCAGTGACCAGGTATATATACTATGGTAACAACGAACCTTAAAGTTTTCTACTTCTGCTTTCCTGTCAATGATCTGTTCCGTATTTTTGCCGTAAATGCGAACCAGCACACCGTCATCTTCCGGACGCGAGTCATCGAACAAACCGACCAACTTGTTGGTAATACCATCTGTGAACAACTAATATTTTATGGACAATATTTCGATTAGTTATTGTTTCAGATTTTTTTTGTAAACCATTAAAATAAATAAAACTGCGTTATAGCTTGTATAATAGAAGCATATACATTTATTTAACATAAATGTACAAATGTATACAATATATTAAATACGAGCGCCGTCACACACTATATATAATATGAGATATTTAATGTTTATTTTTATGTTTTTACCTTGTATCGGATTTTTTTCAAATCGCAGTCTGGTCGTATTAGTTTTAGTATGACTCGAGATCCGTTCTCGATATCGTCGTCTTCAACAAAAATGGACAAGTGAGGAATAGTAGACATTTCGAACGATCGAGAAGCCAATAATATACTGTTATAAAATAATTTGTTTGTCTATCACAACATACAACGCACAATGTAGTAAAAGGTGGGACGCGTGTGAATGCCGTGTGATAACAATCATAAACCAGAAGTATATTGGCTTCTGATCTTTACGACCAACTTGTTTCCTCTATAAAATCAATATACGAGTTAGTTATGCATTGTTTATTGGCAGCAAATAGATAAAGTTACGCATTGTTTTACAGACACGAGATGTAATCTGTAAAAAAAATAAAAGTATAATAGTATTGATTAATATTTTATATAAGTACGAATGAGAAGGAATAAATTGACTATAATTTTATTGTGTTAATATAATCAAATATAATCCCTTCACTAATATTTTTGGCCTTGGTACAGAACTAAATCCAGGCCCCTCTTAAATAAGGATTAATTTTGAAAAATTTTTTTAATATATATTCAAATAATTATTTGCATGAATGCCGGGCCCCTCCAAAGTCCGGGTCCCTGTACCATGGGTTCTTATGACACCCCTCCCCCCTGTATGGGTCCTCATCAAAGGTAGGACTTATTGGAGCACTTATAGTGTATAACATGCAATATTTTGAAACAAATTCAGTTATTACAGTGAAACCTCTAAATACCGGAAACTCTCGGTCGCTTAAACGTCGTCCGCTATTTGGAGGTGTCCGCTATTGAGAGGTGTCCGTTAAAAGAGGTTCACTGTATATACCCACTGTGCATTTTAGGTTACAGAAAATTGTAGTGATGTATATGATTCAAGTCTTAATGCTAACATCGCACCTCAAAGTTACCAAAATATATTATGTTTAATGGTTTATTTGATTAAGTCTTACAAATATTTAAAGTCTATATGAACATCAACGTTGACGCATTGGTAATAACGTTTCGGCATCTTTCATACGAGAGTATGTGTAACTATTAAGCTTTACTAACTTTAGAACAACAGCCAAGTGATGTGTTAAAAAATGATTTATATCTTAATAACACATTAATTGATGATCATATTGTAAATTATATTAAATTCATATTTAATTTATCAGTTGAGCCAAATATTTTAATTGATCAAAATAGAATTCCACCATTATAGAAATGACTCTAAAAATAATAATTTTTCTAATAGGTACCTTAAATAATATAAAAACGCATTTATACTTAGTGTTCCGCCGCGATAATAATAATAATAATACAAGCGAGTTTGACTAAAAAAGGCGAAATATTTATTATATAGTATATACCATACTAAGCGTAATGTGTATAGGTACATAATGTAATACCTACATACATTTTATATTATTACGTAACATTCGTAATATGAAAAATTTTCAGAACTGGTTACAACAAAATGCATATTAAAACCATTCACCCGAAACTATTATTGGAATACTTCTCTAATATTTGTATTATGTTCTATCGAACTCTCATGAGAGTTCCAAATACATTTTAGAAACACAATATGCCGTTATGTTGTTCGTGAAAATTTAGAAAACATTTTGTAAATCTTATCTGGTAATTAATATTAATATTACCCAAACAGTTTTATTTTGCACATTACTCGAGTTCAATAAAGTTATTATAACATATCTTTGTTAATCCAAACACTTGAAATTATTTTAGTATTACTGATGAATTATGATATTATTAATTATATGCATATAATACAGAAGTGCGTTACTAAGCGCCCGTGTATTTTACGTAAAATTCGAAATTATAATAATAATATAACCTAACACATAATTTACCATGTTATAAAATATGTAGGTAAAGGTAATCTGTACAGCGTATACCTACAAAATATTGTGTGCTGTTATCGAATTGACAATTCAGAGTGATAAATATTATATCGTTAATTATATGTTTGTTTTACAATAATTACTTTACAACATATATTACGACTATTATGACTACACCGTTCTAAAGCAATTATAGTCAGTTAAGTTGTAGTTGCATACAACTTTACAAGTTAATAGTATTGAATAACAATATTATACAATAAAAGATATAAAATAACAATAATTTATTATTATTTTTTATAAGCTTTTAGTCAGTAGGTATAACAATGACAGTTCTACAATTATATAATATTATTCAATTATAGAAGGAAAAATCAATGTATGCAATGATATGACAGTAAAGTGGAAAAATGTACAAAAATAATATTAACAACATTAATATACGAAACCATCTTCTAATATTAAGTTAATTATTTTTTTTAATTTTTAATATTGAGCATAGAGTAATTTATTGTTATATACATATAACAAAATAATATAAATAATTGAATTACAGGCTCAACCCGCGGAGTGGCGGAGTTTGTATATTAAATATAATAAAACATATTTGATTATGTTTAATTAGTTTAAGCTATGAGTAGGTATATATTGTATATGGTACTAATATATGAGTAAACATTTAATTAAGTGTTGACAAAATTGAATGATTGAACGAAAAATAATGATTTTAATTATTTCGTTGTAATTTAAAAATATAAATCAAAGTGACTTGAAACTTTTTTACCATTATTATTTTCTAAACACAATACAATTTTCAAAATATTTAGATTAGCTTTAAGTTTTATTATTGCAAATTGCAATTAAAGCTCGTATCTATACATTCACACCGTTCTATGAAATTCTATTCCATTCATTCAGTATCCACACTAAAACACTACGTTACTGTTAAAAGTTCATGAAAAATTAAACGAAATCATTAAAACAAGTTAATTTTAATGCATTTCTTCTAATCACTGATTGTTATCCAAAAAAGTTAAAAACTTAAAATGTGACAATATGAGAAAAAAGCGTAACAATACTATACCTATACATAAAATATTATTTTCAAAAATTTTATTTTATGATAATTTTAAAATTATATAAAATAAAACAATAATACTAGCTGTTTGTGTTTAATATTATAAGAATCATGCTGTATAATGAATCCAATTAATTTGATTAAATTCAAGATTCATAATCTATTTTTATTTGGTGAAAAAATATATTTACATATCCTTTGGCATTGTCAAATAATTTTATAATATGAAATGTCTAATAGTAATCAATTCATGTTTGATGATAATTAAAATCGAAAATACTACGGATAATAACAATATAAAAATAAATGTAATATAACTTTTACGTAAAGTTAGTTAACTGGTAAGAATAATTTATTTTATAATTTGTTAGTTGGAATAGGTAATAATTTATTTTTATTATTTTGTTTTATCGATAGACATAATTTTATTACGTTGTTTAACTTTCTTCTTCAGCGACCGTGTATTTTTATTTGAAGTAATTTTTATTTTATTTGTATCATTTTGTGTAACATTTAAAAATTTAGCATTTTCATTAATTTCTTCGGAGTTAATTTCATTAGTTTTCTCAAAATTTAATGGTTTATTTAATTTTTGAATGTTTTCGTTATCATCGTTAACAGATTTTATAATGTTATCTGTAAGCTTAATTTTCTGATTTTCAGCTGTTGTTTTACCTAAAGTTATAGTTTGACAATAATTTTTAAAATGTCCTCCGATTAAATAAGGTAAATGTTTTTTATAAATATGGTTGAGATTTTGTAACATTTGCATATTTCTTATAAAATTACACATTTTTGGTGCATATTTAGCGATATTTGAGGTAATATTATATTGCATGCTTATATACTTAAACAATTTTATGTTATAAAATTCCAACCATATAAGGTACCTATATACGCCTTATGAATTATGACAATTTATACTAGTCAATTAGTATGCTTACTGCAATCATTGTTTTCATTAGCTAACATCGAGGCTAAAATAGTAAACGAGTCTTTATTAATTACATTTTTGTATACTTCGTGCAAAGGCGCATTGTCCATAGGTCGCCTTAAGGGGGAGAGTTTTTTTTTAAATTTGTTATTTGCTCTTGATCTTACGATTTCTAACCTTTTCTTTATTATTCCTAACTTTTCATTTGGGTATATTAACTCTTCATCGTGATATTCAGCAAATAGTGATGTATGTTGAAGTGTTGGTTTTAGATTTTCAAAATCATTTTCATTATTTTCATCGACGTTTTCTGTGTTAAGTTTTGCCATTTTGTTAAAAATGTTGAATATTATTAATAATGTTTGCGTTTTACATATTATTTATTATATAAATCAACAAATTAACGTTACCATGCCTATAAATTGTTATGAAATGCAGAAATTATAGAAAAATAAATATCATGCAATTTAGGGGAAAACATTACTCTTCAGTAAAATATAGCGTATTAGATATTCAGATTTCTATAAGTTATAAAAGAAGAAATTATATAATATTTTACTAAAAACAGATATATCTAATTTTTAATGATATAATTAACTTAATTTTATAACTATCGTCTAATAATAATAAAGCATAATAAATAATTTATAGAATAAATATTATATGTATTTGATTTATCACTATTGATATTATTAATCACACCAACAACTAAAATGAGGTAACTTAAAACGAATTAGTGGCTAACCTATTTTATATTTTCTCTTTTTTTGAGGTTTAAAAAAAAAACTAAGAGAGTCGGTTTTGTATTTCGTAGGTGTCAAGTACGCCTTATCATTAATTAAATCGCAGGTTGAACTATAAAATAGCATAATATAATGAATAATAATATATTGATTATAACAATATTTCCGTGATTACTCCATTTACTTAAACTTAACTAAATGCAACTAATGTCTAAAAGTAGTAAAAACAGTAGTACCAACATAAACTTTTTTTATTAAACATTTTATTTATAATCTAAACAATATAATTAGATACAAGAATTAGTAACAGGAGGTAGCTTTTATGGGCAGGAACTGAACAGTGCCACCTTAACGTAAACTTAAGGTATAATAAGGTATAAAAAACTTAAACGTTAGTCTAATTATTTTGAAAATTTTAATGTGTATATTGTACCTAATTTGTAAATAATTTAACTGCAGGTACATATAGAGGCAAAAAGTTTAAAATGTTTAAGAATAATGTTTTTTAAATCACAAAAAATGATTAAAACTTATGTTACTAATATCTGATGTTGTCAAAATTTGGACACAAAATTTTTATAAAAACTGGACATTAAAGTAAAACCATATTAGCAAGCATATTATTTCAGTTGACAGTATTTTAGCCGTCAGCTTACCTCTGGTGTCTGATTTGAAGTGCCTATTTATGTTTCACGATTTTACATCGCGATGTGTGTAATAATGGTAATATTAATTAAAATAGCGAAATGGGCTTGCCCACATGGTTGAAAGCTTAGTGACATATCTAAGTGCTAAGTGTCAAGTGGGTAAGTCGTAAACTCATATTGGTACCACAGTACAATAAACTCTTAAATATAGGTAGTTTAAGAAGTCGCATGTATGTTATCTCTGTCTTACGAACGCATAAGACATGAAAAATGTGTGTTCTACAGTTTTAAATTTGAGCAATAGCCTTTAATAATAGAGATAATTAACTTACTATCAAACTTAAAAAGGTATGAAAACATTACCTCTGGTTTCAGAAATATTTTAATTTTTAAGAAAGTTATTATGAATGCCTAACTATTACAAATGAAAGATGTTCATAAATACCTAACTTAAAGATTATTAAAATAACGTAAAAAATAACCCGCACTTAAAGGCACGAAGAACACCTTTCTTATGCCTTTAAAGTCTGATAATATATAGGTAAATTCATTAAATTATTTTATTAAAGCTTACAATACAAAATTGGAACTGTAGAACATAAATTTGCATTTTGCCGTGTCACATGTCCGTAAGACCATCGATTATAACCAATGGTGAGACGGAGAAAAAAACCTTAAAACACACGGGGGCGTGGCTTCCTCGTTTTATGAATAATTGATACTATATTTTGCTATCATAATATTATTATATTGTGTCGAAATAAATAATTTTAATGGCATTGATATCGTGCTTACGTGTTGGATGATCCGTTTCACGGCGGCCTAATGATTGGACTCTGAAATTGGGTTATCCGACCGGCTCCTCCAGCAAATACCGTATTTGCAGACCGCCTAATTCTGCATGCCTTGGCTGTCCTCGCGAGCAGAGTAACGCGACGAACTTAACACGGCCGCTGACCCTGACGTACGGAGTACCTATCAATGAGTAATGGCTGAAATTAAATTAATTATGAGTATTATCTAGTATATATAAGTACGTGTTAGATTATCATGGATTAAAAATATGATATTGTACATAATATTTTAATTGGCACGTATGACGTAGGTATAAATGTATAATAATATAATTATGCATAAAATGGTAAAACGTAAAATTTTATCATCATTAACGTATTTTAACTTCGCGGGACGGATGTTTACAAATATTGTTATCAATTTATCAGTGTTATAAACACGAAGATTAGATAGTTGATAAAGAGACCAACCTCGCCCCACCACCATTAATAAAAAAACGTCCCAAGAAAAATCGTACTGCCACTGGTAGCGCATCGGTCGTTTACGTAACTAACGTATTATTAGACATTAAATATTATTATGATAATTATAAAATAAAATATCATACTAAAATGTCCATAGTAATAATAAACTAACAAACGCGGTTTGAGATAAAAACTTATCGTATAGTGCAAAGGTGGCCAACTTATGAAAATAATTATTTAATTCAGATGACACATAATCGATAAGTTAAAAGCCAATATGAAAAAAAATATTAATTTGACTCAGTTTAAAAAAAAAATCTATTTTTTTAAATTAGTATGTAAATCAAATAAAGAGTGACTGTGTCTATCTAATCTATTATCATAATATATCAATATACACAATTATTTTATCAAGAAAAATAACAGAAATTGTTGTGTTCATTATAGTAGGTAGGTAGGTATTTATTATTTAAATCAACTGAGAATAGCTAATAGTTATTTCAACTGTTAATTTATAGATAATTTAAAAAAATTACCTTTTTATTTATTATTAAATATATTATACGGGATAAAGCCTTTGGAACATATATTATATTATATACATTAATTATACAATTAATGATATAAATATTAAAATGAAGCTGGACAGTATTTTTTTTTTTTAAACTTAACTTTAATTTTTTAACTAGTTAATGCGCCCACCTTTGTACGGTGAACTGTATTCTGCAACGATTCATATTCATATCAGGTATGATTGAGATTCATTCGGCTCACTGTTCTGAAAAAATTCAGCAACTAACCATAAACAATAGATCGGTGTTAAATTTTCATAAAATTTGAATTTATTTGAAGTAATATTAATTGTTTGTTTTTTCAATCGTAATTTAAATAATAAATCATAGCCAAAAATATCTATGTGATAGATGGATGGATTTTTTAATTAGATAATAAGTGTAGAGCCAGAGTGAAAAAAAATATTAAGACAGGGAAATTAATTTCATCAAATCCACTCAAATATTTTCATCTGTTGAATAGAAATAATGTTTTAAATATTTACACATTGAATTTTATATGCATATAGGTATATAAAAATTATTAAAATACATTTAATATTATGCACCATATTTAGGTAACCAAATTCGAAAACGGAAATTTAAAATATACAAATGAAAATCTTAAATTTGTCTTTGTACAAGTACAATATATGTTAAAATAAATATATCAACTTACAAAGAACAAACTATTTTAGCTTAAGATATAACTAGTCTATCTGTTTTATTCATATACATAATACCATAAATTGTTTTATAATTTGTTCTTTTTTTCAACGGAGTTTTATGTTTCGTCGTCGTTAAGTTTAATTTAGGTAAAATTGAGAAGAAAATCATAAATTGGACACTTCGTGAGGAACAGTTCTTGGATAAACACAACAATAAAGTGAAAAATTTAAGGAAAACCTGGAAGAAGGCCTAAAATTCCATTCCTGGAGCAAATGATGAAAGAAACCGGAATAAGAACATATTATTGTCGGGAGTCAAAGAGGATTATAATTGACAGAGATGATTGGAAAGAGACATCATTTAACCAATCTTTGGATTGAAAGAAAGAAAAGCTCGATCAGAACATTTTTTTCTCGATGGCCATGAAATGGTTTGTAAAACGTGTTCATCGCTAAATGCTAATCGTTTGCAGATAAATAATATTATATTAATATAGCCCTTGTCCCTTAAGTTATTCCAAATTGTCTTCAGGTTTATTTTTCTATCCACGAAAAGAATATAACAAAACTCCAGGCCATCGGGATTTTTCTCGGTGATCCCGGTTACCCGGTTTTCCACTTGGTAGGTACTGTTTAGTTGGGTTTGGATTTGGTTCAATGAGGTAGATCTAACTTATAACGTTTTCAACGGCATAAGTAATAAGTTGGACATTATTTTTCAGATTTAAATTAATTCGATAACAACAGTGCCATCTAATGCCACCGATTAATAATGTCGAACTCTAACGTGTACCTACGCGAGGAACTGGCCATCACAGTTGCTCAATTTTCTACCTAGTTAGACATCACTGACATATACCTATACGATTTGCAATGAATTGGACGAGATCAAACAGTGGCGTAATTTGGCCATGTTTGTGTGTGGGGGGGGGGGATAAAATATTTTAACATTTTACCTATACCCGACCCTCCCATAAAAAAAAAAAAATAAAAAGTATTTATTATAAGCACCTTTCAGAATTCAGAGCAATATATTTATGTACTCACGAGACATGGAATAAATTCCGATTAAGTGTACAAATCGATAAGTTATTTTTAGTTCAATAGGACTACGGAAAAATATTAGGATAGGATAAGATAGGACAGATATGACAATAGTCTTTCGATCGTCGTCGATCCACGATAAAATAATATTTTACTGCTCGGTGGTTTATTTTTGTACCACTACACAGTGCATAAACCAACTCAAAACTTACACAAAACATATTCATATTGCAATAGCGATACTTATAAACTTGCGTGGCTGCATTTAAAACGAACTAGGTACGAAGTATTTATGTACAACTAGCATAAAGGATTTGTTTTTTTTGTATTATTTCTATAAAGTATAAAATATAGGCTATTTATAATAATATTAATTCGCCGAGGTATTTGATTTCAATATATATACATTTATATATATAAAAAAATAATAATATTATTAGATAAAGAAGTAGATAGGTATGTAGTTAATCAATCTTAAAAAAAGGTCATGGGGGGATACGACACCCAAATCCCCCCGTAATTACGCCACAGAGGTCAAAGGTCCATCGGGTTAAGTTTAGGAAAACTCTCAGTCTACATCCCTCAAACGTTTTGGACTAGTTGGCAGTTGCAAGTTGCGTCGCGAAATGTTAAGAACATTTTTGAATAACCACTAATGTTTAATATCTACGGAAAGTGGAATATTCACTACCTACAAAAGATCGAAATTCCAAAAAAATGTTCGAAAACCGACAAATAGATGTGTTTGATGTAAGAAATGAATTTTAACAGAAATTTTAACGTTAAAAAGTTTTTAGTTATATAGCAATGAGTATGTTGCATTTGAATTTTATATACTATATACATATATTATTATTGTTAAATAATGTGTTTAAAAAGTTCAATATAAATTATTTAAACTAAAATTATACAACTCCCTTACCCCAGAACGGCCAGGACTGACCCATGGGTAACCAATTAATATTTTTGAAGGACTACATTAGAATTTTGGAATTGCTTGCCGACGATCAGAATTGCTAATTTTCTTATCTATAGGGCCCACCATTTAGGGGTTGTGCACATTAATAGATGGACTGAAAATGTGGCAAAGTATATTTATTTATTAAGATTTATTAAACTTATAACAAAAGCATATGTAATATGTTATACTAGAACGTAGGTAAAAAATAAATTATATCATATTCATTAAAAATGTATTATCCAACACTTTATTTTGTTTAGGTGGAACTCTTTATGATTAAAACTTACACATAAAAACAATATATATATAATATATAAAATTATATTGGTATAATAATTTAGTGACATTTTACGTACAAGTAATTGTTGTTGCTTTTAAGTATATTATATAAAAACGCTTTACAAATTTGAAAAAAGAGAAAACAAAAAAAAAATATATATAAAAACATAAAACGCACCATTAAAAAAAAAAAAAAAAACAGTAACCAGTATACTTTGACAATACATAAATAAATATATAAGATTATTTACATTAATAACAGTTGATTTTACTTAATTAAAAATAATATAAAATTTAAATGCTCGGTGTATTATCCGTGTACTAAAATAAAAATAAATAATAATGTGATCGTTACTGTGAAAATTCATTAAATATAATATGAATATTGTATATGTATGTCAGTGGTAATGTGACAAAATAATAATAATAAAAATAAGTGAAAAAAAATATTAAACATAATAGTACTTTTTTACAATATTACTACCTCAATGTAGTCACAATGTTATTGCACCGTTTTTTTTCATCAAATAATATTGTCAAGAACTTTTAAAGATTTATATATATATATAATACATTATATTTTAAAAACAAATTATACTTCTTCAAGACTATAAAACAATGTTGATATTGAAAAACATACCAAACTTTTAAAGCATATAGGGATAATTGACAACCTAGAAATGATAGGGATGAGCACAAATTTTTAATGATGAAAACATGGGAGGGGGGGGGGTATGAGCATATTTAAGCGATAGGACAAATGAGATCAAAACAGTTTTTAAGAAAATACATTTACTGTCAAACATGTGACTCAAGAGGTACATTCAACAGTTTAGACACGAAGTTTGGGTCGGCCATGCTCCTAGGTCTAATACCTCTTTCTTTTATTCCATCTACAACACGAGCCCAACTAAGGTCTGGTGAACTGGTTCTTCTATCTTTGCAGCTTTTTTCTAATTCTTCTCTTTCCTTATTGTCCAACCATGTGATTTTATCAAAGTCTTTTGTACCACCTACTGTATGTCGCCTCTTGATGCTGCGATCAGTTGTAACACCGTTTTTACGTTTTTGGCGCGCTTCCTTATCGCGCATTGAACTACAGCGTCTGGACAATCCTTGTTTTCGCTTGTTCATGTTGCACTCGGTCTTCTCCGTCTTGGTGAGGGAGTCAGATCGCCGGTGTTTGGAAGCGTCACCGTTTTTTGTCAGCATCATTGCCTCAAACTTTGTGTATTTGGATATATATCTTTCATGTTTATTCAGTGATTCACAACGACGTAATTTTACATGATTCCCATATTCTGGACGGTTTTCTTTTTGTTTCAATGATTCAGAACGACGCAGGCGCACATTTGGGTTGGTGTTGACGTCTTGAAGACATTCAAAATTATCAATTCTTGAAGAATCTTTCATCGATTCACTAGTTGAATCTTTCATGTTTTCAATTTCCTGTAATAGAAAATGATAATGATTAAAATCAAGTCAATACAACAATCTTTAACATCAACTTACATGTTTTTCGGTTATATGCTGGCTGCGTCTTTCCAAAGATCTATGTAAACTCGGGTCTCTGTAAGTCTGCACATCTGTTTGTTCATCACTTGATACAGCCACTGGCTGTTTCTCTTCAACATCCACAGAATCACTGGGTATTAAAAGGGATTTAAGTTTTTTGTCAAAAGCGGAGGTCAGGCTCACCAATAAATCCCCTCCTGGAAAACCAAACACAAAACTCTTGTCATGCAACATAAGGATAATTTTTAATACATAGCATGAACAAACCATTCAATTAGATTATTAGATAGTCTACAACATTATGGTAACACACAGTTAAAACAACTAAACATAACACTGAGAAAAACCATTTGTCAGCCATTACCATACTTAAAATTAATACCAAAGAGAATAAAATGTACCCAAGTAAAAAATCAAATCAAAATCAAATTCATAAGCTATTAAGATTGAAATGTTTTAATATACCCAAAATGTCAGAATGTAACTAAAATTAAAAACTAACCTTTAAAATAATTAAAATTGATGTATTTTTTTTACTGTCATCATACTATAATTAAAATGTTGAACGATCACTAAAAACTATAAACAGATGTCATTTGAATGAAAAGAAAAAATGAATGAATATACATTTGTGTTTGAAAGTTTATGTATTTGAAAAATTATGTTTTTATTTAGTTTTATACTTTTTGAATTTACTAAATTAACACAAAAATTGCATAATGAAATAGAATCGGTAGTTAAACAGTTAATATTAGAAAGAACTTTAATAATAAATAATTTTACATTATAAAAATGTATTTTATACATTAAAAATAAATTATAATACTATTTAATATATTTTATTTTTGATGGTAAGTGGGTTTTTGTTTAATTATTTTTAGTAACTATTCATTATAAGCTGTGCTTGAATTGGGGCCGCAGGGCGACAGACCTCCCATACTATTACTATTTTAAATTTTTTTTGCGCACCCCTACTATTTTTTTTTTTACTTAGACGGGGGAACGGTACAAACTAATGCCCAAAATAATTTTTTATTAAAATATGGATTTCTAATTAATGTCAATTATATAAAAATTTTACTATTTTTCATATCAAAATTATTTTTGATATTTATTATAGTTTAATAAAGTATTATACCTCTTCTACACGGTTTAAGATATACAACTGTGCTTTTCTACGGTCCACAAAATATATATGGTGCACAGATACTATCTAAAAAACCGTGTTCCGAACACAAAGTAAGATCTTACTTTGTGGTTCAGAACGAAATGTTATCAGTTTCATTAATTACTGTTATAGTTATTATTTATCGGTGTTTTGAATTTTTCGATTTTGCATTGTAATCGGATTTGACGAATTTTCGAATTTTTGAGTAATTTTGTGTTCAATTAATTATTATTTATTAAAATTATAATAGTTGAAGACATTAAAAATATTATGTTTTCTTACAAATTACACATTCACACAGACCGAACACACGGGGGGTCTGATGGGTCTGTGTTGATTAATTGTGCACTTGGAACGCAGTTTCTAAATCGTTGGATTGAGCTCCTCTACAATTTGAGCATTGATTATAAGGTATTATGAAATAAATGTTATTATAAGAGTAAAGAGTAAAACAATGGTAAAAATATCTATTCAAACAAAAAACCTTTTAAATTAATGATATAAGACATAATATAAATAATTACCTAGTAAGTTAATAAAATAGTTATCAGTTATTCAAATACAATTCATTCTACCATTCAAGGCTGGACATTAATAAGTTACTTTTTTTAAAAATAACTTTTATAGTTTTATTTTATAATTAACCTAATTTTCATGATATGTAATTACTAATTAATTAACTAATTAGTTAATTGTTAATTCATTAGAAATCCATGGTAAGCTTATGCTTTTTTCTTAATATAAACCCTATTGGTTCAGATATGATTGTTTTGTACAAATTATTATTTAATAAAAAAGAAAATTTTTTTTAAATATTATTTCTGATGTTATGTTCTAAAATACCTTGTATAAACTAAAATGTAGACTGTCAATAGTTGAATGCACTGTTTTTAAATATTAAGGATCAAAATACAATTTATAATAATGCAATGATGATAATTAACTATCAAGAATGACTAGCGGATAATGAATTGCTTGTTTTAGGTAAGAATTTTGATATTATTCGTAGGAAATACAAGGTACTTCTAAAAATATGAATATTGACAAAGCATTAAGATTAATGGCTGATATTATTTAGGCAACGTGATGGAGCAGTTTTTTTTTAATCAAATTTAAAATTTAAAAAACAAAATTAATTTAATTTGTTTTCATATTTTAAGTAATATATTTTACTATCTATTAGCATGGCATGCAAACTTTTATTAGCATTACAATTAAATGTTTGAAATCTCAATCGCCTAATGTTGATATGTACTATCTAAACCTTCTGATTTATGAATAGTTCTAAACACACATAGACCAGACAAGCCAATTGAACCCAGACTATATCATTAGTCATTACAGATTAGGTGTATGACATTCTTATCTTAATAGCTTCTTGTGGTTTGGCATAGATTGTAAATATTTAGTTAAAAAGAAAAATTAAAAAAAAAAAATTGAAACAATCAGTTTTAATTTTAAACTTATCTTATATTTTTCGATAAGAACTTAACAAATTGAAAATAAATTAACTTGCCCAGCCATTGATAAAGTATATAAATCTAAATGATTTTATGTGAGTAATTAATATAATAATATATTGTTCTTAGTTTTTAAAAACAAAAAATACCTATTTAAAAATAAAATAGTAATTTATTGGTAAATAAAAATAAAACCAAGTGATATTTGAAACATAGCAAGTATATAGAAGCAGAAAATTAGTAGAAAAAAAAGCAAACCATGTTAATTGATCAAGTCATTTGAGCTAAATGTATAAGAACCTTTCAGGTTGGTAGTAGTAGTAATGCGGATACTGGTTAAGGGACGTGCCAAAAACCCATCCTTGTCGTTTGTTACTTAAGTGCTGATGTATGTTACCATTTGCTGTAAATTTTGTCAATGAATCTCAAACAAAAATGATTGAGCCGAATGTGCAGTGCACGCAATCGGTAAATATTACTTTAAGATTACGCAATAGTAAACCTATTTAAGTGTATACAAAGCACAACACAATTTTTTATATGATAATTTCAAATTCTTATTATTCCCACTTTAATTGATACATACAGTTTGCTAATAAAATAATGATTTAAAATGCATTTTTATACATAATATTTTATGCAAGACCTGAAACTACTAATTTTGAACATCAGTTTTATAATTATAATTACTATTGCGAACTCTGTAACACTGACCTAATAAAAACTTATTCTTACCTTCATCTGATGCATGACTTATAGGGCGTTCATTGGATATTCTTAAACCATCATTGAGTGAATCTACTGACCATTCATCAGCACTCTCAGTACTTGTTTTTAATCGTTTCTGATTATTTTTTAAGTCTGAGTTATTTGATTGTTCAATAGTTCCATTGGTTACTCCTTTGGATACTTTGACCATGACTTATGGAGAAAAATTACAAAGTTAAGAAAATAATGATAAATTCTATTAAGAGATATGTACCTGGAGGATAATCTTTAGCTAGCATTAATGCTTCGTTCGATTGAGTCACAGGCTCGTCAAGTCCAAAATACTCTCTTCTTCTTTGACCTCTGTTAATTTCTCTTTGGAGCATTGCTTTTGTTTCTTGTTCAAATCGTCGTATTCTTTCTTGAGTAGTTTCAGCTAAATTGACATAAGTCTTAATTGGAGGAGCACCATCGTTATTTTGTGGTTGTAAATCTAAACTTTGATCATTAGTTGTTAGGTGTTCAAGACTGTCTTCAGATTCATTAAGGCTAGTACTTGAAACGGTTTCTGAACTGGCTTTTGAGCAGTTCAATTTATCTTTGTTAGACACATCCTACAATTGAAAAATTAAGTATTATTAAAAGTTTTATGAAAAAGGTTGTTTAAATGCCATACGTGTTTAATATCAGATGCACTTGAAAGTACACTAGTATGAGGAACTATATTATTGGTTACGTTGGTACGAGATTTTCGTGACACATTTGAATTTTTGCCAGTAGCTCGATGCATTTTGCGATTAGCTGCAGCAACAATATTGGTCACAAGATCTTTGGCCATAAATGGCGTATACTGATTGCCAGAAACTTTGTTGATGTTATCCAAGAGATTTTGATTTGGAGCAGATTGTTCAATTTCTGGAACTTGTCCACAATTTTCAGGTATGGATGCTGTAAGATCAACCACATCCCCGTTGCCAAAACACCAATCAGCCTGTTGAACAAAAAACAAATAAGAAATACTTAAAATTATCTGAAAATAATAATTAATATAATAGCTATATCATTACTTGTAGTATTAGCGATTCCACAATGCGGCATTGATGGCTCATATCTGTGACCATAGTTACCATGTTATCATCAGCAGAATGAACTAAGGTAGGGCCAAACACAATAGCCAAGTTTCGTGCTTCCATTTTGTTGACCCCGCTATGATGGACAATTTTCTTGAGATGCATCAGTAAATATCTTAAAGTCTCAAAATGGTGGTCTGGCAGCTTATGAACCTTGAGTACAAATAAAAATGACTAACTTTTCTTGAAAAATGTGAATAACCTTCTATTTTACTTACTAGTTCACGCAGTTTAACCATTCGTTGAACGGGATCATCAATTTTATCAGCCTCAATAAAATGTGGATACATTTCAGTTGTTAGTAGAGCATCGGGAAGTCGCCTAAAGAACGATTTTAATAGGCTAGAGATTACATTCACATCTGTCCACCGAGGATCTCGTTGTAGAAGTTTAAGGGCCATATCTGGGGTTTCCATACCACCATTGTTGACCGCTTCTGTTAGTGAAGTAATAGCAGCAGTATTACCAGGTACCCTAAAATTTAAGACACAATTAAATAATAGAATATGTGCATTAAAATTTGCAGATAAAAAAGAAAAAATGACATACCTATAGATGCCGATGATATCCAACCCTTTTTCTTCAACAATTGATGTGCATACTTCTACTATTAAAGGTACAAACTCGGAACGTGTCGACTACGGAACAAAGAAACAATATTATTGGAAACATACTGCAACATTTTAAAATGCACAGATGGGGAAAAAAAACACAAAATATTTAGACGCATCTTACCGGCGGGCAAAGTTCCAGAGGTATGCCGATCGCAGTGCCCGGAGGTGGCGGTAATATGGGCATAATTGGCGATACCGGCGACCCCGATCCTTGTTGTATTTTTTTCAGTTGTTTGGCCATTCGGTTTTTCCAAGTGTTGGTAGATTTGGGAGATTGCGGCTGTGATGCTTGGCACGGGCTGCGGTCTGGTTTTCGCGTCTTAGTGATTGGAGAGTCACCGGTGGGCGAACGGTTTCTGAAAGTACCTAATTTACGCATGCCTTTGGTATTGCCAGGCGAGATGCTCAAACACTGAAAAACAAAACCGATAATCAGGACAGTCGATATTTTCGGTATATTAGAATTCACTTGTATTTCGAATATTAGGTATTTACTGATAGTTAGTGCCTGGATTTAAATTTTCTTAAAACCATACAAATATGCTTTAAAAAATAGCCAAATATTGAAATATGTCCTTAAAAATGCCATTTATATTTATTTTTTATACAATTTATTGTCATTTTAATTTGGAATTTAATATTTTATTGAAAAAAAAAATTGAAAAAATTGACTTGATGCTGCTATGATGTTGACATGCATATTATGCTTTGGGGTAATATTATTCATTCTAAACATAGATACTAAAATATATATTAATAAATACGCTAAATTTGTATAGTATATTGAACAAAATATGTATTAAAAACGATAAAAATGACCCAAAAATGCTCTTAAAATATAAAAACGCCGAAATGTGCAAAAAAAAAAATGCAAAATAAAATGTTTATAAACACTCGTTACACGAAACGAATTATACACCTGGAAAGCAATGTCTATGATCAATCAAACCTAACCTACCTAAGATTATGAAATGGGAGGAGGATTGAGTTTAAATTAAACTTAGTTTTTTAGGTTTTGTACATAAATAATGAACATAATACATTTTTAAGGGGTAATGTAAATTGGGATTAAACGCCCTCCCTCTGGTCACGTGAGTGTCTACAGGTATGTAGTACAGTTTAAATAATGAAATACAATTAAAAAAATAAAAACACATTATTTAGTAACAATATATCAAACAACAATTTTGACTGGCGCGACGGGTGACACACTGACACATAATTGTATAGTATACGGAATAAGAAATTCACTCACTTCTTCTGCGGACAGAGGTGCCTGTGCCTCAAGAGCTTGTTCCTGCAATGCTTTTAACCAACGAACCATGGAAGAAGTGTCGTCGGCTTGAAGCAATAGTTCAGTGCACCCCATGTCAGCCACGCTGGAGCAAAGTCGCATCACGTGCTTCCTCTTGGTGTAGTCGTGAGCCACATCCGTAGTGGACGTTCTCAGGTTGATACGATCGCAGGATACGTTCACATCATCCGACTTTTCAAGCGTCGAGGGAGTCTATATAAAAAATTTAAAAAAAAACTCTCATGACCTTTATAGAAACCATTGTTTTTTCTTTTATTTGTATAGACAGCAGTAAGAACATAATGAAATTCAATGCGAATTAATATATATATAACTTGTGTAAGTACAATGTGTATGGACATACCCAAGAACCGGTAGACGACCACCGTTTTAGTCGAGGATGTTTTGAAGCCCGGAACCACACGGGTAAACAAGAATATCGAAGACGTCGGTCCGGCGAACAGAATCGATTCATATTTAGTTTCGGAAGAGCGTACCGTAAAGTAATAATTATTATAAAAATCGTGCACTATACACGACGCAATTGTCCAACGTTTGGACGCAGACTGTTCCGGTCAGATCGCGGATGTGGAGGTTCTGTGGCGGGCGCGTGCCCCTATTGTCATGGGCAGTTGGGTGCATAATAATGCATAATACACATTATTCGTGATGACGCGTGTGCACGAAGCGCAAAAAAAAAACCGAAAACCGATGGCTGTGTCTCTCTGTTTGACGTAACACACGAAAGCTCTCGTGTAAACAATAACATTCGGAATTTCGGAGAAAGCGAAAGAGACAAAAATCAAAAGATAAAAATCGCGTTATGCGTGCATTATACGTAAACTATTATATGCACAAAAGACATTATTATTCGGGGCTGAGGTGGACGCCAGAGATATAATAATATAATATTATATTGCGGGTGTAGTTTTCTTTTGATTGGATAAAAAATTTGCAACAATGAATTCCACATTGAAAAAAAATCAAGGTTTTATATGTAGAGATATACCACTATAATATTATACTTACTTCGACTGAAATGTTAGGAATAGACTCTCGTTTTTCTTTGTACAGACACAACGTCTGTCCGCGTACAACGGCCCACACCGGTTTCCACGACCGATCGCCTGCTTTCTGTAAACACAGTAATATTAATATATTACAAATATAATATATATATATATATATATATGACATTAGAATATTTTGCATTATACAGCTGAATTATATTATATATTATCAGGGCTTGAATTTTATAGCATTTTCTAACAATTTTTATAGGATACAGATAAAAATAACAGAAAGAGCTATAAATTTGTTTTTATGCGTCATGGACTGAAATGTACAATTTTTTTTGTATATTTGAAGTATTTTAGGTTTATAATGCTAATTTTTAAGTTTAAGTGCTATTTTAAGCTAATTAGCATAAAATAACATTAGATTTTGTATTTTCATGAATCTAATTATTTTAAATAAAATCCATTTTACCTAATCCACATTTTTGTTCATATTAAAATTTATTTTTAAGTGGATTGGTCTATCAAATTGTAAGCAATTATGACTTTATAATATATATATATAAATATTGTTTTTTATGTAGAATATTATTCTGTCGTATATTCATACGTATTTTTTTTTTAAATTGTGAACAGAATAAATATAAATTTTGAGGTCATATTACAGTGCATATTTTAGTTATTTTTAGTGCTATAAAATCCGAGCCATATATATATATCATACACGCCGCGAACAAGCCAAAAGGTGTTTTTAAATTATTTTAATTAATCGTGTCATTGATTATGATTTATGAATTATGATAAAATATATTAATAAATATATAGACACTGAGTTATAATAAAATAATATTATGTACGTTACAAATGACAGTAATATTATTATTACCTTGCCGTCGATCTGTATCACTTTGCAAAGCAACGATCCTTCTTTAACGATGCGACTGTTGCCGAGGTCTTGGAAAGGCGGGCCATTTTTCTTCGATCCCAGTATGCTACTGCTACACAAACACATTTTTGAAGGTACGTATTAGTATGTAAATATAATAGTAAATAAGGTTTTAGTTGTACATAATTTATATATAGAGAGACTAGAGAGTAAACATATCAGTCGTATACGGTCAGAAAAACATTCATAAAAGCAATTAAAACTGTTTTATGGAATAACTGCACGCACTATGTTATTATGTGTCTAGTAATTAACACGAATACACTATTATTATTACTATACATATTATTCTATGATATAATGTTTAATATTACATATTCATATTAAATTATATGCATAATATTAGTACTTTAGCTAACGAATATCACGATATGAAGAAGTAAATCGCAGCATCATATAATACGGAACATATGCTAATTCTTTACACGTAGATTCTGGGTGGAATGTATTTTTTTTGTTTTAAATGTTTGATATTTTCATCAAAATTAAATTAATTATATAAACAGTAGGTAAACACGATACAATTTTAGCTCTTTGTTTAGCTTATTTTTACTTAAATTTTAAATTTCTACTTTTTTTTAGATTCATGTCTACAATATTGTCTTAAGTTACAATTTAGATCAATTGTAATTATTAAGATTATTGAAAATACGCATGTAATACATTTTTTTTTTTTATAGAAATTTGAAGTTTAACATAATTGGAGATTTAATGATTTGCTTATTTTTTTGAAACTTATCGCTATTATGGGTTCAAAATTATTTTCTATGCATACAAAATAATTTTTAAAATATTTAGTTCCATTCCGAACTAAACTAACTATTCACACCATTGTAGAGTAGACATAATATAATAGGCATTTTGATTTTTCCGAAAATTAGTTCAATACAGTAGTATATTTATTATTTACTAATAAACAGATCAATTACTAACAGTCATAAATATTAATTTTAAGATATGCCCTGAATCCGCTCAAACATATCTTTCGTATGTAATGATTTATTATTGAATTACAATATAGTAAATCTATTACAGTAACCTAATAAATGAAGGAGGTATAATCGAAATCTACTGTAACTATATCTATAGCAGGGTTCTCTTGGTTTCTATTCTTTTATTTAGGTATATCTATATTTTGAAATTAACGGTTAGTCACGGTATTAAATGTTTAATATTATTTATTACAACTTATAGAGGGGGACACTAAATCAACTATACACTTTACGATGGCAATTTTGGAGTGTTTTCTTTGAAAATAATAATTTATATATGGTGCAAATATTGCGTTGTTGTGTGCACAGTGTACACGCTTCATACTGCACATCGTTGTTTACATATATTTTGATTAAAAAACATGCATGTCGAACGATAAACAAAAATTGAAAAAATACGTTATTATTCATGAACTAAGTAACAGATGCATAGATAATGATGAAAGTAGTAATACATAATTCATATTATAATGCGGGCGGCTTCCAAACACCAACTACTACCGCAATGATGGTCGGTCGCGTGCCCAACATAAGTCATAAGTTATAACTATCAATCTAAACATCAATTAAAATTGGCGAGGGGGGAAATTTTTTCCCGTTAAACAGTTTTTAACGCATCGCTGCGGGTAAGTACAGGCATAAGCCGTGTACACGAAAACATTCAATACCGACAATACCTCTCAGTACTCAGTCACTCAGTGGCATATAAACACAGCGATATTTTAAATGGGATGGGTTGTATAATAATAAAATATTTTTTAAATTTTATTCGTCTATACTAGACTATTACTAAATCATAAAGTGAAAAAATTGCGAAGGGGGTAGAATACCCCCACCACGGTTGTGTGTGTGTGTGTAATACACAATGAGTACGCCACTGATTTTTCTGCGTATATAGTTGCTTAATTTTAACCGATTTAATTGTGTTTCAAAATTATTTCTTATTAAGTATATTTTGCAAGATTTTTATGGGCCAAAATAAAAAAAAACTCGAATTTTCATGGCGGTTACACTCTTGAGATAGGTACACTCTTCCATTATTGGTTGGTTGTTTAGTTTGTTAGTAATTGTGTTTCAACATTGTTGTTCAATAAAAATACTGATGTGGGTTATAATTTTAGGAATAATTCTTGATTTTGGCAATGCATACCGATAAAATTGATAAGTGATTCAGTAGCGAGTAATAATTTATAAAAATCGGTTTCAGAGTGAAAACAAATATCGATGCACATAATAAACGCATATAGCGCAAAAAAACATATAAACATTATTAGATGTAATATATAGAGCGTAATGTTTTATGCTAATATTGTTTTTTTCCAACTAATGTGGAAGAATTAAAATATAATAACAAAAACGAGTAAAATCACACCAAGATGATCAGCGTTCTCGAGAAATTGAAAAAAACGTCAAGAAAATAATACATTACTACATAACACAAGTCGGTAATATTAATTGTTAAAGCATCAAAGGTATTCGAATTCAACCGTCGTTGACTATACTTTAGTCTCACACATCGCGTGCTAATAATAATAAGACACAATAATAATACGTTAATCGATAGAATTTTCGGAATGACATTGGTGTATTCAATTATTTATATTTTTGGACTTCATTTTTTAGAATTATGACAACTATTACATAATATATTTCATATACGTGTATCACGACTATATCTGGTAGTCTATAATATAAACAAATGCCATAACAACGTTTATATTGTAAAGATAATATAATACACCATATATTATTAACAGTGGTTTCCAAACCTTTTTTTTCCCGCGATGCCGTTTTTAAGTCAGACAAAGCAAAGTGCCTTGCTGTGAATACCACGAAAGACGGTGGAAAAAATACTCATTAATAACCAATTTTTGAAAAAAAAAAAATCTATACATATAAAATTATTTATTATAAGCCGTAGACTACGATGTCTCTAGTGCACCGCGGTGCACAGTTTGGGAACCCACTGCACTAAAGGCATTATAATTATATATACCTAAATGTTTTGGAGACCACGAGAAGTCGCTATATTGTCGTAGGTTTCGACTTATTTTTACCTATCTCTACTTCTATCATATAGTTCAATATTAATTATAAGAAGTGTTACCTAAGTTAAATTTGAACAAATCAATAATTTTTTTTTTTACATTGTAGTTAGAATAATTTCTTGAGGTATTAATATAATAATTGTATACATAATATAAATCATCAATCATTTAAAAAGTTTTCGACTGAAAAGAAAACCGAAATCGAAAAAAAAAATGTTTCAATGTCTAAAAATAGCTCAGAAAAAGCAAAAATACTTGGAAAATTATAAATCATATTATACACAATATGACAATTATGACAATTTAAAATAGACGCAGTAATTTATTTTGTATTACAACAAAAAACAAAATCAATTTCGTCAAAACCCAGCAATTAAACATTCGTTGTTTGTTTTTACCGGTTATTTTGAAATAAAGGTAATATTTTACCACAAACCACAAAATATATCTAATATACCTGCAGAGTGCAGATGCCACGCTTAACATTGAAAATTGAATCATTTTTTCTGCAGCTATACGACAGTTACACGGCCATATAAACAAAAACATAATACCAATAGTATAATCAATCTATCCATTGATCCGCTCAGAGTTTAAAATGTAAATATAATATTAATATAAACATATTAATATATCTTTTTTTAGGTGGTTTTAGATTTGGGAAATATGTTATAATGTTATACTCTGTTAGCATAAACTATTTGATTTATTTATTTGAAAACGTATAAAATCAATCGATAATGCGTTTTTTTATTGTCAAGGGGGCCCGAACAACAAATATTGGATTTGTGGTAAAATAATAAATACACCAAAACTAATAGAGTCCAAGGACTCGCGCGAATATTAATTACTGTGTAGTCCTTGGTGATGCTTGATTTATAAAAACTAGGACACTTTTATAATTTTTATTCGCTATATTTACAATATTGACTATATACTCAATATTCATATTATATTAAAATACCATCATCGACTTACGAAAAATCGATGTACAAAATATCTGTGACAAATGCGCACTGATCGCGATACGTGCCGTTATCTTCGCGATAAAAATTCGTTAAAAAACACATTTTTTCCAGAATTTATAACAATGACGCAAACATGTGTTTTAATTCTTCTGGAGAGATGTTCGATATCTTGTGAATGTGAGATTACTGTAAAGACGTCAGAATTGTCTAATGTTGTGTGTCCATCGCAGAAAACTACACGAATGAAACTAAATAGTCTTTTGAAAACATTAAGTTGTGACGAATAAAAAATAGTGTTCGATCAGGACTGGAGGAATCAGAATCTAACAAAATGGATCGTGTTTCGACATGTCGGTTTTTGGTTATTTAATAACCGTCTACACAAAAAAAAAATTCTTTGGCCAATTGAATTTTTACTCGCCATATAAACGACTTTTTTTTAATTTGATATAATTCGATTTTTTGTCGACACGTTACATATTATACATAAATAATGATCTATATACGGATGTAAAATATGATTAGACAAATAATAAGTTATATTGGTTATTGGTAGACAAGAGACGACCGGCGACAACATGAACTTTTTCAGAAATTCAGAATTATAATTGGGAAAAACATCGACCGTCCTATATATCAATAAGGATGACCTTGAACACATTTTAACAACTATTAAACGTGTACGAGCATGTTAACGAACGTCAAAATATTATTATTGTAATTCTGCAGGAATTGGAAAATAAGGTAAACATTAGTACTTGTATATAAGTAAATAGTACCTACATACAAGTACCTTACCCATTGACTATTATACCTACATATTATGAATGGTTTTTCACAACTCGGCAGAATACATATTGTATAACATAAACAGGTAAGTACCGTTATTACAATATTAATAGATTTATGTGAATATAACAATAAGTTTAGTTGACTGAATGTCAGAGAAACTTGAAAAAAAATGTGATTTGGGAAAAAATCTTTAATATAAGTAAAGCAAAAATTTCTCTGAAAGAACCTTTATTACGCGGAAATAATTGAAATAATTTGATTTAACAAAAATCAAAACCACCTTATGCTTGAATACAATATTACCGAACCAAATATTTTTTAATAAATGAACATTTAAATTATAAAACAACGGAACTCTACAGGAATATTCAACACATTTTTGTAGATTTAACAGTAAATTAATAATATACCTATAAAATTAATTGTAAGACATTTCCAAAGTATAAAGGTGATTCACCAGAAATCCAAAGCCTCACTTTTTCTAAAATTACCTACTTAGTTAAAATTTTAATTTTTGGAATTAATAAGTAGGTATAGTAGTTAAAGGCCATTTTTTTTTTTAAATGGTTACACTATTATGAAGTACAAGAGTATTTAGTAGGGATACAATTTATTTTTTTCAATTATTTTTCTGTTCAGTAATTTGTTGAGCAGGTGGGTTTTTTACATTTAAATAAATCGGAGTTCAAATGAGCCTTATTTTAATAATTAAACCTGTACTTTAATATGGGTTTAAAGATATTGGGCTATGGCCTATGGGGACTTTAAAAATAAATATTAAAGTTACTAAATGTATTTTTGCATTTAATAATAAAGTACTTGTACATGGTAAAAGACTAATTATTAATAATTAATATCAAATATATTATATATCTGAAATAAAATCATTCAAATTTGATAATTATTCTGAAACTAATCAATCAAATTAAAATTTAGATGCAACATTGTTAAAAAAAAAAAATGATTTGTTTCATAATTTATGTTAAGTCAGGAGGTTATTATTTAAAAAAAGGAAGTTTGTATCGACACAGGAAACTTCTCTAAAATGGTATAAAAATACAAGTATCTGAAAATATAGTCTCCATAATATATCTAAGTACCTATATACTAAGAAATGCTAAAAATCAGAATTTTAATTTTACATAATGATATTAAGAGCATGCTTGGTATAAAACACTCAGTATAATACTATATATTATAGGTTTCGTAAAAATTACGCACTTCACATTTTGCGCGTAAAATTTAATATAATATTACAAGCGCACACAAAACACATTTTAAATATATAATATTATAAGACAACAAAATAAAACAAAATAGAAAAAATAGTAAATATACAAATGACATAATATTAATTGTGATGGTCAGGTCGGGCGACACTGATATCGAAATACTATTTATGTACAGGGAAATCTACATAGGTAATAATATGTGCAATCCAATAAAATAATAAAAACAGTAATTTAAATATCAACGAAGAGTCTACGCATGTAAGACATGATATGACACAATACATCCACACATGTATATACATAGATATGTTAGATGGATAGACTGAGAAGATAGTCCCGGAAAAATGTATAATGTTCATAGCAAAAACAGAGTTATTATTAACAGTGGTCACACAGAAACAAAATACTATAAAGATAAGTCACAATAATATTGTAATGGACGAACCCGCGGTCACAACTTGCGGCGGCATCTTCGAAAAGTCGCCGTAACCTTTGTATGTCACCTGGAAATAGCGGTGCGCGCCATTTTTTTTGCCCTCTGCACAGTATATATAGTTACGTATTAAACACCATTAAAACATAATAATTATGTATTTCGTCGACTAATGTGTTTGGCAGACAACAACAAATATAAACAAATGCAATAATACAATATGCATTGCAAGAACTTGTACATAATAGGTACGTATTAACACTATATAAGTATTAATTATATAGTACATTATTTACGAACTATATTCTAATGTATCATGATAAACCTATATATATATATATATAAACTATATAATCTATAACATTGTATTGGAGTGTATCCGACTCATTGTGTCGCTTCCGTGTGTTTGTTGTGTGAAATGAATACATATAACGAGTACGTACGTAAGTATTTATAAAAATATATAATTATATACGTATATAGACACATTGTATGATGATTAAAGTGGTATTTACATAATAGTAATTCATCAAACTTACTTCTGTTGGGCGACGACAATGGAAGTGGGCTCAGATTCGGATTCGGTGGTGGTGAGGTCGTCAACACTCATACGATCGCCCCAGGCAGTCGCTTGCAGGTACGATATCCGTCTGGTGGTCCTTTCTTCTTCTGTACACAACAAAAGTTTATTATTTTACCATATTACACACAACACATATTGGTTATAAATTTATTATTATTATAAATATATGTCGCATGCGTATAGGTCAGGTTTTCGGGTTTTAATCAGAGATCAGCATTGAATCAAAATCCTATATTTTGCGTTTTTCCAACTCGATTGCAAATTGCAACATCACAATATTTACAAAACGATTACTGTTCACACGTTTTTTCACTGTATTTATTACAACGTATACGCCAAAGATTTTTAGAGAAAAAACCAATGCCGACGCCTCGGGATTAAGATCGAGTCAGAAAAAGCACAAAACATATTAGGTTTTATTCGATCCAAATTCTTGATCTAAATAACCCCGAAGGAATCATGCCACGCAACTCTTGACAGAGTGAATTTCAAAAAGGACAGTGGTAAAAATGCAGAGTTCATCCCCTCACCGTTATCAAAACTCGAATTAGTCGGTCTCAACGTGATCATTTCACGCGGATTTTGAAGCTCGACGTCTGACGCGGCCACAGTTTCCGTATCGTCTGAAGACACTACGGCAACAAAGAAATAAAGAAATTCGTACGCGTTAGCACTGAGATTTAAGGCAGAAATAAGAGTATTGTAAATTATATAATATATTCTAATAATTACATGTACCTACACGCACTGAACCAAAAAGCGGTGTTATTGTGAGTTTGTTGAATTGTTATTGTTAATATTATCATAGATTAAAATATATACTATAGTATAATTAATCTATGATATTATAATGATGTACAATACAGATATGTGTATATTAATATATTATAATTTATATTATAGTTTGTGCAAAAATAAAGTGCTAGCAAAACAAATCGCGGAAAACACTTTATACAACTGCAGCTTGTGCACATGCAAAATAGGAAAGCATACAAATCATTATGTAACATGTATATGTGTATTAGGTATACGTTAAAGCAGCAGTGACAAGCTACATATCGTAAGTATTACGTTTCACTATAATAATTAATACATTGTAGTTAAGTATATCAACACAGTAAGCAGGCCACGAGGGCGCACCGATTGATCGGAGTAAATACAGTTTAACATAACATTATATGGTTTAAAAATTACGGTTACAGCAATTAGCAGTGACCCGTCCATAATGTGAGTAAAAAATACATTATATATTATGACAGGTAGTAATATTATATTAAATAGATTGTAAATAATATATTAATATTTTATTTAAATACGAATAGAAAGATTAATCACTGGATGGTGGGCCGACGGTGTGAATATGAACGGGAATTTTTTTTTTATTAAACGATTAAATATTAAGTAATACATAGATAAAAGTTTTTATATATATAAATGTGTGTGTGTGGATGCGCCTTCGAGGTGTACAGTTTGGATTGACAAGCTTTGACATTTTAATAGTGCGTAAAATATTATAATAATATGTTGTGTAACAATAATTTTTTATCAACCTAATAGTACTGCAGCGTACGTGATTCGAGAGATTTTAATTTTTAGGTATTATACAAAAAACAATTGTTGTACCTAATAAATCTTATATTGACGGGCAAAAAAAAAAGAAAAGAAAATGTTTAATTGATTGTAATAAAGACATCCAGCTGCACTCAATTGATATTAAAGCGGGAGCGATAATAATCTTTTTATACCTATTATAATGGCTGAAAATGCCTATGATTATGATATATAATATTATTATTATTATTTATTACGCGCATACATAATGCATGGCGCGATAAGTCTACAGAGTTCAGCGATAAATCTTCCGTGCGTTTTGTTAATTTGGTGAAATTTGATCATTTTTATAGTTATATATAGTTACATTATTTTATTATAGTCTCACAGAATTATTATAGTATAAGCTTTCTCATCGCAATTATTATTGTATACATTATATCATACGATTATACTGTACATAATACAGTGGTTAGTATATTTAGTATATTATCTTATAATAATGGTGTATTATACGTGGTACGTGCTGTGTGAATATCAGCGGATCTAATCGATTATACTGTTATATGCGTTTCCATGTTGTTTAATTCGATTGAAAATAATTAAAAGTGTTAAGGCCTCTCAGAGTATCGAGTAGAAAGAAGAAGAAAACAAGGATCATTTTCGTTTTTTTAAATTATTGTTATTATTATTATTATTATTATTGATGTCATATCCCCTTTCCCACTCCCACTCCGTTTCACTCTCTCTCTCTCCTTCTATTACATTCAATCACCATCACTCTCCATTTCTGTGTAATACACAACAGGCTAACCTTGGCTGGAGCCAGTGGACTGCGCGGCAAAATCGACAGGCCTATCCTTGGGCAGCTCGAGGCGCGTCGGTCGCGCGTTCCGCCGACGGTTTTTTGACTTTTCCGCTCCGTTTTCCATCGGCTTCAGCAGGTTTCGTCGTTCTTTACACAATTATTTTCGTATTATTGACAAACATATTATTATAATATTATAACAACAATATCATATAAAAAAATAAAAAAATAAAAAAATAAAAAAATATTTTGTTTGACCATGTAACTACTGTGTACAATAAAAATATGTATACATGTCATAGCTGGTATGCATTATATGAACTCTTTATCGTGAACAAGACAGAACCCAAATATAATTTTAATTATAATTATTATGACTTATATATATATATATATATTATGGAAGTATGCGGAGTATACATCCGAACCACGCAATTTTTTTTAACCTGCAAGGTACATCTGAAAACATAATACGTCTGGACCTAGATATATGGGTAGGTACATAGCTGGGATTAGGATTTTTGACAACTTTCTCCTTACTAAACACAATAAAGATAAAGGCAGAATACAAATAAAAAACCTATGTATAAAAACAATTTACAAATGACGTGTGCATAATGCCTTTGGTTTTTTTTTCGGGAAAAAAAACAAATTGAATGCAAATAATATAAAATTATACAATGCTGGCGTAACGTTGGAAAGCAGGTCAAACCAGAAATGATTTTCGAACTTTTTATTTAGACAATTCGTCCACAATACTACTGCAGTATACAATATACATGTTCACGCGCGTATTATATATAAGTCTTGGATTGGATCGAAAAAAGAATTGTAAGCGTAATATAATATTAAACATGTGAAATTTGAAGTGGCCTATAATGGGCCACTATTAACCTATGCATAGATGAAAATGATTTAAATTATGACCTAGGATTCGTGATTAATAATATTGTCAATATTCAATTGCAGGTTTGCATATTATTATTATTATTATTAACTTGCCCTGATTTCCGAAAAATGACGAAAAGAATGATAACATTTTAATCATATTTATTTTATTTTTCATTGCTAGTCATTAGTTCATTACCAATACAACTTAATTTCGCTTTTCGAACCGAGAGAGGCAATGTATGCGTATGTCCCACGAGAGAATAGAAATTCGATTTATTTAAGAGCACCCGGCCACCGAGTTATTTTTATCCTTGACGTAGGTGTTGAAAAACTCAAGAGAATAATAATCAATATGTATAGCTAATGACTTAGAAATTCGAATTCGAACACAGCTGCACAGCGTAGTGACTGCATCACTATTGAGATTTGAGACATTACCAAAAAAAATTTTTTTTGAGGGCAACAAACAGCATTATTTATAAATTAATTAAAATTTAATAAATAATCAAATGCTATGGTCTACAAGTGAATTAATACTAGAATTATTTGTCCCGTGCATAAACAATAAAAACACAACCTATAAATCCTAAACATTTGGTTTTGGTCGAAAAATCTACTAATTCCATTAAAAAAAAAAATAAATTACAATTTATCATGTGCGGAGTTTAATACAAATAGATCGATCTACAGACATTTGGAAGATCTAAAGGTTTTTAAGTTAACAAAACATCCAAAATTGTAAATTTCATTACAAACAAAAGTTCACTTTCGTTTTCATAATGTATACTCGTACATTATCATTTATCACGTATTTATGTTTAAAATTAAATTTTCAAGGATGATCGACATAATAGACGGTAAACGCTGGTACTTGGCACTGTTGGACGCTTTTACGGTTTCCTACGATAAATAGGAATCATTATAATCTAAGACGGTTTCGTTACAACGAGCAGAATATTACCTATTATTTTATTATTACTTATACCTATAAATATTATATACAATGTAGGTACTAATGTACATAGAAGCCACTCACTGACGGCGAACTAAAAAATAACTACGAAAACAACAAAAGTTGCAGTTCGTGAGTTTTTACCGTTCATTTAAAACTTGATAACACAAAATGACATTATGAATAATAATTAACGATTAATAGCCATGATTATATTTTACAAATTTTTGAAATCGTATTCGGGCTCAAAATATTTCAGTAAAAAAGCGATAAAAATAATTAATTACTGTAATGATGACATAAAAAAATAATACGACAACTGCGTCGTCCACGTCGGTGCTATTTTTATTTCGTACTACACTACGGCTCGTCTACCTGAATAAGAGACCGTCTCGTGCCTTATACAGAGGAAGCTATTTTAAAATACCTACTCGAAAGACACACAAGCGCGCACTATATACGAGTTACCCGGCTTAAAACAGATGAATTTATTTTATTATTATTATTGTTATTAATTATTATTGTCATTTATAGGATCGTGACTTCAATTTATCAGTTTAAAAAAAAATCATCGTGTTCGATGCTACGGAATTTTCTCTCACTGATATGCAGACACACTGCAGCGTCGTCGTGGCACCGCTCTAAACTAATACCAAGGCCATAATTTATCTACTGTAGTAAACGTTACTGAAACGGAACGAAAAAACCACACGATTTGACAGTGGCATTTCGGTAACAACAAAGCCCGTGTTCAAAAAATAGTAATTACACTCTGAATTCTACAATAAATAAATATAGAACTACCTATATTTAAAAAAAAAAAGCTAATCTACAACACAAAATATTATATTATTCTATACTACTAAATCGATTGTATAAAACCATTCTGCTACTGGAGGTAATCAGCTATAATAATAATAATAATATAGTATACAGGCGTAAAAAATATATATTACTACAGATATATAGTATAGTCGTATGGAAAATCGAATCACCGGACGGCGGATGGTCGATGATCACGATAGCATAGAATAGTTTTAAAGAATGAAAATACGTGAAAATGAAAATAAAGATCCGAAAAGAGTATCAAATTGCAGCTGCTCATCTGATTTAGAAAGGTATATTAAAAAAATCAAAACTCAACACTTATGGTGCAAGATATATTTTAGGTATATGACGTGTACGGTGGTTTTTTAAATATTGCAGTCATATTATATAGATATCAAACTAATCATGTAATATTAAACATGATTGTACACAATAATCTAGCTGGAATAGGAATGTATTTAGTTTTAACTAGCTCACCTATGATAGTGGGCTTTTTACATGCGGCCAGGTAGGAATCTTGACGCACCACCGGTTTGAAGCGATACGATTCGTCTTTAGAAATAGATTCGTCTAAAAAAATAACCCCTTTTATGTCAAAACACTCCAAAAGATAATATGGTTAGGTTAAGTAAGTATGAACAAATAAACAATAATAATATAAATATTGCATGACAGTACACCCTTCTCATGCAAGTCTGAATTCTTATATCGACGTTCGTTCAGCACGGTTTCAACCGACACAGTTTATGACAAAAGCTCAGAACCAGACAGTGATACACGTTTAATATAAAAATAGCCAAATGGATAAAACGAAATATCGTTCGTGCAGACTTACCTTTTTGTGGTTCATATTCTTTGGGAGGATCGCAGTGTATTTTGCTGCTGCCAATCGGTACGATTAGATTCCCAGAATGGTATCCCGCGGAGGGACTGGTGAAAGAGATCGACTTATCAGAACAACCTGCACGATGCAAAAAATTAGTTATAAAACAAAAATGTTGTTGTAAGTTTGATATTCCGAGCGATAGAAAAATCTCCCGAATTTTATGATTAGCAAAAAAGTCTCTTTATAAATAGACTTTCCCGGGTCGACTTCAGTTCTGTCTGAAGCTGGTCATATCATGTAAAATCTCCTGAGTCCTGGGTCATCATATTTTTTACTTATATAGATATCAGATAGTAACGTAAACTCACCAATCTCAAAAAATTATATATTATTTAGTTTTTTTTTTATTGACGTCCAAATACAATTGTATAACAAATAGAAAATAATTAAATACCTATATACAAAGGCGTAGAATAATTAAATTAATCAATTAAAAAATTTATTTAACTGTCGCAAATATCAATAAAAACACTAAAAAATATTATAATATTATAATTTCAACAAAAAACTAGGAAAGTTGATATAAGCATTTCCTTCATGCGAAGCAAACTGATGACCCGGGAATTTACTGGATATATTTACACCAAATTAACGGCATGCACGTAAGTCGGTCACATATATATATATATATATATATATATATATATATATATATATATTATTAATTAATACTATATTATTATTATTATTATTATTTTGCTGCACTCACTACTATAGCTAGTAATCGAATCGTCAGTAATCTCTTGTTGCTCCGCGGCGGCGGGTTGTTTCTTGTCGATGTGGAGTTTTTGTTCGTATTCCATTTTCCTCACAGCCACATTAGGAACATTGTGTTTAGACGTTAGTCGTGCCAATTCACTTTTGTAGAAATCCGTTTTGTCTTCGATTTTGCCGCTTTCGAACTGTTTGGCCCTCATGGAAACTACTTGCAGCATGCTTGCAGCCGGTTTCGGTTGATGGTGATCCGCTGTCTCGGCGCCCGTCGTCGTAAGTGACTTACTGCCGCCCCCACTGCCGTCCTCGTGTATTTTTCCCAAAGTGTTCACAAACTGTTTGCCCTTAGGCTTGGACGCGGACGATGGTGAAGGCTGAAGGGGAGATGACGTTTCCGCCGCTGCAGTGCTGCATTCAGGAAACGGTTGCGGCTGGTTGACCGACGACGAGAGCGACGGCGGCCACATGGGTGGCAAAAGTTTTTGTGGCCTGGCGTAGAACTCCTTGGTCGGTTGCTGCTGCTGCTGTTGGACAACGGGTCGGCGGAGGAACTCTTCTTTCTGCTCGAGACTTTTTTTTATCCGAGACATGATGACGGGGTCGACGGACGGTGGTGGCTGCGACGCACCGCCGTACTGCAGCTGACGGTGCAACCGGTAATGGGCCGCCGAGTTGTCGGCCGCCACTTGCAGCTGAAGTGCATCGCGGCACGCCACCCCTATGTCCATGCTGTGTCGGGCGTTCGGATTGTTGGGTTGTACCGTCGCTGGCTTGTTCCGGTGGTGAGGATAACCGCCGCCACTTCCGTTCGTGTCGGTGACGGACGACCGCCGGACGCTGGGCGTACGGTGTGGAGACACGAATCTAGCTGCGGCCGCTGACGGTTTTGCACCACTTACACCACCGACACTGCCAATGCCAATGCCGCCGCTGATGCTGCTACGGTGTTGTTGGGGGTGATCCCAAATGGTCTGGTAGATGGGACTGGAATCGCGACCACGGTGATGATGGAAACGCAATTCACTACCAGATGTCATAGCCGCTTTCAGGCGGCCGGGCCTCTGGTTGGTTTCGGGGTTGTGAGCTGTCTCGCTGAAATACTACGTTCACACACAAAATGCATCACGGTTATTATAATATTATTATACATCAAATATCTTATTATATTCTTAATACAATAAAGAGAGTCCTGGCATTTACTCGCTTGGCTCGAAGATCCCCCCCCCCTCGAAACCAGTTATTTAAAATAATATATCCATGGAACAAAAAATATACAAATGTTTTTTTAAATAATTGAGTTACAAACTACCTATAGTAATTATTAATTTATGTTTTGGTGCCATGGAAATTATTTTATATAATGAGGGAGAAAAAATGTACAAGACTTTTTTTTACATAATAGACATAGATATCATGTACGTATATTATAATGTATTATTTAAGCAAGCGACTATACTAATTGTACAGTTCTAAGTATGAAAGTCGACGATGAAACGAGCAAGGTCTAAAAAACACAATAATAAATTTATTATATCTTCAGTCGGCTGCAGCATAATATATATACAACGTGATGATACCATGATTCACGCTACACGCTCAGTAACTCCTTATTTATTACGTATTACTCTTAAACATTTTCTCGTACATATAGAATAATTAAATTAGTGAATCGTGCGTGCGTCATAACAATATATGTATAAAATGCAAGTAGGTACGTATAATATAAATATAGGCTATAGGCTATATAGACTGTTACACCATAATATATTATATATTAATATTCTCACCAACTGTAGAATGTCATTTTCCATGGGCACCACGAGCAAATAGAGATGGCATTGCGTTTGCTGGATGACCTGCACGACGTGTGCGTATGACTTACCGGCCACTGTTTCACCGTTGACGCTGATTATGCGGTCGCCAGTACTGAGACCAGCTACGCTAGCCGGACCGTGTTCTCTGACGTGTTTCACAAAAATTGTGTCCATCGGTTCGTCAGAATAGGCGCCAGCGCCCTGTCGCAAACCCAACCGTTCGTCTCCGGCCAACACCTGCAGCAGATCGACATAATGGTACGTTATTGGAAGAAGAAAAAAAAGGTAATATTGTAATATTGTTACAATAGTGAAATCGTTTTTATGTATAATATATAAATGTGGAATTGCCGCAGGTATAGATATATACATTTTATAATTGTTTATAGCCACCACTGTCAGATTTTATAAAATCGAACCACAGAAGTGAATTCAATAATGTGATGCATAGCAAGCGAGGAGTATGTGTTACACGGAAAAATATAATATATAATATAGGTATAGAAAATAGTTATAGGTATTCACATTTTGGGTAGGTACCTATCGCACATGCATGGCAATATAACAAAATATATTATAATACCTTATTACAATAAAAACTGGAGAATTGGTGAATATACCTTTATTGAGTATAATATAGGTCATTGTAATGTAGGTATATGTGTTAAATATGAATTCAATGATAAATCAGTGTAAACGATGAAAAAAACAACTCTAAGCGATTTTGTGATTCGGTATGTCTCGGCGATTGATTCAGATCCTCAAATGTGTTCGACTGCAAGCACCGGTCGGTGACAGTACATCCTGGATGGGCGACCACCCGGGTTCTTAGTGGCAAACCATTGTAACACATATACACGTGTTATTTGAACCAATCGTATAAAAAATATCATCCGTTCTAACCGAACCAACCATAACCCCTATTTCAATCACTAATAGCTATATTTGCCAGGCTCATATGAATAATAATAAAAAAAAAAAATTCTGAGCTGACAGTTTATAGCTATTTTATATTTCTAACTAATGATATTTACCATAATATATATATATATATATATTTAAAATGTTACAAGTAATTTATTTTATTAGTAGTAGGTAGGTATAGTACAATTGATCGAACTGATTTTTGATTAATAAAAATCACAAAATTTATACAATTATTATAATATCACTATCAATAGTTAGGGTGATTCTTTTATCACGTACCACTCATTATTTCAAAAAGTCAATACCGACGTACCACGGAGAAATATATATTTGTGGTATAAATAGCTTGAAATTAATCTAAGTATTTTGAAAATAAAATCGTGTTTAATAAATTATACGACATATATGTAGTGGTTAAATGTTTCAAGTCTCCTATTTATGAATAATATTTTTTTGGATTACAATAAAACAACTAAAACATTAATTTTTCGTTGAAATGTCTAATTTTGTCAAAATATAACTTGGAATGTTTATAAAAAAATTATAAGGTTTCTGTAATATAAACTTACGAAAAATACATAAATAACTGACTAAAATAATGAATGCAGGATAATGGAACGTTGTGGAGGGCTTCAGTTGATTACAAAGATATATTTGCTGTGCATACACTTCTAAGTGTAATAACTCTAACCTAACCTAATCGATGAATCCCATAAAGTAACCTACAAGCCACTTAGTAATATCCGATATAAGTACATAGCTATATTAGATTTATAATAATTGTATTGTACAACGTTTCGTGTAAAACAAAATAAATCCACTACCTTTTACACATTTGTTGTAAACTTGTGATACTTATTGAAATTTTGTTTACATTATACAGGTTTTAGATTCTCAAACGAAATAATTTAATCTAAACAAATATATGCTCGTTTCAAAACATAATACTATAAGTACTAACTATACACTTTTAGATCCGTTAGTGATTTATTACGAAAAAAAAGCTTTTAGCATAATATTTTTTATTAATGCACTTTCAAATAAAAACATACGTATTATAAATGGTTTTGGATGTATTCATTTTTATACAATCAGACCGGTTCGTATGCACTAAGCGTTAATTTTTCAGAATTAACAACGGAGAAGCGTTCCAAAAAAAAAAAACAAACATTAATATTATGTACTATACCTATAGGCTATAAGCAGTAGGTAGGCGTATTAAGTTCCTGTGTCTTATTTTGGCTACAGGTGGTGAGAGCTCATATACATTCCGTAGGATACGGACACACACACACACGCGAGGAAATAATAAGAAATTCTGACGATGTCAAAAATACATTTTGTAACCAAAAATAATTGGCAACCAGGTGAAGTATTTCACGCAAAAAAAAACATTACGAATAGATAAAATTAAATGCGGTGAGATATAGTGTATAAAACACAATATAGTACACTGTGAAAATTTATCGGATAATAATAAAAATAAACAAATGCCAAGCAAAACAAGTGTATTAATATATTGTGTAAGCTCGTGTGCTCTGCAACAATTAACAACTGAAAATTATTTGTGTATTTTTTTTTATATAACTTATCCTAACCAATCTGCATTTTTGGTATTTAAATAGCTTTTAGTTCAATAAGAAAATATTAAATAAAAACTTTTAGTTATTTACTGCAACAATAAATTAAAAAATATCACCAAATCTTACCATAATAATATCATCATATGCAAATTTTAAATAAAACGATGAATTTTTCTTATAAACTAATATCCTAATGTTTTTTGTTTTATTACTATTTAAATTGTAACATTTATAACTTTACAACCCATACACTTTTCGTCCGAAAACTTGGCACATAAGTTATATTATGTACATAGTGTTTATTAATATACATACATACGAAGGTATAGTATATAGTATATATACAATTTAAAAATTATTGAACATTTCATAAAAGAAGGTTTATATTTAAATATTATTTTACATCATTGTGAAGTTTATACAAAAAATATAAACGATCTGAATTTTTAGTAATGCAAAGTATTATTGAAAAATAGTTATTTATGATACAATTTGTATGCATCAAGATTATATGAAGTTTTTATTGAAAATGTATATTGAATTAAATACTCGTATGAAATTAGATTTTTTTAATACTAAATATAGTACGAAAAGTTAGTTTTGTGGCATATTGCCTTTATACAGCTATATCAATAGAAACGACTAGAATGATATTGTATTTAATAAGTTTTCAGGTTGTATACATAATTCAAATGCAACCGTCATCGTGCACGAGTATGTATGACCGATGATATTCTCAGTGTTTAAATTAAATATATTTTATTAAGTGATGAAAGAAAACACGCCCGGCTTTATGTTATTAAAATTATTCTTTGTGTAGTACACCATTTTATATTTTACAGGTCTGTTGTTCAATATTAAAATTAAGTAATACTGGAATTCAATAATTAGTTAAAATTATTGAATTTAACACGCCCGATGAAACCTGTTGGCTGCCTACTATATATAAGTCATAATATAAACTATACAGTCACATGGCTATATTTAACATATATTTATTTATTGAACATCAAAAATTATTGGATACTATGCAGTGAAAAATGAATTAGTTAAGTAAACTATTTCTTGTACAGTGTAAAAATATCAGTAGATTTTTTTTAACTGTATCTACATTGAATTATCGTGTTTATGTTACTACTATACTGGACGTTAGTATCTGGTCAAGGTTAAATGTGTAATTACTTAGAATTTATTCTATAAAAAGGTCAATGAAGGCAATGTATAAATATTAAATTATAAAGAAAAATTACGTATTTTTAAAAAAAAAAGTTCAAATCAGATACATATTATACCATTATATTTATCATGGTATATAATAGGTATGTTTTCTATATATTGACGTTACACATTATATATTAAAGCAGAGCATATTTTAAGCAATGTTTACTAGGTTGCCTATCGGTAAAATTTTCTTTTAAATGGACATGATAGACATACCTTTCAATCTCAACTTTTTTTTTCACTGCGGGGCTCTAGTAGTCTAGTGCCACGTACTTTATACGTTAAAATATGCTCTGCGTATTAGATGATTAATTTAATTGAATTGGTAATTCTCTAGAGTATTTATAAGTACTTATATAATTTATATGACATATAAATGTGTTTATTGCACTTACCAGATACGATTCGGGTGGATAAACGATGAAGTGGCGCAACGTGAAACCGAATCCATTTTCTGATCTGCGTATAAACAGCGACCTGGGACCACCAGCTCTAGGTTCTCCACGGTTTTGGCCCTGTAAAATTGAAATTAAAACAATTCAAAATCTTAATCGTTTCAAACTGCACACGGAAAATACTATCCGTACAATATATATTATAATTATAATAAATGGTAACTAACAATTTTCTTCCAGAAGACGATCATATAGCTATATTATTCAATATTATATTATGCGGGCCTTGAAATGTCACAGTAGTGTTTGGGTACAATATATAATATAATGGGAATAAAATATTGGCAATAATACGTCGTAATTGCTTTTTCTTGGTGTCTGCGAGATGTATATTATATGCACGGGGTCATTTGTGATCATTTAAAAAAATATATTAATTGAAGCGGTAGTAGAAAATACTAAATATTATTAGAGTCTTCAAAAGTGTTAAGATGGATTTTTTTCCATGCACATAATAATATTAATAATAATATTATTACAGTTTGATTTGATTTTTCTTATAAAATTGAACGTTGCACGTGCAAAAATTATTATTTACAACCGAAGACTGCACATTACCTAAACTGTATAATTCATCCATATAGAAACAATGTACGCATAATGGTTGTATGCATTTTAAAACCAAATTTGTTTAACTGTCTCGCCAAACACGGTTATACCATACAAAACAACTTTTGACAATATTAATACATTCAGTATACTTATTAATATTATGATCTCGCACGCACGCTCAGGCCGCATATTTTATATAATTATTATAATGTCGTATAAATGTTGAATACATGTCATTAATTCGCATTTTACTGATCGATAGCGATCGCGATGTATAGCAAATACAACATTTATTTTATTACATCGGAGGTGTGCAACGGAATACTGTCCTTTTATGGACGAATATGAATAATATGAGTCCCGAGACCAGATTCTTGCACAGAATATCATACCCAATCGAATGATACAGAAACAGCGAAACCTCTGTACAGATCTAATTATTTTCCGTGTAAGGTTCCACGAACAACACATTTTGTTTTTCAAACACACTAATGCGAAGTGAACGTATATAGTTGAAAACACAAGATTTAAAATTTTTTTTTTTAATCTTTCAAAATCGATTTTATCAAATATAATAAAAGTATGATAGTGACGTTAAAATATTCAATGCATCGATGAGAAAAATCAGGTAAATGAATAATGATAAACGAATTTTTTATTATGTCACCGCTCGCATATATTGTGAAACCAGTTACGTGTTTTGGCGTTATTATATTTGATACCTATATATTATTTTCCTAGGGTGGAAATGAAATTTTAGATTCTTACCACAAATAATACGTTGCATAATAATCATCAAATTATAATATTTCGATATATGAAGTTAACGCGTGTTCAATAAATTTCGTCTTTCAAACACTTATTTATTTATTATGGTAGCTACCAATATGAAAACATTTTTATAAAATCCTATGTTTTTCTATTACTTTTTTAGGTTCACACGAAGTACAGGTATACATTTTTTTTAATGGATCTCAGTGAATTCAAGCTAATCCGCGCATCGGTTGATTTCCATTTTCCAGAGTAAAAAATTATCTTATTCCAGATTAAATTATTCAACATTTTAATATTTATTTTTTTAAACTATAATCTGGTAATTTAATCAGATCATTAAACTGTATATTGATAAACTATAACTACTGTTCGCGATTCAAATAGAATAGATACCTACTTAAAAATTAAAATAGTTAAAGGTTGATAGGTATAATATATCGCTTAGATTATAATATACTATGGATGTAGCCACTCGGTATATGCTTGTGTATTAGATTTGAAGCCAAAATGACTGAAAACGCTAGAGCCTTGGTTATTACTGCGCATGCGTAAATGACTGATAATAGTATAGTATATTATAAGTATGATATTATGATCATATTATTTTTTGTGTTAATTTTTTAACCAATCATAATATTACGCGCATGCGCACAAACAGTCGGGGCTCTGGGTTATTCTGACTTCAAGAATTAGCCCGATGGCTTCATCCATTGTATATGATCTAAGATATATCGTGTTAAATAATATCGTAAAATACAAATAATAATAAACCAAAGACATCTAAATAGTTTTTGGTATCGTAACAAAGACGTATAAAAATAAGGATATTATCAATAACAACTGCATGTCTAACGAGTTAACGACCGAGTCCCCTTAAGAGTCCGTGTCCCTAGAAATAGAATATTATTTTCATGATAATAAATAAGCAAAGCGGCGTCATACCCATAATTAATAACACTGTAAATAATCGCTGTAGTCAATGGTCGACGATAAAAAATATCATCGATCTCGTTGTTTGTATTATGGAGTGAACGTTCGTCGCACAGAGCAAACGTATACGACGAACGGATGACGACTAAAGTGATTAAAGTGGTAAGAAAATCTGTACACAATCGTCAATATAGTTTTTTACACGTCGCATGGATGATTTTCCACCGCTGGACGGGAACTTAAATTCATTTCGTATTTCCATCATTATCTCTCTCATTTTTAGTCTACCGGTGTATAGCTCATCTTTTTGTCCTTTTCAAATCATAATATTAATATAAACGCATTAGATGATCATTGGCAATATCTTCTGCTCGACAATATTATATTGTACGGATTTGATTTCGACAGTTAGCACAGCTATGAATTTCCAGCAAAAAGAACGGAATAAAATGTACGACTGAAATAATATCCGCCGGAAGCGGGGATCTACATTATATTGTTGTACGGAGACACGACAACGATCGAGTACTCTCATATTATAGTTAAATTATAAAATAAATAATATCATTACCGACATTACTACAACAACTACTGTGTAGGTATCGTTGACCGTCTCTGCCTATACGTCACTCACTCAGTCGCATCATAAGCCACCAGCAACAGTAATAAAACGAAGGAACTTGAAGATGATTATTTTTTTTTTTTTTTATTGAACTAAAAAAACATCAACAACAAAGGCTATTAGTTTTTTGTTAAGATACAATGTTAAGGAACTTGAAGATGATTATTATTATAATGATTATAACACCAAGAGTTCTGAGCGAGCGTGTGCGCACAAACACGCACATTGCCGTCGTCTGACACACGTACACGCAGTTGTAGTTGTCATAAATATAACTCTGGCCAGAGCGACTCGAGCACTCGCCCGCAGCGTGTCGTTCGTTATAATAATATTATTAATATAATATATTACTTACAATTCATTATAATAATATATGCACAGAATGATTCACCATGCATGCTCACTCTAATAATACTTACGTTAATAATGAGTTTAATGAAATAATAATTTTTCGAATTTTAATTTTTATGCATATAGGTATTATAATGTTATAAAGTCCATACTTAAAAAAAAACTAGATTAACCAAGATTGAAATCTTAAATTTTTTTTTATACGATTTAAGGAGTGCTCTGTGGCTTCACCCGATTTTTTTCTTCTAATGACAATCCCTTTGAACTAATTAATCAGAATACTATGGTATCGGATAATTTTTTGGTTTACTTAACATTGTATACTATGGATTACATATTTTAAAATCGTTTTCAAAACTATGAATACTAACCATTTGTTTTTTTTTTTTATCAAGATACATTATAATTTTCAAAAAAAGTCTGAATCACACCACATGATATTCATTAAATCAGAATTCTGATAAATTACTAAAAAAAAAGCGTGCTCGGTGAAATTATACTTTTAACACATATATTATTATTATATATATTGTCGTGGTAGCGCATCACGCACGTTGGAAGTGGTGTACAATAACATTATTTTGTCACGCGGTTGTTTTCACTATTTTTATTATTATCACACGACGGCGGAGGCGACGGTGGAGGATAGTTTGATTTGCACACGTACTTTATGCACTCAAACGGACGAGTGTATAATAATAATATTAGAATTAGAACTATAATATTATTATTATGCAGCTTAATGCCGACCGGCACCAATCCGCCTGCCGAGCGTTATTCCTTAATCTGATGACCAGCCAAATAATCGCACGGAATTTCCATTATTATTTCCACTGTAATAAAATATATTTTATTATTGTTCATTTCGTTCGTCAATAATTCTCGCCAAATCCCCTCTAGAAAAAAATAAAATAAAAAAATAGTCACCGCTACACAACGAACACCGGACCACACGTCCGTCGTCGGCATCACGTTTACCCTAGTGGAAAGATGCATAATATAAATATAATAATGTGCTACACAATGATAATAATATAATGGTATATACGTGTGTACATGATAATATTATAACTCATAATAATAATAACCTAATAATTATATAGAGAACGAAACCGCGACCACAACTACAGTCGACAGGTGGTACACTACGTTATCATTATGTCCGGTTGCATCGAAATACCTAAATGGCATTCGACTACGATTCGTACAATCGAATTTGCTTGGATTTTGCTCCACACGTGAAATCACAGCCAATGAAAAATATTTTATATCATATAATATTATTATTTACAACCAGATTTTAATACGTTCTGTTTTGTATACGGATATTGTTTACGGATTAATAATTAAACAAGACATCGAACAATATATACCAGACGGGTCGAACTATACATATTTAAATGTAATTTATACGTGCAACGTGTTGCTGATGATAATATTGAGGTAGCAATAAACATTAATGAGATCGATTTAGTTTTTTTTTATTAGAAATAAATATGAACATTTACTATTCATAAAACTACGAAAATAATAAGCATATTTTATGAGGGATTACGAAAAAAAAAAAACGGAGAAAAAACCATATCACTTGATAAAGGACGTTATTACTCCAGATCGTTTACTCTAGAACCTTATAATATATGGAGTCCAAGCGATGTGCAAACGACTTAGACATGAAAAAAAAAGTACTTATTTGGATTATAGAAACTTGAAGAGTTTGGAATATATTTTGATTTCGACTTCACACAGTCACACTGGCGAGTAATACGTTATTATTGACTATAATATAGGTACAATGTACAAAACAATGGATAAAAATAGTTTACATCGACGTGCAATTGCATTAATAATTAATAGGAAATGGTGCTTAACTACGCGTGTAGTAATTAAATCGAGACGGACGAGTCGTGGCGGAAGACGAATGAGTCAGATGAAAGTGAACAAAGATGATTTATTTTAAATCACGCGGATATGCACGGTTCACACCCAGACCCAATGCAGTAACTGTGAAGTTAGACTTATGTATACACCACAGTGTGTTATGACTAAAAAAAAAAAGTTTAGTACATTGATGAAAAAGAGGAAGTATAATAGTCAGATGGTTACATTCATTTTTAATTTGAGAAAATAATTTATAAATTAAATTAAAAATGATTATAATCGTGCTGTGACAGGCATTCGAGTATAGTATACGTATATAATATATATATTTGAAGTAATGCATGCTTTAAGAAAATAATTATTTATTTAAGACGAGTGTTATTTATTAATTTTTCAATGCTACTATATATACATTATACAACTATATATGCACCGAATATATTTTACAAATTCCACGCAATACAAAGAAGTAGGAACGGTTTACTATAAACATAAATCACCGAAGAATAAAATATATTTTGTTAATAGTATAATATCCAACTTCTTCGAGAATTTAATGGCTCATAATAATAATTGATATAAATTTTAATAGAATTTTAAACGTTTAATAATGTACTCGTCGTTTACGATCAATACCTAGAATTGTATGATTCAATAGTAAATATTAATGAAATAATAAATTGTACGTTTAATTATTATCTAATGAATTTTTACAAAATTACATTCACACAACAGAATAAATTGCATCAAATATCAATATATTGTTATGTTCGAGATTAGAGAATAATACGTACACCTATGATGGTGAGTAGTGAGTATCTATCAAACATAATATTAAACATGACGTATACCTTAAGTAATGGGTAAGCAATACGGATTTACTTAACTCGAATCTTCTGTATAGTTACAAGTAAAAACGAGCAGCGAACCATCATAATATTATACCTAATAGCTAAAGCGTAAAATAACTATACGAATAATAATAATAATAATATTATTATATTATAATGAACACGATTTGCACGATTGTGGACGATGCAAAGTGGTGACTTGAACGCGCGTTCCCCGACACAATATTATTATAATATATTATAGAATATAGATAGACACACAAATGTGGAGTGGCTATATACACAATAATAATATTCAACTACGCGCAGAATATCCCGAGGTGTTCGATTTTATCATATAAAGGGGGCTTTTAAATTGTGACCTAGTTAAAGAATATATTACTATGTACATATAAATAATAAGTATGTATATATATATATTTTTTTTAAATTACTTTCATCGAATAACCTCGCGAATTCCTGCACGGCAATTATTGTTATACAAAACGCTCAAAAATGATACATAATAATGCTTTTTTAATCTGTTTTTAAAATGATTATTGTTTTCATCGAGAGTATTAAAAAAACCGATACTAAATATTATAATTTTGTAAAACAAATTATCGATGGACGGTTACAAGACAACATATTTTGAAAAAAACATTACTTATGCTCGCAACCGAGTTTTGACACAAATGGATTTCACACACACACACACACACACACACACACACACACACAAACATACGTTAATGTATTTTGGCAGCCACTCAATAGCCGTTCATGATAAATCGGCTGCTGGCCAGGCAGCGGCTGATGATTACTGACATGCGGAAAAAAATCAACGTTTAGCCAGCAATAACTCGACTCGATGGTATTCGGTGGTGCCGTGGTGGATTCGGTCTTGTCAAGCAGCGTTACATATTATTATTATTATTTCATTATTAGAAAAAAATTATAAATTAAATAATATTTTATTTTTTTTTTGATATTTGTCGTCGCCGTTATCTCCATCGCAAACAATCACGAAGCAACAACGACAATGCAGAGTCCATGAAAAAAAAAAAAAAAAAAAAAAAAAAAAAAACAATAGAATATCACAAAAAAAATAATTAACGAATTTCTCTTTTACCATCAATGAATTAAATACCTAATTATAATTATTTATTTATACACATAAAATGTACGCAAATAAAAACCAATGTCCGTGTGTGGTGTATTGCACCACTGTACACAGTGTCTTTGTTAGGTTGATGGGGCTGGCTATTCAAGACGACAATATTTGTCATCTATAAAATAATTATAATATTCACGAAGATATTATGCCATTAAATTGTATCTCTTACCTAACCTCTTATATTATTTTTGCTTTATATCAATTAATCTATAGATGAAAACAGTGACGGGCAAAACTTTTTTCAAATCGTTTGAATTTCACCATAGTACTTATCAGTTATCCATATATGTTATCCTACCTACTCGTGAGATGTCTCTACTCTCTACAATTGCAGTCCAGTAAAGAGTGAATTACACCGAGACCGGTAAACTCGTATGGTTCTGCTTCCAAAAACGAATTAATTTTAGTTATGTATAGTAGAAATTATCGATTTTGAACAGTGGCGAGGCAATTTATTTAAATGCGTTTTTCTATATAGCTATAGCAGTAATCTTTTCTAATTTACGAGTGAATGTTGGAGTTGCAATTATTAGACAACGCGGGCTAGCACGTGATGCGAACGTATTTTATACGATTGTCAGATAGGTATAACACCAGTCCAGTTTATTTTTTTGGCATTCGGCAACCACTCTGCAATATTGTAGAACAATAATATTGATCTAATCGATTAATTGATTAGGACTGAATGCTAAAAATTAAAATAAACACTATATAATATATAGTAGTATATTCAGTCCTAATCAATTAATCGATTAGATCAATATTATTGTTCTACAATATTGCAGAGTGGTTGCCGAATGCCAAAAAAATAAACTGGACTGGTGTTATAAATATTATAAATATTATAATATTATTATGTATCATAGGTATTATAACTACTTGCTTGCAGAAGTTATAAAAAACTGAATTTATTAGTACTTAGGTTTTAATTTGATTCTGTCGGTATATGAATTTAGCACATATTATGCGCACCTAATAAATTACAAGTGAATAACACCTGTCGCAGTATATAAGTACTAGTCGTACGTCATATTTTGTATCCAATCTTACAACTTATGCAGGATGCCATATCCATATATTATAATATTGTAAAAAAAAAATATATACTGCACCCCGTACTGCACGAATGAAAAACGTGACTTTTACCATAAAAATCATATTGCGTAACTCAAAACAAATATTTTTTGAGTTACTATATTATATACATAACTAAAATAAATTATCACAACATTTTTGGAAGCAAAATCCTGTTTTTTGTACCTGTTGCAACTATACACTTATTAAGAACAAATCTGTACCTATTCTTACAAATTTGTATATAGGTACGGTTTGTACTTAAAGTTTGAGAATTCATAACGTATTATCACGACCTACGCAAACGTAACGGTGGTATTTTATTATTTAACAAAAATTATAATTATAATAATAAATTAATTTTATGTTCGGCGTCTAAAATTGTATGTAATTACCATTTAATAGATATATTATATATGTATACCTATCACACAGTTCGCGGAACTCGTGTTTATATACTTAAATAGCTAAATATATCATATTGCTGCTACTCTACATAATGTATAATGTATATAATGTCAGGTAGGTACGCTCAACGAATTCGTGATCGACAAAAAAAAGCTAGTCGTATTCATTTGTTTGTCTTGCACACACACACGCATGAAATAAAACTAAAAATTTGAATCAATACTACACACGCCATGATGATTGACAAGTATATGATTCGAAGGTCAGACACGACATTAGCATATTATTATATTATTTTTGGGACAATGACGCGGCCACATTCGCTTAAATAACGAAGCATTCGCAGCACTATAGATATGTTACAGTTCATAATAAAAATATGATGCTCGATGTGTGTTCTAATGGAATAATTAAAGCGAGTTGTAATAGTAGAGAAAAGAGAGCGCCAGGTGCAGGCAAGTGACGGAAACATATTTAAATTATATCTTATAGGGCCCAATAGCGCATACACTGCAGGTACACCATAATAACGGCAGGTGACAGTTGATGCAAACTTTTTGTGCGTATAAAAACAAAAACAATTCAAAGATCGAAAAACGAGAAACAATAAAGAGAACGGCAGAATTGCTCTAAGTTTTTTTCTACCGGACAACGATGAGAGGTTTTGACAGACATCGAAAAGGAGGACACGGTTTTTGGCCTATAGCAATATAACTGTCGTGCACGTATAACGGAAGTCCGCGAAATCGTGTCAAACAATATATCGTATTATAATAATTCACGAAAATTATTATACATATTTAGTTGAAATAAGGTATACCTACTGCCGGCACACGTCATCCCACCATCGTGTGCAGATGTCGATGGAATGTATTTAAACAAAAACGGTACTTGATTTATAAAAAATAATTAATATAAATAGTCAATATTCTGTTGTATTATAATGAAAACTCGACTGATGACAAAAAAAAAATTGACGAGAAATATAATCGTAGCAAGACTGAAGCGTAATACCATCAATTCTATCCGTAAAAGAAAACTGTTATATTATAATGTCGCACAGGTGTTAAAATAATGACACAATATAAACTGTAACGGCAGTATATTATATACCTGCCCATCTGTCGGGCGTTGAAATCGCGGTCCGTGTCACCGCCGCCGGAAGAACGGGACCGCGTGGTGCGTATTATAGTAAAATAATGAACTTCCGCTTTGAATAATATGAAATTGCAATGTTCCGGCACCGCCGTTTCTGCGCTCCGATTGCAGATTTTCGCGCGAAAATGAGCGGACCACGCGTTTCTGATTAACCTAACACAACAATAACAACAACAATACACGCCGCATACATACATACATACATACATACATACGAATTTTATGGTAATTTTTTTTTTTGTGTTCCAAACGAGAAAACTCAGCTGTCATGGTGCTTAATGCGACGACGGTGTTGCATCGCATCATACACAAAAGTCGCGGTCGAATCGAAACTGTGTCAAGACGAAAATAACGGCAGGAAGCTTATTTATTATTATTTTTTTTATACATTTTATTACATGGTACGCACGAATGGTTTTCGTTCGGTTTTTTACGCAAACATGTGTGTGTGAACATCAAGGTGAATCCCAAGCCCAAAGTATGGCGCATTACTGCACACCACGCTACAACATCCGGCAGCCCTCTACACGGTTTACAAAAGGTACGTGATACACAGTGGCGTATATAGGGAGGGGGGTCGAAATAATACATTCATAAAAAAGAGCAAAAATATCTAGAAAATAATAGGTAATATAAACATATGTTGATTGGTTGAGCTGCTCTATATGCGATTCTTAAATTTGTTATCATATAAGTATATAAACAAACAAAATCGAGTTTTCCAAATATCAGTGTTGCTTAAATATTATTAGATAATAGAGAATGGCAATAGGTAATGTTATTAAATTTATCGATTTAAATGAAATTAAAAAGAAACAAAACCAATATTTACATTCATCGTTGCCCCAACCAGAATCCAAAACGTTTGAATTCGTTTTAAGACACACATTTCAACGGTATACTAGAGAAAATATTCATCGACAATAATATATGTACTCTAACACGAACACAATTTTTAATAATGTTCATAAACGAAGTTATATAAGTCAAATTTATATTTTATGTTTTATCTTGTTCATTCGACTCGCGTGTTTGTGTTTATTATGCTTTTAACCAAAACGTACCTATTCAAATAATAAAACAAAGTATTTCAACGAAATTAACGTTAAAAGAGATACACTGCTGTGAAAGAAAAAAAAATGTTCGTTACACTGCAGTGTGATTACCTGCAAGTGCATAAATTTATTTTTTTTCTTAAATAACTGTTCAAAATATTATCAGTTTAATACGCCAGATAACGACAAAACCCGTTTATATCCGTTTGTACGGCGGCGGCGTCTCCGACACAGTGTGAAAATGTAAAATAATGGTGTCGTGATTCGGCGACAATAATTATGATTATCATTGTACGCGGAGATGATCAATTATTTTCCAATTTTTTTTTTTTATCTTTCTTATATATTTGCGCTTCTCTTCTCACGCACCCTAAACGCAGACTGGCTATATAGGCACCACCGACTCAGTTTAATAACTCATTATAAGTCGTCTCAGAAAAAAGTCACCGCGGCCTGATGTTACCCGTGTGATTTATGCGCGAATCTCCGACTACACGTTTTGTCGTTTAATATAACACATCGTCCGTGTTAAATGTGCGTAATGATGACAAGTACAAGTCGTGGGATGATAAAACACACTATACCCATCATCTACGAACGATAATATTATTATTATAAGTTGTGAGGTTTAATAGTTCTTTGGTAAACACTAAACATATTACTATGATAAAATGGTATACATTGGTACCAATATGAACTATGCATAAATAGGTACCTATACGTATTTTTCAAACAACATTTTCTTGATTCCGTCGACACTTTTTGAAAAAAAAAAAATAATTTAAAACGTCATTTATTCCATAAAATCTAGGCGTACGATATCCTATTACAAAGCTATAACATTATTACAATATAATACCTGGAATAGTATAGTTAAAAATACACAAGAGATTATAGAGTATTATATTATCATTTTAAATGTACCTACATAATATTAATACAGAGTGGTTCGCGTTTTAAACGGTGATTAATTAACGCTAAGCTGGGATGAATGTAGAAAATAAAAAACGGCAATGCACGCAAAATTTTCGAGTCGCAAAAACGCTGACCCGACTGAAGAAACATGGTACAAGAGAAACCGGATGGACTACTTCAAGGTTTGGATATACAATGTACGTCATATACAACACAAAAATAGGATAATTTCATGTCATATAATACAACTATAATTAATATAACATCAATAAAGACAAATTGAACGCAGTTGGCAAGTCTCATATTATACTAAATCAAATGTAAATAATCCATTTCTTCTGTTATCTGCATTATCAAAATATGGTGATAAATGTCCTATAAATTTAGAAATCTTTTTGGTTAAGAATAATTACAGTTCTCCGTAACAAGTAAAATGTTTAAGTTCCTAAACCTACCAATATAACATTTAGTATTGTTACCATATATGCTTATAATAAGTAGTATGAATCCTAAAATCGAAATTTCGCAACTATTAGGCTATAATAATATAAGAGCTTAAACATATTATATATTATTTGCAAATTTAAAAAGGAGATTTTTTTGAAATAATGACATATCACTTTTATTTAAATAATGTACAACCAAACAGTTACTGCATTTAACGAATGATAATTTAAAAAAATAAAGTAATTTAATTTTCTATACTCCTAACTACACAAATTTTAAACGTTGTTACAATAAGTTACATTCTTCATGTTTATGAACATAATATATAAGATTATAATTCGAAATTGAATTAGGCAATTTAACAGAAAATGCTAAAAATCATTGTTCAGATACTCTGCAACGAATATTGTAAATAAAATAATTGCGATTTTCAAAGCAAACAAAAAATCTAATAATAATTTACTGTCAATACCAGAATATATTCTTTCAACAAAAACAAATAACTAATAAGGATCTCAAATTTCACACGACGCTATTGTGCTAAAATGGTTTTCTTGAGTTCAATGAAACAAAACGTACGTTTTGTTTTGTATACGTGATCCACATCCATACTACCTAATTTTGCTAAAAAGATATTTTATGCTAAATATTTTTTATTTCATAAAGCCTTATATATATATATATACTACCACGCGTACATACAAAGTCAGCACGTTTTCGTCACGTTCTAATACTTTTTCATAAAAAAAACTTTAAATCAATCAATAATTTTTTAACACACTTTTGTACTCGGAACAACTAAAGTGTGGAATTTTAATTTACTCGATTTCACACAGATATGCCCGACAACATCCATTCTAACGCGATCATCATGACATGTAACCTTTGACTAAAAATCGAGCTCATCGCTTAACGAATAAAAGCCATTACTAAAGTCGATTGCAACATGATGATTTAGACACAAAATCATGGAACACAATAGAAAGCTCTCGAACTTCATGAACCATCAAAACAGCACTTTAAAACAAAAACAATAATATCTGTTTTCGGATGGGTACATATGCACATGAATTATATACTAAGTATAGTGTGTATTACTCGTATATAATACACAAACCAGGCTTGATTGATACACTGACCTAGTAAAAGCATTTAGACTAACCTAACTATCAACTAAACTATCAGAATAACAGAAGAAAAATAAATTGTCGCAGGGACTGGTGACTTAATAACTTCATGAAAATGGCCCCAATGTAAAAAGAGCCATCAGTGCGTATGTACGCTCCCTACTATTTTTTAAATAATTTTTTTTATTAAATATATAGACTACTATGGTATCAGGTATCTATAGTATACCTATACGATAACAATTAATATCTTCGGTATAAAGAAAAAAAATGCAGTATAATTTATAGTAAACTTATCATCAAGTAGGACGACTTATAATAAAATGTATCACGTATAATGATCTCACCAATCTATTAAGCAATCGATATTTTTGAATGCCAATATTATAACATAGATCAAGTTTCAAAATGTATCTAATTACTGATAACAAGAATTCTTCTTCTATGGGTTGATGACCATGAACTTGTATTTTTATTCATTAGTGTAAACCCATAAAATCGATCTTCTTTAGCCGTAAAAGAAAACTTATTACCTATTGATCAATATTATTTAAATATAATAAACATACAATTGCATTAGTAATTAAAACAAAAAAAAACCGTAACTTATCTGCAAACTGTCCTAAACTGTCTGCATAAAGATATTTACAAGATACTAAAAAATATAATACAAAATAATATTTGGTTAATAGCTTACATTTTAAACAAAAACATGCGAATTGCATTTAAGTTGAATTCATAAAACACAACAATATTTTAATTCAATAATATTTGCCCTTTATAAAAGTTATGTTTAATCCCAGTCTAATTATTATACATTTTCGGAACTTCCTGTACTGAGTAATCTTTAAAAAATTACACCTTTATTAAATTAAGTGACATATATACTAAAGAATGCATTAATAAATTAATATTCAAGTCAAGTTTAAGTTATCAGCATTATATATTTAGAGGTGAAACAATCCATATTACCTATATTAAATCCAAGCATTTTAATTAATATTCTATAATTGTAGGTATATATATTTAATCATTATGTTTATCACGACATTGGCATATAAATAATAGACTCATTTCAAATTTACAATAATGAGTTTTTGTTTTCTCTAAAAATTTAGTAGAAAATCAAATCTTAGGCCCCATTTGACCTATTTTAAATAATACACCATAAAATATACTGTATAGTGTGTACTATATCTGCAACGTCAGATACCTTTAAAAAAAAGAAAAACAAGAAAAACAATTGCCATAAAAAAATGACTGGCGTAATATTTTAAATTATGTAGGTTAAAATAAATACTTTCTAGATTAAAAAAAAAAAAACATTTTTGACAATACTTGTTCAATCAATAGGTATACTTACTATACAAGCGTATATTGTATTATGTTAAAAAGAAATTTGGCTTTGTTTTACTGATATATTGTCGATAATATAAGATCCATAAACAAACGGCATGTTTAAATATCCATAATAATAAAAATATTTAAAAAAAAAAACCCCCGTTCAATATAATATATCATACACATTTTATTGCAGTTGTGTGCTGCACCACTTTCTACACGAGATTTTAAAATTAGATTTTAAATTTTTTATGATTCAACAGCTATTACCCCTTGACCAGTCGACGACGTGTAATAATATGCAAAAAATAATATATATTACATGTTCTATATGTATGAATTTATATCCGGATCAGGTGTCTAAGAAACTATAGCTAGCTACCCGCAGCTACCGAATCACATTCAGCATGTGTACATATTATGCGCGGTAGACATTAAACTCGAATATAAAAATTAATTTCACAGATATAATTTATCAACCAACAGTTTAATGAATCAGGTTAGTGTAGCTTAATATGTATGTAATCCTTGCTCGGAGTTGTTTAAAAATAAACATATTATACGCAATTCACAGCGTATTTCTCTATTATCCGACTTCAAAACTCTTATAACAAACTCAATTTAATCTTTAAAGGAAACTACATCCTCAATTGTTGGTTAAGACTTAAGTTATAAATTGCTAAAAATTTAATTTAATTTCTTTAAGGTGAAAACTTGGTTTTTTATAATTTTATTTATATAATAACTGAAACCTTAATTCTGATTTTTTTTTTGTATTGCACCGTTTTTGTATATTATAATTTTCTAATTACACAATAACTATATAACAACGGTACAATGGAATATTGCAAACTTCTTTGAATTTGTATTTTTTCTTAAATTTTATTTTCTTAAATAAAATAATATAAGATGTGGGTTATCCCTTATGTACAAGACGTGTGCTATGATATTCCGAGACAACACCGGCGTCTACTATCGGTTTTAATCTATCTTAAGGTACAGTGTTTATAATATGTGTTCAGAGAGTATCATTTTATAAATCAGAAATCGACCGCCGTCTTACATCTATTTAGATCGCCAATACAGAAATGATAACGATTTTAACGAACATATAACGAACAACGTTTAAGTTACAAGCAAAATGCATTAGAAGGTTATCTATACACCTATAAATATACAGAATACATTGGACATAGGCACCTTAATATGTTATAACTCCAATAAGTAATAACGAGAGTAATAACGAATAACGCTAATCACATAAAACGATCGGTTTCGCATACAAATTGAATCTGTTACAAATTGATAAGGTACATAGGGTAAGTTATATACCGACAGAATAACGGGACTTCTCGTGTTAAAAATAATAATTGTGTTATTAAAACAGACTCTTGGGCATAACTACAAAACGATAACATGGTAATAATATAATAGTAAAGCGAAATATTCACATATTTTTCCAAATATTACCTTCACTTTAAACACTAAAACATTTGGTTTTTTTAAGTTTTTTTTAAAGTAACTTCAATAGTATTACATCATACAAGAATCTAAGTACCTATTATCACTCATAATCGCAAATTTCGTTATTGTGGTTGTTATACATTATTTTGATTGAGTTAAAATCGAATAATATCAATAATACAAAATTAACAAAACCAAGCAAAAAACTTAAATATTTGAAAATGGACAAATGTCTGTACATACTACATACACATAGCACGGTACCTAATATATATATAGCAGCATTATCGGTTTTACAAGAATATATTAAAATCATACCTTGAAAACTGCAGTGTGACGATGTTATTCGTGTACTGTGTTATGCACCACAATTATCTTATGAGCTGTGGTCATAAATTGATATCGAAAAAGCAGAGACCGAAATGCTTTTGATTGAACGAATAAGGAAAAGGCGGCAGAACAGTGCAGCACCACAATACGAGAATAACAAGCGCGATAGAGATAAAATTTAAAAACAGCACAAGAATAACATTTACACACACACAACACGATTATAGCGAAATATATGAACGAAATAATGTTCAGATGGAAAGTGCCCGCAGAAAAGCTTAGGTGCTATTAATGAAAATATTGTTTTGCGGTGACGACCACGACCACGACGGGCGTTACGAGTACGACGATAGCTCGCTGACTGATGATGAGCTCCTCGTCGACACGCGCGCACACGGTTTCGCCTTTGCCTCCGCCGCCGGTAAACCACTTCCACGAGTATACTCTATATATAATATAACACAATAATAATAAGAATATACGGCCGCCTACATCGGCGCGACAAGGTAGTCGGTACAGCGTCGTCGTTTCTGGTGACAACGATGACAGTGATCATTAACGCTACATGACATGTGTATATATATTGGTCGAGAGCAGTTGTCCAAAAAATTATGAGGGTCCTGGCCGAAGGATGGTGGTGCTTCGAATTCATTTCTTACATACGATTTTCAAAATTATACAACATATTATTTTTGTTTAAGGAGTTATATTATTTAATAATAATGATAATATATTTTTTTATTTATACTGCAATTTACAAGTCAACTGCCGGATGTGGACAGAATACTGCCCCTGATAATTATTATACCTGATTATCACTATCATAATATTTTAATTCATATGATCAGAAACAAAATCTCAAAAAAAAATTTTAATTTTAAGTACGAATATTATCAATCTTTAAGTATAAGGAAGTTTTATACTTAGACTGTTAGATAATTAGTTCAGTATTTATTGTTAGTAAATTCCAAATTCTTAACTGTACATAATTTGCTAAAAAGTATCTATGAATTTTACATGACTTTTTGAGTTACGCGCACGATATGTTTGAATTTCCTTTGATATACAAATCATAAATATAACAGAGTGTTCCTATATTATATTATAGTGTACTGTACGTCTGAAAAAACAATTTGAACTATAAATTGCAATTTTTTTCGGATTACTGCCAGCCACCGTTAAAATATTTATTCGTAAAACAAGAATCGACCGATTAACACGTTAAAAAAAGCAGTTAAAAAAAATATAAAAAAATAAATAAAAACGATATTTCACAGATAATGTTCTCACCCATTTTGTACATTAATTTGGAAGACTTATGAGTTATAAGTTTATAACTATCACTATACAGCCAGAGTGGTTTTCTGACACGCGCAATACAGTTTTTGTTATGTTATACATTTGTAAGATAGATACATCACACGCGGGTGTATAGCATCCTCTTAATACTATTTAATAAATCTACAACTATATTAAACGTGAGAATTATATTTACTTTGTTTTTAATGTTTCATTAATGTTAATCTTAGATTAAATCTAAAAATAATTGTAATCTATAATACAAATAACAAATTAAGGATAATGCTATTTTTATGTTTAGATAAATGTAATATTTTTAACGATAGTAAAATTTATATAAAATGCAAAAGCATATTATGAAAAAAAAACTAGTAAGACATACTATGCTAATAGCTCGTGAGTACATTACATATCAGATTACTTTATTTGATAAAAATGGTTTACAGAACAGAAGTACATATCATATTCTATGTTAGTTAGATACGTATGTTAATAGAAAATTTATACTTAATTTATTATTCAAACAGTTCTTTTTTTTATAATAACTGATAAGTATAAATACCTTTTGAGCAACAAAATTAGGTTAATTACTAAGATAAAAATATATACAGTAAGTCAGTAATAATAAAGTATATACAACATACTTATATCTTACCAGATTTTTTTCTATGTAATTTTAAAGTATATATTAAAGAATAATAATCAATAATCGTTTCATGTTTCTTGATTCAAAAACAATTATATAAATGAAACCTAGCCATCATGTTTTCAGCTATTCATAGTCTGTCATAATAACAATTAAATTACACATCACACAGTCAAAATCAAGATAACTAACAAATTTGTATTGTTTAATACACATTGATGATTAGGTATACTACCATACTATATTATACTTTGTCTACAAGTATAATAAAGTAATAATACATTTTGAATACACATACATATTATATTGAAATTTTATGCATATTATAATTAATATTTTTAATTTTGTAATATCGAGCAGGATTTAATTTCTTATAAACAAAACTATAGGTACCAATAAATATACATAATATACATAATTGGTACCTAACATAATAAATAATTACTATAAGGTTGTTAAAAACAAAATTAATGTTTTAAAAATGCATCTAGACTAAAAAATACCGTTTCCGGTGTTTCTGGTTTGTAAAAAATTTGACCAAGTTCTTTTAGAGTTTTGAGCATCTAGCGTAGTTACAAGATTTTGATATTATAATGTATACTACTGTACACTCTATAGTCACCATAAAATATCAATTAAAGCATTAAATCTCAAAAGGTTTCAATGTAAGCGGAATCGTAGTATTATACTATAATATACGTTTGATGAAATAAAATCTAATTGAAGATAAGAGAGAGGCGAGTTTTGCATTTAAAACTGAATTGGATTGCCTAACCGACTAAACGTCATCCAAGGCTCTTTAGTCTATACCAGCGGAGACGGAATGGACACAAATAACAACAACAACGTGTACACTGTGTCAATGTACAATAAGTTGCATTTGCATAGTGTATACTCGCATTGAGAATTGGGCATTTGACATTGGAGATCATTCCCCTCCCTCGAGGCATATACCAAAACATATTGTTCGCGGGTGTGGTCAATTACAGTTAATCGAAGGGAATAATAGTAACCCATTCGTTGAGGAGTCACGTGACCTGCCAGTAGAATTGTTACTAATTGAGACCGGACTACAGTAGATATTTTATTTAGTATTACAATCTATATAATAGTATAGTTTAATAGAATACAGCAATAGACTTTTTTGGCGATGCAGTTTTGAGTACATTTTTTACTAGTTTGAGCGAACAAACTAATACTTAATTAGCTTAACTGGTAACCAGGTTGCTCAAAACTGCATCGCCAAAACACGTTCATTATTATGATACATAATACATACAGTCCGTGAGTTGTGTGCTGTATATTATGTTCCCGTAATGTTATGTCACGTAAAATAAAATGGGACACCGACACGAATATTTATGTTTTTATCATCGCCACCTCATCAAAATTATCTCGTCCGTATGCCTGAATATTCAACGGCTATGTATTCAGACAGCAATGAGATTTAGATAAACCAAAGTGGTTTTCAAACAAAGCAAAAGACAATGTGAATCGTGATATTATAATATATGAATATGACGTTCGCGATTTAAGAAACTAAAACACTCAATACTCACTGCGATTGCTAAGCCCATGGACGAATAACGTTGAAGTGACGCTAGTTGTTTAAGTATCGAAAAAATAAGTAAAATTATTACATGCAAAACGGTTGAGGGTACGACGCCGTCTCATGAAAGACTAATTCAACCGCGTGACTGGGCGACTGTTATTATGATGATTTCAACTCGGGGAAAGGAAGATTAAAGAGAAAGAGAGAACGATACAGGCTCAAAAAAAGGGGGCCTAAAAAGACACTCTAAGCTAACAGTTTATACGTCCGTTACTAAAAAAAGGTATATATTCTGGAATATTGCTGCTGTGGGTTAATACAATACAAATATTTGTTATGCGTCAATTTTTTTATTTTATTTAATATACCTATAGACATTCAAGTACTTTTAAACAAATGTAAAATTCGCATATAATTCATATGGTATTATGAACAAATTGCAACTAGTTTATATCTTGCATATGAAAGATATAATTTTAATAAATCTGAAAGATAATTAAGCAAAATACATACTAGCAAAGTATTCATAAAATAATAACCGTAATTTGAAAACCATTTGCGAAAAATGAATTCAAATTTTATAGCTTAAAATAGGTTATTTCATTAAGTCAACCGAGCTCAATTTAGTTTGAGCGGATTATAAAAATTTGCCAAATATTCTGCACGTAGTATTTCAACTCTCAAGGTATTTCGTTATTTTGGGAATTTAGAATATATTATAACTTATGAGCATACATATTTTTAGATATGTTGCAAGATAAATTTTCGTATACATATGTATTAGTAAACGTATTTATACAATTTTAAAATAAATCGTTTGATACAAAAATATAAAACAATTACAATTCCTAATTAAATTGTTTATATAAGTATATATTATAAGGAGATTAAGGATTACAGTGAAACAAAATAATATAAAATACTACCAATCTAAATTTAAAAAATAATGTTAATTTTTAAGAAAATAATTATTTTATTATAATTTTTTTTGTGCCATTATTTATAATAAAATAAAAAAAATTAAAGTTCTAGTGGACAGTAAATTTTGGAAATTATAGAATTGTGAATAAGTTGAAAATTTGGCATTGGGCTCTTTTAAGGGTTTGCTATCATACCTATCATTATAGATGGCATACTATAAAAACGATTCGTACCTATAACACATATAGGGATAAACCTACTACTGTCTATTGGTACGCGGTACAGTACTACAGTATAAACACTATACAGATGGCACATTGGCGTCGGGTTGACCGCAGATAGGTCTTCTTCGAAGTATCCCATCCGACGCGACAACGACGATTTAAAATGGTGGTAAGGGAAACCACTCACGCGACTAGCGAGTATTTTGCATGGCCTATGATAAATTGTACTTAGCCGGCCAGCGACAGAATTACGTCACCATCTACCTCACACCTGACTTGATATACACACGCACGCACGTAGCACATAGTATACTATACATATACACTATACACTCACTGTATACTACTACTACTATACTACTATATTAATATAATATTATATCTATATTATAGTATACAATATGCCGTATGGCTTCTTTTTGCTAGATTATGTATAAAGTAGGTAGTAGGTGACTATAATATTATTTAGCAACGTATGAGACAAAACTGCGTTTCAAAATTTCTCGGAAATCGCAAATCCTAACAGTGACCATAATAACATATTTTCATTATACAATCGACGCGATCAACAGAATACGGAAACGTACCGTATTATTCACAATGTGTATTTGGGCAAACAGTGCGAATGCAATGAAAAAAAACCGTTCTTCAAAATTTAAAAAGGTAGAAATAATAACGGGGTACAAAATAATAGGGCGAAAATACGTTACAGTCGTTTTGGGGGGAAGACTATAGCGTACGCAACGAATACGAATACCTACACAACCATCATATACATTCCATGGTTGAATGGTTCGTTGACTCGGCGGGGTACTCAACAAGCAGAGTTTATAGGAGGGGGGTACGTACCAGTTCGTCTATATATTATCCCGCCTTTTAATCGCGTACATATTTTGTACATGAATTTAATTCAGAAAATATAAAATACCTATACCTGATATATAAATATTAAAAATTGAGTATTAAAGCTCTTTATTTTGTGTGGTCCATTTATCATTTATTATTTGACATGCCTAGACTTTCTGTAAGTCTGTGACAACCATCCTAGATTAATTCGATGTTAAAAAACAAACAGTTATGAAGTCTAAATAAAAAGTCACTAATCTCCAAACAAATATGTTCTCTTTAATTTTAAAACATGTAAGATTTGAAAGTGAAGTACAAAATTCCTCATAAAAATGAACTACAATTTTTTGTTCATATTCCAGCTGAGTTGTCATAATTCATAAGAGAAAAAAGTATGTATAAAAATTATTTTAAAATTATTTTTTACTATACATAATATAAATAAAATAGTATATAGGTATATTAATTATTAATACTTTCAAACTTAAAATATACATCTTAATTTTCTATATGATTTATAATTTATTTTATAATATTGAGCAATGATCACGTATCACAATAATATCAATAGTGTGTTATTAAGACATCTATGACGGCCGTCCGTGTATCTATCAATGATAATAGCAGTTTCCTACTTTCTTATTATGTACAAAATATAATGTTATCTAGGTTTAGACACATAGATCGATGAGATTTGTGATTGCTTAGGTAATTTTTACTTTGGCAGAACGTTAAAAAATGCCACGGAAATGTGCGAAGTATTTAAATGTTTCTTCCTACCGATAAATGGATTATATTTTCGTTTTGTTGAATGAAAATCAACAATTATATATTGGGTACTAAAAGACCAATAATTTGAACAATGTAGGTAAATAATAATATAAGTAATAGTATTAAAGCAAGCAATTCCGTATAATGCTCGTGGTACACTGGTACCTATTACGTATAGGTATATTAGCTCTCCCTATTTAAAAGGAATAAAATATGCATTAAAAAAAACGAAAGTTCCTCACAACACTATCATAGCTAGACTGCGCGTATAAATTCAAATAGTAGAGTATAATTTTAGACGGGGCTTGTGTAACGTACGAAGTACGTACACTAGTGGCCAGAAATAAAACAAACTGTCCCCCCTCCTCTCACCAAATCGTACTGACCTTATAAATCATCTTGTTTCTCGGAAATAAAAGTCATATAAATATTAAACATAATAACAGAAAAAGATTGAATTCAAATGACCATACGCAAACGAGCCAGAATTGGTGAAGTGTATAGTGTATGTACACGCACACACACAATGTACCTAAAATAAAATCACCCTTCAAAATATGTTAAGATGACGCTAACTATACGTTTTATTATCTCGATTTTACAAATTTATATTCACTAATTCCAATGTGCTGATATTATATAATATAATTTTGAGATTAGAGTGAATAATAGATCTACCACAATAAAACTTAAAGGTAAGAATATTATCTGTGCTGATTGCTGAAGCGTTTTAGATAATATTTTAATTTTCAAGGAAGATAATATGGTAAAGTGAAATATCACAAAATCAAAATAATAATTTATTATTTGTTAATTAAGGATTAATGTTATATTATAGTAATACAGTATAAATGGGGCAAGACACTCCACACTAATTATTCCAGAGTTTAACGTTGAATTATTATAGGTAGTCGTAAATAATAAAAAGATAAATCGTGAATTCCTGACATTGTGAACCAAACCTTCTCTTGTCTTCCTATTTACATATTTTATTTGTTTTAATTAATAATAAAATATAATAAATAACCGTTGATCTAAAACAAATATAAATACTGTATGCAATCGATGGGTACATAATTATGAACAATACGAATACCGGAAACAATCAACAATGTCTACAACAAGTTTAAACTACTGATTTAAAATAAATAAATATCAATGACAACTAAAATCTTTATAAATATTTTAAATTAATTTACTATATTAAGTAAAGTAAGTGCTTATATTTATATAGCACGAAGAATGTACTGTAATAAAAAACAGTACGATATATTAAATTCTATGTATAATGGACTGAGAAAGAAATAGGTATTGGGTTTACACCCTGTATTCTTAATGAGGTAAACGAAGCATGTCAAGTGTCAAACATCAGCTCTATATATCTTATTTTCAAACAATAATTTTTTATAAAACCTGGTCTAAGCAAATTAAATTTAGTTAACTACTCGCATTAACAAAAAAACAATATGAATGACATAAAAATATTGGTGAGTTAGGTTATGTAGAACATAAATTACTATTTAGCATTGGTATATAATCTCTATCGACTATCATTAACCTATAGTACAGCGAAATTCGATTTCCAAACATTTAAAATCTATCACTAACTATAGGTATAATTTAAATAAATAAACAATGATTATTGTTTATAACACTCAACTTTCGCTAGAATATATTATACTTTCTAATTATACAACACACGGCTTATGATGAAGACTTATAGCATAAGATACATTAAGTAGGTATATTAAGTACATACCTGGAAAAAATATTTTAATTGCTTGACCCAAGCTTTGGACACTGCTCCTTAAGGTAAATGTGGAGTTTTTCGTTGCACATATAATATAGTATATTATGAGTGTATAGTACCTATATTATCAACACTGTGATACGTAAAAATGTGAAATATTGTACCAATACATTTCTGCGTGGAATCGACATAATAATAGACCAGTGTTGTCGATTTATGATTGACGTATAATATATAGTCATTAATCACTTACGTACTTATTAAAAGGTAAAAATCGCGTTGGGATCAGATTGACTCGAAAAATAATGGATTGGAAAATAACATTAAGACCTGCAGATGATGATGACCTGTATGATCTTAAATAATGAAAGTATATTAATACGACGTTCCAATTATAATAAAGTTGCAAATAGTCGTATAATTATATAATGTTAAAATATTTATTTTAAAGTATGAAAAGAAATACTTTTATGAATTTCAAACTAAAAAATAAACAACAAAATTTGAAAAAATTCTCATAGAGCTATAAATAGCTCAGAGTCAAAATAATTTGAAAATTTTACTATACGTGGTAAATAGTTATTATTAATACAAAGTTTTTCTTCAGACTCATTTTAATATAATTTACGAAATTCGAAAAATATCTCAACACTATAAGTATCTGGGGCAATGAGGGTTGAAATATTTCAATAAATTACCATACATGGAAAATGCTAACATAAAATTTGGAGAAAAAGTCAAATGTCTATACGGTTATTATGATTTCTGAGTTAATTCAACAAAAAAAATCGATTATTTTCAAAAATTGGTCTTGGGTAAACTGTTTTTTTCACAATTTTTTTTTTTCAAGACGCTTTTAAAAACTACTAGGCATTTTCAATTTTGACCTCTCAAAAGAAGATCCAAACAGATACATTTTTGTCAGAAAAGATGATGATTTCGAAAATCCAAGCATTATTACTATCCCAAAAATGTAGACAAAAAAAAAATTACACATCATTGTAAAATCAATACAATATTCATTCGCTGCACTCAGAATCTAAAACCTATGTCATTCATTAGTCACTAGATAATATTTGTACTTCTAAACTTGGGTTCAATCACTCTAAAATTTAACATGGTTAAAAAATATTCAGAACGTACAATTTGCTATGATTATGTGTTTGTTATCAGGAGAAAATGCATACGGGTATGGTGTCCTCATAAGCAAGTTAAATTTATTCAAATTATTATTTGTTTTTTTAAAACAAGACGTATTTTTAGATTACACTACTGCAAAATCTTATCATAAACATATACGTGTTATATGTGTCACACACGTGCACATGGTTCCTAAAATGCTAAAATGTATAATATTCGGAAGAATTTAAGTATAATAAGCACCTATAATCATGTTTTATTTTGTAAATAAAAGTATAGTTGCAGTTAATCGTGATAAATTAAGAGAGAAAAATGAATTTTACTCTTATGCGTAATGAGAAGCTGGTCACTTTCTTTCAACACCATTGGATGATGCAACCCATGTACAAAAATATGTGATATAACCAGTGTCTGCAAGATTAACGTTTGTTGAATACCCCGTTTGAATTATATCGTTTTTTTTACATTCTACTTTGAGTTGTATAAATTTATTTATTTATTTTATACAAGTATTTTTTCCCCTTAATATTCTAGAATCCACAGGTACTCCAGTCCTCACTGACGTTCATTCGAACATAATTCGCGGTTTATTTATGTTCGGTACACCCTCATTGTCGCGCCGAAAATTGTAATGTAAAGATATTATTCAACGTGATAAACTCGCATTAACTGCCGATTCTTTTTGGTTTCAATGACTGTATAGAAAAATCAAATATTGTTAAAGGTGTATGTGCACAATACGTCAATAAAATATAGAACTTAAGTAAATTTCCTAAAGAATAATTTTTCACAAAATTTGTGTTAAAATTGTAATTAAATAAAATAATCAAGTTTTTATTATTTGTTCAATTTGGTCTTTGTCTTGGTTTCACTACACGATTAAAAGTACTTCCTAAAATGATAAACTCTGTGAAATACCTATACTAAAACTAAAATTAATTTCTAAAACTTGTTTGTTTATTAGGTGCTGGGAGGAGCGATAAATGTATTTTAACTGAAATCGCAATGTTATTCTATCAACCTCTAGCTATGATAAATATTTTAGTTCTGATTCCGGATTTTTCATACTTATAAGAATAATTGTTGCTACAGTAACTTCATAAAGTGTTGTTTGTAAAACAATCGTAATTATACTTGAAAACAGATTATAAAGATACATAGAAACAATTTCGATATTCAAGATGTAACATAGATTAGCTTATTACATTAATCGAAATTTAGAGGATCTACAATTAAAAAAAAAATGATTAAATTAATTATAATTAAAAACATTCATAATATGCATACATTTTACAGTTAAGAGGACGCTACACCCGCATATGTTGTCTCCGTCTTACAAGTGCGTAACATAGCAAATTTTATGCTCAGCAGATCACGTTTAGCTCCGTTAGTTTAAAATTTAGAGTAAATCGACCTCTTACAAAAATTAAAGGTAACATTATTATCGAGAGCATGACGTAGGCTTTTTATTATATTTTAATTTTAAAGTGAGTTATGTGTATTTTAAAATTGTAAATTGTTTGTATATCTTAAAATACACATAACTCCCTTTAAAATTAAAATATATATATATATATACATATTAAAATATGTATATATACCGGGCTTAAGAAGTTTCATTCAGCTTAAGATACTTTTTATTTCAAAATCTAATAACATTTTCGAAAATATTTTATTTTAAATAATTTAAAGTAAATTAAACGATAATATTTTTAATGGCAATAGGCACATACATTTTAATTCCTAATTCAAAAGCAAGATATTTGGTGGCTAGCAAAAATATTACTAACCCCACAAAGTATTGTTTCACTACTCTCCACTTAGGTATACTTTAAATACTTCTAAATTACTATAAATAAAGTTGTTATAAGTTACAACTAATTATAAACTACCTACTTGACCGTAATTTGATTTTTATAGATCAAAATATTCCGAAAAATATTCTACTTAGAAATACAAAATCAAAAATACAATATTTTGTCATTCAAAAAAGTAAAACTTAAAATTATGTAAAAGAAATATTAAAATCGCGAGTGTCTCACGATAAACGGATCACCTCATATTAACAAAACGCATTGTAATACCTACTGTAATGAACGTATTTCCATATCAGAGTACAAACTACGTCTAATACAAATAGAAATAATATTGTTTATTTTTTTTTATCAAATTAATTTAATTTTGGTTATCATGACTTAGACAATTTATCATTTTTTTTCCTATCCAAACACGTTTTCAAACTTAATTTAAATATAAGAGTTTTTAAACAGTTTAAACATTAATTTTGACTGACTGCAGGCATTGTTAGTAAAAATCAATTCAAAGCATTACTTTAGACTTTTAGAGATTCTATAGCCTATAACTTAATATAATAATATTATTATAAACTAAACTATTTACAATTTTTACTAGTTCTTATTTATTTTAAAATATTTATTATTATTATTGGGTACCTACCTAATTGATTTTCGTAATCAATACTTTTTAATAATCTATAATTACATTATCTTCAAAAATTCCTCCTGACATAATATGCTAACATTTCATTGCCACACTTATGTTTTCTCTAATCAACTATACGAGTAAATAAAATTAATTCGTAAGTCTTCCAAAACATTCGTATTACTATAGAGACATTTGTGAATTTTTATATATAATATATATTTAAAAAAAAACAAAAAGTTTTAAGCGTTACAGTACACTGTATATATACACTCCTTGAAACTCGCTCTAAACCACGGGCCAAGGGTCTTCAAAAATGTTATTACACTTATTATTTTTATTTTCATGGACCGCATTCGTAAGAAAACATGTAGGTACTAATTAAATTATTAAAAATGTAATAACACCTGCCATGTTTAAAATGTGTGATCGCGGGCCTCAAATAAAAACAATACGAGCAGGTTGAATACCCCTTTAAATAGTAAAATATATCTAAAGATTTGAAATTATATTCTTTAATTTTAAAATTCTAATATTCAGAATATGAATATATATATACCTATATTGCTGAAATAAAAATAGGAGTGAATAATAAGTGAATCTCGCCGTTTTTCAAATTCAAGATGGCAATAAAATAAAAACGAATACAAATAATTAACATGCCTATTTTAACATTGGTACCGTGTTTAAGTTAATGTTGGTTGTGTATTATGAGAAAGCAATGATACTTCTAATTTTATTTTATCGTTAGGATGGTTAGGTAATTATGATTAGTTGGTTGTAAACCTTAACTAATAATAAATACATTGGAAATGTATGTCTGATAATTCGTAGGTACACTCGAGAAATAAAAAAAAGAAAGCCTGACAAATTATAGTGATAATATGAACGTGACTTATAAATTATAATCTTTTATGTACTAAAAATATTATGATATGGCGTGATGTCACTAATAGTGACAGTTAGAAAGAGAAGAAATCTTTACACTTCGTTTTTATATGACACAAATGATAAATCGATTAAAATCAATATTAATTCATATTCTGCATACATGTTTAGTTATATAATTCATTTTTCTATTTAATATATTATTATATAATAGTTATTTATAGAATTTTTTAGCATGTAATAGAACCTATAGAAATAGGATTTACAATAATTAAAATAGGTAACAAGAGTTAATAACAGTATGAAAATAATAAAAAAAAAAACTATAAAATTTATGGCTGTAAGAAAAAATATTGAAAAATAAATATTTAAGAATTTCTACAAGTGAAATATATTTTATTTTAAAGATATCCTACTCACATGAGTTGTCGGCAAGTAGGCAGTATCTTTTTGGTTAATATTTAAATTTTAAAACAATTTATCAGAATATTAAAATCTACAATATCAAAATTTTCATAACTATAATTAGCTATAATATAAAAAATAATGTAAATATCATTAATCATTGTCACTGACCTAACACGGATTTTTTGAATAAAAAATTTGTTATCTATGTTATGTGTTAGTAATGCAGAGTCAACACAAATAATGATAAAACTTCTTAGTTTTTAATAATGAAATAACTAATATACAATATAACTTTAAGTTTACTTATTTAAAATACCAACTAACACACAATTTGACAATATTAAATTATTGCTGGACAATTGGACAAAACTATTATAAGTAAATAGCTAGGTGCCATATTCTTTATTTACAGTGTTATCTATGGTTATATCTACAAGGTGACTTATTTTAATTTTTAATAGGTACATGTGAGGACATATGGTATCCAACTCTAGGGTGCAGCAAAAAAGTCCAACTTAAACAAAATTCAAATCTTCCAATCTAAATGTTTCCGTCAAATAACTAAAGCTCCCTACTATGTATTTAACGAAACTCTACATAAGGATCTAGCCATCCCAACAGTCCAAAACGTCGCAAAAACTTTTTACAAACACACTCCAAGTTCCAAAGCCATCATCATCCCCTGATTTCCGAGCTATCTACCAACGCTATTCCTGGTGACCCCAGAAGGCGTCTAAAACGTACCTGGTGTCGTGACTTACTTATCTAAAATTGTATATACCCCTACCTCCCCTTAATTTTGTAATCCCGCCCACTCTCACTAGCAAATTAAAATCCTAGCCTAAAATCCTAACCTAAAATGCCTCCAATGGACGGCTTCTTATCTCCAGACACTCAAGCCATGTCACCTCCATCACATGCACTTATTGTAAAACAACATTTACAGATTGTGTATATTTAAATAAACGATAAAAAAAAAAAAATAGGTACATGTAGTTATGTACTTACATCAAAAAAAAAAAAAAAAAATTGAATTTGTCATTTCTGATGTTATAATATTATTTGGAATTAATTGATTACTATTCTTACAAATCATTAACCATTGAACCAAAAACTTATGGTATAAAAAAAATCTCAAAATACCAAATGTATTGAAACACAAAACAAGTTATTACTAATTTATTAATTATAGGTATATTATTCAATATCAATAACTGTATAAGATATAGATATGCATGGACATTTGGACATAAGGTATAATATATTCTGGAATATACTAAACAGGGACAACTCCAGTAGACTCTAAAAAATTATACTTTATTAAATAATTTAAATTAAAGAAATTATAAATAAATCTAACATACGGTATGAGTATTTACTATTTAGTTATAAGTACTTAAGTACCTACAATCTTCTTAATTTGCTTTTGATCTATGCAAAAAATGTAATATATTATTTCATACAATATGCAATGTACATAGTATATATACCTATACAAAGGGAATAATACTCCCAAATATGACATACAATTAGTTGTATGTCATATTTTAATGATCTATGAAAATTATGAGATCTATTGTAATATGAAACTTGTTTTGATTATGACAAAATAATCATAATTAAAATGTATTTATTATTATTATTATTATTTTTTTTTGGCAGTTGACATAAGCCTGTATTATGTCAATTGAAAGGAAACATGCATTGTGATCACATAATATAACTCCTGGTCTCATTTGTCTAACTATTATTATTATAAGTGTGATACCCAGGAAGTGGCCACTGTAAGTGAGACTTTCTATACAGATGCAATTATCTATTGCTTCTAGCTATAATGTGTATAACATTTTTTTGTGATAATAACAATATCATAGGTAGGCCACATTCTATTTTTAATCTAAAAACCATGGATTATACGGCAGATTATTAGGCACAACAATTTTCTTATAGGTAGAGGGCAAATAGGAAATTCTGTCAACAAAATCTGATGATATATACAATTTAAGAAATCTACCTGCCAACTGGAGATTTATTTGATTTAACCAATCAAGGCCATCTGCTTGTCAATGGACGTTAATAAAACCAAAAACATATACTAGTTTTTTATACTTTGATTTCTCTAATGAATTCAAATACTTATACTTACAGATAGTTCTTATTTCTTTTATAAAGACAACCACCTCAATTTACCTTTATAAGTATAATAAGTATCAGTAAGTTAATTCATTTCTCTAAATATGTGCTCAAACTTATAATACATTGTTATACCAATAAGTGTGTTGTCTGGAATAAAAATATAACTAGAATCTTGTTTTTTTTTTTTGTAAATTTATCGCTTTAGGCATGTACTTACTTGTAATTCAAATCGAAATGTAAGCATGGTTTACCATTATTAGATAGGTATAACAAAAAAGCATTAAATAAATAATTTATTTGTTAAATAATGGCTTTAATCTCAGCTTTAAAAAAATTTCAAGAAATATTAGGTATAAATTAACAATCAATTTTGTACTTAGTTAGGTAAATAATATTTTAATTCACTATTATAAAAAATGCTACAATTAATTTGATACTTTGTAACATTTTATTCTTGTTTAAATACAAGTTATAATTTTAGACATTAGTTTTACGCAAAATAAACATATCATTACATGAGCCTAATTTTTAAAAACCAGTTAAATTTGACTGCAAAATATAAGAACCAGGGTTATGTTCTGAAAATCTGAAGTATTTTGGTTAAATCAACATGAATGGCAACTTTAAATTTTTTATACAGCTGCTAATAGTTTATTTTATAATACAGTGTTTATGCTTTGGTAAATTGTTGTACTATATTAAACTGTCATCCCTAATGATATTACAAAAAGGAGAAAAGTATTGGGACAATAATCCGCGTATCTATCATTAATTGCCAATAATTTCAAAACTTTATCAAGAATAACAATAATAAGACACATTATAGTTATAGGTAATTTTAATACCTAAATAAATGCAGGAATATCTTATAAAATAATAAATATTTCTTATTGATACAAAATGTTACATATTCTTTACATTATAATTCAACCATTAATTTGATCATAAAATTCATTTTGAGATTCTTTTCAACAACTTACAAAATACATGGCACAAATCCAAAAAGATATCATTTATGATGTTTACTAAATGTTAGGACTTAATGAGCGAGGTTAAGAGTTATTTGAGATATAAATTTTAAAAATACAAACGAAAACCTACATTTTACAATACATTTTTTGTAAAATGTACAGAAGTTATATAATAAATATTTATACCTACCATCACAAGAATTATCTACTCATTTTATTGAATCGAATAAGCCATCAGACAAAATATTAATGTCTTATAGGTAATTATATAATATCAACCCAAGTATCAACCTAAGTCTTAACAAACAATTTTAAGTAAATCCACAGAATATAACTATATGAATTAAATAAGATAATTGTTGTTACTATTAATTTAAAAATAACATTCCTATTTTAATAGGTGGCATGTACTAATAAATAGAACCTATCTCGGACCCTAGGTACTTGGTTTATAAAGTAGACTTGTATGTTATAAACGAGTATATATAAGAATGAATTTCAATAAATACCTATCATTTTTGTAATTGAATGAAGTAATAATATATATCTCAATAGGCGTTTTGATGGACATACTCTTCACTAAAGACATAGGTACTTTCATTTCATCTGAGATGAAATACAATCTCATTAAATGAAAATTAGTAATATAGCTATATAATCTAATTGTTTCTATGCTGAGTAAAAATCTAAAAATACAAAATTAATGGGGATACTATTATTATATTCGAGAGTAAAACCAACCCTGATGATTGGTCTCTGAACAATTGGTGACAGTCGGACCTAACCCAGCAATTCACAAGCCGGCTGTGGTATACATAACTGGGATTAATACCTCTCTAATACGTAATAAAATGAAAAACTATATTCCACTTACCGGCGTCGAAGGTGACCATTCTCTATTTTCCGAAACATCTTCAGCCATCTTCACCCTGTAAGACACAGTACAACAATGTTGGTGATAGATACGTTCGGTGGAGCTTGACTGTTGGTGGTGTTTACCTGTGATATTATCTTCGTCGAACCATCTGTAGCTACGTATGTTGTGTCGAGCACCTCCACCGCCACCTGCAATGATGTGGTCGCGAAACTCTGTGTCCACTACAGTGGTCGCAACGACGGTCGCACGGTGGCCCGCTGCATTTTATTCAACCGCACGATACGCGTCGTTGCGATGGGTATCGGACCATCGGAACGTTCACACGACTAAAACTGACGCACCACGACCCAGCGGAGATGTCACGGTAAACGAAAATTTAATACGAAAACGCCGAAATATTTGATCTTAAAGTCGTACGGCAACGCTCTCCTGTGACGACAACGGCAACAGGAGTGTGTATCAAGTATCAACGTCGAAAGAACCAAATTAAAAAAAAGAAATGTGAATAAATAAATGATAGGTAGAGTTGTAGATACTGGTACGTTTTCCAATCAGTGACAGCGGGATTACAGTGTGGCCAAACGTTAAAACGCAAAATGTCGTTCTACGGCGCACGGCCGTCTGTGTTTACGGAGCATAATAATACTCTTGTTAGGAGTCTATTATGAATAGTATTAGTTTAATACTTTAATAGTGTACATAATACACTATTATAATATTATACTGTAACTTTATAGTGTATGTCCATCGTTCGTGTATATCTGTGGACTTTAATATTGTTGTGGTCATAGAATAATTATGACTAAGATTGACGATCCTGTTTTTTGCAATGTTTTTTTTTGTTCACGCGTATCAAAACATAATTCAAGAATGGTTAGTAGTTGTTCGAATATGAAACGTTTTTGTGTTGCATATTTCGGTCGTTTTCTACCAGTAATATTTGTTATTTTAAATATTTTTCACACAGATACCCGTGATGTTTCGCGTTCTAATAAAATAGTTATTTTAAATCTACGATTACGTATATATTATAGTGAGCTTCCAGATAGCGCTGTACATACGTCATTACAACATTCGTCGTATATTGTTCAAGAAACGAAAAAACTATAAAAAAAAATTAGGTAGGTAAGTACCGTATTTTAAATTTATTCTTAGTGTCTATCGTTTTCAAGGTGACACAGACATAATATAACAATAATCTAGAATTGTAGTACATAAATAAAAACAAATAAATAATTTATGTTTTTTATGTTTGTACTGCGACTAATCAGTGAACAGTGATATTTAATTTATAATTATAATGAATTTTATGATAATAAATTTAATTAAATTTATTATTTTAACTTATGATAGTATAATTAGATACAGAAAAATATGTTCAGAATATTATATCATTGAACGGAAAACCCAAAATTGAGCTAATATGATACCTGATGAATTATTTTAAAATGTAGGTATGAAAAATAATTTCTTGAAACAAAACAATTTGAGTAGATTCGATTAGATTTGATTAGATTCGACCTAAGTGTCTAACAGTACCTTCCTGCCGGCTGCCAACCTACTGCCTACCGAAATAAAATTTATAAAAACTGTAATTTATTACAAATCAAACAATTAACGAAAATAGGTTAACGATTTTAGTTATGTTGTTGTTATTCAAGAATATTATTCGTCGGGACTTTAACCCACCTATGTATATCGCATTATTATGAATTACTAGGTAAATATGACACAATGACATTCTCAAAGTAGGTATTTAAATTTATTTAAAGTTATTTTTATTTTATATAACGAACTTATTCATGCTATTTTAGAATCGCTGGTATTGACACAAAAAAGTAACAATAATTGACTATATTAATTATTAATATTTAATAGATATTATTGTATATACATTGGCACAAATAGGTAGTGTTTGAGATTTGGAGAGCTTAAAAAGCTCAGGCTTATATTGGACATTTTATTGTAACTTATAATGTGGTGTATGTTTTTTATAAGTTTTTTTGGGGTGGGGTTTAGCTCTCCCTTATTTGCGCCTATAATTTTTTATAATAATACAAGGGAGAAGCATCCACCATGGCTCCATGGCCCACCGCATAATACAATAAGCTATAAGGGCACTTAATTAGTACCTAATATAGGCTGAGAGATGATTTCAATGACTTAACATTGAATTCAAATTTAACATATTATCCATTATAGTGGTCTATACTGAATGACGAAGGGTACATTCGAATCCTATTGAACAGCAAAACAGTTATCTAGATGTCGCACCCACTATACCAACTATACCTAATAGAGCAAATTATTTTTTTAGTCTTTACATATAATATAGCCGTATAGGGTAAGGTAAGATAGTATATTATAGTTGACTTAATATTTGTACAGAAGTTTTAAGTAAACAATATTCTATCATAAACTGCTTAAGCGAAGCGTTTAATTTTATAATTATTTAAAAAATCGCGTTGATTAAACCACCTATACAGTGGTTGTATGGATAAAATAAAATGATGTAAAGAAAATGTTGGTAGAAAATTTAGTAAGTCCCAAAGCACCAATATAATAGTGCACATGACGACGTTGTACAAACAATACTGTCGGCGTGTGTCATTCATTGTAAAGTCATCTCATTGGACCAAATTTATTATTAGGTTACCCTAACCTAACCTCTGTGTCTTAGAATTTATACACATTTGTTTGATTTGCATCTAATTGTACACGTTTTATACTCTATGACTCCATTTATTTTAAGGTTTAAATATTTGAATTAAAAGTCTTATGGTTATTATAATCTAATTAGAAACCTCAGGATTTAAAAATATTATTGAACAGTTTATTAACGCAGTTTTTCAAGAATCAAATACAATCTTATACATAATTTTGATCAATTACTCCATAAAGGGTAGCAAATCAATTACAATTTTTAAACAGATATTGCGTATTAATTATTTACTAATATAGTCCCTAAACCCCTAGCGTGGATCGAAGGGGGGGGCAAGGGTCGATGCCCCCCCCTAGACTCTGACGAATTCTAGAATGTCTGTTTTCGGTAAGCTGATAAAATACATTGCTTTGCATATTGGCTAAAATTGTATCCAAGATGGCTCCCCCTGTAAATCTATTCTGGATCCGCGCCTGCTAAATTCTAGGAAATTATATTAAATAAATATATATATATGTTTAATGTTTATATATTATACAATTAAACTAGGTAAAAACTAAAACTATGAACTTATATTTACCTATACTATACTTATTTTAACAACTCGGTTAAATTACTTTTTTAATACAAGCATCATTATATTTTATGGTAGTTTATTATACTCGAAAGTCAAGAATACTCTTTTTAACATTTAATTAAATAATTATACATATTATTTTTATATTTCGTAAAAGGATATCTTAATCATGCACATTATATAGGTCAATATATTTTGTACTAAATTATGAAGTTAATTATTGGATTTAATATTGTACATGTCGGAAGTAAAAAATCATTTATTTTCAAAATTACATAAAGAAATAACGAAAATTAAATCATCCAATATCGTGATTTTACCGTTTAATTTTTCATCAGTTTTTTCTTACGTATGTCAAAATATTTTCTAGAATTAAAATATAGCGTTTTAAAAGTACAAATTCAATCAAATTGTCTATTGGCAAATGAATACAATATATAGGTACTGATAGAATCAAGTTTCTGGTCAAAAAATGGTTCAAAGAGAAAAAATCATGAACATTAAAAAATCATTACTTCTGCTTGGATTCTAAAATATATATTAATAATTATTAAATAATTAAAGACATCTGTTTAAATAGAAACCAAGCACTATATAGTGGAAAATGTCAACTTTGTACCCAAATCAAAAATTTTAAATTATCATACATAATAGGTACATTAAGTTCATTAAGTTATATATCTACTTAGGTAGGGATTTTTGTAATATATTTTTAATTCCTACTGCAGCTATTAAACGATATTAATTCTATATAATATAGGTATCTACGTCGTTTATAATTTATCTACATTGATGAAGTATTTTTATTTCAATAAATTATTTTAGGTTGACAATATATTCCATAATTAAATTATAATCACTTATTGTATTTAAATAATTCATTAAAAATAATACAAATACAATGAAGTAATATGATAACAGATAAATTAGAGAAAAATGCAAATTCTCAGAAAAGGGATGATGTATTAAACATTAAAACATAAAAAAAATCTCTCGTGAGTCATGATGACAGTGGTAAATTATTATTGGATATTTACCGTTCAATTTGATTACACCATTCAACAATTATTTTGAGAATAATTGTAATTACATTTGATTTTAGATTCTGGGTTAATCGATGGATTATGTATTGATTTTAAAATGTAGGTATATATTTATATACGTTTTATAGAAGAAAAAAATGGTTTGATCCTTAACTTCAAGAGTAGTTGGTTTTACATTTCAAAAGTAAACATTTACTTAATATACTTTTGAAATGTTAAGAAAATTACAAAGACGTATTTTTAATTTTGAAAAGTATCAACCAAATAAATTTTCCCAGCACAAAACATATTGAACTTGAAATTCAAAGCATTTTTTCTATCATAAATTGTGTACTCGTTCTTCATAGTAAAATCAATACATTTATCGATCAATTCAGAATCTAAAAATATTTCAATATTATTTATTGGAAAAACAAATAGACGACACTAATGTACATTTGGTAGCCTATCTACGATGCAGTGCGGTCATTGTTATATGAATGAACCATATAAAAGAGAAATCATGATTTTTTAATTTATGCATAATTGTTATTATATCACTAGTCACTAAGAAAATGATCTGGTTACCATAGGTGAGTTAAGTTTTCAGAGAGGGGCTAAGATTTAAAAAAATTAAAATCATTTTGAGCGTGATTATGAATATATATAATTTATTTCAAACATTAAAATCAAACACACTGTTTATCCTATCATTTCGACTTAAAAATAATTACTTATAAGCGATGCAGTAGTTATAAGTATTATGTTCTCATTAAATATATATATATGTATATATATATATTAAATACCTATATACCATGTAGGTATCATTTTACCATAATGATTAGGATTTTAAATCATAAGTAATCATAAATGTTTTAACAGAAAATATTAAAAATAAACATATTTTCAATAGCAATATCCCATAAATTATTAGGTACTTATTCACTTTTTATTAATTTCTTTGACGAAGAAATGCTGCTAAAAAGTTTAATTTATCACTTTTTAGGTCAAAGTCTTTATCTAGATTATGGTAATTCTGAAGGATATAATATTATAATATTCTTTCGTAAACTTCTTAATATTTTATCTAGATCAAAACCAAATTCTATTACAAATTCCATTGCCAATGAATTATAATTTAACGTTTTTGAAGAAATATTATAGCATATATTATTCGAAAGAGATCGAAATTACTTTATTTGAATCGACATTTGGATGACGGCTAACTATAATTATTAATTATTATACTATTCCACTCATAAGTGAACAATTAGTGATTCGAATGACTAAAACCACGAATTTCTATACACTCTGTCTAGCTTTACACATTTTAATTTGTTTCATTATGTAAAAATAGTGAAACCCTATCTATTGTATTGATCTACAATACAATAGTACATACTAAAGATTAAAAACATTATTGTAATGAGAACAAAATAGAACAGGTCTATATAGGCAAGGTATAAAAGCAAAATAATAAAATTAAAACCATATGTAGTTTTAAATGTATGCATAATTTTTGATATAAATGTTATCCAAAGGGTGGTTATATGATCATAATTATTCGTAAATTGTCTTATGCCATTGAAACAGCTAGAGTGAAACGGGGTAAAACTTTTGAGTGAATTCGGAAAAGTAGTTAATGGCGCATACTGATATTATAAGTTGCTTCCGTACGTGTCTGATGTCCAATTCGCGACGTGTCGAATAATAAATGCTATGTTAAATTTATGAATAAATTAAAACAAATTTTATCAATTGGTATGTTTATAAAAAACTGATTAAAAACTAAAAAATTATCATTTTAACCATTGTAATACTTATAGTGGTATTTTATGAGGTGAAATAATGATTATAATTAATTTATAATATATTATGACTCATGAATGATGAGTGTATGTATATTGTATAAACTTGAGTTACTTATCATTATTCCTTATATATTTTTGAGATTGAAGGTTACCGTCTATATTATATAAAAAAATTAATAGGCAATTTAGAAAAAAATCTGGATGTAACTTGTACACTTTCGACTACATTATTGTAACGATGCTAGACTACTATATAGGTACATAGTATTTAAATGTTGTAATTATTTTATTTAAGATGATTAATAATATTATTTTATTTTAAAAACTATCTTGGTCGGAATTAATTGAAGCTCTATATAAGCGCCAATAATTTAAAAATATCTAATCACGCCTGTAAAATTATATTAAAAGATGGAATTACGATGAGTAGATTATTTTGAAAAATAATGTTTAGCTTAGGTTTAAGTGTTTCATTCAATTCAAACGTAATATTTAAGGAAATATAGATTTGTCAAATTGTTTGTTTGTAGGTTGTTTTTGTTTAAGTAGTACATTATCATTAAGTATAGTAGATATATTTAACGTTCGTCTAAAAGTGCAATCCATGCATAGAATTTGGGTGAGACCGAACAGAACAAACCTCGTACAAGAATAATGTTTAATGTAGTATTAGTGTATTACGCTCGACAAAATTATGGTAAGAGACTAAGAGATAATTTAAATTACTGTATCATATTGAATGATATTACTGCGGAACCAAATTAATTTAAATTCAAAACAGTTTACATTGCATTAGTCGGAGGATATTATTGATTTGCGAAATTCGCTAACTTATCGAATTGGTTGACGAATCAAAATACTATTTGGGAAGTTTAAACTGAGAGTTAGGCCTACAATTTCTATAAGAACTGTAATATGTATTTAAATACTATGTTATCAATATTGAGGATAATATTATACGATCATTATAGGGCTATAATAGGAGTAATATGAAAAGTTTGAATTTAACATTATAGTATTGCATGTAATAGATATATATATAATCATTAGCGAAAGGGACAAAGTAGGTTGCCTCTGTATTATAATTTAAAGAGCATTCCGTGGTCAAGTTTCTCATGAAAAATTGTTTTTATAATTTTCAGAGAATTTAATATTGCGTAGGTACTAAGAAATTATAGCCACAATAATAATTAATATTTATAAGTCATAACTTTAAATTCGAATTTATAGGTGCGTGGGCATGTAAATAAAATTGAATGCATTCCACTTTTGTCTAAGATAATAAATATGTTGCAATTATATAAGATGGTCAATGAGATGAAAAAAAAGCAAGTGGAAATTAGATTGCAAGCAAAGCGATTGGTTTTTTTCTTTCTGTCACCTAATCATCATGTTCTGTTCAAAACTTTAATCCTCCTCTATTAAACACTGAACTGACTTCACTGGGTTTTAATAAATAATTACATAAGCCACAAAAAATAAACTAAATTATTATGTATAATTAATATTATCATGCTAACGATTTCATTGATCTATGCCCTCGTGAGTGACTTTTTTTATTCAAGTACTCGACAGTATATTATTTGCGATACTTTATTTCCCTCTCCCAAACAACCAAATAGATAACATCTTAACTATTTTTATATTATGTCTTCAGCACTTCTCTACGATTTCCCATGACGAGCATCTTAATGCATTCACATATGTACATATACTCACCAACCATCACGACTTTTGTTTAAGACAAAAATGTTTACTATCGTCACATGTTTGTTGTGTTCTATATTTATTTTATCGATTATTTAAGTCCATTCTTGAGTACACGTAGGATTTTCATCAGTTATAGGTACCGTGTAAATGTATTTATATACTCATCATGCCGTCAGCAACTTATACAGTGGATCAAAACGTATGCAATAGAAAAATCAAAAACAATAAAATACATCAGGTACGGCAACAATTTGCTAGAAGCAATCCTTTGAAATAAATATTTTAATATAATATAGAATTTCTTTTAAAAGATTCAAAAGGCTTTAATTATGAATAGATTAACCTTCGTTTCTATTTCAAATGACAATACCTTGGCAGATAAAGTTTACGACAGTTTTGATAATTCATTACTATACACCTATAGGTAATTCATTTTAAATACAATTATATAAATCAATTAATTGTAGTACCAACAATCGAATGAGCAAAAGTCACAGAATATCTATTAATAGTATATTATAAAGAGCTTTAAAAATTGTATAAATTAATTAATTAATAGAATATTATATATTAATATTATGGTTTTCGAAAAAACAATTTCGAAAATACCGTATAAAACTTCCGATATACTTAGTACTATGTTCATCAGGTAACATTCATATATAGGAAACAATATCATTACTTTCAAACTATTTTCTCAATGATGTTATTTTTATTATTTTATTGGAGAAAGATTTTATTTACGAAATAATTAGTTATTTTATTGATTTTTAGAAACCAAAAATGTATAGATACTGTATATTGAAGTTACAGGTACTCATTGACATTAAGTTATTATTTATCTATACTGGAAAAAATCTTATTTTATTATTATTAATTATTACTTTATGAGTAATATCAATTATAATTCAACTATTTATTATTATTTTTCTTTTATTGACAAAATTTATCCTCGGTGACAGGCCATTGGGTTACAAGGTTATTATTTACATCAACATATTTATAAAGTATTTAGGTATATTTTGTTTGGAATTTCTTCCTTTTTAATGAACTTGAAGTTAGTTGAGAGCAAGGATCTGTTGTGACTGAGTGAATCTGATAAGTGTTTTTGAAGGTTTGAGGCCAATCTTGGTTCGATATTTGGTCGTTATGTGTTTAATTGTTAGATCGGTGCCGCAATTTGGACTTACTGGGAGATCATTTTTTCTGATTGGATGACTATGAATGATTTTTGTGTACCCGATTCGTAGTTTAGTTGGGATAACTTCGAATTTTCTAGGAAGGTATGTGGGATGTGGTCATATGAATACATCTTGTTTTATTTTGTGTAGTTTTTATTATTTTAATATGAGTATATATTTATATCTTTGTTGTAATTTATATTAACTTTTATCATGTCACTTTTATTTAAACTGTTTATAATTTTCTAATAAAATTATTTTTAAAAATAAATTAGAAAGAATATGCATGTTTTTAGAATTTAAAAGAATGAATATTGAATGTTTTAGAAAGACTTTCAATAATAATTATGATTAACTTTTAAGACTTAATATTACATAGATAAAGTAGATAGGCAGACATTTTCTATCATTTTAACTGAGGAAATTAGAATGAACCCAATGGTAAACATTTTCACTAATATATTTTTAAATTAATTTTATGTTTACTCTTATTTAGATAACTATTGATAATTGATGTTTACAATTGTAATGCATAAAGGTCTTTTCAGACACGAGGTTCTTTCTACAATATTTATACGAAGTTTAGTATTTTCCACGTTTTATTTGCTTTTGAAGAACGAAGAGTGGATTTTTCTTAAGTTACAAAGTAGGTATCTATTGAAACTAGGCAGCAATATCCGGTTAAATAAAGGAATTTGTTGATTTAAAAACACTCCTCTATATAAACTAAAGCAGCCATTCAATTAAGTTTTAAAAAAATAGTATAAATCGATATTTTGTGTTTGGTAAGTGTTAAAAATTTAAAATATATTATTTTGCCATTGCAGTTATACAATTCTGTGTTGACAATTTGAGGCTCAGATTATATTTTAAGTATTTGTCAATAATACCTGTTTATGTAATTATAATACTTGACAAGAACAATTGAGAATAGTAATTTAATTCTACTTTTAAATGGTAGTGTACTTTTTTTTGCTTAATGCTAAGAAAATAAATTGAAAATTCTACTATAACAATATAATGTAACTGTACGAACATTTAATAGCATTATTATTTTAATTATTAAGGATAGTGCGAGTGCCTGTTAGCGAATTGATTCTTAGGGAATAATTTAGGGAATAGGTTGGGTCAAAAGTACTTGTCAAAATAAGCGGGGAAAAAAACTAATTACGGTAAAACGATAATATTTACACAAAACAGGATATTGGTTAAATCAATTCTGAAAAATGAATGACTAGTCTGTTACAAAAAATGTATATTATTAGATATAATTTTTTAGATATATTAAATTTTCAAAATTAGTTTATAGACACATTTAAAATGTTTTAGAATCATTGATGTGACTTAAAGAGCAATTCAAGTTTACATGTTAACGACACTAGGTATTCGATCTTATAACAACGATCTATTCAAATAAGAAGGTAATCGAAAATATGCTCTATAATTAGTAAATTTCAAACATTACCAATCATGCGCTAAAAATTTTGGTTTTTCATTATCTACGTTGTAAGTAGTATTTTATGTTTACTTACCGTACAAAAGATCAACCGGAAAAATATATGCAAATATGCACGGTAGTCTATATAGTGACCACGACCACTAATTGACATTCGGGAAACTACTTCAGCGGCTTATAAATTAAATTATTGTTGGTGTAAAACTCAGTTCGAGTTATTTAAGACACAATTTAATAATAAACATTAAATATGTAAATAAATTTGATTAAAAACCACTACTGTAGGTTAAATTAAAGATTCGTGAATGAGAAGAATAAATAAAGGAGAATAAAAAATAATAATTACATTACAATACTATAAGTAAATATACGTAAATAGGTATATCTAAAAGTATTTTAGTACTCTATTAACAATGGTGTTAAAATAAAAAGTAAAAAAAAATTTTAATTTTTTATTATTAAACATGTTATTTACAATTTATACAATATACTTATAATAAGTAATAATTTAAATTACCTATAATATTATTAAAGCTTGAATAGATATATCCAAGAAGAATATATAATAATTGATATATATATATATATATATATATAATAATACCTCTGGTACCTACATCACATTTTGCTATTATAATAATATTATACTGAGGTCGATTATTTTTATTCTTTAAAAAAAATATATGTTTCGATATTATGCAATTTAATAAAATCACACCACTTTTATATTTCCAGTCTCTGTCTAATACTCTAATATAGTAGGTGACGCGTATACCATTGGTATTATACATTATTTTTAATTTACATATTTAATTATCTATGACACTGACGATGTTATTAGCCGATATACATAATACATACCATTTATGATTATATATATATATTTTTTTGTTTATTCAATATGAATATCATTAACTTGACGCGTTTATCAGTTATGGTATCTGTTCCAGTCAGTATAACTTATTTTTTTATACTTATATATTCTAAATATTATTCTAATTAATAGTTTGGTTGTATTTCAATTAGCTTTAAATTTGTTTACGAATAAGATTTTTTAGTTTGTACACACGGAGAGGAATAGATAGGTGCAGTTATTAGGTATTACTCGTTTCTAATCAGTCATCATTATTTGTATTTACTAAATTATTATGACGATTTGCAATTAATTTTCTAGTATTTATACAAATTATTACTTTAAAGTACTTTAAGCATTTGGGCATAAGACTAGTAATGATCGGAGTATCCGACACATCTTGCATTAAATTACTAGGAAATAATATGTTTTCGATTTTAAAAGTGCATCTAATCATACAAAAACTATTATTATTTAATATCATATATGAAAATTTACATGATGGAAATATGGGATACCTACGTATTGTTTTATCATTATTCGTAATTTGTGTTTGATTTACTTTTACAAAAACGTGAAAACATGATATTCTCCACGTAGTATAAATAAGCTTAAAAAATTTTGACTCAGATAGATAGGTCAAAATAAAAATAAAAAAGGCATTTATTCCTTCAACAAATAACGAGTAATTGTTGCGAACATAAAATTTCGTGTGAAGCGTGTACAATGATGGTTATAATAAACAAACGATCGATTATTTAATGTGAATATATGGATGAAGTATTATAATATATGTGTTACATGCTTGATATGTTTCAGAAACATGAATTCGCTGAAGAGATTGAGTTGCCATCAATCATTGTAAGCTCATCGATCCACTCGGGATTATCGAATTCGACGTTGAATCTGAATAATAGGTAGGTAAGAGTACATTATATCATAGAGATGAGACAGCCCGATAAGCATTATATATATCATATTATTATTATATATGCCGATCCTGTTCAATCTACATAATATTATTGTTAACATTGTTGTGTGTTTTTTCAGGTCCACCGTCAAACCAGAATGTAAATCCGTGTCCGACGTCAAATTCGGCCTCTTGCGCATTGTGAGTTACAAGTTGTCGTCTCTTAAATATTTTATACCTTTAGGCATAATTAATAATTATCACAATATGTAAACATTTTACTAATAATTATACTAGTGTAAATTTGGTATGAGAAAAACGTTAGAGGAATATTATGTCTCTAAATTATAAATATTCACTTTTAATACGCATGTCTAACCTAACCTATTAGCACTATAGTAAGGGAATGAATATTTTGTAACGGATTCTTGAGAAATCTAAAACTGCAGATTAATACTTTAGGTTAAAGTTAAACTTTTAGTATAAAGTTTTAGTTTTTACTAATAAAATATTATAATTTGCTTAGAAATTAAAAACTTTTTTAAAATTAATATCTTATCAAAGTAAATGAGTCAAAAACAAAGTATTTGATATTGTCGAGAGGAAATCACAATATTAGCTATTTAAAAGTTGATGATTACAAATTTAAAAGGGTATAGAGCTTCAAATACCTGGGCGTAGAGATCGATGAAAATGCTAATAGCCACGAAGAAGTTAAAAAACGAACTATAGCAGCAAATAGATGCTACTATATAGTTTAATGCCACTCTTCAAATCAAAACTACTATCAATAAAGTCTAAAATAACGCTATACAAAGTCATAGTCAAACCGGTTGCTCTGTATGTGTGTGGTACATGGACCACGACAAAATCGGACGAAGGACAGTTTGGAGTTTTCGAAAGAAAGATATTAAGGAAAATCTTCGGTCCAAAGAGAAATAACAATGGAGAGTTTGAGGTAAGAGGCAACGGGGAATTGGATGATCTATACAAGAAACCTACCATTGTAGGGTCCCTGAAGAGCACGAGGATAAGTTGGATAGTACATGTGTGGATGTCAGAGGGAATGATTGGGTCAATAACTAAATGGAAACCCGACACTAAGAGGTCTCGAGGACGCCCCAGACAAAGATGGGTGGATAGAGTACAAGAAGACTTGAAACTCCTGAATGTAACAAACGGAGAAGAAAGTGCAAAAGATAGAAAAGAATGGAAACAATATTTTGTCGATGGCCTTAAAGGCCTGTAAAAGCCCAGAAAGAAAGAAGAAGAAGAATCTTATCAAAGTATTATTCAAAGTTGATAATTCAACTGTGTTGTACAATTCTAATATCCAGATCCAAATGATACCATAATTACACATTTACTCGTACATCAACTGTAAAAATATATAATTACAATTTAGCATAAATAGTGTCTTCATAAAAAAAACATTTAAAATATAGGAAAAATAAAGTCCTAGGTACTTAAATCAAAATTACAGTGTTAAGAGAGACAAGTTTTTTTTTATAATTTGTCAAAAATTAATATAATTACCCACATTTATATTTTATGGACCAGATTGACTAAAATCCATATTAATATCAATACTATCTTTAACGTATCATAACATAATTGTGTAGGCATTATAATTTATAAAGTATAACAATTATTATTTGGTAAATTAACTGTATTTATATGTTTAAATATCAAATTTGTCAAGCAAACATAAATACATACGTTAAAAACGTATTATTTAAAAATATATTCTCATTGTACAAAGAAGTTGTTGAACAGAATCTTGAATTACTGAATACAAATTTTAAAAGATAAAGTTTTCAAATAAATTATACCTTCGTTTGTTTAAAATATATTATTGTTAAAATGCATGAACATACTAATAAGGGTACTAAGGCTAGATATATCATTTTTCGTTAAAGAAAAGTGATCAAATTCATTTAACATAATATTATAAACTAATTTACTAGGCTGTAGGGCATTACCGAGTTAAAAAGTTTAGTTTCATTTAATTAAGATATAGTGATTTACTTTTTATTTTTAGAAAGTTGTAATAAGTTCCATTTTTTCCATAGTATACAGTAACTTGTTAATTAATTTTATAGTCATGTTAAGTTATTTATTTTCCCGTACCAATTCTCAATAACCCGGATAGATATATTATGTATATTGTATATGTTTAGTTTTGTTTAGATTATTGTTATTAAAAAAGAAAAACATTTTATAATGTGATATATAAATGTGGATTATTATGAATAAGGGATATTTAAAATGTGGGACATGTTATAGCCTGGGATATTTTTAGGTTCTCATTAACCGTTGTAGATAGTAAGGTATAATATATATATACACATTTTTGGTAGTAACTATGTCATAAATGTTAAAATGCGATTTCGGGTGACAAGCAAACTCAAATATCAACTATAAAGTAAAAACGCTTAGTAATGTCGAGTGTGTATTGGAATTATTTAAGTTAGAATAGCGAATAATGAAACGATTTTATCCAGTTGTGCAACTTAGATGAGAGTTAGTAATTAGTTATCGTACAGCAGTGGCCAGGGTTGGCCCGGGCCCACTTTAAAAAGTCTCGGCCCCCCCTGTGGCCCACCCCAAAAGTTAAATTTAATCATACTAGAATTCTAAAAAATATCTCATGAATAAATAAAAATATGAAAATATTAAGTCATAATAGTGGCGTGAACAACATTTTGAATGGGTTGAAAACTATGCACTATGCTAAGCCTCATAAATAACGTGTATTTTCCAGCGGCTGAATACGAAAATAATAAGTTATATTTACTAGTTATTATTAAATATTAATCAATGTTTTAATAATTTTGTTGAAAATTCCATGAACAACAGGACTAGATTATTAACCAACTATGATAAAGAAAATACAAGGGAAAGCATTCTATTTTTATATACTTCTGATGAATATACGTTTACATGAATATAATATATTTTGTAAGGAAATAAATACTATTAAATATTAATACATGTTTACAAATTATTGTTTTAGTAAGTTAACACGATGAAGTGTAAAAAAAATTAAAAAATTGGAAGTTGACCCTCCCCTTCCCCCTCCCCCCCTAACGCAATTGCCTGTCATCACTATTGTTTATATATATATATATAACAAGTCAACAATTTGGCCCTCCCTAAAAAATTTCCTGGCCCACCTGGTATTAAATTTTGGCGCCGCCACCGCTGTACAGCCATAGCTTACCTACAACTTTTAACGCAGTCCTAATGAGTTACGTAAATAAACTACGTAATATAAAAATACATTATTATTTTTACTGTCTCAGAAACATTGGGTTTCGACAATCGGTGTCGAACAAAAATAATTTTAATATAATATATTATATACATAAATTAATACTCGGCTGCTAAAATAATATTTTTTTAAACTTTCATGGCGTGCAATAATAACATATATTATAGGTACCTACTATGTATATTATATTGTGAGTGACAGCTATGTTGATAAATATACCTACGTTTCTAGCATTAAAAAAAAAGAAGAAGAAGTGCATCATGCATATGTTTTTAACAGTAATTAATTAAAAAACTAACATTTGACTAAATTCATATACAGATGATAGCTTTTTATTATCTTGATATCGGATAACCCTATTACTATATTCTAACCAGGAACGATGTAGAACGAATACTTATTATATTATATAATAACACATTTACGTTTTTTATACAAACATTTTACATGTAAATATGGCATATTTAATTTAGTTGAGATATGTAAGAGTTTTTCTTATTCTAATTGACTTTATAATAAGTTAAATTAGGTACATAATATTTGATTCATATGTATACTATGATGATGCCATTATATTTATTCGTTTAACTGCAGTGTCTACAATAAAAGATTAGGTTAGAAACTCTGAGAGCCAATTACAAAATGTATAGCCTTTTAGGTGTGATATAGTAATAAAAAAATGCAAAAAATTAATTAGTACATACAAAAACATTATTATTTAATATTTAAAAAAAAATACAGGGTGATTCTTTTAAGTGGGTACACTAATTATCTCGAAAAGTATTTACTTTTTTCAAAATATTTTTTTACATGGTTTCAAGTTGTTAAAAAACCAACGTTCTTATTAAAAAATTATATTTTTAAATATTTTTTATCCTTATCATTTTTTAAGTGTTTTACTTTTTTGAATGACAACATAGAGTTTTAATTTCATATTCCAAAACAGGATATTTTTCTAAGTATTTTGATTCATAAAAATTGAATTTAGGGCTAGTAGTTTTTGAGTTATAAGTATTTAAAGTCTAGATTGGCATAGTGGAGTGGTACGGGATTACCCCGCAAAATGTTTGTCCACTACTCCGCTTGTCTAAACTTTAAATACATATAACTCATAAACTACTCGTCCTAAATTCGATTTTTATGAATCAAAATACTTAGAAAAATATTTTGCTTTGGAATATGAAATCAAAACTATATGTTGTCATACAAAAAAGTAAAAAACTTAAAAAATGATAAGGATAAAAAATATTTAAAAATATAATTTTCTAATAAAAACGTTGGTTTTTTAACAACTTGAAACCATGTAAAAAAATATTTTTAAAAAAGTAAATACTTTTCGAGATAATTAGTGTACCCACTTAAAAGAATCTCCCTGTATAACGTATTTATTATTAAATTTTCCGGGTTCTTAGCGGCGAATCCTTTTCCATACATAAGAACCCGTGTTCCTCTATCAATCATAACTTCACATGAAAATCTAATGGCTGTAGTTGCCAAAGCTCAAGGACGAATGAAAAAAAAAATTAAGAAATACTCCTTTTATAAAATGTTCAAACCACTCAGCAGTTTAAAATATGCGTTTTAAGTATTCTTATGTAAATTCGACATTGTATAGAAAGGATTTCTTGTTTGGTCTAGTAAATTCGAGGAGATAAAGTAAAATATGTAACTCCTATAACTTCAAAGTCATACTATTCTTTTATTGAAAATATTAAATAACTGATTAATAATGAGTTAGGCTTGTCGCTTGTGTATTAATACAATATACAACCATAATATTATATTATTTTAGTTTCGATACTCAGATATTTGGGATGTGTTATTGATGATCGCGGGTCTCACCATGTCTTTAGCAACAGGAGCTAGTTTGCCTATTTTGGCAATGTTTTTTGGTGACATGACAAATACATTTATCAGACAAAGTACAGCGGTAATTTTGAAATATTTTAATCTATATTATTCAATAATTTTATAAAAAATCTTAAATACTTTTAACAATTTCTGTATTGGAAAAGCCAAATTTCGATTATTCAAGTAAAACAGAATATTGACATCTTGATCAATATAATTAACGTAATTCATGAAAAATTTCAACAATTACTAACCAATAAAAATTTTAAGATAATAAATTTATTTTGCAGCTCAATTCCATCACATCAACAACGCCAAATTATAGCGCTCACACGGCCGTTTCTAATGAGTATGTATATTATATTATGATACAATAATGTTTTCTATTTGTATATTTTATTTAGATTAATTAAATATTACCCTACATTCGTTTATACCACATTAAGTATTTTTTTTTTTTTAAGGACAATCACAGAGTTTTATTCCATTCCACCACTCAGTCCTGAAGAGTTTAATAGTTACATGACGCAATTTTCGCTGTATTATTTGTACATTGGTATTGTCGTATTATTATGTGCATACATACAGGTATTGCAAAACGGAAAGATAATATTCGTACAACTGAATTAACACAGCGCATATTATGTATACATTTTATAGACTTGGTGCTGGGAGATGGCATGTGAAAGACAAGTGTACCGACTTCGTAATGTGTTTTTCTCGCAGATTATAAGACAAGACATATCTTGGTTTGATACTAACCAGAGCAGCGATCTTACGTCGAAACTGTTCGAGTAAGATGCACATTTTTTATCCACTGTTACTTTATTTTACTTTATATGCAATATAATATAAAGTACCTATACCAAATACTAATTTAATTAAAAATAAAGTTTCATTTTATTTTCAATTTTTTACAGCGATCTAGAACGAATTCGAGAAGGGATCAGTAGCAAGTTCAGCATGCTCACACAGTATGTATCTACATTCATTTCTGGGCTGCTGGTTGGTTTCTACATTAGTCCTAAACTAACAGGACTCTTACTTCTCGTTGGACCTATAATTATAGGAATCATGGGTTTTCTGAGTTTGGTGAGATTATTTGAATATGCACCATAATATACACATACAATATACATATAATGGACTGAAATTAATTATGTTTTCAGCATGCATCCAGAGCTTGTCACCGAGAACAAACAAAATATGCAGAGGCCGGATCAATTGCCGAAGAAGTGTTTACATCTATAAGAACTGTTGCAGCGTTTGGATTAGAAAAACAAGGAATCTCACGGTGAGTAAACATTTCACGTATTACGCATTATAGAATATAATACAGTATTATAATTTCTATCTCTATCGAGTTGATACAATAATGGTTTATATAACAAGTTGGTATTATAATACTTAATTCCCGAAAACTGAATGATAATAAATTTATAGTTTTAAGCGTCTATTGGATATTGGAAGTGTTAATAATATGTTTTTGGTTTTTTAATATTCCTAATACATATTTTACATAATTAATTTTAGGAAATTTTGCATCAAGATTTACATTATTTACAGGCATACAGTTAATTTTCCGAATCAATTTAGTACCTACCTAATGTTAACAACTTTTCTTGGTCATTATTTTTGGTGCAACAAAGGAGCACACACTACAGACTATCCTTAGGTTAACAAGTTAGTTAGGTGCATATTTGTTGTATAGTCTTTAACAACATAAATTATTAACATTTAATTGTGGTGGCAATACTTTTTTTTTCAGCACCATTTGATAATTACCTAATGATTGTATAATTGTAGCTACCTTTTTTATATGCAATAGTTTTATCATGCATTTCTATCAGCCATTATTACTCCAACATAAGAGCATAAGACATGTTCTAATAATATCCCGTAAAATAAACAGCAGATTTGGGTTTCCTATATAATTGGTTCCTCGCTACTATACCTTTTAGAGCCCTTTCTCATTCTTCCAAAAATCAATTTCAATTATATGAATTCTCACACAAGACCTTATATATGGACATAACCAAGTTCTGAATCTTACCCATAAATTTATCTGTTGACTATGTTAGTTTTGTACCCAATTTTCTCTGTACAATAATAACTGTCTATGTCTATGTATACCTACACGCTTATTGTAATTACTAAAATTAAACTAATTATATATTTTTTATTACGTTTATTCAAAGGTATACTGCCGCGTTAAAGAAAGGACGTAATATTGCGACAAACAGGTATAGAATTTTCTCCATAGGACTTGGTACCGTGTTTATGATGATGTACATAGGTTATGGGGTTGCGTTTTACTATGGAGCTAATTTGGTTTCAATTGGTGAAGCTACACCCGGCACAGTTTTTACCGTAACTATTTTTGGTTGATTTACGAAATTATCTCGCACTATCTTATAATTACATGATATGATGGTAAATAGGTTTTCTTTAGCGTTATGGCAGGATCATTTTCCATTGGAAGTGCTATACCGTATTTAAACTCAGTTAGCACAGCAATCGGGGTGGCGAAAAATTTGTACGGTATTATCGACAGAGTTCCAAAAATCGATTCGTATTCGAAAAACGGACTAAAACCCATAAAGGTTACCGGGAAAATTGAAATTCGAAACGTGAATTTCAGATACCCGTCGAGACCAGAAGTTAAAGTGAGTTTAATGCGTGTGAACGAATAAAAATAATATGCATTTCATCTATATTTTATCATACTAAACATATTGTGTCTCAGGTACTAAATAATTTAAATTTTACAATCAAACCCGGTCAGACAGTTGCATTAGTGGGTTCAAGCGGTGCTGGTAAAAGTACTATTGTAGGTCTACTTTTACGATTCTATGACCCAGAAGCCGGACAAGTAAATTATTTTACCTATCAACTTGATTTATCTTCATTTCATATTAATATTTTACCATTTCTAGATTTATTTAGATTCTATAAAATTAACCGACCTTAATGTTCATTGGCTACGAGAACAAATCGGGGTTGTATCTCAAGAACCTATCCTTTTTGGAGTATCAATTGCTGATAATATTCGATACGGCCGAGAAGATATCACGAATGATGAACTCATAGAAGCAGCTATTCAAGCTAACGCCTATGATTTTATAAAAGAATTGCCAAACGTAATAAGCCGTTATATCATATTTTATGTTATTTGCAGAATAATAACACAAAACACATTATTCATATTGTTTAGGGCTTTAACACGTATGTCGGCGATAGAGGTTGTCAACTATCTGGTGGTCAAAAGCAACGGATTTCTATAGCAAGGGCATTAGTTAGAAACCCAAAAATACTTTTGTTGGATGAAGCAACATCAGCGTTGGACTCTCAGAGCGAAGGAATTGTTCAAGACGCATTGGATCGAGTAATGGAAGGCAGAACGACTATTATTGTAGCTCATAGACTCTCAACAGTTAAGAATGCAGATGTCATACATGCAATGAAGGTTGGTAATTATGTTATTTAGTTTATTTAATCTAATATATTCAAACAATTGTAGATATTGTTTTTATTCATTCGTTTGTTCATATTTAGAATGGTAAAATTTACGAATCCGGGACTCATACTGAATTAATGAATAAAAAAGGTTTGTACTATAATTTAGTTGTAGCTCAAATCAATTTATGTGAGGAAGATAAGGGAGAAATAGTTTCGGGGTGAGTGCCTGGTTAAATTAAATGCAAAGCGTATATTAATTAACTAATGTTTACATTGAAACAAATCTTAAAGACAGGAATATAAGACTGAAGATTATGAACATCATGAAGAAATATTTGAAGATTGTTCAATATGTGAAGAGGATGATTCAAAAAATATTGTAATAATATCTTAATTAAAACTAATGCTTATTTATTAATATATTTTAATCTGTTTGATACATTTCATAACAATAATATACTAATATCAATCATTCATAATAATAATCAAAAAATATTATTTTCAATTATTTAAAGACTGATATTCCTGAAGAGCTGCAGATGCTTAACAAAATTAGAAAAATGAGCATCATAAATGTTCATAATAATAATAATAATAATATGGTAATACATTAGATTCAATTCATTACTATTTGCTTTTTGTGATGTCGGGATTTATTTTGCTGCACCATATTCATGCGAGTGTGTTAATTAAATACACTAAAACTAATTTTAAATGTTAATTGAATAAATTGATCCATTTTTTTCATAGAAAAATAATTCAAAATGCTGTATGTGGAAATTAATGAAATTTAACTCACCGGAATGGGCATATTTATTGTTCGGTTGTGTCGGTTGTATGATCAACGGTGGCTTAATTCCAGTTTACGCATATTTTTATGGCCAAGTGTTTGAGGTGAGAGATCAACCAAAACTAAAAATATAATTGTTTCAAAAATGTATTTAAAATCATTTGCGATTTGGTTTTGTGTTGATTTTGTCATTTGATTTTAGTCTTTAACACTGAAAGGTGAAGCGTTGAAAAGAGAAGCGCGGTTTTGGTCTTTTATGTTTTTTGTACTTGGAATAGTCGCGGGTTTGACCATAATATGTCAAGTATGTACTCCAAATCATTACAATATCTCAAATCAAAATTTTCTGGATAAATAATAAATTGTAAGCCGTGTTTACAGACGTGGCTACTAACTTTCGCTTCGGAGAAACTAATGATGCGCCTCCGAGCCTTGGCATTCACCAATATACTCAGGCAATCGGTCGGTTGGTTCGACAATAAAGACTCGAGTCCAGGGTGTTTGACCACGAAATTAGCGAGGGATGCGCCTATAGTAAAAGCGGTCTGCTGAAATTTATTTAAATCTGATAGTTTTTAAATTATTATTGTATAATTTCTAATTATTGTTTTTCGTTTATAGGCTGGTGGAATGCGTGCCGGACAAGTGATATCGTCAATTGTAACGCTAACTATAGCTATAAGTATAGCGCTTTTCTATGGATGGAAACTAGCTATAGTGCTTAGCCTCGCTGTCCCATTGATAATAGGTGCTGGATACCAACAGCAAATGGGTCTCAGAAAAAACCAACGGAGAGATGCGAAATTTATGGACGAAGCGGGCAGAGTATATTAAATATTATACGTGTATACAATATATCATTATATCATTCTCATTTTCTAACTAAAGTAAAAAAATTTTAATTTTAGATTGCGACTGAAAGTGTACAGAACGTGCGTACGGTGCAATCGTTAGGAAAAGAGAAAAAGTTTGTCGAGCTGTATCATAAAAGCTTAAAAGTCCCAAACAAGTAACATTAAACCACAACCTTTTTTGATTATATATTTTATTTTATTATTTATTAGAGAAGCAAAAAAACAAGCATACATATATGCGGGCTTATTTGCCCTGTCGCAGTCGATCACATACATACTGTATTCGGTCGCTTTTAAGTATGGATCGTATTTGGTACTTCAGGGGGAAATGACTCCGTCCGCCGTATATAGGTTAGTTTGATAAAAATATTATGGACAACACACAATAAATTAATTAAAATATTATTTGTAGGGTTTTCTTTGCGCTGTCATTCTCCGCTCATTCGGTTGGTCATACAATGGCTTTCCTACAAGATTATGCTAAAGCGAAACAATCCGCCTTGCTTATATTCCAGTTAATTGAAAAACCAACGGAAATCGATAGCCAATCGAACGATGGGGACAAACCGGTACACAATTCGGATTATTATTTTTATTTTTTTATTTTTAATAAAACCTTCTATTAGGTGTGCTTATTTATGCATGATCGTTTTTCAGGAAATAATTGGTAAAATATCATTTAAAGGCGTTAATTTTTCGTATCCGACTAGAAAGACGAAAAAAATTCTAAACAAGATGGACTTCACCGTAGAACCGGGAAAAACATTGGCATTAGTCGGTGAATCGGGTTGTGGGAAAAGTACGGTTATTTCACTTCTCGAAAGGTTCTATAATCCTTCTTCTGGTGTGATCGTGAGTTTCACTATTGCCCGTCAAGTTATAAATTAAACAACTGTTTAAAAATAATTTTTACTTTTAGGAAATAGATGGTCATGATATCCGAAAAATAAACATCAGACATTTGCGAAATAACATTGGTCTAGTTACTCAGGAACCTGTTTTGTTCGACTGTTCCATCAGAGAAAATATCAGTTATGGTGTATCTTGTAATGATGTGCCATTCGATGCGATAGTTGAAGCTGCGAAAAAAGCAAACGCGCACAACTTTATAATGAGTTTGCCACAGGTATGTAAAGCACTTTTTCTGAAGTTTATGTTTTTGAAATTGGAGTAAAATTAAATTTGTAGGGTTATGACACGATAGCTGGTGACAGAGGTACACAGCTATCTGGTGGTCAAAAACAAAGGATCGCTATAGCCAGAGCATTGATAAGAAATCCTAAAATACTTTTGTTGGATGAAGCTACTTCGGCATTGGACACAGAAAGCGAAAAAGTAATTTTTTTTATACGAACACTGTTTCATCAGTTGTAAATTATAATTAAACAAAATATGTAAAATAATACCTATCACCTCTGTTTAACTATAGATGCTTTTAAATAATACATCTTAAAAGTTAAGTGAACCATAACTTATAATTTACATATTGAGTCCTTTGCGACCCCACCAACTTACAATAAAATGTTTTTCATAATAAAGTTTAACTTGAAATTAACTATATTGTTTTGTATTGAAGTCCTGTGGACACCTACTGAAATGTTTATTAATTAATCAGAAACACAAAGATACTTAAGCAGTTTATTAAAAAGAAACGCGTGCATTGTTACAATGACATCATATACGTTTTATAATAATAATACAAAATTATATAATTTTTGGTCAGGCCATGAGCATGACTACAGATAGTGTATAACCACTTCAAACATGTATAAATGAAGTGCATAAGTATTAATATAATAAATTTGTATTATTAAAATAAATATTATTATTTTATTCTATCTTCATCATCATCATCAATAGATATTTTATTTTTTTTATTAATAAAAATATTGGCGGTGGGTGATGACATATAGGACATTGGAAAACAAGTTATTTCACAAAGTAAGCTTAATTCTTGCTAAATGATTGAGAAATATGAAGATTAGATAGTTTAAAATTATTAAGAACGATAGTATGTGACAAATATGAGTACATTGTTATATTATTCAGTGATTCTATATATTATCAAACTCAAATGCTCAATTCCGTTTTAAGTTTTAAGCATATTATGTAATTATTTAAATAAGTTGAGATACACATTTTTAAACAATAATAAATTACATTTTGAAACAGTGTTTGAGCACAGTAATTATAGCGTTTTATTGTGATTTGATTTTTAGATCGTTCAAGAGGCTTTAGACGAAGCTAGAAAAGGTAGAACATGTATTACAATTGCTCACCGTTTGTCGACCATCCAATCGGCAGATGATATTGCCGTTGTTTGCCGTGGACAGATAACCGAACTCGGTTCTCACGAAAAGTTACAAGAACTAAAAGGATGTTACTATGAATTGGTAAAACGACAACAGTTGTAACCGTTAAAATTTTGTACCACAAGTGCAATATTGCGAGTACGATCTTACAATTGAAAATAATTCAATTTGAAATTGTTTTTGTAAAATTGTCTATACCCTGACAATTATCTTCTCATATGTATAAAATACGAATAATGTCAATATTGTAAGAAATTATTTACTTAACGGCTGCGGCACACCAAATATTATTATATAAATTTAAAAAAGTTACATTATTTGAAATTTTGCCTTTTACTTGCGTTTTTGTTATGCCACATAATATAATGTTATAACCCACCGTACATAGGTATTCTTTTTAAACTAGCGAATCGTTTAGCTTATTTATTGTGTGTCATCATATAAGATAAAACGTTTATTACGCATGATTTTTGCAAATTTCAATCTGATTTCAAAAATAATCCATTACAGGTTCCGATTAAACTGATTGACACGTTAAATAGTAGGCGGATCCATGTAACATTTTTTTTTTGTTTTTTTGAAATTTCAGCTTATTGAAACTAGAATATATTTTCTCAACAGATAAAGACTTTTGAGATTTTATATTTTAGTAAAATGTTTGTTTCTTGATGAAAAAAAAAATGTGATATAAAATTATATACTTACAACCTTTAAAAAATGATCAAATTCCTATTAGGAAGTAATAGTATTTTTTTATCATTTGAAATATTGTTTTGATAAAATTGAATACTTAAACAAAAAATAATTATTTTAGTTATTTTATTGTAGTTCAAAAAATATTAATTATAAAAACTTGAAACTTTTTCCGCCGTTACGATTATTATTAATTTGTAGGTACACATCACAATTAAATCATCGAAAACCTATTCAGACTCATAATTGTAATGTGTTTATACCATTATACCATGAAAGCGTGAACTTATTCTCACTATTCTATAGTAAGTCGGTAGATATTAAAATATTGACTATAAATGAATAAAAACAATTCATTTAATTTCATAACATAAAATTATGTGATGTTTTGTTTTTGTGTGTAAAAATTAGTTGAATTAGTTATTATACGAACATACAGTAATATTGTAATATTAATTTATCAAACGCTGTCATTAGAAATATATTTGTAAATATGATGACGAATTACAATCAAAATCTATTTTACAGCAGAGGGTTCTCTAAATTTTTTTTGATATTATATCTTTTTTGGAAAAAAAAATATTTCTAATTGAAATGACTGAATCATTATTTTAATAGGCAAATAATAACATTAATAACCCAATTTTTGATCTGGTAAGTATTAATAATAATCATTATAGATTATATTAATTGTTATTAATAATATTATATAACAAAATAAAAAATTTTATAAAAATGTTCCTTTTTCGATAATATTTTGTGTATTTAAAGTTCTAAGTGATATTTTTTCCGTGTATTTTCTCAAATAAATTAAGGAATGAGCATTATATTGTGTAGAAAATGGAATATATATAACTATTTTTCAAAATTTAAGTCGTACGTTTATATTAATGTGTTTCATTTATTCACAAAATAACTTTGTCAAATCGCTGTTTTATATTTCTCCAACTTAGTTTTTAGTATTTAAATTATTTAACTATTATAATTTGTTACATAGATGTGAGCGAAATATCGTTTACTAATATTATGTGTGGGTGTTTATTTTTCGGAGAAAATATGTCATCATAAAAGTCAAAAATAATAAATATTAAATAATATTATTATACACTATAAAGTACACGGATTTGTATGTAAATATAGTAAGTACGTATTTAAAATGTATAATTTATTAATTTTTTACGTTGACTCAATGCCAATATTTACCAATATAATATATAAATATTCTGTGTACCTACCAATTTCTTATGTCGAGTACCTAAAGGAAATATAATAATAATAAAATTCGTTAGAATATAATATAATATTACTCTATCCGTGTTCGATTGCAGAATATTTGATTTCACATCAAATAGTAAGGTACCTATAATAATACTGCACCGTTGCTATAGCTAAAACGTACACTTCCGTTTGACATCGCATCGATCCAACAAATATTTTGGTATAACACCAAACGCGGCTCGATAGATACTTGTTACATATTTTAAATAATGCATTAAAGCTATCGTGAATGTAGATTTTGTGTCGCGTTAAACGATGAGTAAATTCCAGGAGAATATCAAACACTTGATCCCGAGACCGAAAACACCAGTCGTCAAACCCCCGATGTACCGTTCGATTTACACCGAATCTGTGAGGAGAACGTACAAGTCGAACAATAATTGTCATAGGACTATGGGCTATGCCGAAGTCGAGCTCGACCCGCCGTCTCAGTTTCTAAAAAAACACACCAGAAAAGAGACGAGACCAGTCATCGTCGGTGAGGTTTTATAAACTCCTAAAAATTATTATTTTTATGACAACTTTTAATAGGAATTAATAAGTTTAATAAAAATTAATTCAAACTTATGTTTTGAGCATGTTACTAAAATAATGTGTCAAAAAAAAAATAAAAATAATAATATGACGATTAAATATGGATAAAATGCAAAAAATATTTAAACACCGATATTTTATGATATCGTACTTTAGTTAGACATGTTTTCAATCATATTTGACTACGTGGTTTTCCAGAAATTAATAAAACCAGATGCTGTGCTAGAAAATCGATTCAGCGACCGTGCGAAGGCTCAGCGACAAATGTCTCCAAAAAACTTCCAACGAAAACGCGGAAAAACATTAGGCAAACTAACATCATTGACGTTATAAAGAGGGTGCCACCATTGCCAAAGCATCGAGTCCAAGACACGAGGAATGGACACGTAATTGTTCTGAACGAAGCCGGACTGGAGCCAACGTACGTGTCCAAAAAGGTGTGTCGTATAATTATTATATTTTTATATTTTTGTATATATGGTTTTAGGATAATAAAATATATTTCACCGAAACAAGTAATACGTCGAAAGAGCTTTGAGGGGGGGGGGGGCTTGGAGGAGGGCTTCACAAATATAAAGCTATTCATTATTCCCTTTCTGTTAATTCTAATTTTTATATATTTTTTTTTTATTCATCGAACCTTTTAAGTTTGTGTATACAACACAAATATAGGAGCTTTAGCCTAACTCTATAGCTACTAATAAAAGTTTTCTGAGCTTTACTTAAGAAGTAATACCACATTTTTTGGTTATAATTTAAAGTACAATATATTCATATTAAAATAGGTAGGTTAGTATTTACAAGGAACTTTTTTCAAAAATCAAAATCCATCGTTTTGTCTTCTTTAACTCAATAATTTACTTAACTAACTATTTGAATTTGTAACTTCAAAAGTATAGCAAGAGGATTTTGTGTGTCGGGTTTGTTGTATTAAATATTTTATGTTTAGACGTAATATTTTCTAATTAATACGAATCGAACAGAAACAGAAAATTATTACCTAAAACAGTCTCTATTCTAATAGAATCGAGGGTGAACAGTAATTTATTTTTTTCTAAAGAATTTTTTTTTAGAAGTATGTTCTCTTATTCTAAAATAAACAAAGGAACAAATGATATGATCATAACATTGATAATAACATTATTGTTCATTATTTTGTTATTCATTGAAAGAGTCGCAGATATATTCTATGAAAAAATATACATTGTACTAATTTTATTCTCACCGTCGCCATCGTTGTAGTGAATCATTATCATAATATTTTATATAAATACTTTATTATAAAAATGAAAATTCTCGAAATGTACATTGCTTTGGTGTAATGCATTTTTAGTTATGGAATAATATTTTGAGGTTTTACTTACAATACGCACCTTGAAAAACTCAAAGTAAAAATAATTAATAATATTACATTTTTAATGAGTAGATCTAAGTCCTTTCGCACAAGGCTTATTTTTAATGATCTTCAAGTTCAATGATTTGATAAAATATTTTTTATACTAATATATTGTTACTATTATACAAACATAAGCATCTATTGACCAATGTGAATCACTGAACTATAATATTATAAACCAAAATACCAGATATAATGCAAAATAAATATTGTTTCAAGTAGTCACACAACTTTTGGTCCGTAGAGTAGGTAGGTACATTAATCATAGAATCAAATTTATGTTTAAAAAAAAGCTGGTACGTCGTGGATGTCGCTCTGTTGTACAGTAGGTTACAAATGGGTTACTTTAATGGATGGAATTAAATTTGAATCCAATGATATTATATTATCATTGTATACGAAAAACGATTCTGAGCGGAAAAGTTTTATCTGTCTAGGATATATTACAGTTTATTATCACTTATAACTTATTAAAATATCTGACTTTCCGGAGAGGACATTTTTTTTTTTTGATAAAAGTTGACAAACTTTAAGGAATCTCGAATTAAACTTTTAAATATTAGATATAAAAAGAAAAATTTTTATGAAATTCTATCTAAGATAATTTGAACACTGCCGTAATTTGTACGTATCTAGTCAAAATTTGAACTTTAAATGCTTACAAAAAAAAATCGTGCCTATGTGTTTTTAATATTTTTCAACTACTATTGTGACAATATGTTGGAAGCCTTATATTAAATTTTAAAGTTTTTTTTACCCAACCAATAAAATTTTATTGACATTAATAGAAAAATAAACTTAAAAAGTTAAAAAATTAAAATGTCAATAAACAGCTCAAAACTAATCAAAATATTTTGAAAATTTTATAAAATATAGAAAATGCCTATATAAACATTCAGTGAAAATTTGTTTTGAAAATGTTACCATAGCTTGTAAAGCTGATATAAGTAAACAACCCAAATTTCAAGTTGTTACGAATGTTTTTATCCAAATTACAAAAAAAAACTCCCATAGTTAAAATGTCTATAAATAGCTCAAAAATGGCTGAAATCCAAATTCCAAAATAGAACAAAAAAGATCTCTTGTCATTTTTCATTTGAAGCAATATTTCTGGTAGAAAACGTCGTCAGTAATTATTTAATATTATAAACTCGTGAAATCGTACGTTTTCTCTTTTAACCGCTTTTATTTCGATTGCCGTTTCTAAAATCGAAAAATGACCTCTTTAAAGTACCAGCTCAAGAACATTACCTTTCAAAAAAGATGCTACACTTATACTTTTGAGCCAGTTTAGAGGGAAAAAAAGTGTTTACAGAATAAAAAATAAAAATAAATAAATATCATTGTAAAATCAATACGACTTTCCTCGCCTCAGAATCTAAAATTGAATATTAATTTATTTAACTTCAAAAATGTTAAGAAATTACATTTTTTTTTTTTTTTTGTATAATCTAGACCTTGACAATGTTTGAACAAATATTTATATTGGTTTAAATTATTTTCATTTTTATTTATTAATCATTTTATTTCTATTATATTCTTTTTCACATGATGCTTTTAACATAATGATATGTGTACACCTAACTTATGAACTGAACTTTACTCTCCAAATACAACATTTATTGCTTACAAGGAGTGTTGCATATTTTCTTATTGTATTATATGTGTATTGTGTACCCATATTTGCAAATAAAAAAAATAAAATGTATTATTATATTTGTTAATAATTATTGTTCGTTTTAAGAATTATGGAAAAACACCGGCATACATCGTGAAAATGTACAAGGAAAAAGAAATGGCCCAATTGATGGAGACCGAACGAAAACGAGCTGTAAAACCTCCATTCCGCTATTTGCCCGAAAGCGAACGTAACGAAATGTTAAACGTAAGGAGCCGACCGATTTGTTTTAAATACTTATTTTTCTATATTATTCTCTATATCTATGTTTCTCGCCTTCCCATTACGCGTGTCTGTAGTCTGTACAACGAAGTCCACACCGTCTTCGCTGATTTTTATATAAAATGTTTTTTTCCGCTCAGGGACTGAAGTCAAACTGGGCTGAACTTCACAAGGAATTCTTACTGTTGCCAATGCTCACCGACACGGTACCAAAAATGAAAAGGAAAACCATGTTGGAAAAGCAATTGAACGACTTGGAGAAAGACATCGACCTGTTAGAGAGAAACCCCTCCATTTACGTATGCCAAGATGCATAGATCTATGAAAACTTCGAGTTCCTTCTGCGGGTCCAACAAATAATACATCACAGTTAATAATATTATTTTAAATTCTCATAATATCGTCAATACAAGTAATAGTTAGGTATAATACATTAGTCAACTGAACCATTTTTTTAATATTAAAATTGTTCGTCGATGATGTACTGCAATACGTGTATTATAATAACGATGACGTCATAATCAGACATTTGGCATTTCCTACAACGGTTACTTCTGAACTAATATCGATTTAAAATAATCGTATTTTTTTTTTATGAAACCATTAAAATTAGGGTTATAGTTAGGTTCGTATAAAATCACATTAAGGCAATCAAAGGTAAAATTTGTGATAACACAATAGAAAATTAACTGTTCCTTTCATATTTAATGGACCTATCAAACGGAAATTTACCAGAAATGTTTAATATATATAACGTATAAATTATACACTTTTAACAGACTTTGAAATTAAATCTAATTATATTTTAATTGTGTTAAAAAAAACAGTATTCTGACTTCTGAGTTCATTTAGTGATCCAAAAAATTTCGAATCATTATTAGGAACATTGTAAATATTATGATGTGTTTATACGAGTATACTGTTTATAGTTAATTTTAAAAATTAACTTTAAAGTTGAAATATCGTTTTCGACATAGAAAAATAAATATGTGAAATACAATTATTGGAGGATATAATTTATACGAGTATATTTATATATTAATATAATTCTAACATAACTTAGAAAAGATAAATGTTTTGGGTTTATTAGGTAGACACATTTTTAATCTTTTCGAATGAAATGAGCTTATAATATTACACAAGCATTGTATCTGCCGTTGTCTGTTCACCTTCAAGTCAATTAACCGTTTCTTATGTAATTGTGTCCAAAACCATCACGGTGATACATTTATTTTATTACTTTTTTACGCCAGTTTTTAAACTTTTACAGTTGAAATTTTCAAAACTTTTCTCAGCAACGTACAACATTCAAAGAACAATAATCATCTACATTTGGTATTAAGTTATATTTCAAATATGAAAGGAACCCTACTCTTTTGTAAAACATTAATTATTATTGATCAGGTAGTACAAATGTTCGATAAATAAAATATTTTTTCTTGTCACTATAAAAATATGCACTAAAAGTTCGTCAATTAATCATCATCACTCAAATATTCTGTCTCCAAATTGACAGCTAAAATTCTATTGATGTGAGCACATATCTTCTTCTTCTTCATAAAACGCTTCTATTTATTATAATATTAAACTAACAATGTGTTATACTATTACGTTTAAAAATAGAATGATATAAGGGACGAATTAATGAGAAATTTGTAACGTTTTCAATATTGAGATTACATTTTTCTATTTAATTGAATTGTCTATACCTAAAACGGATTATAATTTTTTTTAAACGACACGTTGCATATATAAGTAGAAATTTTATATAAAACAAATATTGTAGTTAATATTTAGTACAAAAAACTCAATTATTGTAGTAAGTTCAAAGTATATCATGAATTTTAATTTTGATCATAAACGTTGAGAGATTTTTTTATAATTATTACCTATACTATTATACTATTACCTGTGTTTGAAATTCATAACCATATTGTATGTTATTGGTGCCCTGAAATGTTTTCATTTTTCTGGTCGATTCATTGAAGGCGTTTTCCATGTCGATAAAGTCGTGTAGGCATTTCGTTCAAGTCTATGCATTTTACAATATTATAAATACATACTTACGTGCGTATATTATATGTTCAAGAACTTCAAAATGTCAGCACAGCAATTGCGCTGAAAAAGCAAAAGTGTTGTGTCTGTTCAAGAGATAGTCTTTGAACAATTCGCTGATACGAGTATACCCGTGTATACCGTACATTTATTTTATTGTACCGATATCGATTATATCATTATGATCGTGTTACACCTAACACGTAATGTGTAAAAAAAAAAAAAAGGTAAATATTGAATAAATTAATCGATAGCACATTTGTAATGTTTTATGAACTAATAAAATTTAATACATTTTCAGAGATTCAAAGTATACATAATATTATAGTAGAATTATATTATTATAAAGTAACGTAATCATAAATATTAACGGTAACATACATATTATTATGCATCTATATGCAGTTTATGTATTATATTATGTAAATGTATAATAATGACTATATAGTTTATGAGATTCACAATCAGATCTATGGGGGAAAAAAAAATATATATATTTAATATTGTCTATAGTGAAAGTTACATTTTGATTATAATATTTGTTTTATTTTACTTCGACGACTAATACACAACCACGTCAAAAATTATAATGAAATTTACTCTTTAAAATGTTAACTAACGGATTCAATTCCTTTTCTACAGTACATATTAATTATAGGTTTAAGGTATACAAGGTGGGCTATATACCTGTAAAATGGCACGCGCGCATTTGTCCAAACAACGATATAAAACAGATGAGGTGAATGTGGACTAAGATTATCAAAGTTGTCATATACATATTATGTATAATCATGACACATTAATATGATGATTGGCTATATTGTCATATTATTATCATTATTATTTTTATATTAAAGTAATAATTCTATGCAGTGATACCCATAACCTAGTTAATGGTATACAACAATATAGGTTTACCTTTTATTCCTACACTATATAACTATATATGTCGGCGATGTGGAGATTGATAAGAGTTTGAGTGAGTATAATATTATAATACCATTATTGTTATTATTATGACGTATGTTCGTATGTTCGTGTGTTTGGGTTTGCGTGTGGACGTGCGCGTGCGCAGTATGGCATCATCTATTCCAAATTGGCCGCCGGCGCCTTGTTGGGACGTTTCACGAAGCTACTGAAAGCGCTGCGATCGATCTCGTCAAAGTTCTTCTTGACGAACCGGTCAAAAACACTGCGGTCAATCTCGTCGAAGTTCTTCTTGATAAACCGGTCGAATCCACTGCGGTCGATTTCGTCAAAGTTTCTTTTTTGGCCGCCGAAGGATACGCCACTGAAAACAACGTTCGACATAATATTGGATTTTACCCATACATTCCTTCCCTTTAAATCCCACAAACCTCTGAGGCACGACTGCGAATCACGTCAATTTACGTTTAATTATGTTTGAGACTTAACAATTAGTGTACAAACGCGCACTATATACGCCATCAGAGCGTATACACATATAAGAAAAACAATCATTGCCGTCTGATGCCAATAAAAACCTCATATGGGTATAGCTATATTGCAGTCGAAAACCGTTCGACATAAGCACTGCAGGTTGCACGCGAAAAAAAATGCGAAACGTTCGAAGGAAACACTTAGCAGTTTAGAACATATTGTTGCAGTGCTGTTTTTGCAACAAAACGCGCTGAGGGATATTATTGTCTGTAAAAAAAAACGACACAATGCACAGCACTACCAAATTGGCTACAAACGACATCGGTTAATTATAATGATCAGAAATTATTGTAAGATAATAATATTATAACATACGATTCAGATATTGTACATATAAAATGTAATTTTAAGAGAAAAAAAATATTTCGAAAAATTCAAGGTATATTTACATTAGTCTAACAGGACGACATGTTGCAGAACAGGTGCAATGACGTATGTTTTCGATAAGAAAAAGTAATGATATTATTGTTATTTAAATTTCAGATATCATTGCGGTTAATAATGTTGCAAGGTTTGCTGCAAGGGTTATAAACAATAATATTGTTTATTCATTACAAAACTATTTGTAGGTAGATGCTAAGGGAGGCCATTCGGGTGAAAAAAGTCACTTAGATACCTAACCTATATATATTTGGTAGGAAATTCGGGACTCATCAAGTATTTATAATTTTATTAATTATAAAATACATTATGGGGACAAGCTGACCGAGTGGTCTACCGCGTCGGCTGTGGCTCAGCCGGACAGGGTTCGATCCTCGACCATCGGGCGGCATTTTTCCGGTGAAACACGATTGAGCACAGTCCCTATTTTGAAAAAACCCGATTGAGCACGGTCCATATTTTTTAACAACCCGATTGAGCACAGTCAAATAAATGCAACGTTGCCAATTTTTTTGTCCGACTACAACCAGCTAGACTACACGCGTATTTTGAAATACTAGTACTATGAAATGGAAATATTTGTCAATCTGTGTGCTTTACTAGTCGTGGTGATTATTTTCAATCGTGGTTTCCCATATTTTGAAAAGCGGCACGAGTTTAATCGATAAATAATATACGAGTCGTGTAGGAAATTAGGATCGACGTAATCGTAAAATCAAAATAGGTACACTCATGCATTGTATTTATAGAACAAATGAACTTTTATTTATTATTTTATTATTAACGTTTTTTTACACACACTTTTATTTAAAAAAAAATTATACTCAATTTATTACATCAATAGGTAAATTAACTTTTAGACTAATCCGTATAGGACTTGAATTATATTATATATATTTATAAAAAAATGAACTATTGTTTATTATATTATGTAATTATTATTTTATTATTAACTTTAAGACTAATCTGTATTGGACATAAATTATGTATATTGTATATATTTGTAAAATAATTTAATTTTATATTTTTATACACTAATTAATAGCTTGATCATTATTATAAAATAATTCCTGTAAAAATTTCAATTTTTTTTTTAAATTTTTATTTTTCTGTGTGAAATGGCAACGTTGTACGTATTTCTATGCTCAATCGTGTTATATTTTGGATTTCTATTGTTTAATTGTATCTATGCTCAATAGGGTAATGAAAAAGGTAAACTGTGCTCAATCGGGTTCCAGCCCATTTTTCTCCTGGCAAGTCACGGTGTCCGCAGAACAAGTGTCGCCATCCCCCAATCATCCGGGGCATGGCAGAGACCTACGGGTGCCCCAATGCCAAAACTCTCGCCCACGTTTAAAACCAACCTACAGTACTATTACCCCCTTCCCAATGACCTTAGTTGCCGGGGGATAATAAAAATAAAAATAAATGAATACATTACCTGAGGGTGTCGAATCGTTTGCTTTGCCCGAAACCTACTCCGTCCAACGAATTAATATGACGATTTTGCCTAGCGAAGTACTCGGCGCGGTCTCTCAACATCTCCAAGTCTCTGAGAAGATTTTCTCCTTCTGGAAAAAAAAACAAATAATCAAAATCATATTATAGTACATAATATTATCTAATAAAAATGAAAACGTCATGATACATCTCATTAGCCGTTTCCATTGCACGTGGGCGTAACAGTTGTACATATATTATCACTGGAATTTAAACTAGTTGATGAAGATTACAGTAAGTTATTCCTGTATACCTACAAATATACGCATTTATTTCTACACGATATAATTACATATTTAGGTAGAAATACATAGTGTGACTGAGATCTCCTTAAATGTTCAACAATAATAGTGTGGACGACTGAAATTTGAATCCGTAGCGTAATGGGATACACGGGCAAAATAATAAATTAAATGAAAAGTGGATAATGATATAATATTATTATTATTATTATTACAAAACAGTGTGCCATGATGGAGGAAGAGGACGACGACGACGACGAGGCGGAATGAGATTGACAGAGATATAATAAAGGCATCAGGTTAAAAAACGCTAAGCAGCTAGTCTTGTCGTAGTTTTTTGGTGTAAGTGGCACGTATATGTATATAAACGAGACGAATTGCTGTTATGTTTAGAAGCGTTAAGCATACCTTTGAAATATGAATAATGCATTTAAACTGAAGTTGTATCGATTATAGAACTATGCTGTAGAGTAGCGGTTTCGACTTGACTTCAAGCAGATGAAATTATAATGCCGCGGGGTAAAACACGATTGAGTACGTTCGTTTCGTTATTGGCGATTTATTTTTAAGTCGTACGATTTTACCTGTTTTTTAACTACGCGATTGCGTACGAATTTTTAGCGTTGTTGCCAATTTTCATAGGTACCGGTATACCGGGGTAATTTAAGTGGGTACACTAATTATCCCGAAGAGTATTAACTTTTTTTGAATTTTTATTGTTTTTAAAACTTCTAGGTTTATGTTTTTCTAAAACCGTATAATACTTCAATTTTTTTCACCCTTATATTTATTTGTGAAACCACTATAAACTTTTGACTTTCAAATGGTAACATCTAATAAAAATATCACGAATTAATAAAACCATTTTTTTCACGAATTTACGTATTAACATTTTTATTTATTTTTTGGTTTGCGAGATACAACTGCACAAAGTATTAGCGGTTTTAACTATTTTACCAATGATTCTAAAGACCAGGAGCTAGCGATAAATTCGATATCGTTGAATCTAAGGTAACAAAATAAATAACAATTAATTAAATTATGGTCAAATTGGCATAAGGATGTTGTAGGACATAAAATTAATCAGGTACATAGTTCAACAGTTATCGATATTGTTATCTATTATTAGGTCGAACGGTATCGAATTTATCAGTTATACCTCCTAGTCTTTAGAAATGAAGAAAAAGTATAGACCAGAGGTTCCCAAACAGTGGTACGCGGAAGGCTCGTAGGTGGTACGCGAAAAAATTGTTTTATTACTATTTGCATTCAATATTATTTAGTTTAGTTTAGTGTTTAGCTTATAATATGAATTGAGGTGGTACGCGTATTGATTATAAAAATATCTGGTGATACTCGATGATAAAAAGGTTGGAAATCCCTGGTATGCCACATTTACCGACCGTAATACCTCCTTCAACCTTCAATACTTTGAGGAGCTGTATCTCGCAAACCAATCAAAGAAAAATAAAAATGTTAGCGCGTAAACTCATTATAAAAATGGTTTTATTCATTCAAGATATTCGTATTATATGTTTCCCTTTTTAAAATCAAAATTTGATAGTGGTTTCACCAGTAAATATAAGGGTGATAAAAATTAAAATATTAAGGTTTTAGAAAAACGTAAACCTAGAAGTCTAAAAAAAAAATTCAAAAAAAGTTAATACTTTTCGAGATAATTAATGTACCCACTTAAATGGATCCCATGTATATATTATATACCACATATGACCAAGGTTGAGATTTTATAGCATTTGCACAACGTTTGATAATAGATAAATTCGCTCTAATAATGAAGTTAAAAACACAAGATTGGTACAACAAGTTTTCTAAGTTTCGTGTAGGTTAAAATCGAAACAAATAGTGCTCTAACATCATCTGAAATGTTTGATTACAATTGATCTGTTTGTAACTTTTAATTTATGTATAACACAATATTATATATTATAATATAATATATTACAATAGCAGGTCATCATGCCCATGAATCACCACTGACCTACTTAATCTTTAACATTATCATTGTACCTAATATAATCTACCTTCTATTGTTTTTAATCATAGGTAATAAATTGTAATTTTTATAAAGCTATAATTCTATATACTATTAAATGAATAATAATGAATTAATGATTTAAGTAATGATATTGACTTATATGAAATAATAATGGTCGAGGAAAACATTACATTTTAATGTGGGAACCACAGATTATAACTGAAAAAATCGTAATAATAAATTGTTATTATACTATTACAGTAATTGACAAAATTAGCCTAAAATTACCTAAATCCTAAAATTATTATTTAAACTATCTATTGTGTATCAATACAAAATTATATAATCATTTTGAAGTGAAAATTTAAAACGAAATATTACTTATTCATGAATAATTTAAAAATGTCCTTAAACACTTATAATTTTTGTATACTTATTATGGTTTTAAATGTATAAGGCGTGATGTTTTGAACAAGTTGAAAAATTAAAAATTGTTCATAAAATATCGAAAAAAAATAAAATATAGTTTTATTATAATATATGCATATTATTATTGGTATGTAAAACCAATTCCTTTTGAATATTAAAATTATAATAAAGCAAAAAAATCCAAATAAATTATGAAAGTATCTTTGTAGAGTTGAAAATTTAATATTTTATACTTGATTCCCAGAAAAAAAAATAGTCATTAAGTCACATCTATTTATGCAGAATTCATATGCTGTCCATTAGCTTAAAAACACATAAATATTAAATTTTGTTTTTATATTTTATATCTGTAAAAGTTATTTTTATGATTCATAATAGTAAGGTTTTAATTTAATAAAATTTAACGATTTAATTATAGTAAGTATTTCACCTAAAAGTTTTTTTTTTTTATTAAATTTGTACATATGCCATTGTGTATTTTTTATGGTTTGTAGAATTAACTCAAACAACACTCGAAAAGTTGGATTTAAATTTATCGTATAGAAAACTACAATGCTGTATATATAAAAAAAATTCTAATTGAGCACTATATAGTTAAAAATATACCTAATGAGTAATATTTAAAATTTATATGAATATATAACATAATGTTGTAAACGACACTCGACTGAATAATAAAACTAAAACTAAGTTGTATATTTTTTTTATTTGTGAAAAGAATAATCACTAAAATATTTCAATATACATAGAGACAATATTTTTATTTTTTTGAAAATTTTGAAAACATAAAGTGAGAACGACTGTATTTTATAAATAGTATATAACGCTACCTACAGATTATAAAAATATTTGATAATTTTTGTTTCGATAAAATATGTTTCATCATAATTATATCTACTTACCTACTTCATATAATGGGCTAATGGCTCTAATATTTAAATTATTTTAAACAGACGTAATTGAATTATTATCTGACTGATTTCTAGCTATCTGTGTGAAGGTATACAATATATAACGTAATAATATTAATTGTACCCATACTCTACAGCAGTATAGGTACAGCTATTATATTTATCCGATGGAATGCAAAAGCTTGTTGTTTTAACCGAACTATTTGCTAATCGTTGAGGATTAAAACAAAACCACCAGCGTATTCGTTTCTGTTTACATTATACAGGGTGATTATTTAATCATGCTCATCCTGTTTGTATGATTAAATTATACATGTGTATTAAAATTCAAATTTTTGAATGTTTTAAATACATTCGAAGACCATTTTTCGAATCATTGACTCTTTTTGTACCACTTAAGGATGATCCTGTGACAATATAAATATCAGTTTTCCAAACAGGATTCTACCTTTTTATTTTATTTTCTAATGAGCAGATTTTTTTTAAGAATTTTGATGTATCTAAATCAAAATTCAAGCTAATAGTTTTTGAGTTATGTAACCGTGTTTTAAGGATTATGTTCACGGTAAAAGGTTAAATAGACATTAAGGAGCTTAGACGATTTGAAAAAGTTAGCAATCACTATTGAATTATCAATATAAATGATTTGTAAAAACGATCCAAGTATAATAAATACTATATTTAACATTATACATATAGTTTTTTCTGTGACGATACAAACTTCAGTTTTTTCAAATAAGGACCTCCCTTTTTTATTTTTTTTATTAATAAGCCGTTTTTGAGTAATGAAACTTTGTGTTTTAAGGATAATGGGTTAAGTAAATTGGGGCTAAGATTTGAAAAAGTTATCGCAATTACTATTGAATTATCAAAATAAATAGGTAATTTGTAAAAATGATTCAAGTAGATATAATAAAGACTAGGTATGTTCAACATTAGTTTTTATTTTTATAAAACTATTTTTAAGAATTATTATCCTTATTATAAACATTTTATTAACTCAAAAACCAGTAACCACTCATTAGAATTTTGATTTAAATACAAAAAAATGTTCAAAAAATTATCCACTAAATAATTTTCAGTAAAATTGTGGGAGGGGATCTTTATTTGAAAAATAGATGTTGGTATCGTGACAGGATATCACCTTAAGCAGTACAAAAAATATTAGAAATTCGAAAATATGGTCTTTAAGTCAACTTAAAAATTCTAAAAATCAGAATTTGAATAAATGTAGTACTATTAAAGGGAAAAATTGGGATGAGCATACTTAAAAAATCACCCTATATAATGTTGAATATATGTGTAATATTGAATGATGGAACCATTTAGAACACTATTTGGAAGAAATAATAATGTGAGGTAGACACTCAGACATTATATATTATACGAAAAACTATTTATAATAATAATAATAATAATAATGATAAAACCGATTAAAATTCCTTAATGGTTGTACGTCGTCAACTAGGAAAAAATGTCGACGACAATAATATAATATAGAGTTATGTACGATAATAATAATATACTTCCGTGTGCCTATTCTTATATAATAACAAATAATATGATATCGTTAACGATATATTCTTGTATATCAATAAAAATGTTGATTTAACAGTATTTTGATCAATATATACAGTCAATGAAAAAATTTGTTCATTAAGAGATAAAACTTTTGTTAATTCAACACAAATTAAGATTTTGTTAAATTTATATAATTTAATATTCAGGGGCACGCTAGGTATGAATAGTGGTGTAATTAAGAATTTAGTTTTGGGGGGGGGGGGAATTATATGTTTTTAGAAAAATCGGTAAGCCTCATACAGTAACCTACCTCATCAAATATAAAATGTTGGCCGTTGCCATTTTCATCCGAAAAAATAAAAAATAATAATTCTTGACTATTTTCCTCCAATAAATAATAAATAAAAAAAATGGTCAGTATAAAATATAATTTATACGTTAAAAAAACAAATAAATAAATTGATTACAATATTATTATATATTTTTATGATTATAGGTCATTTCAGCAACAAATTTGCAGTTTAAAGATAATAAAAATAAGATATGATATGAATGATAATTTTAATTTTTGTAATAGCTATCGGATTAGCGTTTTTCGATTGCTGACATAGTAGATAGTCGATATGAATTGTAATCATCGGCCACTAAGCACAAACTGTTATCCTTATAATACGGAACGTAATACTACAGCAACACTGGCAAAAATATTGGAAGAAAATAGTCATAATTTCAGACGAAAATAATGTGGAGAAAAATGGAAACCAATCTTTGTAGGAAAGCGGACAGTGGAGGAAAACGGTATCTCGTTTTTGGAGGGTAATGGAACCGCCCGAATTGTTATAGCAGTAAAATAAAAAAAAAATTGTTTGTGGGGGGGCGGGGATCTATTCCCTCAATCCCTTAATTAATCCCCTGGGTATGGATTACTGCAGTGATATGTATTGTTTTAATATATTTAGCTACAAAATCAAATTTTCGTCATCCTGAACTGCGCCCGCGAGAAGTGCGAACGTACACCAAATTTTAATTATGACAATAATAATAATAATGATAATATTTGTAATGAGACAATATTATTATGACATATAATATTATTAGGTTATGATAATACATCAACAGTATAGTGTTTACTTGTCTGTCGGATTCGCTGCGAGCCCTTTGCATGCTGGCCAGATGACGAATCCGAGAAACCAGCACTTCGTTGTCGGTCATCGTCCTCACCAACTTGTTCAGTCATGCGTATTATTAATATTTATCTCATGGCTAGGGACTTCATGCCTTTAAAAACCTTAAAACACGTATGCATTCATGCGCTTAAGAATCACTAAAATATATGCTGTTAAAATATGCATTAAAAAAAAAAAAACATTCTATTGGATAAAAAAAAAAATGTTTTTATTTTAATATTCGGATAATATTTGATGTTATTAAATTATTTACGTTTAATTCGCAGTAAAAACTTGTAGAAATAATTACTATCTTCTATTACGTCGAGTTTTAGGGGCATGAATTGTAAAGTAACAACGAGAGTGAATGGCGAGGAAAACGAATGATAGTTTTAAAATTTAATAAAATTTAATAAAACCCCAATACCTCAGGTCTAGGAAATGTATTTGAAATCAAGTATTTTTTTTTTATATACCTTGTCAAAAAATTTGTCAAATATGCACTTATAAATGGAAAATTTCCAATAATGTGAATAACTAGAAATTTCAAATATTAACTCGAATTGCTATGAAATAATTTTTTGTATAATTCTATATTATACTTAGCTGCGTTTTTGACGTTTTTTTAGAAACGTGTAAACTCATAAATAGAAGTCCTCTGCCCTAAATATTGTTTTATTATAAATAGTTGTTTGACGTGCGTCGGGTGCAGTATCATATATCAAACATATATATATATTATTATACCTTATAACAAGAATAAAAATGCTTCTCATGCTACATTGACAAATAATAATTATTTTAAAGTTTCGTGCAAATATAATATACATGTGTCTTATGTATAACTAAAGTTAATTACGTATTTAATATATTATATAATATTATAAATTATAATACATACCTATTTGATACTTACCACACATTCCGTGGTCTGCAACTGCTTCATCGAGCACCTAAGTGGCTAAGTCTATTACAATAATAATTATATTATGAACTTATTATTTAAGTGGTGCTGCATTGACCGAGAGGGGGGTTTGAGGGACATCGGGAGCTTCGCCAAAATTTTAATTTTTTATATAGGTCACTCGTATGCTCGTTATGATATTTATTCTGTGATGGTTTCATATCTGCATTTAAAGCTGTGATCGATTATTATCGATATTGTATCTTATATTATTGCCATTTATCGGCAATTAATTCATCTTATGTATACGCCGACTCGAACGTGCACTCGCCCATACGACGTTTTGTCGTGATAATATTATTATGTATTTTATTTTTTGCCATTCGATTTGTATACTAATTAAAACGTAGCTGATAAGTGATAGTATCTTTCGTATATTTTATTACAAATTTCTATATATATTTAAAAAAAAAAAATGTTATTTGGTTAATGATAATTTAAAAAAAGCGAGAAGTGAATATCGCTCTGCTGCACCCTGCACAGTATGTTACAAGTGGATTACCGTAATGGATGTAATTAAATTTGAATCCAATTATATTATATTACCATTGTATACGAAAAACGATTCTGAGCGGAGACGGTTTATCTGTCTAAGATATATTATAGATAATATAGATTATTATCATTTATTATTAATACTTATTAAAATATTTGAATTTCCGGTGGACATTTTTTTTTTTTTTTTTTTTTTTGATAAGTAGAAAAACTTATAAGGAATCTCGAATTAAATTTTCAAATCTTAGATTTAAAAAGAAAATTTTTTATGAATTTCTACCTAAGATAATTTGAACATTGCTGTAATTTGTACGTATTTAGTCAAAATTTGAACTTTAATTGCTTATAAAAAAAATCGTGCCTATGGATTTTTAATATTTTTCAACTGATATCGAAACAATATGTTGGAACCCTTGTATTAAATTTTGAAGCTTTTTGACCCAACCAATAAAATGTTATTGACATTAATAGAAAAAAAAAACTAAAAAAGTTGAAAAATTCAAATGTTAGTAAACAGCTCAAAACTTGTTAAAATATTTTGAAAATTGTATAAAATATAGAAAAAATGTATATAAACATTCAGTAAAAATTTCAAGTATCTATAGTCATTTGTTTTGGAGTTACATCAAAATAAGAAAATCGCTAAATGAGAAATCTAGTGAAAATCCAATGTTGTAAAAATTTAAATTTCAAACTCTCATAAAAACTTAAATTGACTTTCTGGTGGATATTTTTTTTATGATAAAAGTTGAAAAACTTGTAAGAAATCTTGTACAATTTTTTACGAATTTCTAGCTTAAAATAATTTGTGAATTTCCGTGATTTTCACGTATTTTGTCAAAATTTGAACTTTTAATGCTTATAAAAAAAATTATGACTATTTATTTATTTTATTTTTTGACTGCTATTTTGACAATATATTAGGAGCCTTGCATTAAATTTTCAAGATTTTCTACCAAACAAATACATTTTTATCGATATTAATTTAAACAAAACTAATAATGATCAAAATTTGCATATGCCTATAAATAGTTCAACTTCAGTCGAAATTTTTTGAAAATTGCTTGGAGAATAGCATATAATTATATTATAAACATTCAGTGAAAATTTCATGTATCTACTATCTATGGTCATTTGTTGAAAAGTCAAACATCAAAAACCAAAATCAATTATGTCAAAAACTGATTGTGCGTAAACTTTTCCATAATTTCCGTTTTTCCATAATTTTAGTTTGTTTATCCCGATTATTTAGAAAAATATTTTGACCCCCCCCCCCCCCCAAAAAAAAAAAAATAAAAAAAACAACTAGATTCACTTTATAATCAAACGAGGTACTGAAGTCGAAAATCGAAGCACCTTTAATGACCCAAAACGTGATGACAGACACAAAGAAAAATTTTTTTTAATACACCATGGTAAATTCAATACGTTTCTCACTCCGCTCAGAATCTAAAATTATAAAATTTAAAAAGATGACATACGTAAGGGAAATTTCAATTAATGAGATGGTTTTTAATGGAAAAATGGTATAGGTAACTATTTTACATGACTCGCTTCCGTCGAGTCTTAAATCAAATGGTATAGATATGTCTTGAATATATTTATATATATTATATATTTATATGTTTTACTGAATTTCTATAAAAACAATTAATGTATAACAAAATTCAAATTATTAAATTGATTTATAAAACGGTTATTTATTTATAATTATAATACCTATTACAGGTTTTATTACAGGTTATTATTACATGTATCTAGTACTAACCAGTAACCATTGATTATAAATATAAATATTTAAATATCATATTCTGATGATTTTTGTGAGTCATATACATCGAATTTAGAATATATAATTATTGTAATTTATTTTAAAAAAAAAAATTTGATTTACATGAAATAGGTTATTATAGGTTGGTAACTATGCGTTGTACAACGAATCAATTGGCAACATATTTAAAGTATATGATTATTGATATTCGCATATTATAAAATGAATTTAAGGCTCAGCGAAATCGATGAGTATAATAGTTAGACTATATGAACGGTACAAATCCAGCAAAGTCGTTCCAAAATTGTCGAAAAATAAACGACCATTCGTAATATAAGTTTATTGACAATATTATTTTATTCACTTACTCCCCTGCCCTGTCCACCCCCATCCCCATATTCCTCCGAAATAATTAATATAGAAATCTTACGCAGCATACACTTGACATCTGTAGTCACTTGTACGCTAATAATTTAGTTGGGTGCATAAGACACACAATAATTATTGTCCTTGCTACTTTATTATTGGCGTGACACACCTTAAATATTTACGCCACTAATTACGTGCCGCGCATAAACAACAACGTTACAGTTTTGGGTAGTGCCTGTGTGGGTACGATTGAGTTAGGTAGTACACAATAATTTAATATTATATTTAGAAATAACTTTTTCATTTTCCATCAACCAATCTTGTTACTAATTCATCAAGTGTCAAGTCTACCTGCATTATTGTGAACGGGATGATAACTTTTTGTACCCCTCCCCCCCTCCTTCCCGAACAAGGAACAACCCCACCCACCACGCCCGTGACCTCCACTCGCAGTATTATTTTACACTCGACGTCAGTCCAGCCCGACCTCCGAGACGTTAAAATAACTGTACAGAGTTTTGACTTTCATGGTGAAAACTTTGCTCCCTTTTATTAATTTTTATTTTTTCGTTCCAAAAAAAAAAAGACTCACTGTCCGTCTATAAATTTTTCACCGTCATTAATTCAATGATAATAATTAAATCGAGAGCATTTCATGAAAACATTTTTTTTTTTTTTTCGGAAACAGGCCGAACGACATTTGACGTGATAGGAGTGATGTACGTTATTATTGTTATTAGTAGTGCAACCCACCGTGGCTGCAGAGTTGAAATCAATAACATTTTATTGTTACCGGTTTGCCACGATCACTGCAGAATTTCGTCCGTCTCGAAAGTCCCTAAACTATTATGACGTTCTGTTTCGGTGCGCAATACTGAATATCATATGAGAGCGTGACAATTGGTTTTTGTAGTTTCTGTAACGTTTTATTATGATTATGTTTTCGTATCGTATATTATTATAACAATAATTTTAGATCACATCTTAAACGTCTAAAATGGATCTTTTCTGCTGTTCGAAAAAATACCAATGACAAACAAAATAATCGTGTGAATTTCCAATTCGAAAAAATCATAGGTAGGTAATCAACATTTTATTTCGAGACCAACGTCATTTTTATTTTATTTCCTAAAACTAAAAAAAACAGCAATGAGGTACCTCGAGTTGAACATTCAACGTAAAGTAAAATAAGACGTGATCTAATAAATACTATATAGTTGAATACTACTTATGTGTATGTGTAAGGATCTCAAGGCCACCAGAAAAATATTATCATAACTATATCATTTAGGACGTTTTGGGTGTCATTTTTTTTTTGCTAGAAAATTCCTAACTACGGCCCTGGACTTGTTATTTATTAAATATATATGTCATAACTAATTAAAAATATGACTTTATAATTACGTATTTTTGTTATTTTCAGGGCTGTAAATAGTCTATACAGACTTGCTTAACTGTTTCGAATTGGGTCATAGAGTTGCAAGCAGTCACTGTAAATTGTGACGGATGTGTTGGATTTTAATTCAATGAAAAATAATTGCGTACAAAAAACGATTTTGTTTGCGGTAATGACGTGTAAGCTTCTACGTATAATACATATATACAATAATATAATATTTATATTGTTATTAGTAGGTAATGCAGTATGTTACTGTAGGTATATAACATATAAGCTTTTTATAACACCGTAAAACGGTATGATTATTATGGTTTAGAGGTTATGATAGGTTAAAATTAGTCAAAATTTTTCTTAAATGTATTCGTCAAACACGATTATATAAGAAATAGTAACATTTTCTAAGATTATATGGTTTATCTTTTTATAATTACAACAAAATCTGACTTTCAGTATCTGATTTTGATAAAACTATTGGAAATTGATAATATTTTGTACATTTTTTATATTTTTACTACCTATAAAGAAGTCTCGTGAGCCATGAGGAATCTTGTACTACATTTTGAAACTTCTTGACTTAGTGTCAAGGATTATTGTATCAATATATTTTTCTTTTGATCCCCAAACTACTGTCTAGATCAATTTTCCACCAGGAACCGCCCTCGAAGTTGAATACTGAAGCATTTGTTTTGCAGCGAAAAATATTGTCACGATAATAACAAAAAAAATTATTCACGAAATGTATATAAATAAAAACAAGGATAATCGTATTCTTCGTAAAAGTTTATTGAAAATATTTTAATATTTTAGTTTTTTTGCACACGAATTATAAATGTATTCTAGTAAGTTATTTTTTTCAACTGTATTTTTCGAACGTTTTTAATAATCAATTCAAATATTTTTTTTTTCAAATATAGATTCTATTCAATTTTTAATCATTATTTTACGCACTTAATACACAATCTAAGATTTACAATATTCTTATGGAAATTTATGGTCTAATAAAACCGTCGATTTGTTTGCATCTACACGACGATAGATTTTTTAATCTTTTATGAATGAGCGCTTGATATAAAGGATTACGTGATAGCGCTGTTAAAATGTCGTCGAGGTGAACCACGCGAATACCGAGAAAAAAATATAATAATTTATAAAATATACACGAAAAGACTAAAAGATACGAATGATTTTTCCGGTGGCCTCTTAAAAAAAAATAACACCAAAATAGAAATAAATAAACAAGTGGATTTTTCATCATCGTCTCAGCGTTCAATCACTATAATAAAATAATTTATTTTAATACCAAAATGTCTATCTCACAATAATATTTTAATTTCAATCGATGCCGTCGTGCCTATAATAACAATATAAGTGACCTATATATTATATGTATATCTATTATGTATTAAATATCAAGGAGTTACACCCGAATCAATTATTCATTTTTTGGGTGCTGGATCCAGAACACAACTATTGTTATCAATTATTATTTATTTTAAATTATTATTCGAGTTTGTTAAACAGAAAAATTATTGATTAATTTGAGTGTTTTAAAAAATATTTTTGGTTATAAGACGAGTGAACGGGGGTGGATAATAGTTTTTATAAATATTTTTTTTTTAATGGTTTTTATGTGTATTTTACTGGTTTAGTTGATTCGGGTGCAATCTCCTGTTAAGATTATTATTAAAATCATGTGTATAATATACGCGAGGACGTCGACGAGAGAGTATGACAGAAATATTAAAAGGACGAGACCTTAGCCAATGAACCACAGGCCGAACAGTCATCGCCGTCGTAATCTTTAATGTATAAGTCATCGCCATCTTTTAAGTAGTAGTCGTCGATTTCCGGCCACGGGGTTGATGTCCGTTGATAATTAGGGGCCTGCTGTTGTTGCAATTGTTCAGGAACCAAACTTTCTGTGATTGTGGCGAGACCATCGTTGAACCGGTCCGGCTGGCTACGTTTGGCCACCATGACGTGGCCGCCGTTCAATCGATCCAGACTACTACGTTTGGCCACCATGACGTGGCCGCCGTTCAACCGGTCCAGACTCCTACGTTTGGCCACCATGACGTGGCCACCGTTCAACCGGTCCAGGCTGCTACGTCTGGCAACCATCACGTGGCCTCCGTTCAACCGGTCCAAGCTACTCCGTTTGGCCACCATAGTGTGGCCGCCGTTCAACCGGTCCAAGCTACTCCGTTTGGCCACCATATAGTGGCCACCGTTCAACCGGTCCAAGGTGTCCCGCACCACGGTGGCCATCATACCTCTCGGTGAATTACATTGGTTGCCGTCGTCACAAAACGTGTCTGCAAAACCAATGTATATAGCCACGTGCACATGAACCACGTGTGACATGTTAACGTGACTCTCGTGGGTGGATATGTTACGTCGGCGGGATGTGGGTATTACGAGGGTGGGTATACTCTCGGGATCGTCATAACGGGTTTCCGGTTTATTTTTTATTTTTATTCTGCCTTGTCGAATCTACTTCGCGCAGAGGACCTTGACATTGAAGAATGCCGACGAAACGCGATTATGAGGAAATTCTATAGCGGGAAACGTTGCGAACGTTTGATAACGGAGAAAATCGGGCTGTCTGCTTGCTTAAACGAAGCAAACATTGCAAACGCCATGATCCATATTTTGGTCTGTTAACTCTACTAACCAGAACCGCGGTCGACTTTGTTTATACTTTTGTTAACCTAACCTAACCTATACCGTTGTTAATATGTGTCCGAACTACTCGAATCACCAAACTACACAATTTACGCATTTGTTTTCTTATATTTAACACTATAATTGAGCGCACTTCCCTGCAACGTCGAGATGGGTAATAATTCCCTAACCTTAAAGTTCCTATAGTCATAACAGACACTGATGTTATACTATATCCTACCTATTATAATAAATGTGTGAAAATAAATTTTAAAATATAAATTTAAATTTTCGATTTTTTACTCTACAATAACAATTAATAGGTACCTACCTAAACATTATCGGAGTAAGTTAATTGGATTTATTCCGTGAACAACGTCGAATTCGTGTTTTTAAGTTAAATTCGCTACTCTCTCTCTCTCTCTCTCTCTCTCTCTTTCTCAAACAAAAATATGTTTCAATTTAGAGTTTAGTTCTTTGATTGTAGTAATAATACGCAGTTTCGATGACCATCATCATATACGCGTCAGTATACCCTGCAGGGTGACGCGATAACTATACATATTGTATAATACGTAGACGTGGACTATAAGGAAGTCGGCTGTCACACCATGGGAGGCGATCAGCTCTTACTGCAGCACTTCACTTACCGAGTTCTGTGCATAAATCAAACAGCGAACTTACCCCACAGGGGATCGGCGCCTCGGCGGTCGAATCCAATGTTTCGGAACGGGTAATTGTTATATGTCGTGTGTGAAAACATCAACAACGTGCTATGTTGAATTGTTATATTAAGTTATAGAAACGTAATGTAAATACAAATTTAAAAAAAAAAAAAAAACATTAAGAAATGTTACTATACACAGTTATAGTAGGTAAGTTACTACTTATATTTTGATAGTTGTGTTAGTAGGGATATTAAAATTCGTATAATTATTATATTACGGAATAACAATAATAATAATAAAGGCATACGGAATACGACTTGTAAGTACAATTCGTTTCGTATACGCGAATTAGATCTACACTAAAAAAAAAAAAAAACGATGACTACCTTCATTTAAATGTGCGATAAATGGTAATGGATGTAATATGATTAAATACTATTATATAGATATTGCCTACATATATATTACGCTTGTTGAACGATTATGGTTATTGTCGACTGTAGAGTACAATTATTACCTGAGGCGTGTTATGAACTCCCTGAAATATGCACCACATTCGCGTAAGTCTAATTTTCGAGAGAGGTTACGGTGGAAAAGAATATAATATTGGTTGTGTGTGTGTTTATGTGTGGCATAACTGTATAATAGTTCATAAATTCACTATGGGAGGTGCTAAAATAATGTAACGATCACATGGCCCCAAAAATACACATTATGACTATTGTAATATTCGCGAGCTATTGTTAAAAAAAATTCTCAACGCATATTTATCGTATTTCATAAAAAAAATATTAAAAATGATTTTCCGTCATGACAGCAACGTGTGTTTGATATTTTTTCTAGTAAAATTCATAGGTACAAATAGGGAGAGCTTAACGGTATTAGATACTGTATTAGCAACCCACATTTTAAAATTAGCACCCTAAAATAATGTTCGTGTTTATGTATCAAAAACTTCAATTAAAATGAGAAAATTCTTAAGCACCCTTAGTTTTTTTTTTTTAATATATGCTAAAATTTCACTAACCACATCTCTTTCGATGTTTATTATAAATACTTAAATTTACGAAACGCTGGTGATGTACGATCGGCCACTGATATGCATCTTAGCCAATATTTTTTTATTTGCCTATCTAGAAAAAAGATGAGAAAATCAAATGTGAACCATAATAACAAATTCTTGAAAAGTAAAATAAAACGGAACTTTTAGTTAAAACTAGTTGCTTAAATGTATATATAGACAAGGAACTCGGGAGATGCTTAAATCGTTAATTTTGAGATGCTATAGTGTACCTCCATATAGTTTCGCCACACCGCGCCGTATGTATGTGTGATTAATCGAGCTATACAGTGTAATATTATGCATAAAAAGACACAAACACACACACCTCAAATCGTTTCTGGTGGGAGACGTGTTCTTGTATTTAAAGGCGAACACACCGCACAAAGAGAATACGAATTAGTGTACCTACGTATATTAAACCGATCCAATGCACAATTCGTTGGGACGCGAGAAACCGGAAGTAATACATGTATATATATTTATATATTAAATAGTATATACTGCAGCTAGGCCGGATCAGCGTTTGTTATATAGGTGTTATATCGTCGTCATATTGGCGCTCGCGAAACAAGACCAAATAATAACATACATGCGATATTACATCCGTTACATTTAAAAGGTAGAAATTAAGTATACCTATACAAACATTATATTATTATGTATATATATATCTACGACCATGCTTTTTGCTATATACTGCAAACACGCGTATATATAGATAGGCACCTACACACACACACACATATATTATTGCGGTGTTTAATATTTAAATAGGCACGCGTGTAGGTACTTAATTATACGTATTTTGGATCATTTTAGTGTGCGTATATTATTATTGGCGGGACATGCAAATCGTGCGCAGCCATGTCAATTATTGTTCGGTTAGATAACACAATAATATTATAATAATATTATGATGTTATACTATATATAGAACATAATAATTATAAATAATACGCTAGAGGCCAGCTGTGTAGAAATCGTTGTATTAATAATGTTTTAGTCATGCGTATTACACGTAGGTTTTGTAATATGTGACCTATATATAATGATCTCGAGGTGCACGTAATGTGTGAGTGCGAATGATAATGAACGTGAATAAATCTTACCGATGAAGCGTTCGAAATCCCTCGACGGAGTGTTTCGAAGTGGCAGGTAATTGTTGTCTCCGGGAACGCGTTCCATCTGATGAACAACAAAACATATACACACGGTTTCATTAATTTTTGTGTTACGCCATTAATAATATTTTGTAAAAAAAACTGTGTGTGTAGTCTGTGTGAGATATTATTATGGAAGTGATCGTATTATCATATTTTTTCGTGTATCCGACGACTGGATAAATAGATGATATACATTTTTTATCCCACGAACAAGTCATTTTTTCTTCTATTGTTTTTTCTTCATACAACTTTAAATAAAATAATATTATTGTACATTATTTTATAATAATTACTGATTACAAATAACACGTTGGCAATATTACGGCGTATAACATGAAATTTAAGAAAATATAAATTAGTACGATTACTTCAGTAGTTCTGTTAAAATTTCCAAATATTCTAACAATAAAGATTTAGTTTTTTAATAGGCACTTTGAAAGTTCATTGTGTTAGTTTCATGCTTTTGGTCGTTCTAATAGAGGTGGGCAAGACAAGGCGCAAGTTTCGTAAGCTACGTAAGTATCCAATTATTTGGTTAAACTCATAGAATTTATAGATCATATACAAGTTATAATAAATAATTATGAACATTGGTACCTAAGATAATATGTAAATAAATATCATAAAAATGATATAGTAATACGACATTGAACTCTGTGTTATATGATGAACTTTAAGCTGCGTTTTTTACAAATGACGGCTACCGGCTTCAAATCTCCACATTACCGATAAAAGCAGTTACCAAACTATACCTGTCTATGTCTATGGTTAGTTATCTATACCTGTGAACGTTGTTATTTAATTGATAAAAACTATCAGCGCGTAGTGATAACTCAAAATGGTCATCTATCGGTTGCTACTGGCGACAATGGCGTGGTACTGCTGGGGCATAAACCGGAACTTCGTGGGTGTTTAGTATAAGGGGATGGCCTATCCGTGGCGGAAGACGGGATCTAGATGAAACAGTACATCGGTCGGAAACTATACGGCAAGAGGATATCCCAGACATCGTTATGGGGCCGGAGCAGGAGCTCTTGCAGCCTGATGACGAGAAGATAGCGGATCGAGGCGTCGGTGGTGGTGCAGAGGATGGTGGAGGCGGTTTCGGGCCGAGAGATGCTGCTGAGCGATACAGGAAGGTATGAGGGTACGGGCAGGGTAGGTTAGCGTAGTAAAATTCTGTGGGCCCAAGTCCATCTTCTCAGGACGCTGGTTATTGTTTGCGCATCACTATTGTTAATTTTAACCTTTTTTGTAAGACATTTGTTCGGTTTTTGGGTTATACATCGTTTGCGCTGCATTGGCCGTTTAAAACGTCCGACATTATTTTGGACATCAAAATTATTCAACAATAGAAATGAAACAACAAAAAATGTGTACCCCAAGTGCAGATTGTTTTCTAACTTTGGTCTTAAACACTGCTCGTCTCTAAATTTACTCACGTTATGTTGAATTTTCGAATATTGCATATGTATAAGGTGATATACTTATACAATATACTAAGTAAAAATATAATTTTGTGACTTACAATTTCGAGTTTTTGATGAATTTCGTCAACATTTGAACAAAAAAATGTTTACGTATAAAAATATTTTTTAATTTTAAAAATCTTAAATTATTTATCATCTAAATAATATGCAATGTACCTAACACAATTCATTATAACCTTCTATTGTTTAGAATATTGATGAGCATTTGATGTACGATAATTTGGTACAGGTAAGCAGACGATGCGCAAATGATATTCGGCCTCTCAGGATGGTTAGAGGCCCACGCGCGTATATGTATGAATTTCAAGTCAGCGGGTGAATAATCGTTACGGATCCGGTTGGGTTAGGTTAGGTATTGTGTTCCCGCCTGGCCCTAGGTTTTGGTAAAAAGTTTTTTAAAAAAAAGGGATGACCTGTACGTTATGTATTATTTTCCATGGATGATTGTAATTAAAATGTCGGAAACGACGACTTTGCGCATGAAGCCGTCGGTCGCGTACTCGCGTGACTCGCCATTGTATAATGATAATGCAAACAGTCAACAGTGCGCATGACGTGTAATATACTTCGATAAAAGTATAAACAAAGATATAATAATATGCATCGCGATAAAAATAAAAACACTGCTATTATTATTATTATTACGATGACCCGAAAATTAGTGCGTGCAATTAGGTATATAGGTAATACTTTTATGTTTCAACTGTGCGTGTGCAGAATATCTCGCGACAAAATATGTAGACAGCGGAATACCATTTGTTCGATTTTCGTCGACTTTACGTGGTTACAATTATTTAGACCATAATATCTTATAAACATTTCATCCGACATTGGTTTAGGTACTTATGTAAATAATATATATAATATGTGTGTATCATTCATACAGATTATTATCTTTGGACTTGTATCGTTTTGTCGACCATTCAACAGATCAGATCACTTGACCTACAACCTACCAAGCTGTATTCTATATAATATTCTCGTGCACAAGGATGTATATCTATATGTATATCACGACAAATTGTACGGACAGCACTGCTGTCATTATTTGTGTTCTTATCTTTACAACAAGTATCTTCCGTACTATCTTTAACTAGCTGCTGCGTGTACAGTTTTTAGAATCGTGTTAGCAATAATCGACGACGAGACCATAAAGCAGCGGTTCCCAGACTTTTTTTCCGTGATGCCTTTTTTGGACCAAATATAGCCACAGTGTCCTATTGTGAACACCATGAAAGATGAGACAGAAAAAAAACACATTAATAAAGAATTTTTGAAAAAAAAAGTTCTATACATTTTAAATTATTTACATGGGAGTCCCCAAACATTTTTCTAGGGAAGGGGATTAATTTTAAAAGTAAATGAAAATTTTTTTATACATTTTATTCATACCTAGTAAATTATTATGTTTCACCATTATTACAATAATTATGAATTAAAACATTACAATTAGGTAGGTATTATTATTACAATTAAAACATTAAAAAACATTATTGTAGCAGAATTTTACCAATCGCTGTGGAAATAGCATTATTCCAGGGGGGCAAGTGTCCCGTCTTGCCCCCCCTGGGGACGCCCATGATTATTTATTATGAGCTGTAGACCGCAGTGCATAGTTTGGGAACCACTGCTATGAAGACAAGTATGATGTGATATTATGAATAAATTCATCATTTAAAACCGATCACTTAAAAGAAAAGCAATAAAACTATTTTTAAACGCATTTTCGGTTTAAAAAAAAAAAAAAACAAAGGAAATCAATCCGGTGTAAGTGCAGATATTGTAATTGTCGGTTAGTATACCTCGTCATTGAGTAGGAAATATTTACTACTCGTATGTCCCTTTAATGTAGGTACTTATAATCATGGTTAAAATATACAAGGTTATTGCATATTATATATCCTCTCTCAATCAAATATTTTATGATAAAAACAAAAATGACAGCGTAAAGGAAACCAATAATGATTAAGTATATTATATTATGCGCGGGAGCCTTTATGCCAGCCGCTGACAGCTAGCGAATTTTTCATGGTAAGAAAAATTGATATGTTTTGTAATTTGTGATATCCCTTTACGCAGCCATTTTGTATCTGATGATATGCAATAACCTTGCATATTTCAACCATGCTTATAGGCTTTATGTGTTACATAATTTACAATTTATTATTAGAAGGTACTGTAAGTTTTCTTCTTGTGTGCCTCCCTACTCCTACATCAAAGACCTAAGATAACTAGCTAAGCTAGATCAAAATTCTCTACCAGAAAAATACCATCCAATAAGTGGAATATTAAAGCATTTTTTCTGCACTCCAAAACATGATGATAGGCGCAAAAAAAATAATGAGAAGAAAATCATTGTAGAATAAATCACATTTATCAATCCACTGAAAATCTAAAAAATAATAAAAATCATATTTTATATTGTACGTTACACATTTAAAATTAATACGCAGATTTAAATTTAAATAGTTATATAGTTATTTGGTGTATAGAAAACGTGCATGACTGAATAATTTAATAAACGGTTCATTTAGGACACATTTAGGTTCCTCTACTGAAAGAGTATTCATATAATATAAAATATTATGCGTTTTCTTAAAGAAATGATAAATAATATGTGTTTACCAATTTCAGTATTCGTGCATGATTTCTGACTCATAAGTTTGTATTTGAATTTACGGCTAATTCCATTGAACTTGTCTGATACAAATTGTATTGAATTAACTTTTTTAATGTATACATTATTTAGTTGTATTCAAAATTTTAAAATTATTTATTTTATTTAGTTTATTTAACATGTTTATATTATAATAAAGGAACGAAGTCTCGAAATTGGCCATAGAGTTAAGTTCATAAACTTACAAGTTATATATAATATTATATATATACATTGATAATGATAAAATAAAAGCAATATTGCAAAACGTGTGGTTATTCAGATTGGAAATGTTATTTCAAAATTCTAAACATTTTTTTTTTTTTTATTAAGAAAATTTACAATTTTTATTTTTAAATGAAGTGAGTAAAAGCGATGACTGTAAAATACTGTATAATAGACATATATAATAATACATAATAATAATAAAAACAGCACACATTATGAGGGAAGTCCAATGATGAAACACTTCGATAATTGAAATTGTTATATTATATTAATACATCAAATTATAATATCCACCACAATAATTGTATTTTGAAATCAGTGGTGTAATCGTATTGGAACAAATCAATATGACTTTACTGACAAGGTATTTTATTTACTTTAGCTACCTACTTGTATTTGTTCATTCATAATTTTTGTTTTCACCATTTTTGTATAGGTATTACTTCACTGTTTATGCCACTTTATTGTATGTACAGCCATTATCGAATAAATTTAATACAATTTAAAATTAACCAATGATATTATCTTTAATTAGATATTAAATAAGCATTATATGTTTTTTTTTTTAATTACTATGAATAGTATGAATTATATTTTAATGAAATATATTAGCAAAAATTAAAATCGTATACCTCAAGGCGCAAGTTGTATTATATTTCAAAATACAATTACAATTTTTTATTAAGCAAATATTTGATAATATCATCATTAATTAACGGACATTGGAACATAAATTTCACAGGCACTTAGATTATGTTATGGTTTTATTTTATAGTTTTTGTATTTTTACTATCTCCTATATTATTTGGTCTGGAATTTTTTTACCATCTGTCATATTATACTTTTATAATTACAATTATTTAGTGATACTAAAAATTCTAAAAACTACATTTAATTACACTAAGTACCTATATAAAGTAGGTAAACATGTTATATGTTTTAAAAATACATTATATCTGACTTTCATACTATTATCTAATTTAAGTTCTTCAAATTATTTTTAATATCGCTCTATTTTTCAACCACAATACAATACTTTGAAAATATCAATGCAACCACCTCAAATATTAATTATTAACTTACTATTTTATAGTACTGTTTTTACTATTTTTATAATTTATACTACAGTAGTCATTTAAATAATAATATGTTTTTCATTACTATCCAGACATATGAGAACGTCTGAGTATTTTCAAATCAGCTCATATTTTTTGCCATTATACTGTCGATTTTATTACCTACCTAAACTATAGGTAAAATTACTCTGCTAAGGTTTAAAAAAATAATTTAAACATATTCTAAGAGCTGTAAGAATAGTTTTCGATCATACACACTATGTTGTACATCAAATTATCAAACAACAAAATATTACATGAAATGTTTGTTTTTGATAAATTTTGCTTTCATAAATTATTTACGTGTTAAATATGTAAACATTCGTTAACAGGAAATCAACAACTTAATTTAAATATCTTATTTCAATAACTGTTTAAGTAACTAACGAGTAATTTTATTATACCCATACGATTTTATTTTTATCGAAAAACAATAAAATAATATGTACATAACCTTATGTTTTGTTATTGTAGACTGTAAATCGAAATACATCTAACAAACATTATTTAAAAAAAAATACTAAGTAGTTATTATTGACTATTAGATGTTACTTTTATTATTTACTATCAAATACTTTTGTCAACATATTGTAAAAAAGTTCATATTTGTAACTAGGTATATCAGTACATTTAACTAAATATATTTTTATCTCTGCAGAAGTAAATATTTAAAAAAAAAAAAATTAGTTAAATTTTATCATAATCTGACGTTTACAACCATTTATATTTAATGTGAATACGATTTTATAAGTACCTGTCCAACATGTTTTATTATTAATAAGAATAGACAAAAAAAATAGTAGGTATATATATATATATATATATATATATATATATATATATATATATATATAATATAATATATATAAATAATATAATATATATAATATAATTTATATGGTATGTAACACAGATAAAAACGACTTATTATTCTATTATGAAACACAATAAATCCACGGAAAAATAATATTTCCTTAAGGTAGTAAAAATATTAATTTACAAATAGAACACTAACTTGAAGTTTTAAAAAAGTGGAGTACCTAAGAAATTCAGAGTAAGTAATAAACGTTCATTTTATAGTATGAACGCGGTTTTTGCGAGTACCTACCTACAATAATGCACGTTTTTTTCAACGAAAACAAGAAAATATATATTGGGTATACTTTTAAACTAACAAATAAAACAACATTTTTTATTATGATTTTATCTCAGTTAAATGTGAAAAAATAAAAAGTTCAAATTTACATTTTAGAGTTTTCTGAAAATAAATTAATGTGATTCGGGTGTGTGCCATACTGGTCTCATTTGGCTCGTCAGACAGTCTCATTTGGTCTATAGGGAATTATATTTTAGCATATCCTTTAAACGTGCAGGTATGTTAGAGATAGTTTCATGTTATTTATTACATTTATTTTTTTATTTTTTTGAATTTATAAATGAATAATATTGTAGTATTCCATAACGTTTCCGAGTTCAGTTAAATTCAATACCAACAGTGTTTAATTTACAAGCCTATATTTAACCTTACCTAACCTTTTTTTTGTTGATTTTTTGTACCAGAAAAACCAAGATTTCGAAAACTATAATTATTGCATGTCTCGTCTATAGAAAACGCCATCTTCGATACTTGGTAAAAATCGAAATTATCCAGAGTTATTCGTTTTTGAATTACCACCATCATTGGTGTTGGTTATTTTGTAAAGCACGTGTAACTTTTAACCCCCAACCCGATATATCAACTTCATTCAATTTTCTTTCAGAAACCATTCACGATGTTGAAGCTTGAAGTATATTTTTTACTCGTTCAAATCGTATCATCATTGACTGATTTTTGTTACTCATCTGCAGTGACTGCGCGAGCGAAAGGCAAAAAATTACAAACGGTCAAAAAAATTACAAAAACTTGTGAGTGTACCTTTTTAATGTTTTCGCATATTGCATGACTGCTTCGAATAGTTTCTGAACGGTGCTGTACTTATAGTGTTGTCTTAACTATATCCAGAAACTAATTAGATATTCAACTTTTGATCACCGCCGGCGCCGGAACTCAAATATGGTCGAAGTATGCCGTCGTTTAGTTTAGGCGGTTATATTATAAACGACTTGATATTATAAAATTATGATAATAATTGTAATGTTATAACGAAATTTACTAGAATATTATCACATAGCTGATTAGGATTACATAATATATGAATGTTATTATATTAATGAACATTTTTTTTCTTTTAAGCTGCGCAAATGCCCATAGCAAAACACGAACGTGTGCGTGAGTGTCAATTATTAAAATGTTTATTTTTTTTTTCGCAGTAAAGTATTAAACATAACACGGTTTTATAATTGCGCATAAAGCATACCTACCTATATATACCTACGTAGTTTTGGTAGGTAGGTAGATGTAATAAAGACGATGTGCTGAACGAAAACAAACATTTCCCCACTGGACATTAAAATGTATGGAATAATAATATGTGTGCTATAAGTATAATGGCGAATATCCATTCGCGTCGATCGCTGTGGACCATCGTTTGTCCATCTCGACGTGGATTAGGATAGGTATAACCATCGGTTGTTCTATTTTGACAATCGCAGCGTCGAGTAATTATTTTCTCCGCTTCCGCCTCGCAATCGAACGTTCTCTGCTCTCGACAAAAATAATGTTTTCTCGGTTAAAGTGTTATTGTTTATCGTGCAGGACCGTTTCGAGTCGACTCACACGCCATCACAAACTCCTGCGCCTTGTTGCCGCCACCGTCCCTAAACCCGCTCACCGTGGGTCGTGGGTTTATCGCTAACGGTTCTCACCTCTTTTTGCCGAAAACATTCGTTTTTCAACGCCATATATCTCACTTGTGACGTTTTTAACCTGTCGCCGCCGTACAGCTCTCTGCAGTATCTATTGGCCATACTTACAGCTGCAGTCTTGAGATTTTACTTCCGCAAAGAGTATTTCCGGATGGAAATCAGATTCGGCCTCGGGGGAATAAAATTAATGGATCTCTGAAAGGGGATTGTTCGTGCAGACGCAATAGGTATACTAAGCACATTGCAAGTTTTTCACGGTATTTCGAGTCACCCACTTCGTGTGTCGGAGCCTCGGAGCTACGTGAGGGCAGATCTCTACAAATTCACAATGGTTTCGTACTTTTTATGCGATGGTGCATTAAAATAATTGCCAACTTTTTAAAAACACTTTTAAAAATTCGACGATTTATTTTCCATCCCAATCCACTGCAGCCAAAGAGCAGCGAATATCCACGCCGAAATAATAATAATGATGATAATTAGGTATTGTTATTATTATTATAGATATTAGGTACGCAATAAACGATTAAAATCATTGAATTTGTTATATAAATTTTGAATTAAAAATTAGAAATAAACTCAGTTCGAAATATCATATTATTATTATTTTTGTTTACTCGAACGGTTATCTATTATATATTTAGACAACCATTTTTTTTCTGTGCAACATAAAGTATTTTTACTTTAGATTATTAAATTAAAAAGAAAATGGCACAGAAATCTCCTAAACAACTAAAAAATAGTTTTAAAAAAAATAAAAAGTCAATAAGAAGTGTCACTAATAGGTGACTTCTTCCAAAAACTCATTCGTGTCACTGCAAATTAGCCCATATTCTTATTGTTCCTCAGTGTACAGATGTTTCTTATAAAAAATTAAAATTATTAAATATTGGTATATTGTATTACAGTTTCGTTATTATCGTACTTAATCCAATAAAATTATAAAACGAATTTCGATGTCGCATAACTATTGACTTTTATTTATTCCCATTCAAATCATGTTGTAAGTTACATAATATTATCATTATATTAATACATAAGTAGCCGCGCTTCACTGCCAAGCACATATCGGGCTTTCAGGCCAAAATTGAATATATATAATTTTTCTTTTTTCTCAACCGTATGATAATTTAATTTAACATTGGATAATACGCATTACCTATATACGTTTCCAGGGAAGTAAAAGATTTATGGTTCAATAATCAAATAAATACATGTTATATATTATATGTATCGTGTGTACCTTCGTTTACAGTCTACCGCCTATTGAGTATACCTGTACGTGTCATCATGTTGGACCACGGTTCGGTTAACACGATCTTCGAGTTGAACGCGTTTCGGCACGTGACGAAAACTATTCATCTCTTTAGAGGTGATCAGTGATATTGCTCAGCTGGTCGATAAAAGGATTGCGAAAATGATAAAAAAAAAGCTCCTAATAATTGTTCATCATATACTTCCGCTTATATAATGGTTGCGTATACCTACCCGAATGCACCTAAATATACTAATTTCTACATACTTCTATTATTGAAGGTTACTGTGCGTGAGCTTCGTGTTGGTGCAGTGAACTGCAGAAAAGTAACGCGAAATATAACACGATGATTATCCTTTAAAAAGAATTTTATAGTAGGTAAGTAATATTATTATTTTCGTCGTTTTTTTCCCCTGCAATACTTTTTAAGTCTCGCAAATGGATTACTCTTACCGAAATTTAATAACATTAAACGCTTAAAAATTCTACGTCAAAAATCGTATATAATACGCACTATATCATATTGTCATATATAGGTATTTTAAGCTCACATATACAAGCTGAGCGCTGACTGATGTATTACAGAGAATACTTAATACGCTGAAATCATAGCGATTTTAATGCCAATGCGCTATAATATTATTATGCACTCAAAACCTTATACGACCATATTATTATTATTATGTAATACGTTAATTGAAAATGTTTGAAGAAAATAAAAATGTTTTATAAAATCTGTTGAACTTTTAATTGAAAATTATCCCTCTGGAGCACATATAATTTACTTCTCGTGGAGAAACATACAAAATGTATCAAAAAGGATGAAACACATAAACATATTTATTTTTAATTTAACATAACATATTATATACTGACAACTACTCAACATCACATGAATACCATGATGGATTTCGAAACTAATATTAGACTACCTACAGATAATGTTCGTCTATACGAGAAAAATCGCAATGATATAATAATATATTATTGTAATAATACAATATACAATAAATTACTATTCGTTACGATGACATGAAATGACGTGAATGATGCGTAGTTAGAATTTATTCAAATCGAATTTACATAATACCTATTATAATAAAAATTAAAATATTAAATATTATTATAATATATTGTAGTATTTTATTTTCGTCCAATCATTATCATATAAAGTAGAAATGTCCATAAAAAATCGTCTGGAGAAATGATAACGAAAATAGAAAATGTACTTTAATAAATTCATGATCTGTATAAATAATATATATATTATATATGTATACAGACTGAGAACAATGTTAAAAACACAAAAATAAAAACATTTTAAACTATAGAAATATCCAATAAATCTGAATTACTTCTGATGATTGCGTATAACTTTATATATTATTACTAAAGCGATCGAATAAAAATATTTGATAGTAAAATATTTCCTGGCATGCTTATATTTCATATTTATTTGAAAATCTCAATTTCTCAGTGGTCCAAGTTACGAGACGAACTTTGGTTACCTAACATACTAACGTTAGTTCGCGGCTCCATTCCATTTGGATGGTATACCTAACTTTTAAAATTTCTTCGAATCTCTAATCGTCCACACTCTACGAACGAATATATTATTATATAATTTTGAATTTCTTAGTTATTATACGCTTTTGGGAAAATATTTATTTCCACATTGGTCACGTACAATATGGCAATAATGATATACGTATATATATTATAGTTACATCGTTAATAATTATTATGTAACAACTTTCGCGAGACTGAAATAATAATTATATCCTTATAAATTGGTAAATGGTTGTCAAACCTTCTCGTGATAAACCTGGTTACCGAAAACTTTTTATTATGATTTGATACCTACCCATTGTGCCTTTTAATTGTATAAGAAAGTACTCAAACAAGTTGAACTTTGGACTAGAGTTTTGTGTTTGAAACTCAAAAAAGTGTAACGTCTACTACGTCTAGGTGTGTTTTGAATTTTAATCAATATCTATGTAATAGGTACATTTTAAAACAAAATTTCGCCGTAGGTATTATAGTGATTAATCGATAAAGTCGTCTCGTAAATGCTATATCTCCATCGTAACATTTGATTGTAATAAAGCATTCGTATTTAATTTCATTATCATGGAGTTGTACAAAGTACCGTTAATTGTTACGTAGGTACCTACTTTCTTCACTTTGTTTTCAATGAAAAGGAACACTTAAAATGTAGATAGTATAACTATCCTCTTGAAAGTTTTTAATAAGACGCCTGTGCAGGGATCTGCACGGTAATATGTTTAATTTAATATTATTAAAAATATTTTAACTGTTGGCGGAAAAAAATAATTAAGTAAGTTGAATGTTAATTTTGTACTGTGCTCGTCTCCTTCTTTTCTGCGTATGAATAAATCTATATCGAATCGAATAACTGTAACTAGTTTGCAATACGTAATCTGAAATTGTTGGAAGCGTCTTTTGTTTTGTACCTACGTGTAATAATTAATGAATAATACGGAAATACTGACAGAAAAACTTTGGAACTCAATCTGTTATATGATAGATTTCGAGTGTAACTCGTCATTGATTAATAAACTACTTTAATGGGTATGTCAAATTTTGATATAGCCTTTATTTGACGATAAATCATTGTAATTGAAAAAAAATTCTGATCGGGACGGTTTCTCCATAATTCTAAGAACAAAAAGTTAGGTCCAATTATCGCTTATCCCGATAAATTAGACATAATATAATATATTGTGTTATCATGATATCATATTTATCATATATTATTGTCATTTACTTATGCGTCAATATCGAAGTGCAAACCGTAAATAATTTAAATGAATTCATGGGGGGTAGGTGGAAATAAATAGCTTAGTACTGCTTTAAATATATTGAAAACTCTATTGTGTTTGGGAAATTATACAGCATAAGCAATAGTAGAATGTTTAAAAAGTTTCTAAAATTCATATTTTTTTTTGAATCGCAACAAAATAACTAACATCATTATTTTACGTATGCATATCCAATTCCTTCATAATTTGATCTTCAAACGCTTATAAAATAAACATTATTATGTATTTTCGACACATTATTTTTCTATTTCTGTAAGCACAGCTCGTGATTTACACCAGGTATTATATTTCCGAGATTTTTGTTACTTTTTTGTAATGTGTTAAAAATATATATTGCCTATAATGATAATAATACATTCTTTAAACATAATAACATCGTTGTTGATGCCTTGGGCAATATTATTAAAAATAAAAAAATAATTAATAAAATAATAATTAGATCACACGGCGTTTTGGATAGGCTATTTATCTACACATTTAGTACAATAATATTTTTACGGTTCGTTAATAATAAAATGTTTCAAAATCGATTACGTAAAATAAGTGAAACGAAATAAATATGCAGTAATATAGTGTATTGAGTTTATTCAAAAATTAAGCGCCCGTGGCTGATGTATGAAGAAAGATACGTGAAAACGTCTGACACGATAAATAACGTTTACAAATTATAATCACAAAATAAAATATTATCATAAACTTATAGAGTAGGTAGTACTTACATTATACGGTCGGTTCACTCGGTTCGCGACACTCTTAAAGTCTTAAGAGGCACCTTTTTATTCAGTATTTACCACGAAAGTCTATTTATCATTCGCCTGTTTGTCAAAACGAGACCAGGCGATGTGACGCCAAAATAAAATTATAGGTAACTACAACTATAATAATATCATGCGCCATTGTAGTCATCGTTAATGTATAATTATGTAATCATATTAAATTAGACATTTCTAACCAAAATTATTTCGATATTGTATGGTTGTGTTGTATTTATATTGTTGTTTTTTTTTTTTTTTCAAAAGTTCAGAACATTTCGGTAATTGTGGGGAAAACAAATGGATATGTAATTATAGCAAACATATTAATGATTTAAATTTTCATACTCTCAATACACTTTAATTCTATGGTGCATATAATAAAAAAAAAATCAAAATTGATTCGATTAATACAATTTAATATTTTATCGAATAAATAGTAATAAATTTCGACAAATCTCGTCTCGTTTGTATCATTGCTCTTATATATTATATTGTGTAAGTATATTAAATTACCATTACGAGGTAAACAACGGTATCCGGCCAAAATAGCGAAACAATTACCGCGAATATATAAATCGCGAATTGATAATTGCGTAAATAAAAAGAGCGAAAATACATAATAGCGAAGAGTGAAACATCTGTCTGTCGGGATGCTTATATGACACAGTGTAAAAATCAAACATATTTGTTACAATAAAAAATGGATAAAAATAGTTTATAAATGAGATTAATAAATTTAAAAAAGTAAAGCCGCATACAATAAAATATGGAGTGATCATGGAATATAAATGAAAAATCATTATAATTATAATGTCGTTAAGTTCTAATAATAAGTATTTATAGTAGTAATAATAATAATTTTAAATTAAAAATAATTATATTCAATTTAAATATAATTATATCTAAGCATTCAGTGACAAATTATATGCTATACCTTTTATGAAGTTCTTATTCTCATTAGTATTATAATTTGTAACTAATGTATGAATTCTTTTATTACAGTCTTTGTACTTTTTTTTTCCTGTGGTTGTTCTCCAGCAATATGCGAAAATATTAAGTTAAATAATACAAGCTACACATTTACGCACTGTCGAACTACAACTGTAGGTATTAAATTGTGTCAGCTCAAATATAACGCGATTGACAGTCTTATCCATATTTTCTATATAATATATTGTATAAGTTAAATAATAATTAAGATATAGCATATTGACGATATCAGTAGGTACCTATAATAACGATATCAATATTATTGTGGCCTACCTGCGTAAGGTTTTGTCCTAAAATTATTTCGCTGCGAGATATTTAAAATTATATATAATTTTAAGTTTCGTTATTATGCATGATCGCTGATTTTAAAATTCGCTGTTTTTATTTACGTTATTATCGATTCGTCATTTTTACATTCGCGGTAAATTGTTACGCTATTTTGGCCAAGACCCGTAAACAACGCCGATAGGGTCTGCTCATTAGTTAATTATTCCGTAACAATGGTCTAAGTTATTGTGCGCTTACAAACTGGATGTGTTTATAAGTTAATAACAATATAATATAGTTGATTAATATAAGAACAACGCCGAGAAAAAAGTTAAATTTAAATGATATTCTCCATCGTTATTAATTATTTTTTTCCGATATAGCATCATCATTATATAGTTATTACATATACTTATAATGCAATTTGATTGAAAGTTATTTCGTTTCTAATAATTAACAATAATAGGTAGGTAGGTAATAAATAAATAAATAATTAAACTATTTAATTTTTTTGTTTTTCAAAATATATATTAAGAAAATTGTACAAAGTAAAATATTTGTGTTCAATGTTAATAGACAATTATATGACATTATGTTAATCAAAATAAACTATTTTTCATTCTCAATTAATATCACGTCAATCAAAATTGAATAAATCTTGTCACTTATTAATAATAATAATAATAATTATAAATATTATAATTATAATAATATTTAATAATAATAATAATAATATTTAATAATTAAATATAATAATTATAATAATTAATAATAATCACTCATTAATCGCATGTTACGCAATGAAAATTGTCAATATATATGTCGTAAACAGTAAACACTTCGTGAAATCCATCTTTTTATGAAAATATGACCGTTTCATGAAATGGAAACACGTTTTTTACACTTTGTGAGAATCAATAATATCTATTTCACGAAATGGTCACTCAAATTTGACACCGCGTAATTTTTTTCACAAAGTGGTCGTTCACTTTGTGTACTAAAATACAACATTTAACGACTTATATATATATATATATATATATATAATAATCATTTTTTTTTAATTTTTCTTTTTTAATCGCAATAAGGTCACGTGTTTTTTCTGTTTGTATTATTGTTGAAAGTTTTACAGCTGTAAGTGATATAAAACGAGACCAATCTCTCTAAATGATCATTTTAGTAATTACAAGTAGTACGTAAATTCGATATTTATTATGGACAATTTGAAAATTATCGTTTGATTGGCTGATGGTGATAATTAAGTTTTCCATTTCACAACGGTCACTAAAAGGCACAAGGAATAATTTATGTCAACTAAACGACGACCAAGCGTAAATTGAATGCTTTTATTTGGATTAACACCTTAGCACATTTGCGAAACGCCTCGACATAATTTTCAAAAGCAAGTGAATTTTTTTTTTTAAAGATCTATTATCGTGGTAATATTGAATAAACACCAGAGACCATTGAAATCGATTCTAAAAATAGTACTAGCTATACATAAAATATACTTTTCTCTAAATTATTAATTTAAAAATAAAGTAACAAACAAAAATATTTGTGATTAAAATACATTGTTTTTTACTATAAATTCAACCAGCTAGGCAAAATTATTTTTCAGAATTGAAAAAAATGTGATTGATTATTAAAAGTTTAAATTCTTTACCATCAATTATTGTAATTCATAAAGTCATACGACGGAACATCTCTCGTTTCGTATTCAAACGTAAATTAAATTGTAGACTTCTTTAGTTTTATTCGATGATGTACAATAATTAAAAATTCTCTTCCGCCACGCAAATCATTCAAAAACCCGCTGATCCTTGACCTAGACTCTGATAATATCACGGCCAATATTCCGAGACAAGGATTGAAGAAACTTGAGTACAGATTTGTCAATATATATACAAAAAAAAAATTAATAAATATCACTTCAGAGTAGGTATCGCTAGCTATTTTGGTTGATATTTATAATCTATATTCTTGTTTGATGACCATAACAATTAACTATAATCACAAAATCGCATTATATACGTTTATTGTAAATACATTGCTAATATTCAAAGATTGCGCGTGTGTTGCTAACAGAATACAAATTGAAAATGGCTTATTGGAGCAGCTCGACACGAACAAGCCGTAGTTTTTAACTTGAAAAAGGACTAGTATAGGTAGCAACGTACAACTATAGTTCGAGTGTGTAGGTGGTGATTACAAAATTTCAACAAGAATATTCTTATATGGCAAACTGTAAGGTAATTAGTATTGTTTTCCCATTAAATAAGATCACATCTGAATGACTGAATATGCTTTTACCGTAGAAAATGCATTAATATTATGTTTGTATCAATCATTCTATATGCGTTTTAAAATGTCTGATAAATTAATTATTTCGGATACTTAACTCTGAGATCAAAATGCACTGTTTTCCACATGAAATTTAAATACGATTACGATGAGATGTATTTTATGCGTATATTATAATTATTATGATGACATAACGAATTATTTATCATTAGTATTGTCAAACATTGTCACACTAATAAGACGTAATTTTACGTGTCGTTACAAATAACGAATAAATCCTGTGAAATTAATTTTTCGAATATGGAAAGAAAACAGTAATTGGAGCTTCCACTGAGTTATAGTAAGGATTGCCTAAGTAATAATACGTATGAGAAGATATAAAGACGAAAGCCAAAAATAAACGATAAAAAAATATGCTCTGATCTAATAAGTATTATTTTATATGGTTCAAAGTGATCTTTTTAGAGTGAATTTAAGTGATCAATTATCATTGCGATTGTCAAGTTAGAAATGTATTTGAATAATATTGAAATGTGTCTTTTAATAATTATTGGTGGCCATCTTTAAACATTTTCTCCGATTTTTTTTTTAAATGATCGAGTTTTATTTTATTTTTATTTTTTTACAATATATGTATAGTAAACATTTTCAAATATAACCAACAACAATGTAACAAATTATTGTTAACGAACTAATTATGTTTATCATAATGGAAAAGTGTTTTTGTATATTAAAAACTAAAAAAAAAAAAAGAAAAGATATTATTTAGTAAAATGTATAGAATTTTTAATTTACATAAAAATTAAAATACACCCAGTTTTTGTATTCCTTGGAGATTTTATTTTATCATTAAATATAGTATGTAATATCTAAACGTATCTATAATGCGATTTATTACATTGATTATATTTTGAACCACTAAAGACAATTTGTTTCTGTCTTCTCCAAAAATGCACATTATGTAAGGAACATTTTCAATTTAAATAAATTATGTTTTTTTTTAGCATAATATTATTTTACTGATTTTGCATCAGTCAATTTAAAAATAGGTATCCCATGTGCTGAAATCTCGAGCACTGTTTTGTATTGAAAAATATTGTAATTACAACTTTAACACATTAACTAGAAACAAACAATATGACTTTTTAATTATCACTTAAATTATTAGAACACAACACAACATGTCTATTAAATACTACCTATATGACTATTATTGTATAGAACATATATTATTCATAAAGTTCTTTGATCGAAATAATTACAATTTAAATAGTTTACATAAAATTTATTGACTGTAGATTTATAATACAAATCCAATCTTCGATCAATAACTATTATTGAATTGTTTAAAACAATACAAACCAATTTGTGAAAACTCGGATTAGCTTAACATTCAATAAACCTACTCCTCGTTCGTATATATATATTTTTTTTATTGGCAATATATTAAACTTCATTAAAATTTACTTCATTTTTTTCATCTGTAAGTACTTCAAGGAGTACATAAATTACCCATATATTATATATTTATAAGTATGTAGGTACCTATTGGGTAATGTTTTGGTATAATATTATGTCTTTCATATAATATACCTAGTACCTACATAGTACGGTTATACAATAATAATTTAAACATTTTTCTTTTGAATATTTTATCTCAGACATTTTTTACTACATTGCACTTTGTTCCCAAAACATATTTAACTGCTAAAAAGTACCAAAAAAAAAAAATGTTTTTTATCACTGCAATGTGTTTTTTTTACATATCATTACGATTTGACTTTTGTTTTTAAATTTTTAAAAATCTTGGTGTACCCCATTGATCTATTCTTCCTAATATTATGTAAAAATCTGCCTAATGAATAAGAAGTATACAATTATTATGTAAGTATAGAAAACATTAAATTATGTATAAAAATCAAATTAATGTTATTAAATATTGATAAAAATCTAGTGATTATAAGAAGTTATATTATTTGTTGCATATTGTTCTGTATGCTCTCGATCAGTGCCGCGTTAAGCTATGTTGCCGCCCTCAAGAAAATTTTAATTATTATACAGGGCGATTCTTTTAAGTGGGTACACTAATTATCTCGAAAAGTATTTACTTTTTTCAAAATATTTTTTACATGGTTTCAAGTTGTTAAAAAACCAACGTTTTTATTAAAAAATTATATTTTTAAATATTTTTTATCCTTATCATTTTTAAGTTTTTTACTTTTTTGAATGACAACATAGTTTTAATTTCATATTCCAAAGCAGAATATTTTTCTAAGTATTTTGATTCATAAATGTGTATTAATAAATATGTAATGAACTTTTGATAAATAATTAAATTTTTTTTTTGCATAATATTTCACATTTTTTCATGCATATTTAATAATTTTTTCGTGCATATTTTACCTTTGTTGGCTCCTATAACTTCCGAATCCTATAGTGATTATTAAACATAATAGTATATAGCGTAAACGTATTATTTTTTTTACAAGAAGCTTATATTTCTGTACATCATCGTACCTTCAACATCATTTGATGATACTTTTTCACTGGCACTATATAATAATAAGAGTGTGTAATAATTTTATGCATTTCGTCCTTGCTTACACATTCATAAATCATAATACATTTCCATTTTAAAAATAGGAATTAGGTATGAAATATTATTGTACTCGTCGCATAATATTCTTCACTTAGCTGAATTGTCTCGTATATGACTTCATATACACCATGATATTCTAAGAATGAACATCAGAACAAACACATTATTGTCACTATTATTATCATCATTGTTATTATAACTCGGGTGGTTGCGGCTCATACGTCAAAATTGAACGCCTACCAAACAACATGTTTTATCAGAAACTGAATCCATAGAAACCTTGGTTCGTATTAACTAATAAGTACCTACCTATGATTATAATTTTTTTCATTTTCATTTTATTAGAAATACTGATGAAATAATTAATTTTGAGTAATTCGAGCAGTGATGACATAATATATTATGCAGAAATGTGAAGAAAGTATATTTCATATTTATATATATGTTACGAGCCGTGCGAGAAACGTAACAAACACAATTATTTTATTTTGTGCGTTTTTAGTAGTATTGAAATGGACTTCAAACTTCATTAAGATAGACTACGTTGAAAATTTGAGGCAGTATCTAGTAGCCACATTCGATTTAGTCGGAACTTTAAGAGTGGTGATTGAAAGTAGACAATTTCAAGTATTCTACCCGTAGAGTAAAAGTTAATATTTTCGCAATTTCGGAATTTGACAAAAATCGATTTTGTTTATGTTTTTTTTTTTTTTTCATTTTTATTGAGTAATTTAAAAAAAAGTATAACACATTAACCTAACCTTTAATAGACCTTACAGAGACTTGAAATATTCAATAAATATATGAGTTAGTAATACTACTATACATTATTTTAATATTTTCAAATTCGGTTCTTTTTGATCTACCTATTTATGTAGATTTAAAATAAACGACTTTTAAAAATATTCTTTTCGTTTTATTTTGATATAACGTTTGTTTGTTGCTCAAAAAGATTGATAATGTAACATAAAAGTTTTCAATTCTTCATAAGTCGGTCTTATAATAATATTTTATTTTTTTATAATAATAATAATATTTATTTGCAACAATAGAATATATTTATAATATTAACAAAAATATGATTTAAAAATTGCAGTACCCCCTATAGGCGAAGCTTGTGCTGGGAGCACATTTCTTAACGTTTAAAGTGAATACATAAGGATAAATATTGAACAGTAGTTAATTTAAAAACAAAACTGCAAATACATTTAAATAAGAGTTTGACTTAATTACCAATAAAAAAAAACAAATACAACTATTATTTAAATTATTAAATTACAGGTTATTAAAATCTAAATGTTTTATATAATTTTTAGATAATAATACATTTTTAAAGTCATTAATATTGATATTTAGTGAACGACATAGTTTCAATCCCGCCATATTGACCAAATACTTTATTGAGGTTAGGTTAAAGTACATTAATATCTTGTTTATAACTTGTATTGTGCTCGTGATCTAGCAATGTTGTTAAATTTTTATGTTTAAACAGATCGACAAGCACCGATAATTTATAAATAAATTTTAAATGTTTTGCTTTAATTAACTTATAAATTGAAGAGGTACTAGTTTTCGTGGGTAGATTTAGAAAAAAATTTGATGATGCAGTTAATAGCAACTATAAGTCTAGATAAAACATTATTTGCGGCTCCCCCCCCCCCCCCCAAATGGAAATACCATAAGAATAAATTGATTGAACTAATGCTAGAAAGATCATTATTTTATGATAACATTGTGAAATATGTATCTAGCTTCTTCAAAGAAGAATTTACGTAAAGTGTTATTAATACAATTAATATGATTTTCCCATTTAAATCTCTGGTCGATAATTATGCCAACAAATTATTATACATTATATGATACGAATTATTCGTATCGACTTCACTCTATGCTTTAGCCATGAATACTCATGTATTATGATATTATATTGGTAAATATTGTTGGAATTCACAGAACTATATAGTGAATGTTCTAAATGCACTTAAAAAAAAAAAGAAATCATTAGTAGTTTAAATATTTATGAAACACGCGTTTAAATGATTTGACAACTTCAAAAGTGTCACTTTCACGTATGAAATACTATCAAAATCTTTTTATTTTGTATAGCTACCTATATTAGATACAGATGACATTTACAGTTTGTGACTAGAATATTTTATCTGGTCGTCAATATTTATTTTTAACATGAAATCGTCCGATGTATAATAAAATAATGTATAGAGTAAAAAGTGATTTTATCACAAATAATTTAAAACAATTATTATTCATACAATACATCTATTATGATAATCTGTTATTTCATCAATTTATAATATAAACAATTTGTACATTTTTTTTTCTACACTTCTGTAAAATATCTGAAACATTTTTTAGTATTGCCCAAGTATATATAGATACTTCTATAATTGTCATATATATATTAAATTACCGTCTAAATGTATAGGATAAAAATATTTTTGATAAAAGTATATTTAATGTATGACACCTTAAAAACCTGAAAATTGTCTCCTTGACAATGTCAAAAAACAAAAATCCACGAGGGAAATCACTCTCCTCGTTCAATGTCCGCAAAAAATAACCATTTATTTGTTTTCGGTGATAAAAAAAAACTTTTTCTTTTTAGAGATGTGAATTTTTGAGTGGGTAGGGTATTGTTTGAGAATTTGTTTAGATATTCTATCGTATTGCATAGGTAATATTGCCAAGAGCATATTGACGCCGTTGGCTGAGAATTCGTTCATTTTAGTTGGTCGGATAGTGAGAATGACTTTTTTATTCCGTCGGAATATAATAATATGTTCGTCCTTTATTTGCCTGCCCCCGTGATTTGCATGCAAAGCACTCGTATCGCATGTTTTCGAAATCACTGTCACGTTACTTTGCACTCACTTTTTTTTTCTTCTAAATGTGACGTTTTTGCTTTTATATGAATATATTCAGTTAACCAGTTGCGTTAAAAAGCATTTGAAAATTGTCTGTATCAGAGCACATAATATAATATTATACTGTTTTTTGAATACCAAAGATTATTCAGTGTTTGTTTTGACGTCGTTTGAGTTAGGCCATGAATACAGAAAATATAAATGACTTTCCAATGAAATCAAAAAAATATACTAAACTGAAATGTTTGCGAAGAGTCAAATTTTCTCAGAAATAGTTTTACGATGTTATACCACAAACAAATTACCTATACATAATATCGAGTCACGAATCGCAAATTATAAATAGCAATAAAACTCGTCATAATATGTTATACCGTTTTATGCCTTTGCATATTATGATTTGTAATCTATAGGCGTCATCACATCGTAATTTTGTTTACACAGCCGTCAAATGAATGTTTGCTTAAACTATCAAAATTATAATATTAGCGATAAAAATATATTTAGGTCTGCTGACCCAGTTCGGTATACTCTACGTTACTCCCATTAAAGTAATAATATTGAATGGTCGGAAGCTCTCCATCCAAACACCATAAGCCACATGATGATGACCTTTTTAGTCAGAACCTCAGAACCAATCTTATAAATAGTTTATAATATCCTTAAAAAATGTTGACCTTAAACTCCTAGTACGCCAATGGTCATGTCATAGTCGAGGCTTATTTATTTCAATTTAAAAAAAAAATGATTTTGAATAATAATGAAATTATATTTTAAACAGTACGTACAAAATATTATAAGTATAATTAGAAATTGTACTAGCTATCATTAGAATTACCATAATTATACACAATGAAGGTATTCTCTGGTAAGACTCATTTACAGTAACAATGACAAATTAACGAAAACAATATGCCTGCAGTGTGTACCCTAACCCTATTGATCATACACATAATGTATAGTTGTACAACCAATGATGGTATATTGCCTACCAATCTATTCGTAAGTACCTACCTATATTGTAATTCGTATACGGGCTGAGATAGTTATAGTAAAATGTTTAATTAAGTTGCTGGTGACATGGTCACTCGCATAGATACTTATTAATCATTACTATAGTCTATAGTAGTACTAAATTTAAAAAAAATTCTTTACTAGTATTTGATTATTTTATACATTATATTAGCTAGAAATATATTATATAATTATTAAAAAATGTTATAAAAATAAATAGTAAGTGGGTTATTTACATTTACCCAGTATGCTGCGTAATAAATTTATAAATAGCTGTTTAGGGCTATGGAAAATTTTTAATTAGGGATCTGTAAAAATGACTCCAAAAATTATAAATACCCAACGTTTTGAAATTATTAATTTTTTTTTATTTGTAAAATATAGCTTACTCTAAATTATCGCATTGTTCCAACTATTAGAACATATTTTTTGATATTTTCGAAATCAAATGAATGATGGTTATCGGATAAAAATATTTGTATTTTGAAAAACTCCTATACACGTCCATTGGAAGTGATTGGGTAAATTTTAAATGAACCAAATTTTCAACACTGAAGTCATCAGAAACAAACGTTCTTTGAAGCTACGCTTCTTTGAAATAATGGAAAATGAGTAAAAAAAAATAAAAACGTGGACAAATCACCTTAAAAGGTCGAAAGTGACATATAATACGAAATAACAGCCAGAAAATGTAAAAACAAAAAAAAAATGAAATTAGTTGTTTAGATTTGCATGCTATTGAAACAGGTTTTCAGCTAAGAATGCATCGTCTACGAAGTTCCAAGAAAAAATAAAATACAAAATGCATCAACTTCCGAGCCCTCTTGCTAATTATAGCTATATGTACCTGTTGTTGTTACCTCTATATTGGCTCTACTGCATATTATATTTACAAATAAGTTGAAATGATTAGCAGAAATGTATTAAAAAAGTACTTTTTTGAATGGAACACCGAAACAACCATTTCTCACTTACCCTGCAGTGATGCGAAAACTTACAACTTTAAAACATATAATATATAACAATACTTACAGGTAATATTTTATATATAGAACTGGCATAAGAGTCGTACGGTCGTATTATGACTATAGTGTTTGTACTTTCGAAGTAAATTATAATTATTTATGTGTAGATACGCGTGCAACGTGCCATCTACCGAACGTTTAACTTTCGCACGCACATGGGCACGCCATCAACTAATGCACTACATCATCTCGTGAAAACGATTTTTTTTTCTCTAATCTATAATGTACTTTATATCCATTTTCGGATGGTCCATCTCATGTATACCTATCGATTTATGTACCAAATAAGACCTTTGAAAACACATTTAAGTTTGCAATTAATTTTAGTTTACTAGGTAGCTAATTGACTCTAAATTCGTAATTTATTTTTTTTTCATAGTTATACCCATCATGAGTGTAATAAATGCTTTGGCGCTCTAAACTGTTTAAATCAAACTGTATAGGGACGACTAGGGAAGGGTGTAATAAGTTGGAACTTTATTTAAAATTCAAATAAGTGGAAAATTCGCCCTAAGCTTCATAAAAAATTCAAATCCTTTTTCGCTGAATAATCGTCAGCAGTCAGCAGATGAGACTCTGGGTAAACATTAGTACTCCTCTGCTGCAATATTTTATTGATGTACACATTTCACCAACAGCATACATACGTTACGCATGACATCATACTCATCATAGGATGATTGAGAATTTCAGATTTTTTTGTCTGACATTGTATCGTTTTATTAGTTTTATCTTTTATCGGTAGGTATACGATATGGACAAACTAATAAAAGTATGTTTTGGTAAAAAAAATTGTTACAGAACCTAATAAAATCGTCAGACTGTGATGATATTATGTGTCTAAATTGAACTTTGGGACTTTAAAATGAAGTGGCCAGTGGCACCAATAAATTTGGTAATAGTGTGCATATATACAATTTAATATCGAAAAATACCTATAAACACATATTATACTGATTATTTTTTTATACAAATAATAATATTATAACGAAATAATTTATTGGCAATCGACTCTATCTTGTAAGCTCTAAAATACACATCTAACGGGTTAACAAGTAAGGGCAAGTAGGGGCAAACTAAGGGCTAACCTAACCTAACCTAGGTACCTAATATTTAAAAAAAAAATTACATCGTCACATTGCAGGGTGTCTACCACCTACTCGTACCTACGACCTACTTATTTATCGAGACACATGACAATTTTTTTATGTATAAATAATTTGCACGTATAAAAACAAGAATAAATTTGACAGTTATAGTAATATTTATTCATAATATTTCATAATTTCATGATTCATATACATAATTTGTCTGTAGTTGTTTATGTAACTGAACCAAAGTCGCTAAAACAAAGTGTTTAAACGTTTATAACTGTTTTAAACAATAATTATTAACATTATCAAAATTGTTTAAAATGTGTTCCTTTGTTATTCGATATTTATTTCTTTTGCAAGCAAGCAATTTATAATAGGTTATTGAATACAATTAATATAAATATTAATATAGGTATCTTATTATCAAGCTTAAGCTTGTATTGAAGGTGATGAGTTCCCTAAGTAGTATATGTCATTAATTACTATAAACATTTAATAACATACTATTATATTATAACAGTATAGATAAAAGAAAATTTTAAATTACAATATTATAATAGAAAGAAAAAAAATGTATAAAAAGGTAATATTAATATTTATAATAAACTCGACTACGGAGCCTTCATTTGGACAACGGCACATAAATCAATATTAAAAAAACTAAATACAATCCACAACTCGGGTCTTCGTATGTCAATCGGCGCTTGCCGTTCAAGTCCAATACCTAGTATCTATAATCTTGCCAATATACATCCTCTAGACATAAGAAGACTCAAATTAACATTGAATCATGAATTAAAATTAGCAAGTACCCTTCCCACTCTTGACTTCAAACCATTATTTCAATTACTGCCGTCACTACTCCAGGAGAACAATCTCGATATGTCTAAATTACTCACTATTGCCGCCTCCCTGGCACCCCAATGGAAAAATCTCATCGAAACCAACACTAATCTCTCCATATTCAAAAAAGGCGACCCTCTGCTATCTTCAAAAACGAATATTTTCACACAATACAAAATATCACAAGTGAAAAAATGTACACGGATGCTTCCAAAAGCCTAGACGGTGTCGGCGCTGCAGTCATTTGGAATGACGCGAAATTCTTATATAAACTTCCTAACTCTTGCTCAGTTTTCACAGCCGAATCAATAGCCATTTTAAAAGCACTCGAGATAATATCCAATCATCACTTACAAGACACCATTATCTTCACCGACTCCCTTAGTGCCATCAAAAATATAAAAAACACATAATTAAACCACATAAAACATAACACTGACAATTGGACATTTCCCTTCGAAATCCATAGAAAATTCGAAGTAATAATAACCAGACTGAGAATAGGACACACAAAAATCTCCCACAGTTTTCTAATGTTCAGGGTAGAACCTCCAATATGCACAACTTGCGGTGTTTAAGTAACACATCTTCTCCGATTGCCGAACATATCTCAGTACCCATACAAGCTTCAACCTGCCCGAATCATCACTTTCAGAAATATTAAACAACAATCCTCAATCCATTACCAACATCATACAATTCATCACAGCCGCCAATCTTCTAACCAAAATTTAGTATAATTTAGATATAGACATTCATGTAATTTTTTGTTTCTTTTTATATATATTTCTCACTTTAAACCCAATGGCCCATGTTGCCGAGGTTCTCACTAATAAAAAAAAATAAAATATTTATAATATTATTCATTTTTATTTGGATGATGTTTCAATCACTTTTTTTCAAATAATTAAGCGTCGTTAAAAATTATGGGATAGGTTTCAGTAAAATAATAATTAGAAATTAAATAAAAAATTGTATAGTAAATGATTTAACAAGGATATGATTTAAATAGATTTTAGAAAATAAGAGTTTTCCAAAAAGTTAACTGCATTTAGTGATGTATAGTTACTATTAACCTTTGCTCGATCAAATGGGCCAACGGTTATTAAAACAAAATCTTTGCGATTTTTTTTTTTTGTGGTAAGTCGTAAGTTCACAGTATACCATTGTCACTCCTCCCCCCCTCCCCCCCCCACAACGACTGGATCGATTTTCGAAGATTTTTATGTGTTTCAATGGGTCCCAAAATGGCTTAAATTCAAAATTGGATTTGCCGATAGGTCAAGCCTGTATTTACAACAGGACAAGGATTTTGAGATTTACGATGGGAATTGAATATTATTTTTTTTTCATATAAATGGTTGCTATATATAGTTGGTTTTGGTTTATAGATAATAATAGTAATAGTAGAAATAATTGGTAAAAATCAGTTTTATTTTTTGTTTATAAATGGTTGCCAATACTCGGGCAGATTAGGTAAAATCAGATCGTCGCGTTTATATTTCGAATGAAAAAAAAAATCATACCTACCACAAAAAAAAAAAACAGGAGAGTTTAATTTTAGCATCGGTTACGTGTTATACGACCTAATCAGAATTTAGAAGAAATATGGTACACAGATTTTTGAACAAAAATGATGTTTTTATGAAAAATACCAATCTTTGCACGAGCAATGTCGGACAGGACAGCTGTTCAAACATAAAATTTGAATTTGACTTTTATTTTAATTTTAAACCGATCTTTAAAAAAATTAAATTAGCATCAACTATAGATAATTATTTGTAATTTAATGGTAATTGACTATTGTTAGTTTTACTTTTAACTTAATTTAGTAATACCGTAGATGTGTCTTAAAAAGAATGATTTTATTAAAACAATCATCATCAGGGGGCGTAGCTCAGATGGTAGAGCGCTCGCTTAGCATGCGAGAGGTACCGGGATCGATGCCCGGCGCCTCCAGATAAAATTTTTGCAATTTTTTTCATATTATAACATTGTTTTATATTACAAAATATTATTTTTTAAATAATTTATTATATATAATAACATTGTCTCTCACTCACCAATTATATCAGATCGATTACACACAACAGAGTGACTAAACCAATATACAAAATAATTTTATCAAGAAAAAACGGAAATATTTTTGTATCGTATTGGATTATTTTTATTTACGTATAAGCGAAAATTTTTTAAATGTTGTAACTTGATGGATTATTTTTAAATCAGCTGACAAAAGCTAAGTCATTTCAACTAGTTAAGTTGTTAAGTAGATTAGAAAATAAACTAACAAGTTAAAAAAAATTAACTTTTCATTTAGTTTAAATGATAACTATGGCATCAAGGCCATTGTACAATTTATTTTATTTTTTAAATATGCGTTACAGTGTTAAGTGCTAAGGACAGATTGTAATATGTAATAAATACATTTTAATATAATAATAATAATATTGCTTAAATTAAATTGGCCAATCCGACTCGATGACTTGTAAGTATACTAATAAAATATGTTTGTAAACATTATGTAAAATCGCGTTATTTGTTGAAAGCTACATTGTAAATAGTAGGTAGTAAATTATATATCATGAATTATTTTTAATTAAAATTTGAATTGCTAATATGGTATAAATGCATTTAATCAAAAATGATAATTTTATAGTCCAATTAACAATATAAATTACGTATACAAATGTTTACTATTATAGTATTTTGAAACGTCATCCCTTACACCATTCAACACAATAACAATATTGTTCACACCTATCATAGAACATACGCGTTTTGATGACCTCAATAATTCGCACTATCAGAAGATTAATATTGCTTTAATCGCTTTGAAAATGCGGTCGGCACAATAAATATTATATTATCCTACTTCTGCACAAGATTATCAACCAATCGTTGACAAAATATAATATTAGTACAGAACCCAATCATAAAGTTTTTATGTTCGATTATAGTGAATTACTGTTGCGGTCGATTATTATACGATATATATTATAATATACGATTATTTATTATTATTTTACAGAGCGAAAACATTTTTGGTATACGATTTTTGGCCATACTGCAAAATAATTCGAAAAACCTGTTTTCCGGATAAACAAAATCAATATTATTACTATTATTTCGTTTGAATTCAATGCTACATATTTGGAGACGATCGAATTTTTCACAATATATCATTAATAGTTTTCAAAATATATTGAATTTTGGCTGTCTTTCAGTTGGCGTTTTGAACCTTTTTTTAAAAATATTTTTACTCATTCAAGAAGCTTGATAATGTAATTCTAAGTTATGGGAAATAATTTGTACTCATGGAAAATCAAAAATATATAAGCACAATTTTTTCTTGTACACATTTCAACTTCAAATTTTGCAGAATAAATGGATATTTAAACAAAATATAATAATCTCGTATTTTAGTTTTTTCCATTCATAATTTTGATTATAATTAAAAAAAAAATTAATCATGCTTCGTGGGATTATGAAACATTTTTTTCAATTAAGTTTATTATTATTTTTCATATTATTTCGTTTTCACGCCATTTTAGAGCGGGTCTGCAAATGAAAATTATTATTATTGCCTTTTATCATTATTGTATACTAAGTTATTATATATTATGCGATAATTTTGTTAAACATTAATTCAATCTGTCTGCAAACCAAGAAAATACTGAAAATAATTAATAAATAATGAAACATTATCGATCCATGTAAGTATAGATACTTAATCCGTCTGATTCATCCATCCCCTTGTTCTGCAGAATCGTTTTTCGTATATTTATAAGGTACATATTTTATAATTCAATTCAAAATTAACACATTTATTACTGTGACCTACTGCTACATAGGTACTCGTTGACAAGTACCTTCTCTCGAAAGCAAAGTGACTTCTCCGGTTAATATATTATTTTGAAATTTCATGAACAAACACATATTATTTTCTACCGTTTACTCCGTTCTCTTCACTGCTTTAAAAATTATTGAATTATTACTAAAAAACCAAAACTTTTATCTCGTATTCCAATAATCCATATAGTGTTTGCCGATGTTAATCATTTTAAACAATTAAACAAACTATATAAAGACGAAAAAGGTGAAAGGTTAATTTTTTGATTATTTAATAAGATTTTCTCGAATTATCCTAAAAAATGGGTAAATTTATTGTCAAAACGCGTGTGGCATATATACATATTTTATTTTATTTATTTGACTTTATGTCTTTGCATTAGTTCATTAATTGTATTATGTTATAGAAATGTGCAGAAGTATGCAAAAGAATAATGCTATTGTATAAAATATTTGCAATTAAGAAAAAAACAATTTTTCTTTCATTCCGTCGTCTCAAAATCATTGTTTGGCGAGAGAGGTGTTTTACTCCACAATGAAAGTGGGTACTTGGAATTCAAAAAAATCTCGTTTAAGCGCATACTTATTTAATGTCTTTGGAAATGTGTAGAGAAACGAATAAAAAAAATTTAGTGTTTTCCGATGAGATATAATGCGTTTCAGGATATTTCATAAAATAGAAATAGGTACTCAAGTTGTACACAAATGATTGAATAGAAACATTCGATATTCATTTTATGTTTAACAATAGCGCGATTACTCCAACTAGGTGCAATCAAATATGCTTTTGAAAAGATAATGTAATTGTAACTGAAATGATAATAATAATAATACGAGAGCATCTGAATTTTAAGAAAAATGTATCGCTGATAATGAATCGGACAAACGTTTCCAAATAGGCACCCCAACACCTATTATAATATAATATGTAAATACATCATGATTAATGAGAGAAGATGACATAATAATAATTTATTCGCAAACACCAAATAATAACGCATTGAACGAGCAAACTCGCAGGGTAATAATATATGATATACTCTCCATCAAAATTATACCGTAGGTACCTAACCTACCTACCGACGCAATTAAAAATTAAATAAACTTACGAGTCATTTTATGCAAAATAATCCTTTTGATGCATGTTGTTAATTTGTAACATTATGGTGGTCTGTTTTTAATAATTAATGAATATTTTTATTTTTGCAGAAATGAGAAAAGTTAATATAATATATTTTATTACCTTCAAAAATATATTATCTACTGTGAATCATGTTTTTAAGTGCTCAAACAAATAATAATAATAATTAATAATCGTTTTTATAAAACGTTAAAATTTGTACGCGTGTCGTGTGGTACAATTGTTGTAATAATCATACATATATGCAGGGTGATTTTTTTAGCATACTCAACCCCCCCTCCCTTTTCCCTTTAACAGTACATTTATTCGAATTCTGATTGTCAGAATTTTTCAAGTAGACTTAAAGACCATATTTTCGAATTTCTGATATTTTTTACACTACTTAAGGAGCATCCTGTAGCGATACCAACTTGTATTCGTCAAAAGACAACCGCTCTTTTTTAATGAATTTTATTTAGCGGATACATTTTTTGAATACTTTAATATATCTAAATCCAAATTCTAATGAGTAGTTTCTGAATTAATAAAATGTTGATGCTAAGGATAGAAATCCTTAAAAATGGTTTTATAAAAATAAAAACTAATGTTGGATGTAGTCTTTATTATACTTGGATCATTTTTACAAATTATTTATTTTGATAATTCAATAGTAATCGCTAACTTTTTTAACTTTTTCAAATCTTCTTAGCCCCAATTTACTTAACTAATATTGTAGGTACCATAAACATATTATCTTTAAACACAAAGATACATTACTCAAAAACTGCTTATTAATAAAAAAAAAATTAAAAAAGGGGTCCTTAGTTGAAAAAACTGAAATTTGTATCGTCACAGAATCATCTTTGAGTGGTACAAAAAATGTCAATGATTTGAAAAACGGCCTTCAAAAGTATTGAAAAATTCTAAAAATCTTAATTTTAATATATAATAATATGCATAATTTAAACATAAAAACGAGATATGCATTCTTAAGAAATTACCCTGTAAATAGGTATACATAGTTAACTCAAAGTGGATGTTATGAAAGTAATTGAATTTATAATTTGTACCGACTTCAATTAAACGTATTTTACTGTTAGATATATTTATATACATTCATCATGTACCTATTCGATATTTGTAGATAGCAATAATGATGTCCTCATCGTAGTAGGTATGCGTCAAACCAGTGGCGTAGCCAGGATTTTTTTTAGGGGGGGGTTTTAATAACAGAATACATTTTACCACGACCAAATGATTGTATTCCTATATTATAAACATTATATTTTTGATATAAATACGGCTGAGGGGGAGGGTTATAACACCCAAAACCCCCCCCCCCTGGCTACGCCACTGCGTCAAACATATTGATTGGAAATTAAAAAAGAAAAAAGTGACAAAATATCATCCGAAAACTATCACTGGCGTAACTGTGCGTATTTCACCGAACGATTAAAATTTAATTTTATACTAAAATCTTTCGCTATCGTTTTTTGTTAACGAGACATCAAGAACAAAAATAATTTTGGATAATTGGACTTCAAAGCTACTTATTTATACAGTATTAAGTCTACGGTAAAATATATACCAGTAAACATAACAGAATTCACTAGAATACATTAATAAACTATACATAAAAGAATAAACGAAAAGTTTAAAATAATTCAAATTTGCAGTTATTTACATATTAGACCATCACGTACAATAGAATTAAATATAGTTTGGCTGCTGCGTACGAAAGCACTTTAAGAATATTTAACAAGAATATGACTTGATCCGACAACATTGTTTGGTTTCATTATGCGAACGACAAAAAATAAAACAAAAAGCCAAAAACGTTTTGTTTAAAATGTATACATTAAGTGTTCGGCAATACAGCAGTCATGATGACTTGTTGTGTACAGTTTTAAAAGCGACGAAACTGCCTCGAAAACGTCCCGACCAGCTATGGCCCTTTGAAAATGTACCGAGTTAAGAAAAAAAAAAAGCGGGTAAGTCGTGGATGTCGCTCTGCTGTACAGTAAGTTACTATATAGTGGGCTACTGTAATGGATTAGATTAAATTTGAATCCAATGATATTATATCATTGTAAACGAAAAACGATTCTGAGCGGACACGGTTTATCTGTCTAGGATATAATATTATAGATTATTAAACATTTTCAAATCTTAGGTTTAAAAAATCGCTCAAGTGTTTTGAAAATTTTACCATGTCTAGGTAAGGCTAATACGAGTAGACAACCCAAATTTCAAGTTTTTACGAATGTTTTCAACCGAATTACAACAAAATAACTCCCAAAATTAAAATGTCTATAATAAATATCCCAAAAATGGCTAAAATTATCCGAACTAAACCGTAAGAAACAAAATCCAAAACACACACAAAAAAAGATCTCTTGTCGTTTTTCATTTCAGAGCAATATTTCTGGTAGAAAACGTCGTCCGTAATTATTTAATATTATGAAATCGTAAAACCGTGAAACCCCACGTTTTTTTCTCCTTTAACCGCTTTTATTTCGATTGCCGTTTCGAAAATCGAAAAATGACCTGTCTAAAATACCAGCTCAATAAGATTACCTTTCAGAAAAAATGCTACACTTGATACTTTTGAGCAAGTTTAGAGGGAGAAAAAGTGTTTACAAAATAAAAAATAAAAATAAATAAACATCATTGTAAAACCGATACATTATTCCTCGCTCCGCGCGCTCAGAATCTAAAATAATATTGTTTTTAATAAACCGAAGAGACGCTCAAATTCCGACACAATATATATTTTATACACGCATATGTATTATACGTCATACGCGCATTTAATATTTTCGTTAAGGAGCTGCAATGCACGCGGAGTATCGATTGAAAAATAAACAAACGAACAAAATATATTTAAGGATAATTTAATGATATTATTGTACTCAACCGAGTGCTTCGTTTAATTTCGGTACGTAGAACATATGACACTTGTTGGTGGAAATCGACGTGTTTGTATAAATAATATTATTGCCGAGAAACAACAACGCGCACAGGTAGGTAGCTTTGTATAATGTATTCGGTTTTATATACGCGAAAAGTAGTTTTATATTGTACGACGAATGAGCCTGCGTCAACGGCCACACCTGATCGACGCACGACGTATATTTGTACTAATGTAGTATATTATGGTATTGGGTCATTCGAAAAACGGATTTCTTCGATATTTCCCTGCTGAACGGACACACGAAAAAATTTTAATCTATATTTACATCCACCCGCTCATCACCGGTTGTATTAATACACTTTTATAATCACGTTTTCTCTACTGCAGCAAACATCGGAGAGTGATAGAAAATGTTCATATATCTCGATTGTTACGAAAGACTAATGCGCCGACCTAAACTATTTCGTATACGACGTCTGTCGCGGTAATGATTATACGAATATCGAAATCAGATTCGTATTAAACGACCAATAGGAACAGTGTCATCGTACAAGATTTGGTGCGCTTTCGGCTTTTTGTGAAATGTCACACATTGGAATATTTTAGACGTTTTTAGCGTACTTATTAACATCGTCGTCGTTCGGCGTGTGCAGCTGTTGACGTTCTTGAGCATCGAACATAGGTACTCTTTTCTCCGCATTTATGTATGACGACTATTTGAATAGTATTATTTTTCTACGCTTTCTTTTTTTCTTCAAATGTTTGATAATATCACGATTGTTGACGTGCAATACGATCGTTATGACTTTTTGAAAACCCATATTTCGTTTGAAACACGACTTCTTCTTCTCCTCCTCCTCCTCGGCTTACCAGTCCCATTAAGGACCACTGCTGCCTTCGAGAGGTCTCCATGTCTGTTGTAGGTCAGCTCAGATGTTACATCATAATATGGTCTATCCCCCTCAAGTGTCTGGTGTGATTACGTCGATCCATCGGGTTCTTATAGTCTTCCTATAAGGTCCTCGACTCCTTGTTTTTTTCATTTTTTTTCTACAACTACTTTTTTTTATTAGTTAGGTTAGGTTAGTTGTAGCGTCGGCCGTCACATACGCCGAAATCACGTCCTATTTTACAGGAAACGTCTTGTAAAGTCATATAACCCGTGTATAAACATAATATGGTGTGTGATTGGTACTTGGTAGTGTGCAAGGGCGCGATTTTTTAATGCACTTCCTAATCGATTACCCATATCATAATAATATAATAGGTTGAAATAATATAATAATATACTCGTATTGTTTTTTATTACGCGAGTTTTGAAAGTAATATTATAGATTTTGATCGTTATTAAATATCAGTATGAATTATACGATAAAAACGACGAAAACGAGAATTTCTTTTTCAGACACATAATGCACTATGTACATGCATATGTATACTTAAACAGATCGGAGAAACTGAACGACACGGTTTTGATACAGTTAGACTAATAACCAAGAAAATATTATTATAATTTAATTTCCATCGATCGTGCTTTCTTAACACTTGCCGTAGCGGGCAGCCTTTTTTATAACCATAAATACAAAATATGTTGTGGGTACACAACTCCACGACCACACTGGAATACTATACCATACCTAACCACATGGACCAAAGAACGATTTAAAAAATTTCATTCGAAACTGAACACAACAGAAGGAGCCCTTCACCTGAAAATCGGGAAATTAACCAAAATCCACAGACTAAAGCCACACCTCCCACAAGATACCTATCATCATTATCGGTATCATCAGAACAGCGACCTAATAAAACAACTCGTAACTTAAGTACATTTTGCTAAATTAAAATAATTTATACACTATTTTTATTACTCTATTGCAGCCTATAGTCATTTAATTTATTAAATATTTTTTTTATTTTTTTTATTTTTTTATTTTTTTTTAAACATCGTATAACAAAGATTTCGTTGAAATAATTAAAACTCATTAAATGAAAAAAAAAATAAAGGCTGTGACTTATAATATATATTATTGGGTGGCTACTAGTTGCGTCCCGCGGTAAAAATTTCTTCCGAATTGCGGCCCGAGTTTTTTTGGGATGCAAACTCGGGCCGCAATTCGGATTAGACCTTTTTTCGTAAATATTTTCGGGACGCAACTAGTATGCAGCCATATTATTATATTATTGTGGGTAATATCTCGCCAATGACTACACCACCGTCTGAACCACAACACGAGACAAATCGAGCATGCATATTATTGTGTTTCCAAAACTTATTACTTTCGAAGTTTGACTTTTAATGTCAGCCTTAAGCTTTTAAACTCTACGTCGATATATTTCGACAGTTTTAGTTGATTATAGTTGTAAATTGATATTAATACTTAATGATATTTACCACGCGATTGACGTGTGTGTGTGTGTGTGGTTTTTATATACCTATACCCATTGTTATACGAAAATATATAAATTGTTTTTTATTCGTAGGTAATCGTTGGTTCGTATCAAAAAAAAATTATTTCATTGTGTTCGTCTGAAATGGTTTAAATCCATATAATTTAAACATATTTATTATTATTATTAACAAACCGGGTATAGATTTTATCTGTTTTTCGCTTTTATAGGAATGGTTCGCTACTGAATTATTAAACATATTATGCTATTAATTTTTATTTTGAACTATTATGAAAACTCCGGGAAACGCTATTTCCTACGTCTAGAACGTATTGCAGTATTATATTATTTATTCACGCATTCGGCAACAAAAATAAAATTGAACTACGCTGCAATGCATGTGATGACCGGACCTTCAGGTCGTTTCTTGAACAAAACGTCGCTGCACTGACAAATTCGTAAATCGCTAAATTTTAGAACCCGAGTGAAACATATACATTCAGGACCATATTATATTATGACGTACATTTTAGACTTTAAACGGATGTTTTGGTTTGGGAGTGAAGTGTTTTTTTTTGATTTTTTACACGTTTTCATGTGGGTAATTTCTTTCATCAAATTCAATCTAATAATTCTAATAGGTTACATTTTTTTAGTGCGGTTGGGGAGTAGAGGAACGAACATTGAAAGTAGAACAATTCTATATGCGATTTTCTTAACAATTTGAGGAGGAAATACAGACAAGAAACAGTGCAAACGCGAGAATACGTTAATCGATTAGGTTTCATTGTTGCAATTCAGAAAATAACATATTAAAGTAATGTAATACGTACTATACGTACAGTCGTAATGTAATTTTCAAAATATTTTAGCTTTCTTTTTAGTAATTTATAGACATTTTTAGATTTTGATAAAAACTGTTTCTCGGTCAAAAATCTTATTTGTAGTACAAGATTTCTTATAATATTTTGTTCTTTTTATAATATTTTGAAGTTAAAATTTTCACAAAATTTGATATTTAAACGAAAAATAACTATACTCATAACTTCTAGTTATTTAGATGATTTTCATGATATTGTTTATTTCTGTTAATTATTTTAAATACACGTTTTTCTTCGATTTAATTATGATTATCTATTAAAGATTCCAGACATGTACATGACGGATCCATTGATCCGTTAATAATAATACTGACATTTATAACATTCTTGCAATTCAAAATTATGTAACAACAATGAAGTATTATATCGCCTTATTAAATTCCAATAGGAACCCAAAATGCTACCGGAAATGTTTCCCAAATTCGTATTATAATTTATAACGGAATAATATTTAAAATAATATGCAATATTGAACAATCAAATTATAGTACTAAAAAAACAACATTTAGCATAATTTACGAAACTAAAATATATTCTAAAACAGTTTACAAATGAAACCAATTCAAATAATATGAAGTTTATTAGATAGAAAATATAGAAAGAAAATGTAATGAAACATTAGAATATAATATAATATGTAATATATTATTTATCAAATTATTTTTTATATTTACATAATATGTTACATATGGAAATTATTAAACTAAATTTAAATATTTCATGAATAATTAACATTATTTAAAGACTCTTGAATAAATGGTGTAATTTTATCATATCACTGTAGTCATAAATTTAATCACACGAATATTTAAGCTTTGAGCAAAACAGAATAATAAATTGATACTCATTACAGTTCTATCACTCATTATTTTTTTTTAATTGAGATTTCCTAATAATATCAAAATATTTATAGAACATTAACACTGTATACTTTCATACGCACAAATCGTACATAATATCTCACACAGTATTAGTGATTACCTAATAACAATCATATATATTATATTAATCCAAAATCTAGGAAATTGTTCGATCCCCAAAATATTAATTCTATAGACAGGTCAGGTTGGGTTAGGTTGACGTCGGCTAGTCTGGTGTTTGTTAATCGTACATTGTAAACGTTATATTTTTTTTTTTTACTTTTCTGATTCGCGCACGGTCGCCCATTGTTGTCCTTATTTTGACTCCATTAATGGACTCATGCCAGTTTAAATTGACTCGTCCCGGAACAACCATCAGTGATAAAGTAGTTATCTTAATAAATCCGATTATTTTAAAGAGGTACCTGTAGGCGTTGATCATAACTTGGAAAGGATTTAAAATTTTGTCAAACTGCATGTTCGTCACCGTTCATAATATTACATTTTTTTTTTTTAGGACAACGTGAAAGATATTTTGTTAAAACGTTTACGTAATTGAACTAACGCCTTGTTTTTGTTGTCGCCCATAAATTTAATTAATATCGCTGTTGTTCCGTTTTGTTTTATGTTTTATTTCCCCTTTTTGTCTGTTGCAGGTGATGTTTGAAAAAATAAATATGCACTCACCCGATAACCAAATGCCGCGCACTAATCTCTCAATATTTATTTTTGCGTTTTTATAAAAATGTTATCTACTTTTTTTATCTAGCATTCAAAAAATACCAATAATATCGACATAATATATATATGATATATATGATATAATTTATTTGTTTTTAAATGTTCAACTAAACTACATCCAGAAATAATTATGAATCGCCGGATGATTGATGAATAAATAAATAATACGCATATATATGTTGTTAACATATGATACATCAACAAATCAAGGAACAATATTCATATTTAAGAAAAAATTGTTTTAAGTTCGATTTATAATTTCATAACAATACCTACCTATTAATACATCGCAATAAATTAGGAGTTTTTTAAAAATAGGGTTGTCGTATAAGGAAAAAATGAAAACAACTTCTATTTTTAAATTTCATTTTATTTCTTTATAAACAAAATCTAAGAATATTAAGTATTTTCACAATTAATATGGAATAAGTATAATATACATTTTATAATTTGAATTATTTTTTTTTCTTTTAAATTAACTATAGGTAGTTAAGTTACATTATTTTTATAGAAAATGAAATTGTTAACAGATATTATACTAAAAAATAATATATAGCTATAATAATACACTTAATTTTTGAAAATGTTCTCAGAAAATTCGGGAGTGATCTGTAAACCCTTAAAATACACGGCTACACCTTCGATATAAAAGTGCGTCGCGCCGTGGACATAACAAAATAAAAATAAAAATAAATGCTGAATCCACCTAAGTATTTTTTTAAACGGACAAAGAATTAAACACGAATCAGATGATATTTCGTATTTGCTCAAAACAGATAAGCAAACTCGGGATTTCGGTGTCCAAATAAAACGACTTTTGATGTTTTGCCAAAAGAAAATTTGTTCAATACCATATAATATACTGTACTTAAGTTGGTTGAACATGGTTTACCTTTCAAAATCGTATAGGTACCTATTTTTTTTACAGTACCTAACTTTAACAACAATTCTCTATTTGTAACCAAATTTTATTAGTGTGAATCTTTTAATGCAGAATTGAGTAAAAAAAAAAAATAAATAAAAAACATACCTATCGCTAAAGCCGCTTAAGGTTTTACAGTAATTATAGAACGTTGTGAAATTCATATGTAATAAACACGTTACTATTTAATTAATTTGGAAACAAAGCTCATCATTTATAAACAAACATATTTTATTCAAAATATACGCTACTAAGTATAATATAAGTATACTTGTTTTATTTTTCATATTCAAGACACTATTGATTAACGATTTGATCAGACTTCAAAGGGAATAATAATATTATAAGAATTTTATATTTAATTTAACAAAATTAATTTTTTCAATCATATTTATTTCCTAAAATAGAAATATTATTAAATTAATTCATATTTCTATATGAATTATGTTTATCAAAAGTCAAAGGTCAAAATCTACGTATATTCTATTTTAATTTTAATTACTCATTAGAAATAATGAATTAATTAAATGTGTTAAACTATTATTATACAAACAAAATGTGCACTTATAAGTTGAAGGTATTTTTTCTGTCGAACAGTAAAACATTTCATTATAATATGCATAATTATTTATCCTTATTATTGTATCCGATGTGCTGTGCTAATTATTATGGGTATCTTGCAGTTATTTAACTATTTTTTAAATGAATTATTCTTGATAAGTAAGAAATAATTTAATTTAAATTCTTGACTTTTTTAATTCCATGAATTATTAACAAATACATGCATGTTTGATTTTAGCAAAATTTTCATCAATTTTTCTTTTTGTACATGAAAACTTTATTTTTTAAATGTAAAAAGTAAAAACTATACTTTTACGAATTCAACAAAATCATATTGTCAAAATAGCAAAGATAAAATATATTTTGATTTTTATCTAATATTCTATCAGGATAATCCTTAGACATTTTGAAAAATTTTAATCCGATATTTCTTATCCAAAATATTACATTTATGGTATTCGTTTAGTATGTGACCTACCGATCGAAAATCGAATTTAGTATAACCTACCTTGATTACCGGGTTTAATGTGTGACCTACCCACCTACCAAGAAGATTATCTATATTATGGGCATGGACAACCTATGTTTGCTTATCTTTATAATTATATTATATTATACTGGTTTTTACTGGTTTTTACCAATAGATATTTTGTCATTCTAACATTATCGACAATATTGCAGTCAGTACGACCAGTACCTACATGTTCTGTCGTTAATCCGAAATCGCGTGTTTAAAACTTTAAAATGTTGGCAGTTAAATTGTAAACGATTATTTTTTATTATTATTATTTCTTCTTTTTTGATGATCTATCAATAGGCAAGATAAAATTTTTTTTAATTTTTAAGTGATGTACAAAAAGTGTATTGCTAAACATATGTAATTTAACTTAATAAATTTTTTTATACTCATATTTTGTTGACTAATATTGATATAATCCGTAATCTGTAATAATAAAATAACCTAATTATATAATTAATTTGACTGTTTTAAATTAATTATCGGTCCGGTAGGTCACGCATACAAAACAAATATCATATACGGTAGATCACGCGATCGGTAGGTCACGTACTCAACGAATACCCTATACTAAACCAACGAAATTATAAGTATCTGTTTCATTGATATTTGTATTAACAACCAACTTTGAAATTCGACGAATAGCTAAAATAAATCGCATTTTGTACTGATAAACTTGTGGCAAGACCGAGTAGGTAGGTATTTATTCTTTACACTTCCAGAAAATGTTTTTAGTGAAATTCACAGTTGCCCGTAAGTCAAAAGTCGTTAAATTTAAGCAGATATAAAATGTATTACCTACCTATGTCAAAAATGTTTACCGCATTGTTAGACGGAATCTGTTCAACGCATTAAAGTTGTCCAAAAGCCACAAGATTCGTGCAAGAAATGTTCGACATTTCGAAATAATGAGATATTATATATATCATTTATAGACATTTATTATCACACATAGGTGTAGGTATACGTTTACATTGTATTTGCGAAAAGGTGTCAAACAAATACTTGAAGTCCACTATATTTACATTTCTGATCAATAATCGTATATCGATGGTATTTTAGATCTTTCAAACGTTATATTTATACCTGGAAGTTATCATTAAATGTATAAACTATATGCATAACATACTTTTGTAGTATATTATTGTTATTTTTATTTTATTTTAATGTAATATTATATGCCTTACTTATTTAAATACAAATTAATCAAAATTCTAGAATCATAGCACGGTTTGGCTGTGCAGAGTAGTAATTGGTGACATATGACAATTGGTACCTACACTGTCATACTTACATCGAATAAGCAACGAAAGTTTTACAAATTGCTCTGCCATTGTATTAAACATTACAATAGGCACTAAAGATTCCGAACTAAAATTAAATCCCTTTGATATTATGTAATTGATATAAAGATACTCATACAAAACCACTTTTATACAACCAACAATTATTTGTTTTTAAACATTAATATAATAAAAGAATTATTTAAAGCTTGATTTAAAGATATAGAAAGCTAACATTGATCGAAGTAAAACCCGAGATCGTAGCTATTTTGATGACATTCATAGCATAAATTTATTGAATATGAAACAATTACATTAAGTACCTGCATTTGAAATAACTATTATTTCATAATTTTATAACTATTACATGTAAAATTATATTAGTATTTTTCATTGATGTTTATTAGAACTGATAAGTCATGTACTTAATGCAATCACAATCAGGATTAAAATAATAACAAACAATAAAGAACAAAATTTAAAAAAATTAATTAATAACAAAATGACTATGGTCTACCTTATTTGAAGCTAAAAAGTAATATGATTTTGGTTAAGAGACCACTGAAATTTTTTAAATTTGAATGCCTGGATACAACAATACTAGGGTAAAGTTTTCTTCGTGAATAAAGACCTCCAAGTTAGATTCTGTTAACACATTTAGTTAAACAAAGTATATAAAATATTATTTTTTTCAATGTTGAATTCCTATTTTTAGTTAAATTAAAGTTTTTTAAATAAAATTATTACTAATTTCAAAAACAAATGTAAAAGTTTTCATAAAAATGTATATATAAGTTACTCAAATAGATGTAATATTGCACTAACATTGCTCCTAATGGTGTGACATGTTTCTTTTAAAAATATTTCAAAACTTTAACGAGGTAAGAGCGGCTTATAGAATTTTTTAATGTATTTCATTCTAATTCTCGTAGAGTATTATACATTATATCATTTATTAAAAATGATTTTAGTATATATAAAGTTTTATAATTTTATAATTTTAGTATATATAAACTAAAAATTGAACAAAGTATGAACGCCGAGCGATATATTATATTTAAGCTTGTGTTAAAGATTTGTATTGTGAGCATTCCTTTAAAAACATTGAATAAAAAAAATGAGGTACCTTATATAAGTTTAAAAAAGTAAGTTAATTGAAATACGCATAATACAAAATAACAAAGAACTTTCTGTAACTAGTAGACTTTGCTGTCGATGTTTTTTTGTGATCAATAAAAAATAAAAATAAAAATAACAAAGCCATTATAGTTAATAAATATTAAATATACTATTGTATTTTGTATATTTGAATAAAACCATAATTTAGTTGTGTATTTTGTAGACAAAAAAGTTAATAGAATAGACATCTACGAATTTTCTTGGTAACTTCTTAATATTTAAATCAAATTATAAATAGGTATCTCGTATCTATGTCAAATATCATGAAGACAAAATGTATTCTAATTATGTATACTTCGGTACATATTTGTTTTAAATCTATTAAAATATAACAAGATCGGTATACTCTACTATACTCTACTATACTCTACTATACTCTAGTATATTTATTTTTGATTATTTAAAAAGAAAAATTTTCTTTGAAATATTTCACACATACTACTTGCTTTTTCTTTGAAAATAATATTTAATTTTTTTTTATTAAATAAATCATTAATATCACGACATTAATTACGTACATAAATGTTGTTCAATGCTATACAATATTCAAAAACATTAAAATCCAACATTCAAAATAATATTCTTTCGAATACAGTTGCAAAATAAGTATACCTATTGTACACTAATGCATTACCTAGTCAAATAAATTTAAATTTTATATTTAACGGGTAACGGTATTGTAACGATATTTTAAAAATGTTAACGGAACAGCAAATTTTTGTTTCGGACTAATACCATAAAAGATATTATCTAAAACTGAGATGATAATAATATTATAATATTAGAACTTGAACTGTAGGTATACATGAAATATTGTAGAATATGCACATATTTATAAAAACAAAATATTTTTAAAAATGCATAATATTCATAAAAAATGTATGATAATATGCACAAGATTACAATCAATAACATACTCGGAAAATTGTATACGTTTTGTTAAGCTATGCCTTCGGATTTGAAGATATTTTCAATCTCGTACCTATATCAATTTATTATAAAACAATTATTAAAAAAGAGCCAGTAATAAATTTTGTTTTATACCTATATAATAACTCATACATAAAATATAATACGTTTAGCCGATTGCTCGATTACCTAAAGCTCAAGATAGCTCATTACAATCAAAAGTTTAATCAAACTTTGTTCAAAATTAAAATTTTTTTTTTATCGTTAAATGTTTATGCAACTATCTCGATTCTAGAATAATTATGTGACATGTATTAATTTTTACTAAAATACACTTTATAGTTTAAGCGTTACGAAACGTCGACATAATATTTGATCGGAATCATTCCAAGTTAAATGTAGAAATATGATTTGAACGACTTTAATGCGACGTTCCAGACACCGCGGAAACCTTAAGCCTTAAGGGCTTGTACTTATATCACGTTCGATTTGTTTAGAAACAAATTAATGCGTCTTTAACGTGGACGTACAGCTTTGGCGCGAGTAAAACGAGCGATGATGAGAGTAAAATATGACATAAATAATGAACGGCGCCCATCCAGTCAAGAGGATTTTCACCAAAAAAAATTCATATCTATCATAAAATATATTATTATTTTTAAGTATTTTAGTTTATCTTATTGATAAAAAGTTCGTCATCGGCAGTATAATTATTGCGTTCACCGCAGACATCAAACACATCGTTATTATAATATAAAATAATATAATATACATGCATGTATGATGTAAATAGTAAATATATGTCTTACCGAAGTCGGGTAGGCCAATACGGTGTGTACGCAGAGTGCTGAGGCGAAGGCGACGATTAGTGTACTGGAGTGAGCCATTTCGTCAATGAGTACTGTTCGGGTACGTCGGGTGAAAATTGAAATAAACGTTTGGAAATATTATTTCGGAAAAGTATGGTATTTTCGGGCGCACGGCAGATGGAATGCTCAACAGATTATCGAATTGTTGTGCGTTGGTCGTCACCGGGTCACGATAGTGTGATGAATTCGAACCGCGGTTGAAAGCCTAAATCGAAATATTTTGATAATAAGTATTAAATTGTTTTCCAAAATTCTTTCAATATTAATATATATTATCGAATCTCGTGAAAATTAACGTAATTATGTATATCATTTAATTTACCGCTTAAAATATGATACGGTGTGGGTATGATATATATTATATATATATAATATCAAACGGCGACGATGGTGTGTATGTGTGGGCACGTCACTGACAGTGTTCGGCGTGAAGGCAGCAGTTGGACACAATCGTACCGTGGTCGTCGGCCGGATAAGTGAGGTGTCCCGAAATGCAGGCGCCCATATATATACCGAACGTACGCGCGTACTCGAGTACCACGGCGACTCCGCCTACGTCGGCGGCGCACCAACCCTTGTTGCGGCGGTGGTGGCGTTCGCGACGACGACGCACGGTGTGACGACTATTAGTTTTAATATATAATAATAATTTAGTTATAATATGATATATATTATAATCAGTAATGTTCACAAATGTATACATAATTGTTTTTAAATTTTAGTTTATTTTTGACTATAATATAAAAGGTATTCGAAATTTAAACAGTGCCTAAGTATTGAATTCTATTTCATATTAATTAAGATTATATCATATAATATATATATATATAATATAATATACATATATAATCATAAGGCATAAATAAAAGCATAGCAGTTTTTACCAAACCGTCGAGCAACGCCCAATAACAAGTCAAGGGTGATTGACCAAATTCTTGGGCTAAGAAGAGCAAAAAGGTTCTATGTTTAACCATCTTATTTTACAAGAGAGCATACATTTTTAAGGTTTGTTCAAAGATATAGCACCATTTTGCATTGTGTATCTTATTCGTTATAACTAGTATATCAAACTAATTTCTAGCTTTAAACACGCGCCATTGAAAACTTATAGGTATAAGGAATATTTAAAAAAAAGAAATTTCGAAAAAAACACCATATAGAACCTTTTTACTCTTATCCCACACAATACTTATACAGCTATATTACCGAAATACCGACACTCGACAGAAATGTAAAAATAATAAATAAATATTGAATGAATCTCACAAAAATCATTGTCGGTGGTATTGTCCGTACGTAATCGTCTTCGTCAGGTTTTTTATTCTTCTACCTATATGTGTACCTACAATTTATTTAAATAATTCACTATTATAATTTTGTTTTTGTGTATTAAAAATTTAAAAATGCAATTGTATTTTTTTAGTTGTCAATTAAAGTTTGCTTCAATACTTTTATCCTGAAAAAAAAATTAAATACCTATATTTTAGCGTTCTTCGGAGTACTATACTCTCATAAAATGATAATATAACATCACTACTGATTATAATGTACCTATGTAAGTATAATATGCCATACATCAGCCAACCATCCCAACCGGTATGCCGTGAAGACTCAATATGTGTGCCGCCAAATACCATGATTATTATTAACTTATTTACTCGTAATTTGAATAATAAGTTAAAATAATTTTAACGATTCTCTTATTCTAATATGATAACGGTGTGCTTGTCAACTATTTGAATAAGGTGACGACCAGTGCCACATTTCTCAGCAGGACTAAATTTTTATATCTAACATAAACATAATCATAATGCAATGTGTCTGCTTTTCAATATCAATAAATTTAATAAATTTAATAAATTTAAATATGATTTTATATGAGTTTTCCTAGTTAAAATAAACACCATTTTAATTATTTACTAGTGATTTACTGTTTTACTGATTTGTAGATTATCAGGCTATCGGGTTACCATGCCCTATAATATTAAAATATATATATTAAACATATTATTATATAAGTCAGTGTGTGAATAGTGTACTACGGCTAAAATATGGGTCAGGGTTAGTGAGGGGAAAAGGTCGGGAAACACCACTATACATTTGCAACAGGTTAAGTTAGGTTAGGTTAACCTAAATAAATAAATAAATTAATTAATAAATTGGATTACGTTAAATTCGATACGGACGACATTTTTTCTTTACCCCGCCACCCCATAGACACTGTGTAACCGCATGACGACGTCGCACGATATACAATTCATCATCTTATTCATCCACTTACAGTCTCAATCAGTGGCGGCGTGAATGACAAAATATAATAATGATTATACGTGACAAGTATATTATAATATTATATTCTAAGAGAGACTACTGCGATTCAGATGTAAACGGACATATTATTATATAATAATATTTTGTATCATTATAGTGCAATGCGTGTATTAAAACCATCGGTATGGGGGGAAGGGGGCAAACGTACAAAATTTGGCATGCACCACCGCAACGGGACGTGTTAGGCTCTTCATCGACATAATATTACAAATATAATATTAAATAAAACAATTTAAATTAATAGGTAGTGTGATGGGTGAATACAAAATTACAACCATTCAGAAAAATACAAAGAAAAGCATTTCAAAATAAATCACCAACGATCAAGTAATCAAATAATGAATAATAAATGATAACCGTTATCAGTTAGGTTAAGCGTGCGTAACCCAGTGCCGTATTTAGGAATTTTACACCAAAGGACAACACAAAAATACACCTCATTAATCATTATACAAAATACAAATTTAAGCTAATAACCTATGTAGTTGATGCTTAACCAATAAAAAAAAAAAAAAAAAAAAAAAATACAAATTTAAATTATAAAAAAATTAGCCGCCCTCTCCTACTCAGCCGCTCGGAGCAACAATACCCTGTAACGGCTGTAGCTCCTCCCTAAATACGGCCCTGGCGTGACCCATATAGTAATACTAGTATTAGAGTATATTCTATAGTGTCTAATACCTATATACTAGAGTAGGTACTACCCTATGGCGTGACCGAGAGTTAATAAGGTATGATAATATACGAGTATAAAACTATGATAAAATAGTATCGGTGATTAAAACGGAAAAATATTTTTCCATCAAATCATAAAGTTCGAAAATTAGTACTGTAGTAGTTAGGTAGGTGTTGGTGGGTTAGCAATATACTAAATTTAAAAAAACCCAATTTCCAATTTATAACCGCCACTGATATCATTATGATGACGGTGTAAAAACTAGACCCAGGTAAAGATAGAAAAAAAATTAATCATTATTATTATTATCATTTTAGATAAATACGTTTTCGAATGATGATTGGAGCACAGATTATATAATCTGTGATTGAAGCCTACAGGTTGTGACGTGGTGGTTGGCCACAGTCACATTAATAATTTGTAGTTTGTACTGCGGTAGTGCGGTCGAGCATAGTCCGGCGTCGCTAACGTACATCACCCCAGCCCCACCCATTTCAATTTTTTGAAAATTTTCTATACCAATATTTAGTATGTAATTTGTATGAATTTGTACGACTGTTTTCAAAATTTGTACGATCTTGGGTTCCCAGTTATAGAACAAAAACAATGGGTGGGGCTGGGGTGATGTGATTCCAGCCCCACCCAAGGACAAAATTTAAAAATTTTATTATTAATGGTATACTACTAAATTTGAACCAGGCACGGCTCAAGGGGTAGGCGGCATAGGCCCACGCCTAGGGCGACATTTTTTAGGGGTGGCATTTAACATTTTTGTAGTCAAGTTCTAATGAAATGTTTACATTTTTATTATGTTTTTATTAATTTTAGATTCAGAGCGGAGCGATGAATGTATTGACTTTACCATGATGTGTGTTTTTATTTTTTATTTTTTTGTGTCTCATTACGTTTTGGGGCATTAAAAATGCTTCGATTGTCGACTTCAGTATTTATTAATCTAATTAATTGTTAATTTTATGTAAATAAATAAAACGAACTCAAAATTAAGACTTTTTCAGTATTGTTTATGTAAAAAAAAAAATTTGATGTAGTATTTACATGTAAGTGGCGACAAAACTCAAGTTTGCCTAGGTGAGTTTAAGCACTTGAGCCGGGCCTGATTTGAACACCAAGGTATGTATATGGAAAATACTGTATGATGCTCGTTTTATACATATTATACCTATATTATAATACTGTATTAATATTAAATTTTATAATAATCTGGCAGGTAATACTCTAAATGGAATTCACAAAAAATACAAACAATTCAAAAACCCCTGAAGGTGTGGGGCTGGGGTGACGCCGTTTTTTAAGTATTCGCGATTGCCGCCGAACGATGGTCGTACAAATTTCGAAAACAGTCATACAAATTCATACAAATTACATACTAAATCGTGACACAAGAAAAAATCCAAAAACACAAAAACTTAGATGAGGGGTGGGGCTGGGGTGACGCCGTTTTTTTAGTATTCGCGATTGCCACCGAACGATGGTCGTACAAATTTCGAAAACAGTCATACAAATTCATACGAATTTCGTATACTAAATCGTGGCACAAGAAAAATTGTAAACGAAGGGGATACGAATCGATATTTAAGAATAAAATTTCGCGTCAAACACAATATGTTTGAAATATTAAAATAAGGTATGATGTCATACAATAATTTTGGTTTTAAAAACATTTATGAAAAATATCTCATCTATGTATGACTCGAGGGTTATAACTGTTTGCAGATAAAGTTATTTTAAAACTATATAGATATTTTGATTTTATACAAGTAACTAAATTATAAGCCAACAACAATGTGTAGTAGGTAATCTACTTTATATAGAAATATTAAATATAGACTTCCGTCTATAGTTTATCAACCATTAATCCTCATAATTATACCTACGTAATTTACTCTTTAAGACGCGTCATAGTTTATAATATATTATTATATAGTATTTATCAGTGGCGGCGTGAACGGGGTTGATTCGACACAGTTGCGTCACGAAAAAAAATGGTGGGTTGGTTGGGGTGTTAAAAGTTGACATTAGTAGTTGAGTTTGTAGTTAGGAGCTTATTTTAAAGTTAGGTTATGCTAAACACACACACACGTAATATATATATATATATATATATATTGAATAAACAATCTAATATTATATATTTTTGAGTATTTTATCTTTTTTTAATATTTTGGTGTTTATATAAAACGTGGGTGAGTAGGTGGGTGTTGAAAATTATTTACTGCGTCATTGAAATAATAAGTTCACGGTGCCACTGCAATATTTATTAATATACCTATTTCTTTAATGCGTGGCACAACTCACATAACATGTACGTCAACCATTTTTTTAAATACAGTTTACCTATATATCTGTTATTCGTGTATCCACAATTGTTTTTATCATCATTAATGTTTTTCTAATAATTTTTGACACATCGACAATCAATTGAATGAATTTTTACGCACACACTCAAATACGTGGGTTAAACGTCTATCTATAAGTCCATTTGACACGATTAAGTTTTTACTGTTCATGTTATCGCATGTCTCATTACGTGTCATTATTTTGTAACCTGCAATTACTATATTATACTTCCGTTGGCGCCTCACACACATGTCTGCAGACAAGGGATTAACTCGTCCACGGTTTAGGTATATACAATATAACTGTCTTCCGCATCCGGTCTGGCCGGAAACATCTCAAATCCACTGCGCGTCATTCCGTTGTATATTAATATTATTATAGGTATCATCGTCGATAATATATTGTATTATAAAGAGTATTAACATTTGGATAGGTATAACGAAATTAAATTAAATAATATAATAAATAAGCCATTACAGTCACAGTGAATACATTTTTTCTCTTCAAATCCAAAATCAAATGTTACATAATATCATTTAAAACTATTAATTTATATAATTGCCAAAGATTTATCTATCTTTCTTAAGTGAGCGTTTAATGGCATTAGAGTGTTATTAAAATGAAAGACAACATTATTATATAATACACACAAAAGAAATCTAGAAAAATATGTTAAAAATAATAATTGTTTTACTAAAAATAGTTAAAATATATACAAGGTCCAGCTGATACCTCTAAAATTTAATAATGTATAAATCGTCATACCAGGTATACGGTTACCTACCGCTTTCGTCTACTGTGGTTACGCATATATAGACCTTAATACTATACATACATAATTTGATAAAACCTCACAATGATAAATTTCATGAATGCGAGAAAGGAGATATCTACAAGTGGTTTTCCTTGAAAGTTAATTATTGAGATCTATTGTTACGCACAGATTACGTCAAATCCAACATGATCAATATTCAAACAGGAGTATGTATATTTTTGAAGAATATAATAGAATTACCATTATAAAAAATAAAAGAGATGACGAGTGAATGCTCGTTCTGGATAAACAACAAAGGCATGTATATTCCAAGTTTCAATAAGATTTTTCAAAAAGAATGGCTTCAAACATCACCCTATTGGAAAATTATTAAAATGCATTTTTTTTTTTAAATAATATAAAATATAAGAACACTCATCGACCAAGTGTCTAAGTCAACAAATTTTGGGATGTGCGCCAGTTAATATTTTCGTGTGTTGCACTCTAATTAAGTCTAAATTAAATAAAACATTAAAAAATATTACTTATCTTTTTTTCTATTTACACTCGTTCGGCATGATACCTTGTTCAGTGTACATTTGGGGCATTAATAAGGGTAATTTCGGAAAGCACCCGGGAGACCCCCTTAGGCAGCCGACCTGACATAAACGAATATGAATGCATCACATTAAAGTGAATTAATAATTATACCCAATTTTTTTTTTTTTTTTTTTTTGGGGGGGGGGGGGGGGTGGTAAAAGTTATGTTTAATTTGACACGTCATATACCATCAGCCTATTATTACCTGTGCTCCAGACATAAGAAAAATAAAACCTGTGAAACACAATATAATTCTACGTTATGCGAATAAAATAATTGTCATACATACCCATATACGGTTAGATATCTATAAATGAAGATATTTTGCAGGTCAAACCACGAAGTTCTAAATATTTTGTGAAAACACAGCTCATGCACATATACATTTTAATATATACATATGACTATATGAGATTGTACGATTTGTACGACTTAGTACTAACTAATATATATAATATATATAGTATATTATACGAAATGCACGAGTTTGTGCTCCTGTTGTAGCTATTCATGTTACCTATGACATATTTTGTGTCTAATGAATTACTCTTCAGTCCTGACCCTAAGTATTACTCAAAATTAGTTAATAATTATTATTCTAATGGATTCAAGTAGTTTGTAGTGTTTGTACTAATTTACCATATCATCATATTTTCTTGGCGAAATATACATCCAAATTTCATAGTTGAATTATATATAACATGCGTACACGAAGCGCTACATTGGAATAAAACAATATATAAAATTATATATATTATAAATTATAATAAATAGGGCCCGCGGATTTATATGCTCAAAAAACCTCAGAAATATACACTATAAAATATGCATTTATGATTTTATCTTGTAAGAATATACTCTATAAAATTTAAAATATACAAAACAAGTCTTTTGTTTTCATAATTTTTATATGTTTACCTGCATAAAATTATATTCTATTTATTCTATTTATATGATTCATTCTTAGCATTTTAAATAAAAATTAATTAAATCGAATGAAAGTTACACGCACTCAAATCACGAAAATTACAACTAATGTATGGTTTACGAAATCCTATCCAATAATATATAATAACTTGTCCCTGCAATAGGTCTCAGATAAAAAAAACGACTTCATCAAATTAAATGGACTATAGATATAAACTATAAATACGTTATTTTAATTAATATAAACAAAATATTACATATATTATTATATATTCAAAAACCGTATATATGCGACGAAAAATTGTAAAATACAGAAATATACAGTATACAACATGTCAAGAAATAGCAAAATATTCAAAAATATGCAAAATAAAACATTGCATTTATTGACTATGATTAAAACTTGTAGCTTACCTAGTTATTTTTGGACTGTTTAGAAAAAACCTACAAATGCATATAAATCCGGGTCCTAAATTTATATACATATATCTAATATATAATACAGGGTGTCCCACGGAGATCTGACAAATTAAATAATATTTTTTTTAAATATAATTCGTAGACACTTATTGCGCTACATTTTTAGAATACATTTTTTATTTTTTAATACTGAAAATAAAAAACTTAAAAATTGATAAAAAAATTTTTCGAAATATTCAATAAAGCCAATTTGTAAATCTGATTTTCAGATAAATGTATATGGTAAAAACACTTATTTAAGTCAAATGGCTGATTTTTTACAATTTTTTTAAATATCAATATTTTCGTTAAGTAAATTACGATCTAGTTTATGTTAGAAACATTTTAATTTCAAAAATATTATTATAATGAAACATTAGATCCAATAAAAATTATTATGTTTTAACATGAGCCTATAAAATGTTCATATAAAATATTTTTTGAAACTAAAATGTTTCTAACATAAACTAGATCGTAATTTACTTAACGAAAATATTGATATTTAAAAAAATTTAAAAAAATGAGCTATTTGACTTAAACAAGTGTTTTTACCATATACATTTTTCTGAAAATCAGATTTACAAATTGGCTATATCAAATATTTCGAAAAAATTTTTATCAATTCTTAAGTTTTTTATTTTCAGTAGGTCTTAGAAAATAAAAAATGAAAAAATGTATTCTAAAAATGTAGCGCAAGTGTCTATGAATTATATTTAAAAGACATTTTTAAAAATGTTGATTAGAACAAAAGTTATTTCATTTGTCAGATTTTCGTCGGACATCCTGTATATAAATACGTAATATATTAATATTATAGGTACAAAAAATAGAATAGAATATAGCTTTATCATTATAATTTTTACCCTTAAATCTATTAGTATAATACGATAAACATTATAATTATTATACAATATTGTGTATTTTTAATTTTTAAGCAACTATACAACTATACATGGTTGGATTTTACGAGAAACGAAAAGTTACTTAATATACTTTATAAAACCAAATTTTTTACTCGTATTTTCAGTGTTTATGCTTCATGTACTACACATTTATAAATTATGTGGTGTAAAATAAAAACTTCAATTTAAAAAGCGGGTAAGTCGTGGATGTCGCTCTGCTGTACAGTTACAAGTGGGTTACTGTAATAATGGATGGAATTAAATTCGAATCTAATGATATTATATCATTGTATACGAAAAACGATTCTGAGTAGAGATGGTTTATCAATCTAGGTTATATTATAGATTATAAAAATTTTCAAATCTTAGATTTAAAAAAAATTGTTTTAAGAATTCCTACCTTAAAATAATTTGGGAATTTTTGTGATTTTTACGTATGCATGTTGTCAAAATCCAAACTTTGAATGCTTGTAAAATAAAATCATATCTATGTATTTTTAATATTTTTCAACTGCTATTGTAACAATATGTTGGAAGCATTGTATTAAATTTTGAAGCTTTTTGACGCAACTAATAAAATTTTGTTAACATTAATAGAAAAAAAACTAAAAAAGTTGAAAATTTTATTAAATATGCCTGCCTATATAGAAATTAATTGAAAATTTCAAGTATCTGTGGTCATTTTTTTTAGAGTTACAATAAGAAAATCGCTAAAATGAAAAATGTAGTGAAAATCCATGTTGTAAAAATTTAAATTTCAAATGCTCATAAAAATTTAATTTGAAAAGATTGACAAACTTGTAAGGAATCTTGTATTAGATTTTCAAATCTTAGATTAAAAAAAAAATTTTTTTATGAATTTCTAGCTTAAAATAATTTGCAAATTTTTGTGATTTGTACGTATTTTGTGACATTACAAACTTTGAATGCTAATAAAAAAAAATTGTAATAATGAATTTATTTTATTTTTCAACTGCTATTGTAACAATGAGTTAGGAGCCTTTTATTAAATTTTCAAGCATTTCTACCCAGCAAATAAATTTTAATCGATATTAATTTAAAAAAAACTAATAATGATCGAAAATTACAATATAATGCCTATAAAGTCGAAAATCGAAGCATTTTTACTGCCCCAAAACGTGATGACAGACATAAAAAATAAAAATAAAATAAAAACCACACATCATGGTAAAATCAATACATTCCTCGCTCCACTCAGAATCTAAAAAAAAAATGCCTGTTCACAAAAATTAATTTGATTTCAATTCAATAAGTATTTTATTCTGTGTTATGATTAGTGATAGGTAAACAATGTTCCACTTTAAATTCTCAAACGTATATGAATTGGTTTTACCATTTATTTGACCAGTCCATATAAGAATCTAAGGTGAGAAAAATGTGACGTGTATGTAAATATATAACAGTGTAAGTTGTATTTATTTTTGTTGTGTACTAATCATGAATGCGCAATAACAAACTTGTGTTATTATATATAATAGAATAGAATAATTGAATAATATATAATAATATAATGTAATGATACTAAATAATAAATGTATTTATTTAAATTTTTAGAAATTCTAGAAGAGTTTTTTTTTAATTGGTACTTGAAATACTTGTTTTGCAGTTTATCACTGGTACTAATGTGTTTATTTGGACCGTAGATCAACATTTTCCATAAAAGAATGGACAAAGATAAACTGAAATAATTTGAAAAGACAACTTCAATAACAATAAAAATACATACTAAAAATATCAAGTATAGACAGCACAGAATCGTTTTTCGTATAATCGTATGCAATGATTTATAAAATAAATGATCCAAACACTAAAATACTAACAAGACGTATCAATATTCCAGTTCATTTAAGTATTGTTCAATCTAGACAAGAAAAAAAATAAGTACTTAATGATACGTAATATACTGCACAATTATTAAAATAATATATAGAAATTTAACAAATAATAATTTGGAATAAATTTAACATGAAAAATATTGTTCATTGAATGTAGTATGTAGGTACATTTTATTAGAATTAGTTTTAAAAACACATTAAGAAAGTTTTTTTTTTAATCGTCTACTATATTTTATTATCTATTTATTTGTATTATGAAATGGTGTGAATTAGTGAATTGGATGAATAAAATTAATATTTAGGACATTTAGGGGACACGGCTATCATATATTTTTAACTAGGTATTCGATAATATAATTTGACATATTCATATATTACACTACTCATCGATTCTAAAATTCTAAATATTGTTCAAATTATTCATATTTCATTATGGTACAATATTTACATCCAATTAATTTGAATTTAAATTTATCAACATAGGTAATGCCCATCATGTCATAATGAAGAAATCCCGAATTGTGCTCTACTGTGCGTTACTACACTTAGACATTTTTTTTTTTAATTATGAAGTATAAATAAAACAACATATTTCATACTACAGTGTTTAGTATTTAAAGTGAAACAGTTATTATCATCATGGGCTTTTGTTCTAACTGTTTTTGTACGGGGGCGAATGTCCGGGAGGGTTTGGTCCATTTCCTGAATTGTACACATGCGTATAACAATAACTTAAAAGTTAAAATTCAACAAAACTTATAGCATATTACAGTACTTATTATACTAAATGTATTATTCATCAAAGTCAAATAAATAATACATCTTTTTAATATAACTATAATAATGACCATAGTTACGTAACTTCCTAAAAAGGAAAACTATTTTTGTCATGTTCCGCATGAGATAATAAGTGTTATTGTAATGAAGATGCTATAGAATTATATTTCAACCAAATTAAATTATTATAATTACTATTACTATAACTATGTGTTATAAATATAATTTTATAAAAATTTTAGCAGTTTTGAGTTATATCATTTTTAATATGTGTATTGCTGTTGTTTGTAGATATGAAATACCTATTATATGTTTAGAGTCCATTTGAAATACATGTAGTTTGTAACTAAAACTCATACATATTGTAGTTTGTAATAAAATAAATTAAAATAATATATATATATATATACCTAGTTATACTATAAAAAGTAATTATGTTAGCAAGGTTTAATAGGTTTGTACTTTTAGTTAAAATTTCAAGTTTCCAACGCAAATCATTAATTGTATACAATATACATTCTATATTAAATTATTAATAATATAATACATCTATTGTAAGCTATTTTACGTATACAATATAGTGTATTTTTTCTATTTATATCCCTTCAATCGTTATTTTATACTACCTATTATTATGTATATTTATGATTTTATTTATTTTTCTGAATAATTTTTGCAAACAAATTTTTTAATCTAGTTTATAATATAAGATTCTATCATCACCGATAAGAGGTTATCTTCAGTGGTGAGATAGGCCATTCCTCTGTTCTGTATCTATAGCTAAACTATATAAACTTAATTTAATATTTTATATTATTTTTGTAAATAATTCTTTGCTAATAAAAATATCATTATTTTTGTATTATTAACTTTTAGTACGCAGAAGTAATCCTTATTAAACGTTGATATAATTTTACAAAATAACATTTAATTAAATTCACTTTACTGGAGAATATTGTCGATTTGATTCAGCTTGGCAACAAATTCTAAAGATCCTTTGTGCTTAGGACAAATGATATTTAATCGCATTGTCTCTTCAACTAACAACAATTTATTTAAAATACCTGAACAAGACTCTAGATTAACATTATCTAAATACTTTGGCAAAATTAAATAATTATGTATATTATTATAAACTATTATGTAAATAAATTTTTTGTTAAATTGAATTCTCTTGAATTTAAAAATAAATATTTGATTTGCTTAGTTGTGTACTTATGTGATTTAATGTAAATTAAAAGTTTTAAAAACAACTTTTTGTCATACTTTTATAAAAAGGTCAAAATTACTTAAAAATTTTAAATGTGATGAAAAATAAATCATTGCACCTATAATACATATATATATAATTTCAGTTGAAACATTTATAAAAATTAAGTATAAAATGTGATTTCATTAGACATGCCAAGAATTCATTAAATTCCTATTCCAAACTATCATTCATCAAAAAGTTATATTTACCAATATATGTATATATATATATATATATATATATAATAACATTAAGGTATACGTCATATTATATTTTAGCATTATGGAATTATTCATTAATTTGATTTTAATGAAAAATGTAAAATCTGAATTTTTTCTGTGGACAACTAATGGGATAATCAAATTATACTAATAACTCCGAACTATTTAAAATCAAGTATGTGAAGGTGGTACTGCAATTTGATTAATTAATTGGTTTGTAATTCGGGGAAGTGGTTAAAAGTATAAAATTTGAAAAATCTTGTCAAAATTTACTATATATACTTTCAAAAATAATAATAATGGTCAAGATTTCTTGCAAAAACTTGCTTGATTACCTTTTTTTTTAACAAAAAAAAAAAACCATTTATTATTGAAGTCTTATCAAAACAAATATTGATAGTTTTGGAACTCATCCATTGGTTTAACTGGAGAGGTGCAAAACGGCCATTAGCATCCTTGAGAACAAATTTAACACCTATTGTTTTCTTAGGTCTAACTACTATGTAAATCTCCAATTTTTCCCTAATAATAATAATTCTGTTATCAAATAAACTCACGTCATCCATATAACATACAAATATACCATTTATCCGATACCTCGATCATGATTTTATTTCATTAATCAATCAAAATAATAATAATAATTTAGAATATTTCTCATGCTACTTTGAATTCAAATCATGTTGTAAACACAAAGTAATTATTAAAATAAATGTATGGTTGATTTTTAATCAAATTTTAATATTTTATTTGTGTATGCAGCTCGTGATTCATTTATTTTCCTAATATTACTCCAGTAATAATTAATTTAATTGTATTTCTATAGTATTTATTTAAATCAAATATGAGCTTTATCACAGTTCAGAAAATAGTTAAACAATGATGTGTTTGAAAGTTTAATAAAAAATAAAAAATGCTTATGTCATGATTTAGACAATACAATTGTTTGACACTATTCATATTACATTGTCATGTTTAACATTTGGAACATTGTTTAGAATTTATTTGTTTCACAATGATATGTTTGTTTAATTTACCAATTTTAACATAGAGTGCAACAAGTAAGTTTTATGAAGCACTCTTGCACTATGATAGATTAGTTGAAAAAATTGATTCAAAGATGATATTTTAAAATATCAGCTTTTGAATTTCTCAGCTTTATACAATATTTGATAAGAAAACCATGAAAATGATAATATCATAATAATGGAGAAAATATGAAAATAAATGGTCAACTAAAACTTAACAAATAATGGATTAATTAAACAACAAAATGGATTTTCAAATTAAATATGATTTATTTTGTCAACATTTTTAAAATAATATTAAAAACAAGATGAACGAAGCTATATAGACGAGTTCCTCACAGTACAAAAATACCTCATATCAAACTTTGTATTTAAAGTTTTTTTTTCATATCACTAATTTACATGATCCAATTATTTTAATTTCACGTGTACTAGAAACTTTTGGCCAGTAGATTTTTGGATTACCCTACTTTATTGTACGTGTAAAAGTATATAAAACTACCTACATCCAAGTTTAAGCAAACCCATCATTAATTCATGTAAGCTTAACATCGAAACCACATATACGTATGCCAGTTTTTGAATTCATTCATTAAAAAATCATTTCATATAGACTATTTTTGAGGTTTTCGTTCATAATTATTGTCAGATATATTGCAGTCTACACGACCTTTCTAAAACTTTAGTGGTTTTACATTTATTTAAAATTTTAAACAAGATAATTTGTACTAATTTAAAAAATGATTTTTGGTGTCTTGAATAAATTATTGCAAATTTCCTAAGTTTTTAAATATAAAAAACACCTTTTAAGCACGAGTGAAAATTATTTTTTTAAATAACAATATAATTCAAACTACAATTCCAATAAATTCATAAAAATAAACTTATTTTAAATTTTAAGTCAAGCGACTTTTTCATGCAGTGAAAATGACTAACACATTGTATTCCAATATCCATTTTCTGCTGTATTGTAAACAAAATATAGATATAATTCGTTAGTACGCACATATGATGGTGTGGATTAAGTTCTAGTATTAATTCAAATGGCATTTACAATATAATAAGCATATATATTTAAAACTAAGCACGTATATTGTATAACTTATACATCATATACATTTTATGGATGTTCAAAGTTCAAATTAAATTTACATAATTTGTGAAATTAATGGTTCAATATAATATTCTACTACCTAATAAATTGAACAACATAAAATCGATGGTATCCAGGTCTATCATAGTATCATGTATTATAATTTATAATTATTGTTAGAAAGATATCGGGAAAATGTTAGAACGAGTTTTATTTTATACTTTTTAATAAGTTAAAAAACTCATAATTTAATATACTCATAAGAACTTAAATAAGTGAATTATTCGATTAGGGATTACAAAAAAAACATTGTAAATTTTTAAAAATAATTAATTACAATTTTTATATGATATACCTATTATAACTTAATAAAATAGTTTTTAAATTAATTTACGTGTAACCAACAAACAGGGTTGAAGCAATTTTTTTTAAAACTTAATTAGCGTTTTTATTATATTTACTAACAACCGTGTACACATCACTTTTAACGATAACTGATTACTTTGATGTTGACAAGGTAACTGAATGTTTTCCACAGCAAAAAGCATAAATTAATATATTAGATGTGATGAACTGGTGAAATATAATATGTAAATTAGCATTGATTATTGTTATATATTTTATAGAGAAATTAATTAAATATTTTTTTATTTTTTTATTGAAGTAAATGGATGATAATTATACCTATATTTTTCATAAAGTAACTAAAAATTCGTTTAGAAATTTTGAAGTAGAGTTATTGTGTTTTTAAATTTTATTTGAGAGCTTAATATCAAATTATAATATTCAATAGATTCCGCATCGTCCTAAACCAAAGTGCAATTATTGTGAAACTGAACTCTCAGTCAACTACATATTTACATAATGTCCTCGATACACAAATGAAATATGCAACCTCAACTTACCCGCAAGCCGCAACACCTTAGACTTAGCACTCAGGCCCAATGCAAACACTATCACCAAATTAAAAAATACCAAATTGTACCAACCAAGTATAATAAAAAAAAAAACAATTGTAACTAATAGCCATTCCTACCGATGTTATAATAACCAATAAGGAACAATAAAAAAGGGAAAAATCAATTAAGCCCCCATTCCGGGGCATGGCAGAAACCTACGGGTGCCCCAATAGAAATTTTGCCAAAACTCTCACCCACGTTTAAAACCAACCTACAGTTCCATAAGAACCTACAGTACTACCCAGTCTACCTCCTTCCCAATGGCCTTAGTTGCCGCGGGATAGTTAAAAAAAAAAAAATTACAAATGATTAATATTAAAAGTATTGATATAGATAGCCAGGTATGATATACATAAATCTATACCTAGGTTATTGATGGAATACAACGGTTGTTGTATGGTATGAAGGGAAAATAGTGGTTTAATAAATTAGAACCAAGAGATTTTAAAGAAATATAGATAACGCGATGTATCGTTAATAGGCTATTATTGGGTAAGCATAATATGTAATATTATTATGGTCGGTGACGGAGGAGTATGGAGTTTTAGTCTGGATAGGAAAAGTTAGGAAACAATGGCATGTGTTATTTACATGGAATATGCTAGTTTGGGTGAACGGTTTTTTTTCGTCTGAGGACGAATTTGTAGGTCAGATATCCCTTGATATGATCAAATGAACTCATATATGTTATGCATATATATATATATATATATATATATATATATATATATATATATATATATATATAGAATTTAGATATTACTATTTTGACCTGTGGTAATTTATTCACAGAAATATATCATAATGTATCATGTTGCAGACGTAAGATAAATAATATTTTGAAATGTATAAGTAATTATAGATACCTATATATACCGACGTATTGTCCATCGCGTGCCCCGGCCGGTCGGATCATGTGGGCGTGCAAATACAAGATAAACAAAGATAAACCATATTAGTTACTATACATACCTAAACCTAATATACGGGCTAACGGTCTCTGAAAAATATTTTTCAATTCTTTTTTTTTAAATGTTTCATGATGGCTCACAGTTGTGGCCGGAACTTCTACAGCAGGTGCTTAAAATATTATTAACAATATTAACAATGTACATAATAATCACTCTAATTAAAACGCACAAATATCTATGCAGTATAATATCATTATATGCAACCCGTATGGCTGTGTGCCTGTGTGTATATTATATTTTATCCATTTCTTTATTACGTGTTCAATATTGTTATAATAATTTTTGTCTGTCCAATATAGAAAAACGCAGGAAAATGTTGACTTTTGAATAATTTTTTTTGACTCTTTGATATTGTCATCAACATGTTTTTTTCATAGTCAATACTATTATTTCAGTCACAAAAGCTATTATTCCGAATAATCACTCATACTGATATTGTCCCTCTCTTATAGATTTGCATTTTATTCAAATTGATCAGACGGCGCAATTCAAACGCAAATGCAACATTGTATTATTATTATTATTACTATTAATGTTCGTTCAATAGCCATAGAAGCGTGCGTAGGTACTTTGTTTTATAAGTAAAAAAAAAAATTATTTGTTATTATAGAATTGCATATTTATTAATAAAATCTGTTTTTTCGACGTTAACATATTTATATCTCCCAATACTGGCAATACTGTTATAATGTCGTGTGATAAAATCATATTTAATCCAAAAACTGTAATAAACAATACTATGATTGCTTTATATTTTATGTTAATTAATATTACTAAACAGTAAGAATTCATGGAATTAATAGGTCATTGCCCATTATCGCTTATGTTTGTTAAAGGTATATTTATAACTTTTTAAAGCAAAAATCGTATGATGTTTATAACTTTATAAGCAACAAAAAAACTGTTTATCTCATTTCGCTGTATATAATAGAGTTTGCATTGAACTTCATCATTGAGTAAGTTACTGGCATGGATGTGTTAAATTAAAATTGAATAATAAAGTTAGCCGTTAACCATTATTATATAATAACTAATAAGGTTAGGATATTATGAAAAACGATTCAGAACGGAGACAATGCCAAGTATGTCAGCCACTATTTATAAATATATTTTGTAATAAATATTAGTCTAGTATAATCATTAATAACTTAATTGTCAAAACATAAAAACTCTACAGTTAATACATTTAAAATTATAACAACATAACTAAAATCGTTATTCGTAATTTAAGTATCATATATTTCGTAAAAATAGACTTCAAATATTAAATACCTAAATAAAAAAATAAAAATTATATGTTCGTTGCTTTTAAATTGCAATTAGAACAAATATTTATGTAAAACCTTGTATTCAAGATTATGAGCGATAATCAGCATAAATAAAATAAAAAGTAGAATATTTCAAATGCCTATTTATAAATAACACGAAAAAAAACTAAAATGTCCAAAAAACATAATCGCATTGTAAAATCATTTCATTCTTAGCTCCTCTTAGAATCCCAAATATCATACACCTATACATTTTGTAAATATAATATTATTTCATCAAATGGGTTAATTTTGAAATTCATAAATAAATTACCTATTGCAAAAGCTATTTTTGACACAGAAACGTAAAAATAGAGTGTATACTAGATGATGTAATTTATTGTATTTATGAAATAAATAAAATATTACAATAGGTTCTTTTTTCTGATTCTCTTCGTAATTAGTTTTATTTTAACAAAAGTCAAATTAACTGGTCTGTGGTCGTGTATTTAAAATAGCAATAACAATTTATTACTACACTACCTATCGATACTAATTCTAATATCTTTTCTTTCTTTTTTTTTACCTATACCTAATAACTCTGTTCTGAGTATGATAATTAATCTTTAGGTACCAATATTATTTAATTTCTTTATACATTTTAATAATATAAAATATATTAAAATGAGTTTTGAGTTTAATACCCATCATACTATTTAATTTTAACTTTGAAATGAAGAGAACTGTTATTACAGATATATAAATTCATCTCAAAATGCAAATCAATTTTAAATACAATAATGTATTTCATTCACATTTAGACACTCCAAGTAAACATTAATTTAAATTTCCGATTTAGTACTTGTTCACATAAGTTGTTTATTAATGTATTAAGTAGGCGTAGGTATATAATTTAGCGGAATTTAATGTAAACTGCAAACAAAAATTTACAAACACTTTTTAATAGGGAAAAATTACAACATTTTAAAATATAATAGATTCGATTAAGTTTCGCCAATAAGACTAAATATTTGATATTTCACAGCTTCAAAAATAGGTACTATCTTTGAAAACTATTTCAAAGATCTACTAAGTCAAAATAAAGATTACTAGTTATTTAAAGATAATATGTAATACCGTAACAATTGTCTTTTATGATTTATTTTTAGTGATTATGTACAACCTAAAGCTTAAATTGATATATCATAATTTCATAATTACAAACTGTATCTTATATAAGTATATTTGTGTGATAAATAAATTTAAGAAAATTATGTTCTATCAAAGATCAAGATCTTGATTCCTACAGCGGAGTAGTGGACCAAAGCATTATCGTATACGCCGAAATTGTTCGTTCATTTAATTTAAATTTAACACATCAATTGCAATTACATACTCGATGATGAGGTACCTACATTAAAGATAATTCAGAAGAGTGACTCTTCAGTTTTTTTTTGTTTTTTCACACCGATGACCACATTGGAAATAATAAATTGTCACATTGTGCGATCCGCTGTAATCTCTAGCTCGTAGACCATATAAGTACCTACATATATCCGAGTGAGTTCCTCTTTTTTTTTTTATTTGAAATTAAACTGATTTGAACAATATAGTTTACGTTTTTATTGTATATGTATCTAGTGAAAGATTAAGTACTAATTACAATGTTTCCAATATTTTCCCCGTATACACCACAATCATCGAATAAAATATTTTAAAAAATGGATTTCAAAATAATATTATGTATTCATATTTTCTCAACTACGTAAAACGATTATTAAAATTAAATTAAATTCGAACTTTCACCTTTTGGCTTATGTAGTTTTCCAATTTTTATTTAATATTTATTATTTATATGCATTATTTTCACCAGCCTCCTATGAAGTTATAAAACTATTAATATGTGCCTGACTTCACATGTTATTTTGAATAATAATAATAATAATAATCACAACATAAAATTATATTTTCAAATATATTGACAAGGCGTCATAAATATATAATAATGTGTCTACATAAACGATTATTATAATAAATACATATTTATGAATTCGTTTTCACATGAAAATAAAAATGATTAAATCGGAATAAACAGATTAAATATACCAGATGTTTTTAATAGCGTGAAAAATAAAGTTAAGGGATATTTTATCAGCATTTAACAAAATAAAATTTGTATACATGCATAATATTATAGTATATACAAAATACAATATACATATTTGTATATACATTACTCGTAAGAATTTATTAATAACAAATCGATACTTCCACTCATATTTATAAAATTTTAATACACAAAGAAGTTAAAAATGATAATATGTTAGTCAAGTAATTCTCAGTGCTTTAATCATTTATAATTAACAGTTAAAAATTTAAAATTGCAGGTATATAGCATATTATAATTTGTTTTTAATTTCAATACTTCAGTTCGTAAGCATTTTGTATCTATGTTTCTAAATAAAAACTCTAACTAATGTAATCTTGTATATAAAAATCAAAATAAAGCTATAAATTATAATTATTATAAAACTAATGGCCATTATAATAGCCAAAGTTAATTCTTGGATAATAATAATAATAAAAAAAAAATCATAAGTATAAACACAGACACGGTTTTATACTTGTACCTATACTAGTTCGTGTAAACATGTTTTTGACATATCTAAATAATATTTACTCAAATATACGACTTGTACGATATACCTATTCAATATCATTACAGCGTCAGTGCATTTTAATATGCTGTAATCGGTGTACAGAGTAGTAATAATCAAAACATTGTCTAATTCAATCCAAATTATAGAGCCGCCATCACACATAATTAATATACATTATACCTAATTTATTTGTTTTAAAATATTTTTTTAAGTTTGTATAAGATGCTAAAAACTTCAACATAACCATTAGCATTTAACACTGGTAATTGGTATATTGATACTTAATAATATACTTATATATAGACTATTTTTTTATATGTGATGGGTTTAATTAAAATATAAAATATTTATTCAAGTTCAACTACAGTAATTGACAAATAAAATATATAATACCTACACTTACTTAAATATACATATTATTGTTGACAAATAAATATATTAGGGTAACTAAACACTCCATCACATAATTTGTTGTATGACAACTTTTTTAAATGGTGATGACAGATGATAATGAATTAACGAAATTTAAGTTTAGCCATTTTCGTGATACTAAAACCATTATGGCTGCCGGACATTAATGTTAATAAAACAATTTAATTATTTATAAGATTTCGTAATTTTCAATTACCATAGTGCAAGCTCATTTTTTTGTTTATCAACGATCATTAATATTTAATAATTAAGTATAATATAATCAATCACAAGTTTTTGTGTCATACAATTGTTTGGCAAATGTCAGGAATACATATAAAGGATTACATAAATTAAAATATTTTTAATCCTATCGAAAAAAAATGTATCATTTTGAGAAAAAAAAACGCATTAAGGATTAATATTTTGTGTCATATCAAATCGTTGCAACGAAAATGTTAATCTATATTGTCAGACATAGCGACAAATAAACATAAATTTGAACTTCATCTTCCTTAAATCCGAACTAATATACATTATTTTAGTAAAAGCTAAAATGATTAGCTGGAATAACACACTCGATGATAATAATTTGAGCATTATTTTAAAAAATGACATTACGTATAACACATCTGCAAAATAATATATGTGACACATATTTTAAGTCGATACATACCTACACACTCCCATTAAACAATATCATTAATATTCATTAATACCAAACAATAAACTAATATTCATTAAATAATTATTATTTTTTTTATATATTAACATAAGTAATTGAATAAAACTCAGTGCTAACACACACTCTTCTCATTCAACATGTCAAATGTATCGAATTATGTAGATATTAATTATCAATTATATAATGTTTCAAGATTTTGAAAATTTTAACTTCAAACCCTCATAAAAAAATGCTGATTAAACATGCTTCATTATAAGAACATATGAGCAATCGTTTATAGAAACCTAATAATCAATCATCTAGCTATTTGATCGTAACAAAATTTATCAACGCTAAAAAAATTGCAAATATAAAAGTTTAAAATATCTTTAAATATTTGTTAAAACAAATTATCTTTACAGTAATTAATTTTATCAAAACAAAAAAACCGAATATTTTGACTAGAATATTATAGTATTGCATAAATCCGGTTTTCCCACAATTTTTGTTTAGATTTTTTAAATTATTTCGAAAAGTAGGTTGGTATTAAGGTTTACTTTTTATCCCATTTAAATTACTAAAGAAAATTTTAAGTCTACGGTAATTAGGTACTATTTCATTTTTTAATTTATACAATGACATTATAGAAAAAAGTAGCCAATTTTCAATCAGAGACCATCCGGAGATGAAAGTTAAAGATTTTTATCGCTCCAAAAGTTACAATTATTTTTTTCTTAAAAAACACATCATTTTTTAAAGCCAATAAACATTCATCGCTACCCTAAAAATCAAAACTCTGCTCAAAAGATGTTAATAAATAAATAAATATTTGTATCAATAATTATTTCATAATAAATATATATCACTCATATAGGTATGCTTCAAAGATTATTTAAAAATAATTACCATGTTAAATTAATTTGTTGATCCATATTTCCATAATAATAGCCATATTAAATATGTTTTCAAAAGTATATTATACACAACTATATAATATTATACTATTTTATTCGTATAAAAAAATTAATTTTAAATCAAAAAAAAAAATCATTTGATTTTGATTATAATCAATAATAAGTACGTTAAGTACTTAAGTTATCAAATTAAATTGAAGTTTATAACTTTCATGAGCAACAAGTTTTTAACAGTGAACCTTTACACTTTATATTTGTGTTCTTTCTTTCTCACTATATTATACCGTATCAAAAGTTACATTAATAAATATCGTGTACTCTAAGGTACGACAAAACTTTTGCTTGAATGCTTGATTATATATATTATTTTAGGGACATTTTGCTTTATAATACCTATAAATTCAAAACTATCATTATGAAATATTAAAAATATGGCATAACGTTTTGTTGGTTTTCTTAAGTTTTAGACCTTGCAGCAGTTTGATGGAATTCTGTTGTTAGGTAAAATATTAAACTCTTAAATACTAGTTAACGAGGGTCGTACAAGTTAAGATACCACGGAAAATAACCCAAAAAAATTATTTTCGCAGTATTAATTCAATCAAAAAAATGTAAAAAAATTTACGTTTGGTATTTTAAGACCACTGTAAGAATAATTTACAAGAGCCCTTGAATTAAATGGTTATGATTTTTTTCCAGAAATAAACACTTTATAGTATCTACCTATTATATTATATCTTATTAATAATGTGTTCATAGTTTTATCTTAAAACCTATATTTTAAACTTTATTTAATCGAGTTCGAAATTAGTAGTATATAATTAAGTGGTATCTGTTATACGATATACGAATCCAATACCTACAAATAACTTAAATAACATTTATCATAATGTATTTTTGTATTTTATTAGGTAGGTCCTTAAAGCTTCTTATATAGGTAGTTAACAGTGTAGCGTAAATAAATAATACCTATAATTTAAAGCATATTTCACAAAATATCACAATATCTGTTCGCTTGAAACAACTGGATATTTTTTTAAGTTACCCCATACGTCTGGCGGGTACCATCTCGCCTGTCAATAAATATTTATCTTGGTTCCGCCGCGTCAAAAGAGTATAGAAGGAAAAAACTTACCTACGTATATATTTATTGTTCTAGTAAAAAAACGTACCTTATGATTGTATAATATGGTCTCGTCTCTCGTGTCAGATCACTCAGATCGTAGGATCTCCGCCATGAGGGAAATGCAGTGCGCGTCTTCATCCACGATCCAAAAGTTGAATCTGGAATAGTATATTGAGATTAAATGACATTTTTATGAAAATTCCAAAATAACTAAAGAATTGAACGAAATATACGAGTAGTGAGTACGTACATAACATATTGGAATCAATGTTCGTCTCAGACGATTGTTATTTTCTATAAATTATTTTTTAAAACTATACACATTTATTTAGTTCTACTAGGTACTAGATGCAAATGAATAATAGGTAACGATTTGCTATCCTATGAGTACATCGACATAACCTCCGGTAGAAGCCAAATATTTTTGAAACCCGGTAACCGGTAATTGTTTAATTTTGATATTATGGTTAGTGGTTACCGGTAATCGTTTCTCAAAACGTTTTTTAAGATATCTCAAACATGATAACCGTTAAGGCGAGTTTCCACTATATAACCGTAACCCGTAAAATGTTCAGCCATGTCTAACACGGTAACGTGGTTCATCGTATGGTAACCTTACCTAACCAACCAATCACATGCAGCAAAGGATTTACTCATCTTTAATCGTTTAAAAACCGTTGATAAGGTTTTTTGGTAATCGGTTACTGGTTAAAAACGGTTTTGAAAAATCATATTTTATAAAACAGTTTATTTAGGCTTCATTCAATTTCAATATTAATTTTTCAATTTGCTTTAAAGTTTAAAACATATGGTCAAAATAATGGCCTAAAAAATCAAAAAAACTAAATTTCATACATTTTTTTATCGAGTTTGAATTTTCTTAAATTTTATTACTGTATAATAAACCGCAATTAAATCATGGAGTATGAATTAAATATAATAATTTTCCACGATGACTTAAAACACTTTAACATTAACCAAAAAAATTAATTAATAAAATATTATTGACCAAAGTATAAATTGTAGGTAACAATGTGACACGATATAATAACCTCGTAAATATATTTGATAATTATGATAATTTTGATTAAATATGGTAAAATGTATACATAAATCAAATTCAAATAATAAACAACCGTTAATTATTTTGGTCGGGAAAAGGTTTTGGTTATAAAACTGTGTTTGAAAATACGAGCCACGAGGTAATAACCTCTTTGATGTTATAATTTAAACCAGATTCACAGCTACGTAGTACGTCGTGTGCCGTGTCGCACGAGGGCGAAATGACTATGGACTATGGTTACAACCGGTAACCATATTGCTCTAAAGGCTGCTGCACACATACTTCGTGTTTTGTGTTGTGTCGTGTTGTTTCGTGGAGTTGTGATGTTTGTCGGTACAACCTGGTAATAATGGTATAGGATTAAATATAATGGATGGTATAGGTAAACATATTCCCGCCACTCATGATATCAATATAGTATTTACTATTTATTATGATTTATGATATAATTTTTAATTTATACAAATATGCAATGTACTATTAAGTATTAACTATTAAGAGTTAATCCAGTTAAATGTTAATCAAGTTAATTACATTATTTAAATTTAAAAATAGACAATAGTTATGAATATAATATGAGTCTATATCGACGCAAAATAATTATAATTTGTGCATTACAATTAATCAAAAACAGACAGAGGTATGTATTAACAAATTTAATTTTAACTAATATGGGTACTTATTTGTAAAATAAACTGCTGAATCAGAATCTATAATTTAGTATACAATATGGGCAACTAGGTTTTGTAGAGCTCTGGCGTGAAAAATGTTATGGTGTCCCTGTATAATTGTCAATATTTTTAATAATACTCAATATATAGGGAGTCTGTTATAAGTAGGCTTTACTGAATTGCTATAATATGACTGTACTGTGGACTTGGAGCATTTGAAATTAAAATTTGCATGAATAAATAAATAAAATATACTTACAAATGACATTATTACATAAATAAGTAAATAAAATATACTTACAAATATATATGAATTAATTTTGAATTTGACACTCAGTTTTTTAGTTTTTACTATTTCAATTTATCATGAAGACATGAAATAATAATAATTTAAATATTTTTATCAAACATCAGTTACCACACGATGTAAAACTTGAAATATTTCAACTTCACGGTTACGTTTGGTTAGGATAGAATCGTGTGATGTTACCATTTGGTACAAACGGTATTAAAACTATGGTTCCACAAATCAAGACGTCTGAATAAGAACACGTCACGAAACACGAAGTAGGTGTGCAGCCGCCTTAAAAGTCAAGCTGCAGTTAATTCTTGGTATTCTCGGTTGCAACTTGGCTATTATACTTATACACGAATACATGATACCAAAATGGTATCATCAAATCACCATAGGATTCGATCGAGACGACACGATACACGACGTAGCTGTGAATGTGCCTTTAGATTTTTACTTTGACTACCGATAACCAATAACCACTTCCAGCATTCCAAAACCAAAAGTGTTTATCACTTATCGGTTCTCAAATTATCGGTTTTTACCAGTTTTCAATACAAACCGGTTACCGGTTTTAAGCCCTGCAGTAAATATAGTTATAAATATATAGTTAATCGAAATAAAATTCCATTAAAATTTACTAAATTAAGTATATTACTATAGTAACTTATTAACTTTTTATTTCGATTGAACGATAACAAAACAATTATATAATGTATATCATTATTTGTGTCTCATTTTTTTTTTAATGAAATATATAAATTTCAAATAAGATATAAATACAACCAAACAATATCGCAAGAACGTCATGACGATGATTATAAATAATGTATTATAAAATCGGAGTTGGTCAAATACTATATCGTATTATATATATATCGGTTGTTGTGTAATTTAAGGCTGATGACTTATGAGTGCATTGCGTTCGTAAAATGTCAGCTATTACAGTCAGTTTAGTCAGTTTTCCGGATCGATTTCCATTTCTTGCAAAGAAGATACAAACAATATTTCAGTGGCGTATTTACGGGGGGGGGGGGGTCAACCCCTCCCCCAGAACAAAAAAAAAAGTTACTATTATTACGGGTTTTCTAATAATTTAACGATGTAGATAGACTGTCTATAATATAGCTATCTAAAATTTGACAAATTAACTGATATTCTAATTGATGTAATTATCCTAAAAATTAATTTTACTAAAATTGTGACATTTTTTCAGTTATAAAATTATATTGTTTGTATTCATTCTATATCTCTTGTTATTCCTTGTTTCAAAGTAAGATGAAAGAAATAAGCTTTATTACCTATATGAGTTTTTAAAATTTTAAACCCCCCCCCCCCCCCAAAAAAAAAAAAAAAATAAATAAATATTGAAAATACGCCACTGATGCCAATCGCCGTGCGTTCAGACTTAATGCAGGTACAGTGAAAAGTCATTCTCTACATTTTTATTTGGTATGTATAAATCCATATCGTTATATTGTAAATGGGCCATGTGCGAGAATATGTATATTCGTATTATTTACACCAAAGATGATATTAATCAAACTAATTGCAGCTTGTATAATGTATATGTATACAGCCGTCAGCCAGTGACATTTTTCACACGCATATTATAACGCGGTAACAACAAATATTTTAAATATTTTAAACATTTACGTGGATTGTACATACTAAAACATATTTTTTCTAGTTTACACACAATATATTTCAACAAGTAGGAAACGCTACTGCATTATGTAGTGCATATGTAGTTATAAACATCTAAATGAAATCAATGTGTCCGTAATACTGGGTGTTAGTATAAATAGATATACCATCACTGCACAGTGTAGGGATGTTGTAGACAGTGGCGTACCGCCGAAACTAACCCGCCGAAATTTTTAAAATTAATTTTTTTTTATATGCGAGAAATCTAGAATTTAGGGTGACATGTCAATAAGAAAAAAATAATAACACGAATAAAAATTAGAAGTCTGCTATTAAAATGTACGATGTGTTTTCTTACGTTCAGGTGTTCATGTTCATCCATCGCAAACGGAAAAAAATTCAAAAATTAACCCGGCCTGCAATGAGCTCTATTCAATCTACATTGTATAATATTACAATAATCACTTCATAATATATTATATTGTATATGCTATAAAGTATATTAAAGTCTACAGTCGTACCTATCTAATACAAAATACTTCAAAGTCAGAGTAAATAGTAATTATACCGAATTCTACACGGATTCGTACGTATATACCTAATATATTCGAATATATTAAACATTTTTTTCATTAACATCACATTTTAGGTAAATACACTTATGCACACAAGCAATAACAATAGAGATCACATCATTTTATTTCCGGCTTTTCCAGTAAAAGACATCGCAACGAAAATGAATGTAGAGGAGACAAGTTATTTGAAAACACGCTTGAGTGGTTACTGGTTATTAATACAAAACTAAAAGGCCAAAATTCGTTAAAAATAATCAAAAACTGTACACAAACCATTAATTAATAGTAGGAAACTTAACACTTAAGTATAGTAATTACTATCATTCTCGTCGTCGTTAAAAAAATTCGTTTTTTCATTTATTTATATACAATTTTTATTTTATTGAACTGAAAATGAGTCTTATTACTGCCAGACTAAGGGGATTTTGCTTAGTAATAGTTAGCTAGGGTTTTAATTTTTTTAAATTATTGTCGATAGTAAATTGCTCCTTCGATCAAATTTTGGAAAATTTAACACAAGATTCCTCAAAAGCTGATTTAAAAGCAGTATAAAAATATTAAAGATACGTAGGCAGGATTTTTTTTATAAGCATTCGAAGTTCAATTTGGCAGAATTCATCAAAATCAGAAAAGATCACAAATTATTGTTTAATTACAAAATTGTAAAACGTTTTATTTTTATACCTAATTAGAATTGTGAGCGTGAACGGTTAGTAAATTATTATTGTGTGTGCCAATATATTAAAATATATAATAATAAGTCATGGGCTTATGGCCCACAACTTGTTTTAATTTTTACTCTATGCTTTATTGCTATATTTTGTCACGAGTGCATCGCAAATCGTCACTTGTTGAGAAGTTTAGACAATGGAAAGATAACGAATGATGGTTGTTCGTCCATGAACTTTGTTATCGCCTGAAGATGACACGGTGATAATACACGACGTCATGCTCACTGATCTGACTGTCAAGACGTTCCTTCGTTCCTACTAATAGTGGATTCTGAGGACTTGCAAGAGGATTAGTACGTGCCGGTGGAAATGGCGAATCGACAATAGTTATAAATTGTAGAGGTACCTACCCATAATTTTTCAAATAGCATTTATCTGCGTTTTTAAACGACCGCACTCAAAATACTCAAAATGTTTAATTCCATACTGAAACAGTGTACTCTCTCGTCTACTAAACAAATCGGCTTACCATTGCAATTCAGGTAAGTCAGCGCGATGTTTTGAACACAATGATGGCACCTAGTCATAAATCATCGGTAGTGTATTGATGTTTCATTGTACACATTTTTGTTCTCCAGATGTTTGTCTTTAAGCTCAGCCTCTCTCAAAGACAACAAAGAATTGGAAAATAACACCAATGAGGGATGGCTGAAGAAATTGCTGGTTCGACGAATAGAACCAACTAAAGAACAACACTCTCGTATGTTATCCGATAAGGAAGTAATATATGAATTACAAACGCACAACGTACGTCCCGATTCAACTGATAATTATATGAAAAACTAGTAAGCAATAATTTAAATGTCTCAAGTATATTTGTTGTTTTTTTTTAATATGCATTCAACAATAAAGAGTATTTTTTATTATTATTATTATTATTCAAGTGAACAAGTGGTCCAGTTGTGTCAAAAAATTCCCAACTTAAAGTATGAACTGATTGGCTCTTGGTCTGTACATGTAGGTGATCTAGACCAATATGTGCATTTGTGGAAACATCAAGGTGGTTATTCAGAAATTGATAAAACCAATGCAATTTTAATACAAAATAAAGTAAGTTTTTATTTTATTTGATTTCTTAAAAATGCATTAATTATTATTTATATATTAATTATTTAAGGAGTATACAAAATTACGCAATCAATGTGGCCAATTCTTACGTTCAAGGCATCTACAGTATTTGTTAGCTTTCAGTTTCTGGCCTTCTATTGAATTAAAATCTGGTTCCAACATATATGAGATTCGTAGCTATAGTTTAAAACCTGGTACAATGATTGAGTGGGGTAATAATTGGGCGCGAGCAATAAATCACCGGCGTTCAAACGATGAGCCATTTGCTGGCTTCTTCTCTCAAGTGGGTCGTCTCTACAATGTTCATCATTTTTGGTGTAAGTATTTTTTCTATATATAATTGACGAAATGAAAATTGACATTATTAATTTTTCAGGCTATAAAAATTTAGAAGTACGTACTCAAACTAGAGAAGCTGCTTGGATGTCTCCTGGATGGGATGAGTGTGTTGCATACACAGTCCCACTAATTAAAGAAATGCAATCTAAAATATTACATCCTACACCTTTTTCCCCAACTCAGTAATATTTTTTTATATGTTACACTGAAACAATTGTTTGTGGTCCTTACTTTATTTCTTTTCTATTAATTTATTGGATCATAATTTGAATTCCAATAAAATCATTTTTATTTATTAATATTTTTTTCTCATTATATTCACAATAGTGTCTTTTTGAGATGTTGTTCCTTCATTAAAATATCAAAACAACATAATCATAAGAACATAATAATATAATATGTCTCTGACTTTAATAGTATATTGTTGATAAACTGATTCTTATTATCAGTTAATGTCCATTTAATGTGTTTTATAAGAAAATACATTAACCTAATGACAGCAAATTAATCATACTTTATTTTTTAAATTGTTTAACATATAATTATTATCCATACACTAGTAATTACATTATGCAATTTTAATTAGGTACATATTGACAAGAATAAATGAGCTTGGAAGGTCACTCAGTATTGCCACCCGACAGATTACTTTATATAAGATCTCTAAGCCAGATTTACTTTAAATGTTTGGAGTTTTTTTGGTATTTTGCTAGAGAAAAGTTGAATTATTTGTAGATTTTTATATGGATTTGCTTTGAAAGAAACCCATTGTGGTATGATTTGGTTGATTGAGAATATGGTTTTAAGTCTTAGTAAACATTAATAATTATTATTATTCTTGATAACCCTTAAAACAGAAATAATGTTCCAAAAAAAGGTTTTGATTGATTTTAGTTAAATGTTCAACCTCATATCTAGATGTCTTAAAAATGTAAAATCCCCTTGTTCTGATGAGTTTCATAATTCAATAATTAATAGCTGATTTATGACTTAGATTGAAGCAGGTGAAGCAATTGGAGCAGTGGAGATTATTAGTTTAAAATGTTCATCACAAGTTAGGTGTCTATCAAACACCAAACCTAAATTATCCTTATAGGCTGAATAACAAATAAAATAATATACCTAATAAATAATGAACAATCAAACGCAATATTTTGTTCCAATCAACATTTTTTAATTAGTTATTTTTTATTTAACATAATTTAAAGATGCTTACTTCACATGCTTACACAAACACAGAAATGTAGCCAAAAAATCCATAGAATCATTATTTGTAAAATTTCGGACTGCACACTTCATTTTACATAAAAAGGGTCTGCTGACCAATGCAAAAAATAGCCAATTTTCTTTCACCCAAACCATTCTTGTGTTCTTAGTTTTAATATTAGAGTGAATTATAATAGTAATAGTAATATTATAAAAATTTAAGTTGGGAATATTATTTTAATTTTTCTATTTGAATATCATAAAAAAGCCAACAGGCACATTTAAAAAGACTGATAATGTTATTAACCATCACTTTAATAATATTGTCAATACACTATAGTTTTAGTTGACTACACGAGATTGATTCTAATGAACAAATATTTGCCACGTAGTGGCGTTGGTCAAAGAAAAAATCTAATAGTTCAATGAAATTCTCTTAATCATAATTCATAGCTCAAAAAAGACTAAACATATATCATAGACCTTGTTCAAATCAGTAGTAACATAGATATATTTTATTATAATTTATTACACCATTTATAAATTGTTAATTTTTCACATCTGTGCAAAGATCTTCAATTCTCAAGGACAATTTTTCTTATTTTTTTTTTACTAAAATTATGTAATTTTATTATCAATATCGGATGTACTTGGCTAGTTTTTGGATACTTTTATTTAATCATTTTAAATCTGACAATTCTAAATTTAAATAACTTTGATCAAATTGAGAAAAACAAAATTATAGTTTATTTCAGTAATACATTTCGGTATTTCAATCTTAAGTTACAATTATTACAATAATCTTTGGAAGATAAAAATTGTAGGTACAAACAATAATAATAAATAATAACAGCAATGATAAATAATAAAACTGTTTTAAAAATCAAATTATCACAGTCATGAACTACTTTTTATAAATAAATAAAAACTAATAATATTCTAAGGTTATAAGTTAAAAGCTATTCAGCAGAAATCATGGTAAAGGTGTTTACTCTTGTATATCTAGAAAATTTCATGTACAGTTTTCTGAACCAAATATACTGAGAATCATGTGCTTGCATTGCTTTCTGAAACAAAAATGTTTCAAAAAAAAAAACATCAAATATACAGCTGTAAATATAAAAAAGTGAATTATTTACAGTAACGCAATTTTGTTCTGTTGTTGAAATTGTACATTTAAAATCTGAGGTGTTATTGAAAAACCCATCAATACATTTGATATATTTCCTTAAAGTGTTGACAGAATCCAGTGAATATAAATGACAGTCTAAATTGTAAACATTTAATCATCAATCAATTTTTTATTAGCTATTTTCAGGGCTAGGATTTATAATTTATATGTTTTGATATGTTTTTTTCTCGCATTTTCTAATTACTGATATTGTCAGTATTTGATTTTTTTTTTTTAATACATATAAATCATAGCCCTAGTTAGGTAATATTTGTTATATTATATATTACTTACAACTTGGAAGCAATTTATTATAAACCAAATGAAATAATGATAAATATATTGATATATGATTTCGATGGCCACTAACACCATAACTGTCAAATGTCAAAACAGTATCAATTTCTAATTGTTCTACGTGCTCCACAATCTTATCAGACAATAAGACTGTGTCCCAGTCTACACGTGGATTGTCCGGAAGCAATGTGTTTCTGAAATCAATCACAAGTAGTAACAACAATACCTGAAGGTGGTCAATAACAATAATAATTTACTTGCACAACAGTATATTGCCCTCTTCAATGCCCAATATCTTGCAGCTGTCGTAAAGTTCAGCTTTGCGCAGCGAGCCTTTACCTTCAAAGTCACCTGAAATGCATTATTGACAACCTATTGAGAACTGTCATAAGGCGTTAGCACCGCCATTGCCTTATTAGTTATTACCAACAGACAGACACATCAAGAAAAGGTGTACGTCTTTCATTTTTGACAGCTTCTGTATGACCGGACCAAAAAACATACACTCATCGTCAGGATGTGCGGTGATCAATAGCACTCTGTGCGGTGTGTTCTCCAACTCAAGCATTTTCTGCCTGCGTGAAGCCCGCAAACACGTCCAGACGTATCCAACGACGAGGACCGACGCCGTCATCAGCATAGCCGAACTCAGGTCTACGACTTCGAAAACGTTTTGATGGAATATTTTATACAACATTTTATACAACACTTAAGAGAGTGGATAGGATCGATACGTTGATGTTGAACAGTAAAAAAGAAGTTTAGTCGGTACTTAAAACTGTTCACTACTAAGTGGGCACAATTATAGCTGTGCACAACGAGTGGGTAAGTAAAAATTTCGAATTCCCATGATCCAACGATCAGTGGACACGGTGAGAGCAGACCACAGACGAAAGTACAAAATGGCAGTGAAGCAAGAGCAGAGTGTCAGATTTTTCAGAACTTGAACGTTCTAAACTTCTTAACTAAAACACTATCTACACTAGAGATAACACGGTTTCTTATCAGCATTGTCAATTTTTTTTGTTTTGATTATTCGACTTTCATATTCTTCCGGCCAGTTCACGTTAAATCACTACAATTTACACAGTGGCCACAGCACGGCCTGTTGGTCTAGGGGTATGATTCTCGCTTCGGGTGCGAGAGGTCCCGGGTTCAAATCCCGGACAGGCCCGCAATTTTTTACAATTTTCTCTATACCCCTTTTAACCCATTTGATGAGGAGGTGAATCAAAAAAGCACCCATCCGCCGTTTTTGAAAACAAACGATGACATTTTTCCATCATTATCCTGTATCCGATCAATCTCATATTATGAAAGGTACATCATATTATTATGTAATCAACGGCAACCGTCGCACTAATACCGTTGAAAAAAATTCCGGAATTTTCCAATTTTTCTTTCCGCTTCATCGGGAATGATGAGACATTTTTTCGAAAACAATGAGCCAATCCGGTCCAGCCGTTCTCGATTACCAAAGCGGTTAACCAACAGATTTTTTATTATATGAGATGAGATAAGAACTTATTTTGATGTTGATAAAAATTCTAATATTGTTTACCAACGTTTAAATGATTAAATGATTAAAAATAATTATTGTTTTGCATCTTGCATGCACCAGTTATCTGAAGAAATGACCCGTCAATTATTATTAATCTTTAGATTATATAGTTTTTAACTTATAAGTTATAAGTTATAAGTATAACTATTTTGACTTTAACGATTTTGTTATTTATGTAGTTTTATTGAAACTATAATTGTTATTATTATTACTAGACCGTTCTATAATTGATCTATTAAAGATTAATTATTGACTTAAATGTATATCGTCCTGATGTCATCTGTATACGTTCGCCCCGGAGAGACGTTTCCGAGTCATCTTATATTAATTATTATTGTCCCAATTAATATTGTCAACATGAACTTAAATTCTATGCTATTTATTTACCACAAACTGTTTTTATTTTAATTTTTGTGTCTGATGACACTTTTCTAGCAGAAATAATGATAAATATTAAATTTCAAAGAGATTTCTGATATATAGCATATTTAATGTTGCCTATACTTTTCCTGTATAAAATCCAAAATAAATCTATCGTACGTTACTCCAATGTACAATATTATTGTCCATAATAATTCAATTTTACCTCGTAGTAAGTACACTCTGTTCGTTGGGAGATAGTGGTTTTGAACAATCCTAAAAAACATTGGTACATTTCATCATAATTTACACCATTTATAAATTGTTAATTTTTCACATCCGTGCAAAGATCTCCAATATTCTCAAGAATATATTATTTTTTTTCATACTAAATTTATTAAATTTTATAATCAATATCGGGTATACTATACCTTGGTAAAACCAAGAGTATTTTTAAATTTTTACCTCGAAAACATTAATTGACTCAATTGACTGCGTCTTTAGCAACGGTTTTATATGATATTTGATAACGTATTCATGCCAATATTATAGACATATCTGTTTCTAAGTTGCGCTGAACTGCTGAAGTGCCTAAAAAACATCTATATGTATCCCACCCCTATGGGTACCTAGTCCAATGGCGTCATTTAAGTTTTTGAGAGGGAGGGGCAAAAGTTTTGACCGGTCCATAATATAACTAAAAAAAAAAATTAAACCACTCATTAACAATCACATTTTTATCTCATTACAAAATAGCGTTTTTACATAATTATACATACCAGTTACTATTACTGTTATCTGAGATAAGACATAAATAACTCACTTTTTGAGGGATAACAATGACTAAATAATACATATTAATATATTACTATACACATAATATTATTATACAATAATATTTATATGTAGATTGTAGAGGGATACCCAATATTACCCTTCTTTTTTCCAGTTCAAAAACAGGAAAACGGGAGGTAACTGTTTATCACAATACTGCCACCAACCCAATGTAACATATTATTAGCTATTATATGATTTATTTTAAGAGGAAATTTACCGCCATTGATGTCTTCTATTTACGCCAAATATGAGTATAAATGTATTAAACAAAACAAACCTACAATACACTATTAAATATTTATTATTAATTTATGTTTTTAAAGTGCTACTTAGATAGTTAGAATGTAAGATGCTTGACATTAACTGGGTATCTTCTAGTCTTCATAGTACCAAACATGTCAACAGCTTGATATAAATATATATTAGTGAAACTAAAGAAATAATTTGAAATATTAATTTATAGCGGGCTTGGGGCCCATATTCGGCCCGCTAACGATAAGGGGGGCAAATGCCCATCCTATCCCTCCCCAAATGACGCCACTGACCTAGTCATCCCCTCCCTCATTTTATAAACTTAACTATCAGATGCAAATCAAAGCATCTACAAATAAGTACAGTAAAACTTCGATTAACCGTCACTATCGGGACCGGGGCTATGACGGTTAATCGAATAAATGGTCACACTCAACGGAAATTTTGCAAAACAAAACGTATACATACATATACACACATTTATTATATTTTTTACGTGTGTGTAGTTTAAAAAAAAAAAGTACTTACATATTATAACAAATTTTATGGTCACTGATTAAATTACAATACATACTGTTTATAGTTCTTTTATCACGTTTATCGCTTATATTGGATATGTACATTTTACAAACTATTTTTATACACTTGATAGTTACTGTGTTGGGCAACACGACGAGTTTATCGCAATTGTATTATTTTTTTTTTCGGCGGTGACTGATGACAGATAACAGAGAGTGACGGTTAATCGAAGTTCTACAACTGTAATGCAAATAATATGTCTAAACGTATATTTTTTACGTATATATATATAGAATATTATATTCTGGATGCAGTTGCCTCCTCTAACGGTGGGCTCCCATTCAAAAAACCTACCATGACATAATATGCTATAGATAAATTAAGTGATCGGCTCTACTGACAAAAATACAGATGAATGATGGAAAGTATCAATAGCAGCGGTGGGAAGAGATGGAAAATTTGCAAAAAGTCATACGGGCCTGTCCGGGATTTGAACCCGGGACCTCTCGCACCCGAAGCGAAAATCATACCCCTAGACCAACAGGCCGTGTTATTATAAGTGTTGAAACTTTCTCTTTTAGATTGGATAAAACAGCACCATGTAGTGTGAGTGACCACTGACGACATTGCAACGTTTTTCCCTTACGTGACGTTACTATTATATAATAGTCAGTATTGTCAGTAAAATATGAGATCACACCTCGGCGGTACAAAACTTGTGCGCACGCGCGTGGCTAAAGCACCAGCCTGGCGCGACGACTAGCGAGGTAACGACTGACCGTCGTGGATGAAAACTTAAAGCCACCGATAGATACATTTTTATTCTGATTCCCGAATGATGTAAAAACAGTTAATAGTTGATTTCGACACAAACCTAACCTAACCGAAAACACGACTGATCAGAGCCGTGCCGTGGGGGGGGGGGGCTAGGGGGCATACGCCCCGGGCGCCAAAAAAATATTTTAGAATATTTTAAGCTATACATAAATAAAATACATGAGAAAGATTATTGTTTTACAATTATTTTGAACCATTAAAAATTATTTCTGAACAAATTTCCGACTATGGTTGAGTAATAACAATTAGTCAACCGCAACGTTCTATTCTTGTATTATTCGCATGCGTGCGCACGGGGTAGTCAGTGTAGGCACTTGACTACTCTGCGAACAACTGAACAACTAGCCTCCCCCACCCTAATATGTTTGACCATTTCAAAATGTGCGTAAACGAACGTAAAAATAAGAATATTGGAAAAATATATGGTCTTTACTTCTTTAGTAACTGCCATGATAAAATTAGTTATATTATGTTAATTTAGAATTGTGATTTTAATCTCAAAAAGTTTTTCATTGAGACATTAACCATGAAAAAACAAAAAACCATATCTGATTCAAAAATTATACGCCAAGTACAAGTAAGTTATTTTTTAAGTAATTTTTACTTATTAACTAATTTAGGTATATTACATTATATTATTACTTATATAATAATTTTTCACTATGATAAATGCAGTTAAATAAAGTTACCTATCAAAATTTTTTTGTTCATGTTAAATACCATGTATCATGTTTGACTACCCTGCTAGTAATGTCTGTGCACACTTATGATTATTCGGCTTTATAATAAAATATAAATTGTCGTACCTAGGTACCTATTCTTTATGAGCGGAGAAAAATCATCGGATGAAGATTTTTTTGTAGATCAATTTTTAACATTGGATTACTACAAAGTTTTTGATAATATGATGGCTCAAATGAAATGGAAGTTTGAAAAATTATCAAATATTGCTAATGATTTTCAATTTCTTTCAATTTTTTAAATACCAAGAAAAAGGAATTATACCAAAGTTACAAAATGCAACTACTTTAAAAATATATTAAATGCAATTAAAAAATATGAACTTGATTCAACTTGTCCAAATTTAATGATTGTATATAGATTGTTTCTTACCATGCCTGTTAACAGTAAACTTAAATTAACTAAGATGTATTTACGATCAACCATGTCGCAAGAGAGATTAACCAATTCAGCAATATTGTCAATTGAGAATGAAATAACGAAAAACATCGATTTTGAAGACGTCATTGAAGTTTTTGCTTCAAAAAAGTCTAGAAAAATTCAGTTTTGAACTAAGTCTCTTTTATAGGAACCCTGTATATAATATAAGTACGTTTGTACATTTAACATAATGTATAATGCGTTGACTATCATACAAAATAATGTTGTATTTTTATATTACATAATATGATAAATTTGTGACTTATATTAATGTTTTAGTCATATTATACCTAACTATTTTGTTTAATAATTACTATTGCAATCAGTTTTAGTTTTTTGTTAAATCAATGTTGAAAATACGTCGTAAAAAAAAAAATTCAATTTAACATAAATAAAATGCATAATAATAAATAAATTAGGGGGCGAATATTTTTAATTTTGCCCCGGGCGCTAAATCTTAACGGCACCGGTACGGCTTTACGACTAATCCACTGTCCATAGATAAAAAAAAATGTGTAACAAGATGGTAGATGGACAGATGGTATTTTAGATTCTGAGAGGAGTAATATGTACACATATTGATTTTACAATGATTTTTATGTTTAGCATCGCCCATTAGTTCTTATAATTCAGCATCATTTCTAGTAAACCTTGTAAAATTCCCAGTATTTTTCATTTTTTCAAATGAGAATTTTAAGTCAAAACCTGTTTAACTCGATTAAGATTTAGAACAAAAGCAAACAAAATTTCATCAGTAAATTTTATAAATAACTATAGATATTGAAATATTCACCAAATATTCTTACTAATATTTTCTATGCATGATGAGATTTTCAATTTTCATTTATGTTTCTATAAAATATGCTGATGAAATGTTGTTTGCTAGGTCAAAAAGTTCATTTTATATAACTATATAACATTCTTAAGATGTTTAATAGATTTTTAAAAAATTGTATAGTATAATAAATCATATATATTTATAATTATATAATTTTGTATAATGACGATGGGCAATTTTTAAAGTGTTACATATTTAAATTTTAACAAAATCCACAAAAAATTAGTAGTTAAAAGTGTATAAAATCATAAATTCCAATACCTAAGAATTCAAACATTTAATATAAGTGTTCTCATAAGTAATTCAACTAAAAATCTATAAAGATATACCTATACAGTTTATTTTATAGATATTTTAAAATGAAATTTGGAATGAATTAGATATTTAAAAGAAGAACAACAACTTTACTTATTTATTAATAATTTAAAAGTATTATTTGTGTAATGCAAACTTTCTTCTCTTAGAATATATTTCTTTAAAAATTCTTAGACATTACTGCTTATTGACTTATTCTAACCAACTCTTATACTCTCGTCCAAAAGTGAGCGAGTTCAATTAGCAACGACTATATAGTGTATTTTTTACATTAATATATAGTATGGTACTTGTATAGTTAACCAAGAACCATTGTCGACAACTTGACATGTGAAATGAGGCCAGTGGATATAAAACCGTTGATTTATTTTAATATATACACTGTTTTTAATTGCAAAACATAACAATCAATGTAATATTAAACTAATTCATACATTTCTAAGGTTGCATAACATTTTGAAAACCCATGATATTTTAAGGTATCATATACTCATAAAATATATACAAGAGTTAATGTAAATTATAGCCCCAAATCTATGTCACTATGCATACGCAAGGGTTGTCCAACCTGCGAGCCTAATGCATGGCCTCCATATTTTTTTTTTTAGCCCTCCATAAAAGACATGTGTTTGATAATCTTAAAGTTATTTAAGTGTAATGAATCAAATAAAATAAACCAAGACGGTAAGAGATAGCGAAACGACAGAACTAATCTATAGATATTTTATAATATGATAACTTTACATTATATTATTCTAAGTTCGTTAAAAAATAATATATGAATAAAAATATATTTCTCTTGGCGGCCCTCATAGTGTTTATAAATGTGTTAATTGGTTCACCAACTACAAAATGTTTGATTACCTTGCTGTTCACTATATAGGTCTATTCGACTAAATGGTGGCATGCATCACTTGTTCATATTAATTAATGATTACCTACATTTATATTTATTTTTATTTATATTTATATTTATCATTTTAATGATAACAAAACACTGATTAGCAAGAAATAAATTTGAATTTTAACAAACTTTGAAAATTGTTTAAAAATCAACAACGTAACTAAATTAAAAGTTAAAAAATTTATATAATAAATATCTTGGATTATATGAAAAAAATACAATATAAAATTTAAATTATTTAATTTTTAGTTTTAAAAAAGTAAAATAAAATATAACATGTACAGATTATAGCACAGAGCTCTAAAAATCATCACAAAAAAAATAAACCTAAAAATATTGAATAGAAAAAAATTATAGCATAGTTAGACATGTTCACTCTATAATTAATTAGGTACTTACCTAATAAATAAGGTATAAAATATATTTATAAAGAATTGTTTATTTATTAAACCCTTAATGTATATAGAACATAAGTACTATAAAGCATACATAAGATAAATATACTTTTTACAAATCATTCCATTAATATGAACAATAAAAATATATATATATATAAAATAAAATCAACAAATGTTCATATTAATATAATTATTAACCTATAAATCATAACAAGAATATGCAGATAACCATCAACATATAATTAATATTTCATTAAAAATATAATTGGACACTGACAAATCCCATAAGTAAAATACAGAAAGACATTAATGATAATTTGTTGTAATTATTTAGGATTCATGCCGAGTATTTTTCTTACTCAAACTTCCAAACTTATTCCTTCTTGTAGTTCGTTTGATTACATTAATTTTTTCATCGTCAGTTTCACTATCTTCTTTGACTTTAATACGAAGAATCTTTTGAACATTACTTACACCACTCGTACGAGCAATTTCTTCATCATTTTCTTCTTCACTATCATTTTCGATAAGTCTCCTTTTAACTCTGCTACGACATCTAGCACTTCGTTTGGTTACCAACTGTAATGGTTCAATTTCATCATCTGAGGATTCATTGGTAATAGTTACAGGTGGTCTCTTTTTTACTGTATTTAAACCTAATTACAAATATAATAAGTTAATAACTGATTAAAGGTTAACAATTTCGATATAAGTAATATTTACGTTTTCCAGGAGTTTTTTGGGAAAGCATAACAGCAAAGTCTTCATCTTTTACAATTTTTTCAATCTTACTAGTTAATTCATTTAATATTTCTTTAGTGGCTGGTTTTGCCATTTTAGAATTAGCACTTATGAGTATATTAAAGTTGTTATACACTTTAGGGTTTTTAAGTTTGTCAGTGTAATAAGATATATTGTCTGAAAGCTTAGTTAGGCTTTTGTCGGTATATTTAATAAGCATCAAGCAATAAGATATATAATATTCTTGAATTTTATTATCTGATTCTTTTAGTCTTAGACATAATTTGTCAACTAAAGATTCAATTTGGCGTTCTTTGTTAATAAGTGGAAGTAAAAATCTAAAAAGTAAAAGCATAATACTAGTATATTTGTATACATTCACACACATATACTTTGAACATAGGTATTAAATATTGAATAGACATATTTACTTCATAATTGACTGAAAGTCATTTTCTGGTACCAAATCATCAGGGTTGGACAAGGTTGAAATAATATCAGATAACACATTGTATAGAGTGTTTCCTTTATCAGCAATAACGACAAAAAATTGTTTTGCAGTATCTGTAAGTATTCAATATTAATTAGTTTAAATAATATTGAAACATCTTAACATTTTACAAACATACAGTTAATGATTTCTTCTTCATCAACAAGTAGTTTGGCAATACCAGCAATTTGTCCTCTAACTTTGATCATTTCTTGACGTAAAAGGTCTATAATGGTGACTAAAGTACTATAGCGAACTTTATTATTTTTGTCTTGTAACCTTAAATGTATTCAACGTTTGAAAATTAAAACATTTTTAAAATATTTAATTTTAAATTTGAGTATTTTAATAGAATTTACTATTTAACTTTACCTCGCATAGAGTTTATCAGTACAAGGCTCCAACAAATTTGGATGTCTATAAACCAACCAGCCAAATCCAGAAATGATATCAATAGCTGTATCCAAGGTATCTGGATTTTCAATTAGATTTAGAAATGTCTATAATAAAATTATAATTTTTTAATAATATTTATTACCTATAATTAATTTAAAAAAAAAAATCAAACCGGTAGGTGTTTGTGACAAAATGTAGTGGAAATCATCATAAACTTGACCAAAGAGTTAATACCATTTGCCTTCAAATATGGATCATTTGAATTACACGCTCTTAATACATGTTTTCTGTAGAAAAGTTGAAAAAATATAAGCTAAGTTATAATTAATTATAATAAACATATTAAATTCTTACGAAAAATAAGTAATGACTCCATATCCCTTTAAAAGTTCTTTATCACATATTTGTCGAATTCGATCATATATAGTCTCGATCTCAGCAGCTTCAGAGTCATGTACATTCTATAAAAGAAAAAAAATGTTTATAGACACTATAAGTAATAATACAATTATTTATTTTATACTTCATCTTCTTTAGCTTTGTCCATTTTTAATTTTTTAGTTTGGTATTTAGTTCTTACATTTTGTATTAATTCCTTTGCAACATAATTTTCTAAATGTTCATACTGCCTATTAAATAATAATTTATGTTTAAATAGTAAATGTAATAATATTATATATTAATAATAAGAATCTAATATTTTTACTGTAGTGCAATGTGACCAATGACATAAATAAATTTTGCAAACGTAACAGTATTTAATTGAACATATTTTTGTTTCAACTGAGAGGAACCTAAAAAATAATTTATAGATATAATTAAGTAATAATAGATTTAAATGGAACAAAAACATTTTTTTCTTTAATGTTTAAAACGAATAGGTTAGTAGTATTTTAAATCATACATTATTAGCTTACCATTTTTATTAGTTAACATTGATTTATACAACTTTTTAATCAATGTCATACAAGTAGCATCTGGTTGAGTTGTCAACTAAAACATAAACACAATTGGAGTATTTTGTTTTTTGTTTTTTTTTTAAATTACTATTATTAAAAGAAGTATAGCTTACTTTATAAATTATGTTAACAGCATTTGTAGCAACATCATTGAATAATTGAACATTACATTCATTAAAACATTTTTGTACTACATTAAATATTCTTTTAACTAGTTCGTGATTATCAGTAAATCTATTTAAACATTAAAAATGCTATATATATTTATTAAAATAAAATAATAATGTTAATTACCTTTTAAAATCTTCTTGAGCAATTGGTTCCAATATTTGACAAGTATAAATAAATAAATGAAATTCATTACATAATCCATACTGAAGAATACTTTCTAAGTTCCCCATTGCAATAGAAGGCTGTGCGCTGCAATAAAAAATAAAAATGTATTTAAAAATATACACACCGATTATAATATTAAAAATACAAATGATGTGAAAATCAATTAATTTATCATTAGACTTTTAAGTATGAATAAATTCTTTTAGTGTTAATAATCAATAACAACTACAATTTAATTTTAGGATAACAAATTCTGGAATAATTAAAGAAAACATTGAATTAATTCATTATTGTAATAAATTACAAATAGTACTAAAACATATGTTTAATTTTTGACTATATTTGTTCTTCATAGTAAACTTTTATAATCAAAACAAGAATCAAAATACTAATATTAAATATTATTCATATTTATATGTTTAACAGTAGAACTTTAATTATCCATAAATAAACATCATTTAATTTAGTGAATATGAGGTTTTAATCAACAGGATAGCATATTCTTTTAATCAACTAAACAATATTAATTTTGTTGAAAAAAATTTCAAAAATAAGGTGTCAACATGGTCAATTTTATGACCATTAAATATAATAGTCATAAAAGTTATTCTACAAATTATTTTAATACCTGGCAAGCAATGATAAAATAAGAGCAGCAACTACTCGATCTTCATCAAAAATATCTTTAGATTTAGTCACCCATGCCCATAACACCATAATGCATTCATCATCTAGTGTTTTATTTTTTGTCCATTCATTTAGTAAAGCTTTAAATGCTCTTCTGTTAATTACATTCAAAGTCTTTATTAAACTTACGAGTCTGGTCATAATCTAAAAATAAGTATTATAGTACATTATTGTTGCAAAAATAAAATCAATATTATGTTTTTGATTACGGTTGTAGTGTGGTGCTGAGACTCAGCCGAGTCTTTTTTTTCTTCAAAATTCAAATATATTGTTTTATATGAATTCATCATAGCTTCTTTAATATTTGAATCAGATGAAAATATCAATGTTAGCATAGCGTCAATACCACACTGCGAATGAGGTACACCAAATTTATAAGCTGTTGTAAAAAAGTCAATAGCTTCTAATGATTCTGATGAAGTATTTCCAAACATCAATTGACTTATTGTAATTAATGCTTTTTTAATAGTGTGTAAATAATCGGCACAATCCTGAAATTGAATTGTTGTTTGCAGTCAAAGATTAAAAATGTAAAATATAAAATAGATACTTTATAAATTTGGACAAAATTAAATATTTAAAAAAATATTAGCAATTTTAATTATCTTATTGAAAATATTATACATGGGTACTTGAAACTTTTAAAGTATATTTAAATGTATTAAGCACAAAATTACATTTTCAAATGGAATGTTTTTGGTAAAAATTAATGCAACCTACTTGAATACTACTAATAGTATTAATAAAAAAATGTATAATAATATTATACAACAAATACAGACTTGCAGTGAAACCCACTTGCCCACTTTTTAAATTGACTTCTTGGGACCTATTACAAACTTTATAGTAGGGCTGAATTGCATATTATTTTCTCAAAAAATGTATAAATCATAAATAAATAAGTATATTACATACCTGAAGGTATGCAATTTTAGTTTCTGTTGATATAATAAGAAAATGTATTTCTTCAATGTTCATCCGCTTTAAATTGTCTATGTTAATTGAGTCAATTGAAATCGTTGTATTTTCACAATACCAAATGTTTTTTAACAATAAAAAAAATTGTTTTGGCAAATTATTTTCATCTTTCAGTCTAAAATTAAATATTTTTGAACAATATTAAAAAATAATAAAATTATAACTATTATTTTTATGGTAATGCATGATAACAAACATTTTAATTAAATTCTTTAACATATTTAGAAATGAATGAGCAAAAAAGGTTAAAATATTTTAGATTTTTTTAAAGGCATAAAAAGAAATCTAAATCAATATAGTATGTGTACAACTAAAACTATACCACAATATCTACTCACATACTGAATACCATACAAATTACAGTTGGCAATCACCAAATTGCAACACAACAGGTTCTTACTTAGTATGAGACACACAAAAAGGATAATGCTAATAGATACACACGAGCAGTATATTAGTTTCCGAAAAAATTAATTTACACTAATAAATGACATGGTATACTCGACAACTTTTATAGCAGAGTTGAATTTCCTGGTTTTTATAATGTACAAATTTTAAAAACTAAAATAATGAAATAAGTAATAACCAATTTAGTATAGAGTACATTTGGCTCACACACTAGATACACTTTTACATTTTATAGTTAAATCTATTATACAAATACATGGTACATTATTTATTCAGTAATACATTTAAAATGCTATCTCAATATAAGTCAAGACATAATCAAATGTTAATTTTTCTTTTAAATGAATAGTTAGTTTTATCAGGCTTAATTTTTCAGAGTATAATATAAATCATCAACCCTATTAGGCCTATTATACAGTTATTAAATATACATAGTTAATTAATACTACTTACTGGAATAGTGATTCATCCTTGAATGTCTCTCTTCCACGTAATACATATTTTAAAGCCAACTTAAATTTTTGGGAACCAATATAACTTTTTATCTTCATCAAAATATCAGGTAACTCCATATCCTTCAATATTTCGACTTCGCCAAAAACATCTAAACTTGTATCTAAAATCATATTTCATTTTATATTTTTATTTAAATACAAATTAGAAAATTATAATAAATAATAATACCTAATTAATTTAAAATTGGTATTTCATTTAATTAGAAATCACCACCAAACAATTAATAAGTAGATTAACATTCATCACTATTCATTTAAGATTGATAAAAAAAGTTTGATGTTAGTTTATTATAAATTAATAAAAATTAAATATTTAACACTTAGCGTCAGATTTAAATTAATTTATACAATACAAATGTTAACCTTTGAGATTTTATTAATATTACTTAGATACAAGACTATTTGAAACATGATTAAAATGTGTTGAAATTGGAGGTTGTATAAGGATATAAAGAATGACAATATTATCCTATGATTTACCTTTATTAAAAATCAAGTTTCAAATTTTATTTTTGAACTACTTCGTTATTCTATGTACCTATTTATAGGGAGAGGAATTGAGTATACTAAGGTGGCACTATGGCAATTACGAATTGGATATAACAGAAACTATCCCTCTATAGGTGAACATATAAACTATTCTACCAAACGAGCAATTTAACTATACTCTTTTCAAAAAAACAATATCCAGTTTAATTTGTTGACTTCACCTAGACAATTTTTTTAACAGACAACTCAGAAATAAACTAGTTTCATATTGTTCTGCCTAATCAACATACACTTAACCAGACCAGGTGTTTGAACAAAACCATCAGACAATATTAGCTCTAGACTCATTTTATGAGTGTGAAATTAAGTTCAGCACTGCTGTAACTGCCAGTCAACATGAACCAACAAAAATAGTTATTCTCTTTAGGAACAGTTAAGGTCTACTTATCCCAGCTAATATTTTCCATAAGAAAAAAACTAAAATGTTAACTTATTGATAGGTAACTTACTAACAAAACTTACCTTCAAAAGTTTCCTCTAAAAATAAATTTAAAGGTGTCTCAATTGATGGCCACATATCTTCCTTGTTAATTTCACAATCTGTTTTGACTTTAAGCATTCTTTTCATGCATTTTAAATAGCAGTTTTCTTCTCTTATTTTTTCATGTAGTTTCTCTTCTGTAAACTAATATTCGCTTATTAGAATATTAATTTGATAAAATATTTGTTATAATTCATTACATCACAACTATATGGATTTAATCTGATTAATGTTTTGATTAGTTGAATAGCACTTTTAGTAACATATGAACTCTTGTCAGATAGTTTTTCCTCTGCACAATTTAATATTATCCCATACATCTGCTTTGGTAAACAGTCTTCATTTATTATGGCCGTAAACAACTGTAGCACCTAAACTTTTTTAGATTAAATAATGAACAAATAAAATAACTAATATTTTGTGTACTTACCTTAGATCGAACAAAAGCATTTACATCAAATAGATGATCTTGCATAATAGTTATATAATCGTCTCTCGTTTTCCTCTGAAGTTCATCCAATTCATCATTATTTAAAACATGAATAATCAATTCTTTCAGAACACTTAAGACACAAATTCTCATAGTATATGGCTGAAATAAAAAATAATAATTATCATAAAAAAAAAATAGGTACCAGATAATTAATAAATATTTTCTAAATCATAAATATCATAAATTACTTACATCAGATTCTAAGCATGGCAACAAATGCTCAATATTTGGCAATAACAATTGAGGGCAATGCCTGGCAATTTCCACAAGAAAAGCACAACAAGATTTACCACCAGTTATTTCTTGACTACTTGTTTCTTTTATACCTTCCATTTCTCCTGTTTCTGCGATTTCTTTAACAATTAGTTCGATCAATGAAGAACGATTATCTCCAGACTCAATTATGTGTATAACAGTGTTAGCCAAGGGCAATGACAAATGTTCATACAATTTCAGCAGCTAAATAAACATAAATTTAATATATTGACAACAGGTTAAAAATATGTTCGAATATATTAATGATATTAGACACAATTTGTTGACAATAAATTACATTTCAGTTTTATTTAAAACAATTAAACAAACTATGATTTGGTCTTGAATTATAAAATCACATTAATTGTATATGAACATTTAAGCTAGTTGTGTTGTCTTGGTTTGACTTAATTAAACTAAAGCCGGGTTTACACGGCGCGAGTCTGCTTTGCGAGACATCTGATTCACCTAAATGATTACACGATACGTATCTATGCGCAAAGCAATGTGATTCAGGGTGAGCCACAGTTTATATGAGGCAATGATGGCGCTACGTGTGAGGCAAGATGCTCAAATAAGTAGTTCACACGACTCAAAACAAATTGGCGAATCTTCTTTGACGCGCGTCCAAATACCGACTGAGCTACCGCTCGCCACAAGGCATCCTCGCTTATCACCCGAGGCAAGTTCAGACAGGTCGAATCATGTCGAATCTTGACACTCGCATCAGATTTGCGTCGTGTAAACCCGGCTTAAGGATTGAGTTCAATTGAATTTTTTTCACAAAAGATTTTAATTTTAATTTTAAATTTTAAATTATATACCTAGATATTTCTCTTTTTATATCATGCACATATTGATATAAGTAGTTTAATAAGCAAACAAATATAATATAAATATTAATATAATATAATATTAAACTTACTTGAACTACTTTGATTTTAAAATCGTGTGTATGATCATAGTCAGTAATAAGTATTTCTAGAATTTGCATAATACTGTCACGAAGTGTTTTGGTTCGTACAAAAGCAATACTAGGATTTTCCAACTGAGTGTAACAACAAGAAGCAACATACCTAAAAATACGGGGAAAAACAATAACTAAGTTAGAAAAAATTATTATAATTTATTACTTACGATATAAAAGTATGATCAATATAAGGAGGATCATATAATTGAGTGATATTATTTGAAATAATACTGTTAATTGCGTTCAATCCAATACTCAATTTATCTTCCCAATTCCAATCATAATCAGAAGTATGTTTTTGAATCATGTCCTGCTTTTTATTTCTACCCTATAACAAAATTCAATGTAATTAAAATTTGTGTACAAGTATTGACTAATAAAGTATGGGTTATTTGGTGAAAATAAAATACTTTTGTTTCAAGAAGTAATAATTTATAATCAGTTTCAAATTTTGCATTAAAACTATGAACAAATTCAACAAAGAGATAAACATTCATTTTTATGATATTTGTAAACTGATGTCGTAGATCTAGTGACATATCTTCAATCTCTCCATAACTTGAAAAAAATGATGCAATAATATTTAAACCTAAAAAAAATTATTCTTGTTATAGTAGTTAGTCATAAAATTTAAAAACAAAAACATTTAATTTAAACATAAGGAAATATGAGCCCTAATTTATAATATGTATTAAAAAATTAAATAATAAGTAAAATTTGAGTACTAACTTTTAATGTATACTTTCAAACAAAATAAAAACTATACGTAGGAAGATTTATATGGCTATATGTCTAAATTGTATGTCATATTATTTGTTTAATCTGTAGGATATGTATTTGATACACTACACGTGAGCCTCCCTCCATATACAGTGTCGTTTGTTATAAACTAGTTTAGTTTAGCAAATTTACTTATTTTATATTAAATTACAGATTGTAAACATGATTTTGTCTTTTTGTATTTGATGTTATAAAATGAAATGTTATACCTATACAACTTAATAGACTTCATAAAATAATTGATTGGATTAATATTTAATAGACAAAATTGATAAAATATTCATTCATATGAATACTTATAAAATAGGTATACAAAATTGTTTTCATAACGGTAATTGAGTTGCTAGTTAATAGACAAATATTAGCTAATTAACTTAAGTGTATATGTAAGCTTATTAATGGAATGATGGAATCTTCAGAATTATTAGAAACATAATATAAAAGTCTCTCCTTCTAAGTTCTATTAGACCTTAAACTTGTACAATTATGGGTCAAAAATTTCTAAAAATTGTATATGAAGTAAAAAACGATACTGGTGGATTATATTCCTGCTCAGGCATGTGAAAACTTTATAGGTTTGCTACTCAAGTTAGCTATCTTGCAGCCATCCACAATAATAATTTGAATGTTCTTTTCAATCAAATAGATCTTTGAATCACTTATATGTTACTATACATATCAAAAGATGAATTTAGTACTATTACTTATACATATACTATTTGTTATTATTATTTATTTATTTATTGGAACGTATTATCTGATGTATTTATTAGTTTGAATGGCTGCAAAATAACAAATCTGAGTGGCGGACAGTGGCACAACTATGGGAGCGCTTAAACATCCACATGTCCAAAATCATAATAAATTTCAAATATCGATAGCTTAAATAATGAGATTTTATTTTTAAGAATTTATTATTATTATTTAATTTTTTAAATTTTGGTGATATTATCATTACAAAATAATCTTAAATTACAAAATGCCTATTTATAATTTTAGTAAATGTTTTAAAAGATTTGTTAGAAATTATACTAGTATTAGTTATATTAGTATATATATTAATGTACAACATTAGATCAATTGTAGCATCCCCAAGATTTTAATTATAGTTATACTACTAGTGGTAGGGCTTTAAAGTTTTCACATGTCTGGGAGTTATAATTTACTAGTAACTTCAAAACTTTGATTTTCATCATCCATCTTTCCATTCATAACATTTAAAGTGTTTTTTTTTAGTATTTTTTTTTTGATAATCTTAATCTTGGCTACACGCCTTGAGGTATTGGTATATTTTAAAAGGTTAGGTTAGGTTGGTGTTACAGGCAAAATGAATAAAGAGGATGTCAGCGCACTATTTGCTTTTCTCTCTGGCCAACGCTTAACATAGACAAAACGCATTTACACAGAAATAATTTTTGCTATGTTTTAAAGTAATCTTAGAGTAAAATCACCAATTACAAAAAAAGACAAAAAAAATAGTAATTTTGAAGGAATGACATATCGATTTTCTAAATATTATCTGGAAACAATTTAAATATCATTTCAATTTACAAAATTTTTTTGTTTATTTTGAAAGTTGAATACAAAATTAAATAACAATAAAATATAATATTATTGATATGTCATTCCCTCAAAAATATTATTCTCTATCTTTTTTTGTAATAGGTGTTTTTCCTATAAGATAACTTAAGAACATAGAAAAAAATGGTTCTGAGTAAATGTGTTTTGTCTATGTTGAACATGGGCCGGAAAGAGGAAACAAACAGTGCGCTGACATCCTCTTAAAATAGACCAACTTGAAACTTTATAACTTTTAAGGCAATAATAACTAACAAATTCAAATTATAATATTTAAAGATTGATAATTAAATATAATAATTACAATTTTATCAAATGGATACCTATGACAAAACAGAAAAAATAAATCAAAGCAACAGTACTAAAAATTATGATTTGAAATAATAAAACATAATTAGTATCATACAGATAAAATATTAATTTAAATGACATGTTCTATAATAGAGTGAATCTAAATAGTCCATTTGATCATAAATAAATAATAATAATATTTTATAGTATTAAGTAGGTACCTACTTTAAAAATGTTTGTAGTGAATATAACAATAATATCAAATTAATATACTATAAAGCAGTATAATATAACTTACTTTTAACAAGAATATTTTCATAAACGAAATGTAATTCATTGTAGTCAGTCTGATCTATATATTCAATCATTGAAAAAATTTTATCAAAATTTTTAAATATAGACTGTGCACCTTCTGATTTCAATTCTTCGTAGCATGCTGAAAACATCAAAAAAACAAATATGTTAACATTCCAAGTATTACTGCAAAAAGCTCACCTTTTATATGAGGTTTCAATTCCTTGGGTTTTAATAACTTCTCAACCCTATACTCTATGGTAGAAGGTGTAAGCAATTTGTTTCGATCAGTGTAAATATAAAAATCTTTGTAAACCATAGTGTGTGTTTACTGTTTTTAAACTTTAAACTGATAGATTGATAGAAACACGATAATTTTTTTTGAAAAACGCACCTTAGTCAAATTCTTGATGTTTATAGGCAATACAGTTTAGTGTTTACAATTTTACGGTAAAAAAACCGCCATATTTCATTATCAAAATATGTAACAGTTGAATCATTGAAAGTAGATTTCCGAGCGATTCTGTGATAATATTATATTTCCCGTAATTCTAGGTATTCGACAGCCGAAAGAGTGGATGTCATGGAAGAAACTAATTTTATTATTATTTAATCCATACAATTGAGCCAGAATAGATCGGCAGAACCGTTTAAAACTTAGATAATATCTAAATAAATAAATAACTTCTAAATTCTAATTTGTTACTGTTTAAGTAAAGATTTTGATAAATCTTTTTCACATCATCATTTATTTTGTGGAAAAAACTGTTGTATTTATATTTTATTCCAATGAAAACATTTCATATTAAATTTTAGGTCAACACTGATGAGCCCTTCAACATGGACGACCAAATTAAAGAGCCGAGTATTTCCTTTATCCTTATCACTTTTCAATTTTTCATTTTAATTTTTAATTTAGCCTTTACAATTATTGCTATGAGCATGACAAATGTTTATTAAGAAGAAAAAAAAACAGCAGCTCTCAGTTGTAGATACTAGATAATTTGAACTTTTTACTTAAAGCTCGCTGGTGAGACTGTGAGAGTGGACAAAAATTCGAAATATAATAATTTAATAATTTCCTGTTTGAAGTTAAAAAAATTATTCATATTTTATGGTTGCTAGATACCTATTAAATATTCATATATTTTAAAAGTAAAAATGATTATTATGATTTTAACTTTCTCAATAGGCTTAGTGTATGACTTAACCATTGCTCATGTTTAGGTATATCTATAGTATGGCGTCTACATCAAGAGATTCCCAAGAAATCATTGCCAAAAAGACATGGGAGTTGGAAAATAATGTTCAAACTGTTAATACAGTTGACGACATATACAAATATGACAGACAACAACAACAAGATATTTTGACTGCTAAACCTTGGGAAAAAGAGTATGTTTATATTTTTTTTATACAAACTATAATAATTGATCTATAATGCTCCGGCATATTGAGTGTGATAAGCATATTCACGCTCACTTTTCTTTTAATAATAAATTTATTCAATTTATGATTTATCAAATTGTTAAATATGATTTTAAAGACTATATTTTAAAATTATTGAGATTTTTGTGTTAAAATAGTGTCCTGTGAAGATACAATTGCTTATACATTTATTTAAAATTTTCAAAAATTGGAATAATGTACCTATAGTTAAAAAAAAAAAAATAAATGAGCATGCTTGATGGATCACTACATCTATTATGTAAATTAGTTTTCATTTTAAATTAACTATGTTTTTGACATTTATGTGTACAATAATATTTAATAATAATAATATTAACTTATTTAAATAATTTTAAATGAAATAGTTAAATTTAATTAGAATTGGTTTTTAAATTTATCATGAGCTCAACACCTGATTAAATTTCTACAGTCTTGGAAGTCAAAAGCCTCAGCTCCCACTAGCCATCCCTTATACCAAATATATTAATGTTAATATACCTAATACTTTGTATTGATATAAATATTGTTACATTTTTCAGTCCACATTATTTTAAAGATATAAAAATATCTGCATTAGCACTATTAAAAATGGTGATGCATGCTCGATCTGGTGGAATTTTGGAAATAATGGGTCTATTACTAGGCAAAGTAGAAGGTAATACAATGATTGTCATGGATTCTTTTGCTTTACCTGTTGAAGGAACAGAAACAAGAGTCAATGCCCAAGCACAAGCCTATGAATACATGACGGCATATATTGAATCTGCTAAAGTTGTAAGTTTATATTGAATATTATATTTTATTTTTATTTTTCATATCAGTTTGAGTTAATTGCAAAAATATTTGGTATTATCACTTGTCAGTGAACTATGTTTCCACTGAAGTTTATAAAAAAACTTAAATATAACATAACTTGTGCTTATTATACTAAATTGTATGGATTGCTTAATATAAATTAATCATCAAATATATAGACAGGATGTCCCGAGAAGATTTACGCTTTGCGATATCTCATGAAATAATGGATATCAAAATTTTTTTTATAAGACACAGAAATAAGAACTACAATAATTATTTCATTTTTAATTTATTTTAATGTTTTGGTTAAAAATTTAAAAATAAATTTTTTATTTAATTATTTCCAAACATTACACCCTATAAGTTTTATGGAAAAAAATTAATATTATAATGATAATATTGTTATTATTTCATGTTACTATATTACTTAGTTTTAGATGAAATTACATTGCATTAATACAGTTCGTGTTAACTCTATTGACACTATCATAGTACAATTTATTATGTACATATTTATTTATAATTAACATCATAATAATATGTATCATATAACTTTTGTTGAATGGTTCAGAATATCACAAATATTTTTTTTAAATGAGAAAAAATATATAAATTATTCCTATACTTAGTAATAAAGGTCTAAATGTTAAAATATCAAGGGATACAAATCATATTCAACAGAATTTAACTTATATTAAAATTAAATATTATTTTTAAATTTTTCTAGGTGGGACGTCAAGAAAATGCGATTGGTTGGTATCATAGCCACCCTGGCTATGGATGCTGGTTATCAGGTATTGATGTTTCAACACAAATGTTGAATCAAAATTTTCAAGAACCTTTTGTAGCAATTGTGATTGATCCAGTTAGAACAATATCTGCTGGTAAAGTTTGTTTGGGGGCATTTCGTACATATCCTAAGGCAAGTTTATATAATTTCTTAACATTTAATCTTTAATGTTAAGTTTGACTATAATACTAATCAAAACATATTTAAAATTATTAGGGGTATAAGCCTGCAAATGAAGAACCGTCTGAGTATCAAACTATTCCATTAAATAAAATTGAAGACTTTGGAGTACACTGTAAACAATACTATTCATTAGAAGTAAACTATTTCAAATCTTCCCTGGATCGACGTTTATTGGATTCATTATGGAATAAATATTGGGTGAACACTTTAAGCTCGTCCAGTTTAATAACCAATGCCGATTACCTGACGGGTCAAATAAATGATCTTTCTGATAAGCTAGAACAAGCAGACACTTCTTTGAGTCGTACATTTTTTGAGCCTGTTGATCGTACTAAAACTGAAAATAAATTGGTTAAAGCTACAAAAGATAGCAATAAAGCTACAATCGAAATATTATGTGGATTAATGTCTCAAACAATTAAAGAAGCTCTGTTTAATAGTTGTACACCGAAGAATAATCAACAATAAATAAAATCTGTATTATAATTACTAAGTAAATAATTAAAATTCTTGATATAACTTATGATAATAAATACATACATTTTTTTAAATAAATTATATATTATATGAAAAATAAAAAATATTTGTTATTTTATTATTACAACTATTGTAATATCAGTTGTTATAGGTAAACGGGCTAAAGAAATATTTTTGGTAACAACATCATGTTATAAAATAATATAGCATAAATAATATGATTTATATTTAAAAATTAATCATATTGTTTATAATTGAATATCTACTACTTTTTTATCATCAAAAAGTAAAATAAATTTGCACTCCAACTTTTGTAAATGTAGTGCACACATGTTCAAATTGTGGTGCACATTGTGTGTTGCTGTGCATATAAAGATGGCATGCAAGACAACATTATTCACTCTTATTGTCAGTCCAGTAATCCAGTTGGTGTTAGCTGACATTCTGCTAGGGAGGACAAGGTTCAGGCAGACGTATAACCTAACAAGTTAACTTTATTTTATTGGTTAAACTAGTTAAAGTAACACAAAACCAAGGAGACCTGATTTACTCTACAGGCCATCTCATCCACCAACCATTCCTAACTGGAAACCATTATTTTAGGAGTTATAGCTTTCCAAAGTTTGCAATTTTACGTTTATACGCGTTGCGCTTGGCAATAGTGTAGCACACGTCGCGCATGTGTATTAACGTGAAATCGCAAACTTTGGAAGGCTAACTTCTAAAACATAGAAGTTTCCAGTAAAAATGTTTACACCATCGTTTTAAGCATAAAAACACAAGTCGTTTAAAAAAATAATTAAAAATTGCGAGGAGGTTGGTAAAGAGCATTTTAGACATATTCTCAAACAAATCCTAAAAAGTACCTACATGATTTTTATAATTAGTTTTTTTTACTAAATATTTTTTATTTTAAATTTAAAAACGATTCTTTGTTAAATATTATTTGATATCAAATAAGATTAATTCGACTTGATAGTAAGGCATAAATAAAATGATATAGTATCTATAGTCTAGCATACAGATATGGAACCTAATTGACACTTATTGTGAAAATGAGTTAGTACCTACTCCCTACTCTATATAATTCTTCATTTAATTTTCCATATAATGTATAATCCTATATAATATATATAGGATATCCTATCCTATATAATATGGCATTGTTGTTTCGAGTAAGTTTAAACACGTTGTTCACGTAATGCGCATTATGCGCAAGCAATTCCGGCAGCGTCGTCGATAATAAGAAAAAAAAAAAGTTTAAACACGTACCGTGTTTTCAAATATTTGTCCTGAACAATTTGGTAAATATCACTTACCGGTTATCACTTCTGTGCGCTAGACCATCGTTGGTAGGTTTTTATTAAACTGTCGTGCTACGACCAACAATGGGTAATTGACCAATATAGGTCCATAGTGGTCAGCGGGTTTCCACTATACACGTGTGTTGAATACACGTAAAACGTTGTACGGTAGGTTAGGTAACGTACGATAACGTGGTTAATCACGTGGTAACCTTACTTAACCAACCAATCACAACAAAGGATTTGCGCAAATGCGTGCACTGGAAACAGTTATATTAGTGACACACGAGCACACGACAGAAATGTAAAAATAAAAAATATTACAGAAATATGAATCTAATTATTAATTTATTATTACTCTAAGGAATCTCCTGAACAATAATCGCTGTCGATGATAATTCCCGAAATCGTCGTCGTCGGTATTTTATCCTACTACATAATATTGTATATACTATTTAATTAAATGATTAATTTTTATAATTTTGTATTGATATATTTAAAATGTAATAGAATTTATTTTTATTTTTTGGCTGTCAATTAAATCTCCCTCCAATCCTTTTATAGTAAAAATAAATATTTATATTTTTCGTTCTTCAACGTAGTATACTCACATTAAAAATGACGGCAACATCACGGTAAGTATGTATTACAATAAGTCATTTGATATTCTATTAGTAATTACTAATTTAGTATAGTACATAGGCAATAGGTTTACCTAATGTATTAGAGTATTAGACATTAGTTATTTAGTTATAGTATATTGAATTAATCAATAGTTATTGGTTTATCACCTGTGAATAAAATTATGGAAGTACATGACATGTAGTGTGTACGCTAAATTTGATGTATTCGCTGTATATTTCCCCTTTATATTAACTTGCACTATCTACTGGAAAGCAGTAATCACATTTATTTTATTCATAATGATATTTATATTCAATAATTATAATTCATAAAAAGTTTTATAAAAATATGAGTGTGCTTCTAATATTTAAATACCATCTTCATCAATAATTAAATAAAAAAATAATTGAAACAATACTGTTTATTGTTATTATTTAAAATTAAAATTATACATTTTGCTAATTGTTTTACGACATTTCATTCTGAAATGAACAAATCGTATACACAGACCTCTTTTATTTCAAAGTTGTATTATAATATACATCTTTGGATTTATCCAGTGGCATAATTTGGATCTATTTTCGGGTGGGGTCGTTATACATGTAAAAAAATTAATTATCAAAAAAAGGTCTTCACTTTGAAGTACTTATTTGACTTTTTAAAACATTTTGGGAGGGTCATAACTCCTCTGATTGCGCCACTGAATTTATCGTATTGATGCAATATAATATAATCGATGATATAATATTGTAATATATTAGTATCTATATCATCTGTAGAAAATGTCAATCGTCGCCTCTCGGCAATCGGCATTAATTTCAGGAGACGATTCACAATCTTATTTAATACGCAGGCACAAACGACGACGACACATCCAGATCATAGAATAATAATATATTTGAACATTTTTAACAATTACATATGTACAAAAAATAGTGTTATACATCTATAGGCATACTGCAGTATTACTCCCCAGCGTTTTTATGTCTTTCATTCTTACTATGTAAATGTTTAGTTACATTAAAACATTTAAACTCTACCTCTCCACCACAAAAACCTCTAAGTCTAACGTATATATCTATCAGTTTCGATTGACTTGGACGAATTTAATAACGAGTGAATTATAAAATAAATTAATATTACGATGACGTCTGATGTGAACTAACTGCAAATTAAAACAATGCCTTAATAATTAAACCCAATTCTATGTTTTATTATTAAACAAAATAATATTAAAGTTATTTTATCTTGTCTTCCATAAACCGGGACAAAATGAATGCCCGGCCGGGACACCGGGATATGTTGTTAAAACCGAGACGAATGGCAAGCCTAGCTTAATTTATCAAACATTAAAAAAATTTAAAAAGCAGGGAAAATCGAAAGGGAAATCAAGTTTTTCAGTGTACCTTGTCAATGAGTACTGACTAGTGACTACTGAGTAGGATGTAATGGATGTCCTGAATTCAAAAATATATTATTTTACCTCTTTTTTTTTTTTTTTTTTTTTTTTGTAAGGAGATCCCGCGGAAACATAGGACATTGGGTGTGGGGTGGTACGGTAGGGGTTATTTTTGTATGTTTGTTTGTAGATTTTTAAGTGGGTAGAGTTGTAACACGTGTTTGTGTTTGTGTGGCAAGGATATGTTGCTAAAAATCCCGGGTGGTCACCCATCCGGGAGCTAGCAACTGCGGCCGGTACGTACGCTCAGTGCGTTTCCGCAGATTGAGCGTACGACCGCGCCTCACCAAGCCACAATATTTTACCTCTACTTAAAACAATTTTGAAAGAAAATAGTTTCAACCTCTATTTTTAAGTATGTGTTAAAATAGTTGAATAGTTAATAATAAGCAATAAGTCATTTAATTTTTCCTGAATAATCCCTATATTACGTGAATTAAAGTAGCAACCTTAGCATACACATCGCCACGTGTGGCCGTTTAATCGTGCGACTCATTTCAATACTGTAGTGATCACGTCGCCTACAGGTATCAGTAGTCAAGGATGATGTTTGGAAGGTGACTCTTGAGTTAATTACACAACGTAGAATTCTTCTTAATTAGATTAATTGTTTATTTATTGTGGTAAAACATATATTTATTTATAACATGAAAGCTGAATGTAAGTTAAGTATTCTGAATGATAGAATAAATTCGGTTTGACTCGAATATTTTCTAAGTTAAAAATATTGTTTATAAGAAATTTTCTAAGTCCAATGAATTAAATTAAACAACAGACTGGCGTGAAGGTGCTCTGGCTAGTCTGGTCAAGTCGCGTCTGAATACAGGCCGTTTCGGGGTCTCTTATATAGTGCTACCCTCTACTCCCCATAGTCTACTTGCTCTTGTCGCTGTTCTCACGGATGTGGTATAATCATCTAAACTGACGGAAATGCCACCCGCCCACATATGAGATCAGTACACATCCCGTGCAGCTGCATGCTTGATAATACTGTATCTATTATTATGACAGTATATTCCTAATTTGGGTATCGTTTCTTGGAATTCTTATCCCATAGTCGTGTCTAACGTCCTGAGGACATGGAACGCCTATCGATCTGTTTCCCTAAATGTTCAGTTAATCCCCCATTGTTACATAATGTTATTTGGTGTCCACGCCCAACTTTAACCTTTAGTAGTCTCTTATTATTTTAATAATCCATGGCCACTCCCTTGGAATTGTTACCCTCTCAGGTGGTGTATACATAATTATTACCTAGTTGACCGTGAACTAAGCAATGCGGGACGCTAGTCCATAGCACCTCCCCTCTAAAAAATTGATTTATGTTTTTAAAGACAGAAATCAATCAATCTGTGTACAATATAGTTATGTTACAATAATATCTTCACAAGTTCAAACAACTTGTTTACAATACAATTTTCATTAATTTCATATTTTATGTTTTACATTCAATATTACATATGCATGAAGCATTTACAATTATATATTATTACATTTCATGTTTGTCATTTTTGATTACAATAGTATTTTTATTAGTACAATAAGATATATATTTTCGTATTACAATAAGTCTACGATTTTATTTATTACATTAAAATATGTGGTTAGTATTACAATATATATATATTTCCTTTAAAATGTTAGTATATTTGGTTAGTTTTTATATTAAGTGTTACTCACCCTTTTATATAATATTAATTCCCATAATTCCATATAATTACATTAAAATATATCATTCCCATATGTTTTCTTATTTCTATGTGAATATAAAGTGATTAAATAATACATTTTTCTTTTTTATTTCTTTTTTTTTTTTTATAATTATTTGATTAATATAATATGAATATCTTATGTCTAATATTATCCCTCACCACTTTATTATTTTTATGTTATTTACTTAAAGAATATTTTATTTTTATTTATTTATTTATTTTTTTTAAAATTAAATTTATTCTCAAATTCCTTATATATAATATATATATTATTGTCATTTTGTTTTACTATTGTTTATTTTAGTGGATTATCATCCATTCAATCTTTGATGCGCGACTCAAAAACTATTATATAAAAAAAAAAGTTTTTCAAGACGAACATGGTGTTCGAATCGATTGTTATTATTTTGATTTTTAATTACCGTTGTGATTTTATCTTTCTCGTGTAGCTCAGATTATAATGATTTTATGTATTTTTATATAGTATTTTTAACATGTGAACCACTAGAAGTCACAACTATTATTATTCTAATATTTAAAATTCATAATCAGACTTCTAATTGTTCAACTGTCTCTGTTACTTTTTCGTGTAGATATATGCCCAAGTTAAATTACAAGAATCAAACACAGATCCATTCTGATTATACGATCTCTGTTAGAATTCTCATAATTCGTAATGACTGTACTAATATTCTCTTTTATTTAAATATTATATTTAATGATTTGACTAAATTAATTATACTTATTAAAAATTTAAATTTTATATATATTTATATTCATTTTTAAAATTAAACTAAATTAAACTTTATATTAATATTTATTACTTTTGTAGTATTATTATTTTTTTTTTTTTTTTTTTAGATTAATGATCATATGGGCAGTCAAAGGACAACAAACAGCGATTGGAGACTATGTGGTGGGAACAACAATTTCGTATAGTTATGAGGACAATGTAAAGATTAAAAATGTATCGGGTGAATTTGACGACGAATTCGAATTACCTTTAGCAAAACCATGTAACATAGCTTTAGTACGAATCAAATGTATAATGATAAGAGATCCACCACTATTTGACATTGAATTAGTAGAAGTACCATTAACATATTATTTACAAAAAGAATGTACAATGTACATAAAAAGTGTAGATGGAACGGAATACGAACCTATAAAAATACCAGTAACATACAATTTCCTAAAATTTAAATTAATAAACAATTATACAGATTATATAATATCTAAACAAAAACAAACATGTACAACGTTAAAACCAGAAAATTATATACTAAAAAATCAAAATGTAACCATAACTACAAATAAAGAGGAAATAAATATAACAACATTAAGTAGCAATAGTACCAACATTGATAAAATATTAACTACAAATAACATATCTAAAATAACAACTATGATGTATAATTCAAGTTTAACGATGCCACAAGTAACGGAACAAACTACGTTTAAGAATGATTTAACAACAAATACGGAATTATATGAACTAGGTTATACAGAATCCACCAATAATAATAACGAAAATATCACAGAACAGAAATATATAATACAATTAAAGAATTTAAAAAAGGATGTAAAAAATACGGATAATACCAGAATGGGAAATAATAAAATATTTAGTTACATAATGTATGTTATTTCAGGTACGTTCCTGGTAACAATAATGTTAATAATAATGATACTACATAATAGATATAAATGCGTAGATAGAAACAGGTATAGGTACGCGATGCAACAATTTATGGAAATACCAGAAATTGAAGTAACGGAAATTTAATATGAAATAATAATAATATATTTAGAATAAGTAAAATATAAAATATAAAAATAAAATAAAAACATATAATAATAATAAAATGATAATTATGGTATTAATAGTTCCGATTAAATTAGATACATTAGATTAGAAATTAAGAATGTAGATAGAATATTTAAGTAAATTTTTTTTTTAACGAAATTTAATAACATTATAGGCAAGATATAATAAAGACAATTGTGGTGTATGACACCCAGACAACAAGTGAGGTGATCAGATTTGACAACAATTCATGGGAAGCACCAGAATATGTATTAAAACTAATCGAGCGAGCCGAAGGTCGACTTGTCACGGTGGCATTGACGAAAAAAGGGAAATTAGTAAGAGAAATGGAGATATACAGGTATGAAGACCAAGAACCTTTTAGGAGGCGAACACCATATACAATGGAAAACGCTCACAACGAAATATGTTGGGAACAACAAGAGTCAGGAAATTCGCGTATGTGGGAATATTGTAAATGCATTTTGGAGGAGATTAGGGTAGAAAACCCAAAAATTAGAATTGTATCAGAAACACCTATGACATACGACATCAGGGAAGCACCATTATCTATTAGAAATATTGAAAAACCAGTAGGGGTGGCAACTATAATTTATAGAGAGATCATACCACCAAGGTTGTCAGGGAATGAGACAACAGACGAATTAAAACAATATGTAGAATTAGCAATTAGGGTAGAAAGAGAATTTGCTAAAAATAATAATAATATTAGAATAAGTGAATGGAATAAATTCAACATGAGATGTTTCTTTAGAATTAGAAATAGACAGGATAGTATTAGACGCAATAGGAATAGAAATAACTAAAATAGTAAAAATAATTATAAAGTATAATAATCTAAACGTGTAATAGTCATTAAATTAGGGGTAAATAATAGAATAATAAAAAGTGAAAAAAATAATTGTATGTAAGAAACGTGATTAACTGATTGCATATCTGTGTCAACAGAGAAAAGAAAAAGAAGCCGGTGGGTGTTGCGACTATATTCTATTGGAACGAGCAACCACCGACACTAAAAGGTGATGAGACGATAGAGCAATTAGTTATTTACGAAAGAATGGCGAATTCAGCACTTAAAAGTTTCAATGAGACTAGAGAGAGGGCATGGATTTGGCCAAATGGTGATAAATGGATAAAATTTTCTAAATACCTTTATTCTCAACTTCGATTTCTATACTCAATATTACTTTTATTATTTATTCGATTCCGTAACACGTCATTTATTATATTTAAAAAAATCGTGTTCCGCGATGTTTTTGTTTTATATTACGTATTTATTTTATATCAGTTTTACTATAAACTGCACTCACACTAACGCATTAATTATATTATTACTACTATTAAATATTACGCCACTATGTTATAATTATTTATCTTTTGGTTAATTACTCCAAATAAAATAATTAATTTAATATATCGCAAAACTACTTATAAACTTATTTATTATTATTTTATTAAATCTTAATTAATAATTCTAATTCAAATTTATTTAAACTGTTATAACTTATTCTAGACTACTTTAATTTATTTATTATACTATTTTTACTTAATGTGGACTATATTTATGCTATTATATTTATCTAATATTATATACTATTTTATATCTAATATTATATACTATTTAAAATTAATTCGGACCGGTCCTAATATTACTTTCTTTCACTTCAAAATTTTATTTCTTATTATTCTCAATTATTTTCTCTATACTTCAATTATTCATTTACCATTTATCATTTATCATATATCATTTATCATTTATTCATCATTTTTTTATAATTTCCTTTTTACTATATTATATTCAATATCTATTCTCAATAAACTGTGCGCGCACACATTATATAGATCTTTTTCAACAAAATCTAATAATTATTCTCAATATTTATTCATAAAACTAAGGACTTATTTTCTCGCCTTTTCTAAAATTCCAAATTAATTCTCAATTATCAACATATAAGGTCTTATCTCTTGCCTTCCAATAAAATCACTATTATTTATTTCAATTACTATATATCATAAGGTCTTACCTCTTGCCTTCTCAAAAAAATCACAATTATCAATATCCCAATTACTTTATAATCTAAGGTCTTATTTCTTGCCTTACTAAAAATCTCAATTATTCTCAATTATTTATATATATATATCCTTTAATATTCTTCAAAATTATCAATTCACTTATTTTCATTTATCAATACTCATTTATTTCTCATTAAATTATTTCTCGTTATAACGTTATCTTTTTATTTTATTTTATTTTACCTAGGTTTTATTTGTGCCTGTTTATTTTATTATATTATTAATCAATAATATTCATTAAACGTATATATATTATCTGAGTTTATCATTTAATTTATATTTATATATAAAAATAATATATTTATGAATTTAATGTTCTAATGGTGGTGTAGGTGCACACACCAAAAGTGTTTTATACGATAGATCCTAAAAAACCTAAAGGAGACGCGACCCCACAAAGCTTACAAAAACATTTTCTTAAAAACTACACAAAAATTATAACTCACAATACTGTCGTCTTCGTATTTTGATTCATCTTGACTGAAGCTGATTTTCCTGCGCTATCGACTGTTGACCTCTACGTAGATTCTTTTGACCCTCGGAGTTGTTGGAAAGTGATCAGTTCCCCAACGGTGATTCTGTCGAACTGCCTCCGTGAAATTCTTGACTCGAAGTTGTGGAATTTTTCAAAATTTTCGAAAAAATTTATTATTTTGCGAAAAATTCTGCTTTTTCTCCTCTTGAATTTTTTTTTTGATGTTCTTAGGGTTCCGTACTCGACTGCGCCAGATGTAGTGATCACGTCGCCTACAGGTATCAGTAGTCAAGGATGATGTTTGGAAGGTGACTCTTGAGTTAATTACACAACGTAGAATTCTTCTTAATTAGATTAATTGTTTATTTATTCATTATTGTGGTAAAACATATATTTATTTATAACATGAAAGCTGAATGTAAGTTAAGTATTCTGAATGATAGAATAAATTCGGTTTGACTCGAATGGTAGTTTCCAAGTTCAAAATATTGTTTATAAGAAATTTTCTAAGTCCAATGAATTAAATTAAACAACAGACTGGCGTGAAGGTGCTCTGGCTAGTCTGGTCAAGTCGCGTCTGAATACAGGCCGTTTCGGGGTCTCTTATATAGTGCTACCCTCTACTCCCCATAGTCTACTTGCTCTTGTCGCTGTTCTCACGGATGTGGTATAATCATCTAAACTGACGGAAATGCCACCCGCCCACATATGAGATCAGTACACATCCCGTGCAGCTGCATGCTTGATAATACTGTATCTATTATTATGACAGTATATTCCTAATTTGGGTATCGTTTCTTGGAATTCTTATCCCATAGTCGTGTCTAACGTCCTGAGGACATGGAACGCCTATCGATCTGTTTCCCTAAATGTTCAGTTAATCCCCCATTGTTACATAATGTTATTTGGTGTCCACGCCCAACTTTTACCTTTAGTAGTCTCTTATTATTTTAATAATCCACGGCCACTCCCTTGGAATTGTTACCCTCTCAGGTGGTGTATACATAATTATTACCTGGCTAGTTGACCGTGAACTAAGCAATGCGAGAGAGACAGACTTATGTTAGAATTTCCAAAGACATTCCAACCAAAATATTTTATCGTCCTTGAATATTTATATATTTTTTTAATGATAACGACAACCAACGAATGATAACATTTTAAAATCATTCCCCGCGTTATAGCATTTTGTTTATTTGGTTAAAACTTATTTTTTGAATTATAAAGTTTAAATTTTAAAATTAAAATGGTTTTTATGTGCTCTGTGAGAAGCTGTAAAACCAAACATTCCAAAAATTCTGACATAAAGTTCCACAAGTAAGTACTACCTGTAATATAAGTAAGGTTTACATTATAATTAAAAATGATACACATATTATATCAAGTTCATAAATAAATTACCTTTTAATCCATATAGGTTTCCTACAAATGAAGAGTTTAAAAGCAAATGGTTATTAGCCATTAATAATGAGAGTTGGTTTGTGCCATCCTAGCATTCTGTTATGAAACTAAAAAATATATTGACTAAGTTTATAAAATGTTAATTTTTAAATAAACTATTATTATAACTAAACAATAAAGTACCATTTTTACTTACTTTTGTGATAATATACATTATAATTTATAATAATATAATATAGCGTATAATATAATAATTATAGTGGTAGTAACTGGTAAGTAACTTACCTTAATCTTGAAATATTCACAGATTACAAACATACTAGATTAAAATATAATACTGCCCAAAACAATACAGGTATACTGGTATACAGAAATAGAACTACTTCAATAGTTCAATAATAATAATATTATGTAATGGCACGAAAATAAAATATTTCAAAGACTAATTAATATATTTTTGCTTATATTGTCTTTGGTATTTCTAACATAGCCCTTTCTCTCTCGCACATATCTTTGATTCACGGATCTCTCTCTATGCGCGGTCCATTCTTTTATAGGTCTATGGGATATACTGACTTACAAAATGTTACCGGAAAACTGATAACGATTGACTATGAGTGGCGATGTCAACATGTGAATTATCAAAAATTTTGGAATTGTTTGAATTTGAATTTTGAGTAATTAAATTTCTTCGAACGTTCTGTTTGTGGTCGCTGTTGGTTTTATTCAACAATTTTGAATATAATAATATTTCATACCTAACATTTCTGGTCCCGCCTTAGGTAGTCATTTTTTTTTGGAACGTCAACAATGGATTCAACACAGTTTTTGGTTGTCTCAGGCAACAGATCCAATGGCATACCATCGACAAACGGACCCAGACTAGGATCACTGAAACACTCAAATTCTAAAGTCGTCACTCCGGCATTCATGTTTTACACCAAAGTAAAAAAGGCCAATCTATTAAATTAATTTGTATATATATTTTTGGTTTGATTTTTATAGTATGGAAGTGTGCCATACATATCGAGAGAAGTGTTCGAAAAAATTGTGCCTGATGATCAGGCATTGTTCAATTTCCCATTACCAACATGTCTGAATTTCTACCAGCCATTAAAAGAGTTTAAACGCGGTCTTAACTCATTTGTTGGTCTTGAGGTATATTTTAATTAATTAATTAGTTACACTGCTCACTAATATTTTTTTTCGATACACATGCAAATAACTAGGATATGTTGTTGCACTGCAATTATAATTATACATTCATGTATTGTTGCTTAGAGTTTTTATTATTTAGACATTCAAAATTAATGATCTAAATTTTGATTTAATTTTGAATCTCAATTTCAACAATTTTTGTAATTTTAATAAATTATTCGACTCAGGGTATGAGCAGAGGTGGTTTGACATTTTGACAATTATATTTTTCTGCAGGAATTTTAATAGTTGTAATCACCCACTCATAGTTATTGCTTTACCACAAAAAAAAAAATAAAAAACTACTGATTAAATTACACAATTGAATAATGTTTGGAATTTCAGTCTTATACTAACAATTTTGTAGTAAAAAAAAATGTATAAAACCTGAATATTATGGCTAATTATAAAATTGTAATGTATTAATTTAATACTACCTACTCCATAGAGAGTATTTTATTAAATTTTATTAGGTTGTATTTTTAGTATCACAACAGTAATATTTTATTAATTTCATTAAAATAACATTCCCAAAAAAACAGAATAGCATTTTGTCCATTTTCCATTAGTATAAAATAATTTATTTTCAGAATTTGTATTTAAATGTTCGATTTTTAAATATTATTTCAGTGATAAATATTAAATTTACATTTTTCAGAAATACTTGTCATGCTGTTCAATAAATGACCATGCGGTGAATACCCCACAAGGTTACAATAAAAAAGATAGTGTTGCTATAAAAACCAAAAGTGGAAATCAATTAATTAACTATGAAAAGTAAATAGGATTTCAGTTATTAAAAAATTGAATACCTTCCTATTATGTCAATAATAAACAATTTATCTATTTTAATTTAATTTAAAAGATTAAAAGTAGTTATATATATATATATGTGTGTGTGTGTTTCTTTTTGCTTTAAATTTAATTCATATCTATTCTATTATCATGTAAACAAACAATTTGCATCTTTTTTTTTCTTAGGTTAATCATTTCAAATAATAATTTATATTACAATAAGACCCAAATTTAATTTATAACATTGCTATATAATAATTTTAAATATTATTATGTAATATATTATACATTTTATTAAAATATGTTGTATTTAGGTATATGGACATCATAGAAGTATTCAAACCCACTATGTATGTTACCCTAAGCATTTCAGACATTAATTTGGATAGTTCACATTCAGCTATTGAAAAGTCAGTTAATATTTCAAATAGACTTTTTAAGAGTTGTTTGGAACGGCATCACCAATCAGAAGTGAGTACTTAATTATTTATAAAAATTAATATTCTTAAGGAAACTTGATTTTCTAATATTGCATGTACAATTCATGAATATAAATAACAATAACTAGGGTGACTGGGTTCTGTTCTCCTTGAAGTTGCATGTATGTTTTTGAAATTGTGATATTAAATAGTAATTGCATATTTTATTATATGTACTAAAAAGGAGTATTTCACAAAATTTAAATAATATATATTTTAAAATATTTTAATAAAATATTTTAAATGTTTTTGAGAGTATACTAAATTACTAAGCCAAAATACTACTGTATAGTGCTGTATGTACACATAATAATTTTGTAAACATATCTTGAGAGTATACAGCTTATATGAAGTATACCCAATGGGAACATCTCTATATACAATGGATGGAGCTATGAATATAGCTCAATATTTTGATGTAGATATAGCGATGAATTACCTGGAAGGTAGCCTCTACACTTCCCAATACATGTAGTCTTATATCATATTATACTATAATTAATAATAACATTTTACTAAAACAAAATTTTAATTGTTTTGGTACTAAGCTGAAAATTGTATAAAGGTTAAGAATAGATGTTTGCTATTTATATTTTCTTTCATTTCAATAGAAATTTTTGATTTGTTTTGGTTTGATATCATGGACGTAAATAGGAAAGGAGCTTAAGAGAGCTTTGCCCACCTCAAATCTTCTTGAGTCCTGAATGTAAAATAATTTTAATACTACACATTTTAATATATAGCCATATAGGTATCATTATTATAATGAATATGAATAATAATATTTTTCCTTAATGCCTTTATAATAAACAGTAGTTTTAGTTCAAACTCAAATATAATTCCATAAACTCACTTATTTCCGCTACAGCATTGCCAGATGCAACATTGTGAATACAATATCACATCTAGCCACAAATTACAACTGATTACTTACTCCTACATCAGCCATTGTGATAAAATTAATTGCATTTATTTATAATGATGTATGTATCCTAGGATACCTATGTGTAATACATGTATAGTATTATGCATTAATATTTACTATTTGATTATTTCATAAAAAAATACTATATTTTCATTAAATAATTTTGTATTATGTGTTTGTCAAAAAAAAATACTAAAACCTGTATAAAATAGGCACCTATACTTTGTTTGCACTTCGGCTCAACCAATTTGGTTCTTCCCTGCATACCCACGTATTACCAAACTATAGAGGAACTGGTTTCGATAGCGGGGATAGGGGCACAGAATCAGTATGTTTTCTTGCTGAACAGTGTATAGACATATGCTTTTGATGGTTTCAGGACAATGTTGTACACTGTTTCATTTTTTTTTTATTAGGAAGGGACCCACTGAAACATAGGCCATTGAGTGTGTGGTGGTACAGTAGGGGTTATTTTTGTTAACTTTATTTGTAGGTTTGTGTATGTGTGGTAAAGATATGTTTCTAAAAATCCCGGGTGGTCACACATCCGGGTGCTAGCAACTAAAGTCGATACGTACACTCGTGTGTTTCCGCACATTGAGTGTATGACCACACCTCATCAAGCCACATTCATAGCATTGTTATGTGCATTATCATACTCTATCATTTGTAACTAAACCATATTAGTTTCCATTGTTTCTAACCTTTATTCTTTTTATTTTGTCAAACCTAATTAAAAGATAATTAAAACAAAAATTAATCATTCTTCTGTTAAAGTGATTTATTATAGAAAGATGCATTGAAATATACTAATCAGAATAAAATAATTTGATTTTAAGAAAATACATTTTTAATCATTTTGATGAAAAAAAAAAATAATGTATGTAGTTATTGTATTTCTTAGAAAAATAATTACAAAGCAATATTGTTTTATGACCTATTACAAAATGTTTATTTTCTTTCTTTTTATTCAATGAGATAATAATACAAAACATATTGGTAATATGTTATTAGTTTATTACTATGAAATTGTAATTTGTTTACTTATAAATATTTTACTCGGTATAGTAACTTAACAGTTGAAACAGTTATCTATAATAAAGCTAACTAGTTATTTAATAATACTTTTTTAACTCTTATTATAATTTGCTAAAACTATTCTAAAATTTTGTACTTTATACAGAATGTTTCCTATAATATATGGATATTATATTACTATTATTTCGCCAAAATTATCTCAATTTGGACTGTTTGTATTACAATCATTACACTGACTGCGGTAGTTTGTTGTTGAGTTAGAATATCAGAATTCAAGGTCTCATAATCAATTAATCTTATCTAAAAACCTTAAAAATAATCAAATAAAAAATAGCATTGACCATATTATGTAAACATATTGATTCAGATACTTTCTCTTTACATGAATTGTCTTTTTAGAAATCATAATTATAAAATCGTCTATCATTTTTTATTGCCTGGGAAATATATATTTTGATTATAGAATTTTAAAAGATAATTTTTTTTTTATATAACTAAATGTATTAGTTACTTTTCGTATTTTACTCAATTTAAAAATATGTTTATCCTAACTATAGTTTTTTTTTTGTATAATATGTATGCTTGTAAATATTTTGAATGTTATCTATTTATTCTCAAATTCTGATTTTTAAAATATTTAAGTTACTGAATATTTAGATACTAAGATTTTTTTATACCATCTAAAGAGTATCTTAAGGTTATATTAACTTAATTTTTTCAAATGAGAACCATCTATATTTATTGTGAAGTTTTAGGCAGAATATATTTTTGAACATGTTAATGTGTTCAAATCAAAATATTTAGATGAGTATTTTCTGAGTAATTTAAATGTACAAATTACAAAATTTATAGTTCAGTTACCTAATACAAAAATAACCTTAACGATTATTATAATATGTTAATATTTCATAGTGCAAATCATCTTAGTCCATTTGAAATAACACAGTTCACTATTTAAGTGGTATACATTGGCGCAACTAGGGGGAGGGGTGCTTTGGGTCCTTAGCACCCTAAGAAATTGTTTAAAAAGTTAGGTCCCATTAAGTAACAAAAAAAACCTTAAGCTTGAGCACCCTCTTGTTCAAATGCTTAGTTGCGCCAATAGTAGTATGATAAAATTTAATTGTTTAAAAAAATATGGTGTAAGTATAGTTACTTGAAAAAAATCAGGATTTTAATAAATTCTTCATCAAGAAAATATTGAAGTGAACACTGAACGTGCTTAGTGAATAGCTTGTATATGGAAAAATAGGATAACAACTTTATTCAAAAATTGTATATCGTATTATCCTAATGTTTGTTTTTAGGTACTTAAACAAAGTTGTGTGATTGCTCCAATCCAAGGTGGTTATAATGTTCAAGAAAGAATTCGATCAGCAACATTTCTATCAGAATATCATAAGGATTTATTAGGATTTCTATTTGATGGATTTTTCACTGATGGAACCATTGTTGAAGAAATTCCTAGTGACCTTATTCTACCCATTATTGATAAAACAATGGTACTTTTAACAAAAAATACTTCTTTATTTTCATAACTAAATTTCATATACAGTGTGTTCACGCTAAGAGGTACCTTAAGCCGGGTCCACACGATGATAGTTACTCTCGCAAGAGTCGCTATCGTGATAGTAGCTCTCAACTATCGCGCATGTATGATAGTGCGAGAGTTGCTCTCACAATAGGTCGATAGTTACTACTGACAGGTTCACACGTCGATAGTATTCGATAGCACTATCACGATTGCGATTCTTGCGAGAGTAACTATCATCGTGTGGACCCAGCTTTAATCCTATTAATCCTATAGATACCTAAATATTTCAGTTCGATTACCTTGTATTGAAATGGGGTTTTTGCTAAATGGCAGATTGTACTTAAATACACATTTTTAGATAAATTTCAAATTTTTAACACTTTCAATATGCGCCGCATGCACGTTACAACTTACTTTTTTTTAAATGGTAACACCAACTTTTTTACATATTCGGTAGAGTATTATTATCTAAACAATTTTTGTATAAACATTTGTTTTCTAATTTCAAAATTGGCTATGTAAATTAACGATGAAATTTAATATTTATGAGTAATTTGTTTTTGATGAAATTTGAACAAATTCAACTTATTGTCACTTATTAGTATCTAATATTGTTAAATAGCTATTTGTACATCACAGATAAGATAGTAAAAATAACTTTGACGCATTTGCCAATAATTAAGAAAATAAAATATCCTGTTCATTATACATTTATTTTATAAATTATTTTCACTGACTTGTAATAATTGTTTTAATAATTTCAAATTGCTCATGAATATTAAATTTCATCGTTAAATTACATATGCCAATTTTGAAATTAGAAATAAATGTTTGTATAAAAATTGTTTAGACAAAATGACTCTATCCGAATATGTAAAAAAAAAGTTTGTGTTACCATTTAAAAAAAGTAAGTTGTATCGCGCATGCGCATATTGAAAGTGTTAAATATTTGAAATTTATCTAAATATGTGTATTTAAGTACAATCTGCCATTCAGCAAAAACTCCATTTTAATACAAGGTAATCTAATTGAAATATTTAGTGGTACCTCTTAGCGTGAACACGCTGTATACTTGTATAATTACGAATATTTTATTTAACAAAGGAATACCTTCCATATGATAAAATGAAAATTATATTTGGTACCTGGACTCCTAATTTAATAATTGATCTTATAAACAGTGGAGTGGACATGTTTGACTCATCTTTCCCATACATCACAACTGAACGCAATTCGGCCTTAATATTTAATTACAATTTAAAATATAAGTGAGATTCAGTTTGATTTTAATCATGTTTATTCATTTTAATGAATATATTCAAATATGTATTGCTTTTACTTCCAGAAATGAAAGTATTGTTATGGATATTTCAAATTGTGAAACTGATAAAAATGTAGACAATTTGAATGACTATGAAATATGCTTAACAGATACAAGGTAATGTACTATTTTTTTAAAAACTTTTTAGTAAAATAATATGACATAAAACTTATCTATTTGTGTGATTTGGAATGAAATAAATTTAGCCATTTTGAGAAATTTATACCAATAAAAGATTCATGTAAGTGTTTGACGTGTAAGAAACATACTAGATCTTACATTCATCATCTACTGGTCTCAAATGAACTTCTAGGTTCTATGTTATTGATGATGTAAGTATATTGAAAAAACATCAACCTAAATATGAATTACAAAAAAATTAATTATTTGTTTTTTTCAGACACAATCTGCATTACTTTAATCAATTTTTTAAGGACATTCGTGAAGTATTAGTAAATGCAAATTCTAATTGACTGTTATAATTATGTCTGCGTTAACTGTTTATTCATTAATAAACTGAGGAGATACTTATTCAATTGTATGTTTTTATGCATTAACTACTCTTCTTAACTTATTTTGTAATATATCAGTATTTCTGGAAATGATGGTATTATGGTTAAAAAGATATTTGTTCCTCTTCAATTTTTCTAGTTCTAAAATTGTTTCACTATTTTTAGTAATTTCCATTCAATAACTCTAAAGATTAAATTTTTTTAATTTTACCTAAGCTACCATACATTTTATGAGTACATTGTCTTCAGTTCCTTCATAAAGAGTGTTTACGACTATCAAAATTCAATGAAATGAAACAAGTGTTGGAGAATTAATCATTTGATTCAGCTATTTATTATCGATTAATCCAAAATCTCTTGTTTCAGAAGAATATCTAGGTTTGTAAAATGCTTGTTATGGTAGTCTAATAATTTGATTGTAAATTACTAACCTTGAATAAAATTTAAATAATTGATAAAAAAAATATAGTGTATATACACTATACACCTTACTTTATACAACATTACTGTAAGTAGGTAAATTAAAGTCTATAGACTATAATAAATTACACTTTGCATGGATACAATATGATTAAATTAGAATTTTTAAATATCTTATTTCCTAGTAGGAAATTCCTACCCATGTTACTAAACCAAGAATGACAATGCAATTATAAAACTGATTTCAAAATGTAAGTAGAATATACAGTATACACTCTTTTAGAATGTATAAAAATTATTCTTTGCAAATATAGCTATAAAAACTAGAAAATTTGTTCTACTGTCTTAGAGTATGTCATTGGGTAGGTCACTAACCTTGCATGTATGTATTTTATTTGAATAATCAAAAATAACTTTTTTATGTTTAATAAACGCTATTATGAATATTTCAAGTCCATATAGTTTTCATTTTCTAATTAAAATCAAAAAAACTAGATTAAAATTAGTAATTAGGTACCAGAAACTAATCACAAAGTTGTAAATTGAAGAATTTTTTCTAAATGAATTAATTTTATTTTTCAACTGCTATTGTTACAATGTGTTAGAAGCCTTGTATTAAATTTTCAAGCTTTTCTACCGAACAAATAATTTTTTATCGATATTTATAGAAAAAAAAACTAAAAAAGTTGAAAAATTAAAATGTCAGTAAACACCTCAAAACAAATCTAAATATTTTGAAAAATTTATCAAATATATAAAATGTCAATATAAACATTTGTCAAAATTTCAAGTATCTGCGGTCATTTGTTTTAGAGTTACACCAAAATAAGGAAATCGCTAAAAGTGAAAATCCAATGTTGTAAAAATTTAAATTTCAAATGCTCATAAAAATTTAATTTGAATTTCTGGTGGACTTTTTATTTGTGATAAAGATTGAAAAACTTGTAAGGAATCTTGTATTAAATTTTTAAATCTTAGATTTAAAAAGAAAATATTTTATGAATTTCTAGCTTAAAATAATTTGTGAATTTTCATGATTTTTACGTATTTTGACAAAATTCAAACTGAATGCTTATAAAAAAGAATTGTGACTATGAATTTATTTTATTTTTCAATTGCAATTGTAACAATATGTTAAGAGCCTTGTATTAAATTTTTAAACTTTTCTGCCTAACAAATACATTTTTAGCAATATTAATTTTAAAAAAACTAATAATTGTCGAAAATTTCAAATGCCTATGAATAGTTTACCTTAAGTCGAAAATTTTTGAAAATTGCATGGTGGATAGAATATACTTATATAAACATTCGGTTAAAATTTCATGTATCTATGGTCATTTGTTTTAAAATTACATCATAAACCAAAATCGACTTTGTCGAAAAATGAGTGTGCGTAAAATTTCCAGTTTTTCCCTTAATTTTTAGTTTGTTTTTCTCGATTATTTAGAAAAGTATTAAGAATTTTTCACTTTTGACCCCCTAAAGTACCAACTAGATTCACTTTCTGATCGAACGAGGTACTGAAGTCAAAAATCGAAGCCATTTTACTGCCCCAAAACGTGATGACAGGCACAAAAAAAAAAAATAAATAAAAACACACGTCATGGTAAAATCAATACATTCATCGCTCCGCTCAGAATCTATAAAAATTAAAAACCACTTAGCAAAACGAGATTGACTATAACCGGGTGGTATTATCCAGAATCAAGATAATCTGCACTGATACAAGATAATAGGTAGGTAGGTAGTAGTCGGCAGAGCATATTTTAAGTAATTTTCTCTGGGTAGCACTTCAATAAAATTGTCTACCAGAGGAACATTATAGAAAGAAAAACCAGTCCCGTGGCACACTCCGATAGCGACAGTCGTGTATAGTAAAGTTTAGTGCGTTATCTACATCACGACGGTTTATCAGATTTTTCCACAAATAAAACCAACATGTACGGGTCAAGGTAAGGAATTAAATAACGTAATTATAATTTCATATACCTCCGTACAAAATGAGTCTCACTCATCGTACGCCCCCTCCTATCAAAGGAACCTCCGCTTCACCGAAGCACACATCCCCACCTACTAGAACAACTCCTAACAAACTACAGGTTAATATCTCAAAAATTCCACAATCAAATGGCAATCCGTCTCAAAATTCAAAAGCTACAACCAATTCAATCAAAAATAATATGATATCATCCAACCAACAGAAACAACAGCTCCAACCATCGCCCACCACCACCACCTTCAATCCAACAATTACATTCGCCGAAACATTAGGCAACAGCTCATATCCAAAAAAAGAACAAGCCATTGTATTCGATGCAGTAGATGAAGTGTCCCAAATAGAATACATTAAAAAGATTGGGGACATCGTTGAACCCAAAAATATAATCTCCGTCTCCAGAATTTCAAAAAAAAGATTTTGCATCTTCCTTAACTCCAAAGAATTAGTTAACGAGCTAATAACTAAACATAAGACAATCGAAATACAAAATAAATCTATTCTTATTCGCCACTTATATAACCCAGATAAGCGATTCATACTGGCAAATGTATATAATAATATCCCTAATAGTATCATATTAGAAGCATTACGTCACCATAATATTATCCCCTCTAGCCCTATCACCTGCCTCAGAGCCGGTATACAACTTGAGGGATATACCCACATACTTAGTTTTAGAAGACAACTATTTGTTAAAGCCGAAGATATACCCAAAATGCCTAGCGACATACTCATAAACTATGACGGAACAAATCACCGTATATTCATTTCCGACGATCAAGTAACGTGTTTCAGCTGCAAGATGACCGGCCATGTAGCCTCAAAATGCCCGTTTAGCATTGAATCACAGACCGACAACATTGAAGATTGTAGTGAACCTACTGACCTCATTAATTTTATAGATAACACAGACTCAAATACACCCAAGGAAAATACAAGAAATAATGACCTAATTAATAATGACAATTTAGAAATGGAAATAGACCAGACCACGACAACAACCGATAAAGGAGGTATTAAAAGAGCGGCATCAAACTCCACCACTTCCAACGTCACGCAGGAACCAATTAGTGTAATTAACTTAACCGGCACAAAAACCACCGATGAAAAAAAACAAACTATTACTGTATCTACTGCAACAAAAATCCAAAAAGATCAAATCATCAAAAAATCTAAAACAGTAATAAGATCAAATTCAACAGAAAAACTCATCGAAAATATAAACATTCATATTGAACCTGCCAGAAATTTATTTGATAATAATAAAGACATAGATATAGATTTCGATCAACTTAAGAACATAATAATAAATATACAAGGTAACTCAGACCCTATCGATATCTGTAAACAATACGGAACAGATACCAAAACTTTACTAAACACAATTGAGTTGGTCAGGCCGTTAATTAAATCGCAAGGTTTGAAAAATCGATTAACGCGCTTATCAAACAAACTATTTGAATCAATTAATCTAGAACACAATGTAGCAACTACCTTAAATACGGAAGGCCACTCATTACCCAATGATAACCCAACCGATCAGTAAAGCCATTAACTCTATCAAAATAACAATATCTCACACACATATATATACATATATATACCCAAATACACTCATAATCAACTTATACCCACATCCATACCAAACAAAATAATTATTAATTAGCATGCATAAAATTACATTAAATAAATCCAATACAGATCATAATAATATACTACAATGGAATATTAATGGATTCTACAAAAAAATTGACGATCTCAAAAGATTAATTCATAAATACTCTCCCTTGGTAATCTGCTTACAAGAAACAAATTTCCCCGAAACCCACATCGCAGAACTTAAAGGTTACCTCGGTTATTCAAAAAACCGTTCTGTCAGAGGTCGAGCCAGCGGAGGCGCATCAATCTACGCAAACTCATCCTTTCCTTCCGAAGAAATTAAAATCACCTCCGACTTCGAAGTTACAGCAATAACTGTTCACATAAAAGAAAAAATAACTATTTGTAACATATATCTTCCAAACCAACATGATTTTGAAATCGAAAATCTAGAAAATATAATTAATCAATTACCACGACCCTATATACTAACCGGTGATTTTAACAGTCATAACACTCTATGGGGAAGCACGCATATTGATAGTAGAGGAAAAAAAATAGAAAAAATGCTTGACCATAACTATATCACACTACTTAACGACGGAAGCCCTACGCACTTTAATACCGCCAATGGATCAGTATCGGCCATAGACCTATCCTTTTCATCTGCAAATATATCAACCAATCTGAATTGGACGGTGGAACAAGAATTATATAACAGTGACCACTGGCCTATTATCATTAATATCCATAACAGAGACTCTACCTTAATATATAAAACCAAAGAGAAATGGAACTTAAAAAAACCTAATTGGGAATTATTTTCAAATACAATTCATTCTGAACTTGAAAAATGCCTCCCAATGGATGATAATAACATAGACGAAATAGTTGATACCTTTACAGAAATAATACATAACACTGGAATGAATATAATAAAAAAAAATAAATACAGCGGAACCAAAAAGCCCGTACCATGGTGGTCGGAAGAATGTAAAAACATAATTAAAATCAAAAACAAAGCCTTAAATAAATTTAGAAAAAGCAGAAGCATAATCGACCTAATTGAACTTAAAAAACAAAGAGCTAAAGCTAAATACATTATAAAAAATTGTAAAACAAACTCGTGGAACTCTTTTACGTCATCAATTACCTGCCTTGAAAATCCTAATATAGTGTGGAACAAAGTAAAATCAATAAAAGGAGTTCAAAAATCAACGGATATCAAATTACTCAGAACTAATAATAATAAATCCATTATTACAGAACCGTTAGAAATAGCAAACGCACTAGGTGAATACTTTCAGGAAATAAGCGATGATAACAACTTTGATCCAAATTTCTTAAAGTACAAATCCGAATTCGAAAAACAAAATATAAACGTTAAGGAACTAACCACTGCTGAACATATTGATACACCAAACCTAAATTTGAAAATAACAAGAAAAGAACTCGACAACATTATTAATGAACATAAGAGCAACTGTTGTGGACCCGATGACATCCCCTTCATATTTATACAAAATCTACCCGAAATAGGAAAAATTACATTACTCAAAATATTTAATAAAATGTGGACACAACACAAGTTCCCAAAAAAATGGAAACAAGCTACCATTATCCCAATTCATAAACCTAACCAAAATAAATTCGCAGTACAAGGATACAGGCCTATATCGCTGCTATGCACAATGAGTAAAATATTCGAAAAAATAGTCAGCGTTCGACTTAATTGGTTTCTAGAAAAAAATAAATTTCTCGCCGAAGAACAATTTGGATTTCGAAAAAACAGATCGACCTACGACTGCCTTGTAAACATTGATACAGAAATATGTGAAACATTTGCATGCAAACAATACATGGGACTGGTAAGCTTCGATATACAAAAAGCGTACGATATGACATGGAGATACCGAATTATATCAATCTTACTAGACTGGGGCGTTAAAGGTAACATTTTATATTTCATACATAATTTCCTTATTGACCGAACATTCGAAGTTGCTGTTGATGGACATCATTCATCCTTATATAACCTGAATAACGGAATTGCCCAAGGCTCTTCCATAAGTGTAAAATTATTTCTAATTGCAATAAATGACTTATCTAAACTTATACCCACCCCTGGAAAAATTACAATATATGCGGATGACAGCAATATTTTCTTTCGACACAAATGTATTGACACTTTAGGAAAAGAATTACAGAAATACACCAACTCGTTACACGATTGGAGCAAAAATACAGGATTCAAATTTGCACCAGAAAAATCCCAGTTCATAATATTTTCACACAAAAAAATTAAAAAAAAACCAACTTTAAAAATGGACAACAAAATAATTCCCTACACAAGACACTTAAAAATATTAGGTCTTACCTTCGATGAAAAACTTACCTGGACCACACACATAAAAAAGCTAAAAGACAAAGCCAAAAAAAGACTAAACATTATCAAAGCACTTTCAGGTACGAAATGGGGAGCAGACTCTAAAACCCTAATAAACATTTACAATTCACTAATCAGATCAATTTTGGATTACGGATCCCCCTTATATATGACATCGAAAAACTCAGCACTGACAATGCTTGACGTTATCCATAATGCTGGCCTAAGAATGGCATCTGGTGCATTTAGAAGTAGTCCCATAAACAGCATACTCAACATTACAGGAGAACAACCACTTAATAATCGGAGAAATCAACTGATGTTGCAATACGCGGTAAGAATAGCAACCGACCCGAACAAACCAACGTATTCCACAGTATTCAATAACAGATTCGAAAATACCTTTAACAACAACAAAAAATTAATACAACCTATGTACAAAAGAATAAAAGAAAAAGAGGGAGAACTAAAACTAGAAATAAGTAATATATTGACTAGAGAAATACCAGTAAAACCTCCATGGACAACGACAAAGTACTCGTTTGACATGTCAATAGCGATTTACAACAAAAAAGAAACCACAAATCTTACATACAAAAATGCATTCTATGAATTAATAAACACTTTACCAGACCACATACATATATATACCGACGCCTCAAAAACAGACAAAGGGGTGGGTGTTGCTGCAGTTTTCCTACAAACCGAACTTTCTGAAAGGTTGTCGGATAATTGTAGCATTTATACAGCTGAGGCACTAGCTATATATAAAGCACTATCCTATATAATAAGTGCCAACCTGCATAATAATAAGTACATAATTTTTACAGACTCCATGAGCACTCTAGCTAGTCTTAGTAATATTAATAACAATAATGTTATAACTAATAAAATAATTAACTTGACTAATAAATTTAACGATAACTTAATCTTCGCATGGATTCCCGGGCACTGCGGAATACCTGGTAATGAAAGAGCCGACTTACTTGCCAAGGAAAAAGCCAATAATCTACATCAACTAACTGTGTGGAATATTAAATCCGACAAAGATACTAAAAAAATTATATACAACCAAATCAAAAATATCTGGCAAAAAGAATGGCTCAAAATGAATAGTAAATTAAATGAGATAAAAAGAACTATCGAAAAATGGAATAACCCTATGTCGCTCAAAAGAAGAGAGGAAGTCGTACTAAATCGCCTCAGAATAGGTCATACGCATTACACACATGGTCACCTCATGAAAAAGGAGCCACCAAAAATATGCCTTACATGCGGAATTACATCTACAATCAAACATATTATCACCGAATGCAGAGACACAAAAGAGGCAAGACAAAAATTCAACATACCGGAACACCTTCACGACGCACTGGGCCCTGACGAAAAATCCACCCAAAACATAATTTTATTTTTGAAAGATACTGAACTGTACAATTTAATTTAAGTCGTCATTTGATGTAAAAATAAGCCAATGGTCACGTTATCGAGGCTTTTCTCTTAATAAAAAAAAAAAAAAAAAAGAAAGAAAAACAACTCTCCTATCTCAACAATTTTGATATAGGTTTATTAACTGTACTCTACTGAAAAATACATCTACAAGTTGTATATAGGTTTATTTATTGAGAATTTGAGATATTATTATTATATCAAAATAACCGATTTTTCAATAATAAAACTCTGATAAAATAAGTAGAACAGAGTATATACATTTCTATCAGTATCTGTATTTAAAAAAATACGTGTTAAAATTTAAAATTATATGTTTGAATCTATGGAAAAAAATGTTTGTATAAATTCTTGATTCTGGTATAGCTCTGGGTCAGGTAGTTTCCTTCTTTTCTCTTTAGATTCCAGAAACTTAGCATTTTAATGACAGCTATATTATAATAGTATACACTAGGTATACAGTCAACAAACAGGATAAGATCATTACTATTTATTAATACTAAAATTCGTCCAATATGGGCTTTTATAGCAAATTACGGACCGATTGAAAAATATTTCTCGAAGGGCCGAGACTATCCAATCCGGCCCTGGACGAGTATTATAAGTATTTGATATTTCAATCACAGAACAATGCTATGAAATATGAATACTTCTAAACAATTGTATAAAAGTAGTATACAATTTACCTATACAGTGTATGGTCGCCTCGCCTGTCTTTCATCAGGAGTACAGGACGAAAATTCAAAATATGTAGAAAATTAGAAATGTTGTAATATAGCACCTTATTCCCACCCAACCTTCAATTTACGGTGACGATCGACGACTTCCGAAGAAATTGATAGCATTGTCAAAATTACGTGTACTATTTTCGTACTACATCAGTACAACTATATCTATTCGTATAATTTATATTATCAATAGGTATATGTATAATATAAACAATTCCGACAAAATAGTTGTGAGCATGTGACATGTTCTACATTCAATAAAATATTATTATTGTTTATTATATAGTATGCGATAAACTATACAAGAGTCGAAAGCTTAAAATAGTTTTATGTTCTTTATACATATATTCTATACATAATAATTGACATTGGTACCTATCGGTCGTTATGAGAATGTATTAGTCAGTGGCAGTGTGGCACGATCACCCACCAGTGGGTAGCATTAAAATATCACTGGGGGACACTAGTGCCCCGTACTTTGTATGTTAAAATATGCTATGGTAGTCGGTAGATACCTACTGGCTACTGCCTATTACGGATTAGTGATTAAGCACGGTGTTTATATATTTTAGATTTCAGCGCAGCGATAAATGTACTAAATTAAGTTCAGATCAAACAGTTAGAGTTCTAGGTTTATTCATAGATCGTTATGACATTAAAAATTAACTTGATCTAAGTATTTTACGGGTACCTATATATCAATTGCGCCGAAAATCACAGGTAAAAAAAGAAAAATTATGAAAAATATGAGGTAGAAAAAAGGTAACACATCAAATCAACAACTGGCTCCATTGATTTCGCGTGTTATAAGCTGTGCTCGTTAATTGCGCTGATGGTGATCGATTTTTAAACATACAGAATTACAGCATGTTCACGCTAAGAGGTACCACTAAATATTTCAGTTAGATTACCTAGTAATGAAATATGGTTTCCGCTGAATGACATAATATAGTGCTTGAATACACATTTTTAGATAAATTTCAAATTTTTAACACTTTCTTTATACGCATTCGCAATACAACTTACTTTTTTTTAAATCGTAACACCAACTTTTTTTAGATATTCGGATAAAGTATTTTTTTCTAATTACATAATTGGCATATGAAATTTAATATTTACGAGTAATTTGTTTTTGAAGAAATTTAAACTAAAAACTTATTCAATTAGATATCTTATCTCAGAAGAATGGATGAAAAAAATTACAATGAGTAAATTACAATAAAAAAGTATTTATTTATATTTTACGCGTGTGCAAACAGGTATTTAACAATATTAGATACTAATAACTATTTTTTTTTTATAATAATTAACAATAAGTTGAATTTAGTTTAAATTTCTTAAAAAACAAATTTCATTGTTAAATTTCATATAGGTACCAATTTTGTAATTAGAAAAAATTTTCATTACATAAATTGTTTAGAAAATAATACTTCATTCGAATAGATATGTAAAAAAAGTTGATGTTACTATTAAAAAAAAAATTAAATTGTATTGCAAATGAGCGTATCGACAATATTAAAAATTTTAAATTTATCCAAGTACCTACTATAGTACTATATATGTCATTCAGCGATAAACCCATTTCAATACAAGGTAATAGAACACTGAAATATTTAGTACTTCTTAGCGTGAACATACTGTATATAAACATAAAAAATACTATTTCTATTATTATAACTGAGGAAAATGTATTCAAATATTTAAATGGAAATTTAGGTAGGTAAAATTGAATATGTACAACGGATAACTTACCACTTCAAACAATTTTTATGAGGCAATTAGATAAAAATATATATTTATAAATTATATCTATGTACATTTTCTAATTTCAATTTAATTACTTTAGAAAATTAAATATTGACACGAGAAATTATTTCGATTAGGTGGGTGATTACTATTGCGTATATTATAATATCTCATGTCATTTCTACATTGAGAAACGTAATGATTTACCGGGTAGGCCGCTACCCTTCCTGCGGCCTCTGGCTTTTTCTTTAATAAATACAATAGATAGGTATCTAATATCTATACTATTCTAGATTATTTTTAGATTTGTACATGCTAAATAGGTACCTTATAACATATACAATTTAATATTCAACCATATTAGTAGTAATTAGTATAAGAGTTTTTGATAGTTGGTTCAGACCTTTTTAATGTGGGGTCCCTTAGGACAAAGTCTGCGCACACCTATGTACACGATAAAATGTTAAACATATTTTGAATTATTAGGTAGACATTGGAAATTTTGGTGTTTTATTTTTATAAATGTCAATAAAATGTTTTCCGTTTAGTCAAAAAGTTGAAAAAGTTAATACAAAATTCTTTGTAAATTTAATATAATAGTTTAAAAATATTAAAGATTATACATTATACCTCAATATATATATCTAGACATTTTTTAAAAAGCATTTGAAATTTTCAAATTATTATATTGTAGTAAAAAATATAAAAACATAAAATATTTAATTTTTTTAGTCAGCATTGAAATTTAAAAAAAGGTTTTTTATTTAAGTACTTAGTTCATAATATACTATCATCGAAATATCTAAAAAAAAAAACATAGTTCCCGCCAACCGTTTAGAATCGTGTTTTGTATACAATGAAATTATATCATTGAATTTGAATTTGACACCATCCATTCAAGTGTCCAATATCTATAATGCACTTGCATCAGAAAAAACGGTTGTACTTATTTTCCCAATTTTTAATTATCTATAATTGAACACTAAATCCGTCATGAAATGTCTGGGTTCATCCCGGTGATTTACCAATGTCCACAACTGAATAATGATTTTTTAGCATCTGTTAATATTTATTTAGGCAGGTACTTATTTATAAACTTTTAAGTAATAAATAATATCCAAAATATGAATTGGCTGATAGTGGCGTAACTTGATAATAAAGGGCCTATGTGAAAATGTCCTGACTGAGGCCCTTACGTACTAATAAAAATGATAAACGATATGCCTTATTAATAATATTAGTTATAAAATCTAATATACCATTTAACTCTGCTTGTTTTTATGGCAGCAAACTGCAAAGTAATTAATAATTTTGTTTGTATTCAATTCAGCTGTTACTGAAGAGTGAAGATCGTATAATATATATTAAGAGTTGGGACCCCTAAAACCGTTGACCCCTGGCACAACCATCACCACTCACGATAATTGTGCCATTGTTGACAGACCATCTCCGATTTAAATCGTTTTCGTATAAGATATCTTATCTTTGAATTTGACTGATCAAAATCTCTTAATTTAATACGTCCATTACAAATAAGTAATAATAGATACCTAACATACTTAAAGACGAGGTGCACTCGACTTATATTCATCGGAACAATAGGAATTAGGAATAATCCCTCGGATCTTATGTTTTAACTGTATTAAACTATTAACCTGCAATAACCTTCAGGCTTATATTTATGATGTTTATATCGATAATGATTATAGGTACTAAATTATAGGTTAATTAAACATTACCTTTGCTTACCCAATAGTTAGTTTCCTTTTATTGTAAGTAGTACTTTGGAATATGATTATGGTTCTTATTAATATGCATATTGTCCTTATACGACCTTCTTACTTTTCTATTCCGTCTTACGAATTATAATATTTGAATAAAAAAACGAAAATATATTATAGTGTAAGTTTTAAAGATAGTTAAAACTATAATTTCTTGTTATAATATTATAGGGTTACACAAAATGTTTTACGATAGTCAATAATTATAATTTTTAATTTTAATAGTAGTATTTTTTTTTTATATATATAGTAGGTTATGATGGTTAAGCAATAAGCACAGGCGCACAGTCCTATCTCCTATAAATAAAAGACTGCGTAGCTAAGTATTCAACCATGGATTTAATATTTTTCACAATTTAGATATCAATTGTTTATCACTATATCAGTTACATCCGTTGTCTGTATTTTTTACCTTTAAATACCTACCTAATTATAATTTTAATACGTAATAGATATGTGATATAGTTAATAACTTACATAATACATAAATAATTTAAAGAGTACATTGACTTATACAGTTATACATTTGTTCAATTGTAACAATTAATTAGTGGACTATACTTTGTTCTAGTCTTATGAATTATTGTAAGACATTAAAAACACAACTATACATTTATCAAATAAATTTGTCCTTGAAAGACTTATCTTAGAATATAATTTTACTTGTAAATACGTTCAATTCTTTCGTATCTGTTACGCAGTAACCTTTTCTGGTTAATATTTAATATTATATAACTAAACATTGGTTTTATTTTATATGAATTCTATATTAGATATTATGATACAATTATTTTATAGCCAATACCTCTCTCCTATAATATTATATTTATAATGTTAACTTCTACCTAATATTATGTTACACAGACTACAGATTACACTATAACGTCTATAACTGCCTCCCAATCTACCTGCTGTACATTTAATACCTACGTAATATACAATATTGGATTATTTGAATTTATTATATAATTTTAGTTTGTAAGTAAGTGGTGTAATTTGGTGATATAATATTATTTTTTTATTTATTTATTTTTTTTTTTTTGGGGGGGGAGAGAAATAAAAATGAAACATTTAACCCTTCCCCCGTTAAAAAAAGTTGGTTTATATACCTATTCATATAAGCACTTTTAAAAATAATTATTGTAATCCATATCCCCATAGGTGCATGTATAAACGCATCATAAATCTTCAAAAGGTTATAATTTTGGTAGTAGGTAAGTCTTAACTCGGTGAAATACATAGGTTCCCGAAATAATTTCTAAAAATCGTTCGGCATCTAAACTGCCTTGTTACGCCGTAGATATTTTAATATTTTTGAGCAATAGTGATTAGCTAGAATTTATTATGAAGTAATATTATTTTAGCTATGCACAATATGCACAGCTAGCATATTATAGAAGAGTATAATCTAACCTATTTATATATAACGTATATAATACAGTATACCTACAATTCCTAATCTTAACAATATTTTTAAGTACTTAAATTTGGTTTAAATCATGGGAGATGTGATATACCCAAATATCCCCTCCCCCCCCCCCGTAATTACTCCACAGATACGTAGTTTTCTTCTTCACTACAGTATACAGGGTGATTCTTTTAAGTGGGTACACTAATTATCTCAAAAAGTATTTACTTTTTTCAAAATATTTTTTTTACATGGTTTCAAGTTGTTAAAAAACTAACGTTTTTATTAAAAAATTATATTTTTAAATATTTTTTATCCTTATAATTTTTTAAGTTTTTTACTTTTATGAATGACAACTTAGAGTTTTAATTTCATATTCTAAAGCAGAATATTTTTCTAAGTATTTTGATTCATAAAAATCGAATTTAGGACGAGTAGTTTATGAGTTATAAGTATTTAAACTTTAAAGTTTAGATTGGCAGAGTGGAGTGGTACGGGGTTACCTTGCAAAATGTTTGTCCTCTACTCCGCTCGTCTAAACTTTAAATACTTTTTTTTTCGAATAATAGTTATTTATTTATTTGATGAAACATATTTATATTCTGTATTTATAGTAATACAATAGGTAAATGTGAGGGTGATGATTGGCAGGAAGGGGAAGTCGCCCAATGACGGCACCCCGTGGGAAAGTGAATTTAAGGAGAGAGTAGGTCCCTACACCAGTTCCTTTACAGACGCCTTGGTGGATTACCTGGAATTTGATTGGATGATTATAGGATTATGTGTTTTTTTGTAGGTGATTTTGGCAGTGTTGGTGAGTTGCGGCCCAAACCCTAAATAACGTACGAGTTTCGGCCCGGGTTTATGAGAGGTACGTACGAGTTGCGGCCCGGATTTATGAAAGGTACGTACGAATTGAGGCCATACAATAATGTATATATTACATATATATATTATATGTCTTTCTCTTTATATAGTAATAGTATATAAACATCATCACAGTATTATGTAGGTATTTTCTAGTATAAATAAAATTGTCGTTCTTATATTAATATTGGTCGTAAATAAAATAAAAGTATTCATAAAATTATAGAATATAATATAATATATTAATATTATGACATAATATTTTAAAAAAATAATTAAAAAAATAAAAGTATAATTGGTGTAATATATTATGATAATAATGTCCAAAAAAAATCAAAGCATTCATAATGTAAGTCATATATGGTAGATAATAAGATAAAACCATATAGATATAATTATCTTTATCATATTATACCTATACAAAAATATAACTTCCCATACGTATTGAACATTTCGTTTATCGTTATTCGTTTATACGGTACATAAGTAATAGGTATATAATATAATATATATTATACAAGTAAAGTACATATGTAATGATAATTACTCGGGCCGCAATTAACCTATACCTAAAATATTATCGGGCCGGAATTCACCGGTCTCCAACACCGGAAACGAAAGGTTGGGCCGCAACTCACCCTCAGCCGATTTTGGCAAGGCTATTTAAGGTTGGAATGCAGATGTCTTTAGGAAGTGACCCATTGGTAATAATATATCAAGGGGCACCTGATAACTTTAAATACTTATAAGTTTTTTTTTTTTTTTTTTTTATTGAAGATAAAAGTGTATTTACAATTTATACATACAGTGTATAATAAGTAAGTGTGGTGACTTAAAAAGAAAAAGAAAAAAAATAACATTAATTACAGAAAAGGAAGGCTCCCAGCAGTACCACCTGACAAGAAATTAGGGTTTGAGTTTATTTATTTTATTTTTTATAATTAGGGTTTTTAATTTTTTTTTTTACTTATAAGTTATATAACTTAAAAGCTACTAGCCCTAAATTCGATTTTTATGAATCAAAATACTTAGAAAAATATTCTGATTTGGAATATGAAATTAAAACTCTATGTTGTCATTAAAAAAAAAAAGTAAAAAAACTTAAAAAATTATAAGGATAAAAAATGTTTAAAAATATAATTTTTTAATGAAAACGTTGGTTTTTTAACAACTTGAAACAGTTGAAACCATATAAAAAAATATTTTGAAAAAAGTAAATACTTTTCGAGATAATTAGTGTACCCACTTAAAAGAATCACCCTGTATACGGTTCAATGATTTAGTAGTAACATCTTTAGATGTACTTACTACATAAACAAAGTAAAGCAAACTTTATTGTTTAACGAATGCATGGCTTTACCCTTTACCCTATATTTTCAAAATTAATGCAAAGAATTACTATTTGTTCAGAATTTGAAATGTGGCGAAATAAGCATAAAGCAGACGTGATTTTTGTTTTCTATCCATATGGTAAAGTCCAGATTCATAAACTCAAATTAATTTATCTATTTGTAAATATTACAATATTTCATTTGGGAGTTAATCAATTGCGCTATAAAATAACCTTCTCATAGACAAATATTGCGCTCGGTAATTTTTAGAGTAATATTCATTTTATTCAATAGGCAATAGCACATAATATATTACAATATTTTTATTGTAATATAATTTACGTTAACATTATTAATACACATATAACATAATCGTCATAATCTAACACACAAAAAATATATAATTAAAATTAAATAAATTACTATTATAATAATGTTATTTTATATTGCAATATATTTTTAGTGTATCATCATAGTGATCTATATAACTGATATTATATTATTACATAAATAAAAAATAATTTAAGATTTTTTATAAAAACGATTTGTTCGTCAATATTTTCAATTTGTATACAATGAACCTCAATAATTGTTAGTACATATTTTATAATATATACCTAATATACATGAACATATACCAGTACAATTGGTATACTCAATAGGTACTGATCCTAAGGACCGTTTCACATGAACGCATATCATGTGTGACGTATCGAAAGCTCGCGTTTTTAGTTTCCATTGATTAAGTTCATACGCGCCATAGTGGCGAGGGAATCGCGGCATCAACGATTGGCGCGTATGAACTAAATTAATTGTAAAATGTAAATGTCACTGAAAAAGCGCGCGTACAATTTGGACCCATGTGAAACTGTTCTGGAATACAAATTTTGTGTTGAGCACAACTGGTCCTGCCCATCTCATTTATTGAGTCAAAATGGGATACGGATTAATTTTTTCATATAATACATGCAGCATTGACGTGCTATTGTATATATATATATATATATATATATATAACTTATAAGAGAATCAATTTAAGTGTTCGATATTAATTATTTTTTATTAATTTTGATAATTTTGATAATTTTTATCGTTATCACTTTTTAAGTTTTTACATTTCTGATTTTTGAATGACAACATATTCACATTTTTTATTTAATTAATTTCTCTTAATTTCTAGGAGTATATTTTCGGAAAGGTATTTTAATACTTAAATTAATTTTTAAGAGTAGTTAAATACTTATAAAATATATTTGAAGTGTAGATGAGATTATTATTACCCTACCCCTGTGCCACTACTAAGCTCAATATAAATTTAAAATATGAACTTAAAAAGTAAAAATTAAATATCTATAATCGTTTGTACATCAACTTCTATTACACGTGTATTAACCACTATTTCTTAATCATTAATAATTATTATTAATTGTAAACGAGTAAAATATTCTTTTTTTTAAATGTTTATCTTATGGACTCCTTGAGTCTTGACTAAAGTTCTAGGATATCGTCATAACTTATTCATTTATCTAGACAATAACGTGAAATCATTAAAACGAATTTACTCACATAAATTATTGTACTAATTTTGTTGTAAATATTTAACCTTATAGTTTTAACGTGTGGTATAATATCCACTGAAGGTATAATAAGTAGTATATATTATTATCTTGGCCAAGTTTTACAAAAGTGGTACACCCTTATCAGGCCTGTGATTACGCAAACAAAATACCTACATCGGCTACATTTTCAAATTTAAACTATGTATTATGTTTGTACGTAGATCATATATTATTTATTCATATACCTACCTATTGTTTATTTTAATACTGTTATATTTTCGTTAATAATTATTACGTGATTATAGGAATTAGGTAATAAATGTGTTTTATGCATTGTTTCTGACTTAAAACAATGAATTTCTATGTATAATATATTAATTAAATTTCTTCTTTACCTAAATACTTGAGATAACATTATTATGATTTAAAATTCTTAAAGATACATGTTTTCATTTACATTCGCTATTGCATCAGTAAAAATCAAGTGCAGTGTCGATATTATGGCCTGTCTTACCTAACTGTACCTGCTCTTGTTATTAGGCGATAAATTATCTGTACTTATAAGTTTTTTTATTTTTACACTGCAGTTGAACATGATATTTTATAACATTTGTGATGAAGCGACGAAATTATGAAAGACATGTAACACATAGCATGAATAATTATATTTTCATGATAATAGACTTTTTAAACATTAACATTTTAGTCTACAATATACTCGTTTTTGTTGTTATAACGATTATCAATATATATCATTAGTCCTTAATGGTTAAATCATTAAATCAACCATTTTAGTTATTAATTTACATGTTTAAGCGATGAACATTTTGTTTTTGATTACAAAAAAAAAATTTTTAAATTAGTAACTAGTGTAATAACTGATTGGTGTTAATAAATAATAATTATATAGACTTGTACTATATTATATTATTTGTAGTAATACAATATTATACACATACAGGTGTGTATACTGTATAGTTATAACTACTTGTGTACAAACTTGTAAATTTATGTTAGTTTTAAAATCTAATAAATAACATCAATATTTTAATTTGACACACTATTTTAGCTTCAAATAAAGTTTGTTATTAAAAATTATACCTACTTACATAATACACCTATTATACATTTTTAAACATATCGTATATCCATTACTAATATAAGTACCTAATAGATTATTAAAATTATTTATACTATTATTAAAATACAAATGCAAGTATACAACTAGTATAATAGTATACATGTTTTTATTTAATATTAAAACCGAACTAAATTGTACAAGGCGATCCATTTAAGTGTTTGCTCCAATTCTTTTGAAGCCATAACTTCTTTGAAAATAATTTTTTAAGTAAAAATGTTTTTGCAGGCTAGATACAAGTTTTTTGTTTCTGACTGATTTTACTTAAAGTTATCGCTGTCATGGTACCTTATTATTAAAAAAAAAAAACATATTTATGATTCATATATTTTCCTTGTGGAGGAAAAATATTGATTAGCATGCTATTGTTTTTTATGTGATCCCGTATTATGATGTCATTTAAACACAATATTTCTAAATAAATATTACTATTTGGTATTGTTATAATTTTTTAAGTTTTTTTTTACTTTTTCGAATGACTCCAAACATTTTTTAACTTAAAATTCCTAATCAGAATATTATTCACAGTCTTATAATTAATAAATATCAAATTTCATATCAGTAGTTAGTAATAATTTATAAATAAAATATGTACAGTGTACCATATTTTATGAATACCTCTATAAATAAGTATTCGATGTAAACATTGTAAAAAATATAATCCTTGTATCCCAATGGTCTGTTACCGAGGGTAAATTTTGTTAATAAAAAAATTAATAAATAAATAAAGATGACAAAAATCAGACATAGGTCAAAAAATGACATTAATTACTATTGATAATGATCACAAAGATTTGAACTTAAGTTTTTTTGAGTGTTATAAAAATTATAAAACAAAAGATTTTTTTGCCAATGTTTAGTGAATGAAATTTTGAGCCCAGTTGGTTATAAAAATTTAAAGTTGTAGCTATAACCTATAACAATAACACTATAACTAACTAACACTTGTCTGACTTTTAATATTTATAGATTGAAATAATCTAATTAATATTCTATTTTGGAATATGGAATTTTTTTTTAGAAATATTGTTTTGAAATAACGTCAATTTATATTAAACAGGTAAAAATATTTTTAAAAAAAACAAAATTTTTCGAAAGAATGAGCGTAGTGTGTAATGACAATTTGATAATTATAAATAGATTACCTGGTAATATATTACAGGTATTTAAATTTGTTGTACCATTAATTCGTCTAATTATAATTTTTATTTATTTACTTATGTGGAATTTTCAATTGGTGTACACAGTTTTATATTAAAACTTAAGATAATAAATTGATGTCTATCGACTATAATATTATTTTTAATTGCATTATACGTAAATTAATTATATTATTCAGAATTACAGAAAAAAAAAAAAATGTACGGGTAATAACTAACGTCGAATTCAGATTAATCGTAATTCTTGGTACTCACCTATATTATTAAATAAGTGCATATTTATTTGTACCTATAACTAAATGTTTTCATAAATACACTTCTTTCAAATTGCTATCATTCGATTGAAATAATTTGTTCGGTAGGTATTGAATATCCTGTTCGAATTTAAATAAATTCATTTGAATTTAAATATTCCGATGCTGTTGTGTGTATAGTAGAACTATTAAGACGCAAACGTATTGTGTTGTATAACTGCTTGACTTTGGAGGATGGCGTGCATTATATTTATTGTACATACCGATATAATATACCCATGGTACACAAATTCCGCATTGTAGATGTATAGACGGACGATTTTATAGAGACCACCGTGTCATTATTATGCCTAAAAAGTAAAAAGATCATAACCCGAATTTTATAATATGAAACAATTTTCTTAGTGCATTCTGCCTAGGACAATTTGCTCACCGGGATCGCTGCTAGCTGTGCCGAATGCCGGCTTTCATCCACGTCCCACGGTGGATTGTATACAAAATACGAATATCACCCGAACGGACGGTTTAAGACGGCATTACTGCATTATAGTGTTGTACAGACGTGTGCGGTACCTCGTGGCAGTCAGTACTGCATACTACACTTTAGTTGTACGCTTGTACGCATACCGTTAGGTTCCGAGCCGTCGCGATACCAATATACGTCGATCGTGCGTTTCGATATCATATAATTTTTAATTTTCCAGACATCAATACTATTCAAGTCATTATTTTCACTATCCGGACGTAAACGAGATTCGCAATAATAATAATAATTATAATTCAACGTCCGTCTCTTTGGTCAGACAGGTAAGATTTTTCGCTCTTCCGATTCCTTTGGTACACTTGTTAGAAAAAAAAAAACCAGCGACCGCCGATAGGTTTAACATTGTTATCTAATAATAAAACTATACCGTGTGAGTGCGACTTTCGAATAATAAATTAAATAGCGTTTTGCCTAAGTCGCTGTATTAATCGAAATGGTGTCGTTTCGTATATCTACGGGCATACAGTTGACATGAAAAATATCGTTTGTACGTCATGAGATGCCCAACTATGGTCACACAGTGATTATGATAGTGTGTGCATACCATAATATTTGGTCGCAATTTACAGTTTTTAATTTTTTAATGCTTACTACCTATAACGGCTTACGCTGTAATTACGTCTTCATATTTTCCTTTGTCGTTATTATTGTATATTTTATTTTTATTTCATTGTCACTTTACTATAATATTGTGGTTTTATTTTACTTTAATATTTTGATAAGATAATTCTAGAGATAATATTCTATAGTCGGCTTGTTTCATGAAAATTAGAGATACTATCTTGCCGATTTCGTTGTTAACATTTACGGTATCTAGTGGTGTAATGCTCAAATATAATATATATATTTAAGCAACAGGCGTACCAATCAATTATCTTTCATATTTTACAAAAATCAACGGAGTAATGCATTTTTTTTTTATCAACGACATAAATACTTAAATTCATTACATACCGATTTCAAAATGAAAAATAAATATCATTGTAGTTTAGAAAAGTGGATAGTAATATTAAGTAGGTTTTAATATTTTTATGTAATTAGAATTACTGTTATATTTATTGACCTATACGCGAAGGAATAGTAGATAGGTATACAAATTTATCCATTTTAAAATTAGATGTACATAATTATTATTATAATATAAAGAATTTTAGACATGATAATATTATAATACCTTCAATAATTATGAAAAAAATGTTATAAACGCTCTTAGATTCAAAATTCTTCTGTTTATGTATTACCTAGTAGGTTATAATAGTATATAATATGTATTTCAGTCATTCATGTGTTCATAAACATTTATAGTTAAATGATCCATAAATAGATAATTTTTAAATTTTTCGATAATGCATAATTCATTGTCATAAATTATAAAATTTATTTTTTAATTATTCATCTTCTTATTTATTATGCATGGACTAAATGATTTCCTGTTTAATGTTTATGAATACGATGGAATCTAATTAATTTGTTTTGTTTGATAAAGTTTAACAATGAAATTGTATTTATTAATACATTCTTTTCAACCCATAAACATAATAAATTGCTATGAATTGATTTTGAATTTTGGTATTTTATTGCACTGGTTTTTTTATCGTTTTTGTATGCCTAATCGCATTCGGTTGTAAATTGACCAGACCTATAATCACTTCGAATATTATTTTGTGTTTTATCAACCTTTATACGATTACCTACCACTTTTTTTTTCATTCGATAATATTAAGATTTTGAGTAAAGACTAAAGAATATATATAAGTAGTTCAACTTATTAATAGCAAAAAGATACAATATTGAATTGATCGTAGAAAGTTGGGTAATAAGCACAGCAATATTATATTACAGACAATCCTGGAACCATCAAAAGTGCAAGTCATTATACTCCGTCCAGCAAGGAACGTACCAATTTTGCGCATTTCCCGCTTGCCTTGACACCTTGTCCTGTCACTTAGTGATGCGCAGAAAAATCGGTTGGGTCGCGGTGTGTGTTCTCGCTGGACAGAGTACAGACAATAACTTTTTTTAAATTTATTTGAAATTAGTAATTTATACCTTTGGGGCACAATAGGCTTATAGAAAGATTATAATGTTAATGTTATTATGTTAATTTCGTTGTATCGATAGACAATTAAAATAGATAGACAACATAATATTCTTTATTGGATGATAACAAAGATTCAATTGTATGGAATACTAAAATATAAATTTATGAAGGAATATACTGCCGTTCTATTAGTGAAACCTATAGAGGTTAGGTCATTAAATTTTAGATTCCTATAGTAGAGCAAGAAATTAACAGCAACTTAACGGGCTTTAAATTATTATTAATTTTAAGTTTTTACGTGAGCGTAGCAGGTTAAAAATGATTAAATTTTCAACTTTAAGTATAGTTAATTGGGTTTAGTTGGTACTTTGAGCAGTCAAAAGAATTTCAAATGTTTCTATTTATATAATAAATACTTATAATAATATTTTGAGAAGATTATGTATTTATTATACAAGCCATCATTAACACGACGAATATTAATTATTAATAATTATTATTACACTTTCAGCTTTATGACTTTATGGGCATTTAAAAAAAAATGTTAAACGTTATTTAATGTTATTATAATTATTTTGTTTTTATTTTCGAATCAAACGGAAATCATAAAAACAATTTAATCGTTACATATATATATCGTTTATAAATTATTTTCATGAAATACAACATATCGGAATCAGGAACTTTCAGTTAATATTATTTTTGAGTTCTGGCTGAATTTTAAAAGAAAAGTATTTGCAGGTATAACATTAACTTATGATACAGGTGTCCCTCGAGAAATTTACTCATTGCGATATCTCCTGAGATAGTAAATATATCATAAATCTGTTTTTTTATTATAATAATATATTAGACTCACATAGACAAGGGCTACATGTATTTTAAATTTTTGGTAAAAAAGTTTAAAAAATTATTTTTCAATTTTTAATTTTTCAAAAAAATAAAGATACTTATTTTATAGAGTTTATTTTGCTGAAAATTTTGACCTCTCAACATTTTATTTTCATTAATCATATGATTTATAATAATTTTTTTTAGTTTATAGATTATTAATATTAATATTAATTGTTTTGATACCTTATATATATTCTGTTTCACATTTACTCATTGTGCCTAAGGTATAGATTGTAAATTTCTTAAAAAAAAAAAAAGTTTATAGATAAAACGGCAAAAACTGGTTTTTATCCGGGCGGCGAGTCCCCCTTTACGGCTAATGCGCGTATATCATCACTGGACACTGTATATTATTATTAATTATAAATTATCGAGCAAAATATTGTAGAGATATATATGTAATTTATGAATGATTTGCGGTAGAAGAAGATATATAACGTAATATGATTTTTGAAGGTACACTATACTAACACGTGGCAGAACGATGATGTTATTTAGGTAAACATACTGCGATTACACTGTATGTTCCACCCGGTATAAGAAATAGCAGACTACCTATATGACTATAAATGATAACTATTTTGATATGCATATACCATCACTTGGCACTTATATCTCTGTTCTTTTTATTTGCCATTGGTTGTAGCATAAAATTAAAACAACCGTGTTAATATACATATATCTTACACGTATGATATTGTAATACAGTGGCCTTACTTGCGGCTATTACAAATCTATAGATATATTATTATTATATTTTCTGCGTACTATTCAGTCCCGTTCAAAATCACATAACCGTTAGTTATAGTTGAAACAATTTTCAACACTGAATCTCAGTTAGCTTATATTATGTGACTATGCATAAATACTAGCATTACCTACATTTTCTCACTATAATAATTTCATATTTTATTTTGATGTGTATTGTTATAATTTCTGTTAAAATAATTGGTTATCCTAACTTTCTTTTTTAATTAAATAGGTAGGCAAGTGAATAAAAATTACCATAGTAGTATATTATTAGTATAAGCAGAGTTTGCGAACCGCTGATCGATGATACAAATAGGTATCACTAGGCAAAGTTAAGGTATGTGTTCTGTGTGTGTTCTGTAGTCATTGGCGCCTGATGAATAATTCGTTGAAAAAAATTCGTCGTAGCTGTTACCTACAGCAGACTTATCTAGTAACACTGCACATTTCATTATAATATACATTTATATTCGTGCACATGTGATTGTTAATGTAACCTACGTATAATACGTATATAAACCTAATGTATATTCTATAATGAGTAGTAACACATTACAAGGTACAGTGTGATTCACTAAACACCCTCGCCCCCCACCCCAATTTTTTCGTTTATTTCATTTTGTAATGAATTTATAGTTTATACGAATTCTGATTTAAACACAATTGCATGTTATTTATATACCACAAAACTATTCTCATTTTTCACGATTTTTCGCGATGTGCATAACAGTGACTTACTTACACTAAAAAAAAAAACACATTCTTAGAGATAAATTGTATATTAGGTTGACAAAATTCTTGTTGATATAGAGCCGACAAGATACCTTGTTAGATTGATAGATAGTAGTTGGAATTAGTATGATCAATAGTTCAAAATCAATTATCATCATGATCATATGTATTATTATTATAACATATATGGATTTTTGAAGTATTTTCACTATAATAGTATTATATTGTTAGATTAATAAAATCTATTATCATACTAATTCAACTATTATCAATTTAACAAGATATTTTGTAGGATCTATATCTATATCAACAAGAAGTTTGTCAATCTAACATAGAACTTTACCTTTTTTGTAATTTTATTTAAAAAAAAAAAAAAACAATTAAGTCAAACCTTTCTATAGTTCACTCTAAATTTTAAATAGTATAGAAATTACATTGGAGTACCTATAATGTTTAAAATAATACAACTTTTTTTTTATAGTTAAATTATTTATTAGTATTTAATATATGCAAGGCTAGGCACACTCGACAACTTCTGTACAGCTATGAGCTAATAGTGGTTATCTTCTTTCCATATTTTTTTCCAATTACCCTTTTAAGTGTTATTTGTTACTCCCAAAGAACCTACTAGATGTTCTATCTGTAGAAACATTTTTCGAAGCAGAAAATTGGATAACTCTTTTTCTAAAAAAAAATACATTGTAGGCAAAATTAATAATCCCTACGCTCTGCAGAATCTAAAACGTAAAATATATTTTATGTTAAAAATTGCCTACTGAACTAATCCATTTTTCGATTTGATTGTGATTGTATGTTCAAAGTTCAAGGTGAATCATGTACATAGGTATACCTCTCTAATCAAATTAACACACAGTATAGTTTCACCTTATGTATTCGTGAAAAAAATAATTCTATAGGTTACCGAGACGAGGTTATCGAAAGGTTTACATTACTAAAATCACGTGATATAGGATTGATATATTTAATTTAATTTAATTTCTGAGTGTTACCTATATATACTTTTTTCAATTCTTAACAAAGGAAAAACTTACACTTAATTAGTATAACTTGTCCTTAGTTCTTAGTAAAATATTATCTATTGAACGCCGTATTATTGATCAGTAAAGAGCTGATATAGTGATATTGATACGTAATTATAATATATTATTATACTCATGATAATTTATAAAAAGGTAATATAGATAAAATTTAAAAAATAAATAATTTAAAGTATTTTAATCCAGACCATAAATAAAATGGTTATAAATAATAAAATAAAGATATTTAGTAGAAATAAAATCATCCACCCTCCCTTGGTTGCCCGACACATCACTCACTCGACAGACATCAAATCGTACTCAACAGATTACGAATTGGCCACACACTTTACACTCATGAACAAAAAGGAACAACGTATATGCACCTCATGCAACTCCGCAATTACTATTAAGCACCTTCTAACTGAATGCCTCCTCACAAAAGATGCCAGAGACAAACTTATGCTCCCCAACAACCTTTGTGAAATACTAGCACCGAACACGGAAAGAACATCTTCACTCCTAGAACTTCTCAAAGAAGTTTTCGTTTTCGTTTTTATTTTTTACTTCACTATCCGATTAGTGATAAAGTATTGCTTCTGACTTGTTTCCTTTCATTTATGTACCTATCTAAGGAATATAAACATTAATTAAATGTAGATAATAAGTAGAAATTTAATCTTATAAATGCATTTCAAAAAAAAAATAAAAAATGAAATGTGACTAATGATTTGATAATAATTTTAGATTATTTATGAAATTAAATGTTTTTAGCTTGTTTGGCCATTGATACCAAAAACTTAAAACTATTGTATGCGATCTATAAACATAAAAAAAATTTGGTTGACACAGTATTTAGCTCCATCATTACACGTTATAACAACATCTATAAAAGAAACTTTCTTAGTTCTAAATGTTCTAATGTACATAATAGAATGCACTTTATAAAAATTATTCAGAAAAAAGCTTTTTGTTTTTAATTAAAAAAAAAATTAATTTTGCGGTATTTTATATTGAAAGATATAATTAATTAAGTTTTTCAATACATTATTCAGAATTTATAGGGTATAAGAACATTTTTTTTTTTAGGGAATTCAAATCTTAACTCTCATATTGATTATAATTTATAATAATTGACCCATAAAGTTGAGTATGCCCTTGATTATACATTATTCTATATAAATTAAAATTGTGTTCACCATAGTCCTTACCTATATTATTATTATATGGTAAATTCTATTTTTACACATGTTACACATAAAAAGCCTTGGAACTTGCTCTATTGTATAGTTATAACTTGTCATTGACTTTAGGGCACTTTACCTATTAGATGTGTTAGTTGTTAAATTTGAATTCAATGGTAAATCATTGTAGTATTAAAAAAAAAACAATTCTTTGCAGGGGAAACGATAATGCAATTTGTATTAGTATTTAAATTGATTATGTTTTATGTTAAATATAAATTTCCTATTTGGTTTAATATATCTATCTATAACCCTATGTACTTTAATTATTTTTTAATTGCTTAAAGATTAACTTATGAGAAGTATATAGCGTACGAAGGATTTTGATTCTTTCAGAATTTTACATTTTTACCTATGGCTAATCATAAACCTGAGGGGGGGGGGGGGGTAGAGTTTCATCCAGTTTTTATATACATGATTAATACAAATTTATATATCCCAATATTTTTTTGTTTTTTTACCGAGTACTAGTACAAATTATAGGTTTCTTAAACAGGATTAAAAAACATTATAGTAAAACCAATGAATTCCTTGGTTGACTCTAAATCTAAACACATTACTGAATAGCAAGATAAAAGTGTTAAATTTCAAAATTTTGACTATATGCCCCATATTGAATAATAATATTAATTGCTAAATAAACTGTAAAAAGTAATATAATATTAACTTATAGTTCAATTGTATTATTTTTTTCTAGTTCAGAAATATTTTATACGTCTATACAATCCAATAAATAAAATGACATCGATACCAAAAAACGTAAAATTACGCCGAGAACTTGGTCTTTTCAGCGCAGTCTGTCTAATTATCAGCGTAATGTTAGGTAAGTAGTTATTTATTAGCTATTATAAAAATAAATTTACATTTAAACCTGCATTATTTTGACTTCAGATTATTATAATGAGTGCATTTTTTTCTTTGTAGGATCGGGAATATTTGTGTCTCCGGCCAATGCATTAAAGAACACAGGATCTGTTGGCATGTGTCTTGTCATTTGGATGTCTTGCGGTCTTTTATCACTTTTGGGTAACTATTTTTTAAATCAATCTGTGTATAGATGTTATAGATTTATATAATATTATGTATTAGCTAGTAAGTATACATTAACAATGCATACAAAAATGTAATAAATAATAATCAATAACAACTGTAATTTGTATAATAAGGATAACTATTCATTTAGTTGGACAAACATTGTCTAACTTAATACAACAGTTAAATCAAATAAAGTGCATAATTAATAAATAGTAGTCAATTTTATAGTTGGAATAACAATAATTATCTTACTAAAAAAAATAAGTTGTTTTAACTATCTGTTGTCACGCATAATATATGCCTATATATACATTTTGATTAGATTTAACATATAAAAATAACTTTTTTTTTCCATGGCATAAGTAATAACTAATAAGTATAATAGCAAAAGATAGCTGCTTAAATTATTATTACAATCGCTTTACTCGCAATATAATATCATGTTCAGGTGCCATGTCGTACGCCGAACTCGGTACGGTTGTCAATAAATCGGGAGGCGAGTTTAGTTTCTATCAGTCTGCATTTGCGGACATGCACAAATTCTGGGGACCTCTGCCAAGTTTCATATATTCTTGGGTGAGCATCATGTACGTTCGCCCTGCCGAGGTGGCCATCATTATATTGACGTTCGCTGAATACTTCATCCGGCCGTTCAGCATTATGACTTCCATGACGCCCGAAAACGAACATATGGTGAAGAAGACCGTCAGCATACTCGCTCTCGGTAAATGCAGCGTTACAATATTATTTTATTATTATATTATATATAGGTTAACACCTTTGTACGCACAGTAAGCTTTTATTACGATGTTTGTATCGGTTTTTTTTTTTGTTAGGTATCATAACTTTCATCAACTATACTAGCGTCAAGTGTTTCATAAAAATCCAAAACGTGTTTACTATATGTAAAGTCACCGCCTGCTTAGTTGTCATAGGTGGTGGACTATACCAACTCTACCAGGGTGAGTAATTTTTCTATTTTAACCATGTATTTTTAAAATCTACTTTATTGACGTCATATTTTTTCACTGTTTATTGTTACAGGCAATACTAAGAATTTGATGACTGGATTCGAGGGTACAACTTTATCCTTAGACTCACTTCCAATTGCCTTTTACAGTGGCCTTTGGGCGTACGATGGATGGTAAGTCTCGTAATCGTTGGATAATATAAATGCTTAACTAGGATAATATATAATAGTACTCTGCAGTTGTAACAAAAGTAATTTGCATCAGAGGCTAATAGTTAGGTAATATACGAATAATGTATAGGTAGGTATATACTATATACTATATACGTAATTATAATCGAGAGGTTTTGCCTCCATTTGGCGTCCCCTTTATTATGGTCTCAACAAGTTTCCACAATCCAACAAACATTTCATAAATGTTTATGCTTACTTTAAAATTTTAGATTATAATCGTATATACGGACCTACTAATTGGTGGTAAACTTTTGAAGATAATATAATTGAGATAATATCTATACTTCCTAGTATCTATTTTAAACAAATCAATCATAAATTATAATTTTCTATATTTTAATTAAGTTAATTGTTCATAATTATAGTATGTTAATATATATATTTTGAATAACATTTTTTAAATCAGTCTCAAGTTCTAATTGTAACAAGATGCATCGATGCATGTTATTAGGAAGGTAACACAGCAGATAATGTCTAATAACTTTTAACGTAACATTGAATAATATTGTAATTGTTAACAAACATTTTTTTAATGAACTATCTATAAACACGAATATTTTTTTCAAAATTATTTACAATGCGAAAAAAATTAGTTGTATAGCCACAAATTTGGAGCCCTAATCCAATTATCATGGTATAATTATGCTCATTGCTAATATAACGCGTTCGTGTTGCAGGACGGCTACGACCGTGGTGTCCGAAGAAATCAAGAATCCTCAAAGGTACGTAAGATTTCGTCATATTTTGACGACACATTTTATTTCCATCACTGCTCGCTAACAACGAAATGTACGTGTTACAGGAACATATTGCTCAGTATTCTTCTCGCGGTGCCGTTTGTCACCATGATTTATGTTCTGATGAACGTGTCATACATGACAGTCCTGTCGGTCACGGAAATGACTTCGGTCCACGCGGTAGCGGTGGTGAGTATACTGCATATAGTGCATACCAAAATCGATATTCGATTGTCTCGATTTATTTCTGTCTACATAAAACAATTTTGACCTTTTTGATTTTCAGGAATTTGGAACACGAGCACTGGGAAGTTTTAGTTTTATAATTCCGCTTGGCGTGGCCACGGCGACTTTCGGCTGTGCGCTCAGTGTCCAATTCGGAATAACCCGGTTAGTCACCATTCAGTTATTAGGTGTTCATAATACGCTTGATTTCGCGTCATACGTATTTAATATAATATTTTATTATGACTTATTGTTTTTGATTTGTCATTTGTTTAGGTTGTGCTTTGCCGCGAGTAGAGAAGGTCAGATGTTGGAAGTCTTCTCTTACGTGAGCGTAAAAAAGCTGACGCCTGCCCCCGCTGTTGTTTTACAGGTATATATATCTTGATAATAATAAGACGTAGTTGTACTTTGTATGTATAATTTTGATTTTAATTTTTTTTTTTTTTTTTGTGAGAGTTTTTGAATCAATCTTACAACAATTTAATGTTTTGTTTTTTTTTTCAGGGCATACTCACGTTAATTTGTCTGTTGTGTGGAGACATTGTGGTTTTAATAGAGTTCGCTAGCTTCTTAGTGTGGATGTTCTACGGTATTTCCATGGCGGCATTGTTAGTGATGCGTTATACCAAGAGAGACGTTAAACGTCCATTCAAAGTAAACACATCATTATATTGTCGTACTAACGACATTAATGCTATCTACCACCTCTATGGTGGTGCCAAATAACAACTCTCCCGTGTCCTACTATGGACTTATAGGATACTCTATATATATCGGGGGAAAATAACATGATGAAATTATTCATCTTACATCAACTATTGAGTCTGTGTATCGAGTGCGATGAATCAATTATATTGTAGCTTCGGCTGCAGTCGTTATATAATATTCCGTTTGTCACCTTTATGGTGGCGGTACAGTCCGTATAATATGATATAGTAATATTTTCTTCGATGTCCTACTATGGGCTTTATAATATATGATTCCGTGCGTCGAGGGAACATGTTTATGTTGCAAAATAATATGATGAAAATATTCATCTTATGCTTGTATTGGATCGAATAAATCGATATTTCCGGGTCCTCAAAGGACTTAAAATTCCCATCGCATCTGTTGTCGGATGACTCGGGTGCGGTGTATAACTAAATATAATAATATTGTATTAATTTTCCGTGATTGTGTTTCTTTCACTAGCATCCAATTATTTATAGGTATATAGATCATAGAATATTTCGAACGATAGGAGGGTATACTATATAACCTTTGTTCCACCTGCACGACGATGACCTCATAATATATGACACGTCAATGTTAATGGTAACGAAATGAAATCCTATATATATACTGCTCTGCACATACACACACACTCGCAAATACTATATATAGGTGCATATTGGCAGACTGTATATAAGTATATATAAAAGTTATGTATGGCGTGTATAGGTATATGTTTATAGCTGTCGTACCTACCACGCAATAAGTATGTAGCTTCGATAACAGAAACGTATCGTTTGACTACGCTATACGTTGCAGGTCAGCGAAAAGTTCGTCGTTTTTAATCCTTGTTTTATTTTCGTTCACGCAGGTACCAATCGTCATTCCAATATTCGTGCTCATCGTGTCCACCATTTTGTTCATCACACCCATTCTCAACGATCCCAAGCCACAATTCCTCATTGGTCTAGTGTTCATTCTGTCGGCATTTTTGATATACATTCCATTCGTGTATCAAAAAAAGAGGTTATCAATAGTCGGTACGTATACATAATTATAATATTACAACGTGCAAAATTTACATTTCGTATAAATACATTGGTTAAGTTACCAAAGTTTCAAATAATTCACAATAGTTTGTAATCGTAAGGTTCTATATACCGAAAGTCTCGATTTTTAAGTTTGTCCTTTAAAGTATGCGTTTCTTATAAATTGTTATAATTTTCTATGTTGTTAAATATGAATGATAATGAGATTTTTAAAAATGCACAAATTACTATATGATAATTATATAGGTACGTCGATTTTCAAGAATTATGTTTATTGTTGTAGGTACCCATAATATATTGATATAATATAAACGATGTTTTTTGAGTGTAGTTTACATAGATTAGATTTAGATTTAGTATGGTTTCTATCAAGTTTCATAATTTATCATCAATCTTTTTTTAATTTTAATTCGTACAATAATTTGTATAAAATATTTTTACAATAAACATCACAATAGATAGCGGGACATATAAGAGGAATTGGTTGGCTTGATTGAAGAAACTATTCAGTAAAAGTATTAAGTACGAATACTTTATGAAATTATTATATATCTATACCAAATATTATGTATAACTAGTGAGACGTACTTATTTGTATGTATAGATTAAAGATACTGTGTGTTAATAGCTTTAGTAGTCGCTATAGTTATTTGTGTCGTTATGTGAACCTATGATTTTTTTGTTCCATGTTTATAAAGATAACTTCACGAAGTTCATTCAAGTATTAATGGTGGTTGTGCCGCCGGAGAAAGATGAAGCGAATTCCGAGGAAAATCGCGTCGTAGAAGACGACGAAGGTGAAACTGAGGTACCCGCGATCGCCGCGTTGGTGTAAGAAATATTTATATTATATAAAGTCCTCGCCTTCCAAACGACTTTCTAGATGGTTGCGTTTTATATAACTATACAATATTAATTAATAATTTTTATGTATATACGACTGTGGAAACGGAATTCTAATTTATTATTAATTTTACGTCGTATTACCACGCCTGCGCGACACGTAAGGGACGAGTCTGTGATATTAGGATTAACAATTGTATAGTCTGTATAAATAATTATCCTCGAATCAGTCGTATTATATAGCTTCGAGAATAACGCCACCGAAAATTGTATTAAAGATCAATTTTTTGTATAATAGATTTTTTAAATTTATTCATCATCATCTTAATTGTATTATTAATATTTATTATATTTATATAAAAGGTTTTCACCTGTGTCCTATGTATATTTACCAATTACTGATAATGTTGTCTGTATACATATTGTATATTAATATCATATAATATATAAACTATGTGGTTCGAATTATTGTAACGATTTTATAAGAAATTTTTTATTTTCGAATAAAAAAAATACTATAAAATGAAAATATTTTTGTGAAATGTGTATAATTTAATATTTTACGGCCTTTATTGTGACTGCCAAATGGTATAATTATAATGCGTTATATTATATACTTGTATGTAAATATGTTTACTGTGTAATATGTTTTTCTATTCTTTGTCATAATTTAGAATTATATAATATAGGTGATAACTATACTGACTATCATATATTTTCTAGCAATAAATAATTTGTTGATTATGTTGTTTTTTTTTTTTTTGGACGCTAGGCACATAATATAGTGATGTGTACCGGCGCATTGCTGTCCTTAGTGGATAGAGAGTAAGGATGTATTTCGCAAAAATATACGCAAAGGCGCTTATTAAATGACCAAAAATATGTTTATTAATACGAACCACAAAATGTACTGTATTCTAATGCTTAATAGATTTTCTGTATATCAAATGAGGTTCTGACTGAGTGCGTTTAACTCTACGACTGAATGGGCGGCCGTGACGAAGGGTACTCTCTGTGTAACATGCACTATGCAGCCAGGGTAGGAATTGCTGGATAAGCAGATTCCAGCCCGAACGTCCGTTCCCGTAGTCACGTACGCCAGTATACATATCATATTACTTTAATATAACTACGTACTATGCTTAAATATAACAATAGAACATAACTATCTATAATACCTGCTACACCAAGCAATGTACAATTTTACCAGGATCCAGCAAGATTGCTTTTAGATACGGTTGTATCTATCAAAGGCTATAAATAGTTACAAAACTAAATAATTCCTATCAAAGCTAAAAAAAGAAAGAACATTATTCAATTAATCAAGTGCGTATATTTAAAAAAAATTGTCCCAAGTGACTTCTAATGGTTCAAATTTACTGAACAACAAATTTATAAGTTGGACTATTTAATTACCTAGTTGGAAATTATAATAAATGTTCAATTATGTTATTTCAGTAAAACAATACAAGAACGAAATAATAAGTACATTATTTTATCATCGGTTTTCTATTATTATCCTATCTATTTGTTTTCGTATTTTTTGTTATATGAGTAGTGAGTATAATGGCTATTAAATATATATATGTCATCTTTGGATCTTTGACCTGATGTTGAAGCAAACGATTGTTATTCTATAATAAGTTGTGTGAAGTGTTCATTTTTTATAAAATTTAACATAATAATGCGTCACATACATTGAAGCGAGGTTGAAAACCACGTTGGAAGATTTTTTTGAAATTGTTCAATTTATTGCGGAAATTTAAACAAATTAGTATACTCAGTGTACAATGGCAATTGATTTGTGGCGAGGAAACCGCAAAAATTCATGGCTGACTGTAATATTTTTTAAAATCATTTTCTACATTAATTGTATATACATATAAGACAATAAGTAGCTAGGTATTTTTGAGTATTTTTTTTATGTATAGTTTTACGTTATACACGACTTGAGCTACAAAACAGTTAAATAACTAAAATAGTTGAAAAATATAATTTTGTGATTTTCATTACTTATTGAAAATAAGATTTTAAAAATGCAAAAATTAGCTTCAGATCAATTTCTATATTTTCAAAAATTATTTATTAAATATTAGGTATCGATTATTGATAAAAACAAAATTTTCGACATTTTCAGAAATATTTTGAACTACGAGTATAGTATAATATGCTATAAGTATTTTGAATAATAATAAAAATAAATAGTTGTACCTACACGAATGTACGATAAAGCTTTTATTCAATTTTTCGATTTTAATATAAATAAAAAATAATGATAAATATTTTCTAAATCTTATAAAACTAAATAATATTATGACTAATATTTTTTTTTAAATAATGCTTTTAAATAAGGAGTAAGTAGTTATATTCTTTAAATTTATAAGATAATTTCTAGTATAAAACAAGTGTTTTGTTTATAAAATATGACTATTGATGGGTATACCTATAATAAATAATTAAAGATTTCTAAATGTGTTGGTTTTACAATGATGTATATTATTTTTTTATGTCTGCCATTAATTTTAGGATAGTAAAAATATTTTGACTAACTTGATTATTTCAATTAAAAAAAAATTAAAAAAATTGTTTTAATTCGATTTGGGGCGCAGGGGTGGGCAAGTGCCCCCTGTCTCACCCTCGCTAGTCGCTACGTCAATGGCTATCACGATGATGCTAATGGTGTAGCCAAGTCTCTTAATTCCTCCTCCTATAGGAATGGTACCTGCAGGTACCATCATAGGTGGGACGACGATCGCGGCAAATCTTTCAAGGGCGACGGACTCTGATGGTCAGCCCATGAAGCCCTCTCAAAAAAAAATTATCTCTAAACAGACGATGTTGGACTTCTTGTCTCGTCACTACAAACTATGCGCACCGCCCTGCACCTGAGTTGCGATATCACTAGCGAAAAAAAGGTATGAAAACAATACGAAATTATGTAATAATATTTCAAACTAAGTATAAATTTCCTTATTTGAGAGTATCTAATAATAGAATAGAATATTTGAGTTGAGCGAATGTGCGTATTTTATGATCATAATTCGATCCGCGAGTGTATTTTCGCATAAAATTGATTTGAATTTAAAAGCAAAATATTTTTGGATCTGACTCTTCTTCCTTCGGCCATCATATATTAGACACCATTATGAATTATTTTATAAAAACCGAAAAACGAGTGAAAAAAAATTTGTAACCAATATCAAGAGTATAGCGTCCATAACTTGCAGTGGTGGGACGGGTCAGGCAGCTGCAGGGGTGGGTCTGGGGTCATCTTTCCAGCTACCCAACATCGACGTTTCGTGTGGGGGGGGGGGTTGGTAGTAGGAGAAGCGTGTAATTTAAGGGCGGGTGGAGCGGGTGACACGGCGCTCTCTGGCGATCAAACCGACCATCGCTGTGGCATACCTATTGATCCCGCGCGGTGGTGGTTTCGCCAAGGTCAAAATAATTGTGAAACGTCGTTGCCGCCGCCGTGCCAATGTACAGATAACGAAATATTTTATGCACTGTCTTAACATAATATAATATACTACTCCTCACACGCTTAAATTTCACGTACCGATAGCGCCCACACGCGCTCCCACTTCCATCGCGTCACACCCGCAGACCACAGTTACTCCGCCGCGCAATGGGTCATCAGCCGACGTACGTCTTGTGGCCGTTGGCCACCACGGTCTGCCTAGTCGCTTTTCTGGCCACGTGCCCCGTGTTGGCCGTCGGTTGGCCGGTGGACAGCAGTTTTTACGATGAGATCAAGCGCGTAGTGTACGGCGGTGGCGAAACCGTCGACGACTCCGGTGCGACCGCCACTGAATCGTCGCCACTTCCGCCGCTGTCATTGCCGTTGTCGTCACAGGCGAGTACATTATAATAATATTTGCATAATAGCATGATAACATTATATTGTCGACCAACGATACCTCCGATGAACGTGCATAGGTACGACATAAGTATGCAGGGTTATGGAGCGAGATGCATGTTTTTTCGTCATCGCGCGCAAACAATTCTAAATTTAATTTTTAATTTATTACCTACTGTATTGAAATAAACAATAAAATTAGAATAAACTTGTGTAACCCTGTCGTGGCTGTCGATAACCTGCTATAATATGATGGTAGGTATATGATCTGACATATGGAATTTTGTTTTCAATATTAATATTTTTTTTCTATATAATTCATAAACTCTTGGGCTACATTTTTAGTATAATTTTTTGTTTTTTAATACTGAAAATAAAAATCTTATAAACTGATAAAAAAAATTTTTGGATAAATTCAAAATAGCCTACTTGTGAATCTGACTATATGAAAAATGTTGATGGTAAAAAGATTTATCCCAGTCAAAGTAGTTTATTTTTTGAAAATTTTTTAAGATTCAATATTGTTTTGGTTAAATTTATTTGAAACGTAATAACTTTTTAAAAAATATGATTTTTGAGAATTTACCGACATGATTATATTTCTTAAATTATTTACTTATCATAAAGTATTAACAATTTTTGTCATTCATTTAATTATAGCATAATTTTATTTTATTTTTTTTCGGATCTTTCTGAGAAACCCTGTATATATCTATTTATGGATACTATATAGATTCACAACAGCTATGATGGCTATACGAGTTTTTGTAATTATTAGATTATCATTCGCTAATTGCTAATTTTAATATGCTAAATAAGCTTCGATCAGCTATCGTCGGTAATTATAATAATTTTATAAAGTATAGAGGATTTAAAACCGTTTCAAATTTCTACGATTAATTTATACTTATTTAATTGTAACAAAAATCGTAAATACTACGTTTTATATACTACGATGTAGTCGAATATTAACTTATATATAACACTCATAAAGAAATTATGTGGCTTTACGCATGGTAAATATTATTATTATTTTTTTTTTTTTGATTCCAGTAAACTAGAATCACTTTTAAAGAATTTTGTCCTATATTTTCAGCTTTAAGTATTAAAATTAAAAATTGTATAGATTTTACACTACAAAACAATTTACATATTATGTATTTTCGAGATTTTATACAAATTTCGTAAAAATTTGAGCGTTAAACGCTTATAAAAAGTAATTTTCGATTTGTTATCGCATAAACATCGGAAATAATCTTAGGTAGTAGAAAATCTTAAATGTTTATAATATATGGTTTAAAAACCAGTAATATGAATACTTGGCAAAGTGTCAAATCTCTTCTGGCTATTTATATTTGAAGAGCATAATTATTAACAAAAAAACAAAGTAACTGATTTCATGTTATTATAAATTAATATATAATATTATTTTATACATTTACAAGAGACAAAACATCTTATAGTTTTATATGTATTTCAATTTTCGTATATAATACATACAATATACAAACATTGGTTGGGTAAGGGCTAGAATTTGTCAGCAGCATTGCAAACACTGATAATTAATATTTTAAACTAAAATACGATTAAAAAACGGTTAGGGATACAGATAAAATTGGGGGCTAATCCCCGCCCCCCAATTTCGGCTTGTCGACACACATGAGTTATCTTTTTTCTGTAAGCAAGTATTTTTGTTGAAAGTATAGAGTGTTAACTACAATTATTTTTACTTATATATACTTATATATACTCTATAGAGTAGGTACAAATGTACAAAACCGTACAATACAATAATATATTGTTTTTAATATTTAAACATAATATGTCAAATTGTGTTTTAATTATAATATCTTACGTATAATATCTTTTAAATGTTTTGTAATAAACGGCTATTACAATAGTCTTAATCGATATAATATGAACAGGACATAAATAGGCCCCAAGAAGTAGAAGGATGGCCAAGGAGCCCGATACCTCGCCTCGGACAAGTGAGCGGGGTGGCGATAAACACGGTCGGACAACCTGTGATTTTCCATCGGGGAAGCCGTGTCTGGGACGAGAAGTGAGTAGTACAACCATTCAATTGTACCAGCTGATCTCAAACTCTTTTTTCCGTGGTGACCTTTTTTTGACTTATATAGCCTCGGTGCCCTGCTGTGAATACCTTAAAAAAGACAGGACAAAGTAATAACGCATTAAAAAAAAAATCTTTACATTTATTACGAGACTTAGACCGCGGTGCACAGTGCACTGTAGTTTGGGAACCTTTTTTTTCTTTCCGGAACTGCATTACGTCGACAGCGTCGTTTATTATACACGAAAAATTTAAGTTATTTATAAAAACCGGTAGAAATATCGAATACATTTTTGTTAAAAACCGTCAAATCTTTTCTTTTCGATGAGCCGGCTTCGCAGCCATCACATTCCAGATTGTCCCTCTGCGACCGGTCCTCCGTCCGTCACTTTCATGGTTCGTCCGCGTTAGGCTTCCTCTGCCTGCCTTTCCCTCTCTTCCTCTTCTTTGACAGTCGGGATCTCCTCTACCATTTTGTAAAAGATCCTGAAACAGTTTGGGAACCGCTTTAACACTTTAACACTGTTTTGCTGCAGAACGTTCATTGCAATAATTAGTGTTGGTCAAATTTGTCTAGTTCGTTCAACGATACGTTCCACTTCCAACACATAGAGGAAGGTCCCATTTTAACAAACACCATCGTCACGCTGAGTCCGAAAACCGGCGAGGTTTTATCTAGCTGGGGAGCCGGTTTCTTCTACATGCCCCACGGCATCACAATAGATCACCAGGGGAACGTGTGGGTCACAGATGTGGCCATGCATCAAGTGTTTAAGGTTATAAAAAACACCACTTTTTTAAATAAATATATATGTGTATTATAATTTTCCGCTCAAACACATTTAAACCCATCCACAACGCATGTAGACATATAACGGAATAATGATGGTGATAAAAAAAATAAACAGTTTTCGCCCGGAGCTCCCAGAGCGTCGTTAACCTTTGGCAAGAGATTCGAGAACGGCAAAGGATACAGGACATTGTGCCAACCTACTTCTGTGGCCATCGCTTCGACCGGTGACATTTTCATTGCTGACGGATACTGCAACTCTAGAGTCTTAAAGTACACAAGCAGAGGAGAGTTGCTGCGAGTTTTTCCTCACGCCAACGGTAAATTACTAAAATAATATACATACATTAAAAATGGAATGTTCAAATCAATTAATTTTGATCACTCGTAAAGTCGTAACTCATATTTATTGGATGTCATACACTGTATTATAGGTAACTAGTAGTAAAGCTGGAACGATTCAAAATTCATAGGTGCAATTTTTATTTTGTTTTCGTTATAGTAGAGGGCATTTTAAAATTTAATTTAATTTCCATCATTTGGTTGAAAACGTCTAATTTTACTCTTATTATATTATTATCATGCGAATAGTATGAATAACTTATTTTATTCGCAAAATTTGATAAGAATACATAGAATTACGTGAAATCAAAACCATTAATGTGTAAATGTGTTTTTACTTGTTATTTAAATATCTATACCCAACAATAAATAGGTGTCTAGAGTCTAGACATTATTATAAATTTCGGCAAAGTGGAAAATGTCTATGAAAAACGATTTAAAAAATAATTTTGGTTATGAAATGGTTAGGCGATAATTATTAACAACATTTTATTTGCAATTTATTTTTATAAACAGGCAAAGGTGGGAAAATTAATGAAAATAATTCATTTAAATATATGATCAATAATTCAATCAATATATTTTACAATAATTTCCAAAATTGTTTTGTCAAGAAAAATAACTGAAATGTTTGTGTAAGTACAATAGGTACATATTGGATTATTTTTATTTCATAATAATATTTACGTATTGACGACAAATTATTTCAAAATGTTTTTTTTTTCGATGGATTATTTTTAAATCAACCGAGAAAAGCCAAGTTATTTCCACTGTCAATTAAACTTTGTTAATTTCTAACTGAACAGGTTAACAGCCAACAGGCTATAGATTGCACCTATAGGTATATATTATTATATTGTCTATACAGGTTACATAGACATTTAGCCTGAAAGACGATATTTATATAGTTTTGAGATTTTTATAGGCATATATAGCTTAGAAAACGTCCGTCGTATAATATCTATACTTTGAGTATGGTGCAGTTTTTTTTAATTTGATCGTGTTATGAATCATTTTTATTATTAGAATTTCTTAGCCTTCAAGTACCTCACAGCGTGGCGTTGCTCGAACAACACGACCTCGTCTGTATTGCTGACCGCGAAGATATGAGAGTCGTGTGCAGGGGAGCCGAGCTTTCGACAGAACGCAAAGAACAGGCCCCGTTAACGATTCAACAGCCAGACTTGGGACGGGTGTTCGCGATAACCAATCACGGTATGATGATGTGTTCAGGTGTTTTTTAAAAGGGTTATGGTGCCGATTCCGGGGGGGGGGGGGTATGATATAGGTACCCGTGTCGTTTAGCAGGTTTGACTTGATTCGAATTTCGAATTTTGAAGGTGATTTTATTTACGCCGTCAATGGACCTACATCACCTCTGATACCGGTACGAGGATTTACCATAAACCCTATGACCGAGAATATTGTCGATCATTGGACACTATCGAAAAATTCAGTGAGTATTTACAATGCAATTATAATGATTACACTTTGCAATAAAAAATGGTATATATATATATATATATACAGGGTGTCCCGCGAGGATTTACCCATTGCGGTATCTGCCGAAATAATGGAGGTATCAAAATGCTGGGTTATTTGTAATAAGACTCACAGGGATGAGAACTACATTTATTTCATATTTTAATTTATTTTAATGTTTTGGTAAAAAAGTTAGAAAAAAAGATGTTTTTTATTTAATTATTTCCAAAAAAAATCGCTTTAGCCTTTTTGTAGTTTACTTTCTGAAAATATTGACGTTTCAAAATTTTTATTTTCGTTAATTTCCTGATTTTTAGTTTTGAGAAAAATTGCGAATTATTTACACCGTAGTGTTATCAAACATGTGAAACGCCGCACAAACTAACCTAACGCTTTCAGTGTGCCTATAATTATAATCACATTTTATTTCTTCAAAACTAGAAAAAATATTAAAAATCAGGAAATTAAGGACAATAACATTTTGAAACGCTAATATTTTCAGAAAAATAAACCCTACAAAATGGCGATATCTAATTTTATTGGAAATATTTAAATAAAAAATATTTTTTTTTGGTATACACAGCTATTAGGGTGTTCACAAATTTAACGGAATGTTGAATTTATCGGCCGGATTATATTGGAATAAATAAATTAAATAAAAAAATTTACCACTTCGGTATTATGTGCACGTGTGGTAAAAAAATAATATATATTAATTTGAACAAAAGTTATTCCATAAGTCAGTTCTATCTGTTACACCTTGTATATATGTATAACTACGCACGTATTATGTAAATATTTTACAGTAATATTTGGCACAGATACGCGTAGTACACGCCGCTATTGTATCTTATTATAATCTAATATATTTACAGAACATTCAAACTTTCGTATAAATGCGTAGTTCCTTATAATATTTATAGGTGTTATGTTTATCTATAAATCATTACAATTTTATTGTGTCTTGTTTTTCAGGCCATCAAAGTGCCGCACGACATAGCCATTTCGAAGGACGGTTCGTCGTTGTACGTAGCTTCAGTCAGTCCGAACCGCATAATGAAATACACGATGGCACCAGTTACTCCATTGAAATCGGAATAATTATCAAAATTCGAAATACCTATTCTACACGCAAAACTATACACAATAACAATATTTATTTTATTTCATAGAATTAGGTCAAGATATTATATTCATTATTTGATTATTGATTAATGAATATAATATTATAACGGTATATTCGACGATCCATTAAATTATTAATAATTGGACAATTAATTGAATAAAATTAAGCCTATATAATCGTTACAATATTATAGCCATTAGGATAATATATTTTCCTAAATTCAGTCGGGTTATAACAAAAATAAATAAATAAACGTACCTATAATACATAAAAAAAATTGGTACCCGTACAATATGTGGGTAGGAATTAACTATACTACCTTCATCGAAATATCGAATAATAGGTATTACATCGGGAACTATAAAATCAAATTTTTTAAGCGTCTGTAGAAAAATAATACGTTATTTCGCAGCTCGTTCACAAGTTTGAAATATGGTCGTCATATGTTTTCGGAATTTATTTCGTTTACACGGTGAATCTAATCTAAACTTCTAAACTCAATAAGGTTCAATATTGATTAATTATATTAAAGTACTTAGGTACAGATAACGTTATTAGGAGGTACCTAATACCTACCTACCTAGTACAGTAGTATCAACGTAAATACGTATTTTACTAAACAGTTGTTTAATATTTAATATTTATTCATTATACGTACTTATTGTACTACTATTGACTTATTGTCAATAAACATAAATATATTATAATGATACGATACTATTAATATTATAAATGTTATAATTTATATATTGAACCGATTAAAAACTTAAATGCTACGATAGGCATAACGTATGCACAACTCCGGCACAAGAGGACAGGTGGCGAACCCACGACACGCGTGCCAAAAGTGGCAAGTTTGACAAATTTCAATGGCACGCTAAAAATTACGATATTCGTATAGTGTTGTTTGTAACAAATTTTAAAAATAACAATATTCCCATGTAAAATTGATCATGTTCTATTTAATGGGTACAGAGCACGTGAACAATAAAGTTGTCAAATCTTTGATTGTAAAAATTTGGCACTAGGCCCAAAAAAGTTCGCCACACCTGGACTCAATATATAGACAGTGTTGTTAAGTATGCAAAAGTATTTTTAAACATTTGGTTTTTATTCGAAAAATAGGTATTAGCTCACTGCCCACTCGAATAACGTTCTGCGGCTATAGTTACCTGAGTTACCAAAACTATATGTGATTTTAAAACAAGCCAACGCGAACGAGACGGTGTTGTTGGCGGAATAACGACTATTTCTATAATTTTGAGGAAATATAACATTGTGTGGGTAGGTACTGGGAAATTATTATCACAATAATAGTAAGTTATTAATGCTATATATTTCCATAATTATACATTACCATATACCAATAGTTTTTTAGTTGGCACTATTGGCGTAGAAACGTGTGAATGCATATTTTTATATGTACGTTGGTGGCACGCGAACTGTGAAAGAACATAATATATATTATATTATTACATATTTACGAGGGCGTCCCCAGGGGGACTGGACAAGACGGGGCACTTGCTCCCCCCTAGAATTTTAAATTTGTTTCTCAAACATTACTTTTAACGCACCGATTTAGTAAACATAATATAAATACTTTTAAAAATGTAAGCATTAAATGTATAAAAAAATCTTCATTTATTTTGTCTAAATTATTTTGCCCCTCCCCCCTTGGAAAAAAAGCTATTATTGTTAATTCTTTTTATTACGTCGAACAGATATAGGACACAAACAAAGATTTGTATGCGGACTTGTACAACAAAAATAATGTAACAATCACACACAATTTTTGAATATTTACTTACAAAATATATATTGTAACGCTTTTTTTTATGGAGACTTAATACATACTTTTTGACCTATGTTCAAAAGTGCTCAATAACATTGATTTACCCAATAATTAATTTTCTCAAACTCTAAACAGCACATACTTGGAGTACCTATTTGAGATAAAATAATATTTGTTAGAACACTACAAACGCATCCAAATTATACAGAGGCGTAGTGCAGCACTGCAGATTTGGACATCAAACTTTTTGGTAAAACAGCATTAAATAGTGAGCATAGAGCATATAGGCAGATCTCAGGGCGCGCATCGGTCACACTCGGTTACAACTGGGCAGTTACAGTCGTGCTGATATTGCTTTTTCACATTGCTACAATTTTAAATTATAATTAAGTGTTTAAAAAATAACAAAATTGTATGACAATCAACAATGTTAATTCATAAGTTAAAACCTCTTAAGACAAAAAAAGTGCTAAACGTTTAATGTATTGAGTTTTATATAATCATATACATAACTCGGCCATTAAACTAAGATCACCAGAAGTCCTCATTATCATATGCGCCATAACTCATTGAGAATGATCGTAAAGATAGCTTTTAAAGTCTGATCAACATTAGAATTTACTAATGTCACATTAATTTGTTTCATTAAAAACTTCACAGGAATAATCAATAAATATAAACATTTCCCGGGTTCTAAAGTAGAATTATGACAATATATTTATTGATAATATATTTCTGATAAAATGGTAACTGTTTTATAAATTATAGAATTTTATATCATGTATCTAAATATATACCATAAAAAGTTTATTTGTTTATTATAAATCTCAGAGGATGTGATTAGCTATTGATGGAATTGATCTATTAGTCTTTAGTCTATAACAATTAGCTGGTGTTGATTCACAAATACATTTTTTTTTTTTTTAAAGCTACTTTCCTACTCAATATGTACATTAAATATCAATAGTCCGACATGAAGAATGGGCTTTCGAATTAACAGTTTTTAATAGACTTCTAAGGGTTGAGCCTGGTCCACACTCGAAGGTATCGGGGAAAGTTGAGCCCACTGGACGTTCATATAGTATGTGTAACGTCTGTTCCCACTTCACAGGTTTGTATATTTGTTTGGGTAAATTTCTAAACACTTGGCTGCTGTTATGATAACGTTTTCCATCAATATTTGAGTGGACAGCTATCATAGGTTCTGCTATTTTTATTTTATGAAGTGCAGCTGCAAAAGGTTCAACAGCAGGCCGCATGAGTTCTGTATGAAACGCACCAGAAACATTTAACCTCTGCATCTTTCTAAGGTTATATTGTTTTAGATTGGATTCCAAATACTTTAATGCCTGAAAAAAAAATTATAAAAATCAATAAATATTTTTTATCCATTAAGTCATAAACATTTTCACTCACAATATTAATACTGTAATTTAAAAGAAATTTGGAAATAAAATCTCCTGTACACAAACTATTCAATTGTATTATTATGCATCATTCATGCATAGCCCAAGTAATAGTTAATAATAATTAAATGATCAATTAAATAATAAAGCTTATGAGTTACAACACATTATTTTTTTTTTTACAGATATTTTGTTAGACTGATTTTGACATTAATAAATGTAATCCTGTATAATTGTATTTTTTTATTACTAATTAATTATAACTAAAATAATCTTATGATTTTAATTTGACTGGTTTTGAATTGATTATAGGTCAGGTAGATCTCATATTTAAACAAATGTCTAATTATGAAACAATCTAGGAAAATTAAACCTAACTTTAAAATTTTAAATACAGTACATAATATTATTTAAAAAATTATTATATCATTCAAGGAGTACAAAAATAACAAAAAAAATTATTTTTTGTACTAAAGATTTTTAATCAGAGACCAATTCAAATAATCCTTACTTCTAAATGTCCAGCAACCACTTTGCAATCAGGATTCAAATAGTTCGATATAGAACAAACTGGTTTTTCAATTCCTTTATCCAGACACCAATCTCTGGCCATTTTCAAAGCATAATTTAACTTAGAATCAGGTCTTATGTAAATGTTTGCCATTCCACCTGGTTCAATTTCTGAAGCATAATGCATCGCTTCAGCGCGTACTTTAACTAAACTGACAGCTGAAAAAGTCGAAAAATTTTACAGAATTTCTTTTTTAAATTAACTTTTAGTCAGAGACTTTGACGCCTCGACAATTATACAATTATATTAGAGAGGCTTATGGCAGAATTAAAATTCTGATTATAATAGATATTCATTACCTTGTTCGAACGAAAAACATCCCGCAAATGTAAGCGCAGCGAATTCTCCAATACTGTAACCAGCAACAGCCATACAATTTTCAATGGCACTAGGTTGCTCTTCTTTTAGTTTCTCAACGGCGCCCAAGGAACATAAAAAAATTGCTGGTTGACTATAGATGGTCTGATCCAGTTTAGATTTTGGTCCTTCCAAACAAAGTTTCAACAGATTATACTTCAGTATTTCACTGGCAGCATCGAACATCTCTACAACCTGAGGAAACACTAACAGATTTTTTCCCATTCCCACAAACTGGGTACCTTGGCCGGGAAACATCAGTATTGACGTTTCTTTGGGGTCCACCTTTGGTCGTAGAGCGTGCTGCGCTTGTGACTGGTTTTTATGAGGTACATATGAACCTGATTATAAATAACAGATAAATTAAATCAAATACTGTTTTGAATGGGCATTTCAAACCTTTTGGGTATGGAGACGTTGTCCAGTTTTCAGTGTCTCCAACAACGGATGACTCTTCTGGAACTGTGCTGTCTTCCAACAATTTTTTTACGTCTGTTTCACTCGAGTTTTTTGAATCATTGACGTTTGACATATGCCTAAGTTGTATACCGTGATTGGAATACTTTGATCTTGACGAATCACCGTACAAGGAATTTATTAAGCGTTTAGTGGACGTTTTTTGAAAACAGCAGTACCACCGCTGACACTTTCCAATGGACACCATAGTGCTCTTAAAATGTTTTTCAAACACGATCAGAAACTAAAAAAATAAACGGAATGAGAACTATTCGAGTACACACACAAGTCACACCATTTAAGTTTTGGAAATTAATAATTATTCGTTATTATCAAATATCAATGGTCGAGTGTTCTACTATTCTACTGACGTCTGACCACAGAGTAAGTATAAAATATTACAAATAATAATATTTTGTCCTATAGGTATAATATTAAATTTTGAATTTTGAATTTCGATTTCGGTCTCGTAAGCGAGCACGATGCAACATTCATAGATTATATTATCTTTAACTGTTATCAATAATTTATAACTTCATAATGGTTTTATCAGCTTATCATGCTGGCGATTGACAAATGACGGGTGACGAGCTAACATACTCAAAATTTAATACTCAATGGTGACGAGTGACGACTCAAATACTCTGAATACTCAAATACTTGTGGACCACAGAATAGGATACAAATTTAAGATTTACCGGTGGGCGGTGATGACCGACGGCTGACGAGTATGTATGAAAACTAAATCCGTTTTTATGAGACTACTTGGCCACTATTGGCTATGTTGTAATTATTAATTTTGTATTCGATTTACGTGTTCGTTGTTAGATGTGCCACCGCATCAAACGATCAAGATGATCTCAGTTCGTATCGTACGAATCCACTGAACAATATGCTTATTATTCATCATCGATACTGAGAGGTTTGAATTATGGACAGAGTCATTTTTGGATCAATTACCCTCGCGAAGATCATGACGGAAACGAGCCCTGTTGTGTACATTGCCGGGCCATCGTGAAGTGTTATTTATTATTAAATTATATCGATGATCTAAGATTCTAATCATGAAGTGTTTAACTCTGAAATTATACCAAACCAATGGGGTAATGTATAAATATTATTCGGTGATCTTAATATTTTTGTTCGGAGCACTGTCTAGTATATTTTTTAATAAATACTACTCGCCGTATGTTGACGATAATACCAGACATCTGATCGTGCGTCGCCCGTTTTCCATTATTGATTTTGATGATCATGAATTTGTTGATTCGTATCATGATACTCATGAACTAATCATCAGAGAAACAGATGTGGATGTTGTGTGTAAGTTTAAACAATGACTCAATCTGTTTTTCATATATATTTTATTATAATTTATATTACATAGCTGATCAAGATAATTTAGAAGCGTTAATGTCACTGGTTGCTGCCAATGAGATGAAATCGATGGGTAAAGGTGAAAAAGCATTGAAACTTATCGAACACGGTATTGCACTTGCTCCAAAAAATCCTGATTTATTAAATGGCTATGGTGAACTAATTGAAACACTTCGAGGCGACATTGTAACAGCCGATCAGATGTACTATCGGGTTTGTTAATTAAAAATAAATTTCTTAGACCTTTTAATTTACTTAAAATATATTCAACAGGCACTTATACATAGTCCAAAACATAAAGAGGCATTGATCAATCGTAAGAGAACTCAAATTATTGTTGATGATTTGGATTGGCAACAGCTCAAGCGTATTGACGAAAAAAGAGATAAAATGGCTTTAATATCAGATTCTAATATGGCTCTTAGAAGAGCGAAAAAAGAAGCATATTTTCAGGTACTTAAAAACAAAGATATGATTTAAAAGATTATGTATATATTTAAATTTATAATTTTTGTATGTTTTAAACATAATCAAAGACAATATTTTTGAATACTTAACTAAGTAGTAATTATTAACAATATTTTATATTTTATACTTTCTATGATTTACAAGGATGTATCCATTTCAAAATGTTTAAGAAACTATTAATCTTAGTATTTAAAGAAGAATAATTTAATAACTTTGTATTCAAATTTTGATAGCCATACATCGTCATTTTAGAAGAATCACCTGATTCACGATTTGCATTAATCGTATAGGTTCTCATTTGAAAAACCAAAATTAATATTGCCAAAGAATGTTACTGCAATGTTGTGAGAAACCTAAATTTTTAAAAATATTGTCTTTAACTACACTTAGAAATTAAAAAATTTTAATATATGCATGATGTAAACATAAAAATGGAGTGATCATGCTTAAGAAATCGACTTTTATATATACTTTATAAAATTAAAACTAGTTAGGTAATGTAGTTATCCTTTAAAAGATGTATAAGAATGTTACAAATATTTTTGAAGACAATATTGTAGAAAAAATATTCATTATATTTTAATTATAATTGTGTATATTTTTTCTGTTAACTGGAACCTCAAATTTTTTTTTAGCACATTTACCATACTGTTGGTATTGAAGGGAATAGAATGTCTTTATCAGAAACTAGATCTATTTTAGAAACTAGAATGGCCATTGGTGGTAGAAGTATTGCTGAGCACAATGAAATTATAGGTTTAGAAGCAGCTCTTAAGTATATAAATGCAACATTAATCAATCGACTTGGTAGTATATCTGTTGATGATATTTTGGAAATTCATAAACGAGTAATGGGATTTGTTGATCCTTTAGAAAGTGGAGTTTTTCGTCAAACACAAGTGTGTATAACAGTATTAATAATCTATGAATACTTTTTTTTTTAATCATTTATTTTTATTTGTATTTATCTTAGGTATTTGTTGGTGGTCATATTCCTCCAGGTCCATCTCACATTGGAACATTAATGGAAAATTTTTCTTTATGGCTCAATTCTGAATCTACTCTTCGACTACATCCTGTAAGATTTGCAGCTCTAGCACATTACAAATTAGTACATATTCATCCATTTACGGATGGTAATGGACGAACTTCACGTCTACTCATGAATATGATTTTAATGCAAGCTGGCTATCCACCAGTTATTATACCAAAAGGAGAAAGACATAAGTAAAATTTATATTTTATATTTCAAAACTATCTTGTTTTATTACATTTTTTTAAAAATTATTTTTAAATTAACTCTTCCAATAGGTATTATCGAACTTTGGAATTTGCTAATAAAGGAGACATTAGACCATTTTTGAGATTCATTGCTGAATGTACTGAAAAAACATTAAATCAGTTTTTGTTGTCTACTACTACAGAGTTTTCAACTGATATTCGAGAATTAGACTATGATAATATTATTATAAATGAATCTTAATAATGTTTTAAATTTGAAAATGTATCAGCCAACGAGTGTGCTTGAAGAAGCTTAATACATTATCTATGGTTTTAATCTACAAAAATTACTATGTACAATTGGTGTACTATGTAAGTCAAATTATCTTATCTAAAAGTATCTATAAATATTTTATTTATTTATTTATTTTTAATTTGAACTTATATAATTAAAACTATACAAGTTTTTAATGTAGTAACTGATAATACACTTAATCTACAATTAATAATTTCTAACTGCAACATCATAAGCCAAGAGAATTAAAAATATATGTAATTACTTATACTTTATCTTGAAGGAGGACAATAATATTTTGCACATCATTAATGATATAATTGGTGTGTTGAGAACCATATTGTGATCACACTTTAACACCTGATGAGATGCTCAGCACTGATGAACATCAGTTAGATGACTGATTATTCTCTTTTCTAAACATAAAAAATGTATGTACACTAAGTTTTACAGTTAATGTAGTGTATATTTTATGATGTTCGTGTTTATTCTGAACACTATTTTATATATTACAGTCTTTAATGACTTATAACCTTGGACAATTAGTTGAACCCAGAATTTTAAATATATTGCTCATATTTATTATATTTTGAATTAAAATAAAATTCTATAAATAAATATTGTTTTTATGAGTTATTACTATATTAGCTATAATTGTAGTTTTAACAATAATTTTTTAATAAATCAAATCTATATTGACAAAAATTATGATATTTACATTAGATTATTACTTATAATATAACATTCTTACGTAATTATATATCTAAGAATTTATGATAAATATTTATTTTAAACATATCTAATACTTTTAATAATTATTAAAGGTCTGAAAATTAATTATGTTTTGATGTTAACCAAAGCTTTTCTATACTATTAACTGTAATCAAGACATTCTTATTTGTATCCTAAATGTTTAAGTAATAGATTCTTATGATTATATTGCCTGTGATATATTTTTCATGTTAACCGTTACCTATTTGATTTATAATTTCATATTATGAAATATATTTTTTATTTATTGTTGATTATTTTTAAGTTATATTTGTATCTTTGTTAAACCATGTAAATTATTAAATTATTATTTAATTTAAAGAAAACCAAAAAATTGTTGATATTTATGTCAATAATATACCTATACAATTTCTAATTATAGAATATATAGATGTACCTATAATTTTATTTTAAAATGAATATTGTGTTTGACCCAATTTTGTTTGTTTTATTGTATTAAATACAATAGTAATGATATATTACTATATTTGTAAATAATATACAAGGAAGACATTTTTAATAAATAAACACAATATTTTCCAATATTATTGCTGAGAATATGTTTATGGAGATACCACAAATATATAAAAATAATATAATTTTTATACATCAGTGAGAGATATGCCATTTAGCATGAACTACTATAGTGCTCATCTCATAGTGTGTTTATGTCTTATTTGAACTCAAAATAATTATTTAATACATTATGGATTCTAAATAATAAATGTGTAATTTTATAATGATTGGCTCTTGTTTTATGTGAAGTGGCCAGTGGGTTCACATTTTAATATTTTATAGTGGAAAAAATACTTTGATTCCCATTTTTAAATCTCTTCTGTTAGAAAAATGAATCTAGATGATACATTTTAAAAGACAAACTTAAGAATTTCCAATACTTTTTGAAATAATTTGTTAAAAAAACCTTTTTAAAAATTTAAAAATACTAAAATAGCCAATTTGTAGTTTTGAATTTGAAATTTGAAATCAGTTCAAAATAAATGAATTCAAATTATATTCAAAAATACATTATATTATTATAACATTGTATGGTTCTTACACTTACACTTATACTAAATATGTATTTATTATCTAATAAAAACACACACTCCACATAAATAAATAACATAAAAAAACGTCTATATTTTAGAATTTAAAAAAATCCTAAACGTTTTTGAATTTTTTTTTAGACTACGGTTAAAAGGATGTTATTGGTAAAAACTAAATGGTTATAATATCTTACACTAAAATAACTGCAGTTTCTTCAGAATTAGATCTACTGACTTTCCAACAGGGTAAATTAATTAAGAAATTAAAACAATATTACGTTTACGTAGGATGTAGCTAGCCTACCAATTTATTACAAAATAGTTATCGTCTCATCCATGACAATTTCGTTGTGGCCTTATCTGAACTCTGATAGAGAAATGATAGCGCTTGGATCGTGATATTAATTATTTTCCCATAATAATATTTTACTATTTCCACAATTCTGTACTGTTATTTACTATACCTACCTATGTCTATATAGTTGTAGATTAGGGTACTTTTTACCTACCAATTTTAAATGTTTTTAATTTTATGACTATAATTATCGAGAACACAACATCGCAATAATAAATATTACAACATGCCAATCGTGAAAATTCCTATTGATGATTTGAACAGTAGGAATCGACCATTATTGTAGTCTGTGTTTAAACATATTATTTGTTGATCCTGTTAATATTTTTATCGGTCACCAAATTCTCAAAGTTTTCTAAGAATATAATAATAGTAATTGTCATGCTCATAATTTTTTTTCTACCGTAGTACCGTCTACTGTCAAACGTAACTTCCATTAGGTATCACGGGTCAACACAAAATGATCCAGATTCCTGTTTTGGTGGGCGTGTTATCGTTGATCACCTTGTTAAAGGTAAGCTTTTTACACTACGATTTTGGACATACCTCAATAATAATGTCCATTCATCTATCAATTAGTTAGGTATAAGTAATTACTAGAGGTAGGATGTTGATGACCTAAAAAACACACACAAAAATGCCCCAAAAAAATGCGAAAATGCCCTAAAAACTTCAAAAAAATGACCTTAAAAATTATCTAAAAAACTAATTAAGTAAGTGAAAAAATGTATTTATAAATAATAATTTTTATTAGAGATATGGGTGTAATAGTAATTTAAAATATGAATTATAAATATATTAAGCGTTTAAATAATTTATAAATAAATTTCAATAGGTATTAAAAATAAACAATTGCCCTAAAATCTATAATTTGAGAAAAATTCCTCACATTGTACAAAGAGTACAATAAATGTCTTTAAAGATGAAAAAATGACTTTAAAATGTTGAAAAATGACATTAAAAAAAACAAAACAAAAATAATGCATTTATGGCTAAAAATTCCAAAAGATGCAATATAAAATCAGAATATTCTGCATCAAGAGAGAATGAAACAAATTTTTAGTTAGGATAGCATTGTGTAGAATCAAAGGGGAAAAAATGCAAAATTCATCAACATCATAACTCTAGTAATTACTGTATGAAATATATTTCTTAAGATCAGAGTTCGTGATTTGAGCTTTTCAAATTTAAAAATATGCAATCGAATAAAAGTTTATATTTTTTTAATAACCTATTCACATTTTATAAACTAAAATACAAAAAATACATATTGTTTATTAATCTTATAGCCATGTTATATTATGACTTGTTCCTTGAATTTTATTTATTTATCTTGTAAGTCAAATACTAAATTAAATTTTTTAAATTTTCCACCTTGCTCTTGAACATGTTTTAAAGAGTAGAAGTGATGAAGGAGACGTTTTCACAATAAATTATTAAATAAAAGGTAATGGTTAAACTATGATTAGGTATATTATGAGAAAAAATAATTTAACAAATGGTTTTGATCACTGTTTTTCTAACATTTCATGACTCTTGAGTCACAAAATAAAATTTTTTTTTGTGTATCTGGAACCCTAGAAAAAACAAATTATAGGTAATAAACACTAAATTTTTTTACCTTTCTATTAATACAGTGAAACCTCTTTTAACGGACACCTCTCAATAGCGGACACCTCCTAATAACGGATGGAATTTTGAGAACGGCGAAATATGTACTCACTGTATTTCCCCTCTTAATAGCGGGCACCTCCAAATAGTGGACGACGTTTAAGCGCCCGAGAGTGTCCGGTATTTAGAGGTTTCACGGTATATCATATTTTATTAAATGTAAGTTCAAATTTCCCAAGTATAAATTTAGATCAATAACCCTACTGACCAGGTGTCTTGGTTAGGTATGCTCACTTTTAATATGATTTTCTTATTTAACAATTATATTTTTTTAGGCTGAATCATATGAAGATGCTCGTTGCAAATGTGTCTGTACTATTGTGAATGGTACAGAAATGTACAATAAATTATATATAGCTAATGTTCTTCCCAGCAAGTGAGTTGAATAATATTCATCGTAGACTTATATATTTATGTTATAAATTATTAATAATAACTCAATTACTTTTCAGTGATTGTAACGGAGTGAGCTTACCAATTATTGGTGAAGTGAATAATACAAAAAAAGAATTATGCCCACGATGTACTTGTACTTATGAGAGTAGAAACACCACAACTATGAAAGTAACAAATTATTCTAACATAAGTTGAATATATTACTAATCCTGACATAATGTATTATTTAGGTGGTTGTATTAATTGTGCTGTTTGTGATATCATGTTTGGTGATGTACATGTTATTCCTGCTATGTCTGGAGCCAATGATAAGAAGACGCAAGCTAGTTGGCGCATACGTAGAGCACACCAACGAAGAGGTATGTTCTTTATTGGAGGCGACCATATCCGATAGCAATAGTTTTGTAAGTCCAACCAATTCTCTCCCAGTTTTTCTTACAAAATATACAATAACAGCAGTTCTTTCCTAACATTCCGTGTTATGCAAAAGTATTTTGACATCACCATGTCAAAATAAATTGGAAAAATTACAAAAATATTCGTCGAAAGATATGGTTTATACAGTAAATATTGTTGTAGTTGGACAAATTATTTGGGTTTTATATTATTGTGCTTGTTTTGTTTTAGGCTGTCATTAGAATAATGTACACATTTTTTTACGTAATCATCATGATCAGTGTGCTTGATGTTGTTAAATATGTTAATTTCTGGACACAATAGACGTGTCTTTTAGATTTTGTAGGCCCCTTAATGCCTGTTATAAAAATATTGAATATAAAATTGTGATAAACACTAAATTTAAAATAATTGTGAATTTTTTATTTCTTAGAAATAATTTAATGCATGTGTTTGTTTTTATTTTTTATTTAAATTTTTAAGTACTTATCTTTCTTATTTATTTATATTATTGAATAATGACTAAAAAATGTATTAACAAACATTCTTTACCAAACTACTTTGAAATATAGGACGATGCCCCACCAGCAGTATCTTTAAATACAAGGAGAGGAAGCGATCCAATGGTTTCTGTAGCCAACAATAGTAATGTCCTCAACCGATTTGGTCATCAACAAGACAAATGGAAGAAACAGGTGAAAGAACAAAGAAAAAATATTTATGATCGTCATACTATTCTCAATTGAATGTTTTAACATCTTTATTATTTCCCCCGTTCATTATCTGTTATATTCAATACTACTATTATTTTGTTTGATATTATATAATTGATTCCATGATCATTTTAACTATATTATTATTTTGATTATCAAAGAAAGAGTAGATTTTTTTAAATATATTGTAATTTCATTGATTTGCATATGCATTATTATTTTTTAATTTTTTTTTTAAAACCATATATCATTAAATATATTTGGCATAATTTCATGAACTCGTATCATGTGATCATTGACATTGGTACCTTAAATATAATATTAATGAGTACAATAAAAATAATAAAACCAACAACGAAGAATACAATTTATTGAATTTCATTTTAGATTCTGAGTAGATCAATGGATGTATTGATTTTTAACAATGTATGTTTTATGGCGTCTATTATCACCTTTTGGAGCATTAAAAATGCTTAGATTTCCTACTTCACTATATTTTAAAATACAATTGTTTCTAGTTGATACATGAAGGGATCAATACTTAAAAATATTAATATATGAATATTTTCCAAATAATTAGGAAGAAAGTTTTACGGAAAACCAGTTTTTGACTAAATAGTAAATTAATTTTGATTTTTAGTGTAATTAGACAATCAAAAACTGTAACGACTAAATTATAAATAGGTACCTAATGTTCATAATTACCAATTTCTGTACAAACAATTAAAAATATTTTTCTTCTTTGATCTAATTATTAAACATGTGAAATTTTTTTTAAAATGATTATTTAAATCACCAAAAGTTGTTCATTTTAATCATACTTAAAGATAGCATTATATGTATAGAAATAAACACGAACCTGTATTCAAAGATTAATTAACGACTGTATGTAAAAAAAAAAAAATTATTATTAAAAACTTTCTTTGTAATAACTTGAAGAAACTATAGTATAAAACATTTAAAAAACATTAATATTAATTGAAATAATTAGTGGTTCATTATGTAATAATCACCCTGTATATTTATATGGATTTGGTAAATGTGTATATTATAATTTATAATAATTCAAGATAAAGTATATATTTATGTATATATATTATATATCATATCTGATTATAAAAAATGAATAATTTAAAAAAAAAATTTCCGCTTTACTCAGTTTTCATAACAAAAAAAAAAAAATAATCCCTACATAAATATAATTATTATTTAAAAATAATTACAAGATTGTATGTTATATATTATATTAGCCTCAAGTTTATTCATATCCTTGTACTAGCTTGGCAACTTCCCAGTTTGGCTTCAACGCAAGATTTTGTACTTCTACAGAATCTTTAGTAACAATACCAATTTGATATTTATCGTGGCTCCTTGCATCTCTATAACATACATCATAGTACTTAATAGTGAATTTAAAACAAGTAAGATTGGAACAGCATTGCAGATTTGTAGCAATTAAGCATAAACATTGAGAAATAAGATAGAATCAAAATCAAAATTATTAAAATATGTTTAAATACCTGTAATACAACACTTCCATACACTTTTTGAGCAGATCAACAGCTTCATCTTTAGTAAGTTTAGAATTGAATTTTTCACGCTTTTCATCAATAGCTTTTCGCATCAATGGTAGTGCAAGGTATGCACCATAACCATTAGCAATTTGATCATCTACAAATGCTGTTCCCAATTTATCAACTTCACCTAAAAAGGGAACATCGTTTTGGATTCCAGCCACTAAGAATGTGGACCAAAGTGGCTTCATCTTAGTTCTGCGGTTGTACAAAACACGGGACAGCCAAGTGTGCAAAGCTTTTGGTTTCATTGATATACCGTCATTGAGACTTTTTTCAGTTCTAATTTTTTCATTGACAATATCTCGTATAAATTGGTAATCAGAATATTCACCTGCTGCAGCAATAATCATATTTTGATTTACCTGTTGATAAAACATGATATAATAAATTGTTAAGATAATTTTTAGGGATCTAATATTGATCAAGACATAATATAAAATTATCATACCGTCAATATTCTGGGATTATTCTGGAAACACGCCATGGAACCGTATGAAGTAAGTGTATCTGCAGCCAAAGCTACACCAGATTCAAACACAACACCAAGCACAGAAGTAGTAGTTGTGATTGGAGTCCAGCCATGTTGTACGACATCATTTTGAGCTAATAATCAAAAACAAATCATTTGATGAAAAAATGTCTTTGTTTAGTAATTAATGACTATAGTTCTATACTGCCCGGCATAAATTCACTTTAGCTACCCAGCATGTTTTTTAAATTTTTTTTATCCAATCATAAGTATTTCAACGAGTTAAGAACGATGGTGTGAAAAAAAATTTGGTGAAAACATTATTTTGGAAGTTATAGCCTTCCAATGTTTGCGTTTCACATATTTGTGTAACATTATTTTAATGCCCCACAGAGTAGACTTTTGCGAGTTGTTTACTCAGACTTTTTTTACCGTTTGATCTTTGGTAGTCTACCGCCTGGAGCCGGTAGGCAACGAGCTCTGTTATACTTGTGTTACTTTAATTAACAAGGTTAAGTTTGTTTGATAGGCGATTTGTCTGCTTGAAAGGCAGTGGTGTTTGTCCCGCTCACGACCCTGAAGATGTCGTCTCTCCTCCCCCCCCCCCCCCATCCAGCTCAGGTTGGCTATTTTAGACCCGTGGGTTCGGGGGCCGAGCTCCCATCCAACGAGAGGTCCGGAAGACCTTGAGTTTGGTGACCGGAGCCGCTAAGTAAAGAAAAAAATATGCTGGGTAGCTAAAGCAGTACCGGATCTAGGGGGGGGCGATCCGGGGCCCATGCCCCAGGCGCTTATCATAGTGGGGCGCAAATATTATGTTGTGCCCCGGGTTGCATAATTTGTAGATCCGGTACTGAGCTAAAGTGAATTTGTTCCCTAAATTTTCATCTTTTAATGTCGACCAAATCAAAAATAATGATTTCGAACTAGATAAATATATCATTATTTCAACTAACCTGAACGTCCAGTATCGGGGACATTCTTAAAGTTTCCTGGAATCCAGTCTTGATGTTTAATGTACATGATTAGAGTTGTGATGGTCGTGAACTCGCGACTGAAAGAATCAAAATGAACGAATCTGTCGAGTGAGCGAGTGTCCGTTTCGCGACCGAATGTTGTACTTAAAATATTCGGTCAAATCAAAAATAACGATCTTTAGCTCTTTTGGGTTTTGGAGGTTTTTAATAAACATAGAGTAATATGATGGATCAATAATATTAATATTTTTTTATAATATTAAAGTTGAAAGTAATATTATGCTATGCAGAATTCACGAATCATTGAACTATAGAGTATAAATTATAATATTATGATAAATTGATAACTGGAGGGAATGCTTTCCAAGCAGTGTTGCCCGAGAAGGAATGTTAGAACGAGATGGGACATACTAATGTTGTTACTTTCTTTGTCTTACACATGGTCCTAAAATCTTAAATTAATTTAGTGCGGTCCGCGGACTTTAATATTTTATTTTTTAACTTTCACAAAATCTTTATGATTAAATTGATAGAATATGAATTATTATAATTTATAATACCTATAAAAAGTATTGAAATATTAAGCATTTCTTGTGGTTTGTGGATTTCTACATTTGTCATATAAATGTAAATTAAGTTGCTAGGAATTGTTTATTTAATGTTGGAAATAAAATATTAAGTTGTAAATTTAAAGTTAGAAGGTTTTAATTCATAACTGACAACTATAAGCATATAAATAACGAAAATTGGATTTTTATTAAAATAAAAACATAGTATTTATAATATTATTCATAATTGAAAGAAAAGTTACTTACACTACTTACCTGAAGCTTTACCTACAACTTACCTCAATTATTGTTCTTACTACTTTCCTAACTTAACTTAATATTGAAAATGTATAATCTAGCTACGATTTCTACTGGAAAGATCCAGTAAACAGAATCTTCAATAGATTTTTGCTATATTTCTTAGCAAAAACGTCCTAAAGTAAATAATTATTTAAAGATACTATAAGAAATTGTAGAACTTTAACTATAGTCATAACCTTGAAGTTAAATAATGCGTTAAGTTAACGAGGTAACTTTTGTGGAATTAAATCCAGCTAGATATTTTTCCTGTAATAACAATAAAACAATAAAGGGTGATTCTTTTATCAAACAACACTTATATGGTGTTTGTGTGCAAATACCACCTAACATACACCTATAACTCACAAACACCACCCAACTTTGGGAGGCTATATCTTGTAAACGAATTAACGAAAAATGAAAATTTAAACGTGAAAATTCATTGAAAAAATAGCCTTTTAAGTTAATGAAATTTTAAGTGTAGGTTGTCATTTGAAAATTAAAAGTTGATAATGGTTAACCTGATAAATATAAGGGTGAAAATATTTAAAAAATATATAGTTCTAGAACAAAATGGTTCAAAAATTTTGAAAAAAAAAAATTTGAAAAAAGTAAATAGTTTTTGAAATAATGAGTGTTGTTTAATAAAAGAATCACTCTGTATATTAATAAAAATATTTTACATGAAATAAACTAGCAAAATATTCAACTGTATAATTGAAATATGATAGTTGATTTATTACATTTAAAAGCATTCATACAACAATTATTAAATCATAATAAAAATAAAATCATACACCACAAATTAACAATATTATACTAACTTGTGAAATGACAAGTCTTTCCTAACGTCAATTGAGCTAGTCCAATTAAAACCACTACGACATAAACCATCTTAAATTCTTAACTGCTCACGGTTTTACTTTTTTTTAAGTTTGAGTTTAAATTTTACTCTTTAGAAACAAAACAAAACGTTAAAGTCGTAGAATCATTTAGTCGTGTGTGATAAAAAAAGGTAGCAGCACCACACAATAATTAGGAAGAAATTTTTACGCAAAACCAGTTTTTTTACTAAATAGTAAATCGATTTTGATTTTTAGAGTAAATAAACTATCAAAAACTGGAAAGACTAAATTATTAATATGTATCAAATGTTCATAATTACCATTTTCTATACATAAAATACAAAATATTTTTCTTTTTTTGATCTAATTAATAAACATGTAAAATGTTTTTAAAATGATTATTCAATCGCCAAAAGTTGTTCATTTAAATTATACTTAAAGATAGAATTATGTGTATAAAAATAAACATGAACCTGTTTTCAAAGATTAAATTACAACTGTATGTAGTAAAAAAAAATTATGAAAAATTGTTGCTTTGTAATAACTTGAAGAAACTATAGTATAAAACATTAATTAAAAAAACATTAATATTCTTGAAATAATTAGTGGTTAATGATGTAATAATCACTCTGAATATATAAGGTGTAATAAAACTATTTAACAAATTTCCATTACAAATATTTATATATTTGTCAAATAGTATTGTTAATTGTTATATCCTGTATATATATATATTATATATTATTCCGACATCCAGTTATATTTATATGGAGTAAGTTAATGTGTATATTATAATTTATTATAATTCAAATTATAGTTTATATATATGTATATATTATATAACATATTTGATTTTAAAAAATGAATAATTTAAAAAAAAATTTTCCACAGAACACGTTTTTATTAGCAAATAAAGAAGTAATCCCTACATAAATGTAATGATTATTTAAAAATAATTACAAGATTGTATGTTATATATTATATTAGCCTCAAGTTTATTCATATCCTTGTACTAGCTTGGCAACTTCCCAGTTCGGCTTCAACGCAAGATTTTGTACTTCTACAGAATCTTTAGTAACAATACCAATTTGATATTTATCGTGGCTCCTTGCATCTCTATAACATACATCATAGTACTTAATAGTGAATTTAAAACAAGTAAGATTGGAACAGCATTGCAGATTTGTAGCAATTAAGCATAAACATTGAGAAATAAGATAGAATCAAAATCAAAATTATTAAAATATGTTTAAATACCTGTAATACAACACTTCCATACACTTTTTGAGCAGATCAACAGCTTCATCTTTAGTAAGTTTAGAATTGAATTTTTCACGCTTTTCATCAATAGCTTTTCGCATCAATGGTAGTGCAAGGTATGCACCATAACCATTAGCAATTTGATCATCTACAAATGCTGTTCCCAATTTATCAACTTCACCTAAAAAGGGAACATCGTTTTGGATTCCAGCCACTAAGAATGTGGACCAAAGTGGCTTCATCTTAGTTCTGCGGTTGTACAAAACACGGGACAGCCAAGTGTGCAAAGCTTTTGGTTTCATTGATATACCGTCATTGAGACTTTTTTCAGTTCTAATTTTTTCATTGACAATATCTCGTATAAATTGGTAATCAGAATATTCACCTGCTGCAGCAATAATCATATTTTGATTTACCTGTTGATAAAACATGATATAATAAATTGTTAAGATAATTTTTAGGAATCTAATATTGATCAAGACATAATATAAAATTATCATACCGTCAATATTCTGGGATTATTCTGGAAACACGCCATGGAACCGTATGAAGTAAGTGTATCTGCAGCCAAAGCTACACCAGATTCAAACACAACACCAAGCACAGAAGTAGTAGTTGTGATTGGAGTCCAGCCATGTTGTACGACATCATTTTGAGCTAATAATCAAAAACAAATCAGAACAAAAGTACTTTACCATCCCCCTCAACATTTTCGATTTTTTTTTTTGGAACATACTTATATTAACTATTTGAGAATGATGGTACAATCAGAATTTTTCGGTCAAACTTAGTTTCGTAGTTATGGTGTTTAGAAGTTGGCAATTTTGCATTTTTTACGCATGAGCGCAACGCTGCGTTTATCACGTCTTTTACGATTTTTTAAATTTTTTTTTCTTGAAACTTGCATATATTAAGAAGTTAAGAACGATGGTGGTTACAGAATTCATTGGTCGGACTTGGTTTTGAAATTTTGTATTTTTTACGCATACCCAAAACGCTATAATTAAAGTATAGAGAGCAATTTTGAGTCTGTCAACTGTCAAGTTACAAGTCGCCAAACTCGAGGTCCTCCAGACCTCTTGTTGGTTGGGGGCTCGCCTCCCCCCCGGAATGGAAATAGCCAACCTTTTACAGGGGTTGATGGTGACACCTTTGGGGTCGCGGGAAGGAGAGCGTCCCAGCCCTTCGGGCAGACAGATAACATAACAAGTGAACTTAACCTTTAAGTTGTTAGTTAAAGTAACATAAGTATATTTTAGTAGTTCTCTTCCCCTACCGGCTTCGGCCTACCTGGTGTATCCAGATAATCTCATTATAGTTAAAAGTACCTATTTTGTGTTCTAATTATTGTAAATCCAAAATTAACTTGATTCTGCTGTGCTCGAGCTTGGCCAACGCGATAGTCATTAACAACCACAATCTAGGCGCTAGGGGCTAGGAGTATAAATAAGTTAATTAGATAAGTAGTTTTTATGTTACATATAGCCATAACTGAAAATTTGAATGCAACATCATTTTTCACTGAGAAAAAAAAATCAAAAGAATCGTAATAGATGTGGTAAACGCAGCGTTGCGCTCATGCGTAAAAACCACAAAATAGCTGACTTCCAAAGCCAATAACTTCAAAACTAAGTGCGATCGACAAATTCTGATTGTATCATCGCTCTTAAATAGTTAATATAAGTATGTTCAAAAAAAAAAATCGAAAATTTTGCTGGGGGTGGTAAAGTGCATTTTAGCCAACAAAATCATTTAATGAAAAAATGTCTTAATTCAGTAATCAATGATTATAGTATGTACTATAATATTGCCTACATTTTAGTAGAATAGAACTATATAACTATTGTTCAATATATTATTACTAAATTTTCATCTTTTAATGTCGTCCAAATCAAAAACAATAATGATTTAAAAAATATATTATTATTTCAACTAACCTGAACGCCCAGTATCGGGGACATTCTTAAAGTTTCCTGGAATCCAGTCTTGATGTTTAAAGTCCATGATAAATAGCTTTGTTACTAATGACAAAATACTTAAAAGCTCTATATTAGTGAAGTACTGAACTACTGAAGTATAATTATACTAACATAATAAAATTCTGTTCATAACTTACTTATAGTTATTTGAATTTTTGTTGACCAAAATATTTACTCGTCATTAAGATAATTTCGAACATAACCTTAAAACTTTTATCACGACCATGGTTAAATTAGATAATTTATTATCTTTAAAAGTTATCCGATAAGGTTGATCTCTTTTCTATGGTCACTGAGATAGATAAGAATATACTGGAGCGCGGACTCGTCCATGCTCGTATGTTACGAAAAACGGGCCGACGTATTTTTTGTTACCCCCACTCCTGTATGGCAAGAAATTGAACTTCCATACCAATAACATTGAAAGACTACACACTTTAACTTGACATAACTTTGGGATAAATGGTCGTATTACGTTAACTTTGGTATCAAAATTTTTGTCTTCATGTGTACTTCAAACTCATATTTACAAAAAATAAAAATAAAAACTCTGAACAACATTTTTATTAATAACAAAATTGCCTACGCTGCACGCTGTGTATAATGTATAAATAGTATAATACTCGTCACGCGATACTATATTATAATTTATATTTTTTGTAATGAATCTTGGAAAAAAAAGCCCCATACCAACTAAATACATTTTTTTTTTTAATTATTAGAAAATCTAATATATGCTTATCTCATGCATAGTATTCACTATTTTTGTTTTGTTTATTTACTAATTACATTTTATTAATTATATAAAGTAATTGAGACTTGATAATTTACAGTTAGGAGAATATGTTAATGATATTTTAGATTATATTTCAGGATATATAATTCGAAGCATGGTAAAAAAAATATCTTGTACTTTTTGTATTAAAGCATTAACAAACCATCAATCTGATCATACATATGCAAACTGTTTAACATTTACTTCTTCTGTTAATAGAGGCAAACTGTTTATTGTTTCAAAGGCCATTTCTTTAATTGTTCAACATCTAGAAAAAGCATTTCAAATTATTGTTGTGAAAGAAAAAGTGTTACATAAAAATGTATCCTTAAATATTTTTGAGTGTGCTAAGAAAAGTATTCTAGCTAAGAGTAATAATTTCTTTTTTACTGGATTCCATCCAATCAATGTTGATCTTGGTGCTCCTAGTCATGAATATACATTATTTAAAGCAATTAGTAAAAAGTTTATTAATATAAGAATGCGTCACCATCAAAAAGAATACAATATTCGTGAAGTACAAAAAAATAAATCTTCATTAAGGGTTAAGCTTTCTAAATTAGTATTATTTAAAAATTTATAAATGTTTATGAGCACAAGTAAATTTATGTATTAATATTTTTGTATAAATTACCTGTACAAGTTATATGTACCTATATACCTAACAATATTAAAAATGTTACATTATTATTTTGTTATTAATAAAAATGTTGTTCAGAGTTTTTATTTTTATTTTTTGTAAATATGAGTTTGAAGTACACATGAAAACAAAAATTTTGATACCAAAGTTAACGTAATACGACCATTTATCCCAAAGTTATGTCAAGTTAAAGTGTGTAGTCTTTCAATGTTATTGGTATGGAAGTTCAATTTCTTGCCATACAGGAGTGGGGGTAACGAAAAATACGTCGGCCCGTTTTTACATCAAAGTCCGCGCTCCAGTATATTCTTATCTATCTCAGTGTCTATACTCTATGGTAGTCACTATGGCACGGACCACGAATTAAAATATACTGGATACCCAACGATACATGATAAGGCGCTCCTAAACTGACTTTCAATGTGCAAAGGTGCACTAGCGCTCCAAGGGAATTAAACGTTTACTAATGGATTGACTATTTAAAATTTAAAATATTATGCATAAATAACAAATAATATTATGATTTTTTTGAACGATTAATTTAAAACATTCATGCATTTTCTTATTACTGTAATCTGCAATATTATTAACAATTAATAGGCACCATTGACCATTCTAAATATTCTACTATGACAAAATGGATTGATAAAGTGTTAAGTGAAAGGTAAGTATTAATAGGTAGTAAAAGAAAAATGCACATTTAATTATTTAATGAATATTATTTACATCTTTTTTTATTACATAATACAAATAATTTTACAAATTTATTAATATAGTTACTTAATACAAATTGCATGAAATACTTATACAGGGTGATTGATTAAGATAATGAGTGTTTTACGCTTAATCAATCACCCTGTAATTACAATACATATACAGTTCAAACCTTAAATTAAATTAGTCAACAAATCATGTTTTAACTAATTTAGATAATTTTTTTTTTGTTTTACTTAGTTTTTTTGAGTTTTGATTCACCAAGTAAGAATACTGCCTCATTCTCATAGTAATATAATACGAAAAAATATTAGTCAATATATATCAGCTTGATGTTCAAAACAAGGAAACTTTAAACCAATATTTAAACTAAAAAACTCATTATATGTATCTTCAAACACATCACAAGAAGTGGCATGTTTTGAAAAACATGTTTCTAGATGTTTGAGTATTAAGTATAAATTTCGATCTGGGTGAGTTAGGTATCCTCTTGTTTTATTATTAAGTAAATCAGCTTCACTACCGACAGTTGATGTATTTAAATGAAAAATGGGAAATCTATTTAAGTTATAAACATGAATTAAGATGTACGTCTATTTTAATTCTTGGTTATAAACAATGTCCAATGATAGTAATTAACATGACGAATTGACGAATATAATTTGTCATGGTTGTTTATTTAATTCCAAATATTTAGAAATTTGGCGGTAAATTATTTTGTAAAAGTTGCTACTAATATGATAACAAGCGCTAGGTGTAGTTTGCAACAGCTGTTTTGGCAAGTCAGTTTGGGTCCAAGAAAAATAGCAGTTCATATAGGTCGTTGGGTATCCAGTATATTTTAATTCGTGGCACGGACTAAGATATACTGACATCACGAACAATGATTATAATGGACTGGTCTCGAAGCATTATCAGTGGAACCGAAATGTCAAAATGATTAGGGAGTTTTCGGAAAACAGTGCCATCTATTATTCAGTTTTAATGATGACAATCTTATAATTTGTTAGGATGTTGATGACTTTTGCATTTTTTTTTCCTTTTACTCTATACAATGCTATCCTAGCTAAAAGTTTGTTTCATGCACCATTCATGCAGAATATTCTAATTTTATTAAGTCATTTTTTCATCTTATAAGGGCATTTTTTGTGCTTTTTGTACAATGTTGGGCATTTTTCTCAAATTATAGATTTTAGGGCAAATGTTACACCAGTTTGAAAACAAATTTAATTTATTTAAAATCTAACTTTAGATTTGGACTATTAATAAAAATAATTTTAATATTATTATTGTGGGGTTTTTTTGGTGATTACATTTATCGCATTTATTATTTATAAATAAGTTTTTTCACTTACTTAATTAGTGTTTTAGATGATTTTTAAGGTCATTTTTTGAAGTTTTTAGGGCATTTTTGCACTTTTTTAGGGCTCTTTTGCATTTTTTATGGCATTTTTGTGTGTTTCTTAGGTTATCATCATCTTAACTCTACTTATAATATAAAATAATAACAACATTGCAATATTTTAAATTTAAATTTTATCGTTATTATTCTATCTTCAATATTTGAATTAAAAATAGAAGGAATAGCTCCTATTTTTAAGCGATATTTGCTTCTATTTCCAAGTTCCTGTAGATTATAGAAAAGTAAATATTTTATAACAAATAATTAACAATGTAAAAATGTTAATTATTACAATAGCAACATCCGGTGGGATTGAGTATGCAGACACCATATCTTCCGGAAGAAAATGATCAGCACACACAAATTGCGTAACATTGTCTTTGCAAATATACTTGTTGATTGCCAAATTCCATGCCAAAGAATTATTCTTTGGAACTTTAAATAGAGAAATCTTAGGTTTTTTTTACGCTTGAACATCCCAGAATTGAACACTTCCTTACTTTCATTTTAAATTTTCAAATGTAAAAACAAAATCTAAAATGTCTAGTATCGAACTACCGAAGATCAAATAATAATTATAAATGTATAAATAAATTATTTTCACTATCAATTTATTAAAAATATGGCGGTATATTGTTATCAAGGAATAAATGATAGTATCGTGCTTAAAAACCAGGTTGCGCTTGAGAGCATAAAAACCCCTAGTATCAAGAGTACAGACATTTGCGACCCGTCCCGCTATACACTCCTCATCATTTCGAGACCAGTCCATTTATAATCATAGTTCGTGACTGACATACTGTATATCTTAGTCCGTGGTCCGTCGGTCCGTGGTCACTAGTCACTAGTCAGAGGACAGAGATTTTAAATCTCTAATGGTAGTATCAAATACTACTACTGAGTACTACTCATTTATAGTACTTGGTAGTATAAATGTATGATTAACACATGGGCCATGGCTAAGGTGACCATACGTCCCGTTTTGAACGGGACAGTCCCGTTTTTTAAATCTGTGTCCCGTTGTCCCCTGGGAAATCTTGGGGACACTAAAATGTCCCGTTTTCAAAAAGTAGACAAAAAAAATAATGAAAATAAATGTTCGTTGACGAAATATCGTTTTTATTATATCTTATTTCTTATGTGTGCGTGTGTGGTGTGTGTTTGACGTTATTGACCGTGAATGGCATCTAGATAAGATAACGAGACAACGGTAAAATATAAAAATAATTACTGTCGCGACGTATTAACACGAATTAATCTAATGTATTATATAATCGCTGTGATATCAGCACTAAAACAAAATTCCCAAAATATTTTCTATGAGTATTGACCTTATTGTTACTGTTACACTGTTACAGTATTAGTAGTATTAGTATTATAGTAACCGTCAACTGTTTTAGATGCTCTTGCTTATAATTATATTGTGTGGTACCTATTTTAAATCGTATAAGTATATTAAATAATATAACTATTAAATAAGTTGTACTGTGTTCTCGTACATTTATATATTCGAGATGCCGAAACGTAAGTGTATATTTAATAAAACTCTCCAAGAGAAATATCCATTTATAAAATTAAGAGGCATTGCCCATCTGATGTACTGTGTGAAAAATGTTCGACACAATTTTCTGTATCACACGGGGGTGGGAGTGATGTAGAACAACATTTAAGATCTGAAAAACATAAAAATGCTGACCGTGCTGCAGCAGCAAGCCATCCTTTGCAGAGATATTTCAAAAATGTTAACACGCCAACTTCTAAAGATCTTGAAATTGCAGCAGCAGAAGGAGTTTGGGCTTACCATACCGTTCAAGAAAATCACAGCTTTCGATCAAATGATTGTGCGTCCAAACTAATCCAATCGTGTTTTGAGCAGAACACTGAGGCATTTGATGAATTTACACTAATTTCATCGTATGTATCAGATAAAAAAGTGGAAGAGTGGAATTCAGATTCTTCGAATAAATATGCGGAGCATCGTTGGATAGAAGTGTTTCAGTACTTCCGAGACAACAATTTAAACCACACCATTTTTCAAAAAATTGTTGAGTATGTTCTTTGCATGCCTGCTACAAATGCACCAGTCGAACGAATTTTTTCATTAATGAACAATTTATGGACGGCCGAAAAAACACAGCTACAAGTGTCAAGTTTAAAAGCAATGTTACTAACAAAAGTTAACTTTAAAATGTCTTGTACAGAATTTTACTCGTTCCTGAAGTCATCGCCAGATTTACTACAACAAATTTGTTCAAACGAAAAATATACAAGTATTTAATTTTGTAATTATTACACGAAAACATTTTGTTAATAATAATAAAATTACCTAGGAAGTGTAATAAGTTAATTTAATTTTTTTGTGCTTTAAAAACATTGTAAGTACCACAGAAATTTGCTAATAATATTATTAAATTAAAAATATTTATTTGTAACAAATAATTATGATTTTTTTTTTTTTTTGTCCCGTTTTGATTAAAAAAATATATGGTCACTTTAGCCATGGCACTGTTGGCAGAATTCACGAATGTAGATATATCCACAGATATCAGCTGTGGAGTGTAGAATAGTGTGGATATATTATCTTAATTCGTGGTCTGCAAGAAGCAAGATACACAATTATTAAATAATAAATATTAGGTTTAGATTTAGATCATCATTATATGATTTAAGACGTTAGGTCGTTAGGTAATAAAAATGACTAGTCCGCTATAAAAATAGTTAGGTAGTTAGGTTTTAAGTAATCTATGACAATAGTTTAAGACGACTAACGATTTGAACGATTCCAAATTTCAACTTCCATTATACACTCGTTCTATTCTTGTTATTTTGCTATATTCTTAAACTTAAATATCTTTTGGATCGGATTTTAACATTAACATATTAATATGTCTATGGATTTTAAGATGTGCACTGCATTTCCCTTGGTAACCTAACCTAACCTTGGCACCGCTTTAACACTAGACTATCTAGACAATAATTTATTGAATCTACGAACTAAAGTGCGGTAAAAAAAGACCCGCGAAAAAAAGTCCGGTGAACAAACGTCCGGTTTTAATATACATATGTCGTACAAGAAAACATTAATGTTATTCAAAATAATAGCAATAATTTATAATACAATTATTACAATCAATATTATAGGTAGGTACAATAAAAATAAAAATATGACATTATATTTTTTGGTCAGATTGATTGTTACTTTTAAATAAAAATAAAATTTCATGTCTTACAAGAAAACATTAATCACTTTGGTCGTGTCCTATTGTCCTAATAGTATGTCCAACTTGAGTTAAAAATTCTTCAACACTTAGCTCGGAGTTATGAATTCCTAATCAAAAAATTATAATGTCTATTTTATGTAATATTTTAATTTTTGTTGTACCTACCTATAACATTGATTGTAATAATTCTATTATAAATTATTGCTATTATTTTTAATAACATTAATGTTTTCTTGTACGACATATTATTATGTATAATAAATAAACCGGACTTTTATTACATTGGACTTTTTTTCGTGGGTCTTTTTTTACCGGACTTTTGTTTGCCGGAATTTTATTCCCCGGACTTTTAGGTAGAATACTAGAATACCCAATAATTATACACTTGTAAGTACTAAGTTGTGGCTACGTGTTTCGCCGAATTGACATAAGATAAATATCATAATTCTTATACTTTTTTGACGACGTAGACTTAAAATAAATATTTATTGTCAATCTGCTGATATGCATGTTGGTGTAGAGGACTTTTGAAAAATCTTGTTGCAGGTGTACTAACGTTGTGATATTATGAAAATTATTTTAAGATATTATACCTACTTTATCCTATATTGTAATTAAACAAATTCACAGTTTGACATAAAATAGAAATTTTTCATGTTATTTTTACGTTTTTCCAAAAACATCATATACAATATATTTAATTTGGAATTAAATATAATATTTATTGTTCAGTGGTCATTTGGAGATAAATACTAAAATTATAAATATAAATAAAAATAAAAATTTTTTGTGAGAGGAACACGATTAGGTAATTACTCTTAATATTAAAATTTAAAGTATTGATCATTTTTAACAATTAAAATAAAATAATTTATAATTTAATAGATTTTAATTACCTAATAACATTCATTATAGTTTCTACTTATGGATCTATTAAAAAATATTTTTTACGAAAAAAATCTAAAAATTTAAAACAAAGATTCACTAAAATTGATCTTAAAACAGCCAAAATACCAAAAATATCTACATACCAAATAAAATTTTGTCAGAATTGGATATTTAAAAAAAATTGTATTTAATAGGTCTCCGTTCTACATAATATGACGTAATACCTATTAAAATGTTGTTATTTTTTCAGGAGTTATTTATTTGGAGAATCATAATTTCTTTCCAAATTCTCATTGAGTAAACATGAGGAATGCTCTAAAATTGATTAAATTATTTTTAAGTATTTTTGAATAGCGAAGAAATTAATAATTGTAACGAATTATACCCTTAAAGCATAAAATATGCATTTTTCGAGGGTTTGGTTGTTAAAATATGTAATAATATTCATATTTTTTTCAAAATATGCATTTGATCTTAAATATGCTAAGATATGCACAAAACAAAAAAATATCACCATTAAACTCATCATGGGATGATTCGAGGACTTCACTAACAAAACTACAGTAGTAAGAACTAAGAAGTTACAAAAAATTATACCGATGCATATAATTCATTAATTCCTAATCTCTAATCATAACTCATTAACGTCTAATGATACTAATATCTACATTAGGTTTCGGTATAATATAATATAATATAATATAATAGATTATATAACTAGGGTTTAGGTGCAATGAAACGGTAGAATTTTCAGATCCTGATTCAGACCAATTTGAATTATTGAATTGTGCTCCTCTAAATAGTAGATATCACTTAATAACGAATGTGAACAAGTTTAATTATTCCGTTGAGTTTGAATATTTCTAAATCTTCCAAAGAATGTTCCACGATTCGTATTACCAATATTGTTCAAATTCATAGGCGTGTCCACGGGCCATGCCTGTCATGCACAGGCATGACCTGCAAATTTGATCAAATTTGCATAGTACATTTTGATGCATAATATGAACCTTTTTTTCTCAATTTCTATTTTCATATTAAATTTTTTATTTTTCATCATGTGTATAATTCAAATGCCCAAACCCTAACAGAAATATTTATTTTTTATTTTTTATTTTTTTTTTTTTGGGGGGGGGGATTGGCAGTTTCCCCATCCCCTAGATATGCCACTGTTGTGCAATTTGTGCATGACCTGCGAATGAGGTCTGAACATGCCTATGTTCAAATTGTTCAATAACACTTTTGTTGGAACAAGCTGACTTTGGAAAGTAAAGATTATGGAACAAATAATCGTAGTGATTGACGCACCACGTTTTTCATTCCATGACTTTTGATTAAAATGGTTGACCACTTATGTTATTATAACATACTCCAAATAGTCCAAATTCGAATTCGACATTTCGACAGCGTTGGCCGCAAAGACGCCAAGTAGTAATAAGTGACTATAAGTAAGTTAGATAGCTGATTTGCCTTTCTACTGTCGTAACTCTTAAATAGTTAAATGGTGATTGTTAATTATTAAATGTGAATTGTGTTCTGTTATTCTGTTTGTGTTTAAACCGCTACAAATCAACTATCAAGTCTTTTAGTCTTTATAGGCGCATAAGGCATAACACTATCTGGCGCATGTGTGTGTGTGTGCGCGTGTGTGTTTGTTTATGTGTGCGAGAGTAAGTAATAAGTATCAAGTGACTCGAGAGCCGATTCATCGATTGACTGTAAGTTAAACTAGTGCCAATGGTTAGCGTTGGTGGTTAACTACCGACCACCGTCAAAGTTTACTGTAAGACCTCGAGTAATACGAACGCCGTACGATGACTCAATTCCTGCCGCCCAATTTGCTGGCGCTTTTCGCGCCGAGGGACCCAATCCCTTACCTACCGCCAGTCGCCAAGCTGCCGCACGAGAAGAAGACTCGTGGCTATTTGGGCGTTGGAAGTTTTATGGATCTGTTCGAAGTGAGTTTGGCTGAACTACCTATATATAAATAAATAATTTTGTTAAGTTGATACTTCTGGTGTTATTGTTTTTTGTACCTTCTTACCGATTATAATCGCGTCATGTTGTTGCTCTGCTCTGCAGGACCCCGAAGACACGCCTCCTCCGACAAAAATTGAAACCAGAGAAGAACGACTAGAGCGTCGTCGTCGTGAGAAAGCTGAACAAGTAGCATACAAGTTAGAACAAGAAATCGCGCTATGTAAGCACCGCATTGACACTGTCTTTGTTTATACAGCACCACGTGTGGGGTATGAATAATAATTTGTTCTTATTCTGTTTCAGGGGAACCACATTCAGTTGCAAATGCTACAACAGATCCATTTAAAACATTGTTTGTTGCTAGAATTGTAAGTTATTTTGTAGTGTTTACAGATTGTATAATTTTTCTTTATTATTATTCTATATTTCTTATTTGGTTTTAGTTCCTTATACAAAATTACTATAACAAATATTTACTTTTAATCCTAAGAAAATTATAATTTAATACTTAAGAAGTTTTAATCATTTAACAATATTTATTTACACAAACTCTTAGGTAGAAATATAGAAATCAATAAATATAATTTTTAATTTAGTAGACAGAATAAAACTCCTTAATTTACCATTACTTCTTCATTATTAAAAATATCAAAAAACAGAATACATTTTCTCTCAAAGACTTATTAAAAAACAAAAATAATTAAAACATTTATTGCTACACTAAATATTATAATTTGTTATTTGGTTCTGTAATATTGATTATTACTATAAATGTTACTTAATCTTTCAATTTGATGATGATGGCGAGTTTTATATGACAGAATGACAGATATTACACAACTAATTGTTCTATTAGAATAGCAATCAATATAATAGACAAAGGACTACGATTACAGCTAATGACCCTAATACATCTAAATATTTCTATGTTCTCTTTGAGTATTTGATTGTGCCTACTTAGTTTTAATTAGTTAAAGGTAATGTTTTTATTGCAATTGATTGTTTCAGAATTATGATACTTCTGAATCAAAATTACGAAGAGAATTTGAACTTTATGGTCCTATAAAAAAGGTAAATTATTGCAATTATTTTATTTAAACATTCTGTACTTTCTATTAACTTAATATTTTATTTTATTTTTATAGATTGTTGTCACACATAATAAGATAGATGGTAAACCCAGAGGGTATGCTTTCATTGAGTACGAATATGAACGTGATATGCATTGTAAGTAATTAACAATATGTTTATTTTTGTTTTCAAAAATTGACCGGGTGGTCACAAATGGCGAATGTTGAGGTCAAATTCTACCAAAATTGATTTTACTGGCTTATGAATATTTAAAAAAAAAATTTTGATTACAACTTATGTGCCTGGGTATTTAATTTTTTATTTCATGATCATTTAAAAATATTTATTTTATGAGTTATTGCTATACAAAAAAAAAAATGCTCATTTATCTAGTTTTAGAGCACTGTGTATGGGTCTGCTATATTATGCCAAAAAAGTAACTTTAACATTTTGTATATTTGATTTCAATAGGTATCTCATTTTTAAATTTTTTATTTGAATACATATTAGAGTCTCGGCTGTCTCCCTTTATATTATGTTTAGGATTTAAGTATATTTAAATATTGGTTCCAAATTAAAAATAAATACAAAGTTTAAGTAAATTGTGATAATATAGATGTCTTATGTTTTTGGAAAAATAATTCCAATGTTTCTATCTTGCTATTCATCGGTAAACATAATTGGCATCTTCACATAGATCATTTCCATCTTAAATTAAGAGAACATAGACAATGTCTTATTAAATTTATTAATTGCATAAACAAATACAATCTGTGGTAAAACATTAAAAAAAAATTAAAAATTTAATACGTTGCACAAATTTATCTTCATAGTGAACACAAATTAAACAAAACATAATAAATATTAAATGTACTCACTTTTTGCCACAGTTAAATTTTCATTGTGTCATGCAAAATTATAATATTTATAACATACATATATTGCTTTCCCCAACCAGTCGTATCATAAGAAGATGAGGGTCGTATTAGCTTGGGTTGGCCTCTAATATATCTATGTTGTAGTTATTATTAATTATTTGTTTTTTTTTTTTTATACCGTGTGTTCAATTTTAAAGGTAACAGGAAATATTTCGATCGTGTGACCTTGAATTTGATTCGGGGTTTTTATACTGCATATAGGACTTATAAATACATATTTTTTTAATAAATTCAAATTTTTAATTTTTTTTTATCAGCGCATGCGCAGTAAAATAAAAATTTCTTAAATAGCAACCACTACTTTGGAGACCGGATTTCGATTTCTTTATTTTTTCTGAACAACTTTGATCTTTACAGTTTGTTGATATCTTCAAAATTGCCATTTTTATGACGGTCGGAAGTTTTAAAATAGTTAATTCGTAAATATCGCATTTTTCAACGGTCTATCTTAATACTATTAAAAACAAATTAAGATAATAGTAGTAGATAATTTAGTAGTTTTAATAAAAATAAACTGTTATAATAATACCTATAAATACCTATAAATTAAGATAGACCGTTGAAAAATGCGATATTTACGAATTAACTATTTTAAAACTTCCGACCGTCATAAAAATGGCAATTTTGAAGATATCAACAAACTGTAAAGATCAAAGTTGTTCAGAAAAAATAAAGAAATCGAAATCCGGTCTCCAAAGTAGTGGTTGCTATTTAAGAAATTTTTATTTTACTGCGCATGCGCTGATAAAAAAAAATTAAAAATTTGAATTTATTAAAAAAATATGTATTTATAAGTCCTATATGCAGTATAAAAACCCCGAATCAAATTCAAGGTCACACAATCGAAATATTTCCTGTTACCTTTAAAATTGAACACACGGTATACTTACCTTTCTAAATTTAAAAAAAAAAATGTTAGAAGTAAAAAGCATCTAATTTTTAATAACTTTTTAAGTTCAAAAAAGTACAACTGCTTATTAATTTACAATCTATACACAAATAGATGTTTTATCAATTGTGCTTTTTATTATGTTCATCACTGGAATTTAAAATATGCTAGGCTGGTAAAATCAATTTACTCCTCAAATTCAACTAAAGATTATTCTGCAAAATGTCAAGATCTGAATACTCGCCAGTTATGAAAAATTAATTTTTAAATACTTGGTTTATATCAACCCTCGCGCGTACTTAAATAAAAACAATGATCTTTAAAATTCAAAATTTAAAAATAAAAACATTCTGGTACAGTTTTAATAATTGTATTTTGTTCTTGATGCAGTGAACTGTGAAGAGCTCGCTGATTGGAGCTTCTTTAATGACCCTGTGATTATACGTAGACGACTTTGTTGATAATAGGTTTGTATGTGTGGTAAGCCCAACATACAAATTACAAAACAAATTAACCCATCTTTTCAGTTTCCAAAAATTTTCTCAAATATAATACATTTTTAAATGTAGATTACTAATTAGTTATTTCAATAACCCTTACTTATTAGTTAACAAGTGTTATTTAATTTTTTTTTTTTCATTTAAATGAAATAGATTACATCATCTTACATTAGTTAATATACAAAAAAATCAACTTATGGGTCATATTATCATAACTTAGGGATATTACAGAATATGGTAAACTGTAATGTTAGTGACATTACAGAATATGGTTAACTGTAATGTTATTTGTTTAAATAATAGTATATTTTATATTTTATTTTATTCTTTCGAGCATGAATATGCTAAGGTAAGATAATGTGAATTTGGTGGAAGAAAATGATATTTTTATTTCATTTACACATTCTTTTTATTCTTAATTTTACTGGGTAATAAAATAGTTTTGCGCCTATTTGTAAGTATTGGCGTCCCAGGTAAAGTAAAAAAAAATCGACAAATTTTGGATTCACTTGGCATTTTCAAACTGCGCTAAAAAAACAATCTGGGAATAGCAAATAAGTATAATTGGTAGGTACTTAAATATTTGATTATTTTCTAATTTTTTCTACGAGATTTACATTTTTGTTTTTATGAAGTTGGTAAGACCTGGTTCTGATGTACTTTAAATTTGTTTCAATACATTTTAAGATACAATCCGTGCTATCTTATCTACTCTTCAATGAACAAATATTATTCAAGAATTTCAATAACTTGTCATACATTTGAATTGGGTTGGGTATTCAATTTACAATTTTCTTAAGGACATCAAAGGTTTTATCTACAGTCTAAGTTCAGTCTAATTGTTTTCCCCCAATAATATTTATTATAGCTGCATATAAACATGCTGATGGAAAAAAGATTGATGGACGCAGAGTGTTGGTGGATGTTGAGCGAGCACGCACAGTCAAAGGATGGCTTCCTAGAAGATTGGGTAAATTCATTTTAACTTAATTTGTAACTATAAAAGTATTTGATAGTAAATTATAACTTTGTATCTTATTAATTTAGGAGGTGGTTTAGGGGGTACAAGAAGAGGTGGACCAGAAGTCAATTTGAAACATTCAGGTAGGGAAGATAATGAACGAGAAAGAGAAAGGTATGCTCGTGAAATGGCTGGTAGTCGTTCTGGACGTAGTGTTACTACGGAAAGAGATCGAGAACGTGATTATCGTGACCGAGATAGAGATCGTGAACGTGAACCGAGACGTCCTCGTAGTAGAGATCGTGAAAGAAAACGTCATCGTTCTAAGTCGTATGTATTAAATATATTTATACTAATCTACTGTACCTACACATATTTATTAAAATCATTTATAAAACTAAAAAGTAATAAATATCACTGACTATATAAAAAATATTTTTTTAAAACATGTTAAACTCGTTTTGTTTTTGTTGTAAAATGTATCATGTTTATTGTGTTATAAAATATTTGATAATACTTTTTAAATATATTTTGTTTTAATAATACAACTTGTTATAGGCATCTTTTAAAATCTAACATCAATTATTGTTGATAGTGAAAATGTTATATTACCAAGTCGCTTAAAACATAATATGACTGAAATTTTAAAAGAATGATAAATTATTAATTGAAATAAAATCACTTAAGTACTTATATGATTTAATACCTAACATTTTTAAATATTAATTTTTATGAACCTTTATGGATTGAAATACAATAAAAAATACAAATATACCTTACCAGGCACCTTTTTTTTTAAATTCTTGGTAATTTTCTATCTAAACCCAATAGTGCTAAAGTCATGACTGCATCTCAATAAATCATTATTTTAATACAGAAATATATTGTAAAAAACATTAAAATACAAATAAATATAATATTTTCCCAGTTATAAATAAATTGATTTGTTTGGTTAGTACTATCTTTGCTCCTAGTTGCTCAAATTGAAAACAGCTTTTAATTTTCTATCTGAAAACACCCTAAGAAAGTGACCGAGTAAAAACCAATTTTAAGGTTTGAACGTTTATTAAAAAATTAGTCATTTAAAGTTGATTTTACATATTCCTAACAAGAATTTTAAGTTTTCTCGATTAATTAATAAAACAATTTGAACATAGGGGCCCAGTAAATTGCATTTATACCGATAAGTTATTATAATTTTATTAATTTATATAAACTTTATTGTAGACGGTCACGCGAACGCAAGAGACGCCGTAGCAGAGACCGTGGTGCTAGAGATGTAGAATATGACGAAGTTGAAGAGGTTCCCGTTACCAAATCTAGAGATAAAGATCATGATCGTGAAAGAAAAAGAAAGCGTAGTCGTTCTAGAGACCGTGAACGTAAGAAGGATCGCAAAGAAAGAGATCATCATCGCCGAGACAAGTAAAGTGTTATTTTAATTTTGTAGCAGTTGTAAAAACTAAATCTTAATTTTATGATCTACAGGAGTAAAGATCGTCGTGATAAACATGATAAAGACAATTCTGAACGTGATGAAAAAATTCATATTAAACAAGAACCTGTTGATGGTTAGTATAATATTTATTTTAGATGTGTGTTTTTTTTTTTTTTTTTGATATCTTCAGACACTTTAGTAGAAAAATGTATTATTGTCTTTAATTTTGAGAATGGTTTCCTCACTTTTATATAATTTTATATATTGCATGTTTAAGATGATGGATAAAATATGTTTTTTGGCTTATTCATTTTTGACATGTTGATCTTTTTTAACCAAATTTTAAATTTAAACTAAAAATAAATTAATTTTTAGGTACCTATTGTAAAAAACATTTTTAACCATTAATAATATTTTTATTTTTAGAATATGACAATAATTATGATAGTTACAATAACGAATATGATGGTTACAACAGTTCTCATGATGATTATGATCCAGATATGGTTAAAAAGGAAGAACCTGATGAAGAAAATGCAAATGGTAGCCGTTACAGTAATAATGTAATTTGATAATAATAGACTGTCTGGTACTAAATTGTCTGTTTTTAACATAAGTAAAATTGTAAAACTTAAGTAAAATGGAATTAAAAAAGTAATAATAATTATTTACTTCTATGTTTTAAAACCAGTTTCTGTTTCTATCTATTAGTAAGTATATAAAATCCATATCTCAATTATTTTTTTTATTGCTGGCTATTCCTTACTTACAATTTCCTATTTGGTAAAAAACCTACTACTAATTACTTTTTTGTTAAAAAAGTTTATAACAATATAACATTAAGATTTCATCAGTGTTGAAAATATTCTTATAGTTCCTTAATTTGTCAAAATTAAAATTAACTTGAGATTTGTTCTTTTATTAGAACTTATGAACTCTCTACATGTGCATAGTCCGAAAAAAATTGTGTTACATATAATAATCACACGAAACCTAATTAATTTTTTTTATACATAATACCTTATGTATTCATGATCATTATCTGCGTTTAAGTTTCTGCTTTTGAAATAGAATTAACAAATCGCCTACGTTTAAGCATAGATAATGTTCTTACCTAAAAGTTAGAACACCTTTGAATTGAGTATTATTAATGAATGCTAACGCCAAGTCCACCTTCTCACAACTGGATCCCTAAATCTCCAACTATGGTTCTAGTGTAGAATATAGATGTTTTAGTCGGTACTGTTGGGTCACCGTAGGGCGTAGACGTCGCTTTTGGCCGTCTGCTGCAGAAACGCAGACTGCACATTACAAAGTGGTTAAGTGGTAATCAACCACTCTGGTCACTGGTTGTCGGTCTCAAGTTACTGTCAGACCAGCTCAATTATTATTTATTATGCGTCTCATACACAATCATTATTATTGATATCAATAAAAAATCCGTCATTCGTCAACGAACATAATTTTCGATATAACCAAACAATACATGGTCAATAACAAATATTAATCGTGTATGAGCGATGACTTTCGTCCGCTTTTCGAGTTGTCGTTTTCGAGTGACTACGACGAGGATGATATTATTTGAATTTATCCTTAGTTTTCATGGAACAATAAAAAATCAGATTCGTGATAACCAACATAACCTAACGAACAACGTAAAAATCGTGTCTAAATCTGAAAAGAGATTAATATTATTGTGTATTATGCCTATTACCTACTTTTATACACTATAATATTATTTTCGCTACCACTGTGGACGGCTGTATAATACTACATTATTCTAGAATAATTATAATATATGTGTACAGTATTATACTGATAGTGTGTTCTTGATTCTTATGTTTTGAAACATTGTCAAATGATTTCAATGCGTTGAGATTTTTTTTTTTATCCGTCTGGTCGTTGTTTTTTTCATTTCGCGTAAAAGTGTCCGATCATCCGAAATCGAGCGTGCTGCTCTATGTCACCGCATCAGTTTTAGTTTATCGTTTGCCTATCATTCGAACACTGTTCTTGCCGAGTCCACCGCGGTGACGGCAAAACGATCTGCGATCAGACTTGTTGTACCACTGTGGTGTAGTCCAGAAATAATAGTCGACTTTCACCAATCGTTTGACTAGGAGAGGAAGAACGGAGTCTCGTACTTACTGGTATTTTTTATGGTCTCCGATTTTTTCAACCCCCTCATCCCCCTTAGCCGCACTCGAAGAATATCCCAAGACCACCACCATCAAGTACTGCTAGATCATTCATTTGTGTTCCGACCGGTGTGACATGTTTTTTTATACATTCGACCATTTTCATTTGACAGACTACCATCGTGCTCTGATGGTGACTGCGTGCCAACTATGAGTAGTGATCCACTGGGAAGGAGACGCACGAGTATCATGAACAGTACTGTGCCAAAGAAGAGGGGCAACATGCGTGTCAAGGCGTTTCCGTCTCGCACTGACGAGAAGTTTGTGGACACCACCTGGGCAATGCTGAAAAACGCCATACAGGAGATACACAAGAAAAACAACTCATGTCTGAGCTTCGAAGAGCTATACCGCAACGCCTACACTATGATACTGTTAAAGCACGGTGAACGCTTGTACAATGGCATGAGGGATACGGTTTCCACGCACTTGGAGACCAAGGTGCGAGAAGATGTCCTCTCTGCTTTAAACAACAACTTCCTGCAAACCCTGGATGAGTGTTGGAGGGACCATCAAACTTCAATGGTCATGATTAGAGACATCCTCATGTACATGGACAAGGTGTATGTGAAGAACAACGAAGTCGATAGTGTTTACAATCTTGGACTCGTGCTATTTCGTGACATAATTGTGAGGCATGACCGCATCCGAGATCACTTACGCGAGACATTGTTGAGCATGGTGATGAAAGAAAGAAACGGTGAAGTGATTGACCGTATCGCGTTAAAGAACGCCTGTCAAATGCTTATGATATTAGGTATACAAAATAGGTTAGTTTATCAAGAAGATTTTGAACGCCCGTTCCTTGCTCAGTCTAGTGAATTTTACAATGTTGAAAGTCAAATGCTTTTGGCTGAAAACAGTGCTTCCATTTATATTAAAAAAGCTGAATCTCGAATAAATGAAGAAGCTGAACGAGCTAAAAATTACCTAGATGTTTCTACAGAAAGCCGTGTTATTCAAGTAGTCGAAGAAGAGCTAATTAAAAAGCATATGAAGACTATTGTCGAAATGGAAAACTCTGGATTTGTTTTCATGTTGAAGAATCAAAGAACAAAAGATCTGGCTTGTATGTACAAGTTACTTAGCAACTTGTCTGACGGATTAAAAACCATGTCCGACTGCCTAAGTAAGTATTTACGAGAAGAAGGCAGATCATTAGTCAAAGAAGACGAGACTGATTTAAATCCTGTCACATATGTACAAAACTTATTAGATCTCAAAGACAAATTGGATTATTTTTTGCATAATTCATTTGCAAGTGATAAAATGTTTAAACAAACAATTTCTTCGGATTTTGAACATTTTCTAAATCTTAACCCAAAGTCTCCTGAATATATGTCATTATTTATTGATGACAAATTGAAAAAAGGAGTACGTGGTATTGATGAAAATGATCTAGAACCTGTGCTAGATAAAGCCATGGTGTTGTTCCGATTTTTACAGGATAAGGATGTTTTTGAAACATACTACAAACAACATTTAGCTAAAAGATTGTTGTTGAACAAGTCTGTGAGTGATGATAATGAGAAAAATATGATCTCAAAATTAAAAACTGAATGTGGATGTCAATTTACTTCCAAACTAGAAGGTATGTTTAAAGACATGTCTTTGTCAAATACTATTATGGAATCATTCAAACTGTACCTGTCCAATTCGCCATCATCTAATTGCAACAATATTGATTTATCAGTTCGTGTTTTAACTACTGGATTTTGGCCATTACCGACAACTACTCCAAAGTGCAATGTACCAAGCATAGCACGTTTGGCATATGAAGAATTCAGAACTTTTTATCTGGGCAAACATAATGGTAGACAACTTCGACTTCAGCCTCAATTAGGTTCCGCCGATTTAACAGCTATTTTCAGTGACAACCGTAGAGAGAATAGTGCAACGTCTGTAATAAGTTCAAATGGAAGTGGTAGTACTGTTGTATCTACGTCTTCTAACTCTGGTACTAGCATGAATAATGCTAATTCGTCTGTTCGTAAGCATATTTTCCAAGTTTCAACTTACCAAATGGCAATATTGATGTTGTTCAACAGTTATGAAAAGATGACTATGGAAATGATAATGAATGAAACGGACATCAATGAAAAAGACTTGACTAGGGCATTACAATCTTTAGCAATGGGGAAGCCATCACAAAGGGTGTTGTTAAAAAGTCCCAAAACAAAAGAGATTGAACCTCATCATGAATTTTCTGTCAACGAGTCATATACTTCTAAATTGTATCGTGTTAAAATCCAGTCAATTACTACCAAAGGAGAAAACGAGCCAGAGCGGAGGAAGACTAAAGACAAAGTTGAAGAAGATCGAAAACATGAAATAGAAGCAGCACTCGTTCGCATTATGAAAGCTCGTAAAAAGTTAACACACAATACACTTATTATGGAGGTAACTGAACAATTAAGATTGAGGTTTATGCCTTCGCCCGTTCTTATTAAGAAACGTATCGAATGCTTAATCGAAAGAGAATATTTAGCACGCACACCAGAAGACCGAAATACTTACAATTATGTTGCATAAATATTATATTGTACCATCATCAATATATATTGTATATATACACACCTATAAATAAGGTAAATATTTTATACAACTTTTATAAACAGTACTTTTAAATAAAAATATCTATATATTTAAATGTTCTTAAACACTATTTCTCACTAATTATGTATTGGTAGTATTTAGTAAATGTAATTAATTTCTTAAATTGGTAAGATATGCCTACAATAATTGTATAAACTTTGTTTGTTAATAATATTACAGTAATGTAAATATCTAACATGTTGCAAGTGTGAGTAACAAATTTAACATGTCCAGTTTATCATTAATTATTTACTTCATATCTCAATATGCTTCTTAAATAAAATACAATTCCTGGTATTATAGGTTTTGTCTAAGAAATATTTTTTTAATTTTTTAAAGATTACTAAATATAAAAGAAATACTTAATAAACAAGTTGAGAAAGCTCATATTGCAAGCGTGCTAAATTCCAATTTCTAAACCTATGTTAATACAACAGTCACAATAAACCATGATTTCATGTACAGTTGTACAGTTTATGTACTGGTAACTATCAGAAGGGCATGATGCCGTGTCAACGGAAATATAAGGTATTTTAAACATATGTTTAGAAACCTATAAATTGAAAGCAAAATATAAAATTCTTAGCAACTTGAAAGATTAAGTTAAAATCAATTTACATTTACTTATTTTTATTTTTTTTTTCTATTGTGAGATCAAATATATAGTCCATAGAAAATACCATTATAAGAAGCTAACTAATAAAAAATTGATTTATGTCTGATAAATTAATTTTATTGTATTTCAAATATTGTGCTCTAGTATCTTTTAAGTCTATAAACCTATATTTGAGCAAAGATCTTATATATTGTTTAAGAGGACGTTACACTCACTATGTGAAGTCTTTGTCTTACAAATACAACATTAACAAATTTATGTTGATAAAAATCCACTTATTGTTTTAATTGTAACAGTGAATACACCTATACTCTAAAGTAACGGTAAAACTAGGAATATTACGGGGAATATTATCTAAATCATGCTGTAGGTTTTTATTTGATATTTAAATTTCATGGTGAGTTTTTAAAATGAGCATTTTAAAATTGTACATATAGTTATAAGTTATATCTAATTAAAATTAAAACAAAACATTAAGCCAATAAGATGATGTCCAAGATAATATTCTTACTTTTTTTTTTAGGTTTAGGGGTTCGACAACTAAGGTCATTAGCCTGGGGAACTGTAAGGGAAGGTACTGTAGGTTTTAACACGTGGGTTTTTGGCAGAATTTTGAATGGGCATCCGTAGGTTTCTGCCATGCCCGGTTGGGGGACGCGGATCTCTCTCCAGACACCGCAAAATGCCCAAAGAGCGATGTCGCCCATGACCGAGATTTGAACCAGCGACTGCGTGCGTCACAACCGACGCCCTAATCCGCTTGGGCCACTCCACCCCCCATTCTTACTTTTAAATATAATACTATAATACTTACTATAAATTTAAATTATGAACACAAAATGGATTTTTATGAACTATAATTTATTATATTTGTAAGACGGAGACAATACATGCGTGTATATAAATCTTAACTTATGATTAGAATACTAAAATTTTTATAACACTAATAATATTTTCCTACAGGTTAGAGTAATAATAATTTATAATATGTAATATTTCATGCGACACTATTTATTATTTAATGTAAATATTAAAAAAAATTATGCATATATTTCATTAAAATTAACAGATGCGACCAATTATTAATTGTAGTAAATAAAAAGATAAATAATTACAGTTTTATTCTTATCCTCATTTCAGTATTATAATATATTGATAGCATTCTTGATGAAGATAAATAAATAAAAAAATATAAATTAAAATGAATGAATTTTTAATAGTTATAAAAATACTAGTTTAATAAAAATATATAAATCCTTAAATTTATAATTATTGTTGTTGGCTTTTACACAAGTTTGAGTCTTAAAAATTCACCTTCTCATTAAGTCATTAAATTTAGTAATATTTAAAAATATTATTCATATGAACAATTTAAACCCAATATCAATCAAATTGATTTTTAATCAAATAATATGTAATTTATTTATGTTTTTTAAATAATACATCATTTTATGTACAATAATTGATTTCATGTAAAATGTACTAAAATAATATTTATTTATTTTTTGCAGGTTATTGGAATTTGATCAGAATAAATACTACTTTTTTAAACATTGAATAACAACATTTTCAAAATTACTTTTTATATATAGTTTTGATTTAATAAAATAAAATAAAAACATGCATTCTACCAATTAATTTAATAATCTATTTTTATTTTTTTTTTTAATGTTTTAAATAGAGTGATACTTGGATTATTATCTCTATTAAATATAATAATTTAATATTTTGTAGTAAATATATCTTATAGTTACATTTAATTTTGAAAAATTCTACTTTTCAAATTTAAATAAATACAGATATTTGAATTGTTTTATTTTAGTGTAAATGAATTGTATTCATTGTTTGTAGCCAGTAGGTATCTAATTTGTTTATAGTTATTTGTATGCTATATTGTCAACTATGAACTAATGTGGATGATGTGGTTTTCTACAGAAATAATCTAGTATTTCATATGAATCAAAATAAAGATTTTTTTTTTCATATTTATATACATTATTCATATTATGTATCAAATCCCATGTGCTCCGAGTAAGGCGTATAATTTTAAAAATAAAATATTTTCAAGATATCATAATAAATATTATAATTATTATATTGGTATATTATAATATAATATTTATATTTATACGGTTTTAACTCGTATACCTATACTTATGTTATATATATAAATATATAATAATAAATAGTTTTTGATTTTAATTTTATAAAATATGTAATATATCATTGTTTATAAATAAATAAAATGCATTTATTTTATTGTTGTACATTTTATACAGTTCGTAAGTATTTTTATTATACTAAAACTATTTGCTTGTAATAGCCATTTTAGAGAAATATTTTATTATAAATTCAGATATAATATTAAAATTGCCATGACATTGAACAAATTGAATTGCACATTTATTTCAACCATTAAGATAATAGAATGAGAATAACAAGGAATAAAACAATTACTGGTCTGTCTCCTTGACAGGCGTAATGTGTAAGACTGATCACATGAGACAAAATCAGATTCCTATTTTGATAGTTAGTGCTTTAAGCCTCATGAGTTGGGTAAGTGGGGTTTAAGGGAATGTTTAATTTCTATAAATATTAATTATTAAGGTAGCTGGTACTAATAAATCTAAAAATTATACTCAAATGTTACCTAATAATGATTTATCCTCAACCGATCTTTTTGTTGGTTTATTTTAGTTTTAAAAATATTAATTGTGCAACCTTACTATTTTAAGAAAATGCTTAAATTATAATTTTTTAGATGCATGTAGATGTTCAAAATAAGATAAATTTTAAGGTATTATTGTAGGCAATCGAAATGATAGAATTTTTTAAAAAAATTTTCTTTTATAGTTGATGACAAGTTTTGTAAATAGACTCAGTAAAAAAGCTTGAAATATTAAAAATTAAAATAAGTTGTTTTTAGAATCGTCTGAAGTTCAAATGTTTTCATAATTTCAAAAATTTGCAAATTTCAGAGCCAACAATCAATAAGTCACATGATGAAATTTTTAATAGGCCAATCTTATAAATACGTAGTTTATAATATGTAATTTGTTTATACAAATACTGTATCTTAAGAAATTGTTAACCTTAAAAGTTAAAACTCTTTGTATAATTGTATGCCAATCGCCATAGACGTTGTGGCTTATTATTTATTCAAATTAAAAAACTAATTAATTGAATACGTATTATCAAATGAAATATTTCTAGGATCTTTGTTTGTAGGTATCATTAGTAATTAATTTGTTTTTTTCAATAGTTATTTGGTGAATCAAATAGATAAATGTTCAAAGGACTTCTGTTGGAATAAAATTTAATATGTGACAAACCTGAGTCGGAAGAATAACTTAGGTAACAACCTACTCATTTAATTATGTATATAAACTCTTTTTATGTAATCATATCTTCTAATACCTACACAAATATGAATGAAAAAGTTGTAACTTGTAAGTAAATATACTTTCAGCGGATATAAAACATAGAAGATTTCAATATCAGCATAAATATTTACCAACCCGAATTTTTAATTGGAATAAAACTGTAGGAGTAAGTACTACACATTAAGCCAAATATTACCAATATTATATCTATGATCATTAGTTTTCATAAAAATATATTTTAATACTAATACTAATTATAATACTTTAAAATAAATATTATTTTAGTGACTACAGACGACCAATATATTTGTGTAGATTAAACTTAGCATAGTCTAACCCTTATAATATAGGAAAAACTAAAAGCGATATTTCAAAATTATAGCATTATTATGATGATAAGAAGTTGCCTATACAATTTTCCTTTGAATCCAGTAGTATGGAGGCCCCTTAATAGAACCTCTTAACATAATTAAATAAAATTATACATAATGTACAATATTTCCCATGGGATCTTGTTTAATGTGAATTTCAGTCTTACTTAAGAAATTATTCTGTTTTAAAATGATTGATTTTTTAAACTTTTACGCAATGTCCTCAAAACATAATATTGAAACAGTTAGGGTTATCCACTATATAGTAATATTTATTTATTTATCTATCTATTTATTTGTTTATTTATTTATTTATTTAGGTACCTACCTTTTTCTAATTTCTAATGTACGGACTGTGAGAGTCCTACTACAATATGATAATGTATAGAAAGTGAAATTACAAATTAAATTGTGAATAATATACTAATAACTAAAAGAGAGAAAAAATTGATCTACAATATTATGATATGATAAATTCAAGAACTGCCACTAATAGTCATACAAATTAATTATCTAGATACAAGAGCAGTGTTAACAGAAGATATGAGAAATAGAATAATTTTTGTTGTAATCAGTATTTCAAAAAAAAAAAAGTTTCAATATAATTTATAGACACTTGAACTATAAGTGTACTCTACATTTTTTATTTTTTTATTTTTAATACTGAAAATAAAAAATTTAACTAAAACTTTTTTTGGAAAAATTTAAAACATCCAATTTTTTAATCTAATTTTTAGAAAAATGTTGATGGTAAAAACATTTATTCAAGCCAAATATGTAAGTAAAGTAGGTAAATTAAGTTTAAACATAGGCATTAACTATTTTTTAAATGTTCTTTTTGGGCTTTTTCATACATTAGTAAATCTTAAATTATTTACTACCCATATAATTTTGATAATTTTTAAACATTTAACTTGTATCAATTTTCCATTTTTATTAATTGTCAGGTTTTTCTGTTACAGCCTAGTGTATAGTTATCTGTACAAAAAAATGATGATATAATAACATATTAATAAAAACTTATACTTAAAATGTTAATTTAAAAGGTTCAAGCATAATGTTTCATTAAAATCTCTGTGGAGCACAACCTCCATATTTTTTAGATCAGTGTCGTGGAAAGAAAATAGGTTTCCTCTCAGATAGAATCCATCGATATGAAATGCACTTTTAGTACTTTTAGTGAGTTAATTCATCACACTAAAAACAATATTGTTTACGACATTGTAACAAATCTATATTTTGCGTTAAGTACTATAGTATACAATACTTACAGGCCCATCCCAGGGTGAGGGCCACTGAGGGGAGGGGGCCCGTTAAAATTAATTTAACATTTTTGACATTTCGATATTCATACTTTTTGTATACTAAATAATAATTAATAGGTAGAGCCCGCCCAAAACATTAAGCATAGGAGCCCAAAATTCGACGTAATAGGAGCTGACTACCTATAACCTCATTACCTCAACTCTCAAATTTGCAATACGTATTTAATAATATGTGGTTTGTGGCTACGCATATGTCCCTATGACTTGAACGCATGGACCTTATAGTAGGTGCAATACAACTTACAGCAATGCGTGTATGGAAAGCGTCAAAATATAGAGGGCGCTTATTGTTTACTAGTTTACTCAATATAATATCATATGTGTTGTTGTGCAGAGGGTAAGATATATAATATATATATATAATAGGTAGGTATTATTATGATCTAAAAATTAATGAAATTTGTGGTCAAGACATGCTACATCTAGGGCTGGTTTTAAGGGAGGGCGAGCTGGGCGATTGGCCAGGGTGCCGATATGCAGGGTGCTTCTGATTCTGAAGTGCTTCTGAAGTACAAAATGAAATGTTTATCTTATCGAGTCAAAATAATTGTGTTACTGCGATATCCAAATTCAAACTAAATTCCTAACCATATTTTATTACCTGTACATCTAAAACACGTATATGTGTATTAGGTATACCTAACTTAAATTCGATCATTTACAACTCTGTCAACACTAGTTTTGTTATTATTTTATATTTTTTATTGGTTGACAATGTAAAATAATGCAATAATTAATCATGTATGCTAAATGACAATAAATATCTATCACCAAAGTTTAACTTTTAATTTTCTCATACGAATCGACGTGTCACACCGTTTTTTTTTTAGTTGGCGATTCGAGCGTGAAAAACGCGCGACAAGCGTAAAAATTACGTGACACCTCGATTCGTATGAGAATTTTGCAAAAGATACAACTTGGGTGTTAATTTTCACATTTAAAATAACGTTCTAAAAATAAGACGAATAAACCCAGATTGTACGCATATACCTACTAGATACCTCAACCATTTCAGAAACACGTTGTATATCATGGGCGCCTTCAGAGTTCAGATATTAGTTTTATAATTCAATTACCTACTTAACCTGAACGATGGAGGGCACTTTAATTTTCTTTACCCAGGGCGCATAATAGTTCCCTCTTCCCTAAGACCGGCCCTGGCTGCATCACTGTATTTTTTCGTCAAGTCAGCCTACATCACTGCTAGATGTTTTGGCGCCACTCGTAATAGGTTGTGCTTTTGTCGTAAACAGTATTCTCGTGTCCAGTAGACTGCTGTGTAGTTCGCAAGACCTATGCGTGTTCGTTTTGGTCCCATAACGAGCTCGATGCTAAAAAATATTCAATCCAAAATGGATGCATCATCACGCATTTTATTTGACGTTCGAGTTTTGATCCCACTTTCCTAGTGTAGGTAGCCGGAAATTTGTATTCCCAATATAGGTACCTATTATACCTACTTCAAACCGCATTGAAGAGTTATCATTCATTGTTTTCCAGATATTTTGGTCACTCGAAGATCTCGTTGGTCGTCATATAGGTATATGCGACTTGGTCTGTGACAGAAGAATTTCAAACTTTCGGCTTAAAGTTTCAATAGTTTCATACAAGTTTGAAGTTGGTCTTGGTGTTCGAAAAACCTAGTCCAGTTCGACTTCGGACGCCAAAGAAAGGTTGTCGGGACACAAATGTGGTCAAAACCAGTTTATTGGTATAACAAAAATTTGTGACTGCAAATGCCGACCGTATTTTCTCGGAATTCGATTTAACCAGGTGAACCTTAAAAATGTTAAGACTGTTAAATTGTAATATTTTAGATGTATTATTATTAGATTTTAGATTTTATTAGAGACCTATTTATCGCTATACTTATTCTCGGAGAAAAGGGGGGGCGGCGTTTTACAAGTTTTTGACTATAAATAAGTGGGTATAAGTTTTTAATTTTGTTACAGCTACAGTAGAGTTGGTATTTACTGCAGGTTAGGGCAGGCATGTCGAACGCGCGGCCTTCAGCTCAATTTTTTGTGCATTGAACATAAACATAATTTAATAATAAAAATAATAAAACGTTATTGCTTAATGCTTTGTCACAACTTACTGTCTTAGATTGTTAGAGAATGGTTTAATTTTGGTATACATTATTATAGTTTCTTATCTTCTGATAGACTGTAATCGAAAAATCGAATAAGAATTATAATTATTTTCGTTAATTTTGTAAATGCTGCAGCCCGTAAGCCAATAGCTTTCTAATATATTTGGTCCACTTGATACTTTGAGTTTGACATGCCTGATTTAAGGCTTAGTGGTGGGCAATAATTATTGTCCCGAGCGCCAAATTCTGAATCACATAAATGCGTGTCGCTGGTTGAAGTTAAAATTAATTAATTATACCATTGATGCATTTTCATTTTTAACGCTTATAATGTGTGCGTTAAATTACGATTTACGGTATAAGAATAGTGAAATAATTACTGAAATTTCCATGTAGCGAAGTCGCGCAGGAAACAAAAAAAAAAAAATCAGATTATAGAGAAATTGATTGAATATCATTACCTTTTACCTATATATTATATATTTTGTAAAAATAATGGTCATACATAGTTTTTTTAAATAATTCGTTAAACAATCTTTGTTAAATGGAAGTTCGTTTTAAGGAAATTTCATCGACTATTATAGGTGATAGGTATAGGTAAAACGGTGTTGTCATTCGGCATTAGAAGTGATATTTTGTAATTTAAAGGCTGCATTTAGTTCAGTTGGTTGTCCATATTTGAAAATGAAATTTCTTCCCTCTCCGAATTAAAATTACATAAATGGTATACGATAATGAAATACAACTTTTTATCCTTATAATCTAATAGTAAATATTGAAAATTTAAAAATCATTTTTTCCAAAAATGAACTATTATCGTCCCAATAAAATTTCTAGTATAGATACGAAGTATTCGATCGAAAATCTGTTTTGTAAGTTAGATCCGAGTTTTAGGTAGTAGGTATATCTGAGTTGTGACATGATTAACGCCTTCAAACCCTATAAATTCTTTATCATAAGAAACTAAGTAACTGACAAAAATTATATATTTTATTCTATTCAATATTTTTAATAAATTTAATATAAAAATTGATAAAATGTAAAATGTTTATTAATATTATTAGTATTTATTACTGTCAATAATTTTTTAAAACTGAAAAAATGTTTTAACAAATGCAAAGTACCTAATCTTGTTCACGCATTTAAACATGTTTAGATTTATTAAATTAAACATATGGAAGTCTTAAATTTTTATCAGGGGTATCGCGTTAAGTTATTTAACGTCTATACCTACATTGGTTTTGAATATTTTGATCTAATGACTAAATTATATGTATATGCGTTATAATATTATAATATGGATAATGTGGGCGATGGTTGGGGACTTGGGGAGTATATTATACAGCATATACATTCACTATATGATACAGGGTATACCGTATACCTATATAAGATGTAACAGAAAGACCTGAAAAAAAATTATGCTAATTAAACGTATGACAATTTTTTTAAATATTTTGTGATAAGTAAATCATTTAAGAAATAGGTATACTCATGTCAGCAAATTCTCAAAAATCATATTTTTTTTAAAGTTTTAACGTTCCAAATAAATTTAACCAAAAAAAAAAAAATATTGAATTTTAAAAAAGTTCTAATAAATAAACTACTTGACTTAGATAAATCTTTGTACCTACCATAAAAATTGTTCTTATAATCGATTCACGAATGAATATTTTGAATTTATCCCAAACAATTTTTTATTAAATTAAATTTTTTTTCAGTACTAAAAAATAAACATAAAAACAATTATTATACATGTAACGCTAGGGTCACTTTTCACTTAATGAAAAAAAAAATTAAATAAAAGTTATTCTAAAAGTCAGCTCTATCTGTTACACCTTGTATATAGTACCTTATACATAATTTACTATACACGAAGCGAGCAGTTATCTCAATGAACGGAATAATTTCCTAAATACTATTTATTCCTTCAAAATGACTCGCTTGCAGAAGCCTTAATAATTATATTATAATTTTAAGGTGTGTTTTTCGCAATTTCAATTTATGTATTATATATAATAAAATATAAAATTTACCGCAATCGTTTCATATTTAATAACTCGTAATGGTAATGATAGTCGACGATCATCATATAGATTTTAGATTTATAACATATAGTCATTTTATAATATCAATATTTTGTGGATCATACTTTGAAGTCGAGTCTATCATATTACATTATTTTTGACTGTTTATTAATGGCTAGAAATAAATAAAAAAATTTGAATTTATAAAAAAAATTATCAAAAAGCTTTACTATAGCGTGCATAGCCGATAATATAAATATATTTTTTTTTAAATATGTAAAAATTATTTTAAAGTTACCTATAGACTATATAGTAATAATGCTATAGACAGTTCAGGTTAAAATAAAGGAAGACAATTAAGTTCCATGATATTTTATATTTATTTTTATATTTTATATATTGGATACAGTGAAACCTCTAAATACCGGACACTCTCGGTCGCTTAATCGTCGTCCGCTATTAAGAGGGGAAATACAGTGAGTACACATTTCACCGTTCCCAAAATTCCTTCCGTTATTTGGAGGTGTCCGCTATTAAGAGGAGTCCGTTAAAGGAGGTTTCACTGTATATCCAAAAAAAATCACTTCATATGAATGTTAAGATACCTAAGCCTCTATTCAAAAAACATTTTTATGGTAGGATACAACTAGTGAATAGTTACCTAACAATTTGATGAGCTTTATAAGAATTGTTTTGGGGCGCTAAAATAGTTTTATGAACCATTGCAGGGTATTGTGGGAAATTAAAACCTTATAATTATGTTTATATATTGCTATGTACCTATTTATGAACTATAACGTTATTGGTTATAAGGTATTATAACATTACATTATAAGTTCAACCGAGACCGAAAAGTACCATATAGGTTATAATAATATACTCTGTTATTATGCATAATACATATATTTCTGATAAATCTAGATCAATAGTTATCTGAAACATTGGTACCTGTATCTACTTGATAGCTAAATCATTGTACATACACTACAGCATATCATTGTCTTTACCAATTCTGCATTAACCATGTTAGGTATTTAATATTTCTACAATTTATCACGAAGACTATTAATAATCTATGTGCGAAAGGACTCACAGTAATAATACTATTATTAATATTATTATATGATGACAATACGCTAAATTATATCATATAAATATTATTACCTTATATATATTATATAAGATATAACTATTATTACTATAGGTCTATAGACTGTCACTGTAGTAATACTATAGTTTACTAGTATAATGGTCCTATATAGGTACCTACTTCTATGCCCCTAACGTCTCTCCAGCATTCTCCCTTACTCACACTCTCTCTCTCAATCCCAAACATGTGCTCTCTTAAACATTACTATACACACATGCACGCCGATCCCAATGGAATACCCCCATCTGGTCACTTCTTTGTGTTACCCCTCGTGTGACTGCTCTGTAGACAGACTCGTATTCTCACGCAGTCGCAAACTGTACACACGTGTAGAACCAGTACCTACATAATATTATTATTAATAATATTGTTCTTGTGTAAACCAAGCTTATTTTTGTGTTTAGTAAAGATACACACCCACGAACACGCGGACGTCCTTGCAGCGGCTGAACATTTTTTTAACAAACGCAAAAAAAGTATGAATATACAAAGATTTTTTGGTGCCAAAACACGCGAACGAAATTCAAATTAACAGCGGTCGATTATTATTATTTGTGATACCTATATGTAATATTATATCATGCAAAAAACTACTTATTCCGTACAGCAGGTAATAATAATTACGTTGAATAATATTTAGTTTTTTAAATGTATATATGCGAAGGTTGAACGGTTTTAATGTTCAACATTGTCATTGATAGATTATTCAAATTACCTTAGTATTTAAATTTTTTCTTTTCATTTAAAAAGATAAGTTGCTGCATTTTCGTAGGTATGGTAATTGTTTCTCACCCTTAAAACCTTGTAGACTAATCAGTTATCAAATCGTCCATGGGCTAATTATTTAAATGCTAGTTAGGAATAGATGATATAGGTGCGTTATTAGAACTATAAGTGCGTTTTGTGTACAAAATATTTAAATACTCAGTAAAGTCACCGTCTTACGTTAACGACGTTAACTATAAATATTTATTTGATTTAAGTTATTATCAGCAGAACTGTATGTTCATAGAAATGTCCAAAGGGAGACGAGTTTTATTTAAAAAAGAAGATTGACGAATCGGTACCGCTCTGCTGTACATTAGGTATCGTGTGGGTCTTTGTAACAGATGTGTTAAATCTGTATTAAATAAAACCATTGCATACAAAAACGAATCTGAGTGAAGGTGGTTTGTCAGCCTATATTAATGTATTTTATGATATTATTGATAATTAAAGTAGCTTATTTTTTGGTACGATTAGAAATTAGTGACAAAGCAGAATTATTTTTTCCCAAAAACATTTTATTCAAAATATCATTAAGTAAATAATATATAATAATAAACTTTAAAGGTTTCAAGTACCGATGAATAATATCTTTAAATTACAAAAAAATAATTAAAATCTTTATTTTTCGTTAAAATATCTGATTTCGTCAAAATTTTAACAAAGAATGTCTATCCAATATTTTTTTTTAATTTATTCAGTTCCAACACGATCTACTTACAAGTAACGTTGCATACAATTTCAATCCTTGGCCAAAATAACGAAAAATTTTTACATTTCTAACTTCGAAATGATACTCAAATTTTCATAATTTTGACGAAATTTTTCAACATTTTATTAAATTCTTATAAAAAAAAAACCGTGCCTCTGTACCTATATTTAGATATTTATTACTTTTAAATCGATACTTATGAGTTATGATACACTTTGTATTATGCACTTTCAAACATTATGACTTAGCGATTAATTATTTAGCGACATTTTTGCATAAAAACTACTTTTTTTATAAATTGCTCAAATGATTCAAAATATATTTAAAATTTTATCATGCGCAGAAAACGATAATATAAACATTTAATGAAAATTGTAGGTATTTGGGAATTTATTTTTTGGTTGTAACCAAAGGTCCCGCCAGTTCACTCGGTTACCTATAGCTGTTGCTGTATGTTGTTGACTTGTTGTATTTCCGTCGTTGAATTATATATTATTTATATCACTCCACTCACAATATAAAATATTCTAGTCTCAGTTAATTCGGTCATTACGAAGAAAAAGTCATTTGGGTTATTATATAGGTATCGGATGTTGGATTTCTTAATAATTTTTAGGGGTGTTTAGGGATTCCGGTTGATTCGGGTTGCATGCCTGGTCATAATAATATATTACAATATTAAACGAGTAGGTATACTAGGTATTGGCCAGAACATATTATAAATTATGAATTTATTACTTTACAATAAGTATAACGCATGTCGCATATGGAATATAAATACAGTTAGGGAATGTTAAGTTATAATATAATATTGTTACAAAAGCTGCAAAGTAATCAAAATATGTGTTTAATCGTTCGGCGTTCCGCTTCCTCCAAACAAAACAGACTCTTTTGAAATACGTATGTTAATATTTATTGAAAATTGTGATAATTGGCAATAGGTACGACAAAAGTGTACAAAATAGAAGTCGATCAGACTGATGTTTTGTCTTCCCGTGTTACTTTTAACGTGTGGGGCTGCTTGACCGAGAACCTCGTCCAGCGTAGGAGTAGACAAATTACCGCTCGGAGTGACGAGAGCACGCGACGGCAGCGACTCAGGGTCATAGCGGAGAAAAATCAAATGCAAACCAAATGCTGCCGAATGCACCTCGTCTTGCGTGTGTGCCGTGTGGTGTAGAACTGTGTTAGTGTGTTGGACGGGCACAGCATATTATTACTATTATGACGGTTGCCACTTACCCGTCGTTGATCGCGTATTTATATTACTATTATTACTGTGCACTGTGCACATGGTGTAGCGTATAGTATGTAGGTATAACACATCGGCGGGTGTGTGCACTGTGCAGCAGGTGTTTTTTGAACTCATACTCCAACCGTCAGAGTGTGAGTGCATTTTTTATTTGATGTAGGTACTGGGTATTTTCGATTTCGCCGTTGCCGTTGGCCGTTGCCCGTCACTATAACCGAGAATCGCGATCGTAGACATTGTAGACACAAATTCACACTCGCATATTTTGTAGTATCGCGACAACGGCCGCGCCGGCGTGCCGTGTCCTGTACGAGCGTTTATATACCGTATTGCCGCTAACCTACCTATAGTGTTGTGCTAACGCTTGCCAACAGACGTGAAAAATGATCTTATCACAATAAATTTGACTCGTCGTTAATTAAGTTCACGCGTTAATGATCGGTTTATCTATTAGGGGAAACTATAAAGCTATTTTTAGAAGACTCGGTGGCTAGAAAAAGTTGTTATGTTAGCGGGATTGCCGAAAAAAGTGAGTTATGACAATACAATATTATAATATATGCATATTTACCTAAACTATCTTATCCTCGGCGACATTTTACACGATGAAGTGTGATAGGGTTCGTCTCTTTAAAACATATGAATATATAGGTAATTCAAATAGATCATTTATACTTGTGGACCTCTAGCTGTTTGCTTTAGTGCAATAATCGTTAAAAAATTGTTTTTTGAAAATGAAATATAAATACATTTATTTTTTGTCGGTTTACCTACTCAGTGAACTCAAATTACCTGGTATCTATATTAATGTAACAAAATAGGCACCGATATAGTGATATTAATTATTATGTGTTTTCAATATTTTAAGGCACTGATGGAATACGTCTTTGACTTCTGATATTAATAATAGGTATATTAAGTCGTATTATAATACAATATCTTATAACTTTAAGTAATCAGTAATTAATTTTTGAATTTAATTAGTTTAAAATTCTTTGTTTCAAAAGTTTAAAGACGCGTACCTACCTAAACAAAATGTTTTAATTTTATCAAAATGTGTACTATACATTATGTATTTTAATTTTTATTATTATTATTATAAAGTGTTACTGACATACAGGGTCATCAAACTGATTGATAATATAATAGAAAATATACCATATATAATTGGTAAGCGTAAATTAATTACGAGTGTATGTTAATAATACATAACTAACATGTTATTATGTTATGATTGTCAATTGTCGGATAGTATAGCCAGTAGGTACAAAATATTTAAAAGACACATTATTTGGTTCGGGATAACTACAGCATAGTATAGGTAGCGAGTATTGTCAATTATTATTATTATTAAATTAAAATTTATGATCTGGACGTAGAGTAAAGGTTATGTGGGTAGCCGGGTAGGTTTATTTGGTTCTATTTAATCAAATTATTTAGAACCACGCTTTTGTGGTTTTTAAAAATTTGTAACAACATATAAGTATGAAACATTTTTTTTAGTCATGGCGGTCTTCTCTTGGGAGCCTTGAATTATGCTTAACAATTTGCAAGTCTAAAATTTAGACTCTAAATAGTCTAATTTATTATTAAATGTAGACTATAATGTGGATGAATATTAAATTATCAAATTATTTTGTGATAACATTGATTAAGTAACTAAACATAATCGATGGCGATAGTTCTGTGGTATGATATAACCAAAATGATAACAGAACTATGAAAACTATAAAACGTTTCATAATGTTCTGGTTCAGTACATCAAAGTATGGGAACCCACTTTAAACTATTTTACTTAAATTATTTAGGTTGAAAATAATTTGATTTGAAATATGAACAAAAAATGTACAGCTGTGGCATTTATTATCTTGCATATTATCTAATTACCTAACTTATACCTGAAACAGGTGTTATAAATAATAAATATTACACTGATTCACTAATCAGTCTGCTAGAATATAGCAATAAAAACAAGGTATCGACCGTTTTAAATTATAATATATATTATAGGTGACAATAAGAAATACTATAGACTATAGGTACCTACATAAAAACTCATGGGAAAATATATTTAATAATTTGTTGTACCTACAGCGAAAAATATGAATATAATTTTTATCGAAATATGATTCTCACAGATTTTATCACATCACTAGATTAGTAACATGATATATATTTATTTAAAATGTACCTATATTGCATTAGTGCAGTGTTCGAAACATTGCGATTATGATTTTATTCATGTGTTTGTCGTATTATTATATTTATTATTGGTAGGCAGTAGGCACATTGTTATTATTTTTTTTTGAAAAGTTAATTTTTTTGTCTTTATATTTATACTTTATATCCTCGTCCCTCGATCAATAATCATAATTGATTTTTAAAATAAACATTAATTATTACGAATATAATGAAGTTATTCAGGTTAGGTTAGGTATTACTTTGGATCATTGGGCCTTGATTTTGTTATAAAAAATTTTACACTATTATTTTTATTTCGTTCATTCAACCTTCAGACATTGTTTTATTACTATACTTTGTTTCTACTAGAAAATCGATGTATTTTTTAAAGGTTCTTCTATTTAATTATTTAATTTTATAATCTCACCTGAGCGAGATATATTAAACGCATAATATATAGGCATTGGTTAAAAACAATGTTTATGTTATCTCGTTTTAGAGTATCCAACAATCCAACATCACCAACATCATAAAATCCAACGAAAAATTAGAAAGAAATGGCAATATTTACGAAACCCCGGTATCTTCATATTTGCATAATAAAAAGTTATTAATCAGGCGGAAATTATATAATTTTCAAAATATTTTGGCCTTTTTTGCTTTTTTATAGTTAAATTTATTTTTAACACATATTTAATTTAAAAAATCTTCAATATTTGCTTATTTTTATCTAACAAACAATTTTCATTTTTATTTATTTCAAGTTCAATATTGCCAAAAATAATGTGAACTAAATTCGAAAAAAACATCCTGATAGTTCTATGTTGTGGATGCAACTTCAACACTTAATTCAGTAATTATTAGCGTGTAAAAACATATTATTTTGTATTGTTTTTATTCCTTATAATAATACATATCCACTTCTTAAAGTACACAGAAATAAATGCATGCAATTTGTTGTAACAAGGCGTGTAATCAGGAGCAATGAATAAAATGATAAATTAGTTTTATACTTACGGTTTATTTTGTAACTTGTTGTATTTAATCTTGTTTATCTTTATCAATTGATTTACGATTTTTAATTATTATTCAATTCAACATGTACTTATAGTGTATAATAAATATATAACATAAATTAACATAAAGTGTGATTAGTAAGTTGTAAGTAGTCATTACTACCAATGATTTGGTCCATTGAACATAGTTCTTTGGAAATGATAAGTCCAAATTATAGAACAATATGCTGATAATAATATGAATTATTATAAATTACATCACATAGATAAACGTATTGTGTTATAGTATTTTTAATACCTTTTAAAAATCAGCATTATTTTTATTCAAAAACTTGGAGTTTGTAGATTGTATTGTAGGTTAATCAAATTATACTCATGTACCTATAATATATTTTAGATATTAGTTCTATGACTACTATTACTAAACTATAATGTTCTAAACCGTTTAAGAATGATTTTATCACTGATATACAATTTTTCAATAGGTAATTATATATAACCTGTTCAAGTACACACATTTTTACGGTGCTATCAAAGTAATATTATAGTTATTCATCGATAATATTCTATGAATATATGAGATTGGTAAATAGTTAATCGTTTTTTGTTTTATTTAATGATGATCATATTGGTAAAAATAACAAGTTACGTAATATTTTAATACATGAAAACGGAATATGCTATTAGAGAATTGTCCGTTTTCGATCCTTGGTATATAAAAGAGAGGGAGGGGTCAATAAGTCAATGGTATAAATAGTTTATTAATCATCTTTAAAAAATCGAAAAATGTATGATTTAAATATTTTTTCATAGGATCATTTATGGTAAGATTCAAGGTTATAGAAGTCATTTTGAATCATTTCCTAAATAAGTCTCCTATAGGAAGTTTATCCAAGATACTTAGTGAATAATTATGTACATCATTGTATGTAATTGTATGTTTAAACATTAAAAAAAAGTTAGCCATTGTATAGGTATGAGTATATTATAGTTTTAATTTTAAATGTATACCTAGGTTTTATATCATATATAAATACATAAATTACATCAAAGTTTAGTTAGTTTAGCTTATCTTGAATTCCGAAAAATTAGATTATAGGAAAATATTGGGAAACTCATTTAGCTATTTAATAGCTGTCAAGTATACCTCGCCATTGAGTAAATTCGTCTCAAATAAGATGGCTACCCATTTTCACCAGAGTCGCCAGTCGGTCTAACCAAACGCATCGATTAAATCGGTAATTGTCGATTTTCATCGTTAGCTTTTGTTTCCAACGTTTAGCCGTGGCCAAAAAATGAAATACCTTCTATCGTCTAATCTATTGTGTTATTTACCATGTTGTCTTATAAAAATGTAAGGTATGCTGCTTTTAGAAAAATAAACTACCTACATATTAAGTGACGCTTCTGAGGTGATAGCTTATGTTGGTGGTTATCCATCATACGCATTATCACAGCAGGCCGCAAAAGCCTACCACCTAATGTTTCTCTTTTTTTGACCGAGTATACTCAATGCGATGAGATGCACTTGTTTAAAGTTTATACAGATGTAATAGTAATGATTCATGAAATAATTTTGATAAACCAGGAGACTTGAATGAAAGTGATTCTAGATTATCACTATAAACTGAAATCTTGACCTTAAATTATGCTATGGGCTATGGTTCAATATATTATAAAGATTGTGTTAAATTTGAATTCAATGATTAACTATTGCAAACGAAAAACGATTTTGAGTTGAGAAATTCTGTCAGCCTAAATATTTCTTTGAATATTTTATTACTTACATATTAATACTTTTATAGTTCTATTAGTAAAAAAAAAGGTTGAACTAATTTTTGCTAAAAACAAAAACTTATATTGTAATTTTATTTTTATATTATAGAGTAACTATACATTAATAATATTATATTATATATTATAATATAATTTTAATATACCTAACTATACTATCTATTATTACCTTATAAGTAAATATACTAACATATGTACCGTAGAACAATATTAATAATTTTGAGATACAAATATAAAAACTAATCTAAATGTATTGGAAATTTTATTGTATTTAGCAAAATATTATAACATAATATATAATAATAAATATAAATTATAATAGTTTCATCCCCGTAAATATTTAGCGAATAGTAAAATTTGCGTAAAATTTCCAGTTTTCTCCTATTTTTATGACCCACAAAAGTTCTAGCTAGATCCACTTTGCTACTAGAAACCATCCTCAAAGTTGAGGATTGAAAAATAATACTAAAAAAATGAATTTTATTTTAACACTTGTCATTATATGAAACATTAAAACCTATTTATCTGTTTATTTTATTCATCACACCACTCAGAATCTAAAAATAAAATTATTTAAATCTAAAAATATTCCTATATGGTAAACGAATTACATAATATATGATATATTCTTGCAATTTGTTCTTTAAATTTAAACCACGACTTTAATAATTTAATCTAAAGCTTAACTTCATATGAATGCTAAGGTAAATTGTAGAAATTTTTTAGTACTTACTCATGTGATTACCTATACCCACATAAATATTTGGATTTGAATTATGATAAAAACAATTAAAAAAACATATATAACCGATTACATTTTCAACATTTTATCATCGTATTATTATAGCTATTATAGTTGGTTGTTATGAGGTATTAGTTGTTTTTTAGTGGGTAATGGGACATAATAACACATATTAGTGTGATTAATTAATTAATTTTTCTCAAGTTAATGTAAAAAATGTTTTAATCATAGTAATACAAATAATAAATAATACCTAACGATGTTTGTATTTAATGGAGCGAGTGATTTATTATTATTATTATTATTATTATTATATAATAGTATAGTAGGTTATAATAAAACTTTCTCGATGTTTATGGATTACAACTAAATTAACCATATACATTTATGATCAGTGCCACCAAATATATAGGGCCCATGTACAGTGGCGCAACAATGTGGGATGGTGGAGGTGGGGGCAAAGCTCCCGTGAATACGATTCAGACCCCTTAAAAAAATATTCCTTATTTAGATATAATCCACTTATAAGTTATTTTAAATTAATAGTTTTGTTAGGTGTGTTGTATAGCCCTCCCAGAAATTTAACCCTAGTTTAGACCATGTTTATGTACCAATAGGTCATTAAATACATATTGCTTGTTGTTTTTAGCTATATTCATTATATTATGTAGTTAATATAATATACACTGCTATACTGCTTACAGATAGGTGAAGAGCATTGAACATATATAATAGGTTTGGACTCAGGAGCAAAGTGGTAGCAGCACTTAAAAGTTAAAACCATTTATTTTCTTTATTTTCCCGATTTAAATGTTTATTGCATTTAAATTGGGAATCAGCCGTTACAACATGGCAAAATTAAAAAATTCGAGAATATGATATAATTCAGCCCCCTGTCATTCGAAATTATTATTTTCATTATTATGATATAATTTTGGTTAGGAGTTAAGACTTTGTTTTATATTATAATAAATAATCATTATTATTATTCTAAGGTATTCATTAGTTTCTATTTTTTGATAAAATAATAAGATAGGTAAGATACCTACCACTTTGTGAAAAACCTTAGTAATAAAATATATTAAACACTATCTTAATGAAAACACATATATTAACACATAATATATTTATTATTTATAAAATAATAAATAATAATAAAATTGATTTCATTAAATATAGGTAGTTTTAGATTCTGAACGAAGTGATGAATGTATTGATTTTACAGTGATGTGTTTTTTTTTTTTGTCTGTGTACAGCATAACTAGTCGAAATAATGCTTCAATTCAAACTTTGGGGGTGGTTTCCGATGGAAAAGTGAATATCCTTGGTGCATTATAGAGGTCAAAAGTAAACAGTTTTCAAAAAAAATCGAGAAAAAAAAAAAAGCGGGTAAGTCGTGGATGTCGCTCTGCTGTACTGTAGGTTACTGTAATGGATGGGATTAAATTTGAATGCAATGATAGGTATCATTGTATACGTAAAACGATTCTGAATGGAGATGATTTGTCAGTCTAGGATATATTATATTTAAATATTGTCATATATTCTATTTTGAAACAAATATTTTATTTTTCAATTAAGACGCATTTTGTATATAGCATGGTTAATCAATTAGTGTAGTTATCATGTAGTTATCATATTCATAATACCTTATATTATCATAGATATACGAATACCTGGTTTGAGGATATATCGTTATCATTACGCGATTTCATAAAAATTTAAAACTCAAACGCTCAAAACATTTTTCCTATAATGACGCTTCAAATTTTCTCTATAGCTATTTGAAGCAAAACTTATGGAAAACTTGGTGTTAAATTTTATAACCTTAGATATAAATACAAACAATATTATGCATTTTGAACTACAAAATAATTTGGAAATATTCATGGTTTTGACGAATTTTTGTCAATATTTGAAATTCAAATGCTAATAAAAATTTAATTTGAATTTCCGGTAGACATTTTTTTTGTGATAAAGATTGACAAATTTGTAAGGAATCTTGTATTAAATTTTCAAAGCTTAGATTTAAAAAGAAAATTTTTTATGAATTTCTAGCTTATAATAATTTGCGAATTTTCGTAATTTTTACGTATTTAGACAAAATTTGAACTTTAAATGCTTAAAAAAAAAATGTGACTATACATTTCTTGATTTTTCAACTGCTATTGTATAAATATTTTGGGAGCCTTGTATTAAATATTCAAATCTTAGGTTTAAAAGGAAAAGTTTTTATGAATTTCTAGGATAAAATAATTTACGGAATTTTTGTGATTTTTACGTGTTGTCAAAATTAAAATTTGAATACATGTAAAAAAAAATTGTGGCTATACATTTATTTTATTTTTCAACTGCTATTGTAAAAATATATTATGAGCCTTGTATTAAATTCTCAAATCTTAGAATTAAAAAGAAAAACTTTTATTTAGATATAAGCCACTTATAAGTTATTTTAAATTAATAGTTTTGTTAGGTGTGCTGTATAGCCCTCCCAGAAATTTAACCCTAGTTTAGACCATGTTTATGTACCAATAGGTCATTAAATACATATTGCTTTATGAATTTCGATCTAAGATAATTTGAAAATTGCCGTAATTTTTACGTATTAAGTCAATATTTGAAATTCAAATCCTAATAAAAAAAAATCGTGCCTATGTATTTTTATAATTTTTTAATCACTATAAGAATAACTTATGAGGAACTTTGCATTAAATTTTAAAGTATTTTGATAGAGCCATAAAAATCTTATCAACACTTAAAAAAAAATATTTTCAGAAAAATTGAAAATTTCAGTTGTTTATAAATACCTCAAAAAAAGTCAAAATATTTTGAAAATTAAATCATGTAAAGAAAATGCCAATCTAAATAACTGATAAAATTTTCAAGTATCTACGACTTATACTTTTTGAATAATAACAAATGTTTAAAATCGTTTGAGGATAAATCGTTATCGTTACGCTATTTCGTAAAAATTTAAAATTCAAACGCACTTAAATTTTTTCCTATAATGATGCTTCGAGTTTTCTCTATAGCTACTTGAAGGAAAACTTATGGAAAACTTAGTTTTGTATTTTTAATCCTTAGTTATAAACGAAAAAAATTTTATGATTTTTCAACTTCAAAATTACTTGCAAATTTTCACGTTTTCGACAGATTTCGTAAAATTTTTAACTGTAAACGCTTATTAAAAAAAATTGTGACTTACGATTTTTAATTTTTTTTAGCTACAATAAGAACAACTCATCAGGAACCGTGTATTAAATTTTCAAGTTTTTTTGGTCGTCCAACATTTTGTTACCGATATTTCAAAAAAAAAATTCTCAAAAAAAGTCGAAAATTTTTGAAAATTAAACTGTAGGTATATAGAAATCACTAACATTAACAATTGGTGAAAATTTCAAGTATTTACAGTGATTAGTTTTTGAATTACAACCATATAAAAATATCGATTTTTTTGAAAACTGTTGGAAAATGTTTACTTTTGACCTCTATAATGCACCAAGGATCTTCACTTTTACATCGGAAACCACCCCCAAAGTTTGAAATCGAAGCATTATTTCGACTAGTTATGCTGTACACAGACACACACAAAAAAAAAAAAACACACATCATTGTAAAATCAATACATTCATTACTTCGTTCAGTATCCAAAAGTAACAAAAAAACCGGAATTTTTACGCAAAAACAGTTTTCGACCAAATCGATTTTTTATATGGTTGTAATTCAAAAACTACTCACTGTAAATACTTGAAATTTTCACCAAATGTTTATGTTAGTGTTATCTATATATTGTTTAATTTTCAAAATGTTTTGACTTTTTTTGAGTTATTTATAGACCACTGAAATTTTCGATTTTTATGAGAATTTTTTTTGGATGTGTCAGTAAAAAAATTTGGATGACCAAAAAAACTTGAAAAGTGAATACAAAGTTCCTTATGAGTTGTTCTTATTGTAGCTAAAAAAAAATTAAAAATCGTTTCCCACAATTTTTTTTTTGATACGCGTTTATAGTTTAAATTTGTACGAAATCTGTCGAAAACGCGAAAATTTGCAAGTAATTTTGAAGTTGAAAAATCATAAAATCCTTTATGTTTATAACTAAGGATTAAAAATACAACACTAAGTTTTCCATAAGTTTTCCTTCAAGTAGCTATAGATAAAACTCGAAGCATCACTATAGGAACAATTTTAAGTGCGTTTGAATTTTAAATTTTTACGAAATCGCGTAACGATAACGATTTATCCTCAAACGATTTTAAAAATTTGTTATTATTCAAAAAGTATAAATCGTAGATACTTGAAAATTTGATCAGTTATTGAGATTGGCATTTTCTTTACATGATTTAATTTTCAATATATTTTGACTTTTTTTGAGATATTTATAGAAAACTGAAATTTTCAATTTCAAAAAAAGTTTCAAATAGTTCGGCTACTGGCCTCGAGGCCCATTGTTATGATTTAAAGGGGGCCTGGAGGTTCTTTGCACCCCTAGCACCCCTGGTTGTTGTGGCACTGTTTATGATATACATAATACCTATATAATCAATTATTAAAGTTTTGTTTATATTGCTTACCAATCTTCAATCAATTGACCGATATGTAGGTACCTAGTTCATAGTTAAGTTAATAATATCATAAAATAATATATATAAATATGTAGGTAGATAATAAATAATACGAATAACAAAAAATACTTTCTTCTCACAGGTAAAGTTTTATTTTTGTAGTTTTCCATTTACTGTTTTCTTAACATTTTAATAGTTGGTAAAATGAACTTAATAACGTTTAACTTTAAATATAACTTTTGGAAGATGTCCTTCGTTGACTGTGCATCGAAGTATGTTAAAACTTATAATGTACGATATGAGTTGGCGGAAAGAACTTATAGTGACTGGGAATTAAGTAAACATATAATTTATTATAAACTTGAATGAATGAAAAAACAATTATTTTAAGAAAAATGAATCTATTTCTTCGGGTTTGAATTTTGCTGTATGAAGTTGTAATTATAAATTGACCTTCAATAGCTTTTAGTTTTTACAAGTCTCATTGTTGAATAATATAATCGTTCAAATAATTTTGTTAGGTACTTAACCAATAATGTATACAAAATAATGTTAAATATTTTTTTAAAAAGATTTTACTTATAAAATATTAATGCTATACGGCAATCGGCAATTATTAAAAGTTTATATTTGTATCCTCATTTATTCGTGAACTTTAAATATAATAAGGTAATAAACATATTTGTCAATAGATAACTAGATCATTATGATTCCTAGTTGGTAAATAAAGTACACATATATTTGTTCTAAATAGTAGATTATTTGAAGGCCATCTAGATTTCAAGGACTAGTAAAGTCTCTATAGATGCTCAACTATTGAACAATAACTTTTAGTTTTTTTATTTCCGTATAATATTTTTTTCTCAGTAGCTCGTTAAGTTATTATCCGGTATAATAAGAGTGCACAAACAATATAGTTGTTAATAAACTATTTTTTTAATTGGTATCTGAAAACAATATAAGAATCTTTGCATTAGACTTTCAAAAATTTTGAACGAGTCGAACATTTTTTATCGACATTATATAGAAATCGAAAATATGAAACATCTAACACCATAAATGATGGTTAAGAATGTGAGAAAATATTTTGAAAATCTTATCATGCCCCTATTTAAAACGGTTTTATAAACATTTGTGAAAATCGTTTTTGTCAAAAATGATATTTGTGTAATTATTTTGTGTAGCGGGAATTAATGCTTTCCATATGTAGCAGAGCGGAGAAATATTATTACAAATGTTGTAAGGTAAACAAAAATAGTGAGAACAGGGCCGGCTCCAAACAAAATGTATACATAGGCAAAATCAAAATTTGTATTCCTTTCGTTTTTGTAATCTAAGTATCAACAAAATATTATCCTAAATACGGCCCTGTCTACCACCAAAGAAATGTCCCATCTTATATAATGCCGCCTCATGCATAGGTTTGTATTGCCTGTGCCTTCCACCGGGCATAGGGATATAAGTAATTAAGTATCTAACTCGAGAAGAAAATGTCTTAGAACTTTAAGGACACAAGAAAGTACAGTAGGTAGTGCATAAATTATGTGTGCTGTAAAGAGTTCAAAATACTTGTTTTTGTTATGAGGTAATCAAAAGAACTTAATTTAAGTATATGTTTGATAAAATATTATAATATGTTATAATATTATATGCTCTTGTCCGCCCAATATTGCAGGACTATCAGGAGTACAGTAAGTTGTGTAGTGTAAGATCTCACAGTACAGTGGTGTAGTTACGGGGGGGGGGGGGGGGTGTTTCCACCCCCTCAAACACCCAAAAAAAACTTTTCATATTGGTATTTTATCTTCTGTGATACTGATTATTTTTAAAGTAATATTTTTTTCGCATTTTTCGATGATGGAATCAATTCCTACCAATTTGAAACAAAATAAAAATGAAGTTTAGTTTAACTAATAACTTGTAATTTGTGTCATAAATATATTTTAACCCCCCCCCCCCCAGAAAAAAATCGTATCTACGCCGCTGCCTGTGTATACTAAATATTCCTTGTCCACCCCATGATTATGCTCCGATACCAAATATACTCAGTCCAACTTGGCTGAACGGAGACACGCGAGGCTTAGTTTCATTGAAGGGTTTTTAAATGACAAAATTGAATCTTATTACATATTATTATGTATCGTAAATCTGAGTCATTGATTTTTTTTAAATTATTAACGTTACTAATTATTTCTTTAACACATTGCATTATAATAATTAAACAATATCTAGGTACTAGGTATTATATTATTGTGTGTAACACGTCCAAGTCATTATACGATACCTATTATTATTACCATTAATAATATTTAATAACATGTATAAAATCATAATATTATGGTATTTGTACATTTACAGATAACAAGGACGGTGTCGAACATTTCGGCAATGCGCTGCAAGAATGAATCGTCGACGCACGCCTTGTCGGAAGTGGCGAGCGTCGATATGTCGTGTTACGGCGTGTTCCGTAAACTGGAATCCGTCCGTGGCGGGGGAGAGCGCATCACAGCCGGCCGGCCGCCTCGGTCACGACTGCCCGTGGCCGCGCCGTTACCGCCGACAACGTCAGTCAGTCCGCGAGTGTCAGCGTTCGCGTACGATATCGCGACGGCCGTCGACGACGACTACGACTGTTGTAATTTCGACCGCGAAACGTGTTCGGTTTACGGTTGTGACACGGCCACGGCGTTTACTACGTCAACCACGGCCACGGTTACGACGGACGGGGCTTCCACTGTTGGCCGCGACGACAGCGGACTGAGCGATTTCGGTGGTGCGGTTGCTTGGGACGATTACGACTACTGCTGTAGTGTGGCCACCGCGGTGGAAACCACGGTCGATCTCCGTGGGGGCGCAGCCGCCCCATACAGTCACACCCCAATGGGCTCAACCACCAAGCTCGTGGGGATCGATGCGAACAGCGATGACACACCAAAGGTACGTACCCAACACCCACTATACAGGGGCGTCATTTCAGGTTTTTTTTCTGGTGTGCGAAGTTTCAAGCAGGCCATTTTGAAATTTCACCAGGCCATATAAAAATACGTATATGTATATTATCCTGCATTCAATTATTTCCATACATTATAGACCGGCTATTACAATTTGATTTTAATCATATAAATAATTGTGCATTCATGGCTCGTGCATTATTTTAGGCTTCAGCAAGGCGCAGGCCAATTGTAACATTCTAAAAGTAAGGGGTGCAACCGCACACCCTGCCACCCCCAAAATGACGCCTCTGCCACTATATGATATCAATATTAAGCCCAGATAATCTGATCATGTCAATAAATATAGATAGTGTTATTATTGTCCAACGTCCATTATAATCGTAATTTGTTATAATGTTATACTCATTTTTCAAAATTGTAATTTTTTTACGTCCTTAAATATTTGCGTCAGATGATCGACCGCAGTATCCATTATTATTTTTAGAGCTTCGTAAATAATCGGAGATTACGCTTTTCTTGCTAGCCTATTGTTTTAATGTATTTGTATGCAATTATTTTCCATTTTTTCTCAATTTCCTTCCGATACGGTGAGGCGCGCATAATATTGAAATTTACTGCATCATACTTTTGTAAAAGTGTTTCCTAACTTTTCTCAAGTTACATTTAATATTTGTTCAGTGGGGTGTGGATGACTGTATAGTTGGTGATGGAGTTATTTTAGTAAATGGCATATTTAGGATAGTTAAGAAAATACACTTTATTATAGATATACTATATACTAGTATTGTCAATAAACAATTAACGTAACTTAAAGGGTGTAAGTGTGCAAAGCGCAACAAGTGTAGATACATGATATTTTAAGTGCATACTATACAAGTGGATCTGTTTTGATCGGTTATTTAAGTTGTTTGTGTTTTTATAGGTATAGTAATACATCTTTGTGTCGTAATATTTGTTCCCGACACACGATACACACCATTATTATTATTTGTTTCTCAAAATAAATCAGTAAAAATCTTGTATCGTAGAATATTCTAACGTATTATGTTTGTCTGTATTAGCCAACATATACAGGGAATGAGAACCTATTTAATGTAATCCGCGAATGATCTATTATTAATTATTGAAAACCGAATCTCACGTGGTTTTGGGGCAAAAACATTTGATACGTTTATAGTAGTAATTATTACATATATATATAATATATATCATTTAAAATTCAAAAATAAATGTTCATATTTGTATTGTAATTTGACTTGTCAAATTGCAGCAAGTTGCATGTTTTTATATTTGAATTCTTAAATATTATTATTATGCATAAAAATGTAAACGTACTTAGTATTAAAATACGTTATTTGTCAACACAATCAAGGTCACAATATAAAATTATACGTACCTAATGTTAGTAACGATTTGGTTATTAATTTGTGTGTATATAGACATATAGTATATACCTACTGTATTATATAGTACCTATAGTATATATATACTATATATCAAACATCTTGAAAAATATATATTGCTTAAATTAAAATGCTATCCACGAGTAGGGAATGTGCCGCTGCTGGCAAGATTTAATTGAATTTCAATCAATAGAGGTTTTATAGTTTGAATAATTTGTTGTTATTTTCCGTTAGAAATTATAATTGAATATCTTCAGGGCTTAGAAATCAAACAATAGCAGGACTTCTAAAGAAAATATCATACATTAATATAACTCACTATACCCTCGTATGTATCACGCGAGGTATCACGTATAAGGTAGTATAGGTATTATAGGTACTAAAATTGTTATGTTTCGTATCAACATTTGTGCAGATCAATACAAATAACCGTTATCAATATGCTAAAGTTACAGGTAGTTAATTCAAAAAGCGATCGTGACAACTGATTAGGGCTTGGATTTGTATGCATTTGCATATTTTTAATGATCGATCGCGTACCATATTCCAGGTAAGCACAAAATATTATGTTACAACTTACAATAGAAACCGTGATAAAAAAATACGAATTCTTTTAGTATTTGTGCATAGTATATAAAATTTTACAGTTTCTAGATCATATTTTACAATTTTAAGCATATGGTATTTTTACGAGCATATATTTTATCGCATATTTGCCATTTTTGGTATAACCTAAACACAATTATTTAAAATATATTTTGTGATTTATTTGTAGCTTATATAAATTCAAGCCATATTGAAAATGAACTTATTTTGTGATATAAAGTTGCATTTTTAACTGAATTTCGGGTTCGATCACCGTAAAACCTTTAATTATAATAAATAGTAGGTGATATATACTGAAATAGTTTCATGCGCGGCAGCCTTGACAAGTCAAAATTGAACAGCTCGTTAAACTCTGTGGACCGTGACCCACACAAATCTGTTGATTCAAATTATATTTTAGAAAAAACATACTCAAAAAATGGAAATGGAAATTTTTTTTGGTCTACTCGATTCGTTTCCTGAATAGATATAAAGAAACATCACCGAAATCATGAGCGTAGTAAATTTTCAAAGCTTATAAAAATCACGTAATATTTTAGGGTTCATAAAAAACGAATGCATTATTTTGGAAGTTAATGATTTTATTGTGTAGCAAGAGCTCTGTAATAAATTGAACTAACTTTATGCTTATCGTATATTCCCATTTGTATAAATTCATAATCCACAATAATATAATTGGCAATGCACATTGACATTGACATTGTTCTAGAAACAACCACCTATTAAATTATGGATGGATAATGAATATAATACAATATTATTGAAAAAAAAGTATTCAATATTATATTATCGGTATTATAAATAATGTCTATAGTTATTTTGAATTTTGATATATTTGTCTTTTGCGTAATGAATTATAGTGAATAATTAATGACTAATATTACATACGGCGAATAATACCAGTACAATAGGTAGTAATGTGCCATGTGGCTTTAGATTAATATTGTTATTAATTATTAATCGTTTGATGGATGTTTAGTTCATTTTTACTCATCGTCTGGTTATAAGTTATAACATATGATTAAATATGTTAGGTATATCGTATGACTTAATATAATAATGGAAATATGGAATCAATAATATGTTAATGTAAACTATTTACCTATAAGATGGGTACTCAAAAATATATCTTATTGATAAACGAGATAAAATTCCACCTGATTCGTAATTGAATATTTTCAAACCTTATGTCAAATTTATTATTTCTTTTAATTATCTTTTAAGCCATTGGCAGTTAAAATCATATATTAATATGTCATATACATTATTATGAATAGGTATACCGATAGTTTGAGTATGACGTGTATCGAGATGAGTTTCGTACTAAAATCTCCAAAACTGTTATTGATTTCTCTTATATCAATATTTCGTAACACTTTAAATGTCCAAATTAGGGGCGGTGGTAAACTCTCCCGATTTTAAAAAAATAGTAAACTCTCTCGATGGTAAACTCTCCCGGGTTAATATTATGTTTACCTGAAGTAAATGTGTAAACTCTCCCAGGTCAAAATTATGTTTACCTAAAGTAAATGTGTAAGCTCTCCGGGTTAACTTTATAGTTACCTGTAGGAAGTATGTTAACAGTTAATATTAACTCTCCCGAGTTGTTTTAAATGTTAAAACATTTTTTTAGGAAAAAAAAATAGATTCCCTAACTTTTTTAAAATCTGTATGTTCTTATTATCAAAAACAATCATTTTTATATTTTTATGTATATTTTGTATTTGTAACTTATATCATTATTATTATTATTATTATTTTTATTATTATTATTGACTATTTTTAAAAGAAACTTAAATGTATATTAAATTTTTTGAAATTTGATTTTTTATTGTATTTTCAATTTTGACTATAATATTATACCTCATACCATCTAAATACATTAATTTATATTATTATTATTATTGTTATTATTATTATATATGATCGACTATTTTTAAACGCAATGTATATTAAATTTATTTTATGATTTTTACTAGACCTAGGAGAGTTTACATGTTTCCATCAGGTAGTACAGGAATAGACCTGTGAGAGTTTACACGTTTCAGTCAGGTAGTACTGGAGTAAACCTGGGAGAGTTTACCATCAGGAGAGTTTACCATCGGGAGAGTTTACAATCACCCAAAATTAGAATGACTAAACATAGTATATTTGTTCAAAAGCACCATGTAAGTCGTCTTCACTTACAAACCTAACCATGGAAAATATAAGTCACACGCAATCAGGCTGCAGATTGAATTATAGATATGACAATGAACTAGGTATACAAAGTGACTCACGATTTTGAAAAGAACGAATTTTAGTGAAAACAATTAATTATAATTTTTGGTATGGCGTTGTTTTTGGAAAAAGTGATATTTATCTCAATTTCTTAAGTTTTTACGTTTTTGATTGACGACATACATTTTTAATTTCACATCCTAAAACGGATTATTCATCAAAGTGTTTCGATACATAAAAATCGAGTTTCAAATGAGTAGGTAGTTAATTGGTCATATGTAACTGATTAGTGTTTTAATTACAAAGTGTAGATTTACAGAGTAAAGTGTTAGTAAATACACTACTTGAGCATTTTTAACGATGTTTAAGCATTGTGTGCCATACTGCCATGTACCCATGTCATTGTGATTGTAGGTATCCCATTAATAATATATTAATAATAAAAAATATTGTTTTCGTTCCGGTGACGCACGGCGTATTTATTATAAATCCCTAAAAGACTAACCATAGGAATTTAATATTATATAACCGAGTTATAATTCTATTTCATATATTTTTTCCTCGTTAAAATTAATATTCTGTAGACGGTGGTACGTGCCGGTCATTGTTTGTGTGACAGTGTGACACCATTTGGGCACGAGCCTCTCACCGATTTTTTTAAAAACAATTTTTTTTTTTAGATAGTACCGATTTACATTCTATTTCCTCCTATGTATACTATATATATAATAAAATAAAGGATATGTAGGTGATTCGTAATGGTTATCGTCTTCGTAGTAACTACCAAGGTCCTCTTCGGACTAAATATTTATAAGTATAGTATTATTTCTTTCGACGAGAGGAGCGAATTACAAAAAAGGCGCAATATACACACGCGACACGCTGTATATAATATAATAATATACACCTGTAGGTGACGGAGACGACTGCATCGGACCTGAGGTGCGGTGTGTGTGTATAGTGTATATACGCTATTCGATTACAATGGAATAGTGCATGTATATGTATATATATATATACATATATACGCTATTTGATTACAATGGAATGGTATGTGTCGTACATATGCACGACCGACACGAAAATTAAAAATTCTCATTACAAACCGTATAGTCTGTATACGCGATGTCAATGTCAACGTACAACGGTGTTTATTGTGCTGGTGCGCGCCTACAAAATATATAAACGAAAAGATGACAGTGTGCGCAACAAAAATGTAGTACCTATATTATTATTAATATTATTATGTAGTACCTACTTCTTTTATTTATAAATACATCGACACATATAGTATAAGTGGGTATACGTAGTGTGACAACATAGCGTAACAAAAATCCTGTGGTATTGCCCATTGTTGTGATAGTATCGAATTTAACTATAAGTTGTATCTCGAATAATAGTGAAGCTGTGTATAATTGATGTCTGTGAACAATGAAAGGAGTGATATTTTTGGGCAGGGAGAATGCAGCACATCGGATATTGGGTATCCTCTCCTCTTCGACTCCTCTCCCCTCATCAATCGGTTTGATCTGTGTACAGAACAAAATTTATAAAGGCGTGTCTATATTCATTATTTCGGAAAGTTGTAGCTTTTTTGAAAATATTTTTTTTACCTTCATTATTGCAAACCAACATTGTTGACAAAAAAATAGTCGTTTATATAATTTTTATCGTTTTCATTTTTGAATAACATTACAGATTTAACCATAAAAGTTTTAAAAAGCTGAATAGAATGACACTGAAGAGCCTCGCTAAACGTTACGTTATTTTACTACACTACTTATCTAACATTTATGCATTTTTCACTAATAAAGTAACCTTACGAATATTTTACTCCGGTATATGCAATTTAGGATGTATGACGTACAAAAATGTAAAAAGATAGTCTTTTAAATTGTTACGTTCTAAAGTATCTAAACTGCTTGTATCATAAATTCTTAACATAAATAAGTGTCAATTTATTTATTTTACTAAAAAACATCGTATTAATTATTTGAATTTGCATTTATCTAACCATATTTTATTATGCTACTCTCAAATTAAAGATAGTTCTAATGTTTGACACTAAACTTATACTTTTAAGGTACATAGGTATATTATCAATTAAGAAAAAAAGCTTTCTCCATATAACTTACCTATCTAAATACAATTTTAATTACCCATTTACATTAAAAATTCTTTATTCAACCATTATTCTCTTACAAATATAATATGCTTCTATTATTTGGGAAACTTATAATATTATTTTCTATAATATCTAAGTGTACCTAAGATCATTAAAAAAAAAATCAATTTTATAAATTGTCTGTATAAACTACTGAACAATAACTTTAACGACTCCTTCTTAACTCTGTCAAATTACCTTCAAAATAAAAAATATACCTAATGTTTATGTCGTTTTTTTACATTCCACGACCTTAAAAAAATACGCTTTACATATTTATAAAATATATTTTGTTATCTATTGGTGATACAGTGCTTAATATATCAATATGTATATATCTTTTAAAATATTGTAGGTAATACTTTTTTATAATATTATGTACCAGGTACCTAGATATCAGTGATTTGTCAACGTATTATATTGTTTTTTTTTTAAATTTCATATTATTTTATCTTCTAACTTATATCATATTGTATAAACCATCGTATCAAATCTGGACAACTATCCATTTTTAATAAAAATAATAGAGTAAATAACTTTAAAAAAAAACGATGTTTAGGAATGACATTAAATTAGGTAAAAATAATGAATTTAAATGGATTATCTTGCACGTAGTTGGAATACAAGTTCTCATTGTATGTGAGTCAATGTAAAAAATAGGTTTGATTAAATTTAGTAATGTTAGATATAGGTATAGACGGTATAGTCTCGAGATAGTGGCTTCAGGCGCGGGTAAACAATCGACGGTCTGTAGTAGACTGTGGTTTAATTTTCAACTGCCACTGCCCATCATCGTTTTCGGTAGTTATACATAACTTTCGTTTTTTTTTTTTTGAGAATAATGGTTTTTATTTTCTTCGTAATAAAGTACATATTCCCGCTAGGTAAAGAGTAATATGTGCATTCCGCATTGTTATATAAGGTATATATATTATATTATATATTTAGCGGGTTTTTTTTTGGCGTTTAATTGTACATTATAGTTTTTTTGTGAAACTGTTGTAATTATTCCAACTCGAAGTGGAAACATATTCTTTTCTAGAACTTATATTTTCCTCGTGAGTATAAATGTTTATTAGTTTTTATCTTATAAATTGTTATGAATTGTTATACATAATATATCTAAGTCAATGTTTCTTAATATTTTTTAGCACTGTTCTCATAATTTTCTACCAAAATCTATCGCCATCTACATGTTTTATAGGACAAAAATGTTATTACAGCTACTAGTTTATATTTATTTCTGTCGCGGACGCGGTGATATGAAACACTGATTGGTGAAAGTTCGAGAATTTATTAATTGCGTATCGTGATACACATATTATCGACATATCGACATTATACGTCGTTTAAATAAACATGATAATATGAATAATATAATTATTTCAGGGTCATTTTTGAGTTTTTTAATACTTTAAAGCTTACAGTTTATACAGCTTAGAAACTTTAACTTATCTCGAACCCCCGTTTAAGAAACGCTAATGGTGAATCTAAGTATTTGTGAGGTATGTGTTACAAAGTAATTGTAAGTAACTCGATAGTCGATGGTTAAATATTGTGTAATCCATAATTTGTTTGTGGAATTGATTTTAAATATAATATACATGCTCTACATTTTGTAAGTTACGTTTGATAGGTATTTATCATACATGAGTGGCTGTATTCACACGTGTGAAATTAGGTTTTAGTAATTATATTAGGCTAGTTTTAAACAATTATTAAGTTCAAAATAAGCCGTAGAGTCATAAAGAACCCTTCGTCACTATAACATGTTCTCAACAATTCAATTTAACCAATAAAATATTTAGTTTGGTACTTATATATATATATATTTTTCTACTTCTGTACTCTAGTCCATGTCATGTATATGTCATGTAATATTGTAAACGACTGTATTTAGAAGCGAATACTTTTAAAATATCATTATCAATGATAATTTGTCCACTGATATAATATAATACAACCATATTATTATAGCTTAGTCAGTTTTGATCATAATATACAAGCTTTTATATGGCTGCATTATCTAAGTTATATGGCCGACTTCCTATACCTGAAATAGTGAAATGTAATATTTTGAAACACGGAAAATGGCTGATATTTTTTATCTGCAAAGTGTTCTATGTTTACAATTTTATCATTAATAAGAACTAAATAGGTAGCAATAATCTGCGAAATATTATAAAATCTAATTTTTTTATTTATTTTGGTTATTTCAATGAAAAAAATTGTATTTAACACGGTCCTCGTTGATTAGAATAGTTCGTCATTTACCGACTTCAACAAGTTAACTTAGCTATATAATTGATTATTTTATGAAAATTTAAATTTGACATTAATCTAATTATTTTCCTGTTCAGTAAAGCTATATATCACTGTTTTGTGACATATAGTGGACCTTTACGATGATGATAATAATCATAAATCAATGGTTTATTGATTTTTAAATTAGTATTTTTTCATAAACAATATACTTTTCGATTTAACGAGCCCATCAGTGTAAGTGCGAAGAAGGAGAAACCCCAATAATCAAGACAGGCTTAAATTGATAAAACTATAATAAAATATTAAAATCGAAAAATAATAGGCAACACTAACAATAGCATGACTTTATTTATTTTATTACTTATTCATGAAAAAATTTAAATTTTTTTTCTTATACCATTAAATAATAAAATATTACTCCTCCATTGTGTTTATATAACAATGTTTTACTTCATATTTGCTTATTTATACTGTATATTATACAATGCAACATTATTTTTTATTATAATTTTATTGTTCAGTTATACATTTTTAAATGTTATATTTAACATTTAAAAATTTAAATTAGTTACCTAAGTATATAAATTACACGATTCATGAAATTGTGAATATGAATTGTAATTCATATGATAAAACATATTTGTCATTTAATATTTGAATGGGTTTTTTCTTAGTACACATTTTCATTTTTAAAACTGACCATAATTTTTAAGGTAAAAAACAATATGATTTTTTGTGAGAAAGGTCTGACATTGAATATGGCAATATTTCAGTGAATTAACAAAAACATACTAATATATATAACCATAACGTCAATGAAGTATTCATGCAGGCATACGCATTTCTGTATTCATTTGAATTGATAATCATTATAATTATTTTTAATTCTTACTTCGTAAGACGAATTCCAATCAAATATAATTGTAAAAAATCTCTATAAAAAAAAGAAAATGATGTCACTAAGGTATCAATTTAAAACTAACGAATGTAAGTTAAAGAAAGGTATGTTCGTGGTACATTAAAATAATGGTAACAAATGTATAAATTGACAGTAAACAATTAACGAACTGAATACTGTCAACGATTGTATGTCAACTGAGAGTAGTAGTGTAGTACTATCATTTGACGCTGTTTAGATGATTATCAACAAATAAAATATGTTCGTTATAAATACTGAAAGAAATATCACGAAAATACCTTTCTTTGCTCTAATTTTTTACTCTACCATATATTAGCTTTATGCCTATATTGTATATATTGTGACGAATGTATACGTAATATAACTTATAAGATCAAGCTAACGTAAGTCATAGATTAAATATTTCAAACTTCACGATAATGTGTCAAAAAAATGTCATGTCAATAGCTAAATGTAGTAAAAATGCTTTGATTTTCAAATTTAATAGGAGTTTATAGTTGTAAATTAGATTTATCGTAGTTAGGGAAGATCAAAAGACTCCCAATATTTTTAAGTAACTGGGAAAAATAAAAATAATAGGACGAAACTAAAATTTGTACGCAAAACCAGTTATTAATCGTTTAAGTTATTTGTTATAATTCGAAAATAAATAAATCAATAGAGACTTTAATTTTTCATCAAATTTCTTACTTATTTATATTAGCAGTTTTAAGACATGATACCTATAATTTTTATCTCTTATTATTTATAAACATTTCAAATATTCAGTAAATTATCACGTTGGCTACCATGAGTATCACGGTTGTCTCACACCATGATACAATAGACATAATTTTGACGATCTCTGGTTATGTACCATGAGAGTCACAGGGGACTCACAAATTGGCATTATGTGTGTATCGTGTGAATTGCTGGTGACTCTCAGGTATTTCGTTTTCTTAAAGTTATGTAGAATTCAATAACCAAGAAAACTTATATTTTTTGAGAGTCACGGGTGATACTCATCGTAAATAAAAAAATATTTTTAAAATCAAGTCTGGTGGCCAACGTGTTATAATACTTGGAATTTGTTTTAATAAAACTTAGTTAAACCTACTGTGTTCTTAATATTTATGGAAAAATATTATGCAACGATACATTGAATTCAAATTTAATATATTTATCACACAATTATCAGGTACATTCGACACCTATCACACATAGCACACCGAATTTTCTACTTAACAAAATAACCATAAAATCGATTTTTTTTTAAATGCAGATAAATTAAGTATTGTGGTTATTTAGTTTAAAAAAAATGTATAATCTTAAATTATGTTATTTACAGATATTTTTATTTTTGAAATTCAATTTGGATATGACATTCAGTGGTTGTATTTCTGTATAAAAAACTTAGCAAGATAAATTTGTACTTTTTAAAGAGTTATTTTTTTTTGTAAAATCTTAAATCAAAATATAGCGTGTTTATAACCCTTGTGAAACGTACCTGTAACTTCTCGATAAGATAAAAATTGTATGTTCTCAAATGGTATCAAATATAGTATCATTACCATTGATTTTTTTTTTTGTGACATTATCATGGTCCGGTTTTTTATTCTGCGAAAGTTATTAAAATATGTAAACGGGTAATTCAAGTTCGATGACTTTTCTTTTGATTATTTCCTGAATCCGAGAAGTTGTTTATAAAAAATTATAGGTAGTATAATATTAATATATTATACTGTATTACAATACCTACTAAACATGTTTTTTTTAGTCACCCGTGTAATTTACTAATATATGCATAGATTTCAAGCCGACTTGTTACGAGTTTTTGAACATGTTAGTATTCCATTATTGGTAACTAATCAATTTTACATATTTGTTGATAAAATACAATAAAATCGTAAAGTTATTTACAAGATATTGAATTTATAATTCATATGGCATTATTAATTATCGCTTATAAATCATAATTGTGCAGAACTTAACTTCGTATGATATTAATTTGTATTTAGATTAAATTTACTGACCAGTCTTGATTTAAACACAATAAGAACCGTGCCACAACGAATGTAGATTAATATATAATGACTCACCTTGTATTTTCGGAAAGTATTTAAACTCGTTTATTCTATTGTTCTTGATTCAGTTTTAAAAATATATATTTAATTTGTACCTGTAGCGTGAGATACCGCTATGATCTAACGTTAAATGTTCTAAATCCATGTTTTCAAAATTCAAATGCCACGGCAATGATAAGTTTAGGTAGTGATATGGAAAGTTGCAACTGGTTTTTCTTTTGTGAAACATATTTTTACGTTTATATGGTTTTATACCTATCGACTTTTCTCACAAAACGCTCTAAAACTTGTAAAACGTGTATCATTAAAAAGTAAAACATAATTAATAATAACAACAACAACAATAATAATAATAATAATAATAATAATAAAATACTCTTCTCTGATGTCATGCGTGCGCATCATCTACGTAGGTTTATGTTATATTGCTATGAAAGACATGTAGTTTAAAAAACATTGGCCAGGAAATATTTCGTACAAAAAACCGTGTCATGAACGAACGTGTTGCCTCACGTATCATCCATCATCTTCACGTCCCTGAATAAGGTTATGATTCGATTTCTCCGATTGACTCGAGATTGTAATTATTCATAAAAGCCGTAGATCAACCTTGAGTGCGTTATATTATTTGTATATTATATTGTTGTCAAAGATTAATTTATTTAATAAATCGTCTAAGAATACTAATTGATTCGTTTAGTAGTATTTAAGTCTTTATTATCTCTGAAAGTATTAACTTTTACGAGTATATAATAAATATATTTTTTTTATTTTTTGCATGATTTGAAAGCATAACGAAACACACTATTGAAAGTTTTCAACTTTTTGAACGACAAATTATAGGTTAATAATTGCAGAATTATAAAGTTGTATTATTATCATCATTTTTTTTTCGTTGTACTCACACCCAAATGGATGCATCTAATAAATGTCCTCGCGCCCAAATGGCTTCGTTCATTTTTCCTTGTTCGCCGTACAAACAAGTTTTTCAAGTAATTGCGATGTAGGTAGTGTAAGAAATTTGAAGACTTAAGCCAATGCAATGTGTCGTTGTACATACATAATATGATTATTTAAAATATGAATTAACGTGAATAACCATGAGTACATATTATACGAATCTGTAAAGCTTGCTCGACGAGTCTGGTTTTAATTTCGCTTTATAATAGTAAAAAACAATATCTGGCTAGGTACCTACCATATCTTAAATTCTACATATACATCGTATAAAATAAGTCATTGTACAGAACCTGTTATTTTGAAGGTATAGAGAATTTATTTTTCTTTGCAAATAATATCATAATCTATATCTTTATCCATGTAAATTAATAAAATTGAAGTGTCTAACTGTTTGTCTGGGTTAATCTTTGAAATGACACATTACCTAACATGTTGATTCAGTGAAGCTATATATATTTTATTTACTTGTCAATAAAATGTGGTATTTAATAGTTTTATTTCTGTACTCTGTGTAAGCATATATTAACTTAACTTAAATTTAAACTATACATCTTAAAACTGTTAATCGTATAATTGAATTGATATTCTTTGAAAGCAAATTGTGTTTGGGATAAGGTTTATACTGCTTGGGTAATTTAGTTATTAATACAATAATACTAGACTACAAGAACTATTTTAAATTATATAGTGTAATGAAAAAATAAAATATTTATAAAATATATCATTATTTTCTAGACAACTTATCATAATTCTAGGTAGGTAACTAATACTTTGGTTTAATACTTTAATAAATATCAAATAATAATGTTGTCGTAGAATGAAATATGACGTTTTGTTTTACATCGTGTGATTTTTTTTAGTAATTTGCTTGCCTAATATTCGCGTTATTATGTTTTTTATCAATTTTTTTCACGATATAAGAATTATAAAATGTCAACATAATTTAATTCTTTAAATTAAGTAAGATTTTTTACGATATATTTACTACGTTTTACTATTATAAGTTTTTTACTCAAACCAGTTATATAATATATTTTAATATTGAAATATCATACTGATTTTTGTTAACCGTATAGGTACAAGAGGATAGTTTATTCCAGTCATGTACTCACGTATGGGGTGATTATTAGTTTATTTTTTGTTTAAAAAAAAAGTATACAAAGTCTTATTTTAATAAGTTTAAAACTTAATAATCTCACTGTTGCCTACATTTAAATGCTTCGATTCTTAATAGAAGTACAATAAGAACTATCTACTGTTGATTCCAGTGATATTTGTTTTTCACTTAGGTGGCCGGTAATTTCCTCTATTTTCTATTAGATCATCTATTATACAATTTTCCTCTACAAAATATATTCACAATGTTTCGTATATGCATACTTATTATCTACTTTTTAATAAATCGAACACATAGGTAATAATCAAGATTTTGCAGAAATTATTTTCATAGGACTGTAATGGTTATTTACCGAGTAATAGGGAGGGTTTATCATTCGCAGGCTATTTGCAAAATACTAGAAGACCAGTATACAGTTATAAAAAGGCTATCCCGAATAAAAGTGTTTTTTAATCACTAACGGCTCATATATTTTACGGGAGTGAAGCTAGTATAAAAAATTTAAATAAGTGAACTACGCATGTGGAATCGTAAAAAATAGAATATTACACTCGTTACGCTTTAACGAAAATTTATAAATTACTATATCATATCTTTTTGAAAACAGTGAAAACCATAGTCCACGATGCTGATGATAATGTGTAGAAGGTGACATTGCGGGGCTGTAGGAACTAGGCCAAGGGAACAAAACGTGATGAATATAAGGGAAGATATCTTTGGCATCCAGAGCGGATGTGCCACAACAAAGAGGTGTCGATTATACATTATACACTATGACCGCATCAATAATTTTTTCCGTGTACGCTCGCGGTTTCGTATTACGGTCATCGTGAATTAATAAATAATTATTATTAATAGGTATATTCTACTATACATTATGCATATTTACAGCCGGTAACATTCAAGTGTGTCGTCGTCATCGACACGTGCTCGTGCATTTATTATCGCCGCAAAATGTGTGTAAACAATCGTCACGTCGTCGTGATGATTGCGCACGCGCTACGCTCATGTCTAGCGGGGGGAGGCAAACACTTCCGCTGTAATAATGAGGCTAGTACCGTGGTCTCTCTCGATATAGCTAGACCTGCATATTATTATTTTATTATTTTAATATTGTTGTCGTCTTATTTATGTTATTTTGTCCACTTAGCTCAGCTATCGGGGTTAGGGTTTCGACGACAGTTTTTAATATTCGAACGATTTTCCGATGATCACAATACGCGTCATTCGCGAAGTGTGCGCGTGTGCATAATAACAATAATAAATAATAATAATTATTATCATAATATTGTAATCATATTATAATAACATAATTATTATTGAAGCCTGCATCGATCATACACTCGGTTTATTCTTTATTCCCTGTTGGCCTTTCGTGCACGTTAACCCTCGTTGAACTATAAACCAAAAATAAATTTTATAAAATTATGTCAATAATAAATTTTGTGGTGTTGCGGCCTCGCCCGTTTTTATTTTAACAATTTAAAAATTTTGTCCGGTTATTGACGTCTCAATTTCGTTTTTTCATACAACATGTCATAATAATTAGATCATCGTGGAATGAACGGTGCTAGCATTGCTGGCGGTGAGACTTATGTGTGCCAAGATACATACGTCGGATGTATCGTGATGAGTGAAGAGAGCGCAGTTTTTCTGAACATGTGTTTGTGGTCGCTATGATGACGGCGGTCATCCGCCGAAAGTTCGCAGCATTAGACATCTTGACCATAATAGTGTGAAAGCGAAATCCTGTGTGTATGCAATAATATGAATGCATAAACAAATTATGCATGTAAATGCATAATATGCATGTATATTGATATGACCTCACCAATGACGCGATCGGGTTACCTGTCTCGCGAAACCTCCCTCACTACCGCTATAAACTTCCCGCCGACAACGTGACACCCAAACCAAAGCTAACTACTTTATAAGTCATCTTTATTTAATACATCTATATATCGTCATTAAACTGTTAACTCTTCAAATTCGATTATTTAAAGTAGGTAATATTATATATACAAGTATTATTACCGCCTCCAATCGACACGCTAATACTATGATATAATATACCGACCGAGTGTACACGATTAAATATGTTATGATAATATTTATTATTATTACTATTGTTTTTTATATTGAAACACCGCTTGTGACATCGATGACTAATGGAAGTAATACGTATTGTAAGTAGCATTTTTTGAATAATTCTCTTTTGATCACATTTTTAGGTATTTACATGAAGAGTTAATAACATAAGTATAGGTACGTAACATTTGTTTAAAAAAGGATTGTTCATAATAGGAAATATAGAACTTTATGGATGTTGCTTGGGTATGGGTTGATAATATTTTTTATTTGTTATTGTATATCTTACTTGTATATAATATTATACTAAAAGAGTCATACGCTATCGTTCTTCACGCGAATTAAAAATGATTGGATATTTTATTTTGTTTTTTTCTTCTATTTATAGGTGTATATTATTACATACCAAATTGAATCGGAATTTCGAACACATGTTTACCGTATTATTCATGATCAAGAATTCGTCATTAATCAATTTTTAGAAATATTTTATTGCTTCATTAAATTGGAATATTAATTATATAGATTTACGCAGCTTTAAAAAATTATTTAGCTATTATATTTATCATACTATAAAGAATTATTTAATTTTATTATTTACAAATATTTTAATATAAAAAGTTTATATTAGAATACTGTATTGATTGATATTGTCATTGGGTTCTAACAAAAGCTAATTTTTTTTTTAGTTTATAAAACTACAGATTTGCCGTCTACTGGGGAAAATGAAATCGTGAACGTAACTTGTTGTTAATTAGTTATTTAGTATGAGAAATCGTGGGAAGATAAAATTAAATACACATAATTATAACATTTTTTTTTATGATAAATGTCTAGTTTAAAATGATCCATAACGTAAAACGGCGTATAAAATGATTTTCCAACGTATCTTCTCTAAATATTTTAATAGTAGTTTTTATATCATATTTAACGGGCGAAAGTACCATTTGGTCTACTAATGATACACGTATCTAACTACATATTATTTTAGATTACGTTGCCGACATTAAAAATACTATTTTCATATTTGTTATCACCTAAATACTAAATTACGGTCGATTTTTAATATAATATTATACAATAACGTGGAAAATGTTAAATACCTACGACTTACAATTCTTGGGTTTTAAACAATGATATATATATATAACTTGAAGTAACTATATACAGTATACACATATACCTATATATAATACTAAATTTTTGTAAACAAATTATATAGTTGTTTATTATTGTGATAACTGCTAAAAAATTATTTAAAAAAAATGACATCAGAATATAATAATTCAAAAAAAATGATGTTATTTATAACTACATAAAATTAGGAATCATATTTTATAAGTATAAAAACATTTCCTACAAAAATTAAACAAAATTAAACCGAGTGATAACGCGCTAATGTTTAGACTGTTTAGAGTTGAAATAATTTGCTTAGTTTTTAATATAATACATAAACAAAGCTGGTTGGGCTACATCGTTATTACACAAAATATAATATTATCATGTAGTTCTGCAGAGATATAAAATAAGCTAGATATTTAATTAATTTTTGTTGCCAAAAAACGTATTGTTCTTCGATAAATACGTATAAAGTACTTGAAATTTGGTAAGCATACACCAGCGTACAATAATGGATATAGTCACGCGTATATATCGTATTCAGCTAATTGAGTACGCGGCGAGGTCAAGTGTTTTGAATTCAATTGAGTTTTTTTTTTTAAATTTGATAATGTTGCATTAAAATAAAATGCGTAATGTGTTTAAGTCACAAAAATATATAGTTATTGAAACCAGACTCTTGTTCCTCCAAATTATTAACTTTTCAGACAGGACCACCGCGACTATATAGATTACAAGTAGGTATCAATATAGTATATGTATTATGTATATATAAATAGCCATGAATGGTAGTGCCTTAACATTTTGATAGAGGCATTATAACAGTACTTAAGTAATTATAGAACATCTAGAATCGATTTATTATAATAACTATTACTTCATATCGTTATTTTTTTTTCCTCTTGAGAACGGTCACCGCTTGTATATACACAACACAATAATACATTATATTATGGTACCTAGCTGTAGTTCGGCCAAATCGTTAGCCAGCCGTTTCGTCATCGTCCAGCTGTATTTACTACAGTGTACTACAGCAAAAATAATAATATATTATCTCCGTGCACGGCTAGTGCTAAAAACAATTTAATTTTGTATAATTTTTTTTTTTTCTAGTGTCACGATCGGATTTTTTGATTGACAAAACACCGATCATTTCTTTATTAAAACGTTTATCTATATAATATACGTTTAATATGTCACATTGAAACAGTTTCTTAGGCAGGTATATTATGTAGTTCGTATGTCAAACCGTTATGTAATTTGGGTGTGCGTGCGGAATTCGCCGTCTCCTCTCGAAAAAGGTGACTACGATGACGACGTTCTTATTATTTATATAATATCGTAAACTAACTATAAGTTACCTATAATATTATAGTATATAGTATACACACATTCGATATGTAGAAGAAATTCAATTTTGCCTGTGGCCACTCTTCTTCGTCGTACCACGTGAGAAGAAATATTTCTATTGAGGCTCTCAAGCCCCGAGGGGGTCGTCGTCATCGTCTCACATAATATGATCATAATAATGAGCATAACTGTGAGCACAACAGCATCCGCAGTGATAAAGATTTCAAATGAATCGGTTGATTATATAAATCCGACGAAATGGCGTATATAGGTACACTATACAGGATGGTTTACCCCCATTTTTTCCTTAATAGTACAAATAATTGAGATTTTTATTTTTGGAATTTTGAAATAGACCATTTTTTAGATTCTTGATTTTTTTTCGAACTTTTGTTTATCAAACGAGAACCCTCCCTTCTCTTTCCAAACGTAAATTATTTACCAAATAATTTTTCTGGAAATGATGACCTATCACAATCAAAATAACTATAGTAGTTTTTGAGTTATTAAATTGTTTATTTTAAGGAAAATAATCCTATAAGAATTATACCCAAGAATACACCACTAATAATATAATAATTATGTTATAAGTAGCAGATTGCAATAATAGTAGGATTTCACAGTAACAAATGGGTATTGCATTTACTATAGGTACATCAGATGTTTTGCGTATCGTAAAAGCGAGCAATACATATGATAAAATTATGATTTTTGGTTCTGTAAAAAAATATGCACTTACAAAAATTGGTACATTTCTTAAAACGCGTAAGTGAATTTCACGTTTGGTAAATCGATGATAAGTTGGTTCCTTTGATGTTACTAAAAATAAATACACTTCAACACGGCATAAAAGTGAACAAGTATCTAAAATGTACTCATACGAGATCAGAAATTACACGACTACTATCCAATGTAAAACGAGTGTGACCACGAATGTGTTGGGGTATACTGGAGTCTGGAATACTATAACATTAACACTATATATTGGGTATTATTTGAAAATAAAAAATAAAATTTAGAATCAGAATCAGTAATAAATATAGGTATATGTTATGTTTAACAAATTACAGGCGACGAGAATATTTTCATACTTATTGATTATAATTATAAATAATGTTTTATTAATAATAATATGATTCTTTTTAAACGATTTACTTCGGCTGTCTGCCAGTAGTGTTGCGCGTAGACGGAATTTACGTCACAGGTAGATTCGAATTTCATCCGTAACACTTAAATTAAATATCTTTAAATATCTTTTTCACGTTCTGTTTTTATAATATTTTTATTTTTTTTATGGTAATTTTTTTGGGATTGAGTGTGCCTGGGTATGACTGTTTTAAATAGTTAAAACCTGTAACTTTAACAAAAATAAAAATGTGAACTTCCTACTTAGTAAACAATAAATTAGATTTTTAAAAGTATGCAATACTATCATTATGAATATAGATAATTAGCATAAACTTATTCTTTAATTTATCTAAAAAAGTTTTGATATTTTCACCTTATATTCTAATGAGTAAATATCTATATTTTAAAGGTTTAATTTATATACTCATTCAATATATTTTGTCATTCATCATGTCTTTTTAAAAATTAAAAAAAAAAACTCAAATGGATTTAAAATACTTTCATGTAGGTAGGTACTCCTTAAAATTATGACAAATATACAATATATTACATAATACATAATTAATTGTAGGTATATGTCTTATTGTGACTAAATCTAATTATCGTACTTATATATAGTATAGTTATTACAAAACATAATATAAGTATATGCGCGTGGTATAAGGGAGAATTTGAGTGTCAGGTGCATATATAGGCGGAGTCGATAAAAATGTTAAAAAAGTTTTTTTACAGCGATCATTATCATTGTCGTGACATCGGGAGACGTAAACGAGGTAAAAAAAAAAAAAACCTAAAAGTGTAGCTGTGGGCAGAATTGAAAAACTCGCTGCAATAATTAGTCAGTAAGCCGCAGCCGGCGATGCAGCTACAATTATTATTTTAATTGTAATGTTTTCGTTTCGCATTGACTTTGTTACATTGTTGTTGTGATTCACGCACTGCAAAAATGTTCGTCGGTGGTTAATAATATGTTTCTCTTGCCGTGCTACAGAAGTGTGCCGTTCAACATTTTCAGATACAACTATAATGTATATAGTACCTAAAAGATTTATGATTTGTTTATTAATATTAAAAAATTATAAAGCCGCCAATTAACCGTTTGTTGATTTTTCGAGTTCTAACGTTGTATGGTATTTTTTTTGTTTCTCTTAGATATATTGCTGCAAATCAAATTGTCTGCAGAGTTTTGGCACGCTGTTGATGACCGTCTCACTGACGTTAAGTCTGGCCAACGTCATACGACTTCCCCGGATGGTATTTCTGTACGGTGGTGGTAAGTGCTTAATAATATAATACCTAACCAAGTTTTATAAAGAGAGTAAAATATAGAAATACAATAATATTATATTATCTTCGCTTTGATCCAAAACCTTCGAATTCACGACTTTCCCTATACACTGCAGCTGCAGCAATATAATATTATTGTTATAAAGTAAAACTGCATAATATTATATTTATGATCGAGTTAGACTACTGCAGTTAGGTCAGGTTTTCCTCTTTTGTTTTACATTCACACCGATTGATCCGATCGAGCAACTTTCCGTCAAAACCATAAAAACAATATTATTTTTTAATAAGCACACCGTAGATCGCGTATATATGTGCGCACGTGAAGTGTATATATATGTCGTAGGCATATAGTCAAATCAGGCATTTTATTAAATGCCTAGGCATATAGTCAAAGAATTTAATGTTTATGCAATTTCACTATCCGCCTAGACATTTAGTAAAATGCCTAGTCATTTAATTAAGTGACTAGGCATTTGACTAAATGCCTATTTCATGCCAGGCAAATAATAAAAGAACATTTTGTATTATTTTAAAAATTTAAATATATTTTCTATCAGTTATTTATTGCTATTTTATACATAAAAAAAGCTGTGTATTATTTATTAATATGAAAAACACGTATAGATACTCGTATATGAAATAATATGTTTAATTTTGTGTCATTATGTCAACTATTACTATTGTTTTAAAAATGAAATAATAAAAAATAAATAAAAAGTTATATTATAATTACAAGTTTTTGTTACCTATTACTTGTTGTCACATGTTGTAATTTGGTGGCATTTGCTGGAACATTTAAGATTTTTCTTAAAACACAAGCACCTATTGGTTTGACATTGCCGCTTTCCTGATTGACATTGACATTTAACAAAACCTTGACCGTTGAAAATTGATAAGTTTGCTACTGCTTCACGTATGGACACGTATTTGTCTTTTTGTATTTTGCTGTCTTCTAAACCATTATTTGACACTAGTTGAAGTTCTTCTCTTGAACACCAATTTTTTATTATACCAACTTCTGTGCCAATTTGGTAAACGCCGTTCCGAATGTCTATCACTAACCCATTTATATTTTGACTATCGAGAGGTCCTCGGTCTACTTTTGGAACACTTAATACTATTTGATCACCAACCTCTAGTTCTTTAAATAGTTTTTCACTATTTTCTGCCATTTTTTTAGCTGCTATAGTTTGTCGTTTGTAAGATTCAATGCGGTTAACTTTTATCTGTTTTTCATTATTACATAGCAGACAAATATTTTCAATATCGTTACTATTATTTATAGAATAGCTGCAATTATCATAATGAATATTTCTTTTACATATAGTACATTGGAGTTCACTACCTGATTTTTCACAAACACTGCAGATATTATTTATGTCACAATATTGTAAAATATTTTCAAAATCTTCTTCACTTGATAATTTTTGAATAATTTCGGCAGGTAAGTTTGTAGAACTAAGACCTACCTTCGGTTCAGTGCCAAACAAGGCTCGATATGGCGAACGACCTAAAATTCGATGATGTGAAATGTTTTTTTGCCATTGTACAAAATAAACTCCGATTGACCACTTATAAAATATACAAAAAATGTCAATAGGTATACCTATGTTACAATATTACATGCAATCGCGATCACACTACATACGATTTACGTAAACGTAATAGACGTACTAAACTAAATTATTGTACAATTCAATCGCATGTTCTGTATCTTTTTCCGTAACGTCATATTTTTATCGTTATAATCGATAAGATTATAATTTGTCCCACAGTACTCAATATCTATAGATAAGGTTCTCATACAACCTAGTACCAACGTTAATTTTCCAAGGTAAAAACCAATGGAACTTTTATTTTTATTTAATAAGAATATATAGTACTCACTACTCGTACTATAGACTTTACTGACTATACATATATGCTATACAATATACTCGTACCATCATTTATGTCTATCACACCTAATTAGTTATTACCTGAATATATTTATTTTTTATTATTTCATTTTTAAAACAATAGTAATAGTTGACATAATGACACAAAATTAAACATATTATTTCATATACGAGTATCTATACGTGTTTTTCATATTAATAAATAATACACAGCTTTTTTTATGTATAAAATAGCAATAAATAACTGATAGAAAATATATTTAAATTTTTAAAATAATACAAAATGTTCTTTTATTATTTGCCTGGCATGAAATAGGCATTTAGTCAAATGCCTAGTCACTTAATTAAATGACTAGGCATTTTACTAAATGTCTAGGCGGATAGTGAAATTGCATAAACATTAAATTCTTTGACTATATGCCTAGGCATTTAATAAAATGCCTGATTTGACTATATGCCTACGACATATACAAAACGCTACTAAATAACTGAGTGCGTAATATTATATTACCATATAATGACGAATTACCATATTGTATTATTATGTGCAATATACACACAAGTGTTCCGTTAACAAGTCACACACATGCTGAAATACTGATGTTTATATAATAGTATATACACTATACAGTGTGTAATACTGTAGTTATGATATAAAAAATTGTATGGTTCGCGTTAAAATTTCCACGACGTACAAAAATTGCTATTCTCTCTGTCCCATAGATATATACATAATGACAGCACTGTTGTACGAACGTCACGCGATACAATAAATTGTATAGATAATTACACTTATTTTTTCGTACGAAAAAACAAGAATTATTAATTTTTATCAAGTTCAGCCTATAATATTTAATATCGTACTTGCGCGGTTTATGCATAGGTTTAGCTATATATAGGTTAGTACCTATAAGGTTTTTGATTTTTAACTATTATAATATGATCGTGAGTGATCAGTAAAATCCTACATGCTTGTCTACTTTGTGTTATTATTGTATATAATACAGCGCGATTTTATAGATAAACATAATATACTATATACAGGGTAACTCACCAAACAATAATGTCCATCTCAACTTTTTTCTTTCGTAACTAATTTATTGAAATTCTGATTGTTATACTACTTTAGGAGTGTTTATATGACGATAAAAAACTTGTTTTTCAAACTTGAATCTTTTTATACGGTAAATTATTTAGTAGATAATTTTTCTTTTTTTTTAAATGTTGATGTAAGTCAAATACCTCAGTGATTCGAATATTGTTTTTAAGTCGTTAACATTTTCAGAAATAATAATAAACAGTGAGGATTTTTATTTAAAAAACACGAGTTTGTAGAATACAACACTCTTTAAGTAGTTTAACAAATCGCAATCATCTTAAAACATTATAGTCTCAAAGTATATTTTTATAAAAATTCCAAAAATCAGATTTTGATTAATTGCATTATTGAATAAAAAAAGCAATGGTCATGCTTGGTAATCATCACCCTGTATTTTAACGTGAACCAGACATTATTTTATAACATACAAGGACATTTTAAGTAATTATTTTTTTAATCGCTTGAACATACTATTTTCAGTATAGCGTAGTGTAGTAATAGATTATCAGTATTTGTTTTTAAAATTAAAAAAACCATTTCAATTCCTTGTATTTTTTTATAGATATGGTTCTCAAACAATCCAACGTATATAGGTAGTTGGGAATAAAATTTTTTTTTCTATTTATAGCAACGTGTTTATAAGAGTTTTACACGACCATCTCGATTTTTGTGTCAGTGGTAATTTTGATATCTACCATATTTCTAAGAATTATTATACATTAAAAATATGAATTTTGAAATGGATGGGTATCGTGATAGGTCCTTACGTTTTACTCATTATATTATGCACAATAATTATGATAATGTAAATTAATCAATAAAATTCCATTACATCACTTGCACTACCTATGCGCGCAGTGTTATATATAATATATATATAAGATATACCTATACATGCTTTAAATTATGTATAAATTTAAAAGCCATAGCACGCTACTCCATATTTTTCCACCACGAGGAAAAATCTATGAATAATTATGTTTTTGTTAATAAGTAACCATGACGACGTAAACCTTACTAAAAATTAGTCAGAAACATTTTTATCACGAATTCAGCACAAACACATATTTATGTTAAAACAAACTGTATAATCGTATAAATATTAAGTAATACTAATAACAGTAATGTACAATTTGTTCTAATTATAAATTATGGACAAAATCATGGAAATTCATTAAAACAAAAAAACCTAGAGAAGTTGCTCTCTACCAGTTTGTATCTCTTTATTGAGTAGGTCACTTAAATGAATGTGTTAAATTTAAATTCAATAATAAATCATTGACTACAATTCAGGGCGCAGACTGCGTCTAAGACTTATCTTTTAGGAATAACAATATTTTAACATGATATTTGCTATAAGTTATTTATTTTACCACTAAGGTAGTTACAATCATTCTTTACTGAATATACAATGTCAGACAAAATCGATAACTGGTAGTGCGTATATCTATATATATTTCCATATCCTTACTGTTTATCGTTATTTTTTCTATTAGTTAAGGAAATATTCTTTTTTAAATTGAAAAAAAAAATTAAAAATTATGCATTTATGAAATAATACAGTAATTACTCGTAAACGATTACAAAATAAGTACCTACCTATATTTCAGGTAGGTACCTTACAAAATAATATTATATCCACTAATTGAATTGTATTGTTATATAGGTACATTTTTGGTGTCATATCTCACAGTTGCCATTGTGTTTGGAGTTCCTCTTTTGTTTTTGGAGATAACGCTCGGTCAGTTTTGTCAACAGGGCACCACTAAGCTATGGAGAGCCGTGCCTCTGCTCAAAGGTATATTATATATAATATCACATAAAAATCATTATTAGGTATACTTTTTTTTTTATACACATATATTGATACGAGCGTTTTGTTTCTTCAAATATTTTACAGGTGTCGGGTTCGTCAAAGTTTTGGCGTCCGTGTTGCTTGCCGCCTACTACCCGATAATCATGGCATTATCGTTGTTTTACGGTTCGCGTAGTATCATCGGAAGTATTCCGTTTCCGGAATGTAGCAATTCTATCAGCTTTTATGTAAGTATCGCAGTATATTTTAAAGTACGCCTATAAACGATTTCGACGGGAAATAAAGATTTTTCGAAAATTAATGTTAATACTTTCTTAACATTTGTTTTTTTATTTTTACATATGTTTTAGCAAGGGATGAGTTCTGACGCCATCAGTAGTGACCAATGTCTTCAACAGACTTTTATCAAACCACCGCACTTGAGCTGGCACTGGATTGTGATGGACATTTTGCTTATATTACTTATCTGGATCGTTGTCGTGATTAGGTACGTATCCAATATTACTTTAGGACTTAACTGATAACGTAGTTAATAGTTAATTTTTAGTGGTCTGTATATCGATCGATCCCATTTTGCTATTACATTCGTACAATATGCAAAATTCAGTTTATTTATAAAATAATGACCAATTATTGGAAATATATTATTACTTATATGGTTGTGTGTGTTGGGCGTATTGTAAACAAATAAATACTAATACAAATACTAACCAACGACTTATTGAATTTACTTATTTATGTATAGGTATGCCATATGGGTAATAGGTATTATTTATTTTACGCGCATAATATAGCTATAGACTTATTGTATTCGGTATTTAATTGTATAGGTAGCTAAAATTATGGTTCGAAACCTTTAAACAATCTATTGTGTTAATACAAAATTTATCATCTTATAATTTTTCATAATTTTGTGTTCTTAAAATAGCTATTACATCACGTATTGGAATTTATGTTGTTTGTTCACCGCCGTCTTCCGTCGTGTACAGTGTTATAATATCATATTACATAATAGGTATTTATGTATAATTAGGCTACTGTGTTACTGCCTCCAGTGTTGGCTTTACATAATTTACGGTAGCGTCTTTATTTTCTAGCAGGATAAACATTTTTATTTGATTTCTAGTTTTTAGTCTCGCATTTCAAAACGATTTATTAGGTAACTAGAAGCTTAACAATATATCAGATCTGGTTCCAGTTTGGGTACTTGGATGACAACTTTTTTTGGCTCCCGCTCTGTTTTTACTGGTTCGAAAATAATTTTTTTTTTCATTCAAGTGAATTTGTTACAGTAACCCCAAGGCTTCGAGGTCTACTTATTGGCCAGGGGATCTGATGTTTTCTGTATTACTACTTCAGGCTTTTACATTAAATAAATTAACATTACGTAAATCGTTAATTTTTATTTATATGTAAAATATTCATTCATACAATTACCAAATGACTTTACGTCTTTCGCTTTGATCTATTTTGCGCTTTATGATAAGTAATTAAAAATAAAAGTTTCCATATTGAAGTGAATACAGTTTAAAAGACATATTAAGAAAGAATGGACTGGAAACGAAATTATTATCACAGGGGAACCGGATGCTTTAAGCTTTCTTCAAGTGCTACATAACATTTTATACACATCATATAAACTAGATGATAATTAATTATCATAATTAATCAATTAATCGCTAATCGATCAAGGCAGGATTGCATTATTTCCCTCCTCGTTCAAGCCTCTTTCAAACCATTAGCGACCGGGTCTCCGTCTCCTGCAGCACTGCCTGTTCGTTTTCAGTCCATTCTATTTACGTTAAACTATATGTTGATATATAATCAGAAAAACAAACCAAAATTCGCTAATACACGAACCAAAGTAGTGGAATTATCTGAATGCTGATATATCATAATTAATTACTTGGTATAATGCATTATCAGTTCGATAAAAATGTACATTTTTATGTAATTATTGCTGTCAGTTACTAAAAACTTATTGTCTCAAAATACCTAATTACTTTAGGTTTAAAACTATTTTTATAGTAAACTTTGATGAACAGGAATATTTTTAAAATTATACATGTTTTTGGGATATACACCTTTGTTCGTTGCGATAAGTCTCATAAATTATTTAATATGTTTTTCGTGTCGGTCGTTAATTCTGTCACATTTACCTAAACATGAATAATAGATATTAATTTAGCAAAATATTATAATTGATATTATTGATGATAATGTTTTTTTACCAGGTTAGATTAGGTTAGGTTGTCTAACTTAACATAACAAACATAAACTTCTTCTGTAATGTACGACCATATTAACAACTTTTTTTTTATATTTATTTCAAATCAAAATATACTTCCCTACTATATCAGTAGACATAGTAAGTACCTATATATGATGTAAAAAAGATAACTTTAGTATACATAAAAAAATAAAATAAAACGTGAGTAAAGAAGCTACCCAATGATGACACTTTATATTAAGATATAACTGTCAACACAATTCCTGCCACTTCCTAACCCTGCCCATTAGATTAAGTCAATCGGTTTCTGGTTTTATGATTACCTTATCACTGTTTACTTGATAATTATATATATATATATTATTATTATATATATATATATATATATATCATACTAGAGCTGATGTTGGCATTTGACTTATAAGTTATTTATAATATTATTGAACAATGCGAATAGAGAAACAAGTGAAATATTTATTGCGTCACAGAGTTTCAATCAACTTACATTTAATTTAGTCTACTATAAATAGCTATTGTAAAAAATTGAATGCTCTATTTTAGTAATAGAAAACCCTTTAATTTTTATTATTTTTTTTAGCCTGATAAAAAATAGTAAATCCTACAGAACAGTAGCATTACTTGTCGTACCCGCCACGTTTGTAACTATTGCCGTTTTGTTGGTCAAAGGACTTAACGCAAATCAACGAGGACTGGAAATACTGCTGGATATTCAATGGGAGAATTTGTTGAAACTTGACGTAAGTTCATTAATTGTTTTTACCTTGAATATTCTAGTTTTACACTCTTAGAAAAAAATTTAAAGCGCCATCATTAATTAGTAGGTAATTCAGTAAACGCACGATATTATTATGTATAATTTAATTATAGATATTTTAGACTTAAACTTATGTTCTAAATTTAGCATTGTGATTTACATATTTTTATTTAGAGTATCTCTCAATGTGGTGTTTGGTATACTAAAAATAACTTTTTTCAATTTTTAACATTTGATTTCAATAATTATTATTACTATTAAAATAATTTATTAGTATAGGTACTGTATTTTAAAGCCAAAATTGTTAAAAAGTATAGTAGTTTTTGATTTAATTAAACCTTAAAAAAATAATTAAAAAACAACATTTTCATGTTACATAAAAATAATCAAATAACATAGAAGAATTAATTAGGCGTTTGAAAGTATTTGAAAAAAGTGTTCAAATAGTTAAGTGAGTTTATATTTAGGCAGGTGTTTAATGTAAAGAGTATGTTATAATATAGAAAAGACCATATTACATATAAATTTATTTATTTTTTCAGATATGGTATCACGCTGTAGTACAATTTTTCTTCACTACTCATTTGGGATTTGGTAATATTACAACTAGTGCGGGTCGACTGTATTCCAAGTCTAATCCTTTTTGGTGAGCGTTCGGCAGTGATTGTTTAATAATTTTTTTTCGATGGACTGGAGTTAAAACATATTTTTTTTTTAATTGTTAACAGGACTTCGGTTATGCTTACGGTGGTCAGCATCGTTGTCGGCCTTTGTAGCGTTTCAATAGTTACAATGTGGATATATGACATGCAATTACAAGCCGGACAAAAAATGGTGGCTACGGCAGCTCTATCGGAAGTCTGGTTTCTGACATTTGTATACGAATTAACGACCAGGGGAATCCTGTCCGATCTGTGGGCTGCTTTAGTCTATACACTGGTGTTCCTTTCCGGATTCTTGAGTCTGGTAAGCGACCGGAACTTTACTGTTTATTAATTAGTTTTTGTTTAACGTCATTGTACATTGTACTTGGATACCTACTTGCTAATTAGTATTGAATTAGTAAAAGTGTTTGAAAATTGTTCTAAAATGTTTAGACCAGTGGCGCACACAGGGGGGGGGGGGGGTTAGGAGGTTATAACCCCCCCCCCCCCCCCCCCCCGAAATGTCTTCCTTCATTACGAGCGTCTGGAGAGGGAGACAACCCACGAATAAATTTCTCATCAATTATTATGTCCTTATTTCTTATCAAATATATTATAAGATTTAAATAATATCATATTATTTTAATTTGATTTTGTTAGTGCTGATAAGGGATGCTGTCCGTTAGCAAGTTATTTGATAAAAAATTTGCTAGTGGGCAGCCTGCGCCACGGATATAGATACTAATATATACTATCCGTGGCAGCGCCCTTCTCTTTTCTATGACGTATTTCTATGGTCTAGACCACGGTCTAGACGCTCTTTTTTTTGTTACCGGATACGGGCACCTACAACCATGGTCTCAATTATAGTGTGATAACTAATAAGGATAACTGATAAGCAATAACGTGTTTTTGAATTGTGTGAATGTGAAATTTTATTAGTATTACAATTAATACAATTTACAATTAATATTAAATTTATTTCATGTTTAAGTTATTGACATTATGAGTGAAAAAAAGAAAAGAATTGCCCATGGTAATATTATGTCATTTTTTAACAAAAAATGTAAAAAAAATGATGAACAACCCTCAACTTCTGTTGATAATAAATTAAAAAATTATAATATAGACCATAAAATATATTAGATGTACAAATATAGGTCATACTATTTTGATACAACGTTTTATCATTTTTTAGCATAGGACTATACTATAGTAAATTATTAATAGAACAACCCCCCCCCCCCCCCCCGAAAAAAATCCTGTGTGCGCCACTGGTTTAGACAGTGAATCACGAAAAAGAATTACCGAACATTTGACATTGTATTGATCGACAGTACATACCTAGCAAAATATTATAGTGCTAATAATCTTGCATTTTATTTTTATTACACCATAAAGATAATTATAAAGACATTGAATATTTGAAAAAAATAACATAACAATGTCATATTATATTTCACGAGTATGGACATATTATTTTAATGAATGTCGAAAATAAAAATTTAACAAATTGTTTACATAAATAATTTTAAAAACACGATCAATTTAAAATCAAAATCAAAATAATAAAAATAAACTTGCCTTTTTTTTCTCGTTTCGCAGATAGCGGCTATTTATACTGCCATCGTAGGGCTATCCGTGGAGACCAAAGAAAAATGGAAGTGGTGGATATTGACTTGCATGGTTTCTTTTATTGCCTTCTTGGTTGGTGTCCTGTGCCTTTTGCCCGTGAGTATATATGACGAGAGTGCCTCACAACAATATTATTGATTTTATCGACACCGTTTTGAATTTTAGGAAAACCTTCAAGCCGTGCATTTGTTGGACGAGTACATCATTGGTCGCATGGTGGTCACATCCACGGTGCTAGAAGTAATTGCTTTCGTCTGGATCTACGGGCTGGAATCGCTATCCAACGACTTCGAGTTTGTACTCGGATACAAACTTTGCTTCGTGTGGAAATTTGTGTGGCTGGGCACTCCGATTTTGTTTATGGTACGTACCACGGAATCCATATGTCCATATAATATTTCACCTAATGTTATAAAATATTTTCGAAAAACGACTATTTACTGTCAACTATTTAAAACACTTAAAAATTTGAAACCAATAATGAATATTTTAAAACTTATATGTTTTTTTACGGTTGCCCGTTTTATAAAATTTGTGAGCACAAATAATTATATGTTTAATGAATAATTCCATTACTGCAGGTGTTTGAGTTTTGGAGTCTGTTTGTGATGCCACTTACCGAGTCCGATTACAGCTCTCACGATTCCATGTGGCTGTACGTGATCGGTTGGATCGTTTATCTGTTCATGTGGTCGATGATTATTGGCATAGCCGTGTGGCAGATATCCGCTCAGGTGGATTACAACTTTTCGCAAGTAAGTGCTCGGTGTGCCACTCGATCAATGACGATGGGTCGGTCAGTGCTGAATCGTAATCTACTCCGTATTGTGGTGTGATTTTTTTGACGGGCCGGTTGGTTTTTGTTTTCCGCAGAAATTCCTGAGCACCATAAAACCGGCACGGAACTGGGGCCCGGTGGACCCAATATATAGACACTGTTGGGTGCAGTGGAAGAAACAATACCAGGTTACAGGTGAGAGGGATTTCACTTTGAGACGACGTGGTACGAAGGACTACACACATTCAATCAAGCGGGGCAAACACGCTGCACCTCCAGGCACGGCATACAGTGTCAGCCCGACGTCGTTGGACCGAACGTCATCGTGTTACAGCATAGACGGCGTTAGAGGTTTGTCTCGTCAGCACTCTTCTGATCAGCAACACTCACAACATCAACATCACCAACAACAAAAAAACCTTCACCAGTACCACTACAGCCACACAATGGCCGACCAAAGGCGGTGGACTGCCGCGGAACCCAAAAACAGCGGCGGGACTTCCATCAATTATATGTGATCCGAAACGGCTAGTTTTCGACGTATATGTGTTGTAACTTGTAGACTGTATATAGTTATATTATTATGCATTAGGATATTTTATTTTGTTCGTTTACCTATATGGAAATTACAACGTATTGAAGTGTCTGATTGTTTACATTTTTTCTCGACTTGCGCGTTGTGTTTTCTTTTTAATTTTTATATGATATACTATACTATGAGCTATTCTTATTTTAAAAAGAGTTGAGAGATACTTAAATACGATTCGTTTAGTTTTGTTTTAATTTTAAACGTTGTATATGAATGTTTTATGTCCAAGCCAAAACCATTGAATTGTATTTATCAAATACTATCTTAGGTTCTCCAAAGTTTAGAGTAAGGTATAGGATTAATTTAAAGTTACCATCATTGATAAACATGACAACTTTTGTTGTAGTCTAACGACAGTGGTTTTTTTACACGTGTTTTTTTAAAGGACTGATTTGTATATAGTTTTTTTTTTTTTTACATGTTGAAGTTGTTCAAAGGTTTAACATGTAATAACGTTGACCTTTATTTTTTATTATAGTAACTACCTATATATTATTACTATTACGATGTAAATAATAAAATAATATACTATGAGATTAACTTGTTTATGAAATCTTTTGTTATTGTTTATATAAAAACTACTGACACAAATGTGTTGTATAGTTTAACCACGTTTATGAAACCATACTATATATATGAATCCGATGGGTGTCAACAAAGTACAAACATTGTTGAAAAATTAAGTTTTTTATTGTTTTGAATGACAATATATATTTTTAATTCCATATGGGTACTTTGAAACAAGATATTGTATTTTTACAATTTCGTTTTAGAAATATAATGAATTTCTAACGAATAACAAGCCATAAATCATAATTATTCATAAGTATTAAACGATTATTTTATGTGAGCGGAGTGCACATCACGAAGGCTACAGAGGTTTGACAGACAAATTGTTAGTATGGTGGTGCGGGTGATGTTCGCAAATTTCAAAGTTGAAATTAGCACCGCACCAATATATTAAATATAATAATTTTTAATAATATATATTATATATTTATATCGCTTTTAATACTTATAGAATACTTAAAAAATTTTCAAAAAAATGCAACTAAAAACATGTGTGTTTTGTAATTGTTTAATTTGTTTTATTGAGCATCAATTACGTTATGATAAAAAAAAATTACATTATGTACATAATATTTTATTCAATTTTCTCTTTTATTACTATATTTGTTTTAAAGACGTCGTAGAGTATTTGTGGGCAACAAATCTTCTCACCGGTCACGGAAAAGTTGATTTTGAAGGTACTTGAACACCCTCCGAGTATACTAAAACTCTTAACTCTACTCAGCTGACAGCTCTAGTAATACGTGACTGAGGATAAAATATATAAAAAGTGTAAACTCTCCATCAGATATAATGGCACTTTTATGCGAGTCAACATCATCGGCCAGTCAAGCACCGACGGCGACGTCCGATAATATAACCGAAAAGTTTGTACGAACGGGCAACATTATTATTTTTTTTTTATATTTATATTGTAAAACTATCGAACCTCGTGTTATTCGACTTCGTGCAGGCATCTACCACAACGTGAAAATCGTGTGTGGGCACCTATACTTAATTATTTTCGTGAAATAATTACACATTAGGTATACGTTACTATCAATATATCATAATATACGTGCCAACGGACGCGTCAGACTGTTCAGACGAATTTCACATCGTCGAAATGAATGATTTCCCTCTTCATATGCACTGTCCGTCCCGTAAAATCGTTAAATTATTTCAAAAGTAAGTACCTATATAGAGGTATTATAGGGGTTTCAATTCTTTTTTATTTTTATTTTTTTAAATATAACGAATAGTAAAACGCTTATTTTTCTAGGTCAACAAACCCTGATCCGAAAACTGTTTATCATATCTATGAAGATTAAGAAGCCCAAGTAGTTATATTACGAACAGGTTTATCGGTACAGATTGAGTACCGATTAAGTGTAACACATCATGCCACATAGTACGTACTATAAATAGAGTTTAATTAAGTTAAAATAGTGGTTCGATTTATGCGATTATTTTTTTCAAAAAACGAATTGTTCGCAAAACATCGTACTCGTAGTGAACCGATTATTGGCCGAGTTCTATCTATTTGAGTAATTTTTACGTGTGGGTAGGTGCTATGGCTTTACTCGTTATACTGCTGTCGTATCTCTTCCGTTATTTTATTAATTATATAGTTATTTATAATTATAATTATAATTATTATTATTATTACATTACAATATTACGGGCACGAAGCCCAAATGTGCAATTAAATTGCATATAAAATTTAAGAATATTAAAAATGACAACAGAAAGTAATTAAAACTAACAGTGGATAAGACTAGACTAGGTTTTTTTAAAATTTTAATTAAGCCTCAACAACAAAGGTTATTGGCTATAAACATTAATATTTTTTAACAGAGACTAGGTTTATATAAATCTTAAGTGATAGATAGAACATGTAAACATGTTTGACCTCAGTTATTGTTGAAAATATTTGGATTCGATTACTGAAGAATAAATATTTATTTGTATTACTATAATGATGATATATGTTACAAAATTATCATAAATTATATAATTAAGTAATAACTATAACAAGTACATACCATAATATTATTGTGTATTAATCGATTTTACATTGTAATACGTTTTTAATAATAATTTCTATCAAAACATTATAATTGAGTATTTCTAAAACTATCACTACAAATGATTAGATTAAATACTCTTTATGGACTTTAATTTATCTTTTATCTATATGAGAATACTTTAAATGGATTACAAACGTATCACACATATATATTAAGTCGATGTAAAGTAATATTTTTAATCATATGTCATACTATTATGTATAGGTAGGTACTTAATCCATTATCTCTAATAATAATGTCTTAGTTATTATTGAGCGTTTGTCATCGCTGTATGTTCGTTGTTTAATAAGTATTGATTATTGCCTTATAGGTTGACTAAGTAAGTAAAAATGTTATTATATTATGCCTATTGTTAAAATAATTGTTTCTAAACTAGATTCTGGCATACATATTAGCTATTTGTGTAATAGGTTACCTGGTACCTATTACCTAACTTATAATTTTATACATATTTTTTTTTAACGGTAAAATTTTAAAATCAGTAACGTAATGATTAACAATAAGCACAAGTGACTAAAGAATTAACATAGAAAAGACAAAATTATATATAGGACAAAGTAACAGACAATAACTTCAATTAAATTACTATTATTTACATAAACCCAGACAGGGTGTTTGATGAGTGAAAAGGCCATATATATTGATTAATATTTTAAATCAATATAGGTGTCAAAAATAGGTACCTATAACAATTTAACTTTTAATCACTGAACAATTTAGCAACTATTATTAGCCATGTCATTTCGAAATGTTCAGTATACTAATAATTATACTTTTATACTTATAGGTTACGTAAGATAATTAAGGTGGAGCGCTTAGCCCTCTAGAATATCTTATTTTCATTTAGTTTATAGTATTTTTTTTTATTGTTATTATTATTATTAATTGTTTTTCCAGCCCCCTTCCTAATATATTTGATTACCCTACGCTTATGATAAGAGGTGATTAGCCAAGCATTATGCCCAGTGATGTAGTCTTAAAAATTTTTATGGGTACACGCCTGAAACATTGTAAAATAAAACGTGGGGGGCTACGCCCCCCCACCCCCCTAATTAATACTCGTTCATGTTTTCTACTAGTGATTATAACATATTTGGTAAACAAAACCACAATTTTCATTTATAAATAGCATATTAAGCCATCGACCAACATAACATTATGGTAGACAAAATACTCAGGGTAGATAGCATATTGAACAAGTATCCACTATTAACTTACTATAATAATACTAATGTGAAAAAGTACTAGGGACAAAACGTTTATATAGAATTGTAATGAATACTTGGAACAATAACTGATAACTGGACAAAACAACAATATTGTAAACGTTACCAAATGGTTTAAAAATAGATTTGTGTACAAAAGACCCTGTACAACACGATTTAAGACTAGGTATTTAAGACTAAGTACTAGTGTACTACCATAGCCGTGGTACAAGTAAACCATGGACTTTTATGATCTTTTCTTAGTCCGTGAAATAAACAAATTACGCTTATCTTTTTTTACTTGTTAAATATCAAAATTTAATAAATATATATATTATTTGATGGGTAACGTTAATTCATCTTATTTATGTTCCGTGTACCCGCGTACTACGATTTTCGTTAAAGGTACACGCATAATTATAAAATTAGGAGGTGGGTACACGCCGTGTACCCCCGTGTACCCTCCACTACACCACTGATTATGCCACCTTCTGCGTTTATTTTTTTTTTTATTTAATATAGTACTCCAATTCTGATATTTTGAATTTTTAAATATTGTCGAAGACCAAATTTTTGTTTTTATCACATTTTTTGAACTGCTTAAAGGAATGACATATAGACTTTTGTTTATCCACACGATAACTCATATATTTTACTTTAAACTATTTAATGGATAATTCAACACAATTTTGGTATACTTATCTAGTTCATAATTCAAACGAGTGCCTAGTTTTTCATTTTTCATTTTTTTCGTTTTTTTATATTCATTCATTAAAATGACTATACCTACAAAGGTTTCCATCATAAGCCTTCATAATATATCCCAATAATTCTATTAATTATTATCATGGACATAATAGTTACTATATTTATTCATTGTACCTACACACGTCACACAGTTAAATGGGTAATTCAAAAATGTTTCGTTCGAATTTTTATTTTGATATCCATACGTAAACATCAGTTTTAAAATACCAACTCTTTTGTTGAAGAAAACGGGGGTGAGCTTGGTGAATAAAAGATAAAAATTAAATACAATTTATGATCAATTATATCCGTTGGATTAGGACTCGGAACAAATCCCCCCTCCCTCTGCAAATGTTACCAAAATAAACATTTATTACATCGTAAAAAAAATCAAAAAAAAAAAAAAAAACAAAACTATTGACTTGATTTTTGATTAATTTACAGGCACCTGCTGTTAATGAATTAGTGAAAAAACCCTCAACAAGTGCTTATATACATAAACGAAGTTTATAAGCAACATCGCGTAATATAAACACCATGTCTGTTTGTATGGTGTTGTTTATTATTGCTGCCATTAATGTCTCGTGGTCCGGTACACCAATCGCAGCCATGAACATTCTAGCTATAGAGCCGATCACGGGTAAAAGCCATTGGAATTTCATGAGTGCAATACTCCGAGCTTTGACGGACAGCGGCCATCGGGTTACCGCGTTCACTCCACTCCCTGACGGAGAGCGAATCAACTACACGGAGATTGACATATCGAACGAATTTCCCGTGTTGGATGGCGCCATCGACTCGAAATTCATAATGGAAAACTTTCGAAAATCCACGGTAATGATACCGTTGGTCATGAACTGGACCCGTTGCATTTGCGATGCCATCAACGGACATCCAAAAATGAAAGACATACTTATTAATGGGGCAGGCGAAGATTCTTCTGGTTACGATTTAATTATCGTCGAACGAGCTGCGTCGGAATGTGTCACTTACGCGGCTGCCAAACTGGACGTACCGGTCATATTTTCGTCGCCATCGCCGTTGAAAACGACTATTGAATACAGCTTGATAGGAAACGGTCCGAATCCAGCGACCGTGTCTCACATAATGGCCTATCACTCGGTTCCGAGGACGTTTTTTCAACGGTTTACGAATTCTCTATTCTTCGCGTACAGCGCGTTTTTAAATACACGTAAAGAGTCTGAAATGATGACAAACAGTCCCAGTGAATTCGACCTAGTGGAACCAGTTAAACCGTCTCTCGTGTTTGTCAATACGCATTACGTTACCGAGGCGCCAAGACCGTTTCCACCGAACGTCATCCAAGTAGGCGGCATTCATTTGCAACCTCCCAAAGATGATGCTATACCTGCGGTGAGTTATAGACGTTCCATATTATTATGTCAACCTCAGTATAGCGTTATTTTTTTTTTTTTTTTTTGGGGGGGGGGGTTGGGGGCTGTGGTTGAGGAGGTGACAATTTAATTTGCTCTTAGAAAAGATATATAGGTTATTTTATACATATAGGTTATTATAAATTAAAAGTGTATAATCTCTCGTCCTGTTGGTTAAAAATATTTTATTAATAGGCACAGCATTAATTCCGATATTTTTAAATTTCCATTATACCTACCAATATTTTTTGATTTAAAAACAAAAAAAAATTGTACGACTGATTTGCCCACGCCCACGCTCGCGCCTAGACATAAATTAATTAATAATAGAAACAGTGTGTGCATTGTGCATTTGTGCAATCAAGCAGATATATCTATTAATAGATTTAACTATCCAACTGTAAAAAAATGTAATCACCCGTGAAAAAAAATTGATTATCCATTTAAGTGATGAAAGTCTGTTGAAAATATCTCAACAGCCAACAGGATATATTATAGGAATATATCTCGCACCAACAACGCCGTTCTTTGGGACATTTTCAAAATTATAGAAAGAGGAAAATTCCCTACCTCCTTATTTGCCGCACCAGCCAGTCCTCAAAGCTCAAAAGACGCTTATCCTCAAGAATATTATAAATTAATAGGAGCTAATATAATAATATATAATATTAGGATGATATACGTAACTGTTTAAACTACAGGATGTTTTAGAATATATCGATAATTCGCCGCACGGAATAATTTACTTTACACTTGGATCGATCGTGAAGATGTCAACGTTGCCGGAACACATTCAAAACGCGTATAGAGACGGTTTGTCACAAGTTCCTCAAAGAGTTTTGTGGAAGTACGAAGGCGAAATGAAAAACAAACCGGCAAATGTGATGACACGCAAATGGTTTCCTCAACGTGAAATACTTTGTAAGTATTCACCTATTAGTCACCCATACAGGCTATACATAAGGCTATACATAATATATTATGATATGTTATTAGCTAGAGCGCGGATTTATGTTCTCTTAAAAATTTTAATATATTATGCTTGTAATATTTTTTTTAAGTATTAGTAAAATATGCAAAAATATTATATTTTTACATCAATTTATTTATTTTAACGTATAGAAAAAATTAATAATAATATAATTAACAAAATTAATAAAATAATAACATTATTAAAATAATAGGTAAACAACATTACCTATGTTTTTATATTTTTAACCTTTATTCTTAATGTTAAATTTACAAACAAAATAACATAAATTAAAACAAAAAAATTAAATGATGGAAGAAAATGTGTGATAATTTACGCGGTAACAAAATATTATCATTCATCAATTATTCGGGTCACGTCTTATTCTTATCGCAGCCGTTGAAATTTAATCTATCAGATCATATCTATTATCAGGTCTATTATGGTTAAAATTACGATTTAAGATAGTATCTAAAATCGTGGTCGAAAATCGAAATGTATATTTTATTTTATTCTTAGAAATATTTCAATACATATATTTTTAATTAGTGAAATATGCAAAAATATGATTTTCTTATAAATATATCTTCTTTTAACATCAAAATATCCACTTATATAATATGCAAAATAAAATTTTATATTTATAGATTTTTTGTACTATGAAGCGCTGACATTTTTTACTCTCGTAGTTGACAGTTGTGCATACATCCATTAAAAATATGTTTTTACGTAGAAATCCACGCTCTAGTTATAACGCAATAATTGTCAATTACATATTATTAAATGCATGCTTATCTTAAAGTGCATCCCAAAGTTAAGTTATTCATCAGTCACGGAGGTATATCTGGTGTGTATGAAGCTATAGACGCCGGTCTTCCTGTTCTTGGACTTCCGGTGTTCTACGATCAGCCCAGGAACATAGAAAATTTAGTGGACGCGAGCATGGCAATTTCTATGGACTTTTTATCTGTGACTAAAGACAAATTGTTCAACGCTATAAATGAATTAATTAACAATGAAAAGTGAGTTGCAATATCAAAAGATAGATTTTATTTCAATCACAACATTCAATTATTATCGTTTGAGTTTGTTGTTGGTAAAGTGAATTAATGTGTTTTGTATATACTTTTTTTTTTTTAGATACCGAAAAAATGCCAAAATCGTTTCTAATCGTTTCAAAGATCGGCCCATGACTCCAGAGAGATCGGTTGTTTATTGGACAGAATATGTTCATCGTCATAAAAGTGCACCTCACATAAAATCTTACGCCTTCAATCTGACGTGGTATCAATACTATCTTTTGGACGTAATTGCTGTAATATTATTATTGATCTCATTTACTGTTTATATCACTTATAAAATTCTGATGTTGATAAATTATAAATTTTATGCGAAAGCGGAAGTAAAAACGACGTATGCAGAATATAGCTAGCTAGGTAACTGATAAAACTGTAATTATTATTATCTATAGAAGGGGTTCTCAACCTTTTTATCATTGAGTACCATCAGACACTTATATAATCAATACGCGTACCACCTACATTCTTATAAACCAAACTAAATAATATTGAATGCAAATTGTAATAAAACATTTTTTTCGCGTACCACGGGTTGGGAACCTCTAATCTATAGGAATTTTTATAAACTATGATATAATTTTATATTTTATGAACCCCCAAAGAAATTATCACAATGTGTACCGTAAAATAAATAAATAAGCTACGAATAATAATTATAGATATTGCATGTTATTAAAATAAATTAAAACATGTTTGTTTAACTGCTCAAATATAATGTAATAATGAGTCATTCAATAGTTATTCCAAATTAATAGTATTTATAGATCAGATTTTACTCTCATCATCATTTAACATTTATGCATAAATTATTATATAATTATACCTAAAAATGTTTACATAATATATTAGCTATATTATATTTAAACGATAAAATATTATATTTGTTCATTATTTTAAAATTGTTGCCTAATACTATTTTATCAAACATTAAACTCTACACTTGTTTTTATCACTATTGATATGGTCCACGATTTTCAAATCTTTTCGTTTTAGTATTTTTTAGTTGATCTTCAATAACGCTATTATGCCTAAACGAGCGTATATGTAATTTGCGCCAAAAAAATATATTTATGTAATTTGCGCCACATCTAAAAATTAATATGTATGAAATTTTATTTAATGGTTATTATTATATATTATTGTTTGGTTTTCTGTTTAAAAATCTACATACTATTTAATAATTCACGATCACATAATTCATACAAAAATAACGAAAATTACGTGTGACTGTGTGTCGGTCGCCGGCGGTATATATATAACGCATAGTTATACTATTGTTTTATTCTAATGTCACGGCGGTGACAAAATATATTATATATAATCTTTATTTCCGTTTTTTTTGTCTATAATAGTATTAAATTTGAATTGTTTATATTAATTTTAATTTTTCAGAAAAATTTTTTACAGTCTACGTAAAATTATTGGCGACCCTTGACATATTGCAGTTCGTATTCCGACGGTTCACCTCGCGTAATATGCACTCATATCCTGTCTGCTTATATGTGTTTTAAATCGTTTACGTGGATGAGATTGGAGTAGTTATTTATCCATAATGTACGATCTAAGCTCTAACAGGTCATCAATCAAGTGATTAACTTGATAAGCAAACACTTATATTGGAATTCAATACTAAGGATCTTTTTATGCAAAGTGTGTCCTATACATATAGGTGTAGTTTTAATTAAAATAAAACTAATGGTGCTTAAGCTATGCATTTTGAAATTATTATATTTTTTTTTTTTGTAAGCAGAAATTTATGATACATCTACACGAACAGCATTATTTGAGGGTGCTAATTTTAAAATAGGGGGCGCTAATACCCCCTAAGCCACCCCTATTTGCACCTATGGTCCTATAATAATATAGTTGACCATCCGTTTGTCACGTTTGTTACCCAAACACTTTTTTTTTCTTATACGATCATTATTCTGATAGACACTTATAATAAAATCCAGTGTCGTAACAAGTCATTTTTGAGGAATAAAGTGAGTTTAAAGCCTGCCCCTCCCTATATCATAACACTGGTAACGGCATTGCCTTCTCCGCGTGATTAGATGGTTAAATATGTCATAAGAAGGTCAGTACTTTTTTTTAAAGTTTTTCTTCGGTTAACATTTTATCTTTATAGTCTTATACACAGATAATAATACTTCGACCTTTTGTAAAAGAATGGGCTTAACAGCTCAGTACGTCATTTATTTCGCGACACCACAATTTATATTTTATACACTCAATTTATGTTGGCAAAAGATTTTTATTTAATTATTAGTAGTGAAGAATCAACCACAAGTTTCTTAATTGGCAAAAATGTCGTGGCAAATAATGAAAATGCCCTAATGCCCTATAATGTCTTAAGTGTGAAAATGGTATGAATTTATACCTACGTAAGGAGAGCGGTAAGTAAAGGAGAATTTTGCGTTGCAAGAGAAAGGAATATCAAACAACACAAAGCGGTGAGAAAATTATATTCTTATATTCGTAAATTCGCTTATAGCCCGCTTACTATATGACAGTCAGGCCCATATACAGTGGGGATTTAGGGGTTCACCCCCCCCCCTACTAAAAATTATTAAAGTAGTTATATATTTGTAATATGTTATCGCAATATTGTCGAAGACGGGCTTAAAATATTTTACACCCCCCCCCCCACCCCCACGAAATTGATCCTGGATACGTGCTTGATGACAGCCACAATCTGTAATAATATTTACAATAAGCATATAAGCTGAAATTATACAATGGTTATCGAGTGCGTGAGGTGAGTAGCAACCCAGCAGTAACACTCGACATGATATTTAAGGTTATTTTTGATTATGTACATTTTACATACTTAAGTATGTGTTTTTTTCTCGATATTATTTGATTATTGAAGTAAGAAACAAATTTAACTAACTAAATCACGACACCAGCGTCTCTTTAATCTTCTCGGTGGATTACCTGGAATGTTTGCGGAGTTGAGGGTGAGAATGTAAATAGTTCAAATTTAAACGATATTAAAACCAAGTTAAAAACAAAAAACTAGTAATTTACAAGACTTAAGCCTAATGAAGATGTGATATCAGGAAAAAGTTCAATTAAACTAACAATAAATTTATTCTATCTCAATAATTTGTTTACATTGTTTGAAATTATTTCTATACAAATAAACATATCCGTTTGTTAACTAAATTATTAAATAACTTTTAATTACAAATGTTACTTAATTTATTTTGTAAAAAGGTCTTCATTATTAATTTATAAAAACAGATGGTGCATAAAAAGCACATCATGCATGGCCTAATCAAAAACTAAGGGCGTAGCAACACGTAACCACAACACCGTACGGCAACACGCAGCGTCCGTGACGTCAGGTTAAACTGAGCGCAACACCCAATGGCAGACAACTATGGGCGGTACCTACACCGCGCAACGCCAAATCACAGACGACTATGGGCGGCACCTGCTCGACGCATCGACGCAATCACCATGCCTTTAAATACAAGTGCGTATCACAAAATACATCAGTACACTCGCAGCTGAACAATGAACAACATCCACTAACAACTGCAGGGATCATGCGAACACAAGACAGTAATAAGACACAGCCAAACAGTAAAGTTTCATTCCACTCTGAGTTCAAATAGTTCACCGAAACTCTCTTAACTCTACAAGGAGCAACCTATGCTCGATTCTACCAACGGCAACGAAATTTGCGTACACAACCAAACAATGACAGTCTTCATTCGAAGCTCTACAGCACACCGGAACGGCCATGTGAGTAAAAAATGTATTATAGTACAAGTATTATCCATACTCTCGTGGATTTATTTCTGTAGGACTTTTTACATAATCTCCCGGTGTTAATACTTAATTTGATATTTCTGTGTTAGATTATATTATTGGACACTTTCTGTTGATTTTTCTTTTAAACGTTTTTCACCGCAGCTATAGAAAATATCAGCCCACTCTAACTATTTATTTTCTGATTATCTTCGACATTATTACAGCGTTTTAGTTTTAGGACTTGGATAATAGGATTCAAACATTCATAATACCTATGTCACGCATATTCATATTGATGGTGTTTTTTGATTTTTCCCATATTTTCAATTTTACCTTCTTTAATATATAATATATTTTACAATTACTCGAATAACTTCCCCATATTTTGTTTCTCAAACAATTATCCATTTGAACTTTTTTTAAATATTTTTATTTGTCAATTATTCCTACTTTACCACTTTGTGCATTCATTTTGTAAATTCAATAAAAGATTGTATATTCGTAAAAATTCTTCGGAATTATGTTCTGACGAAGTGGTCGGCTGTACTGGTACGACGGACCTAGTTTGCAGATGGCATAGATCCAGTGACTTTCGAGTTCCGCCCAGCGCACGTCCGATGGGCGCCCGCTTGGTGTGCAGCTATTACGGTCCATCAATGCCTTCGGTCCGCACCCGAATCCGATTATTCGGTGGCGTCAAAGCCGTTGAATGACATACAAATCTTTTCGAATATAAATATATATGGATGCTCATTTGTGTGAAAGTCTTATAATGTTTCGTTTCTTGATAATTCCTTCCGACTGTTTTACACTTGGTTTGCAATCACTCGATTAACTTGTCCATACTATGTTCTTCTCGAAAATTTTCCGTTTTTAACTTTTTTAGTTACATTAAATTCTGATTGAAACAATATATTGTTTCACTGTAATGTGTGTTTTTCGTTTGTCAATATAATGCTTAGAAATTAATTCTCAGTATAGTTTTCAAGTGTCGGAATACCAAGGAAAGAAAATATTATTTTTGCCATAGGTGTTAACTCTTAACAAATTATTTCGGATACATGAAATTTTCACTGAAAGATTATATTGGCTTTTTCTATGTTTGATTAAATTTTCAAAATATTCCGGACCTTTTAAAGATATGTTATAGATATTTGAAATGTTCCATTTATTATGTTATATACTTTTATCAATACAATTTTATCCTTTGAGTAAAAACACTCAAATATGTAATTTTACATACATTTAGGTATTATATCAAAACTGTAAATAATTCAAATTTAAAGATATTTATCGTCCCAACAAAAACTCTTCGTCGAAATCCGTGTAAAAAATTACCAAGTTTAAAACAAAAAACTAGTAATTTACAAGACTTAGGCCTCATAAAGATGTTAAATTAAATTTAAAATTAATTCTATCTCAATTATTAGTTTATATTGTTTGAAATTATTTCTATACAAAAAATCATATCCGTTTGTAACTAAATTATTAAATAACTTTTCATTACAAATGTTACTTAATTTATTTTGTAAAAAGGTCTTCATTATTAATTTATAAAATGCACATCATGCATGGCCTAATCAAAAACTGACTAAAGAAAATGGACAAATTTACACACATTCAATGGGCAAATTCTGGATTGTGTGGTGTACCATAGGGTCGTGCCCGCTTTGCTTTTTTTTACTTGGCTTTGCTTCAATACAGTCACGCTGGATATTGAAAATTTATATAAATTATTTTGATGTTTAAAATTTATAGGATATTCATCTTCTCATAGTTTGGAATTGAAAATTAAAACAAGGTTTCACGTAAGTAGTCAATACTTAATTCTGCAACAACAAAATTTAACAACTATACACGGTTTTTATTTTTACAGTTGTTTTAAGTTAAAATTTAAATGAAATTTCCTATTAGTTAACCAAGAACAACAATTTTAGTAAGTTCTATTGTTGTAATTTCTATTAATATTATTCGTTAGTACTTAATAATTTCTAGAGTATATTTTCATTGAAATAATTTAATGTCGTTAAAATTACCATGTTTCAGTGTTTAGAAAAAAAACTTCATCGTTGACGAACACATTTATGTTCATAGTAAGTCAACGATACGCGAACGCCACTTTTTTTTTTTTGAAATAAAACGTTCACGACGTTTATACTTTTAATTATTTTAAGCGATTTTTAAGGCGCTCAATTTATTTACTATTTAATAAATAAATACATATAGTTTAGATACTTTAGAAAATATATATACTCTAAAGTCTAAATTGTGTTTTTTTTTCGGTTGTCCTATATGTAATTGGCTTTTTATATAAACTGCCGATAAACTATTCCTTTTTTAAGAACTGAACATGCACGAATTCATTTTTTTAGTGTACATTCCGAACACTGCTTATATTTTATACTTAGTTATACTTATAATATTATATTGAATATACTAAGAATGACTGACGGTCGGTTACATAATGAATCTGGTTATATTCAATTGGATATTATTTTATAGCTCAACGTAGAGTTAGTTCTCGAATATCTCTGGGCCCAATTTGAAAAATCATCATAAGAAATTGGGCCTCAACATTAATATACCAAAGGAATGTGATCATATTGATACTTGAAGGATATTGATAAAGGGTAATCTATTATTTACTTTTTATATATTATTTATAATAGCAGATTTATTTTACTTTTAATAACAGGCTTCAACGTAATTTTACAGGAAAGAAATTCAACGTTACTGCGTTAGTATTACAAAATATAATTCTATTAAATTCATTTCTGATCACCATGCTGCTGAATGTAATTCCACTTTAATTTCGACCTAAAACTCTGAAGATTTATCGTTGATTATGGTAATAGATCAGAGTTTTAACATGTCTCGGATAAATAAATTAAACTTAATTTTTTATAACTCAAATGTAACTGGCAATAAAAGATTAAAATCCTTATAAAAATAAAATGTATAATTATCTAAATAGAATTTTTTTTTAAAGCTTATTTACACTACAACAACAAAGGTTTTTAGCTTACATTTGATCAAAAGTTAAACAAGAAAAAAACATATAGGTAGGTTGTAGGTATATATACATTACGTCATTTTGTTTTAAATTTTACAAATTTATTATTATTAAAATGTACTGATTGCAGCTGTATTATTAATGTATCATCTTTAAATGCTTGCAGGTGGATAGTGAAACAGGATTTTAAGTATCTTGTGTGGTTCGGTGTATTTGAGGCTGATGATGCCAATGTGCTCAATTGTTAATGTTTTGTTGTAAGTATCACATGGCTTTCATTTATATTTGTATACATTTTCAAAATAATTAAAACTTTTTTAAGATGTATTTTTTTATAGACATTTGAAATTTTCTGTTTTATTTGGTTTTTAATTCTATTAAGTCAATTATGTTTTATTCTTTGGGTCAAAAAGTTTGGAAATTTAGTTCAAGGTTCAAGGCATAAGGTGAATAATAGAAGTTAGAAAATAAATACATATGCACGTTTTTTTTTTTTATAACTATTAATAGTTCACATTTTGACAACATTTATTATATTGAAAATTTAGAAGTTATTTAGTTTTTGAAATGTATAAACCATTCAGCTTTCATAGCTGGGGAGTGACATTTTAAAACAAGGTTTCGATATGTATATTGACAAAAAATAAATTACGAATTGATTTTAAACAAATCCAAGTTACTTTTATTTATAAATAACTTAGTAATGAATATAATGGAATTATTATCGATGTTATTAATAATGAAATCGATATTATTATATTAGCATTAGGTATATTATCAATCAAAATCCAAAACAATTTATTGAGCAAAGGCCGTATATTACAATATTTTAATAATTATAATGCTTTATATAACTTTTTTTCAAATAAAATGTATTTAGGTAATGTTAAAATAAGTTTATGATAGTTTGTGCGTTATACATTTAACAATATTATAGTAAATTGCATTTTTTAAATTCATAATATTCTTTTCATCAATAGTTTATAACACTACACGATAAATTTCAGTAGATGTATAAATATTCAACTTTTTTGTGTGGTTCCAAGTAAACGCGTGGACGTAAAATTAATAAAAGGCTAAGACAATTTCTCAGATTTTGGTTTGGAATTGTATAAATGTTTCAGACCGTACTTATAAATAATTTTAATAATGGTATAGCATACGAATGAAATTATTAAAGTTAAAATTAATATAGCAGCAATCACGTCCAAGAGAAAGTACTGATACCACGTTAGATTAAGAGCTTGTGATTTCAAGTGTGGCGCTCCATTGTGACGGTGTATATACTCCGTCCAGTAAACTATTAATTTTTCTGGTGACAGTGGCCGGTCCTTAAATCGTTCAGAAGTGATTTTAGCATTTATCGAGTATCTAGAAAATTATACGTAAGTATGCTGCGTTATAGATCAATACATATAATATTAATACAATATCACAAATTAGGAATATAATATATAGGCAAAGCTGGGAATGTTAGTCTTTTTTATCAACTAGTTAAAGTTTACTTTAATAAAACAAAAACTAACCAAGTGTTGCAGAAATATTAGATATCCGAATTTCTAACTTAGTTAACAGTTTGTTGAAAATAGTAACTTGAGTTAGATTAGAAGAGAAGTTAATTTTTTTTATGGATTAAAATACTTTTTTGTTCAAATGTAAATAACAGTTATCTAACTAGCCAAATAGCCATGATGTCACGTTTATCAAACAGTTTTTGAGATTTTAGAATTTTGGAATGAAAAAAAATAAGTAATAATAATAACAACTAACTAGTTAGGTTTTTTTTTCTAACGAGTTAGATTATGATATTTTTTTGTGTTCAATTCAATTCGTTATAAGTTTGAAAGTTATTGTTGGTGTCCAGCTTTTATGCTATTATTATAATTTATAATGTAGGTATTGGTGAAAAAGTGATCCGACAATTTCTGATTATAATATATATCATAATAATATTTAAATTATTTACTTTTCGTCGTTAATGAGTTCCAAAATAGAATTTAAAACCATGTCTGTGGACACCGATAACAGTTCCATAGAAATCGCCATTCCAGCATCAACCAAATTTGCAATATTTCTGTGTTGATCATAAAACAACGGAAATCCAAGAACCGGTACGCCAGCGTCCACGGTTTCATAAACTCCGGATATACCTCCGTGGCTGATGAACAATTTAACTTTGGGGTGCACTATATCAGGAAAATAATAGAATAACGCTTTTACAGTTCTCATCAATATTATTATAACCATATGAGTGTTGATCGGAAAATCGTACAAAGTATGTCACGTTGAGGAAACCATTTTTGTATCATCACGTTTGGTGGTATGTCATCCATTTGACCTTCATATTTCCATAAAACTCTTTGAGGTACTTGAGCCAGTGCTTCTTTAAATGATTTTTGAATGTAATCCGGCATCGTAGACATTTTCACCACTGAACCAAAAGTAAAGTAAATCACCCCATTGGGTGACTCGTCAATGAATTTTAAAATATCCTGAAAAAAAATGTGAGTAAAAAGTGATAACAATAATGATATAATGTATAATAAAGAACGTATTGCAATTATAGTTATCAACAATCATAATTTAGGTGTTGTGGTGCATTAAATTATACTAATAAATGTTTGATTATTTTATAAAATGTGTTATATGATTGATGGTGGTTTAAATAATATATTGTAAAATTGTGAAATATTTTAATTATTAAATCAATTAAACCCGCCGGCGTTGCTAGCTCCTGGATGGGTGACCGACCAGGATTTTTAGTAACAAAATTCTGGTCGAGCACCGTGGCTCCAGAGGCCAAGTTAAAATTTCACAAAACTTTATAACAAAAAGATTATATTTTATAGAATAATATTATGACAATTCTTATCACGAAAACATATTTTTAGTATTCTCGTATATAGTCCGTACAGAAATGTGTGCTACGTAATTTTCATGTTTTGAACATAATATATATATATAAGTAAAAAATAATAATATGATGGTAGAATATTTTTTTTATAGGTTCTTCATAATACAGATAACTGGTACATCGTATAATATTACGTCACGCTCCTATATGGCTCTATCTACATACTTTTGCGTGTCGTATAATAGTCGATATTATAATATGATTTTTTTGTTTGTAATTTTTTTTCAATGAACATTTCTTTTAAGTTTGGGCTTGGAAAGGGACCTCGGTCCTTAGCCCCTCCCCCTTCGAGCCACCCATGTGGATAGATGATCAACCGAAATTTTTATAGCAACAAAATACTTGCACACATATACATTATACATTATCCAAAACAACCGTTCCCCTACAAACATTTAATGGCCATATATAGTTTCCGGGTTGATGATTAAGAGGATGTCAGCGCACTATTTGTTTTCTCTCTCTGACCCACGCGTAACATACACAAAACGCATTTACGAAGAATCATTTTTTCTATGTCTTTAAGTAATTTTAGAGTAAAACTTTCCATTACAAAAAAGATAAAGGATAATATTTTTGAGGAAATGACATATTGATTTTATATTTTATTGATATTTGACTTTGTATTCGACTTTCAAAATAAACAAAAAAACTGTACATTTAAATAATGTTTAAATTATTTAGAGACAATATTTAGACAAATCGATATGTCATTTCCTCAAAAATATTATTTTCTATCTTCTTTGTAATGGGAGGTTTTACTCTAAAATTACTTCAACATATAGAAAAAATGATTCTGCGTATATGCGTTTTGTCTATGTTACGAGTGAGCCAGACAGAGAAAACAAATAGTGCGCTGACATCCTCTTAATAATAATATTAAAAAAAAAAATCATTACTAAAATATCTACAACGTACTGTTTACTATAGGACCTTTTTATAGTATAATATAGGTAATATTCAATATTTATACGAGAACTACTATAAAAGTACAAATTGTTTGTCAACAAATTTTTTTTTCTGAACCTTATTTATTTTTGATTTATGGAATCCAATAGAATACTTTCCAATCCTCTTGCATGATAGATATAATACAATTTAAATCGTAGATTGATTTAATTCACTTGCGCCGAAAATGCGTACCTATATATAATATATAGGTGATAAATAGTATTAAATACTAAACAGTAATAATATTTTTATTCATTTTTATTTTTATTTATTAGGGAAACCCACGGCGACATGGACCATTGGATGTATAATATACTACGGATATCTGATAAATGAGATAAGAAGTAATTTGAGCTATATTTTTGGTACAAATTTTTCAATTTTTTACTTTTGATACTAGCAATAATAAACTTAAAAATTGATAAAAACAATTTCCAAAAAATTCAATATAGCCAATTTGTAAATTTTATTTTAAAAAAAAATATGGTAAAGAAGTTTACTTAGTCAAATGGCTCATTCTTTACAATTTTTTTAAATATCAATATATTCTCGTTAAGTAAACTACAATCTAGTTTATGTTAAAAACGTTGGTATTTCAAAAAATTTAAATTTTTTTAAATATTTTATATGAAAATTTTTAATCACCTAAAATTTATAATTTTTGAAATTAATGTTATGTTTTACATTTTCAGTATTATAAAAATTAAAAATATAGCAAGTGTCTATGAATTATATTTATAAAATATATTTTTATACTATTTATTGGAACAAGTCATTTTGTTTTTCAGATCTCCGTGCCGCACCCTGTACTCTACGGCTTACTTAAATCCGCAATAAAACTTCGATTGTTTAAGTCTCTCGCCACGGCGTTTGCAATGCGCTTTATCGTGGCTTTAACTAGGGCCAAACAAGCCCCATTTTGCAGCCTGTTTTATTTTTTGTTAATATTATATTAAGATCTATATTATGTGTATAGTACGAAATATTTTTGTCCAATGAATTTGAAAATCAAAATGCATCGAATGTAACATGCGACATGCGTTTTTTCAACAAAATTGTTTGATCTTTTTAAACACGAGCTGATCTAAAATCAAAACCGATTAAATTAAGGCGAGTTGAGTTTTAATTTCATTTACTGAATTATTGGATTTTAAATTGACGATCCTATATAATATGTATTTTCATTAGATTTCATATACAGAGCAAAACCTCTCTGTTTAACGGAATCGCTTGAGAGTTGAGACCAAACATTTTTTCGTCATAGAGAGGAAGAAGTTGCATATATAATTTGCACCAGGAATGTTGACATTTTCCGTTACAAGGAGGAATCCGTTTAATAGAGGGCCCGTTATTGAGAGGTTTTAATGTATAAAATATTTTTGCCGACTCGTCGTGTTTCGGTCGATTTTGATCAATAGAGGTAAAAATTCCGATCATTCAAATCTAAGGTATACCTACTTGGGCACATTACTAACACTTCTAACACGCACAAAAAAGGACTAAACACATCACCGTCCAGTGCATTTCCGGTTCTACATATATATAGCTCTTCATCCCGAACGCTTTTTTATTTAAAACACGCAAATGCATAAAATGTATTTATTATCAATATTATATGTGCAGTTTCACGTACGGTTGGCAAGCTTTTTGGCTTATCCAAATGCAGTCCGCCGACGTGCACGAAGTTTGGCGGTACAGGCCTGGAGGCTTCGGTGGCGTAGTGGCTGTTGACGAACACCGCGGACGGGCGGACTGGCGCCACAGTGTCGTACGGTTTTGGCGCGTCTGCCCGCTTCAACGACCACTCCTTGTACCGGACGGCGAACACGCTGTACGCCAACAGGACGGCGTTGCGAAAGCGCTGGACGAACGTACGGGGCACCGCGTGGTCGGCCATCACGTGGGACACGACGGCCGGGTTCGGCACGTGTCCCAGAAACTGGCCCTCGTAGTAGCTGATCATCGGCGACGGGACGACGAACACCAGCGGCAGTCCCAGCACGGTGGCCGCGTGCGAGACGCACTCCGAGCCCATAGGTTCGACGATGACCACGTCGTAACCACCGCGGTCGGCCCGCGGCCGCATCGCGTCTTTCATGCGATCGTCCTCGAATATGGCGTCGCACAGCGACCGGCTGATGGTGACGATCAGCGGCAGTATGGACGCCGGCTCGACGAACTTGTCCAGCACCTCGGACAGGTCCACGTCCAGCTTCATGCGGAACGCCGCGGACGTGTCCACCTCCGTGTAGTTGTCCCGGTCGCCGTCCAGGAACGGCGTGAACACGGTGACGGTGTGCCCGGCGTCGGTGAGCGCCCGGAGCACGGCCCGCATAAAGTTCCAGTGGCTCTTGCCCGCTATCGTTTCCACGGCCAACACCCTTATGCCGTCCACCGGCGTCCACGGGCCGGCCGCCAGCGATAAACAACAGGCCACGGCGACGACCGCCCGACACATCGCGGCCAAGGCTGTGCTATCGTTTCGGCGGCGGTGGTAGACGTTCGACAATGTTACCATAATGTTATGTCTCCGGTATACGGTATGCGCGGTACGTTACCATATATATCGTGTATACGGTACCGCGGTATATTACGACGATGAGTTTATAGGTTGCGCTGCACGATTCCTGCCGTCCGCAGTCATCGATGTGATATCGTTTACTAGAAGACTTCTTATATAATATAGCCCTCTTACCACCTCTGTCGCACTAATATACATAATGTTTTATCATTATCGTTCATTATTATTAATTATCGCGGTAGGTATATCATTCAGTCGACCTTTTGAAACTCTAATTAGTCGTACCCATGCGCGTGCTTACAAAAACAATAATAATTTTATATCTTATATTCGTATATATAGGTACATAGTGCATTACAATATCTGACATTAAATTATATTATACGTATCTCGTTCGTATAATCGTTCTAAATATAATCATAATATCGTATAATCGTCACGTCATTTATTACTATAATTTCGAACTCGGTCATGGGCGTAGGCGCACGAAGAATGGAATTCTATACTTGCAAATATATATAGGTAATGTAAATATGTGCACATAATGTATAATGTATATAATTACTATACCGTGTAAAGTACAATATAATGAATAATTATGATATATTGACATAACGTCATAAAAACAAAAATAATGGTTAATTGATAATTACGCATATCATCATGTGGAATATTAATTATTGTATTATAATACATATATGTGGAATGTATAATAAAATAGAAGCTTTTGATAAAGAATATTTACAATTTTAGTAAAAATGTTAAGGTTTAGGCTTTGAATTTGATATGTTGTTACTTTGTTAGGAATTTGTCGATAACTATCTACTTATTTTTTGTTCAAAAGGGCGTGTGTCATTTTTAAGACAGATTCTGTTACTATTAATTCATTTGATTCTGTTTCAACTTCAGAAGCCGTATTGTGAGTAAAAGTTGTATAGAGGCATAGAGTAATTGAAACAACCGAAAGTTTAAATTTGTAATTTAAAAGCACTATTAATAGAGATGTGTGTGGTAAATTCTTACCGGGTAGAAAATTGTACATACATTATACCAATTTTTTTACCAAAAAAAATGTTGTGTGACCATTCTAATCAATTTCTATCAAAAATGTGTTTCCCGATTTGTAAAGAGATCTTTCTCATCAACATAATCTTAACTTGACTATTATTTTTCCATACTTATATAATGTTGTAACTATTGTATAACTCAGCTGTAAAGAAAATGTTTTGTTATAAAATAATCATGTTTGTTTTGCTTTTATCATATTAAATTAACAAAGTAGGTAAACCGCAAAAGGAATTAATTATACTAATACCTAAATATTCAATAGTATGCTCTGATACAGAATACATACATTTTTAGTTCTGTATATTGTTAAATTTGACAATTATAGTACACAACAATAGAATCACAATCATATATAATAATACAAATTGATAACGATGTCTCTAAGATTTAGCAATTTTACCATTTTTACCAATATATTGATAAATTTACCGACATTGTTTTTAACGTAAATTAACCTTAAAATTTAAAACTTAATTTTTGACTTTTGCCTATTCACAACAACCTACCATAACCAATGTTTTAGAAAACTTTAATTTATTTGCAAATAATGAGGAAATATTAATTGTCTGTTATTTACATTGTATTTTAAATCTTAAATCATTGGTAAAATATGTAGGTAATCTATAGAAGGATTATTTCACTTGATTATACTAGTTTTATATTAAATCAACATTCATTCATCGCGATCCAAGGGCTGTTTGGTTAGGTTTAGTGAGGTTCAATCTAACCTAACGCCTCAAACGGCGCTGGCTTCTAATACTGCTATTAATATTTAGATTTAAATTATTTCGATAACAGCAACGCTATCTACTGACGTTAAATAATTTTGAACTTGTATCTTGGAAGCTGCTCAATTTCCAAGTTGGATTTCTCGTCCATGTTTGATTTACAATAATAATGTGGATGTATAGAGAGAAAGCTTCCATTTGATTACTTTGTTGGAAGCCGACTCGCCTCCCGCCGCTCATCGCACCCGTACAGACTGTTCGTCACCGATCTCCGTTCCGGCGAACGCTTTCTCGTCGACTCTGGAGCGGAAATCTCCGTCATACCACCGGGAAACGGCCCATGCCGCTCACCGGACATAGTGTTGATGAACGCTGCGAACGGCACCCAAACCTCAACCTCACAAGCCAATTTGTTTGGACGTTAGAGATCGCAGACGTAGTTTGACCGATAATCGTCGCAGATTTTCTACATCATTATTTTGGTCTGCTGCAGGTCGAAGAGCGGCACAAACAAATTCGTAAGAGCAATCTCCGTCGTAGGTATGCCGTAAAGTCGTATCTTTACCACAAAATTGAACAGAAATATTGAAAAGTTTGCCCACGAGTCACCGGTCCCGGACAAGTTTTTACATATAAAATTGAACACGACCGGGTCGCCGTTATTTTCTCGTCCGCGCCGCCTACTTCCGGATCGACACATCATCGCGCGTAAAGAGTTTGATTATAATATACGTTAAAAAGGTATTTGCCGATCGTCTGCCTGCAGCGCTTTGGCTATTGTCCACTGCTACTCGTACCAAAAAAAGACGGTAATTTCCGACCACGTGGAGATTACCGGCGCCTAAACAAAGTAACGAGAGCTGATCGTTACCCGTTACCTCACCAGTCACCTCCACGACTTTACCGCGAATTTGGGGCACGAAGCACACGGTGTTCACCAAGCTCGATTTGGTCCGAGCATATAATACCATCAAATACCAATATTTTATTGCCGCTAGCAGGACATACCGGAGACGGCCGTAACGACACCGTTCGGCTCATTTGAGTTTCCTGTTGTGTGCTTTGGCTGGCGCAACGCCGCCCGGAAGTTCTAACGCGTAATCGACGATATTATGTTTCCTTTGCCTATATACATCGACGACGTGCAATCGCGACGAACACGAACAACACATCCGCACGGACGTTGTCAGGATTACGGTGTAGCTATTCACCCCGTAAAGTGTGTTTTCGCTGTCGACTGCACTTAAACTTTTCTGGGCCACATCATTAAGAGGACGCTACACCAGCATGTGTTGTCTCCGTCTTACACGCGTACTACCTACATAGCAAATTTTCGTTCGCTAGATTCAATAGTGTGCTGTTAGTTTTGATATTAGAGCGAATTGACCTATTATCAAACTTTTACGTAAGAACATTATATGTGTTCTCGTGTTGGTTTTTTACGATATTTTAATTTTTAAATGAGTTATGTGAATTTTCAAATATTCACACTTAACATGCTCATAACTCATTTAAAAATTAAAATATCGTAAAAAACCAACACGAGAACACATATAATGTTCTTACGTAAAAGTTTGATAATAGGTCAATTCGCTCTAATATCAAAACTAACAGCACACTATTGAATCTAGCGAACGAAAATTTGCTATGTAGTACGCGTGTAAGACGGAGACAACACATGCGGGTCCTCTTAATAAGGACACGTGCCGGACGTGTCATACGCGGCAATACTGGCAATTAAATTCATCGGGGAGTCTGACAATTTATAATGTAAAATATTATATTATAATCAAGTCTGTGACTTTTGTATTACACCAATAATAAATAATAATAATGTCATAACTATACACATTACACGGGACGATACAATGTCGAATAACTAAATTCAATCGTCTAATACAGTACGACGCTGCAGTTTTAGGTGATGTTAACTGAAAAGTTTACCTACGTGATGACTGCGATGGCGGAGACTTTGAATGAATCTAGTCTCAGTGTACTGAATAACATATTATTCTATACAATCTACCCCCGTCCTCAGCTTCGTCGTACTTATGAAATTCGGATACACAATTGAGTCTCTTATTAAGAGTTCGCAACAGTGGTATTTGTTTCTCCGACTCTCCGTCTTACCAGAGCGTATAATAATATAACAAATTTGCGCTCAGCAGAACACTTGTAGCTCCTTTAGTTTAAAAATTACAGTGAATCGACCTATGATGAAACTTGATGGTAAGAACACTATCTGTGTTTGTACGTTGGTTTTTTACGATAATTCAATTTTTAAGTGAGTTATGAGCATTTTTAATTTACTGTATATTATATGTGCTCATAATATTTACTTAAAAGTGGAATTATCGTAAAAAAACAACGTACAAACACAGATATAGTGTTCTTACCATCTAGTTTCATGACAGGTCGATTCACTGTAAATTTTAAACTAAAGGAGCAACAAGTGTTCTGCTGTGCGTAAATTTGCTATATTATACGCACTGGTAAAACGGAAACAACAAATTCCACTGTTGCAGTTCCACTGTTCCACTTGAGATCATTAAAACCCTAACTATCGGTAACTCTCATTGTGGAGATCTACAACAACGACGATTGTAACCGCGGTATCAGCGCGCCCCTCTTTGGTTCAATATTGTGTACTACCTCCACGACGCGACCGACGAACGAGTTCACTTTGTTTTCGGACGTCCGTCGTATAAATATATTTATATGTCTATGCTACAAACCGACCACCCGTCAACGGCGTCAACTCTACCAAACGATATACTTTGATAACGCTGGTGCTGCGATAACGTGTATTTTTCGTAAAAATATTCCAAAGAGTATAGAGACAAACGGTCTGTCTGTTATCACTGCAGCTGTTTTTCAATCATAGATTTTCGTTCGCTACCCGTTTGCCCTAACGCGATCACTTTGCTCGTACTCGAGTGTGAATCGCGCATTCTTGCTCAAGATCAAACTACTGTTCGCCGACGACAATAATTATTGTTGTTGTTAATCGGTCCGCGTAAAAAGATGTCCATGTCCACGCTGAAAACGCCCGTGATGAACAACATCGCCAAACGGTGTTACGCCAGCAAGGCGGCCGCGGCGCTGTCCGTCAAAGGCCCGCAGGTGCAGACGAAAAAATTGGCCAACAACTCGCTGGTCGTGGCCGTTCCCGACTACCCGACCAAGATCGGACGGGTGTCGGTGACCTTCTTGGCCGGATCGCGGTACGAAGAGCCGGAAAACTCGGGAATCTCACACCTGGTGCGCAGCTCGGCCGGTCTGAGCACCGAATCGTCGTCCACGTTCTCGATCGTCCGCAACCTGGGCCACTTGGGCGCCAACTATTACGCCACGTCCGACCGGGAGACGATCACGTACACGATCGAAGCGCACAAGGACAACCTGGTCAGCGGGCTCAAGTACTACATCGAGTCCATCTCGAACCAGACGTTCAAGCCGTGGGAGCTGTCCGACAACGTGAAGCGCGTCCAGTACGAACTGCTCAGCCTGTCGCCCGAGCAGAGGGTCTTGGATATGGCGCACAAGGCGGCGTACAGGCACGGCCTGGGCAACACCGTGTTCCTGCCCAAGTACAACGTCAAGAAACTCGGCACGGAACACCTGCTGTACTACGTCAAGAAGAACTTCAACGGCCAGAACGCCGTCATATCCGGCGTCGGCGTCGACATGGACACGCTGGTGCACGTCTCGGAAGACCTGAGCCTGCCCAACGGGGACGCCAACGGATCGGCCAAGTCAAAGTACTTCGGCGGCGACCTGAGAAAGTCAAAGCCGTTGGACGTGACGTATTTGGCCGTCGTCGGCGAGGGAGTCGGCTACAGTGATCCGCAGAGCGCCGCCTATGCCGTACTCCAGTACGTGCTGGGCAAGGGATCGTCGGTGAAATGGGGAGTCGGACAGGGAGTATTGGAACAGAGCGTCCTAAAATCAAACTGTTCCGACAATTTCGCAGTGTCCGCCGTGAACTACAACTATTCCGATTCCGGTCTGTTTGGTTTCCTGTTGGCGTACAACGGCAAAGACGTCGCCACCGTGTTGAAGCCTGCCGTGCAGAGTCTGAGGTCGCCCACGGTTAACGACACCGAAGTGAACAGGGCCAAGAGACAATTGATCCTGTCGCTCGTGTCTGCGTCAGAGTCCAGCGCCAGCGTCCACGAGAACATTACTTACCAAGCCGCCACCACCGGACAAGTTATGCCGTTTGAAAAGTTGATCGCGTCTGTCGAAGCCGTCACCGTCGAGGGTGTGAAGAAAGCAGCCGCCAAAATAGCAGGTGGCAAGCTGTCGTTGGCTGCATACGGTAATGTAGCAAACACACCTTACTTGGATAATTTGTAGTTTAGCGTTTGATTTCGACGATAGTAAAATATTGAACTCTAAATATACCTTTATTGTTTAAATGATTTTTTTTTTTTTTTACATTTACCTAAATGTCTGTTGTAATTAAATACATTATTAATAGAATATATAAAAAATAAAAATAAAAATGATAAAACACCAAGTTACACATTGTATTTATTATAATAAATTTTCACGACAAAATAAAATATATCAAGAGCTTAAATATAACCATATTTCCTTGGCGCGGTGTTCTCTATTTACGTCCTTTTTTCTTTTTGCTTCCACTCGGTTCATTCTTGGTTTGTTGTTCGGGTCCTGCTACCTTCATGACACGACTTTTTAGTTTCGGTATTTGCACACCACAATGTTTCATCAAACTCTCTCCTGAAACACAATTTTTAACGATCAAGCAAATTGGTTGTTTTAATAATTTATTTTTAACGGGCAATTTCCAAGAGGATGTCGCCACACTATTTGTTTTCTCTCTCTGGCCAAAGTGTAAAACGCATCTATGGAGGACATGTTTTTTATTTTTTATGTTTTTCAGTAATCTCGAGAGTAAAATCACAAGAGGAATGACATAATAATATCGATTTCGTGTTCTATAGTTATTTGATTTTGTATTCGACTTTCAGAACAAACAAAAAAAAATGTTGTGAATTTGAATGATGTTTAAATTGTTTAGGGGCAAAATATTTAGACAAATTTATATGACTTTTGCTCAAAAATATAATTCTGTCTATTTTATAATGGCTGATTTCACTCTAAGATTATTCAAAAAACAAAAAAACAAAAATTGTTCTGCGTAAATCCTTTTTGGTCTTTGTTGAGCATAAGCCAGAAAGTGAGAACTATAAGTGCACTGACATCCTCTCAATACATAAATTCCTAAAATAAAGTTTGAAAATTTAAAATATTAATCCTTCCAAAAGTGTAATATCAAACATTTTTGTTTCTAAAATGATCATTAAAATGTTTCTGTTCATAAAAATTGTATTTACGTCTGAGTGGTACCTACTTATTTATATAAAATATTTTTGTTCTCAACAACTTTAATAATAATTTTTATCAATATTACTTGTCTGATTTATTTTTTCACTCATATTTGGATGATATGTTTAACAATGTTATTACATTTTGCTGTAACATTCAATGCAGTGACTTATTGTAACAACCGTTTAATGTTGTATCATCACAAGCTAATAAGCGCTGATCAACTTTCTGTAAGGTTTAACTAGACAAAATCATTGTTGTGTCATTCCCTCGAAAATATTATTCTCCATCTCATTTGTAATGGGCGATGGTACCCTAAGATCACTTGAAAACATAGAAAATATGGTTCTGCGTCGATGAGTTTGGTCTACTTGGAACGAGGGCCAGAGAGAGAAAGAAAACAAATGGTGCGCCGACATACATTTTAATTTGACAAATAAATTGTCTACAATTCAATTTTTCGAGTATATACATTAATTGCTGTAGGAAAAAATTCAACGACCAGACAAATTGCAAAAAATGTCCAACACTGTGCAAATTAAAAAATGATAAACAGATCATAGTCACACACATTGCTTTTGGTTTGCAGTCATAGGATTAATGCACACTGAAATGCAATTTAGTGCATTGCTATGGTTGCAATTACATTTACAGATAACAATATTTGAAGAGTTTCTACCAATTTATCGTAAAAATGAGAAATAATTATTCACTCATATCACTACCTAATACCATATTTGAATGATTGTAATACATTTATTTGGAGTTATTGAGAAAAGATGAGATGCTTGAGGGAGAACCATCTAACTCCAAAACCGGGCACCGCTGTCTATGGCTCACAACAAATGTAAACTTAACTGAATGCCTCTCAAAGCAGGCATCTCAAACATCCTGTCAGAAGCCCTCCACCCAGACAACATAAGACAAATAATTACCTTTATTACTAAGTCCAACCTTATCAATAGTATTTAATATGTAACTTATATAACATGTAAATAATTTAGATTTAAACCCATTGTCGCCAATGGTCATAGTTGTCGAGGCTTAATTCAAATAAAAAAATTAATGTAAAGAATTTTTTTTTTGTCAAAAATGCGTTGCTGATGAGTATATTTTTGTTCTATGTTTTATGGTATTCACGGTAGGGTAATGTGGATAAAAAAAGTTTGGGAACTGCTGACTTAAGGTATTATATTATCTGTGTTTTCTATGACTTTTAAAAATTATTCGCCACTTATTCGTTGTTTGGAATTAATGACTGCTGCAAAGGACTGAATTTATCACAAAAAGTTATAAGTGGAAAAAAAATAGAACTCAGCCAGAAGACTTGAAATTTAACACTTCATAAAAACCGCCAATTATTATAATATTAACAAATTCATACAATTTCCTTCTAGCCCTGCTACCAGTGAATTTTAATTTGTAATATCGGTCTTGTAAAAACCGGCAAAGTAGTTTAATGCTTCGAAACAGTTTTAACTTTGAACTCTCTTTCCAAATATTTAAGTTGACAAACAAAATCTATGGGCATTGTTGAAATGTTTTTGTTTAGATTTTCAGTACAACATTTGAAAATAATTTAAAATTTCAATATTGTGTTTAGTTAAATTGATTAGGTTTTGTCGTGATTGTGTACCTACTCAAATAATTACATTGAGATTATCTGAAATTCCATTGTTAATTTTAAAATCTTTATTTATTACTTCTGAATTTTTTTTTTTCAACTCACTCGAAGGAAATGCTAGGTTGAAAGGTGTTCCGTCATCGTTCTTAAGTTGTACTCGTATCCGACCACGGAAGTGCCATTCCTTGCTACATTCACGAGAATACTGCTTGTTTTCGGCTTCGGCATTGAAACCGGACGCCTTGACCACTTCGAGGATCTCTTGGTAAGTGGGATTTTCCACTGCAAATTTTTTCGGCACAATACGTCCCTCGGCCAACGTTTTTTTGTTATTCAAATACGCTGGGTATATGCATATCCACCTTCATCGTAATGGTAACAAAGTTGGTTAATATTGTTTGCGGCCAAATTTCCAAACGGAAACGAAGCACTGATCGAAATCGATCGATCAACTTACCTGGATCGATCACTCGGTTTCTTCTCTGCGTAAATGCTCGACATTTTTCTTGAAGCAGCTCACAAACATTAAAATCAGAAAAAAAAAATATAAATACCGAAATTCCAATAATCTAATGCACAGTCATAGTGCGCCTTTCTATTGCTGTCGATTTACTTGAATTCAGTATTGATAATTTGTCGATATTAATATTGTGCTGTAGTACGAATAAAATATGTGGTTAAAAATTAAAATATAATAATGTTTAATATTTATCACAATATTTACATATTATTGTGATAAGAATTGATAATAATATTATCTATAAAAGCCGTGGCAACACGTCGTTTATGAAATTATTAGATTATCCTGATAGATACTATATTAAGAGCGGGCCTAGCCTATAAAAATAATAGTATGTAAATTCCCTTATTTCCCCTTCGACATTCCGTTGTTTCATAATTTGCCAGTTCAATATCAAAACGGTATAACCCTTTACCATGGTTAAAGTTATATTTTTGTTATCAAAAAGTGGTAAGCGCCAATTTTTGACGTATGATAACAGCTACTATCAACGAAAAGATAATACATTTGATGTTAATAAGATATTATGTATATGATAGATCATTCACTTGTACTTTTTGTTGGTCAAAATTTGAATTTAAATTGTCTACACTAGTAAATTGTAATTTTTTATATTAATTCATTTGAAATATTGTATTGTAGTCGTTGAATTTATTTGCGAGTTTTTTAAAAACCGTTGTGCAAAACATGGCGTCGATGAGTGCAGCGAAGAAGAAACAAGTGTCCCAGAATGAATTGCGTTTATTGATGCTCAAGCAAAAATTACAGACTCAAAGGGTCAAGAAGAAAATTGAGTCGCCTCTGGCAAAATATCCTTTTGATTTTTTGATAGAAATTTGACATCGTGATGGCTTTTTGCGTGTTCAATGTTAATGTTATATAGGTACTATATTACTTATGGCGAATGATATCGAAACAAAATTTTTTCAGCACACTATGGAAGCAGTTTTGTATAATATGATTACCTAGTCTGCAACATTTATCACAATATTAGAAATATTATTCTGTTAGGTAGCAATTTAACAATTTAATACAGTGTTTATCACACAGTTGATAGACATAAAATATCACTTTATTATGAGTGTGTGACTTCGGTTCATTCCATATCAACATAATTATTAATCATATAAAATCGTGTGGATACTATTATTACCTGACAAATATAGTTTTAAAATTATTTCAATAGGTCAATTTAGATATTGTTTTTCTGATGTAGGTACAAACCTGCTGTGAGAAAAGAATTGGTAAAATTTAATTGTTTAGTATTGAGGATTTAATGCATTTTTTTAAACTTACATGATTAGGTAAACAACAATTTTTAGTTTCTCAAGTTTTACTATGACATTTTGATTTGATTTCTTTTATACTTCAATTCTTTGAATTTGATTATAATGTTATTAAGTCTATTATTGTCAAATTAATATTTAAACATAACTGCCTCATTATAACCATTGATAATAAATTGTAAATATTAGTATTCTGTAAGATGACATTTAATTCTGTAAAATTAAAATCCTTAATTATTGGCATAAACATATAGCATAACTGGTCAATTGTCATGTGTTGTGTGCAAATTGAACATAAAAGATGATTCATTGTGGAGTGTTCATATCTCTTCCAAGGTTCACAAGGAAAACATTTCCAAACGTAAACCAGAATCATCAAGAATGACGGAAAGGTTAGCGGTTACTACGGAAAGCTTAAAACGAACTCTGCCTAAACAAGAGAGTCTTGTTCCATCTAAAAAATTAAAAGGTAAATAAAAATTCTACATGTTTATTGAAAAATATGTGATTTGAATTATGAAATATATATTTTTTAAATGCATTTATCTAGGTATTTTAAAAAATTATAAAGCACTTCCAGAAAAAGTTCCTAGTGATTTCTTCGAAAGCCCAACTCCAATCTCATCAGATGGTCAACAAACCTCAAAAAATGTTAGCCAAGAAACTGATGAAAAAATGGATGAACAACCAGAGGCTCTTGATGATTTAAATCTCGACAGAGGTGAACTACCAAAAGGATTTTTTGACGATCCAATGTTGGATGCTAAGGTGGAGTTTACATTAATTAATTATTTAATGTTTTAAATATTTAAATGTGTCAATGTTAAAATATTATGGTGTGTTGTATGTTTTATTAGATTCGAAAAGAGGAATACGTCAGCTCAATAGACGAAGAATTTCTAAGATTTCAAAAAGAAATGAAAGAAGAGAATATGTTATCTGAACAGATAATGGCAGATAATGAAGATGAAACCACTTATGGGAGACAAGTAGAAGAAATTGATGAACAGATCAAACATTGGTCAAAGTATGTTTCATTTAAACAATGTTTAAAATGTTCGAGACAATATTTAGACAAATTGATTTGTCTTTCGCTCAAAAATATAATTCTCTATAGTGACTGATTTTACTCTAAGATAATTCAAAAACAATAAAAAATTGTTCTGCATAAATCAGTTTTGTCTTTGGTGAGCGTAGGCTAGAGAGAGAACTAAAAGTGCCCTGACATCCTCTAAAATAAGAAAGATACTATGACCAATAAATTTCTACTGTAGTGTACAACATTGTTTACATAAATTCCTAAAATAAAGTTGGTTAAATTTAAAATTAATATTTCCAAAAGTTTAATATTAAACATTTTTGTTTATAAAATGATGTTTGAAATGTTTAATAAAATTATATTTACAATTTTGTGGTCCTACCTATTCATACATATATTTTTTATTTTAAACAACTTTAATAATGATTTTTAACAATTACTTACTTGTCAGATTTCAAAAATTATTTTAGTATATTTACTTTTAATATTTTACTTATATTTGGATAATATATTCAACGATGCTAAATGTTTACATTTTGCTTTAGCTTTTAATGTAGTAACTTTTTGTAACAATGTTTTAACCATTTAAAGTTGTATCCCCACAAACATAAGCACTGACCTGTATGAATTTACTGTTAATAATAACAATTTAATGATTTTTAGTTGAAATGATCAACATTACTATGTTAAAGAATAATTATTGAATTATCTTTTTTTGATTTTTCTGTTAATCATTTTTACTTACATATCTGACTATCAAAAACTGCAATCCACAGTTGAATATAATATGCACTCTTAATGATCATGTGTAGCACAAATTTGTTGTTCTTGTCTTCACAACTGGACAGATATCAAAGCTAGTCATTTTTTGCTTACAACTAATGATGTTATTCATAATTAGTATTATACAAAAATTATTATCCGTCGTCATGTTACATTTTTTGTGTTCAATATTAATTTACATACAAGTAATTATTGGTATTTTAATTTGATCATATTGTTTACATTATAGAGTTATCGAACTGGAGAAGAAGAGAGAAAAAATTGCTTCGGCTACAGAAAACATGAATAACATGAAAATTGAAAATGAACCTGACAAAATCGAAGAATCTGATGATTCTGATATGGACGAATTCATCGATTGGCGGTCAAAAAAATAAAAAATAAAAACATTGAATATAATAATATTATCCTTGAGAAAAGATGTTAAATATATATATTTTTTTTATGTGTATAAAATAATTTTTAAAAATGTCACGTCTTGTTTACAAGTTAATTGTAACTTAATATTTAAAAATATAAGCTATAGTTATTTTTCATTACCACGTAATGGTTTAGGAACAACTTTTCAATGTTGCAGAATGCTACAGTGATAGGATATTTAATGTGTGTATTTGCTTGATGGTCTAAAGTCAAAAAGTATTGATAAATATGTACTTTATACGTGATGTTGAATTAACTATTTTATAAAAAAAAAAATGTGGTCGCTATCAATCATGAACAAGAATATTTTAAAATATAAATGATAGTTATTCTACATTACCATGTACGAGTATAAGTAAAACTTTTCGATCGAGCAGAATGCAAAGTGAATGTGGTGGCCTGTGTAATGCTTTTTTCAACCTTTATTCTTTAAACATATAATATACATAATATATACATTAGTGCAATACAACAGACCTTTTGCTCGCTTTTTCCAAATTTCTCCAACTTGTCAGTCCACTTCAAGTTATATGTCGTTGTCAATAATGATTTGATGGGTAGGCGGCTTGGGAATACAGCGGAAGAAGAAACTTTGAAGATAATTTCTAACTGAATAATGGCTCAACAAATCTACAAAACTTTTAGTATTTACTTTGTTACCACATAAGTAGGCGGTGCATAGAACCTTCTTGTTTGGCGAGATTCACACATATTCAACACCGACCACCATCTTATCCATTCCCATCTAATCAGTTCTTATTTTAAAATAGTTATCAATCAATTATAGTCGGTGCTCGAATTGGGAAAAATTAAGTAGAGGAGCTCAATCCCCAACGATTTAAAAACTATGTTCCAAGTGCACAATTAATCAAAGCATACCCGAATCATGTGAAAAGCTCTTAAATTTTGTCAACCTGACTGGTCTGCGTCACCTCATATGAAATTATTGTAACTAGATTATAAATTAAAATGTTAATATAGTTTGTAAATAGAAATTAAGTATATAAAGTGTAAATAGTTTAATGTTAATTCTATGAAAAGATAAGCAGGCTATAAGCCTTGATGTCAATGCCATACATTTAATAATAACAAAAAAAAATATATATATATATAATATAATATGTATTTTTATTATTATTTTATTGAATAAACGCCCAAAGTCTCAAGTACAGTACATACTACATAATATATTAAAGTTAACAGTAAAAAATAATGCTTTATAAATTTAGGAGTAAATAACACTACAAATAACAATACTTATTATGTGTTAACATAGTAAAGTTGTGTACTAGAAATTAATAATAATAATAATAAAAGCGGGTAAGTCCGGGTAAGTGGGTATTGTTCTGTTGTACATTAGGGGGTGGGGTGGACCTCTGACTAGGGTAGGTTAAATTTGAATGCAATGATAGGTATCATTGTATACTAAAAACGATTCTGAACGGGAGACTATCTATCTAGGATATATTATAGATTATTAAAAATTTTCAAATCTTAGGTTTAAAAAGAAATTTTTTTATGAATTTCTAGCTTAAAATAATTTTCGAATTTCGTCATTTTTACGTAAGTTGTATCAAAATTAAAATTTGAATGCTTGTAAAAAAAAAATTGTGGCTATATATTTTTAATATTTTTCAACTGCTATTGTAAAAATATTTTAGGAGCCTTGTATTAAATTTTCAAATCTTAGATATAAAAGGAACATTTTTTATGAATTTCTAGGATAAAATAATTTACGAATTTTCGTGATTTTTACGTATGTTGTCAAAATTAAAATTTGAATGCTTGTAAAAAAAAAAATTGTAGCTATATATTTTTAATATTTTTCAACTGCTATTGTTACAATGTGTTAGGAGCCTTGTATTAATTTTCAAATGTTAGATCTAAAAAGAAAAACTTTTATGAATTTCGATCTAAGATAATTTGAAAATTGCCGTAATTTTTACGTATTAAGTCAATATTTGAACTTCAAATGCCAATAAAAAAAATTGTGCCTATGTATTCTTATAATTTTTTAATCACTATAAGAATAACTTATGAAGAACTTTATATTAAATTTTCTAGTATTTTGATGGGGCCAAAAAAATTTTATCGACAATTCAAAAAAAAATTTTCAGAAAATTGAAAATTTCAGTTGTCTATAAAAATCTCAAAAACAGTCAAAATATTTTGAAAATTAAATCATGTAAAGAAAATGCCAATTGAAATAACTGGTAAAATTGTCAAGTATCTACGACTTATACTTTTTGAATAATAACAAATGTTTAAAACCGTCTAAGGATAAATCGTTATCGTTACGCTATTTCGTTAAAATTTAAAATTCAAACGCACCTAAAATTTGCAATGTGAAATAATTTGTAGACATTTGGATATGCGTCAAATTTAAGAAGAGAATGAAGTATCTCTCTCTCTCTCTTCACAGTTAATATTTTTGTTTTCTAAAGAAGTTTTGGCTTTAGTAAGTTCACAGGTTCTTCAATTTGTAACAAAGACTGAAACAAAAATTTTTATGATAAAGAATCAAACACGGAAAAATTTAATTTCGTTTGTATTACATACCTTATAATGATTGACAAAACAGGAATCTTTTTCATATTGAAGATCTAAAAATGTGTCAATTGACTTAGCAAATTTTAGGCTTTCTGTAGAAAATCTTATTTTCATGTTCATAATCATAGCATCAAGTACCGGAAATTAAGCATTTAACATCCAATAATCTTTAACAGTTCTAACACCTTCAATTACATCTTCTGCACCTGTTGTAGTTGTAACTACAAAATGATTGAACGAACTTGGTTCTTTTCTCTTTCTTTTTGAATCTGAAAAAAATATTTTTAATTTTAGTAAATAAAATAGTCAATAATAATTATGTTACAATACACACTACTTTCAATATCCTTATTGTTTGCTAAGATGAGATTGATATTATGTTTTTTTGAAAATTTTTCAATAGATTCCCACAAGTCTAAAAAGGATTCAGCATTTAGACTTTTTTCAAAAGTTTGAATAACTCTCTGTTTTCATTTGCAGTTTATTACTTAAAATGTTAATAAATTTCAACACAAAATGCATTATATGTAAATGAACAACAAATTCTCCTTTTAGGAGAGTAGCTGAGATACCTAAAAAAAAAAAAATAATAATTTTAATATTAAACATATACTCCAAAATCAAACATTTTATTAGTACCAAGAATTACTTTACCCATAATAGCTGTAGTCACATTGCGGTCATTGTTTTCATTTATTTCTTGTCTTAAAACATTGACAATTAATGTAAAATTAACTATAACAGCTCTACAATTGGTATGTCTACATACCCAACGGGTATCACTAATATTTGATAATGTAACTTAGTTAATTTGTAAATTTGTTTGCATGTCTTGAAGTTTCCTATTCTTTGATAGTGTTGAAAAATGAACGTAAATAGCTTCCAACCCATTAAATACATGTTTGGATTACTGAAAATGTGCTTAATTTTTATAAAACCTAAAAAATAATATATATTCAAATTTCAGCTACCAATTTAAGTATTAACTAAAATATTGCTTATAATAGTTCTATAAATACAATTACTCATGAACCATGATGTTCATAAAATAATTGTGAAACCAAATATCATGTTGATTAATAATAATACATTTTATAAGTTTAATAATATAATAAAAATGTTGGTACCAAGACATTTTTGCGCATATCAACTGCGACATGGTTTAACCGGTGTGCCATACAATGGATGTAAATAGCATTTGTATGGTGTCGAGTTATGGTGTTTTCTATAAGTAAAGTTTGTACTCTCCCTTTACAACCAGACTTCACATTTGCTCCTTCATAAGATTGAGCTATAATAGGAAGACTATACAAATTTTGACATTTCCAAAAAGGATAAAATAGTATATACAAGTGAAACTGCATTCTGATTTTCAGAGACATTAATAAATCCCCAAAAAACGTTTGTATACAATAAAATTAATGGCAAATCTTATGCAAAGAGACATAATATGTTCATGTTCCTGCTTATGACACCTTAAAAATAAAAATGAGCAAATACAATTAAAATGATAAATGATTGTTTATGGTATGTTGATAATAAATTAATAAGTTTTATAACCTATAGCTACGTCACACAAAATTGAAAAATTTCCAGTTATTTTTTATTTATGCTCTAATCATACCACGAACATTTTCTGCACAAATTTCAACTAGGTAGTTCATTTTGAACTAATGCAGGACTTGTATAATTTATTTCCCTATACAATATTTGATGAAAGTCGGGAACATATTTATCCATAATTTTACAAAGTTCAATAAAATTTCTTAAAATACAATTAAGTGAATTAAAATATAATAAAACAGTACTTGTATCAATTTCAATAAAAATTTATTTACGTCTATGAGTAATGACGAACTACGGGCGCTGGCGGTCACAAATACATTAAATTTAAGAATTATAGAGATGACCGCGTAGAGGATCCGTTTCCCGATATTTTGTATAATAATCATAATAAATTATTATTAATATTATATTAATATACAGAGTGTGTCCCGTGAGGATTTACCCATTGCGATATCTCCCGAACTAATGGTGATATCGAAATTCTGATTTTGTAATAAAACTCATAGAGATAAAAACTACAATTATTTAATATTTTAATTTATTTTAACGTTTTGGTAAAAAAGTTAAAAAATATTTTTTTATTTAATTATTTCTAAAAAAATTATAGAACCATTTTGTAAAGTTAATTTTTCTGAAAATATTGATGTTTCAACATTTTACTTTCAATAATTTCCTGATTTTTAATATTTTTTTAGTTTTGAGAAAAATTGCAAATTATTTAACACCATTATGTTATCAAACATGGGACCCGCCGCCCCGCGCGCATTCCCATAAGACAGGCCTAATAATTATAATCATATTTTATTTCTTCAAAACTAGAAAAAATATTGAAAATCGGTAAATTAATGAAAATAATATTTTGAAACGTCAATATTTTCAGAAAAATAAACTAAAATGGCTCTTTAATTTTTTTGGAAATAATTAAATAAAAAAATTTAAAAATGAAATAATTGTAGTTCTTATATCCCTGCGAATCTTATTATAAAACCAGAATTTTGATATCTCCATTATTTCGTGATATCGCTTTGGCTAAATCCTCGTGGGACACCCTGTGTACATATTATGGTATGGCTGTGATTATGTTAATTATACAAGAAATTTTGTTTTTCAAATTTTTTAATTTCGTAAAATATTACTCATAGATAATCATAGTATTTACCTCGGAACAAACGGTTATTAATATAACAAAATGAAACGTAATAAGGTAACATAGTTTAGAATTATACCTATATGTTAATGATAATTACAGATTTTTGTCAGAACATTCAATCGTTAGAATTATATATACCCTATATATAACCTATAGGTCTATGTGGTGACTGAAGTAAGACGCGTGTACGTTTGAGACTTGATATTTTGCAAATATCTAGAAAAAACAGCGTTAATAGTGTAGTGTTACCTATGTCTTAGATTAGTTCGCGATGGATCATTGCTCATATGCAAACCAAATTTATCGTAGAGAAACTGTTTTAATGTTTCAAATTATTGTTTTTGATAGTAATAAAAAATATATTTACGAATTTGAATTCACTTCTATTTATTTAATTTTTCGCTTTTAGGCGCTCCCGATGTTTTTTTTGGTACTACTTTTTTTCACTTTAAACATAGATGTTTCCGTATATAGGATAAATTGAGTGGACTGTAGATGAAAGTATATTATGCATCGTCTGATGTAGAATTGTACTAACCGAGTGTAAAAATTTGGCCTAAGGTGAAGGATCCAACTTAACCGCGCAAGTCTGCCCGGGTGGGTCTTGCTACGGTAAGGTATAGTAGAATAGTGATCGTCTTCGAGACTCCGCACTTGTATTTATAGACACATGGTCAAGCCCACTGCGTCGCTGCGATTGGCTGTTGGGCGTGACCGCACGACGGCGATAACGCTGGTTGCCCGCGGCATTGGTCGCCGCTGCTCTCCAAACCACGCCCACGGCGTTCTGTCGTCGTATGTTTTCGTGCATTGCGCCATGGTCGGTCACGTGCTTTGTTACGAAATGGTGGATCAATTGTCGCCGGGTCGCGGGTCACCGGTATATATATATTATTTATTATTCATGTATAACAATTGTGTTGCTAAAAAAATGGTATCGACTTTATTTTTCAAACCTTATCTTACCTAACCTAACCGAGCGATTTTTATTTTTAAGCCTCCCCCCGAATTCATGCGACGACCATCTGTAGATATAATAATATCGCGTCAAGTGCACCAAATGAGCACAGCAATTTAAGATAGGAAAAAAAATAATATACAAGCCGCAGTCGTATTCAAGTTCAAAACTTTTTACGATTTTGTATTATCATCATACCGATGTGTGCAAGAACAGCGCATAATATTGAACCTAAATTTTGTCACCAAAGTTTTAACTATATTTTTTGTATTTTTATATAATTTGTCTTGTAATTGGTACTAATAAATATTATTATATAAAACTCGACCGTGTATTTTATCTTTTTTACGTACAATATATTCTGTTATGACGTAACTATAAATGTTCGCCGCCGTGACACATTTTATCGATGCACAATAATAATATAAATATAATATTATATTATTATATTGTATCGATCTGTAATATCGAATGAATCTTCGACAACAACTTTCGCCATCCTCTCGGCCTTGCGATCTTCAGTGATGCGACAAAATATTCTTTTATAATATTATTATGCTGAATTGGCATTAGTAATATTATTGTTGGCAATCGCATAATCACTCATCCACGCTATATAGGCAGACTTGCCGTTCGTAAAACCACTAAAATAAGTACAGTGGAACCTCGATTATCCGGGGTAATGATGGGGAGGGGGTCACACGGATAAATGAAAATCACGGTTAATCGAGACTTTTTATAATAATGAAATTTTATATTTAATTTTTATTAGAAATACATAGGTACAATTTTATAACAATGAAATTTAAAAAATTTGATTCAATTATAATTAGAAATATACATAATGTACATACAATAATTTTATACAACAAGTTATTAGTTTTCTCTAGAGAAAGAACGACACGTTTTCGTTTAGCACTCATTATTAGATTATTTAGATTAATACGTTACGTTCGGCGATAGCGAAGGAAAAAAGCAAACTGAAGGTGATTCGATAAATATAATAATCGATGTACAATATTGCTTATCTTCATATTATTATCGTCAAAAATGTCATTAATATAATTGTCGATATCGTGTATTATGTAATATAAAATGTTCGATTATAACTACATATATATCTACAGTCCATACTTATTTTTAAATTTTTGGAAGAGTGAGCACGGTTAATCGCAAACACGCGCGGATAATCGAGTCACGGATAATCGAGGTTCTACTGTAACAATATTATTATTAATAAACGCGTTATATACATATAATGAACGTATAACAGCGTCGAAGATTATTATTATAAAGCACATATGGCATTATGCGTATATTTAAATCACTTTACTTTCTTAATCCTCCGCCTGAAATGTTATTAAAAAATTATGTTTATTGAATTAACTTTATTAGTAATATTAAGATTTTTCGAAATGTGGAATATGCGTATAATTTATTTATTTATTTAGTTAAAATATCTTATACTGTCAAACCATCTCCGCTCACAATCGTTTTTCGTATATACAATGATATTATATATAATATTATCATTAAATTCAAATTTAATACCATCCATTACAGCTAGTGACCCACTTGTAACCTACTGTAAAGCACAGCGACAACCACTTGCCCGCTTTATGTAATATATATTTATGAATTTGCTCGGTTAAATAGTAGGCGAATTTGTTGTTTGGTATCATTTATGCAACCTGCAAAATTGCAAAATAATATATAAATATTTAACTATACAACAGATTCAAACAAATAATATTACACATTTCCATATATACGCAGCTATATACCTATACTGTGAGCAGATCATGATTTAAGGTATAACACTAAATATCTCACGGGGCCACTAGCCTTGTATTAAAATGAGGTGATAGGGAGGTGATGGGAGTACCTATAAATACATATTTTCAGATAAGTTTCAAATTTTTTTAACACTTGATGTGTGCGCGAGCGCAATACAACTTATATTTTTTTTAATGGAATCACTATTTTTTTTTCCTACATATTCGGATAGATTATTACTTTTTGAATATTCTTTTGCACCAAAAGTCTTCCGCTATTTACAAAACTGACCGAGTTAGAGCAAACCAAAATTTGGATTTATATGCATAATTCGTATTTATTGACATTTTCATTGATAACCACTGGAAATAATAAAATAAGTGTGTGAAATAATTGAACATTATTTTTAGTGTATGATATTTCGTCAACTGTATTAATTAAATGTATTTCACACTTATTTTATTATTTCCAATAGTTATAAATGAAAATTTCACTATAATTTAGGAGGTTTATATTATACCTATATATATTATCGCTGTATACTAGCTGTACGGCGTTGCATAAGCCTATGCCTATAATCGGTCTATTTAATAGTAGGTATGCTTTATGCATTTACAATTTATTTGATAATTCGATTGATAAAAATCTAAAAACACGTTTACTAAAATATAATTTTATAAAATATATGACCGATGTTGATTCAAAACGGGTGAAAATCCAAAGAAAGTTCAAAAAGTCCGAAAAAGCACTAAAAACTAAAAAATCGTAAAAATGCAAGAAATAGCAAAAGAAAATTTTCAATTTGAGTTATGTTTATGTATATCATAAAATACATTTTAAGCTTGTAGTCTGCAGCTATTTTTTAAGCCTCACATAAGAATAATATATGCAGATGCTATAAAATTCCAATAACTCTGCAGGTGATCACACTATATATTATTATGCATAGAAATTAGAATATTTTTACCTTTTTTAATTATCAATTATACCTATATTGACATAATAATATTAATAATATTAATCAATAATTAAGTGTAGTACCTAATATTAGGCCCAAGGTTGCAAAATGGTGCGTTTTCGCACAGTTGCCGGTTTTATTTGGCAGGTATATAAATATATAAGTGTATGCTTTTGAAACCAATGAATCTGATGAACATCAATATAGGCTAAAACGATTCAGGTTCGATTCGGCGACAAATCGTAATGTTACGAAAAATACAAAAATAATTTTCGTGCTGAAATATGGAACATTACAATTTACGGGAGTTGTTGATTTGGCTTCCAATCTCAGCGGAATTCAATATTTTCATTTATTTTCATTCCTCGACATAATATTATTTTCATAAATACAATGCAGGTTCCTACCTATCAAAATAGTTCAAAATTATAATTTAATCATAAACGAAAATAATATTTTAATTATTACATTTTGTTGTAAAGTATATATAATTAGGTACGTGTTAAATGTAAAATTAAAATGCGAATACAAGATGATGACAATACTAATTTTGGCATTTTTTTCCAAAAAGTCACACGTTATTTTGGGACACAAAATCATGACAGCTATCTACGATTAGGCACTTTATTTTTGGTTTTTGATTTCGTAACACGCAGTCCATAATAATGGGTAAATATTCAATAAACAGGTTTTGTTTCGTTCATAACTCGTGGGTACCTATATACCTTTTTTTTTTTGTAAGTTATATAATAAGAGTTTATAATAAGTTTAAAATCATATATCACGAACGAGAAAGTCGTGATAATGAAGTCGTGTTTTGTTGACGGCGTGTACGAGTTTTAAAAATGTACTTAATAAGCAAATAAAAAAAAAATTTATAAATTCATTGATAAAATGAAATATAAAACAACAATTGTTTTCTTGAACAATTTTAGTGATACTGTAAGGCATAATTAAATAAAAACATTAATCGTATAGAAACTTGAAACATTTCAGTATAACTTATGTACTGTCATTTCTATACGTAGTACACACAATGCAATCGTTAAAATATTTACACTTTATTTAAGATTTTCATGGGAATTTGAAATTTTTTCGCAATATCTTAATATTATTGTATTATTGTAAGACAATAGATTCGTCATAGGCCATAATAAATATTGTTAGGTACCATAATATTTAATCGCGCGGTTACGTATACTATATAATACCTGCAGGCTATTGTCAAAAATATACATTAACTATCAATGGAAATACAGCCCCTCAATTTGACCATATTGTGCAGGATGGAATAACGTAGGTACTATTTTAAGGAGTACTATTTTCAGAATACTTTAATAATAAAACAATAACTCTATAACATCGGAATTACGACTAGTGGTTCTCAAAATATATCAAACAATAATTTTGGAACATAAATGCTTTGGCGGAATATAGTTAACCAAACCTTTTTTTTTAATTCGACCAAAACGATGTACACACACTTAAACTGTGTATACCTACTACCAGCTACTAAGGATAATAGTTCCAGAATTTATTTTATAATATTGGTAAAAATGATCCAAGTATGATTATTTATTATTGTTATTAGAGCAAGAACTTTCATGCACTAAAAAATCGTCAAATATGCAATTAGGCAACAAAAAATTAAAATATCATCTCTCTAAAAGTTTTAATTAGATTTATTTTACTTATTAGTTAAAATTAGTCCCTATTTTCTCTATGAGCAATCTATAGACACTTCTGTCCCTGATTCATGAAAAATATTCACCGAAATACGCGTTTTTCGAAAAATCTCCAAAATATGCACTAAAAAATATAAAAATATGAACTAAAAATGTTGAGCTTTTGGCCAGAAACGTTGTGAAATGTCTATTGTGTATTTATTTTGCATACGGTAAAGTTAATCGGAAATAAAATATGCGAATGCATGAGATAAGTCGTTGCTCGAATTATTACCTACAGATTAAAATATATTATCTATTTTATAGGGCTATATAGGTAATATTGTCTTTAAAATTTAAATACCAACAATTAAGAATTTTATTGAGTACTACCATTATTTCACGAAAAAATGAGGGTGAGTAACGATGAGCATACTTTACGAATGACTCTGTATGTAGATACTATTTTAATATGAGAATAAGTGCGATATGACGTGATGGCGATTTCGGTCGAAACGTGTGTCATTTTTTCGCTCATATATTATAATATTTTCGCCGATTAAATCGCTCACACTACACGTCACATAGCATAATATAGTTAGTGTATTATGGTACGATGTATAAACCACAAACTACGCGTTTTGGGTTGGTCGGCCGGCCGTGAATTCGACACGAAACTTAAAAAACGCGTGCCGATAAAAAACAAAAGATAGTCACCGACCGCCGAGTACGCACGCGCACAATATATAACAAAATAATAATAATATTTTATTTTAGCATTTCTTGTTCACTGTCGCGAGATAGAAAATCCGAACGCATTTTCACACGCGTTCTCGCCGGCACGAACGACATATATATATTTTTGTAAACACGGTCGGACTTCACTCGAGTCGCAGAGACCTCATCCTACAGAGGAAAGCTTTCGGGATATTTTGTTGCCACAATTTTTTAGGCTCGTCGCCGTTGTGTTTTGTTTCCATTTTGACGACGACGACGGAAAATGTCGAATTTTAACGATGTGAACCGCAGTCCGCGTAGTCGTCCCGAAATGTTCTGTTCGTTGATGGCGGTCGCGGCGATCGTCGTGCTCGTCCATCAGCCCGCCGCCGTGTACTGCGCCGACGGCGGAACTTATCCTATTCAGCAACAGCAAAAGCAACCACAACCGCAGTCGAACATGTTCACAGCTCCATCGGGTTACTACATATCCACGTACGATAACGTAGACGTGGGCAGGTTGCTGCGGAACAAAATGTTTGTGTCGGGCTTCATCAAGTGTTTCGTCAACGAGGGACGTTGCTCGCCGGAAGGCCAACAAGTAAAAGGTACGACGAGACGCGGGTAGGGCGATAGAGCGTAGTGTTGCTGCGGTAATAATAACCCTGTGTAGGAGTTGCAGGGGATATAGAAAAAAAAAAAATAATAATAAATTTTCAAAATAATTGCGTAATAATATTGTGTGCTTGTTGAAGAATTATGCATCTAAAATAATTGTTTTCATTTCAAGAAAAAAAAAAACCATATCATAAAACAATGATTTTAAATTAATAATTATTTAAATTTCATCAACAATTAATCGCTCAACGTAACCAAACTTACCAAACTATTTATATATTGATTAAGACGCCTACTATTATTCGATATTATAGATTTTGAGCGATGATTGTATTGATTTTACAAAGATGTGCGTTTAAATTTTTTTTAAATTTAATATATTTTTGTTTGTGTCTGTTTTCACGACAGGAAGTCGGTAGGATGTTTCGATTTTTTTCAACTTCGGTAGCTTTTTCGGTGGGAAAGTAAATCTAGTTGATACACGTTGGGAGGTCAGAATTTATAATGTCCTGCAGTAGTTTTTAAAAGCGGCGGGGAAAACAAAGAAAAGATCAGGATAAAATAATGAATTTTTATAGGCAAAATGTATTTTTGTTGAATTTTTATATTATAATTAGGTATATGCTATACTCTATAAAATTTTAAAAATATTTTGACTTATTATAATAGCTGTTTACGAACATTCTTAGTTTTTTTTCTATAATTGTCAATCAAATTTTATTTGTTGGGTCAAAAAGATTGAAAATTTAATCCCAAAATTAATTAAAAATATTAAAAAAACATATTGTCCATGTATTATATAACCGTTTGAAGTTCGAATTTTGACAAAATCGAAAATTTACAAATAATTTAGTTAAAATATCCACCAAACCGTCTCCGCTCAGAGTCGTTTTTCGTATGCAACGATATTATATCAACGAATTCAAATTTAATACCATCCATTACAGTGACCAATTTGCAACCTACTGTACAGCAGAGCGACATTCACTTACCCGTTTTTTTTTCAATTATGAATTTACTATGATCCGTTTAAACAATTTAAAAAAAAAAAATCTAAAAATATGAAAATTACGCGTAAGCGCGTTGTGCATATGAATAATTCGTTTAATGTCATATAGGTATAGGTATACTGCTGAAGTACTGCAATTTCGGAAAAACTAAAAATTAATCGTCAAATTGACAACCATCATTTTACCTGATTTGACAAAAACTACAATAATTTTAAAGGTTTTAACTATACTATCTACTAAAAAAATTAAAATAAAACAATAAACATGATAATATATACATGGCATGAAAGTATGTTAATTAATTGGAACCGGGAACTCTTATTAAAATTTTTGTTTTTGGAGTCATAATAAATTCTTAAACTATTTTTACAGTCTTTTGTTAAGCAAGGTAAAAGGCAGGCCATTATGTACTGCATTTAAGAAAAAAAACCCAATAAAATATTCATACCAAATCATAAAACTAAAGTTACTCCGATTTCTATTTAATTAACATATTATTATGCTTATTATAAATACTGAATATTATTTTGAAAACTTTATTAATAAAATTAATATTAAAGTGTTAAGTGTCGCCATTGAGTGGCTTCTTTTTTCATTTAAGTTCAAGTCATTTAAGATATTTTACCATTGGGTTTCTTCCTCATCACGATATTCATGTTATTTTTTTTTTTTTTTTATCTAATTTGCTTGTTGTAATTATTATTGTGCATGGATTGTAAATTGTTTTTCTCAATAATAAATAAAAAGTTCAAGTCACAAGCACATTGTCACACATAATGCTTATCGTAATACTTAATATCCTAACTTACAATAGCTTACTCAAATAACAGATTGAATAATTTTCAGATAATGTTAAAAAATTACGCTACAAGAATATTACAAACTAATATTTTTCAATACTAACATTATTTTTTTAGTGTATTTTTACTAAACTCTTTACTTTTTCGACTGGAAAGTAAGGAGTAAGTAAGTTTCAGGAGCAGAATATTTTTCGGAGAATATGGATTTCTAAAAATTGAATTTAAATCGGTAGTTGATATAAATATAAATGTAAATATATACTAGCTGATCCCGTGCACTTCGATCGTTGCCCGTTAAATGTACTTAATTTATATGACTCAAACTTTGTTCAATTCGTTATTTAATAATCGGTGTATGGATTTCAAAACTTATCTTAACTTTTCCGTTACCTGGAATAAAAATTTCGATTTGCAGAATTATAATATTATCAGGTAGGCAATCTACTTGCAGTAGATCGCGGACTTGGTGCTGCTTGTACGTAAGTGCATGATTTAACTCTAAAGTATTAAAGTTATATCGAGTTTCCATTTTTACTTAATTCCACTAACGGTGAATTAATATAATCAATCAATACAAAATCCTTGATTATGCTAGCAGTTTACTTTTATATGTCATATTAATAGATAGCTGAATTACCCGGCGTTGTCCAGGGAAAAAATAGCCCGGTAGGTATTCAACTATTTTATATAAAAAAAAATGAGGATGAAAAAACTATATACTATTTTCTTATATATTGTACCTTTTTTATTTATTAATTTATATATTGTCTCTGTACATATTTCTATTAAGGTTATAATACTTCTTTGTAAACAATATTTATATATTTTTTTTTTTTGCTCATTTTTTGCTGGACAGATGGCAACACTGTCATTTCATCATCACCTCGTCGTATTCCTCTAACCCGGTAACTTTCTCAAATTTTTCATGCCCAAAACCTACTCTGTGATGTCCTCTTTAATTTAAAAAAAATTGCAAGACGATCCAATAAGAAGTTTTGAAGCCAAACCGTAACAAAGATTTCCTCTTTTGCTTGATTTCAGTTTTATATATACAGGGTGATTTTTTAAGCATGCTCGCCCCATTTTTATGCTTAAATTATGCATATATTCAAATTTTGATTTTTGGAATATTTAAGTGTAGTTAAAGGCGATATTTTTGAGTACTTAGATTTTTCACAACTTTTAAGGAGTATCCTGTAGCGATACCAACTTTGGTTTTTCAAATGACAACCTATATGTTTTAAAGCAAAATGTGATTCAGATAATTTTTCTGAAAATTTTGACATATTGCAATCAAAATTCGAACGAAAACTTCCAGAGTTATTCTACTTGAAATACTAAGGAATAAGGATAAAAGTCTAATACTTAAATGCCTACGTTGTAAATGGATACGATAATTATAATTCGGTATACAATATAAAAATAAAATATTTGTTAATAATCACTACTTATTACTAAATGGCCAAATATTGCATCTGACAATTTTCAAAAGAAAAGAAAATATGAATAAAATAATATCCTTTTTATTTTATCCATGTTACCTATACCTTATAGGCAACGTTAATATTTGTATAGCATAGGTATACCTACTTATAATAAAATACCGAACAATAGTGTACAATAGCACAAATGCGAAATATGTACGTGTATCCATTTACAACGTAGGCATTTAAGTATTAGACTTTTATCCTTATTCCTTAGTATTTCAAGTAGAATAACTCTGGAAGTTTTCGTTCGAATTTTGATTGCAATATGTCAAAATTTTCAGAAAAATTATCTGAATCACATTTTGCTTTAAAACATATAGGTTGTCATTTGAAAAACCAAAGTTGGTATCGCTACAGGATACTCCTTAAAAGTTGTGAAAAATCTAAGTACTCAAAAATATCGCCTTTAACTACACTTAAATATTCCAAAAATCAAAATTTGAATATATGCATAATTTAAGCATAAAAATGGGGCGAGCATGCTTAAAAAATCACCCTGTATACTCGTAGATATATTAATCAACAATTTAGTAAATTATAATATACTTTACCGACTATGAGCGCTGGTGTTGGACGTGATAACATCACAAGTCGTACAAGGTTTAAAGATAAATACGGAGCACATAAATAAATGGGAGGGGATAAACTAGTTATCGTCGGTCGGGTGGGAGTAAATCCTACTCAAATATAGGGAATAAATGCTGACAAAAATATTTTTAGTTCTAACAGACACATTATCGTATAAAGTAAAAAAAAAATACCGATTATTGTATCGTCGACTAACAAACCTGCAATAAAAATCAAACTAAACATAAGGTAACAGGAAACACAAATAGGTTATTGAATTAAAAAAAAAAAATATATACATATTATGTATTATGTGCCATGTGCGAGTCGTTCAAAACTGTTGGCAATTTTGAAAATTTGTTATAATATTAGATACACAGAAACGAATGTTATATCAAAAAACATTTGAACATTCGTCTCAACACCATTCAGAAAATGAGATAGAATTTTGAACCGAATGATCAGTAATACATCGTTTTGAAATATTATATTAATAAGTCTATTATACATTTATACCTGCAATAATAATTGCATTAGTAGGCAATGGTGCGACAACGTTTCGGAAGTCCATTCGTGTCATATGTATGGTACTAAAAATATTATTATATACGACAGAACTATGTTAAATCGTTTTTTTTCCCAATTATTTCGATAATGCGGTTTATTTTATTTTTATTCATTTATAAACACGTGAACCATGCAGCTAGGCACATGCGTCGACCTTTAAAATGTTGTCGGTAATGAACGAAAGGTCAAACACAATAAATTAATAGCCAACGTAAATTATTAACTGTATACACGAAAATACATCATTAACTGCGGATTACAGTCGTGGTATACTGGTATATATGCCAGTATAAACCTAATATACATATGTCTATGTGTAAACGAGAGACGAGCTCACTCGCAACACGTGTTGTTCGTGCCACTTCGACGACGACGACGACGTTGATCACGATGAGAATAATAATAATTGTCGTACTAGCTGGAATAGAATTTTTTTTGTGCCGATTAACTAAAACAGCGGTTCCCAATTTTTTATTCTCACGGTGCCCTTTTTTGGACCTAATATTATGATGGACACGGTGTCTTATTGCTTGAACATCGCATAAAAAGATGGGACAAAAAAAAAAACAACTCATTAATAACAAATTTTCAAAAAAATCTCTATACATTTTGAACTATTTATTATGAGCTGTAGATTGGGGTGCCTTTAGAAAGTGCTCACGGTGCACAGTTTGAGAACCGCTGTATTATGATAATAATATATTTTATGGGTACGTAATACTTATTATTACGATATTACGGTGCAGTTTGATTCAGTGATGTGACCCGTTTCGTCTTTGATTGTCAAACGAAGAGGCATATTTTAGAAAGATGTAATTTAGGCATACCTATGAACGCCTAAAATAATTATCATTTAGGTGCAATAACAATAACAAAAAAAAAGTTTATAAACAATAATTGTTCGAGGTTAGTATACGGCGACTTGTGTTTGGTTATTTTTTCGTCGTACACACACTTTTTTCGCACCATAATAGCTTCTCGCAGGCGCGACTTGACCTACATAATATTAGAGGGGGTCCGCTAAAATTGTTAACAGCTGACGATATATTTTTTTTTATTTACAGTGTACCTGTTGCCCGAGATCATACGTACCGTGTGCGGAAAGTGCACGCCTAGGCAAAAGGACATGGCGCGGTTAGTGCTGAGACACATTTACACGTACAGGCGAGATGATTTCGAGAAGATCATGCAGATTTACGACACGGATGGCAAGAAAAGCGAAATCATCGAATTCATGAACGAACATTAGTTTACCTACCTAGTATATCATTCATTCGGCAGCTATAAAATTTCGTAAAACATTAAGTTCCATCGTAATATGCATGAATAGCGGTCACCATATCGCCATCATAATCAACCACATCGCTTCCACGCACGACTACGTCTGCAGGGCGTGGAGAGACTATAGCTGCTGATGGATTATAATATTATATTAATCATTTTTATCAATACATAATAACTGCCACTGCCGATTTTGAACCGAAGAATAATGAAGCGGTTACCTAGACTTGCAATGCTTTGTTTTTAAATCTCCCCCGTGCACCATAAATCATTATTATTAATCAGGACACAAGCTTCATATTATATTATATATATATATATATATATATACGTATTATATATACCTCAACTACTATAATATTATTATCTAACTACCTATAAAACTTTATTGTGATATAAAACTATAATATTAATATTAATTATATATGATATAATATACAAATAAATATATGTTATTTACTGCAAACGAATACTGCAATTGACTGTTTGTGATATAACTTTTTTGTGTCGTAGATCCGTAAAATTCGATTTTTAAAATAATCGAAACAACACCAAAATCCATCTATAATTTTTACAAAAATACACTTTAATAAATATAAATATTTTTACAACTTAATCTGATATATTTTAATTTTGAAGTTATAAAAAAAAAATCTTAATCAAAGTACACAAAATATTTTTGTTATTGATGAAACGTACTTTGAAACATAATAATAGGTAAAATAGGCATAGTCAATTTGCACCAAAATTTTTCCTAATAAATATTTACAACATGTGTAATTTGCACCAACATTTTTAAACAGTGTTTGTAATTTGCACCCAAATAAAGGTATTTACCATCTCACCACCATCTCTGGTAGTAAGAAATAGGAAATGTAATTAGCACCAAATTTAAAATCAATTACAATAAGATAGGTACTATCGAAAGAATAATCCAACAAATTGTAATAGTGAAGTATAATATGAGATATACATTGTCAGTAGTCTGTTATAAATTATAAAAAAAATTTGCTAAATTAAAAAAATAATAATATAAAATAGCACACGTAAATTTTTATGAAAGTCCGTACTATCGACAATAACTATCGATAGTGTCCATCACTATAGATATTCATTTTGGTGCAAATTACAAACACTATTTTCAACACCCAACGGTGGTGCAAATTACATACCTTTGTTTTGTTGCGAATTACAAACTCCCGGTAAAATAACTATCTTTCGATGAAATGTTTTTGACCAATATTGTTCCATTCAAAATAAAATATATACCTACTAAATGTATAACCACTTATAGTTCTGAAATGTTTAAATTTAAAATTTTCAGAACGACGTGATACATTCTGTACGTATATTACTATATGTCTGAAAATATTATGTTCGCCATTGTGGGTTTAAATCGGTTTTCATAATATTATTACAATGATTAACAGCTTGCTTAGGCTAGAAATAATAATGATAATGATGAATGTGATGCATATTATGATTACGCGTGTTCGGCTAAACCGCTAAACTACAGAAGTTATCAATGTCTTATCTACGAATATCGAAAAATGTAATATTTTATTTTATTTTATGTCTTATAAGTTATAATAGTCAAATTTCATACGTGATAACACGACAAATATCCAGAATAGTAACAGGTGAGTTACTGTGTATACAATTTATGATAAAAAGAATTCTTAAACGTGAAAAATACCGATAAAAAGCGATTTTAAAACAACAACTAATTGTGATTATAGTACCCTCGAACACATACATAGGCGTAAACATAACAGGCGTATTTATAACGTTATTCATACGCATATTATAAACATAATTTAAGCTTGCACACAGATCACAGTCAAACACTTCATAACAGAATGTCATCTGTACGAACAGGTACGAACAATTAATCTCCACTTGACCAAAACTCTCGATGAAATCCTTGGGCCAAATCCGGATCAAAACACGAAAATCATAAAAAATTTTTAAATTAGCCAACTTTGCTTCGAGAATCAAAAATAACTGCCTAAATTTGAGCTGAATATCAATATTCATAGTTGATACTTACAATATGCTATTTAACTCGATAGTATATAGCTAAATTTAGAAATTAAATGACTGATTTTACTAAAAGTTATATCTATTATCAATAGATAAATGTAGAATCGAATGATATTTTAAGCTATAGGGTGGGTCACACCTAGGGTTGCCACTTTTGTAAGATGGCAGACCTGGAGACGGCATAGGCTGATGAGTAAAATAAAAAAGGTAAATAAAATTACACTATATTATATACCTATTATGGGTATAACAGATAAAAATAAAAATATAAGTAATAAAAGGTATAACAATTATTTAAAAAAAAAAGTATCACATATTTTATTAGACGTTGAAAAGTACAAAATACTTGTGACCCACTTCTCATTATACATCAAGTACGATAGGAGGAGGTGTTTGACACCGAGATAAATATATGTTATTTTTCAAAGATGGGTATTAACCAGTTTGAAATTTTTCATTTATACGTGTAAATAAAAAAAAAAAATAATAAATATAAATAATAAATACTAATTTGACTAATAAAAATGTTTGCTTACTTATACAGCTGAATTTGCGCCTTTTATCTGTCGGGTTGAGTATTTAAATGCAGGGTACTTTATCATGAGCAATATTTGTATTTTGTACCTAATTTTTCCTAGTACAATCCAGAAGACAGAATAAGTTTGTGTAGTCAAAAAAAAATATTTAAAAAAATGTCTAATACAATGTATTATTATACACGTTTTATACGGTATAAAATTAAAAATATTTTTTTACGTACATAAATTACTATTATCATATAGAAGATAAATATTATAACGAACCTAACCTAACCTATCGATTTAGCGCAAAAAATTGTAACAATTTTTTTAAATATTAATTGTACTACAATTTGTAACGATATGTACCACTAACTTAGGAATTTGTATAAAGTTCTGCTCTGATCGCTCTTAAATATATATAACTATAACAAAACCACAAAATGTATTATAATTTATAATATAATTATTAGTTATCATTTTGAAGATAAATACTATGACGAACCAAACTTACCGATTTAGCACAACATTTTTTTTTAATTTATTCATTTTTTTCATTTTTATACAAATTATACTCCATATTATAATACTCTAACAGAATTATTAAAAACATTATTCTATACAGCGCACATATTATTATGTAATACCATGCGTAACACAATATTATATTAATACGTATTGGCGTATTTACAAATTCAAACACTAAAAATAATTATAAGAATCGACGTTTATCTAAAATTAACTTTTGATATTATCCAATATTATTTGTTTTTGATATGTCTATTATTAAATTAAATGTATATTATATTAAGCAAAGAAATGTTGTATTTTTATATTAATACGTTTATTTTATAATTTCATTTGCCTCTTGTCCTTCATGGAATATGGGTGCTAAACGTGGTAGAATTCCGGCTGTTCCTAGCCATCTTATAGACGATGAGCTGTTGAATAATAAAAATCAAATACGTGATGTTTTGAATTTTAATGAAGCAGAAGGCAAATGTAAGTAAAATATTATGTTTTAACTTTTTAAGTCATGGACCTGTAACGATTTACAGATTACTGTCATTACTGACTCATGAAAATATGTGTATAATTGAACTTTCTTGTGGAATTACTTTTTACCAAGTAAAAGTAATAGTAAAAGTGGTAAGTAAGTTTTTACACTTTTTACAGACTTGATACAAATTCCTAAGTTGGTGATACAAATGGTAAAAAATATAGTACAATAATGGTTTGTTCGTCATAGTATTTATCTTCAAAATGATAACTAATAATTATATTATAAATTATAATACATTTTGTGGTTTTGTTATAGTTATATATATTTAAGAGCGATCAGAGCAGAACTTTATACAAATTCCTAAGTTAGTGGTACATATCGTTACAAATTGTAGTACAATTAATATTTAAAAAAATTGTTACAATTTTTTGCGCTAAATCGGTAGGTTAGGTTAGGTTCGTTATAATATTTATCTTCTATATGATAATAGTAATTTATGTACGTAAAAAAATATTTTTAATTTTATACCGTATAAAACGTGTATAATAATACATTGTATTAGACATTTTTTTAAATATTTTTTTTTGACTACACAAACTTATTCTGTCTTCTGGATTGTACTAGGAAAAATTAGGTACAAAATACAAATATTGCTCATGATAAAGTACCCTGCATTTAAATACTCAACCCGACAGATAAAAGGTGCAAATTCAGCTGTATAAGTAAGCAAACATTTTTATTAGTCAAATTAGCAACGGAGGTGCTGGTGTAACGTTTGGCGCTCCGGCGGAAAATCGATTATTCCGGGGGAAATACTTAGGTACAAATTCTGAAACTTATGGTAAAAATCGGTACAAATTATAGTACAATTAATGGTAAAAAAAATAATATAAAATTCGAACACTGGGGTGCCAGGGTAACCCACCTCTACTATGGGATTGTTTTTGGGTAAATAATTTGTCGAAAATTGTCCATTTGAATACAGTATATGACTTTTGAAAATTTCCTTCAACTGTCTCTTGGTCTGATCGTATTGTGTTCATACTGTTCGCAAAAGGTGTGTTTCATTCGAGTTTGTAGTCAAATTAGCCGCAGTACTAAAAATATTATCAAATATAATAATATATTAATTTAAATAGGTATCATATATTATTAATTATTATATTATTATGAAATACACTCAGCTAAATAAGTTGGCATTTGATTTTTTCTCTAAATATATACAATGTTAACAGATTAAAGCTATCATATTATATTACACTATATTTAAAAAAAACTTGATTTGATCGAGAACCCTTACACGGCGGCAAAATTTATGATTTTTTTACGAACAAATGATAAAAAAACCGGATATAAGTATAATGCATTACAGAATATATTGTTGTCCTTCCACAGACCATATTAATTACTACACCTACCTATACTGCCGCAGCAACATAATATTATATAAGTACTATATAGTATAATAATATGTATATATTAATATTATTATTATTATATGGTAACCTTAAACACGATTTTACGAATTCTCAGGCGATTTTCTGTTTTTAATTCTGCCGTAATGTTACGAACACGTAAATTCCCGTACATCGAATTCGATATAAATTGGCCTACAGTAAAAAATACTCTGCAAATATTGCCGCATTAAAATTTAATTAAAACGTTAATCGTCGTATTATCATAATAAAATATTGTAAATAATTTTAAATAACATTATTTTCATGGTGAAAACGTCTTATATAATGTATTATATATGGAATCTACACTGTAGGTTATAAGTTATAGTGTACCTACCTGCGTGTAGTAAACGCAATAATTACATATTATTATAAATTATAATGTTGTACTATTAACCTTGTTTGACTCTGCATCGAAGTCGCTTTAATCAGCGTGTGTTTATCGCCTTATGGGTATGTATATATACGATTAGCTAATGTATACATTGCATGCGCCTATCTATAGCTATACTGTAAATAATTGTGCTGCGAAAATCAAAAAGAAATGGATTTTTTAAGCGCTCACTCGTTGGATCGATCACGGGAAAGTCGAGTGAGCGTTGTTGTTTTCGATTACAATGCGAATTCCATAATTCCGACAATGAGCAATAATATTATAATACAAAGTAAAAAAGGTTAGATTATAAGTTTCAACATCACTCAACCAATCCCTCAAAGACGTAAACACTATACTTTCGCAATCAGTAAATTTTTCCAAAATATAATCCTAAGCAATTCACTATAAATAATGTATTAATATATTTTGTACTAAATGAAATGTGTAAAGTTTAATTTGTCTAAATACTGTTTAAATAATTAAATTTGGCCAAAAAACTTGTGTTATCAAACTCTTTTAAAATAATAATAATAGTAAAAACATTGTTTCAATCAGTAAATTTTTCCACAAAATAAACTTCAGTAATGTATTAATACGTTTTGTTGTTTTACACTAAATGAAATGTATATAAATTTAATTCGTTTAAATTTTGGCGAAACCCCTGTGTTGTTGAAGCTTTATATAATATAATAATAAAAAAAAATTTTCAACACCATATTAAAGTTCTACAGGTATTTTTTTAAAAACATTAATTAAAGGTGACCCGATAAAAATCTCGTAAAAACGGAGCAAGCATAATATCTTAAAACGGTCGAAATAAATTGGCTTTTAGATTCTGAGCGGAGCGATGAATGTATTGATTTTAATATGATGTGTGTTTTTATTTTTAATTTTTTTTTGGGTCTGTCATCACGTTTTGGGGCAGTAAAAATGCTTCGATTTTTGACTTCAGTACCTCGTTCGATCAGAAAGTGAATCTAGTTGGTATTTTAGGGTCAAAAGTGAAAAATTTCTTAATACTTTTCTAAATAATCGAGAAAAACAAACTAAAAATTAAGGGAAAAACGGGAAATTTTACGCACACTCATTTTTCGACAAAGTCGATTTTGGTTTATGATGTAATTTTAAAACAAATGACCATAGATACATGAAATTTTCATCCAATGTTTATAAAGTATATTTTATCCACCATGCAAAAAGTTTTCGACTTAAGTTGAACTATTCATAGGCATTTGAAATTTTCGATCATTATTAGTTTTTTTAAAATTAATATCGATAAAAATTTATTTGTTTAGCAGGAAATCTTGAAAATTTAATACAAGGCTCTTAACATATTTTTACAATAGCAGTTGAAAAATAAAATAAATTCATAGTCACAATTTTTTTTTATAAGCATTCAAAGCTTGAATTTTGACAAAATACGTAAAAATCACGAAAATTCACAAATTATTTTAAGGTAGAAATTCATAAAAAATTTTCTTTTTAAATCTAAGATTCAAAAGTTTAATACAAGATTCCTTACAAGTTTTTCAATCTTTATCACAAATAAAAATTCCACCGGAAATTCAAATTACATTTTTACGACATTGGATTTTCACTTTTAGCGATTTCCTTATTTTGGTGTTACTCTAAAAAAAATTACCGCAGATACTTGAAATTTTTACTGAATGTTTATATAGGCATTGTATATATTTGATAAAATTTTCAAAATATTTAGAATTGTTTTGAGCTGTTAACTAACATTTTAATTTTTCAACTTTTTTAGTTTTTTTTTCTATAAATATCGATAAAAATTTATTTTGTTCGGTAGAAAAACTTTAAAATTTAGTACAAGGCTTCTTACACATTTTAACAATAGCAGTTAAAAAATATTAAAAATACGTAGGCACGATTTTTTTTTTATAAGCATTTAAAGTTCAAATTTTGACTAATTACGTAAAAATTACGGCAATGTTTAAATTATCTTAGATAGAAATTCATAAAAGTTTTTTTTTTTAATTCTAAGATTTGAAAATTTAATACATGGCTCCTATCATATTTTTACAATAGCAGTTGAAAAATAAAAGAAATGCTTAGTCACAATTTTTTTTTACAAGCATTCAAAGTTTGAATTTTGACAACATGTGTAAAAATCACGAAAATCTCGAAAATTCGCAAATTATTTTAAACTAGAAATTCATAAACAATTTTCTTTTTAAATCTAAAATTTGAAAATTTTTAATAATCAATAATATATTCTAGACAGATAAACCGTCTTCGCTCAGAATCGTTTTTCGTATACAATGATATAATATCATTGGTTTCAAATTTAATTCCATCCATTACAGTAACCCACTTGTAACCTACTGTAAAGCAGAGCGACATCCACAACTTAATCGCTTTTTTATTTTCATTGATACCAGCAGCAGCAATCTATAATATTATAGTTGATAAGTTACAACTTCGCTATGAATTTATCTAAAAGTACGAAAATAACAATAATAATATAATTCTAATTTTATTACTAAATTTATTTATGGTTTAATTAATATTTTCTAACATGCCTAATCGGTATAGAGAGTGGAAAAAATATTTATTGAAAAACAGGACATACATTTAGTGAAAGTTAACCCATTTTTCAAGTCCTTATTAAATCACAGAATTGAATACAGGCACTTACCTGTTTCAAAATATTTAAATAATAACTTCCTATTTCTCAAGTAACAGCCATTTTTATTTGTATTTATCAACTGAATTATTTACAGACTTATAGTTAAGTTTTATTGCACACTAAAAAACAAATAAATGTTCATAAAAACATCACATTCTCTGTAAATCATGAAAAAGTAAATTAATCGTTTTAATTAATTAGAAATAGTGTTATGACTAGACGGTTTTAGGTATCTACTACGATATTTTAACAATTTTTAATTAATAAAGTAAATAAATTCAATTTTGTTTACTGTGCATGTTTTCGATTATCATTTCCACACTTACCATACTGCGGGCGTCATCGATCTACAAGTCGCAGATATTACGACGTAGATTAGAAATGACATTAATGTCTCTATAGTGACTAATGCCTTATTATATTAAATAAAATTATTCAATAATAATGATTTAAAAATATTACGTTTATGTTAGTTGTAGTTTTAATTATACTATATATATGTCTGTCTGTATATGACATGATTAACCTTGAATTATATTAATATGTATTGGAAATTAAAAATGCAAATAATATAAAATGAAAACAGAAATACTACTCTACCATCACACTCTGCTTAGAAATACAATCACTATTATCGTTTGAAAGATTAAAAACACAAAAATAAAAACACGAATATAACATCGAACAACAACTAACGTCCATCATCAAAAATCAAATAACTACTCATTATTACTGCGTAACATCGGCGAACAGCTTCCTAGTGCTACAAAGAATCTAAAAAATATCAATGTATACAAATGATTGTAAGAATATAGTGAGTCTGTATATAGGAAAAACTTCACATTCGTTTGCTTCACGGTCAAGTGATTTCAATTCCGCTCGTTAAGTCTATGAAAGCGTGCAGATGATGTTCATATAGTGACTATAACAGAATATAGTGCGCAATTATTAATCTCTCTCTCTCTCTCTTTCTCATACACACATACACACACACACACATATACTCAGCACAGCTGTAATAGTAATAATAACATTTATTTAACATGACAAAATGATTTACTCTATAGTATAGAGTATAGTTGGATTTGCAAACGTTTTCGGGCGTCTAAAGAATTCTGTTGGACTAGGAAGCGAAAATCGTAAATCGTCCAAAACACTGCTGTCTCACGCGTCCTAACTCCATTCACATTTAGTGATTCGGCCGTGGACCTAAATTCTTAAATAATAATATATCTGCCTTAGATATGTTTAGGTATTATTGTTTGGCTATTGAGTAACCATAATTTTAAATGTATATATAGACTGTGGGCGTCGTGTCGAAACAATATTACTCCTGAAACACAAATGTCTATTAATTTGCTATACATACAAAAGTCGTTATCCTAGAAATGAGTATATTGGTATGATATTTCTAAAAAATATTTTTATAACTTAAAAGTATACTGAAACTATTTTAAAGGTTTCAGGTTTATATGTTTTAAAGTTGGTGGCCGACATAAAAACGTGAAAAATATATTTTTATTTCGGTTATACCGTCCTGAAGAATAGTGGAAACCGATTCGTAATATGTTTCGAATGCTACCGATGGACGTCCTAAATTAAACGCCTGTGGATTTACCACTTATTCAACTTCGTCAAAATATGTAAACTACACAGATTTTTAAAACAACAGTTACTTGGGCTGTCTTTACAATAATTACATCCAATTTTAATAACTATAATTTTATTTTCTGTAACCTGCAAAATGTCAATCCTATATTATGCAAACAAAAAAAACATTCGTGAATCAAAAACCCCCGCGTGACCTCCTCTTGAGAACGCAAAATTTAACATTATGGCTTTAAGGGTGTACATCCTAAGGCGCATCCTAAAGCTACCTACCAATATATGTAACAAATTTCACATCCACGAGTCCTCGAAAAGACTTACACACATACATACTCATTAAAGCGCGAAAACATTGCATTTATCGATATAATATATAAATTATTTTATTAATTGAAACATTATTATTTATATGAATCGAGTTGATGAAACAGTCTTGATGATATTATGTTTGTATAAATAATATGTGCTTAGGTACCTATTTAACATTTTTGGCCGCAATAATCATGGACAATCATCGTTTCTGATTTTAAATAATGTTATGATGGGAATCGTTTACGTATAAAAATGATTGATCACATGATAATTTTCGGTAATAAATATAATGACTAAAGCACCATGTATAGCTTTAATATTGAAATAAAATATTATTATAGTTATTATTATTTATACGGTGGATTACAACGTAATTAGATAGTTTTTAACGGGTTTCCGTTTGAAAACAAGTGAGTATTGTAGGCTGTAGCGGAAATAAAATAATATACGATATATTTTCAAACCGGGAATCGAATTTATCGGATGAAAAATGCCCAGTTTTCTTACGGTTCGGCGGTGTAAATCGATTCGATGTTTTGATTTTCACGCTGATGATATAATATACGTACCTATAGGTATGTTACATATTATCATATTATTATGCGTGAGCAGAGTGGTTATATAAACATCAGCAAATTTAAAATCAAACAAAAAATGCGTTTGATCTGGAAAAAAAATCATAAGAATCGTAATTTGATGTTGGTAACTCTCTCTCTCCTTCGATAAAAAAAAAGTACTCTGGTGAAATATTACGTGCTTTGAAAGAGTTTTCACTCGTTTTAAGTATTTAAGTGATATAAAGTGACATAACATGACTAGAAGTTTTTATTGCATAAAATTACACTTACTTATCGATGAATATATATTGATTTTAAAGTGATGATGTGTGTGTCTTATTGTGTCTGTATCGTGTACAATAAGTAAGTAGTCAAAATAACGTTTAGAGTTTCAACGCCAGTGTCTCTTCTGGCAAGAAAGTGAATCTGGTTGGTACTTTCGAATGGTCAAAATGATTGAAAATTCCTACGAGTTCTCAAAATCATAAAGTAAAAACATAAGGAAAAACGGGAAGTAGTATGAAAATCCAGTTTTTTGATAAAATACATTTTGTAAAGATGAATAACCGTTGACATTTTTCACCAAATGTTTGTATTAGCATATTTTGTACATTTTAGGCTTTTAATAATATTTTTACACTTAATGAGTTATTTAAAGAAATTTTCGATTTATTTTAAATTTATTATTGTCGATGGCAAGGTTCATTCTGTCAAAAAACTAGAAAATTTAATACAAGATTCGTATAAAATTGTTAATAATGTAATTTAATAAAAAAGTTGTACGTTAGTATTTTCACAATAAACTTTTATGAATTTTCGAATAAAATAAAATTTGATTGTATAAATGTGATTTACCATTGACTTTCCGCCTTTGCTATATAATAGTAGATGTATATACAATAATTGCGTAATATTGTTTAAGTTTATCGATTTCACGGAGAGGAAAAAAATTCTCAAGATAAAAAGATTTAATAATCGACCACTTCCTCGTTTTTTGGCCAAATTACCAGGAATTTTTATACAGATATTTTTTTTATTTTTTTATTTTTAAACTAGAAAATCGTGAAAATAATGATTTACATAAAGAACAAGTGATTTAAGTATTATATAGAAAAAATAAAATCACAAATAATGAGTTAAATTACAATTACTATTATTTAATTATTCAGACATAAGTGTATTTTGTTACAAGCACCTACATGCGAATTAATTAATGGGCTTCATAAATAATTAAATATTAATACACGCGTGATATAATATAATAGTGGATGACGTTTATAATAAGACTCAAATTGGGACCAGCACAACACACAAGTCATAATTCTTATGCATTTTATTTTATTTCATAATATTTTATAGGTAGCTTTTAATTTAAATTTATACATTTTGCACATTACTTATTTGCGAATAAATGAAAAAATGTTATACAAAATATTGTACATATCTACCATCAAAACTAGTAATAATCAACAGACTTACAGAACTACGTTATTTTTGAAAATATTTTATTACTAATTTTCACCCAAAAATTGTTTATTTTCTATCATCTTTTTTTTACGAAATTCGATTCTTATAAAGGAAAAGGCAAGTGTTTTTATATCCGAAATTTTTTAAATTATATAAATACTATAATACATGAGCATCTCCTGAAATGTTTCTAGGGATGGGGGGGGGGGGAATAAATTTAAAAAATAAATGAAGAATTTTTTATACATTTTATGATATTTTATTTTAAAAATAATTTATAATATGTTTACTAAACACAGATAATACTTTGGAAAACAAATATAAAATTTTAGGGTGGCAAGTGCCTCATTTTGCCCCCCCCCCCCCCCCCCCCCCGGGAAGGCCCATGATCCACTGCATAATATAATATTTTATTTACAATATATTTACAAATAAATGATACTTACTTATTTATTTGTTTACCACATTATAATATGACGTTGGAATACACATAATATTGGAATCGGATGCGTTGAAGAGTAGAAGACCTCGGAGGTGTGTGTAAAGCGTATCGACGCTATGCACCGACCATAATATATTTTCAGACAATATTAAAAAAAAACCTGAAGGTTAATCGGTGTTATTATCGTAGTCGTATCCATCACGTTGAACAGAATAAGAAATCACATTAGAGATACTAATAGGCGTCTTTTATTATTTTTTAGTGCATATTATATACTTACGTTAAACTACGCGTATTATTCTTGTTATTTTTGTTTTGATAATTTTTTTATTTATTGTACAGAGATTACAAATTTTTCGAATTAAATGTCAAATTTGCTTCAACACAACACCTGTGAAAATAAACTATAAACAATATTATTCCACAAAATAATATGAAATATCACAAAACGAAAATTTATTAAATTGTCTGTGATTTCCTAGTTAAAAAAAAAAAAAATCAAAATCTGCAGTAGGTAGTTAGATATTATGTAACTCAGCATAAATATTTGTTTATCAATGAAATCTTCTGTTACAAACCTTTTTTTGTAATAATTTTTTGGTTTAAGTATACTACAAATAATATTATATTCAATATTGGGTATGTGTGTCAAGTTAATTTTTTTTTTTTAATTTAAAATGTATAAATTTGTTTGAAAAACGTAAGAACGATTAATTATTTATTATTTGTACAAAACACTATAACCTTGTGAGAAAAAAAAATGTTAACTAAAAAGGTATAACGACAAACGAATATCGTTATCAGGAACAAGACTTGTTCGTCCCTGAAAATCTAGAAATAAATTTAAAAATAAAAGGTAGCTGGTAAGTAAAATATTACAACAAGTACCTACAACACATTAATGTAATATTATAAATAACATAACATAATATTATTTATTTATTAATTATGGTATTAACATTTTGAGATGAAAAGCAGACATTTTACCTATGATGAAATTGAAGTCTTATTGAGTTTTAGTTCAAAGAAATGACTCAATTTCATAATAGATAAGCAGTCTTTAACATTTAAATTGTATATGCACATCATAATATTACGAGTATATGCCGTGAAACTGCAAACAACACACAATTAATTAATTGTAATTGTAAATTTATATACTAAAACCTATAGGTACCGTGGAATGATGCATCACATTTGTATATAAATCATGGCATAAGAAAATAATTATTGTAAAATATCAAGATAATATCTATCAATATTACCATTAAGCAATATTAATATTATAGCTGTTAGAAAATATTTGTAATTTAATAATAAATGCCGTTTAAATCTAAAAGAGCGTAAAATACATTTATATAAAATCACATCATTAAGTTTCTTTTAAATTTCTAACGATACAATGTACTATTCAATAATAGGTATTATTAATATAAATTGTCAATGTAATGGTCGGTCAATTATGATTTTTGGTATATATATAATAATATTAAGCCGTAATTGATTTTTCGGAACAATTAATTCATTTTTAATGAACATAATTTTGTACATATAATAATTATGTACAATCCATTTATTTTATATTATTATATAGACATAAATACACTGTTGTTGTCAAATAAATGCTATAATAAGTAGGTAAGTAATTTTAGATATAAAAAATGTATGTATAATACAATATGTATATACAGGGTGATTCGAAAAGCATGCTCACCCTTATTTTTCCTTTAATTATGAATTTATTTAAATTATGATTTTTGGAATTTTTTAAATATAGCTCTATAACAATGACATTTTAAAATGCTTTGTAATATTTAAGGTATGTCCTGTGGTGATACAATAATTTCTGTTTTTTAAATGACAACACCTTTTTTTCTATAAATTATTTAGTGGATAATTTTTATCAACATTTTGGTGTAATTAGGTACAATATTTACAAATTATAAATGTCGATTGCCGACAGATTAATATGAATTACTAAAATTTTCAAATCACCATTGCCTCTATATGCATAATTTATATCTTAAAAATAACTTGTTTTAATTTTGATTTTGTTACGTCATAATTATCTTAAGAAAAATTACTACCAAATAATTTACAGAAGAAAATGGGGTTTTTTATTTGAAATACAGAAGTTTGTATATCCGTATGTAATATAAACACAAGAATTTAAAACTTTGGTTCTAAGTCTAATATTTAAAAATTTCAAAAATCAGTTTTTGACTTACTGCATTAATTTAAGAAGAAATGGGGGGGGGGAGAGAAGGCTTTGTGAATCATTCTCTGTATAAGTATAATATGTATTTAGGGTCGATATCATATTTAAATTATATATAAAGGTTTATGTTGCCATGTCAGTCACACTTTTTAAACGTTGACTAAACTTTAAACTATAATAGCTTAGTCATCATAATTAGGAATATATTATAATAACATCGCCAAAACGGACGTATAGTAAAATTAATTTTTAATTTGTAAGTCTCTAACAATGTTTCTAAAACATAATACTGCAAGTCTGCAACTAATAAAAAACACATAATAACCATTATCATTGTGGTTTTGGTACATGTTAAAATTATCTGTTACCTAAGTCAATATGATATCAATATAATAATATTTTTTGAATTAATAAAAAGATACTGTCATCCTATTGCGTCTATAGAGATAAGGCATGACAGCTATAACCTACAGCACGCAAGGACAAGGCTATCTGTTGCCCAAAGAAGACTCAACTCGACGAACAGCCTGTTAACTGTGCAAGAGTACAATTTTATTATATTTACCATCGGCAAGCACCTCCCCGTTGAATGCCAACAAGCAGCGATCGCCAGAAATCGAATTATTGACGTCCAATGCAATCAAATACTGAAATCCGTCAAAGAAATTAGTGTTGATAAATTATTGTAATCAACTGCAATCACGTGATATAAGTTAGGTATACCATTGTCCATATTATTGTATTGTTAATTGTTATAATGTCTGTACACAAGTAAAACATTACCGGTAAATAGTTCAGGTAGCCGAGAATTATGTTAACTGAATTTTAAAAAATGAAATTATTTCAAGGCTAGGATTTTATAGCATTAAAAATAACGCTATAATAATAAGACCTAAGATACTTAAAATAAGCGCTACGATATAACTTAAAAATATGAAAAATAGCAACAGTAAAAATTTATTTTATTCTCAATTTAAAAAAAATACGTACATATGTATGACAGATATATCACAATATATTACACAAAATATATAAATATGAGCCATACGAGTGTACGACCGATAGTGAGCCATAATTATTTATACTATATTGAATATACCAATAAATTCACTGGACCACTTTAAAATAGATTTTATAATATGAACAAAAAAGTGGGTATTTACCTACATTTTTTTCGATCGATTCAAACAAACATAATTAAAATAAATGACAAACTTTTTTATTTTTCATACCACATAATATGAACTATAGATTCACGAAAATACAAAATAAAACGTTATTTCATGCAATTTATCAAAAATAGCACCAAAACTTGTAATATAGCACTAAAAACATAAAATACTCGTTTTCAAACATGAAAAAAATGGCATTATAAAATTTCATATTTGGAGTCCACGCGCGGTGCATAAAACAAATTTTATAGCTTACTCAGCTATTTTTGTATCAGTATCATATAACAATTAGCAATTGCTATAAAATCCGAACCCTGTTTTGTATCATTACTATTATGTATAAAGTATTTATTTATTTATTTTTTTTTTAATTGATAATAATTGCCTCGGCGACTGCACGGGCCATTAAATCGTACACATAATTAATTATTTATAGGGATACTTACATTGGTACACTAAGTAGAAACTTATAACTATGTACACTATAGAAAAGAGAATAAATAAATATATATATATATATAGGTATATTATATATTATACATAAAAAATTATATAAAACCCATTGTGTGTACATAATGTGGAGTGTGATGACGATTGACGACCACCATCAGCAAGAAAATTTCACATCGACCATAGTATTCCAAAATCAAAATCATATTATACGACAACAGACAACCTCGTGCATATAGAATTTAACTATTTAAGGGTATGGGTAGGTAAACTTCTGCGTTCTTAAAGACCGTGAAAAACCGTTTGGAGTTTATCGCACCTATAGCTGCATCGTCGTCCATCGTCGAGCGATTATAACAATATAATTATTATATAAACAACGTTGGTCTGACGGTCGTTTGATACAGATAATAATGTGTTACGAAAATCACTAATAAATTTTTGCTAAAAATCACGAACGCGTGCGTGCTGCAATATAGGCGTTATAATAATAATAATAATAATATTTAGTCAAGGCGACAGATGTAATAATAATAATAATATAATCGTTATTATTATTATTCGACAGAAACGCGATTGTTGTATTATATTAGACTGTATAGTGTGCCAGCCATAAAAATATAATAATACATAATATTACAGTACGTAACATATTTTAATACAATATTATACAGTCATGCAATTACAATAATATAGATAATATATCATTATTATTATCATTATGAGCGAACGACTAAAAAGAATTGCGTATTATGCTGCTACCGAGTTACGCGCATATATACCTATAAGTCTTACCCACGTCGAATAATTGGGACCCGAGACAGAAATCGTGCGTATATATTACAAATTTATTATTATTATTATGCGCGAGCTGGTATTATTATCGAATTGATATACTAAAGTAATATTATAATCATTATTATTCGTCGCACGGTTGCCGTCGCGCGATTATAGTAGCTGCAGATATATTATTGATATTTTATATACGCACCTGTTGCGTCACCATAAGTTATATAGATAGATAATGTGCGCTTATATTGTAGGTATATTATTATGTGTGGTGAGCGATGTGATTTCTAAAATAAATAAATAAACGAATTCGGTCGCGTGCGGAAAACAATTGCGACGATATTATATTATTAAAATTGACAGACTCTCGAAAATATACGCTGAATCCTAAGCCTAAAAGAGTGTTTTATACTATTTTATACCTATAATAATTGTATATTAAAAATAAATAATCGAATAATGAAATAAAAAAAGTTTACTTCTATCAGTTTAAGCATTATAATATGCTTAATCGTCGTCATAATATTATATAGTCACACTTTGAGACATTAAAAATAGTATTTATTTAATAAAACATAAATGAAATACCAACTTTTTGAAAAATGAATCCTTTAATGGAATAGAAGTTTTTATTTTATAATATCAACTAAATAATAATACGTTAAAATTCAATAATATCATGAGTTAAAACTAGTGATATAAGTATATTAGTAAATATTAATACAGTTTGCCATTATAATTTAAATATTATTTTAAAACACCAATTTATGTAATTGATTGCCTCGAATTATTATCTACGATGTACCTATAGATTATAGGTACTAAATTAGTTTTCCTGTTAACTTATACATATTTGTATTGATATATTATTTTATCTGAATGTGTTTCATGTTCTAAATCGTATTCTATAATTCTATAATAGATTAATATTATAAGTTATAATAACTAATTTTAAATTCAAGATTACCATTACGAGCTTATATTATATTGAATATTTCATATGAGTACATTATGTATATAAACAGGGATATGCCATACGTTTAAAATTGTTTAGAAAAAAAAATAGATAATACTTATAGACATAAAAATAATAATTAGTCACCCGGCATAGCTCATTACGATCGAAGAATATACGTTTTCGGTATACCTACCTGTCCTACCAATATGAACGACATAAATTATAATATTATAATTAAATCTGTTGGTTGGTCCGAGGGTTCGTTAAGAGAGTATTTAATATATCATCCTTATAATCACCAGTATTGGGTTACACAGAACTAAAAAAAAAAAAGCAAACGCATAACACCAGACTCTACAAGGTTTTTTTGTAAGTGTAATTAGGTAGGAAAATAAAATTGCGAAAATTGTGAAAAGATTATGAAATAATAATAATAAATTTATTTTTTAATTGTTTATGTACCGTCGGCAACATGGGCCATTGGGCTTACAGCGAATATAATGAATTACATATTTGGGTAGTTACTAAATCAAAATATTAATTGAATTTTGGCTTGAAGATTAGCGGCTGAATGAATTGGATGATATTGGCTATAGTTTGAGGGTTATTGTTCAGTATTTCGGCTAGTGATTCGGTTAAGTTGTGACTTGTTCAGATAATGTGGTGTGTTTGGCATTCAGTGAGAATGTGGCTGATGGTAAGTTGGACACCAATAATTATTTTATATAATAATTAGTTAATATTATTCGTTAAGTATAAAAAAAAAAACAAAAAAAACTTAAGTATACTCACTTATCATTTAACATTGATTAAATTTAATATTTATATCAATTTAATTGGACGTACTATCATTTTGAATTTTATCATTTATAATAATTACTGGAGTCATATAACAATTTTATCATACTCGATAATATTATATTACGTGCAACGCACATATATCTTTTCAGATAATCTGTATAATATTATTATTATTTTAATTATTATTTAAGTGTAATTTAATATTAATATTAATACAACATGAAAATCGCGTTCCGGTAGTAGTCGTGGTAGATGCTCAAAACTCGGCGACCTTGACTTTGGTCTTATAATAATATTATAAATCCATATAAAATAATGCGATGATGATAAACTACAGTTTATTATTATTATTATTATTATTATTACATGAATCCTTACCTATCTAGTATAGACTGAATTATATTGGCGTTTACGGGAGAAAACAGACACCGCTTTCATCCATCTGTGTACGCGTCCGGGTAACCGCGGTATATACCACCGCCGCCGGACCAAGTGCCTCGCTATATAAAGCCGGCCGGTACGCCGTGGCCGTCAACACTTGTCCGCCACACTCTGTCGCGCGCACAACAACACACCATCATACTACGCTCCTCCACATCACCATTCGCGAAAACACCCGCGCCGCAATAACCATGAACTGCAAGATCTTGATCGCTCTGTGCTGCGTGGCGGTGTACGCCGCACAGGCCAATCCCGCCGGCGCGGCCACAGCCACCGCGGCCGCCGACGACGAGATCAAGGATTTCCCGGCATACATGAAGCGGTTCGACAAGCTCAACGTGGAACAGGTTTTGAACAACGACCGCGTCCTGGCCAGCCATCTCAAGTGTTTCCTCAACGAGGGTCCGTGCGTCCAGCAGTCCAGGGACCTGAAGAGTGAGTGACCAAAAAAATCATAATTATTAAACGATTTGTTTAATTAAGTTATTATTTGAATATTATTACGACGTAACTATATTTGAGCCGAGTTAATAGCTGCAGCTGCGTCGTCTGTCGTGTGCCTGTTGTATCGTATTATGAACGATGGTTGCGATCATGGTATCGTTTACTAAGTAATACTTACCACCTTCAGGCGTAGACTGATAAAAAAAGGGCACGGGACGCTATTTAAAGGGCAAATAACAAAAATGTTTTGGACAAATTTCAAATATACATATAGATTATTTATAAAATATAAAAATATTTTATTTCGTTTTAACAAAATATTCAAAAAATACACGACAGACGGCGTAACCGTGAATCGATGCTATAACCGTTTTTACATGCAAATTAAAAACTAAAAAAATCGTGTATTTGCGTTGTAAAAGGTTTTTTTACGCAAAAAAGGCATCATCAGCGAATAACTGCTTAACTACATTATATTATAATTAAATTAATAATATTATTGGTTATTGTGTAAGATAATATGATGGTTTTAGCCGACCTTCTCGTACAATTGCCTATCGCGAAAACAAGTTTTTTTTCGACGACCGTAACGACGATTTATATGTTCTAGACATCTAGACTTATGTCCATAATATTATTCCGATCGATATGTTATTCTCTGTTACTAGAAAGTTGGTAAAAACTAAAATAAAGTGTATCTTATAATACGCGTAGGTACCTATATCCGATTAGTAAGGGTGCCATTTTATTATAAAAGTAGGGACTTTAACGCGGCGGTTCCTTTTTTAGTAGCAGTATATCATCCCGCATGCCCCGGTAAGTTCGTTGCGCTTTTTCTCGATCCATTTGAAACGATCATTATTCTTATTCTTCACTAAAAAAACATTTACGACGACAAGACGGACAAATAATTATTAATATTATCGTCGGTATGACATTCCTTATATTATTACAAACGCGCGTATGTACGATTATCGTTTTCAACGCACATAGATAATTTTTCACACAAGTTATCGCTATTAATTATGTCCCGAAACAGACATCAGATATACGTATAATATTTATTAATAATAATAATATTATATCAACATGTGTGCCCAAGCGGTCGGTCGGAGTAGGTATAATAAATGTATAATAATATTATAGCGATATTATTGTGGTCGAACAATCGTGAAGTAAACAACAATAATATTACGACGTTATAATTTTATTCTGCAAACGCTTTATCATACAAAAATTACGTGCCTGCAAATTATTATTATTATAATTTTAATGATGAATAAATTATTGTCCACCGGTTCTCACACCGATTCGTCGAAATTAATAATTTTGTATCGCGCGCGACCGACAAACGACCGTCGAATACGAATGGCAAAGTCTCACGACGTAATAATATAATAATAATAATAATAAAAAACAATTTTTACCTTCGTATCTGCATGTTTTTACCCATATAAATTGGCACTATTGCAAGTCATATGCCATCAACTGATTTTTTATTTTTTCTATTTTACAGGAGTCATCCCGGTGATCGCCAACAACGGATGTAACGGATGCACTGAAAGACAAATGACCACCATCAAGAAGTCGCTGAACTTCCTGAGGACGAAGAAGCCGGTCGAATGGGCGAGACTCGTAAAGATCTACGACCCGTCCGGCACCAAATTGAACAAATTCCTCGACGCGTAATGGCTCCAACACATAACATAATAATATTATCATGACAACACTATAATATAATAATATATTATATTGTATTGCGCATGTGCGACGCCCGACAATAATACTGTCGATCATGTCAAATATTTTAAATATTTCACACGCGCGTTAATTATACTTTTTGCTTACACGAGATTTTGCTAGCTTATTGCAATGTGAATACATCGTCTATATTTATAAGTTTTATATATTAATTTATTGAATCGACTAAACTGTTTTGAAAATTAAAAAAAAAAAAAAACAATCTCAATCAAGAACGTTGTATTATTTTTTATTTTATAAATAATTTATTTTTATTAACCTGAAGAGTGGACAGATCGCGATTACCAATAATACCGTATATTAGGCTCGTGTTACGGTAGTTTTGCATGTCCATTTAATCAGTGCAGTTGTTCATCGTTATTGTCTGATCGATTCGTTCGGCACACGATTTCATTTGAAAACATGTATTACAGTGAAATATTTGAGTGGGGGAGAGAGGGATCCTGCGTTACTCAATGTTAAATCAATATTTTATCACGGATTTTTTAATAATTGAACGACATTTGCACATATTGGACGATTTGTTTGAATTAGTTCAACGAGACGATATTATAACTGTATAATAAACTGAGAAGGTGTAGGTATGCAATGCTAAAGTTATTAGGACTAAATCATAAACGAAACTCGTAGGTAAATAAAGTGTATAATATTGAAATTTCAAAGGGCGATTTAGATTATGATTATCTGAATATGTAATTCAAATTTCAAAAGATCTGCAGAGAGAAGGACAAACATACACACTCACGTTGTGTACCTACAACACACATTGATACGATAATATATACCTAGCTATAACATAAATATACAATATTATAATTTTTTTAAAAGCCAAACAAGACAACATCCATGACGACGACAAATATTATTATATCAACAATCAACATGTATATTATATGGCAAGTAGATTTTTGCAATAGATGCAACTCGTCGACATGTTTTGTTTTTTCTTTGTTATATAATATAATATTAGATCCAAGTGTATACTATGATATGTTACCTATTTTAATATAACAATACAAAGTATAAAGCTGTTTAAAATATAATGAAACTGGATTTTGAGAAATTTAACAAGACCAACGTTTTTGTAATATTTGTATACCTACATTAATAGTTTTTGTTATATTATTTGCTATTATTTACGATTTGCAATATTTTGATATTTAACTGGGATGCTAAACATATTTTCTAATTTAACAGTTGTTGGAGATTTTTCATGTAAATATTTCAATCAGATTTTTTTTTCGTAAACAATTTATACAATGATTTTGAAAAAAAGTCAAACATATCCTGGAACATTGTGTCTAATGATGTGTAATTTTACTATTGATTGTAAAATGTTAAGATAAACTTATGAGTTTTTTTGAGAATTCTTATCAAAATAAGCTGCTTAGAAATGTAGAATTAAAAAACAACCAATTGGCTTACTAAATTATAAACTAACATCTAATATTTCTAAAAAATAATAATGTTACCGTTACGACCATCTAGAATTTTGAGAATGACCAGCTAATCAATGGTCATAACGAACTTTTATTTAAATTTTACTAATTATAATTCTTATATTTTACATCAAACACGAACAAAACTTTAAAAATATGAATAGGTCTATAAATAAGTGACGTTGAATAATTTAAAAAAATAAATGCTAAAAAATATTTTCTATTTATATCTATAATTGGAATATATTATACAATGTCATTCAGCTAAAATTTTCTTTTGATTTCATTAGTTTGATTTTTAAGTCCAGTTTTCAACCCGGTTCAACGGTTACCAATATAATTATTTGTTACAATTCGAATTGGACCTGGTGGTAATATGTATATTAGGCGTATAGCATTACAGCATTACTTTTCATCTTTTGCTATTTATATAGGTCTAGCCTATAGCGTTACCCTTCGGCAGACCATTGAGTGAGCACTGACCATCAGTGGGGGGGGGGGGAAGGCCAGCTATTTAGGGTGGTTAGAGGCTCCCACCCGTTTAAAGTTGGTGAATAAACGACACAGAATCATGTGGCAGTATTTCGATAAACAGTTACCACTCTTTCCTTGTTTTTTTCAACGATACAAAAAGGGTGACCACGAGGATAATTTGACTGGAATATCTCCTAAAAAATGTGCACGCGTCACACAATAATATAATAAATGGGATAAAAATATGGCTATATAACAACTACCAACATAATGTTTTGTTTTATTTTAGTCTGATCAACTCACGAGAATCGGTTCGGCGAATCAGTCTGTAGTTATTGTTATTTGTATCACGCGTCATGATGCACTTATCTATAATAGTAAAAAGATAATATCATGTACTTATGTTATACCTATTGAGAATATATTATTATCAAGTACTATTGTATCTATATTGGCTATATTTAGTATCTAATAATTTATAATATATTAGTTATGTATGCTTATACAAGTATTGTTGTCTAAAGATATCGCACGAGTGCCTGTTTGAATATTATAACACTTATTGTACAGCACTTGTTGTTGTCATTATTGACAAAAGGTGAGGATATAAATAATTATTTTATTATGTAGGTATGGAGAATATTGTATCGATAATATATGTATATAGGTATTAGGAGTTACACTAATACGTAGGTAGGTTTATTATTATTGCACATAAAATATTACCATAATCGTATTTACATAATAATATATGCCAACAGTTAATCGCCGTTGAAGTCTTCTCTTATCGGACCGATTCGCAAAGTCGTAACAAAGTTTTAATTAGTATCGTTTTTCAATTTTTTTTTTTTTTAAATATAATTTAAAAATATATTATAATTTTCTTCTGAAATTTTATAATTTATTTACGTTTTTATTTCTTATAATATTATTTCATCGCGTGGTACACGCGTCGTACTACATAAACCTTAATAATGTACAAATAAAAATCAATGCTCTCTTAACGTAACCGCGTCATGGCGAGTAAAGTATAACATATTATTTTTATCTGAGCTTATTGACCCTCCCTAGTCCCCACGAGTTTTAAAAAAACGATACGCGCACGTACCTAGTATATAATATTATATTGACAAAATCTACGCTTAACGCGCAAGTCGTGTTCACAGCTAAATAAGAAGCGAAACAGAAAAACTGACTTAACGCAATTTAATAGTTATTATTACGTTATTACGTGTGACCGATCATTCGGCAAATTGTGCACGTAAACACGCGTGACAATAATAATAAATGCGCATACGAGTAGACATCGCGGTCTAAAGATCTATACGATAAATATTTTATTGTAATAATAATATAACGACACTTACGTGATCGACCGGGCTGTGTGCTATTCGCTGTTGTTTTTGAATAAACGCACGCATACAAAATACGGTTTTAATAAAAAAAAATATATAATTTAATAATTATTCTATAACTTACTGATAATAACTGACTGCAGTGTCGGCCTGGCCATGGACGTTAGACCCCGTTATTACTAAAAAATATAATATTTCACTACTTATAAGCATTTTTTTAATCATTTTATGAAATAACATTTTTGGGGGCACACTTCTGAAGAAATGCTTCCGCCGCTTCCGGGACTCTTTAAGTACCAGGCCGACACTGCTGCACTGGTTTTTCACGTGAAATTAATATAATACATATACATATATTATGTTACAGTCAATATTATGTAAATTAGGTAATAACGTAAATGCCTAGCCAATATCATAAACTCATAACATAATTAGTAAACCATATCGTCAATGCCTAATAGGCTAAGCATTAACTGAAACATATTGGTAAGTATTGTATTTTTGTAATAATCAAATATTTTGTTAACACATTTATTACTATGACTATGATGAATTCACCTTAAAGTCTAATATTGATAGACAACGTTAATAATTTTGCATAGTGAAATATTTAAATTGGGTCAAAAATCTAATAATATTATATAAATTAAATCATTGATTTTCACAATTGTATGCTGTAGGTACTGTGCAAGTTGAAAGCAGGTATCTACTATAGGTTAGTAAAACCTAAAGTAAGCAGCGAAGTTAGTAAATCTAAAGTTTGCATAAATACAAATATCATGATTTCATTAATTATTATAACAAATAATTAGTTATCGTGATTTATATAGTATTCCTGCTACTATATAGATGACAGATAATATATCCAAATTTTCGCAGTTTCACGTGTACGCAGAGCGATAACGATATTATACATAATTAAAGGTGGGCAAGTTAATAAAAATAATTAACTCAAATTGAGTTAAGAAGACACATGATCGTTAATTTAACAGTTAACAAATTATAAATTTAACTCGATAATTTAAGCGTTAATATGAAAAAACACTTGAATCAATTTAAAAAAAAGTTAATCTATTCTAATTTTAATTGGTATGTAAATCACATAAAGCGTGACTGTGTCTATCTAAAATTCTAATCTAATAAAATATATCAATATTCAAAATTATTTTATCAAAGAAAAAAGAACAGAAATATTTGTGTTATTTAAAGTATTGTATTATTTTTATTTTATATTAAAATTTACGTTTAAACGAAAAATTTCAAAATGTTTTTAACTTGATGGATTATTTTCAAATAAACCGAGAAAGCTAAGTTATTTCAACTGTCAATTGAACTAGTTAAGTTAATGTGTTGATTAGAAAACAAGCTAACTATTTAAGGAAAAAACTTTAAAAACTAAACTCTTTAACTAGTTAAAGCCCACCTTGGTATATAATGTAACATACCTAACGATTAGATAACCGATCCGATATGGATCTCTCTCCATTTTTTGATCATGACGTGTGTTATTGTGTACTAATTGTCTACTATTGCGAAGAGCCAAAGTAGGTACACGAGTGCCGTCGACGATTACGGTTCGCCGGAAAATTTTTTCTTTCGTTCTTTCCTCGAAAACGTGTTGGTTGAAAAACGAATCATGAGATTTACGACGTCATCGTTTGAGATTTTTCCAAGGGCGATTTTCGAACGAAATCCTTTTCAAAATTCTATCGGTTTTATAAAACGAGTAGGATCTTCGACTTACGGTATAATATCAGCGTATTTTATATCCATATTTATCACTATAATAATATGTACTAACACTCGCAGTCGGCAATTCCACGAAAATCCCACTGAAGCACAATATCCTCAATAATATTTCTGAACTCGTGCATTTGACGCATTTTTGTATTAAACAATCATATCGGAGTTATTTGCACCAAATAGGTATACTAATTAACAAAAAAAAAATTGTACAACATACTTAATGATAAAAAAATTACAGTTAAAAATTTTACATTCTGGACTCGAAAAATCTATAGTTATAATATTAATTATTATAACTTGTAGGAACAAATTACAAATCGTAAAAAAAATATAATATCAACCCGTAGACCGTATATTATATACGTGAAAGAAGTTATGAGAGGACTAAAACAATAAAAATTGCGTCGACCTCTAAAAACGCACCTTGTTTCGCCTTCAGTTAGGTCCTGAAAGTATACCAAATATTTTTTTAGATTACATCGAAAAAGTCTGTTTAGTCTCAAAATCTGAAAACAATATTAAATTATAATGGTGTGTTTATAATATAGACACGTCACTATAAGCATCGTCAAAGTTTATTATTATAATGAATCGCGCAACAAGTAATATTTACTAGGTAGTTGAATGTTTATTTACTATCAAATTCAAATATTATCGCACTGCAGTCAAGTCAATAAAATGCAACTTCGACATTGTATTAAGTTGCTGTTGTTTCAACTTTAAGTCATACTATTATTGCACAGTTATTATTGTATAATTTATTTAAGTTAAAAGTTGATAAATCAATTTATTGTGCTAACACAAGATTTGAATTGATTTGTTTTTTTTTTTAAGAAACTCGTAATGGTCATTAAGTCGTATGACTTGAATTGTACTTTCAATATAAAATAAAAAAAAAAATCAGAAATTGTATAACACATCATATCTCATTTGCATTTTTTAAGTTTCATGCAATGAATATGAATTGTATTATACAAATATTGTACCGCTCGCGACACTATGACAAATTGGACATATTATTTTTACGCGGATGACAGCCATGCAGCTAAGTGTAAGACCTGTCAGAAAAATCTACGGGCTGGTGATGCAGAGTGCTTCTATTTTTTTTCTAGATTTATTAAAGAACCTACACAAAGTTGCGTTTTCTTAAATGTATTTTTGTTGATATTTTTGGGTCATTTAAATCCGAACCCTAGTTATTAATAATTGACTGTAGTTTATGAATATCTAAAAAATGTTGTTCATAATGAATGATAATTATTAATTGCATTGTGAAGTATTGTATCATACTATTAAATGTGTTAGTTTATATTATATTGATTAGTTAATATAAGGAAATATTCCTATATATTGGCTAATTTTACCTAACATGTATGAATAATATTAAAAAAAAAAATCTGTGACTAATTTTACTGAAATGTATTGATTTAATACTCAGTTTCGAGTATCTGATTACTTAATATTAAGTATCTAGTAATGTGATACTTAATTTTTGAGTATCTTACCCATCCCTAGCGATAGTTATGTAATGGCCAGGACGTTCTGTGATAATTCTCTTCGAAAAATGATGGGTAATTACGTCAACTATTACCACGAGTTAGAAATCTAATTAATAATTCATATATATGAACTTACAAAGAGTAACAAGCTATAATAATTCGAGTTTTCAGTCATTTGATTTGTTAACTGCGTGATCGTGTTATCAGTGCGATGGCGGGAATGCTATAGGTTTTTGCCAAATTGCAACAAAATGATTTTTTTCTGCTATAATTTAATATCTAATATTAAAGTGAAAAAAGTGATGTAGATGTGAGAGGAAAATAATATCATCAATTATCGGGTACGAAACAGGGTTTACTGTATGGAATTAAAAAAAAAAAATAAACGATGACATTGTCATTAAAACAGCATCATATCGGAATTGAAGGGGTTTGGTATAGGCAATTTTAATAGCTTTGAACGACTAACGTTTATACATAGTAATCACTGATTACTAATCAGTGTTTGTTACCATTATCATAATAATTTGATAATTTTTTGCATGATTATGTTTTACCATAACGATAAAATCAATATTTTTACCATCATGACATTAGAAGAAAAAAATAATGATTTAATGTAAAATAATTACCTACCTTCTAACATTTTAATCATTGAGAATAATATTATCATATTAAACGAATACGTTGTTATCTATGAAGTGAATGAAATTTGACGCTCATCTTGTTTGAAAATGTTTTTTTTTTATGTATTTCTATGCACTTCATCTACATTATTGTATTAAAAAATATGTAGTGCATTAACATTATATTTTCAAAATTGTAACTTCAACCAAAAAACTGTTAAAAATTATTTATGGTTTGAATATCGTATGTTAAACTACAGCAATAATTTTGTGTGGATTTTATTACTGCGTTCAAATAATGAATCACTTACTTTAATAATTGTGATGGTTTACTTCCCCCTCTTCCATAATCTGACTTATTTCTGTGTATAGCATAATTTTATAATATTTTTATTGAATCCTACAAATGTGTGTTTGTCATTCTTATATTGAATTATATTAATCTGTTTGATTGATATTATATTCTACTTCGCTTCATTATTTTTCTAGCCAATACGAGATCGACTATAGTACACACATTTCCCGACTTCTTCTTAATCTGATTACTATTTTTTTTTTTTATCTCTATTGATTTATGTTTATTCGACACAAACGCTTTATTTTGTAAATCTCACGATTGAATACGTCATGTGTTCTACATATTATTTTTGTTGTATATATTATGTTCTGTACATATTAATATCAATAAAAATTACTTATCTAATGCTTTATTATTAATAAATGTGAATGAAAAATTTTTTTACAACATAAAAATTAAGTATTTCAAGGATAAAGAAAATTAGGGTTCGTATTGGAATTCAGCATGATACATCTATCAATGGTTTATTACAGATAAATGATTATTGGAGCCTTATAATCTTTAGTAAAGCTACTGGTTTGAATTTTTATTTGCCAAAATGTTTAAAAAATTATTCGCCAAGTAATTTACAGCATAGAATAGAGGAAGGTTGTCATTTGATAAATAGAAATTTGTATCTCTATATAGAATAACTGAGTTATCAAAGTAGAAAAAAGTGGGAGTGATGTGAGGAATGAGCGTGCTTGGTGAAGCACCCTGTATAAAATATGTCATATGTATACGTACAACAACTGCAGTGGTTTTGTTTTTCTGATTCCGAGCTTAATTCTATATTCGTTTCGTCCTGTTTCGCCGTCCCGGAAAGAGTGGGCCGCTTCTCTACATCCGCCGAGTTATACACTGTATATTATACTCTACTGACTACCGTACAACGGACAGTATACATGTGCGCATCATGATGCCGGCTGAAATTTTTTTCCCGACTAGTTTCGTTTTCACGCAATCTTAATAATGATGATGACAAATATGATATTAACTTCATATCTGTTGTCATCGTTGTTGACCCTTTACTACTTTGTAACATATCATAAGATATACGCGCATACGGCCACAGGTGACAGGTGTAGAGTGTCAGAAATTAGGCAATATATTATTATACGTTTATAAATATCACGGTCGTCATCATTATACTGTGTCACGTGACGTTATTATAATTATTATTATAGCAACAGGCAACCGCGAGTTATAATTCGTTTTTACGAGATACCTGCATATATCTTACTAATAGGTATTATAACCAGAACCAGAGCTCGAATTTTATAGCGTTTGCTATAATTGTGATAGAATACAGATAAAAATTCATACAAATTTGTTTTATGCATCGTGGACACCAATTATAACATTTTTTTTGCATACATGAAGTATTTTAGGTTTTCAGTACTATTTTTCAAGTTTTGGAGTTATTTTTTGTTACTTTGCATAAAATAACGTTTTTATTTTGTGTTTTCATGAATCTAGTTTATATTATGTGGTATAAAAAAAATAAAAAATAGTCTGTCAACTATTTTGATTAGATTTTGTGTGAATCATGTAAATACCCACATTTTTGTTTATATTAAAATCTATTTTAAAGTATCCCAGCAAAAAGTAAACGATTATGAGTTTATATGACTATATGTATATAATATATAGTCATATTATTATTAGTAGAATATTCTGTCGTAAATTCTTAGGATTTTTTTTTTAATCGTTGACAGAACAAATTTATATATTTTTTATTGTTCGCGTCTTTAGGGTATATCATTATAGCGCTTATTTTAGGTCATATTAGTTCATATTTTTAATTATTTTTAGTTCTATAAAATCCGAACCCTACTTATAAGAGCAATTAATAGAGTTATTGAATCAACTTAAAGCTTCCTCCAAAGACTTCTTATAATCTGGTTCAGCTGATGCACCATCACTCATTTTCCTTATTAATTTCAGAGCTTCACTCGCTGTAGATAATTTATTTGCTATATCCAGCCATGTCAGTATATGTCACGGTGGCAATAATCCAATCCTGTTGTGTCAAACAAGCGATTTCATTAGTTTCCTGTTTAAACCTAAGCTAACGTTTATGGTTCTTATAATTCCGACAAATCAATGATATATTTGTGTCAATTATTTGTATTGTATTAATATTAATATTTACTGATCTTTGAGTGTTGCCGCTGTGCCGTACCTATATTTATTGTTTAATGAACAATAAACATTATTTTCACATGACGAATGGTCTAGACTCTTGAAGGTGACATATCGAACATTCTGATTTGTCAGATTCAAATTCTTCGATTCAATATTCCATAACCGTTCATCTTGATCATACTGTTTTTAATATAAATATTATAAACGTATATTTATCATTAGTTAAGGAGCGCGAGACGTCATAATTTCATAACGAGGTATCGACAACACTATATAGTTTTGCCATAACCATATTATTATTATTATTATCATTATAATATTATACATTTATATTTCATTGGAACAAATGATAGGCGAAATTCTCAGGAAACGGATCTAACTCTAGTCCGTTCATTTTTTTTATTAATCATTAAAATAATAATAACATATTATTTGAGAGTTAGATGAAAATAATATGTGTTTATAATAAATATATTACATAATATACAGTACTTTGCTGGTATAATGTTTGAGAGACTTGTTAAAATGTTGGATACATGCTAAGCCCTCTAAGCCCATATCTATTATTGTGATTTCAAAATATTCAACATGAAATTACTCGCAAAATACTCTCCGGAACGTTACGTAGCCATCATTTATCAAAATAATGTTACGTAATTGTGTGCGTGTAAGTTTTTTGCCGCCCAACTGTTGGTAATCGGTTGTACATACTTTTACGATTTACGCTATTATTCGATTTCAATCACGTAGATATGCGTAAAAATATCAGTTTTTGCGCATACCGGAACATATTTTGAAGACGTTGACCTGCTGACTGATCACGAAAATAACATCACAACAATATTGTATAGCTGTACTTTGTAAATTTATACATAACCTGCCTGCAGTACCTACCTACGAACGAACTCGTCTAATTAGTATAATAATAATATATTCAAACAATTTGGGTGATTAATCATAAATTATTATCGTAATAATATTGTTAATAAACATTTTGAGTGGAGTTCGTATTATTGTAACGTGCGATTAGAACGGCGTGTTGATCGAGCTTGATCATATTTAACATACAGTTATAATTTATAAATTTAAAAATACATGTTTTATCAACTACGAAACGAATTTCGATGGTAAAAGGCCGGTGTCAATGAGATGATGGATATTTTGAGTTCTACATGCACAATATTTAGATTATATTTTATCAAAATATTTCTTCTATCTATTATGTTAGGTATATTACGATATATAATATTATGGTAATAATTTGTTTAGGGATAACATATATAATAATATCGACGGACGGGTCCCGCGGAACCTAAACAATCAGCATGGAAAGTTCAAAAAGGGAATGATTTTCTGAAATACAGTAAGCTATCTCTTTCAGTTTAAATTAGTAAATTTGTATAGGATTTTATGACGATTTGCAGGGAGTTAAAATGCTGTATAAAAATCAATATTGACGTGTGCGATTTATGCGCACGATATATAGTAGATGATTTAATCAGCTGCCTAGCGGATCGTATCAAATATTCAAGTAATAAATAATAATATGAACTACAGTATCGTTTAGAGCTTAAAATATTTTTACCGTCTCCGCTTATTGTTTTGTCTTGTAAAATAATGTTTATATTATATAATACTATAACAATGATATGAGTAAACGACTCATATTAGTATATTAAACGTATAGAGAGTGTCCGACACGGTAATATAATTATTATTTTATACGATGTAATATATTGTCGGCACGAATATCACGAATGCGGCTCCGTACACGAACGTGCAAAATATTGCAAGAGCGGTCACGGCTTTGAAAATTATAGACAAAATTGTAAACTGTGCGACAAGTCAAGGCGACGATGATCAAAAGGTCTTTATTCGTAGAGACTAAATACTCGAGAGTAAAGACCTACTCGTCCGTACGAGATAGATGCGAAATCGTAATGAACCTAGCCGACGACGACCACGGAAGCGGCGATACAAAACCCTTCTATAGTATTTAATTATAATATTATGTGTTCGAAAACGAAACAAAAAAAAAAACTTGCCGTCCGTGGATCGCGCCACTTTTCCGGACCTTCACCACGGTCGTGGATGCACGCGAAAACGTGAACTTAACCACTTGATTTACCCGATACATTTCCGCGATGTACCTACCCATAAGTAGTTGATTGCATGACAACGCTATGTTATTTTTATACACGTCCGAGACATAAGAGATTTTCAAGGAACAAAATTGAATTGAGTGTTGAAAAAATCACGTACCTATTGTGCAGTTCACCAACAAGACTTAACGATCTATATGTCCTTTTTCATCTCGATTTTACTTCCGATTCGTTTCCGCAAATAAATGGTCGACAATCATCTCTTTATATCAAATTATTATATTTAATATATTATATTATGAGGTATCGCGGACCATTATCACAGTGTTATGCCAAACGTCTCTGCCCAGTGATGGTTAAAAATGGGTGGGGCGAAGATGTGATCGCTCCCCCTCTTGGTTCTAATTTAAAAAGAAAAAAAACATTTGCTTATTGGTTATGTGTTTTAATTTTTAAATCAATTTTTTTTTTAACAGTATAAAGTACCTATACATTTAGAAAAATAGAACTCTAATACATTTTATTATTACTTATTACTTATTCTGTATTATTTACATATTATATTTACTATTATCTCCTTTGTATAAATTATACCTAATTACTTTATCATGTTAAAATAGCCAAAAACAAATCTGCACATAATATCTATAGATTTAGATAGTCTAGGCTAGGAACATCGTATATAAAAAAAAAAATAGAAATCCATCTTCAACTCAGCGTTTACCTGATAAATTATTGTTATATTGTACGTATTCATTACTATTATTATTATTATCATATAACTACAATAATATTAGGTGTATGCGTATATATTATAACTATGCGATCACGCTGTATAATAATAAAAATGATAATACCTAATCGTGATTCATAGCCTATAATAAATAAGTCAGTAATGAGACTAAAATTATTTAGTCTTATATATAGGTAGCCTTTTACAAACGTGTGAATTAGAATGTTGTCGGAAATTATTAAATTAAAGTATGAAATAACATACCCTTTTTGTTTTTATTCGAAAACCAAAGAGAATTATTAGTTATAAGAATTATATTTACAGTGGACTTGGAGAGCAATTATAGATATATTGTTTCGAATAAAAAAAAGTTAACTACTCGTTATATAATTATTTTGTGATGTTCGCTCGCCATTGTCCATCGATAGATATCGTCGTACAAGTTTGGCGAGTACACTACAGACTATACAATTGATGATATTATTATAGTTGCGGACCATCGGTAATAATAATTATTATTGTACTATAATAATATCATTTAATAAACAAAACCTGTTGTATAGCAGAGAAGCGCACGCATTCTACAAAACGACGTGTAGTTTGCTTCAACAATCTCGCGGTTTTGGCGTACTTGTGATCTATGTGATATGATAATATTAACACCACTACAAAAATGACTGTATTACACATTTACACGGAATGTTATAATTCATAATCGGTAACGTATTATTATTATTAAATTTACCAAGTACTTGGAGTAGAGCAATTTCGTATTTTAAAATAATATATAATTAAATATTATGCGTGTATAGTATATTATAGGTAAATGACGTGAGCTGCTCGCGCGGTCTAATAAACGCCAATACGCTTTATTATGTCACCTTTTATCTACATGTCGATTAAGACGAGTTTTCGGTTCTCTTTCCTCTTCAATCGCTATAAATTATTATAATAATAACGTATTACTATCATTACTGTTGTGTCCTTATCTCCGCCGCCGCCACGCCTCGTCGTCCACCGCGGATGCATCGTCCGCACCACATAATATTCGATACGCACCAAAGCTGCTGCTGTTGCTGTTGTCGTCGTCGTCGACACATGACTGCCGGCCGACATTACCAGCGGAACGACAAATGCGCGTCCGTCCGTTCGCCGGCGACAATGACTCAATAATATTGTTATAATATACGATATTATTGATTTAAGTTCCGTTCCGCGATTTTTCTTATCGTTTCTATTTTTAAAATTTTTTTTTTTTATTAATTATTTATTGTTATTATTATTTCATTTCTGACTTTTCACTCTTATACTACTCACCCGTAGTCTTACCTCTATTATAGATAACATTATAATAACAATTAATATTATCGGTGTGATTTTCTACACGTACCTAAACCTCCCGCAGGATCTTGATATCGTCATCAATTCATCATCCTCCGCATGGACGCGGTCCTCGCGGGTGTTGTGTAAATCACAAACTGTGCGTTAGTGTCGGGTTAGCGATGATCTGGTCGGACCGACAAGCAATAAAATGATCGGCAGATGGATCGTCGGGTTCGTCGTGTTCGTGGGCTATCTGTGCCTGGGCGCGTTCGTGTTCTACCGGATCGAGCGCAAGGAAGAGGAGTTTCAGCACTCCTTGGACATTATCGAACGGCTCGAGCTCAAAGGTGAGACTCATGCGAGTGTTAATTATTATCCACCCTCGATCACCTTTTTTGATGTTAACTCGGTCAGGAAATACCTAGCAGGCTATAAAAAAGGTCGTTAATATTTACCCATAAAATAAGCTGGGCATTATTTAATTTGAGAATAATATGAATAACCATATACCTGAACAATTATGTGTCGGGCAATAATGTTATCGTTGACAAATTTTTGTTAAAATATAATTTGACATCAAGACAAATCAATAGGTTTTCGTTTTGGGATTTTGAAACGGTTTTTCAGTGCTGTTTACATAATATAGCTGTATCGTGGTGTCATCTGTGTTCTGCTGTCTGGATAATAGATATATTTTGATCCTCAAAAATACTTAGAGGTAATGTTTTATTTATAGATCTGAAAACGGGCATTTTTTATGTTTGAGCCAGATACATAATAATATATCGATGATTTTTATTTGAAAAATATAGGCTTACAATAACCCGTTTATGCGATATGACGTATACGAGTATATCCGGTGTATTGCAGTAATCTGTCTATATAATAAATTTCTGGCGAAGTTGTGTCGTAGATCGTAACATCAACAGGTATACCTGTTACATTATGACTGGCGTGGTTTTTCAAAGCGTCGAGTCAATCGAATTTCCGAGTGATGCTTAAACCGTAATGTGTAGCACAGCGTGTTTTCAATTACTGCATATTATACATCATTTACTTCACCAGTTTTTCAACGATAAGCTGAATATTCCGAAATCAAAATAGGTGCCTGTAAAATTGTTATAAAATATGCTGATTATTATACATTGATGAATTATGATAATATTTATGCAAGTAAGTTTCAGTAGCTTACAAGTAAGAAATTAATAATAATAAGAAATAAACATCATTGAATGTGTTTGTAGTTTGTATTACACAACCGCAGCTGTAGTCTGTACACATAAAGTATACTATAATATTACAAGTTACACCTAATTATATTATATTATACTCTGACCGATTATTAGCTGCATTGAAATTTCATTTTTATCTCAAGTTATGAAACTTAACATATTATATATGTTAAAAATATCATTAAATGTACAATTTATGTACATTGCAGCTATATTTTACGCATAAATAATTACTTAATATTTAATCAGAATAACAATAATTCTTGTACATGCACATTTTATTTAAAAAAATATAATAATAATTTAAAAAAAAAACACCAGGCATGCAATCAGCACTAATAGATTTTATTGGGAAAAAAGGTGATTTGCATACTCGTAAGTCATAAATACAAATCGCCACGTAGGTATTCATGATAAAACAAATAATTATGATTTGAATAAATATTTCAATTTTCTAAGCTGACCACGTACTTATTAATTATTGTGTAAAGGGACACTATAATAGTGTGGAGTTTTGTTGGTAAAAATCATTAGATATTTTAACTATACCGCAACACCGGTAATTAATCGTCGATAAGAAAACGTTTGAACATTTAAAAATTAATTTTAAGCGAATTGATTAAATAACAAGTGAACGTAAACCATAGCAAACTGTCGTTTAATATTGGGAATAAAATCAAAAAATCATTTTTCGAAATGCGACTAAATACATTTTTTGAATTAATCTCACCCTTAGGAAACCCTACTCTTCTGAAATACTCAATTAGTTAAATATGTAAGAACTATTATTTTTATTATAATGCCTTATTATAATACAATTATATTAGACCAATATTCTGTCTCCGATCGAAACCAAACGCATGTGCCCTAAGTATAAAGGTATAGACGACCTGCTGGTTTTTAGCGGGCCTTTCGTATTTAAATTATAATATTGTCATAGTATAAACATTGTATCCGATCAATATTTATCATAAGATACCGATCAGGGAAACCTAACCGCGACTATGACGACACACTACGGAAAAAGTGAATGAATGAATGGTATAACCTGTTGATTCATGTCACGTGTTCGCATTTATAATTAGTAAATTCCCTCAAGATACAGACTAGTTTTCCTGTCGGCAATATGGTTCCTCTCTCTCTCAAAAAAAAAAAAAAAACCCAACGTACAATTTGGTATACTATGGTAGAAAATATTAAATACAATTTATATACTTTAAAGTACATTTATGACCAGACAAAAAATTATATCAATTGCTATTATTTATAAATTTATGATATTATACGATTATTTACGTCAGTTTAACTTATCATCGATAAGTACCATAGTCTACACACTAAAAGCGGTTGCAGCACTAAATTGCGGAAACATGAATGCAGTTAAATTTTTAATTCAAGCAATTTTAGGCACCTTTGGGGTACCTGTAATGTCGATATAGAATAATGAGAAGACATTATCGTGCTATATTATAATATAATATTTGTATATAATATCATGGTGTTTTATTGACGTTTGATGTAAATACTTTTTGTAAATTGGTAAATAATATATAATAGTAGGTACGTACAATTTGTACACACCTAAATTCGTAGCGCGAATATATAATATAAGTCATTAGAAAAATTTACCATGTGTTTTTATTATTATCGTGGCGTATTAATAGTGTGTCTACTCACATTTTTCAATGTTTTTTGAGAAATCCAGTTAATTTGGCGAACGATGGACATAATTATTGTTACATATTTGGCGTGCCAAACTCGTTTGCAAACGACAACTTTTCATGCCTGAGCGATGCAATAATATATTATGTATATATTAAACACACGTATTTATATTGTACTGGTGACGAGTGGAAATCAAGTTAATTAGGTACGCGCACAAACGCACAACTCAGTGCAGCGTATGTCCCCACGTCTTATATGGTTATAAAATATTAATTATTATTATTGTGTGTGTACGTATTGTATACTGGGTGGTTATCAGCATAGCATTCATTGTTCGATATTTATTTACATATTAAGACAATCGAAGTGTCAACGATGGAACATTTTTGAAAAAAATTATATTCTTCGATTGTTTTTTAAATTAAAAAATTCAAACGATCGCGAGATTTTTAATTTTATATTACAGAGTAGAATATTCTTTAGAGAATTTTGATGTTTAAATTCGAATTTCAAACAATTGTAGGTATCCCTAGAAGTTAATACATTAATATTATAATTCATGTATGAGTATTTAAAGTCTAGATGAGCGGAGTGGAGTGGAACAGAGGTGCCTACACGGCTATGTTGTATCTTCAAAGTGATATTCCGCACTTATGAAATAAAAGTTTTAAATAGCAATAATATCATAATTAAACAGGTACTCATCATTAACAATTCAACTTTAAAACACACAAATTATCAAATTTATTTAAATATTCACCTTCGGAATATTTAATTAAAAGTATACGTTAATATTTAAATGAGTTTACAATTAAATCGAGAAAACTCGTAAACAATATTTATTTGTAACAAACTAAAATTTATTTTATCAAAAATAATGATTCTCATCAAAATTATGTGTTTTCTTGTTAAAATAATCACCCTGTATAATGACAGTGATAACACAGAAACACAGTGGACTCCAAAAGTTTAATACCTTTCATATTATATTACTAGTTAAACCCGTGCACTTCGTAGTCCGTTTAAAATCCTACCTCTTTTATGGCTCAAACTATCTATCTATCTAGCTATATCTATAAAAATTGATGTCTGTGTTTATCCTTTATGCATTCCAATTCCAATAAGTGAACCGATTGTGACGAAATTCGGTATAATTTTATTTACTGTATTCGTCCAAGCGTGGATATATTGGAGAAATTGATAACTTATGCATAATTTATTTCAGAGCATTCAGATTTAAGAATGAGGCATCAGGTATGTGCTGTGCTGGTGAAAAAGTAAAATTGCCAGAATTACATACCATTCCAATTGCTAGACCGATTGCGATGAAATTGTGTACAGAGATATATTAGACCTGTGGGCAGAAGATAGGCTAAGTGAAAAGGGATACGCCGATATATCATTCAATTAAATATTTGAATTGTCAAACTTTACCCGATAAAACGAATAAAATCACATAGTGATAAACTGAATTGAATAATCGTGATAAGATTATTACTTAGTATATTTTAACCGTTATCTATCTATGTGTATAAAAATATTCTGCTAGCATAATCACAGGAAACGAATTTAACACACATTTTTAACGGCTACGAAACGCACGGGTTCAGCTAGTTGATTTAGTTATAGATATAGAAATAGAAAAATATAATAAAATATGGCATAAATATAAAAATAGCTGATCTCATGCACTTCGTTACCTATTATTTATTTCTGTGCCTTGTTGCTAAATGCTAATCTGGCTTTTCACTTTAAATAAATGATTTATTTTGTTTATTTAAATAGTTTATTTTTTGCTGGATGGATGGCTCTACTAACTGTGATTGCATCACCCCCTACGTCTTATTCGTCTAACCCCGTAACTTAAGTTTTTCTTTCTTAAGAACCTTCTCCTGAAAATTACGAAAACAAAAAAAGAAAGAATTATCGAAATCGGTCCAGCCATTCACGGGTGATACGATCACTAAGGGAAACAGGGATCTATTTTTATATATAGAGATATGATGAGCTGTAATTAAAAAAAAATATGGCTAATGATTAGGTTCGTAAAACTATGTTCAAAAAATCATTATGCACCTAATTTTTATCGAATAAAAAAAAATTCTGTTTGAAAATTAAAAAAAAAAAAAAAACAGGAATACACAATAAGTATACCTATACGCGGTAAGCAAAAAGGAAAAAACGAATAGTGATAATAATAAAACAACAATAATTAATATTATATAGGTATTGAAAATCAGAAATATACACTTATAGGCTATAAGAAAATCCCAAAACTTCAAACTCTTGATTTAAAAAAAACACAAAATCACACAGTTTAGGTTTAGGTTTAAGTTACCTAGTTGAAACTTAACAAAATTAGTAATTTAAGAACCACACACTATATAAAGGTGTATTGGTAAGTTTGCTAACAGCCAATAATATAGTTTTTAACAATCTATAACACATTTGTTGTGCGGTTTTCATCTTTCGATTTTTTAGAGTCGAAATCACAATAGTTATGCAGTTTTTGGATGCAATCGTCAAGACTGCTTTACATCCGGCCATATAGATTACATTTAAGCACGTTTAACTGCAGATGATGCATTTTAAATTTGCAACAATGTAGGAAACCGTAGGCACTATTAAATAGATCTTAAACCCTTTTTCACGTTTATGGACGTCCTCAGAAATTTAACTAGGGAGGGATAAAATTAATTTGAAAAATAAATGATGAATTTTTACACATTTTATGCTTACTAAAATTAATCTATGTTTACCAAATTGGCGCGCTACAGATAATGCTCTGGAAAACAAATTCAAAATTATGGGAAGTGCAAGTGCCCCGTCTAGCCCCCCCCCTTGAGACTCCCATGTATCACGTTGACACTTAATAATCAAAATGATATACTTAGTGTTATATATTATAGTAGCGGTGGTATGGCAGCCGCGATACGTATTTGTGACTACACTTTTTTATTTGTTATCAATTACCGCGGGTCCGGTATAACACACATGTCTTATTGTCTTAAGCAAGATACCGTCTCACTGAAATATATTATATTAGGTATACCTAATACCTATTACCTATTAATACGTCAAGTGTCATACGTTTGTTTGTCGATTGTCGAATTTCGACTAGCGTTACATAGTTTATCATATCGTAAAAAAATTTTAAAACACAATAATATGTCTGACGTATTAAGCATTATTATAATTGTCGCGATAATATTTTTAGCATTATTATTACTTGAGTGTAAAATAAACTTTATACTCGTTTGAAAAAAAAAAATAAAAAATAAATGCTTATTGTTCGGTCGTAAACACACCGTCATCAAACTCAATTTAAACGACGGCCGTATAATAGTGTACAAGGAACCAATAACGAATTGGAAATAAATACGATGGCTCCGTCGTATAGGTATCGTAGAAACAATTAACGAAATTTTAGAAATTTTCTAGCAAGAATTATGAATTTTGCATAAATATTTTAGATGCCTACTTAAAGTAATAGTAATCGCATAATCACAACCATATCCATAATAATACTATAATCTATTTAAAAAATGATGAATTAAGATTTTCAAACACTAGTTTCTGACAAAATTACGTAAGTACATAAAACATGGTAAACATTTCGTAATCGTCATGTAAACGTAAATTATTTTGTACTGTAAATATGTAGGTATATACGATATACCTATTATATAAACATTATATTATATTATTATGCTTTTATAACGTTATACATGTTATGCAAGACAGAATTTTTTCTACAAATTGCGTATCTTTAACCCTTCGACCGTCCACCATCAGCGCTAGCGTTCGGTACACTATCATTACAACATATTTATACATGGAAATTTGGACTTTAAATTGATAATAATAGTAACGATCAATCTATATGCTACAATATACAATGTCATAATAATTATAATTTAAAATATTATTCGTGTAGAAATGTCGACCGTTGAAGAACAACCTATATGTAATATACATTTATAATTAGTATATACAGGGTGATTCACCGATCATATAATATTCATATTCAATAAATTATTATTCATCTCCCCTTATATCTGTCAATAATGCATTTGGTCAAAACTCTGATTTATATATTTATATGTACTTAAAAATTTCAATATTTTCAATATTTAGATATATAAACCACGTAAGAAGTGTCAATACAAACTTATTTTTTTCTTCAAATGCCAACCACCTTTTTACCTGTAAATTATATATATTTTTTCGAAGATGTTTTATTAAATCAAAATTAAATCATTATAATATTTTCCAACTATCATAGTATAGCCACTTTAAATGTTCAACAATAAATACAATATTATCATAAACTTTTATATTAAAAACGTTAAGTTTAAAATTTAAATTTTTATATTAGGTAGGTACATACTAACATCATGATGTTTGTAAATACTTTCTACTTAATATAGTAAAAAAAGAAATATTGGGGAGGGGGTCGTACATTTGTGCCTTATGAGCCACTAAGTTTATAATACATAAATATATCTATACAATTGAGAATAATTAATAATAATTATTAAGTTACACTAATTTTGTGATTTAGAAAAGAATATTTGTTTGAACTTTCGTTATCTTACACAAAACGTTTTTATAAAATTGTGACGTTTTGAATGAACCCCTTTACCATTATTATAGTACATATTTATTCAAAAGTCTAAACAACCATTATGATAACAATTTAGGAACAATACATCGTTTTGTATTCAAACACTTCAATTTAAATAAGAATGTATTTGAAAATAAAAATCAAGGATTTAGAAAGCAATAATATGAACATGTATAATATGAAGAGACAGACCTAGTCATTCAAACCGCATAACAATATATAGGTTAGGTTAAATGTTTACTGCTTATCGGCCGTTAGATAAATATTATAGGTCAAAGGCGTTTCAAATGTTTTAACTATAATATTGAAATTATCAAATCTGAAACCAATATGTTATAATATTATACATATAAAGTACCTATATATTATACATCCAAAAGACCGAAGACTAGATCAAAAAATTGTGTGCCTATTGGCATAATGCTATATAATATTATAGCAAACATAATGTACATAATGGTGTGTATAAATGTATAATTTATGTTATTATTTGGGTATAATGCATACTATCGTTTTTCACCGTATATTTATGAATGCTTATGATAACACAATATTAAAATATGCATTCAACTGTTATTACTTTTTATACATTATATTTATCGATTTATCATTTATACATTTATTCATATTCATCATAATATATTATATTTAGTATATTAGTATGTTGGACGAGTCTCGGAGTCCAAGTTTAACATGATAATTTATTATATAATAAAGCGTGTACCTACACAATAATAATATATCGATAACTGATTTACAAGAAATGTATAAACGATGGTTTCAAAGAGATATTATAATACATACTCATACATACGCACAGTGTAATAAACATTTATTATTAAAAGGATGCCACACTGACATGTGTTGTCCCCGTCTTACAAACGCGTACAACATGTAGAACAATTTTTTTTGTGCGGGAAAGAATAGAGAAGGTTACGGTCATGACTAAGAAACGAAATTTTTACACTATAAAAAAAAACATAACATTTACTGTGCAACGGGGTTTTTATTTTCGATATCACAAATGCGAAAATAGTTCTTATTATTGTTTAAAAATTTATTATTCCAAATTTGAACTTTTTTTATTATTTATTTATGATGTCGAAAAAAACAACATTGCACAGTAAAAATTCTCAACTTAATAATGTGAAAATTTCGTTTCTAAGATACGAGTGTAGCCTTTTTGGTTTTTTTCTGCGCAAAACAATTTTTTCATTGATGTATGTTTGTAAGACGGAGACAAACACGTCATGTTGGTGTGGTGTTCTCTTATGATATTTTATTAATATTTATTGTAAGACTATACGATTCGTTGAAACACATTATTAAAATTATTATTATTATATTACTGTGCATGCGCATTTCGTTCATCAATTTCGTTGTATTAAATAAAATATTACGATAGAAATATAATATAATATAACGAATTACTGAGCATCATGAACGTCAATTATTTGTTTTCTTTTTCTATTAACTAAATTTTAAATAATTAATTAAAAATACTTCAGTTAAGATAAAAAAATTGCAACCATTTCAAAGCGACTATAGCTGGTTGAAATACTGCAGAACACCTACCGACAATATACGAGTAAAATAAATGTCTAACAGAGAATTATGTAATATGGATTTAAAAACTATTTCGTTATCTTCAAATAATTCTACTATAAAATATAATTTTTAGTAAAAACTGCGATTTTCTGCTTTGCATAATACCCGCTAATATAACGCGTGAGTTTGCGTAAAGATACCTATAATAATAATAATAAATTCATATAATACGAATAATGATAAAAAAGCTTGAGAACATAAAACACAGGTACGAATAAAAGTGTATAATATAACAAAAATATAATACATCGTTTATAATTCAAAAAACCGATCGTTTTATAACTCATAGCAAGTTTTCGCGAACAATAAAATTCGTTTAATTTTATCGGCTGGTTCGATAAAATTTCGAATTTTACGAGTGCATGATTATGGTCGTATGTAGACGTAATTCATTAAATCGGAGTTGAATTATTAGCACATTCTAGCGCTGCTGGCCGATCGTATTTTTTAATTCAAGTTCTCGGTTTTAAATTAATATGCACGCGCTCGTCGTAAAGCTAAAAAATAATAATCTGATGTAATTTCGATTATTTTAACGCGTCGCGAAAACATACAAAATAATATAATAACAATAATAATACATGCGATGTCGATTCATAATTTGTCGTCTGTCTTTTAAGGGACATTTTGTTCACCGGTCAGCTTCGGTTGTCGCACGAACAAGTGCAAAAAAAAATGATAATCGCTTAATAAACCGTAAAGTCTAGCGATTATCACCGCGTGGCGTATGCATAATATTATAATTTACCGCATAGGTAATACAATAATATATGTACCTACGCGTGTGACGGAAAATGTTTTTTCTCGAATTACAATTTTTTATCGTATTAATTATGTATAATAATATAAGTTATAACCTTATCCAATAGTATTAATATCGACAATATCGTAACGGATGAATTGGAAAGCATATTTAAAACCTCATGCGAGAAGTCGGTTTCACAACTCCCGGGCCCAGGAATATCACATGTATTTATAAATTAAAACCTAACCTACCATATTTACCATATTATATTAATATAATACAATTTAAATATAGCACATAGCTATGTAATATAATAAAAAGAAGAAAACATGAATTTCAAGACGAATGCGATTATTATAATTATTGTGTTTTTAGTGAAATATATTGAAAGCCTATTAAAAAATGACGTCTGCTCAACACGATGATAATTCAATATATCATTATAGACAGACAATCTTCCATAATATTATGGGGATTTGGTTCAAGGACAATTTCTACGAAATTTTGCAACGAATCGTTCAAAAATACGAAGTTTTAAACAATTGTAATAATAATATATTATATCACGTACCTCTTGATACGGGTCGTTTCTCGGACGTTTGAGAACCAAATTTTCCACTGACGCGACATTTTGCAACAGCATTTTAACTACACGACACATCTGGAGCCATCTAAAAACTATAGGTACAATTATCTTAATTATATGTTATAAACAACTATTGTTTCAATCGAGATCTATAAGGTTAATAATAATAATTACAATACAATTTTGGTCAGCAACACAATATAAAATTATCATCTCAAAAAGAATAAGCTTGTGGAGAGGACATTAGGTCTTCTATAAAAGTATTTTTTATATATTTATCTGTATAATATTAACGCATTAAAAATTATATAATGAAATCTTATAATTAAATATAGTTTTATATTATACGATATCTATAGTAGAGTTAAACATGAGATTTTTGGCCTTAACGATTTTGTATTCATTCCCGTAATTTTCCCATACGTCATATACAGGATGATTCGACAAACACACTCACCTTTATTTTTCTTTAAATGACATATTCAAATCCTGGTTTTTGGAATATTTAAGTATATAGGGCGTCAAAGGCCCATGCTAACATACTCGATCGTAATATTAGATTTTTTGCTTGAGAATTATCTGCGATTCTGTAACATATTTTTCCCCTTTCTGATCACTTTTTTTGCATGACAATCTTGTTAAGAATATGACTTTTTGGAAAATGTTGATTGTCCTAGATAAAAATTTAGACCTTTAGTTTTTTAAAATTATTTAGCATTGTGCACTATAAGGATAATAGGATTGGATGATTAGAATTTAGAAAACGATAGTAATCACTAATTAATATTATTTTATTAAAGTTTTAAAATTCTTGAAACTGCGCGAATATAATTTGTACTAGATTAATATTAATTTTTATTTACTGTATGATGTATTAATTAATATTTTTGTATAGTCATTTTTCAGGACTGATATTAATTATTATTATACTTAATAAGCACATCAAAATAACTCAGAAATTATTCATTTGAATTTTTATGAGGTTACAACGATATTTTCGAAATAATTAAATATGTTTAACAATTTTCAGTAAACATTTTTTTGATTGTGAGGTTATCATTCGTGGTTGGTGATCAGTGAATCACCCTGTGATATAGAGACATTCGTTATCGTGACATGTTAACGTTACGGGATATTATATATTAAACAGCTGCAGTACACTGTCGATTAGTGCTGCGTGGTTTTATCTACATCCTCATTCGGTACAATGTAGTAAAACATAACATAATATAATAATATAATCATAATAATAATATTATTACTAAAATAATATGTTATTTATTATTCCATACGATAGTTGGTTTCTTGTATTTATATTATAATGATTATTAATAACACAACTATGATTTTGAACTCAAAATACGACATTAAATATATTGTATTATACACACACACACAAAATGTCTCGAAGAGTATAAATTCTCGTTTATTATTACGTATATGTATATTATATCATCTTTAGCTTTAAGACTCGTATAACTAAGTCCTTAACCCGGGGGAGGATTCCGGGGACTAGGACCACTCAGAATTAATTCAAAAGTTGAAAAATTTTGGCAGTGATATGATATTTGATTATTGATGATGACTATTTTTATAAAGAATTATAATTTTATATTTTCATGAATTCGATTATAACGACGGTAAAGGATTTTATATCTTGAACTTTAAAATAATAGTGTTTCACTAATACACTATTCAATTCATAAAAAAAAAGGTTTGAATCCCTCCCTCGAAATTTTTGTTTTTATATAGATACACGGCCTTGCGTATAACCTTACGTATTAATAAGCACATTGTACCACCCACAAAATTTAAGTCATTTTGAAAAGTATTTTTTTTTTTTTTTGTATTACAGAACTGCTCGCGAAACATTACACGACGATAAATGCCCATGTGCGCAAGCAGTTAGCCCAACAGTTGAACGTGTACTGTAACAAAACAGTGTTGGACGAAGGACCGGAAGAACCGCACCAGTATCAATGGACGTACTACAACGCATTTTTTTTCGCGCTGACCACGCTGAGTACGATCGGTAAGTATTAGGAGGATGATGATGATAAACGCCTATATACGTTTAAAGATATTCAAACTTTCAGTGAAAATTCCTACTGAAAATTTGATACGATACTTTTTACCTGCTTTATTATAGAACATTATAATAACGCGACATTGTGATGAATTAAAAATACGTTAAAAACATCTGTTCGTTAAATATTTTGGCTCGACGTGGAATTCTTATTGAATTAATGTTCACTAAAATATTTTATTTTGACAGTTTGACATTCCAGGTGATTCTTTAATATCCTAGAAGTTTGAAAAAATAAATATTCTTTTACATAGGTACATTTAAGTAATATGAAAGAGCGTTTTATGAAAAAAAATAAAAACAAATTTTATATTATCAATGTTACCATTGTTATCTGGGATCGGTGGTGGACAATTATTATTAAAGATTTTGAATTAGGCGATTTTAAAATTGCGTGCACGTGGGTCTTGAAATATGTGGGCGGTTTGCGTTTGGGCGAATTGCCTTTTTATCCGTATAATAAAAGTAATGTGTTTGGGCGAGACAATGTATTTTTTTTATTCCTGAATTTTTTGATCAGAATTATCATTTTTCGTATTTTGTTTATCATTTATCTTTAGATTAGACATAATTAGTGAGCGAAGGTTCAACGTAGTATTGATGAAGATTCAATATTATTAAACAAGTGATTAACGTGCAGTGCGGACGGTGCGACACAATATAAAAGATAAAATTGTAATGATTATAAGATAAAACAAAAAGCAAATATATTTTTTTCAATTTTAATTATATTTTAACTTCATTAAAAAAAAATCTAAATCATTTCAATTTTTAATTACACGCGCACACACATAAATAAACAATCCATTTTTAATCATACCCGTGGAATTCACTGACAGTCCCAAGTCTGTCAAAATAAGGGGGAAAATGGATTGATAAAATACAGCATCCCAGGGTATTCAAAATAAATAATAAAAAATGGTCGCCCAAACGCATTACAATGTTTTAAAATCACTCGCCCAAACGCATTATGCTGAATTGCCCAAACACAATGCAATTTTTAAAAATTCACCCAAACGCGTGACGCCCGAAATATGTATGTTGTAGTAAGAGATAAGTGTTTTTTAGTGTATGTGACTGTGTGCGTGCAAATTAAATAGTGGAGCCCACTCGCACGTCTATGTATAAGTCACCTCCTAGGCGTTGCACGTGTGAACAGTGAACAAATAATTATGCTAATTTATATGTACGTTTTAAAGATGGACCTAATAATATGATAATATTTTAGAAAACTGATCTGAATTTATTATGATGTCTACTTGAAATCGGTCAGTTCATATTTTAAGATTTTTGATTTAGGTTCCGTATAATCGACGTTTGAAAATCCCAAAATTTCAAATTACCCAAACTTAATTTATAGTTACTGGGAGGGGTGAAATTGGGAAAAGTAGACTGAGTGACATAATAACGAATCGAAATCAGTATTAAAAAGTATTATCGCATTATTATGCATAGGTGGACGAAAGATAGGTTAGGTATGTTTTGGTAAAATAACTATCCGTCACTGATCCCTTTAAAAACAAAATTCACTTTTAATTGCATAATCGGAATCAATATATTATTTGGTATATTTCGTTTTATACTCATATGAAAATACAATTTCTACAAGTTGGCAGTTGAAGTGTATGAAGTTAATATTTGTAGGTGACATAGTGTTACTCTACAATATGTTAGTCAACTGCCTGGCTATTTTTTTGAAATTTAAATATTTGTAACTCATAAACCACTTGTATAAAATTAATTATTACAGTGAAAGTAGTCTGTATTATGTATATATAATACGTTATTGTAATCATGATTACTTAATATTATATAATTTTATGATTCGAAATTTTCCGACGATTGGACAAACGCGTCCGTACACGGGGGAGGGTCCTCGAAAAATGAAACCATCAGTGAGCCTCGTGGTGATGTGTACGTAATACATATCATGTATTTTATTATTATGCACGACGTTCAAAAATTGTAAAAAAAATGACATTACAATGTAGGTATGCACATATTATAAACATAATAATACCTACATAATATGTATTAAAATAAGTTTTTAGCGCCCCGTCGAATATTACAACAATTATAATTAATAACGGGATATTGTCTCTGTGTACTCAGAGTCACGTGTACAATATGTATATAACTTATAAGTAGGTACACATAATAATATGTATTATATATATTACATAAAATATGCACGTGCAAAACGCTGCCACATTACTTCGCGATTTTCGTTTTTTTTTTACCATCGTCATTTAACGCGACACGTACGCACGTTATTATATTGTACACTTACACGGCTGCATCCTAATCACCGTACAATAGGTACACTAAAACAATTTATCTTAATTTATGTTATTATTATATGAATTAGCGTAATATACATATAATATAAACTACGTATCTATACTCAATGAGTTCAGTTACAGGTACGTGTAATTCGTCGTTTGATTATAACACGCTGTAATATAGCTAAAATATTATTATGTGGTAGGTAACATTGGCGTAGATCTAAATTATAAATGATCGAAATATGGATGGAATATACCCATTCCTTATAATACCTATATGTACCTATAAACGGTATACCCAACTTAGTCTAAAATTTGTTAAATTGCGTATGACATGGTTAAGTACCTGCACAGTGTTTTAATATATTATGGTATTCGGGGCATGGCTAGTCAAAAATGTTATATAAATTAATTTCAATATAATTTTTGTGTTTTGTTATTTCCTTATAGTAATATTCGAATAAGGTATTAAAAATATGTTATTTATTTATTACTATAGGATACCTCAAGTTTAATTGCATGTTCCCATTCATAAATTAAATGCCATTTTCGATCACACTTGAATACAATGTATCCACATGTTGTGACCATGTATATAGGTATTATTATCTATGAACTAATTTTTACTGTAATTTTTATAACATTACAGAAGAATTTTATGGACCATTTTTTTTTTTTTTTTTTTTGGAAGTGCAATAATATTTAATTTATCTATCGTCGTAAATTATGAAATTAAGTGTTATCACAGGCCTATAAAAAAGCGAACCAATTACAGAGAGAAAGGTCCAGTTGCCGACAATTTTAGAAAAAGATAGCATACACCATCATAATTCTATTATATACAAGTATATACTGCCCTCTTTGTAACAATGTTGGCACTAGGAAATCTATTAGTATTAGAGTAGGGAAGACGCGCAGTCATTAAATTAATAATTACATCAAGTAAATGTGTATTACAGGTTATGGAAATTTGCACCCGACTTCCGGTACCGGACGCATACTGGTGTTGGTGTACTCGTTGATCGGCATCCCTCTCAACGGTATTGTGTTGACGCAACTGGGAAGCTTTTTCGAATCCAGAGTGAGTATATTATTAAATAATATAAGTGGAAACTTATCAAAGTTCTAAATGTTTTGTCTTAAGAATTTAATGCCCATCATCACACAGCGACTCTCTTGTTATTCGTGTCCTCAGAATAATATTATTATCTTTGGCTGATAAAAGAGTTGATGCTAAACTCTTGTGTTTTTATCTAAAACCATAAATTCGATATAAGTCATATAGATGCTCCAGTATTAGTATATAACATAAATTTCTTCGTCTTTCCTCGGAACATTCACCACTCCCATTAATTTTCTATTCGGATTATTCCAATATTTTATCTAAAAAACAATGGTTCGAAAAGGATGGTGAAGATGACCAACGAGGTTGACCCATCATTCCTCATTTGATATAGTGTTATTATTACTATCATAAGATATTTAATATTACGATTATTTTAGAATAATTTGGAAATGTAATTTTCTCAATATTAGTTTATCTGTTTGATTTTAACATATTTTGAATTTGTCTTGAAATAAATATTACGATTTAACGTGCTTTTATTATTTTTTTTTTTGTGAGGAATCGATTTTTTAATAGATCATGTCGAAATTTTTTATTGCCGTGTATATATCGTGTAATTCCGATAGAGGGTGTTCTACTAGAAAAAACAAATTATATCATACACTTTTGGAAAAACCTATCGTGAATAAACGCCAGTATGGATAATCCAATCTCGGTTTTTGCAATAAAAAATGTCGACATGATCTATTAAAAAATCGATTCCTCGCAAAAAAAAAAAAAATAAAAATTTGTATTTCCGTTCCGCCCAGTTTTATACGGGATTTACGATAATACGCGTCATAGATGACCCAGACCCACCCTCAGTAATGCAAAAAAGTGAGAAAACGCAGTTAACTATACAGTCGCTATACGAATAATAATATACTGTTTAATAAATCGTTGAAATTGCGGTTGTGTGCTCACAAAAACACAATGCAACATATTATTGTGTTATGTGGCCGATCCGCGGCGGCTGGACCGGATATCAATTTCCGGTGCCGAAATCGAGTTCGAGAAACTGGTCGATTAGCGCGGGGTCGCCATCATGTTGATGCTTACTATATACCTAATTGGTTTACTATTTTTGGTATTTATGGTATTTAATACCAATTGCACGGTCGACGCGTTCAATTACACGGTAGTCGGCAACGCACCCACTGCATAATAATCATTTTTTTTTCTACGTACGTGTCCATTACGAGTGCAACGTATTATGTACAATATTACGTTTGAATAATATGGTAAATAACCTAAGCTAAATTGTAATGCAATCATATTATAACATGTTTAATTATTATTCGGCATTGATAAACCAACGAACGTATATTATAATATAGAAGTGCTCATATATATGCAGATATGCGTGGTAACGAGACTACAATAACGATACTTGTAATTATTATGGTAATGAATTTATTTTATTAATTACCTGTATTGATGCACCTGTATTATGCAAAAATTATTAAAACAATATCAAGACACCCGACGGACGAATATTTCCGAATATTCTTCGCGTTTATTGTCTTAAACGTATTGGTATCATATTGTTTTATGACCGTTGACTGCGATTGCTGCAGATATCGTATATTATTTTATCTATTTATTCATATTTATTCTCGAGATAACATTTTGCACGCTCATTTCGTATAAGAGCGATGAGTAATGAGTCATATATAATACCTACTATATATGGAACAGTATTATACTGTTATACAGTTTTAAACTCGTATTTCATAAAACAAACAAAATAAAAAACTATTTATTCGCAATCGAACACACGTTATGTGCATTTTACTATATTATATTATTATATCGTATCATAATGTGTTTCTACCCATAAGATCATATAAATATTATATTTTACTGTCCAGATACTTTGCTTTATAGAATACATATTCGTAGAAATATTGTTGGGTAGGTATATTTTTATTACACCGTAATAATATGTTTTTCATTATCGTTGTGTTTAATGTTTGAGTACAACGATCGATCACAGAGTGAGTGAAATTAAAACGATAAGACTTCCGGTTGTTCATAAGGTATAAAAAATGAAGTCTGGCGTTTATATAAAAATGGCTGACTATAATATTAAGGTGGAGAGCGAATATTGTGCAGTATGGTCGAACGAACAAACGTCTAACGGGTTTTTTGATAATTATTTAAACGGAATATTTTCATTACATATTATGTATGCAAGAATCGTATTCAAATTATGTATTTTTTTTTTTAAATTTAAAAATGCGTCGACTTTGTTCAAATCTGTCGTCGGTACGTTTATTTCAAGCCAAAAGTTAAATATATTCGACACAAGCACAAAAACGGTTGAAAAATAATATTTTTAATGTATTAATAACGGATATCCGATATCATTACCATCAAGAATCCGAGCTTCTCGAACTTTCAAAGATCCCATCATTACAGACAAAAAATGACCAAAACAACAATATTTTTTTTATTAACTTCTAAATTGCCATTTTCATGAAGTCATGAATATTTCAGCTCGGTTCGGAAGATAAAATAACGCTCCTTTTCATTTGAAATCTCAGTAACATCATATTTGGCGCTCGAAACACGATTTTCCGTTCCTTTTCTTTTTAAATTTAACATTTTTGTAATTTATTTTTTGCAAAACTGTAACTTACCAGCGCCGTAAACTTTTTAGCATAGTTTTGAATTTGAATCGGAAATATTTTCACCAAGAATTATCTTTTGTTTCTGAAATCTAATCAATACTGCCTTAGCAGTCTGCCTATAATAATATATTAACAAAAAAATAATCGATTTTTGTGAGCAAAAAGGAAATTCATAAGTGTCCCTCGAACATTTTTTCATTTTAATGACTAATGAGACGGGTAGGTACATGGAATCAATTTTGTTTTTGGCGAGTAATTCTTACGGTCAAATAATATTACGTAGTCATGTAGTTGTTAAGAAAAAACAGTTTTGCAGTACTAAAATGTTGTTGTATTAAAACATTTGTGGCGAAAAACTCGTTTCCGGTTTTATACTATAATTTATTAAAGAGACCGAAAGAGGTGTACTGTATTTAACAATTAAATGATCGACGAACTAATTACTAATTTTTAATGTTTTCTCTCGAATATAACGCAGATTCTTCGAGCTCATTACAGCTACAAGACGCAACGGATGATGGGACCCCAACTGAGCCTCATCCTGGACATAGTAACATACCTGATACCCGGAATAATTGTCTTCATCTTCCTCCCGGCTGGACTAATATCCTATTGTGAAGACTGGACGTTCGACGAGAGCGTATACTTTACATTTGTCACATTGACCACCATTGGCTACGGAGACTACGTTGCCGGTAAAGCACAAAATTTGACAGTAAACAACTAATGATCATCGATAGAAATTTTGATGAAATAAAAATCTGAAAGATAATAATAATTATTATTAAATATCATATATAGTAATATTGTTAAGAATACTTGAAGTCTTGAACGAAATATTGGTTACTTATTTAAATACATTTACCGACAAGTATTCAAATGCAAATACAAGTACATATCAAGTATATAAAATATTTTCAAATATGCCTCCTTAAAATTTGTGTTACAATTTTAGGGACATGTTTATTTAGGTCTGGATGGTAAAAAAAGATCACAAATCACAAATTTTAACAGTCAATTAAACTAGGCAATTTCATAATTTAATTAGAAAACAAACTAACAATAGTTAAGTTAGAAAGTTATAAAAAAAATAACTTTTTAACTAGTAATACTTACCTTTGACTATAACTGGACGACTGTGTAATTGCGTGTTTCAGGGCAGAAAGTCAACATAGGAATATGGTACGATGCGTACAAGGTGTTTCTGGTGTTTTGGATTATGTTCGGTCTTGGTTATCTGTTCATGATACTCAGCTTCATATCGAGGGCGATGCGGTCGAAGACGCTCGAACACCTGTTCTTGGAACGGCTCAAGCAAACCCATTCGAAAATCTGGCACCAGTTCACCAAGGACGTCGTTTACATCAGACGCGTGCTCAATGAGTCATACCTGTTGAAGTTTAAAGTTCGTATATATTTATATATAATTCGTACATAATTATCATATTATTGTTGATCATGTGAACCAGCAAAACAAAAGTTACTATCCTTATTAACATATTACACCACATTTTAATAGTTTTATGATTAAATAGAAATAAAAATTAACTAATAATATTTGATTCCTTTAAATTCTAAACACAGATATTTTATCAGGTAGTTTATTCGAAATCTTTTAATAATTAAAACTAAATTTAATATTGATTCGTCAATCAATATTTTGATTTTCATAATTTTCATTATATGTATATAAGCATATAAAATAGACTGCTGAGGTCATGGCAATGAAAATCTGAAGAATTTCTATTTAACTTTTCTTAATTATTCAATATCATCAAGTTATCAATATTTAAAAAAAATTCTATACCCCCTCCCCTTAATAAATACAAAAACTTGAATATGTATTAAATACAATTTTAATTTGGTAAGCAATCTCAAATTCCAAAATGGTGGGTGAAACCGGGTTGATGAGATATACCAGAACCTTATTACGCATAACAATTTAACAACAACAACAATAATAACAATCAATTACCTACAACAATAACGTCCTAACGATATGCTCGTTTATTGTCTCCCTTGCAGCCGGTGTACAAGAAAGAGGCGCTATCACGCGATCAACCGCTGAGGCGGAGCCGGAGCGCGCCGAACCTGACTGAGTGGCCAGTGTTGTGCAAGGTACCGGTGGCAGCTCCTGTGACGCGCCGGACGTCCGACGACGAGGATGAGGAGACGGTGCGCCAGCGGTTCGAGAAGCACCGGATGAAACGCCGGCGGGCACTGTCGCAGAACAAAATGCGATCTCTGCTCCGGCGCACCAAGGCCACGTCCGAGATCGACTTGGCGCACATCGACAAAGAGGCCACGTTCGGCGCCGACATAGCGTCTTACGAGATCCTGTCTCGGGTGGTCGACGCGCTGGAGACGGCCGTTCCCAACCAGCAGGGTGAGCACCAGCAACCCACCCATCACCATCACATGCATCCAGATGTTACAAATTCGGTGAGTGCATAGCCCAGAGTGTTTTGAAAGATGAAAGTGTCAGTGGAGGGAGGACCAGTTTTGGCAATTTAAAAAAAAATAAAAATAAAAATACGATACTGTTTTCCTCCTTTAAAATAGTCACTTTTTAATACCGTTCGACGGTATCATCGAAAATTCAACTTTGGCAAAGATGTGACAAAAAATATTTTTTTCATACTCTTTTCATAATAATATTTATCATGCTTCGAGCAGTGTAGGGAAACATCTCTATAAAATAGTATAAGATAATTGTTTCTAATAATAATTTATTATATTGCAACTATGCGTATATATAGAGCAAGAAAAAAGCGATGTCGTTCTCGGAGGGTGTGCAAGGGTTCACGAAACAGGACATTCTGGCCAGCGAAAAGAACGAATGGACAGTCGGCGGCGACATGCTGAACAGGGAAAACCCTTTCGGGGCCAAACACAGGAATTCGTATTTCGAGTACGACACGTGGGGTGGAGGAGCAGACGACCAAAATTTTAAAAAGTAAGTAAACCATTAATGTTGCTACCTGTGTACAACTACCAACGAGTCATTATCGTCCGAACACTCCGAACAGTCCGAACTAATTCAGGAAAATATAATAAATTTTAACTACCTACAATCCACAATATTACAAATAGGTAGTGTTTGAGTATGGATTATTTCTTGTGAAATTTCACAAAAACATGAGACATTAAAATTTTTTCTTATACAAATAATAATGATGATTAATTATACAAAAATTAACTAAAAAAAATCATCACTAATGAGTAGTTAGTGATTGTTATCCCCAATATTATAAAATTGTGTAGGTAAGTTATGACAATAATATACGTAAAAATAAAAATAAAATAATTATAATGCTGAAATATTTTTGAAATGCGTGAAATATTTTTTGAAATGTTTTACGATTTTAATATCATGACATTTTCAAACATTACATAATATACGTATCTAAACGCATACAATTGATCTATCGGAGACTTTAATCGCTTAATTTTTCAGCACGTTTTAAGCTCAACTCGTCACAATAAATTCGTTATGACTAAATAATTATGCGTTGTAGTAAAAACGAAATAGTTGATGAATACTGAAAGCAATGCTATTTTTGCTTTGTTAAACCTTTTATTTGTTTACTGAATAAATACAATACATATACGACCTATTCTAACGAAGTCTGTTCAAAATCGTTGCTAAAAATAGACTATAAAGTATAATTACATTACCCTAAGGCCTAAATGTAATTAAATTAAAATAAAGTAGATATAACCAAAGCTATATTTACATGTAAATCAGAAATGTTTATTTCTATCTTTATTCTATATAACCGTATAAACTGTGCGCGTTTAAAGTAAATAGACTAGTCGCATAGTGCGTTGTGTGATTTCGAGATCTGTTTCAAATATGATACAATATGATTTTTAAATTTTATGACGAGTGATACATTTAATAATTTCCAATCGATATTATTGTATTTGTATAGCTTAATATTATAATTTAATACAATAATATAAAATATCGATAGCTTTGGTGGAAAAATATCTATAAATAAACATTGCCTCGTGAACACGCAATTATATTTCCAAAAAAAAAAAAAATTAAATTTATTATTTATCTTACCGTGCTTTACGATGCCATCGGTTTTTGCAGATTCAACGATTACACGAAACACGGCAATGGTGGCCAGAACAAGCCGCGGGTACCGAAGCTGCGTCGCATGTCAGCGGCCGCGTTCAACTTTCTGTCCAACAACATCGCACCAAAGTGGTTTGCCGAGAAGTTGGCCGACGGCAGTGGTGGCGGCGGCGGTGGTCATTCCTGGAACAACGATCCCAGACATAGACTGTCTCTGAACGACGACCAGGGTTACGGTTACGGGTCTACGACGTCTACATACAACGGTACGGCGCCGATCAACCGCAGCAGCGTACCGGTGCAGTATCACCACCGCTGGTCACACGGTCCGCAAGTGGTGCACGACCCGCATGTGTACGGATCGTCGGCACCCGAACACCCGCGACACCGGCGGCTGTCCAGTCCGGACCCGGTGCTCGCGCACTGCGCCAACACCATCGCCGTGGCTGACTTTTTGATGACGTTGCAACGGTCACTGGACAGTTCGTCCGTCACCGGAAAACAGCCACCGCTGTCGTCCGGAACGCACCATGTCACCAACCGGCCGGTGGTAACCGGCGGCGGATTTGCTTCCGTTATCCGGCACGAACGTCGGTCACCGCTTTTCACGTTGTTCCAGGACCGGCCGCGGCGGTCGTCCGGCGAATCGTGGCAGTACTCGTCGCTGACGTCCATCGTATCGTCCACGTCGTCTACGGTAACCAACGCGACGACGACGCCGGCCACCGACGCCGGTACCATAAACGCGGTAACTATATTTAGAAATAAATCCACACTCGAGTGTATTATAGTAACCAAGATTTGTGGGTCATTTAACGTGGTGTAAAGAACGTGTATCCGCATAAAATGTGCAACGTAATGAAATATGACAGCAGGAAGCGGATTTAAATGTTCTCATATAATATGCCTACAATCAAATTGAAAGTTAGAAAATTTTAATGATTAATAATAATATAATATAACAATATTTAAGTTCTTATAAATACTATGATATCCGATATTAAATTTGTTTTAGGTATATTGTGTATTGTTAGGACTACTCGTTTGAATTTTGGGTTAGCTACATTAACATTCAAAAAAAAATTATCCAATAAATAATTAATTGTAAAAAACCACATTTCATCATGAGGTTTTTAATTGAAAAAAAAATTGGACACTCCTTAAAAATTGTAAAAAAAAATCAATAACTATTTGAAAGATCGTTGAGTTACTTTTAAAATGTACAAAAATCGTTATTTGAAGAAATACGTTATTATAAGAAGGCGCTACACCCACATGTGTTGTCTACGGTTTGTAAATATGTACAAAATAGTAAAAACTGTTTAGCGCGGTACAACTTCATTCCATCTGTATATTTAGCATAATTATTAAAATTCCACAATACATAGGGAAGAACTTTATATGTGTCATAATTTATTGATTATTTGTAAAATATTTATTCAATATTTTTTGATTTTGATAGCACTAACCAATAATTTTTAGTAATTAAATGAAAACATAAAAAGGCATATACTATATTCTCAAATTGATAACTTTAATGTATTTATGTTACTCAGATAGTAAAAACATTACGACATAGATAAAGTTTTTCTGTATGTGTTGTAAAATTTTGGTGATTCTACTATTTATACAGAAGTAGGTAGTAAAGTTGTCCCACGCAAAACAGTTTTTTCCATCATGTTGCACGTTTGTAAGACGGAGACAACACACATGCGAGTGTGTCCTCTTAAAGGAAAATAGATTTGGAATCTATTTACAAATGTTGACGCGCGTAACAAGGTTCTTATTAACACGCTTAAAACAAAAACCACTCAAATAAACCATTGAATAAAGATAAAGAAGACGTGAGTGTGACATCACTAATTGTCGAGATGCAAATCATTTGTCGTGAACAGAAAGAAAAATGTAGGCAGTTTGATTAAATTTTTATATGATCATAATATGAAAAACGTTATTTGAATTTTAGCCTATAATTGGTTTATATTTTATTCTCTGATATAGATGTCTATATACTTAGCACTCGTACTTAGTACCTTATTTCTTAAATATCAGATATTTAAACTGCGATCAAACCAATTCGGTATATTGTCCAATCGACGACAATTTAAAAATGTATTACTACAATATTATATTTAACCTACCTATAATTAATAGTTAGGGGGACGAGGTGGCCGAGTGGTCTACCGCGTCGGCTGTGGCTCAGCCGGACCGGGTACGATCCTCGACCATCGGCGGTATTTTTCTCCGGGCAAGTCACGGTGTCCGGAAAACAAGTGCCGCCATCCCCCACTCTGGGGCATGGCATAAACCTACGGGTACCCCAATAGAAATTCTGCCAAAAACTTTCACCCACGTGTACAACCAACCTACAGTTCCATAAGAACCTACAGTACTACCCCCTTCCCAATGGCCTTATTTCCGCGGGATGATTAAAAAAAAAAAATTAATGGTTAGGCAAAAAATCTCTATATAAAAACAATAATAATTATGGAAGTAATTAATACAGTATGTATATCTATTTATTTATTGGACATCGCTTTAATGAATCGAAGCCTTGAAATTTTACAATTTAATTATATTTATTATAATATACTGCAGTTCACCTGGCCATATCTATGTACTATATTATTAACTAAACTCAATATACATACATTATTCTGAAATTTATGGAAGATTTCATGCAGTATACTTATTTTTTACCGATTACTGCATAATAATGAAGTCCACGTGAAGTAAAGTTTATTCTCTCGTAGCTTACATAATACATATATTTCTGATGTGAAACATCCAATGCACCTTTAATATAATAAATAATATTATTAATCGTACAGAATCTGAAAATTTTGTTTTTGATTATGCAACCATGTTTGTTTCCTTTACTAAATCATTCTTTCAATTTTCATGCATATTTCCTGCGAAAAATAACTACGATATTTTGCACATCCTGTCAGATATCCTTCGACAGCTCACTTTTTTTTATTTTACGTTTTACATTTTAGGATTCATTCAACATTAAGAGGATGACACATCTGCATGTGTTGTCCCCGTCTTACAAGTGCATAACATGCGGTTTCACGCGGGAAAGAACCGATAATGCTACAGTTATAACTAAGAAACGAAATTTTCAGCATATAAAAAAGAGAATTTTGTCTGGGCAAGATCATTCTTATTTTTTCGACATCAGAACTAAAAAAAAAAGTTATTCATGTTTAAAAAACACAAAAATAATGTATTATGAAACGATAAGAACTTTTTTTGTGTAAGAGCTGATATTAAAAAAAATAGAAACGATATTGTAAAATACAGACAAAATTCTTCTTTTTATAATATAAATGAAAATTTCATTTCTTAATTATAACTGTAGCTTTCTCAATTCTATCCCGTGCGAAACCGTTTTTGCCATGTTACGCACTTATAAGACGTAGACAACATATATAGATGTGGCGTCCTCTTAAGGTTACATTTGGTAGTAACTAGATTAACATAAAAAGTAGATTTTATCACTTTATGAATGTATTATAATATTATAAAAATTAATTAATGCATTAATATTAGTTAAGTTATTTACCGTTTGTCGGCGGCTTTATAATATTGTACTGTTTATATATTAAATTGGATTTAGAGATCAAATCGATTATAGCTATTGTTAAATCTTTACTTTTCTCGAGTTTTTTTTTTTTTTTGGTGAGTATCGTTGGTTGAGATTTAAGCATTTAGTTTCATATTTTGAGTGTTTCTCGAATAATAGGTACTATGCTGTATGATACTGAGGGGGTGCGGTAGGTGCAGCAGCTTGATGGAGGGTGTTTGATGATGAGGAATAATTAGTGGGTTACAGAAACCATCAAACCATCTTCTTGTGCTGGTGATTGTGATTCTTTCGTACAGGTGTCAACACGTAGCGTGTAGTTTTGCAGGTAGGTTGGGGGAACGAATGAGGTTTATATTTTTAAAGTTTGTTCTGTCGTTGTATAATCTGCGAAAACATTATAATTTATGAATTATTGTTATCAACAGGTCCACGAACAGCCTGCGGTAGCAGCCACCGCGAGGAGGTCGAAGAAGAAGCGCACCAGACGGTTCTCGATAAGGCCGACAGTGGGAACGACCGAACCAAACGGAAGTGTCCGGTGTTGGACGACGACCGAAACCAACAACACCACCACCTGTGGTACCGCCGACGACTCCGCCCTCAAAGGAAGAGTAGGTGCACCGGGGCAGGGTGCAGGACATATAGGAGCCGGCGCAGGAGATTTCCGGCTGAACATCGAAGACTGACGGCAGACGACGTGACACACAACGCCCGCCCACCCACCCACCGACGACAATGTACTATAACAATTATTATTGTTTCGCGGCCGGAAGTACGCATCGATCGCTATTGTAGACCGAGCGTCATCCGCTGTCGTCGATCAAAATATAAATTTATATATATATAAACATATAACACGCGACGTTTGTATATGAATTATATTCCATAAATTGTGATTATTATCCATAACGATTATTATACGTTTATACTGCATTATTAATTATTATAATTTATATTGAAAAATCGTTTTCAATTTATAATAACGCACGACGTAATGATATTATTAAAAATAGAAGTTTAAAATTTATAAAAAAAAAACAACAAAAAATATCGTTTTTCTTTGCCTCCATTTTTTTTTTTTAATCTGTACTCGCTGACAGAAATGGTTTCGTGTTTAATACAGGTTAATTAAAGAAATGTAATATTATATTTATATGATTTATTTTTGGCGTTTTAAATTGAACAAATTTAATTGAATTGAAATTACGCGCATTCGGATCACGAAAAACACGACAAATGTATGATTCACGAAACCCTACTCAATTACATAGACTAAAAATACGTTATAGTAATCAATATAAGCAAAATATTAAATATTATGAATTTAAAAACTATATATATCAATGCATGAATACGTTTACGAGCCACGTGGATAAATATAATGATATAAAGAACCAAAATACATTTTATAATTTTAATAATTTTGTAAAAATATCTTCTGTCCGTGATAAATAATGTGCTTAAAAAATATATGTCCAACACGTCTCGAAACGAGTGTTTCTTTATAAACGACTAGCAACACTTACCAAACTTTCTGCGATCGAGTGAGCTATCTTCTAATCATAGTTTTCTGAAATTTCAATGACTTCACGTTGATATTCACGCCAAGCGGAAGTCATTTGCCAAGTTCACACACTAAACTTAGCTGGTAAATAGCTACATAAAATCTATATACATATGTACATAATATGTTGACGTCTAAAAATCACAAGTTCTTACTTGAAAAAATCATTGCAGATAGTTTTTTGAGTTAATATAGACGATAGCGTAAATTAAATAGTTATACGTTTATTGTATTACCTATTTATTTTTAACCTGAAAATTTACAAGTTAAACAGGAAAAAAATTAAGTGACCAATCTTTTGTGTCATACTAGTTGAGCGTATCTATTTTAATTTTTAGTTAAATATGTCACTGAAATGGATGTGTTAAATTTGAGTTCAATGATAAATCATCGCTTACAGTAAACGATCCTGTGCGGAGATAGTCTGTCTGCAGCCTATTATCAAATAAAATATATATATAGCTATTAATTATTAAGGTAAGGTAATTTATTTTACTGTTTGTATAGATAAACTGTAAACAGCAAACGAATATTATTCTAAAAAGTTAACTATTTGTTATTAATTAGCGTAATTAAAAATAACTCAGTTTTAACTTATTAATCTTTTATTACCATATAGTTTTGACCACAAGATATCAGTTCTTACATAAAGATACAATTTTAATGTATTACTTTCTATACTGTAGCACAACTTTATATTATAAAACTATCTTAACTTTGAGTTTTCATAAGATCAATATAATTTTGGGCGAAGCACGTTTGGGTACATAACATTATTTTTACCTGTAAATGTAGAACACGTTTGGGTACACAAACACATAGCACGTTTAGGTACATACGCTAATTGCCATTATAGGTTATCGCGAAAAAAAAGTTTAACAATCTTTATAAGATATGGTTTTGAAAATAACTAAATGTTTCAACGTTTCAATGTTCAGTTCCAATTTGGATTTTCAATCGGTAAGATTATTATATTCTTTATAATTATGGACGTGAACATTTCCGATGTTTTTGAAACCCGACGTGGCGAAAAAGTGTGTTGCGATTAATAGTTATAAATTTAGTGAGTTTAGAGAAAACAAAGATACAACTAAAATTTTTCGTACTTTACCGTACATCGAATAGTGTCTATAGTGTGTTTTATAGTTTTACGGCCCTATGTACCCAAACGTGTTATTTTTCTAGATATATGGTGTACCCAAAAAGGTGTATTCATTTTTACCCAAACGTGTTGCTTTTAGGGTCTACTGTACCCAAACGCGTTACGTTATGATATTACAATCATAAATCACAAAATTTATAATATTACGTGATATTATCATACATTTTACAAATAATTAAAATACGGGTAATGCCATTATTGCAGGGTTGCTTCTTCCACCATACTAATTGTCATGTTATAATATAACATTATTTTATACGATTATAAAATTTCCTTATTTTTTTTTTTTTTTTTTTAACAGATTGTAAATATCTTGTAAATAATAATAAAACACATACATTTTACAGTAAAAAAATTAACTTTCACCAGTTAATATTCTTCATACACAATATAATATAAAGTTATGTGCTTTGGCTCTATTAGTTATTGAATAAATAATATTAAAAGGACGCTACATATCCATTTATTGTCTTCTACGTCTTACAAGAGCATAACATAACAAATTTACGCTAAGCATATAACGTTTAGCTCCGTTAGCTTAAACATTAGAGTTTACCGACCTATTATATGAAACTTGATAGCAAAAACATTATCTGTATTAGTATGTTGGTTTTTTTTCGATAGTTCAATTTTGTAGCAAGTTATGCGTGTACAAAAAATCGTAAATTAAAAAATGCTCATAACTATCAATTAAAAATCAAGTTATCGTAAAAAACCCACACAATGTTCTTAATATCAAGTTTCATAATATAGGTAAATGCATTTTCTAATTTTTAAACTTGCGGAGTTAAACGTGATCTGGCAAGCGTAAATTTGCTATGTCACGCACTTTGTAAGACGGAGACAATAATTAATATGTGTGTAGGTATAGTGTCCTCTTAAGATGTTCACAACACAAAGTGTTGTACGGCGTGACATATAGGCAATATAGGTACTTCGCTGCGTAGAAAAATAACGTTTAAAAAAATAACAATATTACGTTCAACCAAAGCACATAGCAAGAATAATAAAACAATACGGGACCTACCTACTCACACTAATTGTATTCTGTATATTGTTTTAAATAATAAATATTTTTCATAACGGGACTCCTTAGTTGTGTCCCGTTAAAAATATATACATGAATTGCGTCCTACTATATTGGTTAAGTAGTAGAATTTTTATTTTATTTTCAGGGGTTCTCCGAGGTATATTAATTATAAGGGAAACTGGGCTCTGATATGGACATGGTGTTTCGGTAATAATATAAACTACGATAACAGATGGATTTTATTACCGATACCTGATTGATAAGCAATAATAGGCAAGTTCGTTCATCGTTAATGTGAACAATAAAACACGATTTCTATTCTACTTATACTTTATCGATTATTGGTAAAGCTTTGTATTATATTAATGAGTATACAGCATTTAGTTTCACAATTTTGTGGATTTCCCAAATGAATATAAAATACTTGATTAAGTAGGTACAGTATTTACAGTTAGTAATATTGTTGATTTTAGTATTATCTTTTACTGCAGTTCAGTCTTCGTATACCATCTACGTGAGCTATACCCCCCCCCCCCCTGTATAATAGTTTAGTTTTTACACGTTTAGAATGGAAGTGCAAAATATTATAAGTGAAAAACAAAAGCATTTGAAAATAATTGACAGTTTCATAAGTTCTGACGTTCTGTTTTCATAAATGTTTGGCTAATAATATTCAACGTTGGAAATGTACCGTGAAAACGTGTACTTACAGCATATTTAAAAATTAACGAAAATAATGATATTATTTTACTTAGCGTGAGTGATGCTGCCCACAACCACGATACACTATCTGAAGCAATTATAAATCGGCAAATTGTAAGTAATTCTGTTAAACGAAAAGGTACACAAGAGTTATATGAAAGATCAGTTTAGCTATAATGCATCGACATTTTAAAGAAAGCATTGATGTCAGTGTTAAATCTACATTAACAATTACAGATATTCGCTATATGAAAAATAATTTATGTCGAGCTCGAAATGAACAGCTACCAAAATTGCCAACGAATATTTTAACTGTCCATTCCGCATTAAATTCAATTTACTGTATTACAAACGATAATAATTTAGATGATAAATAATTTAAGAGTTTTAAAATTAAAAAGTAATTTATATATTATATAAACATTTTTTTGTTCAAATTTTGACAAAATTCATCAAAGACTCGAAAATGTAAGTTACAAAGTTTTATTTTTACGCAGTATATTGTATATATCACCTTATATATATATATATATATATATATCTTTGGTCCCAGGTAGAAAGGGCTTAAGTCAATTTTTCACAAAATTTTTTTTTTCAATCGATTTATAGCTTAATTTTTGCTGATTTTTTTGGTCCAATTGGCATAAGTCAGTGAAGAATATTACTCATATTATTGAATAAATAAATAAGGCATATCTAAACATAATCGTTTCTACGTTCGGTAGAAAAGGCGTATGATGACTTATGCCGTTTATACCATTTTATCGCTCAGGTACATAAGGCTTAATATGACTTACGCCTTTTGTAGTGTAATTATATCTCATGTAAAAATGGCATAAGTCAATGATAAAAATTAATTTATTATTATAATATTATAACAAAAATTATAATTGGTAGTAATGATTACAACTGAAACCTTTCATCTCTCATAATAATATCATGTTAAGTTTAAACTGCAGTTATACCAACAGAAAAACTTGTTTGTCTATTTCCGTGGTACCATATTATAGGCTATTATAGTATACGTATAGTTGTTGATGTTATAAAAACAATTTATTTTTGTCTATCTTTCTTTCTATTGATAGAATGATAATGAGTTTGCGCTCCAATATTAATTTATTTTTGACATTGTTATTCTCATTTTGCTAATGTGTTTAATTACTAAATAATAATAATAAATAATAAATGAATATACTATAATTATTGGTTTTTAGTTTATTACTATATTCTACGTATTAGACATTAATGTACCTGTTCAGTGACATTTTTATCTGATAATTTATTTTATTTTAAAAGTCATGGACAAAAAGACATAAGTCAAAATAAGTGAAATAAAAAGGGCATAAGTCGTGAACAAAAAGGCTTAAGTCAAAACTAGTGAAATCAAAAGGGCATAACTACAGTTATCTCGGTAAATATTCATAGTATCAAGAATTTTAATGGTTAAATGTATTCAGAATGCAATATATACAATATAAAAATACCTTAAATATGTAAGAATATAATGAACTTACACGTAGGAATTTTCAAACATTGATACTGCTGTCTCAAAAAGTTGATCAAATTGACTTAAGCCCTTTCTACCCGGGACCAAAGATATATGTATGCAATATTCGAAAATTTAATATAACGTGAGTACATTTAGAGACGAGCAAAGTAGTTTAAGACCAAAGTTAGAAAACAATCTGCATTTAGGGTACACATTTTTTTTTTCATTTCGATTGTTGAATAATTTTAATGTGCAAATCGATGTAGGACCTATTTTAAACGGTCAATGCGCAAACGATGTATAACTTAAATACCGAACGATGCTCAATTGTCTTACAAAAAAGGTTAAAATTAACGATAATGATGCGCAAACGATAACCAGCGCAACAACACTACTCCTACTGATTATACATACCTCTTGAATGTGTGTAGATTGTACAACTGTGTAAACTATTCGAAACAAAAAAAATTAAACGAAAATTGCGCGTACCTACGCCAAACTCAATGCAAACTTAATACAATTTATGATTTAAAAACAACAGTGTTCCGATTGAATGAATGATTATTCGAGCGGACTGTAATAACTTTAGTTCTTTGCTCCGTTTGTTTCAATGGTGTTTATTGCTACGGAATAAATATTTGCCGTGCGAGTCTAAACCGCACAAGTCTGTCCGCGGCGAGCCTCGCTGGAATACTGAACGCCTCCGTGTGGCGTGTACAGTCCTCGTAATCATAGGCACGGTCTCGCCCTGCAATGCGGCGCTGTGATTGGTTGTTGCGCGTGGTCACACGGTGGCGATAACGCTGATGGTCGCGCGCCCTCCGCACATTGGTCGACGCTGCAGCTCTCCGATGAGTCGCGCGGCGTTCCGTCGTCGCAAGTCCACGGCGTGTGGCCGCCGTACGGGATGTGGCCGGTACCGGTTACTGTGACGGAACACAAGGCGCCCGAAGGTCGAGTAAGGAACAGAACACGGCACCGACGTCGTTGCTTGTGGCTTGTATAGCGGCTGCACGCAAGTAAACCGGTTGGCCGCCCGTCGCCGGCCACTTTAAGTCTTATTATCCACAGGCCTTTTCTCACCCTAGCTGAGCCCTCGTGGCCGTTACTGGTGCTGTAACGAACACATTGGCCGTCGAGTGTTGTGCCGGTCTCGTGTTCTGTGACGGAACTAAAGGCGCCCACCGGTCGGGCGCCCGCAGTCGAAGTCAGGAACAGAACACGAGACCGGCGGCGCATCAATCGACGGGCACGGACCCGTCCTGACGATTAAAAAATAGCGTTTTCGCGTAACGCTCGAGTGGTGCGCTATCTGCCGTTATATTTTTCGTTACGGCTTTTTCCACCGTATAATATTTCGACATTTTTCTATTTTAGGCACTATTATTTTAGAATTTTAATATTTCATTTATTATATTTATATTTTTGTTTCGAAGTTTTTTTAGACATTTCAGAAAAATATGGTATTGTAAAAGGAAAAATTTTTTTATATTTTTATAATTTCGGTTAGTATCAATAAATACATTTTCTCAACCTCAGATCGATAATCGGGAACATAAAATACGTATACGCGTATACCAATAAGATGATAAAATATTTTAAAATACATTGTGTAAATAAAATGTTTAAGAATAAATTTTCTTATGGCTATTTTCATTTTCCGTGTATATTTGCAATATTGTAATGCATATAAATCATAATTACATAAAATGTATAGGTAATGCAGCATTTTTATTATCATACAAAATAAAAAAAAACATTCATATTATTTTATCATTAATAATAATACATCAGAATATTATTTTAAATTGTCATTATATATATATTTTTCAACAGTGAAGTGTATAAATATACTTTCTCCAGTTAAGTTTTAAATATTATACTCTAATACTTAATTATAATGACATATGAAGACAAAACATTTGTGGACACACCATATTTGTAGATCTCCGTCGTTCGCCAAACATCGAAATACCAGACAAAATGTTTGCAGTAATGACCATTAAATCGTAGATACAAATCATTGCCAACAATCGTCATGAACTCCCCTCAACCAGCTATTGCAGCTGACGACGACGCCAATGACTGTTATCCATTGGCCGTCGTGACCGAGCAGCCACCCGCAGAACTGTGTGACACCGTGTCACACATAAATCCAGCGAAGGAGGCGAAAATCAATAGGATTTTGACTGACGCAGAAATATTAGGACAGTATATGAACGACCAGCAAGCCCGCTAAAACCTTACAAGATAACTTTGGCGAACTACGCCGGCCCGGAGTTCCGTCGTTGTATGGCTTTGGTAGAAAATTCCGTAAACGCTCCTCTCGTGACCAGGACAGAAGTTAGTGGAACTTCCGTTAGGCCGCTAGCATTGCAGAAATCAGCAACTAAATCAACAGATGTCCGTCCTCTACAGACGAGCAAAGACGTCGCAGAACGTCCGGCAGTCGGGCGATACTTCTCGATGCCCAACTTATATGTGAATTTTGGAGTCGTCGAGGATAAACCGGAACAGGATATCTGTGAAGAAAAAAGATTGACTGCCGGTGCTGGCCAACTTAATAGGCAGCCAAAACGACAAAAATCAATCTGGAGTAGGACCAAGCGATTCGTCCGGCGACTGTTTTGTTGCGTTGCTTGAGGTACCTAATCCAAAGGATCAATCTATTTTCTGATGTTTTAGAGATAAATCAACTTAATGTTTTATTCGAAATTTATATATCTTTTCTAGCCAACGAAACCCAACCATTGCCACGAACTTTCGGCTACTTGTTAACGTGTTACCTGCTTATATTTTTAAGTGTTCGTGTTTGTCCCTTATTTCTTAGTATTTTTAAATTTCTTTACCCGTTTTGCAAACTTCGGCGACGTTTGTTGTTCACATTTTTTGTTTGTTAATTTACCTCGTTAACAACGTCTTAATAAGGTACGTTTTCACGGCAACGTCCGGGCGCTGAAATAAACATTGATCATAAAATTTACAGATAACTTTTTTTACATTTTCCCTTTATGCATTTTAAATAATCAATAATTTACTTATTACATATTGAATACCTATTATTATACCTACTTTAATCTTTAATGTAAAAAATTTTAAATTCTGAATAATGTATAACATTATATTGCAACTGTATATTTCTAATTATAAAATTGTTCACATCAGATTTTTGCTTTAGATCAGTGTCTGTAATTAGTTCAGTATAATTTTTTACGGGTGAAAATAGTTGTAAAATTTCTCATACTTTGTATTTATATAAAGTTTAAAATATTAAATCAGCATTATTATAAGACGTACGGCTAGTGTGTGTTGGCCACATTTCCCATGTCGTTTGTTAGTTGAACCCGTCAATGCCTTGTAAACGTGGAAGTGAATTTATCAACAGAGAAAATCTTGAACAACGAAGTCTCTGACCGGAAGTCCGTGTTCGTCGCTGAAAAGATCACAACCCAGTCAATGTATATACGCGTATATTTCATAAGGTATAACAAATTACTGAATTAATAATTAAGAATATTTCAGAGATTTGTATAGATATTTATTTCGTTTGTAAACTTTTGTACTTTATCAAATTTTCAATTGCTGTTTAAATAATTTAAGGTTATAATTATTTGCACACTAACCTTGTATAGTATATACAGGGTGATTTTTTTATCATGAACCACTCATTATTTCAAAAAGTATCAATGTTTTTTAAAATATTTTTTTACAAAGTTTCATATTGTTAAAAAAACAACGTTTTTATGAAAAAATTATATTTTTTAATATTTTTTATCCTTATAATTTTTTAAGTTTTTTACTTTTTTGAATGGCAACCTACAGTTTTAATTTCATATTCCAAAGCGGAATATTTTTCTAAGTATTTTGATACGTAAAAATCGAATTTTGGACGAGTAGTTCATGAGTTATAAGTATTTAAAGTTTAGACAAGCGGAGTAGTGGACAAACATTTTGCGGGGTAACCCCGTACCACTCCACTCCGCCAATCTAAACTTTAAATACTTATAACTCATAAACTACTCGTCCAAAATTCGACTTTTACGTATCAAAATACTTAGAAAAATATTCTGCTTTGGAATATGAAATTAAAACTCTAGGTTGCCATTCAAAAAAGTAAAAAACTTAAAAAATTATAAGGATAAAAAATATTAAAAAATATAATTTTTTTATAAAAACGTTGTTTTTTTAACAACATGAAACTTTGTAAAAAAATATTTTCAAAAACATTGATACTTTTTGAAATAATGAGTGGTTCATGATAAAAAAATCGCCCTGTATACATTTTTAATTTTTCTCTAAAATATCATTTATTTTATGTTTTTATGGTTTGAGATGTTGAGATAATGCCATTAAATACTATGTTCGCATAATTAAATTTCTTATTCAGTATAGGAGAATCTAAATAAAATACTTACAACTATGTAATATACCTCTTAGTGCCATATTTTGCCGACCACACAATATAATTGCCTCAATAACAGGAATGATATTTTTACGATTTTGTATTATTTCTTTTTTCCATCCAATATAAATTTGTTTGTCTACTGATAAAGTGGGATTTTTAATAATATTTAAAAAGTTTTCTGAATCTAGTATACATTTTAAAATGTGATTTTTGAAATATTCTAATGTATTTCTTCAGTTGTCCTATTTTTTTGTATCTAATGATCCTCATTTTTGATTATTAATTCCAGCATAATTTGTTGAAAAATCTACACAAAACTTACAATACGTTATTGTCTAATATTCTCTTTCTCGGTACTTACGTACCAAGTTATTTATGACTTTTAAATTTTTTTCTGGAGGGCGGTCGAGACACCCCTCCCCCCATAAATACGCCACTGCAACTATGTAATACAGTTTTAATCAATATCGGAATAAAAATTAATCAGCGACAATAATATCCTACCTATGCATTTTGAGTAGTCAATCAAGCTCTATTTAATTATGTTTTGGATATACGGGTAATTGTATATCAAATCCTATACTTTTAGCCATATTTGAAGATTCATTAAAAACATCTTTAAAAAAGTTATGTAAATTGTTTCGATTCTCGTTTAACACTTCTTTAACTCCTCGTAACTCGTAATCATTGGCACGGTCTCGCCCTGCAATGCGGCGTTGTGATTGGTTGTTGTGCGTGGTCGCACGGCCGTGATAGCGCCGACGGTTGCCTGCAGCACATTGGTCGACGCTGAAGCTCTCAGATGAGCCACGCGGCCACGGCGTTCCGTGGTCGCAAGTCCGCGGCGTGTGGCCGCCGTACGGGATGTGGCTGGTACCGGGTACTGTAACGGAACACAAGGCGCCCGAAGGTCGAGTCAGGAACAGAACACGAGACGGCTGTAGCCCATAAGCGCCTAACCTAACCTAACATATGACCCAAACGCAACCCAAAAACGCAAAAATAAATATTCCACGAGCGCAAAAAAAAAAATTACCTATTTAATAATTCGTAAGCGCAAAATAATATTATAAAAAAAATGTATTTTACCAAAATCATATAGTTAAAAACATATGATTAGAATCATAAAGTTATTAACATAATATGCTATTCGTGATTATAAAATGTGTATTTAAATATAAAAATATATAAATAATTATAAATAGCGGGTAAGTGGATGTCGCTCTGCTGTACATTAGGTGGTGGGGTGGACCTCTGACTAGGGTAGGTTACATTTGAATGCAATGATAGGTATCATAAGTATACGAAAAACGATTCTGAACGGAGATGATTTGTCAGTCTAGGATATATTATAGATAATAAAAAAATTTCAAATCTTTGATTTAAAAAGAAAATTTTGTATAAATTTCTAGCTTAAAATAATTTGCGAATTTTCGTAATTTTTACGTATTTAGTCAATATTAGAACTTCAAATGCTAATAAAAAAAAAATTGTGCCTACGTATTTTTATAATTTTTTAATTACTATAAGGATAACTTATGAGGAACTTTGTATTCAATTTTCAAGTATTTTGATAGGGCCGAAAAAGTTTTATCAACCCTTCACAAAAAATTTTCAGAAAAATTGAAAATTTCAGTTGTCTATTAATATCTCAAAAAAAGTCAAAATATTTTTAAAATTAAATCATGTAAAGAAAATGCCAATCTAAATAACTGATAAAATTTTCACGTATCTACGGATTATACTTTTTGAATAATAACAAATATTTAAAATCGTTTCAGGATAAATCGTTATCGTAACGCCATTTCGTAAAAATTTAAAATTCAAACGCACCTCAAATTTTTCCTATAATGACGCTTCGAGATTTCTCTATAGCTACCTGAAGGAAAACTTATGGAAAACTTAGTGTTGTATTCTTAATCCTTAGTTATAAACACAAACAATTTTATGATTTTTCAGCTTCAAAATTACTTGCAAATTTTCGCATTTTCGAAAGATTTCGTAAAAATTTTAACTTTAAACGCTTATAAAAAAAAATTGTGCCTATGTATTCTTATAATTTTTTAATCACTATAAGAATAACTTATGAGGAACTTTGTATTAAATTTTCAAACAAATTCTTCTCTAATATCCATGAAAACATTTCGTAATCACAATATAATCATCTCGTCTAATATATATGTGTTATAATCTGTGGTACAATTATTGATCAAATTTTCAATTTTTCAATTTCCGATCTAAATATCTGATGTAATTTTCAAGTATCTACGACTTATAATTTATGAAATATAACAAATAATATTTAAATTCGTTTGACTCGTTTGAGGAGAAATCGTTATCATTACGCGATTTCATAAAAATTTAAAACTCAAAAGCTCAAAACATTTTTCCTATAATGACGCTTCAATTTTTCTCTATAGCTATTTGAAGCAAAACTTATGGAAAACTTAGTGTTGAATTTTATATAACCTTAGAAAATAAATACAAACAATATTATGAATTTTTAACTACAAAATAATTTGCAAATATTCATGGTTTTGACGAATTTCTGTCAATATTTGAAATTCAAATGCTAATAAAAATTTAATTTGAATTTCCGGTTGACATTTTTTTTGTGATAAAGATTGACAAATTTGTAAGGAATCTTGTATTAAATTTTCAAATCTTAGATTTAAAAAGAAAATTTTTTATGAATTTCTAGCTTATAATAATTTGCGAATTTTCGTGATTTTTACGTATGTTGTCAAAATTAAAATTTAAATGCATATAAAAAAAAAAATGTGGCCATACATTTATTTTATTTTTCAACTGCTATTGTAAAAATATATTATGAGCCTTGTATTAAATTCTCAAATCTTAGGTATAAAAGGAAAAAATTTTATGAATTTCTAGGATAAAATAACTTATAAGGAACTTTGTATTAAATTTTCAAGTATTTTGATAGGGCCAAAAAAATTTTATCAACACTTAACCTCAGTTATAAACAGAAAAAATTTTATGATTTTTAAACTTCAAAATTACTTGCAAATTTTCGCGTTGTCGACAGATTTCGTAAAAATTTGAACTATAAACGCTTATAAAAAAAAATTGTGACGATTTTTAATTTTTTTTAGCTACAATAATAACAACTTATACGGAACCTTGTATTATATTTTCAAGTTTTTTTGGTCGTCCAACATGTTTTTACCGACCCTTCAAAAAAAAATTCTGAAAAAAATTGAAAATTTCAGTGGTCTATAAATAACTCAAAAAGTCAAAATTTTTGAAAATTAAACTGTATATATATAACACTAACATAAAAATTTGGTGAAAATTTCAAGTATTTACAGTGATTAGTTTTTGAATTACAACCATATAAAAAAATCAATTTGGTCGAAAACTGGTTTTGCGTAAAAATTCCAGTTTTTCTGTCTTTTTTTTTTTGTTTTTCTCAATTTTTTTGAAAACTGTTGGAAAATGTTTACTTTTGACCTGTATAATGCACCAAAGATCTTCAATTTTACATCGGAAACCACCCCCAAAGTTTGAAATCGAAGCATTATTTCGACTAGTTATGCTGTACACAGACACACAAAAAAAAAAAAAAACACACAAATCATTGTAATGATGATTACTTCATTCAGAATCTAAAATTGTATTTAATTTAATAGCAACAACTAATAGATGTTTTGTTTAAGATCAATAAAAAAAAAAAAAAAAAAAGTATCTTAATATTAAATTTGAAATATGAAGCACACAGTTTTTAAGTAATTCAATCTTGAAATATTTTTTTCGTAATTTGTTACGATAAAATTCGATGATACTAAGTACTAGCTAATAATTTCAAACGGTACGGTAACGGGTACAATATTGTATCAGTTAATACAATTTATTTTTGCGCTTTTATACCACTACTAAGGGACAAAAGCGCAAATTCGTTTTGCGCTTTTGGTTTATCGAAAAAAATTGACCTTTTGCGCTTTTGGGCTTAACCGCACGAGACCGGCGACACATAAATCTACAGACACTGGCCTGGCTAATTTATTATAATCCTATGTAATAGTATTTAAAAAATTGTAAACCTATGGTCTCTTAATATATTGATTCTTGTAACTATTTTACACATTTTATTTTTATTGCCAACAACCAAATTTCCTATCTAAAGTAATTAACACTGAATTTTAAATTCATGAACATTTTATAGTGCATTGTATTGCCTATCTCAAGGCCGTTAAGGCAAATATTCTCCAACAGCAGTAGAACACCAGCTGACACCTATAGTCATTTTTATATTTTATAATTGGTATTTAAATTTATTATATGAAAAGTTTAAAGCTTAAACAAAATATGTAATTTTTTAAGATGTTAATTAAAGGTTTAACAATTGTTGTTTTATGTTTATCTATATTCTTGCTGATAATAATAATTGTTCATGTTGAGCTCAGCCTAGTCTTTAAAACCACACGGTGACTGCACTTCGTCTAACCAGTATAGAAAATTTATGTGTGCAATTTTATTTTTGAAAATTAGAAAACTTGAACATTAGCTTATGCTTTGGAAAAAAGTAGAGATTGTCTTACAAAAATACAAACTATCGTACAAAATAAAAAAAAACATTCATGTTATTTTGACTTATTATTTATTATTATTATTATTATTATTATTATTTTGACTTTTTATTAATTAAACAGTTGTATAATTTATTTTATTTTTTTCTTTAAACAATAAAATAATACCTATTATTAAAAAAAAAAAAATCATGCATTGTAGGGATAAATTATTATTTTTCTGTTAGTTTAGGTTCAAATAGCAAATCAATAAATATTTTGTTGCTATGGATATTTATCTCAACATCACAATGTTATTTTTAAACGTCATTGTATAATTTTTAAATCGTATATATTGATCAACCGTGAAGTGGATAAATATATTTTCTACAGTTAAGTTTAAAATATTATATTCTAATACATCATTATAATGTCATCTGGGAACAAATATTTCGTGGACCAATTTTCTGGCACCGAACAGATGAAAGCCGTATTGGAAGATCTCCGCCGTTTGCCAAAGATTGAAATACCAGCAAAAATGTTCGGAAATGAGTGCAGTCCATTAAATCGTAGATACAGATCATTGCCAACAATCGTTATGAACTACCCTCAATCAACTATTGCAGCTGACGACGAAGTCAATTGTTATCCATTGGCCGTCAAGACCGAACAGCCACCCGCAGAACTGTGTGACCCCGTGTCACACGTAAATCCAGCGAAGGAGGCGAAAAACAATAGGATTTTGACTGACACAGAAATATTAGGAGACTATGAACGACCAGCTATCCCGCCAAAACCCTACAAGATAACTTTGGCGAACTACGCCGGCCCGGAGTTCCGTCGTTGTATGGCTTTGGTAGAAGATGCCATAAACGCTCCTCTCGTGACCAGGACAGAAGTTAGTGGAACTTCCGTTCCGCCGCTAGCATTGGAGAAACCAGCAACTAAATCTACAGATGTCCACCCTCTACAGGCGAGCAATGACGTCGTACAACGTCCGGCAGTCAGGCGATACTTCTCCATGCCCAACATATGTGTGAATTTTGGAGACGTCGGTGTTAACCCGGAACAGGATATCTGTAAAGAAAAAAGAATGACTGCCGGTGCTGACCAACTTAATAGGCAGCCAAAACGACAAAAATCAATATGGAGTAGGACCAAGCGATTCATCCGGCGACTGTTTTGTTGCGTTGCTTGAGGTACCTAATCCATTGATCAATCTATTTTCCAATGTTTTAGAGATAAATCAACTTAATATTTTATTCGAAATTTATATATCTTTTCTAGCTAACGACAACCATAACCAGTGCCACGAACTCCGCTCCTTGTTACCTGCTTACATTTTTACCTGTTTATGTTACCTGATTTACCTGATTTCTTTGTATTTGTTCATTTTTTTTACCCGTTTTGTAAACTTCGCTGACGTTTGTTGGTCATATTTCGTTTTTGTTTATTAATTCACCTTGTTATCAACGCCTTAATAAGGTACGTACCTTAACGTTTTCCCGGCAACGTCCGGGCGCTGAAATAAACATTGATCATATAATTTACAGATAACTTTTTTTACATTTTCCCTTTATGCATTTTAAATAATCAGTAATTTACTTATTACATATTGAATACCTATTATACCTACTTTAATGTAAAAAATTTTAAATTCTGAATAATGTATAACATTATATTGTAACTGTATATTTGTAATTATAAAATTGTTCGCACCAGATTTTTGCTCTAGATCAGTGTCTGTAATTAGTTCAGTATAATTTTTTATGGGTCAAAATAATTGCAAAATTTCTCATATTTGTTATTTATGTATAGTTTAACATATTATATAAGCATTATTATAACACGTAAGGCTGGTATGAGTTGCCCACATTTTCTTCGTTGTTTGTTAGTTGAACCCGTCAATGCCTTAAAAGTACGTTTATTAGTAGATTTTTATAAACGTGGAAGCAAATTTATCACCACAAACAATCTCGAACAACGAAGACACCGACCAGAAGTCCGTGTTCGTCGCTGAAAAGATCACAGCCCAGTCAACGCATATATTTCATAAGGTATAACAAATGAGTGAATTAAGAATTATGAATATTTTCAGTGATTTCTAAAGATATTTACTTCGTTTGTAAACTTTTGTACTTTATCAAATTTTTAATTGCTGTTTAAATAATTTAAGGTTATAATTATTTGCATACTAACCTTGTATAGTATATATACATTTTTAATTTTACTCTAAAATATCATTTATTTTATGTTTTTATTAAATGGTTTGAAATGTTGAAATAATGCCATTAAATTCTATGTTCATAATGTAATTTCTTATTCAGTATAGCAGAATCTGAATATATATGTTCTCCTAAATTTGATTTAATATTAAATTTATCTATCTTAATTTGTTCGACACAAAATATCACAAAAATTTTGTAGACATTACATTAAATTCATTTAACATATTTGTATTTTATTTAAAAAAGGTTCTGAATATATTTTTTATGATTATAGCTTATACAAACTGCTTTAAAAATAGTTATAAATAACATAAATATGATAATATTAATATAATTTTCTTTACTCATGCTGAATAATTGATCGTTGAATAATGAATATAGTTACGTATATATTATTATTTGAATATATTTGATTAATTCGAGTTTATTTAATTAATATATACGTAACTATATTCGTTATTCAACGATCAATTCTTCAGCATGAGTAATGCAAATTATACAAATATTATTATATTTATGTAACTTATAACTATTTTTAAAGTAGTTTGTATAAGCTATAGTCATAAAAAATATATTCAGAACCTTTTTTAAATAAAATACAAATATGTTAAATGAATTTAATGTAATGTCTACAAAATTTTTGTGATATTTTGTGTCGAACAAATTAAGATAGATAAATTTAATATTAAATCAAATTTAGGCGAATATATATTTTTAGATTCTCCTATTATGGTGAATAAGAAATAATTATATTATGAACATAGAATTTAATGACATTATTTCAACATTACAAACCAGTTATAGCAAATAATATAAAATAAATAATATTTTAGAGTAAAATTAAAAAAATGACTAAACATTAACGTGTTAAAAAACGAGAGGGAAAATAACATCAATTATAATAAAATGTATGTTAATGAGTATGAGTGTAAATAACGAGAGAGATTGGTCGACGTTATCCAAATTTCGATAGACCTCTGTGAATTTTGACCAGTCTTAATTATTCAGTCATTTGTTATACCTAATGAAATATATGCGTATATACATTGACTGGGTTGTTATCATTTCAGTGACGAACACGGACTTCTGGTCGGTGTCTTCGTTGTTCGAGATTGTTTGTGGTGATAAATTCGTTTCCACGTTTATAAAAATCTACTAATAAACGTACTTTTAAGGCATTGACCGGTTCAACTTACAAACAACGAAGAAAATGTGGCCAACTCATACCACCCGTACGTGTTTAATAATGCTTTTATAATATGTTAAACTATACATAAGTAAAAAATATGAGAAATTATTTTGTTTTACAATTATTTTGACCCATAACAAATTATTCTGAACTAATTACAGATACAGATCCAGAGCATAAATGCGGTGTGAACGATTTTATAACAACAAAAATACAGTTACTTACAACTATGTAATATAGTTTTAATCAATATTGGTGTAAAAATTGACCAGCGACAATAATATCCTATGCATTTTGAGTAGTCAATCAGGCTCTATTTAATTATGTTTTGGATATACGGGTAATTGCGTACTTATATCAAATCCTATACTTTTAGCCATATTTGAAGATTCATTAAAAATATCTTTAAAAAAATTATGTAAATTGTTTCGATTCTCGTTTAACATTAATTAACTTTTGCAAGAATAAAATTTGAACTTCCAAAATCAAGTAACGTAGATAGCAGTACACAAGTACTGGAAGTGTTCATTGAAATACATCAATCATCAATGAGTACGAATAATGTGAAACAATAAATTAACTTACTTTAAATGAAGCTAGGAAACATTTCGACATCCCCGACAGCCCGTACGAAGCAATTGGTCCATATTCCAACTACCATAAATTAATCTTATATTTAAAAAATATTGATTTGTATAACAAAATGTACATTGTAAATATGTAAATTTTTTGTAAAAAGCCAATAACCTCTGTAGTTGATGCTTAACTAATATAGAAAATAAATAAAGAAATAAATGAACTTACATGTGTGTAAAATATCTAATATATTATCCTTAAGTCAATTAAAATCCTCAAATAGTTCATTAAATTAGAATTCAAAAATGTCATAAACGATGAGTATCGGTTGATCTGCAGCGAGATTTCTCCATATTATTTAAAAACAACAAATATCCAAATTTCCTTAATCTACTTAATGAATAAATGTTTCATCTGCAATGTTTTTGAATAGCATTTTCATTTTATATCATCTAACCTTCGAGTGGTAATTTTAACTATCATAAGCTAATGTACAAGAAAAAATAATTATGCATGTTTAATTAAAAAGGAAAGATTCGTTATTATATTTTATTAGTAGTTAATCTCATTAAATCAAAATACATCTTAACTATGTAATTAGTGATTATAATAGCTTATACTATACATATACAAATTACAAGGGATTTAAGATAATAATGTTAACCCTATATAAGATTAAGACCAAAATTTCAAGCTTTTAGGTCCAGTAGCAAATATGTTATGGACATTTTTTTTTTTAAACTAAATGTATTGGAAATTTCAAATTTTGGAAATATTATCATGTATTATACAAAATAAGAATATAAACATTTTGTGAAATTTTAAATTTTAAATATAAATACTAAATATCTAAAGTTATTCTTATTTGAATTATACCAAAAAAATAAAATAAAACAAATTTTTTTGATTACCTAATGATTTTGCGTTTTCCTTATTATTATTTTTTGTTTTCTTCAATGCTTTTAAAATACTGGAATTTTTACTTTTGACACACATAAAGTATCAACTAGATGTCGTTTTCTACCAGAACCTGAATCCAACCCAAAAGTATAAGATCTAAGCATGTCTACAGTCCCAAAAATTGATGAAAGAAGTAAAATCAACTAAACTGTCAACGCTCATCCAACAATCTAAAAATAAATTAGATCTTAATTATTTTTTTTCCTGACCTTAAAGAAATTATAACAATAATTTTGAGATTTAAATTTAATATTGTATTATACACATTGACACTATTCAAATATTTTATGTGAATATAAAATGTGTTTATCATTCATATAAATATTTCGTATTAAAAGGTTTTAAATTGGGGTTAAAATGCACTTCACCAACCCTCACAATTTTCAATTTGTTAATTTAACGATATGTTTTTTATGCTTAAAACGATGGTGTATACATTTTTTTTTTTACCACAAACTATTATTTTCGAAGTCTCCTTTTTTTCTTCTGGTAATCGGCTATATACTTTCATTACTTGCATTGTCAGGGGCCATGGGTGGAGGACCGTCCCATCCATGCCCCATTGTAAATTGTAAACCAATCCTGTGAGGGGTTGCGGTTGGGGGATTGTCCCTTCCGCTCCCTATTACCGTTGTTGTATTCATTTGTGTTTTTCGAAGTCACCTATAACCGAACATAACCTAACCTCCGATTTTATAATGCTACATATTATCATTGAGTATAGATAGTATAGAGAAACCATCTATAGCTGAAATATGTGATACGCGCAAAGGGATAGCAGCCGATAGATGTCGCATTCCTTAATTTGTCGCGGATAGCAAATGCAGTATGACCATATTAATGATACATATTTATTGTATATATTTAAAATACCATAAAATAAATTTTACATAGAGCGCCAAAAATGTTATTTGAAAAGGACACGGATATTATATGTTACAAGAAAAGACGAATTAAATACCTATCTATGTAGGTATTTAAAAAATAATTTAACGAACTTTACTACCTTCTAAGTTATTAGTTTTAATTTTTTAATTTGTGCTGTAATTGTGAAATTTTTAAATTGTTGGTTTTTTGTAATTACAAATTCTAAATATGTCTGGCGGAAGCTGTAATTATTCTAACTGTAAGAATAATAGATCTAATTGTAAAAAAAAAATGTACAGATTTCCTACAGATACAGAGACATGTAGAAAATGGATTCTTAATTCTGGTAAGTTAAATACATTTTAATTGAAATGACTAAGATTAATGCAGAGTAAATAAGATATTATTTTTATAGGAAACATGGCATTAGATGAATTGTCACCGAAAAAAATTAAAAATAGGTATCTGTGTGAAGATCATTTTAATGCACATGATTTCACCAGACCAGATCATAACAGGCTTATGTCTGGAGCCATTCCTAAAAAGTTTAATGCGCATAGTAAGTATTAAAACTCAATTAAAATTGTGTTTAGTCAAATATATTATACAAAGTTTTTTATAATTTATAATTTAAAATAATATATTTAGACAATGAAGTTACATCAAAAGTGTCTCAAAGACAAACTACAGACTTCCTGACACCAGTAAAAAGAAGTCTTACATTTTATGAAACAGGTAGGTAAATAAATAATAATATATATCGCATACACATTTATATCAATTAATATTTTTCATGACTAAATACATAATACACTATGATTTTGGGTCTAACCATTCAAAAGAAAATAACTGAATAGACTTAAAATTAAATGTTATTTGCTAATTAGTGATCTTTAAACTTGATATCATTTTTTTAAATATTAATTTGTCTCTTTATTGGTTTGACATAATATTATGACACAATGATCATATTATGACATTTTAAACTAAATAATTTAGTTTACTTGTCTCTGAATTTTTTTTTTTTTCATTCAAACTATTAAAAAAGTATTTAAAAGCTCTACTTACAATTTTTTTTAAATCAATTTTAAACACTGATTAATAAATACAAAATTTATTAGACGTTTAAAGTTTATATTTTAATGAACTAATAATAATGATTTCAGTTAATCTATTGTAATTTAAAAGTACTCAGCAGTCAGTCTGGATACATTTCATTATTATAAGGACATCTTCTATGAATTATTAAATTAAATTAAATAAGATATTACTATTGATTTATTTCCTTTTTGGAACCTTCATTTGATTTGAATGATTCCCATAACAGCACAGTATATAAATAAAGATCATATTGACTTTTTACTAGTTGACACAAAAATAAAAACAGTTCATTATAAAATAAATAGGGTAGAATCATTGAGTTTAGATAGTATACTATCTAGTATCTATACTATACTTAATGGTAGAATTTAAGCTTGTGTTAAATAATTTTAGTGTCTCACCTCCATACAACTAAGTCAAATATTATGCTACTTATGCAGTGGCATATTTAGGAATTTATCATGGTGAGGGTCTAGAAAAATCAGATAAATCACCTCTCTCACAATTACTTTGTATTCATTATTCAGTACCTATACCATATTTATTTATAAGACATTTTAACATTTTTGAGTTTTTAATTTTTTAATTTTTTCATATAATATAATATATTTATATCATCAACTTTATAATAATAATAATAATAACCATACTTAACTAACAAATTATATAAGCTGTTCACTAGTTCACTATTCACTGCAACCACATTGATGGGTATATTCCGATGAATAGACATTATAAATTAATAAGAGAAACTGTCCGTCATCGTTATTACTTATTATCTTAGGCTATCATTTAGTTAATTTTCATAACAGTAGAACCAAGGTGTGATTGACCCCATGGACCCCCCTCCTGTTTTTTTGCATTAGAAATAATCTGCTTACAGGAAATATCATAATAACAGTAAATAACGGAGAGAAAAAAATATGTTTCAATGATTTCCGTGAAACATATAAAATTGACTCATGTAGCAAAACAACAAGAGCAATGTGTAAAATTGATCAACGGCATTTGAATCCGAATCCATGGCAGAAAATGAGTTGTAAATTAGCTTTACAAGTTTTCAGCAATACTGTGAGTACAGCAATTAAAACTGCCATGGAAACAGGTGAATTAGTTTCTTACACAGCACAAGATACAGCTAATTTTTTCCTTCAGTTAAACAATCTATTTGATGTCCTAAACAGTAAACATTTAAAAGACAAAAATCCATATAGAAAACCACTCAGTGAAAAAAATGTAAAAGGTTTTACAGTTATTTATGAAGCATTGGATACTTTTAAAAATATTAGAAAACAGAGTTTTAAAAATCAGTCAAATACCAAAAACAATATTCCGCCATGCTTCACTGGATTTGTTTGGTCTTTGAATGCAGTTTTGGAACTTTACAAACATGAACAAAATACAAGTCCATCACCAACAAAATACTTCCTATTGACTAATAGACTGTGTCAAGATCCCCTGGAAAATCTATTTTCAATTTTCAGACAGCGCTGTGGATACAATAGAAATCCTACTTGCAAATCATTCAGATGTGGTTTTGCAAGTATTTGTTCTTTTAGTCTTTTAAATTGTGCATCTGAAAAATCAAATTGTGAGGATGACGAAGACAATTTTTTAACACCAGAAGTAATAAGTGACTTACAAATTGATGATACACCAAAGGATAAAGATGTGGATATTCCAAAAACTACTTCCATAGCATCTTCCAGTGATTCAGACGATACATTAAATTGTACAGAAAATGAATCAATACCTATGTCTTCTTTGTCATTAGAAAAATGTTCCTTAGAATATTATGCAGGATATTTAGCTATGAAATGTGCTAAAAAAATTGAATGCAATAAATGCTACAACCAATTAGTTGATACAAATAAAAGCCTCGATGACAAAGATCAATTGTTTATTCTACACAAGACATTTGATCATATTGAATGGACATCTACAGATGTAGGTTTAAAGGCGCCTACTAAAGAATTAGTAGATTTTGTACAAGAAAGTCTGATGATTTTTCAAAACTACTATGAAGATATAAAATGGAAAAAAACTTTGGTATCTACATTAGTAAACATGGCTGAAAAAAAAATAAAAAACAGTTTATTAGAAAATATATGTCAAAAAGAAAAAAAATTTATCTTAAATAATTTATTTTCAATTAGAATTTATAAAGAATGCAAATGGTCTATGGATAATTTAAAAAATATAAATAAAGGAAAACAAAATTCTAAATTAATTATACTTCGACATAAGTAAAGATTTTTCAATTGTTGTTCATATATTTTTTAAATTCAAACATTATATTGGTATATTTCATTAAAAATATTATTATTATTATTATACCAAATTATATTTGTATTATCATTTAGAATACATTTACTGCCTATACTCAATTGTTATTATTAGGTATATAAGTATATTGTTATTAAATACAATACAATTCTAGTTTAATTAAATATTAATTTTTAAATTATATCTATTATTTACTTGTTATTATCATAAATCATAATTATATTTTATTTGTTAATAATTTTTATACTGTTATTCTTATTTATCATACTTCAAGTATAAAATTAATTAAATTATACAAATATTAGGAATTAATAATGATCTGTTATTTAAATGTTTCGAATAGGTACCTAAATTTAAAATATGTGTTGAGTTATTAAATGATTTTTTTTTAAATTAAGTTTCAACAAAATTAACACTTACAAGGAAGCCCATAACAATATTTCATATTCAGCAGTTTCTATTTAAAAATTCAATTGAATACAAAAATAAAAATGTATAATATCATTGAGTATAGATAGTATATAGATAGTATAATACTATCTATACTCAATGATATTATATAGCATTATAGCCAATGTAAGTATGTATAATTTTTCATTGAAGAAAAAATTGAATACATACATAAATGTATTACCTACTAATAAATCATGCCTAAAATATTTAATAACAAATATCAAACTATAAAATTATAGTGTAATATAGATGGCACCCAATGTAACTGTAATGGGTGTATTAATAATTTTTGTTTTTTTATGAATAATACACTCGACGAGTTTTAAAGACATTCATATGCACAACAACACTGTTGTGCACAGAGTGCACCCGCATAGAAGAAGAACAAACACATAGCCAAGCGAGACTGATGGCACATTACGACAAACGGAACAAGCAGTATAATATTCACCGTGGAGCGGAAGTGTTTTCAAAAATAATCTAGACTGCCTCATTTGCCTGCTGTTAGGGGTCATCCTAAATTTAATGTCCTCGGAACTTTATGTACGATGGTTTCAAAGTCATCATGCAGTATGTTCAACAATTTCATGAAGTCGAACATTGAATGAGACATTTTTTAATTGGATATATTGAGCATTTTTGGTATTATCAGGTCAGTCAAGAGTTTATCAGCGTTATTTGAGAAGAATATCGTATAAATAAGTATTTAGAATTATTCCATTCAATATAACTGTCGCAATTGAAATACCATCCTAATATTTGGGATTGTCTCCGTGAGTCAATAAATAATGTCTGATTTGCATGTTTTGTGTTGTATCTTTGTCCTAAATGTTTGTAATTATAATTATGTGTTATGATTTAGATGTTCAACGGTGTGTTATAAGAAATTAAGTTAATTTATGTGTAATTAAATTTTAGTTAAAACCAATTGTTGCTTTCCGTATACTCTAGGTGATGTTTATTATATTATTGATAATATTCTTATTTGTTAAAGCATGCTTTTGTATAGTGTTTACTATTGTAGTTGCTTGGTTTTATGTGTAATGCTTGTACTAAAGTCACTGGTTTTTTAATGTCTTGTTTTTTGCTTGTGTCCTAGCTTATCAAAATATTTAATATTAAAAATATTTTTATTTAATCACACCACAATTATTTTGCAACTAGAATTTTGTTATAAATGAGTACTCATGTATGCATGAAATTTGGAATGTAATTACGAATTGACATTTTTATATAAAAGACAATAATTTTTAACCGTATTTCAACAACCAACATTTGTTATCCTGGACCTTTCATTGACACACTTCCTCGGGACAATGGGTTGAAAATCAGTTGTGTCCTGGCAAATCTGTGACATCTCGCACTAGCCTATTAACTAGGTATGTTTGATTATTTTGCCTTGGGTTCAACATTTAGTTTGATATGAAATAAATCTTTTTTTTTTCTGTAATTTTCATAGTATATCATATCAATTTTGTATGATACGTCCACTATTTGATAACGTCATCTTCAATTTTAGGAATTTTAGGAAAGTTGACTTATTACATTGAAAATCAGTTTTCAGTTGAATTTAATCAAGTACGGAATAATCTCATAGTATAAATGGTTAACATACTTAACTTGTTCTAATTAATTTAAAATATAATATGAATTTTTAATTTTATTAGGTGAGAGATGGCATAATCAAGATCGGAACAAGTTATTGCCACTCATATTATTGCTCAATATGAGCAGCGTCTTATTGAATAACAAGACCTCTTGTTGTTTTTGTGGAGTACCGGTCTTCATAATGACGGATACGTTCAAAGGGAAATTGGATCATATGCGCAGCTATGAAGAAGCCGTTGTACTATAATATCTTAGAGTATTATATATAAAAGTTATAACTATTAATTATTTTATTTAAATTGTTTATACTGAGTTATATATATTTTATATAAATTATAAAGGTATTGTATTTTCTTTATAATGTTACCACAGTTATAACATTATTACATAGTAAGTAATTATTTTTATAGTTTTACGTAGAATAATATTTTGTTTAATTATCTCAAAAACATTTCGGAAATCATTGTGTGACCCACATTAGGGTCTCATGGCAGTCAACCTGTTAAAATGTTTTTAAAGTGTTAAATTTAAATACTTTTCTTATAATTGTTATCAAGCGTTATACATTTTATTTTTATTTTATTATTACCTAAAGCGATACCTATTAGATATTATTAAGTACCCACTTTAGAATGACCCTGTAACAGACAACAGTAAAAACTTATGTTTTTCAAATATGAATTTTATTCACTATTAATTATTATTCAGCAGACATTTATTGATCTAAATACAAATTAAGTTGTTCTTGAGTACCTACTTTGTGTTAATTTGATTATGTAGCTACTAGCTAGGGCTATTAGATGGCTTAAAAATGTTAGCAATTACTATTAATGTCCATATCTCACTGAATACTACTTAAGAATAGTACAACAAAATAACAAAAGTTTTAAAATAGTATGGTCTTTAGGTATACAACAATCCTAAAAATTCGATTTTGAATAAATGTTGTGTTGAAAATTAAAGGGCAAAATAAGATGAGCATGCTTAAAAAAATCACAACTCACAAGTATCTTAATTAGATACCTAGGTACATTAGATTCAATAGTATCTTATATGTAATATAATATAAGTTTTTTTAGACATTTCAGAAAAATATAGTATAATACTATATTTTTCTATAGTATAGATAAGTATTATCAAAGTTAGGAGGAAATAATAAATTCAAGTTAAGCCAAGTGAACATAAAATTAATAAGTTATAGGTTAACAAACAATAGATTTAACTTCATGCCCATTGCTATGGGTGTAAATTAAATACGGAAGAAATACAACTAACTCTTACCAACATTTTTTTTTTTATCAGAACGTACACCAGATGAACGGTATTTTGACACATTTGTAAAAAATTTTAATTTTTGGAGAAATATAACAGAAATGTTAGTATTACATTTTATAGAATTAGATTATTTTATTTGAAATCGTGTTTATCCACAGTGACCATCTAATGTTAATATTGCTGAAGCAAAACTTAAAGTCATTCGACAATCCATCAAAATTAGTAAGTTGAGTTCTATAATATTAATTAGAAAGTTAAGTAACTAGTTATGTTAAAAGTTTTAGATAAAAGTCGACTTACAGATCACACGTATTGCTACTTACAATATAATATAATTATGATTATTGTGCTAAGTACTGACACGTCATCTGATAAGAACATCGTAGACCGGGAGCATGGAGAGAAATTGGAATAAAAAATAGAACAACGGGTAGAAAAATAGGCGATAACGATTTATTATGTACACATGTGCGAAGTGAAATAAAAAATAAAATAATATAACAAGGGTTTCTTTCACAAGTCTTATTTAAATATTCTGTACACACACACACACACACACAAAATATAATTATAAATACAAATATAAAGGGAAAATTGTAATAATATATAATAAAATCGAAAATTTCACACGCATACACACACAAACTGTAACAGGAAAACGAAATGAAGACGTTTCGTTCTCGTGCGGGAATAAAAATAAAGTAATTAATGTAATATTATTGTTGTTATAATAATAATATTATATTCGTTGTATCGTGGGTAATTATTAAAAAAAAAAAAATGTAATATTATATTATTTGTGTGATACAAGGACGATTAATTGGGGTGATGGAAGAGAAAGTGAAAAGGGGCTGATATTTAAAATATTGAGTTTCTGAAGAAAAAAATAGTAGTTTAACATAATAATAGCGATAGAATAAAACAACGAAATAAAAACCACGCGACACTGCAATGGAAATTGATTGATGAATATTATAAAATAATTATGTTATCGCACGCACAGTTATTATATCATAATATTTACACACGTCATTACGTTTTAGATTAAAAATGTACGTTTAAATAATTAAAATATGTAATTTGAGAATCACACGTAGTAGTCCCATCATTGTACACGTATTTAAATATAATAATTATTATTATTTTATATTATTGGATTTCCACACAAACAAACATTACCATAATATATAATAATATAGGTAATATGTGCATAATATTAGTATTATAATATACATATACAACACACCGTGATGATGTATAATTATATTATATTCATATTTTATCTTCTATTATTATAGATCATTGTTTTAATACTGATGGCAAATCCTCTGGTGCGCCAAAAATCGGGTTGGGTGTAGGAGGGGGTGAGTGGGGGGATATAAATTATATGATTAAAAACTCGTCGCAATCAAAACGAATCCTGCAGTATGTCGGGACTTGGTTTGTCTTCGAACATCGAAAGTGTTATTTAAAAAATTTTAATTTGGTTTTTGTTTTTGCGCCAGGCGACATATATTATATTACGTTGTCGACGTGGTGGTCACGCGGTTCGGAAGACCAGCAAGTGGGTCACGGGAATTGCAGGATGACCGGTGAGTTGGTCGCGGGAGTCTGGGTACTGGTCCGGTCGACGGCGTTCAGACGACTTCGGATGGGGCCGTGACTTCGATGAGAGTGACTGGAAACGCAGTCGCGGCATTCATCTCAGTGAATATGTCCAGCAAGTTGTTGATGCCGATCAGGTATCCGTCTTCGTGGTTGCCCACTACCCACTCGGATGTGTGGTTGATCCGGATGTCCGGCGGAAGTACGAGCGTCTTTGCGAAGTCGATAAGCCATATGTTGGCATTCTTACTGTCGTGCACGAACAGCAGCGAACTGCCGATCACCTGCGGACACGAACGACGTTATAACTATAATTTTATATTAATACCTAATGGCTAATAATAACGCACAACGGGAATCGTTCACATAATAATTACTATTGAGACAATTATGAAACATGTATTTTTTTTTTTAATAATATCTAATGTAATATGAAATATAAAATAAATAAATATAAATTAACAATAATGATAATGTATTTAAAAAAAAAAAAAATAACAATATCTAAATTGCCATTGTACATATAAGAGTTGCAGACTTGAAGTTAGTCCACTTTATACTTCGTATGACTACGACACAGCCCACCTACGACTTTTTAAAAACTTAATTAACCTATTTTGTGAATATTATTATTTTGCACTATTTAGTAGGCTATAGAATTTAATAATAGCTGAAATTGAATCCTGGTTATTTGAATATATTGGATGATCTTTATCTCGTTTTTTCGTTGAAAAAATATTGAAACCAACTTTTAACCTACACGTGAGCGGATTGTTTTTGATACAAATTTGTGCAATGATATGTAATTTTTACCAAAAAAATGTACCTTTCTATCAAAGACTTATTATTTATATAGGAATAAATAAATAAAAATTTTAGAAACAATTTCTTGTAACCAATAAAAGTTTCGAAAAACGTGATTTTATGTGACTCCTCCCCTTAACGGCGTAAAGCACGCAAGCAATAGGACACCACGATCTGACGAGGTGATTTTTCGTGTTTGATTTTTTTAACGTAAAACAGTATTGAAAACTTGTTTTTTTGCGACGATTTAAATGTTGTTCTATTACCTTTATAAAAAAAACGCCGTTCAGTGTGGATTGAAGACACGAATCGTCACATTGTTCACCACAAGTAAGTTGGTTTAGGTTAAATCCTTTTTTTTTTAAATAAGTTTTACAGAATTTCTGAAACGGTAGGATTTTATTGAGTCGAACGTCATCATTGAAGGCGTTTGTGGCACCGAGAAATATTATAGATTACAATTTGGTATCGTGTATTATTATTTTTAGAAAAAAAAATGGATAAAGCGGTCGAACCAAAACGCATATTTTTATAAATATTATTATCTCTCGTATTGTTATTGTTAATAAGATAGTTTGTTGGCGGAAGGCATTATTCTTATACCTACTTTCACCAGCGAATATTACAAATATTATAATATACACGTCACAATTATTTAAATGTACGACTCACGTGCATACCAGCTGTGTATACTGTGTGTACTGATTAACTATTTAATATAATTAATAAAAAATAACTTAATTAACTAAATTGTATTGATTTTAATAACGCAACGATTTGAGGGACTTCATCCCCCACTCAACCATTGGTGTAACCTTAATGAGGGAGTTGGAACTGAGCACTCCCTCCCCAATTGGATATTACCAAAATTACGAAAAATTTTTTCTTCAATAACGCAAACAAATGGCTAAGAACGAGTATACTGTAACAAGATTTCTAAAATGTGTCAATTAATTATTATATAAATAAGACAATAATAATGTAAGACTAAAACCTGAACGTTACTGCAGCCTCCCGAAAAATTGACCTATAGTTGCACTATCAACACTTTCCAAAAGCATGCACTATTGTTACACGGAAATTTAATTGAAAGAAATAATAACCACGATGTTTTAAATTTGAATACTGACAAATCCACGAATGAAAATCAGAAAATTATAGAAAACCGGGGGCGGAAGCGATACATTGCAGCCGGCGGATGCAATAACTACTCTTATTATCACTGCGATATTTTAAAGACCAACAGTTCACCGACACCTCTTCACCTTTTTGATTTCTGTACTATCTATAATGCGCGAAACTATATCACGTTTATAAATTATTAAGTGCAGCAATCATAATACGTAAAGTTTAATGAACGTGAGTGAAGTTTGGTTGCCCACCTAGTCCAAATTACGTACACTAATTTAAGTTGAAAAGCTCAATTCGTAAATGAATGCATGTCGGTTTTCGGTATTTGTAAGTAATTAGTGGCTAGTAGTTTGACGTTAGTTCATCCATTGAGTTTATTTCGGTTACAATTTAGCTACAAAAAAAATCACAAGTTGGCACCCCGTAGACTCGCCCACCCCATTCATATACTATTTGATTATATAATAATAACGTAACTAACGACTGAATAATATTTTATGACATTGAAACGCATCGATCGTCTACGCTGTAAGTATTGTCGTGACACTATACTAATATTATGTAGTACGAAATGATTTTAGGATGACGACGATGATAATAATCAATTCCCGATATGGCCTTGGAAATTAAATGTTTGAAATCGTACTTAAAAAAGCTAAAACAACAAATCCAATCAAAAGGTTTTTAAAATAAATTTGAAATACTTTAAGGAAAAATTATTTAAGATCTAATACATCATTCACCGTCATTTAAATAGGTACTTTTCTGAGTGATTGCTGCAAATGAGTAAGTAAAAATAATAACAAAATTACTAATTTAATATTGCAAATACATATATTAGTATCATACAACTTTGTACTATCTATTTCGTTGTATATTGATTGATATGATAATGATTAAACAAAATAATGACTAATGACTATTCGGTGAACCAGATACAATGATAATAAACAACGAGACACCGGCAATAGGGTTCCTCGACATTTATACAAATTAAAAACGTTATGATTATCATTAACAGTCAACAATGTAACGAATAATTGTTTCCGTTTTTGAAAATGTATTTTATTATGGACGTCCAAGATAATATTTAAATTCTTGAATTATGAACACAAATACATTTCTAGACAGATATCGGGTCTTGAAGAGGAATATCCAGCTCAAGACGACGACGTTGATGAATTTCATAGGTATTCTTCGAAAAAATAATTTTTATTTTATTACTCTAAGGTCACCTAGGTAATTATTGTCCATCGCTTAGATTTGCACATCACATAGATACGCCAGTGTTCAGTATAAAATAACGAATCAAAACAACCCGTTTTACATGAAATTCGATGCTAAAAATTTGGCATCGGTCCGCGTGCAAAAGCGATCTAAGCCATTAATAATAGTTCAAAACAACTATATAACAAACGTCTAAAAGTCCACTTTTAAAATAATAAAAACTAACCGGTTTGAAGAAACATTTCCGGGAAATTCGTGAATATTCCGCAAGATGATGCAACAATTGCTACATTTTCAATGTTTTTCTAAAATGGATTTTAGAATAATTAAATAAATAATTTAGTACCTTCCCAAGATAAACATAGTTGTGAAAATAATTTTTTTTTGTAGTTTACTAAATATTTGAGAAAGATTTTAAATACTATTATTTTTTTATTAATTATTAAATTAAATTAACTAAGAAAGGATTTTTTTATAATCATTAATTTTATAATTTTAATTAACACTAAAGCTTTATTTGAAGATTTAAAAACTCAATTTAAACTGTTTACAAAATAGTAGTTAAAAATATTTTATTAATTCTAGTACTACGTTATTTTATTGAAAGTTTTTTTATTTGAGATAAAATTATCTATGTACCTATTACCTATTACGGTGTTAAATGTAGATCTAATATAAAATAATATTTTATTGATTTCAAAAACTTTGTTCAGAACATATCGGTGGTATATTTCGTAAAATATTTTAAACCAAAAGTAGGAAAAAAATTATTTGAAGGAAAATGTTTAATACAGTCAAAATTGTATTTCAAATGTACTCAAACATTTAGTTTTTGAAACTAGAAATAATATTCGAAAAGGTACCAATACTCAAATATAATGAAACACAACACCAAAAAGGTGCGCATGGGCGTCGCCAGGGGGTGGGCAAGCCTCCCCCTATTGAATTTTAAATTCGTTTTCCAAAGCATTATCTTTAACGCATCAATTTGGTAAATATAGATTATTTTTATAACGAAAGAAAAAAATGTATAAAAAATTCTTTATTTTTTTTTTTTTAAATTAATTTTGCCACCACTTTAAAAATTTAAGGGACGCCCGTGTAGGTGCGTGTACGGATTTCGTGACAAACCTCGTGCGTAGTGAAAAACTTGGACTCCACCAGCATGTCTCTGATCGATCTCAGTCGGCTGATATACTTTGGCTGAAAAACACGAAGAGCATAAAAAGCGCAGTCGTTATTAATAACATTGCATATAACGTGTGATGGATACAATATGGGTTGGTAGTATATTATTAATATAGGCACGACTCACGATTACGTGCGGGAAACCGGCGACGAAATCTCGAAACGCTTCGATCACCTGGTCCCGGTTCTTTGTCGTCTTGAAGTCCTTGCTCGATTTTCCGTCGCTTTTCTTGATACCCTCGATCCGGAAGCCTAACGTGGCCGTCGACGAAATCGTCTCTCTCCAAACCATGTACCTGTGGACGGAAATGGAAACAGATGATAACGATTATTTACTGTAATAATATATTATAATATTATGTTTTGAGCGTCGCCATAATATAAACCACAGATCATAACATTCTGCAGAACCCAACTTTTTTTCAGGCTATTTTTGAGCACCGAAACCTTTTGTTTTTATTAGATCGTTACCATGTTGGTTATTTGTGAAGGAAATTTCTATATAAGTGTATATTATATTATATTATCATGACGTGTTGCATGTGGGTGTCGTGTCCTGTTAATAAGACGTACTTATGAACAAACGTCAAAAGAAGATATAACGAGGGTTGAAATGTTTAAATTAAACATGAGCGCTTAATAAATTAATAATCTGCCCGAATAAAGTAACAACCTGATAGAACAACGTGCTCAAAACATGACCAACGAATTTATCTAAAAACGCTCAAACACTTGACTATTATTATTATACACAAAGTGATTCATCAATCATGCCTTCATTTTGTAGTTTGATTAAGAATTTATCCAAATAATTATTTTTGAATCTAATACCTATACTTAAGGTCAATATTTTTATTTTTAAAACTATTTTAGAAGAGTCTTGTGTGATACAAACTTATTTTTTTTTAAATGAGAACCAATCTTTGCAGTAATTTGTATTGACAAATGATTATTTTTTAAATATTCATGTATCAAAATTCAAATTCAAATTTAAACGTGCAGTTCCTGAGTTATTAAAAAATGTATGAGAATTACAAAATGGTCCATAACAATTATTTCACAAAAACTATAAGACAGATGATGTAATATCCGATCCATAACATTAGTTATACTAGAACAGTTTTGTAAATTTATAAAATGCTAAAAGATGAATATTATTTATTCAAATATTCAAATCATCAAAGCACACATATATATTCCAAATTTCCAAAACTATAACGTGATACTATAATAACATTCCTTGTACACAAAGTCAAAAACTATTCCCTTGAATTAGGATTTGTGTAAATACATGAAAATGTATAAAAAAAGGATCATTTTTGTTTGGAAAAAAACAAGTAGATTTTGTCACGAGTCATTTTTTTGCCGGTACTTATATATAAGAAATCTGAGTAATTGAAATTATTTGGTCCTTTCACTGCTTACCAATAAAATCTAAAGCACCTGTTGTGTGCTGACCATTTTTCATAAATTATTTAAATGGTTTTGCTACCCTATAAGGATAGATCTATGTTCAATGAATCAGAAAAAATTTTGGACCAAAATTCACTAAGTTATAACTTATAAATAGTTGTATAACTCTTAGACAGCAGTTCTCAAAATGCACTCGCTTAAATAAATTATTAAATTAGCAAAACATTTGGTTAACCGGTTTTTCAATATTTTTAAGTCATTAATATACTTTTAACACTATTTAAAATTGAAAAATTAAACAGTCAACCGACAACCGTATTTACGCCTGATAAAACACTCGTGAAGAGAAAAATTACCATTTTGGGAGTCATTGATTTTCGCCAAACACGTAAATGTTTATAACAAAGGAAGTTTTTGTGAAAGGCTTTTGATTTTTCTTCTATTGGATAGACAATTCAAAAATCTATAATTTTTTGTAACATTAATTCTTCTATGACTAGTCAAATAAGTTAAATTGATAAAAATGTGTTTACACGTCCACAGCATACAACAGTAGGTGCTTTGACATGTATACACGTCAACAGCAGTGAAAGGGTAATAATACAACTGGTAGGTTATTTACTTGAAAATTTGAAAAATCAGGATTTTAACAAGCGAAACACGACCATGCTTGGCGGTGAATCACTCTGTACACCTATTACCTATATATTTAGGTATATACCACACGGTCCACACACGCGGTCACTGTAACGATTATTGTATACTCAACCTAACTTTATATACTGATTTATCGGTGGATATAAATGAAATGTTCGGTGTTTTCATCCTTGTACATAATCCAATATTATTAAGATACCTATTACGTAACAAAATATACAATATATTATCATAATTACAGGATGTCGGAGTATGAATATTTTATGCCTTTTGGAGGCGTACTACACCTATATGGTTAAGCACCCACACACGTATATTGATTTGCGCTGTCCCGGCGCCGATGAGAGACGATCCATATAAAAGCGGAAGACGCCCGGAAACGGAATATTCGCATCAAAAATTTCGGACGATAGTATATGACTACATTATGCGTATTATAATATATAACAAAATCATCCACACGGTAGCTATCGAACAATAATAACACGATAGATAGACATAATCGTGACCTATAATACTTTGAGCGAACGACCCAATTATTTACGTATGCGATAACTCAACGGCCAATAGTCAAATGTCTATAACGTAATATTATTCACGTAGACAAATAGAATACAACACACATAACGATGTTCACATTGTTATTGTTGTTCATCGTATAATAGTAAAGAGCACTACAATAAAATATATTCTTACACACATGAATAATATATACGTCACATTATAAACATTACAATATCATGTACGTATATTAAGGTATTAATATATTATAATATTATGCAGCGATATATATTAATATAATGTAGGTACTACGATTTTTATAATTTATTATTTATAACTTCATGACGAAAAATTATTGCTTTTTTTTGTTAGTTAAACGAAAAACGAAAAACGAAAAATTCGAACAACTATTAAACAAACTATATCAATAACATAATTTTTAAAATTACGATTCAACTATAAATAAATATAATGTTACACAATACTAATGTTATGTAACGAAAAATGAAATAACTACATGAAAAACAGGGTTTGTTCTTTATTTATTTGACCTATGAGTTATGACAATATGACATTTCTCATTATTCCAATTCAATTCAATTTTTTTTTTTTAAACTTTACAACAATGAACCGTCAAAGTGGTCTCTCTGAACTATAGTTAATATATTTCCCTGAAATGTTTTGTTATACATATTAAAAACGCATTAATTAGTATTAAATTTATTTCAGTAATTCAACTAATCCTCATGTTAAATGTCAACTATTTTTAAAATTTTATTTTTTGTTTTTAACATGTTGAACTTAAATCTAAAAATTAAAAATACAATACTTTAAGTTCAACATGTTATAAAAAATCAAAATAACATTAAAATTTAAGCACACCCTTTTTAACATCCAAATGTCGCCAAATGGAATGTAAAAACGATAGACACTCGTTATTTTTAAATTTAAGCACCGATTATCATAGATAATACATTAATACGTATGTGATATAATGATACTTGGTACTTGCTATGCGATTATATATCTTTAATTTTTTTTTTACGGTATATTTACGCTCGAAATCGCAGCAACACACGAATCATCTGTATGGAATAGGAAACTATGCCTAATCAATTATTACACACTATATTTTAATAACATTATACACGACGGTTACAACAACACGTACCAGTACAAATAAGGCGAGATAAGAAATCTATAATAATAATAATAATAATACGTTACGCGTGTACTATAATATATAGGAAGTATACATCAAACGTAATTTCATATTTATGTACGTTTACGGTGCGACGTCTTTATAATATCACGTGATGATGACTCCGATCGCACTCGAACCGCATATTATACAGAGTGATTCGCATCTGAATAAATAATAATCGGGTTTTTTCATTAATTAATTAATTGTTTGTTCAAATTCTGATTTTTTAAATTTATAAATATATATACATTATACTCATTATAATTTTATTTTAAAATATTTATACCTACTTAAATTTCATATTCAATTAACTCTTTACTGTAGCGATTGAATAATATTATTAAATAAAAGAAAAAGTTATGGTGAGCATGCTTAGTGAGTCATTCTGTACAGTCAACCCTATAGGCTATTCAATTTTGAGCATTTGTTGATTAAGGAAAAAAATCTAACTTAGTATTAGTATTTTATTACATTGTTGCAATAAAATAAAATTATTCGAGTATAACGATGTATTTTACATTATTGTGTTTCACATTTAAGATTCCGCCACAACAGAGCTGTAGTTTGTTAACTTTGTCACTCATAATCACATTTATACTTATAAATATTATATAAAACATTATTAATTATTATGTTATATAACGTCACTTCAAAAACAAGCTTACGCAGATCGATAATATTAATCAAAATAGTTATATTATTAGCATTGGACTTCTTTTATTGTCGTTGTTCTTATCAAATAATATTTTCACCCCTACAATAATACTTTACCATTCATTTTCTTTCTTTCATAAAATAGAATATGTAGTGTGAAATCGCACTCCGATGTTGGACTAGAATATTTGACCTTTTTTTGTTTTTGAAATTTTAATTTGGAATTATTCAAGTGTAATCAAAATGCGATTTTTTTTGAACAATTTTGATCAATGTTTTCAGCAAGACATTTATGTAAGAATAGATAATGTATGATATAGAAACAATTGGTAATCAAAATTATTAATAATACAATTGATTATACAGTGGTTAGTCAGATATATTATATAGAAACAGTATTTTGAGTGGAAACGGGATTCCTATACATTTTTGTTTTTGCAGAAAAACTGCATGGCATTACGTAAAACATATTATTGTCATATTACAAAACCCACATCGGTATTGTTTGATTTTCATCAAAATAAATTGTTTTGTCTCATACCAAGTTAAATAAAATTAAATATAAGAAAAATAATTTAAATATTTAACAAACGTCAAGGGTAGGCTAGTACTATTTTTGATTTGCTATTTAAAATTTTTAAACCTATCCAATATAAAACACTTAAAATTTAATTTATAATATATTTTATTGGTTAATATATTTTGGTATACTTGTGTTATATATTAATGGTTTTGGTCGTTTTTTAAATGATCGATGACTACAACCGAGTATCGGTAGGTACGTAACACGAAGTTAAGATGTGCGTAATTCGGTAACCACGTGCGTATAAATATTATGAATGATTTTTTACATCGACGAAACTCGCATTTAACGTGGCACCGACGAGAAAGAATTTGCTCGTTTTCGTAGTCTGTATTTTTCATCCGACATCGATAATTCTAAAGATAATATGCTCTGGGTTATCACGAACGTGATTGAACAGGAACTATAACAAAAGAAGACGAAGAAGGTAGGACAATATGATAATTTAATAATTATCTTATTACAAGTAGGTAGGCTTCCTATTTAATCGTCATTGCACATAATATCATATCAATAATACATAATACATTATATATGGTGCGAGTATAATGTAGTAAAAAATTCGATTAAACAGCGGCTCGTTGGGTCAACATATTTTATACTTGCCTAATATTATATATTATTATTAATCAAATATTTTTATTCATTGATAATGATATAGGTACACACGTCACACATAACATACGGTTATTTCTTATACCACTTGATAGTTATACGCACATAAGAAATTGGAAGTATCGCTGGACGTCACACGGCCAAACGTTCTCTAAAGGTACATCTAGATAAAAAAAACTAATACTAATTATAATACTAATTGATACTCATTTAACTAAAAACACTTGTTTTCTCATACATTTTTGTGTTTTTTTTTTATAAAGTTTCCATCAAAACAGTATTGATATAACGTTAAATTTTTAAAATATAATCCAATCTGTTGCCATTTCTTATTAGATATATGTGTAATGATGTGTAGGGTTTTGACACATTACATCAACATTAAAAATAAATAACATTTTATTCTTAAAAAAACAGAATTGTACAATTTAATTTAATATAGACAATTTATACTTAAAATACTAAAAATGTAACAAAAAAATTTCTTTTACTAATGCCCTAGTTGTTGATGTACTTTGATCAATAAAAAAAAACATAAATAAATAAAATATTCTCTTCTCGGCAATTAAATTATAAACTTAGGTCATCCTTAAACAAAATACTCATTAAATCTTAAAGAATGATTGAAAAATAAAACTTTTTTGTAAAAATTTAGAGTACCTACCATTATATTTTTAATGATTTATTGTATCAAACATGTCCAATTTATTAGGGATAATATAGATGTACCCGACTGCAAGAAAAATATATATGAATTCATCACCAATTATGAGTATTAATACACACGCGAAAGCAAAATTCGCGATTTTCAACAGACTATATTGATTCATAATATTACATGACGCCTAGTTTTGGAAAAATACAAAATACGCGAGGGCTATTAAGACATATATTATGTGCTTAATTTTATTATATAGCAATAATTCAATATAATATTATATATATAATACAATTTACACTACGTATATATATAGCAGAGCTTGGTGTGAGCGAGCAATTGAAACGAATATTATTATTATTATTACTATACATCGTATGATTATAATTGTGTACGACGCGTTTTTTCTCGAGCAAAGAAAGGCGTTAGAAATCATTCTTTTCGGCGACAGCACAACCGACCTCGCATATTATATATCATAATATTACCCGTATACATATATATATTATTATATTATATGCAAACTCGTTCGGCTGCTATAAATTACAATATAATTATAACTACATATTATTATTATTAAGAGACTCGCGAACCTCTAGAGTTTTCGTGGTTGCGTTTGAAAGAGGTGCATATTTTGCGCACACACGCGAAATTTAAATCTTACAAATAAATCTAGTCTACAGCAACGATTTAATTCACCACTCACTATATTATAAGTATAATAATAATAATTATTCCAATTATGGGACGCGAAAACGATTAGTGAAAAATATTATAATATTATATTTCTCACCTGGGCTTTGTCACACCCTTCAGCCGGTGTTCCTCCTCTGATGGTGCGTTCGGGTCGATCTGAATCATTTTTTCGTACATGTCCTATAAACATAGCGACACACGCACAAGCATACATTTTCAATAATAATAATAATAATAATAATAGTAATGTTTTATATTATTAAGAATGATAATATGCGAGAAATAAATAGGTAGTATACCTATCGAGTAATTATTTTATCGAATAACACTCGTTATTAATTTCCAAAACGAAATATTATATTAAGAGGACGCTACACCCGCATGTGTTGTCTCCGTCTTACAAGAACGTAACATTGCAAAAACTGTTTCGCGCGGGAAAGAACCGAAAAGGCTACAGTCATAACTAAGAAACGAAATTCTCACCACAGATAAAAGGGAATCTCGACTGTGCAACGTTGTTTTTATTTTTTTGATATTAGAACTGAAATAAAAGTTATTCGATTTTGAAAAACGCAAAATTAATGAATTTTGAAACAATAAGAACTTTTTTTCTATTTGTGATATCGAAAAATTGAAAACAACGTTGCACAGTCGAGATTCCCTTTTATCTGTGGTGAAAATTTCGTTTCTTAGTTATAACTGTAGCCTTCTCGGTTCTTTCCCGTGCGAAACAGTTTTTGCAATGTTACGCACTTGTAAGACGGAGACAACACATGCGGGTGTAGCGTCCTCTTAAACACAATATTTTTAGTCGTTTAATATTTTTATCATTCTCATTTTTCAATAGGTTTTCGGTGTACTTTGCGGTGTATAAAATTTGATTTTCGAATGAGTATATCATGAGTTTTATAAATATTTAACGACCACTGAACTCTTCCAAAATATGATTTTTATAACGAAAAACTCAAAATAAAAATGTTTATAGGAATATAAATATTAAAATGCGTATTGTCATTAAAAAAAAGTAAAGAACTTGAAAAAATAGTAAAGGTGAAAAATAATAAAAATACGATCTGTTTTAAGACAACCTAAAATTTAAGAAAAAATATTTTTCAAAACGTTGTTTTAGTTATTGAAATATTAAGACGTGCTCTTCGATAAAAGAATCACCAGCAGCTGGTAAAAAATAATATTGCATAGAGTCGCTTGTGCTCACTTTTCTCAATTTGGGTTTCTCTTTGGCTTTCGCCAGTTCTTCTTCTAGATATGTCCTGACACCGATTTTGCAGTCCATGACGCACGGCGAAGTGAAGTCACCCAACAAGTCTTCTAGCTGAAGATATACTGCGGTGTGGGAGTCACGGAAAAAATAAATCTCTAATATAATATATTATCATCATATATATCGATACATATTATGATACATCGAGACACGTAAATCGCGAGTGTTACCTATAGTAAAAGTTACATACATCATTATAAGTATAAGTAATTGTTGCACATATTTTATCAGCACTTCTTGGTTCATATATATTTATACCTATAGAGCGCGTATTATTTATATTAAGTTTGTAAGAGGATTTATGACGGGGACTACTGCGGACGATTGTCGAACGTTCTATGCGGGCCGTCTAATTATGACGCAGGTACATGAAGTTAGGATTCCGATTTCATCAATAGGCTCCAATATATAATAAAACCTGCTCCAAGTCGGTGTCATTTTTTGCAACGCTGATAATAAAAAAAAAAAATAATTATAAGTTTTTTATGGTGTCACAGATTAACACTGGAATGCAACGTATACGTCGTCTAATAGGTTTGCATATTGTAATAATATTTTATAGAATCGTCATTTTTTAAATATTATATAAACGCGAACGTACACGGAAAACCCACACTCATGACGTGTATTTCGATCCTCTCGAAATTCTGGATTTCGTCGTCACCGCAGTGCGTATAATAGGTACAACGTTTGAAAATTACTGTTCTTTGACCACGTGAAAATATACAATTACGAATTTGCATTATTATTATTGTAAGAAATCTCCGTCACAAACCGACTAATGCAATCAATAAATAATTTTTATGTTTTTTTGGCGCGCTGTTATGTTTCTATATATACATCTACAGTTAATATTTATTTTAAAAAATGACATATAGGTAATATTATAGAGCCGTTCAAAGACATTCGACGCCAGTTATTCAAAATCTGATTTATTGAATTTTTAAATATATACACAAGAACAAATTTTCAAATTCCTGATTTGTACTACTTAAGGAGTTTTTTGTGGAGATTCGAACCTCTGTTTTTCAACAATAACCTCCCTCGAGGTAATAATAGTGACTGCTTTGAGCTTAATTATAATATATAGATGATATAAATCACATTATAACTACCATATAAATTGATCGTCACCAGGTTTGTCCATACTTCATGAAATGCTATATGCGATTCGTTAGATTGGTCAAGTGATCGAGGTCTATTTGAATAGGCATTTGAAACGGACACAAAACGCGAAAAAATACTGGAAATTTACTCAGATTTGATTGCTTTGACGCACATATCATGTGTATTAGATCTAGTGGACTTAGACCTACAGATAAAAACTACTCCAATAACCTGGTATATGATAATATCAAAGTTTAATTAAAATAAATGCGAACTCTGAGGTGATTAAATGCAAATGCTGGTGTGCTTGGACACTCAGACGCTTCCACGCTTTATAAATATAAGCTGTTTTTGTTAATTCGAGTGTTGCACAAAAACAAATTGTCCAATTGAAATCGCCCGTCAAGGCCACCCTGAGAGGTAAATATAATACAGAAGTTATTACATATAGTTAGTATTTAAAATACGTAGAAAATTAGCTTAAAAATAATAGACGAAATTACTACAAAATGTAATAACAATATATAACATATAGGCCACGAGACGGACATATTGTATTCATGACGATATTTTTTGTACGGATGATGATAGGTACCATGTAAAAATACCTTATTGTGTATACTGTACTAAAATGTATAAAAAAGAGTTGAGTTTTCGCGAAAAACTATTACCTGAAATTCCGAGAAGTCATAGATATAACGTCAAAAATCAGAATATGACATCGTGTGAGAAGACACATCCATAAAACGTAGTGTAGGTAGGTACTTTATATTTTCTGCAATGCATGGAAAACAATAAATCATTGATATGTTTAAATTGGCAAAAGGCTTTAAGCGTTCGTAATTTGAAGTAATATTATTACAAATTTCCATCAATTTTATCTTTAAATATTGATTCTAATGCCTTATTAGTATAATACAATAGCGTAAACAAAATTAAAATGAGTGAAATTTAATCATAATTGGTATGTGATTTAAAAATGATATGTACAAATGACGTAGCGTAATTTATCATTCATATCATGAAATTTTTTTCAGAGAAATCAAACTGGAATTAGAATTCAATTTTAATTTTTCAAACTCTATTGGTTATTTTTGGACCAAATTAGGCGTGAATATAGGTTCATGTGCATATTTTCAAATCGTCGATTTAATTTAAAAATGAATAATGATCTATATTCTATATAGGTAGTCATACAGGAAACCCGTCCGACCCATAAAATCTACATGCTAAGACAAGGTATCATATTAAGAAACATAGATTGAAAATCGACCTAGGCGATAAATCATATTTTATTATTGCGACAACGTCACCGTCTTGTTGCGCATCCTTATCGTGTCGAGCTGGGCGCGGATTTGGGCGCGACACGGCCATCAAACCGAGCGCACGGAAGAACAAACGTATTTCATCGGAATATTAATGCCAACAATTAATAATGATAATTATTCACAACCGCTACTGTTTTATAAAACAACAATTTAAGTCAATTTTACATTAAACAGAGTATAGGTCATGGACTTGCGATGGAGCTGACAGTAGTGCTTGATGTGTATAACATTCGCAGGTTTGTGTGTGCGTGTGGACGTAAAATACTCAGCCTAGTGGAGGTTGCCGGGCTCAACGCTTGTTGTATATAGTGTATAGCGTATAATACATAATATGTCTATAATATATATTTTAGTTTGGTTTGAAAACGTTTGACTAGATAATAATAATAATAATAATAATAATAATAATAATAATAATAATGATAATAACAAAATGTAATTTAAAAAGAATAATATTATACATCATAACACTATACATCCATTAGGTACGATCGGGTTACAACAATACGCTTATTGTATTTGATCTCGACGTGCGTAATAATAATAATATGCATTGGTATCTCCTTAGACCGGGGGCTCGGGAATTGTATAGAAGAACTCATTAGTGAATTGAATGTACATTCTTAAAAAAATGAAAACGCTCGAATACATAATATCATTGTTATACGCAATGTGAAATAAGTTAACTGAAAAATTAAAAACTCAAATTTTATTTTTATCGTAATAAAATAACGTAATTAGTAATTATTATATAATATTATAATATTCGTACCTACTTGAATTATTACTATGAGTGAGTACAAAACAAATTTGCTTTTTAATTGAGCACTGATAACTTTTTCGAGATTTTGCGAAAATAATGCATATACTTATTAATAGGTACGCTATACTATATTCAATAGTTGATTTATTGAATTCGGAAAAGGATACGGTCTCCGTCGTCGGTGGTCAAGTGACCCTTGTATTCGGGAACGTATGGTCTCAGCACGTCCTTCATCAGCACTTGGAAGCACAACTGTTCCTTGGGACAGAGTTTCTTGAGGATCGTACCAGGTTCCGGACCGGCTTTGAAATTACCTGTAGAAACGATAAAAAAACAAAAAAACACGTTATTCATATTATTATATTCATTATATATACGTATAAAGGTATGGTATTCATAAAATATTTCAACATGATATTATGAACTAGAATTAATTTTAATTCCTTCCTAACCTAAAATTCTGTTTTTATTTCTCGCATTACCCTTTTTATCAGTTAACACAGTTTTATAACTGTATCGTTATCTGATTAAAGTTTAAAATTCGAAATATTTAAAAAGTCCAAGAAAAAAATCAAGATTGCAGAGTTCGTGAAAACTAAAGTTCGATTCATACCTTGTAAAATTAGTCGTCGAAAAAATATCACTTACATACTTATAACTACGTGTAGGAATAGATCATTTGAGCGTAGCAAATTCCTCGTGTGGAATTAAATAGAAAATGTCAATCAACGATTAATGTACCTATACCTATAACTGATGTGTTGTACCATACAATTACAATAATAACGATTTTCGAACACGATCGCTGCGGTGCACCTTCGTACCGATTAGTAATGCGATACGCGCAACTATAGGATATAATAAAATATTATATTCTATTCCAAAACGATATATGTAATATGTATATGACGATTTATTGTACGTCACAATCGAGTGACTTTCCGTACTTATGCGTACCTATGACGTATGTTTGTGTTTTGTCTTACAGGCGTTTGATGCGTTATTATTTAACACATTGACGATAGGCTAAGCCGATGAGCGATGAATATGCCTAAACCTATCTATACTACACATAGTGACTTGTGTGTATATACAAGATGTAATAGAAAGACCTGACAAAAATTGTTAATATTATAATAATATAATAAGTAAATAATTTAAGAAATATACTCATGTCAGCAAATTCTCAAAAATCATAGTTTTTTAAAAGTTCTAAATTAATTTTATCGCAAAAATTACTATTCTAAAAAATAAGCTATTTGACTTACATAAATCATTTTACCATCAAAATTGTTTTTATAATCAGATTCACAAATATAGGCTATTTTTAGTTAATCCAAACTTTTTTTTTATTTTCAGTACTAAATAATAAAAAAAAAAATGTAACATGTAGCACTGGGGTTACTTAATGAACAAAAACAATAAATAAATAAATAAAAAATATTTAACAAAAATTATTCCATAAGTCAGTTCTATCAACTGTTACATCTTGTATTATAATATATGTATATATTAGGTACGATTTGGCCAAACGTGAATAATAACGGTAATATATCGGTAAATAAAAAGGCATTTAAAAGTATAAAAATCTAATCTCAACCAAACATGCACGATGATCGAAAAAGAATGGATAATTGAAATGATGAAACAAAACAAAAATATGTTTCAGAATTTCTCGCAATTCCTAAGACATTACAATAAGTCCACGTTAAATGAATAACTGTATAATATAGACATCAAAAAACGCTCTTATATTTTAGGCTTTTAGCTGAAGAGGTATACTTCAGATGAGCATTAATTTATAAATATAATATTCTCCCCAACAATTATTTACTTGTGATACGAGGCACAAAACGCATATATGTTATAAGGACGTATATTTTATTATGACACACGATATCATACGTGGTGAATGAATGGCGATAATCGTTTAAGCACATCTGACATTTTGTATGAACATTACACGAATGATTAAAAACAAACATTTATACTTTAAACATGCCGGCCTCGATTACAACGACTGTGAATAATAATGACAATCTTACGTAAATATAATAAAATAAAAAACAATAAAACATACAATACACCTACAAATAATATTACTATATACACTATAACTATATAAATTAACAAGTTTTAAATTGTAAAACAGAGAAGCTTTCCCTTGTAAGACAACTCCGATTAGCAGACATACTATTTGGAACAACTGCATATTTTACCATTCTGAATTTAGATAATTTTGATTTTAAAAAAAGTCGATTTCGCTACAGCGATCAACAGGTATTTGATAGTAGAACATCTCTTTTCTAAGAATGATTACCTAGTCTTACTCTGGTTTCAGTTGCAGTGATAAGTATAATATAACTATAAATCATAATATTACGAACTTGCTTAATTAATATTAATTTCAGATGTTACGGTTCATTGTACAACGCTCATTTGCCATGCAAGTAAACCTGACTAGTGTACGTGTACCTATGTAAACATAATATTATATGATAATAATATTTTAACTGCTTATGCATATTGTGTAGATAAAAGACAAAAAAGAGTCAGCCGCTCACGATAGTGCAGATGTGCCGGGATCCCCCCCCCCCACCAATCCAAAATCCTAATTACGCCACTGCTAATACAGACATGTGTTTATTATAGCTATATTACCTAAAACTTATTCCAGAAGTAAACACGAACTCCGAAAGTCGAAATACAGAAGCTGTTTAACTATAAATAGAAGCAGAGCTCTCAAGTCATATTGATAGGATACGGATTTCAATGATATTTTAATATAAGATCATTTCTATATGTATAGCTATCCAAAATTATAGATTTAAATGGGTCATCAATTAGTGTTAACTAACGTTGTGAACGGTAGTGATACCTTAGTTTTTTTACAATTTCTACATTATGTTTGTATTTCTATTTTTGTCATTGTTATATCATTGAAAGACTCATATACGTATAATATTTATTGTTTATCCATAACTCTATAAGAAAACGTTCAAAAGAAAAAATATTTTGTATTTTACAGATTAGCAATTTAACGAACATTTTCCTAACCTTACGTATTTTATGACAGCAACATACTTATTGCCTTGGTAATCAGATTACACTATGGCACCATCAAAATCGTGAAAGTATCACATCGAATCAATATTGATGGTTTTTCGTCATAAGGTTTCTGATCACGGCAAAAATAATCTATAATATAAAGGTAAGTCGGTTTTTACATACATATCATACATGTCATATCTTTTAGACTAAAGACTTTCCTATATTATGGCTATATCCTAAAAAAGATCCTAAATATGCCTAAACACTAAATATAATTATTAACGACCAACTATATAAAAATATATATCCATACGTTCGTTTTACGGGTCCGGTCAAGTTAGTAAACATTATTAAAACGACATACGTTGAATAATGTAGGTAATTTGTCATTCGTCATCAATCGTACAATTATCAAACTACTCAAAGAAAGAAACATTCATTACCTATAAGGCTATAACAACTGTCTTAAAATCAATTGATAAAATATTTCTTAGATTTTTTCTCTATTATAGCGGAAATAGGTAAATGCGATACATCAACCACTAATCTGACAAAATATAATAATAATCTTATTTTAGATTCTGAGCGGAGCGATGAATGAATTGATTTTATCATGATGTGTGTTTTTATTTTAGATTCTGAGCGGAGTGATGAATGTATTGATTTTACCAAATTATTTTAAGGTAGAAATTCATAAAAAATGTTCTTTTTAAATCTAAGATTTGAAAATTTAATACAAGATTCCTTACAAGTTTGTCAATCTTCATCACAAATAAAAATTCCACCGGAAATTCAAATTTAATTTTTATGAGCATTTGAAATTTAAATTTTTACAACATTGGATTTCCACTGGATTTCACATTTAGTGATTTTCTTATTTTGGTGTAACTCTAAAAGTCTAAAACAAATGACCGCAGATATTTGAAATTTTCACTGAATGTTTATATAGATATTTTCTATATTTGATAAAATTTTCAAAATATTTAGATTTGTTTTGAGCTGTTTACTGACATTTAATTTTTCAATTTTTCAACTTTTTTAGTTTTTTTTTTCTATAAATATCGATACAAATGTATTTGTTCGGTAGAAAAACTTGAAAATTTAATACAAGGCTTCTTACACATTTTAACAATAGCAGTTGAAAAATAAAATAAATTCATGGTCACAATTTTTTTTTACAAGGATTCAAAGTTTGAATTTTCACAACATACGTAAAAATCAAGAAAATTCCTAAATTATTTTATGCTAGAAATTCATAAAAAATGTTCCTTTTATATCTAAGATTTTAAAATTTAATACATGGCTCCTATCATATTTTTACAATAGCAATTAAAAAATAAAAGAAATGCGTAGTCACAATTTTTTTTTACAAGCATTCAAAGTTTGAATTTTGACAACATATGTAAAAATCACGAAAATCACGAAAATTCGCAAATTATTTCAAACTAGAAATTCATAAAAAATTTTCTTTTTAAATCTAAGGTTTGAAAATTTTTAATAATTTATAATATATCCTAGACAGAAAAACCTTCTTTGATCAGAATCGTTTTTCGTATACAATGATATAATATCATTGGATTCAAATTTAATTCCATCCATTACAGTCACCCATTTGTAACCTATACTGTTCAGCAGAGCGACATCCCCGACTTACCCGCCTTTTTTCAATTGATATATTATGGAAATTGGTATCGAATTACCGGCGTATAAAAAAACTATTGATCAATCTATAGACGGTTTGTAAAAAAAAAAATAGGTATAATATCTATTCAATGTTGGCTAATTATTCGCATGTGCAACGTTTCAGGGCATTTTTGAATTTTAATATTATAGTATAATATATAATATACAGTTATATTATATTAAAATAGATGTCTCTATATTATATAGATTATAGGTACGTGGATTTCAAAATCAAAATCAAATCACTATTGTTTGCGTTTACTCTCTCACTGACGTATAAAATATGTAAGAAATCAATTAAATATATAAATATATAAATTATATTATATATTTAATTGATAGATATTCGTCTTATTCTTTATCCCACTTTTTAAACAAGGCATCGCAAAGTGTCTCCGCGCGACAGTGTGTTTTCGCAATAAATTGATTTGACATTGAGTACTACGTTATACGTATATCTATAATGTATATAATATATTATACAAACGAACGCAAACAAACTAAGTGAAGAAAAATATTGCCAACACTTTAATAATAATAACACATTTGTTACGTTTACGCAGTGTTTAAAACCTATATCAGGCTCGTTAAACATACGCGCATCATGCATATATATAACTATGTGCCAATATTAGGTATACTCTGCATATATTACGCATTAAACATATCATATAATATAATATTTCCTTTAATGGTTAGCACGGTATAGATAGTGATATTGCTCAAGGGTGAGCAAATTAGTGAAAACAATTAACTCGAGTCCAGCTGTTAAGTGAACAAGTTCGTCAAGTTGGCAAATTATACTCGTACGTTCGACTAACAAGTTTAAACATAAAATATCCTAGTTCGCTTAGTTTAAAAAAAAATAACTTAATTTTGTAAAAAGCGGGTGGACCCCAGATTAAGAGTATTTTATGCCCAACTATATTCATACTTTAATATTATTTTGTCAAGAAACATAAAAATGTATAGCAATATTGATTATGTACTTATATACATTATTTATTAGTATCCAAATTTGACTACCTCATCAAATACTTCACGCTCCATCGCGAGTTCACAATAAATTATTATTTCATGGTAACTATTTTAAAAAAATGACCAAGAAAAGGGGTTTGTGATCTTTCCCTCTCCACGATTTTATCATAGCACACTATGCGCCTATTTTACCAGACAATATTTTGAGTATGCTGTAAACATATATAAAATAAGATCAAATACTTTGTTCCTAGAAAATAACATTGAAAAGTGAGACTAGTCGAACCTTGCACGACCATTGTGCGCGACAATGAGTATTCACAATAAATGAATTGTCATATACTCTTAATCCTTAACATCATAATATAATATGTATATAGTATGGAGTGGCAGAGGATAGTCTTAGGATTGAAATGCTAGAGGAACTTTGAATACAATTTGTGGGTTGGTAGATTCAGGTCTTTGTGGAGATTTTTGTTGGTTACATACCAAAGGTTCTGTTATAACCAGAGGTTATTAAAATGAGGCTACGATTGCAGGGTTTTGATGTTTGAAGGTTTTGCTAAAGAGTGAGTAAATTTAAAGATTTTCAATTTCTTAACATTTAAAATTTGAAACAATTTGAATTTAATAAGGTTCATTATGATAAGTTATTGGGAAAAATCCAATGAAATATACATCCGCTATATAAGTAAACGTTACAGTTCATAGTTCAATTTCAATTTACAATATAAATGGCATAAATTTCAACTGTTACTAATTCTTAAATTTACGCTTATGAGTTCGTAAATTTAAGAATTAATAACAGTTGAAATTCACTTATTTTTTATCTGTACATTTAACTATTAACCACTAACTAATATTATCGGTTACACTTATGGTAAATATACATTTATAAGTTAGACAATTTAAGAATTAGTAACAGTTGAAATTTACTAAATTTTAACTTGTATATTATTTAACTATTAACCGCTAACTAATATGAAATTACAAGTCACGTATGTTGGTAAATAATATCAACCCGTAATAATAGATAAATTTACAAATCATAAAGATAAGTAAATTTCAACTATGACCTACTAATAATTTTACACATCAAATAGGTTAATACATTTTAACTTCACAATGATTGTAATTTTAAACACATGGTTTAGTTATTAATGTGTATTGCCACACATTTTGTGTAAATTTACACAAATAATTAATAACAGTGATATATAGGGATACAATATTATGTTGATGTATGTTTTAGCACGTATAATAGCCATTATTACATAGGTAGTGTCACGAGAAGCAAAAATATTATACTGAAGCAACTTAGTATTTTATTCAGCAACGTCGCAGTGCGTATATAGAAGAGTCCCGCTGCTGTCACATATGGGGTTCGACAGTAGTGTCAGTGTGTGATGGTCGTACGCGAAGAGTGAACAATTACGGCTATCACATGGACCATAATGGAGTAGTATTTTATGTTTGTTTTAATGTAATACAAGTGTTTACGACTATAAATAATTGTGTTAAGCTTTCTTACAACCTTTTGCATACGTTTACAACTTTACAACTTTACAATAACGCTGGGGCATAGAATTTTCATTATAATAATTAGGTTTCAGAACTTTAAGGCGCTGTGCTATAAATATCATCATAAGGTCTAAAAGGAACGGACGTAAAACGGTTAATGCGTATGCCGTCGTATACTTCAACCTAAGTTACAACAAAGCTGGCCCAATTAAATTTAGAATCATAGTCATTAGCGTTTAGTGTCCGAGGGTAAAAGCATGCTTCTTACTAGTTTATGTGTAGGTAGTCAAATTGGAAATAAATAGTGGATAATTATAGAATCATTGAAGTGCTATAATTTGAAACGCTTATATATTATTTGTGTTAAAATACTACGTATTATCTCAATGAATCTGCAGTTGTAGTCCAAAAGTCAATTAAATTTTATAAACTTGTAATATGGTTTTTAGAACCATTTAGACAATATTATAGAAGTAAATTAAGAAAATAATTTTATTTCAGTTATTAGACTATTAGTTATAGGTACACAAATACACAAAAAGCGGGTAAGCCGTGGATGTCGCTCTGTTGTACAGTAGGTTACTGTATAACGGATGGAATTAAATTTGAATCCAATGATACTATATGTATAAATCATGGTATACGAAAAACGGTTCTGAGCGGAGACGGTTTATCTGTCTATAGGATATATGAAATATATATGAAAAATTAAAATGTCAGTAAACAGCTCAATCATATATAGAAAATGCCTATATAAATATTCAGTGAACATTTCAAGTATCTGCGGTCATTTGATTAAGAATTACATCAAAATAAGAAAATCACTAAATGTGAAATCCAGTGGAAATCCAATGTTGTAAAAATTTAAATTTCCAATGCTCATAAAAATTTAATTTGAATTTCCGGTGGACTTTTTATTTGTGATAAAGATTGAAAAACTTGTAAGGAATCCTGTATTAAATTTTCAAATCTTAGATATAAAAGGAAACTTTTTTATGAATTTCTAGCTTAAAATAATTTGTGAATTTTCGTGATTTTTACGTATTTTGTCAAAATTCAAACTTTGAATGCTTATAAAAAAGAATTTTGACTATGAATTTATTTTATTTTTTAACTGCTATTGTAACAATATGTTGAGAGCCTTTTATTAAATTTTCAAGCTTTTCTGCCTAACAAATAAATTTTTATCAATATTAATTTAAAAAAAATTAATAATTATCGAAAATTTCAAATGCCTATGAATAGTTCAACTTAAGTCGAAAATTTTTTGCATGGTGGATAAAATATACTTATATAAACATTGGGTGAAAATTGCATGTATCTATGGTCATTTGTTTTAAAGTTACATCAAAAACCAAAATCGATTTTGTCAAAAACTGATTGTGCGTAAAATTTCCCGTTTTTCCTTTTCAAATTTTAGTTTGTTTATCCCGATTATTTAAAAAAAAATATTGAGAATTTTTTACTTTTGACCCCCCCCCCCTAAGTATCAACTAGATCCACTTTCTGATCGAACAAGGTACCGAAGTCAAAAATCGAAGCACTTTTACTGCCCCAGTGATGACTTGATGACAGACACGAAAAAAACACACACATCAATCATTGCATTCATCGCTCCGCTCAGAATCTAGCATTATAACCTATGACGTGCTATAATATAGTATTATACTTATATCAAATTATGGTTAGTGTAATACATAACTAAGATTGTAGTTTAGAACAAGTCGCATAAAATAATTATATTATTGTTGACGAGCAAAAATCATAATGCGTCGAGTAGAAATAATAATATTGTTATATAAAAATGTGGCACATAATATGAATATTAACTATAAAATTATTAACGTCGTGAATTTATTTTTTATCAATATTTGATCGGAATAGGTCCTAACGTGTTGGATACATACGCACGTAACAATATAATACTTATATGTTGTCAGCAGGCGCTTTTCCTAACCTTACAAAAAACGTAATGAATTAAACTGCCGACCTTGACTTATTGTTATTTTTTCTAATTGTTACATTTTATTTTTAGGAGGTTAAATGCACACGATATCAATATTAATTTATAGAGCGATAAAATGATGATATAGTATTACGTGTGAATCAAATAATAATTACTAATAAATAACATTATGATCATTACGAATAATTAATATGATCTCACGAAGGTATAATATTTTTATTATCGTGTTAGCCTATATGCAAAATACACCGCAGCGTTGTTATAATAGATTTCTATCGGAAATCAAATAAATCCAATGTTTGAGATTTCAAAATTTTTAACACGCTCTCCAGTGCATAACGACTGAACATGGTAGTAACATTCGGTAGATATTATTAATTAATATTATACTCTCTTAAGCGTACAAATATAAGTGAAAAAAAACCAAACCATATATAGCCGTTTATCTGAAAAACGTATCTCTAATAGTAAATGCTGTTAATTAAAAAACTAAATAATCATAATAATTCTAATGAAGTTTTAAAACAGCGGACAAAGAATTTGTTTTTCACACTAACCTTAACTAATACCGTGCCCAATACGTCTATTATATATACAACGCGTGAATAATTAAAAACAACAATGCAATGTTCGAGATTTTGTCTTAATGCAGGCAATACTAACTCCGTGGCAACTGTTCGAAATATTATTCTTTTTCGTTCAAATCGATTCCATAAAATAATATTTTAAGAAGGTTTTTCAGTAGACAATTACCTATTTTTGTTTTTTTAATTGTCATCGGTAATTTAAAATCAACTTGTTCGAAATCATAATAGATGTACGCATATATTTAATATTAAAATAATGACTATAATAATGTCACTATTATCGTTTAAATGCGTGTTATAAAAATAAATAACGTGGACTGTTCAAATAAAAAAAAACCTTCTACGTAAGTGAGATCCTGTATTCAGAATGAATCATCCATTATGTCCACTCCTGAGTTATAATTTAATAATTTTTTGATAGACCTAGGAATATCTACATAGCTATTAACTTAAAAACCATCATATTTTAAAATAAGCTTTGGTTTTTTACACCGTTTACGGATTGACCGATATACAAACATATTTATTTTTTTAACAGCCCTTTTTAACTGTAAATTTATTACGACATGATTGTCGCTGCCATTTTGAAATATATAAATTCAAATTCAATCGAGTAGTTTTTGAGTTATCCAATGAAATAGGATGTTAGACATAGTGAACATTACACTCTGATGTGAATCACAGACCCTAATTACTATACCCTTATTTACAAGATTACCATAAAATACTATGCAAGGGTAGAGGAATGACGTAACGATAAACGATATCCTAGTCGGCAGTAACAAAAAAAAAAAAACAATTTTAAATGTGAATTTTTCCAGACGGGAGCTTAAAAATATTATGAGGTATTTTAAGTATAGAAAATAATATATAGGAGACGAATTCAATGATTTCACATACTATCGATAGTCCCTTATTACTATTACAGGATCGTGTATACCTACATAATTTAAACTTTATATTTACTATATACGTGAGCGAGTTGGATCGTGTGTGGTTTTTAAACAATTAACAATGATCATGTTGCATTAGGGAATTTATACGCGTAATTATTATTTTGTTCGGTCGTACCTCTGTATTGATATATTATATGCGTATTTAATTTACGTGGTTATTATTGTGATTCGTTTGTTGTTCTAAAGTCCATTCGAGAAAGTAAATAATACCATTATATTATACGCCATATCGCATAGGTAGGTATCTACTGTGTATAGAAATCGTTTTAATTTTTTAAATACCGATATCGGTAGTTAATAATTAAATACATATACATATATATATATATATATATATATATGTAATATGCGTGTTGAAGAAAACTCTTTTGTTTATTTTTCGTACAATTTCGTTATTTCGTTAGTAAAAAACTGAGTATTAAGAAAAATGTAAAAGTGATAATAATATATAAAATATACCACATAGCTAGTAGCTAGTTAGGCGAATGTCCAATCAACATTTTCAAGAAGAATTACCCAACACGTTATAAAGTAGTAAGTATCGTATCGATGCGTTTCCAATATAGTCTGCAGAAGAGTCCTATACGTATAAATGCGAAATAGAGTTGAGATTGTGGAGGGGGGGGGCAAAGATTTTGATAATGAGAAAAGTTCTCGTACATTTTTTTTTGGTGTGAAATCTTAAAGTTTTGTTTTGGGGGCTTCCAACAATTTAAAGTCCCTTAATGCGGGCTTTAATCCTCCTTAGTTCCACGCTACTTGCGCCTATGCCATATGTTTTATCAGTACATATTTCATAAGCAACTTATTAAATGTTCGATAATGATTCGATACCTATCGAATTTCTCTCTTGAAATCTTAATAATCCATCTAATTACAACGCGTGCGTTATAGTCTTTGAGAGTAATAATAACAAGTAATGAGTATGGAACTCGTCAACAAGGTTAACCTTAAAATTATTATAGGATTAGTCTAAAATATATTATGATTTTACGCAAATGAACGTACCTTGGTGTCCGGCTAGCTGTACCCACGGATACCTCTGTTTCTTGTAGGTCTGAAAGAACGGCGTCCATTGGACAATATTTCTCAACTTTCGCCATCCGGAATGCTATAAACAGAAAGAATTCGAATTAGTAAAAATATACATCGAGAGTAAAATATAATTGTGTATATTATTATAGGGCAAATAGGGCCATAGATATAGCATAGGTGTCTATAATAATGATATAATAATAATATAATACGTAAATACGCGTACATACATCATATACAACTTCTTAAAACTCAAAAGTCGTGAATGATAGTTTTGGGTTTTATTTTAGATTAAATCGAGTACTTAATTTTCCATGTCTAACTACCAATCGTTTAATTTAAGGGATCATATTATACAGGTAGGTGTAATAATAACCGTCGATTTTGATGCTATAATATTTCATGATCCAACGATGATATAAAATATAGAACGTTTTATTAGAAAAAACGAACCGATTGGTGTATAGTTTTTTTTATCACATTAATTTTTTTAAATGCCTAAATTTCACAACAGAAAATACGTTTTGCTCGGATCATCATCATACGTGTGATAATTATTATTTACATGAATACATACTATCTATAAATAATATATATATACATTACGCCATTGCTTATATAGGTAAGAGTCTAAGGTCTGGGTTAGACTTGAGTTCACCAAGGTTCAAAATCACAGTTCGAAAAAAATTACGTTTTATAGTTCTGCGTTGCGGGAAATGTCTTAAATAACAATATTTATAGGGTTACGAACAACATTATCTCGATAACGCATATATGTATATTATGTATTGTATATTTAGTGACGTTATGCACTAGAAATGTTAATTTTGAAATTATTTTAGGCTATTTTGCGTATATGTTACGGTTAAAGTACGAATACCGGTTAAACCTAGAATTTACCGGTAAATCCTAGGTTTCGCCGACTACTGTTGGTAAATGTCCGAAATTCGGACATTTACCAATTGATTTCGGTAAAACCTAGGATATACAACATCGTTTGGTCAAACCCCGAATGATTTTTGTAGTTCGGACTTTTACAAACGAGATTTGGTAAATCTTAGGATAAACAATCAGTGTTAGTAAAAGTCCAAACATGTTTGCCAAAGTTATTAATTATTATTATTATTTAAGTATATTATAGCTAGGTACTATATCAATGACTAATATATTAGTTAGTATATTATTTTATTATTATTATTATTATTATAACACAATGCTAACCGGGTGATCCATTTAACGTGAGACACTATAATTTCTTAAAAATTTTTGAAATTAATTACAAGTCATTAATCGACGACATTATTCTATTCAACATCTTTATCTTTTATGTAAATGTCTTACTTTTCTATAATGACAACATGTATTTTTGTTTTCAATACCTATGCCATACAAAAATTTTTAGAGTTCTAATCTATTTCATAAAATCAAATTTTGAATAGGTAAGTAGCTAATGAGCTTAAAGTTTAGATGAGCGCAGTGAAGTGTCACAGACTCACAAGACGATGCCACAAAAAGTTGGCCCACTCGACTCCCTTTTTAAAATTATAAATATAGGTAAATAAACAACTTGATCAAAACTTGAATTTTAAAATCGAAACTTTCCAAATAATATTCTTCATCGGTTTATGAAATTAATAACGCGTGTTATCATTCAAAAGAGTGAAAAATATTATTGTTTCAATAATGTATTGTTTTGTAATGACTTACAATTATTTACAAGAAATATTTTTTTTAAAGTAGTGTTTTCCGAAACATTAAGTGTCTTGTGAAATGGACCACATCATACTTAAATACATATTATATATATATATATATATACGAACGATTCCTCAACATTTTTTATAAATACATTACGGTAATAAGAATGTACACTAACACAGATAATATGGAGCGGTATAGCTCAATGGAAATATAAAAATATAAATATAAAAAAATTTAAAAAAAAATGAAATCGAAAACTTGAGAACGGGACAATAAGCCCGGTGTGCATGCGAAAAGAACGGTTCGGTAATTAAAAACTGGTAACTAGTTTCGAAACCGAAACATAAATTAATTTCTGCCGACTTGTGTTTCCTGCGGAACTACCTACCAACCTACCTACATATTATATAATACCACGCGGTATATACGCACGCCACTATAATATTAACTGGTTGGTATATGTACCTACGCGTATAGTATTATTATATTATTATTATTATTATTTTTATACTGCCGAGTTGTATCCCGCGAACTCATTTATTAAAAAATCGATGCGAACGATTAACTTTTTAGCACGAAATTACGGGCGTGTGGCCGTCGATTAATATATTATAAACATATCAACGAACCGATTATAAATATTATTATTATTTTGATTCGCATCAGATTTCCGCGTTCAATAGATTTGGCTTGGGCTCCAGCTATATATTATACAAAACCAACGACTAATCTCTCTCTTTCTCTAAAACTCTCTCTCCCTCACATACACACATCACACACATACTACTAGGATTCGTAATTATTATGGCGTATAGATATTTAAAAAAAACCTATTCATTTTTTTTTTCGTTCACTTACTTAGGTACGTTTCACCCACCTTTGAGAATTACGTGCAGTGCGTGTGCAAAACTGAATCATCCAAGGATTTTAGAGAAAAATTTTGTACTGAATCGTATATAGGTACGTTTTGTTTTACAACAATGCCAATTATGTAACTTTGAGTTGCATATTTTTAGATAAATATTTAATTATTTTATGAATTTCCAAAATGTTATTCAAATCCGTTTTTATGAACGGCAGATTGGCAAGTTCCCTTAGTACATAGCGTTCAATAACTCGGAAACTACTAGTTTGAATTTCGATTTAAATACACCTATTATAGTTAATTTACAGTAAAAAAGTGATTTTCACACGAAAAACAATATAGTTTGTATCGACACAGAACACTGTTTAAAATATAGCATCATAAATTCATAAGAAATCATGATTAGTTGAAAATATGATATTTTAGTATAATATTTTGCGTTTAAAAGTTCCCAAAACCAGAATTTGAACACATATATGTTATTAATGTAAAAAAAAGGGAGAGGGGGAGAATGTTCAGTTAATCACTCTGTATATAAAACGAGTTTAATAATATGTAACGCGCGCGAAAACGTTTTAAAAGTCAAGTCGTCGTCGCGAGCGTTTCGATTCCTTCCCGGCAGCGGAACGACGCAAAAAAACACAAACACACTCACATTCCCACGAGCATATTAATGCATGTTCAGTGTACACTCACACGGGACTTGACTTATCCACTGTGTGTGTATAATGTTTTTTTTTATCTTTATTTTTCGCATGCTCGATATGTGTGTGTGTGCGTGTAGGCGTCGACGTGTGCGTATTTAATATAATGAACACTATGCATTATTTATTTGACACACAAGTCGTCGTTTCTATGTTTAGATGATATGTGTACGTGTACGATGTATAATATATATATGAAACGTCGTTCGCGATATTTTACACGGTCCATCTGACGCAGACGTGTACAGGTCTACAAATGCCGCCACACATGACGACGGTACGGCGGTCGGCGATGCATATAATAATATAATATTATATACAGGGTGATTATATATATTATAATATTAAGTATGTATATGATTTTTAAATGTACCAACTAAAAACCTGCATAATAATTTCAAATTTTTGACGTTTAAAACTATTGTACTACCTACTAAAGAAGTGATGTGTGCGTTGTTGCACCTACCTTTTCAAAATTCGAACAAAAAGTTCCATGATGGTTATTAAAATATCTATACAATAAGGATAATAATACTGTATAGCCCTTAAAAAGGGTTATAAATATTAATTGTTATAATAAAATCGGATCTAGTATTTATTAGGTACACTTTTGAACCATTTTCAAAAATTATAAATGTTCAAAGAATGTCCAACCTGCAGTCATTATAGTCCCTATACATCTTTTACACCTTAATGAACTTATCCCTTAGTTCACAAAGCCAACTAACCCAAAAGCTAATCGTTAGAATTTTGATTTAAATTCCACAACATTTTCCTGAAAATTATCTGCTAAATAGTTGAATATTATAAAAGGAGATGTTTTGTTTGAAAAGCAGAAGTTTGTATCTAGCACAAAAAATTTGAAAATATGGTGATTAAGTTCAATATAAAAATTCAAAAGATCGTATTTTTAATAATTGGATTATTAGAGAAAAAAGGGGTGAGCATAGTCGGTTAATCACTCTGTATACATATTAATATTAAATGTTCAAAACTGTATATAGATACCGTTGTAGTATACTATACGTCTTGTAAAACTCTGAAGCGATAGGTGATTATTAAACTGTTTTTATATGTACACATATAATTCCCGCCACGCCTCGCAAAGAGACTTTATCCGAATCGATTTCATGGGAAAATCCATTTGCGTTTAAATTTTACGACATAATTACACATTGGTACTGTTGTGTGTAGTAATGTAGTATGTATGTGCACTATACACGTATGCATACGACCTAACCGAGTGCCTGTACATATCATATTATATTATGTACCTATATATTATGCACGTTGGTACTTGGTTTATGTTTACATCAGCTTTATGGTACGTGTAATATAATATAACAGCTACAGGTAGACCAAGTGGCGAGTTCGCCGATTTAATACATTTTTATCGATTTCCCAGGGTAATTTTCGTAATTTTCAATATTCCTCATACCTGTATACCTATAGTACCTATCGACCTACCTACTTATGTATAATATAATATTATCGTAATCGAAATATGTACCACACATCCACAAACGAGCGTTGAGGTCCGGAATATTATAGTCGTAACAAATAGGAATTAATCCAACTAAGAATGAAATTATATGAAACATATACAGTACATACATAATATTTGTGTATATAATACACTGAAATACACGTCGACGTCTTACAAATCAAAGAGTCTTCACTTTCAAAATATTTTGTTTTTTACGACAAAAGTTTCTATAAAATATAATATGTTTAGTTATAATTTATATACGTTAATTTTATAGGACTATATAGCATTATTGTGCTATCGTTCCATGTAAAAAATACAAACAAACGACTTGAATGTGGGTCGAACAAATTTCAATCAACTCAATTAAAACAACAACTCTTATTAAGTAATTTCACAAACTCAATAAGCTCAAGTATTTTCTAATGTTAAAATATTTTATTACTTTATTTATGAGAATAACAATAGTTTTTAAAGTGAAAAAAATGTACACTAACAATATTATAATATCTACGAGTATATGACGTTATCATTACCCATATATAGTATATCATAAATTAAAATGCATATTTTTATATTTTAACGGATGCTCTATAAAATGCCGCACTATAACGCATTTGAACGTGTTTATAGAATAGAGAAAAAATAATGCGAGACGCTTGTACGAGTGTACTGCATATAAGTTGATACGACTTGAGGGTGCAAGTGCACCGTCATACAAACCCCCTGGTATTACCTATGTATTGCAGATGCAAAGATATGCTTTTTCTGCACTGGCTGAAGCTGAACTTAAATCAAATTAAAATATTATGATACTGAATTATTTTGTTGAATTTTTCGATAAAATATAACACTACTAAATAAAAAAATAAAATGATGTTGTGTAACAATATTATTTCTTAAGTTATCACTTATATCAATTATATAGCTACGCCATTTTCACATATTGACATATGTGTGACACCGTTACATGTATTGAAAACTAGTAAATATGAATATTTATAAGTATAAGTATAAACATAGATAGTATAATAATAAGGAAGAAGGCTTATTGTATACACATAGTACAACTGTATACAACATCCGGGTACACATATACACACGTACAATTGTTATCATATATATAAGAGACACACAATGTTAAGTTCGTGGGTTCTTGGGTCCGGTGCAGCAACCCGCAAGCAACCAAACTCCGGATGACCATACTATTCGTAAGTCTTTTGCTATACTCGATTTAATATTTAACTAACTAAGATTTTTGTAATTCAATGTGTAATAATAAAACATAATATCAACCAGAACTTAATATTTGACCTTTCATGAAGCTCCAGAGTTACGGTTAAAATATAACTCAACATCATAAGAGAAATGGGAAAATTTAGTCTAATTACAATATAATTTTAAATATAGTATTGTAGTTATACAATATTTATATTTTTTATAGTATTATATTTACTGTGAATTATGATTTTTATAATTTTGAATGCTAATAACGATAGATATTTAAGGGCCAGCTCGGAGTCCGAAAATAAATCGCAATACCATTAAATTAGCATCGAACGCCTACATTCGAACACCTACCTAATAATATATTTTTTTAATGCTAATCCCGATTTACATAATCATAATATGGTGTTGCGGACTTGCAGTAACCAATATCATACGGATTAGATTCCAAAGTATTTTCGCGTTAAAATACTTGATTTATTATTCATGTATCGATAATGAATCAAAACCGTCTACTATATGTGCATTATTCTATATCTATAGGCTATATATAATAGTGTTCTGTATTTAAAAAAAAAAGCTGGTTAATGGAAACGGACGACATTTTTTCTCGAGATTTTTATAGAAAGCATAAAAGATCGCATGGAATTCGATAACACGATATGCAGACAATAAATTACCATACGAATAATTTGGGTATAAGTAGGTGGTAAATTGTGAAACGAAAAAAAAATACAAGATTATTATTGTTATTGAGAGTATGGCATATTATAATAATACATTCCGTCGATAAGTTTTTGTAATAATCGATACATTTATTATAATACCTATGGTCCTATATATATATATATATATCCATATATCATATACTTCCAGTAAAATTTCGCTCGGACACAAGCGCGTCACATTTTTTCCATCTCAGTTCATTTGGAATGGAAATTTAAATCTATTTCGATCTCGTTTATTTGTGGAATATAATATACATACATATTTACAGGTAAATAGGTGTTGCAGCTTTGTGTAAAAAGTTATCATTCAATCATATTGTTACGTTTAAAATTTTATTATAAAATGTGACACACACACATATCTTCGTCGAGCATATTATCGGGTGTGCGTGCGGGTATCTAGCACAAACCGATGATTGAAAATAAAAATTTGTATAACTATAATAATCGTAAGTGATATAAATGTTATAAATCGAAATGACATAAATAATAGATTTCCAATTATGAGCCAGACTGACACTGGTAATATTTAAAAAAAAGTGTATCTGGATAAAGTACCTTGGATTTTTAGTTGCTCGTGTAACATGTCGTGAAAATGTTAATGCAAAACCTTAATCTTAACCGATTAAAATTTGTCATAATATGACGATAGCTAATTATATAATAATATTCTGTGTTAGACACTCTAATGGGTTTTAATGTGTTTTATGTATCCAAGTACACCCCATTATTTTAATTAATTTTTTTTTGAGGGGGCTTTAGGACATTATTTTATTATATTTTATGCTATATGTGCATTTTATATTCTTTTCGTTTCACATTGCAAGCCACAGCATTCGCACGGTAATCGAATTAAAAAAATTTTAAATTGGCGGAACAACGAAAAAATCATCACGATATTGCGAAGTAAAAAGTTGTATTCATCCTAAAACCATATAATATATTAATAATCAATGAAAAAATATGGTCGATCATTTGAAGGAAGAATAAATGGATACAAAGGCAGAGGCAGACCGAGGAAGGCATAATTTATTATATATATATAAGAAATGATAAAACAAGCAGTCAGCTTGTACGATGTATAGACATGAAAAGACTAGCTTTTAACAGATAAGAATGGCGAACCAGATTTCTAACGACAAGGCAAGGCCTTTAGTAGATAAGAAGAACGATCGGGTAGAATTTTTCAAATAAAAATCTGAACCCGTTTGTTATGTAAAAGATTTGATGTCAGAGATTCCTTATGATCCTATAAATATCTTGTGAACATGCAGATATTATTTCGTAGATACCTGCAGGAGACAATTCGGCGTTAAAAATGGGTGTCGATAAGAACGTATACCTTTTTGCGCAGATAGAACTGATGGTCTTGTATAGATTAAAATATAAAACGTATATCATCGCAATCGGACGGAACGTAGCGCGAATATCAGCTCTTTCTATATTATAAAGTAGGGACATGTCTACCTACACGTCGTACAATATATTATTGCAACAGCTGAAGTACACGAGTAGGTACGTTATGCTTGTTGTTACTATTATTATTATTATTATTGTTTGTGTAGTGGGAGGAGGACGCGCAGCTAGCACACCATAAGGCAACCGGTCGGTCCCCAGATCGGTCGATCGCGCGCGCGCGGACGGACTCTGACCAGAATACTGCTCTAGCTCCGGTGCAACAGGTGTGAATGACCTGTACCTATGCCAATCACGTCGGAACCACCGACCGAGTCCGAACTCGGTGACTCGCGCACTCGCACGCACAGGTGGTCGAGACTCGTAAATGATGATGATGATAATAATAATTTGTCGTCGCCGCGTTACCTACCTATATGTATAAGTACTTAAGACATGTGTATTATGTGCGTGTATCGGCTTTTACACGGGTGGTTGCGAGATTTGCAAGCTAGCAGGCTGCAGCGGCAGCGGAGATGTGCGACAACCCACGTGTGACAACTATTAAACGCGGCTCACACCGTTGCACATTGTGTCGTCTGAGGAGTTATTATTTTATTAATATCACATCATTATCATTATTATCATCACTGTAACTGTGTAATGATTAACAATAAATTATTATCATCATCGTCATATAATAACAATTATATGGCAAATAACCAATTTTATAATTATTAAAAAGAAAATTTCGAGAAAATTTTGCTTTTTTAGATAGAGTAGATAGACAATATAATATTTGAATAATAAATTTTAGAAATAAAATTTGACAATACAACAATATTTAACACTTAAAGTGTGAAATAAGTAACTAAAAAGTCCGTGGGTACCTATCTCTATAATAAGTGACTTGAGTTTCATCAAATTGTGAATTATACTCATATAAATAATTAAATTTATTTAGGCCTCTATAGAGATATCGGTTATTGTCAGCAGAGTACATCTTTCGTGTAAACATTACCGTGGGAGTGAACTAAGGATATATTTGTTACTTATTATATGGGCACATTATATGTATAGTATCGTTTGTATGCGACGATGAATATAATGAGATGCGAGTTGTGGGTATATGTGGGGTGGAGGGGGCTCTGTCAAATATCGAGCCACGTTGTACAGTTTATATTTGAGATTGTGGCGCGTAATCTTATAATAAAACTATTAATAAAACGTTTAGAACGGAAAAAAAACGACTGCGCCCATAGGAGAAAACAGCTGCGAAATATAGTTTTGAAACGGTAAGGTTTTCACTCGAAAAAAAAAAAAAAATAGCAATGAAAAAAAATAATATTATTATACATCGTCACTATTGTCGCCGTCGATCATACGGATTCTGGCCCGGCGCCGGTGAAAGACGACGGCCAGATAAGAATATTTTTTTCCAAAACAATTGAGGTGAAAGTCAAAATATTGTTTTTATACGCCAGACACGAGTCACATGGATGTTTATAATGGTAATTTCATAATCATATTAATTTTTTTCCACACGTTCGACTAACGAAAAATATCCAAAGCAAATGTATTGGAATGATAATAAACAATGGAGCCAATATAAAATTGTTTTGTCTCATCATAGGTATAGTACTTTAATATTATTTTAACGGGCAATAAGTTTTTTTTAACGTAAGTACCTTTGTAAAATTTGTAATTAATTAAATTGCCAATAGCATAAGCTTAATATAATATACATCAAGTATTAAATTAACTTTGGCAACGTATAAGTATCTATTGATTAACTTACTTAACTATATATCATATATGTACTCCTAATAATATTACATAATACGAATCATGTGGTTATGATATATTATTATGATATTTATTTCTTATTTATTTTCCCCCATTCTTCAGCCGAACTTAAAACATCAAAAGCGAATGTTCTCTGTAGTCTGTGGAACATCATAATAGTTTAAAAGTAATATAAAATTGTAATATAAAATTGATAGATTAGTATAATAGTAATAAAATAAAATATCAATTAATATTACTGTAGTTATGAAAATATTTTGAAATATTTTCAGACTTTAACAACAGTTTTATAGACTTGATATGACATAATATAGGTATAAGTACACTCAGATGTATACCTAACATGAAACCAATACAAAACAATAATAAATAATTGATTTATTACATGTATCTATATCTATTATTATACTAAAAGTATATTAATGTCCTATATCGTTTACTGAACATATTTATCCACTATTAGACCGATTGTTTGATTATTTTACGTGCATTGCTAATTTGAAATTGTTCAATATTATATAAGCATATTGTATTTATAATGATATTATACACGATAATTATTCAATGTCTTCGTGCAAATAGCTTTTAGGTTGTTTCTATTTCATGATAAATAATTTAACGTCCCCGTGCAAACAACGGTTGACACTTTTGGGTTGAAAAAATAATTGTCTGAATGAGTATTTATATAAATATGTTCAGCGTATCGGCGAAAAGTGTATATAGGAATACGTGACTCTACCACACCTGTACAAACACAATAAAACCTCCACATTAAAAAATAAAAAAGCGGGTAAGTCGTGTATGTCGCTCTGCTGTACAGTAGGTTACAAGTGGGTTACTGTAATGGATGAAATTAAATTTGAATCCAATGATATTATATCATTGTATACAAAAAACGATTCTGAGCGAAGACGGTTTATCTGTCTAGGATATATTATAGATTATTAAAAATTTTCAAATCTTAGATTTAAAAAGAAAATTTTTTATGAATTTCTAGTTTGAAATAATTTGCGAATTTTCGTGATTTTTACATATGTTGTCAAAATTCAAACTTTGAATGCTTGTAAAAAAAAATTGTGACTACGCATTTCTTTTATTTTTCAATTTTTATTGTAAAAATATATTATGAGCCTTGTATTAAATTTTCAAATCTTAGATATAAAAAAAAATTTTTTATGAATTTCTAGCTTAAAATAATTTCTGTATTTTCGTGATTTTTACATAATATGTTGTCAAAACTCAAACTTTGAATGCTTAAAAAAAAAATTGTGACTAAGTATTCCTTTTATTTTGCAACTGTTATTGTAAAAATATATAATGAGCCTTGTATTAAATTTTCAAATCTTAGAATTAAAAAGAAAAACTTTTATGAATTTCTATCTAAGATAATTTGAACATTGCCGTAATTTTTACGTATTTAGTCAAAATTTGAACTTTGAATGCTTATAAAAAAAAATCGTGCCTACGAATTTTTAATATTTTTTAACTTCTATTGTTACAATGTGTTAGAAGCCTTGTATTAATTTTCAAGCTATTCTACCGAACAAATAAATTTTTATCGATATTTATAGAAAAAAAAACTAAAAAAGTTGAAAAATTAAAATGTCAGTAAACAGCTCAAAACAAATCTAAATATTTTGAAAATTTTATCAAATATATAAAACGCCTATATAAACATTCAGTCAAAATTTCAAGTATCTGCGGTAATTTGTTTTAGAGTTACACCAAAATAAGGAAATCGCTAAAAGTGAAAATCCAATGTTGTAAAAATTTAAATTTTCAATGCTCATAAAAATTTAATTTGAATTTCCGGTGGAATTTTTATTTGTGATAAAGATTGACTCGTAAGGAATCTTGTATTAAATTTTGAAATCTTAGATTTAAAAAGAAAATTTTTTATGAATTTCTAGCTTAAAATAATTTGTGAATTTTCGTGATTTTTACGTATTTTGTCAAAATTCAAACTTTGAATGCTTATAAAAAAAAATTATGACTGAATTTCTTTTATTTTTCAACTGCTATTGTAACAATATGTTAAGAGCCTTGTATTAAATTTTCAAGCTTTTCTGCCTAACAAATAAATTTTTATCGATATTAATTTTAAAAAAAACTAATAATGATTGAAAATTTGAAATGCCTATGAATAGTTCAACTTAAGTCGAAATTTTTTGAAAATTGCATGGTGGATAGAATATACTTATATAAACATTAGGTGAAAATTTCATGTATCTATGGTCATTTGTTTTAAAGTTACATCAAAAACCAAAATCGATTTTGTCGAAAAATGAGTGTGCGTAAAATTTCCGTTTTTCCCTTAATTTTTAGTTTGTTTTTCTCAATTATTTAGAAAAGTATTAAGAATTTTTTACTTTTGACCCCCCAAAGTACCAACTAGATTCACTTTCTGATCGAACGAGGTACTGAAGTCAAAAATCGAAGCATTTTTACTGCCCCAAAACGTGATGACAGACACAAAAAAAAAAAAAAAAACACACACATCATGGTAAAATCAATACATTCATCGCTCCGCTCAGAATCTAAAATGGAAAACGCGCAATACGTGGCCCCTATCGATCGATAACTATTGAAAATCCATCCACTCCGCGCAAAACATATTAATATAATTTTAATGAATTCTTCAATTATTAGATAGGTAATATAATGTAAAGTAGAATCTACTGTCGAAAGTATTCACCCGGGTGGCTGGGTTCATCCTATTAAATTTACAATTTTTAATAAAATGGATGTTGAGTATAATTTGAGTAAAAATTTATTTCAAGTAGGCATAATATATAAAACACTGGGACTACTACTATTAATATGTTTTACATATATTGTTTTGTTCTTTCAAAAATCACATTTTAATTTCAATTTCAAGAATATTGAAAGTTTTACGTATAGATAGGTGCGCTATAAAATGTTTAATTTTTCAACGGTAATATAATAGTGTTGTAAATTAATTGAATATTTTTTTATTGATACTTAGTTGACTTTCATTTATTTCAAAAAACGATATAATATTTTATATTAATTGAATCTGAGTAAATTGTTCTAAAAAAACAATTAAATTGGTTATATTATCACTTAAACTTTTATGAGAATAATATATAATTATCTCGTAAACATATTAGTAGTATAATCGCAATATTTTCGATAAATTGATTGAACTGTTTCTGAGAAATGTTCATAGTGATTACCGAAGGTTATTAAATTACTTATAGTAATGTATTACAAAATAATTTTTGACATGCAACATTATTAAAATATAAATTTTATTGAATTGCAATTAGAACGCTGTATCAGACTAATTGTAAACAGTGTATATTATTATAATAATTTAATTTGACATAAACATTGATTGATATACGTATTTTATGAAAAATCATAAACAAAAAAGAAGTTCCAATGATAAATATACATTACCAGACTAAGTAATATAGGTACAACAGAATATTATGGCGAGTTTAGTCTCCGTAAATCGATAATGAAACGATAAAAAAATAATATTATACATAGAAAAAAATCATTCGATTAAATAACTATGCCATTCGATACTAAAATAACCAATGGGATCTGATAAACAATTATTAAAAATTGCAAATTTATTTACCTAAGTTTAGATGACTTAATGTCGGGAAAACTTGAAAATTAATTTGAAAAAATATAATATGCCATGTAAATATTACTCAATGAATACAATACATATCGTGTAGCGTAGTTTTTAGAGAAGATTTACTGTGAATATTATCGTCCTGCCACGGAAATGTACCTCCTGCCAAGGCTGATCGGTCCAGCTTTATAGTCGGTTAATCTCGCCGTGGGAAACATATTAAGTACCCACAATATACGATTTAAATACCTAAGCTTCGAGATTAAATTTTCGATTTCGAGATTATAATATAATATTATGCAGACGCGCGCACATGTCGATTTTCAAATTAGGTACCTGGTACACCAATATATAGAAACGTTAACCTCATACATCAGCGATATTACATAACACTACACATATAGGTATTATAATTTTTTCTTTCAATAAATATTATTTTATTATTTTATTTAAACCACAGTTCTAAAAGTGACGATTTTTTAACGTATCGGTAGGTATTCGGAAAGTGGTAACAAATTGTTTGGTCTTCATTTTAAATAGTAGACACATTACATGAAAACGAATTATAGGAGGCGGTATGCAGAGTTAGGGTCAAAATCCCGGAGTAGAATAGAAATTATCAACAAAAATTAATATTCTATTCATTTTTTGAAATTAAAAAATTGACACATTTTATGTAAAACTGCACGCTATGCAAATGCCTGTCGGTTTTAAGTATATTATTTCATACTTTTTGAACTCTTATTAAAAACATAATTATTTTATGTTACTATTGATAAAAACACACTTTTTAATTGTAATTTGTTAATAATTAAACGATTCCCTTGCCACCCCATTACAATTTATTGTACTCCTCGACACTCATCTTTAGTGATACCTATGCCGAACAGTGCACATAATTATATTATTAACAATGCCATATTATATTATTGTGCATAGTTTTTGTGTAATGTGTCTATGATGTTATAAAAGGTTTTATTTTTTGCGTTAATATTAAAGATTATCGAGCTATTTCTACCATTATGTTCGTGACTCTAGAGTGAAATAAAAATTGTGTAAATATAAAAATAAAAAATAAAATAAACAAAAACCGTAGCTATCAACGATTATTTACGCTAATAAACGCATAAATATATAATATAGTAATAATCTACGCTAATATTCTGTTTCCAGACCTCGGTCATCTCTGTATCTTCATTAAATATATACCATCACGCTTTTATGGTATGTAACAAACTCGTCAAAATAATACCACCTTAGATAATATAGTAAAGTAAAGTAAAGTGTAGTAAAGTGATTAAAATATATTATAATATATATGCATATATGCGCAAAGGTGGGTAAGTTATAATGACAATTCTTTTATTTTTAGACTTTATCTTGAATTAATTAAGTCACCATTAAGTGAATAGTTAAGAAAAACAATATATTCAACTAAAGAAGTTTTAAGCTAATTTAGAGAAAAACATTTCCTCATATAGTTAAAAGAGGTTAGATAATTTTTTTATGTAACTTAAACTAAATATTATGTTAAAAGCAAACCTTATTCTTAGATGCGCTTTCACACTAGCCATTTAAGTAGTTTAGGCAATTCTAGTTAGCACATTTAGTATTAACTAAATTACTCAAAAAATATATCATGGTTGTTTACCTATTTTTAATTAAAATAATCTAAAATATTATAAATAAATAATTTTTTTTTAAGTATAGTTAAAAACCCATCTTCGTAAAGTATACGATATACATGGTAATATATATATAATACTAAAATACTAATGTCTCAGAAGTTTATGACTAATGTCTCAGATGTTTATGAACTACAATACTAAATGATAATAAGCTATTGTTTTTCACTTGATGTGTACCGCGCAATACGCATGTGATAATATGAATTTGCAACGTGCTTTATTCATAGGTGAGTCAGTTCAACAAGAGCCGATAATTAGGTACTTATGCAAAAATAATTTTGGACATATTTCAAAGAGGGGGAGATTTGAAAAAAAATTCAATAAATTAAAACCACAGAATTTTGAGGCAAATTACGATAATATATATTATATACCAATATAATATTATACTTATCTTGTCTGAGCGGCTAACCGGGGGCCATTAGAAAAAAAATAAAATTCATTGCGATTTAAACACGTTCTAATTGTGTAATTTTCGATGCGATTTGCCGACGTTGCCAATTAGCAATCACGTCGATCCAACAGATTCATAGTGAGAGCAAAGAGGAAGGGAAAGTTATGAGAATTTGACAGTTTTATAACGGCTTTGGGTTCTGGATTCCGATATTTACCTAATACCTACTCCGCCATCGTGTCTTAATTAATTGCTATTATAGTGAATAAAAACGCTCGAGGGGTTACCGAATGCGCGTATATAATAGGTATGTGTGATAGTATGGTCTTTAATTTTTTTTTTCAAATTTACATCGCCCATCCGTCCATGACCCAAAAAATAAAATATTAATATGATATAACTTTTGCAGATCGTGCGCAGAAATTAAAAAACAAAATCTTGAGATATTCATGGAATAAACCCTGAAAAATATCTCGAAAAATATTATGTGGTCGAATAAAACCCATGCATGAGTTTCCATGGAAAGTCTTTGACTTTCAAACTCTGCGTTCTGTGTGAACTTCAGTTTAAGGCGTTTTCAATACTTTTTAAGTCGTTTGTATTTTTTGTGGGTTTTATCGAATACCAAGTATTATAATTTACCTACAACACAATGTAGTAATAGACAATAATGATATTTACCTATCAATTACACTGTTTAGTATTAAATGAAGAAGTGCAGAAGTCAATTTCTGATGTTAATTACTTGCGCTATGTTTATTCGTTTGCTAAGTATTGTGTTTAAATGTTTTTAATGTTTTTCATCAATAAACGATGGTAGCAGAGGAGTAGTATTGTACAAACAGACCCTCCTCTGCTGTCGGTTCTAAATCGAAAAAATAATCGACAATACTGAAATTAAATTATATTTCATTAAAATATTATATTGCGTATCTTGGAAACGATTTATACTCTAATATTTATTCTACTGCGAATAATACCGCATAAAAAGTGGTTGCGTCTTTTGTGAAATGAAATATAAATACCCAGGTACTTTAGATATTTAGTCATATAATAATGCTTTTTACGAATATTGTTTTGAAATATAAAACTCGATGCAGTGCAAGGAATCACGCGTAATTTATCTATATATCATCCATCTATCATTATAATATACTGTTAGATTTTCACTGAAATATCATAAAAAATATATTTAAAAAACAAATCGTTTTTGATTTTGTCCTATATAATTTCTCGATTTTCCGCATAGTAATAATTTATCATCACATTGATTTACACGTCAGAACGTTCATGATAATAATAGTAATAATAACCTACCACGACGATTTATTGTTTTACTTCTTCACGTCCACATACTTTATATAATATACATCTCATACCGCTAATACGTCTTCATTACACGTTATATTATATTGTGCATAGATATTTGTAAGTACATATTTTATAATATCTATACATAAACGATAATCAGCTTGGACAAATGTGCGCGTTCTATGCGTCTTATGTTTGGTTTTCACGTAACATGCAAAAAACAAACAAACGATAAATAATTGTAAACACACGGTATTATTATTATTATTCCCGGTGACCTCTCGTCGTCGCGTTTAGACGTGAACGAGATTGGAAGAAAAAACTGGTCTGGCCGCCGCCGTCTATATATATATATATATATATATATATATATATATATATATAATATACGGCCGCACGCGAATAACGTCTTCATTGAAAACCTTTCGCGTCCTTGAACTTGCGTGACAGTGCGGTACGACGATATCATTTTTGGTATGAGCATTTTTAACTATTAATATATTCTTTCATACACGCGTACCTCAGTTAAAAATTAAAATATCGAAAACAATCAAGGTAAGAATACTGTATTCTGAATACAAACAATATTATTGTCACTTACCTTTTAGTTTGACAATGGGTCACCAAATCGCACTGATATTTAAGCTAATAAAACAAAATTGGAACTGCTGAACTTGCATGTTGGTGTGTTATTATGTGCGTCTGTTAAATTGAGATAACACGTGCGGAATGACGGAAAGTAAAGTTTTTAAAACGGAATTTTTTAGCTTTACAAGTTTACATATACATAAAACGGAAATTATAGGAAGAGCAAACACCGGAACCCTGAGAAACGACAAAACTACACGCAATCTTCCGATGTGAGTATATTGCATGACGTGATGAACGTTAAGTCCAATAAAGGAATAATATAACGTTTACGTTACCCTCTAAATCTGAATTTTCTAAGAATTTTTCGCACACATAATAAATAGGTACCTACTCAATTTCTATGAATTCATGTTCTAAGAGTTTCCCAGGAAAGTATAATTTTTCCAGGGAGAATGTTTTTTGTTTGCATTTTTTTTCGCGAGGGATTGAAAAGATCGGCACGTATCATCATTCATCAGACAGCCAAGCAGTGAGCTAATACTAACTCGTCGTGCGCCATGTACAACAACAATAATTATACAATAATAACCATAATATTATAGTCTCTATCGAGCGAACATTGACGTCATACGGGTTAATTAAGCTAAATACAGCATTACTATAGCGTTATTATGATATATTATAATATAATTTATACGGGCTTTTGTCATTGGCGTAGAAGAGCCAAGAGGGGAAACGACCCTTTATAGTTTTTTTATTTTTTTTTATCACTATTTTCAACGACAAACTTTGTAGGTACTATTGACGTTTGAGTATAAATTATGAAATTAAAAAAAAATATATATATATATTAGTATCATACAGTAGAACTACAGCTAAGTGTTATAACTTATAAGACACATGCATAAACTATAGAAATAATAAATATATACATACATCATGATCATTGTATGCGTAGGATATACCGTAGATAAAGCGTTATAGTGCATATTATATAATTTCAACTAAAATTTATAATATAATATAAAGATATAGGACTTAGCTAGGAATAATATGAAATTTCACAGAACATTAACATTAAGTGGTGCTGCGCCGTAGCAGTCTCCGGTCTTTAGTGACGTTGTTTAAAAAGCTCTCGTTTTAAATCAAATTAGTTCGGGGCGAGGCGATTTTATAATTTAATTTGCATATAATATTATAATAGTTTGTTCGATGTATATATTTATATATATATATATATATAATAATATGAAATATTAATTTAATACATTATGCCGGGTACGCCGTTCGATCCGGCGTATAATATATATAATATTAAGATATACCGGTAGGTACCTACCTATATTGGCTATATTATAAATATATATAAACATATGCGTAAAACGTTTTAAGAAAAAAATCACATACCTACATCGAGTCAATTACGCAAAGTGCGGATAATACCTATATAATATAGTATTATATACACATGTACGTGCGGCGTACATTAAACTAAAAACAAAAAATAATGAATTTTAATTATATTTTATACTACATATACGATATACATATACATAGTATGTATATATAACGAGCGCGGTGTAGCTGATAATGACTAACGCGCAAGCTGTGCCTTATAATAATATAATAACGGACGTCGATAGCTTTTGAAATGCACGCGTATAATATAATAATAATAATAATATTGTGTATATATAATAAAGGAGTGCGCTCGAATATACGTTTATAGACATTTTTGTATAGCCTGCCACGCGGCGCCAGGACACTATATACTTTCCATTTAGGTATCTATAGTATAATGTGACTCGGAAAATATAAATCGGTTGCGCCGGCCAAGTACGTATTATTATATTTTATAATGAATATCGTTATTAATATAGCTACAGCATTGTGTGTCGCTATAATATGGCACAACGTGACAATACCTATAATATATTATTATTATTTTGTTTATAGGTACCTGTATTATAGAGGAGCGGCTGTTCCTCAGGGCGCGTTGCGTCGCGCCGTCGTACACATACCTATAGTTCAGCTAATGTATATAGTATATTGTACTTCTAGTCTACGACACCACGGAAAGCCGCTCCTTATTTACTTTATATTTTGTTTTTTTTTTGTTTCATGACCGCTTCCTTGCCGAAGCAAAGACTACAATATATCAACCATGAGCCTAAAGACATAATACACCGCGATTCACACATCTCAGTTGCAGCACTATAGGTATACAATATACACCACAAACGAAGAGATACGTCAAAACGTGCATCGTTTAAACGTGAAAATCCGTTAACTACACATGTTATTATCCCCTCTGAGTAAGCTACTAATGGTATGTATATCATCGTACATACTTAATATGTTATAAATATATAAATATATATATATATATATAAACCTAATCACATGACATCATTATTATTGACTTTCTAGCTGATTATATATTTATATTTTTAGAACAATATCATATTATTATTATTTTATTTTAAACTTGTAATATATTTTTTACGATTTTTAAATATTCATAGATCCCATTATATCTTTAAAACCTATTATCATGGATATTATTCTATTAGTATATGTATATACCATATACCGCCATATGTGAAGTAATTCAAAATCAGATTGAAAATTCCCTGTAAAAAGCATGATTATAATTTTAAAAAATATGTAGGTATTAAGGGTCACCCACTAAATAATATAAAAAACATCTAAGGATTTTAACTCTATTGACTTTATAATTTGAATTAATTCATTATTCAAGGATAAAATAAGGGTGAGATTGGAGAATCGTTCAATAACAATTTACATAATAATTATTAAACAATATTATAATCAAATGCGAACTGACTATTTATACGTCGTCGATATATACTATACAGGTGATCCATGAAGCGTAAAACACTTATTATTTATAAAAACTATTTACTTTTTTCAAATTTTTTTTTTCTTCAATATTTTTTGTGTCATCGTATGATATTTGTTCTATCAAAGGAGTATCTGTATTATTTATTGCGAGTGAAGCTTGTTCGTATGCTATTTCGTTTCCTCTTATTCCTGCATGTCCGGGTATCCACATAATGGTTATTTTTTTTCCGTGTTCATATGCTTCATTTAGTTTGTTTTGAATTTTTGTTGCAATGTCCCCAGGATCGAAATGGTTTTGGATGCTTTTTATGGTGCTTAGTGAGTCACTAAGAATGATGCACTTTGAATGTTCTACTTGAATAATGATCTCAATAATAGCCTTTAGAATAGCCATCGCTTCCGCTGTGAATATGGAACAATAGTAGGGTAGTTTGTACAGTATTTTTTGGGGGGGGGAATACTATGGATATCACGACTCCTTCATGTGTTTTAGATCCGTCTGTATATACTTCTTGGTTGTCTTTATAGTTTTCTATTATGCTTTTTAAATGGTTTCTATACATATTGTGCAGTGTTTGTTGTTTGGGTAATGAACTGAGCTCTGTATTAATTGAGTATTTTCTTGTCCTAAGAGGATGGGTGATTAGTTAATTGGTTATAATATGGGGTAGATTAATTTTATTTTATTTGATTAGTTTTATGAGATCATTATTGTTTTTTTCGTGTATGGTGATATTGGACCTGGCGCATCTTGCTGTGTATTTAAGGTGTATCTCTATCCTTTTTATTTCGAGGGGGGGGGGGGGGTAAATTCAGTAAGTACGATACCTAAGTTGTGCCCCAAAATAGGTAAACATATTTACACAGGAAAAACACCACCCCAAAACCATCCAACTTTGCGAGATATCTCGTCAACGGATTGACGAAAAATGAAAATTTAAACGTGAACATTTATTTTAAAAATAGCCTTATTAATTTATGATATTTTTAATATAGGTTGCCATTTAAAAATCAAAAGTTGATAGCGGTTTACCTAATAAATATAAGAGTGAAAAATATTAAAAATTTATATAGTTTTAGAACAGCATGTATCTAAAATTTTGAAAAAAAAAATTTGAAAAATGTAGGTAAATAGTTTTTATAAATAATGAGTGTTTTACGCCTCATGAATCACCCGTATACATATAGTTCCACAATATTATTACACACAATCGTTTAACCGTGTGACGTACATCGATTTTAATTAATTTTATCTATTTTATTATACGTATTATATAATATACATAATGTACATATAAAAAGTAATTTGAATAATTGTCAAAATAACCACCAAATTGCGGTTGACCGCTTGGTGGTTTCTATTTTTTTATTAAATACACAACGGTCATATTTTTCGTTCATATATATCTATAGATTTGTCAAATAATATTAACAGCGACATAAAATGATTGGTAAGATAGTTACTAAAACCGCTGAAGATATTTATTGTTTTCGAGAATAGAGATAAAGCCTTCATTGAGAATAAATGTAATTATTTGAAACACAAAATATAATATATATCATGTAAAACAAATTGTCATCTCATGAGTCAAAAAAATAACGCAGTCCACAAAAAATATCCATTGAATAAGCGACTATATAGGTAACATAATATTAATAAATAACAATTTAATGGTGACTTGGCTTGACTGCTACCAATCGCGGAATACGACTGAGAGTAAGTAACGGTCACAGCTACTAGCTCCCGGATGGGTGACCACCCGGGTTCATAGTAGTTAAAAACCTTGCCACACATACACGTGTTTGCTACCTACCGTAACAACTGTAAAAACAACCTACTGTACCAAAACCTTACCCCTACCACAGTTCATAACCTCTACAACAGCTAATGGCCTTAGTTGCCAGGCTTAAGATCAAAAAAAAAATCTAATAATTAGACCTGTTATATAATACATTTTAACTTATACAATTATGTGTCATCGGCCGATTAGGATGCGTTTACACGACTCAGTATTAAAGGTATTTATAATAGGAATATACTTTATTATTATATACATAATATAAATATAATATTATCATCTTGTGGGGAACTACGATGGATCATTCGCGTTGTGCGTATCTTGGGTGATCATTAACATAAAGCATTCCTTATTTGAAATGAACTATTAATATTTTTGTAATAACTTTTTGAGATGTTGAAAAAAAAAATAAGTTTTCCGAAATAACTAGTGTCTATATCGTTATATAAATAGATCATCATGTAAGTAAACCACACATAAACGAAAAAATCAAAAAAAAATCTTTTAAACTATTTTAAAAGTATATGCCAATATTATACTGATATAATAATATACTGTACTTATGTTTATATTTTTACATAATATATAACAATGTTAGACATATACATTAATAATATCATATTATACATGAACCGTAAATTGTCTAGTACGGCCCTCATCCTACGCTCCACATCATGTCATTATTATTGAAAAATAATATAGATACGCGCGGTGACGCACGACATTTGCAGCGTATGACGTACGTATATTATATAATATTATTGTACATATATTATAGAATCATGGTTGTATCATTGTATGTAGTGTACATCCTACACACAGAACCGAACATGAAAACTACCGATTAAACAATATATTAATTCGCGCATTTCCAATCTACTATAGAGAGGCCCTGAAGGATATATCGTATTCATCCTTAACCATAAGTTACTCGTAAAATCATTATTCGTACTGCAATGTATATTTATATAAAACTAATAATATTACATTGTGCGACATAATAATAAAATATACTATATATAATATTAATTATTCTGACTTAACGCGTTGTGCGTCAGAGTAAGGTATAACATTTATACATGTGACGGACTATGAAAAAATTGTAGACTATATTTACAAATGTAATAAAACACCTTTTCCCTTGAATTATAGCAATTACTAAAAATTAAACGAAATAACTCAATAAAAACATAAAATCATAAAAATTAAAAACAACCATTAGCAAATTATGCTCCAAATATTATTTGTGTAAACAGCCTCACATTACCTCACGGGAAAAACTCTGTATATCCCACCGGTTGCGGCATAGTCCATCATCGCATGTATATTATAATACGTTTTATAAACTGTATTGTTGTATTTTAGTTTTTTAATCATACATAGAGGACACCCGCATAATAATATAACAACTGTTTTACTGTATAATGTAGCTCAACAGTTCAACACAAGTTCATATTACATTACTTATACAGAGTGTAAACAGTTCGTAAAAAAAAATATAACGTTCAACCTATAAAAGTATAATATTTTAATCTAAAGACATATGATATTAGACTATAATCTCACAAATATGAAGACGAAACACGTCAAAATAGTTTTTATTTTTAAATTGTTTTAGAATATACCTATTATTCATACGTTTGGTCAACCTTTTACTGAATCACACCATGTATTGAAAACCTGAGGTGACCGTCAAGTAGAGCTTCACGCGAACACATACACCTGCGCCACAGGTGCAAACGAGCAACGAGTGTTCGAAATTTATAATATATACTCATACACTTGGTATTGGTACTTAAATGTATTCAGAAGTAAAAGTGTAAAAAAAAAAAAATCGCAACGACACAATTATCATGGTTTATTTCCCAAAATGCTCGGTTAATAAATAAAGTGTTAAGTTTATCGTGTCTCGCATATAATTTATATAACACTTCATAGTATTGTTTATACAATAATACAATATAAATCATCAAACCATGGGAATTTATTGGTTTTTATAAAATCATGCATATTATAATATTGTAAACCAAAGTCAAATAATAATAAGGATTAAAATTGTTTAAAAAAAAAAAAATTATTTTCTGGAGAAAATAAAAAAAAATTAATAATTTACATGGTCTTTTTTTATGTATTAAGTATATCGACGTAACCACCCTTCTCTTGTTTCATAAAAATACATCTACGCGTAAAATCGAATATAATCTAATAGACTTAATATAAAAATATCATGTGTGAACTGGCACGCGATGTAATTAATACAGTTAGCTTATGTAAATACGAATTTTTAAAAATGTTAATTTTACACAAACAGTCTGATCTAGGAAAATTAAATAAGCAGACATATGATATTGCTGTTAAAATAATAATTATGATAAAAAATGTATTTTTTCGAAAACAATGTTTGGAAACGACCTAAAACTGTCTAAAACTAATTTGTTTTTCTAAGAATTATGAACGTTGTTTATAACAACGAATGTGCTTCGATGAAAGAATTACCACTATAAACGAGTGTATCGTAATGCAGAATAGCATCTTTTTATTTATCTTTTATTCATGTCTTATAAAATATGTACCAAATGTCAGGATCAACGAAAAAATTATGATTTTGCGCTCACACGTATGATAAATTGTAAATAAAAGTACGGCGTAGTTATTAACCTTTGAGTTGGGCGGCGGTTCAGGCACGTCCGAGTCCCACTCGGAGCTCAGGTCGTCGCTGGACGCCTCTCCGTACTCGGCGTGTGGCCACGGCACTTCCAACAGAGACTTCTGGTACTGTTCGTAGCCGGGTGCCACCGAAGTCGAACCGGTTGTACCAACGGTGTTGCAGGTGGTCATCGTTGTCCCGGAAGTAGCGGTGGTTCGCAACAGTAGTGATGCCGCCGCCGCTGCAGCGGATCCGGCGGCCGGACTCGATGCCCGCCTCAGCCGGCTGCTCCGACCTTTGGCTGGCCTGGGGCCCCTGTGCCAAACACAACTATACCCTCGCCGTACTATACACATGATACCCGGGCGACGGGATGCGGAAACAAGCAGCTTTCGAAACACGATTGGATTGTAAAATTACAAAATCAATTCAAGTAAACTTTTTTTTTGTCATAACGTAGTCTAAGAATAGTCAAAACGTTCATATCCCTCCTCATCGCTATTAAAAAGAAAAAAAAAAATTGAGCACGCCATCGCCACTGCATGTATATCTCTACTTATTACGGTACCTTTCGTCGTCGTCCATACCCCACACCGTGTTTCGAAAACGCACTCCTCCCGAATCTCGCACCGAAGTACCAATCAATAAACTATGTTATTTTATATTCGACATAATCTAGCAAATGCTTAACAGAATATTAGATGCCTTCGATATGTGCGTGTGTCTGGGATCGTCTAATAATATATATAATAATTATTTACAGTGAACGAAAAAGAAACAATATAATATGCTATTTACTATATAATAATAAATTATAATAGCTCCAATTCGTAATTAATGCGTTTGATAATTTTATAATACAATGTAGAACCTACGCGTATGCCAGTCGATTTGTGCGATTATTTTGAGGTATTTGCACTACCTACACATATTATTATAATACTATATTATGTTACTCTCGTGCGTATCAAAATCCGTCACAAACACGCCTGTCCATCCGTATGTCGATATGAAAACCGTCGTGATTACGGGCGCCACAGCCAGTATGGCCAGTATGGGGTGAAAAAATATACTGCGACGTGCGATATGCATAAAAATTAAAAATTACCGAGCCGTTCACATTGTAATCGCTAGGTGGTACGCGCGCACTTGAACAACTATTTGTACAACAGGTTTACTAGAATACGCAACGTGATTTACTCTTCTCGAGCGAATTATTCATTACCTATAATAATAATGCATTGTATTATAATATATCATAGAATCGTGTGCCAGTAAACATAACAATAATTCCACATGTGGCGTACCTACTCAATAATATCATAGTGCATAATATTATATAGTATTAGGTACCTACAGGGTTATTCACCAATCATGATTGCCACCATTTTTTCACTGAATAATAAATTTGTTGAAATTCTTATTACTTGAGTTTTTACATATTTTACTTGATGACCATGATCTCAAACTCTTGAGATTTTTTTAAATAAAAATACGAACTTTAGGACTACTTATTGGTATACATTATTTAGAGAGTATTAAAATATAAATGTATATATATTTATATACCAAATTTAAAATTTGAATTATTCGAATCGTAGAAAAGTTGAGTTTTCATTCGAGAACAATCTCAAATATTTTAAAATTTTAAGATCTTTAAATATATTATTTAAAACATCTAAAATCATTAAAGAAAAAAAAGTTACCCAAGAGAATCACCCAGAGTAATTACACAGTGGGACGATAATAACAATGATACACAACAATATTTTAACCTAGGAAAAAATCCCTAGTTTAGAAATTCATCAATTTTATTAAAAATAAAATTTACAGGATAAACCATAAGCTTATGATGTATAAAATATGTAATAACGGTTCTATTATGTACTATATAGTTTATACATTAGAATTATGAGTGCTTTTCCTACATATAATACACGCTTTGAGATATAGTTAACTTGTGCCGATTTTTGTAGTCATAATGTATTGCAATAAATATGTCATAGCAATACTATATTTATGATGTAAAAATGGAAATAAAGCTTCAAGCAAATTTACATTATTTTATATAATAGATGTCAGAAGATTGCGTTTTATAACTTGTGCATGTAATATCCATTTAGATCGCTTTTTTTTGTGATTGTACTAAAACACTAAATATTAAATATAGGTACCATTATATAAAATTAAAATAATAATTATTAAAAAATTAGTTGTTGACTAGGTACTTATTTGATGTTAAATGCAGAGACATTGAGAAGATATTTAAAAAAATACGTTCAGGTGTATTTTTTATCTAGTTTGAGAATTGGTTATATTTCAATATACACTATCAATTATCATTGAGTAATTTATAACTCATAAAATAGGGTTTGTAATACGATTTTATAAAATATGAAAATATAACATTTGATTATATTCTGAACTGGAGGATGTTTTACTTAACACAATATCCTGGTACCATTAATCCCGTATTATGCATAAGTATAAAATATTTTAATAAAATGTAAAGTAGGTTTCGAAACCAAATGATCATTGGGAATCATTTATGTTTATGCGTTTTCGCGCATCCGCGATATTATTTAACAGAGGATGACCCTACCGCATGCGTTACAAACGTTTAAATATATATACATATATATACAGCATAGCATATATTTGTCACAAAATAATCTATTTTAATCTATTATTATTTTAATTTAAAATTAATTGATTTATTATAATATCTAAAGGTGAGGTTATCATCGGAGGTATCTTTGAGAAATGTTATTGATATTATTTTAATTATAAATACTTATTATGATAATTTAAAAATTGTATAAGAAATTACTGTTTTAATTGATTACACCTAACTTGCTTCGTCATAAAATAGCAATAAAAGCCTTCTATATGCCCTAAATAATAGCTTCGAATCTAATAATAGTCAATTTACACAAATTTTAAGAGCAACCGAGTAAAATAGATTATTGTAAACATACATTTTGCCATGATGCACGTTTGCCCTCTTATTTTGGTCACCGTTTAGAGCGTATCGACGGTAATTATACTGTCATAAAGAATATATATATATATATATATATTTATAAAGGTGGAAAAAAAGTCTCGAGCTGTACAGATGGTTGTCCAAGTCAGCAGTGAATCGACACAATAATATATCATATTAGTCGTCGTCATTAGCGGCTGTCATCTACCGAGCGCGGTTGCGCTCACGATTTCTCCGTGAAATACATCGATTGCGGTGAATACCACTGCATAACAACGATATAATAATATAATATACGCATCACGACGACGTTTATTATACAGGCGAAGAATATACAATCTGTCAATTCATTTTGAAATGTAATGACCACGAAAACGTCGCTATTATATATATATATGCGTATATATTGACATATTATTTATTGTAAATGTGAATACGACAAAGACGTCCGATGACCTACGCCCGGAAATATAAAATTATAATAATAGAGATAGATAGAGAAATAGTGAGAGATCACAAATGAACAGAAAACGACGACACGTAAGTCATCCTTGTATATAGGTACACGTCAATACGTCATATATATTTGTCACGCGATAATAATACCTATAACAGCCATATTCGGTCGCGGTCTCCGAGTATATAATAATATTATAGATAAGTACACGAATACGACATTCCGATACGCATCTGCAATATATATCAGCGAACATCATGGCATAGATAATATAGTTTTGTTCTTTTAAAATACACGTACGATTTCCATCGTACGTCTTTACGGTTTTTTTCGTTGAAAACAAGCCGCGCGTTTTATATTATATACCACCTGCCTGTATGTCATATATATGCTATCTGTATAATAATATTATACTTAGGTCTACGACATAATTACGAAGATGGCGACGTCCAAGCGCGCGGTAGTCTATAGGCATACGTGATACGACGTATTTAGTTGTGTGCAATTTAATATGAAGTGAACGTGTCGACGCCACGCAGTTGTCGTCATTGTCGTCGGGTCATCGTCGCTAAGGTATGTGCAGTACTATATATTTATATACTATTAAATACTTCCCGCCTGGTATATAAGCAAATCAAAAAAAAAACATTCGTTATAATTATTGTAACCGTTGTAATAATAATAATAACATATACACCTGTGTCGAGATTTCAGAGCGCAGACGGCATAATATACATACCAACATATTATAACATTATGTACCTATGTATATTATGACGATAAACACGAACTGCTAAGTGGAATGATTGTAATTTGTAATCATAATCTCAGTGTCATCTGTTTGACTTTCTGATCCGTTTCATGAAATGTATAGAGATTTCATTTATTTCATAAAACGGACCTTCAATTTTTTCACATCACGTATTATACAATATAAATTGGTTATTTTTTAAAAACAAACACGGAAATTTAATAATACGAAATTCTATCCGTAATCTGTAAGTACAAACAAAAGAACGATAGGTACCAACGTATTTAATTGATAAAAATAGAAACATATTTACACTCAATTAAAAGTTTAAAGAGAATGCATCGTACTTGGACGTGTTGACTTCAAAACATAAATTGTTTTTAAAATGATATAGGTAATATTTCTTCCTTTAAATTATATTATATTAAATTCGCTCACGACGTCGCCTTAGCCCTTAGGCTTTAGTTAAAGTATAATTGAACGTAATAGTTAGATAGTTTAATTGAGTTTAATTAAAATATTAAATAAATTTCTATTTTTATAAATTATATAGTTAATACACACTATTATTTAGTTATATAGGTATATGGATCATATATATCCAGATTAAACAAGTTCGAAGTTCCCATGGGAAACTATACTAAATATCAGTGTCCGTTTCATGAAAAGTTATCCATATTATGTAATAATGTGATTTGTAAAAAAAGAAAACGTTATTTTTTGAAATAAAATAAATGTTTAATCATTTCATGAAACAGATCGGAATGTTAAATGAAAGCTATATAATATATCAATATAAAATATAAACGGTAGACTGCAGATGGAACGGAGACTTTAACGGGCAGTGCTTATAAGGGTAGATAGGTAATAAGTCACGTCTATACCTATAAAACGCGTTTCTCGCTTATAGATATTAATATATTATATTATATACAAGTATTATATAGTCTAATACAGTGTAGTATAAGGTCGTTTCCATTCCTAACAATCCTAACGAATTGTTCTCAAAATTAAGCTGTCATTCAATTTTTTCATTTATACCTAATTAATTTTGTTATCAATCAAACTTTTATTTTCAGCTGCTTTCTTTATACGGCTTTATATGCAAAATAATGCTAATACAAATATTCGCGTGATTTATAGATTCGTATTGTTATTTACACTCAGATTTCCGTAAACCAATATGGGTGACTATTTTAATATTTACACGCACTGCTAATAACGTTTAATACGCACGACAGAGCACTGACTTGTGAATTCGCGATATGGTCGTAACCTATATTTCGAATTTGGCCGACGGCGGTTCGATTCACAATGCGTATATTATACATACGCGTTCGCACACACACTTCGGGCCACAGACAATAATAATTAACGCGATAATCCGTCGCCCTACTTTGTTACAAGAGATAAAGGAAGTCGTCCTAAATCCAATTTGATTTATAGCCGAAGTATAATAATATAAGAGCTATACAGTATACGACACGCCAACGCTTGCGTCTCCAACATATAAGTTAACCTATTGCGTTATATATATTATGCAGAACACTACAAAAATACAAAAACGTTCCAATTTTATTGTTTCTCACCGCAGACACACATAAACACACTCACGTTTATCTATATGAAATTTATAATATCATACGATTTTATTATGTCATAATAATGAGTGACATATTTTTAACGTCTGAGAGTTCACGCGTTCGTGTGACTAAAAATATATGGCACCTGCAAACTCCATTATACGAACTCGATTCACGCTGTACCTGCATATTACACTAGTATATAATAATTAAAATGACTGTAAAATACTTAGATACAAATAGGTATAATGTAATAATATATGTACCTAATCATAATGACGGTGTTTTTATTTACATACAGATGTCAACTATACTATATTTCCTCGTCGCGAACAAGTGTTGAACCTAACCAAAAAATAAAATAACATAACGGCGTCATAAGGGCAATTCATCGAATAGGTTCACCCCCGTTTTTCCAATAATTTACTTAATACATTTATTAAAATACTAAATTTTGGAATTTTGAAGTTTATTTACCTACTGTTTAAGGAGTGTCTTGTATCAACTATTTTTTTCCAAATAAGAATCTATACGTTTTTAAGTAGCCATTTTTGATAAATGCAAATCGAATTCTAGCGAGTTGTTTTTGAGTTGTTTAACTTTGTAATACTATAGAATATAAAAGAGCACGGAATAAGGATGGAAAGTTATAAAGGCTACAATGATTTGAAAATTATGGTAATAATTTATTCTAAATTAATCTACAAACAGTTTATATTTTTTGTAAAAATTGTCCGAGTATAATAACTAGGTAGGTACCTACTATATATTAATTGTTCTAGTTTTAAGGTCTATAATTATCCTAAATATAATATTATATAATATACATTTTAATAACTCAGAGACTATACTCATTCGAATTTAAATATAGATGTACAACTAAACTAACCCACAATTTTTAACATTTATATTAATTTGCTTCAAAATTTACACTAAAAAAGTTTGATTTTCATTCAATAGAAGGACATTTTTACTAAAACTAGACACTCCTTAAATAGTGTAATCGATAAATATCTTAATAATTAATTGAGTCCGTAAGTAAGACTACATTTAAAAGTTTCATACATTACAATTTGAATAAATTTATTAATAAAGGAAACAATTATGAGAGTTGGCATGCTTTGTGAATCACTTTTTATACATATCATTAACATAATATATGTGTATATGTTTTATACATGAAATAATTGGTATCTGCATGTGTGTTTTCGTCGTCAATGAAGCCTATATAATTTTTGATGTGGATCGAAATATTTATATGAGCTACAACAATATATTATAATATTTTCGTCCGCGCATACCTAATAATTATTATTCTCATTATTATTATAGTATATACAAGACGAAATAGCTCGATCAGTGGGTATAACTCTAGAATATAATAATATGTATCGTATAATTTTTATTTTTTCGTGTTTTACTTATTATATTTTGTGTTTCAAACTCTATATAATAATATCATTGCCTTCGCCTCACAATTTAACTCAAAACACAGTTTGCACGTCACTGGGCACGAGGGCCAAGTCATTGTCAATCACAGTACAATAATATAATAATATAATATCGTTATACTCAGAACACCTATAATATTTATATCATAACATATCATACAGTAAATATTATAATGAATGGCAAAGACGTGTATTTCAATAACGAGTTCTATGCGGAAAACAATTTTAAAAACTAAACGAGTGTATAAAAATTACGAGTATAACATGATTTTATAACGAAGGAATAGTATATAGGTAGATTATAGTGTATAAAAAGATAGGTATACGTTGAACGTAAAACATTCATAATTGTTCAGAACGTTTTGGAAAATAAAACTTTTAAATAATTTTATATCGTTACAAAACAATATTCTTGGAAAATAAATAGTTATTTTTTTAACGTTATCGTTTTTTCTAAGAGATCTTAACTCTTTTGAATGAAAAAATCAAAGACTAATTCCGAAGCAGCAGTATTATATTATTCAAACTACTTTTATTTTGATCTTTAATCAAATATATTACAATAAATAATGGTTTATTAGTTATAGGTACCGAAGTATTAAAGCTTAGATTAGTTTATAGTATAAAGTTAGATGATGAGCAGCGAGTGGTAGAATTTAATTTTACTGGAATCCCCGTGTGTCTGCATTCCACTTCACTTATCTAAACTTTAAATGCTTATAAATTATAAAATAACTGTCTAAAATTAATTTTACATTTATTGTCATAATTAAAAGTAATAAAAAAATACTTTGAAAATTATTATGATAAAAAATAGTAAAACTATATATATTTATTTTTAAAAAATGTCGTTCTTAACCACATTAGATTGTGTAATACAAACAAATTGTAAATATCTTGCACAAAAAAGGAATGCAATAAAAAAAAATGTTCAAAAACATTAGTTTAAAAAAAATAAAATCTTCAGTTAACCAAGGTTAGATATAGATCGTCCAGTAAACATAAATATATGCACATAACGTGAAAGTTTATCCAAGTGTGTTAGTTCAAGTGTGGAGGTTTTATATTTCTTGTTTTGTTTTTATATTTTACACAATACGAAATACGTAGTTAAACAGTGGACAATAGAGGTAATCAATGGACATGATTTAACTGTTCGAACGATAAGAAATATTAATCGGTAGCAATCGAAGAGTGATCTACTACACGAATAACACAATCAGCTACGGCAGCATCCCGAGAGACCTGTCATCGTAGTCGTCACATCCTGCAGATAATACCACTAGATATATTTTGCTATAGGTATAGTATATATTAGTAATAAAGTTATTATATAATATTATATACATGCGTAAATATCACGATGCGCGGACGCGGGTAAACGGATTTAAAAGAATCGTACAAGACCCGACATGTACTTCAGATGCAATGTTTGAAAGAAGAATAGCACGCAGGCGTAAACATAAACGCGCATATGAGAAGATAATAAATCGTCTGTATATATCGTATAGTTGCGCATATCATTATACTGCGGGCAAACGGCCGTGTTTGGTTTGTTCATATTTTTTTATTTTAGTTATTGACCGACACGTAGGTGTAAAAAAATATCGTAAGCAAAAACAACAATATATTATAAATTATAATACATTATTATATTATATTGTGTACGTACACGAAAAAACAATTAAAACGAATATTGCGCAATCGACAGTTTCTTCGCACGTGTTTTATGCTCGTCCGACATTCATTCGACCATTTTTTTTGCAGCGACACGACGACTGTGCAGCAACAGGTTCGCATAGTGTGTATTATAATAATATGCTGTATTAAAGTATATGTATGCGTAATTTACCTACACAATATACATATAATATACAAGTATAATAATTATATTAGTCGTTTTCGTGTACAATTGATTCTCGAAAGAAAATTAAAAATATATGAAAAACTAAAATCTTTTGAAACTATTATATACCTATTATAATTATTATAAAAATATATAGGAACGTAGATAACAGTTTTCCTTTTGATGTATGCAATCATATTTTTATATCGACAATAGGTATTGACGGTAGTGATGTATAATAGAGTACATCGGTCGCGTATTATATGGGTTAAAGCCACTGTTCAGTCAATTAATCCATGAAAAATTTCACGGACGTTTTTCCGTGAGAACATTTTCCAGTCACGCGACGACGTAGCCTTTATAATATACTATGGAAACTCAACAAATGGTGTTAAATACATTTTAGGTATAGGCAAGGGAAACGACTGCGTTATTAATGTTTATATTGATCGATCGCATGCTTATCGTTGAAATATCAGCGGTAAGGTATAGTCGATAAAATAGTTATAAGAGGTTCGAAATTGATTTTTTTTTTTTGGTCAGACTATAATTCACAAAGGAAATGTATACATACATTATGTATAAACTATTTCGATCATTTTTGAAATCCAGAAATAGTGCATTTTACATTTCGGCAGTCTACAATTTAGTATGTATTTCAAATACATAATTTATAAAGCATTATAGAGACTATTTTCGAGCATGTATTAATCGCAGGAAAAATAATAATAAATTTTAAATCTATTGCCTATATTATACGAATGATACCTATAATGTATTAATAGTCATGGAATAGTTTGGAAATGCGTATCGTCTGATCTAACATGTACCTATTATACCGGTTGCATAACATTAAATGCGAAAACTACCGAATAATAATTTATAGTGAGATAACTATATCTAAACGTTCGTGACGGAAAATTTGAACAACCCGGTAAATGCATTTTAGATATGCGTAACAATGACATTCAACAGTTACTAAAACAAAATAATATAGTTATCTTTATTATATTATGGACCGCGGTCACTGGTCACACGCAATTAATACTACTAAAGCCCGCACGTGTTGCGGTCGAAACATAAAATGCTTTGTTGATGTACCACTATGCCACAACGACGGGTTAGGTTGTGTACCTATTGTAATATAGCACACCTATTTTATAGAAATAGATCGAAAATAAAGATAATATTGAAAATCAAGACCTTGTAATGGGGCGCTGGGGCAGCCAACTCATATATAGTTCACTGCAAGGTAATCGATTGATATTAATTAACCTCTGATGTCAATCGAAACATTTAATCAATTAAAGGAAAAATGGCGTTGGACAAACTTAGTGAATCACTCTGTATACGTATACTTTGGATAATATTATTATTTGTCGGAAAACGATTAAAGAACATTTCTCAAGTCGTAAAACGTAAAGGAAAAAATTACGTTACAGCGGGACAGGAAAGCAGGGTAACGAATAATGATATTATTATTATTACGTTCGACAAAATAATATTCTATCATCCGTGAGCAATGACGTGTGTTTTTAATTTCAGTAAGAAAAAAAATAAAAATCCTACCACATAATCATGCACGCGCGACGACGTCTATGCAGTAGAGCTTATATTATATTATTATTTCTTCTTTCGTTTTACAAGTGGGATCGTATAGTCATCGTCGTAAACGAAAACAACTAAACACATTGTATACATAAACATAATATTATATTACACGCATTACACTTCATCGAGTCGTATTATAATTTATAATAATATATTATAATATAATTCCAACGCGATTTCGCATTCAAACACCTCCACAGACACACACACGAGCAGAAAATATCTATTTGTAAGAAGGTAGTTGGTACCTACAACTATATAGGTACATCAGTAAACCAACGCGGGAGTTCATCAATTCTGCCGGTACAGGTAGTCTTACAACAACCCATTTCGATTCCATATATTTCAAATTATAATTTTAACAGGACCAGAAAAGTATTATGAGAAAAAATAAGCTTCTCGAATAAAAATTACTAATCTTTATTTCATCAAAATCGTTTATAATACATAAATATAGTCATAGACATTATTGCGAATAATACAATATCATATTTATTATTACATAATGTATTACTTACCGATGATAATTATTCAAAACTTTGAAATAAAAATATATAGAAAATGTATAATGTACTATTTATATTGTATGATAATAATATAATCGGTACTAGATTTATTGATTTTAAACTACTTTTAAAACATGAACCTATGTCAATTTTAGTTTACTAGGTACCTAGACACAACTTAATATGTACTTTGTCATGAGAAATTATTTGTAAAAGTTTAAACCTTTGGTTGATGCCAGCTGTAATGTATATATAATATTATAGGAAATGCACAATTAATACATTATTTCATCAGCATCGTAATACGTATAAAAAAGAAGCATTTGCAGGACAGCTACAGGCTCGAGGTAAAATAAATTTGATAAGTACCGGAATCGATATAGGTACCTATAGATTGTTTTGAGACTACCTGCAGTATTTGTTACAGAATCGATGGGCCCCCAAACACTTCCACAGCTTCCGGAGCTCCGGAGCACTTAATACTTTCAAATTCGATACATTCGAAATGAAAAAATAAAAACACCATAAGTAACAATAATATCAACAACAGCAATATACTAACATGGTTTCGTAATTACGATGAAATCGTGATATTCGATCACGTTTTCTATTCACGCGGTGAAACACGAAAGTCTTCGACAAGTCACAACGACAACTGCAGTGCAGATGATGCTGATAATATTAATATTAAAATATCGTCGATGGTGGGTGTCGGTGGGTGCTTTACGGGCGAAACACGTGCAACCGAGCACTGGAAACACACACGCGCGACCGCGGTCACGCACGGGTCTGACGGCCACGTGCCGGCTGATCGCCGACGCAGAGGGGAACGACTAGCGACTGTTCGTAACGCGCGCGAGATTCTACGCGCCACGAGAGTATACAGTTACGTTTGTCTCGTCGGCGGAAAATCCGCTGTTCTTGTTCAACCGAACGAAGTCGCTATAGTCGGCGTCTTTGTGCCGGCGGCCGACGGCCAAACGGTGATCGTGGTCCACCGCCAGGACGGCATCATTGTCGCGGCTGCGTTGTCCCGTGTGTCGAGACGTTCACCTCCCGTCAAGCTCACTCACAACAAAAACAGACAAACGCGCAAATAAATCGCAGACAAACGCGTCAAACACAAATATACGGGCGCGCGCGAACGCAACACGTCAAACGGTCGACAAAACGCACTTACTAGCTAGCAGGGGGCCGTACGGTCGGCCGACTAAAAACGTAAAACGCGTGGCCGAAGTAGCACCGCGTGCCGGTGCGCCCGTCGCGCTCCCCGTGGCCAGTTCCGCGGCCGCAACGATCACCATGCAGTGGGGCCGCAGCTCCGCGGGGGGTTTTGAAAATTCGCGAAATAAAATGTTATTGGTTGTTACCTAGTAGTGGTTACCCATATGAAATTATACCGCACCGAATTTGCCGTTGCACCGCATCTACGGCGGCGACTACACAGAGGGCGATCGTTTTAAATTAAAAATTATAATAATATTATAATATTACTGGACTATTATAAATATTGTGGTCTGCCCGCTTGCGGTCGACAGACCGTCCGCATATAAATAACATGATATAGGTTAGGTACAGGAGATATACTAATAATATGATATATTTTTCAGATACTGTGGCTATTGGAGACCATACCCTTTATCATAACTATTAAAATATGTTCAAATGTATAAAAGTTCTAGCAAATATTGTTAGTAATAATTCTTAACAAACTCGATTAACAATTCTCTATAGGCTGAAATTACTAGAAAAAAAATGTCAAAACCAGAAATTATTCAAAAGTTTTACATGGCTTTGGCTATTGTACTGGTCAATACTATAGAAGTATCAAAAGTTATAACTAACATTAAAAACGTATTATTATAAAAACATATCACGTATAAAGTTAATCGAAATTCGAAAATTTTTTATACAATTCAGTAGGTATTTTGTAATGGACTTTGATGCAAGCGTAATAAAAAAATCTCCTACAGAACGATTCTAATACATTATTAATGCTTTGACATAAAATGCCATACACAGGAGGTGTATGTCAAAATATAAGTCTAAAATAAATTTAAAACATACAGTATAAGTATTATTATTTTTTAAATGTAATGAAAGTTTACTATTGAACTGTTTTGAAGATAATAAACTGAGAAACATATATTATAAATTATAATGCAATGATTTTACATTTAATACTTAACCTAAATCATGCAAAAATGTAATATTGACACTAAGGATCGTTCAAATTTTAAGTACTTAAGCATTATCTACGTAAACCTTATTTAATATATATATATATTTATTACAGTTTTACGACGAAATAAATTCCGTGAACCAATTAATTATAAATTATACATCAATTCATTTTTGGTCGGAATGTTTCATGTGCTCCTATAATATTATGATCTTATTATGCACACTCAATGTATACATCAGTTATATTAAATTGCGTCACGTCGTTCGACTGTGTAACATGTACCCCCCTCGATGAATGTTATTATTATGATACTTAAAAAAAAAATGCCTGGGCAATCAAATATATGATACTAACTGTTACCATATTATATATCATATGTTCATTAGGTATATATTGTAGCGTTTTTACATTATTATTATTATTATATTACCTATAATAGCGTATAATATTATTATCATGTACTTCCTATTATACGGTTTTGACTTTGAACACGATTAAAATTTGTACACGTTAATGACTCGATCGGACGTCAACACGTGTTTTACATGGTGCGTTAAATAATAAGTCCGCAAACGTCATAATCATAATATTCTATGATAACAATCGGTACAAATATGAAATATTTACCACGTGCGCATATAATAATACGGACATCGTTGCCATCAATGACATCAACCGATCGAACTTTAAATCGATTACTGTTTTCTTTGCCCACCATAGTTATATTTTTATTTTACTATATAATAACCCACGGGCTCGGCCACAAACATTTTATATACCAAGTATATACAGGTAGATTCAACAAGTAGATACACTCACCACTTTATTCTAACAATTGTTCAAAATCTGAAGTTGGAATTCTCGAAATATATATTCGTAAACCTGAACAGCATATTATTTCCAAATTTTTTAGGTTTTTTCGTACTATTTAAGGAGTGTCCTGTGGAGATAAATGTTTTTGTTCGTAAAATCAGAACTCCCTTTTCTACAGTGAATTATTTAACAGATATGTTTTTCTGAAACTGATCACATTTCTATACCAGTACCAAAATATTTGAACGAGTATAGTTTTTGAGGTACTTAACGCTGTCAAACGTACGAATTGAAAAATATAAGGGCTGTGACTTGACGATGTTTGTAGTTTATAATAATTTACCAGCATGACAACATCTATCATTTTTTTTAAATGTTCCAGTTAGTAGCTATACCTAATAAAATATTATTACATTTATTTTTTTAAAATTAATCACAGTGAAATGTACAGTTAAAATGGGAGACGCTCGTTTGAAAAACAGTATAGTTTTTATCACCACAGGACACTCGTTAGGTATTTTAAAAAATCTCAACATTTTAAATATTATACTCTTATTATAAGATATGCAAGTTTATTTAAAGAATCTGAAAAATCAGAATTTTTATGAATTCATTGTTAAATGAATAAATTAAATTGATTATACTTGTTGAATCACTTAATATTGTATCATTTAGTGTAAATATACGCAGAAACTGTGTGATGCCATCCATGTAGTACGACAAACGCACACCCATGCCCTTAACGACATACGTTTGTTAAATTTAATTTTCAATAAACGGTGTTGTTACTATCGTTGTTTTTGTTGTGTGTATAAAAATATCCATTAACTTTAACGAATGTATAATACGTAGTTGGACCTTGTCCAGTTAGCTGATAAAATATATATTTAATGTTACCGATATTGTATTGTGTGATGTTAAAAAAAAAATGTTTAATCTTTTCGTGTTATGCACACGAGACGAGATAGTCAACCGTGATATTATTTTGACACAATTTTTAGTTTCAATACAGTGTAATAGCATACGTCATCAATATGATTATTATTGCTACACCCACGAAAAACGTATTTGATGCGAACGATTTATGTAATATAATATAATATTGGTTGGATCATTACGGAGTTATATTAGTGATATACCTATAATAGGTTTAAGTTCAGTTCCCGGCCAACCGACATCGGTGTATCTAGTTTTGTGAACTAATTCTATGAATACCAAAATGGACAATCTGTGGTGAATTGGGTATGGCACTTACTACTTAGTATAATGTCGAATGTGATTCAAACAACTATTTTAATTTTTTTATATCTTTAAAACCAATTTTTGAAACTTTCGTTAAATATGGTCGATTAGTTTTTGGAGTCTAAAAGTCACAATAACATAGGTATAAATATTGTCTTTGTTGAACTTTGAACATATAAATTAATTATTTTGTTTAATTTAAATTAAATTCCATAGTAACGCATGAAGGATCGAGTAGTCTACAACAATTTGACATAACTAATAGCAACAAAAAAATACGTATTAAATTTCGTTTAACCCTAACAAAATTAATGTGTGAACCACCTTCCAATAACCTAAAAGAGTAGAATTTTTGAAATCGAAGTTAAGACACTTCTCGAGTTTCATTAAATATCATTATAGTCATATATATTCAATATAATATCATGTTTATAAACAAATGTACATTCATTTTTTTATATTTAGAAAATTAATCAACTAATTCTAATTCTCAATTGTAATCACAAAAATTTACTATATTACTAATTGATCATCAGAGCATATACACAAAATATCACTCGCCAAAATTGTTTTTTAATAAACTGAATGTTTACGAATCGTGGTGGAACTGTGGGTGTAGGGGGATAATTTTATTCCCACAAGATTGTATAGGTGAGTATACGGTTTCATCGGCTATATCGCCCTCCAAAAATTTAAAAAAAAACAAAATATTATAGTAGATAGACATAACCTTATATAAGGTGTATTACCAGCTATATTATAATGACCGTATCTTTAAAATAATTTTCTCATATAGAACATGTCATTAATTAATTATATTATTATTATTTTTATACAACTGTTTGTAAAGTAAATAAAAAGAATTGACGCACCACGTGTGGAAGTGCATGACATAGACTACTTACCTTTATTATAATACAGTGCAGTACAGTATATACGTCATATTTACAACATTTACAACATATAGAATATAGCTAGTAGTGTATACACTTTACTTAGCAGTGGTATTGGTATTATAGTAAAGGAGTAGTGGAAGTTGAAGTAGCGCCTTTATATAATATAGTATTAGTAGTAGGAGTATTATGAACAATACTATATAGGTATAGTAATAGTAGTAAGAGGAGTAGGAGTAGGTGCAGTATAGTATAAGGCGTTTTATAATAATATGATAGTATAGTTATGGCACGCGGGTAAACAAGATTAGAAATGAGAGAGGAGAAAGTTTGCTCGGAGCATATATATGTACTATTACATTGTAAAGAAATAAAAAACTATACATCTGTGTGCGTATATTGAGTGTACTTTCGTGTTATGGGCGTCGTGAAGATATAGCATAATATTATAACTCGAATAATGATAAATAATATACAATATGTACATAGTTATGTTATAGTAAGTATAGAATTAATTTAAATTTATAAATTTAAAACAAGGTCTATCAGGGTGCGGAGTGGCGAAAGGGGAGATGTCGATAACAATTGTTAATCAAAATGACTAGCTGCTAGATGTACTATAATGAACTAATAAATTAAAATTGTTTCTCTAGTATTTCAATATTCGAATCCTACATTTTGATAATAATAAATTACCTACTAATTTAATAGACATTTTATCAACCTATCAGTACAAAGTTTTAATATAACGTTTGGAATTGTTTGTATTGTACATTTTGTACTAACACGTTACTTGTATGATATCAGATATTTTTAAGGTATATAATAATATATACATTGTAGTATACATTTTTGAGGTACACATTAAAAAATAACACAACTTTATACAAACTATTAAGTTCAATATTTTATACAACTACAAAAGATTGCGAATCAAGAATAGATTTGATCTAATAAAAGTACATAAGTACAAAACACGTATCGGAATATGTTTTTGAGTAATTCCAAAGAAGAGGCTTTATTAAAAAAAGAAAAAAAGAAATACTATAATAGACCAGCCGACGCGAAAGAGATAATCGTCCACTGACTAACGTGAATTTGAGGTGAGTATAAACCGTAGTGGACAGGACATGGAATGGGAAAGGCTGAACAAGATGATTATATTTTTCAATATTCTCTAAACACAGATCACAAATAGACATATTTAATACAGCTGAGACGTAGCAAATTTTCTTTCATTCCGCCGAATTTCAACCAATTACAGATTCAATATCATGAACAGTATAATACATAATGCGGTTGCAAATTTAGCATAATTTATATGGGATGATATAGAGAATAATACGAATTGACGATATCTTAGTTTAGCTCCCAAGCGATTTTTCGATTTTTTTTTATTGAAACATATGTATTTTAACGAGTTAAGAACGATGGTGCAAAAATTAGTTGGTGCAAACCATTATTTTGAAAGTTATAACCTTTCAAAGTATGCGATTTTACGTTTTTTTTTTATCACGCGACGCATGCGTATTACGATGTTTTAATTTTTTTTTTTTAGGATTATAATTATATTAACTAGGTAGATTCTGTGATGTGTTTCATGAAGTACTCTCGCATTCAAATGATTTTACTTAAATTTCAAGCTAAAAACAGAGTAATGTACAATCCGTATATATGATACCGTTTTATTAGACTTAATTTTTTTAAATTTTGGTAATTATTATATAAGTACCCATTTCCCTAGCCGGTCTAGCTCTTGAACGTGTCATTACGAACATTTTCTTCTGTATACCTATTAAATGTAATAAAGGTGACGGTGTTCGTCTTACCTTGACGCGCCGTCCTTTACCGGTGATCCTTGGAAAAAGGGCCAAGTGTTTGGTCGAAACAAATGATGTTCGCAAAAATCTTCGCGCACTATACACCGCGACCGACTCGTTTCGTCGGATTTTCGTCGCACTGTAAACCACAGTTAAACAATCATTCGTACACGCATTAATTGCTGCAAACGGCGGCGATGCGAAAACGTTTTGGTCGATCACCAGGCGGACGATTGCGGATCGACGGAAAATCGTACGGACAGACGCGTAGACAATGACGGGCGGCGACGACGACGACGACGACCGTTTTTCGAAAACCGAACAATGGGCTGACGAGGTTACCGCGGTCGCGACCCTGAAGATTCTACCACGGTCGCGTCGTCTCGGCACTTCTTTGGACCACGACACCAACGGACGGCGCGCACGGAACGTCGAAGCCGAAATCCCGAGCGACATGACGATATTATTGCCATCTTATAGCCTAAAAAGGCCCCTGTGTAGATATTTGTCAACAGCAGTGGTTCTTAAATTTTTCCTTTGACGCGAAGCCCTCATTAGTCAGGAAACAATCCACAGAGTCCTATAGTGCTCCGCCCGCGTAGCATAATATGGTTTGAGAAACACTGCAGGCCTAAAGGCTAGGTGACTGCAGCAGTTCTCAGAAGGATGTGGGCACACAAAACGAATGATATCAAAGAATTTCGTGAAATTTTATTGTTATTACAATAGAGACGGTGGCCTACCACTAACTAATTTGTTGTTTTCGAGTTGTTGTCCGATGGCCACAATATTTTAGTCCCGACGCGAATAATAATTTACGTAGGTATTCGTAAAACCCACAAAACGGCGACGTCTATTGAAAATGATTCTGCGTAGCGATAGCGTTCGAAACTAATCGATTTCCCGTCGTGGAACCCTATTTTATATGGTTTTCGTTTGTCGACATAAAATATATGATGCATAGTTTTCTGCAACGTCGCAAAGAGCTGCGGTGTACGATATATAAACGTCTAATACAAAGAAACTACTGTGACGGTCTATGAAACGAATTCATAATCAGACGGATAAATTTTTTTTAAATTTAAATCTGCCTTGATAATGAAAAAAAAAAATTAAGACGTTTCCAGCCGACAGAAATTCCGACGGGACGCCATTGAATATATATTCAAAAGTACGATAGTATTATTATGATTCGTCGTTTTAAATTCTCACAAAATAATATGATTATATTATAATAATAGTATTAATAATATTTAATAATATATGGCATCGTTATAGTATGTCAGCATGTGACTCAAATAATATTCGACCGGACGATGCACCATCAACGATATACGAAATAAACGTCGTAGGTATTAGTAAAAGTATCAATAAGCGTTAAAACCTATAAAAAATAATAAAAAGTCGTAGGAATAATGTTTACGTTATTTCCTGTTACGGAAAATAAAACATTAAATATAGGTTTCCGGCGTTAATGCAATATTCCAAGTGAAAAATAGCAATTATCTAGTTGGTAAGTATATACCCAACCTTAGGGTTGTTTAAAATACGTTTCGAGTATGTTGGATATAGTTTGCTAATAATAATACAACAATATTATTAAAATAATCAATCATAATTTAATAACGACAATAGTGTAATTTTCCGCTGTCGCGTTTCCACAAAGTAAAAATATTAATATATATTAAGAATACGACGCGGATTGGTAAAAAAAAAATTAAAATAACCTTCACAGTTTATTGAAAGTGTTAGGCAAGGTAACGCTCCGTCATCGTTCACTGAGCGTTTTCATTTCAGAAGACAGTTAAAAATTAAAACAATGTGAGACTTGCCGATCGAAATTTTTAGAAAAAAATATATAAATCAAGTAGATTCACTCGGTGACCTCAGAACAAATACCAAAATTACGGTTTCGTATTAAAATTGTATATAATAATTATACCACGCATACACGAAATATCGAAGCGGCGTGTACCAATTTTGCCTCCAACCGTGGTACGCCACCGCTCCTTTTACGTTTTTTTATTATTACATATTAATATATTAATATTTTTTATTGATCGGAAACAATTTTTTACCGAACACACGATACTAAATTATTCATCACACAATCAGAGTGTTATTTTTTGTCCATCGCGCTGCTCTTTAATTCGAACGTCAGCCGCTGCGCGTTTAATCGTACCAGATATTAATAATATATTGATATATTATATTATACGTTGTCTCTTTTTTTATTCTTACGTTATAATACGTAGGTAAAAAAAAATACGTTTTTTCGACGTTCTTTTTATTAACGGGTTCACAACGCCGGGCAAACGTCGACAATCGTTGGTTTTTAGATAAACATTACCGCCACGCATCTTAATGATATTATATATTGACGGTGTGGAGGCCAAACAAACAGTTTTTTTTTTTTCCTCGCGATCAAAATCTCAATGAATTACGCACTGGCGGCGGCCGAGACACAGATGATCGCAACGCACCATATTATTAGACTCGCATAAATTCGTATAAATTGTCCACGGATACGGGTATTTTAAGTTATTATTCTGGTATACATTAAAACATCTTATTAATTTTTTTTTCCGTTCGTTCGAAAGGACCGTTCAATTGTATGCCACGTAATACTTATAATAATATTGTATATTTTATTGCAAACCAAACGAGTCAACATTTCTGATAAAACGCCTTCCGATTTCGACACCTCACAGTCGCAGTATGCATAATCATAATAGGTATTAACAATAAGTAACAATAATAATATTAATAATATTACACCTCGAATGTGAACGTCTGTCCGACGAGATTTGTTCATCTTGAACAGGGCTTATCACACACACACACACACACACATACACAGTTATGTACGATTAATTGCGTGTCGTCGCGTCGTCAGGGGCGTGAATAATTGTTTCGCTTTTACATTCAACTAAAGTAATAATAATATCGTTTAAATGTTTAACATTTTTCAAATCATAATATTTTTATATTCGAAATGAGTGATTACAGCTGAATACTCAATACTGGAAGGAAGCATGAATATCATCGTTGATCGTGGTTTCGAACATTTTGGAAAACAGACATCTTATTATTCTGAACATATTAATTCAGTGTGACCATTGATTATGCATATTATTACTATGTATAATCAACCGATCACATAATTATTAAAGTAAGTATCTCTCGCCAAAATGATTTTGTTTTTTATAGGTACGTGTTATAAATATCCTATAAATAACTGCAGTATGGAGTTATTGATTCGATGCTATTTGTAAACATTTGTTTTGCTAGTATTTACGTCTTAACCTCGGTAGGAGTTGACGCAAAGTAAAACAATAATGAATAATATACATTTATAGATATATTCATGTGGATCATTGATATCGTATCGACAGTTCAAAGTTCAAGATCGTTATTGTTCACTTATTGTTCACATTATGCGCTTACTAAACTATATGTTATACTCCATTTGTGCATATTATATCAAACACATTTTCAAACAGAAAACGCGTTTACCTAACACATTTTAAACATATTTTCAGCATTGGTTGTTTTTGGACACGTGCACAAAGAACCAATACAATTTCTAAAAACTATTAAAACTGTACGGTTGAGGAAATCACGAGTAGGTATATAAATTAAATAGTTACATTTTTATTACAATTACGGTTTGTTTGGATAGATCTTCCACTTCGCAATAATTTGCCAATGATTTATTAAAACGGATTTACTAAAAAAAAAAATAACTAAACATTTCTAAGGTATAGTATGAGTTCATTTTTATAATATAATTCATTTCGAAGTTTAAGACGTAATACAATATAGGTAGTATATATTTACAGAGTTTTAAACTGCATAAATCATTCGGTATAATTATCTAGTTACACACGACGCATTGTACACATGATTTATTCATAATTCATTGAGCGTAAAACATTTTAGGAACCATTATAATACTATTATAAACTGACGAGATGTGACGTGTATAATATAGAAATATGGGATAATGAATTATCGGTATGCTCAACATGTCGTAATTGTATAATACATCATATTATATTAAGGCTTTTGTACTGTGTATCAGTAAAAGCTTTCGTCGTTGGAACTTACATGACACGGCCGCGAAAGACTATAATATTATGATACGTATATAATTTATAACAGTGTTGAAAATCGCATATTTTGTAATGGAAGATAAATCGTTGTTTTCAAAAACTCGTTGTAAGCGAACGTCGTGGATTACATAATATTATATAGAAATACGAAAATAAATGAAAATCATAATTTGCGTGTGTTGGAGCGACGTAATATATTTTGTCCAGCTAAGTTATTTTAAATATCTATATGCACAGAGCCTATTCGCGATAGGTACACGGCGTACTCGTATATGCCACTAGAACCAAAAACTCCCTAAACAAATTATCCAATCTTAGAACATTTTAATATCGTTTAAATTTTGAAATTTTAATAAAACTAAAATCGAATAGTAATGAAGACGATATGACATAGAAACCTATATACGTTGTGTGGCTATTAAATAACGAGACTATCTACTTGGCGATAAGGCAAGAGTAGATAAGGGTATAATGGTACTATAATTGTAATCTATGAATATCACTGTATCGAACAATACCAGTTTAGTCAGTTTCCGTTTTGTAGTCTGTGTGTAAGCGTCGTGTAAATTGACCTCTTACGTGTTGAATTTCGAAATCATGCCGGATGAAAAAATTGAACAACGGTATTAATTAAAAAATTTTAATGAAACTTGGAAAATCTGCGACCGAAAGTTTCAATTTATTAACTGAAGTATATGGAGATAGTGTCCTATCACGACCACGTGTTTTTGAGTGGCACAAACGATTTCGTGAGGGTCGTGAAGAAGTTGAAGACTATCAACGGGTGGGTCGTCCATGCTGCTCAAAAACTAACGATAACATTTCAAAAATCAATGAAATTGTGCGAAAATATCGACGTCTGAGTATTCAAATGATAGCTGAGATGGTTAATATCGTCAAGGAGACCGTTAGACAAATTTTGCACGATGAATTAAACATGACAAAAGTCTGCGCTAAAATGGTGCTCACAGTGCCTTATCTGTAAAGCGATTTCTAGCTAAAAATCGAACTCTAGTGCATCAACACCCCCCATATTCACCAGATCTCGCTCCATGCGACTTTTGGCTTTTTCCAAAACTAAAAAGTGCGTTAAAAGGCACACATTTTGAGTCAGTTGAAGCTGTAAAAACAAAAGCGGCAGAGGTGTTAAAGACATTGCAAGAAAAGGATTTCCAACACTGTTTCAACCAATGGAAAATTAGAATGGAGCGATGTGTCAAACGTGGCGGGGAGTATATAGAAGGGGAAAAATGTTAAACCATTAAAAAATATAAATAAAAAGTTTTTAAAGAGAAAATCTCGTTATTTATTAGCCACACAACGTATACTGCAGACGTCTGACGTGGTATCGGTGTGATGATTTCGCAACGAATTCGATTCTTTTGAATATATAAACTAGCCGAGTGAATGATTATTATTATTATTATTGTTATTTATTCATATACGAAAAAAGTATAACTCTCTGCTTAGTAACAGTTTTCGATGCATTGCATTAACATGTTATTAAATTAAAATAAACAAGCGAAACTTCCGTGAGCCCGTTGGGTCGAATAGATTAATATTTCAACCCACTAAATAAATACTCATACCTACCTATTTTATTCGAAATCGATAAATCAGTGAAACGAGAATCATGCATAGTATTTTAATTTTAACTATAAATACACACAACGACTTTACTTGTATAGCGTAAGAGATGTTATTTTCGGTAAAATATTTGACTAATTGTTTGAATTTTTTTAAACGGTTTATTATATTCAAGTATCTATCTATCTATCTATCTATCTATCTATCATATATTATATATATGATATTAAACCAAGCCATAAAACATACATGTTACGTTTAACTTATTCTCGTATAATATACGATATTATACTTAAAAACTAGTATATTAATTAAAATTATATATTCCTGTTATAAAATCAGCGTATATGATGTATAATCAGTCGTGTCGATCGTATATCACACAACAAACAAAACGACTTTTACTGTGTATGTATTTAATAATAATAATAAGTATACAATGTAGGTATACCATCAAATTTACGCGCTATAGATTAATATAACGTACTAACTGAGATCACTCATCATAACACACTACACAGCACTGTCTTTAGTCTGTTATCGACTTATTGTCAGCACGCTGAATCCAAGTTATATTACTACAACTACTTTATACACGCTACAATAATATTATACAGTATAATATTCTAGTCATTTCGAATCACAAAATTGACTAAAAACCTATAGTTTTATATCGATATCATATTACTGCAGTTAATTTGTAATTTTAAGGGTATTTAGCTTAACGAGAAATCCAGATAGGTATTTACGTTTGACTACATGCCACTAAAATCTATACCACATAATAAGACATTCGTCAAAACAAACATCGTATAGCTTACAGTAGCCCAGATAATCCTATTATGTAGAAAATGCGTCAACTTATAATATTGTGCGTCTTGTACTTGTATGCAATAATTTGAGTGAAAATATATTTTTATCTTGCGACGTTATAAATAATATGCATCATTCTTTGTTTTAGACGATTACCTAGCTATACTAGATTTCTACTGATGAAATAAATGTAGATGAGACAAAATGATACTTTTACCTTTGCATCCCAACCCCAGCCACGGAAAAACTTTTAGAGGGAGATCGTTGAATCCTTGCCCCCCCCCTTTGTCATCACAGTTACAGTAGTATTATAGTTATACGATAAATAAATTATATATATAATATAGATACGTCAACTGCTATATAATATGTTTAATATTATTTTTATGTATATGAGCTAATATGGCGTACCTTTCTGCGGCGTCCCTCGTACCCGGAAGTGTTGATGTACAGCAGGTCGGAGATGCCCAGCAGACAGTCGTCGCACCGACAAAGGTCGCTGCTCATCGACGACATTGAGTCCAGAGAACTGGTCGAGCCGATCGAGTCGGTGCGCACCAGCGACGGGTGCGATCCGTACTGGTGACCACCGCCGCCGTTGAGCGAGGCCCGCTCCATTTTAGCGATGAGCAGCGACTCCATGAGCGTGCGAGGCCTGTTGTGCAGGCAGTTCAGTGACCCGAACTCGGACTGGTGACGGCGGAGAACGTGGCCGCCTCCTGATGCGGACCCGCCGTCGCACCCACCGTGGCCTTCATGGCCGAAATCGTGGTGGTCTCCGTGGCCGTAATCGTCGTCGTCGCGGCCGCCGACGGACGACGCGTTGCCGCCGCAGCCGTCGTCGCAGCCACCGGCTGTCATCGTGCCACTGCCGTCGCCGCGGCGCCTGTCCAAGTGGCCGAGGGACGCGGACGCGCTCCGGCACAGGTTACTCGACACCCGTCGGCTTTTTTGCGGCTCACCCGACGACGACGACATATCACTCTATCTCGCTGTTTCTGTTGCTGCTGCAGCTGTTGGCGGGTCCTGTCACTCACGGCGTCATCGTCGTCGCCGTCGCTGTCATCGCCGCCGTCAACCGGTCACACCGTCTGTTCAGTTCGCCCGTGCGCAACACTGCGGTTTTACATTATTATAATATTTGCGTACACCTATTTATAATATTGTATTATGTATTTATTTATTTATTAATTCATACGAATACGACCAAAATAATATCGTCGTAATTTATAATATATTGCAGTGCACAAATAATAATACAATAAAACTGTATCAGTCTTGTAAAGTATACTCAAATATAAATATTTAAATGCTGATTTTGTAGCTATACCTTTTAAAATTATATATTATATTTATACAGCATGTATCAAAAATCCAGTATAAATAATAGTGGCGTTTTTAAACCTGATTTTTTTTTTTTTGGAGAGGGAATTTTGAATTTTTTTCATATTAGATAAATTAATAGACTATTAATTTTTATTCGTGCTATTATTTTTAATTGACATGTCACCCTAAATTTTAGTTTTCTCATTTACCAAAAAATCTTTCTAAAAATTTCGGAGGGGGTTGAGGAGGGTTGTCCCCAAAACCCTCTCCGTTAGTAAGCCACTGATAAGTAATAACTAATAAGTACCTTCTCTGTTTGATACATCAATAGATTTAAATGAAATGTTTTTAACAGTTTTCTATGCAAAAACAAAAATTCCAATTTTGTGGCATAATAATATGTCTTGCAGATATAAATAGCACAATATTACATTACTGTTAAAGAATAGAATTTATATAATATATTGAAATGTAAATGTTAGGTTAAAACGGTAAATGGATACATTCGAGATATACAGTAAAACATTTTATTCCTTTGAATACCAACATGATTAAATCAAATATACAAAAATCTAGATTATGGATTTTTGTTACAGAATTTAAATACTAAAATGTAATAAAAAATATCAATCATTAATGTATTGTTATAAGTACTAATCATTTTGTTTTATTTAAAATAAATCGTTTAAGCAGAAAATAAATAATAGCAGACAAGTATTCAAATAGATGCTTTTTAAAATTCTCGAATTTTCATTCGGTGAATATGTTTTAAAGTGCCCAATACATTTTTGAATACTTTTTTCACAGTTATTCGAATACAAAATAAGAGCAGTATTCTTTACAAGACTGTATACAATATTATTATGCACACGACGATATTGTGTCGTACCTCCATGACTTAAGGATTTGGTCTCGTAAATCACTCGGAAAATCCATTATGCAGAAAGTTAATTTATACGGAAAATTACGTCTTTACGTAAACACAGGCATGTATCAATTGACCTAAGTCACTTAAACAGTTTTTAGTGAAAAATTAATATTAATCTATTGTAAAAATATCGGCATTGGTTGTTGGTCGATATAGGTGATATTGCGCGGCAGTAATGCAAAAGCAATTCTCGTGGCGTCGTCGGTTGAATCTTAAAAAAAAAAGGTGTTCTATATTTATATTTTTTTCCTCTGAATCGTGCACAATATAAAAAATCTGCGATTAGTAGAATCCGTAATACCATACGTGTAGTTAGATTTGATATTAAAGTGAGAATTTATTTACAAGTTTACGACAAAGTATGATAAAATTATATACAATTATATAACCCACTTAACCCCAACGGCACGAGACGTCCACTGACTACGAGGACCGGAGGACGTACACTAACGTCATGCTGTTAATTTAACGACTTCTTTCCACTGGAAGGTCTCTTCACTATGAGTATCCTCTATGTATATTATTATTATATCAATTAAGCTTATTGTTCTATTAATGAAACCATTACTATCCAAACAAAAACTATTTTTTTTTTTTTTTTAAATGAGCCTCAACAACAAAGGTTATTGGCCTTTAACATTAATATTTTTTTACACAAGAATGAATCATTAACAATAATATATACAAAACAAAGGTAATAGTATGAACAAAAAAGGATTGAGATATATCTAGGTTAAATAATTTAATATAGTTTAGTTTGTTTTAAATAACTTCAATGTTGCTTAGCTGGGGACTTAGGGCTTCTTCCAGATTGTCTTCTATGTTGAGCTTGGACAAAAACTATTGTTATGCCTAATAATATTTTTTCCTTCGACGGTCAACGATCGTATATTATTGAGTTATCGACATTCAAAACATATTCGACTTTACTAATTTTTTTGTAGATACTTGTAAACATTGGTACCATCTCGACTATTCTCCATTGTTTTTATTGAAAAAATAGATTTTAAATATCTTTAATTTTACAACAGTAAAAAAAAAAAAGGAAAATTTGAATTTTTATCAAATTCTTATTTCGTACAATAATTAAAAAAATTGTTAGTTTAAACTTAAATTAATGTTGTTTATAGTACTTAGGTTGGGTGTATTCGATTCGATCTTTGAATTTACTGTTCAAAAAAAAAAATAAAATAAAAAAGGCGGGTAAGTCGTGGATGTTGCTCTGATGTACAGTAGGTTACAAGTGGGTTGCTGTAATGGATGGAATTAAATTTGAATTCAATGATATTATATCATTGTATATGAAAAGCAATCCTGAGCGAAGACGGTTTATCTGTCTAAAATATATTATAAATGATGAAAAATTTTCGAATCTTAGACTTAAAAAGAAATTTTTTTATGAATTTTTAGTTTAAAATAATTTGCGAATTTTCGTGATTTTCGTGATTTTTACACATGTTGTCAAAATTCAAACTTTGAATGCTTGTAAAAAAAAAATGTGACTATGAATTTCTTTTATTTTTCAACTGCTATTGTAACAATATGTTAAGAGCCTTGTATTAAATTTTCAAGCTTTTCTGCCTAACAAATACATTTTTATCGATATTAATTTAAAAAAAACTAATAATGATCGAAAATTTCAAATGACTATGAATAGTAAAACTTTAAGTCGAAAATTTTTGAAAATTGCATGGTGGATAGAATATACTTATATTAACATTCGGTGAAAATTTCATGTATCTATGGTCATTTGTTTTAATGTTACATCAAAAACCAAAATCGATTTTGTCGAAAAATGAGTGTGCGTAAAATTTCCCGTTTTTCCCTTAATTTTTAGTTTGGTTTTCTCGATTATTTAGATAAGTATTAGTAAATTTTTTACTTTTGACCCCGAAAGTACCAACTAGATTCATTTTCTGATCGAACGAGGTACTGAAGTCAAAAATCGAAGCATTTTTACTGCCCCAAAACGTGATGACAGACACAAAAAAAAAAAAAAAAAAACACACATCATGGTAAAATCAATACATTCATCGCTCCGCTCAGAATCTAAAATAATACTTGGCCAACTCTGATGATGTTGTCATATGACATATACGATTGGTCAGTCGAAAATAATAATATTGAATTCAAGTAATCGTAAAAATGTTGTTCTCGCCCTGTTCTGCGACCGCGTGTGCTGAACACCCGTGCAAATTGTGTTGCGTGCTCGTTGCGCCGCCGGAAATCGATCGTACCTACCCAAGTACATCGATCTTGCTCGTAACATCATTAATTATTTTAAATAGTAGCGTAGTTATAGCATGTACAATATTAATAATATTTCTATCGAGCACTCGTAATGTGCGCGGACGTTAAACGTTTTTTTTCATCGCAACGTAATAATATTCTGTGCATAGATTTCGATTAAGATTTAAAAGTGACCAATCACGACCACCGCCGTGATAAGGTCCCGACCCGACAGAATGCGTCGTAGATCGTTTCCCATCGAAATATCGTACAACATTATTATTGTACCGTATTTATAATATTATAATATACCCGATACCGAACACGTTATATTTTAGTATCGCGATAATTATTTACATCGACGGCCGTATGGTTAATTAAAACATCGGCGGGACATTAGAGAGACGATCACGCGAGCACTCGCGCTAAAACAATATACCTAATAATAATAATAATTATTATTATTATAATATTTTAGTCAGTAAGTGTATGTACCATCACAATATAGACCTGATAATATACAATTTGGAGTCCAAATTTTGGACTTTCCCTCCCAACGTCTGTCATAGGCCATAGCTCATAAGAAAATTGTTTCTTTTGAATACATTTATACCTATTGTTTTTGTTTCACCAAGCGCAGCTCACCCATCATCAGGTATATACGGATAACCTACCACAAAATGTACGCAGATACCATTGTTCATTATCATATTCACATAGTGGAGACCAATATGAATACGTCCACGAGCCACATGGATAAATATCCATGATGTCCAGAGCAAAAATGTTTATAAATACATTATATCGTTTTTATAATTTTATCGTATTTTATCGTAAATAAGTATTGTTTTAATAAGACACGGACCGAAAGTTAATTTTTTTTTTTATTAAAGCCTCAACTAAGGTTATTAATTTATTAGAATCAATGTAATGTTTTTCAATTATTTTCGAGATTTTGAGTAATGATTGATATAGTAGCTAAATGACTAGTCTATTTAACAAAATGAAACTAAAAAATGTTGAAAAATTGTCTATAATAAAATTTTACCAACGCTAGCTTATACAATATTTTTATTGTATTATATCAATTATTGTGCGTGTGCCTCATCAGTCCTCTCAAAAAATAAAAAAATAAAATAAAATAATTAATAACCTAACCTGATTTCTGGCTAAAATGCGCTAATAATACCAAATAGCATGTACGTTACGAGTTTTACTTTGGGCAGAATTTCACAAAAAAATAATTGGATGCCGGTGGATAGGGGTGGGAGGATATTTGGGTAGAGACGGACCTGGAAACAATGTCGCACACTACTCGCGTGACAATAATATTACACATATTATTATTTTGGTCTATAAATTTAATAAATATATAATAGACCAAGCGTAAAAGTGAGATCTATCGATGGGAATTTATAAGGTTTTTTCTATTTTTTTGCTTGCATTTCGCAAGATATAATACCACACAATATTATATCATATCGTATCGGTGGTCGACCGACAATCGTTTCGCGAAAACCAGTTGTACATTACGCGAAGAATGTGCAGCAAACGGCGACGGCCGACGACAACCATCGCAGGTGACATTAAAAAAAGGAAGGGAAAAAATAATGTGAAAAAAAAAATTACAGAAAAAATACAAAATATAATCTCACTTCGCCGCCGTAGCCTTATTAAAAATAATAAGGAACGATGGTCTTATACAGTTATACGTGATGAAGAGAAGGAATCGATCTCGCGTCCGAGTTCAGTACGGCATAAAATAATATAAAAACACGACGTCTACTATAATATTATAACATATGTATAATTTTGTTTGTGTGTGTGTGATTGTGTACGGAATAATTATTATTATGCCTACCAATTTGGACGAGAAACAATGTATAATAACAGTTACGGACGCATCGTACGTCGCATCGGCGTTGTCGCCTCTGGTGATGTTAACGCGGCAAACAATAATAATAATAACGGACACGAGTGAAAACAAAACGCGACATGTATTTTTTTTTACTTTTTTAATTTTTTATTACGCCTTAACGTCTCGGACATTTACCCCGACCAATGCAATTATAATAATTAATTACATTTGCGCGTACCAACCTATATTATATTATGGACAAGTTTTTGTGGCGGAGGACCTTCTCGACCGAAATCGCTGTTTACGATTATGATTTATCGTACTACTACTACGACTTACGAGTGGCTGCGATTTAATGTCGTCATTCTAACGTATGATTATGTGATTAATTATTATTAATTCCACGCGAATCAACAGATAGAAAGACCGCGTAATGAGAGTTTTATCAAAACCGCGGACGTCGAGTAGAACTCTATCAGCTGCTGCAAATACGGTTCTCGATCGCACTCCAAATTGAAATTATAATAACAATAATATATTATCAACAATGTAGAATTTTAATTGAAAATTAAATATATATCATATTTTGTGATTGGCATAATTGCCAAAACTATAGCTATTATAAATCATATAGCGGATATTTTAATATGACACTGCAGTTGCAGTTGTTCAGCCACTCCATGCAATTACTTATTAGTTTTTAGAATATAATATGATTTATTTCCGAAATAATGGTTATTGACGTACCTGAAATACTTATTTTAATTTTATTTGATTTAAAAATATTAGTTGAGTTCAACGGTATGATATTATATATTATACGATTTAAGTTGTGAACTATTATAATATGGTGTAACAGAAAGACCTGATAAAAAAAAAAAATAAAAAAAATATAGTAATTTAACGTATGAAAAAAATTGTTAATATTATATGAAAAGTAAATAATTTATTAAAAAAATATACTCATATCAGCAAATTCTCAAAAATAATATTTAAAAAAAAGTTATTTTAGCGTTTCAAATTAATTTAATCAAAAAAATATTGAATCTTAAAAAAATTATAAAAAATAAACTACTTGACTTAGATACCTTGTATAGACAAAATATAATTTTGAAAAATTGCATTACAATATTATTTCAGACCGTAAATTGTGTTTTGAAACGAACGACAAACGCGTTATATATTTACGCATGTGTTCGAATAATTTATAGTTAAGTATACTTAAAGATCTAACCAATTCGGTATGGATAAAATTGTTTGTTTTATTATGCAATACGTGTGCAATTGTAACATTTGCGTATACACAGTTGGATAAAATATTTTGTTATGTTCGATAAATTTCAGCGTTGCCCTTAGGCGGTATATAGGTACCTATTCTACGTTGGTGATTCGCACTATTCAAGATATTTTACTTCACAACGGTGCAAAAAGACAAAAAAAATTTACAACATAATACAATTAGGAGTACAAGTCTCATCGACTTTGTGCCTACGCAAAAATAACATTTGTATACTAATATTATGGTAACACAATACAAAACGATTCAGTTAAATCCATTTACATCCGTACAATGCATTTTTGGAAAAATAATGAAATTTATTAACCATTATAATTTCTAAAATTACGTTAATTTTTAATTTTATATGAACTGCATGAAGCCAAATATCATTCGGAGTATTTTGATTTAAAAAAATAAAATTTCGAATAAGTAATTTATTAGTTTCAAGTTAGGAGTATTTAAAGTTTTGAAGAATGGAGTAGAGGACTAACATTTGCCTAAACTTGTACTACTCCGCTCCACACATCTAAATTTTAAATCCTTATAAACATTAAACAACTCGTCTAAAGTTTAATTTTTATATAATACTTAAGAAATGCGTCTTTATTGAAAAAAGTTCATCATTCCAAAGTATTTCAAATCAAAACAAAGGAACAATAGGTATAAATTCATACATTAATAATGCTAATTTTGTTTTATTAAAACTAACAATACACCTGATATGAAAAAAATGTAAGTACATTTTTCAATACTCACATCTCCACGAGAAAAAATGCGTACATATGTGTACGTATAACTACTATGATGCAGGCCTCCTTCATTAAATTTTTGACCAGTATTTTTGCGGACCTTAAGGTATTGTACAAAACTTTTAATAAAATACAACTCATTAGAAGCGATGCGTCAAGTGTCCCATACAACATTTTTACCTAATATATGTGCTCGTATATTGTTACAATATACATTTATATCCATAAAATTGTATTCAATATAAAATAAGACTATACTCTTATTAAAATTTAAAATTGTACCAATGGTTTTCAACGGGGCCCTGAAATAGCCTATCCTATGAGGCTATGAACTTCAAGTACAATACTCCCTCCCCCCCCCCCCCCCACACACACACAAAGATCCTGCTGTGACGTGAATGATTTTTTTAAATTTAAATTTTGGCACATTATAATAAAGTTACCCCCTTCCCCCGTTAAAAAACTTTACGGAAGTTTTAAAATCAGCCATAAGTCATATTGTTATAAAATTTTACATGAACAACGCTCATTCGATGATTTCAAGACTGTCATAGACTTCGTTTTGCAGAAAATTTCGAAGGATTTTCATGTTTGAACTGTGCCCACACTATACACACGGAAAACATTGATTGTTCATCATTCATGGTTCATCATAATAACATTATTATTATTGTGCGTCATGCTATTGTTTTCAAGAGTATAATATATAATAAAACACATCGCGACTTGCAGGTGGGAAGTGAGTTATTACTCACAATTTGTCACATTTTTCAGTTATTTTTTTTTTAAATTTATGTTTTTTGGAAAGTCGGGCTGACGACATCTGGTGTTATGCTTATCAACGAGTCGCAAAACGTATACTTGACAGATGCACACGTAATAATATATTATTATAATATGATATTATAACGATCGGAATGTCGGCACGTATATAGTCTACGTATATGATATCAGCGAGGCCTCTGGGCGATAATCGCACGTGCTCGTGAGTGGTCGTCGCGGTCGTTCCTTATAGTTATTACACATCTAACGTTAATCTAGGCGGCGATGGCGGTGAGACTAAATAAAAATTGAAAGCCCTTCTATGCTCAAACCGAGTGTAAGTACCTACACCACATCGGCACAGACCTCATATGCGAGAACAAAATTAAATAATATCATCGATGGGTACATCATAGAGTGGTAATGATAATATTTTGTTTTTACTCTTTTTAACGCGTCCATTTAAGCTATAATGACCAGTATGACCTATACCAGCGACGATGTTACCAGTTTCTACAATAATTTGAAATACCGTTTTGGACCATATTAAAAAAGGTCTGATTTTCGTTCCCACCGATTGACCGGATAAAAACATTTCGGAACAACTTAAAATAACTTATGTTTCCTTGTATTTGAATTTAAAACATGACGTTATATACAATTTTTGCAGTTTATATCTATGATTATATAATAATATAATAAATAATTTTAAATCGTAGTAATGATTTATTAATTATTATTGTTTTTATAGAGACTATTTTAAATAAACAGACCCAATATTAAATGTTTCCTATATGTATATAAAGTAGCTTCTTTTTTATTTGAGTTATTGGTTATAATGATATTTTTTAATTTTAACTAAACTAGGTAATCATTGGTTTATGGGCAATGTAAAATTAAAAATTTTATTTGATTTTTGATGCAAAGTATTATTACTATTAATCATTTTAATCTTAAAAAACTAACTAAAAATCGAACTGACTTCTAAAAATTTAACATAAAATAACCTGCAACTTCATATATCACATGGAATTATTAAAAAAAAATATTCAGATTTTCGTGTTGGGAATTGGATTTTTAAGGATTTTTAGGGAGTTGCAAACTCCGATTAATTCTGCAGGTGCCCTGTGGCATTATAATACACAGCGTACACTGTACGTATCTAAGCACATTTTATATATTGATTAATGGTGGTAAAAAGAAATGATGGCTTAAGCGCACATCATTACAATTATGTATCTATAATCTATGTATTTATTTTGTGTAATAATATTTGCGATAACAAGTATATGTTATGCACATCTTATATTATATTACTTCAAATAATCGCATATACCGTTAAAACCACACTGATGACGTTCACCATACATAAACATTATGTTATGTTATATTATTATTATCGACTTCACATAATAATATTGGTAAATATATAATAATAATATAGTCGTCTAAACGATTTATTAAGATCCGCTGGCGACGAGTGCGCAAAAACACACCTAAGGGGCTTAGCTGGGTGCTATTATACTGTATATATGCGAATCGGTATTATTATATTTTAATGTACAGACACATACCTATACTTATATGACATGGAGTACCGGACGAAAAATCACGAGCTTATATTGTGTACATGCTGTTTATGCAAATCAAAAATCAGCTCACCCGCCAAATATCAACTGTGCGTGCGGTCTTATATTTTCGCGTTATATTACGAGTGCATACCGGCTTTATACTGGGTTACCTCTAACCTAACCTAACCAATGACCTGTCGACAACGACGCATCTTACCGTGTACTCGTCGCGTCATCAAGATGCAGCCAAGTGCAAACTACAGGCTGTTTATTGTGTCGACCATGCAACGATCGAACGAATTGCTTTTTAATAACTCTATTACCGGGCACGCACCCAAAACGCTGACCACGCGATTATATTTGCATAATCGTGGCCTGCCAATCGACCGACAAATTGCAGTCCGTCGTTCGATTTATGAGCAGAAAATAATATAGACAATAAACGGACCGCGGAGAAGCAGCGGAGGAAAAATATACATTAAATACCATAAATATAATGTGTATTTTCAAGACGGCACTGTGCAGAAATCATGTTGCAGGTGACCCCGGGGTGAAATCTCGGTTAAAAAAATTCGCTAAGCTCCGACACCTATTTTCTGTGTTCGCCCACTATCAATAACCGACAGACATGATTAAATTCATTATTATAATAATATCACGAGCGAGCGTGCAAAATTTTAATATGGCTATAAGAATAATATTATTAAACTCCACTGATGGGTTTCAATCAAAATCCACGAGTATACGTCAAAATCGATATTTAGAATACACATCAGCGGTAGGTATATATATTATAATATAAAATGTCCAAATGCAATAATCTGAAATAATTATGCATCCGCACGTGTCAAGTTTTATAATTAAATTTACCTACAGCGTATTAAGAGACTGCATGTATTAACGAAAATAATATAAAATTAAAAAAACCATAATATTATTTTAAATTATCACGGTTCTCACATTAGTCACATTGCGCTGCAAAAATTATTTTGTATAATATATAACCATTAAAAAAAATTTATTTTTTAATAATTACAAAAGTACACGTGTTAAAAAAATACGATTAATAACATATAGCCAAAAATCTATTACTAAATATTGTTTTGCATCTAAATCGACCCACATTTGGCCCTAGTTTTGCCGAATTAGCTAAAAAGAATTTCGTATAATACAAATATAAAATCGAACAATTTAATTTTCTAAATTGATATAATTATGTTATTAAAAATATTATCCTTATAATATTTTAATTATACGTCTAAGAAAATTGTTACCTTCTATAAAACCATACAATTAAAATAACTGTTTGCATAATTAAATTTGTAAAAGTATAGGTAAACATAATTAGTGATGCATATATATTTTGAATAAGAAAATTTTTATTTTTATCGCAAATTTTGTGCAAACACACTTCAATCGCAATGCGAAGCTTGATGACATGTGTTAGATGATAATATTGATTTTTATAAATGCCATATTAAATCAGTTTTTGAAATGGATTCTAGCGAGATTTGTAAAATTACCATTTTAAGAAATATTGTTGTTATACGTATGTCACGTGAAACGGGTTTCTATCGGCTTTATAGACTCCATTTATACATTTAAATTTTTACGATGAATACATAATTATATATATTATGTTAAATTCAAGTATATAACTATTTTACTTAAGCCTTTATTATTATCACTTAAATTACCTGTTTAGTAGGTATGAATAACTAATTAACAAATGGACATATATTACACAAGTATTAAATGTGTATGTTTGTAAAAAAACAGTCAAATAAGATGTGTTTAACAATCAATGCTTATTTCCAAGTAGATGAACATAAATTATTAAGTGGGACAATGATTAATGACTCGAAACTACATCCGAATAAATTATTTATATATATAATAGATATACACTGTACACGAACAAAAATAATTCAATTATTTGTAAAAATTATTTTATTGCGATTGTTATTATTTAAGTATTGAAAAAAAAATACATCGTATATTTTAAACAATATAGGTAGTCAGACGATTAATACTTCAATTTTAATAAGCTAAAGGTTTTTCATAAATAATCAATACAAAAATGATTTGCTTCATTTTATAATCATTTGTTTTGCGTATTTTATAACTAATTTTTATTACAAATTGAATGATCCATAATAATATTATATTCTCTGCAAACTCAAATAAATTATATTTTGTTTGAAATAATTTTATTAATTTAATATATATTATATTAAATAATTTATTTTCCAGATGAATAGCTTAGATCACTTACATATTACTTAATCAACGTTTTTATGAGTTTGTAAATCGATTATTGATGTTTTTACTACCTACCAAATTAGTATTTTGCTATACGCACATCATTAGGATGAAATGAGCTGATTATTTTGGTTGTGCTATGTATTATGATCTACGTGTATGGTGTGTATAACTATAAATTATAATTTTTTTTTAGAACTTATTCCAACATGGATTTAATTAACACAATGTTATTAATGTCAGAAAATATACAATATACATATATAATATCTCCATATTATAACCGTTACTATTTTACCATATTATAACATTAAACGTCGCTTAATAAATAGTAATTTATGATAAAACACTTAAAACCATAAATATATTAGTTCATATTTAAATGGAGAACTGTAGTATACTATTATCAGGTAAAATATTTAAACTTTTTTTTTACGTATAATATAGTATTTTAAATCAATAAATTATCTCTCCATTGAAATACGAAAAATTATATGGTACCGTAAAATTGATTTATATAGGCATCATCTACCTACTTTTTGTTAATATTAATACTGATATTTTTGTTTTTTTTTTTTTTTTGCTGATAAACCTATTATTAAAATGATATTAATTGTTTTTTTTCTTGATTATAATAAGTGTGATATTTCTGGGAGTGTTCCTGCTGCACTCCATATACAGCTTTATGAATTTATAGCTATATCAAATTGGTAATTCAACACTCCTTCCTAGTTTCGGATAACTGTATAAGTTTATATAGGTATGCACATTATATGCGAATTGTAAAAAATAATTACACCAAACTACACAAAAACCATAATATAGAAACAAAATAAGAAATTAACTACCTACCTCTATAATAAATATTCATATATATTGTTACAATAATCGATATTTGTTAACAGGTATATGACTGTATAATACTCGTGATGGTATTTGGTCGTATTCGTAAGGATGAAAAACGAGTGATCGAAGTATCTAGACTGCAAATTGAAGCTTTGAAATTAGGGATTCCACTATACGAACACCTATTATTTTTTGTGATTTCATTTCTGTTTTTTATACGAGTGGGCGTATACGGCGATAATCTTATCGTCGTAGTCGTCAAGGTAATAAATTAAGTATTTTTTTCCGTGTTTCGTTTTGCCCCCCAGACAGCCATGTCGTCTGTCCGACGGTTGATTTTCATGCATATACCTTTCCGAATTAATTCCGCAAAACAAAAAAAAACAAAAAACAAAAAAACACAAGCATTTTGAATGAAGAAAATAATAAACAAAACACAACTCTAGAGGGGATCTAATTAACGTGCTTTACATGCCTTGACAGTTGACACACTATATACATAATATGGTTAAACAATTTTATTACTGAAACTGCTATTACTATTATTATTATTATCGTCATCATCATCACAATTCACAGCTACAAATCAATGATCGGCATACAAAGTTTTGTTGACTATAAGACACAAAAACGCGGCTTACGATGCGCAGCCCAAGCGAAAAAAACGAGACTCGCGCGCTGCTTCGTTGCAAAATAATAATAATAATAATAATAAAATCAAAATAAATAACAATAAACCATAACACAATCGCGTTGTCCGTTGCAATATAATATTATAATAACTATTACAATGCCTACGTCAGTGTAACACATTTACAATATCACGTCTTCATTATTTACATTTAGCCATATAAGAACGATGTACTATATGTAATATGTATACATATAGTGTCACGACGACGACCGCGTGATGGAGGCAACAAGTTTGAACACATTACATCAAGTACCTACGTGTTTTGTAGGTGTTGTAGGATACAGGGCGCATGTCTGCAAACCTATTGTCATATATTTTAATTTGAAATATTTTTAATTTAATTTCAGTGGACCTATTTAATATAATAATATTGTCAATTCCATAATACCGGGTAAAATAAGTAAAAATTATTTAAGTTTTAGAAAATATATTTATAATTCTTAAAAAACAAAATGTATGGTTATTCAAAAACGTAGAAACTTAAAAATTAAAACGATAAAAAATAGTAAAAATATATGCTTTTATCCCGCAAAACAATTGGTTTTCTAACGCTATGAAAATATGAAAAATGAATTCGTTAAAAAAGCGTTAATGTTTTAACGAGTGCTGTCTTATCGCTATATGGAACACACTTTTTACACGCCATAATATAGTAATATGCTGCATTTACAGGACCTATAAGTATTAGGTTCAGAGGTAAGCGAGTTCCTTAATATAAATATATATGTTATTATCGAATATACCCATGTCGTAGCTCGGTACCTACCTATCATGTACGACATGTACGTATACGTCACTTTTACGACTATCCGCGGAAAAATTCATAACATGAAAAATATTGTTTTTTATACCTGCATGTATACCTAACAGTTGAAACGCGTTTCGAGAGACATTATAAACATAATCACTGTGCGCCACACACACGATCGCGAGCGCTCGCTCGTAACGACCGACCGGAGGCAAGAGGATTTTCAGAGTGTGATAACTGATAATTATTAGAAGTGGAACAATAAAAATAATAATAATACGTACATAACAGGTAGGTATACCTACCACTAGTTTATTTGCATCGTCCACATAATATATATATATACGATGGAATCGGATTCGGAATCGGTTCCGAATAATGTGGCGTTGGCTGCAGCCACATAATCATAATATTATTATCGTATATAGGTGCAATCCTGGTGCAACAGTAATACGGGCCCTCCAGGTGCGTGTGGAGGTCTCCCCGGTAGTGCAGCTCGCGTCCAAAACGTTCGATTCAGCCGTAAAAAATAATTATGACAATAAACAGAAAAAAAAACTGAAAGAAAATCCGTCCCGCGGAACGAAACAACGCTGCAACGAGCTGCGTATATATAATGCGCCGCGTAAAACCCGGCACGATTGCAGTCCGAATCGATAGAAATCTAAACGATCCTTAATTATTTCCATACTCCTATACTCTAATTATTTATACGCACGACAGCTACATAGGCATAGACAGGTACGCATATGTATACAATATAATAATACTGTCGGCCCGACAACGGCGGTGGCGGCGGCGGCGGTCTATGATTATTACTATCGTCATCTGCAGTCAAGTCAGTGTTTCCATTTAGGTTTTTCGTTTTTTATCGCTTATAGTATGTTTCCGATCGTGTTTTCGCGCAGGCCCTACGCAGTGGTCGCGTCGACCACCATCGCCGCCTAGCGCGGATAAAATTCATATTATAATATTATTATATCGACATACGATATTGATCGACGAAATACGGCGGCGTATATTACCTACATGTATATATCTGCGCAGGTAGGTATAATATTATTATAATAATGATAATGATAACGTATAGGTACGTGCTCGTGTCGTATTAAGATACACACGCATGATGCATGTAGCAGGTATCTCCATATAGTTTTTAAAATATTATAATATTATATATATATACTTCGCCCGACTATAAATTACGACGACGACGAATCGTTCAATCTCGCGGTCTGAAAGTGTTTACACACATAATAATTGCAGTACGCAGCGCGAGCCTGCACGTCAGGAAAGTAGAAAAAAAAATCACATGTAATAAATTGTCAGCCATATTATTATTACGCTGATTGATCGACGATATTAACGGTTCCCGCCATGTCGGGGGTAAACGCTCATATTATTATTATTATTTTATTTTCGATATAATATTATGCATCCAGGTTGATCTGCCGCAGACCGAAATATTATTTTTATTTTTTCAGCCCTGGCAGGTTATATATTATAAGGTAGTAAGTTATTGGCGTCGAATTACGCGTGTATTATCTACTATCATGTGAACATGGCACCAAGTCGTCGTGTGCGTCTGTAATTAAATCGCTATTTCCCGTACGACGTATATTAAAATCATGTCACGGTTGAAAAAAAATAATATAATAAAAACACACATACTTAAGCCAATCGTATTCGCATAAATCTAAAGTCCTGCGAGCACGGGTAAGCTGAGAGAGAGAGAGAGAGATAGAGAGAGAAAGATAGCGCCTCCAGAGAAAATGCGGTAGTTGTTGGTATTACTGTACAGGTTCTCCTCAACTATATATCTATATTTATATATGCTGCAAGGTATGAAAAATAGAAAAAAAAACGTAACGAAACGTTTGCACTATGAGAAAATCCGATTAAAACGAGTATACACTATGTCTATATAGTTAAAGTTAGATTGGATTAGTATTTTGTGCACCCAAAATAGGTTGCAGTAATAGTCACTTGGTTTCATTTAAGTGCATAACATCATAGGTAGTCCTAATATGAATAATGCATTCGGTTAATTATTGTTGAAATGCTGCTTATATATTATATAGGAGTGTAGATAGGTACTTATCGCGGGATGCAAAACCTGCAGCATTCTAGTTTCTCGCGGACTGGACTTACTATAATTCCGACGAGTATGATATTTTAATTAAGAGTTTTTACAATTTGAGTCTTTGCTGCATCTCATAAGATGATTTTGGAGATCAGATCCGATTATACCTAATAATATATGGATTTCGTGCACTAACAGGTAAGTATAATATAATATATTATAGCAAAGTCGATGACTTAAGATTTTGGAATTGAGTTTTCATTTTCTTTTTTAATTTTAGAAATCTAGAGACTTAATCCTAAAACAAAATACTTTAACAGAAACAAAATTACATGTTTTACATTATCTACTGGACTTAAAAAACAAATCGAACATAAACAAATTATTAAGCCGGTGCAGATGCAAATAATTCGATATGCATAAATGGAAAATAGTATATTATTTTTTGTGTAAAACATTTAAATTATTTCAGTTAACAAGCGAGATATTTTACAACAGTAAATCAATTTGAAGTCAATTAAAAAAACACTGTGATGGCTTGCCCCCCTCCACCCACCGTTTGTATGTGTTGTGTTACACCACTGCCGCGGCGTAAAATATAATTTTATTCGGTTTATTTCTTTTTTAATTCAAATGAATAAGTAAGTAAGTCCAAAAGTTCAGTTCAACCAAGATACGCCATTGTCATGGTTGGTATTATATTATAATAGGCAGCTCGGGGCTCAGGGTGAAACTCGTATTGATACTTAGCGCGTAAATAAAATTACCATGAATAATAAATTGTAAATAACAATATACTTAATAAATAATATCATATTGATATTAATATGTATATATGTTTGCGATTTAAAATTTAAGTGCAAAACCATTGTGATTAATTATTATTCATATTTATGTCTACTTAGCTTATTTATGACCATAGTAATAGGTACGTCAGTTTTTAATATACCTACCTATACTACAACATCGTGGACTTAAACTTATATAACAGTCAAGGACCGGATCAATTTTGTGAAAGGTTGCACCGGTATGTGAAATTAGACTTCTAATATGCATTAAAATATAATATAATATTTAGATAATGGGATTTTAATACGCTATAATTATCATGTATCATACTATAATAACGCAATAAATACGTAGAAATATATGGAGATTTTCATTTTTCTTCTTTTTTCTTTCTCTATCATCTCTCAGTAAAACTGTCTTTCGCTCTCCATATAATTATTATAAAATCAAATTTATTGTGATATTCAAATCAGTGCATAAGCCCTTCAAAATTCATATAATATAATTCAGTTCATTTATTAATTTATTAATACTATATTATACACGCGTATAAATATGTCAAAAAAGGATACCAATACAGCAATAATATGGTATAGTTTATATATTTTAAAAAACGTGTACACGCGCGTGTAATGTATATATAAATAAAATTATAACGAATAATTATATATTACCTACACTTTTGATATTAAATTATTTATTACGTAGTGGTGGTATCATTTGTGGTGTGCCTATACGATAACAAAAAAAAAAAAAAAAATCCTCGCTCATATAAAATGTATAATATAAAATATAATATATTATATGTGGATTACAATTAGTTATGTACAACTCATTAATACAATAGCTGACATTGCCATTATGAAATGTGAAATCGAATATAAAAATTACTCTACTGAAATAAAACAACAAATCACCCTACACAAGTACCTACCTATACTATCGTACTTATTGTGCTCGTTGAAAATGTATCTGTATAATATAAATATATAATACAAAGAGGGACTCGTTATATATATATATGGCACGTGGCCATAATATTGTCTATTTTACTTGTATATCATAATAGCTGGGATACGTCACTTACTGCATTACAATGAACTTTTGAAATTTACATCATCTACACAAGTGGTCAAATGTCATTCAGTCTTACCTATACATAAACACATAATATACTCTAGATTATATGTGTATATATATATATATATACTATATACTATATATACTATAGGTATTATATAAAAATATGTAGGTACCAATAATGGCTTAACAACGCAATTTCATCGAGTATTGCAGGTATCGTGCCAAGTTTGAACTAACAGACAATAATATATTATAAGTGAAACGCATAAACGAAATTCGTATGAAATCTATTCGAGCAATATAGTCTGTACTCTGTATACCGTACAATATATTATTATTATATTAAAATTTGTTAATTTCAATATCGTCTATAACCGGTGCAACTATAAATTCTAAACATAATATTATTATCTGTTACATAATTATTATTTGTCCGTTATAATTGTCGAGCTATAATAGTGTTCACTAATAGCTAATACAAAAAAAAAAATAAAACATATTACTATCACAGACAGTGACTATAGGAATAATATAACGTTTATAGTATCCAGCATAATATATTAATTAATCGTGCAAAATTCTATATTAGTTAAATGACTATGTATACCTACTACAGATACTAAACATCTCTGGTAGTATAACCTAAATGATTTTGTGTTTTTTTTTAGAGCATATATTAACATTTTTTTACTTATTGCTTAAAGACGTAAAAAGAAAATTAGACAATATTATATATATATATATTTATATGACACATCAAATACACGTATTTGAGGAGGAAGGGCATATAAAGCGATAATACCCACACATTTTTTATTTAGTTTGGCAATATGATTAGGCAATCATAATTTTGGTTAATTTACTGATTTAAGCGTTTGACGTATTCCTACCAAGTTTTCATTGGAATGGAGAAGGAGAATGTAGAGTGATTGAATTGGATACAACTTCAGCGTTTAAAGGGTTTTAACGAGTCTGTAATTTGGAATGAAATTATTTATGATGTTTTGTGGCTAATTGATTTATTACGATTCTATATTTCAAATTAATTCTGAAATTTACAATCAGATATATGGCGCAGAAGAGATATTATAATAATATAATATATTTTAATACTCGTTTTAATTGGTCCGATTTCTAATGAAATCCGATACGCAATTTAACGTTTTTGGACGACGTCCGCGGCAAATTCCAGTAGCCGCGATAATGACATGCTTCCCCTGTACACTCTACCACCCCATCTACCGGCCATCCAAGACGTGAGTGATCACAAAAACAAAAAAAAATGGGTTACTCTATTGAAATTCTATGGTGCGTTTTGACAGTACGTCACGTATGCGTCGTAAACCGAAGGTGCGAGGGACAGAGGCCGCGGGCGAGCATCATATACATAATAATAATATATGATATAACGAACGAAACCGAATTAAAAAAAAGAAAAGAAAAAAGGATTACGTTCCTACGAATAACAAACAACAATAAAAAAATAAGTACGAAAAGACAAATAAATTATAGAGAAAAGAACATACACCATGCGCGGATGCCATCGTCGCCGTGAGGACTGCGTGTAGCGGTAGATAGGTGGATGCTGGGTGGGTAATAATATAACATACAGTCGTGTATATTGTTGTTGTACTTACACGTCGTATATATGACCATAGTATAATTACATGAGGTGGAGGAAACTCTACATATAATAATATTCTAATGCCGTAGTTTCTTGAATAAATCTATACTTAAGGTCTGCGATAGAAAATAAGAAATATGAACGCGTTATACATTATGTGTTATAGACGTACGTGTCCCCAGCCCCCCCACATCGGATATTTCAAATTTTTTTTTGGCAAAAAATTAGCATGTAATTAGCATGTATTTGCATGCTAACTTTTGTAATTTGCACGCGCTTTAATTAGGCGTGGGATCAAAAAATAGGTGGGGGGCTGTAGACACGTGTCTCCGACCCCCCCACCCATCAAAATCACTTATTTTCAAATTTTTTTCTAGGCCAATATTTAGCATGTAATTAGCATGTATTTGCACGCTTGGTCCCGAAACTCTACCGTCATTCGTTGGTTCGCAAAATCCGTTTTTCTAATTTGCACGTGTCCCCAGCCCCCCCACAACTCGAAATAACTGGAACTTCATAATCGTTTATACGCCAATATTTAGCATGTAATTAGCATGTATTTGCACGCTTGGTCCCGAAACTCTACCGTCATTCGTTGGTTCGCAAAATCCGTTTTTCTAATTTGCACGTGTCCCCAGCCCCCCCACAACTCGAAATAACTGGAACTGCATAATCGTTTATACGCCAATATTTAGCATGTAATTAGCATGTATTTGCACGCTTGGTCCCGAAACTCTACCGTCATTCGTTGGTTCGCAAAATCCGTTTTTCTAATTTGCACGTGTCCCCAGCCCCCCCACAACTCGAAATAACTGGAACTGCATAATCGCTTATACGCCAATATTTAGCATGTAATTAGCATGTATTTGCACGCTTGGTCCCGAAACTCTACCGTCATTCGTTGTTTTGCAAAATCAGTTTTTCTAATTTGCACGTGTCCCCAGCCCCCCCACAACTCGAAATAACTGGAACTGCATAATCGTTTATACGCCAATATTTAGCATGTAATTAGCATGTATTTGCACGCTTGGTCCCGAAACTCTACCGTCATTCGTTGTTTTGCAAAATCCGTTTTTCTAATTTGCACGTGTCCCCAGCCCCCCCACAACTCGAAATAACTGGAACTGCATAATCGCTTATACGCCAATATTTAGCAATTCAGCTATTTTCTCGGATATCGATTTGTTTATTATAACTATTTTCCTAAAACTACGAATTTGATAATTTAGTTTATAAATTCAATTAGTTGTTTAAATTGGTTAATTTTTAATTATCATTGTAGAAATAATTTTTCAATTTGATTAAATTATTAAAATTGTTTGCATTTTAATATTGTAGCGATTATATTATAAAAATTGAAATAACTTTTTATACATTTGTTTATACTTTTTAAAATTAATTTTATACATAGGTAGGAATGACTTTTTCTTACATGTTAATAAAATCTAAATAACAAAAAAATATTGACATTAAATTGTATACAATAAAAATTCACAACTGACTTTTGTCGTGCTTTTTACGGGAATCGGTTTTTTTTGAGATCATCAAATATTTCCCAATTATTTGATGCCCCTCTCTTAACGTATGCTTTGTAGTGTCCAACTGAGTTCCTTAGTTTACTTTTTCCAGGCAAAAAACTTAAGACACCTCTTAGTTCAAATGTGCGATTTGCATTGCACAATATTTGTGGAATGTCACATAGTCTGATCTGTGCAATTTTTGCCTGGAAAAAGTAAACTAAGGAACTCAGTTGGACACTACAAAGCATACGTTAAGAGAGGGGCATCAAATAATTGGGAAATATTTGATGATCTCAAAAAAAAACCGATTCCCGTAAAAAGCACGACAAAAGTCAGTTGTGAATTTTTATTGTATACAATTTAATGTCAATATTTTTTTGTTATTTAGATTTTATTAACATGTAAGAAAAAGTCATTCCTACCTATGTATAAAATTAATTTTAAAAAGTATAAACAAATGTATAAAAAGTTATTTCAATTTTTATAATATAATCGCTACAATATTAAAATGCAAACAATTTTAATAATTTAATCAAATTGAAAAATTATTTCTACAATGATAATTAAAAATTAACCAATTTAAACAACTAATTGAACTTATAAACTAAATTATCAAATTCGTAGTTTTAGGAAAATAGTTATAATAAACAAATCGATATCCGAGAAAATAGCTGAATTGCTAAATATTGGCGTATAAGCGATTATGCAGTTCCAGTTATTTCGAGTTGTGGGGGGGCTGGGGACACGTGCAAATTAGAAAAACGGATTTTGCAAAACAACGAATGACGGTAGAGTTTCGGGACCAAGCGTGCAAATACATGCTAATTACATGCTAAATATTGGCGTATAAACGATTATGCAGTTCTAGTTATTTCGAGTTGTGGGGGGACTGGGGACACGTGCAAATTAGAAAAACGGATTTTGCGAACCAACGAATGACGGTAGAGTTTCGGGACCAAGCGTGCAAATACATGCTAATTACATGCTAAATATTGGCCTAGAAAAAAATTTGAAAATAAGTGATTTTGAAGGGTGGGGGGGTCGGAGACACGTGTCTACAGCCCCCCCACCTATTTTTTGATCCCACGTTTAATTAAAGCGCGTGCAAATTACAAAAGTTAGCATGCAAATACATGCTAATTACATGCTAATTTTTTGCCAAAAAAAAATTTGAAATATCCGATGTGGGGGGGCTGGGGACACGTACGTGTGTTATAGGACGACGGGGAAAATGACGAAGATACGCGACGTTAATCAGATTATATTATATTATACAAGCACAAGAGATAGTATGCGTATATAATATGTAAAATAGTGAATACTAAAAATGGACGGATGCAGTTGACCACACACGTATACACAAACAGTTATAATTTACAATACAATAATATAATATTATGCAGGTTTAAAATATTTATTATTAACAAGCAGTGGGAGAATCTTGATGCCACGCGATTTAACACAAAATACATAATATTATAAATCTAGAGACAAATAAACTTAGTAGACTCGACAATCGAAAAATAGGTACAAACATGTTTAATGTTAATAATAGGTACCTTTCTTAATAATTATTTGTAACTAAATGAATATAAATCGACGGGTGGTGAGAGACGCGTTTATTGGCCAGACGCATCTGCAACAATTATTTTCATCGTAATAATTAGTGTTGTTCTGATACGTGAACTCTAAACTTAATTTGAAAAAGGATAAGAGAAGGCGAGCATCATCAATATAATATGTCCATTTATCGACTTTCGAACAAGAATACCGAGTCGGTTGTCACTCATCGTCGATTTGCCAAGATGATAAGTACTGCAAGTCGATTGAACACGTCATAGGCATCATCGGCAATAATTTTATAGCTGTGAGTCGATTGCGGGCATAGTACATTTCCAAACAAGATTAAAATTATGTAGGTATTAAATATTATATTATATTGTGATGGTCGACATACCAGCACCATACACCGGTGATGATGATGGCAATCACGTCATAGGTAGGTGGGTGTAATAAATTGATGTAGGATCTCTATCGCTCAGTTTCTCTATCGTATAGAATAGGTATATAGAAAACTAGATCAGTATTTTCAGGGCAATTACATTCAAACGGCCTACGACAGCGGCGCATCTCATCATCGACTTTGACCGCAATTATTACATGTAACCTATACCTAGATAACTATAATATATTATATACTATGTTTAAACGGGTGTACGGGTATACACATAATGTCATGTACAGCCGCTATGTTTACAATATTATTTTAATCGATACGTACGTCGACGCACTAATAACGCGCAATAATCGTTTTCGATGTGCATTTTGTTTCATGTTTCAAAATAACATTATAATAATGTTTATAAGATTCCTCGAGAAGAAAACGCGCGCATCATTGGCATTTAATATTATATAATAATTTCAAATCCGAACAACGACGGCGTCATTCGTACTTATATGATAAAAATTCTCGCAATACTATGATATATATATTTTTTCATACTCGCAATTCTATATATATATACTTATTATACTGCAGCCTATACGGTGAATGGTCGGCAAAATAACGGGTTTTTCAAATGTCCTGTATGTACATCGTTTATATAGTATATTACATACTTTTATCTGCGCCGTATTGTATTGGATTTATAATAATGTGGCATTATAATACGCGATGTATTTAATTTTAAAATGATTATTTTGCCAAGAACAGGAACCTACGTAAACATGTTTTTACTAAAAATATTATACTCTAAAATATGTGAATATAATATATTATAAATGTTTTGGATAGATATTCCTATAACACCTATACGAATAACGATATAGCTGTCGTGTACGGATATTTTTAAAATATTCATACAATATAAATACCTAAATGTGAATATATATTTTAAAACGTTACTTTGTATAAGGCATATACCTACATCGCAAAAACTAAATTAGCCTATAACATCAACACTTATTATACATAGGGACAAATATTATTATTATTATTATTATATAGGTATTATATTATATGTATGTTAATTAATTCAACGCAATCTATATGGATTTGTTTGAGGTCTACGAATTCAAGACATTTATAATATTATTATAGTATATCCACTATCATTATTCACGCCGCAAAAATATTCTGTTATATTGGAATAATATGTATAAGGAAGGAATAAGAGTTTCAAAGATCGTGCTACAGGTTATACTATTATTATATATTTTATTATATGTCTTATTATACCTATAACACTGTAGACTTTAATGGTAGGCCATTAAGTTGACGACATATTGTTTCTATGGTGAATGGTGATGTTATGAATGTTACAATAGCATGAAATCATATAATAATTACAGTTATAATTATGTAGGGATTACCTTATGGCCAATAGTAGAATTTTTAACGTAGTTTAAGTAAATAACGGTTTTTCGTGATAACGCGTTAAAGTCTTTGATACATATTATAGTTTATGGGAGTGTAACGCGCACAAGAGCGGTCTTAAACCCAGTTGTTGTGTTTATACTGAACTGTGTGAGCTCTGCCTAATTATATAACCACAGGTACAACAAGGTGATGTATACATATTTAATATTATGTCGAACAAAATACCATTACTCATAAGAAATATGATTTATATAATAATAAAAATAATTATTGTGTAATTATATCATAACAGACTTCATGTTGCTATTAAAAAAAATTAGCATCACGCTTGATGGAAATATATAATATCTATTTATACTCATATTAAACATATTCTACGAAAATATTGACAGCTAATAATCATGTAAACTATATACTATACTATATATACACTAAACTTTCATACGAGACACAGATGGCGCAAACGCCTGTTGTTGCGAGAAAAAAATCTGCTCGACTACTACGCACAACATCGTGCTCCTAAAGATACATTAGAGGAAATTGTAATATCTCAAATTCAGCAAACCATTGTAGTGATATTTTAGTCGACATATCGTGACTAAAACAGTATGAATAATCTATAATAAATTATTTAATGAGTTTATTAAGTTATAAGTGGTTTTTTTGTTTCTATTTTTTTGAGATGATTACACACGAAACTACTACGCCTGCACTACCTACACGCCAAAGTTATACGCACCATTCTCTTGATTCTGCAGACATGATCAAATAACGATAATATTATTATAAATTATAATAATATGGACGTACTGTTATATTATATAATATATTGTATTAGGCGTTGTGGACTCCGATGCGATTTTTCGACTATACGAGAGTTGCGAAGCAACAATATCGACCTAACTGAGCAATAATTTCAGGTTGCAGATTATAAATATAGGTAGCGCGATGTTATATACCTAGTTAATATTGCAAAACGTCCGAAATCGATTACGAATTTTAACTTCGCACGGCCTTACGCACTGTGCGCGTCAGTCACACCTACACACGCACATCACGGGTTTACAATAATACGTATATATTGTATGTATACATAGGTACGCTGGCCAATTGTAATTTGCATATTTTTACATAATTATTCGTTAATAAATCGTTTACCGATATATTTTAACGTTAATGACAGTCAAACATAATAATATATAATAATATAACACATGGTATTATCATAATGGAAATGAACAGCGACGGTCCGCCGTATAGCACAATGTTTACTCATGCTGTTGCGTAATAATATGTACAAATAATGTATAATAGAAATAACTGTATTATTTTAAGTGCGTCTTAAAAGTTCAATTGAACACGATTTGACGATACATAATATAATAGCGTATAATACGCAACTCGCGGTACCTATACGTATATAATATTATTTTAATCCAATGGAACGAAATTATTCAAACAGTGACTGCAAAAATCGCATCGCACATATGTGTATATTGTATAATATATATATATAATATATATGTATTTAATACGCCACGCGGTATCGAAACAATGCGCGTGCAGAAAAAACGGTTTCAGCAACAGCACCTATATAGATATATATAGGTATAAATATAAGGCATTCACGAAATGGGAACGGTCAAATAATAAGAATAATAATTTGTATAGGACATACACGTATATTATATTATAATATACCGGGTGATCCATTCAGCGTATGACGCTCCTTATTTTTAAAACCATTGTGGTTTTTTAAATTATTTTTCTTACGATATTTGAAGTCGATAAAAAAAACAATTTTTTTTTAAAACCTTTATATTTTTTATAATTTTTTTTTAAAGACATTAATATGAATTTTTAATTCTCAATTCGAAAGTAAAATAACTTTTGGACTAGCTAATTTAATGTAGGTATACTGATGTAAAAAACGTAAAATTTTGGATTAAATATAACTAAAAGTTATGTATTTAAACCGATATATGAACGGTGTAGATATTCAATATTGACACACGGAGGTCAATATTCATTATTCACATAAGGTTTGTCCACAACTTTGCTCATCTTAAATTTAAATACGTCTATACACTTTGAAAAAATACTGCAGGCAATAATACTTCGCTTCGGAATATGAAATGAAAAATGTATGTTGTGTTTCAAAAGAATAAAACGATAACGATGAAAAATAGTAGAAATATAATTTTCTTTTTCCAAAAATTAATGCTTGTACATAACGACTAAATAAAAATTATAAGGTTTTCAAAAATAGTTTTTTCTAAAGCGATTAGATAGTGGCATAATACGTTGAATGGTTTACCCCGTACATAATAATATGGACGATCGCAATGACGGCGACGTCGACGAGATTGCGCGGTTATAGAGACAAAGCTCGACGCACGATAATTACTCGAGTTGTGATGTGTACACGCGGCGGCGGAGGGGCGGTTCAGTGCGAGTCGGATTTTCATAATATTCGAATAAATACGCCAGGCACGACGACGACAACAATGAGTCGTAGAATAACGACTATTTCGATTGTGTCAGAAGATTTATACATGTGCAGACGAGCTTATATAGATCCCATTTGGGCGGACTAAAGGTAAAATGGCTGCAGTTATATTATTATTATTGTATCGCCGATGCTGCTGCGCTGTCATCAATCGCCCGTCGGCGCAGAATAAATATCGCGCGGACAAACGGGGCATAGCTCAGCGTTTCCTTACCGTTGCAACTGTACCTCTGTGTGTGATGTGCTCAATATACAGGATGATTCAGCGAACATGCTAACCCCCCCCCCTATTATTATTATTATTTTTGTTTAATTTAACGATGATAATATTCAAATTATTGAGATTTTAATGATAATAGTCCTAAAGAATGGTTTAACAAAAAAAATTAAGTATAGATGTAACATGCGGTTCTTATACTTGGAACATTTAAAAAAATTATACATATGTGGCTAGATTAATATTCATTGAATGTACTAGGGTCTTAAATCACCATAGCTGTCATATCTGCCAATATCATGGATCCTTATAGTAGGTACACAAAGTTAAATGACTCAAAAACTATTCGTTACAATTTTGAAATAATTGGTGGAGGGAGATTTTATTTTTAAAAACAGGATTTTTTATCTTCATATCAAGACATCCCTCGAATGTCCAAAATTTAAAAATATATTTAATTCTTAAAGTAAATTTTAGTTTCAAAAATCAGATTTATATATAAATGCAATATTGATAAAAAAGGGGTGAGCTATCTCGGTGAATCACCCTGTATATACATACGATGTCAATGACGACAGACAAGACACATTTTAAGGCCGGAATTCCGTAGCCAGTGCTGTATTTTTCGCACGCACGCACACACGTCTGTGTTTTATCGTCACTACCCGCGTCGTTACACGTCCTCTTTTATTGCCTGTTTTAGAACTTTTCCAACGATATCATAAACAATATAAATCTGTGTGTGTGTGTGTGTGTGTGTGTGTGCAGGTATTTATCGCAAACGACCATTACCACATGTCGTCTCTGACGACGATATAATGTTGCTGCGCAGTTGTACCTATATATATATACTTATATATATGTGTGTGTTATATACCACAATATTATACTCTCTCCGTATTTACACTATATCAGTATGCAACCCATGTACATTGTATTGTATTTGCACCTTATAAAATGCTGTGTAAAAAAACAATATCGAATTGATATGTTTGGCTCCAGCGTGGTCGTGATTTCTCATTTAATCGTTTTGTCGTTGTCGAATAAAAATGCGTGTACAAAACAACATACGAGTATAGTAGCACCATCACTCCAATGGAAATCAAAAAGAAAATTTATTTTACGAGCATATCCGTATCAGATTTAATCCGGTTACATTCCTGAGTTCTTATTATTATTAAACATTGGTTAACAAATAAGATAAAATATTATGTAATATCATGATTCTTTGGAACAACAACAATATAGGCAATGTAACATTTTTAACATTTTGCATAAGTATTATTTTTATCGCATAAACAATTATTAAAAGCATGCACAATGAAATATAATATTCGTAACATTATGTATGGTGTCATTATCTTTTATTCAAAAATATCATAATTAGTTTTCATACATGAAAAAAAAATTTTGTAAAAGAACACTACATAATAGCATAATAGCATAATAATTTATATAGTTCCGGCTTTAGTATTCGTACGTTAGTTCAATTCCCGTGACAAACTTCGTTAAGGTAAATGGTATCATCCGGTTCATTTATGAGTAGGTACTTACGTTGTATTATTTTAGCTAACACAAAAACACACACACACACATGTATATTTTTTATTAAAACCCTCAAAAATCTAACTACATTATTATCCATTGAAACACATGTTACCTGCAGTCACGTTTTAAAGTTGTTTTAAGAATAAAATAATATACTTTAATGTGTGTAATGACAGAAGCATGTGTTTATCGCGTGTTATATTTTAACTTTTAAGGTACATATATACATATAATAGATTATCGATTGTGTACAGGTGCTAATTAATGTCTGCGCAACGAGCCCACGGAATATCTCTATTCTAAAAAAGATTATTTTTGACAGCGAGTAGGTGTAATAGCATGTAGATGATAATAATATTACTGCGTGTTAATATTATTGCTAATAACAAAAATATAAAATAAAATATTGTACATATGTATATTCAAAGTTACTGGTCTTATTCAATCATTGTCACTAAAGTATTGTTTTTTTTTTCAATTTTTCACAAACGTCTGAAGGACATCACGCGTAAGAAAATCACGTCTCATTATTATTATACATATATTTTGACCTATACGCACAATTAAAGCACAACGTTATAATATGTCAAGTATAGATTGGCCAAGCATAATTATTAACACGTCAACAACTGCATACCTATAACAATATATTGACGGGCTCTGGATTGGAATCATTAATCTTAAACTCCACGATTTAACTAGGCATACGTATATGAGTGTAAATGGTATTTCCCTCCGTCACGTTTGACACGGATAAAATGAGTTAAACAAAATTATCTTATACAGGTACTCTGTTACGTCTTAGATTAAAAAAAAAAAACCACCTCTGGAACACAGTGATTTTGTGAAAACTGTGCATGCCCAATGAACACGTTATAAAAGTATTAAATAAGATTATTTGACAGGTTAATCATGGGTATGCGTTTAATTTGTTTGTAATTAACAAGTCAGCGAATTAAGATAAACCACACTGTCATGTTTATAACATTAAGTTTTCGGACAACTTCGGCGTTGAGGCATTGTAATAATGTTATAGACGCGTCTGATGTTTTCATGAAATCACGATTTTTATAATAATACAGAGATTTATGGTTTTCGTAGGAACTATATTAATATAGTTATGTATATTAAAATATATAGGTAGTCGAACCGTATACACTATACACGAATAAATTTGTTTTAAAATAGAGAATTATTTGCTAAAATTATAACATAAGATTTTTATATAATAAATTATGATAATATTATATAAGTAGTAGGTGGGAACAGTATGGCAATATTATTATGCACATATTTAATTTCAATTTTTACGAAATAAAAAAAAAATTGCTCATAAATGTATGACATATTATAATATTAAAACGGTTATTTCTTCCAATCATATAAATTATAGAATTAAAAATTTAAAACCACGTGTGAGGGAAAACAACATTTATTGTAGATAGTAATCATAATTATTATGAAATATATTAACGTGGTTGTTCAGTTAGCCAGCTAGCTTGGCTTGTATTTTTTACCACCTACAGAGATTATCTGCTTTTTTCATTTTGCTGATAGCAGTGCGGTGTACCGGAACTAACACCATCACAGCTGTTGTCAGTCAAAGCACTTCATATATATGCGCAAGATTATTAGTGGAGGGTGAAGAATAAATTTATGGGAATAATTACAATAATGCATAACCCTCCTTAAATTTTTGTTTTAATATATTATATTTGTATACATATTTAAGATTTTAGGTTCCGATCAGAGAAACGAATGTATTGGTTTTATAACGATGTACTATTATACTATAATGTTGATGAGTGAAAGTTTGTCCACTGGAGATTCAGTAAGCTCAATTTTTTGAGCTGAGATTGCGGAATTTTCATCGCAGACTTCGAGAACATTATCTAATAGTTTAAAACTTAAAAAAGTTTGAACATTTACATCAAAAGTTGAAACAACAGCTAATAATTTATTCCAATCTTCGTCATCCAATTTTTGTAGGTACATCCTCAATGAGTATTACAGGGGATTAAGGTGGCTTCGTTTTAAATGTCCCATGCTTTTTTAAAACAGTCAATGATAGTTATTATTGCAGTTACATCATTCCATAGTACAGTCATTGCATTGTCTCATCGTTTGTAAAATCTTTCATTTTACACAATATGTTTGATCGTAGTCATAAAGTTTTCGTGTGTACAAGTAAAATAGTATTTTTTATTAATATAGTAAAACCTCTCTATAACGGACCCTTTACTAAACCGAATTCTCTTTATAACGGAAAATGTCAATAGTCTCTACAGTGTAAATAATATATACAATTTTCTACCTTTCTATGACGTAAAAATGTTTGGTCCCATGCGATTCCGTCAAAGTTTCACTGTAAATAGGTAATCCCGCTTTAGATAATAATATATAGGACGTATAATATAGATACAAACTCGTTTACAAAAACACGTCATTATTATCGTCATCCTAAGGCCGGTATGTGATTTCGTTAAAACGTTAATTGATTCACTATGTAAACGCATACTATATATTTTTGTTTCACTAACGCCGCGGTTTCCGACAAAAGCTAATATATTCTATATAAAATATGAAAATATGGTATATTAGTGTGGCTGAAATATTAAACGAACGTGACAGTAATATTGCATCATCCATCATCGTCACCTTCGCAGCTATTCAAAATCGGTTTCCTCAGCTGTATGGTCGTTTACAATTATATTAATAAGAGGCAAAGTATTTGTGTATGTGCGTGTGTGTGCATCGTTGAAGTCATTTTTTTAAATTGTGCGTTTTAAAGAATGGTTCAAACAAGAGTTAATTGCAGATCACGGAAAATGAATATTTTTTTTGTTTGAGATAAGCATTGTCGTTACGATTACTTATAAAACAAATAGTAATCTGCGGAAACGCACTGAGCGTACGCACCGGCTGCAGTTGCTAGCTCCCGAGTGGGTGACCACCCGGGATTTTTAGCAACATATCCTTGTCACACATACACAAACACGTGTTACAACCCTATACCCACTTAAAAAACTTACAAACAAATATACAAAAATAACCCCTACCGTACCACCCCATACCCAATAGCCTATGTTGCTACAGATTCCCCATAAAAAAAATAGTCATTAGATAATTGTTTATAATTCAAGACCTGTACTGTTAAACTTGGTCAAAATATGCACCAGTGTTAAAAATGTGTGTAGTTTACTTTTAACGGAAATTAAGATAGGGTAAATCCACTGACATATTTTAATTTTTCATAGACAAACGCTAGTATGTGAACTAGCTATACGATGTCCACGCGGAAATTGCGCCGTCGTTGCCGTAAATTATTCGTTTCGTTTTTTAGACAAATTGGCGGCAGCGTCAGGTTGTTGTATTACATAACAAAAGTAAAGGAACACAATAATATAACATTATTATATTATGCACCGTATAACACATGGACGCGGATCGTTGAAATAATGAAATACCTAAAGCTACAAATTTCTAGAAAAGTACCTATACATTGCCACGTTGGAGACGCTAAGAAAAACGATAATTCCAGTTAGTGTCCAAAACGAGAGTAATAAATAATAGTAATACAAAAAAAAATGAATGATGAAAAAATGAAGGGGATATAACATATGTAACGCGAACGGAGCCGATGGCGTTGCTGTTTTTACATCGTTCATATAATATATGCACAGAAAATTAGTGGTTACACACACAGACGTTATTATATTTGAGTACATTATAATATAATATATAGACACGTATCGTAGTAGTCGGTTGGCACGCGTGTAGTATATTATATATATATAGACGCGACATCGGAAATACATCATAGTCGAGCATTTTCACAATATAATATACCTAATACTTTTAAACCTATTATTTGTATAAGAAAAATGTCGTTAATTTTTGTGCAAATCTATAAACACACCAAAAAATACTAAAATGAAAACATAAAAATAATATTATACGTATATAATACAACACGCGCGTTGCTGCAGGCAGCTAATAATCGCTCGGCTCATATTGAAGGGTCGTGGAAGCCCCCCCCCCCCCCCCCCCCCCCCCCGAACAGATCGTTAAGTCGGATTTGAGTCCAGTGAGAACTATGTACAGTATATTATACAAAATGTAACTATACTTACTACTACTGCAGTCTGCAATGGTTGGCGGGCTTGGATATACATGCAGCATAAGTTTATTAATTCTTCGTTCGACGTTATGTTATGTTTATAGATATTAGCTGTACTACGACGGCGACGCTTCACCGTATTTGATATATTGTTAATCGTTAATTTTTATGGCTCACGTACAAATTAGCGGTTATTGATATACGCGGCGCGCGCGGAGCACATCCTCTCCTACAGCACCGTGTACAGAACGAAATATGATTCGTAATAATTGATCCAGTTTGATATTATGTTCCTATATCAGTCCGTACCAGTTTGTGCGTACCACCCGCGTTTAAAAACAAATTCCGATAAAATTTAATGGTTATAATATGCGTATACCTACAGAAAAGGAAACAGTGGCGGCCCCGCGATCAATTCGAAAGTGATTTGAACAGTAGCGCGTATATAATATTATGTATTATGTACAACTATATTATATAGGTACCGTGCTACCGCCGCCAGATTGAGTTTTGCACGTGTGTGTGCGTGCAATCATATCGGGATATTATTTAAACCGGAAAATAAATCGCGTCAAATATGTTTACGGTACATTTTGAAAAACGAATTATTAACGAGGATGGAACGTGTATCCATATCGTAGAAAATTAAAATCTATATAATATAGGTACTACGTATCCGAGATAGGTGTCTACAAATAAATATTTTACACTAACGACAGTTTTCTAAACGTAGATAACGAAAACCTGACAAGTCTTAACACAGCTGTTGCGTCTAATGAAACTTTATCGTCTTGTTATAAGAGAGCTGCGCGTTTGTTGCGGATTTTTTTTTCATTGAAAACGGATGCTTATCGGATGCACGCGGAACACTTATACACATATATACATGTATAAAATATGTATAGAACCTACTCGACTTGGTCGTGAGCGGAGAACGATATTCGCATTTACATTTCGTTACGTAGTCAGCTGATTTGGAATCACAGTCGAGCGGATTCACTGATGATAGGGCTGAAATGACGAATGCAGAACAAAACAAATGTAAACATATACCTACAATGAGTCCGCGACCATTATAGGCATAGCAAATAGCGATAAATAGTACGAAAATATGATTTGCATATTATACCAATACGATAGTCTACCGATTGAATATTTTGGTAAATATAAGCGTCTGATATAAACGGAAACGATAACATCAAATGCAGTCATTGCGGGAGTATATTACATGGGTCATGTACCAGTTTCTCTCGGAATTCTGAATTAACTATTTACACACCAATACACACCTCACCCACCCTAAAGAAACACTATTTAGAGCAAACCAATTCCCCTCAACCAAATGTGTACTGCGATTTCCCTTTGCGTCATATTATACACACGAACGCAAAACCATCACAATAACTGACATACAAGAGGTAAATATGTGACAACATGAATCATGGTGACGATGACGTTTATATTATAGAATTATCATTATTAAATAACGCAAATATAAAAACGCATCTAATAATAATAATAAATAAAAATGTTGAATGTTAAATGTTCACCTCTAAAATTAGTCACATGTTAGATTTCCCCTTTTGAATAAGATGTGTTATTGTCTTACGTTGAAGGAAGGGCAACTACTTGCACATTTTTTAAATTCCGAAAACAACCACTGAAGCTGGCAAACACCCTGTAACTTACAGGCTTTAAGTTGGTCCAGGTTCACAAGTGTGTTTCAACTTACAAAAACGACCACGAGTTTTTGCGTTCCAACAATTTCTGAGCGTAGTGATTAGTAGTTAGTACGTATTTGGTACTTGTAATACATAATATAAATCCTCTACCAGTAAACATACTATACAGTACACTGCACATTAGCAACTGCAATATCACGACAGTAGTCCAGCAATAGAGTGGAGTATTTGATTTTCACTGCGAACAAATTTAAAGTAATATGCGACTAAGGGCCATTCTTACAATGCTCGGTTAGTGCCTGATAACACTAACCGGAAGAATTTATCATGAGTTAACCGATAGAATTCTACCGGTTAGTCTTAACCGACACTTAACCGGACATTGTAAGAACGGCCCTAAGTATCATTTATATACCTACAGGATATATCAATATATTATACCATAAAGTGATTACGAAGAAAACCGACGAACAGCCATACAATACGGCGATCAATCGAGATAAGACCAATTACTGACGTGTTAGCACTATATGAAACGTTACCATATATGACAACACATCACCGCGACTATACACGTCGAATATAATGCAAAGCTCATTTATATCGGTCCAGACTTAGAGTTGTCGGCCGCAAAAGAACTACCTAGCTGTCTCTTCATAAAACATATACAATATTAACAATCGAGACCATTCATATAATATCCCTATGACGCGCGTCGTCTATATTGCACCACATAAAAATTATAAAAAAAGAAATTACGTCAATGAGCAGGAGACTGCAGTAAACTAATATTATAGTGAGTTAGGAAAGTTTCTGCGATTGAGAATTCTATACAATAAATAGTTTCTAAGCAATTATTTCAATTGAAACGCATCATTTATCGAACGGATAACATTTCGAATTTAAAGTTGAAAGAAAAAAAAATGAATGAAACACAACTGTTTATTCAATCAATAATATATAATTATAATTTATGACGACGGCCTTCCTTAAAATGTATATACATAAACACGTTCGCGTTTGATTCAAGTTAAATTTTACAGTTACCATTATACGAGTCCAGAGTCGTATTATAAAAGTATATTGGTTTTTTATTTTAAGTACGTAATATATAGCGGCCATTTCCAAAGATAATATATGAACGAAAACGTGCGTATTACTTTATATATATGCACACACAATAATGATGTTAACGATTAATTATTTTAGAAAATTGTAAGGCAAGTTTATACGACGCTGTATAATATTATAATATATATATAGGTTATACGAAACCGTTTCAAAGTACCCTTAAGCGTATTTATTATAATATGTTCGAAGTTTTATGTGAATTCTATCGTATTCGATCATTATATGTTATAGGAATGCATTTATATATTATATTATGTGTGCGCCGGCGTGTCCGTTTGCGATTGAATTTGAAACGCCACACGGCGGCGGCGGCAGTGACGTAAATATAATATTATAAATTGTGTTGCGAAATGAAACATTACTATGTAGGTTTTAGCGTGAGAACTCATCTCTCATAGAAATTTATAATAGTGGCGAACTTAAAAGATTTAATTTGCGCGCATCGCGGTGGCGGCTTCCAAATAAACGCTATCGTGTGCGGGTAATTACAAGGCGGCAATATTAGTCTCACGCGTTAGTAGTTCTTGCGATTTATTCACTTTATAGAAGCTGAAGCGAAAATTCACTCAAAAAAGTGAAAACATACCATAAAACGATACGTGAAATAAAATAAATGACTTATATTCTAAAATACATCCAATACATATTGGGTTTAAACCCAATATTCATGCATGGAAAATAACTGTTAGCAGATATAACTAATATTATGGTATTAAAATATAATGCAGTTGAGTACGCAGAGGAGAGGAGGAATGGGCTGAAGCCCACCATCCTCATTACTCGTATTTTTGATAAAAAAACCTTCTTGTTTCATATTCATCAAGATTTAAATGGACAATCTACATCTAACATAAATAAAAAAAAATCGACAGAAGTATTCAAATTATACCTCACCTAAAAGTTTGAAAAAATTAATTGACTGTAAAAACTAAAAACTAAATATATTAAACATATGTTTATGTATGATTAACTAAGAACTAAGAGAGCATCTTATTTAATTTTCAAACCTTATCACATGAATTATGAAAACAGCAAGTAATTATTTACTATCAATCCCTCCTCTCCATTGAAAACTCTTACGTACGTCACTGGACTACATTATGATTCTTGAAATGGTTATTATTATAGTTATTCATTAATGTTTTTAAGGGCAGTGTTGGCTAAGTTAGTATGCGTATAGCGCACAAATAGTACCTATGATATATAATATTATGCTGTGCAGGAAGAGATCAACTAAATTAGTTGATCACACGCAACGCCCATAACGCGGACGTTGACGTTTAAAAAAAAAAAAAAATGAAAAGAAATTATTCCTTCGATCATTATTATTATAAAATATAGAGGTACACCAGTAATCATAACTGCAGCAATCGTATTGGTGTATCTGAAAAATATAACTTTAAATTGGCTCAGAAACAATTTAACGGTTTCCGATCACGTACGGTCTTTGGTTTGATCTAATTGGAATGAACGTGAACAAAAAAAACGCAACATTATTATAATAAGTATCGGATGAATTGAAAAACACTATACTTTTCCACCACTTCCGACTGTCGAATATATATATTTATAATAGTTCGATAAAATAAACACACAAAGATTGTATAGTATGTGGATGTGCGTCTGTTGGTCGAAAACTTGTAGCGTTTAATAGTGGATAAAAATGTGTATAAAATTATAACTAATAATTATATAGGTTTCTCTGTTTTTCTGTTGCTTTTTACTCACTCAGTATAAAACGTGCACTTTGATTTGGCTCATTGTTGTTTAATTAATATATTCGAATTGAAAGTAAAATAAATTTTACGAAATGTTTCATCGCGTACACAGGCACTGGTATTTTCGGAATAAGTTACATATAGTAGGTATACTATTAAACCTTTCAAAGTTCTGTTTTAGTTGTATACCGCGTGATATATTTAATGTAATAGACACTAATATTAACTAATATTATTAACAACTATGAACGTCTTTAAAAATATTTATTTTAGATAATTTAATGCCAGTAAAAAACAAAATTTGTTTACTATTTGCAATGACTACATGCATTAGATTTATGAAAAATACATTTCAGACAAGTAATATTCAAGAATTACAAATAGGTAGACACTTATAGTTCAGATGGTCGAGAGTGGATTTGTTCTACACTTTTCCATTAATCTAATTTTAAATATATTTAAAACAGTTAGTAAACCTAGCTACTTAGTTGTTCAAAATTTGATTTGTTTAGATTGAAATACACATAACGAATTATGTATTCTTCTATGAAATATGGAGATATGAAATTAAAAATGTATATGTCATTATAGTTCAAAATAGTAAAATTAAAAAAATTATTACAATAAAAAGTAGTTAAAACATAGTTTTTCTAAAAATATTGTTTTATAGAGACTTAAAATTATTTGTAGAATAAATATTTTCGAAAATGTTTCCTACAGTTTGCTTAAATATTGAGTGTTTAATATTAAATAGATCACCGCGTATAATTCATATAATACTTAACACGTAGGTCCATTTAGAAAACTTTCAAGTGAAATGTCACGATCGTTCCACGAAAACGACATTTTCAACTACTGGTGGTTCCTGAGCTGCGTGACGCGAGAGTACGGGAGATAAGAGTGATAAGGCTATACTTTATTATAATACATTGTTTTTATAATAATATGCATACGGGAAGTTCAAAATCGACACGAAACAAAATCAACGTTACCGACAATGGACTATACTATGGATGATGCTGCGTAAATGAGAGGATGCGAATGTGCACAATGCAAATAAATTGATGCGTATATAATATAATATTGGTGTATATTTTTAATATTAATATAAATTATTATTATAATCTACGTAACATTATTATTATGTTGATCGACAGAAATTTTGAGTGATCCGTCGGGTGGGCGTGGGACGAGGGTGGAGTGAACTGATAACTATATTCTCCACAGTCAGTAGGTATATATCGTGGCAACGAATGTAATTGACATTTTGATAAATACGACGTGACTTTCGTATTTCATTTTTATTATTTTTTTAATCCGTCTACAGCGGCGCGCGCTGCGCTTAATAAAATGTAATTTATTATAATAAATGGGATCGCGTCATAAATGACCGTGTGATCTACATTGCACAATACTTTATGTATATACATAGTGTATGTTCTACGAGTGTGGAATATGTGCATGTGTTAGGTTGGGTACTCACAACTATATATATAAAATAATAATAATAATAATAATACTTTCAACTCTATTATTATTATTATTATTATTATAACTATCATCATCATTATCATTATCATCGTCGTTGTCGTACTTTGCCACACTACCTTGTGATTCTTCGATAATCCATTATTACATTCAGATACAATAGTGGACGACGAGAACCGTCGGTATACAGGAGTTCTAGGAATTAGATATTATTTATTTTTTCGCAATACTGTGGCGATTCATAAAGTCGGACAAAGCGTAAAAATGGGTCAATTATTATTTTATTAAACATCAAGTGTGTGTGTGTGTGTGTGTGTGTGTGTGTGTGTGTGCATGAGCTTGCCCGCATAGTATGTATAGTTATTATTATTGCTGTTGTTGTACGTTTCGATACGCGTAAAGTTGTTAACGAAAAATTAAAAGCGTTTTAGAGGGTCGTGTCAAGGCCATCGCAACGATATAGATAAGCGCAGCACCATTGTATATATTGTGATATTTCCGTCTAATCTCAATCGAATTATTTATATGTACAAAAATACACAGCATCTTGACCTAGTTATGATATATATATATATATATATATTATATTTAGTGTTCAATTTTCTATTAGTGTTTTTCTCATTTGCGCGCCATTATATGAAATAACATTAAAAATGTTATGTTTTATACACGATACAGTATATATACAGCTTTTGTTTGATCCGATATATCGACATAAAATGCACTTAATTTTTTTACATTTTCACCCGACATGTCGTCGTCTGCTATTCCCCTCAAGTACGGCGTATAGTAGCTAGTAATTGAGAGAAAAAAACCTTCTCCTTACAATCTGCACACGCATAAACCTCCCGTCCTGCGCAATATAGGCAAATCGTGAGAACTTGGTAACTAAACAGATTTTATCGTTCCTTCGTGGGTAGGACATGCTGTGTTTGCAGCAATCTTTTATCCTTTTTTCCGTCCGCCAACTGTCCTTGTCCAGACATGAGCAATAGACATTAGGTATATGCTGCGTATGATAACAATGATTATTTTCAATAATATATATCACCCAGTTTTGTTTGCTAGAAAGCTATAATGCAGTTACTGCTTCAGTGTGACTATACAGATAATTGCAGTGGTCGCGAAGAGATGAACAGAATCGGAACGATCAATGTTTTTGCGCCGTTTTATACAATATTATATATAGTTGCGTTCGAATAATTAGTACGGATAATACCTTTAACTATAAAATATATAGTATATAAACCAACTTAATTGACAATGGAGACAAATCGTATTTAATACACATAGATTTCTATCCGGAATTGATAAATCGTTCGACAAAAACATCGTAGTATAGTACAAATAACACTATATTATTACCTATATATATTATAAAAGAATGTAATATATTGCAGTCAACGACCACAATCTACGACGTTTCGTGACATTTATGTATTTATTTTTTCATCGTATTTAAAACCGTTTCTGTACATTGTACAATGTTTTCTGTAAGTGTAGGTGTATATACACTATTACAATAAAATTCATAGGTATAACATTTAATATGCGTTAGTACGGACAGTGCCTGCCACCTGTAACCTACAATTGCATTGTACACAAGATCTGCTGCAGAATTTAACAAAAAAAACAATTTAGTGTATACCATCGTAAAATTTATATCGATTTCTTAATAATATCATATCTATCGTTTACAACGTAGTTGATTGCGGTCCCGTTTATGAACTATATTATTGCGCTATCTAAAATTTCTAATTTCGTTGGATATTATGCCGAACCAACTAATTCAATAAATTCTATTAAAAGATAATATATATTATTACTTATTAGCAATATAAGTACGCTTATATATATTATGTCGGATCTATAGCGGGATTAGCGAACTGGCTTACTCCATAGCCAGCGCTATTAATTTCTTTAATAAAAATGTTAAACTAGAAAATTAGCACACGTAAACAAATCTGAAGATATTTACAAGTATAAGGAAACTGAAAAAAATTAAATGACGATAAATGTACTAGTAAGGCATGATACACCTAGCTGTTTATGTTATTATGCACTATCTATACCTATACTTAGTTATTACTTTTAAGTATTTTGTATGTATGCGTTTATTTATATTTGTATATTTTAACGTTTTCTATTTTTTTTAGAATCAGTAATTTAAATTGAAAGAAAACTTCAATACTAATCCATGACATTTTACATATAGGTAAAACTAGGTATACCTAGATATAAAAATAGCTCTTATTGTTTATTGTTACGGAGAGATAATATCGTACTAATTTTTTTGTTAAATCGTCAATTAGCCGTATTTGTGTATACGGTGGTTATTTTTGTAGAGAATCGAATGTTTTGGATTATTACGCGTACGCAAAAATACTGAATAAATAGTATTTTAGCATGAAAAATATTATCGTTATAACAAATGATATTTTGTGTGGACTGGGAACAATGAAACTGAAAAAAAGTTAATAGAGCGTACCTATATTATATTATACGTAGTGTCGTCGACGAACAGAAATAACCGCACGTGTGAGTGACGTCTACAACACATATTATTATACCTGCAACTATATGGTACCTATTAGTATTACACCTCTATACAGTTTCATTTTGGAAAACGTAACAATTCCACTTTTGAACTTAACACACAAAGTATTTAATAGTAAGAAGAACATACGCACAATGCGCACAATGTGCCGACGCAATAGAATATGGTAATCTCTAATACAATTTTCCTTTTGACATCAAACACGCACAATTCAACTCGATCGTGTACGTTAAATTTAAATGCAAATATTGCGCACAATGAAAATACTAAATTTCTTTCTCCGACTGAGAGCAAATGGTTTTTATACGGTCAATTAGGAATTGCATATGAATACAAACGGTGATGTTAGATTATAATAATATTATTATTTTTATTATTATAATATTAAAATCTGCTTAGCTCGTAAACTCGATTCAAGTTTTTTTTTTTTTGCTTCACAGTTTAAATGATTAACTATCGATATAAAAATCATAAAATTATAATACTCTAATTTAATCGATGCAAGTATAAATATATTATAGGTTCTATACGACTGCCATCAACAACATGTTTCACGAAAATTTAAAAATAAATAATTATTATAGTTATAATATTGATACAAATTACAATAGTTACACGAGTTAAAAAATAACGGTCACTGCATAAAAAACACAAATAAAATTGAGGTTTATACTTTTTATAAAAAAAAAACGTATGAATAAAAAAAATTAAACACGTATAATATAAATATAGTCATTACGAATACTAATACCTAACACATAAATACAAATTATATAGGCCTTATAAATTCCAAAAAATATTCAATTGGAATTTATAACATTCCTTAAAATAGTGTTACGATTAGTTGATAAAAAATATCTTGATTTTTTACATCCATTAAATGCAATGATTAAAGAAATTTAAGTGGTAATATTTATATTTTAATTCGAAAAAAAATCTTTTATTGTGTTGTACGACGTACCAATACTTTCTGCATAACCATTTAACGAGTGTTTACGGGATTAAATGAAAAAAAGTCATAAAAATAAAACGAATCAATACAAAGCAGCTCAACAATGTAATAATAATTACCTGCGTAACGTAATCAGTTATATTATTTCATTCCACGTAGATCAATTGACGTGTGGATCGTATTATATATGGACAACCACTAGGAAATGGGAACTTGAACGCGGAAAAATCTACCTCAACAAGGCCGTAGATGGTAAAAGCGAAATGCAAGCTCAGCCAAAAACACTTGGAAATGTTATGATGGTCGGAAAAAATAAAACTGACTTTTCGCGGATAGTCGAATCGCTCGCGCGCACACACACACACACTTGGGCGACGGCACAGCAACTCGTCGCACAGAACATACGAAACCGCACACGCTTTGTAAAATATTATTAATATTATTATTATCATCAAAACAATACGAATTTAATAATATTGTAATAACTACGCGTAAGTACCTATATAATACGCACAACAACCGCACATCGCCGCTGCAGCTGTTGTACACGGGCACACGCGCGCGCGACACACGCACATTTGCGGACTGTGGAGTGTCTAGTCACGTCGTTCTAAGCACGGCTCCCGCCCGACTACGAAAAGTAAAAAATATAAATAATAATAATAATAATAATAAATAAAACCAGAGGCTACGGCGGCGGCGGCTGCGTTACCATTTGGCGAGCCGTCTCGCGGAGGGGGCGGCGGCGGCGGTCGGACTCGGACCAAGTGAATGAGCGTATAATATAAGAACATATATATATATATATATATACTATATAGGTATAGGTATATACTGGGCAAATATAGGTATACGCGCGCACACAGTTAACCCTTCAACGGACTTATGCATAATGCAATAATATAGTCGCACGCGCGATTAGTCGTCAATTCGTCACGCGCGCACTCAGTACTGTTTAGTGTTTATCACGGGTCGTTTTTGCCTATCCTCCGTCCTCAGAGATTTCAATAAAATTTATTTGTTTTTTGTAATTTATGCCGGGTGATAACTAGGCAGACGAGTCATCTATTTTTTTATTTTTATTTTTTTGTAGAAAATCCAATTTAAAAGTAAAAAGTGCTGTAATAAAATCTGTTATCTGGTAAAGTTGTAGATAACACAAATGGACCGAATAAAATACAAATACAAAAAGAGAGAGCCCCTTAGAACCAGGTGGTCCATTTAACGTACGTCCACACGTATGACACTCATCGTTTTAAAAACTATTAGCTTTTCTAAAAATATTTGTTTTAATTGATTTTAAATTATTAATAAACGTATATAATATATGTATATTCATATATATATATATATATATTTTAATGCCATTAATATCATTTACTTTTTTAATAATAACATATTTTTTTAATTCCTTGTTTCAAAACAGAATATTTTTTGTAGTATAATGTACCAACATTAGTATATTATATAATTTTAATTTTGAACGGGTAATATATGAGTTACAACTCTTAAGTATTTAAAGTTTTTAAGAGAAATAATAGAATGGATAAGGGATACCCCGAAAATGTTAAACAACTTTCCACTCTTCAAAATTTCATTTTAATTTGCTATTATTAAAACTAATGAACTTTGCTTTTTCAAAACTTGGTTCTTATAGATAGAAATAATAATATAAATAATATTCTACTTAAGCCTTAAGGGTATGAAATTCAAAATATGTTTAATAAATACACAGACAATTTTAAAAAAACGGTTCAAAATATTATTTTGCAATGACTGAGATTATATGTAAAAGAAATAATTAAAAAAAATTATCTTATTCTCTAAAATAATTAATGTTTTACATTAACCTCTTTTAATTACGTATGGTTTTGAAGAAGTAACTTGGTAGCAGATCAAGAAAAGCTGGGGGTATCTAAAGAATTATTAAAAAAGAAAGATACGACGATGATGAAAAATAAATATTGTCAATTTTATACATTGTGTATTATCATAAGTTGATCAGACGTATATTATAAATATTATATACATACATAGTACAATAATTCTGACAGCTTCGGCAGAACATCTTTTTGTAAAAAACTTTTATTGATTTGTTTTTAGTGTGGTATTATTGCAACCGAAGCGTAATATTGTGCGTTGTTGTTATTATTATTAATACAAAAAAGCATACGTATTAAAATACAAATGTGTTATTATAATGTCAGTAAGTTATTAGCTACCTATCGAACTCTATACGCACGAATGATAAATAGTAATTATTATTATATTGACCACATATTAAGGAATATACGTATAGGTGTAATTTAATCCCCTCACATTTTGAGAATAAAATATTATCATACCTGTCGCAACGAAAAGTCATCAAACAAACTTGATAATTGATTGTTGCAAATGGCAATGCGCCACATACTAAATTTACAGAAATACCTGATATGTAATACACGTGTAACCACATACACATCATGAAAGATACCGAATTAATCTCAGACCCCGATGTAATATCCAATCTCTTTGGAAACTTCTTCCACCATAATAGTTCAGACGAAAACTACAACACAACCTTTTTCGAAAATAACGTACACATGAGGAACCAACTTTATTTATCCAACATCAACCCCCACTCAGACGAGCAGACAAAACTTAACTCCCCAATTCTATTAGCTGATATGATCAAAGTTTTAGCTAAATGCTCCAGTGTCTCCCCAGGACCAGATGGAATACCATACAAATTTATTCACAACCTCCCTATGTCTGCCTTAATTTCAATCATTAAATTATTCAACAAAATATGGTCCTCCGGGCAAATACCACAAAATTGGAAACACTCCATTACCATTCCAATACCCAAACCGGAAAAAAATAAATTCGATATTAAATCATACAGACCTATATCGCTCCTGAATACCATGGCAAAGATATTGGAAAAAATTATAGATTCCAGACTCAGATGGTTTCTTGAAAAAAACAACATCCTAGACCCTCGACAGAACGGCTTCCGGAGATATAGAAGTACTTCTAATACACTACACGACATCCAAGATGAAATACATTCAACTCTCGATGCAAAACATATGATGGGCCTCATAGCCCTCGACATATCAAAAGCATACGATACCACGTTTCGCCCTCGTATTCTTAAAACACTGTCAAACTTCATCTCTAACGGTAATTTATTTAACTTTGTAAAGAACTTCCTTACTGACAGAACCTTCCAAGTGAAGTGCAATGAAAAGCTATCAAAATTATATGTTCAAACGAATGGTGTGCCTCAAGGATCTACACTGTCAGTCACGTTGTTCCTATTAGCGATTAATGATATACCACAAGTTATACATTCTCCTGTAAAGTGCACACTATTCGCCGACGACTTCAATATCTTCTGTAGAGGCATCAATCCGATTAGGACTACAAACTACCTGCAGGAAGCAATATCAGCACTACAAGCCTGGACACTTATTTCCGGTTTCTCTTTTTCAGTTGAAAAGTCCCAATGCATTTTCTTCACAAACAAAAGAAATATTGGCAATAGCACCATATCAATGTACAATATCCCCATCCCAATAAAAAAATCCATCAAAATATTAGGCGTTCTGTTCGATTCAAGAAACACGTGGATACCTCATCTCAAGTCTATCCGAAAAGACTCGCTTATAAGAATGAATACCCTAAAATGTCTGGCACACAAGTCATGGGGAAGTCACTCATCTAGTTTATTACAAATATACAAAGCACTCATTCTTTCTAGGCTCGAATATAATTCCTTCCTATTTATAAATGCTAGAACATCGGCACTCAAAACGATCGATACTGTACACAACACAGGGCTAAGGCTTGTCACCGGAGCATATCGCTCTAGCCCCATTCCCAGTGTGCTTAACACAGCCGGTGTAGCCCCACTTTACATCAGGAGAGTTCAAAGCTCCATGCTATTAGCAGCCAGACGCTCCCAAAACAATCTCAATGTTTCGAAACAGATCACAAACGCCCTAAAAGACATCCCATTCCCACATCTTGACGTTATCAAAAACGAAAATTTACAGTCACCACCTTGGTTATTAAAAAACTACGTGAACAGTGAACTTAGTTCATTCTCGAAGAAAGACACCTTGCCCTTAATTTACAATCAACAACTCCATTCAATCATTGACGATCTTCACGACTACACCAAAATTTACACTGACGGCTCTAAAATGGAAAATGGAGTTGGAGCAGCGGTAGTACTCCATGACCACGTCAGCATGCTGAGACTACCAAACTTTAGCTCAATTTACACAGCTGAGGCAGTGGCAATCTCCTTTGCCCTGGACCTCATTAAAACAACACACACACATAAAGCAGTAATCCTAAGCGACTCACTAAGCACGTTAAGAAGTATCGATAACCCCATCACCCCAAATGAGATCACCAGGAAAATACATAACCAACTCAACGATCTTACACAGTCAGGCCACTCAATCACTCTGATTTGGATTCCTAGCCACAATCAAATCTCGGGTAATGAAAGAGCTGACGAAAAAGCTCGTCAAGCATTAACCTCCCCTGACGCTATTAAACTCAACTGTTTTACCTTAAACGACGCCAGATCCTTATCAAAAACAATTGCAAACAATTTATGGCTACGGGAATGGAAACAAGGCGCCTCTAAACTTAACCAAATCAAAAACACCATTCACACATGGCATTCCCCACCTGATTTTTCAAGAAAGATGGAAGTCTCCATAAATAGAATGCGCATAGGACACACGCAGCTAACTCACCAGTACTTGATGAAGAAAGAAGACCCACCCATTTGCGCCAGTTGTGGTACACCTCTATCTATCAAACACATCGTATCTGAATGCCGTTCCTTCGAATCGGACAAACGAGAAGCTGGAGTATCAAATATTATATCGGAAGCCCTCCACCCAGACAACATTAGCCGCATGATGTCCTTTTTAATCAAGACCAACCTAATTAATAAACTATAATCTATTATGTTGTAATATGTGTAATATGTGTAATGTTTTTGTAAATAATGTAAATAGTGTATACAACAATTATCATTAACAATGTGAACTATGTCAGCCAATGGCCTCCGCAGCCGAGGCTTATTTCTAATAAAAAAAAAAAAAAAAAAATACACGTGTACAATAATTTTTATAATTAAAAGTGTTTGGCAAACCGTGTTAAAAATCAAGTTTTTAAATTAAATAATTTGTGAATAAAATTTAAACCAAACCATTATAAAAAAAGCGGGTAAGTCGTGTATGTCGCTCTGCTGTACAGTAGGTTACAAGAGGAGTACAAGTAGGTTACTGTAATGGATGAAATTAAATTTGAATCCAATGATATTATATCATTGTATACAAAAAACGATTCTGAGCGAAGATGGTTTATCTGTCTAGGATATATTATAGATTATTAAAAATTTTCAAATCTTAGATTTAAAAAGAAAATTTTTTATGAATTTCTAGTTTGAAATAATTTGCGAATTTTCGTGATTTTTACATATGTTGTCAAAATTCAAACTTTGAATGCTTGTAAAAAAAAATTGTGACTACGCATTTCTTTTATTTTTCAATTTTTATTGTAAAAATATATTATGAGCCTTGTATTAAATTTTCAAATCTTAGATATAAAAAGAAAATTTTTTATGAATTTCTAGCTTAAAATAATTTCTGTATTTTCGTGATTTTTACTTAATATGTTGTCAAAACTCAAACTTTGAAAGCTTAAAAAAAAAATTGTGACTATGTATTCCTTTTATTTTGCAACTGCTATTGTAAAAATATGTTAGGAGCCTTGTATTAAATTTTCAAATCTTAGAATTAAAAAGAAACACTTTTATGAATTTATATCTAAGATAATTTGAACATTGCCGTAATTTTTACGTATTTAGTCAAAATTTGAACTTTAAATGCTTATAAAAAAAAATTGTGCCTACGAATTTTTAATATTTTTTAACTTCTATTGTTACAATGTGTTAGAAGCCTTGTATTAAATTTTCAAGCTTTTCTACCGAACAAATAAATTTTTATCGATATTTATAGAGAAAAAAACTAATAAAGTTGAAAAATTAAAATGTCAGTAAACAGCTCAAAACAAATCTAAATATTTTGAAAATTTTATCAAATATATAACACGCCTATATAAACATTCAGTCAAAATTTCAAGTATCTGCGGTAATTTGTTTTAGAGTTACACCAAAATAAGGAAATCGCTAAAAGTGAAAATCCAATGTCGTAAAAATGTAATTTGAATTTCCGGTGAAATTTTTATTTGTGATAAAGATTGAAAAACTTGTAAGGAATCTTGTATTAAACTTTTGAATCTTAGATTTAAAAAGAACATTTTTTATGAATTTCTAGCTTAAAATAATTTGTGAATTTTCGTGATTTTTACGTATTTTGTCAAAATTCAAATTTTGAATGCTTATAAAAAAAAATTGTGACTATGAATTTCTTTTATTTTTCAACTGCTATTGTAACAATATGTTAAGAGCCTTGTATTAAATTTTCAAAATGTTTTTCTGCCTAACAAATAAATTTTTATCGATATTAATTTTAAAAAAACTAATAATGATCGAAAATTTTAAATGCCTATGAATAGTTCAGCTTAAGTCGAAATTTTTTGAAAATTGCATGGTGGATAGAATATACTTATATAAACATTAAGGTGAAAATGTCATGTATCTATGGTCATTTGTTTTAAAGTTACATCAAAAACCAAAATCGATTTTGTCAAAAACTGATTGTGCGTAAAATTTCCCGTTTTTCCTTTTCAAATTTTAGTTTGTTTATCCCGATTATTTAGAAAAGTAATAAAAAATTTTTACTTTTGACCCCCCCAAAGTACCAACTAGATTCACTTTCTGATCGAATGATGTACTGAAGTCAAAAATCGAAGCATTTTTACTGCCCCAAAACGTGATGACAGACACAAAAAAAAAAAAAACACACATCATGGTAAAATCAATACATTCATTGCTCCGCTAGAATCTAAAATGATTGATGAAAATTATGAAATACATTGAATTTAGTCGAGCAAAAATTCTTCATGTGGAGAGTAATTATTATTATATTCGCCATTAAAGGAGTTCGGCGATGGTTACTTGTCAAGTTTATATAAACTGTTTGAATTATCTGATTAAATATCGAAACTTTTTTTTCTGTATAAAACAGTTTAGATAAATAATTAATAGATATGCCAAGTTAATATAAACATTTTAATCGAGACGTAACTATAACTACATAATTTATAATAACACGAGGACAAACAAACACATGGCCATTCCTGCCAATGAAGTAACAATAATACTACCTAATACAAATTGACAAATGTACATTAGCATTTTAATTTGCACTTGATGTGCAAATGTACTTAATATGAAAAATTATAGGTTCGCATAGAAGTTACCAGATCACGCAATATTTAACGTATAATAGACTTGAAACACAGTTTAATTTATATATTTCTGTTTCAAATTATTTTTTATCAGTTAATAATAATTGCAATGCGCTTTAATGATCGACATTGTAAAATAAAATTGTTTCTGAAACAGTCAAACTAACTATAGGTAATAATGTAATATATTTAAAATTACCTAGCTTAATTTTAACATACGATTATCAATCATATTGAGCATATTATAAAAATAACATTTAAGTTAACAAACACTTTTAAATGCATATTTTCTTTTTAATTATGTTTGATTTTTTTTTTCCAAATAGATAGGTAGGCATGTAAAATGAATACATTTTTTGAAATGTTCTTATATTATGAAAAAAATTAATAATCAAAATAATATGTATTCATTAGTCATTACTTTAGAAAACGTACCTTTATCTATATTTTAACAGTATTATTTATAATTATTGATATCTTAATTATTTGAATTTATTTTTTAATTAAAATTGTCTACAAATATTTGTCAGAAATGTATAAAATTTAATTGGAAGTGTTTTAAATTCTCAGTGTAAAAAATATAAATTGCTTACAAAACATTCTAAAATAGGTACAACATTCCGCCGGTGATTAAGACAACAATTTATATAATTAATCGTTTAAATCTTAAATAATAGCTGTAAATACATTTTATGTAGTTATCAACCTATCCTCAATGTTTTTTTTTTACATAGGCATATATGATTTAAAATAATTGCATATAATTTGAAATTGAAAAGATCATGGCAGTATTAATTATTTTATATTAGTATAAAAACTTGTAATGCTAAATTATAGCTCAAAATTATACACCAAACTAATTGAATATTGACACGCGTTTTAAGTACTTTTTAACAAAAAAATGTTCTTATCGAGACGAATAATATACCTATATAGGTTCATCTTAATCTATTTTTATTACGATGTACATGAATTAGTAATAATTACAGTCGTACTATTTTTTAAATCAAATTTATCAGGAAACGCATTATAATAGTTAATCAATATTCCTTCGTTTCGCAATTAACATGATTTTGTAGACATAATTTTAATTAGATTGGTAGGTACCTAAAAAACTCTTGAATATTGAGAACCCATTTAAATATTATAGTTTCAACGACTGTAATATTATGTCGTTCTTAAAGAATTAAAATATAAACTGCGACAAATAAAAATTGTCTACCGATATAATGAATAACACGACTGTAGGTAGGTACGTAGAATACAGATGGTATCGTTGCGGCGATTGCATATTATGTTACACACCAGTAGCATGTCCTGTTGTGACAATATTTACATTAGGTGCGTTCTCGGCTATTAATCACGTGTGTTGTGCCGCCGCAGGGTTGTACAGCAATAATAATAATAGTAATAGTATAAATAATAATAAGAAAAAACTTAATTGCCGGCGAATTCGGCGACTGAAATCTTTTAACAAACGTTGAGATGGCATCTTAATTATCGGTTGACTGTGGGGGCCAAAGATCAAGCACAAAACACAACGTGGCTTGTATGCATCATAATATTGTACGTACATGTTAATGACATGCCCAGGTACGTATTATAATATTGGACGTGAGGCCAAAAAGGGCAGTCGTGAAGAAACGAAACGGAGGAAAAGGAATTCGCGTTAACAACGAGCCGATCTGCGGAGGCTTATATTATAGTACACTTACATATTCTATGGAATATAATATTATGTCGTAACGTGCACCAACAATAGCTAAAACCGCGTTCTATGACCGTTAATGTTAGATAAAAATCATATCGAAATCAAGCGATTCGGATTTATTAAGCAGCGAATTTATACACAAAAACCAATACTGCGTGATTGAATTATTGCAGAGATACGTCATATTATGTTATACCGGGTGAACCATATAACGAGTAGGAAACACATAATAGGTTATCACCAAAACTATTCATATTTTTACGATTTTATTAATCACTTAAGTTTTTAAACTTTTAATTAATTCGAATTTTGTACGAGTAGCTATTAAGAGTTATAAGCGTTTAAATTTTTGATTGGTGGAGTGGAGAGGCAGGGGTACCACCCAGAATGTGATTTCACTAAAAAACTTTCATTCATCCAAACTTGAATATTTTTAACTAATAAACTATACTTGTCCGAGATATTTATAGATCGAAATACTCCGAATAATAATCTGCTTCGGAATATAAACTTAATAATGTAACTCGAAAGAGTAAAAACTTAAAAATTATAAGAAACGTTAAAAAATAAGATTTTTTTTGAAAACGATAATCGAGAAAGAAAGAAATATTTACCAAAACTTAAGCGTTTTTTAAGATAATGAGTGTCTTACGTTAAATGGATTACCACGTAGTCTTATATCAATATCTTTGGACAGCTTAAGAGTAAAAGTATCATACTCTCGCGAAATGCATATTAATACATCATATGGGTTATAACATTATACAATATATAAGTATAATGTATTAGACGAATATAATGGGTAACTGGAACGTGTAATTTAGTTAGACTTGTGATTTTTCGAATATAGTCGACGACGGCCAACGACGCCCATCCTACAGTGGATCCGTATGGGAACGCGTTATTCGTGGTCGTCATCATCCTATTATTCTCTGCGTTACCTATACATAATTAGTATGATTAACGCGTTTGCAATGGACAATCTCGTGTTAACGTCCATTCATGAAACATTTTCGATGCACACATACACGCATTATTATCTATACGATCCAACACTATACAGTAAAATACATGTACACTTTATGTTCTACGACTTAATTTCGTATAGTAATGAGTAAAAATAAATTCCCTAAATGGAAAACCAAAATAAAAAATAATATATGCCTGTTGACTATAGAGCAGAGATTTATTTATTATTTTGTTTCCCAAGCTATTATTTTTTAAATTATCATTATATATTTAGAAAATATGTTAAATATATTATTACACCCCTAATTCATTACAAAACTCATCAAAATAAATATATTCACTATATTTAATTAAAACCAAAAGTTTTGAGCTATTCAAATTAAATTCAAAAACTGTATAGATCTGACTTTTAAAGTTATTACATAAGTATATTGCTATCATTATTTGGTACAAATATAGGTGGGTCTCGAATGTATATAATACAATATGGTATTTTGGAATTATAATTTAGCACTCAAGAATTACTTAAGCTGTAATATTAAGACTATCTAAAAATATTTATTTAAATGTGGGTTGATGGTTGAATAAGGTAAAATTTAAACTTGCATTCTAAGATTTTAAAAATAATATTATTGAATCAGACTCGCGTACTCATTGTTTATTCATTCATTGATGTTGTTTCAGTGACACTATTATAGTTGGTAGTTGTTCGTCTTTCCTATTGCAAGAATGTTATGTTAATCGGTAAGAAAAAATAAAGAGCCTATATAGTCATAACATTATTGTAGATCAATGATACAATGTATTATTATGTGAACGAACCGTTGGAAAAATGAGAACATCACCATAGATATAGAAAATATTATGAAACATTCCAAACATAGAACATCAATTAAAATAAACCATATTAAGCAGAAACAATTTTACTATTCAAATGACAGGAATAGGAATATAGGATCTAACTAAACATTTGAATACATTTTAATGTGCAACATGAACCGGCTGAGATTAACGGAGTTTAAATACAAGATAAGGCAGTAAGTAAGTATACTCTTGGTAGCTTCTTTTGATTTAAAATGTTTCTAACATATATTTTTGTATTACCTACGAGATTATTGAATTATTAATTTATTTTTATTGATTTAAGGCTTATGCATATGAGATTTATTAATTTACGATTCATTTGCCTAAATGTTATTAGTTGGTTTTTACTGTGGTGATGGGGACTCCCCGCTGGGGAGGGTACTTTTGGTTTGGAATACGGTGAATATGATGGGGCGAGGATTAGTCACTAAAAATTTAGGTGGTCACCAATCTGGGAGATAGCGACGCCGGCTGATGCTTGACCTCAAAACATGTTAGTGACTGCAGTCAACTATCGTACCACATCAGGCACCAATTTAGTTTTTTTTTTTTTAATTTACGACATAATAATATTGCCAAAAAATACTATTTAATATCATTAAAGTCAGTTTATGTTTAGAATATATAATTCATTGTTAATGTACAAACAATCAATAAGATTAAAACATAGAATGAAATTCAGTCATATTCATTTGGCTAAATAATTCATAAAAATATTTTTTCTACACCCAATTATTATTATTAAGTGTTAAACAAATATTATTAGACGTTATATTATTTACAATTGTACCTAAATTAACTTAAATCGTTTATAATAAAATAACTTGTAAAACGTATCAAACTACAATTGTTTTAAAATTTAAAAATTGTATTTCGATTTAAATTTTACAAAATGATATGTACATATAAAATATACGTCTTTTAAATAAGTCTAATAAATAGTAATAGGAACACATCGCAAGTCACAACACGCTAAACACGCAATGACCTGATTTCCAACATTATACTGCGTTGAAATAATATGTACGATCATATAATATTATTTATATATTATATATTATATATAATACTTTTTACAATATTGCACATATAAGTACCAACTACTAAATGATTTTATTTTTCGTGGTCATTTCATGGATAGACAATTATAATTATAATATATTATCTATATAAACGGAAAAAAATTAATCTCCATTTAAAATTTCAAAACATTTAAATAATTTGGATATAAAGAAACACATCATGATATAATTGTAATTTGTAAAGACTAAAGTGTACCTACAAAATAAAATAATTCCTAGCTTTGATGATAAATCGAAAAGAATAGTTTTATAAAATAATAATATTTTACTTTACAGTTAATGTGAATAAACGAAAATTTACATTTAAACGAAATAAATAATTTAATATGTTAATTATATATCATTATTGATTTACAAACCTTATGGATATTTAGATTTGAAAAAATATCATTGCGTGATGTACAAGTAAAATAGAATATTATATATTATGTACAAAATGAGTTTAAATACAGAAATTGTATAATACGGGATCATAAAATATTATATTGCTTGTGTGTGTGTGTGTCTGTGTGTGTGTCTGTGTGCCTGTGTGTCTGTGTGTGTCTGTGTGTCTGTTTAACGTTATATCGCATTACAACAGGTATATGGTTGACGGTTTAAAGTTCAAATATATACCTAATACCGAAGTAATGATTATCAACAGGACGATCACTTATTTCGTAAAATTATAAAATAGATTAGGAGACGTGAACGTCATGTCTACAGTTTACACTTATACATAATTTAATAGTGACTAATAAGCCTATTTAAACTTTTAGGTAGGTAAAACTACTAACTGATCGTCGATCGTATACAGTCACTTATGTTCATAGAGCGTGTGGGTGTGCGAGTGCGTGCAAAATAGAATTTAGTGGATCCTAATCTTTTCTGTTGAATTTTATTTTACTGCAGTCATTTACTTCGGGAAACAAAATATAAATTAAAAAATAACAAGATCTAGAACGACGACAAATACAGCGATTAAACAACTCAACTAACATATAATATTATACCACATATCTGCAAAAACTAAAAAAACGTTGAAAATCAACAAGAAAAAAAAATGTGTAAAACGTTCGGGTTACGACTGTTTGATTATTTTGCAGTAATTAAAATTCAATGCTCAATCGGGTAAAATATGATGGTTAATTGCGTTTTACGATTATATACGTTTATATAATTATGAGATATATAATAACACGGTATAAAATATGTATAATACGTATATTATGCTATTTACTATTTACTATTTATGCATACATTTAACTACTTAGTGCTTACACATATTATAATAGTCTTCAGCTGTGTATGTTATAATATATGTATACATGGTTATAATAAACATAATATTTCTGGTATAAAATAATATAATAAAACGTGTATAAAGAAATATTTAGGATAGGTAAAGCGTTTTAGAAAATCGCTTTATGTATTTTTACTAAATACCTATATATATATATATATATTATACTTTTACAATTACATTTGTATTATAATATACAATTATCTATACTATTATATAAAATTGTAAGGGTTTTTCTTAGACCGCGCTAACCGAGAAAACTACTGAACCGATTTGGTTGAAATTTTTTTTGGCTGAAACCCGACACTCCGCTGAAGGTTCTAGTAACACTTTTGTCAATAAAAAAAAAGTATAAAGTTCATACAAAATCAAAAACAGAATCAAAGTAGTGGCGCCCTCTTTCGGCCAAAAAATATACTAAATATTTTTAGTTGTTACGGTTCTATAGGTTGCAGATCCAAAGAGGATGAGTTGTTCTTATATAAAATGGAAACATATGGTAAACTTATTGTATGACATATAGTTACTATTGGTTACTGATAGGACAAGGTTATTATGAAAGAATATTTTATGAAAATCCACCCGAAATGTAGGAAATCTGTATGTCAAAAATACAACAGTGGCGCCATCTGTCTAGAAAAAAACAGACTAAATTATAAAAAATTTAGTTTATTGTTGCAGATTAAAATAATAATAAGTAGTGTATTATATAGTGGTTGCTATTGGTTTATCGGGCATGTTTGTATATTATAATATTACTAGCCGACCCGGCCACGCGTTGCTGTGGCTAAAGTTTTTGTAATATTACATTATAGTAAACAATCTAAGAGAACATCAGTCACTGGCATCAGCACACTGGCATAATTTGTACTTAGTTTTTTTACCTTTTTTTCTTACCCAAATTTTGAGTAAGTGGCCAATTCATTATCATGCCGAGAGCGCAATGAGCACGCATTAGCAGAAGAACTGCCAATGCATCTCGAATGTATAACAGAAGGCAACAAAATAACACACCAGAACGTTCTCAAACACGTGCTCAGGAGCAACGTAACGCTTTGAGTATGAAATCAGCGTTTAATTATCAATCCGAGATTGATTATTTAAATATTAAAGCGCTTCAAATTGGACGAATGACTATATTATGTTCTAAGTGCCATGCAAAAAAATGGAAAGATGAAACCCATGGACTTTGCTGTGCTGACGGTAAAGTTGTTTTACACCAATTTAATATAAACAAATATCTATTCGAACAAATATGATTCCAAATATGAAAAGAGGTCTCATTGAATCATTGCAAACAGTTTTGCGTGAAAATAATCACCTCATACAGAGCTTTAGATCTAATCTGGAGTCGAGGTCTTTTGATGAGTTGCAAAACTTTAAGTTAATTATTCATGCTGACAGAGTTCCTCAAGATGAACACAGAGGTCAATATAATGCACCTACCATCGATGAAGTAGCTGTATTATTAGTTAATGAAGATAAAGGTCCCAGAGATATAGTTCTGCACGGTCGGAGTGGACAATTGAGTCGAGTTTCCGAATTGAATAGATCTTATGATGCACTGCAATATCCATTGATGTATACTAGAGGCGAAGACGGTTATCACATTAATATATTACAGGAAAATAACCAAAATCGAACCAAAACTGTATCCTGCATGCAATTTTATTCTTATAGGTTTATGGTTAGAGAAACAAGTCTAAATCATCTACATTATTACAAAACATTATTCAGCCAATTCGCCGTAGATATGATGGCAAAATTGATTTCTGAAAGACTACACTTTATTCGTAACCATCAAAAACAACTACGTGCGGATGATTATGTTCACCTCCGAGATGCTGTTAACAATGATGCAAATATTAATGCTAATAACGTTGGGCAACAAGTAATTCTTCCTTCCTCTTTTACTGGCTCCCCACGTTACATGCATGAAAAAAATCAGGATGCCATGACTTATGTTCGTAAATTTGGCCGTCCAGATTTATTTATTACTTTTACATGCAACCCGGAATGGCCGGAAATAAAAAATGAATTATTTCAAGATCAAAAGTCGTTTGATAGACACGATATAATCTCTAGAGTTTTTCATCTCAAACTAAAAAAGTTTATGCATGTATTAAAAAATAAATATATTTTCGGAGATGTAAATTGTTATGTTTACAGTGTTGAATGGCAAAAACGAGGTTTGCCACACTGCCACATTATTTTGTGGTTACAAACGAAAATTCAGCCAGATGAAATTGATAAAATTATTTCTGCCGAGATACCAAACAAAGACAGAGATTCTATACTTTATGAAATAGTTTGCAAGAATATGATTCATGGCCCATGCGGCGAGTTAAATATTAGATCGCCATGTATGAATATTGGAAAATGTAGTAAGAAATACCCTCACAAATTGGTCAAGGATACTCAAACTGGAGATGATGGTTATCCGTCTTACCGACGGAGATCACCAGATGATGGAGGTTATACTGCAATATTAAAAGTTCGTGGTAAAACAGAAATCGTGGTTGACAACCGTTGGGTTGTACCGTATTGTCCAGTGCTATCTAGGTGCTTTAATGCGCATATTAACGTAGAATACTGTCATACGGTTAAAGCGATAAAATACATATGTAAATATATTAATAAAGGATCAGATAGAGCTACTTTTTCTGTTAATCGTGAAAACGATGAGATTACAAATTTTTTGAATGGTCGATACATATGTACTTCTAAAGCGTTTTGGAGAATTTTCAATTTTGAAATCCATGATAGAGATCCGACAGTTCAGCACTTGGCTGTTCATCTAGAAAATGGACAGCGTGTTTTCTTTAATGATAATAATCTTCATCAAGTTATTGAAAACCCAAGAAAAACGACACTAACTGCATTTTTTGAACTGTGTTCACATGATGATTTTGCGAAAACACTGTTCTATCATGAAGTTCCTTCTTATTACACCTGGGATAATAGCAGAGGCTGGTTAAAGAGAAGACGGGGAAAAGATGTTCCAGGTTGGCCAGGAATAAAAATGGACACTGCCATTGGTAGAATTTACACGATTCACCCAAATCAAAGTGAGTGCTTCCATTTAAGATTGTTACTAAATTATGTACAAGGTCCTACTTCATTTGCAAGCTTGAAGGCCTTTGATGGAGTCATTCACGCGACTTTTAAAGCTTCCTGTTTTGCTCTTGGGCTTTTAGAAAATGACGAGCAATGGAAAAATACTCTAGCGGGCAACTCTTTCAGAAAGTCCTTCAAAATTAAGAGAATTATTCGCAATAATCATAGTTTTCTGCCAACCGTCTGAACCTCAATCTTTGTGGGAACAGTTCAGAAATGATTTTTGTGAAGATATTCTTCTTACAGAGCGCACTCGATTAAATGACTTGCAATTTACTTTTTCTGATGAAATATTTAATAAAGGTTTGATTGAAATAGAAGATAAAGTTGTTTTTCTGTCTGAAAAATATTTAACTGAATTTGGAATGAACTCACCTGTTCGAAATGAAAATGCATCTGATCCTTTTGAATTCTCAATTTTGCGTTCTTACGATAATAACCGATCACAAGAATTTGTAGAAATCAATTTACCAAAATTAGTAAATGATCAAAAATATGCTTTTAATGTTATTACAGAAAGCGTAATGAATCATCAAGGAAGAGTTTTTTTTTTAGATGCTCCGGGTGGTACAGGAAAAACATTCCTAATTAATTTGTTGTTGGCTCAAATTAGATCCTCAGGTAAAGTTGCATTAGCAGTAGCTTCATCTGGTATAGCAGCAACTCTCCTTAGTGGCGGCAGAACTGCTCACTCGACTTTCAAGTTACCGTTAAATGTATTATTTGATACAGAATACGTTTGTCCGATTCGTAAAAATGGCCCTCATGGAAAAATTCTTCAAAAAACCTCATTCGTTGTGTGGGATGAGTGTACAATGAGTCACAGATCACATATCGAAGCAATTGATCGAACATTAAAAGATCTTAGGTGTAATAATAAGTTTATGGGTGGCATAACATTCGTTTTCGCTGGTGATTTCCGTCAAACCTTACGAGTAATCCCTAAAGGTACTCGAGCTGATGTCGTTAATGCTTGCTTAAAATCTTCCCATATATGGAACTATGTTGAAAAACTTTATTTGCGAACAAACATGAGAGTTTATTTATGCGGAGGGGACGATATTTTTCCAGCACAGTTGTTGAAAATTGGAAATGGAACTTTAGAAAATGAAAATGGTTACATTTCTGTCAATCACGCGATTGGACGGGTGGTCAATAACGTGTTAGAGTTGATTTCTACAGTTTATCCAGACATTTTTAATCTGTCCAATAAATCAGATCAGTAAAAAGAGCTATAATCTCTCCAAGAAATGTAACATCAGAAGAAATTAATGATATCATCCTTCTAAAATTCGATGGACACTCACGTGAATATCTATCTATTGATACAGTTACATCAACAGATGATGCTATTCATTATCCACAAGAATTTCTCAATTCTCTTTCTCCTTCGGGATTTCCTCCTCATAAACTAAAATTAAAAATTGGTGCTCCAATTACATTATTACGTAATCTTCAACCACCGAACTTATGTAACGGTACAAGATTACAAATAAAATCGTTGCGAAATAATATTATAGAAGCCGTAATTCTTACAGGGCCAGCAAAAGGAGAAATTGCATTTATTCCAAGAATTCCCATGATTCTCTCTGACTTGCCGTTTTCTTTCAAACGGCTTCAATTCCCGGTTAAAGTTTCTTTTGCCATTACCATAAACAAAGCACAAGGTCAAACATTCCAGTACGTTGGCGTAGATCTTCGTACAGAGTGCTTTTCACATGGGCAATTATACGTGGCATTTTCTCGAACTGGAGACCCGAATCATCTTATGATTTTAATTTCAACAGGAAATATAACAAAAAACATCATATACTCAGAAGTCTTATAAAATTCATATTTTAATTCTTTTTTTTCTTTAATAAATTTTAATAAATCTTTAATAAATTTTCTTTAATAAATCTTTATCAACCATAAATTATTTCTTTTTTATCAGTATTTATTTTTATCATTTATAACGCTAGAAACCGTTTTTTATATTTGCCAGCCGATCAAAATAAACAATAATATTTGAATAAAAAATTCTACATATCATGGTCCGAAGGCAAAATAAACAACCAATCACGGGCGAAGCTGTGACGGGTCGGCTAGTTGTACTATATAATTGTTCACTTTTATTTAGGTTTATATAATAAAACTTTACCCTACACGACTTGAAAATAAATGAAAAATTAAATATTTAAATATATAAAACAAAATTATACACGTTTTGTACCTATATTACAATAATGTTTAGAGCGTGAAAACAAAATGGTAAAAAAAAATATATTTGCGAATTCGATCGTGACTTGTAAACGCATATATAATTATTATGTTATATCTTATATAGACAACAAAGACACGAAATGATCTATTTAAACTTAATGTATGGGTATTATTATATATATACAACTATTATAGTATACGCACTGTAAGTACAGTACACCCACGTATAAGTTTAATCTTTTGAATAATTAGATATTGATAATATTTATTAATTGTACTTTAAATCATCGTAAGTAAACGGGTTTTAACGGCAGGGGACTGCTAAGTTTTGTATTTGGCGAAATTCCATTTTGTTATATCCGATAAGTATCCGATAACTCCTGCTGGTGCCGTCCGGACGCATTAACAGTTTTGATATCGATCGACTGATGCAGCTGTGGTTAAACCGGGCCCCATTACAACAATTTTTTATCATTTTAAGATATTGCGCATTAGACGGATATCCGACAGTCGAAAAAAAGAATCGTGATCACTTTACCAGTTTTCAACACCTGAATAAGAATATATTTCTCAGCTGTGATATCGACTGGTAAATTTAAAAAAAAAATTGACAACAATAATATTTTTAACTGGAAGAAAAGTGGTGCATAATAAAAAAAAAAAAATAAATAATCAAAACGGGTTTAGAGCGATCTCCCGTTGTGAATATAATAATATATATTAATATTTTATTCAACCCGATCGACTTTGCACTTTGTATAATATATTTTATAATGCGCGTATATCTTAACACATCAAAATCTGAGTATATTATGTGATTTTCATAATGATAAACAACAACATAAAGACATCAAAATAGTGTGTGGTCATGTTGCAGAGATGTGTAAGTGATAGATTTGAAATAGACAATTATTATTGTTATGAAAAAGTGAAAAATAGGTGGCATTTGATGAGACGGAGGTAATTTATTGTAGGTTTATTAACTTTATACCTATAATAACGATATAAATTATTTTGCATTTAACCCGATAATTTCGGATAATCCCGAGCAACGGGTTAAAATATTTTAATTTTGATAATTTGAAATCATTAATTAGGTACCTTAAATTAAAACCAAAAATAATAATGAAAGATGGTTTATAAGTTGACGAACTAAAAATAAAATTTTAATATATTTGACATTTGCACAAAAAATAATTGAAAAAATAGATATTTGAATATTTAAAATAGTTCTAGTATTTTGAGTTTTTTTTTTTTAAATATTATGAACTATTAAAATATTGTTTAGTATTTATGTTGTTCAGAAAAAATACATACCTATAAAATGATTAGGACGATTAGGTTTATATAACTATACATATATATATATAAATATATATATCTGTATATACTATACACAGTAAGCTAATCAAGTGTTAATAAACAAATATTCAGAAGTATTAAATTATTATTTTATGTTAACTTGTTCTCGTTGCATATTAAATATAGTATGAATTCTAAGAGTTAATGAAACCAAGGAATTACAACTATAATGACTTATGACAAGTCAACTGATTTTATTTTTAAGAATAACCATACATCTACCGGCGTTTTATTCAGTTACGAAAATGTGTATTCATTTAGATAAGAAATCATATTATTATAATATGCATGCACATAACGGAAGCTGTCAAAATAATTTTGGAACGTTTGATGTAGGCCGTAGGTGTTATTAAATAAATATAATAGGCACTTATATATTATGAACAGTGCGAAAACGTAATGTGAACTTTTTTCACCAGTGTATGCCATTTGATATTATCATTATACATTCAATATATATGCATAGAGTTCAAACTAAACATGTTTATATCATTAAAATAACACAAAATATTTTAACGGCGCGATAACGAAATGAGAAACAACTGCAGAATTAACATATCTTATTATAGGTACCGAGAAAATTAAATGATATTGCCCGAATACGAATGGGTCCAACAACGACATTTTACTTCTGACAGTTGAGATTTTCAAAAAAAAAATCCTATACAATTTGACCGAAAGAGAAAATAATATATGTTATGTTTATTTATATCATTAAAATATCAAACCATAAAATAAAATGGCAGTGTATGATAATACGATTTCCATCATCATTACATAATAGGTATGTATTTTGAGGGATATCGTTAATATTTGGATATTAGTTAAGTTTTGGCCTCCCTCCGAATATATTATTATGTATATTAAAAGCGCAAAGATTAAATAGGTCATTTTTTATGCCTACAATTTATTATGAGTTGGTAATTTTTTCAGAATCATATTTCAGCTTCAGGTCACTTGACCGACAACAAAAACCAAGACAATTCGAGATTTTTTGCCCGAACGCGGTCTCTGTCTTTATTACCTATTTTATTCATATTTTTCAGACCACATAATAAAATACATTTTAATTCGGACAATGGGTGTTGGCCCACCACCGCAGTCGCTGACCACCCGCGAAACACGAATAAGGTTTACGGTATACAACTACACAAATGTTTTAGGTCTGCCGCCGGCGGCTGCCAAACAGAATAATTATTACGATATGAAGTGAATATTTTGTCTTGCCGTATAAATAGCTCAACTTGCAGAGAGTTTACGATATATATATATATATATTAGGTATGTGTCGCGTAAAAAGACAATTAATATGAATACACTATACGCATAAAATGTACGCCAATACAGGAGTGTACAGTGTGATTCATAAAAAAAATATGTTTGTGATGTTTAAAACAAATAAAATATTGTCTGTAATTTACAATTATAAACCATTGACAAGTGAACATGCCATTGCGTTTTGAAAATAATAGAAAATATACACAAAAAGTTTTTATTTCCGAAATTATGATTATTTGTTTTAAAAAAAATATCGGTTAAAGCAAAGGATGAAAATGTTACTGTTATTAGGTTACTTAAACATAAATCTCAAATACTGAAAATATATACTATATTTTAAAAGTTTAAAATTTAAATAATTAAGAATATTATATTGAAAACTGCATTTAAAACAAATAGAACAAAGAAAATCATTTTGATCATTTTCAATTTGATCACTGTAATATGGCCAATGGTGTATGATTTCCATTAATTGAAGCATATTTTTGGACGAATAATAGTGGAAAACATATTTTTAATATAAAAGGTCGTTATAGCAGGAGTATTTTCGATAGTCCTTATAAAGTACATAACAACTTTATGGACTTCCGATAAGTACTGCACCTCTGCAGAACCACTCTGTATTATTTTAATGACCACCGTGGTGGTGCAGCGGTTTGAAGGAGCGCGCGATGATTTAATGATGTCCATGTTGACGATAGCAGAGGCAATAAAATTTGGTTTATGAGGTTTAGTTTTTCATTTTGGATTGACAACGGTCGGCCAGTGGGTGGAGTCTGTAAATATATACGCTAATATTATGTAATATATTTTAAAATTGCGACGTTTAATGGACTGTGTGCGTGTTGTTCACCGATAAAAGACTGCTTACGCGCGCGGGAACGCAAATTGGTCGATCCGTTTAACGTTTGTAGTTTTGTACCTACATCGCGCCAGCAACCGCGAGGGGATCGTCATCGTCATTATCATCCGGTCGTCCGAGTCGTCGTTGTTTCACTAATACGATATCGACATGTTTATATTGATAATTATAATTAGTTTACGATATGACGGTAAATAAAATTCTAGTTGTCTGCCATGGTAATATATAGGTACCTACTATTAACTGCAGCAATCATACGATAATAATAATAATAATATATTATATTACGTGGCAGTATATTAATATAATAATAATAAATGCATGTGCGCGAGTGTGTGTGTGTGTGTACGCGGTAGGCGCTCCAATTAAAAAAACACAACGTTGTTTATTGCGGCGGAGGTCGAAGGATAGGAGAAAAAACATAACATCGTGTGTTGAAAACAAAATATATTGTATTATATTATTATATTTTACATCTAGAGCAACCGCGGCGTGTGGTGCTAATATATACGAGTACTATAATATATAATAGATTATAATATATTAGGTATTTTATATATAGGTAGATACTCAATATGCAAGATAGATAGGGTTTTCGTTTGTATAGAGATTTATTAATAACAATATGCGATCGGCCCCGACACAAACACACGATAGATAATACGCGCTGCGACGAACGGGTTGCGTTCTATTCATGCAGATGCAGAGGCGGTCGTAATAATATTTTCCGCATTGAACGCAGGCGAGTAGTACCACCGTTATATTTAATATTTATACATTACCTATATTGTGTTATGTTATATCATTATTATATTATATGTTATTTATCATATATAATTTATAAATACCTATTATATATTTTAATATACAGGGTGATTCGCCAAACATGAACTCACTCCGATTTTTCGAATATAATCAACTTATTCAAAATCTGATTATTGGAATTATAAAATATTATAATTGATCTTAAGTATCATAAACTATGACCGTTAACATTTTGTAGAGGGTTACAGTATGGGTAATACGTATATTATATAATACGGCTGTAGATGTGGAACGAGGATTCGTGACTGACAAAAAAAACCAGGAAAATAACAATGTCGATAGACGCTTGACCTGAGAACACATTTTGAGAGACTGAGATAAATCAGTGAGCCACACCAAGCCCCCCCTCCAAAAAAAAAAAAAAAATAATAATAATAATTTATATATTACTCTAATACCAGTAATACAGTATTTTCAAATTCATATAATTTATACACTACGTAATTAAGGGTTATCAATTTTTAGAAAAATTTTATTTTAAAAACATAGAAGTACGTATAAACACAGAAGCAAAAACTCTTGGATATAAGTAATATTTTAAAATATGTAAGCTAATAACCTTAGTTGTTGAGGCTTTAAAGTAATAAAAAAAAAAAAAAAAAAAAAACTCTTGGGAGTTTGAAAATATGGTTTTTAATATAGCTTAATTGTTTAAAAATTCCAAAAATCTGATTTTGAAGGACTACATTATTTAAAAAAAATAGGGGTAAGTATATGCTCTGAGTATATAATCACTCCATATATACGACACATACACACGTTGTATAACTACCTTTATAATAATATTAAACTACTATGATGCGTCTACAGGAACGCCGATAGGGATTGACAACGACGAGTAAAATGTATTAGGTACCTGTACTATATATTATTATGTTTACTCTCGGACCAAATTAGGACATTGCGGTAGGTAATGAAACTGAATAACTGTATTCTTTACAACGAACAATTATCGTAGGTCTACTGACAAAATGACACCGATTTGGTTCTGATCGGAAGATGTCGGGGTGCCAACTTCACGTACGTTACCGACAAGGCTAAGGAAAACACCAAAGCTAATTTAAGTTGCAGAATGATAATATACACAGTAGTATAGGTATTACATAATATAATTTTATTATTTCAGTTAATTTGAAAAATACGTGGTTTTTAAATGAACAAAAATAACAATAAAATCATGAAATTATAATGAGTGCTATTAAAGTATAGAATTATCCGGTTGGTTTGCGGCCGATTGATGCAATAAATAAAACGATTATCAATAATATACTAACTATTTTATACATCGATACATAGTAATTTTTTAATAAAATGTGTTGAGTGTTGTACGTATAAACTGTTATAATCAAAGATTTTGAAAACTATAATGATATTTATTTTGATCAACGATTTGGAAATAAAACGTTTTTGTAGAGTCCCTTAAATTATTATCTCTATAATTTAAAGGTACACTAAAATATTATTTATCATAGACTATAATTGACGTGATTATGAGCATCATGAATATTGAGAATGATATAGCCGAGTCACGACAATTTAATCAACACAATCCTCAACGCGATTGCAGCTATGACTATATAGAACAATATTCTCTCCCCCCAATAACTTTTATGAAACCCAAACACGGATTAAAATATGTACATTGGGTACATTTTATTATTAATTTTAAATGCTAACAAAGCTACTATTATTATTCCATTGATCAGCTTCAGATAATTAAAATTGGTTATATATTAATGTTTATCAAAATTTAAAATATCTCAGACAATATTGTATAATCTGGTTTTAAAAATTAAACAAAAGTTAAAAAAATATGAATACTGTAAAGTTCCTACAATTACTATAAAAAAATTTCAATAAAGTATTACTTATGGGTTTAACTTTTAAGATCATATGAAAAAAAACTTCCCAAAAATAAAAATACAGACATAAAATGTGTGTCATACATATATACTTACAAAACTATTGATTTTAAGACGTAAACATTTTTTTTATAGGATGTATACGGTAAAATTATTTTAATTATATTGTTATGTTATGAGTAATTTCGCAAACTAAAAGATAACTCGGAGATGACATGTGATGCCTTTGAAATATATAACTTTTTTAACAGAATGGATATATTTTTTACAGATAAAATTTTCTTTTTACATATTTAAATATAATTGTATAATTGACATAATTAATAACAATATTGTTTTTAAAATTAGAGAATTTATAGTTGGATTATTTAAGTGATGGATACCAATAAATTTGCAAATAAGCATGTGTTGGAGTATTAAAAACATTTTAAATTTTAAATACATAAAATTAGTTTGATTTTAAAATACAACATACTAATATAGATAAGTATGTACTATGTATAAATAATAATTTGAGAATATATTATGATGGGTTTCCTCTATGTCTATCTTAAAAAGTGAAAGACCACTGACTATTTACATTTATATCTTTATCATTATTTTTTTAAGTAACCACAAAGTATAGTATAATAAATACCACACAATACGATGTACACACTATATACTTAAGATTAAGTCCAATAATGGTTAGTCAAGTTCAAAATTTAATAATATAATATTATCAACAAATTGTCTGTGTTTAAGAAACCATATGCCTAATAGAGATGTTGTGTTTAAGACCTCATATTTATGAAAACAACTCGTTAATATCGTGAATCGTGATGAAATCGTGTTCAAGTCTGCAAACACAACAATAATATACATGTAATATAACCCTCGGCATGATTTAGTGAGTACAATGTACAGAATAGAAAAAATATGGATGGACTATAAGTATAACGATTCACTTCAATTTTTTCAATCGATCTTAAACGTAATTTTCTTAATATCCATAAACGATCCTTGCCGTTATTTCACAGCGTACCTATATAGTATACTATCGCCATGATTTTATACAACTGGCGCATTTACTAAATATTAATTTTTATCTTTTATCACGGGCATGATTGGAACAAGCATTGATTCAAAAACATACGTTCACTCACACGCATGGTGTTAATACATAATAATGGTGTATATTAGTTATTTATTTTTTATGTTTAATAAGTAGATGTGTTAAACAGTAGGTACGAATATAAACTTTGTTATCAGTATAGTCTTAGCTATCATAAACAATCTCTAATCTCAGTGAATAAACAATGATTATATTATAATATATTATGCAGGTACATGATACATGAATAATAATTATAAATACTATGATAGTGAAAAATATAATGTAAGTACTTTTAGTATTGTAATTTGTTATTGATTTTATCTTGTGAGTATATTATTATAGATATCCGAGTTCATGGAAAAAAAATCAATCGACAACATTGAATGGGAAATCAACGAATGCATTAAAATATTATAGGGAAATAAAACAAATTTGTCGCTCAGCTATGACTTCGTAAAAACCGTTATAATATATTCATAAGGATTTATCTAATGTCCAGGACTGGCATTCGGTTGTCGTGACGCTATATACGACACGCAATAACACTGTCGGATGATATAAATAAAAAATCGAATTCTCGCGTTCACCAGAACAGAGTGAAAGAGAGAAAAATTATTAATGGAAACGTGAATGACCATTGGTGGTGACGGTGATGATAACACGCGTGGAATCTGTGACATTGTATGCGTATTGGCCATATGCTATATATGTAATATACTTTATCTCGCGTGGAAATTGTATTCAAAAAAATATGTATGTATATGTATAAATATATTATATATTAATATTCTCGATGTTAAATCAGTCGTCCCAGACGTGGAGGTGCACACATGCAGCATACGTAAAAGTTCACCGAACTTGTATCAGTTCAGATTATCTTATATAAAGCATCACTATATGGCACGAATTCCGAACGACGATTAAATCAGTGATTTAAATATAATATAAATAAATAATATTAAAATATTCTCAAAGGTGTTCTAAAAAAAGTTAAAAATATTTTCATGGACGAAATTGCTCATTTGTAAATTTTGAAAAATAAATTATGTAATCATAATATTAATATAATACTATGATATTATTGTATATTCAATAAAAAAAAATATTGAAAATGCACACTAAGCAGGTATATTATACTCAATAGTGTTCCGAACAACGCAGTATTTATAGCGCCTATATTATGATACATTTTTTCATTTGTAAATTATTTGGTATTATATGGTCAAGACACTTTCTTAATTCGTGTACGAGTATTAATCACTTAAATAATTAAGGCACATTATTCATTTTTCCTTCAACAGTAACTATGAAATATTTGAACAATTCATCATGTTACACTTTGATTAACATACAAAATTTCGTTGTTCCTCAATACAGTCTAGTATAAACTTCATACATAAATTGTTAATCGCACTGAATAACATTTTAATAAAGCAAATAAAATAGTTAATATATTAAAAATTTCAAATTATAAAATATATATAAACTTTTATTTAAAAAAACAATACCACCTATAGGTACTATTTTGAAGAGAAATATCTATTACAATGTATTAACTATGTCAATAAAATGTCCGTTTACATTTTAGACTCAGAGTTAAGGTATATAATAATATAGTTTCTACAGTGTATTCTTCGTTTAAAAAAATGTTTAAAGTAAGTTGATCACGTCGATGGGAAATTGTAAACAGATTATTTTACGATCTCATTTTCATAATTAAACAGTTTTAGAATATAAGTACAGGAATAAAATATGACAACACGTATAGTATTGAAATTTTATCAGCATCGATAATTGGTTTCGATTATCTACGCTAAAATATACAACGATTTATTACTAAAGGGTACCTATATTATATTATTATATTTTCATTTTGAATAATTCGTACATCAATGGCAGAAGGCTGAATACTAAATAAAAAAAAAAAAAAAATAAACTATATATTAAACTAAATATAAATATTTTGAAATGTGATTTATAATTAATTAATTATTGACCATTCCTAATATATTAAGTAAAAATATATTGTACTTCTACAGGCTTACGTTACTTTGTATTTTAATTCTAACATATTAAGAATATTTTGTAGATAAAAATATTTGCTTATACCATTATACCAAGTTTATTTTAATGTCAAATTTATTTTTCCTTCCAGAGTCCAGTAGAGAATCCTATTGTACTGACTAATAACAGTGTAATATTTCTCTAAATATATATTTAATTCTATAAACGTGCTGAATGCCACGTTCTAAGAAGACATGAATCATTTAAAAATCCAAACGATCACTAATACCGCTAATATAATGTGTACATCAGCAATATGGGTATTAAAATTCTAAACATAGTAATAATAGAAAATTATAACTATTAAATAACTATTTAATTCAAGTCCACGAACAGTATAATCTTAAGTAATAAAAAAGATTTTTTTAAAAATGTTATGAAGAAAACATTTGATCGTAAAATATAATGTCCTTATTTACCTATGTTTTAATGAACAAATGTAGCTATATAATATTATTAACGATAATATACGTCTGAAACGAGTTTTTCAATAAATTAAAACCCTTAAAAATATAATAATAATACTCTATAACCTCTAATAAAATCAATATTATTCATAATATTGAAGTTTATCCACGACCACAACGATATGTAAAAAAATTTTGTATAATACCTGAATGAATTGCAGATTACGGTTCCAAATAACTCATAACTCAATCATAGACTTGTCGGGATTGAAACGGGTACATAGATTTAATTATATATTTACCTACGTATTTTTTAATTAATTATTAATTATGGCGGAAAATATACTATATACCATATATGATTAATGATTATATAGTATATACCTAACATGAATATCAACCGTTCTTTATAAAATCTTCTGATTTGCGTATTAATTAACGCATACTATAATACGAATGCCAATTAAATTACTATAGGTGTACATTTTATTACAGAGAGCTTAACGCGTAAGAAGGAGATGTTAATTCCACTTTATTAAAAATGTCCAACAATTATCTAGCAAACGTTTTTAATAGCAGCTACTGTGGTCGTAATTATTTTTTACGTTATGTATGTAAAGACAGTCTTACGCATTTAATAATTTGAGAAATATGCGTAGATTCAAAATATAAAGGCGGTGTATTAAAAATATTAATGATTTTATTAGTAAAAAGTATAAAGTAGGTATCCGTTTGTGGGGGAAATAAAAAAGGGAGTTTGATAAAATTATACGATTATATTATGACTTTTAAACAAATTATAAATGTAGTTAAACAATATGCCCTTCTTTAATGCTAAATATTTAAAATGTAATAATATAAGAACTAGTATTAAGATTAGGTATACCATATTTTACATTCAAAATCAAACTCGTGTTAGTAGGCGTGATGATATCGAACTTGACTCAACTTCGTGGACGTCAGAGATCATCCTAACTGCAAGGATTCACCATACTATTAAAATAATTGCTACCAGTTTTATATAAAATGAAGAACGTCGCGCGCGCATTACTAAAAATGTTTAAAACGAATTTTGTTTCGTTGAAATTTCGGAAGGATTGAGAAACTAATATTATCGTTTGATATATTCAGTGAAAATCTGAAAGATTAAACTTCTAAATTTTATGCAAACAGATTGACACTAATCCACCTTAATATCATATAGATATGAAAAACCGCGTACACGGAAAAAAAATAATTTGGTTGTATACTGTAACAAAACAGTATACGCGACACTGGAGTGGTCCATTGACTACCCAACGCTTGTTTTACAACTGCAATAGGTACTGGTGTACTGCAAACACTAATGCACTTACTGAGTGTAATATATTAGGTCAGTAATATTTTTTACAAATATAAGCATAATAATATCGTATTCGATGATTCCCGTGATTTACAATTATTTAAAATCGTCAACTTATTACTCATAAGTCATAGACGTAAATAAGCTAAGCGTGCATAGCACTTCTAAAATCAAACTTAGTATCCAAATATTAAATATAATAGTTTATATGGACTTGAGCCACCTTTGGCCATTGAGCACTAAGTGGATTCGTGCCTATGCTATTACTGTATAGTAAATACAGTTTCTAGTATTATTATTAAGACATAAAATAAATCTATTTATACAATATTATAATATAGGTAATGTTTACGATGTGCGTTATAAATTTCGGTATAACTAATGGGTAAACTGCTGCACCAGTTACTCGCGTAACCCGGTATGGTATACTATATAGATACACATGCATAAAATAATATGTAGGGCGTAGATATCAATAATACAAGAGGCTATTACAATATATATATATATATACCCAACAGAAAAAGGCAACACACATATTATATTATATTATTTTGTATATATATATCACGGCATATCTACCATTATTAAATAATAAAAACACATCGATCTAGTTATATATTATAATATAGATATATACATAATATACCACCTGCATATCTACCTACCTCGTGAGATTTTATCAATTTTACTATACTTTTAATGTTTTCAAACGTGTGTATGTGTGTGAGTGTACGTATATTAGAATATTATATACGCCACCGCCGATACAATGAGCCCACGCACGCACACGACTATTTAACATATTATACTGCCGTATTATAACAAATATTGATTTCCAATTGATTAATGCCGTTCGGGGCAGCGAACATTATATTTATTGCCGTTTTAATTCCACCACGCGTATACTCACCGCAACAATATATGTATATATGTTTATACAAAATATAATGTATATATAACACTGGTGCTGCAGAGGGCTCTGATCCGGCCTCGGCACAATAATACTATTATTACTATTACTATTATTATTATTATTATTATTATTATTAATAATAATAATAATAATAATAATATTACTATTACTATACAGTATACAGACGTACGTTTGGTTTTTATAGACATTTTGAAACTGCTCTCTCTCGATCGCAACACAAACACAGTACACCAGCACACACCACTATAGATCGTATCGATCGTCGATCGTGCCAGACGCGCAATAAATCATTATTACATGGATATTTAAACTCAACTACACCGCGCGCGTACACATACACTTAAGTGTATATAACCTACAAGCATAGTTTAATATAAAACTATATAGGTATACGCGAACGGGAGTAGGGCTGTGTATAGAAATATCATTTTAAATAACAAATCTTTTATATACGTTCGAATGTATTATTTTACTCTTCGTCCTCTCCAAAGGGTAAATATTATACGCAAAGTAACTACACCAATATAAATTTTAAGAACAATGTTTTTTTCTTTTTTATATTCGTTATTTCTAAATGATCGAGTGTGCTAGTATATATAATATGGGTATTATATACATATCATAAAAACATCATCATACCTACCGAATTGGGTAATTACTAGGCATACCTTGTCTAACTTAAATCTAATTTAAAAAGTTATTTATTTATTTTGAATTTTTATTCATTTTTACGCATCTTAAAATATTGTCGCTTACTTTCTATTTTATGTGATATATTTTTTTTGGCACTTCATTTGAAGTGTGTCGCTTTCCGAAGCAGAATATTTCTCTGAAAAATATATATCATGTCAAAATTCACAAAATCTACCCACTATTTTTTTAGCAGAAAAAAACTATAGGACCTGGTGGGAACCACTGCTGTCAACTGTTTAGCACAACACAGCTACCTCCCGTCTAAGACTTTCTTACACTGATCACTTGATCACGTGATTGACGAATGCATATAATATATATGGGGCTGAGGGTGAGTTGTGGCCCGACCTTTCGTTTCCGGTGTTGGAGACCGGTGAATTCCGGCCCGATAATATTTTAGGTATAGGTTAGTTGCGGCCCGAATAATTATCATTACATATGTACCTTCTTACTTATATAATATATATTATATTATATACCTATTACCTATGTACCGTATAAACGAATAACGATAAACGAAATGTTCAATACGAATGGGAAGTTATATTTTTATATATAATATGATAAAGATAATATAGATCGTTTTATCGTATTATCTGCCATATATGACTTACATTATGAATGCTTTGATTTTTTTTTGGCATTATTATCATAATATATTACACCAATTATACTTTTATTATTTTTTTATTATTTATTATTTAATATAATGTCATAATATTAATATATTATATTATATTCAATAATTTCATGAATACTTTTATTTTATTTACGACCAATATTAATACAAGTACGACAATTTATTCTAGAAAATACCTACATAATATTGTGATGTTTATATACTATTACTATATATAGACATATAGTATATAATATATATATATATATATATATATAATATATACATTATTGTATGGCCGCAATTCGTACGTACCTTTCATAAACCCGGGCCGCAACTCGTACGTACCTCTCATAAACCCGGGCCGCAACTCGTACGTTATTTAGAGTTTGGGCCGCAACTCACCAACACTGATATATGGGCATGGCCGTTTTTTACCAAAAACCGTACCCTTCCCTTTTTGGCCAATTCACTTTTCAACCAAATTTAAAATAGGTTGATCCCCTTTTTGACCAAAACAAAAATGTATATAATGAATTTAAAATAAAATGTAGAAAATTATTTTTTATGTTAATATATCATAATATGTATTATATTATATAAAAAAAATAAACTAATAGGTATATAATTGTTGTAAAATAATGGCAAACATCAATAATAATAATACTTTGATTATTGAAAAAAAAGATAAATAAATTGAATACATACAAAATAATTATTGACTTTGTTATCTTAAGGGTGAATTTTTGTGTTTGATTTTATAAAAAAAAAAATTAATATATAACTAACTAATAATAAATCCACTATGACATGTGAGAAAACAACATTTTAAGAGTTATAATATAGTTTATGACTAATTTTCATTTTTATTATTAGCGGGTATAAGAGCCCCAAGTCTGGAATATTTACATGAACCCCTTATTATCAAGTCAAGTCACATATACCATATTAAACGTGCCGCATTCTGTAAAATATATTCACCATACGAAAAAAGTAAAAAACTTAATGAAAAATATAAAAATAGTAAATAAATTACAAATGGCAAAAATAAGTATTCATAAGTTGCTATACCTATAGTTTAAGATACTTATATATTATAAAGGTATGAAAAGGCCACATATAATAATATTACAAAATTAGGTATCAAAAAACCATAATCAAATCTGTATTTGAATCTTTCATAGATGATTTCAGACGGCCAATTAAAAACGAAACATTTCAGTAATATACTATATATTATTTATCATAATAATATTAAACAGGCACGCAAGAATTTTTCTGAAGAAGTAATATTAAAAATTTGTCAACGTACCGTCTCGGTTTAGTGTACGAGCCGTAATACTACGGTGAGTTGTACCCGGGGGCCACCCGCACGTGTTGTATACACATATTTTTTCACCGATAAATTTACATACAATCTTCTCAACGGAGACGACGACGACCAATCAACCCCGACAATTTAGCCGTCTACCACCTAAACCGACAAGTTATTAAATCGTTTGTCTCGAGTGAGCAAGATCGTACCTATATATGCGGTCCATAAAGAGACATGCGAAAAACAAATACCACAAGGCCAGAGAAGAGGAGAGCAGCGAGAATACGTTTTAGCGGATTATTTGGAAAACATAACTACGGCACATTATAATAATTCCAGCCAGATATTTATTTTTTAATTTGTAGGTACAAGGTAATTTTTTTTAAAGTATAGTCGCACACACTCGTTTTTATATATAAAGGTATTTAATATTTAATCAATTTTAGCCTATAAATTATTCTGAAGTATATCTATATAGTATAATATACGCATCATAATATTCATAAACCTCCAGTTTACACTACACGAAAACTTCTACATTTTTGCAAAAAATCATATTTTATTATGTTGATTTTTCACCTTTTTTATGGAGACTGATAATCATTATTTTATAGCTTTTTATAACTGGATTTTTATTAACACAAACAGAACATGCATATGAAATATAAAATATTCGACTATCTAGTACAACTAATTATTTTTAAGAATTTTGAATAATATATTACCAAAGCTGCAGAGTAGCAATAAAATTGAAATTTTAAATTTTAAAAAAGCGGGTAAGTCGTGGATGTCACTCTGCTGTACAATAGGTTACTGTAATGGATGGAATTAAATTTGAATCCAATGATATTATATCACTGTATACGAAAAACGATACTGAGCGGAGACGGTTTATCTGTCTAGGATGCGTATTATAGATTATTAAAAATTTTCAAATCTTAGATTTAAAAAGTCGCTCAATTTTTTTGAAATTTTCACAATGTCTAGGTAAGGCTAATATAAGTAAATAACTCAAATTTCAAGTTTTACGAAAGTTTTTAACCAAATTACCACAAAAAACTTCCAAAATTAAAATGTCTACAAATAGCTCAAAAATGGATAATAATTTTCGAACTATAACCCGTAAGAAACAAAATCCAAAATACAACAAAAAAGATTTCTTGTCATTTTTCATTTGAAGCAATAATTCTGGTAGAAAACGTCGTCCATAATTATTTAATATTATACAATCGTGAAATCGTACGTTTGTTCTCCTTTAACCGCTTTTATTTCGAGTACCGTTTCGAAAATCAAAAATGACTTCTCAACTCAAGAACATTACCTTTCAGGAACGATGCTACACTTGATATACTTTTTGAGCAAGTTTAGAGGGAGAAAAAGTGTTTACAGAGTAAAAAAGAAAAAGAAATAAACATCATTGTAAAACCAATACATTCTTCGCTCAGCTCAGAATCTAAAAGCCATCGTAACATATACATTCTTTCAAATTTAGTTCTTATTATAAACTTCAATAGTCAACTATATTTAATAGTTTTAAAAATCTCGTTTTTTGAAAACAAAATATTTTGCTTCGGAATTTGAAACTAAAAAATTTTAAATGAGAAATACTATTTTAAATGCTAAAATATAAATTTGAACAAATTAATGTTGGAAATGACTATACGTATTCAAATTATTAAAATTTTTATTTAATTCCTCTTCCTCTCTTCCAAAAACTTCAATAATAAATACCTATGAAAAAAACATCTAATTTCCGATACATACAATTATTAATCATGAACATTAATCATTATAAGTATTACCTGATTTTTTTCTCCAGCGAGCTTATTTTCACACACACGGTTGTCAGATTAATTGCCAAAATGCAAATTGCTAATATAGGTATTAAAAATAAATTTAATTTACAGGGTTATGAAAAGAAACGTGACGCCTGCCTCCCTTTCTCTGGAGATGGGACGGTTGCATTGTACACAATTCATAATTGATTTTTAACTTTCAAGATTGGTTTTGATAATCATAATAATAATGTATTCTAATTTATAAACACAAAGCGAAATAAGTAGGCGTTTGGGTTCGCAGACCCTTTTTAATCATATTAGATTCGTAATGAACACTAATATTGTTATTCACTTCGTAGGTTATTATAATATAAGCTGTGTAAACACATACGTCCACGTATCGTGTACTGCAGCTGTCGAAAAAAACACGAACCGATTTTATCGTATCATTTTACACGCTGAATACGCGAGTATACAAAATGCATACCTATAATAACAAATTCATTTGGAACGTTGAAAAATTAATTTTTGTCATTAAAATTAAAGTGATATCATTTTTGGTATAATTTTGTGTCCAATTGCATATTTATAAAATACATATTTTAATATATTAATGTTATTTACGATTCATTATTTATATTTAGTCATTCACTTTATAGCTACCATTTAGTTTTAAACGATTTTACCTGTAGAACGGAAATTTACGTTAACGAAATGATTTTCCAAAATTCGCAATTTAAAGAGTTGTTCATACAGTGTTTTTACATTAGATGAAAAGCCAGTCTTTATTTTTGTTTATATTGTATGTTTGTGTTGCTTTTATAATTATTACTTATTATGTTTGGATATGATTTTAGACATACTATTATATTGTATTTAATATTTAGTCGAAAATTTGTGTAATTTACATTCAACGATAATGTTAAAAAATAAGACTCTGAGTAAATTCACGGGCAATTAATTTGTCACGCACAACGCCGTATAGGATCAGGTAGTATTCTAATAATATTATATTGAAAAAAACAAAAATACTTTGTTTTGTCGTCGTCATATCGCGGCCGTAATTCACGCGTACCTGCTATATCAAAATTATATTAGATATACGTATATCGTAAAGTTATGTTGCGTACATACTTTGATTTAGTTTTTCGATATAATAGTTTATAATATAGAAAACTGTATACTAGCTACACAACCGTTTTTGTTGTAAGAACATAATATGGCTTTGTGTCGATTGACCCGGGTTTTTCGCAATGTATACGCGTATAAATATTATAATATTATATTTATTATCTAAAAATAATACGTTTTCCATCAGCAAATCGCCAATAACCAGCCTAGCGTATCGAGGGTGAAAATTTATTACCACGGTTCGCGCACCGATATATCACCTATTTTATTGGTACCTATATAGACTATAGTTATATATAAGCAATCGAGGCGTTAATGTAAAAAACGATAACCGATCGTTCTCCTCAACTCGTCGGCCGTATACCCACGTACCATAATATCTGTAGACGCGTTCCTTGTTGAAAAATGTTAATTTATCGATACACGTACAAATAACAAATATGATATATTATACATATTGGTATGTATCGCAAATACGTGAGTCCAGCAGTCAACCACTGGTGCAGAGCTATATAGGTGGTAAACACGAGAATATTGTACAAAAAGACCTCGTACGCACATCGATACACATTGCTCATAATAATATAATATTGTGTGTAATATTATTATTATGTCGTGCAGTTGCCGTGGTTAGCGTTTGATAGAGATTAATTATTGGAGATCTCATATATTATTATACTAATAGGTACACTAACACTATTGCACTTTAAGCAATACAAAGCTCTTCGTGTTTAACCCATGGCGTGCGCTCGGAGTGGGCCAGATGGGCTATGGTCCACCCTGTGAACTGTAGGTATACTGTATTTGTTATAGGTACATATTGTCACCTGATAATTTTTCATCATGAAACTTTAATAATAAAATTACCAATTAGAAATTTTAATGATAATAATTAATTAAATATACATTGAAAAATTAAATCGATAAAATATCTTAAGGTATCTCTTTAAATATCTAAATCATAATCGATTAAATCATAACCCCGGAAAAAGGTCTGCGGATGCCAATGATCAAACCTCGCCAAATATTACTTATGCGATCCCTACCGGTTTCGCGGCTTGAAGAATTTACAAAATTATTATACATATATTTACATATTATGATTATGATATATTATACATACTGTATTGAACGGTTCAATACAGTATGTAGGTTCAATTTGAACCTATATTGCACCAACCAACTATCGTGAACTATAAAAATATATTGTAGGTATATATAATATATTATATGAAACTCGCATTATTTTTTTATATATGCGTATACGCGATCTCGTAGTCTCATATTATAATGCCCATTCTCTCGACCGCGACTCCATTTAATATTATGTGTTCCCGGTCGCGTATTCTGGCGTATAGATACGCAGCCATAAATCACGAGTGCTGCACGTCAACGGGACCGCATAAACGCATCTTTCAAATCTAATTAAGGGCATGCTGCGGCTGTGTCCACGTCAATTATTATTATTATTATTATTATTATTATTATTACACTGTTATATCGATTTACGCGCGTGATGGTTCATATGGAAATTCAGATATATTTAACAATAATATAATACGAGTATATATATACAATGTACTAGGTACCAGGTAGGCGGTTGGTAGATAGTAGATACCAGATAGGTACGATATGCGATATTAAAGTGAACACACGTGAAATGCCGTATATCGGATACGCATCATCGCGTCGGCATACAATAATATAATATATCATTGCGATTTGCAGAGATTTACGCGATTATTTATCGAAAGGCAGCAGCGATGGTTTTTCCTCCAAGTTGTTGTACATCGGCTGCAAGTAATATTATACATTGTATTAAACTCGGAAGCTATTATTATGGTTCGTATATTTTATTTTTTTCATCTATAACAGCTTTGTCTTATACTAACCAGTAACTGACGGTATTGACTATAGCGTACACCACCGGTACACGACACACGTATGTTTATAATATCACATCAACAATATACCGCAGGGTTATTTCAAATAATTCATCCGACATCAGATTTATAGTTTTTAGGAAAGTATAGTATAGTATGATTTTGAATTAAATAAAAGAATAATATTTCAAATTTATTTGATTGAAATTTCACCTCCGCCAAATATGAAACATGGTTACGAGAATACCTATTTTTACAATATCAATTATCCGAGGAAGGATTTCTATTTCTCAATAAAAATGTTTTACAAATAATTCTATATATTATATAGATTATAATTATAAACAATTTAACATATTTTAAATAGCATACCTACTTTACTGTGGGTACAATATTGAAAAATGACTTTTAGTAATCTTATTTTGTTTGAGTTTACTCGTGTTGAAAGCAACTGAAAAACTGGCTATTATGTTATTTTAACAATAAGTACATAATAATTTAGGTGGAGAGTAAAGGCAAAATTCTATAGTATCTATTTAGTGAATAATTTATAATTAGGATGTATAACAAATGTTACTGCAATACCTATAAATTATATTCTCTATGTGGCTTACCCTTTGGACACACGAAAAACATCAACTAAAGAAGTATCCTATAAATTCGTTCCACGCATCATATCCGTTGTGTAATGTATTAGTTCTGCTAATTATAATATCTCCGAGAGAAATATGGACACATGGACATGGCGTAAGATAAGATGCAGTGACCTAAAAATCTGCAGGTGTAAAGCACCGCGAATGATGATTTATATCGAACAACCCAGCAGTATAATATGGATAAATGGCTATTTTGATAAATCTGCAACGATAATCTCATCGGCATTCTGGACCACGCAATATTATTATTATTATTATTATTATTATTATGTATGCTTCGCATTGGACGTGTGCGCGTCGTATTTACACTGTACCGTAGCACGCAAGATGACGGCCGACTCGTGTTACGAATAATTTTATCGTGCCAGCACAAGCTGCAGCAGCCGTCTCTCCGTGATGGTCGGTGGATACTCGGTTTTTTTTTTGTCTCATCATAATATTATACCAACATTGGCACTTCGTGTTCTCTCGTATCTATACGTTATAATAGGTGTATATATTATATTATATGTTATATGAATATGGCTCGAACTCTCGCGCATGTCAGAGAAACCGCTAAAGTCGAACGACAGTTGTTGAGTTGTTCGCGGGGAGAGAAAAAAACATGATTTAACAGGATATTTTACTCGCCACAACCACGCGTAGACGTATAGAAGAATCGCACTTTGTGTATAATATTATAGTGTATCATCTACTTATGTGACAAAAAAATATCTAAGACAGATAAGAAAAAACCGCACTTAAACCCTGTACTCGAACAGGACACTGTATAATGACGTGATGCGTGTATACCGTGTATACCACGTGGCGCGTACCAATACCGTTATCGGTGTACCTAGTTGTTTCGGAATACTATTTGATTTGACAAGCTAACATATTTTTATTTACACTTTTGAATATTTGCCTCATATCACGGAACAGACAACGATTTATGATTAATTACAGATACTTACATATGTATAATTTATGGATTGTAAGCAAAGCTAAGGAGAGTTTTCATTTTAAAAATAATTTCATTTTTTTAGTGACAAAAAAAATGTCAATTAAATATACATACTATGTTTATAGGAATAGAAAAACTGTACAAAACTAAATATACTGCATATATGCTTTTCTGAAACTTAGTAAAAAGTTTAAAATAATTATGTTTTAACTATACTGGAGCAAAAATTAAATCAAAAATTTGAACTTTTCTCTTTCACTCACAAATGCAAATGGACTTAACTGAGTAAAAAAATCATCAACAAGACTAGGTATGTTACTATGTTATATATAAGTCATCATCTAGTAAAGTTGTATGCTATTATAATATTATCGTCATTCGGGATTAAATAACATAGAGTGGATGATAGCTTTGTGGAGTTATATTAATGCTTTTAATCTGTATCTACAATCAAAATAAACACCTGAAGTAGAGCATTACACTGTTAAAATGCACCAAGAATATAGATATTATTTGTTGACCAATATAATTTTTTTTTGCCAATTTAAATATTAATTTAAAAAAAGCGGGTAAGTCGTGGATGTCACTCTGCTGTATAGTAGCTAGGTTACAAGTGGGTTACTGTAATGGATGGAATTAAATTTGAATCCAATGATATTATTATATCATTGTATACGAAAAACGATTCTGAACGAAGACAGTTTATCTGTCTAGGATTTATTATAGATTATTAAAAATTTTCAAATCTTAGATTTAAAAAGAAAATTTTTTATGAATTTCTAGTTTAAAATAATTTGTGAATTTTCGTGATTTTTACTTATGTTGTCAAAATTCAAACTTTGAACGCTTGTAAAAAAAAATTGTGCCAATATATTTCTTTTATTTTTCACCTGCTATTGTAAAAATATGTTAGGAGCCTTATATTAAATTTTCAAATCTTAGATATAAAAGGAAATTTTTTTATGAATTTCTAGCATAAAATAATTTACGAATTTTCATGATTTTTACGTATGTTGTCAAAATTCAAAATTTGAAAGCTCGTAAATAAAAATTGTGACTATATTTTTATTTTATTTTTCACCTGCTATTGTAAAAATGTGTTAGAAGCCTTAAAATGAGTTTTATATAAAAAAAATTTTTTGTAAATACATATTAATATTTTGATACGTACTATGTATAATTTAGATTTGACTGATTTGGAACTATGTGTGTAGTACGAAAATTTGAATACTTTAGGGACTGGTGGCATATACGCATATATAGTCCTATAAGTTAATACTTATTTTTATTTATTACTGCTTTAACCAAAAGAACCGGTAAGAATCATGTAAAGAAAATGCCAATCTTAATAACTGGTAAAATTTTCAAGTATCTAGGACTCATACTTTTTGAATAATAACAAATATTTAAAATCGTTTCAGGATAAATCGTTATCGTTACGCTATTTCGTAAAAATTTAAAATTCAAACGCAATTAAAATTATTCCTATAATGACGCTTCGAGTTTTCTCTATAGCTACTTGAAGTAAAACTTATGGAAAACTTAGTGATGTATTCTTAATCTTTAGTTATAAACACAAAAAATTTTATGATTTTTCAGCTTCAAAATTACTTGCAAATTTTCACATTTTCGACAGATTTCGTAAAAATTTGAACTATAAACGCTTATAAAAAAAAATTGTGCCTATGTATTCTTATAATTTTTTAATCACTTTAAGAATAACTTATGAGGAACTTTGTATTAAATTTTCAAGTATTTTGATAGGGCCAAAAAAATTTTATCGACACTTCAAAAAAAAATTTTCAGACAAATTGAAAATTTCAGTCGTCTATAAATATCTCAAAAAAAGTCAAAATATTTTGAAAATTTAATCATGTAAAGAAAATACCAATTCTAATAACTGGTAAAATTTTCAAGTATCTAAGACTTATACTTTTTGAATAATAACAAATATTTAAAATCGTTTCAGGATAAATCGTTATCGTTACGCTATTTCGTAAAAATTTAAAATTCAAACGCACTTAAAATTTTTTCTATAATGATACTTCGAGTTTTCTCTATAGCTACTTTAAGGAAAACTTATGGAGAACTTATTGTTGTATTTTTAATCCTTAGTTATAAACGCAAAAAATTATATGATTTTTCAACTTCAAAATTACTTGCAAATTTTCGCGTTTTCGACAGATTTCGTAAAATTTTGAACTATAAAAGCTTATTAAAAAAAATTGTGACTTACGATTTTTAATTTTTTTTAAGCTACAATAAGAAAAACTCATAACGAACCTTGTATTAAATTTTCAAGTTTTTTTGGTCGTCCAACATTTTTTTACCGACACTTCAAAAAAAAATTCTCAAAAAAAGTGTAAATTTCAGTGGTCTATAAATAACTCAAAAAAAGTCAAAAATTTTTGAAAATTAAACTGTATATAGAGAACACTAACATAAACATTTGGTGAAAATTTCAAGTATTTAAAGTGATTATTTTTTGAATTACAACCATATAAAAAAATCGATTTGGTCGAAAACTGATTTTGCGTAAAAATTCCCGTTTTTCTGTCATTTTTTTTTTGTTTTTCTCGATTTTTTTGAAAACTGTTGGAAAATGTTTACTTTTGACCTCTATAATGCACCAAGGATCTTCAATTTTACATCGGAAAATACCCCCAAAGTTTTAAATCGAAGCATTATTTCGACTAGTTATGCTGTACACAGACACAAAAAAAAAAAAACAAAAAAAAAAAAAAAAAAAAAACACACATCATTGTAAAATCAATACATTCATCACTTCGTTCAGAATCTAAAATAAATATATTATACTTTTTATACATAATATGTCGAGATAAATATGGTAATTTAATAAGGAACTGTGTAAAATGTACCTATATGTATAAAAAAAAAACAATACAAGGCCAGTCGAAGTATATACGAATATTATACACTTCAGAATTCACACACACCGGACTCGCCCAGTGTTGTTATACATAATATAATTTTACTATCGTTTTTCTCGTATGAAATATAATAATATTAAAAAAAAACATATTTTCTCCAGAAATAGCGCTTTCTGCGTTTGAGTTATAACCACTTAAATATACTAATATAGAACATATATTATATATAATGATAATATAGATCGACGCCAAGTTTTTATTCTATGTTATAGATCGCAAGACTCAATGCACAATAGGAGTTTATTGTGTCGATACTCATTTTAATACAAATCTATTCGACGAGTGTCTTAATTCATGTCACGAAAGAAATTTTTGAATTTATCGTTATTATAATTTGTTTAAAAAAATATACGGTATAGCTACGTTGCAACACAGGTAAATCATTGCACCTATACGAAAAGTACCTAATTATATAGTATATGTCCTGAGCATATGATCTGTCTTCATACAAATTTTTACTTTATTTTTTAGGCGTCTAGAGTACACTTTGATGTACCTAAATACTAATTGTGTATAGAATTATATGTCACAGTACGTACAGGTAAATAGGTATTAGGTACAGATATATGGGACAAACGAAAGTTTTTCACCGGCGCGAATGCGTTATACCTACTGAAGTACGAATATTACGGGTGGCCCGAGTCGTCGACGAACATATTATAAATATTTTATTATTTTAATATTATAACATATTATATATGATATAGGCGGCAATACGTCTCTCCGGATGGAAATGTATAGAAGTAAACAACAACAATAATAATAATAATAATACGTATAGTATAATATAATAATGCGCATGGACGCATGGTTGTAGGCTGCAACGGCCATCAAATGCAAGTACGACGACGTGTACAAGACGGTCGTATTAAATATTGATGAACGTTTTCTATTCGAACGAAAACATACCCGGTGAAAAATGCATTATTTATACTACTGCCACACTATAACGCGACTACAACAGTCAGACTGTTACAGTATACCGCTCTCGGTACAGGAGTGAGCCGCCGAGGCCGAGAGGATAATATTATATATCATTGCATATACGCGAATAAACTATGTATATATATATATATATTAAATCGAACACGCGGACGAGGCCGATTATTTATATTGGACCGTTTAGATATTCATCCGGTCCTTATCCGACGTATATCCGCCGCCGTTGCCACGTATATAATGTATATAATTTAATATATGATATAAGTAATGTGTATTCTTTTCCTATTGGTATAATGTATATATACATATATAATAATATATACTTTTTCACAGTCACGCGGTGCGCGACGTGCCTACCTATATATTATTATTTTTCCGGGACAAATCGCTGCCGCAGTGACCGGTTGCGACCGTCTTTGTTATCACGTACGACTTAAACGCGCTGTTTTTGTTGTAGTCCTCCTTATCATAATTTAGAAAGAAAAATGTACCCCGACACGATAAACGTTTCCACCGTTGACTGCATAATATGTACAAACATAATATATTTATACACAGCCCGTATATACTATTTATATTTGTGTACTGCGTGTGTACACGAATGTATTAATACGTGTCTCATTACGAGCTCGTAAATCTCATCTTCGTCAGAAGAGCTCGCCGAGCAGGAGCAAAAGGATAATAATAATAATAATAATAATATATACGCCACCGACCGTGATGGAATATATTGTTATAATATATTATAATATTATTGTATGTAATATGTATAGCTAGATAGGTATTCGTATTATCATACAGTGGTAGACCGCGGTCTTTGACAATGACAACATTGACAACTGCTAGCAGTCAACAACGTTTTGAAAAATAAACTCTAAACGGTTATAAATGATCCGACGCTGCGCACGTACGTACATATTGAATATAGTATGGTCTTTTACAAGAGTATAATCGCGTATTATTATAATGATAATACCTAATAATATGCTGTACACGAGTATACGACCGTCGTGAATTAATATAATAATGACGAGAACGAGTTTGAAAAATAAGTTTACAATCGCGGTAGGTACTCAAACGAGGCTAGTACACAGTAAGCAGTATATACACGCCGTAATAATAAATTCCCTATATAATTTTCGTTTATATTATAATAATTTATAAAGTAATAATAATAATAACAATGATATTTCGTAGTGCTAAATGCTAAGGTACAGGGCGTAGTCGGAAAGGGGGGGGGGGAGAAGGCATAAAAACCTCACAAAATAAATTTTGTATCTGTTGTTTGCACTATTTTACATTTATTAACTGGATTTATTATTATAATACTAAGATATATATATATATATATGCTACAGAAATGAATAACATTTTTTTAAATTTTTTATTTATATTAATTTATTCTATATACAACAATCACATGTTAATGAAGTATTTCTAATATTATACAGTTATTGTGTCCAAGACCTGCAATCTATAAGAATTTCATTCTTTAAGATTTTTTTTACAAAAGCAATTAATACATTAGTTTCTATTTTTGTATTATCATATTATTCTATAAAAATACGGACGATGGGGAGGGGGTATGGTTCTTTGTCCTTTCTCATCTGACTACGCTACTGCAGTTTAGGTAACGCTTATACAGTATACTATAATATAATGCATTTTTGTGGTTTACCTTTACTATATACTCTTACTTTAAACAAGTTTCCGTAATGATATAAAACCTAATCTAAGCACACGGACAAATACGCGCAAACACATTTCACACTTTTATAATATTTCGCACGTTGGGTGGGCAGTTGCTGATATGGGGGGTCTCTTGGGCGGGTGTATTTTTAATTCGAAAGCGATTATCATCGGATTTAAAAATCGATTCTGAGGCGGAGCTGTTTTCGCAACTAAGCGAAGTCTAATATGAAGTGTTATCTGTGATAATTATCTAGTTGCAGACAATATATTATTATAGCTGTTATAAGTATACTATAAATAAACTCATATTTTACAACTCTTTTGCTCAGAGATATATTAACTAAATGAACATCTTATTTCCTAAATCAAAAATAACATTAAATACACTAAGGTAATAAAATAATATGAAAAAAAAAATAACTACTTATAAAATGTTTTTCTATTTATGACATTATAATTAATAATCATTAATTTTCTATTTTGAAATTAAAATGTAAAAAAGATAATCATTTAATTGAGTTTATGATGAAAAAAAATATATTTCTGAAGATATTTCTAAAATGAATAGGTACGCTTAAAAATGTTTTATTTAAGACTTATATTTTATAAGTACTTATATACCAATTCAATAATTATTATTTTGTTACTTACATTGATATATTAATAGGAACATTATAATTTAAATCAGCTAATAATTATAATTAAATTAGTTGTAGGTATATAATATATATATATATATATATATATATATATATTATATTGAGATGTACCTATTTGAATATTTAATATTTTTAATGCACGTTGATTAAAAATTATAAAAATGAATAATATATGTATCAAGTTAAGTTTTCATAATTTAATACGAGCAGTACAGAGTTCAGTGGTCCACGATGACCTAAATACAATAAGAGATTAATGTTTTTATTTTTAACCTCAAAGAAATAATATTAAAATGCATAAGTAATATAAATTTATGAATTTTAAATTAAAGTAATTAAACAATTTTCAGTATGTTATTTTCAATTAAATACAAAGTATTTGTATGGTTAAATTTGTTGACTCGTATAAATTTTATGTTTAATATACACGGAAAAAAAAAATTACTAAAATATTATAGTTAAGCAAATTATAGTAAATTTAACTATTTAATAGGTAACATAACTAAAATTATTTACTTATTATAACTATAAAAATATAGTTGTTTGTTATGGTAATGTTTACTATATTTTATAGTTAACGCGGTTTTTAATGTTTGAATTAACTAACAAATATAGTTAAAATAGTTTACTATTATTAAAAGTTAAATTAACTATAAAATTAAGCATAAAGTACTAATATTAATAGTTAAAAGGACTATAAAATTAAGTATTAAGTATACAATGTATTACATAACATTGTTCTGGAAAAATATGATTTTCCCTATTAGTAATCAATTCATTTAAAATCATTTACACTTTAATGCAGGAACTGTTCTGTTAAATCGTTAAATGGTCTATACTTGACATTCATCTTGTCCGGAGAAAATGGTATAGTTTTAACAATTTTAAACGAACTCAACTAACAGGTTAATGCCATTACATAATACATATAACACCTACTCGTTAATCATTATAACATATCGCCAATTATCTTCTTTGAAAACTTTACGATTAAGCTCATGTTCGTCTGTATTTTACACAAGTGAATACTGAATGCTACGAAAAAATTTAACATCATTCGAGGTATTTAATACTAATTGAGTATACGCTTACGCGGTATCAAATAAAATTACTACGAATGTAAAATTTATAACTTACAGCAGATATTAGGTGAGTACTTAGAGTTGTAAATATTGCAATTATTAGCAATCTGACCAGTGGCTATGACTTAACGACGGCCCATCTGTGGTAATCACTATTCAGTCAACAGTAAACAGCGAAACAGTCAACATTCATAAGTTCGACGACAGACGACAGTATTGTTTAAAAAATAGTGTGATATTTTTTCAGAAGGCAAGACGGTAAGTTTTTATTTGATTTGATTTATGTAAAAATAATATTAGGTACGTTATATTTTAAAAAGTTTTTGTTTCATTATTCAAATTCAAATTAGTTTCAATTTAAGTGATGATATATATAAGGCATTGAGTAAAGTTTATTGCTACTAATTATACAATTTTAAAAGAATAACTTATTTAGCCAAAAAAAAAATTAAACAAATATTTTTAACATTATTTTATTTTGTCCAGTTCAATGTTTGCAAATTTAACCTCCAAACCGGTACATAGTCAAAATTAATTAATTTACGATTATTTTTTATATATTATATGATACGGCCAATGGGGGGCATGGCCCCTGTGCCCCCCTTGGCTACGTAACTGTACTACACTACCTAGGTAGTACATTGACCATCGTCCATTATAATGTACAAGCATTATACACATGTATAGTATACAAAAATATAAATATGTATAAAAATGTATGTACAAATATATTTATAGGTATACCTATTATACCTATTAGCATAATATAATATAATATTTTTATCTTATATCAAACAGATATTTTAGATTCACTTACTTGGTTAAAACACAATGTTGAACCAGAATTTAAATTATATTAGCTATGGTCAGAATGTTCATTATCGTTTAAGCAAACCTAATATTGATAATAATGATAATCTTAAATATCCTGCATTAAAAAAACCAACAGGTCACATACTTGTAAGTTAAATTATACAAATTATTAACAGTTTTTATTTCATTACCTATATACTTTTGTATGAACTTTTTGTCTTTTTATAATATGTAATTATTTATAATGCCTACAAGTATTAATTTATCTAATATTACAGTATATTTAATTTTAACGAAGTCACATACATTTAAAATGTTTAATACTTGAGAGATATTATTTTTAATTATTCCATTTTAAATATGATTAGGTATTGTAAAATGTGCCTATTAAAGAGAAATATTTAATCTTATTTTAGATTAATATGGATTTTGATCATTTATTTCCTAACAAAGACCAATGCCTTATCCAAAAATTTGACATTTTTAAAGAAAAGTTGAAAATATATTTGAAAAACAGAGAAAATAATTTGAATTTGAATGAACAAAACTTAATAACAAAAATCTTAACACCTGATATATTAGGCAAGTTTTTATTATAACCGCATAATACTAGCAATAATAGAATAATGTTACCTATCTACTATAACTCTATAATTCATTATTATAATAATTTTAGGAGATGATGACTTAGCTGTAATACAATTATTGCCTTACCTGTTCAAGCCAGTAAATATTAAAGTCCCCAAAAAGACAACAAATGATGGGAATGTTTCAAAATATTTTATGAGAAAACCATCGAAACTGGAACAAGCTAGTGCTGTCATAGTTAACATTACTGTAAGTTTAAAATAATTTATTGATTTAAGTACCTTAAATTTTGGCCTTGGATAGTTAAAGGGCAGATTAGTTCATAATTTTTAGCATATCAAACCAAAATAACATTTTTTTAGTTTAACCACAGAAAAAATTAGGTACCTATATGGCTATATATAATATATAGGTATACTATATACATTTAGATTTGGTCTATTTTTTTGGTTTAACATTAATATTTTTTTATAATACCAACAAAGTCATATGGCAATATGACATGCTGACACACAGTCATAGTGTCACACAGATATAACAATAACACTAATTACATTCCTATAATATAGGTAGTATAGAAATATGTGTAGTGTACCTACCTATTGTGTATAGTCATGTCTTCATCATTTTTAGTAGTAGGTATATATTATTTATATCAAATTATAAAAACTTGATTTGTATATTCTAAATTATTATATAGCATATATGTCTTTATATACCTAATGTAATTAAGGTACCTAACTTTAATCTATAATTTATTGTTTATTACACATAGAATGTGAATGATCTCAAGATTACTCATGAACGTAAAATTTACAGAGCATTTAATTGCGGTCTAACGGTTCAACCATATGTTGTCATTGTTGGGAATCAAGAATCAAATTCAAATGATAAAATTGGCTACTATACAGTAATAAATGATATTTATTATAACACCCATTAAGGCACTGGATATATGTTTCAAATCATTTCATGCATTAAATTTGCATTATCCCCAAGAAGCTGAACAAATTTGGTGGTTTATTCAAGATTATATTTTTTAAATAACTGATGAATCAAAAAAAAAGTTTATAGGCGTACAAAGTATAATAAAATATTTAGAATCAATGTAGGTGATTATTATTACATAACTGTAATTCCTAATAATTAATATAATGCAATAAATGTATAACTTAAATTTAAACAATTTCTATTGTAATGTATTAATATATACCTAGGTAGGTGGGTATTAATAAATAATATTTGAAGTTAAAAAATAATTTTTGTCTAACTATTATCTATAAAGAAATTAAAGTATGTTTTAGATATTTATATTTACATTTTTCTTTCGGTATACATTTTCTATATTTGTATAATACATTAATATTTAATACTATACCTACCTTTTGATATAATATGGTTTAAACAATATGTACACTACATGCACTATGTAGATTGTAGATATAAATGTATATTTTTATATGTATTAATTGCATTTTTATATTTTTAATTTAATACCTACTATACCTACCATTAATATTTATTTATATTACTATTTACATATTATTTGCAAATAGTTAAACTTTTAAAGTACTGTACCTACTTATAAGTTATAATACATACTTAATAATTTATATTTAAGTTTATGTACCTATTTGTTGTTGTTAATATTTGACATTTTGTATTGTAATTAAAATTTTCAAAATGGTTAATTGCTTTTTATGTAATTACGAGGCGCAATGTATAAATCATTTATTTATACATTTTAATTTATACCACGATTTAAAATCAATTAAAACATTAAATTGTCCATTACAGGATTGTCTTAGAATTTTTAATAATATAGATACATATAAAAGACACCTTAAACAGCATGATTTTGATTCTAAATCAAAAATTACTATCAATTCTCAACTAATGTTAAATAATAATTCGACAAACGCACCTGTGTTCGTTGAAGATACATCAAATATAAATTTAAATATCTTAGATGATATTAATCAAAATTATAATATCCCTCAAATATATTTTGTTTCATGGGTAATCATCAATGGAGTTTCATATAACACTAAAAATATGTCTGTAATTATTAATATGTGTGATGAAAATAATGATTTATTCCCTTTATTTGGATTGATTAAATGTATTTTTATTATAAAAAATGAGCCATTTATTATATATAAATTGTTTAATAATATTAACTATGATGAACACTTTGGTGCGTTTAGTCGTTTAGTGTAAAGTTTTCTTCCAAATTAAGTCATATAAAAATTAATGAATTAGAAAATCTTTTTCCAGTTCACCATAAAAGTATTTCTAATGGAAATATATTCATAAAAATGTTATTATAATCATAATTATTATACTTGTAACTATATGTATCTATATAAAAAATGTTGTTTATCATATTAATATATTACACACCCCATCATACATCCCGTATTATAAATTGTAACGATTTTAATTGTTATTTTAAATGTTATACCTGCCTAATGTTTTTAAGTGAAACTATGTTATTTTATTAGGCACTTATCTACACAGTTATCATGTATAAAATTTATTTTCAATAAAAAAAAAAATGATGTTTAATAAAGCTGTTTTTTATATTTTTTTTTGTACTTCACTCATTCTCAATCCTCTAATTGATTTGCAATTGATTTAAGTTGTATATTATAATAATTAATATACATATAAAGGTAAAAAAAATAAACTAATTTAATGGGAATTACTTAATGGTTACTATAAATAATAGTAAATAGATATTATTAAAAAAAATATCAATAAGGATTATGTACTACAATTTATAGTTATAGTTATTTCAAATTGTAGTTCAGTCAACTATTTTTAATAGTAAACTCTTATTTATTTCTAGTAATTGTCACTAAGCTTATAGTGGACATAACTATAAGTCTTAATTAACATAACTATGAGTCTTGGTTAACATAACTATGAGTCTCGGTTAACATAACTATGAGTCTTGGTTAACATAACTATGAGTCATGGTTAACGTAACTATAAATATTGTTTAAACAAACTAAATTAAAAAGTATTTAGCACTATAAAAATATAGTAAAAATTACTGCATATTTCAGTTCGAATAACTATAATAACTTGACTATAATATTTTAGTAAATCTGACTAATATTATAGCTGTCCCTATAGCAACTATAAAATACAGTCAATCCTACTACTTTTATAGTAAAAATAACTGTTTTGTTTTTTCCGTGTACCCACTACCCTGCAGCAGCTACCTACATATATAATAATAAAGACTTTTACATTTAATATTATTTATCAATATATAGTTCTTACTTCTTAAAATGGTATAATATGACATGGTCCTAACTCCTAAGTATGCATGTAATTTATATTGCGAATAAAAATAATAAATTATATTGATTATTAATAGGGCCTGGAACTTAGCATCTTTTTTTTTAATGTTCACATTCGATGCTTTCTATACAGAAATTTGATTCATGGAGTATAGAATTTAATGGTACAATTTTTATTTTGCAATTTTAGGGAATTTTTTGATTTTTTGATTAATTTTTTAGTATTTTTGGTGCATTTTATTCATTTTTGCACTTTTTTTTCATATATTTTCATTTTTCTTGTTGAAAGTTACATGCAGTTTCTATTAGTTTGTCGATTATCAACGTTCAATATCTTTTTTTTTTTTGTCACAAAAACAAGAAATTTTATTAAAAGTAGCATTTTTTAATATAGTTTTATTTAGTTAAATACAAATGATTTTAATATTTTTTGTATTAAAACGATATTTATCAATTTTTATTGTAAAATATAAATTTTTAGTCATTTTATATATTTTTAGATCAACAAGTTTCGGGCCCTAATTATTACATTTAGAAATTTATAATAAGTTTTAAAATAACACGTTTACATATGATTAGTGAACTATCAATTACAAATTTATTTAAATCGCAAATTTAATTTTAAGTGCTACATTTTTTTTTTAATTAAAAATTAAAAAAAATATTTCAGAATGATAATTGACAAGGAAAAAGAATAAATAAGCCTACAATGTGTGTTTTAATCATACATATTACATTACATGTATATGCTTCAATTTTGAAATTGATTAAAAATAACCGAGTGTTTAATAGTTATAAATGATATCAAATTCTTTTGTAAATAAATTGAATCAATAAATAATTTACTACTTCAATTTAAAAATCACAATATAATTTAATATAAGTGTACAGACCAACAGGCAGTGAATTGAAAACCACCTGACCAACTAAACTAATTGAACAATAAATTTTAATCTCAATAATTCATTAATTTATACAATATGAAATAATAATAATAATAATAAAACGCTTTATAAGAAGTTTAGTCGTAAATAATAATCCGCCGATGTAAAATCGTTTTTATTAGGTGTTAATCGTATTCTCCTACGTTCCTCCTAGTGCAGTATATTATTACATTTTTAATCTTCGCACACAATCCGGTTGTTTACAGCGGTATGTCGTACATATTATATGAATTATACATAGGTACCTACTACCTAGCAAGGGAAGGCTATACAGAATATATGCGTATATACACTTGCACCACACACACACACACACACATAATAATAATAATATTATGTGACTTTGTTGTCATATCGATTTGCCCCTTACAAACCATCTAAATCATTTAGCCGTATAGTTCACGTGGACCATACAAGCATTTCTTCTGTAGAGTGCTCGGTGTATATACAATAATAATTCATAGTGTTAACATCGTGAAATATGCCGTATACAACATAACGTTGGAAGTATACTTCAATAAATCATTTTTAAACCATAGGTCTCAGAATAATATTTTTATGTATTTAAAAAAAAAATTAACCGATTTATGATATAAATGACAAGTCTGAAATAAATAATACTACCTAAACCTATAACACGCAATACGATATTTTATGATTCTAAAAATATCAAGCAGAAAAAAATTTAACAATTTTTTGATATAATTTTTTAATTATCACAATCAATATATCTAATATACATAAGCAATACATTTCGAGTTTTAAAATTGTATAACATTTTACTCAAATTAAATTCAACTAATTCAAGTATATATATTACAATGGAAACGGTTATCAAAAAGCAGTATACTTGCAAGTTAAAGTATATTGTTTGATTTTAAAATTATTTAAGATTTAAATATGTCGCATATGTAAAAATAAAGCATTTGAATACATAGTTTTAAAGATTATATCATTATTATAATATCAATAAAAATGCATAATCTGAGTAGATTATTATCATTCAATTTATAGATTTATTAAATTAAAGGCAATAAATAAGTATGTATCATTATACAGTTCGATGATAATATATTATAGAGTTAGTCTCCAGAAATTCCGTACATTATTCAAATCCTAACCCGACCATTTTTCTCGTCTCTTGGAGAATAGTTGTTTAAGAACTCTCAAACGACGTGCAATTCCAATTCATAGGTATGCGAAACTCGTACCTTGGAGTTCAATACAACAAGGTTTTTAAAATGAGGATAAACAAAACAACACGAAGATACTGACATCATCAACAAAGGATTTCTAAACGTAAGGGTAATAGATATTATTCTAATTTTAAATGAACGGCACATCTGCCACTCCAAAATAGTATCATAAAATAAGTTTCCATTTAATCATACTGCATTATTTACAGATAAAATAATAAAGATTCGAAAATAATACACACAAATTTGCGGTATTAAAATATCATTAAAAAGTAATTGGATGTTCAGCATAATATTAAATAGATGCCACATATACCTAAGATAATGGTTAACGACGATATAATTCACCTCAGACCCGAAATTGAGCTTATATCCAGAGACATGTAAGAGAAATGAACGAAGAAAAACTAAAAACAAATTACCTATATGGACTACATGCAGCACCTATCTACATGTCTAGAAAAAATAATTTTTTCATGGGTATCAAAAATTCACAATTATGAGGAGGAAATTACTACTTAAACTCTACCTACAAGAAAATAATAATAAAGCTTTTCACGTGATTGTGACACCCTGAGGGATATTTTAAAATTTGATTTATTGTCACATTATAATATTATATAAAATAATATAGGAACTAGTTGTTTGAGTTAAAAGCGGTTTTCCTACTTATATGTAAATATGCGTAAAATGTATAACTTGTCTGTTATATGTGTGTGCACTGTGCACCTGCAGTCTGTTACAGTGCAGCTCAGCAGTAATGAATTAAAGTGTTATAGTGTATTACTCTTAGGAAGAAAACAAATTGTAACGATAATATTGTAAATTTCGTAAATGTAGTGTATTTCGAAATTTATGAACAATAATATAATATGATACCTAATAATAATTACCCAAGTAATCTTAAATGGTTTTATAATTTATGTTTAGGTAAAAAATTATATATATAAATATATATTTCATGTTACATAAATATAAAATAGATGAATATCAGATCTAGTATTTACTATAATTAAACCATTTTTAAAAATGATAGAAAGATTTTTTCTTTAGATTAATATAAATTAATTACTAAAATATATTTTCAAATCGTAATATTATTATAGCTTCTTATATACCTTCCAAACCCATCATTGACCAGCTATATTAGCCTTAGTACCTAAACAAAGTTATATAATTCAAAGACTACTAGTTTAAATTTTGATTTTGATATAACAAAATTTTCAGAGAATTTATCAACTAAATAATGAAAAGTAGGTAGAAAAAAAGGGGGGGGAGTCTCAAGTAATGGTACGACAAATTTCAAGAATTTTAATTAAACATTTCAACGTACAAATCAGATTGTGTATACCAAATATGCTGTATTATTGAAGAAAAAAGGGGAAAGTATGGAAATTGTGGTGAATCATCCTGTATAATGACAATAATGCCAATGATGGTAGCGCGTTGTCGCGGTTTTTCTTAGCTGCCAAGCGAAAAGCGCGCGAATCGCATTCACGACCTGTACGTCCGCCTGTTATCGCGTGAAAGGCGGTCCGACAGCGACAGGTCACACCAGGATTTTTTATTCACACCGCATATAAGACTGAGTTAAATGGTAAAAATAATAATATGCGTGCTTCGGCAGGAGAATATAAAATATATAATACTGCGATATAACAATATGTATAGAAGAGGGCACACGACACCTGCACCGACTTGCGCATTGTCGCGACCCGAGACGATTGATTTATACATCTCGTCCTCGAAGTCTAATTGATTTGTCGCTGGGAGATCTTCATTCACGAGCATATAGCTGATACGTATATATACATAAGTAAATATGTATTATATATGCGCTGCCAAGAAAACCGGGTTTCTGTCGGGGAATTTTTCCAAACGCGCATCGCAGCGATGCCAGCGACAACTTCCCGTTTGTATAGCGCCGAAAAAAATGTATGTTCGATCGAGGACCGAATCATCAATAAAAATCTATTATTTTTAAATAAGACCGCCGTTATAATCTTGCAAACGTCAATTGAGAATTCTTTCGTATACAGCGACAAAATGTATCCTTATTACACTTGACGCTATATTATTATATTGTTGTACTTAAAGAGGTCGCGCACATTATTTTTAAAGAATATTTTTACAAACGTATCACGTAAACTAATTCCTCTCAGAAATACATACATTATACAATATTATATGTATCTAATACAGTTACCATTAGCTTTTTAATAACGTGCCTTATATTATAACTTATAACCGATATGAAAAAATATAATATTTACTATCATAAAATAAATTTAATACACTCAACGATTGCAATAATATTTACAAAAACATGCGTTTTAATTTGTGAAATTAAAAATATAAGCCATCGATACGAGTTTCATTTTTCAAATAATTATTGAAGTGCATTTATCCAAGAATTCACAAAATACAATTATATCATGCATTTATAAATGTAAATATATAATTTTAAATTCAATTTGTCTGAGCTACAAAAATATTTTCTTGTCTACACTTCGTATTTGTTCATAGACCAATATAATAATGATATATTATTATATTGACTATATTATTGAGAATATTTTATTTATCATCAAACATTTTATGATTATAATTAAATAAACCATTCGATATTTGTAAATTAAATTACATAATTATTATGCTTCTATATTGTATTTATTTAATAATTTGTTACCTTATATATTATCGTGTATATGAGAAGGACCATAGAGTATTTTAAATTGGATATGCGTCGATCGCATTAACATTTGTCATACGGCGAACCATTTATATACGACTATCATATGATATAAGCCATTGGCTATATTATGTAGAATAGTGTAATATTTGCACTTACCTGAAAAATAAAAAAATAATCATCAGTAACAAATTATAATATTATATAATTAATAAATTATAACACGTAAAAATATATTAACATTGTAATTCTATAAATTAAATATCTATGAATATAAATGTATCTTAAGAATTGGCAAGAAAATATTATATATTTTATATTTGAGTAATAAATAATTAAATGATAATGCACGATGTACCTATCTATTATTGTTTTTCAATTAAAATTACGATCTACATAAATAATGGTAAGACAATTGAGTGTAAATATATATTTTTCTTAATATTATTACTCGTATTATTATTATTAACTATTATATTTAGAGATGAATACAAGATATAGATAATGACTGTGTATTTATGTGAGTAAAAATAATATTGACATAATTTTACAACTTATGGAGTGTTACACGATTTGCATCTACTTGCAGAGTAATAGTCGACAGTCGTACCTATTATCTACAGTAAATAGGAAATTGCGCATAATATGTGATATCATTAACAGGTTTTTTATATAACTTAACAAAAATTGTTAAATGTAATTAAATTGAAAAAATAAAATAAAATTAAGTACACAAGTATTAAATGATATGCAAATAATATGTTATGTGGTACCTATGCAGCACATATAACTCATTAGTTGTAACTATTAACTATAAACACTACAACGAAGAATTTCTGTTAAAGTTACTTTAATTATAATTTAATTGAATATCAAGACCAAAAATAAAGCTCATTTTGTACATCAATATTAAAAAAAAATTAAGTAATGGCATACAATGCTTAACAACAACAATAATAATATAGGTAATATTTTGATATGCAATTTAAAAAACAAAATCAATCAACTAGTCATTTATTACAGATGATTTAAATACCTAGTAATATTGAAGATATTCATTATTATTTATATATATATATATAATACTTTCATTGCTATATTATGAATGTATTATAATTACTACTACTATATATTATATGTATAAATATATCGTAGGTGTTTATATTTGGTGACCAGTTAGTTTAAAAATTTTAAACTACAAAAATAATTTATATATAACTTCAGGAATTTAATAAAAAAAAAAAAGTCACTAAATTTCATATCTTAAAATATGATATGAATAATGTTATTTATTCATAATGATAAATACGACCAAGACTTAATGATTACACTGGTACCTACACGATGTAAAATATATAGTAGGTACCTATAAAAGTAAAATGATACGTATTTATTATCGACAGTGTTAATAACACATAAAACCCTATGAAATTCAGGAACACGTCGAAAACCGATTTTGAACGCAAACAGTACGACAGTACCTATACAGGATACTTGATCGAATTGATCATCTCGATCATGTCAATCTATATAATTTAAAAATACAAGAAATAATGACGAAAGTAAATAATATTATGTACTCGTACACATCGATCGATGTAAGCTTATAATATGAAATATAATATAGTACAACAATTTTAGGGCAATTTCTTTTAGCTCTAATTATATAAAACATAGAAAAATCCAATACAGTTTTTTCAACAGTAAATCTATTTATAATTTTAAATGATAAATCGTTATCTGGAGAAAGCTCCAATCTATCATTTCCTGTCGAAGTCATGACACAAGAAAGAAATGATACTTGACTGTTGAAGTCATGACACAAGAAAGAAATGATACTTGACTGTTGAAATTCTGTAAATAACCTGCTGTGGTATTTCCCTCACCCACTCTTTTTTTAATGTGATAAATTTAATAGAAAACGGAGACACATTCTCATATTTTATTTGATGTAGGTACGAAAGAATATATTCTATTTTAAGTAGATTTAATGACGCAGGTATTTAAAAAATTGTAAAACATATTTTTATTTAACTGATCTAATTTTGTATGCATATAATATGTATGATAATATGTATTTGATAAATGTTAACACATAGCTGAAAAAAAAATTGAAAACACCGATAAATCATTTTAATCTTGTCACGATTTTCATTAGTAAAAAACGCTACCAATAGGCACAGAAACAAAACAATCTTTCAAGATTTTACTATGCGGGTGGTATAATCACGAAGTCCATTTAAAGTCTTATAATAAATAAATATCATACCACACACACAATGACAAACATTTGTTTTGCTGAACCTAAATGTCCTACACAGTATACAATTTTATTATATATCATAATAATAGCAACATGTTTATACTTATAACTGACAAAAATCTTTATGAAAAATTTAAACACTAATAAAGAATAATGTATCCAATGTTTAGGCAAATACTCTATTAAAAGATCACTTTCTTGAATTGTATAATATTATAGTTAGTTTAATAGTTATTATTATATATAAGGTAATCGTGGCAAATAATTTGCTCCAAGACAATGATAATATTGAGAATGCTTAACACAAACAGACGGAGTAAAAAAATATGGTTCAAATATATGCACATCCATGCATCCACCTACATCCAGTACCATCGTGATAGGTACATAATTCACTGATTTTTTTTATTAAAACCTAAACGGTAAAACTTTTAATAATATTATATAATGGTAATGATGGCATATTATTTTAAGATCAATATTTTTTCCATCTAATGGACGTATTTCTAAAAAAATATTACTAGAATGTGAGTTTACAATATTATACAATTATTATTATTAGCACTTCATTAGTATAATAACCTCTTTGTAACTAATGGCCTTTGTTGTCGATGTTATTTTTTGCGAACAATAAAAAAAAAAAAAATATATTATACAATTATACACGTATAACAACTGATGGGAAATTATTATTTCAGATTAAAAAAAAAAATCATTGAAATTTGACTTATATGTATAATAGTTGTAGACAACTATTATACATATAAGTTATGTGTTAGTATAATGCATTCTATACATATAGACGAAAAAAAAACAATATCAATAAAATGTTTTTGCAATAAAAATGTAAACACAATTAAACAGAAGTAAATCTCTAGTAGTTAACAAGTTTTTAAACCTGTTTTATGAATTCAAAGTATAACACGTCATCTGATTTCAGCTAGATGGTATTTGAGTTATTACAATTTTATAGCCAATTTCAATCAACATATATTTTACTAAACATTTGATTTAATCCATTTGCCGCCGATTTAAATTAAATTTTAATAAACAAGAAGCTCGCGTACACCCCCCGGGTGTCTTTCAGCCAACACATCGAGTAAATTAATTTTAGAAAGAAACAGGAGGTAAACTCGAAATGTCATAAACAGATAAAATTGTGTTTAATTAATTTTGTCCGTAGAAATTTGAGGAGTGTCTATGTATTTCAATTTATTAATGTTTCTAAACCACTCGTAGGATAGATAGTAAACGAATTTACTTTGTAATCGTAGGTATATTTCAATGATTTCATAGTTCAAGCCTTCAAGGTGGAATGTACCTATAGGTACATCTAACATGAATAAACAGAAACATAATGCTATACTTTTCCTAATGCTCCACTGACAAGTGACGATCACGATTTATCAACAATAAATTATTTTACATAACACCCGAATTACGAGGTAATGTACCTATAATAGGAAATAATAATTTACATTTTTACATTCATCTGAAATGTTTATTTTTCACGGAAGGAACTTACTGCATTGGCATAATAGTACACACGATTTTTCTAACAGTGTATTCCACTGACAGAAAAAATACAAATAAAGTTTGAAAAAATTATCACGGAGAATCAAGTTAATATTATGTTTCAATGGTTATAAATTATCCTTATTTGTGAACATTAGAAACTTGTTTATCGTCCACGTACCAATGAAAATTACTGAAAGACAAATAAGATCTACGTGATCGTAACAATCGATCATCAGACATCAATTTATACCACTAATAACATTATATCGACATAATAGAATGATAATCTGACTTATACCGTATTATCCGCCGATAAAATATCATCATAGTATGTTACTATATTATAATATACACTTAAAATAATAAAAATATCATATTGTATTGTAAATTGCATTAAGGACGTATATAATATCGATATGTTCCTAGATAATAAACATAAAGTCATTTTTAATACAATTTTATTTTTTCTTTAGATAATAATATGATAAAATACATTTTGACGACAAGAATACAGACAAAAGTATTTTTTTACCCTCAACTATCATAATTGAACCAATGGCCGCAATTCTAACCTGTAGAATTCAGTAATTGATTTATAGAATGGACATTTCATAATAGACGTATAATTACTCGACCGCAATTGTATATAAAATACTTTTCAAAACGCATTATTAAATTAAAAAAGTGTATATTTCATGATTTATTTTTTTATCCAATATAAAAATGAATTCTCAATAAGTTTATGATTTTCAAAGGTATACATTTTCATAAATGTATAAATGTATAAATATATATTAGATTGATGTGAATAAGTGACAGTTTATAAAAAATATACATAATTAAATAGTTTTAACATGACATAAGAACTGTGAATTTTGAAAACAGTGAATGTGTTTTAATCAAAGATTTAAGCCTACCGTTGGCTAGGAATGTTTTATAAAAAAAAAAAAAATCAAAGATTTAGTTATTAATTTATTATTAATTGCAGATCATTCTCAGTGTCATAATTGTTTTCATCACAATAATATGCAGTTCTTGTTATGCAATAGTCATACTACCGACTTGTGCTCGCATACTATCAATTTTAAAAATATAGATTTTTTGCTTTAAATTAAATTTTTTACATACTAACTATAAACATTCTATTTGTGATCAAAACAGTGATGGATTGCTATGGAATTTTTAGCAGCCAATTGACTCGATTAGTTAACGCCCTGATAATTGTAGTATCATTAGATCTATAATACTTCAAGCACATATGTAAATAATTTATTTTTATTGATAACTATCGAAGTTGTATAAAAAGAGAACACCAAATGTACCTATATATGTATGCGTTTGAGATATAATACTACATTGACAAATAACAACTATAAATATCAGTAATTATACATATTCCAGACTCTTTTTTGATTCAAAAAACACGATTATGGTTTAAATATTTTTCATAGTTCATAAATTAATTTGTATGCTATAATAATATATAAGTCCATAGTAAATGAATTAAATTCTAATTACTCAATTAAATTATAGGTTCCGAAAACCCTATATATATAGAATGAAACAACATGACGTTTAGGAACGCAGCAACTCTAACAATATGAACAATCTAAAATTTATTTATAATACGTCTTATGCCAATGTTAAGATTTTATCTCGACTTTTACACAGATAACTGCAAAATATAATAAGTTTGTCAGTAGTCTATAATATTCTGTAGGCATTTAGAAATTTAATAAATAGCTAATACCCATAATATAATATCTAAATATCTAATACGCTAACCCCCTCCCTCCCAACGACGACGAAAATAGACGGTCTCAGACGGAAAACGAAAAACGAAAATCGTGGGGTAGGTATAATATACCTACTTGTACACTTATACATCTATAGAGTCTTTCGTCTATATTTTATTATATCAAGACCTTGAAAATCGGTCATTCGTATGAATTTAACGACCTATACCCATCTACCTGTATAATAGATGTATGGCTGCAAAGAGGAACAAGGCGCGGTGGCATGATAATAACATTTAGTCGTATATTTATGTGTGCCCCGAGAGAATGCGATAATTTTCAGTAAATTCAAAACGAGCAGCGCGCAAAAACGGGAATATATCGACGGAACGTCACAAAATCAAGACGCTCGTCTGCGTTGTACGTCTGGGGGCGATTTAGACATTAAAACAGGGCGACGACGCGAGTACGAATAATACACAATATACGGACAAACATAATAATAATCATACATCATAAAATGCGTACATTACATTTTACGTATACACACGACGATGCGACGGCGGTGGCGAAGGGTAGACATACGCGTATATTATGTATTAAATTATTATTATTATTATTATTATTATTATTTTTATTATTATATGTTGGTGAACGATATTATATTATATGTAAATCCGTTACGGTAATCTGATAACCGGTATTTAACACTCCATTAGAATTGTAAAAATATAAATTACATATATTATTACCTATCATAATGTATATATACCTCCTAATATATGTATTATATGTATTCGTATGTATATGCACATGTGTGTAAGTGTAACTACTAACTTGTACTTATGTATATGATACATGTATATGGGAAAACGATCGATTTTTGCACAAGATTAAAAGGCGCGCGCTCGCCCCTGGTGGTGGATTTATAATATTATTATTATCATTATCAGTATTAGTGCGTACGAATTAATATTATACTGTAATATAATAATAATAATATTGTGAAGATATAGAAGGAGGTCAATAATTAACCATTATTCTGGTATGAATTATGGCAACGCATTTAAGCAATATCATCTGTAGTTGGTGGCGGAATGTCTTTTTTTTCTATCCACATTTTTAATCGTTTTAAATTATCATAATATTCTGTTTTAAGATCGGCGCGCAGTGTGTGTAGTAGTTTAATAATTGCTACCCGGACAACGGCGCACCCGGCGGTTTCTCTTTGTGCACGAGGAAAAATTATTTCAAAAAAAAAAAAAAAAGAATTTAAAACACCTATTTATTTGGGATTAATTTAATAAATTTCTTACACTCCTATTAGGTTTAATAATATAACCTATTATCTATGTATAATAATAATATCATATACGCGCTATATTATAATAGCACGTTGAAAGTATACGCAAATTGAATGCAAATATCCGAAACACCCTGGAGGAGCACCGTACGAAATCGTGCCCCAGGCTTGTCGCCATAATAGTAAGTAAAGAATAAAAATATAAAACATAATGTTTTAGATAATATTATATTACGGGTAACGGTTTAGGAAAGCGGAAAACCACGTAAACGCTGTCCAGTCGTCCTAGATAAACGCAAAAATATACCTACTCGATTCTATTGCTATATTTAATAATAATAAAAATAAAACAAAACAAATTAACTATTATTTCATAGCATATGAAAAAATCTAAAAATATCCGATGATAAATCTATAAAACGACACCGCAAGGCAATGTCACCCAATATGAAAAGAGAATACTAATTTGTCTAGCCAAAAAAGGGGGGAGTAAGTTTCATCAAATTAATATTATAAAGATTTAATACACAATACCAATTAGATAGGTTACGAAAAATTTGTCATCAACTGGCTTAAAAAATATATACACATATAATAATCGGCACAATATAATAGCATTAAAAATTAAAACACGCCGGTAAACCATATTAGAGTTTAGAATTTATGGACACTAAAAAATATTACCTTTTGTTTTTGAAATGAACTTATTTTACGCTGCTTGAGAACTGCGGTAGAATATTGAATTGGTATGAATCGTCACGAAACAAAATGCAGTGTTATAAAAAAAATGCACGTAATAACTAATATCTATAATCATATTATATTATTACTGTTTTATATTATATTTCTGTAACACGGATTGTCTTTAAAATAAACAATTAATGGCGGAATTCGAAAGTGCGAACTGAGGAAGTGAGGACAACGTTCCGTTTTACAAATTTAACGCTGAGCATTCAAAGTTCCAATTACTTCCAGTGTTGTCAACATTTTAAAATTAGATAACCGTATACTGACTTCAAAATTACCGTATTTTTCCATGAAATCACCGTGCCATATATGTACCTACATAATGATGACCACTGCCCAGTGACCACATTAAATTTATTAAACCCGTTTAGCCGAACGAATATCTTCGAATTTCTTCGAAATTATTGTTTTTCCCTAAATCCGTCGTACAATACCTACTAAAATATAATACATCACCAACCATCAAAGAATATCACGAATCAGGATGTTGATTTTACATGGTAAAATGATGAAATGAGTAAATTTAGTTAGTCAAAATGTCAAGTTCCAGTGTTGTAAACGTTTTAAAATTACATATATAACCGTATGGGCAAGTGGGTTTCCACCATACACGTTCGCATAAATCCTTTGCTGTGATTGGCTGATTAGGTGAGGTTACCACATGATCAACTATGTTACCGTGTTTTTGGACATAGCTTAACATTTTAATTAATTTTACACACCACAACGGTGGCGGTAAAATTCTTTTGTTTTGGAGGTGTCGTCACGGACTCACGGTGGCGGTAAAATGTGTCCGGCTTCATTTTTCCGCCACCGCTTTAGTATGCGTCGACGTTTATCAATATTATCGTTTTCGTGGAAATTAGCGTACCATACTAATTATCTATGATCACAATAAATAATTACTCGCTGTTTTGCCAACATTTGGGCAGACGTGTCCGGTAAAAATATGAATCTAATACAAATTTATAAAAAGTAATTAAATTTTATAACTTGATACAAGTATAAATTTTTACTATTTACATACGTTACATGTATTACACAAACGTGTGATTCGAGTATTTAATATTTAAACATTATACGGAGACAATAGTGAAATTAAATAATTCAGTGTCGAAATTGTATCGAAAAAATAAAAAGATTTTATTTTGAATTACATAGGTACATTCGGAGTTGAAAAAAAGGTTCGTTCCTGATGGAAGTCCTACGACTACACACGTTTTTTCTCAGTTTCCATATATCATCAAGTTAATATCAGTTTAGAAATCACTAAGGTAAGTTATAATCAAGTATTTAATTATATTAAGTTATATAACATATTGTGTGTTATAAAAATGCTGAACATCACAAGCTTAGCTTAAATAGGAAGTAGATGATCGAAAATTGACATAAATAAATAAATAAATGTTGCACATATATTTTTGATAAATATGAAAACAATTATAACTACCTAAATTTTAAATAATATGAACACAAAAACCGTGATGAACTACTTTTTACAAAAAAAGCATTAAAATTGCTTAAAATTAAGTGCTTACCTAAATGCTATAAAATACTAAAATTTATACACTTCCTTGCAATTTCAAATAAATAAACTCATTGTATTGTATTCAATGAACTGCGTATATTATTTACAGTTAATTTAAATTTAAATTAAGTGGGTACCTTTAAATGAAATTTATGCGCTACTATGAAAATAAAACTCTTAAATCATGTCTAATAATAATAATAAAAAAAATATGTTATCTTATGTATCTTATAATTTGTTATGACTTATTTCATTTTTATGCATAATATTATAATTACAACTCAATATTTGAGTGAACCAAAAACATCGTTTTGCATATTATGTAAAATTATACTTTTATTATCACTTAAGCCTGATGGCTATACGTTTAATATTGTGAAGCCGTTCATAAAACTAAATAATCTCATCATATATTATTATGCTATACTTCAAACATGAAAATATTATGTATTTACATTAGATGTATTATGTAATTATTTTGAATTTGAAAACTTAAATTTTCAATTATTAGCATAAAAATAGTGATAACATCTAGAATAAAATAAGTTATATGCTATTAAATATAGCATATATTGCTGTAAGTAAAATTAGAACAAAGTAGATTTTAGTTCATTATTCACAGGATTTAATCGAAAATGCGTAATCCACCATTATATACGTACAATGGTCAAAGTGGCATAGAAACTTTGCCAACCGAAATACATTTTTATTGCTCCAAAATGACAAAGATTAAAATTTTTTAGTAAATATATATTATTTAATGATGAATGATTTATTGTTTGAAAATATTTCAAAATCCAGACGCATAAATGCATAATTATTACGGATTTGCCATCATTCCATTTCTTAATAACTTCTAGCTATTTTGTCTTCAATATATTACAATATTAATATTACACTGTTATATGAACAAATTTTTATCATGTACCTCATGGTGGTATAATAATAATTTTCAATTTATATTATGAAAAAAAACTTACGCCTGTAGGGGCTTATAAATGTCTTAAAAATATACAATCTAATATGTTACTTATATATAGTTTATTACTTTGAAAACGGATTTCAATTACTTACTCAGATAACCTATTCTATTGATGATAAAAGTATATTTATTTTATTTGAATAGGAATATAAACTGAAATCAAATATTAATATAGTTTATTTCGTTTTGTTCAAATAAATATTTTCTAATTAGAAATTAGCTAGTGGCAGAACATGTTTTGAACATAAAACACGTAATATTGCATATATCTTAATTTGTATAAATAATAAAGGGTGTGGGTGTGGCATGTATCTAGGTACATTATTCTTGGCTGTCTTATTCAAATTGCTTGATTATTATTCAAATTATTTATGATCTACATCGACTCAACTATTCAGTTGATAACCGTCTTTGCGAAATTCCATTATAAACTTACCGAATTTTTCTGATGATTCCATTAGACATCGGCGCGTCGTGATATGAATTTGTGAGTAAAGTAAAGTGGTATACTGACTGCAATCTCATCAACTTTGTTTCATTCAATAAAATGTAGTTTTTAAATCATCAATAGAAACATCAAACATGACAGGTTTTTTTATTGTAGGTATGTGATAAAAACATTTTAATTTATGTTATCAGTTATCACTTATCAAATTATGAAAATAATAGAATGTATAAAGGTTTTAATTCATTCTAACTTTTTTTATCTATAATTTAAATTTTTTTGATCTAGATCCTAGAAAAACTTCTGCATGATAATATTTTTATTTTATTATTAATACAAATTATGTTTTAATATAATGTTCATGTATATGATATATTAGTTTACATAGTACCAACATTTAGTATGTAATTCATATGAATTTGTACATCTTGATTTCACGTTATCGAAGAAAAATAGTTAGTGGGGTAGCCTGGGGTGATGCACATTGGCTAACATTCTGTATTAAAAATTATAAATTCATAGGTTAGTACTACTACTACACTTCAAAACCATAATAAAAATTTAGAACGTAATTTATAAGAATTTTTAAAACGTTTATGACCACCATTCGGAAAAAACTTCATTCATTTAAAAAGCCATGTTACCCCACCGACCACCAGTTAGCAAAATGTCGGTATTAAATATTTTGTTTCAAATACCTTTCATATTGATTTGAAAAATAAAGATTTTAATTGTTATTGTATAATAAGCTCTCGCGGTTTTTCTACCTTCTCGTATATTATTTATTTTACTCAACGCGCTGGTTTTATCCGTCATATAAAAATATAATAATACGTATTGTGCACGCGGTATGTTAGATTGTGTCGGACGTCGGTCTGTCGGTGACTTATATACTATACGAATATATATATATAATATAACGCACTGCGGTATTTTCGCCGTCGAGTCCGAACGGTTTTATCCGAACGGTTTTTACGTTCACACCAAACAACTATATTTAGATGTACAGCACCGCACTCGACGGTTTCGCCGTTCCCCGCCGTCGGACGCCGTTGGTCACCGCAACATGCTGCGGTTTGACGGCGCTGCCGTCGTACCGTTCGCAAAGTAAACACATTGTTTCGACGGGAAGGAACCCACTGTGATTTTAGTCAACGGTTAATTTTAAAATTTTGCATATTTTTATATTTTTGCCAACTATTTATTAATTGATTTATAAAAAATGATCGACGTGGAATTGTTAATAATCGAAGTGGAAAAGTACGAGTGTTTGTGGAATGTGAAAAGTAAGCTGTTTATGGAACGGGATACGAAAAGGAAATCATGGGATAATATTTGCAGAGCTTTAGTAAATAATTATGAAGACTTGACAGTTGGAGAAGTGGAAGAACAAAGTAAGTTTAATTATGTTGGTAATATATTGTAAAGTTTGATTTAAATTAATTTAAGATTGAAGAAAACTTTTTAAGAGCATACTTACCTATTTGGATTGCTGTTAATGACAATATTTTTTCTTTGGTGAATATTTTGCAATTTGTATATTTAAAACTATTACATCTTTACAAGATTGAAGTTAGTACAGTACCTACTTCTGTATAGAGTGCTGAAGTAGATTTTTTTAACCAATAGATTCAAGACTAAAGTGGATGGTTAGATAGGCCAATACTCACTGACAATATAGGTAGTAGGTACTTATGTGTATTTGAACAAAAACAATTATTTTTTATTATAATTATTGAACAATTGGATACTGGAATGGTACAGATCCAGCTTCCATAAAATAATCTGCAAATTCATCTCGAACATCAATTCCTTGAGTACGTGCACCAGTTCCCCTTCTATTAAACTCTATTTCCTCCAACGTATTGCTCAGCGTATGTTCAAAATTAAACCCATCTCGGCTTCTAACATAGTTGTGGAGGACACAACATGCTTTCACAATTTTGTCAGTAAAATCTGGGCCAACTTGTATTGGTGTATGGAGAACTCTCCACTTATTCCCCAATATGCCAAATGCACATTCTACATATCTTCTAGCCCTCGACAATCTGTAGTTAAAAATTCTTTTCCTTTGATCAAGTCCACGCCCAGGAAAAGGTCTTAGAAGATTCTTATGGAGGCCAAATGCTTCATCTCCAATAACAACAAAAGGCTGAGGTTTGTCTTGTGTATTAGGCAGAGGCTTAGGAGCTGGTAGGCCAAGTTGGTCTGAGTATAACTTTTTGCCAAAAGGGCATTCTTTAAACACAGTAGAATCCCCTTCTCTTCCGTATGCCCCAACATCTATATGAATAAAACAGTACTCCGAGTCTACCACTGCCATTAGTATAATTGAAAAATATTTTTTGTAATTATAATAAATTGACCCAGAATTTGTGGGATTTACACATCTTATATGCTTCCCGTCGACTGCACCTACACAGTTTGGAAACTGGGTGCGTTCATGAAACTTATTAGAAATACTAATCCACTGTTCTCCATTTGGCTCTGGCATTTCAGTGGGTTGAAGGATTGTCCAAATAACGTCACAAGTCTCTCTTACAATATCACTAACTGTAGTTCTACCCAAAGAAAATTCTTGTTTTAGTGCCACAAAGTTAAGACCTACTGACAAAAATCTGAAACATAATAATTATTATGATATGAATTCAATAACTTCAATATAAATTACACTGAAATCATTTTATTATTATTCAGCTGAAGATTTAAAAAAAAAATGGAAGAATATACGAGACAACTATACAAGAGAAGTAAATGAAACTAGGAATGTGGCAAGTGGTTCTGAAGCTTCGAGAAGTAAAAAAAAAAAATATTCTTATGCAGCAGTATTAAACTTTTTGCAACCAGTTGTTCAAAAAAGAAAGTAAGTAAATCAAAAAATAAATATAATTAACAAATACTATTTACTAATTTTTTTTTTTATTATTATTTATTTAATAAATTGTACCTACATACATTTAATTTTTACATTTAATTTTCATTCAATTTTACATTTTAATTATAATATTTACATTAATTGAACAATAAAGTAATAATTAAATTTGCTTGCTACTTTAAAATAATTATATTTTTGGAGCCTCCCTTCAAAAAAAAATGCTGGTTGTTCCATTGATTTATTACTTTATTTATTTATTTATTTACTGATTTTATTGATTTATTCTTAAATGCCACGGGACACTCCTTCGTTAGTACAACAAATATCAAGAATTTAATAAAATGGTCTTAGGTATACTTAAAAATTCTAAACATCAAAACTAAGGTACTATTAAAGAGGAATTGTTTTAATTAATATTATGTTACCTATAACTTGTAAATAATAAACAGTTTAAAAAACAAGTGAAAATAATATTTAACTTATTATTTTTATATTTTTGATTAAAAAACTCACTTGAATGAAAATAATTCTCACTTTTTACTTGAATTTTTTTACTCACTTAATTTAAAATAATGCTCACTAAACTGAACTTTTTTTTATAAAAAAAATGAGTAGCGACTGATTATATTTATGACCATGTAATAAAGAAAAAAAATTGCATGCGCCTTCCCAAAAATCAAAGACATATCTTGTGTTTAGGGTCGATGAGTTTAAAGTAATAAATATAAGAGTAATAAAATAACTATAACATAGACTGATTAAAAAATAATATTTTTTTTTTTAAAGACACTTGGTTTAGAAATTACCAAATGATTTGTCATATAATTGTTATATTTATGTTAATCTTCAAATTTGTATAATTGAATTATATTAATTTAATAAAATAATTTACATATCATTATTTAATTTTGATAGAACCACTGGAAACATGAGTTCCATCGAAACCTCATTGGATAACACATTAACTGAACTACAAACTGGTAATAATAATAATATGAATGATGGTGAATCTACAGAAATTCCTTCAAACACATGTACTCCTGCCACTCAGTCTTTTCCACCTCAAAAAAAGAAGAAGACAACGATGATGACTCCCTTTCAAGAGACATTATTGGATGCTATAAAGAACCCCCCTCACAGACCTATTGAAACAGAAGATGCTGACAAAGCTTTCTTAATGTCTTTTTTACCTGAAATTAAAAAGTTAAACTCAGAGCAAAAATCAGAAATTAAATTTCAATTTCATCAGTGTGTTCGGAATATCTCTCAGTATAATAATATACCACAATGCAATCCAAATATATCAAACTACTATAGTCCTCTAAATTATCAACAGGCCCCACAACCACAAAGCTCAATATCAATACCATCACCAATAAACTATACACAACCTACCTATCACCACTCATATTCTCCAATTTCAAATCCAATAAGTAATAATTTCACTCAGTCAATTGATCAAACACCACCACAGTCTTAAGGATATTCTCCATTTCCAGATCCGCCCAATTAACTTTATTGTTTAAAAATGTTTTTTTATTATTTATACTATGTTCAAAGTTCTATTTTATTTTATAAATGTTATCAATTTTTCTTGTTCTAATTTAGTTATTAAATTTGACTAAAGGTTGTAAGTTATTTTATGATGTATTTTAATTTATTACATCAACAAGTTTTACTATCAAAAAGGCTGATAATTTTTTTTAAAAACATTTATTTTATTTTATTTTAAAATTATAAAATTGTTTAAATTTAGTATGATTTTTGGTTTTTAATTCTTTGGTTTTCAACTAGGTATCTAACCAATTAGCTAATTAAAACCAGGAAAGTGGACAGAATGTAGCTGTTATTTATATTTTTTTATACATGTCTATAATTTATATACTAGTAATTACTATAGACATCTATGTTATTTCCATTTAGATGTCAGGTATTTGTCAAAGATCTATATGGGCTGTAATAATATGTAGTAGATGTCAACTCTGAGATGTCAATATCAGATAGGTGTACACCCAAAAAAGTGTTGCATATTCATATAGACCTATTTTAGACATCAAATATACATCACCAACATATTAAGATGAAGTATGTTAGACGTCTCACAGATGTCTCAGTGTATGCTGGAAAGCTTGACTTAAATTAGGGATGGGAAATTAAAAAAATAGTATCTAATTTTTAACTTAACTTAGTCAATTTTTGTAGATAATTTTAAACTTAACTAAGTTATTCAAATCACTTGGTATTTTAAAATAACTATACATTTACTAGATCAGTAGTTTTTTTTTAATCAATTAGTATATTACCTTATTGTAATTGTTAATCGTTGTTCAGCGCTAATCGAGTTACGTAACTGTGTATTTTGTTTTGTAATGTGGGGACGTAATATCTCTAATAATTCATCAAAAGAAGAAATAGACATCCGATAGTACTCAAAGAACTTATCACTATAGCATCTCATGTTGTTATAAAAGGTATCAAACTGTCCCAATTCTTCACGGTTGTGATTTACTGGGTGCACCCAATATTTTATTATTGGTCTTGGTGGATCCAATTCACCAAACGCTTCGGCGACAGCAATCACATTAACTAAATTAGAATAATATTCTAACTCCATTCTAAATACATTAAATATAATATAATAATTAGGTATATTATGCATTAAATTAACTATTAATTAAATTTATAATTTACTTACATGTCTTTGCGTGGTTATGTATAGTGTACTTGCAAAAAAAATGTGCTAAGTAAGTAGGTATAACAAATTTCAATTTACAGTAAAAGATGCAGTTATTATGAGATCACATGAGTTCACAGACCACAGTAGTTCATCACTTCACTATCAATTTTCTTGTGGAAATTAAAAACTGATGTTTATTGTTTAAATTAGACTTTGGGCGCGAAAAGCGAGTGATAACACCTACTGTATCAGCGGCAAAAATACCGCAGTGCGGTGCGGGTCGTAAAATCCGTGAACGGTAAAACCGTTTGGAACCGACGGCGAAAATACCGCAGTGCGTTTACAGCCTAATATAAATCGTTCTCGCCGTTCCCGATGCAACAGCAGCAGGACCGTTTAAGCGCGATAGCTCCCGGCGGATACAGGCCAATTTACAGGTACCTACATATTAATAGTTTTTTATGCGTGTGTAGCAGAGATAAGAAGATCGAACGAAAACAGTAAACACATAAATATGTGTATTAGTGTGTGTGTGTGAAGAATATTATACTATCTATGGGAGGCTGGTAAATAATAATAAAAAAATCACGAAAAATTCATCAGAGTGTAATTTATTACCCTTCGGTTTGGCACGTCGTCGTTCATACTACTCCCATTATCATATAGGTACTTACCTATATGACTCGACTCTGTGACGTTATCGCTTTACTATATTATAGTATATGTCAAAGTAGTGTTCAAATAACATTCAACTCACTAAATCTATTTTTTTACTGTTTTGCAAAAGCGGTAGTTTCTATATGCTTATCCTCCGTTTACCGATTGTTGATCGACCTAATAATATCTGTGTATATAGCTATGCGATAAATAACCCAACTATAATAATTTTTACATGTAGATGAAAACGGTAACGAATTTCCAATCGTAGTTCAAGTCCTATTTCAACACGAAGAAGGTATCTGATATTATATTATCAATTATCTAATAATGTAAGAACTATTAAATGTATAATAATTTTACTCCGATTAGTTAGCTTTATTTAATAGCTTAATACAATAAATTTCAAATAGAACTTAGATATAATCTGATTGGGAGAAATGGAAGACGAAAATAGACGACTAGATAATATTATGCAAAGTATCATAATACGTGACAGAAATAAATTCTAAACCGATTGAATTATCCTCTCGTTTTAGACGTAGGTATATATACTACAAAAATACAAAATATAATTATTATTATTAAATAAGTATACGTAGGTACGTAAATTTAAACCCTACTCAACAGCATGTTGTCTATTTGTACAATACTACAATGTACATTTTATTGAAACGACTAGCCCAACGAAATAGATATATAACAAATGATGAGTTTAAGAACTTACTCAGAAAACTTCATTATGTATTTAATTTGTTAGGAGAATTTTATATTATTTTACATTATACGAGTACATATACCTAATACCTATGTCCTATACTCCTATGGGCTATGGTTAAAAAAAGAAAGTTATTTACACGCTGCTAACTATGCGACAATAGTTCATGTTTAACACTACCAAAGTCAAATATCAATGTTTTGAATTTTATAGATTAGAATAAATTATTAATTACTGAAATATGTGTGATATAATATAATAAAAATAAACATTATAATTCGCACATTGGTGTACATTATGTATATTTACATAATGGTACGAAACGGGTTTCAATATTTTTCTTTACTTCTAATCGATTTGATTTATCTTATTAATTAGTTCCAATAGTTCATACTCTTATTTCATTAATAAGTATGTATTATTATTACTATTAGTACACATTATTATACTTACTTGTCTATTAGTATTAATAGCTAACCGTTGCACGTTGTAAGAAAAAAAAATTCCCTAATAAAAAGCCGACCAATAACTACTGATGCAATTTTTTGTATACTCTTTACCTATATATAGTCATGGAGTTCAATTTTTTTTTTTACTGCACACTTATATACTATACTAATACACACACACACATTTATTATATTGTGGAAAATCGCTTTCTCGGAACTATACCGACTTCCATTTAAACAGTTAAAAAAAAAAAAAAACAGCTTGCCGGCTCCATTAATCACAAAGTGGTTATGATATTTAGACCGCGATAGCGCAGACGGGTGGCAGGTGGGCGGATAATGTGCACGGTGCGCGGCGTAGACGTAGTATTATGAATTTTTTCGAGCTATACACGGGTGTAAGGTTATAGTTATAGTTATTAACCCGAGGTCTTACAAAATGCGTTTCCAATATAGGTAGATAAATAGATAGGTACTTCGGGCACGGGACACAGATAATAGTTGTGCGTTTTATCGGGTGATCCGCACGGAATATATCGCTTTCAGGGTAAAATAAAAAACATTTAAAAGCTTTTCAGAAACGATAAAATATAAAACCAAAAAAAAAAAAAAACTTTAAAAATATATTGATAAAAAAAAAACCGAAAAGTGGTCGTATGATGAGATTATATTGTATTAAATTCCTAAACAAATCTAATTCGGTGGGGTTATGCAACTCATGAGCAGAAGTGACTGTGTATTAAAATACTATTATACATATTGATTGTATACCGACGGTAAAATATAGAAATCAAAGGACCTGTAGGCCATGTTCGATGTTTAACGTTCCGAGACGACGATACGCCGGCCACTGTGTATGAATATACGCCGATAGGCAAAACAGATAAGTTCGTAAAATCTATATTCTAGCACTCTTTTGTATTATATATTATAATATTGCCGTTATGTATCTACCGTCCTACCATATGACTTATACTTAGGTATTACTTCATCACAAACAGGGTGTCTCACCCGCGTGTATCTGCGGCTGCTGCAGTTGCAGTAAATATATTACCTATAGGTACCTACATTATTTTTAGTATTTGGAAATATGATTTTTTTTTTTATATTAACCGCGTATTTTCCAGAGATCCACATTATCATTTTTCATTTATACATTTTCTGGAGTAATGCATTTCTCACTAGCTTCGATATGAATACGATGTAATTAAAATCTAAAACTAAAAATATATTCTATCGTGAAAAGACGTATACGGTAAAGCCCGAATATTTTTGAGATTTTCTATTAGATATTTTAAATTAATTTGTGTTTTTAATATTTTAATTGTTTTTGTATATTTTATGAACCAATCTAACCTTGGGCTTCCACATAAATTCCTTTCAGTGAGGTTCAGTAATGATTTGATGTATAATAAAATAAATATATATTATAGGTATTATAATATCTTTCATAATAATTCATCGTTTCTCTTTTTTGTTTACCCAAACTCAAAATTAATGAAAACTTACATAGTTGATTTCATGTTTAAAAAAAAAAAAAAAAACCGGGATGGCCAATTAGAGCCATAATTTATGTAAATGCTTAAAAAAAAAACAATAATTACCCTAGTATTATAAATATTTAAATCGCTACGAAGTCTTAAAGTTTATACATCATAAGAGGCGCTGAGGCGGATATAATATATTTATAATTATAATAAGCAAGCCTCAGGCTGCAGATATGTACGATGACAAACATGATTAAACACTCTTAATAATATGTACATACATTTTGTATACTGTAAAAGTACTGTGTTACTGAAAAATCAGGCCTACAAAACTGACTTTGTATTGGAATTTTTTTTTTAGTTAGAAAAATAGGAAGTGCGATCACTGGATGGTTTCTTCCCTCACCCTATTCATGTTTTTTAATTTTATTGTAGCACATATTCTTATTACGCTTTGTATATTTTATAATAAAAATAAAAAAATGTTTTAATTTGTTGTGCTACACATAAAATTTTTTTTTCAATTCATCATAATAATATTAAAAATAATTTATGTACCTATACACATTACACATATTGATAATATTACATACACTTCGAATCATAGGCGTGCGCAGAGTTTCAAGTCAGGGGCAGCGAATATTTTTACCGGCCCATACATGGGTATTAAGTTAACATTTTTAAGCTCAAAATCAAAATTTAACTTTTGACCTTTAAATAAAAATATTTTAAACGATAACCATTGGTTAATCATAGATTGTTTTTGCTCAACACCGGTATACCAAATCAAAATTAAAAATACATCAAATATCAATAACACATTATTCTTTATTAGTATGTTATGTTATTATTATATAGTAATAGTTCGGCCCATACAAATATATTCAAACCATCCAGGAGCAGCAAGAGCACACCTTGCTGCCCCTGTGCGCACGCCTATGCTTCGAATGATAGTATCATAATATCATAAACAATTAATTTTGGAAAAATTTTTCTACAAATCCCAAATTTGTTAAATTAAAACTCAATATATTTAAACAAAAACAAAACTTTAGAATAATTAATCGCGATACTCTATTGCGGGTCTTGTCGGAATTCAACAATGCATAATATTACCTATATGTTGTTATTGTAGTAAATTATTGTCGTTCATAAACCTATATGTATATATATATATATTATAATATCCATATAGCTGTATATAGCTCGTATATAGCTGCAGTTTAAACGCACATGTATCATACTTAAGGAGATGAAGTATTAGACATTTATTTTAAGCTTATCAGCTCAGGGTGGTAAAAATGTCGTTTGTCTAGGAGTTATTTATGTTTGAGACCCACACAATGACGGTTATCAATTATTAATATTTGGGCACTATTTTTATATCATAACACCCAAAACAGCTAATATAGAAGTATACACCTAACGTTCAGTCACAGTGACCGTACTCGTGGGATCATGGGGAGATGTACGTTCTTTGCTTATATATATTATTGGATTGATTTATGATCGAGGACAAAAAAAAAAAACCGAGCTATGGAAAATTCGGGTAATGAAACATAGTTCCAAGATATTCTTTCGAATTATTGAAATTCTACTGATAGACGTTCTAGTTATCGAGGTTCCAGTGTATTATTTTGATATTTGTATAAACTAGACACTAGTCGTATTGTAATACTCGCAATAATCTGTTGTTGTGTGTCTTTTCGTTTTAAACACGGTCAACATTTAATTCAGTTTTTACGTGCAGTATTTTAAAACATGGATAAAAATTTAAATAACGTAAAAATATTTCACCGATGAGTTCCACATTCTCGCAATAGATCTAGACCGCATGACATACACACAACACTTGGGTGTCAGCGACAGCGATAATGTATTTAACTGAACACGAGCACTTGACTAAATACTGCATTATTTTTATTTTTAGATTTAGAATATTATGTCCACAGTTTATTTAATGTATCTGCATAAATTATATTACCGATGAACTATGAAATCAATTTTTTTATAATTTATTTGAACGTATTAGTTTAGTTTAAGTAGGTATTTATATAAAAATTAAATCAGTAAATTATTATGTATAAATTGTATAAAATATAAAATCATTATAGTTATTCAATGCAATCCATTGTTGAGATTAATTTAACGTAATACACATCATTAAGTAGTTTAAGTGAACCTAAATATAACATTTTAATTTTAAATTCTGAGCGGAGTGAGGAATGTATTGATTTTGAAATAATGTGTGTTTTTTTTCTGTCATCACGTTATGGGGCACTAAAAGTGCTTCAATTTTCGACTTTAGTATCTTGTTAGATTAGAAAGTAAAAAATTTTCAATATTTTTCTTAATTATCGGGATAAACAAACTAAGACTAAAACGGGACATTTACGCACAATCAGTTTTTAACAAAATGGATTTTGGTTATTGATGTTACTTTGAAACAAATAACCATAAATGAATGAAATTTTCACCGAATGTTGATATAAGTGTATTCATCCACCATACAATTTTCAAAAACTATTTATAGACATATGTAATTTTCAATAATTATTAGTTTTTTTAAAAATTAATATCGATAAAAATTTATTTGTTGGATAGAAAAGCTTAAAAATTTAATACAAGGCTCCAAACATATTGTTACAATAGCAGTTGAAAAATAAAAGAAATTCATATTCAAAATTTTTTTTTATAAGCATTCAAAGTTTGAATTTTGACAAAATACGTAAAAATCACGAAAACTCGCAAATTATTTTAAGCTAGAAATTCATAAAAAAATTTTCTTTTCGAATCGTAGATTTAATACAAGATTTCTTACAAGTTTTTCAATCTTTATCATAAAAAAAATATCCACCAGAAAGTCAAATTAAGTTTTTATGAGCGTTTGAAATTTAAGTGTTTACAACATATTGGATTTTCACTATAGATTTCTCATTTAGCGATTTTCTTATTTTGATGCATTTCTACAACAAATGAACGCAGATACTTGAAATGTTCACTGAATGTTTATATAGGTATTTACTATTTTCTATATTTAATAAAATTTTCAAAATATTTTTTTTATTTTTTTTTATTGATCTTAAACAAAACAACTCGGCAGCAAAGGCCATTAGTTCACAATTCTTAATAACAATTTAGATAATATACATAGGGTTCATAGATACAATTATATTTTGTTAATTAAATTAGTTAGTTTAAGAAATTTAAGTGTTTTTTTGTTCTGATCAGGTTGTGGTCCGAGCGTTGAGTCGAGGGTATCGGTAAAGTTGAGGTCCATTCGATATTTTGATTTATTTAGAGCTGTTTACTGACATTTTAATTTTTAAACTTTTTTAGTTTTTTTTTTTCTATACATATCGATAAAAATGTATTTGTTAGGTAGAAAAGCTTAAAAATTTAATTAAAGATATCTAACACATTGTTACAATAGCAGTTGAAAAATATTAAAAATACATAGGCACGGATTTTTTTTATAAGCATTTAAAGTTCAAATTTTTAATAAATTTTTAATAAAGAAAATTATGGCAATGATCAAATCATATTAGATAGAAATTCATAAAAAATGTTCCCTTTAAATCTAAGATTTGAAAATTTAATTCAAGATTCCTTATAAGTTTGTCAACGTTTATCAAAAAAAAAAAAAAAAATGTCCACCGGAAAGTAAAATATTTTAATAAGTAAAAATAATCTATAATATATCCTAGACATCAGATAAACTGTCTCCGTTCAGAACCTTTTTTCGTATACAATGAAATAATATCATTGGATTCAAATTTAATTCCATCCATAACTACAATAACCCACTTGTAACCTATACTGTACAGCAGAGCGATATCCACTCTCCCGCTTTTTTTAAATTTTTATTTAAATTAAGAATTCAATTAGGTACATAAATTATTAAGCCTACTGTAGTTTACATAGTCATAGTACTTATATAATAAATAACGTATATACTTATATATTTATAAAAAAGAGAAAAATAAAAATAAGATATAATTTTTTTATACAGGCATATTAATCTTTTCTATCAAAACCAATTTGAAAAAATTTAAAATATTGGAGGGATTTTTCGATTGAGGGCTTTTTTGAGTGATACGGTAATTAGTTAAAATTTATGTAAGGAAGTATTAACAGTTTTAATAAATATAAAGTTAAAAATTAACTGCCTAATTTTCAGACGAGAAATATTGGAATATTTACTAATTATTATTAAATAATTTTGAATTATACAATACACCATTTTTAATTAATATAATAGTATTTTAGGTAATAGTGGTAAGATGTTTATATGTCAGTGTTTTATACATACCATATTATACGTAGATTATTGTTGGGTACAACTATCTGCCTATGTGTACTGTGTAGCAATGCTATTAATATTTATTACCTATTAAATTCAATTAATAATTTAATCTAACATACCTTTTATTGATGACGAAAACGATACCAACTAGTTCACACGACACAGAAATTTCGTTTATCTTAATTATACTTTCGATATATACTCAATATAACTGAACAATCACGGGAAACCTATTAAGTATCTAGTTAAATTATAAATTATAAAAATATTATGTCAAAGTTGCACATGTTAATGCATTCTTTTTAAACGGTTAATATACATTATTATGGAAAAGTTAAAAGTTGATTTAATTTTTGGTCAACTTAATTGCCTGAGTCGAAAGTTTATACACAATTTATTTAAACTTTTTATTAAGTTATACAAAAATTATCAATTTTTTTTCTTTTTAACACGACCTACTTTACTAGCCTATTTATTTTTTTTTTTTAAATAATTAATACGAATAATATCTGGTTCATAGAATTTTGTGTTACTAAAAGAAAAAAAGATATTCGTACCAAAATCAAAGATTAATCGAAATATATTTTTACAAGAAAAACAAAATTGATTGAAATAGAATAAAATAAAATAAACTAGCGTAGGTACCTAACTTTTTAAAGTGAAAATTTAATTGATAGATTTCACCGTTGATTAAAAACAATTCAGTTATGTCGGTAGTTAAATTATTGGAAACCCAAAAGTAACTTATAGCTTATTTAAAAAGTTGAAATAATATAATTTTTTTAAATCGTTAATACCCAATATCAGATTTATTGTCTTTATTTGAAAATTGTGTATTATACTAAAATAGGTTCCTTGAAATTTCTTGAAATAATATCATTTTATACCTTAACGTTAGCATAATATACTATATATATATATCTTCGTCCTTCGATATATATAGGTTCATATACATTTTATAGGTACAAATAATTTGTATTCTTATAATAGTAATAGTTAGCACCAGAGCCGTGCAAAATTAAAAATATTCGCTCCCTAATTCATTTATTATTATGCATTTTATATCTGTTAAATTGAATTTTTTTTTACGACGTATTTTCAACATTGATTTGACAAAAAACGATAACTGATTGCAATAGAGATTATTAAATAAAATAGTTAGGTATAATATGATTAAAACATTAATATAAGTCACAAATTTATCATATTATGTAATATAAAAATACAACATTATTTTGTATGATAGTCAACGTATTATACATTACGTTATATTTACAAACGTACTTATAATATATATTATATACAGGGTTCCTATAAAAGAGGCCTAGTTCAAAACTTAATTTTTCTAGACTTTTTTGAAGCAAAATCTTCAATGATGTCTTCAAAATCGATGTTTTTCGTTATTTCATTCACAACTTTATTGACAATATTGCTGAATTGGTTAATCTCTCTTGCGACATTGTTGATCGTAAATACGTCTTAGTTAATTTAAGTTTACTGAAAACACGTTCCCCGGAAGCGACGGTAACAGGCATGGTAAGAAACAATCTATATACAATCATTAAATTTGGGCAAGTTGAAATCAAGTTCATATTTTTTAATTGCATTTAATATATTTTTAAAGTAGTTGCATTTTGTAACTTTGGTATAATTCCTTTTGCTTGGTATTTAAAAAATTGAAAATCATTAGCAATATTTGATAATTTTTCAAACCTCCATTTCATTTGAGCCATCATATTATCAAGAACTTTGTAGTATTCCAATGTTAAAAATTGATCTGCAGAAATATCTTCATCCGATGAATTTTTCTCCGCTCATAAAGAATAGTTAGATAAAGAATAGGTAGGTACGACAATTTATATTTTATTATAAAGCCGAATAATACAAGAATAGAACGTTTCAGATTTTTCGTGTAAATATATAGAAAAAAAGTCGTATACACCACCAACGATCTTGCAGTAATTTCATTATTCGAAAATTTATTATACGATCAATAATATAGATTATACTTATATATATTATATATATATATTACATAGACCTTCATAAAATAGCAATGTAATTTTATGATCTCAAATTTAAGCATTATATCCAAAAAGGAATGTACGATCTAACTCAATTGATAAAATTACTAATTTACGATTGCACGAATAGATAGTTAATTCATCATACAAAATTAAAGCACTTACTTCAATATGTTGTTACAACTCGTCAATTTTGAGTACACACAATTAGATGCTCGCGTTTGATATTATATTATAGCGCACAATTTATACGAATCAATGTTGTCATCAGTTTATGTCTTAACTCCAAGCATAATAATTTCGAGTTTTTTAGTAATTTTAAACTTGAATTCAAGACATCATAAAACGCTAATAAATTTTTATTCACATTTAGTTTAAGCGATCACTTTTTAAAATCGGTTTTCAAAAGATGTTCGTACCAGACATATTTTTTTTTTATTACTTTCAGAAATCATATAAAAATTCTATTAATATTAATTAAACACAGAAAATACCAAATACATTTAAAATATAAAACTACAGTTAATATAATGGTTTATAACCTACCATATTTTAGAATACCTACAAATATTCATTATCCAAAGAAGATATATTTATTTTTTTAAATTCATAGAAATTTAATAATTCTTAAGCGAAGTGTATAATATTACAACTTAGTACCTATTGGAACGTACAAAATAATTCCATTTCATAACATATTATGCTCTATATAAATAGTACATATACATAAACTAATTTTGATATACTGTTATTTATTATTATTATTCAACTCGAATTCAAAGTGGACTGTATAAATTTAGCGTTTCGATTTAGCCGATGTAGATATGTCAGTAACTACTATTTTGAAATACATTATGTATATTTTTATATAAGTAGCAATAACTTGTTTACAAATTGTATTTGCATATAAACAAAATAATAATTGGTCTAACAATTTTCTTTAGGTATTAAAAGCTACACAAATAGCAAAATGTAGTCATATTTTTGTAAACTATTTTATAATAACACGTGTAAATATAATATTTTAACTTTATTAACTATATTATGAGTAATTTTTTTCATGTACAATACTTATTTTTTTTCTGTCAGTTTTTGAGTTTAAGAAACTGACAACATATAACGTAATTTTTAAAACTAAAATCCTTGTAAAAAAATATCCAAATTTTCAACCTCTTTTAGTATATGACGAATTTAAAGTTAATTGAGACCTTATTGTATACACTGAAGTCTTTAAAATTAAAAATGTACAACCTACAACAAATAAAACGAAATCTTAATATCAATAGCTGTCTCGCTCTGGCAATAACTTATTAAGTATTTTTAGTGCAAACAATAAATTAGTGTTTCGAATAAAGCTCTTTCATCAATGCCTATGTATTTAAAACGACAAAATAATTTTTTTTCGAAATAAAGCGCTTTATACTTTTGATATAAATCTTTAAGTTTAATTAGTCAACAGTTATCTAAATAATAACTGTGATCTGTTATACGTGACTTTAAATTAATATGCATAAGACACGAATATGAGCGTATTTTCATTTGATAAATTTAAACAGCATTAAAACAATAATCGTAATATGCAAATTCTTGTAATATTTTCACAAGATTATGCTTATTATAATAATTCTTGTGTGATTATTACTCAATGATTAATATTGTTGAGTGTGAATTGCATTAGATAAATTTTCTGAAAATAACGAGGACCGCAATCTTCCATGAATAGAGATGAAAAAATTACAATATTGTAATATAATATTAAAATATTCTAAAATAATCGTACTAATGAATACTAGAAAATTATTATAATTTATTTACTAATGATCACTCGATGCATTCTGAAATTTATTTATCTTTTAAAAACCGTCTAAACGCCTTTATAACCTTTTTGATAATAAGTACAACATTTGTGCTACATGTAATGCCTATCCTATAACAATTCAGGCACTGTGAACTTGATTTAAAGTTTATTATTATTAAATGAAATGCATAGCTCTATCTCGTGGAAAAAATATCAGCTATCACGATTTCAATTATATTCGGAAATTAAAGTACCCTTAACAAAATTATAAATGTTCACATATTATGATAATAAAATTGATATAAAAGTCGTTTAACGGTGTAATAACATTTATTAATTATTAATAAACGTACCAAAATACGTGTTCAATAGATACTTTTTAAATTTTTAATGTATAAATTTTTCAACTTAATTAATCCTTTTATTACTTTACAATACGTATTATATAAATTTAGTTCAAAGTAAATCGTTAAGAAAAAATGTAATATCGAACATCAACCAAATCTATTGAGTCATAGTTCATAAGCAATTATTATAATTATTAATAATATTAATATAATGTTAATCTCTTGTGTTTTTATGATAAAATACTTTTTAATGCTTTAGAACGTCGTAATAGTAGTTTTTATATTTGTGAAATATTATGACGTACACATAAATATAGGAGATTCGCATTAGATTCAATTAGTTTTTACACACAATAATATATAGGTAAATACTTATATAGAGTACACAAAATACATTTAAAAATAGAATATCAAATTAGGGTTTTGTTTTAAGTTTTTTTTTTCTTGTGTAATTATCGACTCATTATCTCTAAGCCATTAAATAATATCATACTTTATTATATGAAATGAGATGTTTGAACCACCGGCAACCTAAGTGGCCCAAATAAATTCAGTTTATATTAAACGTTATATTGTTGATTATAAAAATAATTGTTAAATATAAATAATAAATATATTAAAATATTATATACAAGTATTATATAGACAGTAAATAAAATGTGATAATTTGTCTTATTAGAAGAGAATTTAACAGAGTTCAAAAAGTTTGAATACGGAATTTAGATGACGATTTTATAAAAGCCAAAAGTTTTTGAAATAGGTGGATTTATTGAGGTTATTATTATCATTATTATTTCAATACATAATGGTAAAAACGTATTTCAATAGAGCAGCCAAGTTAAACTGCTAATTACCTTACTTTTTTTTTTTGGACCAATTTATTAAATATAATAAATCCAAAGAACATTATTTAATGTTTAAAATTTAAAATAGTTTACCACAGTTGCGATGGAATGGTATTTTCTATTTCTAATATCACATCATATTATATTTTCACGGTTTTGACATTCTAACAAATATAGTCAATTTAAAAATCGGTATTTTGGTATTCGGTGTTTGAAGTTATGGGTGTTCTAAATGATAATTTGTTTGTTCAATTTACGAAATTCTTACTACGGTTGTTCAAACCGAGAAGTCGTGAGGTTTTAAAAACACGCTGTAATAGTAACTTAATATTATTTTATGTTTAGTCTCAATGGATGTTTTTCAAGATTTTATATACAGAAAATAACTTAGGTAGGTATTTACTTTTCTTTCGTCGGTCTTAAAACCAAGAACTACGTCTGAGAGTCATTTATATAAACATAATATTTTTGTTTACTATAAATAGTAAATACCCTGCCATTGTAAAATTAAAGATAACACTATTTCAGTATTTCAGCGCTTTACTATAATACCTACCACAGTTGATGCTGTACATTGCATATTTGAACATTTTTCATTTATTTTTTGAACCAAATTTGTTATTTATTGTTTTTATCGACGTTATGTAAAAAACTGTATGTTTTCATATTTTAAATGTCATCTAGTACCAAATAATAAACGGCGTATGAATAAAATCAAATATTATTTGTATATAACGAACCGATATTATTCAAATATAGTAATATATAGTAGTAAAAGTACTTATAAATGATGACAGTTATTAACAATTATGGAAATTTTTATTTATTTGACTAATGATAAATGGAATTCAATCTATCGATTAATAAAATTTAAATACTTCCTATAATAGGTCCAGTACTCCAATTATATATACAATTCTATTGAATAGTGATATTATTATGTCAATAGTAATTTGATACCAGTCACTATTAAAAAATATCAAAATATGAGTATTTAATAATTAATATAGATATTCATAGTAGCTAATATTAAAAATAGTTACTACCCTCTAAAATATAAAGGTTAGGTAGGTACTTACCGAATTCTATTTAAATTTTTAAGTACATGGAATCATAGTTTTTTTTTGCGTTGTATTAAAACACGTTTAGAAACCGAAAACTATTTACGTGCTTGCAGAGTGATCTTTACTAAAATGATCGACTACCGCAGAGGGTTTTTAGAATTAACGAATAATAATATTATTTTATTTTTATCACATTATTGTACCTTTTTTTTTTTATTAGCTTTTAGTATCCATTATTATACCTAATATGTATTATAATGTGAGCCACCACTTTTACCAACTATAGATAGTCAATAACAGTAGGAAGTCAGGTACCCATCATGTAATAATAGAGCCATAGAAGTATGAATATTTTTAGTTTGAATAACCGTTTATTAATGGAACGTTTTTATTAAAAACAAATTCAATTAACGGATTAATACATATTACAATATAATCGGGTGTATAGGTATATTATAGTGCATAGATTAATAATGATTTATTACGATTATAAACATTTTAGACAAAAGCGTACTCCTATTATATTATTTTAATACAATGTATAAAAATTATTTTTCTCGCTTTAGATTTAAATTTTTAGCATAGGTTTTAGGAGAAATTAAATATTCCATTTTAGCATACCTAACTACATAATATATGTACATATTATTATTCCGCGAATATCGGACGCCATAAAATCTAATCCACCTATGGTCCAATAATATGTATAATAATAATAAAGAATATAGGATAGTACACTTTTTTACGATATTCGATAACACGCGTATATTAAATGTTTAATACCTTATACCGACTTTATTGATATCATTATAATACTTAAAGTACATTATTATTTTACTATAAGAGCTGTTACAACGCATGTTGTACATTTTTTTTTTTTGTATGTTAAAATGCGTTTTGGTCTATTAATTGATCGTAATATTTGCGATTCGTATTCATATCCAAGCAAGTTCTATTATACTACAGAGTCCGTCAGAACAAGCGCAAGTATTACAAAATAATGCTACGCTCAAAGTAATTTCAGTAAAAATGTTTTATTATATCAAAAAATGCAGACGCATATGCGGTTTTTTTTATATGTAACAAAATTCAGGTATTGAAAATAATGTAAGGCATATGGCTCCCTAACCTAACGATTATAACAATATATTAATCATTATCATTGACGCTATTCGCGACCGTAATAATAATTATTATGATGGCGGTCGTCACTGTCCATAACAGTTTTTCAATAAACATTTTTCACACCCTTCTCAAAATGTTATTAACTCTCGAAATATATGAAATATATCGAATTCATCACTATTAATTGTGAACGAGTACTGTAAATAAAAATAACTGTAGCGGTTTTCCGCGGACGGCCGAAGTCCGAAGATACCAATAAACAAGATAGCAAATAAGTCCAGAATAAACCCAAATCTATAAGAACACGTCCCTAACAACTATTAAAAAATCAAACATCCGGAACTCACGCTATTATAAACAGAATTTTTCTAAAATACCAGAATATATTAACCGAAACCAGCCGAATAGGTTTATTAATTTACATATTGGAGGATGTAAAGTAAATAAAATATTATTTTCAATTTTGTAAATATTTGTTTGAAAATTAACTTAATATAGGTATTGATTATTTAATAATATGTTTGAAATTTTGTGAAATTAGATAATGTCCGAGAAATTTCTTTCATGTGATATATTTTTGAAGTCAGTCATTTGATCAATCTATACTTTTAATAAAGTTTTATGTTTTTTCTAAACTGCTAGACACTTGTATTAATCTATGTTAACCCGAATACTCTGACGTATGCTTAAATGCTTTATTCCGTTGTCCGGATAGACACCCAAATACATGATTCAGGTGTAAAGCGCAACCTATACGATATAACACTAGACTAATTTTCATTTTTTATGACTGACTTCAAATTATGGTTGTAATAAAAATATGAACATCCGGTAACCGATGGTGGCTTTTGGGCCGTTAAAAAACTTACACGCAGGCAACGACTGTTATTTTTTTACGAGTGCACCATTCAAAAATCCCGAAAAAAAATACTCCAACTGTAAAATACATGGGAACATAATGTGAAGTATAAAAATGTAATATATTAGAATAAATTGTTTAATATTATGTATTTATCCCACGTGAGAAAAATTACTTAACTACATTTTTCCCACGAACAATAATATTTATGTTTTGCATTTTAAAACAATTAAAATATTATTAAGTATATTTAACATTTTTCATAGAAAAAACTTTTTATTTTAAGTTCAAAAAACTTTATTTTCTAAATTGGTTAGATTAAAAGAAAAAAATACAGTAAAATATTTCTTTGAAAACATTGACTAATTCTACAGTTGTAGGAAATCACAATAATTGATGAGAAACAAAATACAAACTATTATATTATAATAGAAGTATATGTAAAAAAAATTATCAACTTTGCATATTATCTTTTTTAGTTATTCGAATACCTACCACTCGTTGGAAAAAATCTGTAATCCCGAGTAAGTTGAATATTTTTGTGAGAGAAAAATAATATTAAGGAACTTTCTGTAATATTAATATCATTTATCGTAATATCAAGGTTCTTGTATCATATACACAGAAAAATACTATCAACGGAAATAATAATTCCGTCCTGTAGAATCAATGAATTGTATTTTATTTTTTTATCAATAGAGAAAAATATTCTATAGCCTCCATTAAACTCCGTTTTTCATTATTTTAACGCCAAACTTTATTATAAGTCTTACGTTTTAATCTTTTTGTAATTATTTAAATTAATTTTTATGATATTAAAATAAAACAAAAATCGTAGTCTAGATAAAAAAAATGAAAACAAAAACATGACAATTATTCGAGGCCATATAGTTTTCCCTTGAAGTCATCTTTTAAAAATATAATACACCACACAAATCCCCACCCCTAAATATTTATCGATCAGCGTATATAATTACAGGAAATCATAACTATAACGTATAAGGCGGCGTCTAAAATAATTAATAATACATAAAATAGGTATGATTTTCAAACCTCAAAGTATTGCAGAAAATTTGAAAATCGGCCCCGGACCCTTTATAAAAGAATCAAAATAAATTTACCAAAATGTCAAACAATTCAAATCTAATAGCGCCTGCGGCATATCTATATAATATTTAGAATTATATATTGGAATTATAATATAGACATACACGATTCATACCTATATAATAAACAGCAGAGCATTATTATAATATATTATATTATTATTGTAAGCAAGCTGTTGGAACATAACTTCTTAGAGACAGCTATACAGAGAGGGGCACAAAGAAAGAGAGAGACAGAATGACAGAAAACAATATTATCGCGGTCAGTTAATAGGACAAGAAGAAGGCGAAACTGTAAAAAAAAAAAAAAATAAATAAATACCAATCTAGTGTGGTGGGAAGTTTGTTATATAGCTATACGTAATGACGTTGTATGCGTAAACCTATATATATATATATATAATATTACACCAATATATATAATAGTTATGTGTATATATAATATAGTAGGCGCGATTCGAGTTTTCGCACGTTCCTTTTACGCCTGTTATTATTATTATTATTATTATTATATACCAGCCGTCGCCGGTCACCTCCTCGAACGCAAGTTGGATTTATGTGTGCCACATAAATTACGCGCGCGCGAGACCGACAAATTTACCGTACGTGAACGCGTTAGTGCTGCGTCGTCATCGTCGTCGTCGTCGTCGTCGTCGTCGTCGTAGGCCACTCTCACTGTTTCACCGGTGTTACTCTGTTATACATATTGTATTGCATGTATATTAAGTAGAATATCTATGTAAAATAATACCATAGTATAATATTGTATATACTGTAGAATATTATAAATATATGTACTTAAGGGCGTCGCTTGCATAACGACTACGTTACATTAAATTAATTATTTTCAAAATATAGAGTAGGTACGTATTACATATATATATATATACTCAAATTTAAAGATATCACTTACATAGTTAGGTATTTATTATATTAATATGTCACCGCAATAACTTCATGAAAAAAAAATCAAAGTATTAGTGACGTACATGGATGGGATGGGCTATAGCAGTGAGTTTGTAGCCTTCCTCCCCCACGCTAAAGCATCATAAAAAACGTATTAATAAAAAAAATGTAATACTTTGTGACATGTTGATATGTATTTTCCATTATTATTTATCACAGATTATATGGTGTACAGGTGTACTGAATTATTATACTTAATAATAATGGTTTTTTCGATAACTTTAACATCCTATCTGATGATCGAGAAAAGTTGTCATGCAATATGAATTTGTTATACAATTTATACAATACAATTTCATTTTATTTATGGTTATCAGATATTATGTACCTAATATCATATAATTTATCAATATTAAAATTTGTTGCTGACAAATTTTGATTTAAAATTAACTCTTGAGTGCTGCCACTTGGCGCTACATCATTATTGCTATTTACCAAAGCCCTCCCCGAAAAAATATTTCTATATACGTCACTGGGTAACCGTGGTCATCATTTTATTATTAATGGCTACGTGAAGAAATCGTTTTTAACATGATAAACATTTCAGAAAAAAGGTAAATGCTGTAGCTGTACAAGCATATTATATTAAAAAGAAAAACGTCGGTTGCGAGCATAGCTGCGTGGTTGACCGGTAGAGTGCACGTGACGTATGTTCACAACAATTTTTTTCGCGACGTCACGTGAACGACGGTGAGAGAGTGAAAAGTTGTGGGTGCGGGGCTGTTTAGTTTTCGGCCTCACGTATATGTTTTATGATATACAAGACAATGCATTCAAGTGTTTATTATAGGTACCTACTGATTATTTCGAAAAGTCTCAACTATTTTTTAGACATTTGTTTAACATATAATATTACTTAATTTGATGTGGCTGCAAAACATGATTTAAAAAATAAACTAATAATTACAATTTTTTATTATTACCGTTTTTAATTTTTTACTTTATTAAAGTCTACAATTAAAGTGTATTATCAATTTCATATTCTGAAGCAAGATATATTTTTTAGAGTATTACGTTACATAAAAATCGAGAATAATTCCGAACGTGTAGTTCATTATAGTTATAAGTACCTATAGTTGGGGTACTTACAGTTTAGACGATTATTGGAGTTGTGTGGCACTTGCTTAACAAATTAACTGTACTCGTGTGAAATTCAATTTGTATAATATTATGTAGGTAATAATGCATTTACTCCAAAAATGTATTATTCTGCTCCGAAACACGAATAAAACATGTATCTTGTCATTAAAAAAAGAAAGAAAAACGTTGTTTTGCAATGACATATCAAGTCGTGTAAGAAAAACATTTTAAAAAAAAGTTAAGTTTTCAAAATAATGAATGTAGACATTTAAATGGATCACCTTGTGTATTAGATATTTACGAGCGCGATGACTTACAAGTCGTACAATAATTAATTAAAAATCGAACGAAACAATCTGATTGATAAATATATATAGTAGGTACCTATTGTATAGGTATATATAATATCGATATGTATTATGTTATTTTATACGCCTATTGGGCGCGGCTGCGAAAGCGTTAAATTCGAAAAAAGCTTTTTTTTATCCTTCAGCTAGTGTAATATGTGCTTGTCGATAAAAAAAAACTACAAATAACGTCGAGAAAAAAACTTCGCAATCAAGCGAGATTTCAGATTTATAAAGTTCGTCAACCATTACCATAGTAATTTGTTATGCAATTACCAAATTGTTGTTGATTTTCCCAAAGGTTTTTTTTCTCACAAAAACCCAATCCGAATATATGCTAACTATGCCTTATGTATAATTTGTATATATCAATTACAAGTCTTATTCTTTGTGATAATTAATGATGTAAATAATAATATATTACTTACCCAATCTAACCCTATCAAAACATATAATAATATTAATTTAACTTCGATATATTTATGGGAATAATTGTCAAGATAAAATTTTATCTATTTATTGATTTTAAATGATAGCCTGTAAGTTGATTTTTGTCTTTAAATTTACAAACAGCTATTGGAAGGTATAGTTGATTTTTTTTAATGTTTAAATCAAAGACATTTCATTGTAATTCTCTCATCACGAAACCACAACAATAAATCACCCATTTATAAATTTATAACATGTTCACAATTTTTTACAAAAGTTTCTCGTACTACAATCAGTTAAAATTTTAAAAAGCATTAAATAGTTTACTTATTTATCACTAAAAGTCTTATAAACACTTTAAAATAGTAGACACAATTATTCTCAAGTTTAGCTTGAGTTGATTTGGCCGACATTTATAGTGTGTAATAGAAATAGGTAATGCTTCTTTATAAGCACTCTTGCCGTTTGTCTGCCACAGACATATATTTTTAGATACCATTAAAAAAACACAGGCACCTACCAAAATGGAGTATCCATTTTTTTAATTTAAAAAAAATATGCATTAACATTAATATTTGGTTGCATGCACGTTATGAGACAACTTAATAATTTAATGACTGTTATCTGCCCATTTGTGAAACCGCGAGTTACATTAACCGTTATTATGGTTTTTTATCATAATAAATGTTATAATATTACGTCTGTATATACACAAACAATATTAAGTCAATTTTCTATAGTTTTATTTATAATAATAACCTGTATGTCTCGCGATAGCTATATAAATATGATAATATTGCATATGGATATGGATGTCAGATTTGACACCAATTTGACAGAAATTATTGTAATGCTATTTCTATGATATAATTAATAGAATAAATATTTTGTAATGACATGAAATGCGTTTAGTTTAATAAATGTATTATGATAATTATTTATAGTGGGGTGCCTGCTATTATACATATTATATTCTGCATTGATTGATTATAGCCTATAGGTAATGAAATATAAAAATATAATATTATGTTCTAATGTCCAATGTCCATGTACAATAATAATTAAATTAGTTGGTAATTGATGCAACGAAAAATTCGAATTAGGTATTTTATTATTATATTTCATGTACCTACACAAAACAACATTGTGCAAACGTTTTATCGAACTAAATACTAAAATCATTATTCATCTACTTTCCCTTGTCTGCTTTGCTCACTCTGTCATTCTCGTTCTCTTTCATATCACGCTATCGCTCCTCCATCGTGCTATATAATATTCAATCAAAATTCTATTTCTTATTTGCTTCCTATATATCACTTGCACTAGTTGCACTCACCGTCATACCTAATCTTTAGTCGTAGCCTGTCTTACTTGGGAACCATCATCATAATAATAATATAATCTTCCTATGACCGGTATCAACAAATTTATAAATATTGCATACACGAGTTATAAAAATAATATTATTCGAGTTTAATCCGAATTTTTAACAAAATCTCAAGTATTAATACAAATCTGCATAACTAATATTATTTTGTTATAAAACATATGTATTTTTTTCATGTCTTGTATAGGTACACGTTGTAGTTTACAGATAGATAACACATGATAATTTATAGAAATATCGAAGGCACTTGCAGACATGCTGTCACTATAATAATAAGTCTATAATATTAAATATCAATTATATTGTACTATATATATGTATATCGTCGTAAATAACTGTCTATATTTAGTGCTTAATTTGAATATATTACAATATATTTTGTTCGTTTAACGGACTACTAGTTTCTGATTATATTCGATAAAAATTAAATAATAAAACTGTACATCATAATAATGTCATCGCAACAACAAAGATCTCATATTTTTAATACTTTCGCGGTCTACTACGCATGTCGTGACGTACCATACGTGGTACGTGATTACAAGAGTCTATTTTATTTTATTCGATAGGTACGACATTTTCACCATAAGTACGATTCACCACCATTATGCCACAACTCCAAGAAAGGTCAACACACATTGAATGCCTTCGTCATAACCAGTAGAGTAATCACAGACCAACTACGTCCAGTATTTAATAGTAAATAATGTCTATTAGGTACGACCTTAATGGACATAAAAAAAAATACAGCCACCCACATTCTAATATTCTATTAAAAAATGTGTACTATAATAAATACGGGTAATTATATTGATGTTCATATAATATCACAGCGATAATGTTATTTCGTGTTTATTATGCAAATAACTATATTTATCATAAAAGAGTAATTTTTCAGAAACCTCAAAACAGTATATTAATATTTTTTTAAAAGGAGTTCTGAATCAAGCTGAAATTCATCAGTGGACTATACATTTTTTTTTTATTATTATATAAATTGAACGACGATAAAATCCTTTAAGTACCCAACGAAGTTTTCGACAAGAGATTAATAAATTTTACTAATTTATTACACTGTACTTAAATTTCAATGTTTTTTTTTTTTTTGTATCTATAATTTTAATTTAAAAACCATTGGAGATTATATTGGGGTCATACATTCCATATTTCCCACACTAATAAACGTCTACTTGAAAATTACTATAATTTTTGATTTTCAGATAACATATTATAGATGTAGAAAATTGGAATATACTAAATTATTACTTGTTACGATTATTGATAGTGATATTAAATATCGTTATAGTTTGTTAAATGTTACTATATGACATAAAACTAATAGAATACAATTGAATTCATATTACAAGGCCAAACTTCAATTTGTATAGCTTAACTACAATGATTTACACTTTAAAAAAAAATTAGCTTTTATGATTTAACAACCGCAAATTCTCAGTTTTTGGTTGTTAATCATTAGCTAGAAAAGGTAGGTGCTTAAAATTAGTAGATCTAATTTAGAAGTCCACGTACCTAGTGAATGTATTCAATTATTTTTACGTCACGTACTTTACTGAATCATCAATTATCAGCAATCGGTCAATGGACGCTTTCTTCATTGTATTTTTAACTCACTAGGGAAATATTTTTTACTGTCACAATTAATTCAATATAATATTATCTTCCAACAAAAGTTTAATAGGAACTTGAGTAAAATAAAGCTATCTCACAAACCGTAAGAGTGTTTTAATTGTCAAAGTTCAATATTTTAAACAGTTTCAGCAGACAATTATTGTATAGGTGGCCTTATTGTATTATTTCATTATAATATGACTAATCATTGAATCCAAGTATAATAACATTTTATTATTATAATATATATTAATTAAAATTAATTATATTCAAATTATACTAATTAATTATATCTACTGGAAATGTAATCTGCAGCTTAAAAATATGATCATAATTTCAATTAGTTTATTTTTTGGATGTGTTTGCCATGATAAATTGAATTTATTTTGAATATAAGTCAATAAATAACAAGCGCTTTAGTTTAAATGCTTAATATAAACTAAAACAAGCTAATAGTATAGCTATTATAATGCGTTAATGCTGTAATGTAATTAGAATGAATACCTATAAAAGCCATTGACTATTTTAAATTAAAATAAATATAGAAAATAATACAAATAACAATCAGGACAGTTATATGAATGAATTTTAGCAGTTTTAAATAGAAAATAATTTATCTTTATTTTTCGTTTTAAATGTTTTACGGCTAAATTTGTCGATTAAAAAAATTTAAAAATCAAAATATATATTATTTAGATTTAAACTGTCATTGTATTTTGCAGATCACTTATGATTTGATTTCTGAAATTTTAAAGTTGCAAACGTTAGAAAGTAATTTTTCGTATTGTATTGTGTGCATATCATATTTAAACCGAGATTTTATTATCCGAGGAATGTTTTAACTTCACCGAATTTGGATTAGAAAGTTTCACTCAATGTTATGCCTTATGGTACATACATTTTATTCAACACGGTTACAGCGATGACGTAAAAAATAAAAATCAATAGTATTTTAGACATAACAATAGACACCATAAATTATTTAAAATTTTAAATTTATTACTCATCGGAGAAAATATGTTTTCACCGAGCAATAAGCAAATTAATTTATAATATTATTTATAACCTTGTACCTATTCAATTTTTAGTAAAATTAAATTGTGCTATTAAGACATGTGCATGGCATATTAAAATAATAAAATGTACAACTGTGTATCTTTATTATCTTACCTTTCTTATTTTCATACAATTAAATTTTTATAATTTTTTAAATTATTATACAGTATAATATTGTATTCAAAGATTGAAAAGAAAATTGAAAGTTTCTTATTTAGTACCTATACTGTTATTCAGTACAGTGACAATTCCATGAGATTTAAAGTTGTAATATTATATTATGATGTTGCTTTTAATATGGTTAAACACGTTAAATAGGAGATAAATTATATATTACAATGTAAATATCATGATTAAGAGTCATGACTGTGAATTTGTAGGAAAGTGTATTATTTTTTGATGATTGTGAAACGTAGCTTTATAAGTACACAAAATTTGAACAATTTAACAACAAATTCATCACATTTTTCTATTTTAGTTAATTTTCTGGTATTTGTAATCGAATTCTGTCAATTTATGTGTTTGAAAACTATTTTTATTTCACGCAGGCTGTAATTACATCAAATTTACGAAAAATAAACCTATTCAATAATATTGTACACAAGCTGTGCATACGGTTTAGGTCAAGATTCGATAGGTAACAAATAGTCATGGAGCTATGGAGTCATGTAACATACTAACGTACAATATCCTATAATGTAAATATATAAAAACTAAATTAAAAATCAAGTACATTCGGGTAATTTCAAATATAATTTTTGCATTTCAAGTTCATATTTTATTGCATTTTTTAAGGTTCTTTACTGCGCATTAAATTCACAGCCCCAAACATGATGTATACTCGTACATATCAGGTAACAAGAATAATCATAATTCGCGATGAATATACAAATATAAGAAAATGTGCAGCGCTTTTTATTAAACAACTGCACTGTTCAGCATTTTTTTTTTTTTTAATTATTTATTTATTTAAAGCCTCAACTGCTAAGGGTATTGGCTTACATTTTAAAGATCCATTATTAAACTATATATATAATCTAAATTATTACATTGTGGTAGGTTTGAGAGTATCATACAAAGAAGAGAAGGATAAAAAACGAAAAAAGGTTCAGAATTTTTGCGAAAAACTGTTTAATTTGTATTATGAAAATTATAATCAAAAAAATGTGAGTAAGTACAATAAAGATGATTGTTTATAATAATATTAAATACTGTTATTTTATGTGCTTTTAATTCGTATAGATTATTAATTCATCAAGTTTTGGTTTAAATATTGTACTACTGCTATTATATATAGGTACGACGGTACCACTCTCTCTTTCTTTTTGCTTGAAGTATCAACTTATCGGATATTTTTCCGAAATAATGCGATTCTGCTCTATTTTATTTTGTATATACTTGTATAGGATTTTTTTTGTTAGTGTTAAGATTAAATGAGTTGCCATTTTGTTTTCATTGTTCTTTATATGTTTTGTTCAAAGTCGGCCCTCTATAATATATTGTGTCGTATAAGGGTGATTCATCTCATAGAATCGATTTGGGAGAACTATAGGGGGGGATTGAGATATACGCCTACAGATCGATTCACATTGCCGTCCGGATTCGACATACATAATATAATTATTTTTATTTGAAATGACTACATTTTTTTATTTTTTTGTAATTATGGCGAGTCGACAGTTGTCATTGAGAAATCTAATTAGTACTAATGGAAACCTTTATGATTCATTCTGGAAAGTACTTAACATACATCTGTACCTACTAATAATTAATGTGTTTTTATCCGTCAAATATAAATCCATGCATAATATGTTTCACTTAATAGACCGTTCTAGAATAATTGCAGTCCTTTTAGAATTTAAGACCCAATAAGAATGATGACCATTGATCGCTGTAAAAATTATTTAATATTGATACAAAAAAAAAACACACACACTACACTTATAGATAAAATATACCAAATTGTAAATGTTATCAAGTATATTATATGTACTGTTTATAATAATATAACGCATTAATGATAATATGTCTGACGGTGAAAAACAGCTACGCTGTTGTAATTACTTCGTTATGGAAATACAATTGCTTATTTTAATATAGGTAAACAATTATTAACGTACAATGCACAAGACTCAAAATTAATTATATTTATTCAAGAATATTGTCTTGTGTACCTAGTACCTACTTTTCGTGTTTATTCCCATTTATAACAATAACGCATTTACGTACAAACTTTCCACCCATTAATAATTTCCTAGCTTATACTATTATATTATAAATTTATAACAGTCTTAATCTCTCTTTGTATAGTCTAATATATTCGGACAATAATAATTATAATATTGTACCGTTACATACAGCACCGATGGCGTTATTGCAATAATAATAATAATAATAATAATATGGTCCATCATATACGCACGTGTCTCACACTCACACAACATACATTTATGACTTGGTGACAATAATAGATTTTCATGCGCATAGAGTAGTTTTTTAACTCGAGTGAGGTCGATATTTTTATACATTAATTTTTTTTTTTTTGTACATAAGGCTCTTATTTTCATTGAATTTCTATGACAACTCGTTTTAGGTAACTTGCCGTGTCACTTTTGCGTTTACTCTCAAGGTGAATAACGCGCGTAACGCCAGACGAACGTACCTACCTAATAATAATAAAATATAATATAAATGCATAGCCAGTATGACGTCAATGAGTCGCTGCGAGACTCGAAATAGCGAAATAGGCTCGATGGGAAAATTATGAATATTATAATAGATACCTAGCTAATACCAGTAACCATTATTATAATAATAACATAATCACTGTGAAATACGACAAACGCATTTCCGTGGAATAATCCAACAAGTGGCCGTGTGTGTATGTCAATCCATTGTATAGTAATCGATTAAAACAATAATTAACAACGGTTTGTTCGTCCCGAAAAAAACTAGTTTTCAGTTAACTCGGTTTTTTCATTCCTCCTCCACGAGCTTTGTGTAATGGTCATTATGATACCCATCACGCAGCGTCCTTCGCATGCTTTTATATTTATAAAAATGTTTGCATTAATTTAAAACGAGACCTATACTAAAAGGGGCTCGGGGGTTTATTCGATTCATTAATATTTAGTTAGTAGTAGGTATAGTTTTTTGTTTTTGTTTTTGCAATCGTCAATAATGATAATAGCGCTCTTTGTCGGATGAGTGGACGACGAAAATTTTTAATAATTCAAAAATGTTATATCATTATTATTATAATGTATTCAAAGTCTGTGTTGGAACATCATGTAACTTTTCATAGAAAACCGACCGAGTAATCTTCTACGTTGATGTCAGTCAGTTTTAGGAAGTGCGTATATCCGTGCATACATACGCGTGTACCTATTATTATTTTTATTTTTTACAATGCGACTGATCGATGAATAATTATGTACTCTTTACGGTTTTCGGTTAGAATGTTGAATGCTTAACTACACTTCATGACTGAAAACCAAGTCACGTCGAATAACTCGTATTTTTTCAGAACGGTTGGCCAATAATTATAATAAATTCGCTCCATCATCAGAAGAATAGTGGTTTAAATAATAGATAAATAGACTATTAATTCATTGAGCATTATTGTATACCGATAGCCAAGTCTAAAACAAATATGCATAAAAAATGTTCCAAATCTGGAAAAAAAAAGATTTAAAAACGTAAGCCGAAGTATTTTTTTATTCATTAAATTTATCTCGATGCGATGTATTCGCAAAACTTGTTTCCATTTGAATTTATTATATTCTTGTCTCGTAAATTTTAAAACAATTTAGTCTAAACAAATATCATTATGATAATCGATTATACATATATAGGTATGTTAAATTATAAATGATATAAAAACATAATCTTCTGATAAATAAACGTTAATTGCATTACAGTCCTATAATACCTACCTATACTGTTATTTAAATATTTAATTATTTGTGAACACCCGATAGTGTTGATGTTGCCAGTACGACTTGTCTAAGTAGGTACTTACTGGTTTTTAAAACAATCTAAAACACTAAACAAACAACAGAGAAAAAAATCAATTTCAATTAAATGCAATAAAAGTATTTCAAACAACTTTTATTATATTCTATACCTAGTTTAAGTCGGTCGCTATAATTTTACTCACGTCCTATGGTATACATATTATAATATATTGTATATCATGTGGTCTGATGATTATACATAATTTATTTTAACTAGATGCAGATGTATTATTATATAATATTATGAACTATATGCATTATCATTTAATACATTATGAAACACAATATTTTATTTTAATAACTACGTTATTTTTAATCTGATATATAGGAATTCATTTTTATGACACGATCATTTTTAACGGTAAATATCTATGTTATAGGTACCTACTGTTAACACAAATCAAACCAATTTTTAATATGGATTACGCACGGGGTTTACCTAAAACATTGCAGCTGAGTAAACTTATTTTACAACAATAATAATATATTTTTTATTTTATATAAAAAAAGTAGGTACCTAATGTGTTCAATATTCTTTGATGTGTAGGTATAATTTGTTGAATTATACGAACACATAAAACATAATTAGAGTAATTATTTTAAAATCTAATTGAATAATGAAACATAGAATAATGTTGCCCTAAATAATAATTTATTAACCAATGAAATTAATTTTCCAAGTAGAAAAATTACAGTTATATAAATATTGCATTAATTAATTACTCTATCAAAATATTATATCACCTTTTATATTTCAGTGAATTATACTATCGAAAATTCTTTTGTGATGACACATTAATACATTATTATAAAACATTTCAAACCAAAGTAACTTGAGTAGTCGGAAAATCAATTTTTGGCATATGAGTTGTTTATGATTATAATTTTTATTATGATTTAAAATATAAATAAATATAATATAGTTTTTAATCCTGGGACTAATATTTTGAATGCAAAAAGTTCCTTATTATGTCAATTTATTTGGTTATACATTAAAAGTTTATGCTTTCAATTAAAATGTATGACTTAAATATACATAAATACAAATATAACAGCAGACAATGTCTGATATTAAAAATATTATTTTACTGCTTTATAAATACGTCCAAAACATCTCGATAACCCGAATTTAAACTTTCGTGTTTTCAAAAGGGGATACAAAACAAACTTCATGCATATTAAAATATTAACCTGAGGCACAGAGTTAAACAAGTCCGTAATGGGATAATGAATATCAAATACAATTTAAATACATATAGAAGGAAACAAAAATTAAAAAATTAAAAAGTTCGAAAGATTTTATGGCACTGAGTTATTAAACGATGATCCCTATGGCTAGGTACATATAAATAATTGGATAAATAATTTAATATAATTGGAAAATTGAATGCTGCAATATCTATATAAAATAAATTAATATATATAAGCGAAAATATTATGATTAAACGATCATTAAATACGTTATAAATATATATATTATATAGGTACGTATAATTGTGATTGCAATGTTTATGTTGTTAAAAATAATGAAAAAAAAAATATCCATAATAGTGTGATATGTATTGGTATTGGCTGCAATAAGGTATATGCAAACATATAAATATTATATAGATATATGCACGTATGTGTGTGAACGTCACAGACTGATCGGATAACACTATAATATATTATGATCAATTCATGATCATTAGGTTGCCTTACATAATAAATTGTATAAATGCAATAATGCAAATAATGGGAACATGAAAAATAACTGTGCAACTAAATATCACAAAGTGTTATTCGTGCGTAGACTTTGTGATTTAAAACTAAATAAAATAATTTTTAGGTACCTTTAACCAATAACCTTATAATAGTACAATAACGCTTCAATAATAATAAAATTCATCATTCCTAATAATATTTGAAAATTAACTGAATGTGTATTTTTCTATTTCCGATTTACTATTGCGTAAAGAAAATTAAATAATTGTACAATATAATAGTTGTCAATTCGTATTTAAATCTGCTCAAATTAATAATTTGTCGTACTTAATCAAAACTAATCATTTATTGATTTATTTTTAATTATTTCACTTAATATGAGTGTATCTATTATCATATACTATATAAACACATTTTGATGAATTTTTATCATTTATTTAAACCACACTCAGTAATGAACATGCTAATGAACTAGTTCAATTAATTAGTTTTATTTTTATTTACATGATATATTTATCGTGGGATGATAGTATAAAAAGGTTTTAAATAACCTGTTTTACAATAGAGCATTTTTCAGAGGTTTGTCCAAAGACATATAAAACCTTTTTTGCTTATTTGTGTATCTCATTAATTTATAGCACGTATCAAACTAACTTCTAGTTTAAAACATGTGCCAATGAAAACTTGTAAGGACAATTTGAAAAAGTAAATTTCGAAAAAAAAAACATAATGAACCTTTTACTATTTTCCCACGTAATATATAAGGAAAAGTCAAATATAGATAATATTATCAACTTTAATGGTACCGAGTCGGCATTTAAGCATTTTTTATTGGTACTACCGACACGTCTCATATATGGATATTATTTTATAAGTTTTTCGTAACGTGGAGACTTACCATTGTCAAATTAATTTAATTTCGAGTCACCGCTCGGTTTTATTCTACGAGCCCAAATAATTATGAGAAGAAAAAACGAGTGCGTTTTCTACAAATCTCAAGCCCGAGTGCCCGACACTACATATATTATATGTAGGTATTAAAACGATTTCATTCACAAGCACGGCCGTGTTGCATTGCACAACTGTATCATATCATATTTCGTGACTGTTATTAGTTATAAAAATATGTTAGTCATTAATAAGAGGTACTGTTCCGAATTCCCGGACGAATTCCGTTATAAAATTATACACCATAGCTGCATATCAGATTCATTGACGTTTCAGTAGACCATATTAAGTCATTTATTATTATTATTATTCATGTAGGTACGTCTTATACATACATACACCAATAAGATAGAATTTTAATATACTTAGATATCTACTTTTAATGAAGTCCCATCGATGGATGCCCTGACAGCGCCGAATAGATATCATTTTAGGTATCATCGGCCCACCGAGTTTTGCATGAGTTTTTAACCGACCCTAAAAGGCCCATTTTCAAATTGACCTAGATTTTACGCAGCGCACCGACGTAAATAAACGTATTTATATTTGTAATTTGTATTGTAAAATAATTGCTCAAACACTAACTTATGATCGGCCTTTTTTTTTTTAGTTGCCCACTGAGCTTTTCTCAATACCTCGCTACTTCAATCCGGATCTGGTCCCCGACATTACATAATGGCAAATGTGGGCATTATAACTTACTAGTTAAGAAGTTATAAAGTTAAGTTAAATAGTTTTTTTTTTCTTTTAACTAGTTAATTTATTTTTTAATCAACTCAATGCCGGAGCTATATAATTAGATGATCCCCGGTGCAAATTTAATCTGTAGGGATAGGAGTAAATTCAATAAAAAAAAAAAAAAAACGAAGGGTGATTAAGCTATGCATTTTTACATTTTAGTTTTTAGTTTTTTTTTGTATGTAAGAAGTTTTTAGTACTACACGAACATAATTTGAGGGTGCTAATAAATCCTAAGCCCCCCCTCCCTATTTGCGTCTATGTCTGTAGCAGACCTAATGTTTTTCATTTAATTTTTAAACAAAAAAGTAAAAACGGCATCATCGATTATCATTATAATATTATATTATGATCTTTTAAAAAAAAAAAAAATCATATAATTATACTTTTCAACGATTAAAATATCATAAAATGTATTTATAAACATTTTGGCTCTTGATACCATTGTATTTGTCCATATGGCTCGTGCTCATATTCATGTTTGCCACCCCTGGTGTAGGTTCTTATATTGCTTTATCTAAGTATGGGCGCTATATACGAAAATTGAAACGAAGGGGCTCTGGTGCAATGAACCACCAGAGCCGCACCGCAGTTTCTACGACACTGAATCAACTTATGAATTTAACTAGTTTAATTTACGGTTGAAATAACTTAGCTTTTCTCGATTTGTTTATAAAAATAATCCATCAAGTTAAAAACATTTTGAAATTGTTCGTTGACATACGTAAATATATTTTATATGATAATAAAATAAATCAACACAGACATTTCTGTTCTTTTACTTAATAAAATAATATTTTGTATATTGATATATTTTATTAGATAAGTTAGACACAGTCACTTTTTTTTTAATAAGATTTGCATACTAATAATAATAAAAAAAAAATATCAAATTTTTTTGAAACCGAGTTTATATTATTTTCCATATTAATTTTTAACTTATCGAGTTCAATGGACGCCAACAATAATACACGCTCGTCACCTATTACAACTATTATAGTACCTACACTCTACTGCATATAAGCGAATTTACCGATTTTTCTATTTTTCGGGAGCTAGATAAATCTTTATTATATTATTAGTAAAATAGACATTGAACTGCTCAGAATAATATGTATACGACAGATAAATTTAACTTCCATCGTGATATGTTATCTTAATAAAATATTATGATTACTGCAGATGGCAATAAATCATTATTTCATAAATATTGCATATGTTTAATCTTAACAACACTGAACCCAATTATCGACAGGTGTGTATACATAAATAAAAATGCTGTTTGGTATAATATACGACTTGAGCGTCTCAGTGATGGTTCACCCCGAACTTAAAAACAGGAAAGTAAATAAGGATCAGGAAGGTAAACCGTTTTAGTTGAAAAATTTTACTATTTTTTTGGAACGTTTCCGGATAAAAATATTATTGAAATACACAACTGCGACAAGATATTATCAATTGAAAAATAAAAATACATACAAAAACTTTACTTATAAGTTATACATTATAAAACCAATAAAAAAAAATTGAAATGCATAAGATTATAATAATGGTGACCTGGAAACTTATAATGTTAGTTTTTGTATTTTCATATTTAGTCTAATAACTATAATGTTTGTGTCGGTGGTTAATATTTTATTTTGAAATTAGGTGAACATAATACTGCAGAAGTCGAAAACGAATTGAAAAACGAAAAAAAAATCGAATAGTTAAGATTTATTTGACAGTTATTATTTATGGATATGTAAGTATCATAATTTTAGCAAAATAATTTTCATATCACGATGTACATGCAATATACTATATAGGTATAATATTATCTGAGTGCTCGTCTATTTAAAACAGTGTATAGTTTCTTATTTAAATTAAAAAAATAGTAATGATAATAATGTATTACAAGTTTTATTTCCGGTTTATTTTTTTTTTTACCTACAACCAATGTGAAGAAAGTATATAATTTAATAAACATGTAAAGTAGAAACAAACAAATCTTAAAATTATGCGTAGTAATTATATTCCGTAGAATATTGTTGTTTTGTAGCTATATTTTATTGATGATGGTGAGATACCAAAACGTTTGATGATATAAAATCTGAAAATGTATTAATTTTTAAGTCAACAAAGTTGTTTTGAAGTTAGCTCGTTATGTATACCGTAAATTATCTTAAAATCTTAGAACTAATTAATTAGTTTATTCATTATTAACCCAATAGATGTAAAATATTAATATCAAACCTTAAAGTCAAATATTTTATTACAAATTTTGATGATTAAACCCAAAATAATAAACAGCACCGTTTCACTTAAGTGCCAATAATGGTTCAATTACAATATTATACTTTCAGTCTTTGCTTAGGTTAACATTTGAAAGAGTATAATATTGAAATATTATGTGAGTGTGGCAACGTTTTATTGTGGTGCAGTACTTACACAATTTCCAATGTTAAGATAAGCAAAAAATGATGATAATAGTTTAATGCCTATCAAGACTTTCGAGTTAAGAGCACATTTACATATTGCAGTGTTATCTCTATTTTACGAAATAGGTATGAACGATCAATTTTGTGTCGTTTGTTTGAATGTTTGGATAAATTAACGCATCTTCAGACTTAGTGGTAATAAGAGCATGTTCCGAGCTTGTACGATTATAATGCTAGGCATACAGGTATACCATATACCTATATTGATTTTTACTAATTTCTAATTTTTAAGTGAGTATAATTCACCCTAATTCATAAATATATCTCAAAAGTTATCGTTGTTGAGATTTTTTCATTAAAATCATTTATCTTAAAATTTAAACTATTTATATAGTGTAAAACACAATGTACGTAAATATACATATATAATAACAAGTGTTGTTAGATATTTAAGTTTGACGGTAGATTAACTCATTCTAATTTCGAAGCTAACAAAAATTGGTCTTTCTGAACAAAAATTTCAAATTTGGCATGATATTGAACGTTTGTATCAAAATCTGGGCGTTTTGTTAACTTAAACGGTATGTCATCCAAAAAATGTATATTCTCAAGCAAGGTTCAATATCCCGATTAAAATATTATTGTGTTAAATTCGTTGTGACTTATATTGCGATTATTATTTTTAATATAAAATCAAATTGTTGAGTTTCATGCAAACAGTCAAAATCAATTGTACTAAAAAAAAAAAAAAAAAACAAAAACAAAACCAATAACAACCATCATAAAATCATTGTATATTTGGCGTTTATTGAAGTGTTTATGTTAACGTCACGGGTCAAGCTACTCCGCGATAATAAAAAACCTATCAATATACTATTATTATAATATAAAAACGGTGTTAATTATTGTGAATCTTATGGTTCGAAATTATCATTATTGTCGTCATATACACGCAAAACACTTTCAATAGCAATCTATTACGTCATTCGAACTACGCTCTTATAATATTGTTTCAATTAAACGCAATTGACGCCGTAATATTCTTCAACGCGCCGACTTCGCTATAACTACTGTTTTACTGTGTGTGTATATATAACCATCTCCCTCTCCTCCTTCCGCCAATCATCACTCGGTCAAATAATAATAAATCATCGACGACCATCCATGTCACTCGTGGCCGTCGATTAATTAACCATAATAATAATAATATATAATACCCCATTCTGCAGTTGTGTCGAGGCACGTGCAATGCGACGTCTCGGAAAAAAAAATGAATATTTATATATTATTATTATTATTATTATTGTTGTTGTTGTTGCACTTGCATAATATGTGGAATTGTTTTTAATTTTTTGAGACGGATAAACTATGAGCCCGTCATTGCGCCCATTGATGTTTACTTGACAAATTATTTTTCGATTGACGCACAAGCACAACACACGCAAAATACAACAATGATAAATATAAATAACACATTATATTGGATCATTATTAACGAAGAGCGTGCAGGGTAAATAAATTGACAATTTAATGCGATGAGATGAGGTTCCTCGTAAATTAAAAAGTTGTTATAACCGCGAAATTAAAAAAAATATATATCGACAATTTAGTCACAATTTTATATGATTTTTTGGGGTTAGGTTAATTGGGTCCGATATAAGTTTGGTACACATCGAAAGCGGTAAATTGAGTACAGGTAAAAAATGGATAGTTAGTAGTTAGTTAAGTTCCAGAAAAAAAAATGTAGAAGCAGGTAAGTTGAGTCCCGCGAAAAAAAATATTATATAGGTCACGGCTACTAATTTAAAAAAAAAAATAATTTTATCATTATTACATTATATATATATAACGTATTGTATAAAAGTAAATTGCATTATATTATATTATATACCTACTGCACTTATATCGATTAAAAATATTAAAAATACAAATGAATTGAAAAATAAATTTCATTATTAAGTATATATGATGTACTCCCTGAAAAATGTATTAATATTAATTTAAAAACTCAAATCGGGTTGTAAAATTACTGGTGTATTTGGTCATTTGCTCCCCCATATAATATAATAATAATAATGAAATTAATTTTTTAAATTGATTTGTATTTGTAATAATTTTAATAGACATAAATTATATAGGTATATGTATAATAATATAATATAGTGGAATTAATTAATTAATTTTTTTTAAATTTTTTAATTAGTAGCCGGGATCAACAATCTTTTTTTCCCCGGGACCCAACTATTACCTACTACTTGTTTTTTGCCGGGACTCAATTTACCGAGAAATGGTCATTTGGGGTCCAATTTACTAATCTCGGATTTTATATATATATACGGTGCTTTTCAACGATTGCAATACTAACATATTATGCATTTCGAATTTCAACTACCAATATGGAATTGGCTTTAAGTGATGTCTGAAAAAGGTTTCACAAATTGGTTATTTTCACACGAGTATTATTGGAGAATTTCATTTCGTCTGAAACGGCTTTACACGAGGAGTAATATTAAATTCACAATTTAATTGATCATACTAGTACTAAAATAGAACTATATATATATATATATAAATTGCACTAAGGCCAATGTGAAATTCAAATCGTGTCCAAACTGATAGTTTTACACTATCAATTTAAAACCAATAATTCGACACCATATTAAAGTTTTACTTCTCATAAAATATTGCATACCTATAGCAATATATTTAATATAATAATATGCATACACTGGGAAGAACACTATACAGGATGAACATCAAGCATGCTTACCGCCATTTTTTCCTTTATTGATGAATTTATATTCAACTTCTGAGTTTTGGATTTTTTTTTTAAATAATCAACGACCTTTTTTTTCGAAATCTTAAATTCTTTTGAACTACCCATTAGGAGTAGGTATCTATGCCGATACAAACTGTTTTTCAAATAAGAAACCTCGTTAATTTCTATACTGCGATAAATTGTTTAGTAGATAATTTTTTTGAAAGTATCGATACACTTTAATTTAAAAATTTAAACAAAAAGTTTCTCAGTTATGATGTTTTTTTTTTTCATTAACTCTTAAAAATGGTTAAACAAAAATATATAAAATAAAATATGCAAGGTTGGATCTAGTATTTGTTGTATAAATACTTGCGTGATTTTTAAAATTTTTACTGATGTTGAAAATGAATGAAATTCGCTAAAATTTTTAAAACACTATAATATAGTCATAATATCTTTTATGACCATCATCATGGACCAATATTATTCGTATAGTAGGTACACAAAGTGATACTCGTACAATTCAAAAATTATCCACTAAATAATTCTAGTATGAAAAACAGAAGTCCGTCCTCCTTAAGTAGTACGAAAAATCTCAAGAATTTCAAAACACGATGTTTAAGTATAATATATTTAAACATTTTGAATAACTGGATTATTGTAAAAAAAAAAAATTGGTTGAACATATAGTTAGATGATAGAATCACCCTGTATATTCGCATATTGGCATATTCGATATGGGTTAAATTTAAAATAATATGTCTCATTGTGAAAACCAGAGGGAAAATTATCTGTTTTAAAGGATATACATTACAATTTGAAATCCAAAATATTATTATTTGTGAGTTGGTATAAATTACCACAATATAAATAAAATATGTCTAATATAAATTAGTTTGTATTTTTATGTGCAAGCATTATATAATGTTCAGAGATTGAAATTAATGACATTACGGCTGGTTTTAGAAATTATGTTAAAAACAATTTTTAACTTTATGTTTTGTCGAAATTAAATATTTATTTAAAGTTTTATAGAAAATGTCTTAAACCATGTTTTTGACAAACTTTGAGTACCGACAGTGATTTTAAAGATTCTCTCGAGAGTTTCATAAACGCGTATATATTTATTATTAAATAAAGAATATTTTCTTCTGTATGGAAAAATATAAATGTAGGACAGCTTTTAAAGTTATTATTTAACGTCAAATACGAAATCTTATTTATAATAATCGTATACAGAATTTACCTATAACACAATGAACGTGCAAGACAACTTTGCGTTAAAACTAATTCAATATGACATCAAAACAGTGCAAACTGTATAATATTTGTGGAAGTTAAGAGGAAAAATGCAGGGCAACTCCTTCTGATGTATATATATGAGATTATTCTATAATTATGTTTATCACGTATTTGAAATTTTAAAAACCGATTTTGATCAAAGGCGTTTAGGTTAGGTAATCATCAGTCTCTATTTTTCAAAGGGTATTTTTAATATTTATATTACAACCTGCAGTGGCGTACTACCCCCTCCCCCGAAATTAAAATTAACGATGTGTTTCGTAACGATCGGGTGTCAGCTAGGTCATCCAATATGAAAAAATTCCAAAATACCAAAATTCTTTAAAATACAACTTTGGACCTCAAATGAGTCTCATCGAGGCCTCAGAATCTAAAATGTTTGAACTATGTTTTATATAACACATAATATCTAGGTACCTACATTAGGTACATGTCGTACATATTTATATATATTATTTGTCTTATGTCTGTAAAAATTATCTTTTTTTCACGATTTAGAGTACTCGAAATCTTTTTTCCTATTTTATTTGTTTTTGTTTATTGAACTTAACCATTTTAATGAATTTATAAGATAAAAATATATTACAGAATAGGATTAACGTTGTCTTCAAACTCAGAGATAAAATTAAACAGTAACAATTATTGTTCTCAAAATAATCATAGCATACGTCATTATCTTTTTAATTTTCAAATTATTACACACTTTATTTACTAAATAATAGATAAACAATACAAACACACTACACAAACATCATCACTGCAACACTATTATAGCCAATCGGCTATATTATAATATGAATGTTGTACACGTTCGATCGTTTTATTGTTCTTTACCAAAATAGAAAAAAATTAAATAAAACATACGATCGAACTACCTTTTAAACCGCCGTCGTCGTCTGCAGTTACACTCGCGCTAATATAACAATAATATAGTCAGAGCCGAACTCGAAGGGTTTCAGCCCAATTTAATTTGTAAGCAACCAATCCACTTTCCTAAATTTAACGGCTCAACTTAAACTGACGAAATATTACGTTTTTTTCAACAGTATTTTTACCTTCAACCAAATCTTGTAAAATGATAGGATCTAGGAACTTTTTCTATGTTGATCACAAAGAAAATGTAAAATATATCAATACATATATTTTGGTATTAACCAATAACACCAAGTACCTAGCAGTAAGAAAATCTAATGTTATAATTATATACAGAGTGTTCCGCGACGATTTAATCATTATTGCGACACTATAATTATTTCATATATCATAGTTTATTTTAATTTTTTGGTAAAAAAGCTAAAAAATATATATATTTACGAAAAAAATTGAAGATACCGCGTATTTATTTTTCTCAAAATATTGACATTTTATTTTCATTAATTTCCTAATTTTTAATATTTTTTCTGGTTTCTAGAAAAATTTCGAATTATTTAAATATGATTATTGCTAGGCGCACACTGAAAGCGTTCTCCGGACTCTCGAGTACGGGCGGTAGGTCACATGTTTGATATAACACTACGGCATTAAATAATTCACAATTTTTCATGAAACTTAAAAAAATATATTAAAAAACAGGAAATGAATGAAAATAAAATGCTGAAACATCAATATTTTCAGAAAAATAAGCCCTATAAAATCGCTACCTTTATTTTTTATTTTTTGAAAATAATTAAATAGTAAAATATATTTTTTAACTTTCTTACCGAAACATGAAAATAAAATAATTGTTGTACTTATCACTGCCACTTAGTCCGGCCATGAATATATTATAAGTAAAAGTTCATAATGTTTAATTAAAACTATACATATATAATGTAATGCCGTAAAAAAAATTGTTGAGCTATCATAGAAATTTTTTTTTTATATATAAATATAGCTCAACGATTATAATACGTTTAAATATTAACAAACCAATATAAAAAATAAACAGAATAACAAAGTAATATTAAGTAATGTAGAATTAAAAATATAAAATCACAATACCATAAAAACAACCTCCTCTATCACAATTATTACTGAAAACTATATTATATAATGATAAAAAACAATATATATGTATAATAATGTGATACCACAATAATATTATAATACTTGTACGTATAATATAATAATATACTTTACCGGTCGAATTAAATCGGAAAACGTTCTCGGGGCCGCGAAAAAAATTCGAGAAATGAAATATAACCGATTTCGTTATTATAATATTATATCGCACACACGTAGCGTGCAGTAGTTTGGTAAATACGCTGCACATCATATAGTTAATGTTATGATTTTTTTTTCTGATTTTTATTTTTATTGTTATTTTTGTTTTTCGGTCCGAAAGAGGATGGTATATCACACAGCACTACGTCTCACATAGCGTTTCATCGTTTTCCCGTCTTGCGTTTGACCCATATTATATCCCGCTGACCTTTCACACCAACCCACCGTAACGAGCTTATCTATAATATAAAACTCTACGCCTAATATACAGAGTGTAACAGAAAGACCCGACAAAAATTTAAAAATTTAATTATGTCGATTAAACGTACGTATATGACAAAAATCGTTAATATTATATGATAAGTAAATAATTTAAGAAATATACTCATGTCAGCAAGTTCTCGAAAATCATATTTTTAAAACAGTTATTACGTTCCAAATTAATTTAAACAAAAAAAAAATTGAATTAAAAAAAAAATAAACTATTTGACTTAGATAAATCTATTTTTACCATCAAAATTGTTCTTATGATCAGATTCACAAATAGGCTGTTTTGAATTTATCCAATTTTTTTTTTTTAGTGCTAAAAAATAAACATAAAAAAATTTACTATACATGTAGCACTATTTTGAACAAAACTTATTCCAAAAGTCGGTTATATCTGTTAAACTTTTGAGGTGCATATATATATATATATATTTACATCGGAGCCGACAATATCATATGATGAGAGGTACATATCGGCAATGCAAGATATAAACGCAACCAAATTGTGAGTGTTTTTTGCCTCATCGCGTAATTTTAATTTGGTATTTTTTTTCACTCTCATTTTTTCACCGCACTTGTTCATATTTACATTCGCCGCCAAACGTGCGCATCGTTATTATAATACGCTAAGAGTATCCAAAAAATCCAAAAAAAAAAAAAACAATGATTATTTAGTCAAAACTAAATTGGTCATAATTATATTTACTACTGTAATACCCGCATTATTGAGAGGCATACCGAATACTGCACATGAATTAAATGATCCGATGACCACTTCGTCTCGAAATTCTATAATAATATGTATACTAAAATATTCAATTTATATCATAATAGCTGTCCGGTAACAAAATATTCACTGTGGGTGGTTTTTTCGATTTACTGATCGTTCATCAATCTACGATGAGGTAACAACAGCAAAAAAAATGATTATGTTAGAATTTGATTTGCAGGATACATTTTGACGAAACGGTTTTTAATTTATATATAACCACTCTAAAAGTGTTTCGTTTGTATGTATATACCTGCATAGGCGGTCCCCAAGTGGCAAGACGGGGAACTTGCCCCCCCCCCCACAAGAATTTTATATTTGTTTTCTAATGCATTATCTGTAACGCATCAAATCGGTAAACAGAGATTACTTTTAAACTGTGAGCAATAAATGTAAAAAAAAATTGCATTTATTTTTTAAATTAATTTTACCCTCCCCATTCCCAGAAAAATTTCTATGCACGCCTATTATTATTGGTGTACGTACGAATTTTATCGTAAAAAAAACTATACAATTGAGATTTTCACGGAGTTTGTATCAATATGTGTTACCAATGAAATAAATGAATACTATTCTCTTAAGAATGAATTTCTTATTATTATGAGAAAACTAAAATTTAGGGTGGCATTTAAATAAAAAATAATAACTCTACTAAAAATTAGTAGGCGGTCTATTTTTTTTTTATTTTTAATGTACGATATTATGTCTTGTTATGTTCAGGTCAAGGTCGTTCAATTTGAAAAAAAAATTAAGAGTTAACCTTCCCCTCACCCCGAAATTCAGGTCTAATGAGTACGCCACTGGATGCAATATTATATGATCGCAGGGTTGTTGCTTTGTCAAATCATATGACTCCATAGCAACAGGTGTACTGATTAATATTATTAAAATTTGCTCGTTACTTATATACAGATATAACCTCACGTCATTGTTTTTGCTTTAATCTTATGACAATATTACCACCAGACACTATTTTTATGTGCACCGCGGCACACAATGTGCACCACCAATGTGCTAGTGCGCACAACGATTTGAAAGTGTGGGCACTATACGGTCTACAAACAAAAATTACATAATATTATGCTATAGCTACTAGAAAACACAATGAGTATTTCCTGAATTTCGTTGTTTCATTTGATTGAATTGTTAAATTATTATACTTATATTTATATATGTATATGTAATAATTTGCTTTTTCTAGGATAGCAGTGCATACAATTTTTATTTAAATCAGTAACATTAAGCGTGCAGTCCAAAATTTTATAAATAATAGGGTCCGAATACTACGCGATCGTCATAAAAACGAAGCGGATTCACTAAACATAACATATTATTATTATTATTATTATTTGACCAAGAGAACAAAATGCATCGTATTTCTATACGGTTTATAGCAAGACCTCTCATAATACGCCGCGGTCGTCGTAGTGTCACAGGTATTTGTTCTTACACCCTACAACGACATAAAAACCCGTGCGTGATAAAATAATGGCGTCTTTTGAGTTTCCAACAAGTATATATAGTAGCTGGTAATGTCTAATGAGCGTAGTTTTGTGTGTCGATTCTAGTGTAATCGTACACTACGGAAGATTCAAGATCGTTATTAGTTATTACACAGCCGTATTTATATAATATACTGCATAACATTGTACACAGAGCATAACGTGCGAGTGGTATTGTGAAAGCTCAGCTCTTGGAGGGCGCAGTAAACTATGATTAAATAATATAACTAAGCATAAAATGTATAATGCATTGTTTATAATAATATTGCTGTTGCAAATATATATTACTATTATTGAGTTTGAATTATAATCTCTATATTATATACAATATTATACTATTATTACAAAGAGGTAAAATATGTTTGTATACATATGGGCTGGCCAGGGGGGGGGGGTTACCTCTGTAACTACAACAACCGATTCGACATGAGTTCTTTCGGTGATAGACAGAGACTAGAGACACTCTGACCCTTCTGAGACTCTGAGTGGGTACTTAACATGAATATAACAATAATAATATGCAATATAGTAATTTAAATAATATAGGTCGTATAAATATAAAATAAATATTATACCTATAGAGCATTTAGGTGAATTTTTAAAGTTTTTTATGGTTTGGATAATGTCGAAAACTGGCTCGATTTACTAGCTATCTCATTTATACTGTGTAAATATTTTTTCGACGAAAAAAAAGACTGTAAAATTGGAATTTATAGGAATTGTGTGATGGTCGCGAATGAATTTCGTTTCTGCTCACCAAAAACGAATTAGTTTATTGTTGCAGATAAACGATTGGGTCATTGCCGTTGGTGATCGCACATAACAAATGTTTCATAGATAAAATTAAAAACACAATAATAACTGGTATAGACTATTCCCAGCCATACGATAGGATTAAAAAAATAAATTTTTTTTGTTATTCAAATGTACAGCAAAAGGCAATATCCGTATGTATATCCGACAAATATTTAGAGAGCGATTTGAACCACTTTCGAAAATATATACCAAGTCCTTTATTCAATCCACCATTACTGGTTTGGGTGGGTCGGCGGGGGGGGGGAGGTAGAAGGAGGGATCCCACCGTTAATTTTTTTTCAACGTTTTAGATCAGTTAACCATAAACTATATTTTTAATAATACAATATAGTGCTCCCCCTCTTGACAAAATCACTTGACCTCCACTGCATTTGTTACACTTTGCATATACAATTAAAATGATAATGACAATAAATATTTATGCGTTTTTTTACTTCAAAATGTGTGTTTTTGGATGTCAGAAAATTGGTTTCCAGAACGCGCAACGGGAATTTCATATGGTTTGAGCTTACAAAAGTAACACATTTCAATGCGCTTATGGTGCAGCGGTGTAGCTCGGTAACAATATTGTTGTTGTATAGGTAAGTGCAATTATTACCGTATAGTCCACAAAACATTACAAACCACGTACAATATCGTATTAGACATTTTCCCGTTCGCATTCGACCACGTTTAAAACGATCCATTTTGAACGATAAATCGTCTCGCTGCTTAAGGCACACTCGACTATATAATACGTAGTGTCGAAAGGCAAAAAGGGCTTAGCGACACCATAACGAATGAGCCACGATAATAGCAGACAGTTTCCGCTTTCGAATAGGCGGGCGCCGGTGTTCCTGTATGTCTGTATATATTTTATTCAGTGCACACAATTATTAACGACGAGTAGTTAATTTTTAATTCTTGGGCCAATTGTAGACGACAAATTAGTGTTTAAATTCTACTCGCCACGAAAAATATATGATATGAAAATCGTACCTCGAATGGGCCTCTCGGAACTTTAAATAACGTCATATAATAGTTAGGGCATCGGTCGATGATATTACATTAATATGTTACGTTTGTGCAATATATTATTATTATTTATTATTAATATTATAACGCCAAACGGTGATTTTACACAATAGATACTACAACAGGTTAAAAAAAAAGAGTGTTCATGTGAACGGTTAGAAAACAATATTATAGTACTCTATATTAAATATATGCACATCACTCGTAATGAATTGCTTGTACGATACTACGATAGTTAATAGAATGCTAAATATTATATCATAATTTATAATATTGAACGACAATCGAGCAAAAGTGGCTGTGTGTAGCTCAACAATAAAATTATTATTACTCGCATCTCTGATACGCATACGATGCGGAATACATGATTTTGTCCACAAGAAGTCTTATTTTTTGGACATGGGACTGAGATTGATTTGAAATTTGGACTCTAGATGGTGAGGTGAAAAGAATTTCGGGAACGTCCAGTGAATAATTTAATAGGTACCTATCCGATGATAGGAAACCTAAGTCTGCTGTACAGCGACTACGATGAAGAACAAGTTCAGTAATGACACATTTGTGGCCTAAATTATAAAAAAAAATCGCGACTAGGCCGTGCAATGGCGAGTGTTCAATGTTTTAAAGCAATAGAATATTTTAATCATTGATTTTGGACACGTTCCAACACGTGTCTGTTGTTCGACTAAATACGGTAAATATATATAAAGCGCAGAGGCATCCATCAATAACTGACTTGAACGGTTTAGTTTTACATGTGAAAATCCGAGAATTTTAAGTGCTCTGTTTATCATCTATATAGTTATCGATGTGAACAATAACACTGCAGATTAGACTTGCAGCTAAATCTAAGGTTTTTAATGCAGGTAACACATTCTAGTTCAAGGCTGGTATAATATTTGATACCCAAATATATCAAGTGTATGTATTCATGGTTATACCACGACCAATAGGTGACCATAATACAATATTATAATACAGTGAATTAATGTCAAGTTTTCAGCAACTATATAATAGTCATCATCGGTTTGGTTGTTGTTGTTACTTTTTATTATTATTATTATTCCCGACAACTACGACTGCAGGTATTTCAAATAGTTTTAATTAGTCTATGTAGTCAGAAATTCTCAAACTTTTATGAATAATGTACCACTTTTTACCAATACATTTTTTTTTTTTTTGGTTAATCCTTCTTAGTTACATAGGCGCTACTAGATCCCTAAAACGAGGGGTGCTAAATCTATGAAAATATCACAGAGCCAAACAAATAGACAAACATTAATCGATACATCAAAACTGTAAAACATATACTCGTATTAAGACTTTTTACTAAAATAATAAAATGAACAACATTTTTAATATTCTTTTTTTACAACAATATCAGAAACATATTGTAACATTTTAATTTCATAATCCTGTTAAATAAATAATAATTTATACATTTGAAATCAGCATAATTTAGATGTTTATCTGATTGAATAAATCTTTTTCAATATCCAATAATGATAAATAACGAATTATATTATACGACCAGGCAGTTATACATTTTTCCAGGAAATTTCCCATAATTTAAAAGCATTAAATTCATAGGATATTAGGTATATAATAATAATTTTATATAAAAAACAAGGGGTGCTAAATTTAAGTTGGGGATGCTAAAGACCTTTTTGCACCCCCCTAATTGTGCCACTGCTTAGTTATATTAAAATATATATATAAATCTAAAAACATACATTTTAATTTCATTCAGGTTTTTTAGCCAGACTCGTACCTGCCTCTTAAAAATTTTGATTACCCCTAAGGAGTACGGGTAACCACAGTTTGAGAATCCCTGTCCTATGTCATCAACATTCGACTGCAAGAAAAAGTTTAAAAAAATTTAATGGGTCCATCCAGTATTAGAGTTTTGAAAAAAAAATAATTAGATATAGGTAGGAATATACTTTTTAAATAAGTTTTTCTTCAATATGACCTACATATATTATATTATGTAATTATATTTATCGGATAGTTTGAAAAATCATAACGTAATCCATACTAGAAATATGCGTTTTGCGAACGAAGGACCAAAAATAAATACCTTATCGTAATAATAATAATTATTATTACCCATACATTGCGTTGTATATATACCGAGTATACATAAAGCGTAAAGGGATGGGACGCTATAGGGACTCTATAACATATTACAAAACGTCACCTTTGATATTTACTTACGTTCGTCAACACGCTCAAATCTAACTTCAAACTTTTTTATTTTTTGAAAATTAACCAAAAAATGTACCATATTTTATCAAGAAAGGTTGGGTCAGGATAAGAATGTGATAAAAACAGTGGTTATTAAGTATTTCGAATTATTTCATCACTCATTAGCTATGCATTTTTCCGATGCTTCGAAAAAAACAAGAAGTCTACAACAATGAGTTCTGACAAATGCTGAACACGGAAAGTACATTATTTATTTAAAGAAATCGAATTTTTCGATTTAGTGAATCATGCATCTTGCTGTAAAGTTCATTTCGAGATACTCATTTATTTTTAACAATATATAATTTGTTTTTTATTTTTATCGTTTTTCATATACCTCCCTATAACATAACGTATGCTTATGACAGGCATTCGATTATCTTGTATAATATTTGAACAAAACGTCATACGATTATAATATAGTGCACTTATCGTTTTTTTTTCATTTTATTGGCATATATAGGTGCTTCTAAATTATATCCTATCATACACTATTAACTGCAGAGCAATAATTGTCGCTAATGAATTGTTTTATCGAACAGTCCGAACAGATATGATTGATTTCCATTATAATTCGTCAAAACATTAATGAAATGAAAACAATGAAAACCAACCAAATCTGTTCGATACAAAAATATTTATCAATATATGCGTACCTACATCGCAAATAATCGTAAATGTAAAAAAAAAAAAAGTTATGTAGCACTTTTAATCGAAAAACAAAAAATGTCATATTATAAAAACCCTGTTTAAAAGTGGCTGGTACATATATATTATTAGATAGGCATTTAATAACACTGACCTTTGGCTTCGGTTTGGACTGGCCGAACGTCTCTGCCGCTGCCGCCGCCGCCGCCGCCGCCGCTGTTGCAACGTCATCATCCTCGGCGCCGCTGAACGTGCTGCACGTGCTGCATCCGGATATCTTGCGCTCGGGAGTGTGCAGCGAATAGTCTGCGTCCAGCACGCTGATGACACTCCCCGCGGCGCTCCACGTGCTCGCCGCGCTGCAATCGGACGACGAGTCGTTGAACCCGCAATCACCGGACGGCCTGTACTCGAACTCGCCGAGGTCGTCTAGCGTGAACATGGAAGAAAAAGACACCGGGTCCTCGGAGTGGTCGCTGACCACCACGGACGGGGTCCGGAACTGACGGCCACCGGCGCCGCCGTTGACCGGGGTCTCGCCGTCCGGCGGACCGCAACCGTCGTACAACGTCACGCCACCCGCGTCGCCGCCCGCGTTGCTGCTGAACGACCGGTACAGCGCCGGGTGGTGGTGATGGTAATGGTGGTGGTGGTGGTGGTGCAGCCTGTTTCCGAACTCCCGGTGTTGGTGATGGTGGTGCGTCGTCTCGTAGCCCTGGTCCAGGCTGTGGCCCTTGCGGCACGGACCGGTGGTCCCGTCGCCCTGGCCCTGCCGGCCCACCGGTCCCGTCCACGACTTGCGCCGCTTTCGCTTCACCTTGGTCTTGCTCACCTCCAGCCGGCTGACCACCACCTGCCGCAGCTGAGGCTGCCGACCGTCACCCGATCGCATGTCTTCTGCGCCACCGTCCGAGTGTGTCGTCAGCTTGTCGTCTTCATCGCTACCTACAATTATATCATGACAAACGAATGTATATAAGATACGTACAAACCGTTGTTTGAAATATCTCGCGAAAACGTGAAACATTGACATTTTTCATAGTACAATAATACAAATACCTAACCAAAGAAAACCATCATTGATGAGCACACACTCGTATAGTTAGTCGTGGTATTATTAAATTGTGAAGGTGAGAATTATTATTATGACAATTATACGTAAAAATAAAACTTAAAAAAAATATAATATAATATTACTGAAACATTTCAAAATTTAAAATTTAAAACGTCATGAAATTTTCAAACAATATATTATAGGGTATAAGGATACATATCGAGATTTAAAACGACGGTAAACGGTTGCTGTGTACATGTCGAAACGCAAAACTTGGACACTTTGTTCTATTTACTATAATGTCGTGATACATGAATAAAATGTTATAATTTTTCAATAAAAAAATAAAAATCATATTGTTTTGATTTTTTTTTTTTTTGGAAAACAACAATTTTGATAACATTGTTTGTGATAATGTGAGTTGTGACTATATACTGAAAATGTTTCATTAATAGAAAATAATATTATAATAATCTTCGAGCAACTGCTTAATTTCTCGATTTTTTTAAGAATTTTAAGAGGGGTGAATGTCTGTGGGGGACGCCAATGGTTCCACACGCGTGCTATTCTTAGATTATGAAAAATTGAATTTATCATTTAAAAAAAAAAAAAATTATTTAAGGGTTATAATATTTGAAAATAAAAAAAAGCAACAGTTCGTTGACATGACGTGTTTTTATCGATGCGATAAATCGAACATTACTGCACACTTGACCTTTTCACACGAGCTATTCTTTAATTATCAAAAAATTGAAAAAAAAATTAGTCAAGGGTCACAATATTTTGAAAATGAAACGAAACATTGCTGCATTTATATACGATGACAATATGTTTTATCATTATCGATCAAATCGAACGTTATAGGACACTTGCACGCCTTATTCCACCAAATCGATAAATGCGAATATTATATGTATAGTACGCGCCTAAACAAGTCATGATAAATAATAATATGATATAGTATAGAATTTATAATATTTAAGTTTTACAGCCATTTTTTACGATTTTTTTTTTTTTTTGGTATCTCAATTTAGTCGGAATTGTATAAAACTAAAAAACTTTATCACATTTTCAATACAACATTTTTCCACGACTTGAGACTCGCATATATGTTATTTTATTATAATAATATATCACTTTATACTACCATAAAATATGTTTATGCGTACTAAAGTATACAAAGTGTTTGCGTTTCTGCGAAATGCACTTTTTTATTTTTTACCCGACTCCACAGAGTGTCGGCGTTCCGCATTTTCAATGTCCGACCGAATACCTAATAATAAGTGACCTACAACCCGAAACGACACAATCAGTAGTGGCGTATATATATTTGCGAATTTGGCGCCCCCAAGTGCAACACAATCAATTATAGTATAACGTTCGTCTCCCATTAACATTCATTAACAACATAATATATATAAGTCGCGATCATAAAGTGCGCCGTGTGACTTAATAATCTTGCCACGCATCACCATAAATAAAATCTCCTAATAATTTGTCAGAATTTGGCTGCAACTTGTTTGCGCGCAATCCATAATTATTTTTAGCTGAAAAATCGGAACTGCTCGTCTGCGCGCACACGAAAATAATTATATTACATCATCTCGGTGACGGTCGGGCATTGATGATCACGACGGATGATGAGTGATTATTACGGAAAATAATTGACGAAAATATTTATCCTACACGAACATTAACCAATCATATTATTATATTTGAATTAAAATTAACATCACAATGCGTTATTTTTTATATTTATTGAACAAGTATTAAATATTATTTATTAACAATTATTAATGAGCAAGAGTATACCTACACATTCGTAGACAGTCCTAATTTAGTCTGTTATAAGGGAGAAGGAAAATGTATACGCGCGAGTAGACTTTAATAATTTACTTATCAATAAACAAATATTATAACATAATGCGAGGTATTAAACCAGCGTTTTTTAAACTCTTTTATCCGTGAAACCATTTTTGGTGTCCACTTTTATCGAGGAACCCCTACTTTTTTAGGATTATTTGCAAATCAATTATAATATACGAGTATTAAGTATAGATTATTGGATAATATAGAGTTAGCTGATAAATTGTTCCATAATAATATGGCTTATACATTATTATTTAATATAATTTTTTTTACACAATGGATATTTTTAAGTGATTTCTTGAACATTTTTAAAAAATTACTAGAGGGTATCGTGGAACACTGCAGTTTAAGAAACGCTGAATTAATCAAGCGCTTTCGAAATGCGACCAGACGGTACTTACATACTTGAATATGTCCGAATACTATGGGTACTTATGATATGATATTGCGACGTTTTTGTTTAAAATGTATTATTTTGTAAACTATTAATCGATTAAAAGGGTTTTGTGAGATAAATAAAAATATAAAAACTCCAAAGTGTATGTAATTTAAGTTTTTTTTTTTTTTTAATAATAATTATTAATAACCATTATTATAGTTTCCATGATTTCATCATTACGTCAATAAGTTTATTAAAGTTATTCGACGATATTGAAATATTGTTGGATAAAACGCCGAATAGAAAGATTTTATATTTTCAAAATAATAAAATAGGACATCGGAATAATTGAAAAGACGTATTCTGAAAAGAAAATAAATATGAAAAAAATATGTCACAGAAAATAATATTTCCTGTCTAATGCACAATCCATATATTATACTCTTTTATCCTCAGAGATGAAAGGACTTGTACGTATTACAAACAAAATACACGGTTGAATACCATATCTTATTTATCCCGAAAAAGCAGTGCCAATCTTAAATGTTAAAAAGTCTTTGAGAAATTTAAATAATAATGTATTAAAATGCAGAAAAATACGATCAAACGAAACATGCTGATTGACATTTAAAACAATTGAAACCCAATCAAAATATCATACATAACCTAACCGTCCTACGTAACACATAGAGTAAAAAAAAAAAAAAATAACACGAGAAGTTAAATTAATTTTATAATACGTATTTGTATAAATGTCAAAATTGGAAAAAAAAGTTTTTTTCGAATGACGTAAAGCATTTAATTTAAAAACTTTAAAAAGAAAAAGCAAAATTAATTTTTTTTTTAGTCTGTATAATGTATATAGGTGAAATATTTTGTTATTTAAATTTGGACTTCTGATGCGTAACGCTAAAAACATAAATTTACGAATTATTCAATGTCGAAAGGATTAAGGAAAAAAAATGGTTTATGGTCGCAGAATAATAATATTAAATATTTAATAAATTCCGTTTACAATTGGATACTTAAAAAATGTTCTGCATGATATTAAAATTTAAAGAAAATTATAATCGACTAGTATATTTTGGTTAATTAAAACAAACATTTTATATACCATCACGTTTTTGGAACACCTATTGAAACCGTTAGACTAACCTTTTATAATTTGAATCACTTCCAGAATAACAAATTATACATTTAGCAATTATGTTTCCACCTTCGGTTAATATCTCATCGCAATCCACTTGCTAGAAATCTCATCTCCACTTCTACATTTCCCGGTAACTCTCCGAAAAGGTTAAAACGTGAATAGTGCGGTGGTCTGCTTTTATACAATAATATATAATATATTATGTTAAAAACAAAAAATGTGCAGTTTTTATATATGTGCATTGTGCACTGTGCACATTGCCCAAGTTATTGTGAATTATTTTTAATTAATATCAAATGTAGGTACATCGATTCCTTATATATTATTATGTTAATTCCTATATCACATTTACTCTTTGTGCCGTTTATGTACAGATTGTAAATTTCATATGCATATAAAAGAATATATATTAGCAATTAGCACCAACACTATAGGGGATGAGAAACAAAAACATTTCATCCGAATAGTTGGGAATACTCATACACATTATGTATTTTCATACAATATTGTAATACACTATTATTTGTTTCCATATAGTTAATTGAAATATAATAATTTTTTTTGTTGTTTTTACAATGTTTTATTCAATCTGTTGCAAAAAAGAACAAAAAGAACAATTGAGGTAATATATAGTAATAAAATAAATAAATAAATAAATAGAGATAACAGAGCGTAGAAGCCTTCCAGTGGAGGAACTACAATAATGCAATGCAATTAATTAAAAATTTTAAAATAACGAATCAATCAGTAACAATCAAACATTCAAACGAATCATGTACGGAGTATATAATATTATAATATACAATATCCACTGTAAAGTACCTTAGAAAATCCTTAATAAAATGTAAGTTTTTTTTTTTCATGGCATTTAAAAAAAAAAAAATTAATATTATTTAACTCGTTAAATCCAACCTGACCACGAAAACCTTGCTGAATATGTTTGTAATTTTTCATAAACACCGAACCATAACAAACGTTTGAACACCCGTTGGAGTGTTTATTTATAATACTAATCACTGGAACAAAGGAAAAATGTTTTTAAACTCAAATATTTCAAGTCCGATTGTCCAAAGGACGGTTAAAAAACAAAAAGACAAGTTTTATACCATCGTAAATCACGCAAGCCCAATTTGCATCTTGTGAAGTTTAGCGAAGCACAAACCACACTCGGGGTGAGGAATAAAAATATCAGAAAAAAGGATATATATAACTCCCAAGTTGGTAAAAAAAAAATAAAACATTCATCGTGCAAACATTTTATAGGATCAAAAATGTGTGTACAGCGACGAAAAATACGCAACTCCATCAGCAGAATACGAAAGTTTACAAAACATAAAAATACAATTATAGTCATCAAAATGATCATTGTGTAAGTGTTAGGTACTTTCGTTAAACATGATTTTTTTTGTATTTGCATTTTTTAATATAGATTCCTAAAGGTTGCAATTTTATCATACTGACATTTTATATTAAATGCTATTCCTGCTTTATTACAATATTTTTTTCGGTTAAATTATTTTATTTTATTTTTTTATTTACACAATAATATATGCAATCTGTACAATTATGCACAATTAACATATTTGATAAGGGTTACAATAATACATGAGTACATGAGTAAGAAGCCACCCACCAATGGCACTTGACTGGAAGTTGTATGGAACTAGCTATATTTATAAATAGGTACTGATTCATTTTTTTAGATTCGGAGCGGAGCGATGAATGTATTGATTTTACCATGATGTGTTTTTTTTTTTTTTTTTTTTGTGTCTGTCATCACGTTTTGGGGCAGTAAAAATGCTTCGATTTTTGACTTCAGTACCTCGTTCGATCAGAAAGTGAATCTAGTTGGTACTTTGGGGGGTCAAAAGTAAAAAATTCTTAATACTTTTCAAAATAATTGAGAAAAACAAAATAAAAATTAAGGGAAAAACGGGAAATTTTACGCACACTCATTTTTTGACAAAATCGATTTTGGTTTTTGATGTAACTTTAAAACAAATGACCATAGATACATGAAATTTTCACCTAATGTTTATATAAGTATATTCTATCTACCATGCAATTTTCAAAAAATTTCGACTTAAGTTGAACTATTCATAGGCATTTCAAATTTTCAATCATTATTAGTTTTTTTTTAAATTAATATCGATAAAAATTTATTTGTTAGGCAGAAAAGCTTGAAAATTTAATACAAGGCTCTTAACATATTGTTACAATAGCAGTTGAAAAATAAAAGAAATTCATAGTCATAATTTTTTTTTATAAGCATTCAAAGTTTGAATTTTTACAACATATTATGTAAAAATCACGAAAATTCGTAAATTATTTTATGCTAGAAATTCATAAAAAATTTTCCTTTTATATCTAAGATTTAAAAATTTAATACAAGACTCATTATATATTTTTACAATAGCAATTGAAAAATAAAAGAAATATATAGTCACAATTTTTTTTTATAAGCATTTAAAGTTCAAATTTTGACTAAATACGTAAAAATTACGGCAATATTCAAATTATCTTAGATAGAAATTCATAAAAGTTTTCCATTTTAATTCTAAGATTTGAAAATTTAATACAAAGCTCCTAACATATTTTTACAATAGAAGTTGAAAAATAAAAGAAATACATAGTCACAATTTTTTTTTATAAGCATTCAAAGTTTGAATTTTTACAAATATTATGTAAAAATCACGAAAATTCGTAAATTATATTATGCAAGAAATTCATAAAAAATTTTCCTTTTATATCTAAGATTTGAAAATTTAATACAAGGCTCATTATAAATTTTTACAATAGCAATTAAAAAATAAAAGAAATATATAGTCACAATTTTTTTTTATAAGCATTTAAAGTTCAAATTTTGACTAAATACGTAAAAATCACGAAAATTCGCAAATTATTTCAAACTAGAAATTCATAAAAATTTTTCTTTTTAAAACTAAGATTTGAAAATTTTTAATAATCTATAATATATCCTAGACAGATAAACCGTCTTCGCTCAGAATCGTTTTTCGTATACAATGATATAATATCATTGGATTCAAATTTAATTCCATCCATTACAGTAACCCACTTGTAACCTACTGTACAGCAGAGCGACATACACGACTTACCCGCTTTTTTTTTTTGATATTAGTTCCCAAGCAAGTCACGGCACCAGCTCATTTTTAATCGACGCTTGGGGTTGCCAGGTAATGTTTGGGTGGATAGGTTTTTAATGAGTGGGTTTTGGTGTGTTTGCAGCCGGGTATAAAAGATTTTGTAGAAACGTATACCTTCTTCTGTCACGATTTTAATTGAGAGGTCATTATGTATAGTGTGATTCGAAACAAAGAGTGAAGCATTAGTGATTTTCCGAAGAGCAATATTCTGAAATTGCCTGAAATTTTGTTAGTATTGGACGCTTTTGCTGTCCCCATACTTGAAGACCATATGTCCATAGAGGTTTGAGTAATGTTTTATACATAAGAACTTTAGTTTTTAAACTGGAGTTTTTGTTATTTGTGAGTAGCGTTCGTAGTCTGCGAAGACGGTCGTTTAAGGCAAGTCTTTTTATACGGATATGGATATTCCAAGTGAGGCGCTTGTCCAAGTTAAGTCCAAGATATCTAACCGAGTCAGATGTGGGGATGATGGTTAAATTATTTAAAATGTTTTTCACACGAGTTGTTATTCTGATATTATGAAAAAAATAAAGGAACAAAAAATCAATTACTGTTTTCGATAAAGTGTAGTTAAAGAAAATTAAAAATTTCCTCGTAAAACCCAAGTGCTAAAAAATTTTAACATTATTATTATTATTAAACACACAAATCACAATATAATTAAAACACTATATGTTGATAATATTATGATTCACAGGTATTAGACTAATATCTTGTTTTAGAAAATGTAATATACCTGCTAATCAAAAAAAAAAAAAAAAAAAATGAAAATTCTCGAAATATAAGTAAATATAATATGTTGGTATGGCACATTATACAATATTTAATGATCGGCATTGAACTTCTATCAAAAGTCCACACTCATATATTATGAATGTTATGATTAGTTGAAGAAGAAGTTCTTAATCTATGAGTAAAAGTATTTTTGAAAAACATATAAAACATTTGAAATAAAAAAATATTAGATTTTATTAAAATTATTTCTTTTGAATGTCTACCAGAGTATAACATATTATTATTACGGTTATTATTTTTATTTTTGCAATTGTTATTATGTTTTAGTTTTAGCTATAGGTACCTACTACAAAAATGAATTTAAAATTATTTATGATGGTTTAATTATAATATTATTGTTATCCGTATAGGTGTTTAGGGACGCGACCATGGTTTAAAAAGGCAATCCGAGACGCAAATCACGTATGAAAATATTATTTTTGAACCATTTTTTATTTAAACACAACGACCTGCAACCTATTATACTGCAGATGATAATTTCGGACGGATGTAGTATCTGTGCACCGCTACAAACCTACTTATTTAAATTGGCACAATTATCTGTGCAGGATACCTAATTATAATACAATTTAATCCAAACTTTATAATAAACTCGTCAACTTTAATAATATTAGCTACTTACCTACGTGTAGGAAATATGAAACATTTTGTTAAATATAATAATATAGTAGTTAGTCTATAAGCAGACTTTTTTTAATACCAAAATTAAATTTCATATTATGTAATATATATATATATTTTTCAATAACATTCATGAGCGAATTAAAATTATTATGTTGTGTAAAAAATGTTTTTTTCTAATAAAGTAATAACGTTAACTCGCTACGACTCTATCAAACTACCAATAAATAATCAATTATTATTTTTATACATAATGAACAAGTTAATTTTTTCTACATTTTATTATTGTGTACCTATATATAGTATAATATATATAAAAGAAGTTAATTGATTTTATAATTCTATTAAATTAAATTAACTTATTATTTTTTTTTATAAATATACTACGAAAAATAGCCATTTATTAAGAATATTCATGATATTTATTTTTTATTTTTTTTATTGATCTGAAATATACATCGACAACTAGGCCATTAGTACACGAATTTTTGATTACATTGTTAGTATTTTAGTATTTACATGATTACATTAAATTAATTTGTACAATTCTGTTTTTTTTAAGAATAAGATTAAGCTTTCATGATATTTTAAATATATTATTATCGAGTAAGCTCTTGAACAATAAACTCGAATTGAAATAGGTTTTAATAATGTATGAAGAGTAGAACACAGATATTATACCAGTTATACACTTTACTTTAACGATTTAAGGTCAATATTTAAAAAAAAAAACTTTATTTCATTATTTTCAATAATACCAAAACAATAACTACCATCATATGCAATTTAAAAAAAAGCGGGTAAGTGGATGTCGCTTTGCTGTACATTAGGTGGTGGGGTGGACCTCTGACTATGGTAGGTTAGATTTGAATGCAATATGATAGGTATCATTGTATACGAAAAACGATTATGAACGGAGAATAAGATTTGTCAGTCTAGGATATATTATATTTAAATATTGTCATAATATATTCTATTTTGAAACAAATATTTTATTTTTCAATTAGGACGCATTTTGCATAAGGCATGGTTAATCAATTTTTCTAAAAACATTGCATGTAGTTATCATAATTCATAATACCTTATATTATATTATCATAGATATACATATGCCTGATTTCATAAAAATTTAAAACTCAAACACTCAAAACATTTTTCCTATAATGACGCTTCGAGTTTTCTCTATAGCTACTTGAAGAAAAACTTATGGAAAACTTGTATTTTTGAACCTTAGGTATAAATACAAATAATTTTATGAATTTTGAACTATAAAATAATTTGCAAATATTCATGGTTTTGACGAATTTTTGTCAATATTTGAACTTCAAATGCTAATAAAAAAAAATTGTGCCTATGTATACTTATAATTTTTTAATCACTATAAGAATAATTTATGAGGAACATTGTATTAAATTTTCAAGTATTTTTGGTCATCCAAAATTTTTTTACCGACACTCCAAAAAAAAATTCCCATAAAAATAGAAAATTTCAGTGGTCTATAAATAACTAAAAAAAATCAAAATTAAAAATTAAACTGTATATAGATAACACTAACATAAACATTTGGTGAAAATTTCAAGTATTTACAGTGATTAGTTTTTGAATTACAACCATATAAAAAAATAGATTTTGTCGAAAACTGGTTTTGCGTAAAAATTCCTGTTTTTCTGTCATTTTTTTTTTTTTTTTCTCGATATTTTTGAAAACTGTTGGAAAATGTTAACTTTTGACCTCTTTAATGAACCAAGGATATTCATTTTTACATCAGAAACCACCCCTAAAGTTTGAAATTGAAGCATTATTTCAACTAGTTATGCTGCACACAGACACAAAAACAAAAAAAAAACACACATCATTGTAAAATCGCAATACATTCATAACTTCGTTCAGAATCTAAAAATTAAAACCAAATAAATACAATTATTTTTGATATATCGTTTATTTATTTTCCGAGTTCAGTTTTTATAATAATTATAATTAAATTGAATCGTAACCAATATTTTCATAACAATACATATAGGTAAAAGGCTTCAATATTTATTTTATTTTAATAAAATGTATCTGTTTAAATCCTCGAAATATTTATTTTAAATTTTACTACTCCGCTTACTATAATTTCCGTATAAAAAGATTCAAAAAAAGGCTAATGTTATCAGTAAATACGTTTATACAAAAAAAAATACTACAATATTTTGCACTTATATCTTCAAATAAGAATCCGTGAAATGATAAAATTAAAAATTAAGGTATAAATGGAATTGAACTCGGGAACACTAATAAAAAAAAAAATTTTAAATAGAATTTGCTGTGAAAATACTAATGTGTAAGAAGTAATCTAAGAGTGGTAAGGCATATAAATAAATCATTTGTTATTGATATTCAGATGAAGAAAAATATATCCTTTTGTTTAGTAATGGGTGACATTATAATAATTATAATAATATTGTATTATTACTTCTGGTTTAATTTGGTCACGTGACCAACGACGTTTTGGCCAATTAGTCGCATCCGGAGAAGCAAGTAATAGCAACTAACGACTCGTGAAAAAATATAGTCATCTATTCGCATAGTTCGTACTTGTGCCCGCGTTACTTCGCCAAAAGTCACTTTCTACCCTTATTTAGTTTTCCTATTTAAAAAGTACACAAACAAAAAACTAAAAAAGTCGACTTTTATTGTTATATGCATTTCATTTCAACCTTTATTCTTATAATCGATATCAAATTACTATAACGCCACTGATTTGATTTTTGTTCGTAACTTTTAAGTGTTTTTTTACAACCAAAAACAGGTCTGATGTCGTATATATGGATTATTATATTATATTTTACGGTGAGAAAACGTCATTCAGTATAGTTCTTACACAGGTACTGAAATAAATGCAAGTGTATTGTCACTGTATTTAATATTGAACATTTTTGTAAGTCGGTAAATATTGTATTATATAAGCAATTAACGGCTTGTAGGTGTATACTATTAATGATGATTTCAGAAATATCAAAAGTTAAAATTATTGTTAACACTATAATAAGAGAACCGACGACGATATTATGGCGTGTTATGTAAATAGATGGCTAAAATTTGTTCGATCATTTAATTCACCGAAAGTAGTTAATCATTCCGAACTAATATTATACACGCGGAAAGAACCAATTTTCGAATTTTTTTATATTATACGTTTCATAATCTATAATATACTTTTGAGTTTAACTATAGGTTTAAATTTTTTTTTTTTGCTCTATCGTTGAACTAACATAAATAGTTATACATCTGTAATAATAATAATAATAATTGTAATATAGACTATAATATTGTTTATGTAACTCGGGTCATTATTTAACCGATTGAGTTCGATCTCAGTTCATCAGCTCTGCAATGCCGCAGCGATGTGTAGGTACGACTTATGATATAGGCTAACCTATGTGAAACGCTTTTGTACCAACGATGTATACATTAATATGGCGGTATTAGGCTAGGCAAGGTCGGTCGTTCAACAATGATAATATGCGCTGCACGTTACAATCGAGGGGAAATTGTGTAAAGAGCGGATGGTCTAAATTGAACCGATCGTTCATACGGTAGGCGACAGCACAACACAAGCGTTTTAATAATGAGACCCGCAGACGTCTTGCAGGCATATTTCATGTTTTACGAATAAAATGCTTAAAAAAAATGGATACAATTATACGTCGAAAACTTATCTTAACGACCGTGAAAATCTATATTTTATTAATTTTTCGTAAAAAAGCACACTATATATTGTAGTTAGATCTTGAAATATTATTCGACAGCGGTATAACACCGCGTACAATAATATTATGATATTATTATGTATAGTTCTAGAAGAATTTAGAAAGTAATTAATTCTATTTAACGCATTTAGATTACATAAAAAATATAGCGAATTTCGAATTCAAGTAACCAAGTAAATGTATAACCTGCCATTTTGACATAAGCCACAGAGTCACCCATTATTGTCAATAATATTCGTATACAACAAATATAATTAGTAAATTAGCGACGAAAACTAATTTTTATATGCAAAAATAATAGTTCACCAATAACTAACAAAATTACATTATTTTAACTAAATAGGTAATATTATATACTAGGTAATAATAATACGTTATATTTTTTAATACATACACATTATTATTTTGTCGTCACACTTTCACTTACATAATTATTATAATATAATATTGCTGACAACATTATATACCATTATACGGATGTCGAGTAATAATTTTTACACAATCAAAATAACACATATTTTGATCAAACAAAATAAGGTTCGAAATAGGAGATTTTTACAAAAAATACGATATAATACGAATATTTGATATTTTTCGTACCGACAACGATCTGCATTAAAAATGTTTTTCATTATATGGATTTATGTTTTTATGTGATTTATTTAGATTTCGCGAAAGCCTTGTACCTGTTTTCGGTATTTGTGTTACTTGGATAATAATATTATTATTATGATATTATCAAGTATAATTTATGAGGATTAAGAAACATAAATCTTTTAAGCAATACTAGTTTAATTCAAAAGACGATATCAAACAAGAAATTTAGGTATCAAAAATTGGGGACGAAGCTACAAAACATTATATCTGTAAAAAGTATAAGCAAACATGAAAATCATACGATTCGAGTGAGATAATATTGTTAAATTTATTCCCAATGGCCTTAGTTGCCGCGGGATAATAAAAAAAAAAATAAAATAAAAAAATATTGTTAAACGAACAGAAAATTATATTGAAAATATATTCATTGAACAGCAATCAAGAATCATCGTACAATATTATAATACGAAGTTAATAAAAGTAATGATATTATTATTGTGCATAAATATTATAATATTAATAATAATAATAATAATAATAATAATAATAAAACACGCACCTAATAATAATAGGGTAGATACTAGATATATTGGTAACTAATTGTTAACTTTTTAAGTACCTATCAATGACATTTAATTTTTTTTTTTTTTATCTGTTAAGCTTCACGAGTACGCAGGTGTTGTGTGATTTTCATTCTAAATACCTAGTTTATGTTACTCGGCCAACTAATATCAAATAAATCTATGGTACAATTTATTATACAATTTAACGTTTCATAAATAAAATATTTTCGAACTGTTATTTAGGAAAGATTAATAAACTGAATTATTACCGAAATATATAATCTGAATATATTTACACAACGTTAAGTAAAAAATATATGTAATACGGTAAAAAATTAAATACAAATTATTATTTTTTTTTTTTTAAATTTTAAATTACTTAGAATTCAGTATTTTATTATGAGATTGCATTATTTAAATCGCGAACTAAAAAAAACCTAAATTGAGCTATAATAACTATAATGTATCAAATGTACAATCACCAATATGCATGGAAGCGTTCGGAAGTATATAATTATTGGTAATTTTGTTGTAAACCGTAAAATAAATTTTTAATGTTTAGGTATAGATTCGAAAATTTCACTGATTATTTACAAAGTTTATTATAGCTTCGTTTCAAAACAGAATTGTTGAGCATTCATGAGATTTCGATTTATTTAATAGTCCCTTTATTAATACATAATATAGACTATTGTAGGATTGTTTTATGAGCTTGTCATTTTTTTTTTTTAAAATATATATATAGGTATTATATACTCTTATAATATTTTTACTCCCCCATAACTTTGTTTCATGAACGATTTGACGTTAAACAAGTCTTTCAAACACTCCATTGAACGATCCGATAATTTTATTTTTTCTAACACCACTGCGATATTAATGATTTTAAACCGAAAACGGGCTAATTCAAACGAATAACATCATATAAATGTTGCTCACATATGGTAATAAGTTTTTTGACATAGTTCTAAGCACAGCAATTATTCAATAAAATCAAAATAATCGCAATAAATGACGTGTCCTATACGTCATATAAGTTTATTTCATAGAATACTTAATACCTATATACCGACGACGGGAAAAAAAATTCACAGATATTATAAATAGCTGCAAATATTGCATCGGTGAATTCTTAGTCATAACTTATAATAAACCGACCGTGTATAATATAATAATGTAAGAGAAAATATTTTAAATCAACGTTTTCATATCACGTAGGTATACCCACAAAGGTCCGTAAACAAAAGCCCGCAAAATACCGACCGTCAGCCAAACATTTACATATTATTACTATTATTATTATTATTATTATGTAGGTACTTAGCTGTCAGAATTATTGATGTTTAGAAACTACGAAATTGGTATGCAAATACCGCACATCGCGGTGTGACAAATTTTAACAATTTCAGCGGTGCGTGCGGTATATTAATTAATTTCTGAATAAATCTTTTACGCCAATGAAACCATAATAATATTATATTACCTATAACAAAACAAAACACACAATACCCACGCCGAAACGTCGCTGCAGCTAATTACGACTTTAATTTAGCGATATGAAAATAATATCTGGTCGAAAAAATTAACAATAATTTTTATTAAACCGTTTTTGCTATACTAACTGTAATTTTATAGAGCATCGATGGTTACAATTTAATTCCGTTAGCCATCGGTTGGCTACTTTTACCACGTTCTATACTTGTACTATTGTGTACGGATATCTACAGATACTGTTTGCATATTCAATATTTACGAAAGATGTCAATCGCCGATAAAACCGTCGTGCATTTATATACTTGATAGTTTATTTTTTCTAAATCGCCATATAATAGTTCAACGTGGCGTCAGTATAATAATAATATAATAAATTATTTCCATGTGCGGACTGATCGTAATCAAAATATTATTTTCAACTTCAAACGTAGTCAAAGGAAAATTATAAACGAATAATACAACAATAATGAAGACAATACATTCGGCCAAAAACAATATTATTCATAACGTTGTCGAACAATAATATTATCAGTATTTTAACAATTATCGTGGAGAACTTGGAAAATATTAATTTCGTTCTCAATTTTATCCAAGTGTTAGGTACCTAGGTATACGGTTATTTTCCTGCAGGTTTCGAGTGAAAAAATATTCCCAAGGATAAGCCGCAGAAAATATTGATTTATTATGAAATTATATATTTGAAAAATAAATGTAATTATTTAGGGGAACAATATGTTGACGGTCTTCGCGGATCGAACACTTCCGAGGTATTTCGTTAAATTTTTTTTTTTTAATTTTTTCTTGAACGTGCCTTTTCATTTATTATAAACCATCTGTTTAAACAACACCGTGGAACATAAAACGCTCGCTACTATTTCGCCCACATGTTTTGTCGTCTGTGAGTGTTCAGTAGCGTTTTCGAAAACGAATAAGACGTGTTCAACAAGTTTAATGAAAAACCGTACGTTAAAAAAATGTTGACGAATCACGAACTGATCAAAACATCGAAATTGTATCTAACAAACATGATAATATTATGTATTTACGATCCTCGCTCTAAACGATCTATGTGTATTTTTATTTTTGGCGATATTAATATCATATTATAATTTCTTACACGTCTTATTTTGATGATCTTTATTAATGAGCTAACCGGAAAAATATACGACACTTAGATAGGTACGTATGACCTGCTCCGATCGGAAATCCGCGTAGTTTTATTAATAATTATAATACAATTTATTCCATAATAATAGAATGCCGATTCATAATCAACGATGCAGTAACGATGCAGTAACGATGCATGTAACGATCGTATTATTCAAGGTATTAATATACTATCAAATAATTCGCATAGTTTTACTATACGTCTATACAGGACGATTCGTACCGCAAGCACGCTCAACTCCTGCATTTTATTTTATTTTTTGATTTATTAAAAAAATTATGAATTTTGGAATTTATAAATTTACTCAAATACTGAATTTTCAAGTTCACGAGATGTTTCATACTGCTCTATAACTCTCTCAAAGGCTTTGTACCTAGTATGGCGATACAAAATTCTGTTCAGATCTCTGATGCATCCGCATATTCCAAACCTAAAATAAACTCCCATATTCCAGTCCGCTAAATAAGAGAGGCTCACCAAGCTGGTGGAAAACCCTTTTGACTTGGGGGAGAGAAGTGTTTTTTTTTTCAATTTAATTAATATAGAGGTCAGTATTCGGGAGATCTCGACACCGGTGAGTTTTTGAAACAGGTTAAGCACCAAGTGTGATCTATATTGACCCAACATATACTTACGACTTGTCAAAATGTTTCTTATCTGCAGATTCAGTAAGTTTGTCTAAAATCTGACTTGTCAGGTTAGGCCACATTCCACACTGAATTCCATAAGAGAGAATATGTAGGTAAAATTAAGGTTTCGGAGACCGTCAGCGAGGACAAAGACAAAAATACTGTGCGTAGGGCATGAAGATGACCCTAAATGTCACTTTTGACAAGTCACACTGTAAGGCCGATAAATCCACGTGGTGCTATATGAAAAATTGCATTTTTTGTCGAGGCGCTCGACCCTTAACGACGACGATGAAGTGTGTGTGTGGATGGGGGGGGGGGGTGTTATTTGGCATGAATCTTGCACTGACACAAGTCGGATACCTATCGTCGGATTTGTGTGGGTTATCTTTTTCGCTGCGGAATTTTTTGTAGTCATTTTTTAGCTGTTTACTAGAGATTGTTACAATTTTAAGAACTTTGTGTATCTAGTGAGGGGTTAATTTTATTTACAGAGGAATAATTGGGTTCTCGATTGAACAAAAAATGTAAGCTTTCATATGTATATATTCCCAGGACTCTGCGAGCAAATTCTGTTTAGACCGTTTAGGGTCATTTAAAAATAGCGCCAAACATCAGATTTTGAACTGCTGCGTATCGCACAAAAAAAAAAAAACAAAAAAAGATTTGCTCGGTCAATCATCCTGTATTCAATTGTTGTTCAAACGACGAGAGAGCGTGTTATTGTACGTCGATAAATATACTTCAAAGAGTTTCCGTTCGATCTCGCGAGCTTAATAACAATAATATTATTATCATAAAGTAACGGAGCGTACAGTAGAAAATAGTGAGCGAAGCGATCTAGGACAAAAATCGACGAAACGGAAAGTGGAAGAAAAGGAAACGGTCGTCGTCGTCCGAGGCACATGGGCCGTCGTTGCGTAATATCATTATGAGCGCGCGCGCGCGCCGATAGCCGGGAGCACGTGGTAACCGGCAACTTATCCCCCCTCCGCCTCGCCGCCATCACGCGTGGCCGCCGTCTCGCAGTGACCGCGGCGGCGGCGGTTGCAGCAATCGCGCGTGCACTTACCGGCTTGGATGCTGTTCAACGACACGCTACTGAACCGACGGTCGCAACCTCCACCGCCGTCGTCGTCGTCATCGTCTTCACCGTCGCCGTACCCGTAGCCGTCGTCGTTTTCGTTCTCACCCGCACCGTTGTCCATCAGCAGGCGGTTCCACGCGGCCGCGTCGTCGCCTAAAGCCGGGCCAGACGGTGCCGTCGTCTTGGTCTGCGGCGGCGACGAGGAACGGTCCGACGATGACGCCGCCGCCGTCGATGGCGGTTTGCCGCCACGGACAGACGCCGTTAATCCGTTCTGCTGGTTCTGCCGGTGCCGTTCGATGAGCATCGTGTACTTCTCGACCAGACGGCACACGGACGGAAACGGCGGCGTCGCCGGTCGCTGTTCTCCGCTGTACACGGCCGCCACGGCCGCCGCGCCCGTGCGCCTACCGCGGCGCCGCAGACACTCGTCCGCCATGAGTCCTCGGCGATCCCGGTGCGGTTCGGACGCGATCACCACCGCCGCCGCCGCCGTTCGCGCGACGGCGACGACGACGACGACGACGACGACCACCACCACCAACACCACCACAACCGCCACAACCGCCGGCGCCGCTGCTGGTGCTGCTGCAGGTACGACGTCGCGGGACTAGGACTCGGGACATCGGTCCGACCGTCGCCGCCGTAGCCGACCGCCGTGGCCGCCGGCGCCACACATATACGACCGCCGCGCACTTTCTCCTTTACCGCCGCCGCCGATCGCGTGTAACCAGACGCGCACGTGCGAGGGCGACGTCAAGTGCAGAAACCGAATAACGAGATCAGCTATCGTTATTATTTCGCCCCGCGACGCTATCGAAAAGCGTTCCGCGGCAGCTGATATCCCGATGATCAGACGGGAATACGAAGGCGAGATTATCCGTTTTTTTTTCTATTTTACCGCATTTCTCGTACGACGATATTTCGATGTCGCAGTTAAAAACAAACGCGGCGCACAAAACGCTCCCTTAGCGCATTATTATCGTAATAATTGGGAGATGAACACGAACTTGGGGGGGGGGGGGGACACGCGTGCGTCGACGGAAAACGGACGGGATAATCACGCGTATGCGCGCGGAACCGGTGTGTCGGCGGTACTGAAGACTGAACGGTCTGAATGCGCGCGCGTGTTCGTCGGCGGCCGCGGCGGCGGCGAACCAGTTTCACCGGGCGTCGTTGTTTTGCGAAATTGGACAAGGAGACGGCGCGAGAGCGCACGCGCGAGCTCGGCGTTGCGACGGAGGCGACGCCGATACAGACCGAACGCCGACGACAGCCGCAACCGCGGCGGCGACCTTGGACGACCACCCGACCACGGTTCTCGGGGAAGTGTCACGACCGCGGCCACCACTCGGCGATATACTTTCGTTCGCGTACCGATAAATTAAGCGTTTTCGCGCTAGGACCTTTTTTAATCGATTGTAATAATATTTAAATAATATTCGTTCGACGGACGGAAATTCGGCGAAGAATATTTCACGATTTCAATACATAATTTTTTTTAGATTAAAAAACATAAATATATCTATCGCCGTTAAGCACAGGCGGTGGTCGAGAGTTATATAGCACTTGTGAACAAATTGATTATAAAATAAGAAAAAGCGGACAAGAATTGAATAATCAATACAATAATAATAATAAAAATATTAGAAAGACAAACAGACATGACCTGTAGCATTTGCATAATATTTGTTTTAAAATTATCGCAAAAATACGAGGGTACCTAATCTATACGTATTATAAACACGTTTCGTGTTAAAATAAAAACTAGTTAAGTAATTTTATTCTGCGTATAAATGCATACTTTTAGGAGGTTGTTTTGTTGCTCTTAATAGTCATATTATTTTCATTTTTTTTACTTTTTGATATTCATATTTTAATTACTTATGTAATAATTTGACATAATTAGACAATAGTGTAATTAAATCGTACAAAAATAAAAAATTTATAAACACAAATATAATAATTTTTAAACTATTGAGAGCCCCTGCAGTCCCCACAAACTGCAGAGGTGATGGCGGTAACACTATAACGGTTACAACAAAATGTAGTCGGACACAATTATTTTACCACCGAGACAAAATAATTTTACCGCCACCGCTGTAGCGTGTGTGTCGACCTTTATCAATAAATTTAAATCTTATAATTTTTGTTTGAGTTGAATTTATTTTTATTTTCAACATAATAATAATATTATATATTTATATTCTATTACCTACGTGTTTCCTGGAAGCGCTTGGCCTGTTAGATTAATTTTCCGTTTATTAATTTTATTTATAAATAAACAATTGTCATGGCACAAAATAACGACTGAGCTACACATTACACGGTCAGTGGTCAGTGGTCACATAGACTAAAAAAACGCGCCGTCGTAATAATATATTATTCACATTCGGTGTGCCTTCTTCGCGTTCTGTTTGTGATTTATTTTATAAAAGTTTCATCAAGACTAAACTGTGTATTATTTATATGGCTACGACGGCCATGTTATTAAACATCTATAAATTATAATTGAATTATGTATAGGCAATTGTAATACCTAATTATTATTTATGTATTTTTAACGCTAAACATTTTTTTTTCGTTGCGTATCCCAAATTTGCTTGCATCTAATCGATTTTTTTAGAGCTACAAGTCCTCTGCCCTGGACATGACATAACAACAATATTACAATAAGCTTTTCAAAATACTAAAATTTAAATTGAAAATGTTTGAAAATACGTATAAGTACTTGGTTGGAACGTGAAAAATATATCGATCAAACGATCGATTGTATCCGAATGCCGTACTTCTATGCGAAACGGACAAAATATAACGAGAAGCCGATGATGTATCAAATATCATGTCGGAAGCTCTCCATCCAGATGCCGTAAGTCACATGATGACCATTTTAATTAAAACCAATCTCATAAAAAGTTTTTAATCGGTTCTTGTATTTATAATAATAATAAGTAAATAAATACTGTATGGCCTTAAAAATTGTTCACCAGCTCACATTCCTTGTATGCCAATGGCCGAGGCTTATTTATTTAAATAAAAACGAAAACAAATAAATACATTTCACGTATAGGCATTAATGATAATATTGTTAACATGCAGGCAATAAAAACGTTAAACTTAAATATTCATCACACTGCAGAATTGATCGATTCAGTTGGTGTTTTACTGTAATGGCGTAAAAGAGTTTAGTCAATACGATTGAAAAAGAAATTTTGCCATAACTTCTTGCAACACCTCAGCGATATGGTAATTTTAAGAGGATGTCAGAGCTCTGTTTTTCTCTCTCTCACTCTCTCTCTCTCTCTGACCGATGACCGACACGCAATACATAGACAAAATCCATTTATTTGTTTGTTTTTTTTTGTGAATAATCTCAGCTTAAGCCCGCATTGCAAAATCGATATAGAATAATATTTTCGAGGGAATGACATATCACTACTTGTCAAAATATCGTCTCAAAACTATCGTTATATAAATCATTTAAATATTTAAAATTTTTATTTTTATTTCAAAATTTGCGAATTCGCCAACAAGTCAAATAAAATTAAAATATTAAACCGATAGGTATTATATGTCATACCCTCAAAAATATTATGGTCCATCATTTTTGTAATAGGTAATTTTACTCTTAGGTCATTCAAAATTCATAAAAAAAAAAAATGGTTTTGGGTGAAAGTGCAGTGTTATCTACGAGACCGAGAGAGAAAACGTATGTATTGAACTGCACACGATGACGTCCTCTTAACCTTTTTCGAATCGACGGGGAACACTTAACGTTTTATACGATTTTCGCGAAGCACAACCGTAAAATAAAACGATATTAATAATCATATCCGTTTTTAAATTTTACAATATATTAAAGTATATATATGCATCATGTACAGCCTAAAACAGTTTACATGGCAGCACTTATTGGGCTAGGTACCCTAAAAAAAAAAAAATAATAATAATAATAATAAAACAGTAGTGAATAAAAAAATCACACAATTTTACTGATTTTAAAATTTTGGCCGAGCAGTCCACGGAAAGCGGGTTAAGAACCACTGCGATATAGCTAGTCGGGAATACTAAATACAGATATCATTAGTTCACAGTACCAAAGTACAGCTGCGTACTGAAAACGGATTTAACGTACTTTGGTACGTATATAAATGCAGTGGTGTGGTGAGGAGGTTTCCATGGGCCTTGGCCTAGTTGGTTATTAGATGGGATGGTTGGAGGGTTTGTGGGTTGATAAAATATTTAATACTATACATGTATACAATTTTTTTTTTTAAATAATTAATATAAGATTATCCTCTGCATTTGAATTTTGTGTAAATATTAATTTTAGGTGGGTGGGTAAATTGCTATTTTGTATTTGGCCCCTGGTCAAATAGTAGTTCGCCACGCCACTGTATACATCATGTATCTCGTAGTGTACTACTTAAGTAGGTTATAGGATATTAAAATTTATAATAAGTTTATGTACGACAGCTACCCGATCACATACCCAAGTGATGGTAGGTTAGCTCGATTGATCTGTCGCGTTTCAAAATCGAATTTAAAAATTTTCTAATTTCTATAAACAAGTTGCGAAACAAAGGGTTAGCCCAAATGGCCATTCCCCTCTCCCCTCCCCCCATAAGCCGTGTTCTTAATGAATATTTACAATGTAAAAAAAGAAATATTGACAGCTTTTATGATAAAAAAAAAATCTTCTATAACGATGAAAGTTATAAATTACCTATTGGACTTTCACGGTCGGGCACATTAATTATATATACTATATTATTGTCAGTATACCTCATAAATATAATATTATGTAAGTTGTCTGTGATAAATGTATGTAGATAATTAAAAAAAAGTTAATTATTTCAACAGTATATTAATTATTCAATAAATATTGTATTATTTAATATTAAACATCATCTGGTAATGTGTTTTAATAATGATGTAAAAATTATCTTTAGTGCAAACAATATTGTATATTTGATTTTCATAAAGTTATTTTTGATTGGCCCTCCTCTTTTAGATGACTCTGGCCACGATATACGCGTATATGTACAATTATTGTGTTTTGACGACGAATAAAAAAATCATTCGAGCACTTCCTCGTCGTTTGTAACATATATAGTGCGAAACTACGGTCCAAGCCAGTCTGGCTATAGCCTCACCCAATACTGATTGGATAACACGCCGACTTACAACAATAGCATTTAAAATTTAGATAAAAACTTATTTTGTAATAAGAATTTTTTTCATATTTATCTTTTGGCCTAAAATTTTCTATATATTTATAGTCTCGCCAATGGGGTCATTCCGTTAAAAATGGCTTAAGATTTTTGAGCTTTTTCTCCATAAATCGTTTCGACGTAGATGCCTTTACTGGACTACAGTCAACGTTTTTCGTAAATCTTTAGTCTATGAATTCAATATTCAATACTAAAAATCATTACAAATACTCTGAATTAGGTACCTCCACACATTATGATAGATACGTCTATAAGGACACAGTGCGCAAGACTTTGGCTATTATTGGGGCAATAACAAAACTATTGTTCATGTCGAGTTAAATAATAATAATAATAATGATAATATGCATAATACCTGTAGGCACCTATATAAGTAATAAAAATAATTATAATATATGCCAACCATGCAGCTGCAGTGTGCGGCGGTAGCGAATGCGATCAACGCGTTTTAATACAACTTTAATTTATGTAAATATAGTTAATGTTATACACTCTATCTAAATATCTAAATGATAATAACTTACGTAACGAACACTGAGGAACCGCCGCGGTATAACATTATTATGTTCGTACATGTATAATTTCTGACGTCGGTAACCATACACGTACCTATATGATTATATTATTGTTTATTATTTAGAAAAAAAATCATATTATTATATTTAATACCTACCTAATATATATATATATATATATTATTTTATTAGTTTGGCTACTTTGAACTGCTTGAATCACTTAATTACTATTTGTACGGTGCGTAGATAAAAAATAAAATAATTTGAATAAAATAATATCAAATCTTATATTTTTACCTATACAGTACAATTAATTAATAATTATTGAAATATTAAGTTTAATGTCAAAACGTACTATTTTATTATATTCAGTGATGCTTCTTCTGAACGACCTAAATTTTCATATTAAGTTTTTTTTTCGGTGCAGGTTATGAGGTAAAACCAAAAATATCTATTCACCTAACTGCACATTAGTCGTCAAAGTTTATCGCACCACGCCAGAAGTTTTCGTGTCACCGACTATAATAGCATTTTTCATATTTCAAATTATTCGATTTATTTTATCAATTAATTGTTTTTTTTTTTTTAATTTTAATAGCATTGCGAGGGGTTATGACCAAACCGATTCAAGACAAGTCACTGTGTGTGTGAATCTATAGATTATAGCATATATGCTCCAAAACGAGAGTACTCGATACATAAATGTATTTTATTTAAGCACATAATATGGCCTAATTTGATTCATTTATCATCAAAACATTGATGCATTTTGTTTGTTCAAGACATTTATTAGATAGGTGAAATGCAATTTTTACTCTTTTCATGATTATTTTCAATGCGATTCAAAAGTTAATTGACCCCAGATTAAGTTTATTGAAACATTCCGAGCAGTTCAACACACATTATATAATTGAGAAACCGTCATAGAATTAATATTAGATGATAATATTAAAATCTACTATCTCATGATATTTACTTTAACAGTAGGTAAGGTACTTAACGAGTAATTACGAATTACTTATAAATTTATAGTATTGATACGTTTACTTTTTTTTAAGTGCTCAAACAAATTATTGAGTTTTTACCTCGTACACTATCCTATAGGTATTGAACTGTGCACTACCCATGCAGTGCAGGATAAATGTCAGTTCAAAGAAGTCTCATCTATAAAAATGTCTCGTCAGTCATCAATTATAAAATTAACTAAATGTATTTATCACATCCACATTATGTTCGTCTAATGTTCACAATCTAATAATAAAGTACTCGAATATTATTAGTGACGTTTTATTCTTTAGCACTTATAAACAAATAATAATGTGAAATGCCCGTAGTTATATGAATATCTTAAATATTATTTTATCACATTATGAAAAAATATTTAAAATAAAAATTGTGTTTCTTAAAATATGTATACGTTATGTACTCTATAGTCTCTAAAATATCCAAATTTTCGTACTACACACATAGTCCCAACCCAAATCAGTTCAATCTAAATTATACATAGTACCTATCAATTTTATTATATTAATAATAATATGTATTTACAATAAATAATTTTATTTAAATAAAGTATAACTTCTGTTTAACAAATTTAAAGACTATTTAAAAAAATTTGTGAAATAGAATTTTTGTTGAAAAAAAATTTTTTTTTATATAAAACTCATTTTAAGTGTACAAAATGCATGGAAATAATAAAACATAATATCAGTAAAAAAAAAAAAAAAACAGAATTGTACAATTTAATTTAATGTAGAAAATGTATACTTAAAATACAAAAATGTAACAAAAAAAAATTTCTTTTACTAATGGTCTAGTTGATGTACTTTGATCCATAAAAAAAAAAAATAAAAAAAATATCAGTAAATAAATAAAAATAAACTTAAATTACCTATATTAAGTATGTAAATTATTATGGTTTTTTTTTTTTTATTCTTTGTGGTCGAAGAACTTACTAATATCCTGTATTAATATTGTTGTTTTAAAATTTTATAGAATATTATTATAAAGGTTTAATGTGAATAACAAACTTTTAAATTTCGTACTACACACTGAATTTTTCGTATTACACAAAGTGTGTCGTACTACACACAATTTTAGGAACTGGTACTCTATATTGAATTTATTTTTTTTAGATTATAAGTTTATAATATATAAACGTCTTGACTATTTCCTTAATAAAAAAATTCAATTATTTTAAATCTCAATACAATTCTATGGTAACAAATTGTATATAAATCATAATTTATTTTCAAATATCTTTAACATAATATACTATATAGGTAATAGGTGTTGGTTAAATATATGTAGTGTAATACATTGTATGAACAATTGTTAAAATGTCTTACGACAAATCAAAATCGCCAAAAGATTATAAAAAAGTATTCATTTCATCTCAAAGGTAATATATAGTACAATACGACATAATATGAAGTTAGAATTTGAATCCGTTAGTTTTTTTTTTTTTTCAATAAGTTTTAATTAATAATCAAACCACAATTATTATGAATCACTAAGAAACCTTTTGGATAGATATTATATTTTGTGTAATATGTATATTGTAAAACTAACGTTAGTATTAGGATTCTATGTATATATATATATATATATATATATATATATATATATATTAACAAAGGGGTTTAAAGATTTTCCGTACCTTTCTTAGCTTATTATACACAACATTTCAATACTTATAAAACTAAATTTATCCAATTTTAATAAAAGTTAATGTCTTAACTGATGGAGAATTACTAATCACGAAGTAGTTACATACGAATTATTCCGTAACAATTTTGTATTTTTTTACGTACTATTTTATAAATATTATCAAATATCATAACATTGTATCCACACACTATTCAGACACGCTTAAATGCTTTATTTTTATTAAGAACACACTAATAATAGGCGACAGTTCAATAAATTATGTCACGACCATCGAATACTGGAAATCGTAGATACTATAGAGTACTATGAGTTATAATATCGTGTCCTATGTTTTTGTCGGAAAATATCGTATTTTGGGAACCATGGCATAAATTGACTGCAATTGTTTTAATAAAAATATGCTAGAAACCAGAAAAATACTAGAAATGCCTGATGACGACTTCGAATCCCTCAGCCCAACCCATGAAAATACCAACAAAATAATTTCATTTTTTCAACAAATTGATATGTACAACCTAATTTAATGAGCTATTGTATATTTTTATGTAACAAAAAAATGATTTATATGTAAAATTAATTTAAGAAACTATTGTATCATTTATACTTTCATTTTTGTTGCAAGCTAATAACCTTAGCAGTTGAAGCTGTACCATGAATAATAAAAAAAAAAAAAATGTTGTTGTTTTAGAGTTTCCAAGACGGGGAAATCCCTCTTCACACGTCATGTCATGTTGTAATATTATATTAGTTTAGCTCAGCAAATTCACTTATGGTATTGTACCTAATAAATATTACAGATTGTATAAATATACTTTTGTCTGAAAACAAAATTTCAAATAATATGTTTTTGGAATGGGTAAAGATATTTTGGATTTTAAACTCTACCAGACTTTGCTTAAAGACAATATGGTTTATCACCATATAGAAACGCAAATCGACAATACTTTTATATTATTATAAACATATTTATAGTTGATAAAATGTCTTCAAAGTGGAAAATATCAAGTAGAGTGCATATTTTTTACTTTATAGGCCTGTTTAATACACTTTTCTAGAAAAACATAAGTTTTATTTAGTTTAAAAGCTAACAAGAAAAATAAAATTGTTATGGCAGTGACATGTTGTAATTTGAAAATCAGCTTTTCACTGATTAGAAACATAATATTACAAATTTAGTGATTTGTTCCAGTTCAGTCTTATTTATATACTCATATTATGATGCTATTGATTGCATTTTAAAAATTTAATGATTTGAATTAAATTAAATCATATTATGCATGTGATAAAATATATTATTTCAATCAAAAGCTCAGGTATACATTGTAGATGTGCACTATCATGATTGTTGAATTACAAAAAAAAGTTTAATTCAGTTTAAATAGGCATGTAATGTTATGTTAACATTCTATACAAGTCAAAACTTATTAGGCAGTTTAGTATAATTTATGGTAAATATTCTTTACGTTAAAATAGCTAAAATACTTATAAAAAATAAATAAATAAATAGTAGTTAGGTATATAGCATTGTTTTACGATATTTATCAACGTGGATCTAATTGTAAAGAAAAAAATCTATATATTTTTAGGAAAGACTCTGAGATGAAACATGTAGATAGAAGTTCATTATCATTAAACAATCGACTTGTTTGGATTCCTGGAAAATCAAATACTTCTATGCATAACAATAGTGAGTTAAATTGAATTATCGTATTATTATCATCATTAAGTTCTTTCATGAATAACATACATATTATAGGTAACAATATATTTAATGAGATCATCTGGCGGTTTCTCTGATTAAAATATTTTTTTTTCTCTATTTAAAAATGGCTACCATTGAATTGGCTTCCAATTTTGGGTAAATATAAATTCGATCCTTGAATTGGCTCGTGAAAAATGTATATTTAAATTGGCTCCTTAAATTGTTAAATATTATTTTTTAACCAGGGATTCTCATATTATAGGCGTTTACTTTTACGATGTAAAATCCAAATATATTCAACTTTTTATATATATTATATAGTACTCAATCTGATACAAAAATTATTATAAGTATAGACCCCGAAAAATAGTCTAATATAATATTTTTGTTTAACTTATTGATTTTTATGTATAAATTTTATAATGACGCACTTTGCTAAAATACTGTCTGTTTTTTTAATTTTTTAATATAATTTTGTGTAACGAATTACGAATTATTAATATAATTAACTATAAATTTTTGAAAAAAAAAACGGTAGGGAGCCAATTCAACAGTAAATTCTTGGGATCCAATTCAAAGGTACTTAGTAAGGGTAAAATATTGACTATCTGTATTGGGGAGCCAATTAAATTGCTCCGTTAAAAATATACAATCTATACCTGTTGGCATAATAAGTATATGTGTTTAGAGTATAATTTTAAATTACAGTAATTTATTAACATGTATAGAGAAATCATCCATTAATGACACTCATAGCTTGCGATTAAAATAATTTATATTTATTCATAATGTTTGGAAACACTTTTCATAATATACATTTGTCTGTGATGTATTCTTAGTTTACAGTAATAATAGAGAAATAAATAGTTCGTCCACGTCAAATCAGTGTAGGGAGATCACGGATAATCATAATTCGAATACTAACTTATTGGAAACAAACAACACTTATACCATTGTTAACATAACATCTAATGGATCATCACAAGAAGTAAGATGGTATAATATCATAAACTTAAGAGTACCTATAGGCTATAGGTATCATAAATTTTTTTTACGACAGTTTTAATTATTGACAACTATTTCTCAGTCATGTATTGTATTACAAATATTCATTAAATCTGACGTGTAAGAATTTTTTTTATTGTTGATTGTTTTCTTTAGAAAGTATCAATTAATGCATTGGCTGCAGATACCAGACAAGACATTGTTCTTGATCAACCACAAAAGAAAATGGCAACGAAGAAAAATGATTGTTATACGGTAAACAGTAATCACTTATTACGACTTATGAATGAAATTATAATATTTACTATTTATATTGAATATAGTTTGACATTATATTACTATTATAGATAGGCACCTATACATAAAATATGAAATTTATTGAAGATTTTTTCGAATCACCCGATAAAATCAATCATGACTTCTATATTACACAATAGATATATTATATTTCCATTTAAATCAAACAATCAATTCGATCATTAGTATTTTTGTGGGGTTAGAGTTAAGTGTAGCATGAGGTTGTGTTTTGGGATATGTGTGATTCAGTTACATTCTTAAATTTTTCTCGCCTCGAGATTTTATATGATCAGAGAGTGTGCTGCGGTTACCACAGGTATAGGACTCAACAGCGATTTACCTATAATTTTATAATAATTAATATTTTTAACCAGTGTGAAATGTTTTATTCGAGACGTTGAAGGGAGGGAAGCGTTTGATATTAAACGAACAATAATTGTTGTTCGATTTATTCGTATTAATTATTGTTTATTTTGTGAACTCTTAGATTTTGGCCCCGTATAGTAGGTACTGCAGTTTCAGCAAAGTTTTGTGAAGATTTAGTTTGGTGTGCAGTGAAAGTTTTGATTGTGAACTTAAGAAATATCTAAAATATATATAAGTTTTCGGAAATGAGAATTTAGTTGATGTTTTGTGTTGTGGAGAAGATGTGCTCAAGTCAATTTTTATCGCAGTGGATTCCGCGACATTGCATTGTTTGTGAGATTGGCATTACAGTTTCACTAAACGAGAGAAAAACTATTGATGTTACTTGATGATAAATTGATCAATATATTTAACATAATTATATGTAGATGCCCAGGGTTATTGGATTTTTGTGAACTGATAGAATTGCTTTATCGTCAGCATTTGTCGTTGACAAAAATGAAATGAGGAGAAGTAGGTTGATCGCTGCTGTACACATTTTGTTGAGAGAAAGAGATTTTTTAGGGGAAGAGCTGTATAGTTATTACGCCTTGGGGAATTCTGGCTTGTATTGTAGATGCGGCTGAGTAGACTGAGTAGAGACACGAAAGATATTGGACAACGAATTGACAATCATCGAGGTAAGATCTAAATTTAAAAGAGCGAGAAAAACAGAAGGTATGAGGTTTTTAATTTTAAAAACTAAGCTTTTATAGTTGTACATTGTACATGCCACACCCGATCAAACGCCTGTGGAATATCGATAATAATATTGTATACGATATCGCGATTTAATACAACAGATTCGAGAGTATTCAGAGGGGGGGGCGTATTGTTTAAAAAAAAAATTAAAATTAAAAACAATAGAAGAACAACCGAGAAGGTAAAATTAATGGTAATTCATTTGAACGAAATTAAAATATTGACAAAATAATTTGTTTTATGTGTAAAATATTTTGCAGAAAAAATCGACGCATAATTATACTGATGATGGTTCTCTGGCAACAAAAAACGGACCAGATGTCATTTATTCTGTAACTGATCAACACACAAAATCATTAGACGATTGCTCGTTGACGGATTGCACAGAAGATGTGATTCAAAAGGAAAACGATGATGAGTTTGACATATTTTTTGTAAATAATCAACGGCAGTTAGAGATTAAAACAATAAATATTTGAAGTTATCATCATTATTGGAATTTAAAATTGAAGACGAATAAAAAGTGAAACTTTTTAAACAACCGATAATATTATATTTTATTATATTTCGTTACTCGATTCATTGAAAATTTTTGTTTGATTATAAACATTTAAAAAGTATTAAATTAATTTATATCATTTATATGTATTAGCAAACCATATATTATATCATGACACAACTCAATTTCTATAAACGAAATTTTCAGAGTAATTCTAAGTTGTATACTAGGTATTATAGGTATCTAATACTTGGACTTGAGTCTTAGAGTTCAATACATTTGATAATAATTATTTTTAAGCCATATTTTATTTTATGTAGACTGTCATGTAGTGAGAAATAATTAAATATGTGGAAAACATGAACGATTTGCACTTAAAATTGTTCAAATACGTGAACATAAAATAATCATTCAACTTTCACCGTCGTACTTATAGTTACGAGTTGCGATGCGATAATGGCATAATACGTATGATGTGGGTAATTTCTAGTATGTTAAAATTTTAATATATTTATGACGCGTTGTTAAATTTATAATAATTAAACACAAAATATCAACAACGAAAAATAGAGAAATGCAATTCATTATATTTTAATAGAAATTAAATAAAATTCATATAATATTCATAAAAATTTCATATTACATTTTTTTTTTCTACGAATTTGATTTCAGATTTAACTTTTTGCCCTTTATCCACCAAATCGTGTGTGTTTAAAAAAAAAGAAGATTTTAGTTAACCGTTTAGGAAACAATTAAATGTTAATAAATTTAAAGTGTGTAATATTAAATTGTTGTTCGATAGTAATTTATCGAACTAATAATCATCCATAGTAATGTACTTTTTGTGTGCATATAATATAATATAATAATATGGATCAACGATATTCCATTGCTCTGCAATATGATATTAAATTCGGGTGGGTGACTCAGCAAACCAACTCACACGCCAAGGTACATGTACAACATAATCGAACAAAGTAACTTATACTTCGCAAATAAATCACAGGCATCCATAAAGCGTACGACCTCAAAGTAATCTAAATCTTCTAACCATATTGTTACCTACTTATTAGTATTCAAATTGGAATGCCAAAATACTTAACGAAACAAAGCATATCCATATAACATTTTCCCTCCGACATGTGTGCAGTGTGTGTGTGTGTGTGTGTGTGTGTGTGTGTGTGTGTGTGTGTTCATACTGAATAACTCGTCTAACTCGATCATATTATATATGTTACTAACTTTTGATAATCGCTTAACCGAGGCAAAGCACATAAACATGATCAAACCAACATAATGTTAACCTATCCTAACCACAAACCAACTATTTGGAACCATCGTATACTGGGAAAGTTACGTTGAATATTAGTGATAATAATAATTATTCCTCTATTTTATTTGTTATGTCGATTTATATTTTATGTTATAAAATCATTGGTAATAGGTAAATCAACTGTGCAACTGAAACAAATACAAATCTAAGAGTTTTGAAATATTTAAATTACTCAAGTCCAATATCGATGCATAATAAAACTACCTGTTCAACGTTACCTCACCGATAATGAAGCAATTACATTAGTGAAATTAATTTGGATAAACTAATAAGTGGGTAGGTACCCATTTGAAATTATATGAGCTAAATCGTTTAAAACCTACCTTAAAAGATCATCGATAGTCGGTTTTTAAATTAATTTTAGTACTCATACTGAACTTCGAGGTCACAGTCGCAAAAATAAAATATTAAATACCTATTATTATTATTTAATCTTTGTATTATATTCTATTTTTATGAAATGAGCCAAATGAGGTTACGACACAATAAACCACTGACGTCTTACCAAAAACGGCAAATGAGATTTTATATTTATGTTTGTTATAAGTGCTGAATAATACCTTTGTCATGACACAATGAATAAAATAAAAAAAATTTCTTTTGATCACTATACTAGAAAAATAAATATCACCTACAAATATTTATCATATAATTATTGGACGTTAATAATAAAGTTTTAAGATTATCATATATAATATGAATTGAAAATTCATATTTCAAAAATAATATTCTATTTTATTATGATATTAACAACCTTTATCGGTAAAAATGTGTATACAATAGGAAACGTCGAAGCAATTGAAAAATAAATAAAAATAAATTGTTTACAAATAATGAAGTTATAATTTTTTTTTACACCTTATAATTTATGATATATATATATATATATTATTTTTTTTTTAAATTGTTTATACACTTAATACAGTTTAAAATTATTTATTTATTTTTTTTTTTTTTGATAAAACTCATTTTCTATAAATAAGAAAAAGAGTGAACAATATTCTGAGCCTAGTTACTCAAAAAATGTTCAATAAAAAACTTCTTGAAAACTAAAAAAAGTAAATTTATACTATTGCATTTGAGCAAAGTAGGTATAAAATATTTTCACTGATGTAATATCTAATGATATAAGTTCAAAAAGTAATGTTTATGTAAAAATATAATATTTTATTAATATATTGTACACAAATAAACATATCTTACAGTACAGGCAGAATTTTTTCCAAAACTAATCGACGCGCGACGTTTAGATTCCATAAAATTATGTACAGATAAATTTTTTACAATAATTACGTATAATCATGGGTTACAGTAAAACGCTCCGAACAAGAAATAACAATAAATATTTGTCATCTTCCACGCTCATTTGAATAGTTTTATAAGCGTAAGTATAGTTTAAAAACGTTTGTTTCACAGGTACATTCAAATTATAATATTCCATCAGTCCTCTGTCTCTGATATTTAATACATAATATTACACTGAGAATAAAATAGTTTCTGATTTTATCGCTTCTGGTGTGGGAAAAAATAAAATAATGAAACAATATATTATTATTAATTATATGAGACATTATACATATATACAGGATGTGCCGTTTTGAAGAAATAAAATATGATTATAAATTTATAACTATTATATAAAGCTAGGAACACGAAAAGTATTCGGCCTGCCGTATGAGAATGCGTGCGGCGCGGCGGGTCACATGTTTGATAACATTACGGTGTTAAATAATTCTCAATTTTTCTCGAAACTAAAAAAAAATACTAAAAATCATGAAATTAATGAAAATACAATTTTGAAACGTCAATATTTTCAGAAAAATAAACTCTACAAAATGGCTATCTTTAATATTTTTGGAAATATTTAAATAAAAAAATATATTTTTTAACTTTTATACCAAAACATTAAAATAAATTAAAATATGAAATAATAGTAATTCTTATCCCTGTGAGTCTTATTACAAAACCAGAATTTCGATATCACCATTATTTCGGGAGATATCGCAATGGGTAAATCCTCACGGGACATTCTGTATATCAGTGGTCCTCACTACGCAGCCTTTAACAAATTTAATGCGGCCCGCACTAAAATTAAATCGTACATTCTAAAATCTAAAATCCCAATTCCAAGAAACAGTTGAGAACATTCTAGAACATTTGTGTCATTCATGAAATTTTCCTAAAATACCCTTTCCTAACAAAAATATCCTGTTTAATTTTATCGTTATTATTATTATTATTATTTTTTTTTTTTTACTATTCTTCACTAAATTCAGTGAACTGCAGTTGTACACTTTTATATTTTTGATTATTGTCATTGAAAATGTAATATGAAGTATTATTATTGAATAGTTTTATTTTTCAATCAAGCCAACTAAGCTTCCTTATGTATATTTCCACTTTCCAGCTATTTTACTTGTTGTGAAAATATTTTAAAAAGATTGTACAAATTAAAATAAGTATGATACAAAATAAATAAATAAATAAATAAATAAATGTAAGCGGTCCGCAAGTAATTTTCAAAAATTGTATTTGGCCCTTTCTAAATTCCTAGTGAGTACCGCTGATCTATAGGTATTATCAAAGAAGTTAGATCCTTTCAGACGAATAACTTAATTTCCTTCATCGACCTCGAATGCTTAGTCAACCGACAAGTTTTGAGGCCCCGATGTGACTTACGACCACATATGACTAATATTGTTCGTCGAAAGTTTTTGCGCTTTCATTTCATTGTGTTTTCCACGAATATAACCAATATATATATACATATACGAGTATATCTGCTTCAATTCTTTCACCAGAAATCCCCCCAGGCACGTGTAAAGAGAAAAATTGTCAGCGGTAGGTAATTGGATTTTAACGTTTACGACACCTGTGTGTTAGTGTAAGTACGTGTAAAAAATAAAATATATGTGTGAGCATACTACATATATATATATTTATATATATAGATTATTATACAGAGCGATTCGCCGAGTAAGCTAACGACTTTTTTCCTTCAATACAATGCAGTTGTTCGACATATTCTGAATCTTTGAATTTTTATATATTACACTTGATTATCACATTTTAAAATTCTCAACAGTTTTCTGTGCTATACTCGAAGAGTGATGTATTGTAAAGACGGAAACTTCTGTTTTCAATTTTCCACACTGAAATTTAGTGACTGAATTATTCACTCAATAATTTTGTTGAAAATGTGTGTTAAGATTTTATCATCATACTACAGACTTAATGTCAAGATATCAGGTTTCTAATAAGTAGGTAGGTGTGTTTGAAGTTTTCAAAAATTGGAATTTGAATAAATTCACTATTAAATTTTAGAAAAAAAAAATGATAGGTTGGGTTAGGGTTAGTTTATGCTATGCGAACCTCCGCTTTGTAAATATTCGATATATTCCGAATGTTTAAATTTTTAAACATACCTACTTGAATATCGCATTTTTAAATTCTTGACAGTTTTCTGTGCAATACTCGAAGGTGTTGTATTGTAAAGTTGGAAACTTCTGTTTCCAGTTTTCCACACGGAAATTCAGCGATTGAATTATTTACCGAATAATTTTGCCGAAAATGTATATTAAGATTTTATCCCCATCACGGTACAATACAGACTTAATGTCAAGACATCAGGTCTCTAATAGTAGGTATTAGGTGTGTTTGACATTTTCCAAAATCAGAATTTGAAAAAATTCATTATTAAATTTTAGAAAAAAAAAATGGTAGGTTGGGTTAGGGTTAGTTAGGTGAACCTCCACTCTGTAAGTTATACAGTTGTATGCATATTATTATGGTTTGAGGTCGATACTCGATACGCACACATCGCAGCATGTATAAAACACGTCTTGTGTCACGTTCGTCGACTTTACAATTTGCATTTGTACGAGCCAGACGCCGTTGTTGATACACTATAATAAATGTTATAAAAAAGTTGTAAGACACTCGGTGGCCGCGTGTTGAACGTGCACAAAAAAATAATAAAAAATAAAAAATAAAAATAATACCGACGACAGTGTTGTGCACGGCGTCTAATGTGACGTGTACGAATTTTATTTTATTATTTTTAACGTGCAGCTCGACTAAAATGATGAGGGATAGTATTATAATAACTAATAAGAGAAATTGTTTATTTCCGTAAAATTCGAATGTCGACCCCGACGGATTTCTAGAATCTAGGGTCTGGAGCAGCGGTGTGATTAAGGGAGTGCACGACGGTGCACTTGCACCCTTTGGTGTTATGTATAGCAGGTGCAAAGATATATGTCTTTTGCACTTGCAGACGCTGAACTTTATACCTGTTAAAATACAATACTATATCTCATCGATTTGTCGGATTTCTTATTAACCTATTTATAAATTTTGTAGCCATCACTATTGGTAATTCATTTCATATAAATATTATATTTTTACATGTACAATAAATAATAATATATCATACAGGTACACCACATACAATGTTTGAAATGTACAGATTTTGTTTATATTGTAAACAAATATAAAAACATACCTGTAGCAAGTGCGAGCAAAGTGATTAGCTATAAGTATGGCTTAATTTATCATTACGATTATTGGATCGATAAAAGTTTTGTACCTGCTAAAATTTAATAGAATTACGCCAATGATCTGGAGTAACTGCAGGAACGAACAGCAAGCACATAATATCCGCTTGAAATAATGTTTGATAATGTTACGGCTATAACACTATTATAATATATGTTGTTCACCTAATTTTTGATTTCAAGGACAACCAACTATACAAAATAAATACATACCTATTTAATATCGTTAATAATTGTATTAAATGTTAAATGTATTAACGGTAATATGAAATATTATTTTCTTATTTTAGAAAAGTTTTTACGGATGTTGCGATGTGAACACAGTTAATTAAATCATTTTTTATCCCGAGTAGGCATGATTTTCATTTAAAATAAATTTAAAAAAAAAATAAAAATAATGTATTCGATTACCAACCAAATCAAGCCCACTATAGGTTTTTTTTCACCTTATTTAAGATGTATTTGAATTTTAAATACCATACAATATAAACACTTGTGTGTTCGTGGTATTCAATATTTATAGGTTTAGTATAATAAACAACGAAAATGTGGTTACTATTGCAATGACAATTATTTTTTGTATTAGATCATATTTAACTAAAGAGCCTATTAATTGATAATAATATGCCATGGTAGAAGTCAACTTTGGTTTCAGGGCAACTAAAACCCATAGGTGTCTAGAATAAAAGAGTCCTTTATAAACCTCTCATAACACTAATGTAATATATTTCTCGATAATTCAAGTTAATCCAATTCCATTGAACACGCACAACAAGAGCCGACTTTATTAAATTGATATTAATTGTGTTGAACGAGTAGAACATTATAACTTTGTTTAATTAAAACAGATTGAATTGCTGAAGTTGAATTTATGCAGCGAACATAGTACATAATTCGATTGGATATTTGGCGAGTATTTCACACTGTTATATCAATTAATTAAATCTATATAACGTTAATATTATATTTCTATAACAAGAAATATAGGACAAAACGTAAAAAGGTTCTGTATTGTTATTTTATAGAATTAAAATCAAACTATTTTTTCACTTTGTGGCATGTGACTTTTGGAAACTGATTTTAAATATCCCACGCGTATCAAAATAATCATAAACAATTAGAATATTATCACACTGATAGACACGACTACATTTTAAAAGTATTACACATTTTATTGGATGATTGTGCGTTTGTGTAAAAAGCAATTTAGAAATGTCTAATCGCGAACATACAATATTACGATATGTGATTTTGTAATTAGCTATTATATTATAATCTATAACGACCTACCTATGTTTATAGTGTATTACTACTCGTATATTATTATATGAATGCATCATATAATGTGGACAGCCATTAATTATTAGTAATTTATTATGTATAATCATATTCTGTTTGACACGGTGTGACTTGCGCGACAACCATCATAATATTATCCAATCATCCTTTGATGTTGGTCGGTGTCAACGTATACTGTTGCGCCGTCGACCAGCTGATACCGTCACATCGGACACACTTGTGCATCATAATTTGCCGTGAAAAGAGCCTAACGACCCATTCATCGAAAATCTAAAAATCAAAAATTTGCCAAACAATGCGATATAGTTTTTAATGAATTTTAATAACTCCATGTACCACCATAGATAATAAAGTGATTTATTATCTGTGTGTACCACCTGCGGTACTATATATATTATATGGTACGGTTTGATGACGTATTGCGGTACCTATACGGTGTTGAGGTGTTATATAGGTTTGCCAAAAATATTCATCATAAAACGCGATTAGGTACTTTACGGAGGTTTTTCTCGGATTTTCTATTTGACCCACCAATATAAAGAAAGGGGTTTCATCGATTCCGCCAGACCTTTTTATACTTAGGGATAAGGTTTATCGATTCTGCCAGCATCGATTCTACCAGTGCAGGTAGTCTAAAAACAACCTACCGATTTTATTTATTTAACTATGTATATTGTATTATTTTATATATATTATATTAATTCACATTGTATTATTTTGCATCACCTTATTATAACAATACCATTGTATAACTTAAAACTACATTTGACTAAGTCAATTTATATTTAAATTAATTATTGAATTATTTTGTAGATAGAATATTATTATTATTGTAACATTTTATTTATTTAACTATATTGTATTATTTTATATATATATATATATATATTAATTCACACTGCATTAGTTTTTCATCATCATATCATAAAAAATATATTTAACTAAATTAATTTATATTAAAATTAATTATTTAATTATTGTTTAAGAATTTGCTAGGCTGAGGTAAAACTTGGAAGGTGGCGGAATCGATAGGTTGTTTTTAGACTACCTGAACTGGCGGAGTCGATACTGGCGGAATCAATGCTACATTGGCGGAATCGATAAGTCCCCATAACGAAAATGTGTAATCTATGCACATATACCTAGTAATAGAATCTCACTATATCCGCGCTTTTAATTAAATTTTAAGAGAAGACAATTTAAATCATCTAAATACGTACCCATGAAAATATAGTAAATGCATGATAATAACTGGAAAATAAAAATACATTTTACCGCATTGATATTGTATGGTTTCATCATTTTTATATACTTTTAACGAACTCACTCGTGTCCTTATTAAACATTAAATAACGTATATTTATCTGTCATTTTCAACCATATACATATTAAAAATCATAAAGAATGAGCAATAAAAATATAAAAGAAATTGGGTAGTAATGTTACTACGTACATAAAATTTCGATTCAGTAAAATGATAATAATATGAAAATAAAATTTAAAAAATGTCAATAAACACGAGATGAGTATAGAATTTTTAACATAAATACAATATTATGGCATCGTTAACTAACTGAATAAATAATATTTTATCATTTATTTGTTTTTCAAATATCGCTATATCAGTTAATTTTTTTTTTTTTTTTAATATTGCAATAAGTAAATTTTGCGGGATGCATTTAACCATATAAACATAATAAAATATATTAAACTACCTATACTAAGAGTCTAAGAGAACAACAATCGTAACAATTATTTTATATTGGAAATGTCGTTTTCTAAATTTTTATTATAATTATCTTTTTTTTACTAAATATTTATTTAAATTTAAATTTAGTCCAACAACTCAATGTCAATTTTCTTATCCAGATGGATTTCCATAGGTATGAACAGGAGCAAATCGAACTCAACCTAACAGAATCAGCTATCGATGTCACCTTCGGTCCTAATCCAGACCAGAACGAGAAGATCTTAAAATTCCTAAAATTAACTAAATCTAATTAACCGGATTTAATTGTATTGTTTAAGTGTTAGAATGTAATGTCCCGTAATTGTAAATAATATAAGATAACATCATCTTCGCTGCCGAGTTTGTATTTGCGATAAATGAAAAAAATAAAATTTTAATTTGGGTGTTTTTATAGCAAATTTAAATGAATTAACTTTTGTATGGATATTTTCTGCATTTTCAGCATTCTTTAACTATGAATATTGTTATGAATCATTTTTATTTTAATGGTCACAACATTCTGTGTAGAAGAGAAACAATATTCAAGTACCTACGCAGTTAATTATTTTCAGTAAGTATATAGGAACGAGCTTCTTGATTAAAAAATTCTTTCTTTACATTGAATATATGAAGGTAATAAAAAGAGAAAAGAGGATAATATTCACCTGAATTTTAATAACCTTTAAAAAAAGTTCTAGCTATGTCGTCTTACGATTATTTAAACGATGGTTTTTTTTTTCTTCAATACGCCGTTTACAAAAGACAGAATAAAAATTATTAGAATAAAAAAAAGAAAATCCAAATCATTAATTTTTCTTTGTTTGTAGAAAATCTGAATTTTTTTTCCTGAAACTACTTTTTCAACTCTTATAATCAACGATTTCACCATTTTTAATGGTTTTATGCTTTCATTAGAACAAGTAAATATATTTTAGACTTTGAGTTGATCAATGACATGTGCCCAATAGAGCAGAAAAAATGGTTCAAGCTTCAAATAAGAGAATACATTTTATGTAAATGAATTGAACTTCGTTGTTCCTTCCGGAAATAAAAGTAAAATCGTTTTTAAATTAAGACAATAAACGAGGATAGTTATGGTTTTTATACAGAACAGTCCATCTTTGCCAAATTCTATTTTATTTTATTTTTTGTTATTCAAAAATAAAATATACCTGCAGAACTTAAAATCGTCATCAAATATTAATATTGGACATTTTTTAAAAGTTATATTTTAATTATAATTTATATTCTATTCATTAAATTTTTGTTTTTTAGATTTATAAAGTTATGATATTATATTTGTGTTGGAGCACAAGAGATTCGACATTCAGTACAGAATTTTTAAAAGATTTTTTTTTCTATAATTTTAACAATTTGACATAACGCACATATTATGTACTTACCTACTTATTTTATGATCAACAACGAAGTTCAATTTTTGATGAAATTGGATATTGAAACGTATAATAAGCTGATGATAAGTATGATAACGATTTTTGTTCATTTTATATCAATAGTATGTAATAGGTGCATAAGCGAAATTTCTTTTAATAGCATTTCAATTTAAACGGGAATTTAACTGATCGAATATTTAAAAGCAAAATAGCGATTTTAGTTTTTCAATTAAAAATATATTATACTTGTTTGTGGTTGAAACTTTTTGTCATTTTATTATTAACGATGATACCTACCCAATGGAATTTTTAAAATAGTTGGATATTAATTTTAAAATATTTATCTAATGTTTTTATTTTTATTTATATATATTAATAATAATATATTACATTACTATTTTATATTTATTTATATTTTTATTTTATTTATAATATCTAATATTTATCAATGTTATTAACACCATTCTATATAAGACTACTGGAGTTATTAATATTCTATACGAAACGATATAATGTATTATATTTTATAATGTAAAATGCGATTTGTTTTTGCCAAACATCATATTATGAGCTTATAGTGTTACCATTAGAAAAATATTTTAATTCTTATATTATAAATAATATTATATAATATAGTCTGACACTGGCAGCCTGCAGGAAGACGTCGGGTATATTCCTTTAGAATAATTTTTCGTGTACAATGACGATTTATCATTTAATTCAAATTTAATACATCCATTACTATACGATGACTTACTCAATGACAAGGTGCATTTGACACTTACTGTGACGTCTCTGGTTTTTATTATTTATATTATTATTATTTATGGTTTCAGTTATGTGCAATGTTTGAATTTTCTCAACAGACTCAAAGTTTCAGACCCTGCAAGTACCTACCTGTGTCCAAAATATTAAATTCACGTTGTTACCTGTAAAAAGAAAAAAAAAATGTCACTACAGATAAGAGTAATTGTTTTAAAATATACGAGAGACAATGCAGAAATCTTAAGTAGGCCATCGTCAAACGATCGGAGGGGGGGGGGGGCTGTAAAACAAAAGTCTGCAGCAATAATACAGATTTTATCTTAGTAATACACATCGCAAAATGGAAATCATTTTCATAAATTACACAACGTAAAATAAACAATTTTGTAATAGTACATAAAATATTCTCTAAGAAAGTATATAAAATATACGTATAATTAGCATATAATTTTAAGCACTTATAATCACTAATATTTTTAATATCAACAATGATTAGGATCTGCTAAAACACTTAAAATGTTTTATCAGCTGTTTAATTTAGTTACTGCGACGAAAAGTTTGAATACTTGTATTTACCTAATGGTCTTAAAATATTATTGCCATCCTTGTTATATGGCCAGTGCTTTATTTTCGCCTAATCCGATCATCCACGCAACCGTTTAACACATTGTTGGATTTCGGATTTTATTCGAACATTTAATATTCGCCTCGAGTCACGCCGTGCGCCCACCTTACTCGTCAATATCGCGTAATCGCATATAAATGCTCTTGTAAATAATTGTAAATAATTCTCCTGTCGATTCAATGAACACATCTGTTGCCGAAGCGTTTATGCAAATTGAGATCTTATATGAATTATTCCATACACATACACACACCGACACATCACACCACTATATCTTGTACATACGTTACCATTTTGATCCCTCCGATTGGCTCTGACAACATACAAGAATGTAGCGTGCAATACACAACAACACGTCGACTTCGGCTGATTTTTGTCGATTTTCACGAGACTTTATGTACTGCAAGTTAAAGGTAAAAAATAAAAAAACTGTGTTGTGGTAAAACATTAGTAAAGTAATTAGTTAAGTAATAATATTTAACTAAATATATAGTAAAAATAAACGAAATAACACTAAGAACAGGGAGAAAAATAAAAATATAAAAACAGCATTTTTTATAGTTATGAATACATAAGTATTACAAGTATTATAACTCTTTTACATAGAACATAAACATTATACATAGGTATACCTAATAAAGTATGTCATGTAAAGGTTATAAATATTTTAAAGATCATATTATAATAATAATGATTGACTTATATTGGTTTTAGTGTTAGTTCTTAAGTATTTATTTTTACATTTAAGTTTAAAGAGTTGAATAATTTTAGTCCTTGATAGTTAACGTATTTTTGGCCTATATTATTTTCTTTCCATAATCAATTTTTATTCCATATGCTATGCGTGCACGCTTATTTAGTAAAACATCCAATGGAAGAAATTTTTTTATGTATCAAACATTTTTTGTGCAAAAAACTTACTGGTAAAACATTAAGTGTTCCATATAATTATATTTTGTGTATTCGGATTTATTTTTTATTTTGTTAAGGCAGGTACGAATTGCATTATACAGGCATACAGCATTTGGATTTCTTCGGTAATATATTATACTAATGATTGTGTTTTATCTTTTATCTATATCATACATTACGTATAATATATATGTGACATAAATTTATATCTTTATTGGCCACAGACATATTATATATATATATATCAGCTGTCATCACGTTGAGATCTCCACTGATTATTATTATTATATAGGAACATTGCAGCTATCTCGTCGTCGTCATCGGAGAATATAATAATATTTCATGTCCATGTAATTCATATTTTATTTGTCATGTCAGAGTTATCAAAAAGTTACACAGGTTGCAAAATTCGTTTTCGGTAGAAATACTCACATCGTTTGTATTATAGTAAACCCACTCATCTCCCCCCCCACTTACCTACACATCTGTGTACTATGTCACCGCGAGTTTTCATAAATGTGTCATGTCTCAAGTGACTGAATTGAGTATTTGTGTAACGTACGTGTAATGCATAACCTTTCAATCCTTCATCGTCACTTGCGACATCAAATCAAAAGGCACAAATCACAATTAAAAGTTGTTAGAAACGTCTCTGAAATAACGAAAAACTATATACCGATTTGAGGTGTTCTGTATGGGTATTAACAATCACAATGTCACGTACAAAAAATCAAATAATTTACAATTTTCAATAATTTTCTCGTAAAATGGTACAAATATTCGACATTTCAAAATATATAATTGATGTTGTAATATTTATTTCCCAACCAACATTATTTTTACACTACAAACGGATAATTTAAAATAAAAGAAGTTGGTCACTTCCAAGCCAATGGCTGTTCACGGAAATGAGAGTTCATATCATAGACTATCATAATAGTATTAACTTAATATAAAAATAGTATAACTTGTAAATAAACTTTACATAAATAGTAACTAAACAATAACAATTTTATGAATTAAAAATAAGAAATAAGACTTGATATTAATAACTGTGTACACTTTAATAAATATAAAGGAATTATTGAGGGGGGGAGCAGACAGAACATAAATGCACATAAAAAAGTGTTTTTACAATAATAAAATATAACAATATAATGTTTAATGGACTTAGCTAATTTGTTCAAATCACATAATATCATAAATAACAGCGTAGACGTTTTGTTTAAAATGATAATGATTTAGAATAACAGTCATGAGAGTTAATTTTGAATTTTACACAGAAATTTACAAATATATATTCTGGTCCAGACTGCGGGAAACAATTCCTTAATTTAGGAATAAATATTTCCGCTTAAATCAGAAATAATTAGAATGGTTAAACATGTTTAAAAATAAAATATGTCTCTCAAATTGCATCTGAAACCATAGATGGACTAATAAATAATATATTGTATTTTCATTGTTCATATTTTAATTTATTTTTCTTCATTGGTTAAACATAGGTCATTAACTTTATAACAACAGTATTACAATTTTTGTTATTGTATAATTATTTTTTTTTTAAGTTATAAAATTATGTTTTGGTAGTTCGAAAATGGATAAATTGTTTCGTACAGGTTGTCAGGGATGTCGAAGTCTATATATTGATATATTATATCACGGTAATTAAGTATAAAATTTTAGGGGTTGATGGATTATATACTTTTTGCTAGCTTACAATTTTTACGCTTTGTGTATGTAGTAGTAAACATATCAAATCAATTAAAATGTACTATAGGTAGTTACATAATTTAATAATTATTAGTTCTAAATATTTTACTCTTAAAGTTTCTATATTTATTATCCCATAAAAATTACTCTAGTGTCATCATTTAAACTTTTAACTTAGATTTATAGTTGTAGACTATATATTAAGTTGGATAAATAATTAAAAAACAAAAAATTATGCTCTTAAATAATACAAGGCACACTATAAAGTCATCTATTATATATTATTTTATATTATGCTCCATCTAATGTCTAATTTATGAGTTCATGTGATGTGGCATTTCGGTCTTGACTATACTACACTATAATGTATTAATTATTCTGCGCAATTACTATGCGTATACCATTAAATCGAAAATTCTGTTGGTGCTGTTAAATTATCTCGCAATAATACAATATCCATACCAAAACAGTCTGCGATAATTATTGTCTCGTGTCTTAAATCTTTTAACCGTCTTTCCATAAAACATAAATGTATTCAAAATGAACATCCCATAAAACAAGTTGAACAACTTTCATAGTGGTTATTTAAATATAATTACATGTTGTGTGTGTCTGTCTGTACTCATTAAGTTTATATAGCAGAAATAATACTACTTTAATTAATCAAAACCCCCATAAATATTTTTGGGTTATATATTTTCATTTACAGAGCATACGGGTGGATACTTAATTAAAAAAATAACACGTTGTATTATGATTCCGTGTTAATATTTTCAATATATTTTTCTGCTGTAAAATACAATTCTAATAATGGATAAAAATATGTTTATACAATGGACGCAACAATTAATATTTAAAAAAAAGTATACAAAGTTACGTGATTCTAGAGGAATGGTCGAGTAAATATTATGGATAAATTGATTTTAAATTATTCACAGAATGTTTCATACACTATATAATGCCTATATAGGGAAACTATACTCGGTAGTCCCTCGATAATTCGAAATTCAGGGGACCAGGCTAAAAATTCGATTTATAGATGTTTTCGATTTACCGAGTGATCACGGTGTAATTTCCTTGATGGTTATCTACACGGTCTTTTGTTTGCCACCTAGTGAATAATGTGTTAAATTATATTTTTGAAATGTTAAAAAAAGTGTAAATAAATGTTCTGAAAACTGTGCTAAAATGTTTTACTTCGACTTAAAATTTTCGATCACGCAACTTTTTGCTCATGGGGTTTCACCTTGGTTTGAAAAACGGAAATCCGGTTCCTGCAAAAAATAAAAAATAAAAAATATTAAAATATTTTAAGCCCCATGAGACTTAGACAAAGGGTCCGTACTCGACAAACTATACATGTCTACACAGTCATCATTGCCTTTGAGTTAGCGAGAATTTGGAATGCGTAATTCAATTTTCTCTCATTTCCCTTCTCGACGGGATGACTCATGAAAATAACCAAATGAACGGGACCAGTCGATACGAATAGGCACCACAGGAATTGTATAATTATTATTCAATGGATATTGGTATTGACGTACTGCAGTACAGTATTGGAATGTCGCTGGTTTCAAGTGCACATAAGGTCAACATAATATAACCAAGTTAACATCGTAAGCATGGCAGACGGCGATTAATTAATTCGATTGGAAACAATGTCGGCTTGAAATCAGTGATTTAATCCAGGGATTCTCAAACTGTAGTACGCGTATACCTCTTGGGGTACTCGCCGTTTTTAAGGGATACGGTTAGGGTTTAAAATGTATGTCTTTCGATTTTTTTGTATAATATATTTTAGCTTAGTAACTATAAGAAGAGGGGTACCCAAAACGATTTATTGGTAAAAAGTGATATTACACTTTTTAAGTGTGGTAAAAAGTAGTACAGTGTTAATACAATTTTGATAATGCCTCTTTTACTCGATTGAGATAATTCACCTATATATATAAATGCGTTATAAAGTAAGGCAATAGGTTCAGATTCGTATTACATATTATAAACCCAAAGGCCAATATATTCTAACGAAAGTTGATAGTCTGTGAGGTAATATTATATTATATCTTATAAGTTTATATTATTTATAAAAATATTATACTATTGAAATGTAAAACTATTGCATAATAATAATACAAATATGCGTTTACTCTTAACCTGATGTATGTTAGTCATCTGAAAACATACAATATTGAATTATAGTTTCTCCCACGTAGCACCATAAATTTCCGTTGATTTTGAACCTACGAAAACAGCATTTCCACACAGGGACGTAATGATATCTTACAAAAACGTGTGAAAAAAATGCTCAGATGCGTAGTGAAACGTACCATCAATAAAAACGTTCGCAACTTCATCACGTTAGCTTACTGCATACTATCGAATTCATTTAAAAACATTCCACCACCAACGGCCAAACATATACTGCCGAATAACAGAAAATATTTCATCAGTTTTACTCGCAATTAATACATAGTATTAAACGCGGATTGTTTTTGAAAGAAATTAGGTCAACCTTCGTGTTGTAAATACAAACGTAGGTAAATCTACTGTACAAAATCCTTAGAAATGAAGAAGAATATGTCTCCGCTCAGATTCGTTTGATGATTTATCACTGAATTAAATTTTAACACGCCACCATTGACAACAGAGACCTATACTCAATTAAGAAGTACCTCAACACAATATGCTACTACGAACAGCAAATCAAATTCTCCGGTTTTTATCGTATGAGTTAGGTATTACAAAGTATAACTTATTATGCGCTTTTAAAAATTGTATTTTTTAATCATGACAATATATAGATTTAAAAAAAAACACCAAAATATTATATACATTTTTCAATGATTATGACAACATAGTTTGATTCTTTTTTTTTTTTTTTTTTTTTTTATTGATCAAATAAAAACTCGGCAACTACATGGCCATTAGTTACAGTTGTGGTATGTTTACATGGTTTAAGATTTTTACAACATTTTTTTTTTTAAAGTGGATTACAATATTAAAGATAAGTTATAACAGTATGGTTTCTAAGTATTTATATAAGAAAGAAAAAAAACAAATGTGAATCATTAAATTAAATTGTAAAGACCTGTTGACTTCAAAAAAAGGATCATCTTATTGTTCTCCACAGCATTGGGTCCCAATGCGATGTCGAGGGTATAGTTTGATTCACTTTGACTTACAATCATTTATGTTTAACCATATATATATATATAATATCAGTAAATTATTATATTATTTATTTTATACATATAAATTACCTATATAGAACGTTTAATCTCAATCAAAATATAAATCAGTTCAGTCAGTTCAGATCATGTGAGCTTTCAAATATCAATACTTTAGTGTAGGTGGATACGATATTATCTATTTTTGTTCGTTATGATATTTTCATTGAGATTAAAAGTATTCACTGGATATATTATAGTTTTCATGTACATTTTCCGATTATCATAACTCCTATTATATCACAGCGCCTTTTCTCTCGCACACGTACACCTCTCTTTCCTTCTCCCCCCATCTCTCTCTCTCACACTCTCTTTATGTATATAGAATGTGTATACATATACGCACATATACACATCTGAGGTTGACAAGGCTATTCCTGGTCTGGGAAGTTATGTTTCCTGAGCCCCACAAAAGGATAGAAAACTCAAACGGGGCAAGTCGACAATAGATTTTACTTTTCGTTCGAATGGGCGGGGTATAGAGGAATACGACATCGATGATTTATGTTTGCGCAATATCAACAGTACACACACACAAACATATACGCATACTTACATATTATTATATACGGAAGCGATTTCCTTTTTCAAAAGGGTTATCCGTTGTAGACAGATCCTCCGCCCCAAAAACTCATCCACTGCACAATAACGCCATGTATAGGATATATATATGTACTGTATTATGATTGTGAATTTGTATCAGCTAAAAAAAAAAATTGCATAATATATTATATTTAAATATTCAATTGCATTTTTTTCTTATTAATCCTCGTAGGCGTCACGTTTTTTTAAAATTACTACGGTGTAAAATAACAGATAATTATTATGCTCAAATCATTGTTATAATATTATATTTAATCTCAAAAAGTTTATTACCATTTTTTAATAGCTGGTGCATAATAATATGATAAAATAAATACTCATCGTTTTAGTAATGTTTTTTTTTTTTAAGAAAATGTTTATATATTTATATTTTTTTTGTTTTTAATTTTTAAGTCATAATCGTGGTATATATTATATATTACAATGAATGAAATTCTTCATTAAAATATAATGCATTTGAAGGGTCTGTTGAAGCAAAAAAAGTTTTGACCCTTTCGTGGTGTCATAAAAATAAAAAGCTATTGGACTGAGGATGACAGTCAATGGAAGTACACGGGCGTCGCGCACACCACTAATGGATATATTAGAATATGATAGCACGTATACTGTACTTCCAGGTTTTTTTTTTAAAAATGTTCATTTGCGGATTTTCGAAAATTTCGGTTTTTTTTTCGGTAAATTTTTATCCTCGAGTTTAAATATTCTATGAATCTTTAAATTATAATATTTTAAATAAGTACGCTGGAAAAAATGAAATTTATTCCATAAAAAAAAAAGCCTGCAGCCTTTTACTTCTTTATATTATGCGCCATTATATTATTATTATGTCATATTTTTCGTATTATCACTCGGCGTGTTCGTAACATAATCATATAAAATATACATTATACACATAAAATTACTATCATACTTATTAAAGAAACATGTTATTTTATATACCGTATTAAGTTTGTTCTTTACATTTTTCGTTTATATTATAATGCATAATAAGCTGATGTTAAAGACATAAATTTGAATATTATAACAGTGACAATAATTTATGTAGTGCTAATGGATAGGTCGTCGATGCGAAATAAAGATGAATTTTTTAAAGAGAAATATGAAGAACACGCTTAATGCATTCTATTTAAAATAAAACAAACTATTACTTATATTGTGACGAAAACTCTACCTATGATTTTTTGTTATTTTAGATTCTGAGCGGAGCGATGAATGTATTGATTTTACCATGATGTGTGTGTGTGTTTTTTTTTTGTGTCTGTCATCACGTTTTGGGGCAGTAAAAATGCTTCGATTTTTGACTTCAGTACCTCGTTCGATCAGAAAGTGAATCTAGTTGGTACTTTAGGGGGTCAAAAGTGAAAAATTCTTAATACTTTTCTAAATAATCGAGAAAAACAAACTAAAAATTAAGGGAAAAACGGGAAATTTTACGCACACTCATTTTTCGACAAAGTCGATTTTGGTTTATGATGTAATTTTAAAATAAATGACCATAGATACATGCAATTTTCATCCAATGTTTATAAAGTATATTTTATCCACCATGCAAAAAGTTTTCGACTTAAGTTGAACTATTCATAGGCATTTGAAATTTTCGATCATTATTAGTTTTTTTTAAATTAATATCGATAAAAATTTATTTGTTTAGCAGAAAAGCTTGAAAATTTAATACAAGGCTCTTAACATATTGTTACAATAGCAGTTGAAAAATAAAATAAATTCATAGTCACAATTTTTTTTATAAGCATTCAAAGTTTGAATTTTGACAAAATATGTAAAAATCACGAAAATTCACAAATTATTTTAAGCTAGAAATTCATAAAAAATTTTCTACAAGATTCCTTACAAGTTTTTCAATCTTTATCACAAATAAAAATTCCACCGGAAATTCAAATTAAATTTTTATGAGCATTTGAAATTTAAATTTTTACAACGTTGGATTTTCACTTTTAGCGATTTCCTTAATTTGGTGTAACTCTAAAACAAATTACCGCAGATACTTGAAATTTTGACTGAATGTTTATATAGGCGTTTTATATATTTGATAAAATTTTCAAAATATTTAGATTTATTATTGATCAAATAAAAACTCGGCAACTACATAGCCATTAGTTACAGTTGTGGTATGTTTACATGGTTTAAGATTTTTACAAAATTTTTTTTTTTAAAGGGGATTACAATATTAAAGATAAGTTATAACAGTATGGTTTCTAAGTATTTATATAAGAAAGAAAAAAAACAAATGTGAATCATTAAATTAAATTGTAAAGACCTGTTGACTTCAAAAAAAGGATCATCTTGTTGTTCTCCACAGCATTGGGTCCCAATGCGATGTCGAGGGTCGTGTCCAATCCGGTGTTTTGACGTTCTTGCTGGTATTTTAGGCATTCTGTTATTATGTGTTTCACTGATATTTGGACACCACATACTTCGCATAATGGTGGTTCTTCCTTAGCCATTAGGTGTCCGTGTGTAAGTCGCGTGTGTCCTATTCTCAATCTGTTGAGTACCGATTCTTCTTTTCTGTTTAAAGAGCTGTTTAACCACCTAAATGTACTGCTTTTAATTCTGTTAAGCTTGGTGTTTTGTTGTTTCCAAGTATTGAGCCATCTGGTGTTAGTTATGTCATTTATGTATTTTTTGAGATCGTTGTAGGTGGATCCAAGAATAATTTTACATACGGAGCTTGTGACTGCGAGCTTAGCGTGTTTATCAGCTAGTTCATTTCCTTCGATGCCGATGTGCCCGGGGACCCACATGAGAGTGATTTGTTTGTTTTTATGCAAGGCTTCATTTAATTTGTTCAGTATTTTTGTCGCTATTTCGCCGGGTTTGAACTGGTTTTTTATGCTATTAAGGGCACCCAAGGAGTCACTGAATATTATGTGGTTGGGGTGTTCATCATCTAAGGTTGTTTTGATCGCCTCAAGTATCGCTATTGCCTCGGCCGTATATATGGAGCAGGTGTTCGGCAGCTTCAATGTTACGTTTTGGTTCCTTAGTATTATTGAAATTCCTACTTGGTCTTGTGTCTTGGATGCGTCCGTGTAAACTTCTTGATAATCTCGGTAATTTTCTAATATGCTTTGAAAGTGTCTTCTGTAAATTTCTGGTGGAGTTTGTTGTTTTAGAAAGGAGCTAAGTTCCGTATTTATGTCGAAAGAGGAAGTCCATGCGGGTGGGGACAATTGTTCTCTCGTCATTGATTGATCTATAATAATGCCGTTTTTCCCTAGTTCATCATATAAATCGGAGTTTTCTGATGGCAGTGGTAGGTTGTTACATATATAGGATCTAACCATGTATTTAAGCGATAGGTCATTCCTTTTAATCTCAGGTATGGGTACGCCTGCTGTATTATATATGCTGTAAATTGGACTGCTGCGAAAAGCGCCAATCGCGAGCCTTAGTCCAGTATTATTGGTACTATCTATTGCATTTAAAATAGATCGGGATGCTGTTTTGTATATGTTTGATCCGTAATATATTTTCGATTGAATGGTTGCCTTATGAATTTTGATAAGTGTACTAGAGTCACCTCCCCAGGAAGTGTGAGATAATATTTTTAAAATATTAAGTGTTTGACTGGTAGATGTTTTAAGGTAGCGTATGTGGGTTGCCCATGTGAGCCTGCGGTCGAAGAAAATACCAAGTATTTTGACTGATTCTTTTGTTGGAATTGGAGTGTTGTCTAGTGTAATTATTAGTTCGCTAACATTTCTTTTTTTTGTAAATATGATGATGTTGGATTTAGTTGGTGAGAATTTGAATCCTGTCTTATTGGCCCATTCTGTTAAATTGTCGGTGGTTGTTTGTAGGAATTTTTGTATTGAACTTATATTGTTGCTACGACATGAATAACTGAAATCATCAGCGAACAAGTTGCATTTTACGGGTGGTGAGCAGCTTTTGGTTATGTCATTTATGGCTATAAGAAAAAGAGTTACCGATAATGCTGAACCTTGTGGTACTCCGTTTTCCTGGATGAATTCCTCAGAATAGTGATTGTTAGCTTTGACTTTGAAATGCCGGTCTATTAGGAAGTTGGTTATCAGATTGAGTATCTTGCCTTTGCACAGGATTTGGTTAAGCTTGACTAAGATGTTGTGTCTCCATGTTGAGTCATAAGCCTTGGATATGTCAAGGTTGACTAGCCCCATAATTTGTTTGTTCTTAAAGGTCTGATTTACTTCATGATTAATATGAGTAAGAGTATCGATTGTGCTTTTATTTCTTCTAAAACCGCATTGTTGCTTAGAAAGGTATTTGTCTTTTTCTAGTAACCAAGTGAGTCTGTAATTAATAATTTTTTCAAGTATTTTTGACAAGGTGTTTAAAAGAGTTATTGGCCTATACCCTTCGGGATTGAACTTATCTTTTTCATTCTTAGAAATTGGTATTATTGTGCCTTTTTTCCATGTGGTTGGCCATGAACCTTCAGTGAAAATTCTATTAAACAGTGCCAGCATTAGTTTTAAGGTGTTAGGTCCGAAGTTCTGAATAAAAATGTAAGGTATGCTGTCAGGACCGGGACTGTGACTTTTACATCTTGAAAGAGTGTATGTGATTTCTTCCATAGTGATTGGTAGGTTTAGTTGGCATATTTAGATTTGTTTTGAGCTGTTTACTGACATTTTAATTTTTCAACTTTTTTAGTTTTTTTTTCTATAAATATCGATAAAAATATATTTGTTCGGTAGAAAAGCTTGAAAATTTAATACAAGGCTTCTAACACATTGTAACAATAGAAGTTAAAAAATATTAAAAATTCGTTGGCACGATTTTTTTTTATAAGCATTTAAAGTTGAAATTTTGACTAAATACGTAAAAATTACGGCAATGTTCAAATTATCTTAGATAGAAATTCATAAAAGTTTTCCTTTTTAATTCTAAGATTTGAAAATTTAATACAAGGCTCCTAACATATTTTTACAATAGCAGTTGCAAAATAAAAGGAATACATAGTCACAATTTTTATTTTTAAGCATTCAAAGTTTGAGTTTTGACAACATATTATGTAAAAATCACGAAAATACAAAAATTGTTTTAAGCTAGAAATTCACAAAAAATTTTCTTTTTATATCTAAGATTTGAAAATTTAATACAGGGCTCATAATTTATTTTTACAATAAAAATTGAAAAATAAAAGAAATGCGTAGTAACAATTTTTTTTTACAAGCATTCAAAGTTTGAATTTTGACATCATATGTAAAAATCACGAAAATTCGCAAATTATTTCAAACTAGAAATTCATAAAAATTTTTCTTTTTAAATCTAAGATTTGAAAATTTTTAATAATCTATAATATATCCTAGACAGATAAACCGTCTTCGCTCAGAATCGTTTTTTATATACAATGATATTATAATATCATTGGATTCAAATTTAATTCCATCCATTACAGTAACCCACTTGTAACCTACTGTACAGCAGAGCGATATACACGACTTACGCGCTTTTTTATTTATTTAATCTATTTAAATATCACTGCGATTTGAGTTTTAATATTTACTTTATAATTATAAGGGTTGCATATATTTTATGATTTTTTTAAATTAATAATTTTATAAGTTATTTTGGATGTTCGTGTTTCCAATGTGGTTGTTTTTATATAATTATTTAACAATATCATTTTCATTATTTATAATTTTAAATATTATGTGATAGGTATAAATATCAACCACGCAATTTAAATGCTATTGATAAGTTTTGGACTTTTGGCTAACATATTTTGACATAATAATTTACACATAATATACGATTTTCTTCGTATTTACCATCAGTGTTCGGCCTTTATGATGTTATACATGTTCCTTCCGGTCTCGTGCCTATGTAATAGGAATTTAATTATTGGAATAAATAAATTCCAATACTTTTTATATTGATAGGTAATTCAATTTTTAAAATATCAGCGTAAATTAATTATATGTATAGGGTTTTTGAGTATAACGTGAAATAATAACAAGTTAAACATGCTTATTCAAAGGTTAGGTTATATTTAAATATTTTATCAAAAAATATCTAAATTTAAATATGGATTTTTAATTCACCACTCTCAACACCAAAGTACTAATTTACAATGCTTTACTCAAATTGATTTGGGCTTATGACCTTCAACTTTGGAGTGTGGCTAAAAAATCTAACACAAATTGAATTCAAACTTCCAAAATATCTCTCTCCGACGACTATCTAAAAGCCCCACCCTATTATGTGAACAATAGAAGAAGATGCTCGATTTGACTATACACACGCTTCTATAAACGATTCCAAACTCATCCTAACACTTTATAAAAGATCTCTCTGCCCTTACACTCCAAGGCAGGGGCGTATTTATGGGGAGGAGGGCTTAATGGGCTTCAGCCCCCCCGCCCCCGAAATATAAATAATATTGTCATGATCTATGAAAGTGAAATGTAAAATTGTTTTGTTATACTGTACCTATGACTATGTTAATACATTTTGAGAGATTGTAATATTTAAATATTTAAATCATTAAATTATGTTTTTTTTGTTTTACTGTATAACTATATTAACTACTTTATACATTTTGATCAGCCCCTTCCGAAATAAAATTCTGGATACATACCTGCTCCCAGGAAATCCTAACCGTAGGTTAAAAAGAAAGTGTGGTGCCGTGACTTATTATAAAATATAATATTTTTTATATTGTTTGTTACTTTATCTTTTTTATATTTTTTTAAATAATAATAACTAAACGCATCCAGTCAAGTGTCACTAAAGGGTGGCTGCTTTAATCATACCTTTCATACAAGTACTTTTTCTTTTATCAAATAAACTAATTATTGTGCAAATTGTATAGGTTGTTTTTATCGAATAAACAATACGTGTGTTACAGATGACCAATACACACGTGTGTTACAGTCTGTCACATTTTTAGCTTCCAATAGCAGTAACCCGAACTTTGCCGCAATCAAAAAGGTATGTCTTTTTGATTACGGCAATACGGCCCTCCACAACCAAAGTAGGCAACAGCATCCACACGATCAACATGACGGATGGCCTTGATACTAACTCCCTCTCTCCACGTCTAATCTCACACAACCAAACACGCAAAACACCTTTGTAGAAACCACTGCAAATGTTTTTTTCCCCAAAAAATACCAAGCAATAATTTTCAACACGATCCAAGATGTTCCACAAATTGAATACATTAAAGCATTCACCCTACTTCGTCTCCAAATAATACAAAATTCGCATCACGCGTTTCAAACGATAAGTTCTACATAATATACTTCTCAAGCAAAAACATCGTCGATAAAATCATCACCAAACAATCTTACATAGTAATAAATTACGCAGAAAATACCGTATCGCCATCATATCAACCCGGCCAAACGCATAATATTATATCTAATGTGCAGCCGACATAATTCCGCACAACATAATCGCAAATAACAGCCTTTCATTTATATGTCATCACCAATTACATTTATGAAAGCAGGATTCTCTAATGACGAGTTCGGTCATGTAGGAAGCTTCGGGCGACAAGTACATATACACCCAGAGCATAGTGATAAAATTCTGAGCTCTATTTTAATACAATTCTACCAAACTGAATATCGTAGATTCTTGTTATCTTGTCCGACGACACTGTGAAATGTTTTTCATGTAAACAAACGGGCCATACATCGAACCACTCCAAAAACACAATAGAAAATTAAGCCGTATCAATCCTCTTTAACACCTCTCCGATTAAAAATTCCTCGGATAGCAACAAACACAAATAGCGCTCACACCGTCACAGATATAAATATCGAAAAAATTCCAAAGTAACAATTATCAACTCACCCACCACACAGGAATTAGCCGTCCAAGAAAAAAGATCTTCACCATCAACATCTGCCGCGATAACGCCAAATGATGTAACGCCAATATCAATGGGAACCGTAAATGCACGAAAAATTAACGGTACACTCGCAAACAAAATAAAAGACTCGGCTAAAACTCCACATCCCTGGGGCGGATCCAGAAATTCATCAAGGGGGGGGGGAAATAAAAATATATCCATCAGATACTATTCATACCTACTTAATAACATACTTATTATTATAAACATTAGTTATTAAATATAATAAGCTCAAGGGGGGAGGGGTATTTACCCTTTTACCCCTCCCTTGGATCCACCACTGCCACACCCTCCACAAAAATAACCTAAACACTCAAACACGACTGAACAAATAATAATTAAGCTAGATGAAGCACACTACTACCTGCAAAAATTGCTTTTGAAAACATACCAAACTTAAAAATTTACTTCAACCTGCAACTTCAATATATTATTGAAAACTCACTTACCTACTGCTTATTTAGATTAAAAAAATAAAAATATATTGCACAAAAATATAAAAATTAAATTAAAAAACTATGGATCTATATTGTGATCTATAACTTAATAATACACCTAGTCTAATCACGAAGTAACATACAAATAAGTTATTAACAAGTAGGTAAAACCATCAAAGTCAAATAATATCAGTACTGATTACAAAATACAATTTCAAAAACAAATATTTATTTATTACATACCTTTTTGCTGTGTATTTTCAATCTATCGACAATTACTTCCTTCGGTTTGTATATCATTGTTCAGAATTTAAAATCAAAGTCTATTAGTACATAAACCAATGAAGTAAATCTGTACGGAAAACTTTTTAACAACTAACAAGTTTGTTATGTAATCGGATAGTGTATTTATTTTGAACATTCAATAAGTTTTTCTTTGTAACTATTATTATTCGTTGTTGTGTATGTTGTTTATTCCCAGCACATACGTACCTACTCTGTACTCAATACAGTACATGAAAATATTTTATGAGTATTATGACATACTTTTGAGAAAAAAAAATTCAAACAATTTATGAGTGTGTGGCTTAATGCAAGTTGAAGAAAAATATTTTCTTGATAAATAAGCCATCACTAATTTGTTTTTCAATATTATAATATATTTTGAACTTATAATTTAATAATGAAATACACAAAAGAATATTACACTCGAAGTGTATTTGTTTTGATTGTGGATTTTTTTCAAATAGTAAATATCTGTCATTTTTCACTTTGATAAGTGAAATATTGGTTCAAGAAATTATACTCATAGAGCTTTACATATATATATAATATATATATATATATGTAAACCTAACCTAGAGTGGCCGAGCGAACTAAGGCGTCGGTTGCGATGCACGCAGTCACCGGTTCGAATCTCGGTCACGGGCGGCATCGCTCTTTGAACATTTCGCGGTGTCTGGAGATAGAGGCCGCCGCGTGCCAGTCCCCAACCGGGCATGGCAGAAACCCACGTATTAAAAACCTTCAGTACCTTCCCCTACAGTACCTTCCCCTACAGTTCCCCAGGCTAATGATCTCAGTTGTCGAAGCCCTAACCCTAAAAAAAAAAACTTATTTCGAATGGTAAGTGTAAACAAAAAATATGAACTCTTGAACTGATAATATTACATTTGAATTTTTAAGTGAATAGTTATAACTTACAAATTACAATCTACACATTTTTTTATCGCTTAACTGTATAGAATTAACATTTTTTTTTCTACCAAAATAGGCTGTTTTGAATATACAATTTGAATCAAAAATTAAATTCATTACGTTTTTAAAATCAATGTATCTCTTGTTTTCTTGGTTAATTTATTTTGCTATAACATTTTGACATTGTTTAAGTAAACAGCTAACCATAGACCATAATATTTATTATTGAAAAATATTAAAATATTTTTATATAGGCACACATTACAAGCTATAGTTATTGTTTACAAAGTTCTTATTTAAAATTTCATTTTTTTTTTTTGATGACTATATAATTTTAATATGAAATATTAATCTATTTAAATGTTGTAAATACAAAAGTGATTGGTTAATTTTTACTGTGGGTTACTTGCGTTTTTTTCTGAAAAGGGTTTATTATCCAGTAAAATCATGTTACAAGTAGGTCACTTAGTAGTTTATAATGTTTATTTTTCGAGTTTGACAGCGATTAATCGTTGTATATTTTCAAATGAATCTCATCACTGAAATTGAGTATAATATAATATAAACGGGATTTTATTTTAAATAATTTATAGGTTTTATATTCTTATTTCATTAGAATTTTATTTTAAGATTAATGTTTCAAATTGTACAATATCAAGTACGTTTCAGACTGCATTGTACACAAATATTTGCATAAATAATAAATAGCTTTAAATAAGACTAAAATACAAAATGCCTGCAGGTGTTCAAATGCTATTCAGGGGCGTCATTTCAGGTTTTTTTCAGGTGTGCGAAATTTCAAGCAGGCCATTTTGAAATTTCACCAGGCCATATAAAAATACGTATATGTATATTATCCTGCATTCAATTATTTCCATACATTATAGACTGGTTATTACAATTTGATTTTAATCATATAAATAATTGTGCATTTGTGGCTCGTGCATTATTTTAGGCTTCAGCAAGGCGCAGGCCAATTGCAAAATTTTAAAAGTAAGGGATGCAACCGCACACCCTGCCACCCCCCAAAATGACGCCCCTGATGCTATTGTGTTAAATGCACGTAATTACACCGCCAAAACTGCGGGTTGATTATGAATTATTAATTTATTTTCAACTGCAAGTTCTATGCAAACATATATAAATTTAAAACATGCTGACATACTAATACCACGTTATTTATGCCTACTGCAGAAGTATTACTTAGCCTACACTATGCTGTATGTGATTGTATTATATTGTATAGAACAAAGAGATAGCAAATTATTTAATCGAATGCAATAGAGACACAATAATTATTGTAATTCATACAGGATAAAATAATATAATAGGTTTCCACTATTTACCAGAGTGTGTATGATGATTAATAAAATATTATGTACCTAGTTTGCAATATTGTTAATTATGCAATCAAAAATAGTTGGACGAGATCATTAATTAAATGTATTAATTATTAAAGCATAATATTTTCATGTATTATAAATTAAATAACTTTTGCATATCATAACACACGCGAATAATGTTTTATTACATTAATATACCGTTATATTGTGTACAATTATTATTATTTTTATGGGTCACTGGATCACTGCCCAATTATTGGTACCTACATGAAATTATTAATTTTGTAAATAGAAAATATGAATATAGAACAATTCTACAGTTGTAATAGGTACCTAACTACATATTATACAGTAATAAATCATTTTAAATAAAAATCAAATAAATATACTGTTTGAAAGATTATCATTGCAGAAATGTCGAAATATTCCACAGAACTAAAAATTAAATTAAAAATATCATTTTAAATATATTACTATCATTATTATTACCCATAATAAGTTGATTCTTTTTAGTTTTTACTAAAATATAATAGCCAGCTACTTAAATAATTTACCTAACCAAAATTTTAAAAAACACTTAAAATAACTAGGATAAAAGGTAGTACAATATAATATAATCAAACCTTTTATAATCCTAATGGGCTATGTTTTCGAGGATCTTTATAATAAGAAAAAAAAAAAAAAATTACTTTTAATGTGTAGGTTAAATACACTGACTGAGAGACATAAAATAAAATGTACAAAAACTATTGTGAAGAACTCCAGTCTCCAATAAATAAACAAATATTTCATCAGGATTGGATATTAATATTATGCCCTCTTAAAATTTCAAACCTAACTTTGTGATTAAAAATTTAAACTCATTACGCCGGATGGTACATAAAATATTATTCTGAGTCATAGCTTTTCACTGCTACGGTATCTGATGTGAACATAAATGTTTGTTTAAAAAAAAATTTTTATTATAATATAGATAGGTACTTACATGCATAATGCATATAGACAATAATATAAACAATCAAAGACATCACGTCATCTTTCTTCGACACTGCCCGTGGACCGATAGCGCACTCTCGTAGACAGAAAATCGTCCCACGTCGTAAATTAAAGGGTTGAAATATTAATTGTAATATTTTAGAGATCTGAATATTTGTAAAAAATTTATAATATTACCTTTAAGATACCACACAAGATCATTATCGATTTAATTGTCTCATATTATAATATCAATTATGGAAACACAATATATATTATGTTAGTGTGATGCGTATTATAACGAAGTGTTTTACCACATTAACCACGACTTCATGATTGCGGTGGTTTGGAGTTAGCAAAAAGAGATATGCTAACTTACTGCTAAATGTCATAATGACTTGATTATCATAAACTGATTTAATATTGTATGATTGATTGTTTGAAGCACTGGAAATGATTCTGTGAATGATAATTTTATTTGAATTCTTGTCACTTAATTTGTAATAATTATTGCTGCATTGACTTTTATTTTATATCTATGCGTCTGTAGTGTGTGGTTTAGCTAAGATGTCGTTTTCATATTATAATCATCGTAAAGTTTTGGAATTTCTCAGGAGTTTGAATTGTATGATGAAGTTCGAGATTTATATATCCGGCGTAATGGACCACGGTAGGAGATAGTAATTTCTGATGGTATATTACGTGTTCAAGCTCGGATTTTTTATATGTAGGTTAAAAAATGCATACAAACTTTTCAATTTGTACCATAAAATATGAAATATTAATGTAATTTAAATACATTAATATTTAAGTCCGACAGAGTATTTTATTATCTCTAATGTAGGTCGTGGATGAATTTTGTATAAAATAAACAAATAAACAATACATTTTATTTTTATGCATTTTGAATGATTATGATATCATAAAATAGGTGTATTATACATAAAAACCGGTAATATTATATAATATCCTTAGAAATAGATTCTGACCGTTTTTCGTATGCATTATTGATTTACATAAGATATTATAATTTCAAATTTAATATACAGTCGACGCTCGATAATTCAAACCTTCTATAATTCAAAATCTTTGGTAATTTGAAGTAAATGCTCGGTCTCTTGAAAATTACGAGGTAATTCGAAGTATATATTGACCAAAATAAATTAAAAAAATTATCAAAAAATGAAACAAAATTCGATGAAGCAGAAAACCATTATAGATTTCTTTAAAAATAATATATTTATTAAAATAATTTAACTTACAATTTAAAAATAATATATAAATCTAATACGTACCACCTAATTTTCTGAAATAATTAATAATTATGTACAAAACTAAAAAAAACTTTTTTCTTAACTCTCAGTAATCAAAATTTTTTTTTCTCTCTCGTTACTTTGAACTACTCAACAATTCGAATTCTTAGAAATTCGAAGTTATTCAATAGTCCCGTCAACTTCAAATTATCGAGAGTCAACTGTATTTAAATTTAACACATCCTTATCACAATAATGGTCAACTCAATGATGAGTCACACCAAAAACTACTCTAGTACAACAGATCTCAGAATTTTCAAATTTAATAACATAAAGTCCAGATACACACAATAAAATTTTCGCTTTTTCGCATTGATGCTTAGTTAATTGTTTGATAGACGAATTTTAATTATATAATAATAATATACATATAGTCATATATGTTATAGATACCTATCTGCACGATTCAATTAAAAAATAATGAGAATTTTAATGTACAATATAATCTAAATTTGGAATTAACTTTTTGAATGTGTCACCTAGCAATAAAATATGACGGGAGGGGGGATGGGAGTTGAAATCGTAAAAGGTTAAAAACCACTGTCGTTAGCTATCGCAAAAGATGTTTAGAAATTACCGATTAATGTGTTAGGAAACCTTGTTTCATGAATATTTTCATTCAAATTTGTTGACGCACCTGCCTTTAGCCCGGTGTTTGTACAGTGTCGGAAAAATTGTTTTCCGCATTTCTTCCGGATGCTTTTTATCGGCAATCCGTCCGTTAGTAATTTCTCCATTAAGAAAACACATTTACTAAATAGTATGCTGCACGAACTCTATTTCATTGACTGTTTGGTCATTGTGCTTATTCCGAAGCTATTATATGACTCCGTTGTTACGACCACTGTATATTGGCACTACGGGTTACAAAAAAGATCGTCTGTTTTTATTAGCCTCATCTATATGCACTTTAGTATCTATTGAGTACATTAAGGCAGCGTAATAGACGCTATCTCGAAAAAAAAAACAATTATTGAGATACGTAGTATACGAAAGCATGCTAGCTATTTTTGTAGGCTTATGGTTTCCAAACATGAACATATTTTTTCCATATGATTGAGTTTCTCAAGTTATTCCTAGGTCTCAGATATATATGAGTATTTAAATTTTATATTAGCGGAGTGGAATATCAAATAAGAGGACTTGTTAAACAGTTAAACATTGTAAAGTAGGTACAGTTAAACTATTTTGACTCGAAGTTGAAGGCCAAAAAACCAAACATACAAAATTAGGTCTAGGGACCGGAGAAAAAGTTTGAGATCTGAATGATTTCGAATTAATGAAATTTGAGTTAACCACGTTCGATTATATTTGTTATTTGTTTGAAACGTAAAACTTTAAACCTTACACCATTTAATTTGCAGATTATTTACAGCTAAAATCAAATAAAACTAATAACTTTAAGTTAAAAACTATAAAATTTTATAAGCACATTCCAAAAAAAAAAAATTAATTTACTTCGATGTGTGTAGAGCTCATATTGAAAAGTGACCTGAAAATTGGTTTGCCCGGTAAAAGTTTTGGAGTCGCTCCGTCTCTGATCAGAACTCAACACATAATATCAAAATATTAAGCAAAGCAAAATAATAAGGACAAAATTTATCGTGCTAGGCAGAAGATTATATACTGTAGACATGTGATATAGTACTATTACAGACAAAGAAGATCCTCGGGCCACCAGAATTACTACGAGTAGGTATTATTAAAGATGCGCGAGAAGGAAAATATAATTATCTACAGTGCTCTAGAATGACGTCTAGGGTAATTTTATGGAACAGGCTAAGTTAATCAGGTGTTTCCAACCAAACTGACACTTTGGGTCTTATAATACATTTAAGTTGGCATTCACATTGTTTAACGAAGAAACTTTTCAACCAATGTTGCATGGTACACTGAACAAAAGTTAGTAATATAACTGTTAATGGATATTAGTACACAAAAAATAATAATTTACTTCAAAAATATTTATTCTACTCGAATAAGACTTTCACAATGTATATCACCGTTGTTTCTTTTCTTTTATTTTTTAATAATCATTATCTCTATTTTTTAATAAATTTATTAAAATATATAATAGATTATAGCTTGTTATAATTTACTTACACAGTTTTAATGTTTAATGATTTAATTGTTTTGAGAAAATAAAAGTAATATTTAAATTGTCCGTAAAATTATGAAAAACTACAAACAGCAGCTAAAAAAAAAACACGGTGGCACTTAACAGCGTTCCTATTATTATCTTTACTTGATTTCGAATTGAAAGACCTCTGGCTGTCTAATTTTCGTATTTCACTTTCTGAAAGTCATCCATATCATCAATATTAAAAATAAAACAAAAAATTATTTATTGATTTTGTCATAAAATATATGTTTTTTTAAATATAATCATTGTATTGTATATTATAGGTAATATTGTAACTATTATATTGTACAGAATTAATTTATTAACGGAATGTAACGATTGTATAATATTTAAATCGTATGTATTATTTAACTGTTTTAATTTATGTAAAACGATGCAAACAATATATAACAAAACTTAAAAAATAAGTAAAATATAATTATATATTTATGTTTATGAAAAATAGTATAAACGACAATAGTAAACTGAAGTGGCAATTAAACGGAATTAAAAACTATTTATAAAACTACAAAGTAAAATATTAAATAAATTCGTAAAATATTTTAATGAAATTTCATTCAATATATAATTCAATTTTCCATTTTATTTTTACAATATCATTAACGTGAAAAGTTTTGAACTGCAATTAAATCTTGTAGTGCCATAATACATAATATACTAAAATGATAGCGAAATTTGAGCTTCAAAAAGCTAAATGCAAATATATTCATGAATTACAAACTTTATATTAAAGTTCGAACTGAAAATAAATATTCTTCTCTCTTAGATGCCGTGGGTTCGAATGATATCGTTTTATTCAAAGCTCAACGTAGGTTGTTAACTGATAAGTAGGTAGATAATAAAATAATTTATTTCTGGATTTAAAAAATATGTTAAAATAGTGATTGTACAATTAAGTGTTAATTTATTTTATATCTTTGTACAAGGATAAAACAGAAGTGTGAATTAAAATTAAAATTTTTAAAACTTTGTACGCATAAAATTAATCAAAAATAATTCATAGAATATGAGTGTACCTAAGTTTTTTATAAAATCGTTTAAATATTTTAAAATATATCAAACATATCATTATAATGTATATTTTTCTGAACTTCAAAACACATTTTTAGTACAGTTAAATACTTCAAAATTCACATATTTGAAAACTAGGATTTAAGTCAAATTAATTTTTTCAAGCTAAGTAGGTATACATTTTATTTTATGTAAATTTTATATAAAATAATACATAAAATGTTTTATACTAAAACTAGTTTCACTTTTCACCAGGTTCTACACTTCAATCAAAATATTTATATGAAGTTTCATTTTTTAATGGTTAAATTTTATATTTATTATATTATATCAGTAATTTTAATGATTATTTTTTTATGTTTTTATGTTAATCGTACATTTTTTTTTTTCAATAGTAATATGTTAGAAATCATACAACACTAGTCCAAAATCTGATTTTTAGGTATTGAAGAACTTTAAAAAATATTCTGATTTAAAATAACGAATTAAAAATGTAATTTTGTAACGACTTGATATTATTTAAAAACACGTTAATATAAATAAATTATGAGTGCCTTACGTTAAATGTAAACCGGTACATGTTTGTACAATATGGTACAAATTACAACTTTAAACTTTGCTGAAGTTGCAGTATATGTATGCCTAATATGGTTTTATATGTGTGTTTGAGAATAATTTACAACACTTTTCTAAGCAATAATATTATTTATCAGTATTGTCAACTATTAAAATTGAGATTAAAAGATTAACAATAAGCAAATTTATTAAAGTGAGCAATTTTTTGACACGTAAATCTATAAATTCTTAGCTCAGGTTATTATTTTATAAGTGATATTCTGCAATGTGTATAAAAGATTATAATATTGATGTACGTACTAGTTGTTCAAATAATATATTGGAAGCATTTTTATTATCGAACTTTGTTTTATTATTATCAATTACTTGATCGGCAAAGAAACTGTCAACATTAATTTTTAGTTTCTAGGTTTGACGTTTTCCTGAAATTGTAAATATTATTTTATAACATAAAGTTTTTTTAAACTTTTTCGTAAGTTTCACTAATCCCATTTTTTAATTTAATAATAATTACAGATATTATAGCATATTATTGTATTATTCATGGATCATGAACTAGATGAATTATTAATCCACATTAGCGGTATTATTATTGCAGGATATAAGGCGATCTCCACTGGCATTGATTTTGCACGGATATAGTCAATTTATCCATTAAGGAACTAATTTCCGGCACGAAATAGTAGGAATTGGAGAGATTACAGGCAGGTGTGTTAGGACGTGTGACTAAAAACTTTGCCAAGGTTTCTTCTTTATATATATTCCCATTTCACCCCACAAACTTTGGTGGTATTTTCACAGAATTATAAGGCTCTAAAATTCGGATTAAGATTGTTATTCGTTTGGGTGTAGGTAGCAGCTGATAGCGATCTTATGAAAAATATAAATCTTCTTTTAAACATACCTATGTTTAACATCGGTACAAATAATTCTCGGTTTTCTCAGTTGAATTTGTTTTTCATACTATATTTGCGTATAGATTTATTATTTTTACTGAAATACAGAATGTTGAACAAATAAATAATTGTTTTTGGTAAAATAATGATTGCTCCTATATTAAAAATGTGTTAATATATTATATATTTATTAGAATTTTAATTATTTGTATAACATTCAATATTATTTAACTTTAGTGCGTACCTGTACATAATATATATATGATGTGTTCATTTTCTCTAGAAATTGTCTTCAATCATAAACTTGACCATAATGATGGGTGGTCAATAAACTGCGTTTCTTGTATTAATTGATATTTCCTATTAAACATAACTTTTACTTAATATTGTACCTATACATTAACTATTTGTCGTGGTCGGAGACATGGGTGTTACCTGACATTTTTTTAGGGAGGAGCAAAATTAATTAAAAAAATTAATGATGATTTTTTACACACTTTATGCTTACATTTCAAAAGTAATCTATGTTTACTAAATTGACGCGATGCAGATAATGTTTTGAAAAACTAAATTTAAAATTTAACGGGGTGAGACAAGTTCCCCGTCTTGCCACCGCCCCTGAAGACGCCCATGGTTGGAGAGGAGTGATGCTTCAATCTCAATTAAGACATTAACCACATATTTACTTCCTCAGTAAATACTCTATAATACACAGTATTTTATATTAAGTGGCAATAATATGCTGGCCCATAAATCTTAGTACGATTGGTAAGCTTTAAACGTTATTTATCACGCTCACTTGAATAATGAAAAGTTATTGGTTAACTTGCAAAGTATTTATTACATTATGTATTTATAATGTTTTTTGTGTTTCCGATATTTTACTTAGCAATTGCTGGCCTACAATTGTGTAGGCACTTTAAAGTTTGAAGATTATGATAGCTTACAGTACAAACATCAATAACACTTAATATTTTGTATTTATTGCAGTCATACAAATTTCAAATCTATCAAGCTCGGCTAATTGGAGGTGCTGTAATATTGTATTTTTATACCGTATAATGTTTGCGTGTGATTAGTATCGTCGTAATAAAATTATTATTATTTTGATAATAAATTAGTACTTATTTTTTATATTTTGGCGAATACAATAAGATTATAAAGTGTATACACACGGTGATAATATAATATTATACCTACAGTTTCAGTTTTCATCAATCGAAAAATGTTCTATGACACTTTTATTTGTGAGATGGCGAAACATATTACCTATATGGAATATTATTTTGATAAGTGATGTATGAAAGAATCTTTAAGGTTATTGTTAATTTCGACCATTATAATTACCTATATTACATTCATTCAGTATAGGTTCTGGGAATGTTTGTGAATATAATCAATGCATGGGTGTGCCGTGTGGTATAGGTACCAACGGGTATAATAATTAATCATCAACGTTACGCTTTTGCCACTGCAGGCTGTGCGTACAGCTACGATACGTTTAGGTATTAAATCCGACAAAACACGAAGTAGCACGTGGCCGTGGTGGTACGACGATAGAAGAACGGAAACGGAAGTGCGGCCTTCTGTGTAAATCCAGCGTATAGTGGCGCCCTGGGAAATATAAACGCTCGAAGGGACGTGTATGTACAACGAGTGCAACAATTAATCGCCAAATTTTCCAAGTATAACCGCTACCAGCAGCTGCACCTTTCTCTCGTGTTTTCGTAGTGAACACGCATATTATAAAATATATATCTTGGATGACACTTCATGCTATCCTCTCCCACTCGATATTGTCAATGTTAACTACCCCAATAATACTCTCTCACCCGAATCGATGATAGCTGCAGGGTTTGGAAGTTTCAAATAAAAAGCATGATCTTTTTTTTGTGTTATCATCGAGAATGAATAAAAATAAAAATTGCAATCATTAGAAATTTATCGAAAACGCTTGTATATTTAAATTAACTTCAGAAGTGGGATTAACGCGATTCAACCGGATGAAAACCGCGGAGCCGTGCACATGCACGACCACGATATCGCTGTCAATGGCGACGGCGTTCACGAAGCTGTCCTAACACCTGCAATTGTTACACCACCCGCGAGTGGCAAAGGTTCCAATCAGAATGCAACTCCTGATTTGAACGCAATGTTTCAATTACTGATGGAACAAAATCGTATGCTTATGTAACAACTTTCGAATTCAAAGACGAATAATGAACAAAGTAATTCGTTTTATGTCATGCCGGACTTGAACAAAAGTGTTAAGTCGTTCACAGGTCGCGAAACCGGCTCGGAAGCAAAGGATTGGGTCAAAACTTTTATTGGAATGGCCGAAATTAACAAATGGTTCGATGCATTAAAAATTGAGTCAATTCGTGCAAATTTGAATGGTCCAGCTCAGCAATGGTTCAAAAGTCGTCAGTTCAGCTCTTGGGAAAATTTTGGGCAACAATTTACGCGAACATTCATTGGTATTCCAAATCGTACAGAGCTATGGCACGCATTGGTCGCTAGGACGCAATCGAAGAATGAAGCAACTATAGATTACTTTTATGATAAAGTACGTTTGTGCAGTGAATTATGTTTGTCATTTGAAGAGACAAAAACACAATTATTGGAAGGGTTTTATTCGCAAAGTATGGTTACATATTTATTATCAAAACATCATACAGAAACTGATGATATGTTGACGATATTTTAACTTATGAAAGATTATATAAAATGCGTACAACCCATTATGGCTCAAATAAACAAACCGCCTCAAGCAATTCAAATTCATTCATTAAAACTTGTGCTCAAAAAAATGAAAAAAATAACTCAAGTCTTGAACCGAAGCAAACCTTAATCAAACGTTGTTTTAATTGCTATAGTACTGCGCATACTATTATTAATTGTCCAGAACCTAAACGGAAGCCGGGGTCATGCTTCAAGTGTGGATCTACAGAACATCAACAACGAGACTGTAAGATGAAAATTAACAAAACAAGTCGAGGCACTAGCGAGGACTCAACAATGATGATTGAAATCGATGAGGCAAGTAATCCACCGTTTATGCTTGGTATTGATATCATGTGTGAGACAACTCGTTGGACCACAGATGCGCTGATTGATACAGGTAGTCCAATTTCTATTATTAAGGAAAATGTTATTCCCAAAAATGTAATTGTTATCCCTGCTAGTTCTAAACTTTCTGGCATTAATAAAAGTCCATTAAAAGTATTAGGTGTTATTAATACAAAAGTATCTGAAAACAATTTACCAGTAGATTTAAATATCATATTTTATGTTGTTGATAATAATACTATGAATTATAATTGTCTGTTAGGAAGAAATTTTATTAATAACAATTTAATCAAATTAACATTTGATAAAAACTTATTCATTGAAAAAAATGATTCTTATAATGAATTTATTGTTGATGATATCATGTTAATTGATACTGGTGTGTCAAATTCATTACAATTAGATATTAATAGTGACTTGTGTGGTGATATGCAGGAACAGGTTAAAGTAATATTTGATAAACATTATACTAATGCAGTAAGGCCTATAGAGAAAAAAATTCAATATGAAATGGAGGTAAAGTTAACTAAAGACCACACACCTATTTATTTTCAACCTAGGCGAATGTCTTATAGTGATAAAGAAAAACTTAAAGTAATAATTGATGAATTATTAACAAATAAAATCATAAGACCTATTTTTTCTCCATATTGTTCTCCTATATTGTCCTTTGTATATTTAAATTACAATGCCTTGGTGTATTTTAAGTACAGACAAATCACGTATGTTTTCATCTTGCAAATATTGTGTTCTAAAATTCATAAATATTAATTAGTTTTGAATTTTTATGTTAACTCTTAAGGTCTTAACAGTAAAGAAACAGTCCGCATCTAATACCTGAGCAGTTAGCACTGTATATCCACAATCCACATCATATACATATACCACATATCGTATACCATACATAAAACTGTAAGACATAGCTATTATACATCAAAAAATGTACTATTTTGAACGTACTATAATGAACCAAAATAAAAATAATATTGAAATATTTTTATAATAATTAAATTTTATTTTGCACATTTTCCAATTTTTAGTGCATATTAAAGCATTAAAAAGTATTTTTCAGTGCCATATATATAATATCTTATCGCACTATAAATGAGTGAATCCTATAGGTATATATTATACACATACAAACATTATTATCATAGTAGAGAGTGATGTATAGAAATACTCATCCGGCCCTTTTAAATGCATAAGGAAAATCTTACATTTATTTATTGTGTAAACAATAGTGGATACTCACAATAAATTTGGTTATTAAATAACTCTTGGACTGTTCCAAATTTAATTTTATTAATCACGATGTACTGTACCTACGAATTTTTAATTAATTTCTCTGTAATTTACAATAAATTTCAAACGATGTTTTTTATCATATATTTTTCTTATTGGTTTTTTTTTCATCAAATTAAATGGAAACTTTTACTGTTATACTGAGCTTTCAATGTTAAAACTGAAATTTTAAAACTTTTCGTTTGAATTTTAATTATCCAAGACCTAAAAGTACAACAAAATAACAAATCAAATATGCCACAACTGAATACATATTTCAGGAGCCAACAAGTTTCTTCATAATATTTTATTACTACATTTTATATAATTTATAAAATAAAATAAAACGAACGAACAATCTTGGTGTAGTTTTGCATTCATATCTGTGGAATGAAATGTATGTTACGTATAGATAGGAATGTTTTTAGTTTAGGCCATTTCATTTCCTTTTTCGTATAGGTTAGGTTAGATCTATAAAACAATGATTAATATACATAACATCAATTTTTTTTTTTAATAATTAATATATTATTTTAATCAATCCAAACTAGATTAAAACAAAATTCAAAATAATCATGCGTCTGCAATAAAAAATGTAATGACTAAACATTTCCAATACGGAAAATATTAATGCCTAAGTATACTAAAAAATATATTAATTGCAACTGGTGTAATTTTAATTTTGTTGCTGGTGTTATTAAATTATCATTGAACACAATTTATTAACTATATTACCGATTATTCTTTTTAAATTAACAGCATTGTGTGTTATACTAGATCAGTAGTTCTCAACCGGGGTGACATTTCACCTAAGGGTGACATGGACCTAGCTTAGGGGTGACGCAGAATTTTAAAAAGAAAAGAAAAAAAATTTAAAAAATTAATTTTTCCGAAAACAGTCATATAATTTCATATAATAAATATATTATACACCTATAACACCACTGTCATGTACATAACATACCTCAAAGTTCGTATCTTTATAATAGTTTGTATTATTTATATTTAATCTTTTGGTCCGATAAACCCGTGTACCTAGTAAAAAATTAATATACAGCTAAGATTGTTTATTATTTTGATGTTAGTGTGACGCAGTGTTTGATTCTAGTGGCTAAAGGTGACATGAATCAAAAAAGGTTGAGAACTACTGTACTAGGTATATACAGGTAATTAAATTCTTTGATCCAGATTCAATTTATTTCCGAATAATGGTCTATTTTAAGACGTATGTTTAATTACAAAACAGTTAAGTGTTTAGACTACATTTATGACATTTTATAATAATATTTAAAGCACTTTTAATATGTATTTTAATTTTTAAATCTCATTTTTTTTTTTTTTTTTTTTTTGTAACTAAAATAACAAAAACCCTATAGGGGATAATAAAGTTTAAGTATGTTATATAATATAAGTATTAAAATAAAAGAACGACAGTAAAATAATAATCCCAACGAAGAATAAACCGAGATTATCACGCATGTGTTATTACCTACTATTAATTAATATTATTAATTTTAAACCCATAAACTAAAATATTCAATCAGAACCTATTATATCATTATAATGATTGTATTTTGTATTGTAAATTTATTTACTTAATCATTCATTTAAATAGACGTATATACATTTTATCTCGTTTCATGTTTACAAATATTAAACAATTTATGACAGAATTATATTATATTATATAGGTAAGCAACGAGAAAAGGACTTAAGTTTATCTTTCAATCATGTATAAATCATTTAAATCGTACTGAAATTTGATAGGTTAGCACTAATTTAAAATAGTTAAGTGATACATGCAATTTCATACTAGTTGACATTTAATTTTATTTTGACGCTGTTGGCATATAATTTGATCTATATAAAGATGGAATAGCAATCTAGCTTTGTATAAAATTAAAATGGTGAAAATAATTTATATCAGCACTGATGGATTATATTATTTTGAAGAAAGTGTAAGCAAACAAATATTAGTAATTAAATAGTTTATTAAATGAGAAATGTATTTTATCAAATTAAAATTAATTTAGTTGCAAAAGAAAAAATGAAAATGAAAATATTATATTATTGGACAAAATGAGTAGAAAAACTTATCCAATTTGAATGACAAAATTAATTTGTCTAAAATATAAGTTAAATTAATGAGATTTCAAGGATTTTCTAATTAAATTTCATGATATGTTAATTTGATAGCAACACACTGAGTAAACAGTTTAATGAAATTACTTCATATTATAGTATTCACTATATTAAACATATCAGGTTGAATTATTTTTAAACTATTTATTGCAGTTATTTATTAAAAATTTGAATATAATAATTTATGAGCATAGCTAAGTTATTAAACAAATATATATATAATATGTGTTAAATTGTTTAAATATAAATTAAGACAAATTTTTTTTTATGATTTTTAGTTATGCTACACTTTAAATTATGTATTTTCAAAATTAATAATTATATTATATGAATCCCTTAATAAATTATAAAAATGTTTACTTTAAAATCAATTTTTATAAGCTACGAGAAATAATTATATAGATATTGCATATTATTAAAATAAATTATTTAATGCTTATTGGTCTAGGGCCTAATATAATATAATAATAAGTCGTCAAATAGTTATTTCAAATTTATAGCATTTAGATCAGATTTTACACTCAACATTATATTATATTTATTTTATTTAATCATTAAACTTACTTGTTACTATCGTTAATGATACGGCACACGATTTTCAAATCTTCTCGTTTTGGTATTTTTTAGTTTATCTTCAATAAGACTTTTATTAAACACTTTTAATGATAATTAGAATAATCGAATACCTATGTACTGTAAATTATATAAAAAAATAACTGTTAGGTATCTTTATTCCAGGGTGTTCTAAAATTGCGCCGAATGTGGAACAATACCTGTAATCTGTATAGTATAATACATCTATTGCGCCGGTATAAAAAAGATTTATTAAAAATGTATACATTTTAACAATCAATGACACGATCCGTCTTATTAAATTTAAATTTTTATTATTTTATTTTAGTTTGTATATACGAATAGTATACATGATTAATATAGTCAACATTTATCTTTTATACTGCAATATTTGCAACAAACTACTGAGTTCAGAAGAAATATTCTCATTTCGTGAAATACCTACCGTTAATTATTATTATTTTGTATAGTGGTCCGTCTATAACCAGGTGCTTGATCGTATTATATGACGTATACGTATACGTGATGAAATAATCTTAAAAATCGTATATATTTTCTAGTAAGCATTACGCATTATTAACCCGTAGTATACCTATACGCATTATCATCTGTACGATTATTATTCATTGAAAAAAATACGCCAACATTGATCATTATAAAGTATACGATTTTTAAATTTTTTTATGGATTTTTAATGATTTTTTATGATTATAAAAATAATAGTAGTTCAAATATATTATTATATAATAATTTTATGAATTTTGAGGTAAAATATAATGTAATAGTATAATGGGACTATTATTATGTTTAATCAATAAAAAAAATCATAAAAACTCATAAAAATTGTATTAACTATATAATCGTAACATCGTAAATAATATTCACAAAAATATTATATTATATAATTTTTCTCATTTCGTGTAACACTGTAAGCTTTTTGGCTAACCATCTATAATCCGGTGTTATAATATGCAACTTTTTGATTTAATTTTACCTATAAACGATTAAAAAGCTGCATATCATAAAACCGGATTATATATGGTTGGCCAGAAAGCTTACAATGTTGCACGAAATGAGAAATTTAATAATATATAATATAATATAATTTTACTATTATTATTTTTATAGTCACAAAAAATCATAAAAAAATATAATAATCGTATACATTTCTCATTTCGTGCAACGCTGTAAGCATTTTAGCCAACCATCTAGGTTAGGTTAGCCAAAAGCTTACAGTGTTGCACGGAATGAGAAATGTATAACCAAAACCTGTGCATACAGTTTAAAAAATAATCTCTTCATCCTCCTCTTCGGGTGATATCTCAATATCGAGTGGTATGGTGAGGGGGTGGTTGTCGGTTGGCCCGCGGTTCCGGTATGCGATGTTACTTCCGGTACCGCGGCCTCTGTGAGGGGTAGGCTCGTTGCCTCCTGCAGCTGTTGTGGGTCTGGCGTTTGCTCCATTGAGGGGGAGGGTGGTGGTTGCGGTTGTGGGTGATTCCCGTATCTCCTAGCGGTATTGTTGCGAATGTTGCAACTTAAATTTTTCTTTGTGTTCCAACAATCGCTTTAGGTTCCGGCGTTGGCCGGCGTTCTTGAGGACCGGTGCAGTCGGAGTTGGGGCGGTGGGTGTCCTCGCTGTCGCCGTGTTGACCAGAAGGTTGACGGCCGTCCTTGGCGGCAGTACGAGTGTTTCCATCAACGGACCAGGTGGGTGGTCTGTAACGAGAAAATAATACTTGTGTATATAGCATCATGACTGTGTGACTCTACACACTCGGGCAGTCATCGCAACATCATGCTACTTTAATAATAATAATAATAACAAGTGTCAATAGATCGCGCCAGTCCCGGCCACTACTATTAAAGTGCCCATTTCGGATTTTCCATCCGAAATTAACATAAAAACAATATAATTAATTCAAACATAATAATTTTTATATATAACACCACCGTTGCTACCTAATGAACATCAGATTGAAAAGATTATCGTCAATTAAGAATAAAAATGTCACGCCGAAAAGTAGTACAACTACACATATCACACGCCGCGCCGGCGAATAGCATAAATACCAGCCGGGCAAGCTCTGCGCAAAAGTACCTCCGGTGCACAGTCCAATACTATTCCTACGAGAAATACTGATCTTCAGATCTGAGTTTTCAATTATGAATTTAAACTGTTCATAATTAATTTTTTTGTTGGACATTTCTTCAAATTTGGTTTTGGTGGGTTCAAGTATTTCATCGAGCTTTAAAATTATATTTTCAATGGATTGATTGCGTTTTAATTTTTTTGTTGCTGGTTGCGATATTTTGCTTGTATTTGGTTTAGAAGGAATTTCTTTTGATAAATTATCTTGAGTAAGGGATTTTGAGGTCGGTGGATCGTGAGTTAGGCTTGATGAAGTTGAAGAGAGTGCTGGTCTTTTTTTATATCAGTTGCATTTGGAGTCAATAATGTGTCGTCATTTGATGATATTTCCATCGGAAATGGGTCCTCAAGGAGGCACGTTTGAGTTGGGGTTTGTGGAATGCTGTTTGTAAAGGTGTCAACATTTGTATCTGCGAAGGTATTGCAAAGGCTTTCATTTATCTTTGTATTTGGAGCTTCTGTTGGTGTGTTTTTGCATTGTTTTGATGTGTGATCTTTGAGTTTGCATAGGTAACAGTAAATCGTGTCATCAGCTAAGAATATGCTGTGGGGTGTATTTTTGTGATTAATCAGGATGTATTTTGGTAGTTTTTGGAAATCATCGGGATTAATGTAAACTTGGCGTCTAAAACTTATGATATGAGCTAGTTCTGGAATGTTGAATCCCGCATTGATATGTGTAATTGGTGATAATATTTGGATGTTATGATATTTTAGGTGTGATATAATGTTTTCGTTTGGTATAGCGGGTAAGACATGAGATATGATAATTCTTTTAGCCGGGTTTATCAACCGTCTGATTTTTATCGTCGTATGTGTGTTTATTATGATGTTGGGATGATTATCTACAAGAAAATCAACCGTGTTTTTGTCATTGAGATATATACAGAATCGGTTGTTAGTTATCCGAGAAGCAAATTTTATGTTTTTTGGTGAAGTTAATTTGCTGATTGCAATTATGTATTCAATCTGGGGTATGTTGTCAATTGAATCGAAGACTATTGCTTGTTATTTTTTGGGGTAGTGTGGCGTTGAGAGTGGTTTCGGCGAAAGATTTTTTTCCAGAAATGTATTTATCTGGTTCATTATTGGTGTTTTGTTGTGATGAGGAATTGATATTATGCACGCTCTGTATATGGTCGATCTTGTTGATGGGTTCGTGGTTAAGAATATTTATATCGATGGTTTTAATTGCGTCTTTGTTGTAGTCGTTATCGGATTGTTGAGATGAAAGAGGCTCATATTAGTCGCGTTATCTGCTATGACAACGGAGGGCCCGGTTTTAGATATTGGGACATTTTGTTTGTTAGATGCAACTTTAGATGAGGTAATAAGTTTTTCATTAAGCCTTTTAGGTTTGGTATGTGGATCACTCATTTTTTGGGTGTTTTATTAATTTGTGTTGTTAATATGTGAATATGGATCAACGGTTAAATAGTTATTCATATTACCTGTACACGCGTAGGGCTTCAGTACGCTGACGAGAGCTATAAATGCGAGAACGCGATAACGATAAGCGCGTTTCTCGGTCGAGTATGCACACGTAACTGATTTGAAGTTTTATAAGATACACTTTTAATAAAATAAATTTATTTGATATTGCTAAAAACCAAACAAAGACAGGTAAGTATTATTTTATTTTAATATATTATTATTTTATTTTAAATGTAAATTAATTATTTAACACATCAATTATATCTAAATAAAATAAAATGTAATTACAATTTTATATATTTTTTTAAGTCAGCATCAACAAAATTTTTTTAGAAAAAAAAATAATATATGTAATACTATCTAGTATACATAATATTATTCATAATGATGTATTGCTATATTGAATACTTATCGTATAACGCATGGCTTCAGCCAAATGTTAAAATTTGTACATGACTAGCATTGTAATAAATCATGTGTTCAAAAGTTGTAAACTGTAAACATGATAGGCGTTATCTGTGATACGTGTTTATTTTTATATTGAACATAAAATCATTGAACTGATGAATCAGAATATTGATCGATCGTAGTTTTAAGGTTTTAATTACTTTTTTCATAATTAGTAGTGATAAAATCACTCACAAGTTGTATAGTATTTTGATTCCTAGAATCCATTAAAAAGTTAACTCTTGACTTGCAAACTACACTATATCCGTTACAAGTATTTAGTCTCTCATTTATTTTGATAAGTACCTTATGATACTGTGCTAAACGTATAGTTATGTACTTTGTGTTTGGCATCCAAGTCATACAGTATATTTCCTGTGAATTCATACTCATTGAAACTCATGTTACGTAACATAATATTATGAGAATTTTAAATATTAATTGTGTATAGCACTAAACATAACATTGTGATTTCACTTAAGTAAAGTTCTAGGTTGAACATAGTTTAAATTTAAATTGTTTAAAAATAAAACTTACTAAATAGAACATAACCAATACAAATTTGAGTCATTAGATGATACATTTATAGAATGAAAAATAATCCCCAATAGGTTAGAACTATACTAAGTAATAATATGTAACCTAGCATTTGAATATCGTGCTAGTGTTTTTTGATTTATTTACTTAAAAATTTTTTGTGGTTTCATAACGATTAATATTTAATTGCATTGCAATCATAACAATTTTAAAATAACCACCGATAGGTATACAAAAAGATATATGTTCAGGCGATCATTTATTATCTTATATTTGTTTCTCATAGTCTAATCCCAACAAAAACACTTCGTCGACTCCATGTAAAAAATTGCTAAGTAAAAAAACACTAGTCATCTATAAGACTTCAGCATTATAAATATGTGATATCATAAATAAATGCTAAGTTAACTTAAATTTGAAAAAAAACTAGTAATTTATAATACTTAAACATTATAAAGCTGTGATATCAAGAATAAATGCTAAGTAAATTAAATTTTAAATTAATTGATTCTATCTCAATCATTTATTTACGTGGCTAGAATTTATATATTTCGACGAATAAACATGTCTATTCATAACTGGACTATTTAAAAAATTTCCATGACAAATGATACTAAATTTGTTTTATAAAAAAGTCTTAGTTATTAATTTATAAAGAAAATAAATTCTTGCCAAGTAAATAAATGATTGAGATAGAATCAATTAATTTAAAATTTAATTTACTTAGCATTTATTCTTGATATCACAGCTTTATAATGTTTAAGTATTATAAATTACTAGTTTTTTTTCAAATTTAAGTTAACTTAGCATTTATTTATGATATCACATATTTATAATGCTGAAGTCTTATAGATGACTAGTGTTTTTTACTTAGCAATTTTTTACACGGAGTCAACGAAGTGTTTTTGTTGGGATATCAGTAGTTTTTTTATAACATATTTTTATGTACTGGCATGTAATATGTAATTTTTTATGTTTTTATTAATTTATTTTATTATTATGTTTGTTTATTTAATATACTCTAATTTTTTTTTAAAATCATATTCAATTTTTTTTCCATTATTATAATATGTACATTTTTACCCCCTCGAGACCATCGTTCAAAATGTATTGCAGTGTAATTACATCGTAGCCATTTATCTATTATCTTTATTAAACATTCATCCATACACATTGTATTTGTCGTTTTTTTTTCTCAATAATTTCTCCTTTTTCGAAACTTCTGTTTATATGTTTTAGAAACCATTTTATAAATAAAGAATCACAAATTATAATATAAATAAATAATATAGTAGTATAGCTGGTAGTATGGCCTACTACAATTACAACAAATAAAATGAGATGACAAATAAAACGTAGTTTTTCTACCGGCGCGGCGGCGGCTATACGCATCTACATCGAACGTCGCCAAAAATATGAATGTCATGACAAAATAATTTTAATTAAAATTTTTTATTTTTTCATGATGAATGTCGATAACAGAAATTACGAATACGATAAGCAAAGACGCGGGCAACGGCGGGAACCGCAAGTCCGCAAGTCGCAACCGCTGCCCAGTGTACGACCGCGACGAAAATGTATACGGAATAGAGGGGGTAATACGGTCTCGTGCGCTGCTGCGTGAAACGTAATAACTACAAACGGTCAAGCACAATATCTTTTTGCTTCAAAAATACTTGATTTTTTTGCTAATATATTCGTTATTATTCAACCAATTTTTTCGAAAATGACAAAGGCATAATCTACAAATCATGCCCGATCTATTGATACCACAAACAGACCAATCCGTTCATTCATTAGGTCTGTAGCCCTGGCTAAAGAAAACGGGCAAATTTACACACATTCAATGGGCAAACTCTGGCTCGTGTAATATACTACGGTAGTGACCGCTTCGCTTTTTTTTTACTTAGCTTCGCGCCACTACCGTCGCGCTGGATATAAAAATAATCTAATATATCATATTTTTTCTTACATCACTATAATTTGCAGTAAATAAAATATTGTAAGTGGATTAATTTATAAATTACCTATAAAAAATTGCAATAATGACACATACGATATTAACGCGGCGAAACGTATAGGCAAAATAGCATCATTTATGGGTGGTTTTCGATAAGAAGTCAGTTATACATTAATTATTTGCAGTCTTAAAATACATTGGACGACGCGACATCTTGAAAAAAAAATGAAAACACAATAAATTATTCAAATACAATCAACATCGTCAATATTTTAGACGACTAACTAAGTTATGTATCCCCCAATTTTTCAATAATGTAGTTACTCAAACATCTGTTACTTGGAGTAGTTATTTGTATTGCGATTTGTCAATTTCAGTTATAATTTATAAATACTATGTATCCAATATAACACGTATTTTATATTTATATTTTAGACTCTGTATTACAAGGACTTAGTAGGTACCTGCAAACATTTTAATAACTGAGAAGCTACTCATCAGATATTGAATTAGATAGGTAGATAAGTACATAAATTTTTTTTTTAAATATACACTAAATAATTTACAGTAAAAAAGGTTAAGTAGTTTTCGTTTCAAAACCGGGAGTTTGCATTGCTATAAAAGACTCCTTAATTATTTCAAAAGTTTCAAGAATTTGCAAATCTGATCTATAAGTACTTATATAAGTAGGTATATTTAAAAATTCCAAAAATCAAAATTTGAATTAATTAATTTTTAAATAAAACAATGTGGGGGCGATCCAGTTTGTTGGAACATTTGAATCATTGAGATTTAATTTATTCGATAAACTTCGTTTAAAACGAACGCAGCCTATCATAAATATTAGTCGACGATCAATATTGACAGTATGTCAAGATGCATAAAATTATAAACGACGCGTGTAACATTAATTGTTCGTATCTCGCCATTGATCGTGTCGTTATATAAAGCATGTAGCTCGTATACGTTTATATGATAGCGAAAATAATAAATAAATACTATCACGCCACGTCAAACGGCACCACGAAGATCTGCCACTAATACATGCGGTAATAAATCAATGCTATGACGTATGTAGCTTTATGTGTGTTTGTGGCAAATACCTATACAATAATAGTATATGTCGCGTACAACTGCACAACATGGGTAACCGCGGTAGTGGATCGATAAACATGAAAACTTAAAACGCGCGAACAGTCCGACTTTCCGACGCGGAATGTCTAACGGGACGTCAATTAAACATATACAGCTCGTAAAAGATTTACGATCGACGACTCAGGCACTGGTACATTGCAATTTTACAATGAACCTGACTTCAATTAAATCTCTTTCAACGAACAAAATAATAATAATTTCCCAAAAAAAAAGATAGGTAGGTATTCCAATTTGTTTCAACCCGTCTATGTAATGGACAACAGTATTATAATCAGTAAATATTATGTATACGAGAATATATTAACAAACAAAGGTTAAACTAAAATTATTGAATTTCATATAATAATATTATCGTTGAGTATACAGTATGTCCCATAAGTCCCAGTATCACCCTTAATATCTCCATGGGAAATCAATATATATAAACGCGGTTTTTTTAAAATACTAAGTATGGAAATTCTGATTGAATGGCATAAAATTAAATTTTTTTTTAAATAAAATTTCAAAAAAAATGTTTATGCATTTAAAAATTAAAAATTTGTAAGATAACTATTTTGCTAAACATATTTTTTAAAACAGTTCAAAAAATATATATATACGAGGGCGTTTCAAATATGATCGAGTCCAATGCTCTAACACGTTTATTTATCATCGAAAAAATTTACAAAAAATCACATTTTTCCTAGGTTATTCCCCTCAATATTTATACATTTTGTCCACCTCTCCAGAAGTTTTTTGATGCCGGTATCGAAAAATTCCTTGGGCAACTCGGACAGCCATGTGCGCACGAACCCCTCTACCTCGTCGTCGGTGTTGAACTTTTGACCTCCGAGGGCTTCTTTCAGTAGTCCAAACATGTGATAGTCGCAGGGCGATTAATCCGGAATGTAGGGGGGGTTTCTAGTACCTTCCACACCAATTTAGGTATTGTATCGAGCGTGAGACGCGCGGTGTGAGGGCGCGCGTTATCCTGGAAGAGAATCGCACTTCGTGCTGGAATGCTCCTCCGTTTCTAGCGATAAGCGGGTTTCACGTATATTTTCAGAAGTTTAGAGTAGTATGCAATATTGATGGTACGTTGAGTGCGCAGGAAATCGACGTACAGCACGCCCTGCCGGTCCCATAACATGGCGAATGTTGTCTGGTGTGACGCTAGTTCGCGGTCGACGATCATGCGGCTCATTCTCGACGGTTTTGCGGCCATCCTTGAATGATTTGGCCCATTTAAACACGGCAGCCCTATTCAGGCACTCACTAACGAACTACTTTTACAAACGCATAAAAATATCCGTGTTTTTAACGTGTTCTCCCACTAAAAACGAATGATAATACGTTGCGCAACGGCAGTCGGCATTTGACGTTCACTCGTGGTCGTAGCACACGCGTGAAACACGTGCTCCGACGAAAACAATGCAACACTGTTCGTAAGAGACCTAGCTATCACATACAAAAGCCACGACCTTCAAAACATACATGCGTGACATCTAAAGCGTTTGTCTCGATCATATTTGAACCACCCTCGTATATAAAAATTGACCAAGTTAGAGCAAGTTATGTTTTTGAATAATTATAACAAAAATATTAATTGTTTCACATTTCAATAATATAAAATCTATTTCAGCATGACAATACTTTTACATACCTAATTAAAGTTTTGATTTGAATAGAAATAAAAATAGTCGTGTCTTATCGTTTGCTGAACAGCGAAACTGGTTACTTATTTTTAAGTATATTGAACTCTGTGTTACAAATAATGGAGCTCACTTTGAACATTTATGAAAAAAAAAAAAATGTAATACATAATTTTTGTTTTATGTAATAATTTATTTTTATTTTTTATTTTTTATTGTTAAAAATATTATCTGAATTTTAATTTTAATCTTTCCTAAAAGCTCCAATAATAGTTACATATTTATAGATTGACAAAAAATCAGCATTCCAATCGAGATTGATATCAAGTAATTCGTGTTAAGATAGGTAACAACTATTATTATAATTATTCAAAAACATAACTTGCTTTAACTTTGTCAATTTTTATATATTTTTTTAGATTCTGAACGAAGAATCTAAAATAATATATAAAAATTGACAAATGATGTGTTTTTTTTTAAAATTACGGCAATGTTCAAATTATCTTACATCGAAATTCATAAAAGTGTTAAAAAGTTAAAAATTAATACAAGGCTCATAATATATTTTTACAATAGCAGTTGAAAAATAAAAGGAATATATATCCACATTTTTTTTTACATGCATTCAAAGTTTAATTTTGACAACATACGTAAAAATCACGAAAATTCGTAAATTATTTTATCCTAGAAATTCATATAAAAATTTTCCTTTTATACCTAAGATTTTAAAATTTAATACAAGGCTCCTAAAATATTTTTACAATAGAAGTTGAAAAATAAAAGAAATGTATAGTCACATTTTTTTTATTACAAGCATTTAAATTTAAATTTTGACAACACACGTAAAAATCACGAAAATTCGCAAATTATTATAAGATAGAAATTCATAAAAAATTTTCTTTTTAAATCTAAGATTTGAAAATTTAATACAAGATTCCTTATAAACTTGTCAATCTTTATCACAAAAAAAATGTCAACCGGAAATTCAAAATAAATTTTTATTAGCATTTGAATTTCAAATATTGACAGAAATTCGTCAAAACCATGAATATTTGCAAATTATTTTGTAGTTTAAAATTCATAATATTGTTTGTATTTATTTTATATCTAATGTTATAAAATTTAATACCAAGTTTTCCATAAGTTTTTCTTCAAATAGCTATAGAGAAAATTTGAAGCGTCATTATAGGAAAAATGTTTTGAGCGTTTGAGTTTTAAATTTTTAAATTACCCGTATATCCAAAACATAATTAAATAGAACCTGATTAACTACTCAAAATGTATAGGATATTATTGTCGCTGGTCAATTTTTATACCAATATTGATTAAAACTATATTACATAGTTGTAAGTAACTGTATTTTTGTTGTTATAAAATCGTTCACACCGCATTTTATGCTCTGGATCTGTGTCTGTAATTAGTTCAGAATAATTTGTTATGGGTCAAAATAGTTGTAAAACAAAATAATTTCTCATATTTTTTACTTATATTGTTACGGCGTGAACACCGCAATACATACTTATATATAGTATCGCTGTAATATTATATAAAATTGTTATCTATAAAATTATCATTGTATGCTTGTGCCGTAATATGTCCCCACGGATTAGTTAGTTGTTGTCGGACCAGCCAATTGGTACGACACTCACAAAATATACAGTCCACTTATTATTTATTGAAAGTTTCTAGTATTTTATTTTGTTCAATAAAATTAGTGTCTATATAGAAATAAACATTTTGGTCCAATCGAACCGGATTGATTAGCAATACATTTTGCGTTAGTACGTCCCGCGAATTCGTTGTCGTTCAGTGGACATATTGGCTAGTTCAAATTTTAAAGTATATGTTTTTCTTTAGTTCGTTTTGAATACCTATAAATAAATATAACGTCCCCGCGGACACAGTAACCGTGCAGTGGCAATATCATAGTCAAATCGAACAATCAAAAAAGGAGGAAAAATTGTCAAAGTGGTCCGGGTTTTCAATGCTGTAGTGTGCAGTGGCTGAACATTCATCGGTCGATATACAACCAGGTGAGTGAGCTAAAAATATTAGAAAATAAGGGCATAAGTTTCCATTCATTTTCCTTTAGGCATATTCTATAAAAATTAAAAACGCATATATACAAATAAAGTTTTCATAAGGTTGGAATTATAAATTAAGGGAAAAACCAAAAACGTAATAATGCAGAGTAGTCAGTCAAATGAATTGGCCGTCTACGTATTGAGGCGAGGTCAATTAAAGGCGCAGCTGACAAAATTCCAAACATATATCCATAATGTGGATGTGGATAACAATACCATGCAGATAAAGATACGTCTAGAGAAAATAAAAGAACTTTGGACTGAGTTTGATGTAGTTCAAAATAATATCGAGGCAATAGATATCAGTAATGAGCAATTGGACTACAGAGATACGTTTGTAAATTTATATTTTGATGTAGTTGCAAAGGCAGAGACTATGGTACAAGGTTCAAATGTAGTTAATGGCATAAACAGGTTGAGTATACCGGGCAATCTTGCGATAGGAGGTGACCCGGTGATAAGAATGAAGCCGTTAGAATTACCGTCGTTTTCGGGAAAATTTGAAGAGTGGTCCACATTTAAAGATTTATTTTTGACCATGGTACATTTAAATCCAACTATAGCAGGTGTACAAAAATTTGTATATTTAAGAATGTATTTGCATGGGGACGCATTGGCTCTGATACAAAATTTAGCAACCACAGGTGACAATTACTCGATTGCATTGAACACTGTCGTAGAACGATACGATAATAAGCGTATTCTCATACAATCTTATACAAGAAATATATATGAATTAGAACCTATGCAAAAGGAGTCAAGTGTTTGTTTAAGAAAATTTACCGCTGTTTTAAATATGTATATGCAGGCTTTAAAGGCGTTAGGTCATGATCCAGATGCCTGGGGTGCGCTATTATTACATGTGATTTTAGTCAAGTTAGATTATAATACAATACGCAATTGGGAATCTGTGGCTACCAAAGATACGTTACCCTCTATAACGGAGTTAACAACATTTTTAAATGAACGGTGTAAAATATTAGAGGCGATTGGTACCTCAAAAAATGTATCGAATAAATTAAGTACGTCGCATTATACGCAGTCTAAGCAAAATTATCGTAATCCAACTGATAAAAACGTCCAATTTAAAAATAATAAAAAAGTAAATGCATTTGTTGCTACCAATCGTTTAGCATGTTACTTATGTAAACAATCACATCCTATTTACAAGTGTCAAAAATTTATCGCGCTCAATGCAAATGAAAGATTACTAAAGGTCGATGAACTAAACCTATGTCGCAATTGCCTGGGTACGGGTCACACGGATGTACAGGTGTGCAGATCGAAAAGGGTATGCTCCAAATGTGATAAAGCGCATAATACGTTGCTGCATAGTGATGTACCACAAGTTGTACAAAATCCGTCTACGTCAAACGTGTCTAATGCGGAAGTGGTGGTGAGTCACGCAGCCCGTGGTCAAACGCGCGCACAAGTACTATTAGCGACTGCGGAAGTACATATATTAAATGCATGCGGCGAACTAGTTGTATGCAGGGCATTATTAGATAACGGCTCAAAGATAAATATATTGACTGAAGCAATGGCTCAGCGATTAGGTCTTGTGAGAACAAAAATAAATAAATCAATAATAGGTATAAATGAGATAGTGAGTCGTGCGGCGTATCAGGTAACCGCGTCTATTAAGTCACGCATAAATAATTATTCTGCCACCTTGGACATGCTGGTACTGCCAAAAATTACCGGAAAACTGCCGACCAACAATATTGATACTAACAAATGGTGTATACCCACGGTTATTAAGTTGGCAGATTCTAGGTGTTTTAAGCCGGAAAAAATAGATTTATTGATAGGTGCCGACACCTATTGGGAAATAATGTGCTCGGGAAATTTCAAACTGCACACAATGGGTCCGTACTTGCAGAAAACAATGTTCGGCTGGATTATTGTAGGACCAGTGAATGAAATTTCATCAAAAAATAATTCAATGGCTTGCTTTGTAATAAGTGAAGATAATTATTCAAATTTGGAAAAGGATATTGAAGAATTTTCTAATGCAAATATGCACGAAACGTGCATCAAAGATGATGAATTATCAACAGAAATTCAAATGAAATGGAAAAAATATTTAAAGGATTTAAATCAATGCAATAATCTAAGTGTCCCGCGCTGGTTGCAGTGTGACGACGAACACGGATTTGCCGATGCGTCGTGCAAAGCGTACGGGGCTTGTTTATATGTAGTATGCACGCGCGCGGACGGTAGTCGCCACTCGCAACTAATATGCGCAAAATCAAGAATTGCGCAATAACAATACCGCGATTGGAGTTATGCGCTGCCTTACTATTATAAAAATTAATAAAAAAAATAGTTCCAGCGTTACGAATTAATGTTACGAATATTTATTGCTGGAGTGATTCCAAGGTGGTATTAGCGTGGATCGCATCGGATGCAATGCGTTGGAAACCGTTCGTTGCAAATCGTGTGAGTAAGGTTCATAATTTAACATCACAGTATTCGTGGTCGTATATTAATACGAAGGAGAACCCGGCTGACATTTTATCCAGGGGATGTGATGTTCAAGATATACAAAAATGTACATTGTGGTGGAACGGACCCGTATGGTTGACGGACGAGCACGCGAGATGTGAAGAACTCTATCAGGTACACGAAGATGAGGAGACACTATGTGAAGAGCGAAAGCAGTCGAATACTGTGGTAATGGCCACTGAAATAAAAGCAAATTATTTTATACAACTGTGTGAAAAATATTCAAAATTAAATCGGTTTCAGCGTGTGTTCACATATATATTGAGGTATGTGCATAATATTTCAAGTAAATTAAAGAAGAAAGAAAGATACTCGGGTCCACTCAGCAATGACGAGATCCAAAAATCGGTAAAAATATTTATTAGGCTCTTACAAAATCAATTTTTTGGGGAAGCGCTTCAAAATAAAAAATTGCAGTCATTAAATCCTTTCTTCGACAACGATAGTATATTGCGTGTGGGTGGCCGACTTGGAAACGCGACAGAGTTAACTTATGACCAACGGCATCCTATTATCATACCGTATTCGTGTCATTTTGATACACTAATTTTTAGAAATGAGCATGAAATGTCATTGCATGCTGGGCCCCAAGCAATGTTGGCAAATGTACGATTAACATATTGGCCTATAAACGGTCGTCGAACCGCTCGAAAAGTCGCCCATCAATGTATAGCGTGTTTCAAAAACAAACCTAGTATTGTAGAGCCAGTTATGGGTGTTTTACCAAAATCAAGAGTGAACCGACCAATGAGATGTTTTGAAACTACGGGTGTTGATTATGCTGGACCAATATTAATGAAGTCGCACGCGCGTAGAAACGCGCAGCTACAGAAGGCATATATATGCATTTTTTTATGTTTCGCAAGTAAGGCTGTTCACATAGAGCTAGTATGTGATCTCAGCACAGATGCCTTTATAGCTGCCTTGCACCGGTTTATATCAAGAAGAGAACAGCACAGAGTTCGCGTTCAAGACACTTTAACACTACACGAAATTACGTGGAAGTTCATACCGCCTCGGTCCCCCCATTTTGGTGGTTTATGGGAGGCTGCTGTCAAGGCCGTGAAAAAACACTTGAATCGAACCATTGCAAATTCACGGTTAACTTATGACGAAATATATACTGTATTAACACAAATAGAATGTTGCTTAAACTCCCGTCCTTTAATTCCTTTATCCGAGGATCCTACGGATTTGAATGTCCTTACTCCCGCCCATTTTTTAATAGGTAGCTCACTCCGCGCACTGCCTAAACCTGACGAGAGAGATATGTCTATTAATAGATTGTCTCGGTGGCAAAGAGTGCAGCAACTTGTCCAACACGTTTGGGCACGATGGAGCAAGGAATATTTGGGGCAACTACAAGGACGAAACAAGTGGTCCAAATGCAGAGGACCATCCATTCAACCTGGGACGATGGTGTTAATAAAGGAAAACAACTTACCTCCATTAAAGTGGTTATTAGGCAGAGTCACAAATGTTCACCCAGGACCTGATGGTGTCGTAAGAGTAGCTACGGTGTATACGAATTTGGGACCCAAAAAGCGCGCTGTTCGGCTATTATGTCCATTACCCATAGACACATGAAGCACACCGGTTACGTGCTAATTAATTTTGTTTATATATTTTTTTTTTTACTATACATATTCACCTCATTACACTTGTACAAATGTAGCATACTATTTATAAATATTATATAGGTCAGTTAATATCAACTATTAAGTATCCATATTGATGCATATACATATTTATTATTATTTAATGACCGACCATTGTTATCTTAATTGTTACGATAGTCAATAATATTGTGTATTATTTTCGATGTTTGTTCACCTATTTAGTGAAATATTAGTTCTACAGCCTAATTAGTTTATTACATTTATTATTATTATTTTTATTGGTTATTGTAAAATCTTATGAAACCTGCTTGTAATAATTTATATTTAATAAGTCATTTATATTGTTTAATTATTCTTTTTATAATATGTGTTATATTTTTAAACCGTGTTTCAAGGTGGGCCCATGTTACGGCGTGAACACCGCAATACATACTTATATATAGTATCGCTGTAATATTATATAAAATTGTTATCTATAAAATTATCATTGTATGCTTGTGCCGTAATATGTCTCCACGGATTAGTTAGTTGTCGTCGGACCAGCCAATTGGTACGACACTCACAAAATATACAGTCCACTTATTATTTATTGAAAGTTTCTAGTATTTTATTTTGTTCAATAAAATTAGTCTATATAGAAATAAACATATGTATAGTTTAACATATTATAAAAGCATTATTAAACACGTACGGGTGGTATGAGTTGGCCACATTTTCTTCGTTGTTTGTAAGTTGAACCGGTCAATGCCTTAAAAGTACGTTTATTAGTAGATTTTTATAAACGTGGAAACGAATTTATCACCACAAACAATCTCGAACAACGAAGACACCGACCAGAAGTCCGTGTTCGTCACTGAAATGATAACAACCCAGTCAATGTATATACGCATATATTTCATTAGGTATAACAAATGACTGAATAATTAAGACTGGTCAAAATTCACAGAGGTCTATCGAAATTTGGATAACGTCGACCAATCTCTCTCGTTATTTTTGTTTTATTATTGATCAATTTATACATCGAAATCTAAGGTCATTACTCATTAACATACATTTTATTATAATTGATGTTATTTTCCCTCTCGTTTTTTAACATACGTTAATGTTTAGTCATTTTTTTAATTTTACTCTAAAATATTATTTATTTTATATTATTTGCTATAACTGGTTTGTAATGTTGAAATAATGTCATTAAATTCTATGTTCATAATATAATTATTTCTTATTCACTATAATAGGAGAATCTAAAAATATATATTCGCCTAAATTTGATTTAATATTAAATTTATCTATCTTAATTTGTTCGACACAAAATATCACAAAAATTTTGTAGACATTACATTAAATTCATTTAACATATTTGTATTTTATTTAAAAAAGGTTCTGAATATATTTTTTATGACTATAGCTTATACAAACTACTTAAAAAATAGTTATAAGTTACATAAATATAATAATATTTGTATAATTTGCATTACTCATGCTGAAGAATTGATCGTTGAATAACGAATATAGTTACGTATATATTAATTAAATAAACTCGAATTAATCAAATATATTCAAATAATATATACGTAACTATATTCATTATTCAACGATCAATTATTCAGCATGAGTAAAGAAAATTATATTAATATTATCATATTTATGTTATTTATAACTATTTTTAAAGCAGTTTGTATAAGCTATAGTCATAAAAAATATATTCAGAACCTTTTTTAAATAAAATACAAATATGTTAAATGAATTTAATGTAATGTCTACAAAATTTTTGTGATATTTTGTGTCGAACAAATTAAGATAGATAAATTTAATATTAAATCAAATTTAGGAGAACATATATATTCAGATTCTGCTATACTGAATAAGAAATTACATTATGAACATAGAATTTAATGGCATTATTTCAACATTTCAAACCATTTAATAAAAACATAAAATAAATGATATTTTAGAGTAAAATTAAAAATGTATATATACTATACAAGGTTAGTATGCAAATAATTATAACCTTAAATTATTTAAACAGCAATTAAAAATTTGATAAAGTACAAAAGTTTACAAACGAAGTAAATATCTTTAGAAATCACTGAAAATATTCATAATTCTTAATTCACTCATTTGTTATACCTTATGAAATATATGCGTTGACTGGGCTGTGATCTTTTCAGCGACGAACACGGACTTCTGGTCGGTGTCTTCGTTGTTCGAGATTGTTTGTGGTGATAAATTTGCTTCCACGTTTATAAAAATCTACTAATAAACGTACTTTTAAGGCATTGACGGGTTCAACTAACAAACAACGAAGAAAATGTGGGCAACTCATACCAGCCTTTACGTGTTTTAATAATGCTTATATAATATGTTAAACTATACATAAATAACAAATATGAGAAATTTTGCAATTATTTTGACCCATAAAAAATTATACTGAACTAATTACAGACACTGATCTAGAGCAAAAATCTGGTGCGAACAATTTTATAATTACAAATATACAGTTACAATATAATGTTATACATTATTCAGAATTTAAAATTTTTTACATTAAAGTAGGTATAATAGGTATTCAATATGTAATAAGTAAATTACTGATTATTTAAAATGCATAAAGGGAAAATGTAAAAAAAGTTATCTGTAAATTATATGATCAATGTTTATTTCAGCGCCCGGACGTTGCCGGGAAAACGTTAAGGTACGTACCTTATTAAGGCGTTGATAACAAGGTGAATTAATAAACAAAAACGAAATATGACCAACAAACGTCAGCGAAGTTTACAAAACGGGTAAAAAAAATGAACAAATACAAAGAAATCAGGTAAATCAGGTAACATAAACAGGTAAAAATGTAAGCAGGTAACAAGGAGCGGAGTTCGTGGCACTGGTTATGGTTGTCGTTAGCTAGAAAAGATATATAAATTTCGAATAAAATATTAAGTTGATTTATCTCTAAAACATTGGAAAATAGATTGATCAATGGATTAGGTACCTCAAGCAACGCAACAAAACAGTCGCCGGATGAATCGCTTGGTCCTACTCCATATTGATTTTTGTCGTTTTGGCTGCCTATTAAGTTGGTCAGCACCGGCAGTCATTCTTTTTTCTTTACAGATATCCTGTTCCGGGTTAACATCGACGTCTCCAAAATTCACACATATGTTGGGCATGGAGAAGTATCGCCTGAGTGCCGGACGTTGTACGACGTCATTGCTCGCCTGTAGAGGGTGGACATCTGTAGATTTAGTTGCTGGTTTCTCCAATGCTAGCGGCGGAACGAAAGTTCCACTAACTTCTGTCCTGGTCACGAGAGGAGCGTTTATGGCATCTTCTACCAAAGCCATACAACGACGGAACTCCGGGCCGGCGTAGTTCGCCAAAGTTATCTTGTAGGGTTTTGGCGGGATAGCTGGTCGTTCATAGTCTCCTAATATTTCTGTGTCAGTCAAAATCCTATTGTTTTTCGCCTCCTTCGCTGGATTTATGTGTGACACGGGGTCACACAGTTCTGCGGGTGGCTGTTCGGTCTTGACGGCCAATGGATAACAATTGGCTTCGTCGTCAGCTGCAATAGTTGATTGAGGGTAGTTCATAACGATTGTTGGCAATGATCTGTATCTACGATTTAATGGACTGCACTCATTTCTGAACATTTTTGCTGGTATTTCAATCTTTGGCAAACGGCGGAGATCTTCCAATACGGCTTTCATCTGTTCGGTGCCAGAAAATTGGTCCACGAAATATTTGTTCCCAGATGACATTATAATGATGTATTAGAATATAATATTTTAAACTTAACTGTAGAAAATATATTTATCCACTTCACGGTTGATCAATATATACGATTTAAAAATTATACAATGACGTTTAAAAATAACATTGTGATGTTGAGATAAATATCCATAGCAACAAAATATTTGTTGATTTGCTATTTGAACCTAAACTAACAGAAAAATAATAATTTATCCCTACAATGCATGATTTTTTTTTTTTTAATAATAGGTATTATTTTATTGTTTAAAGAAAAAAATAAAATAAATTATACAACTGTTTAATTAATAAAAAGTCAAAATAATAATAATAATAATAATAAATAATAAGTCAAAATAACATGAATGTTTTTTTTTATTTTGTACGATAGTTTGTATTTTTGTAAGACAATCTCTACTTTTTTCCAAAGCATAAGCTAATGTTCAAGTTTTCTAATTTTCAAAAATAAAATTGCACACATAAATTTTCTATACTGGTTAGACGAAGTGCAGTCACCGTGTGGTTTTAAAGACTAGGCTGAGCTCAACATGAACAATTATTATTATCAGCAAGAATATAGATAAACATAAAACAACAATTGTTAAACCTTTAATTAACATCTTAAAAAATTACATATTTTGTTTAAGCTTTAAACTTTTCATATAATAAATTTAAATACCAATTATAAAATATAAAAATGACTATAGGTGTCAGCTGGTGTTCTACTGCTGTTGGAGAATATTTGCCTTAACGGCCTTGAGATAGGCAATACAATGCACTATAAAATGTTCATGAATTTAAAATTCCGTGTTAATTACTTTAGATAGGAAATTCGGTTGTTGGCAAAAAAAATAAAATGTGTAAAATAGTTACAAGAATCAATATATTAAGAGACCATAGGTTTAAAATTTTTTAAATACTATTACATAGGATTATAATAAATTAGCCAGGCCAGTGGCTGTAGATTTATGTGTCGCCGGTCTCGTGCGGTTAAGCCCAAAAGCGCAAAAGGTCAATTTTTTTCGATAAACCAAAAGTGCAAAACGAATTTGCGCTTTTGTCCCTTAGTAGTGGTATAAAAGCGCAAAAATAAATTGTATTACCTGATACAATATTGTACCCGTTACCGTACCGTTTGAAATTATTAGTTAGTACTTAGTATCATCGAATTTTATCGTAACAAATTACGAAAAAAATATTTCAAGATTGAATTACTTAAAAACTGTGGGCTTCATATTTCAAATTTAATATTAAGATACTTATTTTTTATTTTTTTTTTTATTGATCTTAAACAAAACATCTATTAGTTGTTGCTATTAAATTAAATACAATTTTATTAGATTCTGAATGAAGTGATCATCATTACAATGATGTGTGTTTTTTTTTTTTGTGTGTCTGTGTACAGCATAACTAGTCGAAATAATGCTTCGATTTCAAACTTTGGGGGTGGTTTCCGATGTAAAATTGAAGATCCTTGGTGCATTATAAGTACAGGTCAAAAGTAAACATTTTCCAACAGTTTTCAAAAAAATTGAGAAAAAAAATGACAGAAAAACTGGAATTTTTACGCAAAACCAGTTTTCGACCAAATTGATTTTTTTATATGGTTGTAATTCAAAAACTAATCACTGTAAATACTTGAAATTTTCACCAAATGTTTATCTTAGTGTTATATATATACAGTTTAATTTTCAAGAATTTTGACTTTTTTGAGTTATTTATAGACCACTGAAATTTTCGATTTTTTTGAGAATTTTTTTTTGAAGTGTCGGTAAAAACATGTTGGACGACCAAAAATACTTGAAAATTTAATACAAAGTTCCTCATAAGTTATTCATATAGTAATAAAAAAATTACAAAAATACATAGGCACGATTTTTTTTTATTAGCATTTGAAGTTCAAATTTTGACTAAATACATAAAAATTACGGCAATGTTCAAATTATCTTAGATCGAAATTCATAAAAGTTTTTATTTTTATACCTAAGATTTGAAAATTTTATACAAGGCTCCTAAAATATTTTTACAAAAGCATTTGAAAAATAAAAGAAATATATAGTCACATTTTTTTTTACATGCATTCAAAGTTTAATTTTGACAACATACGTAAAAATCACGAAAATTCGCAATTTATTATAAGCTGGAAATTCATAAAAACATTTCTTTTTAAATCTAAGATTTGAAAATTTAATGCAAGATTCCTTACAAATTTGTCAATCTTTATTACAAAAAAAATGTCAACCGGAAATTCATATTAAATTTTTATTAGCATTTGAATTTCAAATATTGACAAAAATTTGTCAAAACCATGAAATTATTTTGTAGTTAAAAATTCATAATATTGTTTGTATTTATATCTAAGGTTATAAAATTTAACACCAAGTTTTCCACAAGTTTTGCTTCAAATAGCTATAGAGAAAATTTGAAGCGTAATTATAGGAAAAATGTGTTGAGCTTTTGAGTTTTAAATTTTTATGAAATCGCGTAATGATAACGATTTATCCTCAAACGAGTCAAACGAATTTAAATATTATTTGTTATACTTCAAAAATTATAAGTCGTAGATACTTGAAAATTTCACCAGATATTTAGATCGGAAATTGAAAAATTGAAAATTTGATCAATAATTGTACCACAGATTATAACACATATATATTAGATGAGATATTATTGTGATTACGAAATGCTTTCATGGATATTAGAGAAGAATTTGTTTGAAAATGTAATACAAAGTTCCTCATAAGTTATTCTTATAGTGATTAAAAAATCATAAGAATACATAGGCACAATTTTTTTTTATAAGCGTTTATAGTTCAAATTTTTACGAAATCTGTCGAAAATGCGAAAATTTGCAAGTAATTTTGAAGCTGAAAAATCATAAAATTTTTTTTTGTGTCTTTGTACAGCATAAATAGTCGAAATAATGCTTCGATTTCAAACTTTGGGGATGGTTTCCTATGTAAAATTGAAGATCCTTGGTGCATTATAGAAGTCAAAAGTAAACATTTTCCAACAGTTTTCAAAAAAATCGAGAAAAACAATAAAAAAAATGACAGAAAAACTGGTTTTGCGTAAAAACAGTTTTCGAACAAATTGATTTTTTTATATGGTTGTAATTCAAAAACTAATCACTGTAAATACTTTTTTTGAGTTATTTATAGACCACTGAAATTTTCGATTTTATTGAGAATTTTTTTTTGAAGTGTCGGTAAAAAAATGTTGGACGACCAAAAATACATGAAATTTTAATACAAGGTTCCTTATAAGTTGTTCTTATTGTAGCTAAAACAAATGAAAAATCGTTAGTCACAATTTTTTTTTTATAAGCGTTTATAATTCAAACATTTACGAAATATGTCGAAAACGCGAAAATTTGCAAGTAATTTTGAAGTTTAAAAATCATTAAATTTTTTCTGTTTATAACTAAGGATTAAGAATACAACACTAAGTTTTCCATAAGTTTTCCTTCAAGTAGTTATAGAGAAATCTCTAAGCGTCATTATAGGAAAAATTTGAGGTGCGTTTGAATTTTAAATTTTTACAAAAATTGTTACGATAACGATTTATTCTGAAACGATATTTTAAATATTTGTTATTATTCAAAAAGTATAAGTCGTAGATACGTGAAAATTTTATCAGATATTTAGATTGGCATTTTCTTTACATGATTTAATTTTAAAAATATTTTGACTTTTTTGAGATATTAATAGACGACTGAAATTTTCAATTTTTCTGAAAAATTTTTTTGAAGGGTTGATAAAATTTTTTCGGCCCTATCAAAATACTTGAAAATTGAATACAAAGTTCCTCATAAGTTATTCTTAAAGTAATTAAAAAATTATAAAAATACGTATGCACAATGTATTTTTTATTAGCATTTGAAGTTCAAATATTGACTAAATACGTAAAAATTACGAAAATTCGAAAATTATTTGAAGCTAGAAATTTATACAAAATTTTATTTTTAAATCAAAGATTTAAAAATTTTTAATTATCTATAATATATCCTAGACTGACAAATCATCTCCGTTCAGAATCGTTTTTCGTATACAATGATACCTATCATTGCATTCAAATGTAACCTACCCTAGTCAGAGGTCCACCCCACCACCTAATGTACAGCAGAGCGACATCCACTTACTCGCTTTTTTTTTCGAACTGTTTTAAAAAATATGTTTAACAAAATGGTTATCTTACAAATTTTAAATTCTTAAATGCATAAAAAATGTTTTTAAAAAAAAATTTAATTTTATGCCATTCAATTAGAATTTCCATACTTGGTAGGTATTGTAAAAAAAACCACGTTTAAATATATTGATTTCCCATGGAGATATTAAGGGTGATACGGGACTTATGGGACATACTGTATATTATTAATATTGTAATATAAAATACAATAATATTCTCATTGATATCAATATGTATCTATACGTACATAAGGTTAGGTTGTACATAATATTATGCGTATCACTGTCGCTTCCGGTCACGACTGATCTAACCTAACGCCTGATTATACGCGTCAAAGATCGATTACATATTTTGTTATAGGTTGGTACTTTTATATCACAAATCACGATTAAGTTAATGTTTATAATATTATCAGATATGTGTTTACCACATTTTCATTTATAATTAAAATCAAGTTATTAAATATTTACAACTCTTGACTTTTACGGAACAATCATCTTTCATCAATGTGTGAATAATGTACCAATCTCTTGTATTTATGCACCTTTATTATTTATTATCTACTGTTTAATTTTTTTTTTTAAGTACAACATTTATATTATATAGAATGATGAAATAAAAACGTATGTGAATTCGGCTAAAAAAAAATACTTAAAAAATTCTACAACAACGGGCAATTTGACTTTTGATGGTCCCGTCACTATTCCTGGGGATATATAATATTATTTATATGTTTCACTACCATCGTGTACACCAGTGGTTCTCAAACTATAGGATTCCGCATTAAATTAAAATAAAATAATATTTTGTTCATCATGTTTATTTTATTAATAATAACCCACATATTTTGTTTCGCAGTCAAAAACTATATTAGATGTGAGTTGGTTGATAAAGTTACATCGCATTTATCGTTTATAGTTACAGATTAAGTATGTTACGAAAGAAACAAATTATTAAGCAAATCAAATGTGCATATTTTTTCACGAGTTATGTATACTTTATTGCGTTCTCAATATGGTTGAGGTTCGATAAAATTTTCAAAGAGCACCATGAACAAAAAGTTTGAGATCTGCTGATGTACACATATGTATAGCGTGAAAAAACGCGTGGGGTGGAGGGTTGTGGTAGGCAGTGAGAGATCAACGTTAAACTCATTGCTGGTCTTTATCTATGCAGAAATCGACCCAGAGCCGTTTCGGGTCCGAGAAAATTTAAAATAATATATAGATGAGCTTCAAGCTAGTCACCCGATGAAATCTCCCACGCGCGTGCTTTTTCATAGTAAATGTACTTCGGCGCGTTCGCGTTCTGATGGACTTGGCGCATTCGGGGTGAACCACCGTAAGTCGAGTACTATCGCACTATCCGTCGGTAAAAGGTCGAGCTCGCGACAAGGGTCCGTTGGCTGCGGAAGCGCGTCCGGGCGTAAATGCCGTTCAAACGAACGGACAGCGTTGGTTAACCCTAACCGACCCGACTTAACCCGTCGGTGGGGTCTATAGTAATATATCGTGACGTGGTGCAGCCGCAGTCATGTGCCGGATTAAGGGGATGGGGGGTGGCACGTCTCTGAGGCTCATGGGGATGTTATATAGGGGCACATTCTGTCGTCAGCCTATTATTATATCAATAGTGGTCGTTTATAAAAAAAACATGGTTCTATAGAAGCCATCGATAATAACATTATTATCGTTTGAATTAATTAAAAAGTCCTACGAAACCGATGTATTCTAGGACACCACATCCATTTATTATTGCCAATTTTAATCGGTTTACAAACGGACAACATACAAAATGACGTTCACACAATCCATATTTTATACAATTTTTTTTCAAATAAGAAAAAATGCACTCATATAAAATTTAAAGATTATTATCTATGGCATGTTTGCCAATTTTTTTGGTGATATTTTAATTTTTTTTTTATTTAAAAACAAATATATTTACAATCTGTATTCAATTGATACAATAAGTAAATTTTAGAAGATTATGTAAAAGCCATGTAGGCGTGATAGAAAGGAGCATCCAGTGACTATATTTTAATTACGAATCAAATTATGAGTGATTTTTAAAATAAAACGATTTTATTGTTTTTATACAACTGGTCTAACCACGCATCTTATAAGTTAACTATTTTACATATAGATATTTATTCTGTGTAACGTTTTAGTATTTTATTTAACTATACCACTGACCATAATAATAATAATATAGCAATCATAATGCTATGACATGTGCCTCGTGCAAGCGTCTCGTGGATATTAACTTAAAATTATATTATACACAAAATTGAAAGTTTAAATATTCGATAAGAACAAGATAGTGTATTTTTTACTTCGCCAGTAGGTTAGGATCGTAACGCGGATATTCTGATTAAATAAAAATCGAAAATAAAAACGTTGACCATTGATAGGTGTATACAAATATCTATAAATAAAAGAAGATCACAATCAATCTGGTGAAAAAATCTAATTTCACGTTACTATCGTGAATATCCCATGGGTGCCATCTCGTGTCGCCCATATATACCGAGATTTATTGAGATTTATGTGCATATATGTTTTATTTCAGATTTATATGTATCTGGTTCGATTCGTTTTTCTACTTTAATTTCGCCACCATCGTCACCTCGGGACATAATGACTATGAACAGCATAAACTTGTTAGATCTGGTAACTGAATCGTGAAATTGAAAGAAAAACAAAAAAAAACAGTGAAAAACAATGCCTCTTATAAACCTGGTAATAATATATTATAATCTAATAACAGTAGAAAACACGTCATGTTGTGTTATACATACATTTAGATGTATTGACTTCGTCATATTTAGCAAAATCATAATTCAAATAAATGTATGCGGTTATAATATATAATAACACTAATTTTCGGCAAAAACATTTTCTTGGAATAATATCTTTTAAAGGACCGATATTTCTAAAGAAATTGAATTATAAAAAAATAGTACTATTATCTAGAACTCATATTTATTGGAAGTGTATAAAGTAGATGATATAAAAGAGTGAAATCAATTTTAGGAATAGTACTAATTACAATTTTATTACTTGGGTTATTAATAATCGGGACCCGTATTAAATAGAAATATTAATAAACGGAATTTTGGTTAATCGAGACAATATTATACAAGACTGTATTTTGCGATCGTTTATACAAATATGAATTTCATATTATTGAAATAAATCATTCCTAAATTATACCATTAAATGTTATTTTTACAAAACTTTTGTAAAAATAACATTCCGCACAAAAAAAAAATATAAAAATATAAAAAAAAAGTAAATAATATAAAAATAATCCTGTTATATAAGTTACCGATTTAAAAAGCACTCAATTTGTTTCTCTTATTTTGTTTTTCATATATGGATTAAATTTAGTTTTATTGAGTTATTCAAGGAGTTATTCTATATTGAACATAAATTTATCACCGACAAAGAAATATTAATTTTTTTTTTTTTTTGATGTACTTGAGACAACCCAAAACCGGGTAAGTTGTCATAAGCTCTTTTTTTTTAATTTTAAAAATGCATTAATTTCATACTAGTGTTTGATTTTTTTTTTAATATGGTATTTTATAATATGACAAACCATAGGTATAAAAAAAATGTTGACAATTAGCCCTGTGTTCGATACCTTATCGTCAATTCAATCGTCTACTTATATAGGTATTATTATAAGTGACGCAAGTTGCTCTCTATATCGCGAAACGTCTGATTTAATATAACAAATAGACGCTATTTCGTTTTGTACTCCAGAGCTGTTATCTCAGATAGGATTTGTAGGGTAAGAAATTGAAGGTGGGCCATGGGACAAGACAATGTAACGAAGATTTAGAACAGTACTGGAGAACAACAGCATTCAGTAGAAAGATTGGGACATGTCAAGTATAATATTGTTGTGCAGTAGTTTCTTTTTCTGACTTGATGAGATTAGACCTACGGTGGTGGATTTGATATATGATATAGAATGTCTTTCTCGGAAGCCAAATTGATTGTCTGCGAGGATAGTTTATTTTATTTTTATCTTTTATGACTGAATTTATACGTTTTAGGAGTTTTGGAACGACTTTTCATAATAATTGGTTTCAAATACTGTTCAAAAATAATAAAAATTTGTACTACAATATACAAAAAGCTTTGATAAAAATGGTATCGGAAAACAAATACGGAAGCGCATATAGATAAGCGGAGAATATATTCATTATAAACTGCATTGATTTCAAGAAAACAATTGTTTGGAATATATTTGTTTTTGGAATGTAATTCTATTTATGAATGATAATTCTAAAAATGTTACATAGGTACCTAATAAATAAATAGTATTTTCATGGACTTTTTTTTATGGTATGTTGTTTTGCGATACGGTTGGGGTGTGTATAATACAGTAAAATGATAACTCGAGTGGTATTTAGGTGTAGTATAACCTATAACAAACATTATTTCAGCGTGTGTGACGCCTTAGCAGTCAACTCGTTGAGTTAATAATTTATAGACTATAATCTTTATTAACGTTTAAAAAATATACGAAAGCAAAATAACTGAATATTCCGATACACTGTTATTACTTATTAGATATTACAAAAAGATTTTAAACAGTCATTAGCATCTATATTCAGTCAAATTTAATATCTAACAACTAACATTCACGATTGAAAATAATATCTTAAATCGTAGTAGGTACAGTTACAGCAGAAACAATCGATCAATGATGGTCTATAGTATTATCAACTATTTCATTTTTGTATCAAAAAACTATTTATTGTACATAATAGGTATTTATATAAAATAAGTAATAACGATATTCGGTAACACTTATATTTGTAATGGTATGCATTAAGAAATAGTTCATGGTTAACAAAGTACAATACTATTATCAAAAAAAAACATGTACTTAGTATATTATATCTAATACAGATACAATCCCGATTTTTACGACGCTGTGATTTAATTTTCCGCTGAAAATTGTTTTTATGAACACCGTTATCGTTTAAATAGTTACAAGTGAAAACTTGAATTTAAATTATTGTTCAATAAAGTTCAAAGTTTAATATAAACTATAAACAATTTGGAAGGTGTATATTATAATATTCTTTAAAATTATTCTTACCTTATACAGTCTTTGAGTAATATTTTCTTAATTTATACCATTCCTAAAAAAAATACGGTTTTGGATTATTATTTTCTTGTTCTACAATTTCCAGAACATACTGTTTCACAACATATTTTTTCGAAAAATATCTTTCCCAGAATATATTATTATTCTATGACAATAACATTCTTACATAATTTCGTTACCTATCTCGAAATACCATTTCTTGCGAATAACAATATTCTAGAATTTTTTTATAGTAAATATTTTCCCAGATTATGTAGCACTTCACAAATATTATATAGATTGATTTTAAACTATATCTATTTAAATAAATAATAAAATAGTATGCAAATATTGTAAAGATATTTATTTTCGAACATTATTAGTACGCTATGACTACGCCTCAACGAAAAAGGTAAATCTCAATCATTTTACGAATTTTTTTCTTTCAATACGGTGTTAATGTTTATTTTGTATTTTTAACAAAGCTGACTTTAAAATAAATCAATTAAAGACGTTCTATAAAATAAAATGCCAGTAGGTTACTACTCACGTCTTCGCGGGAATTACAGAAAAAAAAGTAATACTAATTTGAAAAAAATAAAACAATTGTAAAATTGATATAATGCATTTTTCAATGGGAAAACTCAAATCAAATCCTATCATATATTTTAAGTTGGTTTTACAATTTCAAGTTCAAATTAGTATTAATTATAAGCATATTTTGTAACTTACAATTGACTCGGAACCGCGTTTGTCAGTGCCGTGCCATTGTTCCCGACATCGTGGCGGGCTCTCCAGCAGTCTTCAGCTTTTCACTTCGGGTACTACTGCAATACTGCTGCTGTTGACAAAGACGATCATATTATTAGTATCGTAAACGTACCTAACGTTTGTTCGTTGTTTTGGAAAGCGGTAACGGTCACGCGGTCGCGGAGACTATATAATATAACGACGACCGTGGTATACGTCGCTACACACGTTACTACGCGTTGCGACGCTAACTCGATATTCAGCTCTCCAGCAGGCTGCGGTCATCAGCTTCTAACTTCGGGTACTACAGACTGCTGCAGCTGCTGACAAAGACGACCATAGTATATTATATTAGTATCGTAAACGTATACCCATTTGTTCGTTGTTTTGGAGAGCGGTAACGGTCGCGCGGTCGCCGAGACTGCAGTATATTGTATAACGACGACCGTGGTACGCCATCGCACCACGTTTCCGTTGCGATGCGAACTCGATATTCCCCGTCGGTCGTAAAATTTGCAGACTGCGGTTAGGCCTTTGTGAGAAAAGTTTTTAAAGTCATGGTGGCAAAGTAAATCACCGCGATTTTCCGACGTTTTTGGCTGACATTATATTATGCCGTATTGTATTAGACGGATGCTAAAACAGTGGGCTCTTCGTTGTGGAGGTGCCGCAGTTACAGTATTATAGTCTTGCGATCGGTCTTTTCCCACAGCTTCTCTGGTAGCCTTGCGTGTGCCCCTCAAATGGCGGTGAACAAAATATTGCACTTTGCACCCGCAGTTTTTCCACTGAAGAATCGGAGCCGTACACGGAAGATGATTGACATGGAATATCCGGACACGTAAGTACCTAAATATATTACATTATAATATATTAATATGATATTATGCTGTGAAAAGAATTTATGAACAATTATTCGGTGCTTGCTCTCTGAATAATAATAAAATGTCAACTGAAAACGGTCATCCACATATACAGATGTAACAATATTATTGATTTATATTGTTTTGTTATTATATATATATTTCGATCAGCCATTAAACTTATTTAGTGAAAATATTAAGTATCTACGGTTATTTATTTTTAAATTACTTACTCCAAAATAATAAAATCAATTTTGTCTAAAACTGGTTTTGCTTAAAAATTAACGTTGATACTTCATTTTTTTTCTCGACACTTGAAAACCACTTGGAATTTATTACTTTTGACTTCCTCAAATTACCAACTAGATTCATTTTCCTAGTAGAAAAGTTGCTGAAATAGAAAATCTAAGCATTTTTTTTGTTTCAAAAGGCTAGAAAAACAATTATTTAAAAAAAGCATACACCATTCAACAAATTGTACATTCTACAAAGTTTAATATTACTTAGCACTTAGGGTTTAACAATAAAACTATAGTCAAAGCTACAACTGCTTCATATATTTCTACACACTCCTTTTAAAGTTTTTTTAAACAATAATTCCCTGTTATCGTCTATAATCCACGTTGACAGAGGGCTAACCTCAAGACTGTATAAAAAAAAAAAAATAACTATGATAATTTTATTAATTATCGTTTTAACAAAAACAATTATAAACGTTAAAAAATTAATATTAAATACTATTATTTTATAAAATAAATCTTTTATTGACGACCATGACAGTTTAGCTCTTTGTGAACTATATGGTATTATAAAATGTCTACGATATTTTATGCATAATATATTTTAAAAATCTAATGAAGCTGTAAAAATTTCTAAATTACATTTATTATTTGTAAGATTTTGTTATATATGTAGTTGGTAGTTTAGTTACATCAGTATTATTAAACCGAAGAAAATTAAATTACAATTAGTATCTCCTTTGAATTCCCCCAAAATATATTTTAAATTACATTAAAATATTTTTCTTTCAAATGAATGATCATAGAATTACCAGTTTTAAAAAATATTATATATTCACTTTATGCCATTGACCTCTTTAGTGGTAAGCATAGTATTTAGTACCTATATAGGAAATCGTAAGATTTACATTGTGAATTTGACTTTCGATATTCTACTTGAACGTTGCAAATATTTTACTAAATTATTTAGTTATTTATCTTCTTTTTCTTTGAAAACAAGCGATGCTTATTAAGATTAAGTTTATGATAAAACGAGAAAATAAGATTTGATATTCATAAAAATGTAAATAAACCACATAAAACAAAGTACCTGCATTATTTTCTTAAATTATAATCTCGATGTGAAAATTGAACGTTAAAACATTGCATTGACATCATTATTTTGACTTAAGTTTCATGTATATTGTATACATATATACATATTAAAACATATAATAAATATAGGTAATAAACATAGACTGGTGGGGGGACTGTTGCACATTTAACGCGTATCTATATACATTATACATATATATATATATATATATATATATTATATTATATATTTATATATAGTAAGTTTTTACTAGGATTTATTTTTTTATTTATTTTCGTTACTACAGGACACATGATCATGCCTATATTATATTATTTATATACATACATACAATGCAATAATACGTATATATATTTATTATATATACAAGACTTTGTGCAAAACGTAGTGCATAAATCATAACGACTTGTATCCCGAACGCGCTATGGAACGGAATTAAATGAGATAACGACGAAAATGAATACACAATACACTCATGTTATATACTTACTTTTAGTCAATGAGGTAATTTTCATCAGAAATGCATATCTCATTAATTTTCCAAAGGATTTTTAATTCAATTAATGCGTGATGACGAACAGTTCTTTTAAAAGTAATTACACGATTCATTGATCAAGTGACCGTCAGACGCAAAAATAACATAATGTGATAGCCGGCTGCCAACTATAGATAGTTAGAAGTCCTCTCGTTCCGTGATAATAATTGCCGTTCAATACATATATAATTAATAATTACCTATTATAGAAGAAACACAATCTGTCAATAATTTTTTTTTTTCACAAAAGCGTACGTTACGAAGGTACCTACGTTACGGTACCTAATAAATAGTATGGTTAACATGAACGGCTGACAAAAAGAAACGACCAAGGGGTAACAGTTTTATAAAATGCACATGCAAGACAAAGTGTCAATCCAAAAAATGTTTGTGCGTAAAGAATAATATTTTATGCAGTTCGAAATGCCATTCATCATCTGTACCTATGCTGTAATAAATGAATAATAACCAATAAATAATAATAAACATATTTTTATTTAATACATTACCTATAACATAGTATTGGCATTCTATAAAAATCCTGGTAAATCTATAGATTTCCTAGGCATAATATAAATTAACATTCAACTTTAATACATTGCCAAATAGTTCAAGGAATTATATAGAATGCCTAGAAAATTTATAGAATGCCTATATTCAACACTTTGCCGGTAACATATATATATAATAGAGTTTTAAGGATTAATTTGAATTTATGAGATCTCTGTGCCATTAGTGATCTTCCTGTCTATAGGTGAAATTCTGGTGATTTATCTAGTAAGGGGGGTTTGGTGGTTGACTAAGCGAAATTGTAATCATTTCTGATAGAAGAAGAATGCAGTTTTGGATATTATGTTTATGTGTTAAGTGTGATTATGGAGACATAATATGTAGAATGGCTGCAGAGTTTAATTATTTATAAGAAATGTTTGGATGTTTTTTTAATATTTGTAGTTTGGGTGCTCCTTGCCTACCCACTTTGTGTATCATAACATTCAAAACGATATTAGGTATACGTAATATTAATGTTTCTATATCTGATAAAATTATACGACTCATTTACATTGGTCAAGTGACTGTCAGAAATTAAAATATTATAATTTAACAGCCGGCAACCAACTATTGGTAATAGTCAGAAGTCCGTTCATGTTGTTGTACTAAAAGTCTTGTTAAATAAGTATAAACAATAAATTAATTTTTTACCATTACATATTGTTATTAATTTTTTTTTAAGGAAATACACAAAGTTAAACAAATTTAAATTTGAATTTTTTACAAAAGTATTCGAATGAATATTATGATTGACATGAATTGATTGATAAAAGAAGCCACCCAGCAGTGGCGACACTTTTTGCTTGATACTTATAAAGTAATAACTATTAGGTATAATTTGGGTTTATGAGGTGTGCCAGAATGTAGTTTTGATGAAAATGCTTGGTTTTTTTTGTCGGTTTGAATGCTTTCCATGTTGTGTATTCTTATAATATTCTAATTTAATATTATACCATATTTTCGTATCTGATCTACAGCTGGATATGAGGTTAGGTTACTATTATGTCATGATAATGTTTTTATGTACGACATTTATGTACACAATATAATATGCTTATTAAATTCTACGCAGTTTTCGGTCTAATCCCGGTGTATTTCGTGAATAAAATAACCCATCGAAACAATCTGGCCGAAACTGTTTCTCGAGACCTTATTATACTTGCAAAACAAACAATCAAAAGCGGTGTCGACGAAACACTATAATATTGTTATTATGCACGATTGCTATGATAATAATAATGTCACCTATGATGTAATTTCATCGAAAATCCTATCTTTGTAATTAAGAGGACGCCACACCCGCATGTGTTGTCTTCGTCTTTCAAGTGCGTAACATGGCAAATTTTATGCTCAGCAGTTCTAATTTAGCTCCGTTAGTTTACAACTTAGAGTGAATTGACCTCTTATAAGAATTAAAGGTAACATTATTATCTAGGTTTTCACTGAGGCTTTTTATTATATTTCAATTTTGAAGCAACTTATGAGTATTTTTAAAACTGTGAATTGCTTGTATATCTTAAAATACTCATAACTCGCTTTAAAATTGAAATATAATAAAAATCCTCTGTGAAAACCTAGATAATAATGTTACCTTTAATTCTTATAAGAGGTAAATTTACTCTAAGTTGTAAACTAACGGAGCTAAATTAGAGCTGCTGAGCATAAAATTTGCCATGTTACGCACTTGAAAGACGAAGACAACACATGCGGGTGTGGCGTCCTCTTAAAATGAGTGTTTTGTTAATTAAACGAATCAACTAACACAATGTTATGTATTGTAGTACTGTACCTAACAAGAGCACTCATTAATAGATTTATATAAAATAATATAAATATTATTAATAATAATACTTACGATTATTATTGTTAAGTATCGCTTTTATTCATAAATCTATAAAGCATTCGCATAACACACGAGTATTATATAGTAATGGGTATATACTGCGATACTATTATGTATTGCGAGAAACAGCGTTTATGATAAATATGAGGTATTATTTAAATTTTCGTTTTGAATTTATTTTTTTACTATATGAATGCCGAATGGACTCGTTTCGATGATCCATCATTGTTGAAAATGAAAAATTGACCCCATATCTTATTGTATTTTTCTTTAGAAATTTATAACGTTCAATTTAACACCTACAACGAGTTTAGGCATAATGTCAAATTATGATCAAAGATTAAAAAACCGAGGACATTTATAAAATATTTATTTTTTTATCGGGGTTGAGGCATCGACAGCAAGGGTCATTAGCTTATGGAACTGTGGGGGAGGGAACTGTTAGTTTGAACACGTGGGTGTTTAGCAGAATTTCGAATGGGCATCCGTAGATTTCTGACATGCCCGGATGGGGGCGGCGGCATCTATTTCCTGACAGTGTGAACTGCTTTGAAAGCGATGCCACCCATAACCGGGATTCGAACCGGCGCACAGTGGTTCACAAATTAAAATTAGGTGGTCTTTTTTGCCCAATTTTAAAATGATAAAAGCTTGATTTTTTTTATATAATATGTCTACATCCTGACGAGTCCAAATGTGTGTTTAGAAATTCATAAATATTTTCATAACTCGAGTTATAGCTATTTTAATGAGACATTTTTCGATGTATCTGTTATTTTATTTTTATTTTGGTCATTAATTGATTATTTATTTATGTCACATTGTAACCAAAAAAAAAATTAAAAATATACTTTTTTAAATTATATTATCTCTGTTCTATAAATAGATATACTTTTACGAAATATATATATTTTTTTTAACACATTTATAATGAAGTTAACTCAAAACTTTTCGTTTTTTTCTTTTTTTTCTTTTTTCAAAGTCTGCAGATAAAACTTACTCAACTTTACACTATATCCAATACATTGATCTTATAGATAAACTTCTCAGCTACCTATACATTTATGTACATTTTGTTTGCGGCTGATTGCAACTATTACGTACACAAATTATTATCACTTCAAAATTACAGATTACTCTAAAAATTAGTTTTACTCAAATTTAGTTTTCATAATATTATATTACTTCCTACACCAAGCAGCAAACATCTTCATTCATTATATTATAAATAAACATATATATATTTGTATAATGTACAAAAAAATGTATACATATATAACCATTTATAAATTTATAAAAATAACATTTGATTTAGGATTTTGAGCATAATTGAAAACATACAATAATAATTATACTAATTTAAATATATTAGATGTCCATTTCAGAAAATGAATCATTCAAGTCACTTTCTATGCTGTCTAAACTATCATTTATTAATAGTAGCGATCTAACTTCGTCTGAGATGTCTTGGTTAGTCTTATTTGGTATCATTCTAATCGAGAAAATGTATGGGTCGGATGAAACCAGTAGCATATTTAATAAATCCTCATTGGTGTGTTGTCTAGTATCTTTTCTAGTATGGTGTTCCCTAATTGTTTTGTAATCTTTGTTTCTTGATTCTTGCGCATCTTCAGAAAGTTTACCTTAAATATTGTTTCAATAAATATTACTTCTCTTAAACATTTATATATAACTATAAATAATTACCAATTGGAAAAATCGCAAAACTTATTACATCAGCACCATGTATTAACATTTTGTGGACGCTTGCAGGCATGTAGTACTACCGGTAAAGATCAACAAATAAATTTGCAGTGTCCAATGCGTATGAATTAAATGCCTCTGCATTTATTTCATGTCCACATGAAATTGCAGTCAATATATTAAGAAACGTTTGATTAAATTTAAATTAATACCCGTTATTAATACCCGTCATAAATGATAAAAGTACCAGCTTTCTTATATTATGTCACTAAAAATAATACATTTGAGTAAAACTAATTTTTAGAGTAACCTGTAATTTTGAAGTGATAATAATTTGTGTACGTAATAGTTGCAAACAGCCGCAAACAAAATGTACATCAATGTATAGCTGAGAAGTTTATCTATAAGATCAATGTATTGGATATAGTGTAAAGTTGAGTAAATTTTATCTGCAGACTTTGAAAAAAGAAAAAAAAGAAAAAAACGAAAAATTTTGAGTTAACTTCATTATAAATGTGTTAAAAATATATATATTTCGTAAAAGTATATCTATTTATAGAACAGAGATAATATAATTTAAAAAAGTATATTTTTAATTTTTTTTTTTTGGTTATAATGTGACATAAATAAATAATCAATTAATGACCAAAATTAAAATAAAATAACAGATACATCGAAAAATGTCTCATTAAAATAGCTATAACACGAGTTACGAAAATATTTATGAATTTCCAAACACACATTTGGACTCGTCAGGATGTAGACATATTATATAAAAAAAAATCCAATTTTTATCACTTTAAAATTGGGCAATAAAGACCGCCTAATTTTAATTTGTGGACCACTGTGCGCCGACGATGCGTGTTGCAACCGACGCCTTATTCCGCCCGGCCAGTTATGAAATATTATGTACGAGTTTCCGTACGATTTATTACGAAGAATTATTTATATTTTTTTTTAAACTGCCTATTTTATACACGTGAATTCTAAACACTTATATATAATATTGTGAATTATGGATGGCGAATTTCAAGTTAGTTTTTTAGATTTCAATTTATAGCAAATAAATTATCAATATTTCGATATTTTTTCTTAGAGTTCAATGTAGTGCGTATAGTATCACTTAATTATATTTAGTAGGTATCTATATATACTGCTACGTAATCTGCGGTACATGGTTTTTGCCCATACATATCCTATACATATCCCCTACCCAATTCTAATTAGCTTATCACATGAAATACATAATAATAATATATCACCTGGATACATAAAGCAAGTTGCCTAATGATGTTTAATTATTTTACTACAAAACTGTAACCGGTGTTGGCTATATTAAAGTTGGGTCACTATAATTTATGTTTGTATTTATTGTTATATATTGTTATTATTAAAGTTATGCACTTAGCTGATAATAAACTTCAACAACATTTTTAAAGAACAGCTTAGCTTGATTAAAACTTCTTCATTAATGATAAAATTTTCATTACAATAGGTATATTTTTATTTAATAGTGTTGAAAACCTACAGCGTTCACATAAAATATGAATTAAATAATATGTTCTTTTTTTCAAGGAATTTATATCAGCACCTATTTTAAGTAGCTATTAACTCAAAAATTAATAAAATTGCAAAATGTTATGTTTTTACTAAATAATATAAATGAAAAAACATAGATTTCCTTCGAATATTAAATCCGTATGCAATATCCATTGTTTAAATGTTCAATAAACCACTTAATGACTTAACTTTTAACTGTGCATCGTTTATACTTCTCAAGGGCTAAACATGATTAATATTCTACTGCTGTGCTTTGAAATATGTATACAGAATTATTAGTTTATTGCTAACTTGGAGAATGAAAACATTAACACAATCCTGTAACGTCTTCTACACATAATCAATAAATATATATTATTATGCGTATATATAGGTAGTTATAGTGGTATTGCATAGTATTATGTGCGTAACATGATTTATGTAGACAAAATAATCAAAATATTTAACATTAAAATATGTGTAGGCGTTTTAACAATTGAATTTTCTTTTACTCTTAGATGATTTCGTTGTTTAATGTAATTCACATAATTTTTTATTAACATTTTATTATTATTATTTTTTTTTTTTGACAAAAAAAAATATATATCGTGAAATACGAACGAAATGCATTAAGAGAAGAGTATCTTGCTCGCAGTTTTATAACATATTACCAAGGAAACATAATATAATATTCCACCGTTAGTACAATAATATAGTATATACTTCAGCAGTATATACAATATATAATACTATTATATATCTAGTGTAATACAGAGAAAAATATTTTTTTTGAAATCAATCATTTTATCATCAACCCTCGAATGTTACAATATAATCCCAGAATATATTATTCGATATAGAATGAAAGAAATTTCAATTGCGTTTCACCCCCCCCCCCACGTTCCTCACAATACAAACACACACAATCACACATAACATAATATACGAGTACTTTTATACGAATACCTATTGTGCATGTTCGTATAGTATTTGTGTACGTAGCTTTAAGTATACATATACATATTACTCACCCCTATTTGTTTTTTCACTCGTTAACACTGACACAAATGTGCGGGCATAATTATTAGACTAAAAAAATCCTGTGAAAGCATGTAAAACTTAGCAAACAGTAAAAACTCGTATAGGTAAACGCAAATATAAATGTTTTGTTTTTTTACTTTAATACAAATGTGATTACCCACGCTATTTCTTATTTTTCACCCTTTAACCACAAGGCAAGCGTATGAAATATGTTCGCCAAGTGTTAATTATTACTCATTTGGTATTTCTTCCGATTACCATAACACAGGGTGTGCGCATAAACGTCATCACTATATTATACTATAATACGTCTCGTATCTCGGACGTAAGGATAATAGTATCCCAATTTTGTCAGCGAATTCATTCCTCTCTCTCTACACATAATGTAAAATGAATTTAAAGTATAATACAACAGAAATAACGTTTTGAACTCTGCGTTTATTTCACGTGGGGTTTGAATAATTGACTTCTGTTTTGTTTTTCGTTAATTTTCTAGTTGGAAACAATATTAAAGTTTCTTGAATATGTGACCTCGTCCTTCTGGTTTCAATATCAATATCAATATTTATTTTTTTTTTTTATGTATTGATTTTACCATGATGTGTGTTTTTTTTTTTTTTTTTTAAATTAAATTAAATTTTTTTGTGTCTGTAAGCACGTTTTAGGGGAGAAAAAGTCCTTCGATTTTCGATTTCAGTACCTTGTTCGATTAGAAAGTGAATCTAGTTAGTACTTTGGGTGGTCAGAAGTAAAAAATTCTTAATATTTTTCTAAATAAGCGGGATCAACAAGCTAAAAATTAAAAGGAAAAACGGCACATTTTACGCACAATCAGTTTTCGACAAAATCTATTTTGGTTTTGATGTAACTTTAAAACAAATGACCATAGATACATGAAATTTTCACCGAATATTTATATAAATATATTTTATCCACCATGTAATTTTCAAAATAAATTTTACTTAAGTTGAACTATTTATAGGTATATGAAATTTTCGATCATTATTAGTTTTTTTTATTTAAATTGATAAAAATTTATTCGTTGGGTAGAAAAGCTTGAAAATTTAATAAAAGGCTCCTAATATATTGTTACAATTATAGCAATTGAAAAATAAAATAAATTCACAGTCTCAATTTTTTTTTATAAGCATTCAAAGTTTGAATATTGACAAAATACTTAAATATCACAAAAATACGCAAATTATTTTAAGCTAGAAATTCATAAAAAATTTTACTATAAAATATAAGATTTTAAAATTTAATACAAGATTCCTTAGAAGTTTGTCAATCTTTATCACAAAAAAAATGTCCTCCAGAAATTCAAATAAATTTTTTTTTTTAGTGGTCTTGAAATTTACAAAGAATTTCCGCTTCGACAACTATGGGCCATTAGCGTTGGATTAATTTATATAATTAGAAAGAAAGAGAAAAAAAAATTGTCAATTTTAATATACAAAATAAATATGTAAATTTTTGGGCATTTTGTGTCTTATAATTATGTAGGTACATATCAAAATTGTTGTTGTTAATTTATAATAATATTAATATTTGTGATTGTTTGAAGAAATGTATTGTTTTTGTTTCGTTTTCAGGATTTGGACCTAGACTTACTCCAATGTCGTGGCTTATGTTACATTTTTCTCCGGTTCTTTGGTATTTTCTTCATTCTTCGAACATGTGTTTGATGGATAGTGAGGTGCCAAAATGAAATATTTATGAGAGTTAGAAATTTAAATTTTTTCACCATTTGATTTCCACTGGATTTCTCATTTAGCGATTTTCTTATTTTGGTGCAACTCTAAAACAAATGACCGCAGATATTTGAAACTTTCACTGAATGTTTTCGTATATAAGCATTTTCTATATTTGATAATATTTTTATTTGTTATGAACTGTTTACTGACATTTTAATTTTTCAACTTTTTTAGTTTTTTTTTCTATAAATATCGATAAAAATGTATTTGTTGGGTAGAAAAGTTTGAAAATTAATTCAAGACACCTAACACATCGTTACAATAGCAGTTGAAAAATATTGAAAATACATAGGCACTATTTTTTTTATAAGCATTCAAAGTTTGAATTCACGAAAATTCGTAAATTATTATGAGCTAAAAATTCATAAAAATTTTTCTTTTTAAATCCAAGATTTGAAAATTTTCAGTAATCTATAATATATCTTAGACAGATAAACCGTCTCCACTCAGAATTGTTTTTCATATACAATGATATAATATCATTGGAATCATTGGATTCAAATTTAATTCCATCCATTACAGTAATCCACTTGTAACCTACTGTACAGCAGAGGGACATCCACGACTTACCCGCTTTTTATTTAGCGTTATTCATCTTTCAAAATATTATAAAATGTATTAGGCCGCATAAACGATTTTTTTTCTCTTTATGGCATTAAATAATTATAATATACATACATCTTGTAATCATATTTGCGCGGGCTGCTGTAGGTACCTATTATTATCTACATTTACTATTTACACACAGCGGTCGTCGACGTTTCGTCCATGTCAGGACGAAAAAACAACATTGTACACTACTATAGCGGTCTCCGGAGGATACCCGGATACGTGGAAAACAGTTTCGGGGTTGAGATATTCATGGTTTTTGGCCTTAGGAAATTGATTTTCGATAAACGCGCTTTCGCACACACACATATTCACATACACTATGGGAGAAGGAAAAATATATAGTGCTTATAAACGCGTATATACGGGTTGATTCATTGAACATAAAATATATATTATTTCCCATTATTTAAGAAAGTATGTTTTTGAAAACTGTTATTTTACATAATTTTAAGACACATTTACATTTTTGTGAATAAAAAATTTATTGTTTGATTGAATGGCCAATATTTAAAATTTTAATAATAAATAATTAACATTCAGGATACGATCTGGAGTATTTCGATTTATAAAAATCAAATTTCGGGCATGTAGCTTATATTAGTTATAAGTGTTTAGAGTTTTGAAGACCCGAGTAGTGGACATACATTTTTTGGGGTACCACTCCAACCATTCCAACCACTAGACTTTGCTTTAAAATACTTATAAGTTACAAGTTATAACTCATTAACTCCTCGTTAAAAGTTTTATTTTTATAGATATATCGAATTAACTACTTCAAAACCTAACCTGCTTTGGGATAAGTAATTAAAAATTTGGGCTGTCATTAATAAAATAGTAAAATATTATATAAATTAATATTTCAAGAACGTTAATAGTTTAAAAAATAAATAAATAAATAGTGTGTTTCGTGGAATATATCATCGCCGGTAAGATGATAATTAGAATTTACCGTCTCAACTCTCAAACGGCTCATATATTCACGCATATTATACTGAAATTAATATTAAATTCGAGTGTATTCGGGCCAGAATATCGGGACAGAGTATAGTATATTGTATATGCGCATATAATGACGCAGAAACTGAGAAACCACATTAAATTTAATTTCCTCTCGAATTTTCCCGCTTCTACGTCGAGGAAACGCAAAAAGAAATCATAAGCACGGGCATTGCACCGGCCCCAGGAATAATGTTTTTTCGTCTTAGAATTCTTAGATGTGTGTATGTAATAGTAGCATAATATGATTATGGGCCATGTATGTGTGGGTGTGTGTGAGCGCGTATGTATGTATAGAAGGGGGGGGGGGGGTGTAAAACACACCACAAAATGCATTTCATAATAATATATTATAATAGTGCATCATAAACTGTAGTACAAATGTTTTTGACGTCGCGGAAAAATGTGTATAAAAAAATAAATGATTGATGAGCTCCACGCGAATTCAAAATACTTCCAAGCTTAATTATTAAAATAAGCGTTGTATAAAAATTTACTACCAACTCATTTTGAGTATATACATTTATAATTAATAATTATATACTCCTTTCATTTACTACGGTGAAATACTTATATATTTTATACTTTAAATGGAATTTCCCTAAATATTAACGATGAGTATATTTTTAATTTTTTTTTAGAAATCGATGTTCCATTACGCATAAAATGTTTACCCGAAATCTTCAATGACTTACGCCACTTATGCGCCCTCCGTACATATTTAAAGCATTTCGGCGATCAATAAACAAGTTAAAATGTTAATTAGAAAGCCATACAATAGTTGAGAACTCCCAACCGCATTTATACTTGGTTAAATGCCCAATCCTTGACTACTTACCATTTAAAACAGTGTGTACCTACGCTAAATGCTACAAGTTTATATAGATTTCAGTGTTTCGTTATAAATAATTAACAATGGCAACAATAGCAATACACTATGGGACGATTCTTTTATAATAATAATTCTGTAACTATAAATAGACATTATGTCAAAGAAATTAGGTACTTATCAAAATATATTTTTACGGCCGTGTTTCCAATTAAGTTTTTTAAGTTTTCGATGAACTTTTATCTTTTCAAACACCCTAAATATTTTTATTTTAAAACCCGTTCTATACCTATAAGGCTATAACATAAAAATAACGTAAGAAGAACAATACAAGAATTAGATTTTTAGAGACGATTAATATAATCGAATAAAATTGTTGAAAATGTATAGGTTTCAGAAAGCCTAATTATAATTTATTATATGGATATAATTTAAAGTTTTTTTTATAACTAAATAGTATGTGTAGTAATTAATAGTTCCAATTTCCTTTTTTTCATCAACATAAACAAAAAAAAAAACTAATTATGTTTCGTTTAATTGGAAAAATGTATTGTTTACCTACTATAGGTAGGTACTTGAGTAAAATATTAAAATATAATATTCATCTGTTATGCTCAAAAAGTTTAAAAATGATAATTTCACGATTTATTATTTATACTAATGTTAATTTAAAACTGTCTATTATGTAAAAGTATGTGTTAAACAAATAGTTAACTCAGTTTTTTAATTTATAATCAAGTTTAGTGTTATCACAAATTGACGCCAAATTATAATTATTACTTATTACCTTGTTTTAAGGATATAAATTTGGCTATTAGATCTGCAGAACTCTTCAAACTGTTCATCTTATTTTCATTATTTTAGATATTTAAAAACTAAAAGGAACACGGTATTAAATAATTATATAGCTTAATTTTAAAACGTCAGCCAGTGGCCTTCGCTGCCGAGGCTTATTCTAATAAAAAAAAAAAAAATAGTAATTATACTTCCAAATGTCTTATGGTACAATATTTTATTAATATCCTACAATCTGCATAATTCACGTAATGAGTAGGTAGATCATCAGTTTTAAGAATGTACGTCGCTGCTCACAGCAATTGTAATTTAACCGGATAAACCACATATCACTTTATATATTATATTTAACATGGGTTATAACAATTTATGATATTGGATTTATGTACCTACCACTAAATGGTATACTATTCAAGCAATTTAATAAGCGCTCAAGGCTCGATGATTATATTTTTAATTTTTCTGAAACCACAAAATTGATTAATAATTTTTGGTTTATTACTACATGGTAAATTCCTTGAGACATTTTGATTATAGCTTATCAACAGCCAAGATATTCCTCATAATATTATTATATTAATAAATCGATTATTTTGGATGTTGGAGAATATTTTTGAGCATATTTTTGGAGCATCTACAGCATTTCTATATGGTAAAAGGAAAACACCCTATGAAACCGTCCATCTGCAATGTAACTAAATAACGGCTTACTATGATTTGAGGCACCTTATTTAAGAATTCGGTCACGCCACGTTAAGCCTTTATATATATTTGTACCTACCTAATCAACATTTAAGAAACATTGTGAACGTGGCGCCATGTGGGCAATATACCGGCAGACATGCTCGCAATTCTTATTATTACTTTTGTAAACAATCTTGCAGCACAGTTTATAGTTTTACTGAGATAACAAATTGCCTAATTTATATGTTAATTATTACAAAATCGAACGGAATATATTATGCATATAGACGTACAGATTATAGAAATTCTATCTCGCACGGTTACACAAAAAATCTGAACCCTAGGTAAATCACCGCTTAAAGAAATGAATGGATCGCTCTCGTATGACAGGTTGATAACATGTATTTTGAAAATATTTTTAAATCTCTAATATTGATTTAACACATTAACATTTTACTAAACGTGTTTACTGTACAAATTAGGAAGAGTACGTCATGTGATGCGCATGGTATTATGTAGTTCAGTAAGATTTAGATTACATATAAATACATAATTAATATTATTATACATCACTGCACTGCTAATAGATAATAACTAACGCTATACAAATGTATATCAAGTATTTAATTTTGCGGAACAAACAAGGAAACAAGGAATGACCATAGAATAGTATTATTAAAAATGAAAAATAAATAATGAACATTTCTGATAAAATCTTTTACCATAATAGTAAATCATTTATTCTATCAACATAAAAATGAGAGCATTACGGTTTTTTTTTAAACTCAAAGATTAAGAAACTTCTTTACAATTTGAATTTAAATTAATTCAAATATATGTATATAAATATTCCTTTAACATTGTTTTTTTTATGCTGTAGAATGAAATTCTAAAAAAAATTACACGTTAAATAATATAAAATAACGACTTATAGTCTTCCAAAAAAAAATTGTTCTCTGCTTGATATTTATATAACTCAAACAGCTTAAACGTGTTGGAAATACAAATTATCTTACACATATATTTAAATATGAATACAACTTCAATTTATTTTACATCTAATACAATTTATTGTTGGTATAAATAATAGGTAATAATAATTCTTATATGTACTTATAAAATTGTAAGTGTAAAAGAAAATGTTGATATTTTGTCGTTTTTGGATTTTTTTTAGTTATTTATGTTATTATTGGAAAGTAATTACGTTTTTCAAAATTAAGGCCAGATTGGTACATTACAATTCGACAATAATTGAATCAAACTTAATATAACACAATAATACACCGTATAGTGGTATACATCAAATCGCAAATTTAGAATTTTATTATATAGTTAAACAATAATTTGCGAGATTACAAAAAATAATATCTTTAATTATTAAACTAAACGCATTAACTATAAAAATGAGAGAGAGTACCTCATATAGCGTGTAATTTATATAGTTCAATAGTAAGATTTAAATTGGTTATTAATATTATAGTGTAAACTATATTATTATTTATAATTCAGTTGTTACTTACTTATAAATAAATTAACACAGGTAAAATTATGACATTGAATTTCTCGTATTGAAAAAAATGAATGAGATTAACTTTATATGTATTTAAATCTTGCATTTAATTATATATTTACTCAAAATAACCATAGAACTCGATTAGTTTACTTTTCACTTTCAATCATGGACTCAAATATGGTATCATTTTTCGTTTATACACCCAGGATGCCATTAGTATATTGTTTTTTTCCCGTTCAGGCATGAGGTGTACTCAATGATTAGTATTCTCCGGTATATTTCATATTTATCACAAGGAGTAAAATATTTATGTCTCGTAATATTTATGATAAATTAAACATAATTATTACTTAGTATTTATTTTTAATAACATGTCTCAATCTAATTCATAGGTACCATGTTATTATTGTTATTATAATAGTGTGTAAGCTGATAATCTCAAACAAAAGAATCGAAACATTAATTTCTATTAAAAAGTGTTCACCTACAGGCTACAATAGAATGTGAGCGATCTAAAATTTAAAAGACCATTTTATATACCAAAATTATGAATACTTCAAAAATAGGTTTAGGGGGATATATATATGTATATATTTGTATATCATTTACTCTAATATTCCTGTAATATATATAATAGTTTATATTATTAATTTAGTTTTAATTGATACATCCGGTTATTTTTATCCATCAAATATATAAAATAAGTAAATAGAACATATTATAATTATTTTATTATTATTTTGTGAACTCCAAATAAATGCCACTTTCATGTAGTTCAAAATTCATATTTTTTAAGTCACATATGGTATGCAAATTACACTAATAACCACAGGTAAACTAACAAATGAGTAGATTTTTTCTTCCCCTCGAGCAGTTTTTCCAAATAATTTTATTGTATATTAATATTAATGTTTATCTGTCGGACATAGTCATATACAACATTATTGTTGTACCTACTACGGCTTACACTATGACAAGGAAATCTTTTAAGATGGGTGAGGGGAATTATCCAAGAAAATACAAACGAAAAATTGTATTATTCATGAATCACTCTTTTTTTATACGCCTTTTTATTGCACTAATTGTTTCTTGCCGTTGTTCCTCGTGGTCTACAGTAATGTAGTCACTGACATGGCGTAACTCACAATAGAGAAAGAAAAAAAGAGAAATGTACCTACTTCGGAATAATAATAATAATGAGAACAATAATAACGACAATATTCTATTCGGCTTTCGCGAAGAACCAGTGAGAGGGCGACGTCATTGATTATATTTTGCCACGATATAAAAAAAGTATTATTGTTTACTGCAATACCAATATTATACTACTCGCTGTATATTTTTATGTCGAAGTGTAAGACTCAGAATTGGACACAATAACATAATTTTATAGCATTTGACATATTATGATAATATTATACTCAAATATTGTTTTATCTGTAACGACGGTGAACTATGGCAGCATTATAATAATTTAAATTATTGATCCTTTATTACACCGCTCGTTCGATTTTAAAAATACAACTATATTATTATAATATTCCATCGGCTATAACTCATGGATTTCTGCGACAGTTTAATTTATTCTTATTTTCGAAGAAACTGTTTTATGAACGTTTCACCGTAAGGGAGAAGGTTCGCGATCGAATATTCTGGATGATATAATTTAAACACACAATTCGCATATATAGGTGGTACTCCAACACAATTTATCTCAAACAGCTTCTCAGTGCTTGAACATACGTCATAGAATACAATATTTACGACAACGTGCAATTGAAATCATAATATATAGAACAGGCACTTATTTTTGCAGTCAACAATAATATATATTATATGTATATATATATTATATATATAATTATAGTATGATGTATTCTACATTAAACAATAAAAAATAATATCTATATAAGTAGAATATATAATAACCAATAATAATATTATAATATAGTTTAGTATACGATATCAGTGGAACAAATTTAAGATTCAGAAATTATAATTATAATTCAATTTTAATTGCTTTCGACAATTGTTTTACCATTACTATTATTATTATTATTAATTCATTTGTGTTTATTTCAAATATAAAAACAGTTTTTAAAACCATAAGATATTTCCATTCTTTAACTATATGTATATTTGTATACCTTATACCGTTTAATAAATGCAATTGAAAATCCTGTATATTCAATGTACATAGTTTGTCTTAGTGATAATTTGTAAAAATGGCACTGCGAAACACCATTTATTTTGTTAAAATATCACTATTGTTATTGCATCGTGACCTCTCAATAGTAATTATCGAGACTTTCGAAAAGAATTAAAAATTACCCACCATCATTAGTAAATTTTGGGAATCGCACAGAGTTAAAAAAAACTACCAATGCGAATATAATATAACGTTCATTGCTATGAAAAAAACACATAATAAGTTTTTCGTTTATATATTTTTTTTATGTTTGCATATAAGATAAAAGAAAATATTTCAATTTATATCTTTTATCTTTTATTCATTTTTCGCATTCAATTCGTTCAATGTCCATATTGCGTATGTCGTGAAATAAATAAATATGAAGTGTTTAAATTTTAAACCATAGCAAAATATTGGTGTTTACACTTTATATCCCACGTCTGAAGCATCTACAATAATGGTAGCTATGCGTTGCAGAGAATTTCTGATATAAGTCCGTTATAAAGTATTATAAAAAAAGTCTTTATCTTTAATCTTTATAATTGATTAATGTGTATCATATTTTATCGTTTACAACTACTATAACTGAAAATCTTTAACACGCATTTCTGACAAACGTTATTTCAGGCGCATATACTTACCAACAAAGCAGAAAACAAAAATTTCACAATGTCGCAGCGTTCATTTAAGATATTTGACAAATTAAATTTGGTTCAATCAAGTATAATAACAATAATAAAAATGGCCGACAACAACCAATGATGACGAAATGGAGAGGATCCTTAGTGGAGAAAACCTATGGACTCGTCGAATTCGCTGCAAATAATTTAATACCTCATGAAGTGGATTATACTTATAAGATACAACGATCAGGTTAGTGATTTTATAATAATATATTTATAACTGTATTATACACCACGAGTAAAAAAAAAGTCCAAACTTGAATGCAGACAAACAATAATAACTTCTCATAACCACCGGCTCCCGCGAACTAAACAGTCTCACAGTACTACAGTATGTCCACTGCAGTTAGTTTATGTAACTATAAGTACTATTGCGTTCTAGATTAAATAATTAATTTAAATTTAACAGTAATTAAACAGTACCGAAGTCCTGTTGATACATATATCAGCTATAACAAAAATAAACGGTATCCATACTATAAGTACCTAATATTATGCATGTGTTCGTAACAAACTTTGCGCGGATTTAAAGAAAACTACAATATGATATACGACATTTTTAGAGTAATAATTATGGACAGAGCGATTCATCCAAAGCATGTTCATTTACCTCCTTAATGCATTTATTCAAAATCTGATTTTTCGAAAATTTTAAATTTGTTTGTGATCAAAATTCATAATATTTCTAAATATTATTAATATTTTTGTACTATTTTTAAAAAGTGGCATGTGTAGTGTAGGTATAAACTTATATTCTTCAAATTAACTCATCTCATCTCCCTCTCCCCATATTAAACAGATAATATGATATTGGGTTTAGAAGATATGGGGACATGGGGACTATGGTGATTTGAACATTTTAGTGAATAATTTGAATAATCTACAAGCATTTTTCATTTTAAAAATGGCAGAAACATGATAAACTATAGATCAAATAATAACGAATATTTTATATATTTGAAATCCCATTTTTGAGGACCATACAATTATCTTGAATATAAATAATTTACATAACAAATAGATGATTATATCACTTATACCTTGGTAGTGATACGGGGGAATGTAAGTTCCCACACGAGATATAGCAGGTAAAAATTACCCCTGGATATTCGTACGTAAGTTCCTACACGAAAAAAAATTATACCAAACACCAAGGCTGGGCAAAGAAAAGTAACTTAACTTAATTTAAAGTTAAAATTTTCGTATTTTCAAAATATAAATTTTAGACACATAATAATGTTTATAATATAAATTGCTTATAATTTTAACTTTTAATTCGTTAATGCTCAGCCTTGCCAAACACAAACTTCCTTCCCACTTTATTTAGATTTAGGATTGACGAATAACTTATATAACTTTTATAACTTAAAAATAATTATACACAGTATGATACTATGGCTATGTGAAGTGTTTGAGCTTTCGCAATAAACCAAATAAAATTTGATTTTTTTTCTATTACCTATTATTATTATTTTATACCTAAAAAAATTTAATTGGATTTTTTTTATCTTATACAAAAACAAAACAAATTTTAAGTTGTCATTCCTAAGTCTTAATAACTTAACTTTTTCCGTGTGGGAACTTACGTACGGCCGTAATTTTTTCTAATGGGAACTTACATAATATGTACTCGCTTACCTGCTATGTTTCGTGTGGGAACTTACCAAGCCCCAGTCATACAGGTCCCCCCTAGAGGTAACTATTAGTGTTAGTGTTGTAGCATGGTGGGGTAGGCGGAGGAGTCAACCGTAAAATTTCAATATCATAATGTATTCTCTGTTCGAATGTACCTATGTGTTTATAAGCTATAGTCTAGGAGCGTTAAGACATATACAGTGTGATCACGATAAGTGGAAACACTGTATATGCAATTACTGAGATAAGTTTAATACAGATAAACACAATATAGGTAAACAGGTATTTCATAAATTGGATTAGTTATTTTTATTTTTTTATTATTAACTAAGTATTTTATAATCTGTTATACCCGTGCAAATAACGTAAAATCAAATTGCTGTAACTCGGTCATTTTTTGACTTAGAAAAGAAATTCAACCACTAAAATTCATAAAAAAATACCAAAAAAATAATTTGTGGTCAAAAATGGATCATGCCATTTAAAAAAAAAAGTTATTGTGCGCATGCGCAAAGTTAAGTGTCAAAAATATAGTCTAATTATTTGAAAATGTGTATAATAATGTTTATTAGTTAGCCGAAAAAGCAGAATTGAAATATATGAAGCCTGCACATAGTTATTGAGTGTTTCCACTTATCGTGATCACACTGTATAAGAATGTTCGCATTGTTCGAGTGCTTAATATATATATCATATCATCTTATATATAATATATTATAATGGCTTGAGTATACAATATATTAGAGATCGAGACGTGTGTTATAAATTAATCATAATTATTACCATTCTTTTTACCGGTAAACTATGTTTTACCCAAAAAATGTGTGTGGCCCTTTTAATCAAATGCAATAAAAATCGCCTATCCTGAATTATAAAGATATATTATACTTTTTATCAACTGATAACAAACACTAATACAATAATTAATATGCTAATGATATTTTCTATTCTATCGGCATTATATGTATAAGTAACAGTTAAATACATACATGTAAGTGTTTTGACTTTTGAACATACAAATATTAAGGAAATGCTGTGTTAATTTTGATGATTAAATTCAAATAATGTATTAATTGTATTATGAATTATTAAATATTTATAACATGAGCATATCTTTATTGTTATTATTTTTAAAGAAAAACTAAATTTGTCAAGTATACAATAATTGAAATAACATTTTTTTATTTATCTAATACCGGGGTTTTGGCGTTTCAAAATACATATTATAGTTTATTTAAAATATACAGGGTAATAAGTAGTAAATAGGTGATTAATATGATACAATAAATTTAAAAGATAGATATGTTTAACATTTTATGTGATATTCTAAGTATTGATATTATATTTTATGAAGAAGGTTGTTCTCTTGGAGAAATTCTAGAAGCAATGATGGTGCATATATATGAGGTGCATATTCGTTGCTCCTTTTTTATTCATAAAGTGCTCATGAGTGTATAATGTGTGGCCAATTCGTAGTCTTTTGATAATGATTGGATGTTTGAGTGGGAGTGACATATCGTGCATCCAAGGGAAGGTGCAGGATGATTTAATTTCTATTAATATGTTATTTTTCTATAATCTCCATTTTTGAAAACATTGAAATAACATTATTAACAGTTATTTACTAATAAAAAAAATATGACTCTAAGATATTTTATTAATTGATAATTTTGACAATTTTAATGGTAAATTAACCGATATTTTTCTTACGTAAATTCTCTATTTCTAAATTGATATATCTATTTGAAATAATTTGAGTGCGTTGCATTTTTCCTATGATCCGATGATAAATATTATTGAAGATCTGGTAAAAACTAGCATTTTGAGTCTAGTTGTTGTTTTTGCTATTTTTTATTATTGTTGTTGTATGGAAAAAGTACCTACTCATTATAATTATTAAATTCTACGTAAACTACTAAAACGCCATATTCATTTCACGGACGTGTAACTGTTATCCTACAGCACCAGCTATTATCATTTATCAATCTTGGCCTCGTTATTATAGGCAGACAAATTTATACATTTTTAATGGAATTTTATTTTGCCTTAAGCGGACGTTTTCCCGCGTGCATTTGTATGGCACACGTAATAGAATTGCATATATTATTATCCCGACAAGAATTTTATCTATGTATTTCAATCGTTTAGAACGTTTCACTACAAGTAAAATATTAAACTTTTTTATTTCCGAAGAAAAACATAAAGTATTACTCACTACTTGCTCAGTAGGTATAGGTACAATACTAGAGTTTAAATCAGATTGTTTCCGCGTAGACGAACTGCGAAATTCTACAAGACGCTATACGACGTGAAAATTTGAACGATTTTTTTCATATTGCATTTTTTCATATTGGCTTTTATGCGTTTGTAGCGTAGTTGCCTTACATGGCCGAAATTAGGTTTTCTAGAGATGGTTACAAACTGTACGGTGTGTTGGTGCCACACAACGAGCAGTATGATGATGCTCTTTTATTAAAAATTTAATATGTAAATTTCAAATTTAAGCTCCCTAATAAATAACTGTTTCCGGTTTTTGTTAAGAAGATTATTCAAAACAACGGAGCAATAACGAACATCCACCACCAAATATAGCGATGAATATTAAACCATTTAATATTCATAATTCGTTGGAATAATTTCATCGATTAACCTACATTACGTACATTGCGTAAAAAAAATATTCAATATAATGATCGCAATAAATTCAATAAGATAAAACACAGAAAACAATTTTCAAACCGTTGATGTAGAAAATAATATTTTGGAATAAAACACAATTTACGCACAAATAATTTCGAATAACATAACACAAATCAATGATTCTCAACACTCTACATTTACCAATACCATACAATTATACATTGGGGGCAATATCAATACAACAAACTGTTTTGAAATCGAAACAAAATAATATTTTCAGTATAGGCATATGTCTGCAGGTAGGAGTATACATTTTTTTTTTTATTATCTTTCAAAAAACATTAATGAATGGGCCAAAAGAATATCGAATATTAAAAATAATGATGCAAATGTGTGTATAATTTTATGGTGAATAATAATCAAGAACGTAATTATTACGATGATTAATAATTATTTTAATAAGATAATACTTAATTCTTGAGTGAATGCGATAACGTATATAATAACTATTTCAGAAAAACACTGTACAAAGCACGGGGTGGTCATGCGTATAAGCACAGAACAAGTAAGTGAAGCATTTAGATGGAGAACGCTTAGAGTGACCAATTGAAAAGCATTAAACTATTGTACCAAACTATTTTATCCTTTACTCAACCTTATCACTGATAAAACACAGTTATCATATTTTAAATTGTTTTTAATGTTATCATTATTATCGTTGTGTATACAGTTGTATATACAGTAACTGTAACCTAACCTAACCTTATATTCTTTACTCTATGGTACAAACTACAAAGTATGGATAGTAATAATGATTAGGTTTTAACCATCATAAATTTCGATAAACCATAGTAATACCAATCGTACCATAAAAAAAATCCTCCATTAATATGCGTATAAGTATAGTAAATATATACAAAGCTATATAGTCCTAGATTGGTAAAATATTTAGGTAAAATTAGTTGAATAAATGTATAATTAGGTAGTTAAAAGTAAAATGTGAATATTATTATTTTGTGGTGAATACTAGAGAAAATGAATGACTGCAGTCATGTAAAAGCTCGTAATGTCTTAATTCGGTAGGGACGCTGCATGACATATTATGTTGGTTTGGCCATCCGAGGAACCTAGTCGGGGTTAAAGAAACATTACATTATGTATTAGTGATGCACAACGATATTTTTTCCGTTATCGATATCGATTCATTGATATCGATATCATATCGCGATATCGAAAAACAAACGATATCAATATCGACAAACGATATATCGATATAATTTATTAATTTATAATAATTTATAGACTAAAAAAGTTTAAAAAAATGTAATAAATTAATATATAATATAATAAATATAATTTTAAATTAGTAGTATTATCACTGTACGCAATAATAGACTTGCACTCTCGACAGTGAACTTGTTTTAGATTCTGATCGGAGAGATGAATGTATTGATTTTACCATGATGAGTGTTTTATCTTTTTTTTTTTGTGTCTGTCATCACGTTTTGGGGCAGTAAAAATGCTTCAATTTTTGACATCAGTACCTCGTTCGATCAGAAAGTGAATCTAGTTGGTACTTTGGGGGGTCAAAAGTAAAAAATTCTTAATACTTTTCTAAATAATCGAGAAAACCGAACTAAAAATTAAGGGAAAAACGGGAAATTTTACGCACACTCATTTTTCGACAAAATCGATTTTGGTTTTTGATGTAACTTTAAAACAAATGACCATAGATACATGAAATTTTCACCGAATGTTTATATAAGTATATTCTATACACCATGCAATTTTCAAAAAATTTCGACTTAAGTTGAACTATTCATAGCCATATGAAATTTTCGATCATTATTGTTTTTTTAAAAATTAATATCGATAAAAATTTATATGTAAAGCAGAAAAACTTAATTATAGCTTTTTATAAGCATTCAAAGTTTGAATTTTGACAAAATACGTAAAAATCACGAAAATTCACAAATTATTTTAAGCTAGAAATTCATAAAAAATTTTCTTTTTAAATCTAAGATTTAAAAATTTAATACAAGATTCCTTACAAGTTTTTCAATCTTTATCACAAATAAAAATTCCACCGGAAATTCAAATTAAATTTTTATGAGCATTTGAAATTTAAATTTTTACAACATTGGATTTTCACTTTTAGCGATTTCCTTATTTTGGTGTAACTCTAAAACAAATTACCGCAGATACTTGAAATTTTGACTGAATGTTTATATAGGCGTTTTATATATTTGATAAAATTTTCAAAATATTTAGATTTGTTTTGAGCTGTTTACTGACATTTTAATTTTTCAACTTTTTTAGTTTTTTTTTCTATAAATATCGATAAAAATTTATTTGTTCGGTAGAAAAGCTTGAAAATTTAAAACAAGGCTTCTAACACATTGTAACAATAGCAGTTAAAAAATATTAAAAATTCGTAGCACGATTTTTTTTTATAAGAATTTAAAGTTTGAATTTTGACAACATATGTAAAAATCACGAAAATCGCGAAAATTCGCAAATTATTTCAAACTAGAAATTCATAAAAAAATTTCTTTTTAAATCTAAGATTTGAAAATTTTCAATAATCTATAATATATCCTAGACAGATAAATCGTCTTCGCTCAGAATCGTTTTTCGTATACAATGATATAATATCATTGGATTCAAATTTAATTCCATCCATTACAGTAACCCACTTGTAACCTACTGTATAGCAGAGCGACATCCACGACTTACCCGCCATTTTTTATTTAATTTTGTACCATTAATATCTATTTGAAAGCCAAAATGTTTCCATATGTCACTACGACCTCCAGGTAATGGTACTATCTTAATATAACTCGTAATAATTTTTATTTAATTATTTAACTTATTAATTATAATTATTAACACATCAATTATTATTAATTTAACTTATTAATTATAATTATTAATACATAAATTGTTATTAATTTAACTCAACTTAGACGACAGAAAAAACGAGACTAATTGTAAACATTCAACAGTCACAGGCCACAGCTATATATACGTCTATTGTAAGAGCTTTGTCGTATTGCTTATCGTTGGTGTTTAAGTTAAATCGTTCTTAGACATTGATACACTGTCAAAACTTATATAAATAGAAAATAGAAATTTCAAATTGCAACGAATTGATATCAATTTTCGATATTGATAAAATGTTGGATATTTACCTGCGATGTCGTATTTCGATATCGAATAATATTTTTGTCATATCGATATGGGTAAAATTGGTCTGATATCGATATCGATATCGAAATACAACATCATTGTGCATCACTATTATGTATACATTATGACTTTGGTAGCCACAAAGCCGTCTTTAGAATTTACAAGATCCAAGGAAAAAATAACTGTGAAACCTAACATGCATTTCTATTTATAATATTTATATGACGCAAATTTACCCACTTTTTCGTGTTTATTCTCGTACAAACTGATTCATAATATCATCGAGATTCAGAAGATTTTTTTATCATTCTAAAGCAAAAGTTAGTCTAGCCATTGGATTACACTAAAATATGCATAGCATCTGGTATATAGAAAATGCCAAATCTCCTATACAAGCAAATAATTATGGTATGGCTATGACCAATGCATGAAACAAAATACGCTCTAGGATTTTCTAAAAGTATCACTACTACACCCCTTTTGCTTTGTTCTATTATATTGGCCCCATTTTCAAATAATATGCTTGACCATGATGGTTATTTATAATTATTAAATATTGTTATAGATATACTTATGTTATATAATAGTATTATCGCTATTTCCTTCCAATAAATTCCATCGTTATACCTCTATGAAACATACAATTTTAAATGTAGTGAAACGAAATAATTTTTCAAAACAAATTTCCTATTTTTTTTTTCAAATCTGAAATCTAGAATCAAAACAAAAAGTATAAGGCCCAGATTCTGGGCCTTACTCGTCTCCCTAATGACTACTTATTTTCTTGAAATCTGTGCTCACTCATTCTTCCACGTTTGCTATTTTTGTATATACATATTCGTCATCGGCCCTGTTTTCGGCGGAGGAATATTATTCTACACAGTCGCCGTGAAAATAGTATAATATAATCGTAAAAACGCACCCGAGATGGCTCATTCGTATGCGATAACATTCCACCCATCATCAACGTAGATAATTATATTTTCTACGTTGATGATTCCGCGTTTGGTTTCCAGTGAACATATTGATTAGACCCTTGATAATTACTACTATTATTACACCACGGTCGATTATCGTGTATACTACACGACGACGATGATGACGATATTATAACCATTAATCGAAACTCCGAAACCCCCCTATTTTCTCCATTGCACCACTATCTCCATCGCACCCGGGGACTACTGCCAACCATTTTGGATTCGTATATCTCGATTTCTCGGGTATCGTCACGCGTCTATAACTTTAATGCCATTTATTATAATGGAACAGAAGAAACACTATATTATTATCATTATTGAGTCATTATCATCGTCGTCATAACCGTTATCAAGGCGGCGGCTGTGTACTCATAATATATTATATCGCATCAGTAGGAGACGCGTAGTCGTACTGATGGTATATTAAATCATTATATTATAATTTGCTCGGTGGTGTATAATAATATCATATTCTGTATACAATTATTTCTATTGTCCAGCATTTGTACACGAGTACATTTCGATATATACGTATACACAGTGCCGCGTGCGATTATTAAACGCTGTGCAATATTATTCACACGAAATTCTAAAATCAAAAGGCGACCGGGATAAATACACAACGTCCCGGTTGCTGATCTTCCTGCTCCTCTGGGAAAGCTTAATTCGCCTCTCTTGTCCTACTAAGCGCTACCCGGCTGTCATTATTACAACACTGTAGCACTATGGAAATGCCTTATAGCTGAAACGAAATACAAGTCCTTATCGGATTTAATGACAAATGAACCGCCAAGGGTCCTCACCTCCACCCGTTACCCGTTGCGAGTTTATACGCAGGGTCGTGCAGTAAAATCTAGTTTATCGCGACCTACATTAAATCGTATACATACCTACGATCGCACCATCGCGGTTGCCATGTCTACCGATGTCGCAAACACCACTGCGGGTTGTTGTCGTCGTCCCGTCATTTCGGACGACACGTGTCAACCGTGGATGAGTGTGTCGCACAACATATTATTATAACAATTCATATCATACCTCATATATATATATAATATATATGTGTGTGTGTTATTGTGTTAACCGTAATAATGCGGAATTTGATAAATTTTCGGATATAACATCGCCACGTATCTGACGTATGATGCGATTAGTATTTTACCGATGTCACGGCGCCGGAGGTCTGGTTAGAGACAGATATAAATTTGTTATTTGTTTGCCGCAATAATGTACACGGTCATGGATTGGTTGAGTACGGGGTAAATGTTTGAATGGCACGATGTATCGATTATATTATACAATAATTTGTTTGCCTTAATTATTTGCTTTAACCTATGTGCAATTAGTGGCCATGGAAATAAATTAATTCAAAATAAAGGTATATATATATAAATAGGTTCTGCAGGAAAATAATGACATTATCATAGTATTGTAATTGTATTTAAAAAACAGTTGTAAGTATAACTGAACTTCAGTTTAACAATGTTCACCCAACATCCATAATAATGGGTATAATATTATTATATCAATATAGACAGTTTTGTTCCTTATTGTTTTCAATGCATTCACAAACATTATTTTCTCCTGGATGGTTGTGTGTATTGTTGGACGTTGGTGAATCATTATTTTTTAAAGAAATCAGAAATTACTTATGATTGATTAACGTTTTCATCTCGTCTCTAAAGCACTTTTAAAAATCTTGCCCCTTTTAAGCTTTCCGAGATTCTGATTGATTACGACAAAGAATGTATGTAGGATTTGTACAACCTTAGCTGTTTAAAGCTTTCTATGATGGCAAAACCATATCAAGCACTAATGAGTAATGATATTCTTCGAAGGTGATAACGCACATTTTAGTAACATTAAAAGTGAAAATATATATTTTAATGAAGCCAAAATATAATATTATAAAATAACCATTTACATTTAATGACATTGAAATCAATAAATATTTTGAAACGATTACTCAGAAATCTATCAAGTAGGTATCTCATTTATGCACTCATAATATATAAGATAGGCCGTAGGTATAAATATATATACGTATATATTCATTCAAAATGATTCGGAAAAAATAATTTTATACTGTTTGTGTATTTTTATGTAAAATATACCACGCGGAAACCATTCGAGACTGACCAATTTCGTTAGACGAATGTTCATCATGGGCGTACTGTCTAAAACAGAGGTTCCCAAACTATGAGTCGCAACGCAAAAATGGGTCACGTTTATATTTTTGGTTGGTCACATTAAGTTTTACAATATTTATATGTTTTAAAAATGTAAAATATTTAATATTAGACTATTTGAGAATATATAAACATATAAATATAAAAATAAAAGATACTATATTATTATCCTAAATTTTAACGAAGATTAAAAAAAAAAGCGGGTAAGGGGGTATCGTTCTGCTGTACATTAGGGGGTTGGATAGACCTCTGACTAGGGTAGGTTAGATTTGAATGCAATGATAGGTAATATTTTTTTTAAATTTTTAAGGAATCTTGTATTAAATTTTCAAATCTTAGATTTAAAAAGAAAATTTTTTATGAATTACTAGCTTAAAACAATCTGCAAATCTTTGTGATTATTACGTATTTTGTCAAAATCCAAAATTTGAATGCTTATAAAAAAAAATTGTGACTGTGAATTTATTTTATTTTTCAATTGCTATAATTGTAACAATATATTAAGAGCCTTTTATTAAATCTTCAATATTTTCTACCTAAAAAATTAATTTTTATCGATATTAATTTTAAAAAAAAAACTAATAATGATCGAAAACTGCATATACCTATGAATAGTACAACATAGGTCAAAAATTTTTGAAAATATCATGGTGGATAGAATATACTTATAAAAATATTCGGTATAAATTTCATGTATCTATGGTCATTAGTTCATTACTATTTGTTTTAAAGTTACATCAATAATCAAAATCGATTTTGTCGAAAACTGATAGTGCGTAAAATTTCCCGTTTTTCCCTTAATTTTTAGTTCGGTTTTCTCGATTATTTAGAAAAGTATTAAGAATTTTTTACTTTTGACCCCCCAAAGTACCAACTAGATTCACTTTCTGATTGAATAAGGTACTGAAGTCAAAAATCGAAGCACTTTTACTGCCCCAAAACGCGATGACAGACACAAAACAAAATTCATGGTTTTGACGAATTGTTGTCAATGTTTAAACTTCCAATGCTAATAAAAAAAAAAATTTGCCTATGTATTCTTATAAATTTTTAATTACTATAAGAATAACTTATGAGAAACTTTGTATTACATTTTCAAGTATTTTGATAGGGCCAAAAATATTTTATCAACAATTCAAACAAAATTTTTCAGAAAAATTGAAAATTTCAGTTGTCTATAAATATCTCAAAAAAGTCAAAATATTTTCAAAATTAAATCATGTAAAGAAAACGTCAATCTAAATAACTGATAAAACTTTCAAGTATCTATGACTTATACTTTTTGAATAATAACAAATATTTAAAATCGTTTGAGGATAAATCGTTATCGTTACGCTATTTCGTAGAAATTTAAAATTCAATCGCACTTAAAATTTTTCCTATAATGATGCTTCGGGTTTTCTCTATAGCTACTTGAAGGAAAACTAATGTAAAACTTAGTGTTGTTTTTTTAATCCTTAATTCTAAACACAAAAATTTTTATGATTTTTCAACTTCAAAATTACTTGCAAATTTTCGCATTTTCAACAGATTTCGTAAAAATTTGAACTATAAACGCTTATTAAAAAAATTTGTGACTTATGATTTTTAATTTTTTTTGGCTACAATAAGAACAACTCATGAGGAACCTTGAATTAAATTTTCAAGTTTTTTGGTCATCAAAAATTTATTTACCGACACTTCAAAAAAATTTAAAATTTTATTGCTCTATAAATAACTCAAAAATAGTCAAAATGGTCAAAATAACTGGTTTTGCTTAAAAATTCCCGTTTTTCTGTCATTTATTTTTCATTTTTTTCGATTCTTTTGAAAACTGTTGAAAAATATAATGCACCAAGGATATTCACTTTTACATCGGAAACCACCTCCAAAGCATTATGTCGACTAGTTATGCTGTACACAGACACAAAAACAAAACAAAAAAAAAAAAAAACACACACATCATTGTAAAATCAATACACATTCATCACTTCTAAAATCGAATCTGAAACATAACCGCCGCAATATTATTGGCTGAATAAAATTTGCAAAATTAGAAAGAGTGAAGTTTTTTTTTAAAACCAATAACCAAACTTCACAACAGAAGGAATTAAAAAAAAAATCAATAATTTCGTCGGTGACATTAGTTTTTTATAACTGTATTATGCGAGCATATATACTTTGGCGAACAAATTCTAAGCCATAAATTTATTTAACACAATAAATCACCGAAACCCAAACTCAACTTGTTACGTTCTCTTTTTCAAAACCCGCCGTTTTCATGAATTAAAGATAATAAAAAACAATGTAAACTACACTCGAAAAACAAAAACAAAAAAATTAAAGGATAAAAGTTTAAAATATTCTATTTGAAAAAAGCGAATAATATTTTTTTTTTTTTAAATATATACATATATAATACTGCATAATTTATATTATTATTGCGGTGAAAATATTATGTGTATATTATAATATAACAATTGTGTAATATATAAAAATGACGGTGCAAAAACTTTTACTTATACTAAAGCCACTTAATACAATATCAAATTTAAGACAATCGTAAACATAAACAATGAAAAGTTCAGCATATTTTTAGGGAAAGTGTTTCGATTTATATGAGTCCATTTCAACTTCCAATGTGGCTTTAAATAATAATAAAACTAACTTTATTCTCGCATTGTATAATATTTTGTAGTATTTTTTGAAAATTAAAAAAAAAAAATCTTAACTTGAGGCTATTCACTTTAGGTGCCATACTGCCATGGTTTTAAACTGATTAGAATTAATAACGAATAAAATATTACAAAGATGTACAAAAATTATTATTGATGTATGAATATTTATCGAGTAAAGAGAAAAAGATAAATCAGCGTCATTTTCTCATGATTGGTGGTTACCATTTAGTTTAAAACATTTCTTAGATATAAAACGTCGCATATTATGTTTTATTTGACTTTATAATCATTGCTATTACTACGAATTTCAACAGTTCTTCCAGACTGTCCCGTAATATATATACAATTGTTTTCCGGACGGATGCCGACTGTATACGCCGGGTTGCGCGCAAATTTGATAAATTTAACGACTCATTAAATTTAATGGACCAATCATGGGTCGTTATTTGATGTTTAAGGGACTGTTAAATATGTAAGGATCCATTAAGCTACGACGGACGTTTGTGTGCGACCGGGCATAAAAAACTTTTAAATCAGAATCTGAAACTTTTCTCGCACATTTTTATTTTATTTAATTCAAACGAACACACAATAATTGTTTGTCGCAATAATTTTAAAGCAAATATAATATTTCGAGATTAAATTTAAAACTAACAATTTGCCAAGCCCGTATGAAAAAAAAAAATTTTAAAATCTTTTACCCTGCTATTTGCTTGCAAGCTTGTAAAATACATAATGTTTTAGGCGGTGCTGTAACTACGATATTATATTAATATTATACATACGTACAGATATCAGGTTATATGTATAATATATAAATGAATAACTTATATTTAGATGGATTCCCCTAATAAATAACCCGAAAATATATTCTTGTGAAAAAATAACCCCTCGTTCATAATTGTGCATGACAATAAATATTATGAAACAATTTTTTTTATTTCATATTTGTATATATATAGGTATATTTATATATATATTAAATATATATATTTTGTATATTATAATAATATGCCTATTCATATTTCATAATATTTTATTCGGGGTTTTTTTTCGGTGTTTATTTTTTCTGGAGTTATTTTTTCGCGGTACCTACTATTTGGATAGAACATGAGTAATATACATTGTTATTATTTTTTATTATTGCTATTAACTTGATATTTATAAACATAAAAAATAAAATGCAGTTTCTGTGTTCCGTTCGTCATATATTTTTTTTCCTTTTAAAATTTACATATTGTTATACAAATCAATATTTTTTAAATATAAGATTAAATTATGGTAGTTGGAATATGGACCAATTGCTTCGTACAGGCTGTCGGGGATGTTGAAATGTTTCCTAGCTTCATTGAAGTTAGGGCAGTGGACGATAATGTGTTTGATGGAGTAGTTTTCATTGCATGTTGGGCTATGGGTGGATCTGTCTTTGCCATAAGGCGTCCATGTGTAGATTTCGTGTGGCCAATTCTGAGTATTCGTCACATATTATTTATTATATAAGTTGCTTATTATTCTATGTATCTTACGCTTATAACTTAGAAGAATAATATAAAGTATTTTACCTAAAACAATATTTTATTATAGTTGTGTACCTACGCAAAAACATTATAATATTAACCCGGCATTATTATTAATCGCAAACAATTATTCATTATTATTTATAAATCCACGAACGGGACGAACGAAATAATCGAGGAAAACATAACAATAATAATACACGCATATATGTAATAGAATATCCTGATAGGAAGGTTAAAGATTTGTATCTGATATTAGGTAAATTTTATGATCTCCAATATATACGAGGAAATCGTAGGATAAATTTTTTAGAAAGGTATTAATCTTCTTCTTTTTTAATAGGAAGAAAAATCACATAATCTCCTTCCACCGTCAATGTCTTAAACATTTAAGATTAATTTTTAAAAAAATATTACAAATCGTTCTAATATATAATCACAAACTATAAAATAATAACAATCGTGAAGCAACATTTTTTTTCGGGGAATTTTGGTTCCAGGTTGATGGTTGCACGATTTTGCACGCGCGCGTTAATGGTGAGTTTTATTTACTCATTCGTTTGCCACTATAGTAATCATTTCGGTATTGTACTTACCGTTAACGATTTTATACGTGTACAAACTCGTTTATTTGTAGGTACTCGTGAAATTGGTATGCTGCGGCGTAAAGGCACATAATATACTCTATACGAGTATAAGTATATAACCATAGGTAATATAATTCTGTAGGTATAATTTACCTAAACCTATATTTAACCAACATACGAACCATTGTTCATAACTTATGTTGTTTGCGGCTTATATTTATTTACTCGTATGCTGTAGTTCACTGCACCTTCTACAACTTTACTGACGACGTCTGCCACTATTTCGTGGTCAAATTGTTGACTACGAATTTTCACAATTTTTTTCTTCTAATTTATCGCACAGTAGGTACTAAAATTTAACGTTTTCTTATTTTCAAATCAATAACCCAATTTATTAAATCAAATAATAAATTCTTTTACCGTTGTATATACACGAAAAATTAATAGAGTGGAGTACCTATATATTATTTATTATTCACTATACTTAAATTATTTAATTATTATAATTTATAATACTATAGGAGGCGTCTCCTTTACCACGGTGATCCAAAGGCCAAGGATCTTCTATACAAGTATAAAGCTAAGAATTTAATTTGTGTGCTATAAAATATTTAAAAAATAAAATTTACTTGGCAATCTCTCTATTATCACTATTATCTGTATAAATATATTTTAAAATTTTTACATTTTATAATACTTTTCACCCTCAGTTTTTGAAGAAGCAAGTTTTTTTTCTTCGACCTAGCTCTAAACCTAGTTTTAACTTGGACTTAGCTTAGACACAAAATGTTATAGTTCTGTATATGATCTATATATTATACGTATTATATGATAAAGGAAAGATTATGAGATAATTATATCAATAAACTGTATAATACAATATTATAGTATGTGTATTTAATATTATATAAATACAGTATTTTTTAAATATTATAATAGAGAGATATTATCATACGTTTATCACATAAATAACACATAATACATCGAACGCGCGGGCCGTAGGTATATCGCAGTCCCATATTATGTGCTATTATTATATTATAATATTGAATATTCCGATAAACTTCCGCACGATATTTTTTTTAGTCTTCTCGACTTTAAATTACTTTATTCCCCACAAAATTATTCCACATCTATGTGATCTATGTAATAAATTATAAATCACCATTTGATCATATTATATAATAATCTGTACTTAAAATTACTTAAAAACTGCAACAATAATTTACGATGACAATATTATAATGATAACAAAACCGCATGTTTTGTACCAAATGTATATACCAGCAGTTATGCCTACTTTTACAATACATTTATTCCATAATAAATAATGCTATAGGCATTGGCGAGATAACATTTAAAACATATATTTAAAATTCCACCGTCGTTGCAGCGATTTGAGGTCACGGAGTGTGCAACCGTATTTTATAGCCGTTTAAACATATAATATTATATACGAAAATATAAGCGCATCACATAAATAGCTTAATAGCTTACGATACAATATATATTATTAATTAGTGAAATCTTTTAGCTCTCATTCAAACACGGATCATTTGATTGAGAAACGTCCGCTCCGAACGGCTGTTTAATAACGCGTTGCCGCGCCGGAGACGATGAAGACGAAGTTCGTTCGTTTCGCAACGTTAAATGCCACCGACCGATGTAATAATGAACCACTGGTCGTAAATATTAATATCGTGGGTGCGAAAAAAAACTCAGATTTTTTGCTCAACATAGCGTGGTGGTTGGGTGTGATCGCGAGGGTGATACGGAAACATTAACATTAAACCTTAAATTGTTGGGCGGCCGTCCGGTAGCTGATCGGGAAAACACGCAGCTTTTTTTTACGAGCTAATGTAGGCAAAAATTTTAACACATTGTATCGATGATTAATAATAAAATTACATTATCTATATCATTTTTTTGAAATAACCTCTGCACGAGGAAGAGGATACACACGAAGAAGATACCTTAAGTGTGGTAGTGATATAACTAGAATTTTATACATACACATTTAATACAACTATATCGATTAAAATTTTATTTTTTTTTTATAATACAATAAACAATTCATTTAATTTCACAAAACAAAGACATCAAATCAATTTATTTTTATTTACAGCGTTTTTTTTTTATTCCATACATGTCGGGACAATGCTAGTAATCGATGTTTTGAACACATGCGATAATTGCCACGTTTTCGTGTTAATAAAATTGTTATCTTTACTTCAATCATATTGTGCTCCCCGAGTCCTGATTCAAAAAAATTCATATACGAAAACAATCGCAGGAATTTTCCATGTTTTATTGTCATATGAATATGAAAATTTTGAACAAGATAATATTATGCAAATGTCAATAAATAAATCAAAATCAAATTAACTTTCAATACTTAGATGGTTAGATAAAATTACAAAATAATATTTATAACACCAGTAAAATGGGTGCGCCTACTGTATATCTGTCTATCAATGCGTCATTAAAAAATATATTACTTATAAAAATAAAAGGGTCAGAAAAAGTTTCAGTTGGTTTAATAGTCCCTAATGGCACTAAAAAGTGTTTCATTATTTTAAAATTTTAATATTTTTTTTTTTTTTATACAATCGACGGAAAAGGTATAAACGGTAGATGTAGTACAATTACGTTATAAGAAAATGTCAGTTTTGATATTTTTGAATTTAAATTTAATTGAAAATTAGAAATTTACAAAATCGTAAATCTGGAATAAAATATATAATATTATTCAAACATTTCAAACCATACATGCGACTATATATTACCTTTTATATATATATATATATATATATACTATCATGTATATAGTGCCACTATATACCTATATAAGACTTCGATGGTTTAGATTTATGGTTGAAAAATAGTAAAAAGCTGGTAGACCCCGGGCTAGGCACGGTAATATTTTATATAACTTTTATTTAGACATTTGATCGATCCCAACTACTAAATTACCTGATTATAACATATCGTGTTCGTATTTTATAATACAAATCATTATAATATATAACTTATCGTAACACACGTGCCATTTGAACGCGTGGGCGCATCGATGATGGTCGTCAGATACTGTTATCTCGCGAATCGTCGAGAACACGAGGTCGAGGATATTGTAATAGAATAATAATAATTTAGAGTTGTATCAATGAGCCTAACGAGTTATACGCACAACTGCTATGCAACAATAATATAAGATAATATAAAATGTATGTATACATGTCGACATGTCGGCTACTTATCGTCTAAAGCTATGACGCACAAAATATTATGTACAATATTATACATTTTTTTTGTTTTTTTTTTTATTGATCTTTATAGCTTCTGCGACATGGGCCATTAGCTTTATACATAATTTACATTATACTATTACTTAAAATTTACATGTTTTAGGTGACAATTGAATTACAATAATAAGGGTTGTTGACTATATTTATTCTAATTAAATGTATTTATCTATTTTGGTTGTCCTGAGGAATGACATGATTTTTTCGAATTGACAGTCGGGTCCGATTGATTCGTATAAGTTGGTTGGTATATTTAGTTTTTCTCTTTCTTCTTCATTTGATCGGCATTCTGTCATCAAGTGTTTTACTGAGAGGGTTACTCTGAGTGTGGTGCATTCTGACGGTGGTTGGTTCTTCATGAGGTGTCCATGTGTGAGGTGGGCGTGTCCGATTCTGAGTCGGTTTATTATTATTTCGGTTTTTCTTGAAATTTTGTATTGCGGCCAGGAATTTATGTTATGTTTTATTTCACGTAATTTGTTGTTTTGGTTTGACCAGTGATTTTGCCATATATTATGAGTGATTATTTTGATGTGTTTTTTTGTGTCTAAAATTGTGTTACTTTTTTGTTTGGGAGTTTCGGATACTATGGCTTCTTTTGCGTGATGATATGATCGGCTAATTCATTTCCATGAATTTTGCAATGTCCTGGTGTCCAAATTATTTGGACGTTCTTGTTTTGGTTTTTTAGATTATCGATTTGATTTATAATGTTGGTGGCAATGTCGTTGGTTTGGAATATATTTTGGATGCTATTGATGGAGCTTAGGGAGTCTGTGAATATATTGAAGTTTTGTTGAGGAAAGTTTTCAATATGTTTAAGAGCTGATATTATGGCGATGGCTTCGGCGGTATAGATTGAGCATTTCTTTTGCAGTTTATAATTATGTTATTATTTCTTTGTCGATTATGATTGCTATTCCTACTCCTTGTTCGCTTTTGGATGCGTCGGTATATATGTCTTGTCCTAAATATTTATTTTTGAGGTCGTAGAATTGACTTTTGAAGATTTCTGGGATGGTTTCTTTTTTTTTTGTTTACTGCAAGTTCTGTGTTTAAGTTGATTTTGGTGGACCATGGTGGTGTTTGTATAATTGAGTATTTTATTATATTTGAAAAATCTAATTTGTATTTTGTGGTAATCTGATTGATGGGGTCAGGTATTATTTTTTCAGAGTTGTTTCTGGTTAGTCTTGCGGCGAAATTAAGGGCTATTTGAATTCTTGGGGTCCAGAGAGGGGGTTCGCTAGCTATAATGTAGATGCTTTCAATCGGGCTGGATTTGAATGCGCCGATGGCTAGGCGTAGACTATGTGTTGTGTATTGGGTCTATTGTTTTTAAAGCACTGTTTTTGGCTGATAGGTAAACTTCTGCGCCATATTCTAATTTTGACCGGATAAGTGATTTATGTAATTGAATTAGTAGTTTGCTTTTGGAACCCCATGTAGTGTGTGCTAGTATTTTTATGATGTTTGTTCTTTGGGATGTTTCTTTTTTGATAAGTTTTAGATGAGGTATCCATAATAATTTTTTGTCAAATGTAATGCCTAGAATTTTTATTGTGTCTTTGTTTGGGATCGTTTGTTCGTTTATTTTGAAGGTGGGAGGTTTTTGATTTCTTTTTTTTGTAAAACTGATGCTCTGTAATTTACTTGGTGAAAAATTGAAGCCTGATTCTGAAGACCACTTTGTTAGGTTATTTAAACTTTCTTGAAGTAGAATTTGAACTGTGTTTGTTTGTTTGCTTCTGTAAAAAATATTTAAGTCATCTGCGAATAGGGTGTACTTTATGGGTTCAGTAATGCAGTTTGTTATATCATTTATGGCTATTAAAAATAATGTTGGGGACAAACTTGAACCTTGGGGTATTCCATTTTCTTGAGAAAATGTTTCTGAAGTTGTGTTGCTTAGTTTTACTTGGAATGATAAAAAAATTTTAATATAATTTAATAAGTTTCCGTGACATAATATTGTGTTTAATTTTGAGATTATTCTATGTTTCCAAGTGCAGTCGTAGGCTTTTTCTATGTCTAAGCTTATTAGACTCATAGATTGATTTTCGGCAAATGTTTTATTTATTTCGATTTGGATATATCCTAAGCTGTCAATTGTGGATTTGTTTTTACGGAATCCGTTTTAAAAAGTTGAAAGATAATTCATTTTTTCTAAGTACCATGATAGCCTTGCAATCACTATTTTTTCTAGTATTTTGCTAATATTGTTGATTAGGGAGATTGGTCTGTAACTGTCCACTTGGAATTTAGATTTATTTGGTTTCAGTAGCGGGATTATTGTGAAGTTTCGCCAGTTGGGAAAGAAGTTGTTTTTCCAGATAATATTATATATGTGACATAAAAGGAGCTTTCCGTTTGAGGGGAGGTGGTGGATAAAAGAGTAGGGTATTCCATCTGGGCCGGAGCTTTTACTTTTACATTTGGATAAGGCGTGGATTATTTCGTTGATTGAAATTTTTTCGTTTAGTTGAATTTGTAGATATTATACATTTGTTATATGTTCGTAGGACGTTGTTGACGTCACGATCTATACCACCAGCCGATACCGATCTGTACGTTACTTAGATATTTTCTATAATAATAAAGTGTATTATGATCACATGCCCACGTGGTATATTATATAATATATAATATACCACATAATATACATTATTAATATTATATAATATACATAAATCCTAATTACGCCAGTTTATGTCATATAAGACCCGCGTACGACTGATTTTATATCGGCTTTCAACTGTACACAGTACTCGCACTCACTGAGAGTTACGTATGTCCTTAGACCCTTTTTTTAAAAGGAGAGTGAGTGCAAAAACTTACGATATTTTCTCTGTTATTGCACATTGTATTATAGTTTAAAAAATATTTATTTTGATAAGCTTGTTGTAACAGCTATTATAATACTAGTATAATATTTTGTACTACTATAGGGCTGCATAATATTCGTCTCCAAATAATGTTTTTTGAAATATAAAATTAAAATGTATGTCGTCAATTCTCATTCAAAAGATGTCTGAAATAATGAGATGTACCTATTACGTTAAATTGATCATCCCGAATAACTAATAAGTATGAAAACTATATAGTTATAACCGATATGAATATCGGAATATTATATAGTTATAATGTATAATTCATAAATTCACGTTCCGTCTGACCGCATCGTAACCGTGTGAGTGTATGGCATACAATTCCATTTAATTGTTTCTATCATTTACAAGATAATAACTGAATATCACGATATCTCACACTTTATCTTTTCGGCTAATGTACGTTATTTGCATGGTTTTACAATTCAGTCGTAAACGCTGCTTCCTATAGTGTCATTTATGTAAAATTATAGAATAAAATGTAGGTACGAAGGTACGTGTATTTTTTCCATTCCACCTAACCATGAAAAATAATGATTTTTTTAACTAAAAAAAATTGTCTCCTCGTAGGTTTATTTATATCCATTGACGATGAGGTTCACACCACCATATGCAATGGTCAAATATACGCGTTAGGTTAATTTATCAAGCATGTTCACTAACTTTTTTTCAACAATATAGGCTATAGCTGATTAATATTCAAAACGAGTATTCTGGTTTTGGAATTTTTAAGTAAACAATTAGTGCCATGTTAAGAACCTACCATGTTTTATAGTAGATATTTAAATTTTTAAACCGATAAAAATAATATTTCTTGTGGTGATCTATTGAGAAAGTATCGAAATTTGAATGAGTAATATGTGAGTTATTAAAATATTCTATGCACAAATAAAAAATCCTTAATAAACGTTTAATATCGAATATAAAACACTAAATAAATAGTATTTAAAATACTAATAGCCAATAGCTGATGATTTCTTCATAAATAATTAAATGTATGCTTGAAGATTATTAAAAATTAACTGTAATTTATCTTCGATTCATCATTACAATATTATAGCCCTCCTCATATTATTTTATTGTCTAACCATTTTAACCCTATTATCTATGATGAAAAGTTAAATAGCTCAATGACTGCTTGCTATAATAATGTCGATTTAAGTACATCAAAAGAATCAAAAGAATCACTTGCAATTTACACTAAAAATATAGCAGGTATCTATTCATTAAAATAAAAATTGTATCTCCGCGGGACCATTAAATGGAGTGTAAATAAAATGTAAAAAGTTTTTGAAAGTATTGTTCTCGAATATATTACACTTATATGTGTACATACAATTTCAAGGATCAGAATTCGGATGAATACATTATTAAAAGACAACATTTGGGTGAGGGCGTGTTTACTGAATTTCCCTGTATATAATATATTATTATTATATTGAGCGTGCGTCGTTTCCGTTAATTGCTTTTTCGGTTTTAAACGTCCTTAAAATATGTGTGTTGTGTGTAATCTGGCTGCAGCCGGTCTGACTGCATGGGTACTAGAATATACATTGTTGTGTTTATTGTGGATGTAGTGTAGACTTTTTGCAGTACATTGTAATATAGCGCGAAACAACGATTTGCGTCGAACGTGCTCAAGTATATACCACGTTTTGAATAATATTATATTTCAATATACGTATAAGTACGGAATTCGGAATAGAGCAAAATATTTTTTCTCTTCATATTATACTTCCGAGTTTACCTTTTTCCTTTCATCGATGTAAATATTTACGTATACATGTAAATAGAAAAAAATAGCAAACGTTTCGTAAATCGTTTTCATGCGCTGTTTCAGTATTTAAACTCGATATTAAATATGCGTACCTACATCGCATATAATCAACATGCGCAGCAAGCAATAACGCGCATCACGCGTATATAACACTAGCAATAGTTAATATTCATATTATATACCCACAATATTATGTGTGGTACAGAGTAGATCATCACTGTTGAGGTTATAAGTTAGGTTTATTTAGTAGGTAAAATTTTTTTTGGCCCTATCAAAATACTTGAAAATTTAATACAAAGTTCCTCATATTTTATTCTTATAATTATTAAAAAATTATAAGAATACAAAGGCACAATTTTTTTTTACTAGCATTTTAAATTCAAATATTTACAAAAATTCGTTAAAACCATGAATATTTTTTTTTGTGTCTTTCATCACGTTTTGGGGCAGTAAAAGTGCTTTGATTTTTGACTTCAGTACCTTATTCGATCAAAGTGAATCTAGTTGGTACTTTGGGGTTCAAAAGTAAAAAATTCTTAATACTTTTCTAAATAATCGTGAAAAACAAACTAAAAATTAAGGAATTAACGGGAAATCTTACGCACAATCAGTTTTCTCACATAATCGATTTTGGTTTTTGATGTAACTTTAAAACTACATTTAAAGATACATGAAATTTTCACCAAATGTTTATTTAAGAATATTTTATTCACCATGAAATTTTCAAAAATGTTTGACTGAAGTTGAACTATTCATAGGTATTTGCATTTTTCGATCATTATTAGTTTTTTTTAAATTAATATCGATAAAAATGTATTTGTTAGACAGAAAAGCTTGAAAATTGAATACAAGGCTCTAAACATATTGTTACAATAGCAGTTGAAAAATAAAATAAATTCATAGTCACAAATTTTTTTATAAGCATTCAAAGTTTGAATTTTAACAAAATACGTAAAAATCACAAAAATTCGCAAATTATTTTAAGCAAGAAATTCATAAAAAAATGTATACAAGATTCCTTACAAGTTTTTCAATCTTTATCACAAATAAAAATTCCACCGGAAATTAAAATTAAATTTTTATGAGCATTTTAAATTTAAATTTTTACAACATTGGATTTTCACTTTTAGCGATTTCCTTATTTTGGTGTAACTCTAAAACAAATGACCGCAGATACTTGAAATTTTGACTGAATGTTTTTATAGGCATTTTATATATTTGATAAAATTTTCAAAATATTTAGATTTGTTTTGAGCTGTTTACTGACATTTTAATTTTTCAACTTTTTTAGTTTTTTTTTCTATAAATATCGATAAAAATTTATTTGTTTCTTTAGAAAAGCTTGAAAATTTAATACAAGATTTCTAACACATTGTAACAATAGAATTTAAAACATATTAAAAATTCGTAGGCACGATTTTTTTTTATAAGCATTTAAAGTTCAAATTTTGACTAAATACGTAAAAATTACGGCAATGTTCAAATTATCTTAGATAGAAATTCATAAAAGTTTTCCTTTTTAATTCTAAGATTTGAAAATGTAATACAAGGTTCCTAACATATTTTTTCAATAGTAGTTGCAAAATAAAAGGAATACATAGTCACAATTTTTTTTTTAAGCATTCAAAGTTTGAGTTTTGACAACATATTATGTAAAAATCACGAAAATACAGAAATTATTTTAAGCTAGAAATTCATAAAAAATTTTCTTTTTATATCTAAGATTTGAAAATTTAATACAAGGCTCATAATATATTATTACAATAATTTTTATTAGCATTTGAATTTCAAATATTGACAAAAATTCGTCAAAACCATGAATATTTGCAAATTATTTTGTAGTTCAAAATTCATAATATTGTTTGTATTTATATCTAAAGTTATAAAATTTAACACCAAGTTATCCATAAGTTTTTCTTCAAATAGGTATAGAGAAAATTTGAAGCGTCATTATAGAAAAAATGTTTTGAGCGTTTGAGTTTTAAATTTTTATGAAATCGCGTAATGATAACGATTTATCCTCAAACCAGGTACATGTATATCTATGATAATATAAAGTATTATGAATTATGATAACTACACTAATTGATTAACCATGCCATATGCAAAATGCGTCTTAATTGAAAAATAAAATATTTGTTTCAAAATAGAATATATGACAATATTTAAATATAATTATAAATATAAATCCTAGACTGACAAATCATCTCCGTTCAGAATCGTTTTTCGTATAGGTACAATGATACCAATCATTGCATTCAAATTTAATCCCATCCATTACAGTAACCTACAGTACAGCAGAGCGACATCCACGACTTACCCGCTTTTTTAAAATTAATATTGATAAAAATGTATTTGTTTAGTAGAAAAGCTTGAAAATTTAATACAAGGCTTCTACCACATTGTAACAATAGCAGTTAAAAAATATTAAAAATTTGTAGGCACGATTTTTTTTTATAAGCATTTAAAGTTGAAATTTTGACTAAATACGTAATAATTACGGCAATGTTCAAATTATCTTAGATAGAAATTCATAAAAGTTTTTCTATTTAATTCTAAGATTTGAAAATTGAATACAAGACTCCTAATATATTTTTATATAAAGTAAAAATTCTATTTTTTGGGTAGAAAATCTTGAAGATTTAATACAAGGCTCTTAACATATTTTTAAAATAGCAGTTGAAAAATAAAAGAATTAAATAGTGACAATTTTTTTTTATAAGCATTCAAAGTTTGAATTTTGACAACATATTATGTAAAAATCACGAAAATCACGAAAATTCGTAAATTATTTTACGCTAGAAATTCATAAAATTTTGTCCTTTTATATCCAAGTTTTCAACGTTTAATACAAGGTTCCTCAAATATTTTTACAATAGTAGTTGAAAAATAAAAGAAATAGATAGTCACAATTTTATTTTATAAACATTTAAATTTCAAATTTTTACTAAATACGTAAAAATTACGGGCAATGTTCAAATTATCTTACGCTAGAAATTCATAAAAATTTTTCCTTTTATATCCAAGATTTGAAAATTGAATACAAGGCTCCTAAAATATTTTTACAATAGCAGTTGAAAAATAAAATAAGTACATAGACACAATTTTTTTTTACAAGCAATCAAATTTTAATTTTGACAACATACGTAAAAATCACGAAAATTCGCAAATTATTTTAAGCTAGAAATTCATAAAAAAAATTTATTTTAAATCTAAGATTTGAAAATTTGTAATAATCTAGATAAACTGTCTTCGCTCAGATTCGTTTTTCGTATACCTACAATTATATAATATCATTGGATTCAAATTTAATTCCATCCATTACAGTAACCCACTTGTATCCTACTGTACATCAGAGTGACATCCACTTTCCCACTTTTTTACTAAAGTAGAAATTACTATGTACATACATTTTCAGCACCATTTGGAAAGTTATCACAAGACTTTCCAGTTTCCTTCCTCTTAAAATCAAAGTAACATAAATGAGACTTGAATAACTATTTTCCATTCCTTTACTAGTTCAATTTTGTGTATACATGGCACTTTAACATAATACTCAGTGACGTATCTAGATCTAGAATTGTTTAAATGGGGCCAGGTCGAATTGCACTTATTTTAACCGAATTACACATGGGTTAAAAAAAAAAAAAAGGTAATGATCGAACTGCACTCAAGTTAAAAAAGTTTCAACTCATTTCCCTTCCCACTTATAGGATTAGGACTAAAATTATTTTATTATTAGCCTGGTTAAGAAATTAGTTTTCGTACATATGTTATCCTAATATAATTATAAAATATTTTATATTGCTAAGTCATAATATACGTCATATTGTGTAATTAATATGATTAATGTGTAGTATTTTTTAAAAATAAATTCATTTAATAATAATGTATTAGGTAGAATTGTAATATACATTAAAATATATATAAAATTAAAAAGTAAGCTATTATGCTAATTATTGCATTTCAAGCGGAAAGGGATGTTAGTGTTTTACAAACATTTAAATTAACTATATTTTTGAACATTTTGGTTCAACGCCCTTTTTTTAACCTGAGTGCAGTTTGACTATTACCTTTTTTTTACACGAGTGTAGTTTGATCATTTAATTTAGGTAAAAAGAGCAATTTGACTATCCCGCTTAAATGGAGTTAAAAACATTGTTAAAATCAAATTTGTTATGTTCGCACCAGAGAACAAAATTCACATACAGCAATTTAAACAAACCTTTAGTTCACACTAAAAAGTTAAACATAAACATTAAATTTAAGTGGAAGTAAAAAAAAAAAAATATCACGTCAAAACCTTCACGGAAATGCTTTCGATGAATTAGTAGGTTATCACAACTGAAACAATTTTACTCATAATACATAGGTACATTAATGTAGATTGTTATGGACGTGCCTTAGCGACTCCGTAACAAATAAAAAAATAACGAGACGAAATTATTTTGGCTCAAAATAATATTCTTTATTTAATTGTTGTATTGTTTTAATTAAAGGTAATACTCTGAAAAGTAGTCTGTAATCGTATTGCGTTACTTCAAGACTGCCTGCTACGTTTGCGAGTCTCCGCATACGAGCTGGTCGACCGTTCAAAAGGGTTTATTCAGCAGATTCCTTAGACCAGCCGTATGGAGAGGGAGTCTTACTCGCCTGTTGTCACACACGTATCAGTTTACAATATAATTATTTTACAGCTAAATACATTAATACTACAACATATATATAATAATGTTACTAACAGTATTCAGTGGTTCTTAACAAGATATTAGTGATAGTACGATCCTTCCATGTAAACTCTGAACAATATAAAATATTTACAATTTCCATTCCCTTTTATTCAATTGAACCCAAATATGTATTATAATGTTTATTCGACCACCTAGTTGTACACAAATTTTAATATTTCAATTATTACAATAAAAACGTAATATTTACCGCTAGACTTTTTTCATCTTATGGTTTACTCAGAAACCCGTTCACATAAATGTTTATTCTATTATTGAGTGCGACTATATTGAGTTGTAGTTTGTAGGTGACAGCTATAAGTACAAGCAAAACTTCAAAAATCTTCGCGTGTTCCGAATTCCATAATATCACGCTCGTTGTTTTGTCTTTATCCGTTTTATTTGTTACATATTATTATACATAGTCCATGTATATAATATAGAAAATTATTATTACCACACGTGGCCTGAAAAGTATGTGCAAACAATAATGTTTCGCTTTGAAAAATATTAAATCGCGAACGCTATATACTTCGTGGTTCTGCAGTCCTGCTGCAAAGTACGTACGCATATATTATTATAATATATTTATGCACGTGCAGCTAGCATGGGAGTCGAGGAGTTGGTGTGTAAAAGTCGTCTACGTGACGAGAATTTTTTTTTATCCCTACAAAATAAGAATAAATAAGAACGTGAGGAAGAGGAATTTTCAATACACGACATACCTATATGATTATTATTTTTTTTACACTTAAACGGCGGCGCCACGCGGAATTTATATGGAATTCCAGTGCGCAGTCATAATGAAATTATTCTCGCCGGAAGTTTCATAATACAATATTCGATTCGATTATACTTCACACATACACACAAACATATTATACGGGGTGATTCACTTAACTCAAGACACTCAATATTTAAGAAAACATTAAATTATTTTTTTCACTATTTGTATACGTATATATCATTGTAATTTTTGAAGTTTTTTAATTACGACATACATTTTTTATCAAAACACAATTGTTTAGAGTAGGTTCCTATTTCGATTTATCAAATTAAATTTTGGATTGGTAGCATATTACTCCGGGGTGCTTAAAGTTTTGATGATCAGTGTTTGCAGAAGACTAGCTTTTTGTGGTTTACCCCTTTTGTAGCACCACTCACCAACGCTCATATCAACTTTGATAATACTTATATAGTTATATCTCATAAGTTATATTCATCAAAAAGTTGATTTTTCTAAATCAAAGTAATCCAAAAGGTATACCGCTTATGAATAAGAAATTGAAATTACATGTTGTCATTAAAAATGTTGAAAAAAACTAATAAATTATAACGATAAAAAATCGGTAATTATGTAAAAATAATATTAAAGTTTTTAAAGTAATAAATGTCTTACATTGAATATGTGGATCACCCGGTACCATATAATATATAGTATATAGGTACCATATACGATGGTCGTTGTTCGATTTGTATTATACGAAAGAGGGTGTAACGCGAGCGGAGAGTTCGATATCTATATATATATATATATATATATATATATAATAGATATTGATAATATAATATAATGAAATTGTATGTTATATTAAGTATTCACTATACACTTGATATAACGCACATATTATGAAGAAATATTTTATGTCCGCGATGTATTCATATTGCGTTAAATGCGAGATTTTTCAATATTCACTGCGACAGTGATAACAACGCGATCGATTTAAATTATGTAATGTCGTTTATATTTTATAATAAAATTACTCTTAGCGGCTAATGCTGTATCTACAATATAATATTTAAAAAAATTATAGTAATTATAGTACTTACTAATAATATTATAGACGTCAAAATTCGAAACGGGAGTCATCATTACGTTAATAAAATCGTACCGTCGAGCTCAACTATATACAATGTGCATCAGTATTCTCAACTTGCTTATCTTGTGTAATACCCAAATATTAAAACTGCAGAATTTGTGGTCTTCGCATTCGAATTTTGTTTCTAAGGCACGAAATACGTCGTCAAGATTTTTTTTTTATTTCGAACGAATAATGTCCGTTTTACTGATATTTTTCATCGGTCAACCTCCCTTTCCCCCTCTTTCCTTCCCAAAACTGGCGTTATGCGATTGTATTTTTTACAAACTACGCCGTTCGTGTATAAGCTTGACGGTGGGCATAACATTTACGTTCGATATCCAATTTATAGAAGTGCTACATGAAACTTTTTAAGCATTTGTTTTGAAGGCGTTTCCCGTCAAATAGGGCGATTGTAAAAACATACATCCTTTTTTTTTCTCCAAATCTAAATTGATTTTGAAACACATTTGAGTGACACGAAGAAAAAAAAACAATCGTGTAAATAACATAATATTTTTCCGTTTGATAGATGTACATATAATATTTTTAAAATTTAGTATCCGAGCTCTATGGACGATTAAAAAAACAAAAATATTACCTATGTATCTTATTAATTATAGTGCTTCTGTATTTATTAATTATTCATTTATTGTAGTTGATGCATAACATCTTAAGCCGTGTTAAATATTATATTTTAACACAAAAAATTGTTGGTTTGGCATTTTGACAAAAACCTTGTCCAGTTTCGACAGACTGTCGAGTTGCTATTTAGTTAACAACTATGTATTACATAATATTATGCATATTTTTACCTATATATAACAACAACTAAAACATATTGAGAATCCTCTTTGTCTACATCCGATACTAAGACTCGAACTATAGCACTAACTTCTGCTGGTTAATGTTTTTTATTTGAACCTTTGTGTAATGAGTAATATTGTACACTTACTAGTACTACATTTTATAAAAATACTAAAATTTGTAAAAAAAAAATATCTTTATCTACTTGATTATAACATACAATGTAGGAAAATGATTTTCAAAATATTTCCCTCCAACCGTTATTAAAAAGGTGTCAAAAAGCTTATCAAGTATTTGGGATGATTTTGTTTTATTACGTTATATTATTCTAAGGATTTTTTTTTATTTTCTATGTTTATATGATAAAATTGCTGTTATATACATACAATTTTAATGACCCTGTATAAAATTATGTTCGAGCATGCTTCGCATTTTCTTCTGAGCCTAATCGACAAACTTTTTTTTATATCTTATTAACTGTAAAGTTTTAGCGCTACACAAACTTAATGAATAAAAGAAGTGTCGACACATCCTCTTAAAAGTTTTTTTTCCTAAGTCAAACGAATCTTATTATCTACCGTTTGGGGATGGTATAATTCAATATAATATATATATAAGTCAATTTTGTTACACAACATATATATATATTATTTTTGCACAATAATGACTGGTGTTATTGAACGCCACCACATGTCACGAATCAATGATAGTGTTGAATTTAGCACAAAATACCGAATATTAGCTACGTGTTGCTATTATCCAGGTATACAAATAATAATTATGTGGAAGAAGGTTTAGTTCAGGGGTCTTTAGCCATTCAATCACTCCAACAGTGCATTCATTTTATTTTTATATCATATTTTTTCAAACCTTTATAATAGGAATAATATTAAAATATTGAATGATTTATGGTCTATGGACCGTAAAAATTAAATTAATTATTAGGCAATGCTAAAAAAGAAAAACATCGACTCTGAAGCTTTATATATTATAATAGACTTAACATTAAAATAATATTATGTTATTTGAAAGCCGAGACAAAAGCAGCTGGATTTTTATGTTTGTTGAGCTGAAAAAAGTATACTTCAAGTCCGAAATATACTAACCGACAAATCAGCTGGTAAGCGCATCGGATCGTGATGGTAACATGGAGCAAATGAAAACATAAAAACGGTAGACAGAACAGAAAGACTTGATGTTGTGACAGAAAGATGGACGAACTTATAGCGGAAGCAACGAAAGGACTTAATGGCCAGCAAAGAGAAAAAATAAATAAGCGGGGAAAATGTATATGTAACCCTAGCTGTTGTACTGCAATATAGTCACTATTCAGTTCGAATATTTATTGTACGTTGTCAATGAGTAAGTCACTTCAATGACGTTTGTGATTTGAACTTTGTGATTAAGGTATTGCAAATAAAACAAACAAAGGCGGTATGTCTACCTATTTATTTTTTCTAAATATATTTACCAAGTATATTATTTTTTTTTTTATAGCTATTAAATAATATGGATTTTTTCTTAACATAAGTATTATTATTTATTATACCCCAGTAGGTTTATTTAATTTTTGCCATAATAACATTTTATAATATTTTAGTATATATTTATAACTATTATATTAGTACTTATTTACTATAATTATATACACAGTTAGTTTTTTAATAGTTCGGAAAATAACAAAATAAGGGAAATTCGGGGAATTATTACTCAAAACCAGTTTTCGACAAAACTGATTTTTTAAATTGTTTTTCGACTTTAATTCTTTAATTTGATAACATACAATCTATAAATACATTTTTTACAATAAGCATGTTTGAGGAATTACATACATTGGCGTGGTTGACATGATGAAGCAATCGCCCAGTGGCAACAATATTAGGTACTGGCTATATAGAGAGTTTGTGTTATTTCAGGTCACGGTTCTAATTTCGATTTTTTTATTCGTCAAATAAAATGGGAAACAGACAAGTCAAGTTTTCGTCTTCATTATACAATTTATTTATCATCCTAATCGGTTTGTTGCACTGCGTAATTTTTTTTCTGGGGAAAATAAATCTTTAACACAATGATGACAATACTTGATACCTTCTTATTCACTGTATATTATTATGTGCAGGTATACAATTATTATTCATCTTTGTTATATCTTAAACGAGTGTTCATTATTCTATTTAAGTAAATAGTAAGTAGTAACTTACTAATAAAGTTGAACAATTTTTTATGTATTATGTTAAATATAAATTATACTAATGGCTTTTATTGTTTATCGCGATCGGTCGCTTTCAACCGTGAAAATTACCGAGCGCAACTAGTCCGTCAACCTCAAACCTAAACGAAAAGGTATTTATAAGTGAAATTATCGATTGGCTCCCTCAAGTGTTAACTGGTAAATACGAAACACCGTCTTTGAATTTCAAAAGCGGTTTGGTCGAAAAGTTCGTAAAACACATAATATTGTAGATGTTTTTGTTATTATTGATATACGTAATGTAAACGTATAAAAGGTTTAACAGGCACGTGCCGTGCAGTAATAATATCCAATATCTATTATATATTAAATTATCTTGTTGTTCTCGTCGTTTGAAAATAGTTTTTCCGAGTGCGTTTATTCGTCGCAAAGCCACGGCCGCGTCTGAAATGGCGCCCGTCGCGGAGTATAATAATAATAAACTATTGGAGCGGTCATCGCCACACGATGCAATTTTTCTGCGATTTTTTTCCGCTCAATTTTATGGCGAAATTCGCGTCACGTGAAGAGGAGTGGTAGAAGGTTTCTGCAGCCACGGGGTCAAATATAATATATATTTTATTTCTACAACATACGCTATACACATATACATATATAATATATTAAAGTTGAAAAAGACTTTGGCGCCACTACAGATTCACTTGACGAATATAGCTTATAGATTTTGTATGTACTTTAAACATAATATTGTATATATCATATATACGCAGTGCTGTAGTGGAGGGTATAAGACGGTACACGCTGTATACTTTCTGGTTATTTCTAATAAACTCCGTATACCTGCTGATTAAGGTCGTATACTCTCTGTTGTAATGAAATTACCAAATAATATAAATATAAAAGTCATTAGATTATTATTAATATTGAAAAGAAATAATTTAACAAAATCGGAATCCAGACAACATTTATGGAATATTTTTCAATAAATTTATTTAGAAAAAAATGTTTAGTTTTAATTTTAATTTTCACAATTAATGTATGTGTGTTGTGTTATTTACCCTCTACCAAAGTATTCGATCAGGTTAAAATTAAAATAAAAAATTTTATTTTTAATTTTAATTTTAATTTTAATTTGTACAATTAATATAATATGTGTATTGTGTTATTTACCCTCTACCAAAGTGATACCTAATGATAGTATGAATGTTTAATATTATAACTCATAGTATACTCTCTGCTTTTTTTAGGACTACAGCACTGTATATACGGGCGTCTGAAAATATTTTTCTAGAAGGAGAGAAGGCAAAGATAATTTAAAAAATAAATGACAATTTTTTATAAAAAAAGCTCTTACTTTTAATATATGTTATAGGTTAAAATATACAAATTACAAATTATACCATTATTATTATATAAGTATACATGTTTGGGAAAACAAAATTATAAATCTAAGTGCGGCAATTTCCTCGTCTTGCCCTTCATGCTCTTCAGGACGCTCAAACTTCAAAGTATTTGTCCATTTATGATTTTAAGTAAGGTCGAATCAAAAAAAAAAAAAATGAAGTTCACAAGGGTTCAGGAAAGAAGGTGTTTAAGTCATATCCCTTTTTGATCGTTATGTCATAAAATAAAACCTATATTTTACTGTTTATATTAGCAAATATCATGCGACTGTGGGTGGGTAAGAAACTAAGAAGAATAATTTGTATTTCAGGCTTTATTGATTTTATCAAAATAATAGTTTAAATTTAAAAATCAATTATTGAGTTATTTTTTTCAAAATTAATAAATAACTGCTATTTGAATATTATTGAATATTATAGACGAATATTTTAAAACGTAAATATTTTGGTTTATTTCAAAATCAACTACGTAGTGTAAAAACTTCATTATAATTGTAAATCGATGGTTACTTACATAAAATAATAATTGTCAACTAAAATTAATATTATAGCTATACCTACAGATTGAATAAAACGATGCAATTCGAGCATCACCTATTTTCTTGAGTCCAATTTGACAGTTCCCATAAATGGATTTAGCTCAGCAACCATATAAATTGCTTGTAAACGACCATATGTACCACAAAGACATAAGATAGTTAAGTTTATTTTTGATTCATTTTTAAGTACTTTTAGATAATGACCAAGTTACCTACCATCAGTGTTACAGTGTCGAGACGGAAATTCGTTTTTTAAATTTGTTAAAGACCATTGAGTCATCTGGTTTTTACGTACAATATTGTACTGTATTTAGTCGAAATTTTCGTGTTAACTATTTTATTTTTAATCTTTTTTTTCATGAATATAATATATAAATATACGATATATTGTGTTTCGCTACAAACTCTAATAAAGTGTATTCTAGCGTGTATGTATCTGAACGAAGTGAGTATGAAAAATCCAATTTGCGACATCAAACACAATAACGAAATATTTTTTTTTATTTAGTTTACTTTGATAAATACATTTTATCGAAGGAACTGCAGTTCTGGTCCCACTCGTTATTTGCGTGTAGACCAAAAGCAATTTTCTTCAAGGAATATATGTATAAATTCAATCTTTATAGAAAATCGAAAAACTATAAACAACTCGCGTTCCAAAAGTAACATAAGATAATAATATAATAATGCCACATTATAATAGCTGTATATAGTTAACTTCTTTATTAAGGAATACGTATTATTATATGGCATTGCATAATAATATTACGACTACAATAAAATAATAAATATCACTTTGAAATGTATTAAATATAATATTTAAAATCAGTAACTGTTATAATGACTTGCTAATATTCAGTGGCATAATTTGGAATTCATTCTAGTGTGGGATATAAGTTTATACTATCGCCCTAGTGGTGGGGGGGAGGGAGCTATGACCCCCACACACTCTTGACCATTAAAGTTTGTAGAGCATAGCATTATATTAATCTGTTATTATAAATTAAATGAGGTAAATGATGGTTTCCGAAATTATGTTTAACAATGAGCCGTACAATTTTCTTGTCATATATTGTAATTGTTGAGGTATCATCGTAGTTTTAAACTAGTAAAATAAAAAAAAATGCAACTATAATAATGTCCATAAATTCTTATTTCTTATTTTAAAATCTTAAAATCATTTATGGCCAAGTGCTTAGAGAAATTTAATTATGGTTATTTAAAAAAAATACACTGGGTAAGGATATATCCCCATATCCCTCCTCCATAATTACGCTACTGCTAATATTAGTAGACCGTTTCAAGAGTACCGTAGTGTTTGGTCGGGAAAAATAAAAATATAAGTTTTATTGTCTTTTACCGCGTGAATAGTCAAAGTATAAAATTCAACGTGTTGTGTTTAATTATTTTAGCGAGTATCGAATATGCAGCGGAGAGATCGTTATTTCTTTAACCCTATTATTTGTACGTAATATTGTTGTCCCTTATTTGTCTCGACTATAATATTTAAAGTTTTCCGATGCAAGTTCGGTGATATTATCGCGTCTTTGGAATTTATTTGCTTTATCTTTAAAGTTCTTATTATTACAATTTTCAAACTAAATGTGCAAGCAACAAATAACAATACAATAGTTTTGTTATAAACGCGATAAAATGGAAATTCGACGGTAAAATGTGCACACACAACAGCGCATATTATATTATACATAACGACATAACTTTATTTATGATTTAACTTGTTAAAATAATATAACGCGAAACGCATGCCATGAATCATTTTGGATTATTTGTTGTTGACTCGATTAATCCTAGTTTTCATACGGATTGACGAATATTCGTCGATAAATTTCGACTCCTCGGAAAATCTTCCGTGAGGTATCGTTTTATTATACTACTTACCTATACACACGACGATGCGTTGCAGCGTATGTGTTGTACGTGACATTTTTTTCTCTTGGTTCCGTCGCAAACAGCGCGTTAAAAAATCACATATCGACTTTAGCTGAGTTCTAAAAATGCGTTTGTCACTGACAGCCCTTAATATATACGATGTATGTAGAGAATATATTTTGATTTAGCCCAAATATAATAAATTCGTTTGAGTTTCGTTTGGCCGTTTGGGTGTACGAAAGATTTCGGCATTAATTACTATACAAATATTATTTACAATACATTACAACGAGAGACGATAATGCGTGGACCGTAATTATTACGATTGATGTTAGAATTTAAGCAAAGAGAGAGGAAGATGAAGAAAAAAAATTTTACATCTCCCATAGATATCCGCAAATTAATATTTATCTCGTCGTTGTCGTCGTAGAAATTGAATAATAATTATTTAAATCTGCTCCACATCCTACACCGTGTTCAATGCATGCTAATTATTTGAGCCTAATTTTTTGACAGATAATCATATAATGTTTGGTTATAAACTGTTATATATTATACCGATTATTATATGTTTACGTAACGAATAAACTATTTCATGTGAAGGTAGTTTTATCTTCTTTGTAATGGTTTTGTAGATTCCGAGTGTTGACTGTTGCACGCAGTGTTACAAGCACGCAAGACGTGTGCAAACGGTTTTTATGAAAACACTTTTTGGGTCAGTGGGGAAAAAAGCTCATAAAGTTTCATGCGGCGTCTCAGCGTGGGTCTAGATGGAACTAGGTTTGTACTTTGAATAAGTCATTTTTTGAATTTAAAAGTAGTTTTCGAAGAATTCGTATACGAGACATCGAGAAAACTATCATCAAGAAATTTAATCAAGCGAGCACTTTTTTTTTTAACGAAATCGTGTCGGTTTTTTATACTATACAGTTAACGGAGCAGTGTTTGTAATCGGTTTTCAGAAAATCATATAATATTATGATTGCCACGTTAACGTGTCGAAGAAAAAAATTGTGTAATTTCACCACAATTATTGCGCTGTCCTGAGTCTTGTGGACGATCGATATACGAGAACAATATTGCAGAAGTAATTTAAGTTTTACTGCTATAAGTATATTATTGTAATTTTGAATCGTGTAATAGTATCATATGAACGAGGAAAATAAATATTTGATAAACATTTGACCACCGTTCGTATATTGTGTTTATGTATGAGGATCGTACGTTAGTGTCGTAGTTTACATGTTTTTTCTGAGTAACCCAAAAAAGCAACATACCTACTTACATTATATATGCATACAAATTTAATAAAACGAGAACGATTTAAGTGTAACTATTTTTTTTTTTTTTAACATAAAATTGAAATTATTTATTTTATTTGACAAAATAAAATTAAGTTCAAAACATATGAATATATGATGAAAAATAATACATAAAAAAATACCATATTACTTATATGAAATAAAACCAGGGTCATAAAAAGTATATTATATAGCTGCTCTAAAATTGACTATTATCGTACTAATAATAAAAACATTTCACTATTTGAAAATTTAGTCTTTTTAAAATACGTGTAACAGTTATAACCACCGTTGTACATATCGTTATACAAGACTAATCAAACTATCCAAGTCAGAAATTTTTTTATTTTAATTACTTAATTTTACAAGGTTTAATATGTATGTCCACGATAAAGTATTTCGAAGATTTGAAATTTGACAATTTGAAAATGTAAGTAATTAATATTAATTTGTTAATAATCATAGTTTATAAAAAAAAAGTCCAACTATACTAATACTAGATTCTATATTTAGGTACATCTAATTTATATTTTCGTAAACCCATTTTTAAGGACTACCTATTATTCATAGTATAAAAACATTTTAATCGCTGATAATTTTTTATTTATAAGTATATCAATATTTCTAAAAAATCCACTGAATGTAATAATAAAAAAGGCAGGTCCTTGTTTAAAAAACAGAATATTATTGTGTCGCCATAGGACACATGTTCTTCTTACATTGAAAAAATCTAAAGAATTCAAAAATATAAAATACTTTATATGTAATTATTAAAAAAATCCAAAAATCAGAATTCGAATAAGCTCACTGCTATTGAATGAAAACGTCGGGGGTGAAGATGCTTGTTCAATCACTCTGTATGTTATAATATCATAATAATGATATGAAACGAGTATATATTATTAATGTTTTCGACGCCCGAACCAAAAAGGTTTTCTTTTCGTCTGTCGGGCGCCAACGATTGCCGGATGTTGTATAGATCGCGGTATTATTATTATATAATATAGGCAGCGGTCGAATTATAATCACAGTGCCGCGGATCGGTGGGTGGTGGTAGGTGGGTTATGATGATGGGTTGGCGAGGGGTGATGGTTAAATAACCCGAAAACAAACGAATGCCAATGCACTTAAGGCTCTTTAGCCGGAGAACGTTTGCAGGTATTGAAGGTTTGATGGATTGGCCGACGTCAGAAACCGCGAAACATTAATCACTCGGCCGCCGCCTTGCAGTTTGCTCATTCGTATACACTCGTCGCTCTGTCGTGGACCATCGCTGCTCTCGCACTATACTTATTTACGTACATTACTCATACCAGCCGCGGCCAAATCTCGTTTTTCACGGTACCGAATGTGTGCTTTTTCTTTCCCGTCTTATAGTACTTACATCACCGGAAGACGTAGTTGTTTAACGGGCCGAGAGAGCAATTAATCAGTCGCTGCAACAGTATATAATATTACTGTCACTATAAATAATATATAATAATAATAATAATAATATGTACACATATATAAACAGGTTAAGTAAGAGTATATCATTGGTAAAAATTAATATATAGATATATAACACTAGAGACGTGCCATTGTAGTGTTAGGTTAGCCTTTTCATCTGACGGAAACCAAATCAATTTCCTTCGGAGGACTGACCTGCAGATTTTATTTTTATTTTTTAAAATATATTCGACACATAAACACGCGTCTCCCGTACGCGTGTACATAGACACCGCACGGCGCACACGACATTTTGTAGGCACCATAAGCGCAACTATAGGTTCAGGTGAGGCTAAGCCCCCCCCCCCCAAAAAAAAAAAAATAAATTAATCAATTGATTCTTAAAATATTAATAAACTTTTAAAAATTCAGCTGTATTTATTTATTTTTTTTTTTTTGGAAAGTTTTTAAAGTTTAAAATTATTTTATATTGCCTACCTTTCTATAAATTGTGGCTAATATACCAGAGTCCTATACTCGACATATTTCATCTTTTCTATGATACAAGTTTTTATCGTTCGTATTATGTACGCATCACTGGTTAATTGGCGATTATCACTGAAAATCTGTTACGACTTACAGGTACACTGTAAATAGCGAATAAATACGTACTTAAGATCTACAATGGAGCAAGATAGATTTTGTAATTTATCGATATTAAATATTGAAAAAGATATAGAAATTGATCCCGAGGTCATTTTGGAACAATTCACTGCCATAAACAAAAGAAAAATGAATCTTATATAATAATATGTAAAATGTCAATAATTATTTCGCGATGCATATAAAATATTTAATATATAACTAAAAGTAAATGTTGGTATTAATGGTGTTTAAATTTTAAGATGGCGTTGGGGGGCATAGCCCCCCACGGGTTACTTTTGGTAAAATATTGAGGTGGGGCTATAGCCCCCCCCCCTAAGATTTTGTGCTAGTTGCGCCACTGGTAGGCATACCACAGTATTATAATGTTTTCACGACGACTCTAAGTCTATACCAGCACATCATAACACCATATAATATGTGTACATGTACTGTTTGGGTTGGCATTAAAATCCCATTCCACAATATTTTCGTTTCGCGTGTTTTCAAATCAGACATTTTGTATAGACTTCCATAGCTCAACATTGAAATTGAAATTTTTTAATTTTAATTGAACACTTATGCTTGATAACTGCAATACAATTTTTATAATATAACAGAATAATATATTTTGATTTTGTGTTATACTATTATCCGACAGCGTTCATTTCAAACTATATTATATTATGGAAACTATTTTTTTTCAGATTTAAAATTAAAATCTAAAATGTTGCAAAACTCAGCAGTAATTTAAACTAGGTGCATTTAATAAGTACACATTACTTTGAATTTTTCAGTCAGTTCATTCCCAGTCCCGAAAAATCATGATATACGCTCGTTTCAGCATCACTCTTAAAATTATATTATCTAGTCGTATTATTATTATGCAAGACTTTTCACTAGTACTATATAGCTCGTTTTATCAGTCGAAATGTTTTTTGTTTTCTTGCGCTTTATATTTGAATAGTTTTTACAACGCTACATTTGCATACAAATTGATTTTTTATTTCAATGTTTTTTTTTATTATTTACTTTTTCAAGTTCACTAAGAATGGTCATATGATAACATATAAACATCTACAGCAGATACATTATTCGTATCTGAAAAGCGTGACGTTTGTTATCCAAGGAATCGCCTTGGCTTTCATGGCCAACAAATAAAAAATGTGGATCTGTAAAAATATAATAATATAATATAGACACGTGAAGAACCAGTAAAACGAACCCGTGACAATAATGTAGTTGATTTGCCTATCCATGTCGCCGGCGATACCTAATAATTTCACAATATATTGGGTTACATTATAGTGGAATCAAATGTAACGGTCATGGAGGGGGGATAACTCCAGCGATTCTTTTAGAATAATTCGTAAGATGCCTTCAGCAGTTTTTTTTGTTGGACATTTCTGCGATGCCGCCGCCACTGATTAGGACATCATCAGAAGAGGCCCAGGGATCGCAAAAGTAGACGATAATTTTTGTATATTTTATTATTATATAATATGAACTGATCCTGCACGGCATTGCTTATGAAAAATGTAATATTTCCAGTGGATTTATCCTGGACTAAACTCCTTTAAATGTAGACTAAACATGTTTTCAACACGGTCATTTTAATAGTTTCGACCAATTATACAATATCGATCTAAAATAATATACAATATTATAATAGATTTTTTATTTTATGATACATAATATGCATTGGAAATTTTATATACAAACAAAAACATATTCGATTTTCGTGAGAGAACAAATATTTGTGATGTAAGCATCAGCTGTCTTCTTTAAAATGCAAAATTTAAAAATTATCTTATGATGGGTACACATCAACGGATTGCGCGCGCGCGCACATACACACACACTCACTACACAGTTAAATAAATACTGCCTTTTATTTATTAATACATGGATTATAGCCCTATTATTATTTTTCAACATATTTTAATGTTTAAAAACTATTCGATCAAAAAGAAATCGAGTGAACCTAATGTATTTCAATCAATTGTCCATCAATAGACTCAACGTTTTGTTTTATGTATAGGTTGATATTATAGATACCTCTTACTATAAAATCGTAATATAATTATAATATGATTGATAACTCGAAATTTTTTACAAGAGTATCTGTGCATCTATATAACTATAACCTACCTCTAAGTCGACCAAAACTGAAGACGATACAAAAACAGCACGCTGACAGTAGTGCATAATACTTAATACCAAAACGCGTTGTAATTAATTAAGTAAACGACGACAACAGTATTCGGCTTGAGAACTTTCAATTATAATATTAATTATTTATGACTCGTTTTCGCCGGAAACGAAATTATACGTTTCATTAATTTAGCGCAACGCCAATTGAAAACGTCGGTACGATAACAATAAATTTTATTCAATTCATTATTGAGTTACTACTATGGGGAAATGAGAGTATATTTCATAATCAAATCTTCTTTTTAACGTAGCTCATTTCACAAGTTAAGCAATATTATAATACGCGAACACCGCTTTTGATGATATTATATATTATACTGCACACCGTCTACTGTGCATATTAATGCGTGTCGACAAAATCACATTATACGATTCTTGTGTGATATAGAAAAGTTTTAATGACTATTATAGGGCTATAAATTATTTTGATATTAATACCTCTTTGACTTTTCCAACCGTACTTTAAAATCAATTTAATGCGAGAAAATGTCAATTAAGTCTCACTCGAAGGGAAAGTGTAATTAAATATTTATATTGATTCTCTATGAAAATATAATTAGTTAGTATTTTTAATTTTTAATTATTTTTCTAGAGAATTTATCGAAAATAACCGACAGCGTTGATTAATTCATAACTAACCTTTTTCTCCCTTTTGATGTTTTCTTAAAATCACATTTTTTTTTTTTTTTAATTACAAAATAAAAATCTTCAAGAATACGATCAACAGGTAGACGGTATTCACTAGTCGCTGTTTACTATTTTAAGTCATTATTTTTTAACGTTAATCATATATACTGCAGGTACAGTTTTTGTTGTTGTTATTGTTGGCTGCAGGTTGTTGTTTTCGTGCGTCACTATATAAATGCTCTAAATAATGTGCACGCGATTTCATCATTTTTAAATCAACGATTTACATTTTAATAGATTCATTAAAAATTAAAATTAAAAAAAAAATAAGATTATGAACAATAATATATTATTTTGAAAATGTGTTATTGTAGAGGCACCACTAGCGTTACGCTACGTTCGCCAAGGGAAGGACAGTATTATAATTTATAATTATCATACAATTGAAAGAAATACACACATTTTTTATAGATTTAATACGAAATCGTACTTAAAAATAAAATTTACATAATTTATTATTTATTTATTCAGTTTTTTTGCTTATGAGCTTTCAGAGCGGTGTTATAATTTTTATTTCATCCGCAGGCATCAATAAACTTGACTATTTATAGGTATTTTGGAGCCTACTTCGATTTAGTGTTCCTCTTTTTTGTGATACGTAGTTAGATTTGTACATTTTTTACTTGGTTCCGAATAAAAACAATGTAAAGCACAACTAATATTAAAAAAACGATAAGTACCAATAATCAGGGCAAAGTTATGATAAGTTCTTTAAAAAAAAATTGTTGGTAGATGTATTTAAAATGTGTAAAATATCATTCCAACCTTAAGAACTTATAAAATAATATTATATAATATCCAAGTTAAATTGAATCTAAATTTCGAACATCCACTTTCAAAATTCTAAAATATCCAATTAATAATATATGATAAAATATCATATTTTGAAACAATATTGTTTTTGATAAATCGTTATTTCTTAAATCATGTAAAATGATTAAATTAAAATTGAAAATATTGAATGTCTTATGTGGGCTTAGAAATTAAAAATCGTTAGAATTTTGATTAAATATTTATACTACTATTTTTTATATGATATAAAAGTGTTATCATTTTCGAATCGAATCGAAACATAACGTAATATATATATATATTTATATTCTTCAATAAAATGAGTAATTTAGAAAATTGGAACTTGTAATATTGTCATATAGGATTGTCCGCATTGTATTTTAAATGCCTATAAAACTCGAATGACATTTTTTTATGACCTTATCGGTCGTCGTTTTCAAAATGTTATTAATACACGTCATGAATTGAAGACAATGTGACGACCAACGATCCCTTCTCATTCAGAATTTGATAGCTCACGAAATAATAATCTTCCATAAAAAAAAAATACAACAAAAACTCATATTTGTATTTGTCCATAACCATCCATTGATTTTGATTAAATAATTATTTAGTAAATGTATCATTAGTTGTCAATAGTTGATTCTTAAAAGATATCTCATTTGTTGTTTACTATTTTCTGGTACATAGAATCTATTTTTACGGTTGGCTGCCTTGAACAAAGTATTAGAAACAGCATAATCCATAGTTTTAGAAATAAATTGAATTTTATAGCACAACGAAATCCATTAGTTGTAATAAAACATGCAAAATAATAATTTTTTTTTTTTATTATTATTTATCTTGAAATTATTAATAATTTCTGCTTCGACATCTTAGGCCATTAGCATGACATTTAATATTATACAAGAAAAAATAAAAATATAAGAATGTTCATGTCGTAAGGTAATTGTTGTTACATTTTGCTTTTTTTTTTTTTTTTTTTTTTTATTAAACAACTATCCGCGGCGTCTATGGCCATTGGATGTAACAGTACATTATATATTAGTATATTTACATATTACATTAATATTTAAAAAGATATACAAAGTGATTTAGTATTTAAAACAAGACAAGGTAGTAATAATTAGGAGTTAAGTGAATAGTATTATTTACAATTTACAGTTTGTTTATAAGATTCGTTTGTCTGAGAAATAGTATGATCTTGTGTATATTGTTGGGGTCCGGGTTGAGTGCTTCAGCAAGGTGGTTGGATATTTGATATAGTCTTCTTTCTTTGTCGTATATTCTGCATTCGGTTAAGATGTGTTTCACAGTAAGTAGTGTTCCGCAACATGTGCAAACTGGGGGGTCTTCCTTCTTCATTAAGTGGGAGTGTGTAAGGTGTGTGTGGCCAATTCTGAGACGGTTTATAGAGGTCTCGTGTTTTCTTGAGATGTTATCTGGAGAAGGATACGGTAAGGCGGATCTCTTGATTTCGTTCAGTTTGGTTGACATTTCATTCCATTCCTTTTGACGCTGAAGTAATGTATCATTTTCGATGACCCTCTTTATGTCGTTGAGAGAGAAAATGGGTAGGTTGATAGAATTTGGGGATGTGTGAGCGAGTTTGGCGGCTGTGTCTGCAAGTTCGTTGCCGTCTATGTTACAGTGGCCAGGAATCCAAGAGTATGTGATGTTTTTGTCCTGTTGTTTTGCTCTGTAGTGGGTGTTTTGAATTTTTCTAACGATATCAGAAGGGGAATACAGATTTTGGAGGCTGGTAAGAGCTGAGAGGGAGTCACTAAATATTGTAATATTGTTGTCGTTTATTTCAGATATGGTGAACTCGATAGCTTTAAGAATCGCCAGGGCTTCTGCTGTATAAATAGAGCATTTGTCTGAGAGTTTCCATTGTAATGTAGTTTCATCGCATATGATAGCCATCCCGACTCGTCCTTCGATGATGGAGGCATCTGTATATATATATGAGTTTGTGGGTGGGCGCGTGAGCAAAAGTCTCTGAAAGCATTCTTGAAAATGTGGGGACAGGTTGAGTTTTTAGGGAATTGATGTAGGTCAATGTTAATATTCATGCTGAACTGCCATGGGGGGCATAGGGATTTTTCATATGGGATTATATTTTCGAGGTCGTATTTTATATAAGTGTGATTGAATGTATGTTTAGGGTGGTGAATTTGATTTTGGGGGGATCTTGATATTCTTGCTGCTAATTTGTGGGTTTGTTCTCTCCACCGTACTTCTAGGGATGGAATTCCAGCAATGTTTAAGATGCTTTTGATGGGGCTAGAACGGAAGGCTCCAATGGAGAGTCGGATTCCCGAGTTGTGGATAGTCTCCAGTATTTTAAGTTTGGTGTGTTTCGCTGATGAAAAGATTGGAGCGCCGTAATCAAGTTTCGATAGTATGAATGCTTTGTGTATTTTAAGGAGGGTTTGAGATTTGGCTCCCCATGAGGTATGAGCTAGAGTTTTTATGATGTTCAATCTTGGCGTGGTAATGTTCTTGAGATTAAGAATATGGGGGATCCATGAAGCTTTATGATCAAAAATGATGCCCAGTATTTTAACATTGGGTTGGTTTTCTACGACTTGGTTTCCGATGTTAATGTGTATTTTCTTCTTATTTCTGTTATGGCTGAAAACTATAAGGTTGGTTTTTTCCGGGGAAAATCGGAAGCCGGAAGTTTTCGACCAGGATGTGAGTTTGTTCGTGGAATCTTGAAGTATCGATTGAATAGAATTGCTATTATATATACAAATATAGTACCTATTAATACAATATTTTAAGTATCAAATTGTATTATGAATAATAATAAAAACAAAATTTTCAATAATTAAATTTTGAAATTCAGGATTGTTATTTTAATATTAATTCACTTATTATCGTGAAAACAAGTGAGTGAATTATAATACCTACGATTTAATCCGTCCTCCCAGAGGAGCTTATCAATTTAAATTTTGCCTCTGTATAATTCAGTTATATAAAGTTAAAAAAAAAATGATCGTAGCGCATACTATTCAAATATTCACCACCACTACACGACACACACATCCGTAGTTACTTGCACGACCATGGTAATTGCATAGATATAATTCTATGGTTTACAAATTACCTACCTTGATTAAGACACGTCATATGCTGTGAGAATTGATAAGTTTAGAATAGGTATATATTATAATATTCACTTCTATTTAAAAAAAAAAAAATTAAAAAAATAGTAAACGATTTATTTATATTGAAATTTTTAACTATACTAAGATTATTTTTTGAAATTCTTGAGATTTATTTTTTTATTGTTAGCTATTTAGTGAATAATTTTTCTAAAAATGGTTATGATGTACTTACTTATCTACCTAATTAAAAAATTGTAATAAGTACATTTTCAGTAATTAACACGTTTAAACTAAGGTTAATAAACAATATAATTTAAAATTAATCTACAAAAATATGAGATAGATAAAATATTGAATTTACTGTAGAAAAAGGAGATTGACATTTTAAAAATAGAAGTCTGAATATTCCTTATGCAGTACAAAGAAACTCAATAGTTAGTAAATTTATATTTAAATACTCCAAATATCGTAATTTGAATAAAAGCATTATTGATGTAAAAGTAAGAGGTGAGGATATTTACCCAACAAAGTATAGTTGTACACGATGCTCGCAACCGCGTGTTTTTCTTTTTCCCTGTGTCAGTTAAATGAGAATACCGGAAAATCCATTTAACACGTATACGAATTTGTTGGTTGTGTCGTGGTCAAGACAATCTAAATCCGTTCCAAAATCGAATTACCAATAGCCGCTTTGCTTACGTTTGTAACGTTAATGAATTCAACCAGATAACTGCACACATTTTATTACGGTTGTCTATATTATCAATAAGTTGGCAAAGCAGCGCCAATAATTGTCACATCGAAGGTAGCTCTACGATTTGTGTACACAAAGCGAAACTTCTTGCACAGTCGTTCAACCGATAGCATATTAGGTATGTACTGGAATAAAATAAAATAAAAAAACATAATATTTAAATATTTTCAATCGAAATCAAGGCATTAACATTTAACTGTTAATATTATACAATAATGAGATAAAGGGAAATTTAAAACCATCAGACGGGTTCTGTGAACAACTATTTTAGTAGGTACGATTGTGAGTTACTTCAAATGTAACTTCAAAAAAATAAAAATGAAAACATAATTTTTTCTAATAATCCACAACTGTTATATCGATAATGACGACAATACAACGATCGACAAATAAGGCAACACAATATTTTTCTCTGCCAACGGTGGCGACCGCTGTATAGTAATGAATTGAGATTGTGGTACAAATTTGGTCGAATGTATTTCTTCCATGAAATCGTTTTCATAGAAAAGTAACGTAACAATGACACTCCATACTTCCACAGAAGCACCAAGCACAACACTACGGAAGTACGGACAGTATTTCAAAAATCTTTCGCCTTCGCGTATACACACAAGAATGTTCACTTTAAATTTTAAAAGTCGAAATGTCAGAAAATCATCAACAGAATTTTACCGCAGAGGAAGACGGTATGAAGCTTAAAAACGTTTGACCGATATGATGTTTCCCGGTTTTGATTATCTGGCCTGAAAAAGATGAATAAATAAAATGCCAAGTTAAAAGCTTCCTGGTTTGATTTTTTTGTGTTTCAATTCATCGTCGTGGACGGACCTGCAAGGTAAGAATTATTATAATTTATATTTTACTATATTTAGAACGTTGGCGAATGTAAATTTGACGACATGTGTGATTTACGACGCATTAATAATCGATCAATATAATAAAGTTTATATAATATAATAATATAAAAAATTACGCTAATTATTAATACTTGTATATAATATGTATATTCACGTAGGCACGATTTGTCCATCGTAATGGACCATTTGGACAGTCTCCATCCGTTTCCAAACGAAACAATTGTTTATCGATCGCTAACTATTGCGATGCCAACGGTTAAAACGTTATTAGATTAAATTTAATATCATAGCGTAGTCTGTAAATAGTAGTCGTGACGTCACTCGTTGAATGTATATTATATTATAATTAAATTTTAATAGTAATTAGGTACCTACATAACAACTACATAACTATTTATAGTGAATATAGTGATGCGGTCGATGCGGTTAAAACCGATATAATCCATGTACGAATCTGCAGATTGTATTTTGTATAATAATTGAACTATTTCAATTGTTATTTCTAGTGAAATTGTATAATTATACTTGTTTTGCACCTATTTATTCGTAGTGGTATTGAATATCTTTTAAGTATATATATTGATGACAATGTAAAATTAGTTGAATAAAAAAAAGTTATCATGTTAGGTATTTTTATAAAACATATCTACGTGTATATTAAGTAAATCATATCACAAATAATATAATTTAGGGTACATGATAATTACAATTATTATTTTAACGTACGGAAATATAATAATTATTGCTCAACGTAGGTGTGTGTAGAGGCATTATAATATTTAGTAAATCTAAACTCATAATGGTTATTTAAAAAAAAGTAAACTTTTCAAAGTATAGAAACGTATGAATAATTATTTTCTCAGACCATTAACACCATTGATCGGTGATTAGTAAAATTGTATATATATATTATAATCATTATAATCTTACAATCCTATTATACAAATACAAAATAATATTAAACCGGATCAGGTTGGTACGTACTACGTACCGAATAGGTATTGAGATAAACATCGTAAGACGTTATCTGGTAGTCATATAGTAATATAATATGTAGTATTTGACCTAAGTGACATTTTCGCAAGAATCCGGTTACGTTATCAAATTATTTCTCTCGTTATACACAAGTGTTTTATAATATATAATAGCGATACCCTAAACTAATTAACCCAAAATCTCAAGAATAATAACATGTCGATATAATTAAATTTCTAAACAGCAAAGCATCAGTAATTTTAGAGTGATAAATGTAAATTAGTGGTCGGCATTACAGGTATTTGATTTTATACGTTTACAAAACATTATCGTTATATTGGTAGAACACCCGACCTTTAACCATTGTTATGATATTCAAGTAATCTTATTCTAGTCCAGTAGGTGTTTCCATATAATCGGTAATGAAAGCATAACAATAAAGTTTGGATCTACTAGACACAATTTAACAGTAGAAATATAAATCCTTGCATTAATTATTTATATACCCAGTTTTATATAGTTCTTATTTAGTTATAAGTTGTAGATTTTGTGTTTAGTTTATTGGTACTTGGTAGGTTATTTACACTTAAACTATTTTGATCAACGTCGCTTTAAATGTCCATATTTTAAATCAGATCCTGTATAATGGATAATTTATTTAAAGCGAAAAAAATACACTTAAAAAAATAATTGCAAAGATAATTTAATGTTATTTAAACTTTTATATAACATTGAATTTTAATAAAGTATTTTAAAATACTTAAAACTATTGTTATCATCAAGTATTAATAGTAAACAACAAGTATAAAAATATAGCTACTGGAAAATTGTGTATAGACGTATAGTACCCATTATACATTTAGTCTAATAGATATCTTAAATTTGTGAGATATTTTTAATGTATGATGTTTATAATTTTCACAACAAAGTACGTATAATGGATGTATACCCAGATATAGCCTATGGCCTATGTATCTATTCCTTGTAAGTTGTAATACTCAGTACCAATTTCATCACATTATGAAAACTTTCATTTTAATGACATATTTAGTTTAATGATACACTGATATACAATGTAGGTACTTGATATTGTTTGTGGTGGATACTGAAATTCTTAATCTTCATTACATTCCAACATATAATAAAATACATATAATTGTAGAAATATTATCTATGATTTGATAGGAATATTAAAACTCGGTAAATATAATATCTCGTGGAAATCAACACAACTAAATAATATATTAATATTTTTAATAACAGCTAATATAACACAAAGTAAGTGCACACCCGCGTGTTTGATTATATTAAATTTTAATTACAAGTGTTCTCGGTATATTTCAAAAGCACTTGGAGAAACGAGAAAAAAAATAACGAAGAACGGTAATTTTTATGCGAAATCAATTAAGATTTTTGATGTAATTCTGAAACAAATTACCATAATATAGATACATACATTTTTCACTGAATGTTTAAATTAGAATTTTCTATATACCATAACATTTTCACAATAGTTTAATTCATATAAAACTATTCAAAGGCATTTGAAATTTTCGATTACTATTAGTTTTTTTTTCAATCAATGTCGATAAAAAATTTTCGCTCAGTCAAAAAACTTGAAAATAAAATTCAAGAATTCTCGTAAATTACTAGTGCCGTTAGTGGGCAGAAAAATGTTATGATAATCTAAAATTCCATCCACATCCACAAAAATTGTATGAGAGGCTGAAGTTCAATTTTTAACAAAATTGGAATGATTTTTTTTACATGAAATTTCAAGTTCAAATGTTGACAAAGTTTATTGAATTGAAAATTTTCAAATTATTTTGTAGTTAAAGATTTATAAAGTCTTTTATAGATCGAAAATGTAAAACTAGGTGCTTGTAGTTATTGTATCTGGATTATTTTTGATATTTCAATTTTCAAGCAAGTTATGAATACCTATGTAAGATATACAATATTACAATCTAAAAACTCATATTCGCTAAGAATTAAAATATCGAATAAAACTCTAGTGAAAACACAGATAATGTTCTTATTTTAAAAGTTGCATCACAAAATTAGAACTGTTGTCAACAAATTCGCTATTACGTTTGTAAGACGGAGACAATACATAATAATACCATGTTGGGTCATGGGTGCTGTGACGTCATTTTATGGTTTTATAAGATACTAGGATATTTTTTTTCGTGACAACTATTTTGACTTTTGAATCTAGATTATATGTGGGTAGAGGGTTCTATGTTTTAGTTATATCGTGAATTACTGAGTTGATAAATGTTTTTAAAGAAACTCGTCTATTATATCCTCCACAAAACGAGTGTTTCTGATATAACCTTTGTCTTCGAGCTATTGAATAGTTCAATTGTCTATCCTGAAATATTGAGAAACATCGATTTCACGTCCATTAATTTTATCCTGTTTTCAATAAAACTTCAATATCGAACATATAATAGTCTCTATTCATCTCGAATACATATTTTTATAAATCCTTTTACTTTTTCTATTTTACGATAATTGATAACACTGCAGACACATTTAGTATAAAATAGACGGAGATAAATTCATTTATTGATCAGAACATACACATCACTTTAAAAGATTTTTTACCCAAACATTCAAACCCCATAATATACTATTGAAATAAATTAATGAAAAATAAACAGACAAAAACTACTAAATATAATTAATATTTTGGTTCTGTTTTTTCGTTTGTATTGAAAATAAATTGTTAATGACGTAATAATATAGTTTCATATATATATTAGATTCTGAACGAAGTGATGATTGTATTGATTTTACAATGATGTGTGTTTTTTTTTTTTTTTGTGTCTGTGTACAGCATAACTAGTCGAAATAATGCTTCGATTTCAAACTTTGGGGGTGGTTTCCGATGTAAAATTGAAGATCCTTGGTGCGTTATAAAGGTCAAAAGAAAACATTTTCCAACAGTTTTCAAAAAAATCGAGAAAAACAAAAAAAAAAATGACAGAAAAACGGAAATTTTTACGCAAAACCAGTTTTCGACCAAATCTATATTTTTATAGGGTTGTAATTCAAAAACTAATCACTTTAAATACTTGAAATTTTCACCAAATGTTAATGTTAGTGGTATCTATATACAGTTTAATTTTCAAAAATATTCGACTTTTTTTGAGAATTTTTTTTTGAAGTGTCAGTAAAAAAATGTCGGACGACCAAAAAAACTTGAAAATTTAATACACGGTTCCTTATGAGTTGTTCTTATTGTTGCTAAAAAAAATTAAAAATCGTAAGTCACAATTTTTTTTTAATAAGCGTTTACAGTTCAAAATTTTACAAAATCTGTCGAAAACGTGAAAATTTGCAAGTAATTTTGAAGTTGAAAAATCATAAAATTTTTTGCGTTTATAACTAAGGATTAAAAATACAAAACTAAGTTTTCCATAAGTTTTCCTTCAAGTAGCTATACAGAAAATTCGAAGCATCATTATAGGAAAAATTTTAAGTGCGTTTGAATTTTAAATTTTTACGAAATAGCGTAACGATAACGATTTATCCTCAAACGATTTTAAATTTTAAAAGTGTCGATAAAATTTTTTTGGCCCTATCAAAATACTTGAAAATTAATACAAAGTTCCTCATAAGTTATTCTTATAGTGATTAAAAAATTGTAAGAATACATGGGCACAATTTTTTTTTATTAGCATTTGAAGTTCAAATATTGACTTAATACGTAAAAATTACGGCAATGTTCAAATTATCTTAGATCGAAATTCATAAAAGTTTTTCTTTTTAATTCCAAGATTTGAGAATTTAATACAAGGCTCATAATATATTTTTACGATAGCAGTTGAAAAATAAAATAAATGTATAGCCACAATTTTTTTTTTACATGTATTCAAATATTAATTTTGACAACATACGTAAAAATCACAAAAATTCGTAAATTATTTTTTCCTAGAAATTCATAAAAAATTTTCCTTTTATACCTAAGATTTGAAAATTTAATACAAGGCTCCTAAAATATTTTTACAATAGCATTTGAAAAATAAAATAAATATATAGTCACACATTTTTTTTATAAGTATTTACAATTCAAATTTTGACTAAATACATAAAAATTACGGCAATGTTCAAATTATCTTAGATCGAAATTCATAAAAGTTTTTCTTTTTAATTCTAAGATTTGAAAATTTAATACAAGGCTCATATCATAAGTCATAATATTCAAATTTTAATTTTGACAACATACGTAAAAATCATGAAAATTCGTAAATTATTTTATTCTAGAAATTCATAAAAAATTTTCCTTTTATACCTAAGATTTGAGAATTTAATACAAGGCTCATAATATAGTTTTGCAATAGCAGTTGAAAAATAAAAGAAATCTATAGCCACATTTTGTTTTTTACAAGCATTTAAATTTTAATTTTGACAACATACGTAAAAATCACGAATATTCGCAAATTATCATAAGCTAGAAATTCATAAAAAAATTTTCTTTTAAATCTAAGATTTGAAAATTTAATACAAGATTCCTTACAAATTTGTCAATCTTTATCACAAAAAAAATATCCACCGGAAATCAAAAGTTGATGGTGGTTCTCCACTAAGACTGAAAAAAATTGAAATATTTTACAGTTATAGAAAAACATAAACCTGAAAATTAAAAAAAAAAAATTCAATAAAAGTTAATACTTTTCAAGAATAATTAATGTACCCACTTAAATGGATGTATATTATAATGTATTTAGATACTTATTTGAACCATATAAATAATATATATATATATATATCAATTTAAAATAAACAATTATCAGTTCAGTTTAACAAAATGTATTTTAAGTCACTGCATAATTATTAATTATGTACATTAAACTTAAACCTACAATATTTTTAAATATATACAGGGTGATTCCTTTAAGTGGGTACACTAATTATCTCAAAAAGTATTTACTTTTTTCAAAATATTTTTTTACATGGTTTTAAGTTGTTAAAAACCCAATGTTTTTATTAAAAAATTATATTTTTAAATATTTTTTATCCTTATCATTTTTTACTTTCTTGAATGACAACATATAATTTTAATTTCATATTCCAAAGCAGAATATTTTTCCAAGTATTTTGATTCATAAAAATTGAATTTAGGACGAGTAGTTTATGAGTTATATGTATTTAAAGTTTTGACAAGCGGAGTAGTGGAGTAGACAACATTTTGCGGGGTAACCCCGTACCACTCCACTCTGCCATCAAAGCTTTAAATACTTATAACTCAAAAACTACTAGCCCTAAATTCGATTTTTATGAATCAAAATACTTAGAAAAATATTCTGCTTTGGAATATGAAATTAAAACTCTATGTTGTCATTCAAAAAAGTAAAAAACTTAAAAAATAATAAGGATAAAAAATATTCAAAAATATAATTTTTTAATAAAAACGTTGATTTTTTAACAACTTGAAACCATGTAAAAAAATATTTTGAAAAAAGTAAATACTTTTCGAGATAATTAGTGTACCCACTTAAAAGAATCACTCTATATATTTTGATATGTATCGAGAGTTATATTTAACCACTTTTTTTTTAACCGTGTATATTCAATATTGTATATATTACAAGTATATTACTTAATAATAATTATGAAAAAACAGTATAACATAGAAGTTAGGTCTTAAAAATAATTGGGAAATATAATTGTATAACAATATTATGTATAGAAATTTGTACATTTAATCATTTAAATTTTAAAAAAATACTGTATATTATTGTTTCCCGTAAAAATGTTATCTTGGATTCTTGGAATTTCCGGGTTGAAAATTCTATGACATCAGATTCTATGCCTAATAAATTATGAGATTATTTCTGTTAGGTTGGAAAATAGTTGGGCCAACGTATTCGTAACCGAATTTCGGAACAATATTTCTATGACCCTTATGCCCTTTTTGCATCCAACAATTCCGTACAAAACTGCTGTATAATATAAAATTGGTCGATAAATTACACGAAAACGTCCAATGCTGAATCCGTTGTGTAGACCCAACATTGTATATCATTTATAAGCCACATTCACATAAGCGCTCAATTATACCAAAGTTTTGAAAATCAAGTTTAGAATTATTTTAAAATTATATATAAAATTCTTAAATTTATAATTTTTTTTTTTTTGTAAGTTAATCCAACAAATTAACTTTAATTGAATGATGTGACACAAACATTTTAAAATAATAATAAAAATGAACTTAGAAATCAGACTTCCATAATGAGTTACTAACCTAATTAAAGAATATATACAAAAATCAATTTTTATTTTAAATTGTTTTATTATTGGGAAAAAAATTATTAACATTTAAGTAAGAATACATACTTTTAAGTCGAATAATATATTATATAATATACAGTCTAATAAATTATATTGAACCTTGAATATATTATTAAATGAGATAAATTCCAGGATTTTATATTTATTTAATTTTAATACTGGCTGAAATATTTTAAAAGTGCCAATTATAACATTATTTTGAGAACTAAAAATACAACGCCAAGTTACAAGTATTAATGCTGTTTCCAGTAATGTTAATAAATAAAATATCATTATTTACCATAATAATATTGTAGGCCACAAAAAAAAACTAAATACAAAGTAAAATAGTTATTGTTCAACGTTTACAATAGTTTACATACTAAATAGAATTAGGTGTTTTAATTTGAGCATTTTGTTCATTCTAATTAACAGAAATAGCTCTATTGTTTTGAAATAGTCAAGAATTTAAATTATGAAAAGCATCTAGTATATAAAATTGAAATTTTTGGGTAATTTCTACTTCATTACTATATTAATTAATCTAAAATCATAAGTTTTATAGACGACTCATTACTTCAAACACAATTGCTGTTGAAAGTGTTTAATTATCCAATAAATAGAAATTAACTTATAAATATATTATATTATATAGGTACATATTATAATATACAATATACATATATTATACCTATTAAAAGAATATTTTTTAAAGTCAACAGAAATCATTAAATTGGTGTTAAAAACTTAAAACCATACATAAAATGTATATTTATGTATTCGTATGCATCACATTTAACATTTGTATGACTTATTTTTTCTGAATAATAAATCAATTGATTTTTGTATAATCATAAACCTCGGATGACGTTCAAAAGGTCTATAAATATAAGCCATTCTAGCTAATCCTCGAGGTTTGCTTAAACCACCATGAAACTACCAAATAAATTCGATTATATACTCTTATAAATTATAATAAATAACGAGACATAAAACCATATGCAATATATATATTATTATATGTAACATTACGTAAAATTTAAGTATCCCATATAACGTTTTATTTATTTTTAAAATCATTTTTGTCATAGAAAATAATAATGTGACATTTCGTAAGGTTTTTGGTAGATATTTGTGAACTGTATAATAAACTTATTACGCTGAATGTAAAATAAATATTATAATATATGTTTTATTGTATTAATTGACAATATTTTAGCGGCGAGTGTCAGCCTGTTTCACTGCACCTTAACGATCGGTGGAAAACGACGAACTAACTTACATACGATATCGCGATCGCGTAGCGACGATACCACAATCAAGTCTTATCTATGATTTATCCCAAACAATTTTAAAACATTATAATATTATAAATCATTATATAATATTTTATAATATATTATGTACTGTTTATTAAAAAAACCATTTTCATTTATAAATAAATTACTATAGGTAACTCTATATAAAGTATGTCATTATTTAACTTAAATAAATATATACAACTTTTTTCGCACTTAATGAGTCTAAAACTTATTTTTTCTATTATGATAAATTATTTTTGTATTAAAATTGTAAGTTTTTATAAATTTTAAAATTCTTATAATCTGTTTAAAATTTAAATGATCATTAGAACCTAATTCATAAACATTATGCATAAATTGAGGTTCTATATCTGGTGTCCAGGTATATAGTTTACTTATAAAATTCTTCTAATTCATTTTTGTATGTTGTATCCTATTGAGTTCAACTAATACCAGTTATACTATACGTATTAGTGTATTACGTATTCTTAAACGTTCTCTACATGTATATCAATTTATAAAATATATTGTGTATTATATTAAAACATTCGTATTTTATTTTTAAAAACACACCTAAGTGCGCATGTTAGATTCGTATTTTCTAGTATACGAGTACATGAGTACATTACATTGTTTTGTGTATGATGATAACTAAACACAATTAAACTAATCAAATTCAAATTACTTGAATTATCTTTTATATTTTTTACAATGGTTTACTAATAATAGAAAAAAAACTATATTTTATGTGAATTTGTTTTTCATAAACAATTTTGTATTCATAATGCACTGACTAAATATATTTTGACATCGAACTATAAATATTCTAGATATTGTATTTTAATGTTTATAAATAAATATATATTTCATATGGGTTTATTCAATAACATAAACATTGCAAATCATAACTAATGTGCATTGTTTTCCCACAATGTTTTTTTTTTTTTTTTTGCTTTATCTGGTGGTGCGTACCTATTAAACCATTATTCATACTTTACTAAATTAGTGCAAATAAATATATTTTTGGATATACAATGTGATGCTATATAATTTGTAAAAAATTAAAATAATCACAAACTTTTTAAATATTTGATTGATACATAAATGTAATATTACTACATGAAGTAAATAAATGAATCAATCATTACTTACCACAAAGATTGTGTGTGAATTAAGTACATATTAACGGTGTATCTTCATCACCTTTCTGCACCATTTTTTCTAAAATAAGCATATCTCTTTCTACAATTTATTTAATGCTGTACTTATCACACCTAAAGTATTTTTATACATCATATTTCTCATACAAATTATGTTTATATACAAATTAAAAATTATGCACTAAATGATTTCATAAAGACAGAGCACCTGTAGTTTACGATTTTATTATTAAAAAAAATAAAATCATCATTGTTTTTGTATATTCAAATGCTTAAAAATAAACTTTTCAAATAACTTAAACCAAATTACCCTTAATATTGTTTTAAATAACTATTTTTGAACAATAAACCATCGAGTAGCCGTGTAGCACTATCGGCTGTGAAAAAAGAAAAACAATTTAACACAAAACTTAAAATGGCTAAATGCTATTTAAGTAGGGTGAAAATATGTAATAAAGTTTATTATTAGCATCATTATAAATGTTTTATAAAAAATAAAAATACCAAATCTATAAAATATGATTATTTTTTCAAACGTTGAATAATAACAATTTTTTTCTTACATATGGCGTTCGCCACCTGATTTGTGCTGTTTGGCTTCGTGTTGTCATACTTGTGATATCTTAAGGCATAGACATTTAGATTTACAAGTATTAGCGACACTACTAAACAGGGAGGATACGAGAAGGTACAGCAACCCCCATAAAAATGTTGATTTGTATTCATGTACCTATAACAATAGTTTCAGTAATGTGTAAATCATTTTTAAGATTTATTAGTTTTAACTTTTAAATATTTATCGTTAAAAATTACTTAAAAGTTTGGCGGTATTCTTGCTGAGTTAAGAATCACCAAATTTTAGTAGTTGTTTTTTTAGGTTTTAAATGGAATAATATTATTTATTTTGGTAACAAGTAACAACATTGAATAGAATCATAAAAGTAATGACACGAACACAAGTACTGCGTATTTATAATAATACTTAATTGCATATTAATAGATAATAGTTAAATTAATTAAGAAAGTAAGCAGTCTAAAATGTAAGGGAATAGAGAAATGCCAGTTTTAAATAAATTAAGTCAGGTATTGTAGGCTTAGGAATACTTAATAAATAAAGAATGGTGAAAAGAAATTGAATATATATTTATTATATATTATACAAATACAAAAAGTAATGTCAATTTTTATTTTTATTTTGATTGTATTTTCTTTATAATAGTTATATTAAAAAAATAATACACACAAACTCGAAATAACTTTAAACGAAACATTTGGTATTTATAAGTATATATTTGATATCTAATCATTTCATTTTAATTATGAAACTGATAGTACAAAATAAATATATTTTATAATCACTTTTATCAAAGATGAAATTATTTTTTTTCCTAGAATCAATGACTTCATATTATACCGATACCAATTTTAATCTTTTAATGATATAAATGTAAATATTATATTATAAATAATTTTATTTTTTGACCCATGAATGTTTTTTATTTTATTTTATTACTTAAAGTATTTAAGGTGACATGCTGAATGAATAATTATATAAACGCACGCTAATACTATTAAATATTTAAAGACCAAGACTAGGTACAACTTTGATATATTTTATTCCTTCAGTATTATTAAACTACAATATATTTTGCACGTAGGTCATATGTAGTATTTTTGTATATTATGACTTATAACTAAGACACAGTAATATTTAATGATGAATGAAAGTTTAAAAATACTTTATCTATTACGAGTTAACACTCCAAAATATCTATATTTCATTTGTTTTATAACTTAATACAAAATTAACATTTTAAAGTTTTATCCACAATTATTGTTGGCTTATTATTGATTCCATTTATAAAATGTATGTTGAAAATGCTCATAGAATACAGTTTACAAATTACAATTACATTTACATAACGAATTCACCACGATAATAAATTTATATACATTTAAATATTATGTTTAATAATTAAGTAACCCAGTGTTCGGAACGTTCACTAAAAAAAATGAATTCGTTCACGTTCACGTTCAGTCATTAAAAAAGGAACTCGTTCACGTTCATGTTTTTTCAAACGAACGCGTTCATAAGATCGTTCATATAGGTAATTTTTTGTTTATAAATAGTTTACCAGCAGTTTGTATAAAACCTCATAAACATATAGGTCTCAAACCAGGGGCGTCCTTGTGGGGGGGGCGAAAGGGGCGATCGCCCCCCCCGTAAGGTGACTGACTTGCATAGTAATTATTAGTAAATTTTATAATTTATATTAAATTATTTGACATTTATATAATATGAAATTTCAGTAATTTCACAATATTATCTTGTTATCAAAACACGTATTCGCGATCATATAGTATCATACTAGTATCTATAAACCTTGCAACTACTCCACATGGCCATGATAACTGATAAGCGTTGACAAAATAATAGACCGCTTTGCTAAAAATAAAAGAATTTTAGATTTTGTTTTATAAACTACTTATATTTAACTATTAATCAATAAAATAAATTTGTATACTATGATGACTATGACAATTTGTTTTTAATATTGTAACATTTCAGTGACACAAATATTTTATAGATAGGAGACTATTATAGTTCTAAATTACAAAAGTTGAAAAAAAAATGGTTCATCACTCAGTATCTGAATCCCATATTCTCATGTAAATTAATATTTATTTTTTTATTATTTCGCCCCCCCCCCATAGCCAAGGTCTGGAGACGCCCCTGTCTCAAACCAAAAATAAAAACAATTTGGACTTTAGAGCATATACATTTTCTAAAGCATCTAAATTATATACATATTAACATATTATATTAATAAATAGTAAATAAATTGAGCGTCTTCAAAATCGTTCAAATTTATTAAAAATATAAACGTCGTTAACGTTCACGTTCTATTTTTAAAAAATGAGCGACGTTCGCGTATCGTTCACTAACTATGAACGTGAACGTGTGAACATACGTTCATGAACGACGTTCTTTCCGAACACTGAAGTAACCATAGGAAGTGTCATCAATGAGTAGCTCCTTTCATCAAAATAATGTTACATGTGAATAAGAATATAGGCTAATAGTACAATTATTGTACTATTCTTTACCTATATTCTTATTGTATTAATGTTATACAGATCGTATATTAATAGTAAAAATAAAATATATTGTATAGTGTTTACAAGTATGGGAAAAATAATAATATCGATTTTAAAGTATTAATAGATCATATTCTCAATTCTAACTTCTATATAAGTGACCTTGGGAGATTATAACTCTCACTTAAAATATAAATTATTGTTGGATTTTATTTATCATTATTGAAAATTATTGTAGGTATAATGTACAATACAATACAATAAAATATTATAGTCGATAGTAAATTTTTATCATTTAATTTCATGTATTTAATACATTAACAAATGATTATTGTATTTCATTATTGGTTAATGGTTAATGATAAATAAATAAATTATGTATAAAACTTTTTGAAAAATTTTATTTTATTACTATTTTGTAAATAATATAAGTCGTGACTTAGATAATAACTATAATAACTAATAAAGTAATAGGTAACTAATAATAAGTGATCAAATTGTGCAGTGGATTCATTTTTTGAATTCAACCACTTGTGTGACGCAGTGGAAAATCAATGGTAAAAAGGATTGGACCTATTAGGCCTAATAGTTAACTAATATAATTTACATAGGTTATGTTAGGTTAGGTTCAATAACAATTTTTTGTGTATTTAACAAAAAAAAAAAAGGTTAGGTTCAATATTTGGTGAAATAAAAATGTAAAACATATGATGCAATGATATTTCCAATGCGTAAATTCTGCCTTGTACTAATATTCTGATCATTATAAAAAGTTTGGTTTAATAGTAAATATTTCTTTTCGTTAACTTTAAAAAAAAAATGTGTTTTTGTGATAAAAATTCCTTTTTTACTCGTTAAAAAGGGGTGGATACAAGGATAAGTCACTGGATTAGAGAATGCGCGCTCGGTACGCACATATCATATATGCTACCTGTCGCAAATATACTACTAGAAAATTTTTTCCTGGTTAACAAATAAAAAATACATGTATTCTTTTTATATTATTTATACTAACACAAAGTAATAAAATATAACACAAACTGCTTTGCAATTTTTTTTAGAACATCATAAACCAAGTACTAATAATATCACATATATAACATATTAACTATATAATATATTATACGTACCTATATTGTACTTTATACTAGTTTGTAGTTTCTTTATATTGTTTGTACAAAATGATTGATTTTTCATGTCCCTTGTTTTCGTGTATCTGATCACATTATAAAACGACAATAAATGAGTGTGTGATTTTACTTGATATTTTTACTGTCAACGAATAATACTATAATAATGATGTTAAATTGTGTGCTTGTTTTTTTTTAATGAATTTGAATTCTTATTAGTTATTAAAATTTAGGGTTAAGTACACGTAAAATGTAAGTGCTTTGGATTATACGTGTATGTATGCCTAGTTTCCATGTCAAATTATAATATTTTTCAACTTTTAAAGAAAAGGTTGTGTATTTTCATAAAATCTATAGAACATAATTATTTTATAGGATAGTATAATACTTAATGATATAAGAAAAATTTAGTTTATGATAATAATACGATAAATATACAGCTATGTTCCAAAACTTTTAAAAGGAATGTTAACTAGTGTTGTTACTTTTTTTAAATAGTTAAAACAATTTAATTCTTACAAACGTAAAAAAAAACTACAAATTAATTTCTAAGTTAAAAACCCAATAATAAAAAATGGTTTAATCAGACAAGAAAAAAATAAAAATACATTTTACCTTAAATTATTTTACCGCAAGTACCTACCGTACGTGTTCCTTTGGGAATGAAGTTGGAGAAATAACCACAGTTTCTATAAAATGTTACTTGAGCGCGGACCCAATGAATACTGTCTTTTTTCTAAAAAAAAAAACAACCCCTTGGCACAAAATAAAAACATAAAAGCTCTCTATACTATATTTCACAAGTCAATATTATATATAAATATTTTTTTTTTTGTGAACCAATTTTATTATATAATATTTTTTTACATAGCCATAATCATATATAATGTATCTTGACGTTTATTTCATACTTGACAATGTAAGAAGAGTAAATAATAACAACCAATGATATTATAAAAAAAGTGAAAAATGAATTTTGATTTATTTTTCGTAAGAATGACGATGAGTAGTATTGAAGTATCTTATCATATTGTGATTCGTTTGACTTCTATTACATTTCACAACTGTTGTACCTATAATTATTATAACCTTTCGTGTAACTATAATATTATATTTACACTTACAATTAAACTACATTATTCATATTCCTATTTGTTTTTTTTTTTGACATAAATAATATAATATAATATTCGAATCATAAATTGGTACATCTAATCAATCACTTTTAATGGACAATAGTAGACAAATTCAAATCACATTCGGAACATACCAACGTATTTTTGTAGGTATCTATGAATCTCTATTCGATTATATTATTATGTTATTCTTAAAGATGTGAATTTGAATCACCTTGTTTTATAATCATTTCTATCTTTAAAAAAAATATATACAAATTTTTCAAATATATGTACTTTAATAATGTAGTAACTAGTAGTGAAATTATTGTAGGAAAACTACCTTACTATAAAAACTATAATTATGTGATGAAGTCTGTAGTCTTGAGTCTGTCAATAATAAGAAATAAATAATAATAATAATAATTAATAGGTGTAATATACACTATAATAGTATAGTAATAGTAATCATATTATATTTGTTTAAATGGTTTATTCGAGTAATTTATCTAAGGTGCAGTGTGAAAGTTAATTTTAATTGAATACATATATAAATGAAAAACATCACTAACTACTAATATTTTCTATTTTTCTGTTTTAAGACTTTAAAAATCAGATAAATCAATAACCAATTTTTTTTCTTAAAGTGGCTTTCATTAAAAAACAAGTATAGCTTAAATAAAGTATAATATAACCTGTAAATAGAAAAAATTTAAATTTAAAAATAATAATAAAAAAAGTAGTTATAGGTATACATTGTTAATACAAATAACTCGGGGCAAACAAAGGTTCAGGTTGGTCTATTAGAATGCCCATAGTTGAAGTCTATATTTGGCTATGGAACTACAGCTTTGCGACATTTTGTGGTCGAAAAGTTTTTACCAATGTCTGAAAGTGTTTTAACTTTAAGAGAATGATTTTGAAATTAAGTTGTCAAAGCATATTATGTTTAATTTGAAATGAAATATTTGGTTTACAGAGATAGTATTATTGATTTTATCGTCATGTAGATTAAAATCGGTATCCGGACATTTTCCCCCCAGACATTTTCCCCCCGGCTGTTTTCGGCGTAGTAGGACATTTTCCCCCAATAAATTTTTGGATGCGGACATTTTCCCCCCGTATTTTTTTCTATTATTTACCTTCGAATATAACACATATTTTTTAGCTTTCGTTTTAGTTTTTTATTTTTAAGTCAGATTTTTAGTTAATAATTATATATTGTTTATACAATCTTTTTTTATTTTTATGTCGGATTTTTTGGCCAGTTGTATTGTACTATATTATATTATTTAGAAAATCTATTTAAAATTATATTTTTACTTAACTTGTTTTAAATATTATTCATTATTTTTTTATTGAAATTAAGATTAGAGACTTTTTAGTTAACGTACAGTTTTTACAAAAATAAAAAAAAAATATATGAACAAAAGCTAAAAAATATGTGTTAAAGATAATAATTTTATATTCGAAGGTAAATAATAGAAAAAAATACGGGGGGAAAATGTCCGCATCCAAAAATTTTTCGGGGGAAAATGTCCTACTACGCCGAAAACAGCCGGGGGGAAAATGTCCGGGGGGAAAATGTCCGCCATTCATTAAAATCTAGAGGTTTTTTATGGTAGAAAGTTGAAGTTTTTATAGAAGTATTTTGTTTGGATGGGATATTAGGTTTTTTCTTTGGTATTTTAAACAAAACAAAACTGTAAGTTAAGTTTTCCAACTACTGAACTATAGTATTTTAAGTGTAAAGTGGTATAAGTCCTAGTTAGGTACTTAAAAAATAATAATAATATGTAGGTACTAAAGTATCATGGATTTCGAATAAGTTTTTTTGAATAATCAATGGAATCGTGTAACTGAGGTTTGTCGTAAGAGATCGTGAAGCCAAATTAACAAATATAATAATAATATTTTAGATTTTCAGTGGATGGATAATAATATAAGTGTATTGGTTTTACAATAAAGTGTTTCTATTTTTTTGTCAGTCTTCATCTTTTAAGGATTAAATGCTATATGATTTTATATTTTAAGGTTGCTTTATGGTAGAACATTTCTACTTGTAATTGAGATTTTATAGATTTGATATATTTGACTTTAGAATAATTGGACTAATTTAAGCAGATTTTATATCGAATCCGTTGACACCGTTCGATGGCATTTTGTCGTAAACATTGATACCTTGTTAGTAGGTAATAACTAATAATAATGAATGGTATTATATTATTGTAATAATTGTTAAGGGGGTGCAGTGGCCAGGTGGATTAAGTCGTCGGTTGCGACGCACACCGTCGCCGATTCGAATCCCGGTCACATGGGCGTGGCATTACTTTCCGGGCAGTTCATGCTGTTTGGAAAGAGAGGCCGCCGCCCCCCACCTGGCATGGCAGAAACTTACGGGTGCCCATTCGAAATTCTGCCAAAACATCCACAAGTACCAAAACTAACAGTCCCCTCCCCGATAGTTTCACAGGCTAATGACCCTTATTGTTGTCGAAGTCTCAACCACTAATAAAAAAAAAAAAATTATTATTATTAAATGCGATGTAATGTGATCGTGATCTTTAATAGTATGTGGCTTAGTTTATTACTCTTAATAATTAGATTAGATTTATAACTTTAGTGTTTCTTCTTTTCGACACTCAGATAACGGTGGTATGCGTAAAATAATAAAACGCATTTTCAGAGCCAGTTTATTTGTTCTTATATGATGACTTTCTGAACTGGTATATGGAATGTCGAATGCGTTATATATGTATGAATACCAAAAGTATTTCATTTTGTTTTAAACGCATTTAACTACTTCAACCATTTCATGGAAATATCTGCAAATGCCAATTCCAACATTGAGTCCGTTACCATTCCATAAAGATTCGAATATTTTAGATTATTATTTTGCAAATATATTATCATGATACTGAATACTTATATAGCATTTTAAGGAATTCCAAATTTTATAAAATTATTTATAAGAAATATTTTGTAACCCACTAAATATTTAATTGCAAAAATATGTGAGGTTTTTACTTAGATTTATTTGAACGTAATATAATTTTGAAAATGTAATAACTCATTAGTACCTTGGTAAAGATACATTTTTTGAGTTTGGAATATGAATAATATCAAATATGTATAAATAGGATTTTTTGACAGTGTATAACTAAATTGTGATTTAGTAATTAATAGTCTTGTATTGCATGAGAAATGGATTTTGTTTTAACATTTTAATATAAACTTTAGTATGTACCATTATGTTATAACTATTTTATTATTTTTTTGTTTACATTTAAATAGTAAACATCTACATTATAATGTTGCATTTCATTTATTGAGTATAGGTAGTTACACGAAAAGTGCAGTTATCAATGAAAATTGCATGGAAGTTCAATTAGCAATTGATACGATTTTTAAATTATTAATCTATTCTAATTTATTATTCAATAATCAATTGTATTTAATTCACATTAATACCTATTGTATCTGCTTAAAATTATGGTATATATATTATGATTTTTTTTGCCTTTTATTAAAAAATAATTATAGCAATATTATGATTTAATTATGATAAAAACGTTAATAATTATGTCATGTTTCACAGTCACATATTATATTCATCTAATTCTTCGTTTAGCCTGTATTATAATGCGTCGCCCGCATATATATATATATATATATATATATAATAACGGTCGTCCCGAAAATCCTACAGAAGTGGTGTGCAGTAATTGTTTTAGGTTAAATCTTGACGTGGGCTGAATGTTTACTCTAATTAGTCTCGAATATTATATTTTTTATTTTGTGTATTTTTGTCTAATATTGTTTGTGGATTTCAATAGTAGTTTCTTGTATTGACAACATTTTGACTGAGGTAAAATAAATTTTATTATTTTTACAAATCATATTTGTCGGTCATTATTGAAATTAATCCATTAATATTACCATAATATTTCATGCTGCACTAACAAGGCAATCATTACTTAACTGGGTTTGGGTCCCTGGGTATCTTGTATTGATGTTATGTTTCTTTTGGACTCCATCAAGTATTATTCTGGTTATAGTGCAAAGTTACCCATCTATTATCCGCATATACGATTGAATCGGATTTGTCGTCGAAGACAGATAATAATCCTTCTGTGATTTAACGATCAATCAGGTCGAGATCTGTAGGTAGAGGCGCATTGTCCTTACATCAAAGTTGGCAATTACATCTAACATTGTAGTCTGGTAGGAGTAATTCAGTACTTGCGTATCGTAAATCAGAACGAATTCCATTTAACGACCCTAGAGATTTTTCTAATTTCAATCCACAGTCATTTAAAATACACGGTTGGTTGGTCAACCGGATGGGAAATTCCATTAAAATGAGACGTGTGGGACGAAAAAAAAACCTAAAATCAGGTCGAATACTCGAATGTATAATATAATAAAACGATTTCGGATTATCACTATTTGTTTTTAAAGTACGACGTGTTAAAACTATATAATAGAAAAACAAGTAATAAATCAATAACGAAGCAGGTGTATTTTGCTAAAGCCTATTAAGTCGATTTTAATAAAACAAATCAAACATTTTTATTAGATTAGAAAAAAAACATTGGCAATAGTTCAACAGTATACAATACTGTATAGGTAAAACTATAAAGATAATAATATGTTGTTGGTTCATGCTGTACAATATACATTAGATCAGAAGAAGAACTTAATGAATTACCAAATAAAACTGGAGGATAAATTTAATTTTATACACACACATTATATATATATATATATATGTATATATAAACAATGAGCATTAAATTTAAAGCGTAACATATAAATAAGAAATTAAATAAAAAGTATCTTAAGACGTTTCCTCGAGTAAGAATTGTACCAACAACCATGAATGCATGTCATATGTATGATGGCATTACCTGCCAATTGAATTTTACTTTTAAAATAAACAGTTTACTAGAACTGTATTTTAAATTTATTATAAGATGATTTATTTACGATTGCCTAATTACCTAGTTGTATTTGTTTGAGAACGGAAATGAATCTCGTGTAAAAATATTTCATGTGATGTTAACGACAATCAATAATTCTTATTTCTTCAATAAAAATAAAAATATAATATATTTTCTATAATATCAATGAAGAAATCAATGAATGTTAAATCAATATTATGATACCATTCATATAGGGACCTACTCCACTACTTTTATTGCAATTTCAACGGTGTAAACTATAATTATAATATATCAAAAGAAATAATATTTTTAATTAAATAGTTGAATAATTATCAAATGTACCTACTGAATAAAATAAAATCTAACTGAATCTAACTGACCATTATTATTAATCAAAAGCACTGTTTATTCAAGATATTCTTGTAAGAAGTCAACCATGTAATTTTCGAGTTTATTACTTATTAAATCTTTCCAGCATTAAATATAAATAATTAACCAAAAATTGTTTACGTGGTAGCATCAAGGATGTTGTATATTACATTGAAAAGTACATTGCGATACTCGTCAACATTAAATTTGGAAGATTAAAAACATTATGAGTGTAACCTTATAGTTTTAAGCCGATAAAATTAAAGATAGGTGAAGTTGTTTTCAAATGTCTAATGAATAATATTGAGTACCACTAATGGGCGTCTTGGGTTCACTCCAAAATCAGTAAACGATCTAAAGATATAAAAAAGAGGATGACACGAATCCATTAGAATCTATTAGTAATCCATGGATAGAGAATAATTTACTTGATCCGATTAGAATGATTTTCACTTAATCAATTTTTTGTTGTTATTTTTTTTTTATAAGTCAATGATTTTGTTGTTATCGTTCAGATGATCAAATGTAGTATCGCAAAAATCAAGCTTCTCAATAATTACGAGTATGTGATGCCTTTTTATAATATGTCCATTGTTTTAAAAATTAATTACATACCTAAACGCACTACTTATACAAATAATTATGAAATAACTTGATTTAGTATAAGTTATTAAATTATTAAAAATTTTATAAATTCTGTTTTATTTGATGCTAAGAAATATTTAAAACATCTGTTAAATTGAATTTAGTGACTTATTATGAAAATCAGTAATTACTAATTATTATGTTATTAATAATATAGTAATGTGCCTATCATAAATGTTTGTAAATATTGTTTATCGTATAATTAACAGTTCACTAGCATCGTGTTTGAAATACTCAACTATAATTAGTCTAATTGAATTATTATTATCATTTTGAATAATATGAGATGATAAAAATGTATAGGAACCATAATTTAATTATGTAGTTTACGAATAATGTTTGAAGGTAAACAGAGTTGACAGCTTCTTGTATTATGTTGTTTACGACGTTTATCGAAATATTCCCCTAGCTGTCAAGCTTTATGCCGTATTTTAATAGTTTGCGATAATAATAAACAATATTATGTAAAAAAAAAAAAAAAAACTGAAGAAAACTTCTGTAAAGAAATTTAATGTTGTTGTACATCGATTACAGCCATCCAGTCATCAAGATCGACATTTTATTTCATCATTTTTAATCAATTATCAGCCAAAAAAATATTATTCAATTTATATTAAAAAAGGTGCTATGAAGAAATTGTCAACGATTATTATTATAACCATCGTTGAATATAAAAATTAGAATATGATAGATCATTACCTTCCATACTTATCTTCTATTAGTAGAAGTTGATCCAGACTCGCTTTTAAGTCCAGGCAAAAAAAAAAAATTAGAAATTTAGACGAAAAGTAATAATAATAGGCTAAACAATTTGGTTGAGTGATACAAATGTCATTCCAGAAATGCAACAGCCAACAATAATTGAACAATAAACTGCAGTGGACTTTTTAATTTCTATTTTCCTCGTATTGTATAATGACAGTAATTTATAAAGTATATATATATAATACTGAATACAATGAAACGTTCAAATGTGTCAAGAAAAACTATTCAACATTAATCAAAAAAGTGATAACCATTAAGCATATTTTATTTTATTCGTTTTGATAATTAAATTAAACGGTTTTCAAAGGAAACCAATTATTCAATAAATATACAATGTGTTTAACTTTTAAAATAAATAGTTAAAAATACTTGAAAGTCAAAATGATCAAAAAGAATTGCAAAATTAACACATTGAATGAAAACGTAATATACATACTCAAGACTTAAACACAAAAATAATACTATATAATAATTTGAAATTCTTTTTTTTTTTTTTGTAACTCGTAATAATAATATTTTATCAATTAAATAAAAACGTATTAACTATGTGTTCTAAAAATATAGAAGTCATCAAATTAAAAATAATAAATACCTATGTTTGGGTGTTGAAAAGTTTTGTTTATTTTACAAATTGAAACTTCAGAACTAAACGAATTACACGATTTCAGTTAAAATGTTATAACTGTACGAAACGAAAATAGAAATATGTAAAACAAAAATGTATTTAATAAACAAGACATCGTATATGTAAGTATAATATTATTTTTTTTATATAGTATAAAGTATAATATATATTAGGTATTACATAATATTTACGGATATTACCTATTGGGATTTGAGATACAATTAATTACAAACAATAAAACATTCATAAAACGTTAAATAAAAAACTCAAATCAGCATCATAAATTATATGAAACTCTAGTGTATTAGATATTAATACAATATGGCTAAAATCCTAGAAAAAATGCAACATAAAATATTTTTGACGAGTGAAATATTTGTGTTGTTCGCATATATTTTAGTTTCCACAGTTCGTCATCATCTAATAATTATGTTACAACAAGAATAATTACTATTCAAAAAATACTAGAAGATTCCAAGTCTTGAGAATGTCTATCATTAAAACAAAATTCCAAAGCTATTTAGTGCAAATACTCCAAATTTATTGTTTAATTGAATGGAAGCATCTGAGTGTTTAATATTAATAGACAATTAAAAAATATTACGTGTATCATATTATATGTTCAAAACTAGAAACACGTAAATTTAAACCAACCAATCGCGGCAATCGGAAAGTATATATATATTTTCTAAAAGTTTTGATTGAATCAATACCGTATTTAAAAAAAAAAAATTCAAGTATCTTTCTTGAAAAGTGAACGAGGGGGTTTTTTTTATAAAGTAATCGTGTTTCATTTTACTCTTTCAAGAACTCGAATGTACATTATTTAGAAGTATAATTCGACTATAAAATAAAAAAAATCTCGTCTTTTGAAGCACATCCAAGAATAGTGTTGACAGAACCGCCGAGTATTTTATTTCAAAGACCTCCCTTTTTTGTCAAATACGAGTAGTACAGTGACATCACAGTTAAGTGTCGGCCCACTTTGATTAACACATAATATATATTTTTATATACATACCACACAATTCTCAATATAATATAATATAGTATATATATTATTATTATTACGTGTGCGTTCAAAACCATCAATGATCGTGTCGGTTTTCAAAACGCTCACACGACGTTTTCCTCACTACCCTCACTACAATATTATATAATACACACTATAGCTATGTCATTTGAAAATTAAAAGCAATATGATTTTATAGGTAATTAAAATCTCATTCAGCGAGAGTGGTTATACACCATCATGAAACAAATATGAAATTAATTTTGCTTCCGAACAAATTCAATTAGTGTTGTGACAGTAAATTTTTGGTTACCATTTTATACCGAGCTTCCACTGGTTATGTCGTTATGATAATATAATATTATGTTTTTTTGCAAAGTTTTTTTTTTTAGTGTTTATATTTCCAGTCGCAATTTGGCGAAACGACAGATTTTATGGAATATCGCCCAATTATTTACATCCAAATAATAGTAAACATAAATGTTCCACCTCTCGGTTATTACGGCCATTAATACGCTGCACAACATGATAATTTTTTAATCGAACACTTGTGATAGTATTTTTAGTATTCAATGTATAGTTGGTAATTAATGTGTATCCTTGTAAAACAAAAAAAACTTTTAAAATTGTTTTTAACAGATACAAAAATATTACTAAACTATTGAATACACTTTTTATTCGTACAAATAGGTATAAGTATAAAATAATTGATTAGAAATTTAAAATTACTAATTTACAACTATAATGTCACATTTAAGTATAATCAGAATTTAGAATTTTGTACAAACTACTCCATTTTAATATGATGAAAAATAAAAAAAAATGTTAACTCTGAAATACTTGAATATTAATTAAACAATTAACAGTTGTATCTAATGAAATTAAAATAAAAAAATTAACTATTCAAATTAATGTCGAATAGTTTAATATCGACAAATACTTAATTGTAATTATATTTCGTGAAGTTGTTTATAACAGTTTTGTACGTTTCATTATTTATCTATCTGTGAGAAAATGTACACAAAGTCTGACAATGTTAAGAACATTACTATTATTTTATCTCGCAGCCAGTGGCACCGGTGGTACAAATTAATTTATCATGAAACCAGTATTATATTATTAATATCGTTATGCGATGAAGGGTATGTCAATTGTGCCTACTATGCACGTATGTGTTGGAGTGTTGCAAACATAATTGGCTCCGAATAATTCTGGGATTAAAATATTAACATAAACAAATTTATATTTTAATTTATCGTCTCGTGTTGGCGTGCAGAATAAAGTGTGACAATATAGTCTTAGAGTTATGCACTTATACAAAATTAGAATTCTGATCAGAATTAATTATGTCAAAATACATTAAGTGATTCGCTAATATCATTGTATACAATATATTATATGCCTATTGTTGGTAAATCTTGCAATTTATATCATATAATTATTATTATCGTAGTTTAACATTATTATTGTTCAAAAGCTTAAAAATATAACAGCTGGTTCATCATCATAATTTATAATTTTTACTAAACAATTATTTTAGCACTTTTCAGACATGATATACTATTAATTTTTAAATATATTAATATTGCTCTTTTTAATATTTATAAAATAAATATTTACTCTTTCGAATTATTTAAGTTTTTTTTTTTTTTGTTTTAGATGTTGCAGATACGAATTTGAATGCTCATTGTCAAAAAGCTTGAAAATGTAAGTAATTTCGCGTTTCTAGTAATTTATCCCTAAAACAAATTATAATTATCAAAAATAAATGGGTGTCTTTTTATAAGATTTCGAACTTTTGAAGTTAAAGTTCGAAAATAATTCGTAAAAATCATGAACACGTGCAAATTATTAATATTAGTAATTGGTTTTTCTACAAATATACAGTACGGTATAATGCTACCATTGAACTAATTGTTGACAAAAACATCACGTAGATCATACGGAGGCTGACCTGCAGTTGGGAGAGTGGGACTGAAACGTCTGAAACACAAGCTCCGTGTATATGTGCCGAATGAAACTAGTGACTTTGACCATGTAAATGTACACATTTTATGCTGAAATTAAGACTATCAAAATCAATAAAGTTCGGTAAAAGATACTCGTATAAAATACAGGGAAGTTGGCCGTATAACGAAATCGCGTGGTGAACGAAAAAAATTCGTGATATAGAGAAACTCGTTAAAATAATATAGAATTTCCACATGATTTAAAATGAAGCAGGTGATGATTATAAAAAATAATTTGTTACCTTAACAGAAAAATTCGTTGAATGGAAGTTTCCCTATAAAGTTATTTTGGAACAAATATACCTTATATTGAATACTATTTTAAATACTTGTTGGGTGATTATCAGTTATCAGTTGTGATGTCATATCGCACCTCACTAGTAAAAACAAATATACGATATACTATACGGTAAGTACTTACATCTGAGTACAATTTCATGATATTATTTACAGAGTATATGTTGATAATAAAACTTTATACCTATATACGTGCTGATTTATGACATCATTTACGCATCAATGATCTAGAGATATCTAATCGTTCGTAATTTTTATTAGAATAAAAGCCGAACTCCTCAGAGATAATATATTATTTTGCTCAAAACTTGTATTCTAAAATTTTGATTCCGACGAAAACTCATAACTGTGTATACTGTCGTGAATGTGCTTTCAAACCGTTCTTATTACTAATGATTATTTTTATTATATAATTTTTAAACAAACTATAAATCTCGTATAGACACCGCCGCCTTCATTATAATATTTTATTACAACAGACAAAACGGTGCTAGTAACAAATAAATTTGAATTAAATATGACCTCATGCCGCCGTGCAATACTGTAAATATGTTGCGACTATTGTGATTGTTTTAGTGTTGGCTGAGACTTCTTTCGTTTCACTACTTATATCATGAAACTGTGAGTGCACTTATTGTTGGTGTAGTTTTTAAGTTCTCATACCTACGAACTTCGTATTTGTAAGCTCGTAGGTATATAATAATTCATTGTATTCCGGTCCTTTGTTTTCAAACTACTTGTCGAGGATTAAAAACTTATGAACGTATTCGTTAAAATTGAGTAAACGTACAGACTCCGCAGAGCTGACGGTTTATTGTTGTTTATATATTTAAACGTGTACGGCTACAGGACGGAATCTGATAAGCGGAACATCCGAACATGATGTACGGTGTAGGTGTATTAAATTATTAATATTGAAAAAAAATAACTTCCTTCTGTCTGACCGTTGACAGAACGTTATTCCTAATTTAAAAAAAAAAAAAGTGTTGTACTTTTCATCTTCTACCAAAGTTCCATAATATGTTATACATTTTTAAAATTTTAAAATGCATAGTTGAGAGGGCTGAAATCCGAAGGGTGCAATGCACACGTCATGTTAGTCATTCGGCGTAGGTCAGCGGTTTGGTGTGCGATGGTCGCACAAATGGTCAGGCAACTCCGACTAAATTATTATAATAATAATATACGTTTGTTAGGGTTGGAAAAGGATGAGGAGGGGAATACGTGGACGTACCATATAAACTTATTTGGCGCCGTCCAGACATATAACGGAAGAGAATATCCTGTTGTTACTTGTTTGGCATTTCATCAGATCGGAGAGCAATTGTATAACGGTGATCATCACTGGCACAACGTCGAAGGGCTATAATAAAATATTTATATATTGAAGACAATTTTCAACATTTTCATTTAGGGGCGTTCGTGCGTGGAGCGTTATAGAGAAAACCGTTACGAATTATTGTGTAATATGTATGTTTATATTATCCACATTAAACTACCATAAAATGTTAATAGTTCAAAAACGTTGATCGGTCACTGTACACAAAGTTAAATCGAAAAATTTTACGGCCAAAAAACTGGAATTTTTAATTCAATATCGTATTATCGTTAATAATTTATCATAAGGCGTATCGCCGTATTATATAGTAACCACCTATAAATAGACCGCGATTATAATTATTATGGGCAAAAATTTGTTTTTCGCATTCAATTCGCACAATTAAATATGCACATTGCGCGTGTTTTGTGAAATAAATAAAAAGTGTTTAAATTTTAAGCCATTATAGCAAAATACTGATGTTTACAAATTTACAATTTATGTCCCATATAACTACAATAACGGTAATTCTATGCATTATAGAGAACTCCTGATGCATGTCCTTCATTAAATGCTGGTTCAATTACAATAAATTATTTATGTTTATAATTGTATCAAGTGTATCATATTTTATCGTTTATAACTACTATAACTGAAAATATTTAAGAGGACGTAACAATAAATTTATCATTTAAAAACTATATAGTGAATCGACATTTTATAAAACTTGGTGGCAAGAATATTATCTGTGTTTGTATGTGGGTTTTTCATAATAGTACAATTTTTTTGCAAGCTTTGTGTATATAAAAATCGCATAAATTAGAATACTCATAACTCACTTAAACTGAACTATCGTAAAAAAAACCCACACATAAACACAGATAATTTTCATACCATCAAGTTTCATAAGATGTGGATTTACTCTAATTTTAAATCTATGTATACCTTACGCACGGGATGATCTGCTGAGAGTAAATTTGGTATGTCACGCGCAGGGCCGTATTTAAGGGGGTACAACGAGACAATTGTACCGATTGGCAAATTTTTAGAGTGTGGAATATGTGGATATAGTTTTAAGGAGTGGTATAGTGAAAAGTTACAAAATAGTCTTCTCACAAGAAATGTGTTAATCTTAATATGAGTTAATTCATAAAATTTTTATAATGCATTTTTATTTTTTGTTGATACTTGTAAACATTAGAGCACTTAAGTTATTTCAATATTATTATTATGATTAGCATGAAATGTTAAAACTAATAATTTATTTTTTATTTCATTTAATTAATCCTGTTTTATTTGAAAGAAATTATATTAAAGTGTATATTTTATTGTTTCACGAGGAGGAGAGGGAGACAAAATATACCCAAACATAATATCTCTCAAAAAAAAATTCCCTAGATGGAGGGGCTGTGAACGATTTAATTTGTACCGGGTGCCAAAATTCTAAATGCGGCCCTGATTACGCACTTGTAAAACGGAGACAACAAATGTCATTGTTACATTGCCTTTTAATACGAATTTCTGATAAACATTTGCAGGCGAATACACTTAAAAACAAAGCAGACAAAAGATACAACTTTCATTATGTCACGTCATGCATATAAGATGTTTGACGGATGAAATTTAATTCAATCTGCAATTTTAAATATATTAATATAATAAATGTTGACAATCGATGACGACAAAATGGAGAGGATCCGTAGCGGAGAAAACTTAGGAACTTGTCGCAATCGCAGATAATTTAACAGCTCATGAAGTGATAAAAGACTTATAAGACACAACAATCAGGTTAGTGATTTTATAATAATTTATTTATATTTATAATATTTGTTTAATTATACGCTACGAATATATACGTTTATACACACATTGCATTATCTCCATGCCAGTCCCCGGAACATAAATAATATCATTTCTTCAGCAAATTAGATTGTACAAACTAATTTAATCAGAATACTCAACCTTGTCTTTGTTTTCTTTCATTTTTTTTGTTTGCTTGTTTACTACTAGTCAACTTTTAATATAATGTATATAATATAACAGTACAAATGTAATATTGCATTCAATGGCCACAGTTTCCACGAACTGGTTTTCTTTAAATAAAAAAACAAAACAAAATATCATCAAATGTTAATAGTTCAAAAACTTTGATCCGTCACTGTCTACACTGTATATAAAGTTAAATTGAAAAACTGGATGGTTAAAAACTGGGATTTTTAATTCAATATCGCATTATAGTTAATAATTCATAGTCATAATACGTATCGTCGTATTATATATATTATAGCAATACTCATATATACAGGGTTTAACAGAAAGATCTGTCCACAAAAAAAAAAATCAAACGTATGACAAAAATTGTTAATATCATATGATAAGTAAATAATTTAAGAAATATACTCATGTCGGTGTTATTACGTTCCAAATTAATTTAACCAAAAAAATATTGAATTTAAAATATACACTACTCGACTTCGATAAATCTTTTTAGCATCAATATTGTTCTTATAATCAGATTCACAAATATTCTATTTTGAATTTATCCAAAAATATTTGTACTAAAATTTAATTTTTTTATTTTCAGTTCTAAAATATAAACATAAAAAAAATGTATTATAGCGCTAGAGTCACTTGATGAATAAAAAATATTAATTTGAATAAAAGTTTTCAAAAGTCAGTTTTATCTGTTACACCTTGTATATACCACGATTATAATAATGGGAAAAAATTCCGAAATTCAACACGAATTAAACCTATTATATAAACTGTCCTGTATTTCCGTGTGTAATTCCACCAATATTCGTGATTTATAAACATTATTGATAGATTTAGAAAGTTGTTAAATTAAAATTATTTTACTTTTTTTTTTATCGTAATCAAAATCGTACCCACTACAATGGTGCTACAAAATTACTGTTTTTTTTTTAGTAATCCACCACTCCTTTATAACTCAGTTTTTGTGAAGAAATATTTTTTGAGTACTCTAACAAGCAGAACAATAATATAATATAATACTATACAGTATACACCAGGTGACTTTTAAGCACGCGCATCCTATTTTTATGCTTAAATTATGTATATAAATGGCGAATCTTACTAAAAATGAACACTAAATTGTTGAGCCATGAGTACCTAATCTTAAAGAATATCACTTAAGGATTATAATTAAAAAACAGAGAAGTTGCGATTTTTAATTACATATTTTAAAAGAAAGAACTAATTAAAAATCACCTGCAATGACCTGTAACTTGTAAGAATAAAAAGTGCGTTACAATAAAAATCCACACTTTATCAATAAGTTTATTATAAAACGAGAAATTAACGGTGATATGAGTGATGAGCAGCTTAGAATTTTAGATGGAGTAAAATTCTCAATGATAATAGTATAGTACGCATAATATTTTAGGTTAGGTAAAATAAAAATACAATATTATGTAAAAAAAATTGTTATAATTTTAATACGAAAATATGTTAACATTACTCAGTATAGTTTAAGTGTTGGGTGTACAGATTTCGTGTGACTTTATATAATATAATAGTTTAATTTTTTCAAGTAATTTATTCAGTAATTGAAAATAAATACATACATTTTTTATGCATATCATATTTTAATGTTTACAAACAAATTAACTATTTCAATAAGTTGTATAATACGCGGTATTAACGAGTAATAATATTTATAAATTTTTGTTGGTTTTAATATAGTTCTGTGTATAATCATTATAAACAATATAATTTACTCGCTACGGCTTGTATATTTTCATTGGCGGTCTGGTGGGAATCGCATCCTCGTTTTTGCCATATCCGACTTCACTTTCGGCCCGTATAAATCCGGAAACTCTGAAAAAAATATATATACATTTATTTAATATACGCGGTACATGAAAATATCTAGTATAAACCGTCAAGGTGAGATGGGACGTTCGCGCTCGCTACACGGAATATGCATTAAAGTAATCGTCCGAAAAAAAAAGTCGGTGGTTCGATTTAATAATAATAATAGTAATAATATCTCGACAAAATAATAATATCAGCGTACATTTCCTTTGGTCGGTCAAAACCAGGAAAAAAATATTCAATTTTTTTCTTTTCATTTAGCTTTCATGCGATGTTTATTTTCTTTGGCCGACTACAGCCGCCGCCGCCTTCGCTACCACCGCCGGAAGGTGTTCCACGTTTTTATTATTATTTTTATTATTATACGCGCAGTTTGATTGAAAAAAAAATATGGCAGCCCCCGAGCCACCACAGTTATTCCAAGTATTGTGCATATGTAACACGGCGATCGCGTTTTATTTTTTAACGAATCTCACAATAGACATTTCGTTTTGTTGTACATGCCATTACAATTATAAATCACAATATTATAACATATTATTATACCTACAATGAATAACGTACAACCTAACATAATATATATAACAATATATGTCAACAACCAATCCGCGTTAATTATTGTGATATGTTTTTCGCTTTTATCATTCACTCGATCGGATACGTTTTAAAATATTGTGAAGGGAAAAACACGAATTTTTGCAATTTCTGTGGCCTGTGAGTTTTCACATATTATACTGTTTACAATATAATAATACATCGTCTGGTATTATAACATAACATTATCTAACCTAGCATAGCCAGTAACCATCCGTCCATTTAATGTAACACTCATTATTTCAGAAAACACTAACGCTTTTAAAACATTACTTTTACATATTACGATTGTAAGCCGTTACAAAATAACATTTTAGATTCTGAGAAAAACGATAAACGGATTGTTTTTTGAAAATAATAAAGTTTTTACCATTTTTATTATTTATAATTAAACTAAATTTACTTTTATTCTATATTACATTGTAGCTTTATTACTTTTTTTGTTGTTTGTCTGTTATTACGTTTTAGAGCAGTAAAAGTGTTTCGATTTTCGACTTCAGTATCTCGTTCGATCAGAAAGTGAATCTAGTTGGTACTTTGGGGGGGGTCAAAAGTAAAAAATTCTTAATACTTTTCTAAATAATTGAGAAAAACAAACTAAAAATTAAGGGAAAAACGGGAAATTTTACGCACACTCATTTTTCGACAAAATCGATTTTGGTTTTTGATGTAACTTAACAAATGACCATAGATACATGAAATTTTCACCTAATGTTTATATAAGTATATTCTATCCACCATGCAATTTTCAAAAAATTTCGACTTAAGTTAAAATATTCATAGGCTTTTCAAATTTTCGATCATTATTAGTTTTTTTTAAATTAATATCGATAAAAATTTATTTGTTAGGCAGAAAAGCTTGAAAATTTAATACAAGGCTCTTAACATATTGTTACTATAGCAGTTGAAAAATAAAAGAAATTCATAGTCACAATTTTTTTTTTTGTGAATTACAGAGTATAACACTATATTATAGACTACAGTTTCCTTTCACAATCAATTTGATCTAGTGTAATAAGTTTTTTTTATAAGCATTCAAAGTTTGAATTTTGACAAAATACGTAAAAATCACGAAAATTCACAAATTATTTTAAGCTAGAAATTCATAAAAAATTTTCTTTTTAAATCTAAGATTTAAAAATTTAACACAAGATTCCTTACAAGTTTTTCAATCTTTATCACAAATAAAAATTCCACCTGAAATTCAAATTAAATTTTTATGAGCATTTGAAATTTAAATTTTTACAACATTGGATTTTCACTTTTAGCGATTTCCTTATTTTGGTGTAACTCTAAAACAAATTACCACAGATACTTGAAATTTTGACTGAATGTTTATAAAGGCGTGTTATATATTTTATTATATTTTAAAAATATTTAGATTTGTTTTGAGCTGTTTACTGACATTTTAATTTTTCAACTTTACTAGTTTTTTTTTCTATAAATATCGATAAAAATTTATTTGTTCGGTAGAAAAGCTTGAAAATTTAATACAAGGCTTCTAACACATTGTAACAATAGAAGTTAAAAAATATTAAAAATTCGTAGGCACAATTTTTTTTTATAAGCATTTAAAGTTCAAATTTTGACTAAATGCGTAAAAATTACGGCAATGTTCAAATTATCTTAGATATAAATTCATAAAAGTTTTCCTCTTTAATTCTAAGATTTGAAAATTTAATACAAGGCTCATTATAAATTTTTACAATAGCAATTGAAAAATAAAAGAAATATATAGTCACAATTTTTTTTTTATAAGCATTTAAAGTTCAAATTTTGACTAAATACGTAAAAATTACGGCAATATTCAAATTATCTTAAATAGAAATTCATAAAAGTTTTCCTTTTTAATTCTAAGATTTGAAAATTTAATACAAGGCTCCTAACATATTTTGACAATAGCAGTTGCAAAATAAAAGGAATACATAGTCACAATTTTTTTTTTAAGCATTCAAAATTTGAGTTTTGACAACATATTATGTAAAAATCACGAAAATACAGAAATTATTTTAAGCTAGAAATTCATAAAAAATTTTCTTTTTATATCTAAGATTAGAAAATTTAATACAAGGCTCATAATATATTTTTACAATAGCAGTTGCAAAATAAAAGGAATACATAGTCACAATTTTTTTTTTAAGTATTCAAAATTTGAGTTTTGACAACATATTATGTAAAAATCACGAAAATACAGAAATTATTTTAAGCTAGAAATTCATAAAAAATTTTCTTTTTATATCTAAGATTTGAAAATTTAATACAAGGCTCATAATATATTTTTACAAAAAAAATTGAAAAATAAAAGAAATGCGTAGTCACAATTTTTTTTTTACAAGCATTCAAAGTTTGAATTTTGACAACATATGTAAAAATCACGAAAATTCGCAAATTATTTCAAACTAGAAATTCATAAAAAATTTTCTTTTTAAAACTAAGATTTGAAAATTTTTAATAATCTATAATATATCCTAGACAGATAAACCGTCTTCGCTCAGAATCGTTTTTCGTATACAATGATATAATATCATTTCATTCAAATTTAATTCCATCCATTACAGTAACCCACTTGTAACCTACTGTACAGCAGAGCGACATACACGACTTACCCGCCTTTTTTTATTTGTTATGAGCTGTTTACTGACATTATATTTTTTCAACTTTATAGTTTTTGTTTCTATAAATATCGATAAAAATTTATTTGTTAAGTAGAAAAGTTTGAAAATTTAATTCAAGACATCTAACACATTGTTAAAATAGCAGTTGAAAAATATTTAAAATACATAGGCACCATTTTTTTTTTTATAAGCATTTATAGTTCAAATTTTAACTAAATACGTGTAAAAATTACGGCAATGTTCAAATTATTTTAGATAGAAATTCATAAAAGTTTTTCCTTTTATAAGATTTTAAAATTTAACACAAGACTCCTAATATATTTTTACAATAGCAGTTGAAAAATAAAAGAAATACATAGTCATAATTTTTTTATAAGTATTCAAAGTTGAATTTTGACAAAATATGTAAGAATTACGAAAATTCGCAAATTATTTTAAGCTAGAAATTCATAAAAAATTTTCTTTTTAAATCTAAAAAATAATCTAAGAAAATTTTTAGTAATCTATAATATATCCTAAACAGATAAACCGTCTCCGCTCAAAATTGTTTTTCGTTTACAATGATATAATATCATTGGAATCATTGGATTCAAATTTAATTCCATCCATTACAGTAATTCACTTGTAACCACCTATACTGTACAGCAGAGCGACATTCACGACTTACCCGCTTTTTTCATGTTAGGTATTGACATTTTTTTTTTATGTATGAATATTTTATGCAATCAAGTATAATTTTTTTTTCAAATTATTAATTGTCTCGCTGAACCTAATACCTTTCGTATAATATATCATAGTATTTGATACATGCGTTCAATGGCAATTAATGCTTACTATAGTCCAAGTTCCGGAGCCACGATGAGCCTCGAAGCGTAAAAGTTAGTTTATTTTTGTGTTTAGTAGTCACATTCATTGTGTATACTATAATCATAATCTTTTCTTCATATAATTTATGAAACTCGCCGGCAATTAAAATTAAAATTTTAATGACATTTTCTATTCTTGTTTTTCTAAAGAAACGTAAATAAATAATACGTTCAATAATTATACGACACTGCAGTTTAACGATTGCCGGATGTATAGGTACTGTACTACTGTAAATATACCATTTATGTTTATACTTTATATAGTTGTCATAAAAAGAGTATTTATTGTATTTACAATTTAATTTATCGCAAAATTTGTTGATTTAATATTTAGATACACTTTAATATTACTATTGTATGGATCACTGTATGCTCGTCAATGTCAAAAAAATCATATGATATTATGTATAGTCCATACCTAGTCGTTTTTAAAAATCTCATTTAACATCAGATACTAATTCCATTCAAATTGTCTGTTGGTAAAATATTTTGGAGTTACTTTTTGAGTATGTAACATACTATAGATTATATCAAGTATCTACACTTCCGTTCTATAATATTCCCACACCATATGATGGCCGCTAGTCCAGTTCGTACTGGCACCTTTGACACTTCTGCAGTTTGAAAATTGTAGTTGTCAGTAAATCATTAGTAGTAGCGAAGAGATGCTGACAACAAAGGAATTTCTCTTTAATGTTTATTTTAATAAATAGAAAAACCATAACAATAATTAAAAAACTAATGTACCATCATAGTAAATGATTGTTACGATTTATTATCCTCATACAGTCATACCGGTATAAACTCGGACCAGCAGAAGTTATAAACCCCTAGCTAATCTGTTCAGACGTGTGACATAATTAAACTGTGTATCAAAATATGAACTCGGATATTTGACATTTATAGAGCGTATACTGTGATTTAAATAGTATAATAATTATTAATTTCGAGATGAATCACGATAATAATATTACGGTAAATTGCAATGAACGGTTGTCGATGGTCTCCGCCGCAGTCTCGAAAACTCCCCTAGCATGTGCTCTGACTTCATATTATTATTATCTTATAGCAATGATTACGTGAATTCCGCAAATAGGACGTCTGAATTTCCCCTACCACCGTTGTCCTTGAACAAATGTATGTGTGATATTATAATAACTATAGTCATGATCCTACACGAATTTTTCATGACAAATTAAACTATGCTATTGGATTTTCTTAGTAATTTTAACTCCCTTATACAATACAAATATTTTTAGTCATTATTGGATCGTTTTGAATTTTTGATAAAATATAAAAATTAAAATCCAATGTTTTAATAAAAATTGTATTTTCTGTCAAACCTGCAGCGGTAATCCTCTATGCAAATAATAAAACATTTCGTTTTTCAACAAATCTCTCTGTCTAAATTTGGCTTCGCGCTGCACCATATCATACTCGGGTATACAAGATCACTCGTAATGTGCCAAATTTCAGAACCTCATCGGGTGCAATACACTTGGATATATATTGTTTACACACACACAAGCGCGCGCGCGCGCAAACGCAAGCATTGTCTTTTATAAATATAGATATAATAATAATAGTCAAATCAAACTATTACCGTCTGCAAAATCGTGACCCACTAATCCCTTCACCGCGAGTGATAATCACGAATACGCGCTTTTGTTTCCGTTCCATTACAATATACGCTATACGCGTATAATGTATATATATAAAATATTATAACGTATTGCTGCCGAATGCTGATAACTACTGCGCTGCACCTCTTTTTCGATTCACCGAGGCGGCGTTGTAAACGACCGTTTTTCAAGACGGTCCGCGCGGGTCTTTGTGCACGGCCATTAATCAGAACGAGAAAAGGCTTGAGGAAAAATACGTTTCCATTTATTCGGCATTATAATATATAAAAGCATGAAATTAAACGAAACGCCGAACACGCTATATACACTTTTGAAGCGCGCCGATTAATCAACCACCGATGGTGGGAGGGTACACGACACGTATAATGGAATGGTATGCACCAGGCAATATATTAATATATTGTTTTATCATAATATTATATTTATATTATATTATAATCCGCGAGAGAAGTGCGGTTATAGCTTGTGCAATGTTATTTTCGATTTTACTATTTGCGCGTATATTGCATAATAATATACATATATATATGTGTGTGTACCTATCGATGCCCTATCGCCGTCGTCCACCACACAAACCTATGCATAATTAAAACCTAGCTCTTTTGTCCTTGAAATGTACTTGTGCCCTAAAATAATTATGCGTTAACATTTTCAAAATTATGCGATCAAAATTTTCCCTAAAACATTTTTAAGTGATGGACATAAGATGGCTGATAAAACCGTAAATATCAGCCCGTTTGGTGTAAACGGTGAGTTGAATATTATCAGTGTTTAATAGTGTTCGGTCACTACTCATTATATATATTATTATTATTATCGGTTGTACTGTTATCGGTGATTCGACCGAGACACCGGATCTATAAAATTATTGTTAAGTCAGTCGACATAGTACCGCGCGACCGAGTGTGCGTCGTTCGACCCTCTAAGCTATTTTATATCATTAATTGTAATATTTCAAGTTATGTTTGCATCAGCTAAATAAATTTATACCCAAAGTAAAAGAAACCAAGTCGAGTAATTAGTTTCATGAGTACCTACCCAAACCACGTAACATGATCTAAAAAACATGGTCCTTCGGCCGGGATTATTTAGTTGATGCAAAATAATATTACATAATATCGCAGTTCAATTAATAAGAGCGTCTAGTGCTCATCGCGTAAATCGATCGTCCAGTGATTTTAAACGCGAAATCCAAAGTGCGTGCACAATACTTCATTATAGAGAAGTATTAAGAAGAGCTTCATCAAGGAAGAGCTTCATCAAGGAAGAGCTTCATCAAGGAAGAGCTTCGTCAAGGAAGAACTTCGTCAAGGAAGAACTTCGTCAAGGTCATCCAAGGCAAGGTAAGCGAGCTGTTAATAGCACATAGTCTATAAGTTAGTGTTTCGGGGTTTAGTTCCTTTTCCCGTTTACCTATTCCTAATATTCTGACACTCTCGAGTCGCGGTTGAAATTATATATTAGCGTATATAAGTATAGCCAGTGGAAAGTACGTGGTAGAATTAGACAGTGCATAGAATAGCTACACACTACAATGAGTGAGCTGGCGAACCTTATCACACGCCGGGGCCAGCTAAAAGGCCAATTAACTCGTATAGCAAATTACATCCGCGATAATAAAGGTAGTCCAGATATCGATCAAATTACGGTAAGATTGGAAAAGACCATAGAAACATGGCATGAATTTCAACAAGTTCAAGTGCAAATTGAAGAAGAAACCGAGACAACTAATGAGAGCGAGAAATACCGTAGCGAGTTCGAGGAGTTGTATTATGATAACGTAGCTAAATGCAATAAAATAATTAGAGCCGCGTCGCCAGGCGTTAATTCAAATCCGTCACCTAATCGGACTTCGAACGAATCCAGCAACGACGAAGCAAATGGTCATGTAAGCCTACAGCCCGTACAGTCGGCAATCAAGTTAGCTGCTATCGAGATACCAAGGTTTACAGGAGTGTATACAGAGTGGGCCGCATTCTACGATATATATACGGCGTTAATACACGATAATAAATCGATGAGCGACATTCAAAAATTTTTTTATTTACGATCGTGTCTCAGTGGAGATGCGGAAAAGGTTATACATTGTCTGCAAACTACGGCGGAAAATTATCAAGTAGCATGGACAAGTTGAATCACGAGGTACGACAACAAAAGGGTGTTGATCCAGGTACGCGTGAAAGCGTTATTTGATCTAGAGCCACTGAAAAAAGAGTCGGCAGTACATTTGCGTACGCTAATTGACACGGTATCTGGTCATTTAAAAGCGCTCGAGTCTTTAGGACAAACTCCAGACAGTTGGGGCGCATTGTTATCTCATTTAATAACGTCAAAACTGGACGCAAACACGAGACGAGCATGGGAAAGCGAAGCGACCAAGATGGAAGATTGCGGAGTGCCAATACTAATAGATTTTTTAAAATCACGTTTTCGAATTTTGGAGGCGATAGAATCAAATAAAAACATGAATACACAGGTACTAACGGACATTCCAAAGTTCAAGAAATCAGGCGACAGGTCTTCATCATTTACAACTACCTCATCTTTCAGATGCTATAATTGCAATGGCTCGCACTCAATTTATAAATGTACCAAATTTCTAGCACTCACAATACTAGAGAGAATAAAAAGAATTAATGACTTAAAATTATGTAACATATGCTTACGCGCACACTCCGACAAATGTAAGTCACGTAATTGTCCGAAATGCGCGCGTCCACATAATGGTTTGTTGCATTTGTCGCGCGCTAATAATAATAATATACATACAGGCGGTGCGAGGAACGGCGGCGAATCGTCCAACACCACTCCACCTGCGGAGAACGATAGAAATGATATCGCTAATGAGGCAATGATTAATAGCGCACCCGCATCGGTAAATGCTCATGCACGTCAAAATAGTGAAGTAGGTCAGGTATTGTTATCAACGGCCGAGATTCTCGTATTCGACAGTCAAAATAAACCGGTTTTGTGCCGTGCGTTACTGGATAGTGGATCGCAGCACAATTTTATGACCGAGTCATTGACCCGGCGTTTAAATTTAAAACGAATAAAGTCATCGTGTTCGATAATCGGCATTAATGATGCATCGCATACGTCTACGTACAAAGTAACAACTACTATTAAATCGCGTATATACGACTATTCATTAAATTTGGAATTTTTTGCACTTCCCAATTTAACGAGCAAGTTACCGTTGATGCCGGTTAATCTGACAGAACTGAAGACCCCGGTGGATATAAGCTTGGCGGATCCATCTTTCCACGTGCCTAAAAAAGTAGATATCATTTTAGGCGCCGAAATATATTTTGAATTACTAACTAAAGAACAAATTCAGACAGTTTCACGGGGGCCAATGTTCCAGGGCACTCGTTTAGGTTGGGTCATCGCGGGACCCATCCCTTCGCCAACAAATCAAGCCGAAAACTCAACATTTTCATTATGTACGAGCGTAATGTCCGAATTCGCAAATATAGAAAATCAAATTGCCGAATTTTGGCGCTTAGAGGAGGTAAAGAATTGCAACGTATACACATTAGAGGAAAAAAGGTGTAAACAACATTTCGAGTTAAATGTAAAGCGTGGTGAAGACGGGCGTTTTACAGTAAGTCTACCTTTTCGTGACAATGCTCCTAGATTAGGAAAATCGCATGATGTAGCCCTTCGCAGAATGTTATCATTAGAACGACGATTTCAAACCGATACCAAGCTCAAGGAAGAATATTGCAAATTTATGAAAGAGTACTCTGAACTTGGACACATGGAAATTACGCAAAACACGATTCCAGATGATAAAGGTTATTATTTACCGCACCATGCAGTTCGCAACGAAAGCAGTACCAGTACTAAACTGCGCGTGGTTTTCGATGCGTCGGCGAGAACAAGTACTGACGTAAGTCTAAATGATGTGCTTCTAAAGGGACCTACCGTACAAGAGGATTTGGTCTCTATAATGACGCGATTTCGTATACACAAATACGTATTCACAGCTGATATAAAAAAAATGTACCGGCAGATTTGGGTGTCGGAAAGCCAACGTGATTTCCAGCGCATTTTGTGGCGTGAAGACCCGAGCCAGCCACTAAATATATATCGACTAAAAACTGTTACGTATGGCATAGTCACCGCTTCATACCTGGCAACGGCATGTTTACAAAAATTATCCGAAGAAGAGTCGTCAAAGTTTCCCGAAGCCTGTCAGGCCCTAAGTCGTGATTTCTATGTAGACGATTTTCTCGGCGGAGCCATGTCAAAACAGTCTGCATTAAGATTACGCGATGACCTAATTACGATTTTGAGGGGCGCTGGTCTAGAGCTGTGCAAATGGTCAAGCAACGATCCCGACTTGTTGATTGGTGTTGAAGCAGTACCAAGTGCCAACAATGACTTAGATTTGCAGTATACGGAAAATGTTACAAAAATTTTGGGACTTTATTGGAATAAAGACATTGATGCATATCAATACAAAGTGTTAATGTACAATAACAAAGCGCGACCAACAAAACGCGTGATATTGTCCGAGATCGCCGCAATTTTCGATCCACTTGGTTTAATAAGCCCTGTAATAATTTGTTTTAAAATCATAATGCAAAAAATATGGCAAACGCGGGTAGATTGGGATGCAACGTTACCAACAGAAATTGAAGGCGAGTGGCGCAAGTGCCGTGCAAATTTAAAACATTTAAACACGTTAAAAATTACGCGTTCGCTCGTAGGTGACGGTGACATTGCAGATATACAATTACATGGGTTCGCGGACGCATCACTTACAGCATATGGCGCTTGCCTATATCTCCGCGTAAAAAACTATAATGGTGAGGTCATAACTAATTTAATTTGTTCGAAATCACGTGTCGCACCATTAAAAACAATTTCATTGCCACGTCTAGAGCTATTAGCTGCCGTCCTACTAGTGCGGCTGGCAGCCAAGTACGCGACGAGTTTATCTATACCAATTGAACACAAATATTTTTGGTCTGACTCTACCGTCGTTTTATCTTGGATATCGTCGGAATCGGCAAGATGGAAAACATTTGTTGCACACCGCATTGGCGAAATACATGAAACTACTTCGATTTCGCAGTGGCACCACGTCAGCACCAAGGATAACCCGGCAGATATAGTTTCTCGCGGCTGTTGTCCTACAAAAATCGGTGAATCAAATTTGTGGTGGAAGGGACCTATGTGGTTGCACAAAGATGTTTCTGATTGGCCGAAAGAAAATAATATCTATAGTAGAGAGGACGAAGTTTTATTAGAAGCGCGAACAGTATCTCACGTAATTACAGACAGGTACGATTTGTCGATCATAGAAAGATACTCATCTCTAACGAAACTAATACGCGTTACTGCATTTTGCCTACGATTTATTAATAATGCGTCGAAGAAAGAAAAATTAATTGGTGCGCTTCAGGCCGATGAAATCGACAAAGCTACGAATAGTATTATTAAGTTAGTGCAAGCTAGTAATTTCGCTGGTGAGATCAAGGACTTACGTAAATCAGGCCAAGTAAGCTCTAAAAGTGTATTGTTACGCCTGCGTCCGTTTTTAGATAAAAATGATTTGATCAGGGTGGGCGGTCGCCTAGGAAATGCATCTACTCTAAATGAATCGCAGCAACATCCGATAATTTTGCCTGCGAAAAATGTTTTAACCAAATTAATATTTATACACGAGCATGACAGATTAATGCATGGCGGCCCACAGGCTATATTATCCGCGGTTCGTCAAAAATACTGGCCACTTAACGGACGCAGTATTGCGCGTAGTGTTGTACATCGCTGCATAAAATGTTTTAAATATAGACCTGTTGTCGTACAGCCTATCATGGGTGATCTTCCCGAGGCTCGTGTACGGCCTACACGGGCATTCAAAAAGACAGGTGTAGATTTTGCAGGTCCATTTATGATCAGGTCCAGTTTAAGGCGGAATGCTCCATTGAATAAGGCATATGCTTGCTTATTTGTTTGTTTTATTACTAAGGCGGTGCACGTAGAATTAGTAGGCGACCTGACCACTCAAGCGTTTCTCAATGCGTTGCAGCGGTTCTGTGATAGACGCGGACTGTGCACGGACATTTATTCCGATAATGCCACGAACTTCGTGGGCGCCAACCGTCAACTCCAAGAATTGCAAGCACTTTTTCAATCTACTGAACATCAGGAGCGTATTCAGGACACATTATCCAAATCAAGTATTCAATGGCACTTTATACCACCGAGGTCACCACATTTCGGCGGCCTTTGGGAAGCGGCTGTGAAGTCGCTGAAAGCTCATTTATATCGTACACTAGGCAATGCCTCACTCACTTTTGAAGAGTTGAACACTATATTAATACGTGTAGAGGCAATTTTAAATTCGCGACCTTTAACCCCTTTGTCCTCACATCCTTCCGATTTATCCGTTCTCACCCCCGGCCACTTTCTTATTGGTGACGCATTAACTTCGCTACCCGATCGTGATGAGAGAGATGTCCCGACCAATCGATTGTCGAGATGGCGACGAGTTGTACAGTTCACGCAACAGTTATGGGCCCGTTGGACGAGGGATTATCTAACGCAACTCCAGGAAAGGACAAAATGGATGAGCTCCAGCGGACCTAAACTCGGAGTTGGTACGGTCGTGCTCATGCGCGACGACAATGTGCCTCCGCTCCAATGGTCCATGGGCAGGGTAGTAGAGGTCATTCACGGTTCCAATGGGCAAGTACGGGTGGCTAAGGTGCGAACTTGCAAAGGCGAATTTTCCCGGGCAGTTCGTTATTTATGTCCCCTTCCCTTCGAGGGCAATTCACCACTCGATCAACAGTAAAAAAAAAAAAGAAACAGTAAAAAAAAAAAAAAATTGTTTTTTCTAAAGTCATGGGTTAATAACCGAGTATTATATTTCGCATGGTATTAACTTTAATGTATACAATTTGTAGAATTATTTAATATTTATAGTAACCATATGTCATGATTTATATTTGCGTATCCACGCCTATTACATATGTATTTTTTATATTTTGTTTTATTTCATGTATAATCTGTTGATTGTATAGTAATGTATATGTTAATGTGTATAATAATGTATTTTTATAATAACTATAAGTAAAATTTGAAACTTAATGTTCCAAGGTGGGCGGCATGTTCGGTCACTACTCATTATATATATTATTATTATTATCGGTTGTACTGTTATCGGTGATTCGACCGAGACACCGGATCTATAAAATTATTGTTAAGTCAGTCGACATAGTACCGCGCGACCGAGTGTGCGTCGTTCGACCCTCTAAGCTATTTTATATCATTAATTGTAATATTTCAAGTTATGTTTGCATCAGCTAAATAAATTTATACCCAAAGTAAAAGAAACCAAGTCGAGTAATTAGTTTCATGAGTACCTACCCAAACCACGTAACATGATCTAAAAAACAAATAGTCTCGACACGAAAAACATGAAATACACAGCCCACATTTCATTCGTCCAATAACGTTGTTTTCAAAATGTAGTTATACGAGAATATTCTTAATAAATTGAAGAGAAAATTTTCTTTTATTTAAATTAAATTCTAATCTTAAAATAATGTTTGTGAAATATGCACTTAAAATATTAAAATATACGCTCATCCGTGAAAAATATTTAATATGAAAATTATTAAACTACAATAATGCTATAAGACAAATTTTTACCTATATCACTTACGTTAGATACGTAACTGCCATAACTACTATAAGTCTCTAACATTTGCCATTTATATTAATATGTTATATATAGGTAACTTATTTTATACTTCTGAATCATTATTACTCATATATAATAATATTATATCATATCCTGCAACGCTGGTCGATGCGACTTCGGAAACGCGAAATACTCATTTAGTAGTACCCCTGGGGTACCTAGTACTTACCCATATTTTTATTTTATCTTTTTAGAAAACGTTATTATTACTAATACATTAACCGGCAGCGATGGCGTGTTCACATGGTTCGTCACCACTTTTAGCTACCTCCAATACCGACACCGTATTACACTGCACGTTTACGCAGCTGCACTCAATTTATAAATTTTTAAATAAACATATTATAAAATTGTAAATTAACGACAACATTTTTTTTTTAAATAACGCACCATTATAGTATATACGTGGGGTGATCCATAGTAAACGCTTGAGGTTTTCAAAAATATTTGGTTTATATGATTAAAATTCGTTTATATTGATTCTTAATAAAAATTGAATTACTATATATTGTCTTATCAGCTATTTTTTTATAAGGTCACTTTTGCAGCATCGAGCACAAATAGAATGTTCGTTTCCAGTTATAGAAATGTACTATTTCTATGTATAGCTAAGTTAATATGGGCAAAATATATTTTAGTTTATTTTTAAATTTATAACCTAACCTTAATATGGTACCTGCAGTTTCACTACGATGTATTATTTCATTTTTTCTCACACCTGTTTACTTCGTATACATATCTATATCGAATGCTTCAATACGTTTGAATTTTTTTTCATTTTTGTCCGTATGTACAATGTACATACATTCAGACATGATACCTATATATAATGTTATATTGCGTTCTCGTTTAGTTTGTTCATCGTGGAGAGTGAATTCCGTCACGGAAGGCAATATGATGATAATAATATGTTCATTTCATTGACACTCATCCTCACACCGAGACACTCGTTTCGTGTATACATAGGTATGCAGGCTGATCCATTTAAGTGGGTACACTAATTATGTCGAAAAATAAATGAATCACCCTGTATAATGCGTTGTAAGTGTATAAACGCTAAAGCCAATAACTATGTATAATATTATTTTGTACATAACCGATGATACCCCTCTAATGCAACTATAAACTACCGCACTTTGCCGTGGCCACATCGATTATAACTCGAGTTTTCGTCAATTCTGCAAAACTTTTGATACTCGATCGGATATATATACCGAAATGTTGGACAAAAATTATCAAAACTTTTTTTTTAGAAACCATTCAATCGGTAAAAACGATATACACAACTACGTCATCGCGGGGTTCACGTTGCAGACAGCTCGACTTAAAATATTATCATCTATCATCCGTTGTCAAAAATTATGCGTCCGTACAACTCTTGCAGCGAATCTCATCTCGATGTAAATTTTCTCTTTTTTCTCCAACCATGCTAGAAACGTCATAACGCCATTTCATCCGACGCACTGCTTATACGACACATCCGCAGTGTATGTATGTAACATGATGGTGTGCCACAATTCAATTTAAATATTTTTACGTAACGGCGTAAAGTAATGGCGTCGAACTCATAAACTATGCGAAACGATCGCTTCAAACAGGTGAGTGGGTTGTGGGTATAAGTGAGTTCTAGGGATTAGCGGTTAATAATAGGTTAACAAAGTTAAATCAGGTGTGCTATATACATAACTGCAAAGTGTATTTTAATATCGCATTAGATGACTGAAAAATTTGGGTAGATGATGAGTTGGTGGGTAAGCAATTCTAGATTTCGCTTCAAAAAAAATCCAAGTTTGGCGTCACTGCAGGTAACGTAGTTGCTTTATACACAAGATGAACAAAGATAAATATTGTATTCATATTATTATAGTTTATTGTATGTATATTATCATGTTATTCTTTTCGAGTTATACATTCTAAGTGGAGCAAATGAACGTATTGATTTTACAAAATTATGTGTTATATAGCGTTTTTTTGTGTCTCTGTGCCTATACATGATAAATATAATAGTCGAAAATATTTATTTTTTTTAATTAATTGGATCATGCGCGATCTTAAATGGTTTTTACAATAACCATATGTCTGAAAAAGCGTTGGAAGCGTTTATGGAATAGGATGGAGGTACTTCGATGACAGTCTGTACGCCAAAATCTGAGTGCGCTGCATATGATATTTGTTTCATAGAAGGGCGTGTTAGTAATATTATACACGTAAAGGTAAAAGTTGGAACATTTTTGAATTTTGTAAAAATTAAATTTTTCTTTGCCGCAATTCTTAGTTTGATATCATGATAGGTCCAAATAGGCGTCTGGTGGATTTTTTAGGACGACAATTTATTTTCTAAGTTAAGTTTGGAGTGTTTTAGTGTTTACCTTTGAGTGGATAGTGTAGGGACTATTATTTTGTCTTAAGTTTAATAGGAGACGTTTTTGTTTTATGTATGCCCAACCCAAGTTAGACGTTGTTATCAGGGAGTTGAAAATACGCTTAGATTTTTTAAAATTATTGGATCTAGTTGGTACTTTTAAGATGTAAAAACGGCGGGTAAGTCGTGGATGTCGCTCTGCTGTACAGTAGGTTACAAGTAGGTTACTGTAATGGATGGAATTAAATTTGAATCCAATGATTCCAATGATATTATATCATTGTATATGAAAAACAATTCTGAGTGGAGACGGTTTATCTGTCTAAGATATATTATAGATTACTGAAAATTTTCAAATCTTGGATTTAAAAAGAAATTTTTTTATGAATTTCTAGTTTGAAATAATTTGCGAATTTTCGTGATTTTTACATATGTTGTCAAAATTCAAACTTTGAATGCTTAAAAAAAAATTATGGCTATGTATTCCTTTTATTTTGCAACTGCTATTGTAAAAATATGTTAGGAGCCTTGTATTAAATTTTCAAATCATAGAATTAAAAAGAAAAACTTTTATGAATTTATATCTAAGATAATTTGGACATTGCCGTAATTTTTACGTATTTAGTCAAAATTTCAACTTTAAATGCTTATAAAAAAAAATCGGGCCTACAAATTTTTAATATTTTTAACTGCTATTGTTACAATATGTTAGAAGCCTTGTATTACATTTTCAAGCTTTTCTAGGACTTTTTATTTGTGATAAAGATTGAAAAACTTGTAAGGAATCTTGTATTAAATTTTAAAATCTTAGATTTAAAAAAAAAAATTTTATGAATTTCCAGCTTAAAATAATTTGTGAATTTTCGTGATTTTTACGTATTTTGTCAAAATTCAAACTTTGAATGCTTATAAAAAAAAAATTGTGACTATGAATTTCTTTTATTTTTCAACTGCTATTGTCTCAATATGTTAAGAGCCTTGTAAAATTTTCAAGCTTTTCTGCTTTACAAATACATTTTTATCGATATTAATTTTAAAAAAAACTAATAATGATCGAAAATTTCAAATGCCTATGAATAGTTCAACTTAAGTCGAAATTTTTTGAAAATTGCTTGGTGGATAGAATATACTTATATAAAAATTCGGTGAAAATTCATGTACCGATGGTCATTTGTTTTAAAATTACATCAAAAACCAAAATCGATTTTGTCGAAAAATGAGTGTGCGTAAAATTTTCCGTTTTTCACTTAATTTTTAGTTTGTTTTTCTCGATTATTTAGAAAAGTATTAAGAATTTTTCACTTTTGACCCCCAAAAGTACCAACTAGATTCACTTTCTGATCGAACGAAGTACTGAAGTCAAAAATCGAAGCCCTTTTACTGCCCCAAAACGTGATGACAGACACAAAAAAAAAAAAACACACACACATCATGGTAAAATCAATACATTCATCGCTCCGCTCAGAATCTAAAATTAAAAACTCCCAATGCTTTTCTTTACCATCTGAAAAAAAATGAATAAATGTTATTTTATTGCAATTTCAGTTTATGACATCGCTGCAGTATATAAAATGTTGTGTAATGTCACGGGGTGAGATAATTATTAAATTTAAATATAGTTAATCAATATTTTTCATATTTGTATGTTTTTTTAAATATTATAAATCGTATATTGAACAATCGGAAAATTTCAATTGAAGAATTTTTCACCTCCATTTTCGGTGTATAGGATAGTGACATTATGTAGAACCGTATAGGAGTTACGCAGGCTTTAGATTATTTACTTATTTATTTATTTACTTATAATAAGTATATATACGCCCAAACAATTAGTTCGCAGTACAGTTATTTTTCTTTATGACCTTTACGAGAACCGCACTCGGCGCGCACATCAAAAAAAGCGTATACACAGCAAGCATAACGACAGCGGCGTGCAATGTTATTACTCTGAGTCGATGATTTTTATTATTTTCTGGCACGAATATATATTGTTATTATACGTATCGGGTCGGGCGATGTATATAATACTTTATAATATACAATGTATTTATGGAACGGCCATTTGGCGTTCAGTAGCTTGCGTTAGTGAGTACGACCCACAAAGACAAAATACTACGCAGTGCGTAATATTTTAGTGGTAATATTGTAATAATATGTGGGTAGGCACACACACACATTACACTACATCCGAAAAAAATACTGACGGAAAAAATGTAAACAGTAAACAGAACGACGTTATGAACGATATGCGAAACGATTATAATAATAATATGATTGTGTTATATGTGCATCATATAGGTGTTTAAAGAACAAATTGATTGTGTAGAGGTATATAATATATAAAAATATTACAAATGTGTATTTAAAAAACAAACAAAAATCATCGTTTTTTTTTCGCTAAACATCCTGTAATATCTATTTTGACATTTGTTGCAGGTTCGATCGTACATTAATTATATTAAAATCATAATAATAAATAATAATAACATCACACATGAGACATGAAACAATCACGGGGGATATGAAAACGTCCGGTCCCTTATTCTGCACGTCCTGCAGGCTCTATCATTGTACAATCATGTGTGTATACAGGGTGGTTCATCAAGCGTGCTCGCCTCGTCGTTTTATTTTTGCCTCAATAATGTAGACATGTAGTTATGCGAAATTTGATTTTCTTTTATTATTATTAAATGTATACATAAAGACCATAATACTATAATAGTGTTTTCAAATTCTTGATGTTTTTTAATAAATATTCGTTATGAAAGGAAAATATTGGGGCAAACATGTTGGGCGAATCATTCGGTACACCGTCATCGGCTATAGTGGTAAACAACATCATAATGTAATAAATAAAAAACAATAATGGTAAACAATGAATATTATGATAATAGGTATACTATACATAATATAACAGAACTGCATGTATATACGATTCCGTTTTACGGCAAAGTTCGGGTAATCGGTTTTAAATGCCGTTTTGATCCTGAACCGTGTTTATTTGTTTAATGTGATATATACATTGTACGGATGTGCGTAAAACGGATGAACAGAATAACATTTTGATAATAATAATAATAATAATAATAATAAAAGGATGCATTTCGTGCAATCAAAGGACGATTGTCATATACAAAATAAATCCATTGACATTTTCCGGTATAAGGAGGATTCCGCTTAATAGAGGGTCCGTTATAGAGAGGTTTTACTGTATAATATTTAAGATCACACTGGTTACAATTTTGGGATAGGAACCGCGTATAAAACAATAGTCTATACAAAGATTTGTATTTAGGTATACCTATATAGTCCATTGTTACAGTATGCATGATCGGGTTTTTCGAATATAGACAAGAATAATATTATACACATTATTATTATTATATCATAATTAAAAAAAAAAATTGTCTTTGACAACATAAAACCGAATTTCAAATTGCAGTATATGTTTTTTTTTTAAATACTTGGTAAAATGCTTATAAGATATTATTAATTAGGTTTACCATAATCAATTAAATAATATCCAAACAGTCTTTCTAAATAAAAATTATTAACTAAGGTCAAGTTGAAGTAAAATAAACGGTTCATACCCACTTTGCCGAATCCCAATTTGCCGACAAATATACCAGTTTGAAATTTTTTAAAAACATTCCCATTTCGCCGACAGTCTAGTTTGCCGACAAATTATAAATATAGTTTTAATTTTCCTGATTTGCCGACAGGTGACAATAATTTTTATCAAAAACGGATTTTATGACAGCGATAACACAGTATGTTGTCGATAAGTTCAATAATTAAATGATTTCCCACATATAAAATCCAGAGGGAGTATAAATTGGTGAATTTAGTTCATTCCAGCCGTGTGTACTGTAAAGTTCAAAATTTAATAGTTAGCCAGTTAAAAATTAAAATGGAATGGTTTAAAATAAAATCAGAAAAAAATCATGATTTATTAGTAGTCAATAATTGTATTCATCGAGTGGATAGAATACGGGACAAAACTGAATATTATAAATGCATACAAAATTGCGGCGGTCGTGCTATTTTGAAAAATAAAACTTACGTAAAATTATCGAAGTCTCACAATCACCCAACACACGGAGTTGAGTTGGCTAATCGTGGCTTTCGAAATAAATTGAAAGTAAGTACTAATTTAGTAATGTTTAAGTAGAAATTATAAAAATATAATTTCAAATATATTATAGTACTTATTAAGTGCATTATGTTCCAAGTTTTGTTTGTTTTTTTTTTCTAAACTTTGATTAATGAAGGAGGAACTTACTCAAAACCTAAGGCATTTAATGAAATTAGGAGATCTGTCATAACTTCAGGAATAGAAGGTGCTACAAATTCGAAAGTTATAGATGCTATTCCCGTATTCACCAGTATAAAAAGTTTAAGTATAATATATTGTTTATTTTTTTTATATAATATTTATATTCGGTGAATTGGGAATCGGGAAATTGGGAGAATGTAAAAAATAGTCGGTGAAATGAGGTGTCGGCGAATTGAGAGTCGGCGAACTGGGGTGTCGGCGAACTGGGGTGTCGGCGAACTGGGGTGTCGGCGAACTGAGAGTCCGCGAACTGGGGTGTCGGCAAATTGGGTTTCGGCGACGTGGGAAGACACGAAATAAACAACCAAAAACTGATCTCCATAACGATAATAAAATAATGTTAGTCAAAACTCCTAAGGCGCATTTAATAACTGAAATTTAATTGCATAATAGTGCTAGTAAGTTGATATTAACTGATGATTCACACAATATTTCAAATATTATTTGATTGTGCATACTTCTACTACTTATGTTATGTCTACAAATTTTTTTATGCATTTGTTTTTATAACATTAAAATAAAAAATATGTAAAAAAAAATCTGAATTGATACATGGTGTACCTATATTATTATTATTATAGTACCATACAATAAAATAATGTTAAGTATTCTATTATTTGTTTTAGATGAGCACCATCAAGTTATATTGAATTCGAAATAAAAAACAAGAAACTATGGGAAAACAGTAGTCCACACAATATTTTTATGTCGTGTGCCGTAAGTAACTAATACTCATTTTATGATTAGAAAAATATAATTAAAGGACGGTGTGATGGAATTGAAGTCAATGCGTGATTTCTATGATTATTGTTTAAACAATTAATATAATGTTAAATGGTAATTGTGTCCGACTATTTGCTATTTTTTATGTATAATGCTATGTGCTCTTCGTCATTATCATCATCATCACGCGTTTAAATCCTTTGGTGATCGTTTTTGTTTCGGAGTTAAAATCTGCTAATCTAACTGATAATAATGATATATATAAACGTTTGTGACTGGTCTCACAATTATTGGTAAAATAAAGTCTATACAAAAAATGATGATGATATTATAGTGGATACAAATTCATAATACCATAATATTATTATTGTGAAGTGAGTAGTGACCATGATTGTATACTTGTGTCAGTAGTTTAAAAAACATTTAAATCAACCGTCCATGTACAGATTATATATATTTTTATCACGCTTTTTGAAAACGTGAAACCCACGTCCGACCTTTACTAAAACCACAGTGCGTTTATATGTATATATCCTATTTACATCATATCATATAAGCTCCTTACTGCACGATTTCAATTATACATGTAAGAATATTATGTACTTATGCGTCCTACACACGTCTTATAATAATATTATTTTTGGTTTTTTCGTTTCTCAAACTTTATTGTAAGTAAGGTACACAGTCGGCGGGACGTTTCTAATAGTATATTCGTTCTGATAATGTGCTGTAACATCAACAATGTAAATTGTTTATGTCTTTAACAAAAAATAAAAACATATATGTATAATAGTATAAGTAAATAAATAAAAGTTTCCAACCGACTCGAGCGCGCGCGTTATCGCGAGGTAGAAGTGAGAAAAATATATACACACAACATATACAGGTGCACTCGAATAATATATATACGCGGTATATGGTAAAAGTATAGGTTCTACCTATACATAACCTATACCTATATACCTTTAACAGCTTTATATAATATATTATGTATACAATATATATCTCCGGGGCCTACGGTTATTCGTGTATATATTTTTGACGTTTCGGCGCCGTGATGGGACCAATAAATTTTCACCGAAACGAAACGAACTGAAACTTTGTTTTGAAATTATGGCCAATAAATTTTTCCACTGTACCTATACCTAATATAATAATGGATAAATTGTATATTACGAATATTTATTTTATATACACATATATGTATACATTTTACACCACCACCCTCCCCCCAGCAATTCTGCACTTTCTTAACCGAAAGTGTATTGTATATACATCTTATGTATATATACTCCACTCTGGTTACAATAATTAATCCGTCTATTGTTTTCCCGTTTTTCCTTTACAATACATGTGAAAATTACGTCAAAATCGACTCATATGTGCGTTTCAAAATCTTCCTCGGACAGTCAGCAAAATGTACATGTGCATATTTCATGCTGCAATAATAATACTTATAGAATTTTAATTGCTTGAACATATTTAAACATCATATACAGCGTTTAAAATGTCAATACTGTCATGCATGATGCATTCGTGATACGCAAATTAAATAATAGTAAATAGTTGCAAACGAGTACACATTTTCCAACAATCTTATAAGCTGTGCGGTAAACAATTTTTTTTTGGGATTAATGTATAGGAACGTACATAACTTTAGACATCCCCTACGACCTAATGTAGACGACTTATAAAATATATTGACCCTGAGAAAATCTAGGGTTTTTCCATTGGCTGATTCCCTCCCAACACCATTTATAAAGTTTCCATGGAAAAAAAAAATTATTCGATCATTTAATACACCTATTTTATTTTCTGTAAATAATTGCAATTCTATAATAATTAAAATAAAATATTCGATTTTCGATACCCGACACCAAATTCATGAATGAGGTAACATATTTTATGAATTTAATTATTGTAGTTGAAAAGAATAAGCTATAAAACCTTTGAAAAATTGTAAGGAACATCTACCATAAAATTCGATCAAAATTATACCGTAGAAACAAAATGTGCATTTACGGCTTTTTATAATATGGTTTACCGAACATGTTCAATGTTTATCCTCTTTTTTCTTCAATACGTTCGACTTCAATAATTTCTTAAAATCGGATTTCTGAAATTTTTACTTATACTTAAAGACCGTATTGTCAAATTCTTGAGATATTTTGTACTGATTAATAATTTATTTTATGCATAATTTCATTGAAAATGTTGAATCATCAAATTCAAAATATAAATGAATAGCACCATTTCAGTATTTACCTTTGCGGATAAACTTTAAAGATATGGAGGCTATATTATGTTAATTATTATTATTAATTAATTAACATTATCAATAAACATTTTTAATTTGTAAAAATAGTAAAAGTATAAGTAATATAACAATAGGTAGGTACTCATATAGATCTAATATTAAATGAATTCTATACTTTTGCTGCAAACCATTTTGAATTAGGATTATGAATTTATTCTTATATAAAATGAACATTTTTACATACTACTAAAAATGTAATCATTCGAATTTTGAATCAAGTAAATCAAAAAAAAATTACCCACTAATAATAATTTCCAGTAAAAAAAAACCACCGGTTTCTCTCTCTTGTTTGTAACACAACCTATACATATTGGTATCTGCACATCAAAACATTTTCCTGTAAAGTTGAAAAATAATAAGAAATTTAAAATATGGTTTTAAAGAATATTCAATATAAATAATGCATTTATAGTATATAAATGCATTATTAAATGAAATTATGGGAATGAGCATGCTTGATGAATCACACCCTTCTTGTAATCTTACTCATTATTATTATTATTACACATTATATTATGTGTGTTCTAGGTACGCATAGGGCTTAACATTATTTTGATGTAAAATAATAATCGTCTTAACGCCACTTTTAGTCGCAGAAAACTTTAATTGTGTCACATTGCGGCCGATCGTGGGTCGTCATTAACAACGTCGTTCAAATTAAAAATAAAATCATGCATATAACCCAACCTCGTATATACATACATTTGTATATAAGTATTATACATATAATATATATATATATGTGTGTGTGTGTGTGTGCGTGTCGCGTGTGTGTGTAAGCGTATAATATCGCAGTGGGTAGGTCATTTTGTACGAGTATGATGTTAGTGTGGCGTTAGTTTTCGAGCGTTAAATTGTGTGTGCGTAATGTGTTCAAAGTCGTTATAATTAATGCGAAAAATTATTATAATCGTGCCTGTATAGTAAAATAAGTTTCCGCTACCTATTTACGATGCGCGTTTAATATTATAATCAACCGTACGCCGTACGGTCCGTATATAATAGGGTTTCTAAGAACCGTATTTTTCACTGTCATGATTATATTTTAGCTATGTAGGTACGTCACTTCGGAATGAATAATTAAATTGCAAAAAGTACGATTTCGCCTGTCCTTCGAAAAATTTTAATTTTGTTATTGTAATAATAATTAATAATGTCAGAATTATTACTCGTCGCCGTTAAAAATAATATATTTAATTTCAGATGGTCCGTGGTGAATTTTATGCCATATTTAATCGCAAAAACAAAATGTTAGAATGTGACGTGTATTGTATATTAATAATAGTTATTAGTTTTGAACAACTGCTGTGTTCACAATAAATTATTAAACACAATTTATTTGGAATATTAAATATTCGGGCAAAACTTAATAGTTAATACACTAGATCAAATTGATTGTGAAAGGAAACTGTAGTCTATAATATAGTGTTATACTCTGTAATTCACAAAAAAAAAATTGTGACTATGAATTTCTTTTATTTTTCAACTGCTATTGTAACAATATGTTAAGAGCCTTGTATTAAATTTTCAAGCTTTTCTGCTTTACAAATAAATTTTTATCGATATTAATTTAAAAAAAAACTAATAATGATCGAAAATTTCAAATGCCTATGAATAGTTCAACTTAAGTCGAATTTTTTGAAAATTGCATGGTGGATAGAACCATGGCTAAATAACATGGTATGACAGCAACTGCGTAGTGCGCATAACGACTACGTCATCCGGTCTCTGTAAAAAGGCGCGAAATCAAATATTGTATTATGATTTATGATAACAGATAAATTCAATTTATCACTTATGAATTATGATAAAAAATAATTAAAATAATAGTTTTTGTAAAATTAATTAATTAATAATTAATAGTTAATTTCTATACTATATAGTATATTTATAGAAAATGTTAATTCAATACAATATATTAGAATAATAAGAATTCCCGCCAAATAATATTTCACATCGTGGGACCGGCTGACGTCATTTTACAAGTGATATAACAATGAATGCGCGTAACAACTGAATATCGTCAGAGTTGCTGTCATACCATGTTATTTAGCCATGGATAGAATATACTTATATAAACATTCGGTGAAAATTTCATGTATCTATGGTCATTCGTTTTAAAGTTACATCAAAAACCAAAATCGATTTTGTCGAAAAATGAGTGTGCGTAAAATTTCCCGTTCTTCCCTTAATTTTTAGTTTGTTTTTCTCGATTATTTAGAAAAGTATTAAGAATTTTTCACTTTTGACCCCCCAAAGTACCAACTAGATTCACTTTCTGATCGAACGAGGTACTAAAGTCAAAAATCGAAGCATTTTTACTGCCCCAAAACAAGATAACAGACACAAAAAAAAAAAATAATAAAAACACACATCATGGTAAAATCAATACATTCATCGCTCCGCTCAGAATCTAAAATATTTTTTTTTTTTTATAAGGGGAACCCGCGGCAACATTGGTTATTGGGTGTGGGGTGGTACAGTAGGGGGTTATTTTTGTGTATTTGTTTGTAAGTTTTTAAGTGGGTAGGGTTGTAACACGTACGACCGCGCCTCGCCTATAGCCACCATAAAAATATTATAGATAATAAAATGTACCTACATAATATTAATATACATCATAAATCTATTATACAAACATATTTATAATTTAGACATTTATTGTTATTAAACGTTTTCTATTATTATTATGTAACACCTTTCAAAAAAAAAAAAAAAAATGTATCTTATCCCAATAGCCAAGTTGCCGAGGGTTATTTCATTAATAAAAAAAAAAAAAACATATTTATTTTTTTTGTACAATTATAAATGTTTGAGTTATACAATTATACTATCATTTCAATGGATTAATTTTTACTCTTATCAAATAAATATTTAAAAAAAGAAATACGTGTATCATAACCAAATTTATTGATTGTTCTCGCTATGAATACAGTGTCATACAGATCTTAAATATGTCTGTTATTTTTTAATGAACAATAATAACAAATAAAATAAAACTAGATAGTAATTTTTAACAATATTGTCGTAACCTTTAATAAAAATCATAATTGAAATGACGTTTAAAATAAGTCTGCTACAAGTCGATTCCGTTCCCTATCCTCCATAGACGTCATCTGCTTATTATACGGGGGCTACGAGGGCTTGGGGGGGGATTCAGTCCCTCTAGAATTTCTTAAAGCCCCTCCATAATGTTTTGGTAAATGTATGTCAGTATGTGCTTAAAAACATTTTAGTATTAACCTCATTTTGCTATACAATTTTTTTAGGACTCCAGCCCCCCTAACGTAAAGAGCTAGTTACGCCTATGTAGTATCGCAAACTAAAATTTATACCGTAAAATGTGAATTTAAAACAATAAAAAATTGTTCCGACAATCATTTATGAACATGAAATGAAACTGCAAAATAAATTCAATTTAATCTGAAGAAACTTGTTTTCTAGTCCTGTGCACGATTCCAATGAACAGACATATTATTATGATGAGTACATGATATTCTTATAATATATGAAATCAGCAATGCGGTGTAGTTATCTCGAGTTTAAACATAAAAATTTCATAATATTTGATACTTTTATTGTATTATATAACATTTTATCAAGTAAGTATACTCCGTAGGGTGTGGTGTTATATATAATATCAGCAATTGTAAAGGTCGACCGGAAAATCGTATTTGTGAAAACCGAACGGGAGTGTTTGAAACCGCAGTTGTCAAATAAAAATGATTATACGATTTCCACGATTTGACCTTTTACTCGTCTACAATAACGAAATTCAGGTATAATATTATCTTTATGGTGGTGGCTAACCCGCGAAACGTGTGAACACTACAAATGCGAAAAAATGGAGAGAATGACCACGGATATAAAAGGTTCATAGAAACACGCGTGTCTCGCTAATGTTCGAATCGTTTATCAAGTATGTGTATTTTATTCGTCTCGATAACGCGGAAGAAGAGACCGGAAAAATCGTGAGATTCCTCTGCAAAAATACTGCAAAAAGTCCGGCCGATTGTAACAAGATTCTATCACACGGTGTCAAAGACTTAAAATAGATTTTCCATACAGGTGGAGGTGGAGAAGACGATAACGATAAGTACGTACCAGTGGTCAACACGAGTAAAAAAAATATAATAATATTATCGATGCTGAAATTCGAGGCACAAAAATTAATTATATCAAACCGTTGGCCGTTGTCTCGGTAGGTATATCGAATGTATTCAACGAGAAAACGGAGAAATAGATTAAAAGACCGGATGTAACGGTGCGTGTTCGAGTATACCACGTTATTATGATGAACACCGACATTTGAGAAAATGCCAGAGGACATTTAAAACGAAACAAACGCTAACCTTTAAATTATTTATATTGGATTTTTTTCAACGCTTATAAAAACGAAATTAGGACAAAGCGACAATTTTGTCATCTGTATACACAATGACATTTATTGTACCAGATAAAAGACAAGATAATTTTTCAACGCAAAAACTAAATCTATTTTTTTTTTAAACTGATACATTCAACAATAGCTTTCATAACTTTTAAAAATAATCTATCTTCATACAATAGTTCACAAAAATTATAATAACTGTATATTTTGGTGGTAAATAATCGTCACAAATAATTTGAAAAATACCATTAGCTAACAATTTTTTTTTAAGCTATCCATAATACTATACTTACGTGAACACTTAAAAAATGCTATGTTGCAGTTAGACTTATACCATATAAAATTTATAAAAATGTATTAAAAAAAAATAAAACGAAAAACTTATTAAAAGTTTAGTGTATATAATATATTCCGATTGTGGCGATTGGCAATATTCCATTTCGACATGAAGTTTGGATTTTTTTAAGTATAAAAGTTTGTAGCAATACGGTGACAATCACTGTCACTGAAAAGCAACCTAATCAAGAATCGAAAAAATAATTGCTTTATTTTTAGAACGAATGAACTTTTTTTTACAACTTTTGTCTGGAAAAGTTGCAAATAACACTACGGGCCAAGTGTGTTTTAAAACCATCTTCCAAATTATATTTCGATCGCTAACGTTCGGCTGAAAATGTACTTTGTGAATTGGATTAATGACTGAAATTAAAAACGAAATGTATACCTACATAGTCGTTTTTCCCGCGGTATATTATTCGGACAATTTAATCGTTAGAAAAACGCCTCGAAGGCTTAAAATGGGTATTGCACGACGGCACAATATAATACCACGATATGGTCGATATTTGAAATTCTCCTTTTCTACACTCTCTCTCCCATTCTCACGTCACTCACCTACCTCGTTCTCCGGCCATAATTGGTTTTCTTGACACGAATTTCGGATTAAAAATGATAAAATAAAATACGCGCAAGAACGCGACCTGCAAGTCATGAGTGGTGGTGATGGTGGTAGGGGGAGTTGGATGGAGCATTGTTAGCACAATTCCCCTCTTAACTTTAGTGCCCCTTTTTCCATTCTTTTTTGAATCCTGCACCGTTCAGTCTGAAGTACGATGTAAAGGACCGTGCATGTGTAGGTATATATGGATTCTTCAGAATTTTTTTTTTATTTTCCCGTCGTCGTCGTCAAATGCGTTTTTGAGAAGAGTATATTATTATATAAGAATCGAGTACAAGGTAAAAAAAAAAAAAGTTCAATAGTATTATAATAGACGTCAAAACGTGACAAGGATTGCGACGGTGCGTCTATAAAATATTTAACGTCTTTAATGTAAATCAAAGCAACATTTTTTTTATATCAAAATGTAAATTCCGCGGTCATCTGTAACCCGCCTGTGATCGGGGTTGGTAAATTGAGTCCCGGGTAAAAATAGGTAGTAGGTAAGTTGAGTCCCAGAAAAAATAAGGTAGTAGGTAATTTGAGTCCCAGAGAAAAACGATTTATATGTATTTAAAATTTAAAAATGTGCACTATAAAATTTTTATTTGTGATTTGTGGACAATTCATTGACTGCATGTATATGATTTTGAAAATAGCAACATGCATTTTTATTAATTATATAATTATTTTTATGCAATAAAAATGCATATTGCTATTTTCAAAATCATATACATGCAGTCAATGAATTGTCCACAAATCACAAATAAAAATTTTATAGTGCACATTTTTAAATTTTAAATACATATAAATCGTTTTTCTCTGGGACTCAAATTACCTACTGCCTTATTTTTTCCGGGACTCAACTTACCTACTACCTATTTTTCCCCGGGACTCAATTTACCGCTTTCAAAATGTACCAAACTTATCTTGGACTCAATTTACATAGCCCCCCTGTGATATATATTTTGTGCTCATACCTGTAGGTATATGTGAAATTCAAAATTTCTTAGAAAAATCTAATTTTTCAATCTAAGTCGTTAATTTTCTCAGGAATTGTTTCATGTTATAATTTTATATGCGTTGTAAAGGTGAGTATATAAGCGTTTATCTATTGTCAAATAATCGTTTTGTTTTTATTTTCAAATTACGAAGGCTGAAGGGTACCTACTACAGTAACCGTAATGGGTAGGTTCGTTTTTTTTTCGTTACAATAAAATGATTTTAATCGCGTTTAGATAATATAATGTTAACATTGATTATATTATATAATTTATCAGTTTTTATTTCACTTTCTTTGGTTAGGGTATGCCGTATGAACTGTATATAATAATAATAATAATATAGGTATATATATATATGTGTGTTATGGGATTATACTGTCACACAACATAATCTATATTACGGCCTAAACATAATATAGGTATAGTTAACTTATACGCTGTATCGATAAACAATAATTGAGTAATATAAGATAGTCATTAGTCAAGTAGTCGGTAGTTAGTAGTCACCATGGCACAAGCAATTGAAACTTTCCGTGTACGTGAAATATTTCTACATGATGGGTATATGTATATTTTTTATGCATTTAGTACAAATAAATTTAAAAAGTTTTTTGGCGATGTCGTTACAAAGATTCATGTAAGGCAAGGATTCATACAACAGTTGAAACTTAGGAGATCATTTAATATTTCATTATTTTAACTATCAGTAGGTATTAAATACATTTATTATGATTTTAGTTATTAGGTCTTGAAACAAATGAATGGACATTCGACTCATGACTCGGAAGCGGCTAAGATTGAAGCTAATTCTGCAGTCACTAAGATGAAAAAACGAACTCGTGAGACAGTGGAGTCTACATCAAATATCATCAATGAATATACGGGTGGATTATCACAAGTAGGAAAGTAATTAATTTGAGAATTAATTTTGAATTACTTAGGGAGCTTTGACGGCCGATGGAGTTTTAGAAAAGAAGATAAGACGCACACGGCGTGAAATTCAAACTAAACCAAATGCTCCAAAAGATTTGATTTCATTAATAATACCAGTAAATTACCAGTCGTATTTGTCATCTAAACGGTTTTTACAACACGATAGTGGACATGGAGACGATAAAAATTTAATTTCTTGTCGCCCTCAAAATTGAAATATTTTATCAGAGTCTTCCAATTGGTATGTCGATGACATTTTTAAAATAGTTCCTCATTTATTTTCGCAGGTATACGAAATATTAAGTAAATACCTCGTTGCAGGTGTTCATCCATTTATTTATGCTCTTTTACCCGATAAAAAAATCAAACGTATAAACGGCTGTTTACAACACTAATTGGATTAAGACCTGGGTTAAAACCAAAATCAAATGCTTGCAATTTTGAGCAAGCTGCGATCAAAGCAATTAAAAACAATTTCCCTGAAATTCAAATTCACGAATGCCTATTTCATTTGACAAACAATTTTAGCCTTAAAATGTGAGACCTGAAGTCATTTTCGAAGTATAAAAATGATGCAAAATTTTCAATTTATATTTAAAATGATTTTGGTATTAGCTTTTGTTGAAATTTACGACATTTACAACTGTTCCGGCTCTGGCTACTATATACAGAGTGATTCTTTTATCAAACAACACTCATTATTTAAAAAAGTATTGACTTTTTTTAAAATATTTTTTTACATAGTTTCAAGTTGTTAAAAACCAACGCTTTTATTAAAAAATTATATTTTTAAATATTTTTTATCCTTATCATTTTTTAAGTTTTTTACTTTTTTGAATGGCAACATAGTTTTTTAATTTCATATTTCAAAGCAGAATATTTTTCTAAAAATGTTGATACATAAAAATCGAATTTAGGACGAGTAGTTTATGAGTTATAAGTATTTAAAGTTTTGACAAGCGGATAGTAGTGGACAAACATTTTGCGGGGTAACCCCGTACCACTCCACTCTGCCAATCTAAACTTTAAATACCTATAACTCATAAACTACTAGCGCTAAATTCGAAATTTTAACGTAATAATTAATAAAAAAAATAGCTTTATTAATTTATGAAATTTTAAGTATAGGTTACCATTTGAAAATCAAAAGTTGATAGTGGTTTATCTAATAAATACAAGGGTGAAAAATATAAAAATAATAAATAATTCAAGAAGAGTGTAAATCTACAATTTGAAAAAAAAAAATTTGAAAAAAGTCAATACTTTTTTAAATAATGAGTGTTGTTTGATAAAAGAATCGCCCTGTATATAATGCACTATTAAAATCGCAACCACATAATATTCGTTTTATATTTTCAGCTTGCTATTAAATAAAACCCGACCGGCGACGATTCAATAAGTGAGATTTAGTTTAGATTTTTAATAATATATAGACAGAATCAGATATTTTATGAACGCCATAATTTTACCAGCTACTAATAATATTCGTCTATTTTTATATTATGCTTTCAAGTTCCAATATTATGTTAATTTAAGTCAATAGAGTTATTAATTTATCGTTACTATCTTCCGCGCAGGTGGATCATTCGTTTCATCGATTTTGTTTATTATTTACCTATATAATATTATGTATATGACATATTAGTACACTGCTGCAATGTTAAAATATATTTTATGTATATCATCACCGTTGGACTTTGTAACAAACTCGAAAGGAGGTCGCGGGACGGTCAGCTCCCATTTCGCCGCCGTTTCATTTTTTTTTTTTTTTTTAATTATGGTTAAGGCTTCGGCAACTGAGGTCATTAGCCTGGGGAACTGTAAGGGAAGGTACTGTAGGTTTTTAACACGTGTGTTTTTTTTGGCATTTTTGAATGGGCACCCGTAGGTTTCTGCCATGCCCGGTTTGGGGGCGGCGGCCTCTCTCTCCAGACATCGCGAAATGCCCAAAGAGCGATGGCGCCCGTGACCGAGATTCGAACCGGCGACTGTGTGTGTCGCAACAGACGCCTTAGTCTGCTCGGCCACTCCACCCCCAGCGTTTCATTTTGCCGCGGTACCATTTCGCCGACTTTAATTTTTTGCAATTCCATTTTGCCGAATTTATTTTTTAAGTAACTCTTTTAAGTAAACTTAAGATTAAAAATTACATACTAATTAGTTATATTTATGTAAAAATAGTAATAATTAGGTATCTTATATAGGTAGTCATAAATAAAAAAATCAATATTTTCATAATAAAAAAAATAATAAAAGTAATCATAAATAATATAAAATAATATAAAAAAAAAGTTTTGTTAAACAGGTCATAATAATATAGTTAAATTATTCGTTATGTTTAATTAAATGACTAATATTGTCCACAAAAATAGTCAATCCATTTCATTTACGGAGGATCGCTCGTCAATCTTTCCTTAAGACTACAAATTCTTTGTTCCATGAACTAAAGTTTTAATTAGTGGATCACCTTCAGATGAAACATAATCATTTTGAAGACCAACATCAACAACTTACCTATAAACTGCCTCACTGCCTGAGTATAATGAAAAAAACATCCACGAATTTGTGCATCTGGATATTTATTTTTTATTGTATTAAACATCGTTATTTCAAATTCTAATTGAAACGTTGTTGGCAATAGACATTTTCCTAAGCTATTAGCTTTTGCTATTAAAAGGTCAATCATTCGATTATATGTAGTTTCAGATTTATTTGGAAGTAAAGCATATATTCCTGGGAATACTACATCAAAATATACAAAATGTATAGTATATAATTGTAAAAATATTTTTGGTACACTTTTAAAAGTGCCATCCATAAACAGAGTTTTGCGTCACACATTTTAGAAAAAATTTCTGGCGTTCCAAAAATTAAAATTTTATCATCTAAACCATCGTCACATAAAATAAAATTTCTTCCATCTAATGTTTGACGCCACAAACCTGGTATATATAGGTCTTTTCTATTTTTCAGGTTGCGGAGGCACTTCCTTACGTTTATTTCGATGAATACTGGATTTTACTGATTGATATGTTGCAACAGCTTCTTTTCTTTTATTTTGGGTTACACAATCTCCTTCTTGTCTTAAAAAAGAAGTTCGAACTTTTTTATAAATCTATAGAAATTAGAAATACCAATATATTAAACTATAAGTGTGGACTGTGGTCAGTATGTTATTAAACATCTTTAATATTTAAATAATTTAATCTTAAAAAACGTAACTTTCCTTTTAATTATTACGTATAAAATACAATATATAATTATTACTTTAAATTATTATTATTCTGTATTTTAAATAATAAATAATAACTTTGTATTAAATTTTCAAGTGTTTTGACTCGGCCAAAAAATTTTATCGATATTAATAAACAAAAAAGAATATTAAAAATATATTTAGAAAAATTTAAAATTAAAATGCATTTAAAATTTCTCCTATAATGTTGCTTTGAGTTTTCTCTATAGCTACTTGAAGGAAAATTTATGGCAAATTTACTGTTGAAATTTTTAACCTTAGATATAAGCACATTTTTTATGATTTTTCAACTACAAAATCACTTGCAAATTTTCGTGATTTTGGCATATTTCGTAAAAATTCAAACTATAAACGCTTATAAAAAAAATTGTGACTATCGATCTTTGATTTCTTTTTTAACTACAATAAGAACAACGCATATAAAGAACCTTGTATTCAATTTTCAAGTTTCTTTGGTCATGTTAAATTTTTTTATCGAAACTTCAAAAAAAAATTAAAAATGTTATAATTACTTTCGGAATTGGTTCAAGAGGGTTTTCTTTTGCTCTCAAACGAAGTTTGGCCTTAAAACGTTTTTCTTCAATTTAAACTGGACAAGGACTGTGGTTGTGATTACAAAACTTATCGGAATGTACAGTGAATTCATCTGAAATTATTACACGAGCTCCACAGTTTTCAATACACTTCCAATATTTTTTATTCTTTTATCAATTCTAAAATAATAGTTATTGAAAATAAGGCATTCCCCTTTTCGCTGTGTAGAAATATATTCAATATTCGACATTATTATTTAAAAACTGTGAACTATAAATGCGCAAATACGTACTGGTGATAATCATACGACACTGACTGTGTTGACTTTACAGGTATCGCTGCGACGACACACTATTCATTCTATTTTATTTATATAATTATTGGGGATTTATCAATCGATAACTTCAGAATTGAGATAGTATTTCACTTAGATCATTTCAAACGATAAATATTTCTCTGAGTCTATTTATCACTTTTCAAATCACAAATTCATAACCATGTTTTAAGAAAAAAATAATTTTATGCGGCAAAATGGGTCGGCGGCAAAATGGGATTAATTTGGCGGCGAAATGGGATACGACCCGCGGGACGTCTGTGGTTAAAACAAACGTTCGAAACGACATGGTTCGGGATTGTCACTATAACCTAACAGCGTTTCACCATTAGCGAAATGTGATGGTTTATATAACGTCAACATTTCGCGAAACTCTTAAAGAAACTATTTAGAAAATAAAAAAAAACAACTAACCTCGTTTTTACCGAATATAAACGGCATTTGAAACGCTCTTGGAAAACACATCTCTGATCTTTATAATTTATATATATATGTATATATAACATAATATATTACGCTAAACATACTATTTTATTTTATTATAATCGTTTTCGCGAGTAATATTATGGTTTGATGTCTCGTTATTATGATCTTTTTTTTAAGCGCTTCATTTCGATACTTGTGCAACATTTTTCCGTGTTCAATATTCTGCAGAAAGGAGCGATTTCCGACCACAAATTGGATCTTTGGTGAGTCAAACTGTTTATTTTGCTTTTAAAATAATCGTGAAAAACAAAAAATAAAAATTACACGTTCGATTGTCAAAATTAATTTTTTTAAATTATCGAAATATAAGATATTACGAATATATGAAGTTGAAATAATATATGTATATAGTAAAATTGTGAAACTTTTCCCCTTTGGTTTTTGATTTTTAGACAATATAACGTAAATTTAACACAATTCAACAGTTAAATTCTTCGATTATGGTTCTCAGACACATAATATAAAACCAACCACAATAATATTATACAGAATTCATGAATACCCCCCCCCCCCCGCCAATAGGAAATGAATCTGTTGTAAAATTCTGTTTTATAGGCTTACATCGAGCAAAACAGGGAGACTTGTTTTCGTATATTTTTGGTCAACAGTATACGAACACCGATTTACCAGAAACTGTATAGTCACATCCATATTATTATTATTATTTTAAATTGTATTGTTCAGACATCGTTGAATTCGTATTTGTATTCATTTACGATGGTGTACACAAATCAAAATGATAGTATTATTTATTTAATTTTATATAAATCGAACTATATACGCGAGATAGATTTGTGTGTGTTTAACAAATGTTTTTCTCGGCCAAAGTAATAATTGGTTCATATCATACAACTTGGGCTAGTTTTTGAAATCGAAGTTTTTTTTCAGAAAACAAAGAAAATAAATATTAACGGAATAAACATTCGGTTGTTTAAGCCAGGGTTTTCCAACCTACGGCCAATGTGTTTGCACCGACCCGCCAAGCTAATTAATGTTTTGAAAATAACATGTTAGTTTTCGTTGTTTTGTAATTTATTTTTATTTTGGTCTTATTGATAACAACTTATAATTGTCATAGGTATATGTATACTGACGTTATCGAACGTACGTGTAATCTACGGGTTTTTCTAACTGCGCAAGTCCAGTGTAATATATTTGGGACAATGTTGAATCAGTTTTTATAATTATTGCAGTTTATATCGCTGTTTCTTATCGAGTGTTGTGCTCTGTGCTGTATATTTTGGTATTTAAGAGTTTAATACGAGTTTAAGTAAAAGACGGAAAGTCGATACAGAGTGCCGTGTTTTTAATGAAAAATGGAATAATGACTACTTCTTCATCTAACAAAATATTTTGCATTGCGTATGCGATATTAGTGAGGAAAAGGTTTCTGCTTTGAAAGAATATAATATTCGTAGAAATTTTGAAACCAAGCACACATCTACATATAACGAGCTATGTAATAAACTACGAAGTAAGTTTTCAAGTAACTCGTACTCTGGCGATAGCCGGAATACCTTTTACCGACGGTGAAAGTGTAAAGGAGTGCATTTTGAAGACAGTCGAAGAGATTTGTGCTGATAAAATCAATTTATTACACCGGTGTTAGATTGTCGGTGAATACAATTGCGCGACGTACCACAGATCTTGGAAATGACATTGTTCGTCAGTTTAAAAGATACTGCTAAAAGTTTCAAATACTTTTCAATTGCTTTGGATAAACCTACCGACACTTCAGACCCAGCGCAGGTGCTTTTATTCGTTCGCGGAGTCAATGCAACTTTTAAAATAAAACCGAAGAATTGGCCGACGTCCACTCTATGAAAAATACATGTACTGGTAATGACATTTTTCTCAAGGTAAAACAATCTATTTTTGCTTTAGGTCTTGTTTTAAAATTTTAAAAGGCGTATCTACTGAGTACTGACGGCGGGCGCAACATATGTATGGTGGAACACGTAAAGATTTGGTTGGAAATGTTTGTAAAGCTGTATTGGGGACTGGTACAGCACAACCAGTGGCTATATTCACTGCATTAAACACCATCAAACTTAGTGTGGGGAAAATTCTCCAATATCTGAAGTTATGAATGTTGTTGTACAGAACGTAAATTATGTTCGAAAAAATGCTATCGATCACCGACAGTTTAAGAACTTTCCTGCTGAAATTGAAAGCGAGTACCCGGATATTCCTTATCATTGTGAAGTTCGTTTGCTCGACCGAGGTTATGTCTTGAAAAGATTTTTTATTAGAAATCGACATATTTATGACGGGAAAACCCACGTTGTAACTGAGTTAGCTGATTTTTCATGGCTATGGAAGCTAACTTTTCTCGTTGATATAACTCAGCTCTTGAATGAGTTAAATTTAAAGCTGCAAGGTGCAAACTCTTTAATTTCAGATGCATATTCCTACATCAAAGCTTTCAAATTAAAATTAACTCAATTCACAAATCAATTAATAGAAAAAAAAACTTGCCAGTTTTCCAACATGCTACAAATACAAACTTGAAAACAATGAAGATTTTCCTACCGATTTTTTTGTTGGAGTTCTCGCCTATTCAAAAGTGCAGTTTCAGGTCCAGTTTAGAGGTTTCGAAAATGCAGAAGACCGTATTCGAATTTTTGAAAATCCATTTTCCATAAAAATAGAAACTTTACCAACAGAGCTTCAGCTTGAAGTTATCGAGCTCATATCAAACAACAGTTTCAAAGACTACTTCGAGGAAACTATAGTCTCCAACAATTTTACGCCATGTTGCTAGAAGAATCATTTCCAAATCTCAAAAAACATGCGCGTGAAATGATGACAATATTTAGCTCCACATACTTATGTGAGCATACGTTTTCAAAAATGAAATACGTCAAATCCAAATATAGAACTAACTTAAGTGACGAACATAATTTGCAATACTAATTGGAATCACAAAGTTTGATGCTAACTATCTAGACATATTAAAAAACGAGCAGTTCCCAAACGTTTCACTAAACAATTTACTCGTTTCATAATAAAGCAAAGTTTGAATTGTAAAATTCAAAAATTAAATGAACAAAATAAAATAATTATATAAATAAACATATACATTTTATCTATTCTTATCTATTCCTCAATTTCATAACCAAACTATTTCTCGAAAAATGTTAGCCCGCGATGCCCAAGCGTATCTTAAATTTGGCCCTCCGTAAAAAAGGTTGAATGCCCCTGGCTTAAGCTAATAAATATTCTTAACTTCTGTTCCTCCATTATAATAAGACTTGGAATAAATACATAATATTACGTTATATATGTATGATTATATTTTACAACGTATCTCATATTTAACAATCCGGAAATACAACAGAATAATTTTCTATAAGAAATTATTCTATAGGTTCCTATACCAAATTCGATATTCATAAGATATTTTATTTGATTTCATTCATTCGTCTCTTGTTGGGTAAAATACAATATTTAAATACAAAATGTTTAAATAAATATTTCAAAATTGCAAAAATACATTATAGGTAGATACCACGAGTATACTATATAAGTCTATAACACAGTATTATATAAATAAAAACATAATTTGAATTTTCTCTATTTACAATATTCTAAATACAATCAAAATTGTTAATGGTTACATTGCTGATGATCAGACAAATTTATCAATCTAAATTGTATGTAGGTACCAATAGCCAGACCACGATAGAATTACAAGTTATATACCTTGTCACTATTTACCTTTTTTTTTTTGTTGTTGTTGTTGAATCGCGGCGCTACAGGGAGGCACTTTATCCTAGGATAGTCCTTCTATAACCTTCACTATTTACTTAAATAATGGTTTTATAAATATATTAGAATTGGACTTTTATAATAATTATTGTAAATACATATCACTAAAATAAAATACCAACTTAAATTTAAAAATACGATTATTTAACTATTAAAATAAAAATATGGAAATAAATTGTATTTTAAACCTTTTAAGAATTGTAATAAATTATTATCATATAATTTTAAGTGACTCGTTAAGCTCCCTCATTAGTGTAAAAATCAAATTTAATCCTAGTGACATAGCAATACAAATTCAAAACAGATTAGAGGAAGCAAAAAATGGAAACAATACTATAATTCTAATTTGAATACCTTGACACACAGGAATAGATGGCAATGAAAGGGCAGATAAACAAGCCAAACTTGCTATACGCTCAAATGACGCACAATTCATAAACATTTCCCAATACACTGACGTAAGAAAACAGATTAGACAAAATACAATCTTTCTTTGGCAAAACATATGGAACATCCAAACAAACAAATTAAACCAAATTAAAAAAACAGTAAAAAGATGGAAAAGAAACCCAAACATTAGTACCACAAACGAAAAAAAACTGAATTAACTAGAAAGGGACACTTAAAATTGACTCACGGGTATTTGATGGTAAAAAACCAACCATTAATATGCCAAACATATTGTAGCACCAAACTCACAATTAAACACATTTTTGAAGAATGCAGAATATACCAAATACAAAGAAAAGAACTAAACATAAGCCATGACATCTGAATAAGTCTAGGTCCAAATCCTGAAAATGAGTCCAACAAAATAGAATTTTTCAAAACAATAATTAATAAACCTACTGTAAATCACAACTAAAATATTGTAAAATTATTTAAATTATATACCATATTTATTATTATATAATTGTATTTTATGTAACACTAGTGGCCTGTGTTGTCGAAGCGGAAATTTATTTATGTAAATTTCAAAATCAATAAAAAAAAAATTATTATCGATATTATTTTGCTAAAAATAAAACTAATAAAAAAATTTTTTTAAAACTAATTATGTACAGAAAAATACTTGAAATAATATTTGAAACTAATTAATCAGTGTTAAAAACATATTTCCCAAAAATCAATAGACATTTCTTTCATATTTTTATATTGAACACTGTTAAATATTTTTTATCCCACGCTGAATGCTCCATTGCGTTATTTATTATTATTATTATTATTATTATTATTATTATTATTAGGTACATGGAATCTAATTTAATTTGCAAGTGTCAACGTTTTTTACGCCAACACCATTATTATCTGAAAATGCATTTTTATATTTGTTTAGATGTTGATATTGTTGTGCATGTACCATAGTCAAACAATAATAACAATTTTATAATCATACATATTAAATTATACTAAAAAAAAAAAATTAATGAGTGGAATTCAAACTTAAATATATTAATTATAATTTTTTATTGCTAATAACCAGGGCTTGGAACTTTTTATCCACCAAAAATCTATGAAATATGTGCATACGTATGCAATAAAAAAATGCAAATATGCAGTAAAATATGCATTTATTATTTCACGAAAAAGATACATTTTAAAGGTTAATTATAAAAAAAAATTATTTTTGAATCATAAATATTTTATTTATATTTATATTTTGATGATTTGAAGTCTTTATACTGAATCTATTCCAAGAATCCTAAATTTAAAAAAATAGAATTTATCAAACACAGTGAATCATGCTAAGTATTAATTGCTATATTTACCTAAATTACACTGAATGATAAGATGCTTTTTATATTTTCGAGTTTAAATGATCGTCTGTTGTGGCTCAGAAGGTTATCGTAAACAGAAAATGATCTTTCGACATCCACGGACGTAATTGGTGTGTACTTGTAGAAAATTAGGTCATTTGTTGTCAGATCTTCAGGAAGACCATGCATGGTGGAGATTGATCCACTAAGTATTGACAAGATTTGTTTATGTGTTTTTAAACCAATATTTTTAGATAAAACAGTTTCCATTTTTTCGTAGACTTTTTTCCCTGGTTCACCTTGAACGGATTTTAATTGTGTTTGAACATTATCCACAATACCTACTCAACGATTCGTCTAAAGGCATGTTTTTAGTCTGCAGTTTTAAAATTGATTCAGAAAGAATTTTAAAATTTGAAGTAATATACACTAAATTATTTTGAACGTGTTCTTTTACCAAATTTTTTTTCGAAACTTTAATACTTAATTTACAAATTTACAATATTCAATTATTGAAAACTTGTATATTGTTGATTTTTAATACGTTTTTAACATAAAATGCATTTATATACTCAAAATCTTTAAATATGCAAAATCATATAAATTTACTAAAATATGCAAAAATATGCAATATACATTTTTATATTTCAGTTGTATGGTTAATGAAATTAATTTGTATCGAATCAGATTTGAAATATGCCGTTTCCTGAGAAAGGTGCAAATGCATAAAGTTCCGAGCCCTGCTAATAACCCATCAAATATAAAATTAACTCTGCTTTAGGTAAATTATTGTTTTATAAAAAAAAATTAAAACGATAAATCAAAGTTGGCTTAACATCACAATAGTTATATAATATTTAGATTGTGAGCTGAGCAATGAACATATTGATTTTACAATGATGTGAATGTTTTTTTGTGTATGTGTGCTGGAGATATTTTTTCTAGTAGAAAAAAGGTTAAGCTTAGATTTTCTGCTCTGAGGGTGGTTTCCGGTAGCGAATTGGATTTTGACGGTATATAATACTACATCGGGGGATCAAAAGTAAAAAAAAATTTATCTTTAAAAAAAAAAATTTTTTACTCGAAACCAGTTTTACAAGATCGATATTGTTTTATTGGTGTAAATCAAAGAGACATAATCGCAGGTGTCTACTTAATATTATCACAAAATATTTACATTGACATTTTTTATAAATAATAAGAATGATAAAATATATTGACTATTTTTGAGTTACATTATACTATTATAGTATAATATAACATTTGACGTTTTCGATTTAATTGTCTATAAATTTGATTAAAAAAATGTTGATTCATACATTTAAAACTGACTTACTCAATAACAAGTAGTTATAGACTCAAACTACTGCATATAACAGAATGGTTATCTACTGTCCCTCTCTTTATTTTTAACCATCATGTCCAATGCTCTATATTTATAATAAAACATTATTCATTTACGAGAGCTAAAACAAATTTCGGGAGGTATTTTCATTTTTATTTTGAAAAACAACAATTTATTTTATCAGAAAAAAATTTAAAAAGCTGTTTAAACGTCTCTTAAATGTCCTCGTATATTTTAATTTAATTTATATTTTGCATAAGTTGTATTTTCACGGAGTGTTTTAAATAGAAGTTGAACCGCTTGATTACGATTAAAAAAATAAAGTGTACCGCAAGCGCATAATCTATTTTTGATAAAATTTTGGCTGTTTTCTGGTTTATGTGTACAACAAATAGACACTGAAAAGAATGGATATTTTCTCGAAGGCCACAACTGTTCAACATTTATAAATTAATAATAATCAAAATACTGCGCGGGTAAATATATAATTATATATATATATAGGTATATAATATTTTGGATTTCGAGGAATTGAATATTTGACTGCAGGAAATATAATTAAAAATTCTTTTTTTCTTTTTTTTGGCAAAAGCAAATTTATCAAGAGCACGCAGGCAAGCATTCAGATTGCGAAGAGTTCAAAAAAAAAAAAAAATCCGCAACAACACCAATTCAGTCCTACCGAGTCAACTGAAACGAACAACCCTCTTTCGACATCACTCGGACGTTATTTATATAGATGTTATACATCATATTGTCCTCCAGCTGGCGTGCTACCCCGTAATAAATAGTGGCTTATTACTCAAAACCGGACGTCCTTCTCTCGCAGACACAAATAAAACACGGCACATATACTGTATAGCTTTGTCGTCGTATATTATGTTGCGCGATGGAATAATATACAGAGTGATTTTCGGGCTCGTCTTATTTTTTTATACGGTTAGTTATGCTAAATATTAAATTTCAGATTTATGTAATTTTTAAATACATCATATACCTACGTATTGAATACAATTTTTCGAATCATCATTGACATTTTTTGTACCACTTGAGGATAGTCGTCTTGTGACAATACAAACTTATTCGGGTTTTCAAACAGGAACTTCCTTTTTTTTGTTTTTATTTTATTAATAAGCAATTTTTTTTTTTTTTAAGAATTTTGATACATCATCTAAATCAAAATTCGAGCTAGCATATATAGGTTTTAAGGATAATATGTCCATGGCAATGGGTTAAGATTGTGGGCTAAGACGATTTGAAAAAGTTAGCTATTATTACTATTGATTTATCGGTACAAATAATTTATGTAAAAATGATCCACCAAGCATAATGAATACTACATCTAACATTACATAATATAGTTTTTGTTATCATTAAACCATTTTTAAGGATTATTATCCTTTGAGTAAACATTTTATTTGTTCAGAAACTACCGTTGAAAAAATGATCTGCTAAATAATTTTCAGTAAAAAAGGTGGGTTCTCGTTTGAAAAATAGAAGTTAGTATATCCCCCTTGATTATCACAAAAAATATCAGAAATTTGAAGAAAATACGGTCTTAAGTGTACTTAAAAATACTATAAATCAAAATTTGAATACATGTTAAGCTATCCAAGGAAAAATTGGGGGTGGGCATGCTTAAAAAATCACCCTGTATATATGTATCACGTAGAGATATTATATATAATATGCAGTATAGTATGTAGATAAAGTTGAACAATTTCCGTTTTGAAAACCTCGTCGGGATCGCGGTGGTTTACGGTTTTCAAACGATGACGATATTATATAAAATATTGATAGCAGGTCACACCTCCATCTGATATTTCCTCAGGACGTTTACCTGCTGAAAATATGTGTGACATAAAGTGGCCTGAATGGTGTTGAGATAATATGTCATCTTACGATGACCAGTCTGGTAACTGGAAAACATCTGCAGCAGTATTTAAAAATAAACGTAATTATACATCATAATACAGGTTGTCTCAGAAAGATAAAAAAAATTGGCTTATTAAGCGTATGACAAAAATTGTTAATATTTTATGATAAGTAAATAATTTAAGAAATATACTAATATTAGCAAATTCTCAAAAATCATATTTTTACAAAATTTATTACGTTCCAAATTAATTTAACCAAAAAAATATTGAATTTTAAATAAAGTCTAAAATATAAACTACTTGACTTCGATAAATCTTTTTACCATCAAAATTGTTCTTTTAATCAGATTCACAAATAGGCTATTTTGAATATATCCGAAACATTTTTTATCAGTTTTTAAGTTTTTATTTTCAGTATTGAAAAATAAAAAAAAAAATTATACTTAAAGTGTAGAGCAATTTTCTATGAATTATATATAAAAAAAAATTTTAATATTGAATATAACAAAAGTTATTCCATATGTCATCGTGAGACACTCTGTATGTTTGTTTTGTATTACGTAATAATATGTAGGTAGGCAAGTTGTACAGTCTTATCAATTTATTTATTTTATCAGCCATATATTGATACAGATAATAAATGATTTGATTAATATGTTTAGATGATCAAAAATTTATCTAAGTCAAGAAGTTTATTATTTAAATATTTTTAAAATTCAATAATTTGTTGTCAAATTAATTTGGAACGTAATAACTTTTTTAAAAAATATAATTTTTGAGAATCTTCTAATATGAGTATATTTCTTAAATAATTTACTCATCATATAATATTAACAATTTTTGTCATACGTTTAATTGACATCATTTTTTTTCGGATCTTTCTGAGACACCTGTATATACGTATAATAATAATAATAATATTCGTCAGAGTGGGATGAGTGCGTGACACGACAAACTAAACGTATTGGATTTCGTGCAGCTGCAAGGTCATGACCGATATTGCACGTATTCCAGAAAAATTATAGAGAGCCTCTGAGGAGAAATAAGGATAACCAGAAGAAAAGAACGCTTTCCGGCCATCGAGACAATATAACGACATCATTGTAGGCGGCGTATGTCAAATCTGCACGCACGACAATAATTATTATAATATGCTTGGAAAGCGTTTGCGGGAAATGTCGTAAAAAAAAAAAAAATGTATACGAATAAAATGCAATAGGAAAAACGAGAATATTGTTTGAAACGGTAAAAACACTAAGAACCCTTAATGACACATTGAATTCTCCGTACATTGCAGTACATATTATATATAATAAACATTAAACTGTATCGTCAACACCGCCATACACCGTGATTTTCCACTTTTCGTGTGCATACATGGCAATATTATTATTATTATATGTATGCTATCTACGGTCGGTACGCGTCATCATTGTGGTGTGATCATAAAATAGTCTGCAAAAAAAAAAAAAACGTAAAAAATAAAATATTGACTCGCACAGCGCAATGATAATACAATATAACGACAAACGTAAAAAAAATACAAATAAAAAAACGGATTCTGTCGGCCTAATCGGTATGCCTACGACGTCGTTTGATGTGGTGGATTTTGACGATAGTTTGTCATTAGGGGGGTGGGGGGAGGCGGCATAGTGTATAATGTACCTCCCTGATTTTGTTCGCGTTTCATTGGTCTGTCGTACAATATTAACAAACATGCTGCCGATGGCTGGAACCCGACTGAGCGCGATTGACCTTTTTCACAACCCGATTGAGCATGGTTGGAATCAAACAATTGGAACCCAAAAAAACCCAAAAAACAACACGATTGAGCACGAAAATAGGTGCGACGTTGCCATTTTGTATCGTATAATATTAATATTAAAAAATAAAATACATTTGAATGTAATAAAATAAAAATCGTTTAATGGGTTTTAATCACATATTACATATGTACCTACGTCAGTTAGTTTATTATATTATATTACAATGACAGTTAATTCCGTTAAATACTGAATATAAAAATACATAATATAAAAAAAATAAATAAAAAAATGTTGATAATACGAATCAAAATAAATTTAAAAATAAAAATTTAAATTTTTTCCCCTAAATACATATTTCCAACTTTAAATAAGTATTTAAGTAGGTTATCAACAACTTTAAATTCAGAGTACTCCTGATAAGCCTTTATAGTGAAGTTAATTTTTTGGTTTTCGATAACACTAATTTTTTTATGATTATTACTTGCTATGGATTGAATTTTCGTGATCGTTTCAGCCCGAGTTTCTTGTAACACTATAATAACCAAGTGTATATGTGGATGTGCCTTGTAAAATTGAGAATTGTATGTCCTGTGGAAACTTATGTTAGTAATTACCTATTGGTAATATCTACTACTCAACATACGTAGGTACTAGTGAAAATCTGACAACGTTGTATACAATATTTTTTTTTTTATCGTGCTCAATCGGGTCGTCTAAAAGGTCGACCGATAACGACCGTGCTCAATCGGGTATCACCGCTGCCGATGACCGAACCGTGTAAAAAGTTGATAATTTAAACGAATTACGCATACCTATTATATTATACTGCTTTATTGGTATAGGTACCTATTAAAATAATATAATTTTATTCATATAATGCTATAAAGTTATCGTTTATTGACAATATAATAATAATATTTATTAACTAAGATCCGGAGATTATACCTACACGATTGTTAAAAAAACACATTCTTCGAAAAATCTTGAATATGAAAAATTATTGATTTTTTTTGTTTGATTTCAGACGATTCGATCCCGCGTGCGGCCACGATCTATTCCAAAGCTGACCTATATATTATATGTCAATATTTTTACGTTTATAGCAACTGCCAACTATAAAAATAATAATAATAATATCCTCGCTATTATTGGATAAAAAGTTGTGGACATATTTTATTTTGATTGTTAATGAGGTTTACTTGAAATTGGCTTTTTAAATTTATTGAAATCCTGCAACTATTAAACCGATTATCATATAATATCGTTTTTAAATTTTAAACATTAAGAATTTAGCATAATTATATAATATTAAACTGGATGATGAAATATTAAAAATGTATTCGAAATACATATTGTATACTTTGCGACAAATATTTTTTCAGACATTATTTTGGAAGAAATAGATTAATACTGCAGCTTCTATATACCTATAGTTAATACAAATCAATTGACTAAAAGATTGATAGGTACTTTTTTCCACCCCCTCCCCTCTCTCTCAAAAAAAATCAAAGTTCGTAAAGTCGTGAACCGCATTTATTTGACATGTGTGTGCTTGCATGCTCAGGAACAACACTCTGTTATTTCTTTTATCCCATAGTCATCATACACACCCACTAATGATCACTTAAGACCTCACACATTTATACGTCACGCACTAGGAAAATCATTTATATCGAATCCCATTAAAACATTATTTAATGACATTTTCACAAGTTCGCGTTTTTTTTTTTCACTTGTATAGCCGCAGTTAGGATATACTTTGTATATAATATTATGTTAAGTATGTATTGTATATTATTTGTATATAAGTATATATTATTGACGTTTATTTTCGGTATTTTACTTAGGTATATAATAGGGACGGATATTTTGCGGCTACCATTGAATTGGCTCCCAATTTTGGGTAAATATAAATTCGATCCTTGAATTGGCTCCTGAAAAATGTATATTTAAATTGGCTCCTTAAATTGTTAAATATTATTTTTTAACCAGGGATTCTCATATTATAGGCGTTTACTTTTACGATGTAAAATCCAAATATATTCAACTTTTTCTATACCTGTATTAGATAGTACTTAATCTGATACAAAAATTATTATAAGTATAGACCCCGAAAAATAGTCTTATACATATAATATTTTTGTTTAACTTATTGATTTTTATGTATAAATTTTATAATGACGCACTTTGCTAAAATACTGTCTGTTTTTTCTAATTTTTTAATTTATATAATATACATAAATTTTATAATGACGCACTTCGGTAAAATATTTTCTGTTTTTAAATTTTTTAATATAATTTTGTGTAACGAATTACGAATTATACGTACTTTAAATTATTAACATATTGGCAATCAATAAATTTTTGAAAAAAAAAAACGGTAGGGAGCCAATTCAACAGTAAATTCTTGGGAGCTAATTCAAAGGTACTTAGTAAGGGTAAAATATTGACTACCTGTATTGGGGAGCCAATTCAATTGCTCCGTATTTTGCACGTGTCATCAGACCATACGTTATCTACTATTTCTTTTCCTCCAAGTCAACCTTTTATGACCTATAATTAAGTAACGAAATCCGGGTTTTTCCTGTAAGACAATATGTGTTTGTATTATAAAAACGCAAAGGCTCCGACTCCCTTCAGAAGACAAACACTGTTATGAGACGCTGTCGCGTAGATGAGTACCAATTTTCAAAATGTTCTATTGAAATAATATATAGAAGTTTTGTAGTGCATAAAATATAAAGGCAGTAAAATCGTTAATTTGTTTGCAGGTAAGGCGAATGATAAACACTACGGATAAAGATGATATATGTTTAAAGTTTTAAAAACCTTCACTTCAACAGTGTCAAAACCTAAAAGTGTCCACTCGACAACTCAGTCTGAGTGACTCGGTCCATCAATCGTCGTATACGACTGTAGTTTTAGTATAAAATGAAATATAACAATCTGTAAAAGTGATTAATCGCGCCATATGTATATGTGATATGTATATATATAATAATTTGTAAAATGTTATATTGTAAATAGTTATATATATATACAGGGTGATTTTTTTATCATGAACCACTCATTATTTCAAAAAGTATCAATGTTTTTGAAAATATTTTTTTACAAAGTTTCATATTGTTAAAAAAACAACGTTTTTATGAAAAAATTATATTTTTTAATATTTTTTATCCTTATAATTTTTAAAGTTTTTTACTTTTTTGAATGGCAACCTAGAGTTTTAATTTCATATTCCAAAGCAGAATATTTTTCTAAGTATTTTGATACGTAAAAATCGAATTTTGGACGAATAGTTCATGAGTTATAAGTATTTAAAGTTTAGATTGGCGGAGTGGAGTGGTACGGGGTTACCCCGCAAAATGTTTGTCCACTACTCCGCTTGTCTAAACTTTAAATACTTATAACTCATGAACTATTCGTCCAAAATTCGATTTTTACGTATCAAAATACTTAGAAAAATATTCTGCTTTGGAATATGAAATTAAAACTCTAGGTTGCCATTCAAAAAAGTAAAAAACTTAAAAAATTATAAGGATAAAAAATATTAAAAAATATAATTTTTTCATAAAAACGTTGTTTTTTTAACAATATGAAACTTTGTAAAAAAATATTTTAAAAAACATTGATACTTTTTGAAATAATGAGTGGTTCATGATAAAAAAATCGCCCTGTATATATATATAAATATATATTATATATATATAAATATATATATATATATATTATGTTACCATAAATTCAGTGACAGACGACAGATCTGGTATTATATAATATGTGAGGTACCCGCCCCCCTCACCACCGTCGAAGGTCCTTTGTATACGCGAAATATATTGTGCAGTATATTAATACGACACCGCCGCGATATAGGTAGAATATATATATATATATATAATATATATATATATATATATACTGACTTAAAAACCGCCAAATTCTCGCCTAGGTCTTGAATTTCGTTATTAATTTTCGTCTCCCGCGTAATAAGATATACAATGTGTATTTTGCGCGAAAACGTGAAAATGGCGGCGCATTAATCTAATCACTTTAGTGGATCGCGATGTCATTATTGCGCGGTCCCCGCGTTTATTATTCTCGACGTAATAATAATAATAATATAATACACGTGATGATATAATATTATAAATATGTATAAAATAAAATTGTGATTTTTTTACCCAACCCGTGAACGGAGCATATTTTCGCGGATTTTCCGTTATATTCTGCGAACGATTGATTTGCAGTTTATTGCAATATATAATCGTTGGCTTATAAAACCCGCGTAATCTTGGTGTGAACTATATACGCTATTCGTTTTCTCATCAAATCGTGGTGTTCCGTGTTTACAAACCGTATAATATACCTATTTTATAGAGAGGTTTTAGTTGTTTCATAATCGATTTTCCGACCACTGTTTTCTACCTGCTGCAGCTGCTCTACGCACAGTGCATGTGCAGTACGGTGGTGGTAATATCACATTGTTGCGATTATTTAACGGCAGCGGCCATAAAATGAGTTTCGATTTATCATTAAAATAATATTATAATACCATATTATTATAGCCATATATAGGCAGATACTCGTTTTAGTTCAGAGCCGACGATAAGAGAAAAAAAAATGATAGTATACCAATAATAAAGCAGTAATAAAGGTTTTAGATGGGTTCTGCGCGCGTGCCTATATGAATAGGTAACGTATATGTAGGCGGCGGATAACGATTTCATGAAACAGATGAAATTTAAATAATAAAGTCATTTTTTTAAATAAATTTCATAGCCATTTTTTTCCGTGACACGTTAACATTTCCCAAACGGCCAGCAGCTGCAGTGTATAAATGAGCGTTGCAGAGCACGCTTGAGTACGCGACGGTTTTAAATTTAAAATTCAAACTACGACACAATCATACCGTGAGACCTCGAACCAAAAGTCGTGCAGTGCAAGCTGTATATCATTATTACCGTCGTATATAATGATTTGATATTGTGTACCTATTATAATTTTTTTCTGTTTTGCGTTTAAATAAACAATATTCACTTTGCAGCCATTCGCGCGCGTTCAACAAGTTGTACGCGACGTGAAAAAGTTGATATTTTTATTTTTTTTTTGTCGGAAGGAAATAGCCACGCATAAGTAGGTACTATAAGTTATTCAACGCAATACAATATGCATAAATAGAATAGTAGGAAACACCGAAATGCGATTGCAGTACGAAATCGTGACTTTCCGCGTCGCCGGAACCCAATTTGCCGAATCTCAATTCGCCGACATCCCAGTTTCCCAGTTCGCTGACTATTTATTTACATTTTCCCAATTCGCCGACTTATTAAAAAATAAAAGTAAACACAAATTTGTCATGTATAAACGGTTATTAATACATAAAGTTAGTAGATATATTAAATAAAAATGAAAGTAGGTTAGGATATTATATTATTATACACAAAATAAAAGTAAATATAATTAATAAAAAAATTATAAAATTATTATATGATATTTTATTCTATCGTCGACATACTCTATTAAAGAGATTTCTTCTGATTTCAATCTATTATTATATTATTATATTCTGTCCACTCGATGAATAAAATTATCAACAACTAATAAATCTCGATATTTTTCATGTTTTGTTTTAAACCATTCCATTTTTAATTCAATTTTCTATAATCACTTTTCAATAGTTATACCAAAGTTCACTATAAAATCAGCTGGAATGAACTAAATTCACCAATCTATACTACATAATATGGATTTTATATTTTTAAGTGTGGAAAAACATTTAAAATGTTGAACTTATATCGATAACATATTAACATACCATAATAATATCGCTATAATATCTTATCCGTTTTCGATAAAACCATTATGGATCAGTGAACTGTCGGTGAATCGGGAAAATTGAAACTTTATTAATAATTTGTCGGCGGGCCGAGATGTTAAAAAAAAATTTTAAACTGGTATATATGTCGGCAAAATGGGTATGAACCTTTGAAATAAACGACGTTAGAGTGCTAGACGTACCTTTATTGGACGTAATTATATTGGCCTGATCTATAGTTCAGCGTCATTCGAATAATAACAAGAAATGTTTCAATACGGAACGATTCATTTAGCGCAAAAAACACTCATATTATTTCAAAAACAGTTATCGTTTCGAGACTACGTTTTTAAAACCAAATTATTTTTTATTTTTTTTCACCACAACATGCATTTTTGATTCCTCATTCTAGAATAAAATTATTGAAACATTGTTGTATGGTAACATTTATTAAACAGTTATAAACAATCCATTTTATATTAATTATTAGTACCTAATAATTTTGAAGTTTGAATATTCGTATTTGTCTAATGGAAAATCAACCTTTATCTTGTATAATAACTGTGCGTAAATATTATATTTTTAATAATTTATAACTTTATAACAGGATAGTATAAAAATGTTATGTATATTTTTCGTAGACTGAAGATAATATTTTGTGTAAAAAAAAAATAAAACCAACATATAAAATGAACATAATATCCACGTTAACAGTTATCTGTTCTATATTAAACACGAGTTACACTAGAGCTGGCGGTATGTGAAATTCACTCACCGGTATTCGGTATGTATTTACATACCGGTAATTCGGTATTTTTCGGTAAATACCGTCTCTTTGGTAAATACCGTACATTCGATAAATACCGTATCTTTACTCGCCGTACCGAAAAATACCGGTATACCGGAATATTCAAATACCGGTATTTTTAAATACTGGTAGTTCCAAATACCGGTGACTCACCGGTATACCGTGAATACCGCCAGCTCTAAGTTACACATGGTACCCAACGATTTTCCCGAATCGAAATTCCCGAATGCACTTTTTCCCGAAAATGCGAAAAACCGAAATCTTTTTTCTCGAATGCGTTTTTCCCGACGGTTATTGTACCCGAAATAAAAAATTTCAACATTTAATTAATAGCATATTGTCGCGGTCCGCTGGCGACGTGTGCGGCGATGAAGATGGTATTTATGAAAAGCTACGGGTATCTTGCCTTTATCGCACTTCACCAACGTTATAATATGAACATTCAACTATTTTCACACCGATATCATAATTACATTGTAATAATTGTAGTCGCGTGTACTATCAGCAGTCGTTCTACTTCCTAGTTCTTCGAACTAGTGTTTTATTGTAAAAATTGTTTTATTTTTACTTTACCAATCACCATCATGGCTGAAATTAAAATTTTGGGCGAAGCGAAATTAATTTACGATGGTCTTATTTACGTACGTTCTAAATTACCAGTCAACGGAAAAACATACTGGGAATGTCAAAAATTACGTATGAAAGGGTGCAGAGCAAGAATTATTATTATGTTCGGGAAAAAGTTCATTCGGGAAAAGACGTACGCGAAAAAAGGTTTCAGGTTTTTGGATTTTCGGGAAAAATACCGGTAACCCGTTACACATTCCGTGGATCTAATAAAAAACAAAAGATGGAAGTAAGCGTGTTCAAAAAATGTATTTATTATGAAAAATAGTAATTTTTTATGTTTATTTTTTGAAGGAACAGACAAATCTTGAAACAATTTTTAAAGAGATAAAAGAACTAACAAAAAAATCGAAGACGGCCAGCCTGCTATAATAAATTCACCCAATGTGACCACTAGAGACGTAAATGCAGTGGGATCCATTAAAATTGGCTATGATTATATTATCATGGACATGTTAAAACAATACTTTAATAAAGGTTAGACACCTCTTAACAGCATAAACGGGGACCTAAACGGCGCAGATATTTTCATCAAGGCCACGCTTTTTTGGACCATTTTTTCACAAATACGGTTGGCTTGCATTTCTCATAGTTTCATTGTAGAAGTTATTTATGACGGAATTTTTGTAGTAGTTGTATAGTTTGAAGTATCGTTTGGTGCTTTTTGAATGAAAATATCTGAGTAATTTTGGTCCCCGCCTATGGTGAATAATGTTATTTTCATCACACCTTTTGTTTAAGACTAACGATTAGATATTTTAGAAATATTAGATCTAAAACTAGAAAATGTCTGACACTATATGAAAATACCTAACATTTAGTCAGTTTTTGATATATAGCCTATATCTATTATACTTTAGTGGTAAAAGTCTAATATTTTGAATCAAACTATTTTCAAACAGCCATTATTGTAAATGATAATATTATGGGGTTTTTTTTTTAACGCATCAATAAAAATTAAGCTGTATATATTATTTACTTTTGTGTTTTACCAATTGAGTCCCCTAGAATCTTTTAAGATTTTCGGAGAGAAAACCCACATTATTAATATTCGTCGTTCGTTTTCCGGTGTCTTTAAAATGCTAATACATACATATTACGTATAGGTATTAGATTTTGTATGTCGGTCACGAGAAAAATCGAAAATCTTTGCGTTTATGTATTCATAGTATACAATATTATGGATGTTATAATAATATATTTGTTACAATAAAGCCATATTATAACATATAGGAACATATAGCTATACCATTTAAACCCTTTACGCAAGGATTTAATCACAAAAGAAAATTTAATTTCAAATGATACGAAAAATTATTAGTGCATCATAGTGCATTATTATGGGTATACATACACCGCAAATTATTATAATTGTATAGATTTTACATGTTCACCCGGCCCATTTTTCAATTTTTATTTTTTTATTTATTGCATGAATTTATTCGAATTCTGATTTTTCAATTTTTCAATACCTATTTTTATATAATGTGTCGTTCATGGAGTATCCTATATGGGTGATATTAACTGGTTCTTTTTAAATAAGTACCTAACACTTTTTTTGATTTTTTTTTGTTAATTTTTCGTCAGATTTTTTAATGTTTATGTACATATCAATCGAAATTCGAATGAGTAGTTTTTGAGATAACTTTGTGTAATTATATTTAAGGAAAACAATATCCTGTTAATGATAATGGATTTGAAATAAATTCAGGCTTTGATGATTTGAGAATCTTAGTGATTAATATTAGTTAATCAATATATTTGTAAATATTGTAAAGTATAATAAATTCAAGATCCAATATTACGCATCACATAAGACATAACATATTTGATATTTGAGTGAATTCTATTTTAATAAGTACAATCTTTAGTAGGTATAGGTAATCGCGCGGCACGAACATTTTAATAAATCAGAAATTACGCTTTTGAATTTTTATTTAGATATATTTAGCCATTATAGGTAGATAAAAATTTTCAAAAAAAACATCCTAACAATAACAAACATATAACAAAGATTCATATTTGATCAAAATAAAAAACGTATTACCACAGCTAGAGTTCTCCTTAGATAAGAGATCTTCAGCCTTTTTAGGCAGTGTGCTGCCTATTATTTTCTAAAAATTTCAAAAGCTAAAGTAATATACGGAAATAAAATGTTATAATAATAAGTGAAAAAAATAAAAATAAAAGTTATTAATAATCTTGTTGTAGTTACGTATAACGTATGTACAAATATACGGGTGCGTTCCGATTGCGTATGATACTATTGCTTGTGGACCTTTTCATTAAAACTATTGCGTACATTCTACCAATCCAAACTTAGTGCAATGTTACCTTTGTTCGAAATCGTGATAATTTGTAAAATAACTAATTTTAGGAAATGATTGCTTATATTTGTAACAATTTCATAAACGTTACTGTAAATATTTTTCTCGGGCCAATAATTTTCGATAATCTATAAAATACTATCTAATATTAAGATATCTGAAAACTTAACCATATGTAATAATAAACTATATGACCAATTTAAAATAGATGGTAATGTATTAAATTTTTTATCGGGAACTGGTTATCGATACCAAGGTTTTAACCAATAATAATTCTATAAATATTGTTTTTAGTTAACTTAAACTTTTTAATTTTTTAAATTATATTATTTCTATTGTATTTATATACCTATATATTTTATATTGTTTTTAATTGACTATAATAATGGTTTTTAAATTGAATTATATTTATTAGCACCTATTGGCAACGTTTCACTCATTTTCGTACGCAATCGTAGTGTTTCTAGGTAGAAAAATCGTACGCAATCGTTCTACTAAAAGGTTAGGTAAACGTACGCGATCGTATATCACCGCAATATATAATATGCTGTTCTTAAAATCTGTCCGTGATGGCCTAAAATAAAGACATAACGGGGCGCGGGTTGTAAACTCCGTCAAATGGTACCTACTACATATTATTTTAATATTTAAACCATGGTGATTTAATAGTTTGATAGGTACGCTTAAAAATTCCAAAAATAATCAGTTTTTGGATAAATAAACGGCTGTAATACGATTGCGCGCGGTCCTTATCAACGGTACCTTTTTAGGTGTACGATTGCGCGTGCTAAATTATTTTTGCTTCTAATCAACGTTGCCAAATATACAGATTATAGGTGCATGGTAATTATCCGAACTTTTTATGTAGACTAAGTGTGAATATAAAGTATCATCTGTTATTTTTTGTAACTATTTGTACTATTTGTAACTTTTTGTACTATTTTTGACTGATTAATTGACACGTGATGCCACGTTTATAATGTTATTAGAAATAAATACAATAACAACATATACGACAAATAACAAATTTTTTTATAATTTTTTTTATAATAATAATTATTTTAAATTTTAATAATAAATTGGCAACGTCGCATCCAATTTCACGCGCAATCGTACGCTTTTGAATAGTCAAAAGCATGTTCTTTTTTATTCCGGCATCGCGCGCAATCGTATGCCCAAAAAGGTAAAACGCGCGCAATCGTACTCCACCGAAATAAACAAATTAATAAAAACAGGGATGATCATGCTCGATGAAACACTTCACTGTATACAATATGCAATATAAATATATAATGTTTCAATTTCCAAGTTTCCTACTTAAATAATTTTATACGTTTTATAATATCGCACAATCTGTGCGCACATCGTTCGCTGCAGCAGCTTATGACATTTGCGTTGAATCGTTTTTTTCCGGTATTACACACGTAACGTCCCATATATATATATATTATATACTATACTATACTTTATTTTATCGATGTTGGCGGTATTACTGTTAGCTAGGTAGGTATATATTATTTTTCTCTGAGTGGGTATTTAAAATTTAAAAATTATTATAAACTCGGAAAGCATTTCTATTTAAATGTTTTATAATATAATACACAACACTGCACTGCACTGACGGGTTATTCGATTTACGACAAGTACCACAATATATTATTATATATGATTATAATATTAATTTAGCACAATGTATAATAAATGCACAAACGAGTAATATAATATCCATGTCGGTTTATCGATATATTGTTTTCTTCGTATTCGTTATAATATTTATTTAAGATTCTTCTGGTTCTTTCTTTATTCAAATCGTTTACAAGGGCACACTGCATACAAAATGCGCAAATATACATATGTCACAAATATATACAGAATTATACACCCCTATTTTTCCCTCGATTTTATTCAAATATCATGAATTTTTGAATTTGTGAGCCTTACTTAAAGTCCCTAATACGATTTTTTTTAGATTTTCATTATACCAGTGAATAAGTGCCCGTAGCATAAAAACTTATTTGTTTCAAATGAGAACCGTACTTTTTTAATATAAACAAAATTATATAGTTTTCTTGAGAACTTTGATGTTCATTATTCAAAATTCAAACGAATAATTTTTCTCAGTTATGTTAAAATGTTTGTTTTAACGATAATATAGTCCTTAAAAATATAAATGATGCATATATCCAAGACTGAATTTAATGTTTATTTGTATTATAATTCAACCATTTTTAAAAATTATAAAATTCGTTAGATTTATATTGGTTCCTAGCATTTTAGGTATTCAGAGTCTATAAGTACACAAAGATTAATAAGTCATAAACTATACACTATTTCAAATTTTTTTGATTTAGATACGTCATAATTTTTAATACTATTGTCATTTGAGTAGATTATATGAGTCTGCTGTGTCTCCATATCACAGGACTAACTTTAGGTTGTTCATTGAATATCAAGAGTTTTAAAATATGACCTTCAATCAGGTTTATTTAAACAAATTGTTTAGAATATTTTTTCGATGAAAATGATTTTATAATTTTTTGAATATTGGATTTCCGATGAATCGGTTGGCTAAATATTAATATTCAATATTTATTAGTTATTAGGAGTTTATTTACAGGCATGCCAATCTATACTTATCAATGAAGTTCGCTTTCATAAAATTACACGTTTTTCTTACTATATCTTAGATGTAAAAACATGATCTATATCTTAGATCTCGAAAACAATGAAAGCTAGAATAAAAAAACAATTATACCGGGTGATTCTTTTATCATCGAACACTTATTATTTAAAAAATGATTAATGTTTTTGAAAATATTATTTTACATAGTTTCTAGTTGTTAAAAAACCAACGTTTTTATTAAAAAATTATATTTTTTATCTTTATAATTTTTAAGTTTTTTACTTTTTTGAATGACAACATAGAGTTTTAATTTCATATTCCAAAGCAGAATATTTTTCTAAGTATTTTGATTCATAAGAAGTTTATGAGTTATAAGTATTTAAAATTTACACAAGTGGAGTAGCGGTCAAACATTTTGCGGGGTAACTCCATACCACTCCACTCTGCCAATCTAAACTTTAAATACTTATAACTCATAAACCACTCGTTCTAAATTTGAATTTTATGAATCAAAATACTTAGAAAAATATTCTGCTTTGGAATACGAAATTAAAACTCTATGTTGTCATTCAAAAAAGTAAAAAACTTAAAAATTATAAGGATAAAAAATATTTTACAATAAAGTTTTTTAATAAAAACGTTGGTTTTCGAACGACTTGAAACTATGTAAAAAAATATTAGTAATTTTTGAAATAATGAGTGTTCAATGATAAAAGAATCGCCCGGCATAGTAGATTTATGTGCATATATACAACTCCGCGGGAAATACAATACTCGTAATCGCGTATCAAAATTCAAAAATAACATACTACGCGATTTCAATATTTACCTATAACGTAATGCATAAGGCTAGAGCTCGAAAACTAATTTAAAATATTAAATTGGAATGTAAAAATTCATAAAATTGACTCTATAGAGCAGTATAACAAATGTATTTCTATAATTATCTACAATAAAGTATATGTATGGCTGTGTACGGTTTTAATATCGTTAACGTGAAAATAAGCCGTTGAAAAAAAAAATCCAAAGCCCGTATGGAAAATAAAAACGTATTTCAAATATTATTATGCTGATCACGGATTTCGATCAAATTCAATCTTGACAAGCAGCTGCAGTTCAGGGCTAATGGGGAACTCTGAACTAATTATTTAAATAACTATACGTAGGTATATATTATTTGCTTAAGGGGGCTGCAGCACTACATTTTTTCCATACATTTAGACCAATAAGCGAAAGAAAATTAAACATACTTCCAGTAGCTCGATTTCAATTTTGAAAACGGAATTCGATTTGCATTCCTCTTTTCTAAGTTTACTCGGAAGTGGATTTTTATATATTTAATTTCGTCCCTATCTACAACAAAGTTAAGTATAAGTTTATTTTGAGAAAAATGTAAACTTATTATGCATTATATTATATTAACTAAAAATAAAATCGTAAATCTACTTCCGAGCAAACCTAGAAAATAGACTAACGAATATAATCATCTTTTCAAAATTAATATAAGTCGATCAAAACAACCTGAATTTTCATTTCTCTTTTGGTACTGTTTGCATAAAATTGCTGTCCTAGAGCAGGAGCAAAAGTATTTACTTCGTGTTTATTGACTTGTGCATGCGCGTATGGGCGTTAGAACATTTCTAAGAATCTTAGTAGCCATAACAATAGTACCCTCATTCCGAACGATTATAAATCAATTAGAGCTAATGACTACGGAAATGAAATAATAATATATTATATAATAATTGTAAAGTATAAAATATATGGTAATAAGTAAATTTATGTTACTACAAAACAAAATATGATTAGTTGTGTTCAAGTATTCAGCCGGTTAAGTTCAATTTGTTTTTCTTGTCCGTGATTACTTTTTTAAATTTTAAAATGAATGAAGACTGGCGTTTTGGTAAAAAAGCGCGTCTCAAGCTATGTGCACCACGGAAAAAACCAAATTTGGCTAACTTGAAACGCAAAAAACTCGAAGATCATGAAAACAATGATGAGGTAGGTATTTATAATATATTGAATAGATTGAATTTTAGATTCTGAACGGACTGATGAATGTATTGATTTTACAATGATGTGTGTTTTTTTTTTTTTTTTTTTTATTTGTGCCTGGGGACAAAATTTCTACCAGTAATAGTGCTTCGATTTTTGACTTCAGCCTCTTTTCTGAAAGGAAAGTGAATCTAGTTGGTACTTTGGGGGGTCAAAAGTAAAAAATTTCCAATACTTTTCAAACGCGCAGGGAAAAACCCTAAAAAAAATAACGGAAAAACGGGAATTTTTACGCAAAACCAGTTTTCGACAAAAGTTATATTTTGTGGAGTCAGAAACAAATATTGTTGTATATGTCAATTAGCTGAAAACCGTGACGAAATAGCACAGGATCATTTATGTTTCAAAAATTGGAATTCGGCCTCAACCGCGATGGAAGCCGATATTATTGTTGAAGGGTTCAAGCAAAGTCTGCATATGCATAATGTTATATATTCTCAGTTAATAGGTAAGTGACTTTATTTTTTTTTTTTTGCATAAATATTTTCATTTACTTATACGTTGTATTATTGAATATATTATAAAAAAGGAGATGGTGACAGTAGTATTATGAAACGTTTAAGATTGGAAAAGCCATATGGTACAAATGTTGTTATAAAAAAAGTAGAATGTACTAATCATTTACTACGTAACTACATAAATCGTCTTAGAGATATAAGTGGGAAAAGAAAAAATGATAAAGGAGATGTCATACCTGGTTGTTATCGGAAAGTGGTTCATGATCGCTTACTTAGGCTTCGGTATGCTGTCACTGAAGCGATAAAATATAGAAGACTTGAACAAACAGATCGCACATATGAAGCAACACTGACTTTACTCAAAGCAGATATAACAAACGGACCTAATCATGTTTTCGGAGACCACACTAAATGCCAATCGTATTTTTGTGAGGGTCAAAAGAAAGGTATGTAATTTTTATTTGTGTACTGTATGTTTGTATGACATTTATGATTTATAGAATAAAAACTTAAAAATAACTATAAATAACTCATAATATATAAATTTCAAGTTAATAGTTTTTAAATAACGACAAAATAAGAAAATCGTTGTATGAGAAATGAGAATTAGATAATTTACGAGTGAATATATACCTAATATGTAACTTCAAACGCACGTAAAAATTAACTTGAATTTCCAGTAAACTTATTTGTATTATTTGTTAAATGTAGGAAAATTTAAGGGGAATTTTTTAATATATTTTTAAATCTTAGATATAAATAGAAAAATTGTTATATATTCTAACTCGAAAAAATGCCAATTTTCGTGATATTGATAAATTTTATCAACATTTTAACTTTAGGCGCTCATAAAAAATTACTGTAGACGAATGCTCGGCTTTTTTTAATGTTCAATAACAACAACTTATGAGGACGGTTATAATACATTTTCAAGATTTTTGACCTATAAATAGTTAAAAAATAATCGCAGTATTTTGAAAATATTATGGTGCATATAATCATTCTGTGATGCATCATCTACGGTTATATTTTTAGAGTTACAATAAAAAAACAAATTCTCAGTTTTTTCTTAAATTATTGTTTGGTTTTCTTGACGCTTGTATTATATATGTTTTAGGAGAAGAAAACATCGTACCCGATTTAAAAATCTTTGGTGTTTGGGATGATATTTGTAGAGCCCGAAATCTTCTAACTTATCATACCGAAAGTTTAATGTATGGCTATAATAACAATTCAGCTGAACTTTATAATTCAATTTTAACCAAATATGTCGGAGGGAAACGCGTAAATTTTTCATTGAAAGGGTCTTATCAACTAAGGTGTAGCGCAGCAGTCACTGCATATAATTCAGGACCAAACCGTCTTTCTTTGTTTAACAAACATGTAACAAATAAAAGCCCAGGGAGATTTACAAAAATGTATATTAAAAGGCATATAGTAAGAGCTGAAACTCGAAAACGACGGCGATGTCTTTTTAGTGGACCAAAAAATAGAAAAAAATGTACAACAATAGGAGGACCAGATGAAAACTATGGAAATGTGTCTCATGACCCACTTTCTGAACTTACTGATGTTGAAATCAAACAGTTAAAAAATAAGTTCATGGAAAATTTAAAATTAACTGAAAAACAAATTATAGACTTAGAAATGAATACTAAAAGACAACATCAATGTGATGAATGGCATTTGGAGCGAAAAAAAAGGTAGATATTTCATATTTTTTTAACAAAATAATAAGTTTATATGAATGTTTTAAAATGTTTTAAAATGTATACATTTTTATTTTTTAGACTCACTGCTTCAGTGTTTGGTAAATTATGTAAAATGCGCCAAACCACGTCTCGCGAAAAGGTAATAAAAGAAATGTTGTATGGGACTTTTAGTGGTAATGCTGCTACGCGATATGGAATTGCACACGAAGATATGGCTAAAGAAGAGTTGGAGAAAATAATTGGAAAAAAAATTGAAAGTGCAGGTTTATTTGTAGATGCAAATTTACAATTTTTAGCGGCGTCTCCCGATGGACTAATAGACAATGATAGTCTCGTCGAAATTAAATGTCCAGCGTCTGCTAAGAGTTTTACTCCAGAAGAAGGAATTTTAATGAAAAAAATAAAAAGTTGCACTATTGAAAACGGTCAACTACATCTAAAAAGAAATGATAGTTACTTTTATCAAGTCCAGGGTCAACTGCACATAACACGCAAAATGTTTTGTTATTTTTGTATCTGGACACCTAAAGGTAATATTATTTTGTTTTGAACTAATAGGATTCTAATTAAAATGTATAATAAATAAGTTATTTGTGTACAGGTTTGATGTATGAAAAAATTGAAAAAGACGATGATTTCTGGGATAAAAATATGAAGTCTCAACTAACAACATTTTTTACAGAATACTTTTTATCTGAAGTTTTAAAAGACAGTCTAATATTGAATGAATAAATATAATATTTACGAGAAATTCAAACCCTTTTTTATAAATGTTTTTATTATTCATTTGATTGTCAAATCATTTTTTGGTTATAGTTCATAACTATGAAATAACAAAGTGACTCTCTTGTGTAGTATAATGTAATTGCACATTTTTGCGAATTGCAGCGAAAGCCGAGTAGTGAGTAGGTAATATAATAGTAAAAGATAACGCGCGCAATTGAACATATTTAGTCATTTTTATAGCATTTTAATTATACGTAGTTCTGGGAATTCGTAATACTGTCGACCGATAGTCCGAGGCACGCGATAATGGATTACACACACTAATGTTCATTTACTACTCACACATAGACATAGCCCAAATATTCATGTTATGTGAATTGCCTAAATATTACTCCTTAAAACATGATACGCTGGAGCCCCCTTAACTGCAATTAGCGTTCGGTCCGAGTACAAAATTGCATTTAGATTAAAATTAGCTATATTAATTTATTACTAGGTATAGTAATCTCGAACCGTTAACTATATATACACAATCTATAAACACCCGTTCGACTATATTTATTTTAATTTCGCATAGGTATAATATCATACCTATTTCCTAAGTCTAAAACCTACACTGCTGCTGAGTGCTGCGCGCGGTCAATATTATAATAAGGTGCATATTACATTAGTCCTTAATAAATAATATATTATCAAATCAACCACTTTAATTCGAACCCTTGGCGGGAATAAAAATATACATGTAATATTATTATGTAAAATGTATTTCGTCCGAATTTATGCCAATGGTTAACGCAACTATTTGGACACCATCATGCACGATTCTGTGTAAAATATGCTCTCAGTTTTATTCAGTTCTCATCGTCACCATCGTGCACCTGCGTAGTTGAACAGTATAACTGGGTCGAGAGCCATCCTCTGCCGGCTCGCGCCTATATTATTATCCTTGCAATCGCATTCATTATACAACCTCACAAGGAATATTTTATTCATGTAAATACGCGCGGCTTAATCAAACCATATGCCATCATATACTACCTATGCCTATTTTATTGATATACGTTTAAACGAAGTAATGTTACACTTTTTTTTCTTCAACGAGCCCTACTCTATAATAACCACCAACTTTTTTCTGTTTCTGCGTCTCGCTATGTAATAATAAGTGTAATTGAAAAACAAAATATGTATGTATAATATCTACATGAAATATTATAATATCTTTTATGTACCGTTTTAAAATATGGTAAGCTGCGGTAAATTAAATTTTTAAACGCTCTCGTTATATTGTTGTACATGTTAAATCCCTTATTAATTATACTTAGGTATATGTTAATAGGTTTACATTAATTACTAAATATTATACTTATAGCTGCGATTTAACTGTAGACATTGTAAGTGATGGTATTCTTTAGGGTTGGCTTATTTTTATTGTCGTTTGTATGCGCGGAAATAATTTTTTTTCGTGCTTTACACGAACCTATATATAAAGCCATCATACTATTGCGAATTGATTTTTTGACTAAAGCCAACTCAGAACTTTCAAAACGGTTAATGATGCGTATAAAATTATTTAGGGGGTTTTGTTCAAGTTGAAATTTTTGTTCAAAAATTGTGATGTATATACAACTTTCGCCGTATTTAATATTTTAGTCTCTCGTTAGTATAATATAGGTAGTCAAGACGGGACGGATTGAAAGTATTAAAAATATTGTTTTCTTTTTGGGGTGGATAAGGCCGCGTATAAGCAAACAATTTCATACCTGAAAAAAAGTTCTATTATTGCTATTTAATAAATAGGTTAAATGGTATATGAACTTTTAAAGAAATGCATAATATAATATGGTACAATGCATAACTGCTATCTCTTGTAAATTGTTCGCATTTATACTAAAAAGCAATCGACTTGCAGTTATTAGGATATTTCATAACAATAATTTTAATTTCAATTGTGTGTTTTATTTTTGTAACGACGTTATTTTTACTATTATTGTTTTTAATTAGTAAGTCACCAGTCACGACTGACAATAATTTAATTATTGCAGCACATTAGAATAATACACATTCGTCATCAAAATTAATAAGATAAATGATGACTTTAAACTATAGGACATTATTACTTGTATACATTTTTATGATAATGACAATGATAATATGTTTTATAAATTGAACAGTGTTCATCGTGATTGGCACATGCGCGGATTCAGTAGTGGGCGGAGGGGGGCCGCCCGTAAGCTGTGTTTTGTTTAAGAAAAATGCCCAGTAAAAAGAATCAAAACTAATTTTAACACGTTGAGTGCCGCGGTCGACAAATAGTCGATAATTGTCAATTTGTATAAGCATCTTTATGGTAATATGGCCTTATAATTTACTCGGTTATCAGAGCAATTCTTCCGTTTATATATACGTAGTTTTTCAGTGAAATGTCTTCTTTTCAACGGTGTATTAGGATTTTATTTTCGTTCATTTTTAGCAAAATAATGGTTATTTTTTCCCAGAAAACTGTCTGACTGATGACGGCGACCACGACAATTATTGTATACCCAATGAGCAGGGTTCGGATTTAAGGGCAATATAATCAATAAAAAAAAGCATTTAAAATGTAAAAAAAGGCAAAAAAAGACATTTAATTTATATAAAAAGGCAATTCATAAATATACTACAAAATAAAAAAGTGAACATTTTTTAAACACTTTCAATTGCACACATTTTGAGAAAATACTAATTAAAAATTAAAACTGCATGCAAAATAAACTAGTTGGTATTAAAAAAAAAATTGACTACCATGTATTTTGATAGGCTGTCTTCAGAAAAACGGCTACGGTTAGGGGTTAAAATATTTTTGTACATCGAAAACGATCTTTCTACGTCCACCGAAGTTATCGGGGCGTATTTCATACTTAAATAATTATCTAAATTAAGATTGCTACTTGATAGAAAAAATTAAACACAAAATAGGCATTTATAAGTACAAAAGGTAAAAAAAAAGGCAAAAAGGCATTTATAAGTAAAAAGGCAAAAAAAAATGCATCCATCGTCTAAGAAATTAAATGAAACACATTTTTGTATAAAAATTATTTTTCTATTATGATAAATAAAAGAAAGGCATTTGCCTTCAAATCCGAACCTACTAATAAGTATGAAAAAATATCTGCTGATGTTGACAATATAGTTCTATCATAAATATATTTTTGAACATATAATATATGCGCGCTTGCCCACATATTCTATTGTATTTGATATTTTAATTTTTGTATGTGAAATATTCACCCCCCACCCCCACCCCCCCCAACATAATCTCGGGCTGGATCCGTCCCTGGATTGGCAATTTAATGGGTCCTATAACTCTATGATAATATTATATACAAATAGTTGAATTACTAATACCTATATATTAAGTATGGATAGGCATAGAATTGAAACCAACGAATTTCCTGTTTAACGGGGAATTCATCTTCGGCCTACATAAAAATGTTGAACAAATAGATCTTTCATCAATCATTTGTTGTTATACGATTTTAATGAATTCTTAACCAACATTTTCAAAATATCCACCCCCTCCCCTCCTCCGGATCACTTTTTAAATCATTTTTTGTCGTTTCAGATAACAGTTCGATAAATATATTTAGACTGTTAAGCAAATGTAAACAATACACATTAAGATATTATATTATATAGTAGTGTACATATATTGTGATATTTTTAAATATAGATATTCGATAACAATATATTATTATACAACAGGAAATTATGATATTGTTTGCAGTAATACCTGTCTATAATATTTTGAATTTTTGAGGGTTGAAAAGAATTAACGCGCTGCTGGATGAGGAGCAGTATTTTATTACAATATGGCGTATCCGTGTATAAAAATCCGCCAAAGTTTAGAATTTTAAAGAGTGAAATTGACGTGTCAGTAAAAAAAAACAATATAATTATAATACATATTAATATGTACCTACAACTTTAACTATATGACTATTATATACACAATTAATACACGCCGCCCGCGATAATTAATTATACGATTCAGAGTTTAAAGTTCAAAGTTTAAGCTATTAAACGCTGCCATGTAAACATTGTACACGATACGATTTTTGAAATATACGAACGGAAAATAAGACCACATCGCGATTAATTTTACGTCAAAAGTGTCTAAAATATACTTAATTTTAATTGCTTATTTCGGTTGGTATTATCACAGTGAATGGGATGATTCGTGACGTGAATAACACAAGACGCTCATTATTTTAGAAACCACTAAAGTTTTTGAAAATATATTTTTTTTAACTTTAAGTTGTAGTGTGATAAAAATTTTATCGCATTGTTTTATCTTATTTCGCTGTTTATCTTTTTAATTTATTTTATTCTTTTAGCTATGTACAATAATTGTGTTGAATGGAAAACTGTGTCGAATGATAACTCACAAAGTAAGCAGTCCGCTAATATGTTTATATTAATTAAGTCTTTTATATATATATCGTCATTGTTTTAGCAAGATTTTTACTCTTTTAAACAACAACCTAAGTAGAATATCATTCAAAGTATTTTTAATCTATGTATATTATTCTAAAAATGTTGGATATAATATAAATTAGGTATTAATAATAATATTATTTAAAGTTTCGTCGAAAGGAGAAGTGGATGACCAATCCACTACACTCATATAAACATTAAATACACTTAACGCGATTGATATCGATGAAATCCAAAAAATATTATTTATTATTATATTATACAAAATATAGTTCAATACAATTCACCGCTGAGGTAATACGATATACCTAGTATATAAGTATATTTTTTCGAGTTATCAATATATAATTTTAGTATAATACCGATTAAAAAATACTATGGCTGGCGGTGTGAGGGCAAAACAAGGCCACGCTTTTTTGGACCATTTTTTCACAAATATGGTTGGCTTGTATTTCTCATGGTTTCATTGTAGAAGTTATTTATGACGGAATTTTTGTAGTATAGTTGTATAGTTTGAAGCGTTGTTTGGTGTTTTTTGAATGAAAATATCTGAGCCATTTAAGGTCTCCGCCTATGCTGTTAAGAGGGGTCTCGCCTTTATTAAAGTATTGTTTTAACATGTCCATGATAATATAATGATAGCCAATTTTAATGGATCCCATTGCATTTACGTCTCTAGTGGTCACATTGGGTGAATTTATTATAGCAAGCTGACCGTCTTCGATTTTTTTTTTGTTAGTTCTTTTATCTCTTTAAAAATTGTTTCAAGGTTTATCCGTTCGTTTAAAAATAAACATAAAAAATTGCTATTTTTCATAATAAATACATTTTTTGAACACGCTTACTTCCATCTTTTGTTTTTTATTAGATCCACGGAATATGCAACTCATGTTTAATATAGAACAGATAACTGTTAACATAAATATTATGTTCATTTTATAATATGTTGGTTTCTTTTTTTTTTACACAAAATATTATCTTCAATCTACGAAAAATATACATAACATTTTTATATTATCGTGTTATAAACTTATAAATTATTAAAAATATAATATTTACGCACAGTTATTATACAAGATAAAGGTTGATTTTGCATTAGACAAATACGAATATTCAAACTTCAAAATTATAAGGCACTATTAATTAATATAAAATGTATTGTTTATAAATGTTTAATAAATGTTACCATACAACAATGTTTCAATAATTGTTTGAAAGTTATCATTATAAAAAGGTCCTATACATTATATCTAGAGTCTCTATAAGAGTCGTATTCTAATAACTAAAACTCTATTATTTTAGGATAAATATATAGATATTATATTGTTTTTATATCACTATCTAATCATCCCTATGATAAAATTACTAGAATGAGTACAGTAGAACCTCATTAATCCGGACTAATTGGAGCTCTAGGTTGTCCGAATTAATGAAAGTCCGGATTAAACAAAATAACCAAAAATCGTAAATTATAAACTTATAAAAATGTTATTGCATATTTTATTGTATCTTTCTTATGTCTGAGACGGTTTGTTTAGCTATCCCATATTGCGCACAAAAGCTTGACACAGATGCTCCTTTTTCGAGTTTTTCAATAACACAGAGTTTATCGTTAAGAGAAAGAGACATATGCTTACGCTTTTTACCTTGACTAGGTTTACTTAACGACATCACAGTAATATGTATAAAAACGGACGAAGTATAAATTACGAAATGATAAACAAAACAAAAACACATACGAAAGGTACGAAACACTCCAAAGCGTATCAAGCAACCGACTGACGTACCGAACATATACGTATACTTATATATATAAATGGATTATATGTAATTAGATAACTTTAATGACAATTGGTATTGATATATGTTATCGCAATAACCCGCATTTATGGGAAATTTGTAGAACTCGTTTTCATGTATTCTTAATTATTCTTTAATTTCTCTAAAAGTCATTGTACATCTGTACCTATCTAAGATTTCAAACTTGAAATTAGTTTTTTTATTTCAATTCAATGTGTATTCTTTGTCTATTTATTCTTTATTTAGCCCATTGATTTAAAATTTAAATTAAAACTGTTATTGGATATGATCCATTTTCTTCAAACAGTTTAAGAAAAAAGTTTGTAGTTATGTATGGTAAATTATTATGAAAAAGCAATGTTTAATTTCTCTTAAAGCCATTGTTCCTAAGATTTCAAAAGTGACGTATTTTTTTTTATTAAATCATATTCTCTTTATTGATATTGTAATGATAAGAGCCAAATATTTCATCACCTAAATATCCTACGATTCCGAAATATTACCACTTTTCTATAAATGGAAAAGTTAAAGGTGTGCTGGGGGGTTGCTCGTATATCTTCTCTATATAAACGAGAATTAGTATATGTTAAAAAGTAAACGTTATTAAGTAGATATATTACAACTGTCGAAATGAATTGAATCTAAATTCCAAACGATATACCTAATGTTTTGGAAGAAAATATAATATTTTTCAAAGAAAACCATACAACTTTTTAAAGACTTGCAGTTATATTTTATATGGTTATTTAAACCAAACCAACTATTTTTAACCAATCTGAGCATATGAATAATTTAACATAATTTGTAAGTAATTTGTAAAAACATTAGTCTCATTTAAATATTTCATAATATAATAAATATAGCAAAATAGTAAATATACAAATAACTTATTCTTCAATTGAGCCTCTATAGTACAAGCAATGTTCTCTAGGTTTAAATTTTGAAGCATGTTTTTATGAGGCATATACCTACCTATTAAACTATAAACTGATGGCTTTCACAAACTCTACATTTCTTTAGATACCTATTTTAGATACAAACTAGACATGTATGATACAATCTTAATAGCAGAAGGAACATTTTTATACTATTTACTATAATTAGGATAATATATCATACATTTAATTGTATACATTTTCCAACGTAAATTATATTTTTATGTTTTAATTAGATTAAACGTTGTGATGAGGAAAAGTTAATAATGGATGATCCACAATCTCGCCTATATAATGTTATTAAAAGTGATTAAGAAAAACGGAGTCCTTACTCGTAACACACTTTAAATAAATTAAGCTTTTTCGTAAAATATATAATAAATTAAAAACGATAAATGCTTGTCTTCGTTAATATGGGGCGTGCCTTATAAATACATCTTTATAAACAAACATACTTTTGTTGGTTTCACTCAATCATTAAAGTTTTAAAAAAAATTGTATTTATCACTGATTTTACACAACGGTTCAATGAATTATATTATGAACTTTGTTTAGAATTTAATTTTAATTTTTAATTTCAGAACAACTTTTAATAAATAGATTATAGCGTGCGAGAAACGACACTGACGTCCGGGCATGTCTGATAAAAACGTTGGTAAAATGACGTTTTTCGCATTTTTAATGATTTCGGGACACCACACCCGCATGTGTTGTCTCTGTTTCACAAGTGCGTAACATAACAAAAACTATTTCGCGCGAGAAAGAACCGAGAAAGCTACAGTGATAACTGAGAAACGAAATTTTCACCTTATAAAAAAAGAGAATTTTGTCTGTGCAATGTCGTTTGTATTTTTTCGATATCAGAACTAAAAAAAAAGTTATTCATGATTAAAAAAACACAAAAATAATGTATTTAGAAACATTGAGAACTTTTTTTGTATAATTGATATCGAAAAAAAATAAAAACGATATTGCACAGACAAAATTCCCCTTTTTATAAGGTGAAAATTTTGTTTCTTAGTTATATCTGTGGCTTTATCGGGTCTTTCCCTTGCGAAACAAATTTTGCTATGTTACGCACTTATAAAACGGAGACAACACATGCAAGTGTGGCGTCCTCTTAAAACTACTGGTAAGTTCTCCTATATCTAATACAATCTATGCTCGATTTCCAATCTGTAGAGCTGCTGCATAAAACTTTTTAAGCTCTTTAACTGCCCGAAAAAATGTGTTAACCGAAAGAACATATACGCCAAATTGTAATACCAATATAGCTCCTTAGCCACATACCGAATTTACAAAGAAACATAAAATGAAATCCCTTAAGTATAATACCTATATTTGTGTATCTGAACTCAAATATATAAAAAAACGTTACCAAAGTACGTTTTTATTATTTAAAAAATATATTCGGACTCAATACTATTTTTAATAATTTATGGAAAAATAAAATTAGTTTATGAATTGGGTATTAAAAATTCGATTTTTTATTTATGTAGGTACATACTACAACATTACTGCTTACAAAAACTCAAATCCAATTTGATGAGAGATACAAGTATATCAATTTATAGGTATTTTTTTTTTTAGAAAAAATAAAATATGCGAAGTAAAAAGCTGAAAATAATTATTTTAAATTCGTTTAAGGATTAATAAGAATCTAAAATGTTTTAAAATACCTACTCTGAATATATCGTATAACGAATAAAGCTTAAATAATTTTTTTTGGATTTGTTTTAAATCCAAGACATTCTTCAATATTTTTCACTTAGACTAAGATTAGGAAAACCTAAACGTCGAAATATGATCTACAACACCTTGCCTAAAATTTATTCATGACCGGAAATAAGACCCATACGCGATATAAATGGTTTATATATATATACGTATTATGTACAACCGTACAGTATATAATAGTATCGTAATCATGCATATCCCTACCAAAAAAAAAGTACATTTCATTTTCTTCTACATTGTTTTTTTTTTTTTTACAAGGTTTGTGACTATTTTCGTCCAAATATTTTAACCCCATAACATATTGATATTATATATTAGTTCATAAAATATTAAAATTATTCATTTCATATATTTAATTATATGGCACAACATAATTGATTTTTATTCTTATAAAATATACATATAATATAATACAATAATACATACATAATACGGTAAAAGGACAATTCGCCCCCCGCCAATTCGTCCCCGTCAAAAAACAAGTCCACGGACGTTTCGTCCCCGTCTATTATTAAGATAGGACATTTGGCCCCCGGCAGTTATATAGATTTATACCTACCCATAGGACGTTTGGCCTCTGCAATTTTAAATCACTAAATTTAAATCTTTTTTTTTAACTTAAAATTTCAGTTCGTGCATAGACGTCTTACCGTCCACACGTATATTGTCAAGCGTTCCGTCTTTATCAGCTTCCGATAGCGTGTGTAGTTGTTGTGACCAGTTTCGTCGCATACCTGTACCTTCGGTAATGTATTATTACTTCATAATTACCTTCAACCGTTACTTATCAACATCATTATGAGTCTTCCTAATCACCCACCGATTCCTATCGCAAAAAGTAATACAAGACCAACAATTAATAAGCCAGTCTCTCCTATCACCATAGTAAATCGCAACAGAGTCATTAATAATAACGAGCAAATATCCGATAGGGAAAAAGCTTCAGCCGACGACTGGACTGTTATACCCACGGTTCATAATAAAAGATCGCTCACCTCTCCCGGTGGTTCACCGAAATCAAAACAACCGAACGATAATCTATTTAAATCGAACAATCGCTACTCAGCCCTACAAAATGATAATGAACTAGATATGGAAACCACAGACACGATTATACCGACCACACATCGCCCCCCTCCTATCTTCATTAAAACTGATATTGATTACCAAAAATTCTGTTCAGCCATAAAATTACTTATCGATTCTACAGAATTCACTTGTAAAAGCAACACATCAAGCCTAAAACTTCAACTCAATTTACCTGATGACTTCAGAAAAATTGTTAAAATGCTAAAATCCAAAAATATCGATTTTCATACGTACCAGATCAAACAGGAAAAATCCTTTCGGGTTGTTCTCAAAAACCTCCACCACTCAACTCCAATCGATTTCTTAACTGAAGAAATCGAGCATCTAGGCTTCAAGGTTAAACAAGTCGTCAACGTTCTTCAACGACTTACTAAAAAACCATTACCCGTTTTCTTCATCGACCTCGAACCCAATATAAACAATAGCGATATATTCAAAGTAAAATCAATCTGCCACTCTATGATTAAATTCGAAGAACCTAGACCTAATAAACAGGCAATCCAATGCCACCGCTGCCAAAATTTCGGTCATACTAGGAGTTACTGTAACCATCAACCCCGATGTGTCAAGTGTGACGGCCATCATTCAACCTCCGAGTGTCAGAAACTCAAAGAAGACCCGCCGAAATGTACCTTGTGCGGTGGACCTCATCCTGCCAACTACCGCGGCTGCCCGATCTTCAAGGATCTCCAACAGAAAAAAATGACCAACTCTAAAAACACCTCCAAAACATTTTCTAATCCAAATTCAAATGTATCAAATGCTAACACCAATGTACAAGCACCCATTGGTATCACTCCCAACCAAATTCCCCTCAACCCAACACATAATCCCTCTTATGCTACGATTACTAGCCAAACCACCCCCTCCAACCATTCCCAGATCAATGATGCTCATGTTAATAATACCACCTCTGATGCCCTTTCCCAGCAACTTGCATCATTTATATTAGATTTAAAATCTTTAATCAACCCCCTAATTTCTCTCCTCACTACTGTTATTAACAAAATACTTCTCAAAAATGACTAACAATAACTCAAACAATAACTCTTCTCTCAGATTATTCCTCTGGAACTCAAACGGCCTCCAACAACACAAAAATGAACTAGAAACCGTTTTATACGACCACAAAATTGACATTGCCTTACTAACCGAAACCCATTTCACTGCTAAATCCATCTTCAAAATCCATAATTATTCATTGTACAGATCCGATCATCCCGATGGCACAGCTCATGCTGGATCCTGTATACTTGTATCCAATTCAATCCAACACAATGTTCTAGTTCCTTACCAAAAACCATCAATCCAAGCAACAAATATTTCTATTAAAATTAACAACGCACCTTTAACTATATCCTCGGTTTACAGCCCTCCTTGTAATTCCATCCGTCAAGAAGACTACGTTAATTTTTTCAACTCTCTAGGTAATTCTTTTATTGCGGGAGGAGATTTTAATGCTAAACATCCTATGTGGGGCTGTTTTTCCAACAATCACAGGGGGAAAATTCTTCACTCAGTCATTTCAAACTATCACTACTCCTTCGTTTCACCAACAGGTCCTACATATTGGCCCACCCATTCAAACAGAAACCCGGATATACTCGATTTCTTTGTCACAAACACCTCTAATTCATTGAGTAAAAATATTGAAAATATTTGTGATATAGCCAGTGACCATACCCCCGTTATTCTTTCAGTAGGTGGAACCCCCTCTTTATCTACCAGACCCTCTCTCACACATGGGCCGATCGTTTGGGAAACGTTCAAAACCTATTTGGACGACAATATCGATCTCAAAGTCTCCCTTAAATCTACCAACGAAATTGAAATAGCTGCCCAAAATCTCGTTAAATTAATAACCGATGCAGCTTCAAATTCTACAATTCCAACCCGTCAGCACCAAAATGTCCCAAAAAATATTCTTCCTATACATTTACGTCGCCTTATTAACGAAAAAAGATATGCTAGGTCTGTCTGGCAACGCACCCACCTTCCCAGTGACAAAACCAGTTATAATCAAATTTCCAATAAACTGAAAAAAATTCTTTCAAAATATAAATACGAAAACTACATCACTTATCTTCAATCTTTAAAGACCTCTGACAACTCTCTATGGAAGGCCACTAAAAGATTAACCAAAATTAAAGAGCTATCTCCACCTCTTCTAAAAGAAAATAATACCTTAGCAGTAACCGACATTGAAAAGTCTATCTTGTTCGGTGAGCACTTAGAATCCACATTCAAAAACCACCAATATCCAAGACCTGATCCTAGTCATACAGATAAAGTCAACAATTTCCTCTCGTCTCCTCTACCCATGTCCCTTCCCACCAAACCTATATCTCCAGGTGAAATCAGTAATATCATTAAAAAACTTCCGATCGGTAAAGCTCCAGGTTATGATCTTATTACCAACAAAGTTTTAAAAAATCTCTCCAAGAAAGGGATATTATTATTAACATTTATTTATAATTCCATGCTGCGTCTATCATACTTTCCTGCCATCTGGAAAATTGCTGTCGTAATTCTCATTCCGAAAGTCGGTAAACCTAAAAACATGGTTACCTCGTATAGACCCATTAGCTTGCTGCCCACCTTAGGCAAACTCTTTGAAAAATGTCTCCTCAAGAGAATCAGACCCATCTTATCCGAGCATAGTATTATACCTAATACTCAATTTGGTTTTCGATCAAAACATTCGACTCTGCATCAAGTACACCGTCTAACTGACACGATTGCCTCTGCGCTCGAAAATAAAAAATACTGTACAGGTCTTTTTCTCGACGTCGCACAGGCGTTTGATAAAGTATGGCATAATGGACTTCTATTCAAACTAAAACAATTTATGCCAGCTCCACTATACCTTATCCTAAAATCATATTTAGAACGCAGAAAATTCAAGGTCAGACACGGCAATGCTTTCTCTCCACTGTTTAACATCGAAGCAGGTGTCCCTCAAGGTAGCGACCTCTCACCTGACTTATATAACATCTTTACATTTGACATCCCTAAAACCGACAACACTCTACTTGCTACATTTGCCGACGATACTGCTATCCTCTCAAGTAATAGTGACATAACTATAGCCGCGCAACACCTTCAAGAACATTTAAATCTTATAGATAACTGGGCCAATAACTGGATGATTAGTATAAACGAGAGTAAATCTTCCCAAGTCACTTTCGCTCTACGCCCTGGCATTTGCCCTACCATCAAACTTAAAGACAAAAGTATACCTATCTCGAACGAGACAAAGTATCTAGGTATAATTTTAGATAAACGTTTAACTTGGAAACCCCATCTCCAAAACAAAAGGAAACTTGCTAACAGTAGACTCCATCTCTTCCGACCTCTTCTTAAATCTAAACTTAATCTAAAAACCAAAATGTTATTGTATAATACAATGATCAGACCTGTCTGGTCATATGGTATTCAAATATGGGGGATGGCCAAACCCTCAAACATTCGCCCCATCCAATCTTTCCAAAACATTGCCCTACGTACTTTAACTGGTGCTCCATGGTACATGACAAACCTTTCACTTCACAACGACCTCAAAGTTATAAATGTCAATGACTACGCCAAAATTCACTACCACCGTTTCCACTCCCAACTCAACTCCAGTACTAATCCTCTCATTAAAGATATGGCTTCACTGCATATCCCAGGTAACCCCCCTCGCAGGCTCAAACGAAATTGGAATCGAGATCTCCTTAAGTGATCTAAATCCGACTATAAGTTCTTAGGTGTTACCAATGGGTGACTTCCTTAAAAGTTGTTGTTTTTTTTTTAAATAAACTATGTATATATTCTATATCTAAATAACTAAATGTGCTTGTTGTACAGATTGTTTTTGAATAAAAAAAAATAAAAAAAAAAAAAAAAAAAAACTTAAAATTTAAATTCTTTTTAGTTCTTGTTCGTAAAATTGTTAACTTGTTAGTTTACTATTATTATTTTTTGAGTTAATTAATTTAGAACATAATAAGTAGGTTGTTAATGTTAAAATTAATTGTTCGTGAATGTTATTGTGACACAACATGTGGGTAGAAAAAAACATTTACGTGCATTAAATATTCAAAAAAATAGAAAAAAGTGAAGTTGTTCAGACATTAATTAATACCGTTTCAAAAAATAATGCCTCTTTCCTAACCTAACCTAACCGGGGGCTTAACGTCCTATGAGTAGATATAAATAAATCTATATAGCTGCCGGGGGCCAAATGTCCTATATTAATAATAGACGGGGACGAAACGTCCGTGGACTTGTTTTTTGACGGGGACGAATTGGCGGGGGGCGAATCGTCCGCGATTCACATAATACATAATACATATAATATGCATAATACTCATTAAATGTTTACGACAATATTTTTATAGTATATTTTGGTTTAAAATGTATTACTTATTTATTCTATCTATTTCTAAGCCATTTGAAATAAATTATATTTGACTATATTTTATTAGGTATGTTATTTTTAATTTCAATTTATTTCTGTTGCCAGTGCATAAAAATAAAAATATAAACTTGGCTAGAAAATGATAGGATAAAAATTTTCTTATTTTAATAATGCAAGAAAAATAACAATGGAAAGAAATTGTCTTTATTTTAGTTAGTTTTTTTTTTCTTTTAAAGAAAATAATCAGTGTAGAAGATTACGTGATATCTGATTTTTATAGAGAAAAAAGGCTTTGGCGCCGTTTTCGACGAGGAATGAAAGAATGGTTTTCCAAACGGAAGTCGCGTTACATATTATGACACGTGATGTGCGCGCATGTGTCAGGTATCCAGAAAACAACTTGGTAACTATCTGCGCGTGTGTGTTCAAAATAAAACTATAAATAATATTATATAATGTATATAAAATAGTAGCGCTTACTTTGCCGTCGCTATTGATGACTAATTCGGAAGTCCAATGACCGGAAGCCGTTGTCGGTCCGGACCGGTTTCCGATGCCGGACGTCGGCGACCGGCCGCCTCCGCCACCGTCTGACCACCGCGGCCACGGCCGATCGTTTCTTGCGTCGGCGGCCCGTGGACGGCGGTGGCGGTGGCGGTGGTGGCCCGAAGTTGATGACCGTTCCGGACGGCGCGTGTTTGACTGGCAGCAATTGCACGTAATCGCCACGGGCCGAGTGAATGACGCCAGACGCTGCCACAGCGAACGTCTGTAGCCGAGCTGAGGCGGGCACGGTTACCAGTCGGGCTGCCAACAGTATCGGCACCAGCACGGCGGCCGCCACGACGCCGCATCCTAGCACCAGCATGGCTATGATGACGACGACGGTGCGTCGGGTTCCAGCACCACCGCCGCCGCTGTCGTCGGCCGTCGCCGAAGAAGACGACGAAGACGACGACCTACGGTGGTGATGGTGGTGAGGCTGAGACTGTGGTTGCGCGTCCCTGCTGTGTTGGTGGTACCTGTACTGGTAGTGGTGTTGTTGTTGTTGTTGTTGTTGTTGTTGTTGTTGTTGTTGTTGGTGGTGGTGGTGGTGGTGGTTATGGTGGTGCAGATGCGCCCGATGGCACGAGGTCGCTGTAACGCACGGCATCGGTTCTTCCTCGCCGCTCGACACCGACGGCGAACGGTCATCTGTCTGCGGCAATATCGTATACTCGAGCTCGGCCACCAGGTCACCGGCGCCATGTTGGGCGCGCACCGTTTTGAACATGCGGCGGCAGCGGCGGCGGCGTCGAATCGCACAAACCCAGCTGACACCTACGTGATAAGCACAAAACGAATTGATTTTATTTGCTTAATAAAATGGGCTGATGCCCAATATTAGTTTTTAAATTTAAGCGGTGGTGTAAAGGTATACTGAGTTATCCTAGCTGCGACGCATACCCATTTACCATTTGGTAAATTAGTGTTAAGGTTGATAAGGACTCGGAAGCTGTAGCATTTGTACGTTTTTTGTGGGCTATTATATTTATTGCTAAGTAAAACGTCTTGCGTCGTACTCCTATTTAAGATTCTAAGAGGAGCGAGGAATGCATTGATTGTGTGTGGTTTTTTTTGTGTCTGTAATCACGTTTTGGGGCAGTAAATGCTTCGATTTTTGACTTCAGTACCTTGTTAAATCAGAAAGTGAATCTAGTTGATATTTTTGAGGGTCAAAAGTAAAAAATTCACAATATTTTTCTAAATAATCGGGGTAAACAAACTAAAAACTAAAGAAAAAACGGGAACTTTTACGCACAATCAGTTTTCGACAAAATCAATTTTGGTTTTTGATGTAACATTAAAACAAATGACCATAGATACATGACATTTTTGTCGAATATCTAAAAAAATATTGAAAGTTTATAGTGCATATTTTTGCATATTGAGTGATTTTAATGTTTTAAGAGCATATTTCACAATTTTACTATTTTTTAGAGCATAATTTATTTTTATTTGAAAATTAATTAATAATTTTACAAGGGAAAAAAATATTTGTTTTAAGTTTTCATTAGGTATTATTATATCATAATTATTTTGAAATTCCAAGGAATAATATAGTATAATGCGATATATTAATATGCGTACATTAGAAATATCTGCTATTAAAATACGATTAATTTTACTCGTATGGTATTAATAGTTAATGCTATCATTTATTTATTTTATTTTATTTATTCAATACCTACATGGAAATGGTGTTTTAATATTACAAACAAATATTTACTAATATTTGTACTATTTTAACATTTTTGTACTGTTGGGTATAAAATGTATAGGCAATTGCAGAATTCCGTCCCGGGGGCGGAGCAACTATTATGTCCAAATTCCGTCCCGGGGGTGGATAAACTATGTCAGAATTCCGTCCCGACTAGTTTTAGACGGTATGAATATAAGTTCAATTTTTATAGAACTTCAAGAGGCTTCACCTGACATCACGCGTATCGTTTTTTTGTATTATCGCAATTATATTCATTTCATTTGAAATTCAACAGTTATTTTTATACTTCAAAACCAAACATATTTCAATTCACAGAAGCTGTAAAAGCAGTACAAACTGAAATTTATATCAAAATGCGGAATACATTGCCAAAATCAAAAATAACATTGGAGAGAGAAAAGTTTTTAAATGATAAAATGATGTTTTGGAAAAGTCGAAACATAGATCGACAACAGTTTGTGTGTCAGGTGTCGTCTAAGTTTTTACCAGCCTATTTCAAATCTAAAAAACGGTTAAGTGAATGTCGCTCTGCTGTACATTAGGTGGTGGGGTGGACGGTGGACCTCTATCTATGGTAGGTTAGATTTGAATGCAATGATAAGTATCATTGTATACGAAAAACGATTCTGAACGGAGATGATTTGTCAGTCTAGGATATATTATCTATTATATTTAAATATTATCATATATTCTATTTTGAAACAAATATTTTATTTTTCAATTAGGACGCATTTTGCATAAGGCATTGTTAATCAATTTTTACAAAAACATTGCATGTAGTAATCATAACTCATAATACCTTATATTATCATAGATATACATATACCTGGTTTGAGGATAAATCGTTATCGTTACGCGATTTCATAAACATTTAAAACTCAAACGCTCAAAACATTTTTTCCTATAATGACACTTCAAATTTTCTCTAAAGCTATTTGAAGCAAAACTTATGGAAAACTTAGTGTTGAAATTTTTAACCTTAGATATGAATAAAAACAATTTTATGAATTTTGAACTACAAAATAATTTGCAAATATTCATTATTTTTGACAAATTTTTGTCAATATTTGAACTTCAAATGCTAATAAAAAAAATTGTGCCTATGTATTCTTATAATTTTTTAATCCCAATAAGAATAACTTATGAAGAACTTTGTATTAAATTTTCAAGTATTTTGAATAGCCAAAAAAATGTTATCGAATCTTAAAAAAAAAATTTTCAGAAAAATTGAAAACTTCAGTTGTCTATAAATATCTCAAAAAAAGTCAATATATTTTGAAAATTAAATCATGTAAAGTAAATGCCAATCTAAATAACTGATAAAATTTTCAAGTATCTACGACTTATACTTTTTGAAAAATAACAAATATCGTTTGAGGATAAATCGTTATCGTTACACTATTTCGTAAAAGTTTAAAATTCAAACGCACTTAAAATTTTTCCTATAATGATGGTTCGAGTTTTCTATATAACTACTTGAAGGAAAAGTTAGTGTTGTATTTTTAATCCTTAGTTATAAACACAAACAATTTTATGATTTTTCAACTTCAAAATTACTTGCAAATTTTCGACAAATTTTGTAAACATTTGAACTATAAACGCTTATAAAAAAAAAATAGTGACTATGTATTCTTATAATTTTTTAATCACTATAAGAATAACTTATGAGGAACTTTGTATTAAATTTTCAAGTATTTTGATATGGCCAAAAAAATTTTATCGACACTTATTAACTAATATTAAAATATTGAATATAATATGTGAAAATTTTGCATTAAAAAATAAAATAATTGAATATTTTTGTACTTCTTTAAGCGCATATACTATATACTCTATATAGCATATTTAATACTTTTTATGTGCATTAAGTGTCGAGTCCTCACTGATTATAATAAACAAGGTTGACGTAAAACACTATCTTTATGTACGATATAAATAAGCGAAGGAAACGATTTTGGATAGTTTTAAGGTGCTGTACATAATGTAAGAATATTAGCAAAAAGATAAAAATATGACTAGACTATACGGAAATATAATATATATAATGTGATAATCCCAGATCGTCCTATAAATTATTAAGAATTAAAACACTAGAGTTGGATCAAACTTCAATTTTCACGAACTTTAGCTATTCCTCGAATTTTTGGGATATTTTCATCTTTAAGACTTTAATCGGATATTTTCATCTTTCAGCCTTTAATCGGATAACAATGCGACTATAAAATTGTGAACATTTATTGGAATCATAATACGGAAAATAAAAATGTTATTATAGGTTACGGCTATTAATTTATGGGGATCTAATTTAAAATATAACATCGATAACTAACTTGATTTTCCTCGAACTGTTCAAAACAATTTCCGTGTTCGATTTCGAGTAAATGTCCAAACTTCAAATTCGTCGAAGTTCGGATCATTTGAGAACCATCTTAATGATATTATGCGTTGTAACGTAAAACTCCCTACATTCTACATTGGTAGTTAAAACGATTAAAATACTATAAAGACTATTTTCGATTTTTCTCTAGAATCCCTCGGTGGAACAACTGGGCGACTGAACTTTGTTGATGTAAATTATTGTCTTTTCCGTGAAATTCCGAGTTCATGGAAAAAATGTATTTTTTTATTGGTATACCAATAATTACCAGACATTTGTTCTTGCATCATGATACCAACCATACAAATCCGATTGTTATTTTCCGAGTTGTATCCGCATATTACATTCCGTAAATTGTTTTCTGTGGGAATAAATGCAGGGGAATAACAATTATTTTCGAAATGGTCGCCCTGCAAAATTCTGAAAAGTGAATTTTCCCGGTTATTCCGCTACTCACAAAGCACCGATAGCTATTTTGTAGAAGATACTTGTACGTAAGTAATATTCAGTAACTAATAATTATAGTGTTGAACATTTGATTTTCGTCATTATTTTTATGGCTTGCAGATATTAAAATATTATTGTTTGATATAATTTACAGCTAAAACAATGATTTTTAGTTCAATAATATAGGTACTACGATACTAAATAGTTTTTAAGTTTGAATTTCGGCGATTTCTCATTGTTTCTATGACATAAAAACTTTACATTCAATGGGATAAATTATATATAAAAAAAAATGGAATTTATTTAACTATAACATTAATTGCATTATAACACCTGCACAAATAAGTAAGTTTGATTATATAGTACTAATTGTATATATTAATAAACAAAAATTAATAGTTGAAATAATTTGTTGGCTTAGTTTTGAAATTCGCTCGGAAATCCTACCACCGAAAAATTCAAAAGCAAGTAAAATATAAATGGAAATGGCCAGCAACTGGCAGCACCTTATAAGTATGAAAACATATTTACGTTTCTAAATGTTTTACTTAACGCTTGGATTACCATTATTACATTAATGGTCAAACTCAGTTTGGAAGATCGCAAAACACACGTACACCTTCTCCATTAAAATGTAAGTAACATAAACGACACTTGAAAAAGTATTCTTCATTTATATCTTAGTTTAAGTATAAATTTTTGAAACATTTTTTTTTTTTACCAAAATATAGTTTGCCGATACCGTAAACTTTTTACTAATAATAATATATGTCACAAGCCAATAGACATTAGTCCAGCTATACCGCGGCGCGAGGCTTTAGCAATAATAATGATAAAAACCCTGTAGATATAGGTACAATCTATTCTTTATAGTAGGTAAATACAACAACATTTTCATTTTTAACACCGGAGAATTCAACCACATCAATTTGGTCGGGTAAAAGTACGGTCTCGATTGAATTTATATGTGTACATGGAGCTCACTGCCCACGCAACAGTTCGGTTTCAATGTGTTATTTACACACTACACGTTATATTATTATGTTTAGGTACACTTTTCTTTGCCTCCTCCACGAAATCATTTACAGTCGACATATTTTCGTTGTTTTTTATTTTCTATTCTTCTTCTTCTTCTTATTATTATTATTATTATTATTATAAGATCGTATAGTTATAGTATTGTTTTTTCCTCAGTACATATAATATAATAACTTTTGCAAATTCTGTTAGTACCTATACACGGTCGTTAAAATTTTACTTGGCTTTGTTCGTTATATTTTATGAACGAGATATTACAAAAATACTACCTCGGGCTCAAATCAGATCCCCGTGGGATCCACTCAGCCTTAAAGTATGTTCTCGCAAAAGCGGGTATTCATTAGTTAAAACGTTAAATTTTTCAACTTGACTAGTTTAATTTACAGTTCAAATAACTTAGTTTTTATCAGTTTATTTAAAAATAATCCAACAAGTCTAAAAAAATTTTTAATTTTTTCGTTAATAGGTACATATTAAAACAATTACTCTCAAAATATCTCAATACAATGGTTTTTATGCTTACGTTATATATAATTTAATATTTTAATATGTCTGGATTGCGCCCCACAAACAATATAGGTACCTAATTGTTTAAAACAGAATTCATCGTGACACATCATAATATTATAATTTAATAATATATTAATCGTCGTGATAGCGACGAGTGATGACAATGCGCCGCTTTCATTTTAAACTAATCGCGAAAATTCATTATACACCTATATACATTTTTGATATATGTATAATTTAATATATATATATTATATTATATGTATAGCATAATAATACATATTCGGACAAAAGAACGTAACGCATGTGTATTACTACGTGTCCTCGTGCCGGCGAAGTGGGAAATGGGAAGGGGGGACGGTGTCCAAATGAACTTTAACCTGACTATATAATATACAGTATATCTATAGGTTTAGTCGTTTCCAGTGTGGTTTTGTTCGGTTAAAAAAATAATGAAGTTTAAATTTATGGTAACTGGGTTACACGCTGTTATACGCGTGTACATATCTAGTTAATATTATGTACATTGTATATAAATATATATATATTTTATACATTACATAGAGAACACGGGGCCGAGTTAAATTTATGGTTATTCGGCGTTTTGGCGTACGCCAAACGCATGAGCGTGGTATATACCTATATACCATAAGTCCATAAACCTTATAAACCTATATAGCTCCTGCTCCATGAACTGTTATACAATATGATTGAGCACAATGTTTTTTTTTTACGGTTTTTGTCTCTATCCAAAAACTTTTATTAATATTCTATACAAAGTACTAAGTACATTATTATAAATAGGTACGCGTATCGCCTATTGCCTAGCCAATGAGTCATTCTATAAACCTGCACGGGTATTGCAACTGCTATGTAGCTTTGTTGCAGTGTAATGTCGCGGCGTGAGGAATCTGAAACACCTCACCTACCTAGTACCTAGCTATAAGTGCCTATGTTGAATGCATTTCAACTCGACATTTTGGTACTGACGAACGCAACCGCGGTCTCTAAATATGTATGCTATATACCTATTATCATATTTCGACTTTCGTTATTTATATTTATTTTTCCAAATAAACGGGGAGATTCGTTCAACATAATAATATATTAGGTACTCATTATTTCAGAAAACATAAATGGTTTTGAAAATATTTCATTATTAAGTCATTAAACGACATTTTTGTTTTTACTGTTTTAAACGAACCTATATTTTTAATTTTGTAATCTAGAGCAAATTAATATTTCATTTTTATGTATAAAAATTAAATTTTGAACAAATATGTAACTTATTAGGTATAGATATTTTAAGTTTGGATGAGCGGAGTTGTTGAGCAACATTTTTCGGAATGGTAAATTCTGTACCACTCCATGAGTAGAGTACATTGGAACTTTAAACATTTATAAATCATTAGCTACTCGTCCACAATTTGAATTTTATACATCGAAGTGCTCAAAAAAATATACATTGAAGCAAGGAATTAAAAATGCATCTTGTCATTGGAAAAAGAAAATATTTTTTTTTTTGTTAAATAGAAAAAAAAGAATTAATTTTTAGAAAAGTATTGTTTTAAGGATTCTATTAATTATTTTTGTTGAAAACAGACTGGTAATTTTTGAATCTATAGAAACGAAGAAAGAAACTGATTTTTACATAGGCTTATAGATTTGGCCATTTGGGTCTCCATTACTTATATTTATAGGTTGAAAATCAATATTTGGATGATAGAGTTCCTCCAAAAGTTGCAACCAATGTCGAAGTCTAGATTCTCTGCCACTTACAAAAAAAAACTGTGCGAACATTCGTCTCCTCCACTTACTTTTTACATATACATATATATATATAGGTATCTCATAAGTCATCATCGTCGTATGCGATATTTAAATATATAATATTAAGGCAAAATGTCGTTGTCACCTTTTTATTTTATTATACCCAAATATTTTACGCTTTGTAAACAAATCCAATTTAAAACGTATAATTTTTCAAAACGCATATTATAAATACGATGTAGCTATTCGTTCTATTGCGGGAACACGCATAACACCAATAAACAATATATAATTCCTCGACGGGAATCGAGAATGTTTTTTATTTTTCTTCGTCGACCAAGTGCACAACGAATTTTCCTAAGTCTGATCGGAAAGAATGTTTAACAATACTATACACTTGAGTTGAAATATTAATTTGAATTCATTAAAGTTTTTTGATATATACATGCCACTATTATACATATATAACACGTAAATATATACCTATATAAATAGTATGTATAATATTATATTATATACGTCATACGAAGTAGGTATAAGGTTTTCATACACTTCTAAACATTCTGCTGGCATTGGAAAAATAATATCGTCAATGGTTTTTTTTTTTTTTAATTTAATTTAATTTAATTTTTATACCACGTTCTGTACACCATATTTATACAAAATAATTCACGAAGCTTTTTCACCCCGTTTTTTTTTCAACAACCCAACTATTCAAAATCTAATATTTTGAATATACTTAAACACCGTGTTTTTAACTCTCGAGATTGTTTGTACTTCACTTAATAATTTCCATTAAAAAAGAGGATTCTCATTTTAATATTTTTAAGCTTATTATTATGTCACCACACTCAGCCGCAGAGCACAGAACAAAGAAGTACAAAAAAAAATTCCAAATAAAACTTTAAAATTTAAATAAATTCATTATCAAATTAAAAAATGAGGTGAGCATGCTTGGCAAACTACATTGTTTATCGGACATGTACCGAAGTTAGTCGTTTCTTATAATATAGTTATGTTTAAATCCTCAGTCTTTTCTTTTTTTAACTATATATATCTAATAAAACTATGCCCTGTTTCACGATTATCGTGTCCCATAGTCGGATTACTTCGTCATCGCTAATGTTTGAATTGGTTTTCATGCGACCAGGCAATAATAATAGACTATTTAGCTGCATTAAATACAAAACGTTCGACAATCGCGTGTATTAAGCATATTACCTTAAACCGCTACACATTTTACTGACAACGCGCGTTCACTATGACATGACATTTTATATAGTTTGTACAACAAGTCACCAAGCATGCCATCTGAAAATCTGATTTTTTAAATTTTATACACGTACTCAAAGACCAAATTATTTATTATCTTATGTATACTATATTTGAGAAATGTTCTATGGTGAAAAAATACTGTTTGTCAAATGAGAACCACCATTTTAAAGGCTTGATTTTTTTTTTTTAATTTTATATGTCAACATTAAAACTCAAACGTTTCCAGGCCATCAAAAATTATATAGTAAGGAGTAAGGGTATGTATATATATTAATAAATGCAACATTAAACATATTGTGCATTATTCATTGTTTGTATTTACAAAAAAGTAAGATAGATAAGAGATTTTATGAAACAGAAAGGATAGATATTGTTTGTTTTTTAATTAATTCACAAACTATATAGAATTGTTAATTATAATTTTATTGTATGAAGCTATAGAATATAATTCTTAATAATATTAATATACCGAGTGATTCTTTTATCATTGAACACTCATTATTTCAAAAATTACTTATGTTTTTGAAAATATTTTTATTACATAGTTTCAAGTTGTTCAAAAACCAACGTTTTTATTAAAAAAATTTATTTTAAAATATTTTTTATCCTTATAATTTTTTAAGTTTTTACTTTTTTGAATAACAACATAGAGTTTTAATTTCATATTCCAAAGCAGAATATTTTTTAAAGTATTTTGATTCATAAAATTCAAATTTAGGACGAGTAGTTTATGAGTTATAAGTATTTGAAGTTTAGATTGGCAGAGTAGAGTGGAATGGGGTTACCCCGCGAAATGTTTGTCCACTTGTCTAAACTTTAAATATCGGATATCGGATTTGAATGCAAATCCCACTTTTTTCTGAATATCCAAAAATATTGCCTTACAAATTACAAACATTAAGTTCTTTTAATATATCAAGGAATTAAAAAAATTAAATTTTAAAGGCATTATACGTTTCAGAGTTATAACGTTTTAAGTCATTTTTATTTAAGAATGGAAAAAATTTGATTAAAATTTACTTATAACTCATTCTAAAAGAAAAAAATTAAATATTATTTATTATTTATTTTGCATCGTACTTCTATTTAAAATTCTAAGCGGAGCGAGGAATGCATTGATTGTGTGTGGTTATTTTGTGTCTGTAATCACGTTTTGGGGCAGTCTAGTTAATATATTTGGGGGGGGGGGGGTCAAAAGTAAAAAATTCGTAATATTTTTCTAAATAATCAGAGTAAACAAGCTAAAAATTAAAGAAAAAACGGGAACTTTTACGCACAATCAGTTTTTGGCAAAATCAATTTTGGTTTTTGATGTAACTTTAAAACAAATGACCATAGATACATAATATTTTTGTCGAATGTTTATATAAGTATATTATATTCACCGTGCAATTTTAAAAAAATTTCGACTCAGGTTGAACTCTTTATAGGCATATTATACAATTTTCGATCATTATTAGTTTTTTTTTAAATAACATCGATAAAATTTTATTTGTTAGGTAGAAAAGTTTGAATATGTAATACAAGGCGCCTAAAACATTGTTGAAATAGCAGTTGAAATATAAAAGAAATTCATAGTCACCATTTTTTTTTATAAACATTCAAAGTTTGAAATTTGAACCAAATACGTAAAAATCACAAAAATTTGAAAATTATTTTAAGCTAGAAATTCATGAAAAATTTTATTTTTAAATCTAAGATTTGAAAATTTATTACAAGATTCCTTACAAGTTTGTCAATCTTTATTTTTTATTTATTTTTTTTATATTTTTTTCGATAGTATTTCGATAGTACAAACTTATAAGTTTTTATAGGCGTAGCCCGTTTCACCCAAAAATGACCGTCCCCGTTTGGCCCGGGTACCCGTTTCGCCCAAATTTTGTTTTTATACGATTGCCATTTCGCCCAAAGTAAATTAGATCAATTTAAAATTAAGTTGGCAATAGTTCAGTCAAATATTATATTTTAGGGAACGTTATAAAATCCATAATAATAAAATTACGGTAATTGAGTTAAGAAAATAAAGCCAAAAGAAATATCGTTTATAAAATCGATAACAGATAAGAAATCCAGTCGTTATCGAATTGAAATCGATCAAAATCTATAAAGCACACCGAAAAAATGATGCCTACGAATTTATGAATGCGCTGCATCATCACTGTAGCTTATCTTATCTAATATAAAAGATACATAACCATACAACAAATTACATACTTAAAACTTATAAAAGTAGGTAATGAACAAAAAAGATTATCAGATTTGATCGTAGTGCGTATATGTGACATCGACGTGTGAACATACCACGAATTTTATTAAAATGGCTGTATTTTTAAAAAGTAAAAGAGTCAAAGATATGGTAATATTTAATAATTATAAGTACAATTTCGGTTCAAATAACGTAAATACATGTGAGGTTCGTTGGCGTTGTGTAAAACGTCCGTGTTCTGCCACGTTGTATATTATCTTTGGTTCTAAAGTTGTAAATGAAGAAAATATTCTATTATATGATCAAGATCGCCATTCGCCACAATCATATACTATGCAATATGATTCAGATATAAACCGGCAAATGGTGAGTACAACTTGTAAACGAAAAGTTTCGGAAGAACTTTTTATACAACCAAAAAAAATTATTTTAAAAGAATTAGCACAGAACTCAACTTACTGATGGCCTCACATCAAACGATTTGAATACAATTAGAAAAGTAATTTATAGAAGTAAGCAAGTTCTTCCTGTGTTGCCAAGTAATATAATTGAAGCACATGTGGCTTTAAATACACCTGAAACTGTAACCTCAAAAAACGAACCATTTGTTTTAATAAATAATCAAGAAAAAAATGTTATTATTTTTTCTTGTAAGACTAATTTAACATTTTTAAGTACAGTGGAGAGTGGACACAATTTATATGGATGGAACTTTTCAATATTGTGCGCGATTTTTTACGCAAATGTTTACCATTCATGGTTTTGAAAATGGACATTAAATACCGTTAATTTTTTGTCTACTTCCCGATAAAAAGTATGAAACATACTTCTATACGCTTAACGCAATTATTGATAAATGTAAAGAAATAAATTTAAATTTTTACCTAAATATATAACTATTGCCTTTGAACTGGCTATACACTCAGCTGTTAATGAAATATAGCCTCTTTCAAAGAGGGTTGGATGTCGTTTACATCTAACACAAGCGTGGTATAGAAATATTCAGCAGCATGGTTTAGCAACAGAATATAAAACAAATTCGGACATTGGCAAATGGGTTAAATACACTTTTGGTTTATTATATTTGGACCCCGAAGAAGTGTCTGATTGTTTTGTTGGAAATTTGATGCCAAAATTCCCAACTGATGAAAGAGTCACCAAATATTGTGATTATTTAGTAAACAATTATATTTCTAAGGATAGTACATTTCCTCCTTGTTTATGGGCATGTAATTCAGCGAGTATTCTGCTTACGAAGAATGCGTGCGAGTCATTTCATTCTAAAATATCAAAGACATAAAAATATGTAAATATAACTAAAAAGAAAGTACACAATCAAAAACAAATAACGAGGTACCGATTAAATGATATAATCGTTATGAATTCATAAAAAATATGTGTAATAATTTTAAAAGTAATGTGTAGGTATTCATAAATATATGTTGAACGATTAAAATCGATTTTATTATAGAGTATATGTAAATGTTTATTATTACGTAAATTTGATTTTTTAATGATAAGTGTTTATAAATGTTATGGACTAAATTTTCACTGTAGTAAAAAAAAAGTATCCATTGAAAGTACTCTAGCGTGCGTATAGCACTAATATACACTACAATAAAATAAAATAAATTTAAACTTATGGATGTGTTGGAGTTTTCAGTTGTTTATTATTAAGTACATATACAATAACACTGTATTTTGAATTTTTACTAAATATAGCAGTACATTATTATTTAATATACTTAGACCACATTCGAGATATGAAATACTGCAGTGCTAGATAACCAGGAAATCAATTCTCAATTTTTTTGCTTCATCTTTTATGGTATAAATTAGAAATATTAAGGTATACTCGTTAGTTGTTGATGAAAACTGAAAAGGGTTTGATCTCGTTCTTGCTGAAAATTGCAGCATTCAGACATTCAGTAACAGTAAATTTGTTAATGCTTATTACATATTATTACTTATTAGTTATTAGTAGTAACATTGATCAATTGTATTATATAAACATATTGATATAATTATTTATTTTTTACAGAATGATTCAAAAATATCAATTACAATTTTCAGACATCTGTGTATGTTACTTTATGCCGAATTATGACAATTATAAAAATAATATGCAAACCACATAAAAATAACATGAAACTAGAAATAGTATTTTTGTAGGTATGTAATTCGATGCCATCGAAGCGGACTGTCAGACAAACATCCACACAGGTACACTGTTTTATTTCCTTTTTTTTTTTTTATTTTATAATAAGACATTCCTAGCCTATAAGGCTATCTACATCTATGGATAAATAACATAATTTTTTTTGACCAATTTTAACATGATATAAGTATTTGCAATTACAATTAAGAGCGATAATTACAGTAGTGACTAGTTATTTAATAGCATTATCGAATAAGATCGTGCGGGCGACCGCGTTTTAGTCGTCTTTGAGGTGGTGGACGTATGTGTAAGTTGAAGTGTATTGAGCCAGTTGATTTTTGGAGTGAACTATGGAAATTTTCTGCTAGAGCTTTTATATGATCTTGAATTTTTATGATTCGGAGGTCTTTATGTAGATTTTCGTTGCGTATGAACCATGGTGCGTTCGTTATTATTCTGAATACTTTGTTTTGGAAAATTTGTTTTTTTCTTAAGTGTGTCACTGAGCAGTTTCCCCAGATAGGACAAGCATAGGTAATTAGTGAGCGTAATAATTGCTTGTAAATTAATATTGAGCATTTTTTTTGTATAACTGATTTTTTGTTTAGGATAGGAAATAGCATTGAGAGGCGCTGGTATGCTTGTTGTAATTTAGAAGCTATGTGAGGCCCCCAAGTTAACCTCTTGTCCAGCGTGACACCAAGGTACTTGACAGAAGACTGCCAAGGTATGGAATCGTTGCCGAATCTTAGAGGTGGTGGAGTGGAATAGCGACGTAAGCTAAAAATGACTGCTGAGCTTTTTGAAGCGTTTATGTGTATTTTCCAGTTATTGCACCATGTTGCTAATAGATTTAGGTGATCTTGTAAGTTGTTTGTTATCGCTTCAACTTTGCGGGATTCACTGTATATTGTTGTGTCGTCTGCAAATAGTGCAATGTTTGTACGTGGTGACTGTGGTATACCAGAGATGAATATATTGAACAATATAGGTCCCAGTTTGGACCCTTGAGGTACACCAGCAGATATGGTCCGGGGGACAGAGAAATTATCATTAATTCTAATTGAGAATTGCCTATTTGTTAGAAAGGAATTGATAATATCAAATAAGTACTTCGGTGTATTGAAAGATTTTAGTTTGTATAAAAGACCTTTGTGCCATACTTTATCGAACGCTTTTGAGACGTCTATAAATACGGCACCAGTATGGCAATGTTTTTCAAATGAATTACTTATATGTTCAGTTATGCGAAAAAGCTGTTGTACTGTCGAGTGGTTGGATCTAAACCCAAATTGAAATTTTGGGATAACATCTGCGCTGTCCAAATAATTTTGTAGTCTCGTATGAATAACTTTTTCAAAAATTTTTGATAGGGAGGTAAGTATACTTATCGGTCTGTAGCTATCAGGATTTGATTTATCCTTACCAGGTTTTTTTATTAGTATAACAGTTGCTAACTTCCAGCTTTGTGGAAAGTGTCCAACATGTAACAAAAAATTAAATAAGGAAGTTATAAAGACGAGTCCTTTATTTCCTATATACAAATAGTATTATTACGTTTAGAGTAGTATTTACCCTGTATGCTGTAAGTCACATTAAGACATTTATTGAACGTGAAATATTTTAAATTGTTTAAATGAGAAGTGCATGGCTATTTTTCTAAAAATTATCTAACTGTTAATATAAAATTTGTAAATTTAGATAATAACATTTTAAATAAAATTTACCCACAGCATCTCCCCCTAAGAAAAATTGTACTTAAATATGCCACTTAAAGCCATACCTACATGTACATGGCCGAAGTTTCCTATATTTATTCCGCGCTCATTTTGGCAACTTAATTTGAAAAACAATCATAATTGTAATTATATCATTATTCTATTATAGTAATAATGTGCTTGGTATAATATCACAATATTGGTTATTTGTTATAACTACTTAATAAAAAGCGGATGAAGGTAAAAAATTAAAACCAATATAAGTATTATGTATTAGGTAATGTACGTTCTTTGCATCGCAGTTCGCTCATAATCCAAAATATTATGTGCCTACAACCCAACTAGCTATTACAAATATTTTTCTGAAGTCTGATGTAAAAGAATATTTTATAATATAATGCACTCAAGTTGGAACTCATTTGAAATTGTTTAAGTTTTTCAATGCATACAAAATATACGGTTTTTAATCCTAAACTAAGCAAGGCTCCTCTTATCTTATCGGTAAGTCGCTTATCCGGTTTATATACACATTCAGTATTCCACTTTCAATTTTACAAACTTATATAACATTATTTTAAACAGTTTTGTTTATTATTACCATTTGCGGGCGTTGATTATATAAAATAAAATGTATGAATTATCAATATTTCCAAGGTTGTATTTATTTCAAAGAATTTAAGCATTAATTTTAATAGTATTATTATTATATTCGATGTAAAAATATATGCTTACATTTACTTAAAGTAAAATTGTTGAGTATCATATCAATTAAAAAGAAACTTGACATAAAGACAACTAAGTCCACGATAATAAGGTTTATAGGATATTCATGAGAATCATGAGATCATAACGATTGAAATTACTATGATTTTTATTAAACTTTTATATTTATATACATTAGATTAAAATATAAAATCATAATTTGAATAAATCCATTATTAAAGGGGAAGAAATAATATGAGTTTGAACAATGAACGTGCTTAGTGAATGATCCTGTTTATTATATAATACGTACATCATATTATTATTAATTCTGAGATCATACGCGATGTTGGTGTGTTATCAATTTTATTACAGCGCTTTTGAATAATGTAACATTTTAATTACAGCATATTATTATTATTTGGAATCTGTATACCTAGACTGTATCTGTATTAAATACTAGGTAAATAATATATCTATATTAAAATTCCATTAAAAAACATAAAACAACACGTCTTTATTATTGTATATGACTATTATTTGTATTTTAATTGATAAATTACATATTATTATTATTATGTGTTTCGTAATATTATTATAAAAGTACATAATTTAATATTTATTTAGGTGGTTAGGTAAACGCTTTCTATTAACATAAAATAATAATGATACATTGTGAACAGTAGGTATGAATATTTTCGTAATTTAGAAAATTTTAGTCTATCATATAATACATGATTGATTTATCATAAAACACTCATAAAACACTCAAAAAGTATTGACTTTTTTCAAAATATTTTTTTACATGGTTTCAAGTTGTTAAAAACCCAACGTTTTTATTAAAAGATTATATTTTTAAATATTTTTTATCCTTATCATTTTTTAAGTTTTTTACTTTTTTGAATGACAACATAAAAAATTATAAGGATAAAAAATATAATCTTTTAATAAAAACGTTGGTTTTTTAACAACTTGAAACCATGTAAAAAAATATTTTGAAAAAAGTCAATACTTTTTGAAATAATGAGTGTTTTATGATAAATCAATCACCCTAATATAATAATATATTAAAATATTTTAAACTCTGTCGATATAATAATCAACTGCAACCGTTCACGGTAAAATAGTCACAAATTTGATCAGTGATTTCTCACTTTTATTATAACTACTCAAAAAGTAATTATCGCGTGGAGGCATGCAATTATAATTTTATAAGCTTATTATTATTATTATAATCAAATGTTGAAATGACGACTTAAGTTTTAATTGGAATTTGATCGAGTCACAAATCACAATAAAATAATATATAGATTATTATACCATTTTATGAAAGATACATCAGTTGAGAATTATTTGTTCATTCTTAGATTTTGTGAAGTTCGTTTACTTTAAGCGTAAAATATGATATCAGTCGGTTAAAAAGTTTTACTCAAATCAGTTATTTTCCGTATCAATTTCAAATTAACGACAACAAAGAAATATAAGCCGTTTGTAGAACTTTAAAGTTCACGTTTTGACCAAATTAGATATTTACATAAAATTACGATTTCTTCTCAAACGTTATCAATTATTTTGCCTTAGTTCAAAAAACATAAGGTAATAGTATGAACTTGAAACTTATCACCGTTTAATATGTGTATTGTTATTTCAATATTTTCTGTTTTCACACAGCATTCCATCCTGCCTTAAGCCATTGCACAAAAAAAGTCGATACACTTACCACCTAGTATCAAGTTCACAATACAACCGTTCACAATCTCTCAAATAGATGAATAAATAAATAATTATATGGTATAGGTATTCTCATAGACGTCCGCAGAAATTTTTCTAGGGGGGGGGGCAATGTTAGGATTTGAGGATAAATATTATAATTTTACTAGGTGTTTTAAAATAATAACTTTTTTACTATACTCGTATACAATATATTATATTTTATTATATTACAACTTATTTTATATTTTATACTTTAAATTTATTTTATAGTATATACCTAGTAATTTATCTTAAAACATTCAATTCAAAAAATATTTTGAAAAAGCCAGGGTGGGCAAATGCCCCAGCTTGCACCCCCCCTGCGGACGCCTATAGGTATTCTCATTCTGTATAATTAACGTTGTAATAAAAATCATCTTTATAATAATTAAATATAATCGGAATCATTAAATTAAAAGGCTGATCCATATACGTAGGACCATATTTAGAGGTGCCACAAAATCAGCCACCAGGGGTAACATCCCGCTGTTGCGCTAATTTTGTGGTTGTGTCTACCTACTTTTTTTTTAAATGTCCATCATTTGGGCATCGCCCGTTTCCGCCAAAAAATCGGTTCCCTGATTTAGGCATAGCCCTTTTCCGCCAAAAACGAAAAAGGTATGATTCCCGTTTCTGCCAAAATTTATTTTTGTGAAAAGACGTTTCCGTCAATTTGGGAACCATGTTCAAATATTATATATTTTTATCATAAAAAATTTTTTTATTATTATAAATTATAATACAAGTACCTAGATAATAATAATACATTATATTTAACTATTTCAAATTATAATACGAGTATAGGTCAATTATAGTCTCAATAGAGTTTTGAAAAAACATATCGTTATTTTTAAATAATTAAAAATGTCACAAAAAATATTAACAAATTCCATCTTGAAAATCGTATTAACTGTTGTTAAACTGATGACGAACAGAACAGATACTGAATTAAAATATAAGAATTTAACATTAGTCAGATAATATTGTGTGCGAATTATTAATAAACTATGATTCATTTCATTGTATACTTCCTTCCGTTATCGACGATTATCAACAATTATCGAAGATTATCGCTGTATATATTATTGTTGTACCTATTTCCAATTTCGCAATTATTTACAAATGGCATTGTTATTACCTACATTTTACATTACTATTTTATTTTATATACAGGGTGATTCTTTTAAGTGGGTACACTATAATTATCTCGAAAAGTATTTACTTTTTTCAAAATATTTTTTTACATGGTTTCAAGTTGTTAAAAAACCAACGTTTTTATTAAAAGATTATATTTTTAAATATTTTTTATCCTTATCATTTTTTAAGTTTTTTACTTTTTTGAATGACAACCTAGAGTTTTAATTTCATATTCCAAAGCAGAATATTTTTCTAAATATTTTGATACGTAAAAATCGAATTTTGGACTAGTAGTTTATGAGTTATAAGTATTTAAAGTTTAGTTTGGCGGAGTGGTGTGGTACGGGGTTACCCCGCAAAATGTTTGTCCACTACTACTCCGCTTGTCAAAACTTTAAATACATATAACTCATAAACTACTCGTCCAAAATTCGATTTTTATGAAATTAAAACTCTATGTTGTCATTCAAAAAAGTAAAAACTTAAAAAATGATAAGGTTAAAAAATATAAAAAAATATAATTTTTTAATAAAAACGTTGGTTTTCGAACAACTTGAAACCATGAAAAAAATATTTTGAAAAAAGTAAATACTTCTCGAGATAATTAGTGTACCCACTTATAAGAATCACCCTGTATACCACAATATATATATTGCTTAAAAATTAAGAACATTGGTTTCCAAACTTTTTTTGCGGAAATGTCTTTTGGCGGCAACGGGAATCGTACCTTTTTCGTTTTCGGTGGAAAAGGGCTATGGCGGAAACGAGTAACTCCCCATCATTTAAATCGTCTCATATTCCATTCACTGATTTCCAATAGCAAACATTATATTTTTCATATTTTATAATTATTTATTTTCTATAACGGCTACCATTATTATTTATATATGTGTAATTTTATTATCATATTATATCATTAGCATTTGTGCACATATTCCTTAGCCGTTTAAAAAGCTACATCGAAACCTTCAGTATCAATTATTTTGATAATTTAATTAAAGAATTTTCTTCATTCACAACCCTGGAAGAAAATATCATTTTTTTGACCATTCAAGTTTATCATAAAAATTATTTTTGATACCGTTTTATTCATTACCTCTGGGAGGTAAATTTCTAATATAATAATCTTGTCTATATGTAACTGAAATAGTAAACTGCGGGTGCGTTAAATATTTAAAAACGTACGGGGTCGCGTCGAGATTGCAACGTTTGTGCTTTTGAATAGGACTGAAACGAATTACTTTACTTACATACATGCATACTACCTTTAGAGTTAAAATTTTTTACACCCGTTAATACAATAATCCAATCAAACATTGTTAGGTAAGCCCATTATAAACGTTATACCCTCGATTGTGTATTTTTTAGCTTATCGACGCCGACGTTTCGAACACGTTAGGTTCGAATAAACGTTTTACTAAGAAAAATTTAATGTTAGGTTACATTTAGCTTACATTCTTAGTATTTTTTTGCACGTGCGTTTCATCTAACTTATCTGATACAAAAATAAATATCGAGCTCTTCCACATCTACATACGTTATTTTTATTATATAGACGTTAGTTGTGAGGTATATGTATGCAACAGTATCGGTTAATATAATCTGTAAATATTCAATATAATTTAAATATTTAATGCAATGTAGATACGTATCACTGTATACAAAGTGATTCATCAAGCACGCTCCTTGCTCATAATTTTACTTTAATAAGTAAATTTATGGAAATATTGATTTCAGACATTTTTAATAATTAGTTACATCGAAATATGAAGGATATTAGTTATGTACGCTGCACGGTTGCTGGCACTTCTGTATGTATATTATGGTTATTTAATATACTTATTGTGAAACGTTTACTGAGCTGCGTATTTAACGACGAATATAATATGTTATTATTATGCAGATAAAAGTGTTAATATAATATGCACCCGTCTACACCCCCGAAATTATGTCTATGAATAATAAACTATGATATGTATATAATACGTTTACGTTATATAATAATATTATAACGTCATCCTGCGGTGACCTATTGTGTTATTGCAATATTTTTAAATTGCGTGATTGCATAAACATTACAATATTATACGTTGTATAATGATATATGAGTGGTACGCCTGTTCGTTTTTTATTTATGTACACTATTTTTTATTTTTGTATCCGTGTCCCGTGATATATATAATATATTACACTGCTGCGATCGAGCTGTGTATAATGGAAGTAAAAAGTTTTGTGTAATAAGCCGACCACAATAATGTAATATATTAGTACCTAAGTACCTACATGTTAATGTTATGTAATATTTGTATTATATTCAAAAATATTATGTTTGGTCGACGTATTTCGTTTGTATTTTTAATGAAAGTTAACCGTAAGTAAAGAAGAAAAGTACTGTTGTATAAATGCTATAAACTCAAACTAATTTATATTTACATTAATTACAGCAGGCTTGTGCCCCCGGGTCACGACAAAAATATTAATATTCAAAATAATAAAACATTATAATGTTCACTGTATTTTAAGAAAATATTATTAGACAACATTATTATAGATGTATTTCATTTTAGATTCATATTTTAAGCATAATATTATAATATTTAGGTAGTAGATACCTACAAAATATGTGATATGATAAATATTAATACATTGTAACCCCGTGGTATTTTTTTTGTTTTGGTTAAATTGTTTTTGTTTCGGTTTACAATATCCACGTAGAGACGCGTAATACCCATATATCTATCGTGTGGTGTCAAAACTCAAAACGCTTTAAACATTGTAATACTTATTACATAGGGAATGAGTGATAATATAATAATTTTTATTTCTATCTTAATAAGTGAGTTTATAAGGTAATAATTAATAGCTTAATTGCATCCAATAAATGTACTAATAATTAATAGAACCGTTAATGTTACAGTTATCATTTAAAAGAATTAAATTTGTTTATTATTCAATATTTTAATATTATACGTTCTAAAATTATTATTATTATTATTATTATAAGTTCCTATATAATGTAAATCTATTATATGCTAACGTAATATTTAAAAAAACACGGTTGGGTACCTTATAGTTTAAATTGCTGTGAAATCACAGTCTTCCACTGGTAAATGCTAGTTATTCTTAAAGTTTAAAAAAATAAGTGTTTTGTGGTGTTTGATAAAAACTCATCAATTTATGATATACGATATATATATATATATATATATATATATTATCTCGTATTTTACAATGTAATAAACAAATTTAATAAATTTAAACGAGAACTGTAGCATTAATTGACTAATACTGCGATATTATTTTCATTAAGGCGACAGTTTTATGTGTTCTTGGAATATAATAATATTATTGATTTCATATATATTGTGTTAAACGTGTAGTTAGTATGTTTTGATTTATTATTTTAAAGTTATAACTGCAACAACATTAATTTGCTGTTTTATATAAAAGTTTTTTTAATTGGTTTAAGACATAAAATTGAGGTAATATATTTTCGTTACAAAATAAATGGTTTTTATTCAAAATAATCTTTATCATATTGTTTTGTGTTGTTTGAAAATAATTTTGATTTACACATAAGCACTACAGCAATCATTATTATCATGCGTACAACTAACCACAAGTCACAACTGGGGATATAAACCACAGTGAACTTAATGTATTTTTTTTTTTTTCTATGTACGAATATTATTTATGTTTTTAGATTCTGAACGAAGTGATGAATGTATATTGATTTTAAAATGATGTGTATGGGTTTTTTTTTTTGTGTGTCTGTGTACAGCATAACTAGTCGAAATAATGCTTCAATTTCAAACTTTGGGGGTGGTTTCTGATATAAAAGTGAATATCCTTGGTGGGTTATAGAGGTAAAAAGTAAACATTTTCCAACAGTTTTCAAAAAAATCGAGAAAACAAAAAAAAAATGACAGAAAAACGGGAATTTTTACGCAAAACCAGTTTTCGACCAAATCCATTTATTTACCTATATATGGTTGTAATTCAAAAACTAATCTCTGCAAATACTTGAAATTTTCACCAAATGTTTATGTTAGAGTTATCTATATACAGTTTAATTTTCAAAAATGTTTGACTCTTTTTGAGTTATTTATAGACAAATGAAGTTTTCGATTTTTATGAGAATTTTTTTTTTTGAAGTGTTGGTAAAAAAATTTCGGATGACCAAAAAACTTGAAAATTTAATACAAGGTTCCTTATAAATTGCTCTTCTTGTAGCTTAAAAAAAATTAAAAATCGTTAGTCACAATTATTTTTTATAAGCGTTTTTATAGTTCAAATTTTTACGAAATCGGTCGAAAACGCGAAAATTTGCAAGTAATTTTGAAGTTGAAAAATCATAAAACTGTTTGTGTTTATAACTAAGGATTAAAAATACAACACTAAGTTTTTCGTAAGTTTTTCTTCAAGTAGCTGTAGAGAAAACTCGAAGCATCATTATAAGAAAAATTTAAAGTGCGTTTTAATTTTTTACAAAATAGTATAACGATAACGATTTATCCTCAAACGATTTTAAATATTTGTTATTATTCAAAAAGTATAAGTCGTAGATACTTGAAAATTTTATCAGTTATTTAGATTGTCATTTTCTTTACATGATTTAACTTTCAAAATATTTTGACTTTTTTTGAGATATTTATAGACAACTGAAGTTTTCAATTTTTCTGAAAACTTTTTTTGTAGATTCGATAAAATTTTTTTGGCCCATTCAAAATACTTGAAAATTTAATACAAAGTTCTTCATAAGTTATTCTTATTGGGATTAAAAAATTATAAGAATACATATGCACAATTTTTTTTATTAGCATTTGAAGTTCAAATATTGACAAAAATTCGTCAAAAACAATGAATATTTGCAAATTATTTTGTAGTTCAAAATTCATATAATTGTTTTTATTCATATCTAAGGTTAAAAATTTCAACACTAAGTTTTGCTTCAAATAGCTTTAGAGAAAATTTGAAGTGTCATTATAGGAAAAATGTTTTGAGCGTTTGAGTTTTAAATGTTTATGAAATCGCGTAACGATAACGATTTATCCTCAAACCAGGTATATGTATATCTATGATAATATAAGGTAATATGAGTTATGATAACTACATGCAATGTTTTTGGAAAAATTGATTAACTATGCCTTATGAAAAATGCGTCCTAATTGAAAAATAAAATATTTGTTTCAAAATATTATATATGATAATATTTAAATATAATATATCCTAGTCTGAAAAATCATCTCCGTTCAGAATCGTTTTTCGTATACAATGATACCTATCATTGCATTCAAATCTAACCTAGTTAGAGGTCCATCCCACCACCTAATGTACAGCAGAGCGACATCCACTTACCCGCTTTTTCAACATTCTTTTCACAGAACTCCTATTATACATATAGGTAGTACCTACATTAATAATCAGTATTGTATGTATAATAGGTACTTAAGTAAAAGTATTCTTTTTAGTACTCGAATAGGTACTTTTTTTTATATATGTAATTTTGAATACCTAAGTGTTTTAAATACTTTCTCAAAGTATCTGTATTTAAAATAAAATACAAATTTTCAATCCACATGTGTATATTTTGATAGTTACGCCAAATAATATTATACGGTGTAAAATGTTCTATACAATTAACATACAACAATAAAATCAGGTTCTGTTGTATTGTGAGGTTAAAAAATGTATTTATTTAAAAATTGAAAGTAGGTATTTAAATACTTTTCAAAATTAGTATCCGTATCTGTACTCGAATAATTTTAAAAGTATCTTTTACGAAACTGTTGATAATGTAGCTGTTACAAATTCATTTTGCATGTTTTTGAATATTTAAATTTGTGGGCATATTTTTCATTATGATTTTATACTTTAGTAGATGATTTAAGATATTTTTATTCATTTTAACAATCTGGCAATCACGATTAGCATTTGGGTTATTGTTGTTTTTTTTTTAATGTTGATTTCAATCCAAATTCTACAAACTATTGTAAAAATATTAAGAAGATATTGCTTTGGATTATTATCTTAAAACCTCAAAAAATAAGTAATTTAAATAATACCTTTGTTATAATAGGTACTATAAATAAAACATCAAAATGCAATCCTGATTTTTCGCATTCAAATATTTTTTTTGTAATTTCAAAGCCAATTTTAACATAATATTTTGAAATTGCTTGAATATCTTTATGTTTTTTAATGCAAAATATTGTACTATATGCAGTATGCATGCATATTTAATGGTTTTTACTTTTTATGTACTTAATTCAGAACACTTATTATTTATAAAATTAAGATTTTTATACGTTCAAACTTTTTAAATTCGATAATAAAAAAATAAATGGTAAAATGTTGTATAAATTGCATTTTAAAGAGTAATGAATAATGAACCGTAAGAATTGAAAAATTGTATATTGTATATATTATTTTAGTAGTATATTATTATTGCAATTCACGAAATCGTGTATGATTGATTTATTATACTTTTTTAATATTTTATTTTCTTACGTTCAAAATATATTAAATAGGTATCTTACTGTAACAAAAACTATTATAGTCTATAGATGACATGATTTATATTTAAATTACAAGTTACACTCATATATTATCTATTAGGTGTAACACCTAATAATGGTTTGTAAAATAAATTTTATTATTAATGAAACCAATTTATTATTAATTATAAAATTAAAAATATATAAATGTGAAAACATGAATAGTTAAATACAATTCATTTATTTTAATAATTTTCCTTGTTTGGAACATTATTTTTGATATTAATGTTGCAATTAGTGCTGTTTTATGAACTAAAATATTCTAGCACGGTGTCTTAAGATAAATAAAATAAAACAAAAGAATCTAATGATAAGTGGTAAATAAACAATGTTACTTAAAAATTTTAAGATGTAGAATATTAAATAAGGAAGTAATATCAGTAAATTAAAGTTATACTAATAAATTAACTTATTCGAATGAATAACTTTTATGTAAAACAGCGTTTCTTACAATATTTTCCTCAACTTGAACATATCACTCGATTTTTCGTGGATTATAAGTCAAAGACCTGAGAAACTACATCCAGACCGAATATAATTTAGTAAATAAGACATTTTAAAATTATTTTTAATATAGTAATAAACCGCGATGGTCATAATAATCAGGAAGAAAAAGTATGACTTATTTTTTTTTATATACTTTGTTCGTGCGGACAATAAATTAAACACAAATTTCTCAATGCAAACTCATCTATTGTGTGTGAGGTTTTTTTTGCACTTTTATATTCCTATTTTGGATACAAGATGTTATACACTCTACAGTTAGTTATAAAATTTTAACAAAATATAAATTAAATGGGCAATGAACGATATCGTAATATTTAAACGCTCGGCAACACGACGGAGTATATAAACAATGTTGATTATTTTGTCAGGTAGATATTTAAATAAAACAATAGTAATTAGTAAACGTAATGTTAATGAAATGATCTATTACTGGCTAATTAACAATTTTTCAATAACCTTAAAACGTTTTAAATCGTTGTCGTCGTTACCAATTAAATTAATAATGAAATAAAAAACACAATATTTCGCTATTTTATCTATTATTTTTATTAAAATGTATAAAAAAAAATATATTATATTTTTACTTATAAAATATCAATAGATATTTATTAGTTTATTTATTTTTATACAAAGAGTAGAATACGAACGAATATCTTCATACATGTTTATGAGGTGTTCCCTATTGGTTATAGATGTTATAACACTTATTTAATATTTAAACTAAAAATTATTGTTCAAATAATAAGTACACATGATTTATGTTAAACGTCTGTTACTTCTCTACTGATGAAAAACAAACGGTAATACCGTGGTTTTTACTATGATGTAGTAGGTATGTAGAAATCTGAAATATCCATTAGACATATGAAGTTAAAAACTATGGCTGATATAATATATTAGATGTTAATAATAATATTATAATATATTATGTACTATATTCTTTGTCTTTAAGTATAAAATACTAAACATTATCATCTATATTTTTTTGTACATGAAATGTATTTTTTTTTGGTTACCTATCCATGTAATACAGTTAGAAATAATGTATAGTTACTTTTAATTACATATCATATTATATAAAATATAAATATTATTTGTAGTATATCAATAATGATTTACGTTCTAAAAGTTATCAGACAATTTTTTACAGCTATAAAATAGTTTATGTGTCTGCTTATTCATTTTGTTCAGTTTCTTAATGTTAACTAGTCTGCTTTGCTATATTTTTTGAAACAATTTAGTTTAACTTAATATTTTCAACGTATGTTACATTTTGAACGCACGTATATGTAACACTGACAAAAATGATTATATCCCACTTTTTCCAACTATTCATGGTAAATAAAATAAATATTTTAATTCATATTCTATTTATTTTTAACATAAACGTCTAAAAAAGTACGCTAGCTCTTAATGTCATTTAAAGAAATGGAAGAACTTTATGATAAATAAAAAAACAAGTTATAACTCGCTGTTTATATTATATTTTATAAAAAACGAATACATTTGTAATAGATATGGCTTGTTTCGTGATATGCACTTCGATATTCAATTTAATATTGTAGGTTCCTATTTGAATTCTAAATAATATATGTTTGTACGTTCAACTAATCGTTTTATACGATGTTGCATGGTTATCCAAAAAATAAATTGCAAATTTGTCGCACATAACTTATGGTTTTGAAAATAAATAGATATAATTAATAATATAAAAACCTACTTGTTATCCTTTATACCCACTGAAACCATGCGCGCATGATAAATATAACATTCTACAAAATAATTGCAGTACAATAATTATCGTTTTACGTCGTATAGGCCCTAGGATAATGGTTATTTTTGTGGTGGACAGATTTTTGACTTTTTTTTTAGTCAAAATATTGTTAGATACCACTTATTATACGCAATTAAAATATTTTTTCGATCTTTTTAGTGGCGTTTTAAGACTTGTTTTGTTTTATAGGCGGTGGAGTAAAACTCCTCCAATCACCCTTCCATATATTTTTAAAAACGGGAACATCATAATAGCAATTAATAAATTAAACTGGAAAATCAGCATCAATATTATATTTATAAAAGTATCGATATCGAAATAATTTTTTCCCGAATTTTCTGTAGTGACGTCTAAGTTTGTATACATGAATTCTCTACGAACTTTGAACTATTCAAATTTATCAAAGCTCGGGGTGTTTTATACTTCGATAAGTTTTGAGAACAAATCTTAAGTTTTTACAATTTTCTAATCGTTTCATCATTATCTGATTATAGTACGAAGGTTCTAAAAGTTCGAAAAAAATTGATTTTGACCCATCCTTCATGTTATTATAATATATTATAACATAATATATATTATACTTACAAAGTTTGCGAAAAGAAAAACAAATCGTCAGCCGATGGCACACTATATAATTATTATATTATAATTTATTTACGTGTGCCCGAACTGTATCGCAGGAGCCCGGAAGACCGTTACCATATATTATCACATACCTAATAATATAGGTAACAATAGAGTGATAACATAATAGGTATTTTACAATTAACTATATTATTATCAATAATTAAAATATAAATGTTACGATAGTTCGGGGCCTTGGTAAACGCGGCGGTGGCAGGACATCACGTCGGAAACGCGGTTAGAAGGTGGCGGGCGGTATGAGCGGACGACCGGGACGCGCACGGCACACTGTAGGCCATTCGGACATGAATCGCGATTCGCGAATGCCGCAAAAGTTTTCCGTCGGACCACCGCCGCCACGCGAGTCTCCGCGCCGAAGCGTGTGAATACCATGTTATATTACTATTATTATCATAAATATATGATACAGCAACCGCCCTCTGCCGCTGAATTTAGAAAGGGGTGGTTTTTCAATGATTTTTCTTCGAAATTGTTTTTGATTTTCGGAATTTAAACGATATTTCGACCATATGACACATATATATCCAGCTATAAATAATAAATAGTATCATATTTCTAATGTCTATATATATAAAAATGGATTTCTGTCTATCTGTCTTTTTGCATTCCTAAACGGCTGGATTGATTGCGACGAAATTTGGTCAGAGATATATTAGACCTATGGGCAGAAGATAGGCTAAGTTAAAAAGCGATAGTCCCAAATTATCATTCAATCGAATATTTAAATTGTCAAACTGTTCCCGATCAAACGAATACAATTACATAATGATAAACATTTTGAAATGTTCTTAATTTTAATTATCATACTAAATATGTATCTGAAATGTTTCCGATTACATTAATATATTTTAACACCTATAAATAAATTTATGAACACAGTATAATGAATTACTAATAATCAGTTAAATGGTTATATTTTAATAAATTTATAAATTTATATAAGGTATATTGTGTATTGTGTCTTATGCCGATTTGCATAAAAATTTAATAATTAAATGATTCACCAAAATTTAATTGTCCAACCACGTGCCACTAAATAATATTTTCGGGGCCATTAGCTTAGTTCTTTAATTTTTGTTAAATGACTGTTCTTGCAGCCCGAGATTTATATGTAATTAAAATTATCTATCCATACCCCTTGAGAACTCGCATAAAGTGTTGTGTCCGTCTAACTAACTCACAATACTTGACACATTTTACGTACAGAATAGATTATTTTACTCTGTTGTATTTAATATTAGATTTATTTTACCTGTCGTATCAATTTAAATGCTAAAAAGAATAATTAATTAGGCCTCCGTAGGTTTTCTTAATATTTCAATTTGAAAACAAGTTAATTAATATGCTACTCTACTAGAAATAAAGAACTTTCTGATTGTAAAAATTAAGCTGGTTAATTATAAATACTAAACTACCAATACAGTATCGATTTTCTGTTAGTTTCAATAAATTTCTCCATGAGAAAGTATTTAAAAAGTTATGATTGTGTAAGCAGAAAAAAATAGTGTTACCTATATGATGGTATATATTAAATAGATACGCCTTATACCTATGATATATTATCAATGAGCAAAATCAGGTATTCAGTCATCCTGCCATTTTATGTAAAATAATGAGTTTTATTAATTACTGTTATTTTCCTTTTGAATAAAAAATAATAAAATAATTTTTAATTATTTAATAGGTAACTATCAAAAACATTTTTTAATATTAAAAATGACAATTCTATAAATTAAAATTAAAAACTTTAGTAGTTGTGTTAAAAAATATAAATAACAAGTAGTATTATGGCTTAGGACAGTGGTTTTCAAACTGGGTGCCACAACATTTTTTTAAAGTTCTTTTCTTTATATGTCACCGATTGAATTAAACTGTGACATAAAAATTAAAACAAATCGACAAATTTTAGGAAAACAACAATTAAGTAGTTGGAAGTAAAGTTGAATAAATATTTTGATAGTACCTATTGATATTAAACATTATAACTTGGTTCGATGTCATTTTAATGTTTCTATTGATGACTTAGTTGGTTTAATACTTGCTGAAGAATATTAATATATGAATATAAATGATCGAACATTGTAATTGGAATTCAAAAATTATACCCTTAATAAGTTCTGGATATGTGTTTCTTAAGAATAGCCAGAAAAATCTGAAAAAAATCACTAACTATTATCTTGCCTTCCTCGACTTCATAATTTTGTGAACAGGGGTTTTCAGCACTTACAAATTATATGCAAAATAAGAAACGAGAGAAACAAATTTCGGTGGAAGATGAAATGCGCGTATGTCTGTCAACTATTTTTTGTCCATGAATTAAAGACATTTGTAACACCCATCAAGCACACATTTTTGGTAATGTACCATATCAATATAATAACAATATTATTAAAAATACAATATGTTGTGTATTCAATTTGGTGAAAAACTATTAAATAATGAATAAAAAAACTGTTTTAAAAATTTCAATATGTAAAAAAATGTCTTTACTGCCGAAGAAAAATCTAGTTCTCCGTTACGCAAAAGTCATCTGATAAGCCACCTGCCTCTCTCTGGTCAGCATATTCGTATCGTCCGTTATTTCGATTTATGTATTTTGAAGTATTACTTTGTGTTACCTAAAATTGTTGTCTGTTGCAGCATTATCCAGAGACTGCTGCAAGTCAGTTTAAGCATTTAATAAAATATTTTGTATCTGATATTATTTCTCAGCACTTATAAATATAGGAAAATGAGAATCATACAGCATACAAAAAATTCAGAATCGTACAGATTCTTAACTTTAATAGATATTCAATTTTCATATTACTATTGACACTATTGACAGGAGTCTTTTTTTATATTCATCTTGTTTTTACGTTATTACAGGATTGAAGACACTTACATTAATATTTGGTTGGTCAAATTTTAACATCTAAAATTATAGTTGTGAACAAATTTTTATTTTCATCAAAAAGAGAATATAATTATTTGATCGTTATTGTTAGCATATATTATTATATTATAAGACTTTTGTTTTAAATAATTTTTATATAAAGTATTAAAAAATTTAAAATGTATATTAATTAATTATAATATATAAAATCAAGTCTGGGCATAAACGAGTTAAAAAATTATGTTAAAAGTTCTGTTAATTTTAACTGTTAACATTTAGTTTTCGTTAACTTAATTTTGAACTTAACTGATTTTTATTGGTATAAACTTAATAAATAAGTTACTTTTAATCAAATCTAAGTTACGTTAATTTACAAATAATAAATATAATAAAATGATTAACGATAATACATAAGGTATAAACATTTACTTTTTATGATTTTAAGCCATTACATAACTGAATGAAATAAATAACAACTTGATAAGTTATAATTGTAAGTGTCCATATAAATTTTGAGTTAATTATGTTAGAAAAATATAAAAGAACTATTAACTTGAACGTTTAAAAATGATTTCTTCAATTTAATTAGACATAGTTAAAAATTATCGTTAAATTGCACCCAGTCTTTTATAAAATGTATTCATCTCGTTGAATATGTATAAATTTCAATCTGAAGAGTTGGAATCACTTTCAAGATCCTCAAATAACTGATCCATCGCTGCTTCGCCTACTACCGGATAACCAAAATGTCCGGTTCGACCTAATTTGAAAATAAAAAAGTAGAAACATCGTTAAGTAGAAATAAGCAACTCAGTTTAATGTATTTTAAGAATTAATACTTTATAAATTATATAAACTTTTACTCAAATATTTAAATATGTGTGTGTAAATATTAAATTTTAAACTATATCAGTGGCAGTTTTAAGATTGAAGATCTCTCTTTTCTTAAATTACTTTCTTTTTATTAGTGTATCATATTAAAAACAATAATTTGCAATATATAAATATAAGTATATTAAGTATTAGTATACAAAAAATAGTAAAAAATAAGGTAAAATTAGAAGTTTTATACAGAATCGGATTTTGGTGGAACTATAAAAAAAATTACGTAGATACAAGCCATTTTCACTGAATAAATATTTTATCATTTTCTATACATCTTAAAATTTTCATAATATTTTTACTCGTGTTAAGCTGATTATAGGCATATGAAAATTTTTATTGTTTCTATTTTTTTAAACTAATGTCTATAAAAAATCTTCACTCGGTTAAAAAAACTTGAAAAATTAATCCGAAATTTCTCGTAAACTCGTTAATTCGTAATAATTTTTATGAGCTTGTAAAGTTCAGTGTTTGACAAAATTTATAAAAATCATTTAAATTTTATTTCGAGTTGAAAATTCATAGTTTTTTTATTATGTCGGAGTTTCGAAAATTTAATACATAATTCTTCATAGATTTTTATACATATTTTGAACAACAAAAAAAAATGCCAGAATGTCAAATTTAAAGTTTGTGAGTATTTGAAGTTCAAATCTGTACTACATTGAATATTCACACGATTTCTTATGAAACGATTAGGTATCTTATTTTGTTGTATTTCAAAAACGAAATTTACACCATAATATATTTATTTTATCATTTTCTATACCTACTTGATGATTTTTTTTTAAATACTTTAACTAATTTTGAGCTGTTTACTGAAATTTTAAATTTAAAATTTTTTTTTTCTTTATCATTAATATATTATTCGTTTGGCCAAAAATCTTGAAAATATCATACAAGGTTTCTCAAACATTTTTACAATATTGGTTTAAAAATAATTAAAATAAATCATTAAGTTTTTTTTACAAGTATTTAAATGTTTCAATTTTATGCATAATTTTATACAAATATGATAATATTACTTCAACTTACAGTACTTAAAAATATCAATTTAAATATATTATAAAATGCCCTAAACTGACTAACCGTCAAATTAATTTATGTGACAAACCAAATTTAACACCATCCGTTACAATAACCAACATTTAATCTTCTATACATCAGAGTGTCATCCACTTACTCGTTTTTCTTTTTTCATCAAGTTCAACAAGTTTGCAAAAATTATTAAGTTCGTCGGAACTCAGCACGGTATGGATTGGTCTAGTGCATTTCCTACACTTGATAATCTCGTCGTCACGATCATCATTGCTGTCATTTTTGTGGTGATACTCGTTCATCCATTCGATGAAACATGGTAAACAGCATGAATTCCTTGCAGTCTTATAAAATACATTCAAATACACATTATTATTATTATTATTATTATATAACTTTCATTGTATCGAATGATAATAATATTATAAAAAAACAAAATAATTACCAAAACTAGAAATTGGCTACATAATAGACAGTTGGTTATTTGTGTAGTTATCTCAATGGCAAGATCATCAATCGCATCATAGACTAAACTTTTGAACTTTGAAAGACCCCGATTGAATGCTAACACAAAATAATATAACAATTAATCAAAATTTTAAGATACCTCAAAAATAATATAACAAATAATTAGGTATAGGTACATTTATTAAGTTTCCTGTAACTTTTAGAAATATGTTTTATTCTTTTTGAATCACCGTAGGACTGTTCCATTATGCTTTTAAATCTTCAATGATGCTGAGGCAATATAATACATATATATAAAAAAAAATAAAACACAAAAAATTATAAAACTGATATTATATATATAATACATAATATATATGAATTCAAACGTACAACGGACATAACTATAAGAGTATCGTTTTTATAATAAAATTACGTAACAAATCACGGTTGCAGATACTCTAGCTGGTCGGTACAACTCTATGAAATAAATGGGCCCTCTCTTAAGTGCATTACTATAAAAAAAGAGGAACTACTGAGCGCTCCTTGTGTAATATTTTTAAAACATTAGCCTTTAACTTATAACAGAAATCATATAGTTTGCCGCTAGGGTTCATTACAATCTAGTTATACGGGGAGCCTTATTACATTGTTTTGTACCTTATTACATGACACATTGAATGACCTATGTCTTATAAGACATTTAACACAGGAGTTCTCTAACCAGTATATCTACAACTGTGTTAAAATAGCATATTACTGGGTCTGTGGTCCCATATTTATATAAAATCAAATGTGGGAGGATAAGCGTGATGAAGGTTAATGTTTCGTGTATCTTTGTAAGACGTGATTAACTGGTAGTCATGGATATGGGAGAATATCGTGCAGAATTAGGATGTACGTTAAAAAATAATAATTTTCTTTAATATAAATCAATAATATGTACTTAAACCAACCGTTAACGTTAGAATTGACGAACTTTAAAAGAAAAATAGTCAAAAATATATAACTACAATAAATAGGTATACTCATTATTGTTAAAGTTTACTCCGCAACTAGATTACACTGGGCAAAAATGTTTACCACACGCTTACATGCCATTAATCCGTTAATTAAACACAGTGTCGTGTATGCGAGACACACGAAACGCCGATAACAATTAACGGATGTGAGGGAAAGCGCGCAACGTTACGGCTTCACTGAGCACGAAAATGGAAAAGCACATGTTCTGATAAGAAATTTCAGAGGCGGTGCTAAGATGCGAGATTTGAGGTGACTCACTTCAGTTTGTTTGGAGAGAGTTCATCCTCGAAAGCTGGATTAAATAAGACTTATTTATCAGTATGCGAAAAAACTGTGTGTGTATAGAACATTGATATATCTTGTTTAGAAAAATAGCTCGAGCCTCCAACGCGCAAAATTATACATTAAAAAATGGCCGCCACTGCTAGGAATTATTTTATACTTCGTGCTATGAGAGAATGCATACGGCTCGAGCTCCTGAAATAATCCGGTTCCGTCGTTTTTGGCCCCACCGCGCCACGATAGAGCCCCTACAGCAATACGTGATTGACGAGGTCCGATAGTACTACATGGCTTGTTACAACTGTTCAACTGTTTCGTAAAGGAGATGCGAGAGAAAAAAAATTTTGGTTGTGCGACGCATTTTCGGAAGCTATTGTGCACGTTAAGATGATAAGAAATTCTAATGGTCACTCGTCCTCAGATGCTGTGTATAGTCTATATAGATCGATCGTTGGGAAGAGGGGTTGTATAATGTATAGTATATGTGTCACAAACGTAGGAGAATATATAATTTGACTAATAGATACAAATCAATATTTTTTCCTGATTCTTCGAGATAAATCATAATAATATTGTTTTTTGAGTAAATTGATTTTTTTTTTTAATAATCCCTCCAAATATATGAACCTATATATTAAATTATACATTTTATATAGATAGGTTTAGTTATCACCGCTATTCGACAAGGCCGGGCGTGAGAAAATGGCCGCCAACGACACGCATAAAATATATTCTACAGGGAGACCAAATGAAACGTTGTTAATGCAAAGTATGAGGGGAAATGAACATTATGATAAAAAAAATCCTGTGGTACGCTATAATACGTTAGACGTCCTGGGATTCTTGGTGAAGAGGTGATAAATTATAACATCGTTACGACAATAGATGTTCACATGAGTTAAAAACTATTTTTTTTAAATCTTCGTCCTTACTTAAAAGTATTAGACTTACTATGGGTATGGTAAACTACGCCACCGAAAAAAACCGGCTGGCTGCACAAAATGGCCGCTATCAAAGCGTTCGCGCGTACGACGATTGGTGGATATGGCGAAAGTAGTTATCTATAGGTACGGGATATGTATCGTAACGCCTTGACTACACAACTCGTAGTTTTAAATACACGATAATAAACAACAAGTTGATAAATATATAAACCTAATACAAATCTATATTTACTCACTATATGGACGCTCGCAGCCACGGTTTGTCCGCCGAAACTGGTGGTTCTTCTACTGCCGCTAACTACTGACAACCGATGGTTATCGTACGACAAACGCCAAATGAAAGTGAGTGAGTACCTACCTGCATTGGGTCCAATAAACTGTTACTACGAGCACGGTGAGTGGCTGCGTAGGGTGTATGGTATGCTTACCACCACCCCAAATATATCGCCTGCAGTGTGGCTATCTGTTATCAAATATCATCGCCGCCTCGTATATTATATACATTTTATATGATTGGATTCTAAACATTCCTCAACACCTATCGCCTTTCATTAAAACGACCTAATAAAAATAAAATAAAAACAAAGGTACTTAGTGGTCTGATTTAAAAAACGTAAAAATTTTTGATTTGGCAAAGAAGTTTAATTTGCACGAGTTGAAACATTGGGCATATTCAAAAAAATTTATCCTGGCGTGTTTAATAAAAATTTTGGAAAAATCGATTAACTTAGAATATTTATTCTCGTCAAGAGTTTACTTAAACTGAAACAATTTTTCGACCGATGCAATAAATATTCTTAATTATGCATTCAAAAATCATTAATTTTTTTAAGATTGGACATTTGGAATTATACTTAAATCTTTTTCAGGCTTATTGCTATTTCACTTCCATATATTGGGTTTTAAATATTTTGATCTAATAATTAAATGACATTTTGACGTGCGTGCGTATAATTGTCTGTATGATGTGGATGTTGTTTGGGAAGTATACACACAATAATGATAATTTACTAGACACACTAAGACGAAACAGTAAGCGCAAAAAAACAAAATAATTGCTTAAACAAAACTGTTTTAAAATCTCTGTAGATGTATTAAAGTCGACTCGTTTACGTTTGTTGGCATGATAAGGATTAAGGTGAATCGTCATGATTCAAATATATATGATGGTTACGCGTTATTTATCCGGTAGATGTAGGTGAGGGTAGGTCTTGGTGACTTCTTCCGAATAATTGTATACGAATGTTAAATAATTGTTCAAGTTTTAATAGATTTCGCTTAGACCGTTATTTCAATTAAAATTTTAAAAACATGGGTAAGGAGACGAATACTTCGATTGCCATGTCCTTTTTTATTTTCTTGTCCAAACAAATCTGCAGTGACCATTTTTATTATTATTAATATTCGCTGCAGAGGCTGCAGTAGCGGTCCATTGAACGATAGAATCTTTCCTTCGACAGATGTCGCACTAATAATAGATGTAACATTTTTATACAATATAACTGTAGTAGCTCCAACGATCCAATCGAAAATTAAATCGACTGTTCAACAGAACACGATAACACGTTCGCAATAAACACCTGTAACATTTCTATAAAATAGAACAGAAAGAGAAATAATAAAATAAATATAATTTAAAGTTTATAATATTGCATACATCATATTTAAGCATTAAAATGAATCAAGCATAATGTATCTTTTGTTAAAGGAGTAAGTATATAAGCCATACATGTGCGTGAGCATACATATTTTAATATTTTAGGTAGGTACTATAATTATTCTTGATAAAATTCATGCTGACAAGAGGGGACTATTTTTTAAATGTTTACCTGACCGTACCTGATCTGGGACGTTTAAAAATGAAAAATTCCATGAAGGGATGTACTTACAAAGGAGCTAGTCATAATGCGACTACATCTATTGAATAGGTAATTTCAGGCAACTACATACAAATGAATATTAAACCTAACTGAGAATTCTTAGAAATTATTTCACTTTGATTTCCAGGACTATTACTGCACCTTAACCGGCATTGCTCGGCGTTGTATCAAAAGAATATGGGCTACCTACCTTTGACGGATAGTAATAACTAATAAGTAATAACTGATAAGTGAATATAGTGACTTTTTCTTACACACACCAATAGTAAATAAAATTTGTTCCTTAAACCCTTCATTAATCGTCAAAATCTGTAGAGAAGTTTTTGATTCTTTAGCATTATCCATGAAGTTTAGCTCTTATTTTATTTCCCCAAAAGCCGTTATTACCCGTCGCTAAAATTTTAATACTCTTGCGATCCGTCTTATATACTTGAAAATATGATGTGTTTGTTCAAAATGTGGTGCCAATTAGTCAATAGCTGTGGATTTGCATAGGGTATGTCATTGTCGGCTTAAAAACCGCAATGGTGACGTAAAAACTATGACGGCAAAACCATTAGGGCACGACGGTGAAAATATCACAATGTGGCTAAGCTCTGATATTTTTCCTGATAATTTTTCAAAAAAAAATTCATACGCACTGTCCCAAAAAAATATGGAATTAATAAGATCAAAAGAAAATAATATATTGACATGAATGATAAATTTATTAAAAGTCTAGATGTAAATATAAAACGAACGTCTAGTCTTTTTTGTCAAAATGTATATTAGCTATTATGGCTTATAATAGATATTTTTTATATCTGCATTTACGCTGCTGCAGTAAACTTATTATATTTATAAAACAATGAAAAACATGTATTATAATAATATAATACTTACAAGTTGTTTAATAAATTGTTAATTTTAATCAAACGAAATACCCAAACCACCACCGGCTGCTCAAACCCCAGATAATGTTTTATATACTTAACGAAATCAAATAATATTAATACAAAAGTATATAATGAATATATAATAATAATGTAAAAATATATAATAACGAAGTGCTTTCTCTCGCATACATTCAAACACGTTCTGTAAATTTATACCAAACCATATAATATTTTATTATATTATACCTAAATATATTATATACGTTTGTTTTTTTTTATATATACAACAGTGGCTACTAACATTGTGACAGTCTGCAGACAAAGGTTATTCATGGGAACATGTGTTTCTCCGAATTCCGAGAACGGACTGCTATTATATTATGCGCATTGTAGTCCGAAGGTGAAGGGTGAATTATTGGTTCCCAAAGAAGGTAATATTAGTATGGGTTGGGTACTATAGCAAGTTGTCGCAGTGAACAGCATGAAATATTTTCGTTATCATAAAATACATTTGAATACATTTGATTATAATAATTATAAAAAAAATGTATAAAAACAAAAATGATACATATAGATAGAACATTATTATATATTTTATGCCACCAATGAATTAAACCGGTCGGCTATACGTTCAACAATGGCTGCCGCACGCCTACAACCCGTTCATTATACATATATCATCGTGTTTGGGAAACACCCGAAACGCCGACAACAATGAACCAACGCGAAGAGAAGTGCTTCTTATGATACATAAAAAAATATTCTGGTGGCGGCGCCTTAATTATAGTCGTCTGCTCGTCCCGAAACTCGATATGTCGTGTTTATGATGCGTAAGGGGAGGGTAGGGGAGATGATCTATTCACCAGTCACCAGTATACATGTAAAACAAAAGATAAAAACAAATCTATTTATATTTTATTGCTATGTGATTATTTTGAAGAATAACATTGGCTCCACTTAGTACTGAACATGTTCGTGTGGGAGCCCACGAGCATATGGAATACATAATTAATACATAACGTGAATCGTGTCTAGAAATGTAGCTAGTGTATATAGCCCAAGCAAGGTCGGCAAAAAGAAAATGGCTGCCACTGTCACAAGCATACATATTTAGAACAAACGAATTGTCGAGAAGCGTATAGGGCATATGATTATAAATTCCATTGGCGGCGTTAATAGGTAATATCTGACTATAATCGAGATGCCGCGGTGCTATATAATGGTGGTTGTTTAAATTACTTATAAGTTTCGTAATAATATTTATTATTATGTTGAGTATCTATCCCGCTATTGAGTATACTATACTGTAATTTGGATGTGTTCAATTTGAATTCAGTTGTAAATTACAAAATACGATTCTGGTCAAAGACGGTAAGATTTTGTTAATGTTGATTATCAAACAATTTGATATAATTGAAATTATAACAATATTGTACGCATTATGTTTTATAAGTCTCAATCAATTTTCCATTTTTTTTAAATTACAGTACCTTGTATTAAATTTTAAATTATTAACATTAGATCAATATACTTATTATTAAATTAATTAATTAATTAAATAATTTTGAAACTCGTGTTTCACTAACACAGTTCACAGCAATATTATATGCGAGGAGCAAAATGTTTTGTTAAAACAAAATTTCTCTGTAAAAACAAAAAACGGGATTATTGGTTTCTCATGTTGCTAGCACTATTCGATATTTCTTGATTTTGGCCACCAATTAGCGACACTGCCGCAAGCCTACAACCTTTCCAGTGGTTCCGCCATACAAGGAATATATTAGTATTTAGGTGTCTAGGTGGCAAGAGGACGTCAATTGCGTTTGAAAAGTCAGAAGAATTTTTTTCGTGACATTAATATCCACTGCGGTGATCATTATACCGACTAACTGGAGCGGAGTAAGTATAATATCACTTGGTTTTGTTATACCTACCTATTAATTTAATCATGACTTGGAAGGCAGTTCAATTATATATTTTTACTTGTTGCAATGTCTTAATATGATAAGTAGCATATATAATGCCTGAACGACTGTTCTTCTGTAATATAGAACTCGTATATAATATGTACAATAATGCGTGATTACAAATTATATTATAACTATACAGGGTGTAACAGATAGAACTGACTTTCAGAATAACTTTTGTTCTAATTAATAGTTTTTTAATTTTTTTTTTATTATTATTAAGAGACCCTTGCGCTACAATACGTACAATATAAAAAAAATTTTCAATTTTTTAATAGTACAAATAAAAAAATTTAAATTTGATTAAATTTTTGTTGGAAAAATTCAAAATAGCCAATTTGTAAATTTAATTAAAAGAAGTATTTTGATCGTAAAACTATTTATCTAAATCAATTAGTTTTTTTTTTAGAATTTTTTTAAATATCAATATTTTTTTGCATAAATTACTTTGGAGCGTTATAACTTTTTTCAAATATTATTTTCAATATTATTTCCGAAATGAGTATATTTCTTAAATTATTTATTAATTATATAATTTTCACAATCTTTGTTGTACGTTAATTTAGCATAATTTTTTTTTTTTAGTCAGTTCTATCTGATACACCCTGTATAATACGATTTTGAATATGTCATTAATTAATCAATTTTCCCATTTCCATTTCCTATTTCCATTAATTCCATTAATTAATTAATTAATGGAATCCATTAACAGTAGGTTAGGTCATAATTTATATTCGAGTTTAGTATTGAATTTAAAAAATATATTTTTTTAAAAGGTTGACGAAAATCAAGGAATCCAACATGTTTTTACGTTCAAAATATAAAAACTATTTACTCTTACTAGTATTATTTTTAAAAAAAATATAAAATTATTCATTCATAAATAATGTTATGAAAATTATTTATTAATAACATTTTAAGTTATAAAAACCCGGAATCTGGACCTCCCACACCCACAGCTACGGTCTTGCTACTGATTACGAATGTGTTTTGATAGGCGAGCAGGTGCAGTGGAATTAATTGTTGAGATAAATGAAAATGATAAATTTCTTAAACATTTCTTGAACATAAAATACATATAATGGTTATTCGGAAAATTATGAGAACGTTGTAATCGAAAATAATATATCAAATCAGTTCCTAAGCAGCTACCAGTCACTAAATGATTATAAAATCTACATGTACGAGTATAGTATTTATAATCATATAAATCGCATAAATCATAATTACCTATTATATTCTTACTTATATTATATAGTATAATGAAATGATCATTTTTAAAATTGTGTTAGGGACACTAATCAATCTGCTAAGTAATCGATAAATCGATTTGTTTGAATTCATTAACAATATATATTCTTGATGGAGAGTGTATATATTTAGAGTAATTTTTATTTGTTACCAGTAGACGTTTCAACGATCAACTTCGCCAAGTTTTTTATTTTAAACTGTCATTACTCATCAAGATGAATCGATTGAAGGTTATTGAAACCAATAAACGCTACCAAAACTGGTATAAAAGGACTCGATAAAAGGTACACAGCGCAATGTGGTAAAATCATTTTTGTTGATTTGTTTCGTTTCTGACTGACGATGTTTTATTTTTATTTCATTACAGACAAACTGAACGCTGAGCCACCGATGAATTTTGTTTTCATAATTCAATTTAAATGCATATTTTGTAAAACGGATATCATCGAGGTAAGAGTTTAGATTTACTTTTTTGCAAATACACACACACACACACACACACACACACACACACACACACACACACACACACACACACACACACACACACACACACACACACACACACACACAAACGCAATCAACTGTAAATGTATGTCAGAGGTATATGTATTTTTTGACATAGGTGCGCGATAAGCTGTGCGAACATGTAGTTTGTGAACGATGTATGCAAGTGACAAACTTTGGCGGCCTCAGAGAATGTCACATGCCATTTGATACATTCTATGAAATTTCCGAGGAACAGTTCAAGGAAACGTTCAAAATCGATGATTATTTATATGATGCCGTCATTTCTATTAAGGTGAACCTCTACGATGAAGAAGTCACAATGACATTTTATCAAAGTAAGAACTTAAGTTCATATAGTTATTTTCTATTTGATAGTATGATATTATGTATAGTTCGATTTTGAATTATAGATTTTACTATAGTTAGTCCTTTATTTATAGGTTGAATATCGATGGTTCTAAAATTATGCAATTTTTCCTAGACCCGTGTCTACTCCCTAGATTTTGACCTCTAACTTAAAAACTTTATAAAAACCATTACGTTTAAAGGTACAAAATTTAAACACATTCCAATATTGTAGTACTCAAACAGTTATAAATTATTTTAATAATGCATCTAAATAATTCTTATATTCAATAGAGTTTTATATCATTTTTATATTTCATTATTATATTGTATTGCAATTATAATCCACAATACGACTTTTCGGTATAGATCGATAACTTGACGATGCGTCAAACAATAAAAAATAAAAATAAAAATTTGTTTAAATATATTTTTTAAACAATTATTTTCAAAAACTTTAGCGTTTTTAAATAATTAGTATATTATGTTTTATGGATCTCCTCAAGTAGTGAGTTTACCGAAAAATAATATACGATATAACCGATAAGTACCAACCATTTATATAATTTTCAATTGTATCTCGTATGGAATACATTTGAAATTATATGAATCAGAATTAATTTCAGACACATAAAGAAATAATATAACATGTAAACAAACGCATATTTTCATCATCTCAAATATTGAGTTTTCATTTTTCTTAAATTTATATAATAATATTCATATCATTTATAAACATTATTTTACAACGACTATAGTAGGTTGCATATTTAATATTTTTTAAGGAATAAATTTAATGACTAAATTTCTTTTTTGTTGATTTTAAATAAATTTGTGAAATACTGTTGCTGGATATTTAATTATTTCTGACACTACACACATTCTAACATTTATGTTTTTTATATGACTTTTTACAGAACCAACATAAGAACCTGTACGAAAAATGGCAGTCAAAAATATGATACAAGAAATTGTCTTTTAAATACCTATTTAATAATATTATATGATAGTGATTTATTCTATCCTATGAAGTCTAAACTGATATTATTTTTTCAAACAGTAAATCGTTCTACACTAAATTATGGCATATAAAAATTTTACCTTTATATTTTTTTTTCAAATAATCAACTTTTGTATATCAAGTTTATTTCTCGTTCTTATATTATTGGTATTATTGTGATTGTAAGCGTTTATCGACTTTTATGAAAATAAAAAAAATTCTAAATGTGTCGCGACCGCAACAAATGAGGTGAATTAGTGAATTATGTACACTGGTCGTCACATTAAATTAGTCACTGAAACGTTTAAAAGTTAAATTTGAATTTAATTATAAATCATCGCATTCAAAAACCGATTCTGAGAAAATTTGGTCTGTCAGTAGTTCAGTACACTAGTACACATATATTATGTAATATATTGTATGATATATTTGTGTGTTACTATTAAACTTATTTATTTAGTTATATTAAGAATACAGTAGGTTGAATTAATATTTGCCGAAAACATGGGATTTAAAAATGTTATTGTGTGTATAGAATATTATAACAACATACTACGTTAAAAATTTCAAAATCACAAATAATATTTTTCAATTACAACAAAGTAACTAAATTTTTTAGTCTTTGTTTAAATGTTGAATTCGACCAAATTTAAACTAAGCATGTCTACAAAAAAAAAATTGTGTTTATTATTTTTTAATTAATTGGTAATAGAATTAACTACTATGAAAAAGAATCTTGAATTAAATATTCAAAAATTTTCTACGAAAGTTAATTATTTCCTACCTAAAGGTGTTATTTAATATGTGCACATGAAATTTAAAAAAAAAAACCCTATAAGTACATTGTTATATTATCAGAATAAATTAACCTTTTAACAATTTGGAAGGTAAGTATTTTTACTATAAGTTAATTTTTAAACAATTTAGGAGTATTTTAATATTAAAAAATCAATTTAAAATTGTTTACAATGATCATAACTTGTTTTTAAATCAAACAAGCCTACAGAGAACCTAAATAATATTTGTTGTTATTTTTAAATTTTATATAAAAGATCAAATAACTCAAATATTAAACACAACAGAGTAAAATTGATTATTTTGTACGTTGTTTCACCTAACCTAACCCATTAGGGTGAAACCATATTTAGGGAGAACGGACTTTGAACGACACATCAATTTCGTGGGCTTAAGTGTGCGTTACGATAAAAAATGACCTGTTAGTAACCTTAACGGCTCCCATCCACTGTTCGATTCTACCTAAAACGGCTCTCGTCGAAAAAGGTTTTACGAACTGGTATATTCCCAAACCTCAAAACCGAATAATGTATCACGAACACGTCATTCCCCAACACCTCAGGTACTTGACAAATATTTTAAAACTTAAACCAGGTATACAGAATGTTATAGAAGACCAGACTAATGTAATAACTTTTGATGCAATTCATATTAATTTTTTATTTTAGATTCTGTGCGGAGCGATGAATGTATTGATTTTACAACAATGTGTGTGTTTTAAAAAAAAATTTTTGTGTCTGTGTAGTGTGTACGCGATAAGTTATCGAAATAGTGCTTCGATTTTCAATTTCCGTAGCTTTTCCGGTTGGAAAGTGAATCTAGTTAATGAATTGGGGAGGACAAATTTTAAAATTCTGAGAAGTTTTTAATAGAACCGGAAAACAAAATTAAAATTAAGGAAAAATGGGAATTTTTACCCAAACATTTTTTTTGAGAAAATCAATTTTAGATATTGGTGTAACCGTGTAACTCTAAAATCAATTAACGTAAGAAACATGAAATTTTCACTGTATCGTACTAACCGTTGGTCGCATGGATGAGTGGAACCAGACTAACTTTGCGCCAGGCGACCGCGCACGGCATCCCGACTATAGTCGGTAATCGCCGCGTCCGACCGTCGCACGTTCGGGGCTTTGTGGATGGCCACGCGGGAGCTGCGGAAGCAACGCCTTAGTAGAAGGAGAGAGGTCGCTAGCGGGTCACTCCTGACCACACCCGGTGAGTCGCTTGAAACTATCGGCCTTAAATGAGTTGCCAGGGAGCCGCTACCCGTTCGGCGCCCGGGCGCCCGAGTACGACTTTCCGGAGGGATGAGGGCTCGTTGCGAAGGGTGGCGTGCCTTCCTGCAGTGAGATGATAATGAAACGGCGCAATCCAGCAGGATATGGCTGCAGGTCCTCTCTCCGTCACATAGCTGGCTATAGTTGTATCTTAATATTAGCATTTTTTATAATTGATAACATTTTTTAAATATTTCAAAATTGTTTTAAATTATGTAGGTATAGACAATTGAAATTATCAATTTCTTTAGGTTTTGTTTTTTTATAAATGACAATAAAATATCATTCACATGGTAAAAATGCTTCAAAATTTGATATAAGGTTTCTTAGTGCCAAAATGGTAATTAAAAAATATTAAAATATATTATCACAATTTTTTTTAATCAGCATTGAAAGTTCGAATTTTGATAAAATACTTAAAAATCATGAAAATTTGCAATTTATTTTGAGTTATAAATTCATAAAAGTTTATCGTTTTAAATCTAAGATTTTAAAATTCAATACCAGATTCTTCATGAGTTTGTCTACTTTTATCAAATAAAAATTTTCTACCAGAAAGTCAAATTAAATTTTTATGAGCATTTGAATTAAAAAATTGGATATTTACTCAATTTCTCTTGAACAGATATTCATATTTTGTTGTTATTCAAAATAAAATAATTATAGAAACTTGAAATTTACACCATATGTTAATTTTATCAATTCCTATACTTGATAAAATGTTCAACAATTTTTAAGTCATTTATAGATATTTTAAATTTTCCGGTTTTTATTCTATAAATGTTGATAAAATTTTATTTTTAGGATCATAAAACATGAAAATTCAAAACAAAGTTCCCCATAAGTTTATATAATAGCAGTTGGAAAATATTAAAAAACATATTATGCACGTTTTTTTTTTATAACCATTTAAAGATCAAATATTGACAAAATAAATTAATTGAAAATTTACAAATTCTTTGCTTGTTAAAAATTTATAAAATGTTTAACTTTTATAGCTAAGGATTGAAAATTAAAAACAAAATTCCATGTAAGTATAACTACTTTGTTCTGCGGCAAAAAAAAAATCTAAAAACTATACAAACACAATTTTTTTTTTATAGTTATTTTAAGTTCAATTATTTTTGATATTATCTATTAAATAACCAAAAATAATAATTTTAACTATACAGGCTGATTTTTTTATCATAAACCACTCTCATTATTTCAAACAGTATCAATGTTTTTGAAAATATTTTTTTACAAAGTTTCATGTTGTTAAAAACACAACGTATTTATTAAAAAAATATGTTTTTTATATTTTTTATTTATTTATTTATTCTGCTTTGGAATATGAAAGTAAAACTCTAGGTTGTCATTAAAAAAAGTAAAAAACTTAAAAAATTATAAGGATAAAAAATATTAAAAAAAACATAATGTTTTAACAACATGAAACTTTGTAAAAAAATATTTTCAAAAACATTGATACTTTTTGAAATAATGAGAGTGGTTCATGATAAAAAAAATCACCCTGTATATAACTATATATTATTGTACGACTTATTTCAGAATCTTTTTTGTATTCTATGATTTATAATTAAAATCAAATTTAACTTATACATTTTAGTGAGACTAACTAAATCTAACGACAGTGAACAGAATTATTCCCTGCATTCACCTTTTTTTAAGATTAAATTTATGTTTAAAGGGGGCTTTATGCTTACAAATATTAAAAATAATAACTAGGTAAAAAGTTACTTTTTTAAATAAAAATAAAAACATATTTACTGCTCTTTTTTCTTCGGCTATACAATAAAATAATGAAATAACGATAATTAGATATAAATTAACTACAAGCAATTTTCATCTTTTGATTTAGATGAGTTTGCATACTATAAAATATTACCTTCACTTTATTATATATTGCTATAGAATTATCGAATTATGATACTTATAAGTATTCAAAATTCTTCAAAAATTCTGAAAAATAGGCATTTATGTGAAATCATTCATTACATTTTTGCTTATATGAATAAATTCCTTCCTAAACAAACAGTAGATATTTTTTAAACCCATTGAACTGGATAAACTAATAATAATATCCATACATACATACATACTTATAAAGATCTTGGCTTAAAATAATTACTATTCTATATCTCTAACCATTGTAACATCACATACAATATTTTATAAACATATTGCAAAGTAATATGCACTTTAATGTCTAGCATTTAAATTGAATAATTTGTCGATTTTCGTTAATAGTCGATAAACACTTACAATGATAATAATACTAATAATATAAAAACGAGATAAGAAATAAATTTGATATAATTATTCATTGTTTGAAAAAAATACAAAAGTAAAATAGTAAATTAATATAACATAGGTTGCCGTATAATTATTTACTATATGTTAAAATAATATTAGCTTATAAATTATAATTCATAGAATATTATAAATCACTAACATACATAATATTACTAAGTACATTTTATACAACGATTGTTTATATTTTACTCTTGATAGCCATTTTTCGTAAAGGTTGATTTGTTCGTTCTGTAAAAAATATTATAAAAAAACAAAATTAATGTTAGAATATGTGCATTGACAAAAATATTGAATACATTATTGTTAAGTCTTGGGAAATAAGAGTAATTAGGGGACAGTTGGAGCCCAAGAGTGTTTAATGTGTATAATATGTTACAAGTTGCTCTGACAACTTGACTGAGGTCTGCTACGTGTAATTGAAGCATTCTTTCGATGCGTCATTAAAAAAGTATCCAGCAACAGTACCAATGTACTTCATAATATTATTTAAAATTAACATAAAAAGAAATTTAATCATTAAAATTATTTCTTAAAAAATAGTAAATACGCATCCTACAAATCGTTGTAAAATATTGTTTATAAATTATATGAATATTATTATATAAATTTAAGAAAAATAAATACTCAATATTTGAGATGATGCAAATATGCGTTTGATTACATAATGTTATATTACTTTTTTATGTGTCTGAAATTAATTCTGATTCATATAATTTCAAATGTATTCCATACGAGATACAATTGAAAATGATATAAATATTTGGTACTCTTATCGGTTATTTCGAATAATATTTGTCGGTAAATTATTACTAATTGAGGAGGTCTATAAAACATAATATACTAATTATTTTAAAAAAACACTAAAGTTTTTGAAAATAATTGTTTAAAAAATGTATTTCCAAAATTTTTTTTTGACTTTAAATTCTGAGTGGAGCTAGAATGTATTGATTTTACAATGATGTTTGTTTTTTTTTTTTGTGAGTCTATCATCACGTTTTGAGGCAGTAAAAGTGCTTCGATTTTCGACTTCAGTACCTCATTCGATCAGAAAGTGAATCTTGTTGGAACTTTGGGGGATCATAAGTAAAAAATTTCCAATATTTTTCTTGATAATTGGGATAAACAAACTAAAAATTAAGGAAAACCGGGAATTTTTACACACAATCAATTTTCGACAAAATCTATTTTTTGGTTTTTTATGTTACTTTAAAACAAATGACCGCAGATACTTGAAATTTTCCATTAATGTTTATATAGGCATTTTCTATATTTGATACAATTTAAAAAATATTTTTATTTGTTTTGGACTGTTTACTGAAATTTTAATTTTTCAACTTTTGAGTTTTTTTTTTCTATAAATATCGATAAAAATTTATTTGTTGGGTAGAAAAGCTTAAAAATTTAATTAAAGACATCTAACACATTTTTATGATAGCAGTTGAAAAATATTAAATATACATCGACACGGCTTTTTTTTATAAGCATTTAAAGTTCAAATTTTTACCAAATACGTGAAAATTATGGCAATGTTCAAATTATCTTAGATAGAAATTCATAAAAATTTTTATTTTTAAGTCTAAGATTTTAAAATTTAATTCAAGATTCCTTATAAGTTTGTCAACTTTTATCAAAAAAAAAAAAAATTCCACCGGAAAGTCAAATACTTTAATAAGTATTAATAATAAGTAATAATAATCTATAAGATATCCTAGACAGATAAACAGTCTCCACACAGAATCGTTTTTCGTATAGGTATTAGGTACAATGGTATAATATCATTGGATTCAAATTTAATTCCATCCATTTCAGTAACCCACTTATAACCTACTGTACAGCAAAGCAATATCCACTTTCCCGCATTTTTATTATGTATTATTTGACATCGTTAAGTAATCGAGCTATACCGAAAAGTCGTATTGTAGATTATAATTGCAATAACGGATAAATAACAATTATTTTGATTAGAGTTATATATCATAAAACTCTATGGAATATAAAATTTATACAGATGCAATTGGTCATTGTTTGAGTACTACAATAATGGAATGTGTTTATATTTTGTTCCTTTAAAAGTAATAGTTTTTATAAAGTTCCTAAATTAGAGGTTAAAATCTTGGGTGTGATGGATACGGGTCTAGAAAAATCGCATAATTTTAGAACCCTCGATATATTAACTCATAAATAAAGGACTATAATTACAGTAAAATCTGAAGTAAAAAATCGAACTATATAATATAGTATTATACTATAATAAATAGATGAACACTATATGAAGTTCCAAGTTCTTACTTTGATAAAAATTAATTATGATTTCACCTTCGGGTTTGATCTTAATGGCCATGATGAAATCATAATCGTCGAAGCAGAACTTTTTCTCGAATCTACGCCACAACTCTAAATATTCGTATGCTTTAAGTAATGATATGGAACATTCCACGGAGCAATACCCTGGCAGACATCGATCACAAGTTACATGGTAGCATGGCCTAACGCGCATCTATATTAAAAAATACATACCTATGAATAAAACATTTACAGTGATATTGTGTGTGTGTATTCGCAAAAAATTAAATAGAAACTCTTACCTCGATAACATGTCTATTACAAATTGTGCACTGAAATCCAATTAGGAAGATCAATTTCAACAGTGGATGAGCGTTCAGTTTGTCTATAATGAAATAACAATTAAACATGTAAGTCAGAAACGAAAGAAATCAACAAAAATAATGTAACCACATTAAGCTATGTACCATTCATCAAGTCGACGAACTGATACCAGTTTTTGAAGCAGTTGCTTTCATTATTCATTATTCGATTGATCATGATGAGTGATGAAAGTCAAAGTAAAACGCTTGATGTAGTTGATCGTTAAAAGATCTACTGTTAACATATATATAAAAAAACAAAAATACTGAAATATACACACTCCATAGATTTATCAATTAATTTACAAATTTAATAGTGTCCCTAATACAAATTTAAAAATGATTATTGAATATTTTATAATATATTAATATAAGTAATAACCTATAATAATTATGTATATTATTATGATAACATATTATATGTTTTACAATAATTTAGTGACTGGTGACTGCAAGGAATGGATTCGATATATCTTCGATTATAACGTTCTCATAATTCTCCTAATAACCTAGTAATTTATGTTGAAGAAATTTTAAAGAAATTTTTCATTTACAATTATCTCAAAAAATAATTCCACTACCACCTCTTCACCAATTAAAAACCAGTCGAAATCATTAGCAAAGCCGTAGCTGTGGGAAGTCCAGAGTTCGAGTTTTTCAAAACTAAAAATGTTATCTATATACATTATACATTATTTATTAATTATTCTACTGAGTATAATTTTATTTTTTTTATAAAGTAATATTAACAAGAGTAAAGAGTTTTTTTTATATTTTAAACGTAAAAATGATATCCAATAATATTAATTGATTTTTGTAAACCTTTTAACAAAATAGTTTTTTCTATTATAATTCTATATGATTTCATCAATTAATAAACACCCACATTTTTAAAGGATATATTCAAAATCCTATCATACATAATATATTTATAATATAATTTTTAATTACGCGTTATTGTAGATATACGAGCTCTATATAGACGAACATTTGAACAGACATTATATATACTACTAATTCATACTACGACATTTCAATGAGTAAAATTATGTATTTAGACTGCCTCGTAAACCATAATAAAATAATTAGCTAGGTGTTACAAAACCAAGAGATATTATATTTACCCTGCTCCAGTAAGTCGATATACGATTACCGCAGTGATAATAAATGTCACAAAAAAAATTCTTCCTACTTTTCAAATGCTGACGACGTCCTCTTGCTATCCAGCCACCAAGATACTAACATATGCTCTGTAAAGCAAAACCGGTGGAATGGTTGTAGGCGCGCGGCAGGGTCGCTGATTGGTGGCCACGGCCAAGGTCTAACTCATAGTGCTGGCAACGTGAAAAATCCAACATCCCGCGCGTTTTCATTTCATATTCCTGCTTTATTTGGACCCGATGCAATTCGAAAATTTTTCCACGCATATAACACTGCCATGAACTTTATTAGTGTTATTCTGACGTTGTGGCCTAACTTTTAGGTCGAATTAGAATTATTTTTCATAGTTTACAACGGTCTATCATTAAATTCAAATTTAACACATCCACACTACAGTATGTATAATCTACTCAATTGCGAGATAGTTACTCTTGATACCACTTCTGTGCATATGAGTGGTTATTGTCTATAAGTAGAATGTATATCCTGTATGTATACCTAAATAAACCTTTTATAGCATAGTAAATATTACGTAGCACATAAATAATTTAAACATATAATAATAATTTTTAGTGTCTATATTATAAAAAAAGAAATACATACCTAATTATTTATAAAAAAGTACCTACACATTTATTTAAATTTTAAAAGAAAAAAAAATATTACTTATCACTAATTATTGACGAATGCATTCATCACGTCATGTAGTCTAAATTTCGTAATTTCGTAATATATATATATATTACAAACTTCTTACATACAGTTTTTTTTGGTAAGATGAACATAGTTATAAAGCATTTTATAAGTTCATCGGCATCTAAATTAGTCCAAGGCATTTTATACACCTCACAAACAAGCTATCGTTCTGGTTTATTCATCTGCAAATAAAACACGGAGCCTTACAATATAAATTCTCTGCGATCTAACTTAATAAATACATTCGAATAAAATATATTTTTACATCCATCTGTAAAGACTATCATAGTCTATAAAGACTTAATAAATAGAATAACAAAATATAAAAAACGACTCGACCAGATATTGGCCACATAATTGACAGTTAGCAACTTCGCACAATCACAAAGGTAGTGATTACATTTGAGATGATATTTTTTAAACTTGAACAAGCCACGAGTGGGTTTGAATTTTAACAGTGTAATAATATAATAATTAATTTAAATTTAAATATTTAAAAAAGAACCAAAAAAATATAGTATACCTAATAGGCTAATAGTTATTAACTAATAATCTATAAATACAATTTTTTTTAAATTTCTTGCGATTTTTAGGAGTACCTATACAAATGTATAGGGTTAGAATATACAGTTTTGCTTCGTTGAGTAACTAAAACTTATATGGCACTTAGACATTTTTATCTTTATTATGTAATGTATTTCACGTCAGTCATACATGTAACTTATTAATTTAGAAAAACATGAGTTAATTATATCCATGGATAAAATATATTATTTACACAAAGTATAACAAACTAATGTGGCGGAGGAAATCGTGATGAAGATCGTATATAGGATTATGACGTATATAGAATTAGGACATTAATAATTTTCTTTAATATAAATCAATATGTTTTATGTAATATGTATATAAACTGTTAACGTTCAAAATAAAGCACATAAAAAATAAATAAATAAATAAAAACATCGTCACATAGTATACGTACTTATATTATATAGCTAGTCTATAACAACATTTCCGATCAAATTAGACAGTATACGATATTAACTATGAAAGAATGTTAACGTCATTTACTTTTAGGAAGCAATGCTGCATTTAGAAATATTTCTTAGATAATGACGATGATTCCAGACATTTTCAAACATAATTGATATACCTAAATGGTCTTTAAATACGCTGTAAAATAGATTTATCAAATTTTTACCAATCAATACTAATCGGATCTAAAATGTCGATGAGCGTACAATCAGTAACCCACTTATTAAGTAAAAGAGTACAAATGTTATCTTTATAGAAAGTGCTTAGATAGTAGGTATTCAGTATAAATGGTAATAACTTATTTGTTATAGTAGTTAAATTATAATTAATGCACACGCTCACGCCTATGGCCACATTATAAAACATATCTTTGTAGGTATCTATACATTATTTAAAAGTGTCACAATTAAAATTATTTTATTATGTAATATTATGTATAATTTATTTTATATTATTAAATATTTGACAAAATTTAAATATTTCGCTAAACAAAATTACCAATATTATCTATTAGTATTAGACATTAAGGTAATTTCCTAGTTATATAGTTGTAAATGTGATAACAAAATATATTTTGAACTGTACAACATTTCTTTATGCTTTCATCTAATATATACATCATTGGCGATAACAAAAACATATTATTATAAGATAGTTTGCGCCGTGACTGCAGCCTTTGGATTTGACCATTCGATTATGCATTGCAAAAATGGCTACTGTACGGCACCGTGTCCGTGAAACACCTGAAACGTCGATAGACACGAAAACATAAACGCGAGGGGAATCACGCATCATGTTAAATAAAAAATCCCGTGCAAGGATGTTACATAGTTATACACAGACATCTCGGAACTCGATCCGTTAGCAAAATAAAATGAGTGGAAAGGGGGAGGGGATGCTTTAACTGCTGGAAAAAATAAGACTTATTTACCATTATAAATAAAAAAATTTTTAGAAAAACGTATATATTTTGTCTAGAAATATAACAAACGCCATAACTCAACAAAAATGCCAGAAAATGGCAAAAAACCACCGTCACGAATGTATGTTTAAAGAGATCAGATGAAACGTTGAGAATCTCGTGAAGATGTGAAAAATAAAAAAATCGAAATGAAGAAATCCCATTAGCGACGCTAAGATAGTCATTGTTCCGAGCAGGTGTGTTAAAAAAAAGGTGGTGGTTATGCGGAGGAGGGCGTGTTAAAACGTGTAAGCTACACAAGATAATTGGTATGAAATTTGTCTAGTTGTCTATTATAAACACAAATCAATATTTTCTTTTCTGTTTTCTCCGAGATTCATAATAATAATATTATTATGAATTATCGAGTAAAAAAATCATTATTTTTTTTTAGGCCTTAAAATATCCCTTATAATAAACAACAAATAAAGTTACCATCGCCACGCAAGACAAGACCAGCGTCCAGCCGTTATTAAATAGCCGCAACAACCTCTCTAACAAAATATCTCCTGCGACGAAAGAAAGAGAAAGAGTGAGTTAGAGAGTGCAGCTGCGAGAGGAAGTGCACGTTACAATAAAAGAAATAATTTCCAGTGGTTGCCAAAGAAGTTGTCCCAATCTTATTACAAGTAGTTTCGTATAAATGTATACGCGTACCTATATATATATATTTAGGTAAGAACAAGAATGCAAAAGAATATTTTTTTTCTAATCTTCTATAAAAAAAGTGTTGAAAAATACATAATAATATCGTCCCTCTAATTGTGCATAAAATATAGTATAATATTTGCATGGTAAACGCTGCCGCCGGAAACACCGGCCGACCACACAAAATGGCCGCCATCGTAGCGCACACGACGATTGGCAGATGACGAAACTATCAAAGCGGAAAGCAAAACGTATCGTAACGCGCGGATTACAGTTTTGCGCAATTTGTGATAATTATTTTACCATATACACTACAGTACATAAAATCGTTCTCGTTACATTTATTTAGCATAATAATTAGAGACCACAGTATCGCATAGAAATATGATTGTATACAATACTATTAAAACACGGTTTAGTTAAATGGATTATTTATTAATTATTTCTGTCAGACGTCGGCATATAAATGAAGAGATTATTTCTTTAAAAAAAAAAAAAAAAAAAAAAAAAAACGTAGCTATTTTAAAATGTAGTCCACGTGTGGTCTGTGTAAGATTTAAAATGATTAATTAATTGTGCATCGAAAAGATAAGAAAACAAGTCCAATATAAAAAATCTATACATATTACAATGTGATATAATGTAGGTGCATTGTTTATTTTAATACTATATTATTATATAGACCAAGTTGGGTAGTTGATATACCGAAAATTCATATTTTTAATATATTTGATAGCCCGCCCAAGAAAAAATTTTAATCACCACTGCACAGTCAAGAATGTTTATAATTTTTGGGGATAATGTACGCAAACCGTGGTGTTTTTCGTTTCAAAATCGTAAAACCATTTCGACCGTCTGTAAGCCGCGCACAAGTATGGCAACTACAAAAGATCGGCTGACGAAATAATGGTCAAATGTAGATAAACGCGACATAATATAATAAAATATATATGTACACATATACGTATTGGTATGAAACGCCGTTGAACACTACATACATGTATATAACACTGTATACAGTATACTTAAATATTCTCCCCTCGGCCGACGCAGCAGGGTGGCAGGAATGCGGTCTCGTTAGTTGCATGCACCCTCTTCGACAACGACAAAGGAGCGTCTTTAAAATATGTCCATATACCTATGGGTATAAAACGCGTTATACGTTTTAGATGTTATCCTCCTCTCTGCAGCACCTGCCCTCGGGCACCCCGTCGAATAATATGTTTTACAAAAACATCCAATGTTTTGGGCATCGTAAATATTTGTGTGTTCTGTAGACATATACGGTAATATATTATTCTCTGTAACGTCATGATAGTTTCTCATCATCTCGTATATATATATATAATTATAATATGCCTAATACTGTTATTTATTATAATTGGGTGGCTTTGATTCAAAGTCATTAAAAAACCTACAAAAATGTACTTATAATCTCAGACAAAAATCAGTTACATATATTATATAAATTACAAAAATCCATTAAAATACATTATATAAACACATAAAGATCTAAAAAAAAAAATATATATATATATGAGATACACTATACGTGTACCTACCTATTTAAGAGTTATAATTTAACACAATAAATTACAGTCGTCACAATTATTATGCGTTAAATATCATTTTACATCGCATTTTACGAGCTGTATTATTATATATTATATGATAGGACGAACGCCTAATTATTGTTATTATAATAATGTATACTATTAAATTGGTGCAAATAATATTCTTCATAGAGCAGTTATAGAATATATTAATACACATTTGGAGAAATAATAACTGATTTCGATAATATTAAACTCTTTCACTAATTTCACTTTATGATTGTTAATTTTTTTTTTAATAGGATCCATGTGAACTCTTTGATGACTCTTTATCAAATTAAACGAAAATATCATATCTGAGAACGTCATTATCTGATGTGCTCTTATGATCTCTAAAGTCGTCGTTATCCGAAATATATAAAAATTAATTATTTATGCATACGTGAAAAGCAGCAGGATCATGTTAAAATTTATCTGAAATCGTCGTAATATTACGTAACGACTTCATCCGAATCGAAACGAGATGATGCAATTTAACCAATGATTGCGATTTATTGTTACTTTGTTAGTCAAACTAACGAATTGTATTGGTATTGTAATATAATATATACTGTGTACCAGTCATATATGCACTATAAATCATAATACTTGTTTTAAAAATGACTTATTATTATTTTAATTGTTTCAAGTAGACAATGATGTTCACAAATATATATCTATTGTGCGAGTATAATACTATTATAATGTATCATATCATTGAAAGTATTTGGAAATATATTCTATATTTAGACAAAATTAGATAAGTAATAATAATTAATAAATAATAATTATTTTATTTTAAATAATAAATATTATATTTTATATTATTAAATTTTAAATTAAAAACAAACATAATGGGAGAAAATGTCCACGATTCAATTTAATAAATAACTATTTTAATTAAAAGATGTTTTTGTTATATATAATAATAATGATACAGTCGATTCCGCTTTATTGGGACACGTCGGTTGCATGTTATTTTGTCCCAATAAAGCGATTGTCCCAATAATCCGAAATGAAAAAAAAAACATACAAATTTATTGAAAAACTGATTTTTTATGTTTTTATTGTAACAAATACATATTTTATTAGTTATTACAATAGTGGCTGAAATTTAATTTTGTCTGGAATTTCTAAATTTTGAGCAAGCGATAAATCTTTACGCTGCTAATCGTTACTGCACGCGACAAACATGACTAATTCACTAAATAACATTTAACACACATCAAATTTGAAAATACGATAAGATAAAATGTATATAGTTTAATCTAATAAACGATTACGCGAGTCAGTCCCGATTTTCGGACTATTGATCTATTAATATTTAATATTATACTCGATAAAAATGTCCCAATTATCCAGATTCACGGCCCAGATAAGCGGCGTACTTTTACATTACAAGTATACATTTATTTTGTTTTCGTAATTGTAGAATTGTCCCGATTAAGCGATTGTCCTTATTAACCAGTGTCTCTATTAAACGGAACCGACTGTACTAAAAAAATTTCATGGCACTATCGAAAATAAAAATAATTTTCAGCATTCGAATAATTTGTTACTCCTGGTTTATAATTATTATATATATTATATATTCCTATCCGTTGTTTGTTATTGTATAATACTGTACTGCTATATGGATAGCACAATATTTAGGATAATAAATTAAATAATTAGGTACCTATAAATTATACCAATGAAATTCAAATTTACCTAACTATGATAAACTCAGAATTACACTTAGAGCATAGACTCAAAATTATTTCATGGTTTGATACATCATCGACAAAAAAATTATTTATTTATTTACTATAGTCTACGATAATGTTTTTATAGGTAGATACGTATTGTATTTATGTAATATGTAGGTAGGTATACATTATACAATACGTTTAGGATTTTATCTTATTATAATAATGAAAACATTTATCCTGTGTGAATTATGTGCATATTTTTTAAATTTAAATTTCTATACCGTGTGTTATTTCTCAATTGTGTTTAGCGCCAATAACGTCGTTCTACTCATAATTACATTATTATAATATATTATTTTATTGTAAATAAATATAACTTTTTCATATGTTAATTTTTTTTAGATACATTTAATACAATGTGGTATTACAAAGTGCATAGTTCGAAAGAAAAATGATTATTTCGACCTCTTGTCAATAATCAAGATATGTAGTCATTGTTGGTTTAGGTATAGGTAGGTATTATTAACATACCTGTACATGTTACCTATGTTATCGTTTAAACGTTCGTTTTTAAAAGGAATATTGTTTTTATTTTTTATCTTACTGTGATAGCGGCCGTATAGAAAAAAAACCTTACGATATAATACAAAAATAATAATATGTTGTTATATCTAACATAATAGGTACTTAATCATGATTTAGAATGACGGTTGTGACCTTTTGTTGCTAACTAAAAAAATAACCTTTCCCACTTTCATCTTGTAGTGCATTTCATTACTTATACCTAATGGTCTTGTAAAAATGTTGTGTTTGATGCCCGAATGGAAAATAAAATTTTAATGCTTCTACTGTTCAATAATGTTACAAAAAAATGTGCTGTGTCTCGTAAACGAGATTGTTAGATTGGTACCCACAATTCCATCCTCCTCCCCCATCCCGAAGGATGAAGCCTGTCAGTAGCAGGACCACCCAATGAGAGAGCAGATGCTGCAACCCTCGGTTAAAATTCTGAGAAAAGCAAACAGAGTAAAAATCAATACAACGCCGAACGTTTTCGGCCACTAACTAGTGCACGGTTACCACCGTTGTACTCGGCTACAGTGAATACGTATACGATAAAACTTCCAGAGAGAAAAAAAAGAAAAAAACTATATAGGCTTAAAATATTTTTAGTTTTGAAAAAATTATATTATCAATATTATAATGTCATTATATATTATAGGCTGACGATTAGTTGGATGTGCCAGTTCTCGATTTTTATAGGAATTAGTTTATCAAGTAATAACGTTTATATATAAGTATATAACTCTCCATATCACACCGAAACCTAATAATTAACATACTCAAAGCAATAATAATACAATACCAGATAAACCAGTTCAGAGTGTAAAGAAATGTTGGCAACGTGATCTCTTACAAAATTAATTAACAGAAAATTAATAATCTAAAATCTCAATAATTAATAAATTCTCTAATTAAAGTTTTATCTTCTGATAGTTTATATTTTTTTTTCAATTACCTACTCCAATATAATTTAATATTTTTATCATTTTTTTTTTTTTTTTGTGTACCTACTACTTACACATTTTTATCTAATTCTCAAATAAAAATAATAAATATTACATTTAGGCATAAACTGGAAATATTAATTTAAAAAAGGGGACAAGTCAATGTCACTTTGCTGTATAGTAGGTTACAAGTGGGTTACTGTAATTGATGATAGTTAAATTTGAATTCAATGATATGTTATCATTGTATACGAAAAACAATTGTGAGTAGAGACGGTTTGTCAGTCTGGGATATGTTATACTATATTAATTAAATTGTTATCTACAAAAAAAATTGTTATCTATAAAATAAATTCCAAATTAATCAAATCAGATTTATTATTTACCCGATTCACCCTTGTCATTCATAGAATATGCAATTTATTATATAGTATTTATGAAAGTCATTAACGATATTAAGTTTTAAAATTAAAATATAAAGTTTTTACTCTGGAAATTTCAAGTTTTTGCCGCAGAATTAACTACTTACATGGAACTTTTTTTTTAATTCCAATCCTTAGCTATAAAAGTTAAACATTTTATAAATTTTTAAATTTTAAATTAATTTATTTCGTCAAAATTTGATTTTTAAATGGTTATGAAAAAACGTGCATAATATGAATTTTTAATATTTTCCAACTGCTATTATATAAACTTAAGGTGAACATTGTATTGAATTTTCAAGTTTTATGATCCAATGAATAAAATTTTATTGACATTTATAGAATAAAAAACTAAAAACGGAAAATTAAAAATGACTATAAATAACTTACAAAATTTTTGAAATATTTTGAGTATAGGAATTGATAAAATTAACATATGGTGTAAATTTAAAGTTTCTACAATTTTATTATTCGATTTTTGAATAACAACAAAATATGGATATCGGTACAAGAGAAATTGGGTGAATATCCAATGATTTTTACAGATTTTGTCAAAATTCGATCTTTCAATGCTTATTTAAAAAATTGTGACTGTATTTTAATATTATTTAACAACCATTTTGAGTCTAGAATATGTTATAATATATTTATTATATTGTTATTAAAACATATGGTATAAATTTCAAGTCTCTACAATTATTTAATTTTTAATAATAACCGGAAAAGCTACTGATGTTGAAAATCGAAGCATTATTTCGACAACTTATCGCGTACACACACACAAAAAAAACAACCATACATCATTGTAAACTGTCGTTCATCGCTTCGCTCAAATCTCAAAAAACCAACTGATTTTAATCTAATCAAAAATAATAATATATATTTAACTAAATTTATTAATTGTTATTTATTTATGTCTTAATATTAGGTGTTATTTTTTTCTTGATAATTTATAAAGAAATTACCTAAATATAACTTAAACATAGTCTGTAGCATAATAAATTAGGTGAGGTTATATTTTTAGTATATTATTGTCTTTTTCCTATTTTATATTTTTATTTCTATTTCATTTGATAGTTTCCAAAAAATAAATTATATATTTGAATAAATACTTTTTATGTTTAATGAAAAATAATACGTGTTTACTATTTAGACATATTGTCATTTAATAATATGTTATAACTTTACAACTGTAAAAAAAATTTTACAAAAATTTATATTTAACTTGTTTAGAGTAAGAAAATACATTATCTAAAAACCAATGTTATATAATCATTAATTAATAAATAATATTAAAAGTTCTGATAATTCATAGAACAGTTGAAAATTTAAATTTAAGAGCATCAATATTTACCATTTAGGGTTTGTTGGTAAGGATCATTTTTTTCCAAAATTCATATTAATTACAGGATTGTCAGGGGTTTAAGCCCGGAAAATATTATAAACCTTATGGCAACTTTTCTGATATACAATATAATGCGTGAAATTCTTACTACATTATTTTACTATAGGACAGACAAACATTAGTGTGCCTTACGTTATAGTAGTATCAAAACCAGTAGTAAAAACAGTATTATAAAAGTTGAAAATTGTAAATATAGAAGGAGGTAGCGTAGAAGACGAAACAAAATAATATATGTCTAGTTGGAGTTTTTAGTAATATTACTCAGGTGATAATAATAAATTAACAAGATTATAATACTCGTAGAACGCCACCTGTGTTATAGAGAAAACGTCGAATCGAAACGCGGCAGAGTGGCCGACCCTAATTGCGACGTTGTGACATTTGACCTCGTCGAACTCGTTTTGTGATTCAAATCATCATCCGGTCGGACTTTATACACCATTTTAATATAATTATTATTATTATTATTATTATTATTTTAAAATGTATACCTACTCGGGATTACAATCTATTAGAAAAAAGAAATATAGAATGTAAAACGATATTATATACAGCAGGTACCCATATTATAATTTATGTTACAACCTGACGCCGCGGAGTCGATGGTTTGAATATTATTTTAGTTATTCTAAATGTATGACGACAATTTATATTAACCCAAGTCTCCCGTTCTTATTATTCTATTACAACAACAATTTATGTACATGAGAATAGATTATTATTATTATTCAAATTGTATTCCGTCTGCATGTAAAACACACTAAAACCACATAATTATATATTTATTTTCGTATATACGTGTATGCATTTCAAAAGATTTATCGTATTATGTATATCACGCGTATTTTCTATATTATATAAATTATAAATAAATATTATAATTATGTACAAACTAAGAGGCAGAGATAATTCTAGGCCAATGAAACAATATTACAGATTTTTTCGCTGAAATTCGCGTTTATAATCAATAACAATGAAGTATTAAACACAATAGTTCGTAAATTATAGTATTATAGGTACATAAGATGACGTAATAACCACATTAGTTGTCTCCATCTTACAATTGCGTGACTAGGTAAACCTTACGCTCAGCAGATCTTGTTTAGCTCCGTTAGTTTAAAAATTAGTGACAAATTAAAAAAAATTAAAAGTAAAAGTATTATTTAGATGGCCTCGAGGGCTTTTTATTATATTTTAATTTTCAAGCGAAATATAAATATTTCAAAATTGTAAATTGTTTATACATCTTAAAATACTTATAACACATTTCAAAATCAAAATATAATAAAAATTATTTACTGCAACATTTAAGATTAGATAGTTTTTTGACAAAATACTTAACGTTTTAAAATTTAATTACGAATAGGTACTAAACGATGCTTAGGCATATACCAGTGATTCTTTTATCGAAGAATATCATTATTTATTATACATAACTTCAAATTGTCCTAAAAAAAAAATAATATATTATACTTTCTTCAATGACATCATGCATTTATAATACATCCTTTTTATAAAGCTGAATATTTCTAAGAGAATTTCTTTGTATGAAAATCGAATTTCAAGTAGGTACCTACAAAATCCGTTTCATACATAAGAAAATTGAAACTTTTATTAATCATCTTTCGAACATTTCATAATAATTTTGTTAATTTTTAGTGTACATTTATTATCCACACATTGTATAGATTGTATATGAGTGGATCAAACTAAATTTGTAATTTAAAAATTGTTCCGACCATTCATCATATTCAGTGATAATCCAATATGTTTCACATCAGCTGCTAGGCGTCCCGTAACGACTCACTTTTTTCATATTACCTACACCTACTACTAGCCATATAATTGTACAAAGTATCCACGTTTAAAAATCTAATGGTTTACCCAAGCGTACAAAGTGCCCGAGTTCTGCAATCTAATTTTTCACCCGACCGCACTAAATGTCCACATATCGCACATTTTAGGTTCGACCATACAAAGTGACGTAGAACTCAGTAAAACATCGCGTACACAAAAGCATGTCGTTAGGTATAAAATATAGCACCGGTATTCATTAAATCTATCATTTTATCATAGGTAACTCAAGTTAAATTAGTAGTAAGTATAATTATTATTTAATAGCTATAGTGGGAAATGAAGACATATAATAATGAGTATCTAGTACAAAAATAAGATATTAAAACAAAATATTATATCAGAAATATAAGAACAATATTATACATAAATACAATTCAAGCATATTTATTGTTGAGTGGTTTTATTTTTTCATTCTATAAATAATAATTAACCTAATTTTATAATAATTTCAAATTATAAATTATTATATTATAGAATGCTCACTAATAATTATACTTGAATTCCGGTTAAAAATATATTATTATATGATATTGTTGCTACATTTTATATAATGATGACATTTTGTCAGATTCCTGCAAATTTCGAAAAAATTACAGGCAGATAGACTAATTGCAGCCCAAATATAAATATCCCAATTGTGTCATAATACTCAAAATTTATACACAAAATAATTAAAAAGTTTTTTATTGTTTATACGTTTCATTACACAAAATATCAACCTTAACTAATAAACAAAGTATCTAATACAAACACGTTTAAATATTCATTGTTCGAACTAAAAATATAGGAATAGTAAGGTAGTTATAATACACAAACTGATATATCGAATATTTTTATTGAATTTTATTCATCCATAAACAATGTAAGATAATAAATTAGAAATCAATAATAACACACAATTAAAAATTTTAGACATTAAAAACTATTATTCATATTCAAATATAAAATCATTAAAAACAAATTATAATTAAAGAAGAATAAAATAATGTAAAGTTTAAAATTGTTTTTAAATCGATAAAATTATGTTTGTATCTTAAAATACTCATTAATCTTTTTAATAATAAAATATAGTAGAAAGCCTTTGATATTGTTAATAATAATCTTAAATTTAAATTTTATAAGAGGTAAAAGACAGATATGAAAATCTAACATCTACTCAATGAAATAAAATGGTTTTTTTTTAAAGAAAATTGTAGATTGCAATATATTTGATTTCTTGTTTATTCCTCCTGGATTTTCGTTTATATTAGAACACTGTAAAAATTAATTTTCAATATTATTAAGTCTTAGGTATACGTTAGGAATTAGGATGTTGTAATTCAGAATCCCCCTCCTCAATCTTAAACATCAAAAATAATATTAGAAACAGCTGTTCCTGAATTATAAGTAATGTTTTTTTTCATAAATACAATGGTTTTTTTTTAAACTTTAATGTGTCTAGTTGCTGTAACAATTAATAGGAGGTACGCTAGTAAAAGAACCTTCTCGTCAAGGCTGGGCAAGTTAACTAATTATTTTAACTCGTTAAGTTAAATTAATACAGAAAAATGTAAGTTAAGTTTAAAGTTAAAAATTAGTTAATTTTCTTTTTCCATGTACAATAAATTATCATACATTTTTATCAAAGCTTAACAAATAACACAATATAATGGAAGTCTAACTATTTTCAATAAACATATGTAATTGTATTAATTACAGTAAGTACTTAGTAAGTACTACTTACATACTTCAATCAATTATGAAATCTAACAAAACAAATAAATTATTTCAATGTATTTTTTTTACCTACACGTTTTCCAAAATAATGACTTAACTTAAACATTTTATTCTTGTTAATACCCATTAAATTTGTAAATTGTAATTATTAAATTTGTTATTAGGATTTAATTAAATTACACATATATAACATTTTTGTTTTATAATAATATATATTATATATATATATACATATTTTCTGCGAATAAGCAGATTAAAATAAAATATTATTATCTAATACTATTATTATATTACTCGTAAATCGTTTCCCATATGTTATATAAGTAGATAGTTGTACTTATACACGTTATTCTAATATCTATTGAAATTTCAGATATAGAAATAATGCAAAACACTCACATTCATATCGTTAAGTATTTGGTTATTCCCACAATTATTATATATATATATATATATATATAAAATCAAAATATAATTTTAAATATATGAAATTTATATTAGGACAAATTAATAAATTAACTCGTTAAGTTAGAAGTTGTTTAAAAAAAAAAGAAACTCGTTAAGCTGGAAGTTACTTTTGAAAATAAAAGTAACTCGTTAAATAACTTAGTTAAGAGTAACTTAACTTTTTAACTTAACTTTAACTTTTTAACTCGTTAATGCCCAGCCTTGCTTCTCGTCGTGCTCTATCTAAAAAAACTGCCTAAAGCCATGTATTCGACAAAAGAATTTCAAAAATGTATCATTACTAAACGTTTAAATAAAAATAACAAACAAAATTAGGTTTTTAGAAACACTAATAAGCAGTGGCGCAACCAAGAGAGAGGTTTGAAGTTGTGACTCTATAAAGCAAATAAAATTGCGTATCGTAAATAATATTGTTTATATTTTAATTAAGATACAATATTAAGTACCTTTATATGCAACTGGTTTGTACTACAATGTCAGTATGTTTTTACTTTTATGTATTTAACAATGATATAACAATTTCCTAAATTTAGGAGTAAATTTTGGGGGTGGACACCAAACATTTGATGAGAATTACATAATTTTACGACCAGCAATATTTCAGTTCATAGGTGGAATTAGGGGGAGGGGGCTTAGGTGGTATTAACACCCACAATTTTAAAATTAGCACTCTCAAATAATGTTCGTATTAATGAATCAAAAACTTCTCCTTAAAAAAAAACTAAAACGAGAAAATGCATAGATAGTTTAAACACCCTTAATTTTTTTTTATTAAAATTGCACCTATGCTTAAGGTCATATATAGGACTGATTATTGTAAAAAATTTCAGTATGAAATTAAACTATTGTTATGGTATACGTATACACTAACTAATTTACGAAAGCCATAAGAAACTTACAAATTATTCTGAATTTTCATCTTCTACGTACTTCCTTTTGTGTGTTTCTATAAATTTAATTGTATACCCGCCTAATGCTCGAAATTGCTTTAAAACTTTCTCTTGATGTTCTTTACTATTGGCTGATGAATGAATTAACGTTGATTGACAAACTTGTGTGCAATTAATCCGTGGTACACATGTCAAACAGAATTTGTGAAAATGCATTCCAATGCGCATCTATATTATAAAATATATACGAATAGAACTTAAAAAATTTGACTTGCATGTTTACATCCGTGAACAGATAAAACAAAACTCTTACCTCCAAAATTATTTTCATACAAATTTTGCATTCATAACTTATTAAGCAAATTTCGATTGGTGGAAACAATTTTCTTCGAAGTATTTCTATAATACGACTCTCTTCTGGTCGCTCTGCAGAGCTTGATGATACATCTATAATGAAAAACAATGAAGCATGGTAAGTCAAAAACGAAAATAATCGTCAAAAATAATGTGGCCTCGTCGCAATGCATACCTCCCACGCTTTCAAGATACTTAAACCAAGAGTTGTTTTTGTTTTCACCCATATTCACAGACTGATCGCGACAATCGAAATATGAAACTGTTTATGTAACTGTTCTTCGAAAATTCTACAAAGTACAAAAAATAAATATAAAAAACATTATTATTTACACCACTTATCAAAATTATAATAGTGAATTCCAACATATCAATTATTAATTTATGGATTTTATTATTATTCCTAATACAAATTTAAAAATTATAATTTCACAATATATCATAATATAATGTATTAATATTATGATGTTTATAAGAAAAACATAGTGTTTACGATTATTTTTTAACTGAGGGGCGTTTTTGCTACATATTTCAATGTTCTTATAATCATATAATATTTCATATCGAAAAAAATGTCAAAATAATGAAAATGTTTATTTATTTTAAAAATTAACTTCATTACAGCTTCTGCTCGATCATAAAAATACTTCCAGACGTGTTCAACACCTGAACACTTTGGACGATATATGTCGAAATCGATTAATTAAAACTCATAGGGATGAAGTACCCGGACACTGATGGAATTTCGATTAGACGCAAACAATTTGTAATTTGTTTAAAAACACGAATGACGTAAGTAATTTAGTAATGTACAGGAATGTCATCAGTGATCGGATTCTCCACTAAATTATATAGCTAAAGTAAATTATATCATTGATTAAGCTAATCAAACAAAAATTATAGAGATGTTTTTGTTCAATTCAAAAAAATAATATACATTACTTAAAAAAATATCTTATTATAATAGAAAAGCCGCCTTATTATTTGTAAATTTTAATAAAGTTATTATAGATAACAAAACCGTGCAAAAGATCTAGTAGGAACCAGTTACCTGGTATATTATCGTTCTGCGGTGGATTCAAATGGCGCGCGAAACCAAATCCTCTGGTCGTTCAACAGGTATATACGTCCTTTTCACCGAAGGAATACCGGAACAATGACAGCTATTACACAAGTGCAAGACACGAGTTATACGTCTCAAGATCTCTTTAGAACTATAATATATCGTACAGCAGTATACAACAGAACAAGTGTCATGGATGGTCTGCCGGTCTGGTCAATCGCCTAGCGGTGGCCACGGTTCGAAGCTAACTTGAAAACAGTGCTGGCAACGTGAAATGTGCGTCCCCCAGCAGCTCGCCATATTTGTTTTCGCTGACGAAACAGACTGATAACACTGCTAGAAAGAGGACGTCCGGGACCGAAGTTATTAGATAAATACGGCATATTACTATAAAACTAGGTACATATTTTGTAATAATACCCGTTAATAAGATGAGAGAGAACGAGTGAAGTTTAACAAAAAAAATAAAAATATTTTTAGAAAATACTCTTTTAGGAACCAATCATAATATTGTAGACACTGTACTTATTTGCCATATTTTTCTGACAATGTTGCCATGTTGGTACAGTTGTGACAGGGGTTGGCCGACAGCGATCAGACGCGCTGTTTTTTTTTTTTTAAATATAATGGCATAATAATAATAATTTTTTCTTCCCCTATGGTCAGAACGATACGTACCGGCGCACGTACCATTGATGCGGCTATGACAGATTTTCAATTCTCGAACAAACAAACAACTTAACACATTGGCAATCGTTGACATTATCATAAGTAAGTACTAAGTATCTAATATTGAATACCCACTGAGTATTTAATAAGTATAGGCAAAGATCCATAATGAGTTTTAAATTTTAGGGATGGGGTTACAAAATTGTGTAAACAAACCTGTGAGTCACTGTTCCCGGGCACACACCCCTTGTTCAAATTGTGTTCTATAAAAACTAAACATCCACAATATCTATATAAATGTTTAAAAAAAATTAAACACGCCATATAAACATATTATGTACAATTATTTGTAGTTTTATATCAGACAGTTACCTTGTATATTGTTCTTATAAACGTATTGCAACACCCGCCAGCTATATGTATAGGTATATTATAAAAATATTTTTTTAGCTTTCCTGAACTTTCATAGAAACTCGAGATCCCTAAAAACCCATTCTGTGACGTTTAACTTGGATCTACTCAAATTGAAAATAAGTCGACATAAATTATATTATATTATTTATACATATAAAAAAACACTGACTGAATATTTATAAAAAAATTTTATTATATTTCCTATATTTACGTTTTGAAAGGTATTTGAAAATATTATATGAAATCATATAATAATTTCGTTCTTTATGTCTGCGAATAAAAATAATTTTGAGTAATATGTTTATGCAAATGTGTTTTCAGAATAATTAATTATTTCCTACTTTATAAAAATAGTATTAAATAAAAACAATTAAAATTGTTGTCGCTTAAGTAACTAAGTATCTCGGTAATAAAGAAATACTATGCGCATGAAGCATGTTTTGATTATTCAAAATATTCAAAAGAATTTCTTGAAAAAACTGCAGACGCTTAATATCAAAAGTGGTAGAATTTAAAAAAAATTATTTGTTGTTGTAAAATTATGTATTTAAATGTTTCGAAAAATCCAAATTTGGAGTTCAAATAAATAATTAATTGTATTAGGTTAACAATATAAAATATGCATTGTATATAATAATTTCTAATTTAGAATAATTTAAGTTCACATATTTGGAACGTATACATATTTTTCACGACTTTTGATTTCCATTTTTAATTTTTAATTTTTACAGTAAGTATATTAGGTTGCTTTCTTTAATTGATAAAAAAATTGAAAACTGATAATCATTAATAAATATTAATTATAGATAATAGTACACATAATATATATATTTAGATATTTAGCTAATTATAGGTATATTATAGTATAATAATTATACAAGTTACGTTATGTAGTAAACCTTACACAGTTTATGTCTATATAGGTATTAGATTTGTATAGAAAATATGATCACATGCATTTCCTTTTTCATAAAAAAATGCTATTACCATTTATAAGTCATGCAGATAGTATGATAACAAGTGGACAATTTCGTTTGGAAATATTATTATTTTTATTTCCACCTTTGAATTTTATAATTGAACAAGCTGTAACATGATATTCACTTTCATATCACTCTAATAGGTTTTATGTCGAATTATTGCTAATTTATGGCTAATGCCATAATATAATAGGTAGGTGCTTAAAATTAATGACAGGTTGATTAAAATGTTTTAAATACCTACCTTTAACTATTTAACGTTTACCGGATGGTAGTATTTATTTTACTAATAACTAGTAATAACCATTAATGTTGTAGCTAATTAAATATTGATTGTATTCTTTTCATTACAATATTGAATTTCGGCAGGTAAAAAGGTATCGCTCTGGAATTTGAATGGATGATACCGTATCGGCTCCGGATCGTTATTCCTTGCCGTCAGTTGAATGGCCGTATTGCGTCCGGTTTCGATAACGAATTTTTTGATAACTAGTTAATCACATATATACAATTATATGAAATTGCAAATTAATGTTTAATGTTAATTCTCGTTTTATTGCGAAGTGTAGACGTGTAGTGCGTCTAAGCATATCACCGTAGCCAGTCCTCAGCCTGTAAACGGGAAAGAAAATGTTGTTGATTAGGAGCCGATGCGTCCATACCACTGACATCAGGTCGGAGCCGATTCGGTCACCTTCAAATGAAAGGAGGAAGCCGAAACGGACGAACCGGAGCCGATGCGGATACTTCCATTTGAATACCTAAATTATTTTTAAAAAAATTTATATTTTTGTGTCCAGCTATAATGTTGTATAGATAATATAATAAATTATTTTCTTTCAGATTATAATATTATATTTAATACAACTGTCAGGTTCAGATAAAAAAAAATGTATTAATAACAAAAAAATACTTAGGAGGTATACCTACAATCTATTAATTATTTATAAGACAGTAAAACACGCACATTAAAATACAAACAATTTGTCTACACCATCTTTAATACAAGGTGTAACAAATAGAACTGACTTTAGTACTAACTTTTTTTCACATTAATATTTTTTTTTTTTTTTTTTTTTTTTTGATCATTAAGTGAACCTAGCACTACATGTACAATACATTTTTTATGTTTTATTTTTTACTACTGAAAAAAAAATGTAATAAAAAAAAATGTTGGATAAATTCAAAATAGCCTATTTGTGAATCTGATTATAAAAATTTTATTGGTAAAAAGATTTATCTAAGTCAAGTAGTTTATTTTTTAGAATTTTTTTTAAAATTCAATAGTTTTTTGGTTAAATTAATTTGGAACGCAATAACTTTAAAAAAAAAGTATGATTTTTGAAAATTTGCTGACATGAGTATATTTCTTAAATTATTTATTTATCATGTAATATTAAAAAAAATTGTCATACGATGAATTGGCATAATTTTTTTTTTTTGTCAGGTCTTTCTGTTACACCCTGTATATCTATGTATATTTAAATTTAAAAAACTTGCGATAATTGTTTTATTTTATCTTTAGGTTTCCAGTAAATCTTGTGAAGTTCACAACTGAAAATAAACTGCCTATCTTCGGCCCCTTAATCTTTCTTTCGACAAATCATTGTTGATACCTATACCATATTTTTATACACTGATCTATTCGATTTTTGAATAGATTCAGTAAACTCCGTAAAACAGTTTAGAACAAGATTCAGATGATATATTTAATATTTTGTTTAATATAACTATATTAAAATATATTGGATTCATTTTAACGGGATTTCGAGAAATCTGGTACCTAATCATACCTATTTATTTTAAATACCTAATTAAAATATGTTCTTATAGAATTTTAAAACATATCTGGGAGGAAGGGGGATCAAAGTGAGGCAACTGCCCTCTCAAGTATTTAATTTAGATTTCAGTTTTACCACAGATAATTGTTTTGCCTCCCCTCAAAAAAAAATATATATATATAATATGTATTTCATATATTCTGTGGTTGTACTCCCGTAGTCGTTAAAGTTTTTTTTTTTAATAATTGGAATTGGCTTTATTTGAAAAATTTAAATCAATACAGTATGTACAATAAGTAATATTAATAATGAGGAGGAAACATGAGGAGGAAATCACACATTTGTGACACCTCTTACAAAAAAAAAAAAAATTTTTTTTAAACTAACTCATTGAAATTATCGGCTATTTATCTGATTATCTTAGTCATTATTATATTAGTCCAGTATTTAATATAATTAATAAATGTTCAAATCACCTTCGAATATTACGTTTACTATGTTTGACATCGGATGACCAATTGCTGTTGCTGTCGAATGATTTTTTTTTGGAATTTTTTTTTTTCATAAATATTTACTCGGCAACCCGTTTGGCGTTTAGTAATGAGTAATCACATTTTCGGCCCAATATTCGTTAGGCACCTTACCTAGTTTGTAAAAAAATTGTCAGCCCGGGAACAAAATATTATTAAACACCTCGCGATTTTCAACAGTGTGCATTTTGTAGAATTCGACTATAATAATATAGCAAACTTTGTGAAATGTTGAATTAATTCTAATAGCAATATCGTAGCATAAGGAACTATTATTTATTAATTTACCTTTTATTTATTTATTTCGTATACCATGAGTAGTATCGTGGTTTGTTACCGATGTTTTTTGGAAGTTCCGAGCTTCCGGAAAAATAGTGTGGTCACACTGCGGTTATCACCACCGATGAAGCTACAATGACGGTTGTAATCACGGTTATGAATATAAGTTATAAAGTTTAGTACAATATAGGTGTCATGGTTGTACTTGAATATTCAACTTCACTATTATAATAAATTGTTTAATGTTTAATATTATACTATAGTATATTCGTATTTTGTACGGACTTAACGCTTGGTGATCTCTAAGTGCTGCTCTGCTGCTTAGCTCCCAATTTGACGTAGGACTCTTCGACCCCGAAAGTCTGAGCTCTTGTGATTCAGTATAACTTCGCGGTCTTGTAAATTCGGATGAACAAGAGCAACTGTGGTACGCTCGTCGTTTTCATTTTGTTTCTTGCTATCAATAATTAAATATTCATACATTTTAATATCTGACGACTTACAACACGTTCGCGTCTCTTGTTAGTTTGTTCGTCTTTCGTAGATAATATGTTTCGTAATTTCGTATCGCCGAATGGTAAATAAACGACCTTACACGTCCTGTGGATCACGTATATTTCGGCATTTGATTCGACCCTGTCACCGTGTAATATTCAATTTAAACAATCTCGTTTTTCCAAAACCTTAGTCTTACTCGTCAGGAAGGTGCCCTTGTGTTTTAATTAGTTTCTATAAAACATAATATATAATGCCATTTTGATGCATTACTGCTGTTGTTCATTATGTTAGAAGACATCAAAAACGTAATGAGTTCTAAGAGGTTGAACAGCGACTCAAAGGTATCGCGTGCGTTTGTATTGGATACAAAAACTGGACTGCAATATGATGTAAAGACTGACAGTGAAGTAAGTATTATTCCAACCCTTCACTATTCTGTGTGTCTGTTGTATGTTTTTAACTGTAATTTATCTGCTTAAACAGTTTCTCTTTGGACGCCTTCTGAAATCCTCATTAGTAATTGAAGAACTATACATTTCTCGCTCTCACGCTACCATTAGATGTGAAAATGATCAATATCTCCTTAAGGACAATGTAAGTAAATTTAAGTACCTATAGTTTTATATGTTTTTGTATGATTTTACTGATATATAATGCTGTCAACCAGGACTTTGGTATTTTTTAAATGCTGAGTCAAGACTGGTTGGTAAGAACGGCCGGCCAATGTCAACAACTTACATACATGATTAAACAGAATACTATATTATAGTATTATTGTTTTTTATCTTGTGATATCAACTTGTAACTAAATAATTATTGATTAAAACATTTATTTTTTTAATTTCATGCATGTAGAAGTCATTGTATTATATTTCAAACTTTTTAACCAAAAAAAAAACAATTTTTGAACATTGTAAAGAATATTAGGTATTGTTTCAATGTCACCTTGGCACGTGTTCAGAATTTTTTTGTTTTTCAACACATTAAATAATATTATTTAGGTTTAATAATTTCACTAGTCCTTATCATAGATAAATATAATGTAACTAATAATTATTATCAACAAAATTTAAATAACTATCTAATTTATGGTGTAGTAGTTGTATATTATGAACTATTTGAGTAGTAGGTTAAATTAAATTAAACCGTTGTTTAGCAAATGACTGCATTCAAAGATAATATCTTTCACATTTTCATTTAAAAACTTAAGTGTTTGTTTAATTTGATGTAGTTGCTATAAATTGGATGTACAAATTTAAAACTGGTGTAAATTTGTCTTTTATTGATTTGTCTTATTTTTTTTATATTAAAAGACTAGTATATACCACTAAGATAACTTAACAATAAAAATATTATGAAGTACAAAATAAAATATGTAAGGTAAAAACTGACTTCATACCTTTTAACTTGGGGCAGATTTTGCATTTTTCTGAATGGCTGAAAACAATGCTTTCAAAGTACTAACTTCATTTCATACATCATGGAACTTAACAAATATCTTTTTTTCCATTTTTATGGTTTTAAGTCTTTTTTATATAACAATAGATAAAATATGAAAAATATTTACTTTCAATTCAGTCTAAAAGAATAAAATTTAGTATAATAATAATAATAAAATATTTACCCAATAGTTTATGTTTACAATTTTCTGGGCAAAAAGAAAATAGGATAAAACAAATGATAAAATCATACCAATAATTGGTACTTATCGGTTATCGCGACTACTGTTAAAATTATAAAAAAAATATATAAAATTAAATATAATTAATAATTCACTCTAGGAGGAAAATGCTCAGACATACAATTTAAAATTCCTATAAATGGACTTTCATGCTTTTGACGTCACATGAATTCAACCAAATAACTATCCAAATGTTGACGAGCCGTGCCTCTATGTTTTTTGTCGCGCCATTTAGAGGATCCCCATAACCTTTTGATATTCTGTGTGTGAGCACCAGTTTGAGGATCCACAAAATTATAAGTGTGGTTAACGGTTAAATGCTGAAACCCAACATTCTGTAGTTCATCTGTTTTATAACCACGCCAACAATAAGAATAAATAGTTGTACCTTGGTTTATATTATCTTTTATTGCTTGTATCAGTGTAGACGCAGACCGATCTTTGACTTCAACTAAAAAACATTCCGTCATTTCCCGACAAATGCCTCTAAAAATCCATTGTTGTGGTAAAACTCTACCAGCATTATTTTTACGTCTTGTAAAAAGACTTTTGTTGATTTCTACTATTTTTCCTGAACCACCAATTTTCACGTTACAACTTTTTAGGCTTAAAACACATATTTCTCGCATATAATTATTCCAATCCACAGTCCAAGTAATTTCTTCTGCCCAACAATATATAAATCGTAAAGCGCATACAAATGAAATGCGATTGCCAACAAACCAATTACCGACACACATGTTTACCTTCTTTTGGCACAATTTAATATTGCATTTCCAAAATATTTGTTTTCCGAAGTACAATTTAGCTTTGTGACCAGATCCACATAGTCGTCTTTTAGGTAAAACACCATGTTCTTGTAAAAAAGCCATGGCATCTTTTTCGTTCAATGGTAAATCCCAGATATTTTGCATTGTAATAATATGACATGACACACGACAATGGTCTAACACTAACTGCGTTGGAAAATAGCAAGTAAAAGGTCATATTACTTGTCTACAAGAAATCCCCACAGCAATGCTAATAATAACCACCATTCAATACTTCTCGCTAGGTAGTCACGATAACTGATAAGTACCCAATAATTAATAAATAATAATAATAATAATTAATAAGACAACTTTATAATAACTACTAATTTTTTAAATTTTAATTAACAAAATTCTGTTATGAATGCAATTTGTTGTGACTTTCTCATAAAGCTACTAACCTATAATACTATATGCTAGATTAATGTTTTATTTTAATATTATCCTGTTGTTTTTTTCAAAATACATTTATTATAAATTATAAAATATTATCAATCATGGGTTTCCATTATTCTAACACTAATATTATAATTTGAGATAGTATGAGATATACAAATCTTGTTTTCACTTATTCAATTTAAAATTTTTTTTTTTTTCAGAATTCGTGCACTGGTACATTCTTGAATTACAAAAAAATTAACAAAGAAGTTGCATTACAAAATGGAGATCTTATTGGCTTTACAGATAAGACTAAGACCTGGGATTTTGTATACAAGTTCTGCCTATTGCCAAATCCTAATAAAAAACCCAAGTAATTTTATATTGAGATATAAATTTTGACCAACAATTTTAATACTATATCGATTTATTTTTCCTAAATGTATAAAAATAAAATCACCAACATGCATAAATATTATGCTCAATTAAACAACTTACAAATTTGGTACAATTTATATCAATTTAGTAAAAATTATGCATAAAATCTATATGAGTTTCTTATACATTTTTAATAATCAGTAATGACAAATTTGGATAATCGTTTATGAAATAATTTCTCACCTACTGTCAGTGTTGGGTAAATTACTTTTAAAAAGTAATAAAGTTACATTACTCGTTACTTAGAAAGAAATGTAATAAAGTTACTTTATTCGTTACTCTAATAAAATTGTAATAAAACTACTTTACTTTTCAAATTGAAAAGTAACTCATTATTTTTTCGTTACAAAAAAAATAAATATAATACAATATTATTATTTTATATCTATTTATGTTTTTAATTAACTTTACACAATAGTGTATTTTCAAAGTTTTTTGTCACTCATACGCAACCTTTTTTTAGAACAAATGTGTCCTTAAACACTAAATAATCGCTCTGCAGAAGCACTGGATGGTAAAGCTGTGTTGTATTTAATAAAAATTTTCTTTACCAATGTCATTGAATTCAAAATTGTGAGATCAGCTGTTTAAGGAGCTTTAATAAATACATATAGTATATTACTATACTAGATTGATAACATAATAATACCTTCATTATAGACATAATTTTTTTTTTCAATTCGCAAGGGGTAGGTTCTTAATAATTCGAAACTGTAACTCGTTATTGAATAGAAATTATTTATCAAAAGTAATTTCCATTACATTATTGTTACTTGGAAATAATTCTAATTAAATTATGTAATGCGTTACTTTCGTTACCACCCAACACTGCCTACTGATAATATCATTTTCTGTTAATTTAAAATATAATTTATCCTATAAACTTAAAGCATTTCAGCATTCTTAATGTTAAAGTAATTTTAAGCTATTATATATTAGGCATTTGACAAATTCAATTGTTTTTAATATAATATGATGAACTATTTTACACTCTGTTGCATGTAGCCTTTTAACAATCCAATTAGATGATAGTGGTTTTTAATGATAAATTGTAACGATTTCCAAAAATGAACCAAAGTGATACTTTGAATTTAGCCAGAACTATAAAATTGTTTGTAGGTGTAAAGTTGTTGTTTTCATATAAGGTGTATTTGCCAAATTTAGATAGACTACTGTGGTTTATTGATTTCTAAAGTACTAATTACAACATTTTCAATGTCGTCTGGTAGCATTGGTGGATTTGTCTATGAACAATCAAATCTTCTATTCCGTTACTTGATTTTGTATTTTGATAATTGTGTCTTCATAACATTCATCAACCATATTTTTTCTTAATAATGAAGGTTTATCTTTACCTATATGTTTCCCAATTTTTTCAAAATTATATATATTTTTGTTAGCGGCAATATGTTGCACAAATTGTTAGCAAACATTGATTTGTCTGATGTATTGGGCAAAAGTTGTTAAGATTTTTATGATTAGCATTTGTTGACTTTAATCTCACATACTTTACAAAAAAGAATTTTTCCAACAGATGCAAAAACATGTTATGAATATACTAACTGTATGTTTTTACTTTTAGACTAGAAGAAGAAAATGTAGTTGCATATAATGAAAAATTGAAAATTAAGATTGAAGAACTTCAAAAGCAAGTACAAGAAGTAAGTATTATTGATTTAAATAAGATACATCTCTATCCTCACATTCAAATAAACTTAAATTGTAACCAAGTTATACTTAAAAGTGTATTCTGACCAAAGTATTGAATTTTTAATTCATTAAATTAATCATATTCATTGCACTTCTAATAATAACCATTTATGAATTGTATCCAATTAAAGTTGAATAACTTCAATTTATGACAGCTTTTACGCAGTATATATACAGGGTGATTTTTTTAAACAAAGAACACTCATTATTTAAAAAAGTATTGACTTTTTCAAAAAAATTTTTTACATGGTTTCAAGTTGTTAAAAAACCAACGTTTTTTATTAAAAAATTATATTTTTAAATATTTTTTAACCTTATCATTTTTTAAGTTTTTAAATTTTTGAATAACAACATAGAGTTTTAATTTCATATTCCAAAAGAGAATATTTTTCTAAGTATTTTGATTCATAAAAATCGAATTTAGGACGAGTAGTTTATGAGTTATAAGTATTTAAAAGACAAGCGGAGTAGTGGACAAACATTTTGTGGGGTAACCCCGTACCACTCCACTCTGTCAATTTTAACTTTAAATACTTATAACTCATAAGCTACTCGTCCTAAATTCGATTTTTATGAATCAAAATACTTAGAAAAATATTTTACTTTGGAATATACAATAAAACTCTATGATGTCATTCTAAAAAGTAAAAAACTTAAAAAATGATAAGGATAAAAAATATTTAAAAATATAATTTTTTAATAAAAACGTTGGTTTTTTAACATCTTGAAACCATATAAACAAATATTTTGAAAAAAGTCAATACTTTTTTAAATAATGAGTGTTCTTTGATAAAAAAAAATCACCCTGTATACTTTGCCGACACAATTTGTATGTAACAAACTTATTTGCAGTATTATTTAAACTTTTTCAAAAGTAATAGTATTTTAATATATAAACACTTTTTATTTATTTAATTACAGTTAAAAGCTGAAAAAATAAATATCCTCAAGGACACCAAAACTCAAATGGATGAATTTAAAAAAATGGTGGATGATTCTACAGAATTAAATATCAAGATGAATAAAGAAATGACTAAGGTATGTATAAATTATAATATACACTTTAGAGGATGTTCTAAACGTGTGTGTTGTTTTTGTCTTGCTTACACATAACATATCAAAATATACATTCTTCAGTTTCATTTGTGGACTAACTTGAATATTGGAGTAAATTTACCTATTATCAGATCTAAACATAAAAGCGTTTTCTTGTTGAATTTTTAAGAATTTTAAGTAAGTTATCAATAGAGTGTGGATTAGATAGAGCATATTCAATTGCATATATTTGTCCTTTATACTATGTGATAGTTATTAGTGTTCTGGTTGAGTATGTAATATATATATATATTTAAAAAAACACAAATATATTGAATATTCACTTTAATATTTAAGAAGACGGCTCAAAATTAGAACAACTAGACATACATTTTGGTATTCTATTTGTTATCTTCATTTTACAAGTGCATAACATAACAAATTTACAATTAGCAGATGATGTTTAAATTCATAAGTTAAAAAAATAGAGTAAATTGATCTATTATGAAATTTAATGGCAAGCACATTCTGTGTTTGTATGTGGGTTTTTTACGATAACTTAGTTTCTAAGTCAGTTATGAGCATTTTTAATTTATGCTTTTTTATATATGCCTAACTTGCTAAAAAATTGAACTATCATAAAAAAAAACACTTCAGAGTTCAGACACAGATAATGTTCTTAAGAGGACGCCACACCCGCATGTGTTGTCTCCGTCGTACAAGTGCATAGCATAGCAAATTTTACGCTCAGCAGATCACGTTTATCTCCGTTAATTTAAAATTTAGAGTAAATTGACCTATTATAAAAATTAAAGGCAAGATTATTACCGAGGGCATCTCTTAGGCTTTTTATTATATTTTAATTTTAAAGCGAGTTATGAGTATTTTTAGATATAAAAATAATTTGCAATTTTAAAATACTTATAACTCGCTTTAAAATTAAAATATAATAAAAAGCCTAAGAGATGCCCTCGGTAATAATCTTGCCTTTAATTTTTATAATAGGTCAATTCACTCTAAATTTTAAATTAACGGAGATAAACGTGATCTGCTGAGCGTAAAATTTGCTATGCTATGCACTTGTACGACGAAGACAACACATGCGGGTGTAGCGTCCTCTTAAGAGAATGTCAGCACACTATTTGTTTTCTCTCCCTGACCCGTGCTTAACATAGATGTAACGTATTTATGCAAAATTGTTTTTTCTATGTTTTTTAGTAATCATAGGGTAAATTTACCCATTAAAAAAAAGCTAGAGAATAATATTTTTGAAGGGATGATGTATCGATTTGTCTAAATATTGTCTTAAAACAATTTATAACATTTTTTTGTTTATTTTAAAAGTCTGATACAAAATCAAATAACTATAAAATATAATATTGATATTTCGTTCCCTCAAAAACATTATTCTCTATCTTTTTTGTAATAGGTGATTTTACTATAAGATTACATGAAAACACAGAAAAAATGATACTGTGTAAATGCGTTTTGACTACGTTGAGTATGGGCCAGAGAGAGAAAACAAATAGTGTGCATCCTCTTAATATCAAAAGGTTGATTTGCTCTAATTTTTAAACCTATAGATTTTCTGAGCATAAATTTGTTATGTTATGCAATTTTAATACGGATACAACAAATGGATGTATAGCGTCCTCTTAATAAATGTAAATAGGTAAATACTAAATAAATAAAAAAATTTCAGTATCATGAAAACTATCGAAAGTCAAATAATGAGGTGAATGTTTTACGTAGAAGATGTACGTTGCAGAAAGGTAATATTGTGAAATTTTTTTGAACACTTAACATTTTACTAAGTATTTGATCTGTTTGAGCAGAATTGTTGGATACTAAAATTGCAAAGGAAGAAGAATCTGTGGAAACATTTAAAACCCAAATCAATAAACTCTTGGAAAATGATTTTCAATGTGCTATTTGTAATGAAGTGATCTTACGGGTACAAACTAATTTTTGATTTACTGTACAGTTATTATTATCATTAATATTTTTTATTTTATTTGTTTTATAAAGCCAAGCACAGCTAATTGTAATCACACTTTCTGTGATAGCTGTCTCAAAACATGGTTAGCTAGGAGCAACTATTGTCCTACCTGCCGAAGTAATGTGCATTCTACAACTTACTGTCTTGCCTTGGATAATTACATCACAAACATATGTGACCTTATGGGTGGAACTATAAAGGAACAACGTCTTACTCTACAAAATGAAAGTGAGGACTTTTAAGTGAATTATATCTATTTTATCTTAATGACAATTTAGTTAACCTATTCACTGCTAGGTACACTATCTATGCCCTGCAACCTGTGTTCGCTACATAAAATAAAATGTTTTTATTTTTTTAAATTAATATTTTGAGATGTATATTGTATATGATACAATTATTTAACTTAAAAATAATACGAGCTAGGGTTCTCTAAAATTGTACGATTTTTTAAAAGTGATAAAATTATAAAATAGAGGTTTTGTAATAGTATGTCTGGAGTAGTGAAAAAGTTAGATATATATTGATAGATGCTGTTATCATGTATTATTCAATGTAATATTTTATTTGATAGGAAATGGGCTTCAACCTCAAGTGGCTAAAAGAGGTAGAAGAAGAGGAGGAAATCAAACAAATCGTAGTAGAAGAGAACCACCACCACCTGCATATCCTATAATTGATGACATCCCAATCAGAAATAACTCTAGATTCCCTGGGATACCAACGGTTATCGCTGTTGTGGATCTTACAAATAATGCATCTCGATAATTATAATTATTTCATATAAATATTTTGTATACACAGAAATGTTTATTTTATTCTGTTCGCTCTTTTTCTACTTAAAAACACTAAATTCATAAGTCAATGAAATCTTAGTGCATTACTTTATAATAATAAGGCACCAATGTTCGAACATTTCTTTTTTTTTAAATTAAGTCTATATTTAATGTATACTTAAGAATCCATTAAAAACATAATATTATTTTATATTTATAAAAAATGTTTAATAAAAGTATTCTATAATAGATATTAACTCAGATCGTAATATTAAAAGTTTTATTATATTTACTATTTTTTATTTGGAATTAACTATTTCCACTTAACAATAGCATTTATTCATAAATTGGGTATCAATTGAATCTAAAACAACAATTTTCAGTTTGTATTCTTATATAATATTTTGATCCATTACCGTAATATAAAAGTAATAATTATTAGTTTTCATTTAGGCAAAAAATAAATCTTTCTTGTTTTAACACTTGAATTTATAAATCTCAATTGGTGGTCAAATTCTTATTAACGTATTTGTCATTATGGAATTGAACTACATTATGTTAAATATTCTTTATTTATTTACAAGTTTCATTTTCCAGTCTTAAAACCCATTAAACTGTGTTGTGTCTTGTGTCTAATTTTTAATTTGATATTCAATTGAATTTAAAATTATTAATATGATTGTAATGTTATTATAAACTCTCGTCTTTAATATTTATGATTTAAATATTTATTGATGTATATTATATTTTTTCTTTTTCTTTTATTATACTTTTAGTGATTAAAACACATTGTTAATCAACACACTTTCAGTTACCATGCTGAAACACACAAACATATAAGTTATACTATTTAATTGATTTTGATATTTTTGAAGTCTAATGAAAATAAACTATTCTTTGAATGAGAATGTTATAGTTACATCAAAAATATCTTCCTTAGTCATATGTTATACATACAATTTTATTGCATTCAGTAGGAATACATAGTATAATCTGTCAAGTATATATATTGTGAGTATCCAAGTGTTGTATTTGAAATTAAATTGATTTTATTATTGCACCGCCCTGAATATTAACTACTTTTTATTGATTGGATTTTATTTTGCATTTTTACTGATATAACTCTTCAACACATTTGTTAATTTTGATTATTACCTTAATGTGTTTAAATTAATTCCAGCTAACAGTTAATTATAAATTCTCAAAAAGTCAAAAACAACTTGCCCATATCAATACTAAGTGCTACAACAAAGACTTGTTGGTATTTGAATACCTATAAATATTAAGTTCTTATTTTTTAGTTAAGTCCTGCTTGCTTTGACCTTTATTAGTCAAGCAAGCTTATGGTAAAAAGCTTCCCCCCCCTACACATTTGACTAGTTTCTTAATCATCTATTGTGCATTATACTCTTCTGCCATAAGACTTAACCTAAAATACCTATCTCATAAATATTTCCATCTAATTTTGGAGATCATTTTCCTCAAATCCTCAATTTATATTATGTAATTTTTTTGTCTGGTATGTATCTGTTTTAACACTTAATAAATTATGGATATAGCGCGTTTAGTTGGTTTTTGCCTTTAGAGGATGTAATACCCACATGTTTTATCTCTGTCTTACAAGTGCGTAACAAAAAAAAAAGCCTAAATATTGTAAATATTGGTATAATAATTTATTTTAGTATAATATTATGCATACAGAGTGTAACAAAAAACTTGACAACAAAAAAAATTATGCTAATTAAACTTAGGGCAAAATTTTTTAATATTATATGATAAGTAAATAATTTAAGAAATATACTCATGTCAGCAAATTCTCAAGTCATATTTTTAAGTTATTACTTCCAATTTAATTTAACCAAAAAAAAATTCTAAAAAGTAAACTTAGATAAGTATTTTTACCATTAAAATTATTCTTTAATAAAGATTCAAAAATAGGCTATTTTGAATTTATCCAAAAACAATTTTATTAAATTTAAATTTTTTTTATTTTCAGTACTAAAAAATAAACAGAAAAAATTACTATCCATGTAACGCTAAGGACACTTCATGAAAAACTAAAAATAAATAATATTAATTTGAATAAAAGTTATTCCAAAAGTCAGTTCTATCTGTTAAACCTTGTATTGTATATTCATTAAATGTTGGACAGCTCTCGAGAAGTCACCCAAAATATGCCACAGAGTATAAGAACCAAGCCGTGATTTTAAATTACATTTTTTTTTTATTATAAAGAATAACAATGTTCAAAAAGATGAAAATCAATAATAATATAATAGGACTAGATCAAATACTTAGATTGTATCCAAGTTAAAAAAAAAAACAATAATGAGTACTTATAAATATTAATACAATGATAATTTTTTAGGTTGACTGTTGATGGTCCACATATTGTCAGTTTGTCAGTAACGTTCTGGTTTCTGTTCACTCAAACTAGAGACATTTTTAATGCCAGGTATTTTATGTTTTTGCATAATACTACTGTTTTTCTTTAGTTCGCACAGTAAATGCTTATTATGATCTTCAACGAAATCTAGCTTTTCGCATATTCTGGCATTTTCTTGCTGCAGTTTGACCATCTTGTCTAAGACCATCTTCATTTCTACAGAAGTATCAACAATATTTTTTTTCTGTAACTCTTTGGTCAACTCGGCCACGGTAGTTTTGAACTTCCTTTTAGAAACGTGCAAATCATCTTGAGTGCGCTCCAATGTGGTCTTTAGGTCTGCAATCATTTGCATTTTATGCGCCAAATGACTGGCTAGTTCTTTTTTGTCGCGGTCATAAAGCTCTTTTTCTTTTGCTATGCTATCCTCTTGTGCTCTGAAAGCAATCTTGAGATCATTATTTTTTTGTTTTAATATATCACAGTTGCTTTTCAATCTGTCCAAATCTGTTTGTAAATTTAGGCATTCCGACTGCAGTAATGCATTGCGTGAACTCAAACTTTCAGTAAACACAAGCAATTCATTAGTTTTGATTTCACAACTTTCCATATAAGTTTTAAGGTCGATATTTTCATCTTCCAAAGAGTTAACAGTACAAGTGCATTTGGTTAGCTTAAGGTTCAACTCTTCGTTAACACTTTTTAATTTATTCATCTCTTGAAGTTGATGCTCTGAACATTCTTTTAAATCCAAATACAATTTACTGCTCAGTATAATCTTTTCTAAATTACTTTCTTGATTAAAAGATTCATTTTGTTTGGTCAACGATTCTAATCTATTCTGCAATTCTTGAATTTCATGCAATAATTTACTTTCTGTTTCGTGCGAACACTTTGACTCATGTTCATACTTGGTCTTCCAGATTTCTAAGTCTTTTGAAATCTTTGACTTCTCATCTTTAAGCAAGTCAATTATAGTCTTATATTCCTTGATCTCTCTGTTTTTTGCTTCTATGACGCCAGTACAACTTGCCACATCTTTGGAGTTGGCTTTCAACCGTGTAATCTGCTTGTCCCTATCCTTCAGACTGTCCATTAGTTTTTTTTTTTCGTTGGTCAGATCTAGAATTTCTTTTTCTTTGAGCACATAGCGCATGAAAGCTGCTTCTTTCTCGTGCTTGGCTGTGTCATACATTTTCTTTGAAGACTGTAACTGCGATTGCAAATCACTGACATCTGTCAGGTACTTGTGCTCATTGATGGCTAACTGCCGCTGATAGTAATCGAGCTCGTCCTGTTGCTGTCGGACGACATCACTGAGTTCTTTAAGTTGGTATTCGACGGGTATTTCCTTTTGGTCTTTGTTGATTATTTTCAGTTGGTCTTCAATGGTGGTTTTCAGTTGGTATTCTTCGAGTAAGTTCGGATTGTCTATGGTTGGCGAACAACTGTCATTCTCCTCTTCGTCATCATCCACCAACTGGTTGCTGTCGACGGGATCACTGTGGTTGACCGTCTGAGGTGCCGAATAATCGTTTGCAATGTCCGGTATTTCCATGTCTGACCAGTGGACAACGGCTACCGACGGTTGCAGCAAAAGCAGCTTGACGTTTCAACAGTGTGACTCATCAATGTTTCATCGTGGCTGAACTGTCCGAGTTTCCGAGTCCTCGACTGTTGTATTTGTAATAGGCAATAGCACTTCGGCAGTCGTGTTGTTATTTCATTACTATTTACCACGGACTAAGATATACCTTAGTCCGTGCTATTTACTAAATAATATTTAGTATTATTTACTTTATAGTTGTTATTTTTATCACGATTAACGAGCGCGCGAGTTCTGATATCCGAGATAACGCATCAACGCGACAAACAGAGATAACGCCACGGATGCAGTGTGGTTATCTCGATCGAGCTGATTCACAAGACGTTCACGACCGCAGTAAAGTTGTTGCCAAGATAAACTAACGCAATGTCCGTGTTTAATTTTTTTGTGGTGGTCACACTCGCAACGCGAGACGGATTATAGCTGCAGCTGACCAACATTCCGACAACCGGTCTTCCGAGCCCCCGCCACCCACCTCAAACTGTAACTGCGCATTAACGCATAAGCCACGACGTACAACTGACTTACTCGTCTGGCGCGCAACTAAGACCCCGCCGTCGCCGCGCCACCGGTTACCGGCCAATGGCCATCGCTGTTCGCTTGTTCTTGTTCGTTACTTTGTGCAGTTCGACAGTTCGTTCACTGTTCACTCGTTCACTGTTCAGTGGACGGTCGCCAGCGGCAGTAGCCTGTAAGTCTCTTCTTTTATATAGATTATCATCTGCCTGTCTATTTTTGAAATAAACGGCCGTTCGTTTTTCCTGGTCTTGTCGACTTCTCGATTCACTCATTTTCTTCGTAAACACGACCTCAGGAGTCAAGTGTAAGTACTAATTAGTAGTCTCCGTCCGCCTGACAACACCCCCCTCTCTTCGACACAACCGCGGTCGAGTTTTTTTTTCGGACGCATGTTTCCCAATTATGATTTCTGACGGCTCTCTCTTTCGTTTCAGCAGCAACCGGCCAGTCACGCGGTACAGTTGTTGGACTTTGTAGACTACACCGCAACATTTAACAGCAACGTTACGCGGACTCGCGGATAAGACCAACAACAACAGGAGCGTACGACGATAATAACACGTCCACCATGTCTGCGGTGTGTTCGTACTACTTGAGAGGATCGTGTCGATTCGGCAACCGTTGTTGGAACTCGCACGATATAGGATCCACCCGCTCAGATAGCCCGTATATTGTTCTTGGTAAGTAATCTGTCGCGCGCGTGCTTTACCGGTGCTCCATTAACAACACAATGTGTGTAGTACCTGTTGTGCGTGTTCATGTACCTTGTCCGCCACAAAATGTTTTGACCATCGACAATGGCTTTTAAAATTTTCGTCAGCTTTTTGACAGTGTGCTCAGGGGTAGTAAGAGGTATCGCCGTCAATTATACTTATCTGGCTTAAATTTTTTTCTTGAAAATTATAATGAGCACAAATATTGATTCAATATAGAAGTGTTGTTTTACATTACAAACGATTGATATTAAGTCTCCATCTTTGAATTGTAACTGGAAATGCATAGAAAAATTATAACTCTGGTCCATTCAATTCAAATTTGGTTTACTGCCATCTCTAATTTGTATCCCCTAAGCCTTCCAGTCCATCACTCTACATTATCTCCTTTCCGGTTCCATAGAAAGTATTCAACTGCACACTTTTTCAAAGTATAATAATATTGAATCTAGAAATCAATTGACCAAAAAATCAATTCCAAATTAAACTCATTAAAATCCCCCTCTATATAGTAAAGGTAGGTAGGTACCTAATGGAGAAAATAACAAATAATTAAATCAACTAATTTTACTCGCAATTTTATTTAGATATGATATAACTCATCTAAAATCTTGTACTGTTTGAAATCTGTTTACATTAAACTTAACATTGTGTGTGTTAGCTAAACTATAAATTGTACCTACTGAATATTAGCTTAACACATACTGTATCTGAATATAATTATACGTGTTTCTAGTGAAAATTGATCTTAAAATATTAAACATCTAACAAGGTTTAACTTTATTTCTTCCGTGGGTTAAATATTGTCTTAACATGTACCATGCCGATACTATAACTGGTATTACTTACTGATAATACTAGGAACTCAACATTGGATATACCATGTTAGATAGTGGAATACAATAATAATAATTACTTCCTAATTCCTTATTCCTATAAAATTCATTCTTGACGTTTATAAAAAATTATTATAATTTGATTGAATGTACTGGCATATTGTACATCAATTTAGACAAAATATTTCCAATTAGTTGTTCTGTAGCTCTGTATGTATTATATTTATTTTTGCAGAGGATAGCTCTGATGATCAAAGCAGCTTTGTAGTTACAACAAGTAGAGAAACTACTCCGATGACAAATTCACCAAGTAGTAGTGCTAAACAAAAAAATCAAGTTCTTCCCAATTTAGCAAATAAGTATGACATATATTTTTTATTCTAACCTTTGATTTATTAATAAATCATATTAATTTTAGGTCATCAGAAACTAATGCAGCTGCCCCTCAAGATAAATGGAGTTTAACAAGTAATCATACTATTTGTTTTCTTATTAAAACATTTTCATCAAATAATTTTTAATAAACATTTTCAGATAATAATACTGGTGAAGCCAGAGTAGGCACACCGGATAGTATGTTAATAGAGACTGTAAAAAAATTAAATGAAGCTGAAAATTTGGTTGTATCACTTCGTCAACAACTGCGTGTTAAGAACGAGGGAGACAATTTCTCTTGGATGGAGCATCAAATGGAAAAATGTCTTGAAAGTGATCTACAATGTAACATATGTTACGAAGTGTTCATAAAGGTAATATTAAAATTAACAGTAATTACCTATTAAAGTTATATATATGAATATTTTTCAATTAATACATTTAAATTACTTTTTTATTAATTTCTTTAGTATTATTTATTACATGAGGTCTGCAATGAATATTTGCCAGTACAGGAAATAAATAATAATTATAATCGCTCATTAAGTATATAACTTTCAAGTACATATTAATAAAAAGTCGCCCGCTAGGTTCCTCAACTACAGTTAAATACTCTTATACAATTTTTATCAAGCAAACTGTATCCACTTTTGGTAATTCTATACTTCTTGTATAAATTAATTAATGATTCTAAAAAATAAAGTTATAAAGTGTGTATAGCATGACAAAAGTTTCTTTATAAAATAGTCAAATACAATTTGACGAGATATACCTACTTGAAATTAAACATAATAAATTATTATATTGTTTAAAGACGTTCCAAGAGATCAATTTCTGTATGGTGTACATAACTTGTATTTTTAAATCTTAATACTTCAGTAATAATGAACAGTATACATACTATGTACAATATTGTACTCTTCTTATCTTAGATTACTGATGGATCAGTTCTAATTAATGATTTGTATGTTGCATCACAGCCTGTAATGGCTCTAGTACTTCTTGTTAAAATCTAGGTTCAGTGTATGCATTTTCTAGCCCCCCTCTCAAATGATGTCCCTGGATTATCATAATGTTATCTGCATTGGTTGGCTCCACATCCTACTGAAGATGCCAATGTAATTATTTATTGCCCATTATTGTAATTAGGATTTGACACGCTAGTGGCACATGATGACAGGAGACTATTAGATCCTCATTTTCCATATCTACTTCTAAATATTTACCAATAGTTAATGAAATCAAAGTTATATTAATGAGCGATAAATTATTGCAATAGTGTTTGCTATCTGTAGTGTTATTTAATCTACATTCTTACCTAATAGCAAATAACAAATGTCCATTCTGAATAATCCAATTTCCTCTAAATATTTTTTATTAATAGCAAATTACATTTTTTTTTTCAGCCTACTGTGTTAAATTGTTCTCATACATTTTGTCATGATTGTATAGAATCATGGACCCGAAGAGTTAATCACTGCCCAACATGTCGAGTTTATGTTAAAACTAAATCATACTGTTTAACTTTAGATACATATTTAGATAAAATATCTGACTGTTTACCAGATGAAACAAAAACTAGGCGAGAAACTTTAAAAGTTGAACGCCATAATAACAGAGGTAATATTCATGTTATTTAAAGTATATTAAATAAGTAATATTGGTTGTGCTATAACATAATAATACTAAGTATTAACAGTGGAGGTTAATAGTAGAAGTCGAAGAAACAATGCAAGAAGAAGACATCATAGAAATCAGACCATGCGTCAAACATTGGGTGTATTATGGGGTGAACGTGATCGAGATGGTGCTGAATGGAATATTGCTCTGGAAGAAGCATTATTTGATCCAATACGCTTAGGCGATGTAATTGGTAGAAATAGAGATGATAGAGACGAATGGGAAGATGAATTGTCTGATAGCACCTTAGACAGGTATTATAATTTATTATTTTAAATAATTAGATTAAAGTTGGTTGTGCTCAATTTCTAAATAAATAGTATTTTTGATATATCTTGGTATACAAATTAATTAAAAGATCATTGAGAATTCATATATATATTAACCTAGAAAAAACTTTAATAGTATTATTATAATCTTAGTTGTTAAGATTTACAGATACTACTCGTTTAAAAGGTGTTGATACATAACTTTGAAATGTGTTCAAGTTGGATAAGATCTTTACTTTGTAAATTGTATTACAATTAGCACATTTTATATTAGATCATATGTTTAGTCTAATTATTTACATATTATATAATGTATATATTATGTTTTTTTGGGACATTTATCCATTAATAATGGTAATAACTTAGAATTGCACTCAATACTTCTTCCTTTTTTATTGTAATGATTAGAGACTGGATTTAATTAATGTCTTAAAAGTGTCAACAATTATCAATGTTGACAACAATAAAAGTTTACGGTAATTTAATAATTATTAAGATTATCAAGACTTACCTTGTTGCCAAGGCAGATTATAATGATAATATAATTAGAAAAGATAAAATGACCTGGAGATGTTGAAAAAAATGTTTTTTAATATTTAAAACTGAATGAAGTTTTTCATTATTTCATATTCCTAGAAAAATCAAAATATACTCATAATGTTCTCAGCATTTAGAACATCGTGTTAGTTCGGAAACCGTATCTTATCCATCATTGCAGAAAAAGTTTCAAATCCATTGAAATCTGATCCCTAATAATGACATTATTTAATATAGTAAGATAATAGTAGTAATTTAGTTCTATAAAATTATGTATTGGAATAATAATTGTTGGCTAATTTGTATATGCTGTTTGATAATACTCAATTACTCCAACATTAAATAAGAAGTGAATTTTATTATATTTATAGATTTTCAATGTTTAACTTTATAAACTTTTTTTTACCTTGAAATTGATTTGCTTATACAAATATAAAAGCAAAAATTATCTAGTCTGCAAAATTACTTTTAAAAGTATAGAGTAGTTTTTATCGTTTTCCTATGTTAAATATATTGCAAAATCTCACAATACATGCTGTTTAATTTTTTTTTGTACAGTAGAGTAAAATTACCAGGTGGTGGAATATTAGATCATTATTTGTTTTTCATATTAATATTATGATAGTTACCATTATCATTATAAAACCATTGAACTACAATACTGTATTTATTAAATATCAATAAAAGTTCTTATTCTTTTTAAGATTTATTAACCTTAAAAGGCATGAATATTTTGTCTCCGTCTTACAATTAATGAAGAACATAACAAAATCAACTGTCTTGTATGGAAAAATATTCTCCCTCTGTTTTTAAAAGAAAATAACCAAAATTCCAAAATTCATAGAAAAAAGCTCTATCTGTGTTGCAGTGCTTTTATTATTTGGATAATATAATTTATAAAATTAAAATAGATACTACATGTGGGTGTAATGTCCTCATGATGGTAAATATAAACATTACTAATAATATTACATTTTAATCATATAATATGATATTAAATTAAATGATTTACCAACAAGATAATCTTAAATTAAATAAATATCATCTAAATCATTACAGGATACATAATATACTTAGGACTGCGTGGTTATTATTTGACACAGCCGATTATCAATTATAAGTTTTAATCGGATATCCAATTAATCAATAACTTTATTAACCTGATAAACTTATGATGACTTATAAAATTTATAATCATTTTTTCAAATTAACTTTAAATTTTAAATTTTCAAAATGTGTTTGATTACATAAAAACTTTTTTTTTTTATTAAATTGAAGTATTTCTGACATACAAGGTCATCGAACTTATTGATACAATAAAGAATTTTTAACATTATTAAGTTGTTACGCGTAAATTAATTACAATATATACAATAAATTACAGTAAATTACAAAGATGAATAAATAAATAATAAAATATGACATCATAATAATTAGTTAATCTAAGTGTATTTTTTTTTTTTTTTTTTTTTGTTAATCTTATTGGTGTTGAGAAAAGGCATCATGAGGACCTCCGCGCTTGAGACGCCGGAGGGTAGGCTTATCGCTGAGTTTGAAATATTTTGCACTTTTGGCGTTGTTTAATTGGCTAAAAAAAAATTATTGAGAGATACTGTATGTAGGATTTAACCATCGGGAGTCTGAAGTCTGTATGAAGTGCTTCGTTTCTGACGAACCACGGCGCGTTGGATATTATGCGTAGAATCTTGGACTGGAAGACTTGAATTTTATTTATGTGAGTTTTGGCACAGTTGCCCCAGATGGGAGCAGCATAGAGTATTAATGGTCTTAGAATTTGCTTATAAAGAAGCATGGAGCATTTCCAGCTTTAAGGCGGTTTGACGGTTGATTAAGGGGTAAAGAATTTTGAGTCGTTGGTAGCCTTGTTGGAGTTTTGAAGAAATGTGTGGGTTCCAAGTTAATTTTTTATCTATGATAACACCTAGATATTTTATAGTTGGAGACCAGGATATGTAATCGCCATTAAGTGCTAGAGAGGGAGGGGTATTGGGGCGACGAAGTGTAAATAATACTGCTGTACTTTTTGAGGGGTTTAAGATAATTTTCCATTTTTTCACCCAGCACTTAATTTTGTTTAAGTGGCACTGTATAACATAAAAACTAACTAATGGACCATATCAACATAATTGAACTTCCATGATTATGACTTATTTAGTTAAAAGGAAATTAATTAAATTACCTATTATCAAACATATTTTTAATTTTTGTCCTTTCCTGATAGTTTGATGATAGGTCAATTCACAATATTATTAAAACTAATTATGCAAGTTAAGCTTGCTGCGTTTACTTTTGTAAGATTGAGACAAAATGCAGGTATGTCATTCTCTT